>NC_082716.1:36445952-45709152 GCF_030144855.1 Hypanus sabinus | reverse complement strand
TATACTTTGACATACTGAGAATTAATCAGAAAGATTCATTTGAATGCCAAAATATGATGTTTTCTATTTTTGCCTGAATAGAAGACTCGGATTCATCCCCCTGCAGCCATGACAAGAATGTAGGAAGATGGATTTATCCTTATACATCCATTGTTGTAAGAAGCTTGAACAGATGAAATATTGCTATTTTAAGATGTTCATTATGTTATTATCTATCTTAGGATGCCTGGCCAATATCCTGATTCTCTAATTAGGTATTCAAAGTCAGTAATACTTCTCCATCCATCCACTATAACCCCACTTGATTTATTTACAAGCATTATGCAAAATACCGAATGCCATATGAACTCTCCTGAAATAGAGGGCACACCAAAAGTTATTTCATAGTTTGTCTCTCACCGCAGTGGCAAATTTCAAACATTGTAACGTAGCCCCATCACACCACATCAGTTCTTAAACCGTGTGAGATTAGAGGCAGGTTTGAGCATCCGAGATGGTCTGTTTCTCCTCTGCCATCACAGGGAACTAACAACCATGTCAACTCTCAGTTAAGCTCAGTAAATCATGTCTTCCATTGTTTTTCATGATTGGTTAAAACAGCGATGCTGCTGTATACATTGTAATGAAGAAGTTCTTTTATAACTTCAGTCATTTTTCTAGAACCATATAATTGTTGAGAGCAACACACACAAAATGCTGGAGGAACTCAGCAGGCCAGGCAGCATCTATGGAAAAGAGTACAGTCGATGTTTTGGACCAAGACCCTTTGGCAGTGTATCAACTCGTCTTTTACAATGCTCTTTATTTTTCATCTATAAACTAGGAAATATACTTACAATGGAGAAATGTGGGGTGAACATGAAGGTTCTAATACTGTATTAATGACCTCCATTATTTCTGTAAGCTTTCTAAGGCCTTTATTTCAGAAATAGTTTTACTTCTCATTCTTCCAGTATGGCTCTGGAGAAAATAAAGACCTTCCTGAATTATGCCAGGACTAACTCAATGTTGTAAATCAACTAAGCCAACAGCCATTCTGCTTCACATTTAGGTTTATATTCAAATCACAATTGTGCAGATAGAAGTGGCTGGCCTGAGATTTGTCAATAAAACTGTCAGATCATCACAGTACAAACTTTACAGTCCTGGCTGTAATCTCAAAAGGACACTCTCAATCAAACAGGAAATTTCCTAGAGCTTTATTTCATTGACAGATCTTATGTCACAGATGAAGCGAAAAGAAACAATTAATTTCAAGTCTTCTCTTCAAATTATTTGCATGCATGTTTTTTTTTGCTGGATATCCTTACAATACCACAAGCAGATCAAAAATGAGTTTAAAATGACCATTTTATTTGCTGTGTTTGCCTATCTCACAATAAAGCTTCTTCTGAAAATAGTCTATGGCTCAAGGTACGTATTGAATTGATTTTTAAAATAATGCTATTGACAGGTTGGTGATTATAAAGATAGAACATAAAACTCCCGACAGGGAGCTTCCTGAATAAAATGAAAATCGAACAATGTGCTTGCTGGAAATCCTAAAATAAAAAACAGAAAATGCTGGAAACACACAACAGATTATGTACTCAGCATACTCAGAAAGAGAAAACGGAGTTAATATTTCAAAGGATCTTTAACCTAAAATGCGAATTCTGTTTCTCTGACCACAGCTGCTGCCAGGCCTGCTGAGGAATACAGCATTTTTGCTTTTATTAAACATAAAATTAAATATTGATGAGCCATTGCAGCTGATTGTTTCTGGTTGCACAAACTTTAACAATATTTGAGTGGATCTTTACATCATTTGCTAAAAGCTGGATCATACATTTAAAAAAATACACAAAATATCCAGGAGAGAATACAAGAGATGTACACTGCCATCAGAGTAGTGTTAGTGGCAAATACACTCAGTAAACACTTTAATATGTACCTTCAGTACAAAATTAAGTGGCCACTGAGTATACGTTCATGGTCTTCTGCTGCTGTTACCCATCCATTTCAAGATTCGACATGTTGTTATTTAAAATAAAATTGGATAGGTATATGGACAGGAAAGGAATGGAGGGTTATGGGCTGAGTGGCTGAGTGCAGGCCAGTGGGACTAGATGAGAGTAAGCGTTCGGCATGGACTAGAAGGGCCAAGATGGCTTGTTTCCATGCTGTAATTATTATATGGTTATATGGTTTTGCATTCAAAATGGTCTTTTGCACACCACTGTCATAATGCATGGTTATTTGAGTTACTGTCACCTTCTTGTCAGCTTGAACCAGTCTGTCTCTTCTCCTCTGACCTCTCTCATTAGCAGGTCTATTTTGCTCACAAAACTGCTGTTCACTGGATTTTTTTTTTCTGTTTTTAGAGATTGTTATACATATGTGCATGAAAATCCCAAGAGATCAGCAATTTCTGAGATATTCAAGCAACCCTATCAGACACGTAAGTTCTTAAGGTGGATAAGTCACCTGGGCCAGATGGACTACATCCCAGAGTCCTGAGAGAGGTTGCTGAACAGATAACGGATGCATTGGTCATGATCTTTGAAGAATCACCTGATTCCGGCATGGTCCCAGAGGACTGGAAGACTTCAAATGTCACTCCACTCTTTAAGAAGGGAAATCATAGGCCAGTTAGCCTAACCTCAGTGGTTGGGAAAGTGTTGGAGACTATTATTAAGGATAAGGTTTCGAGGTTCTTGGAGACTAATGATGAAGTAAGTCAAAGTCAGCATGGTTTCTGTGAAGGGAAATCATGCTTGACAACTGTGTTAGAGTTCTCCGAGAAAGTAACAAGCAGGGTGCACAAAGGAGAGGAAGTGAATGTCATTTACTTGGATTTTCAAAAGGTGTTTGATAAAGTGGCACACATGAGGGTGTTGAATAAGATAAAATCCTATATCGTTACAGGAAAGATACTGGCATGGATCGCAGAATGGCTGACAGGTAGAAGGCAGAGAATGGAAATTAAAGGGGTCTTTTCTGGTTGGCTGCCAGTGAATATTGGTGCTCCTCAGGGGTCAGTATTAGGACCACTACTTTTCACATTGTTTGTCAACGATTTCAAAGGTTCAAAGGTCCATTTTAATGTCAGAGAAATATATACAATATACATCCTGAAATGCTTTATCTTCATGACCATCCATGAAAACAGAGGAGTGCCCCAAAGAATGAACGACAGTTAAATGTTAGAACCCCAAGTCCCTCCCAGCTCCCCTCCCTCCCTCACATAAGTGGCAGCAAGCAACGATCCCTCCTCCCCCACTGGCAAAAAAAAGCATCAGCGCCCGCCACTGAGCACTCAAGCATGAGCAAAGCAACAGCAAAGACACAGACTTGCAGTTACACCAAAGACTTTGCGTTTCACCCAGAATACAACATACCACAGGCTCTCTCTCTCTCCCTAATGAGGGAGAAGGAGGTGTCTCATTTTCCCAGCAAGTGGGAGACATAACAAACAACTTGCTGGTTTACCATGTTAAAGTACATTACTTTGTTTTTATCGAGCTCTGTGCCCAAATATCTCAAAGATCCCGGGTCTCCAGGCACACAGCCATTGATATTTCGACTCCCCCAATGACACTCGGTCTCCTGCCGTGACATCGACCTTCAGTCCACCCGTCTCCAGAGCCGGAGATCCTAGGCTTCCAAACCTGAGCCAGACTCTTAGGCCGAGCCCTTGGCGTGCCGAACAACAATAGCTGGTTTTGAAACCCTGAGAGCGGGTCCATTCCACCAAGAACTGAAGACAGCATGTAACTCCAGGTCAGGGACTTCAAAAGAACCCTGAAATGGAAAATTGAAGAGAATTAAAGATGGAAATAGAGCTGTTCCAAGATGCAAGCAAGGAGTTACTGTTTAGCACCATCATTACTCCGCGCTGCCTCCAGATAATGAAATTGATGTCAAACTTTGTGGCAAAGTCTGTGGATGATACGAAGATAGGTGGAAGGGTAGTAGCACTGAGGAAGCAATGTGATTGCAGCAGGACTTAGACAAATGAAGAGAATGGGCAAAAAAGTGGCAGATGGAATACAGTGTGATGAAATGTACAATAAAGCTTTTTGGTAAAAGGAACAATAGTGCAGGCTATTATATTAAGAGGGAGAAAATTCAAACATCAGAGGTGCAGAGGGACCTCATGCAAGACTCCCAGAAGATTAATTACAAGTTGAGTATGTGGACAAGAAGGCAAATGCAATGTTGGCATTTATTTCAAGGTAATAGTACATAAAAACAAGAGATAATGCTGGGGCTTTATAAGATACTGGTCAGGCCACAGTTGGAGTATTGTCAGCAGTTTTGGGCCCCACATCTCAGAAAGGATGTGTTGTCATTTGGAGGCTCCAGAGGAGGTTCATAAGAATGACTCCAGGAATGAAAAGGCTAACATATGAGAAGAGTTTGGTAGTTTTGGGCTGAATTCATTGGAATTTAGAAGAATGCGGGGGATCTCATCGAAACTTACAAATGTTGAAAGGACTAAATAAAGTGGATGAGGAGCGGATGTATCCTCCAGTGGGGGTATCCAGAATGAGAGGGCAGAGCCTCAAAATTGAGTGGTGGCTTTTTAGAGCAGAGGCAAGGAGAATTTTTTTTTTAGCCAGCAAGTAGTGAATCTGTGGGGTGCTCTGCCACAGGCTGCAGTGGAGGCCAAGTCTGTGGGTAAATTTAAACCAGAAGTTGATAGTTCCCTGATTGGTCACGGTATCAAAAGTTATGGCAAGAAGGCAGGTGTATGGGGTTGAGTGGGATCCGGGCTCTGCCATGATTGAATGGCAGAGCAAACACAATGGGCTAAATGAGCTAATTCTGCTCCTAAGTTTTATGGTCTTATGGACGCCAACTATTATTCCGTGGTGAAAGTAACCTACATCACGTTTTGCCCTTTTCTAATGTTTGGTACGAACAACAACTGAACATCTTGACCATATCTGCATGCATGTATGCATTGAGTTGCTGCTACATAATTGGCTGATTAGTATTTGCATTGATGATTATGTGTACAGGTGTACCTAATAAGGTGGCCTCTGCCTGAATATTGCTTGAGGGCTCTGTTGCCTCCTCAAATATCCATTGCGACAATGTTTCTGCATTATGATTGTTTTATTATACTAGATTAAGATTGATCATGAACAATACCACTAATAACAACTGAAATATAGGTAGGACCATTTCTATTAATTTCACATTAAAAATTAGATGTTACCACTGATTACCACACTGCCCATTAAATTGACTCCCAAGTTCCAGATTTCTGCTCCCACTGGTCAATCTTCATCTACTTTATGATTGATGAACAGCTTTTTGGCTGAATATGATCCAGCACACCTGTCATATTTTAATATTCAAGACAGGCAATTTTCTATAGCAAGCTTCCTTTTTCATCAGCACTTCACTATAACTGGCTTTCTGTCCAAAATTAGACACTAAACAATTTTAGATCAATCCTTCATGCACATAGCATGCTTGTAAGGCTAAAATTCCACAGAAATTTGCAATACCTTCATCTTATCATCAAATACAAAAGAAAATAACCGTGGCATGTTATTTCTTCACTCTCACTGAGAAAATATCCAATGTCATGACTAAGCATACAAGAACTATGGATTATTTTCTCTTAAACTGATAGTTTAGTTATTTATAATCTACTTGTGTCTGTAGGCTCTTGTATGTAGCTGTTCACTGAGACAAGAAACATAATCAGTTTGTTGGCAATCAGCTGATATTGGTGAGTTGTACAAAAAGTCAGAACATGCTGTACGGATTACTCACATCCATATGTAATTTACTGCTTCCCTTCAAAGTAACAAATTCTTATAAAAACCTATATAGATAATTACATCCACAGCAATGACATAATGTATATAATTATACAAATAACAAACTAATTAGGGCATGTATACCAGTTTTACAAATTAACTAAACAGAAATTTTCTTATTTTCAAGTAGACTTGACAATAAATTCAATGCAACAAGCTAAGCATAACACTTCCAAGCATTCCATAATCCCTTAAATCATTTGTCCAAATAAGATTTATAAATTACTAACTTCACATCCCATCCCACAATTGTTGCCTTAACTATTTATAAACATTAATTACATGGTATAACATACTAAATATCAATAGAAGCACTCAGTACAGACTAATAATACTAGTCGGCAACTATAGCAGTTACAATTACACAGTTTTCAGTATATTATAAAGCACCACAAACACAATAATAATATTTTCAAATTAACATTCCTTGGATTATTTCCAACTCTTGTACTGCAGCCAGGTTGTTCTCAGCTCCCTTTTGTGTAATTGCCAAATGTTACAGAGCAGGCATTTTATTTCCAGGGAGAAGATAACATCTTAGGATATACTTCATTTTTCAATATCCTCCACAACACAAACATTCAGCTCTTTCTGAGTTTGGTTCTCCTACTTAATGAGATTTCCAGGAATAATGAAAACAGAAGTCTGGGAGTTGCCACTTTTTCTCAAGATTGTTCTCTTCCACTGCAATACACATCATTTGACATCATTCATATGGCTTCTCTACACTATCCCATGTACACCTTACCTTTCACCTTGTCAGGGAATTCTTCTAATGATGATGCTGTTCCCATAGAGTCACAGAGCAATACTGCATCTTCGGCCCAATGAGTTCATGCTAACTGTGGTGCAACCCCTCCCCCAGCTAGTTCCAATTTCCTGTGTTTAGCCCTTATCCCTCTAAGCTCTGTCCCTCCATATGTCCAAGTGCTTCTTAAATGATACCATTATACCTTCCTCAACTGCTTCTTCTGTCAGCATATTTCACATACTCAGCATTCTGTGTGAAAAGATGCCTCTTGGGTCCCTCTTAAATCTTTCCCCTCTACCCTAAAATGATGTCCCATAGTTTTGAACTTGCCAACCCTGGGGAAAAGACCATTACCATCCATCTTATCTATACTTCTCATAATTTCAGACATTTCTATAAGGCCATCCTTCATTCTTCTACAATAACACTTTCTAAACGATACTCTGACCTAATATTCCTCAACCTAGATTGTCCTTCATTTTGCGACATTTTTATACAATATTCTGAATTTCTGGCTCAGTTGATGCCACACTCCATAATCTTGTCTTCCACTCCATGTGGCCTCTGCAAACACCTCCACAAAAAGTGGCCACTATAATATGATATTTGTTTCACCTGCTACTCTATTAAAAATTAAATTACTGCTGAAACAATTATTATGATGATGATTATTATTATTGTTGTTGTTATTATTATTATTATTATTATTATTATTATTACTACTACTACTACTAAAAACACATTTGTGGGTGTATCACCTTTCCAGAGTCCAACTCATGATATCCATGTAATTCCTGACTCTGTCATTTGAGCTTTTTGCAATCTCTTTGACACACTGCTATTGCGTGTAATGGACCAACCTTTTAGCTGTCTCAAGTCCTCCTAAAAGTGGTCTATCTGAACAGTACATCTCAAAGCAAACGAAATTGTAAGGTGCCTTCACGGACTGATGCTACAATTCTTTGAAATACAGAGTTCCTCTGTCTAGCAAATCAGCCTCGTCAATATCTAGGACTGATAGTCATAGCATCATAGAATACTACAGCATGTATGCCCCTTGGCCCATCTAGTCCAAGGCAAACTGTTATTCTGCCTAGCCCTTTCTGGCACTCAACGTCAGTAAGGCGAAAGAGCTGATTGTGGACTTCAGGAAGGGTAAGATGAAGGAACACATACCAATCCTCATAGAAGGATCAGAAGTGGAGAGAGTGAGCAGCTTCAAGTTCTTGGGTGTCAAGATCTCTGAGGATCTAACCTGGTCCCAACATATCGATGTAGTTATAAAGTAGGCAAGACAGCAGCTATACTTTATTAGGAGTTTTAAGAGATTTGTCGCGTCAACAAGTACACTCAAAAACACTCTAGAGTTGTACTGTGGAGAGCATTCTGACATCACTGTCCATTATGGAGGGACTACTGCACAGGACCAAAAGAAGCTGCAGAAGGTTGTAAATTTATTCATCTTCAGGGAGCAGTGTCTCAGAAAGGCAGAGTCCATCATTAAAGACCTCCAGCATCCAGGGAATGCCCTTTTCTCATTGTTTCCATCAGTAAGAGGTACTGAAGCCTGAAGGCACACACTCAGCGATTCACGAAAACAGCTTCTTCCCCTCTGCCATCCAATTCCTAAATGGACATTGAATCTTTGGACACTACCTCATTTTTTTTAGTATACAGTAGTTCTGTTTTTGCACTTTTTTAATCTATTCAATATACATAATTGATTTACTTGTTTCTTTATATTTTTTTATTTTTTCTCTCTTCTATATTATGTATTGCATTGAACAGCTGCTGCTAAGTTAACAAATTTCACGTCATCACATCCCAGTGATAATAAACCTGTTTCTGATTCAGATTCTCAATTGATAAGTCTGTTCTTAATGCACAGTTGTTAAACTTCTCGTCAAACATTTACCAAGGTCTATTCAACACAGATCCAACTCTCCAAGTCCAGCATGTTGATGATGATACAATGGACTCTTCTATAGCCCAAGTTCAAGTTCAAGTCTTCAGGGCTACATGCTCTACTGAAATCTTTAACTTTCAACTCACTTTGAGCTTAATAACATAGTGAACACAGAAGTCTGGTAGATACCATTCTTTCTCACGGCTAATTAATGCACTGGACTAACCTGCACAGGCTCTCAAATTTAAACCCAAATGACTGGCAGTATTCTCACTTTCAGTTCCCAAATAACATACCAGATTCTGTTTGAATTCATTTGCAGTATTCATGTGACTCAGCCATGAAGCAAAAGAATATGCTACCAATACCATTTGTTGATGATAATTGATGATTGTGCAATGTGTGCAAAACCATTGCCTATTTTTCAATGCCATCTCCATTCTGGTGGTTATTTTACATGCCTGTTCAGTGTGTCACATAGTTTTACTTGAATTCTCTTGTTTGTCAATTTTCATAACAAGTGATTGCCCAAAACCTTATCTACAATTTCCATCTTTTTATCAATGTCGCATCCAACCTCCTTTCTGCCAACCTTCTCTTCTTATCCTTGGTTGCATAAACAGTTAAACTAAAAACCTCTGAAGGCTCTGACTTATAAAGCCCTTTCAGATCCCTGATTTTCCCAATCTACCTGCATACTGAAATCCCCCATAATCATTGTAACATTGCCCGTTTTACATGCCCTTTCTACCTCCTGTTGTAATTTTTACGCCACATCCTAGCTACTGTTCGGGGGCCTGTATACAATTCCCATCAGGGTCTTAATATCCTTGCAGTTTCTTAACTCTACACACAAAGGTTCTATGTCTTCTGATCAAATGCCACTTCTTTTTAAGAATTTGATTTCATTTTTTTAAACAACCAAAGCTAACCCAATCCTTCTGCTTGCCTGTCCTAACTATATGATTTGTATCCTTGAATGTGAAACTCCCAGCTGCGATCTCCTTTCAACCACAATTCACTGATGTCCAAAACATCATATCTGCCAGTCTACCTTATTTCATGTACTGGATGCATTCAAATATAACAGCTTCAATCCTGTGTTCACCAATCCACTTTCAATTTTGTCTCCAGGTTGCCTTGATACACCATCAATAACTCTCGGAGACATGAGTTAAGGTAGGCTTTTATTGGCTGGAAGAAAGAACAAGCAGCAAGTGACCACCACACAACATCCTGGAGACTGAGGAAGGGGCTGTGCCTCCAATTGCCTTTATACCGGGGTCTGTGGGAGGAGCCACAGGAGCAGTCAGCGGGGGGGCGTGTCCAGACAGGTATATGTAGTTCACCACATGCCTGAAGTTAAATTCTTGTCTCTTTCTAAACTTCCTGTCTTATTCTTTATTCTGGAGACTTCAGTAACGTCTCCTGCAATCTCCTTCCTTTTTACTTTATTCATACTTTTCAAAACTGTACAAGAAGGGCCAGATTCACCTCTACTTCCTGAGGAGACCGAGGTCCTTTGGAGTATGCAGGCTTCTCCTTCACATATTCTACCAGTCTGTTGTCACCAGTACAATCTTCTATGTAGTAGTGTGCTGGGGCAATGCCATCACCATGGGTGATGCTAACAGGCTCAATAAACAGATTAGAAAGGCGGTTCTGTTAAAGGAATTGGACACACTGGAGGCTGTGGTAGAACAAAAGACCTTACGGAAAATTCTGGTATTTCTGGACAATACTTCTCATGCTCTGCATGCCGCCTTTGGTGAATAGAGGAGCACTTTTATTAACAGGCCAAGACAAATGCCCTGCTCCAAAGAGCTTCATATGAGGTCATTCTTACCTCAGCCATTAGGTTCTATAATGAGTCAACACATAGCCGGGGAAGTGATGACCCTGCCCTGTTAGACTGTTTGAGGTAATTTTTGTTATTCTTTCTTACTTCTCTTCTAATATCTGTATATCTGTGCACTTGTAATGTTACTGTGACACTGTAATTTCCTTTAGAATCAATAAAGTACCCATCTCTAAACCACCTCTCTACTATTCAACCTAAAGGCCTATTTACAGCCATAGTTACATGATTTGCTGGGGCCCTGGTCTGAGCATGGTTCTGGTCAAGTCCATCCCATTGGCCTGGTTCCCTGTTCCTCAATACCGGAGCCAATGTCCTATGAATTCAAACCCACTTCTCCCACATCAATCTCTGAGCCTCATACTGATCCAACATCAATAACTCACACTGAGACGTAAGGCGAGATATCGGCTTTTATTGACTGAAGAAGGAACCAGCAGTGAGTGACCATCATATTACATCCTGGAGAATGAGGCAGAGGATTAGACCTGAATCGCCTTTATACAGGGCCTGTGGGAGGAGCCACAGGAGCAGTCAGAAGGGGGCGTGTCCAGACAGGCACATAGTTCACCACATTCACCCCCCCTTTGTTTGAAAGAGTCCCCATGTGGCGAAGTTTCTTACAGGTGAAGTCTATCAGGTGGTCGAATATTGGAGATTGCACAGGAGACGGAGGTTGTGCTGGTTCCAGCTCATGCATGTGCGAGGCACCAGGTATATAAGTGTCATGAGGAGTCCATGTAGGGCCTGGTGAGCGCGGTGTCACCTCGGGTACAGGGTTCATAGTTACCGGAGAGTGTTCAGGGTAGTGGTTTGCTGCACCTGCGGGAGCCAGGTCGCGGATGGAGACTGTGTCCTCCCACCCATCAGGTAAGACCACGTAAGCATACTGGGGGTTCGCATGCAGAAGGTGAACCCTCTCGACCAGCGGGGAGTATTTATTGCTCCTCACATGTTTCCGGAGCAGCACTGGCCCCGGGGACATCAGCCAAACTGGTAGAGCGGTCCCAGTGACAGACTTCCTGGGAAAAGAGAATAGGAGTTCGTGAGGGGGGGGTGGGGCCACCATCCGACCACCTGGGCCCTCCAAGGGCTTGTGCTTGGCTCAATGATCCCCTCCCTGAGTAACCACTGCACTGGTTTACAGTCGGGGTCAGGTTGGCGAACAGCGGCGGGGGAGGGACCTCGAGAGTGGAGAGACTGCAAGTGGTGTCGGTAGCGCAGCTGTCGTGTTGAATGGGATGTGTGTGTCGCTGTGTGTGTGTGGTCAGTGGTGATGAAGTCCCACAAAACTGAGGATTCCGGACAGTGAGTGGTGGGAGGGGCCCGTCATACACCATAGTCACACTTTCGAGGTGGCTCTGGAAGTCCAGCCCCAATAGCACAGGTGCACACAGATTAGGCATGACCAGTAGTGCAAAGTTCCGATACTCTGTGCCTTGCACCACCAATGTCGCTACACAACCCGCCCGGATGTCTGTGGACCCAGAAGCCAAATGGAACCTCCGACTGACCGGCCACGTTGCGAATCCGCAGCGTTGCACTGTGTCCGGGTGAATAAAACTCCCAGTGCTGCCCGTGTCAAACAGGCATCTAGTCCTGTGCCCCTCCACCCGGATGTCCATCATGGACCTTGCGAGCGGGTGTGGGGCGCTTTGGTCGAGGGTTACAGTGGCCAGAATTGAATCGCCGTCGGGATACCCAGTAAGCATCGGAGGGTCGGGGGCGGGGCGTGCTGACGCTGACAAAGATGGCCGCCCACATCCAGGCATGCAAGATGGCGGCCCCCACGTTTCACCCACAGCGCTGCACTCCGCTTGCAGTTTAGACTTACAGACCTTGGCGAAATGGCCCCGCTTTCCGCAGCTGGAGCAGGTCGCTTCTCGCGCTGGACAGCGTTTTCGAGTGTTTTTTATGGCCACAGAAATAACAAAGCACAGGCTTCTGATGGGCTGCCGCTGTGGTCAGGTTCGGGGAGCTTGTGGAATCGCGACTGGCAGCGGCGATTTCGCTCGCGGGAGCCAGCGGTGGCGGGGTCTGAGGCGTCCACGGAACCGGCGGGGAATCGCGCGACTGGACAGCGTCGGTGTTATGCAGCGCAGCTTCCAGAGCGTTGGCCGTCTCGATCGCCGAGCATAAGGTAAGATCTGAGTGTTCCAGCAGTCGCTGGCGCACGTACACTGACCTCAGTCCCGTCACAATGGCGTCTCGCACTAGCAGCTCCGCATGTTGTTCTGCCGTGAGCGTCTTGCAGTCGCAAGGTCGGACGAGTGTCTGTAGTGCTCGGAGAAACTCGGTGCTCGATTCTCCAGGCCGCTGTCGCCGGGTAGCTAAACGATGTCTTGAGTAGACGGTGTTCACCGGCCGCAGGTACTGTCTTTTGAGGGCGTCCAGTGCCCCTTCGTAGGTCGGCAGGTCCCGGATAATGGAATAAACTTTTGGGGTGACGCTCGAGAGGAGAATTCTGTACATAACGGCAGGGTCAGTCGCACGAAGCTCCGCCAAGTATGATTGGAAGCATGTAAGCCAGAGTTCAAAGGCGAGAGCTGCTTCAGGGTCTTGAGGGTCCAAATCCAATCTTTCCGGACGTAAAACGGTTTCCATGTTTTAAAACTTGCAGTCAATAAAATTGATGCACCATCAATAACTCACACAGAGACGTAAGGCGAGATATCGGCTTTTATTGACTGAAGAAGGAACCAGCAGTGAGTGACGATCATATTACATCCTGGAGAATGAGGCAGAGGATTAGACCTGAATCGCCTTTATACAGGGCCTGTGGGAGGAGCCACAGGAGCAGTCAGCAGGGGGCGTGTCCAGACAGGCACATAGTTCACCACACATACTTATCTTTCTAATCTTATTAACCTGGAGCTAATTTGCACATGGCTCAGGTAACAATCCAACATTATTAGTTGATTAACTTTCTAGTTCTGCATTTTAACTTCGTCCCTTGCTGCTTAATTTCTTTCAGGAGAACCTCTTTCCTTGTTCCTTTTATGTCTCCCCTAGCTTCTCATAACTTTTCATAATGCTTTTTTATTTAAATTTACTATATTATGCAACTTATGATAAATAATGTGCTATCTTTCCATCCAAAACCAATAAAAATAAATTGTTTAAGTACTTTTAAGCTCTAATTTCTTTTGATAGTTTCACCGGTTGAAACTTGCATGGTTCTCTAACTTTAATTCTATCCAGCTCTGAATATACTGCCTTGGTAAATAGTCACAATGATCTCGATGATCATCTTTTCTTATATAGAAAATTATATATTTATTTGGTTCATTATAAAGACTTCTTTACTTTAAAAAAATCCTCCAAAGTATGAGAAAGGATACCCACTTCTAAAAATATTACCTTTTATTTGGTGCCAAATAAATGATTCAGTAATGTATGAAATTTGATGATAATAAGTTTAAGCTACTGGAATTGTACCATCCTACAAAGTTTCAAATACTGATGTGCTTTGAAAAGAGGAGAGAAATGAGTCTTTCCATGGCCTCCTGTACTGTGCCCTTGCACTTCCTCCCTCACCACCATTCAGGGCCCCAGACAGTCCTTCCAGGTGAGGCGACCCTTCACCTGTGAGTCGGCTGGTCCTGGTGTGACCCTTTATATATTGGTGAGACCCAACACAGACTGGGAGACCATTTTGCTGAACACCTACGCTATGTCCGCCAGAGAAAGCAGGATCTCCCAGTGGCCACACATTTTAATTCCACATCCCATTCCCATTCTGATATGTCTATCCATGGCCTCCTCTACTGTCTTCTCTAACTTCAGTTAATGCCCCTCCTCCCCTTCTTACCCCATCCCTGACATATTTAGTTGTTTATTTTTCTCCTCTCTTTCTGCCCATCACTCTGCTGTTCTCCATCTCCCTCTGGTGCTCCCCCCTCCCCCTTTCTTTCTCCTGAGGCCTCCCGTCCCATGATCCTTTCCCTTCTCCAGCTCTGTATCCAATCACCTTTCCAGCTCTTAGCTTCATCTCACCCCCTCCAGTCTTCTCCTATCATTTCGCATTTTCCCCTCCCCCTCCTACTTTCAAATCCCTTAGTATCTTTCCTTTCAGTTAGTCCTGACGAAGGGTCTCGGCCCAAAACGTCAATAGTGCTTCTCCCTATAGATGCTGCCTGGCCTGCTGTGTTCCACCAGCATTTTGTGTGTGTGTTGTTTGAATTTCCAGCATCTGCAGATTTCCTCGTGTATGAGTCATATTTTTTCATTTTATACAGTTAAGTTTAAAATTGTTATCTCCGCTTCTCTCAGCAGTTGGTCCATATTTTAGTTTGACATGGAACATAATCATTTTGGCTCATAGTCCACACCAGTTCATCAGTCCCGGTCCACCACTAACACTCCCTGTAATCTATTCTCCCAAATTCCAATCAACTTCTCGCAGATTCCATCACTAACCTACACATTAGTGGAAATTTTCAGTAACAAATTAATTTCACTAACCACTAATCTTTCAGATTTAGGGAGAAACCAGAGCACCCTGACGAAACACATGAAGTCACAGGGAGAATATGTAAAGTTCATGCAGATAACATGGGAGATCAGGATTGACTCTTTATTGCAGAGGCTGTGAGGCAGAAAATCCACAAGCTGAAGTATTATCTAATGTTCCTTGGAGTAATTAAATCATATTTAATAAATAATTTTGCTGATGAACCAACTGAGTAAAATGCAAGAAAGATTATTTCAAAAAGTGTTTTTAACCGGTGGCAAGCTCCCCAAAATTAGCTACACTTCTTAAAGAAGTAGAGGCACATACAATTATAGTGTTTGCAATACATTTTAATAGGTACATGGATGGTTAAGAGTACAGAGTGAAATGAGCTAAACACAGACAAATGGGATTAGTTCAGGAATACAATTCAGTTGGCATCGATACATTGGGCCAGACGGTCTGAGTACACATGATATTACTTTAGGATTCTTCAATTTGTGCTCATGTTTTATAGCCCTTGTAGAACAAAATAAGGAACAGTAGAACTCTGTTGCAGTGTTCCAAAATGAATTTGTCACAATACATATTTGAAGTAGAAATATGTGCAACATTGGAACTATGCTATTGGATTTTAGTTTCATGAAATTACCTAAGAGAAAGTCCCATTTAGTGCATATCAAATGCAACAAGTAATTATATTTATATTAGTACCTTTTAAATGGAAGCTTTGCACATATTGTATCTGGTCCCTCAACTTTCACCAGTCATAGCTAGTATACTCAGCCATCCACCTCAATGGGATTGCCAATCCAGATTGAAAAGTTAATCCATTTGTTTTTCTTTTATATTAAATCATGTTAATATTTTAATTAGTTAGCTAAGTATAAATGTGTATAAATGTATTCATGCAAAAATAAATAATGTTAATATTTTAATAATTTGGAGCTATTTCAACTCTTTTTAAAATACATCTAAGGTGGCAGGATTGGCACCACTTTCTCATTGCTCCAAAGTACTGCCTTTATGGAGTTTGCACATTGTCTCTTTGAAAGTACGCGGTTCCCCACGATGCCCCAGCTTCCTCCCACTTCCGCAAGGCTCACTGCCATTAGTAATAGTCCATTGTATCGGCTGGAGTTCATGGGCATGTGAGAGAGAACAGGTTAACAGGAAAAAAATGGCGGAATGGGATTGATGAGTTGAACTGCTTTGTCCTTTGTCATGAGAAATGATAAAACGTGTCATCCCAGCCATTTAGTCACAGGTATCTTCAAAAAAGAAGAAACCAGACAGGGCCAATTGTAGGTAGATCTCCCAACTCCAACAGAGAAAGTTGTTGCAAGGATCCCCTCAAGTGGCCTTGCTTTGCTGAAGAGAAGCTCCTCCCAAGGTTATAATGTAGATTCCATTCATCAAGAGATCAATAGACATGATCTTAACTGTATGATAATTTCAGGAAAAATGTAAAGAGTAGTACCAACATGGCTTTCTTTCAGAGCTCAATGATGCCAGAGACTCTATCAAGCTAGACAGATTATGGGTGATCTCTCTCAAATTCGCCTCCCCCTTGAAATTTGTTAGAATTCTATATCTACTACATGGTGACAAAGACATTATGATGGATCCAATCCTACACAAACTGGGGTCACACAAAGTTAAGTCATTGCATCAATCCTTTTCTCAATCTTCCTTGTGTAATACTGCATTTTATCTCCAACAACCTGCCTACTGGAGTGTCATTAATCAACAGGTCCAGCAGGAATGTGTTTAAACAGACTACATGGTGGGACAGTTCAGTAACAGTGAAAGACTTTCAAGGAGTTTGTTCATGGTGCTCAACAAACATTCCAGTTAAAATCAATAACAATAAGGATGTGGGGAGTCAGCCTTGGATAACTAAGGAAGTAAAACAAGGCATCAAACTAAAAGCTCATGCATACGAAGTAGTCATGAGGAGTGAGAATTTGGAAGATTGGGAAAACTTTAAAAAGCAACAAAGATCCACTAAGCAAGCAGTAAGGAAAGTGAAAGTAGATTATGAAAGTAAACTAACACAAATTATTAAACTAGATAATAAATAAAAGATTATAAGACAATAAGACATAGGAGCAGAATTAGGTCATTTGGCCCATCGAGTCTGCTCTGCCATTCAATCATGGCTGATCATTTTTTACTCTCCTCTCAGCTCTACTCCCCACCTTCTTCCCAGAACCTTTGATACCATATCCAATAAAGAATCTATCAAGCTCTGCTTTAAATACACCCAAAGACCTGGCCTCCATAGCTGCATGAGAGTGTACATGAATTGCAACTGGAACAAAAATGCAAATGGAATCTTGTCATTCATTGCTAAGGGAGTGGCTAAAGGAGTTAGGAGTAGGGAGGTTATGCTGCAAGTGTACAGGGTATGGGCGGGGCAGTTCTGGTCTCCTTTTTGAGGAAAGGTGTAGCTTTGGAGGCAGTCAGAAGAGGATCACCAGGTTGACTCTGGGGATGAAGATGTTAGTCTATGAGGAGAGATTGAGTCACCTGGGGGATGAATAAAAGGGGGATCTTAATGAAAATTATGATATTATGAACGTGATAGGATAGAAGCAGAAAAGTTGTTTCCACCGGTACGTGAGACTAGAACTAGGGGACATGGCCTCAAGGTTCAGAATGAAATAATGTTCATGGGTTCATTGTTGATTCAGAAATCTGATGGCAGAAGGGAAAAAGCTGTTCTTGAAATGTTGATTGTGTGCCTTTAGGTTCTTGTACCTCCTCCTTGATGGTAGCAATGAGAAGACAGTATGTGCTGGGTGATGCAGATCTCTAACGATGGATGCACCTTTTGTGGCATTATCTTTTGAAGGCACCCAGAATGATGGGTAGGCTAGTAGCCACAATGGAGCTGGCTGAGTTTACAACATCCTGCAGCTTTTTCTGCACCTGTGCAGTGGTCCCTGCACGTCAGACAGTGACACAACCAGTTAGAATGCTCTCCACAGTACATCCACGGAAATTTGTGAGTGTCTTTGGTGATATACTGATTCTCCTCAAACTATTGCTGCTCTCATGCTGTCTTTATAATTTTATCAATATGTTTGGCCCAGGATAAATCTCCAGAGGTATTGACATACTATTTACCCTTTTCATGTTGATTCCTCGATGAGGGCTGATGTATTTTCCCTCCATTTACCCTTCCTGAAGTCAATAATCAATACCATGCAGTTGAGGCGCACCAGTGTTGATTGTCAGCGAGAAGGAGTTGTTATTTCCAATCTACACAGACTGTTGTTTCCCGGTGAGGATGTCAAGGATCCAGTTGCAGAAAGGGGGTCCAGAGACACAAGTCTTGGAGCTTGTTGATTAGAATTTAAGGTATGGTTGTGTTGAACACTGAGCTGTAGTCAATAAACTGCAGCCGGACATAGATTATCCAAAGCCGATTGGAGATCCAGGGAAATTGCAATTGTAGTGCTATTGTCATGACCGGCAATCTGACTTCATAGTCACTGAATGTGAACAAGCCTTCAGTACCAAGCTACAGTCACAGGGAGGCTTTGCGCAGAACCTTCAGGGCTAGCAATGTCATTTGCAATACTACTCATAAGAGGAACATAACATTCATATTATTTTATAGTTCATGTTTTCTTTTACATTATGTTCAGTGAAGAATGTGAATTAAACACTTTTTGCAGTCATTCCAACGTAACCATTTCAAAGAATTCTCCAGATGATATGACAAGAGGGTGTTCAGAAAAAATGAACAAAATAGTGTAATGGTCTTTATCTAAATATCTTTCATTTGATGGAGAAGTGTATGAGATCAGTCAATCCTGGAGGGGATTATTCCAAACAATGTGTGCTGCTGCTTGAAGAAATTTGGAATTATCATTCAACAATATCATAATTTGAGTCAATGGATTGTCTTTTTAAACTTCTTTATTTTAAAGACAGTTTCCTAGATATCTTCAGAAGAAGTTTATTCTGCAGAGCCTCCTCCAGGATCTATACGGTCAATGAGAATTTGCTGGATTTTTAATGAAATTTAGTTCTAGATACTTGTACATTAATTGATGGTAAGGTAGCAAGCCATCATGATTACAGATAGTCAATCTTTTAAAAATATTTGTATTTTTCTATGCATATACCTTTCTATACTTCTATACAATATATGTATAGAAGCATATGTATAGGGTACATGTACAAAATTAAGGAAGGAAAGTTTAGGGGAGACATCAGGATAAGTTTTTTACACAAAGGGTTGTGAGTGCCTGGAATGACTTGCCAGGGATAGTGTTGGAGGCTAAAGCATTAGGGGTATTTAAGAACCTCTTGGACAGGCACATGGATGAAAGAAAAATGGAGGGTTATGGGGTAGTGTGGGTTAGTACTTTTTTTTAAGGATTATATGGGTCAGCACAACATGGAGGGCTGAAGGGCTTCCACTGTGCTGTAGTGTTCTATGGTTCTATATGCCTCACCTCCAATAAATTTTCTATAATAATGAAATTAATCTTCAGAACTAAAGGGAAACATTTACTATCTCAAGGCCAAGACCATCCTTGCTCTGACCTTGGGTGGGAGGGAGGCTTGTATACTGTATACAGTGCTTCAGGCAGATGGGGCTCATCAGCCATCGTTGGTAGATCATCTAGGAGAAGAAAATCTCTGATCTGAAACCTCAGTGGCCTTGCAGCTACACCCACTCATGGGGAAGACTTCGGGAGTAAACCCAGAGGGAAATATCCAGAGTTGGAGTCCCTAAGGCCTTTGAACTCTTACGTTGAGTTCAACCCTGACTGGCAACACCTGCGATGCTGCTGGAGCCAAACTGTATCAGTCACTCCCATTCCTTTGGCTTCATCAGATGCTTGGAGAGGGGAAGCTTGCTCTCCATATCATGCTGCTCTGGCTTGTGTATCTAGATGGCTAGGACGCCCCATCCAGGGTCGACCCTGACCAAAGGAGGCCTCATACAGTCTCTATCTATAGCTATTTCATTGCTCATGAGACTTCCCAATCCTGAAAGAAATGACACATCTGTCTGTGTTAACTACAGAGGTCTCCTTGCTGCCTCCATTGGGAAAGTCATTGTCTGTTCTTTCTTACCTGCCTCCTTCCAGTGTTTCCTGAATCACATAGACAGTATGTTAACCTTGAAGGAACAGTGGCAATAACAGCCTTTGATCTCATCAATCAGAAGGGAAGGGGGAACACCATCCTCAAAAATACTATCCACAAAAAAGTTTTAACATCTTATGTTTACTGAATAATGACATGTAAGCTAAAGTAATAACTGATGGGGTTACAACTGAATCAATGTGAGGGATGGTGTCAAATAAGAAATATAATAACCCAATACACTATTCTCAATCTTTCTCACTGTAAGGTTTCACCTCACCTCCAATTAATATTTTGTAAAACTGGAACTAATCTTCAGAACTAAAGAGAAATACTCACTCCAGAACATCCTTGTTCTGACCTTGGGTGAGTGGAAGGATGGAAATGGACTTGTGTTGCTGCTGCTCCTTGTATTCTTCTGCTGATCATTGTGGGTATGCTATGTTGGAACCAGAATATGTGATGATCATTGTGGGCTGCTCCCAGAACATTCTTACGTGTGTTGATTGTTGATACAAATAATGGGTTTCACTGTACGTTTCAATGTACATGTGAAAAGTAAATCTAAATCTGAACCCAAAACTCAGAAGTCAAACTGCAGTATACAGATGGCACTCTGATGCTGAGCTCCAAGATACCAGTGTCATGGAATCATGTGTCCAGGAATGAAAGAGGCCATTGAGCCCACCGTGTACATGACAACCCATCCTTATTAATCCCATTTATCAGCATTTGGCCCATAACCTTCTGTCCCAGAGCAATTGAGGTGCTCATCTAAACATTTCTTAAATACTATCTGCATCTCTGTTTCCACCCCATTCTCTCAGTGTTCCTGGCACTCACCACTCTCTGTGTTGAAAAGGCCCCACTCAGATCCTCTCTAAATTTTTCTCCTCTATTTTTACTTACCTCTGATATGAGGGTAAGTATCATTTAGCTATAACCCTTATAATTTTAGCACCTCAATCATGTTCCCTCTCAACACATTCTACTCCAGTGTGAACAGTTCTAGCCTCTCTTCATAACTGAAAAAGTCCATCCCAGGTAACATCTTGGTGAATCTACTCTGCACGTTCTTCTACCTTGTCAATTCATTTAGCGACACATGAAAAAATGAGCTTTACATTTAATAACCATAAGACAACACACCTACACTACAACACACTGCCTGTTGACAATGAAAACCTAAAAACATGAACCACTACTCATGTCACAGAAGTCATCTCTCAGTGAAATCAGACTACAATAATGAAATTTATCACAGTTTTCCAATACAGCAGCATATCCCTTGGTCAATTGACAAAAAGAGTATTTGAATTTCAAGACTTCAGATCTGGCACAAAACCCATGGTCTATCAACAGCCCATCTATGGTTCTGATGCTGGACTATTTGTGGCAGGCATCTTACCTCCAGAAAAATACCACCAAGATATCTCCACAAAATCCTCCAAACTCCCTGAAAGGGTAATCAAACTGCCATCTGCATTATCTTCCAAGCCAACCTCTACAGATTTAAGACCATTGTTATTTTCAGATGGCTATGTTGGGTAGATCATACCATTGACAGGGCTAACACTGCAGTCCTGAAATGGATACACTGCTCTAAACTCTGTCATGGTAGAAAATTATATAAAGTTATAAGTAAGTATATGGATGTGTACAAGATTTCTTTAAAGAAACGCAATATCTCAACTGGCAGCTGAGAACTTTGACCACACACAATGGAGAAAAAAAATTTGGAGATAGTATTGAGAACCTTGAGGCCTTGCTTTGGGAGCACACTGCACTAGTAGTGGGAGGAGTGCACTATCTCACAAACTACCTGCCCAGTCTGTTGTCTACTTCCTACCCAATTGTGGAGTATTTGCAGTTCCCAAATAAAAGTGGAAGGAAGTCATTCTGAGTCACAGAAGAAAAAATAAATGAAGTTATTATTATGAAGGAAGCGGATGCTAAGTCACTTTATGTTGAATGCAGAGTCTTCCTGCTGTCTACTCATTCAAAGGTTAGGTGGTCATTTTGATCACATGTAAGAGAACAGGATTGTACTATCTAATGATGAAGCCAAAATTCATTAAGTACATGGAAGACAAGATATCAGATATACTTAATGGTGTTAAATAAACCAGAGTTATTATCCATTCATTGAAATAGTAATTATCAACTTTTTGGGCATCCTATTTAGTATTGCTCTGACTGGTCAGTGTGGCAAAGTTATTTTGGCAAGATCATAGATTAGTGCACAATCTCCTGGTCCTTTCTAAAAACAGATTCTTCATGACTCGGTGTTGCAACCAAGCAGCAGAGCAATGGATTGACAATTCTGTCACGATTTAACTGAGAGTTACAAACTTAAATTCTCCTTGCTTTGATCAGTACTGAGAAAGGCAAGTGGTTATGTATTAGCCTAGTTACAGGTGCTGGGATAATAATCACAGAACTTCTCTCTAAAGATTCTTAATGAAACCAGTTGATTGTACTTAATGATTCCTCTCTGCATATTCACAAGCATAGAAACAGATGATTTTCCCCTTTTGCTTTCATAAATACATAATTATTGAGACCATTTACCTAAGGCAGAAAACGCTGTTCGAGATGAGAAAGTGAAACCTTTTCTGAACTTTATTAATGTCCCAGGGCTGTATGAAAAATTTTCTGTTATGGAATCATAGAAACATGCAGCAAAGGAATCTGCCCTTCTGTCCCACCTTGACTTGCCAACTGTGATACCTATCCAGGCAATCATATTCATCCACTTCTTCTCTACTCTGTCCCTGTCCAAGAACATGTCCAAATGCATTTTAAATTCTGGAATAATATCTACCTCTATTATCTCATCTCACATTGTTCCCAATATACACCACACTGTGTGAAAAACATATCCATCAGATTTTCTTTAGAATTCTACCTTCTCACTTCAAGCTCATGCCCCCTACCCTGCAAAAAAAAATCTACTTATCCTATCTATGCCCCTTGGAATTTTGTAATCCTCTACAAAGGCAGCACTCACCCTCCTTATTTCCAATCTTTCCTTAAAACTGCAGCCCTCCATTCCAAGCAACATCCTGTTGAATACCATCAGCACTCTCACTACTACTATCACTAACTTTCCATTAGACAGTAGGTGCAGGAGTAGGCCACTCGGCCCTTCGAGCCAGCACCGCCATTTACTGTGATCATGGCTGATCATCCACAATCAGTACCCCGTTCCTGCCTTCTTCCCATATCCCTTGATTCCGCTATCTTTAAGAGCTCTATCTAACGCTTTCTTGAAAGCATCCAGAGAATTGGCCACCACTGCCTTCTGAGGCACAGCATTCCACAGATCCACAACTCTCTGGGTGAAAAAGTTTTCCCTCAACTCCATTCTAAATGGCCTACCCCTTATTTTTAAACTCTGGTTCTGGACTGGACTCCTCTGGTTCTGGACTCCCCCAACATCGGGAACATGTTTCCTGCCTCTAGCGTGTCCAATCCCTTAATAATTTTATATGTTTCAATCAGATCCCCTCTCATCCTTCCAAACTCCAGTGCATACAAGCCCAGTCACTCCATTCTTTCAACATATGACAGTCCCGCTATCCCGGGAATTAACCTCATGAACCTACGCTGCACTCCCTCAATAGCAAGAACGTCCTTCATCAAATTTGGAGACCAAAACTGTACACAATACTCCAGGTGTGGTCACACCAGGGCCCTGTACAACTGCAGAAGGACCTTTTTGCTCCTATACTCAACTCCCCTTGTTATGAAGGCCAACATGCCATTAGCTTTCTTCACTGCCTGCTGTACCTGCATGCTTACTTTCAGTGACTGATGAACAAGGACACCTAGATCTCTTTGTGCTTCCCCTTTTCCTAACTTGACACCATTAAGATAGTAATCTGCCTTCCTGTTCTTGCCACCAAAGTGGATAACCTCACATTTATCCATATTAAACTGCATCTGCCATGCATCTGCCCACTCACCCAACCTGTCCAAGTCACCCTGCATTCTCCCAACATCCTCCTCATATTTCACACTGCCACCCAGCTTTGCGTCATCTGCAAATTTGCTGATGTTACTTTCAATCCCTTCATCTAAATCATTAATGTATATTGTAAATAGCTGTGGTCCCAGCACTGAGCCTTGTGGTACCCCACTAGTCACTGCCTGCCATTCTGAAAAGGATCCATTAATCCCTACTCTTTGTTTCCTGTATGCCAACCAATTTTCTATCCATGTTAGTACCCTACCCCCTATACCATGTGCTCTAATTTTGCCCACTAATCTCCTATGTGGGACCTTATCAAAGGCTTTCTGAAAATCCAGGTACACTACATCCACTGGCTCTCTCTTGACCATTTTCATAGTTACATCCTCAAAAATTCCAGAAGGTTAGTCAAGCATGATTTCCCCTTCGTAAATCCATGCTGACTCAGACCAATCCTATTACTGCTATCCAAATGTGCTGCTATTTCATCTTTTATAATTGACTCCAGCATCTTCCCCACCACTGATGTCAGGCCTATAATTCCCTGTTTTCCCTCTCCTTCTTTTCTTAAAAAGTGGGATAACTTTAGCTACTCTCTAATCCTCAGGAACTGATCCTGAATCTATAGAACATTGGAAAATGTTTACCAGTGCATCCAAGATTTCTAGAGCCACCTCATTAAGTACCCTGGGATGTAGGCCATCAGGCCCTGGGAATTTATCAGCCTTCAGTCTACCCAACACCATTTTCTGCCTAATGTTAATTTCTTTCAGTTCCTCCATTACCCTAGGTCCTCTGGCCACTATTACATCTGGGAGATAGTTTGTGTCTTCCCTCGTGAAGACAGATCCAAAGTACCTGTTAAACTCATCTGCTATTTCCTTGTTCCCCATAATAAATTCACCTGTTTCTGTCTTCAAGGGCCCAACTTTGGCCTTTACTAATTTTTTCCTCTTCACATATCTAAAGAAGCTTTTACTATCCTCCTTTATATTCTTGGCTAGCTTACCTTCATACCTCATCTTTTCTCCCTGTATTACCTTTTTAATTATCTTCTGTTGCTGTTTAAAAGTTTCCCAATCCTCTGGCTTCCCACTCATCTTTGCTACGTTATACTTCTCTTTTATTTTTATACTCTCCGTGACTTCCCTTGTCAGCCACGGTTGCCCCCTACTCCCCTTAGAACCTTTCTTCCTCTTTGGAATGAACTGATCCTGCACCTTCTATATTATTCCCAGAAATACCTGCTATTGTTGTTCCACTGTCATCTCTGCTAGGGTATCCTTCCAGTCAATTTTGACTAGATCCTCCCTCATGGCTCCATAGTCCCCTTTGTTCAACTGTAATACTGACACTTCTGATTTCCCCTTCTTCCTCTCTGATGCACCATCAATAACTCTAGGAGACTGGAAGTGAACAATAGGCTTTTATTAACAGCAAAAAGGGAGCACAACATGTCGAAGACTGAGGGAGGAGCAGTGCCCCAATCGCCTTTGCACAGGGGTCTGTGGGAGGAGCCACAGAAGCAGTCAGCCGAGGGGCTTGGCCAGACAGGTATACATAGTTCACCACACTCTCAAATTGTAGATTAAAACTTATCATATTATGGTCACTATCTCCTAATGGCTCCTTTACCTCGAGTTCCCTTGTCAAATCTGGTTCATTACACAACACTGGATCCAGAATTGCCTTCTCCCTGGCAGGCTCCAGTACAAGCTGCTCTGAGAATCCATCTCGGAGGCACTCCACAAACTCCCTTTCTTGGGGTCCAGTACCAACCTGATTTTCCCAGTCTACCTGCATGTTGAAATCCCCCATTACAACCGTAGCATTACCTTTGCGACATGCCAATTTTAACTCTTGTTTTAACTTGCACCCTATATCCAGGCTGCTATTTGTGGGCCTGTAGATAACTCCCATTAGGGTCTTTTTGCCCTACAAGGGTCAAGTCCATGAAGGTATTTAAAGAAAAGATTGAGAATTTAAAATGTGAGTTATGAAGAAGTAGGTAAGCCAACACCACAAATGACTGGACAGCAGATCTTTATTTCAACAAAAGTATATAGTGGAAGTTGAGCAAACTGCCAATCTAATTACATAAATTACACTCTGCAGTTAATAAGGAAATTAATGAAGTTTTCAGTAGCAATGAGCTGACGTGTGACAGAGATGGATAATATTACAGATATGGCCAATGGTGGCCTTTGTGATGAAGATTATATAAAATTAGCTCTGCTGGAGATCATGTGAAAAGATTAGGATGCGAATCATTTTATTTAAAATGAGACAAGTAAGGCATAATACACAAGTGATTCTGCAGGTGCTGAAATTCCAGAGTAACATGCAGGACCTGAAACATCAACTCTTCATTCCTTTCCACAGATGCTGCCTGACCTGCTGAGTTCCTCTAGCATTTTCTGTGATACAAGTAAAGCTGAGGGATTGAAGGATAGGGTCAGGGTGAATGTATAAAGTTTGTGTTGGGTCACATGATACTGAGCAGGAATCAGGAAATTGGAAAAGCATGGTAAAGGTGATAGGTTAGGTAATCAGAGTCTGTTTCCAAAGACAGAAATGGCAAATACTAGAGAGTATGGTTCCAAAGTGAGAGAGCGCAAGTTTAAATAAGATATGAAGTAAGTTTTTTTTTACAAGAGTATGAAAAGTGATTGGATGGGCCTGCCAGGGATGGTGCTAGAAGCAGTCATGATATCGGTGTTTAAGACACATAAACATGAAGGGAATGGAGGAATATGGATCCTGTGCAGGCAGGTGGGGTTTGTTTCATTTGGTATCATGGTCAGCACAGATATCATGAGCCAAAAGACCTCTTCCTGGGCTGTATCACTCCATGGTCTAAGCCGGGGGTCGGCAACCCGCGGCTGGAGCCACATGTGGCTCTTTTACGTCTGTGCTGCGGCTCCCTGTTGCTTTGAGAAATAATTGGTTGTGGCGACCCTTTTCCTGGCACATCCGAACCGACTCACAATTAGATAGCCTACGGGGTTTGCGAGCACAGAGCTTTGGAGCCTCTGCTCCATGGGGGGCCGGTTGAGGGAGGCTTAAAAGTGAGGCTGAAGATTTCGAATAAAGTTTTTTCCTTCGACGGCAGTTACCGACTCCGTGTCGTAATTTTAGCGCTGCGTGTGGCACACCGCTACATGGTCAGTATTTAATTAAAATGTATTTTATGTTAGTTTGTTAGTTTTTGAAATGTAAATCTAAATTTGAAGATTATGGTGATCTTGTACAATCTAATTAAGACGTTGTGGCGACCCATTTCCTGACACATCCGAACCGGCTCACAATTAGCCAGCGTTCAGGCTAAGGGAGATAGCCTACGGGGGTTTGTGAGTACGTGTCTTTTGCAGCATCCGCGCCCATGGGGGGCGGGTTGAGGGAGGCTGAAAAGCAAGGCTGTTTAGTTCGAATAAAGCTATCTTTGACTGCAGTTTACTGACTGCGTGTAGCAACCGCTACAACGTGTTTTTATCGCTGGCTGTCCAGAGGGAAGGTGCTGAAACGCTTTGTCGCGTGTCTGGAACAAGTGAAAACTTTCCTGGGCAGCAAAGGGCTCAACTTTCCTGAGCTGGAACAGCCAGAGTGGCTGGAAAAGCTACACTTCATGGTAGACATGACAGCGCACCTGAACATGCTGAAAACAGCTCTTCAGGGGAAAGGACGTACAGCCCTGCACATGTTGAAGGATGTTTTGGCATTCGAGCACAAGTTGACGGTGCTTGCCAGAGATTTACAGAAAGGCACATTGTCTCACTTCCCCAATTTGAGAGAGTTCAAACAATGTCACGACATGATAAATTCGGAGTATTTACATTTTGCAATCATCGCAATGCAAACATCGTTTGGGAAACTCTTCTGTGAGTTCAGAGAGGAAAAAAACACATTATCCTTCCCGGTCACTCCCCTAAGCATCGATCCATCCCTACTGAATACGACTGCATTGTCAGGTGTGAGTCAACCTGAACAAGTATGATAAATATTTTAATTGCCTATTATTTTACGTATATTCATATGTTTTCATTGTTCAGTGAAATAGTCCTTTTATTTTTCAGGTTGACAGCTGGCTGACGTTATTTTTGGTTTGCTGCTGGCGGCAAATTTAAGTTTGGCGTTTTTCATAAATACAAGAAGGACTCAAATAGACATTGAGTATTTTACTTAAAAGTAACCTTCAACCCAACGTCTTTTTTTCGGAGTTCAAAATGTTTTTGTTGCATGCAGAAATGAAATTTCGTTTTCTCTGCAGGAGTTCATCAATTTCATAAATGCAACACATTATAGTTTGTTTATACATAGCATAAAGGCAAAACAAAATGTTGTATGCAGTGTTATTTCATTTTAAATGTCAAACGGGTTTTGTGGCTCCCAGTGTTTTCTTTTCTGTGGGAAATGGGTCCAAGTGGCTCTTTCAGTGGTAAAGGTTGCTGACCCCTGGTCTAAGCCCATCATTTTATTTTAAAAAAAGTGTTAAGTTTCTTCTGAGTCAGAATTGAAGCCCTCACACGAAGCCCTCATGCAAAACCCATTTCTTCCCTTTTCAAACACCCAGGAGACCTAGAGCCACTACTGGCAATTAGGCTTTCAGGGTGTGATACCTCATTTCTGGAGAACTGAGTATGAAGGAGCAAATGTTGCTTAATGCCTCACCAGATAAAATTGAAGAATAAATTTCCACTGGTTCTTGGATTCCTTGATTGAGACTGAGGACTGAGAATAAAGTTTATTTTGGTATCTCATTGTTCTCCAGCAAAGTGCAATGTGAATATATTTTTTATTATGGTGATTCCAATTGTACTATTGTAACTACCAGTTTCTAATTTCTACAACAGCACAAATATATTTATTAACCAAATACATTTTCTATGTGCCTGACAAGTACAATTTATGTATCACAATAAAATAAGACTTTGATTCTAACAAGCAAAATACTACAGTTCTTAAAATCCCAGTTGTCTTTGGTAAGAATCCATATAGTTGATTTTAGACTAACCTTTTTTTGTCATTTATATTCCATTGTTAGCATTCTTAATCTAAAGAATGCAATTGCTATTATTAATTTGATATTATTACAAAAATTAAAATTAAATCCACCTACTTTGGACATTTATAACTAGGATGCATTGCCTACTTTACCTGCTGTTTATGGATGAGATAAGTATTCTTACCTACAGGCAGTTGAACAAGAATATTAATGAAGTACATTGCTGGA
Source organism: Hypanus sabinus (assembly GCF_030144855.1). Taxonomy (NCBI): domain Eukaryota; kingdom Metazoa; phylum Chordata; class Chondrichthyes; order Myliobatiformes; family Dasyatidae; genus Hypanus; species Hypanus sabinus. Next base: position 45,680,050 of record NC_082716.1, on the reverse strand, counting down.
TAATAAAAATGTCAGAATACAGACCTAACACATTCCATAAAAGTGAAATATCTCCCATATCTATAATGTTGTTCCAGCTTTAAGCATGTTGGTCATCACGTGAAAGCTCACTGTTACAGATAGGACGGGGATATTATCAACAGAACTAAATTAAAGCTTCTGTTTGATATACTTTTCTAACAATGATTCAATGAATTCAAACTCCATTTCATGGTTATTTGCTGTTATTGCCAGACATTTTAAACAGCCATGATGGCTTTTTAACTGGTATTTCAAGATCTAGTAGCCTCAGCTTCAATACTACAAGTCAAGAAACATTCATGATACTAAAATACTGCATATATCATTGGTGTCTTTAATGGCATAAACTTGGACATCAGCATTTGTCCTCCCAGGTAGAATGCATGCTCATCCAATTCAAGCAATTATGTCTGGTCCAACCTGGTCACTCTAAACTTCCAAACATTAATCACCATGGCTTCACATAGCTGTGATATAACTTTTACACCTTTGTATTCCATTTCTCAAGATAAAAGGCTACATGCACTATCTTTCTAATTAGTTTCCTTTAATTATTTTAACAATCAATGTAACAGACCTATATATCTCTCTAGACTACTGCTATCATTTAGAAAGTATACAGTTCCAAACGTTAAATTATAAACAAAAACAGATAAGGCAAAACAGTGGTAACTGGATTTCAATGTAGGCAATTGTAAGAATCCCTACTGATGACCTAAAGAGAATGTGTATAGAAATGCTGGATTTGCTTCCAAGTTCAAAACATAACCACTGACCGTTATTAACAAAATCCAGCCACTGTCCTTTCAACAACTTGCATGGAAAATGGATTGTTTTTACCATATTGGACAAGAAATGCACAAGACAAATTATCTGAGAAGTCTACCCCATGGTACTTTTAAGTTATCCTGTTGAACAGAAGCTAGCTGTGGTTATGTTCTTTACCATGGTCAGAGAAGTGAACTTGGCTGCAAGACCACTTAAGTTTTTTGCAAATCTTCATGAACAAATGAAGTGAAGTCTTTCAAGATAAAACACATATAATAAAATTTGAAAATGTTCTTAAAAGGTTGATGAAAACTGTAGTAGATGTACTCATTAGATGAATGGTCTGCCTTTTGGTGCTGGTGTATGCACTCTATACAGATAAAGCCTCAGCTGCTATACTTAGAGTCATTGGCATAGAGCACCACAGCAAAGAAACAGGCCTTTTGGCCCATCAAGTCTGTGCTGACTATTAATCTGCCCAGAACCAATGCAGCTGCAACATAGCCCTCTCTCACCACCCTCTGAGTGAAGAGGTTCCCCCTCATGTTCCCCTTAAATATTTTAATATTCATCCTTAACCCATGACTTCTAGTTCTAGTTTTACCCTATGCCAGTGGAAAAAGCCTGCTTGCACTTACCCAATCTACTCCACACATAATGTTGTACAGCTCTATCAAATCTCTACTCACTCACCTATGCTCCAAGAAATAAAGTCCTAGACTATTCAACATTTCCTTAGAAGAAAGTCCAAGCCTGTTCAACATTTCCCTAGAAGTTAGGTCCTCAGCTCCCAACAACATCCTTGTAAAGCGTCTCTTTCAATCTTATTGATAACTTTCCTGTAGGTAGGTGACCCAGAATTGTACAGAATACTCCAAATTAAGCCTTATGCAAAAACTGCAAACATCTTACGCAAACTTCCACATAACATCCCAATTCCTGTACTCAATACTTCTACACAATAGAAAGTTCTAAAATAGAAAATAGAAGCCAATTCAGAAAGCTATTAACTAATTATAGTTATTTTTAACTGCATAATTTTTCAAGGCAATTGGATATTCAGATGAAAGCTTCCAAAGCAAGAGTGGTGGCAGTTTCAGAATCAGAATCAGGTTGATTATTACTGACATATGTCATAAAATGTGTTGTTTTGCTGTTTTGTGTCTTGAGAAGTGGTTCCTTGAATTGTGAATTGGCTTCTCATCTGATCCTAAAATGGAGCATTAAAACAGAGGAGTACTTTGGTCCGGGGTTGTATTTAAAAGTTCACAAAGGATTGTGATCTTTAATTGTAAAATTAATGCAATGGCGCAAGTGAACTTCTTCATCAAATGCTGTCATGTCTGGAAAGTTGTAATACCCTAATGTAAACTCCAGTGGAATATCAGGCAGCTGCTAGAACTCAGCACTATGGCTATAAGATCATAAGACAGAGGAGCAGAATTAGGCCATTTGGTCCATCAAGTCTGCAGCACCATTCCTTCATGGTTGATTTATTATCCATCTCAACCATATTCTTCTGCCTTCTCCCCATAATCTTTGACACCCTTACTAATCAAGAACCTATCAATCTCTACTTTAAATATAACTAATCACTTGGCCTCCATAGCCATCTATGCCAATGAATTTTACAGATCCACCACCCTCTGGCTAAAGAAATTCCTTTTCATCTCCATTCCAACTAAATATCCCTCTATTCTGAGGATATGCCCTCTGGTCCTAGATTCACCCACTACAGGAAATATCTTCTCCATGTCCAGTCTATCGAAGCCTTTCAATATTCAATAGGTTTTAATGAGATTCCCCCTCATTCTTCCACAGTCCAGCAAGCATAGGCCCAGAGGCATCAAACACTTCTCCTACATTAACCCTTTCATTCCTTGGAACACTCTCATAAACCTTCTCCAAAGCCAGCAGATCCAGATATGGGGCCCAAAACTGCTCATCATATTCCATGTAGCGTTCTCGCTCGGGTGTAATGAAATGCCGAATTAAACGCCGAGATAAACCGTAGTCAATGAAACAAGGTCACAGTAAGATTAACCATTTACTGTTCACTCTTCACATTAATGTATGGTGAAAAAGCGTTGCTCTCACTGTGATTTCTAATGCTTACAAACAACTTCTTGCACGGGTCTGCCTCGTGCGAGTCCCCACCCTTGCGTTGATCCCAAACCGGTATTTTCCCACAAGACGCGGCGAAACTGGATGTGACGTCATTGCATGCCGATATATTTTACAGGCAATGAATATACTTTAAACAATTTTAATTCTAACTAGAAAATACTAACAAATGAATTACTAAGCGAAAATATTATAAACTAAATAACTGCCATAAAGGCAACACACTCCCCGCTTGACCTTCATAAGGTCACAATGAACATAATACAGAACTTCAGTCTCTAAATCAGTCATTAGGTAGAAGTAGAATGACTTCTGTAACTGGCCTTTGGTAAATTTTCACATCGCCTTGGTCAGTAGTCTTCAACTCGACCTTCCTGACATGTCCATCCCCGCTAGGGAATGTAGCAGTGATTCTGGCCATTGGCCAGCTGTTGCGGGCGATTTGCTTGTCCCTGAGCAGGACTAAGTCTCCAACTTGAAGATTCCTGCGGGGTTCTGTCCACTTTTGGCTGTGTTGCAACAAGGGTAGATATTCCTGTCTCCAGCGAGACCAGAACCGATTTGCCAGAGCTTGGACTTGTCTCCATTGCTTTGTGTACAAATCCTCGTCTGAGAAGTCTCCTGGTGGAGGGGGAGCTCCTGCCTTCTGCGTAAGGAGCATTGATGGCGAGAGTATGAAGGGGTTTTCTGGGTCGGAAGACACAGGTAGGAGTGGTTGTGCATTTATAATGGCTGTGACCTCTGCCATTAGGGTACACAGCACCTCGTGGGTCGTTGCTGCAGAAACGTTGAATCAAGAATTCTTCTGGCGATCCCAATCATCCGCTCCCATGCGCCTCCCATGTGGGAGGCCTGTGGTGTGTTGAACTCCCAGTTGCATCCCTGCTGACTGAGGTACCTTTGCACTGTTTTAAAGATGACGTCCTTTGCCTGGGCCAATTCGTCCGCGGTGCGAGGCAAAGTACATTTGTGCCATCCCCTACATTAACTGTTTCGGGATGAATGTTTGTGTGATCTGGCCATGTGAATGAGGAACGCAAGTCCTCTCACTAAAGAATTCAAAGTGGAGAACCGCCGAAAGCATTCGTTGGTACGTATCGATTCTTCGAGGTAGGTGGCTCCTGTTTGTATTTGCGGCCGAATTTTCGAGTCTCTCTCGGGTTCGATCAGTTCAAATGTCTCGCTCATTTGAGTCCTTTCCGATGGTGGCTGATACAGAAAGGGGGGTCCGGTGAACCAGGTTGTCTGAGCCAGGAGGGATGCAGGTAAGGATCTCGATGCATGGTCTGCAGGGTTATCCTCGGTATGTACATAATGCCATTGTTCGGGTTTAGATGACAGGCGGATGCGTTGAACTCTATTATGAACGTACACGTAGAAGCGTTTTGATTCGTTGTAAATATAACCAAGCACGACTTTGCTATCCATGTAGAACTTGATATCGTCGAACTCTAGGTCCAGCTCGTCCTGGATAAGGTCTGCCATTTCCACGGCCAGTACGGCTGCGCACAGTTCAAGCCTTGGAATCGTCGGCTCCGACGGAGGAGTGAGCTTCGCCTTACCAGTTACAAATCCCACTTCGACTTGGCTGTCCTTTCCGACCACTTTCAAGTAAGCCACAGCGCCGATGGCCTTGGTGGACGCATCCGAAAAAACACACAATTCTGTGTGCGCTGCCTCGGTGGGTGAGGTCGCAGTGTATCTACATTGGATATGAAGCTGTTTTAGATCTGGAAGTGAATCTCTCCAAGCCTCCCACTTGCTTAGTTTGTCTTTAGGTAGGGGAGTATCCCAGTCAGAGGGCTCAGATGTAAGTTCTCTGAGAAGGGCTCTTCCTTGAATCGTAACTGGTGCCAGTAGACCCAAAGGATCGAAAATACTGTTGACAGTGGAGAGGACTCCACAGCGGGTAAATGGTTTGATCACAGTCGGCACGGAGAATGTGAATGAGTCGGTCGTTATCTCCCAGAGGAGACCCAAGCTCCTTTGTGTAGGTATGGTTTCTCCATCTAGATCTAGGTCTTTGATTGCCGGAGCACAGTCATCGTGTGGAAAGGCCTCCATTACTGCCTGACAGTTTGATGCAAACTTATGCAAGCGGAGGTTTGACTCCGCGAGTGAGGCTTGTGTACGTCGGAGCAGATCGATTGCTTCGTCTTCTGTCTGTAGTGATATCAAGCCGTTGTCGACGTAGAAGTGCCTTTCTACAAACCTAACGGTGTCTTCACTGTGCTCCTGTGCTCTGATGGCTCTTCGCAGCCCATAGATGGCCACGGCAGGTGACGGACTATCGCCGAAAACGTGGACTTTCATCCAGTACTCAATGACTTCCTTGTTAATGTCATTGTCCTTGTACCATAAGAAACAGAGGAAATCACGATAGTCTTCCTGTACTAAGAAGCAATGGAACATCTGCTGGATGTCTGCTAAGATTGCGACCTTCTCCTTCCGGAAGCACAGCAGGACCCCGAGAAGGGTATTGTTAAGGTCAGGGCCTGTAAGAAGCACGTCATTTAGGGAGACGCCAGCACACTGGGCACTGGAGTCGAGCACCACCCTGATCTGATTGCGTTTTTGTGGGTGGTAAACTCCAAATGTTGGGAGGTACCAGCACTCCCCACCTTCCCTCAGTGGTGGTGCTACTTCGGCATGTCCATTAGCGAAGATCTTTTCCATAAATGCTATGTATTGTTGTTGCATCTCGGGTTTCCTTTTCAGGATTTTTTGTAAGGACGTGAACCACTTGACCGTCTGCTCTTTGTTATTTGGCAAGCGCTGGCGTGGTTCTCTGAAGGGTAGTGGGGTGACCCAATTATTTGCTTCATCCCTGAACACTTTGGTGTCCATCATATTTAAGTAGAAGACGTCTTGAGCTGATGGAGCAAGTTTATTATCATGCTCCGTTTGAGCGAAGACTGACTGGCCCAACGTCTCGTCGGTTGCTTTGCACTTGTTAACGCCTTGTTGTGCTTCCTTGATACACATGGAACTTGTGCAGGGTTGAAAAATTGAATGGCGGCCACTCTCTAGCACATTGGTCTTGAGTGTGTTAACCGTCGGTTTGTGTACGTTGCCGAGACACATCTCTCCTATCACCACCCAGCCCAGATCCAGGCATTGCGCAAAGGGAGTGTCATGTGGTCCATTGACCTGCTGCCTAACCTTGTGTACCTGGATAACATCTCTTCCTAATAGCAGGAGTATTTCCGCTTTTGGATCCAGTTCTGGGATGTGTTTGGCGATGTGGTGGAGATGTGGCTGGTGTAGCACCGCACTTGGCATCGGGATCTCAGTGCGGTTATTCATGATTTCATTGCACTCTAAGAGCGGAGGGAGACAGATGACGACTTTACCATCCAGGGACTCGATCTGGATGCCTTCTGCCTTCCTTCCTTGGGTTTCCATGTTGCCTGAGCAAGTTTTGAGGTAGTATGGGAACTGCTCACTCTCAATGTTGAACAATTTAAAGAACTCTGGACTGACTAGTGAGCGATTACTCTGATCATCCAGAATTACATAGGCTTTGATGGCCTTGTCTTTGGCTCCTTTAGGGTACACCTTAGTGAGGCAGATCTTGGAACAAGAACGGCTTGACTGAGCTTGACCGCAAACTCCTGTACAGTTCGAGCTGACAACTGTTGTCCTGGAGTGAGCCTCTCCCTCCCCGCCGTCCTGTTGTGGGGGTGAAGGAGCGTTGTCGGTTTGCGGTGACAGGCCGGGATGCATGGCCCCGATGTGATCCGTGCTATCACATTCCGGACACTTCACGGCGATCGTACACTCTCTGGCGAGGTGAGAGGTTGAGGAACAGCATCTAAAACATATTCTTTTCTCCTTGAGAAGGGCCATCCTCTCTTCAAGGGGTTTTTCCCTAAACGTTCTGCATCTTTTGAGGGGGTGAGGTTTGTTATGCAATGGACAATACTTGCTAGGATCGTTGTTAGTTGTAAAGGCTTCAGTCTTAGCTCTGAGATGGGTTTATTGATATTGAAAGTATTCGAAGAGGATCTACCTGGCTTGATGTAAATCGTACTGCTTCCTGGACCCATGAGGCTAGGGTCATTTCGCTTCTTCGCCTCCTTGCACACAAACCCAGCGAGGTGTGAGGTCGAAATCGACCATCATGGTCTTGTACTCTGAGGCAACAGACAGCCACCTGTCCTGCAGCCCAAATGGAAGTTTGTCCATGATTTGTCTAATCCCAGATGGAGTATCTAGATATACTAGACCAGCTGAGTAGCCATCTTCTTTGGCGCCTTGGATCTGCATGAGTAAATCTCCGAGTACTCTTAACTTAATGTGATCTTTGGCTGACACCTTAGGAAAGTTTTCCAGACGTCGATATAGCGCCGCTTCAATAATTTTGGGGGCCCCATAGCCCTCCCAAGTTCTCTCCCATGCTTTGCTTAAGGCTAGCTCGGGTTTGTTGATGTACACTCTACGTATGCATCTCACCTGTTCGCATGATTCTTTTCCCAGCCATTTCGCCATAAGATCCAACTCTTGGGTTGCTCTGAGCTGGACTCCATCGATAGCGTTGGTGAATGTGGAGTACCATGCACGGTAATTTTCAGGTTTATCTTCAAACTGGTACAGTCCCGAAGTGACGAGATCCCGTCGTGCTAAATACTGCATCATGGGATCAATTGTAAGTGGCATGCGGGCTGGGGAAATACATTGGCGCGTATATGACTGAGGGCGTACATTTCTTATGGAATTTGCTGTCCTGAATTCGACCTCTGCATCTCTTCTCCCCAAATCTTGTAAGTTTGATGCCAAGAAGTATTTGTCGTCAGCTCTTTCATTCTTGATTTCATCGCGGAGTTGCGAGGGTAAATTGTCTTCCTTGTATGGATGTGATGCAGTCGTGCCTCCCTGAGGTTCCTCATGACATGGGATGTTATCGAATACGTATGGAGAGGAAGGACGAGCCTGCCTGTCTATTTGAGATCGGACATAGTCGCTTGTGCGTTCCAATCTGGTCCTTTCTGAAGTAGATCTTACGTCGGTCAGATTATGCATTCCTTCAGCTTCTTCTATGTACTCTGCTTCCACCTTGGCAGCTTCTTTTTCTCCTTCTAGCTCCAGCACTTCCAACTCTGCCGATATCTTTGCCATCTCCAACTGGATTTTGGCTTCTCTGGTGGCCGCTTCCATTTCTCTGGCAGCCCTTTCCTTCTGGATTTCGGCTTCTTTTGTGGCCTGTTCCATTTTCAATTTTGCTGCTCGCTTGGCGTAGTCCACCCGCACATGGGCGGCATCTGCTTTAGCTCTTGCCTGGGCGGCCTTACTTGATGATGCCCTACTGCCCTTGTCGCTGGGTGGCATCGACTTGATGCTGGATCGAGATGACATTGCAGCACTTGAAACACCTGATAATGCCGCTTTTTCACTGTAGCGTTCTCGCTCGGGTGTAATGAAATGCCAAATTAAACGCCAAAATAAACTGTAATCAATGAAACAAGGTCGCATTAAGATTAACCATTTACTGTTCGCTCTTCACATTAACGTATGGTGAAAAAGCATTGCTCTCACTGTGATTTCTGATGCTTACAAACAACTTCTTGCACGGGTAGGCCTCGTGCGAGCCCCCGCCCTTGCGTTGATCCCAAACCAGTATTTTCCCACAAGATGCAGCGAAACCAGATGTGACGTCATTGCATGCCGATATATTTTACAGGCAATGAATATACTTTAAACAATTCTAATTCTAACTAGAAAATACTAACAAATGAATTACTAAGCGAAAATATTATAAACTAAATAACTGCCATAAAGGCAACACATTCCAAATGCAGTCTGACCAATGCCTTTTAAAGCTTCAGCATTACATCCTTGCTTTTATATTCTAGTCTTCTTGAAATGAATGTTAACATTGCATTTGCCTTCCTTACCACCAACTGAACCTGCAAGTTAACTTTTAGGGAATCCTGCATGAGAACTCTAAGTCCAATTGTACCCCTGATATTCGAATTTGATACCCATTTAGAAAAATTCTACCAAAAAGAATGACCATACACTTGCATACACTGTATTCCATATGCTCCATTGCCCATTCTCCTAATTGGTCTAAATTCTTCTGTATACTTCCTGCTTCCCCCACCCCAAATCTATCTTTATCATCTACAAACCTGGATACAAACCCATCAATTCCTTCATCAAGCTCGTTGAGATTTTGACCGCTGTTGAACGCCACGAGCTACCAATCTGAAAACAGTCCCTTTATTGGCACTCCTTGCCACTTGTCAGTCAGCCAATCTTCTATCCATTTTAGTATCTTCCTGTAACAGCATGGGTCCTTCTCTTGCTTAGCAGCCTCATGTGTGCGGACCTTATCAAAGGCTTTCTGTAAGTCCAAGTAAACAACAACCACTGACTCTCCTTTGTCTATCCTGCCTGTTATTTCCTCAAACTGATTTGTTAGGCAAGATTTCCTCTGATGGAAACCATGCTGATTTCACTCTATTCTATCATATGCTTCCAAGTGCATTGAAATCTCCTTCTCAATGGACTCAAATATCTTCCCAATCACTGAAGTTAAGATACCTCACCTAATAATTTCCTCTCTTTTGCCTCTTTCCTTTCTTCAAGAGTGGAGTGACATTTCCAATTTTCCAGTCCTCCTGAACCATTCTAGAATCTAGTGATTCTTGAAAAATCATGACTAATGCCTTCACAATCTCTTCAGCTACCTCTTTCAGAACCCTAGATATAGTCCATCTGATCCAGGTGACTTATCTACCTTCAGACCTTCAGCTTCCCAAGCACCTTCTCCTTAGTAATTGTGACTACACTCACTTCTGTCTCCTGACACTCTTGAATCTCTGGTACACTGCTGGTGTGTCTTCCACAGTGAAGTCAGATAGAAAATAACTGTTTAGTTTGCCCCGCTATTTCTTTGTCCCCCATTACCACCTATCCAGCAGCATTTTCCAATGGTTCTTTATCTATTCTTGCCTCTTTATATTTCTGAAAAAAACTCTTAGTAACCTCTTTTATATTTCTGGCTAGCTTACCTTCATATTTCATCTTTTCTCTCCTTATTGCTTTTTAGTCACCTTCTGTTGGCTTTTAAATGCTTCCAATTCTCTAGCTTCCTGCTAATTTTTGCTTTATTACAGGTATCTGCCCTCTCTTTTGCTTATATGCTGCCTTTAACATCCCTTGTCGTAGAACACTATGATGACGGAAATATATCGGCCTGACTTGTAGTGCAGTTTTTTCTGGGGCAGCCTCTAAGCTTTACGTATACAAACAGCAATTCAGTGAAGGAAGCTGCTAAGGTTCTTGTGGAGCTAAACAAGGTTCCACTCCCAGATGAGCTCAATGTCCTTTACAGGAGCTTTGACCTTCAAAGCATGGAGACACCTTCACAAACTCCCACCCCCCCAATAATCCTGTGATTTCAGTGTCTCGGGCTCCTTTCATGAGGGTGAGCTTACTTCTTCTCACCTGCCTATCATCTCCCCCCAGGAACCCTCCTCCTTCCCTTTCTCCTATGGTCCACTATCCTCTCCTATAGGATTCCTTCCTCTCCAGCGTTTTTCCTTTCCTACCCACCTTGCTTCACCTATCTGCCTTCTGGCTGAGCTATTTCCCCTCCCTCCACCTGTTTAATCTGTTGTCTTCCTCCTTCCTTTCCAGTCCTGACATAGGATCTAGGCCTGAAACATTGACTATTTATTCATTCCCATAGGTGCTGCCTGACCTGCTGAGATCCCCCAGCATTTTGTATGTGTTGCTTTGGATTTCCAACATCTGCAGAATTTCTCATGTGTATTCTTAATTTATTATGTGTTCATAAGATCCATGAACAATCAGTGAAGACTGATGCAAAATCATTTAGTTCATCTGCCATCTCCTTAGCCCCTGTTATTATTTCTCCAGCCTCATTTTCTAGCGGCCCTATATCCACACTCCTCTCTCTTTTAATTTTTATATATTTGAAAAAGTTGTTTCTACTCACTTTGATTTTGTTTGCCAGCCTGCTTTCATATTTCATCTTTTCCCTCCTAATGATTCCTTTAGATGCTTTCTGGAAGTTTTATAAAGCTTCCCAATCCTTGATCTCCCACTCATTTTTGCTTTCTTGTATTCCCTCTCTTTTGTTTTAACAATAGCTTTGGCTTCCCTTGTCAGCCCCGGTTATAATACTTTGCCATTTGAGTATTTCTTTGCTTTTGCAATACATCTATCTTGTGCCTTCCTCATTTTTCCCCAGAAATTCATACCATTGCTACTCTACTGTCATCCCTGCCACCATTTCATTCCAATTTACTTTGGCTAGCTCTTCTCACATACTATTCCTTTCCACCACTGAAATACTGCTACACCAGACTGTACTTTTGCCCTATCAAGTTTCGAGTTGAACTCAACCATATTGTCATCACGGTCTCCTAAGAGTTCCTTTACCTTAAGATCCCTAATTGCCTCCTTATCTAAGAAAGGATGTGCTGACATTGGAGAGGGTTTGGAGAAGATTCACTAGAATGATTCCAGGAATGAAGAATGTTTGACCTCTCTTGGACTGTACTCCTTGGAGTTTAGAAGAATGAGGGGGGGACCTCATAGAAACATTTTGAATGTCGAAAGGCATGGACAGAGTGGATGTGGCAAAGTTGTTTCCCATGGTCGGGGAGTCTAGTATGAGAGGACATGACTTGAGGATTGCAGGGCGCCCATTCAGAACAGAGATGCCATAAAAAAAATTTAGCCAGAGTGTGGTGAACTATGGAATTTGTTGCCACGGACAGCTGTGGTGGCCAAGTCAATGGGTGTATTTAAGGTGGAGATTGATAGGTATCTGAGTAGTCAAGGCATCAAAGGTTATGGTGAGAAGGCTGGGGGACTAAAGGGAAGATTGGATCAGCTCATAATGAAATGGCGGAGCAGACTCGATGGGCTGAATGGCCGACTTCTGCTCCTTTGTCTTATGGTTCATCGCATAACACCCAATCCATTGTAGCTGATCCCCTAGTAGGCTCAATGACAAACTGCTCTAAAAAGCCTTCTCATAGGCATTCAACAAACTCTCTTGAGATCCATGTCCAACCTGATTTTCCCACTCTACCTGCATGTTAAATTCTCCCATGATTATTATACCACTACCCTTTTGACACACCTTTTCTATTTCCCTTTGTACTCTGTAGTCCACATCCCAGCTACTGTTTGGAGGCCTGTATATAAATGCCATCAGGGTCCTTGCAGTTTCTTATCTCAACCTACAACCTGCCCCCTCTGCCTGCTTCCTATCCCTCCGATATAATGTGTAACCTCGGACATTTAGCTCCCAACTACAAGCATCCTTCAGCCACGATTCAGTGATGGCCACAACATCATTCCCAACAATCTGTAAAAGTACAAGATTGTCCACCTTATTTCTTACATTCCATGCTTTGAGATATATCACTTTGAGTACTGTATTTGCTACCCTTTTTGGTTATGCATCCCTAACTCACTGATGCTCACTTTACTGGATGCAGTTTTGTCCTATCATCTGCCTGTCCTTTCTGATAGTCTGACTGTATGCTATCTTTGCTTTTTTAACTATCCATTCTATCCTGAATCTCTTCACTCCAGATCCCATCATAATGCCAAATTAGTTTAAACCCTCCCCAACAACCCTAAGAAACCTCCTTTCAAGAATATTGGTCCCCCTCAGGTTCAGGTGCAACCCATTCCTTTTGTACAAGTTATACCACCCCCAGAAGAGATCCCAATAACTCAAGTACCTGAAGTCCTACCCCTTGCACCAGCTTCTCAGCCATGCATTTATCTGCCAAATCATCCTGTTTCTATCCTCACTGGCACGTGGCATAGGTAGCAATCCAAAAATTACTACCCTGCTGTCTTGTTTCTCAGGTTTCTGCCCAGCTCTCTAAATTCTCTCTTCAAAACCTCTTTGCTTTTGCTTCCTATGTCATTGGTACCAATAATAACCAAGACATCTGGCTTCTCTCCTTCCCCCTCCAAAATGCTGTGGACATGATCCATGACGTCCCTGACTCTGGGAGGCAACATACCATTCAGGTGTCCCATTCATGTCCACTGGATCTCCTGTCTGTTCCTTTGCCTATTGAGTCACCATCACTACTGCTCCCACTTTCTCTTCTGCACCATGGACCCATGCTCAATGCCAGTAACCTGGTCTCTGTGGCTTTCCCCTGGGAAGTCATCCTCCACAAGAGTATCCAAAACTGTATACTTAGCGTTACATGTGCTGTGCACTATGTCTGACAATCGGTACTACATTTTGCACCTTGGCCCCAGAGGAACGCTGCTTCGTTTGGCTGTATTCACGTGAATGGTTGAATGACATTTAAGTTTCTTAATAATACAGTAATCATAAGGGTCTTTAATCTGCATATAGACTGGCAATAAAAGTGTGAAGGGGAAATTCATGCAATGTTTCAAAGCAGTTTCAAGATCAGTATGCTGAAGAACAAAAAATTCAGAGTTGTGCACGATGAAGCAATTATTAATAATTTTCTAGTTAAAGGGCTTTTAGCAAAGAATGTGTATAACATGAGAGAATTCCATACAAACACTGTAAGTGATTTATTTTAATCTGAAACAAAGTTATTAAATCTAAAGAAAGCAAACCACTATGGCATAAAGCATGAAGTATTTAAAGGTACTATTTATTCATTTAATAAAGAGGAAATATAATAAAAAAATAATGACAACTTCCTAGACCAAGTGTTTAAAAAAAAATATACAATTTACAAATACAAAAACCTGACAAGAATATGGTCCATTCATGAAGGAAACATGAAGAATTATGTTCTTTGTTTCAGGAAGCATGAAGACTGTTTATATTGAAGTTAATATTGCTTAAAAAGAGCAGTAAGATTAAACACAAAAGATTCTAAAGACGCTGGAAGTCCAGAGCAACGCTTAGCCCTGCAAGTGGTAGAAGTGCTACACCTGCCTGCTCACCTCCTCTCTCACCTCCATTCAGGGCCCCAGACAGTCCTTCCAGGTGAAGCAAAACTTCAGTGCTCCCGATGAGGCCTCCTCTACATTGGTGTGACCTGACATAGATTAGGTGATCACTCTCACTCTCTCCTCAAAAGGCAAAATTTCCCAGTGGCCAACCATTTTAACTCCAATCCCCATTCTCACCCTGGCGTGTTGGTCCATGGCCTTCTCTTCTGTCACAATGAGGCCACACACAGGAAGGAGAAGCAACACCTCATATTCTGCAAAGGTAGCCTCCATCCTCATTACATAAACACTGATTTCTCCAGCTTCTGGTAATTTCCCCCCTCCTCATTCCCTCTTTATCAACTCTCCACTCTTACCTCCTCTCCTCTCTGCCTATCACCTCCACATGGTGCCCTTCCTCTTTCCCTTTCTCCCATGATCCACTCTCCTCTTCTATTAGACTCCTTCTCCTGCCCTTTACCTTTTCTTCATATCATCTCTCAGTTTCTTACTTCATCCTCCCTCCCACACCCAGCTGGCTTCACCTATCACTGTGTAGTTTTGTATCTTCACCCCCCCCCCCACCGCACCTTCTTATTTTAGCATCCTCCCCCTTCCAGAAATACACTAGAAACACGATCAATTTTATCAGTTATATATAATGAGTCAAGAAAACAAAAGTACCTAGAGCAACACATGCAAAATGCTGGAGGAACTCAGCAGGACCTCATAGGTGCAGGCAGCACCTATGGAAAATAGTACAGTCAACATTTTGGGCCAAATCCCTTCAGCAGGACTGGAGAAAAGTACCTAGAAATTAAATTCAACTTGCTAAATTTAGCCTTCCTGTCCAATTGTGCAAATTGGAAAAATAAATTGCTAAATGAGTAAAATTTGTCTTTCTAAAATCATTGGAGTGTTTTGCTTTGCTTCGTTGCACACATGTAGTCAAACAGCAGCAATATAGACAAAATATACGGCAGAATGAGGCCATCATTGAAATAAAGGAAAGTGGAGGAGATTGTAAAATACAGGCCACATCAATAACATTCTTACAAATGCAGCGAAAAGTTCCTTTAGTGCTCCCACACACAGAAATAATCTGCACAGGCAGCGCTGTGAACAGACAAGCATAAACAGAAAGCAAAGCATTTGTGTCTCAGAGCAACACACACAAAAGCATCTGCTGGAGGAACTCCGCATGTCAAGCAGGAAATGAATAAACAGTCGACGTTTCGGGCGGAGACCCTTCTTCAGGACAGCATCTCACTGGGGATATCTTAAATCACATCAAGTTGGTGACTTGGTCCACAATTTGCTCTTTGTTTTCAGAGAAAACCAGGAGTTTGTAGATTGCACTTCACTAATTCCATATGGGCTTGTAATTCTGAATATCACGTGCATTCATGTTCTTGAATGGTGCTAATAAGACAACACTCCACTAGGATAAATCAAAATAATACATTACAGATTCCAGACTTAGTGGCCCTTCCACCAGGATTGATTGCAATTGCTCTAAAATATGCGCAAATATATTTTTATGTACAATTTACACCTAAAAAGACAAGTGCACTTAATTTCCAGATTACGTTAGTCTATTAATTTTGTCATGTGCATATTCAAACAGTTGGATAATTAACCACTGTAAATCTGCAGTTTGTTGCAACATTACTAGCATTTGGGAGTTCACAGAAGGGCCTTTTCTTGTAAACCCTAATTACTGCATGTTCAGGTGTTCCATCAATTCATTTGGCCCATGAGTAATGTCAGGTCAGAGAACAAGCTTCAGGCTTCAAACTTTTAATCTGCCTCCATTATCTCTTATCAAGGTGAAACCACAGGGGAGCAGGGTTGCTGGCAGAGCTGTGATGAGTGAGGAAGCAGCTTATCTATAAAACATATTAATCAACTCCAGGCACATTTATAAAGCTAACTTCTGTCTGGACTCCCTGACGCCTAACAAATGGATTCTCTGTCTCTTGGCTCATTCAAATGCCTTTCAGGAAAAGACATCACCATAATAATTACTGACATTACTGATGCAATTGTAAATTGTTGATGGGGAGCTGTTAGAAAAGCAGAGCATTCTGGGACAGACTGCCATAGACTCCCAATATGAATTTCTAATGTGTATAGAAGGAAACTATAAGAAGCCAGAATATGACAATGCTTAATCTTGAAATAACTGTTTAAGGAACATAGTGATTTTATTCCTTCCAACTGTTCCAAACTACTGATTCAGCCAAGAAACCTTAAAAAATGACCTAGTAAACCTGTGATAGACAATGAAGATGTCAACTCTTGATACCTTTCAGAAACCTGAAATCTGTTGTTCATTATGCAACATACATAACCCTTAGAAAAGTATAAAGAGAATAAATGTATTTGTTAAGTGGGATAATTGATCAATAATTTTAAGTACGAATTTGTATTAAATGGAAAAGAGTGTATATTACATTATCTACTTATTTTTTAAAAAGCCAAAAGTAATCAGTGTATATTCAAAAAATGAGCCACTATGGTTACTGTTATACAAATTTCTTGAAGTGTTAATGACATCTCATAATATTTGATGAAATATAATTTCTATTACCATTTCTTGCAATGCTTTCAAATTTATCAATGGAATCTTTCATGAAATAATACCAAGAGGTTAGTATGAGGATAAAATCAGTGAAGCAAGCTAAATTAACTTACCACATTCCATTATCTTAGTTTCCATATTATTTATGTTAACAATTTATTGAAGAATGTCTGAAGTATAATGAAATTGTAGTAAGTATAATCCCTCTGTGCTCAAAATTTGTAATTTGTAATATTGTTTTCTCGGTGATAAAAGTATAGTTTCAATTATCAAGATCTGGTACTGCCTTTTGCAATATTTTTACTGGTAAAAGCAACTATTTACATTAAAGCTCTCCATACTTTCTAAGTTCATCTTTGTACCTTTACATGGATGGTTTTAACAACTAGATGGTGACTTTCAAAACATCTTGAATTATATTAACTTGTCAGAGACTCAAAAAAGCCCAAAGCACAGAAATGGCATGAACCATCCTCTCATTCTACAGTGCCTATAAACCCTCTTGGAATTTCTCGTGTTTTGTTGTTTTACCATATTGGATTTAATCTGGCTTTTTTTTGACACAATTGACAGAAAAAGACTGTCAAACTCTAATCAAGGTTCTATTTAAGGTATTTTTTTTCCAACAGTGGCTTTCTCTTTGCAACTCTCCCATAAAGCTGCACCTGGTGAAGCACCCGGGCAACAATTCTGCGTGCAGTCTCTCTCATCTCCAACACTGAAGCTTGTTATCATAGGTCTCTTGGTGGCTTCCCTCACTAGTCCCCTTCTTGCACAGTCACTCAGTTTTTGAAGACACCCTTTTCTAGGCAGGTTTACAGCGTGCCATATTCTTTCCATTTCTTGATAATTAATTTAACTGTACCCCAAGAGATATACAGTGACTTGGAAATTTCCTTGTATCCATCTCCTGACTTGTGCTTTTCAATAACCTTTTCACGGAAGTGCTTAGAGTTTTCTTTTGTCTTCCTGATGTAGTTGTTGCCAGGATACTAACTCATCAGCAGTTGGACTCTCCAGGTACAGGTGTATTTTTACTACAATCAATTAAAACACCTTGACTGCACACACATCTTCAAAAACAGATCTCCATGTAACTAATGATGTGACTTCTAAAACCAATTGTCTGCACCAGTGATAATTTGGCATGTCATTTTAAAGAGGGTAAATATTTATGTTATCAATTATTTTGTGTTTCATATTTGTAATTAATTTAGATTACTTTGTAGAGATCTGTTTTTACTCTGACACAAAAGAGCCTTTTTCTGTTGATCAATGTCAAAAGAGCCAAATTAAATCACTGTTAATCAATCTTGTAAAACAATAAAGCATGAAAACTTCCAAGGTTGGGGGGATGAGTACTTTTTATAGACACTGTAAATAATTTTTATAGTTTTTACACCATTGTGAGTGTTCTGACCAGCTACATCACTGTGTGGTACAGGAGTTCCAAGATATCTGACTGTAAGTCCCTACAAAGGGCTGTGAGGACTGCTGAGGATCACTGGGGTCTCTCTTCCATCCATCAGAGGTAGGTGCTGCATACCCGGTCTCTTCTTATTTCAATGATCCCTCCCATCTGTCCAACAATCTCTTTAACATCCTACCATCAGGCAGGAGGTACCTTAGCATTAAGACAAAAACTGTTAGGATGGGAAACAGCTTCTTCCCCCAGGGTCATAAAACTACTGAATTCAATCGCATCACATTTGAGCTATGCATACCCATGACTGTGTGGCTAGGCATAGCTCAAATACCATCTATAAATGTGCTAATGATATAACCATTGTTAGTAGAATCTCAGATGGAGACGAGAAGACATACAGGAGCGAGATATGCCAACTAGTGGAGTGGTGTCGCAGCAACAACCTTGCACTCAATGTTAAGAAGATGAAAGAGCTGATTGTGGACTTCAGGAAGGGTAAGACGAATGAACACATACCAATCCTCATAGAGGGATCAGAAATGAAGAGAGTGAGCAGTTTCAAGTTCCTGGGTGTCAAGATCTCTGAGGACCTAACCTGGTCCCAACATACCAATGCAGTTATAACTGTCTGGTATGGGGGGGGGGGGGGGGCTGCTGCACAGGACCGAAAGAAGCTGCAGAGGGTTTTAGATTTAGTTGGCTCCATGTTGGGCACTAGTCTACAAAGTACCCAGGACATCTCCAAGGAGCAATGTCTCAGAAAGGCAGTGTTGATTATTAAGGACCTCTAGCACCCAGGCCATGCCCTTTTCTCACTGTTACCATCAGGTAGGAGGTACAGAAGGCTGAAGGCCACAATCAGTGATTCAGGAACAGCTTCTCCCCCTCTGCCATCGGATTCCTAAATGGACATTGATTCCATGAACACTAACTCACTTTTTAAATATACTGTATATTATTTCTGTTTTTGCACAATTTAAATCTATTCAATATGCATTTACTGTAATTTATTTATTATTATTTTTTTCTTCTTCTATATTATGTATTGAATTGAACTGCTGCTGCTAAGTTAACAAATTTCATGACATATGCCAGGGATAATAAAACTGATTCTGATTCTGATTTTGAAGAGCTAGTAGCATTATAATGTTTATTTTTTAAACTTCTGTTGTAAATGCAACATCTTATTTGTTAATTTATTAGTGATAATATTACTTTATGTCTCGTGTGTGTGAGAATTATATGTGTTACACACCTTGGTTTGGAGGAATGTTGTTTCATTTGGCAATATCCATGTGTACGGTTGAATAACAATAAACTAAAGTCCCACATAGGAGATTAGTGGGCAAAATTAGGGCACATGGTATTGGGGGCAGAGTACTGACGTGGATTGAAAATTGGCTGGCTGACATGAAACAAAGAGTAGTGATTAACAGGTTCCTTTCGGAATGGCAGGCTGTGACCAGTGGGGTACCGCAATGTTCGGTGCTGGGACCACAGCTGTTTACAATATACATTAATGATTTAGATGAAGGGATTAAAAGTAACATTAGCAAATTGCTGATGACACAAGGCTGGGTGGCAGTGTGAAATGTCAGGGGGATGTTATGAGAATGCCGGGTGACTTGAACAGGTTGGGTGAGTGGGCAAATGTATGGCAGATGCAGTTTAATGTGGATAAATGTGAGGTTATCCACTTTGATGGCAAGAACAGGAAGGCAGATTACTATCTAAGTGGAGTCAAGTTACAAAAAGGGGAAGTACAACGAGGTCTAGGTGTTCTTGTACATCAGTCAATGAAAGCAAGCATGCAGGTACAGCAGGCAGTGAAGAAAGCTAATGGCATGCTGGCTTATATAATAAGAGGAATTGAGTATAGGAGTAAAGAGGTCCTTCTGCAGCTGTACAGGACCCTGGTGAGACCACACCTGGAGTATTGTGTGAGTTTTGGTCTCCAAATTTGAGGAAGGACATTCTTGCTATTGAGGGAGTGCAGCGAAGGTTCACAAGGTTAATTCCCGGAATGGCGGGACTGTCTTATGTTGAAAGATTGGAGCGACTGGGCTTGTATACACTGGAATTTAGAAGGATGAGAGGGGATCTGACTGAAACATATAAAATTATTAAGGGATTGGACACACTGGAGGCAGGAAGCATGTTCCCGCTGATGGGTGAGTCCAGAACTAGAGGCCACAGTTTAAGAATAAGGGGTAGGCCATTTAGAACAGAGATGCGGAAGAACTTTTTCACCCAGAGAGTGGTGGATATGTGGAATGCTCTGCCCCAGAAGGCAGTGGAGGCCAAGTCTCTGGATGCATTCAAGAGAGAGTTAGATAGAGCTCTTAAAGATAGCGGGGTCAAGGGATATGGGGAGAGGGCAGGAACGGGGTACTGATTGTGTATGATCAGCCATGATCACAGTGAATGGCGGGGCTGGCTAGAAGGGCCGAATGGCCTACTCCTGCACCTACTGTCTATTGTCTATTGTCTATTGAATTTGAACTGATGCTAAGTCTTTTGTTCAGTGGCAAAATCTCTGGCATTTTACTTTAAAGTCACTCATTCAAAAGTAAAGGTATTCAATAATGGCAAAGTTATTCTGTATATAGAGTCACAAAGAAACAGAGCCAGAAGCAGTCTTTTGAGCCTACCATTTTTATGCTAATCATTAAACAGCTATCTATACTAATCCATTTACCAGCAATTGGGCAATAATCTTCTAGCCTAGGTGATTCTTAAACTTTGTGAGGGTCTTCACCCTCCCCAAAAGGTGCATTTTAGATTCCAACTCACCTTCTGAGTAAAAAAAATCCCTCCAAACCTCCTCCAAACCACTTACTCCTCACCTTAAACTGAAGTTCTTTGGACTTAGCCATCTTTGTCATGAGAAATGTTTCTTCCTTATCCTACCTTCTTATAATTTTATATGCCTTTTTCAGTAGACTCATCAGCCTTTTCTGCTCCAAGGAAAACGGCCCATCCTATCCACTCCCTATTCATAATCCATCCCAGACAACATCCTGACATACAAACGTTTGTATCTGTACCCTTTCCATTACAATCATCTCCAGACAAAAATTAGCAGATTCTATTGAGCAACATAGCAAACAAACTAGCAAACAATATCAAAGTGAATAGTAAAAGCTTTTTAAAGAATGTCAAAAAATACAGGAGAGATGAGGTGGATATAAGACAACTAGAAAATCAGGCTGGAGAAATAACAACAGGGGACAAGGAGATGGCAAATGAACTAAGTGAGTATTTTGCATCAGTCTTCACTGTGGAAGACACTAGTGGTGGGACAGAGGTCGAATGGTGAAAAGGATGAAAAGTAAGTGAAGATACTATTGCAAAGGAGAAGGTGCTCAAAAAGTTGAAAGACCTAAGTGTGTATAAGTCACACAAACCAGATGAACTCCACCCTAGGTTTCTGAAAGAAGTAGCAGTAGAGTTTGTGAAGCCATTAGCAGTGATCTTTCAAAACTCATTGGACTCTGGCATGGTGCCAGAGGGCTGGAAAATTGTAAATGTCACTCCACTCTTTAACGAGTCAGCAGAAAGGAAATTATAGACCAGTTAGCCTGACCTCAGTGGTTGGGAAGATATTGGAGACAATTCAGGATGTGGTTATGGAGCACTTGGTGACTCAGGACAACATAGGACAAAGTCAGCATGGTTTCCTTAAGGGAACATCTTGCCTGATGAAACTGTTGAAATTCTTTGAGGAGATTGCAAATAGGATAGATAAAGGGGATGCAGTGGATGTTGTATATTTGGATTTAAAAAATGCCTTTGACAAGATACCACTCATGAGGCTGCTTACCAAGTTAAAAGCCGACGGTATTACAGAAAAGTTACTGGCATGGTTGAGACATTGGCTGATTGGTAGGAGGCAACAAGTGGGAATAAAAGGATCATTTTCTGGTTGGCTGCCAGTGACTAATGATGTCCTGCAAGGGTTGGTATTGGGACCACTTCTTTTTATGCTGTATATCAGTGATTTATTTGATGGAATAGATAGATTGGTGCCAATTTTGCAGATTATACAAAGATTGGTGCAGGGGCAGGTAATGTTAAGAAAACAGGTAGACTGCAGAAGGATTTAGATAGATTAGGAGAATGGGCAGGGAAGTGACAAATGAAATACAAAATTGGAAAATGTGTGGTCATGCACTTTGGTAGAAGAAAGAAATGTGCTGACTATTTTCTAACCAGGGAGAAAATTCAAATATCTGAGATGCAAAGGGACTTGGGTGTCCCTATGTAGAACACTCTAAAGGTTAATTTGCTGTAGAGTCGTGGTGAGGAAGGCAAATGTAATGTTAACACTGATTTCAAGAGGTCCAGAATACAAGAGTAGGAATGTGGTGCTGAAGTTTTATAAGGCACTGGCGAGGCCTCACCTTGAGTACTTGAACAGTTCTGGGCCCCTCATCTATGAAAAAATGTGCTGGCATTGGACAGAGTTCAGAGGAAGTTCACAAGGATGATTCCAGGAATGAAAGGGTTATCATACGAGACACTGGGTCTGTACTCATTGGAATTTAGAAGGATGAGGGGAGATCTCTTTGAAACCTTTCAAATGTTGAAGGGCATAGACAGAGTAGATGTGAAAAGTATGTTTCCCATGGTGGGGGGGGTCTATGACAAAAGGGCACAACCTCGGGATGGAGGCTTAAAACAGAGACGCGGAGAAATACCTTTTGCGGTGAACTTGTGGAATTTATTACCACAGGCAGCTGTGGAGGCCAGATCATTGTGCGTATTTAAAGCAGGGCTTGATAGGTTCTTCATTGGACATGGCATCAAAGGTTACAGGGAGAAGATCGGGGAGTGGGGCTGAGGAATGAAAAAAAAGGATCAACAGAGCATACTCGATGGGCCAAATGACCTAATTCTACTCCATGGCAATCACTGCCCATCACATAGTGATAGCTCAACCCAGATGAAATTTGAATTTTGGGGAGCTAAATAATAATCCACAATGAAGTTCAATAGAGACTTATGTAATCAATAAAGGAATAGGAAATCTCGAGGAGTTGGGAGTCATGAGTTGCTTTCCAATGTCCTTTCATTTTGTTTGAATGTGGCTCTTACATTCCAGGCTTGTTTTTGTTTTTTTTTCTCCTCATCCTTGGAAAGTCAAGGAACACGTAACTGTGGACATTCCGTGGATCTAGCTGTATCGATTCAACTGAGAATTGTGTTAGAAAATCTCAAGGGACAGTAAAGAATGGTGTCTTAAAAAAGTAAGACTTTGTAAGTTTTGTAAGCTTTCTTCCTTAAAGGTCATTGTGCCTGAGTTAACTTTTTGAGCACCAGTGTGGAGACAGTCACGAAGTTATATAGCACAGAAACAGAACCCTCTGTCCAACTCATCCACATTAACCAAGATACCATTTCTGTGTTAATACTATTTGCCTGTGTTCTTCTAAAGGCTTAATCTCCATGTTGCTGCCTAGATGTTGTAATTGTCCCCACCTTGACTACTTCCTCTGGTAGTTCATTCCACATACCCACCACTCTCTTTGTGTGAAACTTGCTCCTCAAGTACTCATTAATACTTTGCTTTTCACTTTAAGGCAATATCCTCAAGTGTTAGATTCTCCTACCCTGAGAAAACGACTGTGACCATTCACCTTATCTGTGCCCCTCCTGACTTTATATCCGTCTTTAATAGCCTTCTGCGCTCTGGGATAGGGCAGCCCTGCCTATCCAGTCGCTCTTTATAACTCACGCTGTTCAGTCCCAGCGACATTGTTGTGAATCTTTTTCTGAGCCCTCCCTAGCTTAATGACTTCCTTCCCATAGCCAGGCAACCAGAACTGCACATAACTTTTCAAGTGTGATCTCACCGATAATTTGTACAGCTGTAGCATTGCCCCAGCTTTGGAACTTAATAACCTGACCAATGAAGGGAAGTCTGCCAAATGCTTTCACAGCACTCTGTCTACTTGTAACATCACTTTCAGGGAACTATATCCTTGTACCCCTAAGTGTCCCGGTTTTGCAACACTCTCTAGGGCCCTGCCACATACAGTAGGGATCTTGCCATGGTTTAAGCTCCCAAAGTGCATCACTTCACACTTGGCCGAGTTGAATCGCTCAAACTCCTTTGTCCACTTGAAATATTATATGGAATACTGCTCACTGAGCAATAGGAAGGATGCCATTAAACTGGAAAAGGTGTAGAAATCAATCACAAAGATGTTGCTAGACTGGACAGCTTGAGTTGTAGTGAAAGATTGGAGAAGCTGTGCTGTTTTTCCTAGAGTATAGGAAGATGAGAGCTGATTTTATAAAGGTTTATAAAATTATGAGGGGATAAATGATCACAGGCTAATATAGGAGAGTCAAAAATACAGAGCAGAAGTTTAAGTTGAGAGTAGAAAGAGAATCTGAGAGGTATGTTTATTATACAGAGATTGATGGGTGTATAAAGCAAAATGCCAAAGGAAGTAGTCAAGGTAGATACAATTACAATATTTGGACAGGTACATGGATAGGAAAGGTTCAGAGGGATCTGGGTCAAATGTAGACTAGTGGGATTAGCTCAGAATGGCATCTTGGTTGGTTGGCATGGCAAGATGGGTCAAACGGGCTGTTCATGCTGTATAAATCTGTAATGCTATGATATAAGAGGTTCCATTTGGTAAGGTTAGTGTTGTTCTTCAATTTAACCAATACCAGTATAACCTAAGCAAACTTCTCCTTTTGTTACAGTTGTTTTAACTTATTTTCTAAAGATTGCATCACAAATTACTTCACTGCCATATACTTAAAAAAAGGACTCCATGAATAAGATTTGTTCACTCGTCCCCTCCATAGATTAAGGTCAATCCACTTAGTGTAAAGTTTATTAAAACACTTTGTACAGTAATTCAATATATACAAAGCACTTTTAGTTTCACAAAGGACAGATAAGTGGAATAACTATAAATTGGAATGACTTTCTTCAGGTTAAGCATTTTACTGGATACTGTAATTGCACAAAAAGAAACTTTAAATAAATGAGATAGAATTAATAGATATGCAAATTAATTTAACAAATTGAAAATTGTTTCTTGTATAAAAATGTACAATTCACCACTGACTGGCATACAATGTTAAATCATTTCAAAATTCAATAAAATTCAAAATTGCCATAAACAGAATCAATGATCATAAAATTACTATTACTAAATGCAGAATTAAGATTCCTTAATAGTGTGAATATATCAGAAATTGCCTTTCTGTAACATGCTGGAAAATTACATAACTATAATGTCTTGAAATCATAAGCAGATTATCCTTTCTCATCCATTGAGATGGATCACCAGTATATGCAAGTAGCCTCTATTTTAAACAGTTTTTTAATGTACATTCTTTATGTGTCACCACAGATGAGTCACATTTATCTATATCTTTTGAATTTAATTCTAGAGGAAATATTATTAAGGAATTTCCATCTCTATATCTTCAGTTTGGTTTAATATAGTTTGCTATAATCTTTAAATTGTCACAAACTAAATCAACCACCAAAGAACAGGTTAGTATAATATCACTAGATATCAGGAAGCTAATGAGTCATCAGTTGAAAATTCACATGATTCACTTCAGACCTTGCACAACTTCAAGATGCAAACTGAGAAGTACAATTATTAATCGTGCCCTGTTTCTGATAGCAAAATCAAAAATCTCAGCTCAAAGAAATTTCTTATCAAGTTAGTAGATGTCACAGTCAAACCCAATATTTAATTGCCCTTCAGAATGTAACTAACACAGCAATATTGTACAATATATCAAACTTGAAAATTCAAAGCAAATTTATAATCAAATTACATGAATGTATTACTCTGACATCCATTTTCTTATGGGTATTTACAGAGAAAAAGAAATAAAATTGGATTTTACACATATCTCTACATATGCAAAAACTGAGAACAATCAATAGAAGAAAAATGCTGTGCAAATAAAAATAATACTGAGAAAATGCATTGTAAAAAGTTCTTGAAATCGAGTCTGTAGGTTGTAGAACCAGTGGATGAAGTTATCCATGCCAGTTTATGAGCCTAATGGTTGTAGGGTAATAACAGTTCCTGAACCTGCTGGTGTGGGACCCAAGGCTTTTACACCTCCTGACCAATGACAGTGGAGAAAAGGGGGCATGGTCTAAATGGTGGAGGTCTCCAATGATTGATGCTGCTTTCTTGTGGCAGAGCTCCAAGTAAATTTACTCAGTGGTGGGGAGAGTTCTGCCTTTGTAGGACTGAGCCTAACCCACCATGTTCTACAGCCTTCTCTGTTCCTGGGCATTGTGCTTCCATACCAGGTCAGGAAGCAAACAGTTAGGATACTCTCCACTATATTAGTTACCCTAAGTTTTTGATGGCATACCAAATCTACACAAACTTTCAAGAAAGTAAAAGTGTTGTTGTGGCTTCTTGGTGATAATACTTATGTGTTGGTCACAGGATGGATCTGCTGATAGGTTAATGCCAAAGAATGTAAATCTACTGACACTCTTCTCCTCAATTCCCCTAAGGAAATCTGGCTCATGGACCTCTGATTTCTTCCTCTTGCAGTCAATAATTAACTCTTTGACTTTGCTGACATTGCATGAGAGGTTGTTATTGTGCACCATTCAATCAGATTTTCAATTGTCCTCATATATACCACGAGACTATCAGGCAAAAAAAGACCCTGAAGCTGATCTTTTTGCTGAACAGGGCCATAAGAAATAGGGGAAGAATTATGCCACTTGGCCCATTGAGCCTGCTCCGCCACTTCATCATGGCTGATCCATTGTTCCTCTTAGCCCCAATCTCCTCTCCGTATTGACCAATCAAGAATCTATTAACCTCTGCCTTAAATATACTTAAATACTTGGCCTCCATAGCTGCCTGTGGCAAAGAATTCCACAGATTCATCACTCTCTGCTTAAAGAAATTACTCTTCATCTGCATTCTAAAAGGGTGCCCCTCTATCCTGACGATGAGTCCTCTGGGCTTAGATTCTGCCACCATAGGAAACATCCTCTCCACGCCCACTGTATTCAGGCCTTTCAATATTTGATAGGTTTAAATGAGGTCACTGCTCATTCTTCTGAATTCTAGTGAGTACAGACACAGAGCAATCAAATACTCTTCATCTGACAAGTTGTTGAAACCTGGAATCGTTTTTGTGAACTTCCTTTGATCCCTCTGCATTTCAGCATATCCTTTCTAAGAGCCCTAAAACTGCTCACAATTCTCCAAGTGAAGTCTCAATAGTGCTTCCTAAAGTCTCAACATTATATTCTTACTACTATATTCTAGTCTTCTTGAAATGAATGCTAACATTGCATTTGCCTTCCTTACCACAGATTCAACCTGCAAATTACCTTTAAGGAATCCTGCACAAGGACTCCCAAGTCTCTTTGCACTTCAGTTTCTGCATTTTCTCTACCTTTAGAAAATATTCCACCCTTTCATTTCTTCTACCAAAATGCATGGCCACACACTTACCAAAATTGTATTCCATCTGCCACTTCTTTGCCCATTCTCCAACTCCGTCCAAGTCCTCCTGTAGCCTCTCTACTTCCTCAGAACTATGTGTCCCTCCATCTATCTTCATATTGTCTGCAAATTTGTAAAAAAGCCATCAATTCTGTCATCCAAACTATTGACATACAAGGTAATCTGCCATAACACACACCCCTGTCACCACTAATCAATGCCAGACAACCAGAAAAGACTTCTTTTAGTCTCACTCTATATCTTCTGCCAATCAACCACTGCTTTATTCACGCTAGAATCTTGCCTGTAATATCATATATTCTGGAACCATTCCAGAATCTAGTGTTACTTGAAAGATAATTACTAATGACTCCACAATCCCTTCCATCATCTCTTTCCAAACCCAGCTGACTTATCTTGCTGTCTGATGTTCCATCTAGCCTCTCTTTTACACTTCATGCGTCTGAAAAAACTTTCGGTATCCTCTTTAATACTATTGTCTAGCTTACTTTTGTATTCCACCTTTATCTTCCTAATGATATTACTACTGGTTTATGAAGCACTGAATGGTCTGCGGCCAAAGTACATCTCCGATCTCTTGGTGTATTATAAACCTTCCCCAGCTCTCAGGTCATCTGGGGTGGGTTTGCTTACTGTCCTCAGGGTCAAAACTAAACACAGTGAAACAGCTTTTAGTTACTATGCTCCACATATCTGGAAAAACTTTCCAGATGATCTGAAGTCTGCACCAACTTTAAGCTCTTTTAAATTGAGGCTTCAAACTTTTCACTATAGCTTTTAATTAGAATCTCTTGCATTGTAATTTTTATTTCTTTATTTTTATGTGTGATTTTATTTTCTTTAATTTGATGTTTGATTTTTATATCTTGTTTTATGTAAAGCACTTTGAACTGCCTTGTGTTTGAAATAAATTTGCCTGTCTTGCCATAATGACTTTTTTAGTTGACATCAATTGGTTTTTAAAAGCTTCCCAATCGTCTTACATCCCATTAATTTTTCCTCTATTATATGCCCTCTCTTTGGCTTTTATGTTGTCTTTGATTTCTCTTCTTAGCTGTGTTATCTTGCCTTTAGAACATTTCTTCCTCTTTGGGATGTATTTTTCCTGTGTCTTTTGAATTGCTTCCAGAAAATCCAGACATTGCTGCTCCGCCGTTATCCCTGTCAATTCGCTTTTCCAATCAATTCTGGCCAACCCCTCTCTCAGGCCTCTAATTCCCTTTACTCCATTATAATACTGATATATCTGACTTCAGCTTTCCCTCTCATAGTCCAGGGACAAGTGATCATAATATGTAAGTAATCCTAACCCTAACCCTAATATGATCACTTCCCCTAAAGGTTCTTTCACCTTATCAATTCCAGTTCATTGCACAACACCCAATCTAGAATAGCTGATCCTCTCGTGGGCTCAACCACAAGCTGTTCTAAAATCCCATCTCGTATGCATTCGAGAA
This sequence comes from Hypanus sabinus, assembly GCF_030144855.1. NCBI lineage: Eukaryota > Metazoa > Chordata > Chondrichthyes > Myliobatiformes > Dasyatidae > Hypanus > Hypanus sabinus. The sequence goes on along the minus strand of NC_082716.1, from coordinate 45,651,247 downwards.
ATTCCCCCTCTTACAATCCGGCAGCAACCTCATTTGTCCAATCTACCTGTATATTGAAATTCCCCATATCTATTGTAACATTGCCCTTTTGGAAGGCATGTTCTATCTCCCAATATTATTTGAAGACCACATCCTTACTACTGTTTAGGGGTCTGTAAGTAACTCTCATCGATCTTTTTACCCTTGCAGTTCTTTAGCTCTATCCACAATGATTCAACACTTTCTAACACTATGTCACCCTTTTCTAATGATATGTTTTTACCAACAGAGCAACGCCACCGCCTCTGCCTACCTGCCCGTCCTTTCGATACAATGTGAATCCTTCGACATTAAGCTCCCAGCTATAATCTTCTTTCAATCATGATTCTGTGATGCCTACAACATCATACATGCCAATCTTTAATGGTGCGACAAGTTAATCTTCCTTATTCCGTATACTGTGTGCATTCAAATATAATGCAAATAGTGGAGCAATTGGATATTAGTCGAAATGACGTTGTGGACATCACTGAGTCGTGGCTGGAAGAAGGCCATAGTTGAAGCTTAACATCAAAGGATATACTTTCTATCAAAAAGACAGGCAGGAAGTTATAGGCAGTGGTGTAGCTCAGTTAGAAAGAGGTGGAATTTCATCTTTAGAAAGAAGTAACATAGGGTCAGAGGATGATGAATCTTTGTGAGTGGAATTTAAAAAATTCCAAGTGTAAAAATAATTGTGGAAATCATATATAGGCCTCCAAATAGTAGCCAGGATCTGGGGTTGATATTGCAAAGAGAGCTGGAAAATGCATGTAATAAGGATAATGACATTAATAAGGATAATGACAATGTAATGGGGGACATCAATATGCAAGGGGTTAGGGAAAATCAGTTTGGTGTTGGATCGCAAGAGGCATTTGTTGAATGCTCATGGGATGGCTTTTTAAGAGCTGCTTATGCTTGAGCCTACTCAGGGAAAGGCTATCTTAGGTTGGGTGTTGTGTAATAACCCAGTTCTTATTAGGGAGCTTAATGTAAAGGAACCCTTAGGAGGCAGTGATCATAATATGATTGAATTCATACTGTAATTTGAGAGGGAGAAGCATAGGTCACATGTATCTCATTGGAATAAAGGGAATTACAGAGGCATGAGAGAGGAGCTTGTCCAGGTGGATTAGAGGAGGATACTGGCAGAGATGACAGCAGAGCAGAGATGGCTGGTTTCCCTTTGCAATCTTAACCCTAAATCTTGGCTACTATTTGGAGGCCTATACATGATTCTCACAATGGTTTTCTTTTTGCCCTTGCAATTTCTGCCCTTGTTTTTTTCCCCCTTGCATTGGAAAGAGATCCCTGAGATCCTTAAATCTGAACACCTGCCTCAGCCACGCATTCACCTACCAAATCATTCTATTCTTACTGTCACTGGCACTTGGCACAGGTAGCAATCCACAGATTACTAACTTGGAGGTCCTGTTTTTCAGCTTTCTACCGAGCTCCCTAAAATCTCTCTCCAGGATCTCCTCACCTTGTTTACCTGTGTCATTGGTGCCAATATGTACCAAGACTTCTGGCTGCTGGCCTTTGCCCTTGAAAATGCCATGGACCCAATCCGAGACATCCCTGTTCCTAGCATCAGAGAGGCAACATAACATACAGGTGTCTCGATCACGCCCATGGAATCTCATTTCTGTTCCTCTGCCTCTGGAAACTCCTATCAATGCTACAGTCCTCTTCACCTCTCTGCTATTCTGAGCCACAGTGTCAGAGATCCAGTCACTGTGACACTTCTCGGTAGGTTTTCCCCCTCAAAAGTATCCAAAGTTGTATAATTATTATTGAGGGGAACAGCTACAGGTTTACTCTGGATTAGCCATGCATCTCTCCTCCTGACAGTCACCCAGTTACCTCTCTCCTGCAAGCTAGTGGTGACTACCTCCCTGTGGCTCCCATCTATCACCTCCTCATTCTCCTGTATGAGTCGAAGGTCATCGAGCTGCAGCTCCAGTTCCTCAATACGTGCTCTCGGGAGCTGCAGCTCGGTGCACCTAGAGTAGATGTGTTTATCCAGGAGACTGGAGGTCTCCCAAGCTTCCCACATCTCACACATAGTATAAAATACTATCCCTGGAGCCATTCTCACTGAACTACTATCTCCTAACGGACAAGGAATGACAAAAACAGAAAGAGAGAAACTTACTAAATACTTTACCTCTCCCATGGCCGATGAGCCAAAGCCACGCTAAACACTGGCACACTCTAAAGAATGGCCTCTCAAAGACAGGATAAAAACAGCCTGATGGACCAGAACACCTTTCAGTCTGCCAGATGTTTCTTTCCATTAATTCAAATCATCACTTGCTTGCTGCTACCCAGGATCTATCAGATCCCACAAAGCAGGCTAGCTGCCACTGTCCCACACTCACCCTCATGCTGGATACTGGCCAAGAAAATTATGCTTGAGGGCAAGTTCAATTGTGTGCATCAGTGCTGACTGTGACATGCATCACAGTCCTCTCCACACTTGTCGCTGGCCAGATATCTGCAGATGAATGGTGAAGAGCTTTCTGACTGGTTGCATCACCACCTGGTATGGTGGCACCAAGGTGCAAGATCAAAAAAGGCTACAGAAGGTTGTGGACTCACCTCAAGTAGCATTCATCATCAAGAAACCTCACCATCCAGGGCTTATTATTAACTTTGGTACAAAAACCTGAAGGCCCACACTCAACATTTTCGGAACAGCTTCTTCCTCTCTGCCATCAGATTTCTGAATGGTCCATGGATCCACAAACACTACTTTGTTATTCCTGTTTTGCACCATACGGGTCAGAGTTCTATGTGTGCAGGAAGAACGATGACTGGTTCACATATCAATGAGACTGGAGTTTGAGGGTTTGCGTTTGGGGTCCTGTCATTGGTGAAGCTGGAGTTTGAGCCTGATGTTCAATGGTTGATCAGTCCTTAGGTGTATAAATGAAGGATCACTTGCTTGAAGACCCAAAAAGATTAAAAATAATTAAACCATTCAAGGATACAGTGACAATTAAGAAGTCAATAAACAAATCAAAAAATACAAATTTTTTGATTTACTTACTTACTTACTGCCGATTACTCTGCTGCTGTTTAGGGCAGCAATGAAGGTCCTCCATCCTTAGCGAAGATCAGGGCTTCATTCATCATGCCAATAGCTTCCTCTCAGTTTTCACTACTATCAGCCATGCAAATTCCAGGTGGAGACTCAAGAATGCCATCACATGCAGATGCAAAGGATTCTTCATTGCTGTTTCCCTAACAGTTTTGTTTGACCAGTCAGGGTTGTCTGCCCTGAGCTGGACCCCCAAACCTAGACCACCGGTGAACTACTTTTAGTCTGGTCTTTACCCTTTGACCTGTTTGGCTTGGAGGTTGCTTCCAATAGCCAAAACATTTGACCCTGACCCCAGCCAGCAGAGCTCTCTTGACCATTGAGCCAGACAGACCTCCAAACAATGACAAAGTTGTGGTCCTCATGGAGGAAATTAACATTGATTTCTCTTGGACCAAGTAACTAGAATACAGACGATAGAACATAGAAACCTACAGCGTATTACAGGCCCTTGAGCCCATAATATTGTGCTGGCCATGTAATCTACTGTAAAAACTGCCTAGAATTACCCTACCGCATAACCCTATATTTTTCTAAGCTCTTATCTGAGATTTTCTTAAAAGATTCTATAGTATCTGCCTCCACCACCATCACCAGCAGTGCATTCCATGCACCCACTACTCTCTATGTGAAACACTTGCCCCTGAAATCCCCTTTGTACCTACTTCCAAGCACCAAGAACTATGCCAAGTCTTGTGAGCCATTCCAGCCCTGGGAAAAAGCCTTTGGCTATACACACAATCAATGCCTCTCAAAATCTTATACACTTCTATCAGGTCACCTCTCATCCTCTGTTGCTCCAAGAAGAAAAGGCCAAGTTCACTGAAACTATTCTCATAAGACGCTCTCTCTAATCCAGGCAACATCCTTGTAAATCTCCTCTGTAGTACTCTCTCTATAGTATCCACAACCTTCCTGTAATGAGGTGACCAGAACTGAACACAATACTTCAAGTGGGGTCTGACCAAGGTCTTGTATAGCTGTATCATTACCTCATGGCTCTTGAACTCAATCCCGAAGTTGATGAATGCCAACATGCCATACACCTTCTGAACAACACTGTCAAACTGAGTAGCAGCTTTGAGAGATCTATGGACATGGACCACAAGATCTCTCTGATTCTCCACACTGCCAAGAGTCTTACCATTAATATTGTATTCTGTCTTTAAACTTGACCTACCAAAATGAACCACTTCACACTTATTTGGGTTGAACTCCATCTGCTACTTCTCAGCCCAGTTCTGCATCCTATCGATATTGCACTGTAACCTCTGACAATCCTCCACACTATCCACAGCACCCCCAACCTTTGTGTCAGCAGCAAACGTACTAACCCACCCTTCTACTTTTTCCATCCAGTTCATTGATAAAAAAGTCACAAAGAGGAGGGGTCCCAGAACAAATCTCTACATAACACCACTGGTCACTGACCTCCATGAAGAATATGAACCATCTACAACCACCCTTTGCCAATTCTGGATCCACAAAGAAAGGTCTCCTTGGATCCCATGGCTCCTTATTTTCTGAATGAGCCTTGCATAGGGAACCTTATCATAAACCTTACTGAAATCCATATACACTTCATGCACTGTTCTACTTTATGCAATCTGATATAAAACAATGTCTTTGAGACACGCTTCAGGACAGTAGGTGTCTATAGAAACATAATGAAGTGTCATATTTTGGCATATTTCCAGTATTTAATGCTTTCTTTCATAGAAACCAAGATTGCTTTAAACACTGGGTAAATACCACCACGAAATATTGATTTTTCACAATGTAATCATCAGTGAGTTTGGAACTTCCACTCATGCATTGGTGAATGTGAGTTTCCTGAACTTACAAAAACTGTTCACTAGCAGTTTCCAGCTGCACTCCAGTGATGAAGAACAAAATTGTTACTACTTCCTGAGGGAATCAGGTAAAAGGACCAGTGCCAGCCTGGAGCTGATACAGATATCCAGGGTGTGGAATAGTTGAAAAGTGGTGAGGTGAGAATATATTCATAAGTTTCTATTTTTACTTGTTTATTTCAATATCTAAATATATTAATTTAAAAATATTTAACCATCTTAATAGCTTGATTGATTTCAATTAAATGCTTCTGAGTGTCAAAGTCTTACATCTGCAAATCTATGATTTTCTAATCTATGACCAAAGGCACTGTTAAGAAAAGATGATGAGAAAAAGAAAGTCAATATGAATTACTTGCAACATTTTACTTTTTGAGTTATTACTCCAAAGCTTACAATCAATAGATTCATGAGGAGATTAACCATAATAATTCACATGAATAGTACTGGCAATGGTTCTCCATATAAAAAATCATGTTAAATAATATGTCTTTTCACCCCCTCACAAAAGAGATACTAATCTCTTCCCTTATAAACAGATTATACTTAATTTGTGAAATATTCAAGTTATAAAGTGGATATTTAGAAAAAATACATAACATAAATCAACATTCATGTAACATTGATTTTTTATCATTTCTAAAAATTTTGTTTTTGCATCACATTTAATGACGACTATTAATACATTAAAATGGTTCTACATTTATTTCCATTAATTATTGAAAATTCATGATTAAAAGTAAGCACACTAATTAGATTCCAATCCATCTCACCATGCCCAAAATCATAAATTATTAGCCTACATTAATATTAAGTTTTCATTAGTTGTGAAGAAGATAGTAAACTAAATGTGCTACTATGTGCATACATAATGAAGAACTTCAGTTCCCAGTGTACAATGCAGGCAGTTCACCCTAGAACTGGGAGTGACATTGGAGAGCTGGTCACCTGCGCTCATGTTAGGCTGAATCCGTTGCTGGAGAGTCCCAAATAAAGATGTGTTAGAAAAAGGATTTATTGCTTTCCCAGCGTATATGACAAATAAACTTCTCACGAGCTTCCAGCCTGGTACAGGTATCAATTTTAACCATTGTTTCGATGACAAACTCTACCATCTTCATCATTTATACCCCCAGTGTCTGTCCCTCCTGATTCATTAGTCCTCATCCAGTCAAGTTTCTGCTGTCCCACCTTGCTTACAATTGAATTCCAGTTCTTACTTACAGTAAGACCTTCACCTTTATTAAAATCCTTTTTCTCTAGTTTTATTTCAAAGGCTTCCTTCACCAGGCGGTTCCAAAAGCTATTGGCATGGCAAGGTAGTTTTGAGCCATTAAAGTCAATCCTATGGCCATTGCAAATCCAGAGTTCTTCTACCACCAACTTCTCCAGGTTACCCAAATGGATACATCTCCAAAGCTCCTTGATACGGGTTTCCACCGTACATGTTTTGTCTGGCCAATATACGCCGATCCGCTCCACTTACATCTCTCTTTTTTTCAAATATATGCTTGAAAAATCTTTCATTACCCACTTTGATATTGTTTGCTAGATTGCTTTCCTATTTGTTACTTTACTTCCTCATGTTCCTGTTAGTTTCTCTTTTAGGTTTTTAAAAGCTTCCCAATCCTCTATCTTCCCGCTAATTTTTGTTTTGTTGTATGTCCTCTCTTTTGCCTTTAGATTAGCTTTGACTTTCCTTGTCAGCCATGGTTGTATTATTCTGCCATTTGAGTGTTTCTTTGTTTTTTCAAATACACCTGCACCTTCCTCATTTCCCCCAGATACTCATGCCATTGCAGGTCTGCTGTCATCCCTTCCAGCATCTCCTTCCAATTTACTTTGGCCCATTCTCGTCTCATACCACTGTAATTTCCACAGATGTACTGCTATGTCAGAATTTACTTTCTCCCAATCAAAGCTAAAGTTGAATTTAATCATATTATGATCACTGGCTCCGAAAGGTTCCTTTACCTTAAGCATCCTAATTGCCTCTGATACGTTGCATAACACCCAATCCAGTATAGCTAATCCTCTAGTAGCCTCAACAACAAACTGCTCAAAAATGCCATCTCATAGGCATTCAACAAACTCACTCTTGAGGCTTATTACTAACCTGATTTTCCCCAGTTGACCTGCAGTTGAAATCTCCCATGACTATCATAACATTGCTTTTTCTATTTCCCGTTGTAATCTGTGGTCCACATCCCAGCTACTGTTGGGAAGTCTATATACAACTGTCATCAGGTTCCTTTTACCCTTGCAGTTTCTTAACTCAACCCACATGATTCAACATCTTCTGATCCTGTGTCACATCTTTCTACTGATTTGATGCCATTATTTACTAGCAGAGTCACACCACCCCCCCTGCCTACCTTCCTATCCCTCTAATACAATGTGCAACCTTAGACATTCAGTTCCCAGCTATAAACATCCTTCAGCCATGATTTACTCATGGCCACAACATAATACCTGACAATCTGTAAAAGTGCAACAAGATCATCCACCTTACTTCTTATTCTCCGTGCATTGAGATATATCACTTTGAGTACTGTATTTCATACCCTTTTTTGATTCTGCATCCCTAATACACTGGTACTCACCCTGCTGGTTGCCATTTCGTCCTATCATCTGCCTGCCCTTCCTGCCAGTCTGGCTGCATACTATCTTTGCTTCTTTACCATCCATCTTATTCTGTGTCCCTTCACTCCAGTTCCCACCTTCGTGCCAAATTAGTTTTGACCCTCCCCCACAGCTCTAACAAACCTTCCTCCACGAATATCGAAGCAACCCATCACTTTTATACATCCTTTTGTACAAGGATGCGAAAGAAATGGACATGTAGGTCAGAGTAATCAAAACAACAATAATATTAATGCAGCAAGTGAAAGCTGTGGAAACAAAAGCAGAACAAGAAGGATCATTAAACCACCACAAAGATGGATTGAAAGCAGTAGAATGAATAAAGGTCAGTATTTGCTTATTACAATATGTTGGAAAGCATTATTGTTCCCTGCAGGTTTGAGGACTTTATATTGTGTTTGGTTTTCTTTAAAGGGGGAAGGTGTGTTATTATGTGTAATATAATAAAGAATTCCAGTTCCCAGTGTGCAACATGGGTGGTTTTCCCCAGAGCCAGGATGTTAGGAGTAGGTCGCACATACTCATGTCAAACTGAAGCCATTGCTGGATTGTCCCAAATAAAGATGTGTTGAGTTTTTACCGTGCTGCTAAGTTTGTCCTTTAGAACAAACATAACTCTGAAGAGTACGTCTGGGATAAAATACCTATCAAGTAAAATGTTGTAGATCTATGGTTTATGTCATGGTTTTAGGAGTCATATTGTTAAGGGTATTTACTGTATTTAATTGTCATCAGTGAACTGTTTGAACTGATTATTCTGTTGGATAACTTTTATTACCTATTTCCACCAGTAAAAAGTCTGTCTCTCCATACTAATTATTTTGTTCCAAAATATTCTCTGAAATGCAAGCTGGACAGATGTTCTAGATGGCTGGCTATTAAGCATTCTGCACTTTATAACATTTACATTAATGACCTGATACAAAACTTGGATCTGCATTAAGTTATGAGCAGCAAAGTAAGAGACAAGGATGACAAAAGCAGAACAATGAAATGAGACACTTTGCAGATGCAATTTAATACCGATGAGAAAATGTTTTGTTTTAAATGAAGGATAAAGAAGAGTGTAAATTAGATTGTACAATTTGATATATATGTTTAGAAAGTGGTTCTAAAGTAGATTTATTATCAAAGTACATATATGCCACTATATACAACCCTGAGATTCATTTTCTTGTGGGCATACTCAATAAATCCATAATATAATAAATGAATGACCGCACCAACTTGAGTATCTACCCAGTGTCAAAGGACAATAAACTGTGCAAACACAAAAAGGAAGAAATAATAATAATATATAAATAGACAATAAATCTTGAGAACATTTTCTTCAGCGGTTTGAATGGGGCATGACTGCACAAGTATGTGGAGGTCAGCCACTGAGAACAGCAAGAAGAGTTCAAAAGATGACGGGTATTTCTTCAGCAGTCTAAACAGGGCACGACTGCACAAGCCTGTGGATGTTAGCCAATGAGAACAGCAAGAAAAGTTTAAAAAGAAGATAGATTTCTACAGCAGGCGTCGGGATAGAGGAAGACAAAGTAGGAAGGCTTTGGCTCAATGGGGCTTAGACGATAACGGGTCGAGGCGAGGTAGGTTATCTGTGGAGAATACAGACAGTAATTATGTGCGTGAGGCCGGTTTTCTGAGCTCGGTGTCAGATGTGGGAGGCCCAGGAGACTCCCAGCTTTCCGGACAGCCACCTCTGCACCAGGTGTGTTGAGCTACAGCTCCTTAGGGGCTGCATTAGGGAAATGGAGATGCAGCTCGATGACCTTCATCTGGTCAGGGAGAGTGAGGAGGTGATAGAGAGGAGCTAAAGCCAGGTAGTCACTCCAGAGCCTGGGGAGACAGACAAGTGGGTAACAGTCAGGAGAGGGAAGGGCAAGAGTCAGATACTCGAGAGTACCCCTGTGGCTGTCCCCCTGACCAATAAGTACTCTTGCTTGAGTACTGTTGGGGGCGGGGGGAATGGCCTGCCTGGGGGAAGCAACAGTGGCCTCGCCTCTGGCACAGAGTCTGGCCCTGTGGCTCAGAAGGTTAGGGAAAGGAAAAGGATGGCAGCAGTGTAGGGACTCTATAGTCAGGGGGTCAGACAGGCGATTCTGTGGATGCAGGAAAGAAACACAGATGGTAGTTTGCCTCCCAGGTGCCAGGGTCCAGGATGTTTCTGATCACGTCCACGATATCTTGAAGTGGGAAGGAGAACTGCCAGAGGTTGTGGTACATATTGGTACCAATGACATAGGCAGGAAAAGGCTCTGAAAACAAACTACAGGGAGTTAAGAAGGAAGTTGAGAAGTAGGACCTCAAAGGTAGTAACCTTGGGATTACTGCCTGTGCCACGTGACAGTGAGTATAAGAATAGAACGAGGTGGAGGATAAATGTGTGGCTGAGGGATCGGAGCAGGGAGCAGTGATTCAGATTTCTGGATCATTGGGACTATCTTGGCGGTGAGTTTGCTAAAGCTATTGGGGAGTGATTAAACTAGAATTGCTGGGGTTTAGGAACCAAACTGAAGTGAAGAAGGAAAGGGAGGTTAGCTCACAAATAGAGAAAGCTTGGAGATGGTGCGAGAGGGAGGATAGGCAGGTGATAGAGAAGGGACGTGCTTAGACGGACTGTTTGAAATGCATCTATTTTAATGCAAGGAGTATTATGAACCAAAGTGGATGAGCTTACAGCATGGATCAGCACTTGGAGCTGTGATGTGGCCATTACAGAGTCTTGGATGGTGCAGGGGCAAGAATGGCTATTTCAATTGCCAGGCTTTAGATGTTTCAGAAAGGACAGAGAGGGAGGCAAAAGAGGAGGGGCATGGCACTGTTGATCAGGGATAGTGTCACAGCTGCAGAAAAGGAGGAAGTCATGGAGGGGTTGTCTATGGAGTCTCTGTGGGTGGACGATAGGAATAGGAAGGGGTCAATAACTCTACTGTTTTTTTAATAGATGGCCCAATAGTAACAGGAACATCGAGGAGCAGATAGGAGACGGATTCTGCCAAGGTGTAATAATAACAGGGTTGTTGTGGTGGGAGATTTTAATTTCCCAAATATTGATTGGCATCTCCCTAGAGTGAGGGGTTTAGGTGGCATGGAGTTTATTAGGTGTGTTCAGGAAGGTTTCCTGACACAATATGTAAATAAGCCTACAAGAGGAGAGGCTGTACTTGATCTGGCATTGGGAAATGAACCTGGTCAAATGTCAGGTCTCTCAGTGGGAGAGCATTTTGGAGATAGTGATCACAATTCTATCTTCTTTACCATAGCGTTGGAGAGGCATAGGAACCGACAAGTTAGGGAAATATTTAATTAGAGTAAGTGGAATAGAGGCTATCAGGCAGGAATTTGGAAGCATAAACTGGGAACAGATGGTCTCAGGGAAATATATGGAAGAAATATGTCAAGTGTTCAGGGGATATTTGCATGGGGTTCTGCATAGGTACATTCCAATGAGACAGGGAAAGGATGGCAGGGTACAGGAACCATGGCGTACAAAGGCCATTGTAAATCTAGTCAAGAAGAAGAGCTTACAAAGGATTCAAAAAACTAGTAATGATAGAGATTATAAGGCTAGCAGGAAGGAGTTTAAGAAAGAAATTAGGAGAGCCAGAAGAGGCCATGAGAAGGCCTTGGTGGACAGGATTAAGGAAAACCTCAAGGCATTCTACAAGTATGTGACGAGCAAGAGGATAAAGCATGAGAGAATAGGACTAATCAAGTGTGACAGTGGAAAAGTCTGTATGGAACCAGAGGAGATAGCAGAGGTACTTAATGAGTACTTTGATTCAGTATTCACTACAAAAAAGGATCTTGGCAATTGTAGGGATGACTTGCAGTGGACTGAAAAGCTTGAGCATGTAGATATTAAGGAGAGAATGTGCTGGAGCATTTTGAAAGCATCAAGTTGGACAAGTCACCGGACTGCAGGGGATATACCCCAGGCTACTATGGGAGTTGAGGGAGTCGATTGCTGAGCCTCTGGTGATGATCTTTGCATCATCAATGAGGACAGGAGAGGTTGCGGAGGATTGGAGGGTTGTGGATGTTGTTCCCTTATTCAAGAAAGGGAGTATGGATAGCCGAGGAAATTATAAACCAGTGCGTTTTACTTCAGTGGTTAGTAAGTTGATGGAGAAGATCCTGAGAGGCAGGATTTATGAACATTTGGAGAGGCATAATATGATTAAGAATAGTCAGTGTGGCTTTGTGAAAGGTAGATCGTGCCTTTCGATTGAATTTTTTCAGGATGTGACTAAACCCATTGATGAAGGTAGAGCCGTAGATGTAGTATATATGGATTTCAGCAAGGCATTTGATAAGGTACCCCATGCAAGTCTTATTGAGAAAGTAAGAAGGCATGGGATCCAAGGAGATATTGCTTTGTGGATCCAGAACTGGCTTGCCCACAAAAGGCAAAGAGTAGTTGTAGATGGGTCATACTCTGCATGGAGGTCAATGACCAGTGGTGTACCTCAGGGATCTGTTCTGGGTCCCCTACTCTTCACGATTTTTATAAATGACCTGGATGAGGAAGTGGAGGGATGGGTTAGTAAGTTTGCTGATGACACAAAGGATGGGGGTGTTGTCGATAGTGTGAAGGGCAGTCAGAGGTTCCAGCAGGACATTGATAGGATGTAAAACTGGGCTGAGAAGTGGCAGATGGAGTTCAACCCAGACAAATATAAAGTGGTTCATTTTGGTAGGTCAAATATGATGGCAGAATATAGTATTAATGGTAAGACTCTTGGTAGTGTGGAGGATCAGAGGGATCTTGGAGTCCAAGTCCATAGGACACTCAAAGCTGATACTCACAGGTTGACTCTGTGGTTAAGAAGGCATATGGTGCATTGGCCTTCATCAACCATGGGACTGCATTGAAGAGCCGAGAGGTAATGTTGCAGCTATATAGGACTCCGGTCAGATCCCACTTGGAATACTATGCTCAATTCTGGTCTCCTCACTACAGGAAGGACGTGGAAAACATTGAAAGTGTGCAGTGGAGATTTACAAGGATGTTGCCTGGATTGGGGAGCATGACTTATGAGAATAGGCTGAGTGAACTCAGCCTTTTCTCCTTGGAGTGAAGGAGGATGAGAGGTGACCTGATAGAGGTGCACAAGATATTGAGAGGCATTGATCGCATGGATGGTCAGAGGCTTTTTCCCAGGGTTGAAACGGCTAGCATGCATGCATAGTTTTAAGGTGCTTGGATGTAGGTACAGATGAGATGTCGGGGGTAGATTTTTTACGCAGAGAGTGGTGAATGCGTGAAATGGGCTGCCGGCAGCAGTGGTGGAGGTAGAAACGATAGGATCTTTTAAGAGACTCCTGGATAGGTACATGGAGCTTCGGAAAATAAAGGACTGTGGCTAAGCCTAGGTAGTTCTAAGGTAAGGACATGTTTGGCACACCTTTGTGGGCCAAAGGGCACGTATTGTGCTTTAGGTTTTCTATGTTTCTAACATAAAATGAAGAGTCCTTGAAAATAATTCCATAGGTTGTGTGAACATTTCAATGATGGGGCAGGTGAAGTTGAGTAAAGTTATCTCCTTTGATTCAACAGCTTGATGGTTGAGGGGTAATAATTGTTCCTGAGTCTGTTGGTGAAGGTCCTGAGGTTCCTGTACCTTCTTCCTGATGGTAACACCGTGAAGAGAGCATGGTGAGGGGTCCTGATAATGGATGCTGTTTTATTTCAACAACGTTTCATGTATATGTGCTCAAAGGTGGGGAGGGCTTTATCCACTATATTTTGTAAGATTTTCCATTCAAGGGCATTGGTATTTCCATACCAGGCTGTGATGCAACCAGTCAAATCACTCTCCACCACACATCTATACTAGTTTGTCGAAATTTTAGATGTCATGCCAACTCTTCGCAACTTCCTAAGTGGAGGTGCTGTCATGGTTTCTTCTTAATTTGCATACATACCAGGCCTAGAACAGGTCCCCCAAAATAATAACACCGAGAAACCTAAAGTTACTAATCCACTCCACCGCTGATCTCCGTTAAAGACTGGCTCATGAACTTCTGGTTTCCTCCTCCTGAAGTAAGTAATCAGCTCCTTGGTCTTGCTGACATTGAGTGAGAGGTTGTTGTTATGTCACCATTCAGCCTGATTTTCAATCTCCCTCCTATATGCTAATTTATCACCACCTTTGATTCAGTCTACGACAGTAATGCTATCAGCTAACTTGAATATGGCATTGGAGCTGTGCTTAGCCAGGCAGTCACAAGAGCAAGTGTCATAAGTTAAAGAATATAGTCTCCTTTGGCTTTACGTAAAATCACTTAACATACAAAATTAAGATAATCATGCTAGACATATAAATCACCAGTTATCATCCAACTAGAGTGTGCACTTCTTGACTGCAACTTAAGAAGAATGTCAAAGACTTTTGTTGTAACTGGTTGACCAACGAATGCTATTCATTATCATTAAAAAGTGTACTCAGGCATCCATCTGGGTAGTGCTAGAATAGTTGTCTGTGCCTTTAAGTGGAGGTGGTAACATCATTACGCACACGCGGGATAGTGAGAAGACCATTTTGTTTTCTGTGGCAGAAGCTGTTGGGGCATTGGAATCAAGATCCCCCCAGAGGTACTGGGCTTGCTAAGGAAAGGTGAGCATTAATTTACAATATCGATGTGACTTCATTTATGCTTGGTGGCAACTCAAGAATATCGGTAATTTGACATGCTTTACATGTGGATGCTTTAGATTTTCACGAGTAAAGAACTTGATGCTGGATAGTGTGGCTTGCAAAGTTCCTCACTGGCCAAGTAGGTCAGTCTTCCTGTAGTTTAACTACCAGGTAATATCTTGTAAAAGTTGTGCCAAAGTGTACCTTTTTGTCTAACTTTATTGTATCATGACTCATAGTGCATGTAACAGAGTAATGTAAATGTTTAGTCTCCGCTCGGGGGTTCAGCACATGTATACTAAAGAGCAGTAGACGTCTTAGATGAAATGTACTCGCTTACATTTTTCGCTGCTATGTATAAGATACAGGGTTGGGGGGGATTCTAATGTTGTTTGTATTGTGTTTCTTCAGAATTGCCACTACCATATTACTACTGTATTTGTTTTGTGTGGTTTTCTTTGTATTTTTATACTGCATACACAATTGGTCGATACATAAGTGTGTGGATCAAAGGTTAAATGGAGATTGTAACAGCAGGACCTGATTGTAAAGTCGTTCGTTTTGTTTTAACACCCTCTTCTGGCACTTAAACATCTAAAATAGATCAAGGAATTAAAACCCGAACAAGTACTTGTTGTCCTGAGTGTGTACTTTTCCCCAGGCCACAACACTGTATAGAAGATTCAATCGAATAGAATTATGCAGAAGAGAACAGAGAAACAGGGTTGTTTTCAAAGCAGGGGATCAAAGAACTACTTGGTAAATGAGTGCAAAATTATGATGTTTTGAGGGAATAAAGAAGAAACAGCTGCTACAGGAAAGTTAGGTTATATTTAATCAGCTAAAGAACAATAAGTGAAAATGGAAAATATCTTACACCACGACTTCCTAAATCTGGAATGTGCTACCAGAAACAATGGCAGAAACAGATTTCGGTCTATTTTCAAAGGAGAATTGTAAAAATTAAGAGTCCATGGAAGGAAAATGAATTATAAATAGCTTTTTCAGAATAACCATTTCCACTGGATCACTCAATGATCCAACCACATTAAGGTAAATGGGTTTTAAAGTGGTTGGACATTTTTAGGCCCAGAATTGGTGTACATATGATAGCTTTGGACATTTGTTGCACTTCCACAAGCAGTTTATCCATCCAAAGAAATGAATTGATTAGTTTCTCAGCAGCAGTCCAAAGATACATCCTGAGGGTTGGAGGGAAATAAAAAGAAATATCACAATATACTTCTCAGTTAACCTTCCTGCCTGGGTGTCACAGGAAGCTTACAGGACTTTTTTACATGTAGCATACATAACAATTGGATGCAGAGAGGGTATTGTAAGAAGGATTGGTGCTTAATTGCATTATCCTTACCATTGAAAAATGTATTGCAGGACCATTTGATCAGTAGTATATTGATCATATGCAGACTGAGGTACTGCAATAAAAATGCACCATAGACCAAATTTCCACACAAGATAGCATAGATGATTTTAATTGTAAACGGTCTTGTTGAACACATAAAGCTGAAAATAATACAGTTCTTGGGCAGAAATGTGTGACAGGTCAAAAACGACAGAGAATGCTAATGCAAAATACTGCCAGTGCAACGGGTCAAGCTGGATATATGGAAAACACACATGAAAAAACAAAGTTGATGTTTCATTCCGAAGAACGTCTACTAAAACTGAGTAATGTCAGAGATTAAAACATTTTACATTACAGAGAATGGAAGATGAGCAGAGAACAAAAGAGAAAGATTCTGATTCACAAGTGGTGGTGGTGCCAACTGAAAAAATGTGGTATGACCATAAAATAAGGAGAAACACTTCCTGAAGGTCTAAAATGGAATGACAGTTGATTGCCACTAATAGCTTTGGTCATTGGGACTATGCAGAAAGCTACATTTGTATGAACCAAAAATATGCCAATTGGTATTTCATAACTAGTGTCAGTTGTGATATATCAGTAATTGCAAGCAGGACCGGATCTGTGTAGTAGGAGGTAGTTGAGGGGTTAGTGAAATGTGTACGGGACCCTAATTAATAGGCAACAGATTAACTCCAGTTTATTCTCAATTTAATATATTTATTAATGAATTCATTCTCTCTCACACATGCTTGAGAATTCTCTTTTGATTCTTAGAGCCATTATCCTTCCCTAAGAAGTAATTTATAATATCGAATTGCCTGACAGCATGCCTTTGGGATGGGGGAGAAAATCAGAGCACTCACAGATAAGCCTCACCATAGGAGAGAATGTGCAAACTCAGTGTAGACAACACCCAGTGCTGGGAGTGAACTCGAATTCCCAGAGCTAAGAGTTGCTGCTGCATCAGCGTGCTGCTATATACGGTACTGTGCAAAAGTCTTAGGTGCATGTATATAGTTCGGGTGCCCAAGACATTGCACAGTATTAGTCAACAGGGCACAGAAAGAGAGTTCGTAAATTTGGTGAGAATGGCAAGGGTGAAGTACCACGGATGGGTGTGGGACAGGTAGACAGAAGAAGTGCCAGGGGTGGGGGGGTGGCATGGGTGCAGACGCACCCAGCCACCAGACACCAAGCCAGGTAACCCAATTTCCCTCAGAATCAATAAAGTATGTCTGTCTGTCTGTCTGTAATTTGATTCCAAACAATTAGTTTATTGATCATTACAGAATGTCTCTCTGGTGCCTCCTGCTCCCCCTCCTCTCTCCTCCCCCTTTCCCAACCATGATTCCCCTCTCCCTGCCCCGTACCCACTCTTTGTCCACAATACAGACACATATCAGAATCTGGCTTATCATTAGTCACACATGTCATGAAATTTGTTGTTTGCAGTACAGGACAATACATTATACATATATACCCAAGACTCCTGCGTAGTACTGTATATACCATTGGTAGTGACAGAAAAATATCAGTAAAATGTGACAAGTAGTAAGGTTTTGTAACAGAAAGTACCAATTGTTTTATAAAAACAATATTAGCAATGAGTGGTTAGAATATGGTGTAGTAAGCATCTACCAAATGGTCAATAAATCAATAAATCTATTGGTAGCAAGGCATTTATCTTTCAACTCAACAGCAATGTTGCAAATGTATCTTTTCTTCTAAAGCCTGAGAATAAATTTCATAAATAAAAAACTATTATTTTTAAGTTGATTTTTAAATACACCAAAAAATAATGTAGCTCAAATACCATTGCGCTAAGATCAAACATTTGATAGTCCATAATGTCAAAAATTAACAACTGGATCCAACAGAACTGTCAAAACCTGCTGAATTCTTCACTATTGCATCACTATTGATATTGGAAACAGATTTAAGGGAAGGTCCAGCTGTTTTATTTATGGTTATCTAAATGTAGGTTTTAGTAAATAGAATTTTAAATTCTTGTTGATTGAAAAGACTGTAATGACTAGTAACTGCTGCAAAATATTTACCCACTTCATAACCTCTATAGCAATTAAAAATTTATGCACAAATATGTCTAAGTGATTATAATTTTACTCCATTGAACCTTTAATTTCATTTTAAGATGTCTATTAAGATGTGTTTTTAAATAATACTACAATATTGAAAATAATTTTTTAAAATAACTACTATATTGAAAATAATTGATGATATCTTTAAACTACATTGAAAACATTTATGTGGGCTTTTAAGTTCAGATTAAATCATGTAGTAATGGAAATGGTCACATTAACAGTCGGATTTTAAGTGAGTGCTTGCCAACATATTTTTTCTTAAATTTGTGGAATCAGCAAGTATAAAGTTACAGGGGCAGGTTACTTCTGTAGTCAGGTGTTTTGTAGTCACTACAAAAAAGATTCAGAATGCGTTATTGTTTCCCAGCAACACTCACTCACTCACTCACTTGCTTACTTGCATCAGGAAGCAGAGGTCTGGATGTGACCTGATTTCTCAAATACTACTTTCACTTACTGGTTAAGGAAAGAGTGGCAGAAATATCCCCGGAAATTACCTGGCTAAACAGCTTAAGAAGAGTAGCACTGGCTTTCCACTATAATTTCCTAACATTGTGGAGACTGGTTGTGTGGGAAGTAAATTGTGGGAGTGTTACGTGAAAATATCAGGAAAGGATCTAGGTATACAATTCATGATTTGTCAGAAACATCATTAAGAGGGTATTAATTAGATGATTATAAAGGGATAGCATATTATGCTTCAATGGTTGAAACTCACCAGAGTGATGTTGGACAGTTAAAGCAGGTATCAACCTAGAGATGGATAAACAAGGGGCTGCAGATTCTAGGAATCCGGAGGCAAAAACAAACTATTGGAAGAGCTCCAAGTCCAGTGGGTCAAGCAGCACGTGCAGAGGATAAAGGAATTGTCTATGTTTCAGGCCGACACCCTGTATTAGGGCTGAGAGTCAAGAAGGAAGACAACTGGTATAAATTTGATATGGTAGACTTGATATCGCTGGGTTGTAGACTACTCAGATGGAATATGAGGTTTTGTTCATCTAGTTTGCATAACATGCTTTTTTTCTGTTAGTCCTCACACCAACCAGTTCTCTTGTAGGTTTATCCATTTGTAATAATAACTCAGTTTAGCTTTCTCTATAAAGCTGGGTGTTCTCTTTGTAGTTTCAGGTCTCAGGAACAGGACCAATCTGTACCCCCCTTTGTTCATTTTCTCTCTTAAAGCTTTCATTGATCTAGAAAATCTCATAAACAATGGAATCACCTTGGCATCCATGGCTTCACCCTATTAAAAATATTCTTCCTCCTAACCATTCCTACCCCATACCTCTCTGCAGTTTAAAATTATGAACAGTATGTACAGTATGCAAGATAAGCTTTTCACTGTATCTTGGTAAATGTGACAATAATAAACCAATATCAACACCAATGAATTATTTTCTTTCTTTTCCAGTTCTGATCATGTATTTTCAATGTGAAATGTTAACTGTGTTTCTATTTTCATATGTACTGCCTTAGTTGTTGAGTGTTTCTGGTATATTTTATTTATATTTCAAAG
Source organism: Hypanus sabinus (assembly GCF_030144855.1). NCBI lineage: Eukaryota > Metazoa > Chordata > Chondrichthyes > Myliobatiformes > Dasyatidae > Hypanus > Hypanus sabinus. The sequence goes on along the minus strand of NC_082716.1, from coordinate 45,631,987 downwards.
TTGCTGCATCTGCAGATTTTTTTCATTTTCAATAAAATATACAACATATATAAAACACCTTTACCTACACAAAGGGGCTATTTTATTAGGTACCTAGTGCACCCATTAAAATGCCACTGAGTGCATGCCCAATACCTTCTGCTATTGTAGCCCATCCATTTCAAGGTTTGGCATGTTGTGCACTCAGAGATGCTCTTCTACACACCACTGCTGTAGCAGATGATTATTTGTTACTGTTGTCTTCCTGTCAGCTTGACCAGTCCAGTCATTCTCCTCTAAGTGCTTCATTAAACAAGGCATTTTCACTTACAGTACTGACACTCACTGGATGTTTTCTTTTTGGGTTTTTTGCACCACTCTCTGTAAATTCCAGATACTGTTATGGATGAAAATCCCAGAAAATCAGCAGTTTCTGAGATAGTCAAACCACTCCATATGGCACCAAAAATCATTCCATGGTCGAAGTCACTTAGGTCACATGTCTTCACCATTCAAATGTTTGGTTTGAAAAATAACTGAACCTCTTGCCCATGCCTGCATGTTTTTATGCATTGAGTTGCTGCCACATGATTGGCTAGTTATATATTTGCATTAACGAACAGATATACAGGTGTGACTAATATTGGCCACCAAGTGTATTGCATCTGTTTTCCTTCCCGAAACAAATGTCTACTGCATTTGATAAAATGGCACGAATAAATGTCAGTAATTACTTTTTCACAAACGTGTCTGTCTTGTTTGCAGTTCAGCCATAAGTTTTGAAGTTCATCCTGTGATAAGATTAGACTTGCACCATGGAAAAGTATTGTGAACAATTCTGGTCACAAGAATACAGAAGCAACTGACAGCACTAGAGAGTGCGTGGAGAAGTCTTCAGAGGTTCAGAATCAAAATCATCACCAGCATATGTCGTGAAATTTGTTGTCTTTGGAACAGCAGTGCAATGCAATACTAAGTAATAAAAAATGTGAAATACAGTAAATATGTATAAAAACAGTTAAATTAAATAAGTAGTGCAAAAATAGAAACAAAAAAATAGTGAGATGATTTTCATGGGTTCAATGTCAAGTCAGAAATCGGATGGCAAGGGAGAAGCTGTTCCTGAATCATTGAGTTTGTGCCTTCATGCTCCTGTACCTCCTTTAGGGTGGTAGCAATGAGAACAAGACCTGGGTGATGGGGGTTGTTAATGATAGATACCACCTTTTTTTAGGGATCGCTCCTTGGAGATGTTCTGGATACTACTCTTTGCAGCTCATTGTGATCCCTTGCAGAAGCCCCCCGCCCTCCCCTCGCCCCCATACCAGATGGTGATGCAGCCAGTTAGAATGCTCTCCACGGTAAATGAAATATAGCCACTGTCATGTCTTCTTTGTAGCTTCATAAATATTTTAGGTCCAGAATAGATCCTTTGACATGCAGGAACTTGAAATTGCTCACTCTTTCCAATTCTGATCCCTTTATGATGTGTGTTCCCTTGTTTTCCCCTTTCTGAAGTCTATAATCGGTTCTTTTGTGTTACTGAAGTTGAATGCAAGGCTGTTGCTGCGGCACCACTCATCTAGCTGATATACCTCGCTCCTGCTGAATTCTGCTAATGACATCATCGACAAATTTATAGATGACATTTGACTTGCACCTAGCCACACAGTCAGGGATGTAGAGAGAGCAGAGTAGTGGGTTAAGCACACATTCCTGAGATGCCAGTGCCAGTGTTAATTGTCAGCAAGGTGGAGATGTTATTTCCGATCCACACAGATTGTGGTTTTCCAGTTAGGAAGTCAAGGATGCAGTTGCAGAGGGAAGTAAGAAGCCAGGGTTGAAAAGTTGTTATCGGGAGAGAGTGACTACGTTGAGAGTGCTTCCTTTGGAATGAAAAAATTTAGAATGGGCAACTCACGCAAAATGCTGGAGGGACTTGAGAGACCAGGCCAGGTCCTGTTAAAGGGTCTCTGCCCAAAGCGTCGACTATGATCCTTTCCATAGATGCTGCCTGGCCTGCTGAGTTCCTCCAGCATTTTGTGTGTGTTGCTTGGATTTCCAGCATCTCTTGTTTGAGAAATAGAATGGTGGTTTTATTGAGGCTTGGACAGAATGAAGGAGGACTTATTCATTGTGCAGATGGGTAAATGAAGCCTCACCACTTTTAAAAAAGACACGTGCATGAGCAGCTGAAGAGATGTAATTTACACAGCTACAGAACAAAAACTAGGAAGAAAGAATAAACTCGACATGTGCAATATTCGGTGACATGACCATGATTGGCTAAATAGTCTCCTTTTATGCTGTTAATTACTGCAATTCTGTGAAGCATTTTTTAATTCAATATATTAGCATAGCTGTACTAGCCATGCAACTGTATGTTGATTAATATCTGTACTTAATTATGGAAACATTTTGGATGATCTATATAAATTTCTAGTGTTTTTTGCAACCAGAAATGGAAATGATTGTAATGCTTTATAAGATGGAGCTCATTTCAAATGTGATCTTCATGAAATTATGTAAAAGAATATGAACAGTATTTAGTGGATTCAAAATCCTAAATTCTAGATAGCTTTCTTGAAATTTGACATCAACAGCCAGAATAACATAAAACATGTGTGAAAAGCCTAACTTAGCAGAATCTTTAATGGTATTGGATGATGTTACTTGCAAATTTCTCAGAGCTATAATTGTCACTCCGTGGAGCATGTGGGGATCTTCCGATATCCAAGCATTCTTTCTTTCTTTCATTTCTCTTCTCTCTTTTTTTTCTTTTTCTACAGGGATATATTAGGGGGGAAGGGTTGATAATTTTTTTTTCCTTCTGTAACCTATTTGAAAATTCAATTTAAAAAAATTTGTATTAAAAAAAAGAGCTATAATTGTCCCAATTGCTGCTGCAAAAGGAGGAAGACTGGGCATGGGGCTAGCAACCCCATCCCATAATGAACCCAGGGCTACAGAAACGCCAACAGAAGCTCCAAAGACCCGATCCCTGGACAAGGAAGGATACACAAAGAAAATTTGCAATGCCTGGGAGCAACTTTAAAGAATCCCAGTTCACAAAATTTGGTGAAATGCTATTGGCGGCCTATGCCCAAGTAGGGGTGATGGGCTTAAGTAAGTAAAAATGTATGTAATGTGAATATTAGAATACAAAAGAGGAATACTTCCTACTTCCAAGATAAATTTTATAAATGTAAATGTTTACAGCAAATGAAATTTTACATTGTAAAATATCTTAAGGCAGATCGCTGTGGGATTACTAGACAAGACTCAAGATTAATCCAAAGAAGCAGATGAAATAGTGACAATAGTGGTAGGTTGTATTGAGCTCTATGTTTTGAAAAGAGGTGGGGAAGAGAAGAGGTTTATAGAAGGAATTTCAGACTTTAGGTCCAGAAGAATGAAGACACAGTTGACAATTCACAGATATTAGGAGAACAGGATATATATACCCAGAGTGGAGGGAGTTAAAGGTAAAAGCAAAGGTCAAGGTTATGGATCTGAGGAAACATTTATTTAATTAAGGACTTAAACACTTGATGAGAATTTTTGAATGGTTTTGTTCATAGAACAGATCCAATAAAGATCAAAACATTGGGGTGAATAGGGTTTAATGCCCCATTAAAATTGGGGCAGCAGGGACTTAATTCAGCAGAAAGTTAATAGAGAATGGATAATGAAATCCAACTTCGAGAACATTGGTTGGAATGATTGGTTTTAGAGATAACAAAAAATGAATAAGTATTTTGGTATCAGTTAGGGCAAAGAATGACATGGCACAATCTTTAGAAGGTGGTTTCTGATGCACAAAATATAGGCTCAATTAACTGTATCAAAATAATTAAGATGTATGTTTAAACAGGCTTATGCTTTGGCACAGTAGAACTGATGTCATTATTGTACATGTGAAGTTACCCAAATGTCTTTCAATAATTTCTTCAGGAGCCAACATGTAGATAAGAAATAAGAGAGGGTCAAGGATAATTACTTGAGAGATTCTATAAAGTAACAATGTATGGGAGGCAAATCCATTACATAAGATTCCTTTGCTATGACTTAGCATAAGAATGAAAACAGGTCAAGTGACAATGAAAAATGCCAAGAATGGTCTTTGTGACTGTTAATAATAATACTTGGTCCAAACACTGGTCTTGCTGCCCAGATCTCTGCAACTATGAATTAATAACAGGGAAATAAACTAAGGCATCTAGAAATTGGATTACTCTATTAAAATAAAGCTTATAAGAAGCAATTGATTTTAGCACCCTTAATACTCTTTCAGAGTATTCCTGGCACTTTACAGTCTATTAAGTTGTGAAGATAGTTGCAGAATATAATACATGTTGGAAGTTATTTTGAAAGAATTGATTCTTTTTATTGCTTTCAGAAATTTAGTGCCTCCATAACTTTTGGGTAGGGGGAAGGCATAAATCTCAATTACTTATTCGAGAAAGTCAGAATTTCCAGTGGAAATGATACATACTGGATTTCACCTTTGGGATAAAATCTGTCAGTCTCAGAACATGTTAATGAAACATTTGCCTTCCTAACAGAAATTCATCTGCAATTTCCAGAATTAGGATCACATGATGTCAATTCTAAACTCAACCCCTTTCTCCTTGCCAGTTGTCCTTGAAAATATGATATGATTCATTCAAATCTCCATTCATCTTAATGAAAACCACTTTCCTCAATTGAGCATACTTGTGCGCGATTTTGAAATTTAGGATTCATAGTAAATTTAAGGTCGAGAGTGTTGGCAGTGGTAGGGTAGTGAAATCATCACTACATTTTTGAGACCTCTATAAAATATTATATAACATTTTCAATACTTTTTCTCCTAAGATAATTAAGGAGATTGGATGAGGGTTGCATCAGAGTCTTCCCAAGTAGAATTTCAAGACACACAGTATAAATGCTTGAGAAAGTAAAGGAACAGCAGAAAAATATAAGCAATGCTAGATTTATCAGACAGCATGAGAAGCTATCCTGGTACTACCCACCCAGTATCAATTTATTCACCATAAGGAACTTTTTAAAGACCGGATGAAATTGAAAAGTTCAAGACAAAGAATGATAGATTTTTGCTGGGTGGTATATGAAAAAGATATAGTTCAAAGGCATGTAAATGGAGGATATAAATGCCAAGAAAATTAGTTTTTTGCAGCAGCAGCAGCATACAAGTTATCATTTCTATCATTAAGAAGGGTGTAGAAATAAACAAAGCTGAAGTTGTAAGGAATGATAAGCAAATAAAGGGTTTGCAATTTCTTGTTAATATTTAACTAATGCAGATTTTAAAATGAGAGTATAGATCTTATAGAAAATAATTTAGGAAATTAAAGATGTAAAGCAATGAGATGGCACACAAATTAAACAGATATTGGCCTTAAATGTAGAGGACAGAAGTAACATCCCAGATATAACTACAAACTGGGAATTATAAGCAGGAAAAATACAGAGGAAATGGCATCGAGCCAACTGTTGGAACTGCATGCTCACAAGACTCCAAATCCTGATGGACTTCACCTTGGAACCCCAAAAGAAGAGGTTTGGTGAGATAGGCGATTTATTGGGTTTAATTTTCCAAAATCCACTAGTCTGGGGAAGACTGAAAATGACAAAACCAACTCCTTTGTTTAAAAGGGGTGATAGAATTCAGTTAACATAGCATAAGTAACAGGTTAAATGTTAAAAGCTATCGCTAAAGATATTACAATAGGGCAATCGGAAAAATTCAGGGTCTTCAGTCAAAGTCAACATTCTTTAATAGAAAGAAAATCGTGTTTGATCAACATATTAGAGTTCTGTGAATAAAAACAGACCTGATGGATGTCCTTTAGATTTCCAGCGTATGTTTGATAAGGTGTTGTTGCAAAGTTAATTGCAGAAAATATAAGTTCATGAGTCAGTGGGGCTTTTTTTGGTTGACCCACTGTTAACAAGATGTAAGGAATGGTATGCCATAAGGAATGATGTAGGAATCTCCACTTATTTATAATTATAAACACAAGATATTCTATAGATACTGGAAATCCAGAACAACACATACAAAATCCTGGAGGAATTCAGCAGGTTAGGCAGCATCTACAGAAATGAATGTTTTGGGCTGAGACACTTCATCAGGACTGGAAAGGAAGGTGGGGGAGATACAAAAATTACAAGGTGGTGGGAGGGGAAGTTGAATATGAAAGGTGAAGCCAGGTGGGTTGGGAGGAGGAATGAAGTTAGAAGCTGGGATGTGAGAGAAGGAATCTGATAGAAGAGGAGAGTGGGCCATGGGAGAAATAAAAAGAGGAGAGGGACCATGGGGGGAGATGATAGGCAGGAGAGGAGAAGTAGTGAGGTGAGGTCACAGTAGCAAATTGAAGAAGAGGGAAGAGGAGGGGAAAAATTAAGAAATCAATACTCATGTCATCAGGTACCTAGACGGAATAAACAATGTTGCTTCTCCAACCTGTGTGGCTTCATTGTGGTAGAAGAGGATGCCATAAACTGACATATTGGAATTAAAATGATTTGAATTAAAATGGTAGACCGCCAGGAAATCCTGCTTTTTGTGGATGGAGTCACAAAGCAGTCACCCATTCAACATCAGGTCTCACCAACATACAGGAGGCCGGGAGCACCAGATACAGTGGCCAACCCAACAGATTAACAGGTGAAGAGTTGCCTCACCGGGAAGGACAGTTTGAGGCCCTTAATGGAGATGAGGGAGGAGGAAAATGGATAAGTGTAGCACAACTTCCACTTGCAGGGATAATTAGTGGGGAGGTGGGGAGGTGGGCAAGGGAATCACAGAGGGAGTGTTCCCTTCAGAAAGTGGAGTGTATGATGAGGTAAGGATGCGTTTGATGGTAGGTTCCCATTGAAGATTGGAAAAGTTGCGAAGAATAACGTGTTGGATGTGAAGACTCATGGGTGCTAGTTGAAGATAAGAGGAATTCTATCTCCATTAAAGCAGAATTAACGTTCAAAGTTCAAAGTATATTTATATCACCACTCCCAGCCCTGAGACTCATTTTCTTGCAGGTGTAACCCCCTGGGTCGCCTCAGGCTCGCTCAGCTCGTTCTCGTCTAGGGGGAGCAGCCTTCGGCCCCGCCAAACTGGGTAATCAGCTGGTGTGGATGCTGTGTGATGTCCCCGCCTCACCCAAAAACAGACAGTACACCATATGCAATTAAATGAGTACAATTTATAAAGGTTACTATAACTAAGTGATTAATAACGATACAGTATATATGAAGAGAAAATTAAAGAAAAGGCGCCAAACTTATCAAAGTCCAAACCACTTCGTGCACAGCCGTTGGAGCTCAATTACTGAAGTCTTCTGGCCACCATTCGATCCCCTCCGAACTCCTCGACTCGCAGCTCAGGACCCTCCGAACTCCTCGGACTCTCCAAACAGCTCAGGACCCTCCGAGTGGTCAACCAAGCACATCTAGCTTCATCCCCCCCCTCCTCGGAGAATCTCCCGACCTCGGACCCCCCTTTGGGGTCCGATCCTCGCCCAGCTTAGAGCATTGCGTCCTCTCTCTCGACCCCCTCGCGCCGATCTGCCCAAAAGCCCGTCAACAAAAGCTTACAGACTCAGAAGAAAGAACATTAATCCCCATTTGGTTTACAAAGGAATACCATTCTCGTTATCAGTAAATTAGCATTCCTGCTAGTTAACAAAAAAGAAGAAACCCTCTTTACACAGGCATACTCAATAACCCAAAGTAGGTTAATAACCATAATGGAATAATGAAAGATGGACCAACATGGGCATTGAACTAGTGTACGAAAGATGACAAAATGCACAAATACAAGAATGAATAATAATAATAATAAATAAATAAGCAATAAATATTGAGAATGTAGCAACCATGTAACTCTTCACTATTTGCTTTGTATTCTATGATGTGGGGTTTATTATGTTGATTACAGTAACTAGTAACATGAGTGGGGGTGTGATGATAGCAAAGAGAACAAGTTACATATTATTTCATGGCAGTCTGTAGCTTGGGACCAGTGGAGGTCGAAAACTTTCGTTGACAGAAATGTAGCAGAAAAACTAATCCAAAATCAAACCAAAACAATTGCCACTTGCCTACGACAGTATGGATTGTTATACTAGTGTAGAACTCAATTAAATCAGCTCCAATCTAATGCATACCGATGTGGTGGTAGGATCTGCTTAATTGCGAGGACTGTAACAGAGTACAGAAAGAGTTTGGACAGTCCCATGTACCGCCTATAAAAAGTATTCAACCCCCTTGGAAGTTTTCATGTTTTATTGTTTTACAACATTGAATCACAGTGGATTTAATTTGCCTTTTTTGACACTGATCAATTGGAAAGACGCATTCATGTCAAAGTGAAAACAACTTGGTCTAAGTTTATTACAGTTATTAAACACAATATAATTGATTGCATAATTACTCACCGTCTTCAAGTCAGTATTTAGTAGCTGTACCTTTGGCAACAATTACAACCTTGAGTCTGTGTGGATAGGTCTCTATCAGCTGTGCACAATGCAATTTTTCCCCATTCTTCTTTACAAAACTGCTCAAGCTCTGTCAGATTGCATGGGGATTGTGAGTGAACAGCCCTTTTCAAGTCCAGTCACAAATTCTCAATTGGATTGTGGTCTGGACTCTGATTTGGCCACTCCAGGACCTTAACTTTGTTGTTTTTAAGCCATTCCTGTGTTGCTTTGGCTTTATGCTTGGGTTTTTGTCTTGCTGAAGAACAAATCTTTTCCCAAGTCACAGTTCTCTTGCAGACAGCATCAGGTTTTCCTCCAGGATTTCCCTTTGTTTTGCTGCATTAATTTTACCCTCTACCTTCACAAGCCTTGCAGGGCCTGCTGCAGTGAAGCATCCCCACAGCATTTTGCAGCCATCACAAGGCTTTATGGAAGGGGTGGTGTGTTTTTGATGATTTGTGGTGTTTGAATTTGTATGCAGGCATGGCTGAACACAGAAACCCTGAAGTTAATCCCTGTGGTTCAGCTCTCTTGCACCATTTTTCAGTCTCTTCCATTACAATCAAGAGAAATCAGTTGAGTTGCCCAAAATCCAGTTGAATTGGCCAAATTGCAAAATCTCCTGAACATCTTAAACTTTACTAACCCATAATTAATTACTAGTGATCTCTTTGGCTTGATAAATTTTTTTAAATGGACTTGAATTATAATTTCCTCACATTAACTATCGGGAAATGCAATAAATTTATTTTACGTTCAGCCTTAATATATATACCGTACTTTTAATAAGGTATAATTAACATTATCCTGTGTAGCTTTGGCTTTATGCTTGGGGTCTTTGTCTTGCTGAAACACAAATCTTCTCCCATGTGAGAGTTCTTTACAAAACTGCTCAAGCTCTCTCAGAATGCATTTTACTTCCTGGTATTCCATCTTTGAGAATTCACGAACAGGTTTACTGTGTCAGCTCGATGATATACCCATTGCTGGATACCAGGAATCCTAAAAGCTGAAGCCTGTCAATAGATGACATCAGATATGTTAAGTGAAAGCCTTTGGTTCAACAGATCTTTGTGGGAAGCTTTTTTTGAGAACAGTAGCAAAGATCATTGCTTTCATGGCAATGAAGTTTAAGTTGCATGACCGGATAACTGTCATATCAAAAAGTTACAATATGCATAATAAAATAGATGTCTAAAATCTAATTGAAGGCTCACGGAAGTTATATAAGGATCACTGAGTAGCAAACTGGAATATTACATACAGGTCTGGTTTCCTACTACATGTAGGAAATGCTGTAAGAAAGGGAGTACAAGAAAGGTTCTCTATATTGCTTCCTGGCATGAGGGTTTATCATATGAGGAAACATTAAACAAACTTGGCCTGATTTCACTTGCTGAATAGCAGCCCCTGCTTCACCCCTCCCTCTCACCACTTTATACTGATTATCTCCACTTTACCATCCTTAGTCACGAGAGAGGATCTCGACCTAAAAATGTCAACTATCCCTTTGCCTTCACCTGCTTGACCTGCTGAGTTCTTCCAGCAGCTTGCTGTTTTTCTCTAAATTATAGCATCTCCAGTCTCATTTCTCTACTTACAGTTTAGCTGTATGGTAAGTGACATGGATAATAAAGGCCATAATTAAAATAAAACTGATCAGTAGCATCCTCAAGCAGCAAATCTACTACCTGGACCAAACTGGTGTAACTTTGCTGTATTCAGAAGTAGATTCTACATTCATTGTGTTCTATTTAATTTTGAACATCTTTACATGCTAACTTTTCTCATTGGTTTTCAAGCAGGAAGAGAAAGAAGAAAGGAAGGAAAGGAAAAATCCTTTTCTGGATGGTGAGTCAGAAAACAAATCATCAGATTTTGTCATCAGTAAACACAATACCCATTCCCTATTTAAAAATATTTGCTCTTACCTTCCTTTGGTTGCTAACCATTACTGAGCAAGATACCGCAATAAAAAAGCACACCAAATTAATATTCCGCGCAATAATTAAGTATCAAGTTATGACAAACGTCAAAAAGACAGAATTTTTCACTGCATTCTCATGGGATCTGTCATCAATCGTATCATTCCTCTGTAATATTTGCCCAGTTTGTTGAATTTGTTGAATTTCAGTGGAAAAGATTGCAGGTGACTTTTCAGGATGACTGAATATGCCCAGGCAGAGAAATCCTGGTTTTAAATTGTATTGTCTTACCACTGGTAATTGTTATGAGCTAGCTGGAAGACAGGCAACTGAATTGGCAGTAGTAAAATCACAAATGCTGTCATCCTGAGAGGGAAAAACAAATGTGCATTCCATGGAACTACTGCACTCTCCCAGAGTGACATTTCAATGATCTTCCCAATCTGACAACCTTTGAATGTTGGTATTCATAGTCACAATGGTGGCAACATGAGATTACAAGGCAGCAGGCTGAGCTTGTGTGCTTTTCCAGTGCAGCAGTCAGATTTTGGGGGCTTCTGTTTGTGCTACAGTGCAAGTTGACACATTGACCATTAGGCATGATAGTATGGTTGGGTTTGCGCATGTTGAAATAAAGCTACCCACCACTTTAAAGTTAAGGAAGAAAGGAAGAATTGGATCAGCTTGATGAAATTGTGGATTAGACGTGATGGGCCAAATGGCCTAATTCTGCTCCTACGTCTTATGGCTCAACGCTTGATCTAAAACCCTATGAAAAGCCCCTAGCCCTGGCACATCTGCTTTATTTCTATCACATCTGTTAAAGGATCATTAAAAATGATCATCACATGAAGGTAGATTGGATGTGAGACTGTGGATCAGGTACTCGCATCTAGTCATTTTCAATGTCCTCAGCTCTACCAATGGCCAAAGAATCAGTCATGGTCACTCCAGTTCTGGGACAAAGCACTGGAAAACATTAACACCTCTAACCAATAGGCTGCTACCTGCATAGGTTTTACACTCTCTCCCACTGCAAGAGAGGCAAATGTCTAAGTGAGTTGTGTGCAATGTCTTTGGTTGATGTCTTTGGTTTCACACCTGGGTGTGAAAGTTATAAAATGTAAATACAAGGCTTAGAATAGTGTGCAAAGTGTGTGATATATAAATGATCATGTGTTAAGTTCCAGTATTGACTGAGAGAGTTTTGTATGCAAGAGGCAAGAAACAGGATTGAACGCATTAAGCAACTTGGGACTGTTGGTGCAACTAGTGGAGTATGGCTACTGAAAATCTACTTGTTGACCTTAAAAATACTTGTGAGGATATTCAGTTTTGCACCATTGAATCCAGACTTTTAGGGTTGCATTCATCCATAGCTGTCTCCTCTCATTTTTGTTTTCCTGTGCACCCGGAGGGATGCCAAATCTACTGGATGATATTTGTACAATGTTTCACTTGCACACATTGAAAGTAGGGAAATTCATCTTCAGCCATGGTGCTCCTATACTTCTCCCTGTAACCTTTGGCCTGCTGAGTTCCTCCAGCATTTTGTGCATGTTGCTTAGAGTACTGTTTGCTGTTCTGGGCTCATTATCTAAGAAATGATCTGCTGGCATTGGAGAAGGTCCAGAGAGGTTCATGGGAATGAAAGGGCTATCATATGAGGAGCATTTGATGGCATTGGGCCTATATTCACTGACATTGAGAAGAATGAGGAGGGAATCACTTTGAAACCTATTGAATATTGAAAAGCCTAAATAAAATGGATGTGGAGAGGATGTCAACTATAGTAGGAGAGTCTAGAACCAGAGGGCACAACCTCAGAGTAGAAAGCTGTTTCTTTAGAACAGAGATGAGGAAGAATTTCTTTAGTGAATCTGTGGAATTATCTGTGAAACCTGTAGAGGCCAAGTCATTAGGTATATTTTAAGTGGAGATTGATAGGTTCTAGATTAATAAGGTCATCAAAGGCAGGAAAATGGGGCTGAAAGGGATAATAAATCAGCCATGATGGAATGGTACAGCAGACTAGTGGCCTAAATCTGCTCCTGTGGTCATACAGCTTACAGGAATGTGGAGAAAATAGAATTGGGTTATGGTAAATGGGTGCTTAATAGTCAGTAAGGACTCACTAGACCAAAAGATTACACATTTGCAAAATGTAGAGACTGGTAACAGTACACCACTGCAGATTCAACATGTATAAAATATTATAGGTTTGCAGATTATACTGAAATAATGATATATTTGCATAATATCTGCTATTCTTTTTTATTGGTCCTTCAATGAGGTGCTCAGCTCATTAATATTTTGTCCATGTAAATCACATAAAACAGAAAAACTAAAAGTCCCAAAAAGACCTATTTGTTGTTTTGTAGCAAAGCCTGGTATTCTATGACAGCACATATTTCATACTTTTCCAAATGTTCTCCTGACACAACAGCCTTTGCATAATTTTTCCCCTCAAATGTAAACAAGCTTCCTTGTACGAATTCCTCTCCATGGTGCATGGGCAAAATAATATCTATGCAAACAATACCCAAGAGGTCAGTCTAAGAAAGAGATGTTTTCTGTGCATCTGCTGACAATTTAACCCTGCTCTGCTGTTACAGATTACCATTCTTTGCCATGCAAAACAAATTGTGCATGACAATAGGTTGCTGGGCAGGTGGAATAGCAACAATATGTGTGAAGGCATTAATCAATATTTGAGTTGTAATCACCTTGCAAGCCCTACAGTATTTTATCACAATCATTAAGATATCAGTAGTAATATAGTTGTGGCTATTTGTTGGTGAAATTGGAAATCTGTATCCATGGGGACAAGCTCAACAGAACACAAAATCCAAAGATACATCATCAGTTGAAAGGCTACCTGCTGTTAGCATACTTTAGATAACTGGCAAAGTTAGTGACGGTATCAGTTGTTCATTTCAGCAGCTTCAATTTCATATAGATTGTTATATGCTCATAGAAATACCTGCATTTTAGCTTCTTCATTGGTTGATTCAGGCTGCATATCAATGCATATGAAAATGTAATTGTTTCTACAACGAACAGGCAATCTACTGTGCTAGATTACCCATACAAATGATGGAGATGAAATTTACCTCATTGCTTTTCTTTCTCAGTTACTCTATTAATTATTTAGTCCATTGGCATGTGAAAACAATGATTCTGGATTTTGTAACTCCAAACTATTCTCACCGTTACGTGTTATTAGCATTTACTGTTCTGGAGGTATTAAATCATTGATTCTAACTTCCATCAGTTTATGAAATCAGATGCAATAAGTTTTATTTGAATATGGCACACTACTTCACTAACTTTCTGCTTTGTTTTTGAGAACTTAAAATTCAAAATTGAAAAATTATATAATTGTGAGAGATTAATTGTTCATCTGACAGCAATGGCATTTTCATATTATGGTCCTCTTCTGTATCCCTAAAATTCCTTGACATATGTCAAAACAATTTTGTCTCATAAGAATGTTATTTGAAAACAACATAAAACCTTCTGTCACCAAACAAAAGAGCAGAAATGAACTGCACAGCCTGAGGCTAAGTTGACTTTGAGTTACCATAGCTACTGTGAAGGTGTGCCATTTCTATGCAAGCATTCATTAGATTAAAAGATGACAACAGAGGCACCTGAATAAAAGCCGCATGGCTCTGAAAGGATATTTCTGTTGGAATACCATCAACACTTATAATTATCATCAAACAATTAAACAATGTGTATTATCATTCACTAGTTTTCATAGCTGCAATCTGTTTGCCCTTGTCAATTAACTTTATGAAGTACTGTAACACAGCTTGGATCTCAGAAAAACAAAGTGAAACACACAATATTGTGTTTTACAGTGAAGTTTGTGTTTGCTTGCCACATTGCTCTTCATAACTTTCCACAGATCTAAGCTGTTGATGACATGTCTCTCCATTTGGAAATTCATTTTTCTAATCTCAGTTCTAAGTACAAAGTGCAAATATCCACATTTCTAACTGAATGATAAACATAAAAGGTATAATAAGGGAGGACTAACGAGAGATACAGAGCAACAACAATGGCTGAAAGATCAAATGGTGCCCTCCAGTACCGATTCCAATGAAGTTTCTGGAATCATTGGGGAATTACTAAATTAGTGCAAACCTGCCAATGGGGTCATAACATTCTGCCTAACACACACCATTACCACCACCCCCTCCCAGTAGGCCATTTGATCAATATCTGTGGTATTGACTTTTATCTGCCCTGTACAATTTACTGGACTGTGCATAACTCCACAACATTTCAGCAGCTCAGCATTACCCAAAACAAGCAGTCTGCTTGATTAGCATCTTACTCACAACTCAAATATTAAGTTCCTCCATCAATTATAACTAAGGTGCCAGAAATATCAAGAGAAGTCACCGGGACCAGATGACATGTACCCCAGGCTACTGTGGGAAGCAAGGGAGGAGATTGTTGAGCCTCTGGCAATGATCTTTGCATCATCAATAGGGACAGAAGAAGTACCAGAGGATTGATATCCTTGTCCAAGAAAGGGAGTAGAGATAACCCAGAAAATTATAGACCAGCGAGTCTTACTTCAGCGGTGGGCAAGCTGTTGGAGAAAATTCTGAGAGGCATGATTTATGAGCATTTGGAGAGACATAATCTGATTAGGGATAGGTAGCATGGCTTTGTAAAGCTCATGCTTTACAAGCCTGATTGAATTCTTTGAGGGTGTAAAAACACATTGATGAGTTAGAGCAGTGGATGGAGTGTGTATGGATTTCAGTAAGGCATTTGATAAGGTTCCCCATGCAAGGCTCATTCAGAAAGTAAAGAACCAATGGGATCCAAGGGGACGTTGATTTCTAGGTCCAGTATTGGCTTGCCCACAGAAGGAAAAGAGTGGTTGTAGATGGTTTATATTCTGCATAGAGGTCGGTAACCAGTGATGTTCCACAGGGATCTGTTCTGAGACCCCTTCTCTTTGTGATTTTTATAAATGACCTGGATGTATCAGTAGAAGGGTGGGTTAGTAAGTTTACTGTTGACACAAAGGTTGGGGGTGTTGTGGATAGTCTGGAGGATTGTCAGAGGTTACAGTTTACAGTGCAGCGTCGTTAGGATGCAGAACTGGGCTGAGAAGTGGCAGATGGAGTTCAACCCAGATAAGCGTGAATTGGTTCAGTTTGGTAGGTCATGTTTGAAGACAGAATTTAATATTAATGGTAGCGTGGAGGATCAGAGAGATCTTAGGTCTATGTCCATAGGACACTCAAAGCTGCTGTGCAGGTTGCAAGTGTTATCAAGAAGGCGTCTGGTATGTTGGCCTTCATCAACTACGGGATTGAGTTCAACAGCCGTGAGGTAATGTTACATCTATACAAGGCCTTAGTTAGACTCTACTTGGAGCACTGTGTGAGTTCTGATCAGTTCACTACAGGAAGGATGTGGATACTATAGAGAGTGTGCAGAGGAGATTTACAAAAATGTTGCCTGGATTGGAGAGCATGCCTTATGAGAATAGATTGAGTGAACTCGGCCTTTTCTCCTTGGAGTGACAGAGAATGAGGGGTGACCTGATAGAGCTGTATATGTTGATGCGAGGGATTAATTGTGTGGATAGTCAGAGGCATTTTTCCAGGGCTGAAAAGGCTAACACAAGGGGGCATAGTTTTAAGGTGCTTGGAAGTAGGTACAGGGGGGATGTCAGTGACAAGTTTTTCACAGAGTGGTGGGTGCATGGAATGCGCTGCCAGCAACTGTGGGAGAGGCAGATACAATAGGAACTTTTAAGAGACTCTTAGGTAGATACATGGAGCTTAGGAAAATAGAGTGCCATGAGATAGGAAATTTCTAGGCAGTTTCTAGAGTAGCTTACATGGTCAGTACAACATTGTGGGCTGAATGGCCTGTAACATGCTGTAGACTTCTACGTTCTAGAACACATGCCAACAACTTGTTATAGTTTCTTCCAAAGCATCTCCTGAACCCTTGAAGAGAAACTATTCCTAAACTCCTTGTTCTGGACCCTTTCATCAGCAGGAACAGTTTCTCCCCACTCTTTCTACATAATAGAAATCAGAATCAAGTTTGTTATCACTAACATATCATGAAGTTTGTTGTTTTGTGGCAGCAGTGTGGTTTAGTACTTAAAAATTACTACGTTACACTAAAAATATGTAAAAATATATATACATAGTGCAAAAAAGAGCAAAATAGTGGAACTGTGGTCATAGACCATTCAGAAATCTGATGACGGAAGGGTAAAAGCTGTTCCTAAAATATTGAGTGTGCATCCACAAGCTCCTGTACTGCCTCCCTCATGGTAGTAATGAGAAGAGTGCATTCTTGGATGGTGAGGGGCCTTAATGATGGATACCACCTTTCTGAAATATCAGCTTTTGAAAACTTCCTAGAAGGTGGGGAGGCTAGTGCCCATGTTGGTGCTGGTTTGAGTTTAAAACACTTTGTTCTTTCCAATCCTGTTCATTGGAACCTCCAAACAAAGTGGTGATGCAACCAGTGAGAATGCTTTCTATGTACATCTGTAGAAATTTGCTAGTCTTCAGTGGCATGCCAAATCCCCTCAAACTCCTAATGAAATATAACCACAGGTGTGTCATTATAATTGCATCAATATGTTGGACACATGATAGATCCTTAGAGGAACTAGAAGCTGCTCACCCCTCCACTTCCTGTGTAAAAAAAAACTACTTCTGATATCACCTTATATTTTCCTCCAATCACCTTAAATTATGTTCTCTTGTATTAACTATTTCTGTCCTGGGAAATAGATGCTCGCTACTCACTCTATCAGTGCCTCTTATGTTGTACATCTTCATCAAACCATCTCTCACCCTCCTGTGCTCCAAAAAGAAAAGCCTTGATTTTGAACCTCATTTTCAACAACTATCTGTCAGAAGTGGAGCTAATCTTCTGAACAACTGTTAAACACCAGTAATCTAATTCACTCAGAACTTTGATGCCAGACTATTGAATTTTCTGGACAATTGAATGATAGTCCTGTTAACAGCGCAACACACATTTACTTTTTTCACTGTATTATAATAATATTTAAACCCAGTTAGGTTTAAAAAGAGCATAGGAACCAAAATCAGGGTCCTGGTGAATGGGAACAGAACTTGCATAATCATCATGATTTTAAATAATCAGATAATTGGATATTTACTGTAAAGGGAAACTATGTCATCTGCAGTGTTTTACGTAACTTCAGAAGCACAATTTACAATAATCTAGAACAATTTTCAAAAAACTGTCCAGTTATGCCTCATCACCCAAAATCAGAGGTCCCTGCCACAGGACAGAAATGACTTTTGTGCAAATCTTCTAGTACATGATTTTAATAAAGGTCGTTGTCCTTCCTCATGTTTCTCATTGGAGTATCACATCTTGTCCTGGGCACTTTATTTTGAAAAAGATATGAATAACTTAAACAGTATGAATGATAAATTTACTAAAATAAAAACGGAAAATAATGGAAACACAGTTCCTCTTTTGAAGAATAATGTCTGACCTGTGGAATGATGTTATCTTTTTATTTGAAACTGCAGTTTATTTGATTTTCCACATGATATTCCTAATCATAGTGACAGAGAGAGACAGTGCAGAAATAGACCCTTTGGCCTTTTGAGTCAATACTGACCATCAATCACCAATTAATACTAATCCCACAATAATGGTTTTTATTAAAGTCATAAAGTTATAGACCTATATAGCACAGAAAAAGTCCTTTCAGCCCAACTCATCTATGTAGAAGTTTCCTGACTGAGCTAGTCGCATTGGCAAACATTTGATCCAAATCCTTCCAAATCTTTCCTGTTCACATAACTGTCCTAATGCCTTTTAAATGCCATAGTTATCCACTTCCACAACGTTTTCTGTCAGCATATTCTACTTGCTCACCATCCTCTGTGTCAAAAAGTTGCCCTCAAGTACTTTTTAAATTTTCCCCTCCCCACTTTAAACCTATGCCCTCTAGTTTTGAACTTCCCCGGGGAAAGGATTTTACCTTATCTTTCCCCCCTCATTAGTTTATGAAACTCCACACTCCAGGGATAAAAGTCCTAGTTTATCCAGCTTCTCCTAAATCCCAAGCTTTAAATTCGTTAGGCGTGTCAGTTAAAAGGTAAATAATGGTGTTGGTGCTGCTCCCTACATTTTTCTTGTGTTGCTGCATAGTTAAGATTTTGTCCCTGTGCCTTCTAAAAGGATGGAATACACACTGTAACTCATGGACACTCTTTAGCGTGTCAGAGAAGGTAACTGAGAAGAACTTTGGTGACCACTCTTCCAGTGATGGACAACAGGTAGACCCTACTACAGTAACCACAATCTAATTTGTGTCTTTAAGACAGCATCTCTGAGGTTCCTGGTATGTCGTTCTTTTCCTAATTATGGACATTGACATTGTGGAATCATGGCTGAAAATCTTGACCACCAATTTTTAAAATGTCAGTAGATATATTGCTGCACCTATGGCCTTCTTATTTTTTTTGTAAATTAGATATAATGTGACTGATTTTTTTATTGTTTTTGATACAAAAGAGGTGAACATGTTGAAAAGGTATAAATACACCAATAACAATTTCTGTATTGCTAATTCAACAGATGTGAACTTGTTGCAGAATGATAGAGCCTCAGGGTCTGATAACAAGGAGAGTTAACAATCAAGACTGAAAAGAATAATGGTGAAAGGTTAGTTATTGAGGGTTAGGGTGGTATGATTGGGAGAGGGCTGCCAAGAATATAGAAGGATGATTGAGAGAGATTAGGTGAAAGCAAGCAAGATGAAAGTAACCAATAACAGGGAAAGTGAGGAAATGAAAAGGCAAGTGTAAATAGTGAACAGCAGCAAATTATAGATACAAGAGATTTGGCAGGTGCGGGAAATCCAGAGTAACACACAAAATGTTGGAGGAACTCAGCAGATCAGGGCAGCAGCTATGGAAAAGAATAAAGAGTCGACATTTTTCAGCTGAATCCCTTCATTGGGAACCACAGTTTTAGTTTAGAGCATGATGGAATAATGGATTTGTTCCTCCAACTTCAGTTATTTCTTTAAAAGATACAAGCTGATCAGAAATGAAACAAGAGCAATTACAATTAGACAGCCAGTCAAGTTTTCCCTTTGCTAACTGTGTGTAGAGAGCATTAATGGCATAGCCAATTTGCAATTATTTCATTAAGCAAAGACTAGATCAAGTTATTGGCAGTCAGCTCAGTTGCTAAATGCATTTAACTTGGTAGGAAACAGGCAAAGGTAGACACATTAACATTCACATACTCCTCTAAAAATTATTTTGTAGAAATTGCAACAACCCAGTAAATACATTTTGTTTTGTTAAAGTCTAGATTTATTTTCCAGATGCCTTAGATGCTGCAACTCCACTCAGCACGTCTGTGTATTCAGCTAGCTTTGTGCATTTTTGTCACTTGAAGCCCCTATTCCTCTTCAGATATCAGTTGGCCATCTTGGATCAACAACTCCCCTGGCCCCAAGTCACACACAGAGTGCCATGACTTATGGCATTACCAAAGACTATGTAACGTGTCCAAACCAATGTGGCCCTAAAGCAGTATTAGGAAAGTGTATCCATTCACTGTATCTGAAGTTTATATGAAAGCAAATATATGGGGAAATTATTATCAACCTGGTACAAATATGATATATGATGTAATTATTTCAGCAGTCATTTAAATTCATACTTGCGCAAATGAATAAAATCTGTTTTATACATTAATACATGTTGCATATGAATAACACTTCTGACACACTTGTAAATCCATTTTGCAATGCAACTTTTCTTTAAAAACATTACATAGAAAATAACATTTAGGAATGTAATTATTTCTGAATGGGTATGCATTCAGTCTCAGCAAAATAAAAGCTCAGATACAAGTGTATCTAAAATATTCAATACAGATTCTATTTAGCTGAAATGTCTAAATGCTTCAAATTTGATCATAAAGTTTGAACAGATAATGAATCTAAATGGTGCCATTTAAAAATTAAGTTATTTCGTGAATGGCATTTTCTTTGTAATTCATTGAATAAAAACTGTTTGCATAGTGCTTTTAATGTATAGTCCAAAAGTGTTGAGTTAGATTTTTTATATAGTATGGAATCATCTTTCAAAAACAAAGATGATTCATCTCACAATCACTTTCATATTCCTAATATGGTAACAAAGGCCAGTATTTTATTCAATTGTTGAATATAAATAAAATTCCTTGACATACTATACACAAAATGCTGAAGGAACTCAGCAGGCCAGGCAGCATCTATGGAAAAGAGTAAACAATTGACATTTCAGGCCAAGACCCTTCACCAGGACGAAGGTCTCAGCCTAAAACATTGACTGTTTACTCTTTTCCCATAGACGCTGGCTGGCCTACTGAACTTCTTCAACATTTTGAATATGTGCTTGGAATTCCAGCATCTGCAGAGTTTCTTATGTTTGAAAATCCTTTTAAGAATTCCCTACCTTAAATATAAACAAACTCTCGAAGCATTACTGTAAGTGTACTTTTGAAAGCAAGATTATAGTCTTACTCATATGCTCAGCACATTTGCTGGTGTTTACATAGATACTGATAATTGACTATAAAATTAAATTGGTTTATATTCTTTTGCAAAAAATCAATTTTATTATAGAATTATTAATGCTACTCTTAAAATACATTTATTTAACTTTAGTGCATAGGGTTAATTCACATTAAATTACATAAACCATGCAAGATATCAAGAGCTTATTTCAAAAGACACTCCATAAAATCTTCAGAGGTTCAACAGGTTTGCATTTTAAAAATTTTGTATTTTAATGTCAACACTTGGACACTGTGTGAATTCAAAGCAGAGTGGGAAGGAACTTCATTGTACATCTCCATAGTATTTTAATAATACCTAGTGCTTAGAGTTTTTTAGGAAAAAAAACTCACAGCAGAATAAAATGAAAATAAATAATAAAGACCATATCCATTCCAAAAAAAAGTTAAAAACTAAACCAAATCAAGTGAAAGGAAACCTCAACAAGTTGAATATATTAATCAATCTTTGATAGGAATAAAATGAAATTATAGGCAAGTGAGCCCGATATCAGTAGTGCACAAGTTATCGGAAGGTATTTTAAGGGACTAGATATACAAGTACTTGGATAGATAAGGACTCATTAAGGATAGTCAGCATAGTTTTATGCATTGTAGCTTGTGTCTAAACAATCTTAGTGTTTTCTTATTCCAGGATGTTACCAGAGAAGTTGATAGGAAGGCAGTGGATGTTGTCTCATGGACTTTAGCAAGGCCTTTGACAAAATTCTGCATGGTTGGTTGGTTGGTCAAGAAGGTTCAGCTGCTTGGCATTCAATGCAAGTTAGTAAATTAAATTAGACATAGTCTGCATGGAGAAGCCAGAAAGTGGCAGTATATAGTTGCCTCTCTAACTGGAGTCCTGTGACTAGTGGTATGTTGCAGGGATGGCTACCAGGTCCTCTATATCAACCATCTGGGTGATAATGTGGTTCAAGATTCAAAGTAAGTTTATTATCAAAGTATATACAGATCCGCAATTACTTGAAAGTCGTGTCACAGATAGATAAGGCTATAAAAAAAGCTTTTGGCATATTGGCCTTCAGAAATCAAAGTACTGAGTACCCGAATTGGGATGTTATGTTATAAGAGGTTGTTGAGGGTTACTTTAGAGTATTGTGTGCAGTTTTAGTCACTGCAATAGGGAAAGTTTTAGTTTTAGGGAAAAGCTGAATAGGTTAAGACTGCATTCCCTAGAGCATCAAAGAGTGAAGGTTGATTCGATATACAGAATTATGAGGGGTATTGATAGGGTAGATGCAAGTAAGGTTGTGAGATACTAGAACTAGAGTTCATAGATTAAGGTGAAAGGAGAAATGTTTACAGGGGACATGAAAGGGAATTTTTTCACTCCAAGGATGGCAAGAGTGGGGAATGAGCTGTCAGTGGAAGTGGGGTATGTGGGATTGATTTCAACATTTAAGAGAAATTTGTATAGGAACATGGATGGGAGCAGTATGGAGGGCTATGATACAGGTGCAATCAATGAAACTAGGGAAATAAATAGTTCAACCGAGACTAGATTGGCCAAAGGGCCTGTTTCTGTGCTGTAGTGTTCTATGACTATTATTCTGTGCTGGAAGAACAGCTGAAGAGTCAAGATTCATAGAGTAATAAAGCATGCAAACCTTCAACCAATGCATCCATGCCAACCATAGTGCCCATCTAAGCTAGTCACATTTGTCTGCATTTAGCCCATATCCTTCTAAATCGCTCCTATCCAAGTATTTATCCAAATACCTTTTAAAATAATGTATTGTAGCTGCCTCAACTAATTTTGTTGGCAGTTCATTCTGTATATTCATCACCTTCTGTATTGAAGAAGTTGCCCCTTAGGTCCCTTTTAAATCTTTCATCTCTCATCTTAAACCCATGCCTTCTAATCTTTAGTTACCCTTTCCTAGGAAAAAGATAATGTATGTTCACACTACTTATACTCCTCATGCTGAGGATCCTGGAGCACATGGTAATTTGTACACACCACTAAAGTCATCAGCAAACACATTAAATTAGCATGCATATCTTGAGGAAAATTGGCTCAAAAACTGAGGACCTAGTTGAAGATGTTATGAAACATGGGGGGGGGGGAGGGGGGGGGAAGAGATGGGGAAGTATCTAGAAAGTTTGATCCAGGACTTAATGGCCTGGATTTGGGCAGTGATCAAGGACCCAGCATGGAGTGAAAAAGGAAACTTGACTTTCAATCTTGCAATAGGTTCAACATTTTCTTTATCTCTAGAGATGTAAACAAAGACCGTGGAATAGATGGACTATCTAACTATTGTACTAAAAAGAGAGCAAGAAGAAATAAGCTGCATTCAAGTTGTCTTATTTTTTGGTGTCATGCAATATTGGGCTTTCAGATATTCACAATTCGTATTTATGACATAGGAGCAAAGAGAAATTTTAGCCCATCTGAGTTTGCTGATGATATAAAGTCAGGTGAGTTTCAGTAAAGAGCCTGTAATAGAATGTAGACATGCGAGTGATCAAATAAAATGGTAGATGGGGTACAATATGGAAACATTTTAGCTTATGAACTAAATTAGGAAAAATAAATAAGAAATAACTTCCATTTCTTCAAAAGCAAAGAGATGTTGGTCTGTGGAAAGATCATGATTTGTGAGTTATTGATGTATAAAGTAAAAATGCAGGTACGGCAGGCAATTGGGAATTCTTGTTATGATGGTTTTTACTGCAGGGAGTTTAAAGCATACAGCTAGAGAGGTCTTACTGAGATTGTGATGACATGTTCAGTTTAATGTCAGAGAATGTATACAGCTGACAACTGAAATGCTTAACTCTTTACAGACATCCATGAAACTGAAAAAAGCCCCAAAGAATGGATGACAGAAAAAAGTTAGAACCCCAAGCCCCCCACCCCCCCCATATGCATAAACAGCAGCAAAGCACCAACCCTTCCCTTCAGCTGTCAATTGGAATACTGTGTGCAGCTTTGGAAAGAACTAAGAATAAATTAGGAATTACAGTATGTATGTTTTACTTACTTTGATACATATGATAATTAATGGAGAGTGACATGGGAACAGTAGTGAGAACTTGATGGCTCAGTTTATAGACTCATTGACATCAATAATTCTGTTAGACAATCAAACTATAAAGGGATCTTGTAACCAAAATTATACTAATAATGAGGCTATTTTAATTTTATAAACTGGATGAATTCAATAAGTAAAGGTCAAGTTGAAAGGATGAGTATGTGGAATGCATGTCAAATAATTTACTATTCCAAAATATAGTGAATGCAGCCACTCAATAGGCATTTTTAGGGCTGATCATGTATAATAAGATTAGACTAATTAATAATATGGCAAAGGATTCTTTTGGGAAGAATGAACATAAATCATAACATTCCTCATTCAATTTGAAAATGACAAATGCAAGGCTAAGACCAGAGGCGTAAATTTAAATAAAGACAATTACATTGGTATGATGGGTAAGGTAACCAATGGGGATTGGGAAATTAAAGATATGCTATTAGGTAAGTAGTGGGGAATATTTTAAACTTAATTAAAAAGATATACATAATTAAGGAAGAGACAGTCAATGAGAAACAGACTCTATCATGGCTAATAAGATTGTTAACAATAAGATTTTTTTAATCTAGTAACTAGAGAAATATAAATTTACCCAAAAAGTTTCCACAAGTATGAGAAAAGGAATAGAAAAGCCAATGCGAATGCTTAAAGCTGAGAGTAAAATCTAACAGTGAGGAATGATGAAGTAGTGGAAATTTTAAATACTATACATCTCCCTTCATCATGCATGACAGTAAAAGTACACCAAATATAAGTCATTAAAATGAGGGCAAAAATGAAGCTATGAGACAGGAAGGGCCTAAAACGATTATCACTATTAAAGATAAGGTGCCAGGTACAAGCATGGAACAGAAGGGTAACAAATCCTAAGACCAGCTTGTCTATATAAGATTCTAAAAGAAATGGCTGCAGAGATGCTGAATCCATCAATTGTAACACTCAGAACCTCTTAGTTCTGGAAAAGCATGAGGTGATCGGAAAACAGTATTCAAAATGGTAGGAGAAATCACGTAACAAAAGGACAATTCACTTGATCTGTTAAAATGCTAGATTCCATTTTTATGGAAAGGGAAGCAACCATCCACAAAACTCCAATACAGTTAGTAATTTAAAAACATAAAATTGTGTTTGACAAATTAGAGCCCTTCAAAGGTTAATCAACAGAATGAATACAAAGAAAGCAGTTGATGGTACAGACTTGAATTTGCAGAAGATATTTGTTCAGTTAAAGTGTCATATGTTATCCTTGTAGGGGATCAGCTATACTGGATTGTTTAATGAAAGAGAGGCAATTAGGGAGCATAAAGTAAAAGAGCCAGTGATCACAATATATTTGAGGTCAACTTGAAATTTGACAGGGAGAAAGTAAAGTCTGATATAGCAGTATTTCAGTGGAGTAAAGGAAATCACAGTGGTATGAGAGAGGAGTTGGCCAGAGTAAATTGGAAGGAGCTGCTGGCAGGGATGACAGTAAGCAGCAATGGCGTGAGATTCTGGGAAAAATGAGAAAGATGCAGGACAGATGTATCCCAAAAGTGAAGAAATACTCAAATGGCAAAATAGTACAATTGTGGCTGACAAGGGAAGTCAAAGCTAATGTAAAAAGAAAAGAGAGGGCAAACAACAAAGCAAAAATTAGTAAAAAGAGAGAGGATTGGGAAGTTTTTAAAAACCTGCAGAGAGCAACTAAAAGAATCATTAGAAGGGAAAAGATAAAATATGAAAGCAAGCTAACAAACAAAATCAAAGTGAATAGTAAAAGCTTTTTCAAGTAAAAAATAAAAGACATGAGAGTGGATATAGGACCGCTAGAAAATGAAGCCGGAGAAATAATAATGGGGACAAGAGATGGCAGATTAACTAAATGAGTATTTTGCACCAGTATTTACTGTGGAAGACACTAACAGTGTGCTAGATGTTGTAGTGTGTGAGTGTAGTTACTATTACAACTAATGCCCTTCCCTTGGACAACATTGGTGGCGTGGAAAGGGGAGACTTGCAGCTTGGGCACCTGCCGGTCTTCCATTAAAAAAACCTTGCCCAGGTTTGCACTCTGGAAACTTTCCAAGGTGCAAATCCATGGTCTATCAAGACTAACAGTGGCCTACACACTATTACAAGGGAGAAGGTGCTCAAAAAGCTGGATGACCTAAGCACACAGAAGTCAGAGGACTAGAAAACTACAAATGTCACTCCACTCTTTAAGAAAGAAAGAAGGCAGCAGAAAGGAAATTATAGACCAGCTAGACTGACCTCAGTGGTTGGGAGGATGTTGGAATCAATTGTTAAGGATGAGGTTATGGAGTATTTGGTGACCCAGGACAAGATAGGACAAAGTCAGCATGATTTCCTTAAGGGAGAATTTTACCCGACAAACCTGTTGGAATGATTTGAGATTACAAGTAGGATAGATAAAGGGAATTCAGTGGATGTTGTATATTTGGAATTTCAAAAGGCCTTTGATAAGGTGCCACACAAGGCTGCTTACAAGGTTAAGAGCTCATGGTATTACAGGAAAGTTACTAACATGGTTTGAGCGTTGGCTGATTGGTAGGAGGCAGTGAGTGGGAATAAAAGGATCCTTGTCCGGTGGGCAGCCAGTGACTAGTGGTGTTCCGCAGGGGTCGGTGTTGGGACCACTTCTTTTTATGCAGAATATCAATGATTTAGATTATGGAATAGATAGCTTTGTTACCAAGTTTGCAAATGAAATGAAGATTGTTGGAGGGGCAGATAGCGTTGAGGAAATGGGTAGACTGCAGATGGAATTAGACAGATTAGGAGAATGAGCAAGAAAGTGACAAATGAAATACAATGTTGGAAAATGCATGGTCATGCACTTTGGTAGTAGAAATAAATGTGCAGACTATTTTCTAAACACAGAGAAATCCAAAATCTGAAATGCAAAGGGACTTGGGAGTCATTGTGCAAAACACACCAAAGGTTAACTTACAGGTTGAGTTGGTGTTGAGGAAGGCAAATACCATGTTAGCATTCATTTCTAGGACACAAGAGCAGGAATGTGATGTTCAAGCCTTATAAGTCACTGGTGAGGCCTCACCTTGAGTATTGTGAACAGTTTTGGGCTCCTCATCTAGGAAAAGATGTGCTGACATTAGAGAGGGTTCAGAGGAGGTTCACGAGGATGTTTCCAGGAATGAAAGAGTTAACATACAAGGAACGATTGATGGTTCTGGGTCCATACTCGCTGTAATTTAAAAGGATAAAGGGGGATCGCACTGAAACCTTTCAAATGTTGAAAGGCCTTAGACAGAGTAGATGTGGAAAGGCTGTTTTCTATGGTGGGACAGTCTAGGACAAGAGGGTAAAGCCTCAGGATAGAGGGACATCCAGTTAAAACAGAGATGTGGAGAAATTTATTCAGCCAAATGGAGAATTTGTGGAATTTGATACCATAGGCAGTTGTGGAGGCCAAGTTGTTGGGTGTATTTACTGCAGAGGTTGATAGGTTCTTGATTGGACACAGCAGCAAAGGTTGCAGGGAGCAGGCCGGCGAAAGGGGTCGAGAAGGGGAGAAAAGGATCAGCCATGATGAATGGCAGAGGAGACTTGATGGGCCAAATGGCCTAATTCTGCTCCTATGTCTTATATTTTAGGTTACTCTACAAGATAAGGGCTCAACATATTGGTGGTAATACATTAGCATTAGTTAACTGATAGAAAATAAAGTAACTTGTGAACAGTCTGCAAAACAACATAGGCATGCCACAGGAATGGAGGAAATGATAGAAAAATTAGTAGAAAATCAGGTTATCCACCTTGGTTGGGAGAATAAAAGAACTAAAACATTACTTAAATGATTTAGACTATTGAATACTGATGTTCAGAGAAGTCCTTAGTACTTATAATTTTAACAAAGACAAGGGTCATGTTCCAGGTAAGAATTTGAACTTGATTGTAAACAAGGTGGGAGAGCAGAAACCTGATTGGTTCATCCTCATCCAATCAGAAGGGAAGGACTATGGGGGTATAAATATCACTCGACTAGATATACCCAGGCATCATCCCTGAAGATGGCAGAGTTTGTCATCAAAATGCCAGTTGTAATTGAAAACTGTTCTTGGTGAAAGCCAGAGAAGAGTTTATTCATCATATCACAGTAAAAGGATCTAGTGCTTTCTCGATCATATGGAGCTTTGTAGGATCACTCCTACTTAAAGTTCAAAGTAAATTTATTATTAAAGTACATATATGTCATCATATACACCCTATCCTCGTTACATGTGTCTTCAGACAATGCAGATTTATAGTTATGCGAGGAACCTATTTCTACCTACTTCACCTTATACGCATCCAAAACTCACAGTTATGCGAGGAGCACTGCTTTCCAGCCAATACAAGTCAAATGTGCACACCTCACAGTCTCACTGTTGGGATGAAAAGCACCACTTTCCTGTCAATACAAGTCAGGTACGCCTGCCTCACAGTCTCACTCCCGCCAGTCTCACATTAGTTTGGGCAAGGTGTGGATGTGCGATCTTGCGCTCTTAAACTTTGTTGGTTTTACCTACGGTGCAGTGACTTTGTGCTTGAAATATTTAACTATGCCTCCTAAGCATCCGATGTCATGTCCTAGACCATCAGCCGAGCGGCAGAGAACCCCTTAACATTTGAAAAAAATCTGGAAATTATAAACAGCACGGCATCAGGTGAAGGTATCTCAGCTCTGGGACGCTACTGTCAGGAACAGAATCTTGCCTTTAAAGTTCTTTTATTGCTTGACAATGCGCCAGCCCATCCTAAACAGTTGGACAGCATTCATCCTAACATAAAAGTACATTTCCTGCCGCCTAACACAACATTGCTGATTCAACCACTTGACCAAGGTGTGATCCACATTCAAGGCGTATTCTTTTTTACAGCGAACTATCTCTCAGATGCTACAAGAAACAGATGATTTTGAAAACCCCGGGAGTTTACCAATGGTGAGGAAATGGTGGAAGTCGGAACACTTGGCACAAATGGCTACAGACATGGACCCAAGTTTAGAACGGAGTCAGCATTTCAATCATTCCCTGCCGTCAACCCTTCTTCCCTACAAGCAAATCTATGCTGCAAAACAAAATGCTGCCAAGCAAACAACTCTCAGCACTTTCTTCAAACCGGTGTCATCTCCTGCTGCTGGCAGTTCTGAGAGTTCTCTGAATCTTCTTTCACCTCTTGCTGTGCTTGATGATCCTGAGGACCCACAACCATCCACCTTATCCATGTAAAGCTGCCCAACACCACAACAACCACTCATCTCCCACAGCGAACACACCTGCCACTGTTGGTGAGTACTGTACACCCTAGTATGTTAACTTTCTATGATTTATTACATTGAATATTACCTTAAATTGATGAAATATAATACGAATGTTGCCTTGTGGTACTGCTTTTGTGTCGTATTGGTATGAAAATTCTAAACAAATTACAGATAAAACATATTTAGGAAGCCCTCTGGAGCACATCCCTATTTTCTCCATTTAAATAATTATTCACATTATGCATTTTCACATTATGCATTGACTGCAAGGAATGTATCCCCCGCATATAACGAAGATAGGGGTACTACACCACGATTCATTTTCTTGCGGGAATTCAGAGTAGAACAAAGAAATACAATAGAATAAATGAAAAGTGACAAGAGTGACAAGCGACCAATGTGCACAGGAAGACAAACAGTACAAATATAAATAAAGCAAATAATAATAAATAAATACTGAGAATGTGAGTTGTAGAGTCCTTGAAAGTGAGTCCATAGGTTGTATTCAGTGATCAGTTCAGTGTTGAGGTGGGTTAAGTTAAAATGCTGATTCAGCAGCTTGATGGTTGAAGAGTAATAACTGTTCCTGAACCTGATGGTATGGGACCCAAGGTTCCTGGTATCTCCTTCCCAATAGCAGTAGAAAGAAAGGGGTATGGCCTGGATGGTGGAGTTCTTCATGATGGATTCCACTTTCTTGTGGCAGTGCTCCTTGTAGTTGTGCTTAATGGTGGAGATGGATTATTCTGTGATTGACCAAGCTTTTTCCACCAGTTTTCAGAACTGCAAACCCTTTACTTAAGGAAAAAAAATACCTGCAATGCAGACAGAGCACAGATTGATTCTTGCAATGAAGGGTTATGATATGAGGACAGACTCAATGGATTGGACTTGAAGTGCATTGTCTCATGATTAAGGATTACTCATCTGAGACTGCAATGATGAGTAATTTCTTCTGAGGATGAGAGTCTTCATAATTCCCTACTGCAGAGAGCTGTGAATGATAATTTGTTAAGTACTTAAATGTCAAGAGATCTTTGTTCGGTAAGGCAAATCCAGGATTCCAGTGTAGAAGCAGAAAAGTGTTCACTAATCCAATCAATATTGATATTATTTAGTGGCAAAGACTTAAGAACTATGTGTTCTAATCCTGTATATTTACTATGTTCTCTAACACTTGCCCAAATAATCTTCTTTGTGCTATCTAATTGGGCTTCTTCACTCCTATTCCCGTTTTATCCCCTACTCCTACCCTTGGACATTAGTCATGAAATTCTAAAATCAATTTTGAGTCTTGATCAATGATATCCCAAAATACAGCAATTTACCATTTATTTATATTCCTTGAGTAATAGAACACAGAAATACATCCTTTGGCCCATCATGTCATATGGGCCATCAAGCACCTAGCTACGAGGGGTGATTGATAAGTTCATGTCCTAAGGCAGAAGGAGTCAATTTTAGAAAACCTAGCACAGTGGATTCTGGTTATTTGGGCCATCAGTTAATTGGGGCTGTTGCTTATTTGGGACAGCTCTTAAAGACAAAATTGAATGGAGAAAATATCCAGGAAATGCTGTTTATTTGGAACACTATGCCACTTACCTGGGGCAGGAGACTTCTGCTGAACAGTTTCTAATTCATTTTAGACGTGTGAACTTTGTGGCCATCAAACACTTCACCATGCTTGGAGCAAACAGCTTTTACATAGCGTCAGTTGCATGAGCTTCTGTTTAGAAAAGCGATGATTTTTGTCACTGATAGTCAGCAAGAAATATGCAGTAAGACTGTTACTGTTTTGCTCCCTGCAGTTTCAAGCATTCAGGCCTGGAGATGCCAGAAACAGGCAGGAGTGAAAATGAATTGATTGCACTACTTCGCCAAGTTCGGAATGACAAAGAATTTGAAGGTATCAACAATCATCATGAATGTTACAGTGTAAATGAAGATTTGGAGGGCACAATCTTTGAAAATTGTATGAAGAAAACTGCCTGCAATGACTTTGTTCCCTAACAGTTAATTAAAAGAACACAGCAGCACACTCTCAGATCTCACCTGTGGCTCCTAGGAGCCATTTACATGCGACAGTGGACAAACCCCATTTCAGCGCTTCGACAGGTGTGCTAAACCAGAAGAGGGGAGCCTGCTGGCCTCATTCATCAGTGAGATGGGGACACGCCTATCATACCATGCGAAGCCAGCTCTGGCAGACTGAGCAGATGAGATCTACAGTGAGACCCAGCCACCAGGATGGCAGTTCTACAATGTTCTGTGTAGAGCAAAGGTGGTACAGAAATCATGGTCAACCACTGCAGCTGAAGAAGAGCCCAGTTGACACAATCTTTGTACCACTGGATCTGGATTTCCAAGATCGAGAGAGTGAAACTGCCCCAGTGCAACGCCATTTCCACTTTAAAAGCTCTCCCACACAGGTTTCCTGTCATCATTGGATACGACGGACAACTACAAACCAACTATTAGAAACTAATACCCTATTTTATAGTACTGTAGTAATATTGATAGTGTTCTATATTGTTCTGAATTTCATTTAAATACATAATTCATTACTCATTTAAACAGTAGTCCTGAAGAAGGGTCTTGGCCAGGAATGTTGACTTTTCATTCATTTCCATAGATGCTGCCTGATCTGCTGAATTCCTCCACAGTCTGTATGTGTTGTTTGTAAATGGTCGTTTGTCTATTTTATACCTTTTCAACCATTTCCATGAAACTTTGGCTATTTGGGGCAGCCGCTCAATTGGGCCCAAGTGAACTGGTCCTGATGTGTACTAACCAGAATCCACTGTATTTGATAAGATCAAGTGCACAACCTACTATATAATTTAGGTTAAAGTAATAATCTGTCAGTCTGAGAGTTTTATTTCTACCCAGCTCTCACATAATTCATAGTAATGGATGGTTATCTGTTCTTCCTTGCATTCTATCAGCTGCTTGCTTCTATACCTCCAATCATTCATTAGACAAAAGGCAACTTTAAAACAAAATGCTGTGTTTAATTCACCGCATAAAAAGCATATAATTTGTATATTTTTTAAGAATTGTTTGAACTGAATAATACAGAAAATAAGATGTTAAAATAATGGTTGTATAGTGCTTACAATCATCAGAAAAAATACATAAACATAATTAACCTTTTCCAGAATTCATATTAATGTCAAATATTAAGAACTCTGAGGAAAAAAAACACAATCAGAAGCTCAGCCTCTACTGTTTTAAGAATTAATGTGGAAAGCCAGGAATCTTTTCATATACAAAGATAATTAAGGGAACAGATATAAAGTATTTCAATCCACAATGAACTGCCTTTTTGATTTAGCCGTCATTTGATTGCTTAGTAGAAATCTGGAGACAAACATGTTCATACAATTATAACCAAATATAAAAGAACAATACCTTTTTGATGTTGGCAAAATCTTTACCTATCAGGTTAAAAAAATGAATTCAGACAAACATTGTTTTTAGAGTGCTTGATTTTTCTGTATGGCACACTGCAGATAGAACTAACCGGAGGACAATCTTGTTGTCCAGTAGATTTAACGTTGGTCACAGTGGGGAGTTTAGTACCATTACCACTCTTCTGATAAACCTCTGAGAATATTCTTAACCACACTAGGAATCTAGCTTTTGAAAAATGGATTAAACATATCTGGTATAAAAGTCTAAAACCTGAAGCAGCTGCCTTTGGGAAAGATAATGCCAGGATACCTTTAAAACCAAAATCTACTTCTGTTGTCAGAAAGAGGAAATCAATTACCCTGAATTTAATACTGATCTTGTGAGAAGAGACACTTTTTTTTAAAACCTCCTGTCACATTCACTTAGCTGGATGCGAGTAATATGCGTATATTACTTGCATCTAGTGTAGTAGCAATAAAGGAAAGCATGTATTAATGAATGTCATATCTTCTATTTTGAATATAGCTACATACAAACTTTAATTAGCAACATTGTCTTCCTTTAATCATTATAAAAACTTGGTCTCATTCCTATTGATCATTTTCTGACATGCTCAATAGATCAGAATTGTAATTTTAACTTATAAATCACCGTTCAATCTATTGAAAAATAATTTCCAAGAATCATATAGGCCCTCAGGTGTATGACCTGGAACACTAATGTAAAATGATCTCTTGATACGGCTAACTTTTCTATACACACGGTCTTGTGCAAAGCAGAAACTTTGTTTCTTGCAGTAATGATTCAAAACCACAAATATTCAGATTTATCATTCACTAGCAACATTGCTGGCAATGGAAAGTGTTTGCTTTGCGATTTATCAAAATCTGGTGAGTTTTGTACATTAGACGATAAAGACTTTTTAGCAAATGACAAATAAATCTTTGATAGATCTGTTTTGTGGCAAATATGTGACTCAACAGCAAAATCAGTTACAACAAATGTTATATGAAAACTGAAATACTCAGCAGATCAGGTAACATCTGTGACAATTGAAACACCATTGGTTCAGATCGGAGACCCTTTGTTACAGCTAGATGTACATATAGATTATGTGTAGAAGAAAATATACAATATTTAAAACAGAATAAATTCAATACATATTTAGGAAATTTACTTTTCTGTTGTTTAGTCATTCAGTCATATCAAAGGGCAACTTAGTAATAGTGATACATTTTCAAAGCTATTTGTGTGGCATGAACATTTACTTGCTGTTAGTAGCATTCCCATGCACTGCAGAACAACAGAAAAATAAACCATTGCAAGATGTAAAAAAATATTAATCGGAGCATTCAAGCCCCCAAAGCTGTAAATGAAAATAAAAACAAAGAATAATAATGCCTACTACCACAGAAAGAAAAAACTGAAAGAAAGGGATTGAAAAAAATAGACAATCTAAACAGGACTTATGAAAATATTCAAGAAAAGGTCCCCACACCTTATGAAACTTTATGTCCGAGTTGAGAAGTGAGCAGTGAATTTTTTCAAGGTCTAAACAGGACATAACATAATTAAGCCATTGAGCATAAGTGGGTGGGGCAACATCTCTCCACCTAAGAAGAATTAAGCGTCTAGCCCGAAGAGAAGCAAAAGATAATGATCAATGTTTAGTCGGACTCAAATGTATATCTGCCTCACCTAATGCACCAAAAAGAGCAATCAGAGGATTACGTTCTAAGTGGCAATTAAGAATATGGGATAAGGTTAAGAAAACTTCTCTCCAAAATTTCTCTAGACTAGGACAGGCCCAGTGCAAATGGATAAGAGAAGCCTTGCCACCTTATCACAAACAGGACTAATGTCAGGGTAAAATCGGGACAATTTAGATTTGGACATGTGAGCCCTATGTACAATCTTAAACTGTAAAAAACAGTGGTGAGCACAAAGATAAGCTGAATTAACTGACTTGAGAATTGAGTCCCAAACCGCATCAGATAAAGAAACATTTAAGTCATGCTCCCAAGCCGTTCTAATTTTACCAAAGGGGGCACACTTGTAGGGTCACTGATTTATCACGAATAAAAGATAATAAGCCTTTACCCAATGGATTAATAGAAAGAAACAGGTCCACAATGTTTTTCTCAGGCATCGCAGGAAAATTGGATAATAAAGGATTAATAAAATGCCTAATTTGAAGGTATCTAAAGAAGTGGGCATTAGGTAGATTGAACTTTGCAGAAAGTTGTTGGAAAGCTGCAAAACGATTATCAGTGAAAAGATCTTCAAAATACCTAATGCCCATTCTAAATCAATCATGAAATGTTGAATCTTGCATAGAAGGCAAGAAAAGATGATTATGCAAGATAGGACTAGAAAGGAAGAAACCATGAAGGCCATTAGATTTTCTAAACTGGGCCCAGATTCTCAGAGTATGTCTAATAAGAGGATTAACAATTAGTCTAGGCAAGCGACAAAGGAGTGCAGATCCAAGAAGTGCAGAAATGGAGAGATCCTTAGTGGAGTTCAACTCCATTGCCGCCCATTTAGAACAATCAAACTGGTTATGAAAAAAGGACCAGAAAGTAAGACAGTGAATATTAGCTACCCAAAAGTATAAACAAAAGTTAGGTAAAGCTATACCACCTTCTTTTTTAGATTTTTGGAGGTAAGCTTTATTAAGTCTAGAACGTTTACCCTTCCATAAATAGGACAAAATAATAGAATCTAAGGAGTCAAAAAAAGCCTTAGAAATAAAAATTGGAATAGATTGAAATAAGTATAAAAATTTAGGAAGGATATACATTTTAATAACATTAACACGACCTACCAGAAACATAGATAAGGGTGACCATTGTGACAAACTCTGTTTTGTAGAGTTCATAAGATTAGCAAAATTTTCACGAAAAAGATCCTTAAAATTCCTTGTAACTGTAATAGCAAGGTAAGTAAATTGATTATTAACTACTTTAAAAGGGAGGTCACGAAATACTAATGCTTGTGCTTCTTTATTAGTTGGAAAGAGTTCACTCTTGTGTAGATTGAGTTTATAGCCAGAAAGCTGGCTGAATTGATCAAGAAGTAAAAACACTGGGGGTAAGGAGGTGGACGGATTTGACAGAAAAAGTAATAAATTGTTCGCATAAAGAGAAACTTCATGCTCAACACCCCCCCCCCCCTCCAAATCTCCATCAGTTCAGGACAACTTCGAAGTGCAATCGCCAGTGGCTCATTAGCCAAATCAAAAAGGAAGGGACTTAAAGGGCATCCTTGACAGGTGTCACGTTTAAGGCTAAGAGACTGGGATTGCTGAGAGTTAGTCAGAACAGAAACGTTGGGACATAGGTATAACAATTTAATCCAAGAAATAAAACTTTGACCGAGATCAAATTTTTCTGAAACCGCAAAAAGGTAATTCCACTCTACACGATCAAACGCTTTCTCCGCATCAAGGGAAATAACACATTCAGGAGTCCCAATTGAAGATGAATATATAATGTTAAATAAATGCCATATATTAAAAAAGGAAGATGATTTTTTATAAAACCGGTTTGGTCATTGGAAATAATAGAAATAATAGACTTCATTTTTAAATGTAATGCTCCACTGTTTGTAACTTACTTTCTAAGTGTTGCCAGTATTTGTCTTTTTTTTAAACTTCATTTTCATTATTCATCTTAAGTTATATTAACAAAAAATGGGGGTACAGTGCCTATAAAAAGTATTCACTGCCCCCTCTTGGAAATGTTCATGTTTTATAACACTGAATCGCAGTGGATTTAATTTGGCTTTTTTGACACAGAACAACAGAAAAGATTCTTTCGTGTCAAAGTGAAAACTAACTTCTACAAATTGGTCTAAATTTATTACAATTATTAAACAGAAAATTATTGATTGCATTATTACTCACTCCCTTCAAGTCAGTATTCAGTAGATACAGCTTTGGCACCAATTACAACCTCGAGTCTGTGTGGATAGGTCTTTATCAGCTTTGCACATCTGGACACACCAATTTTCCCCATTTTTCTTTACAAAACTGCTGAAGTTCTGTCAGACTG
This sequence comes from Hypanus sabinus, assembly GCF_030144855.1. Taxonomy (NCBI): domain Eukaryota; kingdom Metazoa; phylum Chordata; class Chondrichthyes; order Myliobatiformes; family Dasyatidae; genus Hypanus; species Hypanus sabinus. The sequence goes on along the minus strand of NC_082716.1, from coordinate 45,595,201 downwards.
CATGGAGGTCATGAGTGATCAACCTTATTCAAGTCCAGCCACAAATGCTCAATTGGATTGAGGTGCGGACTTTGACTTGGCCACTCCAGGACCTTAACTTTGTTGTTTTTAATTCCTGTGTAGCTTTGGTTTTATGTTTGTGGTCATTGTCTTGCTGGAAAACAAATCTCCCTCGCTTCAGTTCTCTTGCAGACTGCATCAGGTTTTCCTCCAGGATTTCCCTGTATTTTGCTGCACTCATTTTGCCCTCTAGCTTCACAAGCCTTCTAGGGCCTTCTGTAGTGAAGCATCCTCACAGCATGACGCAGCCACCACCATGCTTCACAGTAGAGATGGTATGTTTTTGATTACCTGCGGTGTTTGTCTTTTGCCAAACATAACATTTAGTCGGATAGCCAAAAAGCTCAAACCATAGAATCTTCTTCTAGCTGACTTCAGAGTCTCCCATATGCCTTCTGGCAAATGCTAGCCAAGATTTCATGTGAGGTTTTTTTACCCCAATAGTGGATGTTTCTTTGCCACTCTCCCATGAAGATGTGACTGCTGAAGCACCAGGGCAACAGTTTTTGCATGTGCAGTCTCTCTCATCTCAGCCACTGAAACTTGTAACTCCTCCAGAGTTGTCATAGGTCTCATGGTGGCCTCTCTCACTAGTCCCCTTCTTGCACAGTCACTCAGTTTTTGAGGATGGCCTGATCTAGGCAGATTTACAGCTGTGTGATATTCTTTCCATTTCTTGATGATTAACTTAACTGTACTCCAAGGGATATTCAGTGACTTGTGTTTTTCAATAGCCTTTTCTTGCAGTTGCTTGTAATGTTCTTTTGTCTCATGGTGTCGTTTTTGCCAGGATACCGACTCACCAGCATTTGAACCTTCCAGATACAGGTGTATTTTTTGCTACAGTCAATTGAAACAGCTTGACTGCACATAGGTGATCTCCATTTCACTAATTATGTGACTTCTAAAACCAGCGATGATTTGGTGTGTCATATTAAAGGAGGTAAATAATTAAGCAATCAATTATTTTGTATTTTATATTTGTAATTAATTTAGATCACTTTGTAGAAATTTGTTTTCACTTTGACATGGAAGAGTCTTTTCTATTGATCAGTGTCAAAAGGCCAAATTAAATCCACTGTGATTCAATGTTGTAAATCAATAAAACATGAAAACTTCCAAGGGGGGGATTAAATACTTTCTAGGGGTATCGTATATTATGGTAGATGAAGAACTTGCATTAAATTAATTAATATTTTCCATGTTTCTTTACAGTGTGTCAGGAAAGTCACATTCCTTCCACATAGATTATATCTGTAAATGTGGATCAGTAAATATATTCAGCACAGCGATGTACTTATTTTGAGTCTCCAGGTTGGACAGGTAATTAATTATTTACCTACATGATACTTTATACACTCATAACTGCAATTCATTTCACATTTAGAAAGTTAAATATTTTACTGTGGAGTAAGTAGGCAGTACATAAATCTAAGAGAACTGAGCATGTTCCCAAATTTGTAAGAGTGAAACAAAACTTCAGCTTTTGTAAATACGACACAAAAACTTAAAATGTAATAAAAACTTAACACTTCTGTGGAAAGAGTAACTGAGTTAATATTTCTGGATAATTTTTTTGCTAGAACTGGGAAATTTTTAAAAATGCATAATTTTATCTTCTGGTTTAAGATGGTGCTACCAAACATGTGCGACAGCTCACTGGCAGTTCAAAGGGCAAGAAATATTACTAATAACACCTTTCCTGAAGTAATTTGTAGTAAAGTTACCACTGCAATCAATGAAGAGGTGCACAAAGGCAAAAGAGATTCGATGCAGAAGTGAACCATTCGGAGAGAAGTTCTGATGTCTGTGCCACTGGCCCTGGTGTAAGATTGAATTGCTCTGGGCACTGAGCTGATTTGAAAAAATCGAGAGTGGCTCCGGCTGGTTGGTAAAATCTGAGCCTGGAGCAAATCACCAAGCAGCATGTTCTAGGCCAGGAGCCTTTCACCGCAGTAGTGTCTGGGCCCTAGTGTGAGATATGATATGCTGCTTGGACAATTGAAACATCAGCCCAGGTATACTGGTAAGACAGGGTGCTGGGATTTAGGGTGAGAGCAACTTTTTCTCACTCTCCTGCGATGTTCACTCAGAATGTTATTCCACGCTTCTATTGCTTGCATGATTTGATTTTTCTCCCCTTTCTCTGTGCATTGGGTGTTGGTCTTTTTTATTCAATTCTTTCGAGATACTTGTTCTGTGATTGCCTGTAAGCAAATAAATTTCAAGGTCATATAATTTATACATTCTTTGATAATAAATATACTTTAAACTTTGAAGGAATGGGGACAAAAGTATAAGATGGAGTGGAACTCAAGAGTGAATGAATGGCACAGATTGATATAGACTGAAAGTTGGCAAAGAATGCCTATTAATTTAAAAAGCTATTCTACCTTGAGGTGTAAAAAGCAGACAAAACTAATTAAAATTTGAAATAAAAGAGAATGCTGCAAGAGTCCAACAGCAGCATTTGTGAACAGATGAAACTGAGTTACATCAGAACTGGCAAGCAATGAAACAACAAAACTGGATGAATATTCTGAAACAAAACCAGAAAACACTAGTAATAATAAGAAGGCCAAGAAGTTGGAGTGAAGACATTTTTTGCAAGATGGCGCTGATAAGTGGCAATCCTTTGCGTGCAGCTCCAATGGGAATAATTAAATATTCCTGTTTTGGACCACTACCGCAACAATCCACAGTCACAAACATGGGTAATTCAGTAAGCAACATCTTTTTAAGACATTTAAAAATATATATAAATCTTCAAAATTAGCGGACTCTGAACAGCAGACAAGGGTCACAAGTGCAGATCCCCTTTAAGAAGATGAAAGCATGGAATGCAGGCTCGTCTGCAGGTGTGGTTGAAATGTAGAGACTTTAGACTCACACTCTCCACTATCCTGCATAAATATATAGTCCTGGAAAATAAAATTGAAGACCTCAGAGTAAGATTGCAGTACCAAAGGGACATCAGGGACTGCTGTATACTCTGCTTCACAGAAACATGGCTCAACATGTAATTTCAGTTGCAACACTGCAGCCCGAAGGCTTCTCCATCCACTGAAAGGACAGGTCAGCTTTTCAGACTTCTAAAGGTAAGGAAACATTGTGGTGCTCAGATGTGGCAGTTCTGTCTCAAACTTGCTCACCCAGTCTGGAATATTTCACAGTCAAATGTCAATCTGCTGTACGGATTTTCTGCCGTCATCCTGATAGCAGTGTACATTCCAACTCTGGCCAATATCGGTGGGCACTGGAGGAGCTGAGCACCGTGATCAGCAGTCATGAAAAGCTCACTCTGATGCCTTCCCTGTCATTGTGAGGGATTTTAACCAGGCCAGCTTGAAGAAGTCTCTGAACAACTACCACCAACATATCACCTGTGGAACCAGAGGATCTTATACACTTGACCACTGTCATAACACCATCAAGAGTGATTACTGTATCATTCCACATCCAGACTTTGGAAAGTCCAATCAGCTAGCTGTATTTCTACTCCCAGCATACAGACAGAGACAGCATCAGTGGTGAGGACCAAGAAGGCTTGGTCAAGGAAGGCAGAAGAGCACTTACAGGACTGCTTTGAGTTGGTGGAATGGACAATATTCAGGAGTTCATCTTCAAATCCAAATGAATATGCCACAGTAGTCACCAACTTTGTTGAGACCTGTGTGGATGAGTGTGTGCCTTCAAGAACATACCGGACATAATCAAATCAAACATCATGGATGAACCAGGAGATTCATAGCCTGCTGAGGGCTAGATCTGTGGCATTTAAGACGGGTGATCCAGAACTATACGAAGCCCGGCTGTGACCAATGGAAGGCTACTTTAAAAGCGAGAAAACAATTCTGACTGAAGTTAGAGACAGAATCAGATGCATCAGCTTTGGCAAGGTTTTCAGGCCATTACTTCCTACAAGGCAAAACCTAACATCATGAATGGATTTGATGCTTCACTCTCTAATTAGCTCATTGCCTTTTATACATGCTTTGAAAAGGATAATAGAACCTACACTTGTGAGAATCCTTGCAGCATCTGGCAACACCATGATCTCTGTCTCAGAGGCCAATATCAGAACATCTTTCAAGAGGGTGAACCCTTGCAAGCCATCAGGCCCTGATGGTACACCTACACCTAGTAGGGCACTGATAACCTGTGCCAACAAACTTGTGGGAGTGTTCAAGGACATCTTCATCCTCTCCTTGCTGCAGTCGGAGGTTCCCACCTGCTTCAAAAGGGTAACAATCAATACCAGTGCCCAAGAAAAGCAGGGTGAGCTGCCCCAATGACTATCACCCAGTTGCATTTGCATATACTCTGATGAAGTGCTTTGAGAAGCTGTTCATGGCCAGAATCAACTCCTGTGTAAGCAAGAACCTGGACCCACGATAATTTGCCTATCACCACAGTATGTCTACTGTGGATGCAATCTCACTGGCCTTGGATCATTATGGACAATAGCAGTACACACATCAGGTTGCAGTTCAACATAAACTTACCCTGAGATCTCATCAATAAGCTCAAAAACCTGGGGCTCTGTACCTCTCCCTGGAACTGGATCCTTGACTTCTTCATCAGGAAACCACTGTCATTACAGATCAGAAATAACATCTCCTCCTCATCGACAGTCAACACTGGTGCACCTCAAGGATGCATGCTTAGCCCACTGCTTTACTCTCTCTACACCCACAACTATGTGGCTAGGCACAGTTCAAATCCAATCAATAAATCTGCAGAATTTCAAATGGTGACAAGGTGTGAGACAGATCAGTTGGCTGAGTGGTGTTGCAACAACACTCTTACAACCTTGCACTCAACATCAGTAGGACTAAGGAGTAAATTGTGGACTTTAGAAAGGGAAAGTCGAGGGAGTATACACCAGTCCACATCAAGGGATCGGCAGTGGAAAGGCTGAGTAGTTTCAAGTTCCTGAATGTCAACATCTCTGAAGATCTATCCTGGGCCCATCATGTTGAGGCAATTACAAAGAAGGCACGACAGCGGCTATATTTCACTTAGAGTTTGAGGAGTCTTGGTATGTCACCAAAGAATGCAAATTTCTGTAGATGTGCCATGGAGAGAATTCAAACTGCTTGCATCATTGTCATGTATTGAGGGGATAATAAAAAGCTGCAGAAACTCAGCCACCTTCATCATGTGCACTAGCCTCCCCAGCATCGAGGGCACCTTCTAAAGGCAATATTCATCATTAAGGATCCCCGTCACCAAGACACGCCCTGTTCTCATTGCCACCATCAAGATGGTGGTACAGGAGCCGGAAGACATACTCAACATTTCAGGAATAGCTTCTTCCCCTCCGCCATCTGATTTCCTAATGGTCAATGAACTCATGTATACTACCTCAGTGTTCTTTTTGTTCTCTTTTGCACTATTTATTAATTTTATTAATATATATATATTTTTTTTTTCTTGTTGTAATTCAGTTTATTTTATTATTATGTATTGCAATGTACTACTTCTGCAAAACAACTAATTTCATGAAATACACCTGTGATATTAAACCTGTTTCTGATTCTGCCAACCTCCCAGATCAATGATAATCTCCTCAAAATGAAAGTAAACACTGTGGTGTAAAGATACAAGCTAATTCATCAACCAGCCCTAGCATCTCCTGCTCCAACACTGTTAAATTCTGAAAGGATTGGTAATCTGAAATTGCTAAAGTTAATGCTAAGCTCTTAAATGGATGATGTTCCTCAGGATTACGTCGGGCTTTGTTAAAATGGCATAGGAATTCAAAGAAAGATGGATAGAAGGGGTATGGAGCATGAAAGCAGCAGGCAACTGAAAGTTTAGTCAATCCTGTGGAATGAACTTAAGTGTTCTACAAAGCAGTCCTCAGTTTGCATTTGTTATCACCAACAAAAGGAGATCACATCATCAGCAACAGATACATTATACTAAATAAGAAAGAGTGCAAATGAATTGCTGCTCTGATTATGAAGCGGGTCCATGATGGGGATCGGTAAGAAAGCTTATGGGGTGTTAGGTTTCATAAGTCGAGGGATAGAGTTTAAGAGACGCGATGTAATGATACAGCTCTATAAAACTCTAGTTAGGCCACACTTGGAGTACTGTGTCCAGTTCTGGTCACCTCACTATAGGAAGGATGTGGAAGCATTGGAAAGGGTACAGAGGAGATATACCAGGATGCTGCCTGGTTTAGAAAGTATGGATTATGATCAGAGATTAAGGGAGCTAGGGCTTTACTCTTTGGAGAGGAGATGAGAGGAGACATGATAGAGTTGTACAAGATATTAAGAGGAATAGACAGAGCGGACAGCCAGTGCCTCTTCCCCAGGGCACCACTGCTCAGTACAAGAGGATATGGCTTTAAGGTAAGGGGAGGGAATTTCAAGGGGGATATTAGAGGAAGGTTTTTCACTCAGAGAGTGGTTGGTGCGTGGAATGCACTGCCTGAGTCAGTGGTGGAGGCAGATACACTAGTGAAATTTAAGAGACTACTAGACAGGTATATGGAGGAATTTAAGGTGGGTTATATGGGAGGCAGGGTTTGAGGGTCGGCACAACATTGTGGGCCGAAGGGCCTGTAATGTGCTGTACTGTTCTATGTTCTATGTAAAAGGGCAAGTGTTGCACCTCCTGCAGTTGAATGTTAAGTGTCCTGAGAAGGAGGGAAGGTACAGTTGAAGATGGAAATGTGAACCAAGGAGGCACAGAGAGGAAGATCCCTCTAGAATGCTTGAAGGAGTGGAGCAGCTGCATCTCACAGTGGCATTTTACTGAAGGTGGCAGAAAGATTGTTTTGAAGGTTGTGAAGACCGTTGGGGTATGAAAAGAAAAACCCATCTTACCTTAGATGGGAGAAAAGTGAAGTGAATGCAGAAGTACAGGAAGTGGAATACACATATACATAACACAACAAAATGAGTCACTGACTAAATGCCCAAATAAGGCTGAGAATTACAAAGATAAAAATTTCTCTCTCTTTCTCCTTTTAAGTAGCCAGACCATTTTGTAGATTCTCCTCCAGCCAAGAAACCAATATCACGTCAACTACCGTATCTGTCGGGCCATCGCGTTGTCATGATTTGAATTTGATGACTTCTGCTGCCTGCGTGGGATGATGAGTCTATCGGGACCCTGAGGACTTGTGGAAACTGTGTGATGGTTTCTTTTGAACTTATAGTCTTTTAACATCTTTGGACTATTTTTACTGTGCCCATGGTCTGTTTTTTTATGGTATTGTTTGCACTGTTGTAACTATGTGGTTTTGTGTAGGTCTTGTAGCTTTAGTTTTTGGTTTGTTGGGTGGTAGAATTGGGCTCCTGACTTGGTGTGTCTGGTTAGTCTTGTTTAGTCCGGTGGGTTTGGAGCTCCTTTCCAGGGAACGCACTAAGATGGTAGCGCGATATTAATACGCAGCAGCCTCTCCAGACTCTGGATTTGGGGATTGCCAAACGTTATGTGGATTTTCTGGTGTAGTCTGTTTTGCTGTGTGCTTTTGTGATATCATTCTGGAGGAATGTTGTTTCATTCTTTAACTGCATTGCAGTTGTGGTTTCTAATTGACAATAAACCGAAATTCAATTCAATTCTTATTCCCTAAGTTTCCAAAGAATAAGCTAGTTCATTTCTCCTTATGGTATAGTCATCTGATCAGAAAAATCCTCCACAAGGTAACATTCTTCAAACTGTACTCCATAACAGGTCTTTCAAAAACCCCATTGAATTGCAGATAGACTTTAGTCACATGCTTCAAAACCCTTAAAATTTAAAGAAGCTTCATTAGCATTTGCTATATCTGCATGCTAAATTCAGTGATTTGCATACATGAACACCCAACTCCCTATTATCATCATAATTTATATTTGCAGAATAAGGACTGGCGCAGCCTCCAGAACTATTTGTTAATTTCTGAAATGATTGTCTTTGTAGATAATTTAATCAGGTAATAACGAAGTACTTTAGAGAAGGGAGAGGGGTCTGCAATCTTGAGAACAAATTAGAAATCTGTTTGCTGAGAAATGGCAAAACTGCAAGATTCAAAGCTGCAACTTGTGATCAACCCACAGGCTTGGAATCATCCAATCAACGTGTACTGAAAAAAATAGACTCACAGTGCCACTTAGGTTGAAATTGCAAGTAGAGGTGCAAAATAATACACTGCAATTAGTAAAAAGTAGTGAGCAGAATAACTATCTTAACATTTTACAGCTCCAGTGAACCGGATTCAGTTCCGCTGTTGTCTGTAAGTAGATTCTACATTCTTTCCATCACCGTGTGCATTTCCTTCAGGTGCTCCAGTTTCCTCCCATTTTCTAAAGACACATAAGTTAGTAAGGGTTAACAAGTTGTGTGCATCGCAGAAGCATTTGCCGATTGCCACTAGCTCATCCTCATCCAATGTTGGTCATTGATGCAGACAAGTCATTTATTTGTACATTTCAATGTACATGTGACAAATAAAGCTAATCTTTAAAGAAAGTTAAGCATATGAAAGAAAATTCAAATAATGGAAAAAAATTAAATTAAAATCTTGTGACCAAAGGCATTCCAACTAAAAGCAGTCTGAAATGGCCAACCCTCAGTGACTGCTTGTCAATGCAAATATCTGATCAGCCAGTTGTGTAGCAGCTGCTCAATGCCTAAAACCATGCAGTCATGGTCAAGGGCTTCAATAATTGTTTGGACCAAACAACAGAATAGGGAAAGAAATGTGATCTAAATGACTTTGACCAAGGAAAGATTGTTGGTGGAAGGTGGGGTGGTTTAGAGTATCTCAGAAGCTGTTGACCTCCTGGGATTTTCACACACAACAGGCTCTAGAGTTTACAAAGAATGGTGAGCAAAAAAAACATCCGAAGAGTAGCAGTAAAAAGACTCTTCTGTGTCAAAGTGAAAAAAGATCCATACAAAGTGAACAAAATTAATTACAAATATAAAACACAAAATAATTGATTGATAAGTATTCACCCCCCCCCCCCTTTAATATGACACACCAAGCCATGACTGGTGCAGCTAATTGGTTTTAGAAGTCACATAATTAGTTAAATGGAGATCACCTCTGTGTAGTCAGGGTGTTTCAATTGATTGTAGTGAAAATACACCTGTATCTGGGAAGTCCAACTGCTGGTGAGTCAGTATCCTGACAAAAACTACACCAGGAGACAAATGAATGCTGCAAGTAACTCCAAAAAAAAAATTGTTGAAAAACACAAGTCAGGAAATGGATATAGGAAAATTTCCAAGTCACTAAATATCAGAGTACAGTTAAGTCAGTTATCAAGAAATGGAAAGAATATGGCACAGCTGTAAATCTGCAACAGAGCAGGCCTTCCTCAAAAACTGAGTGACTGTACAAGAAGGGAACTAGTGAGTGAGGCCACTAAGAGACCTGTGACAGCTCTGGTGGAGTTACAAGCTTCAATGGCTGAGATGGGAGAGGGTTGTTTGGGTGCTTTACCATTTGCATCTTTATGGAAAAGTGGCAAAGAGAAAGCCACTGTTGGGGGAAAAAAATCTCACATGAAATCTCAACTAGAGTTTGCTAGAAAGCATATGGGAGACTCTGAAGTCAGCTGGAAGAAGGTTCTGTGGTCTGATGAGAGCCAAATTCACCCTTTTGGCCATCATACTAAACACTGTCTGGCATAAACCAAACACTGCACATCATCAAAAACACACCATCCTTACATGAAACATGGTGACAGCTGCATCATGCTGTGGGGATGCAGAAGGTCCTGGAAGGCTTGTGAATGTAGACAATAAAAATAATGCAGTAAAATATAGGGAAATCTTGGACAACAATCTGATACAGTCTGCAAGAGAACTGCAACCTGGGAGAAGATTTGTTCTCTAGCAAGACAATGATCCCAAGTATAAAGCCAAAGCTATATAGGAATGGCTTACAATCAACTAAGTTAATGTCCTGGAGTGACCATGTCAGAGTCCAGGCCTCAATCCAATCGAGAACTTGGAGAAAGTGGCTGGACTTGAAAAGGAATATTCACTCATAATCCCCATGCAATCTATCAGAGCTTGAGCGGTTTTGAAAAGAAGACTGGGGAAAATTTGCAGTTTTCAGATGTGCAAAGCCGAATGAGATCTATCCACACAGACCTAAGGCTGTAATTGCTGCCAAAGATGTATCTACTACATACTGTCTTGAATGGGGTGAGTAATGGTGCAATAAATTATTTTGTGTTTAATAATTGTAATGAATTTAGACCAATATGTAGAAATTTGTTTTCACTTTGACGTGAAAGAATCTTTTCTGTTGTTCAGTATCAAAAATGCCAAATTAAATTTAAAATTTAAATTCAATAATACATGAAAACTTTTGAAGGGGGAGGTGAATACTTTTCATAGGCACTCTAAGAATATAAGAAATAGAATTAGTGTAAGCCATATGGCCTCTTATTCCTGCTCTACCATTCAATTGGATCATCTATCATGTACTTTGGTAGTAACCATATAACCATACAACAATTACAGCACGGAAACAGGCCATCTCGGCCCTTCTAGTCCGTGCTGAACGCTTACTCTCACCTAGTCCCACTGGCCTGCACTCAGCCCATAACCCTCCATTCCTTTCCTGTCCATATACATAAAGTATCCAATTATACTTTAAATGACAATACTGAACCTGTCTCTACTACTTCTACTAGAAGCTCGTTCCACGCAGCTACCACTCTCTGAGTAAACAAATTCTCCCTCGTGATACCCTTAAACTTTTGCCCCCTAACTCTCAACTCATGTCCTCTTGTTTGAATCTCCCCTACTCTCAATGGAAAAAGCCTATTCACGTCAACTCTATCTATCCCCCTCATAATTTTAAATACCTCTATCAAGTCCCCCTTCAATCTTCTACGCTCCAAAGAATAAAGACCTAACTTGTTCAACCTTTCCTTGTAACTTAGGTGCTGAAACCCAGGTAACATTCTAGTAAATCTTTGCTGTACTCTCTCTATTTTGTTGATATCTTTCCTATATTTCGGTAACCAGAACTGTACACAGTACTCCAAATTTGGCCTTACCAATGCCTTGTACAATTTTAACATTACATCCCAATTCCTATACTCAATGCTCTGATTTATAAAAGCCAGCATACCAAAAGCTTTCTTCACCACACTTTCCACATGAGATTCCACCTTCTGGGAAATATGCACCTTCAGGGAACTATGCATAGTAGATATAAATGTGCAGACTATTTTCCAAACAGAGAGAAAATCCAAAAATTTAAGATGCAAAGGGACTTGGGAGTACTTGTGCAGAACACCCTAAAGGTTAGTTTTCAGGTAGAGTCAGTGGTGAAGAAGGAAAATGCAATGTTAACATTCACTTCAAGGGATCTGGAATACAAGAGCGGGGGTGTAATGCTGAGGCTTCATACAGCATTGGTGAGGCCTCACCTTGAGTATTGTGAACAGTTTTGGGCTCTTCATCTAAGAAAAGATGTGCTGGCATTGGAGAGGATTCAGAAGAGTTCCACAAGGATGATCCCAGGAATGAAAGGGTTATCAAACGAGGAACGTTTGACAGCTCTCAGTCTGTACTCACTGGAATTTACAACAGCGAATTGAGACATTTCGAATGTTGAAAGGCCTAGCCAGAGTAGATGTGGAAAGGATGCTTCTCATAATGAGGGTGACTAGGACGAGCAGGCACAGCCTCAGGATGGAGGGCCGTCCATTTAAAGCAGTGATGCGGCAAAATTTCTTTAGCCAGAGTGTGGTTAATTTGTGAAATTTGTTACCACAGGCAGCTGTGGAGGCCAGGTTATTGGGTGTATTTAAGGCAGAGCTTAATAGGTTCTTGTCTGGACACGGCATCTAAGGTTACAGGGAGAAGGCTGGGGAGTGAGGCTGAGAAGGGAAAAAAATGGATCAGCTATGATTGCATGGGGGAACAGACTTGATGGGCCAAATAGCCCCATTCTGCTCCTATGTCTTATGGTCTGCCTCTGATCTTCTACTTCAGTACTACTTTTGTGCACTAAACTACTGATTCCCTTCAAATCCATCAGTCTCTATCGTAAGTTTTTTCAGTGATTGTGCCATCTTGGGGCAGAGAATTCAAATAATGCATTCTCCTATGAATGAAGAAATTTCTTCTGATTGGCAACACTATTTTGAGATTGAGACACAATTACCCTAGCCAACGAAATCATAATCCCTACCTGCCCTCTTTCCTTTGCATTGCCAATCCTCAATTCACAATATTATATTTTCCCACTCCTATGTGATTAATAACCATCTAAGAAGCATTTTTATCAAAGACCAAAGGCATCTAGATTTCTTTTACCTGTTCAACCTCAAATACCTCTAATAAATTTATCAAACCTGAATGGTTTCATAAACTTGGTCCAATCATATTGTTGCTTTCTAAATGCCCTGTTACCACATAATCCAAAATTCCCCATTCATTCTCTTCCTTCTTTCCTCTAGTCTGCCTTCCAGCCAGTGGCAGCAATTCCAGAATCTATGAAATGTTGGATGATAACTGGAACATTCTCCATCTTCATAAAGCCTTGAGATGCAAAGTGAAGACAGAAAACATTTAATTAATTTGTCTGCCAAATAATATTCCCTAATATAATTTCCCCTAATATTTGCCTTCATTGCATATCAATAATAGCCTTCATATCTCTTCTATGTTGTTCATAGATTACTCTAAATTTCCCTTCGATTCTACACTACATGTCCCTAACAATGACGGATTCTGAAAATTTCCCAGTTTTTTTTTTCATTGCCTGCTGTTGCTTTAGTAAAATGTTTCCTGAGAGATTTCTGTGTCTAAAAGAGATTCTTATTTGTAGCAGACAGCCTATTAAATTTTTAAATTGTAGCTACTGCTTGCTTATTGTCATTCTTTTTAATAGTTTTGCAATCCACTATAGTAAACAAATACTTCTTACCTTCCAAGTTTTTGTATAGATTTAGATGTGCCTTCCAACTGAACTAAATCACTTTCATAGTCTGTATAATATTCAATAATATTGTGATCACTCCTAAAGGTCAGGTTATTCATCAGTGCTTAACTACCAGGTTATTAATCAACCAGTTTTCATTATACAATTCTAGATCTTGTTTCTCACTTGATTCTATAATACACTGATCCTAAAAAATCTTTCATATACACTCCTTGACTTTGTCCACCATATTACTGCTAAATTGTTTTAAGCTGGCCTGTATGTAGGGTAAGGCTCCATGATTATTATATCATCCTTGCCGCACTACCAACTACCAATTTATCATGATCCCTAAATTATCATTACTGTTTGGTCGCTTCTCGATGACTCCCACCAATGCTGTCTATACTGTTTCCTAGGTCCCAACCAAACTAATTCTAATCCTTTATTTTCTGGTGGCAGATCAATCAAAATTAGTTGGTAGGTTTGCCTCCCAGGTGCCAGAAGTTGTGGTATATATTGGTACCAACAACATAGGTAGAAAAGGCATGGAGGTCCTGAAAACAGATGACAGGGAGTTAGGAAGGAAGCTGAGAAACAGGACTTCAAAGGTAGTAATCTTGGGATTACTGCCTGTGCCATGTGACAGTGAGTATAGGAATAGAATGAGGTGGAGGATAAATGCATGGCTGAGGGATTGGAGCAGGGGGCAGGGATTCAGATTTCTGGATCATTGGGACCTCTTCTGGGGCAGGTGTGACCTGTACAAAAAGGACAGTTTGCACTTGAATCCGAGGGGGACCAATATCCTGTTGAGGAGGTTTGCTAATTGATGCACCATCAATAACTCTCTCTGAGACGTGAAGGTGAGATATCGGCTTTTATTGACTGGAAGAAAGAATGAGCAGTGGTTGACCACCATACTACATCCTGGAGACTGAGAGGCCAGGCTCAGACCTCAATCGCCTTTATACTGGGGTCTGTGGGAGGAGCCACAGGAGCCGTCAGCAGGGGGTGTGTCCAGGCAGGTATATGTAGTTCACCACATTAATACAATTGGGGAGGGTTTAAACTTGATTTGCAGGTGGTGGGGAACTGAACTGAAGAGACGAGGATGGGAAGTGAGGAAGGATAGCCAGATGTTAGAGCAAAGATTCACTCAGCCTAATGGTTTGAGATGTGTCTACTTTAATGCAAGGAGTATAACAAGGCAGATGAACTTAGGGAGTGGATCAATCCATGAAACTGTGACATTGTGACCATTACGGAGACTTGGGTGTCTCAGGAGCAGGAATGGCTACTGAGTCAGTGTGTGTGGAAGTCAGAAACAGGAAAGGGGAAATAAATCTACTGGGTGTTCTTTATAGATCCCCCAATAGTAACAGGGATATCAAGGAGCAGATAAGGAGGCAGATTCTGGAACGATGTAATAATAAAAGGGTCGTTGTGATAAGAGATTTTAACTTTCCTCATATTGATGTGCTAGGTGTTTTCAAGGTTTCCTGATGCAGTATGTAGATAAGCCAACTAGAGGAGAGGCTGTACTTGATCCAATATTGGGAAATGAACCTGGTCAGGTGTTGGATCACTCGGTGGGAGAGCATTTTGGAGGTAGTGAGCACAACTCTATCTTTAAGAGCCCAGAGGTAATGTTGCAGTTATATAGGACTCAGGTCAGACCCCACTTGGAGTACTGTGCTCAATTCTGGTCACCCCACTCGAGGAAGGATGTGGAAACCATAGAAAGGGTGCAGTGGAGATTTACAAGGATGTTGCCTGGATTGAGGAGTATGCCTTATGAGAACAGGTTGAGTGAACTCGGCCTTTTCTCCTTGGAGCGATGGAGGACAAGAGGTGACCTGATAGAGGTGTTCAAGATAATGAGAGGCATTGATCATGTGGATAGTCAGAGGCTTTTCCCCAGGGCTGAAATGGCTAACACGAGAGGGCATTGTTTTAAGGTGCTTGGAAGTAGGTACAGAGGAGATGTTGGGGTAAGTTTTTTTACACAGAGAGTGGTGAGTGCGTGGAATGGGCTGCCGGTGGCAGTGGGAGAGGCAGAAACGATAGGGTCTTTTAAGAAATTCCTGCATGGCTACATGGAGCTTAGAAAAATAAAGGGCTATGAGTAAAGCCTAGGTAGTTTTAAGGTAGGAACATGTTCAGCACAGTTTTGTGGGCCGAAGGGCCTATATTGTGCTATAGGTTTTCTGTGTTTCTATTTCCATGTTTCTTCACCATAGCGCAGGACAGCAATAGGAGCAGACAGATTGGGAAAACATTTAATTGGGATAGGGGGAAATAGGATGCTATTAGGCAGGAACTTGGGAGTAGATGTTCTCAGGGAAATGCATGGCAAAAATGTGGCAAATGGTCGGGAACATTTACATTGAGTTCTGCATAGGTATGTTCCATTGTGGGAGGGAAAGGATGGTAGGGTTAAAGAACCATGGTGTACAAAGGATGTAGAAAATCTAGTTAAGAAGAAAAGCCTATGAAAGGTTTAAGAAACTAGGTACTGTTACAGCTCTAGAAAATTACAAGGTTGCTAGGAAGGATCTTAAGAATAGAATTAAGAGAGCCAGAGGGGGCATGAAAAGGCCTTGGTGAGCAGGATTAAGGAAAACCCAAGGCATCCTACAAGTATGTGAAAAGCAAGAGGATGAGCCATGTGAGAATAGGGCCAAACAGGTACGATAGTGGAAACATGTGCAAGAGTTGGAGGAGGTAGTGGAGGTATTAATGAATACTTTGCTTCATTATTCATCAGGGAAATATAACTTGGCAATTGTGGGGATGACTTACAGCAGGCTGAATCACTGGAGCATATAGACATTAAGAAAGAGGATGTGCTGGAGCTTTTGAAAAGCTAGAAATACTAGAAGCTAGAAGTACTTTGAAGTACTAGAGGATTTGAGGGTTGCAAATATTGTTTCCTTGTTCAAGAAAGGGAGTAAAGATAAAGTCCAGTGAGTCTGACTTCAATGGTGGGCAAGTTGTTGGAGAAAATCCCGAGAGGCAGGATTTATTAGCATTTGGAGAGACATAATCTGATTAGGGATAGTCAGCATGGCTTTGTCAAGGGCAGACTGTGCCTTATGAGCCTGATTGAATTCTTTGAGGATGTAACAAAACACATTGATGAAGGAAGAGCTGTGGATATAGTTTATATGGATTTCTGTAAGGCATTTGATAAGGTTCCCCATCAAGACTCATTCAGAAAGTAAGGAGGCATGGGATCCAAGGAGACCTTGCTTTCTAGATCCAGAAATGGTTTGCCCACAGAAGGCAAAGGATGGTTGTAAATGGTTTGTATTCTGCATGGAGGGCGATGACCAGTGGTATTCTGCAGGGATCTGTTCTGGGACTCCTTCTCTTTGTGATTTTTATAAGTGACCAAGAAGAAGTAGAAGGTGGGGTGGTTAGTAAGTTTGCTAATGACACGAAAGTTGGGGGTGTTGTGGATAGTCTGGAGGATTGTCAGAGGTTACAGTGGGACATTGGTAGGATGCAAAACTGGACTGAGAAGTGGCAGATGGACTTCAACCCAGATAAGTGTGAAGTGGTTCATTTTGGTAGGTCCAATTTGAAGACAGAAAATTATATTAATGGTAACTCTTGGCAATGTGAATCTTGGGATCCATAGGACACTCAAAACTGCTGCACAGGTTGACAGTGTTGTTAAGAAGATGTATGGTGTTTTGGGATTCAACAACTGTGGGACTGAGTTCAAGAGCCATGAGGTAATGTTACAGCAATATAAGACTTAGGTCAGATCCCACTTGCAGTACTGTGTTCAGTTCTGGTCACCTCACTACAGGAAGGATGTGAATACTATAGAGAGAACGCAGAGGAGATTTACAAGGATGTTGCCTGGATTGGAGGGCATGCCTTATGAGGGTAGGTTGAGTGAACTTGGCCTTTTCTCCTTAGAGCAACAGAGGTGTATAAGATGATGTGGGGTATTGATGATGTGGATAGCCAGAGGCTTTTTCCTGGGGTTGAAATGGCTAACATGAGGGGGCATAGTTTTAAGGTGCTTGGAAATAGGTACCGAGGGGATGTCAGGCTAAGTTTTTCCACATAGAGAGTGGTGGGTGGGTGGAATGCACTGCCGGTGGCGGTGGTGGAAGCAGATACAGTAGGGTATTCTAAGACCCTTTTAGATAGGTGCATGGAGTTTAGAAAAATAGAGGAATATACACTAGGGAAATTCTAGGCAGTTTCTAGAGTAGTTTACATGCTCGCACAATATTGTGGGCCTAATGGCCTATAATGCACTGTAGATTTCTATGTTGTATGTATTCTAAGATTCTTTCTGTCTACCACCTTTCTCCCACTCATTACAATCAAGGCTCTTGAGCTTCATTTTTCCATTATGCCTACCTCTTCTAAAATTAAGAATCCTAGAAATTTTAATTACTAACCTTTGCCACTTTACAACCATTTCTCTGTTATGAATATGAGATTGTATCATTTATTTCCATTTGTGCCATCTATCTTATTACAAAACTGTGTGCATTTAAATAAAAAGTGCGTAATTTTATCTAATGACCATTTTCCAATCCGACTCCAACTGATGGTATGATTGCTCAATCCCTTCACTTTGCTCGTTTATTCCTCCCCTTCCCAATCTTTTTTACTTTCACAGATTATCTCTCTAGTTTATTTGAAATTTGATATGCAACCATAATTATTTGATTTCTCTGGAATATTGGTCTCAGTTCATGTAAGTGAAGTTCAAAAGTAAATTTATTATCAAAGTACATATGTCACCATATACAATCCTGAGATTCATTTTCTTTCAGGCATACTCAGTAAATTCAATAACCATAATAGAATCAATGAAAGACTGCACCCATCAGGGCAGACAGCCAGTATGCAATAGACAAATTATGCAAGTACAAAAGGACAAAAAAAGAAATAATAATAATAATAAATAAACAATAAATATTGAGAACATAAGATGAAGAGTCCTTGAATGTGAATCCATAGGTTGGAGCGAGTTAAGTTATCCCCTCTAGTTCAAGAGCCTGATAATGAGGGGTAATAACTGTTCCTGAACCTGGTGGTGTGCGTCCTGAGGCTCCTGTACCTTCTTCCTAAAGATGCATTGAAAATGACCTGGGTGGTGGGGGTCCCTGATGGTGGATACTGCTTTCCTGGGACAATGCTCCATGTAAATATGCTCAGTGGTGGTGAGGGTTTTAGCTGTGATGGACTGGTCCTATACACTACCTTTTGTAGGATTTTC
The DNA here is from genome assembly GCF_030144855.1 of Hypanus sabinus. Taxonomy (NCBI): domain Eukaryota; kingdom Metazoa; phylum Chordata; class Chondrichthyes; order Myliobatiformes; family Dasyatidae; genus Hypanus; species Hypanus sabinus. The sequence goes on along the minus strand of NC_082716.1, from coordinate 45,576,986 downwards.
CATTCAAGGGCATTGGTGCTTCCATACCAGGCTGTGGTGCAACCAGTCAATATACTCTCCACCACACATCTACAGAAGTTTGTCCCAGTTTTAGATGTCATGCCAAATCTTCGCAAACTTCTAAGGAAGTAGAAGCACTGCCAAACTTTCTTCATAATTCTACTTGCATGCAGGGTCCAGGACAGGTCATCTGAAATGATAACTTCAAGGAAGTTAAAGTTGCCTATTTTAAGAGGACTGCTCCCACTTTCTCCAGTACTAATGCCAGCATTCCATAAGTTGGAAGCCATTCCTCCTTTCATCTTTTAGCCATATGTTCAATACTTTGATCTTCACAACTCAATGCCAATTTGCAAGCAACTTATTTTTACCTGAAGGAAGGGTTTTGAGTATGATTTTGACATTAAAAGGCAAAATAGCTCACTAAGCACCTTACATGAAATGAAAACATCAGTCATTTAATCATATAATCACACAGCACATATTCAGGCCCTTAAGCTCATTGAATCCATGCAACCAATTTAGACTTATCCCATAGTCTCCCCTTGCCCACACCCTTGGAACCAATTAACCATCCAACCCATAAGACTTTGGAAAGTGGAAGAAACTGGAGTGCTGAAAGGAACCCAGAGGACACTGGGAAAACCTGTAAGCTTCACATAGGTGGCACTGCTGCTCTATTACTTGTGCCACTTTGACACCCATATTAACACATGAACCTTCATGTTTTTGAGATGTGAAAGAAAAATCCACATGGTTAGAGAAATATGCAAGTCCATAAAGATGGCTTCAGAGGTCAGAATTGAATCTATATCAGAGGTCAGAGCTTAGGAGGGATAATGGGGCCTAATGGCTGCTCCTTTGCTTGCATCTTCAGAAACAGCTCTAGTTCCATCTTTAATGTTTTTATTTTTCCCTTTCAGGGTTCTTTTGAAGACCCTAACCTGGAGTTACTTCGGTTCTTTGCAGGAATGGGACCTGTTCTTGGTGTTCCACGACTGGCCGCTATTCGACATGCCAAGTGTTTGGCCTGAAAGTCTCGATCATGTTTGGAAACCTAAGATCTCCAGGCTCTGGAGACAGGCGGATCGAAGGCCAGTGTCACGGCAGGAGACTCGTGTCGTCGGGTGGCCTGAAAATCTTTCACTGTGGGCTCGAAGGCCCATGGTCTTTGCGATCTTTGGACACAGAGCTCGAAAAAGCGACAAAAAGGACTTTTAACATCATAAAATCAGTAGACTGTCATCTCTACTGCTCACTGTGAAAATGGGGGACACCTCCTTCTCCCTTGCCAGGGAGAGAGTGAACCTGTGGGTTGTCGAATGTCAGATGAAATGTGAAGCCTTTGGGGTAATTTGGTCTGTGTCTTTGCTATCGCATAGCTCATGCTTGTGCTCAGTAGTGTGTGCACTTTTTTTGCCAATGGGGGAGGGGGGGATTGTTGCTCACCACTGCTTACACACGGGAGGGAGGAGCTGGGGGGACTTTGGGGTTCTCACATTTAACTGTCATTCATTCTTTGGAGCACTTCTGTGTTCATGGATGGTCGTGAAGAAAAAGCATTTCAGGATGTATATTGTGTACATTTCTCTGATGTTAAATTTGACCTTTGTATCACTAGAGCTATGAGACATAGCTCCACAACGTGTGCCACTATATCTCCATTTAGTCTGTCCTAATCATGCAAATAAAGGCTAAGCTAGGCCCCTTCTGTGAGATTCTTTAATTCTCCTGGTAAATTCATAGAATACTGCCTGGAGAATTACCCACAATAAGCTAGCTAACTTCTCGAGGTGCTGGAGCAGAATTGTGACCTCAGTACCTGAAAAAGCAATTTAAAATTTCTCTAGCTGCAAAAGCCTGCAAAGGGAATGATGGAACCTTCCTTCATATATTATGTCATGTCTCTGCCTATGTTGAAGAGGCTACCACCAAACTTCCTTCCTCCACTGGTATTTTGGTATTACCAAAATACAGCTTCAATACATATATAATAACAAATCTCTTGATAAGCCATTCTAAGAACTGGCCAGTGAGACAATTGCTGCATTGGCTTTTAATTATGTAAAATTCCCTGTGTCAATGAATGTTCTATTAGAATGGAAAATGGCAAACATAAGTGGGAGGGAGATAGAATGCAGGTAACTGCAGGACATTTACCTTAAAATTTAACATGGGGAAATGATAGAAGTTGTTAATAAAATCCTCTTAAAAAACTAAATAACAGGTAAAATGTGGAAAGGAAATCATATTTAAACAATTTAGTCTGAAGTTATGTTTAGAAATAGGAATCAGTAGTTCTACTACAATACCTTTAAACTCACCATCTTCAGTTTCTCCTACTCACTTTTAAAAATCACTGGATCCAATTTCCCACAGTCCCTTACATTCCTTTTAAACACCCCAGCTTTTATTTCCCCCAACAATGGGACTCACTACTCTAAAGCCTACAAGAATCCAAATTACTTTACCTAGAGGACAACTTTATGCTGTGGCTTTGAGACAGCTTACTTCCTAGGGTATCTGCTTGGTCACAACCTACCTACCTAACAGAAATACAGCCAAGTCCTAAAAATGTACCCGACCTCCCTATCAAAGAGCTTGCTGGTTCACCACCTGAATTTTATTCTCATAGAAAATCCACTCCTGTAAAATATTAAAAAGGAGTGGCTTACACTCAAAGGAACAGTCAGAAAAAAACTCAAACCCAAACCCAATTTCTGACAAAAATTTAAATGTTTTAAGTCCACATAATGTAGAAATGTTTTACTCCGGTAAGTTGTGGAGACTCAACTGAATAAAAATATCAATTTACTATTTTTAGAATTAAATTAGATGTATTCACAAGAGGAAAAAGTTAGGGGTCACCCTAGTTTGGAAAGGGGTCCAGAAGAGACCCTATGAACTGTGCTGCTATTAAGAGAGAGAGAGAGAGGGAGGCGTCCAGCGCAATGAGAGAAAGAGAGACAGAAACTGCTCGAAAGAATGATGTTTATGATTCTTCTGCTGATTGTTTACCTTTCTCCAAGGTCACTTGCCTGCTTGTAGAGAGTCTGCAGAAAGCGGTGGGTGGAGCAGGTTGATGGACAGCTGGTGTCCAACATGTGGAGATAAAAAGCAGATCCGCTGGGCCACAGACAGATACACCACGAGGCACACACAGTGTCGGACACTGAACGAGCTTTGTGCACCCACGTGAAGGTGGGGTTTTGGAGGATCAATTCGGGGAAATCGATCAGTGGCTCACAGTGTGAAAGGGTGCGACCGGTGGGGAATTATTTGTGTGTCCACCCTTGCCTGGGTGATAATTCTACCACTGAAGAACGGGCGTACGTGTTATGGTCATAGTCGGTGACTACAACAGGATTTCGGAAGACAACAGGAAGATCGACGGTGTCACCTCTCACCTCTCTATCTCTCCAATGTTACTCAACTAACTACCTCAAACTGAACTGAACACTCTTCATCATCATAAGACTTTATCCATTTACCCCTAGGTTTGAAAGGGCCTAGTTCTGTTCCTATTTCCACACATGTGTATATATATATATCTATATCTATATCATTGCTAACCTGTTTGACATATTCGCCTTTATATTACTGTATTGTGCAGTTTACTAATAAACATTATTAGTTTATAGCAATACCAGACTCCAAGGCGTTTTCCATTTCTGCTGGTTCTTTAACCCCGTCACGGGATATGTGACAAAAAGCAATTAAAAGATAACAGAAATGATACTGAAAATCTGCTATTGATTAAATTGGAGCAGATAGCATGGCATTTGCCCTTTTTTGGAGTGAATTCCCTATTTATGCATTCTACAGTGGAAAAAAGGGTTTCAACCAGCTATTACAACAGCTGGCATTAAAACTGGCAAGCACTCAACAACATCATAGGACTTAAACTTTACTTCTGAGACTACTGATAAAGAGAAGCGTGTGCCAAATGTTCAAGATGTTAAAGTCATCTACCAGAAATGTCCCTTATTTTTTTAAGTAGGCTGAAAGAAGCTGCACAATAGCATTTTGAAATACAGTACTCATTAAGTTTGGTTTTATAGTATAATATATCAATTATTGATCTTGATGTGAGCAGTGTTACAACTACTTTGCATGACTTACAATGAGTGCATTTTTGTCCTTTATACTAAATGGGTCCCACGTAAATATTTCAGTCTTACATTTACACTTAGCATAGTACATAGCTGGCATATCTCACTCCTGTACGACCCCTCATCACCACCTGAGATTCTACCAACAATGGTTGCATCGTCAGCAAATTTGTAGATGGCATTTGAGCTATGCCTAGCCACACAGTATACAGAGAGTAGAGCAGTGGACTAAGCACACCTCCGAGGTGCACCAGTGTGGATCATCAGCGAGGAGGATATGTTATCACCGACCTGCACAGACTGTGGTCTTCTGGTTAGGATGTCGAGGATTCAATTGCAGAGGGAGGTACAAAGGATATTTACGATGAGCTTCAAGCAAGCAAAGGAATTTCATTGCAGCCTGGTGTATATGACGATGAACTATTTTGTTCCTACAGATGTTGCAAGACTAGCTCAGTTCCTCAAGCATATTGTTTGTTGCTCTAGATTCCAGCATCTTGTACCTCTAACCTAAATCTGAATCTGTATCTGAATCAAAACTGCTGCCAGGAAATCATGTTCAGATCTGTTTGATACATTGTATCAGCTTGCAAATCTGCTAAAAATTGGTGAAATGAGTTTTGAATAATAAAGGTAAGCTTATTGATCTCAAGCAATCAAGACAAGAAATGTGTGATATATGCTGATTTGCACCTGGATATCCTAATGTACAACAGAAATCTAACACCCCCTACTTCTATTAATAATGCACAGTGGAGAAGGTTGAGGATGGGCAGGCCATTATGGTGATGAAAAAGACAATTAAAATAACTTGCAGAATGGCCACTTCAGACAGAGCACAGGTGCTTTACAAACCGGATGTCTAATCTGCACTTGATCTTGCGAATACGGTGGAGGCCACACTGGGAGCACCAAATTCAGTATACATGGTTAGAAGAGGTACATGTAAATCTTTGCCTCACCTAGAAGGTTTGTCTAGGTCAACAGATGATGGTGAGAGAAGTAGTGTAGGAAAAATATTGCATCTATTGTTGCAGGGGAAAGTGCCAGGGATCATGGAGGGGTGGGTGGGTATGATTAGCACACCAGGAAGTCACAGAAGGAGAAGACCCCACAAAATGCAGGAAGAGATGCAGTTCGTACTGAGATCTAATTATAGCTGGCAGAAATGACTAAGGATGATGTGCTGATGCAGAGGCTGATGGGGTGAAAAGGGCAACACTTCTCTAGTTCTCACTTCTCCCTCTTCATCATTATGGTGCTGGTTCCATCAACCTTTTACATTTTATCCTAATGGTTCCCATTATTACCTTTCTGACTTGACAAATTCCAGCACTTGTAAGCTTTATGTTCTTTCTCATCACCCTCTGCTCTATCTTCCACCCTCCTGGTTCAATCCACATTTTTTTTTGTATACCTTGTAATTCCCTGCATCTTCAATATATTAAGTACTTCATTGCCATGCTAAAAAAAGGGGAACATTTATCACTTATAAAAGAACATCTAATCCTAACAGCCACTGGTTTTCAGATTTCCTGTAAAATTGGAGTTACAGAATTGATTCAGAGAGAGGGGAAAATGATACTATTCTATTTGACCTCTTCACTTACAAATTTAGTAGCTGTATAGCATACATTATGAATTATTTATTTTCTATCAAGTCCTTTTAAAGCTGGACTATATTAATTTGGATTATCAATACTGATTTCCAAGCATGTGTTGTAAGGGGTTGCTTCTTTTATGTTACTACTAAGGCCAATAAAATGGCTTTTTAGTTATGTTAAAAATAAAAATGCTTCTTTGTTATGGTAACTGCTGAGAAAGTGCTTTTCTCTCACAGCTTGTTTGGGTTATAGTTACTGATAATGAGAATTGTATTCATTTGTTAACCAATTGGGATAGATGTTATTCTTTCTTGTGGGTCTGTAAGCCTTTGTTTCGCGGACTTTGGGGAGAAGGCGCGATGGGGATAGAGAGAGGAGACGTGATGCTGTAAGCTAGGCAATGGAACGGACCCCGAGGTTCAGGGTCTTTGGCGAGGAGAGGAAATGAGGACAGATTCCTGTGGAGCGTCTGGTCGACCACTGTTGTTAGTCCCAGGCGGCAGGTTGAGGAGGTTGGAGGGGATCGAATGGTGGCAAGAACACTTTGTTAACTGAACTCCAACGGTTGTGCACAAAGTGGTTGGACTTTGATAAATTTGGTGCCTTTTACTTTTCCTTTTATATTGTATCACTATTAAGTACATAGTTCCAGTAAGATCTATAAAGTGTAATCATTTAATTGCATATGGTGTACTATCTGTTATTTGGCGTGGTGGGGACATCACACAGCATCTACACAAGCTGATTACCCAACTTGGCGGGGCCGAAGGCTGCTCCACCGAACGGAAATGAGCTGAACGAGCCTAAGGTTTACCAGGGGGCTACACATATAAAAATAAGAAAAGATTCAGAAACAAATGTCCACAAAGCAATATAATAGTTATTTTAATTAAAATATATGAATTCTATTCAACGATCTTGAAACATTGAGGAGCACAAGAAACTGAAGCAGCAGTAGGCTAATTGTCCCACACCACATGCTCCATTTTTTACATCAACCTCAAATTTTCTGTACAAATCAAATGCTCTATGATTTCCATAATATCCTAAGATTTATTAATCTACCTTGAGTATACTTAGCAAAAGTCTCCACAACCTTCTTGGAAAGTGAATTCAAAAGGTTCACTAGCCTCCAGCTAAAGAAATACTTTTCTTACCTCTGTCCAGAATAACCAAACACTTACTTTGGGACTATGACTTCTGGTTCCAGGCACTTTGCCCAGAGAGATCATACTTGTGCATCAAAATAAAAATTCTGTATATTTCCTGAGGTCACCCCTCATTCTTCCTACTCAAGAGAGTACAGACTCGGTTCTCCTAAGCTCTCCTCAAGGGAATCCACGGCCAAATGCCTCCTGATCCTGTTTCCACCATCCCAGGAATCAAACTCGTAAACATTCAATGCAGGTATATTTTTCATTTAGGAAGATCAGACTTGTATACAATATTCTAGGTGCAGTCTCACAAAGGTCTATTATTGCACTTACTTTTATCATTGCCTTTACTCTTAAACTCAAACCTTTTGCATAAGAGTGCCAGTATAAAATTTAATTCCCTAATTGTCATATCCAGATATTAATTTTGTGACTTGTGTAAAAGAAAACTTCATTCTCTTCTGTATGGTACTGTGTTCTATTTTCCCTTTCCTTATCAAGATCTTAGTCGTCTTATGCAGATTTCTGTCTTTTTTCCAGTCCTCAGGCTTATTGTTCACTTTGACATCATCATCAGCTGTTTCCTTTGATCTAATATTATCTAATATGATTCATATACCATTGTTCTATTAATGTTTTGTGTTTTAATGGGAAATATAATTGTTGTAAACTACATGTTAATTCTTCAAATGTTATTCGCTGCTTGTTTACTGCAATACTTCATATCTTCATACTTTGCCATTTAGATTTAAGACCATCGTTTTAGATAGATAGATAGATAGATAGATACTTTATTCATCCCCAAGGGGAAATTCAACATTTTTCCAGTGTCCCATACACTTATTGTAGCAAAACTAATTACATACAGTATTTAACTCAGTATAAATATGATATGCATCTAAAATCACCCTCCCAAAAAGCATTAATAAATAGCTTTTAAAAAGTTCTTAAATAGTTTACTAAAGTGCATTGAGTGGTAACTTAAGCTCAGTCCTAACCCCGGCACTTAACATGTCTTGCCCCTGGTGGTTGAATTGTAGAGCCGAATGGCATTGGGGAGTAATGATCTCTTCATCCTGTCTGAGGAGCATTGCATTGACAGCAACCTGCCGCTGAAGCTGCTTCTCTGTCTCTGGATGGTGCTGTGCAGAGGATGTTCAGGGTTTTCCATAATTGACCGTAGCCTACTCAGCGCCCTCCGCTCTGCCACCAATGTCATACTCTCCAGTTCTGTGCCCACAACAGAGCCCACCTTCCTTACCAGCTTATTAAGATGTGAGGCATCCCTCTTCTTAATGCTGCCTCCCCAGCACGCCACCACAAAGAAGAGGGCGCTCTCCACAACTGACCGATAGAACATCTTCAGCATTTCACTACAAACATTGAATGACGTAAACAGGTGAGGGGAAAGGTTGGTAGGGGAGGAGGGGAATGAAGAAGCTAAATGGTGACAGGTAGAAGAGATAAAAACCAGAAGACAGTGATAGTGGACCATGGAAGAAATGGAAGGAAGATCGACACTAGAACGAGGTGATCAGCAGGAGAAAACTGGTAACAGAAGAGCTAGAATTGGGAATGGGAAAAAGACAAGCAGGAGAGGGGAGAAATTACAGGATGTTTAAGAAATTGATATTCATGCCATCAGGTTGGAGTCATGAGAAGAAACGGTCCCAACGCTGACCCCTGCAGAACACCACAGATCACCCAAACCCCATGATATCATAACATTCTCCCTTTTACATAACTTTTCCATCTCCCATTTTAATTTGTGCCACACATTCTGGCTGTTGTTCGGAGGCCTGTATATAACTCTTGTCAGGGTCTTTTTACCCTTACAGTTTCTTAACTGTAAACCACAAGGGTTCAATATATAGTGATCCTATGTCACTTCTTTAAGGATTTGACTTCATTTTTTACCAACAACACAATCCCACTCCCTTGGGTCGGGTGTAACTGTCTTTTTAAACAGGGCTTGCCTTCCCGAGAAGGGATCCCAATAATCCAGAAATCCAAAATCCTGCCCCTTGCACCAATCCTCAGTCTCTCATTTATCTGCCAAATCATCCTATTCTTACCCTCACTGGCAATTGACGCAGGCAGCAATCCAGAGGGTACTACCCTGGACATCTTGCTTTTCAGCTAACTTCTTACATTATCTCTTCAGATCTTCCTACCTCTTCCTACCCATGTCATTGGTACCAATATGTACCACAACTTCTGATTGCTCATTCGCCCCCTTTAGAACACTGTGGACCTGCTCTGAGATATCCCGACCCTGGCACCTGGGAGGCAAAATACCTTTTCAGTGTCTCTTTCAAATCCACAGAATCTCCCATTTGCTCCTCTAATTATGGAATTCATTACCACCACAGCACTCCTCTTCTACCCTTTCCCTTCTGAGACACAGAGCCAAACTCAGTGCCAGAGATCCAGACGCCTGGTAAGCCAGCTACCCCCCCCCCCCCGCCCCTCCCCAAACCAATCCTTCTCCTGATAGTCACTCAGGTAGCTTCCTCCCGCAACACAGGGGTGACTACCTCTCTTTAACTCCTATCTATCACCTCATCCTCTCGTAAGAGCCAAAGATCATTGAGCTCCAGCTTGTTAACACTGTCTCAAAGGAGCTGCAATTCAATGCATTGTGTAGATGTAGTTAATCAAGGAGAATGGAAGTCTCCCAGAGATCCCACATCTCACGCAAACAGTACACCATTAACCCTGGAGCAATTCTCACTATACTAACTATGTACTAACAGACAAAGAAAGAGAGTAAAAAACATTTACTGGAAACTTACTTAGATCTTCCATCTCTTCTGGCCTAAGCTTGTTGAGCCAAAACCTGACCAGTCTGACATTGTCTACTCCAATATAATTTCCAGCTCTGGCAAACAAGCCATCAGACTTGTTCTTCTGAATTTGTGGTTCTCTGAGATATTAGATATTCTGACAGGAACTTAAAGATCCAGAAGCAAGAAAGAATTGAAGGTGGTGGTCTCCTTGATAGCCACAGTTAATGTGAAGCGACCAGGCCCAAAAGGGAGCAAGTCACCTTCTGATAAGCTGCAGTCTTTCTGCCACCATTTGACATGAGAAATGTAGCTTACCAATGCATTGCAGTTCTTGTATTTCAAGAAGACTCAACTTTTACCAGTAAAGCAGTGAGGCAATTAATGGTTCCAGCTAGTGTACTCATTTCTGTTTCCCAGCTCAAATTTCTCAATGTAAAGCATTTGTTTGGCATTTAACCAAAGGAAATGTAAAATACTCATAAATCCCCCACTATTCCTCCAGCCTATATTTAATGATTCAATTTATAGACAATGAGGAGCCAATTGGACAGAATCTCAGGAATACATTTAGAACTGAGGGGAGAGGATTTAAGGGCTAAGTTTTTCACTTAACTAGTTAATACTGCAGTCATAGTACTTGGTTGTCTTGGAGAGTCCAGAGACAGGAGACCCTAAGACAATGAGATCTCAATTCCCTTGCAATATTAGATTATCAGAGCGTGGAATAAAAATTTACAAGAAGTAAAATACTTCCATTACAGAAAACTTAAATCAGACAGTGCTGGAAAACATGGATGATAAACTGGTGAAACAACATTGCTATCTTTGCATTAAATCAGAGATTTTGTAACCTTTAGTATGATATATGGTTTAAATGTTATTATTAAAATGACTTCACTCAAATTAACATACTTTTATAATTAGTAAGCCAACACCTTTCTATAGTCTACACCTAAAATACAGTAGATACCAGACACTGCTAGTACTGAACACCAATGCAACATTGTCCTAGCAAGCTATGGATTTGAAGAGGAATGACTTTCATAAGTTTAGATTTACCGCTTTTAAAACATGCATCAAACATTAAGTGATCCTCCTTAGGAAGCTTACAATATGATAAATTTACTGACATCTCCAGCAACTCTATCTTCACCCCCATTTTCATTACCTTCAGAGGTGAAAAAGCCTTCAGTTAAAATACAAAATAAATATTTAATTCTGCACTATATCAAGATTTTCAATCTATAATTTTGTCACAAGCATCAAAAATACAGTTAAAAGTATTTCAACAACCCTCCAAATACAAACCAGAGCTTTTAAAATCAAATTAATAAATTAATCACTCTATCAATAGAAAGATTTTCTTCCTGATTACATCAGGTTACATGGGCACATAAAGTTGTTTTATCAACTTTAAAAATATATGGTCATTTAAAAGTATTGTACCAATAACAGACACATGCCATTTTGCAGAAACAGTAACTGCTTTGAATATCATCTAATCATTAATAAGAGGTTCAAAGTTACCCATACAAAATGAATGCTGAGAAATGTTTCATCATAATTTTAAAGGCACTGAACAGGAAGATTATTGCCACCACATAGCCTGTCACATGTTACAATGGAAAAAAGTCATTTTGCCCATATGCATGCACTACCTCTTATCAGAGTAATACACTACCATCACTGTAACCCACCCCCTCTCCATCTCCACTAATGCCCCTTCTTCAGAACCCTGCAAAATTTTCCTCACCACATCCAATTCCTATTGAACCTGTCACCACCACAGCTTTTAGATTTAAATTTAGACCCCAAACAGTCAGGATGCACAACTGCTCCCCATTCCGATCATCTTCGACACTGGTGGCCCATGGCTGTGAGCTATATACTCTTCTCCCACATGACTACATGGCCGAACACCCAAGTAATCACAATGTCAAGTTTGCTGACAACATGACAGTGTTGGGGCTCATCACCAACAACAAAGAGATGGATTAGAGAAAGTGAAAGAGCTTGTGGCCTGGTCCCAGGCAATTAACCTCTTCTTCAATGTCAACAAGACAAAGGAGATGGTTATCAACTTCAGGAGAATTCACACCACTCTTTACATTGGCAGAACAGAAGTGAAACTGCAAGCAATTTCAGACTCCTGGGAGTTCACATCTCACACAACCTTTCATGGTTCTACAGCATATCTTATATACAATCAAGAAAGCTCATCAAAGCCTCTACTTCATGAGGAGGCTGAAGAGACCTGAACAAAGCACTTCAATATTCACAACTTTCTACACATGTGCAGTAGAGAACATCCAAACATGCTGCATTATTGCATGATACAGAAACTACACTGCGGTGGACAGGAAAGTTCTACAATGGGTAGTCAAGACTGCCAAATGCATCACCAGCACCAGCCTTAACCACCATCATGGACAAAAATACAGAAAGGTGCCAGACAGAGTCTAGCAATATCATGAAGGATCCCACTCACCCTGTTCATGGATTGTTCGTCCCACTCCCATTAGGGAGGAGCCTAAGCAGCATCCACTCCAGGACCACCAGACTCAAAACGTTAGTTTACCTGAAGCAATAAAACTGATCAACACTTCTACCCACTAACCCACCCCACCATCACTACTTCAGCATTTCCTTTCAGTCACCTTTTTATAGACACCCCTGCAGCTAGCATCACTTTATGTACATATAATCAATGAGGTACCATATGTATTTATATTTATCATGTTTTTTAATTATTGTAGTCTTTATCTTATTGTGTTATTTTGTGCTGCATCAGATCTGGAGTAACAATTATTTCATTCTCCTTTACAGTTGTGTACTGGAAATTACATTAAACAATCTTGAATTTTGAATTTAGAGATATATCATGGTAACAGGCCCTGCTGGCCCAACAGGCCCTGCTGGCCCAACAAGCCTGCACCGCTCGTTTACACCCATGTGATCTATTAAGCTCAGCAGTTTCTAACCACACTGCAAAATAATTGTTTTCCAGTAATGTTTTGTGTTCTAATTTCTTATTAATTCTCTTCCTCCTTAATCTACAGCTGTGACTTCTAGACCTCAACCCCTCCATGAATGAAGACTCTCCCTTTACCACACCTTTCAACAACGTATATACTTCTCTCATATCAGCCCTTACCTTCTCTTCTCAAAACTGTTCTAGCATCGCAAAACACAATCTTCTTCACTGCTTACAAATTATTTCTATAAAGATGAAACCAGAATTGAACACAATACTTCTGCTGAGGTCATACCAGCACACTATAAAGCACTGAATTGTTGATTTGAATTATTTCTGAACCTAGCCATTTCCTTCTTGTTTCTTTTCTATGTTATTGTTTCTTTTTCTATCAGACAAATTTTCTGACACTTAGTCTGCATCCACTCACCAAAATCTTGTACAAAATCCCACCCCCACCCAGAAACACCACATTCATAGGCAGCAGTGTACATAGTTTTCAAAAGCCATGTGGAACTGATTATAATGGGATTTGAGACAGACAAATGCATACTTATGGCACCTTTTTCACATGTGACAATCAGTTAAAATTGAGCTGCAATTATTTTAATTCCACCTCAATACCTTCCTTGTCTAAATCTAGTCTCTCTTATCAATAATGCCACTATACAACCTGTATAATATCCATATAATGATGTATTCACATTCCATTTCTGTCTAGTTTGCAGTCGGGTTTCTCTTAAGCTTTTAAATATATATATTCCTGTAAAATTATATGCTTTCAAAATACTGCTTACTTTCCAAACAAGATTATGGACCTATTTTGCTTGTTTGAAATACTACTCATTTTCCCAAAACCTTTAGTTCAGCTTGTTTCCTAGCTTTACTTCTGTTTTTTAGCCCTGGTTCAGGCAATATTATATAAAATAGGCATAGCCAAGTACAGTATGAATGTCATCAGGTCAATAATCCTAAGTAGTCCAGATTGATAAATAAGCTCAAAACTCTGAAAAAAAAATCTAAACTGCTCTAAAAAAGATTTGCTGAATGTGGAAGGGTGGCATGACAAACTGCCAAGGAAATCAGGAGATGTGGTTAGTTAGAGGTGATCTGGTAAAATATCATTCATGATCTTATTGAATGGTGGAGATGGCATGAGATACGGAATGGCCCACCATAACTTCCAATGTTTATCTTTCTATTGCTTGTGCTCATTTTCTAAACTTTTCTGTACATATCAGGTAGGCTTTGATAGCCTACCCAGTAATACATTTTTTGGGAGCACCGAGGACTTTAAAGGTCAAGAGTGCTTAGAAATGGGAAAGTACTTTCAATAATTTTTGGTTATTGATTCCAGAATTCATAAATACAGTTTTTGTAGGGAATTCGCATAGTAATATTGAAAAGACATAGAAAAGGAATGGCAGATGGAACTTAACTCTGACAAGTTTTATTGAAAGTAAACCAAGGTAAGGCATACATAGTAAGTTACACAGCTCCGAGGAAACATTGTAGAACAAAGATCTTCAGGTACAAGTACAACACGTGGTCCCCTGAAACACAGGTAAATAGTAGTGAAGGTTGTTTATAACATGCTTGCTTTCATTGGAGAGGACATTTAGTTCAAGAGTTGAGCATCATGATACTGTTGTACAAGCTGGAGAACATGCAGAAAAGACTTCACAAAGACGTTCCTGGGAACTGTGGGCTGAAGTTATGTGGAGAGAGTGAATAGGTTGGAACTGTTTATCCTGCAGTGAAGAAGGTTGAGGAGGTGACTTTATTGAAATTTATAAAATCATGAGTGACACAGATAAAATCGGTCATAGGTTTGTTTCCACAGGGTAGGGGATTGTACACATAGTTTCCAGGGTATATGGGGTGTCCAGGGAGGGGGTAACACCTCTGGTGAAGGGGCTTCTCTTGTCCATTCTGAGCCAGCTCACTCACTTTTGGGCCCCACCAGACTCTCAAATGCCACTATACATCTCAACAATGTCACTTGTGGCTCCAAGTAGTAACCCAGTGCACTGCTTTGACAGGCAGGCTAAACCAGGTGAGGTAGCTGGCGGGCCTTATATCACAGTAAGATAAGGGCATGCCTCTCCTAACATGTGAAGTCATCTCCAGTGGACTGGGCAGACAAGATCAACAGTGAGATACAATGGTCAGGAAGGCAGTTCTGCAACACTTCATGCAGAGTGAAGGGCACGATAAGGCACAGAAGAAGTTATAGTCATCCATTGCAATCAAGGAAGACTCCAATTTCTGATGACTACTTGTACCACTTGACCTGGACTTCCAAGTCAAGAATGTGGAACTGTCCCAGAAAAGCTTTTCCCCTTTAAAAACTCTCCTGCACAGGTCTCCTGTCATTGTTGGATACAACAGACAACCAACATAAAGTTGCCATTTTGTTAATTGTAGAAGCTCATCAAACAGAATAGGCAGCATGCCTAACTTCTAGGAATTTCTCCCCCACTTCCCTCTTCTTCAATTCCCCATTCCCCTGTTACCTCTCTGTTTCACCTCACCTCTTCCTAGAGTTTCTCCTTCTGCCATTCCTCCATGGTTCATTCTCTTCCTATTAGATTCTTTCTTCTCCAGTCCTTTACCTTTTCCACCTACCACCTTAAAGCTTCACCTATCACTTTATAGAAAGCACTGAGCGTTGAGAAGGAGAAGGGGAATTAGTATGTGGTTAGGGTATCCTGCTCACTTGAGTTTGAAGTTTTAAGCTTCAAGTTCAAGTTTATTGTTATTCAACCAAATGCATATGTAGCACCAAACCAAGGTATGCAACACAGTACATTTAACTCACACACCACATGTAAAGTAATATTACCACAAATAAATTAACAAATAACAGAATATATTCTAGGTGATTGACATTTAGCATAAGGTGCATTTATAATGCAAGTCAAAAAATTATCAGTATAATCCTACTGGCTCATCTTAAGTGATGAGACCTAGGCAATGGCAGGGAGTTCAATAGTCTCACAGCTTGGGGGATAAACCGGTTTCCCATGCTAACAGTCCTTGCTTTAATGCTATGGTCCTGTAGTGATGTGCTACACACAGCGCTGAAATAACGACACGCAGTTGGTAAGTCGTTTCGAGACTAGTTTATTCAAACTTCGCGGTGCTGGTATTTAAATCCCTAGCACCCACCCTCTCCAGGTGGAAATAACGTCAAAGTTGCATTACCAAAGTCTCTCCCCGTGCGCTGGCTATTTGTGTGTCGATTTGCCTGCGCAGAAAGTGGGTCACCACATAACCCTCCCCCCCCCCCAGAACCGGCGATACACCCCCCAATGTCCTCAGTCTGGGTCCGACTCTGTTTGGGAGGTCTGCCTCTGAGCCGCAGTGCCTGAACTGTGACCGGCTGTGCCAAGTTCACATGGGCTGGTTTGAGTCAGTCCATTGTGAAAACCTCCTCTTTCCCCCCAATGTCCAGAACGTACGTGGACCCGTTGTTGTTGATCACCCTGAACAGCCCCTCATACAACCGCTGTAGTGGCGCCCGGTGTCCACCCCTTCGTACAAACACAAACTTACAGTTCTGCAGTTTGGGTACATGGGTCGGGGTCAGTCCGTGCTATGAAGTCAGTATGGAGGCCAGGTTGCCGAGCCTTTCGCGTAGCCTGTCCAGGACTGCTGCGGGTTCTTCCTCTTGCCCCCTTGGGGCTGGTATGAACTCTCCCGGGACGGCCAGGGCCGCGCCGTACACCAACTCGGCCGACGAGGTGTGCAGATCCTCTTTGGGCGCTGTACGAATTCCAAGCAGGACCCAGGGAAGCTCATCCACCCAGTTAGGTCCTCTCAGGCGGGCCATGACAGCTGACTTCAAGTGACAGTGGAAGTGTTCCACCAGTCCATTCGACTGTGGGTGGTAGGCAGTAGAGTGGTGTAGCTGCATTCCCAAAAGGCTGGCCACAGCTGACCACAGGCTGGAGGTGAACTGGGCACCTCTGTCGGAGGTAATGTGGGCCGGTACCCCGAAGCGTGCTACCCAGGTTGCGAGCAGTGCTTGGGCACAGGAATCGGCAGATGTGTCGGTGAGTGGGACCTCCCCTGGCCACCTCGTGAACCGGTCTACCATCGTTAGGAGGTACCGCCTCCTTGGGACACTGGTAGGGGGCCCACGATATCCATGTGAATGTGGTCGAACCTCTGGTGGGTGGGTTCGAACTGCTGCGGCAGGGCTTTAGTGTGCCGCTGTACCTCGGCTGTTTGGCACTGCGTGCACGTTCTGGCCCATTCACTGACCTGCTTGCGAAGTCCGTGCCACACCAACTTGCTGGAGACCAGCCGGACGGTTGTCCTGATAGATGGGTGCGCCAAACTGTGTATGGAGTCAAAAACCCGCCGCCTCCAGGCTGCCGGGACGATGGGGCGAGGTTGGCCGGCAGCCACGTCGCACAGGAGGGTCCTATCACCTGGGCCTACAAGCAAGTCCTGCAGCTGCAAACCTGAGACTGTGGTCCTGTAGCTGGGCATCTCGTCATCTGCCTGCTGCGCCTCCGCCAGTACTGCATAGTCCACCCCCAGGGACAGGGCCTGGACAGCTGGTCTGGAGAGTGCGTCCGCCACGACATTGTCCTTTCCCGAGACGTGCTGGATGTCTGTCATGTACTCCGAGATGTAGGACAGATGTCGCTGCTGGCGAGCCAACCAGGAATCGGACACCTTCATGAACGCGAAGGTCAACGGTTTGTGGTCCGTGAATATGGCGATTGGCCTGCCTTCTAAGAAGTACCTGAAATACCGGATTGCCAGGTATAGTGCCAACAGTTCCCGGTCGAAAGCACTGTATTTGAGCTCGGGTGGTCGCAGGTGTTTGCTGAAAAACGCCAGGGGTTGCCAGCGACCCTCGATGAGTTGTTCCAGCACCCCACCGATTGCCATGTTAGATGCGTCCACTGTGAGGGCGGTAGGGACGTCCATTCTGGGGTGCACTAGCATCGCGGCATTTGCCAAGGCTTCTTTCATTTTAATGAAAGCGGCAGCGGACTCCTCGGCCCAGGTAATGTCCTTGCCCGGACCCGACAATAGGACGAATAGGGGGCACATGATTCGGGCAGCTGAAGGGAGGAAGCAGTGGTAGAAGTTTACCATACCCACGAATTCCTGAAGGCGTAGAGTTGATGGAGGTGGGACAGATGCTCCTGATGACTGCTGCTGGCTATGAGGATGTCATCCAAATGGGTGAAAGCGAAGTCCAGGTCTCATCCCACCGCGTCCATTAACCGCTGAAATGTCTGTGTGGCATTCTTCAGGCTGAACGGCATGCGGAGGAAGTCAAAAAGGCCGAAAAGGGTGATGAGTGCCATTTTGGGGACGTCGTCCGGATGCATCGGGATTTGATGGTATCCTCGGACGAGGTCTACCTTGGAGAAGATCCGTGCGCCGTGCAGGTTTGCTGCAAAAAGGCTAATAAATCCCCGGGTCTAGATGGTCTGCATCCGAGGGTTCTAAAAGAGGTGGCTCAGGAAATTGCGGATGCATTGGTAATCATTTTCCAATGTTCCTTAGATTCAGGATCAGTTCCTGAAGATTGGAGAGTGGCTAATGTTGTCCCACTTTTCAAGAAGGGAGGGAAGGAGAAAACGGAGAACTTTCGCCCTGTTAGCCTGACGTCAGTCATGGGGAAGATGCTTGAGTCCATTATTAAGGACGAAATAGTGGCACATCTAGATGGCAGAAATAGGATTAGGCCGAGCCAGCATGGATTTACCAAGGGCAAATCATGCTTGACTAATCTGTTGGAGTTTTTTGAGGGTGTAACAAGGATGTTAGATGAGGGTAAGCCAGTAGATGTTGTGTACCTAGATTTTCAGAAGGCATTCGATAAGGTGCCACATAGGAGATTGGTGAGTAAAATCAGAGCTCATGGCATTGGGGGCAGGGTTTCAACATGGATAGAAAACTGGTTGGCAGATAGAAAGCAAAGGGTAGCAGTGAATGGGTGTTTCTCAGACTGGCTGGAGGTGACTAGTGGGGTACCACAGGGCTCTGTATTGGGACCACAGCTCTTTACGATTTATGTCAATGATTTAGATGAGGGCATTGAAAACTATATCAGCAAGTTTGCTGACGATACTAAACTGGGTGGCAGTGTGACATGCGAAGAGGACATTAGGAGAATACAGGGAGACTTGGATAGGCTGAGTGAGTGGGCAGATACTTGGCAGATGTCATTCAATGTGAATAAATGTGAAGTTATCCACTTTGGAAGCAGGAACAAGAGGGCAGAGTATTGTCTGAACGGTGTCGAGTTAGGTAAGGGAGAAATGCAAAGAGACCTAGGAGTCCTAGTTCACCAGTCAATGAAGGTGAATGAGCAAGTGCAACAGGCAGTGAAGAGGGCAAATGGAATGTTGGCCTTTGTTACAAGGGGAATTGAATACAAGAGCAAGGATGTTCTTTTGCATTTGTACAGGGCCCTGGTGAGACCACGCCTGGAATATTGTGTACAGTTTTGGTCTCCAGGTTTAAGGAAGGACATTCTGGCAATTGAGGAAGTGCAGCGTAGATTCACTAGGTTGATTCCTGGGATGGCAGGGCTGTCTAACGCAGAGAGATTGGAGAGATTGGGCTTGTACACGCTGGAATTGAGGAGATTGAGAGGGGATCTGATTGAAACGTTTAAGATAATTAAAGGATTTGATAGGATTGAGGCAGGAAATATGTTCCAGATGTTGGGAGAGTCCAGTACCAGAGGGCATGGATTGAGAATAAGAGGTCAGTTATTTAAAACAGAGTTGAGGAAGAGCTTCTTCTCCCAGAGAGTTGTGGAGGTGTGGAATGCACTGCCTCGGAAGATGGTGGAGGCCAATTCTCTGGATGCTTTCAAGAAGGAGCTGGATAGATATCTGATGGATAGGGGAATCAAGGGATATGGGGACAAGGCAGGGACTGGGTATTGATAGTGAATGATCAGCCATGATCTCAGAATGGCGGTGCAGACTCGAGGGGCCGAATGGTCTACTTCTGCACCTATTGTCTATTGTCTATTGTCTAAAATCCTGAATGTGTGGCACAGGGTAGCGGTCCAGTGTCGTAGCCTCGTTCAGCCTGCAGTAGTCGCCGCATGGTCTCCAGCACCCTGTTGCTTTGGGCACCATGTGCAGGGGGGAGGCCCATAAGCTGTCGAAGCTCCGTATGATCCCCAATTCCTCCATCCGCTTGAATTCCTCCTTCGCCAGGCGGAGCTTTTCCGGGGGGAGCCTTTGTGCGCGGGCGTGGAGGGGTGGTCCCTGGGTCGGAATGTGGTGCTGAACCCCACGTCTGGGCATGGCTGCCGTGAACTGCGGTGTCAGAATCGATGGGAAGCCCGCTAGGAGTCTGGTGAATTCGTTGTCCGACAGCATGATGGAGTCCAGGTGTGGGGCTGGCAACTTGGCTTCACCCAGGGAGAATGTCTGGAAAGTCTTGGCATGTACCAGTCTTTTCCCTTGCAAGTCGATCAGCAGGCTGTGAGCTCGCAAGAAGTCCGCCCCCAGGAGTGGTTGGGCCACGGCGGCCAGTGTGAAGTCCCACGTGAACCGGCTGGTGCCGAACTGCAGCTGCACTGTACGGGGACCGTAGGTCTGTATCGTGCTGCCATTTGCAGCCCTCAGGGTGGGTCCTGGCTTCCTGTTGCAGGTGTCATACCCCGTCGAGGGCAAGATGCTGATCTCAGTTCCGGTGTCAACCAAGAAGTGGCATCCCAACTGTTTGTCCCAGATGTACAAGAGGCTGTCCTGGTGGCCAGCCACCATAGTCATTAGCGGCAGCTGGCCCTGGCAGGACGGGCGACAACGGCAGGCTTTTGTGCCCCACTGCTGGTGGTAGAAACACCACTGTTCACTGGCCTCCTCACTCATGCCTCTGTGTTGTGTGCGCTCTCCTGCCAGGCCTGGTCTGGTCTGCTGTTGGGCGCATGGCCTGGTAATCTGACCAACAGACGCCACACTCTCCCTCTTGGCTTTCCACAGCACATCTGCCCAGGCCACCAATTTCCGGGGGGGGGGGGGGGGGGGGGGGGGTCGCTGAAATCTGCGTTGGCCAGCAGCAGATGTATGTCCTTGGGCAGTTGCTCCAGGAACGCTTGCTCGAAAATGAGGCAGGGCTTGTGTCCGTCAGCCAGGGACAGCATCTCGTTCATCAATGCTGATGGCAGTCTGTCTCCCAAACTGTCCAGGTGAAGCAGGCAGGCACCCCGCTCACACCAGGAGAGGCCAAAGGTCCCAATGAGCAGTGCCTTGAATGCTTCATATTTGCTTCATATTTGTATGAAATCCACAACCTGGGCGGCCGTCTCCTGGTCAAGGGCGCTCACCACATGGTAATAACACGTGGAATCAGAGGATATCTGCCAAATCTGGAACTGGGCTTCTGCTTGGCTAAACCACACGTGTGGTCGCAGCGTCCAGAAAGTCGGCAGTTGTAGTGAAACTGCTTGAACAGATGAAGAGTCGGTCATCTTTGGTCCAAATCTGTTTGGACCGTCGGGGTTACCAATGTAGCGATGTGCTACACACAGCGCTGAAATAACAACACGCAGTCGGTAAGTCATTTCGAGACTAGTTTATTCAAACTTCGCATTGCTGGTATTTAAATCCCTAGCGCCCGCCCTCTCCGGGAGGAAATGATGTCAGAGATGCATTACCAAAGTCTCTCCCCGCGCGCTGGCTATTTGTGAGCCGGTTCGCCTGCACAGAAAGTGGGTCACCACAGTCCCTTCTGCCTGATGCTAGGGGGTTAATGAGATTCTGGAACAGATCAGAGGTATCCTTGACAATGCTAAGGGTCCTGCGCATGCAGCGCTCCTGATAAATATCTCAAATGGGTGGAGGAAAGATGCCAATGATCCTCTCAATCCTTTGTAGGGTTTTGCAGGTCAGATGCCTTGCAATTCCCATACCAGACAATGATGCAGCTTGTAATGGGGCCCCTGAAAATTTGGCTAGAATATGAAAAGTGGGAGGAAGCCTCGCTCGCCTCAATCGCCTTGGGAAGTGGAGATGCCGTTATGCTTTCCTGATTAAAGAGGAAATGCTGTAAGGCCAGGTGAGATCGTCCAGTATGCGCACTCCCAGAAACGTGGTGCTCCTAAATCTCCACAGAGGAGCTGTTTATATGTGGAAAGGAGTGGTCAGCCTGTATTCTCCTAAAGTCCACAATAAGCTCATTTGTCTTGTCCACACTGAGAGTCAAGTTGTTGTGCTCGCACCATTCTACAGGTTGCTCTATCTCCTCTCTGAACACCATCTTGTCGTTGTTGATGTCAAACACTGTTGTGTCATCAACGAACTTGATAGTTTGATTTGAGCGTGATCTAGCAGCACATTCAAGCGTCAGCAGTGTGAAAAGCAATAGGCTGAGCACATAGCCCTGGGGGCAATGATGCTCAGCATAATGGAGCCAGCGATGTTGCTGCCAACATAGGCTAACGTCATTTTGTCAAGAAGGTCAATATCCAGTTACAGAGAGAGGTGCTGAGAGCAATGAGGACAATTTGCCCCCCAGCTTCTGAGGGATGAAAATATTAAACACCAAGCTGAAGTCAATAAACAGCATCCTGGCTTCATCTTCCAGGTGGGACAGGATGGAGCGGAGGGCAAAGGCAATGGTATCATCAGTGAACCAACTTAAACAATACATGAACTGGAAGGGGTCCAATATAGCAGGAAGATGGGATTTCATGCAGTGCATAACCAGCCACTCAAAGCAATTCATTATTGTTGAGGTCAGAGACACTGTACAGTAGTCGGTGAGGCAGGTTACCATTACCTTCTTAGGCACAGGGACGATGGAAGCCTCCTTGAAGCCTGCGGGGACAAAAAAAAGGGTCTTATAAGTCCACTCTGGCCATGGACTTTTAAGACCATGTTGTGAATGTACTGACAAAGTTACAAAAAAAAACAGAACAATGAGGACCCAGGTCTTTAACAATGCTTCAAAAAGAGGGTTATTTGCGTAATGGCATCATTGACTACATACTTAACTTGGAAATTGTGTTGAGATCTTAAATAAGTTTCAGAATAAGATCCATTTAGTCAAACTTCTTGATTGGCATGAACCAATCCAGATGTCTGGATTAACTTTACTTTGCAAACATAGAAACTTGGAACCCGACAGCACAATACAGGCCTTTCAGTCCACAATGCTGTACCAAACATGAACTTACTTTAGAAATTACCTAGGGTCACCCATAGCACTCTATTTTTCTAAGCTCCATGTACTTATCCAAGAGTCTCCTAAAAGACCCTACTGTATCCACCTCCACCACAGTTGCCAGCAACCCATTCCATGCACTCACCACACTCTACGTAAAAAAACAGATCCTTGAGGCACACCACTGGTCAACGACCTCCATGCAGAATATAACCATCTACAACCACTCTTTGCCTTCTGTGGGCAAGCCAATTCTGGATCCACAAAGCAAGATCCCTTTGGATCCCATGCCTGCTTACTTTCTCAAAAGTTTTGCATGGGGTAACTTACCAGATGCCTTGCTGAAATTCATATACACTACATCTACTGCTCTACCTTCATCAATGTGTTTAGTCACATCCTCAAAAAATTCAATCAGGCTCATAAAGCACGACCTGCCTTTCACAAAGCCATGCTGACTATTCCTAATCATATTATGCTTCTCCAAATGTTCATAAATCCTGCCTCTCAGGAGCTTCTCCATCAACTTACCAACCACTGAAGTAAGATTCACTAGTCCATAATTTCCTCGGCTACCTCTACTCCCTTTCTTGAATAAGGGAACAACATCTCCAATCCTCACTGATGATGCAAAGATCATTGCCAGAGACTCAGCAATCTCCTCCCTCACCTCCCACAGTAGCCTGGGGTATATCTTGTCTGGTCCCAGTGACTTGTCCAACTTGATGCTTTTCAAAAGCTCCAGCACATCCTCTTTCTTAATGTCTATACGCTCAAGCTTTTCAATCCGATGTAAGTCATCCCTGCAATCGCCAAGGTCCATTTCTGTAGTAAATTCTAAAATAACATATTCATTAAGTACCTCCTCTGGTTCCATACAGACTTTTCCACTGTCACACTTGATTGGTCCTATTCTCTCATGTCTTATCCTCTTGCTCTTCACATACTTGCATACTTGTAGTACGCCTAGGGATTTTTCTTAATCCTGCTCACCAAGGCCTACTCATGGCTTCTGGGTCTCCTAATTTAATTCTTAAGCTCCTTCCTGCTAACCTTATAATCTTCTGGATCTCTATCATTACCTAGTTTTTTTAACCTTTCATAAGCTTTTCTTCTTGACTAGATTTTCAACAGACTTTGTACACCATGATTCCTGTACCCTATCATCCTTTCCCTGTCTCATTGGAATGTACCTATACAGAACTCTACACAAACATCCCCTGAATATTTGCCACATTTCTTCCGTAATTTTCCCTGAGAACATCTGCTCTCAACTTATGCTTCCAAGTTCCTGTCTGATAGCTTCATATTTCCCTTTACTCCAATTAAACGTTTTCCTAACTTGTCTGTTCCTATTCCTCTCCAATGCAACAGTAAAGGAGATAGAATTGTGATCACCATCTCCAAAATGCTCTCCCACTGAGAGACCTGACACCTGACCATGTTCATTTCCCAACACCAGATCACGTATAGCTTTTCCTCTTGTAGGCTTATCTCCTTATTGTGTCAGGAAACCTTCCTGAGCACACCCAATGAACTCTACCCCATCTAAACCCCTCACTCTAGGGAGATGCCAATCAATATTTGGGAAATTAATATCTCCCACCACAACAACCCTGTTATTATTACTCCTTTCCAGAATCCGTCTCCCTTTCTACTCTTCAATGTCCCTGTTATTATTGGGTGGTCTATAAAAAACACCCAGTAGAGTTATTGATCCCTTCCTGTTTCTAACTTCCACCCATAGAGACTCAGTAGATAATCCCTCCATTACTTCCTCCTTTTTTGCAGCCGGGACACTATCTCTGATCACCAGTGCCATGCCCCACCTCTTTTGCCTCTCTTCCTGTCCTTTCTGAAACATCTATAGCCTGGCACTCTATTCCTGCCCCTGAGCCATCCAAGTGTCTATAATGACCAGAGCATCATAGCTCCAAGTATTGATCCACACACTAAGCTCATCCGCTTTGTTCATGATACTCCTTGCATTAAAATAGACATATCTCAAACCATCAGTCTAAGTGCATCCCTTCTCTATCACCTGCCTATCCTCCCTCTCACTGCCTACAAGCTTTCTCTATTAGTGATCCAACTGCCGCTTCCTCCAGTTTGGTTCCCACCCCCCAGCAATTCTAGTTTAAACTCTCCCCAATAGCCTTAGCAAACCTTCCTGCCAGGATATTGTTCCCCCTTGGATTTAAGTGCAACCCATCCTTATTGTACAGGTCACGCCTACCCCAAAAGAGGTCCCAATGATCCAAAAATCTGAATCCCTGCCCCCTGCTCCAATATCTCAGCCACGCATTTATCCTCCACTTCACTCTATTCCTATATTCACTGTCATGTGGCACAGGCAGTAATCCCGAGATTACTACCCTTGTGGTCCTGCTCTCAGCTTCTTTCTTAACTCCCTGTAGTCTGTTTTCAGGACCTCCTCCCTTTTCCTACCTACGTCATTGTGTCACTGGTACCAGTATGTAGAATGACCTCTAGCTGTTCACCTGCTCACTTCAGGATATCATGGATGCAATCAGAAACATCCCAGGCCCTAGCACCTGGGAGGCAAACTAGCATCCGTATTTCTTTCCTGCATCCACAGAAACACCTGTCTGACCCAACTAACTATAGAATCCTCTATCACTGCTGCCATCCTCTTCCTTTTGCTACCCTTCTAAGCCATGTGGCCAGACTCTGTGCCAGAGATGCAGCCATTGTTGCTTCCCCCAGGTAGGTTGTACCCCCCATCAGTACTCAAACAGGAGTACTTCTTGTTAAGGGGGACACCTACACGAGTACTCTCTAGTATCTGACTCTTGCCCTTCCATCTCGACAGTTATCCACTTTTCTGTCTCCCAAGGCCCCAGTGTGACTACTTGCCAATAGCTCCTATCTATCACCTCCTCACTTTCCCTGACCAGATGAAAATCATCGAGCTGCATCTCCAGTTCCCTAACCTGGTCCCTAAGGAGCTGCAGCTCTACATACCTGGCGCCAATGTAGCCATCCAAGAGGCTGGGAGTCTCCTGGACATCGCACATCCGACACCCAATTCAGAACACTGGCCTCGCAGACATAGTTCCTTTCTTCACATGTACCTCGCCTTGTCCCGTTATTGCCAAAGCCCCATTGAGCCAATGCCCTTCTACTCTGACTCTCTCTATTCTACAGCCCGCTTTATAAAGCTGTCTTCTTTTTAAATTCTTGCTGCCAGTCTAACTCACTGATGTGTAGTTGTGCCTCGATCAAATTTTCAATCATATCACTTGAAAAGGAAGTTACACAAGATCCAAATTCTGGGCAAATAATGTAAAGCTTGATTTGAGTTAATAAATGTGTTCACATTGCACTTTATCTAATATTACATAGGTCTCACATTGCTGACCGAAATGACCATGTGCCCTATATATTCAGGGCAATGAGTGTCTGTATAACTACCTTAGAAAGATTACTCCATTAACTCTTACTGGAATAGATCTCAGATGTACTTTAGTGTATATCTGATCACAAGCATACCTTAAATGTTTTCTTAGCTTACGTGGTGCTGTTCCTCACAGAGAAAGCCCTAAGTAGACCTAACTTTAGGAGGACTGTGGAAGGTGTGGATTATTAGCAACATGAAGAAAAAATATTAAAATTTTCACAGAATGAGTCAAGATATAACCTTAGAAAGATGAAAGCTAATTATTCTTTCTCAGAGTACACAAAGTAAATTTATTGTCAAAGTATGCATATGTCACCATACACAAACTTGAGAATCATTTTCTTGAACTTACAGGAAAATAAAGAAATAGAATTATGAAAAACTAATTATAAGCAAAACTGACAACAAATGTGCAAAAGAATATAAATTATGAAAATTAAAAATAAATAAATAAATAATACCAAAGACATGGGGAATCTTTCAAAGTGAGTCTATAGGTTATGGAATTAGTTCCAAGTTTAGATGAATGAAGTTACCCACACTGGTCCAGGAGCCTGATGGTTGTAGGAATGACTGTTCCTGAACTTAGTAGCGTGCGACCTTCTGCCCAATGGCAGTAACGAGAACAGAGCATGGTCTGAATGGTCAAGGTCCGTGATGATTGTGGGGCATTAGTACTGCTCTTTCAAGATTCATTGGACTCTGGCATGGTTCCCACAGACTGGAAAATTGCTACTCACTCCATTCTTTAAGAACGGAGAGAGATGGCAGAAAGGAAATTATAGACCAGTTAGCTTGGCCTCAGTGGTTGGGAAGATGTTGGAATCACTTGTTAAGGATGAGGTTATAGATTACTTGGTGACACAGGACAAGTTAGTACAAAGACAGCATGGTTACCTTAAGGGAAAATCTTGCCTGACAAACCTGTTGAAACTCTGAGGAAATGACAAGTAGGATAGGTAAAGAGGATGCAATGGATATTGTATATTTGGATTTTCAGAAGTCCTTTGACAATGTACCACACGAGGTAGCTTACCAAGTTAAGAGCCCATGGTATTACAGAAATGTTACTGCCATGGTTAGTGGTTAGAGCATTTGCTGATTGGTCGGTGGAGTGAGTGGGAATAAAAGGATCCTTATCTGGTTGGCTGCCAGTGAGCAGTGGTGTTCCTCAGGGGTTAGTGTTGGGACTGCTTCTTTTTATGCTGTATATCAATGATTTAGATGATTGAATAGATGGCTTTGTTGTCCAATTTGCAGATAATAACAAGATTGGTGGAGGGGCAGGTAGTGTTAAGGAAACAGGCAGACTGCAGGACTTAGACAGATTAGGTGAATGAGCAAGAAAGTGGCAAATGAAATACAATGTTGAAAAATCCATGGTCATGTACTTTGGTAGAAGAATAAATGTGCAGACTATTTTCTAAACAGGGAGAAAATCCAAATATCTGAGATACAAAGGGACCTGGGAATCCTTGTGCAGAATACCCTGAAGGTTAACTTGCAGGGTGAATCTGTGGTGAAAAAGGGAAATGCAATGTTAGCATTCGTTTCAAGAGGTCTAGAATCTAAAAGCAGGGACGTAATGCCGAGACTTTATAAGCACCAGTGAGGCCTCAGCTAGAGTATTCTTAACAGTTTTGGGCTCCTTATCTAAGAAAAGATTAGATTTTTTGGCATTTGAGAGGATTCAGAGGAGGTTCACAAGGATGATTCCAGGAAAGAAAGGGTTATCTGAGGAACATTTGATGTTTCTGGGCCTGTACTCGCCAGAATTTAGAACAATGAGGATCTCATTGAAACCTTTTGAATGTTGAAAGGCCTAGATAGAGTAGATGTGGAAAGTATGTTTCCCCTGGTGGGGAGGTCTAGGACAAGAGGGCACAGCATCATGATAGAGGGGCATCCATTTAAAACAAAGATGCAGAGAAATTTCTTTAGCTAGAGGGTGGTGAATTTGTTACCACAGGCAACTCTGAAGGCCATGTCATTTGGTGTATTTAAGGTGGAGATTGATAGGTTCTTGATTGGCCATGGCATCAAAGATTACAGG
Source organism: Hypanus sabinus (assembly GCF_030144855.1). NCBI lineage: Eukaryota > Metazoa > Chordata > Chondrichthyes > Myliobatiformes > Dasyatidae > Hypanus > Hypanus sabinus. The sequence continues at coordinate 45,548,718 of NC_082716.1, read as the reverse complement.
GAGAAGGCTAGGGAATGGGGCTGAGGGGGGAATAAAGGATCAGCCATAGATGAATGACGGAGCAGACTCGATGGGCCAAATGGTCTAATTCTGCTTCTATATCTTGTGATCTCATGGTTTGGTGATGCTACTTCCTTGTGGCAGTGCTCTTTGTAGATACGCTCAATGTGGCTTTGCCTGTGACAGACTGGGCTGCAGCCACCACTTTCTGTAGACTTTTCTGTTCCTGGACATTGGTGTTTCCATACAAGGCCGTGATACAACCAGCTAGGATAATCTCTACAGTGCGTCAATAAAAGTCTGTCACAGTTTTAGATGATATGCCTTTTCTTTAGAATCTGTACAATTGATGCACTATCAATAACTCTAGGAGACTGGAAGTGAACGATAGGCTTTTATTAACAGCGAAAATGGAGCACGACCATGTTGAAGAATGTGGGAGGAGCAGTGCCCCAATCATCTTATACAGGGTTCTGTGGGAGGAACCATAGGAGCAGTCAGCACTCGGGGTGTGTCCAGACAGGTATACATGGTTTACCACAACAATCATCCTAATTGACTACCAGGTTCCTCAGACCTCCTTCTCCAATATCTTGGCCTAATTTATTCAGACTATATTAGCATTGAATATTGGAAGAGTTCAAACAAGTTTAAGAAATAAAATTAACCCAACATCATTGAATGAGTAAAACCTACCCATTTCTGTAGTAGAGGAAGAGAACAAAAAAAAGTTCTGCAATAAAACTCAAGGCGAGTAAATGTATGGAACTCAGAAATATTCCTTAGTGGGGCCTAAGCTATTCTGATCTACATGGTGTAATAGTTCCAATGCAGAATATTAGAAAGATATAGAACATGAAATGGTTAATACAGTACTCATCATTTGCTAAAATATCCCCAATTAAGGAACTACACCTTTGGAAAGGAATAGTTTCATAATCCTAGAACTATACGAGCTCACAAAAGAAATCTTATGGCAATTATTCTCCAGTACAGTGACTTTTCATGTTTCCATTCCATGGTTTAATTTTGAATGTAAAGTTAATTATGTCAATTCAGAGTAATTCCCTAAAATTAATTTAGATAATTACAGCTTTTATTCACTGCTGCTTTTATTACTGTTTTTATTTGCTCATTTATTTTGATAACTTACAGTAGTAAATAATATATTTTATTTCATTTTTAACTCAGAATCATAGACTCATAGAAAACTACAGCACAGAAACAGGCTCTTCAGCCCATCTAATCCATGCCAATCTATTGTGCTGCCTAGTCCCATCAACCTGAACCTAGACCATAGTCCTCCCATCCATGTACCTATCCAAATTTCTCTTAAATATTGAAATCAAACACAAATCCACCACATCCACTGGCAGCTCATTCCACACTCTCATCACCTTCTAAGTGAAGAAGTTCCCTCTAACATTCTCCTTAAACTTTCCACCCTTTACCCTCTACCCTAGTTCTAGTCTCACTCAACTTCCGTGGAAAAAGCCTGCTTTCATTTACCTTATCCATACCATATACCTCAAAATTTTTTTAGACTTCTGTAAAATCTTCCCTCATTCTCCTACGCTCCAGAAAATTAAGCCTAACCTATTCAACCTTTTCTTATAACTCAGGTCCTCAGGTTTCCAGCAACATCCTTGTCAGTTTTCTCAACACTTTCAATCTTCTTGATATCTTTCCCATAGGTCGGTGTCCAGAACTACACACAATACTCCAAATTAGGCATTACCAACATCTTATACAACTTCAACATAACATCCCAACTACTGTATTTAATATTTTGATTTATGAAGGCCAGCATGCCAAAAGCTCCTTTATGAGCCTACCCACCCATGACATCACTTTCCCAGATCTCTCTGTTCTACCATACTCCTTAGTGCCCTAACACTCTCCATGTAAGACCTACCTTGGTTCGTTCTCCCAAAGTGCAACACTTTATACTTGTCTGCAATAAATGCCATCTGCCATTTTTCAGCCAATCCAGATCCCTCTACAAGTTTCCTAGCTGTCCACTATGCCCCCAATCTAGGTCTTATCTGCAACTTTGCTGATCCAGTTTACATCATCATCCAGATCGTTGATATAGTAGGCGGAGTTAAGATGGCGCTAAGCGGAAACAGCTTAAAATCCTCTCTTTAAAGACTTTTTTCCTTTTTCAAAATGGCTGGGATTCTATCGAGGTCTTGATCTGCAACAGCACCCAAACTTCAATTATTTTATGGTGGATGAGTTCCTGCTCCTGGAACTTGCCAGCTGCCTGTTTTCCAACATTCTCCAGGCATGGCTTGACAAATGGTGCCTCAGGAGTGCAACCCTGTCGATGACCATTCCAGGCTGGTGTTGGTGACTGAGGAGAAGGAACATCAGGATTTTGCCGTGGCAGATGTACAGACAAAGGTCTCTGTAGGCAAGTGATCGCACTCTCTCTCTCTCAATGCTGGGGGGAGTTTGTTACTCATTCTCTTGAGTCGGAGAATCTCAGAATAAATAGTGATGTAGCAAACTGTAACATCGGAACAGCAACTGTTAGTCTCCCATTTCACTGTGAAATGGGTGACATCTCTCTGTCCCTTGTTAGTCAGAGAGAGCCTGTAGCATGTCAGATTATCAAGTAAACAATGGTTTTTGTTGACCGTAGATCATGGTCTCTCTTTGGGTGTGTTGCTATTACTTGGTAGGTGGTGGGCACTGACACTTTTTGTGATACATGTGAAGGAGGAGGAAGCAGGTTGAAATGTTGGTTCTTGCTGCTGCTTGTGTGGGGGAGCGGGGAGATAGGGCTTTGGAGTTTTAACATTTTTCTGCCATTCATTTCTTTGGGGTTCTTATGTTTTTCATGCATATCTGCAAGGACTAAGTGTTTCAGGTTGTATACCAGATACATTCTCTTATAATAAATGGAACCATTCGAACAACAATGGACTAGCACCGATCTCTGCAGCAGTCCATCTACTACCTCATTCTGAATGCCAAGCAACTTAAGCTCCTTGCCCAACCTCCCATGCAGGATCATGTTAAAGGCTTTGCTAAGGTTCATGTAGACAACATCCACTACCTTTCTTCATCGACTTTCCTGGTATCTTCCTCAAATTCTCTATACAAGACTGGTTTGACACAGCCTACCATGCAAGAAGCCATGTTGACTATCCCTAATCAGTCCCTTAGAATACCATCCAATAACTCACCTACCACTGACGTCAGTCTCACCAGTCTATTATTTCCTGGCTCAGACTTAGAGACTTTCTTAAACAACATTAGATATCCTCCAATCCTCAGACACCTCACCTGTGGATAAGGACATTTTAAATACCTCTGCTAGAGTCCCTGCAATTTCTGCACTAGCATCACAGAAAGTCCGAGGGTACGCCTTATCAAGCCCTTGGATTTATCTACCCTGATTTGTCTCAAGATTGCAAGCACCTCCTCCTCTGGAATCTGTATATAGTCCATGCTGTATTGCCATACTTCTATAGTCTCTGTGTCCATCTATTGTGTAAATACACATGCAAAAAATACCCTATCTCTTTTTGCTCCATGCATAGATGAACATTCTGATACCAAGAAGAGTAATTTTGTCTTGAGCTATTCTTTTTCTCTTAATATATCTGTAGAAGCCCTTCGGATTCTCCTTCAATGTTGTCTGCTAGAGCATCCTCATACCTTCTTTTAGCCATGCTGATTTCCTTCTTCACTGTTCTCTTGCATTTCTTATACTCAAGTACCTCATTTGTTCCTTCCTGCCTGTACCTGCTATGCAGCTCCTTCTTCTTAACCAGGGCCTCAATATCTCTCAAAAACCAAGGTTTCCTAAACCTGTTACCCTTGCCTTTAATTCTGACAGTAACATACAAACTCTGTACTCTCAAAATTACCCTTTTGAAGAACTCCCACTTACAAAGAATGCCTTTGATAAAGAACAACCATCCCAATACACATATGCTAGATCCTTTCTGATTGCATCAAAATTGGTCTTTCCCCAATTTCAAGTCTCAACTTGAGGACCAGACCTATCCTTCTCTATAATTATCTTGAAACTGATGGCATCCAGGTCACTGGATTCAAAGTGTCCCCCAACACACACTTCAGTCACATGCCCTGTCTCAAACAGAAGATACAATATCATACTCTCTCTAGTTGGGACCTCTATATATTGGTGGAGGAAACTTTCTGGATCACATTCGACAAACTCATAATTTAAAAAATTGCAAAATCCAATTTAAGGAGTTTGAGGACATTTGAATACTGATAGAAGTGTATGATGGCAATATATTTAATAATCTCAATAACACATTTTCATTTAACTCTGCAACTTTTAAAATGGAGATATTAAACAGACTATTCAAAAATAACATCTGTTGTGTACAGTTAAAAATGCTAGCTTCTTAGTTTATGTTATATGACTTAGTAACTGAGGGACAATTAGTAAAAATATGGGCAGCAATGAATGAGTTGTATTGTTTATTATTTCCAATTTAAATGCAATATCTTAGAGCAAACAAAAACAAATGTTTTGCATAAACAATTTCCCCTTCTGGTAAAAAAAAATTCTTCCCCCTTCCCTTTTCTTCTATTCCCACTCTGACTTACCTCCTCTCAGCTGCATCTTCCTCCTTCCCTTTGTCCTCTCCTCTCTATTAAATTCCTTAATATCTAGCCCTTTACCTTTCCCACCCACCTGACTTTACCTATCACCACCTAGCTATCCTTCTTCCCTTCCCCTATTTTTTTAATTCTGACATCTTTCCCCCTTCTGAGACCTAAAGAAGGGTCTCAACCCAAAACATTGACTGTTTATTCATTTCCATGGATGCTGCCTAACCTGAAGATTTCCTTCAGCATTTTGTGTTTGTTGTTTTGCATAATTTTTTATAAAATCAAAAAGCACTCAACTTTACCAAAAGACATTAACAACTACAAACAAAAAAACAAAAAAAGGCAGAAAAATTCAAGCCCAAACTATACAGTGCTCTGCATTATAAAGTTTCCTATTATCTCAGCTACTTGGCCTCAACTATTATGGACATCAGCAATAATTTAATGCACATTGAAAATGAGCTCTAACCCAGTAATGGTCCTGATCTCCAGTGCTACCGGCATCTCCATGACAAAGGGGTTTCCTCCGGGTGCTCCGGTTTTCCTCTATATCCCAGCGATATGCTGTTAGGTTAATAAACTACTATAAATTATATCTTAGTGTAAATTAATGGTCAAAGGAATCAACAGAGAGTTGATGAGCATGTGTAGGAGAGAATAAGTTTCAAAGGTACAGAAAAATAAGGAGGCAACAAATGAAACAAATAGCTTTATTCCCAATGGACCAAATAGCTTCCTTCCATGTTGTTTTAAGTATAACGTATGGTACTTTAATAGAGAAATTTATAATACAGAACACCATATGGTTGGAGCCTGATTTTTTTCAGCTTTTTTTAAACAGGAAGATAAATTGCACAAGGGTGATGCTTTTCCAAGTCTAAGACTGAAAAATCCTAGCTAAACAATAACAAAGGATTAAGGAGGGAACATGTACTTGGGAGCAGAAGATATGGGAGGGGTCCTAAATAAGAACACTGCATCAGTATTTTCCAAAAATGTAATTGGGGATAGGGACATCAGCATGAAGTGTGCTAATTTGCTAGTGCTTTTTGAAATAAAGAAGGAGGTAGCATTGGGTCTCCTAAAGAACATTAAGTTGACAATTCCACAAAGCCTGATGGGATGTATCCCAGATTATTGAGAGAGGCAAGGGATGAGACTGCTGGGACCTTGACCAATACATTTGTGTCCACTCTAGGCACAGGAAAGATTCCAAACAACTGGAGAGTAGCTAATGTTGATCCATTATTCGAGAAGTCAGATAGGGATAATTCAGGAAACTAGACTAGTAAGTCTAGTCTCATGTCAATGGTAGGGAAGTTACTGGACAGAAATCTTCAGGATAGAAGTTACGAATAAACACAAAGTACACTGCAGATGCTATGGTCAAATCAAGACGTACAAAAAAGCTGAATGAACTCAGCAGGTTGGGCAGCATCCGTTGAAAGAAGCCGTCAATGTTTCGGGTCGAGACCCTTCATCAGGACTAAAGAAGGAAGGGGCAGGGGCCCTATAAAGAAGGTGGGGCGAGGATGGAAAACCAATCAGAGGAAGATCAAGGGGTGGGGGAGGGGAAGCAGGGAGGGGATAGGCAGGAGAGGTGAGGAAGGAATGTTAGGGGAAAGCACCATGGGTAGTAGAAGAAGGCAGAGTCATGAGAGGTGATAGGCAGCTAGAAGAGGAGACAGAGTGAAGGTGAGATGGGGGAAGGGAAAGGGAGGGAATTACCAGAAGTTGGAGAATTCGATGTTCATACCAAGGGGCTGGAGACTACCCAGATGATATATGAGATGTTCTTCCTCCAACCGAAGTTTGGCCTCATCATGGCAGTAGAGGAAGCCATGTATGGACATATCCGAATGGGAATGTGAAGGAGAGTTGAAGTGAGTGGCAACCGGGAGATCCTGTCTGTTGTGGCGGACGAAGCAGTCCCCCAATCTGCGTCGGGTCTCACCAATGTAGAGGAGGCAGCACTGGGAACACTGGATGCAATAGATTACCCCAACAGACTCACAGGTGAAGGACAGTTTGTGGCCCTGAATGGTGGTAAGAGATGAGGTGTAGGGACAGGTGTAGAAGTTATGAGTGTTTGGAAAAGCATGGTCCAATTAGGGACAGCATAGCTTTGTGCAGCGCAAGTTGTGGCTTACTAACTTAATTCAATACTTCATTGGGGCAATGAAGATAATTGATAAAGATAGAGTGATGAATGTTGTCTACATGGATTTTATTAAGGAATTTAACAAAGTTCCTCATGGGAAGCTCATCAAGAAAAATAAGATTCATGGGATCTAGAGTGAATTGTCTGTTTGGATTCAGAATGAGCAGAGAGCAGTAGTCAATGGGACTTACTTTGGCTGGAGATCTGTGACTATTGGTATTCCACAGTGATCCATACTAGCACTCTGCAGTTAGTGATATATATAAATGACCTGGATAGGTGGGTTAGTAAGTTTACAAATGATATGGAAATTACTGGTGCTATGGATAGTATCAAAGGCCAAAGGATAGAGTTTTCTATGGATAACACCAAGACCCATAACAGTGTTGATGTGGAGACAGATACTGGGGTCAAAATCTATAGCTTGATTATACAATAAAGGAGGCATATGACATGCTTTCCTTTATTAGTCGAGGAACTGAATTCAAGAATTAGTAAGTTATAAAGAAACTTTATAAAACTCTAGTTAAGGTGCATCTGGAGTATTGCATTCAGTTCTGGCCATCACGTTATAGAAAGAATATCAAGGCAAAAGAGGTTCGTCAGGATCCTGCTTGAATTCAAGAACATGTAAGGAGAAGTTAAACAAACCTGTATTGTTTTCTCTAGAGTGGCAGAAACTGAGGGGAGATCTGATCAAAGTTTGATAATGAGAGGCATAGATAGAGTAGACAACCAGTGTATTTTTCCCGGATTTAGAATATCTAATAACAGAGGGCATGTTTTTTAGGTGAGTAGGGGTATGTTTAAAGGAGATGTGAGGGGCAAGTCCCCCCCCCCCCCCCACACACACACACACACAATGGTGGATTCTGGAATACATTGCCTGGTGGATGTCAGTGGTGGAGGTAGGTACAACAGAGGTGTTCAAGAGCCTCATTGATGGAAAATGGAAGTATATGGACATTGTGCAGACAGAAGGGATTAACTTAGTTCGGCTTTTGATTACTATTTAGTTTGGCACAACACTGTAGGCTGAAGAGCCTGGTCCTTAGCTGTTTAAATGTTTTATGTTAAGTGAAAATGGCACATAAACTTATATCAGCCAAAATACAAGAGCACCTGGCTTTAAGGTAAGGGGTGGGAAGTTCAAGGGGGATAGTTCAAGGAAGGTTTTTTACTCAGAGAGTAGTTGGTGTGTGGAATGCACTGCCTGAATCAGTGGTGGAAGAAGATACACTAGTGAAATTTAAGAGACTACTAGGCAGGTATATGGAGGAATTTAAGGTGGGGGGGGGTTATATTAAGGGTCAGCACAACATTGTGGGCTGAAGGGCCAGCACTGTGCTGTACTATTCTATTCAAAATATACATACTGTACCAGCACAGAAAACCGATGCACTGTCAATCTTAGGTTCATTTAAAGAAGGCTAATTTCATGTATTTAAAAACAATGCACACTAATACCAAGATCATGACAAACTGAACAGAATAAGCTGTTAGATTGAATATGCACGAACATGAGAAACACGCTGGTATGTGGATAAACATCTTTTCACTCTAGGAACACTGATATCTCATTATAATAACAAGTGAACTTTTTTTGTTTACAATGCTTGTCATTTCTTTAATTGGAAAATGTTACCAGACTGAACTGTTGAATATGTTTTCACATGTATATTGTGCTAACAAACTATTTTTTTTAAATCTCTATAGCAGAGTCAAACAACCAAATCGGCTGCTGTTCCCAAAATTTTTGCGGGAAAAGCGCAGGAATACAGATCAGATGCCCCGCCCCGAGAATTAACAAATGGAGATAAGCGAAATTTACAGACCGGAGTCATTTCTCGTGTCCGCCATTTCAACCTCAAGAATTCCCCGATTTAGCCTCCAGAACGCTGAGTTGGTTACCCTGGTTACGGCGGCGGCGGCGGCGGGGAAGGAATTAGTTCGTGTTGTTTGGCCTAAGGCGACCGTTACAGCGCACCCGCGCCTGCCCGCTGGGCCGAAGCTCCTCTCCCAGCTCAGGAGCAAGCAACACAATGCTCAGTTCCATAACCCTGGGAATCACATTTCTGCAAATTGCTTTTGAAAATCCACTTTTTGAATGTTTGAGATATATATGTATGTAAAGAGTGGATGAGAGCATGCCAGTGCCTTGTTCTTTTCTTCTGCATCCGCGTGGTTGCAATTAGCATTGCAGTGTAAACGATTGATGGGGTGGGGCACCTGATGTGCGAAGGCTCGAGCAAATTTTTGTTACATTTAATTTCGCTTAGTTCCCCGCTGCTTGAAACTAAAGCCATGCAAAGGTAGTGAGAAGGATGCGTTTAAAAAGTCAGGTAAATTTAAATGATTAATATTCTTATTTTTGACGCCTTTACGTGTACCTTTGAAGCAAAGCATAGCAAAAGTAATTTTAGATATGTGCTAAAAGTTTGAGACGGTTTAATTCAAGACCTGCAGCTACATCGCATCCATGCTTTAAAGAGACGTTTATATTAATTGTAGGTACTTCGAAGTATCGATTCTTACAAAGAAAACATTAAAATTCAATGAGACTTTGAGTCTAAATCGACTCTTGGTTTGCACCTGTCAGCTACGTTCGGTGTGTGGGATGGTAATCTGTTTATATTCTATCAAAATTGTTGAAGACCTGAGTGGCAATTGAAAAGTAAATTTAACCACTTTTATTAGCTTTTAAAGTTGTGTTTTATTAGAACTAAGTGTAGATAAAGAGTTTTGAGGTGCATTTATTTAAAGGAGTATCTTAGCTCAGTTCAGCTAGTTTTTATCAGTTATTTATGAATGTGCGTGGAAATAGTCTAACAAGAATAATTAGCTTCCCTTTGTACAAAATGAAGTTGGTTCTTTCGGGAAAACGTGTGCAAACTTTTTCACTAAGTGGGGCAATATGATTCAATGTAAAATACCATACGCACCCACATCATATATGTATGATCCCCCAATTACTTTCAGACCTATGAATTTGAACGGATAGAAATCCCATCCTAATAAGCTCGTGTTTTTTTTTGTCAATGCTTACCCGTAAATTACTATACAACCGCCAAAATTCCTGAGATTTGGCGCCAAATCTGAGAAAACACGGAAACGGGACGAAATCGCCTTGATGGGGAACGTAGCAATAAGAATTTTGGATATGGTAATTGTTCACGTCAGGAATCTCAAGTTGTTGCATGTTACTTTGCGTTAACAATGTCTTTATTCCTTTAAATATGGCTTTGTGTAATTGTGATTAGAAGTTTAGTGGTAGGTTAAAATCTTAAGAGTGCTATTCTGTTTTCCGCTGGACACATCAACCTATTCATTTATAGTCACAAAATATAGCCTGTTTTTGTATTTTGTTGTCTCAATAGCAACCTTTTCTCTCAAAGTTTTGGAAATGTTTTATCACCACTAAAATTGGTATTTCTTTGATAAGTTCTTATTCCGTATCTTTCTTTTAAGTTCTTGCCCCTTTAAATACAATGGCCATTTCTAATCAATAATTTTATTGACTGGTGTTATTATCTTCCTCAATAGTACATACAAATTATACAAATGCAGGAATAAAGCTCCTGAGCTAAAATGCATCACTGAATAAAATCATGGTTAGGTCATTGTTAGCTTAAACCGCATTCCTTTCTAACATAAAATTACACTACAGAAGTAGCTTTCTGCCCCTGGTTTTAAAATATTCAAAGGCTCACTTCAACAGTCTGTTAAGGAAGAGAATGCCAAAAACTTATTACACTAAGAGAAATAAATTTTGCTTCCTTCCTGCCTTAAAAGGGCAATCATTTCTATCTGAACCATGACCACCAGTTCTATATTATACCATAAGAGGAAATATCCTTTCTTCTTTTACTGCTGAAAAAAGTATTAAACTGATTGACCTATGGGTTTCTGCTTTTTACTTTTTCTAATCTAAAGAGGTAACATAATATTTCCAAAATAATGAGTATGTTGAATCTAGAGAATGTTAAAAAATTAACACCAAAATATTGATTATCTTGCTATCCACTTTTAAGACTCCAGACTGAAATCCATTCTAACCTGGCCATTTTTCAGCCACACAACTTAAAAAAATATTGAATTATGTTTTATAATTCCTGGTGATTGTTTTTTGGAATTTCTCCATTCATCCTGACGAAGGGTCTCGGCCCGAAACGTTGACAGTGCTTCTCCTTATAGATGCTGCCTGGTCTGCTGTGCTCCACCAGCATTTTGTGTGTGTTGCTTCTTTTCATTTCCTGATTTCCATTTTTTCAATCTTTTGCTGCCAAACCTTTTAGCATCAGATTTTCTAGTGACCTTTATTACCATGAATTTTGCCATCTTTTACCTTCTGTAAAGTGATTGCAAGTCATGAGAATCACCTGCGTCTTGCCTCATCCCATTTGCTGATGAAACTCTCAAGTACCTTTTTGATTCCAAATTGCAATCCATGGGCAACAAGCTCTTCCCCTCTTAAGTACAATTTGTTTTTGTCTGTCCTCTTGTTTTCCTTCAATGATAGCCCGATCTTTAGAAGTCAATCTACTCAATTCCCCTCTTGCACTTTTACCAATTACAGTGGATTCTTGTTAACTGGGAACAATACACTTTGGCACAATTAGCTGAAGTTTGATGGAAATAGTTAAAAGGTATAACAAAGACAAACTATCATTCAGTTGAGTAATAATTTGTGTTATTTAAATGAAATATGAAACAAATTAGAATACTACCAATTCTACAGTACTATAAAACTATTAACTCTTGATAGTTATCAACAGAGGAATTCGTGTGTCATGTTCTTTTGACTAAATAAAATTGGCGCAAGCACCAAATGCTGATAACGGCCTACCTTCATACAATCATGATTGCATCCAAATCTTCATTTTCATTGTAGTATTCAGGATGATTGTCAATATCTTCGTAATTCCAAACTTGTTGAAAAAGTGAAATCACTTCATTTTCACATTTGTGATGACACTAAATTGAATAGAAAGCAAATTGTGCAGAGGATATGGAGAATCTACAGAGAGATGTAGACAGGTTAAGTGAGTGGACAAGGGTCTGGAGTACAACTTTGGTAAATGTGAGGTCATCCACTTTGAAAGGAAATATGGAAGATTATTATTTAAATGGTAAAATATTGCAGAAGGACTTGGGAGTGCTTGTGCATGAATCGCAAAAAGTTGGTTTGCAGTTGCAGTAGGCTATCAAGAGGGCAAATGGAATGTGGGTCTTCATTGCTAGAGGGATTAAATTTAAGAGCAGGGACATACTGTAACTGTACAGGGTATCTGGAGTACTCTGTGCAGTTCTGATCTCTGGTTTGAGTTCTGGTCTCAGTTCTGGTTTGAGGAAAGAATATACTGGCTCTGGAGGTGGTGCAGAGGAGGTTCACCAGGTTGATTCCAGACATGAGGGGGTTAGACTCTGAGGAGAGATTGAATTGCCTGGGACTGTACTCACTGGAATTCAGAAGAAAGAGAGGAGATCTTATAGAAACATGTAAAATTATGAAAAGGGTAGATAAAACAGAGGCAGGAAAGTTGTTTCCACTGGTAGAACTAGGGACTCAAGATTCGGGGGAGTGCATTTAGGATGGAGATGACAAGAACCTGTTTTTCCAAAAGAGTGGTGAATCTGGAATTCTCTGCCCAATGAAGCAGTGGAGGCTACCTCAGTAAATATATTTAAAACAAGGTTGGATAGATATTTATGTAGCAGGAGAATTTAGGGTTATGGGGAAAAGGTGGGTAGGTGGAGGTAAGTCCATTGTCAAATCGGGCATAATCTTATTGAATGGCAGAGCAGGCTGTACTGGCCAGATGGCCTATTCCTGCTCCTATTTCTGACGTTTTTATGTTCTCTCCTGGCTGTTTCTGGCATCTCCGAGCCTGACTATGGCGAGCAAAACATTTCATAATTGTCTTGCTGCTTATTCCTTGCCAACTATCAGTGACAAAAATCACTGGCTTTTGAACACATACAACTGATGCTATTTACACATTGATTGCTCTAAGCACAGTGTAGTGTCTAATGGCCATGCAAGTGCATGCAACTGGCGCTAGTTAGAAACTGTTTGGCAACAATTTCCTGCCCCAATTAAGTGGTATAGTGTTCCAAATAAACAAAGGGAATCCTGACTATTTTCTCGATTTAGTTTTTGTTCTTTAAGAGTTGGTTCAAATAAATTGCTGCCCCAATTAACCGGAATCCACTTTTTAGAAGCAATAATCTTTTATTATCAATACACTTGAAAATCTTAGGCTGGTTGCATTCTAATTGAATTTATTAGTGACCACATTTGTTCTGCACTGAAGCAAATTTCCACATGTAGATCAAGCTAGCAATCATTTTTGTTTTTCCAGCATTAACTGTGTTTGCAAAAATATCATTATTTGTGCATCTAGGTATACTCACTCCTTTGTTGGCATAAATTAGAGCTTTTGGCTGCAATCGATGACATCTGTGAAATGCTGTCAGTACAACTGGTGTAATTTTGTGACATTTGTGTCTTAAAGGGACACAGTATTGACATTTGGAAGATCTGACAGTATAGCTTGAAAACTGATTTCAAGATGTTCAAACATTTTCCAAAAAGTTCCCAGAGTGTGTTTAACCAAATGAGAATATTATTTTTTCCTGCATTTAGCCTGTGAAATATTCAGTGACTGTCTTAGTGGTGACACTGCTTATCGTGCCCAGGAACAAAGTAAGGTGGGCAGGAAGGATTAAGTGACCGGGAAAGCAATGGCAAGTGTGATCTCTGCAGAAAGTAGAAAGGGATATGAGAAGGGAAGATATGATTGTTGAATGTTAAACATGATATTTGATGAATGAAACAATACAATTTTTTGTTGGTGATCTATATTGGCTTTGCCCCCAAAATGCTATTCATGTTTTTTTTAAACTGCCCAAAACATGTCCTAGTTAGCCAAGAACCTGAATTCCTTCCTCCTACTCTTTGTGCTCCTACTCCTCTGTTCACAGACTGTTTGTGTTCCTGGCTTCACATGTCTGGATTCAGTCTTTCTACTAAAAGTCTTTGGCTTTCATTTGACTCCCCTCTGAATCTGTGCTTTATCCTTACACTCAGTTCTTGGAGCAGCTTTTCATGCTCACAGTTTTGCTTAGCTTCTGCTCTTTGATTTTTTTTCTACTACATCTTTACTTACCTTCCAAATATCTGCATCCATTACTTGGTTACAAAATCCATCATACCAGTTCTCCCTATATTTACTTCCTTGTAATTACTTCTTCTGCATTATTCTGTCTAATATCTACAGCCAAGCACTTCATACCTTGGTCCAACATTTCCTGAGATAAATTATTACCCTAAACTGATGCTTGTTTCATTTTATGCAGTGTATCTGTAATCTCAGAGCCTTTTGTTTGAAATGTAGCAGTGCTGGTTCTTTGCACTTAAATTTTCTTTAATATAATTCCTCCAAAACAGTGCATGGATCATTTTCTTCACCTTGATCTTTCAGTCAATTCACTTTGTGTGATACTCAAGTGATCCTTATTTATCTTCAGTGCAATCTGTGTAATCGTCAGTAACCCAGTACAGTTTAAGGATCCTGATAGTTTGGCAACTGGGCTGGTCTTCACTCCAAAGGTGACCCAGTGTCTGAAGTGCAAGCAGAATGTGAGACTAGAGCCAGAAATCCAGATTATGGGCCAACTGTATGGCTGGTTCTAGGTTTGCACCAGGGATGAGGTTTGTGGCTGGTGCAGCAATCTGGAATTATATGACATTTTCTACTCCCTCTCATCAGTAAATTGTTTATATTACTGTATAGCACGTAATAAAAGTTAAGTAAAAGCATTTTACAGAGTAACAGCTAATAGTCTGGGGAAAAGTTTGCTAGTTCAGCATAACCATCAAGGGTGCTGGATTAGCTGTTTTGCTATAATCTGCCTTGATGGTGTTTATGCCTTTTAAGTAGCTTTCCGAAATAATGACATTTTTGCCATACGAAAGCAACAGTTCAATCAATTTAGCATCCTATTTCACCATGATAAATTTAGACACAACTTGAATTCACCTAATTCCAAAATATTCCACCATTTATTCTAATGTGCATAAGTTGCTTTGCAAAAAGTCCAATAAAAAGTCAACTATGTCATACTTCTTTCAGATAGAATTATTATTTCAAATCAATTTCCAAAATAACAAAATTTATCTCTTGAAACATATATTTTATGAGGAACACCTGAATGCAAGAAAATCAATATACTCAGTTGTTGAAATTGTTATAATCTTCAGAACTTCATTAAAGGACAAGTGATTTCAGCAAAGTCTCAAAAACTTGAAGCAACCATGGAGAAATATTGATAATACTACAGGGCTCAGAATTCAGAAGAACATACTGGAGGTGCTGTTCTGCTGAACCAAACTCTACCTTGACAAGCGAACACGATTTCAAGCAACTTGAAAATAATTCAACAAAAAATCTACCTGAAAAACCCAGATAATTACGTAGTAACTTTACATAATAATTAACATTTGAACAATCATTCAATTTGGTAAGGTTAAAATAGATTTCTGCCTAACAATCAAAATATGTAAGCAACTTTTAAGGTTTGTAACATGCTTATTGAAAATGCTTAACTTAATAGCTCATCATAATGCATCACCTGATTTTGCAAGTTTCTGTCCAAGTGACATGTTCTGTTATCAATCTTCAGCTCCACACTGTGTTTGAGTATTGCCCATTTTTGGCTCTATAGATAAACCAGACATTGAGCATCAGAGTACTGCCACTGTGTTCTGTACTGTTGAGTTTTTCAAACCAATTAATTGATAGCTATTTCGATGAACAATTTTGTTCATGTACCATTACATTAAATGACTAAAATGATATGAAGAACTGACTAGAATAAAGAACACAACAGCACAGTACAGGCTATACAGCTTGCAATATTGTGTTGAACTTTTAATCTACTCAAAGATTAATTAATCCTTTTTTCCTACATAAACATCCATTTTTTCTAATATCTTGTACCTGTCTAAGTGTTTTTTAAATGTCCTTAATTTATCTGCCTCTACCACCAACCCTGGCAGGGTATTACATGCACCTACCACGCTCTGTGTAAAACATACCTCCCACCCCACATACTTTCCTTAAGTCACCTTAAAATTATGCCCCCTCAGATTAGCTATAACATATCCCAGTGGAACACTACTGGTCACCAACTTCCAGGCGGAATGTACTCCATTTACAACCACTTCTGAAGCCACACAGCTAAGTTTCCCTGGATCCTGTGCAACTTTCTGAATGAGCTTGCCATGGGGAACGATGTAAAACGCTTTACTAAGATCCATATACACCACATCCAGTGCTCTACCTTCATCAATGTGCTTTTGTCATGTCCTCAAAAAATTCATGCAGGCTCATAAGGCATGACCTGCACCTCACAAAACCATTCTGACAATCTTTAATTAAACTGTGCCTCCCCAAATACTGGTAAATCCTGTCTCTAAGAATCTTCTCGAATAATTTGCCCACTGCTGAAGGAACACATTGGTCTATAATTCCTAGGGTTATTCCTACACCCTTGCTTGAACAAAGAAATAAGATATGCCAGCAATCATCAAGTCAATTCCTGTGGCAAATGAGAGCACGAAGAACATCACCAAAGGTGCAGCAATCTGTTTCCTCACTTACTGCAGCAACCTGGGGTATATTCCATCGGGCTACAGGGACTTATCTATCCTAATGTTTTTAAAAATTTCCAGCACATCCTCTTTCTTAACTTCAACATATTCTAGCATATCAGCCTGTTTTACTCTGTCCTTGCAAATGTCAAGGTCCCTCTCACTGGTGAATACTGAAGCAAAGGAGTTGGAAGGACCAACCCTACCTCCTCTGACTCCAGGCACATGTTTCCTCTTCTATCCCTGATTGGTCCTACCCTCACCCTAGACATCCTCCTGTTCTTCACATATGCATTGAACTCCTTTGGTATTTGCCAAGGCCTTCTTATGCCCCCTTGCTCTCCTAAGTCTATCCTTCAGCTCCTTTCAAGGCTAGCTTCTAGAGCCCTGCCTGATCCTTGCTTCCTAAACCTTAAGAAAGTTTATTACTTCCCCTTGACTAGATGGTCCACATCTCTTGTCAACCATGGTTCCTCTATCCTGCTATCCTTTCTCTGTGTCAATGTACAAACCTATCCAGAACCCTAAGCAAGTGCTCCCTAAACAACCTCCCCCTTTCTGTTGTGCAATTTCCTGAGTACATCCATTCCCAATTTATGCTCCCTTGTTCCTGATTAATAGCATCAGAATTTCCACTCGCCAATTAAATCCTTTACCATGCCATCCGTTCAGATCCCTCTCTGATGTCAGGCAGGGATTGTACTCACTATCTCCAAAACGCTCACCCACAAAGAGATCTGACAGCTGACCTGGTCCATTGCCCAGCACCAGATCCAGCTGACTTCTCTGGTCTGGGCTATATAGTATTTCAGGACTCTTTCCTGAATTATGCCCCATCTTAATCATTTGCACTAAAGAGGTGCCAGTCATTATTAGGAAAGTTAAAGTCCCCCTTGACATCTACCCTGATATTTTTATACCTTTCCAAAATCTGCCTCCTGATACTGTTCCTCAGTGTCTCTGTTATTGAGGGGTTAATGGAATTTTCCCAATAGTGATTGTTCCCCTCCTGTTTCCTGTTGCACCAACACTGACTTAGTAGACAATCCCTCCTTGATGTCCTCCCTTTCAGTAGCTGTGATACTGTACCTGATTAGCAATGTATCTCCCCTACCTCTTTTACCTCCCTCCCTGTCACTTTTGAAACATCTAAACACCAGAACATCCAACATCCATTCCTGCCCTTGTGATAGCTGAATCTCCATAATGGCCACAATGTCATAGTTCCATGTACTGACCCATGCTCAAAGTTCATTTTCCTTGTTCCTGATTAAAATAGACACATTTCAACTCATCACACTGAATGCAATTCTGCCCCTTCAAAGGCCTAACCTTCCTCACAGTTTTTCTACATGCTGTGTCTTCCTGTTATACAAACTGCCCCATCCCCTGACCTAACACATGATACAATCACCCTGCCAAACTAACTTAAACCCTCCTCAACAGCTCGAGCAAACCTGACAACAAGGATTTTGGTCCCCTTAAGTTCAGCTGTAACCTGTCCTTGTTGTAGAGGTCATATCGTCCCCTGAAGATATTCTAATGATCTAGAAATCTGAAACCCTGCCTGCTGCACCAGTGCCTTAGCCACACATTCATCTGACGAATCATTCTATTCTTACCTACACTGGACTATCCTAGCTTTCTATAATCTCTCATCAGAGCGTCATCCCCTTTTCCTACCTCTGTTGTTAGTACCAATATGTATCACGGCTTCTGGCTGCTCAGCTTCAGAATCAAGAATGCTGAGTACTCAATCTGAGACATCCCTGACCCTGGCACTTGAGAGGCAACAAGCATACCATCTATAGAACCTCTTCTCTGCTCCCCTAATCATTGAATCTCTTATCACAATGTACTCCCCTTCTCTTTGGCATCACAGAGTCGAACACAGTTCTAGAGACCTGGTTGCTGTGGCTTTCCCCTGCCCCCCCCCCCTCCCCAAACAGTATCCAAAGCAGAGTACATATTCTTGAGGTGAATGGCCACAAGAGTACTCTGTGCTTTTCCCTTTCACTCTCCTGACAGTCACTCAGCTACCTGTCTCCTGCAGCCTAGTGGTGACTACTTCCCTGTAACTTTTTATCAATCATCTCCTGATTCTCTCAAATAAGGCATAGGTTATCCAGCTGCAGCTCTTGTTCCCTAACAGTCCGTAGGGAGTTGCAGCTGATGCACTTCACACAAATTTAGTTATCAGGGAGACTGGAAGTCTCTCAGATTTCCCACATCAGACCACACCCTTAACCTGAGTTTATTCCCATTAATCGTAACTAGGCGTTAGAGACAAAGATAGAAATAAACTTTACAGAAATGAACTTTAGCCTCCTAGCCTCCACCTCTACCTATTCAAGCCTCTTGAGCCAAAACCTCAAGCTCTCCACGATAGTTCAAAGTAAACTTATGATTAAAGTACTGTGCGTATACTGTATGTCACTATATACAACCCTGAGATAATAGAATCAGTGGGAGACCACACTCAATAGGATGGACAGGCAACCAGTGTGAAAAAGGCAACAAACTATGCAAGTACAAAAGAAAAAAAAATAATAATAAGTAAGCAATAAATATTGAGAACATGAGGTGAAGAGTCCTTGAAAGTGAGCCCATGGGTTGGGGAGCATTCGGTGATGGGGAAAATGACATTGAGTGAAGTTATCCCCATTGGTTCAAGAGCCTGATGGTTGAGGGGAAATAAGTGTCCCTGAAACTGATGGTGTGAGTCCTGAGGCTCCTGTGCCTTCTTAATCGCAGCAGCAAAAAGAGAGCATGACCTAGTTGGCTGGGGTCCCTGATGACTGATGCTGCTTTTCTGCGACAGCACTCCATATAGTGGTGGGGAGTGCTTTACCCGTGATGGACTAGACCATATCCACTACTTTTTGTAGTTTTTTCCATACAAGGGCATTGGAATTTCCATGCCAGGCTGTGATGGGGCCAGTCCACCATGCATCTGTAGAAGTTTGTCAGTGTTTTAGATGTCAGGCTGAATCTTCGCAAACATCTAAGGAGGTAGAAGCACTGCCCTGCTTTCTTTGTAATTGCACTGTAGGCTGAGCCCAGAACAGATCCTCTGAAATGATAACACTGAGGAATTTAAAATTGTAGATTCTACCCACCTCTAATCCACTGATGAGGATTGGCTCATGGACCTCTGATTCTCTCCTTCTGGAAACAATTATCAGCTCCTTGGTCTTCTTGATATTGAGTGAGAGTTTGTTGTTTTGACATCACTCAGCAAGATTTTCAATCTCCCTTCTGGGCTGATTCATCACCACCTTTGATTCAGCCAACTGCAGTGGAGCCGTTATGGGGGTGGAGTATAACCCTGACCATTCCCACAATGGTTGCCTCACTTGAAACTCACTTCTTTTTATAGCCTTTGGCAAGTGCCTAATAAACTACAATATCTCAAGCTTGCAGAAAAGCTCAGAAATATAAAAGCTCATGTTTTAAAATTCCTGCTCACTCACTTCAAACAAGCAACGGCTCGCAATATATCAGGCCCACAGAAAAGCCTAAGAAAAAATAAATAGTTCCAGTAATCTAAACCGACTACAGAAAAGAAATCACTGTCCATGTCAAATTGATTGTATCAACCCATGCTCTAATATTGCTAACTCACTGGCATTTCAGATACGTAATTGTAGATAAGTATCTACTGGTCATTAAGGCTTGCTTAAAAAATCAGCTTTATTAGAAACTATTTCTAAGTAAAACAGCATTATCCTTGCCATCTTCCATTTTAATTCACGTTAACAAATGTTGAATAGGTAATGTTTGATCCTGTTCCAAATCAATATTATTTGATAAACAAATAAGATAAATTGCATCTCATTAGAATTTTAGGATGTCAAGAGTAAAATGAAGGTAAAGGATTATGACATTTATGTTGTTAGGAATTGAGTCATAGGATAGAGGATAATGATCAACAATATTCAGAAACAAATGTAAAAATTGTTATTAAAATCTTTAGTTTTATCCATTTTAAAACATACAGATATGCAGCACAGATCACTGGGAGACGTTGGGTTGTGGGTAGCAGGAGAGAAATTTGAAAAGAAACGAGCAAGGATAATTAAAACATTTTGCATACCACAGATCACCTAATAATTAGGCACTTGGCACAAGCTAATAAAAAGACATTAGTTTTAAGTGGAGCGGCCATTGTCAGAGTGACCATTGTTTGAGTGGGCCACTTTTAGAGAGGGGAGTTGAGGCTCTAGCTCAGAGAATCTTCAGCAAGGAGAGGTGTAAACTGTAGGTAGATTTCGGGTAACTCTCTTTATTTCTTATTGCACAGAGCAGTGGAAATGCCAGGCAGGTTAGGGGAATGCGTCTCTTGTGTTATGTGAGAAGGCAGGGAGACTTCCAATGTCCGTGGCTACTGCACCTACACCTACAAGAAGCTGCAGATTTTTATAGATTAAATATGTTAAGCACTGGAGCTGGATGAACTCTGGATCATTTGGAATGCTGAGGGGTTGATTGACAGGTGATTTAGGGAGGTAGTTACACCGAAGGTGCAAGACGCAGATAACTGAATGACCATCAGAAGGGGGAAAGGGGATACACAATCATTGTAGAGTAACCCTGTGGTTGCTTCCCTTCGATAACAGGTTTGCATATTTGTTGAAGAGGATGACCGACCAGAGGAAAGCCAGAGCATTCAGGTCTCTGGCACTGGGTCTGGTTCTATGGCTCTGAAGGGAAGGGGAGAAGAGGTGGGCTATGGTGATAGGTGATTCAATAGTTAGAGAAAGAGACAGGAGATTCTGTAAAAGAGAACAAGATTCCCAGATGGTACGAGGGGTGATTGATAAGTTCATGGCCTAAGGTAGAAGGAGTCAATTTTAGAAAACCTGGCACATTTATTTCTGATATTTTTATTTATAACTCATGTTAATAACTCATTGGGTGATTGATAAGTTTGTGGCCAAAGGTAGAAGATGAGTTATTAATTTCAAACTTTCTGCATAATCACTCAAAAGAATTGACCTGCAAGTGCATGTAACGAGAGCTGTATAACTCATCCGTGGACAGTTTCTGGAGTTGCAACATCCGTATGCTCCAGAATCACTGGACTAAGTGTGTAAATGTAGGAGGGGACTATGTTGATAAATAAATGTGCTAGGTTTTCTAAAATTGACTCTTTCTACCTTAGGCCACGAACATATCAATTACCCTTCATATGTTGCCGCCCAGGCGCTAGAGTGAGGGACATCTTGGATATGAGAGGTAAGCAACCAGGGATCGTGGTCCATTTCAGTACCAATGTCATAGGTAGGAAGAGTGGCGAGATCCTGCAGAGTGAGTTCAGGGGGCTCAGTATAGGACCTCAAGGGTTGTGATTTCAGGATTGCTAACCTGCCACTTTGCTAGTGGGGCCAGAAATAGAAAGATAATACAGTTTAACAAATGGCTAAGGCGATGGTACAGGTGGAAGAACTTCAGATTTTTGGATCATTTGGCATTCCTTCAAGAAACATGAGACCTGTGCCCATGGATCGATTTGCACCGGAACTGGAGGGGATCTAATATCTGAAAGATTACTGTTGTTGCATACAGGGGTTTAAACGAGAGTTGCAGGGGGATGGTGCCCAAGCATGTAGTGAAGGGATTGTGGGGAAAGATATTCAGCCTAAATACAATGTTGGGAATAGAAAGGTCGAGCATGCTGGGATCGATGTTCTGAATTGTGTACATTTCAATGCAAGGAGTATTGTAGGAATTGAGGATGAGCTTAGGGCATGGATAAGCACATGGAATTATGACATCGTAGTATTACTGAGATTTGGTAACTGGAGGGGCAGGACATGCAACTCAGTATTCCAAGGTTCCACTGCTTTAGACTAGATAGAGTGGGAGGGGTGGCGTTATTAGTTAGGAAATATATCACAACTGGATACTCTAGAGCACCCAGTAGTCAAAGGGATTTAGGGAAGTGAATTTGTAGAGATTGAGACTGTTCCAGGAACAATAAGTAAGTGATTTTAACTTTCCTTGCATTGACTGGGTCTCCCATACTGTAAAGGAGCTGGAAAAGTTCAAAGTAAGTTTATTTCAAAATGCATATATCTCACCATATATAACCCTGAGATTCATTTTCTTGAAGGCATACTCAATAAATCCGTAAAAAGATAACCCTAATAGAATCTATGAAAGACCCCACCAATTTGAACATTCAACCAGTATACAAAAGACAACAATTTGTGCAAATACAGAAAAAGAGAAATAATAATAATAAATAAACAAATGCTGAGAACATGAGATGAAGAGTCCTTGAAAGTGAGTCCATTGGTTGTGAGAACAGTTCAGTGATGAAGCAAGTGAAGTTATCCCCTTTGGCACCAGAGCCTGATGGTTGAGGCGTAATGATTGTTGCTGAACCTGGTGGTGTGAGTCCCGAGGCTCCTGTATTACCTTCTTCCTGATGGCAGCAGTGAGAAGAGAGCATGGCCTGGATGGTGGAGGTGCTTGACGATGGATAAGGCTTACCTTGGATTTGAGTATTATATAATTGAGATTTAGATAGTGTCGGAATCTGTGGGTTGAATAGTTAAATAATGAAACAAGAGTCCTCTTCAGTAATTGGTGATTTTAACTGAGCAGTGGATATGGTGAGACAAAATTAATAAATGAAGTAATCTAAGGCCAAAGTTCTGCCATTGGAATTTGGCCAGTATGGTAATCCAGTGCATAATGGGATGAAGTACTGTGTTGTGCCTCAGATGTTGCGGGTGGTGTAAACATCAGGTCGTTGTATGAAAAAATTGTTTTGTGTTCTTATTACTAGTTTAAGGTTTTCTTTTCAAATAAAGACCAAACTAGGCTGTAAGATATATAAAAAAATACAGATTTATTTCCAGAAGATAAACTAAATAGTTTAATAATTAAACTAATTATCAAGTGAATAAAAGTTCAAAAGAATAAATGTAATAATTTCTTTCAGGGTAACAGAACTGGTGAGTTATCACCACTTATGTGGAACGTTCTGCTACCATCATTCGTATAACGGTAACAGAAAACACTAGAAGCACTCAGAATGTCAGGCAACATCTCTGGATGCTATCTGACTTATTCAGTGTTTTCAGCACTTTCTGTTTTTAATACAAATGTTCAGCATTTGTATTTTTGAATTTTAGTTGTGTGATGAAGTTTAGCTTGGAGCTGTTGAGCAAATATCTGAAGTGAAGATATCAGGAAGGATGAGTATTTATGTCAGTTGACAGTTTGACCCCTTGCGTTAAACTTTTGAAATTAGTCAGTAGTCAAATGCGGGGTGTGACTGTCAGTCATCAGGTAATATATAAGCTTTATTTACTATAAAACCCAGTATTTCATCAGCCAGGGAAAATAAAATGCTTTATATATTTGGCTTATTCCAGACTCTATTTATTTTCTTTAAACAAATGACTGAAAGTATTCTGATAAGTCCATTGATGCTCCCTGGCCTGCTGAGTTCCTCCAGCATTTTGTGTGTGTTGCTTGGATTTTCTCATCTTTCTAGTAATTGGTTTATTGGGGAAGCTGTTTATTTGGGACAACTCTTAAAAAACAAAAACTAAATCGAGAAAATAGCTGTGATTCCCTTAGTTTATGTGGGACACTGAGCTGCTTAATTGGGTAGGAGCCTGTCACCCTCACTGGTGAGTGGCACAGGCAACTATCCAGAGATTGCTATCATTGACGTTCTGCTTTTCAGCTTTCTACCTAGCTCTCTAAATTCTTTTTTTCAGGACCTCCTCCCTTTTCCAATTCTTTGAGGAAATATCAAGCAGGATAGACAAAGGACGTTCAGTGGGTGTTATGTACTTGGGTTTTCAGAAGGCCTTTGACAAGGTGCCACAAATGAGACAGCTTGGCATGATAAATGCCTGTAGTATTACAGAAAATTGGGCCCACCTCTTTTCATGCTATATGTCAGTGATTTGGATGACGGAATTGGTGGTTTTGTGGTGATTCATGAAAATGATTCTGGGTTTGAAAACCTTATCTTATGAGAAGCTTTTGATGGCTCTGAGCCTGTACTCATTGAATTCAGATAAATGAGGGGGATCTCATTGAAACCTATTGAATGTTGAAAGGACTCAGTAGAAAGGATGTGGAGAGAATGTTGTCTATGGTAGTGGAGTCTAAGACCAGTGGACACAGCCTCAGATGAGAGGGATATCCATTTAGAACAGAGATGAGCAGGAAGAGAGTGGTGAATCTATTGCCACAGGTGGCTGTGGAGGCCAAGTCACTGGGTATATTTAAGGCAGTGTTTAATTAGTCAGGGAATGAAGACAAAAGTGGGGCTGAGAGGGAAATGGATCAGCTATGATGAAATGGCAGAGCTGACTTGATGGGCCAAATGGCCTAATTCTGTTCTTGTATCTTATGGTCTTATGAAAAACACTAGCATAGATAAAGCATTGGCTGATTGGCTGGAGGCAAACAGTGGGAATAAAGGAAACCTTTTCTGATTGGCTGTCAGTTGCTAGTGGTGTTCTGCAAGGGTCGGTGTTGGGATTGCTTCTTTTGGCACTGTATTTTAATGATTTGGATAATGGAATTGATGACTTTGTGGCTAAGATTGCAAACAATAAGAAGGTAAGTAAAGGGGCAGGTAGTGTTGAGGAAGCAGCAAGGCTATAGAAGGACGTAGACAGATTAGGAGAATGGGCAAAGAATTGGTAGGTGGAATACAGTGTCGGGAAGTATATGGTCATGCACTGGTAGAAAGAATAAAAGCATAGGCTAATGTTAAACAGGGAAAAAATTTAAAAATCCAAGTTGTAAAGGGACATCCATTTAGAATGAAGATGAGGAAGAATCTCTTTAGCCAGAGGGTGATGAATCTGTGGAATTTATTGCCTCAGGCAGCTGGGGAGGCCAGGTCAATGGGTGTATTTAAAGCAGAGGTTGATAGGTTCTTTATTAGGGTGTGAAAGGTTAGGGGTAGAAGACAGAGGATAGAGTTGAGAGGGAAATGGATCAGCCATGATGAAATGGCGGAGTAGACTTTAATGGGCCAAGTGGTCTATTCTGTTCCTGTGGCTTATGGAATTGTCAATGTTTCCAGTCAAAATTCTACCTCAGGACTTAAAGAGAAAATAGCTAGCATATAGAGGATAGAAGGAGTAGTAAGATAATGGCTAATAGTGGTTAGTGGATTGAGGGGGGAAGTGGGTGAAAGATGATGGGCAGATCAAGCCAAATAGGGAGAGGAAGGAGATGGAAGACAGAGTCACATGGATAATAGATGCAAGCAGACAAAAACAAGGAACAGCTGTAGAGAGTCCATGGCCATCTCTACTCAACAGACACAGGTGGAGGAGATATTCCATCTTGGTAGTCCTCAACCAGATGGCACCAACTTTGATTTCTCTAACTTACAGTAACCACTTCCCTCTGAGTTCCTTTCTTCCCTTCCCTTCCCCTCCCCTTTTGTTTGCTCTCAGTCATGCGGCCTCCACACCCCTTCCTCGTCCTTACAACCCGCTGTCACCTCCTTCACCTTATTCCACTGGCCTCTCCTATCAGAATATTTTCTTCTTCAGCCCTTTGCCATTTTCATTACCTCTTGGCTTCAATCCTTTTCAGCAGCCCTCCTCCAACCATTTACTCGCCCCCCTCACCTTGACTCACCTATTATCTGCCAATTTGTAATCCTCCCACTAACTTTTTATTGATATCTGCCCTCATAGTTTCTACCCTTGATGAAGGCTCTTAGCATGAAATATCACCTGTTCATTATGCTTCCTAGATTCTGCTTGACTTGCTGAGTTCCTTCTGCAATTTGTGTGTATTGAAGCAGGTGGACCTAAGTGGGAGGAGGGGAAAATGAAGGTAGAGGTGGTTAGGAGGATGATAAGACAGAACATGAAGATTACCAGTGCTGGAATCTGATGTAATGAAAATAATAATGGGAACTATTAGAAAAGAGATGAAGAACAGATGGAACCAGAACCATCTGTGTGAGAGATCTGTAGGAAATGCATCCATGGAACTGGGAGATAGGGACAAGGATGTGTAAGGTGGGGCTAAAGGAAGGTTATAGGGAAAGTGGACAAAAATGGGATGACTGGAGTTGGATTGGAAAGAAAGGATGGACAGAACATGCCAAAGGTGTGGTTACCCAAAGTTGTAGGATTTGTAAGGTTTTGAAGTTGTAGGATTGGGCTGTAGACTACCCAAGTATGAGTTGTTATTCCTTCAGTTTTATTTGGGCCTCAAGCTGTTAGTGGAGAAGGCCGAGGATTAACAAGTGTGGGAATGGGGGAAAAAATTGAAATGGCATGCAGCTGGAAGCTTTGGAATGACCAGTGCAGGTACACTGTAATTTGGTTGGCAACTCTACAATTGGTCTTGTTGATATGGAGGAGGCCGTGTTGGAAGCATAGAATGCATTAATAAGGTTGTAACAGGTGCAAGTGAATCTTTGCCTCACCTGAAAAGACTGTTAAGGACACCAGAAAGTGATGAGGGAGGAGGTGTAAGAACCAGTGTTGCACTTCCTGTGATTGCAGGATTAAGGCAGAGTAGTGAGTGGGAAGGGATGAGCAGACTAGAGAATGGTACTGTGGAATCTCTTCATCTCTGAGGTAACTGCTGCTTGAATGCATGAAAACAAAGATTGCCTGAAGAATTAACTGTATATGACAGGACTTTTACAGTAAATGGCAAGATCCTTTGATGTACAGAGGGTGTAAGTCCAACACTCCCTGAAAGTGACAATATACTGTAAGTAGATAGGTTAGTAAAGAAAACATTCAGCGTACTTGCCTTCACCAGTCAAGATGTTGAGTATACACATCAGGAAGTCATACTGCAGCTGTATAAAGCTCTAGTTTGGCCTCCTTTGAAGTATTGTGTTTAGTTTTGGTAGCAACATTACAGGAATGATAAGGAGGCTTTGAAAAGGGTGCAGAAGTGGTTCGCCAGAATGTTGCCTAGATTACAGATTAGCTATAAGGAAGGGTTGGACAAACTTCAGTTGTTTTCTATGGAGGTTGAGGGGGCAACCTGATTCTCCTCTTCTTCTCCACCCCCCCCCCCCCCAGCCCCTCAAGGCATAGAAAGGGGAGATAGTCAGTCTTTCTCTTGGCTGGAAATGTTGAATACTACTGGACATGGCTTTAGGTGAGGGGGGGGATATTTAAGGGAGAGGCTTTTTTTTTACTCAGACAAGTAAATGCCAGGAGCACACTGCTAGTGGAAGTAGATACAATGCCAACATTTAAGAGGCATTTAGCGGGCATATGAACAAGCAGGGAATGGAGGGATATGCAGGCAGATGAAATTAGTTTAATTTGACATCATCGTTAGCACAAATGTTGTAGGCCAAAGGATCTGTGCCTGTGCCGAACTGCCCTAAGCTCTATGAGGCCATAAAGTGGGAGGAGTTTAAAGACTGTAGCAGAGAGAACAGTGAAAGGGATTGGTTCCTGACTGCAGTATGATCAGGGACCCAGTCAATGCCTTGTGCCAGGCTTAAAGCCGTATTCTCAGAAATGAAAAAGAACATGAAGTGGGAGGGAAGGAACGTAGTCTGTAAAGAAACTTGTGATGAAAATTGAACTAAAAATGAAAGAGTGATGATCTGGGAATCAAATAAGAAAGCAGAATCTTGAAGCTTTTCTGCACTAGTAGGGACATAATGCTCAATTATTTAGATCACTGGTGAAATGACATCTGCATTTAATAATTACAAGCACAAGAGATTCTGCAGATGCTGGAAGTCCAGTGTAACACACACAAAATGCTGGAGGACCTTGGCAGATCAGGCAGCATTTATGACAAAGAATAAAGTGACGACATTTTAGACTGAGAGACCCTTCATCAGTTTGCGAGCATCCAGTTTATGAGATTTTCATGTCTTTGATGTGCAAAATTATTTCTCACTTTAACAAATAGTGTGGCATTGGTGCATGTAGGAATACACCATACTGGAATTTCTGAAAGTATTTCACCTCGCTTTTTGTTTTGCAAAATTTCACTTAATGCAATGTCAACTAGAATGGTATCCCTTCCATAGACTCCCTATCTAGCAGGATATACATGATTTAAAAATGCAGCAAAATTTCACCAATTGATTCTGACAATGGTAGGATTAAGCACACAGAGCCTATACTCTCTTGAGTTTAGAAGAAAAATGATCTCATTGAACATTCTTATAACAACTGACAGGTAGATGCAAAGCCGATGTCTTCCCTAGCTGGGGGTCACTATAATTGGGGATCACAGCCTCAAAATAAGTGCTTAGCCATTCAGAAGTGAAAAGAGATTTATCTACCCAGAGGGTAGTGATTTTTTTTTTGCCATTCTCTCCCCAAGAGTACTGTGGAGACTCCACTGCTGTGTATTGCAGGATAGATATAAACAATGTTTTGATGTTACAACACGTTTCTGATTCTTGTTATCTAAGTTATACAGAAAATAGAATGGGAATATTGGGTTCAGAGAGTTAAATATATGATCAAGAACTGGTGATGGAGATACAGTAAGTGTGAGGTGTCACAGAATGCAAATATCTAAACCTGTAGAATGAGCTTTAAATTAAAGAGAGGCCATGGCTGGGGTAGGTTCTGGATAAGTGGACGCTTAATAAAAAAAATATCATGGTAAAATCATAGTGCTGTGATAGATTTAGGGAAAGCCAACCAGATTATTTTAGGATGGACAAAGAATTTAGTAATAACAATGTGTCAGCATAAATGGACAAAGCAGAGAAAAATGGTAGAAGGTCAGAGACAGAAGTACTTTATCGCAATGCAATTAGTATTCACAACAAGATTGTAGAATTAGTGGCACTCGTGAAAAATGAGTTTGAATTGCTAGCTCAAAGGATGAGTTCGAAACAGCTTCCTAGAACAATATAAAAAAAGTGGGATCAGTCAATGAATAATTGCTGCCATCAGCTAGGAAGCATGGAAGCCTGAAGTCCCACACCACCGGGCCCAGGTTCAGGAACAACTATTTTCCCAGGCGAGCCAGCACATCAAAACACCCGGAGAGAAATGCTACAGACTGGCACATTCCAAGCTGCAGGAGCATGTGCTGATGCTTAGTGGGGAAAGGCCATAGTATTGGGTTCTTTTCTACTGCACAGAGGAGTCAGGGTGAATAAGGAAGACCCTCATTTATTGTAGTAGTGTATCACTCCTGGGGCCCACATGAGTGACAACAGCCCTCTTGGTTTTAAGGAATGTGATAGAACACAAAGACTTGACTATAAATGTGTGGATGAAAAGACATCGCAGTTTATTCTTGTAAATATTTTTATTATGAATGAAGTTCATTTAGATATAAAAAGAAACTATTTTCCTACAACCATCAAGTTCTTGAAACAAACTGCATATCCTTAATTTATTTCTGATTGTGATTTTTTTTGTCATCATTGAGTATTGGGAGCAGATTTTTTGAGTAAAATCAAAAGATGACCAAAATATTGATTTTAAAATCCAAAGTAATGAATACAAAACTAAGCTTGCAGTATTTTTTTCAGAGTGTCGTTACTGCAAATACCATAAATGGCATTGATTCATAACAGCCAGATTGGTTAGGGATAGACAATGAATGCAGGAATGGATGAGCAAGAATAAATAATAGCAGTAGTGTTATCACTTGTCTGTTGGAGAACCAGTAGAGTTTTCATTGTATAAGAACATGTCTTTTCTAAGAAAGGACAACATGGCTTTTAATGAGGACCGATATTTGGAGGCTGAACCTTTTTAAAGCTGAATATTTATACAAGGAACCTGATGTTCCATATTTTCCCCTTTTAATGCTGGGACAAAAGTGGCATAAGAATAGACTGTAGACACCCTCTTAAATTAATCAGTTATATAACTGTCCACTTCTCAGGTGCACCGACACCCTTCCTCACTTCTGAGAGGCTTTGAGTTGGATTTACATTTGGCTGAAAACCAGTTGATCACTTATAGACCTCCAGTACTTGCTTTAGCTTTATACCTTCCCTGTACTTTCAGAATGTAAGGGCTCTTGGTCTGCATTTCCAGAGGACGTACTCTGAAGAGCTTGTGTTAATTGGTTTTCATGATTAAAGAACAATAAAGCTAAAACTATTGGGCACTTTCTTCCCAATAGGTTTGCTTGCTTTGCTGAGCATGAAATAGGAAATGAAACACAGGTGCAGCCATCAAGAAACCAGTATAAGGTCTGTTTTTGAGGGGTTTCATAATACTCTTGCACATGAAAGCTCTAGTGATTCGCTAATAGACTGAAAATGACACAGCCACTACTGTTTATTATACTGTAATAAGCACTGCTAAGCAGTACCACAGATGGTGGCACATCAATAAGTCAGTATTGATTGGATATATTTGCCTTAGGACAGCACCATTTTAAGTTGTTTTTAAATTTCTTTACAGTCTCCAGTTCAAGCAAAAATAAAAGGCTGTGATTGAATTCTAAGAAATAATTAATTCCAATAGCAATTTTTTAATTTTTATTTTCTCTCTCATTAATGGCTTACAAATCTCTTGTATTTGTTCTTTGGTTTGTGCCTTTCACCAAAACAATTTTATATAGATAGTACACTAATTTAAAGACCAGTCTTGTCTGTATAAGAAACAATCATAAATTTAATAAATTGTACAAATATGCTGCATTGATATTCCTTAACCAATGACTGAATTGTTCTGTTACTTATTCCTCAGAGTATAAATGTTGAAATTATAATATGAAATTGCCACCCTATTACAAGAATTTATAACCCAGAGATGTGCAGCCTCTGTGGAGCAGTCAGAAAATAAATTCTGTTTTGCAATTCTGGATGCAAGTTGGGAAAAGTTAATGAAACCTGAATTGTAATAGGGCAACAGTGCCTTCTCAAGAATCACAAAGCTGCTGCAATGTTTCTAAGTTCTGCTCTAACTACCTGGTTGACCTCAGAATATCTTCATGTGCATTGAATATAAAACGGTGAGCTTGCCTGCCTGCCTGCCTCTCACCATTATCTGCTTAACAGGGGCATTGGAACCAAATTGTATTGTTATTGGTGATGAGAGTGCATGGATTCCCTGTTTGGGGCTATTTAAGGAGGCTTACAAAAAACACTATAAACTGGTGATCCCTGTTACAGGGGAGCAGGTAGTGTTCCATAATGGACATCCACGTTATCTGCACTTGCATTGAGAAATGCAAGTAGAAGAAATATAAATGTAATGTTTATTTCATTACTGTTTTTCAGATGAATTTCTTGTGAGTAAATTTTTTATTACTGTACCAGAATTTTTTTGGAAGTAATTTGTGAATTCCATAAGGGCGAATTCCTGTTTCCCAAACTGCAATAACTCAGGTTTGTCTGTACCCTCAAGGGCAAGTTATCAGAAGCTTGCTCATTGTAGGAAGATATACCTTGTTAGATTATTCTCAGAATTAGTCAATTACAGTTAATTTATGTTTTTTATTGCTCCAGCATTTCACCTTGTGAATTGTTTTTGAAAAATATTCAACAAAGTTGTCTAATAAATATGATACATTGTGCATGATTGTACAAGCAGAGAAATAAGATCCTTGCAGACCTAGATACAGTCTGCACAAAAATACTACTTTTGAGTTAATTTGGCAAAAAATATAATTATTTTGAATTCTGATCTAAGAATAAATTAAAGCTTAATTTAGATTTTCTTTAGCCACTTTTTGAGAGTTCCAGACTTGACTGGAGTAAAAAAAACTGTAGGATTGAAATTAAATTTGTACCTTAAATTCCCTGTTTTACCTATAATTGAGTGGCAGGTGCTGAAAAATAGAATAAATGCACAAAATGCTGGAAACACTCAAGTCAGGAAGAAGGAACAGAGTTAATGACAAACATGAGAAAATCTGCAGATGCTGGAAATCCAGAGCAACACACAGAAAATGCTGGGGGAACTCAACAGGCCAGGTAGCATCAATGGAAAAGAGTGAACAGTCAACTTTTCAGGCTGCAACCCTTCTTGGGTCTCAGCCTGCAATGTCGACTGTTTACTATTTTCCATAGATGCTGCCTGACCTGCTGAGTTCCTCCAGTATTTTGTGTTTGTTGAAACAGAGTTAGTGCTTCATGCTAATGGCTGTTTTCTAGAACTGAGAAAAATTAGATAACAATCACAAAGGAGAGGGGTGTATTGTCTTGTGCAGTATTGTAAAACAGATTTCTTGAGACTGGGAGATAATGGTCCAATGTTAAGTGGTGGGTCCTATTATAGAAGAGTTGTCAGAAAGCTGATAATCTTCACCTTAGGGCTCCTTTTGCCAAACGATAACCACACTGTCCTTCTCAGGAGGTTTGATAAAGAATGTTCTTTTGGTCCTTTAATGCATGGAATGCCGTAGGTTCAGAGGGAGAAAGGTTAGGCTAAGTAAGGTCTGTAGAAAAGGATGAAGTAATTATTGTCATGATGACAGTTGATAATGAAGTGATCTAGAGAATGTACTGGTTCAAAGAAATAGGAATTCTGAAGACAGGAGAAACGTCCACAGTTTGTGGGTGAAGACTGCTGACCAAAGAAATGGGTTTGAAAGATAATTTTATAAAGTGGTTTATGATATTAGCTGATTTTACTGTTTTTTTCACATATTTCTAAATGAATTGGGTTTAATTATGGGATCAATAACATCAGTGAATTATTTTTCTCATGATTTTCAAGTTTTTTTGTTAAGGTGTTGGTGTTGCATGTGACAAATAAGTTCATGAATTCTTAATTTTAAATAGTGTTTTTTTTTGCTTTTGCAATATATACCTAAATACATGTAACTGAAAAGAAGTATACTTTAAAAAATGTAGCAAAATATAAAAATCTTTGGTTTGTGCACACTGCTCACCTTGTGGTAATTCAGAGAACTGTAACTGGAGAGGAATATTTGCTCAACAGCCATGTTGGAGTAACATAATCTGACTGAGCAATACGTCTAACACCGTCTTAATGTGAATTAGTTAAGGGGAGAATTTGTACTGCTGTCTGTTAGGTTAGTGCAGAGTAAGACCAAAGAAGAAATAACCATAACATCGCATAGTAAAATCTCTTGAAAACAAGAAAAACTCTTATGTAAATGTTTTAGTTAAATGTGCTTCAAAAGAAATCTTCTGATTGTGTAAAACTGAACTGTCAGTGAAATGTTTGAAATTGGCAGGACGCTAAATGCTGCTTTATTGAGTAAGGAGGTATGGTATGCTTGTTTTTTGATAAATGTTTCCACATTTAGAGCATAGCTACTTTGACATAAATAAAATAGTGTCTGGGTAATATATTTAAAAAGTCATACATTAATGTGATGCATAAAATCTTTATTCAGTAGATTCATTTATGGTCTATTTTGAAGCCTGAAGAATGATTGAGTTTATTGCGTCAAAATGCAGAGGAACAGATGCTGATGAAAGCTAAAGTGGTTGGAATGTGGTCTATCAGGAGCTTGACAGCTACTGATCCTAAGGTACTTATAACCTTAGGGATGAACTGCTTGTTAATCAGAGACTAGTAGGTGATCTTGGTGAATGTAGATAACTGTCATGAAGGCCTCTAAGTTTATCATTACCTGATCATTTTTCATAGGAGGTGGTCTGCATCAACTTAATAAGTGGAAGTGATTGTTCTTTAAATTCAGGGAAAAGGTTTTAATGGCAAATCTATATTCCACCGTCTAAGGTAGGGTACCAAGACAAAGTTTTCGTTTGACACAAATTGAAACTGCCTTATATCGTTTATACTGTTGCCAAAGCATGTTTGGGTTTCACTTCTGGAAACATTTCATTGGCTTGACTACTTGAAATATGGCATTCTAGTGTGGTTTACAAGCCAAACTCAAGCAGGGTCATAAATTTATCAGAGCTTATTTCTTAATTAATGGGCTGAAAACGTATCTTTTAGATTTCGTAAAGATATGCTATGCTACTTTTTTTTCTCAGAAGTGGATTTGTGTTTATAAGTTGTGTTCATTCAACTGTTCGTATTAAGATAAGTTAAATGCCTGCTCTATTTTACTCTTATAAATAATGCCTTAAAATCTGCAGCTACTGCTTCACATCATTTTTATGTGAGTTCTATTGAGGATTTTTGTTAACCGTTGATGGCTAGTGTTTGGAAGGATCCATTTGTAATCCACATGGTTAAAAGCCAATTTAACTTGAAACAATAGCACTTGAAAAAAATTATAGAATAAAAATTTGTTTCAAGTTAAACACAATGCCAGTGCATCCTTATTGGAATAGTCCTGAGAAAATAATATGTCGGAGCATTTTCATTTTGGATAATAAACAATACAAAATAATTGTTTAAGGGGAAGAAATCAATTGAAGGCACTGATTCCTAAAATAAATGTCAGTTTCTGTGTAATTTTTATATATAATACATACATACACACACAAAATAGTCTGCAAGCTGAAGATTTTGCATTAATTATGCACATCTTGAGAAGCAACTGTCAGAATAGATAAGATGGAAGAATTTTAAAAGCTTGGTTTGCCTGACAATAGATATGAGATGCAGGCGTAGAAGCTTGGTCGAAATATAACATCTTGACTTCTGCAGATTGCAGATTATTGATGTGACTTGCAAATTTATAGTAAGCAAAATTTGGTATTTGTGTGTGTGTGTGTGTGTGTTGGGTTTCTTAATTCTGGCCTAATTACCAGGGACATGTTGCAGTTCAAAAGCTTTTCTCTGTTATGAATAGAGGTCACTGCATCATTAACATTGTCAATCTTGTAAAAAGCTAATTTCTATAGGAGCTGATGTCATGACAGCCTTTTATTTTTCTAGCCAATCGGATATGAACAGTAGTGACAGATGGTCCCATAAATGGGAGTAAAAGGGTAAAGCAGCCAGCCAATTCTCTGTACTGGTTTGTTGTCTCCGGCAACTTAGATTCATTATTGCTTTATGATTTTATTTTGTGTAAATACTTCCACTGTTTCTTTTGGATCTTAACAAAGGAATTGCAATATCAAGAGTCTTCTGAAGATTTCAAGTTCAAAAAGACCTAATCCTTTGCAGTGAGAATGGTTATGGTAGGTACTAGGGTTTGGTTTGATTTTATTCTGCTTGGAAATATACCAGAATGGTTCATTTTATTGTGTATTTTATTATTTATGCAGTAATGACTATCCATTTGTAAGAAAATAACTAAATCTAAAAATCTTTTTTAACATCAGGCTTGTGAGTGAGGGGCCGAAAGTACCCTAAAATGGTTACAATGATTAAAGAATGTGATTTATGTGAGCACCCGTACAACTGTACATTGTATTTCAAAGAGTTTGCCATCGTGACCTCATCGGAGAGGAGGAGGCTTCTCTGCTGTTCTATGTAGTATATGTTGAATTGTTGTCACTTGATTATGTGAATGTTGTAGAGAGGGCATGCCTGCTTCTACGTAACGCCCTTTTGGTTTTGATTCACTGAAGACCAGAAATTTCTTGCTAATCAAAAATGGAGTGGGGTGGTTTAAAAATGGTAGGTCTCTATAATATGTGCTGTTTTCCTTGGTACCAGTAACATGTCTTTGTTTATTATAATGTTTGAAAACATAGGCCCTTTGTCTTTGTAGAGGAATGACATTTGGCTTTTTAACCATATTTTTGAGATCTGTGAATATCAAGCTTATATTCTATGTGACTATTTTAAGGGGTAAATAGAATTATTCATTTCTTTACTATTCATAGTGTTCTGCAGGCTTTTTTTCATCAGCTACTTGTTTTGATGGGTGTAATATAAATAAGATTAGATTGAACAGCTGAACTGAAAGTGATAGCTAGAAGGAAAAGCCTATGAAAGGTTGCCAGGGAAACAAGCTAAAGGAAGCTGAACTGAGAGCAGGTGGCAGTCATATGGGAATACCATGAAGCAAACAGTAGAAAGGCACTGTGATTGTCTCCACCATTCTACAAGAGCCACAACTTTAATTGTTTCAAAAGGTGTTAATTATATTTCAGTTGGAGGCTACCTCAGTTCAAGCTATTATTAGACATCTGTGCTTTAAAAGTAAATAACATTTTATTAGGTTTTCTTTCTGTAGAAACCTACTTGTCAAAGGAACAGAAATTATATGAGCAAATGAGTAAATTAAATTTGGTATATAAAATCTAAACCAGTGAATCACTGAGCTCCAATGAGACTACACTGATGATGGCTGCTTAAATTTTGTACCAGAATATTCTGCATGGTCTACCAATACAATAATTTGAATTTGTTGAGGATTGCAATAGTTAACCCAATTATAATACAGTAAATGTGTCTTAGCAAAAATTAATTAATTAATTCCTGAATTGAAATCAAAAACAATGATTCACTCCATTTGCAGAACTGGGGAGAGCACAGATGCCTGACTAAACCTCTAGTATAAATGTTCCCAATTTGAGCTCATGGAAATTAAGCAGAATAATACTTGGCATCTTCAAATTATGGGATGTGTTAAATTTTATCCTTTATGAATTAAGACGTTAGCTTAAAAGAAGAACTAGTTTGATGACCTGAAAAGATCATAGTACAAAATAATGTAAGGTCATGAAAAGCATTAATAGGGCCTGTGTCTTAGGAAGTACATTGCACAACAAATTTTCACTGTGCAGAATATTATTTGAAGATACAAAGTTAAATGAAAATATGTGTTCTGGGTAACACATTTATACAACGTATTGTAAGATATTTATTTCTATACCTATTCAATATAATTGTTTCCTATGATGTAACATGTTATCGGAATATCTGAAAATTATCCACTTCATACTAAACAATTCAATAATATGTTTCTAATATGATGCTAAATAAATCTACAATCTGGAAATTTTTCAAGTGTCATTTTAACTAAAGCAATTTTACAGCATATTAATAAATTGTTTAAGTTACGAATATTGCATAAAAAGACATTCGTGAAGATTGATTTTAAATTGTAAAGGTTTAGATGTAAGTTAAATATAAAAGTCATTAAGTACATTTGGAAAACCACTACTTGACAAAGCAAACATCATAATTTTGCAGCTATTTCATTATTTTAATCCTTTAGCATTTATGACGACAAATCAGTAACAGCTAAAAAAATTAAAATGGCATTTAAAAGTGTAGCTTACTGCATGAAAACATAAAAGCATGACAGAAATGAAGTGTGATTCAGACATAATTGGTCCAAAAATTACAAATATTTACAGTTTATACTTGATAATCTAATAATCATATTTTAGCTAATGAATGTGAGAAGTAGTACAGAACCTAATCTCCAGCAAACATAAACATAAGTCAAACAGTTGTAGCCTTCTATCAGCTACCTCAAGTCTGCAGTTTCAGTTAATGCTGAACTTTATCTTTGTTACTAATTCAACTGGATTTCTTAGACCTTATTTATCTCTTTCTTTAAGTCAGTGGCTTCGTAGAGTACAGTAAAGAATCATACAAATTATGATATTTTGGTATCCATTATGGTGATTTGATCAGAAACTATTAAATATTAGCAGTTTAACATATCCAGTGCTGCTTAAACAGTAAATCACATTTAAAAGCTCCAATCTAAATGATAGTGGTAGCAATACAACTTTTTTTAAAAATGCAAGCTGTAATCGGAAATGCAAACTGATGTCCTTTTGATCTGTCATGCCATTAATTATTGCATGACATTCTCCTTTTTCACCAAAATAAGATGATTTTGTTTCCCAGGCCAGTGGGATTTTGAGTATGAAGTATTACCAGCAATGCAATGTGGAAGGGAAATTACATTGCACAACAAATTATTCAGAGTATTAGTGAATACGGCGTTCTTCATAATAAATGTACATCATGGTTTTCTTCCTTCCAAATCTACTTTCCATTACTTGTGGTTGGAAAGTTAGGAAGGAAAATATTTAAATACCATATTTTTGAACATATCAGTCATGGTGCTTTTTTCTCACACTTTTCAGGATGTAATTAATGATTGCTTTTGATTCTGCAATGGCACTTTTTTTACACTTTGAAGTATTTTTAAAATAATGTAATGACATTTTCTAATTTAGATAATAATATGTCACCATGTGTTGAAATAACATTCCCTAATTTCTTTGATAATAAATGTACTTTGAATCTTTAGCAAGTTTGATTAGGCTGACATTTCTAAAACTCAGAAAATATGACATTAAATGCCACAGATAATAAGTAAAAACAGATGATTAACATTATTTCTAGTTGTTTATAATTAATCTATTTTGTGATATCTATATGTTGAATCATACATGATTCTATAAGAATATCTAAAGGGGCCATTAGTGTTCCATGCTGTCTCAAAATAATTGGGCAAAGGAACAAAATCAATGAAGTACATGGAATTGATATTTTCTTTTAAGACAGATTCTGGTCAGCATAAAAGGGCAAAAATGCCAGGGAAGATGCATTTTATTCAGAAATTTAAATTTTTTTGGTATAAAATCCGGCAGTGCTAGTGGAGGATCCACAAACTAAGTGCCGGTTTAGTGAATCATGCCGACTTCACCAGTTATCACGTTAAAAAAGAGCCTCTTTTTTGCTGTGCTTGTGATTAAACACAAGCCTTGCTATGAATTCTACTGATAACACAGCTGTGTAATGTCTGGTGCATCTAACCATCAGTTTCAAGGAAATTTAAATTGTGAACTTGCATAAATAGGTATCTAAAAACAAGAATAATTAAAGGAGGATTGAAATCTTTGCTGGTTTTAACATTTTAAAAAAAGTAGCATTATTTTTGACATTTATATTGCTCTTCATTTTGTATGACTAAATGCATCACATTTTACTATACATCTAAGTACCTAATCCCTGTTTAGTTATTGATACATAAATCAATTCACAATGCTATCTGTTTCTCCAAGTGTCGATAGTTATGTGGGAAATAAGAGTGTAAAAAATATCTTAATGGTGAACTATGTGACAGTAGGACTGAGTATGATTAGTTATGTGAATCGTGTAGAAAGGCTGAGAATGGAGGAGATTGAAGGAGGATTGAGAATATATGTAAAATCATGATGAGTCTAGACACAGCAGATAAAGAGAAACTATACCCATTGAAAGAAAGTTATGAACCAGAGATTGCTGAATGAGGATGATTGGCAAAAGAGTCAGAAGTGACATAAGGAAAACTTGTTTTTTCAATAAGTGTTTAGAATCTGGAGTGGATGTTCAGTTGCAGCACTCAAAGGGGAATTGGATAAGTGCTTTGTGGAAAAATATTGCAGAGTTTTCTAGAGAGGGTGGAAAACAAACTGAATTTCTCACTTCTAGAGCTGGCACAGACTCCATGAACAATGCTGTAACCTTTCTGAGATTCTGTTCAGGGTGAATTTCATCTTTCGTTATGACAGCATTAACCTGTGGAGATTTTTGTTTTAATTTTACATTGATATTTGACAAGGTATCTACAATAAGAAACGTCAGCACTGGTCACTTTGGTTCATTGAGATAGCAGATTGATCATCCGTGATTCAACCTGAAAGTTTCCTTTCTATGATTTATGACAGACCCAAATGCTCAATGTTAAAATTACTGCCAATGCATGATATTTTTTAAAATGTTTAAGGTTTGTAACACTTAGGATATATTGTGCTCTTTTGTGTTGTTTGTTAGTCCATCACTGAATGTTCCATCATCAAATCCACTAACCAGAAACAGCTGTGCTCCATGAGTTCTGACACAAGGACATTTATTTTACATTCTTACTAATCCTTTCTGAGAACATTAACATTTTAAGCGCTGGAATTTAAATCCTGATCCTGAAGGAGTGGCGCGCTTTCTTTATTAATGAGTAACTTCAAGACTAGTGGAAAGAATTTTATGAAAGTCTTGCATACTCTCTCTCCACTACTTGCAGTCAAAGCAGCAAACATAATCAAAGATCCCACCCACCGAGTCATTCTATTCAATCCTCCATCAGACAAAAGGCACAGAAGCCTGAAAGTACATATGACCAGACTTCTTTTACCCTTTTACATTGTAACACAATTGACCAGTCCTCTAGTACATCAAGAGGGGCTCCTGACCTCACAATTCACCTCTTTATGGTCTTGTACCTTATTGACTGCCTACATTACACTGTAATACTTCATTCTGCATTGTTATTAATTTTTTTATATATTTTAATGCACTGATGTGATGAAATGATCTGTATAGATGGCATGCAAAACATTTTTTCACTGTACTTCAATACATGTGACAATAATAAACTAATTTGCCAATTTTACTCTTTTTTTTTAATCTGATCATTGCTTCTTGGCCATCTTTGTAAAGCAACAATAGTATTGGTTTCTCAAGTCACCTAAGTAGTTTGATTTTTCCCACCCTGGTAATATCAGAATGAATATAATCTGGACTGTCTTAATAATCCTAAATGTATTTTTATTTATGGGATGCCCCAGTTTTGGTAAAATGCTTCAGCTTTAGTCCAACAGAAATTTTATGTGGATCTTTTATTATTTATACAAGCTGGTTTATTACTCATCATTTATGATGTCACTTTTGATGTTAACTCCTTGCATTCACTCATGCATGAAAATAACATAGATAATAATTCTGCATTCACATAAGCTGCTGGAAATTTAGTGAAAATTAACAGAAACGCCATTTATACATGCATCTAGAATTTCAGAATTTCCACTGCTGAACGGCAGAACCCTGAGAAAGTTCCTCACATACATAATGGAATATTTCTACACCCTTCGTTGACTTCCCACTGACTACAACCTCCTCTTTAATTCTCACTGTTCCTCTGCAAAATGTGCAACTTGGTAGTTAAACATATCACATTCAAGAGAAAATCTGCAGATGCTGGAAATCCAAGCAACACACACAAAATGCTGGAGGAACTCAGCAGGCCAGGCAGCATCTATGGAAAAAGAGTACAGTCGACCTTTTGGGCCGAGACCCTTCATCAGGACTGGAAAAAAAAAGATGAGTCAGACTGAGAAAATGGGAGGGGGTGAGGGAGAAGGAACCACAAGGTGATTGGTGAAACAGGAAAGGGAGAGGGATGAAGTAAAGAGTTCAGAGTTCATAGGTAAAAGTGATACAGGGTTGGAGAAAGGGCTATCTTATAGGAGAGGACAGAAGGCCATGGACGAAAGAAAAGGGGGAGGAGCACCAGAGGGATGTGATAAGGTGAAAGAGGGAAATAGGAATGGTGAAGGGAGGCATGAGACATTACTGGAAGTTTGAGATATCAATGTTCATACCATCAGGCAGGAGGCTAGCAAGAGGGAATATAAGGTGTTGTTCCTCCAACCGGAGTGTGGTCTCATCACAATAGTTGAGGAGGCCACGGACTCTCATATGGGAATGGGAACTGGAATTAAAATAGGTGACTACTGGGAGATCCCGCTTTTTCTGGTGGACTCAGCAAAGCGGTCTCCCAATTTGCGTTGGATCTCACCAATATACAGGAGGCCACACCTGGAGCACCGGATACAGAGATGACCCCAAAGACTCACAGGTGAAGTGTCACCTCACCTGGAAGGACTGTTTGTGGCCCTGCTACATTGCACCTCACAGCTTTCTGCCCATTTGACTAACCAGTAAAGATTTAAGAAAATTGCTCATTTAGGAAATTTAGCCAGGCTGGTTTAGAGAAAATAGATA
Source organism: Hypanus sabinus (assembly GCF_030144855.1). Lineage (NCBI taxonomy): Eukaryota > Metazoa > Chordata > Chondrichthyes > Myliobatiformes > Dasyatidae > Hypanus > Hypanus sabinus. The sequence goes on along the minus strand of NC_082716.1, from coordinate 45,506,747 downwards.
CAAGAGGTACTGACAGATGTTGGAACTCTAGAGCAATATACACAATGTGCTGGAGGAGCTCAGCAGATCAGGCAGCATCTATGGATGGAAATGATCAGTCAAAGTTTGGGGCTGAGACCCTTCATCAGGTTTAGGGAACCTTGACTGATGTAAAATATTGAGGCTCTGGTCAAGGAAAAGAAGAAAATATACATTTGATTAGGAAGGTTGGGATTGAGCAAATCCCTTGATAGCTATAAAAGGACAATGAATTCTCCTAAGAGAGAAATCAGGAGGGCCAAGTGAAGATATGATAGTCAGGCAAAGTTCCAGGAGATTCTCCAGCTGTATTAAGAGTAAAAGGGTGGCTGGGGGGAGAATTTTTGCTCCTTAGAGTTCTGAAGGGCTACCTACCTATGACTTGTGCCTCAGGAGATGGGTGGAATTTTTTAATAAATATTTCTCCTGGGTGTCTTCTGCAGAGAAACTATGGTCACTCAAAAGATAAGGGAAACAAGTGGAGAACTTTGGAGTATATTCATATTACCAGAGAGGAAGTATTTGGAGCTTTACAGCACATTAAGGTGGATAAATTGCCAGGCCCTGTGCATCCTTGGACTTTGTGGGAGGTTGGTGAAGAAATTGTGGAGGGCATTGCAAAGATATTTGCTTCATCATTCATCACTGGTGATGTTCCTGTAGACTGGAAGATGGTTTATGTTGTTCCTTTACTAACCGCTACTCTACCTTGGTGCCCATATAAGATGGACTGTAAGGAGACCTTATGGAAATGTTTACAAGTATGTGAGGCATACGGTGGATGGTAGCAGTCTTTTTTGTAGAGTAGGTCGGAGCAAAACTAGAGGGCTTGGATTGAAGGTGAGAAGAGAAAGATTGAGAGTGGTTCTGCGAGATAACTTCTTCACTCGGTGTGGTGCATATATACAATGAGCTCGCAGAGGAAGCATTTGAGATGGGTACAATAGTTTCATTTAAGAAACATTTGGTTAGATACCTGGAGGAGTCGGGCTTAGAGGGAAATGGACTGAATGCTGAAAATTGGGACCGGCTGAATGGGCACCATGATCAGTTTGGACAGGTTAGGCTGAAGGACCGATATCAGTGTTGTATTGCTGTATGATTCTATGACTCTAACCTTACTGGCTTCAAAAATTTAGAAAGCTAATCCCCAAGTCCAGGTTTCAGTTATCCTTAAATACAAGGAGCGAAACTGGAGTAAACATTGACCCTTAGGAACAATTCTGTAGTTCCTCCAGTCCAAGAAACATTCTTGTACTGAATGCTTTTCCTATTTCCCAACTACCTTTCTTGTATTACGTGCCTAAATTGAAGACACCATGTTGAAACCCTCTGAGAATCCCTATACCAAGTTCCTGCTCCATTTCATCCAAATTTTCCTCAAACCTCAAGTATGTTAAACAGAGCTCGCCATTAACAAATGCATATCAACTATCTTTGATAAGTCTCTACATTTCTTAAGGCGCTATATATTTAAATTACATCAAGGATTCTAAGAACCTGTCTGAACCTAACAAAAGTAGTCACAGAGCAGACTGAGTCAAGTATGTAATTGAATACAGTGCTAGAATGCAACAGTATTATTTTTATATTTACTGTTCTTTGTGATGTTTAAAACAGTTGAATTGAGTTTTGAATATTTTTGCTCATAGATATTTACTTCATATCTTATCTTAGATAATTAGCACCATGGAACCTCAGGTGTCAAATGGCCCTACATCCAACACACCCAATGGTCCATCAAGCAACAGTAGGAACTGCTCTTCACCGATGCAGACAGGGGCTCCAACAGATGACAGCAAAACCAACCTCATAGTCAACTATCTTCCTCAAAATATGACACAAGAAGAATTCAGAAGTTTGTTTGGGAGCATTGGTGAAATTGAATCATGCAAACTTGTTCGGGATAAAATAACAGGTTAGTTTGGGCCATAAGCATACAGTGCCACTGCGTTTCTCTTGAGAAAGGTCCAAGCAACATTTTTCAATTTGTCAAATTTAGTTCAGTGTACTAGAAAATTAAATGATTTTATATGTTTTACTTCTAAATAGGAATGTCCTAATTATCCTGCAGCAAGTGTTTGCTTGCTACTTCTGTGTTAGCAGTCCAGGCAGATTTTATTTTGTTTAGAGATACAGCACAGAACAGACCATTTCAGTCCTTGAGCTGTACCGCCCAGCAACACTCCCAATTTAACCTTGGCCTAATCATGGAGCAATATACAATGACCAATTATCCTACTAGCTGGTATGTCTTTGAATTGTGGGAAGAAGCCAGAGCATTGCTGTAGAGTTATCCATAATCTTTCTGGATAAATGTATAAGTTATTGAGCCAATGAAGTTGCATTGTATGTACTACCTTTTGTTTAAACAAATGCATCAACTGCTGTGGCCTTCTAATACATTTGACAGATATTTAACATCATATACTATTGCTAAAATATTACAGTTTTAAATCTGAATATTTTGAAGAGAAATTTCATAAACAATACATATTATTTGATTTTAATTTTGAGAAAGAACCACAATTCAACTAATTTCTGTAAGAATTTTAGATTCTTCATTCCGTGGCATTGTAGCATTTGGCATTATTATCTGAAATGGAAATTTTCAAATCATCAGGCAGCATCTGTAGAGCAGGAAACAGAGTTAGTGTTTCATCAAATTAGGAAAAGACAATAAGCAAGTAAGTTTTAAGTTTTGTGAATTTGGATGGTTGGAGAGAACAGGGGATCTTGCACAATAGTGTGAGGACTATTACTGTAAACAGAGTGTGTGATGAAGTGTTGCACTGATTTGCTTGGAAGACATGTAAGTGGAATGAGCTAAATGAGAACAGTGGAGAGAGGGGAAAAATTGAAACTTGGAGAATCTGAACATAGCAGTTGCTTGAAATCTGAAATGATCATCTGTAGTGAGAGTAAAACTGAGTTAATTTTGCAGGTTAATTTTGGCACATTATGGAAGCTAAATTTACTTTGAACTTTGAATACTGATTATGTGAGATTAAAGATTCCTGATGGTTGTATCATAACTAAATAGAACTTGAGATGTTCAAAGTAAATTTGTTCTCACAGTACATATATGTATGTTACTATATGCAATCCTGAGATTCCTTTTCTTGCAAGTTTATTCAGTAAATCCAAGAGCCATAATAAAATCAATGGAGGACCACACCCAGTGGGATGGGCAAGCAACCAAAGACAACAAACTGCAAATAGTAAAGAAAAATAATATAAATAAAATAATAGTAAGGTTGAATGAAGTTATCCCATTGTTTCAAGAACCAGATGGATGAGGGGTACTAACTGTTTGTGAACCTGGTGGTGTGAGTCCTGGAGGTTTCTGCACCTTCTTCCTGATGGCTGCAGCAAGAAGAGAACATGACCTGGTTGGTGGAGTCCCTGATGATGGATGCTGCTTTGCTGTGACAGCTCTCCATGTAGATATGCTCAATGGTTGCTTTACCCACAGTGGACTAGGCTGTATCCACTACTTTTTGTAGGATTTTCCATTCAAGGGCATTGGTGTGTCCATACCAGGCTATGATGCAACCAGTCAATATACTCTACACCACACATCTATAGAAGTTTGTCAACGTTTCAGATGTCATGCCAAATCTTTGCAAACATCTAAGGAAGTCGAGGCACTGCAGTGCTTTCTTAGTAATTGCACTTGCACGCTGGACCCAGGACAAGTCCTCTGAAATGATAGCATCAAGGAATTTAAAGTTGCTGATCCTCTCCACCTCCTATCCCCTGATGAGGACTGGCTTATGGACCTCTGGTTTCCCCCTCCTGAAATCAATAATTAGCTGTGCTTAGCCTCCCAGTCATAAGTATAAAACAAGTGGAACAGAGATATAAGCACACAGTCTGAGCTGATGGAGGTTGTGGAGGAAATGTTGCCAATCCAAACTGACTGCAATCTGCAAGTGAGGAAATTAAGGATCCAATTGCACAAGGTAGTATTGAAGCTGAGATCTTGAAGCCTATTGATTAGTTGTGAAGGGGTGATATTATCGAATGCCAAGCTGTAGTTGATAAAGAGCATCCTAATGTAAGCATCTTTGCTGACCAGCTGTTCCAGAGTTGAGTGAAGGGCAAATGAAATGGTATCTGCCATGGATCTGTTGTGCCAGTAGGCAAAATGGAGCGGATCCAACTTGTTTCTCAGGCAGGAGTTGTTATGTTTCATCACCAACCTTTCAAACTGTTTAATCACAGTGGACGTGAGTGTAATTGGATGATAGTCATTGAGGCAGGCTACCAAGTTGCTCTTCAACTTTATTTTGGGCTTTGTTGAAACAATGTAAAGGGTCGAAGATGAAGAGCTCAAGAAAATGAGGAGAGGGCATGCTGCAGATGGCAATCTAAAGAAAAAGTCATAGGGATATGTGAGTCCTTGGCAAGACATCCTATTTAAGAAGTTCTCCTCCATGTTCCTGACTGAGAACCAATGTCTTAAAAATAATGATTCATAAAGAAAGTTGGCCCACTTCAGTGAGATCCTATTGAGAAAAACTAGAACCTCTTTGCCAATAGTGGTTAAATTTATAATATTCCTGAATTCTCTTACCATAAGCTCTTCAAAGGTTGCATTTGTGGACATCCAAAATTAGGGAAGTTGTGGAAGCTTTTTACTGCAGGGGAGCCATGCACTTTTCCAAGAGTTCTGGTGTAAGATAGCACCGGTGAAGCACAGCAACAACTTGCTGGCAGCAAACTTCCCTTTCAGAAATGAGCTTTTGAATCACCTGTAAAACCTGGCATTTTTGTGGTCTTGAAGGTGCAGAGCAGTTGTTGTGGCATGTATGGGCCCAGGACTGGGAGCGGGGAGCAAACCAATATTTGGCTGCTGAAGCAGACTTGGAGGTGAATTGAAACAGCAAATCTGAAGTGAGGCAACGTCGAGGCAGTGGGGCCTGGGTTGAGCCCGAGAGTGAGGAACAAGCCAATATTTGACCGATTGAAACGCTGGGCCAGATTAGAAAGTTTGGGTATGGACCAAATTGAAGCAGTAGGGCCTGGGCCCGAGAGGAACACTATGCTGTTTGCCTATTTAAGCACCGGGCAGATTGAAAAGGTCACGATGTCAGAGCCAGTGTTCACGAGGGTTAGCCATATCTGCACTCCATTGACACTGTGGCCTGCAATTAACAGTGTTCTGGATTAGGTGCAACTGGCTTTAGTCATGAACTCATTTGAGGAAACAAGTTCTGAATGTTACTTCCTTACTTCTACTGTTTGAATAATTTGTTTCTTTTCTGCTGACTGGGCGTTTGACAGTGTTGGATTTCTTTGTTTTGTGGCTGCCAGTAAACGGATGAATCTCAAGGTTGTATATAGTATATATACTTTGAAACAGCATGTGTGGGACCTTGCTGGAATCGCAGACTTCCTTATGATCTGGGGAGCAATCCATTGCACTCGACCCACTTGAGGGTACTGTATCACACAAACATTGACATCACTCTAAGGAATGCAACTAATCTGTGACTGGTCTGAATATCCTGGTAAATTCAAGGTACGAAGGAAACAGTTATAACATTTTTACCCTGTTTTGTGCCTACATTTTTTTCCTCTATCTCACCAAACAAGCAGGTGGCAGCTTTGTGATGAGGCTAAACTCTAATGAACTGATTACCATCACAGCTGCATTATTCCAATACCAGAAATAAGTAATCATAAAAGCGATGTGCAGTAACATTGCATATTGTTGATCACATAACTTATCGCACAATTGCATAATTGCACAAAACTTATTGTAATCAGTTCAGATTCAGGTATATAATCACTGACATTTACTATGAAATTTGTTCTTTTGCAACAACTGTACAGAGCAATATATTAAAATTGCTATAAATTACAATAAGAATATATTTTAAAAGATAAATAATACAAAAAGAGAGAAAAATAGCAAGGTAGTTTTCATGGGTTCATTAACTATTTTGAAATGTGATGGTGGAGGGGAAGAAGCTGTTCCTTAAACGTTGAGTGTGCATCTTCAGGCTCCTGTGTGTCCTCAATGATGGTAGTAATGAGAAGAGGGCATGTCTAGATGGTGAAGATCCTTCATGATGGATACTGCTACCTTGAAGCATCACCTTTTGAAAATGGCCTCGATGGTTCTAAATGCACTATTACAATCAGTTTATTAAACTTTGGCTTCAAAACGTGGCACCTTTGATTAAATGCAAAGGATTTCCAAAAGCATTATTATTATTATAACATGCCTATAGTGCATGGATCAAAGGTGCACCTCCTACAAGTGTGTCCTGAAGCAAGGCTTGCACTCCTTAACATTTAAATGGGGATTCTGTATAATGAAGTCCTGAGGACTGTGTCACAGTTTGTCATCTAATGCATTAATTTAAGTTGAGTTACTGCTGGTTGCTGGGCAATAAGAGGAGCAGTAATGAGAGAGGAGGATAAATTGAAGATGGAAGGTGAAGGAGACAACCCAATTCTGGCCAGGCAGTCAAGATCTAATGAAGATTCTCCATAGATCAATATTTGTTTTAACCATTCACTGCAGCTCATCATTTTGATCTAAAACATATCACACGGGGTACATTCTGAACCATATTTATACTTCCATTCATTGAAACATATCCATCAGCTCTTGCAACATCACTAATCACATTGTGCTTTTTCCTTTTGCTGGATGAATTTCAGTGGATCACCTTTCAGACAACCTCCTGCAGCCCAAAGACTGGAAGGCAGCTTTCAACTATGAGTAGTTTGTTTGTTATGTGCCCTGTCATTTTGACATGGGCGATCATGGTCCTTCCATGACCATGAATTCTTGGCAATATTCTTCACAAATTGCCTGCCTGGCGTCACTGATTGCATAATGAGTACTTACAATATGCACCCGCTGTGCATATGACTATCCATCATTTGCACCTATGGTTTCGTGTGATCCTGATTGTGGGTGGGTGGTGGGGTGTCCAAACAAGTGCTATTCCTTGCCCTCAGATGACTTGCAGTTGAATGGAGGAAGGAGAGCCTTATACCTCCTTTGGTAGAGCCATACCTCCACCCCACCACCCAAAGCATGAGTAGTAGTTTAAACTTCAATTGCAACATTCCAACATTCAGTAGCTTTACCTTGTACTACGGTGGATATTGAGACACTGACCATCAGATGCAGTTGATGATTGGATTGGCCTATGTTGAAATGGAACTGGCTGGACAGGATAGTGTTAGTTCTCTGCAAAGACATTTGCAAAATTGAACCTGGGCATCCGCCTGCTCCCTGTCATTGCTCTCAGGCTTTCAGAGTGCCTTGCTTTTCATTGTGCATACATAATCTTACTGCTAAGATATCTCCGTTGTTGTCTTTGTCCTAGCTTGTTGCAGCAAAACTGCTGTTAACCTATGGAAAATTGAATGCCATTATTTAAAAATTATAACTGCATAAATTAGATTAACTAGCAAGGTGCCTAAAGAGAAATGAATAAAGGCAGGTTTATGGTAAAAATATTTTGAGAACAAAGTTGGGAAGGTTGGTTGAGAAAGGTGGAAATGGTTCTTTGACCATATGTAAGTCAGAAGAAGAGATAGTGATTATTAGATAAAGGGGAACTGGATTGTGGCGAGGAGGATTCATCATAAATCTATGACCATCTTCATTGACCATGGTATCATCTGGCTTTGTTAGTTATGCTAGCATTCTTTCTTCCAGAGTAGTGAGTTCCTGAGATGTGATACAACCCTTCTCGTTTGTTGTAGTTACGGTGATTGTGAACTGCAGGAGAAAAGGAGTCAAAAAATACCTCAAGTGAGATCTGCCTGCTACAGATGAATGTTTATAGTTTTTTAGAAATCTTGTGAGCATGAGTCTGAAAGCAAGAAAATAGGAGCGAGAGTAAGTCCCCTCAAGCCTACACTGTCATCGGTCTGATCATGGCCAATTGATGCTGGCCTCTTTAACTGTTCTGTCCCAGTTCCCCGTAATGCTCAATTCCTTAATCTTTTAAATCTCATCCTTAATACTTCTCTAAGATCTGACCTCCTTCAACCTTAGGAGCAGAGAATTTCAGAGATTCCTTACATTATGAGAGAAGAAATTTATTTCCAGCTCAGTTTTAAATGATGGCCTCCTTATTTTGTAAGTCAGGTGCTCTTTGTTCATGACTCTTCACTTGTGAAAACCTCTCAACATCTGCTTTTGTCAAGTGCCCTTTAGAATTTTATATTTTAGTAAATATGTAATACAGGCCCAAACCTTTGAAGCTTTTTGATGTAACAACCCTCTGTCCCCAGGAATGAGCCTAGTGATTTTTGCAATCAGGTTTATCATCACTGATAGATGTTGTGAAATGTGTTGTTTTGCAGCAGAGTACAGTGCAAGACTTTCTATAAATTACAAAATAAATTGATTGCTCATGCAAGAGAGGAATAATGAGGTGAAGTTCATTGACCATTCAAAATTCTGATGGCACAGCATAAAAAGTTGTTCCTAAAATGTTGAGTGAGGGTCTTCATGTTCCTGTACCACCTCCTCAATGGTAGTAATAAGAAGATGGCATGTACCGGATGGTGTAAATCCTCAATGATGGATCCCGTTTTCTTGAGGCATCACTTTTTAAAGATCTCTCTATGGTGAGGAGGCTAGTGTCCATGATGGAGCTGGCTGCCTTCTTGAAGCACCATCTCTTGAAGATGTCTTCAACAGAGGAGAAGCTTGTGCTCATGATGGAGTCTCTGCAGCCTCTTTCAATCCTGTACATCATAGTCTCCTTACCAGGCAGTGAAGGAGCCAATCAAAATGCTCTTCACTGTATTTCACTTCTGTACCAAATCACTTCAAACTCCTAACAGGATAAAGCCACCAGTGTGCCTTCCTTGTGATTGCAGCAATGTATTGGGCCCCGGATAGATCCTCTGAGATGTTGACACACAAATGCTTGATGCTACTCACCCTTTCCACTATTAACCTCTCACTGAGTACTGGTTATATGCTTTCCTGACTTCTTCCTCTTGCTGAAGTTCTCAGTAAGGTCCTTTGTCTTGCTGACATTGAGTGTGAAGTTGTTACTGAGACATGACTCAACCAGCCAATCTACCTCATTCCTTTATACCTCCTTGTTGCCATCTGAGATTCTGGCAACAATAGTGATGACATTGGCAAATTTATAGGTTGTGTTTGAGTTGTGTCTAGCCACACGGTCATGAGTGTAGGGAGCTTAGAGCAGTGGGCTAGACATATTCTTGAGATGTGGCAATGTTGATTGTCAATGAGGAGATGTTATTAATAACCCACACTGACTGTGATCTCCCAATGAGCAACTCTAGGATCCAATTTCAGAGGGAGGTACCAAGGCCCAGGTTTTGAAGCTTGTTGATTAGCAATGTGGAGATGATGGTGTTGAACACCGAGCTGTAGGTCCAAGTCCTTGGTCAGGCTGATGTTAATTGCAGCCATGACTAATCTCTCAAATCATCTCATCACAGTGAATGTGAGTGCTATCTTTGAACTGCCTTCAATATTTTCCTTGTTACATTATGGTTCCAAAACTGTGCACAATTTTCCAGGTGTGGCCTTACCAATGCCCTGTGCAACTGTATCAAAATCTCCCAATTTTGAAATATTAATTCCCTTGTACAAGTGACCAATGTGCCATATGCCTTCTGTACTGCTTGTAGAGCTGCTTGCTAACATTTTATGATTCATACATTGAACACCTAAATCCCTTTGAACTTTATTCATTTGCAGTTTCTTTCCATTATACTAACAATATACGTTTTGATTCTTCATACCAAAATTCTTTAACCTCACACTTTCCTTACATTAATTCCAGTTGTCAAGTTTTTGCCCAGTCAAGCTATTTGTATTCCATTGCAAAATCATAATGTCCTCAGAATTATATGCCCCTCCACCTTTTTATCAAATCATTGAAGTTGTAAATCTTAAATTTTGTTTCCTTTTCTAGACCATTTATATGAATAGTAAACAGTTCAGAGTCATGAACCCTGGGGTTACACCACAGGTTAGATCTGTTCAGCAATCAAAAGACATTATTATCTTAATAGAAGGAAACTGCAAATGAGTAAGATCAAAGGAAACTAGGTGTTTTAGTGCATGATTTTATTCCAAGCCTTTGCTTTTAATGTGAAAGGTCATTTTCAGTCCACAAATCCTTCAATACTTTGGCCTCTAATTTTATTTATTAGTTATATACTGTACATTTGAAAAGCTTGCTAAATCCACAAGCTCCCCTCTGTTAACTGTTAACATCATCAAAGAATTGAGCAAATTTGTCAAAAATCACTTACCTTGTCTAAAACCATAGATAGATACTTTATTGATCTCAAAGGAATTTACAGTGTCACAGTAGCATTACAAGTGCACAGATATACAAATATTAGAAGAGAACTAAGAAAGAATAAAAATATTAAAAATAAGATGTACAAGATTTACGTTCATATTGATAAGATGGTAGTGGAGGAATTACTGTAATATTATACAGTAATGGGTGCACATTCACACCATCCAGATAAGAAGTGATGGTAGTGTTGCACAGGGGGTCCGCAACAGCAGAGTGTGGCAAACAAAGGTTAATAACAGTCTAACAGGACGGGGTCATCACTTCCCCGGCTATAGGTTGACTCATTATAGAGCCTAATGGCCGAGGGTAAGAATGACCTCATATAGGGCTCTTTGGAACAGCACAGTTGGTTTAGTCTGTTACTAAAAGTGCTCCTCTGTTCAGCCAAGGTGGCATGCAGAGGGTGAGAAACATTGTCCAGATTGCCAGGATTTTCCAGAGTGTCCTTTGTTCGACCACAGCCTCCAGTATGTCCAGTTTGACCCCTATAATGGAGCCAGCCTTTCTAATCAGTTTATTGAGCCTGTTGGCATCACCTGTATTGATGCTATTACCCAGCACACCACTGCATAGAGCATTGTACTGGCAACAACAGACTGGTAGAACGTGTGAAAGAGAGCCCTGCATGCAAAGGGCCTCAGTCTCCTCAGGAAGTAGAGGCGACTCTGCCTCTTCTTGTACACAGCCTCTGTTGGTGCTTCACACAAGCCTGTCATCCAGGTTCACCCCCAGGTACTTGTAGGTCTTCACCACATCCACGTCCTCACCATCAATAGTAACAGGGACCAGTGCAGGCTTGGTCTTCCTAAAGTCCATCAACATTTCCTTTGTCTTACTGTTGTTGAGCTGCAGGTGATTCAGTTTGTACCATTCGATAAAGTCCTCCACCAGGGCCCTGTATTCATCCTCCTGTCCTCCCGTTATATACCCAACTGTTACTGAGTCACAAGGGAATTTCTCCATATGAAATGACTCCATATCTGAGGTATGGGTAAAATCTGAGGTACACAGAGTAAGCAGGAAGAGAGACAATATGGTGCCCAGTGGCTGCGTATAGCCCTGGCTTGCACACAGCTCTGAAGCTACACAGACTGTGGTATGCTAGTCAGGTGGTCCATTATCCAGGATACACTGGAAGTGCCAACCTGTATTGAACAGAACTTTTCCCCAGCAGAGAGGGTTGTATCATATTAAAGGCACCAGAAAAATTTAAAAAAACACAACTCTATCAGTGCTTCCCTGCCTATACAAATGTGAGTAGGCTCTGGTCAGCAGGTAGATGATACCATCTTTGACTCCAGTGTGCTCTTGGTAGGTAAACTGCAGAGGTCAAAGATGAGCCAGGATTAGCCTCTGAAGGGTCTTCATGATGTGTGAGGTCAGGGCCACTGGATGATAGTCATTCAAGACTTTTGGCTGGCCCTTCTTGAATACTGCGACCACGTGATATTTCCCACACGGGACCCCTTCCAGGCTGAGACTTGAATTGAAAGTGTGCAGGAGAACTCCACACAACTACTCAGCATGCTGCTTCTGGCTTCTTGCAGTTCAGACTATCCAGTCCCAATGCTTTGCCATGTTTGAGTTTCCCCCGAGCCCTTCTCACCTGCTCAATTATGAAGATGAGTCCACAAAGTCTGGGGAGTTGGTGGCAGATGGGATCTCCGGGAGGTGAAGATCAGGACAATAGCAGTTCATATGTTGAGGTGTGGATGGTAGGTGCAGGGGAAGGAAGGGGTGTAGACAGTGATAGCCTGAGTTGTTCGTCCACACATTGAACTGCAGGAAGGAGGAGCGGAGGTGTTGGTGCTGAGGGAGCATTAGGTGTCTCAGGAAGGCAGTTTTCAAACATTGAGAAATTGGTTTAACTGATTAGCCCATTCACGCTGCATTCCAAGGCTCTACAGCCAGGCAATTGAAACCAGTGATGTTCGTCATGCCTCTCCACACCTCCCGTGTGTTACCCTGCTCAAGCTTGTTCTCTAGCTTTCTCCTGTATTCCTCCTTGTTGTCAACTTTTGATTACACCCAACTTTCCTGAATGACAAGTTATTTTCTCTTTGATTATTAACTAAAATCTTTCGAGCAATCAGTGCTATATTAACTGCCCTGTAGTCACCCCATCTATCTTCATTTTTGAACAAGGAGTCATTTTGGCTATTTTCCACATTGGGTGGTTAACGTGTGAGAGCAATCGGGAACATATAAAGGTCAATGAATTATTTTAGTGTTGGGTGAATGATGGGAGTTCACTGCATTGAGGAGTGGATGACAGTAATTTTGCATTTGGAGAAAAAGATGAAGAGCATTACTAAATATGACCATTCATTATTTATATATACCTGTATAAGTGCACCAGATCCAGAGTTAGACTCTGTCATTGGTTTGCGTTGCACAGTCCTCTCATTGACACTTAACAATAAGCCTAAAGGTCCCTTCATAAACACACCAATTCTCAAAACCTTGCAAAAACGACAGCTTTCTTCCTTTACACTTCGTTGACCTTTGCCTGAAGTATTAACTTGGAAAAACCAGGCTTGCAGTGTTGCCGTGTACATGGCTGTCTGATCTGTGACGTCATGCCCAACGTTTGGTGTCACAAATTACCTTGTTCAAAACAAAAACACAGCCTTAGAGGGATGGTTATTGCTGGTTAGTTCCATTTTTTTGTTGGCTAATCCTAAATTGAGGAATGGTTATCAAAGCTAAAACCAGTAACAACTGATCATGCCAGATTACTGTGCTCTCTGAAGTCACCTTAAGGCCCATTCATTTTAAGGGCAGTCATTCCACACTTGAGTGAAAAGGAAAGCACAGATAGCAATACAGACTTAATTACTAAGGTATAGTTGTAAATGTTATTTATTTTACTGTATAGCATTTAATTAGATTAATGTATTCAATTTTGTTTTACATTTTCTTTTAATAGTCTTTCAATCAACTTTGATAGATTTTAATCTGAAACATTCATGAACAGTGACTGTCACTTTATTTAGTGCAAGCTGTCAAAGCAATCAGGGTGGCCGAGAATATTAATATATTAGGGCATTTCACAGTAAAGGAGATAGTATTGTGTCTCTTAAACAACATTAAAGTGGATAAGTCTCCAGGGCCTGATGAGATGTACTGTAGATTGTTGAGAGACACAAGTGGAGAGATTGCCGGGGCCTTGGCCAGTATTTTGGTGACACAAGCACAGTCCCGGCAGACTAGCGAAGAGCTAATGTTCCATTATTCAAGAAGAGATCCAGAGATAATCCTGGAAATTTTAGATAGGTGAGTCTCATGTCAGTGGTAGGCAAGTTATTGGAGTGAATTCTTAGAGACATGATTTTTGAGCATTCAGAAAACCATGGCCTAATTAGGGAGAACCAGCATGTGGCACTGTGCAGGGCAAGTCATGTTTACTAACTTGATAAAGAGTTTTTTGATGAGTTTACAAGGTGATTGATAAAGGCAGAGCTATAGATGATGTCTACTTGGATTTTAGTAAGGTGTTTGACGAGGTCCCTCAAGGGAGACCATAAGACATAGGAGCAGAATTAGGCCTTTTGACCTATTGAGTCTGCTCTGTCATTCAATCATGGCTGATTCTGTTTTTTCCCTCCTCAGCCCCACTCCACAGCCTTATAGACCATAAGATATAGGAGCAGAAGTAGGCCATTCAGCCCACCGAGTTTGCTCCTCCATTCAATCATGGGCTGATCCAATTCTTCCAATCATCCCCACTCCCCTGCTTTCACTCCATACCCTTTGATGCCCTGGCTAATCAAGAATCTATCTATCTCTGCCTTAAATATACCCAATGACTTGGCCTCCACAGCCACTCATGGCAACAAATTCTACAGATTTACCATCCTCTGACTAAAGTAATTTCTCCATTCTAAAAGGACGTCCTTCAATCCTGAAGTCATGCCCACTTGTCCTAGAAGCCCTTACCATGGGAAATAACTTTGCCATATCTAATCTGTTCAGGCCTTTTAACATTTGAAATGTTTCTTTGAGATCCCCCCTCATTCTTCTGAACTCCAGGGAATACAGCCCAAGAGTTGCCAGACGTTCCTCATACAGCAACCCTTTCATTCCTGGAATCATTCTTGTGAATCTTTTCTGAACCTTCTCCAAAGTCAATAACCCTTCTCCCCATAACATTTGATGCCATGGCAAATCAAGGATATATCAATCTCCACCTTAAATGCACATAATGACCTGTCTTCCACAACTGCCTGTGGTAACAAATTCCACAAATTCCCCACCCTCTGGCTAAAGAAATTTTTCCACATCTCCAAGGCTCATCTAGAAGATCAAGATGCACGAAATCCATGGTAAGTTGTCTGCTTGGGTTCAGAACTGGCTTGTCCACAGAGGTAATGGTCGAAGGGACTTAATCTATCTGAGGGTCTGGCAGGCATTTAAGGTTCAGGGCAAGATTTTTACTCAGAGTGGTGGGTGCCTGGAATGCGCTGCCTGGGTAGGTAGTAGATGTAGATGTGTTAGGGACGATTTGGTTGAGCACAGCATTATGGGCCAAAGGGTATTGTTCTATGTTCTGTGTACTAATCTTTAGATTGGTAATGGAGAAAGACAAAAAAGTCTAAAGTAGGATGACGAGCAAAAAATGATAGATACTCGACAGTTGTGCAGAAAATACTCTGCAAGTCAGACAGCACCTGTGTAGAGAACAACAGGGGCGATGTGTATTCATTACAGTGCTTTGATGAAGAGGCAATAACCAGAAATGTTGACTCTATATCTCTCCATGGGCGCTGCCTACCTTGTGCAATTGCAGCACTTTTTATTTTTGTATGAAGTAAAACACCTTAATTAGGAGAGGGCTAAAAATCGATGAGATGAAGGATGTTCTGACCAAGGCGAATTGAAACCAAAGACTGGCAATCATCTAAATAATTGAGACTGAGTATAGTACACCGAGACCGGAGGCAATAAGGCAAATATGCTGCACAAATGAGAATAAGATTATTTTTATTTCAAAGCTAAACTTTATTCATCATAAAATACAAAAGAAAAACTGCAGAACTCTTTGCATTCTCAGTGCCATTTGGTCAATACATTCAGTAGTGTTAACATTTGTTTTTGAACATGGCATCATTGCTATGCATGTGTGCCCTAGGAGCAATACACGGTTTTATTGTTTAAGGGGCTGCACCATCAGACTCAGCCCCTCCCTGTAGCAGAACATCCCTGCTAAGTGCCCCTTCCCCACAGAGCTCTGTTAGAATTTGCATTGGTTGCACCAAGCTGCAGTGCATCCCTCAGCACATACTTCTACAGCCTGTAGAGTGCCAGTTTACAGCATTCCCTAACAGACGACTCCCAATGCCAAAATACAAAGAGGAGAATGGCAGTTTACTAAAAGGGGAACTTGGATCTTACAAAGAATTGTAAATAGTAAGAAAAGAGACGGGTCTGATTAGTGACTAGTCTTTGTATACTGGTGGAAAACAAGGCTGCAGCAATTAATATAAAGGATGATGTCAAAAACTCAGCAGAAATTAAGGTTGTAGATTCATAGGATTGATGAAAATTTATTATTAAGAGTTATTAGAAAGATTAGTGGTGTTTAAAATGAGTAAGTCACTTGGTCAGATTGATTATATCCCAAGGTATTGGTAGAGTGGGGGTAGAGATTGCCAGAGGGCAGCCTCTCCTCTAAAGATACCCGAGGCTGTCAATAGGAATGGAAAGTGACAAATAGGCATGCTTTATCAAAAATGAGTACCAAATCAATACTAACAACTACAGATCAGTCATTTTAACTCTGGTGATGATTAGAAACATAGAAAACCTACAGCACAATACAGGCCCTTTGGCCCGCAAAGCTGTGTCGGACATGTACTTACTATAGAAATTACCTAGGGTATCCAGGAGTCTATTAAAAGACCCTATTGTATCCACCTCCACCACCGTCACCAACAGTCTATTCCATGCACTCAGCACTCGCTGTGTGTTTAAAAAAAGAACACTTACCCCTGACCCCTGACATCTCCTCTGTACCTACTTCCAGGCACCATAAAACTGTGCCTTCTTGTGCTAGCCATTTCAGCCTTGGGGAAAAAACCTCTGACAATGCACACAATCAATGCCTCTCATTAACTTATACACCTCTATCAGGTCACCTCTCATCCTCCACCACTCCAGGGAGAAAAGGCTGAGTTCACTAAGCCTATTTTCATAAGGCATGCTCCCCAGTCCACGCAACATCCTTGTAAATCTCCACTGCACACTTTCTATAGTTTCCACATCCTTCCTGTAGTGAGACCACCAGAACTAAACACAGTACTCCCCAAGTGGGGTCTGACCAAGGTCCTATACAGCTGCAACTTGGCCCTTGAACTCATTCACACAGTTGATGAAGGCCAATACACCGTATGCCCTCATAACCACACAGTCAACCTGTGTTGCAGCTAAGAGTGTACTGTGAACTCAAACCCCAAGATCCCGCTAATCCTCCACACTGCCAAGAGTCTTACCATTAATATTATATTCTGCCATCATATTTGACCTACCAAAATGAACACCTCACACTTATCTGGGTTGAACTCCATCTGCCACTTCTCAACCCAGTTTTGCATCCTGTTGATGTACTGCTGTAACCTCTGACAGCCCTCCACAATATCCACAACACCCCCAATCTTCGTGTCATCAGCAAATTTACTAACCTATCCTTCCACTTCCTCATCCAGGTCATTTATAAAAATCACAAAGAGAAGGGGTCCCAGAACAGATCCCTGAGGCACACCACTGGTCGCCAACCTCCATACAAAATATGACCTGTTCTCAACCACTCTTTGCCTTCTGTGGGAAAGCCAATTCTGGATCCACATAATGTCCCCTTGGATCCCATGCCACCTTACTTTCTCAATAAGCCTTGTATGGACTACCTTATTAAATGCCTTGCTGAAATCCATAGACACTACATCTACTGCTCTACCTTCATCAACATGTTCAGTCATATCCTCAAAAAATTCAATCAGGCTTGTAAGGCATGACCTGCCTTTGACAAAGCCATTGCTGACTATTCCTAATCATATTATACCTCTCCAAATGTTCATAAATCCTGCCGCTCAGGATTTTCCATCAACTTACCAACCACTGAAGTAAGACCCACTGGTCTGTAATTTCCTGGGCTATCTCTACTCCCTTTTTTGAATAAGGAAGCAACATCTGCAACCCTCCAATACTCTGGAAGCTCTCCCATTGATGATGATGTAAAGATAATTGCCAGAGGCTCAGCGACCTCCTCTCTCACCTCTCACAGTAGCCTGGGGTACATCTCATTTGGTCCCAGAGACCTTTACAACTTGATGCTTTCCAAAAGCTCCAGCACATCCTCTTTCATAATGACTAAATGCTTAAGCTTTTCATTTTGCTGTGCCATCGCTACAATCACCAAGGTCCTTTTCTTTAGCGAATACTGAAGTAAAGTGTTCATTAATTACCTCTGCTATCTCCTCTGGTTCCATAGACACTTCTCCACTGTCACACTTGATTGGTCCTATTCTCTCACACCTTATCCTCCTGCTCTTCACATACTTGTAGAATGCATTGGGGTTTTCTTTAATCCTGTCTGCCAAGACCTTCACGTGGCCCCTTCTGGCTCTCCTAATTTAATTCTTAAGCTCCTTCCTGCTAGCTTTATAATCTTCTAGATGTCTATCATTACCTGGTTTTTTGAACCTTTCATAAGCTTTTCTTCTTGACTAGATTTTCAACAGCCTTTGTACACCACGGTTCCTGTACCCTACCATCCCTTCCCTGTCTCATTGAAACGTACCTATGCAAAATGCCATGCAAATATTCCCTGAACATTTGCCACATTTCTGCCATACATTTTCCCGAGAACATCTGTTCCCAATTTATGCTTCCAAGTTCCTGCCTGATAGCTTATTTCCCTTACTCCAATTAAACACTTTCCTAACTTGTCTGTTACCGTCCCTCTCCAATGCTATGGTAAAAGGAGATAGAATTGTGATCACTATCTCCAAAATGCTCTCCCACTGAGAGATCTGACACCTGACCACGTTCATTTCCCAATACCAGATCAAGTACAGTCTCTCCTCTTGTAGGCTTATCTATATATTGTGTCAGGAAACCTTCCTGAACACACCTAATAAACTCCACCCCATCTAAACCCCTTGCTGTAGGGAGATGCCAATCAATATTGGGGAAATTTAAATTTCCCACCATGACAACCCTGTTTTTATTACACCTCTCCAAAATCTGTCTCCTTATTTGCTCCTCATTATCCCTGTTATTATTGGGCGGTCTGTAAAAAACACCCAGTCGAGTTATTGACCTCTTCCTGTTCCTAACTTCCACCCACAGAGACTCAGTAGACAATCCTCCATGACTTGCTCCTTTTCTACAGCCGTGACACTATCTCTGATCAGCATTGCCATGCCCCAACTCTTTTGCCTCCCTTTCTGTCCTTTCTGAAACACTTAAAGCCTGGCAATTGAAATAGCGATTCTTGCCCCTGCACCATCAAGTCTCTGTAATGGCCACAACATCATAGCTCCAAGTACTGATCCATGCCCTAAGCTCATCTGCTTTGTTCATGATTAGGAGAAAAAATATTAGGTATCTGAAGGTATTTGAGTTAGTAAAGGAGAACCATTTTGAATTTTTAAAACAAATTCTGCTTGAATATTTAATGACGAAAAGAAGTCTGATGTAGGGAATGCAGTATATGACATCTAAAACATCAATTTTCAGAGGCACTCCACAAAAAATGGCTGGTTATCAAAAATTAGCATTGTGAAACATAAAAGTCAGTAAAAGGATTAGCTTAAGTACAGAAAACAGAACCACTGTAATATAGACATTACAGTGGGAGGCTGGTGCATGTTGCTTTCTTAGAAAATGGGCAGTATCGCAATTCTCCATAACATAAATCATGTCAAGAAACACTGTACGTTCTGTGTCAATTTAATTACTTTCTTTCACATAAATACTGTGGGAGATTATATTTTGTTCTGTATCTCAAGTTTTTTAGTACTGATTTGCAAATACTTTAAGAGTGAATTTCCTTAACCCGAACAACTATAGCACGAGTTCAGCTGTAATTGTTTATTTTCTTAGAGGTTTATGGAAGATAGTGCTCTCTGTCTTTGTTATGACAACTTATTATAATGAATTAAATATGGATGTTCAGTACTAAAAAAATTAAAAATATTGATTACAACAAATTGTAATTTGTGGAAGGTCAAGATTAAATTCTTATGTGCGGGAAAATATAGGGTCTGCAGAATGGGAACACATGGCAGATGAAATTTACTACAGCAGGGAATATGAAATAATACAATGCAGATCAGTGATATTCAGATCACAGCTTGTGACTCTTCAAAAGCTCTGCTTTCTGTATTTGAATATGAACTTTCTTATACCACAGTATAGTAAATATTGTCTGTTCCATTAAACACTAACACAGACTCACCTATTTCAAAACTTTTAGAGGTTGAGCGCGATAGGCAAAATATATATTGTTAATATGGGAGCCTTTGATGTAACCAAGAACCAGCCATCAAGCTTTTTCCATCCAAATCAAGAGATGCAGCCATTGTCCATTAAAATGCTAATGTCACACAGCAAACTTTAGGATAGTTTGTGGAGGTACCAATGTGGTTGTGTCCTTTGAGTAGATTGAGTGAAGGTTTGATCTCTTTGGATCTACAGATAAATAGAGAATACCTCTAAATGTCACTTATACTGAACTTCTCTCACATCCTCTTAGGCCTAGTAGATATTCTCTATGTAGTTGAATGTTGAGATCTGCTCTAAAGTATGTGATTACTACAATAAACATCCATCAGATCCATGTCAGTTGATAGCCAGTATGATTTCCGGGATGTTGTTTATGAGGGAATGGACAATGATGTCAAGTAGAAATGACAACTTTTGCACTACCATAATTCTATTTAGTGCTCATTTCTGCATGAGAACCAGTTGGGCGCTAATATGAAAAGCAGCCTATTTAATTCACCAAAAAGGGCAAAATCCCATATTTACGTAGGTGTCTTCGGAAGAGTTTTTAAGAAATTAACTTTTAAACATCTGGTCTAAGTGCCTTTTTTTTCTCTCTCGGTTTATTAGCTATATCTGTAGAAAATTTTGATTTTATTCTTTGATAGTCTAAAGCAGTGGTCCGCAACCACTGGGTCGTGGACCAGTGTTTGGGGACCACTGGTCTAAAGGAAATAATTACACTATAACATTTGGAATTTCCCATCCCTGTAAAGGGGAAGGATGAAGGGCAGGAATGCTTCCAAAGAAGGGAGTGTTGACTTAGAATGGTGAATATTCTCCTTTGCACCATAGCACTTTGATACATCATTAAATACAGTTGAATCTTCCAGGAACCATAGTTCTGAGTATTTTGCAGCTACTGCAAAGTACTGGTTAGATAACTTTGAAAATTTCTTTACGGAATAACTCTTAATAAGCTCTGGCATATCATTTGCTTCCTGCTATTTCAGGTCATTGTTTGCAATTCTAAGTTAATTCGGTGAAGACCAGCTTGAACTTGAGTTACTCAGAACAAATTTTGCGAAGTTTAACTCCCAGTCTGTGCTAACTTATTTCATTGAAGATTAGAAGGAGACTTCTGTAACTGGCTTCAGATTTTCTAATAATTTAAGTTCATAATTGATATTCAATATTCCTTTCTTCAAAGTATAAAATAAAATAACATCAGTTTGTGCCTAGGTTGCCAAACAAGGTGAGCGACTGCTAAGGGAAATGTTTCCCTCAAGGAAACATCAATCTGTGACACTGTTTCTTGATTTAAGAAATATTTCCAGTTCCAGCGCTGCTCAGAAAATAACAATGATTGGTTAATTGAATCAGCATCAAAGATATTACTCTGCTCTTCATTTGAGATTTGTGTTATGTTTTCAGTAAAAGGACTGTCTCGGAATTTATAGAGCTATGATAGTTATTGGGCCTGTTCTCTTGAATTGTAGCTTCATTAAGGCATAGAAAGGGGCCATTTTGCTAATACGATGCTTACTGGCTCAGAAGAGCAAGAGCAGCTGTCAGCCATACTATTAAACATGTAAGATGATCTCTGATTATACACAATCTTAATATTTTTCCATTCCTGTGTACTGACTCATTCATCCCAAAGCAACATTGCCAGAGCTTCCGTGTCATGGTTATTAATTAGTAGTTGCGAACTCCTCATTTAAACTCAACGACAAATAGGAATGTAGAATAGAAATTGGCCTCTTAGCACAAACGATCCTTAATAACATATTTACCAGAGCAGTATACACAAAATGCTGGAGGAACTCAGCAGGTCAGGCACGGTCTATGGAAATGAATAAACAGATGACATTTTGGGCCGAGACCCTTCATCACAACAAGAATGATGCCAGAATAAGAAGATAGAGGGAGGGAAAGAAGGTGATAGATAAAGCCAGGTAGGTGAGGAGGGTGCGGGATGAAGTGAAAAGCTGGGAGTTGATAGCTAGCAAAGGTAAAGGGCTGGAGAAGAAGGAATCTGGTAGGAGAGGAGAGTGGCCCCGGAACAAAGAGAAGGAGGCGAAGCCAGGGTGAGAAGAGGTAAGAAGGGGGTTAGAGTGAAGAATTTGACTGATCTGCTGAGTTCCTTCACCAGTTTATGTGTATTACTCTGGATTTCCAGCATCTGCAGAACCTCTTGTGTTTGTAATGCATTTCCCATGGGTGTTTCTTATTGCACTACAGTAACAAATGCCTGTTACTGGAACAATTATAAAAAGGACTGACTGCTGAAAGTATTCAGTACCTGCTTGGGGTCAGATTGTTTACCCAAGATCTGAAGGGAAGTCTGTATTGTTACATTTCAGAAGATATTTAAGAATTCCTCAGATCCAAAGAGTTATTCGTCACCACATCTTTACCACATCTACAAACTTCGAATGCATCATCCTGAATTGTTAACCAACTATTAGTTTATACTAACAAGAGTGGATCATTGGCATCTCTTATCAGTATCTTTACAACACATGACACTGGAAACACTTCTGAAGATCAACTATATGAAGAACAATAATCCAAACTCAAGGCATTTGCTGACCACTAACCACATAAACTGAACCCTTGTATGATTGTGTTGTCTGTTTTCAGTGCAGTGTATTTGAGTTCTCCATTTTGTATAAGATTTTAAGATCTGTGTAGAAGCACTGAAGACTTCACAAGCAAAGATTTAAATAAAGCTCAGGGTTGTATATGCTAACAAAATTACTTTGAACTTTAAAAGTGAATCAGATTTCTGACAACAGATTTACTTGTGTTCTTAGAAAGCTGCTGGAGGAGCTTCTGTGTTGCCATAACCAATGCAGCTATGGACCAAGAGCTGGGAAGCAGGATTAACCTAAAAAGTCCATTTATGGCTGCCAAGAGTATGATGGGCTAAGTGTGTGCTTGGTCTTTAGTGCTCATCTTAACAAGATGAAACTGTTTTAATATTTCTATAATAAGAAGAGGCAAAACCCAATCCAATTTAAAGACTGAGAGGACTCAAGCAGGCCTCTAAAATTAGTTATGTGAAGAATTGATGGATGCACCAGAGAACGCTTAGCTATAAAGAAATGTGCAAAGTGAGCAATATGTGATCAATTACTGAATTGGTAGAGTAGCAATTATATTGAAGATTGATGAGATTATCCATGGAAACAGGATAAACTGGTAAATCGGTTTATATTTATCGCATGTACTGGAGGTACAGTGAAAATCTTTGCTTTGCATGCCACTTCTACAGATCACTTCACTAAGCAGCTTAAGGAAAGTAGGTTACAGGGAGGCACTCCATTGATCAGGGTTGATCATGGATGTTCTTTATAGCTGTCTTATGTTTTATACCGCAAACCAGGGTGGTACGATATGGAGAACAGTCTGTTTCTTATGCAGCAGGCTCCCACTCTTCATGCAGCTGATAAATCTAAAGGAACGACAGAGAACATACAGTTTGGCACTAACACGTCACAAGAGTTCCAGTCATCATTGAACTCAACGTTGGACTGCCATAGGGACTCTAGCTCCAGATTTTTCCTCGGACTTTACTCCAGGTCCTTCCCCATGAATGGTATAGCCACAAGACAGTGGAAGATTGAGATCAGAATTTTTCTTCTAGGTAAACTGCCAACCATGGCTAGTGAGCCCCATCTGCCTGGAGTGACTGGTTTTAAGGCGACAATGACCCATCTTTGCCCTTTCTTCTGTCAGTAGAAACGGTTCCACAGCTCAGCCACATGTGAAGATTGGGAGCATTTAATAGGGAGTGGGAGCCTATCCACCCCCTTTCCCCCCCCCCCCCCACCACCGGCTAAGACAACCTTAAGGAACAAAAGTAGTATCGGAAAAACAACGCGAGAATGCAGAATAAAGTGCTGCAGTTGCAGAGAAAATGCAGAGCAGGTAGACAGTAATATGCAAGGCCAGGACAAGGTAGAGTGTGAGTCAGGAGTCCATCGTATCGTACATAAGGTCCGCCCAGTAGTCTTATACCAATGGGATAAAACCTGTCCTTGAACATGGTACTACATACTTTCAGGCTTTTGTATCTTCTGTGTGATGGGAAGGTGGTGAAGCAATGATGTTCAGGGTGGGATGAGTCTTTGATTATGTTGACTGCTTTACCAAGGCAGCAAGAAGTGTAGACAGGTAACACAATTAACTGACAAGATAGAAGTCACCTAAAAATGTTAAAAGTCAGGTAAACTTTTTAGAGTTTACTGACACAAGATACAGAAGCAGGAGAAGGTCATTCAGCCCATTCTGCCTGCTTTACCAAATGTTAAGATTGGGGCTGATCTTTTATCCTGATGTCATTTTGCTGCACTAATACTCTATTCCTTCATCAAAGTCCAATCTGCTTTATCTCTCCTTGTATGAAACACCTGCTAACCTAGGTATCAATTTGTTGAAGCCTCATTGGACTCCCTCAATCACAAATAGATTCTTCCTTGAGTAAATAGATTCAATGTTCCAAGTGTAGTCACACCAGAGCCCTATATAATTGGAACAAGTCCCAACTCTTGCACTCAAATCCTTGTGTTTAAAAAAAAATACAACATGCTATTAACTTCCCTAGTTACCACCAATATTATTCTTGATGAGGTCAGTACTCAGTTTTATTTCCATCTGTATTGTGAGAAAGGTTTGCTCTGGATTCAAAACTTTGACTTCTTATTCATTTCCATACATGCTACCTGACCTGCTGAGTTCCTCCAGCATTTTGTATGTGTTACTTTATACATGCTATCTAGGTCAGCACAGTCATCCTGCTGCTTTCTTATAGCACAAACTTTAGCATAAAACGTTAGTGTGAATTATGTCTGAAAATTTTGTTGTGAATCAACCTAGAATTCAATTGCCAAGCACTTTATATACTCAATTAAAATATACAGTCAGACATTGAATGCAGTCAGCTTTAGCTCAAGTGGTAGTGAATTGTACTGCAGATGCAAGTGACACACCTGCACATGGATGACAGATGTTTAACATCACTGCAGCTGTCGTGCCTCAGATACAAAATCAGGAAACAGTGCAGGCATGCCCAAGGAAGCATGCCCTAAACAGAAGGAAAGATGCTATTCAATCGCCCCTTAAAAGTATAAACCTTCTCTGCTCCATTGTTCAACTGTCCACTTACGAAAACAACAATGAATTCAGGCCTGATGCCACACTGTGCCAGCTTCCTCAGCATTTTTTCTTTGGGCTCCTTCTGGCAGGGCTATTTCTCCCTCCCAACTCTATCTCAACAATGTCAAGTAAGGTGAGGTGGTTCTAGTACCCTTCAGAACGGGTGAGCCCATTATATCTAGCAATAGTTTCAGTTGAAATTTGGAATTTAAGAGCTCCGGCGATGGTGGGATGTCATACTCTTTAATCGTGTGGATGAGTTTGGGTTTTATGTGTGAATTTGAAAGTCAGATGTTATTAGTTTATAGCCATGGCAAAAGTCCCAAAGCATTTGTTGTATACTGCACAGTATGATTTTAGCATACTTTCATTACAATAATATGTAGCTTGATGATTCTATATTGCATATTTTTGAAATGTAGCTAAATGGAAAATAAAAATGTTGCATTAACCTTAGAAGAAGTTCACCATTTTTGTCTATTTTGTTGGTAAGTACTAGAGTTAAATACTGATCAAAGCATTTAATTTTTGAAGATAATCCTTGTTCATTGTTTTAATCATTTCATTCTCAAGGGTTAATAAAATTGATTTGAATATTTATCAGTTTTTGTTTCTCCTAAAATCATTAGATGTAAGATTATTCTATTTAATAACAACTTAAAATATTGATTGTCATTACTCATTTGTGATACTAGAACTGGGGATAATGCCTCAAGATTCGGGGGAATAGATTTAGGAACGGAATGAGGAGAACCTGTTTTTCCCAGAGAGAAGTAAATCTTCCCGGGGATTCTCTGCCCAGGGAAACAGTAGGTGCTACCTCATCAAATATATATTTAAGACACAGCTAGAAATATTTTTGCATAGCAGATGAATTAAAGGTTACAGGGAAAAGGCAGGTAGATAGAGCCGAGTCCATGATCATATTGATTGACAGTAGGCTTGGCGAGCTGGATGGTCTACTCCTGCTCCTATTTCTTTTCCTATCCTTCTCTGTAAAATGTGAAAATAAGAAGCGCATGTTATTACACCCTATTATTTCCTTTAAACGCTTACCTGCACCAATTTAATGTGTTTTAATCTTGAACAGTTTTGCTACATAATACGTACAGCATATAAATTTACCATGCTATATGAAACTATGAAATAACTCTTGTAAAATGCTTACTTTAAAGCATGGACCTGTGCTCAAAGTTTCCAATTTTAATGGTTTGTTTATTTCTTAGTGGTATTGAATTGTATGCCCTTTTTTTCTACGTGGGTTTTGTATATTGCCCTATCACTAGACATATGTTCACCATAATGGAAATGCATGTACATTTATAAGTTCACTATTAGTTAAATTTTCATTCTGGTGATAGAACCTTGAAGTGGAAAATTTACATAGCATTACATAGCTGCAGTACTTCCTGTAGCTTTTAAATACACACTGCAACCACCGGACGTTAGTGGACGTGAAATCATACAGCAAACAGAGATCATGTAGTCTAATATGGCTATGTTAACAATTTAAGAGCTACCCAATTATCCCCACTAATGACTTTTTTTACATTTTACCACTGTACATGGAGTTTTTTTTTTGACAACTTGAATCTGCCTTTGCAACATACAAGGAGAAAATGTCACATTATGCATAAAAAAAGCTTCAAAATCTCCCGCACTATTTTAAGAATGCACTGCATGTATAAAGCAAAGATGATGAATAAATGTTTCAATATAAGCATGTATTTAATGTTTTAAGCTCAATAGAGACCCAGTCTGTTTAACATGTGTTCATATGATACATCTACCATCCCAGAAAGCTATCAGGTGAATCTTCACTGCACCATCAATTGCAAGATTGCCCTTCTTTAGGTAGGGAGACTAGAATACTTCACAATATCCCATACATAGTTTGAGTCATAGCCCTATAAAGCTGGAATAATTATCTCATCTGCTCACATACTCTTGTAGTAAAGGCCAACATAATATTTGTCTTCCTAATTGCATGCTATATCAGCATGTTCGCTTCTGACAAGACAGAAGTAAAATTAGGTTTTAATATCTGTACATGTTTTGGAAATTATTCACAAAGAATTTCTCTAACATATTAATAGTGTTGAAAAGCTCAATATTAGGTAACGTCTGAACCTTCATTCTTTAAAAACTTACAGACAGTTGTTACGAGTAAATCTGCTCTGTTTTACTTCCTGTTTCTGTCTCCATGCATTTCATTGGTACTGACTACAGATGATACAAAAAGAGCTGGTAGGTTTGGAAAATGTATTTCAAAACTGTTTTTGGAATTCTAAATACTACATAATTATTCAATTACTGTCTATTCACTATAACCATAATATGTTTGACATAACATTTCACTATAAATAACTAAAATTGATTTGTTGAAAAATCTTGCAACAATTTTTGTTAGTACTGAATTAATAAATCCAGTATTACAATTATAAATGGCAACTAGGATTTGGCTATTTTCTTTGCATGAGTCCTTTACCATGCATAGTGTCATAATTCATCAGTCATCTGATAAGACATGAAACAATCTTAATAATTTAGTGTGCATAAAATATTGAATTCGGAGCAAAACTTATAGATGGCTTGTACCTATAGTAATCCAGTGGTATTTTAGAATAGAAACATAGAAAACCTACAGCACAGTGCAGGCCCTTGGGCCCACAAAGCTGTGCCGAACATGTCCTTACCTTAGAAATTACCTAGGGTTACCCATAGCCCTCTATTTTTCTAAGCTCCATATACCTATCCAGGACCCTCTTAAAAGACCCTATTGTATCCGCCTCTACCACTGTCACTGACAGCCCATTCCACGCACTCACCACTCTCTGCATTTTAAAAAAAAATTACCCCTGACACCTCCTCTGTACCTACTTCCAAACACCTAAAAACAGTGCCCTCTTGTGCTAGCTACTTCAGCTCTGGGGAAAAGCCTCTAGCTATCCATAAGATCAATGCTTCTCGTCATCTTATATACCTCTATCAGGTCACCTCTCATCCTCCATCACTCCAAAGCGAAAAGGCCGAGTTCACTCAACCTATTCTCATAAGGCATGCTCCCCAGTCCAGGCAGCATCCTTGTAAATCTCCTCTGCACCCTTTCTATGGTTTCCACATCCTTCCTGTAGTGAGGCAACCAGAACTGAGCACGGTACTTCAAGTGGGTTCTGACCAGGGTCCTATATAGCTGCAAACTTTTATATCAAACGTCACTCAAAATATGGCACTTTATATATAGGATGCTAAATAACAAATTAGAAATTAGTTCCAGTTTACAGCTATCCAAAATGCTTCTTCAATATTTAATTTATGATTTCTCAGTACTTGGGTTTTTTAAGCATGATACAAAAGCTTTTTCATATATGTTAAAATCTAAATGTTTGTATTACCACAGGGCTTTGAAAACCTTAAAAACTTGTTAGAAGTTGATTTAGGGTTGATTTAGCCAGAAGTATGTGAATAGAGAGCACAGTTTTGTGCATTGCAGGACGAAACAATATTACTATACAGCTTTATGTTAATAAGCTGAATATGATAACAGGGTCAGTTTAATTTAAGAGAACTTCCAAAAGAACAAAGGAAAAGATTTTTTATGTAATGCATTAAATTCTAATTTCAGAAGACTATTATATATTTACTTGTGCAGGAAGATTGATGGAAAAAGAGCCAGGTAGCATGTCCAAGTCATTAGCTCTGTTATAACATCACAGTCATGATTAGACACTGAGTCTTCTTTGATGCAATATAATTTAATGATTTTACTTGCAGGGTGTTCAGCCACCTATAATGAAATGAAACCATGAGTTTTGAATTGTAGATATCATTGTATTGTCAGTGGGATGCATACCTCAGTGTTCCACTTCTACCCTCTGGCTCTTAAGCCGGTTCAATATCAGTCAGACTTCAAGCTGTGCCAGCTCCTCTGTGCTTTTATTTGAGCTTTGTCTAATACTGCAAGAAGCAAACACACCAATAATATGCATTGTGGTCCTACTCATACCATAGCAATCTTATGTCCATGTACAAAATGATACTGCTCAGGATGTGCAAATAAGAAGTTGAGTAGGCCAGTAAACCCAGCAACTTCAGGATTAGTATCACCCATTTAAATTTTAACAGCCTGTTAAAATCCAATCTGTTAACTTTTCTATTCCTGTTTCTTATGGTACAAACATGATGTATCTGTTCTAAAATTATCAATAAACCAAATTATTATTTGATGATCTAAGGATTTCTATATGTTTTGACTTTTAAAGAGTTTTAGTCTTTAACTTTATCTTAATACTATTGATGTATTGGATATTTTGATACAATTTGAGTTTTGATTCCATGAAATAATATTCATAACTATAAAGCAATTCTTAGGTCCTTTGACTTTTACATTAGTTTTGTCAGTCAGTACAAAGTTGGTCCTGATCTGATCACAGTTAACAGGAGGTTCATAGTTAGGGTTCAGGATGATGGTAGGAAGCACATTATTTTAATGTTTCACTCCTTTCAGAGAGCAAAATTTGTTCTTGATGAATTGCAGTGTTTTAATACTTAATTTTTCAGAAACTAATGCTCGGCCATCTACAATTCCTCTTAAATAGGACAAAGTTTAGGATATGGTTTCGTGAACTATGTCGATCCAAAGGATGCAGAAAAAGCAATTAACACTTTAAATGGACTTAGACTTCAGACCAAAACCATAAAGGTAAGAAGCAAGTTTTCTAACCATTGATTTTTCAAGTACATTTTTGATTAAGCAAAAGAAAAGCATGCCTTGCCTAATATCAAATCACACAGGATGATTTTAACTTGAGGTTGCAAAATGAAATGGTTGGTATTGATTCAGCTCATATTATACACCTCAGTAGAAATAAAAGTTGTAAGTAATGTATAACAGGCAACTGAATTCAATACCACCCACATAATGCTGTCATCTAAGGTCAGAAACTCCTACAGCAAGTGGTGTGCACAGGCAGCTGTTCTTCAGATTTCTTAACCTCAGGCTTTTTTTATTGCCTGATACAATTGATTTGAGCAATGCAGTCTCCAGTCTGTTTTTTAAATTAATATCTGCTTAGTTAAAAAATGCATCTACTTAAAAAATTTTCACTATCTGATCTTTGCTCAGTGATTTTCTTCAGCTTATGGTTAGAAATCCAAACACACTCCCTGAAGTTGTCTCCATCTTGAGATCCATCTGCGACTATCCTCCATTTTCCCAATTAGGCCTGTTTAGTGCCCAAGGAAGGACGGATAGAATTGAACTAGAATATGGCCAGTCTAGTGGGGATTTGAGTTTAGAAATGACAGGTCAATAGTCAAATTGAGGGATCGGAGATTGAGATTTCCATTACTCAGCAGATCAGGCAGTATCTGAAACGAGAGGGAGAACCAGTTAACAATTAAGACCATTCATTAGAACATTATGCTACAAAGAACACAAGAGATTCTCCATATGCTGAAAAAATTGAGCAACATACACACAAAATGCTGGAGGAACTCGTCAACTCAGGCAACATTTATGAAGGGGAGAAACATGACATCAAGACTAGAAATGAAAGGAACAGAAAGTGGAAGTGGGGAGGGCGTGGAAGAATACCTTCAAGCAGGCGGGTGATGAAGTAAGCTGCGAAGGGATAAGTGGAAGAGGTAAAGGGCTGAAGCAGAAGGAATATAATAGGAGAGGTCAGTGGACCATGAAAGAAAGGAAAGGAAGTTGAGAACCAGTAGGAAGTATCATGGAAGAAAGGGAAGGAGGTTGGGAACCAGTGGGAGGTACCATGGAGGAAAGGGAAGGAGGAGAGAACCATCAACTATTCATTCCCCTCCTTAGATACTGCCTGACTTGTTGAGTTCCTCTGGCATTTTGTGTGTGTTGCTCATTATGATAAGATCTTAGCACCATTCGAGAGACCTGGTAGCTCAATGTTCCTGGGTTTTGTTGTTTTAGATGTGATAGAGAGAGGGATAAAGGAGGTGGAGTGGTAGCTCTATGATAGTGGAGAATGTCACAGCAGTGCTCAGAAGATACAAAAAGGGCTCATTCACAGAGGCAATTTAGGGTGGATCTTAAAACAAGTTAGGTGCAATTACACTGATAGGATTATAGTATAGAGGAATAGATCTGTAGACACATTATGGGAAGGTGCAGAAATAACAGGGTTGTCATAGTGGAGAACTTTAATTTCCAGTGGGAATTAATTAAAGACCAGCTGATCAGAATCGGGTTTAATATCACTGGCATATGTTGAGATATTTGTTAACTTTGCAGCAGCAATACAATGCAATACATGATAAATATAGGAAAAAACTGTATTACAATAAGTATATATTTGTATATTAAACAGTTAAGGTAAGTAGTGCAAAAACAAATTTTAAAGTAGTGAGGTGATGTTCATGGGTTTGATGTCCATTTAGAAATCGGATGACAGGGGAAGAAGCAGTTTCTGAATCCCTGAGTATGTTCAACCTTCTATACCTCCTTCCTGATGATAACAATGAGAAGAGGGCATGCCCTGGGTGGTGGGGGTCCTTGATGATGGAAGTTGCTTTTCTGCCGCACCATTCCTTGAAGATTTCTTGCATACCATGGAGGCTAGTACCAATGATGGAGCTGACTGATTTTACAATTCTCTGCAACTTACTTTAATCCTGTGCAATAGCAACCCCCCCCCCCATACCAGACAATGATGCTGCCAGTCAGAATGCTTGATGACCTCAAAGATTCAAAATTCAGCCAGAAAATAAAGGAAGCATACGTAAAGTTACATAGGTAAAATTAGACTTAGTCTTCGCAGGTAAGTTCTCAACCAGGCGACCAGGAAGACCAAAGTGGCCATGAAAATCCCAGGATCAAGGTAAATCCCAAGACAAACAAGGATATAATGATGAAGCTTTATAAAGCATTGGTGAGATCTCACAGAGTGTTGTGAGCAACTTTGACTACTTATCTAAGAAAGAATGTGCTGACATTGGAGAGGGTTCAAAGGACGTTCATGAAACTGATACTGGGATTGAAAGGCTTGTCATACAAGAAGCTTTTGATGGCTCTGGGCTTCTGCTCACCAGAATTCAGAAGAATGAGGAGTGAACTCATTGAAACTTATCGAATGTTGAAAAGCCTCGATAGAGTGGATGTGAAGAAGGTGTTTCCTATGGTGAGGGATCAGAGGACACCGCCTCAGAATAGAGGGTGCCCTTTTAGAAGGGAAATGAGGAGGAATTTCTTTCACCAGAGATGTGCCGCTGTGGGGGTCAAGTCGTTGTGTATGTTTAAGGTGAGATTGACAGATTCCTGACTGGCCAAGGCATGAAGGGATAGGGGAGAAGACAGGAAATTGGGGCTGAGGGAAAAATTGGATAATCCATGATGAAATGGAGGAACAGGCTCCATGGGCCAAATGGCCTAATTCTGCTCCAATGTCTTCTCGTCGTACACCAAGATACAGTAAAAATTCTGATTTGCATGCTATTCATACAGATCAAATCGTTACACAATACATTGTGTTTGATTACTCTGGGCCTGTAGTGACTAGAATTCAGAAGAATGAGGGGTATCCTCATTGAAACCTATCGAATGATGAAAGCCTTTGATAGAGTGGATGTGGAGAGGATATTTTCTATGGTGGGAGGGTCCAAGACCAGAGGGCACAGCTTCAGAATGGGGGGGGGGGGGGTCCTTTTAGAATGGAGATGAGGAGGAATTTCTTTCGCCAGAGAATGGTGAATCTGGAATTCATTGCCATATGCAGCTGTGGAGGTCACGTCATTGGGTGTATTTAAGGTGAGGTTGATAGATTCTTGATTAGTCAGGGCATGAAGGGATATGAGGAGAAGGCAGAAGATTAGGGCTCAGAGAAGAAAATGGACCAGCCATGACGAAATTGGTGAGCAGACTCAGTGGGCCAAATAGCCTAATTCTGCTCCTATACTTTATGGTCTTGTATTAAGAAAATGAGAATAACTAAAGAGCAGGTAGTTCCACTCAAGGATAAAGGAGGGAATTTGTGCTTGGAGTCAGAACAAGTGGCTGAGGTATTAAATAAGTATTTTATTTCAGTATTTACCAAGGAGACTGATTTGGCGGGAATGTTAATGTATTGGGCCAGTTTGAGATTAAGGGGGAAGTAGTGCTGCCTTCTGAAAAGCATTAAGGTGGATAGGTCCCCATGCTCTGTTGGCCTATATTCCCAGAATGTTGAAAGAAGGAAGTAAGATGATTGCTGGGGCTTTGGCATAGATCTTGACTAGCAACAGGTGAGGCCTGGTAAGTAGCAAATGTTATGCCTTTGTTCAAAATAGCAAATAGGGATAATCCACCTTAATGTTAGGAAAACAATTGGAGAGGACAGTGGGGGAGAGGACTCATGTATATTTCGAAAAGCCTGGCCTACTTAGGAACGGTTAGCTTGGCTTTGTGCAAACAGGTTATGCTTTACAAACAAGTTTGATGAGCAAGTGAGAAAGAAATGTTTTGAGGGTAAAGCAGTGGACATTATCTATGTAGTCTTTATGGCATTTGATAACACTCCTCAGATGATAAAGATGCATGGAGTTTAAGGTGAATTCAGAGTTTACATTCAGAACTGACTTACCCAAGAAAGACAAGGAGCCAAGGTTGTTATGCTGCCTGGAGGTCTTCTGCAGAGATTCATGCTGGAACCTCTGTTTGTGATATATAACAATGATTTGGATGAAAATGTAGATGGGTAGGTTATCAAGTTTGTGGATGACACCAAAACTGGTGGAGTTGTGGACAGTGTAAAGGACTACCAAAGAAAACCATGGGATATAGGTCACCTACAGATATGGACATTAAATGGCAGATGGAATTTAATCTAGGCAAATGTGAGGTGTTGCTTTTCAGGAGATCAAATGAAGGAGAATAGTATGCATTTAAAGGTGGACCCCTTTATAACATTGAGGTAGAAAGTTCATAATTTACTGAAAGTGATTGCCCAAGTGAATAAGATGGTAAAGAAGGAGTTCTTTTTATGGAGTTCAACCCAGATATGTATGAGGTGCTTCAATTTGTTAGGTCAAATATGATGGCAGAGTATAGTATTAATGGTAAGACTCTAGACAGTGTGGAAGTTCAAAGGAATCTTGGGGTCTGAGTCCATAGGACCCTCAAAGCTGCTGCGCAGGTTGACTGTGTGGTTAAGAAGGCATACGGTGCATTGGCCTTCATCAACCAAGGGATTGAGTTCAAGAACCTAGAGGTAATGTTACAGCTGTATAAGACCCTGGTCAGACCCCACTTGGAGTACTGTGTTCAGTTTTAGTCGCCTCTGTACAGAAAGGATGTGTAAACTATAGAAAGGATGCAGAGGGATTTACAAGGAAGTTGCTTGGATTGTGGAGCATGCCTTATGAGAATAGGTTGAGTGAACTTGGCCTTTTCTCCTTGGAGCTGCGGAGGATGAGAGGTGACCCAATAGAGGTGTATAAGATAATGAGAGGTATTGATCATGTGGATAGTCAGAGGCTTTTTCCCAGGGCTCAAATGGCTAACATGAGAGGGCGCAGTTTTAAGTTCTAAGTAGGTACAGAGGGGATGTCGGGTAAGTTTTTTTACACAGAGAATGGTGAGTGCATGGAATGGGCTGCCGGTGACTGTGGTGGAGATGGATATGATAGGGTCTTTTAAGATGCTCCTGGATAGGTACATGGAACTTAGAAAAATAGAGGGCTATTGGTAACCTGAGGCAATTTCTAAAGTAAGTACATGTTCGGCACAGCTTTGTGGGCTGAAAGGCCTGTATTGTGATGTAGGTTTTCTATGTTTTAATGTTTGAGGCTTATGGCATGCTTGCCTTCAATGGTAGGGATATTGAGTAGGAGTGTAAGGAAATCACATTGCAGTTATGCAAAACTTCAGTCAAAACAAACTTGGAGTATTGCATGCAGTTCTACTCACCCCATTATAGGAAGGTTGTGAAGACTGTGGATAGGTGCAGAAGAGATTTACCAGGATGCTGCCTGGATTAGAGAGTTTGAGCTACAAGGAAGATTTGGAAAAACTTGTGGTGTTCTCCCTAGAGCATAGGAGGCGAAGGGGAGACCTGATTATCATATTTAAATTTATAAGAAAGCATAGACGGGACCCCTTTTTATATGATGGTACAATGGAAAGGTATGAAAATTTGATTATCATCAGTCCAAAGCACAAATTGAAATATTACAAATACCAGGATTTATAACCCCAAATCTGCTATTGGCCAAAGGATGGGACCCAGTCATCCTTAAGGGAAGTGCTATCTTGATATCTGTGATTCACTACTCTTCATTTTCCATCATCTCCCATCTGCGACTGTCATAGAGCGTTAGCTTTAAAAGCATATCCCACAAGTCATTTTCTGAGGGTTACGTGAGCTGTATCTTTAATTGCTCAGATTAGATTTTGATGTTTCTTAAGTGGAGAAAATCAGAATTATTATTTATTTTAAAGCAGGTACATGTCCTAATTTGTGAATTTTGTTTTGGTTTAGCACCTGATGGATATGAAGGCAAAATACAGTACACCGAAAGTAGATGAAATCCTGTTTAGAGATAACCATATCTTTTTTATATGCATTAAATGTACCAGAGGCCAAAGTTGATTTGTGCCTTTGCTGCAGGTTTCTCCAATGTATATCAAATGTTTAATGATGATTTGCTACACCTCAGACAAATTAAGTACTGAGCCAAGCCTTCCATTTGAAGTTTAAGGGGTTGCTGTAGCCTAAAAAATATCACCTAAACAAAAAATTTTACCTTTTTACTTTTATATAGAGCTCACTTTAAATATAATTTAAAACTATTTCTGCTTTCAAAAAGCAAGTTTTATTTTTTTATTTTTGATATTAGTTATAAAACATATGTATGGAGTCCTAAGTAAGATTGACATTATGAATTTACTATTTTTGTAAGTGGATAGATATGTTAGCCCACAAAAATGATACAAATTAATATGATGGAACTACTTTTGAATCAGTGCATCCAGTTTTTTATGGCAGATCGAAATTTATTGCTTTTGTCTTTTCTCTAGGTTTCCTATGCTCGTCCAAGCTCTGCATCAATCCGTGATGCTAATCTGTATGTTAGTGGCCTTCCTAAATCCATGACTCAAAAAGAATTAGAGCAGATGTTTTCACAATACGGCCGAATCATCACTTCCAGAATTTTAGTTGACCAAGTCACTGGTAAGTGCCAATGATCCTACTTTATTTTCAAATGAGAATCACGATCTTTTTAACCATGCAAACATTTCAAGTGGTGAAAGTTTCAATTGTGTTTTGAGTGCAACAGAAGTTTTTATATTTTACTGCAGCAAAAAAACAAGTTGCTGGGAGAACTCAGAGACTCAGGTAGTATCAGTGAAGGCAAAGAGACAGTCAGTGTTTCAGGTGGAGAGTTTACGTCAGGATTTATGTCTGATTCTATTTTCGTCCACACATGCTGCCTGACCCACAGAGTTCCTCCAGCAGCTTTTTTCTAGCTCCAGCCCCAGCATCTGCAATCTTTTATCATAAAATTTCAGTATATCCATCAAAAATGGCATGATGTATCATTTGTTATGCTTTGCTGGTTGTTTTGAATTCATTCTTACTTTTTCAGTGAGGGTCATATTTGGTTAGGTCCTGTTAATCAGCATAGCTGACTATTCAGTATGTCAAATCTCATCAGAAAAAAATTAAACATTACAGCTAAGTCATTCCTCCTTGCCATTTTTATTGAGACGTGCTTCCAAGTGGATGAGGGAGAAGAGGTATCTAATCACCAAAGTGACATGCATTTATCTGACCACTCTTGGTCTTTGAGATCATCATAATATTAGAAATGCCCTTTCTGATCTCAGAAGCCAACCCACCCCCAACTTCCTGGTACTCAAGACTCTACACACTCTTGTGGGGAACCTGTACAGGATGTCAGTATCCTCCATTCAGAATGAAAAAATGGCGAGTTTAAATTGATAATTTTTTTTACAGTTTGAGTCTATGTAGTATGTTCTAAGTATGACTGGACTTATTTACAGTACATATTCTGCCCCACCACTCAGTAAGTAAATACACATTTTTGACATATGTAAAATGCTAGTAACACACAATCTGATTGAGGAAAATAGTAGGTTGATCAGCATCTGTAGGAAGAAAGGAATTGTCAGTGGTTCAGTTTGAAACTGCATTATGATCAAAAGCCATGTTTTTCGTTAGCATGGACTTATTGTATTTGTCTATGACTCTAATTTCTTTCCTCCCCCAGATGCTAATTGATATGCTGTATTTCGCTAGCAGTTTATTGGTTGCTGTAGATTCTAGCATTTGCAGTCTCTTTGTGTTTTCATGAAATGCAAGCCCTACTGTAGGTCCAATTAATTATCAACAAAAAAAAAGCTTGCAAGTCTAGAGCATTGTCCATGGTTCAGTGTTCTGTGTATTTGACAAACAGAACAGGTAGAAATTATGCTTTTTTTAATCCCAAACTTCAACATTTGTTTAGGCCAGTAGGATTCATTACACTGGACAACAAGGATAAGAAAATCTGCAAATGCTGGAAATCCAAGCAACACGCATAAAATGCTAGAGGAACTCGGCAGGCCAGGCATCTTTGGAAAAAAGTAAACAGTTGACGTTTCAGGCTGAGACCCTTCATCAGGACTATCTTAATGGGTCTCAGTCTGAAACTTTGACAGGTTACTCTTTTCCACATATGCTGCCTGGCTTGCTGAGTTCCTCCAATGTTTGGTATTTTTTTCAAAAGTATTGCTTCTTCATAACTATTAATTTTAGATTATGATAGACTGCTTAAAGCTGAAAACAAATATAATTTCAGACTACTTGTGTCATGTAGGAATTTGGAGAAACAGATTAACTTTTATTGAATATAATGTGTTTAACTGCATATCATTGTTGACACTTTGCAATAGTTCATCTAAGTTAAACATGTTTTGGTGATGATTTTTGTTTGTCCTCAGTGTCTGAGGCTTCTCACTTGGGTCCAACAATAATCAGCCAGCATTGATGGATTCCAGTTGCCCTGATTCCATTTCTCCATGACCACAATGTCCTGGTAAAACCTTTCGCCATGCTAGTCACTGACTCCACCAAGACTTGCAGGGAAGAAGTCTAAATGGGAATGCAGGAAATGAATCTTTAGTGGCATGTTGTACTTCATGGTTTTGTATGTTTGAGACAATTTGTCAACCAGCTGCATGTAGTTTGGTGTTCTGTAGTTGCCAGGAAAATTTTCAGCAACATCCTTTAATACCTTCCGTGCCTTTTTCTCCAGTCTCACTAGAAATTCCTCAAATTGCCTGTTTGATTTGTAGACCAACAAAAATGCCTTCCTTAATTTTTGCATCAGTTACTCTGACTTGAATTATGAATTGAAATAACAAAATTAGACGACTTCAAAAAGATGGTGCACGACAGGGAAATTTCATGGTGATTTTCATGATCAGCAGCCCAAAATCCATAAGTTACACCCAGAAGTATTCAGAAAGCAAAATCTTTGTTGTCCAATGTAGTCAGTCACGTACAACAGGTGGACTGAAATTACTGGAAGTGATTTTAATTGTTGTAATCTAAATAATAGGTATTTAAGATCTGATCTCACTACACATTTTCCTTCCCCTTCTTTAATTACTAAAACTTTACCCCAGAATTGTTGACCTCACACAAAGTCAGGAGAAAAAACTGCAAATTAGGAGATTCCACTTATGGCATTTACCCCTGCAGCATTAGGTTCAAGACTTTCTTATAGTTTTCATTGTTTAAAAACTAGCTTTCCAAAAGCAATTGCAATCAGTTCTTAGGAAAGCAGTGTTCAGAAAAACACACTGAGGTCACTGGACATGTTTCCGTGATTTCAAATGATGTGAAACATTCAATTTGATGTCACTGTGCCCATGAAATGGCAATTAGTGGAGGGTTGAAGGCCAGCTTTGGTAGTTTTGATAGCATTTCTTCTCCCCAGTCCTTTTGCTAACCTTGACGTTCTGCAGGTACTGGAAATCCAGAGTAACACATGCAAATTACTGGAAGAACTCAGCAGGGCAGGCAGAATCTATGAAAAGTTATATTAAAAAAAACTTTTATAAGAGTTATAAAAAGTTGATGTTTCAAGCCAAGGCCCTTCATCAGGGCTCAAAAGAAAAGGGTCAGAATAAGAAGCTGAGGGAGGGGAATGAGTACAACTTGGAAGGTGATGGGGAAGTTAGGTCAGTGGGCGAGGGAAGATGAAGTGAGAAGCTGGGATGTGACAAGTGAAAAAGATAAAGAAGGGCTCAGGAAGAAGAAGGAATGTAGTATGAGTGGAGAGTGGACCATGGGAGAAAGTGAAGGAGATGGAGAACCAGAGGGAGATGATGTGGAGAGGAGAAGGGGCAGCCCGAATGGGGAATGGAAAAGGAAAGTAGGGGGAGCAGTGTGAAGTTACTGGACATTGGAGAAATTAATGTTCATGCCATCAGGTTGAAGGCTATGCAGTCCATTCATAAACGAAAGCAAACTAAAGGAAGTAAAAGATATACTTCACACTCCAGTAACTGATGAATGGGTTTTGGAAACCAGGAAGTGAGTCACTTGATGTAAGATTTCCAGTCTTTCTGTTCTTGTGGTCTTAGTATCTGACCCTGTTAAGTTTCTAGCCATTGATGATGTGCAGAATGTCAGAATACTGTTGAATAGTAAAAAAAAATATTGGTGAATAAACTCTCCTGTTAGAATCTGGGTTTTGTGTGGCTTGTTAATGATGGTTTATTGACTAAATCTTATGCAGGTCTGCTGCACACTGGCATGGATTGATTCATTTTGTAAGGAAATGTAAATGGAATTAAGCAGCACAAATACCAACTTCTAACCATATTAACATGTCTAACAAGGTTATTTTCAGTTGGTTGACATCAACTCACTGATTGGTTCAGTGTACCAAAAACTTGTTGACTTCTCTGGTATCAAGTTCCATCTACTCTTCACAATCCAGGGTAGTAATCTCTGGATTGCTGCCTGTGCTACACATCAGTGAGAGAAAAAATAGGATGATTTGGCAGATAAATGAGGAATTGATGCAGGGGACAGGATTTTAGATATCTCTGGATCATTGAAGTCTCCTCTGGAGAAGGTATAACCTGTACAAAAAGGAGGAGTTATACCTGAACTCAAAGGGGACCAATATCTTTGTGGGCAAGTTTGTTAGAGCTGTTGGGGAGGGTTTAAACAACTTTGGTGGGGGATGTGAACTGGAATGATAGGGCTGAGGATGGAGCAATGGGTATACAAGTAGATATAGTGAGACTGTCAGGAAGGAGAGGCAGATGATAGACCAAAATTACAGTCAATGGGAAAAGTTAAACTGTAACATGGGGGCAAAATCTAAAAGGGTGATGAATACATGACTGAAGCTCTCAGATTAGAATGTACGCAATATATAGAATAAGATTATCTTGTAATGCATTTAGAGATCGGCAGATAAGACGTTGTGGGTGTCACTGAGTCGTACGTGAAAGAAGATCATAGTTGAGAGCTTTGCATCCAAGTATACACGTTGTATCGAAAGGACAGGCAGGTAGATAGAGGGGGTTGGGTGGCTCTGTTGATGGTAAATGAAATCAAGTCATCATAAAGTGGTGACATAGGATCGGAAGGTGTAAAATCAGTATACGTAAAATTAAGAAACTCAGAAGACACTGATAGGAGGTATATACAGGCCTCTAAATAGTAGTCACGATGTGGGAGACAAATTAAAATGGGATGGAAAAGGCATGAAAAAAGTGGGATTTCAATAAGTAGGTAAACTGAAGAAATTAAGTTGGTAAATCCCAAGAAAGGTAATTTGTAGAATGCATATGACATAACTTTTTAGAGCAGCTTTTGGTTGAATACACTAGAGGAAAGGCAATTCTGGATTGGGTGTTGTGCAGTGAACCATATTTGATTAGGGGGCTTAAGGTAAAGGAACCCTTAGGTTCCTATCAAGACAGGATAGAATCAGCCTGCATTTTGAGAGGGAGAAGATAAAAACAGATGTATCGGTATTACAGTGGAGTAAAGGGAATTACAGATGCATGAGAGAGGTTGATTGGAAAGTTGATTGGAAGGGGACACTAGCAGGAATGACAGCAGGTCATCAATGGTTGGTGTTTCTGTGGGCGTTTTCAAAAGGCACAGATAGATATTGTACATCCAAAAAATTAAGAAGTATTCTAAAGCTACACACAGAAGATGCTGGAGGAAGTCAGCAGGCCAGGCAGCATCTATGGAAAAGAGTAAACAGTGGACGTTTTAGTCCTGATGAAGGGTCTTGTACCAAAATGCCAACTGTTTACTCTTCTCCATTGATGCTGCCTGGCTTGCTGATTCCACCAGCATTTTGCGTGTGTGCTTTGGATTTCCAGCATCTTCAAATTTTCTTGTATAAGTATTCTAAAAGCAGGATGAGGCAACAGTGGCTGACAACGAAAGTCAGGCTAACCTTTGGTAACTTTTTGGTAACATTGGTAAGAGAGAGAGCATATAATATAGAAAAAATTAGTGGGAAGCTGGAGGATTGAGAAATTTTAAAACCCAACAGAAGGCACCAAAAAAGGTTGAAAAAGAGAAAAGATGGAATAGCCAATAATTTAAAGGAGGATAGCAAATATTTTTTAAACGTATTAAAAGTGGACATTGGACTGCTGGAAAATGACGCTGGAGAGGTAGGAACGGAGGACAAAGTAATGCTGGATGAACATAATAAGTATTTTGCTTCAGTCTTTCCCATGGAAGACACTAGCAGTATGCCAGAAATTTGATAGTGTCAGGGCAGAAGTGACTGATGTTGCTATTACTAAGGAGAAGATGCTTGGGAAACTGAAAGGTCTGAAGGCAGGTAAGTCACCTGGATCAGATGGACTACACTCCAGGGTTCTGAAATAGGTAGCTGAAGAGATTGTGGAGGCATTAGTAATGATCTTTCAAGAATCACTAAAATGTTTATGGAAGACTGTAAAATTGCAAATGTCACTCCACTCCTTTAAGGTGGAGGGAGGCAGAAGAAAGGAAATTATAGGCCAGTTAGCCAGACTTCAGTGGTTGGGAAGATATTGGAGTCCGTTATTAAGGATGAGGTTTCGGGATACTTAGAGGTGCATGATAAAATAGGACAAAGTCAACATGATTTCCTTGAGGGGAAATCTTGCCTGACAAACCTGTTGGAATTCATTGAGGAAATAACAGACAAGGTAGACAAAGGAGAGTTAGTGAATGGTGTTTACTTGGAGTTTCAGAAGACCTTGTCATAAAGGGTAAACAGTCGATATTTTGAGCCAAGGCCTTTTATCAGGACTGGAATAAAAAGATGAGAAGTCAGAGTAAGAAGGTACCTTACTCAGGCTGAAGGAACGCGGCTGAAACATCGACTGTTTACTCTTTTCCATAGATGCTGCCCCTAGCATTTTGTGTGTGTATTTTGGATTTCTAGTATCTGCTGATTTTCTCTTGTTTGTGATTGGGTAAAGGGGGGCTTTTTCTGGTTGGCTGTCAGTGACTAGTGGCATTCCACAGGGGTCAGTGGTGAGATTGCTCCTTTTCATGACAGAATCATATATCAGTGATTTTGATGACAAAATTGGTGCCTTTGTGGTCATGTTTGCACACTGTATAAAGACAGGTGAAAGGGCAAGTAGTGCTGAGGAAGCAGGGAGTCTGCAGAAGATAGACAGGTTGGGAGAATGGGCAGAAAAGCAGCAGATGGAATATAGTGTTGGGAAATATATGTTCATGCACTTTGGTAGAAGGATAAAGGCATAGAGTATTTTCTAAACATGGAGAAAATTCAAAAACAAAAGGTGCAAAGGGACTTGGGAATCCTTGTGCAGCATTCTCTAAAGTTGAGTCAGTGGTAAGGAAGGTAAGTGCAATATTATCATTTATTTTGAAAGGACTGGAATATAAGAGAAAGAATATGTTGCTGAGGCATTGGTCAGACCATATTTGGGGTATTGTGAGCAGCTTTGAGCCTCTAAACTTAAAAAATGATATGATGGCATTGGAGACCATAAGACAAAGGAGCCCAAGTCGGCCATTCAGCCCATCGAATCTGCTCTGCCATTTCATCATGAGCTGATCCAATCTCCCCTTTGGTCCCATTCCCCCGCCTTCTCACCATAACCTTTAATGCTACTCAGATACCTATCAATCTCCGCCTTAAATACACCCAATGACTTGGCCTCCACTGCTGCCCGTGGCAACAAATTCCATAGATTCACCACCCTCTGGCAAAAAAAAAAATTTTGCATCTGTTCTGAATGGGCGCCCTGCAATCCTCAAGTCATGTCCTCTCATAATAGACTTCCCCACCATGGGAAACAACTTTGTCACATCCACTCTGTCCATGCCTTTCAACATTCAAAATGTTTCTATGAGGTCCCCCCCCCTCATTCTTCTAAACTCCAAGGAGTACAGTCCAAGAGTGGTCAAACGTTCCTCATATGTTAACCCTCTCATTCCCAGAATCATTCTAGTGAATCTTCTCTGAACCCTCTCCAATGTCAGCACATCCTTTCTTAAATAAGGAGCCCAAAACTGCACAGTATTCCAAGTGAAGTCTTCCCAATGCCTTATAGAGCCTCAACATCACATCCCTGCTCCTATACTCTATTCCTCACCACCGACTCAACCTGGAGGTTAACTTTAAGGGTATCCTGCACGAGGACTCCCAAGTCCCATTGTATCTCAGAACTCTGAATTCTGTCCCCATTTAAATAATATTCTGCCCATTTTTTTCTTCTACCAAAGTGCATGACCGTACACTTTCCAACATTGTAATTCATTTGCCACTTCTTTGCCCATTCCCCCAATCTATCCAAGTCTCTCTGCAGACTCTGTTTCCTCAGCACTACAGGCCCTTCCACCTATCTTTGTATCATCAGCAAACTTAGCCACAAAGCCATCTATTCCATAATCCAAATCATTGATATACAACGTAAAAAGAAGCGGCCCCAACACGGATCCCTGTGGAACACCACTGGTAATCGGCAGCCAACCAGAATGGGATCCCTTCATTCCCACTCTCTGTTTCCTGCCAATCAACCAACGTTCTATCCACGTATGTACCGAGGAGGTTTACGAGAATGATTCCAGGAATTAGAGGGTTAACATATGAGGAGCGTTTGGTGGCTCTGAGCCTGTACTTGCTGAGGTTTAGAAGAATGAGAGGGATCTCATTGAAAACTATCAAATGTTGAAATGTCTGGATGGAATGGATGTGGGGAGGATGTTAACGAGAGTGGGTGAATCTGTGACCAGAAGGGCACAGCCTCAGAATAGAGGGACATCCATTTAGAACAGGGATTGGGGGGATTTCTTCAGCGAGAAAATAATGAATTTGTGGAATTTATTGCCACAGCTGTGGAGGTCTAG
Organism: Hypanus sabinus; assembly: GCF_030144855.1. Lineage (NCBI taxonomy): Eukaryota > Metazoa > Chordata > Chondrichthyes > Myliobatiformes > Dasyatidae > Hypanus > Hypanus sabinus. The sequence continues at coordinate 45,462,370 of NC_082716.1, read as the reverse complement.
TTATTGGGTGTATTTAAAGTGGAGGTTGATAGGTTCTTGATTAGTTAGTATGTCAAGGGTTATGGAGTAAAGGCAGGAGAATGGAGTTGAGGATAAGAAATCAGCCATGACAGAATGATGGAGCAGACTCTGTTGTGTATTTAATACTTCAGTAGTATTTGAATAATATTATAAATTTATTGCTTGATTAAGCATTCTTGTTCATTTAAATAATTCATTCTGGTTTATATGTAAATTACGTGAGTGGCATATGTCATCACGCCACCATGTTATACATACTTGTCTTGCTTTAAGTAAAGAACAAACTTAAGACTTTCATCCCTTGGGCTCCTGTATTTTTCTTCAAAATTAATTATATGTTTTGAAGTTACAAAACATTACTGTGGTGACAAGGCATTTTTAAAACGAACCCGGGGTGGCTACCAACCTGTTGAAGTGCAGCACATACAGAGATGATTGAGACAAAAAAAAGACAGAAAACATTAGAATTCATAGGTTCGTGAACAATAAGCACTGGCTGATAATAAATTATAAGAGCAGAAATGGCTGACTTGTATACTGAATGGCATGTACAGTATTTTAAAGCAGATAGAATAGCTTATGAGAAACGATTACCAATCTTAATGAGTGTATTGGTTTTAAAGGCATGTAGTTTGCTTCATAGTTTAACTGTTCCAACCAAACCAGTCAAAATGGAAGTAAGGCAGGAACATTTAAAACTGAAACCATTGTTGATTGCAGAATCATTAGGTTTCATAAATGGAATCCAAAGGGAGGGGTGTCCATTTCTGCACACGTGGCTGAATTGAAGAAGTTGTCTAACCATTGTCAGTAATGGGCTTAATGACGCCCATTACTAAAATCATTTAGTTTGTTAACTCTTACAAGAAAGCATTCAAAAAAATAGCTGCTAGCTGAAACACAACTTACATTTCAAAGAGCAATGGAAACAGCAGACAGACAACATTGAATTGCAGTCAAGAATGGAAATGTGAACAAATTTTTCAAAACCTAAACAGAAACCAGTCTGGCCAAACAATTTGTGTTACCATTGTAGCAGGGGCTTACGTACAACATATCAGTGCAAATTTAAAGGTGAAACTTGCAGAAAATGAAACAAAGTAGGACACGTACAAATAGTATGTCAAGCAGACAAAAAGGGATTGCACAGGAAAAAAGAAAAATCAAGTTACAGTTTCAGAAAAGCACTAACTTGCATGCTGTTGATGAGAGTGACACAGGTCTAGGTAGCCTTGAGATTCAAAATGTGAAATTAACAATGGACAAGCAATATGGCTTACACTAGAAGTGAATGGCAAATTAATTAAAATGGAATTGGACACTAGTTTAGCTGATTCCGTCATTCCATAAAGTGAGTTTGAATAGCATTTCAAAGATACTAAACTGAAGCCAGCAGATATCCAGCTAAGAAATTATACTGGAGAAAAGATAACCCCTGTGGGAATGGCATTGTGCCAATGAAATACAACACTCAGCAATCCACATTGGGTCTGTCTGGAGAAGGCCAGCATTGTAGGCTCCTGAGTGGCTGAGACAGCTAGCTACAACTTGATTGGAGATCCATCCACAGTTTGCATGCCACGTCCTCTATAACAGAGTCAACCAAAAGCGAATTTTAAAAAGGTACTGGATGATGACACAACTGTCTCCATGCTGTACGCCATGAGCCATTGCTCAACAGAGGGGAGGCAGGTGTGGCGCCAACTTCTGTGCCTCTGGGTCGAAGGCATATTGGACCAAGTAAGGATCCTGCTGCCAGGAGTAATCGGGAAAGTGACATAAGCAGTGGTCCGACTACAAAAGTTTTGTAGGCAACATATCTGAGAAAGCTTCTGATATGTTAATCCAGCAGTTAATTCTGAAAAGTGGCTTGGTTTTAAGCTGGGAGAGAATTCAAGGAGCTTTAGGAAAATTGCAAGCATTCAGCTTTTGTGAATATAAACTGGAATCTACTCTGTGTACATTAAGGCTATTGCATGAATTTCAAGTGGGAGACAAAAGCTGCTTGTTAAAGTACCGTGGATGCAAAGACCAAAGCCCAGCTGGATGAGTGGAAGGCCAAAAAGAAAGGAGTCAACGGAGATACAAAAACAAGAGTCATCAGATGATGTTGATGTGGAAACCAGGAGGAGAGATCAGATCATAAAGGGAGCAATAGAAGGATTAAAAAGAGAATACTTCAGTGAACTAAATGCACCATCCCAAGATCAAGATGCACATCCTAGAAAGAAGAAAAAAGAGCAAGATAAAGAGAGAGGAAGAAGTTGAGACCAGAAGAGAAGCAAGGATTGAAATAGATCCAGATAGAAATGCTAAGTAAAAGAGAAGAAAGATGTCCAAAGCTGTCAGAACCACTTCCTGCTGCCCCAGAGGCAACCCTACAACCATGGAGAAGGCCCCAGAACCTGAAATTGTTTCACAACCATAAGTCTCTGCCAAGCAGACATTATCCCACAAAAGTAAGAAAGACACCAGAACCATTAAAACTTTAGGCCTGAATGGGACAATTTAAACTTTATTATGTAGTTGTATTATATTGAATACTGTTTATATAGTTGAGATGCATTCTCTATTGAGTTGAAGTTTTTAAGCTGAGCAGGGAGGAGTGTTGTGTATTTAATATTTCAGTAGTGTTTGAATAATATTGTAAATACATGTTTGATTAAGCACTCGTGTTTAAATAATTTATTACTGGTTATATCCAAATTACATGATTGGCATACGTCATCACACCACCACATGATACGTGCATACCTCGCTTAAAGTAAAAACAAATTAAGACTTGCATCTCTTAGGCACCTGACTTTTTCTTTAATTTTGCATCTTGGTATTAGAAAATGAAACTGACTCAATTGGCCAGCTGACCTAATTCTGCTCCTTTGTCTATGGTCTTATAAGCTTCCTTTCACAAATATTGTAATGATATAATGAATATGACCCTATTCTTTATTCTAGCTGTTGTAGCCATTAAGTTCTTAAATGATTTCACATAAATTTTGTGCATAGCAAATTCTGGAAAAGCTAACTGCTAAAAATAAAGCCTTTAACATATATAAAAACAATTAAGCATAGCCCTTTTTACTCATTTTTATAACTGACCCCTCCTTGAACATTAAATTATAGATGGCACAAAATACTGGGGAAGCTGTGAATTAAGTAAGGGGGTTAAGTATTGATGTTTGAAGTGATCTGGATATCCTAGTATAAGAAACACAGAAAACTAGCTGGCTGGTATAGCAAACAATTCTGAAGACAGACAGAATCTCAGCCTTTAAAATGAGGGTAATGGAGAACAAGAAAAGTGAAATCTTATTGCACCCATTCTGGGCTTTGGCAAGTTCACAGCCGTAGTGTAGTCTGTGATAGCTGGGATAATGGGCATTGTGCTATTCTCATTATTTAAAGAAGCGAGTACTTGCCTTGGAGGAACTGTAGCAAAGGCTCAAGAGACTGATCGCTGGGATGTGGGGTGCCAGATCAGGAAAGATTAGGGGGTTCAATTCCCACTGTTGTAAGGAGTTTGTACATTCTCTTCATGACAGTGTTGAGTTTCTTCCCACATTCCAAAGGTATATGGGTTAGGGTTATTAAGTTGTGGGCATACTGTATTGACGCTAGAAGCATGGTGACACTTGTGTGCTACCCCAACGCATCCTTGGACTGTGGTCATTGACACAAACATACATTTCACTATATGTTTCAGTATATTTGTGACAAATAAATAAAGCTATTCTTTAAATGTACCCAAGTTTCTGAAGTTAAGAACAATGAGAGGTCATGTTACTGAAACATATAACATATGTTATTCAAACATTTCAACAGGATAGATGTTGTAAGGTTGTTTCCTCTGGTGGGGATTCTAAAACTTAGGGGCATAGTCTAATGATACAAATTTAACAACTTAAAGCTAAGCTGAGGAGAAATTTCAGTCCCCAGATTTCTCAACCCATGAGAGCTGTGGATACTAAAGTCATTAAGATGTGAGATAGATTTTATTGTAACCATTTACTATCTAAATGATGACGTATACACCAAGTCTGCAAGGATTTCAAAATGTATCATCCAACGCCATGTTTTCTCACAGCTGCCTAGTCAAAGTGAGACATTTCCTGTGAAAACATTTCACTGCTCTCAGGTTATAAAAAATAACCATTCATTGTTTCATTTGGCAGTAAAGATAATCATTATGTATTTTTTTATTATTATGGGTTGGGTTTAAAGAATTGAGAGACAGGACTGCATGCCGTGATCCAAACAAAATTTTTGCATGTGATCTCTTGTGTATGCTGCCGTATGTTCACCATAAACAATTCAATCTGTTATTCATACTTGCCTGTAGATTGTGCATTTGCACAGAGTTTACAAGGTATATTCAGTGATTTCAAATGGTGTGAAATATTCACTTTGAAGTCACTGTTACTTTGAAACGGGCAAACAAGAGAGTTGGGCATATTTCTCTAGCACTTCTCCTGCCCAGTCCTCTCCCTAATCCCCAAACGATTCACAACATGCTTCTTCCATAAACTCCATAACCATATACAGTGATTGAAACTCATTGATCAAAGCCTTTTCTGCATTGCCCAAGATCAGTTCCATTGCTGTCAATGGCCTTGGAACATGCATGGTAGAATGTTACTACAATGCCCTTCCACAAATATTGTGCAGTTCCTCGAGTGTATTGCTTTAATTCCTAGATCAGTGAGTCCTTCAGATGTTGAGCTAATTGTGCCTGAAGAAAAGCAGATGATAAAGATACCTCATGCAAGAGAAATTCTGCTGATACTAGAAATCCAAGCAACACACACAAAATGCTGGAGGAACTCAGCAGGCCGGGAAGTAGCTATGGAAAAGAGTACAATCAACATTTCAGGCCGAGACTCTTCATCAGGACTGGAAAAAAAGATGAGTGAGATTAAGAAGTTTGCGGGGGGCTGGGGAGGAGTACAGAGCTGGGAAGTTGTCTGATGAACGAGACAGGGCTGAGGAAGGCAGAATTTGGATAGGAGAGGATAGAAAGCCATGGAAGAAAGAAAAGAGGAGGAGCACCAGACAGAGGTGATAGGCAGGTAAGGAGATAAGGTGAGAGAGGGAAATGGGGATAAGGAATGGTGAGGGGGGACATTACCATAAGTTCGAGAAATCAGTGTTCATGCCATCCGGTTGGAGGCTACCCAGACAGAATATAAGGTTTTGCTCCTCCAACTTAAGTGTTGCCTCATCATGACAGTAAAGGAGGCTGTAGACTGACATGTCAGAATGAGAATGTGAGGTGGAATTAAGATGAGTGGCACTGGGGGAGGTACTGTTTTTACTGATGGATGGAGTGTAGGTGCTTGACAAAGCGGTCTCCGAATCTGCGTTGGGTTTCACCAATATACAAGAGGCCACACTGGGAGCACCGGATGCAATAGGTGACCCCAACAGACTCACAAGAGAAGTGTCGCCTCACCTGGAAGGACTGTTTGGGGCCCTAAATGGTAGTGAGGGAGGAGGTGTAGGGGCAAGTGTAGCACTTGTTCTGCTTTCAAGGATAAGTGCTAGGAGGGAGATCAGTGGGGTGCAGTGAACAGGCAAGGGAAGTTACGGAGAATTAGATGCTGGATATGGAGGGTGGTAGGTGAGAACAAGAGGAGCCCTATCCCTGGTGGGGTGTTGGGAGGATGGGGTGAGGGCAGACTTTTGCAAAATGGAGGAGATGCAGTTGAGGGCAGCATTGATGGTGGAGGTAGGAAAGCCCCTATTTTTGAAGAAGGAGGACATCTCCACACTCAGGTTCGAGGAACAATACCTTATATTCCATTTTAGTAGCCTCCAGCCTGATAGCATGAACATTGATTTCTTGAACTTCCTGTAGATGTCCATTCCCCATTCCCATTTCTCTCTTGCCTTATCTGCTTACCTGCCTATCACCTCCCTCTGGTGCTCCTTCCCCTTTTCTTTCCTCCATGGCAGCCTGTCCTCTCCTATCAGATACCCCCTTCTCTAGCCCTGTATCTCTTTTCACCAATCAACTTCCCAGCTCCTTACTTCACCCCTCCCCCCACCCCGGTTTCACCTATCACCTTGCGGTCCTTACTCCCCACCCCGAACTTCTTACTCTGATTCTTCGTCTTTTTTCCAGTCCTGATAAAGGGTTTCGGCCCAAAATGTCAACTGCACTCTTTTCCATAGATGTTGCCTGGCCTGCTGAGTTCCTCCAGCATTTTGTGTGTGTTGATGGAGATATTTAATAGAGCAGCCTATAGTAAATCAATAAGTAGTTTTGGGTCCACATTTCCTGGCACATCCTGTTGTATTTTCTCTATAAATAAAGAAGTTGTGTTCAACCTTTCTTGTCTTTTTAATTGTACTGTTCATATATAAGAGTAGTTTGGCAATTAGGGCTTTTAACTTCCTAAAATCAATTACAAGCAATTGTACAGTAGCTCCTAGTTTCTGATGTCTGGGGAGAGGAACCCAGCATGAAACAGTGGTGGTTCTTTTTAATGCTTTTGTGCATCTTAAGCAATACTTGCTTATTAATATAAATACAGCTTTAGAATGATCTTTTCATCTGAACTATATTGCAGGTGTTTCCAGAGGAGTTGGGTTTATTCGTTTTGACAAAAGGATAGAAGCAGAGGAAGCAATCAAAGGATTGAACGGGCAGAAACCTTCCAGTGCTACAGAACCCATAACTGTGAAATTTGCCAATAATCCCAGCCAGAAAACAAGCCAAGCATTACTTTCACAGCTGTATCAGTCACCTAGCAGACGTTATCCTGGGCCACTTCATCACCAAGCTCAGAGGTTCAGGTAATAAGAAAATATCTATCTCAATATAACTAATATTAAGGGGGTCTAGCATTTTAGATAAAAATATTGTTTTTAAAAAAAATCAAGAAACCAAGTTAATAGTTTAATTGTGTAGTCATCAAATTCAAGTAAAATTTATACAAAGTAAAAGATTGAATGATTTATGATAAAAAAATTTAACTTTCTGGCAACAATAGAGCATCCAGTGTAGAAAGATAACAAATGTTTTTGTAATTACTAATTTTCATTTAGGGGTGATTAATTACGTGCTGTGCGAAGAGGAGTCGTACATAGTGCACACCATCCTCAAGTTGGGAAACAGTAAAATGAAAATTTCAAAAGCCTTTTATACAGCTTAAGTTTGAAAATCAAAAGAAGATCACTGAATAAGGATTTGGTTTCAGATTCAACAAACATTCTTTCTAATTATATTTTTATATGACATTTTATCCTTATTTAATCTACTGAATCAGGAGTATATATTATCCTTAAAAATTCAACATTTTTTTTTGTGTTTACTTGTTTAAGTATCAAAATCAATTTTAATACTAGTAATAAGATCAACTTTTGTCAGCTCAGTGTACAAGTAATTATTATTTCTTGAATGTAATATCACTCCTAAAGACCATTGCAGGATTCTTTAGCTGTCCTAGGAAGCGAAGCTGTCTGTAGACTTCACTGAGTGCAATCTATGCATTGCAGGTATTGAAGAGGTGACCTTTGTCCTCAGTTCTCTGGGAAAATAAATACCACCATATATACCACCGTTGCTGGTGAACCATCAAAATCTTCTTCATCAAATTAAAGGGGTGGGATGAGGGGGGCGCAAGCAGTAAAGTGGAAAAGACTGAAAGGCTTCAGGGAACTTCACTTCTTTTGGAGAGTCTTCTATAACAACCTTAAGACCATTGTCCTATCTTCAGACATGCAAATACACCCATTTTCCAAATTTCCTGGACCAAAGTTCTTCCAAGGTGTTTTTTTCCTAATAAGAATATTGCAAGGCATGATTGGTTAGGTTACAAAAGGCTTAAGGGTATGAAATTCAGATTTATAGTGAATTCTTGATGAATTGTAAATTCGTATTGTATGTGTATGGATTGTTGTTTCAAACAGATACAAACATCTAAAACAAAAACAGAAAATCATTGGGAAAATAAACAATTAACATTTTAGGATAATTAGATTTAATCAGACCTCATGTTTTTGTTGGGAAACAAGCTTATCTCCTAAAGTTATAAGAACACCAAATAGTGGTACTTGCAGGCATAGATTTTACACTTTCTATGGCTGTGATCCCAGCATTTTGATGCTATTGCCATCAAGTGGAACAGAACATAGCCCTTTTTCAAAGTACTGCTATTACCCTTACTACAAATAAATAGAGTTCAAACCTTGTAAACTGCTGCCCATTTCCAATGTCCTTTTGCTGTATAATTCCTGTCATCACCTGAACCATGCATGTTTCTCCTGCATCTCTTGAGGTTGAATCTTATCAATTGTGTTCCTAATTCTGTTTTGATGCTAAAACAACTCCAATTAAATTATTAAGTGGTGATCCTCTTTGGCCTTGACCATTACCATTCTTGTAATCCTCAATCTTTCAAAGATCTTTGACACGGTTGAAAATATTAATTCTCCAATTAACCAGACTTCAAGCTTTTGTCAAATTCCCTTGTGTGGTTTCCACTATCATATTCAATTGTAGCAGGAACGTCATTCCTACTTGTCACTACACCTTTGTCTTTGAAATCCCACACATTTTGTGGTTCTCCCATGAAGAAGGACCAGAATGGTTAACTTTACTGAAAAGGAATAAATCACCTGATACAGTTGAGAATAGTAAATGAGGAAACTGCAGAGGCTTCGGCCATTCGTAGATTTGGCATTACTTTCTGAGGGTTGGAAAACTGCAAATATTATGCATTTAGTTTTTAAAAAGTATGTAGGGATAAACCACATCAAAAGTCTTAAAACTTCAGTGATTAGAAAATTTATAAAAACAATGATTAGGGACAGAATTAGAAATCCTGTGCACTAATGTGGGTTTAGAGGCAGCTGGATTTAAGTTGTTAAAAACAAATTAATTCTAACAAACTACAGAATTCTGTGCTGAAGTAACAGGCAGGATTGATGAGGAAAATGGGTTTCTTGTGTTATAGAAATGCAAGTAGTATTTGATAAAAGTACTATACAATATGCATCAAGAACAAAGTCCATAGGATAAAATGAGGTGTAGCAGCTTTGGAGAAAGTAGAAAGCAGCTTTGTCTATTTCCCAACTGCAGTTAACGTTTCTTCGTATGATGTGAAAGTAGTTTCTTCTTGTGCACTAATGGGGCCCAGAAGATAACCAAGGTGGGCAATCACAGAAGCCTTGAGATAGGGAGGGCTGAAAAGAGGGTTGTATCTCCCTGTCTTCTTTACTTTGCACAGGTAGTAAATTCACTATAGCTTAGTTCTTGAACATAGATCAGCAGTATCTTGTGTGTATGTGACCATCGTGGAAGCAGAACTCTACACTTCCTTCAGTAAAACCTACAGCCAGCTGGTACATCTGAAGGCTTGTTGCTGTCAAAGTAATGCAGGTTGTACTCCTCAAGGTCATTCTAAGATTCTGTAGGTCAAGATTTCTCAGCTATCAGTACACGACCAGGTAAGTAGAGTTAACCACAGGTGAACTTGATGTTCACAGATCAAGAGGGTCTCTGGTCTGCTGCTTAAACTTGATCTTTGCAATCAAGTCCTAAGAGAATGCATTTTATTATAATCAATGCACTCCATACCAGAATGCAGCATTTACTAATTAGGATTTTGTTCAATTAATGTGCTATAGATTTGCAACCATGTAGGGACATTACTCCAAATGTCTGCAAAATATCTTGGCAGCTAACATGATTCCATTATTTTCAGACTCCCCCCTAATCTACTCCATACTTGATGGTTGAGGGAGTAGTGTGGAGTTCTGGGGTAGTGTAAAACAACAGCTGAAAATCTGGCTTATGAGAATGCAAACCCATCTTCCCACTAAAGATGTTGAGCAAACCCTTAGAATGCAGAATATGTTTTTTTTGAGCCATGAACTCTGCTTCAACGGGCACCAGCTTGGATGTAAAGAGTGCTGGTGGATTCTACACGTCGCAGCACTGTGATGGTCACAGATTCACATGAAGACACGAGTTGTTTGATTAGGAGTAGTTCTGCCAAAACAAAGATTCAGCAAGGTCAGAGGAGCAGCACATTGTTGTATGGACTGCAGAGCTGCACTGATAGCCGTGACATTATTAACATTTCAGCAGCTTTTGTTGAGATGGAAACTGCTTTGTACCTCAACCCCTTCTGTCAACACAAAGCAGTTAATAACTATTGTTAGGTTCTTTGTCTATCCCCTACTGTTCAGAGTCAATCCATGGTCTCCTTTTTCCACGTTTTAAAAGACCATTCAGAAAACTTCTTCTGGCTAGAAAATGGGCAGGTTTTCATGTATTGTACAGTCAGAGAAATACAGCACAGAAGCAGGTGCTTCAACCCATCGAATCTGTGTCAGGCTATTATTCTGCCTAGTCCATTGACCTGCAACGGGACCATAGCCCTCCATACCCTCCCATCCATGTACCTATCCAAACTTCTCTTTAATGTTAAAAACTGAACCCACAGGTGGCTAATATCTTAGTCAATTTACTACCTCAAACTGAATGTCAGGCGAATGAACCACTTTGACCAACCTCTCATGTGAGACCTCATCAGGGGCCTTGCTATGTAGACAATAACCGGTGCTTTGACTTCAGTTTTCCTGATAACCTGTTTGAAAAATTGTAAGATTGGTTAGACAGGACCTACCGTGCACAAAGCCATGTTAACTATTCCTAATCAGTCCCTGTTTATCCAAATATTTATGCAATATGTCCAGTCCTTTAGAATACCTTCCAGTAACTTGCCCACTAGTAATATCAGGCTCACCTCCCTGTAATTTCCTGACTTATTTTTGGAACCTTTCTTAAACAACGGAAGAACATTATTTATCCTCCAATCCTCTGGTGCTTCATCCATTGCAAAGGAGTCATTAAATATCTCTGCTGGGGCCTCTGCAATTTCTGCAGTAGCCTCCCACAAGAGCTGAGGGAACATCAATCCCTTATCCACCCTAATTTGCCTCAAGACTGGAAGCATCTCCTTTGTAATCCGTATGCAATCCATGACCTTGCTGCTGTTTTGCCTCACTCCTATACACTCTGTCCGTCTCGCAAGTAAATACATATGCAACAACCCCCCCCCCCCAATTTCCTTGCATAGACAACCACGCTGATTGTCAGGAAGACCAAGTTGCAATCATTTTGCTCTTAATTAATCTATTGAAGTCCTTGGGATTCTCCTTCATCATGTCCTCTATGGTAACCTCATGCCTTCTTTCAGCCTCCTGATATTCTCTTGCATTTCTTGTACTCATCAAGTACCTCATCTGTTCCTTGCTGCCTATACCTGATGTGCACCTCCTTCTTCTTTACCAAGGCCTCAATATCACTCAAAACCAGGATTCCCTTAACCTGTTAGTCTTGGTTTTTACTCTGACAGCAACATATAACTCTGTTACTCTCATAGTTTCACCTTCGAAGGCCTCCCACTTATCAAGCTGAAAACAACCTGCCCCAATCCACGATCTGTCAAGTTGATCTCTTTCTGATAACATCAAGAATGTCCTTTCGCCAATTTAAAGTAACAACCCAAGGACTAGAGCCACCCTCCATAATTATCTTGAAACTAATGGAATTATGATCAATGGAATTGTGAGACACGCAACAGAAATTTGAACTGTTTCTAGAATTCCTTGCTTCTTCTCCCTAGTGCTCAGGTGTAATACAACTCTGTTGGCTTCTGCAGAGCTACAGGACAATTGCTCCGATTAATGGGCTGTACAACCAGAGCTACAATGCTGCAGTTGCATGTATTTGCACTAACTTAGTTCTTAAACCAAAGTAAACAAGCCCTTAGCTGCTAGAAGTGAATTGTTCAAGGATTGCTACAGAGCAGTGCTTTCATTCTGTGCTGAAGCCGACACGCAGACATCGTCATGCCTGTTCTTTCCACAGCCAGTCATTGGCAGAGAAAGCCCTTCATAGTCAAAGTGAACTCTACCATTCTCTTTGCAGAGGCCATTGTGTGTGGCTGCACATCACCTACAATTTTTTTTGGCTGTGTCTTCAGTAGTATCCTATTGTTTGATAGCTACCAAGATGTGGCATCAATATGTTGTCATCAACATCTCCCAGTACCTGCCTCCAGCTGGACCAAGCTTGGAAGTTCTTGTACCCCCTCTCCCCCCAGTGTGCTTATAAGCCCTCTTCTAGTCTGTTCCATCAGCTCCTGCTTCCTTATGATGTATGAGACATCATGTGCAGCCCCACCCAATGTTTTATCAGCCTCACTGGTGGATCTGTGCTAATTTATAGAAGACCTACTGTAAATCACTCAATGGTGGATTTTTAAAATGACTTCCCATGAAGAAATTCTTCAGCCTCCTCAAGGCATGTATCTTGCAGGATGGGTGAGGTCCTATTGAGATATTGCAGATGTAAATTAGAAGGTTGAAGGTGAGAATGCTTTTTATTTTAAACGAAATCTCTTTTCATTCATTATTGGTATCCAATGCAGAAGAGTGATCTTTGAGTGCACTAGGTAAAGGCGAGGCTTCTATCTGCCTGTCTCCGTTGAAGGTGTATCCCACCTGTAATTCCAATAGCCTGGGTTATCACCTTCACTGACTTATTACTGGAGGAGCTCCTCACTTCAACTGCCTTTATAGATGTTTGCAGTCTTAAAAGAATCCACTGGGTGAAACCAAACAATCAGTTATCTGAACTTAGGTTAAATGAGGTATCTGCTGATGGTGCCATTGAATAAGGTAGGTGCATACATAGTAATATGAATAAGAGCTAGAAATAATTTCAACACATATACAAGGAAGGCCAAGCTGTTTTGTGGAGTGAAGTAGGACAGAACATCATAACATGGCTGAATACGCCTCTGTGTTCCACTTTGCTCTTAATTCCTGCACACATCTCACATCATGTACTTGTTATTGGATGTTGGCTGCTTTGTCCTATAGCCATAAAGATCACACACAAGTTTCCACATTCAACAAGACATTGCTTGAATTTGGAGGCAGTCTTAGCCTGTTTACTTCCAATTTTTTTATGTGACCAACTCCTTTAAATAACCAAGATGAAATTGAGACTCCACAAACTTAAAAGAACAGTGAGAAAAGAAAAACTCATCAATTCCTCCACGCACATTCTCGCACCAAACCACACCATACTTCTAAATCTGTGTGTCTAGACCCCATGATCTTGAATTCCTTTCCACACTTTTCAAATCAAGATTTTTCTCACCTATTTCTTTCTGTAGCTTGGTACTTATTTTACCTTATTACACTTACAGTGTTTCCTGGGGTAAAAGAAACATATTTTTGTTTCAGGTATGAGGTTACAGAGTATACTGCAGAAATGCCTTGCTTTAGGAGGTGAATTCTATTGATATTCTGAAGTAACAGATCTGAGTGTAGTTTAAATTTTAACTGCGACATACTGTATATTTATGTATTGATTTGAAGACACTCAATGAAAATGATCTATCATGGTGCCACTTGGCAGAAGAAAATTGAATAAAATGTCCAACAAGCCAGAGAGGAAAAAAAATTATATCCTTCAATCCAGGACCTTGTGGCAAAGATATTTCTGTCTAACTTTTAAGGTCTATTCATAGCTATTTGCTCGTTTGGTGTTTTTAACTCCTTTATTTTGGTGTTATGAATCATTTTTTGCACCCACAATAGACAATTACTTTAGATCCTAAGATACAATCCCAAGATAAGATCAAATATATAGTGGGCGGCGCAGTAGCATAGCAGTTAGCATAATACTTCTCTACGGAATTCAGTTCCCACCACTCTCTCTGAGGAGTTTGTACATCCTTCCATGACCACATGGGTTTCCTCCATGTGCTCCAGTTTCTTCCCACATCCCCAAAAACATTACAGCTTAGTTATGGCATGCTGTGTTGCTGCTGGCAGCATGGCGATACTTGCTACTGTAGTCCTATGTAAGCAGAACAGGGAATTGTTAAGGTTTTGCAAAGCATTTACACACATTGTAATACTTGCATAATTAGCAACTTCTTGGATCACATTCCACACAAAAGGCAGATGTTCCACTGTTCCCAGATCACTGAATGCCTGCAGAGAGTATACTTCTGTTTCCAGTTATAGTGTTTCAGGAAGCTATGCTTCAGCACAGGGCCTTTCACAGCACTAGTGGTATTCTGCACTATTCTCCAACTTTTCATAATTGCATAAGGCATGGGACCAGAATTAGGCCATTCGGCCCATTGTGTCTTCTCCACCATTCCTTCATGGTGAAGCAGACTCTATTATTATCCCTTTAAACCCCAATGTCTTGCTTTCCCCTTGTAACCTTTGATGCCCTGACTAATCAAGAGACTATCAACCTCCACTTTAAATATACTTAATGACTTGGTCTCTACAGCTATCTCTGGCAATGAATTTCAAGGTTCACTACCCTGTGGCTCAATAAATTCCCCATCGTCTATGTTTTAAATGGATTCTGAGGCTGTGCCCTCTGTGCTAGACTCCCCCACTACAGGAAACATCCTCTCCACATCCAGTCTATCTAAGCCTTTCAATATTCAATAGGTTTCCATGAGATTTCTGTCCCCCCCCCCCCATTCTTCTAAACTACAGTGAGTGCAGGCCCAGAGCCATCAAACATGCTTCATGTGTTAACCCTTTCATTCCAGAATCATTCTCATGAACCTCCTTTGGGCCCTCTCCAATGCTAGTACATGATAGATATGGGAGCCCAAATGTGTTCAAAACACTCAAGTGTGGTCTGGTCAATGTCTTATAAACCTTCAGCATTAAATCCTTGCTTTTATACTCTAGTCCTCTTGCAATTCCCTTTGCAGTTTTGATTTTTCAGTTTTCTCCCCACTTAGAAAATAGTTCATGTCTTTATTCCTTCTACCAGAGTGCATGACTATACACTTTCCTACACTGTATTTGACCTACCTCTTTACCCATTCTCCTCATCTGTCTCAGTCTTTCTGTGGACTCCCTGTGTCCTCAACACTATCTGCCCCTCCTCCTATTTTCATATCATCCACAAATTCGGCCACAATTCTGTCATCCAAATCATCGGCCTATAATGTGAAAGCAGTGGTCTCAACACTGACACCTATGAAACTTCACTAGTCATCGGCAGCCAACTAGAAAAGGCTCCCTTTATTCCAACCCTTTGCCTCTTACCAGTCAGCCATTTGTCTATCTATTCTAGTATATTTCCTGTGACCCATATGTTCTTAGCTTGTTCAGCAACCTTATGTGTGGCAGCTTGTCAAAGGCCTTTAGAAAATCCAAGTACACAACATCCACTGCTTCTCTTTGTCTATCCTGCTTGTATTTCCTCAAATAATTCCAAGAAATTTGTAAGGCAAGATTTCGCTTAAGGAAACTATGCTGACTTTGGCCTATTTCATCATGTGCCTCCAAGTACCCTGAAACCTCAACCTTAATAATGGACTCCAACATCTTCCCGACCAGAGATAAGCTAAATGGCCTTTAATCTCCTTTCTTCTGCCTTCCTCCCCTCTTAAGAGTGGAGTGAGATTTGCTATTTTTCAGTCCTCCAGAAACATTTCAGAATCTCGTGATTCTTGAAAGATCATTGCTAATACCTCCACAATCTTTTCAGCTACCTCTTTTAGAACCCTGAGGTGTAGTCCGTCTGGTCCAGGTGACTTGTCTATCTTCAAACCATTCAGTTTCCCTAGCATTTTTTCCTTTGTAATAGCAACTACACTCATTTCTGCCCCTGGCATTCTTGAATTTCTGGCTTACTGCTGGTGTCTTCCACAGTGAAGACTGATGCAGAATACTTATTAAATTCATCCACCATTTCTTTGTCACCTATTACTACCTCTCCAGCATCATTTTTCAGCTGTCTGATATCCACTCTCACCTCTCTTTTGTTCTTGTATATGGGGAAAAAATTTTGGTACTCTCTTTTATATTATTAGCTAGCTTACCTTCATATTTCAGCTTTTATCTCCTTATGTCCTTGTTAGTTGCCTTCTGTTGATTTTTAAAAGCTTCTCCATCCTCCAGCCTCCCACCAATTTTTGCTATATTATATTCCCTCTCATTTGCTTTTATGCTGTCGTTGACTTTCCTTGTTAGCCACAGTTGCGTCATCCTCCCTTTAGAATATAGTACTTCTTCATTTTTGGGATGTATTTATTCTGCACTTTCCAAATTGATCCCAGAAACACTCCAGTTATTGCTCTTCTGCTGCCATCCCTCCTGGTGTTCCCTTCCAATCAACTTTGGCCAACTCACCTCTTATGCCTCTGTAATTCCCTCTACTCTGAAGTAATGCTGATACATCTGACTTTAGTTTCTCCCTCTCAAACTTGTAGGGTGAATTCTATCATATGCTAAATGCCTCTACCATTTCTCTGTTTCCATCCCCATTGCCGTTACCCTCTCAACCATTCTCGTTTCCTCAACTGGCCATCAACTCCTTATAGTTCTGCTCCTCCTTCCCTACCTTCCCTTCCATGATCCACTGTCCTCTCCTATTAGATCCCTTTTTTCTTTAACCCTTTACCTTTTCCACCTAACTCTTCCAGATTCTTACTTCATTCCCCCTCCTCCATTCGGCTGTCTTCCCTTCACCTGTTTTCACCTATCACCTATCAGCTTGTACTCCTTCCCTTCCCCTCCCCTCTCCTCACCCCCCCCCCTCCACCACCCAAACTTTTTATTCTAGCTCCTGTTCTCTTTCTTTCCGGTCCCGATGAAGGGTCTCGGCCCAAAACGTTGACTGTTTATTCCCCTTGCATAAAGGTTTTTCTCAGTTCCACTGAACAGGACAGAGATGATGGTCTTAGACATGCAAGAAAAAAAGATTGCCTGGGGAAAAAAAGCACTTATACCAGTTGGCTTAATACCTGCTGAGGTAAAACAACTGATGAGTGGGCTTCCAGCCTGCCATCTTCTTTTGGGGTTTGGACAACTCCAGGAACACAGAATGCAAGCTGACACAAAAATATGCAGCCTCTGTAAAATTATTGAAAACTTAACCATTTGCCTTTCTGGCTATGGATTCTGTTGAGGAATCTGGTATTTCTTTAGGTTAACGGGTGGACTGATTGGAATTGGACTTTAAAGTTGTCACATATTCTCTACAATCTGCTGTCCTGGTGAATAATGAATGCAGCGAGCCTTTGCTCATCGATCACCCTCTTCAGTACCTGCCTTGGACTATTGACGGCAGCTGAATCAGACTGTACCAACAGCAGCCAGGCTGCAGTGCTTCTCAGATGGACTCTGAGTCAACCACATAAAGTCAGTACGAGCTTCACATGAAAAGTAGGCTTGAGCAAAATCAAACTTTTAATACTGGAGATAAGCAGTCAATCTAGGAAATTTTGCTTATAAGAAAAGAAACTTCATTTGCTTATTGAGAAAATGGTAAATGGAATAGTGTAGGCAATTAAATTTATTATTAATAAATTTAGCATTTCGGTCTTTACTCTGATTTTACAAAAGCTTCCAGTCTCCATTGTCAGCATTATAGTTAATATGAAACCTGACTAAGTGTTTTCTGTGTTTATTTTTAAACAAGATGGGAGGAATGATGCTAGTATGCCTCCAGGCATCTGAAAGTCAGTACCAGTAGTCTTACAGTATGATTACAGATATTACATTTCTTGCTCAGTTTTCTTGCTTACCTTTCCTGGCAATTGTCATGTAACATTGCTGCAAAGTTCATCTATTGGAATAGTTGAGTGCCATAGGACATAAGCATTGAGTTGCATATGCAGTATGTACTATATGTGAACCTTGTCTGTGAAAACAAACTATTTGAATATTAACTGAGTTGTCACTTTTCCTACTCACTGTACTGTAAAAGCTTCTACAAGTATGTAAAAAGTAAAAGATTAGTGAAAACAAATGTAAGTGCCTTGCAGCCAAAAATGGGTGAATCTATAATGGGAAACAAAGAAATGCAGAGCAACTAAATCAACGCAGACCATCCCTGGACTTACAGACACTGGGACATTTGAACACTCTCTCATAATGCTAAATACAGAACTTTGGCATATATGCTGTTCATGCATTTATTCTTATGAACAGCAGACCTAGTCTCTTCTCTTCATGTTTTGTAATTGTTCCTTCTTATCAGTCTTACAAATTTTATGCCATTTATTATAATACTGTGGAGATGTGGTTACCATGTTGAGTTATTTTTGAATATTTTCTGACTTGCAGGCAACAATGGCTTCAGGATGTTTCTAAAAATGGAACTCATTCATAATACTGGGAGATTGATTCCATCCTCTCAAAAGGATAGAACTTCCTAGAAATACTGGGGATTCGAGAGTCTAATTAAAAGGAATTAAAGGAAATTTATTTTAAATAAAATGTGATAAAGAAAGTAATGGAATAGAAAGCCAATAGATCCCCAGGGCATTTGAGAGTAAAAAAGGGGTAGGCATTAAAACTGTGGATGTATTCTTTGTAATCTTCCAAAGTTGAACTGGGATCATGTAATTCTCTGCCATAGAAAGTATTGGAAGCCAATTTGTTGAATATACTTTGCAGAATACACTTAAGGAGGTAGGTAGATTTTAAAATACTAAACACTTTCAAGTGTATAGGGCGAGAGTATCAATGTGGTGTCGAGGTACTCATGATTATATTGAATGGTGGAGCAGACTGAAAAGGCTAAATGGCCTATTCTGCTTGCGTTTTTCTATTTTTAAAAAAAACAATAATACTGTCAAAAGCATACTGGAGAAGGGACACCAAGTAGTGCTGAATGTAAACCTTGTACATTCTTTGCTAAGACTCCTTAATGGACTGCATCCTCCAGGAAAGGGAATATTCCCTTTAGTTGTTAAAAAAAAAGCCAATATCAAAATGTAAACTGTCCTATTAACTTTGAGAAGTATTTACAAATCATGGTCCTGAAAGGCTTGGTTTCAAGTAATCTAGAAAACAGACTTTCCTTACATATCAGGAATGCTGATTATGCCTCCTACAAGCTGCCTTCTTTAGAAGTTTTTTTAGGTGCTGGAAGTACTGTTCCAACAGTTCAACAATAACTTGCATTTATAAAATACTTTTCACATAGCAAAAACTTGCTTCTCAGCGGGATCTTGCAAAATTTGCTTGCAAGGTACTTAGAAAAGTGGAATGAGGGAATCTGGTCCAAAAGTGTCTAAGGTTACAGGTCATAAACATGAGAAAGTCTGCAGATGCTGGAAATCCAAAGCAATGCACACAAAATGCTGGAATACAGGTAACAAATATGGAAAAGGCATAGCTCCAAGTAAGATGAAGTGACAGAACCGCGCAATACTCTATGGAAATGGGCATCTTGGAATAGGATGTGACATCAGTGATATATACATAAAAATCTGGTTTGGTTTCAGATACTGTACCAGAAAGCTTGATAATCCGTAGCTAGAAAGTGAATCACATAAAAGGACATGCAGGAGTACTAAGGTCTAAGTATTCATTACTACACCCTGGAACTTAATACTGATGTAGGAGTACCTGCAACAATCATGAAGCCAGTTCACCATTACTATCTCAAGAACAATTAGGAGATGTCATAGTTCAAAATAAGTTTTCAATGGAAGAATCAATTGCAGATAATTCTATGCTTAAAACTAAATACAAAAGAAAATCAAATAACTGCAGATGGTGGAAGTCTAAAATAACTGAACCTGCTAGAAATGCTCATCAGGTCAAACATCATTTGTGGAGAGAGAAAAGAATCTTCCAAACTGGAGTGCAGGAGAAGTGTTTAACAGAGCGACAAAGTTAAAAATCTGACTAGAAGTATTTAGGTGAGCAGTTACTGGAAAACTGAATGTGAATTGAGGTGCTACAACTCCTTTAACAGTCTGCAAAGGCATAGACTACAGACTTTATTTTGTGAGAAGTTGACTTGCATCTTTCCTGAGAGAACTACTAATATTATCATCTAACATGGGACAAAGAAGGGAGATTTACTTACATGAATATCACAATGAAAACTGGATTGTGGAAATTCTGTTGCAAATTATGCATCTTGGAGGTTCTCACTACTTTGTGAGTTTAGGGCTTACAGGTTTTTATGAAATTGTCACCTGTGTCTAGCAGGTGCTTCAGACAAGCCTCGGTTAAAATTTCAGGCAATAGTGATTAAGTAGTTAGTTTCCTATATCAAGGACTACCTGCCAGCAATACTTCTAAGTATAGATGTGATTAAAATCATTCTGATACTTATACAAGATCACTTTGTATCAACCAATGATCATTTAAGTACAATCCAGTTTAGATGAAAGCATGAGTGTTGTATTGTAAAGTTTCAAATGTACCTAGTATTTAGGCTTTAGTGCTATTTATAAAATAGAAATTGGTCCAACTGCACAGAATTGAAAAACTGACTGGGGCAGAAATGGTTAATAGGTTGTGCTTTAGTAGTTCTAGATTTCTTGCTTAAACTGGACCATTTAGCAGGCGTTCCATTGAATGAGTTGCCATCTGTGAAACATTAACCCAAGGACTCCTTCTCTTTTCAGACTGGACAATTTGCTTAATATGGCCTATGGTGTAAAGAGGTAATTAGAACTCCACAGACTGCCAGATGTCCATATTGGCACAGATGTTGCTAATTTATTTTGACTAACATTTTAATTTCTTTCCACCAGCATGTTAAACTTTTGTTTCAGAGTTCAATTCATTTGGTTCTTTAAAAAAGATCCATAACTCTTGTTTGCACACTTCTTTAATTTGCAGGTTGTTCGATTTAGTTGATTCAGGTGCAACAGCTGTGAAAAGACTGATCAGCAAGTAAATTGGCCACTGCTGCTGTTTAGAGCTCAATGGGGGAAAAACAGTGATCCCATAAACATGCATTAATCTTCTAAAAAGTATTTATCTTTTTCCAAAGATACCTCTTATTGGAAATGTTAGTATTTTCATTCGTTTTTCAATTAAATAATGAAGGCTGTATGCACCTCTATCACCATGTTTGGAGTTTTTACAGTTTAGTGCTTTCCAGTTTTTTTTCTATTTCATCAGTAAGACTAAATTGCATTCTGGTTTGTGAGAGCTTCAAACACAGAATAGTGAATTTAAGGTGAGACTGAGACTTTAATTTTTAAGCAAGATATATACATATTATGGGAGAGGGGTATTGGAACAGAAGTAACAAATTGATATAACACAAATTTAGACTATATTTTGTCATATTTTCAATAATTTACATAACCACTATCCACGAACTTCAACCCAAATACCTGTATGTATTAAAACTGAGTTTGAAGCCTCGACAAGCTTTAATATTCACAATGATTTCTGAATTTTTACAAACTTTCTCAAAAATTACATCAAATATATATTAAAATACTAACTATAAACAGCCTAAATGGATGCAAGAAAATTTGAGCAGATTATTGGGTTAATACTGTATAAAAATGTCATAGCATTTAATATAAAGAATCTTAACCATAAAGTGTTAAAACTTGATTAAATTTTATGTTAAAATATATCTGATGTGACAAATGCAACAAATATAGTCTTATTTTGTCTCAAGGCAACAATTTATTTTGACAGATTTTCACCCATCACTATCGATGGCATGACAAGTCTTGTAGGAATGAATATTCCTGGACATACTGGAACAGGTTGGTGTATCTTCGTCTACAACCTCTCTCCTGACTCAGATGAAAGTGTTCTCTGGCAGCTTTTTGGACCATTTGGGGCAGTAAACAATGTCAAGGTCATTCGTGATTTTAATACAAACAAATGCAAGGGATTTGGGTTTGTCACCATGACAAACTATGATGAGGCAGCCATGGCAATTGCAAGCCTGAATGGATACCGCTTGGGTGATAGAGTTCTGCAAGTATCATTTAAAACCAACAAAACCCACAAATCTTGAAGTACCAATTTAGTGTCACATCAAGAACAAATGGAACTTTAAAAGGCTTATATTGAAAATGGACTTAATAAGCCATTGTCACCTGAGTATTAACATAAAATATTCTGTGATGAAGCAGGAAATGATTTTATAATGCTAGAAAACTTTGATGCATTGAATGTTCTTTCATAGCTGTTGTTGTTCAAAATATACATAGATAACATGTGCAGGAATTTTTACACAGCCTGCTACCTTTCCTACCTTCTTTGAAGGTAGACCTTTTTAAGTCATCCATCCACAATTTTAAAATATGAAGAAAATTTGACATTTTTACAAAAAGTAAATCTCAAAACAGAATACATCTAAATTGATTAACTAAAACAGCACCCCCACCACCCCATTATTCAAAGACACAGATCTGCTGATGCGCTTTTGCAGATGTTTTGTTACTCCCTTTTCTTTGTATCATGTAAACGTAAAATATTACCTGGATGGGAAAGGGAAAAGGGGGATACCTGATGACATAACTTAAACAATGTTGCCAAAGAGTTGGTCTCTTTGCTGAAAATGGGTTTCAAAAGATCTATTTTTATATAAAAAAAGGAATTTTTACAGGATCTGGATTTGAAAATGAATATTTTGACTGACTAATACAGGGGAAAAGAACAATTTTGTCACATTCATACTGTACTGATACTTTTTAGGATCAAGATGTATGTTTAAATTTGGGCTGTAGATTGTTTTTCTGAACAATGGGAAAAAAACAGATGATGTTCATATCTTTCGTAACAAAATAGCAGGGAGTAATCTCCCCAGGCACACAGTTCCCCACAGTCAAAACCCAAAAGCAAGGAGATTCGTTGCTAGACATTTTTTTAAGTCATCAGTAAGAGGCAATGTCATAAAATTGCTGGGTTTTTTTTCCTAAAATAAATGCCAAAACTTCCTTGAAGCAGTAGGTAGGTGCTAATGAGATTACATATCTTGACTCCAAATGAAAATATTTCTTGTTTTATTCGTATTGATGTTACTTGTTTGTGTTGAATTTGTTGATGACTTTGATTCCATTTTAGCCTTCAGTATTCCATTTTGGCAAACAGCATATGATTAGCATTTGTGTCATTTTACCAATTATTTATTTTGTTGCTGATCTGATGCATACTGCCAAACCAAATTTAGCTAGTTGGTTACAATATCTAATAGAAAAATGCTTCCTATATTTGTGTCTATTTCTTATGTAAATAAAGATTGATTTAATTTTATTTCTAGGTTATAAAAACTTGGTTGTTTTGTTACAATGGCAAAATGGTTCCAAATGATACTGTGAAACTAAAGTATCTAAATATTTACTAGTGCAGAAATTCAAAATATTGTTTAATATATTGTCATGTTGGTTGTGAATATCTTTTAATATTAGGGATGGACAAATTGCTTTTATTTTCCATTATGCAGAGAGCTAAGGGAACAAAATGGCTGAGGGAGTCCGCTCCTTTGTCCAGTGCACTGATAATTTTAGTTATGTTGTGCTTGTAAGAGTGAAAAGGTCATGCTCTTCCCTGGATACTAGAAAAGTAACTCGCTATGCATAATATAGTCGATAGTTAAATTTGCTATTGCTTTTGGCTTGTTAATAACCTTTTCAATAAAGTTGTCTTATTAGTATCGTTGTTATGGTTAATGTGCTTATTTTGTGCATTTTTCAATGCTAAACCCACTAATTGCATGTAGAGGAAATACTTTTACATTGAAGATGGACTTACAATGAGCAAGTGTGCAAGCATATAATGCATTACTTTAAAAATGTTAAACTAAAATTTTAACAGAACCCTCAAACAGTATTCAGGGATTATATTATATTACAACTGCTGTGAATGAGCTGAATTGCTGAGAGAGTTTGCTGTATTTACTAAGCATTAGTGGGAAAGGCATGTAAATTTTTCTCTACAATGTGTTTGTTTATTAAAATATTTCTAGGACCAGGCAGTAAAATTTCACTAATTATGAATGACTTAAATGTTAGCATAGCTAATTTAGATTATTTCTGAAACAGCTGTAAATGTTTTTTCATAAAACTGTTGTGTTGAATTATTTGTACTTTTAATGTCAAACAATAAACTGACGTGTGCATAATACAGTGCCCTAGTTGCTATATTTCTATGGTCTTGATTTGTTGACTGCTAGATCTTTGGATTTTCAGAAGCCTAGAGATATTTTCTGTAATGATTTGTTGCATGTTTGGCGTTATTGCCATGGCTCTTAACATCTAAGTATGATGATAAATTAGTCTGAGGAGCTAAAGAGGAAAATAATTGACATCATTACTCAGAAACCATCACTATAGTCAGTGATGGCCGGGGAACACGTCAAAAATCACATGCTTAGACACCCTTTTTTTGTGTTTTAATTGTGTGCAGTAATAAAGCCTAACAGGATTCCCAAAAAAAGTTTGAGGTTTGCTAAAAAGACAAAATAAACCATTCTAGATTAGTTTACCAACTAGAATATGTGGTAAAACTGTACTTGTGTAGATTCCAGAAGTACTATAATGAACATAGCTTCTGTGCACCTGAGAAGGGCAACAACCTTTAAAGGTGCAGCAAGGTACTAGAAATATGGAAATGAATAAAGCTTTAAGCTAGATAGGGATAGCTGCAGGTTGAAGTTTAAGACTGTTTAATATAATTTCCTGTACACAAGTGTAAGGAAAACAGAATAATTGTTTCTCCAGATCCAATATAGCCCAAAAAAAACCAATAATAATTATAAAAAGCTCACAATAAATATAAATACATAAGATTGATTATATGTCCAGAATAAATAATAAAGTAGTGGTGGAGGTGTTGATTAGTCTTGCTGCTTGGGGAAAGTGCTTTTGAGTCTAGTGGTCTTGGTGCAGATGTTACGCAGCCTCCTCCCTGATGGGAATGGGACAAACAGTCCATGAGCAGGGTGTGTGAGATCCTTCATGATGTTACTGACTTAAAGAGATACATCATTCCTCATCGGTTAGATACAGAGCACTAGTGTCACCTGGGATACTCATTCAATTACTGGGGAACGCTGATGTATTAAGGATTAGAAAGCAGAGACTTTGTCTGGACTATAATTAGAATAATTATAATTAATAGATTCCTTTAGAAAAGTGCTGTGTGGCAGAGTGCTTAGCACTACTGTCTCACAAATCCAAGATGCTAGGTGCAAATTGCACATGCTTTCTATGACCACATGGGCTTCCTCCAACTGCTTTGTGTTTATTCCATTTCACACGATGTGCTAGGTGGTCAGTTAATTGCTGTAAATAAGCCCTAATGTACTGTAGTGATTGATGAATGCAATAAAACATCTCTATCACTTATAACCACTGCAGTCACTGCCTTCCTCTGTTGGGAAATGCTGCGAGTGATATTCTGCATTGATTTCCCGCCAAACTGCTACACTTGCTTCTGCTATGCATCAGTCTGCACCTGAGGGCTATTTCTAAATATAGCAGATTTCCAGAGTTCCACTGTATACAAATTGATTTCTTTGTGAATTCTGTGACCATTGAGAAAGATTGCTGAGATCTGCTACAAATACTTGGAAAGACACTGTGGCATGGAATTGAGAGTCAAGCTGACTTTGATTTCCACGATAAGAGCAATCCACGTACAAGAGTATTTTTCCTGCCACATTTTGTATTTCTTAGTATTTACTGCCTTGGAAAATTTAAACCTGTGAAGCATAAAGTACAAAGTGTATCTATTATTTTCAAGACTTTTATAGACTGAGTTAAAAGTTAGAAGATACATCTGTAATTGAGGTTGAAAGTGAAAGGGCAAATATGTATAAAATATTTGAAATCATCTAAAGATGCGCTCAATTTGTAAAGATTTGATTTACAAAAATGTTCACCGTAACATCATCATCTCTTTGATAGGGTAACTATTTCTGATTTACCAAGGTAATTTTCTCACTTTCCCTAAAGGTGTATGTTGTACCAAAATTCCCAATAGGCACTTCAACCAATCTTTGATTCAGAAAATTAACAGATTATTTCCAGGAACTAGTCACTTGTGTAAATTACAAAATAACTGTATTTTGAATTGTTTATTTAAGGAATTATAATCAATGAGTGGAATAAATCGCGTTAGCTGTGGCCCAGCAAGTGGACAGGGAATGCAGGATCTGGGGCTTTGGTAAGTGAATGGGGAAATGTAATAATCACGTGGTAAACCAGATACCCACTCATCAGAATATCCCTATGGTCAGATAGCAAGAGATAAGAATTTACTACACATTGTAATTCTAAAATTCTACGTAATTGTACCACAACACCTGTATTTTAAAATTAAACGTTAAATCTAAACCAGCAGAACAAAGCAACATTTCAAGTATGTAATACAATCATATACTGTGCTGTGATGATTTGACAGCAAAATGGACTTGTTTAGGAAAGTAATGATATCCAGCATTATTTGACACAATAAATTATAGTAATCACAAGATTTGTGGCAAGTCACCTCAGTAATTGAAAACCAGCAGATGCTGGAAATCTGAAATAAAAACAGAAAATTATTGAAGCACTTGGTGACAATCTTCTGCCAAACAGTCTTTGACATGAAATATTAATAATTCTCTTTCTCTTCCTGCTCAATCTGCATTTATTGTTTTCATTTACAGTTTATCGTTTGCCATGCTTATGATAATGTTAACCACAGAAGAAACCACAAAGATGTCTAGGAAAATAATCTCACAGATACGCACTTGGAATAACAAAGTTTTAATTAAAAAAAACAGTACTCCAATTTGTTCACAGCTGGGAGCTCTAAAAATAAACCACGATTGGAATCTAAATGTGATACTGAGTACCTTTCACTGCTTCAGCATGTTCAGTAGAAAAAATGCAGCCAATAAGAGAGTGAGTTTAAAAAAATATTCTGGCAGCACCTAATTTCTGTTTAGCAAACTCTAGCAAACAGAATAATGATCAAATAATCTATTCAACTGCTGTTAGTTGATAAATATTGGCCCAAGGCACTGAAGAATTACTCTACTGCTCCTCTTTAAAACAGGTGACTGGATCCCCAACAGAACACTCCCATTGTGTTATACAGAATTGTTAGTCCAAACAATTTTGCTCAAGTATCTGGTGGAGATTTAACCCACAAACTAATAACTCACTGCAGATTGATTTCACTGATCTACAGTTGATGTCCCATTGCTCCCCATAGCTTTGCATAACATTACTGTTGGTGAACTACATATACCTGTCTGGACACACCCCTACTGACTGCTCCTGTGGCTCCTCCCACAGACCCCTGTATAAAGGTGATTGAGGCCTGAGCCCGGCCTCTCAGTCTCCAGGATGTAGTATGGTGGTCAACCACTGCTTGTTCCTTCTTCCAGTCAATAAAAGCCGATATCTCGCCTTTACGTCTCAGAGTGAGTTATTGATGGTGCATCAATTACCTGCATCGTTGAATTATTTTATAAAATGATTTATGAACACTTCAGCAACAGCTATTGATACTTTTTGAAACTCCTTTTTCTAAATTAACTATTTTTATGATTTCCAGTGGTTCCTGAATGTCACTCAGTTTTGTTAGAAATTGATTATCAAGAATTTAGGAATATATGCAATATCAGTCTTTACTATATAATATGGCATATGGAAAAATGATACATTATCAAGTGATAAATTATCAAATTAAATGTTGACATTGCAAAAATACTCCAATGACTACAATTTAGAAATAACAAATTAAAACACATTGTATGGCAATTATTTCAAAGTTACTTGTTTAATACTTAATTTGGAAATCTGATATAACTACACTGACTTAAATAAATCCTTTAACTTTTAATTGCATTTTATTTCCTTCTCATTACTCTTTAGAATGGAAAACTATAATACAACAAATTTATAGTTGGTCCACAGTGGTGTTTTGAGCTTTTCAGTGAACTATGGTTTCATAAATCTGCAAACAAACGTAGGCTGAATTGTAAACATGAGGAAATCTGCAGATGCTTGAAATTCAAGCAACACACACAAAATGCTGATGGAATGCAGCAGGCCAGGCAGCATCTATAGGAAGAAGTACTGTCAACATTTCGGGCTGAGACCCTTCATCAGGACTAACTGAAAGAAGAGATAGTAAGAGATTTGGAAGGGGGAGGGGGAAATCCAAAATGATATAGGAGAAGACAGAAGGGGGAGGGATAAAGTTAAGAGCTGGAAAGCTGATTGGCAAAAGGGATACACAGCTGGAGGAGGGAAAGGATCATGGGACGGGAGGCCTAGGGAGAAAGAAAGGGGGAGGGGAGTACCAGAGGGAGATGGAGAACAGGCAAGGAGAAAAAAAGGGGTGAATAATAAATAAATAAGGGATGGAATAAGAAGGGGAGGAGGGGCATTAACGGAAGTTAGAGAAATCAATGTTCATGCCATTAGGTTGGAGGCTACCCAGCCGGTATATAAGGTGTTGTTCCTCCAACCAGAGTTTGGATTCATTTTGAAAGTAGAGGAGGCCATGAATAGACATATCAGAATGGGAGTGGGACGTGGAATTAAAATGTGTGGACACTGGGAGATCCTGCTTTCTCTGGCGGACAGAGCGTACATGTTCAGCGAAACAGTCTCCCAGTCTGCGTCGGGTCTCACCAATATATAAAAAGCCACACCAGGAGCACCGAACACAGTATACCACACCAGCTGACTCACAAGTGAAGTGTCGCCTCACCTAGAAGGACTGTCTGGGGCCCTGAATGGTGGTGAGAGAGGAAGTGTAAGGGCAGATGTAGCACTTGTTCTGCTTACAAGGATAAGTACTGGGAGGGAGATCAGGGGGAAGGGATGGGTGGGGAAACAAATGGACAAGGGAGTCATGTAGGGAGCAATCCCTGCGGAAAGCAGAAAAGGGGGAAAGGAAAGATGTGCTTGGTGGTGGGATCCTGTTGGACGTGGCGGAAGTTACGGAGAATTGAACGTTGGACCCAGAGGCTGTTAGCTGAATTGTGTTTCTCTCTTAGTAGCAGGTTTGCAATAACCACTGTATTATTCAGCACATTTTATATTTCTGCATTTTCAGTATCAAATATAAGATGCACTTGAGTTCAAATGCAATGGCTGCTGGGCTCAGCCCAATTGCACCTTGTCTCTAGACCCACAGTTTTATTCATAACACTTGGTTGGGACTGCCAATCTCAATGGGACTTTTTGTCTGCATTTTAATTAATATTTTTACCTTAATTTTCATAAGAGAAATTCTGCTGTCTGAGGATTAGTTGCTACTCATGAACCACTCCACTACATGAGACAGCCCATGAGCATTGTGTAGGGATGAACAAAACCACCAATTGTGTGAACATTGATCAGGCCTATTACAGTATTGGAAACTAAAATAAAATCTTAGATTGGTAGTATAGAAAAATACTGTCCATGCTGCCCATCCTTCCCACATTAAACCTGGGTCCTGAGCTCTAAGTTCTGCTGCCGTAAAGTCTGTCAAAGTTCTGCTGACAAAGTCTCTGATCATCTATCCCATATATGCCCCACATAATTTTATAACCTCAGTAGTGTTATCCCCCAGCCTATTATTTTTTTTACAGAGAATAAACCCAGTCCATCCAATCTCTCATTACTTCAACGTTCTGTCCAGTATTCTTTATTGCTACTACATCTTTCCTGTACTACAGTGACCAGAACTGTATGTAATACTCCCATGTGCGGTCTAATCAATGTTTTGCAATACCGCATTTTGACGTAACTCAAATCCTCAGCCCAGCCAAATGCCTTCTTTCATTATCTATCCATTTGTAGTGCCACTTTCTTTACATTTCTCATGAGTGCGGTAGAACAAAGGGATCTGAGAATGTGGATCCATAATTGAAAGCAACAACACGGGTAGATAGGGTTGTAAAGAAGGCCTTTGTCATATTGGCCTTTATAAATCAAAATACTGAGTACAGGAGATGGGATGTTATGCTGAAGTTGTATAAGACATTGGTGAGGCCTGATTTGGAGTATTGTGTGCAGTGTTGGTCATCTGTCTACAGGAAGGATGTTAATAAGGTTGAAAGAGTATAGGGAAAATTTACAAGGATGTTGCTGGGTGTAGAGGTTTAAGTTTAGGGAAAGATTGAATAGGCCAAGACTTTATTTGTTGGAATGTAGAAGACTGAGAAGCGATTTGATAGAGGTCTACAAAATTATAAGGGGAATAGATACAGTAAATGCTAGCAAGCTTTTTCCAACGACATTGAGTGGGACTACAACCAGAGGTCATGGGTTAAGTGTGAAAGGTGAAAAGTTTTAAGAGGAACATGAAGGGAAACTTCTTCACTCAGAGGGTGGTGAGAGTGTGGAACGAGCTGCCAGCCCAAGTGGTGCATGTGAACTCAATTTCAGCATTAAAGTTTGGATAGGTACATGGGATGGTAAGGGTATGGAAGGCAGTGGACCTGGTGCAAGAGGATGGGAGTAGGCAGTTTAAATCTATTGACACAGATGAGATGAGTGAAAGGGCCTGTTTCTGTGCAGTACTTCTCTATGACTCTATATCTAAATAGATTTCAATCATTGAAACTGAATAAAAATTCAATTAATTTGGGATTTTGTTTTTTTTCAAAGAAGCTTTCAATTGTTAACTTAAAGTAAGTAAGGGTGGCCAGATGGCATAAAGCATCAGATTCTGAGCAACTCAACTGCAGCTAATTGCATTCAATCTTTTCTTAAATGTCAAATTGATGATCTCATTTGAGTTGTTAGGAAGCAGGATCTGGCAAAGAAGAACAGTCTCTCCAAAAAAGGAAAATTTGGCAGGATTTCATTCTGAATTTTTCTGCCCTGTTATAATGTGGTACTGCAAAAAATGCAGGTAAAAAGAACAGAAATAATCTCTTAAACTGAATGCCATTTGGGAGCATCCATATCTAAGAATAAGGATGACTAACATAAAACAAACATACCAATCCGCATACTGTATTAAATTATATCAGTGCAGTTAGAGCTGTATTGCACACAGGACTGGAAAGATGGCACTGAGCTGACGCTCAGTGTAAGCTAAATGTACCAGCGCCAGACTTCTTGATGGAAAAACTCTATAATTTGAAGAGGTCACTCTCCCAGACTAATTACTATATTAGATTACCAAGAAACAAGTTATCTCCATTAAAAAATTGAAATATAAAGTTTAACATGTAGTTAACCCTCAGCAAGTGGACTAAAAACTGACAAAAATCTCTAATCCAGTGTATTGTATGAAAGTAGGGGACTCCCAACAAAATTTTCAAACCGCTGTGAGCTGACAGGAAGTGCTGAGGAAACTATTAAATAAACTCAAGAGGGGCTACAGGTAGAATGTAATTATATTCTCTGAATCTCTCTGGTGTTACTGTCATTAAAGATTCACAAAAACAAATACCATACATTTCATAAATTATAAAGATGGTGTCATCATGTCTGATTCTAAAGCCAGCCTTTGGAAATGATAAATATTTATCACTAGTGTAAAATTCATTCAACAACTTTCCTGAATGCTGATAAGCTCAGATATATGAAATT
This sequence comes from Hypanus sabinus, assembly GCF_030144855.1. Classification (NCBI taxonomy): domain Eukaryota; kingdom Metazoa; phylum Chordata; class Chondrichthyes; order Myliobatiformes; family Dasyatidae; genus Hypanus; species Hypanus sabinus. Next base: position 45,431,024 of record NC_082716.1, on the reverse strand, counting down.
TTAAAAAAAGTAAATTCTAATAATAGTTTACAGGTTAGAGATTCTAAAGTTAAATCAATATTTAATGGATAGCTTGTAAGTTAAGCATAGTTTGGGATAATTTGTTATGCAAATGAGGAAACTTCCTTTGAGTGAAATTTGGAATGCGTTGCATTCAGAATTCATGATGTCTGTACTCACCATGACACCAAGTTAAAATAACCCATCTGTCTGCATATGATCAATTTCCCTCAATGCTCTGCCTGTTCATGTGCCTGGTTAATGCCTGTTTTTTGTTGCTATCATACATCCTTCATGGAAGTGCATTTCTGCTGCATAACATTCGCTGTGTGAGAAACTTTGCCTCACAAATCTCAGTTAAACTTTCCACTTCTCACCTCAAATCTGTGTCCTCTAGTATCTTACCATTTCCATGTTGGAATAAACGTGGACTAAATACCCCATTTATGCACCTAATTATTATATATTCCCTATCAGGTCACTGCTCAGCCTCTGACACTCCAGAGAAAATTGAATCAGAATTTGACCAAACTCTCCCTATAGCTAAAATTGTCTAATCCAGGCTAAGTGCTGGTGAACCTCTTTTTCACTCTCTCCAAAGCCTCTATATCCTTCCTGAAAATATGGCAACCAGAAATATTCAAATTGCGGCCTAACCAAAGTTTTATACAGCTGCAAAATGATGGCCCAGTTTTTAAAATCACTGCCCCAACCAGTAAAGATGAATTTACCATACACCTTCTCTACCACCGTACCTACAATTTTCAGGGAGCTTTAGACTTGCATCTCAAGGTTCCTCTATTGGAACCTATTGGATGGGGTGGTAAATTGGATTTGTAAGTATGCAGATGATACTAAGGTAGGTGGCATTGTGGATAATGAAGTAGGTTTTCAAAGCTTGCAGAGAGATTTAGGCCAGTTAGAAGAGTGGGCTGAACGATGGCAGATGGAGTTTAATGCTGGTAAGTGTAAGGTGCTACATTTTAGTAGGAATAATCCAAATAGGACATACATGGTAAATGGTAGATAATTGAAGAATGCAGTAGAACAGAATGATCTAGGAATAATGGTGCATAGTTCCCTGAAGGTGGAATCTCATGTGGATAGGGTGGTGAAGAAAGCTTTTGGTATGCTGGCCTTTATAAATCAGAGCATTGAGTATAGGAGTTGGGATGCAATGTTAAAATTGTACAAGGCATTGGTAAGGCTAAATTTAGAGTATTGTGTACAGTTCTGGTCACCAAATTATAGGAAAGATGTCAACAAAATAGAAAGAGTACAGAGAAGATTTACTAGAATGTTACCTGGGTTTCAGCACCTAAGTTACAGGGAAAGGTTGAACAAGTTAGGTCTTTATTCATTGGAGCGTAGAAGGTTGAGGGGGGACTTGATAGAGGTATTTAAAATTATGAGGGGGATAGATAGAGTTGACGTGGATAGGCTTTTTCCATTGAGAGTAGGGGAGATTCAAACAAGAGGACATGAGTTGAGAGGGGGCAAAAGTTTAAGGGTAACACGAGGGGGAATTTCTTTACTCAGAGAGTGGTAGCTGTGTGGAACGAGCTTCCAGTAGAAGTGGTAGAGGCAGGTTCAGTATTGTCATTTAAAGTAAAATTGGATAGGTATATGGACAGGAAAGGAATGGAGGGTTATGGGCTGAGTGCGGGCCAGTGGGACTAGATGAGAGTAAGCGTTTGGCACAGACTAGAAGGGCCGAGATGGCCTGTTTCCATGCTGCAATTGTTATATGGTTATATTATTGGTGAAGCTTGACTTGCTTCAGCACGTTTGGCAGGTTCAGGCAAACCCCAGAAGCTAGGAAGATGCTTGGAAAAATGCATTACCTACTAGGGTCTCCTCACAGACTGTACCTGCGGCATTTGTTATTGTTGTTAAAACATTATAATTTATTGTATTACCTTGTACTACCTCAGTATTCTGTTGTAATGAATTGATCTATATGAACAAGACAAGCTTTTCACTGGACCAATTTACCATTTAAAGCCTGAGCTTAGGAAAGCTAATTGCTAAGAGTTGCCACTGTGCCAACTTAATTTGATAGCCCTCACAGCAATTTCACGCATATTCTGAATTTCCAGCTTCTGAATTGAATCTCCTGCACAAACAAACCCTGTATATTTTGCACCAATCAGTCCAACTTCCAAGTATTTCAGATTCAGTTTCTACCAAATAGAAGTTGATCACTATATCTACATGGTTAGTACAAGCATAATCATTACCATCTTTACGTTGAAGCATTTGAGACAATTATCTAATGTTGTTGCTGGAAAAAAAAGAATGATTTTCCTTCCTAAAAGAAGAATGCATTTTAGATTCAGAATAATACTTCATTAGTTTACATATCATATAGAGCCTTAGTTATGTATTTTTATTTTGTGCATTGCCTCAATAATATAAATTTGATTGGAATGATTGTGAACATCATTTTAAGTAAATGTACTGCTTTCTTTCATTAATGGTCTCATCCTTTATTGTAGCATTTCCTTCTCGAGTATGTCTATTAATCTTTGTTAACATTTACAACAGTTTCTTTTGTCGATTAAATCTTGGGCTTTTTTTAATAGATCACTGAAAAGTATATGACCGATGCTGGCATGTATCACTGGGTACGAGACTATTTTGAGCCTTGCGATGCCAAGGCATTTATATGCTATGGACCAAGTACTGGTAAATAGGACCAAGAGAAAATCTGCAGATGCTGGAACACTGAGCAACACACACAAAATGCTGGAGGAACTCAGCAGGCCAGACAGTATCTATGGAAAAGGGTACAGTTGACGTTTCAGGCCAAAACCCTTAGGCAGGACTGGAGAAAAAAAAAGCTGAGGAGTAGATTTGAAAGGTGGGGGGAGGGGAGAGAGAAACGCCAGCAATAGGTGAAACTTTGGGAGGGGGGGATAAAGCAAAGTGCTAGGAAGTTGATTGGTGAAAGAGCCAGAAGGCCATGGAAGAAAGAAAAAGGGAGGAGGGGTGAAGAAATACCAGAGGGAGGCAATGGGTGGGCAAGGAGATAACATGAGAGATGGACAAGGGAATGGGAAATGGTGAAGGGGTGGGAGGAGGCATTACTGGAAGTTTGAGAAACTGAGGGTAAATAGGATTAGTATAGATAGGATTTAATGCCAACATGGATATGGTTACTGTTACTGTGCTGTGATTCTTAGTTTGATAAGAGTGAATGGGAGCCAGAAAGCTGGAGCTAGGAATGGGGGTGGGGAAGCTGATCTTGGCTGGAGGTTGAGGGAAGGTAGAGAGGGAGATGATGCTGAATTTAGACGTAGGGCTGGCAGAAGGCAGTGGCAGCTGGAAGAGGATAAAAAAGGTTAACATCTGTGTATACCCATGGGAGAATAGATCAAAGTCTGAGCATACGCAGCATGAGAACAAAAAGAATAAGTTTAGTTGAGGTAGAAATTATTTATGTAAAAGTAGCTGAAGTATGGTATGGACAGAATTAAGGCAGAATCGAAGTAGACACTGAATGTGACTAGTTCCCCACAATAAACAACAATTACAAGCTTAAAAACAGAAGAATATAACTGAAATCAGAGTCAAGATACCCACACGGGAAAAATCGTTGGAAGAATTTATGTCAACTTTGTGACTTTTTGTCCACTAAACACTTACTTCCTGTGATTTATTTTCTGTTCTGATAATTATTTACCATATAGCTCCAGAAGTAAAATTTCAAACATTAATTGACACATGCCTGTCAATTAAAAAATGTGAGTAGTTTAGGAAATTTGCTGGTTGCTGTTTTGGTAATTATTAAGGACACACAAGGGACTGCAGATGCTGGAGAGAGAGTGGCATGGCAATCATCAACTTTTCTGTTCATGGTTTTTTAAATAAATGCAAAAACTGACATTAATTATGGTTTTTTTAAGTAGATGAGGCTGTTCCCTCCCTTTATATCTAGAAAGATCAGTTTTTTTTTTAATTAGAGCTATTTATTTCATATACATGCTGGACAATAATTTGTAATTAGAATTGCTTAAGATAAAATAGATTACTGAGAATAGGAATGGCCTGACTGAATCTCATCTTGTTTAAGTAGTTCAAAATTCCAAGTAAATTTATGACCCAAGTACATATATGTCATCATGTATACCCCTGAAATTCATTTTCTTGCAAGCATGCACCGTAAATACAAGAAACACAAATGAATTAATGAAAGACGCACCCAGCAGGATGGACAAACAGCAATTGTGCTAAAGACAACAAGCTGTGCAAATACAAGAATAAAAATAATAAATAAGCAATAGATGTCAAGAATGTGAAAAAAAGAGTCCCTAAAAGAGAGTCCAAAGGTTGTGGGAACAGTTCAGTGAAGGGGCAAGTGAAGTTATCCCCTCTGGTTCAAGTACCTGACGGTTGAGGGGTAATAAATGTTCTTGAATTTGGTGGCGTGGATCTTAAGGTTCTTGTACCCTCTCTCTTATGGCAGCAGCAAAGAAGAAAGCCTGGCCTAGATGATGGGGATTCTTAATAATGGATCTGCTTTCCTGTGACAGTGCCCTATTTAAATGTGCTCAGTGGTGGGGAGGGCTTTACCTGTGTTGGACTAGGCCAAATGAACCATTTTTTGTAAGCTTTTCCATTCAAGGGCATTGGTGTGTAAGCCCTAAAATAAATCCTGATTTGATAAATGAAGAAAATTATTAAGTATATTTGTATATAGATTGCTTAGCAAGGTCAAGTATTTCACATGGAGAATATAACATTTATAGATAATTATTAAAATACCAAAGTCTTATGAAGCCAAAGGAAACATCAGGGAACAGTAGGGACTGATACATTTATGCTAAGTAATAAGACATGTATAATACTGTTGCAGTAGGTGCCAATCTTACCCATTCATTGAAAGCTGTGCTAGCTCGGGATTGGCCCATTTAAGAAGCTTTTCAGCCCTTCCACTGGCTACCATTTATCACCACAGTGCCAGTAGAGAATAAATCTAGCACACGGAAAACACATGGTCTCTTTTGCTTAAGGGGGCTCAGTCGATGGGCTGGAGGTCACAACCAGTGCCTCAGGAGCAGTGGGAGTGTGCTGCAGTGAGAGAAGGCCTGAATGCACATTTTAGGTAAGTATTTAGTCAGAGGGTGGCAAATCTGTGGAATTTGTTACCACAAGTGGCTGTGGAGGCCAAGTCATTGGGTGTATTTAAGGCAGAGATAGATAGGTACTTGATTAGCCAGGGCACCAAAGAGTTTGAGGAGAAGGCAGGGGAGTGAAGATGACTGGAAGAATTGGATCAGCCCATGATTGAATGGTGGAGCAGACTCAATGGGCTGAATGGCCTACTTCTGCTCCTATAGCTTATGGTCTTATTTGTAACTGGGTGTAACTTGAAGGGTTTACTGAATGTTTAGTGTCTGTCTTGTCCTATAAAAAGATAATTAACTAACTTACTGATAGTATCCTCAGTCCCCACTCAGCCAGTGGGTGGAGACTACCGCTTAACCCATGCAGCCCTCTTGACCCATAAGGAAATGTTGTTGGCATTGCTCAGATCCAGATTCCCAAGGAAGCAGGGAGAAGAGGTTCCCAAAGAGAGGCAAGGGGGTTTGGTCTTCTGCAGGATTTTGCACATTCCCTATATTCCTCGTTAGAGACTGCAAAAGGCTCTGGCAGACTTTCAGTGGCAGTAGAGATCAGGTGCTGGGTGGCACCCTCCCACCCCACTCACGTAGGGATGGGGCCCCGGCTCCAGACAGTGGCCCTTTCCCAGCGGGAATCTTAACCCTTGCATACCTATCGCAGTACACTGGGGGAAGGGGAACGTGCAGTGAAGGATGGCATTGTTGGATATCAGTGCCGAGCACATCATCATTCTGGGTAACCCCGACAGCTGGTAGGGTCCCAGGGCTACCATAGAGAAGTTAGGGGGCTCACTTCTCCCTGCTCGGCAGGCTACCTTGCAGCTGGCTGCCTGACCAGGACAACACAGAATCATAAATGTCCTGGCGGCGGCCTCTCCTGAGTACATTCTGCGCATGAATGTGCTGAGGCATAGGTCCCAGCAGACGAGTAGGGATCGTTTTACATTCAGAATGGCCCAGGCAAAGGTACTGGTGAGAGCCTTGTGTGATCCTGCCCATCAAGTTAGTTAACACCCTACAATAGCTTGTGCGGGAGGCATGGTGGCACGTGGCACATGACCATCATCTATAGACAGGCGCACCGCCCCTCACAGCGGCTGTCCCGGATATGGTGACCCGTATTGAGGACCTCGGGATAGGGAGGGGAAGCCTTGGTATGTGGTAGCAGTCCTTGACATTGCCTTCTTCTCAACACCCCTGAGCCTGGAGTCACAGGACCTGTTTACTTGCGAGAGTAGGCAGTACAGCTTTTGCCCCACCCACGGTGATATGTCCACAGTCCCACCTTGTGCCATGGTACGATTGCCCGAGACCTGCAGGGAGTACCGTTAGACCCCACTGAGTCTTAATCCCACTACACAGTCAATGTGCTGCTACAGGGACTCGAGCAGGAGGTAGCAAGGCAGGCACTGATGAAGTGGTCATTTCTCTGTGGGAACAGGGTTGATCCAGCAACCCCAGTAAGTCCCCAGCCAGAATATCATATTCCTTGGCCGTACCATGGCATTCTGGGCAAGAGAAGATACCAGTACTGCGGTCCCTACCTTCAAAAGAGGGGACATGATGCTTTGTGGGGCTCCTGGGGTATAGGCATCAGCACATCCTCCACCTGATGATGAAGCTGCACCCCTTGTACCATGTCCCCCAGAAAAAGACTGCTTTACATGAGGTCCTGAGCACATGGCCTTCGAAGCCAGCAAGCAAGCCTCCTTGGCCCCTAGACAGAGTATCGTGCTGTTGAGCTACCCCCAAGGTTTCTGACTGGGTCATGTGGCATGCGATGAAGGGGTGTTGCGTTCCTTTGGGATTTGGGACAAAAGCCCTTCTCACTGATGCACTCCACTCAGGAGCCAGCTGTTGGCCTACTACTGGGCTCTCTTGGCCACAGGTCATCAGACAGCCTCTGAATCAGTCACACCTCCCTATCGGGAAGTGGGTAAAGTCTAACAGTGTAACCCACAGAGAAATCCATCTTCCATTGTCAAGTGGAAGTGGTAAATCACACTCAGGGCAAAGAAGAGTTCTGATGAGGCGAGCCAGCTCCATGGCTCTCCCTGATAATGACCACTGCACCCTCAATGAGGTTCCCACCATCGCCCATACAATGGGGTAAGCTCTGCGATGACCCGACCACCAGCCAGATGCAGAAAGTCTGGTGGAGAGGTGAACACCAGTGAAAGGCTGCCACTCTCCACCCTGCTCCAGGGAGGGTCGTTACCCAGGAGCGCAAGGGAGGAGTCTGATCAATTGGCTGCAGCCCTGCCCCTCTAGGCAGGGAACACATCTGGGAGGATGCACATCAACATCCAGTCACAGTCTCCCACGTTGATACCCACACCTCTCAGGACACTGAGGAGGCAAGACAAGGTCGATCAAGCAGCGCAGATTATGATGGCCACAGTGATTTCTGAGAAGGACCACAGGTGCCTGGCGGTATGGGCAGACAAGAAGAGCGGGCACCCATGGGGTAGGGGGGGTAATGGAGCAAGGAAATATGCCAAAGTTCAAGGGTTGGTGTTGATGTTTGATGAGGACTGGACAGCAGCTGCAAGTGCCCTACCTACCAGCAGATTAAGCCCAAAGAGTGGAAGGCAGGCCCCAGTGGACACATCCGAAGGGGTGCTGGGGCTGGTAAGGTTTACAAGTAGATTATGTGGGGCCTCTGCCAACACAGAACGAGAAACAGTATGTGCTCACAATGGTGGACATATATTCAGGGGTCTTGGTGGCAACCAGGAAAACGCAATAAAAGGTATGCAGCACTTGTTACCCATGTATGGGATCTGCTGAGAGATCCAATCAGATAATGGCTCACATTTTCCAGGAGCCAAAGTCCAGACGTGAGTTGCTGAGTCCGACATTTTGTGAGAGTTCCACATCCCATACTACCTACAGGCAGCAGGACTGTTTGACCGTATGAACGGCCTGTTGAAACAGCAAATTAACTTATTAACTCCTACCCACACCTTTCAGGGTGGCTGAGTGTGCTACACAGGGAGAGGACAATCTGAACTCTCGGGTTGGTGGGCATCTGGGGGTCCCTGATGTCTCAGCACTTGATGGTGTTAGATCCTCCAAAATTGGGGAAGAGGTGGAGTTGGAAGAGAAATTTGGGAAGGTTTAGGTGCAGCACCCACTGAGGCCACAAGTGCGGAGGGACACTGTGGCATGGTGACCAGAGAATACCTGATGGGTGGTGTTACTGGAGGTAACTGGAGGTTTAAAACAGACACCCAGTGACTAACCAGGAGAGTGAGTGTGTGTCTCCCAAAGTGTTGGCAGGGCTGATGGTCGGTGTGAGATCTTACAGAACTCTCCTATGGATGACAGATGGGTTTGAGAACCACACTAGCGCTTCAGACTACCGGATCTGCATGAGGTCGCCAACACTTGCTGCAGAAGGGGTGCCCCTGACATTAATCCCCTTTAACAATGTAGAACAGGACACCTTTGGCAGTCTGTTTTGGAGAAGGTGAATGAATAGTCCATTCCAGACAACCTCGTCCCATCGTATGGGATAGCCTTAAAGAACTTGAGTCTCTGTATCCTCTGGCAGAGGAAGTCTTTTAAGGGCTGGTACCTCCCTACTTATGTGAACACAATGCTGGAAGAACTCAGCAGGTCAGGCAGTATCCGTGGGAAAAGAGTAGCCAACGTTTCGGGCCAAGACCCTTCATCAGGAATGGGGGGGAAGAAAGGACCGAAGCCCAGTAATAGAGATAGGGGAGGGGGTAGGGCCTAGAGGCACCAGGTGGAAAACTAATCAGAGGGAAGATAAAGGGGGGAGGGGGAGGGGATAAGCATGAAAGAACTGTAGAGATAAAGAAGCAGAAAGTTGAAAGGGGAGAGAGGCAGAGAGGGACCTGGGATAGGGGGAGGGGGAGGGAATTACCAGAAATTGGAGATTTCAATGTTCATACCACCAGGCTGGAGGCTACCCAGTCGGTAGATGAGGTGTTGCTCCTCCAACCTGAGTTTGGCCTCATCATGGCAATAGAGGAGGCCATGTATCGACATATCTAGATGGGAGTGAGAGGCAGGGTTGAAGTGGGTGGCAACCAGGAGGTCCTGCCTATTGCGATGAAGCGGTCCCCCAATCTGCGTCGGGTCTCGCTGATGTAGAGGAGGCAGCACCGGGAGCACCTACGCTCCGTCCATCACAATAGACAGGACCTCCCAGTTGCCACTCATTTCAACTCTTCCTCTCATTCCCATCTAGATATGTCCATACATGGCCTCCTCTACTGCCATGATGAGGCCAAACTCAGGTTGGAGGAGCAACGCCTCATCTACCATCTGGGTAGCCTCCAGCCTGGTGGTATGAACATTGAATTCTCCAATTTCTGGTAATTCCCTCCCCCTCCCCCTTCCCCTATCCCAGGTCCCTCTCTGCCTCTCTCCCCTTTCAACTTTCTGCTTCTTTATCTCTACAGTTCTTTCATGCTTATCCCCTCCCCCTGCCCCTTTATCTTTCCTCTGATTGGTTTTCCACCTGGTGCCTCTAGGCCCTACCCCCTCCCCTATCTCTATTACTGGGCTTCAGTCCTCTCCCACCCCCCCCCCCCCATTCCTGATGAAGGGTCTTGGCCTGAAATGTTGGCTACTCTTTTATCGTGGATGCTGCCTGACCTGCTGAGTTCTTCCAGTATTGTGTTCGTATTCTTTGATCCACAGCATCTGCAGTTGTATTTTTGTGTTTTGACTTCCCTACTTATGACTCGTCTAATCCCAAGGCCCTGATTCAGAGTAATCTGCCAGCCAACAGGGAAGGCCAAGGTGTTGGTGCAGACGACATGATGAGCAGAGATCCAATCAGTCAGTGGAGAACAACAAGTCTGAAGAGAAGCAGTCATCTGTGTTGTGAAGGTGGGCCCTCCATAGATGCTAAATGGTATGTACTGGATATGTGACTTTGGGCCTACCAATGGCTCCCCACAGGATGGTACAACTGCTGCTGTCAGGAGTACATGATACTGTACATCACCCTAATAGCCTGGATGAGCACCCTACCCCTAAGGGTCAACACAGTAAGAGGCCTATCGCAGAGGCAGAAAGGTTCTGGACGACTGCCCTTCCCTTGTATGGTGAGGCCAGGCTGCCCTGGGAACTGATTTGTATGGCATCTGTGTTGGAGACACAGACCAACCGGACTGTTGCTGCACTCAAACACACAGAGGGTGCAGTGACTAGAGCATTAGTTGAGGTGATGGCTTTTCGGATGGTGGCCTCACAAAATCAAATGGCCTTGGACTACCTGTACACAGAGAAAGGTGGCAACTTACAGTGATTGGTCCGGAATGCAGCACTGACACCCTTGACGAGTCTGAGCATATTACCCCCCTGGCTGATCCTGTCCATTAGTCAGTAACTAGGATCAGGAAAGTAGGGGATCAGCTCCATAATTACTATACCCCAGGGTATGTTGGTGGCCTTTTGGGGCATTAGGAAGTTGGTGGACTAATGTAGCACACTAGGCAGCAACTGGTGGGCTGAGAATTCTGGGTATTGTAGCGTTACATGGTGTGTGTAGTATGGAGGTGCATCTGTGGGGGTTATACTTGCCTGCAGGACAAATGTCACGGCGTTGTGTCTTTCAAGGGGTGGATGCTATAGTAAGTGTCTTATCTTACCTGTTCATTGAAAGCCACTCCCTGTGCTAGCTAGGGACTGGCCTGTTTAAGAGGTATTACAAACCCTTCCACAGGTTGCCATTTGACACCACAGCACCGGCTGATGATGTCACGGTGCCAATAGAGTAAAATCTAGCATGCTGAAAGCACAGTCTCTTTTGCTTTGGTGGGCTAGGAGTCATGACCAGTGTCCTGGGAACAGTGAGAGAAACCCTGAGTATACACTTAGATAAGCATTCGGAACTGGGTGTAACTTGATGTGTCTACTGATGTTTATTGTCTGTCTTGTCCTGTAAACAAATAGTTAGCTTACTTACCGTTAAATCATTGAAGTCACTTTCAATGAAAATCATTGAAAGTGAAGTTGGGATAAATCTGAAAATATCAAAAGATTCAGAGGTAAGCATCAACAAAGTGGCAAGTGAATGATCAGACACATTCTAGAAAAAACAAACTAAAAAATAATAAATGATAGCTGTCAGTATGTTAAGACTGTTGCTGCCCTTATACTTCAAACAAATGTACTTTGCTGACATATTTCCAGAATTATGTTCCCAATGAAGGGTCTCGGCCCGGAACATCAACTGTACCCTTTGCCATAGATGCGGCTTGGCCTCCTGAGTTCCTGCAGCATTTTGTGTGTGTTGCTCAGATTTCCAGCATCTGCAGCTCTTCTCTTGTTTGTGATTATGTTCCATTGTTATTTTTGTCAAAATATGCTCACCATTGTTCCAATGAGCTAAAGTCTGTAATAATGTCTTTGTATGCATGCACAATATCCTAAGATAGAATTTTTGCAGTCAGTAAAACTTTAATAATCTGAAATATTTCTCCAAATTACAGTTCATCATATGTGATGGTCAGTTCAGCTGCAGCTCTTACCTGTATTTCATACTTTTTTGTTGTTCTCTGTCCGTCCTCAATAATCTATAAAGCAGAAAGCTCTGGGTTCAGGAGATATGGTTTGTAAAGTGAAGTTACCATGAGACGTTGTGATATGCATCAGCCAAACGTAAGACAATGGGGCTGTCAATTCCAGTGCCTCAGATCACAGTCCTCACCCAATCTCACTGCAGCCCAGATCGAGAGTTTTACAGCACAGATATGCTGACTATTTACACTAATGCAATGTGCTTGCATTGAGCCCAATTTGTTCTACACCAACCCAATCCTAGTACCAAATCCAGTGCCTTTTAAACATTGTAATTGTACCTGTCTGTACCACTTCTCTAGAAGCTGGATCACATAAACAACCATCCTCTTACATGAAAACCTTATCCTTCAGATAGACATTAAATTTCTCCCTTCACACCTAAATCCTATGCCCTTAGCTTTAGATGCCCCCACTCTAGGAAAATAGACTCGCCCTACCCCAATTATGCCCCTGATAATTCTATAAACCTCTATATGATCAGCCCTCTATGTTCTATTGAGAATAAACCTATCAAATCATTCCTTATAAGTAAAATCCTCCATTACAAGCAATGAATCTCTTCTGCACTATGTATAATGTTTCCTGTAATATGGAGACCACAAGTGTTCACAATATGACCACACCAATCCTTTATACAGCTGCAGCAAGGCATCCAACCCACTACCCACTCCACCTGCAAATCCACTTTCAGGGAGCTAGGAGCTTAGACCCAAGGGCCCTCTGTATAACTCTACTCTTGAAATCTCTGACATTTACTGTCCCAAAATGGATTACTTAACACTTGTCTAGATTAAATCCTGCCTGCCACTGTTCTGTCTAACTTTTTGTGTCTCTCTGTATCTTTTCACTACTTTCTTCACAATATACTCGATGTGTGTGTATGTGTGTGTGTGTGTGTGTGTTGTCAGTAAGCTTATATTCAGTCACCTTCATTCCCATCCATGTCATTTATATATATGATAAACAACGAGGACCTCAGTGCCAATCCCCGTGGTGTACCGCTAGTTTCAAACATCCAGTGAGGAAAGTGCCCTGACCACCAGCTTCTGCCTCCCATCACCAAACTAGCTCTGGATTTAGCTTGCCAACGTACCTTGGATCCCTTGTGCCTTAACCTTCTGGACCATGTGGTATTCAGTCAAAGGCCTTGTGAAAATCCGCATAGACCATGTCTACTGCCCTGCTTTCATCGGTTTTCTTTCAACGCTCTTGGAAATAAAAAAAAATGAAGTTGCTATATTGTTTTCTAAAGGCTGTCTGTCACTTTATCTGATGCTTACATAACCGGCTTAGAAGTGGTGGTTTCACAAAGAGATAGTTCATGCAATAGTTTGGTCTGCAAGACTTAGAATAGGTCAGTCCACAGGTAAAGACCTGAAGTCATATTTGGAGCTTTATCAAGCCTACACAAAATCTATAGTAGATTCTAGATCCAACCTAGTGCAGAGTATGACCCAGAATCATTTCCAGATTGGAAGTGGTAATCAGCTCCATAAAAACATGAAAGAATTCAACCATATTGCAGCATCTGATGAGGTTTTAATCGACCTTACGAGTTTTTGCTTTTCAATAGTCTTAACAAGGTTGTTGAACTGATTCTATATAAGTTACCTGCTACTATATTTCATTATATATCTGTTTAGAAACTAATCATTCACCGAATAATGACTAGAAAAAAATTCCTTGTTTGTTGATTTATAGATCATCCCTTAATGCATCAAATAGAACACATTTATTGCAGTTATGCACACTGTCAAAAGCAAGGAGTCATCAAAAACAGTACAGTTGCAAACTAATATTTGACTTGCATCATTCAATAAATTGACATTTTTTTCTAAGTTCTTCCCTGTTTTTCAAACTCATTAAATCTCCATTAGTTTAGATTGAAATCTGAATAATCCATACTTTGTGTGAGAGAACATGAAAAGGTTATTAGTAATAGATAATGTTTCTAGATTTAATTTAAAGGCATTGAGTTAAAATGTTTGCATTTCAGGTAGAATAAAGGCTTCTTTTAAAACTTTAGCAGCATTTAAGGAAATTCAAAAACTATCATAGTATTCATGGAATTGGTGACTAAAGTTCCCATTTGACTGAATTAGTTAGACCTTGAGCAGATAGAAGAAAACCAGTGATGAACCTGCCAAAGGGCGGATGAACAAAGCAAACTTCACCTGTCAAGAGTAAGTGACGTACCCACCACTGAATGAGGAGCAAGTTGTGAGGAGGTCGCACTTCAGCCAAGAGCTTGTGATAACTGCACATCATCAATCTTGGCAATTTCTTCATTGTTGCTTCCAAAAGCTTGGATATCCTAATTTATATAATTTGCTTTGAATGATTAGACCACAGAATCTGACCAGAAAAACTTATGTACTTGTTTAAAGAAATTCAAGTTTATTTTTAATAAATGGTGGAGATACTGGAAATAGGAGATACTATCAGAGACTAACATCTGATGACAACTCACCGAAAAGTTTGCAATGACACCTGACCATCAGAATAATTTGTACCTCAACAGCTAAAGGTGTTGTCTAGTGAAGGTGGTCATGTGCCATCGAGCATTAGCACCAAACTGACCACAGGAAAATGAACCCAACGTGCAAAACAAATTTCTCCAAGATAGATCGTGTAATTCGGAAGGATGGTTTCAAATGTACGTCTAAATGGTTTGGGTTAGAGTTCTCTATCTGCACAGCTGAAAGGCAAGCACACATGTAGAAAAATATTGCTTATTGAAAACTGAACTGCAGAAAGTGAAAACTTGCTAACTTGTTACTTTGTAACATTTGTCAAACTAAATGCAGATTAAACTTTGCACAATCATTAGTTACAGATTCCTGAAATAACAGTAATAGATCATATCATCAAACTATATCTTCACTACATACCAAACTAGAAAATAATTAAATGCTGTCAATTAACTTAAATGATAGCATGGAACTTGTGTTATGTTTATGTTTATTTATATACCATATAATATTTTCACCTAAATGAAATATTAAATAAACAGCATTTATGTGATACAGTATTACAGTTATAATGATTGAAGAAAAAAATAGTAGAAAACAAGAAGCAAATTTTCAACAATAAAACTTAACAATTTCCCCACTAATGGATTCTTTTAACAAAGAACATTGTAGACACACTATGCAAAAATATTTAAGGCAGATAGTGAGAAAAATAGAGCATTTTTGTGAAATACGCACATAAATTAAAGTGTTGTGCACATGAACAGTCTCAAGATTCAACTGCTGGAGCATCTGAAGTACACAAGTGCCAATAGAACTGTAGGCAATTAAAATCAAATACTTATATAAATCCTCAATGGCTATTACAAGCTACCAAGGGAATAACAGTGCATTTTGTGCTGCCTATTTTATTGCCTGGATGTAAAATACATTAGATTTGGGTAGATTTGCATTAGTGTTGATGCATTTATCGTGTGTCTGCTCTGTCTGCACTCAGAATGACAAGGAGAATAAATGCTACAAGAATATATTTTACAGGCTTTTCTACCAACCTAAAACTTCACTTGTCAAGAGGCTAGAATGGAGAATTAATGTATTAGTGCAGGCATTTATTATTGTTGTCATTCTGACAGCTGGCATATTGGGAGTCTTGAAAAATTTATGTTGTATTAAATTCATCAACCATCTAGAACAAAACAGCACACTTGATTGGCACCCTATCCTCGACTTTAAACACTGAAACCCTCCAACTAGCACAATATCACTGCAATATCTACCGTCTTAAAGACATACCACAGTAATGCCTCATGACTTCTTCAACTGCACCTTGCAACCTACAATCTCTACCAACTAGAAGAGCATTGGCAGCTGCTATACAAGAATACTACCACCTACATGTTTCCCTCCATACCTGGTTCAATTGGACCAAAATCCCCATTCTGTTAGAGTTATTAGGTAAAAAATCTGGAATGCCTCCATGATAGTGGCATGGGACACATTTATTTTACAGCCTTTAGTAGTGTATGAAGATGACTCACCACCACATTCCCTCAGAACAAATGATGGCCATATCCAAGGATGAATGAAAAATGTTCTAAGGAGCAAATAAAACTAATTTAGAATTATTGTGTATTTAATATTTAAGTGACGTTTGAGTGATTATATATATAGTTTGATTAAATATTCTTTTTTAAGTAATTCATTATGGTTTATACATAAAAATGTTAATTATTATGCTATCACGTGAAACACGCATGTTTCACTTAAAGTAAACTTAGACTACACCCATATTTTCGGACTTCCATGTTTCCTTGAATTAATTTAATGTTTTGAAGTTACAAAACATAACATTGGCAATGAGGTGTTTTTAAAATGAGTACAAGACGGCTACCAACCTGTTAAAGTGGAGCGAGACATAAGAACTGTAAAAAACATGCAAGGAGCAGTCGAATTTAAAAGAAACAGCCCAGCATTTGGAGAGCCTGCCTTCAGAAGAGAAGACATGATTGAGCTTTTTTTTAAATAAAGGCCATAAATGGAAGAAGTCAGGGTCCATAAAGAGTGAGTACTGGGTGATTAAAATCATTTAAAAAATCAGAAATGGCTGGGTACATCAGAAAATTTGATGAGTTTGATTACACAACAAGTAATTGGCTCATGTATACTGAGCTATTGGAACAGTTTTTGAAGCAAATGAAATAACCAATGAGAAGGGAGTGCCAATTTTGTTAAGTTCATTAGGTTTAAAGGCATACAGTTTGCTTTGAAGTGTGACTGCTCCAACCAAACCATTAGAAATAATCTATGCAGAAGCACTTAGAACTGAAGACATTGCTGATTGCAGATCACTTTAGGTTTCATGAGCAGAACCAAAGAGGGTGTGGAGTCCATTTCAGCGTATGTAGCTGAATTGAAAAGATTGTCTGAGCATTGTCAGTTTGGTAATGGGCTTAACGATACACTGAGAGATTCTTTAGTTTGTGGAATCTTAAAAGGAAGTATTCAAACATGGCACCTAACTGAAGCACAGCTTACTTTCAAAAGAGCAGTAGAAATCACTGTTTCAATGGAAACCGCAGACAGAGAGGCAATTGAGTGACAGTCAGGAATGAAAGTGAGTATGAATAAAGTTGTAATGTCTAAACAGAAATCCCCCTGTGGAAGTTATTGTGGTACTGTGTGGCAGGGGCTCACATATATCAAACAAATACAGATTTAAAGGTGAAACTTGCAGAAAATGCAACAAAGTAAGTCACATATGAAGATCATGTCAGGCAGACAAAAATAAATGGACTGCATAAAGTAAAGAAAAAGATAGAAAGTCAAGATTCAGTTTTAAAAAGAGCACTAATCTGCACGCTGTTGATGAAAAATCGGATCACGGTGAGTACGACACAGGACTGCGTACTCTAACTAGACAACTCGGGGATGTGGGAAGAAGCTGGAGTACCCAAGTAAAACCCATGAGGTCACAGGGAGGACATACAAACTCTTTACTGACTGAAGTGGGAATCGAACCCTCAATCGTACAGCTGGTGCTGTAAAGCATTGCTCTAACTGCTACATAATCAGAAATTTGGCAAAAGCAACAATTAGTATTTAATAAAAGTGATCACAAAAATGTAATAAAAACTTATCAGCATCTTTCAGAGGAGGAAATTTGCAATCCTTATCTAGTCTGGCACACGTGTTACTTGAGACCTACCCAATCTGGTCGACTTTTCAATGCCCTGTGAAATGACTCACTCAGCTATACAATCACCATTACATTAACTCAGAGCTAAAATAAAATCAGATATTCCACCTGGCATTGAACTGGACACCAACCTCAGACAGGAAAAAAATAATTCCCTATCCTGTCAACATTGCAATAATCTCACAAACTCCCGGGGCTTGGTATTTAAATTGGAAGAACAGTCCCATAGAGTGGTCAAGCAATAGCCTGATGTAATTGTTCTCAAGGAATCACGTCTAATAATATGCCACACTCCTCCATCACAATATCTAGAAGCGACTTCCTCTTTTGCAGACCAGATCCTCCGGAGGTGACAGCTTTGGTGGAAAGGATCGCTTGGGATCCTAAATATAGACTCCAGGCCCCAAGATACAATGTGCATCAGGCAAATCTGGGTGTCACCCTATCACAGATATTCTTTATAGCCTATCCATCTCTCCACATCTTAAAAAGAATTTGTTTTCTCACGTTTCTGGTTATAATTAAAGGTCTTTGACTTGGAAGATTATCTCTGTTTCTCTTTCCACAGATGCTGCCTAAACTGCTGACTGTTTTTAGTATTCACTTTTTCCTCGAGGCTTTCAACATTTGCAGTTTTTTAAAAAATACTTAGCATTCATGTCAAGGTGTGCTGAGTGTAAGCTGCAAGAGTTTTCCAGCACTAGGAAAGGGGAATTTTGGGAAGAAGAGGCCAAAGAAATCAAGTACTTTTCAATCTTTTAATTTTCAGTTTGTGCTAGAAGTGGGAAGATTGTTCCCCTAAGCTCTAGAAGATAAACTTGGCACTTTCCTGTCATCATCTTGTCTCACTTCCCAATTCCGAGACCTCAGTAGGGCAGTGGGAACCAATACAACTATCATCTTCAGGCAACACGAGTGAATCTGCAGATAAATAAAAAAAACACGAAATGCTGGCAGAACTCAGCAGGCCAGACAGCATCGATTGGAGGAGGTAATAATGACGTTTCGGCCCGAAACCCGGGTTCTGCTGAGTTCTGCCAGCATTTCGTGTTTTTTTTTAATCAACTATTATCTCATGTCATCTCATTTTGTTTTCAGTTGCTTCCTGATCAGAATAGCTGTGCCTTGGGCATCAGGGGTTTAATAAGACCCGCAATTTGAAATAACTTGGATCACATTTTCAGGTAAGTTTCATGGTTTCTAATACATTCCATATGCATTAAATGAAGAATTGGTTCAAGGTTTAACTGGCTGCATGTTGGATTCACTGCATAGTTGACCCCCTTCATAGGGAGGGTTTGTTATTAGGAAACAATTTATATTGTGACTTTCGGTAATATACTCACATATGTGCCAAGAAGTGTAAGTTGATAGGAAATAAATAAACATCCCTTTTCTCATTATTCAGGAGACGAGTTCTAAGTGAAAGCGGATGCTCATCTTCAGCTTGAACTACAAATTGCAGTAAGAACACAGGAACAAACAGGTTTAGCTTGCATATCCTCTACTATTTTACGGTGATGGTTTACTTAAGTGATACAAAAATATATAAATTATACAATGATTCAGTGAGAAGGCGTACTGTGGAATCACAATTTACCGTAAGCATTGATATATTTATAGTAGAGCAGTTGAGATTTCCTGTCTGACTTCAAACATGAGCATTTCAGAAACAATTTTTCAGGACAATCTTGTTAGAACAAGGAAAAGACTTTTTGCAGCAGGCTGCCGCAGACTAAATTGAATGGAGTGTTCTACATATATATATACACATTCTTCTTAACACATCTAATATTAACCATCTGATCGAGCTCCAGCAGAACATGGCCATGTAAATGACTTTGTAATAAAGTATAATCATTGAATTAAAGTGTTTGTTTTGCCTTAATAAGAGCTAATCATAACACTCTTCTGCCAATACTTAATTCTATATAGTTGGAAATATTTAAAACATTTAAAATATGTAAATAATCTGGAAGACATTCTGGGCCAGACTTTGTGGTCAGTGGCAATCTGCTTGCTTCCTCTTTGAAAACATCACACTTACCTTAAATGTATTCCCTGCCAGTAACTTCTCGCAAAGCATCAAATGAAGATCTCTTGAGGACAGCATACTGGATGAATGGCTGTAACAGAGCCTACAGAAGCATAGAAACGTAGAAAACCTAAAGCACAATACAAGCCATTCGTCCCACAATGCTGTGCGGAACAAATACTTACTTTAGAAATTACTTGGGGTTACCCATAGCCCTCTATTTTTCTAAGCTCCATGTACCGATCCAGGAGTCTCTTAAAAGACCCTATTGTATCTGCCTCCACCACCGTCACCGGCAGCCCATTCCACACACTCACCACTCTCAGCATAAAAACTTACCCCTGACATCTCCTCTGTCCCTACTTCCAAGCACCTTAAAACTGTGCCCTCTCGTATTAGCCATTTCAGCCCTGGGAAAAAGCCTCTGCCTATCAACACAATCAATGCCTCTCATCATCTTATACCTCTCTATCAACTGTGTAAGTTCCCTCATGTAAAACTGTGTGACTAAAGCCATCCCTTCTGGTTTAGTGGACTAACTAAGCTGTCAAGACAATGATTTGCAGGAACATTCAAAAATATTGAAATCTATTTAAAACCTTACAATTCCTGAAAAATTATTTGAATAATTAGAAATTTTGAAAAATTAAACATTACAGGCTAAATAATCTTACGTGCAAATTAAGAGTAGTATGTTTCATATTTCAGTAATATTGCTGTGTGCATACATCTACTGATGTCTCTGGACACATCATCAGTGATGTTCCTGGAAGCATCGGGTGTTTCGGGTCTTTCAACATCATACACCCTCCTCCAGGTGACCCAGCCGGAGCTGATCAGACCCCAGCTTGTGTCCAGATGACTGGCTACACGACTCCATGGCTCCCCTCTCTTGAGCCACAGCCACCTTCAGGCCCTCTCTGCCGCATCAGTGGTACTGCGGATGGCTCTCCTCTTCCTCTCTCCCTCGATGCCCAAGTTGCTGAAGGCTCTGGCTAAGGAACGGGCTGCAAATCCCCTACAACCAACTTCCACTGGGAGACACCTCGCTCTCCATCCAGCCTGCTGGCAGTTGCTGACCAGTCCTGCACACTTAGATAGCTTCCTTTCAAAGGCCTCTTCCAAATGATCTTCCCATGGGACTGTCAACTTCAGCATCACCACCTGCTTCGTAGACTTAGACACAGGGACAATGTCTGGTCGCAGGGTGGTGGCTGCGATATGGTTGGGGAACCTCAGCTGCCTTTCGAGGTCCACCGACAGCTGCATTCATTGCTTGTTCACATAACTCTTTATGGGTTATATATAAGTACGTGAATGGCATACATCATTATGCCACCATGTCATATGTGAGCACCTCACTATAGACAAACTGAATACATGTATCCCCACCTCCTGTGTTTTTCTTTGATTAGTTTCTGGGGTTACATTGGTGGCAATGAGATAGTTGTAAAATGAACCCGAGGTGACTATCTACCTGTTGAAGCACAGCATGTTTTTATTCAAAATGGACAGATTGTCCTGACGAAGGGTCTCGGCCCGAAATGTCAACAGCGCTTCTCCCTATAGATGCTGCCTGGCCTACTGTGTTCCACCAGCATTTTGTGTATGTTGTTGTTTGAATTTCCAGCATCTGCAGATTTCCTCGTGATTGTCTAGACTGTCAGGTAGGGCAGGCAGATGATAGGGCAAAATTGTAGCCAGCAGGGTGATTATCAGTGCATTAGGGATGCAAAATCAGATAGGGTAGAAAGTACAGCACTCAAAGTGTTAGATCTCAATGCACAAAGTGTAAGAAATAAGGTGGATGATCTTGTTGCACTATTACAGATTGTCAGGTATGATGTTGTGGTCATCGCTGAATCGTGGCTGAACGATGGTTGTAGTTGGGAGCTAAATGTCCGAGGTTACACATTGTATAGGAGGGATAGGAAGGTAGGCAGAGGGGTGGCATGGCTCTGCTGGGAAAGAATGGCATCAAGTCAGTGGAAAGATGTGATATAGGATTGGAAGATGGTGAATCCTTGTAGGTTGAGTTAAGAAAGTGCAAGAGTAAAAGGACACTGATAGCAGTTATATACAGGCCTCACTGCAGTAGTTGGGATGTGGGCCACAGATTACAACAGGAAATAGAAAAGGCATATTAAAAGGGCAATGTTATGATAGTCATGGGAGATTTTAACACGCAGGTCAATTAGTAAAATTGGGTTGGTAATGGATCTCAAGAGAATGAGTTTGTTGAATGTATATCAGATGGTTTTTTTAGAACAGTTTGTCATTGAGCCTACTAGGGATCAACTATACTGGACTGGGTATTTTGTAATGTACCGGAGGCAGCCAGGGAGCTGAAGGTAAAAGAGCCCTTAGGAGCCAGTGATCACAATATGACTGAGTTCAATTTGAAATTTGATAGGGAGAAAGTAAAGTCTGACGTAGCAGTATTTCAGTGGAGTAAAGGAAATTACAGTTGTATGAGAGAGGAGTTGGCCAAAGTAAACTGGAAGGAGCTGCTGACAGGGATGTCAGCAGAGCAGCAATGGTGTGAGTTTCTGGGAAGAATGAGGAAGGTGCAAGATAGATGTATTCCAAAAATGAAAAAAATACTCAAATGTAAAAAATAAAAGAGAGCTGGGAGTGGATACAGGAATGCTAGAAAATGAGGCCAGAGACTGGAGATGGCAGATCAACTAAGTGAGTATTTTGCATTAGTCTTTACTGCAGAGGAAACCAGCAGTGTGCCAGATGTTGTCGTGTGTGGAGGAAGAGAAGTGACTGCAGTTACTATTACAAGGGAGAAGGTGTTCAGAAAGCTGAAAGACCTAAGGGTACACAAGTCACCCGGGCCAGATGAATTACACCCTAGAGTTCTGAAAGTGGAAGCGTTAGAGATTGTGGAGGTATTAGCAATGATCTTTCAAAAATCATTGGACACTGACATGTTGCCAGAGGACTGGAAAACTGCGAACGTCACTCTACTCTTTAAGAAAAGAGGAAGGCAACAGAAAGAAATTTATAGACCAGCTAGACTGACCTCAGTGGTTGGGAAGATGTTGGAGTCAATTGTTAAGGATGAGGTGATGGAGTACTTGGTGACACAGGACAAGATAGAACAAAGTCAGCGTGGTTTCCTCAAGGAAACCTTGCCTGATGAACCTGCTGGAATTCCTTGAGGACATTACAAGTAAGATAGATAAAGAGGATGCAATGGATGTTGTATATTTGGGCTTTCAGAAGACCTTTGACAAGGTATCACACACAAGGCTGCTTACCAAAGTAAGAGTCCATGGTATTACAGGAAATTTACTGGCATGGCTAGAGAATTGGCTGATTGGTAGGAGGCAGCAAGTGGGAATAAAAGGATTCTTTTCTGGTTGCCTGCCAGTGACTAGTGGTGTTCCACAGTAGTCGGTGTTGAGACCTTTTTTTTAAATGCTGTATATCAATGATTTCAATGATGGAATAGGTGGCTTTGTTGCCAAGTTTGCTGATGTTACGAACATTGGTGAGTGGCAGGGTAGCGTTAATGAAACAGGTAGGCTGCAGAAGGACTTAGACAAATTAGGTGAATGGGTTAGAAAGTGGCATATGAAATACAATGTAGGAAAATGCATGGTCATGCATTCTGGTAGTAGAAATAAATGTGCAGGCTATTTTCTAAATGGAGAGAAAATCCAAAAATCTGAATGCAAAAGGACTTGGAATTCTTGTGTAGAACACTCTAAAGGTTAACCCGCAGGTTGAATCAGTAGTGAGGAAGACAAGTGCAATGTTAGCATTCATTTCAAGGGGTCTTGAATACAAGAGCAAGGATATGATGCTGAGGCTTTATCAGGTCACTGGTGAGGCTGCAGCTTGAGTATTGTGAACAATTTAGGTTTCCTCATCTAGGAAAATTATGTGTTGGCATTGGAGAGGGTCAAGAGGCAGTTCTCAAGGATGATTCTGGGAATGAAAGGGTTATCATACAAGGAACATTTGATGGCTCTGGGTCTGTACTTGCTGGAATTTAGAAGGATGAGGGGGGATCTCATTGAATTCTTTCGAATGTTGAAAGGCCTCAAAAGAGTAGATGTGGAAAGGATGTTTCCCATGGTAGGATAGTCTAGGACAAAATGGCACAACCTCAGAATAGAGGGGTGTCCATTTAACACAGAGATGCAGTGAAATTTCTTTAGACAGAGTGTGGTGAATTTGTGGAATTTATTATCATGGGCAGCTGTGGAAGTTAGGTTGTTGGATTTATTTAAGGCAAAGTTTCATAGGTTCTTGATTTGACACAACATCAAAGGTTACAGAGAGAAGGACAGGGAATGGGGTTGAGGAGGGGAAAAAAGGACCAGCCATGATTGAATGGCAGAGCAGACTCAATAGGGCAAATGGCATAAATCTACTCCTATGTCTTAATATCTTATATTCTAATATTTCAGTTTTTTTAAAACAAGTGCAGCACGTATTTCTTTGGAAAGGGAAATATACATGTGAGTTAAAAAAAACAGGCAGAAAATGGACAAAATTCAAGGGTTCATGAACAGTACTGGGTGATAATTAAATTGAATTTTTAAAAGCAGAAATGGCTGGATACGTCAGAAAGATAGACACGTTCGATTCCACAACAGATAACTGGATGATGTACACTGAGCAAATAAAGCAGTATTTTGAAGAATACAAAATAGCCAATGAGAAACAAGTGCCAGTTTTGAATAGATGGAAGAGCATGCAGTTTGCTTAGTTTTGTCTGCTCCAACCAAACCATCCAAAATGAGCTTTACTAATATTGCGAATATAATGTAGAAACATTTAGATTCAAAAGCACTGTTGCATTTCATAAGTGAAATCAAAAAGAAGGGAAGTCTATTACTGCTTATACGGCAGACTTGAAGAAGTTGCCTGAGCATTGTCAGTTCAGTGATGGGCTTAATGATGCAGTGAGAGATCTTTTAGTTTGTGGAATCTTACAAGAAAGCATTCAAAAATGTCTCCTAACTGAAGTGCAACTCACATTTAAAAGAGCAATTGAAATCTCTGTATCAGCAGCCAGAGATGCAAGCGAGTTGCAGTCTGGAATGAATGTGAGCATGAACAAAATTGCTGTATCCAGATAGAGACCTGCCTGGCCCAACAAATTGTGTTACCATTGTGGCAGTGTCTCACATACACCAGACCAATGCAGGTTTAAAGGTAAAACTTGCAGAAAATACAACAAAGCAGGACCCATACAAAGAACATGTTGGGCAGACAAATGTAAATGGACTCCACTGAGAAGAAAAATAGCAGTAACAGCAAGAGTAAGAAGAGTAGTACGGTGAATGTGAATGGCAAGGAGAGGGAGAATGAGGTGCATTTGGCAGAGGACAGGAATGCAGCAGTAAACTACAGGCTGATGCCAAGCCCAAGGAGAAAGGTCAGCGCTGGCAGGGGCAACAGGGCTCACAGCTCAATAACTTGCCTATCTCCACTATCACTTGAAATGTGGACAAGGGGGTGTTCATGGATGCCCTGTATCAGGATGACTTTGAGACATTCAGGGTCTAGACAAGAATGTGATGTTTAACTTCAGCAATCACATTCCTGCAACAGAGGCCATAACTGAGTTTAATGGGAAGAAAATTAAACTGTACAGATCCAGATCAAAGTTTTCAGTAAAGGTATCCCACACCTGGCTCCACCCCATCCAGTTCCTCATTTTCCCACCAGCATCTCCACATGTTGGATGGAAGCAAGGATGCCATTGGTTGGATGGATGCCATTCCTGGAATAAACAATGACCACGTAATTTCCAAGCTGGGACCAGGGCAGAAATAGGAATTGCATGCGGGCCCTGATACAACGCACAGTGTTGTTGTTCATGTCTGTGGAAGTGACCCAGAATTGGAAGAGGAGTAAAAGAGAAAGAATCAACCCAAATCACAAATCATCAAACTATACGTGCAGACTGTACTGCCAGTCATTTGGAGTGAAATTGTACTTATCTACTTCTTTCCATTAGGATTTTTCACACAGTCGATGACCACACTACTACTAATGAAGATACTGGACTGCAGTATAACTTGTGGAAAAGACAAAATTCCAAAATCCATAACTGTGATTGTGCTGATAGGCAGAAATAATGTGGCATAGTTGTTCTGTATCAATGATTTAGTGTTATTTTCTGCTGTAACTGTGTACTTTAAACTGCAAAGGTATGAAATGGGGACAGCTAGATCAGTTGAATAAGCAGCAGTAGTAATAGCAAGCATTACAATGTAGAGCAAGTGGCTCGCACTGATCTTTTGTTGTTTATCTTATCATCTTGGTGTCTCCCATCTTCTTGCTGTTGTACTTTATTTGCATATTGTTGCAAAATTGCAGTTATTTATGGTGTTTAGAGTAGCCAGAAGTGTTCCCAGTAGCCTCAAACAATGCCCACTGTTGATGTATTGAGAAGGACTGGTGTTCCAGGACACATAGTCAGTAACAATGGATCACAGATTTGTCATTCATGAAAAGGAATGGAATAAGACATATTACTGATTGAGCAGCTTGCCATGCACCATTTGGGATGCCAACACATCCAGAAGATGCCAAGACCAGTGCCTTTCCATCCCTGGGAATGACCTAATAGCAGAGGATTCATGTGGATTTTGCTGAACGATTCATGGGCACAAGTTTCTTGGCAGTAGTATATGCAGCTACAAAGTGGCCAGAAGTGTTCCCAATAGCCTCCACTACACCTTGCTCACCTTTGATATGTTCAGAAGCCTTTTCTCAAAGACTGGTGTTCCAGAACACTCAGTCAGTGACAATGGACCAGAGTTTGTTGCAGAACAGTTTCAGACTTTCCTGAAAATGAATGGAATAAGACATGTTACATCTGCACCGTTCAACCCAGCTACAAGTCGCTTAGTGGAAAGGTTTGTGTGGAGTCTGAAGAATGCATTGTAAGCAATGTCAGCAGAACACACTACACTGACACTGAATCAGAAGCTCACCTATTTCCTCCTTGCATATCGCAATGCAGCACACTCCACAAACAACAACTCACCATTTATACTGTGCCTGGGTTGTTTCTTGTGCTTACGCTTGGATCTCCTCAATCTCAGAAAGAGTATGCAGGACAAACAGCTGAGACAAATTGAGAGCTCCTCAAACTAAGAGGTTTGATGTTTCACTCCTGGACAAGCAGTCTTGGCGAGGAACGACAGAGGTGATCAAAAAGTGGGTGCTTGGAAAGATTAAGGGCAGAACTGGACCACCCTCCTACACAGTGGAGATTGCGTCTCAAGTCTTCTGGAGATGACATATCGATCAGCTGAGGACAACAGAGTCAATTGATAGAGAAGAAAGGTATTCAGAGCTGTCAGAACCACATCTTGCAGTCCCAGAGTCAATTCCTACAACCACCAACTGTGGAGGCCCCAGAACCTGAGATTGTTTCACAGCCACAAGTCTCAATGGCAAAGCAGAGTGATCCCCTTGTCAGGGTAGACATTATCCCACAAGAGCAAAAAAATCCCCACAGCGATGAAATCTTTAGGCCTGAATGGGACAATTTAAAACTTACTGTGCTGTGGATGTCTACATAGAAGTTGCACATATAAGATGACCGGAGAGCAACATGTTACATATGTGAGTCTGAGATGCATTCTATATTGAGTTGGAGTTTATAGCTAAGCAGGGAGAGTGTAGTGTATTTAATACTTCAGTAATATTTGAGTAATATTGTAAATATATTGTTTAATTAAGCATTCTATGTATATTTGCATAATTCATTACAGGTAATATGTCAGAAGTACATGATTGGCATATGTCATATTGAGTGCCTCACTAAAGAGAAACTGACTATATGCATCCCTGGGCTCCTGTGTTTTTCTTTCAATTAGTTTCTGGAGTTTAAAAATATAAAGTAACCACAAGTCAAAACCATAATAACTAAAACTTACCTTATTTTCTCAATGCTGTGTGAATGGCATTGCTAGTCTAACTTGGTACAGACTGGTCAAGCAGATTCGCTACTGTACATAGTAGTAAGCTGCTGCAATTTTCTCTTCTGTCACGAGGAATCAAACAGCAGAGTCTGGTCCTGAATATACTGTGGAACACTGGCCAGGAAATTCATAACAACCATATTCACATCTGCATATGAAGGAATCCTGAACTTGCTAAAGAGCAGGCCGAAATGGAAAAGAAGACAATTGCTTGAGGCTATTTTAAACGGAATAAGGTTTTTTTTTGCAAATTAAAATCATCAACCTCATAGAATTTCCCCACTGTTTATTTCTTAGATAGTAATCTTTCTCACATGAACCCCACCCAACTTCACATAATACCCCCACCTACCGCTAACACCCAAATATTATTCTTTTTAATAAATACACCACTTCTATCTGCCTTCATATTTAATTCATCTTATTATAGCAAAGTAAGTCCTTTTGGATACCAATTAACATTTAGTACTGCTGTTTTCTCTCTGTTGAAAACTCAAACGAGCTGACAAAGCAGTACCTGTCAACGGGGCAATGAAAGTCAGCCATCTGTTCTAATTCAAATTTCAAAATCCTCTTAAATATACTCTAGTCACCTATTAATCTGAACCAAGAGTAGAGCAATTTCAAGGAGGTTTTCTTTTTCTTTCATTTAAGGTGAATTATTTGTTGTATCAGCAAGTTTTAATTTCAAATTACATTTATATATGTAGGTGATAACTTTCATTTGATCAAATCTAGAAATAAACAATTTACTAAACCTAGAAATCAGTAATAAGTACAGAACTCTTAAGTGCAAGGAATTGAATTTATTCATATTATCAATGACCAGCCCTTTCAGCCCTACATATCTGCACTGACCATGATGCCAGATTAAACTAATCCTACTGTGATAGAATCAGAGGGACAAGAGGGGGAGGTGTTGCGTTGCTTGTCAGAGAAAATATTACAGTCATCCTCTGGCAGGATAGATTAGAGGGGTCATCTAGGGAGGCTATTTGGGTGGAATTGAGGAATGGGAAAGGTGTAGTAACACTTATAGGGCTGTATTATAGACCACCTAATGGGGAGCGAGAATTGGAGAAGCAAATTTGCAAGGAGATAGCAGATATTTGTAATAAGCATAGGGTTGTGATTGTGGGAGATTTTAAGCCCATACTGTAAAAGGGACGGATGGTTTGGAGTTTGTAAAATGTGTGCAGGATAGTTTTTTGTAGCAATACATAGAGGTACCAACTGGAGAAGGGACAGTGTTGGATCTCCATTAGGGAATGCAATAGGCCATATAACAGAGGTATTTGTTGGGGAGCACTTCGGGTCCAGTGAACACAATGCCATTAGATTCAATATAATTATGGAGAAGGATAGGACTGGATCCAGGGTTGAGATTTTTGATTAGAGAAAGGCTAACTTTGAGGCGATGCAAAAAGGATTTAGAAGGAGTGGATTGGGATAATTTGTTTTATGGGAAGGATGTAATAGAGAAATGGCGGTCATTTAAAGGTGACATTTTTGAGGGTACAGAATCTTTATGTTCCTGTTAGGTTGAAAGGAAAGGTTAAAAGTTTGAGAGAGCCATGGTTTTCAAGGGATATTGGAAATTTGGTTAGGAAAAAGAGATATCTACAATAAATATAGGCAGCATGGAGTAAATGAGGTGCTCAAGGAATATAAAGAATGTAAGAAAAATCTTAGGAAAGAAATTAGAAAAGCTAAAAGAAGATACGAGGTTGCTATGGCAAGTAAGGTGAAAATTAATCCAAAGGGTTTCTACAGTTATATTAATAGCAAAAGGATAGTGAGGAATAAAATTGGTCCCTTAGAGAATCAGAGTGGACAGCTATGTGTGGAGCCAAAAGAGATGGGGGAGATTTTGAACAATTTCTTTTCTTCAGTATTCACTAAGGAGAAGGATATTGAATTGTGTAAGGTAAGGGAAGTAGGTAGGGAAGTTATGGAAACTATGACAATTAAAGAGGAGGAAGTACTGGTGCTTTTAAGGAATATAAAAGTGGATAAATCTCCGGGTCCTGACAGGAATTCCCTTGGACCTTGAGGGAGGTTAGTGTAGAAATAGCAGGGACTCTGACAGAAATATTTCAAATGTCATTAGAAACGCGGATAGTGCCGGAAGATTAGCATATTGCTCATGTGGTTCCATTGTTTAAAAAGGGTTCTAAGAGTAAACCTAGCAATTATAGGCCTGTCAGTTTGACGTCAGTGGTGGGTAAATTAATGGAAAGTATTCTTAGAGATGGTATATATAATTATCTGGATAGACAGGGTCTGATTAGGAACAGTCAACTTGGATTTGTGTGTGGAAGGTCACAGTTGACAAATCTTATTGAATTTTTTGAAGAAGTTACGAGGAAAGTTGACAAAGGTAAAGCAGTGGATGTTGTCGATATGGACTTCAGTAAGACCTTTGACAAGGTTCCGCATGGAAGGTTAGTTAGGAAGGTTCAATCATCAGGTATTAATATTGAAGTAGTAAAATGGATTCAACAGTGGCTGGATGGGAGATGCCAGAGAGTAGTGGTGGATAACTGTTTGTCAGGTTGGAGGCCAGTGACTAGTGGTGTGCCTCAGGTGTACTGGGTCCAATGTTGTTTGTCATATACATTAATGATCTGGATGATGGGGTGGTAAATTGGATTAGTAAGTATGCAGATGATACTAAGG
This sequence comes from Hypanus sabinus, assembly GCF_030144855.1. Lineage (NCBI taxonomy): Eukaryota > Metazoa > Chordata > Chondrichthyes > Myliobatiformes > Dasyatidae > Hypanus > Hypanus sabinus. Next base: position 45,400,989 of record NC_082716.1, on the reverse strand, counting down.
TAGGTGGCGTTGTGGATAATGAGGTGGGTTTTCAAAGTTTGCAGAGAGATTTAGGCCAGTTAGAAGAGTGGGCTGAGCGATGGCAGTTGGAGTTTAATGCTGATAAGTGTGAGGTGCTACATTTTGGTAGGAATAATCCAAATAGGACATACATGGTAAATGGTAGATAATTGAAGAATGGAGTAGAACAGAGTGATTTAGGAATAATGGTGCAAAGTTCCCTGAAGGTGGAATCTCACATGGATAGGGTGGTGAAGAAAGCTTTTGGTACGTTGGCCTTTATAAATCAGAGCATTGAGTATAGGAGTTGGGATGTAATGTTAAAATTGTTCAAGACATTGGTAAGGCTAAATTTAGAGTATTGTGTACAGTTCTGGTCACCAAATTATAGGAAAGATGTCAACAAAATAGAAAGAGTACAGAGAAGATTTACTAGAATGTTACCTGGGTTTCAGCACCTAAGTTACAGGGAAAGGTTGAACAAGTTAGGTCTTTATTCATTGGAGCATAGAAGGTTGAGGGGGGACTTGATAGAGGTATTTAAAATTACTAGGGGAATAGATAGAGTTGACGCAGATAGGCTTTTTCCATTGAGAGTAGGGGAGATTCAAACAAGAGGACATGAGTTAAGAGTTAGGGGGCAAAAGTTTAAGGGTAATACGAGGGGAAATTTCTTTACTCAGAGAGTGGTAACTGTGTGGAATGAGCTTCCAGTAGAAGTGGTAGAGGCAGGTTCGGTATTGTCATTTAAAGCAAAATTGGATAGGTATATGGACAGGAAGGGAATGGATGTTTATGGGCAGTGTGCGGGTCAGTGGGATTAGGTGAGAGTAAGCGTTCGACACGGAATAGAAGGGCCAAGGTGACCTGTTTCCGTGCTGTAATTGTTATATGGTTATATGGTTACTTGCCTGCACATTCTCTGCATCCCTCCTGTCTGTCCATGAGCTTGCATGTTAAATGTTGGCATTGTATCTGTGTCTACCTAAGTACCATTTCTCTTCCTCTCTATGTTAGCATGCCACCTCCTGCTCTCTATGTAAAAAAAAAATTGCCTCACAAATCTCCTTCAAACCCAGGCCCACTGGTATTTGGTATTTCCACCCTGAGAAAAATATCTCTATCTATCTTATATCTGCTTCTCATAATCTTATATTTTTCTTTCAGGTTGCCTCTGCCTCTGACACTCCAGAGAGAACAATCCAATCTTATACAACCTCTTCTAATAGCTAAAATGCTCCAATCTAGACAACATCTGCACTCTCTCCAGAGACCCAACATCCTTCCTTTAGTACGGCAACCAGAATTGCATGCAATACACTAAATGTGGCCTAACCACTGTTTTATGCTGCTGTTATTCTGCAGTACACTGTTTTATACACAATGCACTGGCAGATGAAGACAAGCATACCATGCACCTTCTTTACTATCCTGTCCATTTGTGTCGCCTCTTTCAAGGAGCAATGGACTTGCACCCAAGATTCCAAGGTGTATATTAATACTCCGAAGGGTACTACCATTTACTGTAAACTTTCTGCCTGCATTCAACATCCCAAAATGCATCACCTCATGCTGGTCTGGATTAAACTCTATCTGCTATTTCTCTTCCCAGCTTTCCAACTGATCATTATCCTTCTGTTCCCTTTGACAACTTTCCTCACTATCCATAACTCCTCCGATATGTCTTGTTTTCTTTTTGTTGCCTTTGTTACACTTTCTACCTCACAATCTGTGCAAATCATTTCAGAAAGCATCAACAAATCACTTCTTTATTCACTTATAGCAAACTGGGTGTTGCTGGTAAAGATAGCATTCATTACTCATCCCTAATTGCTCTTAACCTCCATGACCTGGATCAGCACGTTAAACCTGCGTGCTTCAAGGACTCCATCGGGTGATACCAACACAGGGTCATCCGTGTTGGAATGGCTGTGGACGAGATGCCAGACGAAGACCAATCCAGCCCCAGCTGCAGAAGGGACAGATTTGCATCTGCTCTCCCAGGCCATGGCATACAAAACAACAATTGCTGTTAAGATGATCATAATGAGCTGCCTTCTTGAACTGCTGGAGTCCTTCTACCAATACATTAGGAATTCCAGATTTTAGAGTTCATTACAATGAGGGAATAGGGTATTATTTTTGTCAGGATGGACACAGATAGGTGACGACTTTCCATGTATCTAAAGCCCTTCCACTTCTTAATGCTGGAGATCATGAGTTAAGGGGGTGCCTAGAATAGCCTAGACATGTAACTGTAATGTACTTTGTATGTGACATGTGCTGCTGTCACTGTGGAAGGAATGTATGTTGAGGGTAGTAGATGGGGTACAAATCAAGCAGAGTGACTTGCCTTGGATGACATCAGCTTCTCGAAAGTTGTTGAAGCTGCACACATCCAGATTCCTGGGGAGTATTTATGATACTCCTTTCTGGATGCATGGACACTGTTTGGAGTATCTGTAAGTGAGTCACCTATTGCAGGATGCTCAAGATTTGATCCGCTCATGTAACCATAGTACTTAATAGGGCTTGTACAAAAGTAGAAAAACAAGAAAAACAAGGTAGCAAGTGGACCATCCTACCTTTGTCACAATTCCATAAGACCATGGCTAATCTATGTCAGATCTCAATTTCTTGTCTGTGCCAGATCTCCAAAACCTCGATCTCCTTACCTTTCAAAAGTTGATCTCCCTTTACTTTAACTACTTCAAATTAGCTAGCCTCCATAATCCCCAGGGCGGTGAATTCCAGAGATTTACCATCCTTTGTGAGAATATCCAGCTTATTTCTGGACAATGCTAAAACTTAGGATGCCGATGGTGGGAGATGGGATGATCTTAATGCCATTCAATGTCAAGAGTAGATGGTGAGATTCTTTCTCATTGCAGTTGGTCACATCTTGTCTTTGTGGCATGAATGTTGCTTGTTACTTAGTCTCCCATGCCTGAATATTTTAATGGTCTTGTTGCATGTAGACATGGACTGCTTCATTGGTGAGAAGTTGCAATTGGAACATCTGTTCCACTTTTTCATCACATACAGAGGCAAAAACAAAGATTAAACGGAGAAAAGCGGGGGGCACGTCAAGAGATGACATAGGATCAAGACGTGGAAATCCAGCTCTCCCGTAAAAAACCAGTAAAATAATGTTTAAGTGAAGAAAAGTTAGTAAATACTTTTTAAAAACTACTTATAAACTATTCAGGATTGTCTTAAGATATGTCTCCTGAACAGAAGCAGAAGACAACACAACTTTGAAGACAACTTGTCTACTTTGAAGACAACACAAGTTGGAAAAGAATCAAGGCCGGCCGCCATGAACGAGTCTCGGGCTCAAGTGCATTTTACCTCCGGCGATACAGAACAGGAAACTGCGGCAACATCAACCGTTTCCAAAAAAAAAGAGCAACAGGAATTGCACATGTGTGAAGGAAGGGGCATGCGCAAACACGAGTAACCCAAACTACAAATCCCAGCTATGTTCGGAACTGAAAGTGAAAGTGAATATGAGCTGGAATCAGATTCTCTGGATAAATCAGACGAAGATGAAGAGACAAACAAAGAAGAGCAACAGGAAGAGGTTGGAGGTGATATTGGAGACATAAAAAATTCTTTGGCGCAAATAATGCATAAATTAAAAGGATTAAAAGTAATAAAAAATATTAAAAATATGAAGATTATGTTTGATAAAACGATGAAAAGACAAGACAAAATGAACAAGAAAATTAAAAACTTGGAAGAAACAATGGGAGACACCATTGATAGAGTGAATAAAATGGAAGATAATATTTCTGCCTGGACATCAGAAAGAAAACGGTTGTTGGAAAAAGTGGATGTACTCGAAAATTTTAGCAGACAAAATAATATTAAGATTGTTGGATTTAAAGAAGGTATAGAGGGAGAGGATCCAATAAATTTTTTTCAAAAATGGATTCCAGAAATTTTGAAAATGGAAGAAGGAACCCAGTTAATTGAAATTGAAAGGGCTCACAGAGCCTTAAGATCAAGACCTCAAGTTGATTAAAACCCACAATTAATCTTGATAAAATGCTTAAGATATCAAGATAAAGAAAAGATCCTGAAGGCAGCTGCCCAACGTGCCAGAAAGAGAAACAGGATGTTGATGATAGATGGGAAAACAGTTCTTTTCTATCCTGATATAAGTTATGACCTTTTGAAGAGAAAGAAGGAATTTAACCCAGCGAAAAAAGTTTTATGGGAAAAGGGTTATAAATTTATATTGCACCACCCAGCAACCCTGATAATCTTTTTGGATGATGGAAAAAGAAGATTTCTTACTGATTATTGGGATGCGGAAGAATTTGCACAAGATCTCCCAAATATTCGCTAACCACAGGCAAAGATTTAAAAGTAAAACAGATTAAAGATGAAGACAGGGACAGTGAATGGAATTAATGGATGTTTAAGGACAAAAGAATATTTAAATATATTCTTAATTATCTGATACAGTGGGAGAAAGGTAAAAATTTGAGAAATATTAATCGAGAGTAGTGATATTATTTTGTCTTTTCATATATACTTTTTTATGTTACGGAGGAGCTGTGGGAACTTCGGATCGATTGCTATGGGATTCACGTGTGTAATCATGGCGATTGCCATGACCCGTACAATGGAGGGGGGTCATGTTGTGTTTTTTTTTATTTACAACATTAGTAGGGGGGTATTTTGTTATTTTTTTCTTTATAATCTATTTTTCTTTAATCTTTCTTTCTTTGCCTGGACAATTGGGGGGGAGACACATAGCAACACGGAGAATTTTAAAAAGATTCCCCAAGGTACTACGAAAGTTGAAAAGTTAGGTATTACTATAGACTGGAGTAACCCTGTTAAAAATAATGACTAATTTACTGAATTTTTTAAGTTTTAATGTTAATGAGCTTAATGGATCGGTGAAAAGAAAAAAGAATTTTAACATACACTAAGAAAATGAAAATAGATATAGCTTTTTTACAAGAAACACACTTAACAGAGATAGAACATCAGGAATTAAAGAGAGATTGGGTCGGAAATGTTATTGCATCTTCATTTAATTCAAAGGTGAGGGGAGTTGCAATTTTGGTTAATAATACTTTACCAATTAAAATACAAAATGTATTGATTCTGCGGGGAGATATGTAATTATACATTGTCAAATTTTTTCAGAACTATGGACTCTTATGAATATTTATGCACCAAATGAAAATGATGCAAAATATGTACGAGGCCTTTTTGAATTTGGCTGATGCACATGACAAAATATTAATAGGTGGAGATTTTAATTTTTGTCTAGACCCAGTTTTAGATAGATCAACAAAGGTTGTTACAAAATCAGAATTAGCAAAATTAACTTCATCATTGATGAAAGATTTAAATTTGATTGATATATGGAGAAGAATTAATCCAATAGAAAGAGATTACTCATTTTATTCAAATAGACATAAAACTTATCCAAGGATAGATTTTTTCCTATTATCAACGAATATTCAAGACAGAGTGAAAAATATGGAATATAAAGCAAGAATATTGTCAGATCATTCCCCCTGACAATGACAATGATGGATAAAGAGGAATCGATTTACAGATGGAGATTTAATTCAATATTATTAAAACATCAAGATTTTTGTGATTTCATGAAAAAGCAGATTCAGTTTTTTTAGATACAAATTTACATTCAGTTGATGATAAATTTATAGTATGGGAAGCAATGAAGGCATATTTGAGAGGCCAAATAATAAGTTAAAATTTGGAAATTAAGAAGGAATATATGGTAGAAATAGATCAATTGGAAAAAGAGATCACAAAATTAGAAAAAGAATCTCAAAGATATATGATAGAAGAAAAATGAAGACAACTTGTTAACAAGAAGTTACAATATAATACACTTCAGACATACCGAACAGAAAAAGCAATTATGAGAACTAAACAGAGAAATTACGAACTAGGTGAAAGATCACACAAGATTCTTGCTTGGCAGTTAAAAACAGACCAGATTTCCAAAACGATAAATGCAATTAGAACAAGTGTAAATAAAATTACTTATAAACCTTTAGAAATTAATGAATCTTTTAAGAATTTTTATTCTGAACTGAATCAACCAGAATCACAAAATGATAATGTCGAGATAGAAAGGTTTTTAATCACAAATAACTCTTCCAAAATTGAATTCAGAAGAACAGAAGGGATTAGATATGCCTTTTACATTAAAAGAGGTTGAAGCAGCTCTAGGATCACTTCAGAGTAATAAATCCCCAGAAGAAGATGGTTTTCCACCCGAATTTTATATAAAGTTTAAAGATTTACTAATTCCTCCTTTTATGGAGTTAATATACCAGGCGGAAAGAACGCATAAACTTCCAGAATCTTTTTCGACAGCTATTTTAATAGTATTGCCAAAAAAAGATAGAGATCTTTTAAAGCCAACATCATATAGACCTATTTCTTTGTTGAATACCGACTATAAAATAATAGCAAAAATTTTATCTAATAGATTATCTAAATACTTACCAAAATTAATACATATGGATCAAACAGGATTTATCAAAAATAGACAATCGGCAGATAATGTAACTCGGTTACTTAGCATAATTCATTTGGCACAAAAGAGGGAGGAAGTGAGTGTGGCAGTTGCCTTAGATGCAGAAAAAGCATTTGATAGATTGGAATGGGATTTTTTACTTTTAGGTATTGGAAAAATATGGATTAGGAATATCTTTTATAAAATGGATTAAAACCTTAAATACTAATCCCAAAGCTAAAATAGTGACAAATGGTCAAATTTCAACATCATTTCAGTTAACAAGGTCAACTAGGCAAGGTTGTCCATTATCACCTGCTTTATTTGTGTTGGTGATAGAACCATTAGCTGAATTAATTAGAACGGACCCAGATATTATGGGTTTCAGAGTTAACCAGGAGGAATACAAGATTAATTTATTTGCTGACGATGTCTTGCTTTATTTAACAAACCCGTTGTATTCGCTGCGTAAATTATCTTCTAGATTGGAAGAATATGGGAAAATATCAGGCTACAAAATAAATTGGGATAAAAATGAAATTCTGCCCCTTACTAAAGGAGATTATAGTCAATGTCGACTAATAACTCAATTTAGATGGCCGATAAATGGTATAAAATATTTGGGTATAAGAGTTGATAATGATAGAAAGAATTTATATAAATTAAATTATTTTAATTTATAAAATAAAATAAAAAATAAAAAAATTCAAGAAGATCTTGATAAATGGATTACATTACCAATAACATTAGTAGGCAGAGTAAATGCTGTAAAAATGAATATATTCCCTAGATTACAATATTTATTCCAAACACTACCAATACAATTACCGCAGAAGTTTTTTCAAGAGTTAAATAAATGTGTGAGGAAGTTCCTTTGGAAAGGCAAGATGTCAAGAATATCGTTGGAAAAATTGACATGGAAATTTGACCTAGGAGGGTTATAACTTCCAAACTTTAAGAATTATTATAAAGCAAATCAACTTAGATTTATTGCATCTCTTTTTGATGAAGATAATCCGGCATGGATTAGAATAGAATTAGATAAAATAGGAGAAAATATACCAGAGGATTTTATATATAAGTGGGAATCTAAATGGATACGGGAAAAGAAAGAATCTCCTATATTAAAACATTTGATTGATTTATGGGATAAGATAAATGTTGATGATGAGATAAAGAAATCTTTATTAGCAAAGAGACCTTTAATTCAAAATAAACTTATTCCTTTTATAATGGATAACCAACTTTCATACAATTGGTTTCAAAAAGGGATTAGATATATAGGAGATTGTAGGTATATTAATGTCATTTGATCAATTAAAGAATAAATACAAAATATCAAACAACACTGTTTTTTGTTATTTCCAATTAAGGGCTTATTTAAGAGATAAATTGGGTCTAACAATGTTATTGCCGAAACCTAATGAAATAGAAACTTTCATTCAAAAAGGAAAAACTTAAAAATTTATTTCTTTTATGTATAGTTTGATTCAAAAACAGGCAATTAAACAAGGAATTCATAAGTCAAGACAAAAATGGGAAACTGATTTGAATATTAAAATTGATGAAACAAGTTGGTCAAGACTATGTCTTGACAGTATAACAAATACAACAAATGTCCGGTTAAGATTAGTGCAATATAATTTTTTACATCAATTATATATTACAACACAAAAAATAAATTAATTAAACCCAAATTTATCTGATCAATGTTTCTGATGTAATCAAGAAGTTGGTACTTTTTTTACACTCTACTTGGTCTTGTTTTAAAATTCAACCTTTTTGGACAAATTTAAGAGTTTTATTGGAACAAATTATTGGAATCCACATAATCCAACATTATTTTTACCAGGCGATATTGAAGGGATAAAACCGAAATCCAAACTGAATAAATATCGGAAAGAATTCATAAAAATTGCATAGGCAGTAGCCAAAAAGGCTATTGCAGTTACTTGGATATTGGATTCATACTTAAGTATAGATCGTTGGAAGAATGAAATTTTTTGCTGCATTCCACTTGAAAAAATTACTTATAATTTAAGAGATAAATATGAAATATTTCATAAATTTGACGCCCTTATTTAAAAAGATAGGATTAAATATATAGGTGCTCCAAATATAAAATTATTGATTATTTGGGGAAAGAAATAAATATATATACTAAAGCTATTATGCACTCCGTGGAGCATGTGGGGATCTTCTGATATCCAGGCATTCTTTCTTTCTTTCTTTTTTCTTCTCTCTTTTTTTTCTCTTTCTACAGGGATATGTTAGGGGGAGGGGTTAAGGGAAGTGGGGAAGGGTTGATTTTTTGTTCATATGTGTTTAATTACTTAAACATCCCTAACTATCCCTAAGAGTAATTTGCAATATTAATCCTTATACATGAAGTAATGAACTACATTAGTAAGACAGGAATACATTGTTATTTCAAGCACATTTACGTTCAAGTCTTATGAAATGTGGAAGCGTTGGAATTCTGGAAAAAAGTATTAAAATGATAAAAATTAAAATTCAATCAACTGGGAGAAAAGTGACATCCCCTAGGTGGGAGTCATTGAGAGGTGAACTTATCACCTCTCAGGAGAAAGCTGTGTGAGGGTTGAGTAACTTATATTCATAAAAAAGTTTACAACTTGGTTCTGAGGCCACATGTTTTGTTGGTTGAGAATGTTGCTGCAAAGTTTGGATGGCAATACTTTTTTCCATAGGTTGCTACAAATTTTCATTTATGCAAGATACCAATGTGAATTTTAGTTCTATCATTCTATATTTACTCACATTTTTTAATACATAGTAGGTAGGCTTTGAAATGCCTTCAAAAAAAAATCGCTGAACTGCTTAATTGAATCATTTACTTCACTTTATTCAAAAATTTTATTTTTTTCTTCAATGTGGTACACTAAAATTCGATGGTACGTATTGTTAGACATAATTGATGTCATTATTAATTGTCACATAATGCTACACTCAAAACAATCCAACCAGACTTTGTAGCTTTAAATTTTGGAGATAGCCTTTCATTTAAACACTTGATACAGATGCATAGATGATATATTTCTTGTGTAGTCACTAATGGAAAAAGTTATGCAAGGTGCATTCATTAGTTCTGCATGTACTGTTACATTGGGTTAAGGGAGCATTTACCAGAATGTACAAATGAACTCATCTATATCTTCTTGTCTAAAAATGGAAAGGCTTTTACACAAAGTAAAATAATTCAAGCTTGCAAAAAAAAAAGCAACGTGCAACACTTTTTTTAATGTGCAGGTATGTTTTTCATGCACCCATGCTGAGCTTGTCAGTTTTATCAACTTTGCCTCTAACTTCCATCCTGTCCTTAAATTCACTTCAGCCATTCCTGATACCTCCCTCCTCTTTTTCAATCTTTTTGTCTCCATCTCTGGAGACAAACTGTCAACCGTCATCTTTTATAAACCTACTGAGTCCCATGGTTATCTTGACTATACCTCTTCCCACCTGTTCTCTTGCAAAAATGCTTTTCCCATTTCTCATGTTTCTTTGCCTCTGCCACATCTGTTTCCAGGACATGGCTTTCATTTCCCGTGCATCTGCACTCACCCCATCTTCCTGCTGCTTTAATAGTGATAAAGGTCCTCTTGTCTTTACCCCCTCAGCCTCCACATCCACACATTATCCTCTGCAACTTTTGCTATCTCCAAAGGGATCCTACCACTAAACATCTCCCCATCTCCCCCCCCCCCCCACCCTCACTAATCTCCCTTCTGGCACTTATCCCTACAAGCAGCCTAGGTACTACATTTGCCCAAACACCTCCTCCCTCACCTCAATTCAGGACCCCAAACAGTCCTTCCAGATGAGGCAACACTTCACCTGCAAATCTGCTGGGGTTATCTATTGTGTTTGGTGCTCCTGAAGTGGCCTGCTCTACATTGGTGATATCCGTTGTAAATTGGAGGCCTGCTTCGTCGAGTACCTCTGCACCATCCACCACAACGGGAATTCCCAATGGCCAGACATTTTAATTCCAATTCCCATTCCCCATTCCAATGTGTTAATCCTTGGTCTTCTTTTGTACCAAGATGAGGCAGGGTGGAGAAGCAACACCTTATATTCTATCTGGGTAGCCTCCAACCTGATGGCATGAATATCGATTTTCCTTCCGGAGAACATATTCCCCTGCTTGCACCCTTTGCCCAATCCACTACTTCCTCTATTCCCCAATCTAACCTATTACTTCTTCTCATCTGCCTGTTACTTCACCCTGGGTCCCCTCCTCCTTCCCTTTCTCCTATAGTCCACTCTCTTCTCTCCTGTCAGATTCCTTCCTCTCCAGCCCTTTACCTTTCCCACCCACCTGGCTTCACCTTCCAGCTAGACTCTTTCCTCTCCTCCCACCTCTATTTTGGAATCTTACCCCTTCCTTCCCAATCCTGAAGAAGAGTCTCAGCCCAAAACGTTGACTGTTTATTTATTTCCATAGGTGCTGCCTGAGCTGCTGAGTTACCCAAGCATTTGTGTGTGTTGCTTTGGATTTCCAGCATCTGTAGGCTTTCATCATTTTATGTTTTTTACCCAAACTTTCCTATCAGCTCTTCCTAACATCCAAGGACCAGAACAGTCTAAAGGAGAAGCAGTGAGATTCACTTACTTTTCTGACAACCTAGTGTAATGTACCTGTTGTTCACAAAGAACCCAAACATAGACTGGATGATAATGTTATGGAATGCCTGCAAATACAGGAATAACCAGAGCTTCCTGCTTCCTGCCGCATTCATTGGCCTCCTGATCTGTCTGTAGTCTCCTGCAATGTTACCACAAGGCCCAATACAATTTTGGAACCAAATCTGTCCATATCAGAACTGGTCATTTCTGCAAGTTATCCATTTATGACTTTCCCCTCTCCATTAGTACAATATGGTCTGCTCGGAAAAACAAAGAAACATAACCTGATTCCAATTTCCACATTAGCTAATTTGATATTGCCTTATTTGAGGTATACTCTCTTTTCTAACCATCCCACTCGCTTCTTTGCTTCTAAAACAATATTGGTTCTTTCTCTTGGCAAAGTTCTCAAAGTATTGGGCTGAAAATGTTAACTCTTTTTCTCTTGCCTCAAGTACTGCCTGACCTGCTTTAGTGTTTCCAACATCTTCTCCTTTATTTCAGATTTCCAGAATATGTAGATTTCTTTTTTTTATTCATTTTATCCTGTAAGGCATTTTGAACAATGATGATTATTGTTTAACATCTTTAATAGGTAAAATAAGCAATTTAATATAGATAATACAAATGAACCCCTATGTTATGTGAAGAGGGATTACATTCCTAGAAAATTCCCGAATCACAAAGGCACATCATCTGCAAATACATCCAAAAATGCAAGTTGAAAATTTTGTGTTCATTTATTTATTTACTTTTTAATCAAGTGAATTCTGTAGGAGTGCATTTTATTCCATATCACAAATTGGTGGTTAGTGAATTGTGAATTCTATAAGCATAAATTTCCATAACTCTGCAACTTGTTTGAAAATAGACTTCTTATTTAGTTTATTATTCCATTATTACCTTTGGGCCGACATTTCTATTTTATTAGGGATTTTTTAAAAGCTGGTTAAAAAAGAAAAACAAAACAATGAGGGTATTTCTAATTTAATTAGCTTTAGAATATGCAGAAAATTTTTTAATCTATGTTCTTAATCTGTTATTTGAATGCTGCCAAACAAATCCAGTTAAGGACAGTTGATATTAACAATGGGAACTCAAGACAGTTATCTATTTAATTCTTGAAACAGCCATGTAAGAATTTCTTCTCGCCAAGGATGGGGAAATCTCTACAAGAAGAAATTACTACATAGCTCAGTTTCAAATCTTAAGTACAAAGCAAAGTACTTGGGATTGCAGGTCTCTGGAGATACTGAAACAGGAAGGAGATCAGGAAATTGAGAGCTATGGGAACTGGCATCATGGAGGAGTTGAAGCCTTCACAGACATATTGAATGTTGGAGCAGGTGTGAGAGAATAGGACATTCAGCCCAAGATGTTGTGCCAACCTTGATGTTAATTTATGTTAAAGGTCTTCCTCCCATACTGTTTCACTCTTTACATACTTGGAAGGTGCTTGGAGGTAGGTACAGAAGGGATGTCAGGAGTAAGTTTTTTTTTACACAGAGAGGGGTGAGTGTGTGAAATGAGCTGCCAGCGACTGTGGGGGGGACGGATGCAATAGGGTATTTTAAGAGACTCTGGATAGGTACTGAAAGCTTAGAAAAATGGAGGGCTATGGATAACACTAGGTAATTTCTAAAGTATATATTCAGCACAGTATTGTGGGCTGAAGGGCCTGAATAGTGCTATAGGTTTTCTATGTTTCTATACAGTTTCAAGAACCCCTCTTGGATGCAGTGATGAAATGCTGCCCCAACTAATCTTTTGAATTAAGGTAGTTCCAATCAATACAGGCAAATTAAAGTCCTCCACCATGATAGTTCTGTTGTTTCTGCACCTTTCTATAATCTGTCCTCATATTCCTTCACTTCTCAGAGGCTGTTGAGTGTAATCCCCTCAGGCTAATTCTGAACTCCACCCAAATTACCTCTGTCGATGCCACAACAGATTGGTGAGGTGGCCTATTCCAGCTTCTGTTTACCCATGTGCTTATGAAGTACACTTGCCCCTTTTCTACCTATCCATTTCATCTTCACTGTCAGCCACAAGGCCACATTCATATCCATAAACCTCTTCATCATGCCCCTACTTTTAAACTAAGACTACTGTTACGAGTGATGAACAGACCTGATGGAAATGGGGTGCAGAGTTAACCATCCCCCCTACCCCGAGAACTATGAACTATTGCTGTTGCTATGCTGCTACTGAGGGAGAGAGATGATGCCCAGGCAAGAACATCTGCTGCAGATAAGAGGGAGAGAGAGACTGGTGATTTATTGTATTTTGACTCTTCCTGGATTATTTACCTTTCACTACAAGGACTTTACTTTGCTCGTTAACATTCCTCAGGAGACAGCAGGAGTGGCCTGATTTGACGAACACAGTCATTCAGAGTTGATGGGTAGCTGAGAACCCATGAGTAGGGATAAAAGACAGGTCTGGACAGACACCCTTCAGACACACCAGTGGACACTGACTGAGTGTTGTGGACCCACAGGAAGGTGGGGGCTTCGGAGACTGAATCAGGAGATCGGTCAATAAAGCTCACAGTGTTATGGCAGGGCCGGTGGGGAATTGTGTGTGTGTCCACTCATGCCAGAGTGATCAGTCCACCACAGAAGAATGGTCTAGCTGAAGAACAGAGGGGTCATAACTGAATGACCACAATGATATGACGGAATCAGAAGGCAATAGAAGGTTTGCCTGCCGCAGCTACCTAATCTCTCGCTCTCTCTTTCTCCAACGATAACAACACAACAACCATAACTACCTCAGCACGCATGAACTGAACTTTATACTTTTCTATGACAATTCATTTACCCCCTAGACATCGATAGAGCTTGTTTATTATTGCTTATTATTGTTCCTACACTTTTAGGTTTATTATTGGTAACTTGTTTTATATGTGTATTTGCATTTTTGGTACTGTATTGTGTAGTTTACTATTAAACATCTTTAGTTTTGGTACCACCAGACTCCAACGGATACTTCTGTCTTTGCTGGTCTGACACCCAGTTACGGGGTACGTAACACTACAAACACCAAAGAACCAAGTACTGAGCTTTCTGGAATCCTACGATAGCAGCCAACGCATGCTACATACAACCACTCAACTTCATACTTTGTTTACCTGCAATAAATTTGATGCCTTTAGCAATGTAATATATTGAATAAAAGATATATCTTTGCAATATTAAAATACTAAGCAATTAAAACTTGATCAGGAGCTGAAGACAGAAAGATAGCAGGGAATCCTGTGGATGGAACATTAAACTATCATGAACGCCCAAGAGAATTACATGTAATAGTTTGCAAATTTCATGCAATTTTCACCAATATTCTTAAATTTTTTTAACCTAATTTGAATTTGACTCCATAGCCACTATAGAAACGGAGTTCTAGCACAGCAACATTCTTATTTCTACACTCCAGACACATTTACAATTGACTAGAGAAAATCTCTGTTTGCATTCAGTATCACTGCTGACAAGGAACTGACCTGTATCTCTCATTTTCAATCTCTCTAAAATCAAATCAAATAACTCCAGTTAAATAAAAGCACTTAAAGTCATGGTTTACAAGAACAGAGGAATGGGAACAGCTCATTCAGTCCCTTGCATCTTTACTATTCATCAATTTTCTTATGATTGATCTCAGCAAATCCATTCACCCCTTTCCATTTATCTGCTGATGCACTCACCTAAAACATCTATTGATCCTAATTCATATTCAGTTGACTCAGCAACCATAGCAGAGAATGCTAGGCGTTCACAATCCTTTATGTAAGAAAGTAATCTCTGATCCCTTTCTGGGATGCCCTAGTGCTGGTTATATTTAGAAGTCTTATTCAGGATTTCTCTGTTGAAATAAATTGATTCTTTACATCAATGTGACCAAATCACCCCAATAGCTTGAGTCTTCTCTGCTATTCATTATGATAGAGGCTGCATGGAATTTAGTCCCAAATCCACTTTTGAGCCGGATCTCTACTATTCCCCTAATATCTAAAAGCTTGGATTTGAAAATACTTAAATGATTTAAGGAGCTATAAATACTTAACATCAAAGATAGGAATGAGCCTAATAGAGCCAGCATTGAGTTGATGGGTTGAATGGCTGTCTTCTGTGCTGCAACCCTTAAAGACATTAAATCATCTATCCTTCATCCCTATAAAGTAAAGTAAATATAAGCTAAGTCTATGAAATATGTACTCTCATTTTAATTCCAAGGCCTGGTTTAACTCTGATTAAACTGGAAAAGACAAAATCTCCTTTGTGAGCTGCAGAACATCAATATAGTACACCTACGAACAAGAGAAAATCTGCAGGTACTGGAAATTCGAGCAACACACACAAAATGCTGGAGGAACTCAGCAGGCCAGGCAGCATCTTTGGAAAAAAGAACAGTCGACGCTTCGGGCCAAGATCCTTCGGCAGGACTGTACAGCAAATATTGAATTGAATTGACATTATTACTTACATCTGTATATACATCAGGAGTGAAACTCTCTACGTTATGTCTCTGTCTAACTGTGCAATGTGCAATTTATAGTAAGTTATAATAAACAGCATGTACAACAGGACAGTCAATATAACATAGGAATAAAATTGTATCAACATGAATTAATCAGTCTGATGGCCTGGTGGAAGAAGCTGACCTGGAGTCTGTTTGTCCTGGCTTTTATGCTGCGGTACCATTTTCCCAGATGGTAGCAGGTTGAATAGATTGTGACTCGGGTCCCCAATGACCCTTCGGGCCCTTTTTACAAACCTGTCTTTGTAAATGTCCTGAATAATGGGAAGTTCAGACCTACAGATGTGCTGGGCTGTCTGCACCACTCTCTGCGGAGACCTGTAATTGAGGGAAATACAGTTCCCATACCAGGCAGTGATGCAGCCAGTCAGGATGCTCTCAATTGTGCCCCTGTAGAAAGTCCTTAGGATCTGGGGGCCCATACCAAACTTCGTCAACAGTCTGAGGTGGAAGAGGAGCTGATGTGCCTTTCTCACCACACAGCTGGTGTGTACAGACCACCTGAGATCCTCAATGATGTGTATACTGAGGGAACTTAAAATTGTTCACCCGCTCAACTCTAGATCCATAGATGTCAATAGGGGTTAGCCTGTCTCCATTCCTCCTGTAATCAACAATCAGCTCCTTCGTTTTTGCAATATTGAGGGAGAATTTGTTTTCTTGATACCACTGTGTCAGGCTGATGACTTCTTCTCTGTAGGCTGCCTCATTATTATTTGAGATTAGGCCAATCAGTGTAGTATCATCAGCAAATTTAATTAGCAGATTGGAGCTGTGGGTGACGACACATTCATGGGTATATAGAGAGTAAAGGAAGGGGCTTAGGAGGGGCACCTGTGGAGGGTCAGGGGGGTGGAGGAGAGAACCCACTTTTACCACCTGCCAGTGATCTGACAGGAAGCCCACAAGGCAGGGTCAAGGCTGAGGTCTCTGAGCTTCTTGTCGAGCCTGGAGGGAATTATGGTGTTGAATGCTGAACAGTAGTCCAAGAACAGCATTCTCACATAAACATCCTTCTTCTCCAAGATGTGTAAGGACAGTGTGTAGAGCTGTGGCCATTGTGTTATCTGTTGATCGGTTGGGTCTGTATGCAAATTGTGGGGGTCCAGTGTGGGTGGTAGCAAGCTGCAGATGTAGTCCTTGATCAGCCGCTCAAAGCATTTGCTTATTATTGAGGTGAGTGCAACAGGATGCCAGTCGTTCAGACATGTTACCTTGGTCTTGTTCAAGCCATGTCACCTTGTTCAAGCAAGACCGCATAACTGAAACACAGACTCTTCTCCTGTTTATACCAAGCTGTTTAAAAGATCACCTTCTATTTGACATTATTTGTGAATTACTCCCCTGGACACAGAAGATTCTTTGCTTCCCTCTATTTATAATTAGACTTGCCTTGTGTGACCTGTAAATGGCTATGCAGCATATAAAATGAAACAATCCGCAAATCTATGCTGCTGCGCAAGAAGTTTGTGTCCTTCAAATCTAAAAATAAATTGCCCAGCCAGACAGTGATTTGGAACAAACTACTAGGCTCGATGGCTTGGATGACCAGCATTAGTATCTGTGATGCTGCGGCTCAATTCATGAAGCTGACCACTATGTGCATCAGGAAATAACTTGCTGAGCTGGCAGTCAGAGATGAGTGAGGTGTCAGGCAACAGCATTTTCCAACTGAGAAGAGAGAAGACTGTCTGAGATATAGAGGCACAGAGAAATCTGTCAGAGACAGACTGACTCCAGCCTGCAGTGCTAATTCACAAGATCTACAAAAGGAAAATATATGGGGTCAACTAGTCTAGAGAAAAAGTTAGTTTGTTTGTGAATTCAGTTTAGAAAGTGCCAAAGTTGCATATTTTATAACATTTACATGGAGAGAGGATTAGTACCGTGCATATAATTCGAATACTGTATCCTGTTTATTCATGTGCTTAATCTAAAAAAACGTATGTTGATTTACAATTAGGCTTGTCTCACAAGAGTGCTTTTCCAACCATCTTCCAAAGAAACAGGGCATGATTTGTGCAGTTAAATCAGAACATGGAAACATTCCATTTCAGCTCAATCAGGTCATTTACCCTCCATGCTAATGAATAGTTCTAACCATATTTACCCATTTTTTCATTATCACTTTAACACTTTCTTTTCATTCACTTCATTAAATTAACCCAAGAAAATTCTCAATACAATAATTATATTACTTTATTTCTTCTGCCTTAGGTTCTAAATTTTCCACATTTAAAGGGGATCAGCTTAGACCGTGGATCAGTACTTGGAGCTAAGATGTTGTGGTCATTACAGAGACTTGGATGGCTCAGGGGCATGAATGGTTACTTAGAGTGCCAGGTTTTAGATGTTTCAGAAAGGACAGAGAGAGAGGTAAAGGAGGTAGGGACGTGGCACGGCTGATCAGATATAGTGTCATGGTTGCAGAAAAGGAGGAAGTCACGGAGGGATCGTCTGCTGAGTCTCTGTGGATGGAAGTTACAAACAGAAAAGGGTCAATAATTCTACTGGGAGTTTTTAAATAGACCATCCAATAGTAACAGGGATACAGAGGAGCAAATAGCGAGACAGATTCTGGAACGATGCAGTAATAACAGGGTTGTTGTGATAGGGGATTTTACTTTCCCCAATATTGATTGGCATCTCCCCAGCACGAGGGGTTTAGATGGGGTAGAGATGGTTAGATGTGTTCAGGATACAAGAGGAGAGCCTGTACTTGATCTGGTATTGGGAAATGAACCTGGTCAGGTGTCACATCTCTCAGTGGGAGAGCATTTTGGAGATGGTGATCATAATTCTATCTCCTTTACCATAGAATTGGAGAGGGATAGGAACAGACGAGATTAAGTGTTTAACTGGAGTAAGGGGAAATATGAAACTATCAGGCAGGAACTTGGAAGCATAAATTGGGAACAGATGTTCTCAGGGAAATATATGGCAGAAAACTGGCAAATGTTCAGGGGATATCTGCATGGTGTTCTACACAGGTACGTTCCAATGAGGCAGGGAACAGACAGTAGGGTACAGGAACTGTGGTGTACAAAGAGTTAAAATTCTAGACAAGAAGAAAAGAAAAGCTTACAAAAGGTTCAAAAAACTAGGTAATGATAGAGATCTAGAAAATTATGGCAAGCAAGAAGGAGCTTAAGAATGAAATAGGAGAGCCAGAAGGGGCCATGAGAAGGCCTTGGCGAACAGGATTAAGGAAAATCCCAAGGCATTCTACAAGTATGTGAAGAGCAGGAGGATAAAACATGAGAGAATAGGACCAATCAAGTGTGACAGTGGAAAAGTGTGTTTGGAACTGGAGAAGGTAGCGGAGGTACTTAATGAATACTTTGCTTCAGTATTCACTACAGAAAAGAACCTTAGCAATTGTAGGGTTGATGTACAGCAGACTGAAAAGCTTGAGCATATAGACATTAAAAAAGAGGATGTGCTGGAGCTTTTGGAAAGCATCAAGTTGTATAAGTCACCGGGACTGGAGGGGATATACCCTAGGCTACTGTGGGAGCAAGAGAGGAGATCGTAATGATCTTTGCATCAACAAAGGGGACAGGAGAGGTTCGGAAGGATTGTAGGGTTGCAGATGTTGTTCTCTTGTTCAAGAAAGGGAGTAGAGATAGCCCAGGAAATTATAGACCAGTGAATTGTACTTCAGTGGTTGGTAAGTTGATGGAGAAGATCCTGAGAGGCAGAATTTATGAACATTTGGAGAGGCATAATATGATTAGGAGTAGTCAGCATGGCTTTTCAAAGGCAGGTCATGCCTTACGAGCCTGATTGAATTTTTTGAGGATGTGACGAAACACATTGATGAAGGTAGAACAGTAGATGTAGTGTATATGGATTTCAGCAAGGCATTTGATAAGGTACCCCATGCAAGGCTTATTGAGAAAGTAAGGAGGCATGGGATCCAAGGGGACATTGCTCTGTGGATCCAGAACTGGCTTGCCCACAGAGGGCAAAGAGTGGTTGTAGACAGGTCGTAGTCTGCATGGAGGTTGGTGACCAGTGGTGTGCCTCAGGGATTTGTTCTGGGACCCCTTCCCTTCGTGATTTTTATGTGACCTGGATGAAGAAGTGGAGGGATGGGTTAGTATATTTGCTGATGACACAAAGTTTGGGGGTGTTGTGGATAGTATGGAGAGCTGTCAGAGGTTACAGCGGGACTTCAATAGGATGCAAAACTGGGTTGAGAAGTGGCAGATGGAGTTCAACCCAGGTAAGTGTGAGGTGGTTCATTTTAGTAGCTTAAATATGATGGCAGAACATAGTATTAATGGTAAGACTCTTGGCAGTGTGGGGGATCTTAGGGTCCGTAGGACACTCAAAGCTGCTGTGCTGGTTGACTGTGTGGCTATGAAGGCATACGGTGTATTGGCCTTCATCAATCATGGGATTGAGTTCAAGTGCAGAGAGGTAATGTTACAGCTATATAGGGCCTTGGTCAGACCCCACTTGGAGTACTGTGCTCAGCTCTGGTTACCTCACTACAGGAAGGATGTGGAAACTATAGAAAGGGCGCAGAGGAGATTTACAAAGATGTTGCCTGAATTGGGGAGCATGCCTTATGAGAATAGGTTGAGTGAACTTGGCTTTTTCTCCTTGGAGCAACCAAGAATGAGAGGTAACTTGATAGAGATATATAAGGTGATGAGGTGTATTGATCGTGTGGATAGTCAAAGGCTTTTTCCCAGGGTTAACACGAGAGGGCACAGTTTTAAGGTGCTTGGGAAGTAGATACAGAGGAGATGTCAAGGGATAAGTTGTTTATTGTTTTTTGTTTTTTTTTACGCAGAGTGGTGAGTGCGTGGAATGGACTGCCAGCAACGGTGGTGGGGGCAGATAAAATAGGGTATTTTAGGAGGCTCCTGGATAGGTACATGGAGCTTAGAAAAATAGAGGGCTATGGGTAAACCTAGGTAATTTATAAAGTAAGTACCTGTCCGACACAGCATTGTGGGCTGAAGGGCCTGTATTATGCTGCAGGTTTTCTATTCTATGTTTCTAATTTAATAGCCATAGCTATTTGTTCTTTACCTTTTCTGGAATAAATCAAATTTCAACATCATATTAAACATGTTTATATTGCGTACTAATCTTCTTGGTTATTATAAAGAAAACCCACATTTTTAATATCCAGTCCTGATGAAGAGTCTTGGCTCGAAACGTTGCCTGTGTACTCTTTTCCAAAGATGCTGCCTGGCCTGCTGATTTCCTCCAGCATTTTGTGTGTGTTGCTCGGATTGCCAGCATCTGCAGATTTTCTCTTGTTTGTGATTGTACCACATTTTAAAGCCTATTTTGATTATTATAATAATCTTCAGTATATATAAGGACTTCATAGTTTTGATCTGTAGACCAAAACATGTTAGAAGTGGATATTGAA
This sequence comes from Hypanus sabinus, assembly GCF_030144855.1. Classification (NCBI taxonomy): domain Eukaryota; kingdom Metazoa; phylum Chordata; class Chondrichthyes; order Myliobatiformes; family Dasyatidae; genus Hypanus; species Hypanus sabinus. Next base: position 45,379,894 of record NC_082716.1, on the reverse strand, counting down.
TGATAAAGATGTATCAGACTTTTTGGTGGGCATAATTTCTTCTTTAGTGACCAGAGGTAGTAAACTAGTCAACTATGTAACCTGTCACAATGAGTCCAAAGAGACAACAGAAGCAAACATTCTCAATTCATTAGAAAAGAAGGCAAATCTTGAAAAATGAAAGCACAGATAGATATTGAAATAGTAAAAGTTCCGTGTATAGAGGCACTACATAGTTCAGCGTGGACTAGATGAGCTGAGAGGCCTGATACTGTACTGTAGTGCTCTATGACTCTAAGTATATTAACAAGAATTGAAGTTAATTTTATACATGATACTGACAAGTTCTCAATTGAGGCACTGCATGCATGATCATTGAAACCTTCAAAGAATATTCTTAATACAGGATGCTTTTAACCCTGTAAATCCATTATCACCAGAAAGAGTTGTTCCAGAGCATGGACTTCGTGTCGTGGCCCCGGGCCCTGCCGCCGATCTCTTTATTGCTAATTGCCGACGGGACATCAACCATCTCAACTTCACCACACCCTGTTCCAAGTCCAACCTAACTCCTTCCGAACACTCTGCTCTCCGCTCCCTCCGCACCAATCCCAACCTCACTATAAAACCCACTGATAAGGGGGGAGCTGTTGTTGTCTGGCATACTGACCTCTACGTGGCCGAGGCACAGCGACAGCTCTCTGATACCTCCTCTTATTTACCCCTTGATCATGACCCCACTAAGGAGCACCAGGCCATTGTCTCCTATACCATCACCAACCTTATCAGCTCTGGGGATCTCCCATCCACTACCACCAACCTCATAGTTCCCACACCCTGCACTTCCCGTTTCTACCTCCTACTTAAGATCCACAAACCTACCTGTCCAGGTAGACCTATTGTCTCAGCTTGCTCCTGCCCCACCAAACTCATTTCTGCATACCTTGACACTGTCTTATCCCCCCTTGTTCAATCTCTTCCCACCTATGTTCGTGACACTTCTCACAATTCGAATTTTTTCAATGATTTTAAGTTCCCTGGCCCCCACCGTCTTATTTTCACCATGAACTTCCAGTCCCTATATACCTCCATCCCCCACCCGGACGGTCTCAAAGCTCTTCGCTTCTTTTTGGATTCCAGACCTAACCAATTCCCCTCTACCACCACTCTCCGCCGTCTAGCGGAATGAGTTCTTACTCTCAATAATTTCTCCTTTGGCTCCTCCCACTTCCTCCAAACCAAAGGTGTAGCCATGGGCACACGCATGGGTCCCAGTTATGCCTGCCTTTTTGTTGGCTTTGTGAAACAGTCCATGTTCCAAGTCTATACGGGTATCCATCCCCCTCTTTTCCTTCGCTACATCGACGACTGCATTGGCGCTGCCTCCTGCGCGCATGCTGAGCTCGTTGACTTCATTAACTTTGCCTCCAACTTTCACTCTGCCCTCAAATTTACCTGGTCCATTTCTGACACCTCCCTCCCCTTTCTTGATCTTTCTGTCTCCATCTCTGGAGACGGCTTATCTATTGATATCTATTATAAGCCTACACTCTCACAGCTACCTGGACTATTCCTCTTCCCACCCTTCTCTTGTAAAAATGCTATCCCCTTCTCACAATTCCTCCGTCTCCACCGCATCTGCTCTCAGGATGAGGCTTTTCATTCCAGGATGAAGGAGATGTCTTCCTTTTTTAAACAAAGGGGCTTCCCTTCTTCCACCATCAACTCTGCTCTCAAACACATCTCTCCCATTTCCCGCACATCTGCCCTCACCCCATCTGTCTGCCACCCCACTCAGGATACAGTTCCCCTTGTCCTCACCTACCACACCACCAGCCTCCGTAACTTCCGCCACCTCCAACAGGATCCCACTACCAAGAACATCGTTCCCTCCCCATCTCTTTCTGCTTTCTGCAGGGATCACTCCCTACGCAACTCCCTTGTCCACTCGTTCCCCCCCCCCCCCCCCATCCCTTCCCACCGATCTCCTTCCTGGCACTTATACTTGTAAACGGAACAAGTGCTACACCTGCCCTTACACTTCCTCCCTCGCCACCATTCAGGGCCTCAGACAGTTCTTCCAGGTGAGGCGACACTTCACCTGTGAGTCGGCTGGTGTGGTATACTGCATCTGGTGCTCCTGTTGTGGTCTTTTATATATTGGTGAGACCCAACACAGACTGGGAGACCATTTCGCTGAACACCTACGCTCAGTCCGCCAGAGAAAGCAGGATCTCCCAGTGGCCACACATTTTAATTCCATGTCCCATTCCCATTCTGATATGTCTCTCCATGGCCTCCTCTACTATCAAGATGAAGCCACACTCAGGTTGGAGGAACAACACCTTATATACTGTCTGGGAAGCCTCCAACCTGATGGCATGAACATTGACTTCTCTAACTTCCGTTAATGCCCCTCCTCCCCTTCTTACCCCATCTTTGACATATTTAGTTGTTTGTTTTTTTTCTCTCTCTCTGCCCATCACTCTGCCTGTTCTCCATCTCCCTCTGGTGCTTTCCATCCTCCCCCTTGAATTCTCCCGAGGCCTCCCATCCCATGATCCTTCCCCTTCTCCAGCTCTGTACACCTTTGCCAATCACCTTTCCAGCTCTTAGCTTCATTCCACCCCCTCCGGTCTTCTCCTATCATTTCGCATTTCCCCCTCCCCCCACTACTTTCAAATCTCTATCTTTCCTTTCAGTTAGTCCTGACGAAGGGTCTCAGCCCGAAACGTCGACAGTGCTTCTCCTTATAGATGCTGCCTGGCCTGCTGTGTTCCACCAGCATTTTGTGAGTGTTGTTCCATTTGGCAAGAGTTAATGTACCTGACGGTCAGAGCTTTTATCTGTGACTTATGTATGCAGTCATGGTGTTAACCAGAAAAACTGACTTTTGAGTTCCTGACATGGAAATTGTTGACACTTGTAAGACAATTGCTATCAGTAGGAGTGACGATAAAAAAAAGATGAATTATATGGCAATTATTCCATATATTCTATGGCACTTTTGTCCCTTTAACAGAAATGTCAATCTTGTATTGAACGTAATTAGAAAGATGAAACAAAATTGAAATATTTTCAATATAGTAACCTTGGTGTTGAGCAGCTTGCATTGAGTTCAATTGTTTGAATCTATTGAATTCTTGTTTGAATCGTAAACTTTGCAATAATTGCTTTGATGTTTCATGAATTATTTTTATGTTCCTGCAATGGTTTTGCATAATCTTTGTTCATATTGCTTAAATCATGGCACTGGATAGTTTGAATATTTCAAGTGAGGAACAATATTAATTTAGGGAGTAGTCTGTGAAAAGGTATGGAGAAAGGGCAATGGAATGTGAATGGAATTGTTGATCTTGTTAATGAGCTGGTAATGCCAGTTTTGTGAATCAGACATTTTCTATCTGCTGCAGATATTCTAATTTTTAAAAAACTGATATTACAGTTATGGAACATTGCCTGCACTATGTTTTTAAAGAAATCAAAAAAATCCTGTTGGCAATCCTTACTCTTCTTGTTTAGAAGCTGCAACACAAAAGCATTTTAAGTGTTCTAGCAAACACAGGCAAATGGAGAATCCCTCTAGAGAATTCAGGAAGCCTTTTATTCAGCTAAGCTTTTTCATTGGCAAGGCTCAGATGCCTGAAAATACTGTATGCAGTAAAGCTCACTCTGAGAGGCAAGGCCTTGCTCACAGAATATCCTTGAAGGTACCTTAAATATACGATCCTGCCTTGAAGTTTAACGGTTTAATTATTTTTGCTTCAACAGATAAACATCAATCTGCATTCAACTGGATACTAAAAACTCAACCCGGAGACTTAAAATGATCTGAAAAATTAAATAAACAATGTTTGATTGTTTTTTGCACCCACTAACGCTAAGGGAAAAATAAAACCATTTAATTTGAAATTCATAACAATTGAGCAGTCTAAATGGTAACAGACTACTTTATGGACTACAGAATTTAGAAAATTTGAGCTTGAAAGTAAGATTAAAAGTAGAAGGTTTAATGACTGTAGTATATGGGATTCTTCTTAACTAGTCTCCGGAGCAGACCACCACTGTGACCTACTTACTCACCGAGACATCAAGTTTCAAGTAAGCACAGCTTTTACTTGTGGCAAATGGTCTTTAACTGGACTGTAAGCACGGTACAACCATGTAACAATATGCTTGAACTATCAGATCATCTCTTATGGTCACAGCAATCCTTAAAATAGCACTTAGCTTACCACATACAACGCAGCAAAGAAGACAGGAGAACAATTTGTATGTAAACAAGAACTCAAGAAAGTAGCAAGAAATGGTCACTTGGCATCTCAAATATGCCTTCCATTCAATATCATCATGGCTGATATGCCCCTGATCTCAGCTCCTTTGCTGTGCCAACTGCCTGATCCTTCAGAAATGAATCTCTTTCCCTTTAAAACATCTCCAGTGTTGTCTCCACAACTCTCTGGGATAGAGAATTCCGGAGATACACCAAATTCTGTGAGAAGAAATTTTCTACACACTTCAATTTGAATTGATCACCATCTTGTAACATCTCATCTTCCACGAGTAGAAACACTCAAACATCTCCCACCCAATCCCCAAAATCTTCAATAAGATCCTATACTCTGTTATCCTAAACTCAAAGAATACAGCTTCAATTGTGGTACAGTAACTGCCCGTGACAGACAGGAATTACGTTAGCATATCTTCTCTGCCTGATATCTCCAGTAGTTTCAGGAGACCAAAGCTTTGTACAGATGCAGCCTTAGTAATACCTGTAAAATTGTAATAAAACTGGTCTACTTCAGCCCTCAATTTACCATTTCCCTTCCTAACTACTTGCTATACCTTTTATGCTAATTTTATGTGTCCACATACAAGAACAGCTAGGTCCCTCTATACTACACTCTTTTGCACTTTCTCTCTCTGTTTAGAGAAAAGTCTGTCCTCCTGGTAAAGTGCATGACCTCAAATTTCCCTACATTAAACTTCATTTGACAAGTTTTCACCCACTCATTCAATCCATCTATCAGCAAGTGGGGATATTTCTGCAATGATTCACCACTTCTGACCCTTCCACATGGGAGAAGTATCTGCTCTGGGCTGAGCTGACCCACAATTTACACATCTGTGATGAGTATGTCACCCTTTGAAGTGTTTCATGGCTACCAGCCCCCATTGTTCCCCGAAAAGGAACAATTGGTGAAGTTTCCGGCCACCAAAGCCACTGCCAGAATACTTGGAAGAGGGCAAGGAGGGCCATCCCAGCTACCAACTGCGGTTGATGCTCAACCTGACATCTTCGGCCTGGGAACTGGGCCTGGCTGTCCACCCGAGTTCTGCCCCTGCACGCCGACTCCTGCAAACTCTCACCCCAAGATCGCCCATCACATCAATCCAGTCACTTACCACCTGCAGCTGCCGCCAGTCCTCAGGATCACACCCTCCTTCCAAATGTCCTGCCTCAAGCCCATTGTCCATTCAACACACCTGAGACTGCACCTCTGGATCCCAGGATGGTGGAACGTGGCCCAGTGTACACAGTTCACTGGTTGATGGATTCACGGTGTTTTGGACAAAGTAAGCAGTACCTGGTTGACTGGAAGGGGTACGGCCCAGAGGAGAGACCTTGGGAGCCGTCCAGTTACATCTTGGACCCATCGCTCATCAAGGAGTGCCACTGAACCCATTGAGATCATCCTAGGCCAGTGTGAAGTGAGGGAGGGTCCCTGTTGGGCCTACACATGCAGGCTCCTCCCAGTCTTCACCCAGCTAACAGAAGTCACCTGCACTCGTTTCCAAATCATCACCTGAAGCCATTTAAACCCACAGTCTCTCATCCACCATCCTTGTCCACTCATACGAACCGGCCAGCCTCAACCAGATACTCCTAACCGTCAGCTATCTTGTTCTCTGTGAGTTTCACATTTGTTCTCTCTTGTTTTGTGGCCCTCATGGCTTGTTATTTTGCCGTAGTTTATTCAAGTTATTGCTCCCTGCTAAATCATCTCTGCTGCTCTGTTTTTGGGTCAAGCTTCCTCCCCATTTCCTGACAGAATTAGTGACCCATCAATTGACACAGCAGATATGCTCGCCTAAAGGAAGTCATCTGTCAACAAGAGCACATGATACAGGAGCAGCAAAAAACCATTTAACATCTACTCACAACTCTCTGCCTCAAAACAGCAACCCCCATGGTATCAGCCTCCTCCCTCCTGGGGCTCAGCAGTGCCCAAAGTCTTCAATTCATCCTAACCCAATGTCACAACTTCTTGACCCAGTGTGTCTTACTCTTTGAACTCCAACCATCTCTGTATTCTATGGAGCAAGCCAAGATTATCTTTGTCATCTCTCTCCTGATTGGGCAAGCTCTGGCCGGGGCCGCTAGTAACTGGGATGATAAAACCATCATTTGTGATAAATGTGAGGAATTCACCATTGAGACGCACTGGGCTTTCAACCATCCGGGAAGTGATGCGGGGGCAGTGGATCACATACTTCATTTCCATCAAGTTTTCAGTCAGTACTGGATTACACCATGGGATTCAGGACCCTCATGGCAGAGTGCATCTGGAAAGCAGAAGCATTGCTGGCCTATTACCATCAAGGTGGAAAGGCAAGCTGTCTATCCAGGAGATCCCCACCGACCTCAAAAGACTCATCACTTCGGCCCTCCGAATTGACAAGGGTCTTACGGATCAACAGCCAGAACACTGGCTCCTTTCCCAGAACTATCTCAAGCTGCAGGACCCTCATCAGCAATGCCTCTGGAGATCATGTAATTTCCCTTAACCCCCTAAGAGTGTGAGTGTCAGTGGAGAAACAACTGCAAAGCTGCCTATCACCTACACATAAAATACCCCTTGCGTCCAGGAAGTAGCAGCACCAGGTAGAAACGGAAGGCCTTCTACCTGGTAAGTTCCCCTAGCCCGGCATTCCAGCACCATAGCCCGACTCACTCTCTCTGTCCTCCCACACCCCATGGCTCCTTGCATACAGGAGATTCTGCTGGATTCTGGTGCAGAAGGTAACTTTCTGAACTGAGCTCTGCATGCAGCTTGAAATCCCTACTGAGCCTATCTCTCTTCCCTTCTCCCTCAGGTCCATTAACAGATATCCCTTGGTGTCCGAGATAGTCAGAGCGTGCATAAGGCCAGTGCACATGAACATCAGAGAGTACCACTAATCCATCCAATTCCCCATGATTGCCTCAGCCACAACTCTTCTCGTTAGCCCTGTCTCTCCACTCATGACCCTTACTTCACCTGGTCATTTGGTTCTCTGCTGAGTTGGGGGGCCACCTGCTGCACCACCTCCATTGACTTCACCACCAAAATACGTGGAGGTGGAAAAAACCCTTGACCTCACCAAACTCCCACAGTAATACCACAACTTAGCCATCGCCTTTATCAAAATGGAAGCCAGCGGCTTGTCACCTCGAACACCACACGAGTACATGATTGACCTCTTCCCGTGCACGAACCCTCCCCGAGGTCATCTAGCCTCCCCTTCCCCTCCTGAGAACCAATGATGAATGATTCCGTTGCTGAAGCACAATAGCATAGCTTCATTCAATATCCCAATCCCCAGATGGTGCAGGATTCTTCCTTCTCAAGAAGAAAGATGGGGAGCTTCATCCCTCATTGACTACTGTAAACACAACAGAATAGGGCCATAAGACATAGGAGCAGAATGAGACTATCTGGCCCAGCAAGTCTGCTCTGCCATTCAATCATGGCTGATCCTTTCTTTCCTATCCTCCTCAAACCCAGTTTTCCGCCCTCTCCCTGTAACCTTTGATGCCATATCCATTCAAGAACCTATCATTCTCTGCTTTAAGTACACCCAATGACCTGGCCTCCACAGCTGCACGTGGCAACAAATTACACAAATTCACCACCCTTTGGCTAAAGAAATTTCTCCGCATCTCCGTTTTGAAAGGGTGCCCTTCTATCCTGAGGCTGTACTCTCTTGACCTAGACTCTCCCACCATGGGAAACATCCTTTTCACTCTGTCTAGGCCAGGGGTTCCCAACCTGGGGTGCCTGCACCCCCTGGGAGTGCAACAAAGAGTGGCTTGTGTCCTTGAGTGACGAGTCACAAGTCATCACTCAGCCAGCTGCCAGTGTGAAGTGGTAGTAACGTTTGTTCCAAGCTCACTCCAGTCTCCTGCTGCCCAAGTTGAGAGAGACATAAACTCACTCCAGTCTCCCGCTGCCTGAGTCAGCGTTGAGGATTCTCATCAGTGTTACCTGGGAGTTACACCTCAGAGTTGAGGAGCCTCATCAATGTTAGCTAGAAGGTTACATCTCAGAGTTAAGAATCATCTCATAATGCCAAAATCTTTATACATCCTGAATCAACCATTGAGTTAACGACAGTAGGTAAATTATTCAATTATAAAATTTTTAAAAGCTGCATTTTGATAAAAAGCAACTGAAGTCATTCATTCGTACTTGTCTCAATGCATTAAAGAATTTTTTGAATTTTGAAAGGTTTTTTTTCTCTTAAAATGTTTTTTTCATGAATCGTTGATAATTTTGAATTGTGTTAGTGGAGGAGGTATCATGGTTAGCATGGAGGACTTTGAATCGTGTGATGGGAGTTCATATCTCTGGTAGTCATCGGAAATAGGTGTGTAAATTCAGTAGAGAGTAGCCTAATAAGTTCTGTTGCATCCCCGTAGCATTTCCACCTGACGATTTATCTTGGTGTAACTGCAGATAATATCGTAATATAATATTCGAAAGCGTATTTCTTGCGATACTTTGTTATAGGCATGTCTGGTTGAGTAAAGCGGCCATCTCTGACTTAGATAGTTTTTCTCTTATTAGCTCGTATTTTTCTCTTTACCCTTAACCCTTCATTAACCCTTCATCATGTCAAAAAGAAGGAAATGGAATGACAAGTATGTGTGCTTTGGTTTCACTTGCACAACAGGAAATGATGGCTTGCAAAAACCCCAGAGCATTCTTTGTAGCGTTGTGTTTTCCAACTCAAATCTGAAGCCACCCAAGCTTCAAGAGCACTTCAAGAACAAGCATGGTGGAGCTGATGTTGAAGGACATGACGTTGGGTCATTGAAAATCAAAAGAGCTCATTTGGATTCACAAGGAACTCTTCCAAAATTAGGTTTCATTTCTGTTGAAAAACCACAACTTCTTCCTTCATACCAAGTGGCATATAAAGTGGCCAAATCCAAGAAGCCCCATACAAATTGCGGAAGGTCTCATCAAGACATGTTCACTGGAAATGGCAACAATTATCCTGGACAAAGAAGCAAGAAAAAAATTTAAACAGGTGCCCCTATCAAATAATGTCACTCACAACCGAATCAGTGATTTGAGTGAAGATATTTTGGACCAAGTCATCTCAGATGTCAGAGCTAGTCCTCTTAAAATCTCTATTCAGTTGGATGAGTCAACTGATGTCTCCAGTTGTAGTCAACTCGTCACATTAGAGAGGTATGTCAACAAGGGATAAACATATTGAAGGCTTGTGAAAAGTTGAGTGCCTTCAAAGAAAAGTTACTTCTTTGGCGTTGAAGGATGGAAAGAGGCAGTCTCTCAAATTTTCCTTCACTAGAAGAGATGGTTGATGATGCCGGATCCATTACTCCTACTGTGTGTGAAGAAATTGTGGCTCATTTGGAAATGCAGTCAGAATCGTTTGATAGATATTTTGCTGCTGGAGACCTGAAGATTTCAGAAGAATGGATCATGAATCCATATTCCTACAATTTGTAGAAAATGTCAGGTGATGAAGAGCTGAAGGAAGATCTTACTGATTTGCGGACAAATTGAGCTCTTGAGATGCAATTTGAAAGCAAGACTTCGGCGGAGTTTTGGTGTGCAGCACTGGATATGTTCCCAAGACTTGGTGGAAAAGTATTCTGTGTCCTCATTCCATTTGCAACAACATACTTGTGTGAATCTGGATTCAGTTCTCTTTTGTCAATCAAGACAAAACCTAGGAATCACCTGAATCCCCAGGCAGACCTGCCGATCGCAGTCAGCAAGGAAGTTCCACTTTTTGACAAAATCATGAATGAGAAGCAGGAGCAAAGAAGTAATTGAATTTTATGTTCACAATTGGGATTGATTTTACTGTTTACAATTTTTTCTGAATAAATTAGAATCTAATTGCTCAAATTACATTTGCATTTTATGCACTGAGTTAAAAGCTTATTTTTTTAAGTTCAGTTTGTTCACCTGTAGTATTGTATGTGGTTCAAAAATTAGAAATTAGACTTCTTCATCTTCAAATGTGATATTACTTTTGTAGGGGGTGCGAACATTAATCAAACATTTCCTAGTGGTGTGGGGCATAGAAAAGGTTAGGAACCACTGGTCTCAGCCTTTCAACATCTGAAAGGTTTTAATGAGATCCACCCTCATCCTTCTGAATTCCAGCGAGTAGATTTCTAGAGCCATCAAGCATTCCTTGTATGATAACTCTTTGGTTCCTGGAGTCATCCTTGTGAACCTTCTCTGGAGCCTCTCCAATATCAGCATATCTTTTCTAAGATGAGGGGCCCAAAACTGTTCACAATACTCAAGGTGAGGCCCCACCAGTGCCTTATAAAGCCTCAGCATCACATCCTTGCTTTTGTATTCCAGTGGGAAAGCTGTTGGAAAAGATTCTTAGAGATAGGATCTAAGGGCATTTAGAGAATCATGGTCTGATCAGGGACAGTCAACATGGCTTTGTGAAGGGCAAATCATGTCTAACAAGCCTGATAGAGTTCTTTGAGGGGGTGACCAGGCATATAGATGGGGGTAGTGCAGTGGATGTGATCTACATGGATTTTAGTAAGGCATTTGATAAGGTTCCACACGGTAAACTTATTAAGAAAGTCAGAGACATGGGATCCAAGGAAGTTTGGCCAGGTGGATTCAGAATTGGCTTGCGTGCAGAAAGCAGAGGGTCATGGTGGAGGGAGTACATTCGGATTGGAGGGTTGTGACTAGTGGTGTCCCACAAAGATCGGTTCTGGGACCTCTACTTCTCATGATTTTTATTAATGACCTGGATGTGGGGGTAGAAGGGTGGGTTAGCAAGTTTGCAGACGACACAAACATTGGTGGTGTTGTGGATAGTGTAGAGGATTGTCAAAGATTGCAGAGAGACATTGATAGGATGCAGAAGTGGGTTGAGAAGTGGAAGATGGAGTTCAACCCGGAGAAGTGTGAGGTGGTACACTTTGGAAGGACAAACTCCAAGGCAGAGTACAAAGTAAATGGCAGGATACTTGGGAGTGTAGAGGAGCAGAGGAATCTGTGGGTACATGTCCAAAGATCGTTTAAAATTGCCTCACAGGTAGATAGGGTAGTTAAGAAAGCTTATGGGGTGTTAGCTTTCATAAGTCAAGGGATAGAGTTTAGGAGTCGCGAGGTAAAACTCTGGTTAGGCTACACTTGGAGTACTGTGTCCAGTTCTAGTCGCCTCACTATAGGAAGGATGTGGAAGCACTGGAAAGGGTACAGAGGAGATTTACCAGGATGCTGTCTGGTTTAGAGAGTATGCATTATGATCAGAGATTAAGGGAGCTAGGGCTTTACTCTTTGGAGAGAAGGAGGATGACAGGAGACATGATAGAGGTATACAAGGTATTAAGAGGAATAGATAGAGTGGACAGCCAACGCCTCTTCCTCAGGGCACCACTGCTCAGTACAAGAGGACACGGCTTTAAGGTAAGGGGAGGAAAGTTCAAGGGGGATATTAGAGGAAGGTTTTTTCACTCAGAGAGTGGTTGGTGCGTGGAATGCACTGCCTGAGTCAGTGGTGGAGGCAGATACACTAGTGAAATTTAAAAGTCTACTAGACAGGTATATGAAGGAATTTAAGGTGGGGGGGTTATATGGGAGGCAGGGTTTAAGGGTCAGCACAACATTGTAGGCCGAAGGACCTGTACTGTGCTGTACTACTCATAGTTCTATGTTCTATGTATTCCTGACCTCTTGAAATGAATACTAACATGATATTTGCCTTCCTCACTACTGACTCAGCCTGCAAGTTAACCTTCAGGGTGTTCTGCACAAGGGCTCCCAAATCCCTCTGCATCTCAGATTCCTGGATTTTCTCCCCATTTAGAAAACAGTCCACACATTTATTTCTACTGCCAAAGTTCATGACAATGGATTTTCTAACATTGTATTTTATTTGCCATTTTCTTGCCTATTCTCCTAATCTGTCTAAATCCTTCTGCGTCATACCTGTTTCCTCAACACTACCTGCCCCTCCACCAATCTTCATACCATCTGTGAACTTGGCAACAATGCCATCTATTCCATTATCTAAATCATTTATATACAGCATTAAAAGAAGCGGTCCCAACACCGATCCCTGCGAACACCACTAGTCACTGGCAGTCAACCAGACAACAATCCTTTTATTCCCATTCGCTGTCTCCTACCAATCAGCCAATGCTCTAACCATGTTCCTGCAATACCATGGGCTCTTAATCACCATTAAGAACTGCTACACCTCTCCCCTTGATGGATAGCTCATTTGAAACACTCCATGAGGCCCAGATCTTCACCAGATTGGATCTATGAAGCACATACGATCTAATCCGTGTTCACTAAGGGGATGTGTGGGAGATGGTAACACCCACTAGCCACTACAAATACTTGCTGATACATTTTAGACTTCAAGCCATTTTCCAAGCCTTCATCAACGAGACCCTCTGAGACGTGTTACACAAGTATGTATTCTTCTACCTTGACAACATCCTCACCTTCTCCAAAGACCAGCAAGACAACAGCTGTCATGTCAGATCAGTCCTTCAGCGTCACCTCGAAAACTAACTGTACTGCAAGTTAGGAAAATGCCGTTTCCTTCCAGGGTCACCTTTTCCATGAAGTTGTGACCAAAGCAGGCGGCATGGAGCCCAGGAAGCCAGGAGATGGGGCGCAGACCCATCTCTCACTGATCTCGCCAATTAAAGTGCCGAAGAAGATTGAAAGCATGGAGGCGGGTGCAGAGGGTGAGTGAGTGTTCGGCGCTGTCTAACAGCCTCTCGCTCGCTGCTGCTGGAGAAGGTGTCTCATTCTCACGCTCGCTGCTCCTGAGGTTCAGGTGACCTCTCTCTCCCTCAGTGCTGTCAGCAGAAGGTCTCTGGAGCAAGGTTTAATCGATGTGGGTTGTAGATTTGGACTCTAAATCGGAATTACGATGTGTTCTAGTTCTAGTGCTGGTCACTCATCTTTTGTTACCACTTTTGGGCAACTTTCAAATCGGGCACCCTGTAGCTAATATACTCTGAGCTAAACTCAGCTGAAGTCAGCCTTTTGATTTTGATATTCTGTGATTTTGGTCTTGTTGCCATTTGCGCGTCCTTTTGCACGTGGGAGGGGGTGCATTTGACGTTTAATGTTTTTCTTTGAGCGGGTTGGTTCCATGGTTCTTTGTTTCATGACTGTCTGTGGAGAAGTTGAATTTCAGTGTAGCTCCCTGCATACATACTCTGATAATAAATGTATTTTGAATCTTTGAATGTCCTTTCACCCCAAGGCATAACCATTGATCCAGAGAAATTGTGTGCTGTCAATAAATATCCATGACCACACTCTCTACAGTGCCTGTTGGGGCTTTCCAACTTCTACCGCCAGTTCATCAGAAACTACAACTCCTCCAACCTCCCTCACCAAGTCGCCTACCTTATAGATAACATGGACTGCTGCCACGGACCATACTTTCGTGCAGCTCAAAATACACTTCACCACCAGTCCCATCCTCCACCATCTGAACCCTTCCAGTCCTTTAGTGGCAGAGGTGGGCATTCCTGCCATTAGCACTGGGGTCATCCTCTCCCATTGAGAACCAAATGGGAGGACACACCTTTGAGTCTTCTTCTCTCTAATGTTCAACACTACACAGTGCCATTATGGAGTAGTAGATAGGGAGCTACTTGACATCCAATGGGCCTTGGAGACATGGAGGCATTGACTGATGAGAAATACTGAGCCACTTCTGATCTGGACTAACCAGCAGAACCTCGTATCCGTTCAACAGACCTGCCAACTCATCCCACGTCAGGCTTGCTGGGCCCTCTTCTTCAAGCAATTCAACTTCACCGTTTTCTACCTAAATGGCTCCAAAAACACTGGGGCAGACACCTTGACCCAGCTGAAACTGGAGATCGACTCTCAGCCCATAACTCCATCCACACAGATCCCTACCCTGATTGTCAGGGACCTTGAGAACCAGATCCGTCAGGCCCTACAGCATGAGGCTGCTCCAGCCAATGCACCCGATAGCCGTATGTACCTGTCGGTGGCCACGTGCTCTGAGGCATTCCTGTGGGCCCACTCCTCACCCCTCTTCAGCCATACTGGCGCATGACAGAGTCCGGATTTTCTCCTCAAGTTTCCATCAGCTGCCGAGGCGATGGACCTGGTCCTCCCACATGTAGTTCGCCTCCACGGTTCACTCCGGGACGTTGTGTCAGACCAGGGCCCACGATTCATTTCATTTCCTGGTGAGCCTTCTGCTCCCTCCTCCACATCTCAGTGAGTTTGTCCAATGGATAGTCATAAGGAGCCAATCAGCAAGTGGAGATATTTCTGCAGTGGTCTGCCGCTTCTAACCCTTCCAAATGGGAGAAGCATCTGCTCTGGGCTGAGCTGTCCCACTATCTCCATACTTCCTCTGCGATGGAGTACTCTGAAGTACTTCATGGCTACCAGCTCCCATTGTTCTCTGAAAAGAATCAGTGGAGGCCCCATTCACCAGGGCCCACCACAGCCAGAGTGCTTGAAAGAGGACACAGAGGGTCACCCTAGGAGCCAACGGTGCCTATTGCCAGCAGGTTATCTGGAATTATGCCCAGCCAAATTACTCTGGCCTGGGGACCGTGTCTGACTGTCCACACGAGTTCTGCCCCTGCACACCAACTCCCATAACCTCTCACTCCAGGTCACTGGCCTCTTGAAGATGACCCATCGATTCAATCCAGTCATTTACCGTCTCCAACTGCCACCATCCTTCAGGATCACACTGAACTTCCATATGTCCTGTCTCAAGTCCGTTGTTCCATGGGGACATGGGCTGTCCAAACTACCTGAGCTTGCACTTCCAGAATCTAGGATGGTGGAAGGTGATCCCGTACACCCGGGTTAGCTGGTCGATAGACGCATGTCATTTTGGACATGGTAAGCAGAATCTGGTTGACTGGGAGAGGTACAGCCCAGGGGAGAGATTGTTGGTGCTGTCCAGTTACATTTTGATTCATCCCTCATCAAGGAGTTCCATCGAGATCGTCTTGGGCCATCGGGGCCAGGGTAAAAGGGGGGGGAACCTGTAAGGCCTGCACCTGCAGGTTCTTTCCAGTCTCCACCCAGCTCACCTGCAACACACACCACACACAAGATGCAGGAGGAACTCAGCAGGCCAGGTAGCATCTATCGAAAAAAGTACAGTTGAAGTTTCGGGCTGAAACCCTTCAGCAGGACTGGAGAAAAAAAGATGAGGAGTAGATTTAAAAGGTGGGGGAGGAGAGAGAGAAACACAAGGTGACAGGTGAAACCGGGAGGGTGAGGGATGAAGTAAAGAGCTGGGAAGTTGATCGGTGAAAGAGATACAGGGCTGGAAAAGGCAAAGTCCGATAGGAGAGGACAGAAGGCCATGGAAGAAAGAAAAGTGGGGAGGAAGGCGATGGCCAGGCAAGGAGCTAAGGTGAGAGAGGGAAAGGAGATGGGGAATAGTGAAGGGGGCAGTGGTATTTCCAGAAGTTTGAGAAATTAATATTCATGCCATCATATTGGAGGCTATCCAGGCGGAATATAAGGTGTTGCTCCTTCAACCTGAGCATGGCCCCATCGCAACAGTAGAGGAGGCCATGCATTGACATTTCCGAATGCGAATGGGAAGTAGAATTAAAGTGGGTGGCCACTGGGAGATACTGCTTTTTCTAGCAGACAGAGCGTAGGTGCTCAGCGAAATGGAGTCACCTGCACGCATTTTCTACTCATCACCTGCAGCCTATTTAAACCCAGCTCTCATCCACAATCCTTGTTCACTCATACGAACTAGCCAGCCTCAAAAAGTTGCTCCTAGTCTTCTGTTCCCTTGTTGCTCATGAGTTTTGTGGCCGGTGATGGCTAGTTATTTTGCATTTCATTGTTAGAGTTATCATTCACCACCAAATAGTCTCCGTTGCTCTGTTTTTGGATCAAGCCTCCTCTACACTTCCTGACATCCATATCCTGTTGCTGTGTTCAAATATCCTCATTGAACTAACCCCCACATTGGTATTTGTGTCATCAAAATAATTACCTATTTGCTTCGATGATTAAGTTGACATCTGTTTTTAAACAGAAATGATAAAATCATAACTTGTACTTAAAGTGTCTCTTATTTAATTATTGATTTCTTATAATGCCAGAGTAAACTGGTTGATTAATTTGCACAAATAATGCAAGATTCAAATTAAGCATCACCCATATAAACAAATCTGATTTTTTTGTGTTTCTTCATTAACACAATCAAGGGCTTAAATCATTGGAATGAATCATTTATTTACAGAATGACAATAAGCAACCAAATGAAAAATATTCTACACGGAGCTGTCTATACTGAAAAGTATTTTCTCATGTTTATTCATCAAAGTCAGGGATCGTTTTACTGATGAGCATTACAGTACAAGGATTGGCAGACAGGGAGACTTCCAAAGCTGCAACGTGATGTTCCTGCACAGCCTCCAACTCAAGGACAAAGTGAAGACATTACTCTCAACAAACAGCAACCTTATACCACTGCAGCTCAGCCAAGAGTTGATAAAATAATCTACAGCCGCACTGAAAAGCCATCCTATACATTGAATAAATGTATGAACAGTGAACAGACATAAAAATAATATTTTTTTAAAATTCTAATGCCTACTCCAGAAGCTCCAAGATATCTTTCTCTCAACAGTAACGTTCAGTGTTATGCTGAAGAAACACAGCAAATAAAAGATGACATTTAGCTGTCCAAAGTATTTTTTTAGCATCTAACACAAATCCATACAGGGAGGTAGGGAAACATTAGAACATTAATTGAAGGATAGTTTTAAGGAGTGCCTTAAATGTGAAGAGATGGCAAGTTTAGGAAAGAAAATTAGAACATCTGGTCTAGACAGCTGAAGACAGGGTCTTCTATAAGGATAATAAAAAACAGGAATGCCTTGAATTGCCTTGTTTACTTAAGGGGGGAGATTTGAAACAAAGGAATAATGAATCAGTCAGACCATAACATACAATGCAATATCACACAACTTTCTTCTGACAATGAAGATTTAAAGTCTTTGCCTACTTTTTTGTGTTACCGGGTGATTTGTGGAGCCGTAAATGTAAAAAGCTATTCTGTAGATATAGCTTCTCTAATTTAATCAAATGTGATATGCCATGAGATTCCAAGGCTATGTTCAATATCTACACTTCATGATATTAATCCTGTTATTAGACTGTTTTAAATTTAATTTCTGTTCATTTTCTTTAAACATGTTCAGGTCAAATTGCAGGGAACGGTGGAATAAAGCAAAAATATGTATGAATCTGCATTTCTATTAGGACTGAAACCAAATTCCCCCAGACAAACTCAAATAATGAATAAAATTGGAACAAAATAATTAAAATTAGTCAAATTCAATCTACTTTTTTCTATAAACATGTGCCCATCTTATTTTTCATTTTGACAAATTCAAAATGAGGTAGGCTACAGCACATACCTATATTTTAAAACTGGAAAAAGCTCTATTTGTTCTGCATAGCTACAGTACCGCTGCATTCAATCACCCAGAAGCTGCAAGCCATAAACTTCTTCCACTGCTTTATTAGAAAGGCAGACCCATAAAAATTCATCAGGATAATGTAGAGATGAAGCTCTTTTGAACTGCCATCCAGCAATCAACCAATCACTCATAGCATGGCATTTACAGCACATCTCATTCCGCTGTTCCTTAAGGACAATTGATTTTCCTGATTCCATTAGCATAACAGCAACGAAAATGACTGCAGTGCAATATTTTTGAGAAAGTTCGAGAAGTATGCAGAGCATCAGAGTGTAACCATGATAATAGCAAGTGCATTGCAGTAACACTGCAGAAAATAAGAGCTCAAGTAAGCAATTTAAAATACAAATAGACAGAGAAAAAGAGGGAACTTTTTAGAAAATAAATGTAATTTCTAAAGAGCCTAATTAGGTGGCATTTGGGAACCCATCAGCAATTCTACATTCTGCAGATTTCTTATTTCACGGACAGGGCTGTTTGATGGTATTTTTATTTTAAAAAAAGATGATTGCCCTTAGGGTTGGAAAAAAGATATGAATATTCTAAATATCCTCATCTTACACTGAAGAGAAAATACATTTAGTTACTGTATGTTCATTATAAAGATCTGACAAGTTACATTAAGGAGATGATTTTTTTATTTGATAGACATTCTTTCCTTCATGAAAGTATGGACTAGAATTCAGTAGATGAATGCAAGATCACCAGAAACAGATAATTAACAAAATTACTTCTAACTGCTAAAAATTAATATTTAATGAAACAAATGCAGTAAAGTCTGAAAAGACTCAGCAGGTCAGACAGTAATTGTGGAAGGAGGAATTTCAGGATGAAGACATTTTGTCAGATTTGGGAAAGGGGAGAAAAACGAGTAAATATTGCAGAAGGGTAGGAGGGGGATAGATAGTGCAAGGGAATATCTCTGAACGTATGGTGTAAGTATCCTGACTGGTTGCATCATGGTCTAGCAATCCTCGGGAAGATAAAAGCT
Organism: Hypanus sabinus; assembly: GCF_030144855.1. NCBI lineage: Eukaryota > Metazoa > Chordata > Chondrichthyes > Myliobatiformes > Dasyatidae > Hypanus > Hypanus sabinus. The sequence goes on along the minus strand of NC_082716.1, from coordinate 45,361,154 downwards.
GCAGGGAGTAGTGGACTCTGCCCACACATAGATGCTCCCAATAATGAGGAGGTTCACTTCCTTCCTCATTATTGGGAACGTTATAAGTTTGCTGTCTCAAAAAGGCAAAATCTATCATTAAGTATCCCCATCATCGGGACCATGCCATCTTTTTGCACCTACCATCAGGCAGGAAGTACAGAAACCTGAATTCCCTCACCACCAGATTCAAGAACAGCTATTCTCTTCAACTATTCAGATATTCAACCGACTGGCAAACCCCTAATCACTACAGCTTAACAACACTATGAACTCTTCAATCATTTTGCACTAAAATGGACTTCGGTTTTTTTTTTGTCCTGATTGTGCTTTCTTGTCAAACAAGTTGTATATAATTTATGTTTGTTTTCTTGTGAATGCTGCTCATATGATTCTATGTACCTGTGATGTTGCTGTGATCAATTTGTTCACTGGCAATCACTTTGTCAAGCACCTTCACTCTATCCACAAAAAGCAGGATTTTCCAGTGGCTGACCATTTTAATTCCTATCCCCATTCCCATTCTGACATGTCACTCCATGGCCTCCTCTACCGCCATGATGAGGTTGGAGGAGCAACATCTCAGGTTCCATTTGGGTAGCCTCCAACCTGATGGCATGTACATTGATTTCTCCAATTTCTGGCAATGTTTTCCCCTCCCCCTCCACTCCTCAATTCCACACTCTGGCCCCCATCGTACCTCTTCTCTTCTCCTCACCTGCCTTTCATCTCTCCCTGATGTCCCTCCTCCTTTCCTTTCTCTCCTATCAGAATCCTTCTTCTTCAGCCCTTTACCTTTCCCACCGATCACCTCCCCCACCCATATGGCTTCACCTATCATTTTCTACCTTGTACATTTTCCCCTCCTCCACCTTTTATTCTGGTGCCTTCTCCCTTCCTTTTCGGTCCTGAAGAAGGGTCTCAGCCCGAACCATTAATTTTGCATTAATTTCCATAGATGCTGCCTGATCTGTTGAGTTCCTCCAGTATTCTGTGTGTGTGTATGTGCCTGTGTGCGTGCATGCGTGCGTGTGTGTGTGGCTCTGGACTTAATGCATCTGCAGAATCTCTTGTGTTTAAGCTTTTCGTTGCACCTGTACATAGATGTACATACGAATGCATACACCAATAAATCTGACTGTAACTGAGTTAGCCCGGTTTTGCCACAATGATAAACTGGCTGATAGATTAGTGAAGACAATTGCAAAGGGAAAAAACAAAGGGACACATAAAAGGCGTGAAATGCAGGCCAGCACTTGTGGAAATGCCCAGCAGAGTGTTAATGGAAAGAGGAAAGTACATCTATGGTCTTGCTCCAAGAACAATTGAAAACTTTTTTTAAAATTAACATATTTCAAACTTTAGTATTGTCATTCACCCAGTTCATTTGAATCAACCAGGCAATTTTGTTTATTTTTTAATCTGGGTTTTGAGATCATTAATTACAAAGGCATGAGGAATTAGTTTTGGTTAACAGTTCCACTTAGGCGATGGTGAGTAAATCAGCAATATATTGTTCACTCTGACTAATTTTGATTGCTGTTGTCTTCATTCTTGGATTTTTTGGTTTTAATGGAGCAGAGCTGTTTTCTGCCAGTCCACTGCAAGGCTGCGAGCAACCTCAGATTTTTGCACATAGTTGGACCGGTTAACAGAAATTGTTCTCAATGGTTCAGTGCTCCTCAAAAGGACACACTGCTTTGTAACTTCCTGCACAGAAACAAGACAAATCAGAGAACTGAAAAAAGATTACAGGTACTCATGAATTATTCTTGAGAATAAAAATGTACTGTGAAAATGTGTGTTTTATAGGTAGTGCGTATTTTAATGGCATAATAAGCTATGATTTTTCTGAACATTTCTTGGGGACTGAGGAGGATTTGCTTCAACCCCAGTTCTGTGGTTTTGAGGTGATCAATGTGATACCCAAAATTAATTTGCGGGTTGAGCAAAAGGACAGGTGACAACCACTCATGGCTCCTATGTACTCCAGCTAAATGTTGTCACGAGCCAGTGATTCAAAGCGTTCAAAGAATATTTATTATCAAAGGATGCATAAATCATACAACCTTAAGATTTGTTCACTTACAGGCAGCCACACAGCAAGAAACCCAAAATAATCCAATTAAAAAAAATAAAGACCAACACCCAATGCACAGAGAAAAGGGGGAAAAAACACAAATCGTGCAAACAATAGAAGGGAGCAACAACATTCCAAACCACAGGGAGTCTTTAGATCCAAACTCCGGGGAGTAGGCCCAAGCCTTGGCATCAGTCCATCACGTTAGCAGCAAGGAGCACAGCAGCCTGTGAAGTCTTCATAGCCTCAGTGCCGTAGAGAGGAGTGAACATCACCAGAGAGAAAGCGGTTGGCTCTCACCTCCGATCCCAAATCTCTCTTTCCAGTATATCACTTAAGTTGTCCAAACAGTGTATTGTACCTCACACTAGGACCCAGGCACCTCTGCAGCAGAAGGCTCCAGGCCTAGAACAGGCCGCCCAGTGGCTCTCTCCAGGCCCAAATTTCACTATAAAGCCCGAAGCCGCTCTTGATTTCTCCAAATCGCCTCAGCACCCACAGTAATCCAACCTTGCACCCAGGCCAGATGTACATGCATCAGAACTCCTCTTCCCTGACTTCTATTCTCCAAATGGCTCACTCCATCTGCGTCGATTCTACAATATACCAGCATAGCTCATCTCTCAAATTCACTTCCCACCAAATACTGATAACATCTTAGAACTGTTTCTCCTGACTGCATGGTAATCATTTATTTACTGTAACAGAGCTTGGAATTGGAAGTCTGGGCTTTAGGAATCTAATGGTGGATATGCACATGCGTGGTCTGTCTTTTGGAGCTGACTGCATGCTACCAGGGACCCAGTGCTGGGCAGGTTTGCCTGGCAGAGGATGCCAATGTTGGTTCACTTATCTTGCTTGTGGATTTGGAGGGTTTTGCAGTAAAAACAGTAATGGTACTGCTCTACCTACTGCAAGTACAAGAGAACATGGATGGTTGCCTGCCCAGTAGAGTTTTGATCCTTTTTGAGGTCTTGATCCTAAGTCACACTTTTCCTCAGGTTGACAAAGCCTGTGATGGCATATTGAGGTAGATTTGCATGCCAGACTTTGCCTTCATGCAGAGTGGCTCTCGGCAGAGACAAAATTGTTACTGTACCCAGGACCCCCTCTTGAACATTTATTGTCAGGAAAAGTGCTGCAGAATGAGGATGGGTTGGTCAAGGACCTTTGTTTTGAAAATGTTGATTGTGTCACCCATTCTTTGTAGGCATCAGTGAACAATCCATGATGATTTAGGCCAGTTAGAAGAGTGGGCTGAACGATGGCAGATGGAGTTTAATGCTGATAAGTGTGAGGTGCTACATTTTGGTAGGAATAATCCAAATAGGACATACATGGTAAATGGTAGGGCATTGAAGAATGCAGTAGGACAGAATGATCTAGGAATAATGGTGCACAGTTCCCTGAAGGTGGAATCTCATGTGGATAGGGTGGTGAAGAAAGCTTTTGGTATGCTGGCCTTTATAAATCAGAGCGTTGAGTATAGGAGTTGGGATGTAATGTTAAAATTGTACAAGGCATTGGTAAGGCTGAATTTGGAGTATTGTGTACAGTTCTGGTCACCGGGTTATAGGAAAGATGTCAACAAAATAGAGAGAGTACAGAGAAGATTTACTAGAATGTTACCTGGGTTTCAGCACCTAAGTTACAGGGAAAGGTTGAACAAGTTAGGTCTTTATTCATTGGAGCGTAGAAGGTTGAGGGGGGACTTGATAGAGGTATTTAAAGTTATGAGGGGGATAGATAGAGTTGGCGTGGATAGGCTTTTTCCATTGAGAGTAGGGGAGATTCAAACAAGAGGACATGAGTTGAGAGTTAGGGGGCAAAAGTTCAAGGGTAACTCGAGGGGGAATTTGTTTACTCAGTGAGTGGTAGCTGTGTGGAACGAGCTTCCAGTAGAAGTGGTAGAGGCAGGTTTGGTATTGTCATTTAAAGTAAAATTGAATAGGTATATGGACAGGAAAGGAATGGAGGGTTATGGGCTGAGTGCAGGCCAGTGGGACTAGGTGAGAGTAAGCATTCGGCACTGACTAAAAGGGCCGAGATGCCCTATTTCTGTGCTGTAATTGTTATATGGTTATATGATTGGAGGTTGATATCTAAACATGTGCATATACCAGCATCATCTGTGTATGTCACTGAAGCTGGTCCTGGAATAGAGTTGATATAAGTTGAACAGTCCTCCATTCTCAAAAGGTCACAAAGAGTCAGAATTGACTTGATGACTGAACAACACCTCCATTTATCGTGTGACTTAGTTCCACTCTAGTGGAATTCTAATTGGAAGAGTGCATCATTTCAACAAGAACAATTGAGAGAAGTGGTGGGCCTGCCTTGATACCAATTTACACAGAGACTGGCTTTGTTTCACAGAGACACAGAATGACAGTGTCATAGAACACTACTGAACACTACTGAACAAAGAACACTACTGCACTCCTCAGTATTCGACCACTTGCCGTGTAAGACCTATTCTGGCTGGTCCTCCCAAAGTGTAACACCTCACTCTTGTCTGCATTAAATTCCATCTGCTATTTATCAACCCATTTCGCCATTGATCCAGGTCCTGCGGCGAGCTTTGATAGTCTTCTTCGCTTTCAAATCACGGTTTGCATGCTATCATAGGGGAGATTAAAAAAATGAAGATGGAAATTTGCAGTGCCCTAAGGTCGAGAAGCAGGTTGCCTTTCCACAATCATGGAGGAGGACGAGGAGAGCCTGAGAATAACAATCTCTTTGGTAGACAGCAGAGATCCCTCCCCGGTTACAACAATGACATTGGTCTCATTATCCGAGACAATTCAGGATTGTCGTGTCTCTGAGAACCCTGACATGTCCCTTTGTTTCCAATAGTTGAAGATGAGGGAAACTGAAGTTTCCCTCTACCAGGCTTTACAACTTCAACAGGGACAATATCTGCTCCTAAGGCCTTGTTGTTTTTCAGCTGACACCTGGTTCCTGACCAACAAGAACAAGTAATGACAACAAGGTAGGACTGGAGAGTTTCCTATGGGATGGAGTCAATGTGCTCGTTGCAAGAAGAGAGTTACAGTGGAAGTCTTATTCAAAGTGATCCTTCCACAGCTCCAGCTGTGTCTCTTTCTCTTAATAGAATCAACATGTCTTGGTTGTGAACGACTTCTTCAACACTCAAGCTTTCTATTGAAACTCAGCCTCGAGATCTCTGCAGAGATAGTTCCTTTTCCTTGGGCCCTGGTGGAGTTTCCATTCCTGAATTAGCTCGAAAATCATTCTCCTGAATGGCCATTCTCATCAAACCATTGCCGGTGGTTTCTAGTTGAAAAGCAAAGAGTCCCTGCATGGGATAATAATGGTGGATTTAAAGAACCATGAACACTCTATGGATCCCTTTGCATGGAGGTTGTCAGCTCACCTTTGAAATACTGTATGAGGGCAGCTGTCTTTGCAGGATCATTGAGAATGACGGGGCAGGACCTTGTGTTTGTCTTTCTGGCAAGTGGTTAGGATAAGATAAGCATTTCGTCTGGAGAGTACACTGTTAAAATTAGCTTTCCCTATTTTCTCCTTGCTAGAGGGCAAAGTCCCTTCGGACACTGACACTAAGTCATATTTTCTCCAACTGGGAATGCGACCCAAGGTTTTTTTTTGAGACTGGAAAAGAAGTTGCTGGCCACACTCAGAGCGTAGCAGGTTAAAAAGTATGTGTTGATGACCATAGTGTGCAGTTATGTGCGCCACAGAGATATCAGCAGAGATGCCAGACTACTTATTTTTGAATCGAAGCTTACTCCCAGAATCAGAAGCAGAGTTCCTTCTCTTACAAAAGAAGATGTTAGCCATTGCTTCATTCTTTGAGCTGCACGTCTCTTACCAGATGTGTCTGACTCAGGGCAATGAAATCAATGTTGGGGCAAGGCTGTGATAGCGCAGAAATGATCCAGTCTGTCACTGTGGGGGCTGCCCATGAGGCTCCTGAGGAGAGCAAATTGCCTGCATGTGATTCCTTTAAATGTGACAGGGCCATTGCTGGGACCTGAATCCATCTCCACACGCCTGAACCTGCATCCTGCTTGTAATCACTGTTTGGAAAATACTCTAGCTCTGTAGAATTAATCCAAGGAATTGTAACTCCTTCATGATTTTCAGATTATAATCGGCTTTTTTTTAATGTGGTTATGATGTTTGAGTTTCTTTCTTATGTTCCAAACTTTATTTCTCACTTTGTAAAATCTTTTTCTTTCCTAGTTTGCTTTTTGATTTTTCCTTTCAATGTGGTGATTTGGTAAATCAGATTAATGACATGTTGCTGGAAGCCAGCGTTCTCCTTGAATTGACCCTGACAGAAATCAATGAGGGAAGAAAGGAAGTTCATGCCATATTGATCTGTAAGCAGCTGCTGTAACGAGGTGCACAGCAAGTCCTGTCGATTCCCCATTGACTGTGATGGGAATTTCAGTCCACAAGGGAGTCAGTGTCTACAAGGAACAGGCAGAAAAGCCGAGATCAGCCATGATCTTGCTGGATGACAGTGCAAGGTTGAGGGGTTGCACGGTCTGCTCTGCTTTTCCATTCTCACCACTGACTACATATGGGCTGGACATTCATTAGGGCTTATTTTGCAGTTCTGTCAAAGCAAGTCGGAGATGTGTTTCAGTGAGGGAGCAGAAAGAAGGGTGAATGAGAAATGGAAGGGTTTAAGAAAGGGGTTGGAAATTCAGCAACAAAGAAGTAGAAAGGAATGAAATATAGAGGAAGGAAAAGAACGTGAGTAGACAGAGGAGAAAAGATAGTAGAATAGTAGATGAAGGGGAGGAACCAGGGATTATGTGAAATAGAAATGTGATAAATTTCACTATTGTATTGCTGCAGAGTACTTTGCTTTTAAATAAATTAAGAGTTAGAAAGGGAAATTACTATTTATAGTTAAGTATTTATACAAAATGGTTCTGATGTCTGGCCAGTATAGCAACCTTTAATACAATCTTGTTTATAATACAATCTGGTTTATGGAGCATATATCAGAGGGGTCTCAGTATTAGTTGGAAGAAATGATTTTGAAATACATTTATTTTGCATGTGCATGTAATTTATTTTTGATGGTGGCTTCTGGTCTATGCTGAAAGAATGAAAGAGAGCTCTGAAGTGTAATTGAGTTGAATCAGGAAACGAGCAAGCTGAAGACGTTGGATAATTTAGTTCAGTACTCCATTTATTAAATTGGCCTGGAATGTGAAAGGAATCAAGATCCAATCAAGCGCTTTAAAAGATGGTGTTGGACAACATTTGATTAAAGAGTGATATCACCTTGCTACGGTGACCTTGCCTAAATGGAATCTGCCAACCTTATAAAAACGATTTGGCTTATGTATACTGTGTATCATTAATATTGGATAGCTCATACTTTCCAGCTAATTAAACAGTTTCTTTTAATGTGTAATCAATGCAGTAATTCACGAAAGAAAATCAGAAAATTTATCTAGAGCAAAGAGATAAAGGATCCGATAATTAGTTCTAGTTTTGATTAAAATATATATTAGTCAGTACTCAAGGAGAAGACCGTAGTTTTTCATTGAGAGCTATGGACTGCAGGTTAGTACTGCATCAGACAGAAACAAGTTATTGACAAGGATAATAAGCTTATTGTATAGCAATTGACTGTAACAATAGATAGCAATATTAATATGCAAATTTGTTCTAATCACTATAATACAAAATCAGGATATGTACTGTACATTTTAGTGATTTTCCATGGTTAATTTATTCAGCTTAATATGTAATCCTTTTAATGATGAGAATCAATAATTCTTGCAGGTAGTTCCTGTAGTGGAATAGCTACTCAATTTTTCAATTGGAAATAATACAGATATCAGTGAACTTTTTCACACAGTGGACTGAGCTTAATAGATATGTGAAATGAAGGCCACCCCATCCATGAAGAAGTTAATCTATTTCTTTCCACAAATTGAACTGGGAGTTTATAATGAGAATAAAACTGATAAAATAACTACATTCCAATCATTAATTCTAATTCCTTATTATGAAAACAAAAGTCTAGATGAAAAATGAAACAGTTCAACTCCTCTGTCATTTATGTACTGTAGGTAGTAATTAATAAGTAGTGATGTCATGGACTGTATCCAGATTGGAGAAGAGGAGGTGCTTGCTGTCTTCAGGCTGATTAGGGTGGTCAAGTACCCAGGGCCTGACAAGGTGTCTCTTCACACCTTGTGGGAGGCAAATGCAGGAAATACAAGGGCCCTGCTAGAGGTATCTGAAACATCCTTACCCACAGGTAAGGTGCCCAAGGTCTGGACAATAGCTAATTTTGTTCCATTGATCAAGAAAGGCTCAAAGAATAAGGAAAATTATGGGCCAGTTAGCCTGATAATATTAGTGGGTAAATTATCGGAAGGTATTCTGAGGGACAGGATATACTGTATAAGTATCTGGGTAGACAGGGCCTGATTAGGGATAGCCAAAGTAATATATTTCTCTTAGAGCAATGACTGAATGACTGCCCCTCCCCCACCTTAGCACTACGTATTGATCTGTTGTCTGTGCATGTGCATTGTTCTCTCTCTCGCTGGAATACACCAGCTAAAGTCATCTCCTGCATGCATGCTTTTATTTAATACATATGTAGTTGTGCGCAGACGCCACGAATTGCTGATGCGTATAAACCTGAATGTCAGAAAATATCACGAACTGCACCAACAGTTACAGGGCGAACCAGCAGGAGTTAAACAGCATGAGAAAGCCATCACGGACACCAACAAAGGCATGAGTACCGCATAGTACACAGAAACACACACTGAATTTAACATGGCGATGGCTTCAGTCAGGAAAGTTGACAAATTTGATAGCACCAATGAAGACCGGAGTTGTATATTGAGAGGATTGAACTGTATTGTAATGTGAACAATGTGGAGAAGCAAAAGAAAGCCCCATCACTTCTTTGCTTAATTGGTGCAAGGACATACAGTCCCTTACATAACCCTGAAAAACCAGCAAGCAAGATGTTTGATAAAATTGTTACACTTTTAGAAAATCACTTGAGCCCTAAACTGCTGGCAATAGCTGCGAGATTTAGATTTTACAAAAGGAACCAGTCAAAAGATGAAAACATCTCTGAATACATTGCAGAACTGTGCAAACTTTCCCAGTGCTGTGAATTTAGAGATGGACTTTCTAATGCATTAAGGGACATTAATGCATGAATGTTGTGTGCATAGTCAAGGCACTCAAAAGGAGGCTACTGTCTGAAAACGCAAACATGAGGAAATCTGCAGATGCTGGAAATTCAAGCAACACACGCAAAATGCTGGTGGAACACAGCAGACCAGGCAGCATCTACAGGAAGAAGTACAATCACTGTTTCAGGCCAAGACCCTTCATCAAGACTAACTGAAAGAAAAGATCTTTCTCGAGAAGGGTCTCGGTCTGAAATGTTGACTATACTTCTTCCTATAGATTCTGCCTGGCCTGCTGCATTCCACCAGCATTTTGTCTGTGTTACTGTCTGAAAAAATGGGCATTGACCAGTGGAATATCATTAGAGACTGCAGCAAAGGATGCAACACAACTACAGAAAGGGAGGTTAGAATGTGAAATGCACAAGTTGTCCCTGAATTGTGCAAAAAGCCAAAAATGTTATGGATGTGGCAAATCCTCCCATGATGACAATTCCTTTTGGTTCAAGAAAAAAGTATGCAGAAAGTGTCACGGACAAGGTCACATAGAGAGAGTGCACAAGTCAGACAAAAAGCACAACTAAAGATTAAAAACTACACAAAGAGTTTCACACACAAAACTAAGTAAATGTATAAAATTACTGAGTGTAAAACAGAATCAGACAATATAAAGTCTGACAAAGGTGAATTATCATGCCTAGAACTACATAGTATAACTGAAGCAGATCACAAAATCATTTGGATCACAATAGATCTGTCCAGTGTAAAACTTAAAATGGAGATGGAAACAGGGTCAGCTTTGTCTATAATGCCAGAGGCTGACTACAACAGACTGTTTTCTAAGATACCATTAGAGAAGACTTCAGTGATGCTAAAGACATATATAAGCAAAAAAAAGTGTCTCGCAAAGGTGAACTGAAAGTAAATGTGACGTATGGAGGCCAAACAGAACAGTTCGAGCTTTATGTATTGAAAAGTGGAGGTCCAGTACTTTGCAGGCATGACTGGTTGAGAAAAATCTGACTAAAACGGCATTCAATCAAAGTTCTCAGAGTGACATCAACAGACAGCAGCAGCCCAAATGGTAGCACTAACCAGAAACCGGCACAGCTGTTTAATACTAATGAGAAGGTATTTGAGAAGGGGAATGGTAAACTCAAAGGCATGAATGTCAGAATTGAACTGGATGAAGCAGTAACACCAGGATTCCATAAAGCATGTCCAGTGCCTTATGCACCATGTCCTAAGCTGAACTGCGGAGCCTGGAGGCATCTAGAATTCTCTCCAAGTTTGAGTGGAGCAATTAGGCTATGCCCATGGTCCTGGTAATCAAGAAAGGGAAGTCTGCAGCCGTGTGCATATATGGAGAGTTCAAAGTGAGCATCAACATTGTGCTGCATACTGAACAGTATATCCTGCCATGAATAGAATACACCTTTGCATCTTTAGCAGGCAGAACGTGGTTTTCAAAGATTGACTTGTCATAAACCTATCTACAATTGGAGATTGAGGAGTCAAGCAGCAAGTTCCTTACAATTAACACTCACAAGGGACTATTCCAGTATAATTGTCTTGTCTTTGACATCACATCATCTCCAGCAAAGAGCAATGGACCAGGTACTCCAAGGTATCCCAGGAACACAATGTTACTTTGATGATATCACCGTGACAAGCAAAAATGATGAAGAGCACCTCCAGAACCTTGGTAAAGTGCTTACCAGGCTGAGTGAGTCTTACAGTCTGCATGCAAAGAGAGAGAAATGTGAGTATTTTAAGAATGAAATCTCATACTGTGGACATGCCATTGACAAGCATGGCTTACATAAGTCACAAGATAAGATTGAAGTACTGCTATACGCAAACAAACCAGAAAAAGTGTCACAACTCAGGTCAAACTTGGGCCTTGTATACTATTACCTCTGGTTTCTCCCAAACATTGTCTCAGTGCTGCACCCACTGAATGCACTGTTACAGACAGGAGCAAAGTGGGAATGGTCAGAGAGATGTGGAAAAGCATTCAAGGAAACAAATAGACTACTAACATCTGACAAACTGCTCACCCGTTATTACCCATTTCTGTCCATCAGACTGGCGTGCGATGCATTCCCTTATGGCATTAGGACTGTTTTGTCACACATTATGAAAGATGGATCTGAATGCACGATTGCCTTTGATTCAAGGTCACTGACAAGAACAGAACACCACTATACACAGATCGATCGAGGGGCCCTTAGTCTAGAATGTGCAATAAAGAAGTTTTGCCACTACCTCTACGGACAAAAGTTTACACTAGTGACAGATCACCAGCCCCTTGTGTCCATTTTCAATCAGAGGAAGGGAATTCCAGTGATGACTGCTACCCGGTTACAACATTGGGCACTAGTCCTAGGAGCCAAATTGTGTGACATAGAGTTCAAGGGTACCAAATAACACAACCATGCTGATAGTTTGGCGTATCTTCCACTATTGGCAACTGAAGAAAGATTTTCATTCTGTGACCCAGCAGAAGTGTTCCACACTGCACTGGTGAACCAGTTGCTGGTAATAAATTCTGAAATACAAAGGTAAACAAGGAATGACTTGTCAAAAGTCTATGAAATCACCATTCAGGGATGGGCAGCTCATGATAACCTCTGCACCAGAGTGTTAGAGAATCTGCATGAAGATATCTTGTACAGTCAAGATGAAGAGTCTCACCCAAAGCTACAGTAGTGGCCAGGAGTAGATAAACAGATTGAAAACTTGGCCAAAAGCCATTCAGGATACCAAAGATTTCAAAGTGCACTCCTACAGGAACCATTACACCCATGGAGAGTGGCCATCGTCACCATGGCAATGAGTACATATTGACTTTGCTGGGCCATTCACAGACTCCAAGTTTCTGACTGCTGTGGATGCTCATTCAAAGTGCCCGGAGGTTGTAACAATGAAGTCAACCACCTCAGCAAAGACTGAAGACCATCTTCGTTAGAAACAGCTTTCTTGAACAAAGTGTGAGTGACAATGGACCACAATACATACTAGAAGAGTTCCAACTATTCATGAAGAAAACTCGCATCAGACATTTCAAGTCAGCTGCTCGCCACCCAGCAATGAGTGGGTTAGCTGAAAGGTTTATCCAAACTTTCACAAAGTCCATTAAAGTAATGGACAAGGAGAACATTTCTTTACAGCGCAATGTGGACAACTTCCTTACTGTGTATCAGAGCTCTGTCTGTGCAACAACAAATCAAACACCTGCAATGCAGCTCATGAGCAGGAATCTGAGATCTCGCATAGACCTTCTGAAACCAGACCCAGAGGGCAGTACAAAATAAACAGTCAGCCAGGTGCCAAGTGAAACACAAAGAGCTTCGAGATTGGACAGGAAGTCCTAACATTTGATTACTGAGAAGACAAGTGAAAACTCAGTAGGACAGCTACAAAAACTGGACCACTGATGTACACAGTGGATGTTGCAGATCAGACATGGAGATGTCATGCAGACCAGATACTGAACACTCAATGAAGAGCACACCTGAGTCGATTGCATCCAACAAGACAGTCACCGGAGTGACACCAGAAACCGAGCATGTCGTCTTGGACAAAGCACCTACCAAACCTGATGCCACTCCACAGGTCCAGAGGTGCTATCCTGAAAGAAGCAGGGCACCATCCAAAAGACTGAATCTTTAGAACTGTGAAGTTAGTTACAGTTATGGACTGTTATTGTGAAAGGATGTTTATTTGGAACATGGGTTTATGAAAGAGAACTGGAATGTGTTGTACATATACAGTTTTATGTTGCATTAATCTAAGGGGGGAGGAAGTGTAATGTATGGATCTATTTCTTTTAGAGCCATGACCCACCCCACCGATCTATTGTCTACCCATGCACGTTATTTTCTCTCTCTCTCTCTCTCTCTCTCTCTCTCCCTCTCTCTCTCTCTCTCCCTCTCTCTCTCTCTCTCTCTCTCTCTCTCTCTCTCTCTCTCTCTCTCTCTCTCTCTCTCTCTCTCTCTCTCTCTCTCTCTCTCTCTCTCTCTCTCTCTCTCTCTCTTACACCAGTTAAAGCTATCTCCCATGCGCATGCTTTTATTTAATATATATGTAGTCAGCATGGCTTTGTGTGTGGTAGGTCATGTCTAATCAATCTTATAGAGATTTTCGAACAGGTTACCAGGAAAGTTGATGATGCAAAGGCAGTCTTTGTGGACCTTTGATAAAATGTTACATGGGGGACTGGTACAGAAAGGTCAATCATTTAGAATTCAGGATGCAGCAGTAAATTAGATTCAACATCAGCTTTGCGAGAGAAGATAGAGTGTGGCGGTAGGTGGATACCTCCCTGAATGGTGTGCTGCAGAGACTGGTGCTGGGTCTGTTGTTTTTCATCTACATTAATGATGTAAATGTAATGTGGTAAATTGGATCAGCAAATTTGCAAATGACACTAAGATTGGGTGCATAGTGGACAGCAATGCAGCAGGACCGGGACCAGCTGAAAAATGGCAGATGAAATTTAATGCAGGTTAGTGTGAGGTGTTGTATTTGGGGAGGACAAACCATAGTAGGATTTACACAGTGAACGATAGGGCACTGAGGAGCGCGGTATAACAGAAGGATTTGGGAATACAGAATTTCTTGTAAGTGGCATCTCAGGAAGAAGGGGTCGCTAAGAGAGCTTTCAGAGTATTGAGTACAGAAGTTGGATGTAATGTTAATGTTAAAGATGTTGGTGAGACCAAATTTTGAGTATTTTGTGCAGTTCTGGTCACCAAACTACAGGAAGTATATCAATAAGACTGAAAAAGTGCAGAGAAAACTTACAGTGGTTTGAGGACCTGAGTTATAGCGTTCAATAAGTTAGGACTTGTTTTCCTGAAGCATAGGAGAATGCGGGGTTCAAAAGAATGATTCTGGGAATGGAACGGTTAATGAGGAGCATTTGATGGTGCTTTGTTTTGTAAGCCATAAAGAATTATGTAAACAAAGAATGCTTAATTCTACAATATATTTACAATATTACTCAAATATTGAATGCACTACACTTCTCTGTTTAGCTATAAACTCCAATTCAATATAGAATGCATCTCAACTCAAATATGTAACATATTACTCTTTAGTCATTATATACACACACACATTATAGTATAAAATGCAATAACTAAATGGCCATCCACAGTGAATTTGAAATTGGCCCATTCAAGCCTGTGGAGGATGTCTTAATCTTGTGGGATAATGTCCTTCCTAACAAGAGGGGTCACTCTGCCTTGCAGGTGAGACATTTGGCTGTGAAACAATCTCAGGTTGTAGGGCCTCCTCCATGGTGGTTGTCTGGGAATGCAGCAAGTGTCTCTGACAGCTCTGGACACATTTCTTCTCTAACAATTAACTCTGCTCTCCTCTACTGTTCAATGTGTCGTCTTCAGATGACACCAGACACAATCTCCACTGCGTTAGGAGAGTGATCCAGTTCTGTCCTTAATCTTTCCAAGTACCCACTCCTTAGTCGCTCGCCAGGGCTGCTTGTCCAGGAGTGAAACGTCTAACCTCCTTGTCTGCGGTGCGCTCTATTTATCTCAGCTGTTTGTCCTGCATACTCTTTCTGAGATTGGGTTTGAGGAGATCCAATTATGAGCACAAGGAACAACTGAGGTACAAGATAGCTGTTGGGGCGTTGGCTGTGGAGTGTGCTGCAATGTGATATGCATGGAGGAAATTGGCGAGCTTCTGATTCACAGTGTTGTGTTCTGCTGACATTGTTCACAGTGCATTCTTTAGACTTTGGACAAACTTTTCTGCCAAGCCATTTGTAGCTGAGTGGCATGGTGCAGGAGTGATATGTCTTATTCTTTTCTTTTTCAGGAATGGCTGAAACTGTTTTGTAACAAACTGTGATCCATTGTCACTGACTAAGTGTTCTGGAGAACCAGTCCTTGAGCAGAGGCTTCTCAACTCATCAACAATAATGGAGGTTATTGGGAACACTTCTGGCCACTTTGTAGCTGCATCCACTACTACCAAGAAATCTGTGACCATTAATGGTCCAGCAAAATCCACATGAATCATCAAACAGTGCATGCCAATCTGCTCGATCTGCTGATCTATCCCAGGCCACCAGACATAGCTTCAAGCCAATGCTTATGTTTTGACCATGCCTACATGACCTGGGAGCCCCTCCAACACTTCAGCTCTCAGCTTGGATGGTACAACTCTCAAATTCCACATAAGGCAACCTCCATTAAGTGCAAGCTCATCCCAGCACTGGTAGAAATGGAGAACTGGAATTTCTGCTGTACATTCCAGTCATTTTGGGTTGCCATGTAAATCTGAGACAGTGTGGGATCTTTTCTGGTTTTTTGTTTGGAACAGCTCTGCTGTAATAGAGAGACTTTCAATTTGCATTGGGGAGAATACATCATGAGGCGTGTGTTCCTTTGTAAAATTTCCAGGTATTTCCTTTTCCAAAGGTAAAAAGGACAACCATTAGCACTCCCATGATTGGTTGTCCTCTTGAATTCGACCTTGTACTTGTGCCCTCCAAAAAACAGTTGGGCTGCTGCTGTTAATGGAGCACCCTTCTGTGGTTTGAAAATGGACACCAGAGATTGATGATCAGTAATCAGGGTAAACTCTTACCCATACAGGTACCAGTTAAAATGTTTAACACCCCAAACCAGACTAACAGCCTTTCCGTCAACCTGTGCCTATCTTTTCTCTGCAGCAATAAGAGAAAATGATGCAAAGGCTATGGGGCTTTCACTTCCATTACTCATAATATGTGACATGACTGCACATATACCATAAGGCAGAATACTTCACCGGATAATGTGGATCATAATGTGTGAGTACAGTGTCTGACGTCACTACTTCCTTTAAATTCTTGAAATCCACCTCACACTGCTTTGCCTGCTACCATTTCTTATGGGTCTGTAGGAATGAGTTCAAGTGGTGGAGCGCAGTAGCCAGGTCTGGCAGGAAACTGGTGTAGTAATTGACAAATCCTTAAAAGGACAGCAACTAGAACACATCCTTCGGCCCTGGGGCATCCACCACCACTTGAATTTTTTCAGCCCTCTTGTGTAATGCTTGTGCGTCAATGTTGTGACCACTGTTAACGATGTAGCAGAGTGGGGAATCTGTGGAATTTGTTGCCACAGACAGCTGTGGAGGCCAAGTCTTAATGTATACTTAAGGCAGAGGCTGATAGGTTCTTGATTGCTTATGGCATGAAGGGATATGGGGAGAAGGCAGGAGATTAGGGCTGAGAGGAAAATTGGTTCAGTTATGACGAAATGGTAGAGCAGACTCAATGGGCCAAATGGCCTAAATTTGCTCCTATGTCTTTTGGTCTTATGGTCTAAGTGATGCTTGGTTTAGAGAATTCAGACTTGCATCATGCTCTGAGCCCATAATCGGCTAATTATTTTAACACTGTCTTGAGATTTTGGAAATGTTCCTTGTCATCCCCACTGATAACAATGGTGTCATGCAGGTAATGCTGAGTACCTGGACAGCTTTGCAGCACCTGGTCCATAGCCTTCTGCTGGAGAGCAAGTGCAAAAGAAAAAGGCCCATTATAGCAAAAAAGCACTTTGTGAGTGTTTGTGGTGAGAAACACTTTGCAATCTTCTTCCATCTCTATCTGTAGGCAATTAAGTTCACTTTGCTGAAAGGGTTCTCTTCAGAAATGTTTGCAAAGATGTCCTCTTATCTTGGGCAGAGGGTATTGACCTACTTTCAGTACTGTGTTGATGGTGACTTTAAAATCACCACAGGTCCTGACAGACACACCTTTTTTGGCTACTGGGACCACTGACATTACCCATGGGCTCCACTCAACCTTGGAAAGAATTCTTTCAGCCTCCAAGCAATCAACTCACTGGCTATTTTATCACTTGGTATAAAGAACCAGGTGAGCTTTGTAAAACTTGGATGTGGTATTTTCATTTAACGTTATTTTACCCTCGATATGTTGCAATTTTTTTCATGCTCACTTACATTCCTGACTGCATTTCAATTACGTCTCTAACTGTTGTTTCCATTGATACAACAATTTCAACTGCTCTTGTAAATGTGAATTGTGCTTCCATTAAAAACCATTTTTGAATGCTCTTTTGCAAGATTCCACAAACTCTCAGAGCATCATTAAGCACATCATTGAACTGACAATGCTCAGGCAGCTCAACCATTCAGCCATGTAAGCTGAAATGGACTCCCATTCTTTTTGATTCTGCTTATGAAACATAAAGTGTTCTGCAATCAACAATGGTTTTTGTTTCTAATTATTCCTGCATTACGTTCATGTTATTAGCAAAGCTCATTTTGACTGGTTTAGTTGGAACAGTCAAACTTCTAAGAACAAACAAGAGAAAATCTGTAGATGCTGGAAATCCAAGCAACACACACAAAATGTTGGAGGAGCTCAACAGGTCAGGTGGCATCGATGGAAAAGAGTAAACAGTCAATGCTTCGAACTGAGATACTTCATCAGGACTGGAGAAAAAAGATGAGGTCAGAGTGAGAAGGTGGAGGGAGGGAGGAAGAAATGCAAGGTAATAGGTAATAGATGAAACACAGGCAGGGAGAGAGGTGAAGTAAAGAGCTGGGAAGTCAATGGTGAAAGAGATAAAAGGTTGGAGAAGGGGGGATCTGATAGGAGAGGACAGAAGGCCATGGAAGAAAGAAGATGGGGAGGAGAACCAGAGGGAGGTGATGGACAGGTAAGGAGATAATGTGACAGAGGGAAATGGAAAGGGGGAATGTTGAAGGGGAGGGCGTTACTGGAAGTTCAATAAATCGATGTTCATACCATCAGGTTGGAGGCTACCCAGACAGGATATAAGGTGCTGTTCCTCCAATCCAAGTGTGGCCTCATCGCAGCAGTAGAGAAGGCCATGGACTGACATATCGGAATGGGAAGGGGAAGTGGAATTAAAATGGGTAGCCACTGGGAGATCCCGCTTTTTACTGGTGAGCAGAGCAGTCTCCCAATCTGCATTGGGTCTTATCGATATACAGGAGGCCACACTGAGAGCACTGGATACAGTAAATGACCCCAACAAACTCACAGGTGTAATACAACCTCACCTGGAAGGACTATTTGGGGCCCTGAATGGTAGTGAGAGAGTAGGTGTAGGGGCAGGTGTAGTACTTGATCTGCTTGCAAGGATAAGTGCCAGGAGGAAGCACTGACTGTTCACTCTTTTCCATTGATGCTGCCTGGCCTGCTGAGTTCCTCCAACATTTTGTGTGTGTTGCTTAAACTTCTAAGCAAGCTGTACATCTTTTCATCTATTGCACTCAGTAACTCTGGCACCTGCTTTGGCCATTTCCTTTGCTTCAATCCATTCAGTGCACATCATCGCAATGTTTGTGCTATCTCCCTGATGTAGGCCACTGTTTCTGCCTTTTAGAAGTTTATTTTTATCATCCAGTACTCACTGTTTATAAACCTGTGGCCATGTCCATTGCTTATTAACTACATCTGTTTTCTGCCTTATTTTTCACTCGAACCTCTCTCCCACCTTCTGAAGAGAAAACGAGTTGTGCTTCATTTTATAACTACCTTGTTGCCACTGTTAAATTTTGTAACTCCAGAGACAATTGAAGGAAAAACACAGGAGCTGGGATATACTTTTCTACTCCTGTTTTTTAGTGAAGCGCTCACACATGACGTGGTGGTATAATGATGAATACCATTCATGTACTTCTACATATAACCCACAATGAATTATGTCAACAAAGAATGTTTTTCAAGCAATATACTTACAATATTACTCAAATATTGAATATACTACAGAAGGCTCTGGGCCTGTACTCACTGGATTTTAGAAGAATCTCATTGAAACCTATTGAACATTGAAAGGCCTAGACAGAGTGGATGTGAAGAGGATGTTTCCTATAGTGCGTGAGCCTAGGACCAGAGGGACATCCATTTAGAACAGGAATGATAAGGGATTTCTTTAGCCAGAGGGCAGTGAGTCTGTGGAAATCATTGCTACAGACGCTGTGGAGATCACATCACTCAGTTTATTTAAAGCAGAGGTTGATAGGTTCTTGAGTAGTCAGGGTGTCAAATTTTACGGGGAAATGGCAGGAAAATGGGTTTGAGAGGGGTAATGGGAGAGCAGACTCGATGGACTTAGTGGCCTAACTCTGCTCCTATGTTTTAAAATCTTATGGACGCTTCTGCTGCAAGTCATCCATCTGTGATATTGTGCTCACTTTTTCTTCTCACCATCACTATGGTGCGGTCTGCTTGACCCATCCCACAGGCCTGAATTTTGCACTGTTCAACATTCCTTTGTTTGGATCCTGAAACTCCGACGGCCCTTGTTTCATACTGTTTATTCTTTTCTTTATTTCAAACCACTGGCATTACCTCTGACTGAATGCCCTCACTAAATTAGGCCTGTGATATCCCAGACTCAAAATCTCAGAGATAGTCTCTTCTCCCTGTCCATTCCATTCACCCTTGCCCACAACCTTTGCTCTTCTCTGCGACTTAAGACTTCCTGAAGAAGGGTCTCGGCCCAAAACGTCAACTGTTTATTCATTTCCATTGATGCTGACTGACCTGCTGAGCCCCCCCAGCATTTTGTGTGTGTTGCTTTGGATTTCCAGCATCTACAGACTTTCTCGCGTTTATAATTTAAAACCAACTTGTTTCCCCTCGTTCTCAGTTCTGATAAAGAGTATTCAGCCTGAAACAATAACTGTTTCTTTTCTCATTGAAGCTGTGGGATCTGGTGATGGTTTTCAGTATTTTCTATTGTTTTTATAAGAGATCCCAGTTATTTATTCACATGTTTGACATTTTTCTAGCTTTTGTATATATAGTGGATTAGTTGGAAAAGAGAATAGAGGCCCAGAAAGTGGAGCTCACTCCCTTTTGATATGCTAAATATGTTCTCTATATAGCATTAACATCCACTTTGATCTCCCAAAAGGATTTGCAAAATTGGGCAATCATTTGTGAAAAGTAGCAACACTGCATTTATCACTTAAATTCATGGATACAATCAAAACTCTAAGCGAAGCTTGCCGTTGCTATGTCATTGCCTCACTGAGCACTGGCAAGTCAGATCTTAACAAACATTCTCCACAGTAAACCAGCAGATGGACAGGGAGGGAGGACGCAGTGCTCTCCTGCAGGCCCGAGACCACAACCTCTGGCACAGTGTGAACTAGTCTGATCGAATCTCATGCCTTAAGGTATGCCAGGAGCTGCGGACTGATCTCTGCAAGCAGGTCTCATGTGACTGTTAAACAAAGGCTGCGATCGTTGAAGGATGCTCTGGTGAATAATTCATGCTGGCCACACAGCCGGGGGATGCTGTGCGGGAAATTGATGTTACTCACTATCCTTCTAATTGCTGAACCCTGCCCGATGTGCCAAGTTTTTTCTGAGTTAATGACAAAGGTCGCAGATTTTCTGCCGATATTGGTGGGCATGTGCATAGCCTTTTTGATGATGTCATTAACTGAGTGAATACACTGGGCAAACATCAGCCACAACTCCACAGCTGATGGATCGGTGAACTATACATGGAGGTGCCCTGGCCAATTCTAATCAAAGTTCAAAGTAAATTTATTAACAAAGTACATATATGAAACCATATACAACCCTGAGATTCATTTTCTGGTGAGCATACTTAATAAATCCATAACAGAGCCATAAGACCATAAGATATAGGAGCAGAATTAACCTATTTGGCCCATCAAGTCTGCTCCACCATGTCATCATGGATAATCCAATTCTCTTCTCAGCCCCAATCTCCTGCCTTTTCCCCATATCCTGTCATGCCCTGACCAATCAAGAATCTATCAACCTCTGCCTTAAGTCTACATAAAGACATGGCCTCCACAGCTGCCTGTGGCAAAGATTTCCATAGATTCATCACTCTCTGGCTAAAGAAATTCCTCCTCATCTCCATTTTAAAAGGATGCCCCTCTAATTTGAGGCTATGTCCTCTGGTCTTAGACTCTCCCACCTTGGGAAATATCCTCTCCACATCCACTCTATCAAGGCCTTTCACCACTTGATAGGTTTCAATGAGGCCACCCCTCATTTTTCTGAATTCTAGTGAACACAGGCCCAGAGCCATCAAACACTCTTCATCTGGAAAATAGTCAACCTTTTCATTTCTTCCACCCAAATTGCATTACCATACACTTTCCAACAGTCATTTTCCATCTGTCATTTCTTTGCCCATTCTCCTAATCCAAGTCTTTCCGTAGCCTCTGTACTTACTCAAAGCTACCTGCTCCTCCACCCATCTTCATACTGTTTGCAAACAAACCCATCAATTCCATCATCCAAATCATTGACGTGTAATGTAAAAAGAATCAGTCCCAACACAGACCCCTGTGGGACACACTAGTCACCGGCAGCCAGTTAGAAAAGGCTCTATTTATTCCCACTCTTTGCCTCCTACTAATCAGCCATTGCTTTATCCATGCCAGAATCTTTCCTGTAATACCATGGGCTCGTAGCTTGTTAAGCAGCCTCATGTGTGGCACCTTGTCAAAGGCCTTCAGAATATCCAAGCACACAACAACAACGAATTCATCCTTGTCTATCCTGCTTATTTCTTCAAAGAATTCCAATAGATTTGTCAGGCAAAATTTTCCCTGCAGAAACCTAGATTGGAGAGCATTGCTTATGAGAATAGGTAAAGTGAACTTGGCCTTTTCTCCTTGGAGTGACGGAGGATGAGAGGTGACATGATAGAGGTGTACAACATGATGAGGGGCATCGATTGTGTGGATAGTCAGAGGCTTTTTCCTAGGGCTGAAATGGCTAACACGAGGGGACATAGTTTTAAGGTGCCTGGAAGTAGGTAGGAAGGGGATGTCAGGGGTAAGTTTTTCACACAGAGGGTGGTATGAGTGTGGAATGCACTGCCAGTGACGGTGGTAGAGGCGGATACAATAGGATCTTTTAAAAGACTCTTAGATAGGTATGTGGAGCTTAGAAAAATATAAGGTTATCCAGTAGGGAAATTGTAGGCAGCTCCTAAAGTAGGTTACATGGTCGGCACAACATTGTGGGCCAAGGAGCTTGTGGTGGGCTGTAGATTTTCTGTGTTCTATGTTCTATGAAACCATGCTGACTATATCCTATTTTATCATGTGCCTCCAAGTCCCCTGGGATCTCATTCTGAATAGTCGACTCCCAACATCTTCCCAACCACTGTGGTCAGACTAATTGGCCTATAGTTTCCTTTCTTCTGCCTCCCTCCCTTCTTGAAGAGTGGAGTGACATTGGCAATTTTTCAGTTTTCCAGAATTATTACAGAATCTAGTGACTCTTGAAATGTCATTGATAATGCCTCCATGATTTCTTCAGCCACCTCTTTCGAAATCTAGGGTGTACACCATCTGGTCCAAGTGACTTGTCTACCTTCAGACCTTTCAATTTCCCAAGAACCTTCTCTTTAGCAATGGTAACTTCAAACACTTCAAGCCCCCTGACACCTGGAATCTCCACCATTCTACTAGTATCCTCCACAGTGCAAAATACTTATTCAGTTCAACCAGCATTTCCTTCTCCCCCATTACCAGCTCTCCAGCAGCATTTTCTAGTGGTCTGATCTCCACACTTGCCTCTCTTTTACACTTTATGTATCTGAAGAAACTTTTGGTATCCTCTTTAATGTTATTGGCTAACTTATTCTTATGTTCTATCTTTACTGTCTTAAAGACTTTTTTGTTGCCTCTGTTGGTATTTCAAAGCTTCCCAAGCCTCTAAGTTTCCACTAATTTTTGCTCTACTATTACCAATTTACCACCCCATCATCCAGATCATTAATGTATATGACAAACAACACTGGACCCAGTACAGATCCCTGAGGCACACCACTAGTCACCGGCTTCCAACCTGAAAAACAGTTATCCACCACTACTCTCTGGCATCTCCCATCCAGCCACTGTTGAATCCATTTTACTACTGCAATATTAATACCTAATGATTGAACCTTCCTAACTAACCTTCCGTGTGGAACCTTGTCAAACCTTTAACAAACCACTAACAAACCTCCCCAGTTCCCCTCCAGTTCAGGTGCAAGCCGTTCCTTCTGAGTGAAGTCTCTCTTTGCAGAGGACTCGATCAGCACTCTTGATTATGTCCACTCAGACGATGGCCGCTGCACCTTCCCCTGCCCTGCTCATACTTATCAATCCCAGATTCCGATTAGCTGAGGGTCAAAGTTCCAATACGCTAATAGAATCAGTGAAAGACAGCACCGACTTGTGTGCTCAGCCTGTATAAAAAAGTTAACCAACTGTGCCGTATCCACTTCTTTTTGTAAGGCATTGGCGTTTCCATACCAGGCAGCGATGCAGCCAGTCAGTAACCTCTCCACGACACATCTGTAGAAGTCTGTCGAAGTGTTAGTTGTCATGCTGTCGCAAATTCCTAAGGAAGTGGAGGCACTGCCATACTTTCTTTGTAATTGCACCTATGTACTGGGCTCAAGGCAGATCCTCTGAAATGATAAATTTGAGGAATTTAAAGTTGTTGACCCTCTCCACCACTGATCCCCCGATGAGGACTGGCTCATGGACCTCTGGGTTCCTCCTCCTGAGGTCAATAACCAACTCCTTGTCTTGCTGACATTGAGTGAGAGATTGTAATGGTGACGCCACTCGACCAGATTTTCAATCTCCCTCCCATAAGCTGATTCATCCCCCCTTTGATTCAGCCTTTGCTTTCAGTTGTTGATATTGTACCGCTGGGTGAATATCAGATGCCATTAATTTTCTGCACTTATTGCAGCATCTCATTCAATACAAGAAACCGATTCAAGTATGGGTTTCAGGTGTTTTAAAGAGAAAATAAATTAATGTGAATTGATTTGTAAATCTATTTTCAGATGAAGCAAAGTGAATATTAGCAAGTGGCTTTAAAATTTTCAATTAGATATTATCTTCAAAAAAAAACTACACTAAATCTTAAACCAGCAATACGTGCACCTGCTTTAGTATTCACTCTATGGAATATACTGACTAATACGCTTAAATAGATACATTACAAACAACATCAGAAAGTTGACTTTTTTAAACATACTTAGGACATAGCAATTGATAATATTAATACATTTCCAGGTTACTGGAACTGGCTTGATCCTACCAATCTACACTAGATTTCTCTCTTTCTGTCTCCATCTCAATGATCCTCCACATCTTGAAGTCTGGAATTTAATAACATTGAGTACAAGAGGAATGGGTAAAATTGAAAGGAGGTGGCAGAATTAATCAATGCAATTAAGTTAGCTTTGAAGGCAGGATCCATTGTTTATGATAAGGACTGCCACAATGCTTCAGATATAGTACAGGATCGCACAGTAGAAACAAGACAGAGTAGCAAATCTGAAAGCAAGCTAAAGAAACTATAAAAGGAAATGTTCAATTACTATCGTGTACAGCAGTAGGTAAAGGAAAACATGTTAAAGAATTCTTGCGGAATGGAGAACATTCTTGATCATTATGATTCCCAAGGACAAAGGAACGAGTACGGAAATAATCAGAGGCAAGTGGAGCATATTTCCAAAGAAAGCCATCAATGAAGGTTAACTGGTAAATGTCACTTTTAGAATTAGAAATTGTAATGTATAAGCCAACATAAAGTAATTACATGGTGGAGGGAATTGAAAAGATATCTGGAAGTGTAATGAAAACTAAACTATACAACTAAAACATGTGACCTGCGCCATCACAGAAGACAAGGCCAATGGTGCATGTTCGATTCCAACACAGTTTATCATAACCTTTCTTCTGCCCTGGAACTCCTTTCCCTCACATATTGAAAGTACTTAACCAGTGGTTCAAGAAAATAGCTTATTACTGCTTAGGGATGGGATGAGAATTTAAGTTGTAGAAGAGGAGTACATCATTCAACTTGCTTGCTTTGCAACTCATAAAGATCAGTTCCACTTTCTGCACTGACCCCAAATCCCTTAATTTCCTTAATATATAAAATTCCATTGACCTCAGTCCTGAGCTTCCACAGCCCTCCTCCGCAGAGAAATTCAAATATTGAAAACCTGCTGGGCGGATATTTCTTCTCATCTGTCCTGAACCATTATTTTGAGAGTCTAATCCCTGGTTCTAGATACCTCAGCTATGGGAAACATTAACTCCATTTCCAACCTGTCAAGTAATAACTGGTGGGCTCACCATTAATCAATAAATGAACACAAAGTTGTAAAATCTGCCTTGTCAATTCAGATAGCTACATCAATCAGTGATGTTTGTTGTAGCTTTTATCCGAAAATCAAGAAGTAGAAATAAAATTACACAGTCTGGATAGCACAGTAGACACAATTTTTAAAGGATTGAAGGCAGCTGATGACACTACGTTTGCTAGACGAATCATAAGTGGTGATGAGTCAGCCTATCGGAGTGTGATAGGGCTCTTGGTTGAGTGGTGCGCAGTATTTAAATATTCAATGATATTCAGTCTTGGCAATTTGAATACATCCTCACTGCTCCCTCTGCTGGCTGGTGCTCTAACTTTTTTTAAAAAACAGGTACATTAATAACAGAACTAACTTCCAGCTGAACTAACATCCTAAATCTATCGATCCCCACAATTACTTCAGAGAGAGAAATCACTACTTTCAATATTGTGTAGTGTCATAAAGGAGTTTCTACAACTAATTTAAGCATTTTTAAAAATGTATTAGCATGACATGGGTCTCAGGAGCAAGCATGCACTCCATGTATGAATTGCCATTTAACAAGCCATACTAGAATAATGTGCAGGAGTTTCTGTCCGGAGAGGAACTCCTTTATTATCTGATGGGTTGCAAGTGGGCCCAGGGTCATCAGTGAATGTTCCCATTTCTGACCTTCAGATGAAAGGAAGGATACGGATGAAGCAGCTAAAGATGGCTGGCCAATGAAACAGACCTCGAGAATTCCTGCTCTGTTGAAGGAGGAAAAGAAGGGAGGTGGCAAGGAGTAAGGGGAAGAAGACTGGCATGTGACATAGCTGCTCCCTATACTCTCCACAAGCCCAGACTCACCCATGACCCCTGGTGTTTGTGTGGAGGTGGCGCACTCTCCCTATAACTGCACTGGTTTTCAGCTTCCCACCAGATCCCAAAGCAGATTGTTTAGACCATAAGACTCGGGAGCAGAATTAGTCCATTCAGCCCATTAGGTCTGTTCCGCCATTTGGTCATAGCTGATTTATTTTCAGCTCAACTCCAGTCTCCTGGCTTCACCCACGACCTTTGACACACTTACTAATCAAGGCCTATCAACCTCTGCTCTAAAAATACCCAATGAGTTGGCCTCCACAACCATCTATGGCAGTGAATTCCACAGATTCACCATCTAAAGAAATTCCAACTCTTCTCCGTTCTAAACCTCATCCGGTTCTAGATGTTCTGGAGTTGGGAGTTCTATTCCGGTGCCATCTGTAAGAAGTTTGTACGTTTTCCCCATGACCATGCAGGTTTCTTCTGGATGCTCCAATTGCTTCCCATAATCCAACAAGATACCAGTTAGCAGGTTAATTGATCATTGTAAATTGTCCTGCAATTAGGCTGGTGTTAAACGTGGTGGGTTGCTGGGTGGTGTGACTTGTTGAGCTGAAAATGTCTGTTCTGAACTGCATCTATAAATAAGTAAAAATAAATAAGGGGCTATCCTGCTATTCTGAGGCTGTGCCCTCTGGTCCCGGACTTCCTACTATTGAAAACATTCTCTCCACATCCACTCTATCCTAAGCCTTTCAAGATAAGTTTCAATGAGATCCACCCCGCCCCCCCCCCCCCATTATTCTAAACTCCAGCGAGTACAGGATAAGAAATATCAAACACTTCTCATATGTTAACCCTTTCTTTCCTGGGATCATTCTCGTGAACCTCCACTGGACCCTCTCCAATGTCAGCACTTCTGTTCTCTCTCATGCATAGTAAGCAGCAGAATATCATTTAATTATTTACAATTGATCAGTTAACCTACTAACCAGTACACATTCAGATTGTGTGAGGAAACTAGAGCACCCAGAGAAAACACACGCATTCGACGGAGAAGACGTACAAACTCCTTACAGAGGGCGCCAGGATTGAACTACAAACTCCAATGCTCTGAGCTGTAATAGTGTCGTGCTACCACAATGTTACTATGGCACTCCAAGGGAAATTGATGAAAATATAGAGAGTAAATTTCACAGAAAACTAGCTGGGGAATAGGATTGTCTATTGAACAAGCATTGAAATGATAGGCCAAATAGAGTCCTTCTACATCATTAAGAAATACTAAAACACAAATAAACTATATGGAGGACAGGTAGAGGAAGAGAAAGAAAATCAGGAGGAGAAATTAAGAATTTTTTTTCACAGAAATAATTAGAGAACTATTTGAAGTGTAGAAGGACATAACACAGAGTACTAACGATGAGTTAAATAATCTTCAGCTCTACAAGTCGGTATTCTCGGATAAATGAAATAAGAAAAATCGATTAAAGTATAAAAGAGCACAAGCAGGTCGGGCAGAAGTGAAGATGAAGGGCGAATAGGAAATCAAGATGAAAATTAAATAAATAAATAAATAAATAAATAAATAAAAGAGTTTCTGGTTAGAGAACAGGAAAGAATAAAACTATTACAATGTATAATTCAGTAAGTTGGCAGTAATAGTCTGAACCAGGATTTTTAAAGTAAATAAGTTTGATAGCAAATTAGCTTGTTGAAGCACTTCCAGTTTAGTGACAAGGTTTTCTGTTCTCTGCTTTTTAATCGATGAATGGTTGCCCCAGTAGGAGAGGGCTGATCTTCAGAAAGACATGCTGGTATATGACAGAATCAGAATCAGATTTAGTATCACCGGCATTTGTCATGAAATTTGTTAACTTTATGGCAGCAGTACAATGATAAATATACAGAAAAAACTGAGTTACATTAAGTATATATATGTCTATTAAATAGTTAAGTTTAAAAGTAGTGCAAGTTACTGCAACTCATTTCGATAGTACCCATACCAGACGATGATGCAGCCAGTCAGAATGCTCTCCATCGTACATTTGTAGAGGTTTTTGAGTGTTTTAGTTGACAACCCAAATCTCCTCAAACTCCTAATGAAATATTGCCACTGTCCTGCCTTCTTTATAGCTTATTAATATGTTGTGTCCAAACTATGTCCTCAGAGATATTGACACCCAGGAACTTGAAACTGCTCATTCTCTCCTCTTCTGATCCCTCTACGAGGGTGGGTTTGAGTTCCCTTGTCTTACCCTTCCTGAAGTCCACAATCAGCAGGGAATGGGGATTGGAATTAAAATGATTGGCCACCAAGAAATCCTGCTTCTTGCAGATGGAGCAAAGGTGCTTGCCAATCCTTGCCAAATCTCACCAATGTAGAGGAGTCCACAATGAGAGAACCATATACAGTAGACAACCCTAACAGACTCACAGGTGAAGTGTGCCTCACCTAGAAGGATTGCTTAGGGCCATGAGTGGAGGTGAATGGGTCAGTATAGCATTTCTTCTGATTACAGGGCTAAGTACCAGGAGGGAGATTAATGGAGAGGGATGAATGGACAAGGGAATCACAGAGAGAAATCCCTGGGGAAAGCAGAGAGTGGGGGGGGAGGTAAAGGTGATCAGATCCTGGTGAAGATGCCAGAAGTTGCAGACAATGATGTGCTGGATATGGAGGCTCATGGGTGGTACGCAAGGACAAGAGGAACTCTATTCCTGTCAAAATGGCGGAACGATGGGGTGAGGGCAAAATGGAGATGAGAAATGGAGGAGATGTGGCTAGAGGCAGCCTCAGTGGTGGAGGAAAGGAACTCCCATTTTTTGAAGGAGGAGGACATCACTATTGTTCTGGAAAGGAAAGCCTCTTCCAGGTTAGGAGTGTAACCCAGTGAAGGCGTGGAATATGGACTGGGGCCCATTGCTATACCTTGGGTTTGGAGAAAATGGGAGGAACCAAAAGAGAAGTTGTTCAGTGTGAGGACCAGTTCCGCCAAAGAGAGGAGAGAGGTGGTAGAGTGGAATTGGTTGGATCTGTGTTTGAAAAAAAAGTGGAGAGCTTTAAGACCTTCTTGAAAGAGGATAGAAGTGTATAGGGACTGGACATCCATGGTGAAAATGAGGTGATCAAGGCCAGGGAACTGAAAGCTGTTGAAGAGATTGAGAGCACGTGAAGTGTCACAAATGTAGGTGGGAAGGGACTGAACCAAGGAGGATAAAATGGAATTTTAACCCCAGAATGATCTCTAACAATCACGAAACCATTTTTACATCCAATTAGCCAGTCCATATTGGATCCAATGTGTCTTAACATTCTGGAGCAGCCTACCATACAGGACGTTGTCAAGTGCCTTACTAAAGTCTATGTAGACAATGTCTATTGCCCTCCCTTCATTATTCTTCTTACTTAGCTTCTCACAAACTCATATCAAATACTGAGGTAGGATTTTGCCCACACAAAGTCATACTGACTATCCCTGATCAGCCTCTACCATTCCTTTCTGCATTGTTGTTGCATCATAAGGGTGAGAAATTATTCTGATGCAGCTGTAAAAATGAGAGCTGATATTTCTTATATCAAGCAAGTTGCAACGCCAGATGTTCCTGTAAATGATTGCTCAACCCAAACAAATCATGGTCATATAGATTTTCTAGGTCCATTAATATGAAAATAATAGTGACCATTATGGATGTACATTCCAAGCAGACTGTTCCTACAGATACATCTACAGCACAAGCTACAATGTAGGAACCATCTGAGGGATAAAAATTGGCCAGATTAAAGAAAAATCTACTTTTAATAGTGTTGTGAGTGCCTTTATGTCAAATAAGAGGTTAAAAGCAAGACTACCCCTCTGACACTGCAGCACTACATCAACATAGACATTAGATTTCAAAGATTTGACTGCAATGTGAATTCAGACTCAGATACAAGTACTCCAAAATCTGTTCCTTTTTCGTGATGTCTGGTACTCTAAAGTGCAGCCTTTAGATTCAGAAGCTATTGGATCTAATTGGATACTTAACAGTATTACAACAATTCTCAGATCATCCTCATCCCACAGTTATCTAACTAGTACACTTCCAGAATCAGATAGCTAGGGATATTGAGAACCACTGAGTTAACATTGTAATGCCATTTCTGTCACCATGGTTATCATCTGACCTATTAAGAATTTCCAGCATTTTCTATTTCAACTCTAGGCTTTCATCATGAGATTTAGCTTTTATATGAGAGTATATTCATGAGATTGAGATAGAAACTTCAATCAGACTTTGAAAACTATATAAAACAATTCTAAATCTAAAATATTTTGTATTATTAATCTGCAGGAATTATAATCCACATGCATAAAATTGGTTTTTCAAGGCCATGCTGCTAGGTAATAATTATGGCTCAGGGTGCCATTACACTTCATGTAACAAAGCACACTCTGAGACAGGGCCATAATATGACAAGCTCACAGATTTCTCAATATCATATTAGAGAAAACTGCAAAACAACTCACCCTGTAGGGGAGCAAAGTGACAGTGACAAGAATTTCTGAATTTTTAAAATGCAAATAGGTACTTCAGAGGTGGTTGTCAGCTTAAATGGTGAAATGATCATAAATGTTTTCAATCCATCCCTGACAATTACATCAATTTTAGTTTATTTGAATAAATACATTTTGAATTGATATTTTAATATACTTACTGGAACAAAAATATGCAAAAATTAAAAACAAAAATATGCAAGCAGAACCCCTTTGAGTAGGCTATATTGAAAAATATCAAGGCAATTTCCTTTGCAAAATAGAAATGCTCCCATTTGAGAATAATTATATGAATTATTTGCAAACACAGCCTTTTTATTGTTTAACTTCCTTGCATGTGTCAATTTCTACCAATCACACACCTAAAAACTAAATGAGAGTAAGTATTCATAAGGATATCTGGGGCTTCAATCTTATCTTTCATGATATTTTCTTTCATTAAGAAATCAAAAAGCACACGATTATATTGAATGAAATGCACATCTTCCACTCAATGTGGAAGTCAATAGTCATGATAACTGTACCTCAATCTGATATTTTCATTCATATTTAGCTCAATGACAAACACAATTTATCAATATCATTAACAATTATTATAAAGCAGTGTTTGCTCAAGTTCACTCTCCTGAAAGTATTTAACTCCTAGATATCACACATAGCACGATAATTGTAGTTACCTTTTGAGAATCTACTTATTTTACAATATACTTACCTGGAAATTGGTTACCCTCATATATTTGATAGCAAATGAATCTGCAAAATAACAGGCATTTATAGGCATTTCACATTATTCTTCAATTAAAACAACATATTTCCTCACATTCAAAATGTGAAATACTGAAAATGAATAGAGCAATTAATTTGATTTTAAACCATAAATGAATTCTGCAGGCTTATGAAGAATTTTGACAAGCAGAGATAAACAACAGACATTCTTTAGCACGGTCCTTTTCATTAGAATCTATTTTACAAATATTCTTAGATTTCAAGGCACTCCAATAATTAAACAAATAAATTAACATTGTGTTTAGTCCACTTCAAATACACCATTTATTTTCCTGCCCGTATGAACAGCTACTCTTTGTTAAACCTTCCGCTATTCAAATCAGCTTTCACCCATCATCATTGTGCATGATCTCAGATGTTGTATTTCTCTCTCAGTATGTAACTCTGCTGGTCATGAAAAGCAACAAGAATAGACTAAATCACATCTTTTCATACACACTACAAAGTGCTTAGTGTAAGATCAAAACAAACACAAGTCAAAGAAGTAAGCTACCAGAAGGCATACTAAGTAAATTTGGAGCAAGTATGATTAATGTGGACCTTTGGTATTTGTGCCTATGAATATGTTTTTACTTAATTATGTTACTTAATTCCAAGTTAATCTACTTTATCCCTGAAATTATCAATATTTCTGTCACAGCAGTTGTTCCCTTAAAATTGCTTTAAACAACTCATTTATTACAGAATATTTAACAAATCAAAAGCTACATTAATAAGAGTAAATTGCAGTCATTGTCTAAATGAATTACCTGGTTCAGCTGTACTTAAATCTTATGTTCCAAATAATTCAAAACAACTAATGCCCTGTTTAGGGTAAATATTTATCAGCTTTGCTCAGCTGGTAACATGCTAAGAGATGTGTTACAGCTACACAAGTACAATCCAATCCATATGTGAACTGACACACAATCAATTGTTGGAATTGCTTCTGTCAGGCAAAACAGTAAAATTTTGTGTATCTTCTGAAAGAAAAGCAACAAGATGTCTGCATTAAACATAGAAGAGGCCCAAGCATCACAATGCCCATGCTAACCAAGATGTGGATTTAAACTGCACACATGCTCCGTATCTCTGCCAAAAAATAAAGATTAGCTTTATTTGTCACATGTACATTGAAACATCAAAGGACACGGTGAAATGAGTCATTTGTGTCAAATCAAATCAGCAAGAATTCTGCTAGGGAGAGCTTGCAAGTGTTGTCATGCTTCCCAGCACCATCATAGCACACCCACAACTCACTAACCCTAACTCATATGTCTTTGGTACGTGGGAGGAAACCGGAGCACCTGGAGAGAACTCACATGGTTATGGAGAAAGTGTAGCAGCTCCTTACGGACAAGGGTAGGAATCGGGCTTTGATCGGTGATTTCTGCCACTGTGAAGTGATTGCACCAATTGCTACGCTACCTTGTCTCCATGCCGATGTCCCTGTCTAAATGCCTTTTAAACATTGCTGTCGTATCTGCTTCCATCACCTCCTGGTAGCACTCTCTGGGCACATTTCACTCTGTGAAAAACTTACCAAGCAAATCTCTTTTAAACTTCCTCCTCTCTCCTTAAAGTTATACTCGCCAGTATTTGACATTTCCATCTTGAGTAAAAGACTTTGGCTATCTACCCATGCCAATGCCTCTCATAATTTTATGTAATTTGATAAGGTGATCTCTCGGCCTAAAGAAAGCAATCCAAGTTGTCCAGCTCCCCTGTTAATGAATACTCTGAAATCTTGGGCAGCTGTCTACCAACATCACCAAAACTCAAGATTACTGGGTTACTTGGCTCATTATCATCTCCATGCAATAATATTCATCCTATTTTAACATGTAAATCTGAAAGTTTTGATGCATCAACAATTCTAAAACAATTGAAGTTAAATTATTAAAACTGGTGAAATTAAACATAGCTTCTTATTAACCTAAGAAATAAACTTGTAATTTTACAATTACCATAATCAAAGTATCATTTACTCCTTTTCAGAATTTTATACAGATGATTGTTTACTGGAGATATTAAACATATTCAAGTGGTAAATTGTATATGTGTCCTATAGTAAAATTTACTGGTAAATAACAACCATGGGATATAACAAAATATTTTTTTCTCTCCAGCATGACTCATCCTGGGTGTCCTGTAATCATCACCAATTTCCCAGTCCAATCATTCTTTCTGACATTTAAGTATTACATTACATTCCAGTCCATTCCGACTCTTCGGCATTATTTAAGCCTCTTTCCATTTTCCAATTTTTGATCAAAGGTCATCAACTTTATTTTCCTTTCCATAGGCAGTCCGAGTTGACCGTAACATCCCAAGCTCTATCACGCCGAGCACTGGTGCCCCCCAGGGTTGTGTGCTCAGTCCGCTACTGTTCACGACTGAACTGCTAAATTCAGCTCAAACCGCATCATCGCGTTCACTATTGATCCTTGGTGGTCAGTATACAAGGGGAGGTAGAGAGGCTTCAAATGGTGTGAAAACAACAACTTGAGTCTCAACATAGACTAGACCAAAGATAAGATTGTGGACCATTCTCCCTTGTACGTCAAGAGAGTGCAGAGCACAAAGTTCCTTGGTGTGCACATAATGGACAATCTAACCTGGATCCACAACATCTCCTCACTAGTCAATGTTGTGTATTCAATACTTCAGTAATATTGTAAATACATTATTTGATTAAGCTTTCTTTATTTGATTCCATAATTTATTATGTGTTATATGAAAGAAGTAGTGAATGACACACTCTATTACACCACCACATCACAAGCAAGTGCCTCACTAAGAAAAAGCAAAATGAAAAACTAAGTAGACAGAACGTATCCTAGCTCCTGTGTTTTTCATTCAATCAGTTTCTGGAGTTAGAAAACATAACAGTCAAGAAGACACAGCAGTGTCTACACTTTTGAGGAGATTGAGGCATGCAAGGTTCACCAGCCCCATTCTAACGACTTTCTACAGGAGCACCATCAAGAGCGACCTGCCTGGCTGCATCACTGTGGGCAAAGCATTGGACCATAAGGCCCTACAGAGGATAGTGAAAACTGCTGAGAGGATCACCGGAGTCTCTGGCCCCTCTATTAGTGATGTTTACTGGGAGCACTGCAGACAAGTAACTTGAGGATCCCTACCACCCATCCCACAATCTCATTGACCCACTACTGTCAGGAAGGAGGCATAGGAGCATCAGGAATAGGACTGCTACACTGGATAACAGCTTCTTTCCCCTGGCTGTGAGACTAATGAATACCCTGAGGTCTTGTCACCAGGGCAGTGACTCATTTACTGTACTGTTGACCTGTGCTATGCACTACATATATTTTTGAATTATATTTTATAACTTATTTATGGTAATATTTTGGCTTATGTGCTGTGTGTGATACATGTTTTGTGGAAGCACTGTGGTCCAGAGGAACATTGTTTCATTTGGTTGTATACCGTATATGTACAGTTAGATGACAATAAACCTGAACCTAAACTTGAACTGACCTGATAAGTATTTCCCCCCTTTTCTGTTTTTAGTTCAGATTACTTAGATTCTTTGCTACTTTGCTGACAACTTTTTCTTTTCTCTCTTGCATCATTCATGTAGTGATTAAGGAGTTTGGCCCAGTAGCTGAGCATAGAGGGAATTTAAGAATCATTAAATATTACTAGGAACAACAATTTTCATTGAATATAAACAGATCCCTGAAATGGTTTTCCTAATTGCCGTTAGAGGTTAGATTTTGAATTAGAAAGGGAGGATTAGATCAAACCTGATTGAATTTTAAGAGGGGTTTTAAACCTCATGTGGTTTAATGAGATGGATCAGGTGGATGTGACGTCAGAAGATGAGGGTACAAATTGTGTAAATACAGTTAAAATAAAAGCAGTAAATAAATTATAGCCTAATCAAATGCAAAGGGTAAAGACCACAGATCTAGACTAAATGCATTTAGAAGATCTAGGAAAGACATAGTAGAGGCACTTCAACATGCTTAATAATTTGAAAACAAAATAACAGATCATCAGAAGACTTCCAGGTGCCAACATAATAATCAAATTTACAACAGGAGAGAAAGTATGACCAGGACATATAGCAATCCGTTTAACATCAGTCTTAGCAAAAGTACTAAAATTATGTTGAAATCATTTGAAAGCAAAACATCATAATGAAAAGTTGGCACAGTCTTCAAAAATAAATTTTTTGTTTGTCCACTCTCAATTAACTAATAAAGTAACAGAGTGTAGTCAATGGTAATGCTGTAGAAATAATTTAGCTATATTTTCCAAAAGTCTGTCAGTATGGTGCCAGATAATATGCTAATGAGTTGTCATCGAGTGTGAGTAGTCAGAAGATGAACAGTGAATGGAGGAAAGTTAATGGAGTTTTCAGATTTTCTTTTTAGGAGGCAGTAAGTGAATTTGTATGAGAACCACTATTATTTACAATTTTATGAAAATTTTGGAATCAAAACTACTATTTCTAAATTTGCTGAGGGGCTATTTAGTAGCAAAAAGGACTACTATAAACAACGAAAACGACAATGGCCCATGCTTGTCCCAGCAGCTGCCTTGCTTGCTTTATGGCCATGGCAGCCCTTTGAGGCTGCTCCACCTTTCTGCAGCCATTTGGCTCCCAATTACCCTGAGATCTCTCTGCCAGAGCATTCTGCAAAACAAATAGACTGAGAGAGGCCAGGCTTTGGGTACTGAAGACCAAGGCCACACCTATTCTTCAAGCCCACTGTTCACTGGGCCTCCTCACTGATTATTAAAGACATTTAGAAGCAGAAGAATAAAATACATGAACACTGCAGCCACCTGATGGCTTTCTGTGGAAAGAACACTGTGAGATTCATCCCAATAATGAGTTTGCAGTTGTTGCAACGGCAGAAGAATTTCAATGATAAGAAAAAAACAAGCATGTTTTACTTGAATAATAACCTCAATTTGGTTTTAAAAGGCATCCCACAGAATAAATCCACAAAACAATAGAAGTTTAAAAATATTGAAATCAAGCTCAAAGGTTTATTTCTATAAAGACAGTGATGAAAAAGAGAGAATTCATGTTAAATCCTTACTAAAATATCAGGCTTGAAATATTGTAATAAACTTGTATTATTGATTCCAATTTGGTTGTGTTATATACAAAATGGAGATAAGGGGTCAGTGAAGGTGATTTTCTAGGGCCATCCCTACTCGCACCACAGAAGTTGGATCCTACCCTACTACCTCCAAGCTCTGCTTCAGACAAGGAGATGCCTTGTCCTTGGCAATAAATATGGAAAGACTTTGCAGATTCAAAAGCTACCCCCCTCCCCCAGCTGAGCAGCAACTGTCTCCAACAGCAGCAGGCTAGAGAAGGACCCTGCAGACAATCAACCCCTGTGAGGCAGCAGACCAGACAACATCCCAGGGCAAGTACTCAGGGAATGTGCACACCAGCTCATTGACAGCTTCATGGGCATCTTCAACATATCACTCATCCAGGCTGCTGACCCCGCATGCTTCAAACCAGCCACCATCATCCCTGGACCAAAGAACTCTACACCTTCAGAACTAAACGACTCCTGCCCAGTGGCACTGATGTCCATCATCAAGAAGTACTTTGAACAGCTGATAATGGCACATATCAAAAACTCCATTCCTGCCACACTGGACAGTCACCAATATGCTTACCAACAGAACCGCTCTACGACAGATGTATCTGTCATGCACCTGGTCCTGACACACCTAGAAAACAAGGACAGAATCCAGGTTCTCGATTTCAGTTTGGCATTCATTACCATTGTTCCACTGACCTTGGTGAACAAACTCCTGCTCCTCAGTCTAAATACACCACTGTGTAATTGGGTTTTAGTCTTCCTAACCAACAGACCTCAAGTAGTCAGGATGCACAACCACTTCTCCCTCTCCATCATCCTCAACACGGGCTGTGTAAAGAGCCCATTGCTGTTCACACATGATTGAGTAGCCAAACACCCGAGTACTCACACCGTCAAGTTCACCAATGACACGGCAGTGACGAAGTGACGGCCTACAGTGAGGAGGTGGAAGACCTGTGCCAGGCAAACAACCTCTTTTTTAGCGTTGACGGTTACTAACTTCAGGAGAACTCACACCACCCATTACATCGGCAAAACAGCAATGGAAACTATGATCAGGCCCAAACTCCCGCGGTGCACATCTCACACAAGGTCTTGTGGTCCCTGAGCCTGTTCTTCGCAATCAGGAAGGCTCCCCACTGCCTCTACTTTCTGAGGATGTTAAAGAGAGTTGGATTATGCACATCTTTACACGCATCACTCTACAGATATGCAATGAAGAGCATCCTAATTAGCTGCAACACTGCATGGTGTGGAAAATGCACTGCAGCAGACTGGAAGATTCTACAAAGGGCAGTCAAACTGCACCAGCCTACCCACCATCAAGGGTATATATACAGAGAGGAGCCAGAAAAGGACCAGTAAATTCATGAAGGATCCCATCCACCCTGCTCCTGGAATGTTTGTCCCAGTCTCATTAGGGAGGAGGCTACTTGGCATCCTCGCCAAGACCACAGACTCATAAGCACTTAATCTCCTCAAGCAGTAAGACTGACCAACACCTCCACACCCCTAATCACCACTACTTTATCATTTCCTGTCAGTCATTTTACCGGCAGATACTCCTATGCCTAGCATCACTTTATAGTTATACAATCATACAATCAATTTATGTAGATTATCTATCTTATGTGCTTATATTTATTGTTTCATTAATTATTATTGTGTTCTTTATCGCGTAGTGATTTTTTGTGCTGTATTGAATCCAGAGTAACAATTACTTCATTCTCCTTTATACCTGTGAAAAGGAAACGACATTAACCAACCTTAAATGTTAAAACCTGAAAATTTGAGTAATGAATATTGTTGCAGAAAGAATATCTGCTCCCTACATACATGTCCATCACCACTACCTCTTTCTTTTACACTCCACCTTCATGAATAGTCTTTTCTACCACGTCGGATTTCAATCATTTCCCCCTCAGCTTTTTATGTTTTAAAAAAAAAACATCCTGGCTTATGTTAAGCTCAGGGGCAAATTTAACCATTAAAGCTGAAATGATCTACAACAGGGAATAGAGAAAACAAAAAGACTTTTCTTTCCCACCCTGCACCTTATTTATATGTTCACTAAATTCTTAATTTTCAACATATGTTTAAAGCCACATTCTCTGCCCTCAGCGTGATATACCAACTAGTGGAGTGGTGTCACAGCAACAACCTGGCACTCAATGTCAGTAAGACAAAAGAGTGAATTTTAGACTTCAGGAAGGGTAAGACAAAGGAACACGTACCAGTGCTCAGAGGGATCAGAGGTGGAGAGAGTGAGCATTTTCATGTTGCTGGGTGTCAAGATCTCTGAGGACCTAACCTGGTCCCAACATATCGATGTAGTTATAAAGAAGGCAAGACAGTGGCCATACTTCATTACGAGTTAGAAAAGTTTTGGTATGTCAACAAAAACACTCAAAAACTTCTACAGATGTATTGTGGAGAGCATTCTGTCAGGCTGCATCACTGCCTGGTATGGGTGGGGGGATGCTACTGCACAGGGTCAAAGGAAGCTGCAGATGGTCGTAAATCTATTCAATATACATATATTATAATTGATCTTTTTTCTTCTATATAATGTATTGCATTGAACTGCAGCTACTAAGTTAACAAATTTAATGACACGTGCCTGTTATAATAAACCTGTTCTGATATTTCACATACGAGTTACTCTTTTTCACATTTTCTTAATTTGTGTGTTGCTTAACATTCAGTCAGATCTACTTTAGTAAGTCCTAGACTCCTTTCTCCTTCTAGTTTGTCTCAGATTTTCCTTCAGTATGTTAGTTCCAGTTTGCCTATACTAAATTGGTTTTCATTCTTGTAAGACTGACCTAACCAAATTGAGATCTTCCATTCCTGCTCTTTTTTCCCTTTTTTCATTCTCACATAAATGGAATCTGACTCACTCATGATATCTTCCACCAAAATTTTATCCAAATTAGTTCCATTTTGTCAGGCAGCAACTATGGAGAGGAATAAACAGTCGATACAGGCTGAGATCTTTCGAAAACTGGAAAGGGGGGGAAGCCAGAATAAGAAGGTGGTGAGAGGAGAAGGAGTACAAGCTGGCAAGTGATAGGTGTAGCCAGGTGAGGGGGTGGGAAATGAAGTGAGAAGTTGGGAGGTGATAGGTGAAGAGGAAGGAATCTGATAGGAGAGGAGAGTGGAGTGGATCATGGGTGAAAAGGAAGGAAGAGGGGCACCAGAGGGAGGAGATAAGTAAATAAGCAGAAGAGAAGGAGTAAGAGCAAAGTAGACTGGGGAATAGGAAAAGAGAGGAGGGGGAGAGGAAAATTACAGAATCAATGAGAAATCAGTATTCATTCTGTCAGGTTGGAGGCCACCCAGACAGAATATGAGGAGTTCTTCCCTCCAGGCTGAGGGTGGCCTCACTGTTGTAGTAGAGGATGCCATGGATTGACATGTCAGAATAGGAATAAGGAGTAGAATTTAAATGGTTAGCCACCTGGAAATCCTGTCTGTTGTGCATGGAACAAAGTTGCTCAACAAAGATGTCCATCTGTAAGACGTGGGTTTTGCTGGTGTCCGTCCACAGCAAGTAGGATTTCTAGCATCTGCAGAACCTCTTGTGTTCTTTTCCCATTCTGTGTCTCCAGGTTCATTAACTGTAACTGAATCCAGAACTATTCCCATCACAAACAAGAGAGAATCTGCAGATGCTGGAAATCCAAGCAACACACACAAAATGCTGGAGGAACTCAGCAGGCCAGGCAGCGTCTATGGAAAAAGTACAGTCGACATTTCAAGCTAAGACCCTTCGGCAATACTCCCTTGCTTCTGATCAGAATCCAAATTACAGATTGAGAATTCTGTACTTATGTAAACATTTTACACTATTTGTTCACACTAATTGTTAAGTTGCTTGAAAATTCCCTGACACTACTTAACTATTGCTTTGCAGTTTTCCAAAATTTGTTTACATATTGTCCCTTTCATCTCCTTTGGCTGCCATGAAGTCTAACTATGCTCTGAACTGTGTAAGTGCCATACATTTGTTCCTCAGTTCACCCCAGTAAGTCTCATTTGTTGATCATCCCAGCCATTCATCCTTTTTGCCCCATTTTGCACAATGTTTTATTTCTATTAATTTCTGTTTTTACCCACTAAAAATCTTGTCTGGAAACCCCGTGGTAGAAGCCACAAAAAAAAAACATAATTTAAAACAATCAAACCAGTCTAATAAAATCAAGTAAAAAGTCCTACATCTATTTCTGCTGAGTTCCTCCAAGGCCTTGAGGGTATTGCCTGTTTTGTATTTAATATTTCAGTAATATTTGAGTAATACTGTAAATATATTGTTTGATTAAGGATTCTTTCTTTGTTTTCAGAATTCATTGCATGTAAAGTGTAAGAAGTACGTAAATGGCATACATCATTATGCCACATTGTCATATGTGAGTGCCTCACTGAAAAAATGGGAAAAAACTAAATAGATTAATATCCTGGCTCCCATGTTTTTCTTTTAATCAGTTTCTAGAGTTACAAATGTAATAGCAGCAATGAGGAAATTCTAAAGTGAACCAGAGATGAATGCCTACCTGTTGAAGTGTCGCATATTTTTCTTTCAAAGTGGAAAGAATGATATTCAAGTTTAAAAATAGGCAGAAAATGGACAAAATTAACAAGCAATGAGTACAGCCTTGCGTTCATAACAGAAAGTACCAGGTGATAACATAAATAACTAAATAAACAGACAAACAAACAGATAGGTAAATAAATAAAGCAGAAGTGGCTGGCTGCATTGGAAAGATAGACGCATTCAATTGCACAACAGGTAACTAGAGTATATATACTGAATGAATTGAACCGTGTTTTGAAGGAAGTGAAATAGCCAATTAAACATGAGTGCCGGTGTTGCTGAGTGTAATGGATGGGAAAGCATACGGTTTGCTTAGAAGCTTAGGTCCTCCAACCAAACCAGCCAAAATGAGTTTCAATGATATTATGAAGGAAATGCAGGAACACTTAGAATCAAAACAATTGTTGATTGCAGAACACATTAGATTTCATAAGCAGAATCAAAAGAAAGGGGCGTCTATTATATGTGGCTGAATTGAAGAGATTGTCCAAGCATTGTCAGTTCGGTGATGGTCTTATGATTCACTAAGAGATCAATGTAGAATCTTACCTAAAGCATTCAAAACTGGCTCCTAATGGAAGCACAACTCACGTTTAAAAGAGCAGTTGAAATCACTGCGTCAAAGGAAAAGGCAGCCGCAGGCACAATTGAGTTGCAGTTCCAAATGAAACTGAGTGTGCGACATCTAAACAAAAATATGCCCGGTCAAACAAATTGTGTTACCATTGTGGCAGAGGCTCACATACACCAGACCCGTGCAGGTTTAAAGAAACTGCAAGGAAGTAGGACACATACAAAAAGAATGCTGGGCAGACAAAAATGAACAGATTACACAGGGAAGAGAAGATGATAAAAACACAAGTTGCAGTTTCAAGAAGAACACCAATCTGCATATTATTGATGAAAAAACTGATAATGATTAGAGGGACACAGGACTGTGTAGCCTTGAGACTTAAAATGTGAAAATTAACAAGCAAGATGGCTTACACCAGAAGTAAATGACAAATTAATTAAAATGGAATTGGACACTGGCTCAGCTGTTTCAGTCATTCCACAAAATGAGTTTAAACAGCATTTCAAAGATACTGAACTGAAGCCTGCAGATATCCAACAAAGAACTTATACTGGAGAAAAGTTAACTCCTGTGGGAGTGACATTTGTAACAATGAAATGCAACAACAAACAAGCCACATTCAGCTTGTATGTGGTAACAACAGGAGGACCAGCAACGTGTGGATATGATTGGTTAAGACAACTACAACTTGATTGGGGGTCCATTCACAATTTGCATGCTAAGTTCCCTACAGAAGACTCAAGTGAAAAGAAATTAAGAAAGACCATAAAACCATGAGATTTTGGAGCAGAATTAGGCCATTTGGCCCTTTGAGTCTGCTCTGCCATTTCATCATAGCTAATCCAATTCCCTCTCAGGCCCAATCTTCTGCCCTCTACCCATTACCCTTTATTCCCTCACTAACCAAGAACTTATCAACCTCTGCCTTAAATATATCCAATGACCTGGTCTTCACAGCCACCTGTAGCAACAAATTCTACAGATTCACCACTCTCTTGCTAAAGAAATTCCTTCTCATTTCTTTTCTAGATGAACATGCTTCTATTCTGAGGCTGTGCCCTCTGGACCTAGACAGTCCTACCACAGGAAACAACCTCTTCATATCCACTCTATCTAAGCCTTTCAACATTCAATAGGTTTCACTGAGATCCTCCTTATTCTTCGGAATTCCATTGAGAACATGACCAGGTCTTGATATGTTAACCCTTTCATTCCCAGAATCATTCTTGTGACCCTCCTTTGAACCCTCCCCAATGTCAGCACATCCTTTCTAGATAAGGGGCCCAAAAGTGTTCACAATACTCCAAATGAGTCCTTACCAATTCCATTAAGCCTCAACATTACATACTTGCTTTTATATTTTAATCCTCTTGAAATGAATCACATTTGCCTTCCTCATCACCAACTCAATGTGCAAATTAACCTTTA
Source organism: Hypanus sabinus (assembly GCF_030144855.1). NCBI lineage: Eukaryota > Metazoa > Chordata > Chondrichthyes > Myliobatiformes > Dasyatidae > Hypanus > Hypanus sabinus. The sequence continues at coordinate 45,317,904 of NC_082716.1, read as the reverse complement.
GGGAATCCTGCATGAGAACTCCTAAGCCCCTTTGCACCTCAGATTTTTAAATTTTTTTCCCCATTTAGAAAATGGTTGATACTTTCATTTCTTCTATCAAAGTGCATGACCATACACTTCCCAACACTATATTCCATCTGCCACTTCTTTGCCTTTTCTCCTAATCTGTCTAAGTCCTTCTGTAGCCTCTCTACTTCCTCAAAACTACATACCCCTCCACTTATCTTCATATCATCTGCAAACTTGGCCATAAAGTTATCAATTCCACTATACATATCATTGACATATATCATAAAAAGAATCAGTCCCAACACAGCACACTGTGGAACACTAGTAGTCACTGACAGCCAGGCAGAAAATGTTCCTTTTATTCCCACTCTTTGCCTCCTGGCAATCAGCCACTCCTTTATCTATGCTAGAATCTTTCCTGTGATACCATGGATTCGTAGCTTGTTAAGCAGCCTCATGTGTGGCATCTTGTCAAAGTCCTTCTGAAAATTCAAGTGCACAACATCAACCAATTCTCCTTTGTCTATCCCGATTGTTATTTCTACAAAGAATTCCAACAGATTTGTCAGGCAAGATTTTCCCTTGAGGAGACCATGCTGACTATGGCCTATTTTATCAAGTGCCTCCAAGTATCAAGAAACCACATCCTCAACAATTGACTCCAACATCTTCCAAACCACTGAGGTCAGATTAACTGGCTGATAATTTCCTTTCTTCTGCCTCTCTCCTTTCTTGAAGAATGGAATGACATTTGCAATTTTCCAATCCTCCAGAAACATGCAGAATCTATTGATTCTTGAAAGATCATTACTAATGCCTCCACTATGTCTTCAGCCATCTCTTTCAGAAACCTGGCTGCGTAGACCATGCGGTCCAGGTGATTCATTTATCTTCAGACCTTTTAATTTCTCAAGCACCTTCTCCCTAATAGAGGTAACATCATTCACTTTTGCCCCCTGATGCTCTTGAACTTCTAGCATACTGCTACTGTTTTCCACAGTGAAGACTGATGCAAAATACTTATCGAGTTCACCTACCATCTCCTTGTCTCTGATTACTACCTCTCTAGTATGATTTTCCAGTGTATATTTGATGAAACTTTGGTATTTCCTTTAATGTTATTAGCTAGCTTACTTTTGTATTCCCTCTTTTCCCTCTTTATGATTTTTTTAGTTGCCTTCTGTTGGTTTTTAAAAGCTTCCCAATCCTCTAATGTCCAACTAAATTTTTCTCTATTATATGCTCTCTGTTTAGCTTTCACATTGGCTTTTAATCCCTTGTCAGACATGGTTGCATCATCCTACCTTTAGAATACTTCCTCTTCGTTGGGACGTATCTACAGTATATTGAGCCTTCCAAATGCCTCCCAGAATTTCCAGCCATTGGTGCTCTGTGGTCATCCCTGTCAGTGTCCCCTTCCAGTGAACTTGGGCCAGCTCCTTCCTCATGCCTCTGTAATTCCCTGCCTGTTCTTTGGATACAATGTGCATCCTTAGATGTTAAGCTTCCAGTCATAGTCTAGGAGGCACTGGATGATGCCACAGTAATGTTTGAGGACGGTATAGGAAAACTCAAACATATCAGAGGTAAAATAGTGTTAAATGAAAATGCCAAGCCCGAATTTTACACAGCCCATCTCGTTCCTTATACCATCTGTGATAAAGTAGCCAGTGAGCTAGATTAGGTGAAGGCTGAAGGAATTCTTTCCAAGATTCAGTGGAGCCCAGGGCCAACACCAGTGGTCTCAGTAGTCAAGAAGAATGAATCTGGCAGGATTTGTAGTAATTTTAAGCTCACCATTAACATTGTACTGAAAGTAGATCAATAACCACGGCCCAGGATAGACCATATCTTTGCAAACCTTTCTGGAGAGAAGGGAAAGGTCTTAACTGAGGCCTACCTACAGATGGAGATAGACAAATATTCCAAAGTGTCCAAAGATTCCAAACATAAACACTATCAAAATGGTTTTATGGCTGTAATAGGCTTTTTTTTTGCACGTGCTCTCTGACAAAAAGCTATAGACCAGGTGCTGCAGGGCTGTCCAGGCACTCAGCGTTACCTGGATGACATCATTGTCACCAGTGGGGATGAGTTAAAAAGATTAGAAGCTTATGGGCTCAAGCATGACACAAGTGTGAATTCTTTAAACCAAGCATCACTTACTGCGGTATCATTGAATCATAAGGATTACACAACGTGTTGAGAGAATTCAAGCAGTGCTGGATGCCCTAAAACCAAAAGATGTGTTAGAGTTGCTGTCCTTTTTAGGATTTGTCACTTACTATAAGAAGTTCCTGCCAAACCTAGCAACTGTGCCCCACCCCTTGAATTCATTACTACAGATTGGGAAGAAATGGCAACGGATAAAGCAGCGGGAGGAGGCTTTCCAAAAGACAAAGGAAATGATGTCAGACACTGTACTCACATATTATGAAACACATTGTCCAGTGAAGCCTGCCTGTGATGCCTCGCCTTATGATAGAGGTGCAGTCATGTCTCGTGCTTGGAGTGATGGAAGTGAAAGCCCAGAGCTTTTGCACCACATTCCCTTACTGCTGCAGAGAAAAATTATGCACAGGTTGACAGAGAGGCCTTGAGTCTAGTTTGGGATGTAAAACGTATCAACCAGTATCTGTATAGGAGAGAGTTTACCCTTATTATTGATCATCAGCCACTGGTATCCATTTTCAATCCACAGAAGGGTGTTCCACTGATAGCAACAACATGAATGCAGAGATGGGCTCTGTTTCTTGGAGAACACAATTACAAGATTGAACTCAAGAGGACATAGAAATCATAGAAATGCTAATCAATTGTACCATTTTCCCTTGGAAAAGGAAATACCAGAAAAATTTACGAAAGAGGACACTCCTCTTGATGTGTTCTCCCTAATGCCAATTGCAAGTCTCCGTTTTATGGCAGAGATGATCCAAAAGGAAACCAGAAAAGACCCCACACTGTCTCAGATCTACATGGCAACCCAGAATAGCTGGAATGTGCAGCAGAAATTCCAGTTCTCCCATTTACCAGTGTTGTGATGAACTTGCCCTTGACAGGGGTTGCCTCATATGGGGATTGAGAGTCTATAGAATGCACACTACACTGACTCTGAATCAGAAGATCACCAATTTCCTCCTTGCATACCGCAATGCAGCACACTCTACACCCAACAACTCACCAGCAAAGCTGTTCCTCAGACATTTCTTGCATTCACACTTGGATCTCCTCAAACACAATCTCAGAAGGAGCATGCAGGACAAACAGCTGAGACAAGTTGAGGGCTCCTCAAGCAAGAAAGTTCAATGTTTCACACCTGGACAAGCAGACCTGGCAAGGGACTGCAGAGATGATCAAAAGTGGGTACTTGGAAACATTAAGAGTAGAACTGGACCACCCTCCTACACGGTGGAGATTGCGTCTGATGTCTTCTGGAGATGACACATCGATCAGTTGAGGAGAACAGAGTCGACTGTTCGTGAATGAAGGTGTCAAAACCACTTCCTGCCATCCCAGAGTCAACTCCTGCGACCACCATGCAGGAGACCCCAGAACCTGGGATTGTTTCACAGTCACAAGTCTCACTTGCCTAGCAGAGTGACCATAACACACACACACACACACACATTATTCCGCTAGAGTAAGAAATCCTTGCGTTGAGATGGATTCTATATTGAGTCCAAGTTTATGGCTAAGCAAGGAGGAATGTAGTGTATTTGATATTTAAGTAATTTTTGAATAATATTGTAAAAATGTTGTTTGATTAAACATTTGTTTGTTTACATAATTCAGTATGTGTTCTATGTATGTGAATGAGACACGTCGTTAATCCACCACATCATCTGTGAGCACCTCACTAAAAAAAGGGGGAGAAAAGCTAAGTAGACCATTGTCCCAGCTCCTGTGTTTTTCTTTCAATTAGTTTCTGGAACTACAAAGCATAGTATTTCTCTTGGAAGCCATTTGCTGAGAGCTGAGTAATCTGCGGCTGCTGGTAGACAGCAGACACATTGTTAGACACTAAGAGGAATCCTGGGCCTGGCATGACACACAACTCATGCTCATGCTTGGAAAAAGCTCGGTTAGGGGTTTGCCTGTTGACAGATACAGGCAAATCCTACCAGAAGCCTCACTCTGTCCTTTTAAAGTTTAACCCATCTTCTCTACTCTCAGAGATTTGAATGTTCATTTATTTGTGTGATATCTTTGTGATATTGCTTGTTGATAATCCTTAAATAACCTATTATAAAAGCAGCTACAATCAAAAGACCTTACAAATAGAACTGCTGCCATCTACAGACGCTGCATCCATTTGCCTTTTCTCTTAATGTTAACTAAGAAATTCAAACATTTAAAAAGTACTTCATTTATTATTTATAGTGTTTTATATTCTAAGCATACAGATATATTTTAAATTGTTTGCATATGAAAATGAAATAAACAAAGCTAATTGCACTCTTTAAATCATGTCATCCAAAAAAGAGCTATCAAAATGTAGCTTTTCCCAGAAAGGAGACAAGTACCTATGTAACTAGAAAAATATTGACTGTTCAAATAGTATTTAATCCTATGTTCGGATTCTACCAACATATAAAGGAAGCAATTGAGGGTTTAATAAATTAGTTTAAAGGTATGGAGAGCAGCACATATTCCAATTATTATTTGAATATGCACATCATTCCATTTATGTTACATGTTTGCTGCACACCTGGACATTACTGCTTCTTCTTAGACTTGCTGCCATATGATCATAGCTTTATGTCAATCAGATTTTCTCAAGTTCCCGGCCAATATTTTTCTGATGTTTGCCCATCAGACATTCTCGCTGCATGACCTGAAATAAGATCCAACCCTCTGCCTCCACAGATGTTGCCTGAGCTGCTGGGTTACTACGACTGTTTGCTTTTCTGTGCCAGATTATATCTCTTGCGTCTTGAGTCTTAAGGAGAGGCTTAAAGAAAGAAAGAGCGGGGTTTAGGGATGAAATTACAAATTTGGGGTCCTTGCAGCTGTAAGCACTGCCATTGTTCAGACTGAGATGCCCAAGGTGTCAAAGTTAGAAGCGGAAGGAGATCTCAGCCAGATGTGTGGTGCTAGAGATTGAGAGAGATGAACAGAGGAACTATAAAAGTAAATCATTTTATTCAACCAACAGCCAGCACTGGTGAGCGAAAGAAGCAGTAATGAGAAATGGAATTTGGCGAGAGTTGTAAGGCTGTAGAATTTTGGATAAACTTAAGCTTATGGTGGGGAAGATAAGAAGCCAGTTATTAATTCCCAAGTTTGAAATTACCAAAAGCCTTGCTGAAGCAGTCAGAGGATTTCTGTAATGGAAAACACCGCATAAACATTCTAATATCCTAATGAATAAATGCAGTTATTCTTCAAATCTTGCACTATTCTGACACCTAAAATTCAGTACATCCACCACAGACTATGGCTATCCATATCATCTTGGCAAAATATGTGTGTGGATTGTTGCATACTGCCTTTCAGTGGAGTGGGAACATGGAAAACAGCACTCACAATCTCAGCCAGGTCATTACAACAAGGAAACTGATGGGAAAAGAGTACCACTAAAGAAGCTTGTGTGATATTCCTGCATATTCTCAAAATGAAAATACAAAAAAAACCAATAATGTTTTGCAGCTTTCCATTTGAAAATATTCAGGAAAACAAAATATACGCTTTATGGGGCCAACTAAAAAGACAGAAAAACACATCAGCATTGATGGAAGAAATACTGTACCTTACTTAGTCTAGTTTAGACATTATATTAAACAATAAAATTGATCAAACAATTCACTATATTGATACCAGTTTGCCAAGTTTCAGATGGCCTTCATTGAACTATACAGCCAAGTTTGTTCATATCAAAGGTAATTTCAGGTAAAACACAAAAAAACAACAAAATTATGTTTCTAACTCACTTTATTGGTGTCTATGAAAGATATTTTGCCTTGCCTGTTTCTCCATCTATGGGGGCCTGAGTTTCCGAAAAGCATTTCTGCTTTTATTTTAGATCTCTAGCAAATGCAGAATAGTAATGCTCCTGCAATCTGGTTTATAATTGTTCTGTAATCCTGCTGTTTTGGCACCAGATTCTGTTTCCCACTTTCCTTCGAAAGTCGCTGGGACTTTGCTTTCTTTGCTCCTTATAAACTCACTCATTTTTCAGTTTACTGTAAAAAGTGATCGGTTAGGTAGTGTAACAGCTAAAAAAAAGTGACTTGAAAATGCGTTATGGTATTAAGAGGAGCAACATCCAATAAGCTGTAAGTTTTACTAGTCCAGCACTCCAAAGTCCCAAGGATGGTGTATTATTGATGCTTAATCTTATTTGACTTCTGTACCATTGGAAACATCATTGCAATTACAATTATCATTAACTTTGACAGGAGGAATTGTTCCTGACTCATCTCCCTGGATGAGTGGTTTGCCCTCTTCACATACCTCTCTGCCCGTGAAAGAGAATGCAATTGTGATGATTTTGCATGCCTTAACATATTATGAAATATCGTATTTCATTATTTCAATCTAAAACCAACAATCCGACAACTTCGAGGCTACAATGAAGGTGAACAACACAAGAACTCTCATTGTTTTTCAACTAATTATAAAATAGAAAACTCAAGGTGTGCTGGTAGGTTCAATTGCATTGGAAAATTAAAAGAGAAGATTGAAAATTTCAGAAGACACCCACTGGTAGCAAAATTTGAATGTCATTTGGTTTTATTTGTTTCAGAGAATAGACTTCAGTCTCCATACTCCAAACTAAATCTACAACCTACAGACTTATTTTCAGGAACTCTATACCTATGTTCTCAGTACTATTGTCTTTTATTTGCCCAATTTGTCTTCTTTTGCACACTGGTTCTTTTCTTTATTTATCTATCTTTTTTTTCCAAAATATTATATTGTATTCTTTTTTATCCTGTAAATGCCTGCAAAAAATGAATCTCAAGGTAGTATATGGAGACATACACGTAATCTGATAATAAATTTTGCTTAGACTTGCACTTTGAGAGGAGAGATTCAGAAATTGCATTCAGCTGGCACAGACAACCAAAACATCAGCAATTAGGTTTTTCTTTTAAAAATAGTGAATGCTTGGTTTCCACAACTTGTTCTGGCATTTTCAGCCACCTGCTTGCCTGAAGGACATGCCTCAACTCATAAATGATAAGTCCCAAAAATATAATATCAGATCTCTGCATGATTAAGTTGGGCGTGACAAAGTCCACTGAATCATATTTATCAAAATCATAACTATGAATCATTTTTTTCAAAAGAACAAAAAAAGTTCACAGCTAAGTTATAATAATTAAGATGAAAATTGTTTTGCAACCTAACCAATCACCTATGAGGAGAGTTAACAATATAAAGCCTAATTCCACAGCAGGAAAACAAAGCAGGCAGTAAATGCTGCTCAAAGGGGAAATAGGTAAGCAATTTTAAACAAATTATGTCCTGAAAGAAATGATTCATGATCTTCTTAGTCTTTATGGAACATGACCCAAAAACCAGAAACAAAGCAATGATACCATCAAAAACATGAATTTGCTTGTTGTCTGCCTCTGTTCAGTGGTAGTACTCTGATGCAAATCAGGTAGTAGGTAAATTCCACATGCTACAAAACTAGAAGTACACTAAATAAAAGACATCTCTTTAATTAGTCCATTTACTTTTCTTGGCAAAATTAATACTGTGTATGTTTATTTGTTTCTGTATAGGTTCAGGAACCAACTGCAGTTCATGTGCATACACAAAGGACCCCATAGATGGCAGTGGCACTGATTCATAGAACTGCCTGCTTTAAATCAAGGGTCACAATTATAAACAACCAGGACTCCAGTTTCCGCACAATTTCAGATTCAATTGATTGATGAAATAATCAGTCTTGGGCTAGAAAGCACTTCATGGATTGTACATTCCCTGTTGCCACAACAAGGAATTTGAAAGTATGTTAAGGGAGTAACAACTTGAATGATTTCACAGAGAACTAAAGATTTAATCACATTTCAATTTTCCCTTTCTAAAATAAAATTGATGAACCTTATAACAAAGCATCACTTTACTAATACTCTTACTTCTAATCTTACATTTTCAGAATCAGAATTATTGTTTCTAGAGGTGCCACCATTATTGCCAGTAAATTGGCAATATACACAAGCGATATTGTTAATTCTTTGCGTTTTACATTTTGCTATACTGTTGCTCTGAAATTGTTGCAATAAAAATTATAAACAGTTTGGAGTTGCACAATGTGCAATTTTGCTGGAATATGTTGAACCCTTTGTGTGGACATAATTATATTGTATTTTATATTGACATTAAACCCCTAATTAAAAGAAAGACATGTTTCTTTAAAGTCTCTTATAGACAATAGACAATAAGTGCAGAAGTAGACCATTCGGCCCTTTGAGCCTGCGCTGCCATTTTGAGATCATGGCTGGTCATCTACTATCAATACCCGGTTCCTGCCTTGTCCCCATATCCCTTGATTCCCCTATCCATAAGATACCTATCTAGCTCCTTCTTGAAAGCATCCCGAGGCAGTGCATTCCAGACCCCCACAACTCTCTGGGAGAAGAAGTTTTTCCTTAACTCTGTCCTAAATGACCTACCCCTTATTCTCAAACCATGCCCTCTGGTACTGGACTCTCCCAGCACCTGGAACATATTTCCTGCCTCTATCTTATCCAATCCCTTAATAATCTTATATGTTGCAATCAGATCCCCTCTCAGTCTCCTTAATTCCAGCGTGTACAAGCCCAGTCTCTCTAACCTCTCTGTGTAAGACAGTCCTGACATCCCAGGAATCAACCTTGTGAATCTACGCTGCACTTCCTCTACAGCCAGGATGTCCTTCCTTAACCCTGGAGACCAAACCTGTACACAATACTCCAGGTGTGGTCTCACCAGGGCCCTGTACAAATGCAAAAAGATTTCCTTGCTCTTGTACTCAGTTCCCTTTGTAATAAAGGCCAACATTCCATTAGCCTTCTTCACTGCCTGCTGCACTTGCTCATTCACCTTCAGTGACTGATGAACAAGGACTCCTAGATCTCTTTGTATTTCTCCCTTACCTAACTCTACACCATTCAGATAATAATCTGCCTTCCTGTTCTTACTACCAAAATGGATAACCTCATACTTATTCACATTAAACGTCATCTGCCAAGTATCTGCCCACTCATCCAGCATATCCAAGTCACCCTGAATTCTCCTAACATCCTCATCACATGTTACACTGCCACCCAGCTTAGTATCATCAGCAAACTTGCTGATGTTATTCTCAATGCCTTCATCTAAATCGTTGTTGTAAATCATAAACAGCTGTGGTCCCAATACCGAGCCCTGTGGCACCCCACTAGTCACCACCTGCCATTCCGAGAAACACACATTCACCATTACCCTTTGCTTTCTATCTGCCAACCAGTTTTCTATCCATGTCAATGTCTTCCCCCCAATGCCATGAGCTCTGTTTTACCCACCAATCTCCTATGTGGGACCTTATCAAATGCCTTCTGAAAATCGTGGTACACTACATCCACTGGATCTCCCTTGCCTAACTTCCTGGTTACATCCTCAAAAAACTCCAATAGATTAGTCTCTTATTTTCTTTGTATTTCTCAAAGGCTTAACAGCAACTGGCACAACTGAAATGTAGCAATGGTTGCAAATAGAACTCCAAAATATGTTCCAAAAATAAGGTCAGGATTTTAACAAGGAAACCATACTTAGATGCTGAAAGGAGGCGAAAGTGCTTTGATGCAAGAACCATTACAGTAGGAGGGAAGGGGAGGGTGATGGGGAAGTGAATGGAAGGAAGGTATGAAAGCCAGTAAGGTGATTAGAGAAGGTATAGAGGGAAGGGTGGGGAAGGAATAGTAGACAGGAGAGCAGAAAGGGTTAGAATAGGACAGTAAAAAGAAGGGAGGGCAGGAAAGGGAAAAGAATTGTATAAGTTGTGGAGGTGGAGGTCTTTGATGTGAAGGAGCTAGAGTAGTGGAGAAAAGAAAGCTGAGTTAATATTGCTTCAGAACAGGCCACTTCTCCCACCAAAAGGAAAAGTTAGTTACAGGCAGGTTCTGAATTCAAGAAAATCAAGAACTGTTTATTTGTTCCATTTAAGAAGGGAGTCACTAGTTCTGACAGAAGTCAATGACCTGAAACACTCTCACCACAGAGGCTGTCTGCCAAAGGTCTTTAGATATTTCTTCTGATTTTCATTGCTGTAATTATTTGAGTTTGTTTCATAAATAGAGATGCTTACTTACAGCTGTGCGTTATCCATTTATTTTTAATCGCTTGGCTATGGCCATTGGGGAAGTTCCTGCCTATGAACAGAAGATCACAAACACAGATCCTAATCTAGAGCTGTGACTGACTGTACCCATTCTGTGACCAATTGTACCTATTCGGTGAACGGCTGTACCCATTCTGTGACCGACTGTACCCATTCTATGACTGACTGTACCCATTCTGTGACCGGCTGTACCTATTCTGTGACCGGCGGTACCCATTCTGTGACTGACTGTACCCATTCTGTGACTGACTGTACCCATTCTGTGACTGGCTGCACCCATTCTGTGACTGACTGTACCCATTCTGTGACTGGCTGCACCCATTCTGTGACTGGCTGTACCCATTCTGTGACTGACTGTACCCATTCTGTGACTGACTGTACCCATTCTGTGACTGGCTGTACCCATTCTGTGACTGACTGTACCCATTCTGTGCCTGGCTGTACCCATTCTGTGGCTGGCTGCACCCATTCTGTGACTGACTGTACCCATTCTGTGACCGGCGGTACCCATTCTGTGACTGACCGTACCCATTCTGTGACCGGCGGTACCCATTCTGTGACTGGCTGCACCCATTCTGTGACTGACTGTACCCATTCTGTGACTGGCTGCACCCATTCTGTGCCTGGCTGTACCCATTCTGTGACTGGCTGCACCCATTCTGTGACTGACTGTACCCATTCTGTGACCGACTGTACCCATTCTGTGACCGGCTGTACGCATTCTGTGACTGACTGTACCCATTCTGTAACTGGCTGTACCCCTTCTGTGACTGTCTGTACCCATTCTGTGACCAGCGGTACCCATTCTGTGACTGACTGCACCCGTTCTGTGACTGGCTGTACTCATTCTGTGACCGGCGGTACCCATTCTGTGACTGACTGCACCAATTCTGTGACAGGCTGTACCCGTTCTGTGACAGGCTGTACCCGTTCTGTGACTGACTGTACCCATTCTGTGCCTGGCTGCACCCATTCTGTGACAGGCTGTACCCGTTCTGTGACAGGCTGTACCCATTCTGTGACCGGTGGTACCCATTCTGTGCTGCAAAACGAGAGCTAACTTTCCAGCTAAGACAGTAAATAAAGAGCTTATCCAATTACTCAGGTTTGTGGAAAAGTTCTCATAGCACCATCTGAAAAAGAACAGGAGAGTTTTCACCATGATTCCAGTTCAACTAAAAAACCTTAACATTCAAGCAACACACACAAAATGCTGGAGGAACTCAGCAGGCTGGGCAGCATCTATGGAAAAAAGTAATATCGTCCCTGCTGATGAGTTTCGGCCTGAAACATCACCTGTAATTTTTTCCATGGATGCTGCCTGACCTGTCGAGTTCCTCCAGCATTTCGTGTGTGTTACTTGGATTTCCAGCATCTGCAGATTTTCTCTTTGTACCTAAACATTCACCTACCTGCAGCCTGATACACCTTATATGAAAATTGGTTATTTAATTTTCCTTGCTTTACACTGATGAGCATGTTAGTTTACATAATTGGCTGCTGCATTTGGGAAGCTCCTGAGTTCGGGAACAATGAGAACAGGTCCAAGCTCAGGGCTGACTTACACTAGCTGATAAGGTGAGAGCTGTCATGATTTTACATTGAAGGTATAACTGGCATGCTCAGCACTTTTAAAGCAATATTGTGCTAACTGTGGGTGAAAAAGGAAGTCACAGAATAGTATCCTGTGAAGGGTTTACGTGGAAATTCTTTCTGAAATAATGGTTCAACTAAGACTAAACTGTTATATAGACAAGTTCATTTTTACCATGGATATCCAATCCCTCTTCACCTCATCCCACACCAGGATGATCTAAGGAGCCCTTCACATTTTCCTTTAAATGAGGCTCAATCAGTCTCCTCTACCATCACCTCATCCACCTACCTGAAATCATTCTTACATTGAACTATTTCTCTTTAAATCCACTCAGTTTCTTTAACTCAATAGCGAAGCTGTACAAACTTGCATGGGCCCAAGGTACATTTGTCTCCTTGTGGGTAAGTACAAGAGACTGAATTTCACTCCCACCTCTTCTAGTGCATTCAGAGTTTCCAAAGTGGTCTCCTCCACATTGGTGAGACCAAAGGTAGACAGGAGACCAGTTCACAGAGCACATGCATTCTATCTGCATTGGCCATAAAGAGCTGCCCATCACATGCAATTTCAACTCCTCTTCCCATTCTGACCTGTCTATCCTCAGCCTTCTCCGCCTCCAGAACTGGGCCCAATACAAACAAGAAAAACAACACCTTTATATTTGGCTGGGATAGTTTACTATCCAATGGTGTAAATATTGAATATTCCAATTTCAGGTAACTCTTGCATCCTGTGTTCTCTCCCAATCCAGCGCCAGTCCTCCCATCTTTGTTCCTTATCACGTACCCTACTCCTCAGCTGCCCCCCATAGTAGTTCCATCCAATTACTATCTACAAAATGTCAGCCACCATATACCCTCCCTCCATCCAGCTCCATCTGACCTTCAATTCTCTCCTGATGGTACCCATTAACACCTTCTTTATTATCACATCCAGCACAGTTAGGTTTCCAGGGATTGCTCATTACCCTCCATCTTCACCCCACCCCGACAGCTTCCCAGGATGGAACTAACCTGGGTCCATCTGCTTTTTCTTCCCTCGCCTGCTCCTACGTATCACCCTCCTGCCACTGTCTCTCAACTCTACCCCTCCCCCTTCCACCTGACTCCATTTGATCATCATCCCTCGCCCTTCCTCCAACCACCTACCACCTATTAATCCCTGTCTTATCCCTCCTCTTCTCCACTTTATCCAGTTATCATCCTCCTGCTGGGCCTTGACCGAAACATTGACAATTCCTCTCCCCACAGATATTGTTCCATCTGCTGCATTCCTCCAAAGTTTGATTTAGGCTGTGCTCTGTTCCTTCTCAGGCCTGCGCTCCCAATTCTTTTTCCGGCATGCTGATAGCTATACCAGCACTACTTCCTGCTCACATACGCAACTCAAAAATGTCCCTCTCCTTGCTGCCAATTTTCAACCTGTTCTTACGTTCACTTGCTCCATCTCTGGTCCTTCCTTTTCCTGATCTCTCTCTGCCTCTATCTTAGACACAAGCATCAGATTCAGATATGTTATTACTGACCCATATTGTGAAATCATTTTTTGTGGCAGCAGTATGATGCAAAGGCACAAAATTTACAAACTAGGGCTTTTTTCCTTGGAGTGAAGAAAGATGAGGTACTTGATAGAGGTGTAGAAGATGGCATAAGAAGACATAAATAGAGTGGATATTTTTACCAATAGCTAATACACAGGGGCATACTTTTCAGGTGATTGTAGTAAAGTATAGGGGGAATGTCAGAGGTCGTTCTTTTACACAGGAAGTGGTGAGTGCATGGAATGCGCTTTAGGGGTGGTGGTAGACACAGATACCTTAGTGACCTTCAAGAGATTCTTAGTTAAGCACGTGGATGAAAGAAAAATGGAGAGTTATATGGGAGGGAAGGGTTAGGTTGATCTGGGAGTAGGTTAAAAGGTCTGTGCAACTTGACCAAAGGGTATGTACTGCGCTGTAGCGTTCTAAATTCAATGTTCTATCTACTGTAAGTTAAAACATAAAAGTAAGGACAAAGAGGAAGAGTGGGGTAACATTTATGGGTTCATGAATCATTCAGAAAGCTGATGGTGGAGGAGAAGAAGTTCCTAAAATGTTGAACATAGGTCTTCAGGCTCCTGTAGCTTCATTGTAAATGCACACTCCCCCAAATGTCCAGTCTACACCTCTTCACACACTCCCTGCTGCAAGAACTCTATTGCATTCTGCTGGTTTCCCCATCCCTACGTTATCTGCACTGATAATAGCACTCTGAACACGGGTGCTTTTGAAATGTCATCTTGTTTTTGTTAAGCATGGCCCCTCCCCCTCAAACAGCTGGCAGGGCACTTGACTGCATTGCTTCTATTTCCTGTACTTTTGCACTCACTACTTCCCTCCAACCCTGAGTAAGCATTGGTTCCCGTTGTTCTCACCTTCCACATGACTGGTTTCTGCACAGTCCTTTCCGCCAAAGATCCGCCATCCTTTCCACTAACTTCAACAAGATTCCACCACCAGGCATATCTTCCCCTCTCTTCCAGCATTCAACGGGGGACTATTCAGCCCATCACTCCCAGTCTCACTCTTCCAGCTACTTGCCTTCTCATACCACCCTGCCACACAACCGCAGTATATGTACCTGTGGTTTTTAGCTAATCCCTTCCCACCATCCCAGGACACTAAAACCCCTTTAAGGTGCAGCAGCAATTAACTTGAAGCAGCAAAGTGCACTCCTTCAATCAGGATCTGCCACTGGACTTGGTGGTGAGTCAAGCGGCAGATGCACCTGAAATGCAAAGTAGATTTCATCAACATTACCAATCACTGAGGTTTGGTTTCCTGCACTTTAACAGTTTAGAGATTAGACAACATTAAAAAGAACAGTACAGAACTTTGGTATGATTTCTTCACAATTTGACTGTCTTCAACATTAACACAGAAATTACTTCTTCTGCAGTGAAGCTTCAAGCCGTTGACAGCTCAGTAAAGAAGATGTCTAGCTAGATTAGCCAGCAGTTGTTATTTAAGTCAACTATGTTGTAAGTAGCAGTTAGGTCTGTGAAACTAGCTCCTGTGTTTGATTTCCTTTGGAAGTTATTTTTACTGAAGCTGGACAAAACCATGACCTGTTCCCTTGCGCAATGATAAACACAAGAGATTCTGCAGACGCTGGAAATCTCGAGCAACACACACAGAATGCTGGAGGAATGGAGCAAAGTCAAGCAGATAGAAATCTGGCTTGCTGTACTGGAGAGATGAGTAGTGTTGAACAGAACCAAGGCTGTAGAAACATTTCCACCACTTCCTGCTTGTTCCAGCTGAATGACATGTAGATTTTGTTGCAGGGTCCATTATACGTGTATCAGCAGATGCTTTAGACTGCTTCAGAGAGTCAGGTCTTCTCAAGACAGGCATGGTGTAGACACTGATAGATCCCTCAAGAATATAGATGAGGTAATGACTTTGAACAAGGAAAAACAAGGATTATTATAGGTCTGCTCAGTGGGGAAAAGAGTCGAAAGGACAAACACTGCAGTGAAAGTGTTTCATTAAGTTTTCCAGAAAATCTGTGTGCACTGCTAAGATCTTCTGAGCAGTAGAAGTGGAAGTCTAATTTCAATCAAAGAAAGTCAGTGTAGACTGTAGAGGAGATGATGTATTGTATGGGATACTACCTTGAAAAGAGATATCTTGGAAGTCATGCAAGAATGAAATATGTCGCTTTATTAGGGGTTATGAATGAGATGGAAATTATTATTGGATACTTTGGTTTTAGATGCTGCTTGTGAGGTCGTGCCAAAAGAGACATCTGGGGAGTTAAGTCTTGGAGGGATATTTTGACATACTTAGGAGTTTGCAGATGCTGATGACATTAAAGCCTCAATACAAATTATATTAATGTGATTCCAAAAGCTCCACATTGATTAACCAAGCTCAGCTTTAATTAAAATATCTTCCAAATGCTTTATTATTAGGTTCTCCATCATTACCTCTTCAAAATATATACATACATTTTTCCATTACAATTAAGCTTAACATATAAAGATGTCTCTTTAACAATGTGATTATCCTGTCAGTCTGGTAAAAAAGGAATAATAGCTTAATGATAGCTTTGTTCATGTTAGAGCTTCTTAGTGATTTATTTTATCTTTCAAAATGATTGAAATATAGATTTGTTTGAATATTTATTTAATATTTGTGACAAAGTAGTAAAAACGTATAAAATATTCATAAATGATCCAAAAGGGACAAATCAAATTACATTACTAAGTTGATAATTTTATAAAAATGCTATGGGAATTAATTGCAACTGTTGTTTCTAGTTAATTAAATATACGTGATTTCTTACAATGATATTTGGACGTTGATTGAACTTGCGTGGATAACTTTTAAGCTAGGGGCTGAGTGTTTGGAAACATTGATTAACCAGAGTAGGACCAATCTCCATAGATATCGTAGTAACTGGTGCTTTATGAACAAATGTACAACAGGAACGTGCAGTGTATTATTTAGGTATTCTAATAAATTGACAATACGCAAGTCATTTTTGTGTCTTCCCTATTCAGACAGAATCCAATCACATTTAATCTTTCACAAAAAGTTTCCAAGTGAAGGTAAAATCAAAGGATAAGGCAAAGGCAGAGGATGAGGCAAACAGTGTGGATTTTGAATGCCAACCAGCTGTCAACAAAGAACCTTTTTTGTCAGAGGTCTGGGAACAGGTCATGGGTGCATATTTCGAAGAATAGTGTTGGAATAAGAGGTCACAGTGAAAGTAGAAAATAACAAATATACCATAGATGAAGATGGCAAAACTACCCAGGTATTGCCAATACTCCAAATAACCTCGTTATTTCAGCAAAAACGATTTTACTTATGAATTATTTCCTTTTTAAAGTATGAAGTCCAAGCAATTAGAGAAAAAGCAAGACAATAATTAATCTAAATGGTAAATGTGAAACTCAGTTTTAAACTATCAATACTGGTTATCTTATAAGGCATGATTTTTTTCAGTCTACCACGGAAAATGCACAAATCGTGGCTACAATTGAATCAAAAGCAGAGATGAGCATCACCCTTGAGGAGCAGGACTCGGCATTAGTCATTCAGCCCGCCTACCCTTACGGCTGGGTTCAGATTAAAGCTCCAAAATTCTAGGGACCGTTTATTTGTCTGGCCCTTCTATTCGCCACCTTTACACAGTGCAGTTTGCCTTAAAAGAATAGAAAATAATTAAGCAGAGTGATTAATACGATAAAAAGGAAATGAAAGGAAGATATCTAATCGATTATCTGCATTGCATCAGATATCTCCAAGAAACAGCTTCAAATTCATCTTTCTGACTAAAGGAAGTCCCAAATTCCTTAATTGTCTTGCTGGGCGTAACTTCTACTAACTCATTACACCGCCTGCGCTCCATGGAGAAGGACTCCAGCATAAACATTTACTGATGAAATTCAACTTTTCCCTTTGATCCATTTGAACAGTTATCAATGAAATGGCCTGATAGTCACAAACATAAATAAAAATCTGCGGATGCTGGAAGCCCAGAGCAACACACACAAAATGCTGGAGGAACTCAGTAGGGCAGGCAGCACCTATAAAAATGAGTAAACTGTCGAAGTTTCGGGCCGAGAACCTTCATCCTGATATTCGATTCGTTGCAATTTCTGAAAGCGAATTCCAAGTGCCGATCTCCCTTTCTGAGAAATATTCATGTTGTTTTAATAGCATATTTTATATTTCATCAGTTTTAAGCTCAATTCGATTTACTGTGTGTCGGCTTGCCCCTTACATTTCAGTATCTGCTATGTTAAATCCTGATATTTTATATGACTCATTCTGGTTCCCTTTCCATTTTAGAATGAAGTTTTACCAAAGTTCCGTGTAATTCGTCCGCAGGAAATCAGGGAATGAACATAACTCTCAACGGTGTGGAATATTACCACTGTGTCCTGATGATCCCAATTTTAAAAAAAGTTCAGGTTTTGGGATAATTTTACCATAGTTGTGCTCCGAACATCACATACTATAATATAAATATTGATATAAACAATTGCAGTAATTCACTAAGGTTGTATTTAAGTTGCGTCTATGTGTCCATTTTAACGCTAAGCGTTAAATTGACTTGTAATGTGCAAAACGTGACAGGTTTCCACTACGTTGGCCTCCTAAACAGCAATAGCTGACTTGTAGCATAAGAGGGCGCTGGAGCCCAGAGCAAGAATGGGGAAGGGTTTTCGATTCAATTCCTAATTCAAAATTTGGCACAAAGCATTTTTTTTCTGCAGTAATTTGTAGCGGTGTTTAAAACTAAACTAACATTTGAGTAATCAATGGTGATTTGCTTACAATGCTTATGCTGGAAGATAAAACAGACCTTGCAGCTTGGGCGCTAATTTAACACCGACTGTATCAGCTCACTTTTGCTTTTCAATTTTTAATTTCGAGTAATAAATATCAGTCCTGACGCCATCGTTAAATAATTATTACTCTGAACCCTCGCACCTATATCGACGCTAAGCAATAAACATTTGAATTTTAACCATGCGCCCAGATGTATTGAAAACGACCTTTGAGAATGAGAATCAATAGCACACGTGCTGTTTCAAACTGAGGTATTTTTGTTCACAATACTGTTGTCCATTTGAAATATAACAGGTTTGGAAATTATGTTTGTGACAAAGTAATAGGCTAGTAGTTATGGAAATTATCAAATTAAATCAAATTAAACTGAGCGACAATTCACTGGATTGAGGTCAGTTGATAGGGCTGGTTGTGTTCCTTTTCCCTGTTTTACGCAGGAGTGGCAGATTGCCGAACTTAGATCGTTAAGCACCTGGCATACTCCTTGAAATTAAACAATGAAGTTAATCATATTCTTACAAGGCGTCGGGCACGTGATAGAATTGATGTTATTGTGATTTTTATAATGAAATTTTGAATTCTCTGTTAAAATTCTACGGTCCAGTTTGAAAGTTATTTCACCGCCATCTCTTCTACCAGGGACCCTTCAAGCATGTTTGCACAGAGGGAAATTAAACATTTAGGAAATCCTCCATTTGAAATTAATTAAACCATTTGCCGGTTATTGATATTATTGAATTTTGCTAAGTCCTTTCTTGCCAAGGAAGTTCACACGATAGTAACACAATGCGATGTTTAACTTTTTTTTAGTGATGAGATTCTAACTTATTATTTCTGCGCGAAAAACCAGATGCTAAGCTTTTTGCAATAAACACAGACTACATAAGCAAATCCGAGGCATGGATGATGACTAAAATTTACTGAATTGCTATTATGTGTATTATTCGTCAACATTTTTGAAACTTTTCATTTTGTTCACTATTTGAGAATAGAAGTTGCAATTAGTGGAGTCGCATGTTCACCCAAACACTACTTGTGGTGGTAAATTTAATTATTTATTGTATCTCTTTTCGTGAATATAAACGTTTGACACTGATTAATTAATTTAAAACATTTCATAAAATTGTTTTCAGAGTCGTCAGCGAATTCTTTCTATTTCCTGTTTTCGCTAGGACTGAAATGTTTCAAATTTCTTGCTAAATAGCCGCAAATAACTATGAATTTAAACTGCTATAATATACTTTTTAACAAAAATAAATATTAGTCTTCATCTAGAATATTCGTCATGTTATATTATAGCCACCCAAGCCATCTGAAGAGAAGTTTATATCTGCCATGTGTTTATTGGAGCTATATATTGGAGCTAACTCATTACTTTTAAATATTCTTCCTAAATGTTTATTTGGAGCAACAGAAAGTGACATATACACCAGCAAGAATAAGTCTCCTCCATTAAAGTTAATACTTTCTTTACGAAGTTTTAAGTTCCGAATATTTGCCTCTTTTTTTTTACTTTCGGTTTTCATTTGGATTATTTGGAAAATTATTTTTGATATTCTAGCTTCCTATGCTTTTTTTTTACAAAACAAGTTTCAGATCTATTAAAAGACGGCATAAATGCCCAGTATTATTTCAATTAAGTAGAACAAGTTCTACATAACTGCGAGACACCGTTGTTCTGTCTTTAGACACTTGGCGAATATATAATTATGTACAACAAATATGATATTTAAAATATTGCATAGTTAGAGGTGTAAAATATGTCTATAATCTGTGAAATATAAAGCTAGCGAGATTGTAAACATTCAGTTGATTGGAAAGTTCTCAAAACAGTTCAGTAATTTTCGGTAATGATTGGAATAATCTGCTGCCTGGTGGAGACCTAGCGAAAGACCAAATATTATGATCCTACATAACCATGGTGGCAATCCTCTGGGTGCTAACACCCGTAGTAGTACTCTCAAGTATAGAAATCCTGAACTAATTTCGTCTGTGAAAGTTTGCTCAAATGTTGAGCATTTCTGTGTTACTGACAATCTGCAACCATGCGTTGTTTTTCAATTAGTGTTAGACAACCCAATCAAATTAGCTTGCCGTTAAGGCCCACTTTATTATTTCGTTGTATTGTGGTCATATTGTGTTTCACGGTCTGCAAGATTTTAATATCGTTGGAGTACTCGCAAAATGCTTTTTATTGATTGACTAGGAATTGTAAAGGCCAATTAATTAGCATAGATGCCTAGCGTTTGCTTAATGTCAGCGGCGATATTCTGTTAAAACAACAACACAACAAACTTATTTTCTAGGATGTAAAAAGACTACCAACTAGAAGTTTCGCTGTTTCAATTATGTTTCATATTTCCTCTTCTGCAATATGTGCTATATCAGGAGGTAGTAGCAAGTTCAACGCCGGCCTTTTAGACATGATGTTTACACAGTTATAGTTGAGGCAAGAAAGTAAATAGATCACTCTGCCAGAGAGCCGTTTAGTAGGATTAGGTTGCCATAACTACGAATTTGGTGAGCTGTACAATCTTAATTCATCAGTACTCTTTATTACACTTTAGTCGCCTTTTATCAAATGTGGATGGTCAAAGCCAATCCAGTGGACGTTTTTACGTTGGGTTACAAACTTCAGCAACTTCATAAATTGATTGTGACGTTCTTCAGTTTATTATTAACAATAATGCTTCCTATAATATTTCGCCAATGTTGCATATTTGGGGAAATTATAAACGAAACCCTGATGAAGGGTTTCGGCCCGAAACGTTGTCACTACCTCCTCCCATAGATGCTGTCTGGCCTGCTGAGTTCTGCCAGCATTTTGTGTTTTTAAATTATAAACGTTTTGTTTTCGAAAATTATTATAACTGATCGCCGCGCTTGATTTATTTTCACTTCCTTGTATTAAAACTTGAGATTTCCAAAGCAGTTTTTGTCAATAAGAAACTATTGTGCTGTGTCTGCTTTCGTTTGTTAAGAGTTAACCAAGATAACAATTTGTTTACAAAATAACCTTTATTTCTATCAAATGCAAACACATAACTTTAACTGCCTTACACAAAAAAGCTTGAACGAACACAGATCAGCGGCGAGCTTCTATATACAGTGCAAGTATACAAACATTGCGCTACTGACTTGCTGTAGCTTTTCCTAAATACAATTATAAACGCATCTAACTTCCCGAACGTTTGCTATATACACATTTCCGATCGTCTACTTGAAATAGCCTCAAAATAAGCCCCGACTCAAATCTACAATATATTTACTTCGCACCTTAAGTACGACGTAGAACGTTTGACCGCTGTTCCATTAGAATATGAATTTTCTACATATTACATTAATAATTTAGGATTATTTCTGTTGTGTTTAGACATTACATTTGAGAATCTAAGTACACAATAATCAAAGTAACTCCGTGATTATGGCTATGAATTACAATACCAGCGAAATATACTGTTATTACAAAATTGCACATTAGCACGTTATTGTACAATGTTTATTGACTCTAAATGTTTAACTCCTCGCGTGCATGTTTTAAAAAATAGCAAAACAGGCACGAGGCAATTCCCGACATTCCACCAGTGCTTTGCGGCAGTTTTGAGATGCTTTAGAGTTTTCGACTTACTGTTTATCCGGGTTATTATTTACAACTGATCCGTAAAGTCCATTAGTATACACTTGATCTTTGTGTAAATTGGACCTGTCTCGCATGAGGTCGCTGAAGGCGTAATCCATGGGTGGACGAAAGCCCAGCGTTGGGACCAGACCCGTTGTAGAATAAGGCGTCATGAAAGCCAGTCCCCTGCTATGTGTCGAATATGCTAAGCGAAGAGGGTTGAGTCCTAGATGTGGCCCAATGGCGTAGGTATTGGGATCGGCAGTAAAATGGGCCGCATTAGGTTGGAGTGGGGAGAAAGCAGATCTGTTGCCTAGAGTCCCAATGGCAGGAGGCACGGTCCCAGCTACCAGGGGTCTATGTGATGTAGGTCCTTGAACAGTCTGGTGCGTCCTTTCTCGGTGCCATGTTTCTTCTGTAATCTTTTCTTGTTCTCTATTGTTCAGGATCTGTTCAATAGCTTGGACAACGTCTCCTCCACAGCCCTGGAGGACCAGCTCTAGAACGCTTCTTTTGTGCGAAGGGAAGACCCTGGTGAGAATTTCTATGGGAGTCCTTTGGCGGGCAGCTGTGGACGGGGTCCCGTCTCTCTCGTCCTTGTCTGCCTCTGACCCAGATTCAGAGCCCAGCGGCGTGATGGTCCTTGGACTATCTTCTCCTTCCTTTAGAACTTTACAGATAGGGGAACTAAGGAAAGATTCTCCATCTCCGTTCTCAGACCCAGATCCGTGACGAACATCTGGGGACGAGGTCCCAGGGACACTACCAGTACCCGATTCACTGTCTCCGGCCATCGGCTTCGCCAAGGACTGTTGCGGAGTAACAGCTCTCGGCATTAAACTTTTTTGAAATAACTCATACTTCTGGAGTTTCGTTTCTGCAAATCAAGTTTGAAATGTATTAAACTGTTGCTATCCGGTGCGAATTTTATTCTCTAAAGGATTCCCTCATTTAATACAATTACCAACATAAATGCGAAAAGTTTAAAACAAATAAGATTTTGGAAGCTCATTCAGTTACTTACAGAGCGCATATTTTGATAGCTAACAATTAGTTATCATATAAAGGTGTTTACAACCTACATGCATGCTCTTGTCAGAATCCCGAAGCTAAATAAGACCATATATTAATAGATATTCGGAACTGGAAACATCTTATCAGATTTGAGATTGGGTTTAGTAAGCACAATGGTTATAATTCTGTAGAAATGTTTTTACTTCATAATTGCGTCTAATTAAATAAAAACATTCTTAGTTTAAAAAAAACGATTTCAGGGTCAAAGAAAACAAATCATTTAACATGTAACTTAATGAGAAAGTGAAACCACAGTGGCGATGTTTCAGGGTTACATCAACTGTTGTGCAAAGTATTTGTGAATGAATCATTTCTCGTTATATGTAAAATAAACACAAATTATTACCAAATTGCCTTCGTAAAATTATTTCATAATGTTCATTTACTTGGATGGCCGTGGCACTCGCTGACACTAAAGCAAAGGTTAACCTAGTCATTTACGTCGCGGTCCTTTCGTTTGAGGAGGCATTAATGTATTCTTCTTTTACACAATTTGTATATTGACGATTATGAAACCGTTATATGCGAAATCTCAAAAAGAATTTAATGCTCACTTTGCATTTGGGTAGCCAAAAATCAACACAGTAGATGTGTTCTAGATTGCGCCAAATTTCCACGTAAGAAGAAAGGCGTTTTTAATTATCTTGGGTTGGAGATTTAAAATCCGAAAGAGATTAATTGTTTATTAATTATTACATCAAATTGAATAACATCTGAGGCCTAAGTAACTCCACTGAGTATTAGTGGTGAGGCAGGCCAGGGCAGCACCAGTTCGAAACTTCTCTAGTAAATACTTCCCGTGCGGTGCTTTGCTTTTAACAGGTTTTCATTGTAGATCTGCAAATCTGATTCTCAGAAACTAATATTAATCATACTGAAACTTAAAGTATACTCACTTAAACATAAATTCTATTTAGATACTACGGTGTTACTCTAAAATGAACAAGCCTACGATTTTTGTGATGGAGAACTTTTTACAAACGCGGGTTTTTTTTTGACCCAGCTGCTCATTTTGCACTTAAACTTAACATACACTTCGGTTTGGGGTGGGGGTGGGGAGCATGAGGAGCTACCGCAGGAATCAAGAACGCAACCACGGTTTAAATCAGAAGTTTCTAAAAGTTTTGAAAGATCAGATTGTACCTGCGTTACCATCGGAGCAGACAGAACCAAACACGTCGTAAGAAGATCGCGATGGCATCATACCGTTGGCAGCTGCAAGAGCCAATCCTTCCGCCGTCCCGTACAGAAGTTGTAGCTCCCGAGCTTCGTTCTCCTCCTGTGCCTGCTGCCTTCTCAGCGCCACCTGGGCCGCCATCACCCTCTGTCTCTCCGCGATCAGGGTGCACTTGGCACACATGCAATCCTTCCAGCGACAGTAACGCTTATGGCCCTTCAAAGCGGAGACGACCCCATGGTTCCTACACCGGGCGCACTTGGGAGTCCTGGGGTATTTCTCGGTGGCGCGTAGAAGCAAAGGCGGAGCACGGAGGAGCGTGCCCGCCACCGAGACAGGTATCGCCGTCTGAGTCGTCGGGGTGCTGGAAAGCTCCGTGCGCAATTCCATTATCTTAGAATTGATGCCGCTGATTTTAAAGTGATGCCTGAAAATTTCACCCTCAAAGTAGTCAGTAAAAACTCCGTTGGAAATAGTTGAGATTGCAAGTATTAATGCACTGGCTGAATAGGAAAAGACTCTAAGAGCGGTGTGAGAAGGCGGCGATTCTATATATTACATTAGCATTAATGCTCCTCGTTACAGGGGTTGAATGAACCCAGTTCCGCGCTCTCTCTATTGTTGCTCGTTACGTTTTCATTAGAGTGAAATTGACAACATGTGGCTCCTGCGATTGGCCGAATGGCACGCGGCTGAAAGCACACTTCTGATTGGTTATGGTTACTGTTACCTAGTGTCCACCTGAACCTTCCAAAATAACCAAGCGAAAATTACAACAGTATCTTAAAAAGTAGGTCTGTTATTATATTAAACTAAACATGTACTATCCGTTATTTTGGGAAATGGTGTTTGGAGAGGTTATTTTTTCTTAGCAAAATATTCATTAAAAGTGTTTACTTTGTAGGCTGTCGTTATAATAATACGATATAGAGAATAAGGCAGACTTTGAATTCTGGGTAAGTAACAAGCATACTTTGTTATTTCCTCCGCTCGTTCCAAACAGGGTTAATTTGGTTGGCTGTCATCAACGCGGCACTCGGGTGAAAGAATGCACTTGAAACACTTGATAACTATATTAGGCGATCTAGTTTTGTTTCTTTTCATTGTCGAGTCGATTGTTGTTTTTTTCGCAGTGAACGTGAAATACGCGATCTAAAATTTAAACTTATTGATATATTAACTAATTCTGTATTTGAGACGCGAGACCTTGCGAACGCTCTTCCAGTTCACTAGCATCACGTCGTGAACATGAACTATACTGTCTTTCTTCACGGGTGGTAACTTGATACCGATGAAGGCAAATTATGCACAGGAAGAAAAAAGATTGTTTCGCTACTTTAAGGTTTTACTAGAATATTGAGTACCAAATCTGTATTTGTAGTTACTTTAATCAAACAATAAAATCGTTGTTTTATCGTGCGTAATTTGGATTGTTTATATCTAATATGGCTAGTTTTTCCCCAACCAAATATAAATAAACGATAATGAAGAGTTGGACTTTTGCCAGTATAATCGTTAGGAACAGCGTCTCGGCTGGAAGAGCAGAGAGTAGAAACTGTCGTAACACCATCGCCTCAGAAGTAGGATGCCGGAAATGCCCGATTGGCAATAATACCCAGCTTCTCACATAATCACACGATGATTAACAACTTTATTTTCCCAGTACCACCCATACAGTAAACTATAGCCTTGATATCAAAAGGCACAGATGAGCAGAAAGAAACTGTTGACATCAGTTCGAAGTGAAGGAGTTAAACAGCAATATAAATAGGCCCTGGATAGTCGAACTTGCAAACGATCTATTATGCGAAGGGCATCGTCGAAACTTTTTGTATTTTTAAAACTAAAATTGGAAATGGCTGTATTTATAATAGTCAACAAATAAAGAATTATCACAAAGCTGATCTTTGCGCACAATGATCGACTGTATATTGAAGGCAGATCCCATCACCGTGTTAGTGGAGGTGCGATTTACCCTCAGTATGTCCGCATTAAAGGTTCGGGTGTGGTTTATTTTGTCTATAATTGGCGATAATTAAAATTAATTGACAAAACATGATTAGCTATCCATCCGATAATTAATTGTCCCTACATATATGTAACGGCTCACAGATAATTTTGATATAGTTGTAAAGTTGTTGGAAATTACAGGTTAGGCAGTAAAACTGAGAATAATTTATATTGGGGAATCAAAGAGGAAATAGATGATATTCAGGATCGTGCTGGGATGCTATTCTATATAAATCAATCAACTGTCAAACACCTCCTCCCTTGTTAGAACAGCCGGGGTAATTTAACTGGTAATTTTATCCACTGTTCGCTTTTATTCACTGCAAGGTGCATCATTTAGCCTGAATCGACTGGTTTCTTTTCAGCAAATTTCGCGCCTTGATAACGAATACCCTGTTTCAATTAAGAAAACAAGCAGAAGTACATGTCTACGTGGTTGTGTAATTCACCAGATATTGACTTTCATTGGGATATGTGAAATCATCCAGGCCTTGGCTGGAATAGTATAATATTGATAATTAAAATGTATTGTGTAATAAGGGACATCCCAAATAAATATCACTTCCCAGAAAGGCTGCTTTGTATTAGAAGTGTACATGGTCTCTCTTAGTTTTTAAGTATTAGTATCCTTAATAATTTGTAATGCCTATGTAAGCAGATTCTTGCACAATGTGTCCTGAAATAATTTGTTGAAAATACCCAACCGCAAAGCACTGCAAAGAGAAAATAAAGGTAGAAAATAACTTCTGTTTTATATCAACCAATTTCAACAGTACATAAACTAAACATTTTCGTTCAATGAAAAAATATGCGCATTTGTTTGGATTTTAAACGACTTTAAAAACAATGTAGCAATAAAAGGGCTTTAACCTGTTAAATCGATCAGCGGAAAACAATAGCTGTATCAGGACAACTCTCAGTTCATATTTACTACCGGTGAGCTATCAGCTAAGAGTATCAGTGCACGGTTGCAAATAAATTTAACAACGGAAAGGCGGTGTTCATAGAGCCAGCAGAAAAGGACGTAGCGAAGGAACACTGCTTCGTCAGAGTTTTGAAGTTAACTTTTCGAACTGCTTTTTTAAAAAATATTGTATCTTCTAGAAAAATCTATTCATGCAACGTCAATTCACCCATAGCAGAAGGGAACCCAAATGAACGTGTTACCAAGTCTCGCAAAGTCGCAAGCCTACAATTGAACCTAGCTCAACCTTTTGGCGATTTGGGCATCAGAGAGCTATATAATTAACATTAGTTATTTATTTTAGTTCGGAATTAGGCCGATTACAGACCTAACATAATGTGGTGTCGTATTGACTAACATTCCAAAATTGTAATACTGTAAAACAGAAAATACCGGACACGGTTCAGAACAAAGATCTCTCGTCAGAACGATACGGAACCGTAACCAGTCCTTAACCTGAAACGTTAACACTGTGTCTCTTCCCACCAATACGGTTCGACCTGCTGAGTATCATTTACTTTAAAATTCCATCATATGCAATTTTAATTTTTTTCCTTCCAAAAATAACATTAAATAATCAAGTGCAACCAAATAAAAAATATAATAAGTTATTATATAAATTTAACTTGTTTTCAAATTGATTTGCCTGCGGGAAAACGAAAATGCGGAGATGAATCCAAATAGTCATTTCAGAAACAATGTTCATCGACTTTAACTGAAATGGTATTGACGATTTTAAGGTACTAATTAACGCTGTTTGTGGAAAGAAACAGAAATATTGTAGGGCGCCGCTGCGTCTGCAACGAGCCGGTTTCATTATAAATTTAAAATTGCGTTTTTGCCATTTATTGTATCGCACTTTATGCGGTTTCTTTTATGTGAAAAACACATGTTGGTATTTATTCAAGAAGTGCAACTATGAAATACAACTTTCAAATGTAATGACACCTCACTGACACATGTGCATTGTTTGATTTTAGACAAATTGCGTACTTATCCTTTGAAAAGTATTCTTATTCCAGTAAATATTCTCGTTTTTGATTGTCAATTGGACAACAGAATTGCTTAATATTCTTATTTATCCATGTACTTTGTATCTCGAATTATCCTAAGTGTTTATTATCTGTTCTTATCTGTTCGTTCTCTCTCTCTCTCTCTCTCTCTCCCCTCCTCTCCTCTCCTCTCCTTTTGACAGATGACAGTCCTCGTATACCTGCTAATATAAGTGGTCTTTAAGGTTTCATTTGTTCCAGGGCTGTTCCATTGACTTTTTCATTGTTTACTGAATGAATCAGTGTAAGTAAATGCCATCTGTTTCCCGCTGGTTTAATCTGCACCTTTAATTACCCAGCCAAGAGTCTAATAGAGATGATATTAAACTAAATCTTTTTGACATTAAAAGTAATTATCTCAGGACGAATCTTACACGAATGAAAATTACTTCGAAGATATCCGATTTTGAAGCTCTCTTTCACACACGCCACTCAAGCAGCTTTACACAATATTTAAGTTTTTACACTGGGATATCACCAACCAATGCATGTCAATGATATTGATCACAATGTTGTTCATATGCGTTGAATTACAGTATCTGTCAATTCTAAAAAAATTCTAGCGTTTCTAATTTTATATTTTCAAAAACAATATCTTGATAAAATACATTTAACATTTCACTATTGGGTCCCATAATAATTCACGCCCCAGGCCAGAGATATTGCGACGTTTTACGCAAAAGTGATAACATTTTTAAATAATTTTAGTTTGAAATAGATGGGATAAAGTTGGGAAATAAACGATTCATTTCCGCAAGAATTAGGGTGATATATCGCAACTTTAACACTGAAGTGTGATTAACTAGAGTGTGCACAGAAACAAAACGTGAACAGACACAAATCTTATTAAGCATTGTTAACTTCTACTCTTCGGATTATTAAATAAGCTATCTGAAAAGGGATAAATCAAAAAATGATCTCATCTTTTGGTCAACGTGTATTTATTATGGCTTGGATTTAAACTGAACCATAATTTCACCGTAGCTATATCACTTTTTCCTTCAAGCAATTCAGTTTTGAACAGGCTGTTCTGGAGCAAATGCAACAACACTTTCTTAAAACCTATAGACGATTGTGTTTTCCGGGTTTTTAAATTTCCACAAAGGAAAGATTGACCCAACATATGTAGCAGCATGTTGCTGACCCTAACTCCCTAGAGCAGCATTCTCACGGCTCGCTAGCTGCCGCTGTCCCACCTGAAGGCAGCCCAGTCCCGTACTGCCATTGAACCGCTCCCCGGAGCGGGAGCTGAAACAAATAGGTTACTACAAGGTTAGAGTAGCACATACAACATCAGATAAGCTTTGGGAAACCCAACACTTATGCACGCTTCGTCTCCTAACTAAGTGTTCATTAGGTTGTTAACCTCTTTGAGAAGCAAAGGGCATGTGATAATGTCCTCTTCACAAATACAATCTTTCCCTTAAGGCAGTTCACAAAACCTAAAAATAACTACAGAATGGAGAATTGGACTTGGTTTCAATCTTCAATTATTTGCGTAACTACAAGGGAAATGTTTAATTTAAACTTTAACTTGCACATTTTCATCCTGCGCTGCAAAGCGCTGCGATTAAAATTAAATATAATTTAAAATGCAAATGTTAATTCTTGTTTGTTCTGAATTGTAATATATGGAAGATAACCGTTTTATTCTCATATTTATGCCCAGGTGAGTTCAGGTTGTTAAAATGCTGCCGAAATGAATGCCTTCTCTGATGATTTGGTTTTAATTTTTAACACGATTGTTTCATACATCCATATTCTATCCATGGGTGGTTATAATTCCCCACTATTTTTCCCCACTTTTACACCAGACCCAAGTACTGGCCACAGATAAGGGTTAAAGCGAATTTTACCCGTACACCCAATAAAAACATTAAACTGAATGCTCGCACACAATGTGTAACGTATTGTGCTTTGCTTAAGGATTTCAAATTGGATATGTTTAAGTGAGTAGTCGTTTTATTGTAATTTCTTACAGTCTTACACAGCATTGTACTTTATCCGGCTTCAGTTAAGTACAACGTCTGATCGAAGGTTGTTGATGTCCAGTTCTGTTTAATCGCCTCCAGGACCGCTGCTGACAGCATGTCGGAGATTCGAAAGTGAATGGCTTTTTAAGCAAACAGCCTCACCTTTAAAGAAATCCGCCAGTTCCGTTTAATAATGCTCTTATTTCTAATTGACGGATTTCCAGGGAAGGGCCCGAAATGAGTAACTCTGACCAGATTCCCACAGCTATTGTGTGGACTTTCGGTTCCTTTAGGACCATTTCTGTCTCTTTCTTTTCCAACCCCTCCGGCGTGGATTAAAGCGTCAGAGAATTTTATCTTCGCACCTCTGCGCCCGTTAAAGGCACTTTGAGGTAATGTGAATAGGGGGCTTTAAGAGAGAAAAAAAGTTGCATGTTGTTATAACTGCACCACTGATCATTCTGAAAGAAACTACGGCAACTGTAGGAACAAACATCTACAAAGTACTAATTGATCACTTAAAACAGCGGATCAGCAGCACATCTCTCGCAGGCGGACTTCAAACCTGCTCACAAAAGAGATGAGTTGGTTGGGAAACTGCTAATAGCAGTAGCACGTGTCTTTTTATGCAACTAAAACTAAGATTATTTTAAGGTTTTGATAAAATAGTGTTAGCCCCTCCATCAAAACGGATCCTAACGAGATTCCTAAGAATTCCGAATCTGATCATTTGAAGTAGTCAAAATGCATACTCTTGGAATCTCATTAACATGGTTGATTAAAGAGATATCGCGTTAGACTAATGATCTTTATTTTCCCTCGACCATATGAAAACGATTTTCTTTTTTTTATGCACCAGGTATTCGCTGTAATTAAAATTCAAGCCCCGTCTCATACATCTGCTTCGTCTTTGCCAAATGAATTGAAGAGGAAAAAAAGATTGCATTTAGATCACAGATGGGTGCAGGTTTTGGAAGAAATTTGAGAAACACCATTGTCCGAAATCAAAACTCAATGTGTTCGCTCAAAGGAGTATTCTTTAGCCTTCGGAGTTGTATAAGACTTGTTTTTTAAACTTGAAGTGTTCTACACAATCACGCGGGCCCTAAATGTCACAACCAGTCTGATTCCAAGCGTGGCTGATTCTAAATGTTATAAAAGCTAAAGAAAAAGAGTACAATTATGAAGCAATAATTATGCTACTTAGTTCGCACGCCATAGCATCCAAGGAAGCTGTTCTTTGGAACGGAGATATTCACTGTCCCGGCTACGGTTCTATCTAAAAGAGAGGTTGCAGATTGGAGAATAGCGATTGTTTGGTGTGTGTGTGTGTGTGTGTGTGTGTGTGTGTGTGTGTGTGTGTGTGTGTGTGTGTGTGTGTGTGTGTGTGTGTGTGTGTGTGTGTGTGTGAACGCGCGCACACAGGGTGGGGGAAGGGCGGGGGTGTGGGGGCTGCTATTTGTAGTTGCCAAGTAGCTTATCAGATTTACAGCTCCAGCAGGAATGCAAGAGGTTATGGTAAAGACAAAACAAGACAACAAAACTCGAAATTCATTATCTGGAGTTCAGCATATCACACCTGGGTAGCTATTAACTTAACTAATGCGAATTTTTCGGTAATTAGGCCAACAACCGAGTGTATATAATACATAAATCATAAAAATGCATTTCCAAGAATAAAATGTCCAAAAGACGATTGTCAATCCAAAATCGCGGTAGAAAATTCCACGCATTGTTCCGATATTCAATACGTTTCTCGGGAGTGTTTATAATACTTCAAAACTGAAATAAATATTTTAAATTGTATGAAAAGTATAAATTGTTATTTTTAAACTATAATGCAGTGCTAGACTCTTGGTTGTAATAGACTTCTTCCGTAGTTGTATGTGCATTTTCTTTGATATGTCTGCTATTAATTTTACGAATATTAGTGTATGAAGGAGAATATAAACTTTCTCTCCATTAAGATGTTGGCTTCCGGTGGGAGCTCGGTAATTGTTAATCTGAAATGAAAAAAATAGGGTTCGGATACCCCAGCGTGTTGACTTGTCCAGTATTTAATTAAAATGCCAACAATTTCTTGGTAATTAATTAGTTAAGGTACAAACAAAGGTAAACAGTAGGTACAATTTTACTGTTGATATTTAACATTTGAAAATAGACTGCAAATAGAAAAATAAACTTTCCCCACAGTTAAGAGAAAAAAAGATTGCTTGCAGTAAAGCTGCGAATCGTAAACGTTCCTCTCCTCGTCAATTGTTTTGCTATCAATTGAAACTTCTGTGAAGTATCTGTTAAATATAAGCGAGCTGGCGTTTTAAGTGTGCGGGTGAAATTAGTGGACGGTTTATATATAAAAAAGTCGGGGTCCAAGAGAAAACAAAGTAAATAAAAATTCTAAGGAGGCTATTGTTTTAACTATAGCATCTGCATTAAAGTGTAATCACTATGATATGTAAGGCCAGACATTTTGCAGATATAAACTTAACAACGTGGGCCATAGTTTCTATTCGGCGAGATATAGAAATCATTGGCCTTTTCAGAAGCCGCTATTAATATTTTTAATATATCCAACTATATAGATTTGGCTCTCATTTCAGAAAATCTGCAATGATTCCTGTGCAAAAAATTAAAATGTCAAACCGACTGTATTTAACCAGAGTGGACAGACCAGCGAAACAATTTGCTACGTGGCAACCAGGCATATTGGACTTGCGTCTTTTTTTCACAGGACAATTTCCAACTTCATAAAATTGTCAGTTCGTGGCAAAAACGTGATTATACAGGAAATGTTAAAAACTAAAATTCCAGAAACTGTACGGAATGGAAATTCTGTTAACCCACATATCTTCTTTCAACTTCTATTACAAACTGTAAATGTTGTATCCATTTAACAGCTCAACTTACACAGCGCGAGGATATTTTGCAACGTACTTACATCACTTTCCTCATATGAACATCAAAGCTAAGTGTATAAAGTTTTAAAAATTACTATTCAGATATTTAAAAGACGTCCGCAAAAATAAAGGAATGGTGAATTTGGAATCATTATGTAACAAGCAGACGAGATGCAAAGATGCATCAACCGTGACGCTCAAATAGGATTTAAGATTCAATCAGCCAACACATTTTTCTTGCACCTCTTTCCCAACAATATTGAAAATTCATCAATATTTTTTCTTTAAGTGTTGGACATTAGTCGTTATAATTTATGTAAAATCATATTTTCATTCATATAACGTCACTATATAAATACCTAATACCATAACAACAAACTGAAAGGTTTCGTATTCCAACAGAGATATATATATATATATATATAAAACGATTAAATATAAAAGTAGATACTTTCACAATACTGTCTGCTATGTATGTATATTTGCTGGCAGTGGCAATTGCTTACTTGATGACATTTTCGGTAAATAACTGTCTTGCCAAGTTAGACTTGATTTCCAGTGCTAAGTAAAACCGATTTCCAATTTTCTCCTCGAACAACTCAATTAGTCACCACTGGCGTGTAATGAAACACACAGTTAACACGAGTTT
Source organism: Hypanus sabinus (assembly GCF_030144855.1). Classification (NCBI taxonomy): domain Eukaryota; kingdom Metazoa; phylum Chordata; class Chondrichthyes; order Myliobatiformes; family Dasyatidae; genus Hypanus; species Hypanus sabinus. Next base: position 45,284,225 of record NC_082716.1, on the reverse strand, counting down.
AACAAACTTGATGCAACAAAGGGACTCATTTGCAGAGATAAATTATTATTTATTTTAACATATAAATTGAATTTGTTAAATTATATTACAGTATTGGCAATAAGTGTTTCTGCTCTATGAATTCATTAGTTTAAAACTAAACTGATACAACTAGTTACATCAAGTTATTATTATTTGTGAGACTCATGAGCATGACAGCAGAAGATAGCTGACTAAGTCTTCCTAAGAAGCTGAATTAAGATTTATTTCCTTTCTGACGCATGTTTACCGGTGATTTAATGCGCGTCGCATTATTACTGATTTAAGAACATGCGTGCGTGAAAATATGCCATTTAAAAAAAACAAGACCCAGCATCAGAACAGAAATTGCCTCCAGCTACTCATTAAAGCCGCGCGATTACTATTTTGTTAAATCTGTTGCTTGCGTTTATTCACTTGGAAATATTAATTCACGAGTGCCGTTCACCAAATTCCAGGCTGTGATCTTTAAAGTGTTAAAAGACTGTCAGTCATCAAAGCACAAACTCCCAGTCTTTAGTTACAACATGTGTACAGATGGCAGGGGTTGCAGAGTTTGATGAGCAAAGATCGTGGCTGTGCAAAGTAGACAATAAACAAAGAACAATAGGCTTCGACCTTTTGATTAAAACTGCATACCAGAAGACAATACAAAAATGAATCTTAATTCCAAGTGTCAGTAATCATTCATGGCAATGCATTTAATCAGAAGTATTCAATCCTTCTATTTTCTTCACACGGCACTTCTCTAAAACGAAGGAGAAATATAATTGTTTATTATATTGACGTAGACTACAACTTTAACTAAAATACCGCCAGAACAGTATTGAATAAAGTCATTTTAGCGCAGTGACAGGACTTTCACCACGAAGCACCACGCAATTCCGAAGATACAAATTCAAAAGTTATGTTTTTTTAAACCATGATTTAGCTCTTGCTTTAGAAACTCATCTGGTTTATGTTCTAATATTCCAGCTCATTAGCCTAACTTCCAGACTCTCACCAGAGTCGGGCTGAGAAAGATGGCACATTTCTCATTTCAGAATAAAGTGGATGAACTGCTCTCTCTTGTATACCTTAGCAAATATTTTTTTCATACTCAACATTTTTTAAATATTCATTAATACTTAACTGCATCTAATCCCATCACAAATCATTAAATTTACCCATGACAAATAAAAGGACACAGCAGCAGGGTTTAAGTAGGAACCTGTGTGTTGAAATGGATAACTCAACTTTATAATTAGATCGCTCAAAGGACAATGGTACCCAATCTTGAGTAAAACGTAACAAATTCAAATGTGCAAATACTTCAAGAAAGTACTCAGCTGCTGCGCACACCTCCAAAAATGTAACTAGTATCATTGTTTCCAGATTACTCATGCTCTTCCTCCTCACAAATTGGATTTGTAGTGGAGTTCTGATCTTCCATAGATATTTGGTTCTCATCCAGAGAATCCATCATCCACAAAATACAAATCAAGAGTTTGGCAGAATTTTTTCCACCTGCTTGGATGAGATAAGTGCAGCTTCAGCAACTCTCTAGAAACTCAGCATCATCCAAGACAAAGCACCTATTTATTTAATCTCCCAATCCACACTGCAAACATTCACTCCCTCTACCACTGGCATACAGTGTGCAGCAGCTACAAAATGCTCTGCAGTTGGTTACCGAGGCTACCAACAGCACCTCTCAAACACATGGCCCGATCACCAATGAAGACAAGTGCAGAGGCCTATGGTTTGAAAGTTCCTCTCCAAGTTGCACACTGTTCCAACATGGAAGAATGTTTACCAGAGGGGCTGGAACTATTGAGAAAGGTGGCTCGTCATTTTTAAGAGCAATTAGATATGGATAATAAATGCTGAATTTAACTGCAATGTTCAGATCCATAAATAACAATAATAAAATGAAATATATTTTCTGCTCATAGTGTTATCTGTATAAACAATTAGGCCAACAGAACTGATACTTGCCTGTAGCAGCTACAACACTGGGCAATGAGTGCAATCACAATACAGTATATTTTGAAGGATACTTCTCACTTATCAAAGTTGATGGAATAGCTAGGGAACTTTACACAGGTTATGATTACTGTTCTCTCTTACTTAGATAGAAGCATGCATTAAATTCGTCAGTATATGCTTGACAGAAAATCCAGTTATTTAAATGAAAACAGTGTCCATATTATACCAACTTCTATTAGCATGTTCTAATAGACGTAAGGTTGAGTACCAGACCTATTGATTATCTTCAACGTTTTGTTTTGTGGTGGCCGTCTGTCCTGTCAGACGATGAAAGGAGAGCTGTCGGGAGAGTTTTTAAAGTGGAAAAAGGCGTTGCACTGGGCAGTTCCACTCTCGATCTCGGAAGTCCGAGGCCAGTGGTGACAACAAGTGTCACAACTAAGGTACTTCTTGTTTGCAGTGGATGGGACCGTAGCTTCTTCTAGGCCTTGCGTCCTGCCCTTCTCTTTCCGCAGAGCTTTGCCAGAGCCGCCTCCTCACTGGATCTCACCGTAGATCTCATTCGCCCAGTGCGCCGGAGCTGACTTCCCATGCTAGGACAGGCACGTCCCTATCTCACCGGGGTATGAGGCCGCTGGCTTACCCCTACCTGGTTTAGCCCGCCTGTCGAAGCGGTGTATTGGGGAGTACCCGCCTTCATGTTACTTGGACTACCATTACCCCAACGTTACAACAGCGACTACATTGGAAATGTAAATCAGTGGACATAAATAAACTTCCCAGAGTTGACGTGATAGTAAATTCTAAGCTACTTGGAGCCACAGGTGAGAGCTGAGTGTCCGGTGGGGACCAACGGTGAGCGAGCTGCCCCGAAATGGACACAAGCCCCTTCACCACAGGTGCTACCCCTCCCTGGACATCCCATACTTCCCGTTTTTGCATTATCTAAAACATGAGGTATTGACTTGCCACTTAGTGTTTAACATTCTGTCCACTGATTCAGAAGGTTGTGGGTGAATGCCCTACTCCATGAGTTGGGAACATTAGACTTACATACGAGAACGTACTACACTGTTGGAGGTACTAGATTTCAGAAGAAATTTCTGCGGATGGATGTAAAATACCTCAGATGATTTTTCAAAGAAGCAGAGAGTTTTATGTATGATCAATATTCAGTCATGATCAGTAAAACAGATGATTTGATCATTATCACGTCGCTGTTTGTGGGATCTCCCTGTAATCTCGTTGGCTGCCATATCCCCAACATAACAACAGCGACTTCATTGGAAGAGTCTATCAATGGACATAAACCTTCCCGAAGCTGATGTGATGGTAAACTCTGTTGTCCCTTTATAAACCGTTATTAATATTGCTAATGAACTGAACTTTTGGCTCTTATTTCAGGAAGTCTGCAAAGCATCCAGTGTTGAAAATTAAAATGTCAAAACGACTGTCTATAACTAGAGCGGACAGACCAACGAAACCACATGCTACGTGGCAGCCCGGTACAATGGACGGGTTTTTAAAAAATGAGTCCCTAAGCAAGTGCAAGTTATTCTACGTTTACACAAAATAGGCATAGGAAACAAAGATAGACGATACTGGTAAAAATTCTGCACTATAAAGGAATAATTCCATTTTATGTACTAGTAGTGGTGATTTTCGTATTTCATAAGATTGATGCAGTTTGCCACATTTATTCAGGATTTTAGAAACTTTTCCCGTTGCCAGCAAAATGTTCCAATTCGTCATCCATGTGAAGAGTTCATAGGAATCACCTACTAAGTAGTTTGCCACACTGAAACGGACTAAACAGACTCTTTGATGAACCAGGCAAGTGTAGTGACTTCATAGCAAATCCTAAGCTAATACCTCGAAGATTTCTGATTTAGCCACAAATGACTATACTCTGGTGATACCATCAAATACACAAATAATTAATTCTCTACTAGAAATTTAATTCTGAGTTTACACTTGAGCAGTTGATGGCCTGAGAAGGAACCTGCTTCCAACAAACTACCCCACCTCAAATATTAGAATCCATTGGTGATCATTTAAACTTCTTGCTGATACAATTGTGTGCTTCCAATCATCAATGGTCCAGGTTGGCTAAATCAGCATATCCTGATGCACCATTTTGTCAAGTTGATACTTCAACCAATAACCAGCTGTTAAATGCAAACAGGCTGTACAATATGGCCATTCTCATTGGTTTCAGAAAGTCCTTGTTTCTCCGTGACTGGAATAAAACCAGAAATTGCTATAATACTCAATAAGCCTGAGGTATCTGTGGAAAGAAAAACAAAATAATACTTCACATTGATGAAATTTCATTAGAATATAGATAATTCACCAATGTGATGTTTTATACCTTTATCTGATTTATTTTGATTTAGTGCAAACAGTATTGTATCCTTTCAATTGGTTTTCCCAGAATATCTTGCAATCAATTATGGAAATGCTGTCACCCTTTTATTTTTGTTGTATTCTTCAATACTTAGTATCTTGATATTTCGTGTAAATTTTGGCACTGATGGCCACAGATGACACTGCTTTCTATTCTGCCAGTAATGTTGTGGCTCCCTTTTATAATTTTTGTCTAATTCCTTTTGTTTCTTCGTGGCCACAATAATACATCATTTTGTCCACATACTAAGATCTTAGATGAAAACAATAGATTATAGGTACATCAAAATATGTTGAAATATACGTGAGTAGCAGATATCTGTAAATATATAGCAACACACACAGGAGGAAAGGTTACAGTCCAAAACATCGACTGTTTATTTTCCCTCCATAGATGCTGCCTGACCTGCTGAGTTCCTCCAACATTTTGAGTGCGTTGCTTAAGATTTCCAGCATCTGCAGGATCTCTTGTGTGCATCTCAGTAAGAATGCGTGTAGTGATTGTGACTCAGGCAGCAGCATTCACTCACATACTTGTTTCATTGCAAAGGGTAAAATGATAAAGCTACCAGAAATACAAACTAAAACAGAAAACTTGGAATACTTAGCAAGTGTGGCAGCTTACATTTAACAGTTAGATCAATGGTCTTTCATTTGAAATGGAAAAGTTTAGAGAAATATAATAAGTTTTAGAATACAGGGAAGGGGAGAGAGAAACAAATGAAAATATCTGTCATAGGTTGGAAAGCAGTAGCAATTGAATAATGAAAGGTACAAAGATGTAATACAAGAGGAAATGGTAAAGAGACATAAGGAATCAAATGCTGAATGTAGAATGTCTGGAAATGGCAGGTGACAGCCAACGTACATTGGACAGATGACATACATTAAGCTCCATTGAAGATCTCCATGCTTAGTTTGCTGAGAGGAAAAAGATTTAGTGAATTGTAGCTCCTGATTCAAGTATTGCAAGGTTATTATAAAAATACATAAGATATTAGGATGTGTAACTTAGACAACTAAATATAAAACTACAGGTAATGCAGTGTTTTTCTGCACAAGAATTTGGTCTGGTTGGAATTCATTTCTGACCCTCTCACATAGTAATTGAACAAAAATAATGGAAAAGTTCATAGGCTGGTTTACTGCCTTGTTCAGACAAAGAAGGAACTCATTCAGTCCATCATTTATCCTGGCTCCTGGCTGAGCAGTCACATCAATCCCATTCCTGCTTTCTTTATTTCTTTGTAGTCCTGCTACTCTCTATCACATGCACTTTAAATATCCTTTAATTCTTTAGCCATTTACTTACGGCAAATGGCATTTACAGTAGGCAATTAATCTACTGGCAACTCTTTAGGATCTGTAAGGAACTAGAGTACCTGACAGAAACCATGCAGCCACAGAGAGAACAGGTGAACATCACATGGACGATACCTAGATCGAACCCAGGTCCCTGGGGCTGTGAAATGACTCAATGCTATACCACCCTAACTGATCAATAAATATAATTCACCAAGACTAATAAAAAGGGCTAGATATCCTCCAAGTCCATAGTTTTATTTATCTGAGCTGGACAAGTTCTAGAAACACGAGAATGGTTATGTATACATGCTAACTTTATCTTGTAGAAATCTGTTTGTTTTGTTCATGCTTATACAATCATTGCTCCCAATTTCTGCATTCATTTGTGGCAGGTTCAGCATCTGTTTGCCCTCCACTCCCCACATCATTATCCAGCACCTGTTAAATGTCAATGTAGGAACACAATTTACTTGCTGTTGTGTGATTCTCCTCTGCCATTTCACCACAATAGCATTTACTTTTCCTAATTCATCCTGGTAATCTTCAGATATGATCCAACTCTACATATTTTAAAAGTCATTTTGTCAGGCACAAAACTGTTTATGAAATAATTTGGCATATGTGACTGTTGATATTTTTGTTGACATTTGCTTCCTTTTCTTGTTAAATCCAACTAAAAATTTATTCATCTTCCATCTTGAAATTTAAAAAAAATCTACACTTGAATTGTTATTTCAGCTTTCTTTTCTCTGAGACTCATTGACTTCCTCTGCATTTTTAATTTATTTGACTTCATGACAATATGTTTTATGAAACTAGGTAATCATTTAAGTGACAGCAAATTTAATTGAGTGTTCAAGTTCAATTACAAGTGTATTGTCATTCAACCAGACACATGTATACAGCTAAATGAAACAACATTCCTCTGAGACCAAGTGCAAAACACAGTACATATATATCATTAAGAGCACATAAAATGCTAATAATAATATTAACAGATTAAAAAAGTATTTTGTTACACAAGAGGAAACCACCTCCCCAAATCTACACTATCAAGGTCACCCTTGATCTTAAGCATTAAGTTGATAAATCTTTTCTGAAATGGTCCCAATTTATTACCATTCTTCCTTAAATAAAGACACTCATACTGAACACTGTACTCCAAATGTTGTCTCACCAGCACCCTATATAACTGAAGCATAACCCCCTTACTTTTTTTGTATTCAATGACCTAGAAATAAACAATAACACTGTTAGTTTTCTTAATTACTTGCAAAATGTGAATGTCTTCATCCACCCACCATCATTTCCTCAGAATCAACATTATTCCCACTGTATGTAGTGAAACTTGTTTTGAGGCAGCACTACAGAGCAGGACATAAAAATCACTATAAGTTACAATAATACATACATAAACAAATTGTACAAAAGAGGGAGAGTGAGGTGGTGTTGGTGGATTCATGGACCATTCAGAAATCTGATGGCAGAGGGGAAGAAGCTGTTCCTAAATTCTTGACTGTGGGATTTTAGACTCCTGTACCTCCACCATGAAGGTAATGAGAAGAGGACATGTCCCGGGTGGTGAGGGATGCCACCTTCTTGAAACACAGCCTTTTCAAGACGTCCTCAGTGATGGGGAGGGTTGTGACCATGATGGACCTGGTTAAGTCTATAATCTGTTCTCTCTTTCAATCCTGTGCATTGGAGGCTCCATACCAGACAGTGACACAAACGGACAGAATGCTTTCCAATATACGTCTGTAGAACTTCACTAGAGTCATCAGTGACATACCAAGTCTCCTCAATTTCCTAATGACATATCAACAAATTTAGCAAATATTTCTTCAATGCTGTCATCCAAATCATTTACCTTTATTGTAAATTGATGAGACTTCAACACTGATCCTTGTGGTATGCCACTTGGTAATCTTGATTTGTGCCTGTTTCCTGTTAGCCAGGCAATCTTCCTGCTATGCCAGCTCTTCCAAATCACTTTTTTTTATCTTCCGGAATAACAATTGGTGCAGACCTTATCAAATGTCTTTTGGAAATCGAAATATAATGTACAGAATGATCTGTCTGGATGGCATGCAAACATAAACACAACAGATGCTGTAGATGTTGGAAATCCAGAACAACACACATAAAATGCAGGTCAGGCAGCATCTGTGGAAATGAATAAACTGTTGATGTTTCGGGCCAAAACACTTCATCAGGACTGGAAAGGAGGTGGATAGGAGCCAGAATACGAAGGTGCGGGAGGGGGAGGGGAAAGAGGGCAAGCTGGAAGGTGATAGGTGAAGCTAGGAGTGTGCAGAAGGGGGATGAAGTAAGAAACTGGAAGGTAATAAGTGGAAAAGGTAAAGGGCTGGAGAAGAAGGAATCAAATAGAAGAGGAGAGTAAACCATGGGAGAAAGGGAAGGAGGATGGACACCAGGGGGAGGTAATAGGCAATGAAGAGAAGAGGTAAGAGGCTAGAGTGGGGATTTGAAGAAGAGGGAAAGGAGGAGGGGATAAAATTACCTGAAGTTGGAGAAATTGATGTTCGTACCATCGGGTTGAAGGTTATCTAGATGTTTATGAGGTGTTGCTCCTTTAACCTGAGAGTGGCATCATCATAGCAGAAGAGGAGGCCATGGACCAATGTGTTGGAATGGAAATGGGAATGGGAATTAAAATGGCCAGTGAGAAATCCCACTGTTTGCAAATGGAGTGAAGGTGCTTGACACAGCAGTCCCCTAATCTATGTTGGGTCTCATCTCACATGCCTATCACTTCCCTTGGCTGCCCCTCCTCCTTCTCTTTCTCCTATGGTCCACCCTTCTCTCCTATCAGATTCCTTCTCCAGCCCTTTACCTTTTCCACCTATCATCTCCCAGCTTCTTAATTCATTCTGCCTCTCCCACCCACCTGGCTTTACCTATCACCTTCAAGCTTGTTGTCGTTCCCCCCATCTTCTTATTCTGGCACTTTCCCCTTTCCTTTCAAGGCCTGATGAAGGGTCTCAGCCCAGAATGTCGTCTGTATACACTTCCATGGATGCTGCCTGACCTGCTGAGTTCCTTCAGCATTTTGTATGTGTTGGCGTGCAAACAAACACTTTACACTGTATCTCTGGGCCTGTGACATTAATAAATCAATTTCTGATTTCTGGTTTTCCCTTTATTAATAATTATTTTATTATAAATTACAAGGATTGTGCTCTTGGAATTCAGATGAATAATTATTTTACCAAAGACTAAGATTAATAAGACCCAAAAGCAAAAAGAGAAATTTTCCATTAGCCGGGCCATGTAGGAATAATGAACATAAAGTACAAAAGATCACAGTTAGGTCTTTTCAGGAGTGAAATAGCAAAAGAAGGAAGGGTGGTGGAAGTTCAGAACTCTTCTGCAAACAGCAATTGATGCCAGTTAATTGTTAATTCTAAATCTGAGATTGATAGTGTTTTGCTAGCTAAGGGATGTGGAGTCAGGTCAGAACTCGGCCATTAAATGTTGGAGCAAACCTAAGGGAGAAAAGCAGCTCCTCCTGTTCCTACATTCCTCTGATTCAATGAAGTCTGGAATGCAGCTGTTCAAGAAGGTGGCTCGCTGCCGCATTCTCAAGGGAAATAAATGCTAATCTTACTAATAATATCCACATCACAGAAATGAATAACTAACAAAAAAAAAACAGGGTGGGGAGGGTAATTTAGTGGTGTATGATAAACTAGACTAGGGCAGTATCTCCCACCATGTTTTTAACCTCATTGTTACCCCCTTATCATTGATTGGCTATTTATTCCACTGCTAATAAAATCTCAGGGCACTGCAGCTCAGAAACAGCCCATCTAGTCAATGTGAAAAGTATAATCGTATAATCGTATTATACAACGTATAATCCTCCATAACTTCCGCCACCTCCTACGTGATCCCACCACCAACCACATCTTCCCCTCCCCCCCACTCTCGGCTTTCCACAGGGATCGCTCCCTACGCGACTCCCTTGAAGATTCATCCCCCCAATCCCTCCCCACAGACCTCCCTCTGGGCACTCATCCCAGCTCTCCACTTTATCTCTCCCCCCACTTCTAATTCCCCCCCTCTACCATCCCATGTTACTTCACTCCTGATGAAGGGTTTCGACCTGAAATGTCGTTATTACCTCCTCCCATAGATGCTGTCTGGCCTGCTGAGTTCTGCTAGCATTTTGTGTTTTTTAGTCAATGTGAAACAGTTATTCACCCAGTTGCACCTGGACCTTTGCTCTCCATACTCCTTTCATTTGTCTACTCATTTCAACTTCTCTTAAATGTTGAAATTGAACCTGCATCCACAACTTCTAATGGCAGCTCATTCTACATTCTTACGACCCTCTGAGTGAAGAAGGTCCCCCTCATGTTTCCCTTAAACATTTAGCCTTTCACCCTTAACCCACAACCTCTAGTTCTAGTCTCACCCACCCTCAGTGGAAAAAGGCCTGCTTGCATTAACCCCATCTATATCCCTGGTAATTTGCATACCTCTAACAAATCTCCCCTCATTCCTCTATGCTTCAGGGAATGAAGTACTAACTTATTCAACCTTTCATTATAAATATCCAAGTTTCTGAAATATCCCAGATGCAATCATTGTGCTAATGCCATTTAAGGTGACGGTGAGTGCTACTGTCATTCTCCTGTTGATTTCACATTGACTTTATCAGAATGCTACAACACAGTAGAAGGACATTCAGCACATACATCTCTAAATATTTCAGACTTCCATAATAATTAAGTGGAACTCCATCTATATAACTATTGCCACTCAATACTGGGTAAGAACTATTATGAGAATTAACAGCTCATTGAAGAACAGAGAACTTATAGCATACACCAATATCAGCATGGTTCTTCGAGATCCCAATGTCTGCAGTGTCCAAAAGTCTGATTAAAGAACATCAATTTTTCAAAGGTTTGACCCCTTTTGTAGTTGTGATAGTTAATCAAAGCTTTGCAATAAATGTTGAGGATTCAGAAGCAGTGTTTGCACTGCCAGAAATACTTCTACTATTGAATTCTATAAATGAAGTTATTCTACAAATGACTATTTAACTTGGTCTTCATATTTATTATAACAAAAAATCATTTACTGTTATTTTCTGAACGAGATGAAGAAATACACAGCTTCTTTCAATTTTAAAAGAAATGTTTCTGTTAAAAGGATTAGATACAGGTAATTTGATTAATGTGCTGGGAGTAACAGTAAAACTGTACATACCATGAAGATTATTTCAGGAAAAGACAACATTTGGGCGATCATGTACACAACAGTCAAAAACTGAGCTAGTTACCCTCATGTCTTATTTAATAGATTATAACCAAACACACTTATTTATCATTTATCGATATGATGAGGGTTTCCATTCCCAAAACCCTTTCAAGTAGATGGTTCCATCATCCAGTTACCTACAGGTTGAAGCAAACTAAGTGTGTCTCTAATTTTTTTTTTACAAATCAATTTAAATCAATATTCCTTGATTATTTACACCTCTGTCAAGGGAAATGTTACCTTCCTATTCAATCTATGGCTTTTCATTTTACTTTGCATCTTAATTTATATCCAGTCACATTTGTCATCACTGTTCCAAAGAAAATAACCCTAATTTAGTCAAGTCTCTTTATTTGGGTATTATTCACCAGTCCTGGCAACAGGCTTCTAAACTTCCTCTGCATTATCTCTGGTACTATTATATTCTTCTTTCAGAATGGTGACATGGAATTTTAGCTGTGGCATAATTAGTGTTTTGTAGTTTTAGCATGATCTCCCTCTTTCTTTTCTCCCATGTCTTCGCAGGCATTTCATATCTGTGCAACCTCAACTCCTCCCACTTTTATATTCAATACAACTTGGGATGAATCCAAGTTCACATTGGCTATTTCAGTCAGTCCTCTCCACTTACGCAACATTTTATACACATCTAAACTCTCTGCCTTGACCAATGTCTAAAAGTGTTTTGTTGAAACTTAATCACATTCCTTTTCATCTGGTATCTACTTACTTACCACTTCTTCCTGCAGTGCTAATGTTTCAGAGACCACACACTGACAACCATCCTCAGAATAATACCTTTTAAATTGTTATATGAGGGGAAAATTAAACTAGACTCCAAGCAAGTGTTGATATGCCAAATATTGTATTCCACACTGTCATGGGATGTCTTAAACATATCAACAACCACACATAAAATTTTCAGGAAGGGGAAAAATAAACTTAGGTTAATTAGGAGAAAGAAAATTCCAGATATTTCCACTGTTGCAGTCAAAAAGGTAGTGTTCAAAGGTCTTACCCCATAAATGAACCTAAAACAACATTCCCAGATCAGGACATTTACTGCTCCATAAAACACAATTCATTGGAAGAAATGTTTCAATGACTTGAAGACAGAGGGTCTATGTCTTTATGTCCTGCTTCTTTACTTTAGAAGCTATGAAGAGCTCTTCCCCTGCCAGCTTTCAAATTATTTCCCTCCCCTTAATCACATGCTCTGCCTCCCATTGTGAGCTTGTTTAGCCATTCTTTCCTTCCGAATAGATGCACATTCCTGGCCTGCCATGATCCGAGTGGAGATGTCCTATATTCAGTGTTGGTAAACCTCAGCTAGATTCAAATCAGCAAGTTTGGGGCGATCAAGGGAGGTCAGCCAGCAAGATCAGGGTTTTCCCCCAATGAAGGATGAGATCACAAGAACCTACTAGATATTGTGTGGACCTACTAGTAATCAGCAGCAAAATACAGACCAATGAGTTGGCTGCTTCAAAATCTGGCAGAGTGGTGCCACAACAACAACCTCTCAGTTGATGTCAGCAAGACCAAGGAGCTGATTACTGACTTCAGGAGGAGGAAATCAGAAGTCCATGAGCCAGTTGTCATTGGCGAATAAGAGGCTGAGAGGGTCAGCAACTTTAAATTCCTCAGTGTTATTATTTTAGAGGGCTTGTCCTGGGCTCAGCATGTAAGTGCAATTATGAAGAAAGCATGGCAACGCCTTTACTTCCTTAGGAGTTTGCCATGACATCTAAAACTTCAACAAACTGCCACAGATGTGTGTGGAAAGTATGTTGACTGCTAACGTCATGGCCTGGTGTGGAAACAGCAAAGATCTTGAATGCAAAATCCTACAGCCCAGTCCATCAAAGGTAAAGTCCTCTCCACCATTGAACATGTCTACACAGAGTGCTGTTATAGGAAAGCAACACCCGTCATTGGGCCCCCACCACCGCCTAGGCTATGCTCTCTTCTCACTGCTGCCATCAGGAAGAAGTTACAGGAGCTTCAGGACTCACACCTTCAGGTTCAGAAATAGTTATTACCCCACAACCTCAGGCTCTTGAACCAGTGGGACAACTTCACTCAACTTGTCTTGCCCCATCACTGAACTATGGACCCACAACCTATGGACTCACTTTCGAGGTCTCTTTATCTTAGGTTCTCGGTATGTATGTATGTATTCATTTATTTATCTTTTGTATTTGCACAGTTTGTTGTCTTTTGCAGCACATTGGTTGTTTGTGCATCATGTTGGGTGCAGTCTTTCATTAACCCTATTATTGTTCTTGGAATTAGAGTCTGCCTGCAAGAAAGCAAATCTCAGGGTTGTTTATGGTGAGATATATGTGCTTTGATAGTAAGTTTACTTTGAACTTTGATCTGGCTATGAGTTGCTCAGTTTAACATTGATTTTGGTTCATATATACAATACATGAATGCTTCCATCACCTAACTAAACTCAGGAATTAAAAATATAATCAGGCTGTTGCAACAGGAACAGGTGCTAACTCAAATAATTCAATCTTAACTTCCCCTCTTCCCTGGTTGTGCTTCAGGAATCCAATTAAGAATCCAATTATTCCAACCATGGAGTTGTCTTGGGACCACATTCCCTCCTTGAATACTACATTTAAAAAATCTTGCTATTCATCTTAAACTTTCTTCGTGGCATCCTGCCCCATGAACACTGGCAGCTGAAATCTATCTTGTGCAATGTCAACCTTTTAAAAGAACTTCACTGGAATGGAAACACTTGTGATAGACTGCATAAGGTACCAGAAAAACCTTTAAGTAACAATGTTTTGTATTATTCACCCCTGGAAAAGAAAAGCTTTTAATTTCCTGTTCAATTCTACAGAAATAACTTCCTTTCTAAAAGCAGAAAATAATTTTATACCTGACAACTCCTTTATTTTTACACCAAACAAACATAGTGAGGTTAATTTGAAGAAATGGAAACACAAATGAATTAAATTGTTAAACAATAAAAAACATAGCCTACTCATGTGGTTTAAATTTATGGCCTGCCTGTTGGCACACCACAATATGTGCAGTTTATTTGTGCACCTGTGTTCCTTTACAAAGGTTACTTTTAAAAAGAACACGAATGGCAATTCTAACCACACCAGACATTTAGCTAAGTGAACCAGTTAAACAACACAAATCAATTTTGCACCCTAGTGAAATCTGAGGCAGGGGGTTAACTGATCTTGGGTGGCTTACATGAAGTGCTTTCTCTTTGCTTGTACCTAAGTGACCGTGAAATGTAATTTGTCACTGACAAGTTGAACAGACTCTAGAACAATTCTCAGACATCTTGCACATTTAAATGGTGGGGTGCCAATTTAGAAATATTTTATTTGCTGGAATATCACAAGGCTATGCACCTAAAGTCAAAGGTCCAACATTCAGGCTCAGCTGTAGAACATTCCAGCAAATTCAGCCATTCCAAAAAGCAATTTGATCTCTTTCTATCCCCAGGACAAGGTACAGCAATTGTAAATTTTCATTATAGTTGTCTCTGACATGGGCAAAAGAGATGCCAATCACAGCTGTCTGAATTGACTCTTAACAGAACCATACAAATGCTAAATTTGGATCTCCACGGATTTTGCTTGCAATTCTGTTTGTTCTGCAGCTAGAAATGTTCAATATTTCAGGGTAAAGAATCACTATTACAAATGTACAGTTATGAGTAGGTGTGGTGCAGATACAGTTTAGGAAATTAATTAATTATTTTCAACGCCAATGCTCAAAGGGAGCACACCTTCATACTAGTTAAAACTGGCTACATAAAGAGCTCTGACTAGTATCAATCTGATTGTCCCTTTTGTACTAATTTCTTCCACAAGTTTCAACCTTAATCTTATTTGACAACTCAAGTTTGCTTCTTGGGCCTATGGTAGGTGACGTTCTTCTAGGGTTTCCACTCCTGATACAGCCCTGACCTAAGTTATAAATGATTATCTGTTTCTCTGACTGGCATTGCAAGCTTCATGGAAGTTTCTGTATTTGCCTTTAACCTCCTTTGCTCCAAAGGTTTGGAATTGTAACCCAAACAATTTTATTTTAAGGGCTGTTTTAAAGAGTGATCTGTTTGGCAAAAGCCTAATATCATTCTTTGACTTGGCATCATTTTTGTCTTGAACTTGGGATTTTGGTTTTATTATTGTTTAAGCAAGAGAGAACTGGGCAAAATCAAGAACAAAATAAATTGAAACCAAATCATTTGATTTTTAAAATGGCCAATGAAGCCTTAAGATAACATTTTCAAAGAACATTCATTGTAAATTAAAATGCTGGGCACTTTCTGTTGAAATGTTGCTTCTTAAGATAGTGAAACACCTATGAAATGATTGTCATAAGAAACTTACAATCAATATACCCATCTTTAACTGCATCAATGTGAACAGTGAAATTTAAGACAAACTTCCTATCATCTATTTTCTTTATAGTGTATAATAATATTGGAAAACATATCTGAACATCATTACTTGCATTTTTTAAGTTCCAAATGAAAATCAGAATCTCTACAAATAAGGGACATTCTGAAAAGTCATACTGAAAACTTCCTAGAGTTGCTGTACAAAATAATTTTAATCCATGTTTTAAAGGGGAAAGTATAATTTATCATTGAGTTATGGACCCACTGCCTTTTGGCCATTATCCAATATTGATGACATGCAACCTGCTGAGTGTTTCCAACTTTTCCGTTTTACTTTCACATTTCCAGCAGCTACAGTTTTTATTTTATTTTTTTGCTCAGTTGGTTTTACTTAACATTTCTGAGAATAACATGAAATTTTATCTTATTTCTAATATATGAGAGTATTTAAGGAGTTGATTCAAAGTAAATTGCTCACTTGGACAGTTTAAGGTTATGTCATAATTTAATCACAGAAAAATTAATTGCTATCTGTGATAGCAACAGAAACAACAATATTGAGATCATTATATCTGTTTAGATTTAATTCCCAGTTCTCCTACATATTGTTGAGTCAACAGAACTAGCACTAAGATAGCTCAAGTGCAAATATATTTTCCCTTTTGAAAATCACCTTACTTGTGGACATTTACATTTCACATGCTAAAAGAAAACTTTTAGGCTAACAGTACTGTTATATAGTAAAAAGAATCATGGAAACAAAGGAACATGAGACCTTTTCGGTCCTTGGACCCATTTTTACATACAATGACCTGTGATACAGTGGCAAACATTCGCCTTTGGCCGTCATCCCATATTAACAAGTAACGATCAATCATAGATCTCAAACTTACGAAGTGGAATGGTTCCAAAAATGTACTATTCATTGCATGTCTAAGTGTTTCTTGCATTCATTCCTGGAAGCCTTAATTCATATTTTAATACAATGCAATTTTTCCTGCACTAGATCTCTTCTAAATTAATTATGTTTCATCTTCTTATTTTTCAATTTATTTCCTACATAGAGACATAATTATTATTTCATTTATTTCAGAGCTATTATCAAATCTAACTTTCCTTCTCTCCTTGTTCACCTCCTCTGCCAAGTTCTCCTAATTTTCCTATTATTCATAATGTTAGGACTGTGGTCCCAATTCAACTCTACAGTTCCTTACTATCCCAATGTCTGACAAAATGGAACACCACTCTAATTCAGCAGTTACAATAACACTCATTGGTCACTATTAGATACACTTCTTCATTAATTCAAAAATCTAATCAGCCAATCAAGTAGCAGCAAGTCAATGCATGTCATGTTCAAGAAGGTTAGTTGTTGTTCAGACCAAATATCAGAATGGGGAAGAAACATGTCCAAAGATTTCTTTGTTGATGCCAGATGGAGTGGTTTGAGTATCTCAGAAACTGGGATTTTCCCACACAACAGTCTCTAGAGTTTACAGAGAATGGAGCAAAGAGCAAAAAATATCCAGTGAATGGCACTGTGGGTGAAAATGTCTTGTTAATGAGAGATGCCAGAGGAGAATGGCTGATCCAAGCTGACAGGAACTCAAATAACCATGTGTTAAAACAGTGGTGTGTAGACTATCTCTGAACACCCAACTTATCGAACCTTGAAATGGATGGACTACAGCAAAGTACTATCAACATACCCTCAGTGACCACTTTATTAGGTACTAATGAAGAAGCCACTGAGTATAGTTTCTCATTTGTATCTCTTTGATAGCTAATAATTTTACCAAATTATCCAGAGGTTCCTAACAAGAAACAGGACTGGTTGAGGTTGCATTGGATTCCTTTTACCTATGTCCAGTATGCGTTACCAGATCTCTATGAATGCTATGGCTGTTGAACATTAATTGGGCTATGTAATGTAATGTTTAATGTCATTTCCAATGCTCAAGTGTAAAGAAGAATTAAATAATTGATATTCCAGATCTGATGGCAGCAC
Organism: Hypanus sabinus; assembly: GCF_030144855.1. Classification (NCBI taxonomy): domain Eukaryota; kingdom Metazoa; phylum Chordata; class Chondrichthyes; order Myliobatiformes; family Dasyatidae; genus Hypanus; species Hypanus sabinus. Next base: position 45,266,844 of record NC_082716.1, on the reverse strand, counting down.
AGGAAAAAAACACAACACATAAATACGTAAGATAGCTATATACACAGATTGATTGTATGTTCACAACATGACACTAAGCACAGGAGTGTCTGTACATAAGGAGACTGGCAGAAAATGATGAAGTAGTAGTGGCTGGGGGTGTGGACGGGTGGGTTGGTGGGTGCGGTATTGATCAGCCTTACTGCTTGGGGAAAGTCACTGTTTCTAAGTCTGGTGGTCCTGGCTTGGATGCTCCCATAGCCTTCTCACTGATGGGAGTGGGACAAATTGTCCATGAGCCAGGTGAGTAGGATCCTTTATGATGTTAGTGGCCCTTTTCTAGCACTTTTCTGTATATATGTCCTTGATGGCAGGTAGGTTGGTGCTGGTGATTTGTTGGACAGTTTTGACTACCTATTGTAGGCCCTTCCTGTGGTCACAGTGAAGATTCTGTTCCATGCAGTAGTGCTGCATGTTAGAATGCTTTCCACTGCACACATGTACGACTTGAGTATAGATATGTATAATCCAGCTCTTTTCATAGTTCATCTCTCTTCAGAATTTATAGGTTTATGAATTTTAGTCACCTGAATATACACAAGAATACTGGCACAATATGACAAAACAATGAATGAGAATAGAAATCACAACTTTCAACAAGTACATAACTTGTGTGTATATGATAGAAGATTGATTAGAACTTTTTAATGAAACTTGAGGGCCAGGAGTTGTGGATATTTTCAACAGAATGTTTTTGCTAAGTCGTATCAATGATTCACTCAAGTAGCTAATTATACTCCATAATAATGTAGTACAGTATATTATTGCATTTCATGTAAACCCCAGTGCCGTGGTACCTATTCCTAATTTTGTCTTTTTTCTGTAGAGAGTAGCAGTTAATGCTATATGATCTCTGTATTTTCAACATAATGTACTTGCAGCACTTGTAGATTTTCACTTTAGACAATTGCATCTCATTGATTGTTCAAATATTATAATCTGGAATTACTGCATTTTCATAAATTCATACCAGGACAATCTTTTTATTTGTCAACAGGGGCCTAAACATGGTTGCAGGATTCACATTCCTATGTGGTGTACAGCCTTGAAAATGAGGAATTAACAATTTATATGATATTTCTAATAAATGCCAAACTCTCTCTGGATAAAACTTAATTAAAAAGATAGTTAATTTAAAAACAAGTAAATTTCAGTACCACATCTGTCAATAAATATCGAAGTGATAACATGCATGTTAACTTTAGGCATTCAGACTTTTGGTTAGTGATGTAGCTGTCATGTTAACATTGTAGCAACAATGCCTGACTCGGCAGTTTCTTTATTCCCAACACACACATTTTATAGCTGCTTTGCTTAGAAGGAATTTTGATGATATGTATTCTTGTTCTCAAAAGGCATCATCTCTCTTTGTTTGTTATTAAACATAATGTGTCACCTACCAACCATTTTCCTTGATTGGTCTCCACATTCTTTCATGAGATATTATTTCTCAGTGTTTGGTATCATCTGCAAACATTCCAACGTGGGAACCAGATTATACCTGGTAAATGTTATATTTACTTATACAACATATTGAAGGTTCGTAGCCATGACTCTTTGATATTTATTTCACAATTAAAGAGACAAAAAAACAGAACGAGCAGGCGATTCAGCCCTTTGTTCCTACTCCACCGTTCACAGTAAGTTACAATCTTTAACTTGAGTCCCACTTTTCTCCACTAACACCATATCCCTTGATTCCTTTAATATCCAAGTAATTTCTCCACTTCTGTCTTGAACGTACTCAGTAACTGAACCTTCACAACCTTCTTGGGTAGAGAATTCTGAAGGCCATCCAGATCAAGATCTTTCATCTTATTTCTGTGCTTAAATGGTTGACACCTTATTTTCAGGCAATGAGCCACCAAGAGAGACATCTTCCCTCTATCAAGTCCTGTAAGGATTTTGTGAGGTTTTCTAGAATTGTCCTCTCATTCTTCATAATCGATTAGAGTGCAGAGAGCTGATTCATAATAATGTTCATGGTTCTTTAGTTGAACATTTACAAGAACATGGAGGAACAAGATTGCACATAAAGGAGTCTGGAGAAAATTAAAAAACTGAAAGACCTCAGTAGGTTAAGCAGCAGCTGTGGATTACAAGAGCCTGTCAACATTTCTGGTTAAGATCTTGTATCGATACTGCTCGACTTGCTGAGTACCCCTTGAAATTTGGTTTTTCAGTCAGACGTAAAGTTGCAAGAAAAAGTTTGTGAACCCTTTGCAATTACCTGTTTTTCTGCATTAATTGCTTATAATCCTCATCTAAGTCAAAATAATAGACAAACAAATCTACCTATACTAGAAACACACTAACAATTGTAATTTTCATGTCTTTATTGAACACATTGTTTAATCATTTACAGTACAGGCTCAAAAAACTATGTGAACACTTATATTTAATAATTGATAGAACCTCTTTTAGCAGCAAAAACCTCCACCAAACATTTCCTGTAGCTGCTGACCAGACTTGCACAACAGCAAGGAAGAATTTTAGAACATTCCTCTATACAAAACTGTTTCAGTTCCATCAATATTTCTGGGATACCTTGCATCAACAGTCCTCTTCAGGTCATGCCACAGCATCACAATATGGTTAAGGTCTGGACTCTGATTTGGCCATTCCAAAACACAACTTTTCTTCTTTTTAAACCATTCTGTCGATGATTTACTCCTGTGTTTCGGATCATTGTCTTATTGCATCATCCAACTTCTATCAAGCTTCAGGTGATGGACATTCTCCTGTAAGATATCATGATGCAACTTTGAATTCATTGCTCCCTTAATGATTGCAAGCCATTGAGGCCCTGAGGCAGCAAAGTAGCCCCAAACCATGATGCTCCTTCCTCCATGCTTCACAGTGGGATGAGGTTTTGGTGTTGATGTGCACTGCCCTTTTCCCTCCAAACATAGTAGTGCGCATTTCTGCCGAAAAGGTCAACTTTTGTCTCTTATGTGCACAGAACATTGTCCCAGAAGTGTGGAACATCCAGGTGGTCTTTTGTAAACTTAAGACCCGTGGTTTCCTCCATGGTGTCCTTACATGAACACCATTCGTGCTCAGTGCTTTTTTTTCTTAAAGTGGACACATTAAACAGAATTTGAGTAAGATCTGGAAGATTTCTGCAGGTCTTTTGCTGTAATCCTTGGATTCTTTTTCACCTCCTTCAACACTGCACGTTGTGCTCTTGGTGTGATGTTGCAAGAGTCCACTCCTAGGGACAGTAGCAACAGTATTAATTACAGTGGACTGATGAACACTAAGGGCTTTAGAAATGCTTTTGCATCTTTTTCCAGCTTTTTTCGTCACAACAGTTCTTCTTCTAAGGTCCTCTGACATTTGTTTTGAGGGTGTACATTAACAGATCTTTCTTGAGAAGAGCAGACTCAGTCAGTAATCTGACTTTGTGTGCCTTTTTTTTATAGGGCAGGGCACCTCTACAGCCCACACCTCCAATCTCATCTCGTTGATTGCAACACTTGACTTCAAGTAGCTTTTGTAGAAGGCTTTACCCCAGAGGTTCACCTACTTCTTTGAACCTTGTCTGTGATTGCTTAAATGGTGTACTCAGTAGTGAAGAGAAGTACAGTTGTTTGTGTGTTATTAGTTTAGGCAAATTGTGTTTGTTTATTAACGTGACATAGGTGAAGATCAGACCAAATTTTATGAGTATTTAATGCAGAAAACAGGTTCACACCTTTCTTTGCATCTGTACCTGTCCAACTGCACTTAGTTTGAAAAGCTGGGCACTCCTTGCTATGTTGGGAACATGAACTGCTGTTCATCATCTTAACCCTTCCTTTGTCACTCTATGCTTGGATCCTTGATGTCCAAAATGAAGCACATGCCCTTACCTCTGTGCAAGCATGCCACGAAGCTCAGCACCGATATGTGAGGCACACAGCTCTACCCTGGCTGGCACAGTGAGTGAGGATTTGTTCCCCCCCCCCACCCACCCCCATCTCTCGTTAACAATCTAGGCTTCCACTATATCTGCAGGGAGGGTGGGACTTCACAGTGGATCTCTGGCACACAGGTTTCCAGTCTAGCAGCATGCAGCTACCAGCCAGGATTTTAATGAATGATAGTACAGACTCAAAGGGCCTAATGACCTACTCCTGCTCCACTTATTATGAGCTCAGCAGTGGGGAGGGTAGGAATTCACAACGGGTACCTGCCACTGATGACTTCTTTTAGCATTGGTGCTCTCATTTCATACCAGTGTATAGGTCCTGTCTGCTTAACCTCTTCTTATATGACAACCCCAACATTGCAGAATCAATCTGCAGAACAGTCACTGCATCTCCACAACTACAATTATATCCCGCACCTACCTGAAGGACATACCGGCATGTTTTGCAGATGGTATCTCACCAGTGCAAAAAGCTTCTATTTGTGGACAGAAGTTCATTTACAATTAAGACCAATAATCTGTTTGATTTCCTAAGTACTTGCTGTACCTACATGATCTTTCAGTGACTGGCGTATGAGGTCACCGCAGGTCCCCCTGAATACTAACACATTTTATATCCTCCATATAAAAATGTCCTATTTTTATGTTTTTTTCATATTATGTTACATCTGTCATGCTGTTGTCTACTTTCTTAACCTGTCTATATCCCCGAAGCCTGCATCCTTCTCACTGCCTAAAATCACATCCAATTTGCACCATCTTCAAATTTGGATGTATTATTTTTTACTTCAGTCATGTTAATGTATGCTGCATTCAGTCTGTCACATCTTCTAACATAAATTAAAACATTCTTAATTATGGGGAACACACAATGCTGGAGGAACTCAGCAAGACAGGCAGGAGTTGTGGCGGGAAATAAAGAGTTTATGTTTTTGGCTGAGAATTTCCATTGGGACTGGAAAGGAAGGAGACAAAGGCCACAATAAAAATGTGGAAGGAGTACAGTACAAGCTAGCAGGTAATAAGTGAGGGGTAAAGTGGGTGGGTGAGGGAGAGAGGGATTGAAGAAGCTGAGAAGTGATCGGTGGAAAGGTAAAGAGCTGGAGGAGGAGGTGATGGGTAGGTGACCTGAAGAGGTGAGAGGGTAACCAAAATGGGGAAATGGAAAAAGAGGAAGTATGGTGAGGAGGAAAAATTATAGGAAATTGATTAAATGGGTGCTCATGCTACCAGGTTGGAGGCTACTCAGATGGAATATAAGGTGTTGCTCCTGCAAGCTGAGTTTGGCCTCATCATTATAGTAAAGGAGGCTATGGCCAGATATGTCAGAATGTGGATGGGAAGTTGAATTGAAATGGATAGCCACTGGGAGATCTTGCCTTTTGTGTTGAATAGAGTGAAGATGTTCGACTAAGTAGTCCCTCATTCTTCTTCGGATCTTACCAATGTAGAGGAGGCTGCACCTGAAACTAGGTGACCTTGAATGACTTGCAGATGAAGTATCCCCTCACTTGGAAGGACCATCTGGGGCCCTGAATTGTGATAGAAATTTCTTTATTGAAACTCTTTTGTCAGTGTATAGCTTGTAAAAGGAAACAAAAGCAATCAATCTTCCTCAGTGCTTTATGTCTTCTGAGAACACTATGCATTATGGGGAGGAATGAATAACCACTAAAGGCTACATGATCCATGAGACATACAATGCAGGAAACCAAAAACACTGGCAAAAGGATAGATTAATCTCAGGATATGTTCAATTATAAAATTCTTGACTAGTCTTTCATCCATACCACTTTATTCCTGACCTTTTGTGATGGTAGTAATATAAACTCACAACTATTTAACTCTGTAACCACCTAAAAGGAAAGGACAGGCTCATTATAAAAGATGGCTACAAATGGAAAATTATATCCCACACATTTTACTAAAGTTGTAAACCAAATAAGAAAATTGTGCTGTATGAAAATCATACTTTCCAAATTACTGCATTAAATCTCAATGGCCAAGAATGACTCTCTGCCTACCATGACATCATAAATTAGGCTTTAAGTAGAAATCCAGACATGGAATTGTGCACATTTATGAGCATTGTCTCAAGTATGTATTGAATTAAAACAAATACAGAATTTCAAATCATAGCACTTGTTCCAAAAACTGGTTGAATTACAGATTTTGTAGTTGAATGGGTACAGAGAAACCAATTCTAACTAATATATTTCACTTCACTTTTGAATAGTGCATTGATGAATAAACATAGGCCAGAATATTGTGAAGGTTGTAAGTCAGTGTTCGTCACAGATTGCTTTCCTCCTATATATCTTTGTAAACATCTACATTTCTTGTGAGGTTGGCAGCATACAGGCATTTTACAATGATGATGTTGATTTTGGGCTTTTAAAAGAGGCAGATAGTTGTGGCATGTAGCTGGACAAAACAAAAAGTGGATCTTGCAGCTTTCAGACTTATGCTGAGCTTTTATCAACTATCTCGGAAGCCAGAGTCCCATGGATGAATTCATTCCTTTGCTTCCAGGAAGAGAGTTTCCTGAGGATACAGTTTCACCTCCAGCAATGTTTCAGTTGGGTCAAACTGAGATACCTATTAAAAAATAAAATAAGGATTACTTTCATATAAGTTCATTTAACTGACTTACTATTTCATTAGCACAAAGTTTATCTTTAAACAATGTACGGGAACCTGACTGAATAATTTTGTTTTATTCATATGACTGACAGGACCTCAATTTTTCCAGAGAATTAACCAAATCCCTCAAAATAAACACCTTTATTTTGTATAATTTGTCACCACAGGAATTATGTATTTGCAGATAGTTTCCTTCACTATTATACACATAAATTTACTCTTCTCTACTCATTTTTTCACTTCTTCTGTTGTTAGAAGGTTATTCAGTCTTCTTCTAGTTATCTGTACATGGGCAATGTTCACTGGCACACAGCAATATGTCAGAATACAGACCTAACAAATCAACATCTTAATGCTGAAGACAAATTTGCTATTCTTCTACTTCCGCAGGAGAAGGAACAATATTGTAGTATACATGGGGACAGCATTGAAAACACAACAAATTACTCTTCCAATGTTTGTGGTATATTCCTTGCAGCTCAGTCAATTCCATAGTCTTCTCAGAGGAAAGACACCGTCTATTAATATTCAACCACCAAGTAACTAAATTTATGGCTGACAGACATCCAGTATGGAAAATTTCCAACAATATACTATACAGGATTATATATTAAACCAAAAACCAATAAGATTTATTACATTTAATTTTAAGGATAGTAAAAACCTTCAGAATTAATTCTGAACACTGAAACATTACACTCGACAAGCACACACAACTGAAGCTATTTAAATACTGTTTGCTTCATAATGTTTAACAGCCACTTCCGGCATCTCCAAGCCTGAATGCTTGAAAGCAGAGATCAAAACAGTTCTGAATTGTCTTACTGATCATTTCTCGCCAACTATCAGTGACAGAAATCACTGTTTTTTGAGCACAAACACATGCAACCGACACATGGTTGAATAGCCATGTAAGTGCTCAAGACTGACAGTAGAAACTGTTCGGCATTAGTCAACTGCACCTGTTAAGTGGCATAGTGTACCAAATAAACAAAGGGAATTCCAATTATTTTCTTGGTGTGTTTTTATTCTTTAAGATTTGTCCCAAATAAATGGAAGTCCCAATTAACCAGTGGCCCAATTAAGCAGAATCCACTGTATACAAGAATACACTTTCACACAGAGAAGTCTAAGGACTGCCAGGTTACTTGGTGCTATTTCACCCACTTTGGCCCATCTTGATTCTAACAGAAAATCTTCAAATACATAGAAGATCCTCCTGGAAATCATTGCAGAAAATGAGAAAAAAGATCAGAGTTGTAGAAGAGAAAGCTGACAAAGCACATGAAAGAAAAAAAGTTTTGTTGGATGAAAATTCCTCATGTAACAGCAAAAATAAATTACGAATGCACACTCAAAGCTAAATAGGTTTTACTGAAGTTGTAAAAAATGCCAGTAAAGTAACAAATGAAAGTAACATTTAAACATTGATTCCTAACAACCTGAGCATAACGCCCTAACAGAAACCATTGTACAAGTGCATTCACCTGGTGAAAAGGTCATTCTGGTTTATTATAAAAAAAATTCCTGTAGTTTAGCACTCAAACAGGTGGGATGAGAAAACAATTCATATTTGTTTTACAGAATTAATTATCACTATTTTCTGGCACAGCATTATTCAGTTATTCGAATGTTGTTGTCCTACATTCAAACATTTTACCTTTAAAGTCTGTATCTCTTCTAAATTTTTATGAAAATAGCCACATGTCAAATTCATATTTTAATCATTTAATGTAAATAAAGATTAATGTGTTCACAAAAATAATTTAGCAGTTTTTAAAATTAAAAATTCTGTAACAAAAGTGAAGTTTTCACTGGAAATAAAAACAAAATAAGATGTACCAATGGCTCAAATCAGATGTTATATACATTTCACTCAAAGCAATCTCCAAGTTTCTGTTCTTGACAACTGCTTATAAGTCGGAAGTGTACAAAAACACCATGTGGAGAGAGGAATACAGGTGCTGGAAGGGCTGTCCTCTCTGAGTGAATGAATGAGTTTGCTAAGGCCTACCAGCTCTCCTCGACTCTGCCCCAGATTGCAGTTCTGGGGGGGGTGGGGTGAGAGTGGCAGGGTAGAAAATGAATGCAAATATGCTCCAGTCCCAACCATCTGAAAATTACTACACCCATGCACCAGCTGCCAAATCCATCTCCATGCACCCCACTGGTCTCCTAGGCCTTGATGCTACAACCAAAGTGGAACAGGGTGCAGGAGTACTGAGTAAACCTCAGTTGCTATAAACTGAGGCTCTCCTAACCACTTGATTGGCCTTCTGTCAGCATTTATGATCAAAGGCCTTTCCAAAGGCTCCTAAATGTAATTTAAATACAACTTTGTTACAGACATTAAATTTACAAAATCAATTAAAAACAAATCACTTCACTCCATTTTACCGAGTGTGCCAGCTGGTATAAAACTGAGGGTTCGGTTATGACCGTTGCTTTTCTGAGGTGAGGAGATAGACAGTGCCCTGGACTAGAAAACACCTCAAAACACATCTAGGAGCAGGGTATCTCCAAGATGAGAACTGATGCAGTAAGTTTATTAAACATATCAGCCATTTCTTTGCTTCAATCTCCAGAGATATATTTACCACAGGCTCTTCTATTTATATACTCACAGAAACTTACACTATTTCTTTTTATACTACATGGAAATTTTCTTGACAATTCATTTTCATGTTGCCTATAAGATTCTTAGTCTTCTGCTGCTAGACCCCAATATCTCTGTACTCGTCTGGTTTGCACTATTCTTTGACACTTTCTGTACCTTAACTTTTAATTTAAAATTACTGATGATCTCTTTTGCGAATAACGGATTGTGCCTCTTTCTCACAGACTCCATCTTTTTGACTGGGATAAACTCTTAAAGAGCACGTACACCAGCTGTTTGGATATGTGCCACTATTATTCTACTTATCTGTCTCTCAACTTGTTTACCTGTTCATCTTAAACAGCCCCACTCCCCTGATACCAATATAGCTCCCTGTATTTAAATTGAAAACACTGGTTATGAACCTATGGGTCATTTCCAAACTGCATTTGGAATTCTAGCACACTATGGTTACTACCTCCTAGGGGACCTTTAACCACAAGCTCCCTTAATAATCTTTCTCATTACTTAAGGTGAAATCTAAAATAACCTGTTTCTGTGTGAGCTCCATAATATACAACTCTAAAAAGCAATCCCTGAAGCATTCCACAAATAATTCTCCTGCATTACAAGGCAAGTTTTTTTTTTAAACCAGGGTGTGGTAGATACCTAGTATAAGCCACAAGGGGAAGACAGAGAAGCAGACACAAGAGCAGTGTTTAAGGTAGGCACAGGAACAGACAAGGAACGAGAGAGATAGAACGCATGCAGGCAGATGGGATTAGTTTGGACTGACATCATGGTTATGGTGCTATGGACAGTGTGCAGATGCTTCCTGCAATCCCGTCCTTGACCACAAAGGGAGTAGAAACCTTGTACTTGTTAGACAGAATAAGGCTGAGGCTCATCTGGAACTAGTCTCTGGATCCTCTGTCCTGCCTCTTCTGCAGTTACACCACTTTGTCCTTGAACATTCAACATTTTAAACATAGAATAGAAATCTGCAGCACATTACAGGCCCTTCAGCCCCCAACTTTGTGCCAACCCTGTAACCTACTCTAGAAGCTGCCTAGAATTACCCTACTACATAGCTCTCTATTTTACTGAGCTCCATGTACCTATCTAAAAGTCCCTTAAAAGACCCTGTTGCATCCGCCTCTACCACTGTCACCGGCAATGCATTCCATGCATCCACCACGGTGTGTGGAAAAACTTGCCCAAATTCCCCCTCTGTACTTACTTCCCCTTATCCCCTATGTCCCCTTGTGTTAGCCATTTCAGCCCTGGGAAAAAGCCTCTGGCTAGCCATACAAACATGGCAAACATAGCTAATCTTAGGGGTGTGTGACAATCCCCTGAAACGCCATGTCCAGGTAATTCTTCTTGACGTGTTGCAGAGTTTAAGCTTGAAATCCTGTTTATTGACCCTGAGCTGAAGTTCTTCAAGCAGCAAACCCCATGCTATAGAGATGGTCACTCTTTACCATAATGGTATCCACCAGTTCCCATATGTTTCAACTAGAACACTTCACTTGCCTAGTCCTCCTACCCCTCCCCTAGTTTTTTTTTATTCTGGCATCTTCCCCATTCCTTTCCAGTCCTGAAGAAGGGTCTCTGCCCAAAATGTTGACTGTTTATTCATTTCCATTAGTGCTGCCTGGCCTGTTGAGTTTCACCAGTGTTTTGTGTATATTATTCTGGATTTCCAGCATCTGCAGGATCTCTCATGTTTATAACCTACCTAGCCAACTGTTCTAAGTAATGAGTTAATTAAGGCAAGTTCATTTATACTAGTGTTTACTACTTCAGGAATAAAGACCTTGCTCACACAGAAAGAAGTCAGAAGAATCTACAATATGGGCACAAAAAATGTCACACACGGGTGAGCATACTGAACGAGCAAGTTGGTCCATATGAAACTACTGACCAGCTGTTAGTATCATCCAGTTCATTGTTTAAAGAAAAATAATCTGACATACAGGATTCTTTTGATATTGTACTTAAAATTGTTAGGTGTTTTTGTGAATAGATCTTCTGAAACATTTACTTACTGGACCTGTTAAACTTTGATTTAATTAACTTCCTCTCTTCATTTTTTTCATTCTGTAACATGTGTTATGTGCAGACATCATATTGGTATTCTATACAAGTGGCATTAAATATTGATGAATATAAATATCAAAAAAGCCTATATTTCATTTTATTAGTTGCTAGAATATGATAAAAAGTATGGCTTGTTTTTACTTGACCACAGCTAAGAGTATTTATATAAATAAAATTAAGTTAAGCCAAATAAATGCATGAATCTACTAGACTTAGTACAGTTGTCATCAAAACCCTCACAAAAGAAGTCACATCTTGAAAAACAGTATGTGCCAAATCATTTTTTTTTCCTGTTTAAGGGAGTTTGTAAATAAGGTATTTGACATTGTGGGATTCTGCAATGTGGATAACTGAAGATTCTGCATGTATTTTGGGTATTTTCTTTTCTTCCCCCTTCTTATCCCCTGCCAAAAAGCTATGAATGCTAAAATAATTCAACTACTAAGGAAATCCATCTGATCATTTTGGAAAATGTAAGTATTCAAGAAGATTTATACTAGTGTGTTATAAAAATATTATTTAAAATAAGCATTTGACAAAAATACATTTTTAGCATTAAAGAATCTTAGCAACAATTAGAACAAAACACTTCTGTTCTGAGCTACTCATTTTTAAATGTCACAGTATCAAAGCTAATCCAATACACTCCAATCCTCCACTAATAATAATAAAAGTTGCCTACTTTGGAAAGATCCATCATAACCAGAGTTTAATCCTATTTAGTTAAGCCATGAAATATAAAATTATATTGTGCATTACTGTTCCATTACAGAAGCAACACCTCCATAACCTAGATGTCTGCCCAGATATGACCTTTCAATAAAGGGTATGATTTTTCCTAATTAGTGACCATTCCCAATCATCAGCAAAGCGATGTAAGATTATTCAACAGTGTGAACTATTCTTCATCAAAAACCTGATGCACAGTTTGTGCATCATCAATAATATCTGGAGTATTCAGAGAAAATGCAGAGTCAGAGGGACAGTGGGAATTGAACCCTGACTGGTAATTGCTGGTGCTGTAAAGCACAGCACTAACTACTATCTACTGTCATAAAAGCTAAATTTGAAAGGGGAACTATAAGAAACTATCCTAGACATCGAGGCAGCCTTTGACTGAGTGTGGTAATAAGGACCTTTGATAAAACCAGAAGTGTTTGGGAAAACTTAAACCTCATTGACTGCTTGATTTTAGCAAGATGAATTTCAGGCATGAGCATTTATTTATTTGTTAAGTAATATTCATGCCAAAGCATGAGTACTTCCAATTTAACCATTACCATTCCTGAGTCCCTCACCATAACTACCTGGGGGAAAGACGGGAAGAGGCAGCACAGACAAATAGATGATCACGATTTACCAGAAACTTAACTGCAGCTCATCACTCTACCTCTCAAACTCAGCTGGAGAAGCGATATACATTTACCTGGAGAAGCGATATAGTAACAACATTCAAAAAACTAAACACAATCCAGCAGAAAACGGCTTATTTGATTGGCAGTATATTCAGTACTTTACGTATTCACTTTGCAATACCCACAACTGTTTCGACTGCAAAATATATCGGAGTTAATCAAGAAGGCAGTTTGATAATACCTATGACAATTGCAACTTCTGCTACATACAAGGACAGCAGAAGAATGGTGGATGTGTTGTTGGAAGTCAATAAATACTCACGACATTACTGTGGGAGTTCCTCGGGTCAGCAATGACTCAACCATCAATGACCTATTGCTTCATATTTGAACTTTAATTCTTCGCTAGAAGAGTGCATACACTATGATGATATCTGCAACCTGAAGGTTTTTTCCTAAATCACACTCCATCCTAATCTGGGGATAGTTTGCAATTCCTTCATTGTTAACTGGTCCTAATCCTGGAATACACTGCTCGACAGCACTGTAAAAGTGCTGCAAACCAATTTGTCAGCTTACCAGCAACTCCTTAGAGATGGGAAGTAAATGCTTACCTTGCTTGGGATGCCACATTCCAAAAATTAATTGAGAAATATTGAGCAGACACTTACATAATTATTCAAGACTTAATTTATTACTTCCTGAGGTCATACCTGGAAGAAAGTCTAATTAAATATAAATCATATGAAAAGGGATTTTTTGACTCAGAGTCTACACACCATTAAATATCCATCCACAATAATCCAGTGAAATTGGAAGAATTTGTGGAGCCAGGATTGTTGATGTATTTCCTTGAGTTCCTTGAGATGTTTACTCTAAGCAGTTCAGGAGTCAGAATCATATAGGAGGGCAGAGATCAATGCTGCTTGACACTGATTGATACAGTTTAGTGCCAGGCCTGAGGTCATGATTTTCAAATATCCTTTCCCAGGTTAACCAAATATTGTACTAGTGCCTTGAAGATGGTGTTGAACTTTGTCAATGATATTTGCCTTTGTCAAGATGAGACTCCCAAGTTATAGGAAGCAGTCCATTGTCTGGGCTTTACTGTGAACCTTTATTGTCAAAGACTATGGGAGGCATTGCAGGCACAGATTACTAGAGGATCTAGGTCTTAAGGATGTTGAGTATTAGATCTATCTTCTCATGCTTGATTGAACAAGTGAATAATATAGGTTCTAGCTCAATTGCTGAGCATACACTAATGTAAGTAATGTTGCATTTAACAGCTGAATTGCTTAAGTTTCAGCGATCTTGGTTTCGAAACGTAACTGCCTAAATTGCCTTTAACTGTTAAGATGACCTCCACTGCCATTGGAAGCTTGATGGCGATGCAACATTGTGCTGAGAAAATCCAAGAAAAATGATACAGCCTAGGAAAAATTAGTAATCAACTTAAATCATGTTTGATTGCTAACTCTTCTGCCATTTGTTCAAAGGTCATCAACCTGAAACTACATTTTGTTTATCTCTCTATAGATGCCGCCTAATTTATTGAATATTCCCAGCAAATTTTCATTCTGGATTGCTACTATTTTTTTAATCTGTAATTTGACAGAACTATTGCAACTGTCTCTTCAGGAAGTGATCAAACTAGCAAACTGGTTAGGCACATTAGCTTAAGATGTCTACACAGTAGAAGGCATCTGATCATTAGGTGATAGCATTTTTAACTGTAACATGGCACTTCTGAGGCTATATTGTTTGATTTCACATCTATGCATACGGACTTGACTGCACACTCATTTTTAAAACATTTAATCCATAATGCAGAAAGAATCCATTCTAAGTTAACTTGCTTTTGTCAGCCTGATGGTGTGCATCTCCTAAACTGCAAGTAATAAATGATGATTCTTTTCAAGTAAGTCGTGCTGATGTTTGAAGATGGTTGATGTTTAAATAAGACTCTTTTCCAAACATGTCCTCAGGTATTGAATCTTTTCATTTCCCTAGAGAGCTCTTGCAGGTAGTTAATTATCTCGTACTTTTCCTTAGTGAAGATCTTACAGTTTCAACAAACCATATTTACAAATACAGGCGTAAGGAATGTCTCTGGAGAGGTAGCACCTCTGGTGAAGGGGCTTGTTGTGACCGTTCACTCAGCTTTGGTCACCACTAGACACTCAGCTCTCACCCGTGGCCCCAAATAGCTGTTTGCATGTCACAGCAGTGACACCCCGGTATTCCACTTCAACAGGAGAGCTAAATCAGGCATGTGTAGCCATACCTCGTACCCCAGTGAGACAGGGACATGACTGTCCTAGCATGCAAAGCCATCTCCAGCGGATTGGGCAGATGAGATTAATGACCAAGATAGCGATTCTTCAAAACTTTGTGAAATTCGAAAGGCATCGTTAAGGGACAGAAATCATGGTCCTCCACTGCAACCAAGGAAGACCCCAGTTGTGACGGACCTAGTGCAATTCCTTCTCCAGTTTAAAAACCCTCTCACACAGGCTTCTTTGTGCAGTTCACGTTATCTAAAAGAAAAACTGTACAAATCTGTCATTGTTGGTATGATGGACAACCAATCAATCATTGACAAACAGTTCATTCCACTTACTATCAGTGGAGATGGGAAAGCGAAATGTATCGATAATCAATTTTAATCTGCGACTGATTTCAAACTAAATAAAACATTTGCTGTAGGTGAGCTATTAAGCTGGGAATTCTAATACAAAGTAGAAAATAGAATTGTGGTCAAATTAAGTAATTAATTTATATTACAATAGGAATTTTGTGCATAATTTTATTCCAATGAATAAATATGATACCTTTAATTACTGTATGCATTAGGCACTTCAATGATTAATAATTATAATGTACAGGAAATCATGTTTATATTTTCTCATACAGAATCCATCTACTACTGTCAACTAATATAACACTGGAATTATTTGTGTATCACAGCACATTCATGCATCAGAAAAGAGCACAATTTCCACTTTAACATGTCGGCTTTGTTTTGCAGGCTTGCATCTAATGAGATGGCACTTTTTAAATCCCTAAAGAAAACTCAAATGTGAAGACTAAGCAAAAATGGTAGCAAGCAGCCAGATGCATAGAGCTGCAGGTATATCTGGTAATAAAAAAAAACACAGAATGTTCCACTTAATAATATTCACTAGGTTGTAGCTGAACAAGTGAGTCAACATTCAAGGACAATGATCATATTGATTTTAACATAATATGTTGTAATTTTTGGTTTCAGGTTGTCAGTTAAATGCTAATAGTAGTAGCCTGAAATATTAAACTCACATTTATTTACCTGATAGCTTGTATGAGAACACACAAGTACGGTCATACATAGAGATCATGCCTCTTGTTGCCCTTCAAACATTGTATTCACTAAGGACAGCAGAGTTTGCAAATGTTTACACCATTATCCAATTAACAGACAATAACACTCTAGCATCTGTCAACAAACAAAGCTGTTGTTTTGCTTCGCTCCAAGGCATTTCTGTTCATCTGGCTTGTATGTGTGCTTAATTAACACACTGTACTAGTCTTTTGTAAATAACTTTCCATGATCTTATTTTATATAGGTCTCTATAATCTCCTTTGGCTCTTTTGGCCATGGTGACCTTTTGTACTCTCCAGGATATCAGCAAATTAAATTACTATGCCATTCTGAAATAAGGAAGATGAAAAGCATTTTTAGCAGATATATTTGGACAAGATTTCATTTGTAAAGTTAAAATAACTGCAGGTGATGGTAGGAAATGTAGGGTGGTCAGGACAAAAAATGGATGTGACTAGTATTTTTGTAAAGCATAAATTTTGGAAGTAATCCACAGTAGGAGGGAGAGAAAAATTTTAAAAATGCCTATCAACAACACAGAAGTTCTACTATAATGGAAAGCACTGATGTAACACACAATTTTCTTGATTTTTATTTGGGCTCTACTTTAGTACTTGACAATTTAAAAAAAAATTATCTGACATTTGGTGTAAATATTTCCTGAACCAATTTAGATAAAGGCGGTGATCTTCTAAATTTGAAGTTTAAACTAGGGGGAAAGGAAAAAAAACTAGGAGCAGCACAAACTATTGTTACTCCGTTCACAGACAGGCGCAGTCCATGATCTTCTGCTCAAAATCAGGCCGATCATCTCAGATCTGCCTGTCTTTATTCTCTTAAAAGGATGCAAGCCACAGGCTAAAATCCAATCTTCCTTTCCAATCCTGGACATCTGCACTGCACCAAAGGACTCTGCATGAATTCCAATGTAGAATTGCATTAAATATATTTTCCAAAACTTTACTACAAAGATGGAGCAAGACCCATTATAATCTCAGAATGATGAGCAGGAATTCATTCACTTTAAAATTAACTGAACCAAATCAAATAATGTACTTACATTTTTATGGTATTTTAGTAGCTTTAATTTTATTTTTCATTATATTTTAACTTTTTACAAAATAGCATTTGTAGACATTTAGAAGCAGTAAATATATTCATAAACGTAATGCATGATGACGGAATTAATAGTCTCTGAGTCTGACTGCAGGATCTCACCAGATGTCAATGTCATTTTGGGGGCAGAATTTGACATACTTGGAGAAGTCTTGAAGTAACTAACCAACTATGTGTTAGCCTTGGAGGAGAAGACTGTGGCTATTAGGTTATGGAAGATAACCAGTACGCTCAGACAGGTTAGCTATCAACAAGTTTCCACCCATCAAATACATTTAAATTGACAGGATGCTTATCCAATTGCAAAATACTCAGTTTTGGGAACAAAATAAAAAAGTAATGAAAATATATAATATGCATAATTTATTTTTGCCATTGATGTGAGTAATCCTTCATTATATATGCTTCTAGGCAAGAAAGAAATTTCACAAGGGAAGGAAAATATAAAAGTTAAGAGAAACTACACTATGTAATTATACCACCAATAAAGTCAAACTTATTAAGTGAAATGTTACTTCACAAAATTAACACATTAATTTTGAGAAATATACAATTATGCTGTCGTAGCTGAGATAATCTTTCTAATAATAAAATTATTTAGTTTAATGCAGGTTTTGAACATTTTAATTTACATTTATATATTTCATGATAGACTTACAGTTTTAATAAATAGGCAACTAATAAACCCACAGAAGACATCAAATTATGGGATGGTGGGGTATTGCATTCCTAGAAATTATCTACATCATGTTTTTCCATAACTCAAAGTCATGTGACCTGCATGTCTGAAAACAGAAGTCGTAGAAAATAAAATTTGTGTTTATTTATTGAATTTCTGTGCCACATAAATTCTGTGAAAGTGAATCTTATTCTGTACCTCAAATTTTTGGGTAGTGATTTGTGAACTCTGTTAGGGGGAACTTCCATTTCCCAAACAGATGTAACGAGTCTATATTAGAAATCTCATGAAATCAATGTTACATTATTTGCTTTATTTCCTTTGTATTTCAACTTAATCTAATTGCAATTTACAGTTTAGAACATAGAACAGCTTATGAACTGTTTACTTCAAAATTTCATCCATGAGTGTTATTTTGTTCTGCATTATTTTGTTACAGAAAAAAAACTGATCCATTTTGAGGAAACTGATGAGTTTTTCTTCAATTTAAAGTATCCTATAACAACTACAAAATAAACCCTGTTCTTAGGTAGACCTGTAAGCTAATGCAAAACAGATTTTGGATTGATTATAGAACACAATTTTAGTTGCCAAAGTGGCAAGTGTACAGGAATAGTAAAAAGTCAAGGGACTAAAAATCTACAGAGAATAATTTTCTTCACAATGTCACAAATACACTCACGGTATCTAAACTATTCTTGAAATAAGGGTGGGCTTTCTGAAATTAACAGATGGCTTACATCTGAAATCTACATGCAAATGTTTATCAACTCGTTAGTTGATAAATCTATAAGATAATACTTGGTAAAGGTATGAGGAATTATCCATATGCCAGCTTTGTATTTGATGTCCAAAGGCACTTTTTTGAAACTGGTCCAAAGAGAAGTGGTTTGGTGCCTAGTTAGCTTTCCCTGTAGGTAATCTTCCTGCCAGCTGCTAACATTAGCTGATTCTACAGGCAATCCAAGCAGGCTTTGCTTGAAAACAGATCAAATAAAACCTTCAGTTTATACTGAAGAGGCAGACAGCTGAGATTTTTTAGTAATTCAGCCAATAATATATTAAGAGTATATTATCTTTTAGCTAATAAAATGTTACAAAATCTTGAAATATATAATCTTTCAGAAATTCAATGTTATCATAAAACTAAATACCATGCAGAATTCTTCCCTTTACACATTTCTTCCCTGTATAAAAATCAGAAAGATTAGTAATAAAACAATGTTACAGACTTGCAACTGAGTTCAAGATCAAATGTAGAGAAAAATGTGCCAGTATTTTTCCAGTCAAAGGTTCAGCTGATGCTTCAGGTCAAGCCCTGAATCAAACTGGTGCACTGCATCAATCGAAAATGTTGGCTGTTCCTCTACTATCACAGATGCTTGACCTACTGAGTTCTTCCAGCAGTGTATTTTCTGCACCAGATTCTAGCATCTCTTATGCCTCCAGTATTTTTTCAAGTCTGATCGTTTAAAATTTTGCTTCCAGTTAGAACTTTGTGCAGGACCCAGGAAGTAGATCACCCTATCTAATTAAATAGTTTACAAAAGAAATTGGTGGGAGTACTTACAGTAGGATATAAAAATATATTGGAAATGAGCTGCAAGGGGGCATGGGGGTCTACACTGCAAGGCTAACCCCTTTTGATTTTTTTCAGCACTTTGCAAAACTTCAGTGAAGAGTAATATTTGATGAGAACCAAGCAGGTTATGAATGCATGGAGTCAATTTTCTACTCCAAGATTATTTACAACAGTAAAGCAGAAAACTTTGATTATTGGAACAAGCAAAATTCTATCCATATCTGTTCCATAACAGATATATTCTAATGTTTTCCGGTAAAAGCTAGAATGCCATAAATGCAAATGAAGAATACCGACTATGGCCATGCAACCAGGAATAGGTTAGTCTCACAGTGTGGGACCTACTGCCCTCCAATGCTCCCTTCAAATCTAGGAGCTATTGAGAAATCAGCTCAAAGTCATTCTTTTAAACACTGTATCTTTGATAAGGAATCTCCTGAGAATTAATTGCAACCACATTGGATAAAGGATCAAGCTTAGAACGCAATTCTGACTCCTGGCAATAAAAGTATTTACTGGGCCAAATTATTTTGCTTCTCCCGGACTGACATAGACAACAGGATCATGATCAGCAATGTGCCACACCATTCCTAAACCTGTCAGGCTTGGGGTAGGATTGGGTCACTATACTTTTAACTAAAAATTCCTTATCTGGAGCTGAGGAGGAAATAGGTAATATATAACAAAATGCTTTGGTTATTGTTCAAGTGTTTTCAGTTAATATTAAAAATTAAATTTTGAGAAATTAGAATACTTAACATTTTATTTAAATATCTCTAAACATTATTTCTAAAATAACTAAAAAACCAGCCTCAAGATTTTGAAGGGAAACAAGCACTAAACCAACCTTGCCACCTGCCACATGATGTTAGGATGTTCCAGTGGCAATGCCTGAGCCATCACTGTTGTTGAAGCCCGACTAAACCATATTACTCCTAGGTAGAGTGACTCAGCTCATTTGGCCCTTCAGCCCAAGTGAGTGTATGGAGGCAGGGAACACAGGTGGTGAGCTGATTCCAGCCTTATCAACCACTGTGCCCACAATGATGATGCTTCTCCTAACCTGTATGTTAACAATGGTAATGCATGGAAACATTGCAACTTAGCTTCCCAATGCTTATGCTGGGGAATCCACTAACTCAAGGAGTTCTTCATTGCCGATAGCGCTATTAAGTTGTTTTGTGCCCTTGCATGCGTTTCTTTGCATTTTTTTATTTTAAAAATTAATTTTAAATTTTCAAAAAAATATTTTGGATGTCATAAACATATTATGATTTTTGTGTTTTTACAGTAAGTTAGGCCAGCTGACAACATGTTTCAATAGCTGTGGACAAATTTTTTTAAAAAATTCACTTACGGGATGTGGCCATCGCCAGCTAAGCCAGCACTTATTGCCCATCCCTAGTTGCCCTTGAGAAGATGGTGATGTGTTGCCTTTCTGAACTGCTGCAGTCCCTGAGGTGTAAATACATCCATAGTGCTGTTAGGAAGGGAATTCCACGATTTTGACCCAATGAAAAAATGGTGATATGCTTCTAAGTCAGGATGGTGAATTATTTGGAGGGGGATTTCCAAGTGGTGGTGTTTCCAGGTATCTGCTGTTCTTGTCCTTCTAGATGGTAGTGTTCATGGGTCTGAAAAGTGCTGCCTTAGGTGTTATTGCAGTGCATCTTGTAGACAGTACACACTGCTGCAACTATTTATCACTGGTGGATTTATCATTGGATGCTTGTGGAAGGGGTACCAATAAAGTGGTACTCTTGTACTGGATGGTGTAAAGCTTCTTGAGTGTTGATGGAGCTCCACTCATCTAGGCAAGTGGCAAGTATTCCATTATATTCCTGACCTAAGCCTTGTAGATGCTGGACAGGCTTTGGGGAGTCAGGAGGTGAGTTACATACCACAGGGTTCATAGCTTTTGACCTGCTCTGGTGGCCACAGTAGTTATATGGCTAAACCATTTCAGTTTTCTGTAAATGGTAATCCCCAGGATGTTGATAGTAGGGGATTCAGTGATGGTGATGCCACTGAATGTCAAGGGACGATGGTTAGAGCCTCTCTTGTTGGAAATGGTCATTGCCTGGCACTTGTGTGGCTCAAATGTTACTGGCCTCTTGACAGTCCAAGCCTGGATACTGTCCAGGTCCTGCTGCATTTCGGTATGAACTACTTCACTATCTGAGGAACGTAGAACATTGTGTAGTCATCTGCGAACATACCCACTTCTGACCTTATGATGGAAGGAAGGTCATTGATGAAGCAGCTGAAGATAGTTGGTCCTAGTACACTTCCCTGAGGAACTCTTTCAATGATGTCCTGAGGATGAGATGACGGATCTCCAACCACTACAACCACCTTCCTTTGTGTCAGGTATGATTCCAACCAGCAGAGGGTTTTCCCCCTAATTCCCATTGACTCCATTTTAGCAACTTGATGCCATACTCGGTCAAATGCTGCCTTGATGTTGAGCTTTATCACTCTCACTTCACCTCTGGTATTTGGTCCATGTTTGAGCCAAGGAGGTGATGAGGTCAGGAGCTAAGTGGCCTTGACAGAACCCAAACTGGGCATCCGTAAGTAGGTTATTGCTGAGTAGGTGCTGTATGATAGCACTGTTGATGACTCCTTCCATGACTTAGCCGATGATTGAGAGTAGGCTGATAGGGCAGTTGGATTTACCGTTTTTTGTGTACAGAAGACACCTGGGCAATTTTCCACATTGCTGGGTAGATGTCGGTGTTGTAGATGTACTGGAACAGCTTGGCTAGTGACGGGGCAAGTCCTGGAGCACCATTCTTCAAGACTATTGCCGGCATTTTGTCTGGGTCCCTAACTTTCGCAGTGCTTTCAGCCATTTCTTGATATCTTGGAGTGAATTGGATTGGCTACAAACTGACATCTAGGATGCTGGGGACCTCTGGACAAGGCTGAGCTGGATCATCTGCTCGTCACTGAAGATTGTTGCAAATGCCTCAGTCTTATCTTTGCACAGGTGTGCTGGGCTCCTCTATCGTTAAG
Source organism: Hypanus sabinus (assembly GCF_030144855.1). Taxonomy (NCBI): domain Eukaryota; kingdom Metazoa; phylum Chordata; class Chondrichthyes; order Myliobatiformes; family Dasyatidae; genus Hypanus; species Hypanus sabinus. Next base: position 45,244,439 of record NC_082716.1, on the reverse strand, counting down.
GATGTGGATCTTTATGGAGCCTTCTCCTCCAGTGAGTTGTTTGATTGCCAACAACTATTCACGGTTGTAGGTGGTAGGACTACAGAGCTTAGATCTGATCCGTCGGCTGTGGGATCACTCAGCTCTGTCTACTACTTGCTGCTTATTGTGTTTGGCATGCAAGTAGTCCTGTATTGTGGCTTCACCAGGGTGATGCCTCATACTGAGGTATGCCTGGTGGTGTTCTCAGCAAGTCCTCCTGCACTCTTCATTGAACCAAGGTTGATCCCCTGGCTGGGTGGTAATGTTAGAGTGGGGGCTATACCGGGCCATGAGGTTACAGATTGTAGTTGAGTACAATTCTGCTGCTGCTGATGGCCCACAGCACCTCACAGATGCCCAGATTTGGGCTACTGGATCTGTTTGAAGTCTATCCCATTTAGCATGGTGGTAGTGCCACACAACCTGGTGGAGGGTTTCTTCAATGTGGAGACAGGATTTAGTCTCCACAAATACTGTGTGGTGGTCACTTCTACCAATGCTGTCATGGACAGATCCTCCTGGGCAGGCAGGTTGGTGAGAAAGAGGTCAAGTGTGTTTTTCCCTCTTGTTGGTCCCCTCACCACCTACTGTAGTCCCAGTCTAGAGCTTTGTCCAGTGGGACCCAACCAGCTCGGTCTGTGGTGGTACTACTGAGCCACACTGGGTGATGGACATTGAAGTCCCCCACCCAGAGTACATTCTGTGCCCTTGCTACTTTCAATACCTTCTCCAAGTGCTGCTCAACATGGAGAAGTACTGATTCATTAGCTGAGGGAGGACGGTACATGGTAACGAGCAGGAGGTTTTCTTGCCTAAGTTTAATCTGGTGCCCTGAGACTTCATGGGGTCCAGAGTCAACGTCCAGAGTTGCCAGGGAAACTCACTCTCTACTGTATACCACTGTGCCACCACCTCTGCTAGGTCTGTCCTGCCGGTGAGACAGTGCATACCCAGGAATGATGATGATGGAGCCCAGAATGTTAACAGTAAGGTATGATTCTGTCAGTACAACTATATCAGGCTGTTCCTTGACAGGTCTGTGAGACAGCTCTCCCAACTTTGGCACAGGTCTCCAGATGTTAGTTAGAAAGACTTGGTCAACAAGGCCGGCTTTGCCACTGTTATTTCCAGTGCCTAGGTTGATGCTGGGGGTTCATTCCTTATTATTTTCTTTTTAGCAGTTGGATATAACTGAATGGCTTACTAGGCTATTTCAGAGGGCATTTAAGAGTCAACCACATCACTGTGGGTTTGGAGTCACATATAGATCAGATCACATAGGACTCCTCCCCTAAAGGACATTAGTGAACCAGATAGTTTTTTTTTACGACAAATGCCATGGTTTCATGGTCATCAGATATTTGTACTGAATTCACTATCTGCCATGGTGGAATTCAAACATGTCCCCAGCGTTTAACTGTGTCTCCGGATTACTGATCCAGCAGTGATTACCACTATGCCAAATCTCCCAATGGTGATAGAGGTGGCTTTGCCCAGGAAGCTAACAACAGTAAATATCGCTCCAGAAATAATGAATGCAGACCAAAATAAATGCACAGGAATAACTAAGGAGTTCATATGATTATGGAACTCACAGAATTGAAAACTTCTTCAAGCTCTCCTCTTAAACTGTGCTCAGAGATGCTTTGCACTTGTAAGGTGCTGAATGGATAACTGTAAACTATAAACCAAGCCACTTTAATGCAAGAATGAGGCTCCACAGATAATCTTCAAAGCATCATTGATGAATTTTTGTATTTGGAGTGACCTGTTTTCTTAACTGCTGTTCTGGTTTGCCTTTGGTCTCCATTACAGAGTTATCAAATGTGAGCATTCACAGCAAAAGTGTTACTCCATCCTTCTCTTCATACCATTTACTGTTGATCTACAAACTTTAGATAAGAATGCACAGGGAGAAGCTATTTTCATTTTCAGAATTAATAATTTTAAAGTGTTGTTTTGTATTTTTGAATAACTTTTTGAAAAAGAAACAAAAAGATTGTTTTATCTTATTTTTAAACCATTCTTCATTGTTTCAAGAGACCATTAGAATAATGCTAAGCCCCACTGCTCTTTTGCTCCTCAGATCTGTGAAAAGGGCTTTGCTGGTTATCAGAGCTTCCTGGGACATTTTGAATTGGGATTTCGAGAAATACCATCAAAGATGCTCTTGTCAGTTCAAAAGCTACTAAAACATAAACACATAAAACTTACAAGATTGCAAAAAAATCCTAACATTTACCAATTCAAAAGAACAAAAAATGCAAGTAAATTCAATTGATATGAACATTACCATTTAGCTGATAATTATCCTTGCCTGTTACAACCATGAATGTGGTTCCCATACTATGAGTCCAATATCAGAACACAGTCAGAAAAAGGGTGGCAAAAAATGGCCATCAAGTTTACGCGTTGAAAATTTCTGCAAAGCCCTGTTCATAATTCTACAATACTGGCTTTGATATTTCCATATTGTACATTAAGCTAAAGTTAAAGAAAAAACAATATGGTGCACTTACATCTCTTCTGGGGAAGGTGCTTAGCAGTTTATATTCATCTTTTGGGAAGCCTTTGGAAGCCACAAAATCAAAGACAACTTGCAGTTTGTTGCTTGCTAAGAAACGTCGTTCAAAGAATTCCCCCCGTGGTGTTCTGATACGCAGCTTACTGACAAGTTCATTGCTCTCCTCTCTTGGCTCTGGAGGTAATGACTGCTCGAGGGACAATCGAATAGCCTGGATAAATAACAAGATATAGCAGAACTTTCTATGAGTAAGTTCTTTTTTTCTTTTCAAATCTTTTTATTATTATTATTATTATTATTATTATTATTCAAACACAGGTACATCAAAGTAACAACACTTACCATGCCTCAAAAAAAGAAATTATCTTAAAGATTGAAAATTTTTTGTAATAAAAAAAACCCTACTAAGCAAGAAAAGTGAGAAAAAAAAGAACCCATTGAGGGTACAACCCCAGAGCCATACGTCACACAGAGAGCTTCTAAAAATAAACATCAAACTGCCAGCAAGAAAGATATATATAAAAAAATTTACACTTAGATCGTGGAGGAAATCTATCAGTTAATTGAAATGATAATAACGAGCAAATGAGCCCCATCTCTTCTCAAAATCAAATAAAGGTTCAAAGGTTCGACTTCTAATTTTCTCCAAGCTAAGACACAGCATCACTTGAGAGAACCATTGTGACAAAGTAGGAGCTGATATATCCTTCAATTTCAACAAGATGGCCCTCCTAGCTATCAATGTAACAAACGCAATAACATGTTGGTCAGACACAGAAATACCATGGATATTTTGAGGAATTATTCCAAAAAGCACAGTCAATTCATTAGGTTGTAAGTTGATTCTGAGTGCTTTAGAAATTGTCGAAAAGACTGACTGCCAAAACTGTTTTAACATAGAACATGACCAGAACATATGTGTCAGTGTAGCTATCTCAGTTTTTCATCTATCACAATACTTGTCAACATTGGGAAATACTTTAGAAAGTCTCTTTGTCAAATGGTAACGATGAACAATTTTAAATTGAATCAGTGAATGACTAGCACAGATCGAAGAAGAGTTAACCAGCTTCAGAATCCGCGTCCAATCCTCCTATATAAAAGTCAAATTGAGTTCCTTCTCCCAATCCTGTTTAACCTTAAGTAAAGGATTCTTATCCCATTGTAATAATAAATTATAAATTCTTTCAAAAGAACCTTTCATCGAACGGTTCATATTTATAATAGTATCTAACAAGTCAGCCTCCAATATGTAAGGAAAATTACTTAAATATTTTTGTAAAAGATGTCTAACTTGAAGGTATTGTAAAAAGTGTGAATATGAGAGAGAATATTTATCGACTAATTGTTCAAAAGACATCAATCTGCCTTCTTTAAATAAATCCAAAAAAGAATTAATACCTTTATTTTTCCAAAGTAAAAAAATTAGATCACTCCAAGAAGGTTTAAAAAAGTAATTATGATAAATTATACTACAAAGTTTACATTTTTTAAGATTAAAATAATTGCGGAACTGGAGCCAAATTTGTAAAGAGTGCTTAACCACAGGATATAGATTTAAATTAGCAACTTTAGCTAATTGTATAGGTAGAGCAACTCCTAATAACGAAGTTAAATAAAACTGTTTCACATCTCTCAGTTCCAGGTCTACCCAAATTGGTTGATCATTCCTATCACCCCAATATAACCAAAAGGTCATATATTGCAAATTAATAGCCTAATAATACATTCTTAGATTAGGCAAAGCGAGACCTCCATCCTTTTTCAACATTTGTAAATGACATTTACTAATTCTTGGTTTTTTATTATCCCAAATAAAAAATAGACTAATAGAATCAATCCCATCAAAAAACTTCTTAGTCAAAAAAACAGGAATATTCTGAAATAAATATAAAATTTTGGTAAAATCATCATTTTAACTACATGAAAATGTAAGCGGGCTCCATCTACTAAATGAGTACTTCATAGAGTCCACTAATGGAGGAAAATTGGCTTTATAAAGATCCTTATATTTTTTAGTCATTATGACACCTAAATATCTAAAAGAATCCATAACTTTAAAAGGAATATTATCATATAAAGAGACAGATTCATTTAAAGGAAGTAATTCACTTTTACTAAAATTTATTTTATATCCTGAAAAATCTCCAAATTTGTCAAATAATTTTAGCAAAGTAGGAATAGATTTTTCGGGGTTAGATATATATATACTAATAAATCATCAGCGTAAAGAGAGATCTTGTGCATGGTCTCATTCACAAAAATCCCATGAATATTTTTGGCTTCATGAAGAGCAATAGCAAGGGGTTCTAAAATTAAATTAAATAACAAAGGATTTAATGGTAGCCAAAATAAAGGAGACCTACAGTTATTAGTGACAACAGTAGCAATAGGAGCTTTATATATCATTTTAATCCAATTAATAAAATTAATACCAAAACCAAATTTTTCTAAAACATTAAATAAATATTTCTATTCGACTCGATCAAGTGCTTTTTCAGCATCAAAAGATACAACGCATTGTGGAGTTTTAGAAGAGGGCAAATATATAATGTTAAATAGTCTCCGAACATTTGAAAAAGAATAACGACCCTTTATAAAGCCTGTTTGATCTTTAAAAACGATTTTACCCAAAATACTCTCTAACCAATTGGCCATTATCTTTGACAGAATCTTAGCATCAACATTCAATAATGAAATAGGTCTGTATGAGGCACAATCAGTAGGATCTTTATCCTTTTTGAGAATTAAAGAAATAGAAGCCTCATAAAAAGTAGAGGGTAAATCACTTCTCACAAAAGAATATTTAAACATCTCCAACATATATGGAGAAAGGAATTTTCCAAATTTTTAATAAAATTCTACAGGATAACCATCAAGTCCTGGGGCCTTACCAGCTTGTATTGAAAAAATAGCTTTATGAATTTTGGATTCAGTAATTTGGGCACCAAGAGTTTTTTTGATCCTCAGCAGAAACTTTAGGAAAAGCAATCTTTCTTAAAAAAGCATTAATTTCAGAAGAATCTACTGGACAGTGAGATTTATAAAGTTCAGTATAAAAATCTTGAAAAATCTTATTAATTTCTTCATATTCCCGAGCCAGGGTACCACCCTTTCTAAAAATTCTCAAAATTTGCCTTTTGGCTCCAGCCGATTTTAATTGAGATGCAAGTAGTTTATTATTTTTATCTCCAAACATATAAAATTGGCTCTTTAACTTAAACAGATAACCTTCAATTGGATGAGTTAATAATAGGTTATATTGTGATTGAAGTTCCACCTTTTTTTAAATAAGTCAATATTAGGGGAAGTCACATAGATATTATCTAAATCTTTAATTTGTTTTGAAATTTTATCTAATTCTGCTTTAGTCTGTTTTTTAAGTTTAGCTGAATAAGAAATAATCTGACCACGTAAAAATGCTTTAAATGTATCCCATATAATTAATTTGTACATACCTCCTATATCACTAAAGAGAAAAAAATCTTTTACCTGGCTTTTAATAAAACTGATAAAATCAGAGTTTTGCAATAAAATCTGAGACATGCGCTATGGTGGATGGCAAAAATTACATCATCAAATTCAAAGGACAAACTCAAAGGTGCATGATCAGTTATAGCAATAGCGTCATATTCACAGTTTTTAACATTAGGCAAAAGGCAGGGATCAACTATAATATGATCAATCCTCGAATATTTTTTATAGACATGCAAAAAAAGAAATTATTCTCTGTTATCAGTGTGCAAATGCATCCATAATTCGATCAACTCAAAATCGGTCAAAAAGGAGTTAATAACTGAAGCAGAATGATTTGGAAGTTGTTGATTAGTTGAGCTCTTGTCAATCATAGGATTTAAACAAGTTAAAATCTCCACCCATTATCAACATATCTTCATTTAAATCTGGCAATAAAGCAAATACTTTTTAAAAAAGAAGGATCATCTAAATTAGGACCATACAAATTGACCAAAACAACCTTTCTATTACAAATCACTCCTTTAACAATTAAAAATCTACCATTAGAATCTGACCCAATATCCTCTTGAGTAAATATATTAGATTTAATAAAGATAGATACGCCTTTAGTTTTACTCTGAGAAGTAGCATGGAGCTGTAATCCATTCCACCATCCAAAAAATCTATTTTGATCTCTCGCCCTGATATGCGTCTCCTGAGCAAAAATTATATCGTTGGAATTGATTAATAATTTTAAAAGTCTTTTTTCATTTAATAGGATGTTTCCAACCACGTACCTTCCAACTTATTACATTATTCCACTTAACTGCCATACTATAATTTTATTCTAATTTACTTCACACATGCGCAGAACACATACCAATACCGGATGATCAAAAATAGCAGTGATGAAGAATACAACCATATAAAAAAAACACGCATGCTCTGGAACCATCCAATGGGAAAAAACTCCTAACTCTAGACCCACCCACCCTCCCAAAAGCCCAGAAAAAAGGCAAGCAAACTTAGATAGAATACAAAGCCATGGGCCGCTCAGTCGGTCTCCTCTCTCCCTCCCCCCAGCCAACACACAAAAAAATAAAATGACCTTGCAAGAAAGACAGTAATGTCTCAAAGGAGAGTGTTTACATTCTGTTAGGTATTAAACAAAAAAAGAACCAAAATAATATAATCTCTTAGAGAGAAAAACCAGCGCCATCTTAAATTTAGCTTAAAATCTCTAAGAAAACTTTAAATTCAGTTATAGGATGCTATAGTAAAACAGATAAACACGAGGTTAATAGTATATTTAACCAAACTAAATTTACAAAAATATTAATTAGTAATATCATAAATAACTGAACCCTCCCAGATATATATATATCTAAAAAGAAACCCTATTAGTAGAAAAAAAACCTACCAATTAGTAAATTAAGAAACAAAAAAAAAGAAATATCAAACCAAATATTAGATAAAAGGAACAAGTCCTTTTATCCTCTTTTCTCAGTCAAATATCTAATTAGCCATTTAAACAGTCAAACTTGAACCATAAATGTTTCCAAAAAAAATCCAATAGGGTGCAATAATGAGTAGGTTTTCTTATCTTCTTTTATTAATCTCTCAATGAAATATCCAAATAACCTTCATATATCTTGTTTTTGAAATGTGAATAATATACAGATAATCAAACAGCTTTTCAGATAGTTCATTCGGTAGTAGCGTCACTGACGGTGACAGTTATAGCCTGAACAAAATCCAGTGCGGCTTTTGGGTCAAAGAAAATGCGTGGAGAAGAATTAGGAGGAAAAAATTTCATTCTTGTCGGGTAACTCAAAGAGGGAAATAGTTTCTTATCATATGCTTGTTTCATTACCAAAGCAAATCTTGATCTTTGTTCCATTACTTCTTTCGGATAATCTTCATAAAAATGGAGCTCAGACTCGTTGAATCCGAAAACTCTCTGTTTTCTTGCCTGTCGCATTATTTGATCTTTAATTTTAAAGTGATGAAAACAAACCAGAATAGATCCTGGTCTGCTTGAATCCTTAAATTTCGAAGTAAACGCTCTATATGCTCTTTCAATAGTCGGAAATAGAGAATGAAAGAGCTTACCAAAGTAAACCGTTAAATCTCCATTTTCAGCTCCTTCTTGCAATCTACCAATTTGTATATTGTTTCAGCGAGACCTAGTTTCCAGGTCTATAATCTTATTTTGATATTTTTCTAAACAGGTTGTAGTTTCAGACAATTTTTTGCTTAGTTAACTTCAATTCCTCTTCATGTTTAGTAACTTGAGTTTCCACATCTTTAAGTTTTCCCAGAAATAACTTCATTTCATTATTATTCTTTTCCAGTTGATCTTTAATTGCCTTATTCTGATTAAATTCAGTATCCGAACATCTTCAGCCCATGATGGCATTTCATCAGATCTTTCCTTCGGCATCTTTCTTTCTCCATTACCTTTGTCACTAGGCTCATGCAGATTCTTCCCACTTCTCGTAGACATAGACATATTACTCCCCTTCAAGAATCAGCAATTAAAAATTTTAAATTCAAAATTTAAACTGGGGGGAAGAGAGAGAAAACTAAGAGCAGCACAAAATTACTGCCACTCCATCGACAGACAGAGGTGGTCTCCTCTATGAGTAAGTTCTCATAGAAATTAAGTGCAGAGATCAGCTTTCCACCAAACTTCAGCAAAAATAGTACCTTCCCTTTGTCCATTTCAATTACTGGACTTGTAATACAGGTAGTCAATAGGACAATACACAGAAAAGATTTACTATATTAATGGAAAATACAATGGATTGTAACAATTTTCTGATTTATTTTCACCATTTTTATATAAAGTTTTGAAATCTGTAGCAGTTTTAATCTGTTGGCGTTTCCATTTATTAAGTTGATCTTCGAATCCAGGTAACACTGGACAACAAATTTTTTCCGAAGTGTTGCTTCCTCAGAAATTTTTTTGTTCATGCTAGACAGCTTGAAACTGAACACAAATATAATTTCAGACTACTTATATCATGTAGGAGCTTAGAGAAACAAGAAAATTATTTTTTTAAATATATTGCGTTTAACTGTATAATGCTTTGCAATAGTTCAGCTAAGCTAAAAGTGGTTTGTTGATGATCTTCGTTTTCTCTTGCTGTCTGAGGCTTCCCGCTTAAGCGTCCAGCAATGATCAGCCAGCATCGATAGATTTCAGTTACCGTGATTCCGTTTCTCCATGTCTGCATGCCTTGGTGAAATCTTTCACCATGTTTGTTATTGACAGTGCCAAGATTTACAGGGAAGAAGTCTAAATGGAATTGCAGAAAATTAATATTTAGTGACATGTTGCACTCCATGGTTTTTTATGCTTGAAGCATGTTGTTAACCAGCTGCACAGTTTCTTGCTCTGTACTTGCCAAGAAAAGTTTCAACAACATCCTTGAATGGGTTCCATGCAATTTCCTCTGGTTCCACTAGATGTTCTTTGAATTGCCTGTCATTGATGATCTGATTGATTTGTGAACCAACAAAAATGTCTTCCTTAATCTTGGCGTCAGTTATTCCGATTTGAATTATGAATTGAAATAAAATATGTAGTCAATTTCAAAAATATGGTGCATGATAGGGAAATGTCATGGTAATTTTCATAATCAAAATCCATAAGATACACCCAAAAGTGTTCAGGAAACAATATCTTTGTTGTCCAGTGTAATCAATGTGGTTACAGTGCCTATAAAAAGTATTCACCCTCCTTGGAAATTTTCAAGTTTTACAACATCGAATCACAGTGGCTTTAATTTGGCTTTTTTGATACTAATCAATAGAAAAGACTCATGATAAAGTGAAAACAAATGTCTACAAATTGGTCTACATTTATTACAATTATTAGACGCAAAATAATTGATTGCATAATCACACCCTTCAAGCCAGTACTTAGCAATATGCACCTTTGGCAGCAATTACAACCATATCTGAACACTGTAATTCCGCCCCCCCCCCCCATTCTTCTTTAGAAAACTGCTCAAGCTCAGTTAGATTGCAAGGGAATCGTGAGTGAATGGCCCTTTTCAAGTCCAGTCACAAATTCTCAATTGGATTGAGGCTTGGACTCTGATTTGGCCACTCCAGGACTTTCATCATTGTTTTAAACCATTCTTTGGTTTTATGCTTGGGGTCATTGTTTTGCTGGAAAACATATTTTCCCCCAAGTCACGAAGACTGCATCTGGTTTTCCTCCAAGATTTTCCTGTATGTTGCTGCAGTCATTTTACCTTCTACCTTCACAAGCCTTCCAGGGCCTGCTGCAGTGAAGCATCCCCACAGCATGATGCAGCCACCACCGTGCTTCACAGCAGGGATGGTGTGTGTTTTTGATGACATGCAGTGCTTGGCTTACACCAAACATAGCATTTAGTCTGATGGCCAAAAAGCTCAATTTTCGATTCATCAGACCATAGAACCTTCTTCCAGCTGACTTCAGAGTCTGCCACACACTTTCTGGGAAGCTCTAGCCGAGATTTCATGTGAATTTTTTCAATAGCGGCTTTCGCTTTGACACTCTTACATAATGCTGCAACTGGTAAAGCACCTGGGCAACAGCTGTTGTATATGCAGTCTCTCCCATCTCAGCCACTGAAGCTTGTAACTCCTCCAGAGTTGTCATAGGTCTCTTGGTAGCCTCCCTAACTGGTCCCCTTCTTGCACAGTCACTCAATTTTTGAGGACCATAAGACATAGATGCAGATTAGGCCATTCAGCTGATCAAGTCTGCTCCGCCATTCCATCATGGCTGATCCCAGATCCCACTCAACCCCATACACCTTCCTTTTCACCAAATCTTTTGATGCCCTGTCCAATCAGGAAATGATCAACTTCTGCCTTAAATATACCCACGGACCTGGACTCCACCGCAGTATGTGGCAGAGCATTCCACAGATGTACTACTCTCAGTCTAAATAAAATCCTCCTTAACTCTGTTCTAAAGGGTCACCCCTCAATGTTTGAAGCTGTGCCCTCTAGTTCTGGATATCCCCATTGGAAACATCTTCTCCACATCCACCCTATCTAGTCCTAGTCAGTACGTTTCAATAAGATCCCCCTGCATTCTTCTAAATTCCAGTGGGTATAGGCTCAAAGTTGCCAAACGCTGCTTATATATTAACCCTTTCATTCCTGGGATCATTCTTGTTAACCTCCTCTGGACTCTCCCCAATGACAACACATCTTTTCTGAGATATGGGCCCCAAAATTGTTGACAATACTTCAAGTGCAACCTGACTAGTGTCTTATAAAGGCTCAACATTATCTCCTTGCTTCAATATTCTATTCCCCTTGAAAAAAAATGTCAACATTGCATTTGCCTTCTTTACCACAGATTCAACCTGTAAATTAATCTTTTGGGAGTCTTGCACAAGGACTCCAAAATCCCTCTGCACCTCTGAAGTTTGAACCTTCTCCCAATTTAAATAATAGTCCACATTATTGTTTCTTCTACCAAAATGTATTATCATACATTTCCCAACACCGTATTTTTGCCCATTCTTGCAGTCCTGCTGCAATTGCATTGCTTCCTCAGCACTACACATCCCTCCACCTATCTTCGTATCATCCACAAACTTGGCCACAAAGCCATCAATTCCATTATCTAAATCATTGACAAACAATGTGAAAAGCAGCAGCTCCAATACTGACTTCTGAGGAACACCACTGGCAGCCAACTAGAAAAGGCTCCTTTTATTCCCACTCACTACCTTCTGCCCATTAGCCATTCCGCTAACCATACTAGTATCTTTTCTGTAATGCCAGAGGATTTTATCCTGTTAAGCACCCCAATGTATGGCACCTTATCAAACACCTTCTGAAAATCCAAGTAAATGACATCCACTGCGTCTCCTTTGTCCACCCTGCTTGTTACTTCCTCAAAGATCTCTAACAGGTTTGTCAGGCAAGATTTCCCTTCACAGAAACCATGCTGACTTACTTTATCATTAGCCTCCAAGTACCTCTAAACCTCATCCTTATTAATAGACTCCAACACTTTCCCAACCACTGAGGTTAGGCTAACTGGTCTATAATTTCCTTTCTTTTGCCTTCCTTCCTTCTTGAAGAGCGGAGTGACACTTGCAATCTTCCAGTCCTCTTGGGCCATGCTAGAATCAAGTGATTCATGAAAGATCATGACCAATGCATCCGTTAACTCTTCAGCAACCTCTCTCACGACTCTGGGATGCAGTCCATCTGGCCCAGGTGACTTATCCACCTTAAGACCTAAGAGCTTGCCTTATACTTCTGCCTTTATAATAGCAATGGCACTGACTACTGCACCTTGACACTCATGTTTCTCTGGTACATGGCTAGTGTCCTCCACAGAAAAGACTATTACATTCATCTGCCATTTCTTTGTTCCCCATTACAACCACATCAGCATCATTTTTCAGTGGTCCAATATCAACTCTCACCTCCCTTTTACTCTTTATAAACTGAAAAAACTTTTGGTATCCTGCTTTATATTATTGCTTAGTCTGTCCTTATATTTCATCTATTCACTTACAGCTTTCTTAGTTGCCTTTTGTTGGATTTTAAAAGCCTCCAAATCATCCCACTTCCCACTCACTTTTGCTACCTTATATGCCCTTTTCTTGACTTTTATGCAGTCCTTAACTTCCTTTGTCAGCTACAGTTGCCTATGCCTGCCATTTCAGAACCGCTTCCTCCGTGGGTCATAACTATCCTACGTCTTGTGAATCATTACTGAAACTTCGGCTATCTCTGCTCTGCCATCAGTATCTGCCTCCAATGCACCTAGACAAGCTCCTCTCTCATGCCTCTGTAATTCCCTTTATTCCATTGTGATACTGATACATGTGACTTATACTTCTCCCTCCCAAACTGCTGTATGCATTCAATGATATAATGATCACTGCCTCCTAAGGGTTTATTTACATTAAGCTCTCTAATAAGATCTGAGTTAGTGCACAACACCCAAGCTAAGATGGCCTTTCCCCGAGTAGGCTCAAGCACAAGCTACTCTAAAAAGCCATCTTGTAGGTATTCAACAAATTCCTTCTCTTGTGAGCTGACACCAATTTGACTTCTCCCATACCCTTGCATATTGAAGTCCCCCATTACAATCGTGTCATTACCCCTATTACATACCTTTTCCAGCTCCCTTTGCAGTCTCAGCCATACATCCTGGCTATTACTTGGAGGCCTGTATATGATTCCCACAATGGGTTTTTGACCCTTGCAATTTCTTAACTCTACCCACAAAGATTCAACATTCTCTGACCCTATGGTTCTTCTTTCTAGAGATATCACTCTGTCTATTACCTACAGAGCCACACCACTGCCTTTGCCTTCCTGCCTCTTTTCAATACAAAGTACATCCTTTGATGTTAAGCTCCAACTATGGCTTCTTTCAGCCACGACTCAGTGGTGCCCACAAAGCCATACTGACCAGTCTCTAATTGCGTCACAGGTTCATCCACCTTAGTCTGAATGCTTTGCACATTTAAATACAGCTCCTTCAGTCCTACACCCTTTTGAACTTTGTCTCTGTGGTACAATTTAACTCTTTGCTTTATCTGCATTTGTACCCAATCATTGGCTTGACTTTCCTTACATTCATGTTACACCCATCATCTACCTGTAAACCTGATGGCTCATCCTCAGCTCTATCATCCTGGTTCCCATACCCCTGCCATATTAGTTTAAGCCACTCCCAACAGCTCTAGTAAATCTGTACACAAGAATATTGGCCCCATTCGGTTCAAGTACACCCTGTCCCTTTTGTAAAGGTCACACCTACCCCAGAAGAGTTCCCAATTATCCAGAAATCTGAATCCCTAACCCCTGCTCCAATTCTTGAGCCACACATTTATCTGCCACTTAATTCTATTCCAGCCCTCACTGCTGCATGACACAGGCAGCAATCCCAAGATTACTAACCTTGAGGTCCTGCTTCTCAGCTTCTTTCCTAACTCCCTATATTCTATTTTCCAAGACCTCCTCCCTTTTTCTTCCTACATCATTGGTACCAATATGTACCATGACTTCTGGCTGCTCACCCTCCCTTTTCAGGACATTGTGGATGTGTCCAGAAACATATGGGCCCTGGCACCTGGGAAGTAAACTACTACCCATGTTTCCTTTTTGCATCCACAGAATCGCCTATCTGTCCCCCTGACTAGAGAGTCCCTTATTACTGCTGCCATCCTCTTCAGTTCCGTACTCTTCAGAACACAGAGCCATTCTCAATGCCATAGGCATATCCATTGTTGATTCCCCCAGATAGGTTGTTCCCCCGTAACAGTACTCAAAACGGAGTACATATCATTGAAGGGGATAGGAGGACGGCCTGCTCTAGGCGGGTTTCTAGCTGTGCCATATTCTTTCCATTTCTTGATTTTTGACTTAACTGTACTTCAGAGGATATTCAGTGATGTGGAAATTTTCTTGTATCCATCTCCTGACTTGTGATTATTTTAAATAATCTTTTCACAGAGTTGCTTAATGTTCTTTTGTCTCATGGTGTAGTTTTTGCCAGGATACTGACTCACCAGCATTTGGATCTTCCAGATATAGGTGTATTTTTACTACAGTTAATTGAAACACCTTGAATGCACACAGGTGATCTCCATTTAGCTAATTATGTGACTTCTAAAACCAATTGGCTGCAGTAATGATGATTTAGTGTGTCATATAAAAGAAGGGGGGGGGCAGGTGAATACTGATGCAATGAATTATTTTGCATTTTATATTTTTAATTAGTGTAGTGTAGTGTAATGTATATGGATTTCAGCAAGGCACTTGATAAGGTACACCATGCAAGGCTTATTGAGAAAGTAAGGAGGCATGGGATCCAAGGGGAAATTGCTTTGTGGATCCAGAACAGGCTTGCCCACAGAAGGCAAAGAGTGGTTGTAGATGGGTCATATTCTGCATGGAAGTCGGTGACCAGTGGTGTGCCTCAGGGATCTGTCCTGGGACCCCTACTCTTCGTGATTTTTATAAATGATCTGGATGAGGAAGTGGAGGGATGGGTTAATAAATTTGCTGATGAGGATAGGTGTTGTGGATAGTGTGGAGGGCTGTCAGAGATTACAGCAGGACATTGATAGGATGCAAAACTGGGCTGAGGAGTTCAACCCAGATAAGTGTGAGGTGATTCATTTTGGTATGTCAAATATGATAACAGAATATAGTATTAATGGTAAGACTCTTGGCAGTGTGGAGGATCAGAGGGATCTTGGGGTCAGAGTGCTGCGCAGGTTGACTCTGTGGTTAAGAAAGCATATGGTGCATTGGCCTTCATCAATTGTGGGATAGTTTAGGAGCCAAGAGATAATGCTGTAGCTATACAGGACCCTGGTTAAAACCCATCTGGGAGTACTGTGCTCAGTTCTGGTCGCCTCACTATAGGAAGGATGTGGAAACCATAAAGACAGTATAGAGGAGATTTACAAAGATGTAGCCTGGATTGGGGAGCATGCCTTATGAGAATAGGTTGAGTGAACTTGGCCCTTTTTCCTTGGAGCGACGGGAGGATGAAAGGTGACCTGATAGAGGTGTATAAGATGATGAGAGGCATTGTTTGTGTACACAGTCAGAGGCTTTTTCCCAGGGCTGAAGTGGCTAGCACAAGAGGGCACAGTTTTAAGGTGCTGGGGAGTATGTACAAAGGAGATGTCAGGGGTAAGTTTTTTTACATAGAGAGTGGTGAGTGCATGGAATAGGCTGCTGGCGATGGAGGCAGATACCATAGGGTCTTTTAAGAGACTCTTGGACAGGTATATGGAACTCAGAAAAATAGAAGTCTATGGGTAACCCTAGGTAACTTCTCAGGTAAGGACATGTTCAGCACAGCTTGTGGGCTGAAGGGCCTGTATTGTGCTGTAGGTTTTCTACATTTCTAATTAACTTAGATCACTCTGTAGAAGTCTGTTTTCACTTTGACATGAAAGAGTCTTTTCTGGTTGATCTATGTAAAAACACATTAAATCCACTGTTTCAATGTTGTAAAACAATAAAACATGAATACTTCTGGGGGGTGGGGGGAATACTCTTTATAGACACTTTATGTACTAAATTATCAAAATTGAAACAATCGTTTCTAACAGCCAATGAAATTTTTTTGGCAAATACTTCAAAATTATAACAACTTGTATTATACTGAAGTTGCTTCTGCAATTAAATATTCAAATAAATATTTCTCCATTGTTTAGCTGCAAATTACAGATATTTGTGTCTTGATTTGTTTCTGATCTTACATTATCATTCATTTTGTGTATAACTTATTTATATAGTCCTATATTTTTATTTTATAAACTTTTCTTTAAAACATTAAAGAAAATAGATAATCGTGAATTTATGAGCATTTTGTTTAGCTGATTATCTTCTCTTCTGCTTTAAGTTTACACCCATTTCATACTCAACATATAAAATCAGTATTTAAACAGTTACTTTCCTTTGGTTTTCAATCATTCCGTATTGAATATTCAACTGTTGCCAGAGTTAGCTTCCAACAACATCCTGAACTAAGCAAGTGAAGTGAGTTGAATGTGCAGCACTTGTTTATAAGTGGAATTAACCTGTTGCATGAGGACATTAACCTCTGGCCCTCATTTTCCATCCTAGCATTACTTTAGCCAACTACTGACATTTTGTTCCAGCATGCCCTGCTTCCTCTGGCATCTGCATTCGCTTCAGGTCAATAAACCCTGACGTCTGGCTGTCTTCTCTTTCTTGCTCTGTTGCATATTTCCTGGAAAAACTGCACCAACTTGATTTACTATTCCATTTTTCCCCCACATTGA
This sequence comes from Hypanus sabinus, assembly GCF_030144855.1. Taxonomy (NCBI): domain Eukaryota; kingdom Metazoa; phylum Chordata; class Chondrichthyes; order Myliobatiformes; family Dasyatidae; genus Hypanus; species Hypanus sabinus. The sequence continues at coordinate 45,227,630 of NC_082716.1, read as the reverse complement.
GGTGTCCCAACCACTTTATAAAAATAGGATTTCTACAGGCTTCGCCTTCACCTTTGACTGCAAAGGCCAATAACTTAGCTTGATCTGCAGTGTTAAAAATGTACAATATATTAAGACTAGCAATCTAAGCAGCTATTCCTGAACTAGTACTTGGATCCACAACAAATATATTGAGCACACACAAGAACTAGGAAAGTATAATTTTTCCTATCTTCTCTACCGCAATGTCTAATCCTTCCATTTTCCCTGCTCTCCTCTCCTCACCCCCAGTTTCCCCTCTAATCCCTTTGTAATTTGCAGATGATCTGAAGATAGATGGTGGAGCAGGTACATAGTGTTGAGGAAGCAGGGGATCAGCAGAAGGGCTTAAGACAGATTAGAAGAATGGGCAAATTAGTTGTAGATGGAATATCGTGTAGGGAACTGTAAAGTCACGCACTTTGGTAGAAGGAATAAATATTTTCTAAATGGGGAGAAAATTCAAAAATCCGAGGTGCAATGGGACTGGGGAGTCCTTGTACAGGATTCCCTAAAGATTAACTTGCTAGTTGAGTTGGTGGTAAGGAAGGCAAATGCAATGCTAGTATTAATTTTGAGAGGACTAGAATATAAAAGCAAGGATGTAATGCTGAGGCTATACATGGCATTGGTAAGACTGCACTTAGAATATTGTGAGCAGTTTTGGGCCCCTTATCTAAGAAAAGATGTGCTTGCGTTGGAGAGGCTCCAGAGGAGGAATGAAAGGACTAATGCATGAGGAGTGTTTGATGGTTTTGGATCTATACTTGCTGGAGTTTAGAAGGAGGTGGGGGGTTTCACTGAAACCTATCAAATATTGAAAGGCCTAAATAGAGTGAATGTGGACAGGATGTTCCCTCTAGCGGGCAAGTGCAGGACCAGAGGGCACAGACTCAGAAGAGGAAATTTAGAACAGGGAGAAGGAAGAACTTCTTTAGCCAGAGGGTGGTGAATCTATGGAATTCACTACCATAGATGACTTTGGAGCTCAAGAATATATTTAATGTGAAAGTTAATAGGTTCTTAATTAGTTAGGAGATCAAAGGGATGGAGTGAAGGCAGGAGAATGAGGTTGAAAGGGATAATAAGTCAGCCATGATGGAATGGTGGAGCAGACTCTGTGGGCTGAATTACCTAATTCTGCTCCCTATGTCTTATTACATCCCACGTGCTATATTACCTACAGTCTTCACACAGCTGTTATTTCTAGTCACAACACAGCACAGACACATTTTTTAAAAAAGATTTACTGCATCAATTTTTAGGCATAGATATATATAATCCTCCCATGAGTGCCCAACACAATCGGTGATACTGAACATGGAGCGCAGAGCTTTTAGAAGAACAAAAATAATCAGGTCATCAAACCTCTTTCCTGTTATATATTGTCAGCTCCCCACTTTACTATTCCCAAAGGCTTCTCAGTATCTCATAAGTTAACAAAGAAGGCCTTGTCAAGGGTACAACTTTGTTCTTCAGAACAATTAGATTGATAATGTTAATAATATTAAGGTAGAACAAATATCAAGCTGAGCAAACATCCATTTGGCCAATAGGAAAACAAATAAAAGAAAAATGCTTTATTACTGCATAGAACATCTACTCTACAGCTGTATCTGACAAAAGCTGCAATAAATGGACACTATTGTGTGAGAAGCAACAAACTTTTGGTAAGATCCAATCACCAAAAAAAAGCAGACTCATTGATAATACACAGCTAAAGCCTGTTAAAGTGCACTTCTCAAGGCAAACATCTCTTATTGCACTAGCTTTTTAATAAATATATTCACCTGGCTGTAATGCATCATTACAGCAAGTGTGTGGATTTCCAGAACTGAGGGTTCAAGTTTCAAAACTACATTACCTATGATGGTACTTCTAAGCTTGATTGCACATAAATATACCGATTGAAAAAACATCATTGGTTCATTATCAGAAAAAGTTGTTTTAAATGATCCATCTAACAAAAGACAATGCAAGCTATTATTCTGTAATCAAGCATTAACACAGAACCTAACACCATATACGAACTGATGTAATTTCAATATTTGTTGTTCAGTATTAAACAATGCTGAGGAAGTAATCATATTCAAGTAGCTATGTAACAGCTGCAAAATGAAGCCATTTTTGATGTTTTATGGACGTTAAAAATAACTGAAAACGAGCACTTTAAAAAATTAAAATCTACTTGACATTTGAACTTTGTACTTAAGAAATAATATGCAGATCTCTACCTAAATTGTGCTAATTTGCCCATTGGTGCCTATTGCAGTTGGGATCAACATTGTTTCTCAAGTCACATTATAGTACAGTTGTTGGGTGCTATAAGTGAGACACAGCAACAGCTTCCTGATCTGTTTCTCATGTCATGTAAGTCTGAGATAAATTATGTTTTTATTGTGTGAAGATTGGCTAGAATGCAGAAACTAGGGTCTGAATGCAAGATTTCCTCCTTGAGGATCTGAAAGATGCAATCTGAATAATATACCTCAGCTATCAATGGGAATGTTAGATTTATAATTATCTACTAAGTTTTCTGAAATCCGTATCTATTGCATTGGGCCTCCACACTGACTGTTCTGTATAGAAAATCCTTGTTTTTTTTTGGCAGCCACAAACAGAAATACTGAGCACAACAGAAAATCAAGCAATGTTAATAATGTAAAAAAAAATCACATTTAGGATTAAATATTAAATAAATAGCCACCAGAGTTTGCTCATTCTTAATATGCGTCATTATCATTGACGGCATACACAATTTCTTCGGAAAGTTTACATTAGAACTGTAACCAAAATCTCAGTCTCCCACATTTGAGTGAGAACAAACTGACCTCCTCTTTTAACCAAAGCTCACCATTCTAGGAATCATCCAGGTAAAACTCCTCTGCACTCTTTTTAATGCACCTACATCCTTCCTCTAGATGCAAAAAGTCCTGTATACAATACTCCAACTGTGCCCCAATCAACACTTTTTAAAGCAGCAACCTGAAGCTCCGATTCAGTGCCTTTGCTTAGGAAGGTAAATATTCCTAATGTCTTTGTCGTTAACCTATTCACCTGTCTTTCCACTTTCAAAAAACTGAACTAGCACCCAAGTTCTCTCTGTACATCAATGCTCTTAAGGTCCCTGCCAGTAACTGTATATTACTCCCATATACTGTGTTACACTTGATGTCCTAAAATGCATTACCTCACACTTATTTAAATTAAATTCCATCTTCCATTATTCCCATTAACTTTCCAATCTGTATCCTTAGGCAAGTTCCTTTCCAATCTATGACTTCACCAACTTCCATGTCACTGGTTACAAACTTCCAGTCAGAAAAACAACCGTATACTTCCTATTACTGGATTTCAATGGTAACCAAACCAAATGGATATACAGTGGACACACACAAAATTCTGGAGGAACTAAACAGGCCAAGTAACACCTATAGAAAAGAGTACAGTCAACATTTGGAGCCTAGATCCTTCATCTGGACTGGAGAAAAAAAGATCCAATCCTGAAGAAGAGTCTTGCCCCCTTCAAGTGAGTTTTGTTGGTCGACCTCTCCTGCGGACAGTAACAACGGTGTTGAATTTCCTCCATTTGTACACCATCTACTTGGTTCTGGATTGGTGGAGCCCAAACTCTTCAGAAATGGTTTTGTATCCTTTTCCAGTCTTGATAAGCATCAACAACCTCTTTTCTGAAGTCCTCACTGATCACAGCATGGCACACTTCCAAAAATGTGTGATGAAGATCAGACTTTGATAGTGAAGATTTAAAGTAGGCTTATGTTCTTTAAATAGGGCAGGGCCTCCTACGCTCAACCTGAATGTCATCCCATTGATTGAAACATCTGACTGTAATTTCCCCTTTAAATGAACTGATAATCTTAAGAGTTTACATACTTTTTCCAAGAAATACATGTAATAATGTATCATTTTTCTCAATAAATAAATGAACACTTATAATGTTTATGTGTTATTTATTTAATTGGGTTCTCTTTATCTAGTTTTAGGACTTATGTGAAGATCTGATCACATTTTGGGTCATATTTATGCAGAAATAGAGTAACTTCTAAAGGGTTCACAAACTTTCTAGCACCACTGTATTCTTTGGCAATCATCTACATTATCCACAAACCATCAATCTTTGTAATGTCTGTAAATTTACTAACCCACCCTTCCATATTTTCATCTAAGTCATTTATATATACCAACAGCAGAGGAACAAGTACAGATCCCTGCTGAACACCACGAGACACAGACCTCCAACAAGAATACATCCCATCAAACACTATTATCTTCTGTTGGCAGGCTAATTCTGAATCCAAATGGCCAAGTCACTGTGGATCCCACGCGACAGAATGTTCTTTGAGTAAGATGGAAGAAATTAAAGGGACAATTTTGCTGTGTGTATACAGCAGGTTTCCAAATAGTCTGATGGAGATTGTATGCCAAATACATAGGCAGCTTTCTGAGAAATGCAACAAAAATTGATATGGTTAGGACTGTAAATAGGAGAATAATGAGTTAAGCCTTCAGGGAATAAAGTTTCTTCTCAAGCTGCTAGATCACTACATGTTATGCAGGGTATGATGGATGGCTTGGCATAAGGTAAGTTTTATGGCATATGCTCAGAAAGTTAGCGCAAACTTGCTCAATGAACTCTGACAATGTATCAACTGGACAGTGCGTATACACATATCATTCTTGAAGTAATAATGTCTTAAAGAGACATATAGGTACAGTCAAGGAGAACAAATTTGGGAGAAATCAGAAATTTTATGAAGTTCCAAGTCTAATCTGTTGCTTTCAGTTGTCTGCAGAGTAAGTTGAACCTTTCATAAGCAAGGCATCAGTCACTTATTTATAGTAGGTCTTGCCAATTAAATAATAAAAAAGCAAAACAGTACAGATTCTGGGAATGTGAAATATGATACGAAATACAGAGTAAGTCAGGTAATTGTGAAAAGAGAAATAGACTTCTGATGAAATATCATTGGTCTGAAACAGTAACAATAGTTTTCTCTCCACAAATATTATCTGATTTACTGAGTGTTTCCAGCACTTAACATCACAGACTGACTGATTCTGATGCAACATGAGTGATAGTGGTTAACTGTAAATCTTGCTGCAGGAAGCAATGTAAAGCATCCATTAGGAACTGTAGCTTCATATGAATTGCTAGTAGGTGAGTGTATTTGGCATATGGGCTCCATCAGACTGTTTGGGAGTCTACTGCACTCACAGCAAAATTATCCCTTTAATTTGTACCACCTTACTGAAAGAATTTCATGGGATCCACAGTGACTTGGCCTTTTGGATTCAGAATTAGCTTGATCACAGATTGGCTGATTAATTTGATTGAGTTCTTTGATGAGGTGACAAGGGTAATTGATAAAGTTAAAACTGTAGATGTTGTGTACATGGATTTTAGTAAGGAATTTGACAAGGTCCCCCATGGGAGGTTCATCCAGAAGATTAAGATGCATGAGGTCCATGGCAAATTAGTCATTGGGATTCTGAACTGGCTTGCCTATAGAAGACACAAGGTAATGGTCGAAGGGACTTGTTATAGCTGGAGGTCTGTGATTAGTGATGCTCCACAGGAATTTGCATTAGGTCCTCTGCTGTATAACAATGACCTTGATGAAACTGTAGACAGGAGGTTAAGTAAGTTTGCAGATGATACGAAGATTGATGATGTTGTAGATAGTGTAGAAGACTGGCAAAGATGCAGATGGAATTTAACCGAAACAAATGTAAAAAGTGTTTCACCTTGGTAGGTCAAATTTAAAGAGACAGTACATTGTTAAGGGCAAGACCATAACAGTGTTAAGGAACAAAGGGATCTTGGGGTCCAAGTTCATAACTCCTTGAAAGTGGCCACACAGATTGTTAGGGTGGTTAAGAAGGCTTATGGTATGCTTGCCTTTATTAGTTGCGGCAATGAGTTCAAAAATCAGGAAGTTATGTTGCAGTTTTATAAAACTCTAGTTAAGCTGCATCTGGAGTATGTAAACATTTCTGGATGTTGAAGCTTTGGAGAGGGTGTAAAGAGGTTTACCAGGATGCAGTCTGGATTAGAAGACATGACCAAAACAAGAGTTTGGACAAACTTGGGTTGTTTTCTCTGGAGCAGTGGAGACTGAGGGAAGATCTGACGGAGGTCTTAAGATTATGAGAGGCATAGATAGAGTAGACAGAGAGCATCTTTTCCCCAGGGTTGAAATGTCTAATACCAGAGGTTTTTATACACAGAGTAGTGGGTGCCTCGAATGTGCTGCCTGGGGTGGTGATAGAGGCAGATACATTAGGGAGTTCTAAGAGATATTTAGATAGGCACATGAATGTGAGGGAAATGGAAAGATATGGGCATTGCATAGAAAGAAGAGATGAGCTTAGTTGGCATTTGATTACTAATTTAATTGGTACAGCACAACATCGTGGGCCGAAAGGCCTGTTCCTCTGCTGTAAAGTTCTATGTGAGCTGCACCTACACTGAAATACTCTACTAGGAGGATAAGGATAGTTGTGAGGATGGGCCAAACTATGCTGACTAAAAGCTGGTATCTCTAAAGGTTTAGAAAGTTAAGCCTCAGGAACTCTTGGCCTTCTATGCCTGAGAATTATCCAACTCTCTGATACATAGCAAGGCTGATCATTGAGCCCTGTGACATAGCAATGTTTTCTTTATAATTAAAATATTTTGCAAGCTAACAAAGATTAAGGCCTACTTGTTGCTTGGTACCTTTTCTACTCTGCTGGATACCAATGTGAGGACTTTGCTTGATGAACCCTCCACATTTTGAAAAATAAATGTGGGCAGAGCATTGATGGCAAGTCTAGGAAATGAGCTAGATCCAGAATCATTCTGTCTGATGAAAAAAGCAAGTTAATGGGAACACCTTATCAGGAGCTTGAGAAGATTTGGTATGTCTCCAAAGACTCCAGTAAATTTAAATCGATGTACCGTGGAGAGCTTTCTGACTGGTTGCATCACCATCTAGTATGAAGGGGCTACTGGACAGGATCAGAAAAAGCTGCAGACACAGCCCGCTCCACCAAGAGCACTAACCTGTCCAGCACAGAGAACATCTTACAAAGGTGATAACTTAAAAAGGACTCCTCTCACCCAGGATGTGCTCTCTTCTTATTACTACCATCGGCGATGAGGTACAGGAGCCTGAAGACACCACACAATTGGCCTCTTCCATTAGATTTCTGAATGAACAATGATCCAACCCATGAACATCATCTCACCATTTTTGTCCTCTCCTTGCACAACTTATTTAATTTTTTAAATATATTTCTTATTGCAATTTATTGTATTTTCATTTATTGCACCACACTGCTGTCCCAAAACAACAAATTTCATGACATGTCAGTGATATTAAGCCTGATTCTGTCTTTGTCGGCGGGTGGCACAGTGACATAAGCGCTAAACTATGGAACAGCCGTTCCCAGGTTCGAATCCAGTCGGGCCGTTCCCGAGTACGCTTTCCATCTGTGCCAGGTTGAATGTTGAGCTCGCAACTCGACCTCGTAAAATAAAGAAAAATACTGAAAAATGTCTGTGAGGAGTGGCGCACCACATAGTCTTACATTCCGCGCCTTGTAAGGCACGAAAAGGCCCGATGCTGGCCTCTCAGGCCTGAGTCGATGTCATCATCATCATCATCATGTCTTCTGAGTTTTCATAATTATTTATTTCTTTTACCAATATCTTCTAGTCACAGTGAAAGTGAAGGACAATCATGGGAAAACAAGTGCATTACCTGAAACTTCTTGTTCAATGCCCTATTCACTAGTACTTACTATCCTTTATGTTGCTATAATGTGAAGAACAAACTGAAGGTGAAAGATGTGATGTGATGAGATTTGACTGTGGTACTACTGAGAGACTGAAGTTAGTGATTGGAAACAAAACTGAGATGTTTATAATCAGAATGCAGGTACAAAAAGAGGTTTAGTTCTTATATACTCTTACCTCTCGTTCTTCCTCTTGTTCTTTTCGAATCTGTTCTTGACGCACCTGCTCTGCTATTTCTCTTTCTTGTGCTTCTCTCTAAAGAACATAAATTGAGTTGAACATGAACTTAAATAAAAGTTGAAGACCATTTTAGTTCACTAATTTATTCCTAATTTAATAGTTTAAAAACGTACAGGAGATGCTTAATGACATTGATATAATGGATGTGCAAATACCTCCTGTACAAAAAATAAAAGGTGGAATTTTGTGGAAAACAGTGAGCTAATGCTAGCCATGAGCTTTCACTTACCATTTGTTTTCACTCTCTGTTGAGAGCACTTTAAATAAAGCTTGTACTAACTCCAGAAAGGACATCGAGCAGTGGCAAGTTTTCCTTCCATACGTATATTGGAAAGATATCTGAATGTTGTTAACATTCAAAAACATTTCAAAGGCAAATAAGTTGCTAAAACTGTTGACATATAAATTAAAATGTGGGAAAACTGCCATTTATGAAGACATTATGGTCAGATTTTGGGGGCAATGCCAGCAATTCCACACTGAATACAAAGACAGGTCTCAAAATATAAAAAACCTGTATAAATATTGAAATAAAATGTAACTTGTAAGTAAACCCAAGTATGAATGTTTACTTAATGCCTTGTACCCACTCTTCTCCTTTGAATCAGTATAAGAATCTCTGTGCCAGAGTCGTGCTGGAGAATTGCTGTCATTATGGTGATCCATCATGGGATTTAATAAGGTGCCCACTGGCAAAATTACCAATGAAGAGCTGCAGGACTTCAGTTTTCAAACAAGTTTATTTGAAAAAACTGATGGTAATTCACCACAACATACTTTGTGCCTCTTAACCTCACCAGTCTTTTAAGATTTCTCAAATATCACAAAGTTTCCATCAAAGTTGAGGAACAATTTCAAGTTCGATTTGTTTTAATGTTCAAATTATGTACTTCTTAAGATGTAGCAAAATATCTCAGCTTGGCATGATAGGTAATGATAGGAATCTCAAAGATTTTAAGGCTAGCAGGAAGGAAATTAAGAATGAAATTAGGAGAGCCAGAAGGGGCCATGAGAAAGCCTTGGCGGACAGGATTAAGGAAAACCCCAAGGCATTCTACAAGTGTGTGAAGAGCAAGAGGATAAGACATGAGAGAATAGGACCAATCAAGTGTTACAGTGGAAGAGTGTGCATGGAACTGGAGTAAATAGTGGAGGTACTTAATGAATACTTTGCTTCAGTATTCACTATGGAAAAGGAACTTGGCGATTGTAGGGATGACGTGCAGTGGACTGAAAAGCTTGAGCATGTAAATATTAAGGAAGAGGATATGCTGGAGCTTTCGGAAAGCATTAATTGGATAAGTCACCGGGACCAGTCGGGACGTACCCCAGGCGACTGTGGGAAGTGAGGGAGGAGATTGCTGAGCCTCTGGCGATGATCTTTGCATCATCAATGAGCACGGGAGAGGTTCCAGATGTTTGGAGGGGTACGGATGTTGTTCCCTTATTCAAGAAAGGGAGTAGGGATAGCCCAGGAAATTATATGCCAGTGAGTCTTACTTCAGTGGTTGGTAAATTGATGGAGAAGATCCTGAGAGGCAGGATTTATGAACATGTGGAGAGGCATAATATGATTAGGAATAGTCAGCATGGCTTTAAAAGGCAAGTCGTGTCTATGAGCCTGATTGAATTTTTTGAGGATGTGACTAAACACATTGATGAAGGTAGAGCCGGAGATATAGTGTATATGGATTTTAGCAAGACATTTCACAAGGTACCCCATGCAAGGCTTATTGAGAAAGTAGGGAGGTATGGGATCCAAGGGGACATTGCTTTGTGGATCCAGAACTGGCATGCCCACAGAAAGCAAAGAGTGGTTGTAGACGGGTTATATTCTGCATTGAGATCGGTGACCAGTGGTCAAGGATCTGTTCTAGGACCCCTTTTCTTTGTGATTTTTATAAATGACCTGGATGATTATGTGGAGGGCTGATGACACAAAGGTTGGGGGTGTTGTGGATAGTGTGGAGGGCTGTCAGAGATTACTGTGGGACATTGATACAAAGTAGTTTGCAAAACTGGGCTGAGAAATGGCAGATGGAGTTCAACCCAGATAAGTGTCAGGTGGTTCATTTTGGTAGGTCAAATATGATGGCAGAATATAGCATTAATGGTAAGACTCTTGGCAGTGTGGAGGATCAGAGGGAACTTGGGGTCAGAGTGCTGCGCAGGTTGACTCTGTGGTTAAGAAAGCATATGGTGCATTGGCCTTCATCAATTGTGGGATTGAGTTTAAGAGCTGAGAGGTAATGTTGCAGCTATATAGGACCCTGGTCAGACTCACTTGGAGTACTGTGCTCAGTTCAGGTTGCCTCACTACAGGAAGGACGTGGAAACCATAGAAAGGGTGCAGAGGAGATTGGCTGGATTGGGGAGCATGCCATATGAGAATAGATTGAGTGAACTTGGCCCTTTTTCCTTGGAGCGATGGGAGGATGAGAGGTGACCTGATAGAGGTGTACAAGACAATGAGAGGCATTGATTGTGTGGATAGTCAGAGGCTTTTCCCCAGGGCTGAAATGGCTAGCGTGAGAGGGCCTAGTTTTAAGGTGCTTGGAAGTAGGTACAAAGGAGATGTCAGGGGTAAGTTTTTTTACATAGAGAGTGGTGAGTGCATGGAATAGGCTGCCAGCAGCAGTGGTGGAGGTGGAAACGATCAGGTCTTTTGAGAGACTCCTGGATGGTTACATGGAGCTTAGAAAGTCAATCTGACCAACATTAAAAAAACTAATCATAAAGATGAAAAGAATCATCCCACATTATGAGAATAAAAAGTCAGATTTGTATAGCACAAAAACAGTCCCTTCAACCCAACATGTCCATGCCAACCATTGTGCCTATATCTATTAATTCCACTTTCTGCCAAAACTTCTACATCTTTACCTGTGCTGCTCATCCAAATACCTGTCAAGATACTTCTTAAATATTGATACCAACTACGATCTATTCCAGCTGCTACCAAAGAGAAGCAGTACTGCGGCATAAAAGCCAGGACCAACATGCTCCGGGACAGCTTTTCTTCCACCAGGCCATCAGACTGATGAACTCACGCTGACCTGAATGTACTCTTTATTACATTGACTGTTCTATTTATTATAAATCATAAGTAACTGTGATTGCACATTGCACATTTAGATGGAGATGTAACGCAAAGATTTTTATTCTTCATGTATGTGAAGGATGTAAGAAATAAAGTCAATTCAATTTTGTTCCTACCTCCACTGCATCTGGCAACTTGTTCCAGATACCAATTACTCTTTGTGTGAAAACATTAGTCCTCAGATTTCCTTGAAACTTTTTTCCTCAGACATTAAAACTATTCCCTTTAGTTTTAGACACCACAACCATGATAAACAGGAACAGGCTATGTATCCTATCTATGGCTTTCATAACATACTGCTTTCAAGTTACCTCCCAGCCTCCCTCACTACAGGGAAAACAGGTTTACTTGGCCTTATCTATTCTGATAACAGAAATACTGCAATCCACATAACAGCGTTGTGAATGATTTCTTGCTTCCTTTCTCGCTAAATCACACACTTCTGTGTGCAATGCCCAGAACCTCATGCAATACTCTGTGTGGCGTAAGCAAAGTTTAGAACAACTGTAACATAATGCTCCAACTCTCATACTCAATGCTTCAGCCAATAAAGACAAGTTAACCCATATCCAATTGTAACCTTGAATTTTTCACCGTTTACTATACCACTAATTTTGGCACTAGCTGTAAATTTTCAAATTTTGCAAAATAGAACAAACCTTAGCTCGATCTGCTTCCAGAGAAACTCTGTATGCTTCATCTTGCTCTCGTTTTACTTTTTCTCTTGCTTCACGTTCATCCTTATAAAAGAAGCATATCATAAAATAAGTGGTGAATAAAATAAAATGACAACCAATTGTAGCTTGGTTTAAAGCATTTATTGGATTCACAGGATGACCCTGTTGTGAATTGTCATTTGTGAGCAGTTTAATCTTGTTGGCTATCAAAACTTTTTAAATATTAGAAACAATTAGTTTCAAAGATAATATAATATTACATGATGTGGTCAACATAGCATAACTGTTCTTTCTTGCATTTGCTAAGAATTTTTGTATCTGTAATGAGAAAAGAGCTAGGTAATAACAGGACACTAATATTGAATGCAGGATGGGAACTGACCAAAGTTAAGTGAAGTTTGCGGAGCAGACTCAATGGTTGAATGGCATAATTCTGCACCTATGGTCTTCATGTACAAAAAAACAGTAATTAAGAAAATGATGGCAAAGAATATCAAATCCCCAAGATGATTCTATTCAAGGATTTTAAAGGAATCAGTCACAGGGCAAGGGCTACACACAATGAATCATTTTAAAGTGACTTTAGTGCTATTTAAAGTATTATTGAAAGGGTTGGGAACTTCCTAAAGTATAGCAAAGGTGATGAAAATACTCTGGTTAAGAAGCATATTCGAAGAGAAACACCCTGGTTAGGGAATCTTATTTAGACTATTTGCCTCTTTAAAATAAGTGTGAGAAAAGTTTGATCACCCATTTGGTTAGATTGTTTAGCAAATCTTTTTTACGCACTCAGCATAAAATCCAATCTAATGTTGGTTTTGCTGTTATTCATTTAATTGTTTCTTGGCGAGGCTACTATTTTGCTTTTTCCCAATTCCAACAACATACAAGGAAATCCTGAAACAAGTTGCCCACTCAAACATCTCAAATTTCAGTCCTGCCTTGCTGCTTTCTACATATGAAATGTTCCTAATTTTTCCATCACATAATTGCATTCTTAACAGGAAATCCAATTCTAATGATATTCATTGCCCTTGCTTTAAATATGAAACTTGTCTTATTGGATGCTTATATTTCTTAATTCAACATAAGATCAAAAAATAAAATTCAATGACCTTTTCTTCATTTGGGTTAAAACTAATTATGTTGTGGTTTAAAATGAAGGTTAAAGCAGATTTTAATATTATCATATATGGAACTAGAGATTTAGATGCTTGAATGACTGACTAGGTCAGTGTAATTACTGTGATTCATGGGATATTTGTTATGCAAGAGATGAATGGAATTGATCTTAAATTGTTTCGACTTGCCACTGCATCTGATTTGAAATATCTGGATAGCATACTGTCAGTTATGGTAAGCTATCAAGATTAAATGTGTCACTGGCTCAGGTGAAACAATTTTGAAATTAATGTGTATAGTTCACACTTGACAGCTGAGTAAAATTGCAGTTTACATACTAAGGTGATTTCATAATCTGTTTGTAAACCTGTTGTTGTTATCAAAAGTCTTTAGGGAATAGTTTGTCATAAGGAATTTTCTCTTCACGTAATGAACAGAAAATATTTGTGACAATTCATTGTTATTTTTCACAACGTACATTTTTGGTTTATTTTGGTAGCATTTACTAAATGGAAACTTACATGGTTTTTATCAAGCTTGTAAACTAAAATTGCTTAATCAATGAAATACCAAATTTACCTCAATGCTAGTTTTTGATTTCAAGGACTGATTACAAATCATGCAAGCTCCAATTTTGAATTTCTGATCATTTTAATTTCATGAAAAGAATTTTGCAGAAGTAATTCTGTAAACATTTTTGTCAAATGTCAAAAACTTTAAGTAAATACCATTGCTCATCTTGGTTATATATGCACATATTACACTTACAATATTGAACAGTTGCTAGTCACAGCAGCATGCTAACAACTCATTGTTTATGAATTTGGAAAATACTGAAAAGTGAAGTGCATATTGGTAAAAAGATTTAATACAGAAGGATCCTAGGAATCCTGCAGTTTGTGAAGTATTGACCCACTCATGTCAAGTAATGTACTGTACCAGTATTGTTATTCTGCAGCATTGTTATCTAGTAACTTAAGACTTTATCATAGCTTGCTGTATATCTTCATGGGATATCTGAGAAAAGAGCAAATTATAGTTCATGCCTAGCCTCATCTTATCATTTTCCCAGTTTGCTTTTTAAAGATTGGAGATGCATGCATGGGCAGCTCCAAAAGACCCCTTCCCACAGGCCACTTCCAGACTATGCAACAAGTTAGAACACAGATTGTCATCTTGACTAGATTGTGATGTTGTACAAAACTAAACGAAAACCTTGAGCTGACCCTGGGAACAGATTCAGAGTGTCAAAGGGAGTCCCAGCCCAGTTGATCTCACAAACTTCTACCTCTTGTCCAATTCTGTGTATATTCTGTTCATTGGTAAAACAGAACTTCCAGAGGTGGTGGTAGGGAGAGAAGGCTCTGGGAGACCTCAAGATGAGCTCAGAATCACTTGTTGGCCAGTGGCATTAGGTAAAACAAAGGCGAGGAAAACACTTGCAAATTGTCACTTGTTATTCTCTGCAAGTATTTCTCAGTGTCAGGGAAAAAGAATTAGGAATAAACATTGATAGCAAAAAAGGCATGGAATATTACAGGTGGGAAATTCCATGAGCATGGTAACCTCAAGAACATAGCTGACTGGGTTCTGAAGGACGTGGGTACCAGATTCTGTGTGTAGTAGATAGTGAATGAGCCATCAGGATAGATATATTTACTTGAGTTCATTCAGTGTGATCTACCTGTTGCTGAGTTATCTGACTGTAATGATTGTCATATAGATATTTAGCATAGGAATGGGATCTTTGCCCCACCATGCCCATATTGTCCTTTTAGCCTATCTACACCAATCCCATATACCCAAGGTTCATAACCATCTCTGCTTTGGCTTGTCTAAATGTCTCTTAAGCATTGTAATTGCATCTGATTCCACCACGTACTCCAGCAACAAAGTACAAAGTAAATTTATTATCAAAGCACATATATGTCATGATGTACAACACAGAGATTCACTCCCTTGTGGACATGCACCATAAGTCAAGAAACACAATAGAATTATTGAAAGGCCACATCCAACCAGACAGTCAAACAACCAGTGTGCAAAGGTCTATGAACTGATGAAATAAAGAGAAAAATATAATAAATAACTAAGCAATAAGCTATCAAGATTAAATGTGTCATTGGCTCATTACTTGGGGTAAGTTTTTTACGCAGAGAGTGGTGAGTGTGTGGAATGGACTGCTGGCTATGCTAGTGGAGGTGGATACAATAGCGTCTTTTAAGAGGCTCCTGGATAGGTACATGGAGCTTAGAAAAATAGAGGTCTATGGGTAACCCAAGGTAATTTCTAAATTAAGTACATGTTTGGCACAGCATTGTGGGCTGAAGGATCTGTATTGTGCTGTAGGTTTTCTATGTTTCTAAATATCAAGAACATGAGATGAAGAGTCCTTAAAAGAGAGTCCGTAGTTTGTGGGAAAAGTTCAGTGATTGTGCAAGCAAAGTTATCCCCTCTGGTTCAAGAGCCTGATGGTTGAGGGGTAATAACTATTCTTGAACATGGTGGTATGGATCCTGAGGCTCCTGTACCTTCTTTCTGATAGCAGTAGCGAGAAGAGAACATGGCCTGGATAATTGGGGTTCTTGATGATGGATGCTGCTTTCTTACACCACGCTCCATGTACTTGGAAGGTACAGCCCAGATATGGGTCAGATCCATTCAGCAGTCTTATCACAGTTGGAAAGAAGCTGTTCCCAAATCTGGCCGTACGAATCTTCAAGCTCCTGAACCTTGTCCCGGAGGGAAGAGGGATAGAAAGTGCGTTGGCTGGGTGGGTCGTGTCCTTGATTATCCGGCTGCACTGCTCCAGCAGTGTGCGGTGTAAAGTGAGTCGAAGGATAGAAGATTGGTTTGTGTGATGTGCTGGGCTATGTTCACGATCTTCTGCAGCTTCTTCCAGTCTTGGACAAGACAACTTCCATACCAGGTTGTGATGCACCCTAGAAGAATGCTTTCTACGGTGCACCTATAAAAATTGAGGGGTTTAGGCCAAATTTCTTCAGCTTTCTCAGGAAGTAAAGGTGCTGCAGGGCCTTCTTGGCAGTGGACTCTGCTTGGTTAGACCAAGTCATTAAAGAGATATGTCATCATTAACTTTATGCCTTTTGGATATCAGGTCATCTTTTACACGCTTAGCTACTCACAGTAACAGAAATTTTGACCAGGGGTGCCCAAACTTTTGCATGCCACTATACAGAATGGCCACACACATTAGTGTACAGGGAGTAAAGTAAGGCTGAATAATCCTGTTTAGAATAATCATAACAAAGGTGTTGTTGCCTGTTCTTACTAATTGAGGTCTGCTGGTCAGAAAGTCAAGGATCATGTTGCATAGGGAGGCATTGACTCTCATAGTCCGGAGTTTGTTGATGAGTTTGCTTGGAATAATAGTACTGAAGCAGAATTGTAGTCAATAAACAATGGTTTGATGTAGGTGTCTTTACTGTCCAGGTGCTTCAGTGATGAGTATAGGGCCAGGAAGATGGTGCCCACCGTAGAACTGTTTCAGTGACAGGCAAATTACAGTGGGCTGAGGTTGTCTGGAAAGCTGGAGTTGATGCGTGGCATGACCAGTTTCTCAGTGGTACATGTTAGAGCCCCTGAGTGGTAGTTATTGGAGCACATTATCTTCAAAATTCAAAGTATATTTATTATCAAAGTTATGTATACTACCTACAACCTTGAGATTCGTCTCCTTACAGGCAGCCACAAAACAAAGAAACCCCCAGAATGCATTGAAAAAAACCCATCAAGCACCCAATGTGTTGAAGAGAAAACAAACTGTGCAAACGATAAAAGTAAACAAATAACATTCAGAACTGAAGTTCAAGAAAGCGAGTCCACACTCATGAAGCCAGTCACAGCCGATCCAAGAGCCCATTAGTTTCAGGTCACAGCCTCAATTCAGTGCAGAGACGAGTAAACCTTGCAGAGCAGCAAGCTGAACACTGGCCTGTTCCTTGCCTCTGGCCTCAACACCTTGACCTTACCCCTGACATCTCCTCTGTACCTACTTCCAAGCACCTTTAAACTGTGTCCTCTCGTGTTTGTCATATCTTGATTTATTATAAAGGCCATGTTCACCTAATTTTAATGCTGCAAACCTAGACTTTAAGAGAAGTGATCTTCCAGTTCATCCCTGGTTTCTGGTTTGGAAACACCTTTCAAGTTTATATTGCAGAGACCATGCAACTGGAAGAAATTTGTTAGAACAAATAGAAACTGACTATCATGTTGAAAAGAGAGTTGGAAAAAAAAGGTCCCTTTCAGATAGGAAGGAGGTAACCAATGAAATACTGCAAAGATCAATTCTTGGCTTGAATGTCCACTCTTTACATTAATGACCTAGAGGAAGGAAAAGCATGCAGGGGTTTCAAATTTGTCAGTGCTATAAAAATAGATGGGACAGTTATGATACTGAAATGGAGTATAGGTAAATTGAGTGAGTGGGCAAAAGAATGGAACTTAATGTGGGAAAATGTGAGGCCATGCAATTTGATGAGGGAAATCAAAATACAGAATATCTAAGTAGAGAGACACTGCAAGTGCTTTTGCCAGAGAAAATGATGGAAGCTGGTATAATGCTGATACTCAAAATTCATTTGGACAGCTACACGGATAGGAAAGGTTTAGAAAGATATGGGCCAAACAGGGACTAGCTCCGTTAGGCAACTTGGCTGATATGGGCGAGTTGGACTGAAGGGCCATTAATTATGCTGTATAACTCCATGATTCTACAGAGAAATCTAGAGATCAAGAGGAACCTTATCACTGATAGGGTGGTGGGAGGATGGGGTAAGAGCAAACATGAGTGAAATGGAAGAGATGCCACTTACATTCCGTTTGAGTATCCTCCAACCTGATTGCATGAACATCGATTTCTCAAACTTCTGGTAATATCCTCCAACCACCCCCCACTTCTCCATTTTCCATCCCCTTTTCCTTCTCTAAACTCATCTCACCAAATTCCCAGCTCTTTACTTCATCCCTCCACCTCCAGGTTTCACCTACCACCTGGTAGTTCTCTCTCCCCTCCCCCACCTTTTAAATCTACTCCTCTGCTTCTTTTTCCCCAGCCTTGCCGAAGGGTCTCAGCCTGAAATGTCAACTGTACTTTTTTCCACAGATGCTGCTTGGCCTGCTGACTTCCTCCAGCTATTCTCCAGCCTTCCCCTTCTTTATCCATAGCTAACAAAGGTTCAAAAATCTCTTCCTAAGCTCCAGCAATTTGCTCCCTTGATTCTTTTGGTATTCTGGGATAATCATGCTCTGAGGATTTAATGCTCTTAATATATGCCTATATTTCTAACATTTCTTCCTCCCTGATATAAACATGTGTCAGATCCCTTAATTTAATAGCTGTCATATCCTTTTCCCTAGTGAATAGTAAAATGAAAATTCCTTCTAACAGAGGGTGTTGATGAGTCTCTGTACAGGTGGCCCCCATTTTTCGAACGTTTTGCTTTATGACAGCTCGCTGTTACGAAAGACCTATATTAGTACTTGTTTTAGCGAACCAAAGAGGATTTTTGCTTTTACGAAAAAAGGATGTCCACTTTATGCGTGTGTTTACCCCGAGAAAGACTACCATGACCATGAAGCCTTGTGTGGGCAGTTGTGTACACATGCGATTGATTTTTTCTCCAAATCAATTTTGGCTCGCTCTTCCGATTCTGATATGTGAAACTACACCGTACATACAATATTTCTACTTTATATAGTCTGTAAATTTATCATATAATTCCTGCTTTTACAATATATTCATGTTATTTTAGGTTTTATGTATTATTTGGTATGATTTGGTAGGTTATTTTTTGGGTCTGGGAACGCTCAAAAATTTTTCCCATATAAATTAGTGGTAATTGCTTCTTCGCTTTACAACATTTTGGCTTACCAATGGTTTCACAGGAACACTCCACCTTCAGATAGCGGGGGAAACCTGTAATTATCTTTGGGAGGTTCCAGAGGATGCTCCAATGAAAATATTTAAAGAGATGGTGGATATATCGTTTTTAAAGATAGGGGACTTGAGGGCTATGGGGAACTGACCTAGAAAGGTAGCTGAGCCCCAGGCATATCAGGCAAAATCATACTGAGTAGTGGGCCAAGGCTTGAGGGAGTTAAGTATCCAATTCCGTCTTCTATTTTCATGTGCTCTATACTTTCTGACCAGCGAGATGGATCTTTGAAACAGACTAAAAATTTGGTGTTCATGCATACAAATGCCTAACACCTAGATAATAGGCAAAAGAAAATCATTAGAAAGGATTAGAACGAGGAGTTAAGATACAAGTATGGTGATAAAAATCAAATTCAAAATACCTTGGTTATACGCCATGTAAAGCACCATAGTCAATTCTGGATGGTCTGTACAGAGGAAATTGCATGTATGGAGGGGCTATTCTACAGGCTCATCTGCATGGTACCACAGCTCAAAAGTTCATATCAAGAGATCTGGTTGTATAAAATTTGTTGTTCTCTGTTGAATACTGAAAATTAGTATTATTTTTATTAGTGAGAAGATTATCATTGGCTATGGAATGATATTGATCAGCAGGCAATTTGGGTAGTGGAGTGGCAGATGAAAATTAATCCTGAAAAATGTGATTTTGATGCAGAGGATCAAATTCAGGATAGAGCATGCTATGTATGGTAGTTTCTTAGGGGATACAGGTGTCCCCCGCTTTATGAAAGTTTGCTTTACACCACTGTGCTTTTATGAAAGACCTACATTAGTACCTGTTTTCACTAACTGGAAGAGGATTTTTGCTTTTATGAAAAAAGATGCCCGCTCTAAACTTGTTTTTACCCTGAGAAAGACTATCACGACCGTGAAGCCTTGCGTGGGCAAGTGTGTGTGCATGTGTATACATGCTGATTGTTTTCTACAAATTGGTTTTGGCTCAATCTTCCCGATTCTGGTAAGTGAAACTACATACATTATTTCTACTTTATATAGGCTGTGTATTTATCATATCATTATTGCTTTTATTATATGTCAGTGTTATCTTAGGTTTTATGTGCTATTTGGTATGATTTGATAGGTTGTTTTTTTGGGTCTGGGAATGCTCAAAAATTTTTCCCATATAAATTAATGGTAATTGCTTCTTCGCTTTACGCCATTTCGGCTTACAAACTGTTTCACAGGAACGCTCTACCATTGGACAGCGGGGGAAACCCGCATTGAAAAACAAAGGAACTTTGGTGTACACATCCAAAAGTTCTTGAAACTGACAGTACAGATAAGACCATAAGGTCCTAAGACATGGGAGCACAACCCTATTCTCCTTTCCTCTCCCCAGAACCCTCAAGGCTATAAGACACTGGAGTAGAAGCAGGTTGACTGGATAGTGGTGAAGGCAAAGGGGATCATTGTTTTAATTAGCAAGGACGAATAATATAAGAGCAGGGAGGTCTTAGTACAACTTCATAAAATGTTGATCAGTTGTAACACTGCACAGTCCTCATCTCTATAGGAAGGATGTGATTGTACTGGAGGACACAAAGAGAAAATGGACCAGACTATTACCCCAGGTGGAATGCTTCTTCCATGTGGAAAGACTGGGATTGTTTTCCTTGAAGCAGACATGGCTGAGGGAGGAACAGCGACAGGTATACAAAGTATGAGAGACAAGGGACAGATAGTAAGAAACTTTATCCAAGGCAGAGGTATCCAAGACCACAGGGCATTGGTATGAGTAAAAGATTTAGAGTGGATATGAGGAACAATGCCCCCCCACTGTCCCATAAGTAGGCTGCAATCTGAAATGCACTGCACAAGGGGCTGATGAAGGCAGACACTTTCAGAGAGTGTAAGCAACTGTACAAACATAGGAATCACTGAGATATATTATGTTATGGATGATATGCTACTACAGATAGTTAGTTGAGGGATGATCAAAGGGTCTGTCTTGGCATTGCATGGTTCCATGGTGTTTCATCAGGACAGAAAAAGAGAAACTATTTATGTTGATCGTGAATGCACTATTTGAAAAATAAAGCTACAGTATACAAGGCTTTAAGGAGTTTGGCGGAAAGTAATAGTTGGAGGCAGATTATGGAAGAGCCTGAAAATATTTTCTTGTGTTTGGATGCCAAGCTGGAGAATTAAGACAATAACTAGGGTGTTCAATACAAAATTAGCCATTGTGACAGAAGTGTCGGGTTATGAGACGGGTGAAATGCTTGCTGCTACACGATAGGTCCAAATTTGATTCCGTGCAGAATGTGCCCTTGACCTCACGAAGAAACAATTATGCAAGGCCTACCAACCATGACAATTGTAGGACTGAAAATAATCCTGATGGCACAAGTTCATTGCATTACGCCAAATATCCACAAAATGGGCTTTTAATTTTGTGTGGAAAAAAATCTTGAAAGAATAGCTTTCTGAATTAGGTGGCAGCTTTGACTAAATGCAGATGTGCTGATTACCACAATAAATTCAAAATGAAATTCATACTGATAGAAATTTTGCAGCTAACTTGACTTTTTGGGTGGTTAAGCATACAAGCACATCAAGTTGTCAAGCATTCCAGGAGTGAAGACAGCTGTAATTTTGCCCTGCGGCTATATTTGAATTTGTCAGCTGTGGTGTGAATACCAGACAGGCATCCTGATTCAGTTCAATACTTTAACTTCTGAAAAGTTAGCCAGTTGGATACTTCCAAAGACTGGAGAAGCAAAGCAATAATTAGATTGAGGGAGGCTATGGATAGCAACTTTCCATATTCTTTTTCCCCAGTTAGAAATGTAACTCTTGTTCAAACTGAATAACAATGGAAAATTTGGAATGGATTAAACCTTCTGAACAGAACTCCAGCAGACATGGGTGAAGTGTATGTCATACTCCATCCACCTCCTAAGTTAATATCAGGGGCTTAAGTTAGTCAGTACGATCTTGACATTCCCAGGAAAGAGGCAGACTATTACCAAGCTAGCTTGGCTGCTCAGTGGTTTGCCTTAAAAGAGATTCAGTGGATCATCATTGAGCCAATTACACTAATGCAACCAACTACAGTTTCAGGTCCTCCTTTACCAACTAAAGCTCATTTTCCCAAATGTAAATTGACCTATAACTTTAGCAGAAGAATTCTGAAAAAACATAACTTGAAGATTGAAAGACGAGGCATGTCACCATTAGTTCGTTCTTTAAAAAAAAATAAATGGACTTTTCAATGAATGCCAATACCTTTATTTGCTTGGCAATTTTAAATTTCTAGCCTCTGAAAGCTCAAATTTGTATGGTGGAATTGTTCTGAAATGCAATTTCAACAAGTTTTGTCAGTTGTACAACTGTGACTATTTTTACAGTAATAATCTTTGACAGCTGAAATAAAAGAATGCATTGTAGAGATATTATCAAATACTGCTGTCTTTAAAGTGAACCCCACCTAAAAAACTTGTCAGAAAGAGTTACTGTAATCCACAAAAGTCTAATCCTCAGGCAATAGTGTCAGACAGCAAAAGGCAGGTGTGTTAAGTTCTAACAATTTTGGTTTTCTATGTGTATCTACTCATTAACTTTGTTTATGACAAACTTAAGCATTTTGTGGTCTGTCAAGCAACACCAAGGTATCAATCATTTGTTAAGTTAACAGACCACGTCATGGGACAAAGCCTCTGGTGTGTCATATGCCAACGTAAATATAAATCTGAGAAATTTGCATTTCCTTGACTTAACTACAAATACGGTTTACTGCCAAGAAAGTTTCTTTTTTAAATAATCATTCTTAAAGACTAAAATGAAGATTGCATTTCTTTTGCTTTTTTGGTTATATTTGCACTGCATGAAAAACCTTTATTTTAAAATTTATAATACTGACACTTCAATCATTATTGGAAAAATTAAAGATTTTTATCTACTGCTGAAATGTAGATACTTCCAGCTCAATAAATCAAACTGGACAGGAAAGAGAATGGCTTAGTTACATTCAATAATGTATAAATCAGTTTGTTGACTTAACTTTTACATGAAAGGTTAAAACGCAATTGTATGTTTCCTTGGTTTACTTTTATTTGTAGCACATTCGCCTATTTCTGGAATTCCTTTGTTGACTAAATTAAACATATACTGTCTCCTTTACAAATGTACTCTCCACTATTACCTCCTATAGTGTTCTGTTGGTTCTTCCTTTTAAAAGCTCAGAAATCAGAACTTGCATTCTGTTCCCTTTATCAAAGATTTTAATATTTTGAATCAACGTTATTTCTTCTTACCAAAGTAAAAGAGCTTTATTGGGGCAGGATGATGGAAATAAAGAGAAAGGCTCTGATTTTAATGAACATATCAGCTTAATATTTATTTGCTGCAGCTACAAAAAAAGTATTTTAATTCCCAGATCTCAATAAATTAGTCAACATGAAAACAGGCCCTTCGGCTCTCAAGTTGTCCACCTAGAACATACTTCCAGTAATCCCATTTTATTCTACCCACTTTCCCCTAGATTCTACCATTCTCAACGCATTCAGGGTAACTTACAGGAGTCAACTGACTGACCAACCTACATGACACTGGGATGTGGAAGTAGCACACCTCCAATGCCATATTTAAGTTTGCTGACATTACTGTTGTTGGCTGTACCAAAGGTGGTGACAAATCAGTAAATAGGAGGAAAACTGAACATCAGACAGACAGACATACTTTATTGATCCCGAGGGAAATTGGGTTTCGTTAGTCGCACCAATCAAGAATAGTATAGAAATATAGCAATATAAAACTATAAATAATTAAATAATAAGTAAATTACGCCAAGTGGAAATAAGTCCAGGACCAGCCTATTGGCTCAGGGTGTCTGACACTCTGAGGGAGGAGTTGTAAGGTTTGATGGCCACAGGCAGGAATAACTTCCTATGACGCTCAGTGTTACATCTCAGTGGAATGAGTCTCTGGCTGAATGTACTGCTGTGCCTAACCAGTACATTATGGAGTGGATGGAAGATATTGTCCAAGATGACATGCAACTTGAACAGCATCCTCTTTTCAGACACCATAGTCAGAGAGTCCAGTTCCACCCGACCAACATCATTGGCCTTGCGAATGAGTTTGTTGATTCTGTTGGTGTCTGCTACCCTCAGCCTGTTGCCTCAGCACACAACATTAAACATGATAGCACTGGCCACCACAGACTTGTAGAACATCCTCAGCATCGTCCAGCAGATGTTAAAGGACCTCAGTCTCCTCAGGAAGTAGAGACGGCTCTGACCCTTCTTGTAGACAGCCACAGTGTTCTTTGACCAGTCCAGTTTATTGTAAATTCGTATGCCCAGGTATTTGTAATCCTCCACCATGTCCACACTGACCCCTTGGATGGAAACAGGGGTCACCGGTGCCTTAGCCTTCCTCAGGTCCACCACCAGCTCCTTAGTCTTTTTCACATTAAGTTGCAGAAGATTCTGCTCACACTATGTGACAGTTTCCCACCGTAGCCCTGTACTCTGCCTCATCTCCCTTGCTGATGCATCCAATTATGGCAGAGTCATCAGAAAACTTCTGAAGATGGCAAGACTCTGTGCAGTAGTAGAAGTCCGAGGTGTAGATGGTGAAGAGAAAGGGAGACAGGACAGTCCCCTGTGGAGCCCCAGTGCTGCTGACCACTCTGTCTGACATACAGTGTTGCAAGCACACGTACTGTGGTCTGCCAGTCAGGTAATCAATAATCCATGACACCAGGGAAGCATCCACCTGCTACACTGTCAGCTTCTCACCCAGCAGAGCAGGGTGGATGGTATTGAACACACTGGAGAAGTCAAAAAACATGACCCTCACAGTGCTCGCCGGATTGTCCAGGTGGGCGTAGACACGGTTCAGCAGGTAGATGATGGCATCCTCAACTCCTAGTCAGGGCTGGTAGGTGAACTGGAGGGGGTCTAAGTGTGGCCTAACCATAGGCCGGAGCTGCTCTAGAACAAGTCTTCATGATGTGGGAGGTCAATGCCACTGGTCTGTAGTTATTGGAGCCACTGGGGCACGGCATCTTCGGTACAGGGACGAGGCAGGACGTCATCCACAGCACAGGAACCCTATGGAGACTCAGGCTCAGGTTGAAGACATGGTGAAGTACTCCACATAGCTGGGGGGCACAGGCTTTGAGCACCCTGGGGCTGACACCATCCGGGCCTGTAGCCTTGCTTGGGTGGAGACGTTTCAGCTGACTTCTCACCTGTTCAGCTGTGAAGTCCACTGTGGTGGTTTCAGGTGGGGGAGGGGTATAGTCATGAGAGCAGGGTGGGGGCGCTGTGAGGAGGGGAGAGTGGAGTATGTGTTGGTTGGGGACCAACAACAGATGAATCATGTGGGGGATGGGCAGGGGCCACAGTGTCAAATCTGTTGAAGAACAGGTTCAGTTCGTTGGCCCTGTCCAAACTGCCTTCAGCTCCTCTGTTGCAAGTTTGCCAGAACCCACTGATGGTCCTCATCCCACTCCAGACCTCTCTCATGTTGTTCTGCTGGAGTTTCCACTCAAGCTTCCTCCAATACCTGTCTTTAGCCTCCCTGATCTTGGCTTTCAAGTCCCTCTGTATTGTCCTCAGCTCCTCCCTATTTCCATCTCTAAACGCCCTCTTTTTA
The DNA here is from genome assembly GCF_030144855.1 of Hypanus sabinus. NCBI lineage: Eukaryota > Metazoa > Chordata > Chondrichthyes > Myliobatiformes > Dasyatidae > Hypanus > Hypanus sabinus. The sequence goes on along the minus strand of NC_082716.1, from coordinate 45,202,101 downwards.
GCATTCAGGATGTCCTTAATGTTCTTTGTTACCCATGGCTTGTTATTTGAATAACAAAAGACAGTTCTTGCCAGAGCATTGTAGTCCACACAGAAGTTGATGTAACCAGTGATGTACTCTGTAAGCCCATCAATGTCCTCCCCATGTGGCTCACAGAGTGCCTGCCAGTCTGTCACTTCAAAACAACCCTGGAGTGCCTCATAAGCCTCCCCCGACCATTTCCTCACTGTCCTCGAGGTTGCATGGTTGCCAGGCTGAGTGGTGCTACGATAACAACCTCTTAATTCAATGTCAGCAAGGGGAAGGAGCTGATTATTAACTTCAGAAGGAGGAAACCGAATGTCCATGAGCCAGTCCTCGTTGGGGGATCAGAGCTGGAGAGGGTCAGGAACTTTAAATTCATTGGCATCATTATTTTAGAAGACCTGTCCTGGGCCCAGCATGTGAATGCAATTACAAAGAGAGCACGGCAGCACATCTACTTCCTGAGAAGTTTGCGTAAAGTTGGCAAGACATCTAAAGCCTTGACAAACTACTATAGATATGTACAGTTAAGTATACTGACTGGCTGCATCACAACTTGGTGTGGAAATACCAATGCCCTTGAATAGAAAATTTGACAAAAAGTAGTGGATATGGCCCAGTCCATCATGGGTAAAGCCCTCCCCATCACTGAGCACATCTGTATGGAGAGTTGTTGCAGGAGAGCAGCTTCCATCATCAGGGAACCCCAGGGTCACTCTCTTTTCTTGCTGCTGCCATCAGGTCGGAGGCACAGGAACCTCAGGACTCACATCACCAGGTTCAGGAACAGTTATTACACCTCAACCATCAGGCTCTTGAGCCAGAGAGGATAACTTCACTCAACTTCACTTGCCCCATCACTGAACTGTTTCCACAACCTATGGACTCACTTCCAAGGACACTTCATCTCATGTTCTTGGTATTTATTGCTTATTTATTTATTATTATTATTTGTTGTTCTTTATTTTTGTATTTGTACAGTTAGTTGTCTTTTGCACACTGGTTGTCCAGTCTTTGACTGAATCAGTTATAGTGTTATGAATGTACCACAGCTCTGAGGGGCCGAAGGGTGCGGGGTAGCCCCCTCCTTTGTGAGAATCGCAAGATCACTATTGAGTCAGTTCAGGAGACCCAGGAAATGAGAGAGAGACGTGCGGAATGTCTCGTTTCCCCGGCGATGTAAAACTACGGGACATGGCCATTGTGTCCGGAAGGCGAATTTGTGGATTAGAGACTATGCTACGTGAATGCCCTCAGGCAAAGTGGGCTGGTTGAGGGAGGGATTGCATCACCCCCAACCTGACTGACATCTGTGACCCTGCGAGTCAGGATAAAAGAGGGTCTGTAGGAACAACCCCTCAGATGCACCAGAAGAAATGTTAAGCGACCACGTAATAGCAGGAAGTCATTTGAAGGAGGCCACTTGTGTTCAGTTCCGTTGCTGGAACTGGTGGCTGGAACCACGGAAAACGGCTTTTAGCTGACAACGGGGAAACCCACTCCCTTGACTCAACGGATTGGCATCATAAAAGACCTGGGCAAGTTTTAAACCGCCTCTCGCTTAAACCCAAAACGCTGCAGCTTGAACGAACTAACAGTGACTATTATATTTCCATCGGACAATACATTATCCCCTAGACAACGATAAAGCTATTTCTTATTGGTTATTATTATACCCGCGCTTTAGATTTAGTATTGACGACGTACATTATATGTATATTTGCATTAATCTTATTTTTGTGCCCCTTTATCAATAAATACTTTTAAAAATAGTACCATCAGACTTCAACGGACCTCTCTATCTTTGCTGTTAAGTGACCCAGTTACGGGGCTTCGTAACAATAGTTATTCAATTTATTGAGCATGCCCACAAAATATGAATTCAGGGTTGTATATGGCAACATATATGTACTTTGATAAGAAATTTACTTTGAACTTTCGACTTTGAATCTAAAGCACCTGGAGGAAACCAACATGGTCACTGGAAATGGGCAAACTCTATGCTAACAGCAGCTGAGGTCAGGATTGAACCTGGATCACTGGAGCTATGAAGCAACAGCTCTATGAACTGTGCTAATATTCTCTGCACCATACATTTGGCAATACATATTATACATTGCTTTAATAATCTTTTCAGAATATTCCAAAGCATTTTATTGCCATTGGAAAAGTAACTGCACTTGCAGTGCTGGAAATCCAAGTTCCTATATAATGGAGGGATAATATTGGCCAAGACACTGGGATAATTCAGTTCCTTTGTTTTTTGTAATCATGCCATGAGATATTCAAATTACTCATTATCCTTTGATGAATAAGTAGTATTTCTTGGTGCCCTCTTCTCACATTTATGTATTTATTGAGATACAGCACAGAATATACCTTTTTGGTCCTTCGAGCCGTGCCGCACTGCAACTCTAATTTAACCCTAGCCTAATTGTGGGACAATTTACAGTGATCAATTAACCTAATAACTGGTACATCTTCGGATTATGGCAGGAAACTAGAGCACCCGGAGAAAACCCACACAATCTACAGGGAGGACGTACAGACTCCTTAGATGACTTCAGACTCCGATGCCCTGAGCTAGGAAAGCATTGTGCTAACCAGTACGCTACCGTGATGCCCACTGAATATTATTGCTTCACTTTCATGTCACCCATAATGAAAATGGCCATCTAATTATGCCAAATGGGAAAAAAATATTTCCTGATTTAATCTCTCCTGGTCACTTATCTTGTAGTCTCTTCACGTTCACTGCTCAGGAAGCAAATGCAGGAACATAAGCAGCCATAGAGATTAGTTAACACAGCCCAGTGCATCACAGGCATAACCCTCCTTACCATCAGTAGCATCTACAGGAAGATCTGCCTTGAGAAGGCAGATCCATCGCAAAGCTCCCCACTATCTTGCAGCTACCATTGGGCAGGAAGTACAGAAGCCTGAAAACCTACACCATCAAGTTCAAGACAGCTACTTCCCTTCAATAACTTGGCTCTTGAACAAATCGGCACAACCGTAATCATTACAATTTAGAAGCACTGTGTCATTCCGAAGGGTCTCGGTTTGAAACGTCAACTGTACTTTTTTCCTTAGATGCTGTCTGGCCTGCTGAATTCCTCCAGCACTCTATGTGTGTGTTGCTGTGACTACTTTGATCACTTTGCACTAAAATGGACCTCATTTTTTTTTTAGTTCTAAATGAGTTCTTGTAAAAACTGTAAAATTTATGTTTAACTCACCAATCATGGATGCATGGAACAGGCCATACGACCAACCCTCACACTTGCTAATAATTTCACTTCTTTTGTTTCACATCTAACCAATATGAAAACCTTTGATGATGTCTCTTAGCTTTATCCTTTATTATTTTAGGGGTAAACAGGGGGATTAACTTCCTATGCACCCCAAGCAGGGTTGGCCTATTTCCAGTTTCCACTCAAATAGCAGTCACATCTCTTCAGTCTCCATTTCAATAATCTTACAGAGAGTTGGGATCAGAATGAATTTCTAAGTATCAGGCACAAGTTCTATATTTATTTATTATTGGTGCACAGAGACTGTTAGAGATCTCAGAAATGAGTCTCACTCAGCTGAAGTCTTCCCACCACTCAGCAGTTGCACCAGAAAATCTCTGCAGAACTGGTTTGCTGAAATCACAGCATCTCACAGACATAAGAGATTGTTCAGATGATGGCAATCCAGAGCAACATACCAAAAATGCTGGAGGAACTCGGCAGTTTAGGCAGCATTCATGGAAAGGAAAAAAAATCAATGTCTTGGGCTGAGAGCCTTCATTATTTGTGTGCATTGCTCACTGACACAAAGACTGGAAGATTCCTTTCTCAACAGCATAATGAGGACTAGTTTTGCAAGCAAACACGTGACTGAAAGATGGCCAGATCAATAATCAACAAGTTACTCTACCAATCCAACCACCTTCCAACCAGTAAGTAAAAGTATTTGCAGTCACTCCAGCAATTGCCAGCTGCTGGAATGATTGAAGTGATACTTTAATTTTAGCTCTGACCAGTATGATTTCATTTTATCTTTTCTTGCACACAGGAAGACTTAACATCTCAAGTTCTCTCCTTTCTAGTATTCCTTTCTAATAGGTTCTCTTTGGATTAAATTTGCATCCAAGTGCTTCAGTTTCTGAGTTTATTTTGAACTCTATGACCAATGCAACATATGTAGAATAAGTAGTTGATGATATTGATCCTTATTGCAATGCTGACTTCGACAGCGGCGACACGCAGCACATGTAGAAGGACATCCAGGACACCATCACCTGACTGTGCAGGTGATGCCTTCCTCCCAGATGCGCTGAATAACTTCTACGCCCGTTTTGAGGCAAAAAATGACAAGGCAGCAAGGAAGTCCACCCCTCCTACAAATGACCAGGTGTTGCGTCTCACTGTGGCCGATGTGAGAAGAACCCTGTGCAGGGTCAACCCACGGAAGGCTGCTGGACCAGACAATATTCCTGGTAGAGTGCTCAGAGGATGTGCAGATCGGCTAGCTGATGTTCTCATTGACATCTTCAACATCTCCCTGAGCAGCGCCACCGTTCCAACGTGCTTCAAGGCCGCCACCGTCGTCCCTGTACCCAAGAAGTCTTCAGTGTCCTGCCTAAATGACTATCGTCCTGTTGCACTTACATCCATCATCATGAAGTGTTTCCAGAGGCTCGTCATGAGACACATCAAGACACTGCTGCCCTCCTCACTGGATCCACCGCGGTTCGGGTACCGTCCCAACCGTTCTACAGATGACACCATTGCCATCACCCTCCACCTGGCCCTAACCCACCTGGACAAAATGACACGTATGTTCGGATGCTGTTCATAGACTTCAGTTAATCATTTAACACAATCATCCCTCAGAAGCTGATTGAAAAGCTGAGCCTATTGGGCTTGAACACCTCCCTCTGCAACTGGATATTAGACTTCCTGACTCGGAGACCTCAGTCAGTCCGAATCGGGAGCAGCATCTCCAACACCATCACAATGAGCACGGGGTCTCCCAGGGCTGTGTGATCAGTCCACTGCTGTTCACTCTGCTGACCCACAACTGTGCTGCAACACACAGCTCAAACCATATCATCAGGTTCGCCGATGACACGACCGTGGTGGGTCTCATCAGCAAGAACGACGAGTCAGCTTACAGAGAGGAGGTGCAGCAGCTAATGGACTGTAGCAAAGCCAACAACCTGTCTCTGAATGTGAACAAAACAAAAGAGATGGTCGTTGACTTCAGGAGCACTGAGCGACCACTCCCCGCTGAACATCGACGGCTCCTTGGTAGAGATCGTTAAAAGCACCAAATTTCTTGGTGTTCACCTGGTGGAGAATCACACCTGGTCCCTCAACACCAGCTCCATAGCAAAGAAAGCCCAGCAGCGTCTCTACTTTCTGCGAAGGCTGAGGAAAGTCCATCTCCCACCCCCCCATCCACATCACGTTCTACAGGGGTTGTATTGAGAGCATCCTGAGCAGCTGCATCACTGCCTGGTTCGGAAATTGCACCATCTCGGATCGCAAGACTCTGCAGCGGATAGTGAGGTCAGCTGAGAAGATCATCGACGCCTCTCTTCCCGCCATCATGGACATTTATACTACACGCTGCATCTGCAAAGCAAACAGCATTATGAAGGACCCCACGCACCCCTCATACAAACTCTTCTCCCTCCTGCCGTCTGGGAAAAGGCACCAAAGCATTCGGGCTCTCACGACAAGTCTATGTAACAGTCTCTTCCAAGCATCAGACTCCTCAATACCCAGAGCCTGGACAGTACTGCCTTATTGTCCTGTTTATTATTTATTGTAATGCCTGCACTGTTTTTGTGCACTTTATGCAGTCCTGGGTGGGATTGTAGTCTAGTGTAGTTGTTTTTTTTTTCTCTGTGTTGTTCTTTTTACATAGTTCAGTCTAGTTTTTGTACTGTGTTATGTACCATGGTCCTGAAAAACATCTCATTTTTACTGTGTACTGTACCAGCAGTTATGGTTGAAATGACAATAAAAGTGACTTGACTTGACTGAACTTTAAAAATGCCAAATTGAGCAGTATCACCCACGTAACAGAAAAACCAGTATTTAGCAATGTAAAGAACAATTTTACCCAGATATCTAAATGCTACCTATGTTAAATTAAGGTACCTTCAATGATTTGCTAATTTATTTGAAATTGAGATGGCATTATGCTGGGAGAATTGAATAGCAAGAAGAATGCCTCATTCAGTGGGATACTAAAGAGCCCTTAATATAGAAGAAATAGGGGTACTGGAAGCAGTTTGTTGAGCTGCTGCAAACTGACAGGATGCAGCATGACAGGAACAAGGATGAACAAATATGTTCTAAAGGGCAGATGGAAGACAGGGAGGGCAAAGGGTTCAGGCCAGGATCCTTTTCAATTAGAATTTCTCGAAGAATATTCAGGAGACACTTTAACAGTATTTTCCTTTATTAAAACAAGGTGCAGACTTTGCTTCAATCAGCATTTGTCAGCTTCATCTGATTCTAGCCACAGATCGTAGTTAAAACACACTGCAGAAGTTTTTGGCAAGTTATTAAATGCACAATTTTAACATTATTTACTGAAATTATAAGGATTATTTCTAAGCTTCAGGTGAAGCAATGGGACTTATCGTGCTTACGTCTTGCTGACTGTTCCAGATATCAGTAACAAGTGCAACCAAGCCTATGCCAATGCTGAATTCAAGCATCAAAGCATAGATACATGGGAAAAATACATCTTGCAACAACATTTATTTGAATAGGAATGTACAACAAAATGTAACTTCTATTTACTTATTTTGATTTCACAATGTTTTAATTAAGTTTTGATTCTTTAATTAAATTGTAATCTATCTTTTCTTTGGAAAAGCATAAGAGTACGTATACCTGAACTGTCTTTAAAGTCATCTGAGAACTTAATAAACTAAGGACTAGCATCTTATTTTCCATCTGGGCATGTTGCAGCTTTCTAGGGCCGCTATTGAATGCAGTGAGTTTGGGTAACTCGCTTTCATTGGTTCTATAAGGCTAGATCCGTCGTTGGTTGCCTTCTATTTTCTCTCTCCACTGACACTGCCTGATTTAATGGTGCATTCCTACAACATTGATCTACATTCAGTTTTCATAGGCACTTTTGTTTGTTTTCTCTCTGAAACTTCCTTCATTAATCAACCAACAGATTCCTAAATAATTCATCATCACAGCAAACTTGGCTTCAATTTACCGGAGATATTGCCTTTGCTTAATCCATACTTCCTCATTTTTCCCTGCATGTTAACATTAACATCTTCTTCATTCCCAATTCCAATGAAGAGTATTTGATATGAAAGACTAACTTGGTTTTATCTTTCCATAGACGATGCCTGACCTGAAGAAAATTTGTAGTACAGGTAGTCCCCGAGTTACGAATGTCCAACTTATGGACAACTCGTAATTACGGACTGAGGAAGGAGAACACCGTCCGCCATTTTAAGTCGGATCGTGACGCCGTCCGTCATTTTAAGTCAGTGCTGTTGACACTGTGTTGACTGTTTAACTTTGTGCTTGGCTGAAAATTTTCTTAGTAAGATTCACCCTGACCCCGCCCCGTTTCGATCGGCTGGTGGCGCAGTGAGATAAGTGCCGGGCTTGAGAACGGAGGTTTCCGAGTTCGATCCAGTGACAGACCGCTCCAATGCTGGGTTGATGTTGAGCTCGCAACTCAACCTCGTAAAAAAACCACTGCCACTGTTTAAATTCCCATGTGGAATATTGTGGAGGATCAAATACCCAAACGCAGCACAGCCCCCACTCGTCCCATTTAGCCTGTCTCAGTGCGGTGGTCCTTAATTTACCCTGTGGACCTTGGGAGCTGACGGAGCTCGGGACCCGCCGCCCACAGTGTTTCTGTTCCATTGATGGGAAGCAATCACAATTGAAAATAAAGTGGAAATAAAGCGTTTGGAAAGAGGTGAAACGCCATCGGTCATTGGAAAAGCGTCAGTCGGTTACAGTCTAAAGCTACAGTTGGTTAACTATCGGAACAATTTTAAAGGATAACGGAGAAAGTAAGTATAATGGAGCATGTGAAAGGCCCTGCCTTGATGAAAACTACAACTATTACTAAGCAACGCAGTGGTTTAATTATTGGAATACATATGTTTTCTAAGAGTTTTATATGCATAGAAAAGTAAAAATATATATGATATACTAAGACAAATGTTTGACTAACTGACACTAAATAATACCGGATGTTCTTGTTCCGACTTACGTACAAATCCGACTTAAAGACGGACTCAGGAATGGAACTCGTTCATAACCCGGGGACTGCCTGTACTTTATTGTTTTGCATCAGATTTCAGCTTTTTTATGATTTTTTTTTACACCTACAGTTTTTTTTTTACATTTTCAATAGCTGAAATATTTTATATCAATTTAAATATGTTTAAGTGACTCTATAGATCAAGACCAAAAATGCATTCAGAATACAAATAGATTTCCCTGCAATCTTCCCTCTGTTGATGTTAAAATAGCTAGCCTTAAAATAACTGGCCTCAGCATCTTAGAGGAAGGATAAATAAACATATTTTGCTCCAAATATTATTCAGTAACTTTTGGTCCAAGGTGTACGCTTTGGCATAGAGCGAGAACAGGGCTGGATTTTTCATAATCCTGCATTTACTAATTTACACTTTTGAATAATTGCTTATTTAAAGTAGGAGACATAATTAGTATTCTGTGGCTAGTTTTAGTGAAGGAAAATAAATGAAGTTTTTTTAAGAAGTGCCAAACAATAAATCTCAGAACTGAGGGATACTCATGTGGAAACAAACATTAAATGTCTTAACTTGTTATAGTGAGCATCATATCCATGAAGACACAATAGGTAACTAGGAAATACTCCTTTTTAGCAGCTGCATCGGCTTCTCTTTCTCACCAAAGGGACTCCCAAAGATCTATCATTAATCCCTTGTTATGTTCCAATTACAAAAATAATACTCAAGTCAATCTCATCTCCAGATTTTAAACCCTCCACCACCTCCAAATTGTCAGACTACTTGACCAACATGCAGCACTGGATGAAAGGAAATTTCTATTATTAGAATATGACAGTTATTTTCTTTGGTTTTCTGGCCATCGACTCCATCCTTGTCTAAACACAAGACAGATGTGCGTGTGAGGGGGAGGGGGCTTTGGGGTTCTAATGTTTTTCTGTCTTTCATTCTTTGGGGTTTTCTCCTGTTTTGTGCACATCTGCAAAGAGCAAGAATTTCAGGTTGTATACTGTATACATTCTCTGATATTAAATGGAACTAATGAACTATTGAGATTTCTTGGAACTCTGAGCTTCAGGCCATATTGCAAAGCCTTAATGAAGATTGCCCTTTTCCCCTTCTCTGTGAAATCACTCCACTCTACCCTGCCTTAGCTTATCTGCTATCAAGATCCTCATCCAGGCTTTTTTAAAAAGAAAAGTCTCACAATTTCTTTATATCTCTTCAGTCCTAGCTGTGTTCTACCATTCTAGCTTCTTTAAACATAATTTCCAAAACCATACTGCCCTCACTTTCAGCCAATCTCTGTTCATTCATTACTCCTATTGTTTCTTGCTGCAAATAATCCTCCAATTTTTAATCTCTCCTTGGTCTTATTGCCCCGTCTATCATTCTGCTCACCTCCAGTCTTGCAACTCTCCAAAATAACTAGCCGTGTATCTCCAAGTCTGGCCTCCTGATCTTTGCTAATTTTAACTGTTCCACCAATGTAGGCCATGCCTTCCACCGTCAGGACTTTAAATTCTAGAATTCCCTCTTGAAAATTTTCTAAATTTCCTTCATCAAGAAACTGCTTAAAATTTAACTCTTTGACCACTTATCTGTTATGCTAATTCCTGCATACCAACCACTGATTATTCACGTCAAACCAGTTCAAAGGGAGATAAAGACCTGGCCAGGAGCAACCTCAGCCATACAGGACGATTTTGAAAACACAGACTGGAGCATGTTCAGGGTGGCAGCTACCTACAGCCATCATATTAACATTGATGAGTATGCAAGATCTGTGACAGAAACACAGAAAACCTACAGCACAATACAGGTCCTTCGGCCCACAAAGCTGTGCCAAACAGGCTACATAGAGAAGAGCATTGAGGATGTCACTGTTATTAAACATATCAATGTGAGGGCAAATCAGAAGGTAGATGTCTGAGCACAGCTGTGAGATCGAATGCTGCCTCAGGCTTCAAGGCTGCCACCCATCATCCCAGTTTCCAAGAAGGTGTCAGTAATCTACCTTACAACTATCATCCAGTGCCAATGACATCAACAATAATGAAGTGCTTTGAGTGGCTGGTTATGGATTGCATTAAATCCCATCTTCCTGCTACATTGGATCCTTTCCAATTCACTTATTATTCAAATCAGTCCAGACGATGCCATAGCCTTTATACTGCACTTCATCCTTTCCCACCTGGAAAACAGAGCCTCATATGCCAGAAAGCTGTTTATTGACTTCAACTCAGTATTGAATATGATCATGTCTCAGAAGCTGGTGGGTAAACTGCCCTCATTGCTTCTCAGCACCTCTCTCTGTAACTGCATCCTGGACTTCTTGATGGAAAGACCACAGTCAGTCCATGCTGGTAGAAACATCTCATGCTGTGCCCTGATGCTACCCAAGGATGCGTGCTCAGTTTGTTGCTGATGCATGACTACACCACTAGATCCAGTTCAAACCAAAGTATCAAGTTTGCTGATGACACACCAGTGGCTGTCTTCATCAACAAGGACAATGAGACAGCATACAGCGAGGAGATAGAGCGGCTGGTAGAATGGCTTGAGCACAACTTAAGGCTCAATGTGGATAAGACGAAAGAGATGATTGTGAACTTTAAGAAGGTGTAGTCTGATCACTCTTCACTGTGCTTACATGGTTCCTCTGTGGAGAGAGTTAGGAATACCAAGTTTCTGGGGATGAACATAATGGATGATCTCACCTGGTCTCTCTTTAGTCAAGAAAGCACAACAGCATCTCCACTTCCTGAGGAGACTGGAAGGGAGTGAGACTCCCCTCCCATTTTAACCAACTTTTACAGGAGCACCATCAAGAGTGCCCTGACTAGCTGCATCACCATCTGGTATGGGAAATGCAAGGCATCTGACCTCAAGTCCCTACAAAGGATTATGACGACTGCTGAAAGGGTCATCAGGGTCTCTCTTCTACCCATTAGAGATATTTATCAGGAGCGTTGCATAAGCAGAGCCTTTAGCGTTGTCAATGATCCCTCTGACCCCCCCCCTGCCCCCCACCTTCATGCAGGAGGTACCATAGTATTGGATCAAGAACTAGTAAAATGGGAAATAGCTTCTTCGCCTAGTTCGTAAGACTACTGAATTCTCTACTATCTCGTATGAATCTCATCATGTGGTCTCATCACATATGAAGTGCCAGTAGCGCAATACTGTTTACTTCTGAATTAGTATTGTATATGTACCTGAGTACGTTAATTTATTTATAGTAATTTTACTTTATGTGTTATGTGCGAGTTATACTGTATATACTCTGTTGTGCACCTTGGTCCAGAGCAACTTTGTTTCATTTGGGGTATACATGTGTACAATTGAATGACAGCAAACTGAACGAACTTGACCAAATCTTTGGTCACTTGCACTATTATTCCAGGGCGGAGAAAGTTTGTTGTCAATGCTCCTTTGAAGCAACTTGTGATGTTTTGCTATATTAAAGGTCCTTAAAATACAAACTGTTGTTTAAAATATGACTTTCTCAGTCTGTTTTACCTCATCCCTTATATCCTCTTGTTGTTGAGCTGCAAAGATCTCCGTGGCATTCATCAGCCGCATCATTAAATCATCTACTGTTGTGTTACCTAGCAACAAAGGAACACAATTGAGCTTTAAGTTATTAAGATTACTGAATGTTTAATAGAGGGAAGCAATTCCAGCTTTCATTAGAAAAGCATTAACAAGTGGCACTGTTAAAAAGGGTATGAATTCAAGATTAGACTGAATAGATTCCTTCTGAGTACCAACATAGCTATTTTTAAATCATATACTTGCACTTACTTGCTTCTTACAATTAAAGGAGGAACAATTTGGAGGGATTAGACACTATGGTGAAAATCTTGAAAAGATAAACTTAGCATGAAGCATTTTGACATGCAATTTAATGACATAGATACTTAACAAAAAAGGCACCCTATTCAAATGTTGTCATGGATCCATATAAGAATGAACATGTTGAAAAACTGATGGCTTTTATGCAAGTTGTATCCAAAAATATCAATCTTGTTCTTTAAATTACCTTGAATCACATTCAAAACTTCATTTGATGATCTTTTTCCCATTATAATAAGTAGAAGTGGAAATTGATCTGTTTTATATGTTCGAATTGTCTGCGCCACAACACTTCCAAAATGCCTTGTGCACATGCTCAGAATCCTGTAGGAAGAGGTAAAAGCAGTTAGGCCAAATAATGCATTCAAAGGTGACCTCGGATCTAATGAAAAGGATGAAAATTCATTTTGCAATGAATTACAATTAGTCTAAATATTACTTTATCCAAATCAGCTTTGAAAAGAGTCATATCTACAAAATTCTTTTTATCATACAAAGTTGGCATGAAATTTGTAAGATTCTACACTACAATTAGAATTCCTTTGCTACCATCACTTTACATATGTCACAATTGGTTTCTTTACTGTTGTACTGTGGACTAGTAAAATACAATAGGGTGAGTTTAAAAGAAGTGAGCGGGGTAGACAGCACATTTTGCACATCACAATCCTAAGGAGACACCAGATTGTGTAAAGGAAGAGAAAGTTTAAAGGAAGTGAGGGGGGACGGTCGGAACACTTTGCTTGCCACAATCCCAAGGAGACATCAGATTGTGTGGAAGTGGAGAGTTTAAAAGAAGTGAGTGGGAGCAGTTGACAAATCTTGCACTCTACAGTCCCTGAGAAAACACTGGATTGTGCATAATTGATCACTTGGCAAGATCCAAAAAAAAATTTGGTTTAAGTGAGGGGCTGTTGTTAGTGTGGGGATATGAGGATTTGGTTCATTTCTTGAACCCTGTATGAGGCTATTGCAGAGATAGTTAAAGCATCCTTTGCCATGGGTGAGGTGCCAGAAGATTAGAGAATAATCAATGTTGTTTTGTTGTTTAAAAAAGGCTCTAAGAATAAGCCAGGAAATTATAAACTGGTTAACCTGACATCAATAGTGGGAAAGTTATTGAAAGGTATTCTAAAGGATCAGATACATAAGTATTTGGATAGACAGGGACCGATTAGGGATAGTCAACAAGGCTTTGTGCATGGTAAGTCGTGTCTAACCGATCTCAGAGTTTTTTTGAAAACCTAACCAGGAAAGTTACTGAAGGCAAGATAGTGGATGTTATCTGCATGGACTTTAGCAAGGTCTTTGACAAGGTCCTGCATGGGAGGCTGGTCAAGAAGATTCAGTCACTTGGTGTTCAAGATAAAGTAGTAATTTGGATTAGATATTCGCTTTGCAGAAGAAGGCAGAGAAAGGTTGTAGATGGTTGTCTCTCTGACTGGAGGCCCGTGACTAGTGGTGTGCCACATGGATTGGTCCTTTGTTGTTTGTCATCTATATCGATGGTCTGGATGATAATGTGGTAAACTGGATCAGCAAATTTGCAGATGACACCAAGGTTGGGGGTGCACTGGACAGTGAGGAAGATTATCAAAGCTTGCAACAGGATCTGGACCAGCTGGAAAAATGGCTGAACAATGGGAGATGGAATTTAATGTAGACAAGTGTGAGTTGTTGCACTTTGGGAAGCCCAGCCATGGTAGCTCTTACATAGTGAGCAGTAGGGCACTTAGGAATGTGGCAGAACAGAGGGATCTGGGAATACATATCCATAATTCCTTGTCATAATTACAAACGTTTGTAGATAGGACCATAAAGAAAACTTCTGGCACAATAGCCTTCATAAATCAATATACTGAGTACAGTAGTTGGGATGTTATGTTGAAATTGTACAAGATGTTGATGAGGGCCAATTTGTAGTACTGTGTCCAGGTTGAGTCACCTACCAACAGGAAAGATGTAAATAAGATTAATAGAGTACAGAGAAAATTTACAAGGATGTTGCTGGGACTTGAAGACCTTAGTTAAAAGGAAAGGTTGAATAGGTTAGGAATTAATTCCCTCGAACATAGATGATTGAGGGTTGATTTGATAGAAGTTTATAAAATTATGAGGGGTATAGATAGGGTAAATGCAAGCAGGCTTTTTCCATGGACGTGCGTGAGACTACAGCGAAAGGTTATGGATTAAGAGTGATTGATGAAATGCTTAAAGGGAATGTGAAGGGGAACTTTTTCATTCAGAGGATCAAGCTGCCAGCACAAGAGGTGATTGTGAGGTCAATTTCAACATTTAAGAGTAACTTTGATAGGTATGTGGATGGGAGGGGTATGGAGGGCTATGGTCCAGGTTCAGGTCCATGAGATTAGGCTGATTAATGGTTCGGCATGGACAAGATATGTCGAAGGGACTGTTTCTGTGTGTTCTACAACTATGAGACAACACTGATTTTTTAAAAATTACTGACTGAAACTTAAAAAAATATTCATCTAAAACCTGGAACCAGGATAGCACAGGAACAGGCCCTTTGACCCACAATGTCTGTGTCCACCATGATGTCAATTTAAACTAATCCCGTCTGCCATTATCTATATTGCTGTATTCACTGCCTGTTCATGTACCTGTCTCTTAAATGTTGCAGTTATGTCTGCTTCCACCATCTCTCTTGGCAGCATGCTCCAGGCAAACAGCACTCTCTGTGCAGAAAGAAATTGCAAATCTCCCTTAAACTTTCTCCCTTAAATCTATGCCTTTTAGCATTTGATATTTCCACCCTGGAAAAGGAGACTCTAACCATCCACCCTACTATTTCTTCACATTATTTTATATACTGTACTTCTATCAGGTCACCTCTCAGCCTCTGACGCTCCAGTACTATATTAGCTTTAACCTCTTCTTAGAACTAATACTCTCTAATCCAAGGAAACCTTTTAGTGGATCTCTTCTGTACCCTCTTCAAAGCCTCTGCATTCTTCTTTTAATGCAGCAACTAGAACTGCACACAATACTTCAAGTTGCAACATGCCTTCCTAAGCTTTATACTCAACACCCTGACCATTGGAGACAAGCAGTCATTACACTTTCTTAGGAAACCTACCGACTTGTGTTGCTACTTTCAAGGAGTCATGAATTTGAACACAATAAATTTCTGTACATCAATATTCTTAAAGGCCCTATCATTTACTTTGCATGTTGCTCTTCCACTTGACCTCCCGAAGTGCAAAATTTCACACTTGTCTGGATGAAACTCCATTTGCCGTTTCTTCATATAGTATTCTACTATATATACTTCTTCTGGACTATGATAACTGCAATCCACAGGCTGTAATTTTCCTTTTGGAGGTGTGCTTTTGAACTGTCTAAAATGCCTGATGTTTTTGCAGTCTCCTGCATGATTTGGCAAACAGAACTCATGAGAATGCAGGTACTTCCATCGCTATGGCAGCCATTGCTGGAGCAGATTTAAGGCTAGATGGAAGTGTCGGGCCTAACCAGAGATTGAAAAATGAACCAATGTTTATCCGATTTAAGTGATAAACCAGATTAAAAAGATTAAGGTGTTCAGGCTGAGGGCAGAGGATAAGCCAGTGCTCAACTCACTTCTCCATGTCAGGCAAGATTTGTACTTTGGAGTTGTTCAGTTCAATATTCATATGAAATAATTAAAACACAAAAATTATATAGGAGAGAAATGATCCTTAAATTAAAAACATTGGAAATGAATCATTTCCACCTGAATGAACAAATATTCAATGCTGGGAATGATCTCTTCCACTTTGTTTTATTAAAATAAATACAAACAACATGTAAAAATCAATTTCCCATGTTAATAGCAAAACAAGGAGAACATCATATCTATTTTATTTAACTTTAAAAATTCTTCTATGCAAAGCTAATGGTTTTTAAGACACATACTAACTAAATCACAATGGCTGAATCCCTTTATTTTTAAAGGCATTATAATGTTTTGAATATTTTGCAGTATATTTCATAACAGAGACTGAACACAAATGATCACCTGAGCATAAAAAACAAAATCAGATGTAGAAGACTGCCTTCATGAACCATATTTCATTTCATGTTCAGTTCCATGAAAATTTATCACACTGTTTTTTTCAAAACCAAATAGTAATTAATTTTAATCATCCCACCATTCTCTTTAACCATCCATTTACCTTGGTGATTACAAAACATTCAGAAAGACTATATTCAAAACTAAAATGTTACCATACCGTAATTGAAATTTTAATTACTTTGGATGAAGAAATAATCCATATTAGAACATTAAAAGTCATAATTACAGGTTTGAAAACTATATTTTAAACTGGAAATGCTTCTTACTTTTGTTTGATTATAAAATACAGAATTAAATAACCTCTTATATAATGGCACTTTACAAATGCAATTTTTCAAAAAAACTATCAAATTAATATAATTTTTCAGTTTGCTCTGATAGCAAATACAGACTCCAAAAGACAAACCTTTGGAATAAACATTCTGCAGAATTGCCTGTGCCACAGGCTTTAAAATTACCTAAAAAAAAAACCTGATGCTGGGAATAACCAGTTTTTGTTTGGCTCTCTCACTCTTGCCCAAATCAAGAGTCCCACACATTGACAGGTTTTTGTTTTTTTTTTAATTAGTTTTTTTAATACATTTTCTACATAACTACAGATAAAAAAAAACCCCAGATCAAAATGAAGGACATTGATACAGTGCAAAAATAAGCATACAATAACAAACTGATACAGAAAAAGATAATTGAAAAAGCACCCAAATTGAAGACAAGTAAAATTAGTGTCCTCCCCAAGCCCCACAACACAAAACAAAAAAAGGAAACTCCAGACCACCCACAACACAATATAGAGAATATAAATCAGAACAATCAAACCCCCAAACTGTGAATACGCTTAGCAAGAGAAGATATCAATGCCTACTACCAAAAGAAAAAGGAGCTGAAAGCAAGGGACCGAAAAATAAAACCTTAGTTAGGAGGAAGGTTATGAAAGTACTCAATAAAAGGTCCCCAGACCTTATGGAACTTTGTCCGAATTAAGAATTGAATAATGAATTTTTTCAAGGTCCAAGCAGGCCATAATATCATTAAGCCATTGAGCATGCATGGGCAGGGCAACATCTCTCCATCTAAAAAGGATTAAACGTCTAGCCAGGAGAGAGGCAAATGATAGTATTCGACACTTAGACGAACTCAGACGTAAATCTGTCTCACCCCAGAAACCGAACAGAGCAATTAAAGGGTTTGGTTCTAGGTGGTGATTCAGAATATACGATAATGTTATAAAGACATCTTTCCAAAATTTCTCCAAGCTAGGACATAACCAGTACATATGAATGAGAGAGGCCTCGCCCATTTTGCATTTATCACAAAGCGGACTGATGTTAGGGTAAAATTGAGATAGTTTAGATTTAGACATATGGGCTCTATGAACAATCTTAAACTGTAAGAGGCAATGGCGAGCACAAAGAGAGGTTGTATTAACTGATTTGAGAATCGAGTCCCAAGTCTCATCAGATAAGGAGGTATTTAAATCCTGCTCCCATGCTATTTTAATTTTATCCACAGGGGCACATCGTAAGGCTGCTAATTTATCTTGAATACTTGATATTAAACCTTTACCCAGTGGATTAATGGAAAGAAAAAAGTCCATAACATTTTTCTCAGGCATTTCAGGGAAGTTAGGAATTAAAGCAACAATAAAGTGTCTAATTTGGAGATATCTAAAAAAATGAGCATTGGGCAGATTGAACTTAGCAGAGAGCTGTTGGAAAGAAGTGAAGTGATTATCAATAAAAAGATCTTCAAAGCGTCTAATGCCTTTCCTATACCAATCATGGAATGCTGAGTCATACGTAGTGGGTAGAAAAAGGTGATTATGTACGACAGGGCTGGAAACGGAAAAACCATGGAAACCATAAAATTTCCTAAACTGAGCCCAAATACGCAAAGTGTGTCTAACAAGAGGATTAACTATTAATCTGGACAAACTACTAGGGAGTACATAGCTAAGAAGTGCAGAGATAGATAGTTCTTTAGTGGAGCTCAGCTCCATTGCCACCCAATTAGGGCACTTGGGTTGGCCATGGAAAAAAGACCAAAAGGTAGCACAATGTATATTGGCTGCCCAGTAATATAAACAAAAGTTAGGTAAAGCCTTGCCACCCTCTTTTTTAGGTTTTTGGAGATAGACTTTATTATTCTCCCACAGATATGACAAAATAATAGAGTATAAGGAATCAAAAAAAGATTTAGGAATAAAAATTGGGATTGATTGAAATAAGTATAAAAGTTTAGGAGAACATACATTTTAACAACATGAATATGATCTACCAAAGACATAGATAGAGGTGACCATTGTACCAGACTCTGTTTTATATTATATGCAAGATTGGCAAAATTTTCACGAAAGAGATCTTTAAACTTCCTTGTGACTGTAATCCCAAGATAGGTAAATTGATTGTGGACTACTTTAAAAGGGAGATCACGAAATGTTAATTCTTGTGCTTCTTTATTAATTGGGAAAAGTTCGCTCTTATGTAAATTAAGTTTATAGCCAGAGAACTGGCTAAACTGGTCAAACTGTGAAAACATTGGAGGTAAGGATGTAGATGGATTTGAAAGAAAAAGTAATAAGTCATCAGTATAAAGAGAAACTTTATGCTCAACACCCCCTCTTCAAATCCCGGTCAATTCAGGACAATTTCGAAATGCTATCGCCAAAGGTTCTATAGCCAAGTCAAAGAGAAAGGGACTTAAAGGGCATCCCTGACGGGTGCCATGTTTGAGGTTAAATAACTGGGATTTCTGAAAATTAGTTAAAACAGAGGCAGTAGGACACAAGTACAGCAATTTGATCCAAGAGATAAAACTTTGACCGAAGTCAAATTTTTCTAAAACTGCAAAAAGGTAAGTTCCACTCTGTACGATCAAATGCTTTCTCCGCATCAAGGGAAATAACACATTCAGGAATCCCAGTTGGAGGTGAATATAGAATATTGAATAAACGCCGAATGTTAAAAAAAGGAGACGGTTTTTAATAAAACCAGTTTGGTCATCAGAGACAATAGAGGGAATAACAGTTTCTAATCTATAAGCCAAAACTTTAGCCAAGATTTTGACATCAACATCAAGCAAAGAGATCGGCCTATACGAGGAACACTCTGTTGGGTCTTTACCCTTTTTTAATAAAAGAATAATAGATGCCTCATTAAAAGAGGGTGGCAATTTGCCGCAATTAAACGAGTCAGATAATACTGAGAATAACTGAGGAGAAAGAAGTGAGGAGAATGATTTATAAAATTCTACGGGGAACCCATCAGGTCCAGGAGATTTCCCTGAGGGCAATGCAGAAATTGCAAAAGATATTTCTTCTGATGATATAGGCGCATTAAGTTTGGCTTTAAAATCAGATGAAAGCGAAGGAATATTCAGATTATTTAAAAATTGATCAACAGAGATACTGTCATTCAAAGATTCAGAGGAATAAAGTCGAGAATAGAAATTTTTGAATGCGTCATTAATTTCTAAATGATCCAATGTAAAGTCACATTGACAGGTTTAAAAAGGTATTAAAATTACACTATAAATATCTGTTGGTATGAGCAGATTTCACATCTCAATGCATAAAGTCCACAACGGAACAAATGTAAACAGATGTTTCTTTCTTCCCAAGAATTCCAATTTAAAACTTAACCATAAGATACAGGAGCAGAATTAGGCCATTTGTCACTCGAGTCTGCTCCACCATTTGATCATTTTTCCCTCTCAACTCTATTCTTCTGCCTTCTGCCCCTTAATCTCTCACACCCTTACTAATCAAGAACCTATCAAGCTCCATTTTAAATATATCCAGTGATCGGGCCTCCATAGCCATTTGTGGCAATCATTTCCACAGATTCACTACCCACTAGCTGAAGAAATCCCTCTTCACTTCTGTTCAAAAGGTATGTCCTTCTACTCTGAGGCTGTGCTCTCAGGTTCTAGGTAGTTGCATCATTGTTCCATTGGAAACATTCTCTCTGCATCCCTACCTTTCAATATTCAGTAGGTTTCACAGACATCTTCCCTCATTCTTCTAAACTCCAACAAGAAGAGGCCCACAGCTATTAAAAGCTCCAGAAAGAGTAACATTCCATTTCCAGGATCATTCTCATGAACCTCCTCGGGAGTTCCTTCAATGTTAAGCGACCCAAAATTGGTCATGATATTCCAATAAGTTCTAACCAATGCCTTACACAGCCTCACCAGTACTTCCTTGCTTTTATATTCTAGTCCTCTTGAAATGAATGCTAATATTGCATTTGTTTTTCTTACTAATGATTCAGCCTGGAAGTTAACATTTAAGGAATCCTGCACTAGGACTCCCAATTCCCTTTGAACTTCTGATCCTGATTTTCTCCCTGTTTAGAAAAGAATCTATGACTTTATCCTTCTAAGTGCATGACCATACAATTCCATACATTGTATTTCATCTTCCACTTGCTTGCCCATTCTCTTAATCTGTCCAAGTCCTTCTACAAACTCCATACTTTCTCAACACAACCTGCCCCTCCACAAAACCTGTTTGGAAAGCCATAAATTCCATCATCTAATATCATTCACAATAGCTGACCCCTACGGAACACTACTCGTCACTGGCAGCGAACCGGAAACATCCCCTTTATCCCCACTCTCTTCGTTCTGCAAGCTTCAAATCTTCTGTCTATCAGTATCTTTCCTGTAATACCATGGGTTCTTTGCTTGTTTAGCAGCCTCACATGAGGCACCTTGTCAAAGGGCTTCTGAAAATCCAAGTAAACAACATCCACTCATTCTCCTTTGTCTATCCTGCCTATTACTTCCTCAAATTCCAACAAATTTGTCAGGCAAGACTTTGTCTTAAGGAAACCATGCTAATTTCTGCCTATTTTATTGTGCGCCTCCAAGTTCCTGAAACCTCATCCTTAATAATGGACTCTTAAGATCTCGCCAAACGCTGAAGTCAGGCTAACTGGCCTATACTTTTCTTCCTTTAGCTTCCAAATTACAAATGTTATTCCCTTCTTAAAGAGTGGAGTGAACATCTGAAATTTTCCAGTCCTCTTGAACTACCCCAGAATCTCTTGATTTTTGAAGGATCATTTCTACTGCCTCCATATCCTCTTTGGCTACCTCTTTCAGAAACCAGGAGTTTAGTCTATTTGGTGCTGGTAATTTATCTACCTTCAGACATCTTGGTTTCCCAAGCACCTTCTTCTGAGCAATAGCCTTGTAATAGAATACATTCAATTCTGCCCCTTGTCTTTCAAATTTAAGGCATGCTACTGCTATCTTCCAGTCAATTCTTAATCGGTTTGGCCACTTTTTTGTGCTCTATTATTACCTCTCCATTGTCATTTTCCAGTAAATCAATGTTCAACTCTTGCCTTTCAGTTACTCTTTATATCTGAAAAAATTTGGTATCCTCTTTTATATTATTGGCTTGCTTACCTTCATGTTGCATCTTTTCTCTCATTGATTTTTTAGTTGTCTTCTGTTTTTAAAAGCTTCCCAATCCTCTAGCTTTCAACTAATTATTGCTATGTTGTATGCCCTCTCTTGCTTTTATGCTGTATTTGATTTCCCTTGTCAGCTATGATTGTCTTATAAACCCTTGAGAAAGGCTCTTCTTCTCCTTTGGGATGAACCAATCCTGAATTTTCTAAATTACTTCCAAAAGTTGAGCCATTGCTGCTCTATTTTCATCCCTACTCGTGTCCCCCTTCCAACCAACTCTTCCTTCATGCCTCAGTAGTTTGCTTTACTCAACTATAATGCTGATTCATTCTATTTTAGCCTCTCCCTCTCAAACTGCAGGGTGGATTTTATCATATTATGATCACTGCCTGTTAAGAGTTTCTTTACCTTAAGACCCTTAATCAAATTTTGTTTATTACACAATACCCAGTATAGAACTGCCTTTACTATATTGGGCTCGACCATAAGCTGCTCTAAAAAGCCTTCTTGTAGGCATTCAACAAACTCCTTCTCTTGGGAAAGCATCATTGAAAGCAGGTGATCCTCCAATTTTGTACATCAACAAATTGGCTGAGTTGGTAAGGTAACACAATATATTGCACCTGAGAAAAGTTAGCATTGTAATTACAAAGGGGATGAACACTTGTACAGCCTCAATTTTGGTTTGTACTTTTTAGTAAATTGTTGACAGGATTTGGAATTTTTCTTTTGACTTCACATGATGCACAATGTTTTGTAGATTTCCAAAGTCCTCTTTCAATATATTTTAAAGTTAGAAATGAAACAGTAAAATGTGAAAATAGCTATACAAAGTAAATTTCATTATCAAAGCACATGTATGTCACGATAAACAAACCTGTGACTCATTTTTCTGTGGGCCTACTCAACTATAGAGTAATAAAAGGAGTAATAATAGAGTATAACAGGATCAATGAAAGATCAGCTGGAGTGCAGAAGACAACAAACTGTAAATGTAAATATATAAATAAACTGCAATAATGAGATTAAGAGATGACATGACAAAGAGTCCTTAAAGTGACATCATTGGTTGTGGGAACATCTCAATGGATGGGAAAGTGAGTGTAGTTAACCCCTTTGTTCAAGAGCCTGATGTTTGTGGGGTAGGACCTGTTCTTGAACCTGCTGGTGTGAGCCCCGAGGCTCTTGTACCCTCTACCTGATGGCAGAAGTAAGAAAAGAGCATGGCCTGGGTGGTGGGGATCTCTGATGATGGATACTGCTTTCCTACAAGAGTGTTTCATGTAGGTGTGCTCAATGGTTGGCAGGGCTTTTACCTGTGGTATAATGGGCCAAATCCACTAACTTTTGTAGGATTTTCCACTCAAAGGCATTGGTTTTTTCACACCAGGCTGTGATCTAGGCAGTCAATACACTCTCCACTCTACACATGTGGGGACTGAATACACTTTTTCAAGGCACAGTACATCTTTTGATCCTATGTATGTTACTTCCTTCTAAGGATTTGATTCTCTGCCCAACTTCTTTCCGAAAGATATCTAGAACATGATCAGAGTAGTGAAGTGTTCAATTTGCTTATCGTATAATATAAAACCTCAATACCTAGGCAGAAATCAAATAGTAACATTGTGACTATGCAAGAATGGGAGAACATGGAAAAAGCTGGACAAAGTTGTCCTTTATTGGACAGCCAGTTGCTCAGATTTATTCACCATATGCTCCATACATCCATACTAACCTGGTAGTCAGATGTGTTTCCAATTATTTTATATAGAGCACAGAACATTATAGCACAGTACAGGCCCTTCAGCCCACAATGTTCTGCCAACCTTTTAACCTACTTTAAGATCAATCTAACCCTTTCCTCCTACATAACTCCCATATGCCCAAATGCCCATAGTGCATTTGCCCATACCACCATCCCTGGGAGGGCAATCCATGCACACTCTATGCAAAGATTTTACCTCTGACCCTCTATTATTAGCTACTTCCACTCTGGAGAAAAGTCTCTAGCTGTCCACTCAATGTATGCATCTTATTTTGTACACCTCTCATCCTCCTTCACTCCAAAGAGAAAAGCTCTAGCCCACTCAACATACCCTCATAAGACATGCTCTCTAATCCAGGAAGCATCCTGGTTAATCTACTCTTCATCCTCTCTAAGGCTTTCACAGCCTTCCTATGAGGCAACCAGAACTGAATACAATACTCTAAGTGTAATCTCAATAGAATCTTATAGAGCTGCAACAAATGCTCATGGATTCTGAACTCAATTTACTGAAAGCCAACACACCGTAGGCTGTCCAAAACATCCTATCAACTTGCATGACAGCTTTGAGACAGCAAGATCCCTCTGCTTCTCCACACTAAGAATCCTGCTATATCCTTGTATTTTGCATTCAAATTCGACCTTCCAAAGTGAATCACTTCAAACTTCATCTGCCACTTCTCAGCCCAGCTTTGCATTCTGTCAATATCCTGTTGTAACAATCGACAACCTGCTACACAGATCCCTGTGGAATGCCACTGGTCACCAACCTCCAGGCAGAATATACTCCATCCACAACCACCTTCAAATGGTTGCCAATTTCGAATTCACAAGTTTCTCTGGATCCTATTCCTCCTGATTTTCTGAATGAGACCACCATGGGGAACCTTGTCAAATGCCTTGACTAAAATCCATCTACAGCTCTACCTTCATCATTGTGCTCTGTAACATCCACAAAGAATTCAATCAGCCTCATGAGGCACGACATGTCCCTCATAAGGCTATGCTGACTATGCCTAATCAGATGATGCTTCTCCAAATGGTAATAAATCCTGTCTTTAACAATCTTCTCCAATAATTTGCCCAATATTGAAGTAAAATTCACCTATAATTCTCAGGGTATTCCTCATCCTTTTCTTGAGCAAATGAATAAACTTTGCAATCCTAATCATCTAGTACTATTTCTGTGGCTGATGAGGATACAAAGATCATCAACGATATTGCTATCTCTTCTCTCACTTCCCTGAGTAACCTAAGCTATAACCCATTCTGCCAAGGAAACGTCCATCCTTATGTGTTTCAAAAGTTCCAGCACTTGACACATTTTATCATATCAGCCCATTTTACACTGTCCTCACAAACGTCAAGGTCTTTCTCACTGGTGAACACTGAAGCAAAATATTCATTACGAACCTATCCTATCTCTTCCAACTTCAGGACGATGTTTCTTCTTCTAATCCTGATCAGTCCTACCCTCACTTTAGTCATCTTCCTATTCTTCGCATGTGTAAAATCCCTTGGGTTTTCCTTAATCCTAGTCACCAAGGCCTTCTCACACCTCCTTCTAACTCTCATAATTCTATTCCTTCCAGACTACTTTGTAACTCTTAAAAGCCCTGTGTTATAATTCTCTCCTATACCTTAAGTACCCTCCTTCTTCCTCTTAACAAAATGTTCTACATCCTTTGTCAACCATGATTCTTTCACCTTTCCATCCTTTCCCTGCCTCAAAGGGACAACCCAATCAATGCCATACAAGTTCTCCATGAACAACTTCCACATTTCCCTGAGTATACTTGTTCCCAAATTACACTCCCCATTTCTTGCCTAATACAGTTGCAAGTAAAAGTTTGTGAACCTTTTGCAAATACCTGTTTCATTTGCATTAATTACTCATAAAATGTGGTCTCATCGTCATCTAAGTTACAATAATAAACAAACACAACCTGTCTACACTAATAACACAAAAACAATTGTACTTTTCATGTCTTTATTGAACACATTGTTAAATCATTCACAGTACAGGCTGGAAAAAGTATGTGAATCCTTGACTCAATAACTGGTAGAACCTCCTTTAGCAGCAAAAGTTGCCACTGAATGTTTCCTGTAGCTGCTGATCAAACCTGCACAACAGCAAGGAGGAATTTTACACCATTCCTCCATATGAAAGTTTCAGTTCATCAATATTCCTAGGATACCTTGCAACAACAGTTCTCTTCAGATCATGCCACAGCATCAAAACTTGGTTAAGGTCTGGACTCTGACATGGTCATTCCAAAGCATAATTTTCCTTTTTTTTTAAATAAAAAAGCATTCTGTTGTTGATTTACTCTTGTCTTTCAGATCATTGTCTTGTTGCATCATCCAATTTCTATTAAGCTTCAGGTGATGTTCTGCTCCCCTGACATTCTCCTGTAAAATGTCTTGATACAATTTTGAATTAATTGTTCCCTCAATGCTTACAAGCTGTTTAGGCCCAGAGGCAGCAAAGCAGCACCAAACCGTAATGCTCCTTTCACCATGCTTCACAGTTGGGATGAGGTTTTGGTGTTGGTGTGCAGTGCTGTTTTCCCTCCAAATAGAGCACTATGTATTTCTGCCAAAAAATCCAACTTTTGCCTCACCTGTCTATAGAACATTGTTCCAGAAGCATTGTGGAACATTCAGGCGCTATTTTGCAAAGTGGAGAGGTGCAGCAATTTTTTTTGGAGAGCAGTAGTTTCCTCAGTGGCATCCTTCCATGAACACCATTCTTGTTCAATGGTTTTCTTATAACGGACAAATGAACAGAGACTTTAGCAAGTTCTAGAGATTTCTGCACATCCTTTGTTGTTACTCTTGGGTTCCTTTTCACCTCCTTCGACATTGCACATGTAATGCCCTGGTTCACATCTTTACTGTTATGCTCTAAGTATTTAATTTAGCAGCTCTGTAAGAGCTGGTTGTTCTGCTTTCAATCTGTTTGGGCTATTGTTGAAGATAAGGGATGATGTGGAATGTGTGCCATTCCATTAGCGGGATGTTGTTCTTGATGAGGACAATAAAGTTGGTCTTGGGCTTTTGTTCGAGAGGAGATGAAGAGAGAAGACACTGGGGAGAACCGGTTGAGGCGTACACTCCGGTGGGAGACCTATTTGTCTGAGATGGATTGCGAGCGATGGTTGGAAGATAGTACGTGCTTTCACATTGAGCAAGGACCCACAGTGTGAGTGACAGAGGAGTTCAAGATGGGCTCCAACTCGTGCATTTGACTGCTTAATTAGAATGGGCCCTTTTCCTTTTGTTATTCATCACTAACCGTTCAGTTAAGATTCAGAAATATAATTCCTTTAATTGTATGCAGTGTACTGTCTGTTATTTCATGACGTTAATTTGTAACAGGGTAGCAAATGACACAGCATCTGCACAAACCGAGGTTTGGGGTGGGATCAAGTGCACCTCAATCTCTAGTTTGGCAGGGCTGGAGACAGTCTTCCCCAGACTTATGCAGCCAAGGAAACCAAAGTGTTTCATACATTGTGCTCGTGATTTGATCTTTGCAGGACGCCAAGTCCTACGGAGAGCAGCAACAGTAGTAAGTTTCTTCCATTCGTAGACAACTTCTCTTATTGTGGACTGATGAACTCAGGTGTTTTGAAATGCTTTTGTAGCTTTTTCCAGCTTCACGCATCTCTATAATTCTTTTTCTAAGGTCCTTTGAAAAATGTTTTGATTGAGGCATGGCACACATAAGTTCAAGTTGCTTTTTATTGTCATTTTGACCAGAACTGCTGGTACAGTACACAGTAAAAAATGAGTCGTTTTTCAGGACCATGGTGCTACATGAACAATACAAGAACTGCACTTAACTACGTAAACCAACACAAAAACTACACTAGACCTACCCAGACCTACCCAGGACTGCATAAAGTACACAGAACAGTGCAGGCATTACAATAAATAATAAACAAGACAATAGGCACAGCAGAGATCAGTAGGTTGGTAGTCCAATGGCTTGGGGGAAAATCTGTTACATAAATAATCAGCTGAATGGCGGCGCCCAGGATTCCGTCCATTTCTGTGCTCCCACAGAGTATTTCGTTGCCACAGATGCGGTCCAATTTAATGTCCATTTGAGAGCAGAATGGACAGGAGGGCCGGCTGGCTAGGGCTTGCTTTTTTCCTGGCACGGACTCCTGCCCACTCGCCTCGCTTCCTCGTATGCCGCTTACACTGTCCCCACCTCCGGCCACCAGCATGAGGCGACTCCGAGGACTGCAGGCCTAATTCCCTCAGCAAGTGGACATCGGAGAGCAGAATGGACAGGAGGGCCGGCTGGCTAGGGCTTACTTTTTTCCTGGCATGGACTCCTGCCCACTTGCCTCGCTTCCGTTTCCTCACACACCGCTTACGACATCCCCAACTCTGGCCACCGGCATCAGGCAAGTCCAAGGACAGCAGACTCAATTCCCTCAGCAAACCGAGGTTGCGCAATCTACCCAGCAGATTTTCATGAAGGTTTGTTTTTGGGCAATCTCTGTATTGTAGCAGTAACTGACGATGGTAGATAGTCACTCTGTTATCCATTGCCCTAAACCCTAATTGTGCCTTAAAATTAAATTTTAATTTAAGATTAAATTTAAAAAACTAAATTAAAGTAGTACCAGATCCAAACGGCCACTGCTGCTGTGTGCTGCGCCGCCTACTGGCAAATCAGATCTTTCTTGAAAAGGGTAGGCTCCATCAGTAACCCGAGTTTCTGTTTCATTTTTTATGGGCCAGGACACCTCTACAACCCACACCTCCAATCTCACCTCATTGATTGGAACACCTGACTCCAAATAGCTTTTGTAGAAGGCATTACCCTAGAAGTTTACATACCTTTGAACCTAGACTGTGACTGCTTAAATGCTTAAAAGACTTATTGAACATTCCCAAACCAAAAGCTACGGATGAACCAGGAGGTACGTCATCTGCTGAAAGCTAGATCTGTGGCATTCAGGGCTGACGTCACAGGTCTGTACCGGAAAACCAGGTCTGACTTGCAGAGGGCTATTTCAAGGTGAAGAGACAATTTTGAATGAGGTTGAAGACAACATCTGATGTACGACAACTCTGGCAGGGTTTGTAAGACATTACTTCCCACAAAGCAAAACTAACAGTATGGATGGAAGCGATGCTTCACTACCAGATGAACTCAATGCCTTCTATGCCCACTATGAAAGGGAGAAGATAAGTTTAGCTGTGAAGATCCCTGCTGCACCCAATGACCCTGTGATCTCTGTTTCGGAGGCCAATTTTACACTGTCTTTAAAGAGAGTGAACCCTCGCGGTAGGCGGTAGGCCCTGACGGAGTACTTGGTAAGGCTCTGAAAACTTGTGCCAACCAACCGGCGAGAGTATTCAAGGACATTTTCAATTTCTCACAGCTATGGGTGTAAGTTCCCACTTGCTTCAAAAAGGCAACAATTATACCAAGGCCTAACAAGAATAATGTGAGCTGCCTTAATGACTATCACCCAGTAACACATCTACAGTGATGAAATACTTTAAGAGGTTGTTCATGACTAGACTGAACTCCTACCTCAGCAAGGACCTGGACCCATTGCAATTTGCCTATCGTCACAATAGGTCAATGGCAGATGCAATCTCAATGGCTCTTCACATGACCTTAGACCATCTGGACAATACAAACACCAATGAACATCAACTATAGCTCAGCATTTAACACCATCATTCCCACAACTCTGACTGATAAGTTACAGAACCTGGGCCTCCACCCCTCCCTCTGCAATTGGATCCTTGACTTCCTAACTGTAAGACCACAATCTGTGCAGATTGGTGACAGTATCTCCCCCTTTATGATGATCAACACTGGTGCACCCCAGGAATATGTGCTTAGCCCACTGATCTACTTTCTCAATACCCATGATTGTGCGGCTAGGCATAGTTCAAATATGATCTGATGCTACATCCATTGTTGGTAGAATCTTAGATGGAGACAAAAGAACACATACCAATCCTCATAAAAAGATCAGCAGTGGAGAGAGTGAGCAGTTTCAACTTCTTGGGTGTCAAGATCTCTGAGGACCTAACCTGGTTCCAATATATCAATGCAGCTATAAAGAAGGCAAGAGAGCGACTACACTTCATTAGGAGTTTGAAGAGATTTGGCCTGTCAACAAATACACTCAAAAACTTCTATAGATGTACCGTGGAAAGCATTCTGACCGGCTGCATCACTGTCTGGTATGGGAGGTGGGGGGGGGGGGGGTGGGAAGTCTACTGCACAGGACTGAAAGAAATTGCAGAGGGTCGTAAATTTTGTTGGCTCCATCTTAGGTACTAGCCTACATAGTACCCAGAACTCCTTCAAGGAGCAGTGTCTCAGAAAGGCAGTGCCAATCATTAAGGACCCCCCAGCACCTAGGGCATGCCCTTTTATCATTGTTACCATCAGGCTGGAGGTACAGAAGCCTGAAGGCACACACTCAGTGATTCAGGAACAGCTTCTTCCCCTCTGCCATCCGATTCCTAACTGGACATTGAATCCGTGAATACTACCTCACTTTTTAGATATATATTATTTCTGGACACACTAAACAAATTCTGCCCCATCTAACCCTTTTGCACTGAGGTGCCGATCAATATTAGGGAAGCTGAAGTTACCCATGCCAACACTCCTGTATTTTAACACTATTCCAAACTCTGCCTCTTGATCTATTCTTCATTGTTTCTGTTGCTATTGAGGTGGGTCTCGAATAGTCCCAATGTAGTGATTGCTTCCTCACTGTTTCTGACTTCCACCCATACTGACTCAGTATACAATTCCTCCATGGTATCACTTTCTGCAGCTGTGATATTATCCCTGATTAGTAATGCCACTTCCCTACTTCTTTTGCCTCCCTCCCTGTCCCTTTTGAAACCTCTAAATCCCAGAACATTCAGTAGCCACTCCTGGCCATGTGACAGTCAAGTCTCTGTAATGGCCACAATATCATAGTTCCATGTACTGGCCCATGCTCTAAATTTATAACACTTATTTCTGATACTTTTCACCTTAAAACAGACAGACTTGAACCCATCCTGCTGACTTCCTCATGGTCTCACTACACACTGTGTCTACTTGTATATACCAACAACCCCGTTCTCTGCTCTATCATGCTCCCATATCTTGCCAAAAAAACAAACACTCCAAATAGCTCTTTCAAACCTGCCTGCAAGAATAGTGGTCCTCATCCTGATTCCACAGTTGGGTCGTGAGGCTTAGCAAAGTCTGAACAGCAACTCCTCTTCTACTTAGGAAGTTCCTCAGTGTTACGTACTTGTGACACATGACAGTGGTGCCCTTGTCACGTGACTGGGGTTGAAGCTGTACTGGACTTGAGGTGATGGTCTTGTGATGGTGGAATGATGTCATTTTCCCGCCAGTAGAGATCATGTGACGGGTTTTTTTTTTTTACAGGTTATAAAAGGTAGACCCCACCCTGTGAGGAGGGGCAGTTCGTGGCTGGATTTGCCAGGTTGACTTCATGCCACTGCGTGTTTTAAGTGATGATGCAGTTTAGTTGAAGGATGAAATTTTTATTTAATGCCTAAAGTTTAAAAGGTCATTGCCAGCAGGTTCTTTACGATTCTGCTAGTTCAAAATTAGTGGAGAGTGAAGACTGGAAGTTCGGAAGTTAAAGATCAAGGAGAATCTCTTTCTACGGTGAAACGGGGGCGAACTTTGTTTGATCCTTACTTGGAAGGATTTCGTTGACTATCTTCGTGTTAATCCCTGGGTTTACCAGAAAGGATTGAGGATAGTGAGGAAGGAAAGGTCGGTGCCTTTAAGCCGTTCTGTTTCGTAAATTCTTCGTGGGAAGTTCGACGTCGGGGATCGAAGCCAAGCGACGTGAAAGAGAACCTAAATCGTCTTATAAAGTCTCTCCTTTTAAATGGACTGTGAGCATATCGAACTTTTGGCAATACCACTTTAAAGAACTGTTTTTGCAATACCACTTTAAAGAACTGTTTTTGCAAAATCGCTTTAAGAACTGTTTTAAGCTGCCGCACCGCAGCTGTTTCCGGTTACGGTAGTGTTTGTTTACTTTCGGGGGGTTTGTTTTCGGTGTTTAATAAACGTGTTGTTTGTTATAAGAAACCCTTGCCGAACTCATATATTTATTGTTGCCTGAATACGTAACACTCAGGAATACTGATGACTTGCTCTGTTTTGTAAGTACTGAGACGGTTGATGAAACCACCATGGAAACCACACGACCTACCACAGATGGGGCAGGAAATGGCTGTTGGGACAGTTATAGGATATACTCCTTCCAATATTTATGACGGGCTGTTGTAGGCTCCTGGTGCATTGCCTCAAGGTTCTCAATACTGTCCCCGTTGCTCCTTTTCCACTTCAAGTGATTGGGCCCTGAGCTTTCCAAAAGCTAGCGGGGATGTCACATTTCTTCAAAGCTGCTAGGAGCGAATCCTTGATTTTTTTTCCCCTCTGTCTATCTGCTGATCTGTTTCCATAATAGAATTCAGCCTCCACCTACTTCTGCTGTAAAACATCCCACATGAGGAAGAAGTGTGTATCCATCCTGTCATTACCTATTATGATCTTGTAGGTTTCAATCATATTGCCTAAATTCTTCTAAATTCTAGCCTAGCTCATTCAACTTTTTCTCTAAGAGGAGTCACCTTTCATTTCTAACACATTTACATCCTTCCGTAACTTTGGACATTATTAATATGGACTCAGTGCTGCAGATGTCCAAAGTAGCATATTGAGGCATAACTTCTCTACATATGTATTCAATTCCTCTTGTAATAAAGAGAGGCATTATTAATTTTCCCAGTTACTTGCTGTACCTCCAAAGTAGCCCACCAGCCTTTTGTGCATCACACACTTAAGACATCCACTTTCCTACTCTCTTCTGCATCTCAAGAGCTAACTTTTCATTTGACTAAACAAATTGGATACGTTCACGTATCATAAACCATATATATGCCAGATCTTTTATCTCTGCAAGCTTCTCACTTACGTTTCACAATAAATTTTTCTATCAATTGTCATGTCTTCAGCAAATTTAGTAATTTTACCATTGATGCCTTCCTCCAGGCCATTTACAAAAGTTGTAAAAGCTGAAGACCTGGTAGCAGTCCCTGGGGCACACTGCTCCTTATTGCTTTTCAATCAGAAAAGAAACAATTGTTTCCATGTAGCTATTATCATGCCAATGTTACATCGAAAGAGTTTTACTTTCTGCATATTAAGAAATGCCTTACAGAA
Organism: Hypanus sabinus; assembly: GCF_030144855.1. Taxonomy (NCBI): domain Eukaryota; kingdom Metazoa; phylum Chordata; class Chondrichthyes; order Myliobatiformes; family Dasyatidae; genus Hypanus; species Hypanus sabinus. Next base: position 45,169,424 of record NC_082716.1, on the reverse strand, counting down.
ATCATTGTATGCTCACTGGTTCCACCATATCAACAGCACCCAATACTTCAAAGAATTCATATAAACAGGTCAAACAAGATTTTCCATACAGAAAACCAAGTTGAATTTGAGATTCTAAGAGCTCTGATACAAAGATTTTAGTAGATGCATCCAAACTTTCGCTATGGCAAATATTAAGCTAACTAGCCTGTAGGTTTATGTGAATGGTCTCTGCCTCTATTTGAAAAAAAAATTTCCCTAAATCTTAGGAAATTTGGAAAATTAAAACCAATGCATCAACTTTCTTACAAGCTATAGCTATTAAAACCTTAGGAGAAAGTCCATCAGGACCTTGAGACTCATCAGCACACTGTTCAGAACCATTTTTCTGATGATTATAATTTCCCCAAGTTCCTCCCTCTCTTCTAATACCTGATTGGCAGCTATAACTGGACTGTTAGTAGTAATCACTACAAAAGAAGCTGATCTAAGATACCCATTTGATTCATCTGCCACCATCTTACTTTCTATTATTAACCCTCAAGATTCATTTTCTATGGTATCACTACTCATCATTGTTCTTGCTGAGTGCCATTGAGTCATCATCAAATGGAGACCCTATGGATAGCATAGTTGTCCATAGGGCTTCCATGACAAGATATGGAAGTATCCGGCTCAAAGTCCAGTGCTAATGCCACTACAACACTGGCCGGCCCAAGTTTATACTTTGTTTATAATTCATTATGATGTAGCAGGAGGGTACTTAGACCATCAAGTTTATGCTGGCCCTCAGAACAACCCCATACTCACACACATACTTGTAAGAAAAAATTATGAAACCTCTGATTCTAATACCACCTATTAACATAAAGGAACTTTTACAGTGATCAACTAACAACAACTAGTTTTCTTAGGTTGCGGGAAACCAGAACACTTAGGGGAAATCCACGTGGTCACAGAAAACACCACACAGACTGAACCAGAAGCCAGTATCAAACTGCAGCCCAATATAACAGTAACTATTTCAAGATAGCTTTGTCACGTACACTAATTTCTTTTTACCAAATTCAGTTTACTCAATTCAGTTTTGCCATCCATGCACATCTTTATTAATCGGGCTAGACAAACTGCTTGAGACAGGGAAATTCTATATGGTCCCTGCCTCAGGACATTCTGCCAACCTTTGACAGAAGGCAAGGGTGGAGGTGTAGCCTCACCTGCTATTACAATTGTTAAGGATTTATTACAGTTTTTCAATGTTTCTGATAAGAAGTGATGCTTAAAACTATTAAAATTGCTTCAAATAATCTTAAGTTAAAAGTTATTTAAACATACAAAATAATTCAAAACATTAAAATAAAGACAAAGTAACTCGATTCAGGTTACTACACTCAATGTGGAATAGCTTGGATTGTTTTTTCAGCTTTTACTGGCATTTGGTAAAATAATATTTTTGTTATTTTAAAACAATTTTACTTAAGAATTCCATCAACTCTAGGTCTCTATAAAATGCAACTAAATCAAAATTGGTCATAATGAATCGAATTATGCTAGCCTTCTTGGAGAGATTGTCAACACTGATTTGCTTCCAGAGCAGTACATTTACAGACTGATCTGCAGCAAATCCAGGTAGATTGGGATGATGGACGTTATCATTTTGTGTCATTCAAGCAACAGTTTGCCCAGCATACATGGTCACATAGCTCGACCTGGATCTACAGTGGGTCCGTGCAGGCCCAGGGTGTACTTATTTGGGAGCAACTAAATATTTGCTGTTTCCTTCAGGAACACCAGCCACAACAAGCATGATTCAGCCTATAGTCACTGATTACAGCTTAAATGTATTTTATGTAGACTGAAAGTTGATGTTAATTTCAAGTGCACTTATTTTTCATCACAAAATATACCTGATTTGTAAAAAAAAACTTTACTAAAAATAAAACCCAAATAATTTAAATCATAATAATCAAGTAACTAAAGAAACACTGAATGGTTTCTGCAGTTTAGTTGAAACATGACCATGCATTTCCATGACATGAAAAAAGAAAAGTATATTTTTTAATGGAAAATGTAACATGCTGCCTACCTGTAGGTTTGGGACATTTGTTTTCCCTAGTACTGATTGAGTTACACCTTGATTTACAATCCACAATGCAATCAAGAATGGTAGCAAACAACTACTAAAACCATTTTATCTAACATCATACAATTTTGTATTGTGGGATTACAGTATACTTTGTGTTATATGTATCCTTGATTGCCTAGGTAATAAAAATACTGATTAATTAATACTTAGAAAACACTATTATGTTCAGTATTTAAATCAACAAACACATGAAGCATGAAAAATGGTGGAAATATTATTCCCATCCCACCAAAAAAACACTGCAGAAATTATGAGTAGTTTTCTAAGAGCAGTGAACAATAAACAAGTCCATCTGAAACCTTATACTAATAAACTCATTAGATGCTGCCCTGTTGATGGTTCTTTAGACCTTCTGAAGTTACAGGAATACACTAGCTTGCTTGTAAGGATACTGCTAAAGAATAAATGCTGTTGGCAGCATGTAGATCTGGTGTTAAACCATGCTGCAAATTGATCCAGACATTCTGTTAAAGCTGAGCTGATATCAAAAGCAGTGGAGAAAAGGAGAAAATGAGAGTGTCCAACGTAATTCAACAGTAATAGGAGCCCCAGAAAACCAGGAAGAAACAGTGGGAACTGACAATGGCTCCAGATGTTTTGGAATCTTAATCTTTTGTAAAATAGTTTGTAAAGGACTCTACTGGGGGAGCCTTAAATAAAGCTGATACTTTAACTACCTCTTTCTAAACACAACATGCACAGACGGAACGTTTAGATGACTACTCTACTGGAAAACAGTTCAGATCATGTGCCCCTCTACCTCTCTCAGAGAACAACAATTAAACTCCATCTGTTTCCTAACTACCTACAGCAAAATCCCTATTCAGTGTACTAAGCAGTGGAACAACATACAATTCTGGAAGCTGTGTCCCACACAGAAGCCCACACCTGTAGTGGATTTGCAAGTGGGTCAAACAGGACCAGCACGGTCAACTGCACTCCAACCAGGCGTGCATCATTCAAAGCCTTGTTTGTGTCAAGGGTCAGCAGCTGTGAATATGGTTAATTACTTGATGATTAGGAATGACAGGTGAGGAAAACCTGCTGCTGCAAATGCTCAGGCAACTTAACACTATGGTTTACATGGCAGGTTCTGGAGATGAAGGGGCACAAATCTCAAAATACACTTATTATTGTCCTTCAGCAATAAATATCTGATGATCAAAACACCAAATAACAAAAATTGCTCACAAATAACATTAGTTCTTTCTTCATTAAATGTGTGTTAATGACACTTCAAGGAATAATTAAATGTCACCAAACTCCCATGAAAAATACAGAAAAGTAAATCATATTTAAAAGCTGCAAAACAGAAAAATAAAGAATGCAGCTGTTGCTAGTTGTTATTTTACTGAACAAACCTCAACTTCCATTTACAATAGTAAAAGTATTCCAAATAGTATTTTTCAATACTTTCCAGTGTCAACTAGCAAATGAAGTGGACTAAAAAAAATCAATATTTGTTAATTAATTCAATTTTAAAGAAATATACCAGTTAGAACAGACACTCACATAACTAAACTGAAAATCTGTGCCCACCAACTGACAGGGAGTGTTCAAGGACATCTTCGATCTCTCACTGCTGCAGTTGGAGGTTCCACCTGCTTCAAAAGGGCAATCATACCATTGTCAAAGAAGAGCAGACTGAGCTACCTCATGAAGATCACCCAGTTGCACTCACATCTATTGTGATGAAGTGCTTTGAAAGGTTGGCCACGGCCAGAATCAACTCCCATCCAAGCAAGAACTTAAACCCGCTGCAATTTGACTATCACCACAAAAGGTCTACAGCGATTTCACTGCATTTCCACTCAGCCTTGGATCACCTGGAAAATATCAGTACCTTCTGTACATTGGGCTGCTGTTAGTTCAACAGCTTAGAGTTCAACAGTATCAATCAAAAAACTCCAAAGTCAGGGACACTGTACCTCTCTTTGCAACTGGATCATTGACTTCCTTACCAGGAGACCACAGTTAATGCAGACCGGAAATAACATCTCCTCCTCGCTAATAATCAACACTAGCGCATCTCAGAGATGTGTACTTAGCCCACTGCTCTACTCTCTCTCCCGTGCAGCTAGGCACAACTCTAACACCATCTATAAATTTGCTGATGACACAATTATTGTTGACAGGATTTCAGATGGCGATGAGGTATACAGGAGTGAGAAAGGTCAACTGGTTGAGTGGTGCCACAACAACAATCTTACATTCAACATCAGTAAGACCAAGGAATTGATTATGGATCTCAGGAAGGGGAAGTCAAAGAAACACACACCAGTCCTCAAGAGATCAGCAGTGGAAAAGGTGAGCAGCTCCAACTTCTTGGGAGTCAATATATTTGAGGATCTATCCTGAGCCCAACATATTGGTGCAATTACAAAGAAGCACAACAGTGGCTATATTTCATCACAAGTTTGAGGAGACTTCGTATGTCAAAGACACTCATATAATTCTAGATATATTATGGGATGCATTCTAAATGGTTGCATCAGCATCTGATATGGAGGGGCAACTGCACAGGATTGGAAAAAGCTTCAGAAAGTTGAAAACACAGTCAATTCGTCATAGGCACGAGCCTAACCAGCAATGAAGACTCGAAAGGCAATGTGACTCGAAAGTGAGGCATCCATCAGTAAGGACCCCTATCACCCATGACATGCCCTCTTCTCATTATTACCATCAAGGAAATGGTACAGGAAACTGAAGAAACACTCAACATTTTAGGAACAGCTTCTTCCCCTCCACTATTAGATTTCTGAATGGACCATGAACCCATCTGCACTACTTATTTAATGTAATATTTTAATACATATTTCATTTCATAATTTTCATTATTTTAATTATGTATTGTAATGTGCTGCTGCCACAAAATAACAACATTCTGACCGAAACATTTGTACATAACAGAATTTACTGATATCTATCAGAACAGATTAATTACTATATAAAAGTAAATGCTGTTTTCATGCATAATATCTCACTTATAATAGCTTTTCACACTAAATTAATTTTCATAGTAATGGAATATTTCAGAATACAAATATTTTAGAAGAAACTTTTTGCAAGAAAAAGTGTATCTATTTAAAAAAATCATGTACCATCAATTATGCTGGTTGGTCCAAGAAATTAGCATGGTCAGAATTGTAAAGCTCAGCCAATATAATTAAGCAATGCACCAAATCAATTCCTGTTTTGTGCCTCATTCTATCTGTTCTTGTGTTAGGACAAATTTAATCAGATTGCCTTGATTAATGTTAATGTGGCCAGATAATAATGATTAGCATTTAATCTGTTAAATACTGAAATGTAATTCTTAAACAGCAATTTTTTAAGAAAGGGAGATGTTCAGAGCAACTCTAAGGTTGCAATCTCTTGCTTAATGATTGAAGTTAACAGGCGACATGGGTAAGAAAGACTTCACAGCTCCTTTTGTTCATTCATAGGAAGGAGGCCTAATTTAGGTAAGTGGCTGCCTGAGTAAAGTTATAACATGTAGCTTGTAAGATTTTGAACTGTTAAGCAAGGAAGGAGGAGTTAGGAAAACTATTCTGTGCACCTACTTTGTTTATCATACCATGGATCTACTGTAATATGTTAAATATTAGCATGCAATGTAATCAGGAAATGTAAAAATATGTAACAAATTAAAGACAAAGATCTGGAGTTGGAACATGTTTAGAACTTAGTCATTCTGTATAGTAAATTGTAGACAGGGATAAGTTAGAATTCTCTGGTGAAAATGCAATCAATTCACACTTGATAAATCTTAGACATCTGACATACAATTGCTATTCAATCTATTTATGTTATTGATACATTGTTTTGGGGCAGATCCTGCAGCAGAACTGATGGAAAATTTAGCAAGTTTACACCCAATTACTATACTGCACAACATCAGGAATTGAGTTGTGAATATGTTCCAGGAAGTTATTCTTCATTTCCATGTTTGTTACTGCTATTGGGGGTTCTATCAATCAGGTCATTCTTAAAGTTGGAATAGCAAAGGTGTAAGACATTATTCGACTAACTTGAAAAGGTGCATGTTAAGACAACAGTGCTTTGTTTCCCAGGCTCTTGCTGTTTTTAATCACATCCTAGCTCCATGTGCCATAACAAACAACTATTACTGAAGAACACAAAATGTGGTCAAATATGGACAAAATATTCTGTTCAAAGGAACCTCCATTTCTTTGAGAGAGTAAGCTATTTTGCTTAATTTTTAAGAGTTACAGTAATATTTTAGGGAAATTAATTCACTGGCTATATTTTGATCAGAAAATCATGCAATAAATTACATAAATATATTGTTATATATGTGTACTGTAATTCCCTCAAGGATATTCCAAAGAAAATATGGCTTTTAATTATTTATTCACTCAAATGCTTGGTTTCATCCTCTACATTAAACTCAGGTGAACGTCCAATATTTATTCACATTGTAAATTGTTTAAAAAGTTACCTCAAAAAATGATATTTTTTCATGTTTGGCTTACAGATTTTGTACATACTTTAATACAATTCACTTCTCTGCCACATTAATGGCATTGTAGTTGTTGGACGTTGGAGACTTCCGGGAAATGGTTATGTGACTGCAATAGTTTTCAGAAAAGAGGCATTTTCTTGCTATTGAAGTCACCAGATCTTTGTGGGGAGCTCTTTTTTTTTGAAGTAGTGAACATTTTTGCCACCTTGCTAATTCCTTGTTCAAGATCATTAAGTTCTCAAGAAAAAAAAAACAATTTAAGTTATGAACTAAAATTGAGTACCTTGCTCTGTTAGCTTCTCGTGTCACGTCCCATGCCCAAGTGATAAAATTTTGACTGAGGTAGGAGACAATAGATTCAGCACACAGTAGTTGGGAACAGAATACGTTTGTAAGAACACTGTCATCATGATGGAGGTAGATGGCGAGTAGCTTTCTCTGATTTAAAAAAAAGTACAGATTATTAATCTTAAAACTGCAAATATGAATTTCTCGGCATTTTAAATTGCAGATATATGCAGTTGAAAATGTGAGTTAATTCACTTACGTACACAAAACAGAAAAGCAATACTTTTTTTTTTAAAAAAATGAGAGAAATTGGGCAGTGTTGATGCTCAAAGTTACAAGGCTTGCTTGTACACAAGTTCTTAAAAGCTAATTATAAATGGCACTGGAAATACCACAGCTGCAATATTGTCTTTTGGTCTACTGAAATGTAGTGGAGTGAAGATATATTAAAAACTGCTCTGAGGAATATAAAGTTTGATTTTTGAGAAAAGTTAGGTAGATGAGGCCCATATTCTCTAGAAATCTTATTAAAACTGACATGGTGGATGCTTACCCTAACGAAGCAATCTAGATCTCAGTGCCATAATTTTAGAATAAAGATTATGCTGTTTGGGGTTGAAATAAGGGAACACTTCTTCCCCCCCCCCCCGCCCCCATTCACAGTGATTTTTTTTAAATTCTCCAGCTTGAAGGGTTGTGGAAGCCAAGTCACTGAGTTTGTTCAATATAGAGAATGACAGATTTCTGGCTTTTAAGGGAATCAAGGGATTTTGGAATAATACAAAAATGGCATTGTAGAAGATTAGCTATGATCCTCATGAATGGCAGAACAGGCTCAAGAGCCTGACAGACCAATTCTGCTCCTACCTGTTGTTGAGTAACTGACTAGTATTCTGACAAGAACGCTAACTGAGTAGTTAGGGAAGCAGTTTGTGGGATTCAGTTTGCTCTTTGTTGATGCTGGTCATTGGGGTTTCAGTTGAAACTAGAGCTCAAAAATGAGAAGGAAGATATAGGAGGTAGAAAATGGCAGCAACTTTCCACAGTACCAGCTACACTGAACAGATCATCCTTCATAATTTCAGACACCTTCCACATGATACCATGTGGAAAAGGCGCCCTGATATGCCCCTTGTAGCACTAAAAAGGAACAGTTTGTCTAATTTTTCTTTCTAAGCAACTGCAATATGTGTTAACTTTTTTCAACTCTGCTATGTGCTTTCTTTTTCCACAAGCAGTGATTGACATATACCTTTAGTGTACCTATCTATCAAACTGTGAATTCCAAACACAAAATGTGTGACTGCTTTGTGGAACATATTTTTGATTAGGTATGACCACAAATTTCCAGTTACTGACTTTAATCCTCTGTAGCATTCTCATTCTGTCACTACTGTCCTCTAACCCCCAACATTGTTCCAATTATAAATAGCACAAAACTGAGGAAACAGTACCCCAGTTTCTGGCAAGGTTGATTAATACCTCCTATATTCAAGAGGGATTTCAATAACTTTAGAAATTTAGCATTTCCATTCCCAACTCTAGCATTCATTCCACATTCCTCCCATAATTTCAGACCCCTAATCTGCATTTACACCTCTCCCACACTGCCTTTATGCACCCTTGTAGTATTACTATGTTGTTTCACCTTGCAACATTTAATCTTCCTGCTTTCCATCACAAACCTGGCCCTTTGTTCCTTCCAGTCTTGCCCACCATCTTTGAATTTTTCAACCACCTTTAGGAAGAATTATCAATATGACACATCAACTTCTAATTTTCTTTCCATAAATGCTGCCTGACGTAACAAAATTTTCCAGCATTTTGTTTTTATTTCATATTTCCAACATGCATAGTAATTTGTGATTGTACTAATTTGTGTTGTGATATCCTGTGTAACATCATACAACAGTTTGTAGTTCTCACATTAATAGGTGATAACAGAATACATTGACTGTAACAGATACTGTTATAAAGCTTCCAAATACCATATTACACAGAGCAAGTTTGTGCACATCAGTCACATTTCAAATCATTAAATAGACGAAGTTCACAAAATTCTTGGGAGTAATAGAACACAGCCAAAACACAACCTCTGAGTAATACCAATCCCAGCACAATTTCATTCAAAATTAAAGTTTGTCCTATTAATTTTGAGATTTTAAATGGTTCAAAAATTCTGCATATTATTTCACATTTTCTGTAGAAAAACCCCACGTGGCTGGCAACATCACAGATCTTAGCTTCCTTGGTTTCAAGAGGTAATGTTCGTCCCCAAAATGAGATATAGGAAATAGATATTTGTCTTACTTTATGCAATGATTTGTTCAGTTTCTCTTGAAAATGGGATATTAATATTTAATTTTATGATGGAATATTGAAAAATTGTAATTAGTTTGCTGAGAAATATTATGCTTGAACCTAGATTATACTTGGATCAAGCCTTTTTTAAAAATGCAGACTAATTCTGCTAATTAGCAAATTGTTATACCATAACCTGTATAAATCAATCATTGATCAATTTAGTGTCAGCAAAAATAGCAATTCAATTTCAAAATAAGGGCCTCTGATGTATGAAATCATATCAAAAAAATTATTGAATATGATTACATAATACTAATTATAAACAATACATATGGTGAATACAATTGTATTAATTGTTTTCTGCAATATTTGATGAAAGAACATTTTTTATGTGCTTAAGAAGAGCCAACATACTATGAAAAGGAATTATTTGAATTGCCTTTGAGAAAATCATGAGAGCACAGAGGAATGCAAATCAGGTTTGCTGGCTCATACAAATAATTCCATGCCTTGGCTCTGCAGCTTATAAAATTGACTTCCACAAGTAACATCAAGAGTAGTCATAATATGGGAAAACACAGAGCAATCAATTTTAATATAGGAAAATGACATAAACACCATTGAAAAAGTGATTAGCCTGATGAACTCTGTTAGTTGAGAGATGAGTTTTAGCTAAAATAATGGAACTCCCTTGTTTTTTAATCAGATGGTGGCAAACATATTTCTCGGTAGACTGGCCTTGAAATTGATCTTTCATAGAAACATAGAAAAACTACAGCACAATACAGGCCCTTCGGCCCACAATGCTGTGTCCAACATGTACTTAATTAGAAATTACCTAAGGTTACCCATAGCCCTCCATTTTTTTAAGCTCCATGTACCTATCCAGGAGTCTCTTTAAAGACTCTGTCGTATCCACCTCCACCACCGTTGCTGGCAGCCCATTCCATGCACTCACCACTTGCTGCATATAAAAGCTTACCCCTGACATTTCTTCTATACCTACTTCAAAGCACCTTAAAACTGTGCCCTCTCGTGTTAGCCATTTCAGCCCTGGGAAAAAGTCTCTGACTATCCACACGATCAATGCCTCTCATCATCTTATACACCTCTATCAGGCCACCTCTCATCCTTTGTTACTCCAAGGAGAAAAAGCCAAGTTCACTCAATCTTTTCTCATAACGCACACTCCCCAATCCAGGTAACATCCTTGTAAATCTCCTCTGTACCCTTTCTATAGCTTACACACTCTTCCTGTACTCAGGCAACCAGTACTGAGCACAGTACTCCAAGTGGGGTCTGACCAGGGTCCTATATAGCTATAAAATTACTTCTCAGCTCTTAAATTCAATCCCAATATTGATGAAGGCCAATGCACCGTATGCCTTCTTAACCACAGAATCAACCTGCGCAGCAACTTTGAGTGTCCTATAGACTCGGACTCCTAGATCCCCCAATCCTCCACATTGCCAAGAATTTTACCATTAATACTATATTCTTCCATCATATTTGACCTACCAAAATGAACCACATCACACTTATCTAGGTTGAACTTCATTTTCTGCCACTTCTCAGCTCATTTTTGCATCCTAACCTCTGTAATTGTAACCTCTGACAGCCCTCCACACTATCCACAACAACCCCAACCTTTGTGTCATCAGCAAATTTACTAACCAATCCCTCCACTTCCTCATCCAGGTCATTTATAAAAATCACGAAGAGAAGGAGTCCCAGAACAGATCCCTGAGGCACACCAGTGGTCATGCAGAATATGACCCTTCTACAATCACACTTTGCTTTCTGTGGGCAAGCCAGTTCTGGATCCTCAAAGCCAGGTCCCCTTGGATCCAATGCCTCCTTACTTTCTCAATAAGCCTTGCATGGAGTACCTTATCAAATGCCTTGCTGAAATCCATATACACTACATCAACTGCTCTACCTTCATCAATATGTTTAGTCACATCCTCAAAAAATTCAATCAATTACAAAGGACATAAGGGATGACCCGCCTTTGGCAAAGCTATGCAGACTATTCCTAATCATGTTATGCCTCTTCAAATGTTCATAAATCCTGCCTCTCAGGATCTTCTCCATCAACTTACCAACCACTGAAGTAAGACTCACTGGCCTATAATTTCCTGGGTTGTTGCTACTGCTTTTCTTGATTAAGAGGCCAACATCTTCAATCCTCCAATCCCCCCGGAACATCTCCCATCCCCATTGATGATGCAAAGATCATTGCCAGAGGCTCAGCTCCTCCCTCTCCTCCCACAGTAGCTTGGGTACATCTTATCCGGTCCCGGAGACATATCCAACTTGATGTTTTCCAAAAGCTCCAGCACATCCTCTTTCTTAATGTCTATATGCTCAAATTTTTCGATCTGCTGTAAGTCATCCCTACAATCACCAAGATCCTTTTCCGTAGTGAATACTGAAGCAAAGTATTCACTATGTATCTCTGCTATCTCCTCTGATTCCATACAATTCCTGCTGGCCTTAATAATCTTCTACATTCCTATCATTACCTAGGTTTTTGAACCTTTTGTAAGCTCTTCTTTTCTTCTTGACTAAATTTTCTACAGCCTTTGTACACCATGGTTCCTGTACCCTACGATCCTTTTCCTTTTTCATTGTAATGTAACTATGCATAACGCCACACAAATATCCCCTGAACATTTGCCACATTTCTGCGGTACATTTCCCTGAGAACATTTGTTCCCAATTTATGCTTCAAAGTTCCTGCCTGATAGCTTTATATCTCCCCTTACTCTAATTAAACACTTTCCTAAATTGTCTGTTACTATCCCTCTCCAATGCTATGGTAAAGGAGATAGAATTGTGATCACTATCTCCAAAATGCTCTTCCACTGAGAGACCTGACACCTGACCAGGTTCATTTCCCAATACCAGATCAAGTACAGCCCCTCCTCTTGTAGGCTTATCTACATTTTGTGTCAGGAAACCATCCTGAACACACCTAACAAACTCCACCCCATCTCAACCCCTTACTCTAGGGCAATGCCAATCAATATTTGGGAAATGAAAATCTCCCACCACGACAACCCTGTTACTATTACACCGTTCCAGAATCTGTCTCCCTATCTGCTCCTCGATGTCCCTGTTACTACTGGGTGGTATATAAAAAAACATCATATAAAGTTACTGACCCCTTCTTATTTCTAACTTACACCCACAGAGATTCAGTAGACAATCCCTCCAACACTTCCTCCTTTTCTGCAGCCGTGCCACTATCTCTGATCAGCAGTGCCACGCCCCCACCTCTTCTGCCTCCCTCCCTGTCCTTTCTGAAACTTCTAAAGCCTGGCATTCTAAGTAACCATTCCTGCCCCTGAGCCATCCAAGTCTCTTCATACCTCCATGTACTGATCCACGATTTAAGCTCATTCGCTTTGTTCATGATGTCCCTTGCATTAAAAACAGACACATCTCAAACCATCGGCCTGAGCGCATCCCTTCTCTATCACCTTCCAGTCCTTCCTCTTGCACTGTCTCCGAGCTTTCTCTACTTGTGAGCTAACAGCACTTCCTCCATCTCTTCAGTTTCATTCCGACCTCCCAGCAATTCGAGTTTATACTCTCCCCAATAGCCTTAGCAAATCTCCCCGCCAGGACACTGGTCTCCCTCGGATTCAAGTGCAAGCCGTCCTTTTTGTACAGGTTACGCCTGCCCCAAAAGAGGTTCAATGATCCAGAAATCTGAATCCCTACCCCCTGCTCCAATCCCTCAGCCACACATTTATCCTCCACTTCACTCAATTCCTTTACTCACTATCGCATGGCACAGACAGTAATCCTGAGATTACTACCTTTGAGGTCTTGCTTCTCAACTTCTTTCTTAACTACCTATAGTCTGTTTTCAGGACCTCCTCCCTTTTCCTACCTGTATCGTTGGTACCAATATGCACCACGACCTCTGGCTGTTCATCTTCCCACTTCAGGATATCGTGGCCGCGATCAGAAACATCCCAGACCCTGGCACCTGGGAGGCAAACTACCATCCGCATCTCTTTCCTGTATCCACAGAATCACCTGTCTGACCCCCTATCTATAGATTCCCCTATTACTGCTACCTTCTTCATTTCCCTACCTTCTGAACCACAGGGGCAGACTCTGTGCCAGAGGCGCGGCCACTGTTGCTTCCCCCATGTAGGCCATCCTCCCCAACAGTACTCAAAGGGGGACAGCCACAGGGGTACTCTCTAGTATCTGCCTTTTGCCCTTCCCTCTCCTGACTGTTATCCATTTATCATTCTCCTGAGGCCAAAAGAATCCTCCTCCCCCATCACCGTAGCAATACAACAGTGCTCTGATGTAGTATTAGACAGGTGCTCGACTTTTAAAGAAAGGCTTGAAACCACAACCTTTTGACCCAGAGCAGGGAGTACAACCAGAGTGCCAAGCCTAGTATCCATTAACCATTTACCACAGTAATATTTTATATAAAAATGGGACGTAAAATAAATATGCTCATTTTTATTACATTTATAAAATCAGTCTGCAAAACAGATTTTTTTGTTGGCAATGCTACAAATATCCACCTGAAAATGACTATATAAATATGAAGAAAGGCACTCAAAAGTAACATTTTGTTCATTACATATTAGTAGTTTTCAGTGTAAATGCACCAAACCCTTCTACACAAATAAAAACATTAAGTTTTTTCCCCTGCTGAAACAATGTCTAATTAGGATACAAAAACAACATATTGATAGCTCTGTGGCATTTAATTAAAGAGAGAAGACAGCCCCAGCCTGTTCTGTTGCTCATCCATTCTACATTTCAAAGCCCAGTGTGCAATATCCAGGTTACTCCACTAGAATCCCTGCTATTGTATAAAGGTTGTTAGAGAAGGAGGGCAAGGCTATGTTTACTCAATGATTAGGCTTCAGAATAAGCTTCTAGCTCCTAGAGAGACAGCTACCCACTCATTCATTGGGCCAATTCAAAAGCCTTGAGAGATTAAACAGCCATGCTGAGCAGGCAACCAAATACAGGCACAGAAAAAGAAATAAAATTCTTTAAAAACTCTTAGATGACTTCATTATTTTCTGCATACGAAACTTTAAGACAGTGTTTAGTTAGTGAAAAACCCACATTGACCTCTTCTAAACCTTTAATCTGTTCTTTGTAGCACTGTTGCTTTGTGGCAAGCGGATGGTTTCTTTCTCTCCTTTCTCTGGAAGCTATTAGAAAAGGTCTTGTGAAACTGTCACACAACTTAGATATATTCTCATTTCAGCTTCTCACCCATCAAATACTTCACAAGAAAAAGAAACAGTGCTTACTTACGCTGCATTTAGGATGATCCCAATGCATTTTTACTGCTAGTAGTGAAAAAAAATCTGGTACAAGAACTTTTTTCATTTCAATAGAGAAGTCTGGTTTAATGTTGAATATCAGATCATTTTAATTTATTGTCACCAGAAGATATAGTGATGTGCAAAAAAAAAAATTGGATACCATCACATTGTAAGCATTTCTACTTTAAAGGAAACCTACAGTTAAAAAGCAGTTTCCACGTAGAGTGCACGCAGTACAAAACTACTGATGCAGCCAAATTCAAAATGTGGAAAATACAGCTTCATTTATTAAGTTAAAACAGGGAGGTTTACAAACAGCCAGCACGTTCATTTTGCATGATGATTTACAATATTAAAGAGCAAGTTTTTATTTTCCATTAACTCCAGTTACTGTCAGGAGCCTCAGGTTTTATTCAAGAGAATATTATCTTGAGTTTCTAAACATTTGGGGGGATATGGTGGTTAGATTGTATATAATAGTTTCATGTATTGCTACAAGAAATTCTGGTCTCACGTTGAAGTGTCAAGAAGCTGGAATACAAGGGAGAAGACTTTATTTCTATGTTTCAGAGAAACTAAATCCAGTAGTCAACTCTCTTCTTTAAAAATACATAAGAGGATTCAAAAAGCAACAAGAACCAAGAAACCACTCTGCAGCTGATAGTGGTGGCCAGTTTGTATGGGTTTTCCTATGTCATATCAAAGAGGTAAGATGGCCCCCTCTATACCAAACTCCAACACATAAGAGAGCTTCCACTTGCTCTGACTCATAAAATGGCAGTGGTAAAGGCTTCAGAGAGCACACAGCAAAATGCCAGCATAAAAGCAACAGGAACTCAATGGACTGAAAGCTCCTCTTTGTGCTGTAATAATTGTGAGGGGAAACTATGTAAATAACAGGCTTTTAAAATTCTCTGTATTTTAAGGTTAAATGAGCACAGACATTTTTCTGGGGTCAAGGTGAAAATAATCATCGAAATAAAGTAATGGGATATGTATCAAGAGAAATGGTGCAGGGGAATATATAATGATGATGAAACACACAATTGCAGGTCTGTTGATGTACTGTGTAAAGATGATATTTAGTTATAAGACCTATGAATAGGAGATTGTAGTTTTTTGCAGCTTCATCACCTTTATTTTACTCTGCTCTTTCCTTCCCCATTCAATTTTTATTGCTTACCAAAGTTTAACAACATTTAGCACATTGGGTACAGTATAACTTAGGAGACTGGTCATTCCTGATTGTGAGATACATTGGTCTGCCCAAGAACCTGAATGACATCAATAATAATTTAAAATGGAGCGAGATTTTCCAAAGGGACCTGGATGTCTTTTTACATAAATTGCTAAAAGCAAATATGCATTACAATTAGGAAGGCAAATGTAATATCATATTTTAATGCAAACAGTTTTGAATACTGATATAGGGATGCTTTACTGTAACCAAATCCTCTTCCCAGACCCTCATTCAGGATTGAGGACTTCTTCCTTATATTCCAGTTTTGTTGGAATCAGAATCAGGCTTAATATGAAATGAAATATCTTTATTGTCATTGCATAGTACAATGTGACATACACCAATACAGTGAAAATGAGTTTGCCACTCTCGTACTCAATGCTATAAAACAACAAATAAATAAATAATAAATAAAATCAAGTAACCAGCCAGTACAAGCAATGTCCAGCAGTACAGAAGCGCAACTCAGATGCAAGACAGCCATAAAACCAGTATTAAAAGCAGCAATATAACAAATTTATGGATGATGCTTGATCAATTGGTCCAGAGCAGTTATAACTCTGGGGAAAAAACTACTTTTCAGTCTGGGTATGGAAAATCTTATAATGTCTGCTAGATGGAAGAAGTTCAAACAGATGATTGCATGGGTGTGTATTGTCCTTACAGATGCCTGTAGCTCTCCTTAGGCAGCATAAGCTGTAGATGTCCTCCAGGGCTGGGAGCTGTGTCCTGATGATCTTCTATGCGTTAGAGACGACCTGCTGAAGTGCTTTCCTATCAGCTGCTGTACAGCTGATAGATACCACAGAGATGCAGTATGTGAAGATGCTCTCTATGGTGCAGTGATAAAAGGTCACCAGCATCTGTTCAGATAGACCAGCTTTCTTCAGCGTCCTGAGGAAAAACAAGCGTTGTGCTTTCTTAACTATTGTTGTGGTGTGACTATGTCTCCGTTAATGTAGATAAATAACTAGTGCAAAAAGAGGAAAAAGTAGTCATAAAGTGTTCATGAGTTCATTGTCTGTTCAGAAATCGGATGGCATAGGGCAAGAAGCTGTTCCTGAAACATTGAATGTGTGTTTCCAGGATCCTGTACTTCCTTCTTAATGGTAGCGATGAGAAGAGGGCACATCCTGAGTGCTGGGGGTCCTTAATGATGAATGTCGCCTTTTGGAGGTACCGCCCTTTGAAGGTTTCCTGGATGCTGGAATGCTAGTGTCCATGATGAAGCTGACCGAGATTACAATATTCTGCAGCTTTTTTTGATCCTGTGCACAAGACGGTGATGCAATCAATTAGAATGTGCTCTCCATGGTATATCTAGATATTTGAGAGCGTCTTTGCTGATATACCAATCCTCCTCAAACTCCTAATGAAATAACGCTGCTGTCAATATAATGGGCCAGGGTTTGGAGCTTTTTGATTAAAAGTGAGGGTATGATTGTGTTGAACAAAGAGTTGTAGTCAATAAATTACAGCCTGATCTAAGTATTACTGTTGTCCAGGTTATCCAAGGTTGAGCAGACAGCCAGTAAGATTGCATTTACTGTAGACCTTTTGTGGTGATAGGGGAATTGCAGTGTTCCAGGTCCTTCCTTAAGCAGGAGTTGATTCTAATCATGACCAACCTCTCAAAGCACTTCAAAACAGTAGATGTGAGTGCCACTGGGCAATAGCCATTGAAGCAGCTCCCCCTGTTCTTCTTTAGCACTGGTATGACAGTTGCCCTTTTGAAGCAGGTGGAAATCTCAGACTGCAGCAGTGAGAGATTGAAGATGTCCTTGAACACTTCTGCCATTTGGATGCACAGGCTTTCAGAGCTCTACCAGGTACAATATCAGGGCCTGACACCTTGTGAAGTTTCACCCTCGTAAAAGATGTTCTGACATTGGCAGTCAATACAAAGACTCATCTTGTGTAGTTCTGGATCACCAGTCTTCAATACCATATACCTAGCCCTCAGCAAACTACGAAACTCCTGGTTCATCCACAGCTTTTGATTTGGATACGTCTGGTATGTTGTTGAAGGCACACACTCATCCACACAGGTTTTGATGAAGTTGGTGACAACTGTGGCATATTCATTCAGACTCAAAGATGAGTCCTTGAATAATGTGCAGTCAACCAACTCAAAGTAGTTCTGTAAGTGCTTCTCCAAACTTCCTTGACCATATTTTTTTGGTCTTCACCAATGGTCTTTAGTCTCTGCCTACGAACTGGGATAGACATAGGGCCAGGTGATCAGACTTTCCCAAGTGTAGGTGTGGGATGGCATGGTAAGTGTTCTTGATGATGGGATAACTGTGGTCAAGTGTGTTGTTTACTCTGGTTCCACAGGTGATACGTTGGTGAGTTGTTCAGAGACATCTTCCAGCTGACCTGGTTGAAAACCAGGTTTTGTGTCTTCAGAGGGAACTGATGAGGCACTGGGAACTGCGGTTTGCAACTGACAAGATTGGCAAATGGGAAATCTATAAAATGGTGCATTTTCAGATTTCTGTATGCCCTGGTGTATGGCTGAATACTTACTTCACTGTGAGTCTAGTGTTATCCATATGAAATTCAACATAGCCAACAGACAGCAACTTTTCATTAATCGTCAAATGGTGCATTGGGGCCAATGCTGAATCTCAACATTGATCGCTATCTTTACTGAGAAGTGCTCCCAACCAATAGAAAGGCTGCACCATTTCCACAAACCTTCTCTGCCACAATGTTTCAACTTGCCTCCAACAACTTTCTATGGAAGAGCAGCTGAACTTCATAGCAACTAATATCGTGCTGGTGACCAACGGTGATATTTTGCCAACAGCACACAAAACTACTAGATACTCTCATAGATATATTTCTTCTTCTGGTTCAAGAGCCTGATGTTTGAGGTGGCAATAAGTGTTCCTGAACCTGATGTGAGTCCTGAGGCTCCTGCACCTCCTTCCTGATGGCAGCAGCAAGAAAAAAAGAGTGATCTGGGTGTTGGGGGTCTCCGATGATGGATGCTGCTTTCCTGCGACAACTTTCCATCTAGATGTGCTGATGGGAAGAGCTTTACCCATGATGGACTACCTTTTGATGATTTTTCCATTCAAAGGCATTGGTATTTCCACACTAAGTTGTGGTGCAGCCAATCAATATACTTTACAGTATACATCTACAGTAGTTTGTTAAGGTTTTAGATGTCATGCCAACTTTACGCAAACTTCTCAGGAAGTAGATGTGCTGCCGTGCTCTCTTTGTAATTGCATTCACATGCTGGGCCCAGGACAGGTCTCCTAAAATGATGACACCAACAAATTTAAAGTTGCTGACCTCCTCCACCTCTGATTCTCCGATGAGGAATGGCTCATGGACCTCCTCCTGAGGTCAACAATCAGCTTCTTGGCCTTGCTGACATTCAGTGAGAGCTTATTCCAAGCAGCCAGATTTTCAATCTCCCTCTTATATGCTGATTCGTCACAACCTTTCATTTGGCAAAGATATTGTTGCAACAAATATGGGAGAAATATATATCCATATCTTTAAATATTTATTCATACCATATAATCATGAAATTCTCTCTGTCACGTAGTGCAGTCTCTGGATGTGGGCATGAATGTACAAAACTAATTGAAGAGCTAATATTGTTGCCAACTGAGATGTAGCTACCACAAGAGTAGAAAAAAATAGAAAAAATAGAAAACCTATGGCACAATACAGGCCCTTTGGACCACAAAACTGTGCCGAACATATCCTTACCTGAGAAATTACCTAGGGTTACACATAACCCTCTATATTTCTGAGCTCCATGTACCTGCCCAGGAGTCTCTTAAAAGACGCTATCGTATTTGCCTCCACCACTGTCACCAGCAGCCCATTTCACGCACTCACCACTCTGCGTATTTAAAAAAACAACTTAACCCTATCATCCCCTCTGTATCTACTTCCAAGCACCTTAAAACTGCGCCCTCCGGTGCTAGCCATTTCAGCCCTGGGAAAAAGCCTCTGACTATTCACACAATCAATGCCTCTCATCATCTTACAACACTTGTTGGGTTGAATGTTGGGTTGAAGGGCCTGTTTTTGTGCTATACAAATCTGACTTTTTATTCTCATAATGTGGGATGATTCTTTTCATCTTTAAGACTAGTTTTTTTAACGTTGGTCAGATTGACTTTCTAAGCTCCATGTAACCATCCAGGAGTCTCTTAAAAGACCTGATCGTTTCCGCCTCCATCACCGCTGCTGGCAGCCTATTCCATGCACTCACCACTCTCTATGTAAAAAAAAAACCTACCCCTGACATCTCCTTTGTACCTACTTCCAAGCACCTTAAAACTAGGCCCTCTCATGCTAGCCATTTCAGCCCTGGG
This sequence comes from Hypanus sabinus, assembly GCF_030144855.1. Classification (NCBI taxonomy): domain Eukaryota; kingdom Metazoa; phylum Chordata; class Chondrichthyes; order Myliobatiformes; family Dasyatidae; genus Hypanus; species Hypanus sabinus. Next base: position 45,149,314 of record NC_082716.1, on the reverse strand, counting down.
GAAAAGCCTCTGACTATCCACACGATCAATGCCTCTCATTATCTTGTACACCTCTATCAGGTCACCTCTCATCCTCCCATCCCTCCAAGGAAAAAGAGCCAAGTTCTCTCAATCTATTCTCATAAGGCACGCTCCGCAATCCAGGCAACATCCTTGTGAATCTCCTCTGCACCCTTTCTATGGTTTCCACATCCTTCCTATAGTGAGGCGACCAGAACTGAGCACAGCACTCCAAGTGGGGTCTGACTAGGATCCTATATAGCTGCAACATTACCTCTCGCATCCTACACTCAATCCCACGATTAATGAAGGCCAGAGTCAACCTACACAGCTGCTTTGAGTGTCCTATGGACTCGAACCCAAAGATCCCTCTGATCCTCCACACTGCCAAGAGTCTTACCATTGATAACTAAATTCTGTCATAATATTTGACCTACCAAAATGAACTACCTCACACTTATCTGGGTTGAACTCCATCTGCCACTTCTCAGCCCATTTTATTTCATGACAAAGATTTGTATCTTGTTTTTGCCCCACTTTATACTTGCTCACATTCTACCTCAATCATTTTCTTATATTTATCTCTTACCCAGACAACTGCAAACTCCAGCACTTCCCTATGCAAAATAAAGTTGGTAATATTATTTGCTCAACTACAGTAACATACTAGCTTATGACACTAAAACTCAGAAAGCAAGCTTAATTGCAAGGAATAGATATCAATTGTTTATCTGACTATACAAGGTTGCCTAGGTAATAGCTGTAGCACCCAGGAGTTTCACCTTTCATAACCAAAATGTAATTCTCTCATGGCAAACACAAACCAGGTAAATATTCTCAGAAGAACAGGATCTCAAATCTGTCAGTTCAACATACACATCTACAAACCCCATTTCCAGAAAAGTTGGGATATTTTCCAAAATGCAATAAAAACAAAAATCTGTGATACGTTAATTCACGTGAACCCTTATTTAACTGACAAAAGTACAAAGAAAAGATTTTCAATAGTTTTACTGACCAACTTAATTGTATTTTGTAAATATACTCAAATTTAGAATTTGATGGCTGCAACACACTCAACAAAAGTTGGGACAGAGTTAAAATAAGATTGAAAAGTGCACAGAATATTCAAGTAACACCGGTTTGGAAGACTCCACAGTAAGCAGGCTAATTGGTAGCAGGTGAGATATCATGACTGGGTATAAAAGTAGCGTCCATCAAAGGCTCAGTCTTTGCAAGCAAGAATGGGTCTTGGCTCACTCCTTTGTGCCAAAATTCATGAGAGAATTGTTAGTCAGTTCAAAAGGAACATTTCCCAACGCAAGATTGCAGAGAATTTAGGTCTTTCAACATCTACAGTACATAATATTGTGAAAAGATTCAGAGAATTCAGAGACATCTCAGTGCATAAAGGGCAAGGTCGGAAACCACTGTTGAATGCACATGATCTTTGAGCCCTCAGGCGCCACTGCCGAAGAAACCGTCAAGCTACTGTGACAATTAGAGCCACCTGGGCTTGGGAGTACTTCGGAAAACCATTGTCACTTAACACAGTCCGTCGCTGTATCCAGAAATGCAACTTGAAACTGTATTACGCAAGCAGGAGGCCATACATCAACTCTATGCAGAAACGCCGGCGAGTTCTCTGGGCCCAAGCTCATCTCAGATGGACCGAAAGACTCTGGAATCGTGTGCTGTGGTCAGATGAGTCCACGTTTCAGCTAGTTTTCGGAAAAAACAGGCGTTGAGTTCTCCGTGCCAAAGATGAAAACGACCATTCTGATAGTTATCAGTGAAAGATGCAAAAGCCAGCATCTGTGATGGTATGGGTATCAGTGCCCATGACATGGGTGAGTTGCATGTATGTGAAGGTACCATTGACTCTGAGGCATATATTAGGATTTTAGAGAGACAAATGTTGCGATCAAGGCGATGTCTCATCCTGGGACGTCCATGCTTATTTCAGCAGGACAATATCAGACCACATTCTGCACGGGCTACAACAGCGTGGCTTTGTAGACACAGAGTGCGTGTGCTTGACTGGCCTGCTGCCAGTCCAGATCAATCTCCTATTGAAAATGTATGGCGCATCATGAAGAGGAGAATCAGACAACGGAGACCACGGACTGTTGAGCAGCTGAAGTCTTAAATCAAGCAAGAATGGACAAAGTTTCCCATTGCAAATCTACTACAATTAGTATCCTCAGTTCCAAAACGATTAAAAAGTGTTATTAAAAGGGAAGGTAACACAATGGTAAACATGCCTCTGTCCCAACTTTTGTTGTGTGTGTTGCAGCCATCAAATTCTAAATTTGTGTATATTTACAAAATACAATTAAGTTGGTCAGTAAAACTATTGAAAATCTTTTTTGTACTTTTGTCTGTTATAGACAGGTTCATGTGAATTAACATATAACAGATTTTTGTTTTTATTACATTTTGGAAAAAATCCCAACTTTTCTGGAAATGGGGTTTGTACTACCAAGCTTAAAAATCACTGTAAACTATCAAATATTGTGAACTACTTGCAGTATCCTTCAAAAAAATTTATAAACTCACCCCATTTCCCAGATCATTGACAATGGAATAAGTTAATACAAATAGATTTATTATTTTCCATTCGCCAAAATACACTGGCAATTGTTTTTGTTATCTATGTGCTTACTAATGAATAAAAAGATGCTCAATGTACAATGAATAATATTTTTACTTTCTTATATTGCTATCTACGTCAAATTTTTACATTTATGGTTAGAGCATGGAAACAGGCCCATGCTCAACTCATCCATGCTATCCAAGATGCCCATCTATGCTAATCCCATTTGCTGTGTTTGGCTCATATAACTCTGTGACAGAACAGGTTGGCAATGCCAATTCTCCCATTAACCTTGCCCCTTTGCCCGATTAGTCACTCCTCCTCGTTCTCTCCCTGGTCTAGTTTCCCCCAGTAGTTCACACATTTTGTCCTCTCATTCTGCAGTTCTTAGGAGTTGGCCATTTACACACCCCAACAGTAAAACAATCGCTACCTTAGCTAATCAAAACAATCCCCTCAGTTAATGTGCTCTACTGGTTTATAACTCAGAAAAGTAAGGATTCTGGACACAGGCATTCCAAGCAGTTTCATTTATTTTCACTCATACTGTTACATAAATTTGTAGATAGCAGAACAGTCTCAAAAGACCTGAGGGCCAGTTTAGGGTGTCCTAAAATAACACCTGGGTTAGTGGGAACAGGCACAGTACACCCTACACAGGCAGATTTAAACCCTCAGTTTGGCTTTGCTGAGAGGTGTGGAGGTTGGATTTGATAGTTGGTGAATAGTTATACTGGAAAGTTAATGACAAAGTGCATAATGGAGAAAGCCTCTGTATATTTATAAATTTTTGTACATGTTTGTTTTTATTTGTCTATTTGTAAATTTTTTTTCACAACTTTTGGGCAGCTTCTGCTTTTTTTTTCACCTGGCACTAAAAAAAACCCTTTGCACTAATGTGCTGTTGCACCTTACCATCTGTTTTTATTTCCAACTGGTGACCCTCATCGAGTACACTTATCCACACCTGATAGCAAGGTGTGACAGACAACCCCTAAACCTTTCCTATAAACTTGTCCAAATGTCTTTGCAATGCTGTATTTGGAATTGACTCAATGAGCTCATTACATAAACCCAATGCCTTTTGGGAGGAAAAATGTCCCTCAGTTAAGTTTTAAACATCTCCCCCTCATCTTAAACTTATGCCCTCTGGTGTTAGATCTCCTCCCTCCCAACCCTGGTAAAAAGACTGTAACCATCTACCTTACCTATGCTTCTCCTATTCTTATGAAGTCTATATCAGTCAATCCTTGGCCTACTTTGTTCCAGGGAAACGGCTTCAACCTATCCAATAACACTTTATAACTCAAGTTAACAAATGCCGGTTATAATAATAGTGATTCAGACTTCCAAGTTCAGGAAATATTCCTGTTAATCTTTTGTGCATCCTTTCTAGTTTAATCATATCCTTCCTACAGCATGGAGATTGGAACGCCACACGATACTCCAAGTGTAGTCTAAGCAATGATTTATCCAACCGGAACATGACATTTCAACTTTTAGATCATATGCCTTCTTCACCACTCAGAATGCCCATGTCACCTGGCAAGGCCATATCTTTTCCCAATGCATGTCCTGGACTATGTTAACACCCCAAAGCTTGTTCAGTTTAAATACCATCTGTAATGCCTTTACACACTTGCCCAGTTAATCTACCTTGATGTAACCTTCTTCACTGTCTGCTATACCATGACTTTGGTGTGTTCTGTAAGCTTACTAATCATGTCTCTTCCAAATCATTACTATAACAAAACAATAAAGGATCCAGCACCGATCACTGTGACACACTATTCACAGGTCCCCAATCCAAAAAGCAACCATCCACTTTCATCTTCTACTTCCTTCCAAATTCAAATAAATCCTGTCTCTCAGAATTTCTTTCAGTAATTTCCCCATCAGATATATTGGCTTGTGGTTTCTAACTTGCCTTTCTTAAATTAAGGCACAACCTTAGCCATCCTCCAGTCTTCTGTTACCTCACCTGTGGCTAATGAAGATACAAAGATCTTTGCCAAGTGTTGAAGGATATCTCTGTGCCACACAATACCAAAGATATAAATACATAATTTTGTAATTTTGAACTACACAGAAAGCCTTTTTTGGTATCAACACTAAACAGTACATTGTTCAAACCTGACATGATCAAACTCAATTTTCAAAATACTATCTTGCCTAAAAAAAAACTCAACATTTCATCACACTTTTTTATTAAAAAAAAATCTTGCAATAAATATTTAAAAATTTGATTCTTTCAGAAGCAGACAAAGGTACATTACATATTGTACTTTTTAAAATAAACATTCCATAAAAATCTCAATCAAAACATTATATTTCTGGGCATTTGTTGGGTTTCAAGGATATAAGATCTTTTTATTAAAAAAAATAATCAAATGAAAATAGAAAAGATAAAAATGGTCAACTAGGTCATCACTCTAATCTGTACATAATCAGTTTAAAGCATCCTGATTAGATCAACTGTGAGTGGCATCGTGAGAAAAACTTAATCAAGTGTAGTGTTTTACTTAGCGATTAAGTATATATCAATTGATGGTATTCTAAAATCCTTGGTAATCCAGCCATTCAAATAAACATTTAATGAGTTTAGGTTCAAAACTCCTGACCATGGATTTGGTTAAAACAGACTTCAAGCACCATACTTTTCCTTCCTTTTATGTGACTTAGTAGCTTTAAGATTTTGTTTACTAGAAAAATTACAGAATTTTAAAACTAACTTACAATGAAAAAGCATTTTGGTGTTTCAAACAATGTGAGACCAATGACATCCTATAGAATTGGTTCGTAGTATAATGTTTAAATGTAAACCATGTGGTTAAAAATTAGGCCATTCTAGCCTTAAACAGCTATTTTTAAAATAATTTTGGTCTTTAAGATTTTTGCTAAACAAAGCTAACAATTATTTCATCTTAAACTAAGCATTTGATAGTTTTTGGATTATAAATAGAGAAAGATTGTTTAAAGTTAATTTCTTTATTTTAATCAAACATTTCGAGATTAAGGAATACAAAATATTTCAAAATTAGTTTATTTTCCATCCACCTCCCACCTTCTAGGCTAAAATTTTCTTCAGCATTTAGTATAAATATTAATACATGTTTGAAGAGAAACTACTTTGCTCTTTTTGGAAGCATCTGTGATGCTGTCTGTGAAATTGAGTTACAAATCAGCAAGTCATACGTTATTTTTCATCTATAAAATTTCATCTTCCACTTCAAAATATCTTCATCTGCAATTAAAAGCTACACTTAGCTGTGCCAGAATAAATTTATGGAATAGTGGGGGAGAGGAGGTGATGGTCAGAGGTAGGCAGGAAGAAAGAAATGCTGCCAATTTTTATATGTATTTTGTTGAACGACACAACCTGTTCAAATCACGAGACTGAAATATTCATAGATATTGAGCTAATATCTTGAAAGGTCACTTACATCTCTGGCTTTTCCATAGAATGCTTCTTGAAAGGCAGCCTCAAGTGATCCAATAAAGAATACAGGATGGCAATCACCATATCTATTATTTGACAAAGATAATTAAGTTTGATTCATGCTTAAAAAAGGCACAATAAATGAATAGTTATTGAAATGATGACAAAAAATGGGCCATCTAGTTCTGGAAGCACACACTACCATTCAAAAATAATCATTTCAGACTTTTGTAATACCTCACATTTTCTTCATATCTCTTGATTGCCTTTTTGTCCAAAACAAATAAAAATGATCAGTATCAATCATGAATATAGTTAAAAGAATTCTAAAAAAAACTCATATTTCCCTTAGTGAAGAAAGTTTCTTCAATTCAGTCTTAAATGGCTGATCCACCAACTAAAGATTATGATCTCCAATTCTAGATACATCTCAATGTGATCACTTCCCATCAGTTAAAATTCCACTCCCCCAAAAAAAAACAATTGGCCCATTTAATCAGATTTTAAGGGGGAAAGGCACAAGCACCAATCCAAGTTATTATGACATGCACCCATCTGTCCTAGCTTCTGAGGTATAGAACCTCTAACTATCCAGAGTATGTACAGCTGGCACGACCCCTTTAACGATTCAGGAGAGTCTTGCTAATCAGCAATCATGTTCAAACCACAGATTGAGCATTTAAGGAGCATCTGAACTGAGGTTTGGTGCTAAGTCATAAGCCTACTCATGAGCTCCTCTCGTGTTTGTTTTCTATTCAGATTCTTGATCCAGTTTGAAGTCATGTCTCAATCCAAGCCTTGGATGCTCCAGCATTTGGGTCCAAGCTATTCTTGTCAGGGACTCGTCACACATGTATGAAGCTGTTGTTGAGTATATAGTATATGTTCAGTTTGTTGCAAGTTAAAAATGGAAATCTGCAGTTTGTTTGGATGATTGCTGGACCAGGTACTCATTTATAACTTAATACCTGATACTGAAGTTATCTTTTTTGGATGGGAAAAGAAAATAAAGTGCAATAGTTTTAAAAAGACCATAGGTAAAAAGAGATTGGAAGACAAACAATAAATTAAGACAAACATCAACAACTTTTTCAAGTATCACTTATTTATAGAATACTGTTCAAACTTTATTGCATTTGAAACAGCATCCAATAATTCCAATTTTTTTCTATTTTCTTAACAAGTTGAAATAGCTTATTTTAATTGTGGCATGTAATTTGTAGTAGCAAATGAACAATGTGGAATTTATTCATTCTGCTTACATTTACCCACAAATTACATGGGAGTCAATTTACAGTCACTGAGTTCCATACAATCACATGCACTCTACAGAGGATCTGAAGCTTGTGTGAATCTCCTCAATCCAAGACCAAAAGATATGTGGTAGGCACAGTAATGGAACCTGGATATTTAATTAAATGCAAAATTATGCACAGTCAACCAAGCAAAGGAGGAAAGTTTGATGGAAACTTCAAAACTAAAAATGTAAACAAAGAAGACCTTTTTTTAAAAGAAATCTCCAATACCATATATTGAAAGAAATGAGGCCTCACAATTAATACTTTCTAAAGTTAAAAATTCAATTATTCATCAATTGGAAAGCCCTAAATTTTTCAGGCATGTTCAGTGGATAAGTACCACTACTTCATACTCTTCTGTGCTTCAGTATTGTGTCTGATCTATAAACGCTTATGGAGGAGCCAGGTACTGAATGAACAATTTGCAAAAGCTGAAAATCAAGTCTGCTGATGAGGGCACTGTTATGGCTTAATACACTGACCTCTGCCTCCCAGAATCTGGATGTCAGCACTCAGACACGTCTTTATACCACCAGCAAATATCGGATTGGTTTTCTGGATGCTCAATTGCCTTGTTTCTTCAATGGATCTTCTCTTCACATCTACTAAACCATGCAGCCCCCAACCCATCTCGACACCCACAGTTATTTCAACTAAGTCTCTTCTCACCCTACTTCCTGTAAGGCTCAATTCAATTCCCAATTCTTAGGCTCTGTCATATTTGTTCTGATGAGAATTTACACATCTGTGCTTCTGAAGTGTCTTCCTTTATCCTTAACTGTGAATTCTCTTCAATCATAATTGGCATAGTATTCAACTGCAATTCTATTTCATACATTTCTCCTTTCACTATAAATCCTCCCAGCCAGAGTAGATGGCAGTGGAGGTGTACTCATACCGGAGGGTGACAGTTCCCTGATTAGCAAGGGTGCTAAGGGTTATAAGGAGAAGGCAATGGTTGAGAGAGATTAATAAATCAGTCGCAATCTAATAGCAAAGCAGATTTGACGGGCTGAATAGTCTAGTTCTCCTCCTATGTCTTAAGGCCCTACGAGCCTTCTGATTATCCAAATAGAACAGCAATCCATGCACTTCTTCCAATTTAGTTATTAGCAATTTGTGCTTGCAATGCTGATTCCTCTACTTTAAGAAAACCAACAGAAAACTAAGTGAATGCTTGGTAGAACACCTCAGTTCAGTCTGAAAGAATAACCTTTAGATTTCAGTTGCCAATTATTGTACATCCCACTCCAATGAATATTTTTAGCCTCTAACAATGTCTGACAAAGTCCATCAGAAGCTCCAGGAACAGGACTTCATCCCAGTCTCGGGATACAATACCAAAATCAACATGCGAGTTTCTTCTATTTGTGGTAAAATTGACCAATGCGCATGAAAGACTAGGTTTTGCTCTTTTTAAAGATGCTACATCACTGTTTCCACTATTCTCTAATTTCAAATATCTAGTAACAGATGTATGCTGAACTTCAGTTTCAGCACATTTTTGTCTATTACTCTCATTCATCTCCATTTTTCCCTCTTCCAGGCAGATAAGCTATTAGCAAGCATTTAATACCTTCTCTTAGATGGCATCAACAGCACTTGAGTCACCTGCACAACCCTACCTCCACTCCATCATGGATATTCGCTTTGACTCTTCACTCTTGTCCCTTTCCATAATTTTGGCTTTGTGTCAAAACAACAGATATTCCCTCAATATCAGCAAAACAAAAAAGCTGGTCAGTGACTTCACAAAGTGGGGCTTAGCACACACCCTTGTATTTACTAATGGTGCTAAGGAAGAGATCAGGGTTTCAAGGACAGCTTCTAGTGTGGGGTAATACAAGATTCTTCAACAGACCTCATGTATAATAAAGATGAACTCTTGGCCTCACAGTCTACCTCACCATGGCCTTTGCACCATTGTTTAATGACACTATACTTTCTCTGCAAATATCACTGTAAAAGAATTCTGCATTCTATCATTGTTTTTCTCTCTGGACTTTGGACTACCAGTGCAAAATAATGTCTTCCAATGTATCTCGGTACATGTGACAGTAATAAACCAATTACTAAATAATGCTTATTTTCTCAAATCTCATTCTAATGAAACATCATCAATCTGAAACAAACCATTTTTCTCTTCACAGACCCTGCCTACCAAAGCATCCTCATTGTTTTGGTTTTAAGAACACAAGGTGCACAAATTTAGATCACCCCTTTCTTCTTTTGCACTTTCTAAATTTTTATTTAATTACTGACATGTTCATAACATTAAATAATTTATTAGGAAGTTCCAGTCATCACTGATCCTTCCCACCTGTCCACAGACCTCCTAACACATGTATTTAGTACTGGCCTGAAAGTATTTTTAATGGAAAATGTAACTGTACCTTGAAGAAAATTCTGCAGTAAATTGTAATAAGGCATCTCCCTCATTTTCAGCGTCATCAGGCACTAGCATTGAAATACAAAGGTTAAAGTTAGGCTTTTGGAGATCTGGAACTGTTCACACAGTGCACTTTAATTGTTTCATTCATTGGAATATATAAGTATATTGGAGGAGAATGGTACTGCATGCAGTAAGGTTACAATGTTGCACATCATAAGTTCATATTTTATTTACCCATTAGTATGGTAAATAGATCAAATGAAAGCAAATGAGCCGATAACCTTCTAAGAGTTTATTATTTATTTACTTATAATTATCAGACAGTTTATATTCATCTGACATGTTCTTATTAAATTTAATAATGAAATTATGGATCTAAGATTTTAAATACAAATTACATTCACAAATGAAGTGCAACTTAAACTAGAGAAGGGTATATTTATTCCTAAGTACAATATATATATTTCATGTTTCTTTGGTGGTATGTATAAAATTGAATTTAAGATTCAGGGCTTTGTAAACACAATGACCATTCAGTTATGCTCTGAAAGTAACAAAAACTGAACAGCTTTCACCACCATCATACCTATTACCTTTCTTTCCTTCAGAAAATGGATCAATGATTGATTCACTCATCAACCTGGTCATTATTCAAAAGGAACTCAAACACACTCCCATCCTGTACATACGTAAACTGAGTCTCAATACTGCATACAGTTCTCAATCAACTTTGAACCCGTCCACAGCTTCTTCCCATTTTCACTATACATCGGCCTAATTGTTACCATGCCTTTGTAATACAAGTTTGCTGTGCACTCTTGTCAGAGGTACATCCTTACTGCTGCATTAGACCAAAATCCATTATTCTACTCCCTTTTTAAAAATAATTTCCTTGAGCATCTTTCTCCTCTCTCCACTCTTCACCTCAGCTGGTCATATCACCTTTGTACTTCGCTCAGGTAACCCACCATCACTCTGATCCTGCCCAACACTACTTTCTTTTTCCCTTTTCAGGGTAGCGCTTAAATTGCATAAACTCTCCTTTCCAAAGTCAATTGTGACCCAAAAGACCTTGCAACTTTTTGCACTCTGCTACCCTCAACCACCGACAAAGTAATCTCTGCCAATTATTCGTTTTTCTTAGTTCCCAAATCCACCTATAACCTACCCTGGAAAAATGTTGATATGCCATGGCTGTGACACTCCACATGTTCTGACAAGTGTTGGAGGCGCTAATTAGATGATCCATTGCTTTACTTCACTTTGGATTTTGTTTCCTGTAACAAAATCCTCATCAACTTCCATTCCATTCACATTTTAATATAAACTCAACTTTTCATATCTGCAAAATGGTTATTCGCCTTTGCGTAATTGCTTACATCATACATGTTATTCCACTGGGGTTTGGTCTCCTCTGTTGAAATATTTTTTATGATAATTCTGACAAGCATAGATAATCCAGACCTCTTCTACACTGTAAACATCCCTAATTGTTTTTTGTTCTACCAGTTCTGCAACACAGGCCAATAAATAAATACCAAAAGTGCTTGAAACAAAATAAAAATATTTTAGTGATATTTTAATATAATTAAATAAAATAAAAGAGAAAAGATAAAAATTATAGAAGGACTGAGCAAAATGTGTTTAGTATCATCATCAGCACTAACTTACTCATTGGGGATTTTTTTGATCCAGAAGAAATCATGCCAAAAAGTTCACCATCGTCAACTCCAAACTCAGTAGCATCTTCAAAATCATCTCCTTCACTGTCGCTGACCATGTGAACATCAGTGCACTAAGGATTTAAAAGTAGTTATATTAATAAATTCCTCCAATTGCCAATGCAATCAAACTAAGTTTTAAAGCAAAAATGTACAAAAATAGCAATATTAAATAAATAAAACACAAACTATTTAATTTGTCTGTTTTTTATTGAATGTCTCTGTTAATTCCCCAAAATTTTTACAGGACTTAACAAGGGTGTCTTCTGCTTCAGAACTCATCATTTTGATAGATTAATGCTTTTTCAAAAGTGCATATGAAGCAGAAATCAAAATCAACACATGATAAAATTCTGAAATTAAAGCAGAACATGCTAGAGATACACAGAAGGCCAGGCAGTATTTGTGGAGAGTGAAACAGACTTAATGTTACAAACTGATGATCTTTCTACAAAACTCGGAGAAATGAAACTTCAACCTGAGGACAAAGATAGAGAAGTGGGGAAGGAACAAAAGAGACGATCCATAATAGCTTGGAGACCAGGGAGATTGAGGAACATAAGCAGGGTGTAAAGGTATGACCAGAACAAATGAATGATAAGCAGGGACAAAGTGGGAAGTAAAGGTATAATTTGGAACATAAATAGGAGACAAATTATATCTGAAAGAAACCACTGCTGGAAAACAGTTGGGGGCCAAGATAGGGAGGTCAGAGTGAAAGTGAAAGGGAGATGGAGAATTAAAATGCCAGGCAGTGGAAGTGAAGGATCAATCTTGTGTACTGAACAGAAATCTATGCAAAACACCAATCTATATTTACTTTCCCTGATACAGAAACCATATTATAAGCACTGAATGCTTCACTGGAAAATAGTACAAATAAATCTTTGCTTCACCTGGAAGAAGCATTTGGCTCCCTGGACAGAAAGGGAGAAGTGAAAAGGAGAGACAGATGGAACTCATGAGAGCAATAGCTTTAGAATGCTGAAAAGGGAAATGACAGGAAAATTTGTCTAGTGGGGGCATCATCTTGAAGTAGTTGGAAATTATGGAGGATGATCCACTGTTTGCTCAAATGTTCCTCAAGTTCATTCAGCCATTTACCAAGACATGACCTACATGAAGTTGATTTTGCTGCCAATGTCTTTTCCTATTAACTGCTGACCAAGAGTACAAAAATCTACCTCTCAGTCTAGAATGTTCTGAATGATTGCACTTACACAGTCCTCTAAGGTAAAAAGTTATATTATAAATAAACAGTGGCACTGCCGCCTCACAGCTCTAGGTGGCTGGGTTCGATTCTGACCTGAAATATAGCTTGCACTCTCTCTCAAAGATTATAGTTTCCTTCTACAAAGTGAAGAATTGCTGGTCGATAATTGTAAACCACTCCTTAATGAAGACAAATGGCAAAAAAAATCATATGGGTGAAAAAGCAAATTGCAGGAGCACAAAGAAATAGGGAGAGGGAATAGGATTTGCTGGGACTTGATGGCTCCTCCTGTATGGTAATAAGTAATCTCCTAAATGGTCAATCACTTTTCCAGAGACTATGCTCCTGAACTCTAAATTCTCCATCTAGAGATTAACAGACTCACAGCATCTACTGTTCAGTTCCTCTCCTAATCTTGCATGTCTCAAAATATTACCACACATTCACCTAAACCTCAATGAGTGTAGGCCAAACATACTCAATCTTGCTTTAACTTCTCCTTTTCAATGCGGCTCCCACGTGCTTTCACTCCAGTACCTAAGATTAACAAAGTAACATGCCTGATGAAGGGTATCAGCCCAAAATGTTGACGATACTCTTTTCCATAGATGCTGCCTGGTCTGCCCAACATTTTGTGTGTGTTGCTTGGATTTCCAGCATCTGCAGATTTTCTCTTGTTTGTCTTAATGATTACCACTTTTTATTGGTGCATCATAGAAAGAATCCTATTTCAATGCATCTCATAGCTTGGCATGGCAAATGCTCTGCTCAAGACTGCAAGGAATTACAAAGAGTTGTGGACACATCTCAATCCATCCCAAAAATCAGCCTCCCCTTGATGGTCTCTGTGTACACTTCTTGCTGCTTTGGTGAAGCAGTTGTATAATCAAAAACACCATCCACCCAAGACATTCTTTCCTCCTCTCCTCGAGCAGAAAATATAAAAACCTGGAAGCACGAGCCACCATGCTTGTAGATGGAATCTACCTTGTTATGATCTTAAACTTTATTGTGTACCTGCACCACACCTTCTCAGAACTCAATTATTGGTTTACTTGTACTCCCTCAACACATTGTTGTAATGAATTGATCTGTATAAATAGTAAGCAGAGCAAATTTTTCACTGTACTTCATGACATGTCACAGTAATAAACCAATTTACCAATTTTGCAGGGCAAACCGCTCATTCGCCATTAATCTTTGCTTCACAGATTAAGACCTTTCAATACACAAACTTTTGTCAGTTTCTAATCATTCATAAGAATTGGCCGTTTCTTTTTCCCTACCACAATGCATAAACTCATTTTCCCAAATCATATGTCACTTGCCACTATGTTGGCCACTAGCTTATCTATACCTTTTGCAAGTATCTTGTAGCTTTGTTAAACCTCATTTTGCAATGTAGCTTTGTATCATAAAACAAACTAAATTAAAACAAAGTCTTTTGATTCTGTTATTAGTGTAATCTGTAAATAACTCTGATCTCCATGGCAATCCATGAGTAACTTTGTCAATTTGATAATAAACCATACTAACTAAATATCTATTGAAAATTCAGGTATGCTTGATCAATCGGTTCACTGTTAACTACCTTTGATCTAATGAAATATGATTTTCCAGCAAATCCATTATCATAATATAACTGTAAAATTTTTCACAAGATGCAATACAGCAATCTGCTTTAAAGTCACTTTTTGTCTCACCTTCCCCTTTCTTAGATAGTGAAGTTATACTTGTTACTTTCAAATCTTGAGGACTTGTCCTAAATCTAGGGATCTTCTAACTCCAACGCCATGTTTTTTTTTAATCTTGGGGTACAGACTCAGATTCAGGAGACTTGTCCTGTTTTAGTAACCTTAATTTTTCCTGTTGCTTTTCTTTAGTGATGATAACCAAGTTCTCCACTGTCAACAAATCCCTCGTTTCTCTCCATTTAATGGTATTTTCAGCAGCTACAATAAAAACCAAATAAGCCTGTTTAAAAGTGTTAGCTATATTTTTGGGATCCAGGGGACTCTGGATAGAGGTAATGCCCAGTACCTTTGATGTCTGGCAGCAGCACTCTACTTCATCACTGGTCCTCATTCATCTCCTAAAACTCTCACGTCTGCCTCAGTTGGCACACCCAGGTACACTGCTTAAGCTGGCAGGCTAAACTTTGTGAGGAGGCAGTGCTAACACAGCAACACTGGGCGAAAGACCTCATCGACAGAGTCACTGGCCAGGGCAGATGAGTTCCTCAAAGAACTACAACAGCCACATGTTTGAGGCCAAGGCGAGCCACTGAGTTGGAGGACATCAGCTGTGGTCTGGCCTGGAGAGAGATGGGTGTCGCCAGGCCTCACTAGCCCAAGACATGCAAAGGTGACCCTACGACCCATAAGGACTGAGGGATCAAAACTGAAAAAGTATTTTTTTTAGTCTCCATTAAATTTTCTCCCATCATAGAATTTCTAGGGCCCGCACTTGTTTTGTTTTTGGTCAAATGACACATGAAACTAAGATCCAATATCCTTCTGGGGGGCATAAACTACTCCATAGTAATACTCTGAAGAAAGACAGGAGAATTTTCCTTGTGCCATTGCCAATATCATCATCATTATGTGCCATGTCATATGACATAGGCGATCACGGTTTATGACCATGACTGTTCTTGGCAAGTTTTTATACAGAAGTGGTTTGCTATTGCCTTCTTCTGGGCAGTGTCTTTATAAGATGGGTGACCTCAGCCATTACTAATGATCTTCAGAGATTGTCTGCCTGCCATCAGTAGTCACAAAACCAGGACTTGTGATATGAACCAGCTGCTCATGTAACTAAATGCCATCTGCTCCCATGGCTTCAAGTGACGCTGACTGGGAGAGCTAAGCAGGTGCTACACCTTGCCCAAGGGTGACCTGCAGGTGAACAGAAGGAAGGAGTGTCCTACATATCCTTTGGTAGACATGCATCTCCATCCTGCCACCCAAGCTGCCAATATATATTCTCAATTAACATCACTAAAATAGAATATCTGACAATAGTACATTTGTGGAAGCTTCTGCTAGGCAAATTAAATTGCTTGTGTTTTATACATTATAACAATTCATGCAATTCAAAAGTAAACTGGGTGTCCTGAGGCGTGAATGGCTTTATTTAAATTCAAGTACTTCAACGTGAGCAATTTTTATTCGCATTCACACGAGTCAAGCTGTTGATGTGAAGACATTACGTTGATTTATTAATTATTCATAGAGTCAGCAACAGCCAGGCCGTGAGTTTATTACAAGCAACCACACCAATGAAGTTGAAGTGGTTTATTTAAAAAAATGTGAACTGAAAGGAATACTACAAAATATTAAGACCATAAGACATTGGAGCAGGATCAGGCGATTCAGCCCATCGAGTTTGCTCTGCTATTTCATCATGGCTCATCCATTTCCCTCTCAGCTCCATACTCCTGCCTTGTCCCCATAACCTTTCATGCCCTTGCTGTACTTCTACTCAAGTACAGGCAGAGAATGAAGACTGCGGCACCAATAGTGAGGACAAAGAAGGTTTGGACAAGGGAAGCACCGGAGCGCTTACAGGATTGCTTTGAATCGGTGGTCTGGACTGTATTCAGGGATTCATCTTCGAACCTGGATGAGTATGCTGCAATTGAAGCTGACTTCATTAAAATCTGTGTGGATGAATGTGTGCCTACAAAGACCTGTT
Source organism: Hypanus sabinus (assembly GCF_030144855.1). Lineage (NCBI taxonomy): Eukaryota > Metazoa > Chordata > Chondrichthyes > Myliobatiformes > Dasyatidae > Hypanus > Hypanus sabinus. The sequence continues at coordinate 45,132,959 of NC_082716.1, read as the reverse complement.
GTACATTCCCAAACCAAAAGGTGTGGATGAACCAGGAGGTATGTTGTCTGCTAAAGGTTAGATCTGTGGTATTCAAGGCTGGTGATCCAGGTCTGTACCAGAAAAGCGGTATGACTTGTTGAGGGCTATTTCAAGGGTGAAGAGACAATTTTGAATAAGGTTGGAGGTGACATCAGATGTACAACTCTGGCAGGGTTTGCAAGATGTTACTTTCTACAAAGTGAAATCCAATAGCATGAATGCCAGTGATGCTTCACTACCAGATAAACTCAACGCCTTCTATTCACGCTTTGAAAGGGAGAATATAACTGCAGTTGCGAAGATCCCTGCTGCACCTGATGACCCTGTGATGTCTTGTAAGCTGATTTTGGGCTGTCTTTAAAGAAGATGAACCCTCGCAAGGTGAAAGGTCCCAATGGAGTACCTGGTACGGCTCTAAAAACTTCTGACAACCAACTGGCAGGAGAATTCAAGGACATTTTCAACCTCTCACTGCTACAGGCGTAAGTTCCCATTTGCTTCAAAAAGGCAACAATTACCAGTGCCCAAGAAGAATAATGTGAGCTGCCTTAATGACTACCACCCAGCCGCACTCACATCTACAGTGATGAAATGCTTTGAGAGGTTGGTCATGACTAGACTGAACTCCTGCCTCAGCAAGGAACTGGACCCACTGCAATTTGCCCATTGCCATAATTTGTCAACGGCAGACGCAACCTCTCTGGCTCTTCATGCGGCCTAAGGACACATGGACAAAACAAACACCCATGTCAGGATGCTGTTCAGCGCTATAGCTCAGCATTTAACACCATCATTCTGTCAACCCTGACTGAAAGGTTACAGTACCTGGGCCTCTGTACCTCCCTTTGAAATTGGATCCTTGACTTCCTAACCGGATGACACAATCTGTGCAGATTGGTAATAATATCTCTTCATCACTGATGATCAACACTGCTGCACCTCAGCGTTGTGTGCTTAGCCCACTCCTCTACTCTATACCCATGACTGTGTGGTTAGGCATAGCTCAAAAACCATTTATAAATTTGCTGATGATACAACCACTGTTGGTAGAATCTCGAATGGAGATGAGAGGGTGTACCAATGAGATATGCCAACTAGTGGAGTGGTGTCACAGTGTCGCAGCCTCAAATTTGCACTCGACATCAGTAAGATGAGAGCTGATTGTGGACTTCAGGAAGGGTTAGATAAAGGAACACATACCAATCTTCATAGAGGGATCAGTAGTGGAGAGGGTGAGCAGTTTCAAGTTCCTGGGTGTCGAGATCTGAGGACCTAATCTGGTCCCAACATATCAATGCAGCTATAAAGAAGGCAAGAGAGTGACTATACTTCATTAGGAGTTTGAAGAGACTTGTTAAGTCAACAAAAACACTCAAAAATTTCTACAGATGTACCACGGAGAGCATTCTGACAGGCTGCATCACTGTCTGGTAAGGGGGGGGGGGGGGGGGGAGGTGCTACTGCACAGGACTGAAGGAAGCTGCAGAGGGTCGTAAATTTTGTCAGCTCCATCTTGGGTCTTAGCCTACAAAGTACCCAAGACATCTTCAAGGAGCGGTGTTTCAAAACGGCAGCATTCATTATTAAGGAACTTCAGCACCCAGGGCATGCCCTTTTCTCACTGCTACCATCTGGTAGGACGTACAGAGAGATGTATGGGGTGTCTAGGGAGGGGTAGAACCTCTGATGGGGGTTTGCCATGCCCTTTTTCAGAGCAGCTCGTCCACCTTTGGTCCCCACCTAGTGCTCAGGTCTCACCTGTGGCTCCAAGTAGCTATAGTACGCACATTGGCCACTCTGGTAAACTGTCTCGGCAGACGGGCCAAACCAGGTGAAGGTAGCCGACGGGTCTTCAACCCTTGGTGAGGTACAGGATTTGCCTATCCAAGCATGGCCCTGGCAGATGGACCAGGAGACCGATTAATGGTCCGACGGTCAAGAAGGCAGGCCAGCAGGCGTTGGTGGAGCACAAAGAGCACGACAATACACTTAGTCGTCCTGGTTATCCACTGCAAGAGGTGGTGATCTCTTTAAACTCACCGGGCAATAGGCAAAGGCAAACCACTGCTGTAACCTGCTGAGTACATAATTTCCCAATATGTCAAAGTGGCATGGAGGGAAATCGTCCACCAACTGGAATGTCGAGATGTGACCTAAAGTGAGTGAGCAAGGAGGTACAGAAGCCTGAAGGCACACACTCAGCAATTAAGGAACAGTTTCTTCTTCTGTGCCATCCGTTTCCTAAATGGATATTCAACCTGTGATCATTACGTCACATTACATTACTTGTTTTTGCACGATTTTTAATCTATTTAATATACGTATACTGTAATTGATTGATGGATTTATTATTTTTTTCTTCTTCTATATTATGTATTGCATTGAACTGCTGCTACTAAGTTAACAAGTTTTATGACACATGCCAGTGATAATAAACCTGATTCTGATTCTGACTGATCAATCCCCTTAAATACACCCAGTGACCTAGCCTCCACAGTCACCTCTGGCAATGAATTCCACAGATTTACCACACCTCTGGCTATAGAAATTCCTCTTCATTTCTGTTCTAAACAGATGCCCCTCTATTTTGAAGCTGTGTCCTCTGGTCCTAGACTCCCCTACCAAAGGAAACATCCTCTTCACATCGACTTTTGACAGGTTTCTTTCACTGAGATCCTTATTCACTCTTCTAAATTCCAGCAAGTATAAGCCCAGAGCCTTCAATCAATGCTCTTATGATAACCCTTACATTCCTGGAATCATTCTCGTGAACATCCGTTGAACCCTCTCCAATGTCAAGACATCCTTTCTTACGAAGGAGTGCAAATACTCAAAGTGAGGCCTTACCTGTGCCTCACACAGCCTCAGCGTTATATCTTTGCTTTTGTATTCTACTCCTCTTAAAATGAATGCTACATGGCTTCTGCCTTCCTCACTACCAATTTAGCCTGCAAATTAACCTTAAGGGGATCCTATACAATGACTCCCAAACCCTTTTGCAACTCGGATTTTTTAATTTTCTCCCCTTTTAGAAAATAGTCTATACTTTAATCCTTCCACCAAAGTGCATGACTATACAGCTCCTGACACTGTACCCCGTCTGCCACCTCTTTGCCCATTCTCTTAATCCGTTTAAATCCTCTCTGCCTCCTTATCTCTCCCTGCTCCTCCAACTATATCCCTATCATCTGCGAGCATGGCCACAAAGCCATCAATTCCATCTTCCAAATTGTTGACATACAATGTAAAAAGCAGTCCTAACACAGAACCTAGAAGGATCCCACTCTTTCCCTCCTGCCAATCAGTCAATGCTCTATCCAGCTTTCCAATAATAACCAGGCTCTTATCTTGTTTAGCAGCCTCATGTGCAACAACTTGCAAAAGGCCTTCTGCGAATGCAAGTACACAACATCTACCAATTCTCCTTTGACTATCCTGCTTGTTGTTTCTTCAAAGAATTTAAACAGATTTGTCAAGCAAGATTGTTTGTAAAGGAAGCTGTGTTGATTTTGGGCTATTTGTTATGTGTCTCCAAGTACCCTGGAACAACTGAATCCAACATCTTCCCAACCACTGAGGTCAGGCTAACCGGCATGTAATTTCCTTTCTTCCGCCTCCTGCCATTCTTGAAGATTGAAGTGACTTTGCAATTTTCCAGTCTTCTGGAACTATGCTAAAATCTATTGATTCTTGAAAGAGCATTACTGATATCTGCACAATCTCTTCAGTTACCTCTTTTAGAACCCCAATGTGTAGTCAATCTGGTCCAGGTGACTTGCCTATCTTCAGACCTTTTAGTTTTCCAAGCACCATCTCCCTAGTGAAAGCAGTTGCACTCACTTCTCCCCGGCACTCTCAACTTCTTGCATACTACTTGTTTCTTCCACAGTGAAGACTGATGCAAAATACTTATTCAGCTCATCTGTCATTTCTTTGCCCCCATTCATATCTCTCCAGTGTCATTTTCCAGCAGCCCAATATCTGCACTCACCTCTCTTATTCTTTATATAGCAGAAAACACTTTTGGTATCATTTTTGATATTATTAGCTAGCTTACCTTCATATTTCATCTCCCCCCACTTTGGGTTTTTCTCATTGCCTTTGGTAGGTTTTTGAAAATTTCCCAATATTCTAACTTCCCACTAATTTTCGCTCTCTTTTGTTTTTATGTTGGCTTTGACTTCCCTTGTCAGCATGGTTGCGTCATCCTGCCTTTAGAATATTTCCTCTTCTTTGGCACATATCTATCCTGTGGCTTCCAAATTACTCCTAGAAACTCCAGCCATTGCTGCTCTGCCATCCTCCCTGCTAGTGTGCCCTTCCAATGAACATAGGCCAGATCCTCTCTCATGCCTCTGTAATTCCCTTAACTCCACTGTAGTAACAATACACCTGACTTTAGCTTCTCCCTCTCAAATTGCAGAGTGAATTCTATCATATTATTATCACGGTTTCTTAAGTGTTCCTTCACCTTAAACTCCCTAATCAAATCCGGTTCATTACATAACCCCCAGTACTGAATTATTGATCCACTAGTGGGCTCAACCTCAAGCTGCTCCAAAAAGCCATCTCGGAGGCATTCAACAAATATTTGCTCTTGTGCTCCAGCATTAAATTGATTTTTCCAATCTATTTTCATATTGAGATTCCCCATGACTAAAGTAACATTGCCTTTTTGACATGGTTTCTCTATCTTCTGCTGTAATTTGTAGACCACAACCTGACTACTGTTCAGAGACCTGTACATAACTCCCATCAGGATCTTCTTACACTTGCATTTTCTTAACCCACAAGACTTCTACATATTATGATCCTATTTCACATCTTTCTAAATATTTGAGTTCATTTTTAGCCACCAGAGTCACTGCTCCTCCTCTACCTACCTGCCTGTCCTTTCAATTGATTTGTGTATCCATGGATATTAAGCTCCCACGTACAATCGGCTTTCAACCATGACTCTGTGATACCCACAAAGTCATACCTGCCAATCTCTAACTATGCTACAAGATCATCTACCTTATTTTGTATACTGTGTGCTTTCAAATACAATGCCTTCAGTCCTGTATATGTCACCATTTTCAATTTTGTCCCTCTTTTACACTGCAACCAATTGACTTCCAGCTTGCCGTATCATCTGCCAATAATTCCTGACGGTCTCACCACTCACTACTTCTTCTTGTAAACCAACATTCCTATCCTCAGTCCTATCACTTCGGTTCCCATCCACCTGTCAAATTAGCTAAACCCTCCCCAACAGCTCTCACAAACCTGCCCACAGGATATTGGTCTCCCTCAGGTTCATGTGTATCTTGTTCCTTTCATACAAGTCATAACATCCACAGAAAAGTTCCTAATGATCCATAAAGCTGAAAGCATGCCCCCGCACCAGTTCCTCAGCATTCATATGTCAAATTATGCTATCCTTGCCCTCACTGGCATGTGGCACAGGCAATAATCCAGAGATTATTACCCTGAAGGTCCTGCTTTCACATTTCTACCTAGCTCTCTAAATTTTCTCTTTAGGACCTCTTATCTTTTCCTTAACAAGATTAGCCAAAGTAATTTTTAGAGCTTAATGGAATACATATTTTACTGAAGATGTCAAATAGAAACATTTAGACAGGAAACTTATATTTCTCATATTTTATATATTTTTGCTTCTCTAGTTTTTACATAGGATAATTTCCCAGGAAAATGGGAGAACATTGTAGCACTCAAAAAGTCATACTTCAGCCATTCTCCTGACTTAATTGAGAACAGTTTTCAAAAGCACCTTGCAGGATCTGAGCACCCACAAGCCTTTGCAGAACCTTACCTGTTCTAGACGCAAGTGGAATCCATTCCTGTCCAGAAGCATTCTGGATCTCAGCAGCATAGCCTGAGTAACAGCAGAGCTTCCCACAGTACAGTGAGGCGATCCCTCCCCAAAAACTTTAAACAGCCAACAAAGCCCCTGACCAACTTCAATCGCTATCAAATCGGTCAGTATTCACAAAATGTTTAAATTGCACAGACATGTGAAAACACTTAAAAATGAAATGAATGATTTAAATAACTACCTGTATTTGTAAATACAAAATAAATTAGATAAAACTGCATAAACACTATTAGCTAAAACCAAAATAGTTTTAAAAACATTCCGCATTCTCCTTTGGTCTCTTTACTGGAGGCCGATAAACTACAATGAAACCCTGTACCTGGCGTAAGATCCACAAAAAAAATTGCTGGGGAACCTCACGAGATTGAGCTCTGCCAATCAGTGTTATGAGGCCAATGCTAAGTTCAGGACTTCAGTGTTTGACAATGTATACCTGGTAGAAAATTGTAATATTCTTGCTTGGTTAGTAGCAGATAGTACTTTGTAATACAGAAGTGCTTAGTGACATCAGCTCCAGGTGTGTGGATTTGTGGGATCAATTCAGATAAGTGGTAAGCATATCATCCACAGTACTGTCGATAGTAAAGAGTATTTGAGGGATCGTGAGATAATCCATTCACTGCAGCATACCCAGCCTCTTAGTGACACTTTATTTACATGACTTGCTCATTTAGTCTTCTGTATAATAAAAATTCCGAGGAAGACTATGGTAGGAAAGTTAGTGCTGCTGGAAAGTCAGTTGGGGTACTGTTTCTTGAAAAAGCCAATGCCCAATCCTGATAAATGGGAATACCAGAAAGGCAGACTGCACTTCAAATAGATAAATTACCAGATCCAGGTTTATTGTACTCTAGGTTGCTGCAAAGACAAAATTACAGAACCCTTAGCCATATTCTTCCAAATATTGATAGATCACAGTGCCCAAGGATTGGTAAATTGAAAATGCTACATTTCTGTTAAAAAAAAATGCACAGGGATTAACCAAGTAACTATAGACCAATCAGATTAATCTACAAAATGGGGAAGATTCTAGAAACAATAATCTGGGACAAAAACTCAGCAGGTTGTGGGCAAAAAGGAATTGTTGATATTTTGAGTTGAGGCCCTGTATCAGGACTGATAACAGAGGGAGAAAATAACTGGTATAAGGAAGAGAAATGGTGGAGGTGGGACAGTGGCCAGTAGGTAACAAGTGGACAGACAAGGGTGAAGGATGATGGGTAGGAAAGGGTGAAATTGAAAGATAGAGACAGGTGGGTGATAGGTGGAGGTGGAAAAGGGAAAAAAAGCAGATGGAGCCAGGTGTAAGGGGGAGGGGAGAGTTGGGAGGGGGAATGGGTATAAGGATTACAAGAATGATTAAGAAATATTTTCCCCACAGGCTGTACCACCTGAGAAGGTGGCAAAATCAGAAACCCATATCACAATTAAATGTGGCTGATGTGTGCCTAAGATACCCACGACCAGTGCTGGGAGGTAGGATTAGACTGAGAAGCACTCTTCTCCACTGGCATTGAGAAAGTTCACTGAAAGGCAAATAAACTCTTCCCAGATTTCCTGCACGTACCAGGCTGGAAGCCCGATGAGTTTATTCGTAATATTCGTCAAATACACTGGGAAAGCAATAGATCCTTTTTCACTGAAAGGCCTTCTCCCGCAACATAAATTTCTATGATTATATTGCATACAGAAATCATGTAGCTTACAGACTCTCTATCCGACAGCTGTCCAAGGATATTGACCCAACACTCATACATATAACATGCAAGAACAATTTTAAAGCTAATATACAGAATTAAAACAAGGAATATAAAAAATACTGAAAGGTCATCTTATTTTCGAGTGTTCAGTAATAAATATTACATTGAAATCAGAAAAGCAAGATGTTTGTTACCTCTTCGGACTGCTCTCGGGTTTGTGTAGGTGACGGCCTTTTACTAACTGTTAGTCGATGGCAGGGATAATTGAGTCCAGCAGCGGCTAAAGTAATCTGTAAAAACAGTTCAGAGTAACACTCAATAAAGAAAAATACTGTGCAGCTGAACTTCCAGATTAGCATAGCAAAGTTTTCTCACTTCAGTCAAAAATATATTAATTAAATTATTACAAATTTTTGTTTTCACCATTATAAATCACTAGTTAGTCTCAATTACAGTTTAATACATAATTTGGTTCATATATTTCAGAAAAATCCTAGGTATTAGTGATTTATTGGCATGGTACTCCAGCAACCAATGTAAGTTCTAGTTGATGCAATTATACAGTAGTAATATTCAATACTAAATCCAAGTTACCATAGTTTATTTTTCATATTCTAACCCAGTTTATGAAAAATTCTACATTAATTCAAAACTACGGAAGAAATATATACATTTTTAACATTACATGTAAAAGTAACAAATATGCAAGGTTCATTCATTATTACAAAATAGATCTAAGGTATGCATATACCTCAGTTCTAGTGAAGTCAGTGTGTCTGCTTCATCTCACCTGAAATTGCTTAAATTATAATAAAAATAAAATAACTAAGGAACGAGAAGGAACAAAATGCTAGGATTTATGACATATGTAGCCACAAAGACAGTCCTTTTTTTTCCTTCTTTAGGCTAGGCAAAGTCTTCCAATCTTGATTAGGAAATGTCTAAAATCTATTTGAAGAACACCTTCAACAAACAAATACCAATGCAGACCATACTGTTAAGTTTTACATGTTAGTGCTGATATCTTTTTCTGTATAATACTTTAGCTTGAATGATGAAATTGCAGCTCCAAATATACTACAATTTAGTCACTACATATTGATATCCTTGAACCAATATTCAGCTATTTACTAACAAGAGATTCTGCAGATGCTGAAAATCTTAAGCAAGACATACAAATGCTGGAGGAACACAGTAAGACAGGCAGCATCTATGGAGGAGAATAAACAGGCAATGTTTTGAGCTGAGTACCACCACCAGGACTGGAAAGGAAGGGGGCAAAAACCAGAATAAGGTAGCGGGGGGGGGGGGGGACAGTGTACAAACTGGTGATAGGTGAGACCAAGTGGGGGGACAAAATAAATAGATGATGGAGGAATGAAGTTAGAAGCTGGAAGGAGATAGATGCAAGAGTTAAAGGGCTGAAGAAGGAATCTAATAGGACAGTGGACCATGGAAGAAAGGAAAGGAGAGGAACAAGAAGGAGGTGATGGGGAGATGAGAAGGGGTGAGAGGACAACCAAAATTGTGAATGTAAAAAAAGAGAAGAATTGCAGACCTGCAGGTAAAGTGTTATCTCACCTGGAAGGACTATTTGGGGTCTTGAATGGTGATGAAGGAGGAGGTACAAGGGTAGAAGTAGCACTTGCCACACCTGCAAAGGTAAGTGCCAAGTAGACAAACACGTCTCATATTGTGTGATCCCTACAGAAAGCCGGGGTAGTGAAGATGTGCTTGGTAATAAAGATATCTGTTGGAGATTACATAAATTTATAGAGAATGATGTTTTGGATACAGAGGCTAATAAAGTGGAAGGCAGGGACAAGGGGGAGCCTATTACTGTTGTGATGGCGGGAGGACGCGTGTGAGGTCAGCATTAATAGTGGTGAAGGGGAACCCCATTCATTGAAAAAAGGGACTCAGGTATTCTATAATGAAAAGCCTCATACTGAGAACAGATGCGGTGGAGACAGATGAATTGAGAGAAGGGAGTTACATTTTTACAAGTAAAAGGGTGTGAAGAGGTATAATTAAAATAACTGTAAGAGTCAGGATGTTTGTGAAAGATGTCAGTAGATAAATCTGTTGTTTAGCTTGTCCTTGTTGACTAGGCTGCTAGCAATCCTGCAGTTAAATTTAGCACTCAGTGATATAGACATCTAGACAAAATTATCAAATGAGATAATCACCTTGAGCAGGACCTGAAGATTAAGTGCATGTTACTTGCAGATCAGTTCAGTGGGTTCTGAGGTAGCTAATGAAGCCAATGTAGGATATGTGGACTTGCCACAGGTAGACATGAAGCACTTGATGGGGCTGTGAGAAGATGTCTTCATTCACTTAGAAAAGTGTAGGGATAATGATACAGATCCACTTGATACCTGTGTATAGAAAGATTGGTCCTACTGTGGATCTACTGCATGCTGTTGTGTAGCAGACATAAGATGGGACAAGAATTTCTGCAGGCATCCAAATAAGAGAAGCATATTCCAAAGACTCTCTTATTGAGAGAGTTGGAGGTCTTTGACATGTCAAAAAAGACAATATTAGTGCTGCTCCCTATTTTTGCCTTGAATTGACAAATGGAGATTGTGCCTATCCTGCCTCTAAATTCAAGGCAGACAGAAGTGGTCTTGGTAATAACTTTTCCCAATGGAATTCAGCAGAATGCTCTCTATATGCTAGGCTTTCTTCATTCTCCAAGGTTGTACTTACGTCATCTTGATGTTTCCTAAAATGTCCCTTTCTTCCCGGATTGGAAAATTAAGTTGGGAATTTGTGACAAAATACTTGGACAATGGTCTTGTTAAAACCAACAAGCTATGCACAATAAGACATCAACAAGACATTTTGGTAATTCCCCTGAATCAGGCACTGTCCAAGCTGGAAATTGTAAGGATCTCCTACATCATTTCCTGCATCACATCAGGTATCACTGACTGTTGAAGTTAACAAATTTCATGACATATGCCAGTGTTAATAAATCTATTCTGATCCTGATTCTGAACTAAGCACCACCAATCTTCTGTTATGCTCATTAGCCTAGCCCTAAAACAATGATAGCAACAAAAATGGCACTGTAAGGAAATCTTTGTTGAATTCGCAAGGATTCCCCAAGGACAATATCTCAAAGATAACCTGATGACTTGCAGGGAACAAGTGCTGCATTGCCCACTGCTTGTGAACTGTCCTGAAGTCCAGTGTAATTTGTGTCTATGAATGTACTTGTGGATTCTCTACCTGAAGCATGTACTCTGGGTTGATGCTGGGTTCAGTAACAAATGCAGGACATTCCTGAATTGGAATTCCACATTTCAAGGAACAAAACTACAGACATCTGAGGCAAGGCCCAGCAAAAATCCTTCCACCTACATAACAATTTGAGCTTATGAAGTGCACGGAGATTCAGCATCTTCCTGATAACTACATCATGCACTGATTATTCAGTGCTATTAATGACATTCATGGCCACCATGCACTGAGAGCCATGAATGGAGATGAACTCTTATCAAGGACAAAGAGGCACTTCTAAGAAATCTTCAACTGTGCTTCTTTGCTTGGCATGAATGCTCTTGACTCTATCACACAAAAAAAATTGTGCAGGCTAGCTCACCCCCACTCATGACTGACAAAGAAGTTCAGAAGGCCAAATGCTAACTGAAGGAGGTTTTCAGGAGCAAATCGTATTCTTCAGTTCTATTGAAATTCTAAACCTCAGAGGAATTTCAGTCAATAATTCACAGTTAACAGACACAGGACATCCCAAGATATCCTGAAGACTTTCTAGGCACTTATCAAACAAATGTTGAAATACACCGTAACTGAGAAAGCAAAAGAAGGCACCATCATCCTCTTTAATGTTAATTGAAACCTGTTGCCATCATCTGCCTTTTTACACATCCGTAAATCTCTAAGAAATTCAGCTCTTAAGCAATCTGTTCATCATATTTTCATGTGTCTCCCTCCCCCACTGCAGCTTCTCATGATTACAGATCAGAACAAAATGTGTCCCATTGAGTCAAGGTGTAATATACATGTTTAGCTATTCAATTTCCATTTGTTGCATTAATTAACAGGTAGACAGTAATCAGTATATTTAAACAAATCAGCTAGGATACTAAGGGATTAATTAAAATAAAGACACCACACTGTCAATACATTATTCTAACACACGGTTGTGATGTTGAAGACAGCCTAACTTACAAATACAATACATGCAAAAATGATTTTAAAAAGTGCTTACATAGAACATTTTAGTGGATATTATGAAGCAGTGAGAATGCCAGTTCAGTAATTGAATGGGGAATTGTTTATTTCTGTGTTTCCAGATTTCAGGTTCCAAACTGATTTATCGTGGAGACAGCCACTAATAAAGTTAAAACAGAATAGCTTGTTTTACTTTAATTGCCTTTATGAAACCCACAAGGCAAAGTAAATCCTATGTGGCCAAGCCAAGACAAACATATTAAGTTTCCAGGATAATAAACAAGATGGTTAATTATGGCGGCAATGATAATTCAGTAAAATAAACTCTGACTCTGCAGAATATTGTGAGTTCTACAGGCACCCAAGTCCAGACTAACATAATTAAACAATGGTGAATAAGCTTATTATACTGATTTATTACAGTCACATAAACAGTATTTTTTCCGTAAAACATTAGCATGTGATACTATTCTCTTGATTTGGATTTACAGAAGAGTGGAGACATTGACAAATTAGAAAAGCCATAACTGCATGGAATATTTTAAGAGTTGAGTTACACATTTCTTTTTAAATATTGTCCACAAAATATTTATGTTCCAAATGCCTGAATTACTGTGCACATTTCACTTTGGAACAATTGCTTTTATTTTGCTTATTTAGCATTGTGAGATATCTCAAAGCACTTCACAGTAAAGCAAGGAAACAAATTTTGATGTAAAAATATGTATGCTTAGAACCTCAAAACAGATCAATTATACTTATGAAACAAACTGCATAGGCCTACGTAAAAGATATTTAAAATTCTATTTAATTTAGTAAACACTCTAATTCAAAAGTTGCAATTTTGAAACATAATTTATCATAATCAATTTATGTGTTTTGAAAGGAAAGTCATTTTCGGCTGTCAACTGCCCTAATTTATACTGTGAAAAGAATAAAGACACAGAAAATGCTATGGAAGACAGACCTGCCTAAACTGGAATGTTACAACATTTTCATCTGGGTTAAAATACTTCGGTCAAAGCAATTTTGAAAAGTTTGCCCACAATTAAATGGGAAGTTAGATTGTTATATTCACGTACAAATTGGATGTCAAAGACAGACATGCTGGTCCAGAGCAATTATCTTGGATAACCTAGTGTAAATACCACAAAGACTGTAAGCTGTACCCAAGAGGCAATACTGTACTTAAATAATGTGAATTTCAGGCTCCTGCATTCCTATATAAACATTGAGATAAAGCTTTGATACATAATGGACTAAAAAGATAATTCATTGCTCTTAAAGATTCACATATACTAGTTCAGAATTTTTGGTTTGGAAATATTAGATCCAGCTATTTTGTATATAATTTCTTCAAATATAATCAATTGTTCTACTGAAAATACATAGAAAAAATATTTTGGGGATATATTCTTGGAACGCCTGCAGTGATTAACTGGATAACATTCTTGCCTTTGCTCAAAGGTTGTTAGGTCGAGTGCCACTCCAGAGACTTAAATAAAAAAAAGTCTAGACAGATGATCCAGTGCAGTTCCACTATACTGTTCTGTATACTACCTTTGATTACACATCTGCTTTCTTAGACAAATATAAAAGATCTCATGGCACAACTTTGGAAAACGACGAGTGGAGTCTCCCCAGCGTCCTGGCCAATATTTATCCTTCAGATAATAGGACTAAGAGAAAACCTCAACACTTTCTGGATGTTTTTGACGTGTAAACTGCATTGTAGGAAACACTGCAGCCAATGGCTGCATTCAGAAGCATCTGTATAAGCAAGGTCGAAAAAAAACAAGTGAAGATGACCATTTCCATTATGCATTTCAGAAAACTTCTTGAAAAGCATAGTTACATCAATAGTTAGTCAAGACAGGATTGTTTTATACCCAACAAGGTTGGCACTTTTGGTTGAGTTAACATGTCAGAAGCCTCATATGAACAACGTCACTTCGGAAAAACACAAACTTTTGATAATTGAAGAACTATACCCTGAAAATAGAGGGTTGTTTTTGAAAAGGTCATCAATTACAGTGGATAAAATAGCATAGTACATATATTAAATGTATTTAATATGGTTCCATAACTGGATATGACAGCACGTTTCTCCATTGCAAACAGTGTCTCCAAAATATTAAAATATTGTACAACTGCATTAGTTATATTTTCCCTACATCTATATACAAATTTTATAAATCTCTTTTTTATCATGTTGTCCATGGTGTGCCTCATAGATAATGTGGTTTAAGAGTGATACAATTCAATGATCTAACAGCATCTTTTTATGCTGAGCAGTTAAGAGGATAAGACCTTATTTTTCCTTTTACACTGAAGATTAATGCCTCATTTGAAATGTTTATTAGTTAAAAACCAAACTGATGAAGATCACAAGCCAAAACCTTTCTTTGTCTGCTTGTCTACCACTGACACTACTTTAGGCAATTGTGTACTTATCCTCCTTCATACCTCTGTTCTTCAACACTCCCTAACGCCCTACCATTCACTGTGAAAGTCCTACCCTGGTTTGACTTCACGAAGTGCAACAGTTGATACGGCCCCAATTTATCCACCTTAATAAGCCTTTAACACCACCAGTATCACTTTGTAAATAACCTCTACTTATGAACATACAATCAATGTATAAAAACTATGCATTGATATTTATAATATTTAAGTTTTTACTGCTTTTTTATTTTATAGGAGTCAAACTGGATACACTGGAGGCTGTGGTAGAACAAAGGACCCTACGGAAAATCCTGGCAATTCTGGACAACATTTCTCACCGCCTGCATGCCACCTTGGCTGAACAGAGGAGCACTTTTAGTAATAGACTAAGACAACTGCTCTGCTCCTAAGAGTGCTATATGAGGTCATTCTTACCCTCGGCCATTAGACTCTACAATGAGCCAACCTATAGCCAGGAAAGTAATGACCCCCTCTTGTTAGACTGTTTGAGGTAACTTAGTTTTTATTCTTTCTGACCTCTTCTAATATTTGGATATCTGTGCACTTGTAATGCTACTGTGATACTGTAATTTCCTTTGGGATCAATAAAGTACCTATCTATCTATCTATCTATCTCATTGTGTTTTTTGTGCTGCATCAAAGTGGAATAACAATTATTTTCTCCTTTACACTTGTGTACTGGAAATGACATTAACAATGTTGAATCTTAAATCTTGTAGTGTTCCACTTCTGGGCCTCCAACACGGACGACCCAATATGGCAGCTCTCACTGAAAATTATGAAAATCATCAAATATTCTTGTTTTAGCCTGCTATGGCTGAGAACCATAACTACATCTATGACATGTACAGTCAATGATGAAGTTTTAATGCGATTGATCATTCTATCACTGCTTAAAACTGATGGAAATAAACTAGACTGTGGCTGGCATACTGCCCTTTAAGAAGCCATCAGCAAAAGAGGGGTCGACGTGTTGGTCTGATGGTGTGTTTAAATAAATGAAGTTTTTGACTCCCAATACCAACAATCTTGCTGGCAAACATACAGGCTTTGGTAAATAAATTTGACTATCCCAGAGCTAGGGTGCTGTACCAGAGTGATATTAGCACTGCATGCGCCTTTTAATTTACAGAATCTTGGTTAACCTCTTCTGTTCTGGACACAGTGATTTAAATAGACAGGTTCACAAAACATTGTCAAGATAGGTTGGTCGAGTCTCAAAAACAGAGGTAGAGGTATATGCCTCATGATCAACTCCTTGTGGTGTACTAAGTTTTGGGTGACATCCCAATTTTGTTCACTGGACCGACTATTTTACCTGCTGCGAGAGATTTCAGTGATCATTTTGGTAACAGTGTACATTCCACACCAGGCCAATGTCAAACAGATTGAGCAATGTAATGAACAGGCACGAAGCAGCACATTCTAATGCATTCCCCATCATTTTGGAGGTTATTAACCAGGGCAGCTTGATGAAGTCTCTATATAATAATTATCAACAAATCATATGTAGTACAAGAGTGAATAACAAAATGGACCACAGTTACACTAAGATCATGCTATCCCACACACACACTTTAGTAAGTCTGATCACCTAGATGTACTTCTACTCCCTGAGCATAGGCAGAGACTGAAGACTGCAGCACCAGTAAAGATGACAAAAAGATATGGACCAGGGAGGTACAGGAGGACTTACAGAACTGCCTTGAATCGGTGGACTGGACTGTGTACATGAAGTCATCTTTGAGCCTGGATGAGTATGCCACAGTTGTCACTTACTTATATGGATGAGTGTGTGCCTATGTAAACAAACTGTACACTCCCACACCAAAAGCAGTGGACGAACCAGGAGGTTTGTAGTCTGCTGATGGCTAGATCTATGGCAGTTAAGTCTGGTGATCCTCAGGTCTGTATAAGGAAACCAGGTATGACTTGCAGACGGCTGTTTCAAGAGCCAAGAAACAATTCCGGGAGAGGTGAAAGGTGACATCAGATGCACGTCAACTCTGGCAGGGTTTGCAAGCCAGTACTTCCTATTAAAACCTAACATCATGAATGGTAGCAATGCTTAACGCCTTTTATGCTCATTTTGAAAGGGAGAACAAAACCACTGCAGCATCCAAGGACCCTGTGATCCCTGTCTCAGAGGCTGATGTCAGGCTGTCTTTCAAAAGGGTGAACCCTCGTAAGGTGGCAGGGTTCGATGGTGTACCTGATAAGCCTCTGAAAACCTGTGCCAACCAACTGGCGGGGGTATGCAAAGGCATTTTCAATCTCTCACTGCTACAGTTGGTAGTTCCCACCTGCTTCAAAGGTTAACAATTACACCCTTGCCCAAGAAGAGCAGCGTGAGCTGCCTTAATGACTGTCGTCCAGTAGCATTGATGTCTACAGTGATGAAAGGTTTAAAAAGGTTGGTCATGGCTAGAATCAACATGTCTCAGCAAGCACCTGGACCCACTACAATTTCCCTATCGCCACAATAGGTTTTCAGCAGATGCAATCTCAATGGCTCTCCACACAGCCTTGCATCACCTGGACAATGCAAATACCTATGTCAGAATGATGTTTATTCACTATAGCTAACACTTAACACCATCATTTCTACAGTCCTGATCGAAAAGCTACAGAACTTAAGCCTCTGTACCTCCCTCTGCAACAGGATCCTTGACTTCCTAACCAGAAGGCCACAATCTGTATGAAATGGAAGGAGCATTTCCACCTCACTGGCAAACATCACTGGTACAACACAAGGACATGTGCTCAGCCCTCTGCTCTAATCCCTCTACACCCATAACCGTGTAGCTAGGCAGAGCTCAATTGCCACCTATGAATTTGTTGATGATATATGGGATTGAGTGAGATCCAGGATCAGCCATGATGGAATGGCAGAGCAGACTTGATGGGCTGAATGGCCTAATGCTGCTCCAATGTCTTATGGTCTCATAAACATTGTTGGCAGAATTTCAGATGGTGACAAAAAGGGGTATAGGAGCGAGATATAGCAGTTAGTTGAGTGGTATTGCAGCAACAATATCAGCAAGACTAAAGAGCTGATTGTGGACTTCAGAAAGGGTAAGACAAGGGAATACAAATCAATCCTCGTAGAAGGATTAGAAGTGGAGAGAGTGAGTAATTCTTGGGTGTCAATATCTCTGAGGACCTAACCTGGATACAAACATATTGATACTGCAATAAAGGCGGCAAGGCACTGGCTATATTTCATTAGGAGTTTGAGGACATTTGGTTTGTCAACAAAAACACTCAGAAACTACAACAAATGTACCACAGAGAGCATTCTGGCTGGCTGCATCAACATCCGATATGGGGGGTGGGTGAGGAAACTGCACAAGATTGAAGTAAGTTGCAGAAACTTGTAAAATTAGTCAGCTCCATCATGGGTACTAGCCTCCTTAGTATCCAAGACATCTTCAAGGAGTGGTGCCTTAGGAAGGAGGCATCCATCATTAAGGATCCCCACCACCCAGGACATGCCTTCTTTACATTGTTACCATCAGGTAGGAGGCACAGAAGCCTGAAGGCACATACTCAGCAATTCAGGAACAACTTCTTCCCCTCTGCCATCTGATTTCTAAACAGACAATTAACGCATGAACACTACTTCACTACTTTTTTATTTCTTTTATTTTGTACTACTTATTTTAACTTATCTATTCAATAGACACACAGTTCCAAGAACAAGTCTGTGAACCCATTACAATTACCCGGTTTTCTGCATTAATTACTCATAAAGTGTGGTCTGATCTTCATCTAAGTCACAATAATAGACAAACACAATCTGCCTAAACTAATTACACATGAACAATTGTACTTCTCTTCGTCAATACTGAGTACACCATTTAAATAATCACAGTCTAGGTTCAAAATCTTATGTGAAGCTCTGGGGTAATGCCCTCTACAAAAACTACTTGGAGTCAGGTGTTCCAACCAATGAGATGAGATTAGAGGTGTGGGTTGTGGAGGTGCCCTGCCATATTAAAAAAGACACCTGAAGTCAGGTTACTGACATAGCCTGCTATTCTTAAAAAGATCTATTTATGCGCACCATACCTTGATTAAAACAATTTTCAGAGGACCTTAGAAGAACTGTAGAGATCCATAAAGCTTGAGAAGGGTACAAAAGTATTTCTAAAGACCCGAGTATTCATCAGTCCACAGTAAGAGAAATTGTCTACAAATGGAGGAAATTCAGTACTGTTGTACTTTTCCCAAGAGCACAATGTGCAATGCTCAAGGAAGTGAAAAAGAACTCAAGGGTAACAGCAAAAGGCATGCAAAGATCTTTAGAACTTGCTAAAGTCTCTATTCATTTGTCCACTATAAGAAAAACACTGAACAAGGATGGTGTTCATGGAACGACACCATGGAGGAAACCAATGATCACCAAACAAAGCATTGCTGCGCGTCTCAAGTTTGCAAAAGACCACCTGGATGTTCGACAATGTTCTGTGGACAAATGAGACAGAAGTTGAACTTTCTGGCAGAAATGCACACCACTATGCTTGGAGGAAAAATGGGCACTGCACAGCAACATTAAAACCTCATCCCAACTGTGAAGCATGGTGGAAGGAGCATCATGATTTGGGGCTGTTTTCCTGCCTCAAGCTTGCAATCATTGAGGGAACAATGAATTCAAAATTGTACCAAGACATCTTACAGGAGAACATCAGGGTGGCGGTCCGTCAACTGAAGCTTAACAGAAGTTGGATGATGCAATAAGACAATGATCTGAAACACAAGAGTAAATCAACAACAGAATGGTTTAAAAAGAAGGAAATCTGTGTTTTGGAATGGCCAAGTCAGAGTCCAGACCTTCACCAAATTGAGATGCTGTAGCATGACCTGAAGAGAGCTGTTTGAGGTAAGATATCCCAGAAATATTGATGAACTGAAACAGTTTTGTATGGACGAATGGTTTAAACTTCCTCCTCACTGTAGTGCAAGAATGATCAGCAGCTCCAGGAAATATTTGGTGGAGGTTACTGCTGCTAACGGAGGTTCTACCAGTTATTAAACACAAGGATTCATACACTTTTTCCAGTTTGGACTGTGAATGATTAAACAATGTGTTCAATAAAGACATGAAACGTACAATTGTTTGTGTGTTATTAGTTTAGGCAGGTTGTGTTAGTCTAAGATTGTGACTTCGATGAAGATCAGACCACATTTTATGAGTAGTTAATGCAAAAAACAGGTAATTACAAAGGACTCACAAACTTTTTCTTGCAACTGTATATATATTTAATGTAACTCATTTTTTCTCTGTATTAACTTATCATGTATTTCATTGTATTGCTGCCGTAAAGATATCGAATTTGACGACATATGCTGGTGATATTAAGCCTGATTCTGTCTGTAATGTGTACATTTTTGAATACTTCACTATTCATTTTCTTAATTCCTTGGCACCATGACCTTCTCCACAATAAATAAAGATGAGAGATAGTTTAAGACCTCACCGAACCCATAAGGTTTCATGCCTAGATGATTACGTTCATCCTTAAGGGAAGCTGTTTGCTTTCTAGGTATCCTTTTACTCTTATTATACTTGCAGAGCTGCTTAGGATGTTGCTTTATCTGGATCTGCTCCAATTTTCCCACTTGACATGTAGATGCAATTTCATTGTTGCTTCACTCAGCTGTGGAACACTTGGACAATAATGAGGCATGTCATTGACTACAGCTCAGCATTCAACACTATAACCCCATCAAAACTCATCACTGAGCTCCAAGGCCTATATCTTGGAGCCTTCATGTGCAACTGGATTTTTCATTCCTTCAATGACAGACCCGAATTAGTATGGACTGGCAACAATATCTCCTCCACACTCACCATCAGCACAGGTACACCACAGTGTTACATTCTAGCCACCTGCTGTACTCACTTTATATTTATGATCGTTTGGTTAAGTACAGATGCAATCTCTATTTAGGTCTGCTGACACCAGCATCATTGTTGGCCAAATATGACGAAACACCATATAGGAGGGAGACTGAAAATCTGGCTGAGTGATGCCAAAAGAACAACCTTTCACTCAAAGTCAGCATAACCAAAGAGCTGATTATCAACTACATGAGGAAGAAGCTGGAGGTCTATGTACAAATCCTCAGTAGAGAAATTGAGGTGGAGAGGGTCAGTAGTTTCAAAGTCCTTGGCATTAATCAATCAAAGGAATTGGCCTGGAACAAGCAAATAAGTATTCTCATGACTATGTACAAAGTCACCAAAGAGACACAAGCTCGTGGCTATAGAAGTGTTTATTCAGCAAAATGAGCAGCAGGCATCATATTCCAGATACTCTTGGAAGAAGAGACCTCCCTGACCCAATATTACATAATAATTTTATGTGCTAAAAATCAAAGGTAACAGCAGGACAATACTACAGTTACAAATATATTTATCATGCTTCCTTTGAATTACATACAATTTTCAAACACTTCCATTTTCACACTCACACTCCAGACCCCCAAAATGAATGTTAATTCCCACCGACTCAAAATGAAGCTCCAGGAAGACCACTGTTCAGAGCTGTATTTTGAATTCAATCTACTTGTACAATCTACATTCAGGTCTCAAGACCAACTGCTGTTCAAATTAATATTTGCCATATACCATAACTCCAGAATACAGCATAACAAGTAACATCAAAAAGACACAACAGTGTCTCTACGTAGAAGTTTATGTAAATTCATCAAAAACTTCAACAAACTTACACAGACACACAGTGAAGAGTACCTTAATTGGCTGCAGCACAGCCCAGTATAGCATGATATCGCCAAGTGACCAATGCAATAAATGGCAACATCTTGCAGACAGTTAACAAAACTACAACTACTACTTTTTCTTGTAAACGTACTCCTACTACTGATTTATGTGTAATTAGAGACTGGAATTTAAATCTTGGTAATGTGTTTCTGGGCTGACTAAGTGATCTTGTGCTTTTGCTGTCTCCGAGGGAATTCGGTGTGGTTGAGAGAAGATTGAGGATGGAGTGTGCCTAATGGTGGAGCACAAACCCATGATTGTTCCAATTCTCAACCAACTTGCTGATTAAAGCATTGAGCACAAATGAAACCAATGAGGACAAAAGTGGAAGGTGAGTGGATGTTCAGCACTGTCTATCTGCGTTTGACAGGTCTCTCTTTCCCCCTCGCCCGCTGCTGCCAAAGGAACATGCAGGAATCTTGGGTCTTGGGAAAGGTGTGATCAGCAGTTTGTAGATTGGATTCATTTTTAAGAGGACTTTGCAAATCATGTTTTATGTGTTTCTGAATTCTGGATATTTAATTTTTATTGCTGTTTTGCACAACTTTGATTGGGATGGACTGGATCTCTGATCTGCAGACAATGACCAACACAGCTAAATTGAACTGAACTAAAATGAATAGTTCTAGATCATTTCAAGAACTCTGCGGTTTGATGCTTAATACTCTGTATGTTATTTGCTACTGTAAATAAATTGTCTGATTAACCATTCTTTGTTGTTTACAAAATTCATTACAGGTTAGGTGTAAATATACGTGAATGCATACTTCGTTATGCCACTATGTCATAAATGTGCACCTCACTAAAGAAAAATACAGTACTGAACAAAAGTCGTAGACACCCTGGATATTTTATATAATTTTTGTTTTAGATGTTTATCTTTTGTCTTCTGCATTACTGTGTCAGTAGAAAAGCACAAACTTTAGATTTCCAAACATTTATTTTCCAGAAAATTAAATGTTAGAGAAATTTTTGTATTTCATTAAAGGAAGTAACATATTAAGTAATAGACTACTTTTAAAACAAAAACTTGATTACTTTGTAGATAAATAGCCCGGATAACAAAGATAACAAATAGGATACAAAGGAAGAGTGACAAGAGTTAAATGAACTAAACTGATTAAATAAAAAAGAAATTAATGTAGAAGGTATCACACTGGACAAAGGACAACCAAACGAAAAGGTGACAGTGTGACTGACAGTTTAAACTTCAAATCATCAAATCTTATACCTTGGCAAGGGTGAGCACAACAAGACACAAGGTGGTCATCCTGCATCAGCAACGTCATAGAATCATAGGGAAGTACAGAACAGAAACAGACCTTTCAGCCTATCTGGTTCATGCCAAATCATTTAAACTTTCTACTCCCATCAACCTAGACTGGGACCATAGCCCTCCATACCCCTATGATCTATTTACCTATCATTACTTTGCTTAAATGTTGAAATCAAGCTCACATTCACCACTTTGCCTGGCAGCTCGTTCCACTCTCTCAAGACCCTCTTAGTGAAGAAGTTTCCCCTCAAGTTCCCCTGAATAAACTTTTCACTTTTCACCCTTAATCCAAGACTCCTGTTTGTAGTCCCACCCAACGTCAGTGGATAAAACCTTCTTGCATTTACCCTATCTATACCCCTCATAATTTTGTATAACTCTATCATATCTCCTCTCGCGCTTCTATGTTCTTTAATAAATCCTAACCTATTCAATCTTTCTTTATGAGTCAGGTCCTCCACACTCTGAGTGGTGGATGCCACAAGGCCAAAGGACCTGTCACAGTTGTGGTCTTTTTTAGGATCTTTCAGTTACTATAACAGGTTCCTGCTAAACCTGGCTACTGCACTCCATCTCTTAGCTCATTGCTACAGATTGGGAAGAAATGGCAATGGACTAAGCCAGGCATGGGCAAACTACGGCCCGCGGGCCATATGCGGCCCGTTAAGCTTTTTAATCCGGCCCGCAGAACTTGATGAAATTATATTAATAAACCTTGTTAACGTTTTTTCCCTGCAATTCCCAATAGATGACGCACTCTATATACATTTGTGGCGACCCATTTCCTGGCACATCCGAACCGGCTCACAATTAGCCGGCGTTCCGGCTAAGGGAGATAGCCTGCGGGGATTTGCGAGCACAGAGCTTTGGAGCCTCTGCGCCATGGGGGGCAGGTTGAAGGAGGCTTAAAAGTGAGGCTGGGGATTTCGAATAAAGTTTTTTTCTTCGACTGCAGTTACCGACTCCGTGTCGTAATTTTAGCGCTGCATGTAGCACACCGCTACACATTGACCTTTGTTGAGGTGCAGCGTATTACTCCACATTTGCGCTTTACTCTTTGTTCGGCTTGACCTATTTGTGTGAACAGGCGTTCAGCGTCATGAACATCAACAAAGCCAGCCACAGATCCAAGTTAACTGACCAACATCTCAGATCCATCCTGAGAATCGCCACAACAAAACTAAATCCAGATTTTGATGCGCTGGCTAAAAAGGGAGACCAACAACACTGTTCCCACTGAAATTAAAAATAAGTTTCTTCCTTGTGTTATGTAAAAAATACATTTGAAAATATTTTTTTCAATAAGCCTTACATGTTACATGTAATTTCTGTTAAGTGATAGACATGAGTAGTGCGCAGCTGCACGTACGTTCTCAAAATAAAAAATGCACTCCAGATCAAATAACGTGCTGGTCGTTGTTGAGTTTTGGCAC
The DNA here is from genome assembly GCF_030144855.1 of Hypanus sabinus. Lineage (NCBI taxonomy): Eukaryota > Metazoa > Chordata > Chondrichthyes > Myliobatiformes > Dasyatidae > Hypanus > Hypanus sabinus. The sequence goes on along the minus strand of NC_082716.1, from coordinate 45,109,192 downwards.
AGGGGACAATTGAATAAGAAGGAGCAGGACAAGTAGACCTGCATCTCCTACCGTTTTTGAAATAAAGACAGTCAGGAGGAGAGTGATGATGATAATATCTTGAAGGATAACAGAATTTTCAGTGCTTTAAAATAATAACTGTTACTATTAAAAAAAGCTGTATTTTATTCATTTAATTTTCAGTGTTTTAAAAGTCATTTCAATAAATAGCTAAATACCATGGGACTTCAAAGACAGATATTTTGTTGTAATGCATTTGTTCATTTTCAATTGAAGTTAAAGCACATGTTTTCTACATATCCCATGATATTTTATTTTCTCTTATGAGGTGTATTACCAAAACACTCCGTCCATCTGCTCCTGGTCCGGCCCCCCCTGTCAAATTTTAGAACCCTTTGTGGCCCAAGTCAAAAAGTTTGCCCACCCCTGGACTAAGCAGTGTGATGTGGCTTTCCAAAAGACAAAGGAAATGGTGATATCAGACACTGTACTCACACATTATGAAACACATTGTCCAGTGAAACCTGCCTATGCTGCCCCACCTTATGATCTAGATGCAGTCATGTCACATGTTGTGAGTGATGGAAGTGAACACCCATAAACTTTGCATTACACTTCCTTACCACTGCAGAGAAAAATTACAAAGAGGCCTTGAGTCTGGTTTGCAACATAAAACATTTCAACCAGTACTTGTATAGGACAGAGTTTACCCTCATTACTGATCATCAACCACTGGTGTCCATTTTCAATCCATAGAAGGGGTATTCCACTAACAGCAACAATACAATTGCAGAGATGGGCTCTGTTTCTTGGAGGACACAATTATAAGATCGAATTCAAGACAACAGCTAATCATGGAAATGCTGATGGATTGTTCTATTTACCCTTGGAAAAGGAAATACCTGGAAAACTTACAAAAGAGGACACTCCTCTTGATGCATTCTCACTAATGCAAATTTGGTCTCCCTATTACAGCAGAGATGATCCAAATGGAAACCAGAAAAGACGCAACACTGTCTCAGGTCTACAGGGCCACCCAAAGTGACTGGAATGTGCAGGAGAAATTCTAGTTTCTCTATTTTTACCAGCACCACCATGACTTTGCCCTTGACAGGGGTTGCATTATGTGGGGATTGAGAGCTGTTGTATCATCCAAGCTGAAAGCTGAAGTGTTGGAGGAGATGCATGCTGGTCATCTAGACATGGTTAAAATGAAAGCGTTAGCTTCAAGTTTGTCTAGTGGCCTGAGAAAGATCGGCAGTTTGAGCAGCTTGCTATGCATTCCTAAGGATGTCAACACATCCAGAAGATGACAAGAGCAGCACCTCTTCTTCCCTGGGAATGGCTTGCATTGTCCTGGTAGAATCAATTACTAAAGAAGAAAGATGTCCAGAGCTGCAAGACCCTGAGACTGTTTCACAGCCACAGGACTCGTCTGCCAAACAGAGTGACCCCCTTGGCAAGAAAGACATGATCCCACAAGAGTAATAAATCCTTCACAGCATTATGCCCTTGAAAATAATATGCCGTGAATGCCTATATAGTAGTTGTATTATATATATTAGGTGGCTAGAGAGAAATATGTTACATATTTGAGTTGAGATGCATTCTGTATGGAGTTGGAGAGTTGGAGTTTATAGCTAAGCAAGGAGGAGTGTTGTGTGTTTAGTATTTCAGTAATATTTAAGTGATATTGTAAACATATTGTCTAAATAAGCATATTTTGTTGCTTACATGATTCATTAAAGGTTACATGTAAACATATGTGAATGGCATACATCATTATGCCATTACATCACTAAGTATAGAAATACACTATCCCGTGTTTTTTTTTATTAATTTCTGGTGTTGCAAAACTTAACTGTATTACTAGATCAATAATATTCCTCAAGGGATTTGTGTGATACCAGCTGCCTATTCCTGACATATGCCTCTTTTTTCCCCTACCTCAATATCCTTTGTCAATCAGGGATATTGCTGGGATTGTGCCCTTCATTTTAGGCTGAAGTGCCTTTCCTACTATTTGAGACACTACAAGTCATTTTGCCCTATTTTTTGGTCAGTCTGATACTTGGGCATTCAAGTCTAAGCTATACAAACAGCAAACACACAGACTATGATGTACTTCTTAAATTAAACTGGCAACAACACATCAAAAACATTTCATTAGCTCTAAAAAGTGCTTTGACACGACCAGAGGCTGTAATAAATTCAAGTCTATCTTTATGCGTCTACCAACACATTAGATGCTTTTAGTTAAATAGAATATATACAAGTTGTATGGAGTGTAACAATTTACCATCTTCCACAAACGAACCTTAACCAAAAATTGTTTACTCCTCATAATTGTTTTGGTTTTTAAGGATGTTTTGTCAACCATATTTCATTAAGAGACAGATAAAATTGGTAATTTTAAGGAAGCAATTAAAAGGCAAACAATGTTCCTACAACTAATTACGTGAAATATAAAACAGGAAATCATGTACAGCTGTGCAGAAAAAGTAACAATGCTGGGAATTAAAACATGTAGGGAAACTAATGGTATAGATCCAATTAAGTTTACCAAATGCTTGATTGTAATATTGGAGTAAAGCATAGAATCAATTAACTCAAGGAAAATAAGCATGAAACAATATTCTAGCATACCAGGTTTTCTCCATTAGGTGAAAATGAATTTCAGGATTTGACACTTTGTAAGTCAATGGAATGGGAGAGATTCATGGGGATTATACCATAAACTTGAATGTTTGTTATATGTTTAGAGATCAAATGAGCCCTTGGCTTAATGCAATATTAAAGGCATGCCCAACCTGAAGCACAGTAATTTGATTCAATCAAACTGCATTGTAAGAAAAGATAGCAAAATCAAATCACATAATATGTTTCCTAAGATGGACGTTAGTCAGTGCTGGATTTCTAGTAGATTCTATTTCATAGGGCTCACTTCATATTTTGGAGTCATTCATAACCCCATTGACTTGATTTTATAATCACACATGAATGCACCAAACTGTAATCTCTCTAACATAAATATTTCACAGTTACACATTATTTACCAATTGTACTTTTCCATGCAATTACAATGGCATGCAAAAGTTTGGGCACCCCGGTCAAGATTTATGTACTGTAAATAGTTAAGTGAGTAGAAGATGAACTGATCTCCAAAAGTCATAAATTTAAAGACAAAACAATTGTTTCAACATTTTAAGCAAGATTAGTGTATTATTTTTGGTTTTGTACAATTTCAGAGTGAAAAAAGGAAAGGAGAACCATGCAAAGGTTTGGGCACCCCAAGAGATTTGAGCTCTCAGATAACATTTACCAAGGTCTCAGACCTTAATTAGCTTGTTAGGGTTGTGGCTTGTTACACAGTCATCCTTAGGAAAGGCCAGGTGATACAAAGTTCAAAGCTTTATAAATGCCCTGACTCCTCAAACCTTCTCCCAACAATCAGCAGCCATGGGCTCCTCAAAGCAGCTGCCTAGCACTCTGAGAATTAAAATAAATGATGCCCACAAAGCAGAAGGCTATAAGAAGATAGCAAAGCATTTTCAGGTAGCAGTTTCCTCAGTTCGTAATGTAATTAAGAAACGGCAGTTAACAGGAATGTTGGGAGGTCAAGTTGAGGTCTGGAAGACCAAGAAAACTTTCTGAGAGAACTGCTCTTAGGACTGCTAGAAAGGCAAATCAAAACCCCCATTTGACTGCAAAAGATCTTCAGGAAGATTTAGCAGACTCTGGACTGGTGGTGCACTGTTCTACTGTGCAGTGACACCTGCATATGACCTTCATGGAAGAGTCATCAGAAGAAAACCTTTCCTGCGTCCTCACTACAAAATTCAGCGTCAGAAGTTTGCAAAGGAACATCTAAACAAGCCTGATGCTTTTTAGAAACAAGACCAGTGGACTGATGAAGTTAAAATAGAATGTTTTGGCCACAGTGAGCAAAGGTATGTTTGGAAAAAAACGTGCAGAATTTCAAGAAAAGAACTCCTCTCCAACTGTTAAGCACGGGGGTGGATCGATCATGCTTTGGGCTTGTGTTGCGGCCATTGGCACGGGGAACATTTCACTAGTAGAGGGAAAAATGAATTCAATTAAATACCAGCAAATTCTGGAAGCAAACATCACACTGTCTGTTTAAAAAAAAAAGCTGAAGATGAAAAGAAGATGGCTTCTACAAAAGGATAATGATCCTAAACGCAACTCAAAATCCACAATGGACTACCTCAAGAGGAGCAAGCTGAAGGTTTTGCCATGGCCCTCACAGTCCTCTGACCTGAACGTCATTGAAAATCTGTGGATAGACCTCAAAAGAGCAGTGCATGCAAGATGGCCCAATAATCTCACAGAACTAGAAGCCTTTTGCAAGGTGCCTCACTGCAAGATCCTGCAAAGGATTGCTAAGAGGATCATTGGGGTTTCTCTTCCACCCATTAGATATTTGCTCTCTCTTTGAACTACTTATTTTACTTATTTGTTTTATATATTTGTTATAGTTTATAGCAATTTTTATGTATTGCATGGTACTACTGCAGCAAAACAAATTTCACAACATGTCAGTGATAATACATACACCTGATTCTGACTCACTAAATGAAAGATGCAATTAAGATGAAAATAGTGCAGAAAAAGATACACAAAGATAATACCAAGGCTCAAGGAAATGAATTATAGAGTAGTCTAGCAGGACTTAACTGGACTGCAGGAGAATGAGTGGTGTTCTTACAGCAGTATGTAAAATCACAAGAGACATGGGTGAATGAACAGACTTTTGCCCAGAATATAGGAATCAGTAAGTAGAGGACAAATCAAAAAGTAGAGGGTATAGTTTTAAAGGGAGGGGGAAGTGATTAAGTAGGAACCTGAATAGCAACCTTTCACCCAGAGAGTAGCCCATATGTGGAATGAGCTGCCAGAGGAAATGGTTGAAGTAAGGACATAAACAAAATTTAAAAGGCATTTGGACAGGAAAGATAGAAAAGGATATAGGCCAAAAATGGGAAAGTGGGACGAGCATAAAAGGGCATCCTGGTTAGCATGGATCAGTTTTGGCTGAAAGGCCTATTTATGTGCTCTATGACTCGATGACCAAAGTTCCATATCTGAGTGTTATAGTACTTAATGGTCTGAGGAGGCCATGGATTGACGTAGCGGAATGGGAAGTGGAATTAAAATGGATGGTCACTGGGAGATCCCATGTCTTCTTGCGGATAGAGCGTAGGTGCTCAGCTAAGCGGTGTCCCAATCTACGCTGGTCTCACCAATATACAGGAGGCCACACCGGGAGTACTGAACACAGTACGTGACCCCAACAGACTCACAGGTGAAGTGTCGCCTCACCTGGAAGCACTATTTAGAGCCCTGAGTGGTAATGAGGGAGAAGCTGTATCACTTGTTCCACTTGCAAGGATAATTGCCAGGAGGGAGATCAGAGGGGAAGGACAAATGGACAAGGGAGTCACATAGGGAGTGATCCCTGCGGAAAGAAGAGAGTGGAGGGAAGGGAAAGATGTGCTTGTGTGAGGATCTCGTTGGAGATGGCAGAAGTTCCAGAGAATTATGTACTGGATGTGGAGGCTGGTGGGGTGGTAGGTGAGGGCAAGAGGAACCCTATCTCTGGTAGGGTGGCAGGAGGATGGGATGAGAGCAAACGCGCACGAAATGGGGAAGATACAGTTGAGGGCAGCGTTGATGGTGGAGGAAGGAAAACCCCGTTATTTCAAAAAGGAGAACATCTCCTTTGTTCCAGAAATGAAAAATCTTGTCTTGAGAACAGATGTGGCAGAGACAGAGGAATTGACAGAAGGGGATGGCGTTTTTACAACAGGGTGGGAAGAGCTAAAGTCCTGGTAGCTGTGACTGTCTGTGGGTTTCTAATAAGTAACAGTAGATAAGCTGTCTCCAAAGGTAGAAATCCACCCCCAGAGAATGTCAAATGGACCAGGTAAATTTGAGGGCAGAGTGGAATATGAAGGCAAAGTAAATGAAGTCAACGAGCTCATCATGGGTGCAGGGAGCAGCACCAATGCAATCAACAATGTAGTGCAGGAAAAGTGGGGAACGGACACCAGTGTAGCTTGGAAGATAGACTGTTCCACGTAGCCAACAAAAAGGCTGGCATAGCTGGGACCCATGCAGTGTCCAATGTTGCACCTTTTGTTTGAAGGAAATGGGAGGAGCCAAAGGAGAAATTAAGAGTGAGGACAAGTTCTGCTAGATGGAGGAGAGTGGTGATGGAGGTAACTGGTTGGGTCTGGTGTCCAGAAAGAAACAGGGGGCTCTGAGGCCTGATGGGGAATGAAGGTGTACAGGAACTGGACATCCACAGAGAAAATAAGATGATGATGGGTCCAGGAATCTTGAAATCATTGAAAATATCCACAGCATATGAAGTATCACAGATGTAGGTAGGAAGGGTCTGAACTGGGGCGGGGGGCAGAGAGTAAAAGAGTCAAGTTGTGCAGATACGAATTCAATGGGGCAGGAGCATGTTGAAAAAATGGGTCTACCTGGACAAGCAGGTTTGTGAATCTTGGGTAGGAGGTAGAAATAGGAGGTGTCGGGTGAGGAAACTATGATGTTGGTGGCAGTGGATGGGAGATCCCCAGAGCTAGTAAGGTCAAAAAGCTATTTTTAATTCTTGAGATCCTGCAAAAGAATGATTACAAACTGATTGTTGGTATTACTTTAAGCAATGATGGCCAATCTGTTATAATTCTGGACATTTTAGGAGATAATTCAGTCGGCAACTACTTGAAGTGATTTCAAATAGCAGCTATGGAATTAAGAAGTGTCCTCTTGACCACTTCAGAAAGATTTATGCCTCCTCGGCAGTGATTAATAGATTACATCATTCATATGCACAATATCCAATGCATTTGAGTCTGCAAATTGCAAATAACGATGGATTCAGTATGGCTAGCGTGGCATGTCAGCATTGTCCCCATAGAAATAGCATTCTGATGGTTATTAATGCACAAACATAATTAATAGTCAGAGTTACCAGACACTCATGTTAGACAAAGGTTTACTATATCAGGAGACTCAAGAATGTGTTTTTATGGCATTAAAGCACAAATAAAAGAAATTGAGCTTATAGCAGCTCCAAAGAAGGATACACAATTATATAAAGAGTCCTTAAGAAAGTACAGAACATGAGGATTCAAGCTCCTTGATGAGATCGTTAATGAGCATGTATTCCTGTTAACAGGGTTACCAAAGGAAAACTCTTGCAAAGCTGCATCTGTTGTTAAAAAAACAAAAATCTCAGCAGCAGGTATACGTTAACAACATTGAAATACTGAAGGATTTCTGAGCAAGATGTTTACAAACCCTGGAGAAATCAAGGAACCACAAACAATGTTCTTGAGACTTTTTGAGATAATCATGATTTGCAGAAGTTCTGAAAAGCCACATAGGTATACCTGCACTATTTGCATCTCCTCAAAAGTCAGATCAAATATGAGTGGAAAATCTAAGAGAACAACATCAGAACTAGAAAATGAAATTGAACATTTTCATATCCTTTGATTTTTCGTGGCATATTAAGGTATAGCAATTTTAATCCTAAATTCTCTCAATGATCAAGCACCCACAACGCTTTAAGATAAAGAAGTCCATAGTAATGGAATTTCTCCTTGTAAGACGATAAGATATACTAATGCCTCCACAATCTCCTCAGCCACTTCTTTCAGAATCCTGGGGGTGTACACCATCTGGTCCAGGTGACTTATCTACCTTAAGACCTTTCATTTTCCCAACAAACTTCTCTCTAGTAAAGTAACGGCACACACTTCATGACCGTTGATAGCTTGAACTTCCACCATTCAGCTCATGTCTTCCACAGTGAAGACTGATGCAAAGTACTTAATCAGTTCACTGTTTCACATTTCTTTGTCCCCCAATACTACCTCTCCAGTATTGTTTTCCAGTGGTCTCATATCCATTCTTGCCTTTATTTTACACTTTATGTATCTGAAGTAACTTTTGGTATCCTCTTCAGTATTACTGGCTTGCTTACTTTCATATTTCACCTTTACCTTAATTATATCTTCAGTTGCCTTCTCACAAAATGCTGGTGGAATGCAGCAGGCCAGGCAGCAACTATAGGAAGAAGCACTATCAACATTTCGGGCTGAGACCCTTCGTCAGGACTAACTGAAAGGAAGGATAGTAAGAGAATTTAAAGGAGGAGGGGGAGGGAGAAATACGAAATGATGGAAGACCGAAGGGGGTGGGGTGAAGCTAAGAGCTGGAAAGGTGATTGGCAAAAGGGATACAGATCTGGAAAAGGAAAAGGATCTTGGGACGGAAGGTCTAAGGAGAAAGAAAGGGGGAGGGGAGCACCAGAGGGAGATGGAGAACAGGCAGCATGATGGGCAGAGAGAGAAAAAAAAGGGGGAGTGAGAAAAACTAAATAAATCAGGGATGGGGTAAGAAGGGGAGGAGGGGCATTAAAGGAAGTTAGAGAAGTCAATCTTCATGCCATCAGGTTGGAGGCTACCCAGACGGAATATAAGGTGTTGCTCCTCTAACCTGAGTGTGGCTTCATCCGTTTCACTGAACACCTACACTCTGTCCACCAGAGAAAGCAGGATCTCCCAGTGGCCACACAATTTAATTCCACGTCCCATTCCCATTCTGATATGTCTATCCATGGCCTTCACTACTGTCAAGATGAAGCCACACTCAGGTTGGAGGAACAACACCTTATATTCCATCTGGGTAGCCTCCAACCTGATGGCATGAACATCGGGTTCTCTAACTTCCATTAATGCCCCTCCTTCCCTTCTTACCTCATCCCTGATTTATTCCGTTTTTCCCCCTCCCCTCCTTTTTTTCTCTCTCTGCCCATCACTCTGCCTGTTCTCCATCTCCCTCAGGTGCTCCCCTCCCCCTTTCTTTCTCCCTAGACCTCCCATCCCATGATCCTTTCCTTTCTCCAGATCTGTATCCCTTTTGCCAATCACCTTTCCAGCTCTTAGCTTCACCCCACCCCCTCCGGTCTTCTCCTATCATTTTGTATTTCCCCCTCCCCCTCCTATTTTCAATTCTCTTACTATCTTTCCTTTCAGTTAGTCCTGACGAAGGGTCTCGGCCTGAAACGTCGACAGTACTTCTTCCTACAGATGCTGCTTTGGCCTGCTGTGTTCCACCAGCATTTTGTGTCTGTTGCTTGAATTTCCAGCATCTGCAGATTTCTTCATGTTCAGTTTCCTTCTGTTGGCTTTTAAAATATTCCCACTAATTTTTGCCCTCTCTTTGGATTTTAAGTTGGCTTTGACTTCTTTTGTTAGCCATAGTTGTGTCATCTTGCCTTTAAGAATACTTTTTCCTCTTTGGGATGTACATATCCCGTGCCTTCCAAATTGCTTCAGAAATTTCAGCTATTGCTGCTCTGCTGTTAACCCTGCCAGTGCTTTTTTCCCCAGTCAATTCTGGCCAACTCCTCTCTCACGTCTCTGTAATTCCCTTACTCCACTGTAAAACTGATACATCTGACTTTAGCTTCTCCTTCTCAAATTTCAGGGTGAGTTCTATCATATTATGATCATTTGACCCTAAGGCTTCTTGTAATTTAAGCTCCCTAGTCAACTCCGGTTCATAGCATAACACCTAATCCAGAACAGCTGATCCCCTAGTGGGCTCAGCCATTAGTTTCTCTAAAAATGTCATCTCATTGGTACTCTAGATATTCCCTCTCCTGGAATCAAGCACTAACCTGATTTTCCCGATCTACCTACATATTGAAATCTCACATGACTATTCCACATGCATTTTAGGTTGTAAATTTGTAAGCCACATCCTTATTACTAATTGTCTGTATACAACTCCCATCAGAGCAATAGCCACTGCTCTACTTACCGTCCTTACACATCTGGAGAAAAAGGATGCTTCTGTGAGAATGTTGCTCTTGGAATACAGTTCAACATTCAACACCACAATTCCATCCAGGCTCGACAAGAAGCTCAGTGACCTCGGCCTTCACCCTGCCTTGTGCAGCTGGATCCTGGACTTCCTAGTAGATCGCCAGCAGATGGTAAGAGTGGGCTCCCTCACCTTCATCCCTCTGACTCTCAATACTGGAGCCCCTCAGGGCAGTGTACTAAGTCCCCTCCTTTACTCCCTGTAAACCCATGACTGTGTCGCCACCCAGAGCTCTAATCTGCTAATTAAATTTACTGACGATACTACACTGATCGGCCTAATTTCAAACAATAATGGGGTGGCCTACAGGGAAGAAGTCATCCCTCTGACACAGTGGTGTCAAGAAAACAATCTCTCCCTCAATGTCGTAAACATAAAGGAGATGGTTGTGGATTAGTGGAGATGAGCTAACCCCTATTGACATCAATGGCTCTGGGTTGGAGAGGGTGAAAAGTTTTAAGTTCCTCAGCATTCACATCACGGAGGACCACATATGGTCTGTACACACCAGCTGTGTGGTGAAAAAGGCACAACAGTGCTTCTTTCACCTTAGACAGTTGAGGAAGTTTGGTATGGGCCCCCAAATCCTAATAACTTTTTACAGGAGCACAACTGAGAGCATCCTGACTGGCTGCATCACTGCCTGGTATAGGAACTGTACCTCCCTTAATTGCAGGATTCTGCAGAGTGGTGTGGACAGCCCATTTTACATTGCAACTCATCCTTTGACTGCAATTTTGCCCTATCAACAGCCTCTCCTCAATAAACATTGCCTCTGTAAACCAGCTACTTGATCTTAAGCACGATCATCAGTCTTTCCTGTGACACTTCTTGCATTGAAATGTATGCAGCTCAGGACACGAGTCATACAGTGCTCAACCTTTTGATTCCTAACCACATCTGAAGTCTTACTAACATCTGCTTCCACAACCTCCAATTTCCACAACCAATGTTCTAACATTCTGGTTCCCATCCCCTGCAACTCTAATTTAAACCCCACCATTAACAAACCTTCCCGCTCGGATATTTGTCACCATCCAGCAGGTGTAAGGTGCAACTCCTTAGTCATGTATTAAACTGTACAATCTTCCTAGTTGAGGCCTCACTAGCACATGGCACGGGTCGCAATCCTGAGATCACAACCCTGCAGGTCCTGCCCTTTAACTTAGCACACAACTCTCTGAATTCCCTATGCAGAACCTCGTCACTCGTCCTACCCATGTCTTTGGTACCTACATGGACCACGACTTCTGGTAGTTCACTCCTCCACTTAAATGCTGAGGACTCAATCTGAGATATCCCAGACCCTGGCAACATACCATCTGTGAATCTCATTCTCACCCACAGAACTTCCTGTCCACTTCCCTAACCAATCCCCTATCGCCGCAGCGTTCCTCTTCTCCCCACTTCCCCTCTGAGTCGCAGAGCCAAACAGTGCCAGAGACCCAACCACTGACTCTCTTCTGTTATGCCAATCCCCACCATCCCCACCTCAAACAGTATCTGAAGTGATATACCTGTTGTTGAGGAGGATGGCCACAGGGATACTCTGCACTGGCTCATTAACCCCTTTCCCCTTCCTGTCACCCAGTCTCCTGTGTCCTACACCTTGGGTGTAACCTCCTCTATGCCCTTTCCATCACCCTTTCAGCCTCCTGAATGATTCGGAGTTCACCCAGTTCAACCAGAGCTCCAATTCCTTAACGCAGATTGTTAGAAGATGTAGGTGTAGTTGTCAGGGACACTAGAGGTTTCTCTGCCTTTCCACATCCTGCAAGAGGAGCTTTCTACTAACCTGCCAGGCACTTCTACTGCCCTAGCTGAGCAGATTTAAAAAAGGGAAGGGAAAAAAAACTTAACCTTGAGATTTTTTTGGCTTTCTCTCACTGAAGCCTCTCGTTGCCAAAATCTCGAAGAGCTAAAGCCTTAAGATCACCACTATGAGTCTGTCCACTTAGACGAAGGTCGAAGCACTTGCCTCTGCCATCCCTTAACTTGTTCTTGTTAATCAATCAAACACAGATTTGGTGGCTAGTCAAAACTCTTTTTCACTGTAGCGACCCACTGCTGGCTTTTCTACTCGGGCAGCGAACCTGAGTGAGATCCCCTCCTCTCAAAACTTCTGATGTCCCAATGTTAAATGAAGAATTTTAACCCTATGACATATTTGATTCTTTACTTTGAGGAATCAACTACTCCAAATCCCTCCTGTCAATCTTCTTAGGATCTTGTTTCAATGTTATCATGTTGCATTTTCCAAGACTAGAAGACAATTATCATGCCAGTGCCAAAGAAAAGTATGGTAACATATCTTAATGACCATCGCTCAGTGGCTCTGACATCCATCATCATGAAATACTTTGTGAGGCTGGTCACAGTATACCTCAATGCCAGCCTCCCAAACAACTCTGACCCACTACAATTCATCGATAATCAAAGCAGGGCACGCTATCTCCTTGGTCTCGCACTATTCTCTAGAGCACCTGAATAACATAGACACCTACGTCATATTTTTATTTATTGACTATGGCTTCACCTTCATAAAATAATTCCAAACTAGGTCTCTGCACTCCATTTCTTGACTTCCTTACCAACAGACAGCAATGAGACAAGTTAGGCAACAACACCTCCTCCAATGGTGCCCTTCACTACACTACTCATATACTCACAACTGTAAGGCTAAATTCTAATCAAACTTCATTCAGAAGTTTCCAGATAACTCAACCATAATGGGCTGGATCTCAAATCGTGATGAGATGGAGTACAGGAAGGAAAGATAGAGTCTAGTGACAATTACCCTTCCCTCAATGTCAGTGAAATAAAGGACCTCATCACTGATCTCAAGAAATGAAGTGGAGTAAACACTTGTCTGCATCAGTGGCATTTAGGTGGAGCTGGTTGAGAGCTTCAAGTTCCTAAGTGCAAATATCACCAACAATTAATTTGTCCAAGTCCAGCTCTATGTACAGTCGGGTCACAAAAGAACACCATCACCCTTATTTCCTCATATTCCCAATTAGTATTACCAAATATTATAGATGTCCAATAGAAAGAATCCTATCCCTATGCATCTTAACTTGTTAAGGTAACCGTCCTGCCCAAAACTCCAAGAAATTGCAGAGAGTTGTAAATGCAGCCCACTGTGTTACGCAAACCAAGTTTCCTTCCATTGAAATAAAGACCACAGATGCTGAAATCCGCAGCAACAAACAAACTACTTGTGGAACTCAGTGGGTCCAACAGCCTCTCCACGGAAAAAGGAATAGTCAACATTTTGTGTTGAAACCTTGGAGTCCTGATGCAGGATTTTGACCCTAAATGTAGTCAATGCTTTTCATCCCAGAGATCCTGCTTAATCTACTAAGTTCCTCTAGCAGATTGTTCACCGCTGCCCTCCATTCACTCCAGATCCTGCACACTTTCCATCATATTGAAAAATTAGCCAATTAATCAGACATCCCCTACCCACAGGCATAAAGCCAGCTTCTGTTCTGCTCTTGAACAGACCTCTCATACTCTAAAAGATAAACACTTCATCTCCCATCTACCTTGTTGTAGACCCAAAACGTCAACTGTCCAATTCCTTCCACAGATGTTGGCTGACCTGCTGATTTACTCCAACACTTTGTGTTGCTTCTGATTCCAACATCTGAAGTCTCTTGTGTTTAAACCTTCTCTACCTACAATGTACTTTCTCTGTAACTCTGCCTTCCACATTCTACTACATCGATGTAATGAACTGTTTGTGGATGGCACGCAAAAGCTTTCACTATATCTCAGTACATGTTAATAATAAACAAACACCGACTATAAATTTCAACCAATCTTACTAATTCTCATTAAAAATGTAATGCCCTTAACCCATCAGCTACATTCACAAGCAAATGTAATACCATGGTTTGAAGACCAAAACTGTGCCCAGTATTCAAGCTTTACAATTGCTAAAAGCTTAGCAGAATCTCAGCAAAACTTCAAGACATCCATGCAGTGCAAGGAGGTGGCAGTAAAAGTTAATTGACCACTTGCCTTCCTAATTGCTGCTTCACTTGTATGTTTACTTGCATTTTTAATGAATTAGCAAAACAGGGTCACTCTCGGTACCAGGATCTGTTCATTTTTCACCATGTAACAAAAGTTAATTTCTATTTGTTCGAAGAGCATAGCTGCAATTCTCTTCACAATAATCTCAAAATTAACCATTTGCATTTCTAAATAAATTAAACTCACTTTTATTCACAAGAGTAACTTGCAAATAGATGAAGCCCAGCATCAATTCGCACAAGTAGCCTGTCACTCCCACAGGCTTGTACATTCTCTCACCATTTTCAAATCATTAACCAATCCTTTAGCCATTCTAATACTATCTCACAAATGATTATCAGGCTGACTAACCAATAGTTCCTAATTCTTACCTTTGTCAAATTGCGGAGATACATTTGTTATCTTCAAAATCTATTGGCATCATTCCAAAACCCAGAACATTTTAGAAAAGCTTTGCGTCTACTAGTAGAAACAGAAAATCCCATCTTGCACCATCTATTCACAGATTATTCTTCAAACAAAAGCAAATTTAACTTTTCTGGATTTGAAAATGATCCAGTGAGATTACTGCACAGAGAATTTCAGCTACGCGCTTTGGAAGAATAAACTTCTGCTTTGTTAAGTGCTCTATCATTCATAGTTCTTAAGGCCCAGATAGTTAGCATTGCTGCTTCTTTGTGGAAATAACACACTGTACATAACAATTCTTCTGAGAAACAACAGCCTTCAAAATAACATGTCAATCTACCAAAGGGAAATCTAACAATTCAGTAGTCTACGGATGAACAAACTTATTTATACAACTGGAACAATGATTATCCCCCTCTCCCCATGCATAAGGCTCTTGAACAAGAAGGAATAGGTTCACTCACCCTAACACTGAAATTATTCTGCAACCTCTGGACTCACTTTTAAGGACTCTAAAACTTGTGTTCTCAATATTTATTGCTTATTTATTATCATTTTTCATTTTTGTGATTGTAGTTTGTTGTCTTTTGTAGATTGTCTTTGTTGTGTTCAAGTTTATCATTGATTCTATCTAGTCTCTTTGTACTTACTGTGAATGCCTGCAAGAAAATGAATCTCAGGGTAGAATATTGTGACATATATATACACTTTGATAATAAATTTCTGTAAGGAGTTTGTACATTCTCCCCGTGACCACATGGGTTCCCTTTGGGTGCTCCAATTTCCTCCCACAGTCCAAAAACATACTGGTTGGTTGGTGTAATTGTAAATTGCCACGCGATTATTAGGCTAGGGTTAAATCAGGGGTTGCAGGGTGGAGTAGCTCAAAAGGCCGGAAGAACCTGTTCCACAATGCCGCTCAATAATGAATAGATAGATAGATTTTGAGTTTTGAACAATGGCTGCTGGGAAATCCTCAGATCGATTATCCACTCACATATTCTCTATTTTAGCTAAGGTTTAGTCCTAATCCTTCTTTACCGGTATGTATTTAGCAAAATTAAAACATTGAAGACTTCCAAAGTTCTATTTGTATACATTTCAGTCTTCTCCAAAGACCAAATATTTGTTGGATTCTGCCAGCAATTCCTTGCACATTTTCAGAATTCCTGTGCAGCTGCAGAAGTCTGATCTTGTTTGCTAAACTTCACCAGTAATGTCATGGCTGTGCTTTAAGAAACAGAAGCAGGACTAGGCCATGCAATAGGCTGTACATCTACCCGGTTATGCCCTGAAACAGTATGTACATTTCAATGGCTTTCAATCCACATGGACTTCTGCATTGAAATAATATGCCCCCAGAATACCCCAACATTTATGCTAGGACATCTGCTCTTGAACCTTGCCGGAGTTTAAAACTGGCACAAGTCTGCAAGCATATTCATTTGAATGACAAGTTGTAGGGACATGGGAAGATGGCAAAACAAGCTAAATAGCCTTTTGTTATTTATAAATCCTTTATTGCTTTTAAATAATGTTTTTTGGTGATTTTAATTTTTCATGAAAATTAAAACTCTTATTGTTACTAATATTGGATCTTTGAGCAGAATAACAGCTATTTAAAAAAACTTGAGTTTTGACCATTGGAACGCTAAGAACATTGTGACTGTAAACTTTGAGAAAAGTTTCACAGGTTGAGCTTTGTCTAGCCCACCAATTACATCATGCAGCAAAAAAAATTTGATCAGAGCCAGCATGAATAGTTATAACAATTCAGATCTGATAAATTCAAGGTCTTGGGGAACAGGTGGTGAGTGTGGCAGCAAGCACTATTCATCAAATTCTGGGCTGTTACATTTCAGAAGCACACAGAAGGACATGTATGAAGTCTGAAAGCACACTACACTCAAAGTTTACAAGAGCTGATGTGCAAAGTGAAATTCAGTCCCTGGCAAAATCATTTGGGTACGATACCCCACCAGAGAAGTAGATGAACTATCTATGAGAGCCGATGCAAGCAGTGTTTTATTCAAAAATTAAAGGACCCACAGAACTAATAACCTAAATAAAAACTCTTCCTTTGTCAATTGTATTTTTATTCATAACCACATAAAAATGTGGCACGAATAGTTTAAGAGTGACAGAAAAAAAAACAAGATAGTAAACACCTTTAAGCCTTCCAAGTGACAAGAATCACATTTGCCAATAGGCAAAAACACATTTCAGACCTCAGTATCAGGCTGTCAGAAACAATGTACAAGTTCAGATGCCACATATTCAGTTCCGGTACTACAGATTCAGTTCACATTCTCTGAAGAACAGCTGGTTAAGCCTTTGTGGTGCTTTAGTATAAAAGAATAACTTGCACTCACACTGATTTTCTTTTAGTATGCAAGCAATATTGCTCAGTACAAACACTATTTTGGTAAGAGTTTGAAATATGATTTCACGATTCATTGTGTTAAAGAAGCACAAATATAATCCGCCAGGGACTTAATCCTATTTTTCTTACTTAGTTCCCAAATCCACACAGCTAGATTTAATCAGATGTATACATAAGCATAAATACTAACAATGTCAGACAAGTATCTGGAGTGAAATTAGCAGCACTGGCTACTTGTTATTTCAGAGAACAAATACTATTAAAAGTCCAATGTTTTGTTACACTTGAGGTGCGCTCACTGAAAAATAAGCGCAATACCCCAAATTGTCTTGAAGTGAAAAAGAGAGGTAAGAATACACCAGAAAAATAAAGAAAATGATTTAAAAAGGTCTGAGTAATCTTGCAATTTTCAGAACAGATTAGCAATTTTGTTTGATGGTATGCAAGCAACAACTTTGCTGTGACAGATGGTGAAAATGTTTGTAGGCTTTGGCTAGCATGTCATTTTCTTTATTCCAAAAATATTAAACCAAAATGAAATACATGCAAGGAATCAGCAAGAGCATTATTCATAAAAATTATATGATTTTATTCTATGAATTCCGGAAAACAAAGGATAAAACTTCAGCTTGCGACAATAGAGTAAGTTTTATTTTCTTGACATCTTCAGGTTTCTCTGCCATATGACATAATCTCATCATCCACAAGGACCTAACAGCCTCACTGGCATGAAGTAGCAAATCAAATACAAATCCCATCTGGGAATGGTCGAGAGCCCTTGGATCTTAGGAATGAAAGCTGTTATCATTTTGTGAATTACAAGAACTATAAAAGGACACTCTACTCAAGCTATCATTGAATGTCACCTGAAAGCAATCACAAAAGGGCTCTACCTAGGCTTATCTCTGAGCTCTGTCACTAAGGCAACCAGAAGGGAATAGGTTTCAGTGGGTCTATGAATTTAGGAAACCATAAAAGCCAGGGCAAAAAGATATGAGCAGCCTCTCAAAGACTGATTGCATTAATACATTAGCAAATATGGTGAAACACTGGATAAATGTCAGCAATTATGGAAAGACTCCTCAGAACAATCCATGATGTCTGTCAGCCCCCTGCAGTGTGATATCTAAGTGTCATTTAGTGCTACCTAAGCTGTGATTTTCATAGACCCAAACCCAAACCACAACATGCAAATTAATCTCAAAGTAGAAATAATTTAAAACAAATTCTTTCAAGGCTGCTACATGTTACATGTCACAGATTTTACAGACCAAAGGATACCCGCTTCTTTGAAGTCTGTCATCACAGAATTTTGTAGAACTTTGTACAGTCTCACGAGCAATTGTTTGCAGTATATAAAATCAAATACCCAAAACCTGCATTTGGTTCTACTCATTTAAATTTACTTGCTAGATGTGAGAAAGACTCACGGTGCCATGGGAACCATTTTCTCTACATTTCTTGTTAACCTCAAGCTCAATAAACAAGGAAACTGGATAGGCTTGCTGTAATTGGATTCCTGTATAATCTTGATTCTTTTCTGAACCTGATGGACCTGGCTCATCTGGCAACATCAGTTAACTTAATCTAAGTCAACACTCATTTAATATATTATTTTTTGAATCCCTTTAGGTAGTAAAAAATACACTGATGGCTGCAGCTCACTTTAATGAGGGATGGGATACTGTACTAGTTGTCAATAATTCTGTTCTGGCATATCCTCACTAGGGAATCATTTATAGACTTCCATGGTTAGTAAATGTTTTCATTCTGTAAAAGTTCAACTGTGACAAAGAAATAACAAACAATCATGTCGAATCTCATTTTACATATAAAAGAGCAAGTTTTCAGAATTTTAAGAGCAAGAACACTGCAGCACTGCAAATGTTGGTTGGAGTTCTACTAACAAGTATAATTTACCCTTAAATTCAAAAAATAATAATTTGGAAAAAACAAATTTAAAATAAATCCAATATCATTTTATATCATGATCATCTGTATGATGTGGAAAATATAACACATTTTGAAATTTAAATGATATTCTTCAAAAAACTAACCATATTATAATATTTTGGGATATTAATGGCTCACCTCTGAGTATAATACAAAAGTCAATATTACAAAATTGTTAAGAAGAGAAAATCTGCAGATGCTGGAAATCCAAGCAACTCACACAAAATGCTGGAGGAAACCAGCAGGTCAAGCAGAATTTATGGAAAAGAGTACAGTCAATGTTCCAGTCCTGATGAAGGGTCTCAGCCCAAAACTTCGAATGTACTCTTTTCCATAGATGCTGCCTGGCTTGCTAGTTCCTCCAGCCTTTTGGGTGTGTTGTTAACAAGATTGTTGCATTGTTTGGGACCAAATAGTGAAAGACTGTAAAGAATGTGTATTTAAAATCTCTTTGCAACTTCACTACATGATGCCATATATCTAATAATAAAATCAAATGACATAAATAGAGTTGAAGAGAAAAAAGGGTACAGCAATGATCTACTACAACATACATCTTTTCAGAAATACATAGTTCACATTCCAGCCCTGTCTGATGTATTCCACGATGGCAGGTTACCCAGATATCTTGGCTGAAGTAGCAATGTTGCAATGTCAATTCACTCTGTAAATAATATAGCTGCACTCTCAGTGAAAAAACTGTTTGAAGCTGTTTAGAGAGGGAAGACTCAAAAAGGTTCTGTGAATATTTTTTAAGTCTTCTAACAATTAAATGTTATGAGGAGAGAGAGTTAGGATGAAAACAGTCCATAGAACAAAACTCCCTGAGTCACCCTGAAACATAACTGCAAATGTTGAAAATCAGAAATAAAATCAAAACATGTTGGGAATATTCAGTACAGACAGCAGTATCCAGGGAGTGAAAAAGACTTCACACCACAGATCAATAACTATACATCATATCATCAAGCTGAAATATTAACGTTCTGTCTCCATAGATGCTGAGTGACTCACTGAGCATTTTTAACATCTGTCATTTGAACAGCCTTGTGTAAACAACTTCACCATCATCTTCGTAAGCAGTCCCTCAGCACTTAAGAGTGTCTTGTTTTTAGACTTGTACTGCGATCAGTGGTTCAGGTCAATCATTTATTTGGGACAAATCTTAAAACAACATAAAATAATTGAGAAAATAGTCAGGATTCCCTTTGTTTATTTGGGACACCATGTCGCTTAAGTGGGCAGGAGACTTTTACCGAACAGATATTACTTCCTGTCAGTCACATTAACTTGTGTAGCCATTAGACATAAAACCATGCTTACAGCAAACTGTCTTTAAATAGCATCAATTCCATGTGCTTGTGTTCAAAGAGCAGTAACTTCTGTCATTGATAGTTGTCAAGAAATAGGCAGTAGGACGATTTATGCTCACTGCGGAACTTGGAAGGTATCAGCAATCATCTTGAATGTTACAATGAAAATAAAGATTTGGAGGATGCACTCATCAAAAGAATTTTATGATGTCAGTCCATTATCTGTATTAGGTGTCTGTGCTAATTTTGTTCATTTACAGACAGTGCATTAGTTGCCTATGGTATCTAATGATGACAGTGAATCCTTTATGGGAGAGTTTTTAATGTGGAAAAGCCGTTGCACTGGACAGTTCCACTGTATCAAACTCAGAAGTCTGACTCCTGTGGTATGAGTCGTCATCACAAACTGATGTCTTCCTTGGTTGCAGTGGATAACCATGACTTCTATGCCTTGTCATGCCTTTCACTCTCCAATGAAGCATTGAAGAACCACCTTCCAGGTCATTGGATCTCACTGATGATCTCATCCGTCCAATTTGCTGGAGCTGACTTTACATGCTATGACAGTCATGCCCCTATTTCACGAGTGTATGAGGCCTGCCAGCTACCATCACCTGGTTTAACCTGCCTGTCAAAATGGTTTACCAGGGTGTGGCCACTGTCATATTCAAACAGCTACTTGGAGCCACAGATGAGCTTAGTGTCTTTTGGGGACCAAAGGAAAGTGAGATGCCTCAGAATGGACATCCATACACAGTAGGAACTAGTTCATAGTTTTATTGTACTGTAATAGCATTGGTAATGTTTGTTACTCAGTTAAATGGCAGTTTGTCTTTGTTTTATATCTTTTTAAATTTTCCATGAAACTTTGGTAAATTGAGGCAGCCGATTTACTTGGCCACAATGTACTGGTCCCAATGTGTACCAGTTAACCAGACTCCACAATATACTGTAACTTACAATAAGAAATATTTATTTTTTGTTTCCTTATTGTGATACAGCGTGTAATAGGCCCTTCTGGCCCTTCAGGCCGCACCTCCCAGCAGTCCCACAATTTAATCTGAGCCTAATCACAGTCTAACCAACTGAAATGTCTTTAGACGATGGGAGGAAACCAGAGCCCCTGGGGAAACACTCCTTACAGGCAGCAGTGGGAATTGAACCCATGTTATCTGTACTGTAGAGCATTGTGCTAACCACTACACTACCATGCTGCCCATATACATATATATATATACATATACACACACTTACACACAAATATATATTTTAAAAAGATCAGTAATGCATTAATAGTATTCGTGGACCATTCAGAAATATCATGGCAGAGAGAAAGAACCTGTTCCTGAATGGTCCATGAATACTATTTTGCAATGTTCTTAAAACACTGAGTGTGTGTCTTCAGGTTCCTGTCCCTCCTTCCAGCTGGTCCTTAATGATGCCATTTTTTTTTTATGAAGCATTGCCTTTTGAAAATGGCCTCAACAGTGGGAACTCTAGTGCCCATGATAGAACTGGCTGAGCTTACAACCCTCTAAAGACCTTTCCAGTCCTGTGCAGTAGCCCCTCCATACTAGATGAAGATGATGCAACTAGCTAGAATGCTCTCCACTGCACATCGGTTGAAATTTGCTAGTCTTTGGTGAAATATCTAATCTTCTCAAACTCCTAATGAAATGTAGCTGCAGGAGTGCCTGCATCAATATGTTGAGCCCAGGATAGATCTTCACAGATTTTGGCGCCCATGAACTTGAAGCTGCATAAACTGCTGACCTCTCAACGATAATGTAAAAACATTCTCTTAGGATGCAATTTGATGCACCAGCAATTCAGCTTCTCAACCTACAGATGAGATGCTATTACCTACCTCGTTATGAACCACTGGTTTATTCTGGATGTATTGGAAAATTGAAATGCACACACAATATTGGAGGAACTCAGCAAGTCAGGAGGCAACTATGGAAAGGAATAAACACTTGACATTTTGAGCCAAAACCCTTCATCAGAGAATTTATGTAGGATACCACATGTATCAAAAATGAGACTAGCATTGAGCCAGCAGGTGTTTCATTGTCCAACTGTTATGCTGTTGATTTGGTACATGTTGCTGCTGGACCCCTCCCTGGCATGCTGTCTGCAAGTTCAGGGCTTTATCCACCTACAAATGGAAGAACCAAAGCTGCCCCTTCTTCTGCAGCTGGAAATAATTTCCAAGTTAATGTAGGATTTGGAGCAACTTTAACATTCATAGGATAAATTCAGTGTTCATAAATGAATATGCAAGGTTTCAAGGTAACAGATTTTTTTTTTTTACGAACTCCTATTCCAACAAGGAGATGCCATTAGGAAGGAAGAATATAATTTGGTTTAAAAAATTAATCTAAATCTGTTTTAAAATGTAGACTCTCTTTCTCCACCCCACTTCCCTCCTTCTCTGTAGTTCAGTCATTCAGAGAGCTGGACATTATATTCCTAAATTCATTGAGCTGTAGTTGCTCTATACTGTAGGTTTATTTTAGCTTCTTTTGATGGGAAAGTATATTTTTGTGAATCATTTGCTGCATTCATGGGATAATAAACTGTAGCAATTTCCATAGATTTGTGAATGGTACCTGTCTGAGAATGAGCCTCACATTTTTACAACATAAAAAGGTAATTTCATCAATCTATCCCATTGTACGATACCCTCTGGCAATAAAGGTCTATGATGATACCTTGGAAAATATATGTTGTTTCCTGTGTCTCACAAGCCACTGCTCAATGCAGGCAAAATTACTGATAAAATTCACTATTGCTTTCAGTGCGCTAGTGCAGAACCAGAATTCATTGTGTATTATGTATTGCACTGTACCGCTGTCACAAAACAACAAATTTCTCAACATGTTAGTGATAATAAACCTGATACTGATTCAAGATACAGCATAGGATAGGTAGGATCAATAATTATTTCAAATTGTAACAGGGATCTAAATAATTGACAAAGTATAGTAGCATTGGCTAACCATGATAAGAGATCTGGTCACAAGGGTCATTGGTCAGAACCATGATAAATTCTCAAACTTGTTGAGTTCTGGGTTTGTCTCAGTTCAATCAGTACTGGTTGGATTTAGCACCCAACATGTTGATTAGATAGAATTAGATAATGTAGCTTTGGCAGTATCACAGAGATTAAACAACAAGATCAAGCTGTCACAGATCCAGTCATATTGGATCAGATGTTCTGTCAATTGCCATTTACAGGACTGCATGGAGTTTAATCTAATAAAGAACAGACACAAAATGTTACTGCTATCTGCAACCAAGTCCTAAATGCAGTTTGTACACTGAGGGAACTCAATTCTCTTAAAGCATCATTAAAATGATTAAAAAAATACAACTTTTTGCCCTCCAAACATCTTACGCAAGACTCAAGGATATAAGTCTGCAAATTATAGTTAACAGTAATTCCTCAGATCAGATGTCTACAGACAATGGCGTTCTCCAAGTATCAACAATAGGAAAACAGAATTGTTCTCCTTGAAGCAACTAATATTCAGAGATGCACCAGGCCCCTTAGACAAGGCAGACAAAGAAAGTCTGTTTGTATTAGATGATCATAACAAACTAGAGGATTCAAACTAGAGACACAAGGAGGTTGCGAGGAGAGTTTTGTTATTTTTAGAAAAAAGGGCTCTTAGTGGTAATATACTGGAAGTTGCACCTTTAATGGGGATCTATAAATTCAAAAGGAATTTGGATAAGCTGGGAGGAAAATGAACTTGCAAGGATAAAAAGACTGAGTGGAGGGTCCAACTAAGCTGCCCTTCTCCCAGCAGCTACGAACTTCTTGAACTGAACAGATTGTATGTGTCAGCATGATTCAGCAAGGATAGAAAATGTTACATAGGATAGGGAGTAAGGCAAGGGTCAAAAGGTTGAGGCAAGGGGGAATGAGTGGGAAGGCAGGCAAGGGATTTACTAAGTCAATTATAGGTGTTTTAATTTAAATGTTTTCAACATCTGGTCACATGCAGTAGTAGTGGTACAACTGAATACCTTAACTATTTCAGAGGGCATTTATGAGTGAACTACATAGTAGCACACCTGGCAGATCTGTTTCCTTACAGCTCCTGTAACCTGGGTACAGTCCCGATCTCTAGAACGACAGTTGTGCAATTCCATGTTTTCCATGATTGCATATGCTCTCATTTCCTCCCATTTCCCAAAGACATGGAGCTTAGTAGGTTCTTAGCCACTATTAATTTTCCCTAGTAGGTATGTGAGTGGTAGAATCTAGGTAAATTGGAATGTGGTAAAAATCTATCACAGCGAGAATGCTATTGCTCTTTGAGCCAGAGAAGACATGATCAGTCTAAATGGCCTCCTTCTATTGTCAGAAGGAAATTTAATAATACACTACCAGAGTAGGTATAGATGGCAGATTTCATGCTCTTTTGGAATTTAGTTGATTTTGCAATCATCATTACTAATATGACTAGTTTGTTTTAATATAAATTCTAGATTAAGTTCTTCCTGAGATGTTTGGAACATGCATTTGCACCTGGATTATTAGCCTGGTAATTTAACTGCTCCATCACCATCATAACCATGTGGAGAATAAAAACAGTTCATAGATTAGAGAAAGAGA
This sequence comes from Hypanus sabinus, assembly GCF_030144855.1. Classification (NCBI taxonomy): domain Eukaryota; kingdom Metazoa; phylum Chordata; class Chondrichthyes; order Myliobatiformes; family Dasyatidae; genus Hypanus; species Hypanus sabinus. The sequence goes on along the minus strand of NC_082716.1, from coordinate 45,084,537 downwards.
GAACTGTTGATTCTAATCATTAAAGCAGGTGGAACATCATTGATCCTAACTGAATGATTATTAGTTTCAGAAAATTTAAAACATCAATATCACATATAGTTTTTTAGTCCAACCAAATAATCAATTTATTAACAATGATGTTGTCAATCAAAAATCTTTTTAAGACAAATCTTGGCTTCACTGCAGCAGATTTTCCCCCCAATTAAAACTTAAAAGTTTTATAATTACTCCACATCTTAAATATTTCTACAACAAATTCATAACAGAAACTAAATCTTTAACAGATTAAAGTAAATTAAAACCCAGGCTCCAGTAAACAGGCTTTCATTCCAAATTATGTTAAAACTTGAAAAAGAAATGAAAAATGGGTGGTTAAATTATTTCAGTTGAAAGTCTTTATGTGCTGAGATACTAAAACACCTTGAAATATTTATACAGCTGACTATTCTCAACCAGGGCAAATCTGAAAAGTAAGCTCTTGTGCCCTATGCTTCTCTTCAATTATGTAAGATGTTTGGCTAATGGTTACAATGGTCATATAAAAAGAGTAATACAGAAATGAAAATATCAAAACCACATACTAACAAATGCCAAATGGTACATAAAAGAACATCTGCTGAAAGAAAGTCTCTGCCTATTCATTACACAATAACGAGTAAAGCATAGTAAAATTTGTTGAAAATACATTGCACTCACTGAATCATCCTCGGCAGCAGCAGGCCAACCTTCCCATACCTGATGGCGGACGTGAATGTTTGTGAGGTCAAATATGTTACACTTTACCTAATAAAAAAAAGTTTAAAAAAGATATAATACACTTCATTTTGGTTTATTAGAAAAGTCATTTCCAACATACAGCACATTTTTAGCATAAGTCTTTATGCAACAAATGAAGAGAATAGTTATTAATGTCAACTTCATATTTGAGCTTTTTCTATGATTTTCAAAACATTTTCAAAATAAAAAGGCATGGTTTTCAAAGACAGTGTCATTCAACATAGTATGATTATCACTGGATAGTTTTTGAGAAAAGTAAACAAAACACTCCATTTAGAGTGTGTTTTTCTCAGCTCCCAAACATTATACTGTTACGTCCGTAGCCCCCTCCTTTGTGAGAATCGCCAGATCACTGTTGGGTTGAGTCAAATGAGGGGCCAAAGACATGAGGGGGAGACGTGCAGGATGTCACGTTTCTCCCCCCCCCATAGCGATGTAAAGCTACGGGACATGGCCATTCTCTCTTGGAGACAGATTTGTGGATTGAGATGCTCTGCTACGTGAATGCCCTTGGGCAAAGTGGGCTGGTTGAGGGAGAGATTGCATCACCCCCAACCTAATTGACATCTATGACCCTGCGAGTCAGAATAAAAGAGGGGCTGTAGGAACAACCCTTCAGACGCACCAGAAGAAACGTTAAGCGACCACGTAACAGCAGACTGTCATCGGAAACCAAGCTACGTGCGTTCAATTCCGTGGCTGGAATTGGTGGCTGAAACCACGGAAAACGGCTTTTTAGCTAACAATGGGGAAACCTGCTCCCCGACTCAACAGATTGACATCATAAAAGACTTGGGCAAGTTTAAACCGCATTACTTTTAAACCCAACAACGCTGCAGCTTGAACGAACTGATAGTGACTTATCTTTCCATCGGACAATACAGTAACCCCTAGACAATGATAGAGTTATTTCTTTTCAGTTATTATGATACCCGCGCTTAGATTTAGTATTGACGACGTATATTATCTGTATGTTTGCATTAATCTTCTTTTTGTGCCCTTTATCAATAAATACTTTTAAAAATAGTACCATCAGACTTCAACGGACCTCTCTATCTTTACTGGTAAGTGATCCAGTTACGGGAATTTCGTAACAATACGTATCAATATGATTTGGGTTATTCAATTAAAAGAGAACTGTACAATGGGCAATTTTTAAAAAAATGTTACCATTCACCTTAAATGGAGACATTATTCATCATTCCTTTCTTTAAATATATACCAATATAACATTCTAAAGAATGCTGAGGATATACAGTAACCTCAGTTTTACAAGTACGACCTAGCTCCTGCTAAACAGTATAGGTAAAACAAAGCTGCTGGAAATTCCACAGCTTCAATGCTGTGGAAAGTTTAGCATGTCTTAACTGTTAAACACTACTTCTGCATGCTTGGTAAATTTGGAAAATGACCTTCCTAAATACTTTAAAGTCATTCCATTTAATGATTTTGTATCAAAACCATTCACAATTAATCAAAATATTTTTTAAAAATCCATCAACTGAAAGATAAGTTAGAAATTGGTTGTGCACAATAACAGGAACTTGGTCCAAAACTTAAATTTTAAATATAATCCTCAAAGGCTAGTAACATCCCACATTACAACAATACAGTTCAAGAGATTATTATTAAATTTTGTTCATTATAGGAATTATTGCAAAACAAAATTGCAGGCATATCCTTGAAATTCAGCTTTCAAAACAAAAATCTAAGATCACTGGTGCATGCAATTCAAATATTTTTCTTTACAAATCAAATTGGGTTTCCCTGAAGAGCATGTATCAAGGATATTCCCAAAAATGGCAATTACCAACTTCAAACATGCTCAAAACATTTATCAGAAATTAGGTTTATCAATTCATCCAAAAATAAAACAACTAATTTTAAGAGATTGGATACTTGCAAGAAGCAAGGTGAATTACTGCAAAAGTCAGTCAGAATTGAGACTCAAGTACATTGAGAATTTGGTATTTGAATAACAGTGTTCCCTATTATTCCTTTCAACATAGATCATCTACTATAAGACAATTGGCCTAATTTGGAATCCTGTGTGCAGTTCTGGTCACCTACATCAGGAAAGATATCAATAAGCTTTAAAAAGTACAAAGATAATTGACAAGGATGTCACGTCTTGAGGAAATGAGTTATATGGAAAAGCTGAACAGATTCGTACTTTATTCAGTGGAGCATAGGAAAATGAGGGAAGATTTTATAGAGAGATACAAAATGATGAGAGGTATAGATAGGATAAATGCATGCAGGCTTTTTCCTCTGAGTCTGGGTGAGATAAGAACTAGAGGTCATAGGTTAAGGATGAAAAGTGAAATACGTAAGGGATACATAAAAGGGTATTCTTCACTCAGAGGGTGATGAGAGTGTGGGACAAGCTGCCAGCAGAAATGGTGGATGCAGATTCAATTTCAAAACTTAAGAGAAACTTGGATAAATATATGAATGGGAGGGGTATGGCGAGCTATAGTCCAGGTACAGGCCAATGGGACTAGGCAGAATAATAGTTCAGCACAGACGAAATGGGTCAAAGGGTCTGATTCTGTACTGTGGTGCTCCAATTAATAATAGTATGCTTTACAATTATAATCTATATAATTATAAATAACACCATACTACAAATCAAAATTTTCACAAATTGCACAATTGACCAGCTATGTCATAAGTTATACTCATAAGCTCCAATTGTCCAATGAATTCCACACTAAAATCTCCAAGATTTTTTTAACATAACAAACTAGTGCACTCAAGGGCTCATCCCATCTGCATTAATCAGCTTTACCTAAGTCAGGGAGTTCTGAAGGTCAATTCCCTTCATTGTGGTGAAGTTGACCACCAGGAGAACATAAATACAGGAGATTCTGCAGATGCTGGAAATATGCAGCAGCACACATAAAATGGACAGGATGCTGCCTAACTTGAATGCACAAGTGTTTGCTATTCCTATTTCATTAAACTCCTTTACTTGCATTCTGCTGGAATCATAAGTGTAGTTCATTTTCCATTTTTTTTCTCCTGACTTGCATTCTTACTACCTATTATGCCTGCTGCCATTTAGGGCAGCAAAGAAGGTCCTCCATCTCTGTCTGGCCCATTGTGCCAGTAGCTTACTCTCGGTTTTCACTACTGTCAGCCATGCATTCTTGCATGAGACTCAGGAATACCATTGCACATATATGCAGAAGGATTCTTCATTGCTGTTTCTGTAACATTTTTGCTTGGCTAGTCAGGGTTGTTACCCCTGAGTTGAAACCCCAAACTTAGAATCAGAATCAGGTTTAATATCACTGGCATGTGACACGAAATTTGTTAACTTAGCAGCAGCAGTTCAATGCAATACATAATCTAGCAGACAGAGAAAAAAAAATAAAACATAATAAATAAACAAGTAAATCAATTATGTATATTGAACAGATTATTAAAAAATGTGCAAAAACAGAAATACTGTATATTAAAAAAGTGAGGTAGCATTCAAAGCTTCAAAGTCCATTTAGGAGTTGAATGGCAGAGGGCAAGAAGCTGTTCCTGAATCGCTGAGTGTGCGCATTCAGGTCTCTGTATCTCCTACCTGATGGTAACAAGTGAGAAAAGAGCATGCCCTGGGTGCCGGAAGTCTTTAATATTGGATGCTGCCTTTCTGAGACACCACTTCCTGGGTACTTTGTAAGCTTGTGTCCAAGATGGAGCTGACTAGATTTACAACCTTCTGCAGCTTCTTTTGGTCCTGTGCAGTAGCCCCTCCATACCAGACAGTGATGCAACCTGTCAGAATGCTCTCCATGGAACATCTATAGAAATGTTTGAGCATATTTGTTGATATGCCAAATTGCTTCAAACTCCTAATAAAGTATAATCGCTGTCTTGCCTTCTTCATGACTATATCAATATGATGGGACCAGGTTAGATCCTCAGAGATCTTGAGTTAGAGATCTTAGAGGACTAATGGACCACTCTTAGTCTAACCTTCGATCTGTTTAGCATGGGTGACCCTACCAAGAGCCAAAGCACAAGGCCCTGACTCCAGGCAGCATAGCTCTCAGAGTATTTGAGGCATGCAAGCATCCAAACAATGACATGGTTGTCGTCCTCTTGGAGGTCTGTTATTCTGAGAACTTATAAATAATGAAGAAATATTAATTTAATACAATGCAATCCTTCATGCCTAATTACACATAACATTCAGGAGAAAAACCTAATATTGCATCCTTTTACTGCAATTTTCGGTTTACCAATGATGGATAATAACCGTTTATCCACTTCATCTCAACGAATGATTGCATTTGTTACATTAATGGCTAGAAGATCTATTTTACTGAATTGGAAAGAAATTAATCCTCCAACTGTATTTCAGTGGTTTTCTCAAACTATCTCTTGTTTGAGTTTAGAAAAAATTAGAAGCGTGGTTTTTGATTCTTCAGTTAAATTTGAAGAAACTTGGAGGCCATTTATTCAACATTTTCATAAGAGTTAAATCGTCTTTTCCTAAACTTTACTTTTATTATCCTTAATTATTTGGATGGAGGTTCGGAGTTATTGGCACTACTGTATATGTACTTAACATTATGTTGGTTAGTTTTTTTTCCTCTTTTTTTTGGTTTTTTTTCTTCTTTTTTTTTGTCTCCTTTACATAAATACTGTGAGTTTGGGAGGTCTTATATATTGATTATTATATATCTGATTGTTTATTTAAACTATTAATTATGTATTCTCAAATGCTTTGTATTCATATTTCATCTATGTTTTTCTTAAAATTGATAAAAAGATAAAAAGAAAAAAGAAAAACCTAATATTCCTATTTGAGTAAAAAGTCCAGTTCTCAATGATAATGTGATTTCAGTACAACAGTAGATTACGGTTAATTGAAACATATCAGGACCAATACATTTTTGCTCAATTAAGCAGCTACCCCACTTAGCAACACGGTAGCTTAGCAGTTAATGTGACACTATTGAAGCTCAGGACAATCCAGAGTTTGGAGTTCAATTCCCGTGCCATTCTGTAAGGTGGCTCAATGTGTCCTCCTAATGAAATATGTAGGTTTTCTCGAGGTCCTCTGGTTTCCTCCCATAGTCCAAATATGTACCAGGCAAGTAACATGGTCATTGTAAATTATCCTGTGATTCGGTTAGGGTCAATTGAGTTTGTCAGGGGTTGCCAGGGTGGCATTGCTTGAAAGGCCAGAAGGGCCTAATCTGTGCTGTATCACTAAATAAATTAGACAGTTTCACTGAAATAGTTTAAAACATATATAAAAAGACAAACGGGGTAACAAATTATGTATTTAAATGAAATACAGAACAAATTAGAACACCAGCAATACTACAGACTACTATAAAACTGTGTATTAGTTTATAATACATATCAACGGAGGAATTAATCCAGTGTATGCTTCTGTGTTCTTTTAACTGCAAGTGAATAGAATCAGTACAGGGATCTAATACAGATGATGGACTGCCATCCTACAATGCTTTCGACAATTATATCCTCCAAATCTGACAAGTGAAGTCAGAGCCAAAGTAAAAGCAAAAGAGAAGGCATACAAGGAATCCAGAGTTAGTGATTGAGGACTGGGAAGCTTTTAAAAACTTGCAGAAGGAAACTAAGGAGGTCATTCAGAAGGAAAAGATGAATTATGAGAGGAAGCTGGCAACTAATATCAAAGAAGATACTAAAAGCTTTTTTTAAGTAAAGGGTAAAAGAGAGCTGAGAGTAGATATAGGATGAATACAAAATGACACTGGAGATATTGTAATGGGAGATGCAGAGATGGCAGAGGAATTGAATGTGTATTTTGGATCAGTCTTCACAGTGGAAGACTTCTGCAGTATAACAGATATTCAAGAGTATTAGGGAAGTGAAGCATGTGCAGTGAAAATTATGACTGAGAAGGTCCTCAGGAAGCTTAGTGGTCTGTGGGTGGATAAATCTCCTGGACCTGATGGAATGCACCCTCGGGTTCTGAAGGAAGTAGCTGGAGACAGTACTGAGGCATTATCAATCAACTTTCAAGAATCGATAAGGATTCTGGCATTGTACCGGATGTCTGCAAAGTTGCAAATGTTACTCCGCTATTTCAGAAGGGTGGGAGGCAGTGGAAAGGAAACTATAGACCTGTTAGCCTGGCATCAATGGTTGGGAAGTTGTTGGAATCGACTGTTAGAGATGAGATTAGAGTACCTGGAGGCACAATGACAAGATATGCCTAAACCAGCATGGTTTCCTGAAAGGAAAATCCTACCTGACTAACCTACTGAAATTCTTTGAGGAAATGACAAGCAGAGTCGACAAAGGAGATGCAGTAGACATGGTGTACTTAGATTTTCAGAAGGTCTTTGACAAGGTGCCGCACATGAGGTTGCTTAACAAGATAAGAGCCCATGGAATTACAGGGAAGTTACTAGCGTGGGTGGAGCATTGGATGGTCAGCAGAAAACAGAAAGTGGGAATAATGGGATCTTATTCCAGCTAGCTGCAAGTTACCAGTGGAGTTCCACAGGGGTCAGTGTTGGACCACTGCTTTTTACAACTTATGTCAATCATTTGGACTACTGTATTAATGGATTTGTGGCTAAATTTGCTGAAGATACAAAGATAGGTGGAGGAGCAGGTAGTGTTGAGGAAACAGAGAGCCTGCAGAGAGACTTAGATAGTTTAAGGGAATGGGCAAAGAAGTGGCAAATGAAATACAATGTTGTAAAGTGTATGGTCACGCGCTTTGGTGGAAGAAATAAATGGGCAGACTATTATTTAGATAGGGAGAGAATTCAAAATGCAGAGCTGCAAAGGGACTTGGGAGTCCTTGTGCAAGATACCTTAAGGGTTAACCTCCAGGTTGAGTCAGTTGTGAAGAAGGCGAGTGTAATGTTGGCATTCATTTCTAGAGGTATAGAATATAACAGCAGGGATGTGATGTTGAGGGTCTGTAAGGCACTTGTGAGACCACACTTGGAGTATTGTGTGCAGTTTTGGGCTCCTTATTTTAGAAAGGATATACTGACATTAGAGAGGGTTCAGAGAAGACTAACGAGAATGATTCCATGAATGAAAGGGTTACCATATGAGGAACACTGCATTGAATTTGAATTGAATTTCGGTTTATTGTCATTTAGAAACCACAACTACAATGTAGTTAAAAAATGAAACAACGTTCCTTCAGAATGCTATCACAAAAGCACACGACAAAACAGACTACACCAGAAAACCCACATAACATTTGGCAATCCCCAAATCCAGAGTCCGGAGAGGCTGCTGCGTATTAATATCGCGCTACCATCTTAGCGCGTTCCCTGGAAAGGGGCTCCAAACCCACCAGACATTAACAAGACTACCCAGACACACCAAGTCCGAAGACCAACTCTACCACCCAACAAACCAAAAACTAAAGCTGCAAGACCTACACAAAACCACATAGTTACAACAGTGCAAACAATACCATAATTGATAAAAAAAAACACACCATGGGCACAGTAAAAATAGTCCAAGGATGTTAAGAGACTATAAAGATCGAAAGAAACCACCACACAGTTTCCACAAGTCCTCAGGGTCCCGATAGACTCATCATTCCACGCAGGCAGCAGAAGGGAATACCTCCGCTATGGACTTCCACGGTGCTGCCAGACTCAGCCTCGCAGACACAGCACATAGTGAAAGCGCCCCGACCGCAGCGGACTCCAAGTCCGTCAAACCTCCGAACCTCCGACCATCCCCTCCGGCCTCTCCAAGCACCATCCTCTGCTGAGCGCACTACAGCGCCCCCGCCACCAGCCACCGGCAATGCGACCCCGAGGACCGTGGGCCTGTTCTTCCCAGCAGAGACCCGAACCTCACAACAGCAGCCGCAATGAAGAAGGCCTTCCTGGAGATTTCCAGATGTTCCTCCGTGCTCCCCACATCTGTTTTTCATCAGATTAGGATTGTGTTTGGCACCTTGCTTGCCAAATAACAGATATCAACTCTGGAGAGGCCACTGCGTCGCGCCACCATCTGGCAGCTCTTGGGCTGTATTCCCTGGAGTTCAGGAGAATGGGTGGGGGGGGGGGGGAGGATCTCATAGAAACACTCCGAATGTTAAAAGGCCTGAACAGATCAGATTTGTCAAAGTTATTTCCCATGGTAGGGGATTCAAGGACAAGGGGGCACGACTTCAAGATTGAAGGATGTCCTTTTAGAACTGAGATGCGGAGAAATTACTTCAGTCAATGGGTGGTAAATTTGTTGCCACGAGCAGATGTGAAAGTCAAGTCATTGGGTGTATTTAAGGCATAGATAGATAGGTCCTTGATTAGCCAGGGAATCAAAGGATATGGGGGTGAAAGCAGGGCAGTGGGAATGACTGGAAGAAGAGGATCGTCCCATGTTTGAATGGCGGAGCTGACTAGATGGGCCGAATGGCCTACTTCTGCCCCTATATCTTATGGTCTTATGGTTATAGATACCCTCAAATTCTTCGCAGTTACTAATTTGAAGTAGTTAAAATGTTTGATTTTTATTTCTTGCCATTTCTCATTTCTCCATTGCTCTTAAATAGCAATGATGTAAGCTGTTCTGAATTGTCTTACTGCTTATTTCTGACCAACTTTAAGCTGAAAAAAAATCACTGCTTTTTGAACAAACACACACATCTGATGGTACTTACATAACTTCACTCTAAGTATGGAGTAGTGTCTAACGGCCACACAAGTGCACACAACTGATGCTAGGTAGAAACCATTAGGTAACAGTCTCCTGTTCCAATTATACAGCATAATGTCCTAAATAAATCCTGGCTTTTACTTGATTAGTTTTTGTTCTTCAAGAGTTATCCCAAATAAGCGGCTGCCCTGATTAACTGATGGCCCAATTAACCACAATCCACTGTATATAACTTTTAAATACACTAATTTCCATTTGGAGGTGTATTTTCACTTTAAAATACATGTATATTATACGACACAGGTCCATGTCGACTAAAATGCATATCAAGTCAAGTCCCATTTGGCTTATAACCCTCCAAATATTTCCCATCCATGTTCTCATCAATGTGTATTTTAAATGTTGTTAATATGTAGTACCTGCCTCAACCACTTCCTGTCTAGCTCATTCAACATGGGGAAAAAAAAGTTGCTTCTCAGGTTTTTACTAAATCTTTCTCCTCTCGCCCTAAACCTGTACCCTCTATTTTTTGATTTCCCAAGCCTGGTAAAAAGATTGTGTATTCGCCCAATCTTTGTCCCTCATAATTTGATGCACCTCCCAAACTTCAGTGAATAATGTTCCAGCCTGCCACACCTATCTCCATAACTCAGCCCCTATGTTCTTGCAATTTTCCTGTAAATGTCCACTTCACCCTTACCAGTTTAATATCACCTTTCTTAGAACAGGGTGACCAAAACTGAACACGATATTTTAAATGTGCTATGTATTTCAGTGTCATGTACAACTGCACATAACATCCAAACTTCTGTACTCAATGCCCCAACAGCAAGCATGCCAAAATCATCTTCACCATCCTATCTACCTGCGATACCATTTTCAGGGAACCATGTACTTGAAATCCAAAGTCCTTCTGTTTTACAACATTCCCCATGACACTGTGAAAGGCCTACCTTAATTTATCTTTGCACATCACACTTTTCTGAATTAAACTCCATTTGCCATTCCTCAGCCCACTTACCTGCCTGATCAAGATCCCACTGTAATTTTGATCATCACCTACCTATCAAGCCAATTATATATTCAATTAGCCGGCTCTCCCATGTAATCTAATATCCGATAGCAGTTTACCATGTGGAGCCTTATCAAAGGTCTTACAAAAATCTATACAAGCTCTATCTACCCCTTTGTCCTCATTAATTTTCTTAGTTACTTTTTCAAAACAAAAACTCATTCTGATTTGCAAGACACGATCTCCCATGCACAAAGCTAAGCTATCGCTAATAACGAACACAAGGAAATCTGCAGGTGCTGAAAATTCAAACAACACACACAAAATGCTGATGGAACACAGCAGGCCAGGCAGCATCTCTAAGGAGAAGCACTGTGAACTTGACTGTCTTTGTCCTGACGAAGGGTCTCGGCCCGAAACGTCGACAGTGCTTCTCCTTAGAGATGCTGCCTGGCCTGCTGTGTTCCACCAGCATTTTGTGTGTGTTGTCTATCGCTAATAAATCAGTCTTTCCAAATGCATGTATGTTGTATATTGTATCCTTCAGAATCCCATCCATCAGCCTACCTATCACAGATGTTAAGCTTAATGATCTATAGTTCAGTTTTTTTTAATCTTTCTTAAATAAAAGCACTTCCCAAGTTTCAGTATGTTGATATGGAGCACTCTAAAGGCTGATTTATACTTGTGCGTCACATCTATGCCGTAGGATGACGTGCACCTCCCCAAAAAAGTAACTCAAGTGTCGCAATGACACAGACCGCAACAACTGTGATTGGTCTACTTGGTAGCATCACATTTCTGGTTGCTTCTTCTCCGCCATGTCTGCACACCAATGTGAAATAGATTACCCAAATCGTCAAATCTACCTGCCGACATGCAAAAATATTTGAAATGCATTTCCTCATCCATGTCTCTCACGAAGAAACTCAACACAGTGGCATAGAAACCCCACCGCCAACTAGTGTTTTGGCGTACACCAACACATGCTCGCTACAGCATAGAGCCGACGCAGAAGTGAAAATCAGGCCTACCCTTAGCCCGTACGCACAAGTATAAGTCAGCCTTAAGTCTTGGACTTGCTGTAAGTTTTAGCACATGAGCTTCCCTTGCATAGCTACGTTATATTTTTTATATATTAACTTAGTCTTCCTCTTTCATTTGGTAATGCTCAAGTTTCCATGTTTGGCAGCTCACATGGAAGTTTTGGAATGGAGAATGTTTCTTGTTGTCTCTAGCCCACTTTGCTATATTCCATTAAAAATCAATTAAACAGCTAAATCACTATTCACAATTTAAGAAAGAAAATCACTTAAACAATTTTGACCTCTTAAATAATTAAAGTCATTAAAGCAAGCAGTTAATTAAAATGTGTAAATTACCATTCCCTACAGCTATTCCTGTTTTTGCAAATGAATGGACTTGCTGTCCCTGAAACAATCAAGTTCATGCTTAAGCAACCAGCACCATGCAGAGTCCAACATCTGTGCCGAGCCAGTCAGGAAGCTGCAAACAGAACCTAGATAGGAAATTCAGGACTTTAATGTTCAAGTTGAAGAATCAAACTTCATAAAATGATTAAGTACTGGCAGTTCTGTGGAACATTACACTGGAAAATGAGGTCTACATGTTTTATGAACTAAAAAGTGAGAATTTGTCTAGTTTGTGTCTCTTTCATGGAATTGGAAACTTCAAGTAGCATAATTTTCCAAAGTAATGGTTTCTTAAAAAGCGTTCCCTGAAAATTGAATATAACAAATTGGATCTTTATTTAATTAGGACGATATTCCCTTGGATATTAATTCACACAAAATGCTGGAGGAACTCAGCAAGTTAGGCAGCATCTATGGAAGGTAATCAACAGTTGATGTTTTGGGCTGAGACTCTTCATCAAGACAGTTCATCAGAATGTTGACTGGTTATTCTCCTGCATTGATGTGGCTGATTTGCAGAGTTCCTCCAGCATTGTGTGCATTAATATCCATGTGAATAACATTCTAATTAAAGAAAGATCCAATTGGTTATACAGGTAGTCTCTGAGTTAAGAACGTCCAACTTACGAACTCGTACTTACGAACTGAGGAAGGAGAATGCCATCCGCCATTTTAAGTCAGATCACGACTCAGTCCGCCATTTTAAGTCGTTCCGTTGACACTGTGTTGAGTGTGTAACTTTGTATTTGGCTTAAATTTTTCTTAGCAAGATTCACCTTGACACCCCTCCCCCCCCACCCCGCTGCCTTTCCAGTCGGCTGGTGGTGCAGTGAGATCAACGCCGGGCTCAAGAACGGACGTTCCCAAGTTCGATCCAGTGACAGACCGCTCCCGAGCGCACCAGGTTGATGTCCAACTGGCAACTCGACCTAAAAAAAAACACTGCCACCTCCAGTTTAACTTTCCACGTGGAAATTTGTGGAGGATCAAATACCAAAACCCAAACCTAGCACAGCCTGCACTGGTCCCATTTAACCTGTCTCAGTGCAGTGGATTTTAGGACCTGGGGAATTCAGTGCCGTAGTTCTTAGGACCTGGCGGAGCTAAGGAGCCGCCGCCTGCAGTGTTTCTGTTCCGTTGACAGTAAGCAATCACGATTGAAAATAAAGTGAAAATAATAAAAGCAATCAGAAAGAAGTGAAACGTCATCGGTCATTGGAAATCGTTAGGCTACAGTCGGTCAACAATCGGAACAATTTTAAAGGATAAAGGATAAAGTGAGAATAATGGAGCATGTGAAAGGCCCTGCCCCAATGAAAGCTACAATTATTACTAAGCAAAGCAATAGTTTAATTATTGGAATACATACGTTTCTTAAGCGGTTTATATGCATAGAAAGGTAAAATATATACTATATACTAAAACAAACGTTTGACTAACTGACGCTAAATAATACCGGATGTACTTGTTCTCACTTATGTAAAAATCCAACTTAAAGATGGACTCAGGAACGGAACTCATTTGTAACCCGGGGACCGCCTGTATTCAATTTTCAGAGAACACTTTTTAGAATAACAGACCTCCAAGAGGACCACAACCATGTCATAGTTTGGATGTTTGCAGGCAGCAAAGACTCACGAGAGCTATGCTGTCTGGAGTCAGGGCCTTGTGCTTTGGCTCTTGGTAGGGTCACCCATGCCAAACAGATCGAAGGTTACAGGTTAGACTAAGAATGGTCCACTGGTCCCCTGACTGGCCAATCAAAACTGTTACAGAAACAGCAATGAAGAATCCTTCTACATATACTTGGAATGGTATTCCTTAGTCTCACATGGGACTGCATGGCTGACAGTAGTGAAAACTGAGAGTAAGCTACTGGCACAATGAAGGAAGCCCTGAACACCACACAGAGATGGAGGACCTCCATTGCTGTCCTAACTTCCAGAAGCCACAACAGGCAGCAAGAACACAAGTCAGGAGAAAAGAAATGAAAATGAACACCACTTAGGGTTCCAGCAGAATGCAAGTAAAGAAGCTTAATGAAAACAGGAACAGCAAACACTCGTGCACTCTTGTCAGGCAGCATCCGTGCTCCTCAACTTGCTGTGTATTTCCAGCATTTTCTTTTAATATTTCAAGCTTTCTGCATCTGCTGTTTCTAGTGTCTTTCAAAATTTAAATTAACATGTTTTGATGTAATTTAAGAGATTGATATCTGGAATTTCAATCAATGTGACACTGATTTTTCAAAGCACCATTGTAAACTACGCTGGACAAAATTATGCAACTTATATTATCCCAAAGTTTATCCAGAGACTTTTTGCTGTGAGTCATCATGACAACCGTATCAAGATTTTCCAATTAGGGCTCCAGAGAGCGACTTCATTAGCCTTGCAAAAGCCCTGTAGGGGTATTTGGATCATAATATCCTTGAACGCCTGTCATAAAGCTTCCATGGTTTGGCTCCTACAATATCAAACAACAAGGTTTGCAATGAACTAAAATAATTAATTCACTGGGTTCCTCCACCTTACTCCACTTAACATTTACTGCTCACGTACAATTTTTTTTCTAATCATTGCACTCCTACTCATCCTTTCTGAAATCTGGTGTGCTCCCCTTCCCTAGAGCCATCATAAATACAAATATGACCACTCCCCCAACCATCATGTTATGACATCAGAACACCCCCCCCATCACGTCCCACATTAATCTGACATCCCCGCTCCTCACCACGTGGCATGCTTCCCCAAACTCTTTTGTCTTTTCTACCACAGTCTGATCCAGGGTCACTATAACCTATCCCACCATCACTTCAATTTGGGTCTGAAGTCAACCTCACCAGATCACTGCAAGATGGCACATTTAAATATAAAAAGAGACTTTGATGGAGACTTAAGTGGCAACGAATCTTGATGTGTCTACTGGTCCTACACTTTACCACTGGATCCCCTCCCCTATCTATTTCTATCTGCCCCTCATCACTCCAATAAAGGCTCCCATTATCATCATCCTTACTTATAAGATTACAGCACTGGAGACTCTGTGTCCTTATTATCACTCTTCCACCTCTGGATCCAACTCCATCCTTCCCCCATCTTTCTACTAAATCAGGAAAAACTTTTGGTATTCTCTTTTACACTACTGGCTAGTTTACCTTCACATTTCCTATTTTCTCTAACCGCATTTTAGTTGCCTTTTGTTGGTTTTTAAAAGCTTCCCAATCCTCTGGCTTCCCACATATTTTTCCCTAGTTGTATGTCTTCTCTTTTACTTTCATGCTGTCTTTGCCTCACCCTTCTTTTAGAATGCTTCTTTTTCTTTGGGATTAACCTAATCTGCATCTTCCAAATTACTCCTAGAAACTCATTATTCTTATTATTATTCACAAACTTGGCAACAAAGCCATCAATTTTGTTATCCAGATCATTAAAATATAACATGAATTGGAGAACACTGTACCTTCTATTATTTCTGAAGATCAAACTGGTTTTATTAAAAATTGCCTTCCCTTTTTTAAAATACGGCATCTATTTCATATCTTATATTCACCCTCAGTTAGGACTCCTGAATGTGTCATTTCTCTTGATGCAGAGAAACCGTTCGATCGTGTGGAGTGAAATTACCTTTTTGCAGTTTTAGAAAAATTTGATTTTGGACTAAGTTTTGGTTCATGGATTAAATTGTTATATTCATGTTCCACCGCTTCTGTTTTGACAAATTCCAGTCTTTTAGCCTTAAATGTGGCACCTGACAAGGATGTCCTTTTAGTCCCTTACTTTTTGATTTGGCCATAGAGCCACTGGCGATTGCATTTCGTAGCTGTGCTGAATTGATGGGGATTTGGAGGGGAGGTGTTGAGCATAAGGTTTCTCTTTATGCCGATGATTTTTTACTTTCTATATCAAATCCGTCTACTTCCTTACCCCCAATGTTTTTACTTCTTAATCAATTTAGTCAGCTTTCCGGTTACAAACTTAATTTACGCAAGAGCGATCTCTTCCCAATCAATAGAGAAGCACAAGCATTAGTATTTCATGACCTCCCTTTTAAAATAGTTAACAATCAATTCACTTACCTTTGTACTGTATTACAGTAACAAGGAACTTCAAGAATCTTTTTTGAGAAAATTTTGCTAATCTTTTAAATTCTGCAAAACAGAGTTTGACACAGTGGGTCACCCTTGTCCATGTCTCTGGTAGGTTGAATTAATGTTATTAAAATGTATATCCTTCCTACATTTTTATACTTATTTCAGTCTTTACTAATTTTTATTTCTAAAGCTTTTTTTGATTCATTAGATTCTATTATTTCGTCCTATCTATGGAAGGGCAAATGTTCCAGACTTAATAAAGCACACCTTCAAAAAGCTAAAAAGGAAGGCGGTATGGCCTTGCCCAACTTCTGTTTATATTATTGGGCAGCCAATATTTGTTGTCTTAATTTTTGGTCCTTCTTTCATAATCAGTCTCGACTGCCCAAAATGGGTGCAATGGAGTTCAACTCTAGTAAGGATCTCTCCATTTCTGCATTTCTTGGATCTGCACTTCCTTGTCACTTGCCTAGACTAATGGTTAATCCAGTTATCAGACACACTCTGAGAATATGGGCTCAGTTCAGAAAATATAATGGCCTTCATGGTTTCTCTCTCTCTAGTCCTATTTTAAACAATCATCTTTTCCTACCTTCTACGCAAGACTCAACATTTCATGATTGGTATAGAAAGGGCACTAGGCGCTTTGAAGATCTTTTCACAGATAATCGTTTTGCAACTTTTCAACAACTGTCTGTAAAGTTTAACCTACCTAATGCTCATTTCTTTAGATACCTTCAAATTAGACATTTCATTAACACTTTAATATCAAACTTTCCTGAGATGCCCGAGAAAAACCTGTGTGCCTGTTTCTTTGTATTAATCCATTGGCTAAAGGCTTAATATCTACTATTCGTGATAAGTTAGTGATCTTAAGTCGTGCCCCTTTTGATAAAATTAGAACTGCCTGGGAGCATGATTTAAATATTTCTTTATCTGATGCGGTTTGGGATTAAATTCTTAAATCAGTTAACTTAATCTCTTTATGGGCTCACCACTGCCTTTTGCAGTTTAAGGTTGTACATAGGGCAGGGCTTATATGTCTAAAACAAAATTATCGTGGTTTTATCCTGACATTAGTCCCATTTGTGACAAGTGTAAAGGGGGCGAGGCTTCTCTTATTCATATGTACTGGGCTTGTCCTAGTCTAGAGAAATTCTGGAGAGAGAGAAGCTTTTTTTAATCTTTATCCCATATTCTTAGTTGTTACTTAGAACCTAACCCTCTGATTATCTTTTTGGCACCTTGGGCGAAGCAGACATGCATCTGAGTCTGACTAAACGTCCAACGCTATTTTTCGCCTCTCTTTTGGCTGGATGCTTAGTTCTTCTCAGGTGGAAAGATGTTGCCCCACCCACTCATGCTCAATGGCTTAGTAAAATTATGTCCTGTTTAGACCTTGAAAAGATTCATTATTCACTTCTCAATTTTCAGGCAAAGTTTCATAAGGTGTGGGGACCTTTTCTTGAATACTTTCATAACTCCTCTTTAGATTAAGTTGTATTTTTTGTACCATAATCCCTTACTTCCAGCTTCTTTTTCCTGTAAGTTTTACAATTTTTTAATGTAAGTTACATTATAGTTTTGGTAGTAGGCATTAATTTTTATATTTATATATATATATATATATATATTTACAACTCTGTGGGGTTGAATGCTCCAATTAATTTTTCTTTTACATATTGTAATAGTTGGCCTGGAGTTTTGTAGTGGGAGGGTGGGGAGGATACTAACTTTATATGATTTTATTTTGGGTGGTTTTTCCTTATTGTTATGAATTATATATTAGACACGTTTGTTTTGCACTATTAATCTCCATTTTGTTGATGGTTTTTTTTTGTAATTGTATTGTAGAAACTCATTAAAAATTAATTAAAAAAACATGAAAAGCAGCAGACCTAACACCGATCCCTATGAAACATCACCAGCAGCCAACCAGAAAACACCCCCTTTATTCCCACTCTTTGTCTTCTGCTAGTTAGCCAATTTTCTGTCAATGCTAGTATCTTTTTTATAATGCCCTGGACTCTTATTATTATGCATTGCATGTACTGCTGCTGCAAAGGCAATACATTTTATGACATATGCTAGTGAAGTTAAACCTGATTCTGATCCTGCATCGTCCAAATTACTCCCAGAAACACAAGTCATTGCTCTTCTGTCGTCATCCCTATTAGTGTCCCCGTCCCATCAACTTTGGCCAACTTCTCTCTCATGCTTCACTAGTTCCCTTTACTCCACTGTAATTGGGTACAAACCTGACCTATATGATTTTAGCTTCTCTCTCTCAAACTGCAGGGTGGACCTTGCCATATTATGATCACTGCCTCCTAAGGATTCCTTTACATTAAGCTCCCTAATCAAATCTGGTTCTTTACACAACAACCAATACAGAGTTGTCTTTTCCCTACGAGACCTCATCACAATTAAAAAGCCATCTCATAGATATTCTACAAATTCCTTCTCTTGGATTCCAGCACCAACCTTATTTTCCTTATAGAAATCTCCCATAATATTTGTAACATTGCCCTATTAAATGCTCATTTTACTTTGTCCCCAACATCCCAGCTACTATTCAGACGCCTGTATATGACTCCCATCATGTTCTTTTTACTCTTGCAGTTTCTCAAACTCTACCCGTAAGAATACTATGTCTTACCAACAAAGCTCTCCAGTCACTCGGGTATTTTGTCTCTCCCTTTGAAACAATGTATATTTTTAGATGTTAAGCTCCCCACTGTGATCTACTTTTGTCCACAGCTCAGTGATGCCCTGCCAATTTCCAGCTGTGGTAAAAGATCATATACAGGTGTCCTCCACTTTACAAATGTTTGCTCTACGCCACTTTGCTTTTACAAAAGACCTACATTAGTTACCTGTTTTCGCATTACAAAGAGGATTTTCGCTTTTACGAAAATTTTTCCCATATAAATTAATGGTTATTTGCTTTACACCATTTCAGCTTAAGAAAGGTTTCATAGGAACGCTGTACCTTTGTAAAGGTGGGGGGGGGGGACCTGTACCTTATTATTACTGTATGAATTCAAATATAATCCCCTCAGTTACCATCCATTTCAACTTTGGTCTCTGAGTTGCCTGAAGTTAAGTTCTCTCGCCTTTCTCAACTTTGTCTCTTTTTTTTATTCTAGAAACTTCTGCAATTGCTCCTGCACTCTCCTTCCCTTTTATTTTATCCTGAGACCTGAGGTTGGATCTCCTAACTTAGGCAATTTCCTCTTAAATCAATTAACTGGTATGGATTTTGACATATTAATAGATTTTCATCATGAAAAGAAAGATGCAGAAGACAATGTAACAAAATTGTGGATCATTTGCTGTACGAGTGTAATTAGCACATTAAAACAGAGTTCATGAAACCTATGCTAACAACATGTATTTAATTCAATGACAAAAGCTAAAATTCAACAACAAAGGCTATACTTTAAACAAAATCTATTGAGCCCCACTTGATTGTAAATGATGCTTTCATTATGGCTGCATGGAAAATATTGAAAAGGAAAGGCCTCAATTCCACAACCTTCAGCACAAAGCATCAATTTTTTTTAAATGTAAAACAATAAAACAATCTGAAAAAAGGACCTTTTTTGTATATTTCCTGCATAACCAAATATAGTGCAATCTTAGGAAATACATTAAATTCACCTTTATAAAATTCCAGCATCTGCAGTTTTTATGGATTTTCATTTTTTAAATTTCCTTTTATATTTGTTTTTAAATAGTTATAAGGTTATAAAACAAAGCAAAATGCTTTGCAAGATTTACTAATTGGGAAGTGGGTATTATTCAAAAGAGGAAAGTGTGTTTTGAACAGATGCAGCTATAGAATGAACAAAGCTCTCCTAACACATAAGTGAGCTTCAGTAGCATCTGGGCTTAGATCTGCTTCAGCAGTAACAGATGTCCTGATAAACTCTAAAACTTTATTCTGGATTACCAATCTGAGAAAAAGAGTCAGGTAAAATTGATTTCTCAACTGTACTGATCATAAAACTTAGATGTCTCTGCTATATGTAACACTTATAAAGTGATGCCCAGTTTCAAGCGGTATGGAAGAAGAAATACTGTTCAAATCTAATTAAGTGTAGTTGATGAACAGCCATACAACTGAAACTTTAACTCAGTTTTTCCTCTCCATAATACATATTAACTCTTTCAAGCTTTTCCTATATTTTGGCAAATAAGATTCACTTTGATGGTACAGCTTTCAAATCCACAGATTCACTGCAATTGTACTAGCACTTTGTCTTGTCTTTAAGCATCAATATTCTTATTGATACTTCATAATCACCACAGCATTCAATTTGCAAAGTAATCCAGGTTGATGGATGGAAAATCTTTCACAATTGTCCCCAATATGACTGACAAAAGCTTTAATAAAGTAATTCATCAAACAAAACTGTTCTGCCACAACATACTTAATAAAGCTGTTTAGGAGCAGGGGAGCTTTGCAAAGTACTTAAAGATTCAAGACGACAGCAAGCAGCGCTACTTTCTGCCATTTTGCTCTATTTCAACACCCTCCCAAAAATAAATCATTTTGTCATTCATTTACATACTTGCTATTTGTGACAAACAGCCATTTCCTAATTGACAGCTTCTACCTGTTTAACAAAACTATTGCACTTCAAAATTAACTTATGGATTATAGTGCTCTGGGCGTCATTATGAAAGGAAGCATCTAGTATTATCTTCTATTCATTCCACATGTAATTATCATACACATCAAACTCTTGACAGTAAGACACTGATTAATAAATAGATTCTGAATAGACAATACATTTTTTTTGAAGATCTGGTTGCATTTTGTTATTTATGTGCTTGTAGCAGATGACCCCATTTTTCCAATCATTTTTACAAATTCAGATTGGGAAGAAAATTAGCAGACATGCTTCAGCTCAATTGTACCAGATTCACTGGAATACTGTTCTGTGCATCTTTTATTTTAAAAAAAGGACACAGTTCTTGTGAATATAACAGCTCTCAAGCTACCCATTTAGTCCATGCAATTCCTTACTTGTTAGGATCACTGCCTTAGAGCTTTGAAAATTGGCAATCTTCAATTACTGACAGAGGAGGAGGAGAATCATGACAATATTCATCTGCCTTATGGTGCAACATCCTAAAAGATTATATATCATTTAAATTCACTTCATTAACTGTAAAATACATAACCCAATTAATGCATTTTATGCAAGCTGTAGATAATGTTACTTTAAAATCTAAATTACAAATATCTGGGTTATTTTTATAATATATTTATGAAAAACTTATCTCCAGAGATTTTGGGACGGTTCAAGTTAAATAAAAACATTCTTTTAAGGTTCGTCAATCAGGAGTTACTTAAGTTTTCCCATGAGACACATTTCAGGAATGTGTGTTTTTGTTTATGCATAAAGCTGATCTTTGCTCTTTGGCACAATTCAGATATAGTGACTGGCAAAAAACTATAGGTAAATAACAAAGGTCAACAACATTAATACACAAATCATGCATTCTCAAAGTTGACCTCTCATGGGGAAATGCGAATGTATTGTAATAGTTGAAGCTATAATGATATTACATCTAACTTATGTAAATAAAATTAAAAATCCATTCCTTTATAGTGTTCAGAAAGATTTTTGGTCCTCATTCTGATGACTTTTCAACACTTTGTTCTCTATTTCACATTTACAATAATAACAAAACATTCTAAAGTGTTTTCTAAATAGGCAAATATATCTTCCTTCAATGCTTCAAATATCAACTGCAGTATCTCATCTGAGTCAGAAGCAATGAAATTGTTGAGAGCTTATATCCACTGTCAAATTTCATAACTTCCATTTATAAAAAAGAGAATATACAGTTTTAATTCATTTATCAGAATATTTCCAAGATTTAGTCAATAACCTATGAATTCTTGTGCTCCTTCCAAAACTTCTTGCAATTAAAACTGGATACATTGTTTTCACATGGTTTTAAAAATGAGAGTTGCTCGTACTATTAGAGTCAAATCCATAATGATGGGGCATTATAGGCTTATTCAACAGTAATCTCTACATAAAAATACTTTCCTGTAACATTTTGAGATTTTGTATTATAGTTGTATTGTATTTGAGTTATAATACCAGCACTTATTTGACTACGCAGTGTTATCAAGAACTGCGGCATTCAGTAGCTTCCACTTCTCTCACACCAATCTATGGAGGATTAAAAGAGACTGTACAGCTCTAAACAAGACTGACTGCACTTTCCCTTTTGTCCCTTCAAACAAAAGTTCATTCCTTCTTAGAAGTCTGCTCAGTTGCATGCTTAAATGTACAGTATATTTTCTAAAGTCAACAAGTCTTTACTACATCCCCTTGAATTTAACCATACTGTATTTCTTCCATTATTCTTTAGGCATGTTAAGCAATTTAATCTGTTAATATTTCCTGAGTCACAATATTTTGGCATTAACACAAAGACCACAAAGCTAAAATTTCAAAATAAAAATAGAAAATAGGGTACAAGGTCATAAAATTAGAGTAGCATTGAATTGACTACAGAACACAAAAACAGAGACGATATTGATCTCATCCAAAACCATTTAAAAAATGTACAACTTGCTGAAATTATACATCATGAGCTTTTTTACAGTCTTATTTTCATCTACTAGTTTGGTGATTACTACAGTAAAACAGAACACAAAACAGTACAGCATAGAACTAGGACCTTCAGCCCATGATATTGCGCTGAACTATTTAAGCTAGTGATACCTAATCCCTTCTGCCAGCACATGGAACATATCACAATATTCTCTGCATACTCATGAGGCAATTTAAGAACCTCTGAAGTATCTTTATCATTTCTGCTTCCTCCGCCACGCTTGGCAGTACATTCCAACACACCTAACACACTTCATAAAACAACACTTTCCTGGTGCATCTCTTTTAAATGTTCTCCCCCTTAACTTAAATGCAAGCCTTCTAATATTAAACATTTCATCCCTGGGGAAAAGGTACGACTGTCTATTCTTCTCAGCCTCCCTGCTTCCAATAATTTTATAAACTTCTTCCTGTTTTCTCTTCTCAGCTTCCAATGCTCCACAGAAAACAATCCTAGTTTGTCCAAACTCTCTTCATAGTACCTATCCCTGTATCCAGTCAGCATCCAGATAAACCACTTTTGCACTCTCTCCATAGCCTCCACGTCCTTTATGTAATGACCAAACTCCAGATGTGGTCTAGCCAGTTTTATAAAGTTGAAATGTAACTTCCTGACTTTTGAATTTAAACCCTTGACTAATAAAAGCAGATATGCCATACACCTTAACCACCTGACCAACCTGTGTAGCTACTTTCCAAGAGCAGTAAACTTGGATATCAAGATACCTCTCTACATCAATGCTGTTTAGGGCCCAACCATTAACTGTGCATTTTCCCTTTGCATTTAATTTCTCAGCAAACACTTGCCTGGATTAAACTCCACCTGCCATTTCTCCACCTACATCTGCAACTGATCTACATCACATATTACCTACACTATCTATTTTACACTATCCACAGAGATACTAGTCTTTGTGTCATCTGCAAACTAAATAATCCTCTCATTCGGGTTTTCATTCAAGTTATTTATAAATCACAAAAAGAATAGGTCCCAGTGCAGATCCTGTGAAACACCAGAAGTAATGGAACTCCAAACAGAGTAAGATCCATTGACCATTAGCCTTTCTCTTCTATGAGCAAGCTATTTCTAAGTACAATCTTCTTCCTGTGTTCTGCTGAAGGGTCTCAGCCTGAAATGTCAACTGTACTCTTTTCCATAGATGTTGCCTAGCCTGCTAAGTTCTTCCAGCATTTTGTGTGCATTGGTTGGATTTCCAGCACCTGCAGATTTTCTCTTGTGAGTACAAAATGCCAAGTAACCATGGATTTCATGAATTTTCATCTTCTGAATGAGCCTACCATGAGGGACCTCATCAAACAAGTTACTAAAATTTATGTGGACAATATCCACTTCAACTTAGAAGAGGATAGAACAGTTCTTCGGGAAACAAAAGTATGACACTACTCCCCACTTCATTGTAAATCAAAACATTTTTGACTACAGACATGCCTCAATTTATGAAAGGAATACATCCATGACAACATTTCATAAAGTGAAAATTAGTAAATCAAAAAGCCTGGGCAAAATGCAGAGTGAGAGTTTTGGTACCATGCACTCCTATGTACATATGCAATTTATGAAATCAGAAATATAGCTATGTAATTGAAAGACTCACACACCAGAAGTCAATGGTGCTGTACCAGTAATGTGACCACTGTTTGTATCCTATGCTTGCATCCTTCTTTCTCGCATATTTATTGAAATCCAAATTCTGAGACTTGGGTATTCTTCTCTTTAGCACTCTGTCAGCTAAATTTGTGAATATTCCTCTTCCACAAAAATTTAATCTGTTAAAGCCAATGAGATGTGCTATAAATCATATAAACACTGAATCCAATGTAAATAATTAAATTCATTTTAATAATCCAGATGGGATATTTCAATGGTCATCACCAGTGGGGGAAAAAAACTGTCAGATTGTTGCAGTGTCCACAGACACAATAGCAACTGGTCAAAGGCAGAATGACAGCAAAGTTTTATCAGAACTGTCCTTTACCAAACCATATTTTGCAGAAACTTTCGCCTCTGAAAAGACTGATAGGACTGACCACTACACAAATCTCAAAGTCCTGTCTTCATAATGAGGTTATCCTCCATCAACATATGAGGTATCACTGATGTGCTATATGTGACAAAATTGCTAGCTTAAAACTGGGCACTTTAAGCATTAACATTAACTGGCATTAACAGAATTATATTCCACTAAAATCTGATGGCATAGCAGTTTATTACAAACATTAAATCATAGCACACTACTGTTGTGTGAAGATTTTACTTCAGAATCATGAGGTGCACACCAGGACAATAGAGCACCAACCTGCAGTACAAGAATTTTAATTAGCACGCGAAGGTGTTACATACACAAAGTGCTTGAAGAATTGAGCAGGTAAGACAGCATCTATGGAAAATAATAAAAAGTTGACCCTTCAGGCCGATAACCCTCAATTCGTCCTGATGAAGGATTCTACATTCTTGACTGAAACTCCTCACCATCACCAGGGATATTATCAACTCCCAAGGCATTATTGTTCCTTTAGCTGTAATGACTTATTTTAATTGTTGGAAAGGCCAGATTAAATAAGCAAAACAGTGTTTACATCAAAGGTAGAACTATCATTCAGATCATTAAAGTATTCCTCTCAGCAGGAGTTGTCTGCCTATTTTTACTAAGTTCTCTCAGTTTTTGGTTCTCAAATGGGGTGAGGCCTCGGGTCATAGAAGACTTCATCAGTACTAAAGAAACTGGAGGTATTAATGTGGGTCAGTGGGAACACAATAGCTAAACTTTAGACTCTACACAAAAGACAAAGAGCTAAAAGGTTCAGGACATTGCTGGAGAGGTCAAATTATATTTTTCATCGTTCAAATTAGATGCATGCTTGATCTTTTAGGAAAGTAGTCTACAGTAGTGGTCACCAACCTTTTTAAGCCCAAGGTCCACTACCTCCGCCTTAGTGAAAGGCGAGATCGACCCCAGATTAATTAGTTATACGCATGCACACCAGGGCAGAAAAGACCGGAAGTAAAACACTGCAACCCGGAAGTAGAAATAATATATAAGCACCAGGGGTACCCGCCCTTTTTTAGCACCACAGACCGGTTTAATATTGACGATATTCTTGAGGACCAGCTGGCGGGGGAGGGGGTGATAAACACGATGGGAATACAGCAATACTAGAAGGGGGTTCCTTATGTCCAGTCTATTCCGCAATTTATTTTTCACAGCTCTCGGCACTTAGCTGCTGTCCCGTGCTGCTCACGTTTTTTCCGCTAAAAAAACTCAGTAGGTTTGTCTTTAAGTGTGGGGTGCTTGGACTCAAGGTACCGAAGCAGTTTTGAGGGCTTCATTGCCTCATTAGACAGCCTCCCACCCACCCGCTGCAAGATGCCTTGGGCAGGTGTGGCTGGTCACGGGTGGGGTGAGAGGACTAGGTCAGGGCCGGAGGACCCCGTGCCGGGGCCGCGGCAGTCGCAATCCAGAAAGAATGACCAACTGAGCGAGGAGAGCGACAGGCCCATGCCCGCCCCTGCCCCCCTTGTAGGATCTATCGGCCAACAAAAGTTTGTTTCAGTAGATCGCAGCGCGGTACTACTTTTTCAATCTTTTTATTATTGTTATTGATAACAACAAAATACAATTGATACATAGATAATGGGATTACAAACATACACATTTCAACCGCACATGAAAGAATACATAAGCAATGATTACAGTATAACTGAGTATTCCCAAATCATGGATGATACAATATATAAATAAACAAGGCAAATCTAGATACATCATAATATATAATAAAAAACAGAAAAACGAAAAAGAAAAAAAAATTATGTAAAAAAACTAAACTAATAATCTAATAACTAATAAAGAAAAAAAACAAAAGAAAAAAGAGAAAAAGAAAAACTGGAAAAAGAAAAAAAGGGCCGTTGATAATATCTCACAAGAATACAAAATCATCAGTGTTGTCAACTCCGATCCTCTCAACATATATAAAATCAAAACTGGAAAATCAAATAGGCTTGAAACAGGGCCATATTACATCATATGAAAATATTGAATAAATTGTCTCCATATCTTTTCAAATTTAATAGAAGTATCAAATACACCACTTCTAATTTTTTCTAAATTTAAACATAACATAGTTTGAGAAAACCAATGAAATAAAGTGGGAGGATTAATTTCCTTCCAATTCAGCAAAATAGATCTTCTAGCCATTAGAGTAAGAAACGCAATCATTCGACAGGCGGACGGAGATAAATGAAGTGAGTCCATCATTGGTAAACCAAAAATTGAGGTAATAGGATGGGGTTGTAAATCGATGTTCAATACCGCAGAGATAACGTCAAAAATACCTTTCCAATATTTTTTCAAAAGCGGACACGACCAGAACATATGAGTTAAAGACGCTATTTCAGATTGACATCTATCACAAATAGGATTTATATAAGAATAAAAATGAGCCTTGGACATATGAGCCCTATGTACGACCTTAAACTGTATTAATGAATGGTTGGCACATATAGATGATGTATTAACTAATTGAAGAATTCTATCCCAATTCTCAATAGG
The DNA here is from genome assembly GCF_030144855.1 of Hypanus sabinus. Classification (NCBI taxonomy): domain Eukaryota; kingdom Metazoa; phylum Chordata; class Chondrichthyes; order Myliobatiformes; family Dasyatidae; genus Hypanus; species Hypanus sabinus. The sequence continues at coordinate 45,057,370 of NC_082716.1, read as the reverse complement.
AATGATAAGATTAAGCTCTCTTTCCCAATCATTTTTTGTCTTATAAAGGGGCTCTGAACGTATCTTCATAATTATATTATAAAATTTTGATATAAGCCCTTTTTGAAAAGTGTTTAATTCAAACAAACTCTCCAAAATACCTGAAGACACAAAATTTGGAAAAGTAGGAAGTACAGTATTTAAAACATGCCTAATCTGTAAATATCTAAAAAAATGAAATCTAGGCAAATTATATTTATTAGATAATTGCTCAAAAGACATAAAACAATTGTCCAAAAATAAATCAGAAAATTGTAGTAATCCCTTAGTCTTCCAAGCCGAATAAGCTTGGTCTATAATTGGAGGGTGGAAAAAACAATTGGATACAATAGGAATATTTAAAACAAACTGAGTCAACCCAAAAAATTTCCGAAATTGAAACCATATACGTAAAGTATGTTTAACTATCGGGTTGTCAATTCACTTCGGCAATTTAGAAAGAGCAAAAGGGAGAGAAGTCCCCAAAATAGAACCCAGTGCATAACCTGGTACCAATTTAATTTCCAGGCTCACCCAATGAGGGCTAGAAGATCCATCCCAATCTTTCATCCAACATATCAAATATCTAATATTAACTGCCCAATAATAAAATCTAAAATTAGGCAATGCTAACCCACCTTCCTTCTTTGCCTTCTGTAAGTATATTTTACCTAACCTGGGATTTTTATTCTGCCATATTTATGAGGAAATTTTTGAATCAACATTAGTAAAAAAAAGATTTCGGAATAAAAATTGGTACCACTTGAAAAATATATAAAAATTTAGGTAAAATAACCATCTTAATAGCATTAATCCTACCTATCAGAGATAAAGATAATGGTGACCACTTAGTAAACAAGCATTTAATCTGATCAATTAAGGGTACAAAATTAACCTTAAATAAGTCTTTATGGTTTTTTGTGACTTTAATCCCTAAGTAATTAAAAGTGTCATTAACTAATTTAAAAGGTAAATTTCCATAAATTGGGACCCGTCTATTTAAAGGAAACAATTCACTCTTACTAAGATTTAATTTATACCCAGAAAAATCACTAAATTGAGCCAACAATGATAAAACTGCTGGAATAGACTTCTCAGGATTAGAAATAAATAATAATAAATCATCTGCATACAAAGATAACTTATGAGTATCTGTTCCACGATTAATACCAAAAATATCCTGTGATTCTCTGATAGCAATTGCCAAAGGTTCTAAGGCAATATTAAATAATAGTGGGCTAAGAGGACAGCCTTGTCTAGTGCCCCGAAATAAACGAAAAAAGGGAGATCTTTGATTATTAGTAAACACCGAGGCTACTGGAGTGTGATAAATCAGTTTAATCCAGGAAATAAATGTCGGACTAAAATTAAACTTCTCTAACACATTAAATAAATAAGGCCATTCAACTCTGTCAATTGCTTTCTCCGCATCTAATGAAATAACACATTCTGAAATGTTATGTGAAGGAGTATACACAATATTCAATAACCTCCTAACATTAAAAAAAGAATAACGATTTTTAATAAAACTGGTTTGATCTTCCAAGATAATTTGTGGTAATACCTTCTCCAACCTGGATGCAAGTAACTTGGAAAACATCTTGGAATCTACATTCAATAAGGATATTGGTCTATAGGATGCGCAATCAGTAGGGTCTTTATCTTTCTTCAGTATTAAAGAGATGGAAGCTCTATAAAAAGATTGTGGCAAATTACCCAATCTAATTGCTTCTTCAAAAACCTTATATAACCAAGGAGAAAGAGTAGCGGAAAAACATTTTAAAAATTCTGCTGGATACCCATCCGAACCAGGTGTTTTCCCTGAATTCATGGAGGAAATAACCCCTTTGATTTCTGCATCAGTCATAGGAGTTTCCAATATTGAAAGATCATCTGGTGATAGTCTGGGGAAATTCAATTTCCCAAGAAAATCACACATGGTACCACAATCCTGAGGAAATTCTGAATGATATAGGGAAGTATAAAAATCTTGAAATGATTTATTTATCTCATCATGGTTAACTGTCAAGTCCCCATTTTGCCGACGGATCTTAGTAATTTGACGTTTAACCAAAGCATTCAATTGACTAGCCAGTAGTTTACCCGATTTATCACTATGTATTTAAAAATCAGATCTGGACTTCATCAGTTGATTTTCAATCGAAGATGTAAGTAATAAACTATATTCTGTTTGAAGTTCAACCCTTTGCTTGTAAAGCTCCTTACTAGGAGTAATCAATTATTTCTTGTCAATCTCTTTAATTTTATCAACCAATAAAAGAGCTTCCTTCTTTATGCATTTTCTCAGACCAACAGAATAAGAAATAATCTATCCATGTATATATGCTTTAAAAGTGTCCCAAAGTGTTCCGTAAGAAATATCTTCTGTGGAGTTGGTTGAAAAGAAGTCGATCTGTTATTCATAAATTTAATAAAGTCTGGATCCTGCAATAAGGTAGAGTCAAATCGCCATTGTCTAGCATTAGGAACTGTATCCATAAATTTAATAGAAAGTTTTAATGGAGCATGGTCAAAAATAGCTATAATATCATAATCACAACCATTTACCGAAGGAATCAAGCAAGAGTCAATTAAAAAATAATCAATTCTCGAATAAGAACGATAAACATGTAAGAAAAAAGAAAACTACTTATCCTTAGGGTGCTGAAATCTCCAAATATCAAAAAGTCCATTATCAGTCATGAAAGAGTTGATACAAGTGGCCGACTTATTGGGTAAAGTCTGAATAGATATAGATTTGTCCATCAAAGGATTTAAACAACAATTAAAATCACCACCCATTATCAACTTATATTCATTTAGATTAGGTAAAGAAGTAAATAAGGACTTAAAAAAATCAGGACAATCCACATTTGGAGCATATAGATTAACCAGAGCAACCTTTTTATTACAAAGTAAGCCCGTAATTAACAAAAATCTACCATTCGGATCCGAAAAGATATCGTATTAGACAAATGCAATAGTCAATAAAAATTGAAACTCCCTTTACTTTGGCATTCGAATTTGAATGGTACTGTTGACCCCACCAAGACCTAAAAAAGCGATAATTGTCTTCCTTCCTCACATGAGTTTCTTGTACAAAAATGATATAAGCATTAAGTCTTTGGAATACTTTGAAAATCTTCTTTCGTTTAATCGTATGGTTTAAACCATTAGTATTCTAAGACACAAAATTGATGGTCTGAGCCATATTTCTAAAATCAACCCTTTGGTATAAAAAAGGTTAACCAAATTATAAACTCATGCACCCGGAAGAGGAACAAAAATAGAGAGCGGACCCAGAAGTGACGACATCGTAGACATATTTGTAGTTCAAAAACAGCCCAAATGAAAAAACTAAAACTGGTAAAAGAAAAATAGAGTTAGAAAACAGACCAGCCCTCCACCCCCACAAGAAAGAGAAAAAAAACAGCAGCCAAAATTCGGCTGGAAAAAGGAAAAAATGAGACTAACTCTACCTCCATATCAGCGGAAGACCACTCCGTATATAAAGGATATATATTAAAAAAAAATCCACCCAGACTTTAAAAATTATGATCACTATACTAAAACCAAACTTCTTAATATACTTGGTTGTAAAAAAAAACAAAAATAATATAATCACTAAAAACTTATAAATCGGGTTATAACCCAAACAAATCAAAAAGTATTTAAACTATGATAAGCGATGCATTGTAGGAAGAAGACGAGAGAAAAAAAATAACGCCATCTTAAAAAAGCACCAAAAATATTTTTCCAAAAAACCACCATCTTAGTAAAAAAGAATTCACCTTCGAAGGGTTAAAAATACACCTTCGAAGGAACAAAAATAATAGTCAGCAATATAGTATAATGGTTAAAGTATATAAAACAAACCGATTAATATGACGAAGGAACACTTTAACTTGAATATAAAGTATAGAATAAACCTACACCAATAGCCAGAAACAAAATCTGGTTTGAGGAATCAAAAACCATCTTACACGATCAAAATTCTCATTTATTAGGAATGAGAAATCGTAGCAGTAGGTAAGTTCTCAATCAGAAAACTTCTCGCTTCAGATGTAGAAAGGAAAATCCGGCGTGGAGCGTTCGGCAGCGAGATTCTAAGCTTTGCAAGGTATAAGAGCGCAGGTTTTAGATTTTTCTCATAACATTCAGACATCAGAGGTTTAAAAAGAAGCCTAGCCTTCATTACTTCAGGACTAAAATCTTCTACCAAGCAGAAATTGTGATCCTGAAATTTAACCATTCCTACCCACCGAACCACATGAATAAGTTGCTCTTTATCATGTATGTAATGAAACCGGACAATTACAACCGAAGGTTTAGCTGAAGCACTCGATGATCAACGCATGATTCAATGTGCGCGATCAAGTAACGGGGGGGGGGGGGGGGGGGTATCTGGAAATACAAACGGAAACGCATCTTTTAAAAGTTGAGCAAAGTATTTCGAAGGGTCGCCTTGTTCTATGCCGTCCGGGAGACCAAGTATACGTAGGTTCTGTCTTCTGGACCGATTCTCAAAGTCGACATTTTTGGTTTTAAGTGTTTCCACCAGTTTAGTGGTCGAAATTAAATCCTGTCGCAATTTTTCAATGATCAAGTCTTGTTTCTGAGCGTCTTCTTACAGAGATGTGATAAGAACTTACTGCTGGTTAATTACTGAATCCGTCTTATTCATATAATCTTAAAAAGGCTTTATATCTTGTTTAAAAATTTGTTGTAGTTCATCAAATTTTTTATCCAAAACTTCCAAAAACAGTTCATAAGTTAAGTCAGTGTGTTGCGGATGAGCTTGCTTCTTTCCATTACCATTCGGGTTCCGCCCAGGTTCTCGTCCTTTAGATCTAAGAGCCATTTCTGATTGCATATCTTCAAAAATTCACAATAAACTCTTAACAATAAGTCCAAAAAAATAGCAAGAGTCTTTTGGTGTAGGTAAAAATAAGTTGAATAAGGGTGATCAAAGGTTAAAAAAAGTAAAGATTATGGAGCGAATCTAAAACAGTACTCATTCCATGAGCGTCTCCCGCTGACTCCCGGTACTACTGATACTTCTGAAACCTTGAGCCCAAATTAGGTCGTCTGCGAATATTTGAGCGCTGGGTTCCCCACGAACATTCGGTGTGCAAAACAGGTTTAGAGGTGGCGCCCATCTGTCCGCACTCCAGGCCGATAGCAACGGCACTTCCCGCCGGCCGCGCAAGGGTATCACTGCGGTTAGGCAACTGATGACCTTGTGTGGGTTCAAGTTCAACAGTGGACTGACAGGGAATGAGGAAAGGTGCGGCTGATTCATATTGTTTCCTCGCCAGTGGTTGGGGACCACTGAAGTACACCGTGTGGTGTGGGGAAGCTACATGCATGCGCACTGGGCAGAAAGAACAGAACTAAAACCCCGCAACCCGGAAACAATCTCTCAACAGTATTTGTGTATTTATTTTCCTTTTTTTTTGGAATCTACTGGGAAAGTCTCAAAGATCAACCAGTTGATCGCGATTGATAGCTTGGCGACCACTAGTCTAATCTCTACATTATTGTGTTTGGAATCACAAGTAACCTAGATTAGTTAAGGATAGCAAATTTTCTTCCCTGAAAGACATTAGCAAACTTGATGGGTATTTACAACAACTTCAGATTCCTCCGTGTTATTATTTTAGAGGACCTGTCCTGGGCCCAGCATGTAAGTGCAATTACAAGAAAGCAGAACAGTGCCTGTACTTCCTTAGGAGTTTGCAAAGATTTGGCATGACATCTAAAGCTTTGACAAACTTCTATAGATGTGTTGTGGAGAGAATACTGACTGGTTGCATCACAGCCTGGCATGGAAACAATCTCCCCCCCCCCCCCCCCCCCCGGAACTCAGTCAAACCAGTCCAGACAGTCTATAGTGGCCACCCCCTACGTGTCAGCAACACCCCTGCCAAGAGAGTCGCACATACCTGAACCTGAACACTATGCTGGGGTTTTGGGGAAGTGCCGGGCCTTTCCCTCTGCAATGCTCCTTGGTGTTCGATCAGTAGTCATCCACAGACAAGTCAAAGGTAGCTTACATCATGGGGTTGTTGTGGGGAAGTGCCTTAGTGTGGGCTACAGCAATCTGGGATAATCAGCCGGATATCTGCTCGTCATTCCCCACCTTTATCGCAGAGATGAGAAATATCTTTGACCATCCCGTCTGTGGTAAAGATGCCGCTAAGCGTCTACTCACCCTCTGTCAGGGCCCCCGTAGTGTCGCCGAGTATTCCATGCAGTTCCGGACATTAGCGGCCGACTCAGGGTGGAATGATGAAGCGCTCTAAGGGGTTCTCTGGAATGGCCTCAGCAACATGGTGAAGGACAAGTTGGCGGCAAGGGATAACACTGACAGCCTGGATACACTGATCTCCCTAGCCATCAGGTTGGACAACAGTCTTCGAGAACGCCATAGGGAAAGATCTGGTCGTCCACCACCATTGGCCACTCCATGGCACTCGTTTCTGCCTCTTGTAAAAACAAGTCCCTCTGCTACTCCTGCTCCAAGAGTAGCTCCCAGTCTGGCCACTTCCACCACCCTGGGAGAGAAATTCATGCAGCTGGGACAGAACCACCTCTCTCCCGCTGAGCGACTCCGGAGATTCAGAGAGGGTGAGTGTCTATATTGCAGCCATTCCAGCCACTACCAAGCTACCTGTCCCCTTCAGCCAAAGAAGGAAGGCTCACCAGTAGAAAGGGGGGGCGTGGTGAGCCAGACAACATTCCCTTCTGTTCCCAGAACCCAGATGCAGATCCCGGCAAATTTATGTTACAACAAACATAAATTGCCTCTGTCAACTCTAGTGGACTCCAGTAATGATGGAAATTTTCTGGATGAAGCCATAGCTTCCCAGGCCAGAATTCCTCAGGAGCTGTTGAGTGCCCCTCTGATGGCCCGGGTCACACATTGCACACCACCCCGTCTCCAATTCTCTCCAGGAACCATCGGGAGCAGGTACAATTTAACTTAATTTCCTCCCCTCAAGCTCCTATAGTTCTTGGGTATCCCTGGTTGGTTTGCCATAATCCTCACATCAACTGGACCTCTAGGAAGATAGCCAGCTGGAGCCCGTTCTGTCACTCTTCAATCTGCCCTTTCCCCTGTGAAAGTCACCACGACTTTGTCTGCCGCTGAGACTCCCAACCTATCCAAGGTTCCAGCAGATTACCACGATCTGGGAGAAGTATTCAACAAACAATGGGCCCTTTCCCTGTCGCCACACCGCCCTTATGATTGCACAATTAACCTTTTCCCTGGGGCCCCTCTATCCACCAACTTGTCCCGGCCAGAAAGGGAGGCAATGGAGGCGTACTTAAATGAAACTCTTGTGAAAGGCATTATCCGAACCTCATCCTCGCCTGTTGGCGCAGGCTTCTTCTTTGTGGGGAAGAAGGACGGCTCACTGCGTCCTTGCATTGATTGCAGAGGCCTAAGTGGCATAACCATAAAGAACAAATACCCACTGCCCCTTCTCAGCTCTGCTTTCGAACCACTTCATGGAGCCACCATCTTCTCCAAGTTGGACCTACAAAGTGCCTATCATCTGTTCAGGAAGGGAGGGAGATAAGGGGAAAACCATGTTCAACACCCTCTGCGTCAATTTGAATACCTGGTCATGCCATTCGGCCTCACCAATGACCCCGCCATTTTCCAAGCCCTGATAAATGATGTCCTTAGACATTTCATTAACCACTTTGTGTCTGTTTATTTGGATGACATTTTAATCTTCTCCAGCAATCTTCAGGAACACACTCACCATGTCTGTCAGGTTCTGCAGAGGCTTTGGAAGAACAAACTATTTATAAAAGCCAAGAAGTGCGAATTTCATGTTCCTTTATTCAGTTTCTTAGGATACATTATCGAGAGTGGGCAAGTGAGAACAGATCCCAAAAAGATCCGGGCGATAGCGGAGTGGCCAACACCTACAACACTCAAGCAACTCCAGCGGTTTCTGGGGTTCACAAACTTTTATCGTCATTTCATTAGGGATTACAGCCGGGTGGCAGCGACCCTTACTCGACTCACCTCTCCTAAGACCCCTTTTCACTGGGACCCTGAAGTGGATGCTGCCTTCTCGGAGCTGAAGAGGCGTTTCACCTCCACTCCCATCCTGGTCCAACCAGACCCCTCTTGTCAATCCATTGTGGAGGTCGATGCCTCCGACTCTGGGGTGGGAGCGGTCCTCACCCAATGTTCAGGCCCTGACTAAAAAACTCATCCCTGTGCCTTTTTTCTCTCCGGCTGTCCCCGGCCAAACTAAATTATGATGTAGGCAACCAGGAGTTAGTGGCGGTCAAACTTGCTTTGGAGGAGTGGAGGCAATGGCTGGAGGGAGCAGAACATTTGTTCATCATCTGAACCGATTACAAGAACCTTGCATATATCCAAACCACCAAATGCCTGAATTCCCGCCAGGCCCGTTGCGTATGATTTTTTGGTTGATTCAGATTTACACTCATCTATAGTCCAGGGTCCAAGAACGGGAATCCCGATGACCTCTCCTGTCAATACTCAAAGACTCAAAGACTCAGTCTCAGAACCGCTACATCACAACCACTAATCGCCAGTTTGTTGGTCTTTTTTCTTGTGAGGAAACTACGTTTCCTGATCACTTAGAACAGTTTGTTCTAAGTTTAGCTCCAGTTGCAGGGTACCTATGAGATTGCATTTCTCTGAGTCAAGGTTCCATATCCGGGCTCCGTGTCAAGGATCTCTCCTGCTTGCAGTTCAGCATTTACGCCCGTGTAAACATTCAAATTCAATCTCCGTGCCTGTGTCCTGCACTTGAGTTTGCTTCAGTCTCTCATTGCAACAGAAACAGTGTCGCAAGAAAGCAGCATCATCAGGGACATACTCTCTTCTCCCTGCCGCCATCAGGAAGGTGGACCGAAGTAGGTAACTTCACTCAACTTCATATGTCCCATCACTGAAAAGTTCCCATAACCTATGGACTCACTTTCAAGGACTCTTCATATCATGTTCTCGATATTTATTGCTTATTTATTTATTATTTCAACAAACACAGTTTGTTGACTTTTGCACACTGATTGAATGCCCAAGTTGGTGCGGCCTTTCATTAATTCTATTATGGTTATTATTCTATTATGGATTTATTGAACATGCCCTCAAGAAAATGAATCTCTGGGCTGTATATGGTGACACATGTACTTTGATAATAAATTTACTTTGAACTTTGAAGTTAGTTTCATGGTTACCATTGCTGTGCAAACATGGCATAGCTAGAACATTCCAGAATTAACAAATCAAGTTGAAGCTCAACAGTCCAATCTAATTGTGAATGATGGCAATCAATGAGAAAGCTGATGAGAGGAGCTGGCTCCAAGAACATCCCCAACTTGCACAATTAGAAAATGCAAGTGTTTAAAACAAGGTAGAACCCTTTATAGCTATTACAACTGAACCCCAGGGAGAACAATATCCTTGCGGGAAGGTTTGCTGGATCTGTTAGGGAAGGGTTTTAACTAATTTAGCAAGAGGATGGAAACCAGAGTGATAGGGGCTAAGGAAAGGGCTGTTAGTTTACTAGCAGAGGCTGTGTGCAGTGAGACTTTCGGGAAGGACAGGTAGATGAAAGAGCAAAATTGCAGTCAGTGGGATGAGTTGCAATGTAGAATGGGAACAAAATCGAAAGGCTGTTGGATACAGAATTGAAGGTTTTATATTTGAATGCACATAGTATATGGACTACTGATGATTTTGTAGCACAGTTACTGATTGACAGGTATGACATTGTGGGCATCACTGAGTCGAGGCTGAAAGAACATTATAGATGGAAGCTTAATATTCAAGGATACACGTATCGAAAGAACAGGCAGGTAAGCAGAGGGTGTGGTGTGGCTCTGTTGATAAAAGATTAAATCAAATCCTTAAAAAGAGGTAACATAGGATTGAAAGATGCAGAATCCTTGTGGGTGGAGTTAAGAAATTACAAGGGGTAAAAAGACCCTGAATGGAGTTATATACAGGCCTCCGAATGGTAGCCAGGATGTGGGCCACAAATGACAACAGGAGATAGAAAAGGATTGTCAAAAGGATAATGCTACAACAGGGGGACTTTAATATGGGAAAACCAGGTTGGTGCTGGATCCCAAGAGAAGGATTTTGTAGGATGCCTGCAAGATCGTTTGTGGTTGAGCCCACTAGAGAATCAGTTATTCTGGATTGGGTGTTTTGCACTGAACCAGATTTGATTAGGGAGCTTAAGGTAAGGGAACCCTTGGGAAATGGACCATAACATGATAGAATTCACCCTGTAATTTGAGAGGTTGAAGCTAAAGTCAGATGTACCAGCATTAGAGTAAAGGGAATTACAGACGCATAAGACAGGAGTTGGCCAAAGCTGACTGGAAGGGGCCACTAGCAGGGATGACAGATCAACAATGGCTGGAATTTGTGGGAGCAATTCAGAAAGCACAAGGTAAGTAGCATTTCAAGGGTAGGATGATGCAACCATGACTTGACAAGGGAAGTCAAGCAAAAGAGAGGACATATAATAGAGCAAAAATTAGTGGGAAGTTAGAGGATTGGGAAACTTTTAAAAATCAACAGAAGGCAACTAAAAAAACCCATCAGAAGAGATGAAATATGAAGGTAAGCTAGCCAACAATATCAAAAAGGATGCCAAAAGTTTTTTCAGATGTATAAAAGTAAAATATTGGGGAAAGGACATTTTGGACCACTGGAAAATTAAGCTGGATAGGTAGTAATGGGGCACAAAGAAATGGCAGGCAAATGATTTTGCATCAATCTTCACTGTGGAAAACACTAGCAGTATGCTGGAAGTTTGAGGCTGTCAGGAGGCAGAACTGAGTGCAGTTGCTATTACTAGGGAAAAGATGCTTGGGAAGCTAAAAGGGCTGAAGGTAGATAGGTCACCGAAAGCAGATAGACTACACCCCGGGTTTCTTAAAGAGGTAGCTGAAGAGATTGTGGAGGCATTAGTAATGATCTTTCAAGAATTACTTGATTCTGGAATGTTTCCAGAGGACAGGAAAATTGCAAACGTCATTCTACTCTTCAAGAAGGGAGGAAAGGAAATTATCAGCCAGTTAGCCTGACTGCAATGGTTAGGAAGATGTTGGATTCAATTGTTAAAGATGTGCTTTCTAGGTACTAGGAGGTATATGGTAAAATAGGCCAAAGTCAGCATGGTTTCCTCATGGGAAAATCTTGCCTGACAAATCTATTAGAATTCTTTGAGGAAATAACAAGCAAGATAGACAAAGGAGAATTAGTGGATATTGTGTATTTGGATTTTCTGAAGGCCTTTGACAAGGTGTTGAACAAGAGGCTGATTAACAAGATAAGAGCCCATGGTATTACAGGAAAGATATAAGCATGATATAGTATTGTCTGATTAGCAGGAGGCAAAGAGTGGGAATAAAGGGAGCCTTTTCCAATTGGCTACCTGTGACTTGTGGTGTTCCACAGCGGTTGGTGTTGGGTCCATTTTTTAAAAGTTATATGTCAATAATTTGAATAATGGAATTAATGGCTTTGTGGCCAAGTTTGCGGACGATACAAAGAGAGATGGAGGTACAGGAAGTGTTGACGAAGCAGGGAGGCTGCAGAAAGCCTCCGAAAGATTAGGAGAATGGGTAAAGAAGTAGGAAATGGAATACAGCATCAGGAATGTTTGCTCATGCACTTTGTTAGAAGGTATAAAAGCAGAAACTATTTGCTAAACAGGCAGGAAATTCAAAAATTCAAGATGCAAAGGGTCTTGGGATTCTTTGTGCAGAATTCCCTAAAAGTTAATTTGCAGGTTGAGTCAGTGGCAAAGAAGGCAAATGCAATGTTAGCATTCATTTTGAGGACTAGAATATAAAAGCAAGGTTGTAATGCTGAGGCTTTATAAGGCACTGGTGAAGCCCCACTTTAAGGCCTGTGAGCAGTTTTTTTTATTTAAGAAAGGATGTACTGAAATTGAAGATGGTTTAGAGGAGCTGCACGAGAATGATTCCAGGTGTGAAATGCTTATCGTATGAAGATCAATTGATGGCTCTGGGCCTTTATTCGCTGCTATTTAGAAGGGGGGGGGGGATTTTATTGAAATCTATCAAGTGTTGAAAGGCCTAGATAAAGTGGATGTGGAGAGGATGTTTCCTGTGATGGGTGAGTCCAGAGGGCACAGATTCAGAATAGAGGGATGTCGCTTTAGAACAGAGATGAGGAGAAATTTCTTTAGACAAAGTGTGATGGATTTGTGAAATCAGTTGCCACAAGTTGCTTGGGAGGCCAAATCTGGGTGTACTTAAGGCAGAGGTTGATAGGTTCTTGATTAGTAGGGCCTAAAAGGTTATGGGTTGAAGGCATAAGAATGTAGCTGAGATGCAAATGGTGCAGCAGACTCAATGGGCTGAATGACCTAATTCTACTTTTATGCCTTATGGTCTTAACTCAACCAAAGTCGAGTAAATTATCTATCATGATTACTTCCCAGATCTCCAGCCATCACAGAAGCCAGGATTCAGCCAATTCAACTCATTCTAAAACATGGCAGAGTACAATTAATACAGTATAGACTGTCAGACCATTTAACAGTCCTACTGCAGTACTGAAAGACAGCAATCCAAGCACAATTGCACTACTAAACAAGTTGTTCCACAATAATAACAAAACAGTTATCTATCTGACAATGTGGAAGATTGTCCAAGATAAATCCTGTTCACAAAAAGCAGGAAAAACCTGGCTGTTGGACGTCAATCATCCCAGTCCCACAAGATATCTGCACACTAATATTGTCATATTAGAAATTGCAGCCTGTTGACTTGATTATATTTATAATTCCTCAACAAACAGAGCAAACCATGCCTACATGCAACAAGTTCACCAAAAACACATTCAAACATAGGCTAATAAGTGGCCAGCAATGCTTTTTATGCAAGGGAGATGTTTGCTCATGAGCACAGTACAACTTCTAGTTACAAATAATAAAGCAAAACTAGAAAACTATCAGAAAGAGATTGATGAACAAGTTTCTAACCACCACTTATCATCCTTTATCAGCTAACTCAACAGTATGAGAGAATACATTCTATTTGCCTGATCCAAATATATATAAATAAAGCAATGTTTACACTCAAAAGCATCTGGTACAAAAAAAGCCCTTTCACTGGCAACCCATCCAATATCTTGAACATCCATTTTCATTTGGAAAAACTTAAAATATTTTTTCTTGGGGGCACCTCCATCTGTTGGACTCTTGACCTCTATCAGCAAAGAAAAAGGCAGCAAGCTCACAGGAGCAATGTCACAGCAAGTTTATCTCAAGTTCACAGACTATTCTTGCTAATGGATTTTCCTTCCTACAGTATCACTTACAAAATCTTAGAACATCTTAACTAATAGTAGCACAGATACTGCAGAGATCATAGGTGGTTCACTCCTAGCTTGAAGTAGATTTAGAAATGGGGAATAAATGCTGATCTTTTCAACTATCCCATTTTCCACAAATGAATAAAATCAAAGAGAACCAATTGTTCAGTTGGAGAGCTACGAGAGAGGAAGTGGCACACAGGTCTGGGAGCAAAGTTTAAAAAGGGAATGCTTTGTGGGAACTTAGTTATAACCAGTACACCAATTGTGTGTTGGAGAACAGGGAAGGTTCAGACATAAAAAGAAGACACTGCCTAGCAGAGCAGTCATTAAAGGAGTGGTCTGAGTCAGAGCGATAGGGCTTTAACTCATTTGGGCTTTGGTGAGGCAAGTGGACTTTGTTTTTCTCCTTGAAATTTTTAAGGAATAGAGAGCATGTCTGCAGGGTTAATGTTTTGTTCTGGGTGTCAGAAGTGGGAATCCTCCGAATCTTCCAGTCTAACAGATGGCCATATCTTCACCAGGTGCACAGAGATACAGCTCCTGAGAGAGCATGTTAAGGATCTGGAGCTGCAGCTTGCTGACCTACAGTTTATTAGGGAAAGTGAGCAGGAGATAAATAGGAGCTACAGGGAGTTAGTCACCCCAAGGCTGCAGGAGTTGGACAAGTGGACGACTGTCAGGGAAGGGAAGGGAAGAGCTCAGATAGTAGAGAGCACCCTATGGCCAGCCCCCTCAGTAATTGTTATCTCATTTTGGACGCTGTTGCGGGGGGTGACTTGACAGGATGACCAAGCCGATCGGGCCTCCGGTACTGAGCCTGGTTCCGTGGTGCAGAAGGAAGAGAAGAAGATGAGGAATGTGGTAGTCATAGGGGATTCCATAGTGAGGAGAACAGACAAGAGGTTCTGTCAGCCTGATAGAGATACCTGCCATGGTGTGTTGCCTCCCAGGTGCCAGGGTACAAGAAGTCTCAAATCAGGTGTAGAGTATTCTGAAAGGAGAGGGTGAACAGCCAGAAGTCTGGGTACATGTTAGTACCAATGACATTGGTAAAAAAAAAAGGGAGGAGGTCCTAAAGAGAAAATTCAGGGAGTTGGGTAGGAAGATGAAAAGGTAGTAATCTCAGGGTTGCTGCCTGTGCTACATGCTAACGAGGCAAGAATAGCATGATCAGGCATATTAATGCGTGGCTGAGAAAATGGTGTAAGGGGGCAGGGTTTTGGGTTCCTGGATCATTGGGGCATCTTCTGGGGCAGGTACAACCTGTACAAAAAGGATAGGTTACACCTGAACTCAAAGAGGTCCAATATCCTAGCAGGCAGGTTTAATAGAACTGTTAGAGAGGGTTTAAATGAATTTGGCAGGAGAATGGGAACAGGAGTGATAGGGCTGCGGACAGGGGAAACAGAAATAAACCTAAGATAGTGTGCAACAGAGATCATAGAAAGGACAGGCAAGAGATGAGGCATAATCACAGTCAGTGGGGCAATTTACAGGGCAATAGAGATGTGGTGCAGTTAAAACAGAAAACAAATACTGGACTGAAAGTGTTATATTTGAATGCATGCAGTATAAGAAATAAAATGGACGATCCTGAAATTCAGCTACAGATTGACAAGTGTGACGCTGTGGCCATCTCTGAAACTTGGCTAAAGGATGGCTGCCATTAGAAGCTGAAAGTCCAAGGATATATGGTGTATCAAAAAGATAGGTTAGTAGGCAAAGGGAGTGGTCTCACCCAGTGTAAAAGAAATAACATTAAATCATTAGAAAGGGATGGCATAGGATCGGAAGGTGTAGAGTCTCTATTGGGTTGAGTTCAGAAATGGTAAGGGTAAAAGGACTCTGATGGCAGTTGTATACAGGCCTCCAGACAGCAGCCGGGATGTGGATTGCAAATTACAGGAGGAGATAGAAAAGGCATGTCAGAAGGGCAATGTCATGATAATCATTGGGGATTTTAACATGAAAGTGGATTGGGAAAAGAGACCTATACTGGACCCCAAGAGAGAGAATTTGTAGAATGTCTAAGGGATGGCTTTTTAGAACAACTTGTTGTTGAGCCAAGGGATCAAGGGTGTGCTGGATTGGGTGTCGTGCAATGATCCGGAGGTGATAAGAAAGCTTAAGGTTAAGGAACCCTTAGGGAACAGTGATCACAATATGATCTGAGTTCACTTTGAAATTTGAGGAGGAGAAACTAAAATCCAATGTGTTGGTATTTCAGTGGAATAAAGGAAATTACAATGGCATGATAGGGAACTAGACAAAGTTGAATGGAAAGGGACACTAGCAGGAAGGGCAGCAGAGCAGCAATGGCTGGAGTTTTTGCGAAAAATGAGGGAAGTACAAGACAGATATATTCCAAATAAGAAGAAATTTTCGATTGGAAGTACACTACTGTGGCTGACAAGTGAAGTCAGAGCCAAAGTAAAAGCAAAAGAGAAGGCATACAAGGAAGCCAAAGCTACTGGGAAAATAAGAGGATTGGAAAACTTCAAAAGAACTTGCAGAAGGAAACTAAGAAGGTCATTAAGAAGGAAAAGAATTATGAAAGGAAGCTGGTGACTAATATCAAAGAAGATATTAAAAGCCTTATGAGTATATAAAGGGTAAAAGAAAGTTGAGGGTAGATATAGGACCAATACAAAATGACGCTGGAGATGTTATAAGGAAAGACACAGAGATGGCAGAGGAACTGAATGTGTATTTTGCATCAGTCATCACAGTGGAAGACATAAGCAGTATACCAGACATTCAAGAGTGTCAGGGAAGTGAAGTATGTGCAATGAAAATTACAACTGAGAAGGTGCTCAGGGAGCTTAATGGTCTGAGGGTGGATAAATCTCCTGGACCTAATGAAATGCACCCTTGAGTTCTGAAGGAAGTAACTGGAGAGACTGCTGAGACATTAACAATGATCCTTCAAGAATCAATAGATTCTGGCATTGTACCAGATGACTGGAAAATTGCAAATGTTACTCTGCTATTTAAGAAGGGTGGGAATCAGCAGAAAGGAAACTATAGACCTGTTAGCCTGACATCAGTGGTTGGGAAGTTGTTGGAATTGATTGTTAGGGATGTGATTACGGAGTATCTGGAGGCACGTGACAAGATAGGCCAAAGCCAGCATGGTTTCCTGAAAGGAAAATCCTGCCTGACAAATCTACTGCAACTTTTTGAGGAAATTATAAGCAGGATTTTCAGAAGGCCTTTGATAAGGTGCCGCACATGAGGTTGCTTAGCAAGATAAGAGCCCATGGAATTACAGGGAAGTTACTAGCATAGGTGGAGCATTGGCTGATCAGCAGAAAACAGTGGGAATAAAGGGATCCAATTTTGGCTGGCCACTGGCTTTAGGGGAATGGGCAAAGAAATGGCAAATGAAATACAATGTTGGAAATTGTATGGTCATGCACTCTGATGGAAGAAATAAAAGGGAAGACTTTATTTAGATGGGGAGAGAATTCAAAATGCAGAGATAGAAAGGAGTCCTTGTGCAGGATACCTGAAAGGGTTAACCTCCAGGATGAATTGGTGGTGAAGGCGGCAAATGCAGTGTTGGCATTCATTTCTAGAGGTATAGAATACAAGAGCAAGTTTGCGATGTTGAAGCTCTATAAGGCACTCATGAGACCACATTTGGAATATTGTATGCAGTTTTGGGCTCCTTATTTTAGAATGGTTATACTGACATTGGAGAGGGTTCAGAGGAGATTCACGAGAATGACTCCAGGAATGAAAGGGTTACCATATGAGGAACATCTGGCAGCTCTTGGGCTGTATTCCCTCGAGTTCAGGAGAATGGGGGGGGGGGGGGGATCTCATAGAAACATTCCGAATGTTAAAAGGCCTGAATAGATTAGATATGGCAAAGTTATTTCCCATGGTAGGGGAGTCTAGGACAGGAGGGCACAACTTCAGGACTGAAGGATATCCATTTAGAACTGAGATATGGAGACGGTGGTAAATATGTGGAATTTGTTGCCATGAGCTGCTGTGGAGGCCAAGTCATTGGGTGCATTTGAGGTGGAGATAGGTAGGGTCTTGATTAGCCAGGGCATCAAAGGGTACAGGGAGAAAGCAGGAGAGTTGGTTGACTGGAAGAATTGCATCAGTCCATGATTGAATGGTGGAGCAGACTCAATGGGCTGAATGGCCTACTTCTGCTCCTGTACCTTATGGTCTTATAGAACAACCTCAAAACCTTCATGTCACCACTGCTCTTAGGAAGCAACCATTTGGTGGTGACAACATTGTTTATTTAAATATATAAATAAAGACTTGCATTTTCTGGAAGTTTTCACTCTCCCAGAACTTTAGGAAACACTTTTGCATCTAGTTTTCAAAACATTCAAAATAGTATGTGGTGGAAGAAGAAAGCATTCACAAAGTACACTGCAGATGCTGTGGTCAAATCAACATGTACAAACAAGCCGGATGAACTCAGCAGGTCGGGCAGCATCCGTTGAAATGAGCAGTCAACGTTTCGGGCCGAGACCCTTCATCAGGGCAATCAGCATTCAGCTATGACTGTTGACAAGGCAGCTTTTACTCAAGGCAGATTACTAGATATTCAAGCTTAACTGAGCAATGAAAGATGTTTTCCTGCAGTTCTCATGATAAAACAAATTTGAAGATCAAAGGGCAAGAGAGTGAACCCAAGTAACTTGAACAGAACAAGGCCAATTACCTTTGGAATTCTCAGCTTTAAAATTATTTTATATGCATAACACCAGAATTGTATTTTCACCAAACTCCATTGAAAATAGACTGCATCACAGCAATACTGCATTTTCATTTAAGTATTCTGTGAGCAAAAGTGCAGACTGCTGGTTTGCCACTATATTTGATTTTAACAAAAGCTTTAGAGCGTACTTTACATTAAGGTATCAGAACAGAAATTATGTTTGGAATACTATGGCAGACAGTATGTAAAATTTATTCCTAATTCCTATGTTATATGGTAATTTAATTAGACATTCAGCTGTGAAAGGTGTTTTCTGGACACACATCCTTGTATTGGAGATTCTTCAGTCCAAACCCAAACAATGCAGCAGTAACACTTAGGATTAAGGTTTTTTTTGGTAGCTCAAAAACAGAATTGGTTACTGCTATATATCTGGCTATTATAGATATACAGGACTGAATTTTGATTAATGAAGTGAAACAGGCTGGTGGCACTTTCTGCTATTGGCCCTAGGTCCAATAAAACATGATTATGGCACAATTAGTTTTAAATTTAAAAAAAGTCTGGTATGTTTGCTTTGGAATATTACCAATTTTATCATAAAAAACTGGAAAAACAAGGGATGTTACTCAAAATACATTATACTTAAATGTAAAATATAATGCGTCTCTGGATCATAACTTGGCTTTAAGACTAGATTTATAGCATCAAATACTTGTTTCAATCCACAAACTGTTGAGGCAACAAATTATGAAAGCTTTTTCATTTACTTGATCACAAACCGATTTTTCCAAACAGCAAAATGGTTGGCTGATATAATTAATTATATTATGTAAAAGCTAATTAGGCAGTATTTTAGTGAAGTAGTTCAAATTTCAGACAGGTAGAACATACTTGGATTTTTTAATGGCAGCTAAGTTTTAAACAGCTTTTAAAGAGTAGATGAAAATACAATATGAATTTTGAATAAGATACACAAAATCTCTGTCACTTCACTCCTCCCCAACACTACTAATAAACTCAGGGAGACCTCTGCTGGATGGTACCTATGCTTTCTAAGATATTGTCAGGAAGCCATGAAAAAATTTATTCAAGTAAATTTCAGTTAGGGTGGCATTTCACCATTTTCATTGGCAATTAGTGATGGACAATAACAGCTAGTTTTGGCAACTTGGGATGGGCCACAAGGATCTTACTTGGTCTTGATAAAACTAGAACATTTACACAATCTTTGCATAGACTATACTTAATGATTTATTTAGCCACTCTAAACACAAATGGGTAACACTCAAAATATTTTTATAGTGATTTACTCTTAACTATCCCCTGTCCCATGAGAAAATTATCAACTAAGCATCTGGAATAATTACCAAAAACACATATGAAAATACAAAGTACACTGCAGATGCTGGGGTCAAAGCAACACCCACAACATGCTGGAGGAACTCAGCAGGTCGGGCAGCATCCATGGAAACGAGCAGTCAACGTTTCAGGCCAAGACCCGACATCAGGACTGAAGAGGAAGGGGCAGGGGCCCTATAAAGAAGGTGGGGGGGGGGGGGAGGGGGGGAAGGAGAAGGCTGGTAGGTGCCAGGTGAAAAACCAATAAGAGGAAAGATCAAGGGGTGGGGGAAGGGAAGCAGGGAGGGGATAGGCAGGAGAGGTGAAGAAGGAATGTAAGGGGAAAGCACTATGTGTAGTAGAAGCAGAATCATGAGAGAGGTGATAGGCAGCTGGAGGAGGAGGCAGAGTGAAACTGGGATGGGGGAAGGGAGAGGGAGGGAATTAATGGAAGTTGGAGAACTCAATGTTCACGCCAAGGGGCTGCAGTCTACCCAGACGGTATATGAGCTGTTGCTTCTCCAACCTGAGGTTGGCCTCATCATGGCAGTAGAGGAGGCCATGTATGGACATATCCAAATGGGAATGTGAAACAGAGTTGAAGTGGGTGGCAACCGGGAGATCCTGTCTGTTATGGCAGACAGAGCGGAGGTGCTCGACGAAGCAGTCCCCCAATCTGCGTCAGGTCTCGCTGATGTACAGGAGGCCGCACCAGGAGCACTGGATGCAATAAATGACCCCAACAGACTCACAAGTGAAGTGTTGCCTCGCCTGGAAGGACTGTTTGGGGCCTTGAATGGTGTTAAGAGAGGAGGCGTAGGGATAGGTGTAGCACTTAAAGCTTGCAGGAATAAGTGCCAGGTGGGATATCTGTGGGGAGGGACGTGTGGACGGAACGGTCCCTGCAGAAAGCGGATAGGGGTAGAGAGGGAATGATATGCTTAGTGGTGGGGTCCTATTGAAGGTGGCGGAAGTTGCAGAGGATAATATGCTGGATCCGGAGGCTGGTGGGGTGGTAGGTGAGGACAAGGGGAACTCGGTCCCTGTTGTGTGACGGGAGGATGGGGTGAGGGCCGAAGTGTGAGAAACGGAGATGAGGGTGAGGCCCCCCTCCCTCTTCAAGTCCTGACAAAGGGCCTTGGCCCGAAACATCAGCGTTTCCACAGATGCTGCCCAACCTGCTGAGTTCCTCCAGCTTGTTGTACGTGTTACATATGAAAATACTGTAAATTATTATGATTTTGTATATACATATTAAATTTAAAATCAGGTATTTAAATCAATTTGCAGGAAAAGAACATTGTTTTAAAACCATAAATGTCCTCGTCGGATTATATTTATGTCTGCATTAAATACTCGCTCATTTGGATTCATAACTGCATTTTTTAATACTGAAATTTGATTTGTACTAACAAAACTGAAAATTCTAATTTTAAAATCCAAGTAATTCATATACTTTAAATTATGGATTGCATCCCACTTTGTATTCAAGTCTTTATTTCCATCCGATATATACATCGTTCTAACAGATCTTTATTGCACAAGTTTCAATAATGAAAATTCCAACCTATGTAAATATGAGAATATATTCAATCCTTGTACATCTGAACAGGGATTAAAAAAAAGGGAATCCTAAGGCATGTGGTACCTGGTACAACCTGAAGCAACTAGTACAGATTTGTTTGGGGGAGGTGGTGTGGATGCAGAAGTAAATTAGATGCAAGATAGAAAGAAATGGAAGGACAAAATGTGTTTACACAAAATGAGATGAAGGAAGACTTGGTTTTGTTTCAAAATAAGGCTGAGATGCAACATTTTATGGAACACATTTTTTCCACTTTTACATTCTGGGAAATCATTACACTGCTGGCAATATTGTCGTAAATCTCCCCGTAGCTCTAGATAGATAGAACTCTAAAGTCTGAAAAATGATGCACAATGTCGGCTACAGTCATCAAAAGATGTAACTACATTGCTTAATATACTGTAATACTGTAATTTTAGAAATTGATCTCACTTGAAGTTATTGCATGTGGACTTCATCAATAATCTTAAGTCTGAGTCTTACTTTGAGACACCAGGATTAGCACTGTCCCAATGTTGAGAGTTTTCAGATTTTCTTTTGGAGTATCTTGTATAAGTGACCTTTCATTTGTTTTGCCTCAACTCTTAATGGGTGCAGAAAATCCTCTTCTCCCACCCCTTCTCCATGGCAGAGCATGAACAAAATTTCCCTAGTCAATGTATTGCATCCAACCAGCCTTCATAGTTACCATCAGCACCAACAAGATTACATCACCAGATATACACTCAACCACCTTTCAGCGTTCTTCAGTGATTGTTCCTTTGTGATTCTAGTGCACTCTTCCTTTCCCAGCTACACTCTCATTCTCACAACACATTCACATAAGGAGTTAGAAGATGCAACACCTGCTGTTTCACATTTTGCTTTCCCAGCATCTTAAGATCCAAAAAGTCCTTCCAATGAAGTAGCAATCATCTGCACTTCTGTAATGTACTGCATTCAGTATCCACCAAGTGGAGTTCTTGATTTTGGAGAAAATAAATGTAAAATGGGTGACCTCCTGGTTCATTCAGTAGGAACTTCACCCAGCTTCACTTGCCCCATCACTGAACTGTTTCCACACCTATGGACTCACTTTCAAAAACAAATCTCAGGGTTGTGTATGGTGACATACATGTACTTTGATAATAAATTTACTTTGAAGACTTTGAATGACTCCAAACTTCTATTTGCCTGCCAATTTAAATCACCACCCCATTCTGATCTTTCCCTAAGTGGTCTCCTGCACTGTTACAGGTTCTGATGCAACTTTCAGCAACACTACCCTGTTTTCCATCTGGACACATTTCAGCTTTCCAAAATACAGAAAACTGCAACTTAATCTTTTTGTGTGTCTGTTTAAGAACTGCTCATTTTTATGACAATGGCATATTGCCATTTTTCTTATACTATTTATATAGCTTGGCGGCTGGGGAAATTCCATAACTCAGCTCACTCACAAAACATTACATAACCAAATGTGCTCATAACCGCCCCATTAAACCGTTTTGACTTGCCCTATTTCAGACACCCTTTATTCTGCAAATCCTTGCCCATCTTCTCTCCTACTTACTTTTCACTTTCCCAGTTCAGATCCTGAAGCTTTATTTTCTTCCAAAGATGCTGTCTGACATGTTGAGCATTTCTGGTATTTTCTGTTTTTGTTTAAGATTTCCAGCATCTGCAATTTTTTTACTTTCTCACAGTCGGAGTTTCTGTCCTATATTATATCTTGGAACAAATAGATGATCCATATGAACTTATTCTACACAATAAATCATGTACACTCTATTTACCACACTGAAAATTTTGGATATGTCAATAAAAACAGTGCAATCAAAGTTCTGTTCCAAATCTTAGACCATAAGACATAAGAGCAGAATTAGGCCATTCAGCCCATCGAATCTGCACCATCATTCCATCATGGCTCATCCCACATCCCACTCAAAACCATACACCTGCCTTCTCGCCATATCTTTTGATGCCCTGACCGATCAGAAAGCAATTAACTTTCACCTAAATATACCCATGGACTTGACCTCCACTGCAGTCTGTAACACAGCATTCTACAGATTCACTTCTCTCTGGCTAAGAAAAAATCCTCCTTACTTCTGTTCTAAAAGGTCACCCCTCAATTTTGAGGCTGTGCCCTCTAGTTCTGGATACCCCCACCATAGGAAACATCCTCTGCACATCCACCCTTTGAACATTCAGTAGGTTTCAATGAGGTTCCCCTGCATTCTTCTAAATTCCAGTGAGTTCAAGCCCAAGCTGCCCAATGCTTTTGGACTAACCCCTTCATTCTTGGAATCATCCTTGTAAACTGCCTCTGGACTCGCTCTAATGACAGCACATCCTTTCTGAGATATGGAGCCCAAAACTGTTGACAACACTCCAAATAAAATAATCTTGAACCACCTTTACTAAGAATCATTTCAAAGGTGCATTGACCTGGCATAAAACCTCACAGTACTACTTGCATATTTAGCTCAATAATGTTTGCAATTAAGTTTGTTTACAGTAAAAACAGTTTATATTTTTCCCTGCCTAATAGAGGAGGAGTATCTCCCCACATCTTTCAATCAACTTTGCAGCACTTTAGAACAATGGTAAAATGTTCCATAGTGGAAGGCTCGTGGCCATTTTTTTCTCCCATCCAGATACAACCTAAGTTGCTGTGAAATATCCCAATAACTTTGGCTTTGTTGCTTTACACAATCTTGCTCTAACTCCATTTTTGAAAGATGCCATCTCAGAATCTGGCTATTTGATGCTTTTTTCTCATCTCTTCCATTGCTAGTCAAGATCCACTGCTGGATTTCTCAGGTAATTAATCACAGTTACACTAGCTGATTGTAGATATTCTAGAGTGTGTACATCCTTTGCTGTATAATTCAAAGTTCAAAAAGTTCAAGCTACAATTTATTATCAAAGAACGTAGGAATTACACACCTTGAGTTATGTTTTGCTTACAAGCAGTCACAAAGGAAGAAAGCCAAAGAACCCAATTTAACTAAAAGACCACAACCACTGCGGAGAGACAGAGAGATAAAGACACAATCAAGCTATCAATAGAAGTAAGCGATAGCATTCTGTCCCAGATTGAGTTCTTGGACTCACTCCCCTGAGCAGCCATAAAGGCATCAAATTAGCATCTGATGAACGTTGTGATGCTCATCAAATTCAGGGGAATAATAACAAGTTTGAATGGTCCACGGAATATTTTGAGAGCAGCAAAAATCATCGTAGGATCCTTCATATCAGAGTGAATTTCAGAAATTTCATCTACCATTACTTGCCCTGCTATTCTCTCAAAACAGAACCAAAACATAACTTTGAATATTTTTTAAGAATTATTTTGTTCAATTGAAAAGAATTTTCTCTCCTCAAGGTTTCTTGGGTGATTAACTGATATCCTTTTCTTAAAAATAGGACAGAACACTTATTTAGGAATTGGATTTCATGACTTTTTAAGTGTGTAAAATGGGAAATGCAGTTGGCACTAAAGCCCAAACAGGGAATCCCAAAAATAACAACATTTTGAACATTTTCTTTAAAAAAATCCTAAGGGTGAATTCCACTAATTGCTGTATTAAAATGTGACCTTTGAAGTTCTTGACAGCAGCTGCCAGTAGATATCACAACTTCCATATTTTTGCCAAAGAGAAGCAAGTTAATCGCAACCTTCATGAACTCTATTATAAAGAGCTGTCCCAGAGGCAAAGAAAATACTGGGAAAGTGGGTGTGTATTTTCAGCGTCAACCACATTCTTGCCCAACACCCTTATGGACAAACCCTAATACTGTGAATGGCTCAGTGATATTGAGGCATGGGCTTATTATGCAAGCAGAGATTATAACATATCTGTGCTGTGCACTGAGATGCACAGCATTGAAAACTCAGACTGAGATCTGCAGGACACATTGGTTTCTTGGTCATAACTAAGTTCCATCTCCTAGTCAACACGCTATTAGGATTTGATCTTCATTTTATCAGGAGTTATAAATGAAGGTTGTCAGCTGCACATTATAGGTAGAATTTCTGGTGATTAGACAAAAATGCATGTTGCATATACTAAATGTTTTTACATGTGTGACTGACACTGGTAAACCAACTGCCTTGCAAATTGTGAAGAACTTCTTAAAGTGTCTGCCAGTTCAATGCACCTTCACATTAAACCAAACCCATTTTGCGTAAAAATAAGCACCCTTCACTTAAATTTCTAGGCACTTAATTTCTAATTATAAATATATTCACCTGAACTCTTAAATCTCACAGTGGCACCATCATTCCATTTGAAGTTCAAATTCTTTGAATATACTGCCCTAGTTATAAGTTTAATTTGATTACTTTTTCTCATCTGTTGCTTATTTGTCAATATTTTCCTGATGTGATGCACCATTTTTACAGGTGTGTATTTATATAAATGTTTATGATTAAAGCGCTCAAACCTAAAATATTGGCCTTTATCAAAACTCACAAATTCCTAATAGTACACAAGATATTATATATACAAATTGAAACACTAATTTTGACCAAAATTCACCTGTTCAATGTTATAACACAGTTGACTGCACAGGCTAAGTTTGTAACAGGATTAGCTAAATCTGGGCTACAATAAAATATTTTAAATCCCAAATCAATCTAAATTCAATGGAAGAATACAACTTTTGCAATGTATTTCAAAAGATTATGGAAAGATCAATTTTGCTTCATGTATAAATTTAGATTTAGAAATGTATTTACGCTTTCTTTGATAAAAAGCACAAAACTACACAATTTCAATCAGGAAGTAACAGAAGCGGTGTTCAGAATAACTATCCATAGCAAACAATGAGATCGCCATACAAAGATTCTTGTGTGAACTATGCTTGCTGTTCTTAAGCTTTTGTGCCCATGTCTGAACAGCTGCAAAGGGGTAACATAAATGAATCTCATCTTGGTCGTACCTAATCCACTGCTGGGTACGTAAAAGAAAGTCAGTGTCAAAACTAAACAAAGATAGCCATTCTATGAACACATGCTTCTTTTTTTGCAGCTGTAAAAACCCCTACAAAATCCTCAGTCTGTCCCGTCTAGTCACGGACCTGCAACTCGAGCAGGCATAATTTCTGCCACAATTTGCAAACATTTGCAATGAGCTTACTGTTGCTCATATTAAATGTGAATAGGTCACACAGTCAGAAAAAATGCTGAAATGTTTGGTGAAACTGTACTTGGTAATCACTCATTTTTTTTCTGCTCTGGATCAATAAAGTGAATGGAAACTTCATATCAGGCTTCTCTTCATTTAAAAAGCAAAGATGGATTTCTGCACTATTTTTCATAAAACAAATGAACAAGCTGTTTAACTGCCATTTAAAATTCCACAGCTTCCAGCTATTGCAATATATTTTGATTTGGTTACACAATTTACATTGCACTTAATTACAACATAAGGGATTAAATAACAATCTATCCTGAACAAAAAAAAGTATCACATAAAATTAAAGAAAAGATCCATTCTATTTTTCAGTCCATAAAGGGCTTAATCACCATAACTGAAGCCTGATATGAAAATGGCAAATCAAAGATATTTTAATGAATTCTATTGGAAACCTTTCTAATGGTGGTATTGATATTTTTTAAATATCCTGCAATAGCACTATAAAATATCAAGTTCTTTAATACTGATGACTATAATTCTCTATTCAACCTAAAACTAAGAAAATTTAAAACTTTAATCTGTATTTTCATGAGTCATTTAAACAATATGTATACCAAAAACCAAACATATAAATAAAAACACAAAATGCTGGCAGAACTCAGCAGTCCAGACAGCATCTGTGGGAGGAGGTAGTGATGACGTTTCGGGCTGAAACCCTTCACCAGGAGTGAAGTAACATGGGATGGTCGAGGGGGGATAAGAAGTGGGGAGAGGGATAAAGTAGAGAGCTAGGAAGTGATAGGCTGAAGGGAAATGGGCTAGGGGGAAGGTGGAAAATTAAGGGAAATAAAAGAGAAAGAAAGGTAGGGCTGGGGGGAGATTATAGTGAGGGGGGGGAAGAGAAAGAGAACCAGACTAAAATAATAGATAGGGATGAGGGTAAGGGGGGGGGGGGGGCAGGGGTATCAACGGAGGTCTGTGAGTTGAATGTTCATGCCGGCAGGTAGGAGGCTACCTAGGTGAGAGATAAGGTATTGCTCCATCGACCTCTACCGTCAAGATCAGGCCATACGCAGGTCAATGGAGCAATACCTTATCTCCCGCCCAGGTAGCCTCCTACTTGCCGCCAAAGTGGAGAAGAATTAAAACAACAGGAAACTGGAAGCTCAAAACATCCTTGCAAACTGAACAGAGGTTTCTGCAAAGCAGTTACCCTATCTGTGTGTATTATCTAAAGTAGAGGAAACCATACCTTGGTATCAAATGTAAAATGCTAATTTGAAAAAAAATACAAGTGAATTGCTGCTTCACCTGAAAAGAATTTTGAGTCCATGAATAATGGCAAAGAAAGGGGTATTTAGTCCATACTGAATGCCAATAGTTGCATGAGATCGTGCCAAAAG
Organism: Hypanus sabinus; assembly: GCF_030144855.1. NCBI lineage: Eukaryota > Metazoa > Chordata > Chondrichthyes > Myliobatiformes > Dasyatidae > Hypanus > Hypanus sabinus. The sequence continues at coordinate 45,029,847 of NC_082716.1, read as the reverse complement.
AAGATGAGAAGTTAATGGAAATGAAACAGTGAACCAGGGAGATGAGCACGGGACAGTCTGTGATTGTTGATCAAGGGTGAAAATGGGATGTGGCTGGTGGTGGCATCATGCTGAATGTGGAAATTAAGGGGACTACTGCTGAAAAAGGAGGCTGATGGAAGTGGAAGACCAAAGGCAAGAGTAAACCTCTCCTTGCTCTGGGCAGGAGGAGATGGTGTAAAAGATAGGTTTCCTCATGGATGTGATTGAAAACGCTACAAAGCCAAAAAACAAGTCAGAAGCATGGACATGAAAATACTGGAGCTTCAGTATTAAAACTTCCATCTCTGGTTCAGAAGCAGCAAGAGGGAGTTTTGAATTGACCTAATTGGAAGTAAATTCTGCTTTGATACACATTCAAAAACTGCAAAGATCTTTAAAAACAATCTTTAAATACTGGCAAATTGCAAACTAAAATTACATTATTAGGAAAATATTCCAGTTTATGGATAAATACTTAATTGCTATTAATTGTTGTTGTTTTCATATTCATAAATCTCAAATGACTCTTAAATCAAAACTGAAATGGCTTTCCATTTATAGACACAAATAATGCACTTACAACAAATTTTGTATAAAAGGCTTTAAGGCCTCTTCTCCTTTTCATACCACTTTTATTTCTGTTTGCTGTAATCTGCCTTTCACTTTTTCATTGCTGCAGAGCAAACAAGGAGCTCAGAGCTTTGAAAAGACAGCTCAATGTGTAATGGTCCACCAGAATTAATTTAGTTGCACAAAATCTATTCAATGCAGCTTTCTCAACCATTTTGAGCTCAACACAGATCTGTCTTTGTAATTCCAGTAAGCACTTAAAGTGCACAGTAGGTGTTCATCAGTACCATCTGGTCAAAAGCAAAACAAGCTACCGATTCTCTCTTTGAATAGAATGAAGCAAGTGTGAATTAATCTGTTCAATTAGCACTATTACAATCTGTCAAGTGCATATCGCAAAACAAGATTATTACAGTAATGGTAACACCACAATAATTCAGTTTAAAAAAAACTCAAAATTTGTTAATTTAATCAATGAATGAAACAGTAAACATTAATGGCTTAGATTTTTTGGATTTCACATTCAGTTGAATGGAATACAAATGTACTAGCTTCATTTTAGCACTTAAGCTCTCAAAGGACCAGAATGACAATATATTATCATTTTCTCAATACTAATGCTTCTTATTTATGAAACTCCAGCTGCCAATAACACACGGATCAATAAAATAATTAGTTGTGATAGTACACTCTACCAAGACCCTAAAAATATCTTAAGAACATATAGTGGCTGCAGTTAAATACACAATAATCAAATTTTCAATTCGTCATTTCTAAAGTAAGATATTAGTATATATTTTTTTTGAAAATATCATTAAGCATATTTTATTCTCAAGCTAAAGTAAGATAATGTTCCACTTTTTTAGATCAAAGTACCACCAAATAATACATTGTTGAACAATATTTTCATTAAAAGCAAGCTTAAAACTATTCCAAACTCAGTTTTTGATTCCATCCATCCCAAAAAGAACACCAAATTGAACAAGTTATGCTACTTTACCTTTTGAAATTAATACATACACAATAACTGACTGAGTATATCAGCAACGAAGAAAGCTAATTCCAAGGCAGAGGCTTATTCTATGTTAACACCTAATCCATCTCACTTGGCTGCTACCTACCTAACGTCTTGAATAATCTTTTTCTCCCCTCAAACAACTTAAAGAACTTATGAACTCCGATTCAAATATGGCTACAGCTGTTTTTTTTTCAGATTTCTATGACCTCTTTCCCAAAAGATTCCTGTATTGATTTAAGATTTGCACTCTTCTTATTTCCACTGATGGTGGTTTGATGAAGAATTAACCTCATCATAATACTACAATATTTTTAAATAACTAACTCATTCAGGGTGTCCTTAAATTCTGAGTATTTTATGGCTCCTTCTGGAAGAAAAAGATTTTAAAAAAAGGTTATTTTATTTCTTGAGATTTGATACACTGCTTTCACCATTACCAAGCAGGCAACTGATAATAGGAATATAAGTGACATATCTCAATATTTAACAATCACAAAAGAAAATCTGCATATATTATATAATAATGGCTGTTTTAGAGAAACTACTTACCACTGAATAAAACGGTCATGTATTTTTTTTAATGTAAGCCAACATAACAGTACAAACATTTACTCATCAAGGCTCCAGGTTGCATCCTCAATATGAGGCATTATATAACCTCAGTGTTGCAGAAGAGACCATCCCCATTCACAACGCAAGCAAACAGTCACTAATACTTACTAAAAAGAATAATAAGAACAATAATAATTTATGGCATATAAAGATAATTTCCACCAGTAAAATCATTCACAATACAGAGTTCAGATGATAAAATGATGGAATTATTCGTGTCAGGAGAGTGGCTTGATGTTCACCATGACACACAGTGAAAAAGCTTCCCAGAAAGAAACACAGATCTGATAAACTGATAAATTTATATCTAAGATATCCAGAGGCTATTGGTACTTCAGTTAATGAACAAGGTTTCGTGGAACTTTCATTAAACAGCCTTCTGAAAACATTAATGGCACTTAAAAATTCATATTAAATTATTTCCAAAATTCAAATGTTAAACTGTACTTGTTCTTTCCTCTTTATACTGTTATAAAGAAATGAGTTGCATATTTATAAAAATAATTTCCTGCACATAATGAGAATTGCTGGTAGACAATGGAAAGTAAAATGCAGATTATAGTACGGATAGCCAGCACAAGTCACTTATTTAACAGATAATCAGGACAGATTTAAAATGAAAAAGTTGATTAAAACTGTGCAATAAAATTATAATAACAAATTTGAAATTCAGAGAAATGCCATTCCTGAAATAATGGAAGGTAAAATGAAAATATTCTCATGTAACATACACAAAATACTGGAGGAACTCAGCAAACCAGACATGTATTAAAAGGTTTTAGCATACCTCATTTTACAAAAGAATGTAAAATCCCAAAAATCTCAAATACAAAACTGCTAGAAAAAGATGGCAAGTCCATCACTGTTAATTTCTTCGTATAGACACTAATGTACAAAGAAACAATATTATACAAAATGAAAAAGGGAAGCTTGATAACAAATATGCCTATAGATGATTTTATTCCATAAGCATGCAGGCATGCAAGTTTGTTCTTCCCTTTTCTTCTTGTTTAGTTCCTTTATAAATACTCTGTAATTTTATGACAAGTTATGATCCTCATAACTGTTAAATTAATATGCCTACCTCTCTCCAAAGATGCTAACCAATCTGCTGAATATTTTCAGCATTTTGTTTTCATTTGAAGAAAGCAATTAATCAAAACAAAAATACCCAACCTTGCTGCATTCCACTTTAAAGAACTCATTTTCCCCCTAACATCTATTCTCCACTCTAATTATAAAGAATGAATAAAATTCAATGAATGAATGAATAAAAGTTGTATAAATGTGCTCCCTAATTTTAGAAGGTTCTATCCTATTATTCCTATCCTATTAATCCTAAAACCTATTATTTAAAAAGCAACATAAAGGGAGAACCATGATTCTGCTTAATAAAAGTCAGAGGCACAGTACATGGCGATGAGGAACAGATGTGCAAAATCAGGGATGCTTTGTTTTCCTCTGCAGAGCCATGAATATTCAAATAACATAATGGTTAGTCTCTCCTCTATTTATTGTTTTTACTACACTTTCCAGATTATTGTATGACTTTATCATTCATCCTTTACACAATTTTCCATTTATTTCTGTTCATAGTAAATGTTGAAGCAGAATTTACAATGGATCAATGAACTTTTTTATTTATTCGGGAAGCTTTATTATGTTACTCAGCATCGCACACTGGGTCAAAACTCTATTAGTGGCTCAAAAGCAATATTTGGCAACCAGTTACATGAAACTAATAAATGTAAAAGAGCACAAAATGTACATTAGCCTGTATTATAGTGAAAGGCATTTCCTTGCAAATGGAAAGGTCAAGATTAAGGACACCATGAGCAGTTGCTCATATTTCACAGACTCTAGCAAGAGTAGCACAAGGAGCAGGTCTCCAGTAATAAATATCAGACAGGTAACAAAAATGAGTAAAGAAAAGCAGACATAAAATCTGACTGATATGAACAAACTCAAATCCAAAAAAATCTCAGCAGGAGATGATGGCAACTTCAAGAATGACCAGAAAAAAAAATCAATCCTTCATCACATTAATAGTTTTACTGCAATGTTCAGAGTTGTTTTAAGCAGATGATTCTCTCCTTATTGTTAACTTCTTTCAGGATTCAGTGCAAACGAAAACAAAGTAAAGCTTCTGAATTTCATTAGGGTCGGTGATAGGAACAGTTGAGAACAGCACTGCTTGTACGGGAGGTTATAATACTATAAACCGAAGTCAGTTTGCATGTAATCTGCTTATCAAGGAAAGTAATAGTAAGAATTGTTCATGTGCAGCTGCTTAGCCACAAGTCAATATTTTACTTATAAGTTTTAAAGAATAAAATTGATAGTATTCAAGGATACCCATTATATCTACTCAGCTTATTATATTCTTTTTTCTCCTGGGTCTTAAAAGTGATAATTTGGAACAAAGTAGAAATAGAGCACCCCATTTGCATTTCATCTTTGAATTGGCAGGTCGCACACATTGAAAATCAAGCAAAAGGTCTCAATGAAAACCAGTGATTAATAGAAAATAGTATTACATTAAAGCTCTATTACATGGAGTTCCCTTTTTCAGATTTCTTAATTACTCATTTTCTTGCTAGCCAGAATCCAACCTTTTACATGCCACTCACAAAGTACTTCAACCAAATGGTTCAGTATCAGCTTTACAATAGATCTTCCAAACAATAGTATAACACATACTTACATAAAGTTAAGTCATACAGTACTGTGCACAAATCTTAGGCATATATCTGCAGCTAGGGTACCCAAGACTTTTTCACAGTACTCTATTTGTCAAAGTGGAGCAGAGAGCAAGTCTGTAAATCTGGCAGGAACAAAGGATGTTGGGAACGGTGAGTGTGAAGCACTGCAGGAAGATATGGAACACTGGCAGCGGGTGATGCAGGTGCCGACACACCCAGCCCTGAGACTCTAAGCAAGGTCATTTGATTCAAAACAATTGGTTTATTGATCATTACAAAATGTCTCTTTGGTGCTTCCTGCTCCCTTCACCTTTTCCCAACCATGATTCCCTTCTCCCTGCCCCCTTCCCACTCTCAGTCCACAATAAAGACTCAGATCAGAATCAGGTTTATCATCACTCACAGGTCATAACTTTTGTGTTTTTGTTGTGGCAGCAGTGCAGTGCAATACGTAAAATTATTACAGTACTGTGCAAAAGTCTTAGGCACCCTAGTTGTATACATGTGGCTAAGACTTTTGCATATTACTGTAGCAATACTATGTTTTGCACTGTACTGCTGCCACAGTATAACATACAATTTATATTATTAGACTCCAAATGAGAATTGGAAAAATAGATTGAGCTAATGGAATTCCTATCTTCAAAATATTATTTGCTTGACAAACTTGTCATTGAACCCCCACACCAATGTTGGCACTACAGCACTTCTATCACCACTTCTCAGCCTATACTGTAGTAGTACACCTGTGCCAACCAACAGCTTAATTTGCCTTAAACTCTAAGTAATATCAAAGCACAATAAAGAAAAATACAAACTATTCTATTGTTTATACAACTTATTCTCCACTGCGTTCAATTTTAGATGTTATTTTAGAGTTCATGGGAATGGTTTTGGTGATACTGAGAGGGTCAGGTTAGAGACAGGAATAGAGGGGAATTAGAGGACAGGCCAGAGCTTTGGTTTCCATTCATATTTGAAGGACAGTGGCACGGAATTGGGATTCTTGCAGACCGAGCCAGGATGTCTGGCTAACGGACCAGCATGGACAAAGGCTGGTGGATCCCTCCAGGTCAGAGAGTTGTCAGCGGCTTCCGGAATGGGAGTTCTTTTCAGTCCAACTTCTTGAGTTGGAATTCCTCCTCATTCTTTCATGCAGGAGGAATGAGGTTCTATGGACCCCTGGGTCTGAGAATCAGAGAAACTGGAGTTCCAGATCTAGACCATAGGATCTCATCATGGGATCAGGCCTGAGGTTTGAATTTGGAAGTCCAGAAGTTGAAGCCCATTGGCCAGAGCTCCAGGTCTGCAACTCTCTGCAAGTCTGCTTGGGTAATCGAAAGCCCATTGTCTGTGGATCGATTCTGAATCCAGGTCCGCTGTAGGCCAAAGAATATGGACTGCCTTAAGGTTAGAGAACTGTGTACAGTACATGCATGGATGGGAGGGAGGAACAGAGGCTTGTTTTGCTGCTTCTTATATTCCGTTTTGTTGTGTTCTGTGTTGCTCTGCCAAGCATTGTGGACAAGCTATTTTGGTCCAGAGTGGGTGGTGACTCTTGTGGGCTTCACCGAGCACAGCATTGGATGTGTTTGGTTATTGACGTAAAATAATGTGTTTCACTGTATGTTTCGATACACAGGTGATAAATAGACTGGAACCTGCCTTTGTATTCTGACATCGCAGCTAGTCTGGATTAAGACAATGCCATGGGGTCATTAACTAACATTCTTTAAAAAGCATAACTAAGGATATTGGAAATCTAAAATGAAGACAAAAAAATGAAAATATTCAGCAGGTCAGGCAGAATCTATGCCAAGAAAACATCTTAGATGAATGACCTTCCACCAGAATTCAAAAAGATTCACATTTTCAGCTTCAGCAGTCCTTTTGCTTTACTATTTTTAAAGATGCAGTACTGACAAAATAAAGACACCTTCAATGAGGTTTACAATATTAAAAATTTTAAAAATTGTTATAACTCCCTTTCATCTTTGTTGGCAATGCTTTAAGTTTTCTTATCTACTTCCAGAATGTAGTTTTCTGGATAATTAACTGTCAAGCCTACCACCACTCCCGCAACTTCTGGCACCAAACGGAAGAGAGCTAGACCATTTTCTGTTCCCCTCTTACTTTATTAAGTGTGTGGCTTGTTTCCTACCCTTCTCTCTCCAACCTCTGAGCTTCCTGACATAATATGTCAGTTACTTTCAAAACTCATCCTCTTATGCTTATGTTTTATATTCTCCTCCTCTTATAGGTGTATTCATCTTCAGAGACCACTCTCTAGTACTGTTCCACTAGTTAACTGGTTTCATACTCCTGACTGTTCTGCCTAATCATCACTTGCAAATTATGCACTATGAATATCAACCAACAGCAACTTCATAATATTAGTAGAGCTACTAGGACTTGATGTTTCAATCCCAATGATAAAGTTGGCACTCTCGATGTTGGCAGTAGGCTTGGAGTGGCGACGAGGAGGGAAGCTACGTCACCGAGGTCATTAGGTGGGCATCCTCCTTCTTTGATGTTTCATTGATAAGCCCACGACGTCTCCAGAAGGCTTAACGGTGCTACCTGGCGTCCCAGATACACCCCCTCAGTTCTGTACCCTCCTGTTTTCATCTTGCAGCCCAGTTGTTGTCTTTCCTTTTAATCCAAATCCAACTGCTGCTTTCTTCTGCTGCACTTGACAAGGACTTGATTGCTTGTTGAAGGGAGACACTCCTCACCCCCACCTTCTTCAATAGACTGCTCGTAGATGTAGCAACGAATCCACTGCCTCCTACTTCTACAGGGAAATTCTTGGTCTTCCAGCCGTTCTGAGCAGCTTCAGTTGCCAGTTCAGGGTACTTGGTCTTTTTCCTTTAATAAGCTTCTTCAACACCATCTTCCCATGGTACTGTCAATTCCACAAAACATGCCAGCTTGGCTGTTGTGGACCACAGGACTATGTCTGGCTGGAGTATTGTAGCCACAATGTCAGGGGGAAACACAAGCTATTTCTCCAAGTCCACATCCATTTTCCAATCCCGAGCAACATGCAGAATGCTTATATCCTTTGATGGTGCTAGGTGCTCTGGAGGTTGGCCTGCTGGTACAAATTGTAACGCAAATATTTCCTGCCAATGTTGGTCGGAGAGCATTTACGGTGGTTTGCCTCTGTTCCAAGATTGATGCCAGCTGTCTGAGAACTTGGTTATGCCGCCAAGTACACCGCCACGGTTGAGGCTCATGGTGCATCCTGTTAAAATGTGCCTTAATGATCCAGGTGCTTGACAAAGAGAGCAAGTGGGGTTTTCTCCCCACCACTGGTTCAGGTTTTGAGGTGTTGGTAGGAGGTCATAAGTGGCTCTGATGACAAAACTTAGCCGAGATCCCTCCATCTCCCAGATGCCACTCCAACTGAGTTTCCTCTTTTCCAGGCTCTCCCAATTAGTTCATTGGCCCTGCTTGGCCACTGAAATGGCTCTGGTGTGTCGCTCTGCATCCTCCTGTCTCCTCACCTCCTCCACCACGAGCTGTCTCTTCTGCACTGATGTTGCCTTGTGCCATTGACCGGCTCTCCCATGTTGGACTTGGCCAACCACACCCCTGAAGTGAAGAGCAGACCTAGCACTGTGAACAGCTTCAGATGGGGTCCACTTCCTCCCCATTGCCACACTGAATCTTCAGATTCAGTGAGAGTAATGACCAACCTTGTTTTGGTGCATTTGTATTCTTCTACAAGACTTGTAATTGGTAATTCCAATTTGCTGTTCCCGTACAGTCCAACAGGACTTAAGCATCGTAGAAGTCCAAACCACTGTTTCACATGTGTGCTGATCACTCTTTCGAGCTTTTCCACCTTGTTGATGGAGATTTCATACACTGTTAAAGGCCACATGAGTCTTGGGAGCATGCCAAACTGGAAGCACCACATCTTGAGCTTTCCTGGCAGCAAGGTCTTGTTGATGCAGGCTATGTATGTGATGGCATCCTTTTTGAGTCGTTTAAACTGCTCGGTGTCCTTGAGTTTAGCATCATACTATCGACCCAAGCTCTTCACTGGCATTTCTGAACCAGTTGGGACAGGTGTCCCATCAATATGAAATCTTTGATCTGAGATTTGACCTTTGACAATGGAGATGCTTCTGCATTAGCTGGGCTTGATCTTCATCCTCGCCCATGTGATGTTTTGATGAAGCTTTTGCAGAAGTCTCTTGATGCAGGGGACAGTTGTCGTCAGTATTGTTATATCGTCCATATAGGCTTGTATCAGTGGTAACCTTTGACCAAACTGGAGCCGTTTTCCTTCCGCAACCCATTTTGTGGCTCTGATGATGAGCTCATTGCCATAGTGAAGGCCAATGGGGAGATGGTGCACCCCGTCATGATACCCACTTTCAATGGTTGCCAAGCTGTGGTGAAGTTTGATGTTGTGAGACAAACTTGCAGATCCTGGAAGTAGTGTTTTACCAGATTTGTTATTGTTGCAGGCACCTGAAAAAAATTCAAAAGCAGTCCACAGCAGGGAATGAGCAACTGATCCATAGGCGTTGGCCAGGTCGAGGAACAAGACATGCAGATTCTTTCCTTCTTTCTTAGCTGTCTGGATTTGATGCCATATGCCGCTGGTATGTTCAAGGCATCCCGAGAAACCTGCTATGCCAGCCTTTTGGATTGATGTGTCTATGAAATGGTTCTGTTTCAGATATTTCGCAAGTCTTTGCGTCAACATGCTGAAAAATATCTTGCCTTCTACGTTCAGAAGGTTTATTTGGCAGAACTGGTCAATGGTGGACGAATTCTTTTCTTTTGGGATCAGAACTCCCCCCGTTCTTCTCAAGGTTTTTGGGATAACTTGCTTTTCCCACGCAACCCTCATGTTTCTCCAGAAGAATCTCAGAACATCCAGGGTGTTCTTGTAAACACAATATGGAACACCGTTAGAGCCTGGCGCTGATGCAGATCTTGCCTTCTTCTCTGCCTTTTTTACCTCACTCAGTTTGGGAGGGCTGATATTAAATAGATGTTGTGAGGGTGAGATTGGTCGGATGTCAGCTGGGACAAGTATTGGTTCATCTTTTTAGCTCACCAGTGTGGGTGGTTCTGAGATATCTTTCAACCTCCTCTTTTGATGTTTTCAGGGATCCGCTTTTCTCTTTTGTGAAAATACCTTTCACATATTTAAAGGGGTCTTTGTAGAAGTCTGTTCTAGCTTTTCCCTTCTTTTTGAGTCGTTTCCTTAAATTCTCTGCTCTGCGCAACTTCAAGAGCCTCTGTTTTAGGTCCTCTTGAAGGAGGTTGACGCCCTCCCTTTCTTCTGCTGTTGCTTTTTTCCACAACTTCCTCGGGACTCTTCTTTCTTTAACAAGTTGTTGGATTTCCTGGAGATGACAGGATTTGGGTGGAGGAGGCACATCTTTCCTGCTGACGTGTTCCTTCACTCCAAATTTCTCCTTTCCGTAGCTGTAGATCAGGTTGCCCATCTTCTCCAACTTCTTTTCTGCTGTAAAACCAACAGAGCTCCAGTGATAGTGGTAGAAAATAGTGATAGAGGTAGTTGCTTTTCTGGACAGGATAGAAATAATATTGTTCTGATATTGGAGCCCCTGCTTGTTCTGGTTCATGTTGATGGATATTCATAAGCTACACATGGGTACAAAGGGTATCACTTCAAAGTAGAAAATGGCACAAAACACTGAAATATTGCATGCAGTATGCAAAACAGCACAAGACTTCAGAAGTACAGACTGGTGAAAATAGACAAACTTTGTAAGTAAAACTTGATGTAGAGAGCATGAAGTGATGTATTTCAGAGGCAAAGTGAGGAGAGGTTATGTGAAATAAATTTTAAGAATGATAGCAATGCAAGTTCACACACAAGACCCGAAAAAGTTGTGAATGAGCATACAGGATTCTGGAGTTTATAATGAGTGACATAAGACAGAAAAGATGGTAAACCATTATAACTCATCTGTTAGAACTATCTAGACAAGTTCTAAGCACAATTTGTTAGAAAGCATGTCAATGCCTCTGGGAAAGTGCAGATGAGACACCATCTGCGTGGGGAGATTAAATACAACTCCTTCAGTTGCTCCAAAATGAAAGTATTGGGGATATTGAGGTATTCTGATAGTCTAGATACAGGTGAATCCATTTCCACTAGAGGGCAGATCAGTAACAAGAGAGAAGTTCAAGATAATTTGCTGCACAGCCAGAGTCAGAGGTGGAAATGAGAATTTTTTTCTTTGCAATTAACTACAGTGCATTTGATTTGCATGGCCTAAAAGATGGCTGAAGTGGATTCAAAACTAAATTGCAAAGATTAGTAATTATTCAGAAAAAGTCAACAAAAGAGCAAGAACAGCTCCTTCAAAAGAGTTGACTCAAGCACAAAGGACCAAGTAGGCTTTTCTGTTGCTCACTCCAATAATAGGAACCAATTATAGCACCAATGAACTGCTCCCATCCCTTCAAAGGATCTCAAATGACAAATATCTCTTGCCTGAAGAAAACTCACCCCCACAATTCTTTATATGTAATTAATTTATTGAAATGCAGATGTTACTGTAGAGCCGAGCATTTATCATCTGTTCCTAAATGTCTTCAAGGTAGTAGTGGTCAGCTGCCTCTAAAAGTGTTGCAGTCTTTCTGGCAAAGAAAGCTCCAAAATTCTAGGATTTAATCGTAACAATGAAGTACAGCTGTAAAATTCCAACTCAGGAGGTGCAAGGCTTGGAGTCAAACCTAATGTGTTCCAAACGACACACAATGCAACCATATCTGTTGCTGAATCCACACTCACTACACTGTAACAACACATTAACATATCTACTGGAAATATGACTTAATTAGATCGTGATAAGCTTTAGAAGGCTACATACATTCTAACTATACAAATAATACTTTCTAATGCAAGGGGGCATCATCAGATACAAGATTCTTTTAAAGTAGGGGTTCCCAACCTTTCTTATGACATGGACCCTTAGTAGCATTAATGAAGGGGTCCATGGACCTCAGGTTGGGAACTCCTGTTTTAAAGTAATACATACTAATTTCAAAAAAAAGATGATTTTACCCCTACTGAAACAGGGAGGTACTTAAGAATCTACAGTAAATTTGAAAACATTTATGAAGATCAAACCAAAACTGCCCTAAATTTCTGCTTCAGCATATATAAACATTTATACAATATTACAAAGATCATCACAACCAATTAAGTACAAGTTAAACAAGTTTCCAATGTCTCCCCCTAAATATAGCTTCTTTCAAAATTACTTAAAAGTACTTGAAGCTGAAAATAAACAATTTGTTAGACAAGAATCTGATGCATGCAAGTTCAGCCCACCATGGAATTCCACTGTATTTTAATATTTTGAGTTAATAATTTATGCTGCAATTTAAATGTGGTCAAAGCAATTAGAATAGTTAAGAATACAGCTAAAGCAATTAAACATTTAAGAATAGTTAAGTATAATTTTATTAAATATTTATATTCTACAGATACAGTAATAAAAAGAAAGCAAACAAAATTTTAAGAACCTACATAAACTGAATTATTAATACTGTCTATTTCAAAGCAGTCACTATTTAATTTAGAAATGAATTTACGACGACATTTCAATCTGGCAATTATTCACATATAAAAGCTTCCATATTCTGAAAACACCCAAAAGTAATGCACCAAAAACATCTTTAAAAAGGCATTCCAGAAACTACCATAGTCCTTTCAAGGCTGTCTATAAGAAGGGTCAGAGCCGTCTCTATTTCCAAAGGAGACTGAGGTCCTTTAACATCTGCTGGACGATGCAGAGGATGTTCTACGAGGCTATGGTGGCCAGTAATATTGTGTTTGCTGTTGTGTGCTGGGACAGTAGGCTGAGGGTAGCAGATACCAACAGAATCAACAAACTCATTCGTAAGGCCAGTGATGCTGTGAGGGTGGAACTGGACTCTCTGACGGTGGTGTCTGAAAAAAGGATGCTGTCCAAGTTGCATGCCATCTTGGACAATGACTCCCATCCACTCCATAATGTACTGGTTAGGCACAGGAGTACATTCAGCCAGAGACTCATTCCACCGAGATGCAACACTGAGCATCATAGGAAGTCATTCCTACTTGTGGCCATCAAACTTTACAACTCCTCCCTCGGAGCATCAGACACCCTGAACCAATAGGCTGGTCCTGGACTTATTTCCACTTGGCATGATTAACATTATTATCTCATTATTTATGGTTTTATATTGCTATATTTCTTTACTATTCTTGGTTCGTGCGGCTGTAACGAAACCCAATTTCCCTCGGGATCAATAAAGTATGTCTGTCTGTAAAAATTTCGTATTATTGAAGGCCATTTTAATGGCTGGCACTTCATGTTTTGATATGATTTTTTTCTTCCATTAAAACTAAACATCTTTCCTATTACAATACTGTATATCTGTGCAAAAAGAAACTAAATTTTTGCTTTCATTAACGTTATTCATTAAACTAACTGTTAATCCCTATGGGGGCTTAACAGAGTAGTCATTGAGATGTTTTCACTTGTAGGAGAGTCTCAAACAAGAGGACATGGTTACAAGGCCAGTTACATCAAAACACATCAAAGTGTTTAAAACTTTCTTCGCTCAAAGGCTAGTTTTTGTCTATGTAAATTTTTGTAAAAATCTATTGTATTTCTTTTTTCCTATAAACCCCTGCAAGAAAATAAGTATCAAGTTGACATATGGTAAGATATATGTACTTTGATAATATATTTAGTTTAAATTTTAAGACAGTCAAGTTACAGTCCATTAACTTCTTCCCAAGAATAATACACAATAGCAGTCAGATCCCATTCAACCATGTTTCATTAGTTAGATATGCATTACCGATTTAACTGTGCTATCTACCCAGCAAAAAAGTAGCTGATAATTCAAGCTCTAGTAAGCTACTTAGGCTTCATTCTAGTAAAGTGAGATGGAAATATGACATTTTTATACCATCTTCTGAAAATTCAGGAAGTCTCAAAGGTTCTGAAAGCCAAGTTAGTCTCATTTTCCTGATAAAGTGTTTGGAGCATCAGCCTGTCGTAACCAGCACCCTACTTACATCAGGGCAATCAGCGCGAGACCTCATGGTAATTGCCCTAGTTTAGGCATCAATTATAAACAACCTGAGTGGGACACTGCAAAAATATCTGCAACGCCTATACCTTGAAAGCTACAGATGAATATTAGACTGATCTCTCCATAATCCATTCTAGCACAGTAGCAGGAAAAGAGGCAAATAAATTGTACATTACACTCTCCCACCAAAACAACAATAGGATTGAAAACATATTAAGTTTTAATGATATCAAAGGATAAATATCAGTCTGGGTACAATGAATGACTTTCCTGCTCTTCTTCCAAATAGGAAGTGTTTTTTTTTAGTGAACTCAAGTCTGAAATGCAACTACCTGAGAGTTGAATGCAGTGTCCATAAGCCACAGTTAATATAATGTTTTCTTGTATGCACATCAATATATGTACTTAGTCATCTCAGCAGTGAGGAACTGCCCCAAGGAAATTAGGATAAGCCCAACAACTACAGGCTAGTGAGTTTAACTTTGGTGGTAGAAAATATTGTAAAAATATTGATGCAGTATATGATTCATGGAGGGAAACAGATCAATTAAGAGATACAAGCAAGGATTGCTTAAAGAAAAACTTGTTTTAACTAATTTGAGGTATTATTTTGGTGATATAGCAGACAGAACTAATGAGGATAATGTGAGATATATGATTTTCAGAAGGCCTTTATCCACCTAGCTAAAAAGGACATTGATGGCATGAATATAATGTAGGGTCAATAACAGACAGCAGGGCATGACGAATGGCTGTTTCTTAGAATTGAATAGTGGTGTTGAGAGATGTTCTGGTAATGTTCTAGATATGGGTGTTAAGGACATTGAGTTTTTTTTTACTTTCCAGACTGAAAACCTAAACTTGGTGATGCAAACCACACTTTCTATTTAGGGATGACAAAACTCAGCAGCATTGTAAACTGCAAAAAGGAGTGTGATTGCAGCAGAATATAATCAGACTGATGTAATAGGTACATGCAAAGAAATCTGAACTGAAGCAGAATGAGAAATAATATAGAATAAAAAAATTAATAGGGTTGCATGGTATCTAGAGCGTTGGCCATCACTGGTCAGGAGACTGAATTCAAGGGTTGTGAGGTAATGTTGCAGCTCTATAAAACCAGTTAGACCACACTTGGAGTACTGTGATCAGTTCTGGTCACTTCATTATTGGAAGGAGGAGAAAGCTCTAGAGAGGATACAGAGGAAATTTACCACAATGCTGCCTGGATTAAAGAACATGTCTTATGATGAAGTGTCAAATGAGCTAGGGTTTTGCTCTTGGGAACGGAGGATGAGCGGCAACTTGACAGAGGTGTAAAATATTCTGAGAGGCTTCGATAGAGTAGACAGCCAGTGCCATTTTCCCAGGGCAGCTGTTTAAAAACAGGAAGTTCAGGGGAGATACCAGGTAGGTGTTTTTTTTTTAAACACATTGTGGTTGATTTCTGGAATGCACTACCAGAGCTAATGGTAGAGGATGATACTCTGAGATGGGCACATGGATACAAGAGAAATGAAGGGTTCTGGTCTATGTAGGAGGGAAAGGATAAATTTATCATGTAGTAGGTTTATATAGCCTGGCACAAAAATCATAAGCCAAAGGGCCCATATTGTACCGGTCTATGTTCTATGTGCAGAAGCAGAGGAACCTTTAGTATTTGTGCACAAATCATTGAAGATGGTGCTGCACTCACGCAGTGGCCTCTCCAGGGCCAACTAAAGGTGTTTTTGTCTATTTTAAAAAGCTTTTTCACAATCGCAACACAATGCTTGACATCAGGAATGTCAAGTACTGCAGGTCAACCCTATTAGCATGTTATTCGTTGATAGATGAGCTGCAGGAGGTCGACAGTGTAGACCTTGATGCTGTCTGCTACAAAAGGGCATCAGAGCTGGATCATGAAGACAGTGTGCTGTCTAATGGCAAGTGATTTTCCTAGATGACTTACCTGTTGGATATTGGTAATATAAAATACTGCAAGTCCGGTTCACTAGTTTATTGGTGGGACCAACTGCAGGGGAGCCTTATTTATAGCAAGGACAAAGCCTCACGCTGCGTGCTTGCCTTTTGCAACAGTCCAGGAGGGGACACACCCGAGGCAGTGCAGCAGTGTCCATGCTAGATCAAGTGCCTTCAGTGCTGCCCTCTGGTGTTCGCTGGGCAAAAGAACATCCAAGATGCATACATGCATTCATTCGTCTGTGGACTGCCAGAACTGTCAGTTCTTGCCAACAACACCCATGCACCATTAATTTATAGGACTTGGGATATATATACACACACACACATACATATCTTTTGTGTGACTGTATGTTTACTGCTATCTATATGCCTTAGGCTGTGTATGACTGTTTGTACTATTATTTGCACCTTGGCCCCAGAGGAACACTTACATTTGGCTATATTCATGGGCATTCATGTATGGTTGAATGATAATTAAACTTCAAACTTGAACTTTAAATTGGCAGGACAGGATGAAACTACTGTACTCTGCCACCACCTAGATGTCACCAGAATGAAGCACCAGCAGCATTATACTGTTCACTTTTCAAGATATGATGTAAATGCCTTATTATTAATTTAGTTTGGTAATATTACTTTGTGTTGTTGGTGAGTTATATATACACTGTGTTGTGCACTTTGATCTGGAGGAATATTGTTTCAATTGGCAGTATGCATACAGTTGAAGTGACAATAAACCTGAACTTGAAAATGGAAAATAAACTTGGTTAAAAGAGGCACTGAGTGAGTATGAAGTACAAGTCAGCATCAACAGCAAGCAAAAACAGTATCTACAACCAGATTCAAAAGGGGAAAGTTACAAAGACTTCAAAAAGTAGCAATTTCTAGATGTTTCCAAGTGCAACCCATCAGGAAGAAGAGACTTTTCCACACAAAGCATACTAATGCATGAGGAAGACATTCAATTTTCTGAAACCAATAGACCAATAGAGGATAGAAACAGAATGCAAAATTTCACAAATATGCTAGCAGAATGAGCCGATCTGGCAAATGAAATTTAATTTAGACAAATGTGAAGTAACACATTTTAAGTGAAAGAATGAAGAGAAATGATGTAAACCAAATGGTGTATTTCTAAACTGCTTGCAGAAACAGGGGAGCCTATGTGTATAACAGTAGGAAAGTTTGAATTGGCATGATATGGCTAGAGTTGTTAGCATAATACAGGGGACCTCGGAACTCATGAGGGCCAATCACCTATCCTGGGAAATCAGGTTCAATCTTTGTAAAATGCTGGTTATGCCACAACTGGTATATAATATCCAAGAAGATTGAAGAATCACAACACGTTAGATTATCTGATTTCATTTCAGATGCCCATAACCCTCTCAAATAGGTTCAGTTTAACATGCAAATACAAAAATTCACTGACAGAGAGGTTCTGGTGAAATCAGAGCCAGAATATTGAAAATAGGTTTAATTTCTCAACCCAAGGAAGAATACGTATGAGATAAAGTGAAAACAGCAAATTCACCAGATTGATTCTTGCAATTTCAAGTTTGTGATATTAAGCTAGTAAAATGATAAGTCCCATAATTTGGGGATTGAAATGAGAGGCAATTTCATGGAAGCACAAAATTCTTACAGGTCTTGGCAAGGATGGATGTAGACCTGAAGATTCCCCTGGCTAAGATGTGAAGAACCAGTGGTCACAGTATTAAAATAAGGAATTGGCCATTCAGGACAGAGGGAAGCAAACCTTTCGAAATTCTGTTCCAAAACAACTGTGGAAGCTCAGTCACTAAATATACTCAAGGCAAAGATCACAGATTTTCAGAAATTAAGGGAAACAAGGCATGAAATTAAGTGGAGCCGCCTCAAGAGGCTGAATAACTTTGTACTCCTTATATTCTCTTGAGACAGTGACACCTTGGTCCTCTATTAAGTGCACTGATTTAATCTTTGGAAAATCAGCAGGTTGAAAAGAATCCACTGTTAACACACTACTCCTGCTGGAAAACCAATGAAAATATCAAGTCTTAATATGTATTAAAATTCAGTTGTTCCTCATTAAATTATAATTACTACAAACTCACCTCACTCTCTTTCTCATGATACAATAATTTTCCATACTGAGTCACATTACCTCAATTACATTTAAAAGCAACAATTCATACTTTTAAAAAATATATATTTATTTCTCACTTCAGGTTGTCTGCAAACTCTAATCATAATTCTGCTTTCATGTGAATTATAATCCTGCATTTTCATTTCTTGCTTTCCCATGTGAGAATTCCTCAGGTTGATTAGCTGATCAATCAGCTTGTTATCTGCACTGTTGATTGATGCACAGCAAGTCTTAAATTAAACATCACTCTGAGATTAAGCAAATAAACACCAGAGTCTGCAAAATATGCCCAAGCAAATTTCTGGAAAAAGTTCACAAGAGTATTACCAAACTGTTATGGGGATGGGGTAAAGAACAAGGTTAATCTAGATACAAGGTTGTTCTTGATGGAGGAAAGAAAACTGAAAGAATATTTGACTAAGATGGATAAAATCACAGAAAATTTAGATAGGATAAACGAATACAAGTCATTTCATTTAGAAAATAATTCAAGGACCATAAACACATCAAAAGGTGATGGGCAAAAACATGGGAACGGGGGTGTAAAATTTGTTTTAATTTAATGCAATAGATTATTTTAGAAATTACTGATCATGAGTTTAACAGGACAATAATTTTCAGAGAAACAGGCAAAGTGCAGGGCAAGGGGACTGAGTGAATTTTTCCATAGAGAACTGGCAACAGATTTGATGGGCAGAAGGCCTCTTTGGAGCAACTGTAAAAATTTAATGATTTTGTGAATCTAGCCTGTCGGGGCAGAGGATAAGATTAGCTTTTAATTAGATTATCATCATGCATATATATTTTAGAAGTTTGACTATCAATTTGCTATGATGTCAGCCTCTTCACTTATACCAGATGCAAACATAAGCTTTATTTGTCACAAGTGCAAAACATGAAAACATACAGTGAATTGCATTGATTTGCGTCAAATTAAATCAGCGAGGATTGTGCAATGTCGACATGCTTCCGGTGCCAGAATAGCATGCCCACAACTCACTAATCCTAACTATGTTTTGAAATGTGGGAGGAAATCAGAGCAACCAAAAGAAACTTATTCGATCACAGGAGAATATACAACTTTATTAAAAATATTATATAAAACTAGCACACCTTCCCATCATAGTTGCTGTGGAATGGGAAGCTGCTTGGAATAGATGTTGGATAGTTTGATATTCTATGTGTTATTCACTCGCTTTTTGCCATTTGCACAGTTTGTTCTTTTTTTCAGCATTAAGTGTTTGATGTTTTGTTGAACAGGTTCCATGGTGCTTCTTTGTTTTCTGGGTTATTGACTCTCAAGAGTTGTTTCTGTATACATAGCTTGATAACAAATGTACTTTGAATCTTTGGTTGCAAAGCCAATCACAGCGCTGGAACTCAGTAACAGATGCACTTGGGGGCAGTCATTGAACTCTCACAATCTCACAGCTCCATTCCGTCAGGCTGTGCTCCGACACTCTGTGTGCTTCACACCAGCTGTGCATAGCTATGTATGTAATGTAAATGGATTTCATCTTTAGACTTGGCCATTCTAAAACACAAATTTTCTTTTTTTTAAAAAAAAACATTCCATTCATGATTTACTCTTGTATTTCAGATCATTGTCTTGTTGCATCATCCAACATCTATTAAGCTTCAGGTGATGGACTGCGACCTTGACATTCTTCTGCAAAATGTCTTGATACAATTTTGAATTCATTGTCTCCTCAACAATAGCAAGCTGTCCAGGCCCCGAGGCAGCAAAGCAACCCCAAACCATGATGCTCCTTCTACCATGCTTCACAGTTGGCATGTGGTTTTGGGGTTGGTGAGCAGTGCCCTTGTTCCTCCAAATATCACAGTGTAGAGTTCTGGCAAAAAGTTCGACTTTTGTCTCATCTGTCCACAGAACACTGTTACACAAGTGTTGTGAAGCATCCAGGTGGTCTTTTGCAAACTTGAGATATGCAGCAATGTTTCTTTTGGGGAGTAGTGGTTTCCTCCATTGTGTCCTTCCATGAACACCATTCTTGTTCAGTGTTTTTCTTATAGTGGATACATGAACAAAAACTAGCAAGTCTGAGATTTCTGCAGGTCTTTTGCTGTTACCCTTGGGTTCTTTTTCACCTACTTTCACTTTGGACATTGTGCTCTTGGCGTGATAGTTGCAGGATGCCCATTCCTAGGGAGAGTAGTAACAGTACTAAGTTTCCTATCTTTGTAGACAATTTCTCTTACTGTGGACTGATGAACACTCAGGTCTTGAGAAATGCTTTTGTACCCTTTTCATCTTCCTGAATCTCCACAATTCTTCTTCTAAGGTTCTCTGAAAATTGTTTGAGGCATGGTGCACATAAACAGATCTTTCCTGAGAAGTGCAGGCTCTGTCAGTAACCTGGCTTTGTGTTTCTTATTATATATATATATATATATATAGGGCAAGGCTCCTCTACAACCTTCACTTCCAATCTTCTCTCATTGATTAGAACACCTAACTCCAAATAGCATTTGTAGAAGGCATCACCCCAGAGGTTCATATATTTTTATGAACTTTGACTGTGACTGATTAAATGGTGCACTGAGTATTAATGAGTACAATTATGTGTGTGTTATTAGTTTAGGCAGATTTTGTTTGTCTATTATTATGATTTAGATAAAGATCAGACCACATTTTATGGGTAATTAATGCAGAAAACCAGGTAATTGCAAAGGGTTCAGAAACCTTTTTCGTGCAAATGTAGTTGCAAATATTTCAAACTCTGAAATCTGAAACACCTCCTTCCCCAAGCATTTTGGATAAGGAATGGTCAACTGGTATATTACACTGGTATTATGTACATAACCAGTACATAATACTGGTACTATGTTCTAGTATTGAGCAGCCATTAAACAGCATAGTCTCCCTCTCCTCCTTTCATCTGTTCACGGTTGTCACACTGTAATGGTAAATTCTGGAAAGGCATTCTCTCTCAGAAAAGACTATCTTGTCTTAATAACTTCACTCATGACTGTCCTAATGTAAATGGGTTGGTTGGTTAAATTGCTGTTTATCTCCAACTTACTCTAAACTTAGTTTTCAACTTCAATCCTTTAACTTAAAACTCTTCAGTATCTCTTCATCACAAGTAACATCACTTACCCTCATCATCATTTACAAACTTTCTCAAATATTTTCCTTGCATTCTTATTTTCTTCCCAATTTCATTACATTTCCCTTTACATGGATGATATGTTCAAGGCATATTAATATGTGAAATTATGCAGCTGAAATTTAACATTGAACATCCTACTGCAGGATGTAAAATTAAATGGAAATATGTCACTCTGGCTGTTGACCAATTCCCATAGCAATATTCTATTTTTCTGAATATTTTCTATCTGTGGACCAGATTAACATCCGGAAGTCTCCTATTTGGTGGAACACCTTCTTGACAATAATAAAACATCCATCCAGGAAGAGCTTTGAATTGTAGCCATGTGAATAACAAGTTAACTTCATCCATCAGAATTACTGGATCATTACAATCAATGGATTTCTAAGATATCAATGATTCTCCCACTTCTTATGAATCTGTAAGTCACTAAGCCAAGAGTCCTTGAACAATAATTACTTTACTGCTGCAGAGGTCATGGCTTGGGGAAGAGGAATTTCCTGTAAATGCAAAACTATCTTCTGAAACAGACACAAAATGCTGGGGGATCTCAGCAGGTCAGGCAGCATCAATGGAAAATACAGACAATGTTTTGGGCAGAGACCTTTCATCAGGACTGGAAATAAAAATAAGACAAAGAAAGAAAGAAGGGAGAGGGAGAGGAGGAACCACAATGTAATAGGTGAAACCGGGAAGGGGGTTGAGCGGAGGGATGAAGTAAAGGGCTGACAACTTGATTGGTGAAAGAGATACAGGGCTGGAGAAGTGGGGGGGAGAGGGAGAGAGAGTCTGATATGAGAGGGCAGAAGGCCATGGAAGAAAGAAAAGGGGGAGGAGCACCAGAGGGAGGTAATAGGTAGGTAAGGAGATAAGCTGACTGGGGAAAATGGGAATGGGAATGGTGAGGTGGGGAAGGAGGAGGCATTACCTGAAGTTTCCTATCCAGGCGGAATATCAGGTGCTGCTCCTCCAACCTGAGTGTGGCCTCATTGCAACAGTGGAGGAGACCATGACTGACATGTCGGAATTGCTATTGCAAAGGAAAAAGTGCAAAGCAAACTCAAAGTTGGATAAGTCACCTGGACCAGATAAACAACATCCTAGAGACCTGAGAGGGGTTGCTGAAGAGATAATGCATGCATTGGCCATTATCTTTCAAGAATCACATGATCCCGGAGGACTGAAAGTTTGCAAATGTTGCCCCACTCTTTAAGAAGGGAGGAAGGCAAAAGAAAGGAATTTATGGTTGGGAAAGTGTTGGGAGTCCATTATTAAGGATGAGGTTTTGGGACACGACGACTAATGATAAGCCAAAGTCAGCATGGTTTCTGTAAAGGGAAATCTTGCCTGATAAAACTGTTAGTTCTTCGAGGAAGTAACAAGCAGGGTGGACAAAGCAGAGGCAGTGGATGTCATTTACTTTGATTTTCAAAAGGCGTTTGATAAGGTGCCACACATGGCACTGCTTAACAAGATAAAATCCTATGCAGTTACAGGAAAGATACTGGCATGGATAGAGGAATGGCTGACAGCCAGGAGACAGCAAGTGGGAATAAAAGGGGCCTTTTCTGGTTGGCTGCCAGTGACTAGTGGTATTCCTCAGTGGTCAATATTGACACCACTACCTGTCAATAATTTAGATGATGTGATTGATGGCTTTGTGGCAAAGTTGCAGATGATACAAAGACAGGTGGAGAGGATGGTAGTGCTGAGGAAGCAACGTGATTGCAGCAGGACTTATACAAATTGGAAGAATGGGCAAAAAGTGGCAGATGGAATACAATGCTAGAAAATGTACAATAATGCATTTTGGCAACATGAACAATAATGTGGACTATTATCTAAAAGGGGAAACAGTTCAAACAACAGAGATGCAGAGGGACTTAGGAGTCCTCATGCAAGACTCCCAGAAGGTTAATTTACAGGTTGAGTCTGCAGTTAAGAAGGCAAATGCAATGTTGCAATTTATTTCAAGGGGAATAGAATATAAAAGCAAGGAGATAATGCTGAGCCTTTATAAGACCCTAGTCAGGCTGCACAGAGTATTGCCAACAGTTTTGGGTTCCATATCTCAGAAAGGATGTGTTGTCATTGGAGAGTCCAGAGGAGGTTCACAAGGGTAATACTGGAAATGAAGAGGTTAACATGAGAGGAGCGTTTGGTGGCCTTAGGCCTGTACTCACTGGAATTTAGAATAATGCATGGGGATTTCATTGAAAACAGCCAAATATTGAAAGGACAAGATAGGGTGGATGTGGAGAGGATGTTTCCTATGGTGGGCATATCTAGAACTAGAGGACACAGCCTCAAAATTGAGGGTGATCTTTTAAAACAGAGATAAAAAGTAATTTT
The DNA here is from genome assembly GCF_030144855.1 of Hypanus sabinus. Lineage (NCBI taxonomy): Eukaryota > Metazoa > Chordata > Chondrichthyes > Myliobatiformes > Dasyatidae > Hypanus > Hypanus sabinus. Next base: position 45,006,252 of record NC_082716.1, on the reverse strand, counting down.
TTTTAGCCAGACAGCAGTATATCTGTGAAATGCCCTGCCACAGACTGCAATGAAGGCAAAGTCCATGGATATATTTAAGCGGAAGTTGATAGTTTCCTGATCTGTCAAGGCATCAAAGAATATGGCGAGAAGGTGTATGGGACTGAGTGAGATCCGGGATCAGCCAGAGCAGACTTGATAGGCTGAATGGGTGAATTCTGCTCCCATGTCTTATGGAATGGGAATAGGAAGTGGAATTAAAATGGGTGCCACTGGGAGATCGCACTATCTCTGGAGGACACAGCAGAGGTGCTCAGCAAAGCGGTATCCCAATCTGCATCAGGTCCCATCGATATACAGGAGGTCACACCAGGAGCACCGAATACAGCAGATGACCCCAACAGACTCACAGGTGAAATGTCACCTCACCGGGAAGGACTGTTTGCAGCGCTGAATGGTAGTGAGGATAGAGGTGTAGAGGCTGGTGCAGCACTTATTCCACTTGCAAGGATAAGTGCCAGGAGGGAGATCAGTGGGGGTGGGATGAAAAGACAATGGAGTTGCGAAACGAGCAATCCCTGCTGAAAGTAGAAAGTGGTGGTGGGGGGGGGGGGGGGGGAGAGGGGTGGAAAGATGTGCTTGGTGGTGGGATCCTGCTGGAGAAGTTACCGAGAATTATGTACTGAACGCAGAGGCTGGTGGGGAAGTAGGTGAGGAAAAGAGGAAACCTAATCCTGGTGAGGTGACGGTAGAGTGGGGTGAGGGTAGACGTGTGCAAAATAGAAGAGATGCATTTGACAGCAGCATTGATGGTGGAGGAAGGGATGCCCCTTTCTTTGAAGGAGGACATCTCCTTAGTTCTACATTGAAACACCTCATCCCAAGAGCAGATAGAAACACATAGAATCATAGAAAACCTACGGCACAATACAGGCCCTTCAGCCCACTTACTTTAGAAACTACCTAGGGTTACCCATAGCCTTCTACTTCTCTAAGCTCCATGTACTCCAAACTCCAAATTCCAAGGAGTCTCTTAAAAGACCCTATCATAACCGCCTCCACCACCATTGCCAGCAACTCATTCCACACACTCACCACTCTTGGCGTAAAAAACTTCCCTTGACATCTCTTCTGTACCTTCTTCCAAGCACCATAAAACAGTGCCCTCTCATGCTAGCCCTTGGAAAAAGCCTCTATCCACACAATCAATGCCTCTCATCATCTTATACACCTCTATCAGGTCACCTCTCATCCTCCATTGCTCCAAGGAGAAAAGGCCAAGTTCACTCAACCTATTCTCATAAGGCATGCTCCCCAATCAAGGCAACATCCTTGTAAATATCCTCTGCACCCTTTCTATAGTTTCCATATCCTTCCTCTGCTGAGGTGAACTGAACTGAGCACAGTACTCCAAGTGGGGTCTGACCAGGGTCCTATATAGCTGTAACTTTACCTTGCGGCACTTAAACTCAATCCCATAGTTAGCAAAGGCCAATGTACCATATGCCTTCTTAGCTACAGAGACAACCTGCCAGCAACTTCGAGTGCCCTATGGACTCAGACCCCAAGATCCCTCTGATCCTCCATTCTTCCAAGAGTCTTACCATTAATACTATATTCTGTCATCATACTTGACCTATCAAAATGAACCACCTCACACTTATCTGGGTTGAACTCCATCTGCCATTTCTCAGCTCAGTTTTGCATCCTATCAATGTCCTGCTGTAATCTCTGACAGCCCTCCACATTATCCACAACACCCCCAACCTTTTGGGTCATCAGCAAATTTACTACCCCATCCTTCCACTTCCTTATCCAGGTCATTTATAAAAAGCGCGAAGAGAAGGGGACCCAGCACAGATCCCTGAGGCACACCATTGGTCACCGACCTCCTTGCAGAATATCACCCGTTTACAACCATTCTTTGCGTTCAATGAGCAAACCAATTCTGGATCCACAAAGCAATGTCCCCTTAGATCCCATGCCTCCTTACTTTCTCAATAAGCCTTGCATGGGGTACCTTATCAAATGCCTTACTGAAATCCATATACACTAGATCTACTGCTCTACCTAGATCTACTGCTCTACCTTCACCAATGTGTTCAGTCACATCCTCAAAAAATTCAATTACAAGAGAGGTAAGGGATGAGCTGCCTTTGACAAAGCCATGTTGACTATTCCTAATCATATTATGCCTCTCCAAATGTTCATAAATCCTGCATCCCATGATCTTCTCCATCAACTTACCAACCACCGAAGTAAGACTCACTGGTCTATAATTTCCTGGGCTATCTCTACTCCCTTTCTTGAATAATGGAACAATATCTGCAATTCTCCAATCCTCCGGAACCTCTCCTATCCCCATTGATGATGCAAAGGTCATTGCCAGAGGCTCAACAATCTCCTCCTTTGCCTCCCACAGTAGCCTGGGGTACATCTCATCCGGTCCCAGTGACTAACCTAACTGATGCTTTCCAAAAGCTCCAGCACGTACTCTTTCTTAACATCTATACGCTCAAGCTTTTCAATTTGCTGTAAGTCATCCCTATAATCACCAAGTTCCTTTTCCGTGGTAAATGCTGAAGCAAAGTATTCATTAAGCATCTCTGTTATTTCCTCCAGTTTCATACACACTTTTCCACTTTCATACTTGATTGGTCCTATTCTCTCACGTCTTAACCTTGTGCTCTTCACATACTTGTAGAATGTCTTGGGGTTTTCCTTAATCCTGTCCACAAAGGCCTTTTCATGGCCCCTTCTGGCTTTCCTAATTTCATGTTTAAGCTCCTTCTTGCTAGCCTTATAATCTTCTAGATTTCTATCATTACCTAGGTTTTTTGAACCTTTCATAAGCTTTTCTTCTTGACTAAATTTGCAACAGCCTTTGAACACATGGTTCCTGTACCCTGCCATCCTTTCTGGCTCATTGGAGCATACCAATGCAGAACGCCACACAAAGATCCGCTGAACATTTGACACATTTCTGCCATACATTTCCCTGAGAACATCTGCTCCCAATTTATGCTCCCACCTTCCTGCCTGAGAGCTTCATATTTCCCCTTACTCCAATTAAGCACTTTCCCAACTTGCCTGTTCCTATCCCTCTCCAATGCTATGGTAAAGGAGATAGAATTATGGTCACCATCTCCAAAATGCTCTCCCAATGAGAGACCTGATACCTGACCAGGTTCATTTCCCAATACCAGATCAAGTATAGCCTCTCCTCTTGTAGGGTTATCTACATCTTGTGTCAGGAAACCATCCTGAACACACCTAACAAACCCCACCCCATCTAAGCCCCTTGCTCTTGGGAGATGCCAATCAATATTGGGGAAATTAAAATCACTCACCACCACAACCTTGTTATTATTACACCTTTCCACAATCTGTCTCCCTATCTGCTCCCCGATGTACCTGTTACCATTGGGTGGTCTATAAAAAACACGCAGTAGGGTTATTGACCCCTTCTTGTTCCTTTCACCCACAGAGACTCAGTACACAATCCTTCCAAGACTTCCTCCTTTTCTACAGCCATGACACTCTCTCTGATCAGAAGTGCCACGTCCACCTCTTTTGTCTCCCTCCCTGTTCTTTCTGAAACATCTAAAGCCTGGCAATCGAAGTAACCATTCCTGCCCCTGAGCCATCCAAGTCTCTGTACAAGTTCCAAGTACTGATTCATACTCTAGGCTCATCTGCTTTATTCATAATACTCCTTGCATTAAAATAGACACAGCTCAAACCATCGGTCTGAGCGTATCCCTTCTCTATCACCTGCCTATCTTCTCACTCACGCTGTCTCCAGCTTTCTCTATTTGTAAACCAACAGCCCCTTCCTCCGTCTCTTCAGTTCGGTTCCCACCCCCTAGCAATTCTAGTTTAAACTCTCTCCAATAGCCTTAGCAAACTTCCCTGCCAGGATATTGCCCCTCCCCCCGATTCAAGTGCAACCCATCCTTTTCTTAGAGGTCACGCCAGCCCCAAAGGAGATCCCAATGATCCAGAAATCTGAATCCCTGCCCCATGCTCCAATCCCTCAGCTATGCATTTATCCTCCACCTCGCTCTATTCCTATACTCTCTGTCGCATGGCACAGGCAGTAATCCCAAGGTTACTACCTTTGAGGTCCTGCTTCTCAACTTCCTTCCTAACTGCCTGTCGTCTGCTTTCAAGACCTCCTCCCTTTTCCAACCTATGTCATTGGTATCAATATGTACCAAACCCTCCGGCTGTTCACCTTCCCACTTCAGGATATCGTGGACGCGATCAGAAACATCTCTGACCCTGGCACCTAGGAGGCAAATTACCATCCAGAATCACCTGTCTGACCCCCTAACTATAGAGTCCCCTATTACTGCTGCCTTCTTCCTTTCCCTACCCTTCTGAGCCACAGGGCCAGACTCTGTGCCAGAGGAACTGCCACTGTTGCTTCCCCAGGTTAGGCCGTCTCCCCCAACAGTACTCACACAGGAGTACTTAAGGGGGACAGCCACAGGGGTACTCTCTAGTATCTGACTCTTGCCCTTCCCTCTCCTGGCTGTTACCCACTTATCTGTCTCCCAAGGCCCCGGTGTGACTACTTGCCTTTAGATCCTCTCTATCACCTCCTCACTTACACTAACCAGATGAAGGTCATTGAGCTGCAGCTCCAGTTCCCTAACCCGGTCCCTAAGGAGCTGCAGCTCAATGCAGAAGTGGCACAAATGGAGGAACTGAGAGAAAGCGATGGTGTTTTTACAAGTAACAGGATGGGAAGAGGTACAGTCCAGGTAGCTGTGAGAAACAGTGGGTTTATAATAGACATCAGTAGATAAGTTGTCTTGGGAGAGAGGGGGAGAGACAGGGGGAGGGGGAGGGAAGTGTCAGAAATGAAGCAGGTAGATTTGAGGGCAGGGTGGAAGTTGGATGCAAAGTTGATGAAGTTGCTGAGCTCCATATGGGTGTTGGACGCAGCACCAATGCAGTTGTCAATATAGTAAAGGAAAAGTTGGGGAGTGATACCAGTGTCGGCACAAGCGTCATCTGGACTGGTCTGGTCACCTCACTACAGGATGTGGAAACCACAGAAAGGGAGCAGAGGAGATTTACAAGGATGTTGTCTGGAGTGAGGAGCATGCTTTATAAGAATAGGTTGAGTGAACTCGGCCTTTTTTCCTTAGTGCAGCGGAGGATGAGAGGTGACCTGATAAAGGTGTATAAAATGATGAGAGGCACTGATTGTGTGGATAGTCAGAGGCTTTTTCCCAGAGCTGAAATGGCTAACACAAGAGGGCACATTTTTAAAATGCTAGGCTGTCGGCGACAGTGGTAGAGGCAGATACAATAGGGTCTTTAAAGAGACTCCTGGATAGGTAAATGGAGCTTAGAAAAATAGAGGGCTATGGGTAACCCGAGGTAATTTCTAAATTAAGTACATGTTCAGCACAGCATTGTGCTCCGAAGGGCCTATATTGTGCTGTAGATTTTCTATGTTTCTATGTACTCTTTTCCATAGCTGCTATCTGGTCTGCTGAGTTCCTCCAGCATTTTGTGTGTGTTGCTTGGATTTCCAGCATCTGCAGATTTCCTCTTGTTTTTGAAGCATAGAGGTGGCCTAAGTCTATGATTTTGAAGGCATTATATTTATAATTTCATGTCTTCCTTCAACATCTTAATGACTTGTAATCATTCTAATTTATTAGCTTGTAATTTCCATTTAAGTAATGTGCTTTTGAATCAACTTAATGATCTGCAGATTTCACTATCTTCTGAAGAACTCAAAAAGCAAGCAGGTACAGCACCTTTAAGCAGATGAAGGATCATCTCCATTGCCGGAAGCGAGACAGGAGAGGAGAACTCCAAGCTAGGCTGAAACACAGGGATGAAGCTCACTCTGCCCAGCATTTTGGCAGCAAATGTGCAGTCGATGGAGAACAAAACTGAGCACTTTTACTTTACTTTACTGTCACCAAACAATTGATACTAGAGCGTACAATCATCACAGCGTATTTGATTCTGCGCTTCGTGCTCCCTGGAGTACAAATTGAAGTAAATATAATAAAAATTTAAATTATAAATCATAATTAGAAAATAGAAAAGGGAAAGTAAGGTAGTGCAAGTCAGGTCTGGATATTTGGAAGGTTCGACCCAGATCCAGGTCAGGATCCTTTCAGCAGTCTTATCACAGTTGGAAAGAAGCTGTTCCCAAATCTGGCCGTACGAATCTTCAAGCTCCTGAACCTTCTCCCAGAGGGAAGAGGGACAAAAAGTGTGTTGGCTGGGTGGGTCGTGTCCTTGATTATCCTGGCAGCACTGCTCCGACAGCATGCGGTGTAAAGAGAGTCCAAGGATGGAAGATTGGTTTGTGTGATGTGCTGGACTATGTTCACGATCTTCTGCAGCTTCTTCCTGTCTTGGACAGGACAACTTCCATACCAGGTTGTGATGCACCCTCGAAGAATGCTTTCTACAGTGCACCTATAAAAATTGAGGGTTTTAGGCCAAATTTCTTCAGCTTTCTCATGAAGCAAAGGCGCTGGTGGGCCTTCTTGGCAGTGGACTCTGCTTGGTTAGACCAAGTCAGGTCACTTGTGATATTCACACCCAGGAACTTAAAGCTTTTGACCTGTTCCACCTGCACACCACCGATGTAGATGGGGTCGTGCGGTCTGCTACTCCTTCTGAAGTCACCAACCAATTCCTTCATCTTGCTGACATTGAGGGATAAGTTATTGTCTTCGCACCTTGCCACCAGGTTCTTAATTTCCTCTCTGTACTCCGACTCATCATTACCCAAGATATGGCCTGCAATTGAGGTGTCATCAACAAACTTATATATTGAGGTCGATGGAAACTTGGCTAAACAATCATGGGTGTACAGTGAGTACAGCAGGGGGCTGACTACTCAGCCTTGTGGGGCACCGGTACTCACTGATTGTAGAGGAGAGCTTGTCCCCTATTTTTACAGCCTGGGTCCTGTCTGTGAGGAAGTTGTGGGCAAGTCTGTGGGTAAGGTTGCTGTATTGAAGGGAAAGGAAAGATTGTTGTGTTCTATGTTTGAACGAGATGTGGCTTTCACCCAGCATACCAGATAAACTCTAGGTGCCAATCCAATGTGGCAGTTTTGTCAAACACGTGTTCTCCCAACCTTGAATACCTAACTGTCAAATGCCAACCATTCTACTTACCTAGTGAGTTCTCCTCCATAATCCTAACTACAGCCTGCATTCCACCAGCAACCGACTATAATCAAGCCCTTGACATACTGCATGCTGCCACTTCCAAACAAGAAACAACCCATTCCGAATCATAGCTGTGGACTTCAAACAGGCTTGTTTGAAGAAAACACTGCTCAATTACCATCAGCATATAATCTGTAGCATCAAAGATCCCAGCACATCAAATCACTGTTTCAGAAGTTAAGGAATGCCTACTGTTCTATGCCCAGATCCCTTTTCAGTAAATCTGATCACTTGGCTGTCCTTCTCCTACCTGCATTCAGGAAAAGGCTAAAGAACAAAGCTCTGGAGATTAGGACAACAAAGAGGTGGTTACAGAAGACAAGGAGCAGCTACGGGATTGCTTCAAATCAGTGGATTGGGTCACGTTCAACAACTCATCTGTGGATCTGAATAAATACATCATGTGTCACATACTTTATTAAAACCATTGTAGACGAGTGGTCTCCACAAAATCATTCATTTTACCCAAACCCGAACCAGAACCCTTGGATGAACCATGAGATCCTAAGGCTGCTGAGGGTCAGATCAGAGGCATTCTAATCTGGTGACCAAAAAAGGTTACAAGAAGTTCAGGTATGATATCTGGAAAGCCATCTCATGGGTGAAGCGGCAATTCTGTACTAAACATGAATGAACAAAGGATGCTTTACAGTTGTGACAGGGCTTGAATACTATCACCTCTTATAAAAGTTAAATCAAGCAAAAACAGGGCTTTGCTCCCAGATGAACTCAATGCCTTCAAAACTCGCTTTGACCGTCAAAATATGTAGGAACCATCAACTCCCACAGCTGCCAATGATCATGTGATTTCAGGAACTGAGACTGATGTGCAAGCAGCCTTCAGAAGGGTGAACCCACGAAAAATATCTGGCCTAGACGAGATACCTGGCCAAGGCTGATCAACGGGCTGGAGTATTCACTGAAATTTTTAACCTCAGGCAGTCTAAGATACCCAACTGCTTCAAGAAGGCTTCAATTATACTGGAGCCTGAGAATAACATGGTAACCTACCTCAATGACTATCATCCATTAGCAGTGATACCCACAGTGATGAGAAGTTTTGAGATGTTGGTGATAAAACATATCAGCTCCTACCTGAGAGGAGATTTGAGTCTCCTTCCTATTTGCCTGCCGATGCAACAGGTCTACAGCAGATGCCATCTCACTGGCTCTTTAATCAAACTTGGAACATCTGGACTATAAAGATGCATATATCTGGATTCTTCTTAGCAATTACAGCTCGGCATTCAATATCATCATCCCCTCAAAATCAATCAATATGCTTCAAGACTTGGCTTCAATATGTCCTTGTGCAACTGGATCTTCAATTTCCTCACTTGCAAATCCCAGTGAGTTCATATTGGCAACAAATCCCCTCCATGATCTCCGTGAGCACAGGTGCACCACAAGGGTGCATACTTAGTCCCTTGCTCTGCTCGGTTAATTCTTATAACTATATAGGCTAAGCACAACTCCAATGCAATATTCAAGTTTACTGATGACACCACTGTGGATGGCCGAATCAAAGGTGGTGACAATTCAGCATATAGGAGGGAGATTGAAAATCTGGTGGAGTGGTGCCACAACAACAACCTCTCACTCAATGTCAGCAACACAAGGAGTTGATTATTGACTTGTGAAGGAGGAAACCAAAGGTCCATGAGCCAGCCCTCATCAGAGGATCAGGGGTGGAGAGTATCAGCAAATTTAAATTTCTCACTGTTATTATTTTGGGTCCAGCTTTTAAATACAATTGTGAAGAAAGCACATCAGTGCCTCTAGTTCCTGAAGAGTTTGCAAAGGTTCAACAGGATATCTAAAACTTTCAGAAACTTCTATAGGAGAGAGTATAATGACTGGCTGCATCACAGCCTGGTATGGAAACACCAAAGCCCTTGAATGGAAAATCCAACAAAAAGTAGTGGATACGGCCCAGTCCATCATGGGTAAAGCTCTCCGCACCATTGAGCACATCTACACACAGCGCTGTCGCAGGAAAGTAGCATCCATCATCAGATATCCCCACCACTGGGCCATGCTCTCTTCTCATTGCTGCCATCAAGGAGGAATGGTATGGGAGCCTCAGTACTCATATCACCAGGTTCAGGAACAGTTATTACCCCTCAACCATCAGGCTCTTGAACAAAGGGAGGTGATAACTTCACTCAACAGTTGCCCCATCATTGAAATGCTCTCACAACCAAAGACTCCCTATCAAGGGCTCTTCATCTCATGTTCTTGATATTTATTGCTTATTTATTATTATTTATTTCTTTTTGTATTTCCACAGTTTGTTGTCTTTTGCACATTGGTTGTATGTCCAGTCAGTGTGGTCTTTCAATGATTCTATTATGGATTTATTGAGAATGCCCACAAGAAAAGTAATCTCAGGGTTGTATAATGTTGATATATCATACACAATTATATATATATATATATTATATATATATATATACACATACATACATATATATATATATATATATATATATACACACACACACACTTATAATAAATTTACTTTGGATTTGAATAATGGTTAGAAAAAACTGTATTCTGCCATATTACAATTTCCACCTGCACGATGAAAGGTATAGTAAAGCCAATGATTCCGTTTCAAGTCCAATGCATGAAAGGTTTGTTGTAATTGATTGCTTCCAAGGAAGTCATCAATTGTTGAAAGTTTACAGTTTATTCTGAGTACTGAAGTATGAGGCTCTGAGCAACAATCTGTGCTAAGCTCTTGCTGTTCACAATACAAGTCAATGATTTGCTTGCGGGGATGAAGTGCAACATACAGAGCTGTGCAGTATGAACTATGAAGAGGACAGAGAAGAGGATAGAAGGAATATAAACAGGTTAACCACATGAGCAAGGCATTAAGAAATAGAAAATACAATGACAAGAATGAGGTAGAAAATAGAAAAGCAGAGTATTTGAAAAAATCGTGAAAGGTTAAAAAATGTTTCTGTTCAGAAGGACCTGCACGTTTGTGTAGATTACTAAAATTTGTACAATTTGGAAGGCATACAGCAGATTGTCCTGCAGCTCTAGGTAAAAGAAATAGTGGGTCCTGCCAAAGGGTTTTGATGCAAAACGTCAACTGTACTTTTTTTTTACATAGATGCTGCCTGGCCTCATGAGTTGCTCCAGCATTTTGTGTGTGTTGCTCAGCTTTCTAGCATCTGCAGATTTTCTCTTGTTAGTGCACCACTTGTACAGACTCCAGATGTAACTTGCACCTGGAATACAAATTCTTACAAAGCCTGATGAGGTAGATGCAGGGATACTTCTTTCCCCTAACAAAGGTGTCAAAAATCAAAGAATTACAATATCAAAATATAGATCTGTCCATCCAAACAGAGATGAAAAGAAATGTATTCAATATTCTTTGTCATTTACTACCCAAGAGGATCATGGGAAGTCAAGTACTTTCAAGTCAGAAGTGATTAAGTTTTTAGAGTTTAAGAAAATCAAGTGAAGTAGCATGAGACGTAAAGGATCAACCATGATCACTGAATGTCACAGCAGGCAAGCAGCAGAGCTATGACTTAAATTTCCATTTATTTAGTTCATAAGTTATAAAAATTTGTCAAAATCCAAGGTGAAATATATAGACTTTGCCCAGTGAGCGTCACATATTAAAGCAGCGGATCCCACTCATCTCTTCAAAAATATACTCAGAAAATAGTATGTCACTTAGACCATCAAGCCTGTTTTACGATTTAATATGATCATGGCTGATCCTCTATCCCAGTAACATATCTCCACTCTGATTTCCTTACATCTGGAAATATTTTCAAAAATATTCAGTAATTTGACCCCAAAAAAGCCCCAAAAATGAACTTTGGACTAATACAAACCAAATTACATCTGTACTTGCTCTGCAAGGGCTATATGTTTCCTTCCATTCCCCAAAATGATTTTCTTACGTGAAGAACTTACTGATATCCTTTTCAAAAACAGCTATTATGGATTAGACTTACTCCATCCCTGGTATATTCAATATTTGTATAAACGCATATCATATAAAAGCACTTACTCACCTTCTCCAATTTCACTGTATTGATGATTACGTGTTTAAGTCCACATTGGCTTAGTACACAATGGATTACAGTATACTGAAGACAAAAACATTTTGGATAATAAAGCACATCAAGAGTTTGTTTCAAAGCCATTAAGAAAAGAGCAGAAGATGAAAGTCAGATTTTTGTAATCCAAGTAAACCAAGCTTTGTAGCACAGAAATATTAATTTCCCTCTCTCGGAAGGCAGGTAAAAGGAATAGTTGATGTACAGGCATGTAATCAGTTAAAGGATGAGGGCAATCACACATGTGCTGATGTTCTTTAATCATCCTGGGTGTAGGAACAATAATCATCTGGGATTCCCTTTTAAAAGTACATGTTTGGTTGCAGTCAAATAATGACCAGTAAAGTTCGCAGATGACAACAACTACTAGTTATGGGCTTAATAATCTTGCAACAATATGGGAAAGGAATTTTAAAATTTCTGGGGCACTGGGACCACACTTTGGGGAGATGGAACTTACACAATTAGTTGGACTGCAGAAGACCGCGACCTGTATCCACAATTAGATGTTTGCTTGCTGATTTGGAACCTAACCCAGTGGTCCCCAACCACTGGGCCACAAAGCATGTGCTACTGGGCCGCGAGGAAATGATATGACTTAGCAATATGAAACGATATGAGCCAGCTGCATTTTTCCTCATTCCCTGTCACACCCATTGTTGAACTTGAACGCACACGAGGTCATTACCCATGTGAGGTCATCAGTCAGTCATTAACCTACAACTACTCGATGAGTAAAAAACACATGTCCCTTGAGAGTTTCTTTGGAAGAGGTGGTGGGGGCATAAAGGGCCTAACGGTGACGATAACAGAGACAGCTGAGGCAGAGACAGCAAAAAAAAAGAAAGCCCTTCAACAGAAAATACAACGATTCGCACATAAAATATGGCTTTAATGCGACCTGTGACTCGCACGCTCCAAGTCCCCTGTGTGTGATATGTGAAGACAAGCTGTTTAATGAGGCAATGAAGCCCTCAAAACTGCTTCGGCACCTTGAGTCCGAGCACCCTGCATTTAAAGACAAACCCGTTGTTTTTTGAGCGGAAAAAAACGTGAGCAAGCAGGACAGAAGCAAGTGCTGAGAGCCACCACCGCCACAAATGCTGCTGCTCTGAGAGCGTCGTACTTAGTCTCCCATGACCCCTCGATGGGACCGTCTTGTTGGAGGGAAACAAGCCCAGGGCTCCCACTGATTCAGCGATATCGGTGTGTTGCAATGACTTTATATGTTCTTATGAGGAAAATATGCACTGTGTGTTTAATATTATTAAGTTCATTAGATAAACCTTTTTAGAAATGAAATTGAGTGTATTAGCCACTTATAAGTGACTTACAGTTAACTTATCACCTATATTCCGGTCGTGATTAACACACCCCTTCAGCCGGTCCTCAAGAATATTGTCAATATTAAACCAGTCCATGGTGCGAAAAAGGTTGGTGACACCTACCCTAACCTATTAAGGCAGGGGGATGGGGACTAGAGCATAATTTTGGAAAAAGGGGTGGGTGATCCAAAATTGGATTAGGAAGTTAAAGGAATGGCAAGTAAGTTTTTGGAGCCAGAGAAAAACAAAGCTGAAAAAAAGACAAAGTACTTTGGCAAAGTTTAACTGCAGGTGCCACGATGCCAGTAATGTGTAAAATAAAAAGTAAATAAGATGAGGGCAGAGAGAGGCGTGTACTCCTACCTAACACAGATCATATTTTAGTGATAAAGATTCCCAAATACAAATTTAATTATCATTCAACCCATATATGAATACTGTGGATTCTGGTTAATTGGGACCTAAACATTTTCATCCAATTAAGCATCTGCTGCAATTAACCAAAAGTTTCATGGAAAAATTTAAAATGTATAAAAAGACAAACTGAGTAACAAATTTTGTATTTAAATGAAATATAGAATAAATTAGAACACTACCAATACTACTATGGTACTATAAAGCTGCATATTAGTTCCATTACAGTACAGAAACAGGCCTTTTGGCCCTTCTTGGCTGTGCCAAACCATTTTTCTGCCTAGTCCCACTGATCTGCACCTGGCCTATATCCCTCCATACACTCTCAGTTCCTAATACTTATCAACAGAGGAAATCATCCATGTTGCATTCTTTTAACTTTGAATGAACAGAATCAGCACAGATACCTAATGGACTGCCTTCACACAACTTTTTCATCTTCATTTTCATTGTGATATTCAAGATGACTGTCGATACTTTCAAATTCTTCGTAGTTCTGAACTTGAAGTAGTGAAATCATATCTCTTTCACTCCGGGCTGTTACTAACACCTCCTATCCTGAATACTTGAAACCACAGTGAGCAAAGCAGTTCTGAATTGTCTTACTGCTTATTACCAGAAAACCACAAGATATAGGAGCAGAATTAAGCTATTTGGCCCTTGAAGTCTGCGCCACCATTTCATCATGGCTGATCCACTTTCCTCTCCGCCCCAATTTCCTGCCTTCTCCCCGTATCTCTTCATGCTCTGACCAATCAAGAATCTATCAACCTCTGCCTTAAATATACATACAGACTTGGCCTCCACAGCCACCTGTGGCAACAAATTCCACAGATTACTTACCAACTATCAGCTGATCAGGAGGGTTTAAACTAATTTGCCAGTGGGGTGGGAACTGGAGTGATGGTACTGAGGATGGGGTATGTGGTTAACAAATAGAGGCAGTGTGTAATGAGACTGCAAGCAAAGTGAGGCTGATGACAGGGCAAAAAATGCAGTCAACACAATGACTTGCAATGTAAAAAGCAGACAAGATCATAAAGGATGAATACAGGACTGAAGGTGTTACATTTGAATGAACGCAGAATACGGAATAAAGTAGATGAACTTTTCCAGTTATAGAGGGGTAGGAGTGGCTATTAGTAAAAAAAATATGAAATCAAGTCATTAGTAAAAGGTGACAAAGGATAGAGCTTGTAGAATCGTTGTTGGTAGAGCTAAGAAACTGCAAGGTTAAAAAGATCTTGATAAGTCATATACAGACCCCCAAATAGTAACTTTTACATCATGACGATACATGCAGATAACACCAGTTTCTGTATTGTACATAAATATTTCTCGTAGTTGTCCCTTCCTGACTTCATGTTGCTACTGTTTCATTAAGCTATTCTGTTTTAAATGAACTAGCAGTTCTTTAATGCTTCAGGCCCTTTGCTTCTTTGGAATTTGACATAGTGAATCAATAATTTCAATAACAACAATATAAATAAGCCATTTCTAAAATCTGCAGACAAATCCACAAACTCCACGCTGTCATCATCGACCACCTCAAAAACCAGAAAAGGAGATGGGATTGTGTACGATCACGAAATGTACTTAACATGCCAATAAGGGAGAGGGTGACAACCTTTTGTGCGCAGTTTAAATTGCTTTGTGTGCTAGTAGCAAAAGATGTGTATGCACACACACTTCACAGGGAACATTGCTGGAGGAGCACCAATGGGAAGGGCCAGGCTCCAACACAGGACAGACTCTAGAGCACCTCACAGAGGCTGTCTCACACCACCCTAGCATTTCCCCTCCTAGGCGGCATCAAAAGAGGAGCCTGCAGCTTTGGTCTAGTCCTCACCACAACTGAACAAATACAGCTCTGTCACCATTGGTCTCGCCAATGAACCAGTGAACTGGACTTGAAATATAAGTACATTAGCAATGTCCAACAATGTCTTGTGGGGGGTTTTCAAGATGGCGACGCAGTGAATTCTGCTTTGCTGAGCTCAGCACCGCCAACACTGATAATTTTGCATATAAACCTATCCGTTTCCATTTTTTTTAAATGCTCAAGTGTCAGATTTAATGACATGAAGATGGATGAGTTTTTTTTTTGAGCTGCTTCAACACCATGCCATCAAAAGGTACTAAAAAGGCAGCCAAGAGGGGCTGCACAGAGCGCTCACCCGGGGCTGGGGAGCTCACTGTTGCTAGTTATGCTAACATATTGGACCCTGCTTTTCGTCAAGTAATTCAGGAAGTTACAGAGAACATATCCAAAATGATCGACAAGAAGCTGGCTCCACTCTCTCTAACACTCCAAAACCACACATTGGAGCTTAAAATTCTTGATATAAGAACGATCATTTTAACTTACCTTTTCATTACTCGACAGCAAGATATCTTAAAGAATAGTAACGTGTTTGTTTTGATTAATAGTTTCATTATTTGTTTAAATTAACGGTGCTGCTCCAGCCTGAAGGAGTTAAATATGACAGTAACAAATCGATGGATTGATAAATTATGCCCTGTTTTTATTTTTGACTATGTTAAATGTCATATTGGCAGTGGGGCAGAATATGGAGTGCTAGAAGGTTACCCCTTTAAGTGTGGGGTAAGTCCTGTTGTTCAGCGCTGTTGGCACTTTGATTCTGTGTGTGTGTTTTTTTTAATTACTTACTGTTGCTCAGCTGATCTTAAATCTGGTTTCTTCTCCTCTGGAGTCACATGATTGTTATAAAGGGTTATGACCAATAATATGTTAAAATTGTGCACTTGGAACATTAAGGGGAGTCATTCACCAGTCAAGAGAAAGAAAATCCTACTAAACCTGAAAAAGGAAAGGGTGGATATAGCCTTATTGCAGGAGACACATTTGAATGATAAAGAACATCTAAAACTGCAACAGAGTGGATTTGATCAAGTCTATTTTTCATCTTTTAATACCAGGAGTGGGGCGGTTGCCATTTCAATTAGGAAGAACTTACCTTTTAAGTTATTAAACTGCATTAAGGATAAGTATGGGAGATTTGTGATTGTTTAGGCTTCAATATATGGAGAGGAATATGGTATTCTCAATGTTTACTGCCCTCCAGCTCATCCTCTCAAATTCCTAACAGATACTTTTTCCAAACTTTCAAGCTTTTCAAAACAAAACATTATTGTAGGTGGGGATTTTAATTGTCTCATGGGCCCATTGATGGACAGAGTGCCCAGTGGTCCCTTAGTGCTCCCCTCACAGTCCAAACAAATCATGGGCTTATGTGGAGAACTAGGACTTGTGGATGTCTGGAGGTTGTTACATCCCTCAAAGTCTTAACATTTTTTTCTAACCTACACAAGTGTTACACCAAAATACTTTTTTCTAAGCCCCAAAACACTCCTAGACTTAGTTGTATCCTGCACAATTGGAAATATCGCTATTTCTGACCATGCAGCGGTATATTTAAATATTAAGCCCAAAGATAATTCAGACGATCTAGACATTGGAGGCTGAATCCTTTTATTCTAAAAGATAAAAAATTTATAAACTTCCGAATTCAAAACTTTCTTATCTATTAATTCCAAATCAGCCAGTAGTCCATCAATACTCTAGGAAACCGCTAAGGCTATGCAAGGGGATCAATCATCTCCTACTCTGCTCGTAAGAAGTGACAAACTGCGGAACAGCAGTGCCTAGTGGAAGCAAGGTTTGCGGCAGCTGAAAGGGACATTAGTAAGCCCTCTGCAGCCAAGTTACAGAATATCACAGCCCTACACTGTACACTAAACTCTTTACTTACACAAGCAGACAAAAGAAAATTGACATTTGCTAAACAACAATTGTTTGAACATAGTGAAAAACCAGGCAGGTATTTGGCTTATTTAGCTAGAAAGAAAAATGCCTCTCTGACTATTGCTTCAATTAGGGATGGGACAGGAGCCCTCACTAGTAATTCTAAAATGATTAATGTTGTGTTTAAGAATTTTTATTCTAAACTGTATCGATCTGAGCAATGTAATGATGGACAATCTAGAATGAAGTCCTTTTTCAGGAATTTAGATCTCCTAGGCATTTCTTCTGAACGGGAGTCCCTGCTCAATGATCCATTATCTATACATGAGATACAGGAAGCTGTGAGACAGCTCCAAAGTGGGAAGGCCCCTGGTCCTGACGGACTCGCTAGTGAATTCTATAAAGGGTTCACAGGGTTATTATCAGAGCCTATGCAAAGCATGTTCATTTAATTGTGGTCTCCTCCCACCATCATTGAGAGAAGCTAATATCTCCCTAATTCTTAAGAAAGGAAAGAGCCCTGAAGATTGTGCCTCCTACAGGCATATTTCATTGTTAAATGTTGACTTTAAAAACTTATCTAAAACCTTCGCATTGCAATTAGAAACTGTGATACCTTTCATCATAAAAGAGGATCAAACAGGTTTTGTAAAAGGCCATAGATCATCTAACAATATCAGAAGATTACTTAATGTGGTTCAGGCATGTCAGCAACAGGCAGTGGACGGCTTGGTGGTTTCCTTAGGTGCAGAAAAGGCCTTTGATTGTGCTGAATGGCCGTATCTTTTTTTCACTTTAGAACGATTTGGTTTGGGCAATAATTCTATTGAGTGGATGAAAGTTTTTTATAATGCCCCTTTGGCTGCGATTCTCACTAATGGTTTTAGGTCAGATAACTTTCGTATTCTGAGGGGCAGCTGGCAGGGCTGCCCTTTATCACCACTACTTTTCACACTACTGATCAAGCTATTGACTGAGGCTATTCAGCGAGACCCCAAAATATCTGCTCCACATGTAGGACTAAAGTCACATAAAATTACATTGTATGTGGACGATGTTCTAATTTTCTTAATCAAACCCTGCTATGTCAGTGCACCACCTTATACAATGCATCAATTCATTTAGTGCCTTTTCAGGTTATAAAATCAACTTTACTAAATCAGAGGCTATGTCTCTGGGGAATCTGCAGCAGGTACCTGACACCCAGGGTGGTTTCCCCTTTAAATGGTCGCAGACAGGTTTTGCTTATTTAGGCATATTTATCACACCTACGTTTGATCAATTGTTCAAAGTTAACTTTACACAGTTATTTGACAAAATCAAACAGGATCTTGAGCGATGGAGCACTGTTCCCATTTCTTGGCTTGGCTGAATATCCTTGCTCAAAATGAACGTTCTTCCTCGTCTGCTCTACCCAATACAAATGATTCCAGTCATTTTTACCCAACAAATACTTAATAAATGGCTGGCTTGTTTCTTTCATCTGGAACAAAAAAAGACCCTGTATTAAAATGTCTAAGTTACAGTAGTCTAGGGGGTCTGGATTTTCCAGACATGAAAAAAAATCAATTAAGTTCCTTTTTATCTATGTGGTTGACTGGGTTTGCAGGGACCCCTCCTAAATTTGGCTAGACATTGAAGCTTCACAAGCAAAATGCCCTCTTATTAATTTGCTTTTCCTCCATAAGATGAAGCTAGTTAAGGAATATTGTCGCAATCCAAAAACAATTAATACAGTCAGAGCTTGAAGGGCAAATTGAGGGCAACGCAGCAAAAATATTCATTAACCGGCAGTCCAGATTTTCAGCCTGGCATAATGGATTCTGGGTTTAAACTTTGGATTTCTAAGGGTGTTTTCCATCTAAGAGATTTGCTTGATGAAGGAATGACAATGTGTTTTAGTCAAATAGTATAGAAATTTAACATACCCAACAAGGATCTTTTTCAGTTTCTTTCAGATAAGAGATTATATACAGAAAAAAATCAGTGTTAACAGATTTCTATAGTTCTAACATAGAAAACAGGGTGTTTTGTTCTAAGGGTGAAGTCTCCATTAGTACTTTTTACAGCATCCTGAGGGAATGTTCTCATGGAGAGGTTGAGTAGCTAGGAAGGGTCTGGGAGGAAGAGCTGGGAGTAGAAATTACAGCTGAAACATGGGAAGATATCTGTGATAATGCAAAGAATATTTCAGTTTGTAATAGAACTAAAGCATTGCAACTCAAAATTCTGCACAGAGCCCATCTGGCTCCAGGTGCATCTCTCGAAATTTAAGACAGGGGTTTTCTCCAATGTGTTCTAAATGTAAAGTAAATACTAGAACTTTCACCCATTTGGACTTGTCCCAAACTACAGGCATACTGGAGTGATATTTTGGGTGAAATGGAAAAGATTCTGAAGATGGAGCTTGTGAGAAAGACCCAGTGTCTTTTCTCTTAGGCTTACCCAGCAGTTGTATTATTAATGCACATCAGAAAAAACTTTTTAATATCCAGACTTTTTTTTAGAAAAGAAGACAATTTTACTTTGTTGGATATCCAATAAGGCTCCTGGACTTTTTGATTGGCGTAATCATGGACTTTGGACTTTTTGACATGTGTGGTACACTCAAAAACAAATAGTTTTCATAAAATATGGCAACTTTTTCTGCAGTATATAGATGTAAACCTGTCTGCTACACTAATAAGGGCTTTTGTATAGGATGTTGTGGTGATGTCTAAATTTTGATGGAAGTGTTCCAATACCTGATATCTGTGAGAGGAAGAAATGTAAATGTAAGTGTATCTGGAAATTGTAAGTTTTGTTATGCTGAGCATAAAAATAAATTTTAAAAAAATGTATTGTGATCTCAATAAAAACATCCAAGACAATCAGTCGCACCCCGCATCATCACAGAACAACAGGATGCAACATGTACAGGCAACAACACAACAGCAGTACACAATAAGTCCAGCTCCATTAACTTATCGAACAACTCACTGATGTCCAGCAGTACTTGATGTTTTTAGTATCCAGTGGCAACTTGCAATTGTAAAAGAAAATGTACCGGTTGAACAAATACACCTTTGAAAGGACCTGGAGTGGCTGCTGCATACAAATTACATGATTTTAAGCTAAAATCAAGAAAAACTCAAAACCCTTTTACTTATATGCAAGGGCAAAGAACTGAATGACTCAGGCCTTTTAAAGACTTAAAAAGCTCACCGGTTTATGGAGGTGAAAGGCACAGGTATGATTCTGATATTTTGTATCTATCACCCACAAAGGCACAGGAATGGCGGCTGAAGAAGTACAGAGATGATGTTAACATGATAAGAGATAGAAAATTTTAATAAATAGGGAAATCCTGAAAAGAACATTCTAGGTAACTAAGAGAAGCATAGGATGAAACAGCATGGGCTTTGACCATCATTTTTTTAAACCCTTTCTTCTCTGGCTACAAATTTGGTTCCAATACACTAAAGGAGAGCAAGACCGCATTTATAGGGGCCTAACTAATTGAAAGATGGTTTGTATTGCGACCAGTATACTTAATTAAATCAATATGGAGTCATCACAGAACACATACCAAAATGGTTCCTGAACTCACACTTCAGCTGTTTTTTCATTTTACAGACACTGCCTGAACTGCTGAGTTTCTAGCATTTTCTGTTTCTATTTCAGATCCTTAGCATCTCCATTTTCCTTGATTTACATCTATTGTCAGAAAAAGAATTACTGGGAAGTTGTCAAATAACATGAAACAGAAAATGATCTGATTACAGTGGGATTCAGGAATGAATACAATACATAGTAGTATGTAGAGGGGGAGGGGGAGTTGAGAAGTGCTTGCCTATTGATCCCTGAAGCCAACAGGAAAGGTAAATAATATAGTTCCAAAAGTATATGGGTTTATTTCCTTTATTTACAGAGGTCCAGAATATGAAAGGAGATCATACTCAACCTGTATTGAACAATCAGCCTAACAGCTTTGTTTTGTTCTGTGGACATCAAGTTACAGGAAAAAATGGGACTGCACTAGTAAGAGTACAGTGCAAATATGAAGATGTTTCCAAGGCTGGTGGTTTAATTATAAGAAAAGAATGGGTAGGGTGAGATTGTTTTCTACAGAATGAGAGAGGCTGAGAAGAGATTTAATTGGGGTGCAAAACGTTATGAAAAGACTAGACAAGTCCAAAAGGATTACTTTATTTCCCTCAACAGAGATGTTAATAAATTGGGGTCACTATCAAGGTAGGAGTTAAATTAAGTTTTTTTTCTATCCAAGGAACACAGTGCTCAAAAATTTGGTGGAAGTATAAATCTTCATCTATTTAAAAAGTACCTATATGTGCCTCAAAGCAAAGAACTTAAGAGCTGAGAAGTGGGATTAGTCTGAAGAGTTCTCTCTCAGCCATTGGAAACACAATTAATCAAACAGCCTCCTTCTGTGTCATAAATTTCTATGACTAAGAGGTGAAAAGGACTTAAGCGGGAAGAGAAAGGATCTATTATGGCCTGTGAAATTGTTTGGAAAGATTTCCTTTTATCAAAAGACAAAAGCAGCAATACATCTTAATTAAATTTGGTGAAGAGATTCATAAAGCAGCATAAAAATCTTCAAATTTAGAAACGAACTTCATTTATTGAAAATTAAATAAAGCATAACCTGATGTTTTAACCATCAAATTAAACAAATGGTATCTCACATTAACAAAGCTGCTGATAATCAGAATCATTGCCCATAATGAACAGTAATAACAGAATATTGCCTTCTGCAACAAGAAAATGCAACTTCAATTTTAGGGTTTAGATAAATATAGCACTGGAAAATTCTCCATCTATACTGCTGTCAACAACTATGAATTTAGCAAATCTTAAACTCAGTATATGTTTGAAAGGGACTGTTTTTACCAAATAGTCAAAGAGTTATTGATGAGTTTCTGGCTGTCACAAGCTTATTTTTAGAAATTGTTCATAATACTCTTGTGATATTGACTGAGGGGAGGATGATGATTACTATTTAAAGATAATAAAATTAAACAAAAGTACAGTTTGACATTAGGAACGTAACTTATATTACACAAATCAAATCATGTGAGTTGCCAAAATGAAAATCAATATGAGCTATTTTACTTCTGTACTGTCAGCCTTAGTGAATTTAACAAGCTCACATTTAACTTTTTAACCTAGTTGCGCATGATCTCTCCAACTGGGAGTCAAGCACATACAATAGCAATTGATAAGCAGTCACCATAATTACTTAGCTTCCTGTACTAGGAGAATAACACAGCTCGTATCTCAATTTTAAGAGCAAATAAGAAAATCAGAGATTTGTGCAGTAATTGTCAAAAATTTAGAACCTCTTTAGCAGAACCTACGTTGGTGATAATGAGCTGCCTATACCTCCCCGACTCCAATATCGCTCACCTCTTGCACAGTTCTGGTGCCCGGAAAGTTTAGGCTATAATCCCGTTGGGCTTCTCGATGCGTAATGATCAGCATGAAGTTTTCATTTAATGATTCCTGTAGGGCACTGAAAGAGTAGAGACAAAAACAACAGAATCAGGGAAGAGCATGTTCAAACTTGCTCTCGGCCTGACTATGCAAAATCCCAGGAGTATTGACTAGCAATTGAGCAAGTCTTAACAGATTCATTTATAGTCTGCAGATAAAGCAAAGTAGTACACTGGGAGTGACCAGAAAGGACATTACCACTAAATTTACTCTTTACATTTAACAGACATCAAGTATCAGGATAAAGCAATCATATGGAAAAGTTATTTATTTAAAATGCTTATTTAAAACAGACAGAAACAATTATTTCCTGTTTTACATTTCTTCAATATTTTTTTTACATTTTCTTTGAGTTTTATGTCAATTATAACCTGCCATAAAATAAGTATTGCCAAAATATTATTCTGCCCGAAGTACAAGATACCAGGACAGATGCTAATTTTATAAGAGAAAAACTATGAAATCAAGGATGAGCAAATGAGAAAGAAGAAAAGGTTATACAACTCCTTTCGGAATTTACTCAATTAAATCAATTCATGATCATCCACATTTTCCAAGTATTTTATGTTGAATTTCACTCGTGAAAGTACACACTTTTGCTTCTCAAAGGGAAGATGCAAACTGATATTGGTCTCATCTTTCCTGCTGCATAACCATAACAGAAGATTCCTTTTTTTTCTAAATCTTACCACTTAGTATTTTTTGTGCAATTTGACACCCCAGCTATCATAACTGGGGTCATTAATAGCAACATTCTGAAAAATACATGGCTGTGAAAATTTTACAGCATCTCAAAATGTTGCTTATACACCAGAAAAGCAAATTATTGGTTTGCTTTAGTTCAAAGATTCAGCATTATCCATTTTATTTGCAAGGATTAGGAAAGAAAGAAATGGTATAAGCTGTTGACAAATGCATTGTTTTTGAAACACAGTCAATAACAATTATTAAGAATGTAGCAGCCAAATTACACAGAAAAGATACCAAAGAGCAGAACAAAACCAAAGTATTTTGATAGTGTACAATGAGAGGCAAGAGTTGCATAGAACACAGACAGAACTCCATCTCTGCATCAAATAATGGAGTGTCGGTGTTTTTTTAAACCTTCCCCTAAAACAGGGATTTTAATTTCTCTTCTGAAACAAAGCATCACTGGCAAAAAAACATGTCTTTAACATACACTGAAATAGAGCAATTGCTCACAAGATGGCAAACAATGGGATGTGGCAATCTCTAATGAATTCATAACACAAATACCAATAAAGCTGACACTAAAACACATAGGAAGAAAAATACCAAATGGCTCAAATATTTTTGAGGAAACAAGATACCAAGCAAGTATGAAGGCTTGTACAATGGCAAAAGGAAGCAGATGCTACAAATATCCGCTCATTCTCACTTGTGGGCCTCTGAGCTGGGAGACAAAAAAAAAGGGTGCTGGGTAGACCAGCCTAAGGTGCCACCTATGCCTGAGGTTTGGGAGCAGATTGTTTAACAATTACACTCAGTGACAGTACCAGCCTTGGATCAATGAAAAATAAACCAATGAAAGTAATGGATATCATTTGGCATTTCTAATTCAGCACTAATTTTACCCATTTCATTATTTTACTTCAAATGTACTTAAAATAAAAAAAATCCTTATGAAACTTTTTCCTTAACGTTAAAATATTTCTCAATTCCACTGAAAATATTTATACACTTTACAGCTATTTCGTGATAGTGTTGCACTTGATTTTGTCTTCTGCTTTCCTCTACAATCTGTCCTGTGCACATAATTTTGATACAGACAATCCTAAGAGAGCAAATAATTTTAATATGCATTCATTAAAATACTATTCAGATTCACTTTGATTTTAGTCACACAAAGTACACATGAAGCAGGTGTTTTCTGAGAAAAGCAAATTTGATACGTCTTTGATGGTCCTAACAATTAATAAGTTATGGCACACAGTAAAGACATTCTTTTACTATGAGTACAATACTAGCTTAAGCTAACAGAAACCAAGTTTACTGTAATTACTGCATATTTACATAAAGTAAAAATATTAAATCACTGTGAGCAAGTAATGTTTGATGTGGCTTGTACAGCTATATTGGGCAGATTGATGTTCGAAGGACAGACAGCATGTGACAGCTTGAAAATGCAGCAAATACACTTTTGATGAGGCTTTAGTGTTTACTTTGTATTTAAAATTTGGAAATTTTCATATGTCATCATATGCATTTCCAAACTACAAATTACAGTTCTGTATTAATCAAATTCTAAAGCTTAGCTTATTATTATTGTATTTCCCCAGGGGCTGATCAAATTAATGATAAGATAATGATCCAAGATACAAAATGGATCTTACATAATTAACGCTGTTACAAATGTTAATGAATAACAAGATATCTGAAGTTCTGTTACATCTCATCTCTTCTCTCATATCAATTTTTTTCTAGAAACCAGTCAACTCATTTCTTTTCCCCCTTTAAGAAATGTGCTCACCCACTGAAGTACATTACACTCAAAATCAATATCTTCCTAAACTTACAAGGCTCAATTCATTGGTCTTGACTTTTATACATAAAGACATCATATATGCTTATGATGAAGAGAATACCACTTTAATAAATACCTCTTTAGTCTAAATGTTGTTGTCAGCTAAGCAAAGATAATTAGGGGCATTCTTTCAATAATTGGTTCACCATTATATTGTTCGTCACTTTTCAATTCATACTATATTAAAGCCATTATAAACAGAGCTGCACACAACCAACATACTTCATTTAACCCAAGTCCATTGTCAATTCTACCACACATATAACCTTCCATTATATCCACTGTGATGAAGTGCTTGGAGAGGTTGGCGATGAAACATATCAACTGCTGACTGAGGAGCAACTTGGATCCGCTCCAATTCACCTACCATCACAACAGATCAAATTCAGATCCCATTTCATTGGCTTTTCACTCAACCCTGGAACATCTGGACAGTGACCATGCATATATCAAGATATTCTACATTGTCTATATATCTGCATTCAACACCAATATCCCCTCAAAACTAATCAATAGGTCCCAAGAACTTGGCCTCAGTACCTTCTTGAGCAACTGGATCCTCGATTTCCTCACTTGCAGACGCCAAACATTGGATTTGCAAAATCTCCACCACAATGACCACCAGCGCAGGATCAGTTGTGTGTTTAACCCCCTGCTCTATTTGCTTTATACTTAGGATCGTGAAGCCATCGTAAGTACAGTTCCAAAGTCATATTGAAGTTTACTGATCTTGTTAGCCAAATCAAAGACGGTGACAAATCAGCAGGATGAGGCTTTCCTTTTCGACACATCAGAGATGTCCTCCTCCTTCAAAGAACAGGGTTTCCTTTCCTCCAGTGTTGATGCTGCTCTCACCCGCATCTCTTCCATTTCCCAGACATCTGCACTCAGCCCATCTCCCGAATGCCTTAACTCACCTACCACTACATAAAGCTCTGAATCAATACATCATTCTCCACAACTTCTGCGATTTTCAATGGGGTCCTACCACAAAACACATCATTAGCTCCCACCAACTCTCTGCTTTCTACATGGATTGCTCCCTCCATGATTCCCTTATTCATTCATCCCCCCCTACTAATCTTCCTCCTGGCACATATCCCTGCAAGCAACAGAAATGCTACACCTGGCATCTCTTCTCTCACTCCCAGTGTCCTAAACAGTCCTCCGGACAAGGTAACACTTTATCTCAAAATCTGTTGGGGTCGTCTGTTGTATCTGGTGCTGCCGATGCAGTCTCCTCTACATAGATGAGACCTGATGTAAATTGGGAGGCCACTTCATTGAGTATTTCTGCTCCATCCCGCCAAAAGCAGAATTTCTTAGTGGACTAGAAGTGAGGGGGTGGTGGGTTTAAAAAAAAAGGCAAGTGAGCTAAGGGTTACCTGAAATTCTTTCATTCAGATTTATTGTACAGTCAGCCCTCCTCATCCATTGGGGATTGGTTCCGGGAACCCCCCCCCCCCATCCCCCGCGGATACCAAAATTCGCGGATGCTCAAGTCCCTTATTTAACATGTATCATTGCGGTGGTCTTTAGGACCCAATGGAACCCCGGACTTTATTTAACATGTCTCCGTGCGCTGGATATTAGGACCTGTCGGTGCAGCTCTGAATCAGCAGAGTTTCTGTGCACAAAAATAATCACGATCCCGATTGAAAATAAGGTGGAAGTAATAACGTGATCGGAACAAGGTGAAACACCATTGGTCATTGGAAAAGTGTTAGGCTACAATCAGTCAACAATGGGAACAATTTTAATGGAGCATATAAAAGGCACTGCCCCGATGAAAGCTACAATTATTACTAAGCAATGCAGTGGTTAAATTATTGAAATACATATGTTTCTCGTGTTTTATATGCATAGAAAGGTAAAATATGCACTATATACTAAGAAAAACGTTTGACTAACTGACACTAAATAATACCGGATATACCTGTTCTGACTTCAAATCCGACTTAACGACGGACTCAGGAACGGAACTCATTCATAACCCGGGGACTTCCTGTACTTCTAAGTCATTTCTAGATTACTTATACCTAATACAACGTAAATGCTATGTAAATAGTTGTTATACTGTATTGTTTTGGGAATGATGACAAGAAAAAATCGTCTGTACGTGCTCAAACAATGAGTGCTGGAGAGCGAACTTCCGGGTTTTCCTGATCCGCGGTTGGTTGAATCCGCGGATAAGGAGTCCTGATGAATGTGTATAGCAAGTGATAACCCAAAATGCCGATCAACAAAGGCAGCCCATCATGATTAATGTGGCTGCTTCAATACTACATCCTGCATAATTTACCTCCAAATGGTTTAACATACTCATCCTTTTTCTTTCACAATATGCTTCCAAGCAAGACCTTAGTACCTCATTTCTAATTTCCTATAGATGCAAAATGCAACATTTACCATTAAACATAGATTTCACCTTGATCTCACTCATTGGAGATCTACAGAAGCACTCAGCAGTATTAATATTCATTCTATTGTTTCTTAGCTTCAACAAAACAGATTCTGTCTTTGATCCTTCTGCAACATTCTCTCTCTCGAACATTCTACGATTGTCTTTAATTAATCCTGTATTTCACTCCCTTTCTTTCCTTCCCCAGCCGTGTACAATTCAGGAATCTTTATGCTCAAATAAAGATCGATAAGAAAAGGACCAGCCATTTTGCCTCTTGCACCTGCACCACCACTTACTGTGAACTTATTTTTGACACCTGCATCTTTTGTACGAGGAGGAAATTCTTCAGCCAGAGGATGCTGAATCTGTGGAATTCATTGCCAAGTCACTGGATTATTTAAAGAGGAAGTTTATAGGCTCTTGATTAGTCAGAGCATCAAAGGAAGAAAGGAGGAGAATGGGGTAATAGGGATAATAAATCAGCCATGATCGAGCAGACTTGAAGGGCAAAATGACCTAATTCTGCTCCTATGTCTTATGATCTTTTATTAACACCTCAAGATTTAATAATAAACACTTGATCAAACTAATTGAGGAAAAGAAAGTTTCAAACTTCTGTCATTGCTTAATCTTTCCGCTTCTCAATAAAAGTTGAGAACAATAATGTTACCTGGACAATCTTGATCTCCACCTTATCACAGACTTTCCCATCATTTGATCACAGCTGATTTATTTGCCCTTGAAAAACCCATTCAAGTTCAAGTTTAATTGTCATTCAACCATACCTGAAGAGCCAAAAGAAACAGCATTCCTCTGGTGCCAGACTGCAAAACACTGAACGAACAGTCACACACAACACATATAATTATGACAGCAGAAAAACATACAGATACAAAAAAATTGTAAGATAATAATATAGCCCAACTCTCCAAGTTCCATGCCCTGTAGATTGATGGTGCTTGAATGTTGTTGTG
This sequence comes from Hypanus sabinus, assembly GCF_030144855.1. Classification (NCBI taxonomy): domain Eukaryota; kingdom Metazoa; phylum Chordata; class Chondrichthyes; order Myliobatiformes; family Dasyatidae; genus Hypanus; species Hypanus sabinus. The sequence goes on along the minus strand of NC_082716.1, from coordinate 44,978,038 downwards.
TACCCACGTTTCTACAAGAACAACTTGTAGCAGTTCCTCATTGCATCAAGCTGCCCCAGACAAATGCACTCCAGCTTGTCTTCCACACTGAAGGGTAGTACAGTGGGAAGGGCCAGCCCCCTATCCAGCAGGAAATTCAGCAGCACACAGCTAGCTCCAGCATCTCCTTCCTCAGTGGCTGCAACCGGCGACCCCAAGGCATGAATGAAGGCCTGATCCATGCCAGAAATAAGGCCAAGCAACTTCCCTGTTAGTCTCGCTAATGAACCAGTGAATCGGACCTGCAGTATCCTACATTACCGATGTCCAACCGGGTCTTTATGATCATAACAAAAATGTCCAAGACAATCACCCACACCATCTGTTGGATCACACACCGCCTCTGACGCCTTCTTCCCTGGGTGGCTGAAGCAGGTTGCAATACAGTGTGTAACATGACCAGTTCCACCATCATCCAGCAACTCACTAGTGGCGTAGATCTGCAGTATTTGAGGATCTTGATAACCAGCAGTGTCTTGCAATTAAAAAAAAGACGTAAAGGACAAACAGTTACAACTTTGGTTGGACCCAAAGAGGCTGCTGCATCCAAGTGCATCGACATTCTAGTAGAAGTTTCCTGCCTTCTCCCCATAACCTTTGACACCCTTACTAATTAAGTACCTATCAACCTTTGCTTTAAATATACCCAGTGACTTGGCCTTCATAGCCAATCTGTGACAATGAATTCCACAAATTCACCAACTTCTTGCTACAGAAATACCTCCTTTATTTCTGCTCTACTGGGACATCCTTCCATTCTGAGTCTGTACTCTCTGCTCCAAGACTCTTCCACTACTTAAAACATCCACAATCTTGACTTTTCAATGTCTGGTAGGTTTCAATAAAATGCCTCTCCCACCCACCCAGTTCTGCTAAACTCCAACAAGTACTGGTCCAGAGTCATCAAACACTACTCATACATTAACACTTTCATTCCCGCTGAATTATGAGATCATTCGCATAGTCATTCAATGGACCCTCTCCAATGCTTCTGCCAGTCAATCAATCTTCTGTACATGCCATTAATTTTTCTGTAATACCATGGGCTATTATCTTGTTTAGCAGCCTCATCAAAGGCCTTCTGAAAATCCAAGTAAACAACATCAACTGACTCTCCTTTGTCTATCCTGCCTGTTATTTCCTCAGAATTCCAAAAGATTTATCAAGCAAAATTTCCATTTATAAAAATAAAGAAATATTATGGAAACCATACTAACTTTGGCCCATTTATCATGTGCCTCTAAGTATTCTGAAACCTCATCCTTAATAATACAACCACTACAGTCAGGCTAACTGGTCTATAATTTTGTGCCTTTTGCCTCCCTCCTTTCTTATAGAGTGGAGTGACATTTGCAATTTTCCAGCAAACCAGCTACAGCATTCTTGCTCTCATGTCCAGCACCTGGTAGCTCACAGCACACTGGACCGATTTGTTGGAAATGGAGCAATTTTAAAGGTACTCATTCTGATTAAAATCTTGCATTAAAAAATTATCCAGGTAATGCATTCCATCAGCTCAGATAATGCGACAGTAAGAATTCACCTCTTGGCACTAAGAGCTATAGAATATGAGTGGGAATGAAAATCTCAGGCTACATTTTTAATCTCGCTCATGTTTTACCTGGTACTATTAATTCATTAATCCAAATTGCCTTACCAGAACCACCGAAAATAACGAAGTTATTTTCTAATACAGTGGATTCCAGTTAATTGGGCCATCAGTAATCGGGGCAACCACTTATTTGGGACAGCTCTTAAAGGACAAAAACTAATCAAGAAAATAGGGATTCCTTTTGTTTTTTGGAGATATTATGCAGCTTAATTGGGACAGAAGACTGCTGAGAAACAGTTGCTAACTAACATCAGTCACATGCACTTGTATGGCTGGCTGACAGTACACAGTGCTGAAAGCAAAGATTTTTTTAATTAGCGTCAGTTGCATGTGTTTGTGATTAGAAAGCATCGATTTTTGTCACTGATAGTGAGTGAGAAATAAGCAGCAAGATAACTCATAACTGTTTTGCTCACTGCAGTTTCAAGCATTCAGGCTTGGAGATGCAAGAAACGGCCGGGAGTGAAAATGAAACAATTTCACTACTTCAGTGTACAGTGGATGAATTCCTTCATCAATAACTAATGGAGCATTTTATAATACTGTAGTAATATTGGTAGCGTTTGATTTTGTTCTGTATTTCAAACAAGAGAAAACCTGCAGATGCTGGAAATCAAAGTAATACACACAAAATGCTGGAGGAGCTCAGCAGGCCAGGGAGCATCCATGGAAAGAGTAATCTACTGACATTTTTTCATCAGGACTGGAAAAAAAAAAGAGATGAGAAGTCAGGATAAGAAGATGGGGAGGAAGAAATACAAGGTAGTAGTTGATTGGTGAAACCAGGAGGGGGGAAGGGTGAAGTATAGAATTGGGAAGTTGATTGGTGAAGAAGATAAAAGGGCTGGAGAAGGAAGAATCTGACAGGAGAGGACACAAGGCCATGGAAGAAAGGGAAAGGGGAGGAGCACTAGAGGGAGGTGATGGGCAGGTAAGGAGATAAAGTGAGCGAGGGAAATGAGAATGGGAAATGGCAAGGGGGCAATAACTGAAGTCTGACAAACTGATGTTCCTGCTATCAGGTTGGAGGTTACCCAGACAGAGTACAAAGTGTGGCTCCTGCATTCTAAGTGTGACCTCACCGTGGCAGTAGAGGAGGCCATGGAATGACATGTTGGAAAGGGAATGGGAAGTAGGTTTGAAATGGATCGCCGCTGGGAGATCCTGCTTTTTCTGGTGGTTTATTTTGTATTTCATTTAAATACATAATTTGTTACTCAGGTAAATTGAGTTTGTTTTTTTTTAAATACCTTTTTAATGATTTCCATGAATCTTGGGCTAATTGGAACAGCCACTTAATTGGGCCAAAATGTAATGGACCCAATGGATCGCAATTAACCAGAATCCACGGTATAGTATCAATCCATTATACTCTTAGTGAATATAACACATCATTGAAAGACATCTGGAAGAATACTGCAAGGTACAGTTCTTGCAGTTCCTAGTGAATAGATCTCAGAAATACTATGTTATAAATTGCATCAGTATATGGTCGATCACACTTGAGAACTTATTCTTTGATGCAAGAGGAAATGTCACTACAAACAGCAAACCTTTATGATCAGAAATGATTGTAACAAACATTGGCCATCTGATTTTGATCATGCACACCACCTGGTGGCAAGTTGAGGCTTTAGTATTAATTGTGCTCCTTCCACCACATTGCAACTCTCAAAACTACTGTATCAACTCTCAACACAATATTTATTTTTTGTAACGAGTTTAAGGGAAAGATACACTAATAATACAATATGCCTTCTAAATTGTCAATTACTAAATTTAAATGGAAAAACTAAGCAACTGAGCAACAGCCAAATAACTGGTGGCATTAAGTGCAGGGCTTGTCTTTTCCGAATTGTCTCTTCAACCCCTTTCACAAAACAAAATCATCCTTCACTTCTTTATACTTACAAACTGTCATTCCACCTTCAGCCCACATTTTTCATCCATGGTACTGAAATGTGTTGCTTTCCAAATCATTTTTCAATACCATATTTTAAACCTTTAATCAGTTATTTCCCCCTGCAAAGGTGTGAAATTAATTAAGTAATGATTGGCAATCCTCACCTGTGACCACAGTGCATTTCCTTCACTTACACTGACATCTCTGTAACTAAGAATATTCCATTGAAAGCTCACTTTAGGATCAAAAGGATGCCATAACTCGTAACATCTCAAACAGTAGCTGAGTAAGCAATGGAATCAACACCCAGTGTAATAGAGCAACACACTCAAAATGCTAGAGGAACTCAGCAGGTCAGGCAACATCTACGGAAATTAATGAACAGTCCATGCTTTGGGATCAGGCCTTTCTTCAGCGCTAGAAAGGAAGGGGGAAAGAGGAGGGGACCCAGAGAAAAGTAAAAGGCAGGTGAGAAGAGGTAAGAGGCTAGAGTGGGAAATAGAAGAGGGGCAGGGAAGGGATTTTTTTTAAAAACTGGTAGTAGAAATCAATATTCATGTAGGGGCTACCCAGTTGTTATATAGGGAGTTGCTTCTCCACCCTCAGGGTGTCCTTGTCTTAGCACAAGTAGAGGCCATGGACCGACATGTTTGAATGGAAATGTGAATCAGAATTTAAAAGTTTAGCCACCAGGAAGTTCTACTTTTGGTGAATGGAGCAGATATGCTCTATGAAGCAGTACCTCAACTTATGATGGGTTTTACCAATACAGAGGATGCGGCATTGGGAACACCGTTCACAGTAGACTTCACCAGCAGATCTGCTGGGGTCGTGTTGCCTCACCTGGAACCACTGTTTGGGGCCCTGAATGGGGGCGAGGGAGGAGGTGAATGGGCAAGCCTAACAATTTGGTCTTTGGGAGGGACAAATGGACAAGGGAACCACAAGGGAAGTAGAGTCCTGCCTAAGGGTTTCAGCCCAAAACTTCAACTGTACTTTTTTCCATGGATGCTGCCCAGCCTGCTGAGTTCCTCCAGCATTTTCTGTGTGTTGCTCAGATTTCCAGCATCTGCAAATTTTTTCTTGTTTGTGAGGGGTGGTTGCTCGGTGAGGTAAAGATATGCTTGGAGGAGGCATCCCTTTGGAGATGGCAAAAGTTGTAGAGGACAAGGTATTGGACATGGAGGCTCACAGGGTGGTAGGTAAGGACAAGAAACTCTCACTGTTAAAGTGGTGGGAAGATAGGGGGTCTGTTCTTTGGAGGATGCCTCTGATGTCCTGGAAAGGAAAGCCACAGAGATGAAGAAACTGAGAAAAGGGAATAGCATTCTTGCAGGAGACATTGTGGGAAGAGGTATACACAACCATGGAAATTGGTTGGTTTATAAAAGATGTCTCCAGAGATGGAGACCGAGATTAAGAAGCTGGGGTGGTGTCAGAAATGGAGTCTGTGCCAAGAAATGAAGACACTATCTTCAGTCTTTCCATATTAAACTGTAGAAAATTTGGCTTATGCAGCACTGGAAGTTAGACAAGCAGGCAACTAATGGCAGGGGATCGGACTACATAAATGGAATACAATGTCATGTCACCGTGGGGATAGTTCATAAAATAAAGATCCTAGAATATCAAAATCTTAAAAGAACTGAAAATATCAAGTTTACTATTTCAATGGTATCAATTTGTAAACATTTCTAGACATTCAAGAACTTTTCTCTGCTGTGTTTTCCTACTGAATTTTGAGACACCAAATAATCAAATATTCCCCATGCACTTCATTGGTCACACAGGCAAGAACCATAAACTAGAAACCAGAAATGGTAACAACCTTACCCCTCTCCTGCAATGTTTTCTATTTTTATCCCACATTTGTATCAGTAATAGTCTACTACAGTCAAAGCCATACTGATCATAATCAATGCATTGTTCTTAATTATTGAAATTAAAACTAGTGCAAAAACAGAAATAATTTTTATAAGTGAAGTAGTGCTCATGGATTCAATGCCCATTCAGAAATGGGATGGCAGAGAGGAAGAAGCTGTTCTTGAGTTGCTGAGTGTGTGCCTTCAGGATTTGGTCCTCCTCCCTGCTGCTAACAATGGGAAGAGAGCATGTCCCAGGTGATGGAAGTCTTTAAATAATGGACATCACTCTTCTGAGGCACCACTCTTGAAGATGTCTTGGATACTACAGAGGGCAGTACCCAAGATTGAGCTAATTTTACAACTTTCTGCAGTTTGTTTTGGTCCTGAGTAACAGCCAGCCCCCGCCCCCCCCCCCCGCCCCGCCTTACCAGACAGGGATGCAACCTGTCAGAATGCTTTCCATGGTATATCTGTTGAAGTTTGTGCAATTTAATGGACAAACCAAATGTCTTCAAACTCCTAATGAAATATAGCCATTGTCCTGCCTTCTTTATAGCTGCTTCGATAGTTTGGGATCAGGTTAGATCCTACAAGATATTGACACCCAGGAACTTGAAATTGCTCACTCTCTCCATTTCTGATCCTTCTAAGAGGATTGGTTTGTAGTCCCTTGCTTTACCCTTTCTAAGTTCACAATCAGCTCTTTGATCTTACTGATGTTGTGTGCAAGGTTGTTGCTATGACACCACTCAACCAGCTGGTACATCTCACTCCAGACAGTAAAGGTGATATTGCTCCTCAGTTTTGGAATACAATTCAACCTGTCTCACAAATGTGATAAACTTTGCTTTTTGCTTTCTGTATACAATATTAGCCCTAGAACAAATGGGAATGGGAACACAGTATAGACATTGTGCATTCAATACATAATATATAAATATATTAGGATAAATATGATAAATATTACTTCCAGGACGCCTTGAAAATGGTGATCTTGTGCAGCACAACTCGATGGATACATTTAGATATTCCAGTTTCAGCCAGACACAGCTGAGAATCACAACTTCCAGTGTCTGTACAGTTAATAAAGATGCCTTAATGCAATTGAATAAGCTATCACTACTTAAAACTAATGGAAACAATGCTGATACTATGGCGCAAACACGAGGAAATCTGCAGATGCTGGAAATTCAAACAACACACACAAAATGCTGGTGGAACACAGCAGGCCAGGCAGCATCCATAGGGAGAAGCACTGTCGACGTTTCGGGCTGAGACCCTTCCTCAGGACTAACTGAAAGGAAAGATGCTAAGAGATTTGAAAGTAGGAGGGGGAGATGGAAATGCGAAATGATAGGAGAAGACCGGATGGGGTGAGATGAAGCTAAGAGCTGGAAAGGTGATTGGCAAAAGTGATACAGAGCTGGAGAAGGGAAAGGATCATGGGACAGGAGGCCTCGGGAGAAAGGGGGAGGGGAACACCAGAGGGAGATGGGGAACAGGCAGAGTGATGGGCAAAGAGAGAAAAAAACAACTAAATATGTCAGGGATGGGGTAAGAAGGGGAGGAGAGGCATTAACAGAAGTTAGAGAAGTCAATGTTCATGCCATCAGGTTGGAGGCTACCCAACCGGTATATAAAGTGTTGTTCCTCCAACCTGAGTGTGGCTTCATCTTGACAGTAGAGGCGGCCATGGATAGATTTATCAGAATGGGAGTGGGATGTGGAATTAAAATGTGTGGCCACTGGGAGATCCTGCTTTTTCTGGCGGACAGAGCGTAGGTGTTCAGCGAAACTGTTTCCCAGTCTGCGTCAGGTCTCACCAATATATAAAAGGCCACACTGGGAGCACCGGATGCAGTATACCACACCAGCCGACTCACAGGTGAAGTGTTGCCTCACCTGGAAGGACTGTCTGGGGCCCTGAATGGTGGTGAGGGAGGAAGTGTAAGGGCAGGTGTAGCACTTGTTCCGTTTACAAGGATAAGTGCCAGGAGGGAGATCAGTGGGAAGGGATGGAGGGGGCGAATGGACAAGGGAGTTGCGTAGGGAGCGATCCCTGCGGAAAGCAGAAAGTGGGGGGGGGGAAGGGTTTCTGCAGAGAACATTGACTTCTCTAACTTCCGTTAATGCCCCTCCTCCCCTCCTTACCCCAACCCTGACATATTTAGTTTTTCTCTCTCTCTGCCCATCACTCTGCCTGTTCTCCATCTCCCTCTGGTGCTCCCCTCCCCCTTTCTATCTCCCTAGGCCTCCCATCCCATGATCCTTTCCCTTCTCCAGCTCTGTATCCCTTGTGCCAATCACCTTTCCAGCTCTTAGCTTCATCCCACCTCCTCTGGTCTTCTACTATCATTTTGCATTTCCCCCTCAGTATCTTTCCTTTCAGTTAGTCCTGACGAAGGGTCTCGGCCCGAAACGTCGACAGTGCTTCTCCCTATCGATGCTGTCTGGCCTGTTGTGTTTCACCAGCATTTTGTGTGTGTTGTTTGATACTATGGCTGTACTTCTTGCCGGACTCTTCATAGGAAACGTGGCTGCCGGTCAGAGTGCGTTTAAGAAAACAGGGTTTTCAACCTCGAGTACTGACCATCTTGCGGGCAAACATAGTCTAGTAAATAAAAGCAAAGACTTGAGAGCTGTGGTGCAGTAACAGAGGGACATTAGAACCATTTGATTACTTTGTTTCACAGAATCCTGGTTAAATCCTTCCATACCAGACGCAGCAATTCATATTGATGGGTCACGATAGACCAGGATAGGACTACAGAGTCTCACAAAAAAAGAGGTGGAGGTGTATACCTCATGACCCACTCCTCGTGGTGCACAAATGTATCAGCGTTGTTCCAATTCTGCTCACTGCTCACTAGACCTTGAATATCTTGCCATTAAGTGCTCTGGCTGATCTGAGCAATGGGATCAACATGCATGAAACAGCACACCCCAACGCCTTCACCATCATTTTGGGGGATTTTAGATCAGGCCAGCGTGAAAAAGTCACTAAATAATTACCATCAACAAATCACTTATTCGACCAGAGGAACCAACATACTGGACCACTGTTACACTACCATTAAGAATGCATGCTGCGCTTGCTACTCTACACCCACACTATGGAAAAGTCTGATCACCTGGCCATACTTCTACTTCTGGAGTGTAGGCAAAGACTGAAGACTGCAGCACCAGTAGTGAGGACCAAGAAGGTATGAACAAGGGAAACATGGAAACACTTCCAGGACTGCATTGAATTGGTAGACTGGACTGTATTCAGGAATTCATCTTCGAATCTGGCTGAGTATGCCACAGTTGTTACCAACTTAATTAAACTTGTGTGGATGAGAGTGTGCCTACAAACATATGCTGTACATTCCCAAACCAAAAGCAGTGGATGAACCAGGAGATTCATCAATTGCTGAGGGCTAGATCTGCGGCATTTAAGTCAAGTGACCCAGGTCTGGACAAGAAAAACATGTATGACTTGCGGAGTGCGAAGAAACAACTCCAAGTGAGGTTGGAGGAGACATCAGATGCATATCAACTCTGGCAGGGTTTGCAGGATATTACTTCCTACAAAGCAAAACCCAATAAGCATGAATGGCAGCGATGCTTCACTACCAGATGAACTCAACGCCTTCTATACCTGCTGAAAGGGAGAACATAACTACAGCTGTGAAGATCCCTGCTGCACTGGGAGACCCTGTGATCTCTGTCTCGGAGGGTGATGCTAGGCTGCTGTTAAGGACAGTGAACCCTCGCAAGGTAGCAGGCCCTGACGGAATACCTGGTAAGGCTCTGAAAAATTGTGCCAACCAACTGGCGGGTGTATTTAAAAACATTTTTAACCTCTCACTGCTATGGTTGGAAGTTCCCAACTGCTTCAAAATGGCAATAATTATACCAATGCAAGACTAGTGTGAGCAGCCTAAATGATTATTGCCCAGTAGCACTCGCATCTATGGTGATGAAGAGCTTTAAGATGTTGGTCATGGCTTGAATCAACTCGTTTCAGCAAGGACCTGGACCCACTGCAATTTGTCTATTGTCACAATAAAGTCTACGGCAGATGCAATCTTAGTGGATCTTCACATGGCCTTGGACCACCTAGACAAAACAAACATCAATGCCAAGGTGCTGTTCATTGACTACAGCTCAGTGTTTAACACCATCATTCTCACAGTCCTGATCAATAAGCTACAGAACCTGGGCCTTTGTACTTCCATCTGTAATTGGATCCTTGACTTTCTAACTGGAAGAGCACAATCCGTGTGGAATGGTGATGATATCTCCTGAAAATCAACACTGGCACACCTCAGGGGTGTGTGCTTACCCCACTGTTCTACTTCCTCTATGCCCATAACTGCATGGCTAGGAGAAGCTCAAATGCCATCTATAATTTTGCTGGTGATACAACCATTTCTGGTAGAATCTCAGATGGAGATGAGAGGGCATACAAAAGCGCGATATACCAGCTAGATTAGTAGTGTTGTAGCAACAACCTTGCACTTAATGTCAGTAAGCCAAAAGAGCTGACTGTGGACTTCATGAAAGGTAGGATGAGGGAACACAAACCAATCCCTATGGAGAGATCAGAAGTGCAGAGAGTGAGCGGTTTCGAGTTCCTGGGTGTCAAGATCTCTGAGGATCTAACCTGGCCTCAACATTATCAATGCAGCTATAAAGAAGACTAGTCAGCGGCTATATTTCATTCAGAGCTTGAAGAGATTTGTTTTGTCAACTGAAACATTTTAAAACTTACATGAATGTATCATGTAAAGCATTCTGACAGGCTGCATCACTGTCCGGTATGGGGGAGGGATGGGGGTGGGGGGGGAGAAGAGGGAGGCCACTGCACAGGACTAAAAGTTACAGAACATTGTAAAATTAGCCAGCTCCATCTTTTAGCCTCTGTAGTATCCAAGACAACTTCAAGGAGTTGTGCCTCAGAAAGACGACATCCATAATCAGGAACAGATTCTTCCCTTCTGCCACACAATTCCTAAATGGACATTGAACCCCTGAATGCTACCTCACTTTTATTATTTCTGTTTTTGCACTATTTTTAATTTAATTATTTAATATACACACACTTATTTAATGCAATTGATTTATTTATCTTTTTTCTTAGAAGGGTTGATGGCACCAACGGCGACTCCTTTGCTTGCATCTTGGAAACAGCTCTGTTTCTTCCTTTAATATCTTTATCTTTTTTCCCTTTCAAGGTTCTTTTGAAGACTCTGACCTGAAGTTACATGTAGACTTCAGTTCTTTGCAGGAATGGGATGTGTTCTCAGGATTCCACAACTGGCCATTATTCAACGTGCCAAGGATTTGGCCTGAGTATCTCAATCATGTTCGCAACCCTAAGATCTCAGGGCACTGGAGACGGGCGGATTGAGGGTCGGTGTCATGCCAGGAGACTCGTGTGTCATCAGGGTGGCTGGAAAATCTTTTGCTGTGGGCCCGAAGGCCCAAGATCTTTGCGATCTTCAGACACAAAGCTTGAAAAAAGCGACAAAACGGACTTTTAACATCGTAAACCAGCAAGTTGTTGTTATGTTTCACACTTGCTGTGAAAATGGGGGATAGCTCCCTTGCCAAGGACAGAGAGAACCTGGGGGTTGTCGAATGTCGGATGAAATGCAAAGCCTTTGGGGTAACTTTGGTCTGTGTCTTTGCTATCGCTTAGCACACCAAAAAGCAGAAACAATTACTAGAAATTTAAATGTGAATAGATAAATTGAACATTAACTTATCATATATTTACAGGTATCCCCCGTTTTTCGAATGTTCTAAGACACCTCGCTGTTACGAAAGACCTACATTAGTTACCTGTTTTCGCTAACAGAAGGTGTTTTCACTATTACGAGAAAAGGCAGCACGCGCGCCCAGCAGCCAAGTTCCTCCCCCAGAACTGCATTCAAGCCAGCATTGCTTAAGCATGTGCCTGTGAGGACCTGTGCTTTCTGTCGATTTATTTTGTGCATCTGTTAGCAAGGTGAGTTCTAAGGTATCGGAAAAGTCTAAAAGAGCACGCAAGGGTGTTACACTTAGCGTAAAACTAGACATAATGAAGCGTTTCGATTGTGATGAACAAAGTAAAGATATAGTGAGTTTGGCTAAGGGTTTGTGGAAGTTGATGAAGATGACGTTGAAGAAGTTTTGGCCAAGAACTGAGAGATGAAGAGCTGATGAAGAGGAAGGGATAACAATTGAAGCCAAACGCAGTAGCGAATGGCCCAAAAGTGAACTGAACGTGAAGCAATTGTGTGAAATTTTCACTGTGATTGACAACGCTGCAATGATTGCAGAAAAGTATGACTGTAATTTTGAAAGGGTATGTAAGTTTAGGGCATATTTGCAGGATGGTTTGAGTGGTTACAAAAAAAGGTATGATAGAAAAATGCGCGAGGCTAAGCAGTCAAGCATACTGTCATTTTTCAAGCCTTCCACATCAGCCACAGCAGACGACGAAACTCAACCTTCGACATCGAGGCAGGCAGACATAGAAGGTGACCTGCCAGCCCTGATGGAAACAGACGACGATGAGATGACACCCCAGTCTCCTCTACCTCCCACCACCGACGACTCAGACTAACACACCATCATCAGTGTGCTCACTGTCTTCCCGATTCCGGTAAGTGAAACTACACTGCACATACATAATTTCTACTTTATATATGCTGTGTATTTTTATGTGTTACTTGACTGCTTCATAGCTTAAAGGTTACTGGAAGGAGTGCTTCTGCTGAGAGCACTTGCACTGCGTGTTTCTGCCAAGTGCATTTGCGCCATGTTTTTCCCGCGAGTGCTGTCGAGAGCGCTTGTGTGAGATTTTCACTGCAGTAGACAGCGCTGCAATAATTGCAGAAAAGTATTCCTACATTATATAGGCTGTGTATTTATCAGATCATTCCTGCTTTTACTATATGTTACTGTTATTTTAGGTTTTATGTGTTATTTGGCATAATTTGGTAGGTTATTTTTTGGGTCTGCAAACGCTCACAAATTTTTCCCATATAAATAAATGGTAATTGCTTCTTCACTTTACAACATTCCAGCTTATGAACCAATTCATAGGAACACTCTACCTTCGAATAGCAGGGGAAACCTGTATAAGCATCTGGAAAAGAAAGTGTTTCCCTCAAGTGAATTCCTTTGGAGTTCAAGTAATCCATATTTTTTCTTTTACAAAGAGCACTATAAAACTGATGATCATCTTAAAAAGCTAACATGCACACTGCTAATTTTAAAATAATTTTAGATAAATTGCTGCAGACTACCCTTTCACCTCAGCGCCTCTTTCACCTCAGACACTTGGAGAAGTTTGGTATGGGCCCCCAAATCCTAATTACTTTCTACAAGGGCACAATTGAGAGCATCCTGACTGGCTGCATCACTGCCTGGTATAGGAACTGTACTTCTCTCAATCACAGGACTCTTGTGAACAGCCCAGTGCATCTGAGATGTGAACTTACCACTATTCAATACATTTTCAAAGACAGGTATTTAAAAAGAGTCCGAGGATCATTGGGGACCTGAGACACCCCAAACACAAACTGTTTCAGCTGCTACCATCGGGAAACGGTACTGCAACATAAAAGCCAGGACCAACAGGCTCTGGGACAGCTTCTTCCACCAGGCTATCAGACTGATTAATTCATGCTTTACAATTGTATTTCTCTGTTATATTGACCGTTCTGTTGTACATACTACTTATAAATTACTACAAATTGCACCTTTAGACAGAGATGTAACATTTTTTATTCCTGATGTATATGAAGGATGCAAGTAATAAAGGTAATTCGATTCAATTAAATTCAAAGGGACAGAATTTCCGCATGGCTTCCCTCACTAACTGACCAGTTTACTGAAAGGCCTATGAAAATCCTGGAAATATAGCATAAATTGCAATAGTTTACTTTTTTCAGGTTTTCCATGGCTGCCTAAAAACATTGCAACAAGAAATGTGTGCAGAAAAACACACAAGGAATTTCAACATCCAAGCCCCAATTTTCTAAGCTTGCAGACAGTTAGCAAAATTAGTAGGCAATTATATCAAGACTGATCTATCTGTATCACAGAAAATTTGGATATACTAGTGTAATGTACTGTAAGGTTTCACTGCTAATATAATAGCCTCTCTGTAACGTTTCACTGCTAATGTAATGGTTTCTCTATAACAGCAATGTTTGGGCTATGACTGGAGATAACAGGGCCTGGAATGTGGGGTGGGGGGGGGCATCCAACGATAGTAATGTTGTTGTTTCTTGTGAGTCTAGAAGTGAGATTTTCAGGGTTGTTTGGTCGGCGAAAGAAGGAAGACATGTGTTCAGAGAGAGAGCTGGGAGACCACTGGACGGAGTGGACCAGGAGCGAGGGTCTGAAGGTCGGTGATGCTCGGAGGAAGTCGATGGTTGATGAATGGCCACATTGTGAGCTCCAATATGCACTTTTGACTTTCCTCTTAAAATAGGGCCTTTTCCTTTTTATTTTCTTTACTAACCCTATATTCAGATTAAAATTTATAAAGTTCAATCAATTAATTGCATATGGTGTACTGTCTAATATTTTGGAGTGCAGATTTGTAACCGGGCAACACTTCATGCATCATCCACATGAATGAGATTTCTCAGTTTGATGGGGCCGAAAGTAATCTTCCCTTAGAGAAAGACTTGCTGGCCAAGCATAAGGGTTACACAAGTCATATTTATACTTTGTTATTGTATGACTGCTTATTCTTTGAGCATCAAATACAGTAAACGAGATCAAGGAGCACCATGAATGGTAACAGTTCAAAGCTCTAATTAACACAAAATAAAAATTATACAACAGTTTACCTTGACTGACTTGCTGCTGGTCCATCTAATCCTGGTTGAGCTATGTCAGGTGTGAGAACATAAAGGCTATTATTCTTAGGTAAGTGCAGAGACCTCAGAACAGTCTATAGATGGGGAGAAAAACAACAGTGACCAATTTAAGGCAGGTTTTTAAAGAACCAGTGAGAAAAATCAATATAACAACAACTTTTATCTTCCTATAAAAAAACTTGTATATTTATAAATGTATATTTTCAAATGAACGTTAAGGAAAGTCACATGGCTTTGTGCAGGGGAGACCCCCTCCCCACATCCCTTAAATTTGAGATTTTTTGAGACAGATGATTAACAAGGGCAAGGAAATGGATGCTGTCAGCATGGATATCAGTAAAACGTTGTCAAGTTCCCTCATAGTAAGCTGATTCAAAGGTTACCATATGTCACGTGGGATCCACAGTGAGCAGTCAAGTTGGATGCAAAAGGTGATTTGTTCATAGGAGCCAGGAAAATGGTGGCTGGGGTGTTTTTCTGACTGTAGGTTTGTGAACCTCCCATCACCCACAAGGACTAGTACTGAGAAATGTTGTTCGTGATATAATAAGCTGGATGAAAATGTAGGTGGTCTAATTAGTAAGATTGCAAACAACATAAAAATAGGTTGAGTTGTGGATACTGAGGAAGGTTATCAAAGGACAGAGCAGAAAGAACTATCTGTTCATACTTGGATATTATACAGAGATCAGTCAGAAATTTGGGCAGAAAAATGGCAGATGGAGAACAAATGTACTGTAGTAAGAGCTGCTTCCTAATCATAGCAATCTATTAATTAGTCTGCTACAAATCCTGTTCCAATGCTAAGAGGAGAAACATTTAAAAAAAAGCACATCAGCTGCCACTTCAAAAATAATCCATATCAAATACAACAGATCACTAATGTACTAATAAAGAAGCACAAAACATTTACAATATATTTTTCAGTAAGATCTTTGAGCTGTATTAATCACTATATCATATATTTTATTAAAAGGATTTGCTATCTTGGACACATTAGCTTTTCAAACATTCAACTTAAACAATTTCCACATCTGCTGAACTTAAGACCCCAAAGTTAGGTATGAAGAATGTGCATGAGGAAAGATGTTTATTTTACTCCTGGTTTAACGAAATTTGTGTATGTCTCAATTGATAACCCAGTTTGTGTTCATTAAGGCACAACAGAGACTGCAAGAGCTGGAAACTTGCAGCAACACACACAAAATGCTGGAGGAACTCAGCAGGTCAGGGGTCATCTACAGAGAGAAATGAACAGTCAACGTTTCGGGGTCAGACAAAGACCCTTCATCAGGATTGCTGATTAAGAACTATGATTACACAGTGGATATAACAAAGTAAAGACAGCACCAACCCCAAATAACCAAGGCAGTAGTATCTGTTTAAAATGTGGTCCAGCCTTTCAAAGTTACAACAAGATACACAGAGATGATGCTGCAATGTTGAATAACAGTATAAAAGGATTCTGCAGATGCTGGAAATCCAGAGAGAGAGAGAGAGAGACACACACACACCCCCCCCCCCTCCCCCGGAGGAACTCAGCAGATCAGGCAGCACCTATGGAAAGTAATAAATTTCGGGCCGAGATCTTTCACCAGTTCAGATGAAGGGTCTTGTCCCAAAACATCGACTCTATTCCTTTCCATTGTTGCTGTCTGACCTGCTGAGTTCTTCCAGCATGTTGTGCTTGGAATAAAGTATCATTACTGCAGTAATGTGGGAGGGTATCCTAGACAGTTCTTCAAAATGAGGCCATATGGGTAGACCTTAGGAACAAAGAGGGGGCAAACACTTTGTTGGGGATATACTAAAGGTGTGCTAATAGTCAGCAGCATTTAAAGGAGCAGACATGTTGACAAATCCAGAGCTAAGGTAGGAAATGTCAACTTATCCAATGTTAACTAGGAACAGTTTAAAAAAATTCCACCCCATCGACAACTTTCACATTAAACTACTGCAAAGTGAAATTTTTGAACAAGGCCAAAGCTAGATTTTATATTAGGTAAGGTAACTGAGCAAGTGTTGGAGATGCTAGCAGGAAAGCACTTTGGCAACAGTAACCATGATTTTGGAAGGTTATGAATTGGAGGAAGGTGATTTCAACAACAATGGACCTGGCAAATGTAAGCAGAGCAACTAATAGCAATCAGGTCCACAACTGACAAGTGAAGTTATTCAAGAGTGAGACAAAGAAAGTTGGGTGAAAGATACTGTCAACAAGTATGTGAAATCCCAAAACTCAAGGACTAGATTAAAAAAAACCATATGTTAGGTATTGTGAACTGAAAACAAGGGAAGGCCTTCAAAATGTATACAATGTGAAAGGGTGGTAGGAACTTCTACTTGAAAAAAAAAGAGCAAAGAGAAAAGGCTAATTAATTTGGAAAACTCCAACGCATGTTATAAATATATCAAAAAGAAGATAATCAGGGGAAAAAAGTGCAGGATGCATCAAGGACAAGAATATCAAACTGGAGGTGATGCAGGGGCACACACGTGAGGTCTTTATTTAATACTTCTAATACATATTCACAGAGAAGAACATTTAGTTAAAGAATTCAGGGAAGGGGTAGATAATTTTTTGGAATATATTCATATTAAATAGGGTTAATAGATGTCATAGTGTACTTAAAAGTTCCAATTCTCCAGGGCCTGATGAAATGCAAGCCAAGCTGCTATGTAAAGCAAAGGATTGCTGGTGCTCTAACAAAGGTTTCTAAATCTTTGCTGGTCACAGGCAAGATACCTGATGACTGAAGAACAGCAAATATGTTGATTTTATTCAAAAAACACCAATAAATGAGATATAATTTATGCCATTAATGATATAATGACAGCCTTTATAAATCAGAGTATTGAATATAGGAATTGAGATGTAATGTTAAAATTGTACAAGGCATTGGTGAGGCCAAATTTGGAGTATTGTGTACAGTTCTGGTCACCGAATTATAGGAAAGGTGTCAACAAAATAGAGACAATACAGAGGAGATTTACTAGAATGTTACCTGGGTTTCAGCACCTAAGTTACAGAGAAAGGTTGAACAAGTTAGGTCTTTATTCTTTGGAGCGTAGAAGGTTGAGGGGGGACTGGATAGGGGTATTTAAAATTATGAGGGAGATAGATAGAGTCGACGTGTAAAGGCTTTATCCAGTGAGCATAGGGGAGATTCAAACAAGAGGACATGAGTTGAGAGTTAAGGGGCAAAAGTTTAGGGGTAACACGAGGGGGAACTTCTTCATTCAGAGAGTGGTAGCTGTATGGAACAAGCTTCCAGCAGAAGTGGTAGAGGCAGGTTCAATATTGTCATTTAAAAAAAAATTGGATAGGTATATGGACAGGAAAGGAATGGAGAGTTATGGGCTGAGTGCAGGTCGGTAGGACTAGGTGAGAGTAAGTGTTCGGCACGGACTAGAAGGGCCAAGATGGCCTGTTTCCGTGCTGTAATTGTTAAATGGTTATATAATTACAAGTCAGTGAGTCCAACATTAATGGTAGGAAAATTGGAAAAAAAAAGGGATAGATTTAATCTGCACTTTGAAAGACAAATTAATTAACAATTGTAAGCACTTTCTTAGTCAGAGGATGACCAATTCGACAGAATGATTTGAAGTAACAAAATACATTGGAGAACCGTATAGTTGATACAGTCTATAAGGATTTTAATACGGCATTTGACAAGGCTGTGACATGCTGGGTTGGTTTAAAAAGTTAAAGTCCCTAGGATTCAAGGCAAGTTGAACTGACATTTCACTTCCTACTGTTGTCTGTAAGAAGTTTGTATGTTCTCCCTGTGACTACATGGGCTTCTGATGGGTGCTCTAGTTTCCAACTGATTCCAAAGACATAAAGGTTAGGGCAAGTTCGGAGTATGCTGTGTTGGCATCAGAAGCATGGTGACAATTGAGGGAAGCCACAAGCACATTATCAGACTGTGTTTGTCACTGATACAAACAAGACATTTCACTATATGTTTCAATGTACATGTGACAAATGAAGCAGATCTTTAACTTTTTAATCTCTTAAAAAGCAGTATAAACTCACACTGTCATTTACATCTGCTGACTTCCAACCTTTTAACAGCATTTGTGGTACAGGAATCTGCAGCTCATTTTCTAAAATTTGCTTGATAGCACCTGCAAAAATTAGAAATTTTTAAAAAATCACATTTGCTGGATCTACAGAAAGTTTCAATTACTGAGGAAACAAAACTAATAATAAATTAAAGGTTTGCCACGAAATATAGTTTAGAATATGATGTTTACAGAGGTGATAATAAAATAAATTGATATAAGACCATAAGATTGAGGAGCAGAAAGCTATTCGGCCAACCAAGTACGCTCCACCATTCAATCATGGGCTGATCCAATTCTTCCAGTCATCCCCACTCCCCTGCTTTTTCCCATACCCTTCGATGCCCTGGCTAATCAAAAACCTACCCATCTCTACCTTAAATACACCCAATGACTTGGCCTCCACAGCCTCTCATAGCAACAAATTCCACAGATTTACCACCCTCTGACTAAAGTAATTTCTCCACATCTCTGTTCTAAATGGACACCCTTCAATCCTGAAGTTGTGACCTCTTGTCCTAGAATCCCCTACCATGGAAATAACTTTGCCATATCTAATCTGTTCAGGCCTTTTAACATTCGGAATGCTTCTAAGAGATCCCTCCTTCATTCTCCTGAACTCCAGGGAATACAGCCCAAAAGCAGCCCAACGTTCCTCAGAGGGTAACCCTTTCATTCCTGGAATCGTTCTCATGAATCTTCTCTGAACCCTCTCCAATGTCAGTATATCCTTTCTAAAATAAGGACCCAAAACTGCACACAGTACCCCAATGTGGTCTCATGAGTGCCTTACAGAGCCTCAACATCACATCCCTGCTCTTGTATTCGATACCTCTAGAAATGAATGCCAACATTGCATCCACCTTCTTCACCACTGACCCAACCTGGAGGTTAACTTTTAGGGTATCCTGCACAAGGAGTCCCAAGTCCCTTTACATCTCTACATTTTGAATTCTTGTGCCATCTAAATAATAGTCTGCCCATTTATTTCTTCAACCAAAGTGCATGACCATACACTTTCTAACATTGTATTTCATTTGCCATTCTTTGCCCATTCCCCTAAACTATCTAAGTCTCTCTACAGGCTCTCTGTTTCCTCAACACTACCCACTCCTCCACTATCTTTGTATCATTGGAAAACTTGGCCACAAATCCATTAATCCCATAGTCCAAATCATTGACATAGATCATAAAAAGCAGCAGTCCCAACATCGAATGGTAATCAGCAGCCAGCCAGAACTCCACTGGTAACCGGCAGCCACCCAGAATAGGATACCTTTATTCCCACTCTGTTTTCTGCCAATCAGCCAATGCTCCACCCATGCTAGTAAATCCCCTGTAATTCCATGGGCTCTTATCTTGCTGAGCACCTCATGTGCAGCACCTTGTCAAAGGCCTTCTGAAAATCCAAGTACACCACATCTACGGCATCTCTTTTGTCTACCCTGCTTGTAATTCCTGCAAAAAAACTGCAGTAGGTTTGTCAGGCAGGATTTTCCTTTCAGGAAACCATGCTAGCTTTGGCCTATCTTGTCATGTACCTCCAGCTACTCCGTAATCTCATCCCTAACAATCGATTTCAACAACTTCCCAACCACTGATGTCAGGCTAAAAGGTCTATAGTTTCCTTTCTGCTGCTTCCCACCCTTCTTAACTAGCGGAGTAATATTTGCAATTTTCCAGTCATCTGGTACAATGCCAGAATCTATCAATTCCTAAAAGATCATTGTTTCATGCCTCCACAATCTTTTCAGCTACTTCCTTCAGAACCCGAGGGTGCATTCCAACAGGTCCAGGAGATTAATTCGTCCTCAGACTATTAAGCCCCCTGAGCACCTTCACAGTTGTAATTTTCAATGCACATACTTCACTTCCCTGTCACTCTTGAATGTCTGGTATACTGCAGATGTCTTCCACTGTGAAGACTGATGGAACATACACATTCAGTTCCTCTGCCGTCTCTGCTGCTCTCATTACAATATCTCCAGTGTCATTCTCTATTGGTCCTATAGCTACCCTCAACTCTCTTTTACACTTAATATACTTTAAAAAAGCTTTTAGTATCTTCCTTGATATTAATCGCCAGCTTCCTTTCATAATTCATCTTATCCTTCCTAATGACCTTCTTAGTTTCCTTCTGCAAGTTTTTGAAAGCTTTGCAATCCTCCATCTTCCCACTAGCTTTAGCCATTGTAATTTCCTTTATTCCATTGAAATACCAACACACTGGATTTTAGTTTCTCCTTCTCAAATTGCAAAGTGAACTCGATCATATTGTGATCACTGTTCCCCAAGGGTTCCTTAACCTTAAGCGTCTTATTTCCTCTGGATCATTGCACAACACTCAATCCAGTACAGCCGATCCCCTAGTGGACTAAACAACAAGCTGTTCTTAAAAGCCATGATTAGACATTCTATAAATTCTCTCTTGAAGTCCAGTACTGACCTGGTTTTCCAAATCTACTTTCATGTTAAAATCCCCAATGATTATCATGCCATTGCCCTTCTGACACACCTTTTCTATCTCCTGCTATGATTTGTAATCTACATCCCAGATGCTGTCTGGAGACTTGTACACAACTGCCATGAGGGTCCTTTTACCCTTGCCATTTCCTAACTCAACCCATAGAGACACTACACCTTCCAATCCTATGTCACCTCTTTCTAATGATCTAATATTTCTTATACACAGGGCCACACCACCTCCTCTGCCTAGTAACTTATCGTTCCAATACACCGTATATCCTTGGACAGTTGGCTCCCAATGGCAGTCATCTTTTAGCCAAGTTTCAGAGATGGCCACATCATCATATTTGCCAATCTGTAGATGAAGTTCAAGATTGTCTAGTATAGATTTTATACATAGACAAAATCCATTTCAGTCATTTGAACATTAAATTGACAACCCACTGGATTTGAAGGAGCACTATAATGTCAAAAGAACCACCTTAGGACAGTGAACTGAAGGCACAATTACCTTCAGCTGAAAGTAAAACCTCCAAGGAAATGGCAAGAAAAGTAGAAATACAGGATTTTTTTAAAAAAAGATTCAGAGGACATGGCTGCAATAGACAATACTGGCATTTATTGACTGTCCTTAAGAACTGAGAACAACATTGGTGCAGTTAGGCCAGGTTAGGCAAAGATTGTAAATTTCCTTCTCTGAAGGACTGCAGTGAACCAGCTGTATTTTTTCCAAGTAACAACCCAGTACTTTCACAGTCATCATTAACAAGATCATAAAACAGAAACAGAATTGGGCAATTTGACCCATCGATTCTGCTCCGCTATTCAACAATGGCCAATTTATTTTCCCTCTCAAACTCATTCTCCTGCCTTCACCACATAACCTTTGACACCCTTATTAATCAAGAACCGTGGGCCTCTATTTTCAATATACCCAAAAATCTGGCCTCCACAGCCATCTGTGGCATAGAATTCCACAGATTCACTATCTTCTGACAAACAAAAGTGATGTCCATCTATTCGGAGGCTGAGTCCTCTGGTCCTACACTCTCCCGCTATTAGAAATAACATCTCCATGTCCATTCTATCCAGCTTTTTTTAATAGTCATGAGAAATTCTGCAGATGTTGGAAACCCAAAATAACACATACAAAAAACAGGAGAAACTCAACAGTTCAGGCAGCATTCATGGAAATGAACAAACAGCTGATGCTTTGGGCCAAGACCCTTCTTCATTTAAGCCATCAACATGAGAAATAGTTAAACATAACCTAATTTAATCTCTTGAATTTCAGAAATTAGAAAAGAGTGAGAACTAAAATAACCAATAAATAATTAAAATATACCAATCGATATGACTCAGATATATCCCAAGGTGAAATTCAGGAGATAAAAAATTACCACAATACAATGGCTCACTCACAGAAATAGAGGAAGCTTCTTAACATTCCAAAGACAAATCTTAAAATTTGATAAACCAACAAAGGGTGGTCAAGCAAAGAAAATCAATCTTTTCAAAATGGGAATTAAAAAGGCATCAGTGACATTAACCTGCAAGGCCATAGGGATAGATCAGGGGAATATTGACAGTGCGACAGAATTAGATGAGGCAGAATCTGTTGAAAGCAACCAGAAGAGTTTCTGAAGCAATATGTAGATAGCCTTACTTGACTACTACTGGCCCTATTACTCTACCTCCTCTTGAGAAATGAGGTCAAGCAAGTGGTTGATGTGTCACAGAGGAAGACCAGCAGGTTTAAGCAACCCTGGCTGACAAAAGATATTAAGACCCAGATCAGGATAAAGGAGGTAAACTTTAGGTATAGTCAACGGAGATCAAGAAAAGCCCTTGAGAAATACACGTAATGAAGTATTACACTTAAGGAAATTAGAAGGGCAAAAAGATATTGAGTCAGAGATTCACTGCTCTCCTATGGATCAGTGTGGTCATTTATGTGTTGAACCACAGGAGGAAGGGCAAGTACTTAAGCAAATAGTTCTCAATTGTATTTACCATGGAGAAGGACTTGGAAGTTAGTGTGTTCAGGCAACAGAACCGTGTTTGCATAAAACACATACTTTATGAAAAAATGATGATGGCCATCTTCAAGGTGGATCCTAGGGTCTGACCAAGTATATCAGTTCAGTTCAGTTTATTGTCATTTAGAAACCACAAATGCAATGCAGTTTTAACAAAAAAAAGACAACGTTCTCCAGAATGATATCACAAAAGCACACGACAAAACAGACTACACCAGAAAATCCACATAACATTTGGTAATCACCAAATCCAGAGTCCGGAGAGGCTGCTGCATATTAATATCGCGTTACCATCTTAACGCGTTCCTTGGAAAGGAGCTCCAAACCCACCAAACAAAACAAGAATACCCAGACACACCAAGTCAAGAGACCAACTCTACCACCCAACAAGCCAAAAACTAAAGCTACAAGACCTACACAAAACCACAGTTACATATAGTTACAGTTAACATATAGTTACAACAGTGCAGACAATACCATAATTGATTAAAAAACAGACCATGGGCACAGTAAAAAAAATAGCCCAAAGATGTTAAAAGACTATAAATTCGAAAGAAACCACCACACAGTTTCCACAAGTCCTCAGGGTCCCGATAGACTCATCATCCCACGCTGGCAGCAGAAGCGAATACCCCCACTAAGGACTTCCACGACACCAGACTCAGCCTTGCAGACACAGCACACAATGAAAGCTCCATCAGACTCAGCCTCGCAGACGCAGCACACAGTGAAAGCGCCCTGACCACAGAGGACTCCGAGTCCGTCCAACCTCCAAGCCTCTGACCATCCCCTCTGGCTCAGCCTCTCTGAGCACCATCCTCTGCTGAGCGTACTACGACGGCCACCGGCAATGCGAGGACGAGGACCATGGGCCTGTTCTTCTCAGCAGAGACCCAGACCTCACAACAGCAGCAGCAACGAAGAAGGCCTTCCTAGAGATTTCCAGATGTTCCTCCATGCTCACACGTTAATTTTTCATCAGATTAGGATTGTGCACGGCACCCCACTTAACAAATAACAGATATCAGCTCCAGAGTGGCCACTGCAAACTGCGTCACGCCGCCATCTTGGTCATTGTGGGGAAGCAAGGGAACAAACTGTTGGAGCCCTGACAGAGATCTTTGTATTTTCTTTAGCCACAGAGAGGGTGTTGAAAAATGGTTAGTATTTTGCCTTTATATGAGGATTGTAAGGATAAGCCAAGGAATTACATAAAAGGTACTGAGCTTATATGAGAATGAGGCATCAGTGCCATTCATGGTGTTACTTTTCACTTTGTAGGAAGTAATGGCCTGCAAGCCCTGCCAGAGTTGATGTCCACCCGATTCCACCTCCAACCTCATTCAAAAGTGTTCCGTTGTTTGAGGTAGCCCACCATATGTTGTATCTGGATTTTTTTTTAAATAGTCCTTGGTCTCCAGACTTGAATGCCACAGATCTAACCCACAACAAACTACAATCATCCTGGTTCATCCACAGGTTTTGATTTGGATATATACAGTATGTTCTCACAGGCATACAGGTTTTAACAAAGTCCATGAAAGCAGTGGCATAATCATTCAGACTTTAAGATGAATCTCTGAATAGAGTCCAGTACACCAATACAAAGCAGTCCTGCAAGAGTTTCTGCACCTCCCTTGTCCAAACCTACTGGTGCTGCAGTCTTCAGTCTTTTCTCAGGGAGTAGAAGTACAGCCAGGTGATCAGCCTTTCCAAAGTGCAGGCACGGGATGGCACAGTAAACACTCTTGATGGTAGTGTAGCAGAGGTCCAGTGCACTGGCTCCTCTGGTTTCACAAGTGATTTGTTGGTAACAATTATTTAGAGGGTTTTTTTCAAACTGGGTGATTAAGATCTCAGATGATGGAAAAGGTATTAGGATGCACTGTTTCAAGCCTGTTGATTACATAGCTCAGTTCATCTAAAGCCTGCTTGACAATGGCCTGAGGTGGAATGTACACTGCTACCAAGATGAAAATTGAAATCTCCCACGGCAGATAAAATGGATGATACTTAATTGCGAGATGTTCCAGATTGGGTGAGCAGGACTGAGACAGCACTACAACATTTATAGACAGCAAGAAGTTGATCATAAAGCATCTTCCACTGCCTTTGAAAGGAGTACTATCTTGGCTGTGAATTGTGAAGATAGCCAGCTATATCGCTGCATCCAAAATGGTACGGTACATCCAAGACTTCATGAAACAAAAAACACAACTGGTCCTAATGTCCCTCTGGTACAGCAGTCTAGCTCTGAGATCTCTGATTTTATTTGCCAGAGACAGTACATTTAACAGCAGAATGGTCAGTACTGGGAGTCAAAAGCCACATTTCCTTAGATGCCTTGAAAGCAGAGCGGCACCCTCTTTTCCACTGTCTAAAAGGGGAATTGTGCCAGCAACCAGAGTCCATTCAAGTTTCATTGACTTTGAGTGATATATTTTTTTAAAATCACCTTAAAATGATACCATTAACTATATAGTCCATAGATATAGCCGTGGTTTTCATATGTAGCAGACTGAAACAGAGATAACAAAACTGCTCACTTGACTCGCAAGCAGATCCAATGCAATGATGGATGGTTGATCAAGCAGTTTGCTTTCATCCAGACAGCATAGGCCAAAGGCATTTTTAGAGCTGCACGCTGCTATACATATCACAATTATTTCATCACACTTTGGAAAGTTGGGAGTTAAATTACTTACTTGCCTTCAGAGACTTCTGCAGTTTTAATATTGCTATTGCAGTTGTCTTTTGCCATCGAAGTTCCAAGGAACGGATGTGAAATTTGACAACAATGATGACAGTGAATAAAGGATTGAGAATTTTTTTCCTGGAGATTTTCATTGCATTAGTCAAATAAAGTTCACTTTCTGATTATCAGCCCATACCCAAATGCTATGTGTACCATGCTGCCACCAGGCTGACTGCTTCATTTTCTGGGAACTTGCAAATGGAATACAGAAAGAGGCTTTGTGAGCGGGCAAAATATGTTAGATAGAATATAATACAGAACATGATGTGGAAAAGTAGAAAGATTGAGTATCTTATAAAATATAAAAGATCATAAGCGCTGTTGTTCTGAGGGACCTGAGAGACCTAGCACTTTCATTAAAGGTACACAAATCTTTCTCGGTTAATGAACTGTTCATTTTAAAATCTTACCAACTGTACTGGTATCTTCAACTACCACCTCCACATTTCTGTCACGGTATTCCACTCTAAAGTTCAGCATTCTTGGTTGCCTTTCCACAATTGGTCTAGATGATGTTTTTGGGCAGAAGGTCGAGGAACTGGAAGAGGAAGAGGACTGACCAGTAGATCCATACGTTGGATCCTGTGACGTCTCACCACTAACAAACTCACTGCAAACAGATAAAAAATCCAAACATGAACAATAATGTTAACAAAACATTTAAATAGGAAACAGGCATAGGAAACTACCCTGGCATACCAAACAATCATTGGTCAATTTCTTAGGTAGTTAGCTCTGGTTTGTGCATTGAAACGTTATCTGCATCTGGGCAGCTGGCTAAGTTATGAACTGATCAAAGCTATAAAAATAGTAAAGCAAAATCTTATGGACAAGATTTTCAATATTATACTTTTTTTTAAAAGTAACCAACTAAAGCTGATTATAATTTAGTTTGCAAAATGTAAACCATTTCAGAATATTGAAAGCCCTAAAAAGAGTGCAATAAAAAAAATTACAAAAAAAATCTTTCACAATGAATTCAGAATTATTCATGCATTTATACCCAAGGACAAAGAAACTTCAAAATTCTCATAATGAATTGAAATCACAATACAACTTACACTTCCTCTATTATGCAAATCTTCATCTGTAGGTCACAAATGCATTAATAATAAGAAAACCATACAAAAATAACAACCTCAACAATTGTAGGGTTTTAGCAGATTATAAAGACTTGTTTTAAATATCTCAATTATTCTGATGACAATCAAGAAAAACAACTAAGCAGCTTTTGAATTATACTTCTTCGCAGTTGATAGGACAATTCCTTCTGATAATTCAAGTTATCTACACATACATTTAACACAACTGGAATCAAATCTGAAATGCTGACACACAAATAGAATGACTAAGTGTCTTCTGGATGCTTTGGATCTGTATGAAAATTTACCTTTTCATTATTTCTCATCTTTTTAAAATCACACGAGCTGGTCATCCAGCCCCGAGTGTCCATGCCAACCCTGAGAGGATTCCTATTCCTTAAATTTCTTACATGCCCGTCAACTACTCCTACTTTCAGACAACCTGTCAATTTACAGTAGCCAATTAATTTACCTTTGGGACATGGGAGGAAATTAGGGCAAATCAACCAAAGGCACTGAATCTGTGCAGCACCAACACCAACAGCTATGTCCCTGTGACATTCATGCACTCACACTCACCAATAACTCACAAAATGGTTGAAATGAGAATTAAGCAAATATCATCTTGATATAATTTAGGAAATTATAACTTGGATTTAGATATGTCGCAAGTGAAAAAATAGCACAAATTTGGATATATTCCGAATTTAATCATTTGACAAGGTAACATATACACATAAATAAGAACACACAAGCCACTCAGCCACAGAGGTGAAATTTGTTCAACAAGAAGCCATTAAGCAGACAAGGTCTACATTTTCCAGAGATCAGGTAAGTGAGAAGTGATCTAACTTTGGTTCAAGATGGTGTTACTGAAGGTGGGCAACAACTTACTGGGTGTTTTCAAAGCAACAAACTTGACTAAATGCTCTATTAATAACACTTTTTTTAATATGGAAAATTGTGGTAAACCATTACTGCAAACAATGAAGTAGTGAGCGAAGGAGAGGCTGATCGGTAGGTCGAGGCCTGTGAATGCAAGACAGACTAGAGCAAGGCAGAGGCATGTTCCTGGAGAAGCAGGAGAAGTGGAGAAGTTTGGAGCGACCACGGTGGTATTATATTTGAAGCGGAGTTGTTTTGGTCCCCATCCACCTAAATGGGAAGTTTTGATTTGGAACCCGCCACATTGATTTGGAAAGGTTGAGTACATGCCAGAAGCAGCCCAGAGAGTATGTTTCTTAATTGTACACACTTTTTTTTAATGTTCTTTCGCTGATCAGCAGTGAACCATCTGATTAGCCTATCAAAGTTCTCTTTGGGAACCAGTTGACTTGATCAGCATTTCTGATCTGGCTATTGTTCACGATTGCGCTTCATAAAAAAAAAAATCAATGCAGTGGGGCCCAGGCTCAAGTGTGGGGGACAACCCGGTGCTTGGACAATTTAAACACCAAATGGACTGAAAAGGTAGGGTGTCAGGACTGGAGACAAGGGTTGAGCTGGTTCCGCTCCACAATGTTTTCTCTGTTCTCCTCAGCACTGAGGCTGAGGCTATTCTCTGCTCTGGCTCCTACGTGCTTCATGTCTGAAAACTTCACAGCGATTTTGCCTCACTATACAATGAGCTTACAACTAGGCTGTGGGCCTACCGTCCGGCTGCTTTGGGATTCGGGTCCATGGACTCAATTTGGTTAGGAATGCTGTTGCTTGCTTTTACTGTTTGCATGGTTTGTGCTTTAAAAAAAAAATCGCCCTCTTTCTCAGCACATTGGGTGTTGGCCTTTTTTAAATTAGGTTCTTTTGGGTTTCTTGTTTTGTGGCTGCATGGAAGCAGGCAAATCTCAAGGCTGTATAATTTATACGTACTTTGACTGAAACATACAAAAATTTCATTGATCTTATGCTTCCTCTGGTTCCTGTCTAGAACTATGAGGTCAAAGTTTCTTAATAAGGGTTTGACTATTTACATACCAGATAGCAAAAAAGTTTTGTATTCAAAAGGTCAGAAGAGATTCAGATATTGAACACATTCAATTCAAAGATCATCAAGATACTAGAGTATTAAAGGAATTAAGTTAGATGCATAAAGTAGCACTGAAACAGATGACCAGCCATGAGCTTATTGAATCCCATGAGCAATATGAGCAATCATTCTCATCTCTAGAATTCAGCTTTTTAGTTTCTATTTAGATCAAGGCTGTATTGAGGCTGAGGCAATCATGGCAAAATCAAATTTGGAAGTGCCACTTAATATTGCTGTTACTGGCAGCTTAAGAAAATGGTGATTTTTAAGAAGTTAGGGCACCAATCCAATCTCACTTTTTTTTGTACAGAATTTTACAGACTGAGGCTATGTCCACACTACACTGAATAAATCCATAACCAAAGCTTTTTCTCTTCGTTTTTACCCTCTGTCCACACTAAAATGGCGTTTTCGTCCCCCAAAAACAGAGATTTTCAGAAACGCCCTCCAGAGTGTGTAATTTTGAAAACGCCGGATTGGTCAGAAGAGGGCAACCGGAGAAATCTAGAAACGCTATCATGACGTGCCAGAACAGATGGTGATGGCAGCGCGGTATTTGTTTCCATGAATGCAACCTAACGATTTCAGAATAGACGGCAACGAGACTGAAGCCAGAAGAATTAGAAATGTACTCACCAAATACCTTGACCCATAACTTACTGAATAAATAAGTATACTCACTTTGCCCTGTTTTCTGTCCTTGCTCATATGAAGGCGGTTTACCTATTTATGCCAGTACTTCACTGACAATAGATGTGTAACAGCTTAATGTAACATTGGTTGGAAATACAAAATAATGCTGATGCACACATATTTTATACATTTAACAAGGGACTTTATTAATGGAACAGAGTTTGTCAGTTTTTCAATGTTCGTCATCAGCTGGGTCATACTGTCCATGAGCTGCCTCCATACGCTCCAGTGTTTGTTTTTTTTTACTTTTAAGTCCTCCTGCACGACCGCCAACAACTGTCCATCGTTTAAGTCTTTCTAGTCCGTAAATGAACAAGCGCACACCAAGACTTTCACAGCGAGATTCAACAACAAACATGTCTTCTTTTTTTTTTAGCAGGACCGAGCTCCAAATAAAAAACACGACCGGGGAAAAATACAGCCGTCACGATAACAACACACGGACACTCTACTACAGGAGCCACCAGCCTTGTGCAATAACCGCCAGATTTATACTGCTCGCTTCATTCGGGCCTCGGAGCATCTCCTTACCTTCTATCGCGAAAATCGCCGTGATCCGAGGTGACCGGTGAGAGTGTATTTTGTTTTAAATGGGGTGATAGAGGAAGGTGGCGGGGTTATTATTTTTCCACCCTCTAACCCCGCCTATCTAATACACACAAGATGACATGGGTGCGGCGTCCACCGCGGCTCCAGCCGAGAAAGCTAGGCGGATGGCAAATGCAGAGACGACGGCCCGTGCAGCATGGGGCTCTCTCATTGGACGGGGAAAGGCAGGGGGTGGGGTGATGCGCCAGCGTCATTGGCCGCGGCAGGGACGGGCTCACCTCTTCCGCGCGAGGCGGAGTACCCCAACAAACATGTCATTTGTTTTCGGTAGATGTGTCCTGCGCATGCACAGTACGAGGAGATTCACCAAAATATCCGTTTTAATGTGGACAGAGATATTTTTAAAAACACCTAGTGTGGACGCCTATTGTTTTTACGTGAAACTGGCGTTTTCAAAATTATCCGGTCTCGCATGGACGTAGCCTGACAAAAACACCAAGAGTTTTAAACCCAGAAGAACAATTCCAGTGGAGATACAACTATTTATGGAGCAATTCTCCAGTTCTACTGCCAGAAATGATCTGATCCCAATGCCAATGCTGTATTCAGTACTCCTTGGTATCAGCTGGCTTCCATAAATGACAAAGGTTGCAGAAGCAATGATGCATCATCCACTCAGGACTTCCAGCTGAAGGTGATTCCAAAATTATTTTTCTTCGCTACTCACGTGCCAAATCTCACCAACACAGAGAAAATGATATTTCTGAAGCCATCTTCTCCTGTTAGCTGTATAATTGTGCTAAACTTGACACAACTGCAGAGCTATGATATTATCTGTTGATTCACAAATTGATTAACTCACATAATTTTACTTGTTTAGCATACATGTTGTATGCTATGGCATCATTAAACTGGACTTTTTAGGAATAATTTATGCTGTTGCCAGCATGCCCTGCTGTGCTCCTCAGTGAACCAGGACTCATCCAGCAGCTTGACTGCGATGTAAAGAATAGATACTGACAGACTGTACTGGAATACAACTCTGGTAAGGTAAATATCTTTCAGTTTCTCTTGTATTCCAAATTTTATATTATACATTCAGTCTAACCCAATTATCATGATGCTAATGCCACACAACATTGAAGGAGCCCTTAGTGTGAAAATCTGACCATTTCCAAAACGATAATGTGATAGTCAACACTGTCATGGACAGATACAACCATAAAAAGCTGATTACTGAGGTTATGTAAGTTTCTCCTTCATATTCATTTGTTCATCACCTGTCAGATAGCAAGTTCCTCAGCGGTCAGCAAGTAAAATTACCACAATTGTTAATCTTATTAACAGATATAGAAGTCCACTCAGTGCTTCTTCCAAGTATTTTCAATACAGAGAAGTAACGATGCATTAGAGGGAAGAGAATGGTAACTAATGAATCTACTCTTGACGACTCAGGTTCTTGTCTGTGTTTGACATGATGTCAAGAGATACACTGGTATTCCATCATTCCTGTACATAAATATAACACCACCTCTAGAGGCATTGTCCCACCAGCATTGTCTGGATGAATTCAAGATTTACAATGGACAAGGTAAGATATTAGCTGCGGAGCTACAATGCTGAGAGTAAGAATGTCAGGTAGACCATAGACAGTTCTTCCTATTTAAACACAGGGCTCCAAGCACTCCTGAGGATATTCCCAGTCAACTGGGGCAAATGGGATGACAGATAATAAATACTTAATCATTATCCTTATTCTATTTTGACGCAGCTGTTCTTATTTAATAAAATGGCTTGCATAACCATTTCAGAAGGCAGTTAAGGATGAATAACACTGCTGTGAATCCGCATTCATAAAGATCAAGCTGAGTCAGGGCATCGAATTTTATTCCCTCCATAGTATGAGTTAATCAGATGATTTTATTTTGTTGTTTGATAAATAGACAAGGAGCTTCATATTCACCATTCCTGAGACTAATTTTACTTAAAAATTAATTTAATTTAATTTAATTTCCACATCTGCACCTTCTGGAACCTTATTCAGGCCTAGCTTTGCACCATTTCTTGACTGTAGGTGGCCACATACAAAACTAAGCATCCAACATCACCTTTTAATAAGCAACTAAGTTAGTTTTACCAGCGATGACCACATTCCAAGACATTTTTAAATTGAAACAGAAGCAAGTTAACATTTTCCTTGTAATGAGAATGAGCAAATCAGGTCAATGAAGACTTCTTACACTACACTGCAATAGTTTACAAGTTAGAATTAAATTATATTTTAATAGCTATTGCTATTGAACATTGGTAAACTTGAAGACTAGGCAATTACACTGCAAATTCAAAAATAACTGCCAGTTATTGGTTAAAAAGAGAAAGTAGAAATCTGAAAATGGGATGGTAGAACAGAGGGGTGTTGGAAATTAGCAAATAAATCATCTCAAACATAATTCTCGATAAGCAAAGCAATTAGAAATAAACAACAATATTGAATTAAAATAGAAAACCGTGAAACTTGTGTAAAGCCATAATCAAGCTGCACATACAGTGCCTATAAAAAATATTCACCCTCTTGGAAGCTTCCATGTTTTATTGTTTGCAACACTGAATCAGTGGATTTAATTTGGCTTTTTTGACACTGACCAACAGAAAAGATCCTTCGTGTCAAAATGAAAACAAGTGATTACAAATTGGTCTACATTTATTACAAATAATAAACACAAAATAATCAATTTCAAGTCAGTATTTAGTAGATACACCTTTGGCAGAAATTAAAGCCTCGAGTCTGTGTGGATAGGTCTCTATCAGCTTGGCACATCAGGACACGCCAAGTTTTCCCCATTCTTCTTTACAAAGTTGCTCAAGCTCAGTCAGATTGCATGAACAGCCCTTTTAAAATCCAGCCACAAGTTCTCAGTTGGTTTGAGGTCTGAACTCTGACTTGGCCACTCCAAACACTTTGTTGTTTTTAAGCCATTCCTGTGTAGCTTTGGCTTTGTCTTGCTGGAAAAAAAAACTTCTCTCAAGTTGCAGTTCGCTTGCAGACTGCATCAGATTTTCTTCCAGGATTTCTCTGTATTACACGCCATTCATTTTACCCTCTACCTTCACAAGCCTTCCAGGGCCTGCTGCAGTGAAGCATCCCCACAGCAAACATAGCTATTAATCTGATGGCACAAAGGTCAAGTTTGGTTTCATCAGACCATAACACCTTCTTCCAGCTGCCTCCAGACTCCCACAAGCCTTCTGGCAAATTCTAGCCAAGATTCCATGAGAGATTCCCCCCTCCCCCCCCCCCCCGAGCTTTTCTCACTCTCCCATAAAGCTGCCACTAGTGAAACAACTGGGCAACAGTTGTTATATATGCAGTCTTTCCCATCTCCACCAATGAAGCTTGTAACCCCTCCAAAGTAGTCGTAGGTCTGTTGGTGGCCTCAGTCACTAATACCCTTCTTGCACAGTCACTCAGTTTTTGAAGACGGCAGATTTACAGCTGTACCATATTCTTTCCATTTCTTGATGATTGACTTAACTAAACTCCAAGGGATATTTCAGTGACTTGGAAATTTTCTTATATCCATCTCCTGACTTGTGCTTTTCAATAATCTTTTTGCAGAGTTGGCTGGAGTATACTTTTGCCTTCATGGTGCAATTTTTGCCAGCATACTGACTCACCAGCAGTTAAGACCTTCCAGATACAGGTGTATTTTTACTACAGTCAATGGAAACACCTGACTGCACACAGGTGATCTCCATGTAGTGTATATGGATTTCAGCAAGGCATTTGATAAGATACCCCATGCAAGGCTTACTGAGAAAGTAAGGAGGCATGGGATCCAAGGGGATACTGCTTTGTGGATCCAGAACTGGCTTGCTCGTAGAAGGCAAAGAGTGGTTGTAGATCTGTTCTGGGACCCTTACTCTTCGTGATGTTTATAAATTACCTGGATGAGGAAGTGGAGGGATGGGTTAGTAAGTTTGCTGATGACACAAAAATTGGAGGTGTTGTGGATAGTGCGGAGGGCTGTCAGAGGTTACAGCGGAACATTGATAGGATGTAAAACTGGGCTGAGAAGTGGCCTGAGTTCAACTCAGATAAGTGTGAGATGGTTCATTTTGGTAGGACAAATATGATGGCAGAATATAGTATTAATGGTAAGACTTTTGGCAGTGTGGAGGATCAGAGGGATCTTAGGGTTCAAGTCCATAGGACACTCAAAGCAGCTGCGCAGGTTGACTCTGTGGTTAAGAAGACATATGGTGTATTGGCCTTCATCAATCGTGGAACTGAATTTAGGAGCCAAGAGGTAATGATGCAGCAATATCAGACCCTGGCCAGACCCCACTTGGAGTACTGTGCTCAGTTCTGGTCGCCTCACTACAGGAAGGATGTGGAAGCCATAGAAAGGGTGCAGAGGAGATTTACAAGGATGTTGCTTGGATTGGGGAGCATGCCTTATGAGAATAGGCTGGGTGAACTCCGCCTTTTCACCTTGGAGCGACAGAGGATGAGAGGTGACCTGATAGAGGTGTACAAGATGATGAGAGGCATTGACCGTGTGGATAGTCAGAGACTTTTCCCCAGGGCTGAAATGGTTGCCACAAGGGGACGCAGGTTTAAGGTGCTGGGGAGTAGGTACAGAGGAGATGTCAGGGGTAAGTTTTTTACTCAGAGTAGTGAGTGCATGGAATGGGCTGCCGGCAACACTGGTGGTGGCAGATATGATAGGGTCTTTTAAGACACTTTTAGATAGGTACATGGAGCTTAGTAAAATAGAGGGCTATAGGTTAAGACTAGTAATTTCTGAGGTAGGGACATGTTCAGCACAACTTTGTGGGCCGAAGGGCCTGTATTGTGCAGTAGGTTTTTCTATGTTTCTAACTGGCTACACCAGTGATGACTTGGGTGTGTCATATTAAATGAGTGAATACTTATGCAATCAAGAACTTTGTGATTTATACTTGTAATTAATTTAGGTCACTTTGTCAAAAAAAGCAACATTTAATCCACTGTGATTCAATGTTGCAAAACAATAAAGCATAAATCTTTAAGAGGGTGAATACTTTTTAAAATCGACACTGTATGGGGCACAGCTCTGGTCTCCTCACTGGATAAACCAGGTTTAAAAGTTTTAGGAACAACTAAATAACTTGCATTTTTCAGAAATGTTGCAGGTTACCTGAATGGTCTTTAAAATTATGACAGGGAGAATACATGTGGAGAGAGCTTCCACTTGTGGGAAAATCATAAATTATAAACAATTATGGACTGGAAAACCAATGCCTTGGCTGTTTACAAGAAGGGGATGAACAGACTATTTTCTCAGGAAGCTGAGATCCTTCAATGTGTGAAGCAGGACATTGGAGACCTTTTATCAATCTGTTGTAGTGAGTCTTCTTTGATGCTTTATGTTGGGGGAGCAGTATCAGTGCCGGTGATGCAAAAAGACTAAATAAACTCATCAAAAAAGCTGGATTCATCCTTGGCTACAACCTGGACTCTTGAGTTAGTGGTGGAGAGGAGGTCACAAAGCAAACTGTCATCCATCATAGACAATCTGGCACACCCTCTCCATAACCTATTGAATAAGCAGTGAAGCACCTTTTTGAAAAGACTCATTCGCTTCACTGTCACAAGGATTGGTACAGAAAATCTTTCCTACAAAATGCATTAAGTATATACAACAGTTCATCTCTGTGTGACAGGAAAACACACATCATAGTACAATAGTCTCTGCTTTATTACTTAATACATTATTATTGCAAATTGTTGTGTATATTATTCTGTACTTTATTATTAGTAGATCTGTACGCTGCTAGGTTGTATTTTTAATTGTTGCTGCTGTAATGAAAGTATTTCCCACTCTGAATCAATAAAGTATTATTATAACTTTAAAACAACTGAGCTCATAAGAAAAAAATAATAATATTAACATAATTTTATATAATAGAAACCAGAGTCAAGGCAAGGGAGCACAACCTGAAAAAATAAGGTATCACATTGTATCACAAGAAAAGCTGATATCAATTCTCACTCTGTTGCGTTACCTATCACATGAATACAAAAATTCTTAGTATTTATTTCAAACTATTTGACCTAACATATAATTCGCAAGCAGACACAAAGTTGGTAAGTGAAAAGCAAGGAAATGCAAAAGCTGGAAATTTGAAATAAAACAGAATGCTATAAACAAATCAGTAGCTCAGATAGTATCTGTGGTGAGAGAAACTGAGTTAATATTTTAGTTACATTCATTAGAACCTTTCCAATTTAAGCAAGCATGTTTTGGTAATATTACCTTTGTTCAGTGATTTTTAAATAGAGTAACATTTTCTTAAATAAACTGAATTAGCTGCAATGACTCTCAGCTTGAAAAATTAATGAATATCTAATCATAAAAAAGTATTTTTTGAAAAATTATATCTTTTTAAAAAGTTTATACCTCAACTTCTGCAACATTCTTATTCAGAGTATATTTAATCAACCTGTGAAAAATGGTGAAGAAAAGATTACTTACTTTTGTAAAATGCCATTCTCTTGTGGAATTATGCCATTAATAGCTGCCTATAAAGGAAAAAAAAGGTTTTAAAATGTCAAAAACTAGTTTGGTTGGGCTTAAATTTTCTAAACCGTAATATTACTTACTGATAAGAGGACAATTATTTGAAGATGTGCTCCAGTCTTTCAAATATGGGCACAAATTCTGAACTAGGAGACATTTACCCTCCTCCTCCACCAACACCCCCCCCCCACCCCAATTAAGATCAGGCCCAATAGTTAATTGTGAAATGTCTCCTAAAGAAAAGTCAAAGCACTACTATTAAGAATCAAAAACTGATAATCCTTATTAGCTTGAATCATAAGGGTCATCAACCTCCTTTGCATCAAATGAAAAATAAAAAATTCTAGCCATTCAGCCAAAGAATAAAGAGGCTGCAGAATGCTCAATTAAAATACTGCTAAAAATGACATAAGCATTTGAAAATCCACCACTTTACTCTCAGAAATCTGCCACCCTCGCAATTTCACATTTACCTCATTTTGTCAGGAATAGCTGTCTTCCAAGTCCTGAAGAAATGGTTTTTAGCACACTTTGTTCAGTGAAGGCCACAGTGTGAAAACCAGAAGCAACCACTACTAACAATTTTAGAAAATGCTGGTGAAAGCAAGAGCAGTAACAAGCGCCTTTGTTCTTCATTTCAGAGAACCTTCCCAAATTGATCTGCGGAAAACATGCAAGCTCGCAATGGCAGCTCCTTTCTCAAGTAGCTGCAAGGTGTCAAAGCCCACCTGAAATTTCGCAACCCATCCCAGCATCCTTCCGACTCCAGGCAGCAATACCAGATTTCCTTGTAGCTTCACCCAGACCAATCCCATACAATATTCTTAGACTCTAACATACCTGGGGACTATCCGAGTCCTCCTTTGTGAAAACAGATGCTTAGTATGCATCAACTTTTGGTCCCCATTTTAACTTCCTCTGAATCAACTGAAATAAATTATTTTTCCTTGTCGAGTATTTCCAGCATCTACAGCGTTCTGTTTTTCAATTACTTTAGTAAAATGATCTGTTGGATTCTGAGCTAAAACAATTTGGTGCAAGATTTGAGACCCTACTGATTTTAATGATGACTGTGGGATAAAGATGTGAGACAAAAAGGTTAAAGCAAAAATAATTGTGAGACTTATGAGACTTATGTATTTTGTAAAATGCTTATAATCATTCACTACAGTATTCATTTGTTTCAACAGCACGAACATTTACAAACCATGAAAATAAATTACAGTGAAGCCCACCACCATCTTTGCTGGCTGTCAAGGCAAGCCATCAATGCACCTCTACAGGATTAGAGACCATCTAGAATGTGCCACAAGACTGGTAGTCACAAAGGGTGAGCAAGAAAAGCACTCTATATCCCAGCTAACAAATGCCAATATGGATAAACTGTGAGCATTGAAATATACCAGAGAGTCTGAGTCAGCAAGAACTAATCTACAACTATTTCATTGTTGGTATTTCAATTTCAAGTTTAAGTTTATTGCCATCTCTCAACTACAGCTTGGCAGTCAATACCATCACACCCTCAAAACTAATCAATAAACTTCAAAAACTAGGACCTCCTTGTCCAGCTGGATCCACAATTTCCTCACTTGCAGATCCATATCAGGAATGACATCTCATCCACAATCTCCATCAGCACAGGAGCACCACAAAGCTGTGTGCTTAGTCCACTGCTCTATTCAATAAATACTTACAGCTGTGAAGCTTCATATTTAAGTTTGCTCACAACACCCGTCACTAGCCAAATCAAAGGTGGTGATGAATCAGTATATCAGAGGGAGATTGTAAATCAGGCTGAAAGGTGCCACAACAACAACCTTTCACTCAACTTCTGCAAG
This sequence comes from Hypanus sabinus, assembly GCF_030144855.1. Taxonomy (NCBI): domain Eukaryota; kingdom Metazoa; phylum Chordata; class Chondrichthyes; order Myliobatiformes; family Dasyatidae; genus Hypanus; species Hypanus sabinus. The sequence continues at coordinate 44,939,670 of NC_082716.1, read as the reverse complement.
AGCAAGTCACTGATTGTTGACTTTAGCAGGAGGAAACCAGAGGTCCACAAGTCAGTTCTCATCGGAAGAATCAGTGATGGAGTAGGTCAGCAACTTAAAATTCCTCGGTGTTGTCATTTCAGAGGACCTGTCCTGGGTCCAGTACGCAAGTGTCATTACGAAGAAAGCACAGCAGCGCCTCTAGTTTCTTAAATGTTTGTGAAGATTCAGCATATCAGCTAAAACTTTGACAAACTTATATAAATGTGCAATGGAGAGTATACTGACTGGTTGCATCATGGCCTGGTATGGAAACACCAATGCCCTTGAACAGAAATACCTACAAAAAGAGTAGTTGATACAGCTCAGTCCATCATGGGCAAAGCCCTCCCACCATTGAGCAATCTACTCAGAGCACCATTACAGGAAGGTAGCATCCATCACCTAAGATCCCCACTATCCAAGTCTTGATCTCTCTTGCTGCTGTCATAATGAGGGTGATAATGATCCACACCCTCATTAATGAACAGTTATTACCCCTCAGTCACCAAGCTCTTGAACCACAGAGAATGAGTTTAGTCGCACCATCATTGAACTGTTCCCACAACTTATGTACTTATTTTCAAGGACTCACTATATCATGTTCTCAATATTTATTGCTTTTTGATTTATTATTTCTTTTTTTCCTTTCTTTTTTGTATTTGCACAGTTTGTCGTCTTTAGCATGATGGTTGTTTTTGCCCATCTTAGTGGGTGCAGTCTTTCATTGCTTCTGTTGTGTTATTTTGTATTTACTGTGAATGCCTGCACAGTGTGAATACTCAGCAGGTTGGGCAGCATCTGTGGAAACGAGCAGTCAATGTTTCGGGCCAAGACCCTTTATCAGGTCTGAAGAGGGAGGGGGGCCTCACCCTCATCTCCTCCATTTCCCACACTTCGGCCCTCACCCCATCCTCCCATCACCACAAAAGGGACCGATTTCCCCTTGTCCTCACCTACCACCCCACCAGCCTCCGGATCCAGCATATTATCCTCTGCAACTTCCGCCACCTTCAAAAGGACCCCACCATTAAGCACATCATTCCCTCTCTACCCCTATCCACTTTCTGCAGGGATCTTTCCCTCCACACATCCCTCCCTACAGATCTCCCACCTGGCACTTATCCCTGCAAGCGTAAGTGATACACCTGTCCCTACACCTCATCTCTTATCACCATTCAGGGCCACAAGCAGTCCTTCCAGGTGAGGCAACACTTCACTTGTGAGTCTGTTGGGGTAATCTATTGCATCCGGTGCTCCTGGTGCGGCCTCCTCTACATCAGCAAGACCCGACGCAGATTCGGGGACTGCTTCGTCGAGCACCTACACTCCGTCCGCCGCAACAGACAGGATCTCCCGGTTGCCACTCACTTCAACTTTCCTTCATGTTCCCATTCGGATATGTCCATACATGGCCTCCTCTACTGCCATGATGAGGCCAAACTTCGGTTGGAGGAACAACATCTCATATACCGCCTGGGTAGTCTCCAGCCCCTTGGGATGAACATCGAATTCTCCAACTTCCGGTAATTCCCTCCCTCTCCCTTCCCCCATCCCACCTTCACTCTGTCTTCTCTTCCAGCTGCCTATCACCTCTCATGATTCTGCCTTCTTCTACTACCCATAGCGCTTTTCCCCTTAGATTCCTTCTTAACCTCTCCTGCCTATCCCCTCCCTGCTTCCCCTCCCCCACCCATTGATCTTTCCTCTGATTGGTTTTCCACCCTCCCCCCACCTTCTTTATAGGGCCCCTGCTCCCTCCTTCTTTAGTCCTGACGAAGGGTCTCGACCCGAAACATTAACTGCTCAGTTCAACAGATGCTGCCCAAACTGCTTCTTTGTAGGCCTTCTAGCACGATGGCCAAGTCTACTGGTATCCTGGAGTCATATTTCTGTCAGTTTAAGTCTGCAGCAGTCCCTCAGCTCCCAATGGTTCAGATATGGGTAATCCATCTTATTTTCTAGCAATCGACGTTAGTGAGTAGAACTGTCAGGAGCACAGGCCTCCAATACCATTAATGCTTACTGCGCACCTGTGACCTCATGCACTGCTTCCAACGTCTGATTTTCTGAGTACTTGTAGTAGCCTGCAGTGTGATGAGAGGGCCCGTTCCACGTGTTAGGCTGTAGCTGCGCTATACCTTTGTTATAAAGCTCATTAGCAAGGTAGATTCAGATTTTAATGTTCTTTATGATCAGCAGTATTTTTCCAATCATAAAAAAGACGGAAAGGATGAGAAATTTGACCATTGATTAGAGCCAGGGAGGTCGCTGTGACCGTATACACTGCCATTTTGTGACATTACTTGGTAGCAAGTATATCTAGCCTTTAGCAAACAAATTACTTCAGAAAAATATAAATAGGAGAATAGTTAGGCGATTTGGTTGCTCAAGCTGCTATACCATTTAACAAGACCATTGCTAATTTTCTACTTTAGCACCATTTTGTGACCGTATCCCTATATCCCTTTATCCTTTAATATCAAAAAGTCTCCAGACCTCCATTTTGAATGCAATTGAAGACCAAGTCTCTAATGCACTCTGGGATGGAGAATTCTCAGTACCAAGTTTTCATTTCAGATTTAAATGGACTACATATTTCGAAGCTGTGAACTGGAGGAAAACACCTTTCCGGCATCTACCCTGCCACATCCTCTTTGAATTCTGTAGCTTCAAAAAGGTTACTTTTCATTCTTCTAAACTTCAGAGGTCTAGCATACTTAATTTCTCCTAGAAACCTCTCTTTGAGAAAAGCCAAAATTGTACAGCATATTTCAGACATGGTATCAAAAAGGCCACATACAGTACAAGTGTTCTATACTTAGCTATGTAATTAAATCCTCTTAAAGGCAAGCACAGTATACCACCCACCTTCTCAACTGACCTACAAGTCATCTTCAACATGTTTCCTAATCACTCACAAATTAGAAAAAATACTCAGAATTCCTTTCCTCAACCGGTGAATAACCTCAGTTTCCACATTATACTCAATCTGCTATATTACTGCCCACCCACTTAGCAATTTAACCACAGGAGGAGAAAGAAAGGGACAGGGGGAAACACTAGAAAAAACACCATTTATGCATAGTAGATTTCTCAGGCAGAATATCAAGTGCAGTTCTCTTAGCTTGTATTTGGCTACACTATGCCTGTAGAGGAGGGCAGAGAGACTGAAATGGGAATAAGGGAACTTAAAATAGCTTGTAGCAGGGAGTTTAACATGACCACTGTGGACCTAGCAAGGGTGCTTGGCAAAAGCATTTCCATTATTGGCACTTGGTCTTGCTGATGTAGAAGAGGTCTCATTGGAGCACAGAATGCAGCAAAGTTAGAGGAGGACCATTTGGGTATTTGCCTCACCTGGAAAGGCTATTTAAGTGCAGGCATATACCCAGTGGAGGTACACAGCAGGTGAGATAGCAGGCATCACTTCCAGTTGCAGGGGACAGTACCTAGGGAAGAATGAGCCATGGACAGTGGTTGCTGCAGAAAGCAGAAAGGAATGGGAAGTGGAAGCAGCAGCATAGGTGCCAGAGAAATCCGAAAGTCTGATGGAGGTACATGCCTCTGAGTACAAAATTGGTGGCTGAAGGGATTGTGCAAGTGGGTTGACTTTAAATTTCTGGATCACTGGAAGGTTATTGGGGGAATGGGACCTGTATATCCCATATAGGTGGCACTTTAACGAGACTGGGACCAGCATTCCAGCTGGGAGAGTTATTGTACAGTTGGGTTAGTTTTTTTAACCTTATTAAGAGAGAAGGGGGCTTCTCTGGACCCCAAGAAAGGGAGTTTGTCAGGTTGGTACTGGACCCCAAGAAAGGGAGTTTGTGGAGTGCCTCCAAGATGGATTCTTAGAGCAGCTTGTACTGGAGCCTACCATGGAGAAGGTAATTCTGGATCCAGTGTTGTGTAATGAACCAGATTTGATAAAGGAACTCGAGGTAAAGGAGCCATTAGGAGGTAGTGACCATAAGTTTTAATCTACAATTTGAGAGGGAGAAGGGAAATTCGGGTGTCAGTATTACAGCTGAACAAAGGGGACTATGGAGCTAGGAGGGAGGAACTAGCCAAAGTTGACTGGAAGGATACCCTAGCAGGGATGACAGTGGAACAACAATGGCAGGTATTTCTGGGAATAATACAGAAGGTGCAGGATCAGTTCATTCCAAAGAGGAAGAAAGGTTCTAAGGGGAGTAGGGGGCAACCGTGGCTAACAAGGGAAGTCAAGGACAGTATAAAAATAAAAGAGAAGTATAACATAGCAAAGAAAAATGGGAAGCCAGAGGATTGGGAAACTTTTAAAGAGCAACAAAAAATAATTAAAAAGGCAATACGGGGAGAAAAGATGAGGTATGAAGGTAAGCTAGCCAAGAATATAAAGGAGGATAGTAAAAGTTTCTTTAGGTATGTGAAGAGGAAAAAATTAGTTAAGACCAAAGTTGGGCCCTTGAAGGCAGAAACAGGTGAATTTATTGTGGGGAACAAGGAAATGGCAGATGAGTTGAACAGGTACTTTGGATCTGTCTTTACTAGGGAAGACACAGACAAACTCCCAAATGTAATAGTGGCCAGAGGACCTAGGGTAATGGAGGAACTGAAGGAAATTCGTATTAGGCAGAAAATGGTGTTGGGTAGACTAAAGGGACTGAAGGCTGATAAGTCCCCGGGACCTGATGGTCTGCATCCCAGGGTACTTAAGGAGGGAGCTCTAGAAATCGTGGACGCATTGGTAATCATTTTCCAATGTTCTATAGATTCAGGATCAGTTCCTGAGGATTAGAGGGTTGCTAATGTTATCTCACTTTTTAAGAAAGGAGGGAGAGAGAAAACAGGGAATTATCAGGGAACCCTCCCTCTCCCTTCCCCCATCCTACTTGCACTCTGCCTCCTCTTCTAGCTGCCTATCACCTCTCTCATGATTCTGCCTTCTTCTACTACCCATAGTGCTTTCCCCTTACATTCCTTCTTCACCTCCTCCTGCCTATCCTCTCCTGCTTCCCCTCCCCCACCCACTGATCTTTCCTCTGATTGGTTTTTCACCTGGCACCTTCCACCCTCCCCCACCTTCTTTATGGGGCTCCTGCCCCCTCCTTCTTCAGTCCTGACAAAGGGTCTCGGCCCAAAACATTGACTGCTCATTTCAACGGATGTTGCCCGACCTGCTGAGTTCATCCAGCTTGTTTGTATGTTTGATATGCCACATGTGGGACTGGTTCAAATGTTTAGGACCCAAAGATCCAGGGAAAATTACCAAACTGGTTCCAAAATTGGAGACAGTGGGCAACAGAGACTGTTGTGTTTGCGATTTGATGTAAGTGGCATCAGTGCTGGAACCTTTGCTGTTTGTAATATCTATGAATAACTTGAATGCAGATATGGGATCACAAATTTGCAGATGACATGATGATTGGAGGAGTTTAGTGCAAGGATAGAGAGATAACAAGGTGTCGTAAAATAATCCAAAAAATGGTAAACAAAGTTTAGTCCAGATAAACGCAAAGTGATACATTTTAGGAGCACTAATGATGCTCGGACATACACAATGAATGAATAATAGTCTTAGAATAATAGTCTTCTAATAGTCTTAGAATGCATAGAGCAACAGTCAAGTACAAGTCCAGAGATACTTGTAAGTGGTAAAATAGATGGAGAACATGATTGGGAAGGCATATGGAATCCTGGCCTCCTTTATTCGGAGCACTGAATACACAATTAGGGAGGACTTTGGTCAAACCTCGGCTGAACCACAATTGAGAGTAAAGATGTAACGGTGCTGAAGGGAATGAAAAGGGGATTCATCAGGGTGTTGCCTGAGATGAAGCAATTCAGTTCAGTCTGTTCTTCCTACAGCAGAATAGGTTAAGAGGGCATATGAATGAGGTATACAAAATGATGAGGGGTAGAGATGAGGTAGAGTGCAGGGAACTTTTCGGCCAATCAGAAGCAGATAAAATTAAAACTGGGTGAAAATTAAAATGAAACTGGGTCACTGATATCATTTGAGATGAACACAGAAATCACTTCGAAGTCTATAGAACAAGTAGTAAGCAATGGAATAAATACAGAAAGGTCTCAAAAGTTGGAAAGGACAAGCTATATGGTCCTATAAAACATCAGCAATCGTGCATCCACAGCTAGAGCCATAAATGTCCGCAGTAGAAGTAGCAATCCCGTCTGTTCTTATTTATTTTCCAGGGACTTTAAAGAACATCTTTCATGAGCAGCTACTGAATGAATTTCAGGCTTGAACAGGAAGGCTGAGTACAAGGTAAATGGCAGGATTCTTAGCAGTGTAGAGAAGCAAAGTGTCCAAGTCCACAGATCTCTCAAAGCAGATAATGCAAACTGATAAGATGTTTTAGGCAGCCTGTGGTGTGTTGGCTTTCAATAATTGGGAGAGCAGGTTCAAGAGTCATGAGGTTTTGTTACAACTCTGTAAGAGACCATACTTGCAGTATTGTGTTAAGTTCTGGTCGCCTCATTAGAGGAAACATTTAGAAGCTTCAGAGAAACCGCAGAGGAGATTGACCAGGATGCTGCCTAGATTAGAGGCCATATTTTATGAGGAAAGGTTGAGCATGCTAGGGCTTTTCTCTTTGAAGCAGAAGATGAAAACTGACTTGACAGAGGTGAATAAGATTATGAGAGGCATAGAATGTACGCACCAGTGCCTTTTTCCCTCAAGGCAGCAATGGGCAATAGTTGAGGGCATTCCCCTAAGGTGACTGGAGGAAAGTTCAGGGGAGATCTCAAAGGTATCTTTTTTTAAAGAACAGAGTGATTAGTGCTTGGAATACACTGGCAGGGGCGCCGGTAGAGCTGATACAATATGGAAATTTAAGACATTCTTAGGTAGGCACATAGATTTAAGAAAAAGGGATTATGGGTTGTATAGGACGGAAAGGTTACATTGATCAAAAGAAAATCATGAAAATGGAAGGTACTGAAATTAATTGAAAGATCTACTTCCATCCCAAAGTTTATAGTCAAAGACCTGCAGAAGACCCATAATCAGGTAGAAGTTGGATATGTAAGCAAACATGTAAAACAGGTAACATTTGCAGATATTAAAAGATGGAAATGTAAATACTTCTGCATGTGAAACCATCCCTTTGGTGAAAAAAATAGAAAAGCGTTTTGTGATGAAACAAACTTTATGATGATTTTCACAGCAAACAATGAGTAGAAGAGTAAAGATATCTTGTTGCAGTTATAATGGGCCAAGATTGAGATTACACATAGAATATTGTGTCACAAACAAGTGAAAATCTGCAAATGCTGGAAATCCAAGCAACACACACAAAACACTGGAGGAACTCAGCAGGCCAGGCAGCATCTGTGGAAAGGAATAGAGTCAACACTTCAGGTCGCGGGCCTTCAGCAGGACTGGAGGTGGTTTGAGGGGGGAGGGAGCAGGACAGGAAGCAACCTCCCCTCCCCCCACCTTCTGACTCTGATCTTCATCTTTTTTCCTCCCATCCTGGTGAAGGGTCTCAGTCCCAAACGTCGGCTGTGCTCTGTTCCAATAGAATTTCATATATTGGTTTGGTCAACCTAACCAAGGAAAGACATACTTGCAAGAGAAGTACAGCTGAAAGTTCACTGGAATGATACCAATGAGAGTGGGGAAGAAACCACCAAAATATCAAAACTAGTTATAAAATGTTAGTCCTGTCCTGCCAAAGGGTTTTGGCCCCAAACGTCAACTGTACTTTTCCATAGATGCTGCCTGGCCTGCTGAGTTCCTCCAGCATTTTCTGTGTGTTACTATAAAATGTCAGTTTCAGCAATGTTTGAACAATTGAGTGATACAGCTGACAGTGCAATACATCATCAAGATTCAAAATGCATGTACATCATTAAAAGATCTTCAGAAAAACCTTCATCAAATTAAAATACTCTTCCATTAAATTTTACAACTTACCACTAAATCCCAATTATTTTGCTCAAGCAATGTAATAGCTTCATCAATATTTTCAATTCCAGTGCATGCCTGCAAAGACAAAAGTTTTACAAGAAAGCTGTTAAAATGTTTACATCCAGCAAATATTAACTTTGCAATGCACAACTTATACCAAAATATATTAATCAAGAAAATGCTTCAACTTAAGAAACAAAGTACAAAGGACTTTTACACTAAGAAACAATGCAATAAAACAATCGTATTTGACAGCCTATGTAAACTTCTCACAAAAGACCATGATAAAAATTGTGATCGCATTCAGATTGGATTTTGATCATTCAAAGAGCCCCATTCCAAAATCTCCAATTTATTTTCCACCATAGTTGAGGTAATAACAATCCTTCAGAATCAAAGGATTCAAGTCCACCAAAGAAATTTAATCCAAAACTTATTTCAATGTAACCCTGCACATACAGTGAATTCCAGGTAATTGAGACACATCAGATTCAGTACATTTTTTGCCCAATTAAGTAGCTGCCCCAATTGGGCAAAGCTTTATGGAAGTAGTTCAAAAGATATAAAAAAGAAAAAGCTACCCTTTAACTGAGTAACAAATTATGTATTTAGATGAAATACAGAACAAATTAGAACACTATCAATACTACTACAGTACTATAAAACTGTAATAGGTCCTAATAGCTGGCTTGGTGGTTGTCCATCATATGCAATGACGGCAGGAAACCTGTGCGGCAGATATTAAAGTGGAAACATCATTGCACTGGGGCTATTCCTCTCTCTTGACCTCAGAGGTCCAGGTACAGTGATACGAACGCCATCATACCGGGACTTTCCTTGGTTGCAGTGGGTAACCATGCTTATTCCATGCCTCATCATGCCCTTAGCTCTCCACAGAGCAATGCAAAACCATTTTCCTGGACCATCTATCTGACCAGTCCACTGGAGCTGACTTTTGTATGCTGGGACAGATAGCATACAAAGCATACGGCCAGTTGGCTCCCCTCAGCTGGTTTATTAGCCCACCTGTCGAAGCAGTGTACCAAGGTCTGCCTGCTGTCGCAGCCAAACACAGCTTTTTGGAGCCACAGGTGACAGCTGAGTGTATGCTGCTATGTTCTTTTTATTGACTATAAATGAACAAAATCACACAGATAAGGGACTATCTTCATTCAATTTGTGATAATTGCAACCTTCAAATCTTCTTTTGAACTGTAATATTCAAGATGACTTAACATCTTAAATTTCTGCATAGTTCCCAACTTGTTGAAGTAATGAAATTGCTTCATTCCCAGCCATTTCTGGCATCTCCAAGCCTGATTGCTTAAAGCTGCAGAAAGCAAAATTTATGAATCGTCTTACTGTTCATTTCTCACCAACTATGAGTGACAAAAATTGCTGCACATTTTTTTTAAAAACAAAAGCACACGCAACTGCTGATATTTAAAGACTATTGGCTCTAATCACATAATAGTGTGTAATGGCCACACAAGAGCACGTGGTGACTCTAGTTAGAAACTGCTCAGTAAACAGTCTCCCGTCCTCCCATCCCAATTAAGCGGCATGGTGTCCCAAATAAATGAAAAGAGTCCCAGCTGGATTCTCGATTAGTCTTTGTTTTTGAATTGTCCCAGCTAAGTAGCTGCCCTTATTAATCAATGGCCCAGTTAACCAGAATCCATTGAGGTAATTGCTGATGTCAATGCAATTTGCAGTTTATGGGAAACAGACAGAGTGGATCCGAAGCTAATGCCTGGTTAACCATGTTTTTAGTGGATGGCAGAGCAAACAAGAGCCGTTTTAATAAAGAGGAGTTAAACGATGGCTTGTGATTTATTCACATCTTCAACCATCTCAGTTTTCAGCTTGGAGATACCCGAAACAGATGGGAGTGAAAATTAAACAATTTCACACTTCAACAAGTCAGGAACTACAAAGAATTTGAAGATGTTGACAATCACCTTGAATGTTACAATGATACTGAAGATTTGAAGGATGCAACTGTTAAAAGCATTGTATGAAGGCAGTTCATTAGGCACCAGGTATCTGCACTGATTTTGTTCATTTACAATAAATTAAAAGAACACGTCAGCATACACTGGTTGAATTCCTCTGCTGATAACTGAGAGGAATTAGTACAGTTTTATAGTATTGTAGTAGTACTAGCATTGTTCTAATTTGTTCTTCATTTCATTTAAATACATAATTTGCTAAGTTTGACTTTTTTTAAAAATACCTTATTAACCATTTCCATTAAACTTTAGCTAATTGGGACAGCTGTTTAATTGGGCTAAAATGTACTGATCCCAATTAGACAGAATCCACTGTATATTAAATGATTACACCAGAATTTTGAGGTAGAATTTCAAAGATTCATGCAGTTGAGAGAGAATAAATTATTATCTCCATCCCAAATTCAGAACATCTTCCTCCAACACACTTTTCCCTGGTTCTAGCATTCCTCCTTAAAGGAAAATATCTTTTTAGCATATACCTTGTATCCTCTCCACACCTTGTGCATTGCTTCAGTGACATTCTTCTAAATGCCAATGAGGACAGATTCAGATTCAGAATCAGAATTCATATCACGGGGGTGGGGGGGGGGGGGGAGGAGAGCTATCTCTACAATGCTGAGTGTGTGTATTCAGGCTCCTCCCTAATGGTGGCAATGAGGAGAGGCGATGTCCTGGGTGATGGAGCTTCTTAATGGTGGGTGCTGCCTTTTTGAGGCATAGTCTTTTGAAGATTTCCTCAATGCTGGGGAGACTAATGCCCATGATGGACCTGGCAGAGTCTGCAACCGTCATCCTGTGCAGTGGCCCCTCCATACCAGATAGTGAGCCCTCCACTGAACATCTAAAGAAATTTGCTAGAATCTTTGGTGACATACCAAATCACCTCCAACTCCTAATGCAACGTAGCTGCTATAGTGCCTTCTCTGTAATTGCATCAGTATGTTGGGTCCAGGATAGATACTCAGAGATGTTGACACCCAGGAACTTGAAACAGCTCAGCCTTTCTATTGCTGATACCTCAATGATGACTGGTGTGTTCTCCCTCAATTTCCTCTTCCTGAAGCCCACAATCAATTCCTTGATTTTACTGACATTGAGTTCAAGGTTGTTATTATTGTGACACCACTTAACCAGCTGATCTATCTCACTCCTATAGGCTTCCTTGCCACCATCTGAGATTCTGCCAACAACAGTTGTGTCACTGGCAAATTTATAGATAGCAACTGAGCTGTGCCTAGACACACGGTCATGAATGCAGCGAGAGTAGAGCACTGAGTCAAGCATGCATCCTTGAGATGCATGGGAGTCAACTGTCAGCAACAAGGAGATGTTATTTCTGATCCACACTGACTGTGGTCTCCTGATGAAGAAGTCAAGGATCCAGTTGCAGAGGGAGGTACAGAGACCCAGATTTTGAAGCTTGTTGATTAGTATTGAGGGTATGATGGTGTTGAATGCTGACACCAGCAGATTGCCACAGACCTAGCCCTCAGCAAATTAAATCTTTCCTCACTCGCCAACCCTTTCTTCCCAGGGGGAAAAAAGCAAATCATCTCTGAAATACCTCATATTTCCAAGATGGTGGCGCGACGCAGCTTGCAGCAGCCACTCCGGAGCTGATTATCTGTTATTTGTGAAGTGGGGTGCCGTGCACAATCATAATCAATTGAAAACAGACGTGGGAGCATGGAGGAACATCGAGAAATCTCCAGGAAAACCTTTGTTGCTGCTGCTGCTGTGAGGTCTGGGACTCTGCTGGGAAGAACAGGCCCCCAGTCCTCGGGGTCGCGTTGCCAATGGCTGTTGGCGGGGTTGTCTTAATACAAAGGATGGTGCTTAATACAGAGGATGGTGCTCAGAGAAGCTGTGCCGGAGGGGATGGTCGTTGGCTCGGAGGTTCAACGGACTCGGAGTCCGCTGCGGTCAGGTCACTTTCGGTGTGTGCTGCATCTGCGAGGCTGGGTTCGACGGAGCTTTCATTGTGTGCTGCGTCTGCGAGGCTGAGTCGGGCGGCGCCATGGAAGTCCATAGCGGGGGCATTTCCTTCTGCCGCCTGCGTGGGATGGCGAGTCTGTCGGAACCCTGGGGACTTGTGGAAACTGTGTGGTGATTTCTTTTGAACTTATATCTTTTAACATCTTTGGACTATTTTTACTGTGCCCATGGTCTGTTTTTTTTTTATCAATTATGCTATTGTTTGCACTGTTGTAACTATATAGCTTTGTGCAGGTCTTGTAGCTTTAGTTTTTGATCTTGTTTTGTCTGGTGGATTTGGAGCTGATATTTACTTATTTAAAGCATGCTCAAATCTTCATCAACGCATATTTTTAAATTATCAGATTGTTACTGAACATATTAAATGCTCATGTTATCAATTACCAAAATAAAAGTAATCTTTTAGGATCACTGAGACCAGTTGATTTTACATTTTTATAAGTAGCTTCAAACTTTCAAGAATCATTTTGGAATATATTTCTATGTTAACAATATGCAGGTAAATAAAATTGGTGGCTGCTAAATTTATCACTTCATTCTCCATACATGTTGTGGTTCATATACATTTGTCCTTCTTTGAGAATGAAAAACAATCAAAGCTTACTTGGATAAGTCATAACCCACATCTCTATCTGAACCAAAATCAATACCAAACTAAATCTAACTCAAAGTGAAAATAGATTATGTAATTTTTTTTTCAGAAATATGCCTAACCATATTTTTGCATATTTAATAGTACAACCATCTGTGCTCATTCCTCCAAAAATATCCACTAATTTGTCTGACCTATATCTATTATCCCAAACTGAAGTACTCCAGTCCTGCTTGTACCCTGTCCCACATCAATATCTACTCATTCTTCAATGTATCCTTCCTGGCCTACAGAACTGAAATAGATTGCCACTTCCTTATTCCATTTTTATTACTGGCCAAAAATGAAACTTCAGTGTGAAAAGTACAACTCTATCAATTTTTCTATCATCCTTTCTTTCAATACCCTGATCCTTACCTTCCTTGCAACCTTAACAAAGGTAACTTCCAATCTAATCTTTCCCTTTCACTCCCTCTCCCCTTTCTGTAAGGATTGCTCTCTATACGACTCCCTTGTCCACTGGTCCCTTCCCATTGATCCCCCTCCTGCCACTTACCCCTGCAAGTGTGTCATTTTACATTCCTCCTCCATCACTGTTCAGGAACCCAAATAATACTTCAAGGTGAGGTCATACTTCAAATATCTATCGGGGGTCATATATTGCATCCAGCATGGCCTCATCTACATCGCTGAGACCCGATGCAGAGTGGAAGACTGCTTAATACAGCACCTAAGCTCTGTTTGCCACAAAAGTCAGGATCTCCTAGTGGCCACCCATTTCAATTTGACTTTCGATTCCGATGTGTCGTCATCACCTCACTCTGGTTCCCCACTTGCTTCCCTTTCTTCCATGATTCACTGTCCTCTCCTACTAGATTCCTCCTACTTTGTATTTCTTCCATGTATCCCCTCACAGCTCATTTCATTCCCCTCACCTCAATATTCTTGCTTCTGCCCCCTTCATTTTCAATCCTGAAGGGTCTCAGCCAAAATGCCGACTGTTTAGTGCCCTCCATGGGTATTACCTGACTTGCTGAGTTCCGCCAGCATTGTATTGCCTATTACATCAGATTGTTGTTACTCAGCATAAATGAGAACCAAAGTATTTTAATTTGCAAAACTCTAGGATTCTCTGGCCGTTACATTTACAAGACCATAAGACACAAGAACAGAATTAGGCCAATTGACCCATAGAGTCTACTCTACCATGCCATTCTTGCTGATTTATTAACTCTCTCAACCTCATTATCCTGCCTTCTTCCCGTGAACTTTGATGACCTATCAAGAAACTATCAACCTCTGCTTTAAATATATCTGATGACTTGGCCTCCATTGCCATCTATGGCAATGAATTCCACAGATTCACAACACTCAGGCTAAAGAAATTCCTCCTCATATCCGCTCTAAATGAACATCCCTCTGCTCCGGTCCTAGACTCCCCAACAGTAGGAAACGTCCTCTCCATTTTGGCCTTTCAATATTCAATAGGTTTCAGTGAGATCCCCCTTCATTCTTCTAAACTCCAGCGAGTATAAGCCCAGAGCCAAAAAATGCTCCTCAAATGTCAACCCTTTCATTCCCAGAATCATTCTTGTGAACCTCCTCTGGACCCTCTCCAATACCACCATATCTTTTCTTAGTTAATGGGCCCAAAACCACTCACAATACTCCGTGCGACCTGACCAATGCCTTATAAAGCCGCAGAATTATATCCTTTCTTGTACATTCTAGTCCTCTTGAAATCAATGCCATTGTATTTGACCAGCTTACCACCAACTCAACCAGCAAGTTAACTTTTAGGGAATCCTGCATGAGGACTCCCAAGCCCTGATTTTTAAAATTTTCGCCCCGTTCGGAGAATTCTCTTATGCCTTTATTCATGTTCATGCACTTTCCTACATGATATTCTATCTGCCACTTCTATGCCCATTCTCCTAATCTGTCTGTCCTTCTGCAGACTCCCTGCTTCCTCTACACTGCCAGCCCTCCTACCTATCCTTGTATTGTCTGCAAACTTGGCCATAAAGCCATCAATTCCATCATCCAAATCACTGACATATAACATGAAAAAAATGAGGTCCCAGCATTGCCCCTGCAGAACACCACTAGTCACCAGCAGCCAACCACAAAAGACTTCCTTTATTCTCACTCTTTGCCTACTACCAATCAGCCAATCCTCTTTTCTTGCTAGTATCCTTCCTGTAATACCATGGACTCTTACCCTGTTAAGCAGCCTTTATTACTTGAACCTTTTTAGAGCTAGGGATCAGATTGTATTTGGCACAAAAGAATTAGCTACATAATTTCACAGATTTCATTTACTTGGTCAAACAAACATTACACATTTCCACATTTCAAGAGGGCATCCAAATGACACAATCATAAAGCAACAGCTCAGATGACCAAACCATTTGTTGAAAAATAGGTCCTTTGACTCCATAATTTAATAATGTTTAAAAGAGTTCTCGTAGAAAATAATTGACTAAATGTCATGCCATTGCCAAAATATTTTCAAAAGGTGACCACTAGGAGGTGCATCTTCTCTGTGATGAATGTTGGTTCAATTCATCACTAACTGTACCTCCCTCTCCTTCAATATCCTGAAAACAATCACCAGCAATTAGCTCAGAAAAAGTAACAATTCATTAACTACAAATTTCTCTAACTTCAATGTAACCACAGGAAATGATGATCACATTGCTGTCTCTCCTCTGATGATCAAAAGGCAGATTGACCAATACACTGAAAGGTTAAAGGATTAATGAATCATGATAAATACGACAAAATCTGCAGATGCTGGAAATCCAAAGCAATAGACACAAAACACTGGAGGAATTCAACAGGCTAGGCAACAACTATGGAAAAGAGTAAACCAGTCCTGAAGAAGGGTGTCAGCCCAAAACCTCAACTGTTTACTCTCTTTCATAGATGCTGCCTTACCTGCTAAGTTTCTCCAGCATTTTGTGTGTGTTTAAAAGAATTATAATATTCTTTGAATATTGCCATTAATTCAGCAATGCTGCTATTTTCTCACAATTATGTTCTGCTGAAATCAAATAATACACAAAAATGTATTAAGATTTCATTTCTGATACTTACTTATTTAAATAAATTGATTCTACTCATAAACAATTTACATTCAAACCCAAGGATGAGGTTTCAGGGTATTTGCAGGAACAAGATAAACAGGCTGTAGGCAGCTTGGTTTCCTCATGGGAAAATCTTGCCTGACAAATCAGTTGGAATTCTTCGAAGAAATAATAAGCAGGATAGACAAAGGAGAATCATTTGATGTTGTGTATTTGGATTTTCCAAAGGCCTTTAAACAAAGTGCCACACAAGGCTGCCTAATAAACTACGAGCCCATGGGATTACAAGGTATTACAAGCATAGATAAGGCAGTGGTTGAATGGCAGGAGGTAAAGAGTAGGAATAAAGGGAGCCTTTTCTAGTTGGCTGCCAGTGACTAGTGGCGTTCCATAAGGGTCTGTATTGCGACCAATTATATTTTACGTTACACGTCAACAATTTGGGTGATGGAATTGATGGCTTTGTTGCAAAGTTTGCAGACGATGAAAGATAGGTGGAGGGGCAGATAGTTTTGAGGCTACAAAAGGACTTAGATATATTAAGAGAATGGGCAAAGAGGTGGTAAATGGAATACACTGTGAGGAAGTGCATAGTCATGCACTTTAATAGAACAAAAGAAAAGCTTGACTATTTTCTAAATGTAAAGTACAAAAATACTGAGGCACAAAGGAACTTGGGAGGTCTTGTACAGGATTTCCTAAAAGCCAATTTGCAGGTTGAGTCTGCGGTGAGGAAAACATGCAATGTTAGCATTCATTTCAAGACAATATAAAAGCAACGATGTAATGTTGAGACTTTACAAAGCACTGAAGAGGACCCACTTGGAATATTGTGAGCAGTTTTCAGCCCCATATCTTAGAAAGGTTGTGCTGAATCTGGAGAGAATTGAAAGGAGGTTGTTAAAAATTATTCCAGATTTGAACAGCTTCTCATATGAAGAGTGTATGATGGTTCTGGGCCCGTATTCACAGGAATTCAGAATTAGGGGTAACCTCACTGAAGCCGAAAGAATGTTGAAAACTCTCAATAGAGTGGATGTGGAGAGGATGTTTCCTATGATGGGAGAGTCTAAGACCAGAGGACACTGCCTCAGAATAAAGGGGTATCTTTTAGGATGGAAATCAGGAGGAATTTCTTTAGCCAGAGAGTGGTGAATTTGTGGGATTCATTGCCACAGGCAGCTGTGGAGGCCAAGTCTGTATGTATATTTAAGGCAGAGGTTGATAGATTCTTGATTGGTCAGGGGAAGAAGGGGTACGGGGAGAAGACAGGAGATTGAAGCTGAATCGGCCATGATTAAATGACAGAGCAGATCCAATGGGTCAAATGGCCTAATTCTGCTGCTGTGGCTTATGGTGTTATGGTCAAACTTGCGAGATCGAAACATAAACCTACAATGGAAGAATTGCACCAAATAGGTGTATTTAACAAAATATCAAAGTCAAATCACCCTGCATTTTGGTCTATAACATTTTGGTGAATGCCTCATCCCATACTCTCACTCCATCATCAAATGATCCCATTCCTTCTCCTTTCTCCCTCTCTGAACCTATCCCCACACCCAATCCACCTCTTCCATTTGCCTTGTACAATGCCAGTCTCCACTTGTTTGCTCTCCGCCATCGATTGCACTCCGAACTTTCCACATGCGCTCACCCCATAGGACTAACATTCCTCACAGCCTGTCACATGTCCACTCACCAATCATCCTATATCTCCACTGACCCATTCAGTAATTAATCAAACTTCATCCAATAGCAACTCCCAAACTCCTCCACAACAATCTCATCCCCTGCCCCCTAACCACCACCACACATCCACCAGCCATGGGCCCCTGCTCCCCCACAAGACCCCCACCACCAGCCGAGGTCCCCCACTCCACGCAAACCCCAACCACCAGACATGGTTCTCTACTCCTAATATGACCCCTACCACCAGCCGTGCATCCCTACTCCTAATAGGACACATCCCCTAACAATTTCAGCCTTGGTCCCCTGCTCCTAACAAGATCACCCCACTCAACTAGCCATGGTTACCAGCTCCTAACAGTACTCCCCCACCCCAGCAGCCGTGGTAACTTACTCTTATCAAGACACCCACCACCCCATCCGTGGTCCCCTGTTCCTAACAAGAGCCCACCACCTCCCCCAGCTGTGGTCCCGTTCCTAACAAGAGCCCACCACCTCCCCCAGCTGTGGTCCCGTTCCTAACTTCCGCCACCAAATCCCCTCCAAACACACGTAAAATTGCAAGGTTCTCGTCGTACTATTGGTCTTTAACACGGACATTTACAACAAGACTGCACACGACTCTTTCGCCTATACATTTCTGATGCCTGCAACTTTGCATTAATAAATTAGTTTGTAATTGTACAGTGGAGGTAGTGGGAAAATAAAGATTGTAAGCAAATGGGCTCATTTCTACAAACCTTGTCATGGAACAAGGCAGACAGTGAGAAACAATACCCCATCATCTGCGCACTTCACGTGAGGATACACAGTCAAAAGAAGAGAGAAGGGAGCCGGGCTCATCTCAGATATTACCTTCGGGTGCGAACATGTGGGCAATAATTTACATGACAACTAGGTAACCAGTCGGTGACATCTATCGTTCAGCTGAAAACACACAATAAAGTTCCCCCTGCATTCACAGTTGGTGAGAGGGAACGCATGCAGCAACGTTACAAGCCGCAGACGTACCTGGAAGTCGGCGAGAATCATCTCCCGATCCATGGCCGCCATCGTGGTGTTTCTGTGCCCCGCGCTCGGCCGCCCCCCGCACAGGGACGTCTGCTCCCAGCGCGCCCACCACACTCATCCACGAAAACACACAGCGACGGTCAGCGATCCCGCCGTAAACGGATCTCGGCAGTCAATCAACTATCTAGAGTGACTGCACCCAAAGATATCCTTTACAGCTGCTGCCGGGGCAAACAATGCCCTCTGATACCCCTCCGATAGGAATGAGCTTACCCGTGTCCTTTACGGCAGCGTCGTTCACTAAATTTGCTTGTCACGCTGTCGTGAAGGGAAATAAACGTCGCATTTACGGCAGCGTCTCCACGTGACGCAGCTGTCAATGGGTCGCCCTTCCCTGCCCGGGAGCTCTCTTCCCTCGCCTTTCGTTTTCCTTTGCCCTCCGCGGCACCGACCCCTGCGTCTTCCTCCTTTCCCATCTTCCTGGCCTCCTCCTTGTCACCCTGACTTTTCTTCTCTCCCATCCCTTCCTCATCTAGTTTCCACACCTTACACCCATATGCTGTTCCTCCATCTAACTTGCATCCCAACTAGTGTACTCTCCCCAAGCGCCTGACATTCCCGCCCCATTTTCTGCAGCGTTCTCTCCCCATCGCCTAGATCTATCCACCATCCTTATGTCCCTTCACGTATTTTCTCCTCCTATCCTACCAGCGCTCCACTCCCCACCCCACTCTCCTGTCAGCTCCTCCACTCTCTTGAATCTATCCCTGCACCACAATCCAGACTCTGCTTTCCCTTCTTTCTAGTCTCACACGCCCACTCCTCCTCCCCTGCACTCTTGTTTTCCCTTTACCTTCTGCTCTCCTCCGTTGCTTGCACTCCCTCTCCATTCTTGCTGTTCTCCTTCATTCCTCACCGCTCTTTCTTTCTGCCCAGAGCATTCTCTGTCTGTCCCCATCTTCTCCAGTGCACTGGCTCTCTCTCCCTCTCCCCTCCCCCACCCTCTCTCTTGCTTTAATGTTCATTCTTTCCCTCATTTCCCCTTCCCACTCGCAGTCTGTCTCTTCCTCACCCCACCCCATGGATTTATGGAGTTCAGTGCCAAACACCCAGCAAACTCATAAGTAGTTGATGATCATTTTTATCGTGTTAGTGCAGTTTTTCACCACCTATTGAGCAGTCATCTTCATCCAGAAGAATATTTGATAATTCAACTCAATATTGTTAAAAGGAATCAAGAGAAGCCATTTATCAATAATTTTATTTGATTCAATTTCTTTTTGAAAAGTATCTTGGAAGTACTGGATATTACAAAGAATATGATACTACGCAACATTCCAGCTATAGTACTGAAGATTTGCAGTCCAAAACTAGCCTTGATAGTAGCTCATACTCAGTATGTGGAAAATTGCTCAAGTATGTCCCATTCATTTAAAAAAAATACAGCGAAAATAAAGCCCTACTCATTACCAAACGATCACCAAGGCTGTCATCAGCAAAATGCTGATTGATATAATTACTCACTTGTTCAACAATGTTTAGCTTCACATAATGGGATCACTTGATTCATGATTCTAATGATATTTAGAGACAGCATCTAAGGTGCTTTTATTTAAAAAGTCAATAGGGATTACACTGATTGGTGAATCTACAGTCACTGTATGAAAAAAAATTCTAAGGAACACAACTAACTACCCTTGGAAAGGCAATGATTAATCAAAGATAATCAACATATTCTCGTTAGGGTGAGAGTCTGCCTAATCAATTTGATTAAATTTTCAGAGCATCAATGAAAGTGGTGCAGTTGATATGGTCCAATGTTGGAATCTATACAGGCTCCAGTAAAGCTTATGATGTGGCTGCATCAGAACTGAATCCATGGGTTCCAATTCAAGGCAGAGAATCATGGTAGAGGGTTGTTCTTATGATTAGAAACATTAACCAGTGGTAAACAACAGGGATTGGTACTGGGACCATTATTATTTGAGATTGGATATAGCTCAACACATCACAAAACCAAACTCCCCATCAAATACTCCATCCACACTTTTCACTCCCTTTATAAAGCATTCAACATAATCAAAGACTCCTTCCATCTGGACATTCTGCCTTCTTCACTCTACATCTCTCGCTGGGCAGAGGATAGAAAAGCCTGAAAGCACTTAGCACCAGGGTCAAGGACAGCCTGAGACTATTGAATGAGCCTCTGGTATGATAAGGTTAACTTTTGACCTTAGGATCTACCATGTGTTAGAGGGTATTCTGGAGTAATGTGAATATAACAGAAAATAATTCAAGCAAGAACCCATTCTTATTGTAAATTGCAAGCAGTAAATTGAAGTTAAAAATACAGGCTGGCCCATAAACTAAGATAAATGGTTTGCAAAATGGTGACCATGAGACAATTGCATGTGCATCAGCCAAATGTTAAGAAAATGGAGTTGCATTAACTGGTCTCCATCAATCCAGGGAAAATGGTCTTAAGTAATTTGCACCATTATAAACAAGTTGAAGGAAGCTTGCAGAGCAGATACTATCATTTAGCTCTATCAATAGTTGGGCACCTGGCTCTCTGTCTTTAGAATAACTGTGTTAATTAGGTTCTCTCAGAAAAAGGTGCTTGAACCTTCAGAGTTGTCTTATCAATTTTCTATGTGTTTTTACTGTAAATAAGTACCTCAAAGGAACCATTTGTCAACCCAATGAAGTAAATTATATCATTGTAACTATTGAAATTGTATTGAATCATGTGGATAGCCAGAGGCTTTATCCCAAGGCTGAAATGGTTAACATGAGGAGGCATAGTTTTAAGGTGCTTGGCAGTAAGTACAAGGAGAATGTCAGCGGTAAGGTTTTCATACAGTGGTAAGTGTGCGGAATGCACTGCTAGCAAAGATGGGAGAGATGGATACAACAGGGTCTTTTAAGAGACTCTTAGATAGGTCCATGGAGCTTAGAAAAATAGAGGGCTATGCAGTAGGGAAATTCTAGGCAGCACAGGTGGATTACAGGGCTGTGTGCTTAGCCCCCTCTCTACTCACTTAATACCTAAAACAATGAGGCTAACCATCACTCAATACCATAGTTACATTTGCTGGCAACACCACTGTCATTGAATAATCAAAGGTGGTGTCAAGTCATGTAGTAGGGAGATTGAAAATCTGGCTAAGCAGTGCCACAACAACCTCTTACTCAATGTCAGCAAGACCAAGGAGCTGGTTACTGACTTCAGGAGAAGGAAACCACAGATGCATGAACCAGTCATCATCATTAAATTCCTCATTGTTATCATTTCAGCAGACCTGTCCTGGGTCCAGCATGTAAGCACCATTACGAAGAAAGCACAACAGTGCTCTACTTCCTTAGAAGTTTGCAAAAATTTGGCATATCATCTAAAACTCTGACAAACTCTGAGAGATATGTAGTAGAGAATATATTGGCTGGTTACATTATAGCCTGGTATGGAAATACAAATTCCTTTAAATGGAAAATCCTACAGAAAGTAATGGATACAGCTCAATTCATCATGGGTAAAGCCCTCCCCACCAATGAATACATCTACATTGAGTGCTGTCGCAGGAAAGCAGCATCCATCGTCAAGGACCCCCACCTTCCATACCATGGTCTCGTCTCACTGCTACTCTCAGGAAAAAGCCTCAAGACTCACATCACCAGGCTCAGGAACAGCTATTACCCTTCAATCATCAACCAAAAGGCATAGCTTAACTCAACTTCACTCGTCCCTTCACTGAACTGTTCTCACAACTTATGGACTTACTTTCAAGGACCCTTCATCACATATCCTTGATATTTAATGCTTATTTATTTATTATCACTATCATTATTATTTTCTTTTTGTATTTACACACATTGTTGTCTTTTGTGCAGTGGTTGTTTGTCCATAATGTTGGGAATGGTCTTTCATTGCAGTTCTTGTATTTACTGTGAATGCCAGTAAGAAAATGAATCTCAGGGTTGTACATGTGAACATATAAGAACTTTGATAACAAATTTATTTTGAACTTTGAAATTTGAACTTTTGTTGAAGGCAAACAAAATTATGTGGGGCAAAATCGAGTCGATACTGAGGAACTATTCCCCTTAGCATAGGTATTTAAAATAAGAGGGCATGAGTTTTAAGATAAGGGTCAGAGGTTCTAAGGATGAATTTTTTCACATAGAGATTAGTTAAACCTGGAATACACATTTCAGTGGGTGGTAGAGACAAGTGCCATTCACAACTTCTAGATGAGCACTTTGAGTTGTCAAGCTCAGAAAGCTAATGGAGCCATTTTCTGGGACTAGTAGAAATGGATGCTTGACATCCAGTCTGGAATGTGGGACAAGGGGTATGTTTCTGTGCTATATAATTTAGTGAGAGATATCGAACCACATGTAAGACCAAAATAGAGACTGCCCTGAGAATTCAAATCAGAGATATATAATTAGCACCTAATGCTGACTGTAGCTAGTCAAATCCTGGACCTATATTTAATATAGACACTGATTATTCATGTACATTTGGGTTTGACATGGAGTAAATTTCATTGCAATCCATAGCACTGGAGACCACAAGGTGAACTTTTTGTTCAACATTAAACTCACAGGAGTACCATGCTGCTTCAGGTAACACATGCATTCCACAATGACTCTGTTTGGGCAGAACAGGAGAAGAGGCAAAAGCAAAGCAGGTGGAAGGAAAAAAATAAGACCTCCACCAAAAGTCTTTGATAAGCCACTCTTTCACCTCCATAAGCTGAGAAATAATGGGTGTGGGTACTATGGCTTTCTAAGGCATGGACACTGGGGTATCAGTATCCAGGGGCTGGATGCCTGCCACAACCCCATGCCTGAACTTCTGTCCCAGGGATGTAAATGTCATCCTGGCTTTTTTTAGTCACTGATTCAATCCAGGCAGTGGCAAGTGATATTTGCCACATATTGCATTTGGCAGCTCTCTGCTTCAGAAATCAAAGAGAAGTGAACTCAAAAGAATATATAACAGGAGGTAGATATTGGGATACACAGATTCTGAAAGTACATCAAATTATCAATTGCACTCATGTAATGCTTTACTCTCCACATGTGCAACAACTCTTTATCAGCTTCAACAAAAGCAGAAGGAAAACTGCCATTCAATTTTCACGCAGAGTGTTTCATTTTCCAATTTGATTGGAGCATTCATGAAAACTTCTGCACCTCACAAACAAAACCCGGACCTAAAAAGCCATGGATAACTTTCACTTGTGTACTTTAGCAAAGGCAAGGTGAAGCCTGTATCACGTTTTGTGGTGTATTCTTTCTCTTCCGTGTGTTCGCTCATTCAGTTTAATGCAGCCTTCCCAAAATAGTGTTGGAACTTCTGAACCACTAGCACTGCAATTGGTTGGGAGGATGTCCTCGCACTCTGATTGCCAATTAGGGATGAACAACAAGTGCAAATCTCCCAGGAATGCTCAATTCAAACGAGTGATAACAAGTTAAAGAAATAATACAGTTCCTACATGCAGATACTACCTCTAGGTTGCTGCCATACTTAGAGGAGCAGGATGTTCATGTTCCCTTCTCCCTCCTCATCATGGTGAGGGGAGCAGAAATATAAAAGGGCTCATTCAGCCACCCAGATGTCATGAGGTGGGAGAGAGTATGGCATCAGAGATCTGCA
The DNA here is from genome assembly GCF_030144855.1 of Hypanus sabinus. NCBI lineage: Eukaryota > Metazoa > Chordata > Chondrichthyes > Myliobatiformes > Dasyatidae > Hypanus > Hypanus sabinus. The sequence continues at coordinate 44,915,675 of NC_082716.1, read as the reverse complement.
ATGTGAGAAAGAAGGTTTGATATGACTATGCCATCAGACTTAATAGTATGCAATTCATCACTGGCTGTTGGTTGTTTGGTAACCAAAGTACAAAGTACATTTATTATTGAAGTACATATATGTCACCAAATACAACCTTGAGACTTATTTTCTTGCAGGCATACTCAATAAATCTATAATAGATAAATAACTTTAGTAGAATCAATAAAAGATCACACCATCTTAGGCATTCAACCAGTGTGCAAAAGACAACAAACTGTGCAACTACAAAGAGAAATATTGAGAACATGAGATGAAACATCCTTGAAAGTGAGTCCATAGGTTGTGGGAACATTTCAATGATGGGGCAAGTTATGAGTGAAGTTATCCCCTCTGATTCAAGAGGCTGTTGGTTAAGGGGCAATAGCTGTACCTGAACCTGGGGGGTAAGAGTCCTAAGGCTCCTGTACCTTCTTCCTGATGGCAGCAGTGAGAAGAGAGCGTGATCAGGGTGGTGGTGGTCCCTGATGATGGGTGCTGCTTTCCTGAAACAATGCTTCATGTAGATGTACTCAATGGTGGGGAGGGCTTTACCTGTGATGGACTGGGCTATATCCACTACTTTTTTTAGGATTATCTGTTCAAGAGCATTGGTGTTTCCAAACCAGGCTGTGATGCAGTCCGGCACATTATCAGAAGTCTTCTTAAATTAATGAATAGGATTCAGTCTGTACATCAACCTGTGCACATAAGCAGTGCAGATCGTCTTTGGGCGCCGTGCGGATTCCGAGCAGGACCCAGGGAAGCTCGTCCACCCAGTTAGGTCCTCTCAGGTGGGCCATGAGAGCCGACTTCAGGTGATGGAGGAAACGCTCCACTAGTCCATTCGACTGTGGGTGGTAGGCAGTTGTGTGGTGCAGCTGTGTTCCCAAAAGGCTGGACATAGCTGACCACAGGCTGGGGGAGAACTGGGCGCCTCTGTCGGAGGCAATGTGGGCCGGTACACCAAAGCGAGATTCCCAGGTTGCAATCAGTGCTCAGGCACAGGATTCGGAGGTGGTGTCGGTGAGTGGGACAGCCACTGGCCATCTTGTGAACTGGTCTACGATAGTCAGGAGGTGCCGCACTCCTCGCGACACTGGCAGGGGTCCCACGATGTCCACATGAATGTGGTCGAAACGCCAATGGGTGGGGTGGAACTGCTGCGGCAGAGCTTTGGTGTGCTGCTGCACCTTGGCTGTTTGGCACTGCATGCACGTTCTGGCCCATTCACTGACCTGCTTGCGGAGTCTGAGCCAAACGAACCTTTTGGAGACCATCCGGACAGTTGTCCTGATGGAGGGGTGCGCTAAGTTGTGAATGGAGTTAAAAACTCGCCGCCACCAGGCTGCCGGGACGATGGGGCGGGGTTGGCCGGTGGTTATGTCACACAGTAGGGTCCTCTCACCTGGGCCTACGGGGAAGTCTTGGAGCTGCAAACCGGAGACTGCAGTCCTGTAACTAGGGATTTCATCATCTGCCTGCTGTGCCTCCGCCAGCATAGTCCATAGTCCACCCCCGGGACAGGGCCTGGATGGCAGGTCTGGATGGTGCGTCTGCCACGACATTGTCCTTTCCCGAGACATGCTGGATGTCTGTTGTGTATTCAGAGATGTAGGACAGATGTCGCTGCTGGCGGGACGACCTTCATGAACGCAAAGGCAAGCGGTTTGTGGTCTGTGAACGCGGTGAAGGGTCGACCTTCTAAGAAGTACCGGAAGTGCCGGATTGCCAGGTATAGCGCCAACAGTTCCCAGTCGAAAGCACTGTATTTGAGTTCGGGTGGTCGTAGGTGTTTGCTGAAAAACGCCAAGGGTTGCCAGTGACCCGCGATGAGTTGCTCCAGCACTCCACCGACTGCTGTGTTAGATGCGTCCACTGTGAGGGCAGCAGGGACGCCCATTCTGGGGTGCACTAGCTTCGCTGCGTTTGCCAAGGGTTCTGTGGTTTTAACGAAAGCGGCTGCAGCCTCCTTATCCCAGGTAATGTCCTTGCTCTTACCCGACATCAGGGTGAACAGGGGGCACTCGATTCGAGCTGCTGAGGGGAGGAAGCGGTGGTAGAGATTCACCATACCCATGAATTCCTGCAGGCCTTTGAGTGTGTTGGGTCGGGGGAAGTGGCGGACCGCGTCTACCTTGACGGGCAGAGGGGTTGCCCCGTCTTTAGTAAACCTGTGTCCCAGGAAGTCGATGGCGTTTAGTCCGAACTGGCATTTGGCCGGGTTGATTGTCAGGCCGTATTCACTCAGTCGGGCGTAGAGTTGACAGAGGTGGGACAGATGCTCCGGATGACTACCGCTGGCTATGCGGATGTCGTCCAAATAGATGAATGCTAAGTCCAGGTCGCATCCCACTGCGTCCATGAGCCGCTGAAATGTCTGTGCGGCATTCAGAGGAATTTGAAAAGGCTGAACTGAGTGGTGAGTGCTGTTTTGGGGATGTCGTCCGGATGCATCCAGATTTGATGGTATCCCCAGATGAGGTCTACCTTGGAGAAGATCCGTGCACCATGCAGGTTTGCTGCAAAGTCCTGAATGTGTGGCACAGGGTAGTGGTCTGGTGTTGTAGCCTCGTTCAGTCTGTGGTAGTCGCCGCATGGTCTCCAGCCCCCTGTCGCTTTGGGCACCATGTGCAGGGGGGAGGCCCATGGGCTGTTGGACCGCCGTATGATCCCCAATTCCTCCATCCTCATGAACTCCTCCTTCGCCAGTCAGAGCTTGTCCGGGGGAAGCCGCCGAGTGCGGGCGTGGAGGGGTGGTCCCTGGGTCGGGAGGTGGTGCTGTACTCCATGTCTGGGCATGGCTGCTGTGAACTGCGGTGCCAGAACTGATGGGAAATCCACCAGGACTCTGGTGAATTCATCATCGGACAGTGTGATGGAGTTCAGGTGTGGGGCTGGCAACTTGGTTTCACCCAGGGAGAACGATTAAAAAGTCTTGGTGTGGACTAGTCTCCTCCCTTGCAGGTCGACCAGCAGGCTGTGAGCTAGCAAAAAATCCGCCCCCAGGAGTGATTGGGCCACAGCGGCCAGTGTGAAATCCCATGTGAACCGGCTGGAGCTGAACTGTAGCCGCACCGTACGGGTGCCGTAGGTCCGTACTGTGCTGCCATTTGTGGCCTGCAGGGTGGGTCCCAGGTCTCTGTTGCAGGTGTCATAACTCGGAGGTAAGACGCTGATCTCGGCTCTGGTGTCGACCAAAAAGCGGCCACACTGCTTGTCCCAGACATACAGGAGGCTATCCTGATGGCCAGCCACCGTAGCCATCAGCGGCGGCTGGCCCTGGCATTTCCCGGGAAGTTGCAGGGCGGGCTACAGCGGCGGGCTTCCGTGCCCCACCGCTGGTGGTAGAAGCACCATTGTTCGTTGGTCTCTTCACCCCTCCCTCTGGGGTTAGTGGGCTCTGTGGCCGGGCCTGGACTGGTTTGCTGCTGGGAGCGTGGCCTGGTGATCTGTGCGACGGACGCCCCACTCTCCTTCTTGGCAATCCATAGCACATCTGCCCAGGCCGCCACCGTCCAGGGGTTGCTGAAATCTGCGTCGGACAGCAGCAGGCTATGTCCTCGGGCAGCTGCTCTAGGAACGCCTACTCAAACACGAGGCAGGGCTTGTGTCCTTCAGCCAGGGCCAGCATCTCATTCATTAATGCCGACGGCGGCCTGTCTCCCAAACGATCCAGGTGCAGTAAGCGGGCAGCTCGCTCGCGCCGTGAGAATCCAAAAGTCCTTATGAGCAGGGCTTTGAATTCTGTGTATTTGCTGTCCTCCGGGGTTGACTGTATGAACTCCTCAACCCGGGCGGCTGTCCCCGGGTCGAGGGAGCTCACCACGTAGTAGTAACGTGTGGAATCTGAGGTTATCAGATTACTATCTAACTGGAGTCAAGTTAGGAAAAGGGGAAGTACAACAAGGTCTAGGTGTTCTTGTACATCAGTCAATGAAAGCAAGCATGCAGGTACAGCAGGCAGTGAAGAAAGCTAATGGCATGCTGGCTTTTATAACAAGAGGAATTTAGTATAGGAGTAAAGAGGTCCTTCTGTAGCTGTACAGGACCCTGGTGAGACCCCACCTGGAGTATTGTGTGCAGTTTTGGTCTCCAAATTTGAGGAAGGACATTCTTGCTATTGAGGGAATGCAGCGTAGGTGCACAAGGTTAATTCCCGGAATGGCGGGACTGTCAAATGATGAAAGATTGGAGCGACTGGGCTTGTATACACTGGAATTTAGAAGGATGAGAGGGGATCTGATTGAAACATATAAGATTATTAAGGGATTGGACACGCTGGAGGCAGGAAGCATGTTCCCGCTGATGGGTGAGGCCAGAACTAGAGGCCACAATTTAAGAATAAGGGGTAGGCCATTTAGAACAGAGATGTGGAAAAAATTTTTCACCCAGAGAGTGGTGGATATGTGGAATGCTCTGCCCCAGAAGGCAGTGGAGGCCAAGTCTCTGGATGCATTCAAGAGAGAGTTAGATAGAGCTCTTAAAGATAGCGGGGTCAAGGGATACGGGGAGAGGGCAGGAACAGGGTACTGATTGTGTATGATCAGCCATGATCACAGTGAATGGCGGTGCTGGCTAGAAGGGCCAAATGGCCTACTCCTGCACCTACTGTCTATTGTCTATTGTTATCTGCCGAATGTGGAATTGGGCTTCTGCTTGTTGGAACCATATATGAGGTCGCAGCATCCAGAAGCTTGGCAGTTTTAACAAAACTGCATGAACAAATGCGGCGTCATTCATCTTCGGTCCAAATATCGTTTGGGCCGTCGGGGTCACCAATTGTAGCGGTGTGCTACACACAGCGCTGGAATAACGACAAGCACTCAGAGAGTTGCAGTTGCGTTAAAGCCTTATTCAAACTTTGCAGCCTCACTTTTAAGCCTTCCTGTTTCCGCCCTCCCCAGGCGAGAATGCTATAGGGGGCGCATATTCACAGTCCCTTCCCGCGCGCGGGCTTTTCCCCTTGCTGGTGAGAAGGCCTGGTGCCCTATTTGGGGCCGGCCTCCCTGCCGGTGCGCACCGTTTTGTGAGCCAGTTCAAGTGCGCTGAAAAGAGGGTTGCCACAATTGACAAATGTGAATGTAAAACCTGAGTGAGTAGGTGAATAAGTTGCTGTTTCCATTTGCCTTGACCTACCATGTGATGTCTGTTAAATTCTTGCAAGAATGAAATCAATTTCACAGGACATCATTTCTGGCACTAACCTTTTTGACCACTGCCTCTCATTGGTATTTCATTTCATCTTTTGGTGGTTTGTAGACCCTAAGGGGATCAGGGTGAATCTCTTCCATTAAGATTTCCTGATCTTCTTCTGGAATGGGATCCACAGAGAGAAAACACGAGGAAATCTGCAGATGCTGAAACTCAAGCAACACACACAAAATGCTGGTAGAATGCAGCAGGCCAGGCAGCATCTATAAGGAGAAGCACTGTCGACGTTTTGGGACATTTCATCTGTCCCAATGAAGCATTTTGTGTGTGTTGTCCACAGAGAGAACATGGGTTTGTCTCATGTAAAAACTGACACCTCTGAAGACATGTTGCCATACTGAAATATCAGTATAAACTTTGTTAATGCTCTGAAGTAGGAGTGGGAACTGACTTCATCGTCTTTTGATCTGGAAGGAAGTGATATCAACAAAACCTCAGCTAATACAACCTAAAGCTATGCTACTGAAGATATTAGTAGAAAATATGTTGGCTGGTTGCATCATGGCCTGGTTTGGAAACTTTAAAGTCTTTGGACAGAAAAGCCTACAAAAAATAGTGGACACAGCCCAGTCCATCACAGGCACAGCCGCCCCCACCGGCGGAGTGCTGTCACAGGAAAGCAGCATATATTATCAAGGACCCCACCATCCAGGACAAGCTCCTTTCTCGCTGCTGCCATCAGGAAGGAAGTACTGGAGCCTCAAGACCCATGCCACCAGGATCAGGAACAGTTATGAACAGAAGGGACAACTTCACTCACCCCTACACTGAACTGCTCCCACAACCTATTGTTTCAAATACAAGGACTCTTCCTCTCATGTCCTCAATATTTATTGGCTTTTATTTTTCATTTCTTTGCATTTACTCTGAATGCGTGTAAGAAAATTAATCTCAGTATTGTATATGGTGACATATATGAACTTTGACAATAAATTTACATTGAACTTTGAACTTCTGCCTCACCGAAAGATCCAAACTTCAGAAGTTGGAATTATCATTAGGACATACAACCTTAAATATATGGATGTATCTGCGCCTTTAATACCCAGTTGAAATGACTTTCAGTGAATTCTTATATTGTATTTAGTTAAGTGATGTTCACCAACAATGGGCTTGATTGTCCAGCCCAATGTCTGCCCCTTGACTCACCTTGCAGTTGCAGCCACCCACATCAGTTACATAAGAAACATTGATGATCTTGCTGAATTTCTATTTGAGTTCAGCAGGCCAACTTTGTGGTTAACTCCATGTTACTCATCATTTGTCAGCATGTTGTTGATATGTTACTTTCTTTATTTCAAAGATTATTGACAAGGAAACCATTATTGGTATTGGTTTATTATTGTCACACATTCAAACTAATTTGGCAGGGGTTAGGAACCAAAGTGATAGTGCTGAGGAAGAGGTTGTTGGTTTACAAACAGAGGCCGTGTGTAGTGAGACACCAAGCAAGAAGAGGCCGATGATAGGGCAAAATTGCGATCAACAGGATGAGTTGCAATGCAAAGGCAGACAAAATTCAAAAGGGTGAAAACAGGACTGAAGGTGTTATATTTGAAAGCATGCAATATACAGAATAAGGTAGATGAACTTGTAGCACAGTTTGAGATTGGCATGTATGATGTTGTAGGCATCACTGAATCATGGCTGAAAAAAAATTGTAGCTGGGACCTTAATATCAAAGGATACACATCGTATTGAAAGAACAGGCTGCAGGAAGGCAGAGGGGGTGCCATTGCTCTATTGTGTAAAAAATAAAATAAAATCTTTAGAAAGAAGTGACATAGGGCCAGAAGGTGTTAAATCAAACTGGATAGAGTTAAGTAACTGCAAGGGTAAAAAGACCTTGATGGGAGTTATATACAGACCTCCAAATAGTAGTTAGGATGTGGTCTACAAATTACAATTTAAGATACAAAATGCATGCCGAAAGGGCAATGTTACAATAGTCTTGAGGGATTTCAATATCAGAATCAGAACTAGCATCATATTTAATATCACTGGCATATGTCGTGAAACTTGTTAACTTTACAGAAGCAGTGAAATAAATGATAAATAAAGATAGAGAAAAAACTGAATTACATTAAGTATATATGTGCCCATTAAATAGTTAAGTTAAAATAAGTAGTGCAAACTAACAGAAATAAGCAAGTAGTGGGGTAGTGCTTAAGGGTTCAATGTCCATTTAGAAATCAAATATGCAGGTAGATTGGGGAAATCAGGTTGCTGCTGGATCCCAAGAGGGAGAATTTCTAGAGTGCCCACCAGATGGCTTTTTAGAGCAGCTCGTGGTTGGACTCACTAGGGGATGATCGGCTATTCTGGATTGAGTGTTTTGCAATGAACCTGAATTGATTAGAGAACTTAAGGATATATTCGATCAAATTATGATCAAATTCACCCTAAAGTTTGAGAAGGAGAAGCTAAAGTCAGATGTATCAGTATTACAGTGGAGTAAAGGGAATTACAGAGGCTTGAGAGAGCAGTTGGCCAAAATTGACTGGAAAAGAACACTGGAATAACGACAGGGCAGAAATGGCTGGAATTTCTGGAAGCAATTCGGAAGGCAGAGGATACATACATCCCAAAGATAAAGAAGCATTCTAAAGGCAAGATGACACAACTGCAGCTAACAAGATAAATCAAAATCAACATAAAAGCCAAAGAGAGGGCATGTAATAAAGCAAAAATTAGTGAAAAGTTAGAGGATTGGAAAGCTTTTAAAAATCAACAGAAGACAACAAAAAAGTCTTCAAGAAGGTAAGGAAATTATACAAAAGTAAGCTAGCCAATAACATTAAAGAGGATACCAAAAGTTTCTTCAGATAGTTGAAGTGTAAAATAGAGGCAAAAGTGAATATTGGATAGCAGGAAAATGATGCTGCAGAGGCAATAATGGGGGACAATAATGGCAGACGAACTGAAGAAGTATTTTGCATCAGTTTTCTCTGTGGAAGACATTAGCAGTATGTTGTAAGTTTGAGAGTGTCAGCAGGCAAAAGTGTGTGAAGTTGCTATTACAAGGGAGAAGGTCCTTAGGAAACTGAAAGGTCTGATGGTAGATAAGTCACCTGGACCAGATGGTGTACAGTACATCCCATGGCTCTGAAAGAGGTGACTGAAAAGATTGTGGAGGCATTAGTAATGATTTTTGAGAATCACTAGATAGAGGAGAGGCTGTACTTGATCTGGTATTGGGAAATGAACCTGGTCAGGTGTCAGATCTCTCAGTGGAAGAGCATTTTGGAGATAGTAATCAGAACTCTCTCTCCTTTACAATAGTGCTGGAGAGGGATAGGAGAAGGCAACTTGGGAAAATGTTTAGTTGAGGTGGGGGGGGGGGATATGATGCTATTAGTCAGAAGCTTGGGAGCAGATGTTCTCAGGGAAATGCATGGCAGAAATGTGACAAATGTTCAGGGAATTCTGCATAGGTATGTTCCATTGAGGCAGGGAAAGGATGGTTGGGTAAAAGAACCATAGTGTACAAAGGATGTAGAAAATCTAGTTAAGAAGAAAAGAAAAGCCTGCGAAAGGTTCAAGAAACTAGGTACTTAGAGCACTAGAAAATTACAAGGTTGCCAGGAATGACCTTAGGAATGAAATTAGGAGAGCTAGAATGGGCCATGAGAAGGCTTTGTGGAGCAGGATTAAGGAAAAGCCCAAGGCATTCTACAAATATGTGAAGAGCAAGAGGATGATCCATATGAGAATAGGACCAATCAGATGCAATAGTGGAAACATGTGCATGGAGCTGGAGGAGGTAGTGGAAATACTTAATGAATACTTTGCTTCGGTATTCACCAGGACAAAAGACCTTGGCAATGTGGGAAGTGAGGGAGGAGATTGCTGAGCCTCTGGCTATGGTCATTGTAACATCAATAGGAATGGGAGAAGTACCAGAGGATTGGAGGGTTGCAGATGTTGTTCCCTTGTTCAAGAAATTATAGACCAGTGAATCTTTCCTCAGTGGTGGGCGAGTTGTTGGAGAAGATCCTGAGAGGTAGGATTTATGAGCATTTGGAGAGACATAATCTGATTAAGGATAGTCAGAATGGCTTTGTCAAAGGCAGGTCATACCTTATGAAACTGAATGAATTCTCTGAGGATGTAACAAAACATATTGATGAAGATAGAGCAGTAGATGTAGCATACATGGATTTCAGTAAGGCATTTGATAAGGTTCCCCATGCAAGGCTCATTCAGGAGGTAAGGAGGCATGGAATCCAAGGAAACCTTGCTTTGTGGATCCAGAATTGACTTGCCCATAGAAAGCAAATGGTGGTTGTAGATGGTTCATATTCTTCATGGAGGTTGGTGAACAGTAGTGTTCCACAGGGATCTGTTCTGGGACCCTTCCTCTTTGTAATTTTTATGAATGACCTGGATGAGGAAGTAGAAGGGTGGGTTAATAAGTTTGCTGATGACAAAAAGTTGGGGGTGTTGTGGATACTCTGGAGAGTTGTCAGAGGTTACAGCAGGATATCGATAGGATGTAGAACTGGGCTGAGAAGTGGCAGATGGAGTTCAACCCAGATAAGAGTGAAGGGTTCATTTGGTAGGTCAAATTTGAAGACAGAATATAACATTAATGGTAAGACTCTTGGCAGTGTGAAGGATCAGAGAGATCTTGGGTTCCATGTCCATAGGACACTCAAAGTTGCAGTGCAGGTTGACAGCATTGTTAAGAAGGCATATGGTGTGTTGGTCTTCATCAACTGTGGGATTGAGTTCAAGAACCATGAAGTGATGTTACAGCTATATAAGACCTTAGTTAGATCCAACTTGGAATATTATGTTCAGTTCCAGTCACCTCACTAAAGGAAGAATGTGGTACTATGGAGAGAGTGCAGAGGAGATTTACAAGGATGTTGCCTGGATTGGAGAACATGCCTAACGAGAATAGATTGAGTGAACTTGGTATTTTCTCTTTGGAGCAATGGAGGACGAGAGGTGATCTGATAGATGCATATAAGATGATGAGAGGCATGGATCCTGTGGATAGCCAGAGGCTTTTTTTCCAGGGCTGAAATGGCTAACATGAGGAAGCAGAGTTTTAAGGTGCTTGGAAGTAGGTATGGGGGATATCAGAGGTAAGTTTTTCACACAGAGAGTGGTGGGTGCATGGAATGCACCGCCACTGATGGTAGTAGAGTCAGATACAATAGGTTCTTTTAAGAGGCTATTAGATAGGAACATGGAGCTTAGAAAATAGATACCTATGCATTAGGAAAATTCTAGGCAGTTTCTAATGTAGGTTACATGGTTGGCACAGCATTGTGGGCCAAAGGCCTGTAATGTGTTGTAGATTTCTATGTTCTACATTCTGTCCTGGAATGGTTCATGAAGACTGGAAAACTGCAAATATCACTCCACCCTTCAAGAAGAGAGAGGCAGAAGAAAGGAAAATACAGGCCAGTTAATCTGACCTCAGTGTTTGGGTAAATGTTGGAGTCAATTATTAGGGATGAGATCTTAGGATACTTGTTGGCACATGACAAAATATTCCGTAATCAGTATGGTTTCCTCAAGGGAAAATCTCCTCTGACAAAATTTATTGGAAAACTTTGAAGAAATAACAAGCAGGATAGACAAAGGAGAATTAGTTGATGTTGTGTACTTGGACTTTCAGAAGGCTTTTGGCTAAGTGCCATACATGAGACTGCTTAACACATTGCGTTCCAATGGTATTACAGGAAAGATTCAAGCATGGATGAAGCAATGGCTGATAGGCAGGAGGCAATAAAGGGAATAAAGGGAGTCTTTTCTGGTTTGCTGCTGGTGACTAGTGATGGTCCACAGGGATCTGTATTGGGACTGATTCTTTTTATGTTATATATCAATGAATTGGATGAAGGAATTGATGGCTTTGTTGCAAATTTTGCAGATGATATGAAGATAGGTGGCGGGCTAGGTAGTTTTGAGAAAATAGGGCTACAAAAGACTTAGACACATTAGGAGAATGGGCAAAGAAGTGGCAGTTGGAAATCAGCGTTAGGTCATGCTCTTTGGTAGAAGAAATGAAAGGGTTGACTATTTTCTAAATGGAGAGAAAATACAAAAAAAAACTGAGGCACAAAAGATTTCAGAGATATTGTGCAGGATTACCTAAAAGTTAATTTGCTGGTTGAGTTTGTGGTGAGGAAGGTAAATACAATGTTGGCATTCATTTCAAGAGGACTACAATATAAAAGCAAGGATATCATGCTTGAGTCCTCATTTGGAGTATTTTGAGCAGTTTTGGGTCCCTTATCTTAGAAAGGATGTGCCAAAGCTGGAGAGGGTTCTAAGGAGGTTCACGAAAATGATTCCAGGATTGAAAGGCTTGTCAAATGAATAGTGCTTGATGGCTCTGGGCCTTTATTCACTGGAATTCAGAAGAATAAGGGGTGACCTAATTGAAACTTAACAAATGGTGAAAGGCCTTGATAGAGTGGATGTGGAGCGAATGTTTCCTTTGGTGGGAGAGTCTTAAGACCACAGTCTCAGAATGGAGGGGCATCCTTTAAGAACAGAGATGAGGAGGAATTTCTTTATCCAGAGAATGGTGATTCTGTGGGATTTGTTGCCACCAGCAGCTGTATAAGTCCTTTTATATATTTAAGGCAGAGGTCAATACTTCGATGATGAAATGGAGGAACAGACTCCATAGGCCAAATGGCCTAATTCTATGTCTTCTGGTCTTATACCAAGATACAGTGAAAATTTTGTTTCACATACTGTTCATCCAGATCAAATTGCTACACAATGCATAGAGGTAGAACAAGGTAAAGCAATAAGACTGCAGAATAAAATGTAAAAGCCATAGAGAAAGTGCAGTGTGGGTAAAAAATAAAGTACAAGATCATAACAAGATAGATCATGAGGTCAAGCGTCCAGCTTATTGTACAAGAGGTCTATTCAAGAGTCAGATAACAGCAGGATCAAAGCTGTCCTTGATCCTGGTGGGTCATCCTTTCATGGTTTTATATCTTCTGCTTTATGACAGAAGGTAGAAGCAAGAACATCTGGGGTGTGTGAGGACTTTGATTACCCTGACAGCTTTACTGAATCAGTGAGAAGTATAGACAGAAACCAATTGGCTTCTGTAATGTGTTGACTTGTGTCCACAATTCTCTACAGTTTCTTGTGGTCATATGCAGAGCAGTTGCTATACCAGGCTGTTATGCATTCAACCTTGTGGAGTACTGGTGCTTAGAAAAAGTTGCTGCCAATCATTACAAATGATATAATACTATATCAGTGAATAGGCAGAGACCAAAGTGCCCAGCACCAGTGGTGTGGACCAAGAAGGTACATTCAAGGAAGGTGGAGGAGCACCTAGAGGACTGCTTTGAGTTGGTGGACTGCACAATGTTCAAGGATTCATCTTCAACTCTGAATGCACCACAGTTGTCATTGACTTCTTCAAGACCTTTGTGTGCCTTCAAGAACATACTGGGCATACCCAAACCAAAAGCCATGGACGAACCAAGAGATTCATAGTCTACTGAGCATTCAAGACCAATGACCCTGGGCTATACAAGAAGTCCAGGTACAACCTATGGAAGGCTACTTTAAGGGTGAAAAAACAATTCCAATTGAGCTTTGAGATGGAATCGATGCATTACAGCTCAGTGTTCAAAATAATCATGTCCTCAGTTATAATTAACAAGTTCCAAAACATTGGATTTTGTACCTCCCTCTCCAACTGGATTGTTGACTTCCTCACTAGGAGGATCAGAAATAACATCTCCTCCTCACTAACAACTAACACTAGTGCACCTGAAACCTACTGCACGACTCTCTCTACAAATGTAACCATGTAAGGCTAGGACCAGTTCAAATGCCATCTATAAATTTGCCTATGACACAACTATTGTTGTCAAAATTTCGATAGTGACGAGGAGGCATACAGGAACAGGATAGATCAGCTAGATGAGTGGTGTTACAGCAACAATCTGCACTCATCATCAGTAATACCAAGAAATTGACTGTGGACTTCAGGAACAGGAAGATGAGGGAACACGTACCTCTCTTTATCAAGGAATCATAAATGAAATGGGTGAGCAGTTTCAAGTTCCTGGATGTCAACATCTCTGAGGATTTATCCTGAGCCCAAAATATTGATGCAATTACAAAGAAAGCACAACAGCAGCTATATTTCATTGGGAGCTTGAGGAGAATTGGTATATCACTAAAGACACTTTCAAATTGCTATAGATGTACCGTGGAGGGAAATCTAACTTGTTGCATCACCATCTGGTATCAAGGGGCCAATGCACAGGATCAAAAAAAGCTGCAGAAAGTGGTAAACTCAACCAGCTCCATCATGGGCACTAGCCTCTGCTTCATCCAGGTCACCTGCAAAAGGTGATGCCTCAAAAAGGCAGCATCCATCATTAAGGAACTCCATCACCCAGGACATGCCTTTTTCTCAATGCTACCATCAAGGAGGAAGTGCAGGAGCCTGAAGATACACACTCAATGTTTCAGGAACACCTTCTTCCCCTCTGCTATCAGATTTCTGAATGGACAATGAACCCATGAGCACTACCTCAGTATTTTTCCCTCTCTTTTTGCTCTATTTATTTAGTAGTTGGAAAGACATCAAGAAGTTGACAGTAAGGGGCACAGAAAGGCATTTCTATGGTGGCAATTAAGACTTCAGGATGGTGTATTGCCTCCCTGTGGCCAAAATCAAGAATGTCTCTCAGCAGACACAGGACATTCTTAGAGGGGAGGGTGACCAGCCAGAGGCTATGGTCCATGTAGGTACCAATGACAGAAGCAAGAGCAGAGATAAGGACCTGCAAAGTGATTTTAGGGAGCTAGGTAGAAAGTTAAAAAGCAGGACTTCCAGGATTAATACCCATGCAATGTGGTAATGGGCTGAAAAATAGATAATAAGACTCTTGGTAGTGTGTAGGATCAGAGGGATCTTAGGGTCCGAGTCCATAAGACACTCAAAGCAGCTGCGCAGGTTGACTCTGTGGTTAAGAAGGCATACAGTGGCCTTCATCAATCATGGAACTGAATTTAGGAGCCGGGAGGTAATGTTGCAGCTATATGAGACCCTGGTCAGACCCCACTTGGAGTACCGTGCTCAGTTCTGGTCACCTCACTACAGGAAGGATGTGGAAGACATAGAAAGGGTACAGAGGAGATTTACAAGGATGTTGCCTGGATTGGGGAGCATGCCTTATGAGAATAGGTTGAGTGAACTCAACCTTTTCTCCTTGGAGTGACGGAGGATGAGAGGTGACCTGATAGAGGTGTATAAGATAATGAGAGGCATTGATCGTGTGGATAGCCAGTGGCTTTTTCCCAGGGCTGAAATGATTGCCACAAGGGGACACAGGTTTAAGGTGCTGGGGAGCAGGTACAGAGGAGAAGTTAGGGCTAAGTTTTTTTACTCAGAGTGGTGAGTGCATGGAATGGGCTGCCAGCAATGGTGGTGGAGGCAGATACGATAGGGTTTTTTGAGACTTTTGGATAGGTACATGGAGCTTAGAAAAATAGAGGGCTATGGGTAAGCCTAGTAATTTCTAAGGTAGGGGACATGTTTGGCATAACTTTGTGGGCCGAAGGGCCTGTATTGTGCTGTAGGTTTTCTATGCTTCTATACATAGTACAGTCCTTTATGTGGCTAAAGAAATGGTGCAGGAGAGAGGGCTTTAGATTTACAGATCATTGGGCTCTCTTCAAGGGTAGGTGGGACCTGTTAAAAACAAGATGATTTGCATTTAAACTGGAGGAGCTCCAATATCCTCCAGAAGTTTGCTGGTGCTACTCAGGATGATGTGAGAGAGCAGAAGAATGGGAACCACAGTAGCAGGGCAACAGATGGCAGAGATGAGGGCAATAATATCAGAACTCCATACACCAATCCAAGCTCTAAGTAATGGCAAGACTGAAAGGAAGGACAACAAGATACAAGCTAATAAACATGGTGGAACTGATGAGCTGAAGAGTATTTATTTCAATGCTACAAGTATTATGAGAAAGGAAGATGAACCTAGAGCCTGGATCAGTGTATGCAATTCTGATGTTATTGCAATTACAGGGACCTGGTTGCATGGACAGGACTGGCAGCTCAGTTCTCCTGGATTTTGTGGTTTTAGATGTGATAGAGAGGGGTGTAAAAGAGGTGGGTAGGTTGCACTACTGAAGGGTAGAATGTTGCAGCAGTAGTCAGAGAGAACATAATGGAGGGGTCATCCACAGAGGCAATTTGGTTGGAGTTCAAATATAATTAGGCAGACAAGATAGTGCTGTCTACATTTATGTAGACAGATTATGGAAAGGTGCAGAAACAACAGGATTGTCATAGTGGGGGACTATAATTTCCCCAGTATTGATTGAAACTTCCTTAGTGCAAGACTTAGGTGGGTGGGATTTCTTCAGTGCAGGGGTTCTTGAAACAGTGTACGGAAAGGCCAACTACAGGAAAGAACATGCTTCGGGAAATGAGCCAGACCCCATGACAGACCTGATAATGGGTGAACATTTTGGTGATAGTGAACACAAATCACTATGTTTTAATGTACTTACAAGTAAGGATTACATTAGATCTAGTGGAAATTAGAGAGTGAAATTATGACAAGATAAGACAAAAGCTAAGGGGCACTGACTGGAAGCAGCTACTGTCAGACAAGTCCATGTCTGGCATGTGGGAGTTGTTTAAAGACCTTCTGAGTAGAGCTCAGGGTTACATGTTCCAGTAAGGAGTAAGGACAAGGATGTTAAGATAAGGGAATCTTGGATGACCTGAGAGCTCCTAGATTTTATCAAGATGTAAAAGCATGCACGTGTAAAGTTTAGGAAGCTAAAATCAGACTGTGTCCTTGTGAAATATAAAGATAGCAGGAAGATGCTCAAGCAGTCAATCAGGAGTGAAATGTACATAGCAAACAGGATCAAGAAAAGCCACAGGTATTTTACATATTTATATTAAGAAAAAGAGAGTAACTAAGTAGAGAGTAGGTCCACTTAAGGATAAACACAGAAATTTGTGTTTGGAATCAGAGGTGCCTAATGAGTACTTTGCATCAGTATTTACCTAGCAGAGGGATTTAGAAGATAGTTGAACATGATAATGTTCTGGGATGTTTTGAGATTGAGGAGGAGGTAGTGCTGGTCTTCTAAAAAGCATGAAGATGAATAAGTCCCCAGGGCCTGATGGTATATGTGCCAGAATATTGACTGAATATTTTAAGGAGCTGTTGAAGATCATCAATGAAGGTAGAAGAGTGGATGTTGTCTGCATGGAGTTTAGTGAGCTGTTTGATGAGGTTCCTCATGGTAGGCTCATAGAGAACATTAAAATGCAGGGGATCCATGACATCTTGGCAGTTTGGACTCAGAAATGGCTTACCCATAGAAGATGATGGAGAGTAGGGGTGGAAGAGATCCATGACCAGTGGTGTTCCACAAGGATTGGTGCTTGAATCTCTATTGGTTGTGATACATATCAATGATTTGAATGAAAATGTGGAAAGGTGGATCAGGAAGTTTGAAAGACATTGAGTAAGGTCAAATAAAGGGAAAAAGTGAACTGTTCAAGGTAGGGTCTTTAACAGCAATGAAGTACAGAGCAACCTTGGGGAATAAGTCCATAGTTCATAAGTCACAATGCAAGTGGATAAGGAAGGTATATGGTATGCTTGACTTCCTTGGTCATTCCATCATAGAAAAGAATTGGGAACTGTGGAAAGGATCCAGAAGAGGTTTAGTATGCAGCCTGGTTTGGAGGGTTTGAACTATAAGAAAGGGGTGACCAAACTTGAGTTGCTCTTCCTTGAGCATCAGAGTCTGTTGAAGAGCAGTTAGAGGTCTTTAAAGTTATGAAAGGGTAGACAATCAGAATCTTTTCCTTAGGGTAAGAGTGTGTCAGGTTAGAGGGGGATAGGTTAACACCGATGTAAGGGACAAGTTTTGATAAACAGCAATATTGACATTACAATAATTGTAACTGCCAGCAAGTATCAATTCAAGTATGCATTCATGATTTCACTTTGGCTCTAATGGGACACTGTGAAGAAAATCTATAGCATGTTTCAATAATAAGCTCTGCATAAAATGATTGCTATAAATTGAAGGTTCAGAGTAGACAATAAATACCTTTTACACAAAATACTAAAATCTGATCACAATCTTTGAGGAAAGTTTAAAAAGCAATTATTTAAATTACTTTACAATTAGTTGATTACTTTTTGAAGTGTGGTTATTATTCTGCATTTGAAAATATTGGTGGCCATTTTGCACATACTAAGTTCATAGCAGACAGCCGTCGATCCCAGGGGATCATGGATTTGTGCCTCTGGTGGACTGTGTCCTCTGCAAGGTGCAGGGTTGGGTGGGAAGATCTGAAGAGCCGGCTTTTGCCCATGCAGTGGGATCCCCCTCTCCATGTCACTGATGGAGTCCAAGGGAAGGACAAGCGCTGATACAGCTTGGTACCGGTATCGTCGCAGAGGTTGCCAGAGTGAAGTTGTAATCAACATCAAACTGCCTTAGGGACCCTGGCTCCAGATTTCTTCCTCAGGGTTTATTCCTGAAGCCTTTCCCATGAGTGGGTATGACCGCAAGGCAGCAGAGATTTGAAAAATGAGTTTTCCTTCTCCTAGGTGGGCTGCCACCTAAGGCTGACAGGCCCCTCCTGCCCAAAGCAACTGGTTTTGAGGCGTCAGTGGTCTGTCTTTGCCTCTTGCCTTGTCTGTAGAGACAGTTCCGCTGGGCTTAGTAGCTAAGCCACACGTGAAGGCCAAGAGTAGGACTTGGTTGTCAAAGGCTGTTAGAGATGCAGACCATTGGAGCACTTTATAGGTAGTGGGAGCTTATCCCCACTACCACCTCCGGCTATGACAACCTTAGGAACCAAGTTCACACAAACAACAAATGCATAAAATGAGCAACATTTTTGCCAGGGTTGGTGGAGGAAATGAACTGAATAACACACTGGCAGTATTTTTTTAAGATGGGGAATTTCTCAAACTAGCTGAACAGGAAGATAAATTTAAAGAAGTGGCAATGCTTCTTGTTTTATTAAACTGCATTTGGTGTATTTAGAATATCTTTATTACATGCTAACAGTGTTGTAAACTCAAGCTAAGCACAGATCAGTTTGTTCTTGATTTCTTTGAGTTGCCTTGAAATAACATTGCAAAGGATATGCTGCTCATAAACTTCTTCCATGCAAAATGACCCAAATTTGCAAATCACGCCACTATGTTGGATTTACACATTTTGTAGTCTGGAGAAATTGCTACTATATCAGTAATCCGACTCTTTTAGGAGCATTCGAGAATAGGGGAAATTGCAGGTGTCTTGCTAGTTGTGACCTTGTCCAGCACAATTCTATCTGTTTACTAAAAAGAATTTTCATGGTTCAGGTCACTGAAATTATTCTTTTGTCTCAAACTTGCAAAGTGGATGGAAAATGCTCATCCCTTTTTTTGCAATTAGAGAAATTCAGTGACCTAGAAATACAAGATTCTTTACCCCAAAAGATGTGAAACTTCAGAATTTGTTAAAATAGCACTCCAATAATCCAATATCCAACTACTCGGAGTGATATCAGTCCAATATCTGGCCCACTTATGACTACAGAGTGTGAGCCAGGAGCCCAGGTTGATCTGAAGCTGGAGACAGGGTCCAGAGTCCATGTACATCCCACATAACCTCTGGGTTCACCAGAAAATATACTGAACCACGGAGTGATATGAAAAAAATAATGAAAATTTAGAGTGTTTGGGTATCATTTTAAACATAGCTTCCAATAATCTCTGCTAGTATGGAGCCACAAGTTTCGAGTGTGCCAATTTTTTGGGGATTTTACTGTATTAGAAAGAGAAGTTGAAACAAAAGGATTTACAGTAAATGAGCAAAGAGGAGGCTTGAATGGAGCATGAATATAATCATGGAATGTTGGGCAGAGGGCCTGTTTTAAACATAGAACGTAGAACACAGCACAAGCCCCTTCACCCATGATATTGTGCCAACCTTTTAACCTATTCCAAGATCAATCTAATGCTTCCCTCCTGCATAAGCCTCCATTTGTCTGCCATCCATGTGCTTATCTAAGAGTCTCTTAAATGTCCATAATGTATCCCTGCTTCTACCACCAGTACATGCAACCACCACTCTTTGAGTTAAAAAAAACACTGCCTTCGACATTCCCTGAACATATTAAAGTTATGCCCCATTGTATTAGCTATTCCCGCCCTGGGAAAAAGTCTCTGGTTATCCACTCAATCTATGCCTCTTCTCATCTTGTACATCTCTATCACGTCACCTCTCATCTTTCTTTGCTCCAAAGAGAAAAGCCCTTTCCTCATTTGACATGCTCTCTAATCCAGTCAGCATCCTGCTAAAGCTCCTCTGCACTCTCTCTGGAGCTTCCGAATCCTTCCTATAATTGAGGCGACTAGTACTCTAAGTGTGGTCTAACCAAAGTTTTATAGAGCTGCAACATTACCCCACAACTCGTGAACTCAATTTCCACACTAATGAAGACTAACACATTAAGCCCATGTGATTTTGATGCCCTGAACTTCTGAAATGCAGTCTCTAATGTTTGTCATATCAAGTAGATGGACAAGGAAATTAGTTTAAAAGAGTTTGTAGCAGTTAAGGCATTGGTAAAGTGTTAAAATGTAGAGGCACAGTATTTAGTTGTTCATTTTTGTAATAGAGTCTTCAGATAATCATTTGTTCAGTTATGAGAGTTAAAAAAATAAAATGTACAATTGTTACACAGTGTAGACCTGCTAATTATACTGGTGTTAATAGATAAGGAGCAGACAGAAGTCCAATTGGCTAGATTCCACTAGAGTAAACATAGCTTGTACAAAGCAAACAAAAGTCCACAAAATATCCCATCAATAGAGAGCTATCACATTTGAAAAGACAGTTAGAACTGTACCATTCTTCCAGAAACTTGGACTTATCCTACTTTCATAGGGAAAATATATTTAATTTATAGTTGGGTTGTTATAGCTGGGAGTCCTGGGCATGACTCTAAACTGCAACTGGTGATGAGACTCATATTGGGCACTTTCAGAGCTTTGGGGAAAGTGGGTCATTCATTGCTCCCAGAGCCACTCTGACCCGGAACGGTAGCTCCTGCAAGGGTTCCTGCTCAGGATAGGAGCGAAGGCCAACAGCAGATCCAGCAGGTTCAGTAACTGAACTTATGATGGAGAAGGCGGATCAACTAGGACCTCAAGTGACAATGGCTACAGTACAGGTGGATGAACATATGGAAAGAGAAATGGTGATTTCTTTAGTTCACCCAACAGAAGGCAATAGCAAACCGCCGTTGCTAGATTCTAGCTCCTCCATTCTTCCGGTGGATGTTTGAAAGCAAAGGACAGTACTATTATCATGGAGAAAGATGAGATTATGAGTATATTCAGGAATTGTTTGAAGATGATCCAGGTGAAAAACCAGAAATTAAGAAGAACATTGAAGGTCCAAGTATTTTAAAATCTGAAGTTCGTAATGTAATAAATAAGATGAAGGAAGGAAAGGCAGCAGGTCCTGATGAATTAGTAATAGAACAAATTATCACCCTTAAAGATTATGGAATTGAAAAACTTACTGATTTAATCACAGTCAGTCCGTGTTGGCAGGAACATCTCTGAATCCATCACACTGAGCATTGGATCCCCACAAGGCTGTGTGCTTAGCCCATTGCTGTTTACACTGCTAACACATGACTGTGCAGCCAGATTCAAGGAGAACCTGATCATTAAATTTGCTGATGATACCACAGTGGTGGGGCTTATCAGCAAAAATGATGAAACAATGTACAGGGAGGAGTTCAAACACCTAGAGAGCTGGTGCAGTGACAACAACTTAATGCTTAATGTCACCAAAACCAAGGAGATGATCGTCGATTTCAGACGGTCTCAGCCTGAGCACACACCCCTCAGCATCAGCGGCTCCACAGTGGAGAGAGTGGAAAACATCAAGTTCCTTGGAATGCAGATCTTGGACAATCTCACCTGGTCCAGGAACACCACTGGGATTCTGAAACCAGCCCAGCAGAGATTGCACTTTCTGAGGAAGCTTAAACAAGCATCACTCCCCACTAACATCTTAACTACATTCTACAGAGGAGTGGTTGAGAGTGTGCTGACCTTTTGCATCACAACCTGGTACTCCAGCTGCAGTGCTGCCGACAAAAAAGCCTTGCAGAGGGTGGTTAGGGGAGCAGAGAAGGTTACTGGGGTTTCCCTACCTTCTGTCCAAGACCTCTTTCAGAGTCGATGCCTCCAGAAGACATGGTACATCATTAAAGACCCCTCACACCCTCTCCATGAACTGTTTGTTCTTCTGCCATCAGATAAACGTTACAGGAGCATCAAAACTAAAACCACAAGGCTACTAAACAGCTTCCTCCCACAGGCAGTCAGACTGCTAAATAGCTGCTCTACCTGACTTTGCTTCGGACACTTTTAACTTGCACTGGACACTTATAACTTGTTTTTAACTGACATGTGGCTGTTGTGTTTTACTATTTATTGTTGTGTTTACTATTTATCGTTGTGCTTGTTATGTTATGATTGCACTGCTCCTGGGAAACACTCTCATTCTGCCCTGCAGAGCTGATGTATGGTTAGAATGACAATAAAGTTTTTGAATCTAGAACCTTGAATCAATGACATTTATGAGACTGGAATAATACTAGAACAGATGACAAAATCAGTATTTATCACTCTTCCTAAGAAACCTGGAGCAATAGCATGTGAATTACATAGGACCATAAGTTTAATGAGTCAGATCACCAAGATACCTCTAAGAATTTTGATGACAAGGCTAAAAGTAAGATACAAGCTGAAACAGGTAAAGAACAATGTGGTTTTGTGAAAGACAAAGGTACAAGAAACACAATATTGATGTTAAGGATACTATCAGAATGAACAATTCAGTTGCAAAAAGATTTATTTGTTTGTTTCATCAACTACACAAAACCATTTGATAAAGTGAAGCACAATAAGTTATTTGAAATATTACAGGAAACTCTAGATCTAGATTCAAAAGACCTCTGCCTAATCAGAAATCTATACTGGGAACAAACTGCCGCTGTAAGAATAGATGGAGAAGAGAGTCAGTTTATGAAAATCAAGAGAGGCGTTATACAAGGCTGTTCTGGAACAACATCGACAAGATACTTCAATGGAATTTAGAACTGAATTTAGAACTTCTTTCAACTAGCTGAATGTCAAATTGGATCAGATTAATGCTAGAGTGGATGAACATGCTGAACATTTATCTCGCATTGACGTAACTTCTGAAGATTTAAAACGCCGTGTTCAATACCTTGAAACTCTCTGCTCCAACCTAGAGGAGAAGAACAGTAAACTTTTTTCCAAAATGGTGGATCTTGAAAATCGGAGCAGACGTTGCAATCTACGAATTCTTGGTTTGCCAGAGGCCACCGAAAAGGGCTCTCCTGTTGAATTTTTTTCTAAGTTTCTCTGTGAGATTTTTGGGAAAGAATTTCTTCCGACTCCACCTGAGCTTGAAAGGGCACACAGGATCTATGTTCGTCGAGCAATTCTGGGTTCCCGCCTACGGCAGATTATTTTATGCTTTCATTAATACCAGGTGAAAAACTGTTTGATGATGGAGGCACGCTGCAGAGGTACTTTTGCTTTTCAAAATACGGTCATTCGTTTTGTGGAGGATTTTGCCCCCCAGGTTCTGAAGATGCGTGCTGAGTTTAAAGGTGTAATGAAAGTGCTTTTTGAGCGCGGATTCAGATCCTCTCTCCGAAATCCAGCCGATCTTCGAATTACGCTTACTACTGGAGATTATAAGTGGTTTAAATCAGTGAAGGAGGCTGAGGCGTTTGTTGGAAGTCTTCCAGCCACCTCGTCTTCTTCGGAACCGGCCTGACCTTCTAAAATGGTTGATAAGTACTTCTCGAAGTAAAACTATTTTTTCCGAACTCAGACTTTACTTGAATAATTCAGTCATTATCTATTGAAACTCTAAGGGCTGTAGTCAATTTCTCCCTGGAATTGGTGCATTTTTTCTAAATAGATATTTTAAGTTTAATATTTCCCTGCGAACTTTTAGATTTTACCTGTGTAATCTATTTTATTTTTGTATAACCTTATCTATAGAGAACTACAATTGTCTTTAACTTGTTTTGGAGGTTTGGAGTTTTTATTGAAGGCCTCCCTGTTGGTTGATTCATAGTTGATTCATTAAAAGTTTTGCTTTTTTTTTCTGTAAATGGTTGATAAGGACTCTCTTTGAACTTTATAATTTCCCCCTTTTCTCCCTCCCTTTTTTTTAATCTTCTATAATTTTTCGCGGGTAGGTTAGTTTTAGTTTTCTTCTGATTTTCTTTGTATTGAGCTTTATACTTCTGTTGAAGTTGTTCCTATTTGTAATTCTGTTTTCTAGTGCATAAATTAGTTATTATTTGCTATATTATTTATATGGAACTTTTGTTAACGACACAGAACTGGAAGTTATACTTGGGTTAATTTTTTTGGTAGAGCTAGCTGCTTTTTTAGGTAGCCGTCTAATTTTAGGTTGTGAGGGTGGGGGGTGGATTCTCCAGTTCCAACACTACTCACTGTTTCTTTTGTTTTCCTTTGTTATTCGGGACATGTCTCTGTTTTGATTCTACGGATCTGTGTTTACATTTTTGCTCCCAGACTGTTATTGTACTACTTGATTTTTTGTATGCCTGCTACCTTCTATGCACTAACAATAGATAATGGTTAATTCACTTAAATTTGTGAGCTGGAATGTAAAGGGATTGAATCATCCTGTTAAAAGAAGGAAGGTCTTCTCGCATATTAAACAACTCAAAGCTGACATTGCTTTCCTTCAAGAAACTCATATGCATAGTTTTGATAATTCTCGGCTTCTGTCAAAGTGGGCGGGTCAGCATTTTCATTCATCCTTTGCTGCCAAAGCTGGGGGGGGAGGGTCTCCATCCTTATTAATTCAAATATTCCTTTTGAACTCCATAATAAGATATCTGATACAAATGGCCATTTTATTATTGTTTCTGGTAAGTTATACAATACTAAAGTTGTACTAGCAAACCTGTATGCTCCCAATTTTGATTATGTTAATTTTTTTGAACGTTTTTTCTCCTCACTACCAGATTTAAACTCATACTCTCTTATACTGGGTGGTGATTTCAATTGTTGGTTAGATCCTAATTTGGATCGATCATCCTCTGTTACTAGACTACCTACTAAATCTGCCTTAGCTATCCAATCGTTTCTCTCTAATTATGGTATCTCTGATATATGGTGTTTCCTTCATCCTACTGAGAGAGACTATTCGTTTTTTTCCACATGTTCACCACACCTTTACTAGAATTGACTACTTTTTACTCAATAATAAACTTATTCCATTTGTCTATTCTTGTGACTATCAGAGTATACTGATTTCTGACCATGCCCCAATCACTTTGTCTTTTAATTTTCCTGGTCTCCCTCAGAGGAATAAACACTGGCGTTTTGACTCGACTTTATTATCGGATGATGATTTTCTAAAATTTATTAAGGATCAGATAACCTTTTATTTTAACACCAATACATCATCTGAAGTGTCATCCCAGATTGTCTGGGATGCCATGAAAGCATATTTGAGGGGTCAAATAATCTCCTATACAGCAAATCTTAATAGAAAGTCCTGTGCAGATCGATTAGACCTCATTAATCAGATTAAAGAATTGGATCAACTGTATGCTCAAACTAAGAATCCTAAATTATACAAGAAGCATGTAGAGCTTCACACTAAATTTAATCTTCTGTCTACTCAACCTGTCGAATGCCAACTTCTTGAAAGTAAGAGTCGCTTCTATATTCATGGTGACAAATCTGGTAAATTTCTAGCCAATCAGCTGAGGCGTTCCAAAGCCAAACAACATATTACAAAGATCCAGAAGGAGAATGGAGACTTTACATCGGATCACTTAGAAATCAATGACGCATTTAAAAACTTCTATTCTCGACTTTATTCCTCTGAATCTTTGAATGACAATATCTCTGTTGATCATTTTTAAATAATCTGAATATTCCTTTGCTTTCATCTGATTTTAAAGCCAAACTTAATGCACCTATATCATCAGAAGAAATATCTTTTGCAATTTCTGCATTGGCTTCAGGGAAATCTCCCGGACCTGATGGGTTCCCCATAGAATTTTATAAATCATTCTCTTCACTTCTTTCTCCTCAGTTATTCTCAGTATTATCTGACTCGTTTAATTACAGTAAATTGCCACCCTCTTTTAATGAGGCATCTATTATTCTTTTATTTAAAAAGGGTAAAGACCCAACAGAGTGTTCCTTGTATAGGCCGATTTCTTTGCTTAATGTTGATGTTAAAATCTTGGCCAAAGTTTTGGCTTATAGATTAGAAACTGTTATTCCCTCTATTATTTCTGATGATCAAACTGGTTTTATTAAAAACCGTCTTCCTTTTTTTAACATTTGGCATTTATTTAACATTTTATATTCACCTCCAACTGGGATTCCTGAATGTGTTATTTCCCTCGATGCGGAGAAAGCATTTGATCGAATAGAGTGGAACTACCTATTTGCAGTTTTAGAAAAATTTGACTTCGGTCAAAGTTTTATCTCTTGGATCAAATTGCTGTACTTGTGTCCTACTGCCTCTGTTTTAACTAATTTTCAGAAATCCCAGTTATTTAACCTCAAACGTGGCACCCGTCAGGGATGCCCTTTAAGTCCCTTTCTCTTTGACTTGGCTATAGAACCTTTGGCGATAGCATTTCGAAATTGGCCTGATTTGACCGGGATTTGGAGAGGGGGTGTTGAGCATAAAGTTTCTCTTTATGCTGATGACTTATTACTTTTTCTTTCAAATCCGTCTACATCCTTACCTCCAATGTTTTCACTTCTTGATCAGTTTAGCCAGTTCTCTGGCTATAAACTTAATTTACATAAGAGCAATCTTGTCCCAATTAATAAAGAAGCACAAGAATTAACATTTCGTGATCTCCCTTTTAAAGTAGTTCATAATCAATTTACCTATCTTGGGATTACAGTCACAAGGAAGTTTAAAGATCTCTTTCGTGAAAATTTTGCCAATCTTTCATATACTATAAAACAGAGTCTGTTACAATGGTCACCTCTATCTATGTCTTTGGTAGGTCATATTAATGTTGTTAAAATGTATGTTCTCCCTAAACTTCTATATTTATTTCAATCAATCCCAATTTTTATTCCTAAATCTTTTTTTGATTCCTTATACTCTATTATTTTGTCATATCTGTGGAAGAATAAGCGCTCTAGAATTAATAAAGTTTATCTCCAAAAATCTAAAAAAGGGGGTGGGATGGCTTTACCTAACTTTCGTTTATATTATTGGGCAGCCAATATACGTTGTGCTACCTTTTGGTCTTTTTTCCATGGCCAACCTGAGTGCCCTAATTGGGTGGCAATGGAGTTGAATTCCACTAAAGAATTATCTATTTCTGCACTTCTTGGCTCTGTACTCCCTAGTAGTTTGTCCAGATTAATTGTTAATCCTCTTGTTAGACACACTTTGCGTATACGGGCTCAGTTTAGGAAATTTTATGGTTTCCAGGGTTTTTCCTTTTCTAGCCCTATCTTACGTAATCACCTTTTTTTTACCTATTACGTATGACTCAGTATTCCATGATTGGTATAGGAAGGGCATTAGACATTTTGAAGATCTTTTTATTGATAATCGCTTCGCATCTTTTCAACAGCTCTCTGCTAAGTTCAATCTGCCCAATGCTCATTTTTTTAGATATCTCCAAATTAGAATCTTTATTAATCCTTTAATTCCTAACTTTCCTGAAATGCCCGAGAAAAATGTTATGGATTTATTTCTTTCTATTAATCCACTAGGTAAAGGTTTAATATCATTTATTCATGATAAATTAGCATCCTTACGGTGTGCCCCTGTGGATAAAATTAGAATGGCTTGGGAGCATGATTTAAATATTTCCTTATCTGATGAGACTTGGGACTCGATTCTCAAATCGGTTAATTCAACCTCTCTTTGTGCTCGCCATTGCCTTTTACAGTTTAAGATTGTTCATAGAGCCCATATGTCTAAATCTAAACTATCTCGATTTTACCCTAATATTAGTCCTCTTTGTGATAAATGCAAAAGGGGCGAGGCCTCTCTCATCCATATGTACTGGTTTTGTCCTAGTTTGGAGAAATTTTGGAAGGATGTCTTCATAACGTTATCTTATATTTTGAATCACCACCTAGAACCTAACCCTTTAATTGCTTTGTTCGGTTTTTTGGGTGAGACAGATTTACGTCTGAGTTTGACTAAGTGTCGAATATTATCTTTTGCTTCTCTCCTGGCTAGAAGTTTAATCCTTCTTAGATGGAGAGATGTTGCCCCACCCACACATGCTCAATGGCCTAATGATATTATGTCCTGCTTCGACCTTGAAAAAAATCATTATTCAGTTCTTAATTCGGATACAAAGTTCCATAAGGTCTGGGGACCTTTTATTGAGTACTTTCATAACCTTCCTCCTAACTAAGGTTTATTTTCGGTCCCTTGCTTTCAGCTCCTTTTTTTTTGGTAGTAGGCATTAATATCTTCTGTTGCTAAGTGTATTTACAGTTTTGGGGGTTTGAATGTCCTGATGTATACTCTCTATATTATGTTGTGGTTGGTCTGGAGTTCTTTTTTGTTGCGGGGCTTGGGGAGGATACTAATTTTACATGTCTTCAATTTGGGTGCTTTCTCAATGATCTTCTTTTGTATTATATTATTATTGTATGTTTATTTTTGCACTGTATTAATGTTCTTCATTTCGATCTGGGGTTTTCTTTATCTGTAGTGATGTAGAAAATGTATAAAAAAAACCAGTTGCTTTGGGTAGATGGGACTCGTCAGCTGTGGTTGGCAGCACATCTGGGAGAAGATGATCTCAAACCTCCATTACCTTGCAGATACACCTAATCAAGGGAAAGGCTTCGGGAGTAAACCCCGAGGAACTATCCGGAAATGGAGACCCTAAGGCAGTCCTACACTGAGTTCACTGCTGACTCACAACTCCTGCGATGTTGCTAATACCAGTCTCTGCCACTCAGAGTACCTCAGACAGCAGGCAGGGGACATGGAAATGGAAGTGGGTGAAGCAGAGCCAGAGGACCAGAGGCCATGGCAGGACAAGCCACTGCACGGGATGGACCATCACCAGATATCTGAGATGGCTGACGTGCGAAAGTCCTACCAATGGCTGGAAATAGCAGGGTTGAGGGACAGCACAGAGACACTGCTCATGGCTGCACAAGATCAGGCACTGAGCACAAGAGCAATAGAAGCAGGACTCTATCACACCAGACAAGACCCAAGATGCAAACTGTGCAGGGAATCTGCTGAAGCCATCCTGCACATTGCATTAGAGTGTAAGATGCAGGCAGAGACAGCATACACTGAACGGCACAACCAAGTTGCAGGAATTGTGCACAGGTACATCTGCGCTGAGTATAGACTGGACACTCCCAAGTCCAAATGGGAAACATTCAAGAAGGTAATGGAGAATGACAGAGTTAAGGTCCCGTGGGACTTCCAAATACAGACTGATAAGCAGGTACTGGCCAAACAACCAGACATAGTAATACTGGACAAGGAACAGAAGAAAGCTACAGTAATGGATGTGGCAATTGCGAATGACAGTAACATCAGGAAGACAGAATATGAGAAGCTGGAGAAATACCAGGGCTTGAAAGAGCAGATCGAAAGGATGTGGAAGGTTAAAGCCAGAGTAATCCTGATGGTGATAGGAGTACTTGGAGCTGTGACACCTGCACTGGGAGAGTGGCTCCAGCAAATCCCTGGAACAACATCTGAGATCTCGGTCCAGAAGAGCGCTCTATTAGCAACTGTAAGGATACTGCGCTGAACCCTTAAGCTAAGCTCCCAGGCCTCAGCCTGAGGTTGAGGGGAAAATACGCATACTCACCACCCATAAGGAGTGAGGGAAAAATTATATATATACACATACACACATACATATGTACCCAAATTGGGAGCCTTCAAAGTTTGTTTAATATGGGTCCTCAATGAAAAGGAAGCTGTTCTGCAAAGGACCATATAAAACTCAATGTGAAACCAATATTTACTTCTAAAATTAAAATTATTTAGTAGCAGTTCCCATTTATAACAATAGTTATGAAACAAAACATTTTTCTCCTTTTTAGTTTAGAATTCAGCACCAAATATGCTAAAGCATCCAAGACCGTAAACATTGCCTCCACAGAAACCGAGCTTTACCTGAACCCAGATGTCAACCTGGGTATTTCTCTGGAGCTGCTATCTATTTTTGGGTGGTCCTTCAGGCTCTGAAGATGACTTATTTCCACTCTAGTTTGGTTGTTAGGAAATAGCTAGTGAGGCAAATGTGGGAATCAGAGATGGGGCAGGGTGGGCAGTTAACAAGTCAGTGAGACTGTATGCTCCTTTTGTCACTTTGTTTAAGTATAATGTATGCACTCTGATAGATAAACTTCATGATCATCATCTAAGGGTAACTAAAGGAAGTCCATGAGCCAGTCCTCATCAGGGAATCGGAGGTGGACAGGGTCAGCAATTTTAACTTCCTCAGATTCTCATTTTAGAGAATCTATCCTGGGCTTAACACATAAATGCAATTAGGAAGAAAGTGTGGCAGCACTTCTACTTCCTTAGAAGTTTGCAAAGATTCCACGTGACATCTAAAACTTTGACAAACCTCTATAGGTGTGTGGTGGAGAGTATATTGAGTTATTTCATTATGGTCTGGTATGGAAGCACCAGTGCCCTTGAGTGAAAAATCCTACAAAAAGTAGTGGATACAGCATAGTCCATCACGGGTAAAGCCCTCCTCCCCACTGAGCACATCTACATGAGCACTGGTGCAGGAAAGCAGCATTCAGGCCATGTACTCTTCTTACTGCTGCCATCAGGAAGGAAGTACTGGAGCCTCAGGACCCATGGCACCAGATTCAGGAACAGTTATTACTCCTGAACCATCAGGCTCTTGAACCAGAGAGATTCACTCGCCCCATCACTCAACTGTTTTCACAACTTATGAACTCACTTTCAAGGACTCTTTATCTCATGTTCTCAACACTTCTTGTTCATTTATTTATTATTATTATTATTATATTTTGTCTTTGCCTGTTTTGTTGTCTTTTGCATATTGGTTATTCTTCGTCTTGTTCGGCATGTTCGTCTTGTTCGTCTTTCATTAATTCTACTGTGTTTTTTCAATTTACTGTATATGTTTCCAAGAAAATGAATCTCAGGGTCGTATATGGTGACACGTATGTACTTCGATAATACACTTACTTAGAATGTTGAACTTTGGATTCAGGGAGGAGGTAGTACAAGTAGGGGTACAGTGGAGTATTTGCTCACAGGGTCTAGTGCAGCAGTGTAGTGGTGCTTGTAGTTAGTGCATGTTGCATGCTGTCTGCCACATAGTGCTCTCTTCTTGCTACTCTCTGCTTACAGCCATTGCTACTGGCTAGCCTTCTCAACAGAGGGTGAAAAGAGGAACCGAGTGTGTAAGCCTCCTCCTGCCAATACAGAGCCTCTCCACCACCAAGACTCCTGCAGTGCCTCCTCAGGGCCACATGCGGGAACTGGGTATCTTACGGTACCAGGCTAAACTACAGGGGATCTCGGAGCAGCAGTGGGCCCCAGAGGCATGGCATGCAGGCCCACCACTGTGTGGATACACCCTGGCACCCGTCAACCACTGTCCCAGCTATGGGTAAATAAGTCTGTTGATACAAGGCTAAGGGAGCACACCCTGACAGAAAAGCAATACGCTGGCGGCGCGCAATAGACGGGCCTTAACAGACCAAAGACCCGGCAGCTTCCTGCAGCCAAGATGTGGGACCGGTTGTCCTGGGTTCATCCTTGCCACCGGGATTTACCTCATCATGGTGAAGATAGTGCTACCGGGGTTGGCACACCCCCTGTGGCACTTTAATATCTTCCTTGCGCAGGTCTCCACCTCTGACCACGGTGAACAGCCATGCCAATAATGGAGTCCCAAACACATAATCACTAGGTAACAACCTGGGTACACTGTATGCCACTACTGAAGCTAGTAAATTGAAATGCACAGGTGCCAGTATTGTCACATATTTGGGCAGTTCCTTTATTGCTTACTTTCCACTGTTTCTAAAACATTCTGCTTCAGCTTCTAATACTTACAAATTTATAAAAACTTGAAAAGCAGGAATAGAAACTGGCCTATGCCCCTCGAACCTCAACTGCCGTTATATCTGAGTGTTGGCTTCAACACTATTTTCTTAATTAATTCCCATAATCATTGATTCTCTAGTCCAAAATCCTTCCATCTCAGTTCAAATGTACTTACATTAACATCCATAGTTCCCTTGTTGCCCTGAGACAAAAACTCCTTATTTCAGTCTTAATTGGGCAACTGCTCATCTTGAAACTCACCCACCGGGGGAAGTATCTACACAATATCTACCCAATGTGTTTTAATACAATCACCACTTATTCTTATCTAGTCAAGAGAACAGGCCAAATTACTCAATCATTTCTCTTAATGTCAATGCTTACATCCCAGGAATTAATCTGGTAAACCTTTGTTGATTTGTTCCAGGGTAGCTATGGCCATTTTTAAATTAGGGTACCGAAACAATACACAGTACTATTGATATGACTTTACTAAAACCCTGTTCAGTTGTCCCCTCTTCTCCTCACTACTATAAGGGAGGAATTAAAGGAGACTGAAGTCACACAGACAATGTCTTAGGAACAAGTTCTGTCCCTCTGCTATCAGATTTCTGAATGGTCCATGAGCTCAAGAACATTACATTACTATTCCTATTTTGCATCATGTTTTTATGTTATTGTTTATTGTAACTTATCTTAATTGCTTTATGTCTTGCATTGTACTATTGCCACAAAACAACAAGTTTCATGACACATGTCAGTGATAATAAACAAATGAATCTCTCTGAAGCTCAGTATTGATTAGTCTTACACCATTCAATCAATATTTTGCTTTTCTATTTTTCTTGCCAATGTGGCTAGCCTCTCATTTTCCCACATTATATTCCATCTGCTGTTTACTGACTCACACATTTAATGTCTCCCTTACAGACTTTGTGCTTCCTCAGAAATAACTGTTTCAATTCTCATTGTATTGTCAGAAAATTACTGTATGTTCCTTCCTGCATTTGCTAATAACATAAAAATAGGTGGGAGAACATCAAAGGACATGGTATCAAAGGTTATGTGGAGAAGGCTAGGGAGTGGGGCTGAGGAGGGGAGAAAAGGATCAGCCGTGATTGAATGGCAGAGGTGACTTGATGGGCCAAATGGCTTAAAGGTCATATGGTCTTATGGACATGTTGCGATGAAGGTATTTGGACTCTGTTATAGGATATAGGTAACGTAAGTGGGTGGACAAAAGTTTGGTAAATGGGGTTTAATGTGGAAAAGTGTGAGGTGAGGCATTCCCATAGGAGGTATCAAAAGGCAGACACTCATCTCAATGAAAGAGAAAGCAGATGAGTGGAACACAGAGGTTCGAATGTATGAAACATAAAATGCTGCTATGCAAGAACAGCATGTAGTCAGGAAGGCAAATGCAATATTGGCATTTATTGCAATTTTAGAAAAGGGATAGTACTGTTACATTAGAACAGGGTGCGGTGAGGCCACACTTGGAGTACTGTACATGGTTTTGGTCCTCTTAGTTTAAAAAAAAGTACTGTCATTTGAGACCGTCCAGAAGAGATTCACTGGGCTAATATCTAAGGTGAGAAATTTGTCCTATCACAAATAGTAAAAAGGTTAGATCTGCATTCTTTGGAAGGATGAGGTGTGATTCTGTTGAAATATATGAAATCCATGATACTTTTGATGTTTCCACTGGTGGGTGGGTGGGGTCACTCTACTTGGCAGGTGAGACTTGTGGTTGTGAAACAATCTCAGGTTCCAGGGTCCCCTCCATGGTGGTTGTAGGAGTTGACTCTGGGACTGCAGGAAATAGTTCTGACTAGTGGTTGATGATTATTAATGAGGGTAAATTCTCTCCCATGAGAGGACCAGTTGAAGTGTTTTACACATCAAACGAGACTGAAGGCCTCTCTGTTGAGCTGTGCATTATTTTTCTCTGCACCTGTAAGGGAACTTGATACAAAGGCTATGGGGCATTCTCTTCTATCACATGACTGCATCTACAGTATGCCGTGAGACGAGGCATCACAGGCAAGCTTTATTGGACACTGTGGATCTTGATGTGTGAGTACAGTGTATGATGCCACCATTCCCTTTACCTTTTGGAAAACCACCTCACACAGCTTTATCCATTGCCTTTCTTTTCCCAATCTGTACTAATGAGTTCAAGGAGTGGAGCACAACAGCCAGGTTGGCAGAAGCCTGTTACAGTAATTGACAAATACTCAAAAGGACCGTAACTGTGACACTTCCCTTGGCCTTGGAGCATCCACCACTGCTTGAATTTTCTAAGCACACTTGCTTTATCCTGTGTGTCAAAGATGTGACCACAGTAAGTTATGCTTGGTTTATAGAATTCACATTTGTTACATCATGCTCTGAGCCCATCATTTTCCAATCTTTTTAACACTGTCTTGAAATTTTGGAGATGCGCCTTCTTATTCTTACCAGTAGCAAAGATGTCATCCAGATAACAGTGTGTGCCCAGGCAGCCTTGCAGCATCTGGTCCATAGCT
This sequence comes from Hypanus sabinus, assembly GCF_030144855.1. NCBI lineage: Eukaryota > Metazoa > Chordata > Chondrichthyes > Myliobatiformes > Dasyatidae > Hypanus > Hypanus sabinus. The sequence goes on along the minus strand of NC_082716.1, from coordinate 44,881,734 downwards.
TTCTGCCAGAGTGCAAGTGCAGTTGTTACTCCAAAAATAAGCCTATTATAGCAACAAAGTCCTTTGTGAGTGTTTATGTGAGAAACACTTTGGACTCTTCTTCCGTCTCCATCAATAGATAGGCCTCAACTAAATCCAGGTTGCTGAAGTGCTTTCCTCCAGAAAGGTTTCCAAAGACATCTTCTATCCTGGGCAGAGGGTATTGATCTACTGAAAGTACTGGGTTCCATGGGCTCCACTCAACCTTGGACAGAATTCATTCATCTGCCATGCGAGCTGGCTCACTTGTTACTTTATCATTTTTGGTATGAGAAACAAGATGGGCTTTGTAAAGCTTGGGTGTGGCATTTTCATTTAACGCTATTTTACCCTTTATATATTTGAGATTTCCAATGCCATCTATGAACACCGCTGTGCTATCATCCAGTACATTTCTTAAGTCACTTTCAGTTGACTCCATTGCAGGGGATGGAGTTGTAGTTGGCTTGGCCAATCACATCCTCACAATGCCAGCCCTCCTGTTTTTACCACATATAAGCCCAATATGGTTTGTTGGTTGTTGCATCTCACTGTTACGAATGTAATTCCCACAGGAATTGTGTTTTCACCAGTATAGGTTCTGTGAGCTTCAGTTCAACATCTTTGAAATGCTGTTCAAACTCATTTTGTGGAATAACTGCAACAGCCAAGCCAGTGTCCAATTCCATTTTAATTATTTTGCTGTTCACTTCTGGTGTAAGCCATATTGCTTGTCTATTGTTAGTTTTCACATTGTAAATCTCAAGGCTACTCAGAGCTGAGTCACTCTCATCAGCATCAGAAATTTCTTCAACATCATGCATATTAGTGCTCCTTTTGAAACTGCCACTTGACTTTTTATCTTTTTCTCTTCCTTGCACAGTCCATTTATTTTTGTCTGTCCAATATGCTCCTTGTACTTGTCCTAGTTTGTTGCATTTTCTCTAAGTTTTGCCTTTAAATATGCATTGGTCTGGTATATGTGAGCATCTGCCATAACAATAACACAATCTGTTCACTCTGATTAGATGTTGCAAGTTTGTTCATGCTCACTTCCAGCAATTTCAGCTGCTCTTTTAAATGTGAGTTGTTCTTCAGTTAGGGGTAATTTTTGAATGCTTTCTTGTAAGGTTCCACAAAATAAATGCTCAGTGCATCATTAAGCTCATTACTGAAATGACAATGCTCAGCAAATCTCTTCAATTTAGCCATGAACGCTGAGATGGACTGCCCTTCCTTTGTATGCCGCTTATGAAATCTAAAGCATTCTGCAATCAACAATGGTTTCACTTCTAAATGTTCCTGTATTACTTTCACAATATCAGCAAAGCTCTTATTGGCTGGTTTGGTTGGAGCAGTCAAACTTCTAAGCCAACTGTGTGCTTTCCTACCTATTACACTCAGCAAAACTGATACATGCTTTTCATTGGACATGTCATTTGCTTCAAGATGCTGCTCAATTCACTCAGTATACAAATTCCAGTTACCTGTTGTGAAATTGAATGTGTCTATCTTTCCGATGTAGCCAGTCATTTCTGCTTTTTTCCCTATTATTATTATTACTGTTATTATTATTATCATCATCTCCTGGTATTCACTGCTAATGAACCCATGAAGTTTGTTTGTTCTTGCCTTTTTATTAACTCCGGCATCTTCTCTTGTGAAGAAAAAAATGCACTTTTTAAAAACTTGAACATCTGATTGCACTTTTTAAAACTCAAATGTCTTGGGGCACTTCAACAGTCAGCTTGTGTTCATTTTAATACTTAACTGTTGCCACTGTTATGTTTTGTAACTCCAAAACTAATGGAAAGAAAAACACAAGCAAACCAGGGATCAACGTTTCCTTCTTATTTTAAGTGAGGCACACAATTATGATGTGGTGGCATAATGACGTATGCCATTCAGGTACTTTTAAATATAACACATAATGAATTATTTAAACAAAGAATGCTTAATCAAAATAATATATTTACAATATTCCTCAAATATTACTGAAATATTGAATACACAGCAGGAGTGTCTAGCGCCAAGGGTGCGCAGCCTCAGAATAAAGGGGTGTCCATTCGGAACAGAGATGAGGAGGAATTTCTTTAGCCAGAGTGCAGGAATTCTGCAGAATTCACTGCCACTGATGGTTATGGAGGCCAAGTCATTGAGTATATTTAAAGGGGAGGCTGATAGGTTCCTGATTATTCAGGGTGTCAAAGGTTGTGGGGAGCAGGCAGGAGAATGGGATTGAGAGCGATAATAAATCAGTCATAAAGGAATGGCAGAGCAGACTCAATGGGCTGAATAGACTAATTCCGCTCCAGTACCTTGTGGTACTATGATCTTATGATTTTGTACGGGCCCCTTTATTACTATACTAATAATGGACTGCCTTTTCCCAAAGCAGATGTTAGGCTAACCTGCTTGTAGTTCCTTTTTCTCCTTCTTTTCCTTCATCCTTTTAATAGCAGCATTGTACTTGTAGTTTTCCGGTCTACTAGGATCTTTCTAACAACCTCAGTATGAATGCACCCCATCAATTATACGAGGAGAATCCAACATTACTCTATGTTGCAAAAGCCAGAACCAGCTACCCAATATAGGTCTGCGCCAAACTCCACAATGGAAGAAAAATCAAGGACAAGCAGAGATCTTGGGTTCAGTGGATTATTTGTCTAATGTTTAAAACAAAATAATTACAAAATGCAACCAGGCTGTAAAAGTACTCTCTTCACTGGGATATTAATATTGCATAGATAGAGTCTTGAGATTGTGGATGATTGCATTCCCACAAAATCATTCAGTCTTCCCCAATCTTTGATGAATCATGAAATCCACAATCTGCTGAGGGGCAGATCAGTGATCTCTGGAAAGCCATCTCACGGGCAAAGTGGCAATTCCAGGCTAAATTTCCATTAATGAGTGATGTCCAACATCTGTGGCAAGGCTTGAATGCTATTACCTCTTACAAAGTGAAATCAAGTGACACAGGTGGCAACAGGGCTTTGCTTCCAAACAAGCTCAAAGCCTTCTATGCTCGCTTGACTGTCAAAACATGGAGGAACCTTCATGAATTCCCACCCTGATGACCCTGTGATTTCCCCACTGCCGTGAGGGCATCCTTCAGGAGGGTGAACCCCTGGAAAGTCTCTGGGCCAGAGGGGATACCAGGTGGAGTACTAAAAAACTGTGCTGATCAACTAATTTGGTATCTTTAACCTCTTGCTTCGGCAGTCTGAGGTACCCACCTGTTTCAATTATACCATTGCCTCAAAAACACAATCATCCGGTAGCACTTACATCCACTGTGATAAAGTGTATTGAGAGGTTAGTGATAAAGCACATAAACTCCTACCTGAGAGGTGACTTGGATCCACAGCATAACAGGTCCACAGCAGATGCCATTTCATTGGCTCTTCACTCAACTCTGGAACATCTGGACAGCAAAGGTGCACACATCAGGATACCCTTTAATGACTACAACTTGGCATTCAATACTTTTATCCCTTCAAAACTAATCAATAAGCTTCAATACCTTGACATCAATATGCCCTTGTGCAATTGGATCCTCGATTTCCACGCTTACCAACCCCAGTCAGTTCAGATTGGCAACAATATCTCTTCCATAATCACCATCAGCATAGGTGCACTACAAGGCTGTGTGTTTAGTCTCCTGATCAACTCTCATTACTCTTATGATTTGAGGCTAAGCACAGCTCTAATGCCATATTTAAGTTTGCTGATGACAACACTGTTGTTAGCCAAATCAAAGGTGGTGATCAAACAAGTTATAGGAGAGAGATTGAAAATCTGGCTGAGTCACAACAACAACCCCCCTTTTAATGTCAGCAAGACCAAGGAGCTAATTATTGATTTCAGGAGGAAACCAGAGATCCATGAGCCACTGGGGGATCAAAGATGGAGAGTGCTAGGAATTTTAAATTCCTCGGTGTTATTATTTCAGAGGAGTTGTCCTGAGCCCAGTGTGTAAGTGCAATCATGAAGAAAGGACAGCAGCACCTTGACTTCCTTAGGAGTTTGCAAAGGTTCAGCATGTCATCTTAAATTTTGACAACTTCTATAGGTGTGTGGTGCAGAGAATATTGACTGGTTTTATCATAGCCTGGTACAGAAACACTAATTGCCCTTGAATGGAAATCCTATAAAAAGTATTGGATACAGCCCTGGCCATCATGGGTAAAGCCCTCCTTGCCATTGAGCATATCTTCACAGACCGCGGTTATCCATCATCAGGGACCCCCACCATCAAGGCCATCAGGAATAAGATACAAAAGCCAAAGGACTCACACCACCAGATTTAGGAACTGTTATTACCCGTCAACCAGTGGGGATAACCACTTGCTCCATAACTGAATTCTTCCCACAATCTATGGAATCTTCATCTTGATATTTCTTGCTTATTTGTTATTATTATTATTATTATTATTATTATTATTATTATTATTATTGTTGTTGTTGTTGTTGTTATTGTTTGATTTATTCTTTTGTATTTGCACAGTTTGTTGTGGGTGTGATCTTTCACTGATTCTATTATGGTTCTTGGATTTACTGAGTATGCCTGCAAAAAATAAATTTCAGGCTTTTACACAGTGACATATATGTACTTTGATAATAAATATACTTTTACCTTAGAAAGCATAATCATTTTATTACACAATCACTAGCCTGAAGATAGAAAGATTCCAAGTGGAATACATTTACTGAAATTTATTCTTTTGGGAATTCTGGAGGCTTTGCCGAATCTTCAAAACATTTTTTGGTTCATGCTTTTTGTTTGATTCTTTTTGTTCCAAGTAGGGTGTACTATGTATGGTACAGCAGTTGTGGCTGTTACCTGCCAGCTCCAGGACCAAGAACAATGTTGGTTTCCCCTGGAGAAACACAGCTTCCTCCCAGATTCCAAGGACAGACAGGTCAGTTTGTATAAGTCATCCAAAGGTGGAATGTGGGGTAGGTTGATAGTCTACGACAGAGATAATGTTGCAGTGAGGCAGTAAATTAAGATAAATGGGAATGGGCCAAGGAACTGCTCTGGTTCAATCCATGAATGAACAGTATTCCACACACGCTTTTCACTGTATCTCAGTACATAATATAATAATAAACCAATATCAATACCAAATGGCTTCCTGGGTGCCACAAGATCATTTCTACTTCCTAGCTATTATGAGTAAATTGAAAAAGTCATATTGTGTGATTTCTACTTTTTTACCTCCCTTGCATAAATTAAGTGAAATTTTTAAACTGAAAGTCAAATTTATGTGAAATTAATTTTACTTGTTCCAGTTATAGGAATACTTACAATCTGAGCCCACTCTTAATTTCTGCCCGTGGCCTACTTACTTTGATTAACAATTAATCATTTGAGTACACCTATCATACCAAAGATTAGAACTGGTTTTGTTTGTCATAAAACAGTAACCTGGCAGCTTTCCAAGTTCAGCACCACTTTCTCAGAATAATTACAATGGCAAACATGATATAACTTGAAAAACAGCTAAAATTAATGCCAAGCCGCAACAATTGCTTTTTTTTCTAAAAGCAACAGTCTGCAGCTTTTGGCCCTGTTGGTAATCCAGCAATAGGGAGGGATGTTTTTCTTCAAATGGGGATAAATTTCAATTTGATGGCAACCCTAGGAAAACCTTTATTAATTGTAAGTTGCATGCACGGTTTATCAACCCAATAAGTGCAACTGCTAAGTCATTGATGCAAAATTATTAAAATGGGAATCACATTTTAAACAATGTACTCTGAAACAACACATGGTCTGGGCTTTCTTTTATTTCAATATCCAGTCTGAAATTAAGTGTTATAAAGTAGTTTGGATTCAGATTTAATCATCAATTTGTAATGATTGGTGGATGTCTGAATAATTGTTGGGATAAAAGTATGGAGTTGTTCAATAGAAAATGGCCAAAATTTCTCCCCATGATACATTACCACCCAGAGTCCAGACAGGCCTTGCTCTATTGTGATGCTTTTGCTGCTGAATAGCTTATTGGTAGATTTATGTCTTAAAATAGTTAAAAGTAGAGGTGTGTTGTTGAATATAGGATGCCGATCAAAACTGCATTGCCTAGGAATATTAAAGATGCTGGTAGATAAAACTTATGCTTTATAAAATCATAGAGTGTGATCTCTCCGTGTTGTGATGCTTTCATTGAAATTACGATCACGACAGCTAATGTGCATTAAGAACTTTTTACGTTTAACAGGCGACTTTCCAGGGAGCTGGTGCCTTTCCTCTCCCGATGTTCAGGGCCCGGTCTGGTCTTAGCCAAGTGGTATTTCGTTGGGCGTTTAAGATATTCATGACTTATTTTTAAAACAGTTTCTTTAAAGGTTGGAGTTCTTGTTGCTTCACAAATCCTGCGCCTAGCACATCAATGTCGTGATTTTCTGTATACCCAAATTCCCTTCAGCCGCCTTGGGCATAGTTGGACGTTCACCTGTGTGACAGACTGTTGAGGAAACCCTGGACCATGGCCATTTGGACAAATTGTCAGTCTCAGCAGAGAATGCCTAAACCCAGAAGATAGTTAAAGTAATTGCGTGAATCAGGTAGCCGTTACATGGCGAGTTTTGCTGGAGTTTCACTCTGGAGAACGCTCCGTTATTAGGGTAAACAGCCTGAACCGCTCGTTGCGATAGACCAAGGGCCCGTGGCAGAAATCTTTAGTTTGACCTTTGCGTACAAAAATGCAAATCAGTAAATTAACAAATGGAATGGGAATGGGGATTGGCTCTTTCGATTTGCATTGCACAATTTAAAATTCCTCCGTATCCGTTACTGGCATCGCTTCAGTGAGAAATCTAACGGAGTGCGCTTCGGAGAGGCAAACGTGACAGAGAAGCGCCGGGAGCACAGCTCGGCTCTGCGCTCTGGCCGCCGGCTCCTAGCGTTACACCGCAGCTGCTGTTTCCGTTGCAACGCAGTGTGGGCGGCACTGACTGCGCTGGAGGAACGCTCATTTTTAAAATTTGATGATGTCAGTAAGTTTTTTTTTGCAAAACAGCAATTGGAGATCAGCATTTACGAAACCGCCAGTATTCTTACGGGGCTAGAAAAGTGGACGTTCGCCGTGACAACCAAGAGACCCGACCCAGAGGACGGCTTTCACCCTCAACCTGCACTTTCACCGAGGCTGAAGCGAGTTTATTTTCCTGTTCGGAGTACTAGCACAGAATCGCAATGAGCTGCCTGCCCAGTCCGCGGCTGCAGATGTCAAAGCTGACGAACTCGCCTTCTGCCGAACGGAGCGGCTTTGTGGCATTTTTCTGGAACTTAATTTGACAAAAAGAGTAGGTGGAATTCTCCCTGCCCCCTAAAGCTCGGGGTCCTGGAAAAAGCCGGAGGTCGCTGCCCACATCAGCCGTTCATTTACAGTACAGCAGCAGTTACAAAATGGGCGGGAAACGGCAAAATATTCAAATATTGTATCTGTGTAGGGGATACAGTAACTGATTCCCCTATCTGCTCTGATGTTATTTCGAAATATTTCACAATTGAGTAAGTGCAATACTAAATCCCTTGGCAGTGTTAATTGCATTTTGATAACTTTTATGTCTAAATAACATGGCAGAATCACTTGAAAATGTTAATTTTGAGATAACCGGGCTGTCCGTGTACTGGCATCACGTGTATTATATTGATGAGAAAAAGGGGCGGAACTGGCAACGTCATTACTAAGGATCTCTCATCTATTACTCTAGCTTAGTAAATAGTACATAGAGAACGGGGCCGGATTCCTCGCCTCCACCATACCTGCTGGTGTTTGTGCTTTGGGGATCTCGACTTTTTTAAGTGTAAATAATGGAAACAACTGATGGATCGGTCGGTGATAAATTAACAAGCGCTGCAGCCAAAGGAGACTTGAAAGAAGTTAATATTTTGCTGGAAAACGGAGTGGAAGCAGACGCAATCAATAAGTTTGGCAGAACTGCACTTCAGGTTGGTATAGCTGCTTCTGTCTTCTTCTCTACACAGTATACTTACATTGACGAGAAATCTGTGCTGCATTCTGAGCATTATACGTTCAAAACAATGTCCATTAGATTTCGTCAGTATCAGTGTGATTCGGACGACAGTAAATACAGTAAATGACGCATTGCTAAAATAGCTAAAAGGTACGGGGGGGGGGAACAAAACGCATTTTGCTTGGATGACAATATAACTAAGCCGTTGAATTATCTTTAAATGATGAGACAGTTCTTTATTTTTTAGATATAAAGTTCACATTGTTCGATACTCTGATGCGAACAATCTGATCTCCTTGAAAGATGGTTGTGGATATTCAAAATCTAAGTCAACAGTATTGTTGTTATTGTGATTGATATACTGGACCAATTAAACTCTGCTTTTAAATCAGTATCGTGACAGCTTTTAAGCGTATGTGACGGCTTTAAAGTGAGCTGAAATTTTTGAAGTGTTGCAACATGGACTAGAAGGGACAGCGGCTTTACTTATTTGCAGACGTTATCATTTAGATGCATCTAACCCATATTTCAAGTTATGATGGATTTATCCGTCTTAAAGTATTCTTCTTGCAGCACGGGCAAAAGTACAGCATCACAGATGCGACTCCGTCTCGGGGCCTTTTGTACAACAGGAACAGCTTTCTCACATGATCTGCAAAAAAAGCAAATCAATAGATTGTGTTATAAATAGGTACACTTTAGCGATTATATTTTACCTATTGTAATATACTAGAAAATGTCAACTTTTATGGGATGATTAGTCACACAAAGATAGTGTATTTTATGTCCGCTGTACAGTGTGTACAAATGCGGCTTTCCAGGTCTTCACCTATCTCCATTACAGTCACACATCGCGTATTCCCACAAGAATATGTGAATGTATTTTAAGGTTTTATGATTAACTAACTTATGTTTGCAATTTTAGTTGTATTTAATTTGGTGAGGATTATGGAAAAGTAGTACGGTAAAAGCAGTGCTGGAAAATATTTGGATCTAGTGTATAAACATAATCTACTGGAATCAAAATGCTTGAAAAAATTGAATCCCCACCCTACCCCTCTCCCCAGCGCGCGCACGCACACACACACACACACACACACACACACACACACACACACACACACACACACACACACACACTGGCACAAGAAATTCTAAGAGCACATTATATTTGTTTTGAATATTAAGTCCCACGGTAAACTTAGCTTTAAATGTTACATGAAATATTTAAATATAGTCTAATAAACCGGAGGAGTTTTTTTTAAATCAAAGATATATTTTTACATTGTGGATTTGAATTGTCAAATTCATTACCAATAAAAACGCTTAAAAGCAGCTGCGATATTAAATTAAATAAAAATTTGTTGGTTGAATATGTTGCAATAAAAATAATATAGTTGGATAATACTTTTAACTATCTGTAGATATTCTGCAAGTATCTTTCGAGATGATGAGATTTTCCAGTATGTAAAACTGAAATTCAACAGCAATAAAGTTCGCTTTTTCGGTTGTCTGACGCAATTTACAGGATAATTAAACCACGATTGTTATTTTATTTACATGCACAATTATCTCGTGTGACGTTTCATTACAAATAGAACAATAACATTTTAAAGAAGTCGCAGTAAAATCAATCAATAAAATATAATTGAGGTTTGACCATCATTTTGACAACGCATACTTGCAGAAATGCCATTAGATGCTACCGTTAGAAGAAAAGTTCTTATCCATCTTTGATGTTCCATCCTCTTCTAGTTCAATTTTACATCGTAACAGTCTAGAAGCCAACAAACTGTTTATCCATAGTTTACAACTGCTTGTGTAATTTGAAACGACATACCTAAAATTTATTATGCCTTGATTACATTTCTTCGTTTTGTTTACATCCAAAGATCTATTCTGTTAGATGTCAGCTAATCATTTCTATACTATCACTATTATGTTCCTTGAAGCGTTGTGGTTAACCTCGAATCATTTTTAAGTACGCAACCATAATCAAAACTATAAGAAGGCACGTTAATGAGAATTAAATTAAAAAAAAACAAAGCGGCAGATAAACAAATTTGATATATTTTAAAATCCACTTTTCCTAACCTTAGTTTGTTGCTTTAGGAATATTTTACACGTTTTTGACAAAAGGATGGATACAACTGTGTTCAATACTTCACTATTATGAAGCAATAGTTGTTAAAAGAAACTATCGGCATGAATTTCCTTCCGTCAGAATTAGGTGAAAGTGTTGAGGCCAGCACTCAAGACACACATTCTTCAAAAATGGATGATAGTTACTCTAACAGTGTACAATATACAGACTTGATGCCCGCATGCTTAGAATTTTAAAGTTGCAGGCAAATTCATATAACCACGTAACCTGCTGCTTTTAGGTGTGCACGGTGGTACAATCATACTTTAGTTTTTAAAAATATATTATTGCTCTCCTTCCATCTTCCAGGTCATGCAAATTGGTCATACAATAATAGCCAAATCATTGCTGAAGGCAGGAGCTCAACCAAACCAGCAAGATCACAACGGGTTCACGCTCGCTCATGATGCGGCCAGGGAAGGCTTCCTGGAGACTTTGAAAATCCTGGTGGACTTCGGAGCTGATGTTAATATTGAAAATTCTGAGGGCAATCTACCCATCCACCTTGCTGCACAGGAAGGTCACACCGATGTGGTTACTTTTTTGGCAAAGAAATCAAACCTCACACTTAAGAACGTAAAGGGACTGACTCCATATGAGCTGGCCCGGATGTACCAGAGGACAGAGACTGTGCAATGGATGGAACAAAATTTATAGGAAAAACGTAGTAAGCAAGAGCGCCTCTGTAGTATTTATTTGTTGGCCAAGACGTGTTTATTGAAATTCATTATTTGTAATTCCATATGTTTTTAATACTTGGGGAAAGATGACATTGTTACCATTCAATGCTTTTTTTAAAACGTTACTTTTCACGCCATCATGCTAAAGTCATTTTATTTGTTATACATAAGTATTAACATAGAATCAGGCAAACTTTGTCAATGTTCTGTTGGTCATAAGATAATGTGCAAGTTTGACGTGGCAGTGTTTTTACTAACATAAAGCTATCCATGAAGCAGTCAAGCTAACACAAGGGAATAATTTAAAACTATTGCAATAGGCAGATGACGCGAATGCCCGGTATCTTTTACCAACTAGTCCTTCGGAACGTTGTGGTTTTCATCTTTCTATGTTGTTTAAAACGCCGAACACACCGTGTTTGTTTCATTTACGTAGCTTTAAATTTCATTGAAGTATTGCTTACCGCCTGATGAAATAAGTGAACGCGGAGAAGGGTCTCGGCCCGAAACGTCAATAGTGCTTCTCCCTATAGATGCTGCCTAGCCTGCTGTGTTCTACCAGCATTTTGTGTGTGTTGTTGGTAAACATTATTTAATGTGTTTGTGTTTGTTTAATTAAAATTAAATTATAATCCTTTTGTTTACTCGATGTAAATATTGCATTACTTTCATGGCATTGTATCAAATATCAGCTTCATAAATTATAAAAGATATAACGGCTCTTTCGCTCCAATAAATACTTACTTGTGAGTGTAAAGGACATCTATTTTTAATGCTGTGAATGGAGTAACATTTCCTGAGTTAATTTTCTCACGCTGGGACAGATAACACGAATCGTTAAAATTTAATAACATTAACTTTCCTTTTTAAGTTCATATGTATTGGGACATCCATAAATAAAGGGGTTTTACAAAAACTCTGATCAAGTTAGTGTAGGGTGTCTTTGGGGAGCATTTATGTATGGAAAACAATTATTTAAGCTTGGTAATTTAGTAACATTTATTGTGTTTTTGACTAATACATTGCTGTTGTTTGGTAAGATGAGTCGTGCAAGCTATTGGTAAATTTATGGTAAGATGAGTCGTGCAAGCTATTGGTAAATTGATGGTAAGATGAGTCGTGCAAGCTATTGGTAAATTGATGGAAAGATGAGTCGTGCAAGCTATTGGTAAATTGATGGAAAGATGAGTCGTGCAAGCTATTGGTAAATTGATGGTAAGATGTGCCGTGGTGCGCAGACATCTCACGGGGAAAACATGGGGGATAAATGGCAATCTTTCACATCATATCTTTATAAAATCTGTACTTTAAGAGAAGTCATTCCACGCATTTACATTTTGGTATGAAAATATTTTGAAATTTAAACACTATCGGTATGCATTTTGACAAAAATACTTAACAGGGCACTGTTTATTAAAAGTAGGAGCTTATTATGGCTGAATAATTTTTAAAAAGACTAAGCGTTTGATGGAAATACTTACTGAATATGACAAGTTAATATGCCATTAAAGTATATGTATATGCAAATATTCTATCAGACTAGTTTAAGACATTACAAAGATTTATTCGTGGATCTGCGAAATAAACTGTAAATACATAATAGATAAAAATGCGTACAGACCGTGTTAGAGAAAAAAACATTTATCATAATTTATTCAAAATGCAAAATCTGTTTCGTATGTAAAACTTATTATTTAAACTATCATTATGACAAGGTCGGAAAGTCACGGCAAATATATACAAAAGCGAAACGTTCAGCATCTAACATTGAAAGACAATCATCATCAATGAAAGCGATATGAGGCACTGTGATAACATGAAGACTTAAAACATGAATACAAGTATATTTACATACCCAGAGTGAACCACTGGAGATACTGCAGTGGGTTTAATTCTATGCAACCTAAACCAGAGACTTAAAAGAATAATATCCTATAGTATGCACCAATGTTCTCAATGAATTGTGTTAAAAGAATCGGGGCTTTATTGAAATAGCGTTTTGCTATCATAAAAAAAGTTACAAATTTGCCGAGTTTCTTTTCCTCCTTTTTTTGCCATATTCAAATATTTTCACTCCGCCCACTCTACTCCTCGAGTTTCTAACTCAGGTGTATGATTTTATCAATGTATATTTTATTTTTAAAATGCAAAATATAGAAAACAACGCTTTTGAAAAAAAGCTAATTTCACCACACCTCCTGGCGTCATACGTTAGACGTTAAGCTTCCTGTTCTAAAAGTGCCCACGAAAGAACTGAGTAAAAAGCTTTTAAAATTATTTTGAGGTACTATCTTAAAAATGTTGATTCTGCCACTCTGAATTGCTCGACTGAATATTGGAGATACTGTCTGGTTTACGATACGCAGGTTCATGCTGAAACTGTGTCAGTTCTCGAAGTTAAGTTTCAGAACTAAGGTGTCGGGTCGATTGAAAATGTTAGCGTCCAGTTCACTCGAGGAGGACAACTGCTGATAATTTTTGATATCCTCATTCAGTGAAATCCGTCGTTAGCACACGCCTGTCTCACAGCTTCTGGAGTGCAGGGAGACAAACAAAACTACAGCGTCATTAGTAAATAAAACGAGCTGAAATGTTCCTGAAGAGCTGAAGGTTATTACAAGATAGTCTACAAACTGTGGAGCGGTGTTGTCCTCTTGGGTAATCGCTCGTAACAAGTAGCAAATTGACAATTCCGATTTGGCTAATCATATTTTGATTAGTAAATTAAGAATAGATGTTATCACACTGCTTGCATTTGCTGGATGTAGTTTTCTAGTGAGCTTTAGTTGGTGAAAGACAAACAAAAAATAGAGTACTTTTTGGACGTTGGTGCTTAATTTCCTTGGTTACTGCATCTTGGTAATCTGCCAAGTGCGGTGTCGTACGCCTGAAAATTCCAGTCTTCACCATCGTGAAAACTCCCATTTTTGTAAGGAATGAGAGAGGAGCCGTCGCCAGGTCAGTTTTTAGCTCGTGTGAATGGCCACAACAGGTCAGAAAAAAGATAGTAAGCCCAATTAAAATAAACAACGACAATATGGGGACAGCATAGCAAAGAAGAGACTTTCAAGAGGGTGGGTTTCCTGTAAGTCAGCGTTCTCATTTGTGACACTTATAAAGTCCGCCCAATCCGTTAGAGAAAAAAAATATCGTAATTGCACTGTTTTAAGTTTAGCAAGTTTTTGTAAGAAATCCAAATGAAGAAAAGTTGCAAAAAATTTCCATTTAAAGTTAATAGATACAAGTGCATAAATATTTGAAAAAGCATTTCATAACCACATAGTATCAGCCAAGATCAGATGGCAGGCAACTTGGTAGAGACAAGTGAGGGAGGAAAGTCTTAAAAGTTGGCAAGACTGGAGGGCAGGGCATTCGGAGCCTGGGTACTCAATGGTTAAACTGTAAGACTCTTACAAGGAAAAGAAGAAACTGCAACTCCCATATTCTGAAATATTATATGTATACTTATAACTAGGAGCAGGAGTAGGCCACATGGCCTCCTCAGATGGAAGTCATTGTAATGAAATGGATTATAATGAGGTAAAATATTAGATCAGTATTTTGAATAATCTACTTCAGAGTCAAGCATTTACTGTGGACAGGAAATGGACCAAAGCTGTTGAGGAGAGGGGTGATGAAGCAGAACTAGGAAAAACCCAAATTTGTGTGGAAATTGATGTGCTTCAGGATGAGATTATTGGGGGGGGGGAGGGGTGGCAGGAACGATAGATAGATAGATCATAGGTAATCTACAAGAGGTAATGGCAGGATAGCTTATTACACAGCTAAACCTACAACCAAATTTGCTCCCCAGTGTATTTACACATTACTACCTTGGGACATTTTGTGTTACAGTAAGAAAATGTGTTGTAGATTAAAAATAATACAAAATCTAATTAAACAATCATTTATTATTTCTCGTGTCATATGGCATGGGCAATCACGGTCTTTCCCTGACCATGATAGTTCTTGGTAAATTTTTCTACAGAAGTGATTTGTCATTGTCTTCTGGGTAGGGTATTTTCAAGACTGGTGACCCCGGCCATTTTCAATGCTCTTCAGAGATTGTCTGCCTGGCGTCAGTGATCACATATCCAGGACTTGCTTCCGTGGCTTCACATAAACCCGATTGCAGGGGGTGGGGGGCAGTTACTACACCTTGCCCAAGGGTGACCTACAGGCTGGTGGAGGGAAGGAGTGCCCTACACCTCTGTTTATAGAGATAGCAATAGTGAATCTAAAATAGAGTGCCTGAAGATGAATGACTGAGTAGTAATACTCAGGTCAAGAAACTGGATTGTTCAGCACCAATTTACCACACAAACACAAACCCAAATCTAAAATGTGGTATGCGGAGTTCTTGCCTTGTCGTGTGCTGGCTATGAGGAGGCTTCTTCAGCAAAATACCGAAGGTGGCAATTATTCTGCATAAATAACTGTAAATACCTGATGTGCTAATTGATCCTTGTCTCAAAGTGATGAGACTCTGGTCCAATAGCATGACCACTTGCATTATCTACACCCCTCATGATTGTACATGCCTCTGTAAAGTCACCCCTCAGCCTCCGGCACTCCAGGGAAAACAGACCTGGCCTATTCGGCTCTATTTATCAATCATACCCTGCAAAAACATAACTGATTTTTTCTGCACCCTTTCCATCATAAAGACCTCCTTCCTATAGCTGGGTGACTACACAAAACTCCCCATTCGCTTTTTGATATGTCGGTCCATGGCCACCTCTACTGCCACGATGAGACTGCTCTCAGGTTGGGGGGGGGGCAATACCTCATATACTTTTTGGGTAACCTCACACCTGATGGCAGGAACATCAATTTTTCCCCTCAGCCCTACTCTCCATTCCCATTCTCCATTCTGGCTCCTCTCTTTCCCCTTCTCTTCTCCTCACCTGCCTATCAACTCCTTCTGGTGCACCTTCTCATTCCCTTTCTCCCATGCTTCACTCACATTTCCTTTTAGATTCCTTCTTCTCCAGCCCTTTATCTTTTCCACCTAATATCTCCCAGCTTTTTGCCAAACCCCCCCTTTCCCTCCCATCCACCTACCTGTCTTCATCTATCAGCTGCCAGTTTTTACCTCTCCTCCTCCATCTATCTTCTTGTTCAAGCTTCTTCCCCCATCCTTTTCAGTCCTAATGAAAGATCTCAGCCCAAAACATCAGCTCTTTATTCCTCTCAATAGATGCTACCTGTCCTGTCGTGTTCCTCCAACATTTTGTGTGTGTTGTTCCAGATTTCCAGAATCTGCAAAATCTCTTGAGTTTATAAGACTGGAGAATATAGGAGTACAATTAGGCCATTCAGCCCATTGAGTTTGCTCTGACATTCCACCCATAGTTGTTTTATTATCCCTCTCAACCCCATTCTCTTGCCTTCTCCCTGTAACCTTTGACACCTTTACAAGTGAAGAACATATCATATATGTTCATATATATCACATAACATATCATATTGGGTATCATATACCCAATGACTTGACTTCTACAGTCATCTATGGCAATGAATTCCTCAGATTCACCATCCTTTGGCTAAAGAAATCCCTACCTATTTATGTTCTAAAGGGATATCCTTGTCTTCTGATCTTGCACCCTCATGTCTTCAACACTCTCCCCCTCTCCCCCACCAACTACAGGAAATATCCTCTCCACTTCCTCTCTATCTAGGCTCTATCTTTCAATATTACAATAGGTTTCAATGAGATCCCCATCATTCTTCTGAACTCCAATGAGTACAGGCACAGAGCCATCAACACTACTCAGAAGTTAACTCTTTCATTCCTGGGATAAACCTCATGAATCTCCTCTGGCCTCTCTCCAATGCCAGCACCATTTTTTTAGATAAGGGGCCCAAAACTGCTCACGATATTCCAAGCACAGACTGACTAATGCTTTATAAAGCCCCAGCATTATATCATATATATTCTAGTCCTCTCGAAATGAATGCTAACAGTGCATTTGCCTTCCTTACTGCCGACTCAACCTACAAGCTAATCTTTAAGGACAATTAGTGTAGAATTCCCTACACTAGATATGGGTGCCACCGTAGCATAGCAGTCAAGCTCAGGTTGTTGAAGTTTGGAGTTCAAATCCAATGTCATCTGTAAAGAGTCCGTGTGTCCTCCCTATGGAATGCGTGGGTTTTCTCTGGGTGCTCTGGTTTCCACCCACAGTTCAAAGATATCTTGGTTGGCATGTTAATTGATCATTGTAAATTGCCTTGTGATTGGATGAGGGTTAATTCGGGAGTTGCTGCAGTGATGTGGCTCGAAAGGATGGAACGGCCTACTCTGCACTGTATCTCTAAATTACATTAAATTAAATTTCTTCTACTAAAGTACATGACCATACACTTCCCTGCACTGTATTCCATCTGCCACTTCTTTACTCATTGTCTCAATCTATCCAAGTCCTTCTGCAGACTCCCTGTTACCTCAACACTACCTGCCCCCTCCACCTTTCTTTGTATCATCCATGAACTTGGCCACAAAACATCAATTCCATACTCCAAATTATTGACCTACAATAGGAAAAGATGCTGTCCCAACACCAAATCCTGTGGATCACCACTAGTCTCCAGCAGCCAACTAGAAAAGGCACCCTTTATTCGCACTGTTTACCACCTGCCAGTCATCCAATCTTTTATCCATGTTAGTATCTTTCCTGCAATACCACAGGCTATTATCTTGTTCAGCAACCTCATGTGTGGCACCTTGTCTGAAAACCTAAGAAAACAACATTTACTGACTTTTCTTTGCCTATCCTACCTATTATTTCTCATAGAATTCCATAAGATTTGACAGGCATAGATTTGGAAACTATGCTTTTTCAGCCTATTTTATCAAGTTCCTCCAAGTACTTCGAAACATCATCCTAACAACTGAAATAAGACTAAATGATCAATAATTTCCTTTTTTCTGCCTCCTTCCCTTCTTAAAGAGTGGAGTGCATTTGCAGCTTTCTGTTCTTCTGGAACCATTCCAGAATCTAGTGATTTTTGAAAGATGTCTGTACTCCAAATAGGGCTTCACCAACATCTTTTAACATAATGTCCTGCTGCTTGTACTCAATTCCCTGACCAATGAAGGCAAGTGCACCAAATACCTTCAACATCACCATATCTATATGTGTCACCACTTTTAATAAAAACATGAAATACATCATTCCTATTTCTAGTACAATGATATAGGACAGAGGGTATGGAGGGTCCGCCGTGCAAGATCAACAGAAAGTTGTAAACTCATCCAGCTCTATCATGGGCACTAGCCTCTCCAGCATCGAAGACACCTTCAAAAGGCAATGCCTCAGAAAGGCAACATCCATCATTAAGGACCCTCATGATCCATTGCTTCTTCCCCTCCATCAGATTATTGAATGGACAAGGAACCTAATTTTTCTTTGCTCTGTTTTTGTATGACTTATTTAGTTTAATTTATAAATATATATATCTTATTGTAATCTATAGCTTTTTAGTTTGTGTTTTGCAATGTACTGCTGCCATAAAACAACAAATTTCATGACATATGCCAGTGATATTAAACCTGATTCTGATTCTGTAATAGAGTTTAGGTTGGCATGGCAACCAATATTAAGCAATCTGCTTTTTATTGGAATACCTTAATAAGAAATTAGAACTGGAAGTGTGGTTAAGATCATTTAATACATGATTCACTAACAAAAGTGATTGCAAATTGAAATTAAACATAGTCAGGTGACACAGAGATGCAACAGTTAGTGTTGTTGTCTCACAGCGTCTGAGTCAGGTGTCGATCCTGACCTGAGGGGCTGTCTATATGGAGTTTGCACATTCTTTCTGTCACCACATGGGGTTTATCTGATCACTTCAGTTTCCTCCTGCTGGTCAAAGGTGTGCTGGTTGATAGGTAAACTGGCTACTATCAATTGTCCCCAGTGTAGCTAGGTGTCAGGTACTTGTGGAGAGAGTTGATGAGGATGTGAGAGGAAAACTGGGTTGAGTTAGATGATTGTAGGTGCAGATAGAGTGAGCTAATGGGGTGTAACATTCTTCAGTTAATATTACAGCTTTCTTTGGTGGAAGGAGTTGTGGGCTAGAGTCTAATATTGTATGGGAAATACAGGAGACTAGTTTATCTGTGGTTTCTCCACAGACACTTCATTGTCAATTTGTGCTGATGGGTATATCATCAGTACAACTAGGTTCTTGTTCACTGTTTGTAAAAAGATAGAAATTTCAAGATGTACAAACTATTCTTGGCACCATGGCATAAGGCTCTTTAAAGTTTGGGGGGGGGGGAAGAGTAAAGAGAAATGTATCATTCCTTGGAGTATGAAATTAGGAGAACTAGACAAATCAATAGGCAACTCTGACAGTTATTCCTGCTACAGCTCTCATACCCCTCACCTATACCCTCACTCCACTGTTTCCCCTTCACCTGCCATCCCTCCCATTTGGTTCCACACTGCAGTCTTTTGTTATCCCCGCTTAATACCTCCCATTCCCTGTGGCAATCTGTACCATTCCTTCCCCCCCCCCCCCCCACCATCTGACTCCATCTGCCAATCAGTTCCTTCTCTGCAGGATCCAGCACTTCCCCCCCCCCAATCACTTTATACTGACTATTTCCCTTCTGCCCTTTCAGTGCAGTTGAAAGGTTTTGACATGAAACACTGACTGTCCACTTCCCTCCACCGATCTTACCTGACCCACTTAGTTCTTCCAGCAGCACCTTTTCGAGGATTGATTCCGCGAATTCATGGGGCACTGCTCTCAAAATTTCAGGGACCAGTGGTGGAGGACTGCCAAGCAGAAAGGGAGGTAAACTGCAGAGAACATCAAAAACAAACAGCAAGAGCTTCTATTGAAAGATAAAAAAAACAGGAGGGTAGGGAAGTTAAGTGAGGGTCCCCTAGAGTGTAAGGAATTAAACAATAGTAGATAAGCTAAACCAAAATGTTCCTCTAATCTTCGTCTTGAGGTTGAAGATACAGTGAACAGCCCAAAGAACTTTATCAAGGCCTTTGACAAGGTCCTGCATGGGAGATTGGTCTAGAAGGTTCAGTCACTTGATACTCAGGTTGCGGTAGTAAATTGAATTAGGTATTGACTGCACAGGAATAAAACAGAGATTGGTAGTAGATGGCTGTCTCTCTGACTGGAGGTATCTGACCAGGGGTGTGCCAAAGGATCAGTATTGGGTCCATTGTTATTTGCCATCCAGATCATTGTTGTAGATGACAGTGTGGATGATCTGAATTAGCAAATTTGCAGATGATACCAAGACTGGGGGCAGTGAGGAGGACCATCAATGCATGTATTGAGACCTGGACCAGTTGGAAAAATGGGCCAAAAAATGGCAGATAGAGGTTAATGCAGACAAGTGTGAGGTGGTGCACTTTGGGAAGATCAAACATAGTAGTTCAATGGTGAGTGGTAAGGCACTGAGGAGAGGGAAAGAGCAGAGGGATCTGAGAATACAGATCTGTAACTCTTTGAAACTGACATCACAGGTAGATAGGGTCATAAAGAGAGCTATTTGTACATTGGCCTTCATAAATCAAAGTATTGAGTATGTGAATTGGAATGTTATGTTAATGTATAAAATGATGGTGAGGTTTAAATTGGAGTATTGTGTGCAGTTCTAGTTGCCTACCTAAAGGAAAGATCTCAATAAGATTGAAAGAGTGCAGAGAAAACTTACAAAGATCTTGCTGGGCCTTGAGGACATGAGTTATAGGGTCAGGTTGAATAGGTCAGGACTTTATTCTTCAAAGCATAGAAGACTGAGGTATGAGATAGAGAAAATGCAAGCTTTTTCCAGTGAGGTTGGGTGAGACTAGAAATGGAAGTCATAGCATTAGGGTGAAAGGTGAAATATTTAAGGGGAACATGAGGGGGAACTTCTTCTGTCAGAGGTTGGTGAGAGTGTGGAACAAGCTGCCAGCAGAAGTGGTGGACGTGGGTTCGATTTCAACACTTGAGGAATTTAGCTCGGTACGTGGATGGGAGGGGTACGGTGTGTGGTGATGCAGGTGTAGCTTAAGGGACTAGATGGGCTGAAGGGTCCGTTTCTCTGTGGTAGCATTCTATGACTACAGATCTTGCAACTAACACAGCAGGGGAGAAAAATCCAGGGAGGACTGGAGTTTTAGTCGCTCATTGGCAGAGATGGGAAGATAGAAACAAAGTGGCAATTTTGTGACACAGTGAAATATCAGCAACCCAAATGCCATGCAGCATCAATCAGATTTATTTTAACAGGGAGCGAAGTAAGTTCTCCTTTATAACAATGAATGGGCCTGGTGAATGAATTCTTTACAGATTCATTCACCAGGCCCTTCACATATAGAAACAGTTGACAGAATCATGGGTAAGGACTCCTCAGTGCTGTTAATTTGTTTGTAGGGCAGTGTCACATGCATTTGTAAACTGTTGCAGTTTGAGGAAACCAGTAGGGCAGAAACTAGTTTTAACTTTACATCTCATACTGTCGAAATGGTGGATATAGTGCAGATGGCAGAGCCAGGTGGGTGCACTGGAATAAGTAGGTATCCCCCTCAAGGTTCTGCAGGACTGAACACAAATGATCCACCCAATCACTGAACAAAGACAGACTGAATGATGTATCAACAGACCTGAATACATTGACCATGACTACAGAGAGAATCAAGTAAAAGTGGATTCATTCATGTCATGCGGCAGTGTCCATAAATTCTTCTTGTATGAGTGGAGAATTCCTTGGAACATCCAATACAGCAGTTATGAGTTCTGCAGCCTTTGAACTTGGATACATAGACTCTATATATCATATCTGCCAAATGAGGAGGAGACAGGCTGCATTAAATCTGCTCCAAAGTGCTCTCAGCAGAATGGTAGCAATTAAGTGTGCTGGGCCATGAGAAAGATATTGAAAAGAGACATGGAAACAGGATCTCTGGACAAAGCTTAGTGCTTCCATTTTATTCTCTTTGGAATTCCTTTTTTCCTCAATAATTGTATTCCTCTGATTTATACTACATCAGTACGGCATTGCAGGATAGTTAGATTTACTTCCTACAGAAGAAAAGTACAGGAAAAAAAATCTACTTCATATAATTCCTATCAGGAATCAGACAGTTAGTTCTATCCACCAATACTTGCACTGTTGTTAGGGTTGTCCCTATTAATACATCAGTTAACTTGTCTCCATGATGAAAAATTAGAAGCACATCCAGCAACAGTTCTTCTTTCTCGCGTGGCACTGTAACAAAGATGTCCGCTAAGGAAGCGAACATCCCTTACCTTCACAATGACCCCTTCTTGTTAAATTTGGTTGTCTTATTCAAACTTAAATATTGAGCGCTCCCACCTGCTATCCATGTAATTGTCTTTATTGACCTATTGTTTTCTTTTCTGATTTCAACCTGTCACATTCAACCAGAAGTTCCTACAAAGAACTGTGAGAACAGCCGAGAACAACTTAGGAGTCTCCCTGCCATCCATTTATCAGGAGCACTGCATACGCAGGGCCTTAGTATGTTCACAATCTGCCCATTCATTCAGCATCCTCTGTGATTTTCTACCATCAGGCAGGAAACTACGATGCTTAAAAACAAGAACAGTCAGGATGAGAAACAGTTTCCTCCCCCAGGCCATTAGACTTCTGAACTCTCTGCCAAATCGTATTCAAAGTATCAATGGTTAATCGGTTCCCGTACAATATTAATGCACTTTAGTTTGTTATTTATATGAGATTCATCTGTAGACTTTATCCTTACTTTCATAAGTTATTGCGTGTTATTGTGTGTTATGTGTACGACTGCTTTACACCCTGGTTTGGAGAAATGCAGTCTCTTTTCTATATACGTGACTATATATGTTATATACACGAATATAGTTAAATGACATAAACTTGACTTGATATCTTTTCCTAGCAGATTTCTTATAATGAAATTAGTAATCTACTCTGCCCATTGGCCAAGACCTAAAACAACTTGTTCCATAAGTAGTCCTTTGGAATATTGCTCAGAATGCATTCAATGAATTGTTCCAAATGTCCTATACAACTTCTGTTAATTCTCTAATCCACCCAAAGATCAAAGTCACCAACAATAGCCTGATTGCACTTGCTACAAATTCATCTGATTTATAGTATATCAGGGCATCTGCAGTTGATGGGCTTGCCAATGTTTTTATCACCTCATATCTACACTGACTAGAATTCTTCTTCCTGGTTTTCTACCCCTAAATTATTTCTTACTACAGTAGTTTTATTATCCTTCAAGATAAAGTTAGTGACATAATATGAAATTAAGGTTAAAATTAGAGTTTAAACATTTAAACACAGAAACAATTATCTTGGGATTAAGTTCCACACATAAAATGATCCTTTTAGGGCCACAGTGTCTGTTTAGTAAAAATTATTGCCTATTATGCCATTATACTTCATTCAATTTACTAATATTTTGCAGCAATGATTGTATGCAGAATATTGAAGCTTTGGCCAATTAAGCAGCTTAGTAAAATGCAGCTATCTTTGAGGTTTTCAAAAGTGCATCAATATGGAGGAGTGAGTTATCACTCACAGTAACTTCTGGGTTTCTATATTTAACCATGTGTATTCAGCAAAGGATTTGCTAACAGTTTAACAGAGAAATGCTGGTAATTGCTGACCTTTTTGCTTTCATCCCAGCTGTAAAATTTAGCCATAACTCCAGTTATAGAAAGATACAGTTTACACATTTATGCACATCATAATCATCAGGGTTTTACTAGAAAAAATATTTATCAGGTTTATGAGAAAATAAGATGGCAGCTGGAAACATTGATGTAGAAGTAAATTTAAATTAGAGCGTGTGGTTTGGTTGCCTTTAGCTGCTTCAGGATTATTTTGAAAAATTCAGGACGTCTGAATTTCTTCCCTGAGCCATTTAGTTACATTGCACAATTGTTTCAGCAATAGATACATTTTATTTCAGAGTCTACAACTTTAACACAATAAATGCAGATAGCCTCAGTGTTTGTTGGCATATTAGAATAGTGTAGACCTCATTGGATTGTTGGCAAAATAAGTATGTGTGGAAGGTAAACTGAAGATTGGTTTCAGAGGGAGTCACCTTAAGTGCAAACACATCTTGAGTGAAGTAGTAATGGCAGAGTGTAGAGAATTCTGTGCCCTGAGTTGATTTACAGTAGATTGAAACGGCCTCCAACAAAGAAGTAATACCTTCAAAAACAGTACTGTTTTTGATGTGCAATTGCAAGTCCCTGTGACCTTTGTGAGAACTGTATCTCATGCCAGCAGCAGTCAACTATGAACCAGGTCTCTGTTCAAAAGAATAGCAGATGTTGACAAATGACATCTCACTGTTATTGCTGCTTGCAGGAGTGAAACCGTAATTGAGAAGATAATATAAATAATTAGTGTGGAACTGTAACACTGTATATCATAAAATGTTTGTTGGAAACTTTTAACTTTTTATGTTCAGTATCTTAATATTAAATGTAATTAGACATCCTTCATTGTTCAGCTTGCTCTAAGTTCAATATTGGTACCAGCTTCAGCATGAGAGAGTTGCCACACCAATATTGTATGATCTCCAGACAGGCAAGGAAAAGGTTCACATAAAAGCAGATGCCTACATGAACAGAGCTTCCCTCATCGATGTCCTGATACCAGTTAAATATTTAATGTTAGCTAACAGTTAATAATAGACAAAAAGTTAGATTGGAATATATCAATTAAAAAAAAAGACGAGCTGATGGTGATAAGTCTGCAGTTCAGTTTAATGAGTGGGACACAGCAGGACTTTAAAAATAATTCTTGCACAGAGTTTCTATTCTAGAATTTAGTGTCCAAAAACTGTCAAAAACAAGGGCCAAATAGAGATTTCAAAGGGGAAATGGATAAGCATTTGAGGGCAAATAATATGCAGTCTGTGGGGAGGAAAAGCAGACAAAATATATTGCTCCATGATACATTGGTGGATTTGATGGGCCCTTGTTCTTCTGTGAAGCTCATTCTGTCATTGTGAGTAATTTGTGACTGCATGGTTAAATGGCAGAGATTCGAAGAGCATTCTGGATTCTTTTAAATATGACCAATAACTTTTACAGAAGCAAATAAGTACCTATTGTAAATAAATCCTTGGTAGATGCCATTTGGTGGGCCACCCTTTTGCACTATAGGATTCTTTCATTGGTCCAAGTTCGGGAAGTGACAGATGATGGAATCTGATTGGAGAGTAGAGTGAACCATGGAGAGTGAATAGAAAACTACAGTGGTCCAGCTTTCCCGTCACTTTCCTTCTCCCATTTCTCATCTTCCCTGAAAGTGTAAAGATGTACATTGAGTACAGTGTATGTCAGTCTAAAAATCAAGAATAACAGCACTGCTGCCCATTCTGCTTCTTGTTGTGTGTCAAAGGCACATAAAAGGAATATCTCTCTCTTAACTTGTTAATCATTCCACATTCATCTGGAACAATCCTCAGGCCAGGAAGATGATTCTGACAGTGACTTCAACCTTGGCATGTAAAGCAGTCCAACCATGAACGGAAATCTGTCCCACATCTTCCATCAAACCACATGAGCATCATTTTAAGGAGCTTCCAAATTCTGACATGGTAGAGGAAGCCAATGGAAGTCATGGTTAGAATTAGTTTTAAAATGAGCAGTCAGCCTTCAGAATGTTATGTAGCAGAATTACAAGGGAGTGTGCGAGTTATCCAGTAAATAACACAGTTGCAAAGTAAACAGCATTATGTAAATTTACACTTGGTCTGTGTGTGGCCAACACTCGATGTGCTTTGTAAGTATATTATAAAACCTCATCTGACCCTGTTGAAAAATGGCTTCACATGAGGAAAACAGGGCTTCAGAAAATACCGACGGAACAACTGGAGTAGCAGAGATGATCAGGAAGTGTTTTTAATCTGTTTCATCATGATGAAAGAGAATTTTCAGAGGCACAATGCTGAGACTCGTGCTTTTGTTCATTCTCAATAAAACATCTGGCCTTTTCCTCTTGTAGACTTTGTTGTCAATCCATGGAGAGAAAACTGCAATATTTAGAGACACATGCTGGAAATCTGGAGCAACACACAAATTGTTGGGAGGAACTCAGCAGGTCAGGCAGTACATATGGAAGGAAATGCACAGTTAACATTTAGGGTCAAGATCCTTCATCAGGACTGGAAAGTAAGAGGGGAAAACATGGTAGAAAAGGATACATGAAGAGGTTAGAGTCAAAGCTGGCCGGTGTTAATCGATTCCAAGTGATAGAGGTTAGATTGGCAGGTGGAGAGGGAGAGGGGAACTGATGTTCAAAGCAAGTAGGTGACACGTGGGTGGCAAAGGGCTGAAGAAGATGGAATCTGATTGGAGAGTACAGTGGACCATAGAATGGAGGTGAGGAGGGGAAGAGGAGAGATGATGATCTGAGTGATGGGCAGGGGAGGATGAAGTCAAGTCAAGTCACTATTGTCATTTTGACCATAACTGCTGGTACAGTACACAGTAAAAATGAGACAACGATTTTCAGGACCATGGTGCTACATGAAACAGTAAAAAAACTACACTGAACTACATAAAACAACACAAAAAAAAACTACACTAGACTACAGACCTACCCAGGACAGCATAAAGTGCACAAAACAGTGCAGGCATTACAATAAATAATAAGACAATAGACACAGTAAAGGGCAATAAGCTGGTGTCAGACCAGACACTGGGTATTGAGGAGTCTGATGGATTGAGGGAAGAAACTGTTACAATATCTGGTCGTGAGAGCTCAAATGCTTCGGTGCCTTTTCCCAGATGGCAAGAGGGAGAAGAGTTTGTATGAGGGGTGCGTGGGTTCCTTCATAATACTGTTTGCTTTGTGGATGCAGCGTACAGTGTAAATGTCTGTAATGGTGGGAAGAGAGACCTCGATGATCTTCTCAGCTGACCTCACTATCCGCTGCAGGGTCTTGCGAACCAAGATGGTGCAATTTCCGAACCAGGCAGGGACGCAGCCGCTCAAGATGCTCTCAATACAACCCCTGTAGAATGTGATGAGGATGAGGGGTTGAGAGATGGACTTTCCTCAGCCTTCACAGAAAGTAGAGACACTGCTGGGATTTCTTTTCTATGGAGCTGGTGTTGAGAAAGAGTATGGGGACTGCGAGGAATAGGAAAACAAAAAGGAGCACAGAGGAAAGTGGTTACTGGAAGTTACAGAAATGGATGTTGATACCATCAGATTGAAGGCTACCAAAATGGAACTTGGTGTTGGTCCTCTAATCTACATCTTGCCTCAACTTTGCAGTGGAGGAGGTCATGTCGGTGTGGGAATGGGAAGTGGACTTAAAATTAAAATGGCTGGTCACCAGGAGATCTTGGCTGCATGGCAGATGGAGCAAAAATGCTCAAAGAAGTGATTTTCCCCCATCTGTTTCTGTTCTTACTGATACAGAGGAGGTCACATTGAATGCAATCAATGATACCAATGGATTCAAGAACCTGGAAGGACTTTTGAGACCTTTGAATGGTGGTGACGGAAGGTAAAGGATTGGGAAGCTTTTAAAAAGAAACAGATGGCAAATTAAAAAGCCATAGACAAAAGATGAACAATGAAGGTGAACTAGCCAATAATATAAAAGAGGATACAATAAGTTCTTTTCAGATATATATCCTGTAAGGAGTCAAAGAAAGCCCAGAGTGGATATCAGACTGCTGGAAAATGACTCTGGAGAGGTAGTAATGGGAGACAAAAAAAATAGAGGGTGAACGTATTAAGTATTTTGCATCAACCTTCACAGTAGAAGACCCTAGCAGAATGGCAGAAATGTGAGAGTGTCAGGGGGCAGAATTGAGTGTAGCTGCTATTACTAAGGAGAAGGTGCTTGAGAAGCTGAAATGTCAGAAGGTATATCAGTCAAGTGGACCACATGGACTGCACCCCAGGGTTTGAAGAGGTAGCTGAAAAGATTGTGGAGACATTAGCAATGATCTTTCAAGAACCACTAGATTCTGGAATGGTTCTGGAGGACTGGAAAATTGCAAATGTCACTCCATTCTTCAAGAAGGGATAAAGGCAGAAGAAAGGAAATTATTGGCCAGTTGATCTCAGTGGTTGGGAACATATTGGAATTGATTATTAAGGATGTGGTTTGGGGGTACTAGGAAGGACGTGACTAAATAGGCCAACATCAGCATGGTTTCCTTGAGTGGAAGTCTAGCTCGACAAATTTGTTGGAATTCTTTCAGGAAATAACAGGCAGGATAAACAAAGAAGAGTCAGTGAATGTTGTTTATTTGGGTTTTCAGACCTTTGACAAGGTGCCAAAAAAATGAAGCTACTTAACAAAATAAGAGCCCATGGTATTATAGGAAAGATACTAGTATGGATAGAAGATTGACTGACTGGCAGAAGAAAAAGAATGGGAATAAAGGAGGCCTTTTCTGGTTGGCTGCTGGTGACTCGTGGCGTGCCACAGGGTGTCGGTTTTGGGCTGCACCTTTTCACATGATTTGGAAGAAGGAGTTGATAGAATTGTGGTCAAGTTTGCAGACGATACGAAGGGGCAAGTAGTATTGAGGAAGCAGTGTCTGGGAAAACTGGGAGAATGGGCAAAGTAGTGACAGATGGAATACAGTGTCAAGAAATGTACAGTCATGCACTCTGGTGAAGGAATAAAGGTGTATACTATCTGAGTGGGCTGAAAATTAAAAAAAATCAGAGGTGCAAAGTGACTTGGGAGTTGATGGTAAGGATTGTAATTGCAATGTTTGCATTCATTTTAAGAGGACTAGAACGTAAAAGCAAGAATGTAATGCTGAGGCTTTATAAGGCATTGATCAGACCACACCGAGTATTGTGAGTAGTTTTGGTCCTGACATTGGAGAATTGGGTCACAAGAATGATCCCATGAATGTAAGGGTTAACATACAAGGAACGTTTGATGGCTCTGGGCCTGGACTCACTGTAGTTTAGAAGAACGAAGGGAGATTTCATTCAAACATATCAAATAGTGAAAGCCCTAGATAGAGTGAATAAGGAGAGGAGAGGAGAGGAGAATGAGTGGACAAGTCTAGAACCAGAGGGCACAGCCTCAGAATAGAGGGATGTCCATTTAGAACAGATGAGGAGGAATTTCTTTAGCTAGAGGTGGTGAATTTGTGAAATTCACTGCCAGCGATGGCTCTGGAGGCCAATTCATTGAGTATGTTTAAAGCAGAGGTTGATTAGTTCTTTGTTAGTCAGGATGTCAAATGTTACAGGGAGAAGGCAGGAGAATGGGGTTGAGAGGGTTAATAAATCAGCCATGTTAGAATGGCAGCGTAGATTCAATGGGCCAAATGGCTTAATTTTTCTCTTGTGTCTTATGGTCAGTCCAGGCAAAAGTGTAAAACAGGAAATGAACAATAAAATAGGGTCCTCAGCTTCTGCAAGCTACTGTATCTTTCATTTTATAAAAATCAGATCTTATCTGTAGATAGTGAAGCTGGATGTTTGTCACCTTAGTTTTCATTTATAATAAGATGGTGTCTTTTCCAAATACTGATTCTTTTCAATTTCTCATAAGACATGGAAGTTATTGTTAAACTCAGTACTTACTACCCATGAAAATGCAGTGAGGAGATGTCAGCTGTGGAGATGGTTCCATGATGCTTCTGCTTCCTGGATCGCAGATAGCAGAAAAGCTTTGGCCTTCATGAGGTTGGAGGCGAGTTACTTGCCACAGAATATTCAGCCAGCTTTGCTTTTGTAACAATAGTAAAAAGCTAGCTGCTCCAGTTAAGTTCCCATTCAATGGTATCCCATTGACGTGGATTGTAGGGAATTTATTCATAATGTCTTTGAATGTTAAAGGGTCATGGTTCTGCCCTTAAATGACATAGCCTAGTAATTATGTTGTACATATCAGCCCAAATCATAAGTTTGCCAAAGGAAGATCACTGAAGCTTACTGAATGTCATTGCAATTAGAACACTTGTCTTAAGTTGTCCCTTATTATCCACATTGTAGATGTAAACACGCCACAGTTTTAGGAATTCCACTATTTTTTCCTAGCATTAAACATTACAAGATATCATGTTTTGTATCTAGTGAAATTCTTTTACATGGTTTCCTACTTGGGGCTCTATTTCAGATATCTTCATGCAAACAATGTGGAAAGATCTTGATAACACAACTGCTAGGTAGGAAACCTAACCTGCCAAATAGACAAAAAAGAAATACCACCTCTTCTGCAGTATGCATCAGAAAGTGAGTTGGAAAAAAAGATAGAAAAAAAAGTGTTGTTTGTTTAGCATTTTGAGTTTATTAGTTTATTTTTTCCTGATACAAGTTCCATGAGAACAAATGTTCACACCTTATCTCAGGCTCACACATCACATGAGGTGTGAATTCCGTAAGGGCAAATTTCCATGACCTATCTTGATCACAAAGGAGGCATGCCAGCAGCACTGCTTTATTAGAAGTTTGAGAAGATTTGGTATGTCACCAAAGAGCTTTGAAAGTTTCCACAGATGAACAGTGGAGAATATTCTGACAGTACGCATCACAGCATGGTACGGAGGGTCTAATGCACAGGATTTTAAAAGGCTGCAGAGAGTTGTAGATTCAGCCAGCTCCATCGCAGGTGCAACCCTTGCTACAATTGAGGACATATTCAAGAGGCATTGCCTCAAGAAGACAGCATCATGACTAAAGACCCGCACCATCCAGGACATTCCCACTTCTGATTACTACTAACAGGGAGGAGCCTGAAGACCTCCATTTAATGATTCAGAAACAGTCCATGAACACGACCTCAATATTCCTTTATCAAGGCTGGTATATATTAACATTTCATTTAGGAAAGATGCATTTGCTTACTGTAATTGCTTTCAAAAAGAATGGATTGCATGAAAATGCAAATTTAAAACCTAATTTTCTTAGCCACATTTAAAAGTAGCTGAGCGAATGTGTTGGGGTTAAAAAGAAAAAACGAAGTTCATAAGTGATATTACCATGTTCCCATACCTTGTATGCTTAGGTCACTTGATGCTATTCTTCTGTTACACTGAGTTAATCTCCAGTCATGGTGGTCTATATTCCAGGGTGCAATTCCCCATGGTTCAATGTGTGGACATCACACCATTCTTATTTCTCCAAACAGCTGATTAAAATACAATGGGCCTGGTGTCAGCATGTGCTGGGATATCCTACTGGGTGCAGTTATGAGCCTGTAGAAATTAGTGACATTGCTGTAGCATTAACAGTTAGTGAATGGCTGTGGATAATTAAACCACCAACAGGGGGCAGAGGCTCCCCAAACTCAAAAATGATATTGCCCAGCATGTGAATGGCAAAGACAAAGTTCAGGCGTGCACAATAGCATTCGACCAGAAGTGGATGGCTGGATGATGCATCTCAGTTTCCCTGGAGATGCCTATTGAAGTCATTCTTAAGGCAGCTCAATTCACTCCACATGATATCAAGATGTAGTTGAAAGCATTGAAAGTAAGAACAAGCAAGTTTTTTTTAAGTTAAATAAAAAAGACACCAAATTACAACTAATTAAATCAAGGAGGTTTGCAGGATCAGGTGATGTGTTGTAACTGCTTGATATGGGAGCTAATGGAGCCCATGTGGTTCCTGGTAGCCATATCTATAGTAAGATTTGGTTGCTCGACAATAGACAATAGACAACAGAGAGTAGGTGCAGGAGTAGGCCATTCAGCCCTTCTAGCCAGCTCCGCCATTCACTGTGATCATGGCTGATCATACACAATCAGTACCCCGTTCCTGCCCTTTCCCCATATCCCCTGACCCCGCTATCTATAAGAGCTCTATCTAACTCTCTCTTGAATGCATCCAGAGACTTGGCCTCCACTGCCTTCTGGGGCAGAGCATTCCACATTCCACACCTGAGGAAGATGACGACCTGGAAT
This sequence comes from Hypanus sabinus, assembly GCF_030144855.1. Taxonomy (NCBI): domain Eukaryota; kingdom Metazoa; phylum Chordata; class Chondrichthyes; order Myliobatiformes; family Dasyatidae; genus Hypanus; species Hypanus sabinus. The sequence continues at coordinate 44,850,006 of NC_082716.1, read as the reverse complement.
CTGAGCATCAAACAATGTGATACTTCAGGGAGGTGGGTGAGGGAGTTACTGTGTGTTCAGGAGGCAGTCACACCCATTAGATTAACTTCTTCAAATTTGGTCTGTGGTTTGGGACAAGAGAATGGAACTGAGAATGAGGCAAGTAAGGGGATTCAAGAAATAGAGGAGCCTCAGCCCTTGAGTTTGTTTATCCAGGTCTGATATCCTTGCTCCCTGTGCGGAGGCTGTAGGAATGATGAACAACCAAACCGTGACATTGTGGTTTAGGAGCCATTCAAAAGCAGTGAGAGAAGAGAAATACAGTTGTAATTTGAGAATAGGTACAATTCTCTGTCAGGACAATCGAGAGTACCGAAGGCTGTGTTACCTGTCTGGTACCCAGGTTTGGGACATCTCACGTCCTGCAAAGAACTTGGAATGGAGGGGGACTGATACAGTTGTAGTGGTCCTTGTGGGAACTAATAATGTGTGAAGAACAAGGAAAGAGGTTCTGTAGGAGAATTCCAACAGCCTCAGGACTAAATGTAAATCCAGAACCAAAAAGGTAATAATCTCTGTATTGTTACTTGAATCGTGTACAAATTGGCACAGGGTTGATAAGATAAGTAAAGTGCGTAGCTTGAACATTGGCATGAGAGAAGTTGGTTTGCATTTGTGAGGTGTTGGCATCAGTACTGGGAAAGGAGAGAGCTGTTTTGATGGTGTGGGCACCACCTGAACCATGCTGGGATCATGGTCCTACTGATTCACATAACAAGGGCTATGGTTAGGCCTTTAAACTAAATAGTAATGTAGGTGAGTACAACAGCTTTGGAATGTATGGATAAAGTAAAGGGGAAGGAGAATGCAGGAGAGATTGCTGAGGTCTCCAGAATAAAGAATAAGGCAGACAGATATTTAAGAGATAGGAATTTAAACTTCAAGCAACATGTAGACAAAATAGAGAAGTATGTCAAGTACAGAATTGCAGATGTTATATTTGAATGCATGCAGTATACAAAATAAGGTAGCTGAGCTTACAGCACAGCTAGAAATTGGCAGATATGATGTTCACTGAGTTGTGGCTGAAAGCAGCTCATAGCTGGGAGCAAAATATCCAAAGATACACATTCTATTGAAAAGGCAAGCAAGCGGACAGAGGGTTGGAAGGCTCTGTCAGTTAAAAAAATATAATCCTTTCCTTAAGAAAGAAGAGATATTATGATCAGAAGGTGTGGAATCCTTTTGGGTAACATTAAGAAACTGCAAGAAAATTATATACAGGCCTTCAAACAATAACTAGGATGTGTGGTAAAATCACAACAGGAAATAGAACACATGCTTATGGGGAATTTCAATATGCAGGTAGATTGGAAAAATCACGTTGGTGCTGGATCTCAAGAGAAGGAATTTGTAGAATGCCTACAAGATGGCTTTTTAGAACAGCTGGTAGTTGAGCCCTCAAGGGAAAAGTCAATTAAAGATTTAGAGTTGTGCAATGAACCAGATTTGATTAGGAAGCTTAAGGTAAATGAACCCTTAGGAGACAGTAATCATAATATGAAGGAATTTACCATGTAGTTTGAGAGGAAGAAGCTAAAATCAGATGTATCAATATTACAATGGAGTAAAGGCAACTTACAGAGACGTGACAGAGGAATTGGCCAAAGTTGATTGGAAGGGGACACCAGCAGGGATGACTGTAGAGAAGCAAAGGCTGGAGTTTCTGGGAGAATTCAGAATATTCAGGATCCCAAAGATAAAGAAATATTATAGAAGGAGGATGAAGCAACCATGGCTGACAAAGGAAGTCAAAGACTACGTAAAAGCAAAAGAGAGGCCGTACAATGAAACAAAAACTAGTGGGAAGTCAGAGAATAGAGAAGCTTTTAAAAATCAACTAAAGCCAACTAAAAAGCCACAAGGAGAGAAAAGATGAAAGAAAAGGGAAGCTAGCCAATAATATCAAAGAGGATACCATAAGTTTTTTCAGACATAATCTATAAGTAAAAAGGAGGCAAGTGTGGACATCAGACCGCTAGAAAATGATGCAGGAGAAGTAGTCATGGGGAACAAAGGAATAGTAGACAAACTAAATACTTAGCATCAATCTTTACTGTGGAAGATACCAGCAACATGCCAGAAATTTGAGAGGCTGGGGACAGAAGTGAATGTAGTCACTAATAATAATGAGAAGGTTCTTGGATTGCTGAAAGGTCTGAAGATGGATAAGTCACTGGGACCAGATGGATTACACCCCATGATTCAAAGGTTCATTTATTATCCACGCATGTATCGATATACAACTCCAAAAATTGTCTTTTCCAGATAGCCAAGAAACAAAGAACATGAAGGTCATTCAGAGAGAACTATCAACCCCACCCCCACCCTACACAAAGAAGAACAGCAACACGATCATCAACCGCCCCCCATAAACCCCTCCCTTCACATAAAACAGAGCAGGAACATCAACCCCCAAAAAACCTCTATTCCACACAAGAAAACTAACAGAACATCACCCCCAAACCCCCTCCCTTCACACAACAAAACCAAACATGAATGAATGATAAAATGCATAGAATATAGGGTCTTTTAAGACACTTCTGGATAGGTACATGGAGCTTAGAAAAATAGAGGGCTATGTGTAAGCCTAGTAATTTCTAAGGTAGGGATGTGTTTGGCACAACATTGTGGGCCAAAGGGCCTGTATAGTGCTGTAGATTTTCTATGTTTCTATATAAATACCATAAGTCTGGAAAAAGTCCTTAAACGCAATAATCCAAACCATAAATGCAGAACCACGATAACATCCTCTGACATTCATCGAACTAGAGCGACACCACTCGAGGCAGAGAGGCCTACCCACCTGCCACAGCAAGCCACACAGTGATAGACTGCTCAGAGATTGCTAATCCAGCAGCAAGCAAATGGAGGCAGTTGGTGCTAAAACTCTCAATCAACCAAAAGCATTTGGTTGATGTCTCAATCTCGCTCAGTGCTTTAATTGGTGATTATGGACACTTCAATCAGTGAAATGGAGTTGAACATCAGCTCATGCCCCATCTTAAAAGTTTCTTTGCATCAAGGCCGTCTAAATATGCACTCGCTTCTGGAAGTCTTCACAGAGACAGCAAAGCACTAGATCAAACGGTCTCCAGACTGTAAATTGCAGGCCCTACCAGTCCCAGAACCACGTTTAAGGTGAAAAACAGATGTAAAAGAAGTAAAAAAGACATTTTTGTGTGCCATCTGGAAGATGTTGACTGAGGGAGTGGTGCCAACATTGTTCTGAAAGAGGTAGCTAAAGAAATTGTAGCAACATTAGTAGTGAGCTTTCAAGAATCACTAAAATCAGGAATGGTTCCAGAGGGATAGAAAATCACAAATGTCACTCCAGTTTTAAAGAGGGACAGATTAAAAAAAAAGGGAATTATAGGCCAGTAAGCCTGATGACAGTGGTTGGTAAGATGTTAATAAAGATGAAGTTTTGATTTTATTAAGGATGAAGGCACATGCTAAACAGACAGAAAACAAGGAGTGGGAATAAAGGAGGCTGTAGTTTTCTGATATGTTCACATGATATGTTAATGATCTGGATGATGGCATTGATGGCTTTGTGACCAAGTTTAGGGATGACACAAAAATAGGTGAAATATGTGATGGTGTTGAGGAAGCAGAAGAACCTGAACGGGTTAGCAGAATGGGCAGTGAAGTGACAGGCAGAATACAGTGTTGGGAAGTGTATGGTCATCCACTTTGGTAGCAGGAATAAAAGAGCCGGCTATCTTCTAAACAGGGAGCGGATTCAGAAATCAGAAGTGCAAAGGGACTTCGGAATCCATGTGCAGGATTCCCTAAAGGTTAATTTTTGCTTTGTCACTGTCAAGGGTTAGCCCTATGCTGTCATCCAATTGTACAACTACAGAAGAATTATATTTTTACTGAGACTTGATTAAAATTCCCAATGTTTCTTTTGAGTGAGGAAAGAGAAACTCAAAAGGTTGGTCTCCCTGTTAATGGCCTGTGGCAGCCAGTTTTGAATGAATATGCTGGACACATGAAAAGAGTGGATGCCAGTACACAACCTTGTTCCAGAATGAAGTTCAAGTTTAATTGCCAGTCAAACCTACATGAATACAGCATTCCACCTGGGCCAAGGTGCAAACTACAGTGTCAACAGTCACATACAGCACAAGGCACATACAAGCCAACATAAAGGCCAAAGAGAGGGCATATAATAGCACAAAAATTAGTGGGAAGTTAGAGGATTGGGAAGCACTTAAAAACGACAGAAGGTAATTAAAAAAGTCATTAAGAACATAAAGATGAAATATGAAAGTAAGCTAGCCAATATTATTAAAGAGGATACCAAAAGTTTCTGCAGATACATAAAGCGTAAAAGAGATGTGAGAGTGGATATTGGACCACTGGAAAATGATGCTGGATAAGTAGTAATGGGGGACAAGGAAATGGCGGACAAACTAAGTGTTTTGCATCAGTCTTCACTGTGGAAGACACTAGCAGCATGGTGGAAGTTCCAGGTGACAGGGGCCATGAAGTGTGTGATGTTACCATTACTAGAGAGAAGGTTTGATGCACTCTCAATAACTCCAAAAGACTGGAAGTAGAGTAAATACTGAAAGGCTTTTATTAGCAGTAAAACGGAGCACGTCCATGCTGGATGACTGCCCTGGACTGTGGCGGAGTAGTGACACAATCACCTTTATCCAGGGATCTGTGGGAGGAGCCACTGGAGCAGTCAGCAGAGGGGCGTGTCCAGACAGATATACATGGTTTACCACAAGGTTATTGGGAAATTGAAACGTTTGAAGGTAGATAAGTCACCTAGAAAGAGGTGGCTGAAGAGATTGTGAAGGCATTAGTAATGATTTTTCAAGAATCACTAGATTCTGGAATGGTTCTGGAAGACTGGAAAATTGCAAATGTCACTCCACCCTTCAAGAAGGGAGAGAGACAGAAGAAACGAAACTATAGGCCAGTTAGTCTGACCCCAGTGCTTGCAAAGATGGTGGAGTTGATTATTAAGGTTGAGGTCTTGGGGTACTTGGAGGCACATGAAAAAATAGGTGCTCATCAGCATGGTTTCCTCAAGGGAAAATCTTGCCTGACAAATCTGTTGGAATTCTTTGAAGAAATAACAAGCAGGCTAGACAAAGAAGAATTGGCTGATGTTGATACTAGTGTTTTCAGAAGGCCTTTAACAAGGTGGTACACAAGACTGCTTAACAATGAGTCCATGGAATTACAGGAAAGATTCCAGCATGGATAAAGCAGTGGCTGATTTGCAGAAGGCAAAGAATGGGAATAAGGGGAGCCTTTTCTAACTGGCTGCCAATGACTAGTGGTGTTCCACAGGGGTTTGTGTTGGGACCAATTATTTTTACATTATATATCAATGATTTGGATGATTGAATTGATGGCTTTGTTGAAAAGTTTGCAGACGATATGAAGATAGGTGGAGGGGCAGGTATTTTTGAGGAAGTAGAGAGGCTACAGAAGGGCTTTGACAGATTAGGAGAATGGACAAATAAGTGGCAAATGGAATACAGTGTTAGGAAGTGTATGGTCATGTACCTTGGTAGAAGAAATGTAAAGGTTGACTATTTTCTAAATGCACAGAAAACACAAAAAACTGAGGTGCAAAGGGATTTGGGAGTCTGTGCAGGATTCTCTAAATGTTAATTTACAAGTTGAGTCTGTGGTGAGGAAAGCAAAGGCCTCATGTGGAGTATTGCGAGCAGTTTCAGGCCCCTTATCTTTAGAAAGGATGTAATGAAACTGGAGAGAGTTCAAAGGAGGTTCACAAAAATGATTCCAGGTTTAAATGGGTTTTATGAAGAGTGCTTAATGGCTCTGGGCCTGTATTCACTAGAATTCAGAAGAATGAAGGGCGACCTAATTGAAACCTATTGAATGGCGAAAGGCCTTGATAGAGAGGATGAGGAGAGGATATGTCCAATGGTGGAAGAGTCTAGGACCGGAGGACTCAGCCTCAATATAGAGAGGCAACCTTTTAGAATGGAGATGAGAAATCTCTTTAGCCAGAGAGTGGTGAATCTGTAGAATTTATTGCCACAAGCAGCTGTGGATGTTGTGTCTGTGCACAACTATATATCAATTAAAATAAAAATTCACATGTGGGAAATGGCTTTCACTGGTGTATTCACGTTACAGAGAGAAAGAGGCAACAGCATATGCACAGACAACAGATCAATATGTATTGCAAAGGTGGAGGGGTAATTGCTCTAAGAAAGACTCTTAGATAGGTACATTGAGCTTAGAAAAATAGAGGGCTATGTGGTACGGAAATTCTAGGCATTTTCTAGATAAGATTACATGGCCGGCACAACATTGTGGGCCAGAGGGCCTGTAATGTGCTGTAGATTTGTATGATCTAAGGTCTAAATAGATCCATACATTACACTTCCTCCCCCTTTAGATTAATGCAACATAAAATTGTATATGCACAAAGCATTCAATTTCCCTTTTGTAAACCCATACTCCAAATAAACATGCTTTCACAATAACAGTCCACAACTAACTTCACAGTTCTAAAGGTTCAGTCTGTTGGGTGGTGCTCTGTTTCTTACAGGGTAGCACCTCTGGACCTGTGAAGTGGCATCAGGTTTGGTAGGTGTCCTCAGTTTCTGGTAACACGTTACCATCAGTGACATGATCATCACTGAGAGGTAAGTCCAGCGACTGTAATGTGTCATTCTTGTTGGATGCAGTCGACTCGGGTGTGTTCTTCGGTTGAACATCCAGTATCTGGTCTAAATGACGTCTTCATGTCTGATATTCAAAATCCTCTGTGTACATCAGTGATGCAGTTCTTGTAGCTATCCTACTGGTGTCCACTTGTCTTCTCAATAATTACACACTAGGACTTTCTGTCCAATCTCGAAGCACCTTGCTGCTTCACTTGGCAACTGGGTGAGCTGTTTATTCTGTACTTCCCTCCGTAGACCTGGTTTTAGGAGGTCTATGCGAGATCTCAGATTCCTGTTAATGAACAGCATCGCAGGTTTTTGATTTGTCATCGCATGAACAGAGTTCTAATACACAAAAAGGAAGTTATCCACCTTGTAGATTAGAGAAACGTCCTGCTTATCCATTGTTTTAATGGACTTCATGAAGGTTTGGATAAACCTTTCAGTTAACCCATTCATTGCTGGATGGTGAGGAACTGACTAGAAATGCCTGATGCCATTTTTCTTCATGAACAGTTGGAATTTTGACATGTATTGTGGTCCGTTGTCACTCACAATTTGTTTGGGTAAGCTGTTTCTGGCGAAGATACTCCTCAGAGCGGAGAGAGTCTTTGCTGAGGTGGTTGAGTTCATTGGTATAACTTCCGGTCACTTTGAATGAACATCCCAGCAATCAGAGACATGGAGTCCATGAATTGCCCAGTGAAGTCAATACGTACTCTCTGTCATGGTGAAGACAGCCATACCCACAGGTGTAACGGTGCCTGTGGGGGTGCATTTTTAATTTTTTTTGGCATCCCAAACAGCTTTAAGTCAAGTCTTCAATCTGTTTATCTGTTCACTTCTCAAACACATTCTGATTGTCATTAAGAAGCTGTGACAATCTCTGGTTAGTGCTACCATTTGAGCTGCAGTTGCCTGTTGATGCCACACTGAAAACTTCGATTGAGTGCCTGTCGAGTTGGATTTTTCTCACCCATTCACATCTGAAAAACGCTGGCCTTTCACTTTTCAATACATAAAGCTCTCTGCTGTGTTTGGCCTTAAAGCTCCCTGCTGTGTTTGGCCTTAAAGCTCTCTGCTGTGTTTGGCCTCCATCTGTCACATTTACCTTCAGTAGACACTTTTTGCCTGTGTAGGCCTTTAGCATCACTGAGGTCTTCTCTAATGGCATCTTAGAAAACAATCTGTTCTTTTCTAAGTTTGAAGTTAACAACTCATCAGTTAATAACTCATCGGGGTGATTGATAAGTTCATGGCCTAAGGTAGAAGGAGATGTTACTAACTTCAAACTTTCTGCATAATCACTCAAAGGGTTGACCTGCACGTGTGTGTGAAGAGAGCTGTATAACTCACCTCCTTTACATTAGGCCACAAACTTATTAATCACCCCTGCTGTGGACTCTTTCTGGAGGTCTAAGATCTGTATGCTCCACAACTGCTAGACTAAGTGTGTAAATGTAGGAGGGGACTATGTTGAAAAATAAATGTGCTAGGTTTTCTAAAATTGACTCCCTCTACCTTAGGCCACAAACTTATCAATCACCCCTCGTATGTAGTACATATTACAGGGTGGGGAGTAGGGGGGGGGTCATTTCTCTAAAATAAATAGATCCATACATTACAGTGGAGGCCAAAACTTTGTGTAAATTTAGATCAGCCATGATGAAATAGTGGAGCAGACTCGATGGGCCAAATGGCCTAATTCTGCTCCAATGTCTTATTGACATAGCAAGCATATAATACATTAGTAAAATACAGTCACATAAAAAATTTGATTGAGAAAGTGCTCAGATACAGATCCATTTACAAAACTGGGGAAGACATCTGATCATTGAGGAGCTTCTAATTAAATTAGTGGGCAGCCAAATTGACTCAGGCGTGAAGTTTTATGATGAATCATGTCAGCCCAAGGCAGCTGCACACAGGTGCAGGTTTTGCAGGTGTTCTCAACCTCAAAGATCTGTGAAATCACATCAGCGAATGTTCACTGGAACTCTGGGAATACTTCCTTTATGAAGGGAAAATAGGCAACTTTAACAATAATCTTTTCTTCACTATGGAGACTAATGCTCCTGTAGTTATCATAACTGGCTTTATTTTACAAGTGGATATGCTTTTGTCATTGAAACTTAAGAATGTTTTAATGCAAGTACTTGCCATGCAAACTGTTAATGGATGATCTTATTTTAAGAAACAAAACCAGCCTCATTCATAACTTTAGTGTGAAAATTAATGTCATTTTTAGCACTGTCACATACAATTTAACTGGAGACTTTGTTTAAGTGGAAAAGCTATTCAAATAAGAGATGTACATATTTCTAACAGGTTTTTCAAGTGTTAAAAAGTACCTCTAACATTTATTGGAATCTGGAGGTAACATGAAATTTCATTTCCATAGATCGAAGTAGTAGGGCTGGGCTGGAGAGGTGGTAGAAATCTTAAAAATCTAAACACATGACCTGTCCCGATGTTATTTTGTTTTGTCTCTCACCTTAACAATTCCTGCTTTGTGTCTCTCCAGATTCAGTAGCCACCTAACAACACAGGCATTTTCAACAACAGTAAGCAAATTTGGCTGTATACTAGCCTTGAAATGAGGGGGTGTGTAATATTGTTAAATTATAAATTGGTTTATTTCACCCATGCCAAGGTACAGTTAAGTTCAAAGTAAATTTATTATCAAAGTACATATGTGTCACCATATAGAACCCTGAGATTTATTTTCTTGTGGGCATGCACAATAAATCCAATAACCATAATAGAATCAATGAAAGACTGCACTAACAGGGCAAACTACCAGGGCACAAAAGACTGAGCAAATACAAACGGGAAAGAAAAAAGAAAATAATAATAATAAATAAGTAAGCAATAAATATTGAGAACATGAGAAGAAGAGCCCTTGAAAGTGAATCTGTTGGTTGTGGGAACAGTTCAGTGATGGAGCAAGTTAGGTTGAGTGAACTTACCCTCTCCGGTTCAGAAGCCTGATGGTTGAGAGGTAGTGACTGTTCCTGAACCTGGTGGTGAGAATCCTGAGGCTCCTGTATCTTCTTCCTAATGGCAGCAGTGAGAAGAGAGCACAGCCTTGGTGGCGGGCATTCTGGATGATGGATGCTGCTTTCTTGTGACAATGCTCCATATAGATGTGCTCGGTGATGGGGAGGGCTTTACATGTGATGGCTGGGCCGTATCCACTACTTTTTGTAAGATGTTCCATTCAAGGACATTGGTGTTTCCATACCAGGCTGTGATGCAACCAGTCAATATACATCCTACACGTTGATAGCAGTTAGTCAAAGTTATATGTGTCAAAGCAGGAAACAAGCTGTCTTCGAACCTGGTGGCATAAATTTTCAGTCTTCTCTATTTTCTGGTGAATGTTAGAGGGGAGAAGAGAGAATGCCTAGGGTGGGTGGGATCTTTGATTGTGCTGACTACTTTACTGAGGCAGCGGCAAGTGTAAACTGGAGGAGAGTTGAGTTAACACGGAGGGGAAACTAGTTTCCATGACCTGCTGAGTATGTCCTCAGTTCTCTGCAGTTTCTTATGGTCATGGGCAGAGCAGTTGCCATGCCAATCTGTGATGCATCCAGGTCAGATGTGGTGCATCAATAAAAATTGCTGAGGGTAAAAGAGAACATACCAAATGACTTTAGCCTCCAGAGAAGATAGAGGTGTTATTCACCAGATATTAAAAATTACCACATCTATTCATATCTATTCTTGAGCATTATAATATCAGCCCTCTTCCCCAGCCCTGTTCAGGATGATAAGTACAGATACTGCAACTAATTCTCAGATGCCTGCAAACTTTGAGGTCAGAAATCTGGCAGAATCATAGCCAAAAAGTAATTTCCAATGAATCACAACAATAAAACCGTCATTATTGTTGTGAGTCAGCAATTTTCAATTACCTCGTCAGGCCTCAAGCTAGACAACGCAAACAATTCCGAGCACCGAAACCTTTTCATGAACAGGGATTTCTTCAGATCTCTAGCAGTTGATGAATATTAGCTGTCTCCAGGAATTTTAGAGTTAAGTCTGGATCACAGCAGACTAAGGGATGCTTTCTCCCAATCTCAGAGTCTTACGAGTGCTTTATATGCATTCCCAAAATTGACTTTGGGGTTCCAGGCTCTACGCTTAAAATTGTTATGTTGTGGCCCAGGGAAAAGTACACACTCAGGACAAGAACTACTTTTTTGGGTTTTAATCCTTTATCTATTTTAGATGTTTAAGTGCCAGAAGAGGGTCTTAAAACAAAACAAACGACTTTACAATCATGTCTCGCCGTTACAATCTCCGTTTTACCTTTGGTCCACACACTTGTGACTCGACCAGTTGCATATGCAATATAAAAATACAAAGAAAACCTCACAAAACTAATACAGTACTAATACGGTAGTGGCAATTCTGAAGGAACACAATACAGACAACATTAGAATCCCCCCAACCCTGTACCTTACACACGGGAGTGAAAATGTAGGTGAGTACATCTCATCTAAGACGTCTACTACTCTTTAGTATACACGTGCTGAACCCCTGAATGGAGACTAAACATTTACGTTACGCTGTTACATGCACTATGAGTCATGATACAATAAAGTTAGACAAAAGGTACACTTTGGCACAACTTTTACAAGATATTGCCTGATAGTTAAGTTACAGGAAGACTGACCTACTTGGCCGGTAAGGAACTTTGCAAGCCACGCTATCCAGCATTGAGTTCTTTACTCGTGAAAATCTAAAGCACCCACATGTAAAACATGTCAAATTACCGATATTCTCGAGTCGCCAACAAGCATAAGCGAATTCACATGGATATTGTAAATTAATGCTCACCTTTCCTCACCCAGCCCAGTACCTCTGAGGGAACTTGATTCCAAGGCCCTACCAGCTTCGGCAGCAGAAAGCAGAATGGTCTCCCCACTATCCCACGCGTGCGTAATGACGTCACCATCTCCACAGACGTCTATTCTAGCATTACCTGGATGAATGCCTAAGTACACTTTTAACGGTACTGAGTAAGATTCGACGGTCACCTGGTTACAGTTATGAAGACATTAAGATAGGAAATGGATTAGGAAAGGTTTAGAACAAAATGGACCAAACCCTGGCAAATATGGCTAGCTCAGTTAGGCATCTTGGTTGGTGTGAATAAGGTGGCCCAAAGGGCTACTTCCATGCTGTGTGATTCAAAGACTCAAAATTGAACAACTCTTTCAAAGAGCTGCCTCAGACACAATAGTGCAACTGGGCTAAGAGTGCTCCAAAACTATGAATATCAGACCATATAATCAATGGATAGTTTAAAGCTGCATGATGGAAGTGTTATTTGTTCTCCTGTCAATCTGAGTTCCTCCTGCATCATTCCTGTAACACCTTTCAAACCCATGGCACAGCTCACAAACCTAACGAGATACTTACAAAGTAAGAGCAGTCAATTTCTTTAGTATGTTGTCCACCATTTTGGTGATGTGGAGAAACTGCAGAGATTGTGATTGCTCTTAAAACAAAGAAGATTAAGGAGGAGATACATTAGGGAAAAAGTAAACCACCAGAGCATAATACGTACAGAAGAAGCAGAATTGGGCCATTCAGCCTTTGAGTCTGTTCCACCATTCTATCATGTCTGATTTATTATCCCCTCAACCACAACTGAATTTAGTGGTGCAAATTAGTGAAGTAGTGGCAACATTGGAGAGTCAGTCACCAGAATGCCACCCATAAATTTACTGACAATACAACTGCTGTTGGGAGAATTTCAGATCGTTATGAGGAGGCGTACAGGAATGAGTTAGATCAGCTGGTTGAGTGGTGTCACAACAACAACCTTGCACTCAACATTTGTAAGACCAAGGAATTGATTGTAGACTGGGGAAGCCAAGGGAAATCACACTGGTCCTCATCAAGGGATCAAGAGCAGTAAGGGTGAGCAGTTTCAAGTTTTTGGGTGTCAAGTTCTTTAAGGATCAATCCTGAATTAATACAATTGCAAACAAGGCCTGAAAGTGGCTATACTTCATTAGGAGTTTGAGGAAGTTTGGCATGTCACCAAAAACACTTGCAAATTTCTACAGATGTACCATGGAGAGCATTCTAACTGGTTGCATCTCCATCTGGTATGGAGGGGGCCAGTGCACGGGATCACAAAAAGCTGCAAAAAGTTGTAAACTTAGCCAATTCCCCAATTCACTAGCCTCCCCAGCATCCAGGACATCTTCAACAGGTGATGCCTTATGTAAAGGCGGTATCCATCATTAAGAACCCCATCACGCAGGGCATGAATAGGATGACTGACTAGATACAGCGTGGGGAGCTCAAGGAGTTAGGTACCAAGTTAAAGGGCAGGACCTCCAGGGTTGTGATCTCAGGATTGCTACCTGTGCCGTGTGCTAGTGAAGCCAGAACTAGGAAGATTATACAGTTTAACACATAGGAAAGGAGTTGGTGGAGGAGATTTTTGGATCATTGAGGTCTCTTCCAGGAAAGGTAGGAAATGCACAGAAGGGGTAGTTTTCACCTGAACTTGAGGGGGACCAATATCCTAGAAGGAAGGTTTGTTAATGCTTCACGGTGGGGTTAAACGAGAGTTGCAGGGGATGGGAATCAGAGTGTCAGAACAGTTAATGGACAGGTTGTGGAGGCAGATGTTGGTAAGATCTCAGACAAAGTTATCAATCAAAAGATTAAGCATGGTGCAACCAGTGGCCTGAGCTGCATATATTTCAATACAAGAATTACCATAGGAAAGGCGGATGATGATACTGAAGATGAGGTAGCTGGTTTACAAACAGAGGCAATGTGTAGTGAGGAGGGGCTGTCAGTAAGACAACATTTCAGTCAACAGGATGAGTTGGAATGTAAAAGATGGACAAAACTGTAAAGGGTGAGTATAGGACTGAAGGTGTTGTATATCAATATGTGCAGTATATGGAATAAGGTAGATGGACTTGAAGCACAGTTGCAGATTGCAGGTATGATGTCGTAGGCATCACTCAATCATGTCTGAAAGAAGATTGTAGCTGGGAGCTTAATGTCCGATGATATGCATTGTATCGAAAAAACAGGTAGGAAGGCAGCAGGGGCGGCATTTGGAAAAAATTGAAATCAAATCAATAGAAAGAGGTGACATAGGGTCAAAAGGTGTTGAATCATTGTGGATAGAACTAAGGAACTGCATGGGTCAAAAGACCTTGATGGGAGTTGCATACAGACCCCCCTGCCCCCCCAAACAATGGTAAGGATCTTGTCTACAAATTACAAGAGATAGAACATGCATGCCAAAAGGGCAATATTATAATTGTCACGGGGAATTACAATATGCAGGTAAGTTGGCAAAATCAGGTTGGTGTTGGATTGCAGGAGGAAGAATTTCTAGAATGCCTTCAAGATGGCTTTTTCGAGCAGCTCATGGCTGAGCCCATTAGGGGATTAATTATTCTGGACTGGGTGTTGTGCAATGAACCAGAATTGATTACAGAGCATAAAAGAAAAATGTAAAAGAACCCTCAGGGACCAGCGATCATAAAATGATTGAATTCACCCTGAAATTTGAGAAGGAGAATCTAAAGTCAGGTGTATCAGTATTACAGAAGAGTACAGGGAATTACAGAGGCTTGAGAGAGGAGTTGGCCAGAATTGATTGGAAAAGAACACTGGCAGGGATGACAGCAGAGCAGCAATGGCTGGAATTTCTGGAAGCAATTCAGAAGGCACAGGATATATACATCCCAAAGAGGAAGAAGTATTCTAAAGGAAAGATGACACAACTGTGCTAACAAGAGAAGTCAAAGCCAACATAAAAGCCAAAGAGAGGGCATATAATAGAGCAAAAATTAGTGGGAAGTTAGAGGATTGGGAAGATTTTAAAAACCAACAGAAGGCAACTAAAAAAGTCATTAAGAAGGTAAAGATGGAATACGAAGGTAAGCTAGCCAATAATATTAAAGAAGATACCAAGAGGATATCAGACCAGTGGAAAATGGCAGATGTACTGAATAAGTATTTTGCACTAGTCTTCACTGTGGAATACACTAGCAGTATGGTGGATGTTACAGTGTCAGGAGTCATGAAGTGTGTGAAGTTACCATTACTAGAGAGAGGTTTCTTGGGTAATTGAAAGATCTGAAGGTAGATAAGTCACCTGAACCAGATGGTGTACACCCCAAGGTTCTGAAAGAGGTGGTTGAAGAGATCGTGAAGAAATTAGTCATGATCTTTCAAGAATCACTCGATCCTGGAGTAGTTCTGGAAGACTGGAAAATTGCAAATGTCACTCCACTCTTCAAGAAGGGAGAGAGGCAGAAGAAAGGAAACTATAGGCCAGTGGTTGGGAAGATGTTGGAGTCAATTATTAGGGATGAGGACCCAGGGTACTTGGAGGCACATGATAAAATAGGCAGCAGTCAGCATGCACACACAAAATGCTGGCGGAGCACAGCAGTTCAGGCACCATCTATAGGAGAAGCACTGTTGACGTTTCGGGCCAAGACCCTTCGTCGGCCCGAAACATTGACAGCGCTCCTCCCTATAGATGCTGCCTGGCCTGCTGTGTTCCACCAGCATTTTGTGTGTGTTGTTGTTTGAATTTCCAGCATCTGCAGATTTCCTCGTGAGTAGTCAGCATGGTTTCCTCAAGGGAAAATCTTGTCTGCCAGAGCGAGAGGGAGGATAGGCAGATGATAGAGAAGGGACACACTCAGACCAAAGGTTTGAGATGTATCTATTTTAATGCAAGGAGTATTATGAACAAAGCGGATGAGCTTAGAGCATGGATCAGTACTTGGATCTATGATGTGGTGGCCTTTACAGTGATTTGGATGGCTCAGGAGCAGGAACGGTTACTTTGAGTGCCAGGCTTCAGAGGTTTCAGAAAGGACAGGAAGAGAGGTAAAAGAGGTGGGGAGTGGCACTGCTGATCGGAGATAGTGTCACGGTTGCAGAAAAGGAGGAAGACATGGAGGGATTGTCTATGGAGTCTCTGTGGGTGGAAGTTAGGAACAGGAAGGGGTCAATAACTCTACTGGGTGATTTTTATAGACCACCCAATAGTAACAGGGATATCGAGGATCAGATAGGGAAACAGATTCTGGAAAGGTGTAATAATAACAGGGTTGTTGTGGTGGGAGATTTTAATTTCCCAATTATCGATTGGCATGTCCCTAGAGTGAAGGGTTTAGACGGGGTGGAGTTTGTTAGGTGTGTTCAGGAAGGTTTCTTGACACAATATGTAGATAAGCCTACAAGAGGAGAGGCTGTACATGATCTGGTATTGGGAAATGAAACTGGTCAGGTGTCAGATCTCTCAGTGGGAGAGCATTTTGCAGATTGTGATCACAACTCTATCTCCTTTACCATAGCATTGGAGAGGGATAGGAACAGACAAGTTGGGAAAGTGTTTAACTGAAGTAAGGGGAAATATGAGGTTATCAGGCAGGAACTTGAGAAGCATAAATTGAGAACAGATATTCTCAGGGAAATGTATGGAAGAAATATGGCAAATGTTCAGGGAGTTCTACATAATGTAGGCCTCTGTTAGTCTCGATAGACCATGGATTTGTGCCTTGGAAAGTTTCCAGGGCACAAGTCTGGGCAGGTTTTTTTTTTAATGGAAGACCGGCAGTTGCCCAAACTGCAAGTCTCCCCTCTCCACGCCACCAATGTTGTCCAAGGGAAGGGCATTTGGACCCATACAGCTTGGTACCGGTGACGTCACAGAGCAATGTATGGTTAAGTGCCTTGCTCAAGGACACACACACAGCCTGAGCCAAGGCTCGAACTAGCGACCTTCAGATCACAAGATGAACGCCTTAACCACTTGGCCACCCACCAACATAGGTATGTTCCAATGAGAGGGAAAGGATTATAAGGCTAGAAGATTATAAAGCTAGCAGGAAGGAGCTTAAGAATGAAATTAGGAGAGCCAGAAGAGGCCATGAGAAGGCCTTGGTTGGCAGAATTAAGGAAAACCCCAAGGCATTCTACAAGAATGTGAAGAGCAAGAGGATAAGATGTGACAGAATAGGAACAATCAAGTGTGACAGTGGAAAAGTGTGTATGGAGCTGGAGGAGATAGCAGAGGTACTTAATATGTACTTTGCTTCAGTATTTACTACAGAAAAGGATCTTGGCGATTGTGGGGATGACTTACAGCGGACAGAAAAGCTTGAGCATGTAGATATTAAGAAAGAGGATGTGCTGGAGCTTTTGGAAAGCATCAAGTTGGGTAAATCACCGAGATCGGATGAGATGTATCCCAGACTACTGTGGGAGGCGAGGGAGGAGGTTGCTGAGCCTCTGGTGATGATCTTTGCATCATCAATGGGGACAGGAGAGGTTCCAGAGGATTGGAGGGTTGCTGATGTTGTTCCATTATTCAAGAAAGGGAGTAGAGATATCCCAAGAAATTATAGACCAGTGAGCCTTTCTTCAGTGGTTGGTAAGTTGATGGAGAAGATCATGAAAGGCAGGATTTCTGAACATTTGGAGAGGCATAATATGATTAGAAATAGTTAACATGGCTTTGTGAAAGGCAGGTCATGCCTTATGAGCCTGATTGAATTTTTTGAGGATGTGACTGAACACATTGATAAAGGTAGAGCAGTAGATGCAGTGTATATGGATTTCAGCAAGGCATTTGATAAGGTACTCCATGCAAAGCTTATTGAGAAAGTAAGGAGGCATGGGATCCAAGGGGACATTGCTTTGTGGATCCAGAATTCACTTGCCCACAGAAGGCAAAGAGTTGTTGTAGAGGGGTCATATTCTGCATGGAGGTCAGTGACCAGTGGTGTGCCTCAGGGATCTGTTCTGGGACCCTTACTCTTTGTCATTTTTATAAATGAGCTGGATGAGGAAGTGAAGGGATGGGTTAGTAAATTTGCTGATGACACAAAGGTTGGAGGTGTTGTGGATAGTGTGGAGGGCTGTCAAAGGTTACAGTGGGACATTGATAGGATGCAAAACTGGGCTGAGAAGTGGCAGATGGAGTTCAACCCAAATAAGTGTGAGGTGGTTCATTTTGGTAGGTCAAATATGATGGCAGAATATAGTATTAATTGCAAGACTCTTGGCAGTGTGGAGAATCAGTGGGATCTTGGGGTCCAAGTCCATAGGACACTCAAAGCTGCTGCGCAGGTTGACTCTGTGGTTAAGAATGCATATGGTGCATTGTCCTTCATCAATCGTGGGATTGAGTTTAGGAGCTGAGAGGTAATGTTGCAGCTATATAGGACCCTGGTCAGACCCCACTTGGAGTACTGTGTTCAATTCCGGTCACCTCACTACAGGAAGGATGTGGAAACCATAGAAAGCATGCAGAGGAGATTTACCAGGATGTTGCCTGGATTGGGGAGCATGCCTTCAGAGAATAGTCAGAGGCTTTTTCCCAGGGCTGAAATGGCTAGCACCAGGGGTGCAGTGCTAATTTTTGAGATGCTGGAGCTGACAAAATGCTTGCCATTTCCTATATCCTCTCTATATATATGTCACACCCAATTTGTGTACCTGCTTATTTCATGTACTGGGCAACTTCCTTGCCCCATTCATGTAATGAGCAGGTACACAAATTGGGTGTGACATATATATATATATGAATAGGGCTTCTCAAGCACCAAACCAAAATGAAAAAAATATATGAATTCCAGAGCTCCACAGAAATATAGTGATAGTTTAGACATTAACAAGATTATAGGCTATCACTACATTTCAGTGTATAACTGGTACAATAAAACATATAATACTTAATTTAATAATATGACAATGTATTACATGGTTGCACTAATTATCATAAAATATAATTATCAAGCAAGTAAAGGAAAAGACAGTAATCATGTATTTTACCGATTTAAAAGTAATTACCTACTTACCAAATGCCACCAATGAGAAGTTTCACAATAATTTCCACAAAGGGTCAGGCGTAATTTGTGTTCGGGGGTCTGAAGCAACTCTTGTCCTGGTGTCATCTGCTGATCTATGGTACCGCAGCCATGATGTGACATACAGCTCAGGATTCCACTGAACTAGAGGAGGTCCAAGTAGTTTAACAAACGTAAGTGATGATATATGAGTTATGAGAATTCTTGAGCGTGTTGTTGTTATTATCAAGTTCATGTGACCGAATTCTCTCTCACACTCAGCTCATGAACAGCTCAGCAATGGGCGTAAATCTTGGGGGATGCGGCATCCACAATCCTCCACATAATCTCTGATGGCATTTATTACAGAGGAAGAAAGCTTAAACCTCTAACAGAGAGATGATATTGCAGCTTCTCCATAGTTAGACAGTATTTCAGCAGGCCAGTTATCTTTATCAAGGACACACATGTCACTCAGCAGGGATTTATACATACTTTGAGGTTGAGAAGTATGAGAACCTTTCAAGGATGTTGCCGTGAATATACGGTGCTGCAAATTGATTATAAGAAACTGTAGGTAATTAATGGAGACAATTTTGTTGTTGCTTGTTAAGGTAATTTCTCCAAACTTCCCCTTTTCAACTGCCTCTTGAGCTTCTAGAGCTTTGGTACCAGGTTGCTCTTTTCAGTCCATGCAGTGATCTTATGCTCCGTTGGATCAGTCTGTCTGCATAAACAATCATAGTAGTGTGTTTCTGTAAACACTCTGACAGTAAACCATTCATGCAATGTGTCATACATTAGAGCTAAGTCCAATAGAAACTGTTCTGAAGAGTCTTTTCAACAGACCTTCATAGGTTTTTCTGTCACTCCCAGACCTTGTTTCACCCTTCATTGCTTTTTCAAAATGAAAACACAGTGCTTCATAATTTTGCCACACTGCTGAAACTGTTCGAAACGAGCTAGCTACCCACCTGGTGCCCAGAACAGGACCTATTTTGCAAATTTGTTGTTCTAGTTGAGAGGCACATTCAGACAGTTCCTTTTGATTTAGAGGTGACCTATGGTAAACAGAGTACAATTTGTCCATAAATGATTGAAAATGATTTACTTCATGAACTTCTCTCACCAAAAACACCTGCTGCAAGTTCTAATCTGTGATTAAAACAGTGCCAAATTATCACATCAGGATAATGTTTCTTGAGAATTGTAGCAACACCAGATTTGACACCAAGCATTGTGCTCACCCCATCACTAGCAAATGCTACAAGGTTCTGTTTCACGTAAGAGTCATCAAACCCATGGTTACTGAGACAGTTCAATAGATGCTCAGCAATAGTTCCAGCTTTCTGATCAGGCAGTTCAATTAAATCTAAAAACATAAAATGGGGATCACCTTCCTTATCACTTTCACATTTCAAATAAACTGTTAGGGTGGTCTTGGTGCTCAGGCTTAATGCTCAGCCATTTATCTGCTTGATATGCTGGCAAATTTTCTTTTTCATATTAATGGCTATGTGATTAATTATCTCTGTAGCACTAGTGCGGGTATGCTGTCCAATTCCAATGTCAATACCATTTTTTTTTTGAAGTTCCAATAAGCCAAAGTGATTGGAGTACGGTCTGTCATTCTGAGCTAAATAATATGTAGAACTAAAAATTGAACAAGTTCCCTTTAGATGTGAAGCATTCATGGTGTCACATAATTTTCCAAGAGCATCTTCACTAGCTATATTTTCAACACTGACTAGTAGTATTTTCAACTAATAGTGTGAGCTTTTGATAGGTTGTGATCAACAATTTTTTTTTTCTGAGAGACTTCAAGCACGTACTTCAATCGACTCCATAATAGGATAGTTGGTCCATCTGCCATGCCAATTCTCCTGTGATCTTGAGGCTGTAGTGCTTTACATAGCCAGCCAGCTATCCCTTACTAGCCTTAAACTCCTTCCTCTCTCTCTCCTCAACCCCCTCACAGTAGTGCTCATAGAGGCTAAGTGCTTTTTGCCATCAATCGGGATATGCTTCTGTGACACGTCCTCTAGTCACACACTAAATGCTTTCTCAGTCTTTGCAAGCACTTTATCATGAACCAGAGAGACCATTTTTGCCATTGTAGGGTTAGAACTAACACTTCAACGAATTTCAGCTTCTGCTTTATTGTTCAAATGCTCGATTCTTACCGACCTTATGGCCCACTTCGGCAAGCAACATGCCACTTTTCAAAAGATCTAAGAGTTTCATTTTCTTGGTGAACAATGCTCAAACAATGAGTGCTGGAGAGAGACTGAGGCTTTGTGAAATGGCGGGAGGCTACAGCAGGGTATGCTGGGACAACGGGTCGAGCGAGGAGGAATTTCACAAAACAGTCACAGCTCCTGGATTTCACCAAAAACGATCAAATATCCTAATGTTATTAGTGGTATTTTCTCCACCAGCCACCATTCCCTCTCCCCAACCCCCGCTTCTGTAAAGTTCCTTCTATTTAATATGCGGCCGCTGTCTATTTAATTGTTTATTTTGACTTTTTTTTACAGAGGTGTCAGAGTGGCACTCCACTGCAATCCTGGCTAGCACAAGAGGGCACAATTTTAAGGTGCTTGGAAGTGGGTACAGAGGAGATGTAAGGAGTGATTTTTCAGGCAGAGAGTGGTGAGTGTGTGAGCTGCAGGTGACAGTGGTGGAGGCAGATATGATAGGGTCTTTTAAGAGACTCCTGGATGGCTACATGGAGCTTAGAAAACAAAGGGCTACGGGTAACCCTAGGTAATTTTTAAGGTAGGGACATGTTTGGCACAGCTTTGTGGGCTGAAGGGCCTGTATTGTGCTGTAGTTTTCTATGTTCTAAATCTGTTGGACTTCTTTGAAGAAGTATTAAGTAGGATAGACAGAAGGCAATCAGTTCATGTTGTGTAATTGGATTTTCAGAAGGCCTTTGACAACGTGCCACACTTGAGACTGCTCAACAAATGAGCCCATGGTATTGCAGGAAAAATTCTAGCATGGATAAAGCAGTGGCTGATTGGCAGGAGGCAAAGAGCAGGAATAAAGGGAGCCTTTTCTGGTTGGCTGCCGGTGACTAACGGTGTTCCACAGGGGGTCTGTGTTGGGACCGATTCTTTTTACGCTATATGTCAATGATTTTGATGATGGAATTGATGACTGCTGCAAAGTTCACAGATGATATGAAGATAGGTGGAGGGGCAGGTCGTTTTGGAGAAGTAATGAGGCTGCAGAAGGACGGACGGGTTAGGAAAATGGGCAAAAAATGACAGATGGAATATTGTGTCAGTAAGTGTTTGGTCATGCACTGTGGCAGAAAAAAATGAAATGGCTGTCTATTTTCTGAATGGAGAAGTTACAAAAAAACTGAGGTACGAAGGGACTTGGGACTTCCTGTGCAGGATTCCCTAAAGGTTAATTTGCGGGTTGAGTCTGTGGTGAGGAAGGCACATGCAAAGTTAGCGTTCATTTCAAGAGGAATAGAATATATAGATATGGATGAAATGCTGAGTTTTTATAAAGCACTGGACAGGCCTCACCTGGGGTATTGTGAGCAATTTTGGGCCTATTATCTTAGAAAGGATGTGCCAAACTTGAAAGGGTTCAAAATAGGTTAACGAAAATTATTCCACAATTGAATGGCTTGTCATATGAAGAGCGTTGATGTCTCTGGGACTGTGCTCACTGGGATTCAGAAGAATTAGGCACAGCCTCATTGACCCCTATCAAATAATGAAAGGCCTTGATAGCGTGGATGTGGAGAGGATGTTTCCTATGGTGGGAAAGTCTAAGACCAGAGGACACAGCCTCAAAATATAGGGGCATCCTTTTAGTACAGAGCTGAGGAGACATTTCTTTAGCCAGGCAGTGATGATTCCGTGGAACTCTGCCACAGGCAGCAGTAGAGGCCAAGACTTTATGTATATTTAAGGCTGAGGTTGATAGATTCTTGATTGATCAGGGCATGATGAAATACATGGAGAATGCAGGAGGTTGGGCAGAGAGGAGAACTGGATCAGCCATGATGAAATACTGGGCAAAATGCCCTAGTTCTGCTTCTGTATCTTATGGTTTTACGAACATGTCCTTTTATTCATTGCTATCATGAGGCAGAGGTATAGCAGCCTGAAGACAGACACTCCATGTTCAGGAGTGGCTTCATCTCCTCCACTATCAGATTTCTGAATGGACAATGAACCCATGAATATTTCCTCACTAGTTTTCCTCTCTTTTTACATGACAATTTATTTTTTATATATACCTATTGTAATTTATAATTTTAATTACTAGGTATTACAATGTACTGCTGCCTCAAAACAACAAATTTCACAAGACATGTCAGTGATGTTAAACCTGATTCTGAGGATCCAGATTTATCCAGACTACCGAAGGAACTGATGGTAACATAATGGTTTGTTTTAGTCAGCAGGTCACAAGGATCTGAAATATACCACCTGAAGGAACAGTAGAAGCACACCGAAATGAATAACAGATGAGACTAATCTGACCAGTCTTCCTAAGAGCTAGCTCAATATACTAACTGCTTTTTATTGTGGTCTAATGTTCTATTTTTCCATTGCACAAGTTCTCATCCAAATGTAACCACTGATCATGTGACCTGTAAATTCAATCAGTGCAAAGTTGACTATCTCTTTTGCCTTTACAGATGCTGCCTGACCTGCTGAGTTTCTCCAGTAGCTTGTTTTTTGCTCCTTCCATCAACATTTAGCCTGCCATGCCATCATGTGGTACTTTGCTGCAACTTCAAATGTTGCACAGCTTCAGACTACCCGCTAACTGACTTGTGGAGTGCAGTTTGATTACCCAAAGGGGAGCAGTGGTGCATGCACACTTGCGGTACAAATCCCTCTAGATACCATATTAGTTCAGCCAGCACACTGTATGCCTGCTGGAGATCCAGAGAATTAATGATCCAGCTCTGTAAGTGATGCTAATTTTGACCAGTGTTGTCTTTTTTTATCTAATGCCTTCTAACCAAGTTAGCTTTGTGTTCTGCAGCAGAAATCAGATTCAGGTTTAATATCACTGGCATATGGCATGAAATTTGCCATTTTGTGGCAGCAGTACAATTGCAATACATAATAAAAAGAACATAAATTACAATGTATACATATATTCAATTAATAAGTAATGCAAAAGGGGGAAAGAAAGGGAAAAAATACAGAGGGAATGTTAATGGGTTGATTGTCCATTCAGAAATCTGATGGTGGAGCTGTTGCTAAAACATTGAGTGTGTCACTTGGTAGCAATGAGAAAAGGACATGTCCTGAGTGATAAGGGTAATAATGGTTGCTGCCCTTTTGAGGCATTACCTTTTGAAGGATTCCTGGATGCAGGGGAGGCTGGTTCCATGATGTAGGTGACTGCATTTACAACTTCTTGCAGCTTTTTCTGATCTTGTGCAGTGACCCCTCTATTTCAGACAGTTGGAATGCTCTCCATGGTACGTCTGTAGAAATTTGCGAGTGTCTATAGTGACATACCAATTCTCCTCAAACTTATATAGCTACTGTCGTGCCTTCTTTGTAATTGCATCAATATGTTGCCCCCAGGTTGAATCCTCAGAGATGTTGAGGATCTTGAATCTGCTCGCCCTTTCCACTTCTGATCCCTTGATGAGGACTAGTGTGTGTACCCTCGATTTCCCCTTGCTGAAGTCCATAATCAATACCTTGGTCTTACAGGTATTGAGTGCCAGATACCACACTCAACCAGCTGATCTATTTCACTCCTGTACACCTCCTTGTCACCACCTGTCACAATACTGTCATTGGTAAATTTATAGATGACATTTGAGCTGTGCCTGGCCACACAGTTGTGGGTCTAGAGAGAGTAGAGAATGGGTTAAGCATGCATCATTTAGGTGCGCCAGTGTAGACTGTCAATGAGGAGATGTTATTTCTAACCCACACAGACTGTGGTCTCCCAATGAGGAAATCAAGGATCCAGTTGCAGAGGGAGGTACAGAGGCCCATGTTTTGGAGCTTATTGATTTGAATGAGGGTATGGTTCCCTACTACTGCTACAAGTGTGTGAAGGTATGTTATAGCATTAATACAGTGTGAGAGTAATTGGTAATAATTGTTAGAAATTATTAGTAGCTGAATGATAGAAGTATGGAGCACTGAATAATGCATACATGGTAAAGTTGATTAGATATGGCACGTGAATTCAGGGAGGTGAAATTGTTGAACACGATACTAAAAAGTAGACATCAAAGTATGATATCTCGTAGATAGTGAAGAGTAGACTAAAAAGTAGATATCTCTCCCCTTCCATCTCAGTCCCTGAAAAAGGGTCATAGCTCATTGACTGATTATTCATATCCATCAATGCTCTCTGAACTAATGAGTTCCTCCAGCATTTTGTGTGTGTTGCTTTGGATTTCCAGCAGCAGACTTCCTCATGTTTATGATTAGATATCTTAGCATGTTTAAAAAGCAGGATGTGCTGTTTGGTAAATGAGTAAATTAGTTTATTACTGTCAAATGTACTGAGGTATAATGAAAAAATTATCTTGCGTACCATTCATGCTGATTAATTCATTACAACATTGCATCGAGTTGGTTCTAAGTAAAGGAATAAGAATCCAGATGAAAGTATTACAGAGAAAGTGCAGTCCAGGTGAACAGTAAGGTGCAAGTTCATCAGTTAGATTCTGAGGTCAGAGTCTACTTTATCGAACCAGCGAACCATTCAATGGTCTTAATTCAGACAGACAGAAGGTGTCCTTGAGCCTGGTGGTACATGCTTTCGGGCTTTTGAGCGAGAGAATGTCTGGCGTGGATGGGGTTTTTGATTCTGCTGGCTGCTTTACTGAGGCAATGAGAAGTATGTTGATGTCCTGACAAATTCTAAATTTTCATGGGCCATAGGTGAGGTATCATATAATTGGAGGACAGTAAATTGGTATCCTTAATCAGGAAAGCAGCAGAGATACAGCAAGTAATTACATTGAGGGACAGGATTCATTTGCACTTAGAAATGTAGGGAATAATCAAAGATAGCTGGCAGCATTTTGTTAATGAGAGATCTGTCCAACCAATTTAACTGCATTTATTACCTCTTTATAAAATGTATCGATCAGGGTAGTGCAGTTGATGAAGTCTACACAGTCTTCATTCAGACCTTTTTCCAGGATCCACATGTCAAATTGATCCAAAAAGTTAAAGAGGAGAGAAGAACGTCTGACGGCATCAAATCCATGAAAATCCCATCGCCAGTTTTCCATTGAAATCAATTGACAAAATATACACACAGCATGGAACATGCACAGGGAAAAGTCCCAACAGCTTTGGCATGCCTTGCATCATGTAAAGGGATCAATCTGTTAAAAGTTCATCAGGTGGTCAGTTGTGATCAAAGACCCTGCGTTCCAAATAGAATTCTGTAAAGGTCTGCTAGCTGCACCTGCATGCATATTGAGATGAAGTTTGCTTCTTCTGTCACTTCTGTAAATGTTGCTCTCATTGGACCTCCATGACAACTGGGGGAAGCCGGTGAGAGCTGGGCATCATTGACTGCTCCTCCTGCAGGGATAACATAAAAGTGACAGGAAAAACATTTTCTTTACTTTTTCAATCCTGTCTCTGTTTAATATCTGGAGTAAACTCCAAGGGATAAAATTAATGGGCTGAATGACCTGTTCTGCCATGCAACATCTGTTTCTTAGAGGGTGGAAGGATAATGCATGCTTCTGCATTGCATGAACCTTTCCCAATCACCTGTCTTGGTTCTATAATTTATGATCTCTTTATACATTAACGTTGCACAATGCCCTAATGTATACCGTGATTTTGTCTTCACTAGGACTAGACCTGGATCAATGGAGCCCTGACGCAGCAGTTCTGGTGTCCAAAGTAATAAATAAGAAACAGGAAGTCATTTGTGTCATCTGAATAGCTCATACCCAATAACGTTAACGCTGTTTTCCATCCTTTTTCCATTTGCCTGAATTGCTCCATTATCCATGGAGCGATAGTTATCCAAGTCGACCCTTCAGCTAACTTGTCCATGAATAGTCCCTTGTCCTTCTAATACTTTCCTATCCAATTAACTGTCTAAATTTATTTTAAACTTTGTAATATTTTCACTTTGCACTGGTCCCATGATAGACAGTCTTGTCTCAATAAACACAAAGAGATGCTGGATATCCAGAGCAACACACGTGAATCGCTGGAGGAACTCAGGCAGCATCTATGGAAATGAATGTACGGCTGAGGTGTGGAACCTGGTGAAGCGTCTCGGCACAAAACGCCGACTGGTTATTCACCTCCAGAGACCTGCTGAGTTCCTCCAGTATCGTGTGTGTGTAAATCTCTCTCATTACATTCGCGGGAAACTCGCAAAGATTGAACACTGGACTACCTAATATAATAGATAATCACAAGTGGCCCGTAATTTTTCTACCAACAGTCGATTTTGTTTGAATTTTATTTTCAAGAGATCATAAATCTGTGAATCTGGAGTACGAACGAAAAGGAAAGTTCAAAAGCTACTCGCTTTGTTATGAGATATAAAGTATTCCATTTGAAATAGCCACGATGTAAAATTCAACATTTCATTTTTTAAAAAAGAAAATATTTGTGCACTCACAAAATGCTGCAAGGAACTCAGCAGATCGATGGAAGGAAATGAACTGTCGCCGTATCGGGCACAGACTCCGCGTTTCTCTTGCATTTTGTTTTGCTCTTACAGCTCCACACACGAAATATATTTCCAAATTTTCCTTTATTCAACACTTTTCTAACGAGAGGCATTTTTAATACATGTTGGGAAACTTCCAGAAAGAAAAAAAGTTTCCCAACTTTAACTTTCCGGGAGGGGGGAAGGAAGATCGTTCCAAATGACTACTGGTAAACTAATCTTCATTTGGAGTATACCAGACAACCCGTTCTTACTCGAGAGGTTGTATTGAAGACTTTAGGGGATTGCGTTAATTGTTTACAGAGGCTATGTGAAAGGTGAAGTTTGTAGGGCAGCAGGTTTTCCAAGATTTTACTGCGAAGGGAGGACTTTGGGCTCACAATGATAAAAACATTGAATTGGCAGAAATTCTGTTAATCGGCTGATAACATTTACTACCCTTCATTGAAATAAAATGAAGGAGACGGATTAGAGTTACCCCCAGTCCTCAGCACCAACTCACCTGCCTTGCATCCATGATTCCTGAAGTAGTATTTCCATATTCCCGGACTCTAGGTTTCATTAGACAATGGAAGCCCGCAGCCGAACCGCGTTACGTGCCTCAGCGGGAAACGCGAACTGAGAGGAATCCCCGGCTTCACGAGACTTTAGCTTGTTACGTCACAATCGCCGGGCGGTATGTCTTTTCGCTCCTGCTCCGAGTGCAAACTTGGACTTGCACGATGACGGTCGGTTGCTGAGGGCACTGGGCTGTTTGGATGGCGAGCAAGGTTGTCAGTTGTGAAGTAACCTACAATGTACACTAAAGAGGGCGTTTCTCTCCAGCTCAAATTTGGGAATCCTGGAGAAACGAATTTGACTAAGCATCAAACAGAAGTGAATAGAGCAGGTGAGAATTTTACCTCATTTTTCTGTATAAAAAATTTTGCAATCCCTGAATGAAAGTTTGTTTATTCACTGATTTGTGAATAAAAGCCAATGTTAATTGCAAATTAACTTTATTTAACTACATAATTTTGATTACCCCTGTAACAGCTTTACAAATATTTAGCTGAATAATTTAGTTCTATTAAAAATTTATTTTATTTGTTGAAAATTTTTTTGAATTAGCTGGATGAGATGGAGTTTCAAGGGAGTATTTGGACTCTGCAATAAGATGTAAATCAGGTGTGTGCGTGAAACATGGCAATGGATTGGAGAAAGTGTGAGTCAGACATTTTAATAGAGGAAATCAAATGTCTACTAGTTAAGTGGACAGAAAATGCAGATGAAGTGAGCTACGTAAATTTATTATAGAAGTACCTATATGTCACCACATATTACCTTCAGATTCATTTTCTTGCAGACATTTACAGGAAAATAAAGAAATACAACAGAATTTATGGAATCCTATTTATGAAAAGCTATAAATAACAAAGACTGACAAGCAACCAATGTGTAAAAAAGGACAATTTCTGCAAGTCCTTGAAGGTGAATCGAACATTGTGGAGTCACTTCAGCATTGGAGTGAGTGAAGTTATCCATGCTGATTCAGGAAGCTGATGGTTCGAGGGTAATTAATAACCTTTCCTGAACCTGTGGTATGGGACCTAAGGCTCCTGTACCTCCTGCTTGATGACAACAGGATGATGGGGGTCCTCGATGATAGATGCTACTTTCTTGTGGCACCACTCCTTGAACTCAGTAAGGGGAGGGTTTTGCATGTGATGGACAGGACTATATGCACCACTTTCTGTAGGCTTTTCTGTTGATGAACACTGGTGTTTCCATACCAGGCTGTGATGCAACTGGTCAGGATGCTCTCTGTTGTGCATCTATAGACGTTTGTTAAAGATGTCTGCTGAATCTATGCAAACCTCTCAGAAAGTAGAGGTCAAAGGCTAGGAATCCTGTGGCATGTAACTCACCTCCTGACTCCCCAAAGCCTGTCCACCATCTACAAGGCTCTGGTCAGGAGTGTAACAGAATACTCACCACTCTCTTGGATGAGTGCAGCTCCATCAACACTCAAAAAGCTTGACACCATCCAGTACAAGACAACCCACTTGATTGTACCTCTTCCACAAGCATCCAATCCGTCCACCATCGATTAAACAGTTGCAGCAGTGTGTACTATCTACACACTGTATACTATGTACTATCACTGCAACAATGCCCCAAAGTTCCTAAGGCAGCACCTTCCAGACCCATGACCACTACCATCTGGGATGAGAACAGCAGAAGCCTGGGAAAACCCCTCCTCGTCACTTACCATCCTAACTTGGAAACGTATCGCTGTTCCTTCATTGTCCCTGGGTCAAAACCATGTAATTCCCACCCTAGAGCACTGTGGGTGTATCTACACCTCTGGGACTACAGCGGTTCAAGAAGGCAGCTTATCACCATCTTCTCAAGGGCAACTAGGGATGGGCAATAAACGCTGGCTTAGCTGGCAGTGCGCACATTCTGTAAATGAATAAATAACAAAAAGGTGCCTTTGTGACAGATCCTTTGATATGGTAGTGCCAAGGAACTTCAAAGCTACTGATCCTCTTCACCTCCAGTCCCCTAATGAGGACTGGCTCTTTGTCCATTGGCCTCTTCCTCCTGTCGTCAATGCCAGCTCCTTGGTTTTGTTGACTTTGAATTAAAGGGTGGTGTTATGGCACCATCCGATCAGATTTTAAGTCCCGCTGAAGGGTCACAGCCCGAAACATTGACTGTTTATTCCTTTCCAGGGAATGCTGCCTGACTTGCATTTTGTGTATGTTACTCTGGATTTCCAGCATCTGCAGGATATTTTGTGTGTAAGATTTTCAATCTCCCTCCTATATTTTGATTCATCACCACCTTTGATTTGGTCAACAGTGAAGTCATCAGCAGACTTAAATATGGCTTGAACCTGTAGTTAGTCACAGGTATAAAGGGAATAGATCAAGGGGCCAAGCACACATCCTGTGCTGATGGTAATTGTGAAGGAGATGTTGTTGCTAATCAGTACTGACTGAGGTCTTCAAGTGAGGAAATCAGTGATCCCTGGTGCACAGGGAGGTATTGGCCTTTATTGCAAGAAAGAGATCAGAAATAGCAGAGGTACTGTTAGTTCTACAAACGTTTGTACATATTGTTGATAAGGAGATACCTGATGCACTCCCCTTACTTAAGGGAATACTAGCATTGGAAGTGGGCTGATTGAGATTCCCAATGCTAACTTTTGTGATGTGTAGGTTGTCCTCTTATGATCAGCCAAAGAAGTTAGATCTGAATTTTTTTGGGCTTTGAAAACAGGGTTCTGAAAGGGCATGACAGGACATATCTGGAGATGATCCTGCTAGTGGAAGAATCTCAAATGAGAAGATGTGGTTACTAGATTAGAGGTAGTCATTTAAATCTGAAGAATGTATTTTCAGGGAAAATGCTGAATCACAAGACTTCCATACCACAGAGGGTTAAGGAAGCTAGATCATGAGGATATTTAAAGAGGAATACATTTTTGATAAGTCAGGAAATTAGGGACACAGAAAAGTGCATGATGTCTGATACAGATTAGCTTTGATTGTATTGAATACCAGGCAGGTGTAAGGGGCCAAATGTGTTTTGTATTGACTTCCCAGCTACTGGACTATTAGTCAGATACAGTTGGATGGATCTGACTAGACCCAATTTCCTTGCCTTCCCTTCTGTCCTCAGACATAAGAAATATATTCCTACCCCTGCCCAGATCTCTAATTGAATTTCATTTGCCAATCTCTCACAGTCCCGATTAGCTCCTGATGACAATTGTTGTACTATTGACCAGACTTTTATTTCTGATTCTTGTTGTAAATGTTACTTTACATGCAAATTCTTAATCATTTGTAATTCGAGATGGTGGTTCATTCCCATACTATTGTTAGCATTACGGTTTACACAGTTTGTGGCGTTCTCTTTATGATCTGCTATTCGGTTATATTGTTGTGATCCAGTTGTCCAAGGAAAATTAGATCTAGAAGGATCCAGTCTCTCATACCTGTGCTGTGTCTCTACTACATTAATTTGCTAGTTTCAAAGCCTTCTCATGTGGGCATGGCAACATTTTCAGGCTGCTCGAGGGCATGCTCGATGCAAACAACAGATTTCACAGTATGTTTTGATGTACTGTACATATATGTGACAAATAGAGCTAATTTTTAATTTCCTGTTATGCTATCCATTATTATTGTATGCAGAATCCCAACTATTTCAACTAGCTCTTTCTTTCCCTGATGTATTAATAGTTGTCTCAGCAGTCATGTGCAAGTTTCCATTTTAATATGCCCAGCTGTTAAGTCTGATTACTGCAGAGGTATGACAAATGCTAATGTGTTAAATATATCATTAACAAATGTTTCTGGTTTTGTTTGCTATGTGTAGACAGATTCAATTTTTGTATAGTAATGTAGGTGCTCTGCTGTTCATGATGCACTATAATACAATGTAATAATATATATACTATAAAATATAATAATTTAACTATAAAATAAAGTTTGCCTCTTAAGCTTCTTTAATTGTGCCCTCTGGCAAAAACTTCACTACTTTCAGTTGAATCATTTTGCGTAATCTAAACTTTAAATGACAAATTCTAAACTCTAAACTAATAGATTTTTAAAAAGCTTAAAAGCGACATTTGCGTGTTTCTTGGAAAATAGTTGTGAAATCCCAATGTAATCTGTAACTTCATCAAAGCTGAGCTTTTCCCTGGAAGATTGAAATTATTAGGCAGCTGCACATTAGATCTTTATGCTCACTGCTCTTGCACCAATGAATTTATACTATTATTTTTGGGATGCGCTATGATAAACTTACAAGTCAGTTGTAGATCATTGAATGAAAGATTAATTGAACTTTAAAAGTTTTACTGCACCAGAGGAGACTGTTCTTCCTTGAGAGTTTACCAAATCATCATGGAGCAAAGTAGTTGGTCCAATTTCCTTTGTCTTGCAGATTTTGCTTTATCTACAAATATTTTTTCAATTTCCTCTTGCAACCTATAATAAACTTTCCATTTCCACAGTGCAGAACTGTTCATTACTGCAAAGAAGTTATTTTTCACACATCATCCCTGATCTTTTTGCTAATTATGGATGCTTCACTAATGGAAACCACTTTCTTTCCATTTATCTGATCAAGATGTTATACAGCTCTGTCAAAGCTTCTTTCAACCTTGAGGACACAGGAGATTGCCAATGCTGGAACCCCAAGCAAAAAAAAAAGATGTTGGAGGATCCATTTACTTAGGCAACACCTGTGGAGAGAAATGAACATTTGATGTTTCAGGTTGAGACCCCATCAACGGTGCATTTTTTTTGCGCCATTCAGTCTTGCCCTCTTTCCAAATTTTCTGGGTTCTCTTTGCAACTGAAACCCTTCATCTTCAGAATTATTTTATTAAATCTCTTCCACAACAATCCAGGAGCTCCAGCTCCTTCCCATGTGCTTAACATGTGTTTTCAGCCTTGGTCAATATGTCCTTCCTCCATCTGAATTTGACGTGCTTTTTATCCTGCAACAAGTTACTTAAATTCAAACTGAAATGGCTCCTGCTCCTATAACTCTTGCACTATATCACTAAAGCATCATTGGGAGCTTTGCAACAAGCATACAAGTGGCATCAAATGACTTGTTTAGTAACAGCAGTGAAATGTACACATCTGCAATTCCACTCTCAGAAATTAAGTTTTTTCAATTGCAATGTTGATCAATGTGAGAAATAAATAAAAATGATATATTTCCTTCAAAATATGTTTTGATCAATCAGTTCAAGGATACTTGATATTGTGTTAGCGACTACTATAGTCACAGAGTAAGATATATCTCTCTTTTATATTATGATTTGAACATACTTGCTCAACCACCTACATTCCACAACTGTCTCAATGGCAGGAATACAGCAGAATTGGCTGTGATCATGAACTTTTAAAAATTACAAATCTCAGATCAATTTTGATTTGGCATTTGTTGGTCTAAATTGCATAAAACTAACCAGATTATTTTAATGATCAGCACAATAAGCACTCAATGTTGATGTAAGAACACAAGGAAGCTAATTGAATCACAAGATCCTTGCATTATCCAGTACCTTTTTTAAAGTTGTCATTAACTCTACTTTCATCAACATTCCAAATAATGAATTCTGGACCAAATCCCTCTCCCACTCCCCCTCAATTATATAAAAACAGAATCTTAAAAGTGAAAGCAATTTTCCCTGGGAAATCAGATTTGTGTAAGGAATGGAAATGGACCCCTTACAAAGAAATATATTTATAAAGTGCTATTCACAAAGTCAGGAAATGCTGAAGTATGTTACAACCATGTACTTAAAATGCAATGCAGTATTATTATGCAGGAGACATAACTATATATATGGACAGGAAGAACCGAAGATAGCAATATGATAATAACCAGATTATCTGCTCCATTCATCTTTGTACCTTTAACACTTACATGAGGGAGCATTTAAATAATCACATCTCTGACAATATACACTCAATGCCACTTTATTAGGAAAACCTGGACTGAGATATTAATGCATATATCTCAATGCAGAAGAGCTTGTAGACACGTTCAACCAGTTCAGTTGTTGTTCAGATCAAACATCAGAATGAGGAAGAAATGTGACTGAAATGACTTTGATGGAGGGATGGTGTTAGTGCCAGATGGGGTTGTTTGAGTATCTCAGAAATTGCTGATCTCCTGGACTTTTCATGCACAGTAGTCTGCAGAGCAGGGGTTAGGCTCAGCAGAGAATGGCCTGACCCATTCAAGCTAACAGAATCTCAAGTAGCCATGTGTTACAACAGTGGTGTGCAGAAGAGCATTTCTGAATGCACAACATTTCAAATCTTGAAGTGGATGAGCTACAGCAGCAGAAGATCACAAACTTGTACAGAGTGGCTATTTTATGAGTTATAGGAGTTACCTAATAAAGTGACCACTGAGTATGTTCCTTAATGTTGCACTGGAGTACCAAAATGGATTTTGTTTTGTTTGGCTCGAATGTCTGGAGTGGACTATAGTGGTAGGACCATTACAAATATAAAAACTCTCAGTATGGTTCCCTTTCCCTATTGTTGCTCAGCAATGGTACTTTTATCTTGAATGATTTATGCAGAAAAATCCAAACTGAAAGTGGAATGCAATACTAATGGAACGATGTATTAAACTGAAGCTTGATCTACTCTCTGGGGAGGGTATTCACTGGCTTGTAATATGCTTTGGCATGTTTTGATTCCATAGAAAGTGCCATATAAATCCCACATTCTTTTTAAGCTGCCATTCTCTTAAACCGAGAGAATAGTTAAATTTTTAAAGAGTGGACAAAGAAATTGAACATTTCTTCAATGAAATTTAGAAGGGATATACTTTTCTGGTGTTGTTTTCAGGCTTTATGGATATACAGTGGATATGCCTTATCTAGTGGTGGAAGAGCAGAAGAACTAAAGCATTCAGTATTGATTAGGTGTTTGTGATTGGATACAAGCCAATGGATTGTAAACTTTGTCATCTTCAATTTTATGATGAGCTTTTCTGACCATATATGAACTTAAGCATGACAGCTTATTTATGTCACCAGTTGCATTGTCATTCTGGTCTTAATTTTTGTTGCTTCTGGACTTCATTAGACAATTGTCTAGTTACAGATTTCATGGCACAATGGGGCAACTAGCAGATGTGCTGCCTCACCGTGCCAGAGACACGAGTCTCCTGGCACAGAGTGCTGCTGAGCTTGCATGTTCTCTCTGTAACTTTGTGAGTTTCCTCCAACAGGGGCGTTCAGTTTGATGAATTATTTGACCACAGTAAGTTGCCCCTGAGTTTAGGTCAGTTGTAGAATTTGTGGGGAGAATTTTTTTAAATGCAATTAGTGTAAAATTCATGTAAATAAGTGGTTGATGGCCAACACAGACCTCCCATGCTGTTATCGCTGTGACTTCCCATGATCAACACTGGATTAACTTGAATTTTGCCCATTTTCTAACACATACATTTAAAGGAGGAAAAAGATTGGAGATCTTTTATTCAATCCTTATAACCTAAAGCAAGGTCCACTTAAAATCTGAAAAAAAAAGTTCTTCCAGTGAGATGGTGGCATGCTTGGATACAATGGCCTCTCTGGAGTCAACCAAAGGTGTTTTGGATTTTTTTTTTTAACAACATTTTTTCTTATCATCGCAAGACAATGCTGAACTTTAAGAACTTCAAATACTGCAGGTCTACCCCACCAGTGAGTTGGTTGTTGATGGAAAAGCTGGAATTGGTGTGGACTGTCTTGCTACCTGTGACAGAAAGGAGTCAGGGTGAGAAGGCTGGGTGTTGTCTAAGAGCAAGTGATTGTCGTGGACCTTTTCCTTGTGATTGCAAGGTCTTACAAGGTCCTGTTGGACATTGGTAACGTAAAATACTGCAAGTCCAGTTCATTGGTTTATTGACGAGACCAATGGTGGGGGAGCTGTGTAGTGAGGAGCAGGCCTGGTGCAGCACTCCAGGAAGTGAAATGCCGGTGGCGGGGTAGCGCAGCATCCATGCTGGACTCGGAGGACTGGCCCCTCCCATTCGTGCTGCATTCCAATGTTTGCTCAGTGGAAGACGAGCTGGATTGTGCATGTTTGTCTGCAGACTACTGACAGCTGCTTGTTCATGCCGACAACACCCATTCACCATCAGTTTGCAGGACATGTCACCCAGATACTTGGGCTATATTGTTTTTTGTGTGACTGTATGTTTACTGCTATGTGTTTTGCAGCTTGGCCGCCTAGGAACTCAGACTTGTTCTGCTGTATTCATATACGGTTGAATATCATTTAAACAAACGAAGTTGTTCAAGATTTGGGTTGGAGATGGGATCCAGGGTCTTTGAACCCAAAATCTCTCCAGCATGCTTTCCTTCCAGAAACCTGCCTCTGTTACAACATATCCAATTTTATTAATGATGGGCAACACACACAAAATGCTGGAGGAACTCAGCAGGCCAGGCAGCATCTGTGGGGAAAAAGTACAATTTTTGGGCCAAGAACCTTCGGAAGGACACTACCTGAAACATCAACTCTACCTTTTTCCATAGATGCTGCCTGACCTACTGAGTTTCTCCAGCATTTTGTGAGTGTTGCTTGGATTTCCAGCATCTGCAGATTTTCTCTCATTTGTGGTTAATGATTTTCATTTTTAATTGTACTTTTCATATCTGGGAAATAGCTTTGCAGCATTTCATTGTTGTAATTAGTTAATAACTAGAATTTAATTGTTTTCTGAAATTCTGATAAATATTAACAAATATGCTGAGAATAACTCCTCACTTGGTCTTTTTGCATCCATCAGAGAAAGCACAAGAAAGTCTCAGTCTAGTATTTCAATTGAAGGGTGTTGCCTCTGACAGTGCAACACTTGCTCTCTAGTTACTGGAGATGAAAGACTTCAGAAAGCTGTTTTCATCTGAAGTCACCTTAGAGGCAAAGGCCTCAAATTTTGTTACCAATGCCTTCCAAATATAAAGGATTCCAGAGGTTCTGCTCTGGAATCATGTTGTAATACCTGGACATGTACTGATAAATTCTAAACACTGATTATCTACTCGTGTTGGCGCATGGCCTAGTGGATAAGGCATCAGATCTAGTGATCTGAAGGTCACTGGTTCGAGCCTCAGCTGAGGCAGCATGTTGTGTCCTTGAGCAAGGCACTTAACAACACATTGCTCTGCAACAACACCGGTACCAAGCTGCTTGGGTCCTACTGCCTTTCCCTTGGACATCATTGGTGGCGTGGAGAGGGGAAGGCTTGCAGCTTAGGCAACTGCCATACAACCCTGCCCAGGCCTGCGCCCTGGAAACCTTCCAAGGTGCAAATCCATGGTCTCACAAGACTATAATGGATGTCTATTATTATTATTATGATTAGGCCTCTGCTTTGCAATTATACATTAATAATCAAGTTTTACAATTTTCATGAAAAACTGGTAAATCTTAACTTTGAGATTACTAGGTCTCTGCTTTGCAATTCTAAGAACTTTAATAAGAAATTTAATTTTAATAACTATAAATTACTAAACCTGATACTCTTTTTAAAATGACTTGATATCAGATGCCTTGAGCAATTTAATTTATATATGAACATATCCTAAGATTCTTAAATTTTGTTTCAGTATTTAAGGAGAAACTTAGATGTGGCATCGTACCTTGTCTGAACCATGGCAAATGCACTGTATATCCATTTAGTAGACTTGGATTCCTCTGTGTTTGCCCTCCTGGATTTTATGGAGATTTTTGTCAACATCGTTCAGCAGGTAAGAGCTTGAATAGAGTTGAATACTGTTTGTAATTTCAGAAGTGCCTTCATGTTAATCTGTGTAGTGTGAAAAGATTAAAAGTTTATCAGCTGCCTGCCTGAAATTATTTTTCTTGTCTCTATTTATTTGAATCATTTTTTAAAGATTGTTAGAGATTTGAACATGTAGGTCATGATTTTATACAAACTGTGATCATAATATAAAAGAATTCACCTCGCAATTTGAGAGGGAGGAACTAAAGTCAGATGCATCAGTATTACAGCAGAGTAAAAGGAGTTATAGAGGCATATGAAAGGATCTGGCCAAAATTGATTGGAAGGGGACACTAGCAGGGATGATGGCAGGAGTTTCTGGAAGGCACAGGATAGATACATCCCGAAGAAGTAGTATTCTACAGGAAGGATGATGCAATCTTGACTGACAAGGGAAGTCAACACCAACATAAAAGCAAAATAGCAAAAAGAATATAATAGACCAAAAATTAGTGGGAAGTTAGAGAATTGGGAAACTTTTTTTGAAGAAGCAACAAAAGAAGGCAACTAAAAAGCCATGGGAGGGAATTAAATATGAAGGTAAGCTAACTAATAATATCAAATAAGTTACCAGAAGTTTTTTTCAGATGTATAAAGAGTAAAAGAGAGTCGAAAGTCAATATTAGACCACTGGAAAATGATGGTGGAAAAGAAGTGATGGGGAGCAATGAGATGGCGCACTAACTGAATAAGTATTTTGCACCGGTCTTTACTG
The DNA here is from genome assembly GCF_030144855.1 of Hypanus sabinus. Classification (NCBI taxonomy): domain Eukaryota; kingdom Metazoa; phylum Chordata; class Chondrichthyes; order Myliobatiformes; family Dasyatidae; genus Hypanus; species Hypanus sabinus. The sequence continues at coordinate 44,811,742 of NC_082716.1, read as the reverse complement.
TGAAGGACACTAGTCGCATGCCAGAAGGTCGAGAGTGTCAGGGGGCAGGTGCTTGGGAAAGTCTGAAGATGGGTAAATCACCTTGTGATGGTCTACAACACAGGGTTCTGAAAGAGGTAACAGAAGAGATAGAGGAGGTATTAGTAATGATCTTTCAAGAATCAATAGGTTCTGGCATGCTTCTGGAGGACTGGAAAATTGCAAATGTCAGTCCACTCCTCAAGAAAGGAGAGAGGCAGAAGAAAGGAAATTATAAGCCAGTTAGTTTGACCTCAGTGGTTTGGAAGATCAACATCATCAAGTCAATTGTTAAGGATGTGATTTCAGGGTTCTTGGAGGCACATGATAAAACAGTCCATAGTCAGCATGGCTTCCTCAAGGGGAAAATCTTGCCTTGACAAATCTGTGGAATTCTTTGAGGAGAATCAATGGCTATTATGTACTTGGATTTTGAAAAGATCTTTGACACGGTGGCATGATTAAGGCTGCTTAACAAGAGCCCGTTATTACAGGAATGAGCATTAGCTGATTGGCAAAAGCCAAAGCATGAACATAAAGGGAGTCTTTTCTGATTGGCTGCTAGGGACCAATGGTGTTCCACAGGGGTCAGTGTTGGAATCACTTCTCTTCAGTGTTGTGGAAGGACTTAGACAGATCAGGAGAATGGGCAAAGAAGTGGCAGATGGAATACAACGTTGGGAAGTGTATAGTCATGCACTTTGGTGGAAGGAAGAAAAGCTTAGGATATTTTCTAAATGGGGAGAAAATTTGAAAATCTGAGGTGCATAGGGACTTGGGAGTCTTCGTGCACCTAAAGGTTAATTTTCAGGTTGAGTCAGTGGTGAGGAAGGCAGATGCAATGTTAACATTCATTTTGAGAGGACAAGAATATAGTCCTCTCTATAGACAGTTTATAGTCCTGACTAGAAGCCAGTTTTTATTCTCTCAATAAAAGAACCATTTCCCCTCCACCACCCTCCTCTGCCTGGCAGAACTGTTCCTCATCCTCAACAATTTTTCCTTCAGCTCCTCCCACTTTCTCCAGACTCTGGGTAGTCATGGACACCCGTATGGGCCCCAGCTATGCCTGCCTTTTCTTTGGCCTCATAGAACTGTCCATGTTCCAATCTTCCACATCACCTTCGAATCTGCTGAGGCCTTCTATTGTATCTGGAGCTCCCAGTGCAGCCTACTGTACATTGGCGAGACCTGTCGTAAATTGGGGGAACGCTTTGTCGCGCACCTCCATCTGCCGAAAGCAGAACTTCCTGTGGGCCAAATATTTTAACTGATTCCCATCCCCAATCTGAATGTCAATCCATGGCACCCTCTTGAGCCAAGATGAGGCCACCCTCAGGGTGGTTGAGCAACACCTTATATCCGGGTAACTTCCAACCTGATGGCATGAACATTGATTTCTCTTTCAGGTAGGAATAATTTTCAACTCTTCCACTCCTCTTCTATTCCCCACTCTGGCCTCTTGCCTCTTCTCACCTGCCTGTCACCTTCCCCTAGTGCCCCTCCTCCTCCTCTTTCTCCTATGTTCCACTCTCTTCTCCTATCTGATTCCTTCCCCTCCAACCCTTTACTTTCCTACCACCTAACTTCACCTATCCTCCTTCCCCACCTTTTTATTCTGTTGTCTTCCTCCTTCATTTCCAGTCCTGAAGAAGTGTCTTGGCTGGAAACATAGACTGCTTATTCTTTTCCATAGATGCTGCCTGACCTGCTAAGTTCCTCCAGCATTTTGTATGTGTTACCTAAAATATAAAAGCAAGAATGTGATGTTGAGGGTTTATAAAGCACTGGTGAGGCCTCACTTGGAATATTATGAGCAGTTTTTGGGCTCCTTATTTAAGAATGATGTGCTGTCATTGGAGAGAGTTTGGAGGAGGTTTACGAGAATGATACTGGGAATGAAAGGCTTATCATAGGAGGAACAATTGATGGCTCTGGGCCTTTGCTTGCTGGAATTCAGAAGAATGGGGCGGGGGGGGGGGATTCTCATTGAAGCCTATCAAATATTGAAAGGCCTAGGTAGAGTGGATATGGAGAGGATGATTCTAGGACCAGAGGACAGGGGCTCAAAATAAAGGGAAATCCATTTAGAACAAAGATTAGGGGGAATCTGTGGAATTCATTGCCACAGGTGGCTGTGGAGGCCAGGTGACTGGATCTATCCAAGGTGAAGGTTGATAGTTTCTTGATTAGTCAGGGTGTCAAAGAATACAGGGAGAATGGAGTTGAGAGGGAAATGGATGAGCTTTGATGAAATGGCAGAAATGGGCCGAATGTCCTTTTTCTGTTCCTATGTCTTATGATCTTATAGTTCAGCAGAAACTGAGAGGCTAGAAGGTTATAGCCGTGCACATTGATAGAGCTCTCAAAAGTGTAGAAAATGGAAGCCCAAGCAAGTAATTCAGCCCCCTGTGCCATTCACTATCTTGATCCCTTTACTACCTAATAACATCATTTTCACAACATAGTTTCAGTGTAGTCTTACAAACAGGCAACAAATACCTTGTTGCCTGTCATTCAGAAATGAATATCACAGTCCCAAGACGTCGAGTCCCAAAAGCAATTTTAATATGAGCCAAAACAAGGAAACTGCTCTGGTTTTCTTGGCAAGAGGACTGTATTAGTTTCAAGTTTCCTGCATGGGATCGAGTGAAGGCATGCCACTAGGGATCTCATCAAAAAACTTCAGGTCTCCCACCCTTTCCTCATGTAAGAGCTTCTCAGAAACTGCTTCTCCTCCTTCTTTGAGTGACCATGTTACATACACCGTAACTGGGTTACCAAACCAGCAGAAGTGGAATACACGTTGGAGTCTATAATTACTAGTAACTAATAAAGTTTATTAGCAAACTAAGTAATACAACACAAAAATAAAATGCAAATTTGTATATATTACAGGTTAGCAATTTTATATATATATGTGTGTGTGTGTGTGTGTGTGTGTGTGTGTACAAAAGTGTGGTAAAAGGAATCAAAAACCAATCTCTTCCAAAGTCTAGGGGTAAATGAATAGTCTTAGGAGATGATGAAAGTTCAGTTCAGTTCAGCTTAGGTCGAGGTAGTTGCTGGTATAACGAGAGGGGGAGAGAGAGAGAGATCCATTGTCTTCTTGTTCCGTTGTGCTGATGTGGTCATTTGGTTATCACCCCTCCATTCTCAGCTAGACCGTTCTTCTGTGGCGGACTCCTCACTCTGGCGTCAGTGGACACACACACAAGCCCCCACTGGTCCTGCCGTCACACTGTGAGCTTTGTGACCGATCTCCTGATTCGGTCCTCTAAGCCCCCACCTTCCTGTGGGTGCACAACACTATTGCAGTGTCTCAGCAGACCCGTCTTTTATCTCCCCTGACGAGGTATCAGCCATCCATCAAACTGGCCACTCCCTCCTGTCTCAGCAGGCACCTGGCATCACGCTGCTGTGTCAGCAGGGATCCACACAAACAGGCCAAATGTCCTTGGCGTTAAAGTCAACAATTAACGAAGAAGCCATAATACTAAATCATCCATTTTAATCCTTCTCTCTCTCTCTCTCTCTCTCTCCCATCTGCAACCGAGTGCCTCCCCCCAACTTCATCTCTCTCTCTCGTTAGCAGCATAGTTCACAGGAGGGTCAACTCTGGACCCCATCTCCACATGGTTTTCTCATCACACATAACAACCATTATTTTTTTTCTCTCCAGAAATCAACAGCCACTTAGAATGGGGAAAAAAATAGCATATTGATGAAAATCAGGATGTGCCTGGTTCTTTATCAATGAAAGCCTTAAGAGCTTTTTGCTTGTTTTACCTTGTCTAATAAGCCGTAATTTCAATTTAACGTAGTAGACTAAGTGATTGACCACATTTTATACAGGGTTATTCTGTGCCGTGCATTCAGTATAAATTGGATGAGACACTTAATACAAAACATAAATGGTGTCCTTCAGAATGAAGTTCGTTCCTAGTGCACGGCTTCTCAAGCCAGATTTAAACACCTGGGCAGGAGTGGAGAGTGGTGCCATGGCTGGGCCACAGTGAAAGTTAATTGTTGCAGCATAGTACAGAAGTAGTTAACTGTTGGTTGCTGTCTGGAATATTTTCAGTAAGCTAACATTGGATATTGGACCTCTCAGTATTAGCTTTTGTCATCTACAGGATGTGGGAAGGACAGCATTTATCCCTAATTGTGCTTGGGAAGGTGAGGAGCTGGCTTCAACTTCTGTAGTCCTTCTGGTGAGTTAACCAGTGGTTTAGGATTGCCAGGGTTTAGACCAGTGCTGATGAAGGAAAAATAAAAATAAAACGTTCTCAGGTCAGGATTGTTCGCAGTTGAAGAGGTACCTGCACGTGGTGGAATATCATGCTCATGCTAGCCAAGTAGTTGAAGATTACAGGAGAAGCCATCATTGAGACTTTGAATAACCTGAGCCCATTTTGCAACAATGGTAGATTGCCGGCCGAGGGAATGAAACTTTAGAGTGAAGGGTGGAATGCCATCCATAGCACAGCATGGAGTCCCAAGTCTAACTCAGACTACCCTATTCTTATTTTACAAGTTACTATACTGAAGTGAACAACCCCTATCCCATGATTTTTAAATATCCTGTCTCCCACATGCTTTATTATCAGGCAAATGTTTGATCTTCGATTATTCTGAATGAATTGAGCTACTTTTGAAATGTAGAGTTGAGGATGCTGAAACCGAAGAAGGAAATAGGCAAAGGGAAAATGGAAAATATTATCCTCAATTGTACTTGTGGCTCAGATTTTATAGTTTTTTAAAAAATCTTGAACTGCAATTTATTTTCTTCTTTCTCAGATGAGAAGGAAAACACAAAAGCTAAATTGGTGCTTCAGGATGTAATATCCTACTCTCAAAAATGAATTCTGAGGTTTACTTTAAATGATGAATGTTAGTGTAATTTAAATAACAGGCTTACTTCAGGAAGCTCTTCAAACAGGATGCAGTAGGGTTCAGGAAGTGGTAGATATCAATGCCAGAAGTATTGCTTGTTGAAAGTTGATGCAATTCAGGAAGAATTTAAAAATCTTGCATGACTTGTGACTTCATTTTCAGGCACTATGCCACATCAGTGGCACCTCTAAACACTTTTCAATGAGAACATTCCAATTTTATAGCTAGTTGTAAACTCTTTCAGTCAGGAATTGAGCTAGTTATTAAAGGATGGCTTTTTTCAGCCAAGCACACGTAGCAATTTTGCACACTTAACTCACAGTTCAGAGCTTGCACATGGTGGCGACAATGAAAGGCAAGATATTTGAACATCTTGCTGAGCGGATTTGTTTTCTTGATCAACTAGCAGCAAAAAAACTAGAGGGGTAAATGTGGCATGTTAGTCTCAGCTCTCATGGAGCGGTGTTACCATCACAGGGACAGGCTTCACCAAGACAAAGTCTGTTGACAATGCTAAAGCAATTGATGAGGGTTTCAGCATTCCTAATCACCATCTCATTCCTCAATTTTTTATTTTAGTTTAGCATGGTAGGGTTTATTGCATCAAACTTTCTGTGTCCTCTCCTTTCCTCTTGTTGCAACTTGAGCTTTATCTCTTTCTCATTTCAGATATCCAAGAGCAAATTTCCTCAGGCAACGGAGGAAGTACAAAAACATACCATCACTTATTCATACATTATATGCTACCGACTCAGATGCAGATGCTCACAGATTTTAAAGACTGATCTAAAGTTCAAAGTAATGTATTATCAAAGTAGCTATGTCACTATATACAAACCTGAGATTAGTTTTCTTGCTGACATTCACAGAACATATTAGAATCAATGAAAGACTGCACCCATCAGGATAGACAAATAACCAAAGTGCAAAAGGCAACAAACTCTGCAAGTACAAAAGAAAAGAAAGAAATAATAAATAAATAAATAAATAAATAGATAGATAATGAATATCAAGAACATGAGATGAAAAGTCCTTGAAAGTGAGTCAATAGGTATGGGAACTGTTCAGTTGAGTGAAGTTATCCCCATTGGTTCAAGAGCCAGGTGGTTGAGGGGCAATAACTGTTCCTGAACGTGGTAAACACGAGGACATCTGCAGATGCTGGAAATTCAAGTAACACACACAAAATGCTGGTGGAACACAGCAGGTCAGGTAGCATCTATAGGGAGAAGCGCTGTCGACGTTTCGGGCCAAGACCATTCATCAGGACGAAGGGTCTTGGCCCGAAACGTCAACGGCGCTTCTCCCTATAGATGCTACCTGACCTGCTGTGTTCCACCAGCATTTTGTGTGTGTTCCTGAACCTGGTGTTGTGTGTCCTGAGGCTCGGTATCTTCAACATGATGGTCTGGATGGTGGAGGTCCATGATGATGGACGCTGCTTTCCTGCAACATTGCTCCATATAGATGTGCTCAATCATATCCATTACTTTTTGTAGGACTTTCCTTTCGAGGACATAGTTGTTCCCATACCAGGCCATAATGCAACAAGTCAATATACTCTCTACCACACATTTATAGAAGTTTGTCAAAATTTTAGATATGCTGAATCTTCACAAAGTTCTAAGGAAGCAGAGGCACTGCCGTGTTTTCTTCGTGCTGGGCCCAGGACAGTCCTCTAAAATGATAACACCGAGGAATTTAAAAGTTGCCAATCCTCTCCCCTATTGTGAATCAATAGATCTGTACAGATGGAGACACAGGAATTAAGTGCATAAGGGCCCAGGGAAAGGGAGGATGGATGAAAAGATAACGTGGTGCCTGTTTCCTGGAGAACAAGGAAGAATACCCAATTTTTGGTATTCTGGATACTTGCTAGAAAGCCTTCTGTCAGTATTAAGGAGTTAGAAGGAGCTCAGACAAATTTGACATAAGACTTTTCTCAGAGATAAAAAATATGACCTTTCTAGGATGGTTTGGTTATTCACCTCATCAGCATTTATTGAACTAAGAATGATGCAGCTCCTGATGCCTAAACCCTTATTACAGCACAAACAATTCCATCAAAGACCTAACATCTGAAATAGATGTTCATGCTTCATATGCCTCATAGCATTCAATCACTCTTCTCAACAGATTGCTAAGGCACTGCCTTGTCAAAGTGCCAGTGGCTCCATGAAGTACAAAACTGTGCTCTGTTTTGTGGCAAAATGCCAGCTCCCAACATTGATTTCTGCCAAGGATCTCTCCAAAGACCCACCTGAGTCACTGGAAATTGGAGGAAGCAGTACTACCTATGATGTCACTGTCCTGCCCTGGAGATCAGCCAAAAAATGTTGCCTGTTTATATCTCCATATCCTCTTGCTTTTAGTACTTTGAAACTCCACATCATATGAATCAGAATCAGGTTTGTTATCACCAGCATGTGTCATGAAACTTGTTAACTTAGCAGCAGCAGTTCAATACAACACATAATATAGAAGAAAAACTAAACAAATAAGTAAATCAATTGCAGTATATGTATATTGAATAGTTTAAAAATTGTGCAAAAACAGAAATTATATACATTTAAAAAGTGAGGTAGTGTTCAGGGGTTCATTGTCCATTTAGGAATTGGATGGCAGAGAGGAAGAAGCTGTTCCTGAATCGCTGAGTGTGTGCCTTCAGACTTCTGTACCTCCTACCTGATGGTAACAGTGAGAAAAGGGCATGCTCTGGGTGCTGGGGGTCCTTAATAATGGACGCTGCCTTTCTAAGACACCGCTCCTTGGGGATGCCCTGGGTACTTTTTAGGCTGGTACCCAAGATCCGACTAAATTTACGACACTCTACAGCTTCTTTTGGTCCTGTGCAGTAGACCCCCCCCCCCCCACCCCCATACCAGACAGTGATGCAGCCTGTCAGAATGTTCTCCACGGTACATCTATAGAAGTTTTTGAGTGTTTTTGTTGACGTACCAAATCTCTTCAAACTTCTAATGAGTATAGCTCACTGCCTTGCCTTCTTTATAGCTGTACCAAGATGTTGGAACCAGGTTAGATCCTCAGAGATCTTGACACCTAGGAACTTGAAACTGCTCACTCTCTCCACTTCTGATCCCTCTGAGGATTGGTATGTGTTCCTTCATCTTACCCTTCTGGAAGTCCACAATCAGCTCTTTTGCCTTACTGACGTTGAGTGCCAGGTTGTTGCTGCAACACCACCCCACTCATTGGTATAATTTCGCACCTGTACACCCTCTTGTCACCATCTGAGAGTGCACCAATAATGGTTGTATCATCAGCAGATTTATCAATGGTATTTGAGCTATGCCTAGCCACACAGTCTTGTATACAAAGTAGAGCAGTGGGCTAAGCACATACCCCTGAGGTGCACCAGTTTTGATCGTCAGCGAGGAAGGGATATTGTCACCAATCCATACAGACTGTGGTTTTCCGGTTAGGAAGTCGTGGATCCATTTGAAGAGGGAGGAGCTGTAACCTATCAATCAGGATGCTTGCCATATGGCTGCTTGCCATCTAAACAAATCATTGTTCACTGTGTCAGCTTCTCTGCAAAAAGGGAATGAGTAATACTGCTTCTTGTGATGAAAACTTCCATTAAAGTTCAAAGTCAAAGTTCTAAGTAAATTTCTTATCAAACAACATGTATATCACCATATACTGCCTTGAGATGCATTTTCAAAGAACAATACAGCACAGTACAGGCCATTTGGCCCACAATGTTGTGCCGACCCTGAAACCCTGCCTCCCATATAACCCTACACCTTAAATTCCTCCATATACCTGTCTAGTAGTCTCTTAAATTTCACTAGTGTATCTGCCTCCACCACTGACTCAGGCAGTGTATTCCACACACCAACCACTCTCTGAGTGAAAAACCTTCCTCTAATATTCCCCTTGAACTTTCCTCCCCTTACTCTAAAGCCATGTCCTCTTGTATTGAGCAGTGGTGCCCTGGGGAAGAGGTGCTGGCTGTCCACTCTATCTATTCCTCTTAATATCTTGTTCACCTCTATCATGTCTCCTCTCATCCTGCTTCTCTCCAGAGAGTAAAGCCCTAGCTCCCTTAATCTCTAATCATAATGCATACTCTCTAAACCAGGCAGCATCCTGTTAAATCTCCTCTGTACCCTTTCCAATGCTTCCACATCCTTCCTATAGTGAAGCGACCAGAACTGGACACAGTACTCCAAGTGTGGCCTAACCAGAGTTTTATAGAGCTGCATCATTACCCTGCAACTCTTAAACTCTATTTCTCGACTTATGAAAGCTAACACTCCATAAGCTTTCTTAACTACCCTATCTACCTGTGAGGCAACTTTCAGGGATCTGTGGACATGTACCCCCAGATCCCTCTGCTCCTCCACACTCCCAAGTATCCTGCCATTTACTTTGTACTCTGCCTTGGAGTTTGTCCTTCCAAAGTGTACCGCCTCACACTTCTCCAGGTTGAATTCCATCTGCCACTTCTCAGCCCACTTCTGCATCCTATTAATGTCTCTCTGCAATCCTCAACACTATCCACAACACCACCAACCTTTGTGTCGTATGCAAACTTGCCAACCCACCCTTCTACCCCCTTACCCAGGTCATTAATAAAAATCACAAAAAGTAGAGGTCCCAGAACCGATCCTTGTGGGACACCACTAGTCACGACCCTCCAATCTGAATGTACTCTCTCCACCACGACCCTCTGCTTTCTGCAGGCAAGCCAGTTCTGAATCCACCTGGCCAAATTTCCCTGGATCCCATGCCTTCTGACTTTCTGAATAAGCCTATCGTGTGGTACCTTGTCAAATGCCTTACTGAAATCCATGTAGATCACATCCACTACACTACCCTCATCTAGATGCCTGGTCACCTCCTCAAAGAACTCTATCAGGCTTGTTAGACACAATCTGCCCTTCACAAAGCCATGCTGACTGTCCCTGATCAGACCATGATTCTCTAAATGCCCATAGATCCTATCTCTAAGAATCTTTTCCAACAGCTTTCCCACCACAGACGTAAGGCTCACTGGTCTATAGTTACCCGGACTATGCCTACTAACTTTTTTGAACAAGGGGACAACATTTGCCTCCCTCCAATCCTCCGGTACCATTCCCGTGGACAACAAGGACATAAAGATCCTAGCCAGATGCTCAACAATCTCTTCCTTCGCCTTGCGTAGCAGCCTGGAGAATATTCCGTCAGGCCCCGGGGACTTATCCATCCTAGTGTATTTTAACAACTCTAACACCTCTTCTCCCTTAATATCAACATGCTCCAGAACATCAACCTCACTCATTGTCCTCACCATCATCAAGTTCCCTCTCATTGGTGAATACCGAAGAGAAGTATTCATTGAGGACCTCGCTCACTTCCACAGCCTCCAGGCACATCTTCCCACCTTTATCTCTAATTGGTCCTACCTTCACTCCTGTCAACCTTTTGTCACTTCACATAATTGAAGAATGCCTTGGGATTTTCCTTTACTCTACTCGCCAAGGCCTTCTCATGCTTCCTTCTTGCTCTCCTCAGCCCCTTCTTAAGCTCCTTTCTTGCTACCCTATATTCCTCAATAGACCCATCTGATCCTTGCTTCCTAAACCTCATGTATGTTGCCTTCTTCCATCTGACTAGATTCTCCACCTCACTTGTCACCCATGGTTCCTTCACCCTACCATTCTTTATCTTCCTCACCAAGACAAATTTAACCCTAACATCCTGCAAGAGATCCCTAAACATCGACCACATGTCCATAGTACATTTCCCTGCAGAACATCATCCCAATTCACACCTGCAAGTTCTAGCCTTATAGCCTCATAATTTGCCCTTCCCCAATTAAAAATTTTCCTGTCCTCTCTGATTCTATCCTTTTCCATGATAATGTTAAAGGCCAGGGAGTGGTGGTCACTGTCCCCCAAATGCTCACCCACTGAGATCTGTGACCTGACCAGGTTCGTTATCTAATACTAGATCTAGTATGGCATTCCCCCTAGTCAGCCTGTCAACATACTGTGACAGGAATCCGTCCTGGAAGCACTTGACAAACTCTGCCCCGTCTAAACCATTGGAACTAATCAGGTGCCAATCAATATTAGGGAAGTTAAAGTCACCCACAACAACAACCCTGTTATTTTTGTACCTTTCCAAAATCTGCCTCCCAATCTGCTCCTTGGTATCCCTGCTGCTACCAGGGGACCTATAGAATACCCCCAGTAGAGTAACTGCTCCCTTCTTGTTCCTGACTTCTACCCATACTGACTCAAAAGAGTATCCTGCTACATTACCCACCCTTTCTGTAGCTGAAATAGTATCCATGACCAGTAATGCCACCCCTCTTCCCCTTTTCCCCCCTCTCTATCCCTTTTAAAGCACTGAAATCCAGGAATATTGAGAATTCATTCCTGCCCTGGTGCCAGCCGAGTCTCTGTAATGGCCACTATATCATAATTCCAAGTATGAATCCAAGCTCTCAATTCACCACCTTTGTTCCTGATGCTTCTTGCATTGAGATACACGTACTTTAGCCCTTCTACCTTACTACCTTTACACCCTTTATTCTGTTTCTCTTTCCTCAAAGCCTCTATATACTAGATCTGGCTTTACACCATGCACTATTCTTGCAGCTCTTGCATGACCTTTATCCTCCTCCACCTCACTATCTGCTCTAACACTCTGGTTCCCCTCCCCCTGAAAATCTAGTTTAAACCCCCCCCCCGAGCAGCACTAGCAAACCTTCCCGCAAGGATGTTAGCCCCCTCCAGTTCAGGTGCAACCCATCCCATCAGAACAGGTCCCACCTTCCCTGGAATGAGGCCCAATTGTCCATAAACATGAAGCCCTCCCTCCTGCACCAACTCCTTAGCCACGTATTTAGTTGCATTATCTTCCTATTTCTGGCCTCACTGGCACGTGGCATGGGTAGCAATCCTGAGATTGCAACCCTGGAGGTCCTGTCCTTTAACTTGGCACCGAACTCCCTAAATTCTCTTTGCAGGACCTTCTCCTTCTTCCTACCCACATCATTGGTCCCTACATGGACCACGACATCTGGCTGCTCACCCTCCTTCTTGAGAATACTGAGAACTTGATCTGAAATATCGTGGACCCTGGCACTGGGAGGCAACAGACCACCTGGAATTCTTGATCTCTTCAGCAGAACCTCCTATCTATCCCCCTAACTATCGAATCCCCTATCACTACTGCTCTCCTCTTTTCCCTCCTTCCCTTCTGCGCCGAGGGTCCAGTCTCGGTGCCAGAGACACAACCACTGCAACTTGTCCCTGGTAGGTCATCCCCCACCAAAATGGTATACTTATTGATGGGAATGGCCACAGGGGTGCTGTGCTCATTCTTTCTATTCCCCTTCCCTCTCCTGACAGTCACCCAGCTTACCTGTCTCTTGACTCTTAGGGGTGACTATCTCCCTGAAACTCCTGTTTATTTCTGCCTCTGCCTCCCAAATGATCCAAAGTTCATCCAGCTCCAGTTCCCTAACACAGTTTGTCAGGAGCTGCAGCTGGATGCACCTTTTACAGGTGTAGTCATCAGGGACAACAGTGCTCGCCCTGACTTCCCACATACTGCAAATGGAGCACTCAACTGCCCTAACTGCTGCCTCCATTACCTACTCCTAAGCTAATTAGAGTTATTAAAGGAGCTTCCCGGCCTTGCCTGACTGGGAGCAAGCTCGTCCTCGGCCTCTGCTCGCCGGAGCCTCTCGAGCCAAAGCCTCCCTACTCTGTCTCCCACTATTCTGTTGCCTGTTCCGCTGATCTGCTCACTTTTTAAACTCTCCCCCTGATCTCAGAGGCCGACCTTCACATGATTACGCAGTCATGCCCCGTTCAAACTGTCGAAGAAATGACAGTTTCTTAATCTTCTCAATCTTCTTGTGAGCATTCACAGTAAATAGAAAGAAACACAGTGGAATCAATAAAGAACTGCACCCAACAAAGACGGTCAAACAACCTACGTGCAAAAGGCAAGCTGTGCAATCCATAAAAGGAAAAAGATTATAAATATTGAGAAGTTGAGTTGGAGAGTCCTTGAAAGTAATTCCATTGGTTATGGAATCAGTACATTGTTGGGGTGAGTTCAGTCTGAACCTATTGTTTAGGGGTAATAACTGTTCCTGAACCTGGTGGTGTGGGACCTGAGGCTTTTACACCTTCCATATGCAGCATCAAATTGCAAATTGCAAGACCTTGCTTATGATTTCCAACTCCAGGTATTTAAATACCTGGGCTGGTACTTAACCATTATTCCATATGGATTGTCATAATCTACCTATTTGGCATCCTGTGAACAGATATCAGGTAAGCACACTAATTACAGCCTCACAAGAATATTTAGCACACTTCTTGTCAGGAGAGGGTGGATGCATAAGTCTAATTTTTCAATCTTTAATTGGCAACTCTCATGTTAAATGAACATTCACAAAAGCTCAATTTCTCCCCAAAGTTTATATGTGAACAAAGGCAATAAAGGTTTATGCCGAGCAGCATGCATTTTACAAATTTATCTTTGAAACATAGTGCAAAGTTTTGTTCTAAGTAATACAATGAAATAGTGTCTCACGGCTCCAGTCGACCAGGCTCTGTCCAGATCTGCTATCTTGCTTGAGCACACAGATTTCCCCTGGGTGCTTCTATTTTCTCCCATATTCTTTAATATGTGGGGCAATAGGTCTTTCGGCCACTGTAAACTGCCTCAAATGTGTAGGTGAGTGGTAGAATGTGGGTGGATAAATATACTGTAAATGGAAAGATATCGAGAAACGTGTAGGAATGGAGTGACCTTGGAATGTATATTCATAAGTCCTTGAAGGTGATAGGATAGGTTGATAAGTTGGGTAATGAATGCATGGAGTATGTTTCTTTAGTAATTGAGACACACAACATTAGATTTGTACGTATGATGCTTATTAGGCCATGGTTTGATTATTGTTTACAATTCTGGTCATATTACAGGAAAAATGTGATTGAAATGAGGGCAATGTTGGGTAGCTATTTGAGCTAACATGTACAGCATGGAACCAAAAGCCTTGTAATCTGTCATAATACTGTGGTTCTATGAATGTAACATTTTATTATAAATAACCAGAAGAAACATACACACACACATACTCCAGGGATTTTAGTTGCTCAATACCTTTTTTGGAGAATTTTGCAGAACTCTATTCCATAAGATCTGTTGAATAGGTTAGAATAAAAAATATACATGGTATGTGGAAGGGCAGTCTTGATGTGTTTTCATAGCTATGACTTTTATTTTGCAGAGCCGTTCACTGGTATTTCACTTTTTGGAGCCATTGCGATACCAATTCTCATCCTTGCTTTGTGTTTTGCCATCTGCTGCATTTGCAACAGGGAAAGGTATGAGATAATTCCCAGTATTGTAAAATCATTTTGTGCTATGTGAATCACTGGAAATATAAATATGGGATGAATAATATTCTCATTGTCAACCTTCCAGATTGCACCATCAAGCTTTCAAAAAAACCTTTGAGATTTGTTTAAATCCATCACCAGCTACTTGTAAGTCAAAGTCTCCACGAGCTCCCTGTCCACGGACTAACACATATCAGGTACAGAATACAAGAAATATTTCCTTAGATGTTTAAGAAATATTTAAATTACTTTTAATGTAGAAATATCCTTTATAATTTATATTCATTGACCTTGAAAAAAGAAAATTGCAGTATTAGTTTCCTGGAGACCTGGTGTTTTGCCATTTGTGTCATGGTTTTATTAGTTGCAATTTGAGTCTGTGTGCCAATAGAAATGTATAAATCAGTTTTGTTAGTGCTGTAGTATCACTGACCACAATGTGATTATCTTAGTATCCATTAGAATTTATTAGCTCTTTTAAAAAAAATTGAAATCCAAATTAATTTTGTATATTAAAAGTAGAGATCAAATCTGGTCTTTAACTTCTGGAGCACAGCACTTACTTCAGGTTAACATAAGTGGGTCAGGTAGATGAACAGAGCACGGATCAGCTCATGGAATTATAACACTGTGGCTAATTGGCCATCAGTGAGACTCGAGGCTTCTTAACCAGGGCCTCGTATCCCTTGAAACCCAAGGTTCCCCAGCATGTTTGCCTTGCCTTTTATTCTGACAGGAACATACAAAATCTGTACTCTCAAAATTACACTTTTGAAGGCTCCCCATTACCAAGCTTCTCTTTGCCAGAAAATAACCTATTCCAATCCTCACTTGCCGGATCCTTTCTGATGCCATCAAAATTGGCCTTTTCTCCAATTTAGAATCTCAACCTGAGGACCAGCCCTATCCTCCTTCATAATTATCTTGAAACTAATGGAATTATGATCACTAGATCCAAAGTGTTCCCCTGCACACACTTCTGTCACCTGCCCTGTTTTGTTTCAAATCGGAGAACCAGGGTTGCTGTCTTCTCTAGTTAGGACTTTGATATACTGATTAAGGAAATCTTCCTGTACACATTGGAAAAACTCTATGCCATCCAGACCTTCTACAGTGTGGGAGTCCCAGTCAAAATGTAGGAAGTTAAAATCACCTACTATTACAACATTATTTTTATTGCAACAGTCTGCCATCTCTCTACAAACATTCTCCTCTAAAATATAATCCTATTAACATGGTTATCCCTATCTTATTCCTTCAACTCTACCCATTAGTAAATGAGTTCTCTAGCTTCTCCTGTCTGAGCACTGCTTTGACATTCTTCCTGACTAGTAATGCCATCCCTGCCCCTTTAATCCCTCCCCCTCTGTGGAACCTCAGAACTCTCAATGGGACAAGGCAGAATAACAGTTTGGTGCAGACTGCATTGGCTAAAGGGCTTGTTTCTGTGCTGTGACTCAATGACTCTATAATAGAATTTGTTAAAAGCTTTTGAAGAAAACCAATTCAGTGTAGTTCCTCTTTACTTACTGCAGCCAATACTCCCTGTGATGTGGCGATACAAGATATTTCAGATTTTGCATCAACTTTGAAATCTAGCTTTTGCAACTGGTACAATTTCTGTAAGGTTGTATGTTCTCATTAACCTTGCATTTCATTGGCTTTGCTTCTCATATTTTTATTAGACCAAGATGCACTTAAGAATAGAATTTATTTTATATTTTATCAGATGATGTGATAAAGGAACCTAAAAATGTTTTATGTGTAACTGTTAAATGTGAAGAATGTGCCATTTTCAACAGAGTTAGCTGTAGTCTCACCTGAATCAGGAGGCTCTTGATTCAGGCGATATTCCAGGTTGTGAATGCAGAAGTCTAGGCTGTAAAACAATTTACTGGATGAACTGTTAGATAAAAGATCCCTTAATCTCCCCTAGATGGATGCAGTAAATTCTGTAAATCTGGTTCACAGACCAGTAGAAGAGTTCAACTTACAGTTTTTGTCAGTATTTATCCTTCAGTCAGCATTGCCAAAAACAATTACTTCATTATCATTAGGTTTCTATTTCTAGGAACATTCTGTGCACAAACTATCACAATTTACATAATAAAATGGTAATTTTACATGAATTATGTTGGCTATTGAAAGCTTTGATCTGAGATTGTGAAATCCAGTGCAGTTCTATTTCAAAATTTCTACTCAATTATTTTTCATATCATAGTCCTTCAATTCAATAACATTAATATTATGAGATAAGTATTTTTAGTATGAATTTGAACATTCTTGTTGTATTTTCAATTACAAATGGGCAATAATTGTTTTATCCAGCTGTAACATCATTGTTTTAGGAGTGCCTGTTCCTACTTAATTAACCTTCGTTCTTGTGTTAGGAGCTTTAAATAATTTTGTTAACACCTAAACTGGGAAGTCACTTCCATAACTCTAGATCTTCACCCTTCAGATACTATTTGTAGCCTGGTCATTTTGCCATATCCAATAAGTAATTTGCTAAAAATCCTCACTCTGCTTGGTCATATTGAAGTTTGAACAATTTAAAGTTTTCAACTGCACATCTTTTGGCTTTATAATATTTTCATTTTGGTGTTCCTATTATTCGATAAACTAAAATTATTTTTATAACTAACATTTTCAGTGATGATTTAACTTTACAAATTAACTATTATGGAGACAGTCCAAAATTATCATGAAATGTCTGATGAGTAATCTGGAATGGTTCAATCTAGCCCAAACATGAATAAATATTTGCTGCTTCTTATAGCCTTTCTGCCTGTGATTCT
This sequence comes from Hypanus sabinus, assembly GCF_030144855.1. Taxonomy (NCBI): domain Eukaryota; kingdom Metazoa; phylum Chordata; class Chondrichthyes; order Myliobatiformes; family Dasyatidae; genus Hypanus; species Hypanus sabinus. Next base: position 44,794,650 of record NC_082716.1, on the reverse strand, counting down.
TCATTTTGTAGCACTGTCCTGGGTTTTTTGGATAAAAATATTATTTTTTCAAACTTACTATAAATGTATGTAGACACAAACATCAATTTTGTCAGTGTCTATACTGAGAATACCCATACAGTCCACATTTCTGGCATTAAGCAGGACTGGCCCAGTGTTATTTGTTTTGCAAGTGTCTGCCACATGGTGGCACTATATGTTTCCAGATGTATTTCTTCAGATTTCAGCCTTAAAAATGTTTTGCACATTAATAATAATGACGTCGAGTCCATCACTTACCAGACCAATTATTACCACATCTCCACCCCTGGTAACTTTAGCTCCTTCTCCACAAGGAGCTCAGCTGCACAAACATTGCAAGTCAGAATTTGTTTCAATGACACTGGGAGGCAGCAAGAACCAACAAATAGTAATGGAAATTGCGTGCAAACACTGCTACCTATTTCCAGTCGCAGTAAAACTCATGAAAGATGATGTTGATATTTACTACTGCAATAGAAATGTTAGTGGGAAGAGATGGGCTGTGAACTCAACCTGGCCTCTTTGCTCATCCCCTCTTCACTTGGAGAACACCTCAGCAAGTGTTAAGTTGATACATGCTGCTGACAGATCATCAACTCCGTGAAAGATGCTCTTTGGTCGGCCTGAAACTTGGTGGTCTACCAGCACGCTGAGATGTCCGTGGGAGAATGCTGCCGACTGGCATGGTCTTGGCTGCAGGAATATGTTCTGAGGGACACACTGAAGCTTGGTGCAGCCACTGCAAGGGCCCGGTGGGGAAGGACCACAGTTTAGAGTTCTTCTGCCACTGGAGTTGAGGGGTAGGGGGGACGGGGAGTATACCCCTCAACAATGGTATGTAAATATGAAACAACAGAGTGCCACGTGGGTGGCTAAAAGTGTGGAAATGTAAAGACCGTAATGGAAACATTTGTAAAGGATTGAGAGGCATTGAATGGTTTATTGTACATAATTTTATTCTTGAATAAGGTATATTTTGTTTAATAAAAAAAGTTGATACATGAGTCAGTTGGCTCAAAGCCTCTATCTTTGAAATTGTTGATCTTTTAATTAACTGATGAATAGAATTGAAAATTATATGTAATTGTTTAACTGAGATATTTGCTTTATTTCAGAATTTTTATCTGAAAGGACTGAGTTAAGATCAATGTAAAATGTATTGTTATAAAATGTATATATAATTAGTATAGAGTAAGTATTTTAATTATCTGCAATGAAATACTCTAGTTATGAGCTGTGCAAATACTTCTAACCATTTTTTAATACTTATTAGTTATAAAAGGGAAAGAACACCATAAAACATAGGTGCAAATTAGGCCATTCAGCCCATCAACTTTTCTCTACTATTTCATCATTTCCATTTATCTACTTATCCATTTCCCTCTCAACCCCATTCTTTTGCCTTCTCCCAATAATCTTTCACACTCTGAATAGTCTAGAACCTATCAATCTACACCCTAAATACAGCCAATGACCTGGCCTCAAGAGATGCCCGTGGCAATGAATTCTACAGATTCACACCCTCTGGCTAAAGAAATTTCTCATAAATGGATGTCCCTCTGTCCTGAGACTATGCCTTCTGGTCCTAAATTTCTCCCATCATAAGAAACATCATCATCACATCCACTCTATCTGGGCCTATCAACATTTAATAGGTTTCAGTGAGATTCCCCATTATTCTTCAGAATTCCAGCGAGTAAAGGGACAGAGCCATCAATCATTCCTCGTATGATAAGCCTTTCATTCCCTGAATCATTCCCATAAACCTCCTCTGAACCTTCTTCCAATGTCAGCACATCCTTTATTGTTCATAATTCTCCATGAGGCCTCATTAGTCCTTTGTAAAGCCTCCGCATCACCACCTTGCTTTTATATTCAAGTCCTCTTGAAACTGATGCTAACATTTCATTTGCTTTCCTTGCCACCCACTCAACCTGCAAATGAACCTTTAGGCACCTGCAAGTCCCTTTGCACCTCAGATTTTTGAGTTTTCTCTCCATTTTGAAACTACTCTATGCTTTTATTCCTGTTACCAAATTGCATGATAATACACCTCCAGACAGTGTATTCCATCTGTCACTTCTTTGCCTCCTGTTCTAATCTAAGTCCTTCTGTATCAACCCTACTTCCTCAACACTATCCGCCCCTCCACCTATCTTCCTATTGTCTGCAAGCTTGGCCATAAAACCATCAAATCAATCATCCAAATTATTGATATACAACATGAAAAGAAGAGGTCTCAACACTGACCACTGCAGAACATCATTGTTCATTGGCAGCCAATCAGAAAAGGCTTCCTTTATTCCCATTGTTTTCCTCTGCCTATCAGCCACGACCCTATTCATGCTAGTTTGTTTTTTGTAATACCATGGGCACATACTGAGTTAAGCAACCTTATGTGCAGCATCTTGTCAAAGGCCTGTATCCAAGGACACAACTCCTACCAATTCTCCTTCTGTCTATCCTGCTTGTTACTTCCTCAAATAATTCCAATAGATTTGTTAGGTAAGATTTCCCCTTAAGAAAACCATATTGACTTTAGCCTATTTTATCATGTGCCTGCAATACCTCAACTACATCCTAAAGGATCGATTCCAACATCTTCCCATCTACTGAGGTCAGGCTAAATGGCCTTTAATTTCCTTTCTTCTGTCTCTTTCCCTTAAAGAGTTGACTGACATTTGCAATTTTCCAGTCCTCTGGAACCATTCTAGAATCTAGTGATTCTTGAAAGGTCATTACTAATGCCTCCTCAATCTCTTCAGCCCTCTTTTGGAACACTGGGGTGTAGACCATCTGGTTCAGGTGACTTATCCACCTTCAGATCTTTGAGGTTTCCAAGCATCTGCTCCCTAGGAATAGCAACTGTTCTGTGTCCTGCCCCCCGACACTCTTGAACTTCCAGCATACTGCTCGTGTCTTCCACGGTGAAGACTGAGGCAAGGCAATTATTCAGTTCATCTGCCGTTTCCTTGTTTCCCATTACTACCTCTGCAGTGTTGTTTTCCAGTGGTTCAATAGCTACTCTCACCTTTCTTTTACTATTTATGTCCTCTATAATTAATAGTATCCTCTTTGATATTATTGGCCAGCTTGCCTTCACATTTCATCTTCCCCACACCCCACCTTGGCTTTTTTAGTTGCCTTCTGTTGGTTTTTATGAATTTGCCAATAGTCTAACCTCCTAATTTTTGCTCTACTAAATGCCCTCTCTTTTGCTTTTATGTGGGCTTTGACTTTCCTTGTCCGCCACAGTTGCATCATTCTGCTTTTAGAATACTGCTCCTTTAGGATGTACAGTATATATCCTGCACCATCCAAATTGCTCATTGAAAATCCAGCCATTGCTGCTCTACCATCATCATTGCCAGTATCCCCTTCCAATAAAGTTTGGCCAGCCCTTTCTCATGCATTTACAACTCGCTTTACTCCACTGTACTACTGATGCATCTGACTTTTGCTACTGCCTCTCAAATTGCAGGGTAAATTCTATCGTATACTAAAGGCAGAAACTCCACTATAAAAACCTCATCTTCTCTTATGAGCTTCTCTGATGTAGGTAATGCATCTTCAGTGGGGAGAATTTAGACTTGTAATAACTGAAATCATATCAGGAATAGACTGAAAGTTTTGACATAATGTTTAGAAAACATTTTCATTCATGAAAATCTGGCTTTATATTAATCTGCCTCAATATGTTAGATTAGTACAAATGCAGTCTGCATCTGTATCAAACTGAAGTATAAGAAGACATTTTGTAAAAGTTCTAGTTATGTTACCAAATCTCATTCACTTAATTTTGAAAAATATATTTTGTAGAAAAGCTGTAAAAGAAGAGACAATATAAATCCATTTGAACCTGAAAACATCGACTTTCTTCGAGGTAGCACAAGAAATGACCCACGTCAATACAATCCTGAATTGACTGGTATGTCACCAAATTACGTGCTTTTTGTTCTATTCATATTGTTTTACATTATAGTTAGATTTATTACTATTAGAGATATGTATTTTTTTCTTTTTGACCCTTTTACTTTGTGCTTGCACTTGAATACCATTGCAAGGGTTTATATTGAATATGCTTTCTGTTCAGTGAAATGTCATTCACATGGTGTGATTTTTAAATTGCAAGTTGGTTCGATGTTTGCTGAACATGATAAATGTTCCATATATCAAAGCGATCAAGCACTTTACAAAACAAGATTATGTACTCACATGAAATGGGCATCTTCAGTACACAGATTACACATTGAATAGATCAGTTTTCTGTTACAAAAGAGCTGATTGTTGACTTCAAGAAGGGGGGTGGTGAACGTGCTCCTCTTTGCATCAACAGTGCTGAGGTTGAGAGCTACAAGTTCCGAAGAGTGAACATTACCAATAGTTTGTCCTGGTCCGATCCTGCAGACACTATGGCCAGGAATGCCCACCAGCATTCCTGCCGTTTCACCGTCCTGCTCCCAACAACAAAAAAATCAGAAAATGCTGGAAAAACTCAGCACGTCAGGCAGTGTCTGAGGGAATAGAAACAGTCAACAGTTTAAGTCTGTGACCCTTGCAGCCACAGAAACAAGTTTGTGAAAGACAATGATGCAGATGACAAAATTTTGTAATCAAAGAAATTGGATTGACTGTCTTCATCCATGTCATGTCTACTGATTTAATGAAATCATTTCCATGTGAATACAGTGGAAAGATGAAAAACTCATGTTGTCATTTCTATCAACATTTACTGTATGGTTACATTGTGCACCACCTAATTCTGTGGTGAAATAGAAATAAAGTGTAACAAGTTTAATGTTTTGACCTGTGGTATGTGATCTTACTGATAAAATTCCCAGCATTAATATTGCATAGTGCTTAATTAGCAAATGTGTGAGGACCTGAAAAAGGATCAGAACGTCCCCTTTTTCCAACTTCTAGCCAACTCTTCCACACCTTATTGCATCTGTAGTAAGAAAGTACAACATGAGCTGGATATTAAAAGGAAGTGTGCCTTACTTATTACTTTGCCCCTCTACTAGACATCAAAACCAATGATAATCCCTAGCCTCATGTGTCAAGTGTGCAGACACACTTTACACCTAACCTCCTTAAACCATTTCCAGCTGGCATATCTGCTGCTATCATTCATTTACTGGTGTGGCTGATTTTATATTCAAAAAGCTTTTTTGTTCAATCTTCTGTTGTAATGTTTTCATTAGCTGAAGTTTGATGCATTTTAAATAAATTAATTTGGTAGTCATCGTTTAAATTATTCAGTTAAATTTCATCCGTTTTATGTTGTCACTCATTGTCAACCATTTAAAAACAATGAAGTGGGCATTTGACAACAACAGTTGTGCAACTGAGACTTCAAAGTAATTGAGAGTGGCAAGGCCGCCAAAGGTTAATGCAGCTATGGATCTTGTGCAGAGCTGAACCTGCACGAGGGTGGGGGTGTTTGGGGCTTCATTCGAACATAACTCAGCCCAGCACCACACTTAAACTCATTGATTCAGGACGTAGAATTTGGAAAAGTTAAAAAGAATGTTGAAAGAAGTGTTCATCCTCCTTGTCACTTATTCCTGTTAACAACATTTGAGCTTGGGGAATCTAATTCATTGTTTTCTGTCTACCATTGGGCAAGCTCACAACACAAAACATTGGCTTCCAGGTTCCCCATAGTAAAGGCAGCTACATTGGGCCATTATTTATTGACTATGTCTCTACATTCAAAGCTATAGTCCCAAGCAAACTCTTCTCCAAACCCCTAGACCTGGGTCTCAGTACCTCCCTTTTCAACCCCCTGTACACTCACAACTGTTTAGTCAAATTCTGCTCTGACCATAGTCACCGTAGTGGACTGTATCTTAAATAATAATGAGCTGGAGTACGAGAAGGAGATAGGGAACCTAGTGATGTGGTTCCATAACAACCTCAATGGCAGTAAACCTGAAAAGCTGCTCATTGACTTCAGGAAGGTGAGGTTTTGACGCACCTGCTCCTTACATGAATGGTGCTGAGATAGAGAGCTTCTCGTTCCTAGGAGTGAACATCACCAACAGCCTTCCTTGGTCCAACCATATAGATGCAATAGTCATGAAAACTTACCAGCACTTTAACTTCCTCAGTAGGCTAAAGATATTTGACATGTCCCCTTTGACCCCACCAAAGTTTGCACTGTAAAGAGTATTCTATTCAGATTCATCACAGATTGGTATGGCAACCACTCTGTCACAAGAAAGTGTAAAAGTTTTGGCCACAGCTCAGCACGTCACAGAAAGTAGCCTCCTTTCCTCTGTCTACACTCTTGTTCCCTCAGTAAAGGAGCCAGCATAATGAAAGACCCACCCACCCTGGACGGTATCTCTTTTCCCTCTCCCACCAGCTGAAAGATACAAAAGCCTGCAAGCACGTTCCACAAGGATCAAGGGCAGCTTCTATTCCGCTGTTAGATCATTCTTTTGTGAAGCGAAGAGTCCATTTCAGTGTACAGTATACCCTGCTATGCTCTTTCACCTAACAGTCTTCCCTGAACTTCCTCTGTAACCGTAACACATGATACTGCATTCTATGATTGCTGTGCCCTTTTCTCCCTCAGTGTGTATTAATCTGTATGAATGGTATGCAAGACAAGTTTTTCACTGTACCTCTGTGTATGTGACAATAATAAACCAATTTACCAATTGCATAAGCTATGCAACAATGCAGAAATTTGCATTAAAGACCATAATTTGCACCTCATGCTCAAAGATCTGGGTATTAAATCCAAGTTCTAAAATTGTGCATTTATTGAATGCAGTAAGTTGCCACGTCGAACTAAAGGGAAAATAAGTACCTGCTTAGAAAGTAGAGCATACTTAAACTGACGATGTATTCATTTCCTTTCTTCAACAGCCACACCGAGCTCTGTCGCAAATTGTCAATGGACTAATAAAGTTGAAAGAAGCACTGGAAGCCATGGTCCCCGTCCAGGTACTCGTCTATACACGTTCTCATGAAGTACTTAACAACATTGTAACTTTTGCTAGTTAGTAATGTGTGTCTGTCTAACAACAAAGATGAAATGTGTACCAATATGTATGTGAAATAAAACCACAACTGTCTGCAATCTGTTTTTTGCTGATTTGACCATAATGTCTTAGGGGTTTCATTTGCACCATACAGCTGTAACATTACCTCATGGCTCTTGAACTCAGTCCCATGGTTGATGAAGGCCAGCATACCAAAAGGTCAATAGGTGCACTTAATGTCAGAGAAATGTATACAATATGCATCCTGAAATTCTTTTTCTTTGCAAACATCCATGAAAATAGAGGAGTGCCCCAAAGAATGAATGACAGTTAAAACGTTAGAACGCAAAGCAACAATCCCCCCCTCCCCCACCAGCAAAATGCATCAGCACCCTCCACCGAGCACTAGAGCGTGCAGCAAGTTTCAATAAAGACACAGACTTGCAGTACCACAAAAACTACTCGTTCACCCAGTGCTCAACATACCACAGGCTCTCTCTCTCTCCCTAATAAGGGAAAAAGAGGTTTTCCCCATTTCACAGCAAGAGGGGAGACATAACAAACAGCTCGCTGATTTATGATGTTAAAAGTCTTTTGCATTGCTTTTTCCAAGCTTTGGATCCAGAGAGTCAGCCCCAGAAAGGCACAGCTCTTCAGACACACAACCCACAGCTGCTAGCCCGCTGCTCCTGCTGTTCTGTGTTCTCCTGCCACGCTTCAGTCAGGGGCACTGGCCTAGAATCAACCCGTCTCTAGGACCACAAAAATCCAGAACCCTGAAGGCATGCTAGTCTTCCAGGCCACGTCCTTGTGATATCAAAAAGCGGCCAGTCGTGAGGCCTGAGAGGGGGTCCCATTCCCACAAAGAACCAAAATCAGAGTATAACTCCATTTGTGCTTCCACATTCTAAAGAAAATGAATGTTTTTAAATGAAAATTTCACACTTTATAAGCATTTAAATTTGATTGGCCTTAGGTTCCAGTTGAAAATATTTAACTGGCCGCTGCTGCGAGCTGTGATTTGAAATTTTTGAACACAATTGAAGATGTATGTTACATCCATACAATGCCTTCATCTATCAGTCATTACACTAATTTATATGCATATCTATTTATTGTGCATCTAGATTTTTTTGTGTGGGAATGGAATAAACTAAAAGAAAAGCACTTTTATCAGAAGAGCTGTGTTCAAAATGATCACTCAGGCCACACTTGCAATCTAAATGTATATAAGCAACATGCTGTTCATAATTCCATGTGAAAGTTACTAGACAAAGTTGTATACAAACAAAATATACAATATATTTTTCATGAATTTTCTGAATTGTTGATGTAGTACTTTTTCTTAAAAAAAAACGGGAATGGGAGAATTCTCATTGAGATTGTCATTGGATTACTCCTACAGCAATTCAGAAAAATAAGACTGAAGCACCACAGAAGGAACAAAGCCAATAGAATACACAACTGAGAATAAAAGAAAGATATTAGAAACAGATGAAATGTGATGAAAAATGAAAAGCCTTTCTTCTTAATGTGCTTCCAAATAAAATTCAGTTCCTGGCACCAGAAATTCAGTTCCTGTTTGAGTGAAGTGTCATGAATACATGGAGACAGGATCTTTTTCCACATCTAAATGTTGTCATTAGAACTTTAAGTTCATGCCATTTCATGTGGGACCCCTAAAGTTCTCCACTATAAATGTAGGGAATAGATGATGTTTAATGCAAAAGACTGATTCATTTGTCCTTCTGAAAGATCTACCAGTAAACATGATATCCAAATTTACTTGTGCATTTACTTAGCATTAATAAGCAACAACACTTTTCATGTAGAATAGATATTTGATTAAAAGAAAATGTATACCATTCATCTTTTCTGGTAGAAACTAATAAAGCTTCTCTTTTAGAAATTCAACCAAGTATTGCACCAGAGGAAAATCAAGGAAAATCTTCATCACACAGCATAAGCCAAAGTCCACGTATCATTAATCTTGCAATGTACATACCATGAAATTTATAAAGTACATACATGCTTTATTTATTGACACAATATTAAATATTACTTCATCTAACATGATAACAAAGAGAAAATATTTAAAAGTCAAAAGCTGGTTTATTGTCATGTGCCTGTGTTAATCAACTTTACCTTCAGAAATGATAGGGAATTCAATAAGCACATTAATCTGGTATAAATGTCCATAATTTGCATTTTCTTCCCAGAGATCTGGGCATAAACAATGAGAAAATTTAAGCTCCATTATGATTCATCAATGCTAATTTAATGCTGACAATGATTATCACAATTACTATATATATTTATTTGATTTAAAGAAAGCAGAATGCACATATGATGTAATTGTACTATTTATGCAGCCGTGAAGCAATGCTCTGTTGCATGCCAGACTGATCCAGAAGCCATAGATCGAAAATCACACATCAGAAGCAAAAGTCCATGTCCAGGTACTGATTCTACCTCATAGATATTTAACATATCATGAAGTACGGAATGTCTTTGTATGCTTTCCTAATTGGCACAAAACAGCAATTTATAGTTTGGCCAATTATAAAATGGTAAGGTTCTAATGTCAGATTCAGATTCAGTTTATTGTCATTTAGAAACCACAAATGCAATGCAGTTAAAAATGAGACAATGTTCCCCCAGAATGATATCACAAAATGATATGACAAAGCAGACTACACCAGAAAATTCATGTAACGTTTGGCAATCCCCAATCCAGAGTCCGGAGAGGCTGCTGCGTATTAATATCGTGCTACTGTCTAGCGTGTTCCCCGTAAAGGAGCTCCAAATCCACCAGACAAAAACAAGGCCAAAAACTAAAGCTACAAGACCTGCACAAAACCACATAATTACAACATATAGTTACAACAGTGCAAACAATAGCATAATTGATAAAAAAAAAGACTATGGGCACTGTAAAAATAGTCCAAGATGTTAAAGGACTATAAGTTCAAAAGAAATCAACACAGTTTCCACAAGTCCCCAGGGCTCTGACAGACTCGCCATCCCACGCCGGTGGCAGAAGGGAATACCCCTGCTATGGACTTACAAGGCACCGCCCAACTCAGCCTCGCAGACGCAGCACACAATCGAAGCTCCGTCGAAACCAGCCTCGCAGACGCAGCACACACCAAAAGCAACCTGAGTCCGTCGAACCTCCGAGCCGACAACCATCCCCTCCAGCACAGCTTCTCCGAGCACCATCCTCAGCCATCGGCAACACAAGCCCGAGGACTGGGGGCCTGTTCTTCGCATCAGAGTCCTGGACCTCACAGCAGCAGCAGCAACGAAGAAGAAGGTCTTCCTGAAATTTCCCAATGTTTCTCCATGCTCCCACATCCGTTTTCAATCAATTATGATTGTCCACTTCACAAATAACAGATAAACAGTTCCAGAGTGGCCGCTGCAAGCAGCGTCGCGCCGCCATCTTGGACATCATAATACGTGCTAATTACAAAGCAAGCTACATTTTGGTAAATTAGTCCACATCCGCATATTTCTGCTATTGTTTCATCAATATATTTATGCATATAGTTGCATTTATTGAGTAACCTATTTACAATAGGATAAAGCAATGCGAAGAGCATTTTTTTAATGTATTGTCCGATTATGGAGTAATCAGTGCACAAAAATACTTTTAACTAGCCCATTGCAATAATATAAGCTAGCAACAAATCTGAGCTATACTTTGTGCACAGATGAGATTGTATAATGTTACTGTTTAATGCAATAGTACATCCAGGAATATGCAAACATATAGCCTACTCAACAAAAGATCTGTGTACGTTATAAGATGGTCCATTGTGTCAATGCAAATGTATAAGATTCAAATTGACTAAATCCAACAACATGACATTTGCACTTTCCTAAAGCTTAGGTTTTCTATTTAGAAGGTTATTTAGAGATTATTATATTTCTATAGATTTGAATATAAAGTCCTTATGACTTCTATAAAATGAAATTTAGTAAGATGAACAAATGAATCCAAATTTCAACCACACATTTGAAATTAATAAACCTCTGGATAAGGTCAGTAATGAACTAGCTTTAAAAAAATTAACTCTGGATCACCAGTTGAACTGCCTTCACCTTCTGATTTATTTTATTGCCTTTAGTGACACATTCCACTAAATATTAGGGTATACCAAGAAGGGATGAAGGCTATAAATACAGATGCCATACTCTATTTATTAGTTCACATTTATAACTGCAATAAAACAAGTGCAAAACACAGAGCACAAGCCACATAATCAAGCAAATGAGAACAGCAGAAACAAAATTGTATTTAAAAAAAATAAGGACAGTATTAAAAATTGAAGATTATGCTCCAAAAAATGTACCCACCGTTATCCCATGATGCCTGACACCATGAAAATGCATTTCAATTTGATGAAAAGAATATTATGCACTTGCAAGTGTATAAACATCTAAATGTTGCTGCCAGGATATTGGTAAATAATCCAGAAAATAATGCTTATATCAGGCAGAAGAATGTTAAATCCAGAAAGTTGTGTTTATTGTCATAGGCATGTCATGTCTGCACAGGAGCAGTGGGAAACTTCCTTGCAACAGCATTACAGGCACATGTTACATATGCAGCATTTACAATAGAAATATTAACTAAATATTAATTTTACACAATTTTTACCAGAAATAACACAATTGGAACAAAAACAGTTTGTTCTAGTGCAAATTAGCTATAGTGTTGCTAGACTCTAGTGATTATGGTTTTCTTCCTGGTTCAGAAACTGAACGGTTGAAGTAGCTGTTCTTGAACCTGGTGGTTTGGGACTTCAGGCTACTCTGCAGCTTGCCAGATGGTAGTTACAAGAAGGTGCCATGGCCCAGATGCTAGGGATCTTTGATAGATATTTTCTCAAATGTACTGTTATATTAGTGAAAGCTATGAAGACATTATACTCACAATTACCTTATGAGTCTAGCAATGGAATTCATCTGGACATCCATTGTTCCCTAATTGAACTGACAGGACATTCTGATATAACTCTTCCTCATAAATATTTCATTGAGAAAGTTTCTCAGAGAATGCCATTGGGTCACTTTTACAGCTATTGAGAGAAATGAGGCTGCAGCACAGCTTAGAGCTCTGATGTGACCACAATAGGAGTGAAACATGAAAATTTGATGAAGAAAACTTTAAAAAAAGGAAAGCATTTTTCTAAAAAAGCATTTCATTGAGCTTTCGGAAAGAAATTGATGCCTGAAAATGTGCTATTTGTTGTATTTATTTGATGTTTTCAAGACCAAATTGGCCAGGAGAAAGAGTGGTGGTAGAAGGTTGTTTTTCAGACTGGAGGCCTATGACCAACAGTGTGCCATAGGGATCTGTGTTGGGACCACACTTGTTCAACATTTGTATTAAGGATTTTGGATGAGAATGTGGGTGGTGTGCTTGGTCAGTTTATGGATGAATCTAAAATCGGTGATATAGTATTCAGTGAAGAAAGTTATCTAAGATTCCGTGAAGTCTTGATCAATTGAACCAGTAGGCTGAGAAGTGTCTGATAGAGTTTATTTCAAATGTATACAAAGTGTTGCAATTTGGCAAGACAAACAAGGCCAGTACTTGTAGGATCACTGGTATGGGGGGGGGGGGGGGAGGGAGGGAGGAGAGAGAGAGAGAGAGAGAGAGAGAGAGAGACTGACTGACTGACTGACTGACTTTGGGTACAGGTACATAGTTCCTTTAAAGAGGTGACACAGGATAGGATGGTGAAGAAGGATTCAAATTGTAAGGAGTGGCTGAACTTTTTTTCCTTGCATCAGAGGAGGCTGAGAGGTGATCTTGTATTTTGTATACAAATCAAAAGGGATATTGATAAGGTGAATAGCCACAGTCTTTTCCCAAGGGTAGGGGGGGTCCAAAACAAGAGGGCATAGGTTTAAGTTGAGTAGGGCGATAATTAAAATGGATCCAAGGTGCAAACTTATCACACAGAGGGTGGTGTTAATATGAGATGAGCTGCCAGATGAAGTGCTTGGGCCAGGTGCAGTTAATATATTTGGAAGACACTTGGACAGGAACACAGGGAAGGTTTAGAGTGATATGAGCCAAACACAGACAAATGGGACGAGATTATGTAGACAAATTAAGCAGCGCCGACAGGTTGGGCCAAAGGACTTGTTTCTATGCTCTGTAGCTCTATGATTCAAACATACAGCTTAGACAGGGTAAGTTCATATGCCTCTGTTTGTTGCCATCCAAAAGCAATAAAATATTCCAATAAAGTTCATGACTATAATATATAAGAACGTTTGAACACATCATTCTTCTCTGGTATGAACTCAAAATTGCTTTTTTAAATGCATAGGATATTCAAAATGTACTTTAAAATGGTATAAATGTCCATAATTTGCATTTTCTTCTTGGGGATCTTGGGGTAAACAATTGCAAAATCTAAGGCCAATCAACATTCGCCTGTGCTCATTTAAAACTGAAAATGATTGCCACAAATTACTAGAAAATAAAATATATATTTGATTAAAAGACAGCAGAATGCACAAATGATGTAACTATATTATTTATGCAGTTGTGAAACAAAGCTCCGTTAAATGTCAGACTGACCCTGAAGCTGTAGATCGAAAAATATCCACATCTGATATCAGAAGCAAAAGTCCATGTCCAGGTATTGGTCCAACCTAGTACTGTACTTATTTAATGTGTTGTATATCATTAGGTACAGAAGTTTTTAAAGCTTTCCTAACTGACAAAATAGCAGTATAAATTGAATCAGTATCAGGTGATCATATATGACTGACATGTGTTGTGAAATATGGTGCTTTGCAACAGCAGTACGTTGCAATTCATCATAAAAACTGTAAATTACTGTGTGTGTGTGTGTATATATATATATAGAGAGAGAGAGAGCAAAAAGAGGAAAAAAAAGTGAGGTATTGTACATGGATTCATTGTCCATTCAGAAATCTTTAAATGGTGGGGAAGAAGCGGTTCCTGAAATGTTGAGAGTGTATCTTCAAACTCCTGTACCAGCTCTGTGGCGGTAGCAATGGAACGGGGGCCTGTCCTGGGTGATGGGGGTCCTTAATGATTGATGCCACCTCCTTAAGGCATCGCCTTTTGAAGCTGTCCTGGATGTTGGGAAGGCTAGTGCCACAATGGAGCTGGTTGAGTTTACAACTTTCTACAACTATATAGCTATGGTGATGCAACCAGTTAGAACTCTTTCCACACTACATCTGTAGAAATTTGCGAGTGTATTTGGTTACATACCAAGTCTTCTCAAATCCCTAATGAAATATACCTGCTGTTGTATTTTCTTTGTAATTGTATCAGCATGTTGGGCCCAGGATAGATTTTCAGAGATGTTAACACCCAGGAAACTGCTCACCCTTTCCACTCTGCTGATCCCTTGATGATGACTGGTGTGTGTGTTCTTGACTTCCCCTTCCTTAAGTCTACAGTCATTTCCCTGGTCTTAGCGATGTTGAGTGCAAGGTTGCTGTTGTGACACCACTTAACCAACTGATCTATCTCACTCCAAATCACCTCCTCATCACCATCTGAAATTCTGCAAACAATGGTTGTATCGTCAGCAAACTCATAGATGCTGTTTGAGCTATGCCTGGCCACACAGTCATGGGTGTAGAGAAAGTAGAGCAGAGAGCTAAGCATGAGGCACTCCAGCATTGATTTCAGCAAGGAGGAGATGTTATTTCTGATCCACACTGCCTGTGGTCTCCCAGTGAAGAAGTCAATTGCAGAGTCAGGTACAGGGGCCCAGGCTTTGGAGCTTGTTGTTTTGAACTGAGTGTATGATTGTATTAAACACTGAGCTGTAATCAATGTCCAAGTGATCCAAGGACAAGTGGAGAGCCAGTGAGATTGCATTTTCTGTGGACCCATTGTGGCGATAGACAAATTGCAGTGATCCAGTTCCTTGCTTAGGCAGGTGATGATTCGAGTCATAAGCAACCTCTCAAAGCATTTCATTACAGATGTGAGTGCCACTGGGCGATAGTCACTGAGGCAGTTCACCCTGCTCCTCTTGCGCACTGGTATGATTGTTGCCCTTTTGAAGCAGATGAAAACCTCCAAATGCAGCAGTGAGAGATTGAAGATGTCCTTGAATGCACTTCCAGTTGGTTGGTACAGGTTTTCAGAGACCTACCAGGGACATCATCAGGGCCTGATGCCTTGTGAGGATTCACCTTCTTGAAAGATGTTCTGATGTCAGCCTCCACAACAGAGATCATAGCATCACCAGATGTCGTCATGATTCACACAGGTGTAGTTTTATTCTCCCTTTCAAAGTGTGGATAAAAGGCATTGAGCTTATCTGAAAGTGAGCCATCACAATCATTCATAATGTTAGGTTTTACTTTGTGGGAAGTAATGGCCTGCAAACCCTGTTAGAGTTGATGTGCATTCGATTCGTCTAGCCTCAATTGGAGTTAATATTTTGCTCTTAAAATAGCCTTCCATAGGTCATACTTGTATAGTTCTGGACCACTGGAATGTCACGGATCCAGCCCTCAGCAGACTAGGAATCTCTTGGTTCACCCATGGCTTTTGGTTTGTGTTTGGACTGTATGTTCTGAAGCCACCCACTCATCCACACAGGTCTTAATGAAGTTGGTAACAACTGTTGTGTATTCATTCAGATTCAAAGATGAATCCCTGAATATTGTCCAGTCCACCAACTCAAAGCCATCCTGTAAGCATTCCTCCACTTCCCTTGACCATACCTTCTAGGTCACCACTGGTGCTGCGGTCTTTAGTCTCTGCCTATATGCTGGGAGTTGAAGTAGAGCCAGGTGACTGGACCATCCAAAGTGTGGGTGTGTGATGGCATGGTAAGCATTCTTGACTATTCTGATGATTGTGGTCAAGTGTATAGGCTCGCTTCTCTGGTTCCACAGGTGATACGTTGGTGGTAGTTGTTCAGAGTCTTCAAGCTGACCTGGTTGAAATCCCTCACAATGATAGGGAAGGCTTCAGGATGTGCTGTTTCATGCCTGCTGATTAGGATGCTCAGCTTCTCCAATGCCTATCTGACGTTGGCCTGAAGTGGAATGTACACCACTACCAGGATGATAGAGGAAAATCCTTCAGCAAATAAAAAGATGACACTTGACCGTGATATGTTCCAAGTCAGGTAAGCAGGACTGAAACAGAACTGTCATGATGAGTTAATCATAAATCATACCCTATTTTCTCTACCTTTAAAGGACCGAGCTGTCCTGTCTTTATGGAGAAAGGTAAGGCCATTGGACTACAATGTCTTGGCTGAAATGATGGGTGATAGCCATGTTTCCAAGAAGCAAAGTTCACAGCAGTCCCTGATGTCCCTCTGGTATCGCAATCTTGCTCTGAGGTCTTCAGTTTTATTTTCCAGAGACTGTGCATTCGCCAGCAGGATAATTGGGAGTGGGCATCTCAGGTCCTGATGTCAAGGCATTTTGGTAAAATAGTGCATATTGTTTATTTCTGTTTTTTTTCTTTTTTGGCCAATATAATCGTGTATGTAGTTGCGTTTATTGAATAGTCTATAGTGCAATTGGATAAAGCAACGAGAGGAATATTTCTATCGGTATTGTCTGATTGTGGAATACATATTCACAGAAAGTTGAGTTTGTATACTTTTAACTGTCATAACATGTAAATGGACTGCAAATCTGAGCTTCACTTGTTATCTTTGTGCATGGTCGAGATTGTATAATGAAATTGTTTAACAGCAGTTCAGCTGGCACTAATCAGACCTAAACAACAAAACTTCTAGAGGTGTTCCCAGATGGTCCAGTGTATCAGTGGAACATTTATAAGACCTAAATTGTCCAAACCCAACCAGGAAACGACTGCACTTTCTTAAAGCTTGAGTTCCATCTAAAAGGTTATTTAGAAATGTTAACAATTCCATAGCTTCACATGCAAAGTTCTTATGATTTTTATAAAATGGAATTTAGTGAGAAAAGTGCATTTATCTGAATTTCAACCACTAGTATAAAATTACCAAACCTTTGAACAAAGTCAGTTATGAATCAGCTTCTGAAAATTTACACCTTGTCACTTATTGAACTCCTTTCATTTTCATTTATTTTGTTGCCTTTAGCAACACATTCTATTTAACTATGAGGGTGTACCCAGAAAGAATGAAGGTTTCAACTGCAATGCTCACTCTTATGAATTGAAATAAAACTTCATCCGATTATTTTTCTGACCTGTTTGACTGTTCAGACTCGTTACTTTCCCCAAAAAGGATTTACAATGGGAATATTATTGGGAGACATTTATAGCTGTTGGGGAAATAAAACCAGTGCAAAGCAAAGGGTACATGGTACATAATCATGAAAATCAGAACAAGGTACAATAAAAAAAATGTTAAAAAAAATTGGAAAGTATTCTGCTGAAAATGCATTCATATCAGACTATTGGTAACTAATACCATAAACTGCATTTCATTTTGATGAAAAGAATATTATGCATTTGCAAGTTTGTGAATATCTAAATGTTGCTGGCAGGATACTGATAAAATAATCTAGCAAAACTTGTGTTTATTTCAGGTGGCAGTTTCTTAAACTGCAGAAGTTAAGTTTATTGTCATATGCACCTGCATGCATAAGTGCAATGAAAAACCTTCTTGCAACAGCATCTCAGGTTTATATCATTACATAAGCAATATTCACAGGAAATAAACATTAATTAACAATTAACGACATTAAAAAGAACACAATTAGAGCATTTTAATACAAACTGATAAAAGTATTCATGATTGTGCTAAACTCTAGTGATTAGGGTTGTGTTGGATGGTTCAAGAACTGAATGGTTGAAGGGAAGTTGAACCTCATGGATTGAAACTTCAGGATATTGTACTTCCTGCCTGATGGTAGCAGCAAGAAGACGGCATGGCCTGGATGGTAGGGATTTTTGATAGATGATGAAGGATATTTCACTCACATGTACTGTTATACCAGTGAAACCCACTGAGGTATCATGCACACAATTACCTTATCAGCCTAGCTATTGAACTCAAATCAGATATCGTTTTTCCCTTTCTGATCTGACGGGACATTCTGACAAGCTCAAGAAAATCTGCAGATGCTGGAAATCCTCACAACACTTTTTAATAAATATTTAAATTATAAAGGTTCTCACTGAGAATTGTGTTGGGTCATATTGAGAGCACATTGACAGATTTGAGCCTGAAGTGTTGGCAGTCAGAGTGAAACATGAAAAATTGATGAAAAATTACTTTAAAAAGGGAAGCTTTCTTCTAAATGAGATTTTATTGAGCCTTCAAAAGCAAATTGGTCCCTGAACACATTGTTTGTATGAATTAATTATGTTTTCCAGACAAATTTGGCTGGGAGGAAGAGTGGTGGTAGAGGCTGGTTTTTCAGACTGGGGACCTGTGCCACAAGGATCTATGCTGGGTATATTTTTGTTCATCATTTGTATTAAGGATTGAATGAGAGAGTGGGTGGCATGGTTAGTAAGTTAATAGGTGATACTAAAATTGGTGAAAGAGTAGACGGTGAAGAAAGTTATCTGAGATTCAATGGGATCTTGATCAACTGAGCCAATGGACTAAGGAGTGGCTGATGGAGTTTATTCTACATGTATGAGCATTGCTGCATTTTGGCAAGACAAAACAGGCCGGGACCTGCAGGGTAAACAGTAAGGATTTAAGAAAGTGGTGTAGAAGAGACAGACCTAGGATGCAGGTTGATAGTTTCTTGAAAAAGCAACACAATATAGGGTAGTAAAGAATGCATTTGGCACACTTGCTTTCATTGGTCTGGATATTAAGTACGAGAGTTGTTTCATCATATTATGGAATGTAAGATGTCTGCAATGCCACATTTCGAGTACTGCATGCAGTTCTGATCACCCAGATGCCAAAGGAAGGATACCATTAAAATTGAACGAGCACCAAAATGATTTATGTGATATTACTGGGGTTTGAGACAAGCTCGGGTCTGCAAATTAATCAGCAAAGACGAGTTGGGCTAAAGGATTTGCTTCTGTGCGGTACAGCTCAATGAGTTAAACATTTAAACTTGGCATTTTCATCCCAGAAATCTGGGTATAACAGTGAGAAAATCTAAGCTCAATTAGCATTTGTCTGAGCTAATTTAAAACTGACAATGATTATCATAATCACTATAAAGTAAAATTATATATTTATTTGATTTAAAGAAAGCAGAATGCATATATGATGTAATTGTACTATTTATGCAGCCGTGAAGCAATGCTCTGTTGCATGCCAGACTGATCCAGAAGATGTAGATCGAAAATTATCTCCATCACACATCAGAAACAAAAGTCCAAGTTCAGGTATTGATCCTACCTAGTACATATTTCACACGTTGCATTTCATGTCTTTGTATGCTTTTGTAATTGACATAAAATAGAAAATAATATTTTGACCAATTATAAAATTGTATGGCTCTAATGTGCAAGCTCTAATGAATGCAAGTAAATAAAGCACAGCAAGAACAGGCAGCAAGGCATTTTGGTAATTTAGTCCACAATAGTTATTTCTGTTTTTGTTTCACCAATGTGATTACATATGTGGTTGCCTTTATTGAATAACCTATATGCAATTGGGTAAAGCACTGAGAAGAGATTTTCTATGCGTATTTTGTGACTATGAATTACATAGTCACAGTGCACAGAAATACTTTTAAGAAACCCATCACATTAGCCTGTAAACCAGCAGCAAATCTGAGCTTCACTTGATTTTGTTGCACGCAGTTAAGACTGGCATTGTTTAATGAAACAATTCATCCAGCATTAAGCAAACATATAGACCCAATCTACAAAGGATCTACTGGTGTTCAACAATGGCCTAGTGTGTTAATAAAAGGTTTGTGATGTTCAAATTGATGAGACCCAACTATATGCTGGATGATTGCACTTCCTTAAAATTTGCAGCTTCTTAATAACTTCTATTTAAAAGGTTATTCAGAGATTATTCTAGTTCCATAGTTTTGAATACAAAATCACTATGATTTTAATAAAAATAGGAACTAATAAGAATATATTAAAATCACTTTAAGCCATAAGTTCAAAATTACCAAACCTTTGGACAAAAACAGTTTTAAACTAAATTTTGAAAATTAACGTTGTCTCCTTGTAATGCTTCATCTTTTAATTTATTTACTTGTCTTTATCAACACTTCCCATGTAAATGTTAAAAGACGGGTTCATTTGAGATAGTATGCTTTCATTTATGAAATGATTTTTACTTTTTATGAATTGACCTTAAAGCTTCGTGCAGTTTTTCTTTCTGGACCTGCTTGACAGGGCACAGCTTTTCCATTACTTTCTCTGAAGAGGGTTCACACTGGGAATATTATTGGGTCACGTTTATAACTGCTGGGGAAATTAGGTCACTGCAAAGCACAGGACCCAGAATCATGCAAATGAAAGTACAAAATGATAAAAACAAAGCAAAAAGAAGGAATGTTAACAAATTGTTTTTATTAGTTTTTTTATACATTTTCTACATAACTACAGATATAAAAAAAACCCAGATCAAAACGAAGAACATTGATACAGTGCAAAAATAAGCATACAATAACAATCTGATACAAAGAAAGATAATTGAAAAAGCACCCAAATTGAAGACAAGTAAGATTAGTGTCCTCCCCAAGCCCCACAACACAAAACAAAAAAAGGAAACTCCAGACCACCCACAACACAATATAGAGAATATAAATCAGGACAATCAAACCCCCAAACTGTGAATACACTTAGCAACAGAAGATATTAATGCCTCCTACCAAAAGAAACTGAAAGCAAGGGACCGAAAAAAAAACCTTAGTTAGGAGGAAGGTTATGAAAGTACTCAATAAAAGGTCCCCAGATCTTATGGAACTTTAAGTCCGAATTAAGAATTGAATAATGAATTTTTTCAAGGTCCAAGCAGGCCATAATATCATTAAGCCATTGAGCATCCGTGGGCGGGGCAACATCTCTCTATCTAAGAAGGATTAAACGTCTAGCCAGGAGAGAGGCAAATGATAATATTTGACACTTGGCCAAACTCAGACTTTAATCTGTCTCACCCCAGAAACCGAACAGAGCAATTAAAGGGTTTGGTTCTAGGTGGTGATTCAGAATATACGATAACATTATAAAGACATCTTTCCAAAATTTCTCCAAGCTGGGACAAAACCAGTACATATGAATGAGAGAGGCCTCGCCCCTTTTGCATTTATCACAAAGCGGACTGATGTTAGGGTAAAATCAAGATAATTTAGATTTAGACATATGGGCTCTATGAACAACCTTAAACTGTAAGAGGCAATGACGAGCACAAAGAGAGGTTGTATTAACCGATTTGAGAATCGAATGTTAACAAATTGTATAACATTCTCTTAAAATTACATCTATATCATACCATATTACCTAACACCATAAAAATGTATTTCGTTTGGTGAGAAGATTATGCATGTGCAAGTGTGTGAACATCTAAATTTTGCTTCCAAGACTTCAGCAAAATGGTCTAGCAGAAATTCAAGTGGAGGATACTGATGCACTGTCAATAACTCTCTCTGAGACGTAAAGGCGAGATATCGGCTTTTATTGACTGGAAGAAAGAGCAAGTAGTAGTTGACCACCATACTACATCCTGGAGACTGAGGGCCAGGCTCAGGCCTCAATCGCCTTTATACTGGGGCCTGTGGGAGGAGCCACGGTCAGTGGGAGGGGCCACAGGAGCAGTCAGCGGGGGGGGGGGGGCATGTCCAGACAGGTATATGTAGTTCACCACATTCACCCCCCCCCCTTTGTTTTAAAAGAGAGTCCCCATGGGGTGAAGTTTCTTACAAGTATATTTACAGGTTAAGTCTATCAGGTGGTCGAATCTGTCGCTGCGATCTACATAGCACCGGCTGTGATTGCACAGGTGCCGGAGGTGATTGCACCGGAGACGGTGGTTGTGCTGGTTCCGGTCTAACTGGAGGTGTCAGCTCACTAGGCATCAGTGATCCCTCATGCTTGTGTGAGGTGCCTGGTATACGTGCGTACGAGACGCCCGGTATAGGAGTGTCGTGAGGACTCTGTGTAGGGCTCAGTGTGCGTGGTGTCACCTCGGGTACAGGGTTCATAGTTACCGTGGAGTATTCGGGGCAGTGGTCTGATGCTCCTGCGGGTGCCAGGTCGCGGACGAAGACCGTGTCCTCCCGCCCATCAGGTAAGACCACGTAAGCATACTGGGTGTTCGCATGTAGAAGGTGAACCCTCTCGACCAGCGGGGAGTATTTATTGCTCCTCACAGGTTTCCGGAGCAGCACTGGCCCTGGGGACGTCAGCCAAGCCGGTAGGGTGGTCCCAGTGGCAGACTTCCTGGGAAAAGAGAATAGGCGCTCGTGAGGGGTGGCATTGGTAGACGTACATAACAGGGAGCGGATAGAGTGGAGTGCCTCGGGGAGGACCTCCTGCCATCGAGAAACCGGCAACCCTTTTGACTTAAGGGCTAAAAGTGTGGCCTTCCACACTGTGGCATTCTCCCTCTCCACCTGTCCATTTCCCCGGGGATTATAACTCGTGGTCCGCCTAGTAGCAATGCCCCTAGCTAGCAGGTACCGGCGCAGCTCGTCACTCATAAAGGAGGACCCTCTATCACTGTGGATATAGCAGGGATATCCGAACAGAGTGCAGAGCTGGCGCAGGGCTTTTATGACGGACGTGGTAGTGGTGTCGGGGCAGGGGATGGCAAAGGGGAACCGCGAGTACTCACAGATAATGTTGAGAAAGTAGACATTGCGGTCGGTGGAGGGAAGGGGGCCCTTAAAGTCAACACTCAGTCGCTTGATAGGTTGCGCCTTTTCAGGACGGTAGAAGTGCGGTTTGCACTCAGCGCAGACTTGGCAGTCCCTGGTCATCGTCCTGATGTCCTCAAGGGAGTACGGCAGGTTCCGGGCCTTCAGGAAATGGTAAAATCAGGTGACCTCCGGGTGGCAAAGATGTGCATGGAGGGCGTATAGCTGGTTGAGCTGTGTGCTGGCACATGTTCCCCGGGATAGGGCATCAGGGGGCTCATTGAGTCTGCCAGGCCGGTACAGGATATCATCGTTGTAGGTGGAGAGTTCTATTCTCCACCGCAAAATTTTATCATTTTTGATTTTACCCTGCTGTTGAGTGCTGAACATGAACGCAACTGAGCACTGGTCAGTCAGCAAGGTGTACCTTTTGCCGGCGAGATAGTGCCTCCAGAGCCTAATAGCTTCCACTATGGCCTGGGCTTCTTTCTCCACTGCGGAGTGCCGAATTTCAGAGCCTTGAAGGGTACGAGAAAAGAATGCTACTGGCCTGCCTGCCTGATTGAGGGTAGCAGAAAGTGCGAAATCGGAGGCATCACTCTCTACTTGGAAGGGAATGGTCTCGTCCACCGCATGCATCGTTGCTTTGGCAATGTCCCCTTTAATGCAGCTGAAGGCCTCGCAGGCCTCGGCAGAGAGGGGAAAAGTGGTAGACTTGACCAGGGGGCGGGCCTTGTCTGCGTAATGGGGGACCCATTGGGCGTAATAGTAAAAGAAGCCCAGGCACTGTCTGAGGGCTTTGAGGGTGGTGGGAAGAGGGAGTTCTAACAGGGGGCGCATACGGTCGGGATCAGGGCCAATGACCCTGTTTTCCACAACATACCCAAGGATAGCGAGTCGGGTGGTTCTGAACACACACTTGTCCCTATTATAAGTAAGGTTCAGGGCTTTGGCCACTTGGAAAAATCGTTGGAGGTTGGCGTTGTGATCCGGCCAGTCGCGACCGCAGATGATGATGTTATCCAGATATGGGAACGTGGCCTTCAGTTGGTACTGGTCCACCATCTGGTCCATTTCCCTCTGGAAGACCGACACCATTTGTGACACCAAATGGGACGCGCAGGAAGTGATAGAGCTTGCCGCCCGCCTCAAAGGCGGTGTAGGGGCGGTCCTCTGGGCGGATGGGGAGCTGGTGATAAGCGGATTTCAGATCTATTGTTGAGTACACCTTGTACTGAGCTATCTGGTTGACCATATCCGTGATGCGGGTTTAGGGGGTACGCGTCAAGCTGCGTGAACCTATTGATGGTTTGACTATGGTCCACGACCATCCTATTTTTCTGCCCGGTCTGAACAACAACCACCTGGGCCCTCCAAGGGCTTGTGCTTGGCTCAATGATCCCCTCCCTGAGCAGCCGCTGCACCTCTGACTGAATGAAGGCCCTGTCCCCCGCACTGTACCTCCTGCTTTTAGTTGCCACAGGTTTACAGTCGGGGGTCAAGTTGGCGAACAGCGGTGGGGGGCGGATCTTGAGGGTGGAGAGGCTGCAAGTGGTGTGAGTAGTGCAGCTGTCAGCATGGTGCTGGGTGGAATGTGTGGTTGGGTGTGTGTGTGTAGTCAGTAGTGGGGTATATGGCGAAGTCCCACAAAACTGAGGATTCCTGACAGTGAGTGGTGGGAGGGGCCCATGATATGCCATAGTCACACTTTCGAGGTGGCTCTGGAAGTCCAGCCCCAATAGCACAGGCGCGCACAGTTGAGGCATGACCAGTAGCGCAAAGTTCCGATATTCTGTGCCCTGCACCACCAATGTCGCAACACAACCCACCCGGATTTCTGTGGAATACGACCCAGAAGCCAAGGTGACCCTCTGGCTTACCGGCCGTGTCATGAGTCCACAGCGTTGCACTGTGTCCGGGTCAATAAAACTCTCAGTGCTGCCCGTGTCAAACAGGCAGCTAGTCCTGTGCCCCTCCACCAGGATGTCCATCATTGACCTTGCAAGCTGGTGTGGGGCGCTTTGGTCGAGGGTTACGGAGGCCAGAGTTAAACTGCCATCTTGGTGCCCGGTAAGCACCGGTGGGTAGGGGGCGGGGCATGTTGGTGCCGACAAAGATGGCTGCCCCCATCCAGGCATGCAAGATGGTGGCCCCCATGCCTCGCACGAGGCGGGCAGGCAAAATGGCGGCCCCCATGCCTCACACGCAGCGCTGCCCGACCCCGCTCGTGGTTTAGACTTACAGACCTTGGCAAAATGGCCCTTCTTCCTGCAGCTGGAGCAGGTTGCTTCTTGGGCTGGGCAGCGTTTTCGGGGGTGCTTTTTGAGTCCGCAGAAGTAACACTGCGTGGGCTTGCGACTGGCAGCAGCTGTGGTCGGGTTCGGGGAGTTCATGGAATCGCAACTGGCAGCGGCATTGGCGAATTCGCTTGCGGGAACCGGCAGCGGCGGAGTCTGAGGTGTCCACAGAACCGGTGGGGGATCGCACGGCTGGTCAGTGTCAGTGTTGTGCAGAGCGGCCTCCAGCGTGTCGGCCATCTCGATCGCCGAGCGTAAGGTAAGATCGGCATTTTCCAGCAGCCGCTGGCGCACGTACACTGACCTGATCCCTGTAACAAAGGCATCTCATACGAGGAGCACCGCATGCTGTTCCGCCGTGAGAGTTTTGCAGTCGCAAGTTCGCACAAGTGTCTGTAAGGCTCGGAGAAACTCGGCGCTCGACTCTGCAGGCCGCTGTCGTCGCATAGCTAAGCGATGTCTTGCATAGACGGTGTTCACCGGCCGCAGGTACTGTCTTTTGAGGGCGTCTAGTGCCCCTTGGTAGGTCGACAGGTCTCTGATAAGTGAGTAAACTTTCAGGGTGACCCTCGAGAGGAGAATTCTGTGCATAACAGCGGGTTCAGTTGCACTAACCTCCTCCAAGTATGATTGGAAGCATGCAAGCCAGAGTTCAAAGGCAAGATCTGCTTCGGGGCTTGGGGGTCCAAATCCGATTTTTCCGGACGTAAAATGCTTTCCATGTTTTAAAGCTTCCAGTCAATAAAATTGATGCACCATCAATAACTCTCTCTCTGAGACATGAAGGCGAGATATCGGCTTTTATTGACTGGAAGAAAGAACAAGCAGTAGTTGACCACCATACTACATCCTAGAGACTGAGAGCCGGGCTCAGGCCTCAACCACCTTTATACCGGGGTCTGTGGGAGGAGCCATGGTCAGTGGGAGGGGCCACAGCAGCAGTCAACAGGGGGGGGGGGGGCGTGTCCAGACAGGTATATGTAGTTCACCACAGATACTTAAACCCTGAAAGAAGAAGTACCTGATGAGGGGTTTCGGCCTGAAATGTTGACAGTACTCTTTCCCATAGATGCCGCTTGGCCTGCTGATTTCCTCTAGCGTTTTGTGTGTGTTGCTCAGATTTCTAGCATCTGCAGATTTTCTCTCATTTCAGATTAAAGATTAGTTTTATTTGTCACATATTCATCGAAACAAGCAGTAAAATGCATCATTTGCATCAAATCAAGTCAATGAAGTTTCTGCTGGGTAGCTGCAACAGTCACCACACTTTTAGCACCAACATAGCATGCCCAGAACTTATTAACCCTAACCTGCATGTCCTTGGATGGTGGGAGGAGACAGGAGCACCTGGAGGAAATCCACGCGGTCACAGTGAGAACATATAAACTCATTACAGACAGTGGTGGAAATCGAACCCTGATCTTGCTGATGGCACTGTAATAACATTCTGCTAATCAGTATGCCACTGTGTCACACACGGCATTGTCTTATATACAAGAATATGTATGCATAGGTGCAATGAAAAACCTC
The DNA here is from genome assembly GCF_030144855.1 of Hypanus sabinus. NCBI lineage: Eukaryota > Metazoa > Chordata > Chondrichthyes > Myliobatiformes > Dasyatidae > Hypanus > Hypanus sabinus. The sequence continues at coordinate 44,768,039 of NC_082716.1, read as the reverse complement.
CTTGCAGCAACATCACAGAAACAGTGTCATGTAAGAAGCTTTTGCAAGAAAAAACATACTCTGTATATCAAACATAACATGAAAGGTCAAAAGTAGAACAAAATAAAAACGAAGTCCATCGTGTTCTGAGTTGTCATGTCCTGTTATATTGAAGTAATGGATCAGGTTGTACATTGTTTAACAATGGCACAACTGAGGAAAGTAAATGACGTGTATGTCTATTTATGACACCTAGCAATTCATTATTATTCATACAGTGGTACTTTATTAAGTACTTTCTGTACCCCGTGTTCTGCTACTGTAGCCCATCTACTTCAGGGTTTGAAGTATTGTGTGTTTAGAGATGCTCTTCTGCACACCACTGCAGGAACACATGGTTATTTGAGTTACTGTTGCCTTCCTGTCCACTTGAACCAGTCTGCCCATTGTCCTCTGACCTCTGATTAACAAAGTGTTTTTGCCCACAGAACGGTCACTCCCTGGATTTTTTTTTTTTTTGTTTTTAGCACCATTCTCTGTAAACTCTAGGGATTGTTGTGCATGAAAATCCCAGGAGATCAGTAGTTTCTGAAATACTCAAACCACCCTGTCATTCCACAGTCAAAGTCACTTGGATCACATTTCTTCTCCATTCTGATCTTTGGTCTGACCAGCAACTGAACCTGATAGGTTGAATGGGTTAGGATTTTATTCCCCTGAGTGCAGGAGAATGAGAGGAGATCATATAGCGGTATACAAAATTATGATTGTATATAGGGTGAATAAATCTGACACCCTAAAATTCCCCTTAAATACTTCACCTCTCACCTTAAACCTATGACCTCTGGTAGTAGTCTCACACACCACAAGGGGAAAAGCCTGCATCACTCAGGTGTTGATTAGAATATGTAATGAATAGAAATATGAGACATGGATTTAGTTGTAATATTTAAGAGAAATTTGGATAAATATATGCATGAGAGAGGAATTGAGGAATATTGTTTAGATGCAGGTAGATGACCAGGCTGCCACAGATTAGATGTGCTGGAACTCTGTACCTCCCTTTGCAAATAGATCCTTGATTTCCTCATCAGGAGGCCACAATCAGTCTAGATCAGAAACAACATCTCCTCACCAACAATCAACTCTGGCACACCTTAAGGATGAATGTTTAGCGCACCGCTCTCAGCTCTCTACTCTCATGACTGTATAGCTGGACACAGCTCAGATGCCATCTATAAATTCATCGATGATACAGCTGCTGGCAGAACCTCAAATGGAGATGAGGAGGCAAATAGGAGTGAGATAGATAGCTGGTTGCTGGTGTCACAACAGCAACCTTGCACTCAGTGTCAATAAGACCAAGGAATTGATTGAGGACTTCAGGAAGTATTAAGAACACATACCAATCATTATCAATCATTATCAGTGGAAAGGATGAGCAGCTTCAAGTTCCTGGGTGTCAATATATCTGAAGATCTCTCTTGCGCTCAACATATTGATACAATTACAAAGAAAGCACACCAATGGCTATATTTTATTAGGAGTTTAAAGAGAACTGGTATATCACCAAAGGCCAGCAAATTTCTACAAATGTACAATGAAGACCATATGGACTGGTTGCATCACCGTCTGCTATGGAGGTGCCAAGACACAGAATCAGAAAAGGCTGAAGAGGGTTGTAAACTCATCCAGCTCCATCATGGGCATAAACCTCCCATTGAGGACATACTCAATAGGTGATGTCTCAAGAAGACAGCATCCATCATAAAGGGCCCTCACCTCCAGGAAGTGCCCTCTACTCATGGAGGTACAAGAGCCTGAAAACATATACTCATCATTTTAGGAGCAGCTTCTTCCCCTGTTATCAGATTTCTGAATGGCTGACAAACCCACAAACACTAACTTCACATTTTGCTTTTATGTTGCATTACTTTTTTATATATATTTCTTATTGTAACCTACAGAAACTTTTTTATGTATTACACCATTCTGCAGCTGCAAAATGACAAATTTCACAACTTGTGTCAGTGATAATAAACCTGGTTCTGATTCTGGTGTCACCTGTTTAATATTTTCCTTTTGTTGATTTGTCAGGAGGCTTTCAACAACATACAGTCCTGAATACCTGCCAAACTTGCACGAATACAAATAAAACATTTTAATACCATCCTCACAATTATGTTATATTTAATTGAAGTCAAACCTACCTCTGTTTTTGTCTGGCTAAGAAATATTCTGTTTCTTGAAACACTGTGTGTTTATATAACCATTTACATGTTGCCATACGTGCATGTTTAAAATATTCCAATCAATTTCATCTTTATTTATGTAAAGAACCTCTGGAACCCGCACAGCATTCGGCCATTAATTTCAGTCATACCCCAAAATAGAAAGGATATTCAGAATAGAAAACAGTTGTACTGTACCTTATTTGCACTTCCTGCTCAAGGATCAGTGTTTGAAAAAAGAAAAAAAATCCAAGCTTTATTATTTAGCTCTACATGTAAAGTTGATAAATATTGATCTATTTAATGTGAATTAAATACTGTTGATTTAAAAAGTAGTAATATGACACCAATGATATACTTCTCATTTCTTTCCCAACCACTGATCGAAACTGTTGCAGAAAATGAGAGGGTAGAAGCAACAGAAGAAGGCAGAAGAATATCGAGCTGGTATTTCAGGTGTTGTTCCTCCAACCTGAGGGATTCATTTTGACAATAGAGGAGGCCATGGTAGCTTCCAACCTGATGGCATGAACATCGACTTCTCTAACTTCTGTTGATGCCCCTCCTCCCCTTCTTATCCCATCCCTGACATATTTAGTTATTTGTTTTTTTTCTCTCTCTCTCTGCCCATCACTCTGCCTGTTCTCCATCTCCCTCTGGTGCTTCCTCCCTCCCTTTCTTTCTCCTGAGGCCTCCCGGCCCATGATCCTTTCCCTTCTCCAGCTCTGGATCACTTTTGCCAATCACCTTTCCAGCTCTTAGCTCCATCCCACCCCCTCCGGTCTTCTCCTATCATTTTGCAATTCCCCCTCCCCCAACTACTTTCAAATCTCTTACTATCTTTCCTTTCAGTTAGTCCTGACGAAGGGTCTCGGCCCAAAACTTCAACAGTGCTTCTCCTTATAGATGCTGCCTGGCCTGCTGTATTCCACCAGCATTTTGTGTGTGTTGTTTGAATTTCCAGCATCTGCAGATTTCCTCGTGTTTGCTCTTTAAATCATAGCTGTGTCATTTGAATGTTGAAAGTCAGCATACCAGTGTGCATGCAACAGTTAATCCAGCCAGGCCAAAACACTACCTCACTAGTCAAGAAGATACATCAACATCGACACTTTCTGAGGATATTGAGGTGTGCAAGGCTCCACAAACTCATTCTAAAATCTTTCTAAAGGAGTACCGTTGTGCAACAGAGAAACTGCAAGACCCATCCAACCACAAGACCCTACAGAAGATAGTAAAAACTGTCCAGAGGATCACCATGGTCGCCCTCCCACCCCCACACCCCCATTTGTGACATTTACCAGGAGCATTGCAGACGAAGGGCCGAAAGCATTGTTGAGGATCCCTACCATCCATCCACAATCCCTTAGACCCACTACCATCAGGAAGGAGGTACAGAAGCATCAGGACTAGGATTGCCAGATTGGGTAACAGCTTCTTCCCTCAGGCTGTGAGACTAATGAATACCCTTCCACCAGGACAGTGAGCTGTTTACTGTATTGTTTACTGTTTACTTGTGCTGTGCACGACATGCATTTTCAATTATATTTTATTAACTTATTTATGGTAATATTTTAGTTTATGTGCTGTATGAGATATGTTTTGTGGGTCCACCACGGTCCAGAGGAAGGTTGTTTTGTTCAGCTGGACATATGTAGTCAGATTACTATTGACTTGAACCTGAAACTAGAAGTCTCAAACACTGGTTCAAGAGTTCCTGAGCTATTTTATCAATGTTAACATGCACTTTCTCTTCTGAATCTTCCTGCAGTTCTGCTATGTTGCCATTGCAAACATTCAGTTATTCTGGTCAAGAAGCTACGTGTTATTAATGCAGCTAACTTACAAGTACCTTTTGAATGATATTACTGTATTCTGAATTAAATTCAAACCCCAAGTCCTTCCTTGCAAGCCATTGTTGATCTTGTACTTCACACAAAAAGAACAAATATGGAAGGATTTTCCTTGGGTAACATTTACAGTTATTAAAAGATATAAAGCTGCAACAGACCAATTGAAATGGGTCATCTGAACATTCAAGTGAAAAGCAGCAAAAATATTCTCAGAATCATAGGATCATGTGGTACAGGGCAGGTCCTTCAGCTCGCGCTGTCCGTGCGGACTTTTTGACCAGTCTGTACTAATCCCATTTGCCTGCATTAGTACTGCATATGGACCCTTCATTCCACGATGTTGTGCTGACCAATATAGACCTACTCCATGATTAATCTAACACTTCTCTCCTACCCTTTTTCTTAAACATCCATGTGTTTATCTAAGGGTCTCTTAAATGACCCTATTGTATCAGCCTCTACAACCACCCTCAGCAGTGCATTCAAAGTTCAAAGTAAATTTAATTATCAAAGTGCATATATTTCACCATATACAACCCTGAGATTCATACTCAGCAAATCTGTGGAATAGTAACTATAACAGGATCAATGAAAGATCAACCAGAGTGTGAAAGACAAAAAAATGTGCAAATGCAAATATAAATAAGTAGCAGTAAATAACAAGAACATGAAATGGTGTGGTGACCAGAACTTCATGTGGCCTGACTGGTGCTTTGTAAAGTGAAACATGATAATGTGGAAGAAGCAATTGAATTAAATTTGGATACTTCTATGTCGGCATTTTAGTGGGTTTTTGTATCTCAGCAGCAAAAAAAAGCACATGTTTTTTTTTACATGTTGTGCATGCACTGAGCTGATTAACTGGGATCTCAATGCAGGGTATGCTGACCTGGGAGAAGATGCTGACTTTGGTTTGCCTATATACCCAATGAATTTGGCTGATTTTTGTGCACAGCTGGTATTTTTCTGGAGCTGTTACGTACTCGTGACACATGACAGTGGTACCTTGTCACGTGACTGGGGTTGAAGCTATACTGGACTTGAGGTAATGGTCTTGTGATGGTGGAGTGACGTCATTTTCCCACCAGTAGAGATCATGTGACAGGTTTTTTTTACAGGTTATAAAAGGAAGACCCCACCCTGTGAGGAGGGGCAGTTCGTGGCTGGATTTGCCAAGTTGATTTCATGCCACTGCGTGATTTAATGTGATGACGCAGTTTAGTTGAAAGATGAAGTTTTATCTAATGCCTAAAGTTTAAAAGGTCATTGCCAGCAGGTTCTTTACAATACTGCTAGTTTGAGAATCAGTGGAGAGTGAAGATCGGAGTTCGGGAGTTAAAGATCGAGGAGAAACTATTTTCGATGATGAAACAGGTTCAACCTGATTTAATCCTTATTTGAAAGGAATTCGTTGACTGTTCTCGTGTTAATCTCTGCGGGATAGCAGAAGATTGAGGACAGTGTGAAAGGAAAGGTCAGTGCCTTTAAGTAGTTTCGTTTCGTAATTTCTTTGTGGGAAAAGTTCGATGCCAGGGATCGAAGCAAAACGACGTGAAAGAGAATTTAAATCATCTTATAAAGTCTCTCCCTTAAATGAATCGTGAGCATTTTGAACTTGTGGCAATCCTACTTAAAAGAACTGTTTTTGCAACATCGCTTTAAGAGCTGTTTAAGCTGCCGCACAGCAGCTGATTTCCGGTTACGTTTGTGTTTGTTTACTTTTGGGGGATTTGCTTTCAGTGTTTAATAAACGTGTTATTTGTTATATAAACCCTTGCCAAACTCATATATTTATTGTTGCCTGAATACGTAACATAAATATGGGGGCTGCATCCGGATTGGATCGTTTGAGTTTAACTGCTTGCTAACTTTTGAAAAAGGGGAATACTTGATTCTTTTGTTTGATTGGCTTGTGAGTGTTTTTTGGCAACGATGAATATTGATGAGTTTCTGGCTTCGCCAGCTGCGGAGTTGCTGGCGAAGGCGAAAAAAACTGAGGTGTTTGAGATAGCTCGTAGATTGCAACTTAAAGGTATTTTGCAGACTACATCTAAGGCTGTAATACAGAGAAAACTCGCGTCACACTATGTGGATTCAGGTGTTTTTGATGATTTGATTTTAGGGTCGTTTCCAATAAGTAATCTGGAGATGCAGTTGCAAATCGAACAAATGAAATTGGAGTGTTGTAAATTGGAGGCTGTTCAAAAGAAGAGGGAATTTGAATATGCAATGGAGGAATTAAGGTCTGGGAATCAGTCTTCTGGTTCTAAAAAACCATTTGTTGCTAGTCAAGAAATTAAATTGGTTCCTCCATTTAGTGAAACAGAAGTGGAAAGATATTTTCAACATTTTGAAACTATTGCTCGGATGTCAGAGTGGCCGAAAGCTAAATGGTCAGTGTTGTTACGGACTGTAATTAAAGGTAAAGCACAACAAGTTTACACAGCTTTAACTGCTGCGCAAGCTCTTGATTATGATATTGTGAAAATGCATATTCTGAATGCATACAAATTAGTCCCAGAAGCTTATAGGGAAAGATTCAGAAGTTTGAAAAAGTCTGTGGATGAAACTAATGTGGAATTTGCCTATGATAAAACTATGTGTTTTGAGAGATGGGTTTCTTCTAAAAATGTAAATGGGGACAATGATACATTGAGAGAGCTGATTTTAATGGAGGAATTTAAAAGAAGCATTCCTGTTGAAGTAAGGACCTACTTAAATGAGAGGGGTACTGATAAATTGCAGGACTCTGCTAGATTAGCTGATGAGTATGTTTTAATCCATAAGAATAAATTTCTTCAGGGCAGAAGTTTTAAGAGGAAAAATAACATGGAGACTGAAGGTAAATTAGAAATTAAATCAGATGTTATTGAGAAAGGTAAGGAGGAAGGAAAACCTGTGAAGGAAAGACAGTTTGGTTTTATTTGTAACTATTGTAAGAAGCCTGGCCATTTAATAGCTAACTGTTTCAGATTGAAAAAGAAAGAGAAGGAAGCAGTTCCAGATGCTTGTGTGCAACATACTGAACCACCTGTAAAGTTACAGGGTTTGATGAACACAAATGAGGCTTTGTTAGAGTCTGACCAAGTTAAAAAGGGATATGATCATTTTATAACTGAAGGGTTTGTATCCTTGAAAGAAAATCCTTAGGGATACTGGAGCTTCTCAATCACTGATGTTAGACAGTGTGTTGAAGTTTAATGAAGAGTCTGATACTGGTGAGGTAAATTATATAAGAGGTGTTGGGAGTGATTTTATACCTGTACATTTACATAAAGCAAATTTAAAGTCAGGGTTAGTTACAGGATTTGTTGAAGTAGGATTACAGCATAGCTTACCTGTGAAGGGTATTTCTTTATTGCTAGGTAATGACTTGACAGGTGGACAAGTTTTTCCTGAAGTGCATTTGACAATGGAGTCAGAGGAACCAGAGTTGAATTCTAACACAGATTCTTCCTGTGTTGTGACTAGAGCTATGGCTAAAAAGATTGATGCGCAGAATGAGGTTGTTACTCAGGACTGTTCAACTCAGGATTTGAGTTTTGAGGATGTGTCAGAGACTTTCTCATTTTCGTTGTTTGAACAAGATTCTTGGAGTAAGTCTGACTATGAAGATTTATCTCTGTCTCGGAAGGAGATGATAGCAGAGCAGAATAGAGACTCTGAGATTATAAAATTAAGAGAGCAAGCTTTACTAGGTAGTGAAATTGAGAAGGTGCCAGTAGGATATTACTTGGAAAAAGCAGTGTTGATGAGGAAGTGGAGATCGCCTACAATTCCTGCAAGTGAGGATTGGAATGTTGTTTACCAGGTAGTTGTCCCGAAAGTTTATCGAAATGAGATTTTGACGTTAGCTCATAGTGTGCCTTTAGGTGGACATCAAGATGTAAGGAAAACTGTGGACAAGATTTTAAAACATTTTTACTGGCCTGGTCTAAGAAAAGATGTGGCGATGTTTTGTAAAACGTGCCATACTTGTCAAATTTGGGTAAACCAAATCAGGTTACACCAGTAGCTCCATTACAACCTATTCCAGCATTTGGTGAACCGTTTTCTAAAGTTATTGTAGATTGTGTTGGTCCATTACCAAAGACAAAAACTGGTTATCAGTATTTGTTGACTATCATGTGTACTTCGTCTAGGTTTCCAGAGGCAGTATCACTTAGGAATATAAAAGCTAAAACTGTGACAAAGGCTCTTATAAAATGTTTTACTTATTTTAGATTACCTAAGGAGATACAAACTGATCAAGGCAGTAATTTTATGTCTGGATTGTTTCAACAGATAGTTTATAAATTGGGAGCTAAGCAATTTACTTCGTCTGCATACCATCCAGAGTCACAAGGTGCCTTGGAGAGGTTTCATTCTACCCTCAAGAATATGATTAGGACATATTGTGTGGAAAATGAAAGTGAATGGGATGAGGATATAAACTTACTTTTATTTGCAGTAAGAGAATTGGTACAGGATTCTTTAGGTTTTAGTCCATTTGAACTTGTGTTTGGGCATAGAGTTAGAGGACCTTTAGCTTTATTGAAAGAACAGTGGATTAGTAAGGAAGTACACACTAATTTGTTGGACTATGTTTTGAAATTTAAGGACAGGTTACATAAAGCTTGTAGCTTAGCCAAGGAAAATTTAAAGTTGGCTCAGGAGAAAATGAAGACTTGGTAAGATAAAGAAGCTAGGATGAGGATGTTTAAGCCTGGAGATAAGGTGTTGGTTCTTTTCCCAGTGCAGACAAAACCTTTACAAGCTAGATTTCATGGTCCTTATGAAATTGTGTCTAAAATCAATGATGTGGATTACGTGATAAAAACTCCAGATCGCAGAAGGTCAACACAACTTTGCCATATAAATATGATAAAACCATATTTTGAGAAACAATCTGATACTGTGACTGTTGTGGTTAGTGAGAATGAGTTTGATTTAACTAGGAACATGATAGATGATTCATCCGACTTTCATTCTAAATCCAACATTGTTTCTGTTAGGTTACCAATTTCAACCATTCTGGAAAATATTGATGAGAAATTAGCACATTTACAGCTAGAGCAGAAACAACAGATGAAGGAATTAATTTTTAAATATAAGGAGTTGTTGCCGAGAAGGACTACTATAGCTTCACATGATGTAGATGTTGGAGATGCCAAACCTATTAAACAACATCCATATATGATGAACATAGAAAAATGTGAACTTGCTGAGAAAGAAATTGAATATATGTTAGAGAATAATATCATTAGACATTCTAACTCGAATTGGAGTTCACCATGTGTTATGGTGCCAAAACCAGATGGTAGTATTAGGTTTTGTACGGACTACAGGAAGGTGAATGCTGTAACGAAAACAGATGCATATCCAATTCCTAGAGTAGATGATTGTGTAGATAAAGTTGGAAAAGCAAAGTTCCTTACAAAGATTGATTTATTGAAAGGGTATTGGTGTGTTTCATTAACGGACAGAGATAGAGAGATTTCTGCATTTGTAACTCCATCCGGGTTATATGAGTATAATGTTCTTCCATTTGGGATGAAGAATGCCCCAGGTACTTTCCAGAGGATGGTTAACTCTGTGATTCAGGGATTGAAAGATACTGATACTTATATTGATGATTTAGTGACAGGAAATGATACTTGGGAAGCACACATTATTGCGGTGGAGAAATTGTTTGAAAGGCTTTCAAAAGCTAACTTAACTATTAATTTAGCTCAGAGTGAATTTGGACATGCTGTTGTGACTTACCTTGGTTATGTTGTGGGTCAAGGTAAGGTAGCTCCTGTTCAGGCAAAAGTTCGGGCAACTTTAGAGATTCCCACTCCAACGGGGAAAAACGGTTCCCAACGGTGAAATGGGTTCGACCTGATTTAATCCTTATTTGAAAGGAATTCGTTGACTGTTCTCGTGTTAATCTCTGTGGGATAGCAGAAGATTGAGGACAGTGTGAAAGGAAAGGTCAGTGCCTTTAAGCCGTTTCGTTTCGTTTCGTAAATTCTTTGTGGGAAAAGTTCGATGCCAGGGATCGAAGCAAAACGACGTGAAAGAGAATTTAAATCGTCTTATAAAGTCTCTCCCTTAAATGAACCGTGAGCATTTTGAACTTGTGGCAATCCTACTTAAAAGAACTGTTTTTGCAACATCGCTTTAAGAACTGTTTGAGCTGCCACACAGCAGCTGATTTCTGGTTACGTTGGTGTTTGTTTACTTTTGGGGGGGGTTGTTTTCAGTGTATAATAAACATGTTATTTGTTATATAAACCCTTGTCGAACTCATATATTTATTGTTGCCTGAATATGTAACAGTGTCTTGATGTGCTTCTAATTGCCGAACTCATATATTTATTGTTGCCTGAATACGTAACAGTGTCTTGATGTGCTTCTAATTGCCGAACTCATATATTTATTGTTGCCTGAATACGTAACAGTGTCTTGATGTGCTTCTAATTGCTTCCAAATCTCAGATCACTGTGGCGCGGTAAACCATGTGTCTGTGACATTGAGTGGCCATTTTGTTTGTACATCTGACGGAAAACTCTTCTTCTGTGGTCTCTTCTGGGAGGTGATTATCATGAAGACAAAGAAAAAGATTCAAGGATTTGTACAAAGTTTCTTTGATGTACAATAGCTCTACTAACCTTTGGGAATGTCTTGTCCATGAATGGTCAAAGTGAAGGAAATGCCTTTGGGCTGGTATGGAGAACTATGAGGTGATACATTGAAAACACACAGATCTTTGCCAATAGCAGAAGGAGCAGATTATCTCACAAATTATGCAGTCACTCATTCCATTACCTGTTACCTGCACTAAGTGTAGAAGAAACTGTGGTTCCCACATTGGCCTTATTAGCCACCTAATGGAAGGTAGAGACACATCAAGTTTATATGCCATCTGAGCATTCATAATTTATTCCACTAATTGTCATGCTTATTTCAAGTTACATTAATCCCTGAAATATACCACTGAAAAAGCACATAAAGCATGGTATATTTAAATAATATTAAAAAGTGCAGTAAGTTACACTTTATGCTCAAAGATTTATGTATGAACAATTTAAAAATCTCACTCCTATACTCATTTACATGTCATATAAATCTGAAAATTATCAATACATTTAATATGAAACTAAGTAAATAAATGACGATTACACCAGTGTATATTTATCTTATCCAGTTGCTAATCAAAGCTCAGTTATGGAAAATAAATGTACTGAAGCTGCAGGAAAGAAGAAAAAACCTTCAAGAACCAGAAGCCAAACTCCACATTCAGGTACTCTTATGTTGCCCAAGTGGCAAGCTCTAATGTGTACAAAGTTGTGATGCACAACCATGGTGTATTTTCCAAGTTTTAGTACAGTGCTTGTTCTGAAACTGTACTTTCCTTCAGTTAGATTCAGAGAATCCAAGAGCTATGCAGCATAGAAACAGACCCATTGGCCCAACTTGTCCATGCCAACCTAGTTGCCTAACAGATCTACTCCCATTTGCCTGTGTTTGGCCCACATCTTTCTAATCTTTCCTATTCAGATATTTGTCAAGGTGTTTTAAAGGTTGTATTTGCACTCACCTCCACCACTTCCTCTGGCAGTATGTTCCATATATACACCAGCTTTTGAAATAGTTGCACCTTGCTTCTCACTTTAACTTGTGCACTCTAGTTGCGGACTTCCTCCCTACCATAGGGAAAAAAATGCCCCTAAAATATTATATACCACTCAGCCTACTACATGCCAGGGAAAAAGTCCTAACCTATCCAAACTTCCCTTATAACTCAAGCCCTCCAATGTTGGTAATATTCTCATAATTATCTGCATCCTTTCCAATTTACTGTAATTCTTCCTCTAGCAGGACAAGAACTATACACTGTACTCCACATGTGACCCTATCAATATCTCATTCAGCTGTAGCATAGTATTCCAATCCCTGTACTCAACATCCTGACTGAAAAAGGCAAAAATTGCACAGATACTGGAGGATTCTCACTGGGTCACATTTGCTGTAAAACAGTGGTGGTGGTATAACAAGGTAACTGACGATCCAAGTGATAGAAGCAAAAATAACACCTGAAAACTGATGAAAAGTGACTGAAAGAGAAGCAAAGCATTCTTCACCACTGTCTTTTCAGTGAACTTTTATGGGTAGCTCAGTTCCAACAATCAAAATATACATGCCATTTGTTCAAGAAGTAGGCAATGTATGTATGGACAAAGGAACATGTCTGCATGTACTACAATGCACAAATTTGCTGTCCAAACTTGGCCGAACATTTAAAATAGGTAGCAATCTAATGTAAATCTGCTGCTTCCTTAATTTTCAAAGATTTCTGTCTGATCAATATAAAGGTTCATATGCACATATTCATGTGTGGTAAATATTTGATAAAAAATAACATAACACTAATGATACTTATTCAGCTCATGATTGAAGTCCTTTTATAAAGTTTGAACACGGTAAAGCAAAAGAAAAAGGGAGAAGGAAAAAACCTATTTCAAGCTCCATTAGCCAGGGTCCATGTCTAGGTACACTTTTTTCCATTTAATATTCAAAGTACATGCAGTTATTGCATATTTTGTTTATTGGTATTGCATGCCTGCTTATCATTTAATCCATCATAATTATGTTGCTCAAGTGTGCATAGAGATGTGATGCACAATGAGCATAGGTTATACTGTACTTTTGCAAATTTTATCACATTGTTATGTGGTTCTTGTTTTTTTAGTAATATGGCAAATTATGTAAAATTGTACTTCTACTTGGACTGAATCTGTGAAGCGGTCAATTTCTACAAAATATGTAATTATAGAGTGCATATGTGCAATATGGTGTGGGATGAGTGTGTATAATGTTGTTGCCATTTTAATAGTATCTTTAATTTATACCAGCAGCCAATCCATGCTAATCTAATTAGTCTAACTAGTCCAGTTATTCCAGTGAAAATTCAATTATCATACCTTGAAATCCCTTGGGGACGTTACAACAGAGAATTGAACTGAAGCCCTGTCCACTTTTTTACGACTGTGATGCCAGGCTTTGCTGATCAGAGACTTCCTCCTCATTGCACAGATATGCCGTCATTGACTTCTCATTGGGTCACCTTTTTAGCAAAACAATTGGAATGAAGCATTTGAACATCCAAGTGATAGCAACAAAAGTAAAATCTGAAAAGATATTCTGGTCCTGGAGAGGAACCAGAGAAAGTTCACAGAAACATTCCTGGAAATGAAAGGCTTAACATTTGAGAATCATTTAATACTGTAGCTCTGGGCCTATACTCAATGGAGTTCAAAAGTTCGGGTTGGGGGCTGGGGAGGGAAATCTTATTGAAACGTACTGAATATTGAAAGGCCTGCATTGAATTCCATTAATAGTATGGGAGGCCACAACCATAATAAATGGGCATCCCTTTAAAGATGAGATAAGGAATTTCTTTAGCCAGAGGATGGTGAATCTATTGAATATGTTACCAGAGGGATTTGGATATCAAGTTATTAGTGTATTTAAAGCAGGGGTTGATTGGTAAGGAAAAAGCTAGGAGAATGGAATTCAGAAAAATAAATCAGTTATAATTGAATGGTAGAGCAGACACATGGGCTAAATGGCCAAATTCAACTCCTGTATCTTGTGGTCTTGTGCACACGTACAATTAATGTAAATGCTTAATTAAACCAACCAATGATGATAAAACTATAGCCAATTATATTTCTTATCCAGTTGCTGATTGAAGTCCCATTGTAAAAAATGAATAGACTGAATGTGAAAAGAACAAATGATATGGGAAAGTATTTACTTATGATTCTATTAGACAGGAACTGGGGAGCATAAATTGGGAACAGGTATACTTGGGAAAATGTACAATGGAAATGTAGAGATTGTTTAAGAAGCACTTGCTGCAGGTTCTAGCCAGGTTTATACCACTAAAGCAGGGAGAGGATGGTAGAATGAAAAACCATGGCTGACAAAAGATGTGGAACATCTAGTCAAGAGGAAGAAAGAATCTTACTTGAGTTTGGGAAGTAAGAATCAGACAAGGTTCCAGAGAGTTATAGAGGTAGCCAGAAGGAACTTAAGAATGGACAGCAGAGGCAGAAAGGAACATGAAAAGGCTTTGGCAGGTAGGAATAAGGAATTTCCCCCCCCCCAAGGCACTTTACACCTACGTGAAGAACAGGAAGATGGCCAGGGTGATGCCAAAACAGAACAGATCAGGGATAGTAGAAGAAACACGTGATATACTTGAACATGTTGACATCGAGAAGGAGAATGTGCTGAAGCTTTTGAAAAACAGGATAGATGAGTCCCCTGGGTTAGATTGGTCACCAGAGAAAATGAGGGATGAGATTGCTGTGCCTTTGGTAGTCATCTTTGCATCCTCACTGGCCGAAGGATTTGTACCAGGTGTTTGGAGGGTGGCAAATTTTATTCCTTTGTTCAAGAAACAGGTTGGAGTAACCCTGGGAATTATAGACCAGGGAGTCTTACTTCAGTGATGGGCAAATTATTGGAAAAGAGAGGCAGGATTTGTGGATATTTGGGGAAGCATAGCCTGATTAGGGATAGCCTGTATGGCTTTGTGAGGGTAAGGTTATGCCTCACTGAATTCTTTGAGAATGCAACAAGCATATCAATGAAGGCAAGAGTAGTGGATGTAGTGTGTAGTATATAGATTTTAAAAAGTGAAAAGATTCCCTATTCAGAAAATCAGGAGGCATTGAATCCAGGGAAATTTGGCTGCTTATGGTACAGAATTGGCTTGCCACGAAAGACAAAGAATGACAGCTTATGGAACATATTCTGCTTGCAGGTCGGTGATTAGTGGTGTTTGGTAGGGATCTGTTCTGGGAGCCCTGCGCTTTGTGATTTTTATACATGACTTGGATAAGGAAGTGCAAGGGTGGCTTTGTAAGGTTGCAGATGACATGTTGGTTGGTGGAACTGTGGATAGGGCGGCGGGTTGTTGTTGGTTGCAGCCTGACATTGACACGGGCAGAGTTGTGCTGAGAAGTGGCAGATGGAGTTCAACCAGAAAAGTGTGAAGTGATTGACTTTAGAAGGTCAAACTTGAAGGCAAAATACATGATGAATGACAGTGTGGGTGTGGTGAACTACATATACCTGTCTGGACACGCCCCCCCCCCCCCCCCACCGCTGACTGCTCCTGTGGCTCCTCCCACTGACCCCGGTATAAAGGCGATTGGAGACACCGCCCCGGCCTCGGTCTCCAGGATGCAGTGTGGTGGTCAATTGCTGCTTGTTCTTTCTTCCAGCAATAAAAGCCTACATCTCGCCTCATGTCTCGGAGAGTTATTGATGATGCATCAGTGGGGGGGGTGGGGGAACAGAGGGATCTTGGGGTCCATGTCCATAGAGCCGTCAAAGTTGCCGCAGAAGTTGATATGGTTGTGTTGGCCAATCATTAGTTGGGGGATTGAGTTCAGGAGCTGCGAGGTGATGTTACAGCTCTACAACACCCTGGTTAGATTGCACTTGGAATACTGTGTTTAGTTCTGGTCCCTTCATTATAGGAAGGATGTGGGACATTTAGAGGGGTTGCAAAGGAGGTTTATTCGGGTGCTGCTCGGACTAGAGGACATATCTTATGGAGGTGGTTGAGTGAACTAAGGTTTCTCTCTTTGCGGCGAAGGAGGATGAGAGGAAACTTGATAGCGGAGTACAGGACAATAAGAGGGTTAAATTGTGTAGGTGGCTGGAGACATTTTACCAGGGCAGAAATGGCTAATACAAGGGGGCATAATTTTAAAATGATCGGAAGAAAGTATAGGGCTATATCAGAGTTAAGTTCTTTACACTGAGAGTGGAATGGGCAGGTACATTTACGGGCATTTAAAAACTCTTAGATAGGCCTGTTGATGACAGAAAAATGGAGGGCTATGTAGGAGGGAAGAGTTAGATTGCTTTTAAGAATAGGTTACCAGGTCAGCACAATATTGTGGACTACAGGGCCTGTGCTATAATGTCTGATGTTCTATATTCTATGTTCTAAAATAGCAGAGGTGGAAAGAAAATCTACTTCAAGCACCAGAAGCCAATGTCCATGTCCAGGTATTACTCTGTTTCTCTATATGCCCACATATGCATTGTAAGTTTTGTGTTACTGGCATTTGATGCCTGCTCAACCCATTATAAATTTATATTGTGTAAATATGTTCAAAGATATAATGCATATCCAAGGCTTCAGCACAATGGTTGTTACAGATACATGAACGTCCATGTGAAAACAATGGCAATATAACATGAAAACAAATGAATAGTGACCTGAAAGAACTGCAAAGCATCCTTCTTAATGGGCAAATCAATAAGCTGTATTGATTAGCCAGGGCATCAAAGGGTATGGGGAGAAGGCAGAGGAGTGGGGATGACTGGAAGAATTGGATTAGCCCATGATTGGATGACAGAGCTGACTCAATGGGCCAAATGGCCTACTTCTGCTTCTATAGTTTCTGGTCTAACTTTCCTGAACACATTTGACATAACTGGAATTTCAGCTCTATAATAATTTGCACATGCAGTACAAAATGCACAATTATCTATATATTTCATGCACAGTAAAATAAAAATAAAATATTTAATGTAACTTTCATTCTTTTATGCAAAAATGTGATTATATTTCCTATCCAGCTGCCAATTAAGGTACCATTGTTAAAAAAAATGCAAGAGCAGAAGAGAGAAAAAAAATTACATGTCAGATTAGAAACCAAAGTTCATGTCAAGATAAATCAACATCCTCAGAACTTTCACAGAACAGGACAATCTGATTTTCCGGACCACTGTTACTTTCACATATTACACAGTAAATGTTGAAGTGAGTGTAATGGAACCAGGAAATATGCAAGCAGTCTGGACTCCCCTTCTGGCTGTGTACTTGCTCGTACTCTGTACATCTGGCTCACATTGCAAACAACTGAGTGAATCAGGTGCCAAACAATCAGGATTCCCAAGCAATCAAATATCATATTATCAAAGTTCAACTGTAACTCTTCTACATTATTCTATGGGTGGGATTGGGGTGTCATATTCCTGTAAGGTGGTACATATTGTGGTTTTCTGCAATGTGAAACCACTTCATCTGTGCAATGTGGTCTTGTAGAATTTGCAAACCTCTACCCAAAAATCTAAAAAGTTTGAATAAGATATGTGCAGACATCAAGAAAAAAAAAGACTTTTTGTGTTAACATTTTTTCCACACATATCTTATTCAAACTTTTTAGATTTTTGGGTAGAGGTTTGCAAATTCTACAAGACCACATTTCCATAACCCAAATGGTCATCTGGCTGAACAATAATAAACTGCATAATATTATTGAATGGATTGTTAATTGGTACTGCACATTTCATCAATTATGAAATTATGTGTCTTAAATAGTGGGTATAAATGTGTTCGAAAGTGGAGCAGCCAGATGAGATACGATAGATTTTCACAAATTTGACCACATTTCTTTGTGGTTCTGATTTTAAGTAACACATGAAATTTGACTTATACATTTGGGTATAAAACTAAAATTATTCGAATGTCAAGGAGTTGCTTATTTCTGATCAGTGCAAGTTCCAGTAAAGTTAAAAGACATTTGGACCCTTTAATTTTTTTAAAAATCCAAAAACTGACTAATTCTTATAGTTTATGCATTGGCCTAAGTGGAAAAATTATAATTGGTACATAATTTTGAAACCACACTGACATGTACATTTTCTTGAGCAGAATTTAAGCCTCTAGTACGAAACTGCTTTCTTTAATTTCTGTTGTTCCTTTTCAAGCTATAGTAAAGTACAGTACTATACAGTATTATCAGTTCAGGATTAATTACGATATTTTGAGACTATACTCACAAATAACTCTGAGTTCCATTTAGTGATTCGGACAGGACATTATTGATGTAGTACTTTCCACCATCAGGAATCTCGATGTAAAAGCTTTGTAAACCTGTTCCATGAAATGGATGTAAAGAAATCAAATAAGAAGGGGGAAAAGTTAGTAACACATTTCTGTGAAAGCGTAGAAATTGACAGCAAAGGTGATGAACTTTGAGTCCTACATGAGAGCAGGAACAAACCATTAATAGACCCAACGCTGTAGCAGAGAAAGAGGTGAGGGAAGGAGCAGTTGCACTTGTCCTACAAAAATCACAAGCACACTGCAACCTTCCCTTAATTTGGTAAAAATGAGCAAAGTTAAAGAACAAGGTGTGGAGGGGAATAAACAGTCGATGTTTCTGGTTAAGATCCTTCTTTGGACTTGGGGAAGGAGTACAAGCTGGCAGGTGATGGGTGAGGCCAAGTGAGAGGAAAGGTGGCTGGGTGGAGGTAGTTAAAAAGCTGGGAAGTGATAGGTGGAAGAGCTAAAGGGCTGACGAAGAAAGAATCTTATAGAATATGACAGTGGACCATGGAAGATGGGGAGGGAGGGAAAGAGGGAAGTGATGGACAAGTGAGGATTAGAGAAAGGGTGAGAAGGGAATGGAAAAAGAGAGGAGGGAAAGGGAGAAATTATCGAAAGTTAGAGAAATCCAATGTTAAAGGCTGCCCAGAAGGGGTGTGAAGTGTTGCTCCTCTAAGTTGAATTTGGCTTCATTGTGGCAATAGAGGTGGCCATGGATAGACAAGTCAGAATAGGAATGGGAAGTTGAATTGACATGGGTGGCCACCTGGAGCTCCTGTCTTTTGTAGCAGACGGATTGAAGGTGCTCAAGGAAGTGGTCCCCTAATCTGTCGTGTCTTACCAGTTATAGAGATGGCTGCATCGGGAGCACCACATGCAGTAGATGACACTGACATACTTGTAGATGAAGTATCACCTCACTTGGAAAGACTGTTTGGGGCCATGAATGGTAGTAAGGAAGGAATTGTAACATTTGTCACACTTGCAGGAGTAAGTGCCAGGAAAGAAATAAGTGGCGAGGGATAAGGGACAAGTGAGCTACGTAGAATGTCACAATGGAAAGTGGGGAAGAAAAGGTGTACTTAGTGGTTGGATCCCATTGGAGATAACAGAAGTTATGAAGAATGACAGCAGGAGGATAGGGTGAGATGGAGGAGATGCAGATGAAAGCAACATCAATGATGGTGGAAAGGAAATCCTGCTCTTTGGGGGGGGGGAGGGGAGAGAACATTTCAGATGCTCCAGAATGGAAAGCCATATTCTGAGAACAGGTGCAGTGGAGATGGAGGAAGAAATAAGTTCCATTGGACATTATCAAGCTGAAACAATGAGTGTACCAAAATGGTCCTACATGTAAATTTTGAGAAGATAGAAGTAGGCTGCTTGTGCAGTTTGGACACTGAAAACAGAGACCAGGGAACTAAAATGACCAGAAGAAATGTGACTAGATGATAATGGCCTGTTGTTCAGTGTAGGATTTTAGTCTTCCAATTGCAATTCAGTTCCTATTATTGCTTTCTTTATGGATAGAAAAATATTAAGTGTGGACAGAAACTGGAAAATAAGATCTAAATGCGCCATTAAGATATTATTGAAGTGTTCCAATCATGTTTACATTTATTTCAAATAGCAGAAACACATCTCCTCTGGAAATGCATGTAATGCATCTAACAAAATCATGTCTGAAGTACACAGGTTATTCAAAATGGGCAGCAATCTGAAGTATGAAACTATCCTGTAATTTGCACTTTTTTTAAACAGAAATCTAAGAATAAGCATCAAAAAGTCCAAAATCATATGCATTTATTTAAAGTTAGTAACTCAAATCTATTTGCATAAGGTCTGTATTTGAATAAAAGAATCAAAAATACACTAATATTGTAATTGCATTTTCTTTATTATGTTTATAAATGAAGCCCCCCTTGTAGAAGAACTACAGAGTGAACAACCAATGGAAGGTAGAAGAACATCTTTATCAAGCATGAAGTGTGTTCCATGTCCAGGTAGACTCATTACCTTTTCCTTTTTACTCAGCCATCCGTATGTTTGTGCAGCACAAAATGTATTGCACACTTGACTAATCTGATTGAACAGCAGTTAAAGATCTGTTGAGTTGTATAATAATTTGGCTAATACAAGTTCAAATATATATAGTTGCATAAAGCACAGTCAGGATTGGGTGCAGTATAGATTTTTACAAACTGAAACTTTTGCCTTGTGCTTCTTAATTTTAGAAGAACAGTTTTAAAGCAGTTGTGTGAATAATTCAGCCCCTGGATACATGAGAGGAAATTTTGATGTGTCCACTTTCAAGATCTACAAAAATAATATGAAAATTGACTCTGCAAAAAATAATTGAGTTCATGTAATATAAAGTTTTAAATTGATACAATTTTCTTGTGGGCATTTAGACTTGGCTGGGTTTATAAGTGTGCATAATTGAATGTACACTTTTATAGCTATAGAAGAATATATGAAATAGAAACAAGAGTAGCCTGTTCCTCCATTTCTCAAGGTTATGGCTTATTTTCTTGCTTTATTTTCTGGCACAAATCCTTCTTTCTTGATACCTTGATGTTGGTCTCTCATTTGAATGAACATGATAACTGAACTTCTATGGCCCTCCAGTTAGAGAACTTCAAAGACTTACCACCTTTTGAAGAAATGTTTTCCTAATCTGTCCTAAACAGTTGCCCTTTAATCTGACACTCTTGGGTTCTGGATTCCTCACCCAAAGGAAACATCTTTCCTGTATCAAACCTGTTCAACCCTTCAAATTTTTCATGTTTCCATCTTATTCATCCAATTCTTAAAATCTCGGAAGTATACATTCTCAGACTACCTCTCCTCAAACTCTTCTCGTACATCAACCCCAGCACCACAGGAAGTAGTCTAATGAATTGTCGCTGCATCCTTGCACAGGCAAATATATCTTTGAGTTAAAGAGATCAAAGTTCTACATAAAATTCTTAGTTCAGTTCACCAAGGGTCTATATAACTTAAACAGGATTTCCTTACTTCTATTTTCAGTTGTTCTCATTATAAATGCTGACATCCTATTTGTCCTCATAGTTGCTTTCTGTACCTGCAGTTGGCAATTAGCACAATTGCTTCCCTTTTGAACATCACACTACCTAGTCTCTCATCTTCAACAAATGCTGTTTTACTGTTATGTGCACCATAGTGGATCCTCTCACATTTCAGCACATAATATTCTATCTTCTATGCTCTTGCCCACTCATTGAGCTTACCCATATTGCCTTAAGGCCTCTTCATATCCTCCTCCATTTTCAGTCTCAAAAAGTTTTGTATTATTGAAAGCTACTGAATGTTGAAAGGCCTGAATCAAGTGGATGTAGAGAGAATGTTTCTTTAGGAGAGGGTCTAGGATTCAAGGGCACAACTTCAGAACAAAAGCCATTTCTTTAGAACTGAGATGAGGAGGAAATTCTTTAAGCAGAGGGTGGTAAGTCTACGGAATTCAAGGCCACCCGGACCACTGTGACAAAGTCTATTGTACTTAAAGCAGAGGTTGATAGTGTCTTGAATGATAAGGGACTTAATAGTTACATGGGAGGACAGGACAAGAGATTTGAAAAAAATCAGCCATGATTGAACAGCGGAATAGACTTGGTGATTAAATAGCCTAATTCTGTTCTTAAATCTTATGCTCTTAACAGCAAATTCGAAAATATGAGATTTAGTTCCTTCAGTCAAATTATTGATATAGATTGTGAAATGCCAGGGCCTGATCATGAATTCCTGTTACACCAAACTTTCAACCTGATAATGTTGTGTTAAATATTTCTATTCAATGTTGTATATCAAGCCTGGAACTATCCGCTCTAACCTTGCTGACAACCTGCTTATATCCTATCACATGTTATTCAAAAATCCAAAGACCTACAGGCTCCATATCTACAAGTCACATCTGGGACTCATTTACCTCCCTGTGTTTGTCTTCTTTTGCACATTGGTTGTTTGTCAGTCTTTTTCTGTTTATGTATAATTGTTCATAAAACTATTGTATTTCTTTTTTCCCTATAAATCCTTGCATGAAAATGAATCTTAAGGTAGTATATAGTAACATCTGCATATACTACAATAGTAAATTTACTTTGAACATCTTTGAAGAACAGCAGCAGATTTGTCTAACGTAAGAATAATTCCAGAATTGATAGAACTTTGAAAAATAAAGCCAGAGGACTCACCATAACTAAAACCACCTCTTTCAGCACTCCTTGTAGATGTGCTCAAATGGGAAGGGCTTAACCTATGATGGACTGGGCTGTATCCACTACTTTTTGTAGACTTTTCTGTTCAAAGGCATTGGTGTTTCCATACCAGGACATGATGTAATCTGTTAGTATACTCTCTGCCTCACGCCTATAGAGAATTGTCCAAGTTTTAGATGACGCGCCAAATCTACACAAACTTCTGTTGTGTTTACTTTGTAATGACACTTGTGTGTTCAACCCAGGACACATCCTCTGAAATGATAAGTTCTAGGGTTTAGTGAAGAGCCAATGAAATAGCATCTGCTATTAACCCTCTCCACCTCTGATCTCCCAAAGAGGACTGGCTCACAGATCTCTGGTTTCCTCCTTTTGTCAATCATCAGCTTCTTGGTCTTGTTGACATTGGGTGAGAGGTTGTTGTTGTGGCACCATTTAGCTAGATTTCTAACCTTCCTTCTATATGATGATTCATCACTGCCTTTGATACGGCCTATAACAGTTGTATCATTAGTCAACTTAAATATGACTCTTGAGCTGTCCTTAGCCTCTCAGTCATGTGTACAGTGAGTAGAGCAAGGAGCTAGGCACACGGCCATGTGCAACATGTGCTGATGCTGATTATGGATGAGATACTGTAGTCAATCTGGACTGAATGTGTTCCGCAAGTGAGAAATTCAAGGATTCAGTTGCACAGGGTGGTATTGAGACCAAGGTTTTGAACTTCATTGATTAGTTTTGAGTGCAAAGGTGGCTACTTACATTCATCAACACATCCAGTAAAACTAATCAATTCATCCAGACAAAGCAAATTATAAAATTATTTACTTCCTAATAAACCAAGCTTTAATATTTGGAAATTTTCATGTGTTTATGTTTATAATTATTGCTATTGTAGCTTTCTCATTCGGGTGTAACTGAAACGCCGAATTAAACGCCGAGATAAACCGTAGTCAATGAGAACAAGGTCGCAGTAAGATTAACCATTTACTGTTCACTCTTCACATTAACATATGGTGAAAACTGTTGATAAAACAATACAAGATTGATACAGTATTTGTTCCTTTCTTAATATCACATTTCCATTGTAAATACTTGTAAAAGTAACTATAACTACATTACATTAAAGTGCAGTATACAGGCAGAGTTTACCTACGCCATTGACTACTTTAAATACACTTCAATGCAAACTATCCGCAACTCTTTAATTAACAAAAACATAAACATTATCAACCGTCGTTACTTTTAACAGGATCAGCGTTAACATTTTAATTCAACATATCGATTATCTATTAACTTACAGCGTTGCTCTCACTGTGATTTCTAATGCTTGCAAACAACCTCTGCTCGGGTCTGCCTCGTGGTGAGCCCCCACCCTCACGTCGATCTCAAACCGGTATTTTCCCGCAAGACGCAGCGAAACCGGATGTGACGTCATCACATGCCGATATATTTTACAGGCAATGAATATACTTTAAACACTTCTAATTCTAACTAGAAAATACTAACAAATGAATTACTAAGCGAAAATATTATAAACTAAATAACTGCCATAAAGACAACACACTCCCCGCCTGACCTTCGTAAGGTCACAATGAACAGAGTACAAAACTTAGTCTCTTAATCAGTCATTAGGTAGAAGTAGAATAACTTCTGTAACTGGCCTTTGGTAAATTTTCACATCGCCTTGGTTGGTAGTCTTCAACTCGACCTTCCTGACATGTCCATTCCCACTAGGGAATGTAGCAGTGATTCTGGCCATTGGCCAGCTGTTGCGGGTGATTTGCTTGTCCCTGAGCAGGACTAAGTCTCCAACTTGAAGATTCCTGCGGGGTTCTGTCCACTTTTGTCTGTGTTGCAACAAGGGTAGATATTCCTGTCTCCAGCGAGACCAGAACCGATTTGCCAGAGCTTGGACTTGTCTTTGGCTCCTTTAGGGTACACCTTAGTGAGGCAGATCTTTGAACAAGAACGGCTTGACTGAGCTTGACCGCAAACTTCTGTACAGCTTGAGCTGACAACTGTTGTCCTGGAGTTAGCCTCTCCCTCCCCACTGACTGTTGTGGGGGTGAAGGAGCGTTGTTGGTTTGCAGTGACAGGCCGGGATGCATGGCCCCGACGTGATTAGTGCTATCACATTCCGGACACTTCACGGCGATCGTACACTCTCTGGCGAGGTGAGAGGTTGAGGAACAGCATTTAAAACATATTTTTTTCTCCTTGAGAAGGGCCGTCCTCTCTTCAAGGGGTTTTTCCCTAAACGTTCTGCATCCCTTGAGGGGGTGAGGTTTGTTGTGCAATGGACAATACTTGCTAGGGTCGTTGTTAGTTGTAAAGGCTTCAGTCTTGAGCACTGAGACGGGTTTATTGATGTTGAAAGTATTCGAAGAGGATCTACCTGGCTTGGTGTAAATTGTACTGCTTCCTGGATCTGCAAGGCTAGGGTCGTTTCACTTCTTCACCTCCCTGCACACAAACCTAGTGAGGTACTTAAAGGGAGGAAATCGACCATCGTGGTCTTCCTTGTACTCTAAAGCAACGGACAGTCACCTGTCCTGCAGCCCAAATGGAAGTTTGTCTACGATTTGTCTAATCCCGGATGGAGTATTTAGGTATACTAGACCAGCTGAGTAGCCATCTTCTTTGGCCCCTTGGATCTCCAAGAGTAAATCTCCGAGTTCTCTTAACTTAATGTGATCTGTGGCTGACACCTTAGGAAAGTTTTCCAGATGTCGATATAGCGCCGCTTCAATAATTTCGGGGGCCCCATAGCCCTCCCGAAGTCTCTCCCATGCTTTGCTTAAGGCTAGCTCGGGTTTGTTGATGTACACTGAACATATGCGTCTCACCTGTTCGCATGATTCTTTTCCCAGCCATTTCGCCATAAGGTCCAACTCTTGGGTTGCTCTGAGCTGGACTCCATCAATAGCGTTGGTGAATGTGGAGTACAATGCACAGTAATTTTCAGGTTTATCGTCAAACTGGTACAGTCCCGAAGTGATGAGATCCCGTCGTGCTAAATACTGCATCATGGGATCAACTGTAAGTGGCATGCGGGCTGGGGAAATACGTTGGCACGTATTTGACTGAGGGCGTACATTTCTTATGGAATTCGCTATCCTGAATTCAACCTCTGCAACTCTTCTCTCCAAATCTTGTAAGTTTGGTGTCGAGAACATTGGTTGTCGGCTCTTTCATTCTCGACTTCATCGCGGAGTTGCGAGGGTAAATTGTCTTCCTCATATGGATGTGATGCAATCGTGCCTCCCTGAGGTTCCTCATGACATGGGATGTTATCGAATACATATGGAGGGGAAGGACAAGCCTGCCTGTCTATTTGAGATCGGACGTAGTCGCTTGTGCATTCCAATCTGGTCCTTTCTGAAGTAGATCTTACTTCGGCCAGATCATGCATTCCTTCAGCTTCTTCTATGTACTCTGCTTCCACCTTGGCAGCTTCTTCTTCTCCTTCTAGCTGCAGCGCTTCCAACTCTGCCGATATCCTCGCCATGTCCAACTGGATTTCGGCTTCTCTGGTGACGGCTTCCATTTCTCTGGCAGCCCTTTCCTTCTGGATTTCGGCTTCTTTTGTGGCCTGTTCCATTTTCAATTTTGCTGCTCGCTTGGCGTAGTCCACCCGCACATGGGCGGCATCTGCTTTAGCTCTTGCCTGGGCGGCCTTACTTGATGATGCCCTACTGCCCTTGTCGCTGGGTGGCATCGACTTGATGCTGGATCGAGATGACATCGCAGCACTTGAAACACCTGATAATGCCGCTTTTTCACTGTAGCGTTCTCGTTCGGGTGTAACTGAAATGCCGAGATAAACCGTAGTCAATGAGAACAAGGTCGCAGTAAGATTAACCATTTACTGTTCACTCTTCACATTAACATATGGTGAAAACTGTTGATAAAACAATACAAGATTGATACAGTATTTGTTCCTTTCTTAATATCACATTTCCATTGTAAATACTTGTAAAAGTAACTATAACTACATTACATTAAAGTGCAGTATACAGGCAGAGTTTACCTACGCCATTGACTACTTTAAATACACTTCAATGCAAACTATCCGCAACTCTTTAACTAACAAAAACATAAACATTATCGACCGTCGTTACTTTTAACAGGATCAGTGTTAACATTTTAATTCAACATATCGATTATCTATTAACTTACAGCGTTGCTCTCACTGTGATTTCTAATGCTTGCAAACAACCTCTGCTCGGGTCTGCCTCGTGGTGAGCCCCCGCCCTCACGTTGATCTCAAACCGGTATTTTCCCGCAAGACGCGGCGAAACCGGATGTGACGTCATCACATGCCGATATATTTTACAGGCAATGAATATACTTCAAACACTTCTAATTCTAACTAGAAAATACTAACAAATGAATTACTAAGTGAAAATATTATAAACTAAATAACTGCCATAAAGACAACACAGCTATGTTAATGAACATGAAATTAACTAAAAACAAAACTGATCGGATTATGAAATACAAGTACAGAAATATTGGTATTCTGAATAAAAGATAAAAGACTGAGTATAAGCAAAGTAGAAAAATTCTACACATCAGATGATGACATTGAAGAAAAATTCTAATTGATGAGTTCTGAATATACCATTTATAGGCACTTGCATTCATACAATGGCAAGTTTCCCATTGTAACAATTCTTATACAGTATTATCTGCCCACTAGGACTGTGCCTTATATGTTACATATTGGAAGATTGAGAGGAGATGTGATGGATCTATATAAAATAACAAGGGGTATAGAGAGTGTGGGCAAGCTGTAATATTAAAAGCAGTATAATATTAAAATTTTAAAAATGCTTCTGCGCAGAGGCATGACTGTGACAATGAAGGAGATGGAGGGTTTAGAAACACCATACTCAATGTTTCTATATGGATTCTCGAATCATGTTTCCAGTACAGTTTTGTGGGCCCTAAGGTGGCTGATGAGGCCAGGATGGGAACACTGACACTTCCTGAGATGGGACAAAAGGTGCCTGACAGTGGGTTAATTTATAAATCTCTGTACTCCTTGCACGAGCTTCTGTGAGGTTCTCAACACCAATTTTGATTTTTTTTTCTCTGCATTGAGTAGTCATGGGACAAGAATATGAGAAGTCAATGGAGTTGTTGTACTCTTCATGGAGGTTTTGAGTATATCCTTGAATTATTTTCTCTGTCCGCCAGGTAATCTCCAACTGTGAGAGAGTTCAGAATAGTCTGGGTACACAGATGACTGTCCTGTCTAGCCTGTAACTTCAGTGCTGGGGCTGGTGGCCTCAGAGAGGACACTGATGTTGCTTTACTCTCTTTCCTGTGAATTCACAGGATTTTGCAGAGGGGATATGTGTGATATCTTTTTAGTGCATTAATATGCATTCCCAATCACAGAAGCATGCAAGAAGATCGAGAACTTAGCTACCTAGTCAACCACAAGCTTTATGCCAAGCTTTATGTCTGAGGACTTGATCTTCAAATATTCTTCTTCACAGTGATCACAGGCTGTGCTGGCACAATGAGAAATGGTAAGTTTTATCCAAGAAGTGGCTCCCAAAAGGTAGGAATTGTACAGGCTGCACTACCATTTACTTGTCCTCTGTTTGACAGACTAGTTAATCTAGTATTTACCAATAAAACATAAAGGAAATGTCCTAGCATAAAGTTAATTGAACCACCTTTACATTCCTGAGAAAAATAAACCCACATTACAACAACTGGCACAAAGGCACCTATGGAACTGAGGATATTAGCAAAAATAAATGTAATATTGAGACATGATTGGGAAGGATAGGAAGTATTCTTCTATATGGGCTATCTTAGTGAGCCCATGTATCTGGTAACTTTGCCTACTGTCGTATAAATATTCCCTGATCTGAACATTGATATGTTGCTGACCTCTAATTGTAACAATTAGAATATGTGCTGTTATTCATTTTCTGGCCCCTATTTTGAGACTGACTGACTTATTTATTAATTTGCTCTGAACATCTCCTATGACTGCATGCTAAACCTCAAAACTTATTTATAAGATCTTAATTGATCTGATATTGGTCCATTTTCATATTTTGTCTGTACCCTTCAACTGTAACTCCCTGTGGACCAAAATTTCTAGCATACAACAGTAGTTTGCCTTTCTTTTCTTCCTACCAAGTGGAAGCTCGCATTTCCATACACTACACTCAATGTGCACTCAATATCCCCATGCAATATCTAGGAGCATAGAGATTTATCAAGATAAAGATTAGCTCTATATTTCACATGTATATGAAAATGTACAGTGAAATGCGTCATATGCTTCTAATCAAATCAGCGAGCATAGGCTGGGAAACCCACAAGTGCCACTACACTTCTGGTGCCAACAGGCATTCCCGTAACTCTCACTAATCTTAATCATATGCTTTTGGAATGTGGGAGGAAACTGTGGCACCCAGAAAAATCTCCCTCTGTCATGGGGGGAAATGTACAAACTCTTTACACCCAGTGGGGTGGGGGGAGGGAGAAGCGTAATCAAATCCTATCATTCAGCTGGGGCTGCCCCAACCGCACACACAGTTTGTTCAGAGAGTAGAAAAAGAGGTTGGCAATAAAAAGTTGTGTTTTATATTCAACTGATAAATTGTTCTCTTTCATAGACAATCAACTGATCAAGGGAGCAGAGGAAGGTAGCCAAATACATTCAACATTTGACCCATGTTTGGATTGCTGTTCAGGTACATATTTGCCTACCTACATTAATGACACAATCATGCAGAACATCATCATGCAGGATCCCTTTCCAATTAAGATTGAAAGTTCAAAGTAAATTTATTATCAAACTGCATGCTGTATATATGTCACTGTATACAACAGATTTGTTTTCCTGCAGACATGCACAGTATATGCAAGAAGCACAATAGGATCAATGAAAACCACACCCACCAGGACAGACAAACAACAAACTGTAAATATAAAAGAGAAAAAAAATCAAAAATAAATATCAAGAACATGAGATAAAGAGCCCTTGAAAGTGAGTCTATAGGTTGTGGGAACAATTCATGATGGGGCATATGATGTAATCCCCTCTGGTTCAAGAGCCTGATGATTGAGGTGTAATTACTATTCCTGAACAAGGTGATGTGGGTCCTGGAGCTCCTGTACCTTCTCCCAGATGTCAGCGAGAAGAGAGCATGGCCTGGATGGTGGGGGGTCCTTTCTTTCTTTCTTTTCAAATCTTTTTATTATTCTTATTATTATTCAAAAATACACAGGTACATCGAAGTAACAACACTTACAATGCCTCAAAAAAAATTATCTTAAAGATTGAAATTTTTTGTGAATTTAAAAAAACCCTACTAAGCAAGAAAAGTGAGAAAAAAAAGAAACCCATTGGGGGTACAACCCCAGAGCCATGCGTCATATAGAAAGCTTCTGAAAATAAACATCAAACCGCCAACAAGAAGAAAAAATATATCAAAACAAAATTTACACTTAGATCGTGGAGGAAATCTATCAGTTAACTGAAATAATAATAACAAGCAAATGTTTGTTTTTGTTTTTGTTGCCTTCAAGGGTGCCTATCATGCAAGCAGCTTTGTACTTGTGCACAGTCAGTACAGTGAGGATGGCTCCACAGACTGTGTGCTGTTCTTTGTGTGAGATGTGGGAATCCTGCGAGACCTTCAGCCTCCCAGATAACCACGTCGGCACCAGGTGCACTGAGCGGCAGCTGCTCAGAGAGAACGTGTTAAGGAACTGGAGCTGCAGCTCGATGACCTTTGGCTCAAACTGGAAACTGAGGAGTGATAAGTAGGAGCTAAAGGGTGGTCATTCCTAAGCTGTGGTAAACAGGTACCTGGGTGACTGTCAGGAGAGGGAAAGGAAATGGGCAGCCAGTGCAGAGTACCCCTGTGGCCATTCCCCTCATTAATAAGTATACTGCTTTGGACACTGTCGGGCAGTGATACCGCAGTGATCAGGTCTCTCGCATTGAGTCTGGCACTGTGGCTCAGAAGCAAAGGGAGAGAAAGGGGACAGCAGTAGTGATAGGGAATTAGACTCTGTGGATGTGATAGAGACACCCGGATGGGATATTGCCAGGGTCAGGATGCTTCCGGTTGGGTCACAGCATTCTAAAGGGGTGGGTGAGCACCCACCTTGGAACATGTTGATACCAACAACATTGGGACGAAAAGGGAGGGGTCCTAAAGAGAGAATTTTGGGAGCTTAGGTAGTAAGCTAAAGAGCAGGACCTCCAGGCTGGCAATCTCTGGATTGCTGCCTGTGCCACATGCCTGTAAGGGTAGAATAGGATGATTTAGCAGATGAATGTGTGGCTGAGGATTGGTGCAGGAGGCAGAGGTTCACATTTCTAGATTATTGAGATCTCTTCTGGGGAAGGTGTGATCTGTACAAAAGATGGGTTACATCTCAAGCTGAAGGCCACCAATATCCTTGCAGGCAGGCTTGCTCGAACTGTTGAAGAGGGTTTAAATTAATCTGGCAGGGGGATGGGAAACAGTGATAGGGCTGAGAATGGGGTAGTTGTGTAGTGAGACTGTCAGGAACTTCATGCAGGTGATAAGGCAAAATTGCTGTCAGTGGAATGAGTTGCAATGCAACAAACGGACAAAATCGAAATGGGTGATGAATACAGGACTGAAGGTGTTATATTCGAATGCACACAGTATATAAAATAATGAAGATAATCTTGTAGCGCAGTTAGAGATTGGCGGGTATGACATTGTGGGCATCACTGAGTTGTATATTGTATCCACAGGAAAGACAGGTAGGTGGGGGCGGGGAGGATTTCAAAATGCAGGTAGTTTGGGGAAAAACAGGTTGGTGCTGATTTTGGATCCCAAGCTAGAGAATTTGTAGTATGCTAATGGGATGGCTTTTTTAGAGCAGCTTGTGCTTGAACCCACCAGGGATCAGCTAATCTAGATTGGGTGTTGTGTATTGAACCAGATTTGATTAGGGAGCTTAAAGTAACAGAACCCTCAGGAGTAAGTGAACATAACATGATAGAATTTACCCTGTAATTTAAAAGAGAGTAGCTAAAGTCAGATATATTAGTATTACAGTGGAATAAAGGAAATATAGAGGCATGAGAGTGAGATTAGCCAAAGTTGATTGGAAGGGGATGACAGCAGAGAAGCAATGGCTGGAGTTTCTGGGAGCCACTCAGAAGGTACAGGATAGCTACATCGTAAAGTAGTAGTATTCTAAAGGCAGGTCGACACAACCGTGGCTGACAAGGGAAGCCAACATGAAAGCAAAAGTGAGGGCATATAATACACAAATCTTAATGGGATGTTACACGATTGGGAAGGTTTTAAAAACCAAAACAGGCAACGAAAAAAGAATAAGAAGTGAAAAGATGAAATATGAAGATAAGCTTCACAATCAGATCAAAGAGGATTTCAAAATGTTTTTCAGATATATAAAAACTAAAAGAAAAGTGAGATTAGATATCGGACTGCTGGAAATGGGGGACAAGGAAACGGCAGATGAACTGAATAAGTATTTTGCATTAGTCTTCTCTGTGGAAGGTGCTAGCAGTATACCAGAAGTTTGAGAGTGTCTATGGGCAGGAGTGAGTGAAGTTGCCATTACTAGGGAGAAGGTGCTTGGGAAGCTGAATGGTCTGCAGGTAGATAGGTCACCTGGACCAGATAGACTCCACCTGAGGGTTCTGAAAGATGTTTCTAAACAGAATGTGGAGGCTTTAGTAATGATCTTTCAAGAATCAGTAGTTTCTGGCATGGTTCCAGAGGACTATAAAAATACAAATGTCATTCCACTCTTCAAGAAGAGAGGGAGACAGAAGAAAATAAATTATAGGCCATTTAGCCTGACCTCAGTGGTTGGGAAGATGTTGGAGTCAATTCTTAAGGATGAAGTTTCTGGGTACTTGGAAGCACAAGATAAAATGGGCCACAGTCAGCATGGTTTCCTTAAGCAAAAATCTTGCCTGATCAATTTGTTGGAATTCTTTGAAGAAATACCAAGCAGGATGGACAGAGGAGAATCAGTGGATGTTGTTTACTTGGATTTTCAGAAGGCCTTTGACAAGGTGCCATACAAGGCCCTTTAACAAATTAAGAGCCAATGGTATTACAGGAAAGATACTAGCGTAGATAGAGCATTGGCTGATTGGCAGGAGGTAAAGAGTGAGAATAAAGGGAGTCTTTTTTTGATTGGCTGCCAGTGACTAGTGGTGTTCCACTGGAGTAAGTGTTGGAACCTCTTCTTTTTAAGTTATATATCAATGATTTGGATGACAGAATTGATGGTTTTGCAGCCAAGTTTGCAGATGATGTAAAGATAGGTGGAAGGGCAGATAGTTTTGAGGAAGTAGAGAAGCTACAGAAGGACTTAGAGAGATGACGAGAATAGGCAAAGAAGCGGCAGATGAAATACAGTGTTGGGAATGTATGGTCATGTACCTTGATAGAAGGAATAAAAGCATAGACTATTTTCTAAATGGGGAGAAAATTCAAAAAATCCAAGGTTCAAAACGACTTGGGAGTCCTCACGTAGGATTCCTTCGTGGATAACTTGTGGGCTGAGCCAGTGGTGAGGAAGGCAAATGCAGTGTTAGCATTCATTTCAAGAGAACTAGAATACAGAAACAAGGATGTGATGCTAGGGCGTTATAAGGCATCGAGGCCTCACTTGGAGTATTGTGATCTGTTTTAGGGCCCTTGTCTAAGAAAGGATGTGCTGACATTGGAGAGGTTCAAAGGAGATCAAGAAAATGATTCCAAGCTTGAAAAGCTTATCATATGAAGAGCATTTGGTTGCTCTGGCCTGTACTAGCTGGAATTTAGAAGTATGAGGGGAGATCTCATTGAAACGTTTTTTTGCGTCACCATACTTTTCAATCCTTAATATTGTTTTTTTTCTCTTTTGAGACATTGTCAGTGTTACTTACTTCGATGTACTCTTGTATTTTGGATAATAATAATAAAAAGATTTGAAAAGAAAAAAGAAACCTATTGAATGTTGAAAGGCCTAGATAGAGTGGATGTGGAGAGGATGTTTCCTATAGTGAGGGATCCTAGGACCAGGGGGCTCAACTTCTGACTGGGGATGTCCATTTAGAAGGGAGATGAGCAGGAATTTCTTTAGCCTGAGGGTGGTGCATCTGTGGAATTCATTACCACAGGCAGCTGTGGAGGCCAGGTTATTGAATGTACAGTACTTAAGACAGAGGTTGAAAGCTTCTTGACAAGTCAGGTCATGAAATGTTATGGGGAAAAAGGCAGGAGAATGGGATTGAGAGGTAATAAATGTGTTGGACATGACCAAATGGCAGAGCAGACTCGATGGGCCGAGTGGCCTAATTCTATAATGACTTATGGTCTTGAGGGTAACTGGAACTGCAGCCATCCAGGCAAATGCTCAACCCAGCTCCCATATTTGTTTCCATGCTCCTCCTTCCTTCTCTATCAGATTCCATCATCTGCAACTCATTGTTGTTTCCACCTGTCATCGCTCAGCCTCTGTCACTATTTCCACTCTCTCCTCCTCTGCTTACTAACCCCTCCTCATCTGGATCCACATAACATTTCCCAGTTCTTATTCCATCCCTTCTCATCAACATTTTGTACTGCTCATCACCCCTTTATCTTTCAATCCGGATGAAAGGTCAAAAAGTCGACTGTATTTCCCTCCACAGATTCTGCCTGACCCGCTGAGTTCCTCCAGCAGTTTATATTTTTTATCTTCCACACTTTGTGTCCTCAACATCACAAACCCCTGACTGATAGTATTGTTGGACCACTATCATTTCAAAAGGAACTAAGACAGGCAGTAAATATTTAATGTGTCTGCAACCTATGATTAAAGTTTTAAAGTCAAGAGACAATTTATGTTACAGTGTAAAATAACAAGCAGGAATCTCAAAATGTGAACTGGAGTTGGATAGTCAGAAATTTAAAAATTGTTAAGCTTAAAATGAATAAAAGATGCTGATTGGTATTGCTATCAGTGGAGAAGTGGGGGAAAGCTAAACATAAGCAAAATGCTTAAATGTCACCTGTATTAAGTTAAATTCTTGAGCATGGTCCAAAGCTCATATTAAGCAGCAGTCAACTGGTGTAATTCTTCAGAATCAGCAGCAGAGGGCAGAGGAGCTCCACTGCCCATGCTACTGTTGCCAAGTCCCTTCTGCAGTGGAAAATTGTAGAAACATTTACCAATGAATACAAATAATTGCCATCATGAAGAAATTTGAGGTTAGGAACAATTTGTATTCATGAAAGGGAGTGGCACATTGCATTGTAGTAGGAAGGTTCAGTGCGAGCAGACTTAAAATATGAAAAGTACAGAAAAATAATTGGTATTTGACTATCGGCAAACTCAATGTGATGAACAGCTTTTGAATATGATATAGTGAAAGTACATGAATATATTTAATACTCTTGGTTATGAGGTAATCAGTAAAAATAAGGAAAAAAGGTGGTAGGCAGGCAGTATGGATTATAGAAAACTATAGAGGAATTCTTATCAATAGAGAGCTTGTTCTTCAGAAGACAAAGAATCCATTTGAAGATTAAAACAAAAAGGAAGCTAGTTATTCTAATGCCATTTTTTGTTTTTTAAAAATGTTATTTATTAGATATAACTGCATATTAATCTTCCTTTGGCGCTGCAGCAGCATCTTTGATAAAGATTAGTGAAAAGTATCATTTTTCTTCCAAGGGCAGACTTTCCATTTGGTCGCCAATCAATCCCACCTTTCTTCTTACAATCTTTTCCTTATTCACAAACGAGAGAATCTGCAGACGCTGGAAATCCGAGCAACACACACAAAATGCTGGAGGAACTCAGCAGGCCAGGCAGCATCTGTGGAGAAAAAGTGCAGTCGATGTTTCGAGCCAAAACCTATTCATGTATCATTTTAGATTCCTTCTTATGTTTGTTGCCAGTCTTTTGTCATGTTATCCACTACCCTCATTTCTTTTTTTTCCACTTTCCTTCTAAATTATTTGTAGCTGCTTGGAATTTATTTACACTCAGTGATCACTTTATTACACCTTGTTAATGCAAATATCTAATCAGCCAATTATGTGCCAGCCACTCAATAAATAAAAGCACATAGACATGGTCAAGTGGTTCAGTTGTTCTTCAGACCAAATCCCAGATGGGGAAGAAATGTAATCTAGTGACTTAGACCGTAGAATAGTTGTTGGTGCCACATTGAATTGAATTGACTTTATTTCTTACATCCTTCACATACATGAGGAGTAAAAGTCTTTATGTTACATCTCTGTCTAAATGTGCAATTTATAGTAATTTATAATAAATATTATGTACAATAGGACAGTCAATACAATATAGAAATACAATTGTATGATCGTGAATTAATCAGTCTGATGGTCTGGTGGAAGAAGCTGTCCTGGAGCCTGTTGGTCCTGGCTTTAATGCTGCCCGTTTCCTGGATGGTAGCAGCTGGAACAGTTTGTGGTTGGGGTGACTCCGGTTGCCAATGATCCTTTGGGGCCTTTTTACACACCCATCTCTGTAAATAGCCTGAAAAGTGAGAAGTTCACATCCACAGATACACTGGGCTGTCCACACCACTATCTGCAGAGTCCTGTGATTAAGGGAGGCACAGTCCCCATACCAGACAGTGATACAACCAGTCAGGATGCTCTCAATTGTGCCCCTGTAGAAACTCCTTAGGATTTGGGAGCTCATACCAAACTTCAACCGTCAGAGGCAAAAGAGACGCTGTTGTGCTTTTCTTACCACACAGCCAGTATGTAGAGACCACGTGAGATTCTCAGTGGTGTGTATGCTGAGGAACTTAAAGCTGCTCACTCTCTCAACCCCAGATCCATTGACGTCAATAGGGGTTAGCTTGTCTCCATTCCTCCTGAAGTCCACAACCAGC
This sequence comes from Hypanus sabinus, assembly GCF_030144855.1. Taxonomy (NCBI): domain Eukaryota; kingdom Metazoa; phylum Chordata; class Chondrichthyes; order Myliobatiformes; family Dasyatidae; genus Hypanus; species Hypanus sabinus. The sequence continues at coordinate 44,731,953 of NC_082716.1, read as the reverse complement.
TCCATTGTTTTTGCGAAATTGAGGGAGAGGTTGTTTTCTTGACACCACTATGTCAGGGTGATGACGTCTTCTCTGTAGGCTGCCCTTGAGATAAGGCCAATCAATGCAGTAATGTCAACAAATTTAATTAGCAGAGTGTGGATGGCGACATAGTCATAGGTATAAAGAGAGTAAAAGGAGGGGGCTTAGGACACAGCCCTGAAGGACACCTGTGTTGAGGGTCAGAAGGGCAGAGATGAGGGAGTCCACTCTTAGCACCTGCTGGTGATCTAACAGGGAGTCCAGGATCCAGCTGCACAAGGCAGGGTGAAGGTCTAGGATGGCTAGAGTATCTCAGATGATTTCCTGGGATTTTCATGTACAACTGTCTCTAGCATTTACAGAGGATGGTGTGGAAAAACAGAAAATATCCAGTAAGCAGCAGTTCTGTAGGTGGAAATGCCTTGTTAATGAGAGATCAGGGAGAGTGGCCAGACTGGTTCAAGCTGACAGGTCTTTAGCATTTTGACTGCTTCTCCACACTTTTGGGTGTAGTCTTTCATTGATTCTATTGTGGTTCTTGGAATTGATGAGCGTGCCCTCAGAAAATGAATATCAGTGTTGTATATGGTGACATAAATGTACTTGATATTAATTTACATTGAACTCTATTCTGCATCCTATACCCCTCCGGCAGAGATAGTATTTCCTTACCCCTCTGCTTTAAGTGACTGATGTACATGGTTATATCCAGGTTCCTTTGTAAATTAACATTTCCAAGTTTATGGAGACACAGAAGAGTGCAGGTGCTGGAATCCAGATCAACTCTGCAGGCCAGGCAGCATAAGGAGGGAAATAGCCAGTCAATGTTGTAGGTTGAGACCCATCTTCTGGACTATTGATTTCAGCTGTTCTTCAACCATTTTCAAATGTACGTCCATTTAAAAAATATTTCTGACTTCCTGTTCTGCCTGCCAATCTGAATTACTTCACATTTATCCAAGTTAAACCATATCTGCCATGTATTTGACCATTCACTCATTTAACCAAATTGCCTTGAAACTTTCTTAAAAATATACCATAGCAATTATTTTGTTACGAAACTTGGGAATATCACAATTGATTTCCTAGCAGTTAAAAAATAATGTGGAAGATTGTGAGTCATACACGTTAGTCAAAAACAATTGAAAGGCAGATCTTTTTTTTTAATGGTGAGATATTGAAAGATGGTAGAGGTCAAAGGGACCTACAAGTTCTCAGACATAAATCACTGAAAGTTAATGTGCCACTTTTCAGAATTAATCCCATATACAGTACCTTACATTCTATCGTTTAAGCTAAGGTGAGTGTAAACCCAGCCTGTTTAATCTCTCTACACACACAAAACCCACCATCCCAGAAATCAGTCTGGTAATCCTTCAACTCACTCCCTTAATTACAGGTACATTCTTCCTTAGGTGGATGGAACAGATTTTTCTGAGCTAATTCTATGAAGGGACATGAGGGTGGCCCCAAAACATTTAAACATCCCAAAGCACCTTTCATCCAATACAATTTTGAACTGGTCATTATTACACAGGAAGGCGCAGCAGCCAACTTGCATACTGCAAAGTACCACTAGCAGCAAATTAGATGAATGACATTTCATCCTTTTGATGGAGGAGGAGAGCGTTGCTAAGAAAGCTTGCTTCTGTTCTTCATTGTTACATGGGATTTCTCAAGCCAACTGGAGAAGTAGTGATCATAGAAGTATAATTCCTAATTTCAAGCATTGCAGGAGAAGCTTCAAAGACCATGAACTTAATATCATAAGGAAAAGCAAAATAGCAGCTTTAACAACAAAATAACCGCCATAGCAACCTTTAGGAAGTATTTTATTATACACATGAACAGATAGGGACTAAAAAATAGACCATAAGGGAAAAAATGTTCACATTAATCCTTTCCAAGCACACACATCCAGCAGATACTCCTATACTGCACAGGAGTATCTGCCGGATGTGTGTGCTTGGAAAGGATTAACGTGAACATAGTGACACAGCACAGAAAGAGGTCCTTTGGCCCATTATGTAAGTGTCAACCATGATGGCAATGAAAACTAATCCCATTTTTTCCCATATGGTCTATTTTCTAGTCCCTATCTGTTCATGTGAATAATAAAATACTAACCAAAGGTTGCTATGGCAGTTGTTTCTACCACTTTCCCTAGCAGTGGGTTCCAGACAATTACCAATTTCTTTTCAAAGACAAAACTGCCTCATACATCTTTTTAAAATTTTACTCTCTCACCTTAAACCTATGCCCCCTAGTATCAAATATTTCCGCCCTAGGAAAAAGACTGACCATCTATCCTGTCTATACCTCATAATTTTATATATCTGAACCCAATGCAATTTGCCTATCGCCAGAATAGGTCTATGGTGGCTGTGATCTCACTGGCTTTTTACAGAGTCTTTAATCACCTGGACAAAACAGATACCCATGTCAGGATGCTGTTTATTGACTACAGCTCAGCGTTTAACACAATCTTTCCTACAGTTCTTATCAAAAAGCTCCAGAACCCTCTACCACTGGGATCCTTGACTTCCACACCAGAAGATCAGAAACAATATCTCCACCTTGCTGACAATCAACACTGGCACACCTCAGGCATGTGTGCTTAGCTCACTTCTCTACTCTTTCTACACCCATGACTGTGTGGCTAGGCACAGCTCAAATGCCATCTATAAATTTGCTGATAATACAACTACTGTTGGCAGAATTTCAGATGGTGACAAGAAGGTGTATAGGAGTGAGATGTATCAGCTGGTTGAGTGGTGACACAGCAACATTCTTGCACTCAACATCAGTAAGACCAAAGAACTGATTGTGGACTTCAGAAAGGGTAAGACAAGGGAACACACACCAGTCCTCATCAAGGGATCAGAAGTGGGAAGTGTGAACAATCTCAAGTTCCTGGGTGTCAATATCTCTGAGAGTCTAACCTGGACCCAACATATCAATGCAGCTACAAAGAAGGCACAACAACGGCTTATTTCATTAGGTGTTTAAGGAGATTTGGTATGCCACCAGAAACACTCACAGATTTCTACTGATGTACCATGGAGAGCATTCTAAATTTCAAGTTGAACTCAATCACATTGTTATCACTGTCTCCTAAGAGTTCCTTTACCTTAAGCTCCCTAATCATCTCTGGTTCATTCCATAACACCCAATCCAGTATAGCTGATCCCCTGATAGGCACATCAACAAACCGCTCTAAAAAGCCATCTCGTAGGCATTCAACTAACTCACTCTTTGGAGATCTCTTACCAACCTGTTTTTTCCAATCTACCTGCATATTAAAATCTCCCATAGCTATCATAACATTGCCCTTTTGACATTCCTTTTCTATTTCCCATTATAATCTGTAGGGAGACCTGTGTATAACTGCAGTCAGGGTCTGTTTATCCTTGCAGTTTCTTAACTCAATCCACAAGAATTCAACATCAGCTGATTCATGTCACATCTTTCTACTGATTGGATGCCATTCTTTACCAGTAGAGCCATGCCACCCACTCCACCTACCTTCCTATCCCTCCAATACAACCTGTAACCTTGAACATTCAGCTGCCAACTACAACCATCCTTTGCCATGATTCAGTGATGGCCACATCATACCCGACAATCTGTAAAAATGCAGCAAGATCATCCACCTTATTTCTTATAACTCTGTACTTTGAGATACACTTTTAGTACTATATGTGCTACCCTTTTTCATTCTTCATCCCTAATGCACTAATACTTACCCTGCTAGCTGCTATTTTCTCCTATCATCTGCCTGCCCTGGCTGACAGTCTGACTGCCTGCTGTCTTTTCCTTTTTACCATCTGTCATATCCTCCTTCACTGCTGGCTTAAATCCCCCGCCAAATGAGTTTAAACCTTCCTCGACAGCTCTAGCAAACCTGCCCATGAGAATATTGGTTCACCATGCGTTCATGTGCAACCCATCCTTTTCTGCAGGTCATACCTCCCCCAGAAGATATGCTAATAATCCAAGAGAAATAAACAGTAAGACAATTCAGAACTGTTTTGTCCACAGTGCTTTCAAGCATTCAGGCTTGGAGTTGCCAGAAATGACCAGGAGTGAAAATTAAATGATTTTACCACTTCAACAAGTTAGGAACTACAAAGAATGAGGTTATTGACAATAATCTTGAATATTACAATGAAAATGAAGATTGGAGGATGCAATTGTCAAAAAATTGTATAAAGGCAGACTATTATCTACACTAGGTGTCTACACTCATTTACAGTCAATTGAAGGAACATGGTTGATAACCATAGGGAACTAATACACGGTTTTATAGTACTATAGTAGTATCGATAGTGTTCTAGTTTGTTCTGCATTTCATTTAACTACGTAATTTGTTACTCAGTTAAACAAGTTTGTTTTTTTAAAATAATTTTTGAACTATTTCCATAAAACTTCAGCTAATTGGGGCAGCCACTTGATTGTGCCAAAATGTTCTACTCCTATGTGTCTCAATTAACTGGAATCAACTGTACTGCAGACAGTAAAATTATAACAGGATTTTTTTCCCTAAAATTTGTGATTCCTTTGTCTGCAGTTTATGAATTCAACTGTCTAAAAGGAAGTATGCCTGATGCACATGAAGATTCTGAATGTAGAACTAGGACAGTAGGACTTAGTGATCAAATGCTTGTGGAGGAATGTGATCCTGAATGTCAATTCCATTATCCAGGTACATAATAATTCTTATAACAAGATTACTTATCATACAGTGATAGTATTGTATACAGCCAAGGACAAAACAAAGACTCTTGATTTTACAGTATAAACCAACATAGGCTCAGCATCAGCCTCCAAGAACTCCAAGGAAAATAGCCCAAATGTATTCAGTCATTCCTTATAACTCAAACCTTTCAGTCTTAGCAATATCTTTCCTGCACCCTTACATCCTTCCTGTAGCATTGCCTCAGAATACAAGGACATCCTGTTAGAATAGAGATGAGGAGAGATTTCTTTAGCCAGATGGCAGTGAAGCTGTAGAAATTATTGCCACAGACAGCTGTGATTAAGTCATTGGGTATGTATAAAGAGGATGGTGATAGGTTCTTTATTAGTACAGACGTCAAAGGTTACGGGGAAAAGTCAGGAGAATGAGGTTGAGGGGGATTAAAAATCCGCCAATATGGAATGGTGAAGCCATTCGATGGGTGAAATGGCCCAATTCTGCTCCCACAAATATATACAATGTTCCTGAATGCAGGCTCACCAAAATCTTGTACAGGGGTAACATGATGTCTCAACTCATGTATTCAATGCCCTGATGATGAAGGCAAACGTACCAAACACCTCACTACCAGGGAATATGTGCTTGTGTCTTTCATCTCTCTGTTTTGCGACACTCACTGGTGCCCTTCCATTGTATGTGCAAGTCCTACCCTGGGGTAATTTCCCAGAATACAGTACTTTACATTTGTCTGTTCGATGTCATTGTAACTCATAATTCATCCTCAAGTTTCCACTGCGCATGGAAATCATGGTGATGTTATAACTAATACTATATGTGTCCAGCAATGATGGAACCTGACTACATGAATAAATGTTTGTTCGCCTGAGAATAAAATCACCTCTAGTTGTAACTATTTACTACAGCTCTACTGTTTTCAGCATGTAGTTGCAAGTGGAATGAGAAAAAGGGTTCATGCTTCAGCCCAGCGATCCTTCCTCAGAACTTGGAAGAGGGAAAACAAGGTAGTTTTAAGTTGGAGAGAGAGTAAGGGAGAGATGGAGAGAATGAAGGTTGATAGGTGTGTCCAGGGTTCACATGGTGATAAACTGTTGATGAAACCATTGGTAAATAGAAATAAAGATCAAAAGGGAAAGGAAGAGCCAGAGTAGAATAAGCAGACATCATTGCAGGGTGGAAATTGGCAGGGAAAGTAATCAAATTTTAGAATTCCTTTTGAATACAGGAAGCAGAACCAATACAATCATCAGTGTGGCAGGAGGGGGTCTGAGTAGGACTGAAACAAGGACAGTTCCATGTCTCCCACGGTAAGACAAATTTGGCCTCATATCTACAGCCTCAATTGTCCTCATTAATTTATCAATAGAATGGCTTCATCACCATGGCAAATCTATCAGAGCTGTTACCATTGTTCAAGCCATCCCTCCCCACCCTCTCTGCAAATTAAACACACATATTTTCACTTTTTCCCTTTTCAAAAGCAGGGGCTTTGAACAAAAACATTAACTTAGCTTCTCTTTCCACAGATATTGCACAGTTGCTGAGAGTTTCCAGCATCTGCATTATTTGATTATCATCACATGTTGAATGACAACCAGATCATATTTTAGGTTGGCCATTTTAGATCAGACTTCAGGTTCCATCAAGTCAATGTCATATCCGTATTTGTGGGTAACTTCTTCAAAATTTAGATTAGACGATAGTTTATAAGTATCCTGACTCAGTTATTTTCCTGGGCATGTGGATTGTGTGATGCTGCATTATAGATGAATGAAAAGGTTCATAATTTGCTTATGTAGAGTACATAATACAATTTGTCCTCTTTCCAAAGGATCCATGTACAGATCATTTCTATCATGTAGTAGATAAATTGCAGTAAAAACATTGATAGTGTAGAGAGACAGGAACCTATCTGGGTGAATCATTGCATGTGCCACTTCAGTCAGTTTTGCCTGCTACAAGCAAAAAAAAGGATAAATTCTGTTCATCAGCTGCTTCATTGTTTGGATAGTAGATTCTATATGCCTTTTTCACATAACTGTATCCTCTATGAAGATAACCCTACCCTGCAAGTCAATGAAATCCATAAATCCCCTTTCTCTTTTCCCCTCATTGTTATTGCAGTGCTCTTTACAAACTGCATTTGCCTGAGCCAGGGCTTCAGAGGGAGCATCAGTCCACTCAGTACATACTGCAGCCACTTGAGTGTTCCCCTCATCCTACTGGCACTAATTCATAATTCCTAGAGAAGCATTGTTAATGTCCAAAATCTACCAGACCCAACTATGCATGTGAAACAGGTGGCATGGGTATTTTAGGTTGAATTTCTCCAGCTTTCTTGAATCGTTATTAAGTGCATGGAAACAACATCGTAATTTCTTTTAAACCAATGGTTTGATTCTTCTAAGTTTTCAAAAAAAAAGTTTAGTTTTCAAAATTTACATTCTTGGGGAAATTATTTTTTGTTGTTAATAATAAACATTCTGATGCACAGTATAGAACAAATAGAATTGAGGGTGCAGATTGATTTATGCTCACAAAACGGTTTCTATATGTTTTAGCTTCTAGAAAGCCATCAGAGGACTACGAATATAGTAGCAACAATGCTCCATGCCTAGATGAAGTTCAACAAACATCAAATTTTCAGTCCAAAAGTGGAGAAATTATTCTATGTAATGACATATTTGATAACACAACCTCATCTCAGAGTTCTTACCAAGAACATTTCTCTCCTTTGCCAACTGATAGTTCAACACCAAGATCTGAGTCATCTTCACAAACGTCTTCAAGTTCAGAAATAACTGAGGATTTTGGAAACAAGTCTGAATACTCTCTAAATAGCTCAATATCAAGTGAAGCACTTCTGAACTTAATGCAGAGTTTTTTTGGAAATGTAGATGATGTTAAGTCTGTGAATATTTCAATCCTTCTGGACAATTCCCAGAGTGATGACTCAAGTAATAGCACTAATGTAAAAGAAACTACCAACAGAATTTCTTACCAAATGAATTCTCCATTATCTTTTGAAGGACATTCTGAAAAGGACGTACAAAATAATTGTTATTTTTTGGATGGTAAAGACACCTTAACAGATGTGGAATCATCCATGGATTCATTTGCAAGAAACCATTCTAGCTTTGAACCAGAGCTTAATTCATTAAATCCCACAATGGTGATTGATTCAATTGACTGCTACTGTGCAAAGGACAAGGAACCATGTAGCAAAACAACTACAGTTAGATATATGTTTACGGATAGTGAAACTGAAGCTTAAAATACAGTTGTAGCTAAAATATACCAAAATCATTGAACTGAAATCAGTTTAATTTTATGGCTTAAGTAGAAATGATAAACAGAATAAAACTAATTTATTCTACTGACAGCCAACAGATAACTAAAAATCACTTAGTTTGACTTTTGTGTTATTCAGCCCACGGCTTGAATGTTTCTCTCGGTATTTGATAACAATACCCAGAACTCTGTTGCCCGGAGCTTTGTTTTTGCCTGGCACATCACTTTCTAATTTAAAGGAATATTTTTCTCCACTTTGCTATTAACTACATGCAAGATAAGAAGGCAAGTCAAGTTCCAAATCTGCCTTCCTTGATCCATCTTTCTTCAGTTCTTTAGGATTCTGAGAAACCTGCCTGCATTCACTTTGATAATGATGGGAGAAACCCAAAATTAATGGACGCATGCAAAATACTTATTTCCCCTTATTTGTATCTCTTAGCTGTTGAAGACCTTGATCTTTGCATTACTTCAGTAAATATTCAATAATGACTTTTGATAATTAAGATCTTAGCAAACTCTAATGATCTGCATTCTTGGCAGACAGGACTGGCTGTAGTGATTCAATTAATGGCAATAAAAAAGTCATGATTGTTTACTGCCCATTTTTAATTATACTACTACATATTAAATTGAAATGTGAATTTCATTTTTGGAAAATAATGACAAACATAATCAATAATCATATATGAATGTGCATTTGATAAATACACGTTGCCATTATTTCTTCTCTCTCTTTACTACGGGATCATTTTTATCCAATATCCTTTCGGTATCTGAGACTGTCAATGTATTGCAGCATTATGGTTCACAGAGAAACAGTAACAGGCAGACTGATGCTATATCATCCTGTATAATCAATTTGATTGGCATTGACTGATTTTCATAGAATATACAAGTAAAATATTGGGTGAGCTTTTTTATTTCAGATTTCCTTCTCTTTAATCATGTTTTAATTTAAAGAGAAGGAAATCTGAAACAAAATTCAGAAACTAGGAAAACACAATTGATTCTCCCATTTGTAATTCCCGGTGAGGACTCAGCCAGTGTTGATGATTTCACGGCTTTTGTATTCCATACCTATCCATTAGAGAAAAAAACAGTAAAGATTACTAGCTGACAAGTTAAATTCATAGGCTGAGAGACCACACACATGTTACATTCATAGGCCTGTTTTCCAGTTGGGTAGCTGTGGGATTACTATTGCTATAGTTGTTCGGAATTTTGTTGTAAATCCTCAGAATAATTATTTTCCTTCTGCCTTTCTTCAGCAACTTCCTTAAAAAAATGCGGTGAGTATCTCCTCCTTCCCTACCACAGCAGATAATGTTCTTGGTCAATCGTTAACATATCATAGGAGTCCTAAGAGGGCTACACGGGAATTAGAACATATTTACAATGGTTCTGTAACAAATGTTAGCTCAGCTAATTTTGAAAGTTACAGTAGGACTAAATACTGCTATCAAGTATTAAAACTATCCAAGGCAGCAAAAGACTTCAAACAAAGACCAGCTCTCCAGAGGATCTAACATGAAAGAACTTGCTCTTTGAGAGTTTTCAAAAAGAAATACTAGTTCGGTTTAGAATGTAGGAGCCCCTCTGACATGTGTATACATAAAATACTGTAGAGTATATCAGTGCTGTCCTACAAAGACAGGATGTTTCAGAAGGCAAAGTAGAAATTTTCATGACTCAAGATTTCTAAGTGGATTTCCTCATATTTTGCCTATTTCTAGTATCGGAACTGAATGACGAAGACTGACAATGTCCTTTCTAAACTTGCTGCAACATCCAAAACATGTAACATGCAGCCAATCTTTCACTTAATTACAAAATGCACGATTGCTCAGTTGCACAGATATGTGCAGGACTGATGAGGTTGTTCCTTGAAACAATACAATTTTATATCAAATAGCCAATGGGAATTAATGATTAAAGGGACATTTATTGATTTTATTTTAAGATCCCTTACTTACAACAGTACAGAAAAGGACGCAGCAGCTTTACTAAATGTGCCACTGCCACCTGTCACAGCTGGACAACTGTCAGCTGTATTTTTATGGCCTCCAGCTGTCTTGCAAGTCACGAGAGTCATTATAGTTACAAAAATTAAATTTAATTCTTCCCTATTCTCTGGAAATTGTACAATATTCAAGAACAATATCTCCCTTACTTGTCCTAAGACTGATATTCCATAACTCTCACTTTTTTGAAAACTGGACTCTTTAATCTGGAACAGCACTTTCCTCTCTTATACTGTCAATCTTTCTGTTCACTGTTGTTCTAGGCTCGTTTGCTGCAAAATGATAATTCTGCCTCTAAAGTGACCCTCCCTCTTTGTTCATGCCTGCTTCAGTCAGTTGCTGTGGTAGATGCAGACCTGGTGAAGACATGAAAACAGCTGACAGTAACGCTGCCAAAGCTAATTCCACGAGGAAAGTGCTTGCTTGATCACCAGTACTAGCCATTACCTGCACTCCCTTAGTTATGAAGGGCAGAAGGATCTGCTTAAAACCACACAGCAGCAGCACCCTTGGTTAAAATATTTGCTTATAATAAGGGCAGTCTGAGAAGAAAAAAATCTGAAAATATCAAAAATGAAATTTGACCTGTTTTGGTTGCTACCAACTTCAACCTTAAGCTGTCTTGCCTATCTTTTGAAGACTATATTGGGTTTTCAGTGCTGGTTCTTCAAATGTGGTTGAAGTTCTGTCTCATTCCTTGTGCACCAGCTATGCCTTTGAAAGGAAGAAATATAAAGGACAATGTGAAAGCAAGACAAGTGACATGTAGATTTCTTCCAACTTAAGTACATATCGCCCACAATGGAAAGATATTGCATTACACTGTCCCTTTAAATGGAGCGGTTCTTGATACATGACTCACTGGGGTTATTTAATTGCGTTCATTATTTTGAATAACCACGTTACTCAAATACTGACAAGGGTGGTAAATGTTTATTGACAATCTCGAATAAAGATGTTCTGTGGCGACCCATTTCCTGGCACATCCGAACCGGTTCACAATTAGATAGCCTACGGGGGTTTGCGAGCACAGAGCTTTGGAGCCTCTGCGCCACGGGGGGCAGGTTGAGGGAGGCTTAAAAATGAGGCTGAGGATTTCGAATAAAGTTTTTCCTTCGACTGCAGTTACCGACTCCGTGTCGTAATTTTAGCGCTGCGTGTAGCACACCGCTACAGTTCTATTGAAAATCTCAAAAGAAGAAGAATGAATGAATATAAAATATGATGTAACTCTTTCACTTTTTCATATATCATGGAAATAAAATGGCATAGATTACCTCTGAGTACTGAATGTCTTTGAAGTTTGCATGGTAATTTACTGAGAAATTATTTTTCTGCTGACACATGATTGCATTGCTAGATCTAGTTCAAACTGAACCATTAAGTTTGCTGATGTCACAACAGGTGATGAGATAGCGTACAGAAAAGAGGCAGAGTGCCTCAAGTAATGATGCAAGCACAACAACTTGAGTCTCAACGTTGAAAAAAAATTGAAAAGATAATTATGGACTTCAGAAAGGTGCAGACTGACCACTATACCCCTCCCATCCATGTACCTATCCAAACTTCTCTTAATGTTGAAATCAAGTCTGCAAGTCACCCTCTCACGACCCTGAGTGAAGAAGTTTTCTCTCATGTTCCCTTTAAACTTCTCACATTTCACCCTTATCCCATGACCTCTGGTCGTAGTCCCACCCAGCCTCAGTGGAAAAAGCCTGCTTGCATTTATCTTATCTATACCCCACATAACTTTGTATACCTCTATCAAATCTCCTCTCAATCTTCTACGATCTAAAGAATACAGTCCTAACCTATTCAATATTTCCTTATAACTCAGGTCCTCCAGGCCCAGCAACATCCCTGTAAATTTTCTCTGTACTCTTTCAACCTTGTTCACATCTTTCCTATACAGTAGATAGGGGACCAACACTGCACACAATACTCCAATTAGGCCTCAACAAAGTCTTATACAACTTCAAGATAACATCCCATCTCCTGTACTCAGTACTTTGATTTATGAAGGCCAATGTGCCAAAAGCTTTCTTTATGACCCCCTCTACCTGTGACACCACTTTCAACAAATTATGGATCTGTTTTGGTCAAAACTAATGTAGGTCCTTTACAGTCAGAAAGGTCAAGACTAATGTAGGTCCTTTACAGTCAGAATGGTCAAGACTAATGTAGGTCCTTTACAGTCAGAAACAGGTGACTTGATCATATGGAACAAAGACATGGCAGACCAATTGAATAACTACTTTGGTTCTCTCTTCACTAAGGAGGACATAAGTAATCTTCCGGAAATAGTAAGGGACCGAGGGTCTAGTGAGATGGAGGAACTGAGGGGAATACATGTTAGTAGGGAAGCAGTGTTAGATAAATTGAAGGGATTAAAGGCAGATAAATCCCCAGGGCCAGATAGTCTGCATCCCAGAGTGCTTAAGGAAGTAGACCAAGAAATAGTGGATGAATTAGTGATAATTTTTCAAAACTCCTTAGATTCTGGATTAGTTCCTGAGGATTGGAGGGTGGCTAATGTAACCCCACTTTTTAAAAAAGGAGGGAGAGAGAAACTGGGGAATTATAGACCAGTTAGTCTGACATAGGTGGTGGGAAAAATGCTAGAGTCAGTTATCAAAGATGTGATAACAGCACATTTGGAAAGAGGTGAAGTCATCAGACAAAGTCAGCATGGATTTGTGAAAGGAAAATCATGTCTGACGAATTTTATAGAATTTTTTGAAGATGTAACTAGTAGAGTGGATAGGGGAGAGCCAGTGGATGTGGTATATTTAGATTTTCAAAAGGCTTTTGACAAGGTCCCACACAGAAGATTAGTGTGCAAACTTAAAGCACACGGTATTGGGGGTATGGTATTGATGTGGATAGAGAATTGGTTAGCAGACAGGAAGCAAAGCGTCGGAGTAAATGGGACCTTTTCAGAATGGCAGGCAGTGACTGGTGGGGTACTGCAAGGCTCAGTGCTGGGACCCCAGTTGTTTACAATATATATTAATGATTTAGACGAGGGAATTAAATGCAGCATCTCCAAGTTTGCGGATGACACAAAGCTGGGCGGCGGTGTTAGCTGTGAGGAAGATGCTAAGAAGTTGCAGGGTGACTTGGATAGGTTAGGTGAGTGGGCAAATTCATGGCAGACGCAATTTAATGTGGATAAATGTGAGGTTATCCACTTTGGTTGCAAGAACAGGAAAACAATTTATTATCTGAACGGTGGCCGATCAGGAAAAGGGGAGATGCAATGAGACCTGGGTGTCATTGTAAACCAGTCATTGAAGGTGGGCATGCAGGTACAGCAGGCGGTGAAAAAGGCAAATGGTGTGTTGGCATTCATAGCAAGAGGATTTGAGTACAGGAGCAGTGAGGTTCTACTGCAGTTGTACAAGGCCTTGGTGAGACCGCACCTAGAATATTGTGTGCAGTTTTGGTCCCCTAATCTGAGGAAAGACATTCTTGCCATAGAGGGAGTACAGAGAAGGTTCACCAGATTGATTCCTGGAATGGCAGGACTTTCATATGAAGAAAGACTGGATTGACTAGGCTTATACTCACTGGAATTTAGAAGATTGAGGGGGGATCTTATTGAAATGTATAAAATTCTAAAGGGATTGGACAGGCTAGATGCAGGAAGATTGTTTCCGATGTTGGGGAAGTCCAGAACGAGGGGTCACTGTTTAAGGATAAAGGGGAAGCCTTTTAGGACCGAGATGAGGAGAAACTTCTTCACACATAGAGTGGTGAATCTGTGGAATTCTCTGCCACAGGAAACAGCCTCATTGAGGCTGGCTCATTGGCTATATTTAAGAGGAAGTTAAATATGGCACTTGTGGCTAAAAGGATCGGGGGTATGGAGAGAAAGCAGGTACAGGGTTCTGAGTTGGATTATCAGCCATGATCATACTGAATGGCGGTGCAGGCACGAAGGGCTGAATGGCCTACTCCTGCACCTATTTTCTATGTATTCCCAGATCCCTTTGTTCTACCATACTCCTCAGTATCCAACCGTTCACTGTGTAAGACCTACCTTGCACTTGTCTGCATTAATTTCCATCTGCCATTTTTCAGCCCATTTTTACAGTTGATGCAAATCCCTCTACAAGCCATGACAGCCTTCTTCACTGTCCATTACACCTCCAATCTTGGTGTCATCTGCAAATTTTCTGATCCAGTTAACCACATTATCATCCAGATCATTGATATAGATGACAAACAACAACAGACCAAACATTGAACCCTGTGTCACACCACTAGTCACAGGCCTCCAGTCAACAAGGCAACCATTTACTATCACTCTCTGGTTTCTCAAACAAAGCCAATGACCAAAGATTGGTTAGACATGAGCTACATATATATCAGTCTGATGGCCTGCTGGAAGAAGCTGTCCTGAAGCCTGTTGGTCCTGGCCTTTATGCTGTGGTACCGTTTTCCAGATGGTGGCAGCTGGAATAGATTGTGGTTGGGGTGACTCAAGTCCCCAATGATCCTTTGGGCCCTTTCTACACACCTGTCTTTGTAAATGTCCTGAATAGTGAGTGGGAAGTTCACATCTACAGACGCGCTGGGCTGTCTGCACTACTCTCTGCAGAGTCCTGCGATTGAGTTCACAGTTCGCATACCAGGCAGTAATGCAGCCAGTCAGGATGCTCTCAGTTGTGCCCCTGTAGAAACTTCTTAGGATTTGGGGGCCCATACCAAACTTCTTCAACCATCTAAGGTGGAAGAGGCACTGTTGTGCCTTTTTTGTTGTGCCGGCGATCTGACAGGAAGATCAGGATCCAACTGCACAAGGTAGGGTCAAGGCTGAGGTCTCTGAGCTTCCTGTTGAGCCTGGATGGAATTATGGTGTTGAATGCTGAACTGTAGTCCAAGAAAAGCATTCTTACATAAGCATCCTTCTTCTCCAGATGTGTAAGGACAGTGTGTAGAGCAACGGCTACTGCGTCATCTGTCCAACGGTTGTGTCAGTAGGCAAATTGCAGAATTGTAGGAGGAATACCTTCCAATAACTTTCCTACAACTGATGTCAGACTTAATAACCTATAATTTCCTGGTTTATGTTTTTTTAAAACAGTGGAACAATATTGACTATCCTACAGTCCTCTGGTACCTTCCCTGTCACTAAGGATGATTTAAATATCTCTTCCAGGGCCTCCGCACTTGCCTCCCACAGAGTCTAAGGGAACACCTTGTTAGGCCCTGGGGATTTATCCACCCTGATTTGCCCAAGGGTAGCAAACACCACCTCCTCTGTAATCCGTACAGGGCCCATGAATTTGGTGTTGCTTTACCTCTCTTCTACAGACTCTGTGGCCATCTCCTGGGTAAATACAGATGCAAATAATTCTTTTAAGATGTCCCACCTGTTTTGGCTCCACACATGGATTGCCATTCTGGTCTTCCAGCAGACCAATTTTGTCCCATGCAATCATTTTGTTCTTAACATACAGTATCTGTAGAATCACTTAGGATTCTCGTTTACCTTGTCTGCTAGAGAAACTTCATGCCTTCTTTCTTTTGCCTTGCAAGTGTTGTCTTGCATTTCTTATACTCCATGAGCACATCATTAGAAACATAGAAAACCTACAGCACAATACAGGCCCTTCGGCCCACAATGCTCTGCCAAACATGTACTTATTTTAGAAATTGCCCAGGGTTACCCTTAGCTCTCTATTTTTCCAAGCTCTGTGTACTTATCCAGAAGTCTCTTAAAAGACCCTATTGTTTCCGCCTCCACCACTGTTGCTAGCAGCCCATTCCCTGCACTCACCACTCTCTGAGTAAAAAATTACCCCTGACATCTTCTCTGTACCTACTTCCAAGCACCTTAAAACTCTGCCCTCTCATGTTAGCCATTTCAGCCCGGGGAAAAAGCCTCTGACTATCCACACAATCAATGCCTCTCATCATCTTATACACTTCTAACAGGTCACCACCCATCCTCCGCTGCTCCAAGGAGAAAAGGCAAAGTTCACTCAACCTATTTTCATAAGGTATCCTCTCCAATCCAGGCAACATCCTTGTAAATCTCCTCTGCACCCTTTCTATGGTTTCCACATCCTCCCTGTAGTGAGGTAACCAGAAGTGGGGTCTGACCAGGGTCCTATATAGCTGTAACATTACCTCTCGGCTCTTAAACTCAATCCCACAATTGAAGAAGGCCAATGCACAGTATGCCTTCTTAACCACACAGACAACCTGCGCAGCAGGTTCCTACTTGCCTATAGCTGATACGCACCTGCTTTTTGCTCTTAGCGAAGGCCTCTATATCTCTTGAAAATGAAGGATCCCTACACTTGTTATCTTTACCTTTGATTTTGACAGGCACATACAAGCTTTGTACTCTCAAAATTTCACCTTTGAAGGCCTCCCCACTTACTAAGTACACCTTTGCCAGAAAATAGCCTGTCCCAATCCACACTTGCCAGATCATTTCTAATACCACAAAATTGGCCTTTCTCTGATTTAGAATCTCAACCCACAGACCAAACCTATCTTTTTTCATATTTACTTTGAAATTAGTATCATTGTGGTCAGTGGATGAAAGTGTTCCGCTACACTGTCTTCTGTCACTTGCCCTGACTCATTCCATAACAGCAGATCCACTGTCACACACTCTCTCGGTGGGACTTCCATTTACTGATGAAAGAAACTTTCCTGAACGCATTTGACAAACTCCCACTAGTTACCTTACAGTATGTGATGCCCAGTCAATATGTGGAAAGATATAATCACCTCACAACAACCTTATTTTTCTTGCAACAGTCTACAATCCCTTTACAAATCTGTTCTTCTAAATCCCTAGGACTGTCACAAGGTCTGTAATATAGCTCCATTAACATGATCATACCTTTCTTTTATTTTATTTTATTTTTTTATTAGTTTTTTTATACATTTTACAAATTAAAAAACCCCAAATCAAAATGAGGAACATTAATACAGTGCAAAATTAAGCATACAATGACAATATGATACAAAGAAAGAGAATTTTTTAAAAAAGCACCTAAATTGAAGACGTAAACTTAGTGTCCTCCCCAAGCCCCAAAACACAAAAAAAACTCCAGACCAACCACAACACAATATAGAGAATATAAATCAGGACAATCAAACTCTCAGACTGTGAATACACTTAGCAACAGAGGATAATAATGCCTACTACCAGAAAAAAAAGGGAGCTGAAAGCAAGGGACCGAAAAGAAAAAACCCTAGTCAAGAGGAAGGTTATGAAAGTACTCGATAAAAGGTCCCCAGACCTTATGGAACTTTAGATCCGAATTAAGAACTGAATAATGAATTTTTTCGAGGTCCAAGCAGGCCATAATGTCGTTAAGCCATGAGTGGGCGGGGCAACATCTCTCCATCTAAGGAGGATCAAGCGTCTAGCCAGGAGAGGGGCAAAGGATAATATTCGGCATTTGGTCGGACTCAGATGTAAATCTGTCTCGCCCCAGAAACTGAACAAAGCAATTAAGGGGTTTGGTTCTAGGTGCTGATTCAGAATATACGATAACGTAGTGAAGACATCTTTCCAAAATTTCTCCAAGCTAGGACAGAACCAGTACATATGAATGAGAGAGGCCTCGCCCCTCTTGCATTTATCACAAAGCGAACTAATGTTAGGGTAGAATCGAGATAGTTTAGATTTAGACATATGGGCTCTATGAACAATCTTAAACTGTAAAAGGCAGTGGCAAGCACAAAGAGAGGTTGAGTTAACCGATTTGAGAATCGAGTCCCAACTCTCATATCATACCTTTCTTATTTCTCAGTTCCACCCATAACACCTCACGAGTCGAGTTTTTCAGTCTGTCCTAACAGAGCACTGATGGGACATTTTCTTTGACTAATCACACCATCCCTCTTCCTTTAATTCCCCCCCCCCAGTCATGTCTAAAACAACGGAACCTCGAAATATTGAGCTGCCATTCCTGCCCCTCCTGTAATCATGTCTCACTAATGGCTTCAATGTCATAATTCTAGGTGTTGATCCATGCCCTGAGCTCATCCACCTTTCCTACAATACTCCTTGCATCAGTCTGTGAGATATGGCAGGTCAAGTACCTATTGAAATACTTCTTAAATGTGCTTAGTCGACCACCCTTTCACACACTAAATGCAGATCCCTACCGACCAAGTTCCTCTCTAATCATAGAACCACAGAACACTACGGCACAGTACAGGCCCTTCAGCCCTCCATGTTGTGCGAACACATATAATCCTTAAAAAAAGTACTAAACCCACACTACCCCATAACCCTTCATTTTTCTTTCATCCATATGCCTGTCATTGCAGTTAACACTTTAAATCTGTGACATTTAGTTATGCTTCAGAAATTAGGTCCGCTGTATAAAGGTTTTTAATGATTTTATACACAGATATTTGTTGTCAAATAGTAGTAAGCTTATTTTGAATCGAAAAAAGATTGACAACCCATTTTAGTACTTCGTTCACAATACATAAATATTATTGCAAAGTAGTAACTTAGCACAGTACATCCACTTAATCAAACCCTGCACAGAAACAGACTGCACAAACTATTACTGGCTCCTTAACAAACAATAACCACTGAAAATACTTCGCACTAATCAGGTTAACCAAACCATTTGTAATTTATTTTGTGTACTGGCAGATGAGACATTAACTGAATTTGTGAACCTCCCAAAAAAAAAGAAAAAAGGAGACGAAAAAAATTGTTCCTAGTAATTTGATGACATAATGATTTTATCGGCACTATGCACATGAATTTGAATATTTGATGCACAACTTCCAAAAATATGGTGATTTTACAGCAATTGTGCAATTTGCAAAATGATGTGCAATTTGGTTGTCACACCTTCTGAAGGGCATAATTGCTTTGGAGAGGGACTTCACCAGGATGCTGCCTGGGAGGGAGCATTTAAATCACGAAGAAAGACTGGATGGATTGGCTTTGTTTGTCTTGAAGTGGAGGAGGTGGAGAGGGGACCTAATAAAAGTATAAAGAATTATGAGGGACATAGGTAGGATAGAAGAATGAAAACTTTCTCCTCACAGCGATGTTAAAGATCAAAATTAAATTTATTATCGCTGACTTAATGATGCGAAATGTGTTGTTTTACAGCAGCAATGCAGTGCAAAGGCATAAATTACTAAAGTAAATGAATAGTGGAAAAAAAGATGAGGTAGTGTTCATGACTTCATCAGACCATACCAAAATCTAGTGGAATGGAGTACCTGTTTCTGAATTGATGAGCAGGGGTTTTCAGGATCCTGTCCAGGGAGAAAGGTAGTGCAGCATTTTTCAGTAATGAGGAAAGGGCACGTCGGGGATGCTGAAGATCCTTGGTATGCTGCATCTTTAAGAACTACTTGTGGTGTAGGGACTTATGCCTTAATAGAACTGGCTGTATCTACAGTACCCTGCAGCCTCTTGAAATCCTATGCACTAGAACTTCCATACCAATGTGTGATGTAACTAGTCAGAATGCTCTCTGCTATGCGTTTATAGAAATTGGTAAGACTTTGGCAACAAGTCTTATCTCTTCAATATCTAATGAAGTAGAGATATTTTGATTTGTATTTGTATTTGATTTTTGATTTCATTTTGATTTGTATCAATGTTTTGGGCCCAAGGGTGATCCTCCAAGATGTTGACACCCAGGAACTTCCAACGCTGACCATTCAATGAATACTGGTGTGTGTTATCCTAACCTGGCCTTGCTGAAGTCTGCAATCAATTTGTTGGTCTTGGCAACATCGAGTGTGAGGTTGTTGTCACAACACTACTTGACCAACCCACCTCACTCCTGAAAATGTCCTTGTCGCCATCTAAGATTCTACCTATATCAGAGGTGTCTTTCACAAATTTATAGAGTCATAAGTTTAGAGAGATTAGAGACATCAATTTATGATAAGGAATAAGAGGTTCAAAGGGAATCAAGTACATGGGTGAATAGGATTAGTGAAGATGGGGACTTGATTGATGGCACAAAGATTGTGTATCAAAGAGTGACTTGAGCTGTGCAATTCTATGACAGCTCTCTAACTTTCTTTGAAAAGGATTCTCTGCCTTTGCTCTGTCCTGTCCAGTCCAAGGGCATGAACAGGTGTCTCAAAGTGCAGCATGGTGTGCTCGTCCTCCATTAGGCATTTTCACTGACACACAAGGCTCATGGATTAGAAAAGAGTTTGGAAAGGGCAGATATCAGGGAAAAGGGTGGGATTCAAGGACTGGGATTCATGGGAGAAAGGTAGTGCAGCATTTTTTTTGCAATTTTTTGAGGAAATTACGGCAGGGTAGACAAAGAAGATGCAGTAGACTTGGTGTACTCAGATTTTCAGAAGGCCTTTGACAAGTTTCCGCACATGAGGCTGTTTGGCAAGATAAGAGCCCATAGAATAATAGGAAAGTTACTAGCATTGGTGGAACATTGGCTGATCGGCAGAAAACAGAGTGGGAATAAAGGGATCCTACTCTGGCTGGCTGCCGGTTACCATTGGAGTCCCACAGGGGTCAGTGTTGGGGCCACTGCTTTTTATGATTTGGACTATGGGATTAATGGATTTGTGGCTAAAATTGCCCATGATACAAAGATAGGTGGAGGAGTGGGTAGTGTTGAGGAAACAGAGAGCCTGCAGAGAGACTTTAGGAGACTTTAGTTTAGGGGAATGGGCAAAGAAGTGGCAAATGAAATACAATTTTGCAAAGTGTATGGTCATCAACTTGGTGGAAAAGATAAACGGGTAGACTATTATTTAGATGTCTCCCCATGCAAAATGCAGAGATGCAAAGGGACTTGGGAGTCCTTGTGCAGGATACACTGACTAAAGGTTAACCTCCAGGTTGAGTCGGTGGTGAAGAAGGTGAATGCAATGTTGGCATTCATTTCTAAGTATAGAATACAAGATCAGGGATGTGATGTTGAGGCTCTATAAGGCATTTGTGAGACCACACAGAGTATTGTGTGCAGTTTTGGGCTCCTTATGGTAGAAAGGACATACTGACATTGGAGAAGATTCACAAGAATGATTCCAGGAATGAAAGGGTTACCGTCTGAGGAATGTCTGGCAGCTCTTGGACTGTATTCTCTGGAGTTCAGGAGAATGGGGTGGGGGGATACCATAGAAACATTCCAAATATTAAAAGGCCTGAACAGATTAGATATGGCAAAAGTTATTTCCCGTGGTAGGGGAGTCTAGGACAAGAGAGCACAACTTCAGGGTTGGACGTCCATTTAGAGCAGAGAAATTACTTTAGTCAGAGGGTGGTAAATCTGTGGAATTTGTAGCCACAGGCGGCTGTGCAGGCCAAGTCATTGGGTGTATTTAAGGCATCAAAGGGTTTGGGGAGAAGGCAGGAGAGTGGAGATGACTGTAAGAATTGGATCAGCCAATGATTGAATGGCACAGCAGACTCGATGGGCCGAATGGCCTATTTCTGCTCCTATATCTTATCGGCGTATAGGTGTTCAGGAGGATAATGTACAATAAAGGCCAAGGGACTACTTTAGTGAGATAGTGTAAGGACTGGGCATCGTCACAGTGGCACCCCAAAATGTAGGGCATTGGAGAAAATGTCTCAAAGATGAAGAGCACAGCAGCGCGGACATGTTCTCAAACTGGAGAGGCTGTGGCAGTGGGACTAGGTGTGACTGAATGCCAATCAACATCCAAATACTACCACTCCACAGCGACTGAAAAAAAAGGACAAAATATGTTGCTTCTTACACATTTCTGGTTACCTATTTTTCCTCCTCACATAAATTCCTTAAGAGCGAGCTTTATTCCACATGTCAAAGTTTAGGGCTGTGATATGTGAATTCCATAAGGACAAATTTCCATTGCCCGAACACGGGGATCGCCTCTACTTTCTGTCAGCTGATACCTTTACAGAGAATATTAATTAACATTCAAGGTACAGTATTCCTTCTGTAACTCCACGCAGAGTGACTCCGCTTTCTCATTGTAACAACACCGCAGTTTGACCAGAAGCTGAATTTCAGAATTAGAATCAAGCAGTGATAATTATAACAAAGAAAAAATTACTGTAACAAGGAAGAGCTGATGCTCGGGGACCGTTCACAAATCTGACGGCAGCGGGTAAGAATCGTCGGGTGTGGGTCTACCTCCAGCCCAATGGTGGCGCCGTTTCCCGACGGCGGAGAGGATCGAGCTGGCAGTGTACAGCTCTTTCTGTGATGCCTGCTTGCGTGAGGAGTTTCACGACGCTGAACTCGCCTCACCTCGTTCGCCTTTCGCCGACCGCGCTTCCCTCCGATGCGGCAGCCGGAAACGCGCACTCCGCGCGCACTGAGCTCGCCGCTCGCGCGCCAGACCCGAGGCGTCGCGAGACTTGCGCCCAGATGTCACAAAAGGGTTACGTGCCGGAGGTTTGGGAAAGTTTCTGGGGGGGGGCTCGGGAACGGGTGAGGTCGCCTCTCTCCATGGCGATGAATTGTTTCGCTCCGTTTCCCGGGGGGTGAGGAACAACTGCTATCTGACCTTCAGAAATGATGCCCTAAAACTTTGCTTGTTCCTGTGGGTCAAATGCTGTTAATCTTAAAGCAGTTGTTTCTTTGCATCCTCATCCTTGAGATTAGCCAGAACCTGGCGTCGGTGAAGAAAACCAATACTGACACCGGCGTAGGTAGGAGGTCTCAGCAACTTTTAATTTCTTGTTCACTGTTGAACCGTTACTCATTGGCAGTTTCCGTTCTATTTGGAGATATAACTCTTCAATTTATAATATTTAATTGACGTTCCCATCCCTTGCCTTTAATTTCCAAGATACAGAACGTTAGTATCTGCTGCAGCGCTGTTTCAATTATCTTATTATAGAAACTGGATTCAGTTTATTCAAAGGCATTCATCCCAATCCCATTCAATACGTTGATTCCTTACCATATGGGATATTACAGACATAAACTCATTTATTCTTTGTTGGGATTTTTATGGAATGCAAATTAGCATTGTATTGTGGCCAATAGAGTTTATTGCATTTATCAACTGTGAATACAATTGGAAATTTTGTCTCCGAGATGAGTAATCCTACCTTCGGTTTTGTGGTCTCAAAGCTCTAAGAAATCCCTCTCTTCATTTTTCTGCTTTCACTCCACCTCATTGATCAACTTTTTGTTTGCCATTTTAACTTCGCCATTGCCTTGGTGGTAATTTGTGTCTGATTTTGCTTCTTCAGATCTTCTTGAGGCATTTTCATTTTGCAGGCATCCAATTAATCCAGACTTGCCATGCATTTGTGTTTAAATAGGAGGTTCATTGATAACTACAGATTGACCAAGGCTTGGTAATGAAACAAATTCCTTTAAAGTGGAAGGACCTCCCTTGATAGTACCAAAACCTTTTTTAACTCAATAATTTACCATAATTTCTTCTGTATTATTTTTGTTCTTCACAGTTTAATTTCATCATTTCGATATTGTAATCTCTTTGTAACTGTATTCTCATAGGTATATCATGGATTAATTTAGCTGTGTGTGTGTGTACCTTATAAATCATATGTGATTCTTTTCATTTACCTAAATCATGGAAAATATTCTAAAATTTATGGACCCCTGCTCACTAATGTATGGATGTCAAATCTATTGAAATTTAACATATTTTAAAATGTGTGAGCAGTACTATAAATCAGTGCCCAAACCAGTTACAATATTATGTCTAAAGTATTGCTCTATTAATAAATTTGATGAGATCTCTGAATATTCTGCCTATTTTGGTTGCCTTGTGTGTTTAGTAATATAAAAACTCTGGAAAAGAACATAGGAGGATGAAAATAATTATATTTAGCTTAAAATACCCTAGTTAGATTTAGTATTCAGAAAGAAATGATAGAAGGGCTCAAAAGTATGTAAATACGGCAATCATATAGCATAGGGAAATGCAGATAATTATTCAAGGAGGTAACAAGTGTGTCAAAATCTCTTTTTAAAAGGAAATAAAATGAGCCAATTGTAGTGATTAAGTGTGTGACTTAAAAAGAGGACTTGGCCCATTTGGCCAAAAATCACAGCATGAAAAGGTATTTGGAATTGTAAGTAGTATAGTCATTGTGGTCTCTTTAATCACTGTAGAAATCCCCAGACTTAAAAGGACTGTGGGGTTTTATTTCAGTAGTTGCAGATGGACTGATATGAATAAGAACATCAAATCTAGAAGCAGGAGAACGCTATTTGGCGACTTGTGCTTGTTCCAACAATCATTAAGATTGTGGCTGATTTTTTTTGTATCTCAGAGCCTCTTTCTTGCACAGGCCCTAGATTCCTTCACTTGCTTAATATATAAAAAGTCAATCCATCTGTCTTGAAACTACTGAGTGTTCGATTTTCATATCCTGCTATGGCAGAGAATCCCAATGGTTCATGAATCTCTGGGTGAAAAAAATGAAATTGAATGGTGTCCTATGGGATCAGAGTTTAGTTGTATTGAAAATCTGTTTGATCATGTATCAAGAACAGTAACAAAGTTTGATCAAGAACAGTAACAAAGTTTTACAATAGAATTTATTAAGCTCCCACCACCGGCTTGCATGTCTAGTTTGTGATCACTTATCATTTTCTAAATGGAGCGCGCCCTAACCTGTAATCCCCAGTTGACGTCGTATATAGCAAAATATGTTTCAGCTTCTTGTTTTTACTGATTATGAGAGCCAGTAAATAGAATTAATTGGTAGTTATTTTGCCTTGAGTACTGGGGAAAAGGAAAATGCAGCAATGAAAGAGATGGCTTTCATGTCAATGGTATTGCTTTTACACTACTCCCCTTTTTCCTTGGGGCAGAAATAATTGCTTTGCAAATTCAGATCTACAGTGGAATGGGAAGTGGGATGCAACCAAATGGGACAGCGATTCTCCAAGTTATTCAGAATAGCCATTACAATGGTGTCTTTTATGAATTCTCAGTGAACCCGCTTTCTACAACCTGTACTGACACATTAGGGTATTCATGAGAGGCCAACCCATGAAATAGTGGAAACTTTTGATAATTGGCTGAACCTTGCCACATATCTTAATAGTTGCCCAAATCTAAACTACTATAAGTGATTAAATGATTAAAATGCTAAAATCACATCTGACCAAAATTACTTAATATCTTGATAACTAATCCCTTAGAGAACTTAATTCAAAGGAATGTGCTTTGATTGTAATGTGGGATTAAGAATTCTGCTGTTGAAATATTAAAAATATATTTCCACTTGTATTTTCTTTCCAGATTTGTTTAAAACTAGAAGTGCAGCCATGTTTAAAATTGTGTCTTTTGACACACCAACTGGTGTAGTACTTGCAATTACCTTTGCAAGCAAAGTGAAAAGTAATTACCAAATAGATTGGAAGGCTGTGCAAAAAGAACACAGGGAACGGATACTATCAACAGATATTGAACAATGCAAGTAAGTTTCCTCTAGAGAGAGATTGTACAGAATATTTCTGTGTATTAGAACACTCTATTTCATCTCAGAAACATCTTGTGACACCTACACCAGTGACTTTAATTGATAGAGGAAAAATAAAATTTAATTGCCAGTTTAAAAGGTGATAAATACAATTGCCATCAATTACAATTAACCTGTTGAAATTGCTTTGCCTGTTGATGTGAATGAAAAAAATATTGAAAATATGTTGCAAGTCTTGATGTGTAAAGTTAATATTTAGTTTGACCTTTGGGAATCTACTAATGTTCATGCAGAACTTATATGTATTGTCATAGGACAATGATATCTTCCCCATGGAAGAAAAGAGTTTATTTGGAAATAGAGGAATAAATTTTGGAGTGGATAGATTTGTTGAGAAAACTAGTGACAATTTCTGATATTTTTAGGAATTTGAGTTTAATTTTTCTTTTAACCAGTAGTAAATTTAGTCATTTTTTCCCCAATACATTAGAAATGCTAGTACTCAATGTGGTGGATGAGGTATCAATTTAAAAAAAAATGTGTTTCTTTGCTTAGATAGCATTGAAGCTGATTTCATCCATGTACTTTTTAATGGGATCTGAATGTTTCTGAAAACATCAGATTGTATTCCTGTTTAGGTTAGTATTCAACTTTGATCTCAAGTCCTACTGATAAAGGTTCTCTCACAGTGGCATTAGCTGAACAGAACCAAGATTTGAATGAAGGAACAGCAATTCTATTTCTGTCAGGACAGTATATGACCTGGGAGGAGAATCTGCAAGTGATAATGTTTTGTCACACTCTTGACCTATGCTTTGCAGAGAGATGAAATAAAGAGGAATTAGGTGGCCCTTGCTGCAAAAAACATAATTTCTGAACTGTTCCCACAATCAGATTGTTGACAAATTTTTTCTGGTTAAATCTCGGATCAATCCAGGATGTAGGGTTGGTGAGATCTCAGAGAAGTGGGTAGACTGTCTTGTTGCTGATAGTTAGAACATGGGGCCTCAGTGTCATGAACGTTATTTTCCAAAACAGTTCATGCCCAGATGTTGCAAAACTGCCTAATTATCTGAGAAGTTATGGCTCAAATTAAATGTTTTGCACTCATATGCAAAAAATCCACATTTTGACCTTATGGTGGAGGGATTGTCATTTGAAGATCCAACTGAAATGGTTGTTCCTTTTGGCTGGATCTCATGAACTGTTGCTGTGATGTCCAAGGATTGAGTAAGTTGTCTTCCAACATCTACTGCCTTCTCTATTTATGCTACATATGGCTCCAACCAGAAGAGCTTCTCTCCACCCCCCCCCCCCCCAAATTTCCATAGATCTATATCTTTTTTTAGGGATCTTTGAAGTATCAAATGACCAAATAATACCTCAATGAAAATGGCAATCACATTCAGCACTCTCAAATTCGTTTCTTTTGTTCATGAGGCCTTAAGTTTTTAGTTAATGGAATTCAAACTGAGCATCTCTAAATGGCTTATTTTTTTAAAACTTTTTTTATTGAGTTTTCAAATAATTACAGAAAGAAAAAAATAGAAAAAAAAATGTACCCTTCCCCCCCCATTAGCCCCTCCCCCCCTAACATCCCTATAGAAAAAAAAGAAGAAAGAAAGAAAGAAAGAAAGAGTGCCTGGATATCGAAAGATCCCCACATGCTCCATGGAGTTCATAATAACTTTAGTATATATATTTATTTCTTTTCCCAACTAATCAATTATTTTATCTTCGGAGCACCTATATATTTAATCCTGTTTTTTGTAAATAAGGGCACCAAATTTTCAAAAATGCTTCATATTTACCTCTTAAATTATAAGTAATTTTTTCAAGTGGAATACAGCTGGAAATTTCATTCTTCCAACGATCTATACTTAAGTATACATCTGATTTCCAAGTAACTGCAATAGCCTTTTTGGCTACTGCCAGTGCAATTTTTATAAATTCTTTCTAATATTTATTCAATTTGGGTTTCGATTTTATCCCTTCAATATCGCCTAATAAAAGTAATATTGGATTATGTGGAAGTTGTGTTCCAATAAAACTCTTAAATTTGTCCAAAAAGGTTGAATTTTAGAACAAGACCAAGTAGAATGTAAAAAAAAGTACTGCTTTCTTGGTTACATCGGAAACACTGATCGGATAAATTTGAATTTTATTTATTTATTTTTTGTGGTGTAATATACAATTGATGTAAAAAAGTTATATTGCACTAATCTTAACCGGACATTTATTGTATTTGTCATACTATCAAGACATAATCTTGACCAATTTGTTTCTTCAATTTTAATATTCAAGTCACTTTCCCATTTTTGTCTTGACTTATGGACTCCTTGTTTAATTCCCTGTTTTTGAATCAAGCTATACATACAAGAAATAAGTTTTTTAGTTTTTCCTTTTTGAATTAAAGTTTCTATTTCATTAGATTTCGGCAATAACATTGTTTGACCTAATTTTTCTCTTAAATAAGCCCTTAATTGTCTAAATGGCTTATTGATGTGGAAGTGAAACTTGGAAGTCTTGGTAGTGACATCTTAATCTACGTGCTTATGATTATATGGTATAGTTATTATGACATAATTAATCAGATTGGATTTGTCTTGCTCTATGTAGATAGAGCATACTTATGCAATTTACCATATCATTAGATGGATACTAATTTTGTAATTGAATTTGATGTGCTGCAGATTAGCTTTCCTGAAGATTGTCCTTGGAAAGAAACTGAGATAAATGCTAATACTTTTGGCTGTTTGTTTGACAGAAAATGTTTCAACTCATCTTTGGATTCACATAACATGACAATATGAATTCTGCCAAAGGACATTGTAGCTTAGTATTAGGAATCAATATGCATACATTTTTAAAATTTGTCTCACTCAGCAAGCTGCTAACACAACGTAGCAGTTGGTATATGCTCTCTCAGAAACCTCTAAATCCTTCCCAAAGTCAGGTATTGAACTGGACAAGATTCTACATAATGAATTATTTATAAAAGTTTGTCAGAACTCGTACTTTGTGTTCCCCATTACAATTTATAAAACCCTAGTGCTCATATGCTGATTGTGGTCACTATTGTCATGGATAAATGCATCTGCGACAGGTTGTATGTTCTCTGCTTCTCTCACAACCTTTGGCCCAATTAGGTATCAATGTTCTTCAAGACTCACCCAGTTGGCTGATGGTGTGATGATCCCCAAGCTAAGGTCATTCTATACATAATAAGCATAACTAAAAGAAAAAAAAGAAAATGTAGCAATTAGTGAGGAGGGTGTTCTTATGCTTCTAGAGTATATAGATGGATGAAATTGGTAGACATGTAGCAGACTAACTCAGAGGAATTCAAAAATCCATCATTTTGACAAGAAAAGTGAGGAAGGTGACATACATTGTTACGGTGTTAATGGGTAGATAAACAAAAATTTGGGGTGCAAGTTACTCAAAGTTTTAAGAAGGTTGATAAAGCTCTTCTTGAAAATAAACGGGAATTTAAGATTTATAAATGAAATTGGAAGAACAAAGACAAAATTGTTATAAAACTTTATAAATCATTAATTCGGATGCAGTGCTTTGTCCAATTCAACACACAACTTTCAGAAGGAGATAATAATCTTTAAGAGAGCACTGACAAAATAGCAGATGAGGTGGTAAATTGGATTTAACATTGGCTCTGTAGGAAAGCCAGAGACTGGTAGAGCAAACACGAGAAAATCTGCAGATGCTGGAAATTCGAACAACACACACAAAATGCTGGTGGAACACAGCAGGCCAGGCAGCATCTATAGGGAGAAGCGCTGTCGACGTTTTGGGCCGAGACCCTTCGTCAGGATGGTAGAGCAAATGGTTGCCTCTAACTGGAAGCTGTAACTAATGCTATGTGCAGGGATCGGTGCTGGGTCTGTTTGCAGATGACAGCAAGATTAGGGTGTGGTGGACAACGATGAAGTCTGTCAAAGCTTGCAATGGGATCTGGATGAGCTGGAAAAATGGGTGAAAGGTGAAATGTTAAAGGGGAACATGAGGGGAAACGTCTTCACAGAGAGTGGTGAGAGTGTGGATTGAGCTACAAGTGAAGGTGGTGGATGCAGGTTTGATTTTAACACTTAAGAGAAGTTTCAATAAGTACATTGCTGGGGGCGGTAGGGAAGGGTGTGATCCAGATGCAGTTTGATGGGACTAGGCCAGGCATGGGCAAACTACAGCCCGGGGGCCATATGCGGCCCGTTAAGCTTTTTAATCCGGCCCGCAGAACTTGATGAAATTATATTAATAAACCTTGTTAAAGTTTTTTCCCCGCAATTCTGGCGTTTTCCCAATAGATGACACACTCTATATACATTTGTGGCGACCCATTTCCTGGCACATCCGAACCGGCTCACAATTAGCTAGCGTTCCGGCTAAGGGAGATAGCCTGCGGGGATTTGTGAGCACAAAGCTTTGGAGCTTCTGCGCCACGGGGGGGGGGGGGGGGTGGGGGGCAGGTTGAGGGAGGCTTAAAAGTGAGGCTGGGGATTTTGAATAAAGTTTTTTTTTTCCTTCGACTGCAGTTACCGACTCCGTGTCGTAATTTTAGCGCTGCATGTAGCACACCGCTACACATTGACCTTTGTTGAGGTGCAGCGTATTACTCCACATTTGCGCTTTACTCTTTGTTCAGCTCGACCTATTTGTGTGAACAGGCGTTCAGCGTCATGAACATCAACAAAGCCAGTCACAGATCCAAGTTAACTGACCAACACCTCAGATCCATCCTGAGAATCGCCACAACAAAACTAAATCCAGACTTTGATGCGCTGGCTAAAAAGGGAGACCAACAACACTGTTCCCACTGAAATTAAAAATAAGTTTCTTCGTTGTGTTATGTAAAAAATGCATTTGAAAATATTTTTTTCAATAAGCCTTACATGTTACATGTAATTTCTGTTAAGTGATGGACATGAGTAGTGCGCAGGTGCACGTACGTTCTCAAAATAAAAAATGCACTCCAGATCAAATAACGCGCTCCGCATACTGGCACGCTGTTACTGTTCTATCCTTGTGCTGGTCGTTGTTGAGTTTTGGCACAGGGGACAATTGAATAAGAAGGAGCAGGACAAGTAGACCTGCATCTCCTACCGTTTTTGAAATAAAGACAGGCAGGAGGAGAGTGATGATGATAATATATTGAAGGATAACAGAATTTTCAGTGCTTTAAAATAATAACTGTTACTATTGAAAAAAACTGTATTTTATTCATTTAATTTTCAGTGTTTTAAAAGTCATTTCAATAAATAGCTAAATTCCTTGGGACTTCAAATACAGATATTTTGTTGTAATGCATTTGTTCATTTTCAATTGAAATTAAAGCACATGTTTTCTACATATCCCGTGATATTTTATTTTCTCTTATGAGGTGTATTACCAAAACACTCCGTCCATCTGCTCCTGGTCCGGCCCCCCTGTCAAATTTTAGAACCCTTTGTTGCCCACAAGTCAAAAAGTTTGCCCACCCCTGGACTAGGCTGAATAATGATTTAGTGTGGACAAGATGGGCTGAAGGGCCAGATTCTGAACTGTAGTGCTCTATGACTCTATATGAGGGACTTGGTCTATGATGATAGCATTATTGGAGAAACAATTTTTAATGTAGGGAATCTAAGGGAAATGCAAAATAAAGGGCTAAAAGTTGATTTGATCTGGAATTCACTAACTGATGTGGGAAATGATTTTGTTTGCAGTTGAAGGAAACTGGATTTATTCTTAAACGGGAAAGAACTGCTGGCTGTTCATACCATCTTGTATAGATGATTACTAATCATTTGGTGTTCTCTAACGTTTTCTGTTTTAATTTTGGTTTATATCATCTGTTTCTAGTTTCTTTCTAAGAAAGTGGTCAAAAATTCTCATCTTAAACTAGACAGTCCCCTAGATAGAGAGAGCAAGTAATTAGTGCTGTTAAATAACTTGTTCATGAATGGACAGCAGTAACAAGACAGAGTACTATAATTGCACCATAATCCACTGATAAAGCAGAGATGCTACGTTCAAGATTGTACTTAGACAACTCTGTCCATGGAGATCAAGGTGAAGTTGACTCTTCAAAGTTTCAAAGTAGATTTATTATCAAAGTATGTACAGTGGCATGCAAAAGTTTGGGCACCTCTGGTCAAAATTTCTGTTACTGTGAATAGCTAAGTGAGTAAAAGATGACCTGGTTTCCAAAAAGCATAAAGTTAAAGATGATACATTTCTTTAATATTTAAGCAAGATTACTTTTTTATTTCCATCTTTTACAGTTTCAAAATAACAAAAAAGGAAAGGGGCCAAAAGTAAAAGTTTGGGGGCACCCTGCATGGTCAGTTCTTAGTAACACCCCCTTTGGCAAGTATCACAGCTTGTAAATGCTTTCTATAGCCAGCTAAGAGACTTTCAATTCTTGTTTGGCGGATTTTCGCCCATTCTTCCTTGCAAAAGGCTTCTAGTTCTGTGAGATTCTTGGGCAGTTTTGCATGCACTGTTCTTTTGAGGTCTATCCACAGATTTTCGATAATGTTTAGGTTGGGGGACTGTGAGGGCCATGGCAAAACCTTCAGCTTGCACCTTATGAGGCAGTCCTTTGTGGATTTTGAGGTGTGTTTTGGATTGTGACCCTGTTGTAGAAGCCATCCTCATTTCATCTTCAGCTTTTTTACAGACAGTGTGATGTTTGCTTACAGAATTTGCTGGTATTTAATTGAATTCATTCTTCCCTCTACCAGTGAAATGTTCCCTGTGCCACTGGCTGCAACACAAGCTCAAAGCATGATCGATCCACCCCCCATGCTTAACAGTTGGAGAGGTGTTCTTTTCATGAAATTCTGCACCCTTTTTTCTCCAAATATACCTTTGCTCATTGCAGCCAGAAAGTTCTATTTTAACTTCATCGGTCCACAGGACTCGTTTCCAAAATGCATCAGGCTTGTTTAGATGTTCCTTTGCAAACCTTTGATGCTGAATTTTGTGGTGAGGATGCAGGAAAGGTTTTCTGCTCATGATTCTTCCATAACGGTCATATTTGTGCAGGTGTCGCTGCACAGTAGAACAGTACACCACCACTCCAGAGTCTGCTAAATCTTCCTGAAGGTCTTTTGCAGTTAAACGGGGGTTTTGATTTGCCTTTCTAGCAATCCTATGAGCAGTTCTCTCGGAAAGTTTTCTTGGTATTCCAGACCTCAACTTGACCTCCACCGTTCCTGTTAACTGCCATTTTTTAATTACATTGCGAACTGAGGAAACGGCTACCTGAAAACACTTTGCTATCTTTTTATAGCCTTCTCCTGCTTTGTGGGCATCATTTATTTTAATTTTCAGAGTGCTAGGCAGCTGCTTAGAGGAGCCCATGGCTGCTGATTGTTGGGACAGAAACAAGGTTTGAGGAGCTGTGGTATTTATAAAGCTTTGAAACTTGCATCACCTGGCTTTTCCTTATGATGATTATGAACAAGCCATAGCCCTAACAAGCTAATTAGGTTGGAGACCTTGATAAAAGTTAATTTGAGAGTTCAAATCTCTTGAGGTGCCCAAACCTTTGCTTGGTGCTCCTTTCCTTTTTTCACGCTAAAATTGTAAAAAACAAAAATAATACACTAATCTTGCTTACATCTTTAACTTTCTGACTTTTGGAGATCAGTTAAACTTCTACTTTTTGACCAGAGGTACCCAAACTTTTGCATGAAACTGTATCTAGTATACGATCCTGAGATTCATCCTCCTGCAGGCAGCCACAAAACAAAGAAACACCACGGAACCCATTTAAAGAAAACACCAAACACCCAACATGCAAAAAAAGAAGAAATCACACGAACAGCAAAAAGCGGGAAGTAACACAGAAAATATTAAACATCAACCCGCAGAGCCAGTTCCACACTGAAACATCTCAATCAAATTGCACAAATAGCAAAGACAGAGCAACCGTGAACACGTGGAACATGGACCACAGAGTCCTCCAAAGACGAGTCCACAACCTTGGAGTACATTTAATACTGAGAATATTAAACTTCAAACCACAGAGTCCCACAGCCACCAGCCACACCAAGGTAATTGAACCTGCACCTTCCTCTGGCAGCAGCGAGAGCGATTCTGGTCAAACACAGGCAGAGAGCGCTGAACAGCGAAGAGTAATGGAGCCGACAGTGGGTTCATTTTCTGCCATTGGGAAACAATGGCTACAGACTCCGGTCTCAACCTCACCAAAATCCCCAACAGACAGCAAAAGCTGGTTCCATCTTGTCATAACATTTCCGTGGGATCTTTTCACGCTTCTGTGGAGTGCTGCCATATCTCGCAGTTTAATTTTTTCCACTGCATCAGAACAGTAACCCAGGCCACATAATTATGATTTCTTTGATTTCCATAAAGAACAAATGACACATTGTGCACAGAGATTTGCCAGCATCATTGTCTTCCCATGTTTGCAGGCTGCCACTGACTATACTCATCTAACTGTAAAGGCTTCCCTTTAAACACCTCAATCTTTTCATGAGCAGAAAAGGTTTCCATTCTCTGTGTGAAGTTTATCATGATCAGTGGGGAGAAGTTTCTTTTGGTGAATGTCACCTTTCTGGGAAGCACACACGATTCTTCTATCAGGCAAGCACCCTTCCTGATAGTTTCAATGGATCCGGGAGAAAAACAAGGCATCGCTCCACCTTCCAAGTGCATTAATACCAGGTGTGTTCTCCAACCATAGCCAGTGAATGCAGTTGCATCAAGAACAACGTAAAATGGGATCACTGTGGAAAATGTAGATTCCTGAAGAAGCAGTTTTGTCTGCATCATTTTGGAGAGCAATACACTGCATAGAAACAGACGTGGAGATTTTGTCATGTGTTTCACAGCTTTGCCAATTGAAGACAGTACTCAAAACAGGAGAGGGGAGCAAGGAGACCGAGACTCTGAGAGCCAAGCACAGAGCAAGAAGGAGGAGGAAGTTCATCTCCGATCTTCAACTTCCAGCTGCTCACATGAAGTGAGCATAGACTACTCAGGATGCATGGAAGTCATCAAAATAAATTCCCAAATGTAAACATAATTCATAACATCGAGATGGTACATCACGTTGTAGCAGCCAAAAGAGCCCAGATGCACTTAAAATCTCTTAATAATACCCTCTTGCACTTGCACTGAATACAAGTTCATTAATGTACAATGGAAGGTTGCTGCACAAGATCCTGTACATTGTAGGTAACGTTTTATTGAAAATAGGAGACTGGTTAACTAACAGGTAGCTGAAGTTGGCATAAATATGTCTTTTCCTTTATGCTGAGTGTAATTCATTGGTGGTGTGTATATAATATTTGAGTAATCTGCATGTGTGTGTGTGTACATGTATTGATTAAGCATTGTTGTTCATTTCAATAATTCATTAAGGGTTATATGTATAAATATGTGAATTGCATACACCATCATGCTACCTTGTGATATATGTGCGCCTCACTTAAAGTAAACCCGAAGTTAGACTCATTTTGGATTCCCATGTCTTCCATTTGAATTACTGTTGTTACGAACCCCGTAACTGGGTCACTTACCAGCAAAGATGGAGAGGTCCATTGAAGTCTGATGGTACTATTTTTAACAGTATTTATTGATAAAAATACACAAAATAATATTAATGCAACCATACAGATAATATACGTCGTCAATACTAAATCTAAAAGTGCGGGTATAATAATCAATAAGAAATAGCTCAATCGTTTTCTAGGGGATAATGTATTGTCTGATGGAAATACAAAAGTCACTGTTGGTTGATTCACGCTGCAGCGTTTTGGTTTGAGAGAAAGACGGGTTTGAAACTTGCCCAATCCTTTTATGATGTTAATCCTTCGAGTCATCTTTGGGAGTTGGTTTTCCCCATGGTTAGCTAAAAGCCGTTCTTCCGTGGTAAAAGCCACCGGTTCCGGGGCAACTGGAACCGAACACACATGGCCTCCTCCCATTGGCTTCCGCTATTATGGGATCGCTAGCGTTTCTTCTGGTGCGTCTGAGGGGCTGTTCCCACAGACCTTCTTTTCTCCTGACTCACAGGGTCTCAGATGTCAATCAGGTTGGGGGTGATGCAATCCCTCCCTCAACCAGCCCACTTTGCCTGAGGGCTTCCACGTAGCATAGTATGGCAATACACAAGTTTGTCTTCAAGAGACAATGGCCGTGTCCCGTAGCTTTATATCGCCAGGGAACGAGACATTCCGCACGTCTCTCTCTCTCATTTCCTGGGTCTCCTGACCCAAATCAATAGTGATCTTGCGATTTTCCACAAAGGAGGGGGCTACCCCGCACCCTTCAGCCCCTCAGAGCTGTGGTACATTCATAACACTGTAACGTTTTGAAGTTACAAAACTTAACAGTGGAGTACCCCACAAGGATCATTGCTGAGTCTTCACCATTTAATGCCTATATCAATAACTTAGAGGAATCGTTTCGTTGTTGCCAGGTTCAGTGAAGACACAAGGAAAAGTGGGAAAGCAAGTTGTGAAAAAGACACAATAGTTTGCAAAGTCACATAGGTGGGTTAAATGCATATGCAAAAATTTGGGCATTGATTTTGTAAAATGGGAAAGTGGAACTTTGTTTTAATGGTGAGGGGCTACTAAGTGTTGTAGGATCTCTGACATCCTACAT
Source organism: Hypanus sabinus (assembly GCF_030144855.1). Lineage (NCBI taxonomy): Eukaryota > Metazoa > Chordata > Chondrichthyes > Myliobatiformes > Dasyatidae > Hypanus > Hypanus sabinus. The sequence goes on along the minus strand of NC_082716.1, from coordinate 44,695,862 downwards.
ATTACATGTAGGCAAAGTAAGTGAGTCATAAAATAAATGGAGCATCAATCTTTATTGTAAAAAGAACAGAGAACAGCAGTGACGTCTTGATATAACTTTGATAACATTCCTGAAGTACTGCATACAATTCTGGTCTCAATTGATTTGAAGGCAGTTCAGAGAATATTAACTAGGTTGTTTTCCAGGTTGAAAGTTTGCATATGAGAAAAGGTTAGACCAAAAGACATTAAATTTAGAATAGAAAGTTAATCCCAAAGAATGAAGGTTAGAATTGGCTCTGAAGGACGGTGTAACTGTCTGCATTATTCAGGGCTTCATAACTGGAATAGAAAATAATGTGTTGAATGCTCAGACTTGGAGGGTGATAAGTAAGGACTCTGTTATGTTGGGGGAGAGGGTACAGGGTTAGGGTAGGGGCAGATTTGTAGGAAATGGAGGAATTGTGAGTGAGGACAGCATTGATCGTAGAGGAATGGAATCCCCATTTTCCAAACAAAAATAAGAGGTTATCTTGGATGTCCTGGAATGGAAAACCTCATCCTGCAGAAAGATGCAGCAGAGATGAAGGAAGCAGAGTCAGAATCAAGTTTAATATCGCTGGCGTATGTCATGAAATTTGTTGTTATGCTGCAGCAGTATATTGCAATACATAGTAACAACAACCATAAATTACAGTAAGAAGTATGTATGTGTGTGTGTGTATATGTTTAAAAGTTAAATAATTAGTACAAAAAGAGAAAGGAAGTAGTGAGGTAATGTTTATCAGTTCAATATTCAGAAATCTAATAGGCAGGAAGAACTAACTACGTTGACTCAGGCCTAAGGGGCCTTGTACAGCAAGACAAAAAGAAGTTGTTCCTTAATTGGTGAGTGTGTGTGCTTTCAGACTCCTGAACCTCCCCCATGATGGTAGAAATGAGAAGAGGGCATGTTCCGGGTGATGGCGGTCCTTAATGATGGATGTTGCCTTTTCAAAAGTTCAAAGGTCAAATTTAATGTCCGAGAAATGTATAAATATACATACTGAAATGCTTTTTCTTTGCAAACATCCACAAAAACAGAGAAATGCCCTAAAGAATGAGCGACAGTTAAATGTGAGAACCCCAAGGTTCTCCCCCCGCCCAGTTCCCCCTCCTGTGTGTAAGCAGCAGCAAGCAGCGAATTCCCTCCCCCTACCACCAGCAAAAATAAGCATATCAGTACCATCACTGAGCCCAAGCGTATGCTAAGCAATAGCAAAGACACCGATCAAAGTTACCCCAAAGGCTTCACATTTCATCCAACGTGACAAACCACAGTTTCTCTCTCTCTCCATGGCAAGAGAGAGGGAGGTATCCCCCATTTTTTTTTACAGCGAGCAGAAGACACAACAACAGCCTGCTGGTTTACAATGTTAAAAGTCAGTTTTGTTGCTTTTTTCAAGCTCTGTGTCCAAAGATCTCAAAGACCTTGGGTCTTCGGGCGACAGCGAAAGATTTTCCGGCCTTCTCGATGACACATGAGTCTCCTGCTGTGACACCGACCCTCAATCCGCCCGTCTCCAGAGCCCGGAGATCTTAGGCTTCCAAACACTAGGCGGCCTCTCAGGCCGACTCCTTGGCATGTCAAATAACAGCCAGAAGTGAAACCCCGACAATGGGTCCCATTCCCACAAAGGACTGAAGCCTGCATGTAACTCCAGGTCAGGGTCTTCAAAAGAACCCGAAAGGGAGAAATTAAATTAAAGATATTAAAGGTAGAAATGGAACTGTTTCAGAAGATGCAAGCAAAGCAGGTGCCGTCAGGCACCATCATTCCTCCTGAGCTCTGCCATCACCTGGTGCCTTTTTTGAGACATTGCTCCCTGAAGATGTCCTGGGTGCTGGAAGTCTAGTGCCTGTGATGGAGATGGCAGTTCACAACTTTCTGCAGCTTATTTCAATCCTGTGTACTGCCCTACCCCGTACCAGGTGATGATGCAGCCAGTTAGAATGCTCTCTGCAGTACATCCATAAAAACTCGCGAGTGCCTTTGGAGACTTACCAAATCTCCTCAAACTCCTGATGAAATGTAGCCATTGCCACGCCTTCTTTGTAACTGCATTGAGATGTTGGACCCAGGATAGATCCTCAGAGAGCCAGGAACTTGAAATTGCTCACTCTTTCCACTTCTGATCCCTTGATAGGGACTGGTGTGTGTTCCCTTGTCTTGTGCTTTCTCAAGTGCACAATCAATTCTGTAGTCTTACTCCTGTTCAGTGCAAGGTTGTTGCTGCAATACCACTTAACCAGCTGACCTGTCTCGCTCTTGTGTGCCTTCTCGTCACTATCTGAAATTCTGCCAACAACAGTTGTGTCATCAGCAAATTTATAGATGGTATTTGAGCTATGCCTAGCCACACAGTCATGAGTGTAGAGAGAGTAGAGGAGTAGGCTAGGCACCCAGCACTCATTGTAAAGGTGAACCAGTGTTGTTTATTAGAAAGATGGAGATGTTATTTCCGATCCGCATGGACTGTGGTCTTCCAGTGAGGAAATCGAGGATCTATTTGCAGAGGGAGATACAGAGGCCCAAGTTTTGGAGGTTTTTGATCAGAACTGAAGGTATGATAGTGCTGCAGTCAATAAAATGTAGCCTCGCATAAGTATTAGTATCGCCCAGGTGATCCAAGGCCACATGAGGAGCCAGTAAGATCGCATCTACTGTAGACCTATTGTGGCATTTAGGAAAAATACAGTGGGTCCAGGTGCCACTGGGGCCTTTCACTTTGTGAGGGTTCACCCTCTTGAAAGATGTTCTGACGTTGGCCTCCAAGACACAGATTACAGGGTCACCTGATGCTGCAGATATCCTCATAGCTGAAGTTTTATTCTCCCTTTCAAAGTGTGTAGAAAAGATGTTGAGCTCACCTGGGAGTGAAACGTCACTGCCCTTCATGATGTTGGGTTTCACTTTGTGGGAAGTAATGGCCTGAAAACCCTGCCAGAGTTGACGTGCATGGATTCCAGCTTTAACCTCAATTGGAATTGTTCTGTTGCTCTTGAGGTAGCCCTCCGTAAGTTGTACCTGGCCGCCTTGTATAGTCTTGGCTCACCAGACTTGAATGCTGCAGATCTAGCCTGCAGCAAACTACAAATCTGGTTCATCAGCAGCTTTTGATTTGGGTATGTAAGGTTTTTATCGAAGGCACACACTCATCCTCACAGGTTTTAATGAAGTTAGTGACAACTGTGGCATACTCATTCAGACTTGAAGCTGAATCCCTAAATACTGTCCAGTCCACTGAGTCAAAGCAGTCCTGTAAGCACTCCTCCCCCTTCCTTTTCTGTACCTCCTTGGTCCTCTCTACTGTTGCTGCAGCCTTCAGTCATTGCATATACTCTGGGAGTAGAAGTACAGCCAGGTGATCAGACTTTCCAAACAGTGGATATGGGATGGCATGATAAGCATTCTTAATGGTAGTATAACAGTGTTCCAGTGTGTTAACTCCTCTGGTTCCACAAGTGACATGTTGGTGATAATTAATTAGGGACTTTTTCTGGCTGGCCTGGTTAAAGCCCTCCAATAGGAAAGGCATCAGGGTGTGTTGATTCATGCCTGTTAATCACGTCACTCAGTTCATTTAGAGCTGTTTCAACACGGGCCTGAGGTGGAATGTACACCTCTACCAGGACAATAGCTGAAAACTCCCTCAACAGATAAAATGAACGACACTTGATCACTAGATGTCTCAAGTTGGGTGAGTAAGACTGGAGCAGAACCGCCACATTTGTACAACAAGAGGAGTTGATCATAAAGCATACTGCACTTTCTCTGTCCTTGAAACTTTGAACTGAGAGAAGTGAATAGCATTCTTACACGTGACAAGGTAGGAAGAGGTATAGTCAAGGTAACTGTGGGAGTCAGAGTTTGTGAAAGGTGTCAATAGAAAATGGACACAAAGATCAAGAAAAGGGTCAAGAGTTAACCTAGGTAAATTGGAGCACAGAGTGGAAGGTGGAGGCAAAATGAAGGAATAAGTATTGGGAAAAGATGAGAAAACACACCTGTGTTTCAGAAAATGAGAAACTACTAAGTATCAAGGAGTACAATGAAGGAAATCATAAGAAGTTAGGAATTGAGGAATACAGTAAAGCAAATCTTCAAAAGTAGCTTCTCGGTTCAACAGTGAAATACTAAGAGTGTAGAATTTAAAATGATTTTGTTCCTTCAGAATTTGCAAAGGATAGGATCACACTTTCTCAGGTCCTGGTGTACAATGCACAGTTTTAATCTTCGTACAAAACTGCATTGTAAAATTTTTTTAAAGATTAGAAAATTTTACTGCTATCTTAGAGGTTAGAAAAATTCTGAAGAAATGAACAAGTTGGAATTTGCTCTTTTTGTGAAAGGAGGTCCACAGGAAGTCTTGAATGAATGTTCAAGGATAATACATCGTATAGAATGTTCAAGGATAATACATCATATAGTTCAATTTTATAAGAATAGATCAGGACAGCAATTGAGGCAAAACAGTTTAATGAACAGCAAATTTATCTAAAACGAGAAGCAAAGAGTAAGGACAGGAGGTTATTTAGAATGAATTAGTTATTTTGGATTCATGACCATTGATTTTTGGATTCGCCCAGAAGAGACTACAAAAAAACCAAGGATTATAAAAACGACATCAGTACTCATCAGTTCCTTAAAGATGCCTGGAGAAATAACTCAAAATAATGATTAGAAAGTGGACATTACTACTACAGGAAATGGTAGAGAAATAGCTTAGATCCCTTCAAACAAGTTATGTAAGGATTTCATAGATATGGGAATTAAAAGACACTCTGACACTTTGAATAAGTTGAATGAAACTGCATAAATTTTATGATAAGGGTACAAGCACAGACCAGTTGAAGAATATGATTCCTGTTAGGTGTGTAAGCTTCAGCCGGATCAGAATAAGTTCTTAACAGTCATAGACCTGAAACATTTTGCAGACCAGACAGGTCTCAGCACAAAATGTTAACTGTTCATTTCCTTCTTTAGAGGCTGCCTGATCCGCTGAGTTCCTCTAGCCTTTTATGTGTGTTGATCCTGAAACATTGACTGCTTATCTTCATTCAGAAGTTGCTGAATCTACTGGTTATTTCTAGCATTTTCTGTTTTTGTTTCAGATTTCCAGCATCTGCAGATTTTTATTTTCAAAGATTATATACTTTTGAAATATAGTTGCAGAATTACATGTATTTTGCAAATACTGGCTGTAAAGGACTTTTTTATTGCAGTTTAGTAATTGGAGATTGATAAGAATTCTGAAGAGGAATAACAGGAAGCAGGGAAAATGTAATTGTAATTAACACATTTTTTTATTTATAGGGATAAACTATGGTGCAATGCACCAACATCTCCATATAATTCTGTTGAAGTAATTCTACAAAACCTGGGTGAAAATAAAAAAATTATTAAAATGATTAATATTGATCCACTTAAGTATCGAGGATATGATCCTTCAGGTAAGGTGATATCATAATTTATTTTCAGCTATTCTAAGTGGTATTTTAACAGACTTCATGTGCATATAAACTAATTTTTAAATTGATATTTAGCTTAAGCATGCATATTTAAAAATTCCTTTTGTTTCTCAAATTGAGTTATCTGAGCATGAGCAATTTAAGAAAATGTCTCAGTTTCTAAGGGATGCAAATGGGTGTTTTAGGGAGAAATGCAAAATACTGTCAAGGGTCCTATGTTACCGGCGTATAGGTCTGGAAGCATTGTCCTTGTCAAGCTTTGGAGCGGTGGTTGGGGACTCTGGTGGAGAATCTTCACTCAAAGTTGAGATTAGAAATAAATGATTGTAGAAATGTTGGTGCATTGGCCAGAAATTAGATCTTCATAGACTGGGAAGGAAGGATACCTTCCATGATGATTGATGGTGGAATGTCAGATCACCAAGAGAAATCAGGCTTTCAGTGAGGAACAGTGATCAAGTTGAGATTGATGTGTTCATTTGGGACCTCTACTTAAAGAGGGAGAGGAGGAAGAAAGGTTGGCTCGAGTTCCTGTAGAGTGTAGTATTCAACTCAGAGAACTTATTTTCAAAAAAATAGATGCTGGAAATCTGAAATAAAAACAAAAATGTCTGGGAATGTTCAGCAAGTCAAGTTCAAAATGATAATCAAAATCAGGTTTATCATCACCGGCATGTGATGTGAAATCTATTATCTTAGCAGCAGCAGTTCAATACAATACATAATCTAGCAGAGAAAAATAAATAAAAAAATTTTAAAAATAATAAAAAAAAACAAGTAAATATATATTGTGTATATTGAAAAGATTAAAATATGTGCAAAAACAGAAATACTGTATTTTTTTTTACAGTGAGGTACTGTCCAAAGATTCAATGTCCATTTAGGAATCAGGTGGCGGACGGGAAGAAACTGTTTCTGAATCTCTGAGTGTGTACCTTCAGGCTTCTGTACCTCAAACCTGATGGTAACAGTGAGAAAAGGGCATGTGTTCAAACTAGAAAGAATGGTTATGTTTTTGAACAGAGCCAAATCAGCTTTCCAAAATGCAAAGCCCTGCAGATTTATTCCCTCTCACTGCCCTGAAATATTTATCATACAAAGGCATTCTACTCTCACCACTTTGCATCAATGGATAAAAGCAACAGTTATCTGTATTTATAAAGCATCTATTAAAGTGGGAAAGGTGTTCCATCATTTCTCATTACATATTAATTATATATTATGACAGGTGACCAACAAAGGTTTTAGAATGCAATGTAAAGAATGAAGAAGAGAGACAGGCATGCGATGGAAATGCAGAGCTTAGTGTTAAACAACTGAAGTGTGGCTAGATGCAGTCACACAATTAAAAGCTTGATTGCATAAGAGGTCAGACTTGGTGAATCAAACATCTTGGAGGTGTATGAATGCTAATTAGAGGGAGTGAGGTCCAGGGAAGAGTAGAAAGTAGCAAATATACAACATGGTTTGCTGAAATTGGAGTGACAGGATTACATAGGATGTAAAATTGAACAAGAGAAGATTCTCTGAGAGGGCACTTCAGCTGAATTTCTTTGATGGTGTCTGTTTTTCTGCACTCTTCAATTGTCATTATATGTTGCCTTTACTAAAAATATGTGCATATGCATGTATGTATGTGTATATGTACATTTAGTATATGAAAGTAGTAAGTTAAGTCTCAGGATCAGAGTGGGCCAAAGGAGAAGGTATTGAAACTTCTTTAATTAAATAGATTTTTAAGGGAAAATTAGGGAAAGGATTCCTTAAGTTTGGAATGGTAACTAAAGGCTAATTATGGAGTGACAGGATTAGAGAATGCACAAAATGAGAGATTTAGAGTTAGTTGATGACTTGGACTAAGGATATTCCAGGGATAGAGAAGGTGAAGATCGTGTCTATTTAAAAAGGGTGAAATTTTAGACTTGAGGAATTGGAAAACAGTGCCATGCCTCACCATGCAGGCTGTGGTCTCTTCTCACTGCTTTGATCGGGGGGAGGTACAAAAGCCTTAGGTCCCAACGCCACCAAGTACAGAAATAGTTATTATCTGCCAACAATTAGCCTTCTGAAACTTTGCTCACCTCAATACTGAACTGACTCCACAACCTATGGACTCACTTTCAAGGATACCACAACTCGTGTTCTCGGTATTATCTAATTACCTATTACTATTTTTGTATTTACACATTTTGTCTTCTTTTGGACATTGATTGTTTACTAATTTTCATTTATCTGTAGTCTTTCATTAATTCTATTGTATTTCTTTGTTATATTGTAAATACCTACAATAGAATGAAGCCCTGGGTAGTAAATTGTGTTATATATACACTTTGATCTTTGAATACTGGGAAAAGGACAGACAGCCAACACTGCAATAATGAAATCTGAAACTGAGAGACAGTTTCTGCCTCAGACAAGCCAAGGTGGATAGTTGTTGTGATAGAAATAGGTGATTATGCGCTGGAAGGGAATATAGGTTCAGAATTTGGTTTGAATCAAATTGCATATTGAATTTCAAGACTGTTTTGATCCAACAGAAGGAGAATAAGGATATGAAAGATGGAAGTCAGATCATGGTTCAGCAGGTGAGCCATTAATGAAGTATGGCAATGAACATTGAAACAAAGAAGTAGTTAAATACAGTCATTATTAAGATTTGGGAAAATTCATAGAGGGTGCATAAAAAAGCAAGCTGTTTTGGGTGATCTAAGGAACTAATTTTTCATGGTTTGAACTTTGATTGAAATGACAAGAGGAGCTGGACTATTTCAGATGGAATAGTCAAGGAGTTAGCTGTGACTTTGGGGGAACAAAGTATGTGGAAGTGGAGGACAATTTAGTCAACACAGCCAGTTCAATAAAAAGAGAAGAGGCAAGATGAGTTGAAATGATGCTGCTGGGAAGAAGATTAATGACCTCACTACTGATGCAAGTCAATGACCAAAGTATTAAATCCCAACTACCAACAACTGCATAGATAAACACAAAAACCTGCTGCTACCACAACACTCTCTCACAAATCCTACAGCTTACACACCCAGCTATTCGCATGGCAGGCATATCATACAGTTACATATCTTTCAAAACACTCATCCTTAGATAACAAACTATCACCAACTACATCAGTAGAGTAAATTAGTTCTGCCCAAACATGTTATAATTTTCCTTGTCTGCAGAGTGGTATTATATTACTGTATTCAAAATTATTTGAGTTTCTTCCAGAACCTCGTGAGTTTTGTAAGGCGGTCAACAATGTTTTAACTGGTTCAGTGGCAAGCTCTTCATAACTGTACTGTAGATGAATCTGGGCAAAGCCCAGCTGGTTTGTTAGGTTTTCACCCTTTAACTTCTTAAGTACTATCTTATAAATGTTACTTTAATTATTCAGCGTTATTTTGGAACATACAGCACAGTACGGGCCTTTCAGCCCACAATGTTTGCGGATCCTTAAACCCTGCCTCCCACATAACCCCGTACCTTAAGTTCCTCCATATACCTGTCTAGTCATCTCTTAAATTTCACTAGTGTATCTGCCTCCACCACTGACTCAGGCAGTGCATTCCACGCACCAAACGCTCTCTGAGTAAAAAAAAAACCTTCCTCTAGTATCCCCCTTGAACTTCCCACCCCTTACCTTAAAGCCATGTCCTCTTGTATTGAGCAGTGGTGCCCTGGGGAAGAGGCACTGGCTGTCCACTCTATCTATTCCTCTTAATATCTTGTATACCTCTATCATGTCTCCTCTCATCATCCTCCTCTCAAGTTTAACTTTTGTTTCCCTGATCTCTATGACATTTAGTTTATTGTACTCAAGGCAAGAAGGTGGTTAATGCCTCGGCCATTTCTTTCATTCCTTATTATTTTTCATGCCTTTGCTCCTAAAGGATTATGCATTTACTTATTCTCCTTTTTACATGGCTCTAAAAGCACCTACAGTATTTTTCTCTACTTCTGACCTGTATTCTGTATAATCTGTCCTTTTTAATCAATTTTGATCATTTTTTGCTATCTTCAAGAAACACTCAAGTCTTTACATTTGATACTGTTACACAAATGTGGTACCATGAAAATCCAATAATCAGGCACCCTACAGTTTGTGCTGGTGTTGCACTGCCATATTTTCCAGACTATTGGATGGCATTGATTTCTTCCCCCCCCACCCCCCAATTTGTTTCTATTAACACAAACATTAACTTTCATTGTTAGGTGCAGACAATAATTGCTCCCATGTAGTTTTCAGTTTTCAAAGAAATGTACATTCATTGAGAATTTTGAAATATTTATTTTAATGTTTGTTGATTATCTGCAGATAAACATTGTGATTCTAATTTTGCAATACTTTGTCAATTCCATGTAGCATCTGCTTAAGTAATTGGCTTTATTTAAGTTCAGACTTCCAGTGTCAGATAGGCCTGCGCCTTTTTCGGACTATGAATACAAACTTGTGTTTATCATATGCTCATTTTTCTTTCCTAGAGGTTGCTTATAAACTAAATATCATTACACAAATTAAGGTCCAAAATAACCTGTTCTCACATTAGAAAAAAACATAGAGAACCTATCGCACAATACAGGCCCTTTGGCCCACAAAGCTGTGCTGGACATGTCTTTATCTGAGAAATTACTAGGATTACCCATAGACTTCTATTTTTCTAAGCTCCATGTACCTATCCAAGGAGTCTCTTAAAAGACCCTGCGTTTAATAAAAGAAAAACAACTTGCCCCTGACATCCCCTCTGTACTTACATCCAAGCACCTTAAAACTGTGCCCTCTCGTGATAGCCATTTCAGCCCTGGGAAAAAGCCTCTGACTGTCTACACGATCAATGCCTCTCATCATCTTATACACCTCCATCAGGTCACCTCTCATTCTCTGTTGCTCCAAGGAGAAAAGGCTAAGTTCACTCAACCTATTTTCATAAGGCATGTTCCCCAATCCAGGCAACATCCTTGTAAATCTCCTTTGCACCCTTTCTATAGTTTCTGCATCCTTCCTGTAGTGAGGTGACCAGAACTGAGCACAGTACTCCAAGTGGGGTTTGACCAGGGTCCAATATAGCTGCAACATTACCTCTCAGCTCCTAAATTTAATCCCATGATTGATGAAGGCCAATGCACTGTATGCCTTCTTAACCACAGAGTTAACCTGCACAGCTGCTTTGAGTGTACTATGGAGTCAGACTCCAAGGTCTCTCTGATCCTCCATTCTGCCAAGTGTCTTACCTAATACTATATTCTGCCATCATATTCGACCTACCAAAATGAACACCTCACACTTATTTGGGTTGAACTCTATCTGCCACTTCTCAGCCCAGTTTTGTATCCTATCAATGTCCCGCTGTAACCTCGGACAACCTTCCACACTATCCACAACACCCCCAACCTTTGTGTCATTGGCAAATTTACTAACCAATCCCTCCACTTCCTCATCCAGGTCATTTATAAAAATCATGAAGAGTAGGGGCCCCAGAACAGATCTCTGAGGCACACCGCTGGTCACTGACCTCCTTGCAGAATATGACCTGTCTACAACCACTCTTTGCCTTCTGTGGGCAAGCTAGTTCTGGATCCACAAAGCAATGTCCCCTTGGATCCCATGCCTCCTTACTTTCTCAATAAGACTTGCATGGGGTACCTTATCAAATGCTTGCTGAAGTCCATATATACTACATCTACTGCAGTAGTCACATCCTCAAAAATTTAAACACATTGGTTACATAGGATTTCGCTCCAGAAAATGTCCTGGATAATTTTTGTGAACTTGGCACAATCAGTACTTCTGCCAGTTTGATTTATGGTTATAGAGTTGCAAAGCGTAGAAGTGCTGTAAAACTCTATAAATGAGGCCTATCTTGTTGAGGTTGACCATCACATCCATTATTGAAACCTGACGTTTTTGATCTGAGGTTCTTCAGAAGTCAAGAGTGAGGCATAAAACTTGTTGTTCACAGCCGTTTTTATTCAGTGCTAAAAGAACAAAGGAATGGGGAAAGTGGGATAATGAGGATCATGAGCCTAGCAATGAGACAAAGAGACTAATCCAAAGTGGTTTGGTCCTGTTATGCCAGATTGTTGATAACTGTAAATTCCATTTCAAATCCCATTGCTTAATTAACCAATATTGTTGCCTTTTTTCAAGTAATGCGAATGCCACCACCACAAAGATGAATTGCCTCCAGAAAGAGGTAATTGCAAACATTAAAAACACACTGAACAATCGCTGAACAATTTTGTAATTACATAAAAATACAAACAAGCATAAGAAAGTTCAACTAGAAGGGAAATAAGTTATACAATCCAATCCGACACCGTCTGTACTAATTCCATATCATTCTATGCCCCACACATTCCAGTAATATCAAGGTGCCTATTAAAAGTTACATTATCAGCTTAGACCAATCATAACACACAACTTTACTGTTTAATAGCAATTTCAGCACTTGATATAAAATGAATTTGAAGAAGCTTTGTATATGATCACTAAATCCATGAAGGATCTCTGTATCTTGGTACATTTACTTGTTTAAATTACATTAATTACCTTGCAGCTGTCGAAACTAATGGGTTTTGAATTACCTGTTCTCCTGAATGATAAGAAAATGCTAGTGTAGACCCTTTAAAGATACCTGTCAATGTTTTTTATTGTTTCAAAGATTTAATGTCAGGTAAATGTATACAATATACATCCTGAAATTCATTTTCTTCACAACCATCCATAGAAACAGACGAATGCCCCAAAGAATGAATAATAGTTAAATGTTAGAACCCCAAAGCCCCCCCCAGCTTTCTCCACCCATGCACAAACAGCAGCAAGGCAACAGCACCCCCCACCAGCCATAGAAGCATCGGCACTCCCCACTGAGTACTTAAGTATGCAGCAAAGCATCAATAAAGACATAGACTTGTAGTACCCCAAGACTACTCGTTCACTGGTATTTCAACATACCACAGGCTCTGTCTCCCTAATAAGGGAAAAAGAGGTGTTCCTGTTTCACAGCGTGAGGGGAGACATAACAAACAACTCACTGATTTACAATGTTAAAAGTCCGTTGCATCACTTCTTCCGAGCTCTGTGCCCAAAGAACTCAGGTCTGGGCACACGGCCAGCTCGCTGCTTTTGATCTTCCATTTCCCACGACACACCAGTTTCCTGCAGAGGCACCGACCTCAAGTCCGCCCGCCTCCAGAGCCACGAAATCCCGGAACCCTGACTGCGCGCTAGTCTTCTAGGCCACGTCCTCGCTATATTGAATAGCGGCTAGTCATGAGACCCCGAGAGTGGATCCCATTCCCACAAAGAACTGAAGTCAGCATGTAACTCCTGTGTCAGGGTGTTCAAAAGAACCCTGAAAGGGAAAAATAGAGATATCAAAGATAGAAATAGAGCTGTTTCTGAAGATGCAAGCAAAGAAGTCGCCGTTAGGCGCCATCATCTCCAAAGCTCCATCCCTATCTATATAATACTGTTATTATTTATTCACTTAAGTAACACTATTAACCATACATAGCTGCCTTCTGAGTTTGGGAAAATATTAGACTTCACCAATATGGGTGATTCTTGAGCCACATTGTGGTAAGAATAGCAGGTAGTTTTTCATCTGAAGGATATTAGCAAGACGGGTTGGCTGTTTTAAACAGTTGGCAGTGATTCAATGGCAGTTTTCACTAGTGGGCCTGAGCCCAAAGTCAGTAAATTTTCCCACCAGGCCATGTAAGATGTAAAGAAAATTGGGTCAGAAAAGATGTGGAATCAGAATCAGCTTTAATATTACTGGCATATGTTGTGAAATTTGTTGTTATACAACAAGTGTATAGATTGGGTTGGAATTAAGAATGATTGGAGTTTGACTTCAAGTTCCAGGAGGCATGTTGATTTGGACTTATAAAACATGCCTGAGATGTTTTGTCATAAAAAAGCTTTGTTTTCTGTTAAAAGTAACAGTTTTTTAAATGCCTCTGACATTCATAAATATTTTTAATAATGCATTAAAATTGATGTAAGTTATTGGATCATCTGGAAAAAATAGTTAGTTAAAAATCAAAACATATAAAATAACTTTCCAAACATTGAAGTAAAATAAGTTTTTTTAAAAAAAATGATCTACAGAATGTGGAAGACAATAATTCCCCATTGAAATGAATGGTGTCTTAGGTACTATCTGAAATGTTACCGGACACTTTCAAGGACTCTTCATCTCACATTCTCAACATTTAGTGCTTATTTATTTATTGTTGCTATTTTGGTTTTTTCTTTTTGTATTTGCACAGTTTGTTGCCTTGCAAATTGGTCAATTGTCTATCTTGTATATGTTTATCATTCATTTCATTCTGTTTCTTTGTATTTACTGTGAATACCTGCAAGAAAATGAATCCCAGGGTAGTATATGTGATATTTATGTACTTCAATAACAAATTTACTTTGAATAAGATTTGGTTGACCATTTTCTCAGCACAATTCTTGGGGAATCCCAGCAAGATCACGTTCTGTTACTGCACTTATTTCTATGGATAAATTCCAGCAAATCCTTTGGAACATTAGGCCATGACCAGCAAGAGTTGACCTAGTCATGTGATGAAATAGGTTATATATTTATATACTGTAAGGTACTAACATGTTATGTGATTTTATAGAAGGATATAATTTAAAGTACAAAGTAAATTTATTATCATATTACATATAAGTCACCATATTACAACCCTGAGATTCATTTTCTTATGAGCATACTCAAAAAAAAATCCAATGACCATAATAGAATCAATGAAAGACTGCATCAACAGGGCGTTCAACCAATGTGCAAAAGATGACAAACTGTGCAAGTACAAAAAGAAAGAAGAAAAGAAAATAATAACTCAGCAATAAATATCGAGAACCTGCGATGAACAGTCCTTGACAGTCATAGGTTGTGGGAATAGTTCAGTGAGGAGGCACATGAAGGTGAGCGAAGTTATCCCCTCTGGTTCAAGAGCCTTATCATTGAGGGGTAAAAACTGTTCCTGAAGCTGGTGATGTGAGTTCTGAGGCTTCTATACTACCTTCCTGATTGCAGCAGCAAGAAAAGAGCATGACATGCATGGTGGGGTTCACTGAAGATGGATGCTGTGACAATACTCCATGTAAATGTGCTGAACGGTGGAGAGACTTTATCTGTGATGGACTGGGCCAAATCCACTGCATATTGTCGGATTTTCTGTTGGAGGGCACTGGTGTTTCCATACCTTGCTATGACGCAACCAGTCAATATCCTCTCCACCACACATTTATATTAGTTTGACAAAGTTTTCGATGCCATGCTGAAACTTTACAGACTCCTAAGGATGTGGAGGTGTTGCTGTGATTTCTTTATAATTACACTTGCTGCATGTGCTGTGCCCAGGACAGGTCCTCTGAAATGATAACACCGAGAAATTTAAAGTTGCTGACCCTCCCCACCCCTGATTCTCCAGTGCGAATTGGCTGATTGACCTCTGGTTTCTTTCTCCATATGCCAGTAATCAACTCTTTGGTGATGCTGACATTGAATGAGAGGTGGTTGTTATCACTCACCACTCAGCCAGATTTTCAATCTCCCTCCTATATGCTGATTCATCCCCATCTTTAATTCAGCCTAAGATAGTGCTGTCATCAGCAAACTTAAATAAGGCATTCGAGCCATGCTTAGCCACACAGTCGTAAGTGTAAACTGATGAGAGTGGAGGACAAAGCACACAGTCTTGTGGAGCTGTGCTGCTGGAGATTGTGGAGGAGACGTTGTTGCTGATCTGACCTGACTGGGGTTTGCAAGTGAGGAAATCGAAGATCTAATTGCACAAGGAAGTGTCTGAGTCCAAGGTCCTGAAGCTTAATGGGTAGTTTTGAGGGGACAATAGTATTCAGTGCCAAGCTGTAATCTATAAGGAGCATCATGATGTTCTAATTTTAAATCATGAAGTATATGTTGTATGTTACAGAATGATTGGAAGTGACTTATCTGATTCCTCATCCTTTTAGGAATACAGCCAGTAGTACATCATCATTGCAGTTAATTGGGTATAAACCCAAACCCAGATTGTCATAAATTTGCAGAGATAACTGACGATAATCATCCTTGACTATTCTATCACATAGTTTCACAATAAATAATATCCAAACGTAAATCTTGGAGTCAAAGTGCCAGATACGCCACTCATAAACTTGCACTTTCTGAATTTGGCATTCTTTGGAACTGCAACAGATCTGGACTTCCATGATCACTAATGCCATCCTAAATCTTAAGGATCATGCTCTTTCAAAATGTTCCCCCTGCCTCAGGTTGTACTACCTGTAGAGAGTTAGAATAATTGTAGAGGGTCATAAGCTGATCAAAGTAATCCATGCACAAATCTTTAATGAGTCTATTCTTAATCCATATTTCAAGCCTACTGTTGTTTGTTTGATTGGAGGATTTCTAGGACTGTTTGAATTAGGTTTATTAGTGAAGCAGTAAGGAAGAAGAAACCCAACAGAAACAGATTCTTTTTGTAATCCTTGGCCTTTAAGCTTTGCTTTCCCAAATCTAGTTTTTTGTGTTAATCTCTTCCCTCTTGTATGGACATATTAGAAGAATATTTAAACTATTAGGAACAAATTATAATTTTTATATTTTTATTTGCTTTAGTAATTAAGGAGAAACATGGTTGTGGTGCTCATCCATGCTTGAATAATGGAAAATGTGTTTTAAGGCCAGAGACTTCACTTGGATATGTGTGCATTTGCTCCCCTGGATATTCTGGAGACTTCTGTCAATGTGCTGCAAGTAAGTAGTACAATTTTTTAACATCATGGCTTCTAGTTTACGTTATTATAAGTGTACGCATGTTTAAATGTAAATATTTTAATCCTTGAAATAGACGTTTACACTTAAATGCTGAAAAATTCCTCTGCTTCTCTTTGCAGGTACAAATAAATCTGCATCATCGGCTTTGACTACTGGATGTATTGTGATACTGCTTCTCCTCATTGCACTAGGTTACTTGATTTACTTGCATTTTTTCAGGGACCGGTAAGAAGTTTCATCATGACCTCAATTTATCTTAGAGCAATAGAAGTGGTCAGAAGTGCCCTGACCAAGATATTAAAATTTTTCTTTAACATTGTAGGAAACATTGTCCCTCAGATGAAAAACCAACAATGGATCAACAACCACATTCAAGAATGCCACCCAGAGTGCATAAACCGAGAGTTTTCAGACCCAAGGATCGAGAATCACCTACACAAAATGTTCGTAGCCAGCTTTCCAATTGTCTTCAATTGCATTAACTTCTGCTGAAGTATATTTGTGTAATTAACAGTCAGTAAGCTCTCTTTTAATCCTTAAGTTTTTATTTTGGATGTGAATGAAATACTTCCCTTTAAGACAGGGTTAATTTAAGCATTTGGAAAATTAATGCTCTGATCATTTGGTGAAAGATAAATGCAATTAATCCTCTTCACACAAGCCCAATATAGTAGTTCAATCTTGCAACAGAGGTCATCCCAGTGAGTCAGAAATTTTAAATGGTCTCAGCAGGATACCAGAATACTTTTATCAAGCCTTAACTGTTCATGTTACGCTTTGATTGTTCACCTTTGGGCAAACAGTTTTTGCTCCACCCATCAGAAGTACAGTATTATACAAGAACAGTGCTTTCAGATGAAATAGCTATCAAGCCAAACATGTATTCGAATTCTAT
Organism: Hypanus sabinus; assembly: GCF_030144855.1. Classification (NCBI taxonomy): domain Eukaryota; kingdom Metazoa; phylum Chordata; class Chondrichthyes; order Myliobatiformes; family Dasyatidae; genus Hypanus; species Hypanus sabinus. The sequence continues at coordinate 44,678,685 of NC_082716.1, read as the reverse complement.
TTACAGAGCCAACATAATTCTGTTATCAAGATCGCTGGATTATTTCAACAACTCATTTTTGTACCAGATACATCTTCTGCTTCTGCAGTAAGATTTGAATTTAAATCTTTTTTTATTTTGTCCCATAAAACATTACATCATGAGGAGACAAGAGAATGATTTTGCCCTTAATTTAGAAATTCAATAGATAACCTTGGTGCTGCTTTAAGAGCCAGAATGTTGATAAAATATTCATTTAAAAAGGTTGAGATCAGTCAAAGATATGTAGGATAAATGTTATTTATTTGATGGATATTTTTGAAAAATTAACATTGAGTTTTATTGAGATTTTTACAAAGTTTGACATGGATTTTCGCTATATGTTTGACAAGGGTGGATGAGGGTATGATGAATTAAAACATTCTAGTTTTATATAATGTAAAATATTACTTTGTAAATATAATCTTTAAATATTTGTTGGAAGAATGAAGTTCTGCACCTGGATCAAAGAAAATACAATGAAATCTAATACACTCGGCAGAGTTGGCACAGTGAAATTAAAATGTTTCATTCTTGACATCATTCAGCCAGGCCATTTTCTTCTGGGGATCAAAGGAAAGGATTCTCTGTCTGTGAAATTGGTTGTCCTGATTAAGGAGGATTTTTCTGTTTAATGAGCAAAGTGTTGCCTCCTATCCTTCCTTAGCAATTGCTGCTGCTCTGCCCAGCCTCAGTCCTCTTCTTGATTTTCACCAGAACAAGTGGGCTCCTAGAAATATACCAATGATCAACCAGTGACTTTGTCCTGACAAGATGGGGAAGAACTGTAATATTATGCACCTTTTAAGTGAGCATTAGAAGGCTTTTTAAGTGGTGCTTTAATAAGTCTCCAAACTGTAGTATCTAGCATGGACATAACTCCTTTATCAGGCATTACCTCACACTGTGCGCGAATTAAACAACTGCTTTTCCTGAAGATCCCATCTTGATTCCCTCAGCAGGTAATTGCAACTGACCGTAAAGCTTGAAATTGCTCTCAGAGTTATTATCCTTAAAACTTCAACATCTCGAAGAAGAGCCTTGTACATTAATGTTATGTAATCAATTTTATTATGCAGATTTAACTAGGTGCCACTTGCGTGAATCCACTGTTATCTTCTGAAATTGTATAAATGTGGCATTGGACAGGAGAAGGATTGGAGACAACACTCTGCTCAATGCAAATGGAAAAGCCCTCCTCTTGTGGACCTCCTTTATTAGGCCCACCAGTACAGGCAGTGTATCCTTTCCCTTGATCCCTGATCCAGCTAACAACATGCCATCATATGCCATTTAAGGCACTCTGGGTATGAGCCCCAGGTGGAATAAGGAAAATGTGCCTTTGGACTCTCCTTTAACTGGTGGTAATGCCATAAGAGGGCCAGCTGGTGATGTAGTAACATCCGTACCAGTCTTTGAGGTGAGTGGCCCCACTTTGAATCTTGCCGGTTCTTTGCATGCTTTCTATCTGTGTGGAGCTGAGCATCGAGTTAGCAACTTGGCGTCGTAAAAAATGGACAAGTGCTAAGGAAGCAGCGAGGGTTACCACTGATGCCCCACAAGGCACAGGGAGGAACAACAACAATGCTATAACAATGTTACAGCATTGTCAGCAGAAGCAGTCTTGAAGGCCATCCTTATGCAAACAAAACCAATGAATTTCTTCTCAATTGCAGCCATGGGTTTAACAATAATTAGTTTTCTTAGTAAAAATGCAAATAACTAGATTTAACTGTGTTGGGCACATAATTCCTTACTTCTAATAGCAAAGTGTTCAATTCATCTACATACAATGAAACAGGCTCATTTTGTCCTTATTGAAATTGCAGGATATGTGTTAACCAGATTTTCTTTTGGTACCTTTGATTTTTAATTGTTAATATTCTGTTTTACCTGTGGTACTTAAGGATTTATTTCTGCAATTTTTTTCAGTGCTTCAATAAAAATCAAGATTAACATGTGCTGTTCTTCATTTGCACTTTTCTGTGTTAATACTTCCATATCTTTTGAGCCATCTACCTTTATTTTGAAGGGTACCTGGCTTACTTGCTTCATAGAGTTAGTATTAATCTTATGATATCCAGTTTTGTTTGGCCAGCTAAAATTTGAGTGAAGGGCTTAACTCTGCCCAATGGGCTCTGTCAGATAGCAATTATAAATACTCATCTCAAGTCAGCAGAGTATTCTTTATGCAAGAGAACGACAATATCATTGTTTAGTACATGGCACAAGGAAGCGATTTATTCAGTGATAGTAGAATAAGAAATTGAAAGAGGAATAGACCATCTGGTCCATTGAGCCTAATCCACTATTCAATAATATCATGTCTGATCTGGCCTTCCACTCAGCTCCACCTTCCTGACTTTTCCCCATAACCATTAATTCCCCAACAAAGCAAAACATATATTTTACTGGGTCTTAAATGTATTTAATGAGATAGCCTCTATTCTGGACAGAGAGTTCCACAGATTCACTACTCTGGGGAAAATTAGTTCTTTCTTACCTCTGTCTTAAACCTGCTCCCCCAAAACTGAAGATATGACACCTAGTTCTAGTTTCACATATCAATGGAAACAACTTTCCTGTCTCTATCTTATCTATCATTTTCATAATTTTATATGTTTCTATATAATCCTCGCTCATTCTTCTGAATTCCAGCAGTTTTAGTCCCAGATAACTTGATCTCTACTCATAGGCTAACTCCAGATTTCAGAATGAACCTGGTTAATCTCTGCACTACCTCCAAAGCTAATACCGTATATTTTTAATTAACCAATCCGCTATTCATGCTAATGCATTACCCCTAACTACGCACATCCTTGTCTTATGAACATGTCTTCTATGTGACATCTTATCAAACACCAGCTGGAAATTCAAGTGTACAACATCTACCTGTTGCCTTCTATCCACTGAGCTCATTATGTTGTGTGGGAATCCAGGACAAGAGGGCACAGCCTCAGAATATATGGATATCCCTTTAAAACTGACAAATTTATTTTGCCAGAGGATGGTGAATCTGTGGAATTCAATATCACAGACAGCTGTGGAGACCAAGTAATCGAGTGTATTGAAAACTGAGGTTGATAGATTCTTGATTAGTAAGGTCATCAAAGGTTGCAGAGGAAAGGCAGGACAATGGAGTTGAGAAGAATAACAAATCAGCTCTGATAGAATGGCACAGCAGACTCAATGGCCAAATAGCCTAATTCTGTCCCGAGGTCTTATGATTTATTCTCAAAACACTTGTTATTTTGTCAAACAGGACCTGCCTTTCCTGAATCCATGCTTCATTTGCCTGATGGAACCTTTTTATCCAGAAGTTTTGCTATTTCTTTCATAATATTAGCTTAGAGCATTTACTCAACTACAGATGTTTAGCTAACTGGCCTATCGTTATCTAACTTCTGCCTACATTCTTTTTTAAATGTAATATTTGCTGCCTTCCAATCTGCCAGGACTTGCCCAGAATCCAGAGAATTTTGGTAAATTATCTTCTATAACTTCTGCCATTTCTTTCAGTTCTAGGGATTCCATCTGGACCAGGGACCAGCACCTTTAGGCCCAGCTCCTTAGTGATAACTGTATCAAGGTCCTTACCACCTATCACATTTATAACATCTATGTACATTTGGCATGTCAGAAGCTATCTTTACTGTGAAGACTGAAACAAGATAATCGTTCAAATTCTCAGCCTTTTCGGCATTAACAAATATACTTCAGCCACCATGTCCATGCTGGTCTTCTCTTTGAAGGGATTTGTGTTCACGTTAACCTCCCTTGTCTGCTTTATATAATAAAAACTTTTACAATCTGTTATATTTTTGTTAGTGTACTTTCAAAATATATCTTCCCTTTATTGCTTTCTTAGTGGTTCTTTTTAAAATTTTCCCAATCTTCCAGTTTTCCACTACTCTTAGCAACTTTCATGAGCTTTCAGTTTGATGCCTTCCTTTATTTCACCTGGTTATCCAAGGAATGGCTCTTCCTACCCTTAAATGTCCTTGCTTCTAATGAGAATATACATTTGTTGAACACTGAAAACTCACTTGGAAAGACTTCAGTCTTAACAGAAAATCCTCCTTCATCCCATTGTAGTCTCCCTTGTAAAGGTAAAATGCACTGGTTTTAGATTGAACTATTGATATTGATATTGTAATTGATATTCAGTTTATACTGTGATCACTCTTTCCAAAAGGATCCCGAAGTAAGAGATTGTTAATTTTACTTGCCTCGTTGCACAGGACAAGATCTATGAGAGTCCAAAGGGTCTTTTTTAGTTTTCAAACTCTGTGCATTTCATGAAGTGTTACTATACAGAAATGGACTCTTCAGCCCACATGCCCATGCTGGTCATTAGACCAATCTGTACCAACTCTTTACTGGTACTTGGCTTGTAGCCTTCTGTGCTTTGGTGACTGAAATACTCATCCAGATACTTAAACCAAAAACTTAAATATTGTGAAAATACCTTTCTCCACCACCCACTCAAGTTGTGCATTCTAGATTCCAATCACTCTCTGGCTGATAGAAATTCTTCATGAGATCTCCAGTGAACCTCTTACCCTTGCACCCAAAACTTAAGTCCTTTGCTTATTGACACTTCTGCTATCGGATAAAAATTTCTGTTAATTATTCACCCAACCTGCAAGCATCTTCCACTCCAAGGAAAACAAACCCAGCCCATACAATCTTCCCTCATAACTGCAACTTTATATCCCAGACAACATCCTGATGTATCCTCTCTGCACCCTTTCCAGTGCAATCACTGGGCAAACAGAACTGCATGCAATACTTCAGCCCAACCAATGCTTTACAAAGTTGTACTATGATCCCCATGCTTATATGCTATGCCCTGCTTAATGAAGGGAAGACATTTTTAAGCCTTCACCATCTATCTACTTATGCTGCACAAATAAGTAAGGGGATAGATAGGCAGGGGCCATGGTCCCTCTGTTCTTTGTTTCCTCATATCCCATGATTAATTGTGTACTGCATGTTCTAATCAGACTTGCCAAAATGCACCATCTTGCACTTCAATTCCTTTCTAGTGTTTATTTAGTTTACACACAAATGTATCTATTTTAAGTCTTAACTATAAAAGATAGCATTTTCTACTCTATCAACATACACAAAATGTTGCTGGAACACAGCAGACCAGGCAGCATCTATAGGAAGAAGCACTGTCGACGTTTCGGGCCAAGACCCTTCGTCAGGACTAACTGAAAGGGGAGATAGTAAGAGATCTGAAAGTCGAAGGGGGAGGGGGAAATGCAAAATGATAGAAGACCGGAGGAGGTGGGATGAAGCTAAGAGCTGGAAAGGTGATTGGCAAAAGTGATACAGAGCTGGAGAAGGGAAAGGATCATGAGACAGGAGGCCTCAGGAGAAAGAAAGGGGGAGGGGGGAGCACCAGAGGGAGATGCTTCCTACTCTAATCTAACTAATCTACTCTAACTAATTTTTGCCAAAGTCCTAAGGTGTGCAGATTTAAGTGCAAATATATACCAACATATAATAATTTCATTATCATTTTTTATAAAAGCTCTCACATCACACTTTGCATTTTTACCTGAAGGAAGAAAAGCACTAAGTGTATTGAGTGTTTCATGATAGATATAAATTCAATGCTGGTGTTATTTTGGTGCATTATATTAGCACTCCAGCATTTCTATCCTTTTATAATACCAAAACCAAAGATGGAAAAATTGGATAACACCCGATATCAGCATGGGGATTGTAATGAACAGATATAGATATATGGTGCCTGTTCAACCATATAAACTACCTTTCTATTTGGGCTCCTTCAATAGCCAAAAGGAGCTAACAGGGTGACTGTAATGAGAGAAGAGATGGTAGATCATGTTTGCACCTTCTGCATCTTGTAAATCAAAGGGCATTGTGTGTTTAGCCCTATACTCTACTCACTTTATACTTATGACTGCGAGGGTAAGCGCAGCTCCAGTGCCAAATTGAAGTTTGGCAACAACACCACTGTTGTTGACTGGATGACAAATTAGCATATAGGAGGGAGGCTGAAAATCTTGCTGAGCGGTGCCACAGCAACTACCTCGCACTCAATGTCAGCAAGACCAAGGAAATGACTATTGACTTCAGGAGGGGGAAACCAGAGGTCCATGATCCGGTCCTCATCAGGATCAGAGGTGGAGAGGGTCAGCAACTTTAAATTCCTCTGTGTTACCATTTCAGAGGATCTGTCCTGGATTCATCATGTAACTGCTATTACAAAGAAAGCTCAGCAGTCCCTCTACTTTCTTAAAAGTTTGCAAAGATCCAGCATGTCATTTAGAACTTTGACAAAATTGTATAGCTGTGTTGTGGATATTGACTTGTTACGTCATCCCTTAATATGGAAATTCCAGTGCTCTTGCATGGAAAAGCCTACACAAAGTAGTAGGTAAGGCCCAGACCATCGTGGGTAAAGCCCTCCCCACCATTGAGCACATCTACACAGTGCTACCTCAAGAAAGCAGCATCCATTATCGGGGACCCCACCATCGGAGCCATGCTCTCCTCGCTGTTGCAAACAGAAAGAAGACATAGGTGCCTCAGAATCCACATCAGCAGTTTCAGGAACAGTTACTACCCCTCAGGTTCTTGAACCAGAGGGGATAACTTCACTCGCCCCATCACTGAATTTTTCCCACAATCTAAAGATTCCCTTTCAAGGACTCTTCATCTAATGTTCTCAATATTAATTTAATTTCTTTTTTTCTTTTTATATTTGCACTGTTTTTTTGCATATTGGTTGTTATCTGCCCGGTTGGGTGGGGTCTTTCATTGATTCTGTTATGTTTCTTATATTTATTGTGATTGCCTACAAGAAAATGAAACTCAGGGTTGTATATGGTGAGGTATATGTACTTTGAACTTTGATGATAGGAAGAGGTAGAATAAATTATGAGATAGAAGAATTGGTATGAGAATACCTAATCAACTTTGATGTTTACAGTCACACTTGTTCCTTCAGTTTCTGTCATGGCTGCTCTCATTATGACTATTACTCTCTCCTCTTGGAGGTCAGATGATACAGTTAGTTACATATGTCCCCTCTTGGCTTCTTGGAATCAGCTACAGTACATGTCATTTTGACCTGAGAGAGAGAGTGAAATGCACTTGTTTACATCTTGCATTGTCTTTGGATGATGTAGCTGTTGTGATCAGTGTTGTCCAGTGTGCAAGCTTCATTAGGTGATATGAGAGTTATGGTAATAGTAATTAAATGTGCAGAGACTTGTGGCTGTTGAGTCTCACCTGCGATTGTTAGGAAATTATTCATAGTTGATTGATGCGAGTGTGGTCTATTGAACAAATTTTTGACAGGACAAGGGATTTAAAGATGAGTTCATAGATTTTGTTCATGATCATCGAACAATTTTGTGCCCCTGCATCTTTGACCCTTGGGTGTTCACAATCATAAAGAGAGAAGATGGATGTGGAGATAAATGTTAAGGTAGTGGAGGTGCATCTTCTCTCTACCAAGACTTCTATTGCTATGTCACAGCCATTTGTGGATATATCATTTTCATGTGTAATGCTCCTTTTTGTAGCTAATAACAGTGACCTCTGGAATGACTTTTCATCATCCGATGCAGCCACAATCCCCCTCTTCTTAATGATATCAGTGGAACCAAATTTGCTGAAGTTTAATCAGCAATTGATACACATGCATAGGTGTACCGCAGAAGCCAAAGACACATTTATACGTCAGGGCCCAAAAGTGGAGACAGACTTTACAGGAATAAGGAAAGAATATTGCAAACAATACATGGTAGAATTTTTGCCATGTTAGTCTCCAGCTAACATTTAGTGATGCCAGCGATTGGTTTTTGTTAATCAACATGTTAAAGGATTTGAGGCAAAAGTGAGCATATAGAGTTCCCACAGATTAGTGGAATAGACTTAGAAGACTTAGAACAAGAATGAATACTTAACATCTTGGCTCAATATTAATTAAACTAAGTAATTAAACAATTTCTTAATGGCAGCAAGGTTGCATGTATATATTTAACATTTGAACAAGCTAGACCTGACACATTTAGTGAGAGCACTCATAGTTTTAGATGCTATGAGCAACTATATTATAATTTTTCCGTCTCCTATTGAAGAATGCACTCATAACATAATCATACTAACACAGTTATCTACTGAAAGTTTATACGTGGTTAGCTAAGTACTGATAATCTGATAAGTTGAGGAGAAAAGGTGGGCAGTGACAGTAACACAGCAGTTAGCCCAATGCTGTTACAGGTCAGGGCATTCCAGAGTTCAGAGTTCAATTCCTGCGTTGTCCGTAAGGAGTTTGTATATTCTTCCTGTGGAATGGGTGGGTTTTCCCTGATTTCCTCCCACAGTCCAAAGACGTACCAGTTAATAAGTTAATTGGCCATTGTAACTTGTCCTGTGGGTTAATTGGGTTTGTCAGGGGTTGCTGGGGCAGCATGGTTTGAAAGGCCAGAAGAGCCTTTATCACTAAATAAACAAATAATTCACAAGGATAGCCAGCCCTCACCCACTGTATGTACTGTATCATACGAAGCAGCAAGCTTTGAGCCCGTGACCATCATCAGAAATACTATGTACAGGGTAATTTGAGGACCTTGCATTACTAGCAACACAAAGAATTAGAGCTATTGAAATAATCAGAGATGATGTCACCATATCTAAACTTTATATTCTCAAATTTTGTTGCCAGGATGAACAGAAAAATGTTAGATTTCAAGTTGAAGCAGCGCGAAATGACTTTGAGGAAGATGATGAAAGTCCAAAGCAAAGTGATGTGAAGTTGAGAAAAAATCATTCCCTTACTGATATCACAAAAGCTATCCCCAGATTTTCATCAGGTAATTTACATTAGGGATATTTAGAATGTTTATGTTTTAAGTATAAAACATAAAAAGATATAGGGAAGGGTTGAGCAAAAGCTCCTCCCAGTGTGAAACTGAAGCTCTAGTAATAAATTTATTGTAGATCATTTCACACTATAATCCTCCACATGCCATATATTTGCCCTACTAGTCCAGGTATTCAAGTTCAAGTTTATTGTCAGTTGACTGTACGTACATACAACCAAACAAAACAACACTCCCCTGCACCATGGTGCTCACAGCACATAAAACAAGTACTACCACAAATAAGTTAATAAAATATAATTCAAGGTGCATGGAGTATGCAGCAGAAGTAAATAGTGACAAGATCTCGGTTGTGACAGTGTCCATTAGTCTCACAGCCTGAGGGAAGAAGCTGTTACCCAGTCTGGCAGTCCTAGTACTGATGCTCCTGTTCCTGACAGTAGTGGGTCAAGTACATTTGTAGATTGTGGGATGGGTGGTAGGGATCCTCAACAATGCTTTGGGCCTTCATATACAACACTCACAGTAAATGCTGCAAGTAGTGGGGGAGGGAGACTCCGGTGATCAGGTGCTTTCCAACTGAAAAGTAAAATAATATACAACACTCACAGTAAATGCTGCAAGTAGTGGGGGAGGGAGACTGCGGTGATCAGGTGCTTTCCAACTGAAAAGTAAAATAATGTCGTGGGACCGTCACTCAAAACCACTTTCACATTTGCACATAGTTAAATTTAAACTGACATTTAAAGATGCTTTGAAATACCTCATTATGAGGGAGGGGTGGGGGATGTTTGGGGAATGAAACCCAGGAAAGAAAATAGAAAGAGAAAGAATAATTTTAAATATAGGTCGGGTTGGGTAAGGTCACCATGAAGTACACAGAACAGAAAGATATTGGTTTGAAACCACAAAAGACGGAGATGATGAAATTAAGTGTTAAGCAGTTAAGGCACAGTATAATCAGTAACATTGTTTCCAGACTAGAAAAAGGCAAAATAAAAATCATGTGGACTAGAAATTTATTTGCTTAATACAACATTTGTGCTTGTTACAAATTTAAGTTATCCATTTTAGGACATACTGTATATTATGCAAATACAGCTTAACTGTTTGCTTCATGTATCGTATACAATTCTAAATAGCAATTCCATGCCTGTGATGTAGAATGACCAATGTTTTTTAAGACATTGGCACACACAGATGACATCGGTCCTCATGCAATGACCATTTTGAAACCTCATCAACCTCTACCTTATTTGAACTTGCTTACTTTATCAAAAAAAAACACAATGTGGGCCATTCCAAAACCCAAGGGTGATGCCTAACAGGTGATGTTGCTTCTGGCATCACACTTGGATTATTATGCAGCTGGGAGTTAAAGGAGGCAAGGTAGTTGCGTCATGGCACAGCACTCAGGGGAAAAAAAGACTCATTCCTGGAGGTTCCAGGAATTCTCAGGAAATTATTCATCTATGTCCAGGTATCCTAGGAGCAATATGTCTGAAGACCATATTTTTCTTAATTCATGCCAGTGCAAACCATGTGTTTTTGATAGAGCTCTCAAGAGTAAGTGCTCTTAAAAATTGTGAGCTGGGATCCCCAATTCAATGTGATGAATTTTCCAAGAGCAATACAAGTTGACACTGCTTTTGAAATGCTTCCTCACAAGTATTCTCTGCAACTTCTTTGGCTGTCAGAACTGTGCTTGTGTATGCTATAGGCCAATCAGTTCCTTAAACCTTTTCTGCCTTTTAATAAGATCACGTTGGTCTGATTGCAATTGGACTTCCCATCTATTAACAGTAATCTTTTATCCCTTTACCTGTCATAAATCTATCCATGTATGCACTAAAACATTCAGACTCTTGATTCCATAATACTGCAGGGAAGAGCATTCCAAAAACCCACATCTCAGAAGGAAAAAACTGGCATCTTTACAAGATGAGTGTTCGCTGAAGCACTCACACCTAGTCCCATGTTCTCTCACAAGGAAGCACCCTCTGCATGTTTTCAATCAACTCCCTCTCATTCGTCTAAACTCTAGCAGTTACAAACTTAGCCTGTGCAACCTTTCCTGACATGATGACTACTAGTATAAGTTTTATCTGGGTTGCTTCCAATGCATTAGCAAACATCCTAACTATGGAGATCAGAATCAGAATCAAATATGGAGACCAGTACCAAAAACAGTGCTGACTTAGTCTCACCCGTTTCCTATATATCTGAAACACAATTTTCTTACTTTTATATTCAATTATCCTGCGCACTGGGATACCTGATCCCTCTGTATCTTCAGAGCCATGCAATTCCTCTACATTTAGATAATATTTCATTTTTATTTTTCTGGCTAAACTGATAATGTTACGTTTTCCTGCATTGGCCAGATGTTTGCATACTGATGGAATCACAGGGTGATGCAGCACTGAAACAGGCCCTTTGGCCCACTGAGTCTATGCCAGCCAACAACTACCTTCTTGCACTCATCCTACATTAATCCTGTATCTATTCTCCTCATATTTTCATCAGATCCCCATAGATTCCACCATAGAGGCAGTTTTCAATGATTAATTAACCTATAGCCAGCACATTTTTGGGAGGAAACCAAAGCACACAAGCAAAAGCTATTCAATCATAGGGAGAACATGAAGTCCCCATGCTGACAGCACCCAAGGTCACGGCTGAACCCAGATCCCTGGTGCTACAGGACAACAACTCTGCTACCCCTCATCTATACAATCCCAATGTAATCCCATCTCCTTTTTTCCAGTTGCATTCAAAGCTTCCCCCAATGTTGTTATTCCTCTGCAACTGGATCCTCAACTTCCTTCTTGGGAGACCAAACTCAGTACAGGTTGGTGACCACATCTTCTCCTTGCTGACAATCAGTAAAAGGTGCATCCAGCCCACTGCTCTACTCTCCCTACACTCATGTCTGTATGGGTAGGCACAACACAAATGCCATCTATGAATCTGCAGATGATACTACCGTGGTTGGCAAAATCTCTGGTGGCAGTCAGAAGGCATGCAGGAATGAGATACATCGTCTGGTTGAGTGGCGTTACAGCAACAACCTCAGCAGGACCAAGAAATTTTAAATGGAGTTCAGGAAGAGGAAGATGACAGTCCTCATTGTGAGATCAGTGATACAAAGGGTGAGCAAGTTTAAGTTCCTGGACATTAGCATCTCAGATAGTCTATCCTGGGTTCAATATATTGATGCAATCACAAAGAAGGCACATCAGCAGCTCTCTTTTGTTAAGAGTTTGAGGAGATCTGGTCTGTCAAATTTCTGTAGATGTGGAGAGAATTCTAACTGGTTACATCAAGCCTGATGTGGAGGTTCCAATGTGCAGGATGGCAAGAGGCTGCAGAGGGTTGTAGACCCAGCCAACTCCATCACAGGCACAGCCCTCCTATCCTTTGAGGACTCTTCAGGAGGTGGCATCCATCGCGAAGGATCCTCGCCATGTGCGACATATCCTCTTCTCGTTACTATCACTGGAGAGGAGATACAGGAGCCTGAAGACCCACACTCAATGATTCAGAAAGAGCTTCTTCCCCTCTGCTGTCAGATTTCTGAATGGTCCATGAACACTACCTTGCTATTCCTTTTAGTTGCAATATTTACTTACAGTCTGTGTCACTTTATTAGGTAGATACACCTGTGCACCTGCTCATTAATTTAAATATCTAATCAGCCAATCTTGTGGGAGCAACTCAATGCATAAAAGCATGCAGATGTGGTCAAGAAGTTCAGTTGTTGTTCAGACCAAACAGCAGAATGAGGAAGAAATATAATCTAAGTGTCTTGGACATGGAATGATTGTTGGAACCAGATGGGGTGGTTTGAGTATCTCTGCTGATCTCCTGGGATTTTCACACACAAGTTTCTAGAGTTTACAGAGAAAGATGCAATAAGTATAAAACATCCAGTGAGCAGTAATACTGTGGGCAAAAATGCATAATTAATGAGGGAGGTTAGAGGAGAATGGCCAGGCTGGTTCAACCTGACTGAAAGGTGACAGTAACTGAAGTAACCACATGCTACAACAGTGGTGTGCAGAAGAGCATCTCTGAAGGCACTACACTTCTAACCTGGGCTACAGCAGCAGAAGACTATGAACATATACGCAGTAGCCAATTAATTAGGTACAAAAGTTATTTGTAACTTATAATAATTTAGTGACAGTGCACGGTACTGGGTTCAGCAAAACAACAAATTTCACATCATATAAGACAGTGACAATAAGCCTGATTCTGGTTCTGATTTGAAGTGATTAACACCTTGCCCTCCATTTGATCAAACCAAGAGTAGCCCACAATAGGAGTATTATTGAGCTCCATCAACAAGCCAGAGGAGAGAGAACTCCAATCTGGTGGTCAGCAATACACAGCCTTGAGAGCAACCAGCAGCCGAAGTCTACTTTGAAGGTTTAACAAATTGAGCAAAAATGGTAGGAGACCAACCTTCATGAAGAGCAGAGAACACTGTACTCTAGGAATCCAGTGAATACACATTTGACTGCTCCAAGTGAAATGGATTGTGCTTAAGACTCAGAACAGATAGTTATTGCTTAAGTTAGATATTTTATGATTAACTGGGTGTGAGCGTGTGAATAATGCTTGCACTTGCTCAGGGATCTGATTTGTGACCTTTTATTTGCCTTGAATGCATGAAGCACCTGGTTTAAAATGCTCCAAAAGTAAATGCTTGTATAGAGAGAAGTGAGGGGCTGGAACTGCTTAGGTTGCTCTATCAGGAGTTAGGCTAAACTTGAACAAAATGATCTCTCTCCTTGCCCTAATGATTCCGTGACAGCATTGCCTCTGACAAGCAAGTCCAGCTCCTGACCTTCGTGTGTGGCTTAGCTACTAAGCCTAGTGGAACCCTTTCAACTGACAGAAGAAGGAGCAAAGTTGGGTTACAAGCACCCTAAAGCCAGTCACTTCAGGCATCTGGGGCTCAGTAGTGGTTGGCAGCTCATCAAGGAGGAGGAAAATTCTGATCTCAAACCTCCACTGCCTTGTGGCTATACCCACTCATGAGGAAGGCTTTGACAGGGAAATCCCGAGGGAAAAATCCAGAGTGGAAGTGGAATCCCATTCCCATTCCAATATGTCTATCCATGGCCTCCTTCACTGTTGTGATGAGGCCCACTTAGGTTGGAAGAACAACACCTTATTTGGGTAGCCTCCAACCCGATGGCATGAACATCAATTTCTCAAAATTGTGGTAATGCCCCTATCCAGCCACCCTTCACCATTTCCCATCCCCTTTTCCCTCTCTCACCTTATCTCCTTGCCCACCCTTCACCTCCCTCTGGTAATCCTGCCCCCTTTTTCTTTCTTCCATGGGCTTCTGTCTCTTTCACCAATCAACTTTCCAGGTCTTTACTATTTATAAAGTCAAATGCTTTTGTAAAGTGTATGAAGGCCATATTTAAAGTGGGAGATTTTGATCCTGGGCTTTCTCCTGTAATTGGTGTGCTGTAGAAATCATGTTAGATGTTTCTCTGGCTGGACTGAAGCCACACTGAGACTTACGAAGGAATCTTCTCCTGGTCCAGGTCTTGACAAGCTGGTCATAAGTATGATTTAAAAATTTTGTGCCATCTTCCTTGCGGATTTCTGCTGAAATTCCATCAGGCCCAGTGGCCTTTTTATTCCTCAATTTCTTGCAAGCTGTCTGCACCTCTTTGATACTAGAAGGCTTACTCAAGTCCTCCTTCATGGGTCATTGTGGTTGATGACTTCAAAGTCAACAATGGTGTTAAGATTAAGTAGCTCCTGAAAGTGTTCCTTCCATCGAGAATTGATTCCATTAATTTTGGATGGTATGCTGATAGGATGCTGCTCACCACATTGGAATATTTGTATCTGTTTAATGCCAGAAAATAGGTAAAGCAGAATACAGCTTAGACCTTCAAATAATAGTAGAAATAAAACAGTAATAGTTTTTTTTATATTTAATGATGTAGAGTTTTCTAAATCAATATATAGAGGTACTGACTAGAGAGGATCCTATTAGGAAACGAGTTAGGACAGGGGAACACTTTGGTTCCAGTGATCATAACATCATTAGTCTCAACTTGATCTTGAATAAAGATAGATCTGGTCCTTGGGTTGAGGTTCTAAATTGGAAAAAGGCCAAATTTGAAGAGATGAGAAAGGATCTAAAAAGCGTAGATTGGGGCAGGTTGTTCTCTGGCAAGGATGTCATTGGTAAGTGGGAGGCCTTCAAAGGAGAAATTATGTTCCTGTCAGGAGTAAAGGCAAAGTGAATAAGAATAAGGAACCTTGGTTCTCTAGGGATATTGAAATTCTGATAAAGAAGAAGAGAGTGATGTATGACATGTATAGGAAACAGGGAGCAAATAAAGTGCTTGAGGAGTATAAAATGAGTAAGAAAATACTTAAGAAAGAAATCAGGAGGGCTAAAAGAAGACATGAAGTAGCTTTGGCAGTCAAGGTGTAGGATAATCCAAAGAGCTTCTACAGGTATATTAAGAGCAAAAGGATAGTAAGGGATCTTGAAGATCAGAGTGATTGGCTATGTATGGAACCAAAAGAAATGGGGGAGATCTTAAATGGGTTTTTGGTGTCTGTATTTACTAAGGAAACTGGCATGGAGTCAGTGGAAATAAGGCAAACGAATAGTGAGGTCATGGAACCTATACAGATTGAAGAGGAGGAGGTGCTTGCTAGCTTGAGGCAAATCAGAGTAAATAAATCCCCAGGACCTGACAGGGTATTCCCTTGGATCTTGAAGGAGACTAGTGTTGAAATTGCAGGGGCCCTGACAGATATATTTAAAACGTCAGTATCTACGGGTGAGGTGCCGGAGGATTGGAGGATAGCTCATGTTGTTCCGTTATTTTAAAAAGACTCTAAAAGTAATCCAGGAAATTGTAGGCGGGTACCTTTGACGTCAGTAGTAGGTAAATTATTGGAAGGAGTACTAACAGATAGGATCTACAAGTATTTAGATAGATGGGGACTTATTAGGGAGAGTGAACACAGCTTTGTAAGTGGTAGGTCATGTTTAACAAATCTATTTGAGTTTTTCGAAGAGGTTACAAGGAAAGTGGATGAAGGAAAGGCAGTGGATGTTGTCCACATGGACTTTAGTAAGGCCTTTGACAAGGTCCCACATAGGAGGTTAGTTAGGTAGACTCAGTCACTAGGTGTACATGGTGAGGTAGTAAATTGGATTAGACATTGGCTCAATGGGAGAAGTCAGAGAGGGGTAGTGGAGGATTGCTTCTCTGAGTGGAGCCCTGTGACTAATGGTGTGCCACAGGGATCAGTGCAGGGTCCATTGTTATTTATCATCTGTATAAATGATCTGTTTGATAATGTGGTAAATTGGATCAGCAAATTTGCTGATGATACAAAGATTGGAGGTGTAGTGGACAGTGAGGAAGGTTTTCAAAGCTTACAGAGGGATTTGGACCAGCTGGAAAAATGGGCTGAAAAATGGCAGATGGGGTTTAATACAGACAAGTGTGAGGTATTGCACTTTGGAAAGAAAAACCAAGGTAGAACATACAAAGTAAGTGGTAGGGCACTGAGGAGTGCAGTAGAACAGAGGGATCTGGGAATACAGATACAAAATTCCCTAAAATTGGCGTCACAGGTAGATAGGGTATTAAAGAGAGCTTTTGGTACATTGGCCTTTATTAATCATAGTATTGAGTATAAGAGTTGGAATGTTATGGTGAGGTTATATAAGGCATTGGTGAGGCCAAATTTGGAGTATTGTGTGCAGTTTTGGTCACTGAATTACAGGAAGAATATTAATAAGGTTGAAAGAGTGCAGAGAAGGTTTACAAGGATGTTGCTGGGACTTGAGAAACTGAGATACAGAGAAAGGTTGAATAGGTCAGGACTTTATTCCCTGGATCATAGAAGAATGAAGGGAGATTTGATAGAGGTATATAAAATTATGATGGGTATAGATAGAGTGAATGCAAGCAGGCTTTTCCCACTGAGGCTAGGGGAGAAAAAAAACCAGAGGACATGGGTTAAGGGTGAAGAGGGAAAAGTTTAAAGGGAACATTTGGGGGGGGGGGGCTTCTTCACACAGAGAGTGGTGGGAGTGTGGAATGAGCTGCCAGATGAAGTGGTAAATGTGGGCTCACTTTTAACATTTAAGAAAAACTTGGACAGGTACATGGATGAGAGGTGTATTGAGCGATGTGGTCCAGGTGAACCTCAGTGGGACTAGGCAGAAAAATGGTTTGGCACAACCAAGAAGGGCCAAAAGGCCTGTTTCTGTGCTGTAATGTTCTATGGTTCTAGTACAACTTAAAGAAAATACTACATTGGTACAAACTTTTGTGAGATCACAGTTAGAGAACTACAGTATTTGTTAACTAACTTTAGGAAGGGCGTAGAAGTTAAAGGCACGGGTCAGGATGATACAGGAACAGAAAATGCTGAAAACCTTCAGCAAGTCAGCAGTGTGCACAGAAAGAGAAATGGAGTTAATGCTTCAAGTCAAGAACCCTTTGCAAAACTAGCACATGCAGCTTTTTGATTACCATTCAGGGCAACATCTGGGGAAAAAAATTAAAAAAAAACACAGGATAAGATGCTAATATTCCTTGTGCCAATGGGTTGTGAGCACTTGCTTGAGACTTTCTTGTGGGTGCCTTCCTTCCTTGATTTTTCAACGATTAGCCCACTACATCGGATGGCTCAATGATGACTTCTGGCATCCTACAATCACTTCCCCCCCCCCCCCCCCATTGTGTCTTCCCACTCTCTTGACACAAGCTTAGAGACCAGGAAAGTTCTTTTTGCTTAATCCAATGCCAGTGACTGCTTCTTTCTGCCCCCTCTGATGTAGCTCTGAAGGTTTGCCGTAGAGTCTGACCATGGATTTGGTCCTTAACAATTTGATGGTGGATGTGGCTATAATTCTCTACAATCCACTTCCACAGGACAGACTTTGGTTTCCTAGCCCTGTCACTGAGCTTCAGCTGCTAGATCTGCATAGCATAGCCTCTTGCGTTCATATGCTTCAGCCACTAAGTCCTCCCACGGGACTGTAAGTTCCATTATGTAGACAGTCTGTAATGAAATCGACCAGAGAACCAAGTCCAGCCTATGGTTAGTAGTAGCAATTTCCAGTGAAAAGGTGAGTTGCTTATTAACATCCACCATCTTTTTCCAGTCACAGGCCATGTTCATCTGTCCTGTTTCTGGCTTAGGAGGGAGATTAGTTGGTCTTTTCACTCCCTCCTGGACAAATACTGCTGATGTCAGAGCATTAGTCGTTCTAGGAGGCAAGGAGTTGGTTGCTATCTTGTTGGCCTCAATCACTGCTGCCAGACTCTTCAAGACCAGATTGTGACGCCATGTGTATCTGCCTTGTGTGAAGCTGGATTTGCCACTTGCCAGGATATGCTTGAGTGTCGCTGGAATTGGGTACAGGGCACAAGTTGGGTCCTCACCAAACCACTGGTGGAGGTTTTTTTGTGAGGGAGGCACATCATATGTAACTCTAATGAGAAAGCTAAGTCTACTTGCTTCCATCTCCCATATGTCCTTCCAGCTGATTTTCCTCCTCTCACTGCTTTCCCACCACATCCACTGCCCCTGCTTAACCAGGGAGACGGCCTTTGTACTTCTGTCTGAGTCTTCTTGTCGCCTCACTTCCTTGACAACCACCTTCCTTCGCTCTGGAATTGTGGCCTTGTGCCAAGTGGGTTACTTGCTGCCAGACCAAATCCGCCCTGCCCTGTTAGACTTGCCCCACAGTGTCTCAATGCCTAAGGGCTGCTGTTGCTTGCTGCAGCATATCAGCTGAGGTCCATTTATACCCAGTTGATAAGGTACGTGCAGCGTTACTGATGATCTTGTCACAAGAGGCTTTGAGCGTCATCTGCAGACACACGTTCGAACACTTGAATTCCTCTGTAAGGCCAGTGAAAGGTAATTCAAGGACTCCTCTACCATAGAGACTGATGTTACTGATGGGACACCAAGCCATTTCTTTACGAACAACTTGATGGTTCACTCGAGCTTCTTCACAGTTGTTGCTGGGACCTCAGAGACAGTGAGTAGCCACATCACCCAGGGTAGGAGTCCAAACTGTAAACACCAGAGCTTCAGCTTCCCAGGCAGCATGGTCTTGTCAGTGTTATCCAGGCCACTGGTGATGTGTTGCTTTAGTTGGTACACGTGCTCCTTGTCATGAAGCTGGCGTTGTACCATCTACTCAGGCTTTTGACAGGCCATCCAGACACTGTGGGAATTGGGTCATCACCAATGAGGAATTTTATGTCTTTCAGCATTCCCTTGACAATGGAGATGCTTCATGACTTGTTGGGTTTGCTTTCCATTCTGGCCAACTTGATGTTTTCCTGGAGCTTTCCAGGTAGTCGCTTGGTGCATGCTACAGTAGTGATCAGTGTTGTTATATCATCCACATACGCCCTAATAGGGGGAAGACAAAGTCCAGCACTTGTTCCTTCAATGCCTACCACCCATCTTGAAGCCCTGATAAGGATCTCATGGCCATTATGAAGGCCAGGGGTGATAGAGTGCAACCTGCCATAATACCTCCTTACAGTCACTGCCATGTTGCGGTAAAATCTGCTGTTGTGGAGCACAATTTCAGGTCTTGACAATACAACATCATCAGCATTATGATGGGATCTAGTGTCTGGAAGAAGTCAAATGCATCTCGGTGGGGTGCATGAGGAGTTGAGCCAAATGCATTGGTGAGGTCCAGTGAGGTCGCAGATTTCTTTTGTCCTTCCTAGCTGCTTAGACCTGGTGCCATAAGGGATTGGCCATTCATAAATACAAAACCTAGAAAATTTCTTGAAGTATTTTTATATCAGATGCTTATGTAGTCAGATTTTTTCTGCACTTACAGTGAAATTATTTTGGGCATGAAAACAGCTGTTACAAAATATTTAGTAGTTTCTACTGAAAAATTGGTTGTTGGCAGGAAATTTAATCAAAGTTTTAAAAAATTTTAAGTTTGGAGTGAACCAGTAGAGAAACAAATCACTCTGGTTGTGGTGAAAGAAATGAAATCATCAATTTAAATGCATCACACAAAGAATGTGGACTGTTAGAATATTTCCTCACAAGAAAGGTTAAGAGAAATACAAATACTTAATTTAAGGGAAATACAGATAAATATTTGAAACAGAAGAAGATCTGGTCTCATTTGAGACAGTCTATGAACTTTGACTATAACAGACATTAGTCCAATATGCCATAGTTCTTTGACTTCTAAATTCTGGAAGAAATTATCATTCCCATCACTGAACATTTTTATGTTGTAAATTTATCACCATCTGTCTCAACCTTGCTTCTGCAATTACACACCTGCTTTATCATTACACCTGACAGTGCATCATGCTGTCTTCAGGCAGCAAGTTGTAATAGCATTTGGTTCCAGTCACAAGTTATTTATGTTAAGCCAAAGTTTTTCTCTCAAAGGTTTTAGTTTTGAAAAATAAAAGATAGAACAAAACAATTACTTTGCCTAAGACTAAATTTAAAATTATATATGCTTTTGTTTAGCTGCTGGAAAGAAACCCCCAGAAGACGATAACTTAAGTGCAACCGAAGAATCAAATGAAGAGATGGCTCGGCCAACATCTGGAAACAGTTGTCCATCTGGTGTTCAGAATGGTCAAGCTGGTATTCAGAATGAGGCCCCAAGTGAATATTTTGTTGACAGCATGCCATCAACTGATCATGAAAGCAATGCAAATCAAGAATTGCCATCAAGTTCCCGATCTGATTCAATAAAATCTTCAATTTTAAAAGAAGATAACGATTTTGAAAGCACCAATAGCTGCCGTTTGCCTGGCAATACATGGGAGATGCCAAGCCCAATGGCAAATGAGGACTTACTCGACAAAAAACTTCATTATTTAGTGAGCAGTGGTAAACAGAAATCTATAACAGATAAAAAATTCCAAAAAGGTGACCTTCCTACACAGAAGGACTTCATAAATGAATACTGCTCGGAAGCTCCTTCACAAGCCCTTCTGCAGTACAACCATGATTGTGATACAAGTAGTCAGTCTTCAGATAGTAGTTGTTCGTGTGCTGAACAATCCGCATATTGTGCTCTAAATAACATTTCTTTACAAGACAACTGTGATACCCTTGTTTTCATTCCAAGGAGACCAACAGCTAGTAATCTACAACAAGAGTGTGCAGAACAGGGTTCCAGCACTGAAGGTTCACATGTTAAGGAGCAAAAATTAGTCTTCCCTCGGCATACCAAGAGTGGTGCAGTCATTTATCGACTTAGCGATCCTGAAGCTGAATTCAAAGACTAGTTTTAAAGTGGTAGGTCACTGAATCACTGAACTGATTGGAATGGTACAAGAGATCCAATTTACTCATTAAGACTTTATCAATGGCAGTGAAGACAAAATATAAAATAATTTTATAATTTCATTCTTTATCTATAAAAATAAAACATTTACTGATGTTTCTATTTTGTCAAAAAATAGACCAGACGTGTTCTTGTACAGTTTGTGTATGTTATGAATTCTGGTACCCAGAAATCAACTGAATGGTGAATTTCCTCTTTAACAAAGAACAGCAGTATCTGTATTTTCTTTTTAACCAATACCTATCTGATTATTGCATATTGCATTTGGAACAAAATCAGGGGACTCCAGTGCAGAACTGAGAGGGAGCCACATTGTTAGTGGTCATCCTTCTGATGAGATGTTAAAAAGTACCCTGACTGCTCTGCTTGATGAATATGAATGATCCTGATGAGTTATTTTGGAGAAGATCAGAGTGTTCTCAGTGTTTCAGGAATGACCTTTCCTTAACCAATATCACTAAAATAACTATTTTTTTTTCTGAGAGCTTATATGTAAATTGACAATCATAATTTCTGCAATACATCACTTCAAAGTATTTCACAGATCTTAAATCACTTTGGAATCCTCTGAGGTTTTGAGAAGTCCTTTATAAATGTACATTTTTCCTTTATCATAATCACACAGCTCAAAATGTTTCTAAACAGCCATTCCCACAATTTTATTAGTGCCTGTGCACAATGGATAAAATCTATTTGTAATTAAAAGATGAACTTCACTTTTGCCATGAAAAGCAGAATCTGTATCTTAAATAGATTTAACCTTAAATGTTTGGCAGCACTTAGGAATGCATTCTCTGAGAGCTGAGCATTGTTTTGGGTTTTCAGCACATGCTCTGTGATACAGAAACAATGAAGCTACTGTGTAAAATTAACCCTGATCATTTCAAGTAAATGTTTAAACCAATTTCTACTCAAATAATGTATTTCCATCTGCCCATTCCTCCCATTTTCCCTCTTTCTTATCCCTTGTCTTTTAGTTTGTAACCGTATCTTCCTCTGCGGTCGTCTCTCAGGACCACTTCAGTTTCATGGATTTTTGAGGTGACTGATAAGGACAGTGTGAGACCTGCAGACTCTTTCTCAGGTGGAGTAGGGGTGTTTGATGGGGTAGCCATGTGGGTAGGTTAAAGGCGATATGTTCTTTCCATCATTTACAATAGGCTTCTGTATTATCTTGATGCATGGTCTTGAAGTTCTCAATGCCAACATGATTGTGCATTCACTGCTTTGAGTAGTCATGGGCCATGGATTGTCAGGAGTTAGAAATAATGTTGCTCTGTTTTGTTGAGGTTTTGGGAACTCTCTTGAATCTTTTCCTCTATCTCTGCCTGTAACCTGGTGGCTTCATAAAGCCCAGTATAAAGTGTTTTGTTTTGGGAGTCTGGTGTCAGGCGGACAAGCGATGTGGCCTGTGCAAATCGACCCAAATGAATGTATTGTTGGCTTTGTTGGTGGGAATGCTAGCACGAGAGAATTTCTTGTAGTTCATATCCTCTTGATGGACTTCAGAGCATTTTGCAGATGGAATTGGTGATATCCCCCTCGTATGTGGAGGTGTTTGCTGTAAATAATTGAAGTTTCAGAAACACGGAGGAGGACAGTAATTAGAGCTGCTCACTAGATCCTGAATTTTTTTGCTAGGTTTGGGATCTTGATCTTTAGACACCTTTCATTAGAAAGCTAAAGGCTGTGCTGGTGCACTGAAGACAGCAGAATTTCATCACTGCTTTTACTGAGAGATGACTTAATATATCAAGAGTGACCCATATTTGCTAGGATTTTGTTAGGATTTTAATGGCATTATGATGGTTAAAAAAAAGCTTTAGGCACATGCTCTTGTATAAATTAATGTGGTGCTGAGGCTCTGAATGTGTGCCTACATAAGCACACCTGTGTACTATGGTTCTAATAATGAGATTAGAATAACCTTTGATCTGTGTGGTTGCAGTAGTTTCCGTTGTCTTACAGATCAGTTTCAGTACAGATGAAAGCTTGTTGGAGGTGAAGCACAGCAAAGTGAACAAGTTTTTTTTTGGGGAGGCACAGGGGTGATATGTGTTTACTTGCCCCAGTCTGCAGTGATATTAGATCTGTTGTAGACTTATTGGTTAAGATCACAGCTTGATCCTGAGATGGATGCAAATTGAAGCTGAATTCCTGCCATCAGCCAAGTTTGAGGAGGCTGCCCTGGTCCCTCTTGCTTCACAGAGTTAAAGACTATAGTGAGTCAAAAAAGGCCATTAACGCATTTTATCTCCTTGTAGTTTTCTCAGAATCAGAATGAAAATCAGATTTATTATCATTGACGTGTATTGTGCAGTTTGTTATTTTGCAGCAGCTGTAGAGTGCAATACATAAAAATAAATCATGCAAAGGAGAAATAATGACATATATGTAATTAACATTTCTTATCAGCCTTCTTACAAGAAATTATATGAAAATTTGATTTAGAGATTGTTCGGTGCTATTTTCTAAAAAGATTGCAACATTACAGTGTGGTGTAAGCATTCATACAGTAGTACAACACTCATAACATCATGATGTTTCAGTAAGAAAATTTCTCATAATCACTGGCAATAATGATACAGACATCAACACCAGCTGCTGGAGAGGGATGATTATTTGGAAGTGACTCTTCTTCTGGAGAGCAGAAATAATAGGAAGATCAAAGAAGTTGATTGATCATTTTGCTCTCAAGAAGGATGTCCTTTGTTCAATGTGGCCAAGGCAAAGGCAGCCCTCAAGATCTATCTGTATGTGATATTGTTAGAGGTCCATATTAGCAACATAACTATGCTGACCAGTGTCTCAAAAAATATAATATTACAAAATTCATCAAGGCAAGTTCTCACAACTTATGGCTCCTCCAGTGTATAACTTATTCTCATAAACTGTTTTCCTTACCTTTTCCCCATGTTCTGCATGAACCCATTGCCTTCGGCCTAGTGTGCCTCTCTTTGTTAGCCTTGGTGAGGTTCTGGAGCCATGAAGACAGACAAGTGATTTGGGCAACACCGGGTGTATGCACAGCTGTTACTTGGTATTGTGCAACTGACTGGCATTGGAGAAATGGAGATTTCATGGTTCAGCATTGTAGGATATTTCCTGTGACCTCTGGCTCTCAAACAATACACTCTCTTCTTGCCAAGGTACCCATGCCTGCTTCCTTAATCAACAAACAAACCAGTTTACACCTCATAGCCTGGAGCCAGCCTGTCAAAAGCATAGCTCTTAATGCATATTCTAGGGGACATCTGTACCTCAGAAGCTGGAAGGGAGCCAAACCTCCAGCATCTTCTCATAACTAATGGTAGGGTTTCTAAATTTATGTGTAATTCCATAAAACTTAGAAATATTGGTGGTGTGTGTGTGTTTTGATTAATTGTTCTGGTAATTTTTCTTTGCAAGCAATTTGTAAATGTGTTGATTCATCTCATGCTGATTGAAGCAACTTAATTGGCTGTTAAATTCCACTCATTGTTTATGTTGCTCTACTGGTTACCTTTGCATAACTGCTTTGAATGTTTGTGTAGATCACTTCGCATGCCTGTATAAATGGATACAAACTCCACCCTGTCAGATTGCATCACAGAAGTAAAAAGTCCCATTCTTTGGTGATGTTTATCCATTCTTCAGGAAATTTCAGAGTTATTCAAATGAGAGGACATTGAGTAATTTTTGGATGTGGACAGTCTAAGATGCCATGTCATCAGGTTAAATAGAGTTGCACAGGCCACTTTAGAGTCTGCTATCAAAGAACAATCAGTGCTAGTAGTTGCAACCCTACAGCACAAGATCATCTTAGCGATAATAGTGGATATGTAGATGATTCATCAGTTCATGATGGTTACTTTCTGTAGAGGTAGGGATTTTTTTAGTATTTAAATGTAAAGTGACATCCTGAAAGCTTGTCACCAGTGAACATTGACACTATATTGTGGTTTTGCTGCAAGTTGTGAAACATCAGAAATACAGTCTGTTTCAGGCCTTACAGTTGAGAGACATATGCCATTCAGAAGTTACTGCTGGAAGAAGAATATCAAAACTTGTTAGAAAACAATAGGAAAGTTGCGCTTTTTTTAACGGTGAAAAATTAAAAGATGCCATTATTAGAGGGAACTGAGATACTTGGTATCCTTATCCATTGAAAGTTAAATGAAGATTCAACAAGCAATTAACAAAGCACAAAGCATATTGGCCTTTATTGCAAGAGGATTGGAGTGCAAGAGGAGAGATGTTTTGCTTCAATTATAGAGAACTCTGGTGAGATTCAGTTCAAATATTATGTCAGATTTGGTCTCCCTGCAGTAGGAAGTATATACTGACAAAAGAGTGCAGTGAAGGATCTCTGGGTTGGCTAGTCTATTGAATGAGGAGAGGTGAAGCAAACTAAGCCTGTACTATTGAGTTAGAAGAATAAGAGATGATCTTATTGGAAATTGCAAAGTTACTAAGGGACTTGACAAGGTAGATATGAATTTCTTTCAACGGATGCTGCCCGACCTGCTGAGTTCATACAGCTTTTTTGTACGTTTAGATTTGACCACAGCATCTGCAGTGTACTTTGTGTTTAGATATGAAGTTGATGTTTCCCGGAGCTGGACCACAAGGAAACAGGATTAATAATCTCAAAATAAGAGTTTGGTCATTCATGTGATAAATAAGATATTTCTTTGCCCAGTAAATCATAAATCTTTGGAATTCCCTAACTAGGAAGCTCATTGACTGAAGACAGAAACAGGGATTGATATATTTTATCGTATTAATAAAATAAAAGGTTAATACAGTGGTACAGTAAAGGAGCTGAGGTAAATACGCCTATGACTTTACTGAATTGTCTGTCTGATTCTATTTGTTATGTTCTTAGGACTATAGAGATGGATATATTACTTGACAACATGCTCTTTTGCTGAGTGCCAGGATTTGAGTCTAGCTCGCAAAGTATGATGTTTGGTATATAATTGTGCAAATAAATGTGCGAAAAAGTTTGCTTGACTGCATTTTCAAATGAAACTGTAAGGATGCTGTGTTTAATATTTGATCGGTTAAAGTGCTGATGATTTATACTTCTAACTAGATATTCCACTGAACCAGGAGGTAATTATTTGTGTTAGTGATGAATAGTCATTACATGTCTCATTTCTCAGTGATCAGTGTGCATTGTGTGAATACCCAAACCAAAAGCCATGGATAAACCGGAAGATTTGAAGTCTGCTGAGGGCTAGATTTGTGGCTTTCAAGACTGGTGATATAGAAATGTACAAGAAATCCAGGTAGAACCTATGGAAGGCTATTTTAAGGGTAAAAAAAACTATTCTGATTGAGGTTAGAGATGGAATTGGATGCACATCAGGGTTTGCAGGTCATTACTCCCTACAAAGTAAAATGTAACATCATGAATGGCTGTGATGCTTCACTCCTAGATGAGCTCAGTGCCTTTTATGCATGCTTTGAAAGGGAAAATAAAACTACAGCTGTGCAAGTTCTTGAAGAAAGGCACACAAGAGTGAAATAAATCAGCTGGTTAAGTGGTATTGCAACAACACCTTGCACTCAACATCAGTAAGTTCATGGAATTGATTGTGGACTTCAGGAGGGGGAGATGTGGAAAGGGTGAGTAGTTTCAAGTTCCTGGCTGTCAACATCACAGAGGATCTATCCTGGGCCCAACATATTGGTGCCATTACAAAGAAGGCACGACAGCAGCTATATTTCATTCAGAGTTTGAGGAGAATTAGTATGTCACGAAAGACACTCACAACTTTCAACAGATGTACCATGGAGGATGTTCTAATTGGTTGCATCACAGTCTGGTATGGAGGGGTCACTGCACCTGATCAGGAAAAGCTGCAGAAAATTGTAAACTCGGCCAGCTCCATCATAGACACAAGCCTCCCCAGCATCCAAGACACCTTCAAAAGGTGATTCCTCAAAAAGGTGGTATCCGTCATTAAAAACCCCATCACTCAGCACATGCTCTCTTCTCATTGAAACCATCAAGGAGGATGAAGAAGACATGAACTCAGTGTTTTTGAATAGCTTCTTCCCTCTCTTTTTGTGCTACTTATTTAATTTTATTTTATTTTTAAAATATCAATATCACTACCCAATAGAGGGCACTGAACAGTGAGATACTTAAAAGAAAATAAAGGACCACATCAGGTTCAGCCCTGGCCTCTACATCTGTGAAGTCAGTGGGTTCTCCCTGTGACAGTATAAATTTTCTCCAGTGCTCCAAATTCCTCACATATCACAAAGGTGGGTTGGTTAGTAGGTTAATTGGTTGGGTGAATGGAAAAAGAATCATCTTGTGCCTATGAATCATCTACAGATCTACTATTATTGCTAAGGTTGTCCAGTACTTTGGAGTTGTCACTGGCAGTACTGATTATTCTTTGATGGCAGACTCCAAAGAGGCCTATGCAACTCCATTTGGCCTCATGACATGGACTGAGGCAATTGCTCTGAAAGCTAGCAATAGGCTGAATGACTTCTGTGCCATAAGGAAAAACCATATTCTGATCCTAATAATCTTTAACTGATATAACTGCAGATGTTCATATATGGACCATTTGGTGAGCACCAATAAGATTTACAAATTGAAAAGACAACCTACCACAGAAGTATTTAATCTTTGATTAGATGAATTCAAGATGATACAGGTATTGTTAGGTGTGAGAAGTGACAATGAAGATTAAGGTTCATATTTTTGCCAAGGTTTCTCACTGATAATAATGATACTCAGATAGGTAAGAGGATCTTTTTAATAATCAATTCCAGTGTGTCACTTTCATCCTTGGGCATTCCACTATGAATGTAGGTTGACTGTAATTAGTCCTTTAAAAGTAATTGTTTCTCAGCAATCAGCATTAGCAAAAGTTACTTGAACTGTGAGTGAAAGGTAGCTGGCACTTGTCTGATCTGTGTGGTTGAAAATCTTGCAGGTGACGAGTCTTGGACATTGACCTACTGCTCTCTTTATTTCAAGTTGCAATCAATTTTGTAATGGGTCTTTTGGATCAAAACAATACTTAAGTAGCTGGGGTTCTCATTAGGGTAATTAATAAACTCTTCTTGATTGAACAGAATAATTAGCACAAGCACTGATTTGACAAGAGCCGACAATGTTAGCAATATGGGCAAAGATTCCCCGAAATGTACTAAGTTGCTTCATCTGTCTTCATGGGATTTTCAGCAGAATAGCATTACTTTGGGAGAGCGATAAGAACAATATGCCATATGACATTTAATGCTTTATTTTGTCAGTTTACTGGCAAGAGATAGAAGAAAGTCTCTCTGATTTTCACCATCCACTAGTATTTAATTTATTCTGTCACTGATCTCACTGCTTGTTTTCCATTGTTTCTCTAAATAGCATTAGTGGCAGTATTTAATTTCACCGACAAGATAAAAGAAAATGTAGCTGTTTCCCCAGTTGCTAATCTTTTCAGCCTCCAAATATCTCAACACACACATTGGTTTGTTGCCACCATAGACTAGATTTTGCTCTGAATTACTGTGTTACAATGCTGGAAAATGAATGAAGGACCTGTGACGAAATCTTCATCATCAGGAATAGCTATTTCTTTTCTTGATGCTCCCAATGAGGTATCTCAATTATCTCCTGCTTAGCCATCTCATAAGATTTAAGTAATGATGAGATAGCAATATCTGAGAAACTTGCATTTCTCTGACTTTAGCGATTAAATAAAAGAATCATATAGAAAGCCTACTTTTAGCAACATTTGCAGAAAGTCTTGATGGTGGATTTTCATTTGATCTTGTATGTTTTATGATGGTTTGGCATTCATTAGGATCATTAATTTTATATTTATTTTTCTATTATTTTTATTTTTCTATTTTTCTATTGTTTTTTTATTATTTTTCTATTGTTTTCCCAATATTTCCCTTCAAAGAGTGCTCCATTCTAGTTTACTGACCATCTGTCACATGCTAGCTTTATATGTTACCTCCAATAGAAAAGTCTACAAATCATTTAGTTTCAGAAAATAGGCTAGGCTAGGGACTGTGGGAATAGGTCAGCAAGCAAGCATTCCATCCTAATCCCC
This sequence comes from Hypanus sabinus, assembly GCF_030144855.1. Lineage (NCBI taxonomy): Eukaryota > Metazoa > Chordata > Chondrichthyes > Myliobatiformes > Dasyatidae > Hypanus > Hypanus sabinus. The sequence continues at coordinate 44,649,352 of NC_082716.1, read as the reverse complement.
CCTCTGATAAATAGCCATTTTATGCTTTTTTTGAGAGACATTCTATCTTGCTCCGACTGAACAATTTTAATTGCTTCTTTCCAAAATGTCAGTTTGTCTCAGTAAAATCATTCTTACATCTGAGACCAAGGGTAGTTGTTTTAGCTCTATTCTGACATCAGCAGGTTATTGACTACCTGAAGATCGTTACATTGTCCCATACATCATGCTTCAAATAAGATGGTATCCTGTTCTTAAGACCAAGGCTGCTTCCTCACTCAGTGCTACCAAAAGCATATTAAAAGCCATATTTCATGGCTATCTATAATACTACTGTGTATAAATTGACTGCCTACTTTCATGATGATTGAAAATAAAACTGTATTTTGTTGCTTTTGATAATGTAGGTTCTTTCCCTCCCACTATCACCTCTCCTCTGCCATGGCTCAGATGAAAGCACTCACACCAGAAACTTGAGACTCTGGTAGTGCAGGGAGGGCTGCAGTGCTAGATGAGGGGTTGTTCTGATGATATATTAAAATTCAGAAATGCTGTGTGCCTTTCAGGTGACATAAAACATCACCTCATGGAGTCATAGGTAATTTGGCACAGCCATAGGCCCTTTGATCCAATGAGTGCCCACCCTGCTGGTTCCCAGCAAAGATGGCGCCACTTACAGCAGCCATGTTGCAAGCTCTGTACTAACTTTCCAGCATGCTGATAATTTCTGCAATTTCTTTCGCATTTCTTGTTCAAGAAGCTGATAGTTACATCAGATATGATTGACTAACTCTTCAGAACATTGGGAAGATGGCATTTATTCACAACTTGACGCTTTTTCTACACTGGGAACCCCTGCTTACACAATCTATGGGAGGCTCATTATTTTTGCCTGAGTCATCCCAACCACAAACTGTTCGAGCTGCTACCATCCGGGAAATGGTACCGCAGCATTAAAACCAAGACCAATAGTCTCCAGATCAGCTTCTTCCACCATCCATCTGACTGATTAATTCATACTGACACAATTGTATTTCCAAGTTATATGGACTGTTCTATTGTACGTTTTACTGTACATACTACTTATTACAAATTACAATAATTTGCACATTTCACATTGTCTGAGACATAATGAAAGGATTTTTACTCCTCATGTATGTGAAGGATGTAAGGAATAAAGTCAATTCAATTCAATTCTTGTATTCAACCCATTCCCCCCGCCCCAATGTACCTATCCAAGTGCTTTTTAAATGACACCATTGTACTTGCCTAAACCACATCTTCTGTCAGCTCATTCCATATTTTGCCCCTTAGGTCCCTTGTAAGTCTTTTCCTTCTCATCCTAAATCTATATTCAATATTTTTGGAGTCCCCTACTCTGGGGAAAGGACCGTCGATGGTACCTCCAGGGTGGCTGACCTCTCACTATAAATCAGACTCTTTAGTCCTGGTAAAATCATTGTAAATCTTCTCTGTACTCCTTCCAGTTTAACCGTGTCTTTCGTATCACAGGGTGGCCAAACTGAACAGTACTCAATGTGTGGCCTAATCAATAACATGTACAACTGCACATAACGTCTTTACTCAGTACCCAGTCTAATGAAGGTCTGCATGCTAAACACACTTCTCATCCACCCTGTCTATTTGTGATGCCACATTCGACAATCTAACCACTTGAACTCATAGGCCCCTCTGTTACATTACACTCCCTTACTTCCTACTCTTCATAGAATTAGCCCTGAGCTGGTTTGACTTTGCATAACGCATTACCTTACGCTTATCTGTATTGAAGTCCATTTGCCACTCTTTTGCCCACTTGCCTAACTGATCAAGATTCCCTTGTAACCTAAGATAATTTTCTTCACTTTCAATTACAATTCCTAATTTTGTTTAATCCACAAATTTACCTATCAAATGTTGAACATTGGCATCCAAATTATTGACATACATAACAAATAACAAGTACCCCAACATCAAGCCCTGTGACACTAGTGACTTACTGTGGTGAACTACATATACCTGTCTGGACACGCACCCCACCACCCCCCCCCCCCCCCCCACCGACCACTGACCGTGGCTCCTCTCACAGACCCCGATATAAAGGTGATTGAGGCCTGAGCCCGGCCCTCAGTCTCTAGGATGTAGTATGGTGGTCAACTACTGCTTGTTCTTTCTTCCAGTCAATAAAAGCCGATATTTCGTCTCACATCTCAGAGAGTTATTGATGGTGCATCACTTACTGCCTTCCCCTTCTCACCCTCTGCTTTCTACCTAACTAGTTCTCCATGGATTCCATGAGGCCAAACTTCTCAGACCAGCCTACAATGCAGGAACCCAGGATTAGTTTGAGAAAGAAGGGAATCAACTCAAGACTTATAGCCAATCTTTATCTATCAACAAACATCACCAAAAAGCACACTGTCCTGCCATGTTACAAAGCAACTTGTTGGAGCTTATTGCGTACAATTAAGCTAACAACTTTCCTGCAGTTTAATGGTGTCTCAATTCTTAAAAGTTGTTGGTTCAAAAGCACTTGGCACATCCTGGGGTTTTAAAAGGCATAACCTATATGAAGGAATTTCTTCCAAGCTTCATATAGATTCAGCAGAGACTTCTTTTTTATCAATGGCGCTAAATGCTATAGTGAGATCATCAGTTATCACTTCAGTTGAAAGCAACAAACAAAAAAATAATGTGTGCAAATAGTTTTTCCAACTACATAGTGCCAGCATTGACAGGTTTTTTTTTGCTGTAACCTTTCTTTAAACTTCTTTATTTTTGAGGTAAATAATTCATTGCAAAAATAACAAAATGCTCATTTGAAAAAGACACATTTTGTAGTGTGGAGAGACAGCACGAGTTGTAAATTTCTGAAGACTGTTCCACTGTTTGTCTGTCAACCTTGTGATCGTCCATATGACTGCCAGGAAATTCAGTGCCAGAAAATCAGTGCTGTTATTGTACACATTAATGGAGTTATTTATCTTTCTCATTGCCTTTAACTTTAACACTAGTTACCAATCATACAATTTCATGAAACCTACGTAAAATTGGTGCAAATCATATTCAAAAATCTATATTAGGAAGTTAATCTTTCACTGCATTGGGCGTGCAATCAGATGATAAAACTAAAACAAAGCCCAAACAGCACAGATTGATAAGTACAAAACTAGACAAGTATAATACGCTGTTTGGAAACTGGCTGGCAAAATATAATCATTTATCAGTATATGTGATTTCCTGCAACTTGCTATTCTTTGAATAGCTGTCATAGTCTTCAAGTCATGAATTTAAGAAAAAAAACAAAACCTTATTAGTAAACTATCTTAATTATTTTTATTATGTTCCATTGGTTAAAACACTTTGAATAATGTCTTGCAGATAAGTTAATGATCTATTAATAATCCTCAAGCAGCCAATTCAGCACTATGTTAAATTTAATTGGTTAAGATAAACATTATAAAAAAAAACCTAGATGCCCTGCTGATCTTACTAAATTGCTCTCATTTTGCAATTACAGCAATTTGTAATGGAAAATTAATTGAACCTACAGCATAAAGAACTCTAACCAAGATACGTAGCTCCAGAAAATACTGAGACAATATGTAGTGCCTGTAAAAAGTATTCACCCCTCTTGGAAGTTTTCATGTTTTATTGTTTTACAACATTGAATCACAATGGATTTAATTTAGCTTTTTTAGACACTGGTCAAAGAAAAAAACTCTTTTGTGTCAAGGTGAAAACAGATCTCTACAAAATCATCTAAATGAATTACAAGTATAAAACACAGAATAATTGATTGATAAGTATTCACCCCTTCAAGTCAGTAGTTATAGCCTTGAGTCTGTGTGGATAGGTCTCTATCAGCTTTGCACATCTGGACACTAATTTTTCCCCATTCTTCTTTACAAAACTGCTCAAGCTCTGTCGGATTGCATGGAGGTTGTGAGTGAACAGACCTTTTCAAGTCCAGCCGCAAGCTCTCAATTGGATTGAGGTCTGGACTCTGACTTGGCCACTCCAGGACATTAACTTTGTTGTTTTTAAGCCATTCATTTACAGCTTTGGCTTTAAGCTTGGGGTCATTGTCTTGCTGGAAAACAAATCTCTCCTAAGGTACATTTCCCTTGTAGACTGCATCAGGTTTTCCTCCAGGATTTCCCTGTTTTTTGCTACATTCATTTTATTCTCTACCTTCACACAGCGTGATGGAGCCTCCACCATGCTTCACGGTAGGGATAGTATGTTTTTGATGATGTGTGGTTTGACTTATGCCAAACATAGGGTATAGCTCAATTTTAATTTCATGAGACCATAGAACCTTCTTCCAGCTAACTTCAGCATCTCCCACATGCTTTCTGGAAAACTCTAGTCGAGATTTCGTGTGAGTATTTTTTTCCAACAGTGGCCTTCTCTTTACCACTCTCTCATAAAGCTGCGAATGGTAAAATACCTGGGCGACAGTTGTATGTGCAGTCTCCCATCTCAGCTACTGAAGCATGTAACTCCTCCAGAGTTGTCATAGGTCTCTTGGTGGCCTTCCTCACTAGTCCCCTTCTTGCACAGTCACTCAGTTTTTGAGGATGGCCTGCTCCAGGCAGATTTACAGCTGTGTGATATTCTTTCTATTTCTTGATGATTGACTTAACTGTACTCCAAGGGATATTCAGTGACTTGGAGATTTTCCATCTCCTGACTTGTGCTTTTCAATAACCTTTTTGCACAGTTGCTGGGAGTGTTCTTTTGTCTTCATGGTGTAGTTTTTGCCAGGATACTGACTCACCAGCAGTTGGACCTTAAAAGTATTTTTACTGTAATCAATTGAAACACCTTGACTGCACACATGTCACCAAAAACAGATCAAACACGAGGAAATCTGCAGATGCTGGAAATTCAAACAACACACACAAAATGCTGATGGAACACAGCAGACCAGGCAGCATCTATAGGGAGAAGCACTGTTGACGTTTCGGGCTGAGACCCTTCGTCAGGACTCTCCTGTTAGATTCCTTCTTCTTCAGCCCTTTACAACTTCCTCCTATCATTTCCCAGCTTCTTACTTTATCACCCCTCGCCCACCCACCTTTCCCTCATCTGACTCCTCCTATTCCTTCCTCTCCTTCCACCCTCTTAATCTGGCTTCTGGCCACTTGTTTTCCACTCCAGATGAAGACTCTTGACCTGAAATATCAACAGTTTATTCCCCACTATAGAAGCTGCCTGACTTGCCAAATTCTTCCAGCATTTTGTGTGTGTTGTTCAAAGCAGTAGCCCAATCATTGTAATATCTATTCATTAAAATTATTCTTAAGATGTTTTCAACAAAATCATTAAGGACCCCAGAATCAGGCCACGCTCCCTTCTCACTGCTGCCATCAGGAAGGTGACACAGGAGCCTGAGGACCCTCACCATCAGGTTCAGGAACAGTTACTACCCCTCATCCATTAGGCTTTTGAACCAGAGAGGATAACTTCACTCGCTCTATCACTGAACAGTTCTCACAACCTATGGATTTACTTTCAAGGACTCTTTATCTAATGTTCTCAATATTTATTGCTTATTTATTTATTTATTTATCTATCTATTTTCGTATTTCCACATTGGATGCTTGTCTGTCCTGTTGGGTGAGGTCTCTCATTGATTCCATTATGTTTCTTAGATTTACCAAGCATACCTGCAGGAAAACACACCTCAGGGTTGTGTATGGTGACATACATGTACTTTGATAATAAATTAAGTTTGAACTCCAATATCAAGCTAAGGGTTGTTGACTTCATTTACTCCGATGATAATGGATTTCTTGATGAAGAACAGAATTATCAGTTCCAGCTGAAATACATCATTTATTTTGTGGTAATAAAGGTATTATCAGAAGGATTATGGAGTTATGGAGCATGTCACTTTCGGTGTGCAGAGAAGCATGCCTGGTCCCACTGAGGAAATTTTCAGATCTATTTAGAAAAACATGTCTGTCTTCGGAACAATTGCTAATTACTGTAGCTTCTAGTTAGCAGGAATTAACCATTTTAGCTAGCCAGTATCTAGTTTCCATTAAACAAATAAGGTTAAATTAGGTATTTATTCCAGGGAGACAGAAATAAATAAAAGTGTGGTTAAGGCTGAGAATATAAGGCAGATACGGTGCCTATAAGAAGTATTCACACTCTTGGAATTTTTCATGTTTTGTTTTAGAACATTGAAACACAGTCGATTTAATTTGGCTTTTTTTGACATGGTTTAACAGAGGAAGACTCTTTCGTGTCAAAGTGAAAACAGATCTCTACAAAATGATCTAAATTAATTACAAGTATAAAATATAAAATAACAGATTGCGTAAGTATTCACCCCCTTAATATGCCACACCAAATCATCACTGGTGCAGCCAGTTGGTATTAGAAGTCACTTAATTAGTTAAATGGAGATCTGCTTTTGGTCCACATCCAACAGGACAGACAAGTATCCAATGTGGAAATACGAAAATAGATAGATAGATAAATAAATAAGCAATAAATATTGAGAACATTAGATAAAGAGTCCTTGAAAGTAAATCCATAGGTTGTGAGAACTGTTCAGTGATAGAGCAAGTGAAGTTATCCTCTCTGGTTCAAAAGCCTAATGGATGAGGGGTAGTAACTGTTCCTGAACCTGATGGTGAGGGTCCTCAGGCTCCTGTGTCACCTTCCTGATGGCAGCAGTGAGAAGGGAGCATGGCCTGATTCTGGGGTCCTTAATGATTTTGTTGAAAACATCTTAAGAATAATTTTAATGAATAGATATTACAATGATTGGGCTACTGCTTTGAACAACACACACAAAATGCTGGAAGAATTTGGCAAGTCAGGCAACTTCTATAGTGGGGAATAAACTGTCGATATTTCAAGTCAAGAGTCTTCATCTGGATTGGAAAACAAGTGGCCAGAAGCCAGATTAAGAGGGTGGAAGGAGAGGAAGGAATAGGAGGAGTCAGATGAGGGGAAGGTGGGTGGGCGAGGGGTGATAAAGTAAGAAGCTGGGAAGTGATAGGAGGAAGCTGTAAAGGGCTGAAGAAGAAGGAATCTAACAGGAGAGGACAGTGGCATAAAGGAAAGAGGGGGGGGGTAATGCACAGTTGGGGGAAAGACAAGAGGAATGGGAAAAGAAAGCAGGGGGAGGGGATGTAATTACCAAAAGCTAGAGAAAGAATGCTTATGCAATCAGGTTAGAGAATGTTCAGACGGAATATGAGTTGCTGCTCTCCAGCCATAAACAAGAGAAAATCTATTGATGCTGGAAATCCAAGCAACACACAAAATGCTGGAGGAACTCAGCAGGCCAGGCAGCATCAATGGAAAAGAGTAGAGTCAACGTTTCGGGCTGAGACCCTTCCTCAGGACTGGAGGAAACAAAAGCTAAGTAGAAGATTTAAAAGATAGGAGGAAGGAAGAGAGAAACACAAAGTGATAAGTGAAACCTGAAGGGGGAGGGATGAAGTTACGTGCTGGGAAGTTGATTGGTGAGAGAGGTACAGGTCTGGAGAAGGGGGAGTCTGACAGAAGAAGATTCTCCAGCCCTAAATTTGATTAAAATCTTTAATCAAAGTATGACGTTTTGGAGCACGTTTACATACAGTGGTATTATAAAGTTCGTAAACCCTGTAGAATGTTCTCAATTTCTGCATAAGTATGACCTAAATGTGATCCGATCTTCTTGTAAGTCCTAAAACTAGATAAAGAGAACCCAATTAAATACATAACACAAAAATCATTATACTTGTTCATTTATTTATTGAGAAAAATGATCCAATATTACATGTGTTTGTTGGAAAAGGTATGTGAACCTCTGGGATAATGCCTTCTACAAAAGCTATCTGGAGTCAGGTGTTCTAATCAATGAGTTGAGGTTGGAAGTGTGGTTGTAGAGGTGCCTTGACCTACAAAAAAGACACACAAAGTCATGTCACTGATAGAGCCTAGTCTTCTCAAGAAAGATCTGTTTATGTGCGTCATACCTCAATCAAAACAACTTTCAGTGAACCGTGGAAGAAGAATTGTAGAGATGCGTCAAGCTGGAAAAGGCTACAAAAGCATTTTTAAAGACCTGAATGTTCATCAACCCACAGTAAGAGAAACTGTCTACAAATGGAAGAAATTCAGTACTGTTACTACTTTCCCTAGGAGTGGGCAATCCTGCAAATATCAAACCAAGAGCAATGCTGAAGGAGGTGAAAAAGAAACCAAGTGCAACAGTGAAAGACCTGCAGAAATCTCTAGAACTTGCTAAAGTCTCTGTTCGTATGTCCACTATATGAGAAACACTGAACAAGAATGGTGTTCGTGGAAGGACACTATGGCGGAAACCACAGCTCTCCAAAAGAAAACATTGCTGTACATCTCGAATTTGCAAAATATCACCTGGATGTTCTGCAACGCTTCTGGGACAATGTTCTGTGGACAGTTGGGACAAAAGTTGAACTTTCTGGCAGAAATCCACACCACTATGTTTGGAGGAAAAGGGGCACTGCCCACCAACACCAAAACCTCATCCCAACAATGAAGAACAGTGGAAAGTGCATCATGGTTTGGGACTGCTTTGCTGCCTCAGGGTCCAGACAGCTTGCAATTCAAAACTGTATCGAGACATTTTACAGGAGAATGTCAGGGTAGCAGTCTGTCACCTGAAGCTTAACAGAAGTTGGATTATGCAACAAGACAATGATCCAAAAGACCAGAGTAAATGAACAACAGAATGGTTTAAAAAGAAGAAAATTTGTGTATTGGAATGTCCGAGTCACAGTCCTGACCTTAATCCTATAGAAATGTTGTGGAAGGATCTGAAGCAAGAGACAGGCATATGGAGGAATGTAAGGTGGGGGGTTATATGGGAGGCAGGGTTTGAGGGTCAGCATAACATTGTGGGCCGGAGGGCCTGTAATGTGCTGTACTATTCTATGTTCTTTGTTCAAGCAGTTCATGCAAGGAAGCACCACGACACCCAGAGCAGAAACAATTTTGTAAGGAGGAATGGCCTAAAATTCCTGCAAGCTGATGTGCAGGACTGATCAACAGTTACCAGAAACGTTTGGTTGAAGTTATTGCCATGCAAGGGGGCCACACCAGTTACTGAAAGCAAAGGTTCACATTTTTTTCTCTCTCTCAATAAATCAATGAACAAGTATAACGTTGTTTGTGTTATTTATTTAATTGAGCTCTCTTTTTCTAGTTTTGGGACTTAGTGAAGATCAGATCACACTTTAGGTCATATTTATGCAGATATAGAGAAAATTCTATAGGGTTCACAAACCTTCTAGCACCACTGTATGTGTAACTTTAAACCATCAATGAACGCATTACAGTGCAGGCTGGTGGTGCAGTGAATTTGTGCATTGAACATTGTATGCACTTTGACTGTTCTCAATATCATTCAGACCATTTCTTCTGAGTATTAAGTGTAAGGGGATTACTTAATCCTTCTATTCCATCATAGCATGAAAACCTGCTCTCAGGTCATACTGGCAAATAATTCTATTCATAACTCTTTCTCCAATCTGAGTAAAGATGATTCAGGAACTGTAGTGTAATATGTTACGATGCCTTTATACACTAGCAAGTGGGTAGTTATGAAGGGAGATAAATTTCTAATGTATTTACATGAAAGTGAAATGGAGCTATTTCATTTGATGAATAACTATTTCGTAACAAGATTTGTTTGAGAAGCATCTATGGACGGGGGGAGGGGGGAAAGAATTGTCAATGTTTTGCATCAAGATCCTCTGTCAGTTCTGATAAAGGGCCTCAACCCAAGATGATTACAATTTATCTCCTCCAAAAGATGCTGCTCAACCTGCTAAATTCCTCCAGTAGTTTAGCTTTTCTTGCTCCAGATTCCAGCATCATCAATCACTTGTATCTCCTATCTTTAACTAGCTGATGCATAAGCACCTTCAAACTAATCTGCTGAAAAAGTGACACTTTCTAAGGTGATTAAATAAAAGTTCTAGAATTGCAATTGTTAGTGTACTTCAATATAGTCAAAAGGTTTCATAGATGATTGCAATGGGAGAACATCTTTGTTGAGGCAAGGTCATTCATATTAATATTCTAAAGAAACCAAGGATAAAAGCCAGATATCTAAAACATACTTCTTTTACCACATTATTGTGATGTGCGGCAGTTTGGATACACAAACACTTCAGTATTGATTGACAGCTCAATTATGAAATTAGTTACAAGGAGAATGAGGTCGAGAGGGAAAATAGATGAGCCGGGATTGAAAGGCGGAGCAGTCAGTTGGCCAAATGGCCTAGCTCTGCTCCTGTGCCTTATAGTCTTGTGGTCTTAATAACCACCTTTGATGTACCAAGTAGCAAAATAGGCAGCCTCAAACTTCCGCTAATCTCATTCCAAGGATTGGAGACAAAGGCCCCCTCTATTTATTACACAGTGGTGAAAATATCTCAGCATTTCAATATGTCTGACATATGGCTCCAATGCCAAGACTTTTCATACACCTTAGTGTATAATTGTGGCTGAGGTTTCAATATAGTCCATTTAACATTTTGTCTGCAACCTGAAGCATTAACTTTATGTATCTTCCCACGGATTAGAATCAAGATTTAGGTGAATCAGAATCACAGATTTAGATGATTTTTGTCTTTTGTGGCAGCTGCACAGCACAAAGGCATAAAATTACTATAAATTACTGGGTTCACGGATCATTCGGAAAACTGCTGGCAAAAGAAACTGTTTCTGAATCTTTGAATGTGGGTCTTCAGGCTCCTGTTCTTCCTCTCCGACGACTGTAATGAGAAGAGGGCATGTCTCATGTGATAAAGCTACTTAGTTGTAGATGCCACCTACTTGAGGCAACATCTCTTGAAGATGTCCTCAATTGTGTGGAAGATTATGCCATAGAGTCCAAATGAAAGTTCTCGACCTGAAACCTTGTTATCCATTTCCCTCTGAAGATGCTGACAGACGCATTGAGTTCCTCCAGCATCTTATGTGTTGCTCCAGATCCTATCATCTGAAGTTTCTTGTGTCCCCATCATCAAAAGCTGTGTTTCTTTATGAAGCTGTCAAAAGTGATTACTACTTGTAGGTTACATTTAAAATAAATCTGGAGACTGGTTGGTGTTTGCATTGTTGGTTACTATACCTTTCACCTTCATACAGTCTGACTGTGGCTGCCCTAACAATCTCAACCTGCTTTATAAAAACAAAAGATTCTGTAGATGCTGGAAATCTTTGTTTCTTTATTTATTGGATACAGTGCATTTCCAGCCACATCGCCCAACAAGCCCTCAATTTAATGTTAGCCTAATCATGGGACACTTCACAATAACCAATTAACCTATCAACTGATACATATTTGGACTGTGGGAAAAACCTGGAGCACCTGAAGGAAACCCACATGGTCACGGGGAGAATGTACAAACTCCTTACAGGCAGTGGCAGGAATTGAATGGGGATCACCTGTACTGTAAAGCATTGCGCTAACCACTATGCTGCCCCAGATTCTCGAACAACAAAGGCAAAATGTTAGAGGAACTTATCAGTTCAGGGAGCATTTATGGAGGGAAATTAACAGTTGAGATTCAAAGCTGACTTTTCTCAGGACTGGCCTGATGAGGTGCACAGCCCAAAACATCGACTGTCTATTCCCCTCCTTAGATGTTACTTGACTCAACCTGTTTTAGTATGCTATACTTGTAAGGTGACACTGGCAAATTCATATCCTTATTTGAAAGGCAAGAGAAGTGCATACAACAGAGATTTTCCAACATTGTGGTGTTTCTAATATGGCAGTAATTGATTTTCACCCATATTCCCTTACAGACTGCATCTCAGATCGGACAGATGCCAAAATTAGATGGGGTTTTAGTTTTTAAATGTTAAAGCAGTGAGCAATCTTCTGCTTGCACTAGTTAGTTGTACCCTATATATTCTGATTGCTGTGGCCTTGCTAATGATCAATATTCATGTTCCTTATCACCTGATCTGACTAAACCTGTCTCCATATAAACTTTTGTCTTACACCTCACTCCTCCTCCCACCTCTGCCTGGAAAACTATACACCCTCCATCCTATCTCCTAAGAGTTGCTGACCCAAGACATTGATTAGTTTTTTCTCCCCCACAGGTGCTGTTTGACAGGCCAAGTTCTTCCAGCATTTCTGTTTTTGTTTTAGATTTCAGCACCTTCAATGTCACTTGTTTTTCATAGATTGGACTCACGTGGGTTCCCATAGTTACACTTCTGATTTAGTAGAAATAAAGAAGAATTTGTTTAATTTGAAAATGAGAGCAACCAGATGCAGATGGTGGTGAGAGGGGATAGGTTGGCCTCCACACAAGGGAGTAGTGAAGAGCTCACAATCCATTCCACTGTAGGGTGGGAGTTTAAGGGGGTTTAAAAAAAGAAATTGGCACTGATGAATTGTAAACAGTCAAAATGGATGGATGCAGCAATGGTTTTACAGATGAAGGTGGGAAGAGACACTACAAGAGGAGAAAAATTCACATGAAAGAAGGAAGAAATATGCAGAAGAAATAAGGAAGAACTAGCCAAAACAATATGTCAACCTAGATAATGCAGTTTCAGATCTTGGAAAAGAGCCAGAAGCAAACTCTGCAGGGTCAGAGGCTGTAGGCATTGAAGGGGATATCTTTAGTGAAGATTACCTCAGATTGTCTGGGAGACATTGCCCAAATGTTCAGCAGTGAGATCATGGTCCAGACAGAGGTAAGAGGAAGTTTTATAGAGCTGACATTCACCAGGCACGATACAGAAATTGGCTGCCAGGGTTTCGTGATACCGTTAAGGTTGGTTCTAGATTTGGAAGGCTGGGGAAGCTAGTGTGAACAACAGCGTGGGAAAAATGGAGACAATCGATACTGCATTGCCAGCTAATGGATGGGAAAGTCATGTGAAGAGGTATGCGATGTTGGTATGGTAGTAGTAGTTGGTGGAGGTACAGCTGTCTCTGGCTAAAGGCATTGATTCAGCAGGACACTTATTTTGTTTGTTGTGTAATAGCTTGGTTGATGTCAGCTTTGAACCAACCAAGGAGTTTGTGTCTAACGAAGTCTCAAAAACATCCCCGGGTGTTTCCTTCTTCCTTGAACTTTCCTTCCATCACTCAACAATTTCCTCTGTTCAGATACTGACACTGCTATTCTGACCTTCACCAACCAAACCCAGCGTCGCTTATCTTGTATTCTTATCTTACCCTGGAGCTTGGTCATTCTGTGGCTTTCCTCTCGACTTATTCTACCCCCGACTCTGTTGCGTCATAAAAAGTCTAATCCTTTCGATCTGAGATTAAAAGTTATTGATAAGAAACATTGTGTATCAATTCATAGATGCTGCCTGATCCACTGATTATTTGCAAGATTTTAGCTCGCATCTCTGACATCCGCAAGTTTTCACTTTAAAAAACAAAAAACTTTTAAAGTGCAGCCACTGTCGAAAACGTGCAAATGAAACGCTAGGAGGATGAAGTGAGGTCGGCCCAGCACCTGGAGGTGAGGGAAAGTGCACTGAAAGATGAGACCACTGTGCCTTGACCGGGTGATCGTCGAGATCTTGATGCATCCATCTCCCCCCAGATTGCGACTTCACTGCGAACAATCGCAACAATCTCGGCTGACGTCAGCCTGCGTGCCTCGGGGTGACGTAATACGCGCAAATGGTCACGCCAACGGGCCCGTGTGCAGGCGCAGGGAAGGAGAAAGCGATGAAATAAAGGGGGCCGCCGGCTTTGGGGTGTCAGGTTGACTCAGGGGGTTTGGTGTCAGGTCACAGCTGCGGTTGCTGCCTAATAAACGAGTGTCTGTCCCCGTATCGATGAAAGCCTGGTAGTCTCGGGTTCTTGCCTCCCCCGCCCTCGAGTTTCAGGGCAGCTTGTTATTTGTTTTCTGTTCCAGCTGCACGGAGCCGAGCGGCCTTGTCTCGGGCAGAAGGAAACGCTCTGCATTTGTGGGGTGAAAAATCGCGGCGACATTCCCCAGAGAGAAGAGCTTGTTCGTTTCATTCGCTGTCCGTCCGGTTTTTCTTCCTCCTCGAAACCACCCCCTCCCCTTCCCGGCCAAGCAGTAATGGTAAATGCAGTGTAATATTTAAGGAGAAATATGGGAAATTGTTTGAAATCTCCGACGTCTGATGACATTTCTTTGCTTCACGAGTCTTCTGACCGGGCGAGTTACGGAGATGGCACCGAAATAGACCAAGAGCCGCCGCCGCCATATCAGGTTTGTCTTTGTCTTTTTGGGGCAAGTTTCTTTGTCGTATGCCCTTTGTGCATCTGTATTCTCTGTCGCTGCCAGTCTTTAAACAAACACATCGCTTGATTTATTTTTGGTTAATGACTTTTCCCGCTATCTTTTTTTTGCAATATCAAGTAACCAAAAGGGGTTTGAAAAGATTTATAAACATGAACCTATCACTCGAAAATTTAAGTTGACATGTTTTAGAGTTCAAGTGCTGTTCAAGAATGAAGGTAACTTTGTATTATGATGCATTTTAAATATTAAACGGAATGTTATCTTTAGCAAATTAGACAAAATTAAAAACTTTAACTGGGCCTATATTGTTTTCCATTTTATTTTGGAACTTAGTGTAGTAATTAAATGCGCACCGTTCTATAATATTCGTTTTACTATTGGTGGATATCTTTTGGCGCAGTTAACATAGTCGGGGGAAAACAGGGCAGCATTGTAAAGTTAGTGATCTGTTGTGTCTGCAGTAGATAAGAGATCGTTGTGTTCCTCCTATTTCATCTGTATTGCCTTTGCTTGTATTGGCTCTGAACTTTAATGCAGATCCAAAATCAAGGATGATCTTTATTCGCCTATTTACCTGTTTTAAAAATTTGTTATGGCGTGGTGGAGTGACAAATCTTGGTTCAGTGTTTGGACAGAAATGGTGAAGAAAAATGTTCATCACGTAGAACTCTTAATCAATTTGCAAAGCTCTAAGCATGCAAGAATGAGTTTCCTTCCTTCTGTCTTTCTCTCCAAAATCTTTCCTAAAGGCTGTAACAGCCATTATTCTTTGTGGAATCAAGCACAGCTGCTCTTGGCATTCCTATAGTGACAGGACTATATTGACATTTTGAATAGTAATCTTAATGAAGTAAATATCTCCTGATGCCTTTTATAACCAAATGAAAGAAAAGACTTGGTTTCTTAACTTTAAAACAAATGAAACATTTTTTTTGCAAAACTGTAGGTCATCATTTTAAATCCTAGGCAATCAAGTACAGTAAGCAGTTTGTGAAGTTTTGTTGAATGCCAATTTGGATAGACGAGAAAGAAAATAGTACTTTCAATGAGCATTGTCCTTGAGGTAGGGAAACTTTGTTAAAAATTTCTTGTTTGCAGATATATTACAAATGATCTTTATTTCACTGCATCCACCATTTAATTATCTGTCTTGGGGGGGGAGCTCTTTATTTCAATTGCCATTGATCTTGATATAGTTTAACATCCATTCCCTTAAATGGAGTTGATTTTGGGAAGAACGAGTTAGAGTAGGACTTCCACTGTTAATAGTAGGGACCTGAGTGAGACCTGTTGTAGAACAGAGTAACAGTTTTCCCCAGTGTTGGTAGTACTAAATTAGCGGGCACAGATACGAAATGCGAGGGGAGAAAATTAAGAGACTTGGGAGATAACTTGTTTTCACTGATATGAGCTGCGAGAGGAAGTGATTGAGGTGGGTACAGTTGCAACAGTTAAAAGGGCATTTGGGTGGGTATGTGGAGAGGAAGGGCTTGGAGGATTATGGGCTGAATGTGGGCAAGTGGGACTAGAAAGGAGGATGCTGTGATTGGGATGTTGCAGTTGGTGAGGTCACTTTTGAAATATTGTTCATTTTTGATCACCCTGCTTATAGGAATGATGCAGTTAAGCTGGAGAGAGTGCAGAGGAAATTTACAAGGATATAGTTAGAACTCAAGATGTTGAGTAATGGAGAGATGTTGAGTAAGCTGGGACTTGACTAATGGGAAAATGGAGGGGTGATCATATAGAGGTGTATAAAATCAAGAGGGTGAATGCATACAGTCTTTGCTCAAAATTGGGGAATAAAGCACTAAAGGGCAAGAAATAGGGAGTGATTTGATTGGAACAGAGGCAACTTTTTTGCCCAGAGGGTGATCTGCATATGGAATCAGCTGATAGAGGAAGTGGTGAAGCAGCCACATTAACAACATTTGAAAGACAAGGGGTGCATGGATAGGAAAGGTTTTGAGGGATATGGGACAATAAAGGCTAACGGTACAAGATCAGATGGGGAATCTTGGTTGGCATGGACCAGTTGAACTGAAGGACTTGTTTCTGTACTGTTTAACTGTCTTTGAATCCAGGTGTCCTGAATGTGTATGTGGAGTGTAATTGCTAATGATAGATAAAGTGGCCTGCCTGGAATACACAGAAATCCTTATAATTTTCTTCTATGGGCTATTTAAATCCTACTTTACATCTTCCATCCTTCCCTTTCTCTTCTAACCTCTCATCCCATTTTTATAAATAAGAATCCAAAGATAAACTATCCCCTCTTGCCTTTCTAATTGTGTATGCGGTCTTTGAGATGGATGAGATTGTACTTGCGTAATTCTTATTCATACAGATACAAGCAGGGAGACTCCTGCAAAGGTTTCTTCCTGTTTCAATACTTCTACCTATAGTCTTCCAAAGGCAAGTTCTTGGCTCCCTTTAATTTGCTGTCTATGAGCTGGCCTTTAGCAATGTTATCTGAAGACGATCAGTTTTTGTAACAGAGTTGGCAATATTCAGTCTATCTTGCCTGAAAATCTATTGGTTCTGAGCTTTTAGATTGATGGTCCAATACCTGCTAGTGGAAGAGCAAATGTTTTCTCCAATTAATATTTTTGGGAAGTCACTGTCTTGGATCCTGCTACCAAACTGATTAACAAATTAGATTTATATTTGACCCTTGCATGTCCTTTTATCCATGTTATCAATAAGCCATTCTATTTCTACCTTTGTGATATTGCCAGGCTTTTGCCCCTGTTGCACCTCAGCTGCTGCTGAAACTGTCACCTGTATTTGTTATTTCAGTGCACTTGTAGCCAGTTATTTCTGTAAACTTAAAGGCCATTCCAAAACTTTGCCTAAGCTACACAGGTTTCATTTGCTCTGTGTCTAAGGCTGCTAACCTACATTGGTTCCCAGCTAAGGAGCTACCACAATTTTAAAATTTGTACTTGTCTTCATATCTCTCCAAGCATTACCCTTTTTTATTTGTTGTCTTCTCCAACTCTGGAACCCCTAATTTGTGATTTTTATGAAATACTTGGACAAGGGTAGGTTAGTAAATTGGTAGATGACATGAATGTTAGTGACATAGATAAAATGGAAGATTGTAGTTTACAGTAGGATGTTAACAGGATATAGAGCTGGGCTGAGAAGTGGCAGATGGGAGTGCAGTCTGGATCAGCGTGAAGTGTTAAACTTGGAAGGTAAAACTTGAATGCAGAGTACAAGGTTAATAGCAGAATTCTTATCTGTGTGGAGGAACAGAGGGATCCTTAGGATCCACATTCATAGATCCTTCAAAGCTGCCAGACATGTTGAGAGGGTGGTTAAGAATGTGGTGTGTTATGGTATATTGGCCTCATTAGTCAGGAGATGGAGTTCCATTGCTGCAAAATAATGTTGCAGCTCTAAAACAAGTTGGACCACAGTTGGAATATTATGCTGAGTTATGATCACATTAAGGATGTGGACACTTTAAAAAGGGTGCGGAGGAGATTTACCAGAATGTTTCCTGGATTAGAGAGCATGTTTTACTGGGAAAGGTAGAACAGTCTAGGGTTTTTCTCTTTGGATGGAAGGAGAAGGAGAGGCCACTTGATAGACATGAATAAGAGGCAAAGATTGAGTGTGCATCCAGTGGCTTTTTCTGCACAGCAACAATAGTTAATGAGAGGACATAATTTTATGATGATTGGAGGAAAATATGGGGGCATGTCAGAGGTAGATTTTCCACACAGTGATGGGTGCATGGAACCTGCTGCTTGCAGTGGTGGTAGAGGTAGATACATTAGAGACATTTAAGGGATCCTTAGATAAGCACATAAATGAAAGAACAATTGAGGGCTATGTGGGAGGGAAGGGTTAAATCTTGGAGTAAATTAAAAGGTCAGCACATCTTGGGCTGAATGGCTTGTACTGTGCTGTACTATACGTGTTTTAAGCCTTCCAAGAAATGAGTTCCTCCAATTCTGCTCTTCTGAATTATTTCATTGTTCACCAGCAATTTTCAGTTTCTATGTTCTGAATTCCCTAAGTAGAGTTTTCCTCCTTTTAAGTTCTTTTGTACCTGCCAATAGTCCTTCTATCATCGTATCAGATTTGATGCTTTTCTGAACTATCTTTGTTTGATCATGCTGAAATTTGCAATATGTTTAGAAAATCTACTTGCCTACACATTTTTCCTATGTATGATGTGATAAAATTGGTTTGTTGCTGGACCAGTATGGAAATGTAGCCAAACATACAACAGCACTAACCCTTTCGGTAGCCTGCAACCTTTTTCAAAAGTGCATTTTAATAAATAGCTTAAAGAAAATTGCATTTCAACTTTGTCTTTGTTTAAATGCCAAATGTTTGTATTCAATGTTTATGAACATTTTTAATTTCAGGCAACAGAATATCAGTGTTTTACAAATACTCATCTTATTTTGACCAGATGTGAAATTGATTTCATGAATATTGCTTTTTATTTATCAATTTAAATGGAATTCTGATATGGCCTTTGGTATTGGTTTGTGAATTCAAGCCCCATTATAGGTGATGCCTCAGTGCTGCAGAGCAGTACAGTGTTGAGCCTGGCTTCCAGGTTAGACTCCACTGTGAATTTCAGGTTCGGATTAGTTGCATAGCCTCGTGATCCATTTGGGTCAGGTCCAGCATATTGAGCTTGCAGAGAATAAGAGATGCTGACACAGAGGCAAAGAAAGGATGTCATCTTCTGTCCATACAGTGATATAACGGTCTGTTCAGGTCAGAAAAAAAAAGTAGATTTAATGTGTTTGTTCTGACATTGGCTATTTTGCTTCACCAAATAGCATAGTATCAATTAGTGTAATTGTTTACAGTTACTGTTATTTTGACTTAGCCATCTTCATTTACTATTTGACCTTGCACCATTTTATTGGAGGTAATACATGTCGTATTTTCTTTACAATAATTTTTATTAACATTTTTTATAATAGTTCAATTACAGCAACAATATTGAAATGCTATGACATAAAAGAAATGGATTAACATGATTTTACATATTTTAAGCACCTCACCATACCTTCAAGTTACCTCTTTTAGTATTACTGGTTCTGCTGGTGCAAAGGAGAGTTAGATATGAAGAGCACTATGGAGTCTAGAAAGGGATCTAGATTAAGTGAATAGGCAATACCTGTGGAGTACAAGGCGATCGTGTGAAATTGTCCTTTTTATAGGGGAAAAATAAAGATTACCGACATGCTGAGAAATTGTAGAGATCTCAGTGTCTGCAAAATGTTAGTGTGCAGGTTTAGCAAACCAAGAAAGTTAACAATGGGAAGTGAGAGAACATCTGCAGATGCTGGAAATCTGAGCAACACACGCAATGCTGGAGGAATTAAAGCAGTCCAGGCACATCTATGGAAAAAAGTATAATTGAAGTTTTGGCCCAAAACCACTCAGCAAGACTGAAGGAAGAAAAGCTGAGGAGTAGATTTAAAAGGTGGCGAGAGCAGAGAGAGAACCACCAAGTGATAGCTGAAACCAGGATGGGGAGGGATGAAGTGAAGAGCTGGGAAGTGAAAGAGACAGAAGGCCATGGAGGAAAGGAGAAGGAGCACCAGAGAGAGGTGATGGGCGGGCAAAGAGATGAGGTGAGAGAGGGAAAGGGGAATGGGAAATGGAGAAGAAGGGCGGTGGTGGGGGGGCATTACCGGAAGTTTGAGAAATTGATGTTCATGGGTGTCAGGTTGGAGGCAATATTTATCACAAGGGGGAAATTATGCTATTGTTGAGACTTCATGTTGAGTTTTCTGTGCAATATCGAACTCATTGGGAAGGATAATGATAAGACATAAAACGTAGGATCAATATTCTCCCTCAAAGCCATTCTTTTGCCTTGACCTTTTACCCCGTAATCTTTGACGGCCTTGTGGCAAGACCCTATCAAACTCCACTTATAATTTCCTTAATGTCTTAGCCCCCCCACAGCCATCCGTGGTAGTGAATTCCATGGGTTCACTACCCTCTAGTTAAAGAAATTCCTCCTCTTTTCTGTTCCTTCTATTCTGAAGTTGGGCCCTCTGACCTAGACCTCCTCCCCCATAAAGAAACAAATCTTTTCCGTATCCAGTCTGTCTAGGCCTTTCAATATTCTATAGATTTGAATCAGAACCCCTTTCTAATCTCCAGCATGAACATGTCTAGAGCAACCAAACACTATCCATGTATTAACCTTTTCATTCCCAGAAGTATTCTCGTGAGCCTCCTCTGAATCCTCTCCAATGCCAGCACATCTTTTCTTAGATAAAGGGCTCAAAACTGCACTCAGTACTCCCAAGTGAAGTCTGACCAATGGCTCAGCATTACATTCTTGCTTTTATATTCCAGTCCTCTTGAATTTAATGCTAACATTGTATTTCCCAACTCAAAGTGCAACCTTTAGGGCAGGGGTCAGCAACCTTTACCACTGAAAGAGCCACTTGGACCCGTTTCCCACAGAAAAGAAAACACTGGGAGCCGCAAAACCCGTTTGACATTTAAAATGAAATAACACTGCATACAACGTTTTTTTTGCCTTTATGCTATGTATAAACAAACTATAATGTGTTGCATTTATGAAATTGATGAACTCCTGCAGAGAAAACGAAATTACATTTCTGCATGCAACAAAAACATTTTGAACTCCGAAAAAAAGACGTTGGGTTGAAAGTTACTTTTAAGTAAAATACTCAATGTCTATTTGAGTCCTTCTTGTATTTATGAAAAACGCCGAACTTAAATTTTCCACCAGCAGCAAACCAAAAATATCATCAGCCAGCTGTCAGCCTGAAAAATAAAAGGACTATTTCACTGAACAATGAAAAAATATGAATATACATAAAATAATAGGCAATTAAAATATTTATCATACTTGGTTAATGGGATTTCTGCTCCTGGACCTCAGCGCACAGCGTCTGCACATCAGGGCTGTATGACGTCACCTTCATCTTTACACAGGATCGCAAGCTGTCATCTGTGAAGCATGCGCGATGTTTGTTTTTAATAAAGTTCATGTTGGAGAACACCTGCTCACATACATATGTGGCTCCAAAGATCGACAGGACTCCAAGCGCATACTTTTTCATGTTTACATAAATGTCGGGCACAGCATTCCATGTTTCAAACACAAGTTGGTCCGGATTTGGAAGGTTTTCAATATCACTCCATTTGTGATTCTGAGCAAGAACGGCCTTCTGACGGGCAACATCTTCAAGGTCTGCTGTCAAGCGTCTAAACTTGGACACCCATATGTCTTTGTCGGCTATGTCGGCCAGTTCCATCTCAAGATCAGGTTGACTCACACCTGCCAATGCAGTCGTATTCAGTAGGGAAGGATCGATGCTTAAGGGAGTGACCGGGAAGGATAATGTGTTTTTTTCCTCTCTGAACTCACAGAAGCGTTTCCCAAACGATGTTTGCATTGCGATGATTGCAGAATGTAAATACTCCGAAATTATCATGTCGTGACCTTGTTTGAACTCTCTCAAATTGGGGAAGTGAGACAAAGTGCCTTTCTGTAAATCTCTGGCAAGCACTGTCAACTTGCGCTCGAATGCCAAGACATCCTCCAACATGTGCAGGGCTGTGCGTCCTTTCCCCTGAAGAGCTGTGTTCAGCGTGTTCAGGTGCGCTGTCATGTCTACCATGAAGTGTAGCTTTTCCAGCCACTCTGGCTGTTCCAGCTCAGGAAAGTTGAGCCCTTTGCTGCCCAGGAAAGTTTTCACTTCTTCCAGACACGCGACAAAGCGTTTCAGCACCTCCCCTTTGGACAGCCACCGGACTTTGTTGTGCAGCAGGAGATCAGAATATGCGCTTTCCATCTCGTCCAGTAACAAACGGAATTGACGGTGATTTAAACTTTTTGCCATTATTTTATTGACAATCTGAATGACAACATCCATTACTTCTGTGCATTCCGGAGGAAATGTTTGAGCGCACAGTGCCTCTTGGTGCAAGATGCAGTGAAAAGTCAGCAGCTTTCTGTCCAGCGACTTCTGCAGTAAAGCCACAAATCCCTTGTGCGTTCCCGTCATATTCGGAGCCCCATCAGTAGCTACTGACACCAGATGGGTGGTCTTTATTCCTTTGGCTCTTAAACAATTCAAGACAGCCTCACAGATGTCTTCCCCCCGTGTTTGGTCTTTTAGAGGTATCAACTCAATCAGTTCTTCCTGTGGCCCGGCAGAGTTTACATACCGGCAGAACAACGCTATTTGTTCAATATCGCCTTTGTCTTTAGACTCGTCACAGGCAATCGAGTAGGCCACAGCTGAATTGATGTCTTTAATTTGCTGTCTTGTGATGTCTTCTGCCATTTTTATGGTTCTGTCTTTGACAGTCTTTGCAGAGAGGGGCATATCCCTGATTTTCTGCACAATTTCACTCTTGTTTTTAAAGTCCGTGAATAGATGTTCTGAAATCTTAATGAAAGATTCTTTTATATATTCACCATCTGTAAACTGCTTCCCGTGCCTGACTATTTCCTGAGCGGCAATATAACTGGCGTATGTCGTTGATTTTCCTGACTTCATCCATTTCTGGAGATGATTTTTGCTCAGATCAACCTTCCGCATCAGTTCCGAAACGGCTTTTTTTCTCTCATCTCCATCCGGATATTTTTGAGCAAAGGCTGCGTGTTTACTCTGGAAATGCCTTGCGACATTTGACTTTTTGTTGTTTGCTAGTTTCTCATTGCATATTAAGCATACCGGTAAACCAGTCTCGTCAACAGTGAAAGCAAATGAATCTGTCCACGTATCATTAAACGTTCTGTTTTCTTCAGTCACTTTTCTTTTTTTAGAATTCTCCATAGTTGGCTTACCTTGGATCGAAAAATTAAAGAAATCGCGCACTGGCGGGTGTCAGGTATTGGCAGTGGTGACGTATATTAATAGCGATAAAAACACGTTGCAGCGGTGTGTTCAGGCAGTCAGTAAACTGCAGTCGAATAACTTTATTCGAACTAAACAGCCTTGCTTCTAAGCCTCCCTCAACCCAGCCCCCATGGACGCAGATGCTGCAAAAGACACGTACTCACAAACCCCCGTAGGCAATCTCCCTTAGCCGGAATGCTGGCTAATTGAGAGCCGTTTCGGATGTGTCAGAAAATGTGTCGCCACACTTACATTGTACAAGATCACCATAATCTTCAAATTTAGAATTACATTTCAAAAGCTAACAAACTAACATAAAATACATTTTAATTAAATACTGACCAATTATTTCCCAAAGCCACAGGGAGCCGCAGCACAGAGGTGAAAGAGCCACAAATGGCTCGGGAGCCGCAGGTTGCCGACCCCCGCTTTAGGGAATGCTGCACAATGATTCCCAAGTCGCTTTGAACCTCTGATTTTTGAATAATCTCCCCATTTGGAGAATAGTCTATGCCCTTATTCCTTCAACCAAAGTGTGTGCCGATACACATCGCTACACTCTATTCCATCTGCCACTTCTTTGCCCGTACTCCCAATTTGTCCAAGTCCTTCTGCAGATTCCCTTCTTCCTGAACACTACCTGCCCCTCCTCTGTCTTCATATCATCGGCAATGTTGGCCACAGTCATCATCCAAATCATTGACATATAACATGAAGAGTTTCCAGCACCATCTTCTGCAGAACACCAAAAGGCAGCCAACCAAAAACAACCATAACATTGGATCAGAATTAGGCCATTCAGCACATCAAGACTTTTCTACATTTTGATCATGGTTGATCCATTTCCCTCTGAACCCTATTCTCTTACCTTCTCCTTGAAACCTTTCACACCCTGACTTATCAAGAATTTGTCAAACTTGGCCTTAAATTCACTGGATGGCCTGGCCTCCATAGCTGCTTGTGGCAATGAATTCCACAGATTCACCACCCTGACCTAAAAAATCTCTCCTTGTCTCCATTCTAAATAGAAATCCTTTTATTCTGAGGTTGTTCCCTCAGGTCCTCAATTTCCCCCCCCCCCCCTTTATTCCCACTCTTTGCCTCCTGTCAGTCAGCCAATTTATGCTAGAACCTTCCCTGTAATAACATGGGCTCTTACTTTGTTTAGCAGCCTCTTGTGCAGCACCTTGTCAAAGACCTGAAAATGCAAGTTAAAAAACATCCACAGATTCTCCTTTGTCTATTCTGCCTGTTATTTCTTCAAAGAATTCCAACAGACTTGTCAGGCAAGGATTTCTCCTGAAGAAAACCGTGCTAACTTTAGCCTATTTATCAAGTACTCCAAAACCTCATCTTTAATAATGAACTTACCAATCACTGAAGTCAGGTTAACTGGCCTATAATTCATTTTCTTTTTCCTCCCTCCCTTAAAGAATGTAGTGATATTTGTAGTTTTCCAATCCTTCACAACTAATCCGGAAACTAGTGATTATTGAAGGATTACTTAATGCCTCCACAATCTCTTCAGCTACCTCGTTCAGAAATGGAATGCAATGGAAGCAGTCTTAAAGTCTGTTATGCTAAGATTCATAGCATGGATCTTATGGAGGGCTAATTGCAAGCAGATGATATTTGGATTGGCATCATGATTGCCATAGAAAATGTTCATGTGCTGTACTGTTTTATGAAATGTGCAAGAACCTGAGAGGTATTTTCAGATTGGATGAGGAGAGGATATTTCCTCTTGAGGAAATTGGCATTGCTGTTTAAAACAGGGTTTGCATGACCATGAGAAAATTTAGAAGTTGCAAACACTAATTACAAGGATTCTTGCATATAAAAACGACCATAAAATAGTAAGACCATGAGCGAGCCATATGCCTCTTCTAATCTGCTGCACTGTTCATTAAGGTCATGATTGGTCATATCTTGGCCTTAACTCCATATTCCTGTCTTTTCCTAATTATGTTTCATTTTTTCAATGTTCAGTCTTGCTGTCTTCACTCCAGTGCCAATGTCATTCCAAACTCAGTCACAGAGTGACTGGACATGGCTTGTGTACATACTTGGGGACTGAGATTGAAGTCAATATTGACTCATTAACTGAAGCTTCCAAATACTTGTAACATTGATCCCACAACAATCTACCCTGCAGCAAAATGCCTCTAACAATAGAAGTCCATGATTAAAAACTTGGAAGAGGTAAATTGCCAAGAGCCAGCTTCCAAAATATGACCAAGGCAGACACTGCTTCTAGTGCACTGGCACAGACCTTTGTTATCTAGATTAAAGTTTATGAAGACTGGGTATTGATTGCTGCATCCTGTACATTTAAGAGATCTCCACTATCTAGAGAGGCTCCTCAAAGCATGGACAGGTGCCACTAGTGCTTTTCCACAAAAATTCCTTCAAATCTTTTGGCAGGATGAATCTTATCTAGGACAATATCCTCGCCATCAAATCTGCTCCAATAGGCAGACTACATCATTCACATGCCTGACACTGAATTCCAAAACAGTCAATTTACTGCAAGTCATTTCATGCCAACAGATTACAGCGGAATAGAAAGATGTCAAGGATATTCTCAAAAAGTGTTGGGCTGGGGGGAATTTAACAGCGTTATTAACTGTCACTAGCAGGAACTTCTGAATAATGATTTTTTTTTAAATTGCATAGAATAAGGACATTGGTTACATGGAATTTCTCATCCTTAACACTGGTCACTTTTTAAAAATCTTTTCAGTAGTTCATCAACTTAACCAATTTTTCTGCCATCCACATGCACTGGACCAATTTTTAGTAACCAGTTGCCAACTGATCCTTGGATGTGGGAGGAAAGGGGAACATCCAGAAAGCAGCTCGGACAATCACTGAGGATTTGCTCAATGTGCACTGTTTTTGAGTGTTAGAATTTAACCAGATTCACTGGAGATGTAAAGCAGCAGAACTAATTGCTTAGCTGCCCTTTATAGAAAAGCAATCAACAATGTACTGAGGACCTTGAGTCATCTCAGGAGCACAGGAAAATGGCAAAGGAGTGCACTTTGTTACATACTATGTACACTCATGGGAGAATGATCCACTCTCTGCATTAGGACTCTTGCTTAGTTCCCTTTTTGTCTCTCTCTCTTGTTGAAAGTTTGGACTTTGATCATGCAGGCACTTTAGTTGTCAAAACATTAAGTAAAATGTATTTGTACTTGGAGAAAATGCTAAAGTTTCTAGTTATTTGAGATTTATTGTTCACTTTTCATATCATGTACCCTGGATCTATTGCAGTTTTTTAAAAACTGGGATATTCCAAAAAGATAGTTATTTATCATGCTGGTTAACTATTTCTGCTGTCATACTTGTTTTAAATGAATGCATGGTTTCTTTTTTTGATATTAGGTAAGGTGACTAACACCAGTAAATGATTTGACTGTAGAAATGAGTGCATTTTATTTAAATTTACAGAATTGGAATACACAGAAATGGACTCTTCATCCCATCGTGCCAATATCATTTTTGTCTCTATTCTAATTGCATTTGCCCATTTAGGATATGGGCCTAATGCCATCCATTCAAGTGCTTGTCTAAACCTAGTGTGTGGCGACCCATTTCCTGGCGCATCCGAACCGACTCACAATTAGATAGCCTACGGGGGTTTGCGAGCACAGAGCTTTGGAGCCTCTGCGCCATGGGGGGCCGGTTGAGGGAGGCTTAAAAGTGAGGCTGAAGTTTTCGAATAAAGTTTTTTCCTTCGACTGCAGTTACCGACTCCGTGTCGTAATTTTAGCGCTGCGTGTAGCACACCGCTACAATTGGTGACCCCGACGGTCCAAACTATTTTTGGACCAGAAATGACCGACGCCGCCTCTGTTCATGCGGTTTCGTTGAAACTGCCGGGTTTCTGGACACAGCGCCCGGACCTATGGTTCCAGCAAGCCGAAGCCCAATTCCACGTTCGCCAGATCACCTCAGAAGACACCCGCTACTACTACGTGGTGAGCTCCCTCGACCAGGACACAGCGGCCCAGGTCGCGGAGTTCGTACAGTCGCCCCCGGCAGACGGCAAGTACACGGAATTCAAAGCCCTGCTCCTCAGGACTTTCGGACTCTCACGGCGCGAGCAGGCTGCCCGTTTACTGCACCTGGATGGCTTGGGTGACAGACCCCCTTCGGCTTTAATGAATGAGATGTTGTCTCTGGCCGACGGACACACATGCCTCATGTTTGAGCAGGCATTCCTGGAGCAGCTGCCCGAGGACATATGCCTGCTGCTGTCCGACGCGGATTTCAGTGACCCCCGGAAGGTGGCAGCCCGGGCGGACTTGCTGTAGAACGCCAAAAAGGTGAGATCGCACAGATCTCCCAGCCACGCTCCCGGCAGCAAACCAGTCCAGGCCCGGCCGCAGAGCCCGCCAACCCCCGGCCCAATGAACACTGGTGCTTCTACCACCAGCGGTGGGGCGCAGAAGCCCGCCGTTGTCGCCCGCCCTGCCAGTTCCCGGGAAACGCCAGGGCCAGCCGCCGCTGATGGCTACGGCAGCTGGCCATCGGGATAGCCTCCTGTATGTGTGGGATAGAAGGTCGGGACGCCGGTTTTTGGTCGATACTGGGGCTGAGATCAGCGTTTTACCTCCGACCAGTTACGACACCCGCAGCAGGGCACTGGGTCCCCCCCTGAGGGCCATGAATGGCAGCACAGTAAGGACCTATGGCACCCGTCAGGTGCAGCTACAGTTCGGCTCCAGCCGGTTCATGTGGGACTTCACACTGGCTGCCGTAGCCCAACCGCTTCTGGGTGCGGATTTTTTGCGGGCTCACAACCTACTGGTCGACCTGCCCAGGAAGAGACTGGTACACGCCGAGACCTTTCAGACTTTCTCCCTGGGTGCAGCCCAGTTGCCAGCCCCTCACCTCGGCTCCATCACGCTGTCCGACAACGACTTCACCAGGGTCCTGGCGGAGTTCCCATCGGTTCTGGCACCGCAGTTCACAGCGGCCATGCCCAGGCACGGCGTACAGCACCACATCCCGACCCAGGGACCACCCCTCCACGCCCGCGCTCGGTGGCTTCCCCCGGACAAGCTCCAACTGGCGAAGGAGGAGTTCCAGAGGATGGAGGAATTGGGGATCATCCGGCGGTCCGACAGCCCATGGGCCTCCCCCCTGCACATGGTGCCCAAAGCGACGGGGGGCTGGAGACCGTGCGGCGACTACCGCAGGCTGAACGAGGCTACCACACCGGACCGCTACCCTGTGCCGCACATTCAGGACTTTGCAGCAAACCTGCACGGCGCACGGATCTTCTCCAAGGTAGACCTCGTCCGAGGGTACCATCAAATCCCGATGCATCCTGACGACGTCCCCAAAACGGCTCTCATCACCCCTTTCGGCCTTTTCGAGTTCCTCCGCATGCCGTTCGGCCTGAAGAATGCCGCACAGACGTTCCAGCGGTTAATGGACGCGGTGGGACGGGACCTGGACTTCGCGTTCATCTATTTGGATGACATCCTCATAGCCAGCGGCAGTCGTCAGGAGCATCTGTCCCACCTCCGTCAACTCTGCGCCTGACTGAGTGAGTACGGTCTTACAATCAACCCCGCCAAATGCCAGTTCGAACTCGATACCATTGACTTCCTGGGCCACAGGATTACTAAAGACGGGGCAACCCCTCTGCCCGCTAAGGTAGATGCGGTCCGCCTCTTTCCCCGACCCACCACGATCAAAGGCCTTCAGGAATTCGTAGGTATGGTCAATTTCTACCACCGCTTCCTCCCTTCAGCTGCCCGGATCATGCGCCCCCTGTTCGCCCTGATGTCGAGTCCGAGCAAGGACATTACCTGGGACGAGGAGTCCGCCGCCGCTTTCGTTCAAACGAAGGAAGCTTTGGCGGACGCCGCAATGCTAGTACATCCCAGAATGGACGCCCCTACCGCCCTCACAGTGGACGCATCAAACACGGCAGTCGGTGGGGTGCTGGAGCAACTCATCGCAGGTCGCTGGCAACCCTTGGCGTTTTTCAGCAAACACCTGCGACCACCCGAGCTTAAGTACAGTGCTTTCGACCGGGAACTGTTGGCGCTCTACCTGGCAATCCGGCATTTCAGGTACTTCCTCGAAGGTCGGCCCTTCACCGCATTCACGGACCACAAACCGCTTACCTTTGCGTTTACGAAAGCGTCCGACCCCTGGTCGTCCCGCCAGCAACGCCACCTGTCCTACATCTCTGAATACACGACGGATGTCCGGCACGTCTCGGGTAAGGACAATGTCGTGGCGGATGCGCTCTCTCGCCCTACCGTTCATGCCCTTTCCCAAGGGGTAGACTTTGAGGCACTGGCAGAGGCGCAGCAGGCGGATGAGGAGATTCCGAGTTACAGAACCGCAGTCTCCGGTTTGCAGCTCCAGGACCTCCCCGTAGGCCCAGGTGAGAGGACCCTACTCTGTGACGTCGCCACCGGCCAGCCCCGTCCAGTCGTCCCGACAGCATGGCGGCGCCGCGTTTTCGACTCCATTCATAACTTGGCGCATCCCTCCATCCGGACAACTGTCCGGATGGTTTCCAGCAGGTTCGTTTGGCACGGACTCCGCAAACAGGTCAGTGAATGGGCCAGAACGTGCATGCACTGCCAGACGGCCAAGGTGCAGCGGCACACCAAAGCCCCACCGCAGCAGTTCCATCCCGCCCACCGGCATTTCAACCACATTCATGTGGATATTGTGGGCCCCCTGCCAGTGTCGCGCGGAGCGCGTTACCTCCTGACTATCGTGGACCGGTTCACAAGATGGCCAGAGGCGGTCCCGCTCACCTACACCACCTCCGAATCTTGCGCCCGAGCCCTGATCGCCACCTGGATATCTCGCTTTGGTGTACCAGCCCACATTACCTCCGACAGAGGCACCCAGTTCACCTCCAGCCTGTGGTCAGCTATGGCCAGCCTTTTGGGGACTCAGCTGCACCACACAACTGCCTACCACCCACAGTCGAATGGGCTAGTGGAGCGTTTCCACCGTCACCTGAAGTCGGCCCTCATGGCCCGCCTGCGAGGAGCCAACTGGGCGGACGAGCTTCCCTGGGTCCTAGTCGGCGGAGTTGGTATACGGCGCGCCCCTGGTCGTCCCCGGGGAGTTCCTATCAGCCCCAAGGGGGCAAGAGGAAGAACCCGCAGCAGTCCTGGGCAGACTACGCGGGAAGCTCGGTAACCTGGCCCCCATACCCACTTTACAGCACGGGCAGCACCCGACCTGCGTACCCAAAGACCTACAGAACTGTAAGTTTGTGTTTGTACGAAGGGGCGGGCATCGGCCGCCGCTGCAGCGGCCATACGAGGGGCAGTTTATGGTGCTCCGGAACAACGGGTCCACGTTCGTGCTGGACGTTGGGGGGAAAGAGGAGGTTTTCACGGTGGACCGCCTCAAACTGGCCCATGTGGACCTGGCGCAACTGGCTGAGTTTCCAGCGCCTCGGCGCAGAGGCCGACCTCCCAAGCAGGTTCTGGCCCAGACTGTGGACATTGGGGGGTGTATCGCCGGTTCTGGGGGGGGGGGGGGGGGGGTTATGTGGCGACCCATTTCCTGGCGCATCCGAACCGACTCACAATTAGATAGCCTATGGGGGTTTGCGAGCACAGAGCTTTGGAGCCTCTGCGCCATGGGGGGCCGGTTGAGGGAGGCTTAAAAGTGAGGCTGAAGTTTTCAAATAAAGTTTTTTCCTTCGACTGCAGTTACCGACTCCGTGTCGTAATTTTAGCGCTGCGTGTAGCACACCGCTACAAGTGATTATTTCTGATTCCACCACCTCTGGCAGTAAGTTCCATACTACTCTATATATTTTTAAAACTTGCCCCTTGGATCTCCTGCAAAAACCCTTCCTCTCAGTTCAAACCCATGCCCTCTTGTTATTGATATCCACCGTAGGAAAAAGATTCTGACTTGTCTACACCCCTTGCACTTTTATTGCCCAGCCTATACAATTCTTTGCATAACAAAAGCCCTTTAGTCTTCTAGTCCTCTCATGCGTGCTCTCTAGTACAGCCACATCTTCCGATAATGTAGCAACCAGGACCACATGCAGTAGTCAAAGTGTGGTTTAACCAGTGCTCTTTTAGTTTCAACATTAATCGCAACTTTTAAATTAAATGCCCTGACCTATGAAGCCTTATGCTATTAACACATAAAATGATGGAGGAACTCAGCAGGCCAGGCAGCACCTATGGAGGAGGGAAAGTACAGTCAATATTTAGGGAAGGGTCTCAGCCCAAAATGTTGACTGTACTTTTTTCTGTAGATCCTGCCTACCAAGTTTGTCTTGTATTTTATGTGTGTGTTGCTTGGATTTCCAGATTTTCTCTTGTTTGTTGAAGCCGGATACTATTTTCACCACCAAATCTGCACATTTTGCTCTTCTCCAATGTACTAGAACCCTTGGGTTTCTCCATGCCTCATCTTTCCTTAGAGCTTTAACTTTTACAATTGGTCTTCTCATAATGCATTACTACCTTGCATTTGTCAGGATTAAATTCCTCTGCTGCTCCATTTGATTTTCTGTATATTCTGTATTCTGCTTTCACCTTGAACAGCCCTCCTTGGTTTCTGCAACACTATCAAATTTTTTTTTCTGAGTGCTGAGTGGAAATAATTTAAGAATATTTAGTAGAATTAACAAAATTGAACTGACTATTAAATAAAAAGTAGGGTTTGTAGTTGGGGATAGAAAAATGTAAGGCAAAATTGGTAATGGAGGAAATGCATAGCAAAGAGAAATGGCCTTCCACCTGTGAAAACAATACTGGATATGCTCATGCCAGGTAACTATTTTCACCAGAACGAGGGAAATTTGGAAAGTAATCTTTTAAGTTGGCAAGAAAACAGATGGTGGAGAAAACATAACTAACAAGCAGACTGATTGACCCAGATGGCCTGTTTACTGGGTGAAAGATGACAAACCTGCTTATGGTTAATTTGTCCAAAAAATATAAAGGAAAATGAATGAGAACAGAGGGGAGAATGGAAAGAAGACACTAGAACGTATTGGAAATGCCAAGCCCCTTTGGAACACTGAGCTGGATGCAATGTGCTTGAGCCTATTATATTGTATCATCGTTCCAACTTTTCACTACTTTCTCTTTCTGATGGGGTAGTCTGTAAGTCTGAAACACTTTAATTATTCGATCAGGTGATAATCTTTCCAAGTACACACAGACCCTGCTTAACCCCAGCATACATTCTTCAGAGGTGGAGTGCTATGAAGGGTGATTATAACATTACATAAATGAACAGGTGCGCCTGAGATCTGATATTTTATGTGTACACAGTAATTTGTGGAGTAGCAAACACGGAATAGGTCTAACCTGTACATCAGTGGAGCAGCAACACATCACAGCAGCAACGGAAAGACCCAGGCTGTGGGCCCTCCTCTAACTTTGGCCTCTTCAAATTGGCATCGGATTTGATTGCTTTTTCTTGAGTTTCTTTTCATGAGGCCGTTCTCAGTAGCAGGAAATAATGTCAAAAGTGCCTTTCTTTGCCTTTATTGCTTCATTCCCAGTCAGGGTCATTATCAGTGAACATTGGAAATTTCAAAAAGGTGCTAACATCAATCTGATGCTCACCAGCTTCCAAACAGCGTATCACTTGCAGTTTCACATCCGTGCTAATGCTTTTCCTAGACATCTTAGATGTACTACACTACTGGAAGTTGCAAGAAGTTTTCCAGATATGAGTGGGGGGTGGGGGGAGGAATACAATAGCGAGGGAGCAAGAATGTTTACACATGTAAGGGAAGTAAAGCGTGAACTAATGCGTGATTGGCTGTGAGTGGCTCAGCGTATATAAAGTGCTCTCATTAGTTGATTGTTTACTGTGATGGTGGCCACACGAAGTTTTAAGTGTTTGGAATTTGTCATATTTTAAAAATCTTAATAAAGAATTGAACCACTGCGTTGTAACAAATCAGCACTATGCGGGGTCTGAATGTATCTAAAGCTAAAAATACGTTCCTTTTCAAACATGCATTGAGTCATTGGCTTTTTTTAATGCTTTGGCAGTGTAGTCATAATGAATATAAACCATATGGCTATCATGAGCATTTTCGAAAATGTGGGCATTGAAAATGGCTGAAAGTTGTCCAAAGGCTTGAGTACATTTTCCTCTTTGTAATAGTCATATTATGGCTCATTTACTACACAGATAAAACAAATCATGTTATCCTTTAAAGCTAGTGATATTAGTTGCATCTTCTTGGGTAGAGTGGATGATCGATGGAAATTTGTTGGCTGAATAGCAAGTAACACACTTTATGTAACCCTCAAATACTGCAATTTTCTGCACCAAAAGAAAATTTAACTAGATTTGGTGGGTGAATTTGTTATAACTAATGCCAAAACTTATTTGCTGAACTTTGTAAAGCTACTTCCTGAGCCTTTTGTGAGCCCAAGCACCAATTCATTAGCTGATGCATTGTTGCAGGAGACACACACGAATACCATGCTGTCGTATAATTTCTAAATGGAAGCCACCAATGAAATTAATTATCTGTATTCTCGAGTATTCCAGTTGAAGCAACTGTAAAAAAAAGAAAATGTTACTTTTCTTATAAGCCACAAATGGATACTTTGCTTGGGATAATTATATCTAATGGGCACCTGAATTGGTTTGTTGTCAAAGCCACCACTTTGTTGGAGAGACAATTACATGACAAGACCATGTTTTTAAGCAGGTGGAAGGCTATTCTGACTAGCTCATTTTAAGGGATTGAATACATTTTGACTTGGGTATTGGAGTTGATCATTGCCTCCCTGGGATACGAGATTTTTGTTTTCTCAGTAAGTTTTCCTCAACTTTATCCTTAGCTTAAGGATTGGGCTAAAAGTGTAATTTGCTGAATTTTGGGGTGGGGCAGAAGTTCACAAGGCAGCCACCATTCTAGGAGTTGTGAAGATGCCAATTCCTGTTGATGCATATTCTTGTGAAGATGCTTCTTCTGGTTTACACTTGCTATAGGTGATTTTCTACTGACCTGTTTGCTTGCCACGTATAATGTAGGGTGGGTACACCATTTGTTTTAGCTATGGTAGTGGAACTAATCTAACTATAGTTAAGACTGTATGTGATGAACCCGATGTTCCAAAGCTCAAGCTTCATATTGACTAGCAGTAGTCTATATACGTTTCTTTTACTTGGCATAGATGTTGCTGCTCTGCTTCAGCTGTAACTTCTGTTTAGTGGTGAGTTCTGAGCTGACTGCACACACAAACTTGTAGGGTAATTCTTTTTAAGAAGGGAGAAAGGCAGAAGAAAAGAGACTGTAAGCCTGTTGGTCTGACCAGAGTGGTTGGGAAGATGTTGGAGTCGATTGTTAAAGATGTGATCTCGGGGTATTTGGTGACATATGATAAAATAGGACATAGTCAGCATAGTTTCAACAACAGAAAATGTTGCCTGACAAATCTGTTTGAAATCTTTATAGAAATAAGCAGGATAGATGAGAAAGATTTGGTTGGCGTTGTGTGCATGGATTTTCAGAAGGCTTTTGACAAGATGTCGCATGTGAAGCTACATAACAAGCAATGGTATTGAGGGAAAGATTCTAGCATGGATAAAGCAGTGGCTGATTGGCAGGAGGCAAAGAGCGGGAATAAAGGGAGCCTTTTCTGGTTGGCTGCCGGTGACTAACGGTGTTCCACGGGGTCTGTTTATTGGGACCAAAGTTTTTTACATCATGTCAATGATTTGGATGATGCACTTAGTTGATGGCTTTGTTGAAAGGTTTGCAGACAGTATGAAAATAGGTGAAGGGGCAGGTAGTTCTGAGGAAGTAGAGGGGCCACAGAAGGACTGGGACAGACTAGGAGAATGGGCAAAGTGGCAGATCGAATACAATATTGGGAAGTATCTGGTCATCTACTTTGGTAGAAGAAATGAAGGGGTTGACTGTTTTCCAATTGGAAAGAAAATACAAAAAAACTTGAGGCACAAAGTGAGTTGCATGACCTTGTGCAGGATCCCTAAAGGTTAATTTACAGGCTGAGTCTGTGATGAGGAAGGCAAATGCAGTGTTAGCATTAATTTCAAAAGGACAGGAATGTAAAAGCAAGGATGTAATGTTGAGACTTTATAAAGCACTGGTGAGGCATCAGAGTATTATGAGCAGTTTTGGGCCCCTTATCTTAGAAAGTATGTGCTGAAACTGGAGAAGGTTCAAATGAGATTCATGAAAATGATTCCAGGATTGAATGGCTTGTCATATGAAAAACATTTGATAGCTCTGGGCCTGTATTCATTAGAATTCTGAAGAATGAAGGGTGACCTCATTCAACCATATCAAACGGTGAAAGACATTGATAAAGTGGCTGTGGAGAGAATGTTTCCTATGGTGGGAGAGTCCAAGACCAGAGGACACAGCCTCAGAATAGAGGGATGTTGTTTTAGAAGCAAAATGAGGAACTACTTTAACATGAGAGTGACAGCCAGAGCTGGGCTGAAGACTTCTGGTTAAGGTGGTGCCTGTATACAATGCTCCTTTGGTTGACATTATGAAACCATACATTTCACTTTATTTATGTCTTTTATGTTTGCTTTTTGTCTGGGATGT
The DNA here is from genome assembly GCF_030144855.1 of Hypanus sabinus. Taxonomy (NCBI): domain Eukaryota; kingdom Metazoa; phylum Chordata; class Chondrichthyes; order Myliobatiformes; family Dasyatidae; genus Hypanus; species Hypanus sabinus. The sequence continues at coordinate 44,613,656 of NC_082716.1, read as the reverse complement.
GATTCTGGAACCATTGGTGCCTGTGATTTGCTGTTTGGGGACCATTTGGATGTTCCAGCACTGTGCAGTCACCGAGAGGCAGTGTGGACCTCATGGTAGGCAGGCCGCAGGCTGAGGTTTGACTTTATTTCACTGATTAAAACAATGAGGGAGATTGAAACATAAAGGCAGGTGAATGCAGGAACTTGGTGATTGGGTGTTCCGGTGCTCTGCAGTCTCTGAGAGGATTCTGGGAGACAGTGACAGCGTGCGGGAACCTCATGGGGAGAAATCTGTGGTACGGGGCAGAAGCCATTGTTCGACTCCCTATTTGGCAATGAAAATGACGAGGAAGATTGAAGCATTGAGACAAGTAGAGAGTGAGCACTGGCTGCCTGTCTTTTGATGGCTCTGCTGTGGAGAGGGAAAGGTCTGCCCCTGGGCCTGGAGAGTGTTCCGAGGTTTTCTGCATTTTGGAATTGGACTTGGACTATAGACCTTTTTGTTTAGTTTTACAGGATTTTTAATTGTTTTTCACCCTATCCATGTTTTTTGTGTTTGAGAGGGGAGATTTGGGGGTCAATGTGCCTGTCCATTTTCATTTTTTTGTGCAGGACAAAGGACTTGATTGGGAGGGGTGGTTGATTTGCCTTGATTTGTTAGGACACATAGGGATACTGGGAGAAGACAGGAGATTGAGGTTGAGAGGAAAATTGAATCGACAATGATGAAATGGCCTAATTCCACTCCTATGTCTTATGGTAAGGTTGGGAAGTTGTTCTCTCACTATCTCCCTTACTAGCCGTTCTTGTCTATTGTTTTTTTTTAATCTACCAATTCCCTGCTTATCTCCTTCCATGTGTTCTTCTGCCTCCACATCATCTCTTCCTGCCTCTCCACCTCTAAACTATGAAGTCCTACCTATGCCCATCTGTTGCTCCCCAATCCCCAAAGAGACTTCAGGGGAAAAGTCTTGACTGTCAGTGGGTTGAATCTGTTAGTTTTCATTTGGCAGCCAGATCCAGTACTTCTCTGCTGGAACACTAACCAAAGTTAATCTTTGTGTGCCTCTGAGTCCTTTTGACTGATTGAGATCCTCCCACGCCCTCTCCTAATTCTTTCAAGCCTGTAAGGAAGGATCTTTTTCATGTAAGAGTGAAGCAAAAGGTCATGACATAAAGTTCCAACTTAACTTCCAGTAGGAGTAGTAAGTTTGTTGTGATCCCAGTGATATGAAAGGAAAATTTCCTTGGATTGGTGAACTAGATGGATTTTACATTATTACCAATTTGGTTACTTGTCCAGAGCTCACTGAGAATGCGGACAAATATTCATTTGCTGCTCATGGTACCCTTATGAAAAGGAATATGTGGCTTCATCATTAGCTTATTTTTTGACAGACTATCAGTGATTTCCTCACCCCACTCCACAACCTGGCTACACTTCTCCATCAACAAAGACTATTGACATCTGAAGAATAACTGCATTGTCATTACGGCACTAAGTGTATGCTCAGGCCTCCGGAGGACTACTTGTGCCCACAAATACTGCAGCACATTGTTACCATTCCGAACTAATTTAAGGTTTAAAATTTTCACTTGGTTCTTTCATTGTTCCAGCAGGTGTTTTACCCAAAGAACACTCTGTGTCTGGATGTCCATAAGACATAGGAGCACAATTAGGCCATTCAGCCCATCAAGTCTGCTCCACCATTCCATCATGGCAGATCCCAGAACCCACTCAACCCTATACATCTACCTTCTCACCATATCTTTTGATGCCCTGACCAATCAGGAAACTATCAAATACTGTCAGACTTGTCCTCCACCGCAACCTGTGGCAGAGCATTCCACAGATTCACCACTCTCTGGCTAAAAACAATTCCTCCTTGCCTCCATTCTGAAAGATCACCCCTCAATTTTGAGGATGTGCCCTCAAGTTCTGGATCCCCCCCCCACCATAGGAAACATTCTCTCCACTTCCACCTTATCTAGTCCTTCCAACATTCAGTAGAATTAGATAAGATCCCCCCCTCATTTTTCTAAATTCCTGTGAGTATAGGCCCAAAGCTGCCAAATGCACCTCATGTGTTAACTCCTTCCTTTCTGGAATCATTCTCATGAACCTTCTCTGGACTTTCTCCAGTGGTAACACATCCTTTGAGTATGGGGCCCAAAACTGTTGTTGGCCTGTCTAGTGTCTTGTAAAGCCTCAGCATTATTTTCTTGCTTTTATATTCTATTCCCCTTGAAATAAATGCCAACATTCCATTTGCCACCTTCACCACAGACTCAACCTGTAAATTAACCTTCTGGGAGTCTTGCACAAGAACTCCTAAGTCCCTCTGCACCTCTGGTGTTTGAATTTTCTCTCTATTCAGTTAATAGTCTGCACTATTGTTCCTTTTGACAAAATGCATTATCATACATTTCCACACACTGTATTCCATCTGCCACTTTTTTGCCCATTCCAATTTGTCTAAGTCCTGCTGCAATTGCATTGCTTCCTCAGCACTGCCTACCCTGCCACCTATCTTCGTATCACCTGCAAACTTTGCCACAAAGTCATTAATTCCATTATCTAAATCATTGACAATGTGATAAGTAGCAATCCCAGTACTGACCCTTGAGGAACACCACTAGTCACTGGCAGCCAACCAGAAAAAGCCCCCTTTATTCCCACTTACTGCCTGTCAGCCATTCCTCTACCCATTCCAGGATTTTAGCTTGTTAAGCAGGCTCATGTGTAGCACCTTACCAAATACCTTCTGAAAATCCAAGTAAAGGACATCCACTGCCTCTCCTTAGTCCATCCTGCTTATACTTCCTTGAAAAACTCCTAACAGTTTTCAGGCAAGATTTTCCTTTACAGAAACCATGCTGACTTTGACTTATTTTATCATTGGTCTCCAAGTATCCCAAAACCTCATCCTTAATAACAGACTCCCAACACATCCCAACCACTGAGGTTAGGCTAACTAGCCTATAGTTTTCTTTCTTTTGCCTTCTTCCTATCTGAAAGACTGGAGTGACATTTGCAGTCTTCCAATCCTGTGGGACCATGCCAGAATCAAGTGATTCTTGAAAGATCATGATCAGTACATCTGTTACCTCTTCAGACCTCTCTCAGGACTTTGGGATGTAGTCATTCTGGTCCAGGTGACTTATCCACCTTAAGACTTTTGAGTTTGCCTAGCACTTTATCCTTTGTAATTGAAATCACACTCATTTCTGTTCCCTGACACTTATGGATCACTGACACACTGCTAGTGTCTTCCACAGAGAAGACTGGTGCAAAGTACCCATTAAGTTCATCTTTGTCCCCCAGTACTACCTCACCAGCATTATTTTCCAGTGGTCCAGTATCATCTTTCAATTCCCTTTTACTCCTTATATAACTGAAAAAAGTTTTAGTATCCTTCCTCATATTATTGTCTAGTTAGTCCTTGTGTTTGATCTTTTCTCTTGCAGCCTTTTTAATTGCCCTTTGTTGGCTTTTAGAAGTTTCCCGATTATCCAACTTCCCACTCACTTTTGCTACGTTGTATACCATTTCCTTCGCTTTTAAGCAGTCCTTAACTTCTCTTGTCAGCCTGCTCCTGCCATTTGAGAGCTGCTACTTCTGTGGAACATATCCATCCTGTGCCTTGCGAACTACTCCCAAGAATTTCAGCCACTTCTGCTGTGCCGTCATCCCCGCTAGTTTCCTCCAATCCACCTGAGCAAGCTCCTCTCTCATGCCTCTGCAATTCCCTTTATTCCATTTGCAATACTGCTATGTGTGACTAGTGCTTCTCCCTCTAAAATTGCGGTATGAATTCAATCATATTATGATTACTGCCTCCTAAGGGTTCTTTTACATGAAGCTCCCTAATAAGATCTGAGTTACTGCACAACACCCAATCTAAGATGGCCTTTTCCCAAGTAGGCTCAAGCACAAGCTGCTCTAAAAAGCCATCTTGTAGGCATTCAAGAAACTCCCTCTTGTGATCCAACACCAATCTGATTTTTTCCAATCCTCTTGCATATTTGAGTTCCCCATTACAATTGTGACATTATCTTCTTAGCCCCCTGATCAGGGTTATGTGAAGCCATGGGTGTAGGTGGTGGGTGGTCATCTGAGCAGCTGGTGCATATCACAAGTCCTGGTAAAATGACAACTGACCCCAGACATAATCTGAAAGGTGTTGATTATGGCTGGGGTCACCCATCTTGTAAAAGACACTGCACAGAAGAAGGCAAAGGCAAACCACTTCTGTTTATTTTTTTTAAATGCCAAGAACAATCATGGTCTGGGAAAGACCATGATCACCTAGATCATACAACATGGCACATAATTGACAAACGATGAGTAGTGGTGGATGATATGCCAGTTGATTCATTGCTTTGTCTCAGGTTGTTATTGATCTACTTAGATAATGCACTAATCCATCTCATTGGAGCGTATCTTCACACTCCTGATTTGTGCTTTTGGGATATGGGGATGAGATCCTAAATACAAAATATCCATCCTCTAATCTGTTCTCATGGTCATGTTTGTTTATTTTTTTTCTTTGTGCACTTGTTCTAGGCTCCTATGAGATTGAGGAGTGCAATATTGGTTGCCCAGTAGTATTCTTTGACTCCTGATCAAGTTGAATTGGTTTTTATGTAATTTGTTTGTGAAATTGCCTTGCTCTCCTTTAAAAGAATGGCCATTTTACAGTCTTGGTGTTTGCAATAGTACATTAATTGTTTAAATATCTCTTATAAATCTCTCTGCCCTTAGGAACAGGTTCCAGTTCCTGTTTATCATCCGACTCCAAGTCAGACTCGGCTGGCCACTCAACTTACTGAAGAAGAACAGATCAGAATAGCGCAAAGAATAGGCCTCATTCAGCACCTGCCCAAAGGGGTCTATGACCCAGGAAGAGATGGATCAGAAAAGAAAATTAGAGAGTAAGTTCAAATTATTTTCATAGATTATTATTTTCATTTTCATAGATTTTCAGCTCTGAAAATTTACCACACAAGCATGCTGGGGATAAATGGGTTTTCTTCATCCATTGAGTTATTTCTGCAATTACTCCTATACCAAAAGGCATAGATGGTTTTGTTTCTTTTATTCTCTGACAAAAACCAGGGCTATTGCAGGATCTCCATCTTTCATCTCTATTTTAGTGTACCATTTTTAAAAAAATACTGTTGAACCTGGTTTTGCCTGACACAACTATTACAAAACTTCAGAGCAGCCAAACTTCATGATGCTGTTCAAATTTTAGATCATCACTATCTTTCTATATACCTATTTTTTAAATATCTGTCTAGTTAATTCCCGTGTTTCTGATTGAATGCTGGTTTGCAAATTTACTACTACTCATCTGTTTTCTGTTTGGAAGTTCTAACCTCCAAATTGTAATTCCTGACATAGTGGGCCCTGCTATTCAGGTCAACATTAGCATGGCCCACTAAGTCTTTTGAACGAATGAAGGTGCTTCCAGTTGTGCTTTTGACCTGTATTTGCATCCAGCAGCAGTTAGGAAATAGCATGTCAGGATAGTTGACTTCTTATGAATGGGATGCTACCATGGCACCATCCAGAACAGAGCAGAAAGATCAAGTGTTACTGGAGCCATACTTCTCTAGAAAAGTGGAGTGTTCTATCATGCACCTGCATGGTTTGTTATAATTTAATTTGTTGGTCCATCTAAGTATCTTTTGATTGGTCATCCCCAGCGTATTAATAGACAGCTGAGCAATGGCAGTATAACGCACAAAATGCTGGAAGAACTGATCTGTTCCTATGAAGGGACTCAGCACAAACATCTCCATTGATGTTGCTTGACCTGCTGTATTCCTCTAGCATCTTGTGTGTTAAGTCTAGATTTCCAGCATCTGTGAATCTCTTGTGTTTAGCCATAGCATTGCCATTGGATATTAAGGGCTGTGGTGTTAAACATCTTGTTGCAGGTGAACATTGCTGGCCATTGAATTGTTGAATTCAGTGTGTGCAGGCCTGGGCTCCTTTGTTATTTAAGGAACTGCAGATGGAATTGGAACACTATTGTAAGCTCTGCCATCGATCTTGTGATGAATGAATGGGCATTTGATTGTGAATGGACCCAACCCACTGCACTGAGGAACCCCTGCAACAATATCCTGGTTCTGATATCACTGATCTTTTTTTAAAAGATCTGTGGTCGTCATCTTTTGTGCATGAGGTGACTCTGCTTGGTTATGTTTTCCCCTTGAAGCCTGTCGGTGGTGCAGGTTTTAGTGTATCTTAATACCCTATCAGGTGGTACTAATTCTGGGATTTGCGCACTTTGTCCATATTTGACCAATGTTGTAATGGAGCCTTGGCTGGCATGCAATGGCAATTTTGGAAGACAATTGGTAGTAAGTGTTGCTTAATGCTTTTGATTGAGAATAGAAATACAGGGATGTGATAGGTTAGATTTTTGGGGTCATAATGTACTGTAGTACGTTTCCAGGCTGCCTGTAGCTATATGAGACACTTTTGTATAGACACATGGCAAGTGCTGGATGAGAGGCTATCTATGAGTTGTTTTCTTGGGTGTATGTTGTCACTTGGCATCATAATAGAGAAAGCTGGGATATTGGCCTTTCTAAGGTGCGGCGCTCTTACAGCTCAGGGAGTTCATTTCCAATGTTACCTGGAACAAGTCTGAACGTCCTCCCCATGGAGTCTGTGGGTTTCTCTGGGTGCTCTGGCTTCCTCCCATAGTCCAAAGACCTACTGTTTAGTAGACTCATTGATAGAACCATAGAACATTACAGCACAGAAACAAGCTTTTTGACCCTTCTTGGCTGTGCCGAACCATTTTTCTGCCTAGTCCCACTGACCTGCACCTGGGCCATATCCCTCCAAACCCTCTCATCCATGTACCTGTCCAAGTTTTTCTTAAATGTCAAAAGTGAGCTGCATTCACCACTTCATCTGGCAGCTCATTCCACATTCCCACCACTCTCTGCGTGAAGAAGCCTCCCCTAATGTTCCCTTTAAACTTTTCCCCCTTCACCCTTAACCCATGGCCTCTGGTTTTTTTTCTCCCCTGGCCTCAGTGGAAAAAGCCTGCTTGCATCTATCTATACCCATCATAATTTTATACGCCTCTATCAAATCTCCCCTCATTCTTCTACACTCCGGGGAATAAAGTCCTAACCTATTCAACCTTTCTCTGTAGCTCAGTTTCTCAAGTCCCAGCAACATCCTTGTAAACCTTCTCTGCACTCTTTCAACCTTATTAATATCCTTCCTGTAATTAGGTGACCAAAACTGCATGCAATACTCCAAATTCAGTCTCAACAATGTCTTATACAACCTCACCATTACATTCCAATACTTTGATTTATAAAGGCCAATGTACCAAAGCTCTCTTTATGACCCTATCTACTTGTGATGCCACTTTTAGGGAATTATGTATCCGTACTCACAGATCCCTCTGTTCTACTGCACTCCTCTGTGTCCTACCATTTACCTTGTATGTTCTACCTTGGTTTGACCTTCCGAAGTGCAATACCTCACACTTGTCCGCATTAAACTCCAACTGCCATTTTTCAGCCCATTCCTCCAACTGATCCAAATCCCTCTGCAAGCTTTGAAAACCTTCCTCAGTGTCCACTACACCTCCGATCTTTGTATCATCAGCAAATTTGCTGATCCAATTTGCCACATTATCATCCAGATCATTGATATAGATGACAAATAACAATGGACCCAGCACTGATCCCTGTGACACACCACCAGTCACAGGCCTCCACTCAGAGTAGCAATCCCCCGCTACCACTCTCTGGCTTCTTCCATTCAGCCAATGTCTAATCCAATTTACTACCTCTCCGTGTATACCTAGCGACTGAATCTTCGTAACTAACTTCCCATGAGGGACCTTGTCAGAGGCCTTACTGAAGTCAATGTATACAACATCCACTGCCTTCCCTTCATCCACTTTCCTGGTAACTTCCTCGAAAAACTCTAACAGATTGATTAAACGTGACCTACCACACACAAAGCCATGCTGACTTTTTCTAATAAGTCCCTGTCAATCCAAATACTTGTAGATCCTATTTCTTAGTATTCCTTCCAATAATTTACCTACTACCGATGTCAAACTTACCGGCCTATAATTTCCTGGCTTACTTTTTGAGCCTTTTTTAAACAACGGAACTACATGAGCTATCCTCCAATCCTCCAGCACCTGACCCGTGGATATCGACATTTTAAATATTTCTGCCAGGGCTCCTGCAATTTCAACATTAGTCTCCTTCAAGGTCCGAGGGAATACCCTGTCAGGTCCTGGGGATTTATCTACTCTGATTTGCCTCAAAACAGCAAGCACCTCCTCCTCTTTAATTTGGAGAAGTTCCATGACCTCCCTACTTGCTTGCCTTGTTTCCATAGACTCCATTCCAGTTTCCTTAGTAAATACAGATGCAAAAAACCCATTTAATATCTCTCCCATTTCTTTTGGTTCCATACATAGCCAACCACTCTGATCTTCAAGAGGACCAATTTTATCCTTTACTATCCTTTTGCTTTTAACATACCTGTAGAAGCTCTTAGGATTATCCTTCACCCTGACTGCCAAAGCAACCTCATGTTTTTTTAGCCCTCCTGATTTCTTAAATATTTTCTTACTCTTTTTATACTCCTCAAGCATCTTATATACATCTCTCTTCTTTATCAGAGTTCCAATATCCCTCTTGAACCAACGTTCCTTATTCTTATTCATTTTGCCTTTAACTCTGACAGGAACATACAAACTCTGCACTTTCAAAATTTCTCCTTTGAAGGCCTCCCACTTACCAATCACATCCTTGCCAGAGAACAACCTGTCCCAATCTATGCTTTTTAGATCCTTTCTCATTTCTTCAAATTTGACCTTTTTCCAGTTTAGAACTTCAACCCGAGGACCAGATCTATCTTTATCCATGATCAGGTTGAAACTAATGACGTTGTGATCACTGGAACCAAAGTGTTCCCCTACACACACTTCCATCACCTGCTGTAACTCATTTCCTAATAGGAGATCTAATATTGCATCCTCCCTAGTTGGTACATCTATATATTGATTTAGAAAACTTTTCTGAACACATTTTACAAGCTCTAACCTATCTAGACCTTTAACAGTATGGGAGTCCCAATCTATGTGTGGAAAATTAAAATCCCCTACAATCACAACTTTGTCACCTGCAGTTGTCTGTTATCTCTCTGCAGATTTGCTCCTCCAATTCTCACTGACTATTGGGTGGTCTATAATACAACCCTATTAATGTGGTCATACCTTTCCTGTTCCTCAGCTCCACCCATATGGCCTCAGTAGTCAAGCCCTCTAATCTGTCCTGCCGAAGCACTGCTGTAATATTTTCCCTGACTAGCAAAGTCACCCCCCCCCCCCCACCCTTCATCCCTCTGCCTCTATCACGTCTGAAACATCGGAATCCTGTAACATTGAGCTGCCAGTCCTGCCCCTCCTGTAGCCAAGTTTCAGTAATGGCTATGATGTCATAATTCCATGTGTCAATCCAGGCCCTCAGCTTGTCTGCCTTTCCCACAATACTCCTTGCATTGAAATATACATACCTCAGAAGATTATTACCACCACACACAACCTTACTATTTGTGACTTTGCATGAACTACTAACATCATTTATTTTTACCCCCATTCCACTATCTATTCTGGCACTCTGATTCTCGTCTGCCTGCAAATCTAGTTTAAGTCCTCCCCAATAACACTAGCAAACCTCCCTGCAAGTATATTGGTCCCCTTGTAGTTCAGGTGTAACCTGTCTCTCTTGTACAGGTCCCACCTGCCCAGAAGAGGTCCCTGTGATCTAGAAATCTGAAACCCTGCCCCCTACACCAGTTTCTCAGCCAAGTGTTCATCTGCCAGAGCATCCCACTCTTACCCTCACTGGCATGTGGTACAGGCAGCAATCTGGAGATTACTACCCTCGAGGTCCTGTTTTTCAACTTCCTACCAAACTCTCTGTACTCGCTCTTCAGAACTTCCTGACTCTTTCTACCTACGTCATTGGTACCGATGTGTACCACGACATCTGGCTGATCACCCTCCCACCTCAGAATGCGTGATCATTGTAAATTATTCCATGGTGAGGTTAGGGTTAAGTCAGAGGTGGCTAGGCAGAGTGGCTCAAAGAGCCTATTTGGTGCTGTCTATCTAAATTAATAAAACTGTCAAACTTCATCTTCACACAAGCAATCTGCACATTTTCTTTCATTTGATGTTTGCCAATTGTGGTCAAATTGGCAAAATTTTGTCAAATTAGGCAGTATAGTAGCGTAGTGCATTGCTTGACAGCACCAGCTGTAAGATCAGGGTTTGATCCCCGCCACTGTCTATAGGGTTTTATACTCTTGTCCAAAGTGAATCTCTTCACACTTTTGGGCACCACAGTTGCCTAGGGGTTAGCACAGCACTATTATAACTCGGGTGTCGAAGTTCAGAATTCACGTCCAATGAATGCATCTTTAAGAAGTTTGCAAGTCCTTCCTGTGAGCATGTGTTTTTTCTGGTGCACTGGTTTCCTCCCACATTTTAAAAACTTACTGGTTAATTGGTAATTGTAAATTGTCGTGTCATTAGGCTACGGTTAAATAGATGGGTTGCTGGGTGGTGTGGCTCATTGTGCCAGAAGTGCCTCTACTATGCTATATTTCTAAATAAATGTTACAAAGCCCCACATGTAAGCTTTTGGATGTATTTGTGGAGTATCCTTTTGGTCATGATAAACCTTTTTTTTTTGCTTTTCAGGTGTGTTATTTGTATGATGGACTTTGTTTATGGTGATCCAATTAGGTTTCTTCCATGCATGCATATTTATCACCTGGACTGTATAGATGACTGGCTGATGCGATCGTTCACATGCCCGTCTTGTATGGAACCAGTGGATGCAGCATTGCTTTCTTCCTATGAAACCAACTGAGAAGCTTTGCATCTGTGATACCATGGAAGAAATAAATCCTGATCTCTACCACTGAGCCAAAGAGTCAGAGATTTGGAGAACCCTGATTGTATGCGATCATGTACTAAGTACAACACTGACAATAACTCATGACTGCAGTTGTTTTAAAAAAAAATTATATGCATATACCTAAATGCTGTTATTTAAAATCTACAAAGCCCTGACCACATGTTATGAATTTGAGTAAACATTGAAGCAGTAGATGGCCATTAGTTTGGTCACACTAGGATAGAAATGGTTTTGATGTGACAGGTGTTTCAAAAAGTTTGTAAAACATGCTTACTTGTTAAAGAAATGGTATCCTCTTTGAATTAAAGCTGTTTATAGTGGTTTTATATTGGATGCATAAAGTAGTGATTTTGCACTGAACCGTTATCAGTGTCCCATGCAGCAGAATTCTCAGGAATAATGGGTGCTTACTTTCTCTTTTGGTATAAAGCTCTCTGGGGAACATTTTTTTTTAAACGAAAGAGCTCTTAAATTATACACCTGCTTTTTTATTTGTACATATGCACATACAGCTTATCTGTCTGTGCATATGAAGAGGTGCCTGCTTGTAGATTTTTATGAAATAGCTGGCATTTTGGTGCTCTTTAGACCAGAAGAGCCTCTGCAAAGATTGGCCTAATGGGTTATTAGTTTCCTTGACAAACTAATATTATTGCTGTATTTCTTTTGATTATGTGTTCAACTACAATGAGAAATGTAGGTCCAAATTATGAAGTATAGGCTATTTTATTAACTTTAAGGATACTATTTCTGCAGTGCAGTGTGTTTAGTATTTTGTATTGGTTTGTTCCAACAGTAGTTCGATGGTATATTAACATTTTGGTCAAGGCTTTGTGTTTAGGAAAACTCTAGGTGCCAGTATAATGATCCATTTGTGCAGAAAATTAAAACATTTACTATCTTATTTTAAAAGATCACGGCTTCAGTTCCAATATGTTTGTAGTACTGAATTTGGGCTGAAGGAGAATTTTGTAACACAGTAATAACTCTCTTCATCACCAAGCAATTATGCTGAATCTGTTGATCATTTTCCTAAAGGAAATAAGTTCTGTACAAAATCCCTAGAGCACATAATATACAACTGTAATGGATGTCCTTAAAATTTTGATACAATAACTGAATTTTATTTTAATTTTGCAGCTGAATGATTCATTGGTTTTATAGACAACCAAAGTTATAAGACCAATCAAAGTTCAAATTGTGCACAGATAGAATTATGGTATTTACAATGCATTGTTTATTTTGATTAGCATGTATAAAGTCATGATACAATTAAGTGATTTAATTGTTTGGCTTGAGTTGCAAGAACAAGAAACCACAGCGCTTGAGAACATTAGTGAATGAATCGTAGCATAATCAAATTCCAATAGATCTGTGTGAGAAATAGAAAATACAGTGGACTATTTTAAGGGACATTCTCTGAAAATATATTTGCCAAGTACATTGAGGAATCGAGTCCAAATGACAACATTTTTATGTAATTTATCATTATCTTTTTTAAGTTTGCAAACATTTTTTCTTAAATCCTGCCTCAAGTTACTGTATAAAATTATGAAATTTTGAAATGATAAACTTTATAATTGGACCTGGAGTTTTCCCTTTAAAAAATCACACTAATCTGTACACTGGCACAAAGTAGGAGTTTAAAGCTTTTTTGCACAGTTCTTTTCCATTACAAATGGAACTCATGGCCTTAGGTCTTTTGAAATGGTGTCTTGTTAAGAGTGAGACTAGCATGGTGCTCAAAAAAAATGATCTAATCATAGCAAATCATTGCAATGACTATGTTTGAGAATCAAGCAGTTCCAGTGGTGTGCAGAACTTCAAGTAAAGGCAGAGATGCATTTTCAAAATTTATCCATTAATATTTTGCATTAAAGTTTCTGGATTTTTGAGTACTACAATGTGACTTGCAGGAATTCCAAACTAATGGAAACTGCACAGATGAATAGTGAGGGGAAATTAGTTTGTTCTAAGTATCTAAATGATGTAGTTTGCAAAATCAAAGGCAAGATTATAAATCAGACATTTTCCCCTGTTTCATGAGGGACAAATATTGCAATAGCTGTATAGTTAAAAGCCGTTGGTTTTAAATCGGTGAAAAGGAAGACCTGGATTTGTGCAATATTTTAATGGTGAAAACATAGTATTTACAGCTGTTTCTTTTATGACCATTCCACAGACTTTAACTGTACACCTTTACAGTAATGTTTAAATTTCAATTATTGTGCACATTGAGGTGCAGGAATAAGTGGGAGTAATCACGAGTGTTGTGTGTGAAGCTAACAATTTTTGAGTGTTCATTTTATTTATGTGACATTACACATTTCGTTCAGCAATGGTGAGTTGAATAGACTTTTAGTGGTGGTATGTTTCTAGGCACTTTCTGTTACCAGCATAAACAAAGATTTTGTTTTGATATAATTGTAAGACCTTTAATGCTCCAAGTCTGTAATAATTGGCTTGCCTCCTTGAATAGCTCGGTGGCAGCATGATTTTATATTTCTTTCATTTATAAATAGTATGCTACTTTAAGGAAATTAATTGTGCAGTTCACTAGTGCTTTTGATGTTGAAATACCAAACAGGTTAAGTGTTATTGCCCACTGTCCAAAATTCTTTTCTTTTTAATATTGCTGATATCTAAGTAATACCATCCACACTAGATTTTCACATTTTTGTAACTCAACTGAGATTTAATAGTTCCTTAGTGGAATCATTTTTAAGTGTTGAGCTATCTTGTATTCTTCTGCCTTTTTCCCTTTGACCCCATTGTGATCAAACAGTAATAAGAATTTAAGAATTTAAACCTACACCATAATTCTAAAATGGCTCTGTAGAAGCACATGATCATAGTTTTGATCATTTTGATCTGCAGCAATCCTTACAACATTAAAAATAAAATTAATTAATCCCACTTTATTTTGACACATTGCTATCAATAACTCAAGTCCAAGATTTTAAGTGTGAAGGAAAGTGAAACAATAAGGCCACTTATTGTTGTTTAATGACATTGGGGGAAATGGTTTGGTGGGAGGGGGCAAAAGAATTACTTTTTTAGCTTTCAATTGTTACCTTTTTTACTTTTTACAAAAAGTCAAGCGGATTATGGCTGCCTACTACTGTATAACTGTATAGCCATTAATTTTAATAAGTTTGCTTAAGACCTCGCTGAATTTTGATGGTGAAAAGGCTGAAAATATTTACAAATATGTCAAGTTTTAAGCATTACATTTGGTGGAAAATTTAAAATTCTCCTAAACATGCAACAGTGAGTAAATATCCTGGCTATACGGTGTAGGTATAAAATTTCTATGCACATTGTAGGCTATTTTATTGCATTATCTATTCAAATTTGCTGAGAAGTAGAAGGTTGTAATGTCTTCAAGTTGTATAACCAATGTTAAATTTTGCTCCAGTTTTATTTATTGGTAATCAACTTGTCTTAATAAATATTATGCTTTTTCATTGTTTAGGTTTTTCTGGATGCTTTGAAATATTGGATTTGTTACAGAACTGTTTGTGCTTTAAATACTTTTACCTAATTGTGTTTAGAGAGTAAAGAGCCCAATGATGCTAAGGTGTTGAAGGCAAGAGTAGTAGTAAAATACTGCACAACACATTCCATTTGCAGCTGTGGCTGCCATCACTGCATTTTGGGGGGGAGGAATGAAGGGGGAAAGAGACGCTTGTTTATCTTTTAATGTCTAATCGTGCATTATCAATTCAAATAATTTATTCAAAAAACATTGCACATTCCAAAAAGTAGAGATTCATGTATAATTTATGGGCTTGCTTAAGACAGCAGGTATTAAAATCTGCAATACTAAAAAGTAATTTTTGAATGGTGTTTTATTTTTATAGTGTGCCCCTTAGCTGCAGTGTTAATTTTTACAAGATGTTCCATTATTAAATATTTTGTGCACATCAAATTGTTGGAGTACCATATAGATAGACCTCGAGAATAAGGTAGTTCAAGTTTTGAATAGACCCAGGCACTGAAGATATTTCAAAGGACCATTGTTTTGCTATCATTTGGGTTACAATTTCCAGTTCAATGTAATCTTTGCTGTTGGTAATTTAGAAGTCTAGAGATATAATTGACTGGAATCAATTATATAATTGCATGTAATATTCCCAAGATCAAGGTCTTATGACCAGATCCCATTTAATTGTTGTTCAGATATATCATTTATATAAAGTTGTGTGTATAGGAAACCTTCAATTATCAGAAAGAACATTATATAATATGCTGCTAATATGAAGAGGTACTGGTAGACTAGGTTTTCCCAGGGAAAAGTGCACAATTTAATAGTAATTAGGATTCAGATTGCATAACTTTGAAAGCATGTTACAATTGTACCGGGTGTTTTTTATTTAGATTCTGTTTCGCTTAATGTTTCTCTCAATTTGGTAGCCTTTTCTAAACCTCTTTAAACTTTGACCTTGGATCACAAACAAAATAAACTATCAGTCAATATTGCGTCTGTTCATGTGAAGACTTTCATGCAGATTAGCTCCACCAATATGCAAGATTTCTGAAGTGCAAATTAATCTGCAGTATAACCTTACGTTTAAAGTTCCTGCCTATAATTTGCCCTTTCACTGAATGTCATGTAAGAATAAACAGTGAGGCTGATCAATCCAGCACGTTCCTTGTTTTTATTTGTAAAGTAATGGATATTTTTAAAACTGAATTTGTCATCTAAGCTCTTTTATCAGCCTTTGTACAAGTCTTGTGACTTTTTTTTAAACGGACCAAAAATTCCTTTTACATTGTCACCAAATTTTAAAACAGAATGAACTTTCAAATTCATCCTTAGAAAGACTGAGATACAAAAGGACATGGATCCAAGTCAAAGATTTGTGCTGCATTGCCTATGTGCTATCAGCATCATAAGGCCAACGAAGTGGTAAACAAATTAACTCCATATCATAATACCATAGAACATAAATTAATTGGAAGTGAATTAGAGATGCAAGTATGAGAACAAAAAGTTAAAACCTGACTGAAAGTAACAGATTATAATTAACCACTGAAGGAAGCACTCTTACTCCTATTGCTCATCAACATACAAATGATCAACATCTCTACAAAGTCTTTTTAGGTAGCAGTTCTTGGCAATATTCCAGCCTTAAGATGGATAACTGTTTCAACTCTCCTTAATGCTGGTTTTGATCTAATCAGTTGGCCCAAAATTGATGTGCCTTCTAACTCTTTGAATAGTTAATTACATCTACAGTAGTTAGAGACGGCCCTGCTTGTAAGCAGCCGTGAAAGTAGAGGTAATCCATTGTCCATAGGCAGGCCAAAATTCCTCAGGAGGCTGGTAAGGACAGAGCATATGGAATTGGGAAAAATATAGTAGCATGGATAAGAGGTGGCTAACAAACAGAAAACAAAGGGTTGGATCAAATGGGTCTATATCATTTGACTGTGATTAGTGATGTATCGGAGGAATTGGTGCTTGAGCTCTGCATCTGCAATCCTAGTCAGTACTTTGGGTAAGGACGCAACGCTTTCAAGTTTGCAGAGTAAAGTCATCAATACAGTTCTAAAGGAACTTTGTGTGATATATTTGTGTTTCTTTTAAAAAGATACGAGATGAATTGTATTCTGTTTAAAAAAGATTCACCAGTTTGGTACCTGTGGTGGGTCGGTCTTTTGAATGAGGAGTCATTGAGTAGGCTGATAGAAAAATGAAAGGCAGTTTCATGAAGTATAAAGTTTTACAGAGTAGGACAATTCCTCTGGCAAAGGAATCCAGAGCTAGAGCTCTCAATCTCAAAATTAAGGGTTAAGCCAGTTAGAAATGAGAGGGGTAACTACTCAATTTGCTATTCTCTGCACTGGAGGGCTGTGGAGACACTTTCTTTGATGGAGTTTAAAAAAGAAAATGAAGGAAAAGATGTACATTAGTGCTAGAAAATCCCTGTAGAATTTTTTCTATTTCTGCATACATGACCTAAAATGTGATCAGACCTTCACACAAGTCCTAAAACTAGAGAACCTAAATAAGACGAAAATTATACTTGTTCATTTATTTATTGAGGAAAAATGATCCAATATTACATGTATTAGAAAAAATGTGAACCTCTGAGGTAATACCTTCTCCGAAAGCTATTTGGAGTCGGGTGTTCCAATTAATGAGATGAGATTGAGGTTGAGTTGTAGAGGTGCTGTGCCCAATTTTTTTTTAAAAAAAGAAGGCACACGGTCAGGTTGTTGACAGGGCCTAGTCTTAAGAAAGATCTGTTTATGTGCACCATGCTTCGATCAAAACAGTTTTCAGAGACACTTAGGAAAAGAATTGTAGAGATATATGAAACTGGAAAGGGCTGCAAAGGCATTTCTAAAGACCTGAGTGCTCATCAGTCCACAGTAAGAGAAATTATCTACAAATGGAGGAAATTCAGTACTGTTGCTACTCTCCCTGGGAGTGGGCATCCTGCAAAGATCTCTCCAAGAGCACAACATGCAATGCTGAAGGAGGTGAAAAATAACCTAAGGGCAACACAGTAAAAGAACTGTAAAAATCTTCAGAACTTGCTAAAGTCTCTTCATTTATCTACTATAAGAAAAACACTGAACAAGAATGGTGTTCATGGAAGGACACCATGGAGGAAACCATCCCTCTCCAAAAGAAACATTGCATATCTGAAGTTTGCAGAAGACCACCTAGATGTTCCACAACACTTCTGGGACAACGTTTGGTGGACAGATGGTACAAAATTTCGCAGAAATGTGCATTGCTATGTTGGGAGGGAAAAGGGCACTGCACACCATCAAAACCTCATATCAACTGTGAAGCATGGTGGAAGGAGCATCATGGTTTGGGGCTGCTTTGCTGCCTCAAGGCCTACACAGCTTGCAATTGTTGAGGGGACAATAAATTCAAAATGGTAATGACCCTTTACAGGAGAATATCAGGGCAGCAGTCCAGCACTTAAAGCTTAATAGAAGTTGAATAATGTAACAAGACAAAGATCTGAAAGGTGAGTAAATCAACAACAATATGGTTTAAAAAGAAGAAAAATTGTGTTTTGGAATGGTTAGTGAAGTCCTGACCGTAATCCTATGGAAATGTGAAGGATGTGAAGCAAGCAGTTCATGCAAGGAAGCTCCCTCACACCCAAGAGTTGAAGCAGTTTTGTAAGGAGGAATGGCCTAAAATTCCTCCAAGCCCATGTGCAGGTCTCATCAGCAGTTAGTAAGAACATTTGGTTGAAGTTGTTGCTATAAAAGGGGATCACACTAGTTACTGAAAGCAAAGGTTCACATACTTTTTCCAACAAATACTTAATGGATAATTTTTTCTCAATAAATGAAAAAGAATTTTTTTTGTTGGGTATTTAATTGGGTTTCCTTTATCTAGTTTTAGGACTTGAATGAAAATATGATCACATTTCAGGTCATTTATGCACAAACCCTATAGAATTGTAGCCATTTTGCAGTAGGCTACCTAACTTGCATCTTCTGAAAGGAAATCCAATATGGTTCAGCGAGCATAACTCATCTTTAGAAATCTTGATCATTGTGGAAATGCATGTTGCAAACCTGAGCAATATAGCCCAATAACAGCAAGGCTACATGTGGCTGTGGATATCAGTTTTGCTTTATTTGTTTATTTTTTTAAAGAATCTGTACTTGGGGCAAGTCATTTGAATTTCTATTGCGTGTTGCTCTAACCCTGATGAAGATTCTCCCACAGTGCTGTTGGTTAGGGAAACTAGATTAAAACCCAGTGACAATGAAGACTCAGTGATGCATTTTCAAACCAGGGTAATGTAAAACTTAGAGAACTTTGGCTATGGAAAGTTTTGGGAGAAGTTGCAGGAGGAGCCAAGCCAGGTAAATTGAGTGATTTTGTACTGCAGGTGGTACAGACAGAAGCCTGAATGAATGCTTAACATAGTGATGCAAGGATTATCAATAAAGGCGCTGTTTCATCCTAGATGCTGCTGACACTGAATGTGCAGTTGGAGCTACACTTCTCTTACCTGGATAGTATTCTGAATAAGTTTTATTGTCACTGACGTGTTGTGAGATCTGTTTTGTGGACAACAGCACTGTGCAATACACTTTTTTAAAAAAAAACTTGCTAAATACTGAGGTAGTATTCATGGCTTCATGGACTGTTCAGAAATCTTCATGGACAAGAAGCTTGTTGAGGGTGCATCTTCAGATTTCTGTACCACCTCCGAGGGCAATAATGAGAGGGTGTGTCCTGGATGGTGAGAGTTCCTAACACGCATCCTTTTTATGGTTGGTGGAAAGACTATTGTGTATCACACACCTCTGCCCTGTCATTGTAGCCATTATATAGTATTTGAGGCTCATCTGGTTTCTGGTAATGGTGTCTCCCAGAACTTTGGAAAACTCGGGTGTGATACCATTCAAAATCAAGGTTGGATGACTAGACTCTGCTGGAGTCGATCAGTGGCATAAACAGAGCTTTACCAAGAGGGATTTCTCGCAGGTAGGCAGCGGTTATTTTAAAAAGGAGCTTTGAGAGTGTTAGTCCATTGTACATGGCCTACAGAGCACCAATCACGAGTTAAATTGCAGGGAAGGTTCAGGCATAAAAGGGAGACACTGCGGACTGGAGTGGTCATTGACTGAATAACCTAAGGCAGAGTGGGAGGGCTTTGGCGATAACGGGTCAAGGCGAGGTAAATTACCTGTGAGGAATAGAAATGGGAAGTATGTCTGTGAGGCCAGTGTTCCGTACTGGGTGTCAGATGTGGGAGATCCTGGAGACTCCTAGACTCCTGGACTGCCCCATCTGCACCAGATGTGTCAAGCTGCAGCTCCTTAGGGACCAGGTTGGGGAACTGGAGCTGCAGCTCGATAATATTTGTCTGGTCAGGGAAAGTGAAAAGATGATAGAGAGGAGCTATAGGCAAGTAGTCACACCGGGGCCATGGGAGACAGATAAGTGGGTAGCAGGAGAGGGAAGGGCAGGAGTCAGATACTAGAGAGTATCCCTGTGGCTGTCCCCCTTAACAATAAGTACTCCTCTTTGAGTACTGTGGGGGGGGGGGGGGTCAGGGCAACAACCTACCTTGGGGAAGCAACAGTGGCTGCGCCTCTGGCAAAGAGTCTGGCCCTGTGGCTCAGAAGGGTAGGGGAAGGAAGAAGGCAGTAGTGACAGGCCTCTAAAGTTAGGGGGTCATACAGGCGATTCTGTGGACGCAGCAAAGACATGCTGATTGTAGTTTGCCTTCCAGGTGCCAGGGCCCGGGGTGTTTCTGATTGCGTCCACGATATCCTGAAGTGGGAAGAACAGCCAGAGGTTGTGGTACAAATTGGTACCAACGATAGAGGCAGGAAAAGGGAGGAGGTCCTGAAAACAGACGACAGGGAGTTAGGAAAGAAGCTGAGAAGCAGAACCTCAAAGGTAGTAAACGGGTAATAAATGCGTGGCTTAGGGATTGGAGGAGGGGGCAGGGATTCAGATTCAGACCTCTTTTGGGGCAGGCATGACTGCTGCAAAAAGACTTGAATCTGAGGAGGACCAATATCCTGGCAGGGAGGTTTGCTAAAGCTATTGGGGAGAGTGTAAACTAGAATTGCTAGGGGGTGGGAAACCGAACCAAAGAGATGGAGGAAGGGGCTGTTGGCACACAAATAGAGAAAGCTTGGAGACAGTGCAAGAGGGAGGATAGGCAGGTGATAGAGAAGGGATACTCTTAGACCGATGGTTTGAGATGTGTCTATTTTAATGCAAGGAGCGTCATGAACAAAGCAGATGAGCTTAGAGCATAGATCAGTACTTGGAGCTATGATGTTGTGGCCATTTCAGAGACTTGGATGGCTCAGGGACATGAATGGTTACTTCAAGTGCCAGGCTTTAGATATTTCAGAAAGGAGGTGGGAGAATGACACTGCTGATCAGAGATAGTGACATGGCTGTAGAAAAGGAGGAAGCCACAGAGGGATTGTCTACTGAGTGTGTGTGGAAGTTAAAAACAGGAAGAGGTCAATAACTCTACTGGGTGTTTTTTTTATATATATATAGATCATCCAATAGTAACAGGGACATCGAGGAGCAGATTCTGGAAAGGTGTAATAGTAACAGGGTTGTTGTGGTGGGAGATTTTAATTTCCCAAATATTGATTGGCATCTCCCTAGAACAAGGGGTTCAAGTGGGGTGGAGTTTATTAGGTGTGTTCAGGAAAGTTTCTTGACACAATATGTAGATAAGCCTATAAGAGGTGAGGTTGTTCTTGATCTGGTTATTGGGAAATGAACCTGGTCAGGTGTCAGATCTCTCAATGAGAGAGCATTTTGGAGATGGTGGTCACAATTTTATCTCCTTTACCATAGCATTAGAGAGGGATAGGAACAGACAAGTTGGGAAAACATTTAATTGGAGTAAGGGGAGATATGAGGCTATCAGGCAGGAACTTTGAAGCATAAATTGGGAACAGATGTTCTCAGGGAAAAGTACGGCAGAAATGTGGCAATGTTCAGGGGATACTTGGATGGCATTCTACACAAGTACGTTACAATGAGATAGAAAGGATGGTAGAGTACAGGAACTGTGGAGTACAAAGGCTGTTGAAAAGCTAGTTAGGAAGAAAAGAAGAGCTTATGAAAGGTTTAAAAATCTAGGTAATGATAGAGATCTAGAAGATTATAAGGCTAACAAGAAGGAGCTTAAGCATGAAATTAGGAGAGCCAGAAGTGGCCATGAGAAGGCCTTATGTAGATAGTTTTAAGGAAAACCCAAGGTATTCTACAAATATGTGAAGAGCAAGAGGATAAGATGTGAGAGAATAGGAGCAATCAAATGTGACGGTGGAGAAGTGTCTATGGAACAGGAGGAGATAGCAGAGGTACTCAGTAAGTACTTTGCTTCAGTATTCACTATGGGAAAGGATCTTGGTGATTGTAGGGATGACTTACTGCAGATTGAAAAGCTTGAGCATATAGACGTTAAGAAAGGGGATGTGCTGGAGCTTTTGGAAAGCATCAAGTTGGGTAAGTCTCCGGGACCAGACAAGATGTACCCCAGGCTACTGTGGGAGGTAAGGGAGGAGATTGCTGAGCCTCTGGCAATGATCTTTGCATCATCAATGGGGATGGAACAGGTTCTGGAGGATTGGAGAGTTGCAGTTGTTGTTCCCTTATTCAAAAAAAGTGAGTAGAGATAGCCCAGGAAATTATAGACCAGTGAGTCTTATTTAGGTGATTGGTCAGCTGATAGAGAAGATCCTGAGAGGCAGAATTTATGAACATTTGGAGAGGCATAATATAATTAGGAATAGTCAGCATGGCTTTGTGAAAGGCAGGTCATGCCTTATGAGCCTGATTGAATTTTTTGAGGATATGACTAAACATGTTGATGAAGGTAGAGCAGTAGATGTAGTATATATGAATTTCAGCAAGGCATTTGAAAAGATACCCCATGCAAGGCTTATTGAGAAAGTAAGGAGGCATGGGATCCAAGAGGACCTTGCTTTGTGATTTCCAGAATTGGTTTGCCCACAAAATATAAAGAGTGGTTGTAGACGGGTCATATTCTGCATGGAGGTCAGTCACCAGTGGTGTGCCTCAGGGATCTGTTCTGGGACCCCTTTGTGAGATTTATAAATGACCTGGATGAGCAAGTGGAGGGATGGGTTTGTAAATTTGCTGATGACAAAGTTTGGAGGTATTGTGGATAGTGTGGAGGGTTGTCAGAAGTAAAAGCGGGACATCGACAGGATGCAAAACTGGGCTGAGAAGTGGCAGGTGGAGTTCAACCCAGGTAAGTGTGAGGTGGTTCATTTCGATAGGAATATAGCATTAATTGTAAGACTCTTGGCAGTGTGGAGGATCAGTGGGATCTTGGGGTCCAAGTCTATAGAATACTTAAGGCTACTGTGTGGCTTGACTGTGGTTAAGAAGGCATATGGTGCATTGGCCTTCATCAGCCGTGGATTGAGTTTAAGAGCCGAGAGGTAATGTTACAGCTGTATAGGACCCTGGTCAGACCCCACTTGGAGCACTGTGCTCCATTCTGGTCCCCTCACTACAGGAAGGATGTGGAAACTACAGAAAAGGTGCAGAGGAGATTTACAAGGATGTTGCCTGGATTGGGGAGCATGCCTGATGAGAATAGGTTGAGTGAACTTGGCCTTTTCTCCTTGGAGCGACAGAGGATGAGAGGTGTATAAGATGATGAGAGGCATTGATCGTGTCAGAGGCTTTTTCCCAGGGCTGAAATGTCTATCACGAGAGAGCACAGTTTTAAGGTGCTTGAAAGTAGGTACAGAGGACATGTCGGGTAAGTTTTTTTACGGAGTTGTGCGTAGAATGGGCTGCCAGTGATGGTGGTGGAAACGGATATGATAGGGTCTTTTAAATGATTCCTGGATAGATACATGGAGCTTAGAAAAATATTGGGCTATGGGTAACCCCAGGTAATTTCTAAAGTAAGTACATGTTTGGCAATGCATTGTGGGCCAAAAGGCCTGTATTATGCTGTAGGCTTACTATGTTTCTATGTCTATGAGATGGTCAGTGCCTGGCACTATTCTGATATGAACGTTTCTTGCCACTTATCAGCCTGGTCTTGCTACATGCAGTTATGGTCCTGTTCATTTGCTGGGAATTCACTGTCAATCAATAATGAATATCCTCATGTCTGATGGAAAGAAGATCATTCATGAATCAGGTGACTATCTTTTGGCCAAGGATACTGCCCTGAGATTCTTGTATGGTGTTGCAATGTGGAACAAGATGTTTGACATCCAATAAACACAACCAATTTTGTTCATGTGAAGTCTTCATTTTCACCTTGATCTTCTTTACCTTCATTCTACCAAGGTTTCAACAAGTACTACTTTCACAGTTTCAAAGAACGGTTATAGCAGGGATTCGCAACCTTTATGCCATGAACCAATACCATTAAGCTGGCGGGTATTTGGCCTGTGATATTCACACTAACTTTCTACCTGGAACTCACTCATTTCACCTACTCAGCACCTTTTCTGCAGCCTTGCAAATACTTCTGAACAATATTCGATTCCTAACAGAAGGCCACAAAGGAACTAGCCTCCATCGCATCTGTGAACAGTGCAGTCTAAACTCTGTGAGGGGAAAAGCATTTTTCTCGTGTCACTTCATTCTCTTCCCCTTTATTTTGTACTGTGACTTCTATTGCTCACCCCTCCTCAGAGGGGGAAAGATTTCCCACACTGTTGAGATCCCTTGCCATTTCATATCTCTCACACATTCCCTCAGCCTTCTAGCTTCTGTAACCAGTCCTTGTAAATATAATCTTTCAGCCCAGGGCCCATACATGTTGACCTTTCCTGAATCCTCTAATGCCCTCACTTATATCTTACAGTAAGCAGTGAACAGAACTGGTACAGGTATTCCAGCGGAGGTTGAATTCATGCTTTATAAAGATGTAGTATAACATCCTGAATTTTGTAATCTATCGATGGTCCAAAATTGTGCAAGTCTTTTAACCTCTTTCACGTTCAATGATTTGTGCACCCAAATCTGCAGGTCCTCCTACTCCAGCACCTCTTTTTAGAGAAGTATTGTTCAACATTGTTTCTCTTCATTATTCCTACCAAGATGCATCATTTCTGTTCTTCCATTGAACTTATAGAAGAGGCCAGGCCATTCAGTCTACAATGTGTCCAAAGCATTCAAGCACTAATCCCTCCTAACTGCACTATGTCCATATCATTCAATTCTTCCTTGCATCCATGTGCCTATCCAAATGACTCTTAAAAGCCTGTAATGCATTTGCCTCTATCATTATACTAGGCAGCACACTGCATGCATCAACGACTGAGTAAATAAACTAAACCCTCACATCCCAAGTGAACCTAACCCCTCTCACCTTCAATGCATACTCTCTGGTATTTGGCATTTCAACCCTAGGAAGCAGATGCTCTCTGTCTATCCTATCAGCCTCTGACATTCCAGAGTAAACAAGCCAAGTTTACCCTGCTTCCCGTGGTAGCACATGCCCTCTGAATCAGACAGGAATAAACGTTTTTACATAGTTCAATCTAGTTTTTTATACTGTCATGTAACACCATGGTCCTGAAAATTGTTCTCATTTTTACTATGTACTGTACATAGCAGTTATGGTCAAAATGACAATATAAGTGACTTGAGCATCCTGGTGAATGGAGGACCAATGAGTGGCTAACATTGAACCCCTTATTTAATGAAGGGAGCAAGGGAAATTCCTGGGAACTACAGACTGTTTGTAGGGAAATTACTGGAGAAAATTCTTTGGGATAGGATATATGAGCATTTGCAAACCTATGACCTAATTAGGGAGAGCCAGTGTGACTTTGTGCATGGCAAGTTGTGCCTTACCAACTCGACTGAGCTTCTTTGACAAGGTGACATGAGAGATTGGTAAGAGCAGTGGATGTTGTCTACATGCATTTTAGTAAGGTGTTTATCAAAGTCCCTCATGGGAGGCTAATCCAGAAGATTAAGATATTTCTGCCATGTTTGTTCATTCCACCAACCATTAAATGACATTTCCAATGCAGGTTCTTAACCCAAAATGTCAACCTAACTCTTTTTTGCCTCATCAAATATTGAATGACCTGCTGAGTTCTTCAGTGCTGCCCCCTTCACTGGACCCCCTGCAGTTTTCTTATCGTCCCAACCACTCAACAGATGACGCCATCGCCACCATCCTCCACCTGGACAAAAAAGACACCTACGTTTGAATGCTGTTCATAAACTTCAGTTCAGCATTCAACTCAATCATTCCTCAGCACCTGGCTGGAAAGCTGAAACTGCTGGGTCTGAACACCTCCCTCTGTAACTGGATCCTAGACTTCCTGACTGGGAGACCTCAGTCAGTCTGGATTGGGAGCAGCAGCTCCAACACCATCACACAGAGCATGGGGTGCCCACCCAGGGTTGCATGCTCAGTCCACTGCTGTTCACTCTGCTGACCCATGGCTGTGCTGCAACACACATCATCAAGTTTGTTGATGACATGACTGTGGTGGGTCTCATCAGCAAGAAAAACGAGTCAGAGAAGAGGTGCAGCAGCTAATGGACTGGTTCAGAGCCATCAACCTGTCTCTGAATGTGAACAAAACAAAAGAGATGGTTGTTGACTTCAGGAGGGCACGGAGCAACCACTCCCCGCTGAACATCGGCTCCTCGATAGAGATCGTTAAGAGCACCAAATTTCTTGGTGTTCACTTGATGGAGAATCTCACCTGGTCCCTCAACACCAGCTCCATAGCAAAGAAAGCCTAGCAGCATCTCTACTTTCTGCGAAGGCTGAAGGAAGTCCATCTCCCACCCCCCATTCTCACCATATTCTGCAGAGGATGTATCGAGAGCATCCTGAGCAGCTGCATCACTGCCTGGTTCAGGAATTGCACTGTCTCGGATCGCAAGACCTTGCAGCAGATAGCGAGGTCAGCTGAGAAGGTCATCGGGGTCTCTTTTTCCGCCATTACAGACATTTACACCACGCTGCATCCGCAATGCAAACAGCATTATGAAAGACCCCATGCACCCCTTACACAAACTCTTCTCCCTCCTGCCATCTTGAATAAGGGACAGAAGCATTTGGGCTCTCACGACCAGACTGTGTAACAGTTTCTTCCATGAAGCCATCAGACTCCTCAATACTCAGAGTCTAGACTGACATCTACATTTATTATTATATTGTAATTTGTCTTCTAGTGTGCCTATTGTCTTGTTTATTAGTTATTGTACTGCCCTGCATTGTTTTCTGCACTTTATGTAGTCCTGTGCAGGTCCGTAGTCTAGTGCAGTTTTTATGTTGTTTTACGTAGTCTAGTGCAGCCTTGTGCTGTCTCACATAGCCTAGTGTGGTTTTGTTGTTTCATGTAGCACCATGGTCCTGGAGGAACGTTGTTTTGTTTTTACTGTGTACCGTACCAGCAGTTTATGGTCGAAATGACAATGAACTTGATGACTTTATCTTCTAAGTATCAGTATCTTGTCTCTAATTGTCTTGCTCTGCTGCAAATTCTCATCTCAATGTGTCCATATTGAAGAAGCTTTCCTCCTCAGTGATGGGACTTCCATAAGTCTCTGTTTTTCCTTTGTGGGCCCTGCTGCTCCTGGAAAACACCCTTTCCAAGACTGTTCAAAAGCCACGTGTCTGTCCTTAGCTGGTGTGTACTGCTATGTCTTTCTACCCACTTTCCAGCTCCATTTTAAGGCCACACAGTTACATCATAACCAGGATCTTGGGTAATTTCAATCTATTTACTGCTTTTCCCAACGGTCCTTCCATGCCCCGCTCCCTACCCTCACTGCCTTGCATCAGTATCTTCCTCCTCCCCGCTCTCCCAATTTGGCTCATTGTTTCAAAATTGCCATGGACTGTAGTTCTTTGTCTTCCACTGTATACATTGTTCCAACCAAAGCAATTAGAGCGAGATAGGAACTGACAAGTTAGAAAAGCGTTTAATTGGAGTAAGAGGAATTATGAGGCTATCAGGCAGGGAATTGGAAGCTTAAATTGGGAACAGGGAAACTTCTCAGGGAAAAGTACGGAAGAAATGTGGCAAATGTTCAGAGGCTATTTATGTGGAGTTCTGCATAGTTACGTTCCAATGAGACAGGGAAGTTATGGTAGGGTACAGGAACTGTGGTATACAAAGGCTGTAATAAATCTAGTCATGAAGAAACGTTTAAAAAAGGTTCAGAGAGCTAGGTAATGTTAGAGACCTAGGAGATTATAAGGCTAACAGGAAGGAACTTTTTTTTTGTTGCAACATTTTTAATTTAGAGCTTCCAGAAATGAAACAATGTGGTGGCATTTTGCAGAACACTTCCAGGCAATTCACAACAATTTTCAAGTTCTCCATCATTTTAAATTCACGTTCCAACTTAGCTCTTTGCCTTTGCCCTCTTATATCTGTTCATGCATCCTAAGTTTACACCTCCTCTGGACAGATTAGCAGTAATCAACAATCCTTTGCCATCTTTTCTCAGCTAACATTTTTTTGATTTCCTTTTTATCACAGACATTCCTTTTGATCCAACCTTCCTTCCCCCCCCCCCCCCCATACAGGTTCCAATATGTGAAGATTTTTTTTTGATTTTCAAGAGATGTCACATAAATTAGACATTTATGTACTGGACTTCTTGAGAAACTGCTTGTTTAAACTCTACAGAACAGATTTTGGCTACTTCTTAGGATAAATTGTACAGGGATACAATACTTTTTAAAACGACACAGCAGATAAATAAGACAATTATTATTTGTATTTAATCTCCATATTTTGTTTGACTTTTAAAGTACAGTGAAATACAGTAAGTCAGTTATTATAATTAGTCCTCATCTACATTCTCATTTAGAAGTCATCAATACCAGTTGTCTGCAAGGTGCAACTTTAAGAAGCTGTAAACACATCTATAGTAAAGATATTTAGCAGAAGCCCATAAGGATAGGTTAGTTTACAGTATTGTAAGGTTTATTTTATTTCGGCAGGAAATATGAATGTTACATGGGTGTAGAATTAACTACAGGGTGAAAGTTCATGAATCTAACAAGTTTGTTGTGACCTAATTTTCCTAGTTCAGATAGTAAATCAAAATCAAAGATACATTTCTCAAGAATAGAACCACAATTGTTGGCCAAGGTAAAATGGTTATTTATTGAAGACAAGCATGGCTTACACCATACTACCCCCATTCCAAAAGTAAATCACAAGAATTACCATAACATGTTGGTGCTATGAATGTTCAATTTGCCATAGTATTGATAACACAGCAGTAAAACAGGAAGGTCCTCAATTTAAAGTTATCAAATTTAACCTACAATGACAACTTCTTCATTAAGGAATTCATATGAAGGAACTTCCAGATTAAGAGGAGCAGGGCCTTTCCTGATTCTCCCTGATGCATCATAGTGAGATCCATGGCAAGGGCAGTAGTAGCCACCATATTCACCCGCATTGGCTATTGGTACACAGCCCAGGTGAGTGCAGACACCAACGACAATCATCCACTGTGGATTTTTTGCTCTATCAGAATCTAACTGTGGGTCAACTAACTCAGCTAGGCTCACTGCCTGCTCAGTCTCAATTTCCTTGGATGAACGGTGGCAGATGAAAAGAGGTTTGCCTCTCCATTTGAAGGTCATGTTCTTGCCTTCTGGAATATCACCCAACTTAATTTTGATCTTAGACAATGCCAGCACATCAGCAGAGGCACTCATGCTTGTGACGAACTGGGTGACAACAATCTTTGAAGCATAGGCACCCTAACAGCTGTAGTCCCAGTTAGCAAGTAGGAGAACCCTTTCCTGGTATCACTGCTGCTCTGTGAAGATTTTGTGAAATCTTGAACATCCTGCCGTCTGTAGTCAGAGAAATCTGGAATTGTGACATCACTGTGCATATTGAATTGTAGACAAAACGTGAGGACAGCGGTGGCAGCAGCACCGCTCCGGGGCACCTGGCCCATCAACGCCTCCCTGCACTGAAACGGCCGCTTCAGGACCAGCAACACCGCGTCAGCCTTGGAAACCAAGCTGGGTACCGGAGGCTTCAGTTGCAACACCACCGTGTTTGAGGTGGCGGACAGGTACGGGGCAAATGCCCCGGAGCGGAGGGTAAACGACAGCATTGGGAAAGCGCCAGCCGGCAGGACTTGGGTTGGCCTCAGCAATGACCTACTACCGCCCAAAGGACGAGTCTAACAGGAAGGAACTTAAGAAGGAAATTAGGAGAGCCAGAAGGGGCCATGAGAAGGCCTTGGTGGGCAGAATTAAGGAAAACCCCAAAGCATTCTACAAGTATGCGAAGAGCAAGAGGATAAGATGAGAAAGAATGGGACCTGTGTGACAGTGGGTAAGTGTGTATGGAACCGGAGGAAATGGCAGAGGTACTTAATAAATACTTCAGTATTCACTATGGAAAAGGATCTTAGTGATTGTTATGATGACTTGCAGCAGACTGAAAAGCTTGAGCATGTAGATATTAAAGAGCTGAATCCACTACCTTTCATAGGGTTTTCCACTTAAAGGCATTGGTGTCTGCATACCAGGCTGCAATGCAGCCAGTCAGTGCACTTTCCACCTCACATCTGTCGAAGTTTGCCAAGATTTTTGATGACAAACCAAATCTCTGCAGACTCCTGAGGCGCTGTTGTGCTTTCTTTGTAACTATATTTATATGATGGGTCCAGGACAGGTCCTCTGAGATAGTGATACCCATTTAAAGTGACTGACCCTCTCCATCTCTGATCCTCCGATGATTACTGGCCTATGGATTTCTTGTTCCCCTCTCCTGAAGTCTATAATCAGTTCCATGTTCTTATTGACATTGGGTGAGAGGTTGTTGTTATTATACCACTCAGCCAAGTTTTCAATCTCCTTTCTGTACGCTGATTCATCACCACCCTTGTTGTGGCCCACAATAGTGGTGTCAGCAGCAAACTTGTATGCTATGTTGGAGCTATACTTACCCACACAGTCACAGGTGTAAAGCACACAGCCCTGTGCTTCTCCTTTGCTGTTGGAGATTGTGGAGGAGAATCTGAACTGACTGAGGTCTACAAGTGAGGAAATCCAGGATCCAATTTCACGGGTGGGGGGGACAGGGGTATTGAGACCCAGGTCTTGAAGTTTACTGAGGGAACGATGGTATTAAATGCTGAGCTGTAATTGATAATCAGCATGCTAATGTATATATGTTTGCTGTCTAGATGTTGCAGGGCTGAGTGAAGAGCCAATGAGATGGCATCTGCTATAGACAAATTGGAGCAGACCCAAGTCGCCACTCAGACAGGAGCTGATATATTTCAACAACAGCCTCTCAAAACACTTCTTCACTGTTAATGTAAGTGCTACTGGGCGATGGTCATTGAAGCAGATTGCCTCAAAGGGAGGGTCATTGTTATCTGGCTCACTGCTCTCTACCTTGCAGAGGCCAAACACCAACTTTCTGACACGTCTTACCACCCTCTGGGCCCTGACTCACCAATGAACACCAGGCCACTATTTCTTCATCATTAGAGACATTACCACATCAGCAGATCTCCTCTCCTTAGCCTTCAATTTTATAGTGCCCTAGCCCCACTTTGTCTGCTTCTGTCACTCACCCAAGATCCATACACTTGGCTGTCCTTGTAAGACCATTGTTTCTACCTCCATTTGCCTCACTAAAATCATTTCTTCCCAAGTAGCAAAGCAAACTTTGAGAGTTTAAGCTAGTTTAGCAGAGGGATGGGAACAGTGTAGCAGGTCAGAAAGTGAAGGCTTAAGTGTAAGGTAGATATCATAACTAGGAAGAACAGACAGGAAGGAGCAAGATAATAGACACAATGGGATGGTATGACCTGAATTGTGCATATTGTATTGCGAGGAGAATTATGAAGGATGGTGTTGAACTTGGAGCATGGATCTATACATAGAATTATGATGTTAGAACATAAGACAGGAGCAGAATTTGGCCATTTCTCCATTCAAGTCTGCTCTGCCATTCCATCATGGCTGTTTTATTATCCCCCTCAGTCCATTCTGCTGCCCTCTCCCTGTAACCTTTGACATCCTTACTAGTCAAGAACCTAATAACCTCTGTTTTAAATATACCCATTGAACTGGTCTCCACAGTCATCTGTGGCAATGAATTCCAGCAATTCACCAGCCTCTGGCTAAAGAAATTCTTTTTCATCTTTATTCTAAACAGAGATCCTTCTATTCCGAAGCTGTGCCTTGGATCATCCACAATAGGAAACATCCCCTCCATATCCACTCTTAGGCCTTTCAAAATTCAATAGGTTTCAATGAGACTTCCCACCCCCACCCCTCGCCGCCACCAAACTCTTCTAAACACCAGTGAGTCCAAGCCCAGAGCCATTAACTGCTTCTCATATGTTAACCCTTTCATTCCTGTGATCATTCTCATGATCCTCCTCTGGGCTCTCTCCAATGTCAACATATCCTTTCTTAGATAAAGGACACAGTACTCCAAGTGCAGCCTGACCAATGCCTTATAAAGTCTTGCCATTGCATCCTTGCTTTTGTATTTTAGTCTTCTCAAAATGAATGCTAACCTTTCATTTGCCTTCCTTACCACCAACTCAGCCTGCAAATGTTAACCTTTAGGGAATCCTGCACAAGGACTCCCATGTCCCTTTGCACCTCTGAACCTTCTCACCATTGAGAAAATAGTTTACACGTTTATTCCTTCCATCAAAGTGCACAACATACAGTTCCCTACATTATATTCCAGCTGCCACTTTGACAATTCTCCCAATCTAAGTTGTTCTACAGACTCCCTGCTTCCTCAGCACTACCTGACCCTCCACTGATCTTCATATCATCTGCAAACATGGCCACAAAAGCATCAATTCTGTCATCCAAATCATTCACATTTCACATGAAAAGAAGCAATCCCAACTCGGACTCCTAGAACACTACAAGTCATCAGCATCCAAATCGAAAGACTTAGATGGAAGAAGGAAGGAACAGGTGCTTAATATTCCAGGGTCTTGATGTTTTGGAAAAGATAGAGAAGGTGATAAAAGGGTGGGGGGGAAGGAGTTGTGATATTAATTAGGGGCAATATCACAGCTGTATTAAGAGGCAAAACAATTAAGGGCTCAATCACTGAGTCTATATGAGTGGAACTCAAAAATAGGAAGCTGCAGTCATGATGGGTTTATTACTACAGACCCCACCCCCACCCCCAAATAGCCACCGGGACACCAATGAACAGAAATGTAAGGCTAGGGTCTCTTGGGTGTAAGAGGTTTGACCGTGCAGAATTTGTTAGGTGTATCCAGAAGGGTTTTTAAATCAGCATGTAGATAGTCCTATGAGAGGAGGGGTCATACTTGATCACGCGTTGGGTATTCAGCAGGAGAACAGTTCGGGAACAGTGATCCCAACTCAAGTTCTAAGCCGTTTGTTGCTAAGTACGGATCTTAGAGGGATGAGATCCTTAATGAGTAGTTTGCATCAGAATTTACCATGGGGAAAGAGAGGGGATAAGATGCTAGGTATGGAATGTGCTGAGGCATTTTGAGATAAAGGTGAAGGTACTGTTGAGTTACTTAAAGAACATTAAAGTGATTAAATTCCCAGGGCATGATGGGATTTATCCCAGGCTATTAGGAGAGGCAAGTGATTGCCCGGACCTTGACCATTATCTTCACGTCCTCTCTAGCTACAGATCTCTACTCATCTCTACAGATGAGTAGCTAATGTTCCATTGTTCAAGAAGGGAAATGGGGATAAACCTGGCAATAATAGACTAATGAGTCTCATACCAGTGGTGGGGAAGTTAATGAGGGGAAGGTTAGGGATTGGATTTATGAGCATTTGGAAAAACATGGCCAAATTAGGGACAGTCAGCATATGAGAGAAGTTAAGATTTACTGACTTGGAAAAACTCAGTCAAGGCAATGATAAAGGTGATTGATGAATGTTACATGAATTTTAGTAATGCATTTGACAAGGTTCATCATGGGAGACACGCCCATAAGACATGGGTGCAGAAAATGGAGACATCCCTTTCTCCCTTATTAGGGGGAGAGAGAACCTGTGGTATGTTGAATACCCTGTGAAATGTTAAGTGTTTGGGGTAACTGCAAGTCTGTGACTTTGCTGTTACTTTGCTCATGCTTGAGTGCTCAGTGGCAGTGCCGATGCTTTTTTTTGCCAGTGGGGGAGGGGGATTGTGCTCACTGTTGCTTTCCTTTGAATTAGGCCATTTGGCCTGTTGAGTCCGCTCCACCCTTCAATAATGGCTGATCCTTTTTTCCACTCCGCAGCCTTTGATGCCTTGTCCAAACAAGAACAGATCAAGCTCTGCCTTAAATGCACCCAAAGACCTGGCCTCCAAAGTTGCCTGTGGTAACAAATTCCACAAATTCACAACCCTCTGCCTAGAGAAATCTGTCCGTATCTTTGTTTTAATGGATGCCTCTCTATCCTGAGGTTGTGCCCTCTTGTTCTAGACTCCTGTATCTTGGGAAACATCCTTTCCATATCTACTCTGTCTAGGCCTTTCAACATCTGAAAGGTTTCAATGAGATCCCTCCCTCATCTTTCTAAATTCCAGCAAGTACAGACCCAGAGCTATAAAACGTTCCTTGTATGATAATCCTTTCGTTTCCCAAATCATCCTTGTGAACCACCTATAAACCTTCTCCAATGCCAGCACATTTTTTCTTAGATGTTGAGCCCAAAACTGTTCACAATACTCAAGGTGAGACCTCATAAAGTCATCACATCCCTGCTCTTGTATTTTAAACCTCTTGAAATGAATGTTAACATTGCATTGCCTTCCTCACCACTGACTCTACCTGCAAATTAACCTTCAGGGTGTTCTGCACAAGGACTCCCAAGTTCCTTTGCATCTCAGATTTTTGGATTTTCTCCCCATTCTGAAAATAGCCTGCACATTTATTTCTGCTACCGAAGTGCATGACCACACATTTTCCAATATTGTATTTCATTTGACACTCTCTTGTCCATTCTCCTAATCTGCATAAGTCCTTCTGCAGCCTACCTGATTCCTCAACACTACCCTGCCCCTCCACCAATCTTTGTATCATATGCAAACTTGGCAACAAAGCCATCAATTCCATCATCTAAATCATTGATATACAGCATAAAAAGAAGCGGTCCCAACACCAACCCATGGAGAATACCACTAGTTATTGGCAACCAACCAGAAAAGGATCCTTTTATTCTCATTCGCTGCCTCCTACAAATCAGCCAGCTCTCTAATCATGCTAATAACTTTTCTGTAATACCATGGTCCTTAACTTAGTAATCAGCCTCATATGTGGCATCTTATCAAAGGCCTTCTGAAATTCCAAATATACAACATCCGCTGTGTCTTTATCTATCCTACATGTAATCTCTTCAAAGAATTCCAACAAGTTCATCAGGCAAGATTTTCCCTTAAGGAAATCATGCTGACTTTGTCCTATCTTGTCCTGGGTCACCAAGTACTCCATAACCTCATCCTTAACAATTGATTCCAACATCCTCCCAACCACTGAGGTCGGGCTAATGGTCTATGATTTCCTTTGTGCTGCCTCCCTCCTTTCTTAAAGAATGGAGTAATATTTGCAGTTTACCAGTCCTCTGGCACCATGCCAGAGTCCAATGATTTTTGAAAGATCATTACTAATGCCTCCACAATCTCTACTGCAATGTCTTTCAGAACCCTGGGTTGCAGTTCATCTGGTCCAGGTGATTTAAGTCTTTCAGCTTTTGAACACATTCTCCCTTGTTATAGTAACTGCACTCACTTCTCTTCCCTCACACACTACAACATCTGGCACACTGCTAGTGTCTTCCACAGTGAAGACTGATGCAAAATACTCATTTAGTTCATCAGCCATCCCCTTGTCCCCATTATTATTTCTTCGGCCTCATTTTCTAGCAGTCCTACACCCACACTCATCTTTTATTTTTTTTTACATACTTGAAAAAGCTTTTACTATCCACTTTGATGATGTTTGCTGGCTTGCTTTCATATATCATCTTTTCCCTCTTAATGATTCTTTTAGTTGATCTCTGTAGGGCTTTTAAAAGCTTCCCAAACCTGTCTTTCCACCAAATTTTGCTTTGTTGTATGCCTTCTGTTTTGCTTTGACTTCCCTTGTCAGCCACGGTTGTACTATTTTGCCACCCAGTACATTAAAATGTATGGGTCCATGGAGCATTGGCCATTTGGATTCAGAATTGGCTTGTTCATGGAAGACAAGATAGTGGTTGATGGGAGTTCTTCATGCTGGAAGTCAGGCTAGTGGTGTTCTGCAGAGATCCTTTCTTGAACCTCTGCTGTTAGTGAAATTTGCAAATTTCAATGTGGTGGAATGAGGTTGGAATTACAGGCCAGACTCGTTGGATCAAACAGCCTAATTCTACTCCTAGGTCTTATTGTCTACTCAAAATAGATCTTAGGTTGTCATAGCCAGAGTAAGGTGGTTGGGAAATGCAGTGCATAGTGAGGATAAGCTCCCACTGCCTATTAGAATACTACCAATGGCATGTATTTCAAGTAGCCTCTGGGAAACAAAGCCAGCTCCTGGCCTTCACTTGTGGCAGAACTATTTCTACTGCCAGGCAAGAGGCATCTTAAAAATGGTTTCTTCGGGCAGATGGGGCTCATCAGTCATGGTTGGCAACTCACCTAGGAGAAAGAAAATTCTGAATTGAAACCGCCAGTGGCTTGCAGCTGTACCCAGTCATGGAGAAAGCTTCAGAGCAAGCCCCAAGGAAAAACCTGGAGCTGGAGTCCCCAAGGCAGTCCTATGCTGAGTTCAACACCTACTGGCAACTCCTGTGATGCTGTATTGGTCTCTGCCGTTCCTTTGGATTCATCAGCTGCATGGAGAGCACGAGCCTGCTACATTGACAACAGCTTTTGCTCTCCATATTGCACTGCCCCAGCTTGCATCTGGGCTTGTCTATCATGCAGACACCTGGTACGCAACATCCATGGTTGACCTCAACTAACGGAGGCCTTACTCGCTTATCCAGGTAATGAAACTGCTTTCTTTTCTCACCATCCCATAACTAACCACCTACAACACTCAGAATTCTATGCTCTGTGACCTCCAGCAGGAAGATAAATGCTTGGGAAAGTAGTGAAAGGCATAGTAGGTATGATGGGTCGTATAGTTCGAAGTGTCTATATTTTAATGGAAGGAGTATTATGGGTAAAGGGTGATGAACTTAGAGCATGGAT
Organism: Hypanus sabinus; assembly: GCF_030144855.1. Lineage (NCBI taxonomy): Eukaryota > Metazoa > Chordata > Chondrichthyes > Myliobatiformes > Dasyatidae > Hypanus > Hypanus sabinus. Next base: position 44,576,994 of record NC_082716.1, on the reverse strand, counting down.
CAGTACATGGAACTATGATGTTGTGGCCATCATTGAAACTTGGATGAGAGGGGGGCAGGAATGGGTGATTAATGTACCAGGTTTTCACAATTTTAGTAACGATGAAGGAGGAGGTTAAAAATAAAGTGGAGTAGTGGGGGGAGGGAGTTGCACTACTAATCAGGGAAAATACCACAGCTGCACTCGGAGACATGATGGAGGGTTCAGACAGTGAGTCCATTTCAGAATCAGGTTTATTATCACTGGCAGGTATTGTGAAATTGGTTTACTTAGCAGCAGCAGTTCAATACAATACATAATCTAGAAGAAAAAAATAAAATAATAATAAATAAATCAATTACAGTATAGAACTCAGGAATAGGAAGAGTGCAAACACACTGATGAATTTAGGCAAGAAGGAGAAGTATGTGAAGCTTTGGAAGTTTAGATCAAATGAAGCATTTGACGAATATAAAGAAGCCAGAAAAGAACTAAAGAAAGAAATTAGGAAAGCCAGGACTGGCCATGAAAAGTCCTTGACAAGTAGGATCAAGGTGAATCAGAAGGCATACTATTCATACATCAAGCACAAGAGGATAACAAGAGAGAGGGTGGAACACTTGCTTGGATTCAGAGAACATGATTGGGGTACTTAATAAGTACCTTGCTTCAGTATTTACCAAGGAAAAGGACATGGAGGACCAGGTGATCAATGCTGAGCATATAAATATGTTAGGGTGTTCAGAGGTCAAGAGGAGTCTTAATGAGTATTACAGTGGATAAGGCCCCAGGGCTTGATGCGATTTACCTCAGATCATTGAAGGAGGCAAGAGATGAGATTGTTGGGGCCTTGACCAGTATCTTCGTGTCCTCTCTAGCCACAAGCGAGGTCCCGGGGGACCAGCAAGTGACTAATGTTGTACCTCTATTTAAGAAGGTAATGGGGAAAATCCTGGAAACTATAGACTGGTGAGTCTTACGTCAGTTAGAGGGAAATTGCTGGAGAAAATTTTTAGGGATAGGATAATGAGCAAATGGAAGCCCATAGCTTAATTAGGGAGAGCCAGCATGGCTTTGTGCGAGGCAGGTTGTGCCTTACCAACTTGATTAAATTTTTTGACAAAATGACAAGATAGATTGATGAGGGTAGGACAGTGGGTGTTGTTTACATGGATTTTAGTAAGGCGTTTGATAAAGTCCCTCATGGAAAGCTAATCCAGAAAATCAAGAGGTATGGGATCCACAGCCAATTGGCTGTTTGGATTCAGAACTGGCTTGCACAAGAAGACAGGGGATAGTTGTTGAAGAGACTGGTTTAAGCTGGAGCTTTGGAATGATTGGTGATCTGCAAGGATGCGTGCTGGGACCTCTGCTCTTTGTGATGTATAAAAATTACTTGGATTAAAGTGTGGATGGTGGGTTAGTAAGTTTGTGGATGAAACTACCATTGGTGGAATTGTGGTTAGTGAAGAAGACTGGCAAAGACTACAGTGCATTTTGATCAGTTGCAGATATGGGCAGAGAAATGGCAGATGGAGTTCCACCCAGATAAATGTGAGGTGTTGCACCTTGGTAGGACAAATGCAAGGGGATAGTGCACTATTAAGGGGAAGATCATTAACTGTGTTGCTGAGCAGAGAGATCTCGGGATCCAAGTTCATAGCTACTTGAAAGTGGCTATACCAGTTAGTAGGGTGGTTAAAGCTTATGGAATGCTTGCTTTTATTAGTCAAGGCATTGAGTTCAGAATTCAAGAGGTTACGTTTATAAAACTCCCAATCATCCACATCTGGAACGTTGCATACAGTTCTGGTCATCCTCCATTCTGCTATCATAGGAAGCTGGGTAAACTTGGGCTGTTTTTTCTGCAGCACCAGAGGCTGAGGGAAGATCTGATAGAGGTTTATAAGATTATGAGAGGCATAGATAGAGTAGACAGGGAGTACTTGTTTCCCAGGTTTGAAATGTCTGGTACCAGAGGGCACGCAGAGAGGGGGTAGGTTCAAGGGGGATGTGAGGGGTAAGGTTTTTACTCAGAGTCACGGATGCCAGGAATGCACTGCCTGGTATGGGGGTAGAGGCAAATACATTAGAGGCTTTGAAGTCCAGAAAAATCTGCAGATGCTGGAAATCCAAGTAACACACACAGAATGCTGGAGGAATTCAGCCAGCCAGCTATGGAAAAGAGTAACCAGTCAATGTCTTAGCCCAAATGTTGACTGTTCACTCTTTTCTAAAGATGCTGCCCGGCCTGCTGAGTTCCTCCAGCATTTTGCGTGTGTTGCAGAGGCTTTTAAATGATGTTTGGATAGGCAGATGGATGTAAGGAAGATGGAGGGATATGGTGTAGGTGGGAGGGGTTAGTGTTTGGATGTTTTTGATTTGCTTTTTAGCTGTTTCAGCATACACTGTGGGCTGAATGGCCTGTTCCTGTGCTGTACTGTTCTAAGTTCTGTGATTTTGCATCCTTCACTCTCTGCCCCATCATTGGCATCTGCCCTGGATAGTAACTGAATTCCTTCCCTGTATTTCTCGACTTCTCCACATTGAAACTTCAGAAACTTTCAAGTCTTGCTTTTTTGTGACTCCCTATAACGTCCCCTTGCTGAGTTAATATTAAGATGTTGCTCATAGGAAACATTTCTAAACATTTCATATTTTAAAGCTAAATAAATCCAAGTTACTGCATTAGTAATTTACATGTAAACTGTATTAATTATGGTTAACTTAGTAAATATAAACAAGGACAAAGGTAAATATTTAAATTTTTTAATGTTTAACAATATGAAACAGTATTTCTTGTCCTGAATCCAGCAGAACACAATCAACTGTCAAAACTAATATTTCATTTACAAATTCTACAACTATTGATCCAATCCCATGACACACTTGAAGAATTGACATTTCAGATTGTAGTTTAACTTTTCCAATATTTATGTGCAATCAGTGCATAAATATAATTAAGAGATACATGTTTAGTGCAGAACATTTAAATCTGCCAGTTTTAAAAGCAAAGTGATTGGTATCCTTTAATTTCCATTATTTCAGTTCGCAGCACATGGATTATTGTCTTTCTATTGCCCTTTCAAAGATGTTGAACGCAAGAACAATTTACATAAAGATACTTCTGAACAAATGCTTTGTTTGCCTTAAGTATTGAAGAGAATAATGTGCAATATGGCTGCCAAATCAAATGGAAATCAACAGCTCCTTGGGATTCTCAAATTTATATTTCATAGTGTAACTCTTATCCTAGAGCTTCCAGAATTTGAAGCTAAATCTCCAGCCAGGTGGAAGATCTTGCTGGAAATAGTTTTGTTCTCCTCAAGTATTTTATACTTCATATTCTTATAACAATTAAATTAAAGAAAGGTAATTTAAGTGGAGTATTGGGTTGGATGTCTTATAATGCAATACTCTAATACTAAATGATTTAGATGTCAATGATCTAGATGAGGGCATTGAAAACTATATCGGCAGGTTTGCTGACGATACTAAACTGGGTGGCAGTGTGACATGCGAAGAGGACGTTAGGAGAATACAGGGAGACTTGGATAGGCTGAGTGAGTGGGCAGATACTTGGCAGATGTCATTCAATGTGAATAAATGTGAAGTTATCCACTTTGGAAGCAGGAACAAGAGGGCAGAGTATTGTCTGAACGGTGTCGAGTTAGGTAAGGGAGAAATGCAAAGAGACCTAGGAGTCCTAGTTCACCAATCAATGAAGGTGAATGAGCAAGTGCAACAGGCAGTGAAGAGGGCAAATGGAATGTTGGCCTTTGTTACAAGGGGAATTGAATACAAGAGCAAGGATGTTCTTTTGCATTTGTACAGGGCCCTGGTGAGACCACACCTGGAATATTGTGTACAGTTTTGGTCTCCAGGTTTAAGGAAGGACATTCTGGCAATTGAGGAAGTGCAGCGTAGATTCACTAGGTTGATTCCTGGGATGGCAGGGCTGTCTTACGCAGAGAGATTGGAGAGATTGGGCTTGTACACGCTGGAATTGAGGAGATTGAGAGGGGATCTGATTGAAACGTTTAAGATAATTAAAGGATTTGATAGGATTGAGGCAGGTAATACGTTCCAGATGTTGGGAGAGTCCAGTACCAGAGGGCATGGATTGAGAATAAGAGGACAGTTATTTAAAACAGAGTTGAGGAAGAGCTTCTTCTCCCAGAGAGTTGTGGAGGTGTGGAGTGCACTGCCTCGGAAGACGGTGGAGGCTAATTCTCTGGATGCTTTCAAGAAGGAGCTGGATAGATATCTGATGGATAGGGGAATCAAGGGATATGGGGACAAGGCAGGGACTGGGTATTGATAGTGAATGATCAGCCATGATCTCAGAATGGTGGTGCAGACTCGAGGGGCCGAATGGTCTACTTCTGCACCTATTGTCTATTGTCTAAATTCAACTCGAGTTGGCTACCACTGGCTGGAAATGAAACTTTTGCATTAGCTAGCAGCTAAATCAATTATAGAAGGATATTAAGTATTTAAGGGGGAGGGTGAACTGATTATGAGAAAAATCTTTTAAGAGTTTTTCATGTTTATCTATAAATTATTTGCCTCTTTCAAGAAATAATTATTACAGATTGGAAAGTTTGCATTTCAAGATGAACGTATGAAAGTTTTTCCATATTTCTCTGGAAGGAAGTTACTACAGTATGTTTATCTATAGCAAGTCAGACAATAGTACTGAAAATGAGTTTGCATATAAATATTTTAAACTGGGAAATAGAGGGTTAAAGTAACATTCTGATAACCACCTCTTATTTCCAGAATGATGCAAAACAACCACAGATTGAATTTGTTTTTTTTTTAAAAACCTCCTGTAGTTTGAAAGAAAGTCTGAATATAAAATACCTGATGAGACTGTTGCACAGTTTTTCTCATCATTGCTACTGACCTCCCAATGCATATGGTAAGTTGTTGAATGTAGAAGCTTTTCTGCATGTAGGCCCCACCATTTAATGGGAGTATTGTTCTTAATGTGATTTGTCTGCTGGCAAAAGAAATAGCAAGCCTAGTCTTACTGAAATAAATTCTTCATCTGACATCATCGCATGTAAAATCTTCCCTAAGCAAAAAATTTAACAATAAAATCAAAAGTTGCCACTGTCCACACATTTGTCACTTTCTTCACACTATTTTTCAAACATCTTCAACATGAACTGACATCTCAGATAATTAGATTTTAATTAAATGCAAACCACTCACTAAAGACGCCTTACTAGCTGAAACAGGGTATATGCACGTTGGACACGGCAACTGATAAAAAGGTAATGAAAAGTGATGTGTTATTTGCTCTATTTAAACACTAGCAGTTTATGTCTTTATATTCTTGGGTATCTTTTGGAGGTCAATTAGTGCTGTGCAGTGATGCATTTTAATAACTGAAAACTATTTGCATATGAGATAATATATTTACATTTTTACAAGGACACTTATTTAGAAATAACATTGCTATAAATTACTAAACCAGTAACTTACTCCCTGAACCAAAGTAAACCAGTTGTGCTCATAATTGTTGAGAACCCAGTTGAAGTTGTTCTCAATCACAGAAAAAGTTCACAAAGATTACCAGTAAAAGCAAATTCACCATTCTCCAGAGAGAGGGAAAAATCACCAATGTGGATTTCATAGGTGTTTTACCAGGATAACTTAAGCATCTTTTATAAAGAAGGCAGCAATGATTTCTTCCCATTTTGTGTGTTTGCTTTCAATTTGAGAAGAGCAGCTTGGATTCGAAAATGTGTTCTTGACTCCATTGAGTAATTGTTGTAATCTTGCCTAAACAAAATAAAGTAACCTGATGTAAATTCTCCAGATTATTTGAATAGTCTGAATGCATTTAGCTAAATAACTACAATTACACAGTAAAACAAATGCTGAGACAAAATAGAGACCTATATATTGCATAACATCCTGTGCTCAAGTCATAGCAATGTCTTTTGGCTTATAATACAGCTTATAACTTTAGTTATGCAGAATCATTTCATTGTGAAGGTCTTCCCCTGCAAATGATACAATAAAGTGATCTGTGGATGTGAACACTCACGAAAACCCCTAATTATCTCAAAGTCTCTTCTGAAGAAAACAGATTCTGCTCCTCAGCCTTCATTCACAATCAATTCCTTACACTCAAAATTAATACCATTGCTTTCTCCTGTATCCAGGAGTCAATGACATCCTTTTTATTTATTAAAATATAGCATCTAACCATTATATGATCATCTTCCTCAGTCATATAATTTATTTGCTAATTACATTCAATCAAACAATAAGAAATATTTGTTCTAAATTATTTTTTCACACTGCAGCAAAATGTTGGTTGTCCGTTGGAATGGCTTTTATTGAAAGGTCATCATATCAGGAGTGAGAGTGGGAGCTTTTAAAAGGCAAGTTTTATTGATTGGCTAATTGGAGGGAACCTTAACCAATAAAAGGAAAGTAGGAATAAGTGAAACAGTCATTGTTGCAGTGGACCAGAGTAGGAGTGGGGAGCGGAGGCTTTGGTTCGGTGAGGAAGAGCAGGTGAGAACCAAATAAAAACCAGGCATTTAGTTTCCAGTTCATCATTAGCACTTGACTCAGTATAAGCAGGAAGGTAGTCAAGGCAGTGGAGTACTCCTCCCACATGAAGCCAGAAGTCACGGTCTCCTTGATTAACTATATCTACAGGAAGTGCATCCAGCTGCAGCTCTTGACAAACCAGGTCGAGGAAATAGAACTGGATTTTGATGCACTCAAGGTCACACCTGAGATTTCAGTGAAGGGGTCATACCTTCAGATAGATGGGTGACCACCAGGAAAAGTAAGTGGAGTAAACAGACAGTGTAGAGTTCCCCTGTTGTCATTCTCCTCCCTAACAGGTGTGCCACTATGGGTACTGTTGAGTGGGATGTTCATTCAGGGGCTAGCAGCAGTAGCTGGGTCTCTGGCACTGGGACCAGCTCTGAGGCTCAGAGGGGAAGGGGGCAGTCAGACAGGACCACAGTGAGAGGAGACTCAATAGAGAGTGGACAGAGAAAAGATCCTGTATCCACAGAAGAGACATTAAGATGACCCCAGGGTGAAGAGTGCACAATATCTCGAGGGGGAGAGTAAACAGCCAGAGGTTGTTGTACACATTGGTACAAACATCATGGTAGAACAAGTGCTGAGATCCTATAGAATGAGTAAGGGAGTTAGGTAAGAAGTTAAGAAGCATAACCAGGCAAGCGGTGATCTCTGGGTTGCAACTGGTGCCATGTGCTATTGAGGTCAGAAATCAACAGACAGGTCAGATGAACTCACGGCTGAGGGGGTGATGCAGAAGGCAGAGATTCAGATTCTGCAACCACTGGGATCTCTTCTACCACAGGGCAAACCTGGACAAAAGGGACACACTTGAACATGAAAAAGACCAATATCACCAATATCCATGTTGGGAAATATGCTAGTGCTACACGGGAAGGTTTAAACTAAATTGGCATGGGGTGGGCTAAAGCAGTACACCATATGAGCAAGTTTAGTAATTAGGACAGCCAGCGGGCAGAGTAAAGGAATTCTCATTTAAACTGCATTTATTTTAATGCACAAAGCTTAACAGACAAGGCAAACAAACCTACTGTAGGAGCATAAATTGGCTCCAAGGATTGGGATGTTATAACGATTACAGAAATGTAGCCGAGAGAAGGGCAGGACTGGTAGCTCAATATTCCAGAATACAGATACCTGTATCTCTGTCACACAAGGAGTGAGGAGGGGTGTTGCATTTTTGATAAGGCAAGATGTAACCGCAGTGTTTAGAAATGGCATTCTTGTGGAACTGTATAATAAACACCCCAACAGTCAGCAGGAACGCGAGGAGCAGGTCTGTGGAGAAATTGCTCATAGTTGTAATAATAGGATGGTACTAGTGGGAGATTTTAATTTTCCAGGTATTGTCTGGGCCACCTAGAGCATTAAGGGCATGGATAGGATGGAATTCATCAAATGTGCCCAGGGAAGTTTCCTGGATCGACATAGAAGACCCTAGTTAGGAGCAATAGGGTTGAGGAGGAGCAGTTGGTATACAAGTAAAGGAAGTGTGTAGTGATAATAGGACAAAATTGCAGTTGAAGTGTAACATTCAGGCAAAATCAAAAATGGTGATGAATACAAAGCTGAAGGTGTTATATTTGAATGCTAGCTGTATACGGAATGAAGTAGATGATCTTCTAACACAATTAGAGGTTGCCAGGTATGACGTTGCAGCTATCACTGAGTTGTGGCTGAACGAAAATCATAGTTGGGATCTTAACATCCAAGGACACACTTTGTATTAAAAGAATAAGCAGGTAAACAGAGGCTGGAATGGCAAAAAGTGAAATCAAAGAGATGAAATAGGATTGAAAGATGTAGAATCCTTGTGGGTAGAGGATGCAAGGGTAAAAGTCCCTAATTGGAGTTTTACAGGCCTCTGAGCAGTAGCCAGGAATATGGGATACAAATTACAATGAGAGATAGAAAAAGCATGTCAAAAAGGGCAATGTTACGGTAGTCCAGGGGATTTCAATATGCTGGTTGATTGGGAAAATTAGGTTGGTTCTGGATTCCAAGACAGGGAAGTTGTAGAATGCTTATGAAATAGTTCTTCAGAATAGTTTTTACCTGAGCCCACTAGGGGAAAGGCAATTCTGGAATGGGTGTTGTGGATTGACCCAGATTTGATTAGGAAGCTTGGGGTAAAGGTACTCAGGAGGCAGTAATCATAATATAATAGAATTCATCATGCAGTTTGAGAGGGAGTAGCTGAAGTCAGATGTTTCATATTACAGTGGAGCAAAGGGAATTACAGAGGCACAAGAGAAGAGATGACCAAAGTTGATTAGGAGGGGCAACTTGCAGGGATGATGGCAGAACAGCAGTGGCTGGAGTTTCTGGGAGCAATTCAGATCCAAGTACATCCTGAAGTAGTATTCTAAAGGAAGGATGATACAACTGTGGCTGACAAGGGAAGTCAAAGACAGCATACAAGCAAGAGAGCATATAATATAGCAAAAATTAGTGAGAGATTAGATGATTGGGAAGCTTTTAAAAATCAAACCCATAAGGAAAGAAAATATGAAGGTAAGCTAGCCAATGATATAAAAGAGGATATAAGAAGTTTTTTCAGATGTTAAGAGCAAAAAAGGTGAGAGTGGATATTGGATTGCTGGAAAATGATGCTGGAAGGATAGTACTGATGGATAAAGAAATGGTGGATGAACTTTAAGTAATTTTGCATCAGTCTTCAGTGTGGAAGACACTAGTAGTATGCTAGATATTCAAGAGTGTCATGGGGCAGAAGTGAGGGTAGTTGCTATCACTAATGAGAAGAGTGCTTAGGAAACTGAACAGCCTGAAGATAGATAGCTCACCTGGACCAAATGGACTACACTCCAGGGTTTTGAAAAAGATAGCTGAAGAGATTATGGAGGCATTTGTAATGATCTCTCAAGAATTACGGGAGTTTGGAGTGGTTCCGGAGGACTGAATTATTGCAAATGTCATTCCACAGTTTAGGAAGGGAGAGAGACAGAAGAAAAGGAATTACAGGTCAGCTAGCCTGATTTCAGTGGTTGGGAAGATGTTGGGAGTCTATTATTAAGGATGAGATTTAATTGTACTTGGAGGCACATGATAAAATTGGTCAATGTCAGCATGGTTTCCTTAAGGGAAAATCTTGCCTGATAAATCCATTGTAATTCCTTGAGAAAATAACAAGCAGGACAGACAAAGGAGAGCATAGGAGGCTGCCTATAAAAGATAAGAGCCATGGTATTACTGGAGAGATACTCGCATGGCTGATTGGCAGGAAGCAAACAGTGGGAATAAAAGGTGTTTCTGATTGACAGCCCTTGACTAGTGGTGTTCCACAAGGGTCAGTGTTGGGACTGCTTCTTTTCTTGTTATATGCATGTCAATGATTTGAAATTGATGGCTTTGACACCAAGCTTGTGTACAACAGATACACGTATAGGTGGAGAGACAGGTAGTGCTGAGGAAGCAGAGAGGCCGCAGAAGGACTCACGTTAAGAGAATGGACAAAGTAATGGCAGATGAATCAATGTAGGGAAGTGTATGGTCATGTGCTTTGCTAGGAGGAACAAAGGTTTAGACTATTTTCTTGATCTGTCAAGGGCCTTGAGTATGGAAGCTGGGGCATTATGGTGCAGTTCTATAAGGTGTTGGTGAGTAGTGTGTACAGTTTTATGGGAGAGACATGGTTAACTTAGGAGTGCAGAGAAAATTTACAAGGATGCTGTCAAGACCAGAAGGCAGGAGTTGTTTGGAGAGGTTGGTTTTTCTTTCCTTGGAACATAGGAGAATGAAGGGCTATCTTTTAGGAGTGCTTAAAATTGAGGCATAGGTAAGGTCTCTTCCCCAGGGTAGGGTGTCCAAAACTACAGGGTGAGGTTTAATGTGAGAGGGGAAAGATTTAAAAGGCATCTAGGAAAGGAAACTTTTTCATGTAGAGGGCAGCAAGTATACGGAATGAGCTGCCAGAGGATGTGGTTAAGGCAGGTATAATACTATTATTTAAGAAACATTTGGATAGATACATGGAGGACAAGGCCCGGAGCAGCATAGGCCGAACACAGGAAATTGGGACTAGTTGAGTGGGGTGTATGTTGCTGTTACAGATTTGTTCAGCTGAAGGATCTGTGCTGTGCTGCATTGCTCTATGACTATTAAATGTGGTTTGATTTTCCATGTGTTTACATTGTTTTAATTAAAACAATTTTTTCAATATCAGTGTACGCACTTCAAATTCTCGAATTTTAAGTGCAAACTATTCACCACGCGACTTTCTGCCATGTTTCAATAGGTTCATTTAAACTCATAAAAATATATACAATATACATCCTGAAGTTCTTTTTCTTCACAAACATCCGCCAAAGCACAGGGGTGCAGGAGAGCGAATGACAGTAAAATGTTAGAATCCCCAAAAAGCCCATGATTTGTACTGGTTTTATAAACAGCATGCTGAAAGACACCCAGCCTAAAAGCTAACATGAAAGTCAATAAAAAGAGGGAGCTTAAGTATGCTGTTCAGATGCCCAAGTGGTACACATTAAAAAGTTTCTACTTTTAATGAAATTGCTAACAGTCTCTTTACTGTGGCACAATCTAACTAGAGATTAGTTGAGAACAATATTTTTTTAAAAATTAATGAGTTTTACCTACCATTCTGGATTGACTATGGCTTTTAAATTCCTTATTTTTATATATTGACTTTTAATATTGCTTTCTTCTAAAGACCATTCAAATACCATTCTATGGGCAGCTTCTTAGAAAAGCATCAATGTAACTTTAAGAAGAAAGTGCAGCATATAAAGCTAGGTTCAAGACAAAGTCAACACTGAACAGGTGCATTAGTTTTGAATATACATGGTGATCTAACATCAAAAAATTCCCTTGGGTAAAGAATTTCAAAAATCATTCCCTGGGCGAGGAAATTTACTTCTATCCTCAATAGCCAACCTTTATTTTAAGGCAGTGAGCCTTGGTTCCAGATAGGGGAAACAGCATTCCTACATTAATTGACCCAACCTGCCTCAACTCCTTGGTCAATCTGTTGAGGTTTCACTGTACTCATCCTCCTGCAAGATCAGACGTGTACATTATTCAGATGCAGTCTCACAACATGTACTTAGAACAAGATTACCCTAGCAGAAATTATCTGAATTTTACTCATAAAGTTAGGATATCAAAGAGTAATGCCATGAAAATTTTCTGATGCTCTCTGGAGGCATTTCAAAAGATCTGCCTTGCATTTTCTTTGCTGATGCTCAATTCTGTTAACTCATTCTGCATCAGGACTGTTATTAAGTTATGTAGAGTTGGAGAATTCAACAGAGTCTGGAAGGTTGCAAAAGGTCCAGATGCATTCCAGCTTCCAAAGCTCTGGTATCAGAAGCAGCCGTTTCTGCCAGTCATTTTTCTGTGATTACCACTCAGCTTTTCTTTCTCTATTAGTATAATTAGGTTTGTTGGGCATAGCCCACAACCCTGCTGTCAGCTACACTAAATACATATGAAGACACATATGTGCTTCTAACTGCTATGTGGCCTCATCCTATATACTTTTTGTTCTACTCCTCTCTGCGGACGAAAACTTGGTTTTCGCTTTTTCTCAGTTGTGACCAAAATGTCTTGGGCATGTTTTTTCATTTCCCCCCCACAACCCCCCCAGAAGCAGCCTGACTTACTGAGTGTTTCCAGTATTTTTTGTTTATTAGCTTCTGCTGTCTTTAATTTTAATCTGTCTGGTGGTACAGGCTCTATGTCTTTATACAATGAGAACTCACGATCACACAACAAGCTATGACAACCTCATGGCAGCATACTGATTTGTCCTATGTATGATAGGTTGTACAAGAGTATTTAGATATTTCTCTGCTACCTAGCCCAAGGATTCACATACAAATATGTACATATATTTCAATTACATTTTCTGGATATCGAATAACTTGAATTTTACTTTCATGTTATAAGATAATATTTAGATTCTTACTTTGCACTTTCCAGAAATTTGATTGCCTCATCATTCCTGCCTTCTTGCATGCAAAGAAGACCATGTTCCAGTAAGGCATTTGGAATCAGGTAATGGTCATACTTGATCATGTGCTGGCTGAAACAGTGAACAGCAGGTAAATGACTGATTGGTTTAAAAAAGTAACATTAGGTTAAAATAAGCTGCAATAGTCCTCACAATTCAGTCTTTTCCAAGTTCACAACCATTTTCCTTTGGGCTGATCAGAATAGGCGTCACTCTGAGTCATCACTGTCAGTTTGTAGTGTGTATAGAAATTAACTCTTTCCTTTGTACAGTTGCTTTCCATGAAGTGCTGTTTAAATTTTATCAGCCATTTATAGGACAAAGTTTTTATATAATGGAAATGAAATTTACAATCTTCCGATTTGTCTACAAAGGTTCTACTACACAGATGTTTTCAAAATGAGTGTAAATTTTGATGAAGGAACTTGCAGTGTCATCAATCCTTGGCTCTATATTCAATAGAAGACGACAGTCAGAGAGCTGTACAACACAGAGGCATTTCCACCTGACTGATCCATGTTTATTGTGATGCCCATCTACACTAATCCCACTTGCCTGCAGTCTGGCTGTATCCCTCCTCTCCTCTCTGATTGAAGTAATTGTTCATATGCTTCTGAAATAGTGTAGTTGTTTCTATCTCCACCACTGCATCTGGCAGCTTGTTCCATCCTCTGTGTAAACTTGCCCTCCAGATCTCCTTGAAATTTCTATACTCTCATCTTAAACCTTTGCCCACTGGTTTTGGATTTCCCTATCTTGGGAAAGAGTCTTGCATTCTATCCCCCTCAACCTAATGATGAAGCATTCAAGGCTGAGCCTACAGTGCTCTATTGGAATCAATTCCAGCCTGTTCAATCGCTCCTCGTATCCAAAGCTTTCAATCTAGGCACCAACCTGGTGAATCTCTTCTGCATACTTTGTGTAGTGTGCTGTCCAGAATTGTGCACAATGCACCAGGTGTGGACTAACCAGTATTTTGTACATGATGTTGCAACTCTTATACACCATGATGTATCAGCTTTCCATGACTGCATTTTCACATTGTTCTTAGCACAACATTTTCTGGAACCTAGCAAATAATATTGTACTGTTATGGGTAGAGATATGAAACCAGGGTTTTGTTTAAAAGTATAATAAACTTGGGGTCTAAGTGATTTGTTCCAGCTCCTACTTCCTATTTATAACTGAATTCCTTTCCTTGGTAAGGGAATTTTTAAGGGTAACAATTCCTTTACAAAGTCTGTCAAAGGTTGGAGAAACATGTTTTCAAATGTTATTAGATTTTCAGTTAATTCTACCTACTTTGTATGAATCCAGCTGAAGTACTCTTCTGCTTCCGAGAGTTTGTCTAAGTGTTTCAGACAAAGACCTTTAAGCAGCTTCACCAGGCACTTATCATCCATAAGATACTCATTTACTGAAATTAAAAGGCCAGAAAAGGATCAAAAAAAGACACAAATGTATTTAATCTTGATTGAACTTTTTTTTAAAACTGAAAAATGTAATCATGATCAAAAGCAAGTTAGATTGCTGTTATCTATAAAATATTAGTTTACCTGTGTGCACTAAAGAACACTGTATTCTAAAGAATTCTTTTTAGCTTGCATCATATTCTCAGAATATCAAAAATGAACTGCAGTGATAATAGGAGAATGTGGATTCCAATCGTTGCACAAGCACTCACAAATATTCTGATGAGATAAAGTACCAGATAATATGACATTCCTTAGTGCTGTCATTTGCTGGGGGATTAATGCTGTCTGGAATATGTTGGATGCTGATGTTTTTGATCCAAAGTCAAGAATGAAGCATAAAACTTGTTGCTTACAATTGTCTATTAAGTGCTAAGAGAACAAAGGGATTGGAAAGGAAATAGCAAAAGCAGAGCCTAGTAGCAAGAGAAGGCGAAGGCAGGAAAGAGACAAAGATAAAAGAGGAAAAGACAAGATACTTTGCTCTTCTTATACCAGTTTGCTAATTAGCAATAAATTTCATTCAAATTGTGTTGCTTGAATTAGCCAATATGAGAGCCCCCAAGCAATTCATGTGATACTGCACCTGTAATAAATTGTGTGAAAAAACTACAACCTCTATAAAACACACTGAACAATTACAGGTACACAGGTAACTATACAGACAAGCAATAGTTAAACTTCAAGAAAAATATCAATTACACAGTGTAATCCAACAAATACTACAATAACCTTACTGCAGTCATTCAGATAATTGTCATGGAATCTCATCTCCATTTTAGGGGGCAGAAAATGGATATGGTATTCCATGGCAATTATCTGAATGTTTTATATCTTCACAGTCAAAGTGGCAAGATGGAAACCTCTGGTTTTGTTATTCCCTGTAAGCAACTTCTCTTCCCAATAAACTCCCATCTTGAGGATCTCCATGGATGGTTACTACAATGCTCACCATAGCCTTCTACTGTAACCAGAGCCTAAAGTCAGGATCCAAGCTCATCTCTCAAAACCAGCTCTACATTTGTCAGCTGAAAAATGGTGAATTCAGCAGACAGCTCAAGTATGAACAAGCCATGAGAGTCCTTTCAATGCATATAGAAGTTTTGATGACAGCTGCATACTACCAGTAATTCTAGGGAATAACAGCTTTACAATCAATAAAGAGCTTGGGTTAAGATGGAAACAGGTGTCATGAATGCAATCCGTTACTCTGAACTTACGCAAAGATCAGTCTTGGCAAATCCATGTAGTCATGGTACCTGCAGATCTCTATCAGAGAAGAAGAGGCATTCTCCTCTCTGTTCAGCAAACATCCACAGTGTTTCACATACAGTGGTTAGCTACAGCTGGGGACATGTAATGTATTTCACCCATTAATGCATGGAATCCATAGGTTCAGGGTGAGATTTATATTCCCCTCCATAGAATTGTACAGGGTTGGAACTCTCAGTCATTATTAACTGAGGAAAGACCATTGCTCATCAGAGGAAAGGACTGTAGCTCTCAAACCTCTGGGGCACAGGTAACCCCTACAGCCTTTTCCTTACCCTAGGCCTGCCTTGTGGGAGATTTCTTGATCGTGGCTGCTCTCTCCAGCTTGAGGCCAAGGAGATCACAATCAAAGACCACTGTGCTTTTAGCCAAAAGAAAGGCTGTACTTCCAAATTACTTCTGAATGTCCAGGAGCACTGCAGCACCATGTTCACAAGGTCTGCTCTAACTGACATTCAAAGAGCTGATGAATACTTTAAACAGCACACATGTAAGAGCTTCGTCCTACTGATCAAACCCAATTCCCTATGTTTGGTTTACTGGATGGTATCTGCACACACATGAATGACTTTTATTAGGGAAGTATTAATCGGGCATTAGCTAAGAATTGGCATCACCTCTACTCTAAAGTTCTACTTTATTTAAAAGGGCATTAAGGACATAATATAATTCAACCCTATGCTGCTTAAAATACAAGCACCACACACTTGAACTTCAAAGCCATATTCTCTGGAAGTTGCATTATTAGTCCAAACCTGTGAACTACTGTAATAATTTAACTATTGCACAACAGAACAGTGAGAGTCAAAAACATCACATGCCAGTCAGGTAATTTTAAGCTCATTTTACAAAGCTGAATGCCCAGAGATCAGAATTCTCAACATTATCAAAACCAGTAGGAGAAACACAAGATTCAGAAACATTTAATTAAACTGATGGTCTATTTAAAACCTGCAGGCGCAGCACTGCCTTACAGCTTCTGATCCTTTCTCCATGTTATCAAATACTTCATTTTATGTGAATTCCTCAAGAATGAACATACCTGGCACACTGTCAAGTCTCCTCTCAGCACTGTTAAGCGTCTCAAGCATGCCTTCTGTCAGATCTTGATGTTTACCAATTACTGTATAGCCATTCCAAATGTACATCATTTCCTGAAAGAGGAATGGATTAAATTATATCTCTTCTATTATGTGGCAATTCATTACGGTTACAAATCTGAAGTCTCATTTCCAGTTAAATTAAGTGATATTTCCCCAAAGAAGGTGGTGGTGTTAGGTGTCTTGAAAAATATTAAGTAGATGTTCCCAGAACCTCACAGAATCTATTCCAAGACACTGAGGGAATCAAAGGAGGATATTGGTGGGGCCTTGACAGAGATCTTGCCATCTACTTAGCCAAAGGCAGGTCCTAGAAAACTGGAGAGTAATCATAATTTAGTACAATTTTTAAGAAGGGCAATACGGATAATCCAGGAAATTATAGACTATTGGGCATTACATCAGTGGCAGGTAAATTACTGAGGATTCTTCAGGGCAGTATTTACTCACATTCAGAAAAGCATAGACTTATTAGGAAAAGTCAGCATAACTTGGTGCAAGTGGGGTCCTGTCTCACAAATATGACTGATTTTTTTTTCAGGAAGTGACAAAAATGACCGAAGAGAGTAGTAAAATGGATGTTGGCTTTACAGACTTCAGTAAAGCATTTGACAAGCTCCATCTTAGTGGACTGGTCCAGAAGACTAGGTTGCATGGGAACCATGGTGATTTGGCAAGTTGGATACAACATTGTTTTGGTCATAGAAGATAGAGATAGCAGTGTTTCTCTGACTGGAAGTCTGTGACTAGTAGTGTTTAGCAAGGATTAGTGCTTGAACCTCTTGTTTGTGATTACATATAAAAATGTGGATGAAAATGTAGATGGTCTGATTAGCAAGTTTGAAGATGACACAAGAAGTTGTGAATGGTGTCAAAGGATCCAGATCAATTGAAATTTTGGAGAGAGGAAGTGGACTCAATGAGAACAAGTATGAACAAATTGTATATTTTGTGAGGTCAAATTCAAGAGGGAAGTTTAGAGAAAATGGCAGGGCCCTAGGAACTTTGGTGTATAGAAGGATTTTGGGGTGCAAGTCCTTAGCTATCTGTAAGCAGCAGCACACGTGAACAGTAGTAAAGACATCTATGATGTGCTTGTCTCATTGGTCAGGGCACTGACCACAAGAATTGGCAACTCAAGATGCAGCTGCATAGTTATGCCACATTTGGAGTATCATGTGCACCTATGGTCTCCATACTCTTGGAAAGATGTGGAGGCTTCGGAGACCATACAGAAGAGGTTCTCCAGGATGTTGCCTGGACCAGAGTGTATTATCTACAAGCAGAAGCTAAGGAGTGATGTGATAAAAGTACCTAGAATTATGAGACGTGTTGATAAGGTTCAGTAGTCTTTTTCCAAGAGTGGGAAAGTCAAATACTAGAGGGCACAGGTTTAAGGTTAGAGGGAGAAATTTTAAAATAGATGTGTGGAGCAAGTTTTTTTTTTGGTTTTTTTAATAAACACAAGCCGTGGTAGGTGCCTGGTTTGTTGAGCAATAGTTGCATTACTAACATAATGGTTTGAACTAATAATGCAGCTTCCAGAGAACATGGCTTCAAAGTTCAAGTACATTGTGCTTGAATTATAGCACGTCCCCTTTGCCCATTTATACAAAATGGAACTTTTGACTGTCTGGTTCTACGTACATCATGCCCAAGAAGTAGAAGTGATGCCAATTCTTGGCCACTGCATTGTCGGAAGAGGTGGTTAAAGAGGCATTTAGACATGTCCGAACAGACAGGGACTGGACCAGACAGAAGTCAGATGGAGTTAGTTACATTAGCAGAGGACCTGTTCCTACCCTGTATTGTTCCAAGTTTATGTTAAACTCCATAATCTGAAGAGGAATGAATGGTTCATATGCAAAAGCCATACACATTATCAAACTTGCTATCTTTTGGTGTGATCGGATAATCCAAAGCAAGGAAATTAGTTGCAGTATGTTTACATTGACAAAGAACAACTTCATCCATAAAATTACATTTTACTGGATCCTCATCACCAAAAAGGCCAAAGAATAAATAGCATTTAGACTGGCAACTTTTGTGAAACAGCAGAGCACTGATATAATTTGTGTTGTTACTTACCAAGGGAGGCACTGTGAGTTTTACAGGATTCTGTGTAAGATAGCGTCGTGCTTTTCTGATTGCAAACTTTTCTGTCGGCAGAGACTTTCCAGCAATTTTCTGTTTCATATTTGGCACTTCCCTGCAGACAAAATAGTTGTGACTAATATGTTCAATCATTTCAACCATAGCGCGTTCATGGAGCAAACATAAATGCTCAACATCAGTTTTGTAAAACATATTAGTGTTTGACAGTCTGCTGGAGGAACCCAGCAGGCTGATCAGCGTCTATGGAGGCAGGTGAAAGGGATGGAAATGTCAACATTTTTGGTCAAGGAGATTCTGGATTTGGCCTTTGCTGGACTTCAACCTGAAGCATTGCCATTTCACCCCTCCACCTCTCCCCCACAATACCGCTCGAAATTCAAGTTTCTCCAGTAAATAGCTTGCTCCAGATTCCAGCAACTGCAGTATCTTGTGTCTCCATAACAGCATTTGATACCTGTGCTTTTCAGCCACTGAGCAAGGATGGTAAGGAATTTTCATTATTCAGAAACATTACAATGTACACTAGCACCCTGTTGAGGCAGCTCTTCATAACATCTGGGAATTACTGAAATGGAGACTGAGTGGGCATACGAGGACTGCAGCAATCTTTCACATACAACTGCAGCAGCTTCCTTGAATGCTGGTGTTTACTTGTCATCTCTCAAAACTGGTCTCTGCCTCAATCACTCTTCATGCCAACAACTACTCCTGCAAGTGATTCAAATATTACTGTCTCTGGCTATAGATTCCACTTATAACTGACTACTTCAGAAAGAACAAATTGTGTTTTTGTCTGCAAAATGTAGTTGAGAATTACTATGTAAATAGATGAAGTTGTCGGTGTGTTGATTGTACCTATAAAGATTGCCCCTTTTGGAGAAGCAGACAACAACTTCTGATCTTCCAGGTTCAACTTTGCACGTCACGTGCCCCTTCAAATGTGACAATATCACAATAATCAAGGAAGCACAGTCACAATCCCCAAGATTACTGCAAACATTTCATTTTATAACTTGCTATAGATGTTCCCCAAGAAAATATTCCAAATTGCACCCAACAATATAAGGAGGCAGGGAAAATACATTATTTCAATTCTGAAGTGCATGACCATTGTTCAATATACTCTACTGGAAAGATGGTTTCATTCATTTATTTTATTCAGATTTGTCAGACACCCTATACAGTTGAATATCTTGCTCAGCTGCAAAGAGTGGCCAAATCACATAAAAATTGCATATACCCAAGGAAGGAGTCAGTGGAGATTAGGGAGAAAAAGAAAATATCAACAAAACAGAGCTCCCACGTACTCCAAATTTGGATGTGATTTCCTTTCCGAGTATTTATCCATAGATTCTTAATTACAACTGAATGGATAAGGGCAATCTTTTTCCAACAATCATTTAAACTTAAGTTATTAATTGGAAATATTTGAATATATTTTAGTAGTTCCCTGAAGGAATAGATGTGTAAAATGTGATATCTATTTCACCGTGTAGATCAGCAGTCAACTAACAGAAAGCTGTTTTTAAGGTAATCAACTAGTCAGCAGGAAGGGCAGTTTCTTCTAGCACGCAAGAACTACATAATGTATACCCTAATGCAGTAAAGTATGTAATATTCTTTACAAATAATTAATATATTTAAAAATTGATCATATATTTACATTGAAGATCACCAACAGGTCATCAAACACATTGTACAGGATTAAAAGGATCAGCTTCTCTCGCCATATGCATTTATATGTATTGGGAAATTTCTGTGGTGCTGTAACTAAATATAACAAAACTATAACTGAAACATATAAAGACAAGCATGTTAACTCACTTACCTGAATAGTTCAATTTCATCATCTCCAAATGGCTTGTAGTCATCTTCCGCAAACATGCTGAGATAGGCTGCTTTCATGTACATGTATGTAGACTATGTTGATAAGGAAAAATCAAAATATTAATTAAGTAATACTTTAACATACTATTTGTTTCTGCCTTTTCAGTAACTTTTTCCTCCTAGGTGATTTTATTTTACATTACTGAAATAACAGAAAATATTTATTCCAGCATTTCGAAAGACCATTGAAACATACTACTAATTTATAATTACAGGTATAAACAGATCTAATTTATAAAATCATTTAACAATAAGAATGAGTTGCCATGTTATCTTTGTAGCAGTGGCACATTTAAGGAATTTTCAGTGTTAGTTTATTTCATCACAGCCATCTGGATTAGATTCAAATCTGCTTCTACAAGGACACAACATATTTTCACTGTTGCCTAAATAAGCAGAGATGGATTCATCTTACAGATGTCCTGCTAAATTTAAACATTGTGAGGATTGGTCATCACAACCATTCTGATGAACATCATCTATCACCAGATCAAGGCAGATGCCACCCCTCTTAGTCTCATTTGGCTTTCCATCTTGATACATTCTAGGTTCATCAAGCTGATATTTTATCTTCCCTGTAGGCCTCTGGTTTCCTGTTGGTGAACCTGCAGAAAGAGGCACTTGGTTTCCCTGGTTCTAAATGCTATAACCATTAGAAGTTGAATAAGAGAGTATCATTAATGAAGGTCTCTTCATTACACGTGGTAAATGTGTGAGGAATAAAATATAAGAATAGCTATAGTTAAAGTCATTATTTACCCTATACAGTAACAGTCTACAATTGCCACCAGCAACATTCTGTCAGTCAACCATTAATGAGAAAGTCCTATGGACAAGCCATATATTGTAAATACTGAAGCCAAAAAAGGCTTGGTATTCTGCAGCAGGTGATTCACCTCTTTACACCTCTCCATCATCTACTTGGCACACATCAGGAGTATGACTGTGTACTGGATGAGCTTTGCTATGGCACAGCACTGAAGCCCAACTGGTTGGCACTCCATCTACTACCATAAGCAATCATTCACTCCAGAACTGCACACTGCCTTCCAAAACGCACAGCAGTAACTTGCCTAGGCTGCTGTTATAGCACCACACTAATTTATGACTGGAACCACATGGACAAGGCAAGGCAGCAGAGGTGTAAAGGAACCAGGAGGTGGTGTTCCCAAGTCAGATTTGGAAACATATCCCATTCCTGTATTGTTGTGGAGCCAATCTTGCTCAAGTGCATGATGGGAGTATCTCATCAGATGGTGATGGCATCTAGGGATGGCCAATGAATGCTGGCCTTACAAGCGATGCCTTCATTCCATTAATAAAAGGAAAACCCTGAGAGATTAAAATTGATTAATTACAGTTTCTTTTGGAGCTATTAGTAAATTGATGGATAAATGACAAACAAGAAAAAAAGAGTAAAAACAATGTTTTAAGCTGCATCACGAAAATGAATAAAAATTAAAACTCGGCCTACGAGCCAGTGGCAGTCCTATGAAGTTTGTCCTCTCAATATGTAGAAATCAGAAAATGATACAAATTTTAAACACAAATTCTGGAAAAAAAATGGAAAATGCTGGAACCATTCAGCAGGACAGGCAAAAACTGTCAGAGCTATTGCTGCAAGTTAATAATTAATCATCTAAAATATAAACATCAGTGTGCTAAGTGTCCTGGTCTTTATTTTTTTTTAATTCCACCTCTAGAGCAAATTTGCTTCATGACTTATGGATATTATGCAATTTTCCAAACAATATACTTCAATGCCAGTGCTCCAATGCAGATTCCACTGACTGAGCAGCACAAGTTCTCACAGTGGGCCGAGGAATGCTGTGTTCTGCTGGCACGATGACTCACAGCTAATCAGCAATGGCCGACACACTGAGAGTAGGAGTCTGAGGAATGGTGGAAGTTCATTTATTAAGGCAGCGTGGTCAGCTTACCATTGCCAGTGCCAGTCTTGAGCAGCTTTTGGTGTGAGCTCAGGGAAATTTGGAAAGGCACTGGCTTCCTTGCTGGGTTAATAGATCATTGCAAATGTCGTTTTACAGATTATTTTATTCAAAATTCTCTCTGCACTGATAATGCTAAACAGAAATAGGATTTGTCACTGGAACCCATGAAAAGGCAAAACCTTTTCCCACAAAGGAACAGGCCCTTTGCCCACATTGTTGTGCCAAACCAATTAATTAGTAATCAAATGGCTAATTTAACTAATCTCTTCTAACTACAAAATGTCCATATCCTTCCCTTTTCCTCACTTACCACTGAGTTTGCAGGACTATCCTTGCTTCCTTTCTTGAAAAATGAAACAACATTAGCAACTCACCCGTCCTCCAGGCTGGCAAGCTAAGTTTTAGGAGTAACATTTGAACCCAAGCCACAACACTGTTGTATACACCAAAAAACAAACGTCAAGGTTTGCCCAGTGTCTGAGGGAGCATGCAGATTAATAGGAAAGACTTGATTTCCCAAGCAATAACTCATCTAAAGCTATTCTCACCTTAGACCACGAATTTTCTTTACTCAGTAGATCAGCATAGAAATATGCCATTTTCCACTGGCGCTTGAAAGTAAAACACCACATCAGCTCCCAGTAGCACATGTGATGAAACTGCTTCCAGTGTTGCTGGGCCTCACAACACTCCTCAAAGCGTGAAATAGCCTGAAGATCAAAGGAGAGAGTAAATAAATCAAACTCCTATTTTCAGTAAGGTTTTGTACGTTATACTTTTTTGAAGTATCGTTCCACTCCACTGTCAGGACAGCTTATTTTATTTGGTTCAAAATTGATAGGTGCTTTTTAAAGAATCTGGTTGTGAATTTGATAACTAGGAAGAAGAAAAGCAGATAGTTTACACATAAGGAGCTTTTTCTTATCCAGAGAGATTATGAGTTAAGTTTGTCAGGAGAGGGGAGGATGGGGGATATCATTATTTTAAGTTGCTTTCAATCGCCAAAGGGCAATATATACGTAACCAAGAGCAGCAGTGATTCAAATGAACAGACCACACAAAGCAAAATGGATGTAGAAATAGCTCCACACGATTTTTTGTCAGTTTGTCATCCTAACACTGTTAGTGAAACTTGCATAAAGGTTGATGCCTCACAGAGCAGTGTTGTTAATTTTCTGTGTGTAACGCATTCCCCATTGATATGTTGCAAGTTAAATGTGTCACAGCAGGTGGATTACTTTCAGAGAGGACTCCCACAGGTGGAGAGGGTCAGTAACTTTAAATTCCTAGGTGTCACTATCTCAGAGGACCTGTCCTGGACCCATCATATGAATAAAATTGCAAACAAAACACAACAGCACCTCTACTTCCTCAGAAGTCTGTGGAGATTTGGCATGTCATCAAAACTCTTGGCAAACTTCTATAGAAGGGTGCTGACTGGCTGCATTACGGCCTGGTATGGGTACACCAATGCCTTTGAGTGGAAAATCCTACGAAAGGTAGTGGATTCGGCCCAGTACATCACACGTAAAGCCCTCCTGACCACTGAGCACATCTACATGAAATGTCATCATAGAAAAGCAGCATTCATCATCAAAGATCCTCACCACCCAGGCCATGCTCTTTTCTCAATGCATCCATCAGGTGGAAGGTACAAGAGCCTAAGGACTCACACCACCAGAACAGTTACTACCCCTCAACCATCAGGCTCTTGAACAAAACGGGATAACTACACCTGTTCTGTTTCTGGTGTTCCCACAATCGATGATCTTACTTTAAGGACTCTTTATCTTGTTATTTCATGCTCTTGTTATTTATTGCTATTTACTTATATCTGCATTTGTACAGTTTGTTGTTCATTGATCCTGTTTACAATTACTGTACTATAGACTTGCTAAGTATGCCTGCAGCAAAAAGAACCTTAGGGCTGTATGTGGTGACATGTATGTACTCTGATAATAAATTTTACTTTGAACTTTGAGCTCAAAGTGACATAGCACAGTAAGCAACAGCTCCATCTACTGGAAGCAGTTGCCAGTGATTCAATGGATTCTGCAGAGATGACAGTGCAGTGGGCAAGTGCTCGTGAAGGGGTCACAGTGACCCCGACAGATGGGAAAAGTAAAATCTGCAGAAGGATTGTTCTTTTAGGCCACAGATCAAAGAAAGAACAAATGTGGTATTGCTGTTAGACATTTTAATGGTGTTGTTTTAAGCAGATTAAGTAAATAAATGCTGATTATTCTCTGAGTAAATTACTGCTGTTGAGTTTGAACATTACATTGGAAATTTACTTTTAATGGCATCTGGGACAGTGGAGGGGTGTACCAAGATTAAAGTGATGTGGAAGGTGAAATTCCCACTGACAAATGCAGAAATAATTCCTGATACTCAATCGGCAGGACAGCGCCTTTTATTAGACGTTGCGTGACTTTTCTAGCCCACGGTGGTGTAATATCAATTCAACTCCAGGCTGGTGATTCTGCGGGGAACCTCTGGATTCAGTCTTCCCCAGCTGGTCAAGTGCAGGACCTGCTAAGTGACAGATGCCAGTCCATACCCACTTCTGATCTATCACTGAACTCAATGCACAGTCCAGTAGAATGAAACTGGGAAACCTGCATCTTCTATTCTTCACCAAGAGACTTAGTGCAGGATCTGTGACCCCATTTATGTGTATGAGGCTTCTTACTATAGAGACTGAATAATGTAAATAAAGTAAAATATATAATTAAAATTGCCTTATTTGTATTTCCTAATCCTTTCTATCATTTCTGTAATATGGTTTTAATTATTTTAAATTTTTAATCTGCTTTTACTTAAGTTACCTAAACAAGTTAATGGGAAGGGTCCATGGCATAAAAAAGGTTAGGAACCTCTGACCCAGAGCAATTTGATTAGCTGTTAATCATTTCTGAACAACTTTTACAAACTGTTAAAAAGGCATGTCAGTTCTGACAGGAGGCAACGCTTTGCATCACCAGACGAGCTTTTAAATTGGGTGAGCTGAATCCAACATGATTCACAAAAATGTTCTAATTAAACATGCTGTAGTCACTCCAATGTTGCAGAAGAGATGGGTATGTAATATCTTTTGCAGATTAGTCAGATAAAAATTGTTACATTTACTTGCATTGCTCTTATCAACTTCATTTGCAAACTAATGGTAAATTCATTCTTTGCAATACAGAAACAGATGATAGCTACATCTCTTTGAAATAAGTCAGTGTGAATCAATGTTCTCTCTAAAATGTAATGACCAATGTGCTCAAGAATCTTGTGCTGTGCAATGTTTTGCCCAGGGACAACAACGTGTAAACACTGAATTTTTAAATGGAAGCTATTCAAAAAATAATAAGCCATTCCATTTTTAAATAGATAAGTTCCTTTGTGCTTCACACTCTTCAGAAACCAGAAAAGGAAATGTGATTGTGTTTGATTGTGAATTATACTTAACATGCCAATAAGGTAGAGGGTGACAACCTTTTGTGCGGAGTTTAAAATTCCTTTGTGTGCTAGTAACAAAAGATGTGGGCATGCACCTTAGAGGTGTGAAATCATTAAATTAAACAATAAAAATCAATGATGAAATTTGGCAATCTGCTCTGCCTAACTACTTGGCTAATAACAGTAGTAAAATTATTTTTTTAATCTAACTATTCACTACTTACTATGTCAATATTGCCTCTGATTTCTTCAATTCTTCCTGCAAAGAAAAGGAAGATAGCACCCTGCAGGAATAGATGAACAAAAAGATCGGTTTAATAATCACATCAATGTCAAAATGAATACATTAAAACAACTATTTCTGGCCTCCTCAGAACTCTTACCTTTGGATACCTTTTAAGAAAAGGTAACAGTAAACGTTCTGCATCGTCAACATCACCTTCACCGGTGCCTGTTCAGAATTACAAGTTCAGTTCACTTAGGGCATTGTATGATATTGTATGACAGTTTTAAAAAGGTTTCATTTATTTTTGACTTGAAATCTCAGTAATATAATTAAAGATTTTACAGACTGATATATACTCAGTGGCTACTTTATTAGGTACACCTGTACGTAGAACAGTATAACCCAGGAACAGGCCCTTTGTGCCAAACCTATTAAATTAGTAATCAAATGAGAAACTAATCCCTTCTGACTAGATAATATCCCAATTCTTCCATTTTCCTCAGATTCATGTGCCTATCTAAACATCTCTTTAAAATGTTTCTGCCTCTACCACCACCCCAGACAGTACATTCCAGCCATCCACACTGTGTAAAAATCTTATCCCTCACATCTCCTTTGTAATTACATCCTCTCACCTTACAAGCTTGCCCTCTGGTATTGCCACTTCCGGAAAAAATATTGTCTCCCTACTCTATCTATGCTTCTCGATCTTATAACCCTCTAACGCATCTGCCCACAGTCTCCACCACTCCAGAGAAAACAAGTTTGTACCATCTCTAGTTATAGCACATTCCCTCTAATCCAGGCAACATCCTGGTAAACCTCATTTGCAGTCTCTCAAAACCCTTGATATTCTTCCTATAATGAGGTAACCAGAACTGTGTGCAATACTTCACTTGCAGTCCTCTACAGTTTTATAAAGCTGCAACATAATTTCCTGATTTACCAACTCAATGCCTTGATTAGTAAAGACAAGCATGCCGTTTGCCTTCTTAACCACCCCATCGTACTGCACAGCCAGAATCCTACCCTGTCCCTTTCTATTTGACTTACCAAGGTACAACCCTTCATATTTGGCCAGGTTAAACTCCAACTGCCATTTTTCCACCCATATCTGCAACTGATCTATATCTCATTGTATTTTTTTGCCAGTCTTCTATGCTATCTACAACACCAACCTTTATATCATCTGCAAACTTTCTAACCCACGCATCTACATCAAGGTCATTTATACGCATCGCATACAGCACAGGCCACAGCCCAGATCCCTGCAGAGCACCACTAATCATAGAACAATCACTCATCTCCAGCTAGAATAAGCCTCTAACCAGTATCCCCTGTTTTCTCTGGGCAAACCATATCTGGATCCAAGCAGCCACTTCACCATGGATCCCATGCATCTTAACCTTCTGGATGAAGAATCTTGTCGAATGCCTTATTAAAATCCACATCTGTATCTTCATTACAAAACCTCATCACCTCATTAAAACCTCAATCAGGTTAGTAAGACACAATCACTTCTCACAGACTTCCACGACAATGGAGACACGCTTGGATGCAGCGGCCTCTCTGTGTCCAAATAAAGGTGCAATTTAAATCTTTTTTCAAAAAATATAATCACAAGACACCACGAGATATTAAGAATGTTAAGTATGGCAGGTCTATCCCATCAGTGTGTTGCTAATAGCGATGGAGCAGGGCTTGTTACACCGTGTTGCTGCAGGTGAGGACAAGGCCCTCAGGCCTCGGGTCGCCTGATGCAGCTGCTGGCAAAGGAGATGACAAAGCCAGTTGCATGCCACTGGATTCTACACCAGTTTGGAGGCTGGTCAGCAGAAATGGTAGAAGCTGGTTCAATTGGTATACTTAAGGGAAGATTGAACAGATATATGGATGAGACAGATATGGAGGACATGGTCTGGGTCCAGGTTTATGGAACTAGGCAGAAAACCAGGCCAGCACAAACTAGATGGACTAAAGGGCCCATTTCTGTGCTGTAGTACTCTATAACTCTAGTAGTCCATAAATATTTCAGAGACATTTGTAAATAATTGCACTGAAGTAAATAATTAAAAGTAATAACCAAAACCATCATTAAAAATAGAAATTATTTAAAAAGAGAATTATCTTTCCCCTTGATACTCCCAGCACTAAAATCCTTATTGAAATCAATTGGATCTTGGGTCCAGTGCCAGGGACAGATCAAAGAAGCGAGATACTAGAGGAAACACAGCAAATGAAGCTTTGAAGTCTGTGATCAGTGGTGTTCATTTTGTAGGGTGGGGGACATAAATTGCTCAAGGAAATTGCAATGTCAAGCACAGCTTTAGAGATTTTCAAAGATAATGATAATGAATTCAAATTAAATACACCGGGGGTAATCAACACTTCAGAAAGGGTTTCACTTCCTGTCAACATGACCTTTCCCAAGATGAAACAGGTTAAACATGATGAGGTACGGAGGACTGTTGTCACTGATGTGGATGTGACACACTTGATTTTGGTGCAATAGTACATCCATTTGGATTTCGATGTTTAAAAGTCTTAATAATTGAAGCAGCCATAAACATTTGCAATGTGCATAACTCAGCTCAGAGCTGAAAAAGACCCCAAGTCTGAGTGGAGCGTACCTCATTTGAGAGGGTGAGATCGAAGGAGAAAATCTCAAAATATTTGCCCATCCTCCTAATATTAAATTATTAATATATTTTCATTTATTTTAAATCTGCTTCTTTTTCCTGATACCCATTAAATTCTTCAGAACCTGGTACCAGCTGCTGGAAAAATTAAGTCAAACAAATTTAACCAAAAATACATGAATCGGTTTGTACTTCCTTATTTTGTCAAAGAAATGATTACCTTGTTTCTTCAGATTAATTTCTCCTCTTAACCTCTGTAGGGCTCTAATCAAAGGCAGGTGTATAGGGTTGAGTGGGATCCAGGATCAGCCATGATGGAATGGCAGAGCAGACTCGATGGGCTGAATGGCCTAATTCTGTTCCTATGCCTTATGGTCTAAAAAAACTGCTTGAACTCTGATCTTATACCCCTCTCTGCGGGAATTTGACAAGTTTCTCTACCTATTCTTGAGAGTAATACTCCCATTTTGAGAGAGTTTATTCAGGATTAAATCTTACTATGGAAAATATACTTCCATTACTGATATTTTAAGAATGGATTATTTCTGCGGACAACAAAACAATTCAGTCAGAATGAATACAATAAATTCCAGGAGCAGCAAAAGTCACATAGCTGTGCTTCCAAATTCTGTGTCACATAAGTGTTTTTTGCCAGAAGGAAGATATACAGAATGTTTTCAACAAATACAACAATTTTCTGGGCTCTTATTTTGATATTGACTATTTCCTATTATCTAGCAGTTACAGCACATTGCAGGTAATATAATGAAAAATTTAAAGAGCCATTTATTTATTTCATTTAATTACATATCTAGTGGAAAGTGATTCCAGTGAACTTAAGACTGCAGTTTTATTTGATTTTGAGATAATGGCACACTTTCCTTTGCTAAGCACAATGCTTAGATCATTGGTAACCAAATTTCAAGCATCAAATTTAAGGCCTCTAATGACAATACATCATTGTAGAATGCATTGAATAACTTTTCCCAATCTTATCACAATATTAGGTTAAAGTTTAGCTTGTTGGCACTGTTCATGAATTCTCAAACTGCCACCCCTCCCCAGCTGCTGCTGATTGAAGTATGGAAAAGGCACGGCAAGTGGAAAAAGTATACAAGGAGGAATGAATGGAAAACTGTCATGTGAAAGTTGGGACATTCTGGAGCATTTAGTAATCATATTATTTATTTATGTGAGATGTGGGCATTAGTGACAAGACCAACATTTACTACCCATCTCTAAATGCCTTTTAAGAGAATGGCAATGAATTACATTGTAGAGTCTTTGTGATGCAAAAGATCTACTGTGTATTTTTTGAAAAGTAACAAACTTAATGAAAAACTGTTTTATATGAACTTCAGTTTTGTGAGCTATCTGTAGCTACCCATAACTCTTTGTCAAGTTATTTGTCAGCCTACTGCCAAGGCAGCTCAAGAAAATCTGTATTTACTCCATTACAAAATGGTTAAGTAATCCTAACCAAAAAGATATTTGCTCTTTCTCCTTTAATAAAGTTTGTGTGGTAAAACAGACCTGGTTAATTAAACTGAAAATTTGTACTAATCATTAAAACAGTGTACTGTATGTGGCAATCAGGGTAAAAGCAGTACTCACCCAGTACAAAACTCATGAACGTGTGATAACACAGAAGCAACATGGTGCAGAGAAGAGCCCGAAAGTTTTCCGTGGATGCTCCTTCCTGCAGTTGTTCCAGACCAAATTCCTAAAGACAGGAGTCTCTTTAGTACAAAGTTAACATTCTTGGTATTACATGTGCTACATAAGCAATTTTTGACAAACTGTATAGAGTATTAAATCTTTAAACAATTTATTTTAGGTTCTAATTGCAGTTTGCTAAATCACATACACCCACAGCTATCTCTTTGTATTATCAGTGCTTTTCACGGTTCTCTTAGATCCAGTGGGTGTATGAAATAATCCACAGGAAAGCTCATTTCAGCACCTGGATGCTAATGGAACATTCTGAACCATTCTTCCATTGTATCAAGAGTCCTTCTCAGTTGCAATAGAATTTTACGGGATTTAATCTTTACCTATCTAAGATCACACTTTTTTACAACTCTGACTGAAGTTCAAATGATTTCACTCCTTGTAAATAATTTTGAGATGCCCTGAAGTGCTAAGGAAATGCAATTTCTTTCTGTCTGAATCTTCCATAATATTATCAAACACAAATGACAGATGATAGTTCAAGGTTAGAGCAGTCTTCATTTTTCTTTGTAAAGGATCCTAAAAATCTTAAACACAAGAGATTCTTCAGATGCTAAATTCCTCCAGCATTTTGTGTGTGTTGATCCCAAAAATCTGTTTGTTGAGCAAACAGAATAA
Organism: Hypanus sabinus; assembly: GCF_030144855.1. Lineage (NCBI taxonomy): Eukaryota > Metazoa > Chordata > Chondrichthyes > Myliobatiformes > Dasyatidae > Hypanus > Hypanus sabinus. Next base: position 44,545,985 of record NC_082716.1, on the reverse strand, counting down.
ATTGCTGTTAATCAGTCCCTTTCCTGAGTTAAAATTCACATGCTCATGAAGACGACCCACTGTTGAACTCTCACTGAGATAATTTGTAAAATGTGATAGTTTTTCAACATTCCCATAAACATGAGGACTGAACAATGAATCCTTACAGTTCACAGGGCAGTGGTGTACCAGAGCACTTTTTTAAAAAAATAGGAGTCTCGCAAAAATGAGTATAATAGAGATGGTGCATTGCTAAGAATTAAGTCAAGATCAGCTGACTACAGCAATGAAAATTAAACTGATATGACTTTCATTCAATGCTTAGAAAAGCAGTTTATTGGTTTAATGCAGTGAGTTTGTTCAAACTATCTATCACAGTGTGAAAATACTTATCAATTCCAATCTCATCCCATATTGAATAACCCCATCCCATCGAGGGTGGATGACTCTCAATGACCAAGTCTCAGGCGGTGTGTTGAAGGCCTTGATGAGAACATCCCTGACAGACTCTGAAAGTTCTACCATGCTGGAGCCATGCATTGCATCAAAGTTATGAGATGCTTAACTTTTTAGAAAGAAGTGTTCTGACACTCAGAATCTAAAAATTATTAAATTTGTTCAAACTAAACTAAAAACAAAAGGCCAGGAAAGCCACAATAAAGCCCTCAAAGTTAGTATCCTTCCCTATTCTGAGGGTGCAAATGAATAGGGAGTTCAGTCCAGACTAGAGAGAGAATTCCCCAACAAGGCAGTGGGAAAGCTCAGCAAGCCTAGACTTCACTGGAGGACTTCATGTTCATTTACTGGGGGACCAAACAAGTCTGGAATTTACTCCTATTCTGGTTGTTCCCTCAGGTTTGCCAGCCACAATCAGGAGAATTCAGCACATTGTGACATGGAGATGTGCAAGATGAGTTAATTGCTTGGTCTTACGATTGGAGATTTGCTGTTATTTAATTTCATGGCACTCACCCACTCATCAAGATCATGTACAAATGAGTTGATAAAATGTTTTATAAAATCACCATCTATGTTTATAAAGTTTATATATTTTAAGTTGTAGTTAGCACTGGGTACAACTTTAAATGTAATTCTTTACCACAAGTTATTAGGGTTGGAGGACTAGCTGGCTGTCAAATATAACTTGTCATTCCAATGAATGTCCAGTGAAATTATCTGCATGGTGTAAACAAAACTACGCCCCACAGTAAAATGTGGACAATCTGTCAGGGAGAATTGCAGGAGATGTGAGAAGGCGTATCAGATTTGATGGTACCATGATCTAGAGCTGCAGCTGGATGTTAACTCCAGCGACAGCAGCCACTGAGTATAGCCATTCAGTCACTAAAACCTGTCACTAACCTTAAAAAGCAGTGCTGCCCTCAAAAAAGTACAACCATTATATGCATTTTTCTTACCTTATTTCCAGAAAATCCAACAAATTTTAAAAGTCGGAGAATCCTTGTTGGCAATAGAGATAAAGTCTAGGAAAATTAAGCACAAAAAAGTAAAAATGAGACTCCTATGTTTGCAATTTAGTATTGTCTTTTACCAAAACAAAATATCCTAAGGAATCAGAACAAAGTTAAAGATGGTAAAATTACATTACAAAATTACATTCCAGTTTGGGGGTTTAGTACATAGTCAGAAATTGGCAGCTTGAAGTTTTCTGATTGGACTTCTCACTGGCTGAACATATAAAAAGCTGTCCCAAAGACCAAAAAACAGAAAACGGAATGAATCGCAAGTCATCAAATAACTGCATCCCTCCATTACATGGCAGGTGGTGGCAGCAACACAGGGAACAATATAGTAAGAACTCTGGTAATGAGCAGTCGTACTGTTACGAACCCCATAACTGGGTCACTTACCAGCAAAGATGGAGACATCCATTGAAGTCTGATGATACTATTTTTAACAGTATTTATTAGTAAAAATACACAAAAATAATATCAACGCAAAATATATAGATAATATACGTCGTCAATACTAAATCTAAAAGTGCGGGTATAATAATAATCAATAAGAAATAAGCTCTATCATTGTCTAGGGGATAATGAATTGCCCGATGGAAATATACAGTTCACTGCAGTTCCACAAGCTGCCGTCTTTTGGTTGTCGCTGTGTTGCACTTTGTTGGAGAGAGAGAGAAATAGGAATAGAATGGGAACAGTTACCACTATGGGTTTTTCCAACCTTTATGATTTTGATCAGTCAGGTGTCTCTTTGTTGTGGCTGTTCAATTGTGACCTCTCCTTTAGCTAAACCGTTCTTCCGTGGTGAGCCCGCCACCCCAGGCAAGGGAGGACGCACACGAGCCCCCACTGGGTTTTGCTATAAAACGCTGTCACTGGATTTCCAGCATTTCTCCTGATGCATCTCAAGGGGCTGTTCCCCAGACCCTCTTTTATCCTTATTCACAGCGTCTCAGATGTCAATCAGGTTGGGATGTTGCAATCCCTCAACCAGACCACTCTGGTTGTCCCCTGAGGGGTTTCAATGACCATTACAGTACTCAATACACAATTCCGTCTCCAAGAGACAATGGCCATTATCAGTGGTTCCATTCCACTGAGGTCACGACACATTCCAAACCTTGTGTATTCTGGACGTCTCTCTCTCATTTCCTGGGTCTCAGACCCGAATTAATAGCGATCTTGTGATTCTCAAAAAGGAGGGGGCGTCTTTGTACCCTTCGGCCCCTCAGAGTTGTGTCACATTCGTAACACCCCCTTCCTTCTAAGATTTTTACAACCGGTAAAAATTAATTAATACTGAGTCTTACAGGATTTCAGAATCTAATGCAATACAAAAGAGTTTTTTTTCACTACAGAGTAATACAGTTATACATTCAATTCAGCATCTAAACAGTTAGCAATTACATTGTCACTTCCTTTAATATCTTAACATCTCGTACCTTAATAAATTCCTGTAGCATCAGACTCCAATTTAATAACCACCTATTTTTTTTATTCCTTTTCTTCAGCAAACAAAAACTAAAGAGTTGTGATCTTAGCTTACATGTATATTACAAAAGTTCTTGCAAATACTAATCTTTATTTTACTTTCAACTTAACAGTCAATCTTCCATGGGGTTGTCTTTATTAGTTACATGCTTTGTCAAAATCCCTTAAAACCGGATCCTGTTATTTAAAGTGGCATCCCGTCAACCCTCGCCCCTTTTCCAGTTAACTCCCACGTGGTTAGCTTGCATACCAGTGTGGAATAGGCTTTTGCATGCTCCTTTCATAGGAGTTATTTTATCAACAATGTTTTCCAAACGTAGCCCATTTGCTGAATTTCCACACAATTCTTTATTTTTAAGCAAGTCGTTAGTTTTATCTTCAGGACCCTTCATTCTATTAGTTTTCAGTTTAAAATCTGCAAGCGATCCCTCTTTGTCCAAACAGCATTTCAAATTCTGCCTCTTCACCGCACACTCTTGAATAACAATAGCGTGTGGGGCACCTTTACATTCCAAATCTACCTGTAATTGATTTGCAAGCACCCTGTTAACAAGCCATTGTCCCTTCAGCCTGGTTACTGCTTCTGACACCAATCCAGACTTTAAATTTTCTTCATTCAATTTAGGAACTACACTTTTCTCTTTTCCTCCAATAATAATATTCACCTCACCACCTTTTATCTCCTCACTAACTTTTAACACACCTTCAAACACAAACAACTGGGAATTCTCACTTCCCACTAGTACCAAGGTTAACCCTCTCTTCACCGACCAAAGACCATCTGACCCACAAGGACTGCATTCCTTTTCAACTGAATCAAATACCTCAGACTTTTTCTGAGTTCCATTACTAGGTTCAGCACCACATGCATCCACATCTTGAACACACTCAAACGGGACATCTGCCTCTTCCAGGCTTTCAATACCCGTCCCCTTTTCAAATTATAAGTTCCCCTGATCCTCCCAGTTACTCTCCAGGCAACTCCCTTCCGGAGTAAACTCAACCCTGCGGGCTGAAACAACCTCATCTGCCAACCCAGCAGACTCCTTCAAGGTAATGGCATCCTTTTCATCTAGGACTGTCCTCATTTCATTATCGGGAACACACTTAGAATTTTCAACTTCTTCAAACAGTTCTGTCAAGCCAGACAGATCATCCATGTCCAACCCTGGACCTTCTAACAGCCTTATCTGTTTCTCTTTTTTACTCCGTGCCTCTATAAATCTCCTCCTGGCTAAGGGCAGGACTACCTTCTCTCCCTTACTCTCTTTCACCTCCCTATTCTCCGTTTTACCACCTTCTAACCCCTCTTGGTACAGGGTCGGTAAAAACGACTCAGCCAAATCGATACTGGCCTCTTTCTCAGCTGCCTTTCTCGACATGCTGCGAGTGATCGCGCATGCGGGATAGATCTTGGAATCTAGGGGCGGGTCCTCAACATTTACAGGCTTGCTCAGCAGCTCCATGGCTGACCAAACTTCCCCACCAGCTAAATCGTTACCCAGAAGGATGTCTACATCAGTTCTCGGAAATTCTGATCGCACCCCTATTTCAACTGGTCCAGATACCAGCTCACAATTCATAACGATCCTATGCAAAGGCACAGCTTCTGTCCCTTTTCCTATGCCTCTTAAAGCTACCTCTCCAGTCTCGGGACCAAAATCTAGTACCTTACTGCGAACCAATGACAGCTCAGCTCCAGTGTCTCTTCAGATCCGCACTGGAACTGGTGTGTCTCCCTTTTTCACAGACACGGTTCCTTCTGAAATAAATTTCTCAGGCCCCTCTCGTATTCTGTCTACCTGGGGCTTTCTCGTCGATTTACTGATCACCACAATACATCCTGTAGGGACTGCTGCTTTCCATTTCCCTGTCTCCTTCCTCGGAGCAAGGCACTTAGATGCAATATGACTCACCTTTCCACAATTAAAACAGGTCAAGCCAGGACCTCTCCTGCCGACTTGCCTTTCCTCCTCCTTAATTTTACCACTAGCTCCCGGCTGGATCTCTGCCTCAACCGGCGGGCTTTCTCTACCATTCCCACAGTCTTTCTGGTAACTCTTATTCAAGGAAAACTTTGTTTTGTGGGTTAGGGCATATTCATCTGCGAACCTAGCAAATTCAGATATAGACTTATTCGGCTTCTCGTTCAAATACATCCAGATATCATCCGAAACACAACCTTTAAATTCCTCAATCAGAATTAACTCCCTGAGATGCCAAAAATCCTCTTCCACTATCTCTGCGGTGCACCAACGGTCCAAGAGCACACCCTTCTCATAGGCAAACTCTGCATACGTCTGATTCCATCCTTTCTTTAAATTTCTGAACTTTTGTCTATAGGCCTCAGGTACCAATTCGTAGGTCCAAAGAATGGCCTCCTTTACTTTCTCATAATTCTCAGACTCCTCCTCCTCCATGGACAACGCCGCATATGCCCGTTGTGCCTTCCCTTTTAACACACTTTGTAACAACACCACCCACTGATCTCTGGGCCACTTCTGACTCACCGCCACCCTTTCAAAATGCAAGAAATAACTATCAACATCCGTCTCCTCAAACCGAGGTACTAACCTAAACTTCCTCTCTCCTCTCGGTCTGACCCTTGAGCTCTTCGCTCTTGCCTTAACTTCTCCAGGTCCATCTCATGTTGCCTCTGTTTCTCCGTCTCCCTCTCCTTTTCAACTCTTTCCTTCTCTTTTTCGGCCCTTTCCTTCTCTTTTTCAGCAGCTTCCAGCTGTTTTAACAATTTCATGCTCCCTCTGCTTCTCAGCTCTTTCCTGCTCCCTTTTCACCTCCAACTCCTTTAGCTGGAGCTCATGCTCCCTTTGCTTTTCGGCTCTTTCTTTTTCCTTTTCAGCTGCTTCCAGCTATTTTAACTTAATTTCATGTTCCAACCTTAATTTCTCCAACTCTAACTGAGCCGTCCCACTAGCTGGTGCCTTTTCAGGGATATTTTCCAATACCTCAGCCAAAAACACATTCTTCACAATATAATACTGAGTTATGGCCCTCCACACCTCCCGCTTTTTCATTGACACCTCTGCGAGGTTTAGTCCTTTCGCAATATTTATCAAGTCCGACTTTGTGGCCTCCTCTAGCGCCTCCAGAGTCGGATTTTCTATGAATTCGTCTACGTCCATCTTTGCTGGTTTCCCATCTGGTTACCTGCGCAACCAGATCCAAGTTTGGACTTAAAAGCCCGATTCACTGGCCCTCCAATTTGGTATCAAATCTTGAGACGAGGCCCCACGTTGTTACGAACCCCGTAACTGGGTCACTTACCAGCAAAGATGGAGACGTCCATTGAAGTCTGATGATACTATTTTTAACAGTATTTATTAGTAAAAATACACAAAAATAATATCAACGTAAAATATACAGATAATATACGTCATCAATACTAAATCTAAAAGCGGGGGTATAATAATAATCAATAAGAAATAAGCTCTATTGTTATCTAGGGGATAATGTATTGTCTGATGGAAATATACAGTTCACTGCAGTTCCACAAGCTGCTGTCTTTTGGTTGTCACTGTGTTGCACTTTGTTGGAGAGAGAACAGAATGGGAACAGTTACGGCTACAGGTTTTTCCAACCTTTATGATTTCAATCCGTCAGGTGTCTCTTTGTCGTGGCCGTTCATTTGTGGCCTCTCCTTTAGCTAAAGCCATTCTTCTGTGATGAGCCTGCCAACCCAGGCAAGGGAGGACGCACACGAGCCCCCACTGGCTTTTGCTATAAAACGCTGTCACTGGATTTCCAGCGTTTCTCCTGGTGCGTCTCAAGGGGCTGTTCCCCAGACCCTCTTTTATTCTCACTCACGGGGTCTCAGATGTCAATCAGGTTGGGATGATGCAATCCCTCAACCAGACCACTCTGGTTGTCCCCTGAGGGGTTTCAATGACCAGTACAGTACTCAATACACAATTCCATCTCCAAGAGACAATGGCCATTATCAGTGGTTCCATTCCACTGAGGTCAGGACACATTCCAAACCTTGTGTATTCTGGACGTCTCTCTCTCATTTCCTGGGTCTCAGACCCGAATTAATAACGATCTTGCGATTCTCAGAAAGAAGGGGGGGACTTTGTACCCTTCTGCCCCTCAGAGTTGCGTCACATTCGTAACAGTACCTAATGATACTGAGGATGTTCAGAATGGCAAATCTATCTTGAGTTGAAGTTCATTGTTTTGACAAATTGCAGACACAAACCACTTTGGCTCCATTAAATACCCAACCTACAGCCGGCTGCAAGTTAAAGATCCATAATGTTCAGGAGAAGCCGGTCAGTACACAAGTCCCATAAACCACAGTGAGAATAATTACTAATTATTTTGTCAATTTGTGAAAGCTTTCCAAGACAAATTTATGCCTTCTGAGTGGAGAGGTGACGCACCATCAATAACTCTCTGAGACGTGAGGCAAGATATTGGCTTTTATTGACTGGAAGAAAGAACAAGCAGTAATTGACCACCATACTACATCCTGGAGACTGAGGGCAGGGCTCAGGTCCCAATCGCCTTTATACAGGGGTCTGTGGGAGGAGCCACAGGAGCAGTCAGCAGGGGGGCGTGTCCAGACAGGCACATAGTTCACCACAAGAGGAAAATAACTCATTTAATTTGGTTGTGCATTAAGCTTAAGGCCATTTGTGAAAAATTCCATTGGGTCAACAGTTGCTTTGGTTATGGGCCCCAGACCTGGCTGAGGAAGGTATTCACAGCAGCACGAACATTTTGTGGGCACATCAGAGCTCTGCATTTGAGAAGGTGAGTCTGAGAACGGGGACAAGTATATCATCATTGTTGAAGATAATTGGGATCAGTGTCAGAAATGCATGGGGACAAGTTTCATGGTGAAGATCCATGAGTCAATACTCATCAGGGGATCCAAGGTGGAGATGGTTAGTAACTTTAAATTCCTTAGCGTTATCGTATCAGAGGATCCGTTCTGGGAACAGCATGCAAGTGCCATTACAAAGAAAGCACAACAGCATCTCTACTTCCTTAGAAGTTTGCATATTTTCAGTAAGTCACCAAACACTTCGACAAACTTCTATAAATGCACTTCTATAGATGCAAAGAATCCTACCCGGTTGCATCACGACCTGACGTGGAAACACAATGCCAGGGAATAGAAAAGTCTACAGAAAGAAGTGGACACAGCACAATCCATCACAGGCAAAACTCTCCCCACCACTGAGTACATTTACACGTAGCATCTCAAGAAAGCAACATCCATCAACAAGGACCTCCACATCCAGGCCATGCTTTCTTCTCGCGACTACAGGGCAGAAGGTACAGAAGCCTGAGGTCGCACACTACCAGGTTCACGAACAGTTATTAACACTTCAATCATCAGAGTCCTGAACCAACACGGATAACTTCACTCAGCACAAATCAACCTATAGGCTCACTCTCAAGGACATTTTTCAACTTGCGTTTTCAGTATCATTTTGTTTTATTTACACATTTGTTGTTTGTCAGTCTTTGTTAATTTATGGTTTTTCATAAATTCTGTTGTACTTCACTGTTTTGTGAACACCAGAAGAAAACAAATCTCAAGGTAACATACAGTATACTTGTGCACTTTACTAGGATGAAACAGGAGGAGCAGCAAATGTAGCGAGAATCACAGGGACTGAGTGGGAGCACTCAGTAGGTCAGTAGGCTACTGGGAGACCCAAGACTGCTGGCAAAGGAGCTAACTTAATGTAGAGCAGAGGCAAGAAGGATTGTACAATCAAATTACATTGCAGGCCTCCCAGTTTGATCCCACAGTTTTAAGATCATATTGTCCCACGAGTGTCTTCAGGACATTGTGATCCAAAAGAGCTATTACAAGGGGATGATGATATTCCATACAAAGACTATCAGAAGAGTCCCAGTCAAATTCTTCCAGTGCCATGACATGATCTAGAAGTAGTTATGGTATTTCACATAGGAAATAATGATTTTCAATAGCAGAGCTCTGAAAATAGAGTTTAATATAATTAAATTTCTGGGCGATTTTGCACAAAGTGACAGAAGTTTCTTGAGAAGTTTCCTTTAAAGTTGTCTTACATTAGAAAAGTGTCAATTGTACTTTCAACTCACAAATGAATGAGTTAAAATTAACCTAGAATGTGATTGCATAGAATATGCTTTAGCTCAGATTTTGATTCATATACATTATTGCAAGGATACTACACAGCAAGTCTCTAGCTTCAGCCTAACATTAATACTTCTGCATAGAGTGTCACATCAGTACTTCTGCGTAGAGGTTCATAGAAGCTAGTAGGATGAAATTGTTCTGTGCCAGGAGCATAAAATAGTCCATGGAGAAGAAAACTGACTGTGGGGAGACAGTGGGTTGTGGAGATGCTACGAGCTTACTACTTGTGATGCATGAGTTCATCCTTGGGTTGATCTCGCAATCCTCACAACCACTCTATGGCTGCAACAATAGAAGGACATTGGGCGCAGGCAACATATGTTTGAATATGAGGAGAACCAAACCATCTGATTTCCCTATTTGAGGAAGAGGCATGCAGGTGTTGTAAAATTTAATAGAGCATTTGTCTTTACTCACTAGATTGAAAGCTCCAATTCCAAGTTGAACACCTCCTTCCAAATGGCTGTAGTTCTCTCCTTTGGTGTAGCTAGATGACTGCACAATATTAAGAAGTTCCCTTTAAGAATTGGACAAAAACAATTATTTTAAATCAAAATTATTTTAACAGAATGCATTGTAATTAAGCTCTTTTCATTGTTAAGTATATACTTAATATTTATATCTAAGCTCTTCTTGTTTAAGTTTGATGTTGAAGTTTATTCTATTAGAACGGTTCATTTACCTTATGGATGTCATGCTAAGTATGACTCCAACCTGGAGGATCCTTCAGCAGATCTGAAAGGGAGATGGCCAGGTGGAGTTCCAACGAAACTGAAAGGGTGATGTCCGAGCAGAGCACGTAGGGTAAATTAGGAGCAGGATGCACCTCAGGTTAAAGCAGGGAGGGCAGGGTCATTGATAGTGAATATTTTCACAAGGCTTCTCTTGAAAGTACAGTGGATTCCAGTAATTGGGATCCATCGGTAACAGGACATTTTGGCCCAATTAATTGGCTGCTGCAATTAACTGAAGTTTCATGGAAAGAGTTTAAAAAGGACCAACTATGTCTAGCTGAGTAATGAACTATGTATTTAAATGAAATACAGAACAAATCGGAACACCATCACTAGTACTAAAGTACTATAAAACTGTATTAGTTCCTAATAGTAATTGGAGGAACTTGTATAGTGAATGCTGCTGTTTCTCTTGATTGACTGTAAATAATCAAAATCAGTGCAGATAAGGACAGCATGAATTAGCATAAAAAATCCCTGCTCATCAGTTGACCCAAATGAATAACTTAACACAAGCATATGCAACTGATGCTACTTAAAAACTGCTTAATGACTTAATGGCCTCACAAGTGCATGGAACAGGCACTAGTTAAAAACTGTTACATATTCCAAATCTTCAGTTTCATTGTAACATTCAAGTTGATCATTGATATCTTCAAATTCTACATAGTTCCTAACTTGTTGAAGTACTGCAATCATTTCCTTTTCACTCCCAGCCATTTCGCACACCCCAAGCCTGAATGTTTGAAGCTGCAATAAGCAGAACAGTTCTGAATTGTCTTACTGCTAATTTCTCAACAACCATCAGTAACAAAAAAATCACTGCTTTTTGAGCACAGTGGATGCCCTAATTACTGATGGCTCAATTAACAAAATTCCACTGCAATATGAAAGCTTTAGAAGCCCTGATTATTTATCTTATTTAATATAACTAATGGGCAATGGTGTTTGAAGAGATCACTTTGATTATTTATTTCTTGCACCTCTGCAGCCTCCACATTTTGAATTACCTGTACTGATAACTGCAAAACGAACAATTCCCTTTTAGGATTTTGAAGAGATTTGGCATGTCAACAAATACACTCAAAAACTCCTATAGTTGTACAGTGGAGAGCATTCTGACAGGCTGCATCACTGTCTGATATAGAGCGGCTACTGCACAGAACCAAAAGAAGCTGCAGAGGGTTGTAAATTTAGTCAGCTCAATCTTGGGTACTAGCCTACAAAGTACTCAGGGCATCTTTAGGCAGCTGTGTCTCAAAAAGGCAGCATCCATTATTAAGGACCTCCAGCACCTAGGGCATGCCCTTTTCTCACTATCATCAGGTAGGAGGTACAGAAGCCTGAAGGCACACACTCAGTGATTCAGGAACAGCTTCTTCCCCTCTGCCATCCAATTCCTAAGTGGACATTGAAGCGTTGGACACTACCTCACTTTTCTTTTTAAAAATATACAGTATTTCTGTTTTTTGCACATTTTTTAAAAAAATCATTTCAATATATATATATATAATTGATGTCCTTGTTTATTTATTATGTTGTTTTTATTTATTATTTTTTTTCTCTCTCTGCTATATTATGTATTGCATTGAACTGCTGCTGCTAAGTTAATAAATATCACATCACATGCTGGTGACAATAAACCTGATTCAGATAGAAAAGAATACATCAAAGCCAGGCTGCTGTTGAGTGATTATTTGTGATTAGTAACAGCCAGCATTATTGGAGGCCAGGGAGCAGAATTTACTTTCCTATGGAGCAGTCATTTATAAGCAGACTGACTGGGATCTCGTGCCTTAATACAGTCTCCATGCAAACGGCCTGAAATGTTGACAGCAGAGCTCCAATGAGGAATATTTCAAATGTGGTTAGATCCATAACTAACAGGATAGGACAACCAGCTCCTCAAGTCAACTTCACATTCAATTGGAGACAGACATGAAAATATGTTGACCTCTGTTCTAGCAATTCTAAATGATTGAAAAGTTTTTAGGAGGAATAGTTCCAGGTTCCTGATAGTCTTTATGGGAAGTGATTGAAGTCCTAATTGGCTTAGTTGTTATATCAAGGCTGGTGACTTCACTTTTGATTTCTGTCCACCCAGTAATGATTGAAACTCAAAAGGTGAACAATGCTGAACTGGAATTCTGAGAGTATAGCTCTTTCCCCTTTTATCATTTCAATGAGTTAATCTCACATTATGGAACAAATACAGCAACAATTATCAGCCATTGTGGCACAGAGTTCTGTTCAACTTACTTGTACATCTGGTAACTATTTCTTACTTTGATGCCACCTTTGATGAAGCTAATCATGTTCTCATCCTGAAATAAACGCACATGTTAAAGCAAAACTGGAGAACTGTGTATAGTTTGAAAAAACACCAATCTACATGACTACTTATCTAAGAAATGAAACTGCTTACATTTTCTTTTTGTAGACACTGGGGATGGCATTTGCTGAGCCAGCAGCAATCAGCAGAAGTGTTAAAAAAATTTTTGGTCGAAATTTGAGGTTGGTGGCAACCACTGGGGGGTAAGAAACCTCTCTCTCCAGCTTATTGATCCTCCTTAAGGAATCTTCAGAAGTGCAGCAATCTGTGAGGAACTGCAGTCACATTGCTTTCCCCAGCAGGTTTGGACTACAAGTGATGCCCTAAGTACGCTCCAGCTAATAAGGAGAATCCTCTTTGAATACCAGTTAACCCATACCTCTTGACTTAGTCAAGAACTGCTAAACTAAAATGCACTGAATTTTTCTGAGAGATTCCAGAACACTCAAAACCTTAAAAAAAGTCAAAGCCAAAAGTTGAACTGAATTGATTGAAGCACCACCTGAGATAAATTAAGTTAAAACAATGTCCTTTCGTATGGAAAACAGGGCAAAATTTTAAAAAAGCAAAAGATGATTAAAAAATGTTATTCAACCTGTTGTAACTTTTCTCTTAAATCTTCCAGCTCTCCCCAGTTTAATAATCTACTAAATTTCAAACTTAACTGTTGTCCCTAACTCTGCAAGTGTGAGATTCAAAACACTTACCAACAATATATACATATAATGATGGTCGTCAATCTAAAGCAGATATTTACAGTTGTATATTAATGGTTCTCATTCCTTCCATGCCACTACTTTTAGATTTGTTCTACTTCCCTTCTTTGAAATTTCATTTCACCAATAAGGGTCCACTTTGCCCACGGCTTTTATAGCCTCAGCTCATAGTGCAGCTTTGTGATGGAAATGTTGGTTAAATCTCTCCAGTTCAGAATCCCTGGGACCAAATTAGTGCTGGACCACAAAAATATACACCCAGAAATTTCCCCTCATCATCTTCTTCTTAGCAGGAGAACTGTTCTTTAATAGTAGAAACTCTCCAGCTCATGCATGGGTTCTGAGAACTGCCCATAGCCAGGAGTTTCTGTAAATTGAAGACCGCTGTCAAGCGAGATTGCAAAAGGTGCTATAGATTAGTACAGATTTGTTAGAATTAGTTAAGTGGATCTGAACAATAATTTAAAAACATGCTGGATCACAGGAATTGCCAGACCACAGAACACTATACTAGAGAGTTCCAACCTGCATTTCTTACTGAACAACCCCCTCCAATCTGCGGCATTACATTTTTTTGAGGTTTTGCTAAGGATGGAGGACAGAGATTGACTAGACTTTTTTTCTCTATTGTCAAATTAAGTAACAATGAAACCATAAAACTTGGAGCAAATACGTAAAGGTAAAATAACCAGGAGGCAAAGCTTGTGTGCTCATGTAGTGTTGCGATTAAAGTTACATTTCTCCCCCTGCTTCTTATAGAAATGCAGGCTATGGTGAGATATGAATGAAGTTGTTAAAAAACAGAACAAGATTTAGATTCAGTTTTTTTTTTACTTAGGTTAGTTGCAATGGGCAGTGGTAGTGGTGGAAGGACAAATTGATAGAATTGATGGGCAAAAAATTATGTCAGGTATTTCAGAATATTATGCCAAGAACTTTCTTCGTTCTCAAGAAGAAACAAGAGGAAAACAAGCAACTTCTTAAAGCAAGTTTGCTAGTTTCTAATGAACAGGAATAGTTTGATTGACTTGATTATAATGTTTGATATTGTCATTTAATTTGCACTATATCTATAGTTGAAAAATCAGTTATGTTGTAGGGAATGTGCTGTAAGCAAAACAATATCTGCTGAACATCAACAGCAATTACATATAATTTAATACAAAATGATTTGACAAGTAGAAGTTAAAAATTTTTCATTTCCCTTCCTTAGCACAAAATATAATTACCTGGAGGAAAGTCAAAGCAGCCCTCTGTAATAAACACTCAGCATAGCAGACTTCAGCATGCATTTCCTCTGTGTAGAGATCAAACACTCCACATAAGCTTTCAGTACTAAAAGGTTGCAATTAAGCACCATTATTGCATTCTTTGACAATCTTCCAGTCTTCAATTCCACTCACATCAACATTCAGGAATTAATCAAGATTTTAATCAAACAAATTTAAATATGCAAGAACCACTCAGTAACTAGTTTTTGCTATAGTGTTCTTGATAATTAGCTTCTACAATTGCTTCAATGGTTTCAGTCCTGCTTAGCTGTTCAACTGCCTCTAACTTTTATCACCTTCTGAGGGGTGTTCACTCCTTCAAGACTGACCTCTTCATCATCCCCAGATTTAGTCATTATACCACCGTCAGCGTGCTTTCAATGATCAAGGATTGAACACCTGCATCCCTTCCCTGAACTCCTCGACAGCCCTTGCTCTTTCCTCCAGTAACACACTCCCTCAAATCTCTCCTTAGCTAGGTAGTTGGTCATTGCAGGGTCATCCTTTTAGACACTAGGGGTTAGAAGGGCGAAAGAGCCTTCATTTGTATTAAGATCTTCATTGCTCCTTCCTTTGAAAATGCTGGTATTGATTTCAGGAATGTCTGCTGCTTTGTGTCATTGGCATTTCCTGTCGGTGTAGCAAATCAGATATAAAACGGGAGTATGCTTTCAATCAGATTGATATTTCGCTGCAGCTTTTAAAAAGACTGTCCCTAGAACTGTGGCAAAAATCTAAAGGGGTTAGAGAACAATATCTTACTCATTACTATCATATTCAGTCAGTAAATTCCAAACCTACATTGACATAATGCTTCTGTTTGTGTAAGTGTAATGATGCTTAGAGAGGCAACGAGGAAAATGTACAGATGAATGATGCATTGTTCAGGTATAGTTACCAAAATGGAGCAGTGAGTTATGTTTCCATCGTCATTCTACAGATAATTTTGCATTGTAAAATTAAAGGTAAGATAAAGATTTGCTTTATTTGTCACCTATGCAACAGAAACATCAAACATATAGAAAAATGTGTCATTTTGCATCAAGTCAGCGAGGATTGTGCTGGACAGCCTGCAAGAATCACCATGTTTCCAGCGTCAACACAGCATGTCCAGAACTCACTAACTCTAACCATACGCCTTTGGCATATAGGAGGAAACCGAAGCACCCAGAGGAGACCCACGCAGTCATGGGGAGAATGTAGAAACTCCTTACAGACAGCGGTAGGAATCACTAATTTTACAGTTAACGCGTTGTAAAGTGTTACGCTAACCACCGCACTACAGTGCTGCCCCTCGTGTGAGAAACATGGCATGAGGGGCATTGCATTGGTTTTGTTCAAATTTTTGACTTGAGCAGGGAATCAAAGCAGTGTTCAATTTTTCAGATATTGCTAAAGTGCAAAATACTACCAAACTTTGAAGACCCATTAGGAGGTCCTCAGAAATATTTATAAAATGATGGAATAGGCAATTTACTTTCAACCTCAATTAGTGTAAATACTTGGAAAAGGGAAACAAAACATGGAATGATCTGGAAAGCTGGAGACCTATGGTTCAGTTTTTCAAGATGTTAAAATTAACAGCATTAGAAGACAGAACTCATCATTAATGTTCATAATTTAATGATGAGTTTACAGGGAGAGGTGATATAATAAGAAGGTTTAGATATATCAGTAATTAGACGTGGCTTAGTAAAACTACAGTTAAAGGTTTGTTTTGTAATATATGCTCTGTGCCAATAAGTACAAAACACAGTTATTAGGTTACCACGGCAAAAAAAATATAAGAAACAGTGAGTTTAATTAGAGCAGAGGAGATTACAGAATCATCAGTGAAAATATTCAAACTCGTGAAAGGAGCTGTAGGAATTATTTCCAGTGACTGAGATTTTGAGTTGAGGAGAAACAGATACAAGATTGAGTGTAACAGCTAGGATGGGGGCCAGGGAAGTTTATCTAATACACAAAGGGGTTTATGAAATTTGTATGCACTGCCAGAGTTAATGATTAAAGCAAAGACCATGGACAGATCAGAATGAAACGAAAGGAAACAACAGGTCAATGAGTACCCTGGAGGGGAATAAGCAGTCAACATTCCGGGCCAGGTCCTGATGAAGGCTCTCAGCCCAAAATGTCAACTGTTTATTCCGCTCCATAGATGCTAATTGACCCGTTGTGTTCCTCCAACTTTGTGTGTGTGTGTTGCTCTGGATTTCCAGCATCTGCAGAATCACACTGGGTGAAGACCATTTCTCCTTGAAGAGAAGATATTCCAGGAAAATGCTATAACCAGGTCCCATCCTTCTGCTTCAATTGACAAAAATGACAGAACCTTAGAATTGGGAACAAGGTAAGATTAATGAAGACTTGTGTGAGACATCACTGGTGGAGGATGAAATGTTAAATTATAATACTCTCGTCAAACCTTCAGTGAATTGCTCTGCAGATTGCCTATTCATCAAGTTGTTGATCGAGTCTGCCACAGTGGTTTTTTTCCTAAACCTAGTAGAATGAAAGGAAAAAAAACCCAAGTTACTGTCCAGTGAAAAAGACGTTAACATGAATTCTAATGATCCCTTCACCCATTAAGTGTTAAAGGTGATCATTTTTGCCAGTTTACAGTTCCAAATGCTTGGTGGAATGTTAAGCATGAAAGCTAAAGTATACTTATACATAGCTTGACACACCACTACGAAGTTAATTCTTCAGCTAAATTTCTGGTTATAGAGTTGTACAGAGTAATACAGCAAGGAAACAGGCCCTTCAGCCCAATTCATCCATGCTGACCACAGCTTCCACCAAAGTAGTCCCATTTGGCCCATATTCCCTTCCTTATCTATGTACTTATCCAGGTATCTTAACCGTTATGGTAGTTGCCTCAATTACTTTCTCTGGAAGCCCACTCCATATACCTACCAACTGTGTGAAGAATTTGCCCCTCAGGTCCTTAATAACTCTTCCACCTCTCACCTTAAACCTATGCCTTCTAGTTTTTAGTTCCCCTTCTCCTGCAAAAAAACCCCATATGCTTCTGTACACTTTATAAAGACACCCCTCAATCTCCTGTGTTCCAAGGAATAAAGTCCTAGTCTACACAACCTCTCCCTATGACTCAGGTCCTTGAGTCCTGACAACGACCTTGTAAAATCTTCTCTGAACTCTTTCAAGTTTAATGATTCATTTCCTTTAACCAAAAGTGTACATGATATTCTAAGTATTGCCTCACCAACATTTTGTACAACTGCAACATAGTGATCCAGCTCCTATGTTCAATGCCCTGACTGATGAAGTGAACACAGCAAGTGCTTTCTTCGGCATCCTATCTACCTATGACACCACTTTCAGCAAACTACGTCCATGCACTCCCAGGTGTTTTTTGTTCCACAACACCCCCCAGGGCCTGACCAAACACTGTACAGTTCCTCCTCTGGCTCAACTTCCCCAAATGCATTTATCAGAATTGAGCCACTTGCTAATCTTCAGTCAACTGACCTAGCTGACCAAGAAACCCTTGCATTTCTTGATAATCATCACTGTCTATGATACCTCCTAAATTAGGATCATCTGCCACATCCACATGCTGTTCAATATCTTGCTTGATTTCAGTTGCAAGAAATAACTTAAATAATATGATTTTTTTTCTTGGAAATTCTGATTTGTAAATTTACCAGTGGAACTAAACTAGATGCACAACACGCTGGAGGAACTCAGCGGGTCGGGCAGCATCCGTGGAAACAAACAGTCAATGTTTCGGGTCCCCTCCCTCTTCAGTCCTGATGAAGGGTCTCAGCCCGAAACATTGACTGTTCGTTTCCATGGATGCTGCCCGGCCTGCTGAGATCCTCCAGCGTGTTGTGCGTGTTGCTTTGACCCCAGCATCTGCAGAGTATTTTGTGTTAACTAAACTAGATATCAGCTCACTGTAATTACACAGCTGACCTCTAAAGGGTAGAAATAGACCACAATAAGCAATGCAAAACAACCAAGAAATCCAATAAACACCTTTGAATACCGCTGACCATAACAGAGTCCATTACTGGATGTTGTTGCTGATGGGTGGAAATTCCAGCAGTGCCTATTCTGCACCACAGGTGAGAAAAGCTTGTGCTGTTCTCTGTTGCCCTGCCTAACTGAACTATAGCATATGGACTAAAGCACAAATTAAAATAGAATGCACTGCTGGGCAGAGAAGTGGCAGATGGAGTTCAATCCAGAATAGTGTGAAGTGATACACTTTGGAAAATCAAACTTGTAGGTGGAATACAAGGTTAATGGCAGGATTCTTAGTGATCTTGAAGGAACCAGGATATCTTGGGGTCCCAGTCAACAGGGTGGTGACGAGGACATGTGGTATGCTCACTTTCATTTGTCAGGGGATTGAGTTCAAGAGCCATGAGGTAATGCCCTATAAAACACTGGTTAGACCATACTTAAGAGTAGTGTGTTCAGTTCCTGTCACCTCATTATAGGCGGAATGTGGAAGTTTTAGAGAGGGTTCAGAGGAGATTTACCAGGATGTTATCTGGATTAGAGGAAATAATATGCCTTATGAGGAAAAGTTGAATGAGCTAGGAACCTTCTCCTTGAAGCAAAGAAGAATAAGAGACTTCTTGAGAAAGGGAGATACTCTAATAAGATTATGAGACACATAGAGAGAGTAGACAGCCAGCAGCACAATGGCCAATGCAGAGGACATATGTTTAAATTGATTGGACGCAAGTTTACAGGAGTTGTTGGAGGTAGTTCATAGAGAGAGTGGAAGGTGCCTAGACCACACCACTGAGGATGGTGACAGAGGCTGATACAATAGGAGACTTGTAGATAGGCATATGGAGGTGAGAAAATTGGAGGGTGACGGAGTAGGATGGGAGGGTTAGATGGAGCATGTAATAGTTATATGGGTTGGTACAACATAGTGGGCCAAAAGACCCACACTATGTGGCACCATTCTATGTCTTAAAAAACCTATTATTGGCAGTAGCCAAAAAGGCTACTGCAGTTACTTGGAAATCGGATTTACACTTAAGTATAGATCATTGGAAGAATGAAATTTTCAGCTGCATTCCACTTGAAAAAATTACTTATAATTTAAGAGATAATATGAAATATTTCTGAAAATTTGGCACCCTTATTTACAAAAGATAGGATTAAATATATAGGTGCTCTGAAGATAAAATTATTGGTCATCTGGGGAAATAAATAAATATATATATTAAAGCTATTTTGAACTCCATGGAGCATGTGGGGATCTTCCGATATCCAGGCACTCTTTCTTTCTTTCTTTCTTTCTTTCTTTCTTCTTTCTTTCTTTTTTTTCCCTCTTTTTCATATATATAGGGATATGTTAGGGGGGAGGGGTTAAGGGGAGGGGGGAGGGCTGATATTATATTTTTTTCTTTCTATTCTGTAACCTACTTGAAAATTCCATTTAAAAAATTCTTAAATCCTATTATTTGCATATAATTTTAAAATAGCTTTCTGCTATATTGCAATTGCTCAATTTAACTGCAGTTACTATACTTTACAGTATTACATTTGTCCACACTTGTATTTTTAAAAGAAACCACTTGCTTTTGACAGACGGCTTGGGCATCTTTCATTGTATTCCCAGCACTAATAATATCCTCAGGTTCAAAGGTCATCATGGCTTGCATTTCCAATATCGTGGCATACGTCAAGGAGTGGTACATGCTGTCTTTGGCTCTGCAAAAGACAAGTATATGGGTACAGTCAATATTATGTATTAAATCAATTTCAGCAGCTTCCTCCCAATACTTATTGGTTAAAGTATGTTGAATTAAGCCATTAATTGATATGGACGTGTTTTCAATTAGAAAGGATTGTTTAACAATACTTTAATAAATGTTGAACCATGAATTTGGTAAAACCATATGACCATCTTAGCAAAAATGTTAATTTTCAATTTTGTTTTTAATTCTAAGCATTTTACTGAATTTTAAACATTAAAACAATTTTTCACACATGTAAAGTTATTTTTTCCATTAAATTTCTGGTGATAAATATTTTATTTGACTTCAAATCCATGTAACACTTAAATACAATACAACTGTCCCTCAGAGCTGTGCTCAGGCTGAAAGGAACAAAATTCCTATGACAGCTTTTTGCCCAAGTTTGTGGATGAAATGAGGATAGCTTCAGGGGCAGGTAGTGTTGAGGAAGCAGGGAGTCTGAAGAAAGATTTAGACAGATTGGAAGAATGAGCAAAGAAGTGCAGCTGGAATATATTGTAGTGAAGTGTATGATCATTCTCTTTGGTAGAAGGAATAAAGGGGTAAGACTACTGTCTAAACGGAGAAAATTCAAAACTCAGAGGTGCAAGGGGACTTGGAAGTCTTTGTGCAGGATTTCCTAAATGTTATTTGCAGTTTGAGTGAGTTGTAAGGAAGGCAAAACTAGAAAATAAGAGCAAGGGTATAATGCTGAAGTTTATGAGACTTTGGTCAGACTGCACTTGGAGTATTATGAGCAATTTTGGGCCCCTTATTGAAGATGTGCTGGCATTGGAGAGAGCCCAGAGGTTTACGAGAATGATTCCGGTGATGAAGGGTTAACATAAGAGGAGCATTTAATGGCTCTGGGCCTGCACGATGAAGTTCAGAAGAATGACGGGGAATCTCATTGCAAGGCTTAGAGAGAGTGGATGTACTGAGGTGGGGGAGTCTCTGACTAGAGAGCACAGCCTCAGAACAGGGGGTTGTCCATTTAGAATAGAGATGAGCAGGAATTTTTTTTATCCAGAGGGTGGCGAATCTGTGGAATTCATTGCTACATGTGGCTGTGGAGGCCAAGTCACTGGGTATACTTAAAGCAGAAATTGACAGGTTCCTGATTAGTGTGAAAGGTTACAGGTGGAAGGCAGGAGAATGGGATTGAGAGGGATAATAAATTAGCCATGAAGGAATGGCAGAGTAGTCTCGATGGGCTGAATGGCCTGATTCTGCTTCTGTGTCTCATCAAAGATTCAAAGCTCCAATTTTGTTTATATTGCTAATTTAACCTATTTTATGGATTGCTTCCTGCACTTACTCAGCTGTTGCGATGCTGGCCTGTCCATTATCACTTTCAGCATTGGCTCTTCACAAGATGTTATTAAGGTACGACAAGTTGCACAGACAGAATTACTGTCTCTCTATCAAGTCACATAACGGACGATTACTTTATAGAACGGTTGTCACACAGAAATACCAGTCACCCCGATTTACAATTCATTTCTATCAATGCTTGGTGAAATCCTTTCCAGTTGGATCGTAACTGAGAAGAGAAGCTGCTGATTTTCTCAGTACAAGGAGTCTAATGAATATCCTGAGACGTCCACAATCAGAGTAAAATATACAAAAGGGAGTATAGTATTTAAAACCTATCTCTATGCCATAAAGGCCAAATTAGAAAACATTTGCAAGTGGGCTGGGAGTGGAATAAGTAACTGAGTGGACCAGGACACGCAAAATTTATGATTTCATTTATTAGCATGATCATATCAACCACCCAGCACTAATGGCACTGTTAATTAACGCTGCTGGCATGAGTTCAGATTTCCTGATTAAATCAAGCCTGGCTCTCTTGAGGCTGGAGTCATTTTCACAAGCCTCGGGCGCTTGTAGGAAGCCATGACTGATCATGGGTTAAAAAAAGGTCCCAGGGTTTTTGCAGTTCAATATTGGAGATCATGAAGGGGATGAGCAAGCCTTTACCTATAGGGAAACAAGTAGCCAAACCTCCTGGGCAAGCAAGAGACAATTCAATGAGTCACTCCCCCAGAAAGCAGATGGAGGGCAGAACAAAAAAGTCTTAGAATCTCAGAAGTGGGGTTAAGGTCACATGGAACTCCCATCTCCCACACACTACATCCAAGGCCTCAGACATCGGTCTCACCTACCAACAATCTCTATCAGCGTTGGGACCAAATTTTCTATGCCTCACCAAATCGTCACACATCTACCTGCAGACAACATCACCTGCTGGCACGCATCCCTCTTTCCTGCAAAAGATTACCCGAAGTAGCAACAGGGAACAGCCATCTGGCAGGGAACAAGTACAATGCTAATAGCCCACCTTCCTCGAGGGCAAACTTATTGGCCATTGCACAGTTATAGCTAGCATTGAAAATGATGCCATGCTTTTTCCTAATCCTTCATCTTACTTTTCGCAACCACCCTATTCCACCATCTGCAGATGCTGTGAGCCTGCATTTTAATTGCCAATCTCCCCTCTCCATAGCACTGGCCCCCACCCGGTGCCTTTGTCCCTTTAGGTGCAGGGGCTGTTCACTCACTTTGGGAGCAGTGTACTCTAGGGTAGCTTGGGGTGAAATTATAAAAAAATACTTTGGTTAAGCAAGCAATAACATTGAATTAGATTAATATTTTGAAGTTTCAAAACATAAATCAAAGGAAGACACAGAGAATAAGGGTTTAACTTCATCTTTACTTGAAGCGAGGCATGCTTGTATTACATGGTAGCGTGATGACGTATGCAATTGATGTATTTCTACATAAAATCCATAATTTAGTTATTGAAATGAATAGGAATACTTAATCAAACTATATACAGAATTACTCAAATATTATTGAAATATTAAATATACAACTGACCCACTCTATACAAACCTCTTAAGTCTACCTTAACTTTTAAAAGGAATACAGTATAATGAAACAATATGAAGAATATTACAACCAACTGACATCAATTTTCCCTCAAACACAGTATTTGACATAAGCAGTCAGATGCCACCCCACTGTATTTATATCTCCAAGGAACAGTGTACATGACCTATAGTTTCTTCTTACAAAGAGTAATGTTTCTTGATTGTCACTTTGAGGACACTGGAACCTTCTCTCTATAGTCTGCTGCACAAAGGCATTAGCACAGTGACAAAACTGCTACTGTTCATTCAAGGCTGGTCTTCAGCAGCCGCGAGAGTGTAGAGCAGGAATAAATAACACATTCCCATGATGCCATGTCATGGAAACAGCTGAAGCGATGCCAAAGAAACCAATTTTGAGGCAAGGGTATAAACACAGATTAAGTGATGGATTGATCAAGGCACAAATCTGAAAGGCATGAACACACTTCATCTCAGAACCTGTTAATTATCCGTTAACCTAGAGAGCATTAAATGTTGATGAAGGACATTGATACCAAAACGAGATTTGGAAGAACTCTACTAGTTACAATGAACATGAAGGCAGGGGCTACAAAATCTGACATAAACAAATCTGTGGAGAACTAGTCACTAGGTGTCAGTATTTCTGAATACAAACCTCTAATGAACTACTTGGAATTTCCTATTACTGCATTCCAGCAGATCCATAAACATTGTTGTGAATGACATGGACAATTTGCAACCCCTTCAAAGTGATTAAAAGCAAGGCAGTTAGGGTTCTGAACCAAGAAGGACTAAGATGTTCTTTTACAAAACCAAGCTTTTAAAGGATCGTGTGATGGTATTGGGTTTACTGACTGAAAAATTCCAAGTTCAAATGAAGACCTTAAGCCCTATTGGATATAAATAGCCTCAAGTGCTCTCACTAAAGGGAGGTTATACCGTATCTACCCAATCTTCAAAGACCCAATCATCTGAAGAAGATGGTGCTGGCGAACAACTCAACCAAAGGCAATGCCCTTCAGACAGTTCCATTCATGAAACTACTCCGTTAACTTCTTCATCTTTCAAATATGATTCTGCTACAATGGAACCTGTAGTTTACATTTTGATGGTGTGCTTTTGGACCGACTGAGCAATCTGACAGTTTGCTGTCTCTGAGGGTGTTTGGTGAGCTTTTGAGCAGAGCCTGCGGCCTGCAGATCAAGAAACCCGGAGCTGGGGCTGCGAGCCCAAGATCGACTCAACTTCTCACTGATTAGATCATCGAGAAAAATTAAAACTAACAAAGACGAGAGTAGAAGGCGAGCGGGTATTCAGCACCATCTGCCTGCGTTTGACTGGTCTCTCTCTCCCCCCTCACTCACTGCTGCCAGAGAAAGGTGATATCTATCTCTCTCTCCCCCTCTCCCTCTCTCTCTCTCACAATTCAAAGAAGGAGGTAGTGTTGGGTCTCTTAAAGAGCATTAAGATGGATATTTCCCCAGGATATACCCCAGGTTATTGAGAGAGGCAAGGCGACAGATTGCTGGGGCCTCGACCAGTATCTTCAAGTCCCCTCTAGCCATAGGTGAGGTTCAGGAAGACTGCCAAGTAGCCTTCATTCCATTATTCAAGAATAGTGGGGAAATTCCTGGAAACTAGAGACCGGTGAATATCACATCAGTGGTAGGGAAGTTACTGGAGAGAATTCATAAGGATAGGATTTATGAACATTTGGAAAACCATGGCCTAACTAGGGAGAGTCAACATGGCTTTGTGCAGGGCAAGTTACGTCTTACTAACTTGATTTAGTTTTTTGACGAGGTTACCAGGGTGATTGATGAAGGTAGAGCTGTAGATGTTGTTTACATGGATTTTAGTAAGGCATTTGTTAAGTTCCCTAACAGGACGCTCATCAAGAAGATTAAGGTGTTGGAATCCATGGAGAATTGGTTCATTTGGATTGAGAAATAGCTTGTCAATAGAAGATAGTGGGTAGTGGTCAAAGAGACTTATTCTAGCTGGAGACCTATGATTAGTGGTGTTCCATTGCTGTTTGTGATGTATATAAATGACCTGAATTAAAATGTAGATGGGGTAAGTTTGCAGTTAATACAAAGATTGATGGTGCTGTGGATAGTGTAAAAGACTGGCAAAGAATACAGCAGGATATAAATCAGTTGCAGATATGGGCAGAGAAATGGCAAATGGAGTTTAACCCAGATAAATGTGAGGGGTTGCACCCTGATAGGGCAAATGCAAAGAGACAGTGTACTGTTAAGGGCAAGAACTTTTACAACGTTGATGAGCACAGGGATCTTGGGGTCCAGGTGCATAGCTCCTTGAAAGTGGCTGCACATTTTGATAGGGTTGTTAAGAAGGCATATGCCATGCTTGCCTTTATTATTTGAGGGATTGAGTTCAAAAGTCAGGAAGTTATGTTACAGCTTTATAAAACTCTAGTTAGACCATATCTGGAGTATTCCATACAGTTCTGGTCATCCCATCATAGGAAGGATGTCAAGGCTTTGGAGAGGGTGTACAAACGTAGAAGCAGTTTACCAGGATGCTGCTTTGATTAGAGGACATGAGCTAAATTGAAAGGTTGGATAAGATTAGGTTGTTTTCTCTGGAGCAGCAGAGACTGAGGGGAGGTTTATAAGATTGTGAGAGGCACAGATAGAGTAGGCAGACAAAATCTTTCTTCCATTGGTTGAAATGCCTTAATATCAGAGGGCATGCATTTAAGGTGAGAACAGGTCATTTCAAAGGAAATGTGAGGGACAATTCTTTTTTCTTACACAGAATGGTGGGTGTCAGAGGTGGCAATAGAGGCAGATTAGAGACTTTTAAATAGGTACATGAATGTGAAAATATGGAAGGATATGGACGTTGCATAGGCATAAGAGATTAGTTTAGTTAGCCGTTTGATTACTCATTTCATTGCTTTGGCACAACATGAAGGGCCTGGTCCTCTACTGCACTGTTCCAAATTTTATAATTTTCTAGCATTGGATTTTCATGGAACAAATATAAATGCTCAAAAATTGGTTTACTAAAGCATTTACATTTGGCAGTCTGATCCATATCTGGAAGTGGGGTAGAGGGAAGGATTTGTTGTTATTTTGGAATGAGGAGTTTCTGTATTCAGCTTTTGCAGGGCTCCAATCTGAAGCTTTGGCAATTTCAATAGCAAAGGAACAAAGTACTACTTCACTTTTCTTTACCATCCAACTTCAAGTGGGGGATAAGTCTTGAATACATGGTGTAAATGCTGCAAGCTTGAATCTTTTCATTTCTAGTTTTGATTCAAGAGCAAAGGTTGATTTGCATGAGTAATTGAGGCTGAGAAAATGGGTAACAGAAGGTCAATTGATCTCAGGAATAAAATATTAACTTGCAACATTTCTTCCAAAGAAAAGAACGATACCACATCCTCAAAAGGATATACTTCAGCAGAAATGTACAGCATACTCAGGACACAGCCAAGTTTGGAACCAAAAGTGGAGAAATGGCAGCTAATCTCCAAAAAAACTCACAAGAAGAAGTGCATTCTGCATGATAGAGTTCTTATACTGAATATCTGATGGAATCAGAAATGAGAAGACAGGATATTGGGTACAGTTGTAAAAAAAACTGTCTTGAGAAGGTTAGCAAGATCTTCAGAAAAAATTCCAGGAACCTCGCATGATTATAGTGCACGATACCTTGCGGAACAGTCTAGACAGCTGTAAGACAGCAGATGTTCCTGAAGTAAAACCAACCATTTCAAGAATGATTGGCACTTAAAATTTCTGATGAGGGTCACGCTAAGATAACATTAGCATTATCTGGGATGAGAGATACTCTACCAATATCTGGTGATCTTAGTTAAATAGATGTAACACAAGAACAGAGGGTTACTCAAAAATCAGAGGGTGGAAATCTGTAACAATTAAATCCATTTACATTCTTTTTAAAAATAGTGGACTGGATGGGGGGGGGGAATAAGATGGAGAGAGGAGCACCATATTGAACCCATGTTGCTTTAGAACCATCATCTTTTTAAAAATTGTGTCACATCAACAAATCCTCTCTGAACTGCAACGATGTGTAGAGAGAGTTCCAGAGCACAGACTGTAAAGAGCTCTTGAATAAATCTGGCTTGAGTTCCTTGGGTCTCATATGGTTGTACATTCTGCAAAAAGACTTTTAGAGATTAAGAACTCATTGAACACAAATAATACTGGTTTTATTGGGGTTGTATTAGGGTTCAGCAATGTCATGTTTGTCAAAAATACATCAGCAAAGAAATGCATCAACTTTCAATCTTCATTAAACTCAACTAAAATTAAATCAGTATTAATAAAAATACACACATTCAAAGTCATTTTAACATTAAAATTTATGACACTACTTGATCATCAATGCCACAGTAGCATCTGCACCTGTTACTATCAACCAGGAGCTGCAAGGCTGCCCAGTCACTTGGTGATACCTGGATGACATTGTTGTTACCAGTAAGGATGACAAGAAACATCTCAAAATCTCAAGACAGTGTTATAAAGATTACAATATTATGGGCCCAGAGCATGAATCAACAAGTGTGAACTCTTTAAACCAAGCATCACTTACTGTGATCTCACCATTGACGCACAAGAATTACACAAATGCGCTGAGAAAATTCAAGCAGGGGTGGATGCTCCAAGGTCAAGCAACATACCACAGTTGCAGTCCTTTTTTTAAAAAAAAAAGAGTTTGTCAATTTCTATAACAGGTTCTGGCCAAACCTGACTACTGTGCTCCACCCTTGAACTCAGATTGGAAGAAATGGCAATGGACAAAGCGGTGTGAGGTGGCTTTCCAAAAGGTAGTAAAAACTGGTGGCATTGTACTCTGTACTCACACATTAAGATCCACAACGTCCAGTGAAGCTTGCCTGTGACATTTCAGCTAATGGTATGGGTGCAGTTATGTCACATGTTATGAGTGATAGGAGTGAACGCCCCATAGCCTTTGCATCATGTTCCCCTACCGCTGCAGGGAAAAATTATGCACAGATTGACAGAGAGGCCTTGAGTCTGGTTTGGGCTGTGAAATGTTTCAATCAGTACCCGTATAGGAGAGAGTTTACCCTCATTATTGATCATCAACCACTGGTGTCCATTTTCAGTTCACAGAACTAACAGCAGCAACGCAAACGCAAAGATGAGCTCTGTTTCTTAGAGGACACAATTACAAGGTCGAATTAAAGAGGAAAACTAATCATGGAATTGGTCCCGATTATCCTTGGAAAAGGAGATACTAGAAAAATTTACAAAAAAAGACACTCCTTCTGACATATTCTCCCTAATGCAAACCAATGGCAGAAATAATCCAAAGGGAAAGCAGAAAAGATCCTGCACTGTCTCAAGTCTACAGGGTCACATAAAATTGCTGGAATGTGCAGCAGAAATTCCAGTTTCCCCATTTTTATTAGCACTGGGATGAACTTGCCCTTGACAGGGGCTGCCTTATGTGCGGATTGAGAGTTGTTGTACCATCCAAGCTGAGAGCTAAATTGCTGGAGGAGCTACTCGCTGGTCATCTATGTGTGGTCAGAATGAAAGCATTGGCTTGAAGCTTGGTCTGGTGGCTTTGGATAGATCAGTAGATTGTCATGCACTGTTCGGAATGCCAACACATCCAGAAGAAGTCGTCAGAGGTGTTAGAACCACTTCCTGCAGTCCCAGAGTCAACTCCTACAACCACCAGGAAGGAAGGCCCCAGAACCCGAGATTCTTTCACAGTCACAAGTCTCACCACTTGTCAGGAAAGACGTTGTCCCACAAGGACAAGAAATCCCCGACAGCAATGAAATCTTTAGGCTTGAATGGGACAATTTAAAATTTACTCTGCTGTGGATGCTCTATGTGTCTATACATAGTAGTTGTACTATATAGTAGACTGTGTATATAGTTGAGATACATTCTACATTGAGTTGGAGTTTATAGCCAAGGAGGGAGGAGTTTTGTGTATTTAATATACTGGTAATATAGTAAACATATTGTTTGATTAAGCATTCTTTGTTTATATAATTCATTACGAGTTACAGTACATGGAAAAGTACATGAATAACATGTCATTACGCCACTATGTCATAAGTGCACACCTCACTACAAGTTAAACTAAAAGTAGACATGTTATTCACAGCTCCATGTTTTTCTTTCAGTTAATTTTTGGACTTACAAAACATAACAAAGTTAACCTTTCTTGAAGCCATTTGTTTTTACTTTTGTAGCGATTGTTTCAGATTTCTGTTTTCAGCTATATTCCACCTTAACATAGAAACATGGAAAACCTACAGCACAATACAGGCCCTTCAGCCCACAATGCTGTGCCAAACATGTACTTACTTTAGAAATTACCTAGGGTTACTCATAACCCTCTATTTTTCTAAGCTCCATGTACCTATCCAGGAGCCTCTTAAAAAGACCCTATTGTTTCCGCCTCCACCACCATCACTGGCAGCCCATTCCACACATTGGCCACTCTCTGCATAAAATACTTACCCCTGATATTCCATCTGCACCTGCTTCCAAGCACCTTAAAACTGCGCCCTCTCGTGCTAGCCATTTCAGCCCTGGGAAAAAGCCTCTGACTATCCACACGATCAATGTCTTTCATCATCTTATACACCTCTATCAGGTCACCTCTCACCCTCCATCTCTCCAAAGAAAAAAGGCCGAGTTCACTCAACCTATTCTCATAAGGCATGCTCCCCAATCCAGACAACATCCTTGTAAATCTCCTCTGCCCCCTTTCTATAGTTTCTACATCCTTCTTAATGTCTACAAACTCAAGCTTTTCAATCTGCTGTAAGTCATCCCTACAATCATGAAGATCCTTTTCTGTAGTGAATACTGAAGCAAAGTTTTCATTAAGCACCTCTGCTACCTCCCCCAGTTCCATACACTTTTTTTTAAACTGAATTGGTCCTATTCTCTCACGTCTGATCCTCTTGCTCTTCACATATTTGTAGAATGCCTTGGGGTTTTCCTTAATCCTGCTCGCCAAGGCCTTCTCCAGGCCCCTTCTGCTCATCTGTTTTGTTCATGATGTTTCTTGCGTTAAAGTGGACACATCTCAAACCATCAGTCTGAGTGTATCCCTACTCTATCACCTACCCATCTTCCCTCTTGCACTGTCTCTAAGTTTTCTCTATTTGTGAGCCAACCACCCCTTCCTCTGTCTCTTCAGTTCATTCCCACCCCCCCAGCAATTCTAGTTTAAACTCTCCCCAATAGCCTTAGCAAACCTCCCCACCAGGATATTGGTCCCCCTCGGATTCAAGTGCAACTCGTCCTTTTTGTACAGATCATGCCTGTCCCAAAAGAGTTCCCAATGATTCAGAAATCTGAATCCCTGCCCCCTGCTCCAATCCCTCGTCCACACATTTATCCTCCACTTCACTCTATTCCTATACTCACTGTTGGGTGGCACAGGCAGTAATCCTGAGATTACTACCTTTGAGGTCCTGCTTCTCAACTTCCTTCCCAACTCCCTGTAGTCTGTTTTCCTTAAGGTACACATATTTTCAGAAAGCTGGAAATGTTATGAAGGGATCAGCCAAAATCACTGATTAAAATGACAGAACATAAAAAGGAAAGACTTGGCTCAGTTCTGCATG
The DNA here is from genome assembly GCF_030144855.1 of Hypanus sabinus. Taxonomy (NCBI): domain Eukaryota; kingdom Metazoa; phylum Chordata; class Chondrichthyes; order Myliobatiformes; family Dasyatidae; genus Hypanus; species Hypanus sabinus. The sequence goes on along the minus strand of NC_082716.1, from coordinate 44,515,577 downwards.
ACTGCAGTTCATTCATTACGTTCTGAATGAAGTTAATTTTTTGCTTTGCAAAAATAGAAAGATGAAACAGAAAACAGACTGTCAATTGAAAAACTATTAGATAATATCTTTTCAAGAATATAATACAGCAAACACAATTAGTGTCACTTTTAATCTGTAGAACTTGGAAGCCTGTGCAGGTAACTATAGTTCTTTATATTGTTGTAAGTTTACAGCTGAGCCTCCCTCAAAGACAGCTTTGAAATGTTGAATGTTTGTTAAAATATTTACTATAAAGTAAATAGCAGATAAATAATCAACATAAAAGTACAAATTCAGAGTTAAGTAAAGAGTTTAAAAGTCTCCCTGTTCAAAAGTTTTATGTATTTATCCTAAGTAAAAATACTCTCCTTTTTGAAAATTCCTGAAATCAAAACTGGACTTTCTGCTTTTCACGAACCAGAGGTTTGACCAGTTCTGGCAGGGTCTGGTTGAAATTCATTAAGTTCACCACAGAATGGGAATGAAACCTTGAGTCATGCAGCTTGCTTGATGTCGAGCTACACAGACTTGTGGAGGTGAATTCACTGCCTACATCAAAACAGAATGTGCTGTACAACTGAATATAAGAGTAAGGAACAAGGAAAACTGATTCATAAATGGAACTATTTTTACTTTCACTAATCCTTTGTAATTTTCTGGAAATGTAAAGGAAGGCATCCTTGAAATATAACCACACTTCTACCATAAAGCCCCATCTGGGAACAGTCCCTGTTAACATGGGTGACAAAGTAAAAAAGGTTGGAAAAAATGCTGATTTTATTTTCTATCAGCATCATTTTTTGAAACAGTGTTTAATTACTGTTCCTGTGCACCACATACAATTACTTGAAAAGTTGTAACAGTAATAGCAACACTTCCTCATGGGTAGGGCTGATTGACTAATACTGGGCAAATAATCCAGTAGTTAATGGGCGGGTAATGTTTAACTGCATTACTGATCTTATTGTTTAGCTGAGGCATGCTAGCCCTATAGGAGGTTTATAATATGACATTTAATCAAATTCAGATGCCTCTGTAGTTAGGTTAAAGGCTGGAATGTAACTGAGTATGCCGGCAAATGGGAGGCTAATACACCCTTCAACAACTGGGCATGTAGCAAAATGAATAGGCTGCACAGCTTAACAGGTACTGCTGGGAATTAATCATATTTCCTTACAATGCATTGTACATATTCCAATAACTACTTGTATATATTTTCCTTTTTACAGTTTGTTGCTGATTTTAAAAAGAGACTTATAACCTTACAATTCAATAGTATGTTGTTAGGAATGAGAAGCGTTCCAATCAACAAAATTAAAAATCTTTGAGAACGAGATTTACAGCCTTCAATTTCTGAGGAAACTTGGAATGAAGTTTTTAAATTGGTTATGGGCCCGTCATTCCCTTTTACAATTCAAAGGGGTTCACAGGGCTCACATGTCTAAAGATAAGCTATCTTGTTTTTATTCAGATATATCCCCCTTCTGTGATAGATGCAATAATGGAGAAGCCTCATTAATTGACATGCTTTGGACATGTCCGAGCCTTGAAAGATACTGGAAAGAAATATTCCAAACTTTCTCAGTACTTTTCAAAGTAAATTTTAAGCTTAACCCTTTGATCGCATTATTTGGTTTTGTTTGGAGGAAATGACTTTATTTTGGAGAAACCTGATTTGCATATTTTGGCTTTTATTTCTCTTATAGCTAGGAGGGTTCTCTTGCTTAAGTGGAAGGATGCTGTTCTGCCTACTCATGCTCAATGGTTACGGGATGTTATGTCATGCTTAAATTTAGAGAAGATCCAATGTTCAGTTTTTCAATCTAGTCAAGACTTCTATACATTGTGGGGACCATTTCTGAGTTATTTTCAAAACCTTTGATTTGTTGCAAAAGTACAGATGGTGGCTAATAATATATTTTATTATATGATAAGGGTTTTTTCCCTTTTTTCTTGCTTTTCCCAACAGCTCTGGCTTTGGTAGTGGGTTTAGATATTTTTTCTATATAACAAAATTATTATATTTCAATATTACGATTTAATTTAATTTTTATGAATACAGGGTTTTGTGATTGTAACTGTATTTTTAATACAACATATTTGGTACTTTTTTAACTTATAATATATATCTTCCTGTACTCTGTATTTCTTTATGCAGAAACTAATAAAAATATTGAAAGAGAGACAATTCAGACATCCAGACCTATCCTATCACATTATCTCATTTGGAATAAATAGGAAAAATTAAATTGGAAAGGATTTTTGAACAAACAGTAGAGTGTTGTTCATGTCTTATGACCTGAAGCTGAAAAGCTGAAATGATCACTGATACACACAGTAATTGGCTTTATTTCACTGCAAACCCCTCTGTCCTTCAGATAATATTGTCTCCTTCTTCCAGGAAGCAGGACAAAATATACATAGCCATCACTTCATATCATGGAAGCCCATAAAATCTAATCTGTTTCTGTATAATATTGGGGTACAGTAACGATGGACACATCTCTCTCAGTGTAACACTGGGGTGTAGGTCTGGCAGATACAGATATGCTTCTGTACAAGACTGGGTTACAAAATGGTTCAATACATGTATAACACTGGCGTACAGAACAAACCTGCCCCAGTAGAACGCTGAGTGGTTGCAGAGCTATTCATGTTTAACGCTTGGGTAAAGTGCAATATTAGGCGTGGTGATGTGGTGCAGAAGTCTTGCTCCAAGAATCCAATGTTTTATTCTGACTTCATGCACTGAGTGGGCTTACGCATCTTCCCTAAATCCATGCAGATTTCTTCTGCTTGGGCTGGTTTCAGCACACATACAAAAGAAATGTGTTGAGGCTATACGGACTCCGGAAAATCCCCCTCCTCTTGATGGGTGTCAGGAGAACTGGTGGAGTTGATGGAAAAGCCAGAGAAAACAGAGAAATAAGACTGATGGGATTGCCCTGAAAGACCTAATAGGCTGAATGGTCTCCTTCTGTGTTGTATGAAATGTCACATTTTCTTGTAGTTCTTAAGTGTTAATCTAAGGTGATCATCATCTGATTTCTGGGAAGAATATTACTGTCCTATTTGAAATTATAATTTATTCACAAATCTTACATATTATGTTCTATTTACTCAGCAACAGCCAATGATTTCATGATATTGGAATTAGGATTTATTTGACCAATCTGGCGACATTCCCTTCAAGGGAAAAAATAGAAAGAACTCTATATAATGATGGCAATCTCCACCCTTCTGTGAGGTACTAAACACACAAAGGCTTGAACCTCAAGGCAAAGGTTAAGAATGCTGTGATGCAACCTTTTTACAGCTCCATTTCAGTGGATATTGTTTACCTGGATTTTCAGAAGGCCTTTGACAAAGTGCTGCCCACGAGGCTGCTAAACAAAAGGGCTATATAGAAATAATACCAGCATGGATAGAAGATTGGCTGACCAGCAGCAGGCAAAGAGTGGGAATAGAAGGGACCTATTCTGGTTTGCCACTGGATGAGTAGTGGTGTTCCACAGGGGTCAGTGTTGAAACCGCTTCTTTTCACTTATATATCAATGATCTGGATGATGGAATTGATGGCTTTGAGGCCAAATTTGTAGATGAATCAAAGGCAGATGGAAAGGCAGGTGGTACTGAGGAAGCAGGGACTCCACAGAAGGATTTAGACAGATCAGGAGAATGGGCAAAAACGTGCAGATGGAATACAGTGCAGGTAAGTGTATAGTCATGCACCTTGGCAGAAGGAATAAAGGCATAGACAATTTTCTAAGCAGGAAGAAAGTTCAGAAATCAGAGGTGCAAAGAGACTTGGGAGTCTTAGTGCAGGATTCCTAAGGGTGAACTTGTAGACTGATGTGATATTAAGAAAGGAAAATGCAATGTTGACTTTCATTTCGAGAGGACTAGAGTATAAAAGCAAGAGTGTAACGCTGAGCCTGTAAGGTATTGGTCAACCCACATTCGAGGTACTGCAAGCCGTTTTGGGCCCCTTATTGGACAGGGTCCAGCGTAGGTTCACAAGGATGATCCGAAAATAAAAAGGTTAATGTGTGAGAAGTATTTGAAGGCCCTAGGCCTGTATTTACTGGAGAATAAGGGGGAGGGGATCTCATTGAACCCATCAAATATTGACGGTCTTGATAAAATGGACGTGAAGAGGATGCATCCTACATTGAGGAGGTCTAGCCTTAGAATAGAAGGATGCACCTTTAGAATAGAGATGAGGAGAAATTTTATTGTTTAGAGTGTGATGTATCTGTGGAATTAATTGCCACAGACAGCTGTAGCAGCCAAGACATTGGGTATATTTAAAGTGGAGCTAGATCGGTTCTTGTTTAATAAAGGTGTCAAAGGTTACGGGAATGGGGTTGAGAAGGATAATAAGTCAGCCATGATAGAATGGCAGAGCAGACCTGATGGGCAGAATGGCCTAATCCTGCTCTTATATCTTATGGCCTTCATTTGTTGGGAAAGTTTCTACATTGACAATTGCAGATAAATGGTTTAAAGTCAAATTACTACCTTTTCATCTCCTTAGCCTGTTACATAGCTCTGTTGTTTCCCTGCATAGCTACAATTTCTTTCAGGCATGGGATTCAGAAATTATTATTTTATTCTAAGAGAATCTCATCAAATTTCAAGCTTATTGAGGACCATCTCAAACGCTACTCTAGTCACAGAACGGTACCTGGAATTTTCCACACAAAGAAGTTCAGATTTTATCTTCTTTTTAAATAACAGAGAATTATCCAGGAAAGGCCAACTATCCATCCAATTAAACCCAGAAAGAGAATAGTTTATTCAGAAAGAGAAATCAGAAATAGTTTATTCTCTTTCTTAGTTTATTTTGACATTATGCTTTCACCTACAAATAAGATGCATATATAGTGTTAGAACATTACATCAATTTCTTGTGATGAAAAATGTAAGGATCATCCCACATTCTAAGTAAGGCTACATCATAGGCTGAACAGTTAGTAACACTTCAGGAAGAATCAGGCCACATACAGATCCCAGTAATATAAGAATACCTTAGGTTGGCTGAACTTCACAACCACCAACCTATCACAAGATTAACAACTACATGACTATTAGAACATCTTGATGCAAAATCTATTCAAAGGCTGACTGAACCAAAATTAGTTCCTGAGGACAAGCTCTTAGCCAGCAATTTGAGAGATTAATTATGTTCTAGAAATGGCAGCCAATCTGGTGAACTGGAGACAAATCATCTGTGGTTTAGCTGAGACTAGCCCCATCTCAGAATCAGTAGGTTGTGCAACTGTGCCATGTGTAAACTGGGTGCTAGGCTTCCTATATTAGCAACTCCACTTCAAAAGATATTCTTTCTTGCCTACAAATTACTTTGGGTTAACATTCCCACTGGCCAGTTTAATATATTTGTGATTTAAACTCAGCAAAAGCCATTACCTAGTTAGGCTGTTAGGTTTCACTGCTAGATGGAGGTCAGCAAATTGATCTCCAAAGTTGGAGTAAGGAAAAGGAGGGATGGCAAGGAGGAGATTTTACCAGGATCTAAAGACCCAAGCACAAACTGTTATTCTGCCAAGCATATTACAGGGAAGCATGGTGTTTTCAATATTAAATGCAGATAAATAATATTGATTGAATGTGCTCTATTTTTTCGAATGACCTTAATAAGCTGCATCAAGCCACACATCAGCCATGTTTATTCAGTCCTCCCTGGTAGATGTTGAAGAATTTGAACAAAGGTATAGTTCAGATCTTATGAAAGCAGCATTGTTACATCCACAGATCATAAAATCCTTCAAAATGTTCAACTGTTTCAGGAGGTATAAGGTAATAAGCATCACAATTCACATAAATAATCTATAATACCAAGAGAAATTACTCCAAGCAGATGTTAAATTACAATCAGTACAGGGTTGCTTTCACAGGCAATTTTTTTTTTAAGGTAAGCATGTTCCCCCCATCACACTTCCAACCTTCACTGGCCAGTCTAAATACCAATCAGAACAGGGAATCATACCTAGATTTGTCACCTGAAATAACTTTGCTTCTGGACCAAATGAGCTTTAGTATATTTATTTTTTTGCTTGATTTTAAAAAATTGCTTTAATATGTAATTCTTTATTGTTGATCTTCATAAATTTCTCAGCCCCAAATGCTTCTGGGGCCTCTGAACAAGCACCACGCACATCAATGGCACTCTGATCAGTGTCACCACCACCTCTTGACCACTCATCTGTCCATCTCTTTATTTAACATCAAATACTGGTTGTGTGAAAAATTTCTCTAACTGAAAAGGACAAAGCCATTGTCGTCAATCTCCACTACAGATTTTCTCCTAGTCAGCATCTTTATCTTCCTTCCTGATCGCTGTGTGAAGACAAACCAGACTTGATGAAATCCTGGTGGTTCACTGAAATTAAACAGGGTTTAATGGCTAAATAAAACTACAAACTTCCAGCTCCATAAAGTGTACATTTCTGCACCTAAACCCTTTGTAAATGTAAATCATATTCTTTGCTTTATTAGTTAACTTGAATATTCCTGCATCCTTCTGTTTACCCCCACATCTTGCACCCTCCATGAGCTTCATTTCATACAAAACAGTGACCCTGTGTTATAACTGACATCAAGTCATATTCAACCAAGTGCAGACCGATGTCAGGTAGCTTCCAATTATCAGGCCTCCATTTTCAATTTCTTATCCTTCATTTCAAATTCTTTATACCTCCATAAATTAATCTAGCCTAACAGACTTGCAAATTGTTAATTATATCCTCCACAGCTCATCAATTTTAATTGCTCCACTGCTGATGGCTGAATCTTTAACTGCTCAGGTCCGGGCTCTGAGATGTCCTCCAAGACATAATGTGCATCTTTCTCATTTTTTATTTTCCATTTGCTCCTTAACCCTAACTCATTAGCCAAGCACTTGATCATCTGATTTTTCATTTTCTCCCTTGGTTTCAAGTATTGTTATAATATACCTTGAATGAAGTGCCTTCGGGCACATTAATACCAGGTGTGTACGTGATGATGTTACAATACAAATAAGGCAGAACACATCAAATGAAATATGAGCAGAGCATGGAATGTCCTCTCACAAAACAATTTAGCTGAGTAATACATTCAGATAAAGATTAAATGCTACTCACTTTGAACGGAGCTTAGCCAAAGCATCTTCAAATCTGTTGCTTAGAAACAAGTCCAGAGCCACCACACATTCATCCAGTGATGTTTTTAAGTCCGGTTGAGGAGACCTGCCCCAAAGATTTTAAAGATTCATTAAAATAACCAATAACCCAATTTGCATTGATAATGGTATTTCTTCGAAAATCCTGTTTTGATTAAAATGTTGTGAAATATATTTTGCATTTCTATTGAGGTTTCCTATTAAATTATAATTCATACCAATCACAGGTATCCGATGCCAATGATCATATGATGAAATATTTTAAATAAATTGCTCAACTCATTTGAGATCCTGAGAAACTGAGTTAGCATTTATGTTTTTTATGGAACTTTAAAAGTAATGAAGACTACCTATTGGAGATCATTTACTGCAGCATAAGTAATGCAAAATTTCCATGACTTAATAACTCATCATCATCATCATAATGAGCCATGTCATATTATGTGGGCAACCATGATCTATCCATGACCATGACTGTTCTTGGCAAATTTTTCTACAGAAATGGTTTGCCATTGCCTTCTTCCAGATAGTGCCTTTACAAGGTGGGTGACTCCAACTATTATCAATACTCTTTAGGGATTGTCTAACTGGCATCAGTGGTCACATAACCAGGACTTGTGATGTGCACCAGCTGCTCATATGACCACCAACTGTTCTCATGGCTTTATGTGACCCTGAATGGGGAGGTGGGGGCTAAGCAGCTGTTACTCCTTGCTCAAGGTTGACCTGCAGGCTAGCGGAGGGAAGGATGCCTTACACCTCCTTTGGTAGAGACGCATCTCCACCCCACCACCCAGCGTGAAATACTTCCTGAGTGTTTAAGGCAGAGTGTTTAATTTCCATATAAACAATACAAAAATGGTCATTGCTGGAAAGTTTTTTTTTTAAAGCTTGTGCTTGGGACAGTAATAACACTGTCAGAACAGCCCAAAGTCAACCACACGATAGACATCTTATGTCGGTATAGGTTAGATAAAGTGGATTCTCCTCTATGAAGATCACAATTGAATTTCTAAGAGACAGCATCTTTCACATTGACTCCACTGACTTGGAAAACAGCATCTATTGGCTGCCCAGAGGCAGGAAACTGTGATCAGTGCCAATGCCAGGAATGTTGGCAGGGAGAGGATGCTGATGTTGGAGAATTGTGTGGCCAGAGCATTTCAGAACTTTGACATGCCTGCTGTCGGCTCTCTTCATGTCAGAAAGATACGGGAGAATGGGGATTACTGCTGTCCAGTACATCGCCAGCTCAGTGATGGACTGGAGGTTTCAGTCTGCTAACACTCTTCCACTCAGATGGAATCTATACCTATGCTGTGAATTTCATCAAACATCTGTTTCAGCGAGTGAAGTGATCCACATACTCCAGGCTGTTATTTTGGCCATGTGTGGCAAGATGCAATAATCACAGATTGGTCAATCCTCTGAAAGCTTTATGCAAAGTCAATTCATGTATATGCCTCAGAATGTATCAACGATAACTCTTATGGAAAACCCCAAAAGCCACTGCTCTGAATACATACAGAGGCTCTGCCCAAAATGCGAACTCTCCCTTTGCCACCATAGATGCTTCCTGACACACAATGCTCCTCCAGTAGTAGTTTTTATTTGCTTTGAATGTATTGCTGTCACAAAAGTTTCTGAAAGTATAATCCAAACTTGCTTTGCAAACAAGATATTAGTAACCTTCTGTCTGAAATTGCTTCAGAACCAACTTCTGTGAGGTGTGAAGTCATTTCCTCATTGCAACAGTCCACCCAACAATCCTTGGGATTTAGAGGAACAAGTTTGTACAGAGGTTGCAAGAAACAAACGGTTGTTAGAGTAGGTGATTTTACAGTATGGGACTCCCATACTGCAAAAGAAGTAGATGGGATAAAGGCTATCAAATGTGTTCAGAGAAGTTTCCTTAATCAGTGGAGAGGTCCTGTTGAGAGTGTGATACTTGTTCTGAACGAGACAGGGCAAATGACAGGCATTTGTGTAGGGGAACACATTGCTTCTAGTGATCATAATGTCATTAGTTTCAAAGTAAATATGGAAAAAGATAGGTCTGGTCTGCGTGTTGAGATTCTAAATTGGAGAAAGGCTAACTTTGACTGTATGAGAAAGGATCTCGCAAATGTAGATTGGGATAGGCTGTTTTCTGGCAAAGGTATACTTGGTAAGTGGGAGGTCTTCAAAAGTGAAATTTTGAGAGTACATAGCTTCTATGTGCCTGTCAGAATAAAAGGTCAAGATTTAGGGAACCTGGGTTTTCAAGAGATATTGACACCCTGGTTGAGAGATAAAAGGAGGTGCATAGCAGGTACAGGCAGGTAGGAACAAATGAGGTACTTACGGAGTACAAGGTATGTAAGAGAACACTTAAAAAAGAAATCAGGAGGGCTAAAGGGCATCATTAGATTGCCCTAGCAGACAAGGTGAAGGAGAATCCTAAGGAATTCTACAGATTTGTAAAGAGCAAAAGGATTGCAAGGGACAGAATTGGTCCTCTGGAAGGACAGAATGGTAATCCATGTGTGGAGCCAAAAGAGATGGGGGAGATCATAAATGGATCTTTTTTTTGCATCTGTATTTACTTGGGAGACAAACACAGAATCTATTAGTTTGGAAAGTCAGCAGTGAGAATCTGCAGATTACAGAGGAGGAAGTTTTTGCTGTCTTGAGGCAAATTAGGGTGGATAAATCCCCAGGGCCTGACCAGGTGCTCTCTCTGACCCTGTGGGAGACATGTGCAGAAAATCCAGGGGCTCCAGCAGAGATATTTAATTCACCTTTAGAGGCAGGTGAGGTACCAGAGGATTGATAATCTTGTTCTGCTGTTTAAGCAAGGATTTAAAAATGAACCAGGAAATTATGGGCCAGTGAGCCCGACATCAGTAGTGGGAAAGTTATTGAAAGGTGTTCTAAGAATGTAATATATGTGTATTTGAATAGACAGGGACTGATTAGGGATAGTCAACATGGCTTTGTGCATTCTGTCCTTCCAGAGTGTTTAACCAATGTTGACGAGTTTTCCGAGGAAGTTACCAGGAAAGTGGATGAAGGCAAAGCAGTGGATGTTACCTACATGGACTTTGGCAAGGCCTTTGACAAGGTCCCACATGAGAGATTGATCAAGAAAGTTCAGTTGCCTGGCATTCAAGATGAGGTAGTAAATTGGATTAGGTGTTGGCTTTGTGGGAGAAGCCAGAGAGTAGTAGTAAATGCTGGGTCAGTTGTTGTTTGTCATCTATATCATAGATCTGGGTGATAATGTGGTTAACTGGATCAGCAAGTTTGCAGATGACACCCTGAATGGGGCTCTACTTCAAGAAAGACTATCAGGGCTTGCAGCAGGATCCGGAAAAGCTGTAAAAATGGGATGAAATTGCCAGATGGAATTTAACACAGAGTGTTAAATCACATTAAATCACACATCACAGGGTGATTCTCTTCAGTAGGACCAACCAGAATAGGTCTTACACAGTGAATGGTAGGGCACAGAGGAGTGTGGTAGAACAAACAGATCTGGGAATACTGGTCCATAATTCATTGAAAGTGTCAGCACAGGTAGATAGAGTTGTACAGAATACTTTTGGCACATTGGCCTTTCTAAATCCAAGTATTGAAACAGAAAACAATACACACAAAATGTTGGAGGAATTCTGCAGGCCAGAAGTAAATAGTCAATGTTTTGGCCCGAGACCCTTCATCGGGACTGGAGTAAAAAAGATGAGGAGTCAGTGTAAGAAGATAGGGAGAGGAGAGAAAGAAACACAAAGTGATAGGTGAAACGGGAGGGGAGGGGAGAAGGGGGAATCTGATAGGAGAGGACAAAAATACCATGGAAGAAAGAAAAGGGGCAGGAGCACCAGAGGAAGGTGACGGGAGGTAAGGAGACATGGTAAGAGAGGGTAATGATGAAGGGTTGGGGGGCATTACCGGAAGTTCAAGAAATTGAAGTTTATGCCATCAGGCTGGAGGCTACCCAGACAGAATATAATGTGCTGCTCCTCCAACCTGAGTGTGGCTTCATCACAATGCAGAGGGGCCATGGACTGACATGTCCAAATGTGAATGGGAAGTGAAACTTAAATGGGTGACCACTGGGAGATCCCACTTTTTCTGGTGGACCGAGTATAGGTGCTCAGCGAAGCAGTCTACCAATCTACATCGGGTTGAGCACAGCAGATGGAATGCTATGTTGAAGTTGTATAAGATGTTGGTGAGGCCAAATATGGAGTATTGTGTGCAGTTTTGAACACCTGCCTACAGGGAAGATGGAAATAAGATTGAAAGAGTGCAGAAAAAATTTACAAGGATGTTGCTGGGACTAGAAGACATGAGTTATAAGGAAAGATTGAATAGGTCATGACTTTATTCTTGGAATGTAGAAGGTTGAGGGGGGATTTGACAGAGATATACAAATTTATGTGGTGTATAGATAGGGTAAATGCAAGCAGGCTTTTTTACTAAGTTAGTTGGGACTACTACTAGAGGTCATGGGTTAAGGGTGAAAGATGATGCATGCAAGCTCGATTTCAATGTTTAAGAGAAGTTTGGTGATAGGTACATGGACGTTCGTGGTATAGAGGGCTATGGTTCCAGTGCAGGTCAATAGGAGCAGGCAGTTAATGGTTCACCGCGGACTAGATGGGCCTGTTTCTGTGCTGTATTTTTCTATGTATTTTAAGAGATGTTTAGATAGGCGCATGGATGCAAGGAAGATGGACAAACATGGACATAGTGTAGGCAAGTGGGATTAATATTTGGGTATGTTTGATTTGCCTTCTAACTGGTTTGGAACAACACAGTGCCAGATAGCCTGTTTCTGTGCTGTACTGTTCCATGACTCTATAACATTAACTGTTGCACGTTCTTAGCTGTCTTCTACCTTAACACTATTTGAAATACATCTCTATTCTCCCATACACATAATGCTGGAGGAACTCAGGTCAGGTAGCACTTATGGAGAGTGAAAAAGAATAGTTGATATTTCAAACCAAGATTCTTCATCTATTTTGATGAAGAATCTCAGCCTGAAACATTGACTGTTCGTTCTCCATAGATGGAGCCCGACCGTGGCCTCTTGTACGTTTTCACTGTACCCACTGCATTGGTACAAATGACAGATAGAAAAAGGGAGGAGGTCCTGAAGAGAGAATTCAGGGAGTTAGGTAGGAAGCTGAAAGGCAGGACCTCCAGGGTAGTAATCTCAGGATTGCTGCCTGTGCCGCATGCTAACAAGCACAAGAATAGCATGATCAGATATATTAACGTATGGCTGAGAGACTGGTGTAGGGGGCAGGGCTTCAGATTCCTGGATCACTAGGGCCTCTTCTGGGGCAGGTATGATGTGTACAAAAAGGACAGGTTACACCTGAACCCAAAAGGGGTCCAATATCCTAGCAGGTACATTTAACAGAGTTGTTAGGGAAAGTTTAAACTAATTTGGCAGGCGGATGGGAACCAGAGAGATAGGGCTGAGGAAGGGGGAAACAGAAATAAATCAAAGATAATGTGCAACATTGATTACAGAAAGAACTGGCAGGAGGTGAAGCTTAATCCAAGCCAGTGACATGAGTTACAGGGCAATAGAGGCATGGTGCAGATAAAACAGAAAGCAATAAATACTGGACTGAGAGTGTTGTATTTGAATGCACACAGCATAAGGAATAAAATGAATGATCTTGAAATTCAGCTACAGTTTGGCAAATATGACATTGTGGCTATCTTTGAAACTTGGTTAAAGGATGGCTGTCATTGGGAGCTGAACATCCAAGGATATACGGTGTATCAGAAAGATAGGTTAGTAGGCAGACAGGGTTGTGTGGTTCTGTGTATAAGAAATAATATTAAATCATTGGAAAGAGATGACATAGGATTGGAAGTTGTAGGGTGTCTATCAGTTGAGTTAAGAAATGGCAAGAGTAAAAGGACCCTAATGACAGGCCTCCAAACAGCAGCCGGGATGTGGATTACAAATTACAGCAGGAGGTAGAAAGGACGTGTCAGAAGGGCAATGTCATGACAATCGGGGATTTTAAGTTGAAAGTGGATTGGGCAAACCAGGCCAGTACTGGACCTCAAGAGAGAGAATTTGTAGAATGTCTGAGGGATGGATTTTTAGAACAGCTTGATGTTGAGCCCACCAGGGGATCAGCTGTGCTGGATTGGGTGTTGTGCAATGATCCAGAGGTGATAAAAGAGCTCAGGGTTCCCTAAGGGAACAGTGATCACAATATGATCGAATTCACATTGGAATTTCTCCTTCTCAAATTTCACTGTGTCGGTATTTCAGTGGAATAAAGGACATTACAATGGCCTGAGAGGGGAACTGGCCAAAGTTGATTGGAAAGGGACACTAGCAGGAATGACAGCAGAACAGCAATGGCTGGAGTTACTGCAAAAAATGAGGGAAGTCAAGACAGATATATTCCAATTAAGAAGAAATTTTCAAAGGGAAGAAGGACACTACTGTAGCTGACAACTGAAGTCAGAGCCAAAGTAAAAGCAAGAGAGGGCATACAAGGAATCCAGAGCTAGTGGGAGATAGAGGATTGGGGAGATTTTAAAAACTTGCAGAAGGAAACTAAGAAGGTCAGTCAGAAGGAAAAGATGAATTATGAGAGGAAGCTGGCAACTAATATCAAAGAAGATACTAAAAGCTTGTTTAAGTATATAAAGGGTAAAAAAGAGTGGAAGGTAGATATAGGACCAATACACAATGATACTGGAGATATTGTAATGAGAGATGCAGAGAAGGCAGAGAAATTGAATGCGTATTTTGCATCAGTCTTCACAGTGGAAGACGTTTGCAGTATACCGGACATTCGAGAGTGTCAGGGAAGTGAAGTATGTGCATTGAAAATTATGACTGAGAAGCTGCTGAGGAAGCTTAATGATCTGAGGGTGGATAAATCTCCTGGACCTGATGGAATGCACCCTTGGGTTCTGAAGGAAGTAGCTGGAGAGATTGTGGAGGCATTAACGATGATCTTTCAAGAATCAATAGATCCAGGCATTGTACCAGATGACTGGAAAATTGCAAATATTGTTCCGCTACTAAAGAAGGATGGGAGGCAACAGAAAGGTAACTATGGATCTGTTAGCCTGACATCAGTGGTTGCGATGTTGTTGGAATGATTGTTAGGGATCAGATTACAGAGCACCTGGAGGCACATAACAAGATAGGCCAAAGCCAGCATGGTTTCCTGAAAGGAAAATCCTGCCTGACTAACCTACTGCAATTCTTTGAGGAAATTACAAGCAGGATAGACAAAGGAAATGCAGTGGATGTGGTGTACTTGGATTATCAGAAGGCCTTTGGCAAGGCTGTTTAGCAAGATAAGAACCCATGGAAATACAGGGAAGTTACTAATATGGGTGGAACATTGGCTGATCAGCAGAAAACAGAGAGTGGGAATAAAGGGATCCTATTCTGGCTGGCTGCCGGTTACCAGTGGAGTTCCACAGAGGTTGATGTTGGGACCACTGCTTTTTACGATGCTTGTCAATGATTTGGACTATGGTATTAATACATTTGTGGCTAAATTTGCTGATGATACAAAGACAGGTGGAGGAGCAGGTAGTGTTGAGGAAATGGAGAGCCTGCAGGGAGACTCAGATAGGTTCGGGAAATGAAATACAATGTTGCATGGTCACGCACTTTGATGGAAGAAATAAATGGGCAGACTATTATTGAGATGGGGAGAGAATTCAAAATGCAGAGATGCAAAGAGACTTGGGAGTCCTTGTGCAAGATACCTTAAAGGTTAACCTCCAGTTTGAGTCGGTTGTGAAGAAGGCGAATGCAATGTTGGCATTCATTTCTAGAGGCAGACAATATAACAGCACGGATGTGATGTTGAGGCTCTACAAGGCACTCGTGAGACCACACTTGGAGTATTCTGTGCAGCTTTGGGCTCCTTATTTTAGAAAGGATATACAGATATTGGAGAGGGTTCAGAGAAGATTCAAGAGAATGATTCCAGGAATGAAAGGGTTACTGTATGAACAACGTCTAGCAGCTCTTGGGCTGTATTCCCTGGAGTTCAGGAGAATGAGGAGGGATCTCATAGAAACATTCTGAATGTTAAAAGGCCTGAACAGATTAGATGTGGCAAAGTTATTTCCCATGGTAGGGGAGTCTAGAAAAAGAAGGCTCAACTTCAGGATTGAAGGATGTCCATTTAGAACAGAGATTTGGAGAAATTACTTTAGTCAGAGGGTGGTAAATCTGTGGAATTTGTTACCACGAGCGGCTGTGGAGGCCAAGTCATTGGGTGTATTTAAGACAGAGATAGATAGGTTCTTGATTAGCCAGGGCATCAAAGTGTATGAGGTGAAAGCAGGGGAGTGGGAATGACTGGAAGAATTGGATCAGTCCATGATTGAATGGCGGTGCAGACTCGATGGGCTGAATGGCCTACTTCTGATCCTGTATCTATGGTCTTATAGTCTATACATCCTGGAGCATTGCAGGCTGATGCTAACCATTTTATTTCCACAAGACCATAAAACCATAAGACCTCTTGAGGCTGGTGGTGTGTGCTTTCAATATTCTGTAGCTTCTGCCCAATGTACATGTTCCATCCACCAAACTATCACTGAGAAGCAGACATCTTCCATTATGCTTCCCAGCTACTGCTCACTCCACGGGCAAAGTTCATTGATCATGTGAATCGTCACAAACAAATAAACTGGTTTTATAACCCCACTATGCATTCTGGGCTTTGCTTCTGTGGTTTGAAGTTAATATTTAGGTCAATTCGCTTTACAGACACAGTTTAGTACAAGTTGCCACAAGTATCAATGCTTCCAGTGACAGATCTGTGGAGAAGTACCAGAACGTACCATAGGCAGCAGGAGCTAAACTAGTGTCTGTAAAATCCATGTTTCTACATGTTAGTATAATCACAGCTAATTTCAGCACCACCCAACAATGCAGCTTTTACAGCAACAATGTTTTATTCTGAACACAGCTCAAACTACTAATTGAGTTAACGTTGAATGTAAATATTTCATATCCTTGTCATTTACCACTCCAAAATAATTGCTACATTCTACTGGGCAATTCGATACTTTGGTTCATTTTTTGATTTACCTGCTTTTTAATTAAGCAGATATGCATTTACAGCCAAAGCTACTTTGTATAATAGTCCATGTCATGTAAACAAAGAGACTTCAAGAACTAATTTTCACAAATCCTACTCAAATGGTATAATTTTAAGAGGTCTAGAATACAAGAGCAGGGATGTGATGCTGAGGCTTTATTAGGCACTGGCGAGCCCTCACCTTGAGTATTGTGAACAGATTTGGGCTCCTCATCTAAGAAAAGGTGTGCTGGCATTGGAGAGGGTTCAGAGGCAGTGCACAAGGAAAAGTCCAGGAATGAAAGGGTTATCATACGAGGAGCTTTTGATGGCTCTGGGTCTGTACTCACTGGAATTTAGAAGGATGAGGTGGGGAGATCTCATCACAACCTTTCAAATGTTGAAAGGCCTAGACAAAGTAGATGTGGAAAGGTTGTATCCCATGGGTGGGGGAAGTCTAGGACAAGAGGGCACATCCTCAGGATAGAGGGGTGTCCATTTAAAGCAGAGGTGTGGAGAAATTTCTTTAGCCAAAGGGGGTGAATTAGTGGAATTTATTACCACAGGCAGCTGTAGAGGCCAGGTCGGTGGAGGTATTTAAGGCAGAGCTCACAAGGCTCTTGATTGGACATGGCATCAAAGGTAACGGGAAGAAGGCTGAGGAGTGGGGTTGAGCTACACACTCTCTAATCTTATTGTTTTTTAATGTCTTAATGAAATTGTCACAGCTCACTAACGTTATTATCTTTCTCCTTATTCCTTCAGTTTGATTCAGTCTCCATCTTGTTTCATCTTTGTAACACCGTCTGTCCATTTTATTTTCTCTCCTTGTGCTCACTGCCTCTCTGTCATCACAGCATTTCATATTTCTATTTGGATTTGCATGAACTTAATTCTTTTTACCTTTGACATACTCTCCAGAAATATTTCTCCCATTTAATCATTGCAAATGCCCACTCTCCCCTTTTTTGTTGATCACAACCACTCTAACAATAATCAACTAATCAACTTCACTAAATGGTTGCATGAGACATTTTTAACTTATCAAACCATCTAGAGGAATAGTTCAGCCAATGCTTTACATGTGATAGGGAGGTTTCTGCAACACCAAGTGGGATATGAATGAAGATTGAGCAGAAAGAGCACTGGAAATGAGAAATAAGTGGGGTTCCTTCATTAAGATGAATCAATCCAAGGACACGTCACCACTGTGGTGACCAGACAGACGTCAGTGGCTCAGGGTGGCAGCATATTATCATCTCATCAAGGACAATTAGGCAATAATCATCAGTGAATGATTACACAATAAATTGACAGTGAGGAAACAGTAGGAGTGATTGAAAGTGAACTGGGCAACTGGAGACACAGTTAATAAAGGTATGAATCAAAGAAAGCAAAAAGGTCAAGGCAGAAAGTGTAGAGAAAGTTTTGGATAATTAGCAATGTTGGGTTGTGGTGAAGGAAGGCAAAGTTATTAAGAAAAAGGAGTAGGAAAACTGTTTCAGTGAGCAAGTGATAAGTTACGGAGAGCTCTGGATACAAGCGCATGATATTAATTCAATAAAATAAAAATTAGATCTATTTCTTTCAGGAAATGTGTATTTGGTATTTAAGTAATTTCTGATATGCAAGACAGTGACTGTACTTTACTGGAGAGCAAATATTGATTTTGTACCCTAGTTTCCCCTGGGGTTTCAGCTCCTTATTTCCAAGCCCGTTGTTGATTAAATGATACCGATTTTCATTAGCAAAATGTCTGTTATTGTTGTACTGAGAATGCTGGAGAGTTTACCAGATGAACTTTTCTCTTACATGTTATTAACTTGAGCTTTTGTCAACAATTTTAGGTCCTGAATCCCACACCCTTAGATAAAAATCCTTGCAAAATACATAATGTTGGAGCATGCACGAAGATTAACAAACAAGGAAAAATCTGTAGATGCTGGAAATTCAAGCAACGATCACAAAATGCTGAAGGAACTCAGCAGGCCAGGCAGCATGTATGGAAAAAAAGTACAGTTGACATTTCGGGCTGAAACCCTTTAGTAGGACACTGAAGAATAATGTATAGTTTACCCACAGCAACACACGTATCAAATTAAAGATAAATTCCAATATGCGCCCTGGGCAAAGGATATACCTCCTTATTTTCAGAGCGATTAAACAATGACTAAGTGCAATATCAATATCACAATTTTTAGCTCATCTGATTGTGAAACAGACAGCAAAAGGCCATTGGACTAACAGCCAAATAACCCAAACTTCCTTCAGCTTGAAGAACACTTTACAATAATCTCCCAAAACAGTAGCCTGTAGCTTTAATGAGCAGCTAAATAATTTGCATATTATCACTAGAATGTGAAAACTGTTGCTTCAGTCAGCTGAAACTTTAGTTTTAAAATTTCTGTGTAACTAATTTATTGAAAATTAGCTCTGAATCAGGTTCAAGAAAATGAAAAGCAACAAAAATTAAATAGAAGAACAGAGAAACTTCTGTGAAAGTGTGAGTCATGTTTGGCTTCAAAACAAATATTAAAAACAAGAAGTGAAGTAAAGATACTTCCGCAGTAGCGGCTTGACTAACTCGCACAGGTAAAATAGGAAGACAATGGGATACTTTTCATTAGAATATAAAATAAAACAATTCCCAAATTACGGAACGCAACAAAACAGGAAATTCTGGGATGAGTAAGGCAATAGAAGTGTTGTTAAGATTTTTAAAAATCTAAATAGAAAAGTAAAGAATAAATCGCGTCTAAAACACAAGCGGATTGGCAAGTCAATTTGCCCCTGTAAAACGACCCCAGTGCGTCGGTGAGCCGAGACGATGGGAATGGCAGAAAACGTGGGAATTCGTGTAAATGGGTAGTTGGTAGTCAGTGCAAACCCGCTGGGCCGAAAGGCCTGTTTTCTGCTGTGCATCTCCGCAAATCATGCTATGCCGATAATGTAAAAGGAAATAATAAAAAATAAAACGTATATAAGATAAGCGTAGTTAAAGTAAGGACAAGTTGGAGACAGGAAAGAAATTCTTAGGGAGTGCATTCAATTTCAGTGTAACTCCATGTTAGATATTAAAGAAGTAACTATTACTTTGCACCCTGGACTACTAATCAAGTTTAAAGGGAACCAGAAGTTTAAAAACTCGGTTTTACACTTGGCATCGGCTAATCTGCATACGTAAGGACAGAGAAGATGTTTAATCCAAGGAATTTCATAAAAATAGCAACGGCGAGTCCCAGGTGAAGAGAAACCGGATGCGAGTCCCAGGTGAAGAGAAACCGGGAGCGAGTCCCAGGTGAAGAGAAACCGGATGCGAGTCCCAGGTGAAGAGAAACCGGGGGCGAGTCCCAGGTGAAGAGAAACCGGGGGCGAGTCCCAGGTGAAGAGAAACCGGGAGCGAGTCCCAGGTGAAGAGAAACCGGGGGCGAGTCCCAGGTGAAGAGAAACCGGGAGCGAGTCCCAGGTGAAGAGAAACCGGGGGCGAGTCCCAGGTGAAGAGAAACCGGGAGCGAGTCCCAGGTGAAGAGAAACCGGGGGCGAGCCCCAGGTGAAGAGAAACCGGGAGCGAGTCCCAGGTGAAGAGAAACCGGGGGCGAGTCCCAGGTGAAGAGAAACCGGGAGCGAGTCCCAGGTGAAGAGAAACCGGGGGCGAGTCCCAGGTGAAGAGAAACCGGGGGCGAGTCCCAGGTGAAGAGAAACCGGGAGCGAGTCCCAGGTGAAGAGAAACCGGGGGCGAGTCCCAGGTGAAGAGAAACCGGGAGCGAGTCCCAGGTGAAGAGAAACCGGGGGCGAGCCCCAGGTGAAGAGAAACCGGGAGCGAGTCCCAGGTGAAGAGAAACCGGGGGCGAGTCCCAGGTGAAGAGAAACCGGGAGCGAGTCCCAGGTGAAGAGAAACCGGGGGCGAGTCCCAGGTGAAGAGAAACCGGGGGCGAGACCCAGGTGAAGAGAAACCGGGGGCGAGTCCCAGGTGAAGAGAAACCGGGAGCGAGTCCCAGGTGAAGAGAAACCGGGGGCGAGACCCAGGTGAAGAGAAACCGGGGGCGAGTCACTGTCTGCGCTCACCTCTGCTCAGACTTGCTCTTCTGCTTCCAGAGAGATGTGAGGTTCGTGGATGCTGACATGGATTTGGAAGACCTGTCCTGTTCCTGAGAGCGAATCACGGGAATGAACTGGCGTTGTCCTACAGTTTGCAATAATTTCTTTCGCCCTGTGACGTGAGGAACTCCCACTTCATTGCGTATATTGCCACTCCCAGAAAACGCCTTCACGGCAGATTCCATGGTCCTTACCGATCATGGTGGTGGTTTAGTTCCCAGACCGAACATATCGTTAAGTAAAAATCTCAGAGGTTCTGAATAAATGCTTATATTTCAAATGATAAATGTTTTATCGGAAAATGGGCACCTTAATTGTGATTTTCATTCATGAATGAAAATCGCAATTAAAAATGTACGTTTCCCCGAGACTGCACTCAGTAGAGATTTGGAACTCATATTGTCTTTGCTTCCTCGTAACAGACAAACCCTGCTGAGATTAAGGAATGTTTTCCACCAGATAACGGTTAGAAGCTGCAATCACATGAGATGTTGAGGTTAACAACTCAGAGGAAGTACGAGGAAGTGAAGGAGGTGGAAGGCTGCATGTACAGTTAACCGACAGTAGGTGGGTGAAAGTAAATGTGGAGAATGCAGTCTTCCCGTCTGCACGGTGCACGTAATGTTTCAGCAGCAAAGAGCTGAAAACGCACAACAGCATCAGCAGAGCCGCTCTTCACTGGGGGACTGGGGGCCGCGCCACCTCAGCGTGAGGGTGGGAAACCAATCATGCAGGCATCCCGATGTTCAACCGGAAACGTGGACATCTCCTTTCCTTCCACAGATGTTGCTCTCTCCGCTGAACTGCTCCGGCAGATTGCTTCTTCCTTCACATTCCGGCATCCGCAGTCTCTTCCGTCTACAGAGTGATTGTAGTACAGTAGTTTGTTTTGGATTGATGGGACATTGGTTTCATTAAACTCACACAGACACGGACAAGGTAATTCTTTTATGAAAATGATCAACTTTCAGACAGGAATAGAAATGTTTCTCAAAAAGCTGGAAAGCAAACGAAGATCCAGTCGTGTTCATTGTGAAATGCGCTGGTGTTTATTTCAACTGTTGCACCCTGAGAATATTTACCCACTATACCTGAAGAGAACGTCTACAGGACACAATAGTAATGACATTAATCCCACGCTGGAGACTAGACAGAAAAATGCAGATCAGCGCCTTAGTATTGGAGGTGATATTAACCCCCGGTGAAATCTCTCGGAATGGGCGTCACAAGTGAAAAGACAGCTTGTACTTTATTCACCACTGTTACTGTTTGTCCTTGTTCGATCCCAATGCACTGTGTAATAATCAAGACGACGTGCCGTGCAGGTAAACAAGGTGCAAGGTCGCCAAGAGGCAGACTGGGAGGGCAAAAGTCCATTTTATGGTACGAGGGGACCATCTAATAGTCTTATAACAGTGGGATAGAAACAGTCCTTGAACCTGGTAGTACAGGCTTTCAGGCTTTTGTATCTTCTGCACGATGGAATAGCGGAAAATGTCCGGGGTTGTTGGGTTTGATTACACCGGATGCTTTACTGAGGCAGCGAGAAGTATCGATAGAGTTTTTGGAGGGGAAGCTGGACCCTGTCAGTTAATTTGCCTGATTCTTGATGGATGTAAAAAAAAATCTCAAGATATTATTTCAGAAGGAGCTAACATGGCATCGTGGAAAATGTTTATTCTTCAAATGATTTAGACTATCTGACTATTTTCATCCTGCCCTTTATGGGTGCTTGCTGTTCAAAAATTGACCACCACTTTTCCTACACTACATCAGTAACCACACTCCATTGGCTGAAAAGTAATTTGGGATATCATGAAAGGTACCAATGGTTGCAACATTTTATTTTCCCGCAAATGTCATAAGATTATATTTGCTAAAATGCTTTTGGCCATTTTAACCTCTCCTTCTTTCCTCCAATAACTAATACTCCTGGAAGACAGGTTACAATTGAGGCTATTTCGTCATAAGGCACGAAACTGCTGGTATCTCCACCCTTACCCATTGCCTTGTAGATACTTGTCGTTATTTCGACGCCTATCATGGCAGGACTGATTTAATTCCAGCTTCTAGACTAACTGGTTTTGTTAGTTTAAGAATGCTGTTGCACAAGGTAGAAAGTCTATTTATTGTTGATGAATTTTGATTGGGCAATTCATCTGTCAATCGGCCTGGCGACCATATAGACGTAAGTGAGAGAATGGCGGTATTTTTCGGAGTTAAAGAGAATCCCTCTTGTTAATAGGAGAAGCTGCGTGGTTTCTGGCACATTTAGTTCCTCAAACTCTTTACTTGAGCCGCAAATTGGTAACAAGAGCTTGTTAACTGGCCCAGAGTTAATTTTTCAAAAACTTGTCAAGTAGAAAGGGATGGCGACCATATTCATCCACATATAACTATGTAATTTATGAAACGTCAGTCTACAATGAAACAGGCTTTCAGGAAATCCGACTGACACTGATCGCCTCAGTCACCGAATCCTGGTTAGCACGTGACTTTCGGGATGCCCTTCACCAATTAACGAATTGTCTCACTCGTGCGAGTAATTCGTTACGTTTTGTTCTTTGCATCATATATATCTGTCACTAACTAAAGTGTATTCAACTTTTGGCCCCTGTTCCTTTTCGATTAACTCATGCTAGGAGTCGCACACTTGGTTATTTTTCAATCTTGACACAGCAAGGATTGAAAATTTACTAGTCGATGACAGAGGGTGCGGTGCGATGTGGAGCAATAGCTACAAGATTAACGCTGCAGATTAGTGCGCTGCCACTGTCTGGTTTTATATGTGAAATAAATTTTTAAAAGCATTGTGGCGTTAGCTAGATGATGGCCCAGCCCGAAATCGTCATTACTTACAAGAGAAAGCCTGCAGATGCCGGAAATCCAAGTGAAACACACGCAAGATGCTGGAGAAACTCAGCAGGCCAGGCAGCATCTATGGAAAAGAAGTACAGTCGACATCTCCGGAGTCCTGCCGAAGGGTCTCGGCCCGAAACGCGAACAGTACACTTTTCCATAGAGGCTGCCTGGCCTGCCGAACTTCTCCAGCATCTTGTGTGTGTTGCTCATCATTACTTAATCCACTTACTGCACAGATTCTTCACCTTTACCACCAGAAGGAAAGCTGACAGCTAATATTGTATATTGCAGTGACATTTTGCAACAGAAGTTAACTCTTCGTTTGTACAGATCTTTTATTTACATTGTCTTTCAATGGACTAAAATAGTTTTTTGATGCTATACACAGTGCTTTGATTGCAGTTCGCATTTTATTCACTTAAAATTGTGTTAAAACAAAATAAGCAATTTCAGGAAAATAAATATGTAACAGCAAAATAATTCCTTTAAAACAGGCTTCAAGATTGATGAATGGGTTGTCTGGGAGGAAACAGCTGACTTGATCAAATGTATCTGATTACATCAAATGTATTACGCAAGCAGGCGCATTCTGACTTTGCCACAATCGAGAGCAATGCCAAAACAAAACCAAACAAATCATTACTGTATTCAGAATAAACTCTTGTTGGACTTCCAGCTGGGAGCAGGTATTGATTATAACCAATGTTTCAATGACAAACTCTATCTTCATCAAGGATGATGCCTGGGTTTGGTGGTATTTATATCCCCTGAGTCTCTCCATTCTGACTGGTTAGTCCTCATCCAATCAGGTTCCCCTCTCCCCCCCCACCCCCCCATGAGGACTAACCAAACAGGAGGGATGGACTATAGGTGAATAAATACCACCCAACTAGACATGCCTTAGTGAAGGTGGCAAAGATTGTCATTGTAACATCGGTTATAATCAATACCTGTATCCAGATGGAAGCCCAAGAAGAGTTTATTCATCATGTATGCCAGAAGAGCATTAGATCCTTTTTCTACTGTGTTTTGTTATAACACATGACTACAAAGTATAGGCTGAACAAAGAAACTAACCATAAAGAGGTGCCACCATCTCCAGATCACACACTATTCCAGTGTGCAGATATTCATAAGGTGGCTTTGCCTCACATGATAGGACTGTGCTGGTACCTTCAATACACAGAATTCAAATGCAAATGGAAAACAAATGCTGCCCTCATCTAACATACAAAAAAAAACCCAGTACATACATAGTTTCTGGAGTTCACAAAGAGTCCCACATCCACAAAAACAATCTGAGATATTTGCCAAGAGCACTGCATATGCAAGGCTCTTAGCATTGTCAATGATCCCTCCAACAACCTTTGACCCCCCCACCCACCTAACATTAGGTAGTTGATACTGTAGTATTAGGACAAGCACTGTTAGGATTGAAAATAGCCTCTTTCCCCTTCCCTGCCTCCCCCTCGGGCAAGAGGCTACCAAACTCCCTGCCACCAGCCAGTTCTCACCACGTATGAAGCACCAGTAGCATTATACAGTTTACTTTTTAAACTCGAGTCATAAATGCAGCTTATTATCTGTGGTATTGCTGCTTTATGTGTTCTGCATATACCGTGTTATGCACCTTGATCTGGAGGAATGTTGTTTCATTTGTTGGAATATATGGATACACTGAAAGAAAATAACCTCAAACTTGACCAACTATTTAATATCCAGAAAGTAAACAGTATATGGTTCTTAATTTCAAATAGCATAATCTTTGCATAATAATTAACCTGAACATTGTTGGACAGTTTGGAGAACGCAGAAGTTGAGGTGATGCAAGTTGGAGTCCAATTTTGCTTGACCACAGTGATGTGGTAGGAAAGGCAGCAGGCCTTTCTGCAGTGTATCAAAGATATCCTGTCCACAAATTGCCTTGAAAATTGTGACAACCAACAAAGCCTCGCCCCTCAGAGCTGCAAAGGTAACAATAGTTTCTAAAGTGTCACAGAAATTCAAAGACATTGACATTGGAATAAAGAATTGAAAAACATTAACAATGAGCTATTAATGTAGTTATTTACTCTTACTATAGTTTCCCACTTATTCACTCTGAACCAGATAAATAGAAATCTATTCTAAAGATGAGAACTAGAGCCTGTCTTGTGATAACTACACTAGTGACCAAGCAAATTCTTAAACGACTGCAATAAATGAACCTTGTGACTCTTGCTTGGGATTTTGAACAAAGCTGCCATCATCATTAAGTGCCATGTCATAAGGCATGGACAATTGAAATCTTTGACCATGATTGTTCTTGGCAAATTTTTCTAAATAAGTGATTTGCCATTGTCTTATTCTGTACCTCATCAAAAATAATGTACTGAATGCAATGCCCAGCCTGAGATGCAGGATAGCTTTATTTAGTCTCCAAGGATATTCTTGATTTGTCTATTCATTAATTCTCATTCCATTTTTGATCATCTGCTTTAGGACTCTTTCCAAAGATGTCCAATGTAAGCTGTGGCAAAGAATCTTATTTTCTGGCGCAATATAGCCCTCAGCATCTTACAACAAATTCAATAATTTCAGATAAACAGCCTTCCTAGTTTATATCAGAACTGGCTAATTTATAAAGAAAGATTGAGCAGATAGAGGAATAGAGACATACAGCATAAAAACAGGCCCTTTAGGCTCAATTTGTCCATGCCAACTGTATTGCTTAGTGAGCTGGTCCCATCTGCCTACATTTGGCCCATAGCACTCTAAAACTCTCCTATCCATGTACTTATCTCAATAGCTTTTAATGTTGCTAATGTTATATGCCATTAAGATAAGTGCATGGATAGAGGAGCTTCACCTCAACCATTATTTCGGACTGCTCGTTCCAAATAAGCAGCACTTTGCGTGTGGAGAACTCACCTCTGATTTCCCTTTTAAATCTTTTGTCATTGATCCTAAATCTATGCCTTTCTATGGAAAAAGACTGTGATTTCACCATCTGTGCCCCTTATGGCCTTGTATACCTCCATCAGTTCAATCCTCAATATTCTACGTTCCAGGGAAGTAAGTCCTAGTCCACACAACCTCTCAGGCTCCCAGTCTAAGCAACATTCTGATAAATCTATTTTTTCTGTATTCTTTTCAGTGTAATAAAGGATGGCAAAACCAGGCCCGGTAATACGAGACAATGCGTCTGACATTGCTGGTTGGGATTCTGAGGGACTATTGAATTTTGGACGGACAGCTCAGCTTTGTGCAGGGGAAATTGTATCTGACAAAGTTCTTTAAGGAGGTAACCAAAAGGGTAGATGAAAGTGGGGCAGTAGATGTTGTCTCTATGGGCTTTAGCAAAGCCTTGACCAGGTCCCTCATAGCAGACTAGTCTGGAATCACATGAGATCCCAAGGCAAATCAGTTGCTGGATTCATAATTGCCTCAGTAGTAGGAAGGAGAGGGCAATAGTCTAGGGTCGTTTCCAATAACTAAACTACAGTATTCCAAATGCGGCCTCAGCATCATCTTAAACAACTGCAACACTGCTTCCTAACTCCTATGGCAACACGAGTGAATCTACAGATGCTGGAAATAAGTAAAAACACAAAATGCTGGCAGAACTCAGCAGGCCAGACAGCATCTATGGGAGGAGGTAGTGACAATGTTTCGAAACCTCCTGATGAAGGGTTTCAGCCTGAAACGTCGTCACTACCTCCTCCCATAGATGCTGTCTGGCCTGCTGAGTTCTGCCAGCATTTTGTGTTTTTCCTAACTCCTATAGTCAGTGCCCTGACAGATGAGGATTATTCACCACTCTAGCCACCAGTGACACCACTTCCAGTGAACTGTACTCTTGCACTCTTGGGTGCTTGAATTCCATAACAATCCCCGTGACTCTACCATCCGGTGTATGTCCTACCCTGGTTTAAGCCCAAGATGCAATACTTCACATTTACCTGGATTGAAAGCCATTTGCTAGTCCTTAGCCCACATCCCTAGCTTATCAATTTTATGTAATTTTTCATAATCCATAACACTAATTATTTTAGTATCATCCAAAATCTTACCAATGATATCTTGTACAGTCACATCCAAATTGTTTGTATAAATTACAAACAACTAAGGTCCCAGCACCCCATGGTACACGATTAGACATGTGCCTCCAGTTCAAGACACAGCCTTCAACCATCACCCTCTACTTTCTATCACTGAGCCAATTATGAATCCAGTTAGCTATCTCTCCCTGAATCCCAAGTGATCTACCCACCCAAACAATAAACACAAGAAATCCTGCAGATACTAGAAATCCAAAGTAACACACACAAAATGCTAGAGGAACTCAACAGCCAGGCAGCATCTGTGGAAATGAATAAACATAGTATAACTGTCATAGCAAAATGCAGCACAGAAACAGGCCCTTCAGCCCATCCAGACTATGCCAGACCATTTAAACTGCCCACTCCCATTGTCCTGCAGCCAGACCTTAGCCCCTCAATACCCCCACCAACCTATCCAAATCTCTCTCAAACATTCACATTGAGCTTGTATGCCACACATGCACAGGCAGCTTGTTCTACACTCTCACGGCCCTCTGTGTGAAGAGGCTTCCCCCACGTGGTCCCCTTGAACGTTTCACATTTCGCCCTAATTCCATGACCTCCACTTGTAGTCCCACCCAACCTCTGTGGAAAAAGCCTGAGTGCATTTACCCTATCTATGCCCCTCATAAGTTTGTATACCACTATCAAATCTCCCCTCAATCTTCTATGCTCCAAGGAATAAAGTCCTAACCTATTCAATCTTTTTTATATCTTTGGTCCTCCAGACCCAGCAACATCCTTGTAAATTTTCTCTGTACTCTTTCAACCTTATTTACATCTTTCCTGTAGGTAAGTGACCAAAACTACATTCAATACTCCAAATTAGACTTCACCAATGTCTTATATAACTTTAACATAACATCCTATTCCCTGTACTCAATCCTTCAATTTATAAAAGCCAAATGTACCAAAAGCTTTCTCTTTGACCCTACCCACCTGTCCTGCATGTTTCAGTGAATTATGGACCTGTACTCCCAGATCCCTTTGTTCCACCACACACCTCAGTGCCCTACCATTCACTGTGTAAGACCTATCCTAGTTCGTCCAGCTGAAGTGCAACACCTTACACTTGTCTGCATTAAATTACAACTGGCATTTTTCAGCCCATTTTCCCAGCTGGTCCAGATCCTGCTGCAACCCCGATAGTCTTCCTCGCTGTCCTCTACACCCCCAATCTTGAGGTCATCTGCAAATTTGTTGATCCAGTTAACCACAATATCATCCAGATCATTGATAAAAATGACAAACAACAACTGACCCAGCACCCATCCCTGTGGCACTCCACTAGTCATAGGCCTCCAGTCAGAGAGGCAACTATCTACCACCATTCTCCGGCTTCTCCCACAAAGCCAATGTCTAATCCAGTTTACTATCTCATTTTGAATGCTGAGCGACTGATCCTTCATCCTTCTTGACCAGCCTCCCATGCAGTATCTTCTTGAATGTCTTGCTGAAATCCACGAAGACAACACTGTCTTCCTGTCAACAACTTTTCTGGCAACTTCCTCAAAAAAAAACCTCTTAAGATTGTTTAGGCACAACTATCAGGCACAAAGTCATGTTGATTATCCCTAATCAGTCCCTGTCTATCCAAGTACTCATATATATCATGTCCCTTAGAATACCTTTCAATAACTTTCCCACTACTGATGTATGGCTCACTGGCCTATAATCTCCTGATTTATTTTTAGAGCCTTTCTTAAACAGCATAACAGTCAACATTTGGGGCCGAGACCCTTCTCCAGGACTGAAAAGGTAGGGGGTAGACACCAGAATAAAAAGGTAGGAGGTGAGGGGAAGAAAGGGAGTTAGAAGGTATCAGGTGAAGCCTGGTGGGATGGAAAGGTAAGGGCTGGAGAGAAAAGAATCTGATAAGAGAGGAGAGTAGACCACAGGACAAAAGGAAAGAGGAGGAGACCCAGGGAGGGGTGACAGGCAGGTGAAAAGAGTTAAGAAGCTAAAGAGGGGAATAGAAGAGTGGAGGGGGAGTGTATTGCTTTTTACTATTAAGAGAAATTGATTTTCGTACAACCAGGCTGGAAGGTGTTGCTCCTGCACCCTCAGAGTGGACTCATCATGGCACAAGAGGAGGACATTGACCGACATACTGGAACAGGAATGGGAATCAGAATTCAAAGGTTTGGCCACTGGGAAGTTCCATTTTTAGCGGATGGAATGGAGGTGCTTGATGAAGCGGTCACCAATATAGAGGCTGGTGCATCAGGAGCACCAAACACAATAGACAACCCCAACAGCCTCACCTCGGACTCTTTGGGGCCCTGGGGAAATGAGGGAAGAAGTGTATGGGGAATGAATGGGGAAGTGTAGCATTTTGGTTACTTGCATGGGTAAGTGCTGGAAGGGAAATTAGTGGAGAGGGACAAATGGACAAGGGAAGGATGGAGGGAGCAATCCCTACAGAAAGCAGAGAGGGAGGGAAAAAATAATATGTTTGGTGGTAGGAGATGGTGGAAGTTGCAGAGAATGATGTGTTGCATGTAGAGGCTCATGGGGTGGTAGGTAAAGACAAGAGGAACTTGTCACTGATAAGGTGGTGGGAAGATATTTGGGAAATGGAGGAGATACGGGTGAGGGCAGCATCTATGGTAGAGGAAGGAAAACCCTGTTCTTCGGAGGAGGACACCTGTGATATCCTGAACCGGAAGGCTGAATCCTGAGAACAGATGTGGCCGAGACAAAGGATCTGAAAAGAAAGGAATAGCATTTTTAATTGAAACAGGATGGGATGAGATATAGTCAGGATAACTGTTGACAGTTTGTCTTCAGAGATAGAGACAGAGAGATTGAGAAAGGGAGAGAGGTGTCAGAGATGTGAATTTGAAGGCAGGGTGGAAGTTGGAGGCAAAGTTGATTAAGTTGACGAGCTCAGCATGGGTGCATGAAGCAGCACCAAGCAGTCATCAGTCTAATGGAGAAAGAGTTGGGGGCATTATCTGGGTAAGTTTGAATGTGGTTCTACATAGACCTCCCCATCCCCTCGTCCTCTGTTCCCCACTCTAGTCTTCTACCTCTCCTCACCTGCCTGCCCCTCCCCTGGGCTCCTTCCTCCTTCCCACTCTCCTCTCCTATCAGATTCCTTCCTCTCCAGCCCTTTAACCTTTCTTCCCCACCAGGCTTCTCCTGTCACCTGCTAACTAGCCTCCTTACCCACCTTCCACCAAACTTTTTATTCTGGCATCTTCCCCCTTCCTCTCCAATCCTGAAGAAGAGTCTCAGTTCAAACATTGATTTGTTTATCCTCTTCTTGCCTGACCTGCTGAGTTCCTCCAGTATTTTGGGTTTCTCATGCACAAGGTACTCTCTTCTCACTGTTGACATCAGATAGAAAGTACAAGGACTTGCACTACTAGATTCAAGAACAGTTAAGAACCCTCAACCATCAGGCTCTTGAACAAAAGAAGGTAACTACACTCATTCTACTTCTGGTGTTGCTTTAAGGACTCTTTACCTTGTTATTTCATACTTTCATTATTTATTGCTATTTATTTATATTTGCATTTGCAGAGCTTGTTGACCATTGATCCTGTTTACAGTTGCTGTTCTGTAGATTTGCTAAGTATGCCCGCAGAAAAAGAATCTCAGGGCTGTATGTGGTGACATATATGTACTCTGACAAGTTTTACTTTGAACAAGGCTGTGCTGACTGTCTTGAATCACATCTTGCCCCTAGGATTTCCCTCCAGCAATTTACTCACCACTGATGTTGGGCACACAGTCCTGTAGTTTCCTCGCTTGTTTTTTTACTACCCATTTCAAACAATGGTGCAAATCAGTTACTCTCCAATCTCTTTTCCAGCTTCCCACAAGAAGAATGCACCAGGTCATGAGGTATGGCCTTATGTAAAACACAAGATACAAGGCCATAAAATAGAGTAACAAATTCAGGCCATTCAGCCTATCAGGTCTGTTCTATATAAGATTCAGGGGGAAATCAACAGGATGAAAGCCGATACGTTTCCCTTAATAGAGGGTACAAAAATAACTCAGAAGTAGATGGAGATGAGGTATTTCTTCTTTCAGAGGGTCTTGGCATCTAGGAATTTGCTACCCTTTAGAGCTGTGGAAGCAAAGTCATTGAGGTAGAAAGTAATGGAAATTTGAACCATCAAAGACTGTGCAAGTGGTGTTGAGGCCAAGTCTGCATCAGCCATGAGCTTATTGAATGGAGGAGCAGGTTCAAGGGCTTCACCAGACTATTCGTGCTCCTGTTTCTTACATTCTTAAGATGGAAGTAAACTCCAGTAACTACCATTAACTGCATTACTGTACTGACTGCACTTGTCTCCTTTACATAAGATCATATGAAAATTAGAAATTGATAAACAATTCTGCTCAGTCTGCAAGGATAACTGAGATTCTGGTGATGCTCCATTTCAATTCTCACTTCAGATCCATTCTGACCTTCCTTTCCTTGTGCAACATTTGCTGCTTCAGTATATTACAACTTTAAACATTATCCATTGTTTTTTCCACAGACAGCTAATAGCCAAGGGCAACTTTACCAGAGCAAAAGTGAATAGCTACCATGTGGTACGAGAATTCTCAAGTGTAGAACGCATATGGCCCAGCTGCACTATAATCACAGCTCTTAACCTCAGCCTTTCTCTGACTCCCAGCTCCTGGCCACACACCAGACTGTGTTGCACATCTAAAAGGCCATTTAATTTGAGGCAATGCCTGTTTTCATTACCCCACCAAAGGAAACCGTTTCTCTACAACTAAAAATGTTGATCATTTATACATTTACATTAATATATTCATTAAGACTTGTATTTAACCATTTATAATTCATTGCTCTGTGGAGATTGATTTACCCAAAGTAATTCAAGACAAAATTGAATTTTGAAGGCTGTAAAATGCCCAGAGGAAGGATGAGGTGCTGTTCATCAAGATTATTTTGGATCTTGTTAGAAGAATGCAGGCCACAGACAAATGGAGCCAGAATGCCAATGTTCCATCAGTCTTTTTTGTCCTTCCCACCCCACCATCCACAGACCTAAATAATCCCTTCAGCGGTGATTCACTAGACCTAGTGTAGACTAGCATACTCCAGTTGGTATTCACAATGTGGTCTTCCATACAACTCAGAAACCAAATACAGATTGTGAGACTGCTTCCTGAAATTGAAAATAGAGACAGGGAGGGGGAAGACATTTCCTATGAGAAGAGATTAAATAATTTTGGCTAACGTTTAGAAAACAAGGGGTGATCATATTGAAAATACAAATTTCTTTTTAAGGTGGCAAGGTGGGTGCTGTGTTGTTGTTTCCTACTGCTTGGATGTTTGAAAACTAGGGGAGATAATGTCAAAATAAGGGAGTCAACTATTCAGAGATGGAAAAGAAAATTTTCCCTCCATAGCAAAGGGAATCTTTGTAATCCCAGTAAGTTACTGAGTGTAATACTGATGGAGAGTATTTTTCTTTGAGGTATGATGGAAGCAGAGGGAGTAGAACAGTTAAGTTGCATAAAGGTAAAAGATCACCCATAATCTTACTGAATGGCTGAACAAAGCTGAGGGGATGAGTGACCTACTCCTACTTTAATTTCTTCTGCAAAATCAGAAAATGTTGGAAATGCTCAGGAGGTCTGGCAGCTTCTATGGATGAAAAACAAAACAAAAAGGAATGAGCAGGGAAAACAAGTTAGTTTGCAGTGGCAGAGATGATGGGGAGGGATGACCACATCAAACACAATGTCTTTGGTGGGACTATATGGGATACCTAATGTTTTGAGTGTTTCAAGCTTTTTCTGTTTTGTTTTCCATATTGCCAGCATCTGTGGATGTTATTTTTAAATTTTTGGTGCTTTTGTTGATTTGATGGCTATAAAGTTCTAAGATAAAGTTGCAAGGTGCTCTCCAGTATGCAGCATTAACCACCAGAAACAAGCAAACATATAAACAGTGAACAAAAATATGATCACAATGGCAAAATACTAATAAAATACAGATGAATTTATAAAATAGGGAACCAAATTAAGGGGAACAATTAGAAGCCAAAAACCAAGAAAGTAGTATTTTAAAAAAAAGGATGTCAAAGCAAATAAAAGAAAATGTTTGAAATGAAAAGATGCAATTAGAGAAAAATAGGCTAAAATACTGAATAACTGTTTAATTGAGGTAGAGGGTATAAAAATTTGCAATGGGATATTTACAAAGATAGCAGGTACAATAGGGTTATAATGTCAAAACTGTTAATCAATAAACTTGAAAGTATCATTAGATATCAAAACCCAGGACACCAGCTGTTGGTGCTAAAATAGACGATCTTTCACTAAAGAAAGTGAAAGGTCAAATAGACAGCACTTATAAAAATAGGGAGTTAGTTGTCTGTTAAAGGAAGAACAATAACTATTGATAAAACGTCCTTAATAAAGAATGGGATAAGCATGATTTCAGTGGTTGACCTCATGAAATTAATTTGAGACTTGAAAATACAAACTCCTTCAGATGTATTTCTATTACATGGGAAATTATATTTGCAAGTTCAACAAAAAAGTGAACAGGTAGCAAACAAGACTATGACATGAGAAAATGCCTTCATATTCTTCAGAATAATGATAAAAATGAAAATAAGCTGCACAAATATGGAAGAAGAAACAAACTGAGATCATAGAAAAGTGAGAGTGCAAAAGAGGTGGCATAATATGCTATATTAAAAAAATTGACCCTGCAAAATGAAATAGTTGAACACCTTCAATGCAAAAAATATTGCAAGTTAGCACAAGGGAATATGTAATATGGGGAGATGTAGTATAGGCCACAAAGTACAAGGAATAGGGCTGAAAAGTGTATGAACAAAAGTTATTTCAAACAAAGACTTCTGTCAGATGGACAAAAAAGGGAAACCAACTTGTGGATTTCTTGACTAACCGTGTTTGAGAACCTGCACCATTGAGGCAGACCAGTT
The DNA here is from genome assembly GCF_030144855.1 of Hypanus sabinus. Lineage (NCBI taxonomy): Eukaryota > Metazoa > Chordata > Chondrichthyes > Myliobatiformes > Dasyatidae > Hypanus > Hypanus sabinus. The sequence continues at coordinate 44,481,313 of NC_082716.1, read as the reverse complement.
GAATGAATTCAAGATACCGTATTGCAATGGATTCAACAGAATAAATTTATATAAGCTTACAATTTATTTTTTTTTATTTATTCATCCAGTCAGCATGAACATAAAAGGAATGTCACTTAAAATTTATAAATGGATAAGTTTAAAAAAATAAAGCCAGTAAAAAGTTCAGCAGTGCATGTTTAACTTACAGCAGCAGTTTCAGCAGGTAACCTGAAACATATGCTCTATACAGTTATATATTGCCCGCAACTGGTGGTTACAGAAACAGTTAATGTGCTACACTCAAAGTTTATGATTATTTAACTCTACTTTGTAACTAAGTAGGTGTAATATATACAGCTGTTCAATGACATATTCAATTGAACAATATTATTTAAACAAGAAGCTGCTGAGATGAGAGGCTCCATTACCCAATAAAGCAAAATAGTATTATTAGAATTGAATTGACTGCACTTAACAGATTTGCTTCAGTACTTAGTTTGTATTTTGCTTTTGTTTAATATACAGGATAAAGAATATTTAATAGTTCTGAATTAATAGGTTTCATCACACTGATCTCTCATTAACAAACAATTTCATGTCAAGAAGTCAGAGTCTTCAGTATTTTCAAATTTATTTTAGGTAGCTTTTATGGAAAACATTAGTAAGAACAGTATTGGTTAGTGAGTTAAGATGACCAATAATAGTGAGGGAGCACGTCATGCTTCAGATATTTCAGATTTACTAAGTGCTATAGCCAGTTCCAAGTCCTCTTGTTCTTGTTGGTTTAATCTCGCTAGTCGCTCCTCCTCTGCTCGCTCACTTTCCCTCTTGGCCCATTCTATCTGGTCTTCTTCACTGGGATACTGAAACATTAAGAACAGAGCTGAACAGGAAACTACAAACTGTTCTTATAGAAAACAGAAAAAAAATTGTCAATATAGTTTGTACTTACAGCAGGAACAATATCAATATGTTAATAACATTCTTTGGTTGCCTTTAGGGAATTTGAATATCAATTCAATTTACCTCTTAAAAATAGATATTACCGTAAATTCCGGACTACAGAGCACACCTGATTAAAAGACGCACGCTCTAATTTTAGAAAGAAAATCAATTTTGTACTTGTACAGGCCGCACCGGATTTTAAGTCGCAGGTGTCCCACGTTGTAATATGAGATATTTACACAGAAAGATATTACACGTGAAGATTTTTTAACTTTTAATTAAATCCGTATGGTAACATAAACAAATACATATTGCAAATGCTTTTTTTCGAACAGTGCCTGTAACACAGCTACTTTTAAATATACATACGTATCGGTAACACACAAATTACGTTGCATATACTTTTTTACTGAACAGTGCACGAACAACATTCCAATATCTCCTAACGACTGTTTAAAAAATACTGCAGCCTACCAGGAAAAGTTATTGATCACCTTCTTCATCTTCCTCCTGCGCACTAAAACCATCAAAGTCCTCTTCTTCAGTGTCCGAATTGAACAACCTCAGGATCTCGTCACTCACTTCAGTCTCTTCGTTGTCGCTCTCACTTGAGCACACGCGGTCCTCTTCATCACGCAGCAGTCCAGCCTTTTGAAACCCGTTGGTGATAGTGGATGTTGTGACATGGCTCCACGCATTTAGGATCCACTGGCAGACTTGAGTTAAAGATGCTCTTCGCATGCGTCCCGTTTTGGTAAAGGATTTCTCGCCGCTCGTCATCCAAGACTCCCACTCAACGCGCAGCGCCGTTTTTTTCTGTGAAAAAATCCCCCTGGTCGCTTGGCGTAGCACTCTCTCAGCCAATCCTTCATTAGACTCTCCATCATCCAATCTTTCTTATTGACTTTCACCATGATTTCTTTTGAGAATTTTTCCTTTGGCATTGTCAGCCGCTTAAAAATCACCATCGGTGGAAGCTTTAGTCTGGATGCTGTGCAGCTCAGAACACAAGTAAAATGCGTTCTCTCATGGCCACTTGTTTTCAGTGTGATGGACGAGTCACCTTTTTTATTAACAGTCCGAGTGAAAGGCAGGTCAAACGTCAAAGGTACTTCATCCATATTTATGATATCATCTGGCCCGATGGAATTCTCCGCTATCTTTGTTTGAGTGAATGTGCAGAAGTTAGCAAGTTTTTCCTCGTGGTCGGGAGGGAGCTACTGACACAGAGTCGTGCGTACCCTGACAGACAGGCCTTTTCGTCTCATAAATCTAAAACACCACGATGGCCCACCTCTAAAATCTTCGATTTTCATTTTGGTGGCGATTGCTTTAGCCTTCAGTCTGATCTGCAGGTGGAAACACCGCAGCCGCCTGCTCTCTGTGTGTTAACCCAGTCTTCAAGAAAGTTTTCAAGTTCGGGCCATCTGCTATGATTACCTCTGAAAGCTTTTGTCGTCTTTTTGCATTGACTCAGTTCTTCACGCTGGCGTCTCCACCGTCTCACCATCGATTCATTTATGCCAAGGTTATGTGCAGCAGCTCGATTTCCTTCTTCAACCGCCAGATTGATTGCCTTTAACTTAAAAGCTGCATCATATGCTTTTCTTCGAGTGTTTTCCATGTTGATGAGGGTGAGTACAAATGACTGATTTACAATAATTTAATTGTGAAAGTGCACTTGATTTATCGTACAATTTCATTGGACCTCTGTGAACTACTCATCAATTTTATTGGTCTACTGTTACGAGGCAAAATGTTTTTGGTGGCATGAAAAAAAAATATGCATTAGCCGCACCGTAGTATAGGCCGCAGTGTTGAAAGCGTGGGATAAAAGTAGCGGCTTATAGTCCGGAATTTACGGTATTTACTGGTAACAAATACATTCTGCAGACACCATCTTGAGGCTAATATACAAGAACCAGTCACCTTTCTCTATTTAGTTGATGGTTTTTTAAGATTGAATGGCTACTGGAGTTGACAGCTTTTCAAAATTACGAATTCAAATACTTCTGGAATTACTTAGTGGTTAAATATTCAGCAACAGGGAACAAGACCTAACTAGTCTCATCTCACCTCTTCCAAAGATGTCAGTATTTTCTTTAGTATTTTCCTTAAAAATAGGAAAATACTCAATGAAAAGTCCTCCCTTTAGAGCCACTGACAATTTTTTGCCAATTTCATTGGGAGTTATAATGAAATATACAACCTTTCTTGATTTTCCCTGCAGCCTACCCCAAAATTTCTCCTTTACTCCAGGATAGTCCTTTGAAAATACATTTCATGGGTTCAAAAGAAAGATTTTCAAATGTGGCCTGAGCTGATCAGCTCTCCAGTTTGCACTTTACTCTGTCCACCAGGCTTCTGAACAACTTTTGTTCTCTGGCAGTACTGACAAGATAAATAATGTACACTTTGACTGCTATGGATAATAATTCATGTTGTGACACTAAATTTAGATTCAAAAACTATTGCAGAACTGCATGCTGCCATATATGCAAAACAAAATATATTAACAACCCAGATCAACACGAACAAACAAGCTGGATGAACTCAGCAGGTCGGGTAGCATCCGTTGAAATGAGCAGTCAATGTTTCGGGCCGAGACCCTTCCCCAGGACTGAAGAAGGAGGGGGAAGGGTGGAAGGTGCCAGGTGAAAAACCAATCAGAGGAAAGATCAAGGGGCAGGGGAGGGGAAGCAGGGAGGGGATAGGCTGGAGAGGTGAAGAAGGAATGTAAGGGGAAAGCACTATGGGTAGTAGAAGGCAGAATCATGAGAGAAGTGATAGGCAGCTGGAAGAGGAGGCAGAGTAAAAGTGTGATGGGGCAAGGGAGAGGGAGGGAATTATCGGAAGTTGGAGAATTCAATGTTCATACCAAGGAGCTGGAGACTACCCAGACGGTATATGAGGTGTTGCTCCTCCAACCTGAGTTTGGCCTCATTGTGGCAGTAGAGGAGGCCATGTATGGACATATCCGAATGGGAATGTGAAGCAGAGTTGAAGTGGGTGGCAACTGGGAGGTCCTGTCTGTTGTGGCGGACGGAGCGGAGGTGCTGGACGAAGCGGTCCCTCAATCTGTGTCGGGTCTTGCTGATGTAGAGGAGGCCACCATTCAGGGCACCAAACAGTCCTTCCAGGTGAGGCAACACTTCACTTGCAAGTCTGTTAGGGTAATCTATTGCATCCAGTGCTTCTGGTGTGACCTCCTCTACATCGGCGAGACCCGACGCAGATTGGGGGACCGCTTCGTCGAGCACCTACGCTCCGTCCGCCACAACAGACAGGATCAACTCTGTCAACTTCAACTCTGCTTCACATTCCCAATCGGTTATGTCCATACATGGCCTCCTCTACTGCCACAATGAGGCCAAACTCATGTTGGAGGAGCAACACCTCATATACTGTCTGGGTAGTCTCCAGCCCCTTGGTATGAACATCAAATTCTCCAACTTCCGGTAATTCCTTCCCTCTCCCTTCCCCCATCCCACTTTCACTCTGTCTCTTCTTCTAGCTGCCTATCACCTCTCTCATGATTCTGCCTTCTACTACTACCCATAGTGCTTTCCCCTTAGGTTCCTTCTTCTCTCCTGCCTATCCCCTCCCTGCTTCCCCTCCCCTACCCCTTGATCTTTCCTCTGATTGGTTTTTCACCTGGCACCTTTCACCCTCCCCCTTCTTTATAGGGCCCCTGCCCCCTCCTTCTTCAGTCCTGGGGAAGGGTCTCGGCCCGAAACGTTGACTGCTCATTTCAACGGATGCTGCCCGACCTGCTGAGTTCATCCAGCTTGTTTGTACATGTTGATTTGACCACAACATCTGCAGTGTACTTTGTGTTAACAATCCATATGTTTTTTTTTTGTCCACGTTAAGGAAATTAACAACTCAAACAAACCATACTTACAGTGTTGAAGTTTGCAAAATTTGGATTGTCTCCAACAACTTTACTTGGAGAGGTAGGAGCAAATGGATCAAGCTGTTTCTCTTTATGGAATGAATCACCTGAGTTAAATGGATGGAAAGGATCATTTGACTTGAAGGAGTCGGATGATTCTGACTTTACAAGGGACAGTCTTTTACCTACATTTAAAACACAAATATTAAACATTTTTCCTATTAGAATTTTCAATATCTTAAGTTGAAATGGTTAACTTACAAACAAGATCAAATTCAAACCTAAATTTGAATTAAAACTTCCTTTGGTCATAATGAGATCCTTCTTCAATGTAAATTAAAGGAATTTAATGAGCAATGAGCAAAGGATGTCTGATTAACTCTTATGTTCATAATGAAAGGAAGAAAAAGTAGTCCTTGAAAAAAAACTGTACTACTTTTGAAGCACTTGCATTCACGTACCAGGTGGTGGAGGAGGGGGTCTTGTTGGTGTACCGACTTTTGGCGGTAATGCTGGAGGAAGTTCTTCATTTTTTGAGGGATCATCTGTGAATATATTTTTTCCAATGGCTTCCTTTTCAGAATCTGCTCCCGGAGCAGAAATGAAAGGATCTGCATGATTGGACTAAAGGCAGAAATACAAATTGAAAATAGAAGGAAAAAAAGTGAACAGTGATGCAAAAATTATGTCTAAACAAGCTTTGGATGTAATGTACCAGAAAACTCAATGACCAAAGAATTTGATGATCACAACATACCTTCATGCTACCATGCAAAAAAATGTTCATCTGTAATTGATGCTAACTACTTGAAGCAAGACTTTTAACTACTGGTCAGAGGCGGTGTATGTCAACCTTTCATTTACATCAACCCAACTCCCTTATACTGCTTTTTTAATTGCCACAGACAGGAAAATGCATCTAATGAACTTTACATTCTTTGGAAAGCTTTGAAGCTTGTCACTTTCCTTCTCCTGACTGAGTTTTAAAATTCATTCTATGATTATGGGTTTGTAGCATATCTGTAGCTTAGCACTTATCTGAAATAGGGCAATGTTATGATAGTCAAGGGGGTAGATTGGGAAAATCAGATTGGTGCTGGGTCCCAAAAGGGAATTTGTAGGATGCCTACAAGATGGTTTTTTAGAGCAGCTTGTGGTTGAGTTCACTAGGGGAGAGGCAATTCTGGATTGGGGGTTGCATAATGAACCAGATTTGATTAGGTAAAGAAACCCTGGGGAGACAGTGATCATAATTTGATAGAATTCACCCTGCAGTTTGAGAGGGAAAGATAACATTAGGCGTATCAGCCTTACAGTGGAGCAAAGGGGATTACAGAGGCACGAGAGAAGAGCAGGCCAAAATTGATCGGAAGGGAACACTAGAAAGGAACATGATAGAGTGGCAATGGCTGGAGTTTCTGGGGTAATTTGTGAGACACAGGATAGATACACGCCAAAGATGTAGTATTCTAAAGGGAGGATGAGGCAACCATAGCTTACAAAGAAAGTCAAAGAAAGCATAAAAACAAGAGGGGGCAATAGGACAGAAAAGATGAAATATGAAAGTAAGCTAGCCACAAATATCAAAGTTGATACATAGTATACAAGAAGGTGAGAGTGCGTATTGGACCGCTGGAAAATGACTCTGGAGAGGTAGTAATGGGGTACAAAGAAATGGCAAATGAACTGAAGTATTTTGCATCAGTCTTCACTGTGGAAGGCACCAGCAGTATGCCAGAATTTCAAGAATGTCAGGGGGCAGAAGTCAGTGCAGTTGCTATTACTAAGGAGAAGGTGCTTGGGAAACTTAAAGGTCTGAAGGTAGATAAACTTCGACCAAATGGACTACACCCCAGGGTTCTGCAACAGGTAGCTGAAGAGATTTTGGCAGCATTTGTAACGATCTTTCAAGAGTCACCAGATTCTGGAATGATTCGAAGGACTGGAAGATCACAAATGTCACTTTACTCCAAGAAGAGAGGGTGGCAGAAGAAAGGAAATAATAGGCTAGTTAGCCTGACTTCAGTGGTTCGGAAAGTTGAGTCCATTATTAAGGATAAGGTTTCAGGATACTTGAAGTCACATGATAAAGTAGGACAAAGTCAGCATGGTTTCCTTAAGGGGAAATTGCCTCACAAATCTGTTGGAATTCTTTGAGGAAATAACAGGCAGAATAGACAAATGAAGAGTTAGTGAATGTCATTTAAGTCATTCTGCAGATTCCCTGCTTTCTGAACACCACCTACCCTTCCTCATGTCTTTGTATCGTCTGCAAACTCAGCTACAAAGCCAACAATTCCGTCATCCAAATAATTGAAGTGGTCCTCATATCATCCCCTGCGGAACACCATTTGTCACTGGCAGCTAACCAGAATAAGCCCCTTTTTTTCAACTCTTTGTTTCCTGCCAATCAGTAAATTTTCTATCCATGTTAGCAACTTTCCTGTAATACCATCGGCTCTTATCTTGTTAAGCAGTCTCATGTGCGGCACCTTATAAAAGTAAATGATATTCACTGACTCCTTTGTCTATCCTGCCTGTTACTTCAAAGAATTCCAAAAGACTTGTCCGGCAAGGTTTCCTCTTCACTTTAAACTTCCTAATCAAATATGATTAATTACACAACACCCAAATTACCCAATTCCAAATCACCTTTCTCCTAGTGGTTCAACCACAAGCTGCTCTAAAAGCCATCTTGTGGGCATTTTACAAATTCCCTCTCTTGGGTTTCACACCAGAGTGATCTTCCCAATCTACCTACGCATCGAAGTTCCACATGACAATTTCAACATTATCCTTATTATATGCTTTTTCTATTTCTTATTGAAATTTATATCCTGTGTGCTGTTGGGAGGCCTGTATATAATTCTCAACAGAATCTTTTTGCCCTTCTAGTGTCTTAACTCTACCCACAAGGACTCTACATCTTCTAATCTTGTGTCACCTCTAAGGAATTAGTTTTTTTTTACCATCTGAGCTACCTTACACACTCTGCCACCTGCCTTTCCTTTCAATACAAGGTTTACCCTCAGATGTTAGGCTCCCAACTATCTTTTATCAGCCACATCTCAGCCCATAATGTCTTACCTGCCGATCTCTAACTGCGCTACAAGAACAGTTACCTTATTCTGTATACTTCGTACATTCAAATATAATCCTTTATTCATCAACCTTTTTGATTTTGTCCCCATATTACACTTCAACTCATCCCACTAGTTTCGCCCTATCACTCTGGTTCCCATTCCCCTGCCAAATGAGTTTAAACCCTCCCCAACAACTCTAGCAAACCTGCTCGCAAGGATTTTGGTCCTACTCAGGTTCAGGTGTAATCTGTCCCGTGTACAGGTAATACCTTCTCCCGAAGAGATCCCAATGATACAGAATTCTGAAATCCTGCCCCTTGCACCACTTCCTCAGCCACGCATACATCAGTACCTTCATCGTATTCCTGCCTTGGCTAGCACGTGGCACCAGGAGTAATTCAGAGTCTAAGACTTTGGAGCATTCAAGTTGAAGTGAACGGACATCATGGATGTCTAAAGTGTCTTTCCCCTTCTACGCGAATGCTTTGACATGTACGGTATCAAGCATATTGCATACAGAAAGGTTGATGTTGTGTTCTTGGATTTTCAGAAGGCCTTTGACAAGGTACCACACATGAAGCTGCGAGCTACAAGCCCATGGTATTTCAGACTCTAGCATGGATAAAGCAGTGGCTGATTGGCAGGAGACAAAGACTGGGAATACAGGGAGCCTCTTCTGGCTAGCTGCTGATGAATAGTGGTGTTAGACAGGGGTCTGTGTTGGGACCGTTACTTTTTACGATATATGTCAATGATTTGGATGATTGAATTGATGGCTTTATTGCAAAGTTTGCAGACAATATGAAGATAGATAGAGGGGTCACACCCTTCGGTAGAAGAAGCGAAAGGGTTGTCAGTGTTTTTAGATGGAGAGAAACTACAAAAAAACTGAGGTACAAAGGGAGTTGGGAGCCCTTGTGCAGGATTCCCTAAAGGTTAATTTGTAGGTTGAGTTTGTGGTGAGGAGGGCAAATGCAATGTTCACATTCATTTCAAGAGGACTAGAAGATAAAAGCAAGGATGTAATATTGAGACTTTATAAAGCACTGGTGAAGCCTCACTTGGAGTATTGTGAGCAGGGTTGTGCCCTTTATCTTAGAAAAGATATGCCGAAAAAGGAGAGGATTCAAAGGAGGTTCACAAAAATGATTCCAGAAATGAATGGCTTGACATTTGAAGTGTGTTTGATGGCTTTGGGTCTGTATTGACTGGAATTCAGAAGACTGAGGGGTACCCTCATTGAAACCTATCGAATGATGAAAGGCCTTAATAGAGTGGGTATGGAGAGGATGCTTCCTACTGTGGGAAAGTCCAATACCAGAGTACACAACCTCAAAATAGAGGGGCGCGCTTTTAGAATGGAGATGAGGAGGAATTTCTTTAGACAGAGAGTGGTGAATCTGTGGAATTCTTTGGCAAATGAAGCTGTGGAGGCCAAGTCTTTACGTATATTTAAGGCTGAGGTTCATAGATTCTTAATTGGTCTGGGCATAAAGGGATACGGGGTGAATGCAGGGAATTAGGACTGAGAGGAAAATTGGATCAGCCATGATGGAATGGCAGAGCAGACGCCATGGGCCAGATGGCCTAATTCTGCTCCTATATCTTATTGTCTTCATAATGGTCTTAATGTGATTCCCATTACTCTACTGTACTACTGATACATCAGACTTTAACTACTTCTTCTCAAAGTTCAGGGCAAATTTGATCATGTTATGATCACTTTCCCCTAAGGGATCTTTTACCTTAAGCTCTCTGAATCAATTCTGGTTCATTGCACAACACCCAGTACAGAATAGCTGATCCTCTGAAAAACCATCTTATAGGCACTCTAGAAATTCCCCAACCTGATCTTCTTGTGTATTGAAGTCCCTCCATTACTACTGTAACACTGCCCTTTTGGCATGAATTTTCTATCTCCTATTGTAATTTGTAGGCCATATTCTTACTACTGTTTGAGGGTCTGTATGCAACTCCCATCAGGATCTTTCTACCCTTGCAGTTCCTTGGCTCTATCCACAATGATTCCACACCTTCCACCCCTATGTCACCTCTTACTAACCATTTTTTACCAGCAGAGCCACATCCTGCCTGTCCATTCAATGCAATGTGTATCCTTAGACACTAAGCTCCCAGCTGTAATCTTCTTACAGCCGTGATTCAGTGATGCCTACAACATCATACCTGTCAATCTGCAACTGTGCTGCAAGTTCATCCACCTTATTCCGTGTACTGTGGGCATTCAAATATAACACCTTCAGTTCTGTTCATCCTTTTTGATTCTGTCCACCTTTTGTGTTGCAACTCATCCTGTTGACGGCAATTTTGCCCTATCAACAGTCTTCTCCTCATTACACATTGCCTCTGTTTGTAAATTAGTAACCTCATCTTAGCACAATGTTCAACCTTTTGATTCCTAACTTGGTCTGCGATCTTACCAAGATCTGCCTCCACAACCTCTCCACAAACTGTTCTGGCACTCTGGTTCCAAGGAGAGAGAGGGAAATGGGAATGGGGAATGGTGAAGGGGGGGGGGGGGGGGCAATTACCAGAAGTTCGAGAGTACCCACAGTATTGGTGGCCATGGATTGCTGTGTTGAGGCCACACTCAAGTTGGGAGAACAACACCTTGTATTCCAGCTGGGTTGCCTCCAACCTGATGGCACGAACACTGATTTAGTCGAACTTCCGGTAATTGCTCCTCTGCCTCTCCTCCACCATTCCCCATTCCCCTATTCCCATTTCCCTCTCTCACTTTATCTCCTTACCTGCCCATCACTTCCCTCTGGTGCTCCTCCCCCTTCCCTTTCTTCCATGGCTTTCCATCCTCTCCTATCAGATTCCACCTTCTCTAGCCCTTTATCTCTTTCACAAATTGACTTCCCAGCTCTTTATTTCCCCTTCCCCTCTCCCGGTTTCACTGATCACCTAGCATTTCTTGTTCTCCTCCCCCTACCGTTTTACTCTAACTTCCAAACTTCTTTCCCCCCCGCCCCCCAGTCCTGATGAAATGACGACTGTTTACTCTTTCGCTATAGATGCCGCTTGGCCTGCTGAGTCCCTCTAGCATTTTGTGTGAGTTGCTCAGATTTCCAGATTCTGCAGATTTTCTCATTTGCAACTTCTTGTGTAGTTATAACTCCAGCTACCAAATCCAACTGTTTTCTTTTTAATTACCAATCAACAGTATTAATACAGCTTTTGTAAACAATGTTGATTTTGAGGATCTTCTGTGAGCAAAATAATTACAAGAAATCAATGTGTTTCAAAAGAATTAGCTTGCGAAATTTCTGAGGCACATGATAAAGTGCACATGCAGCTTGCAATCTATGTATGTAAAAGAAAAGCTAAACCTATATTACTCTCATATCGTTACAGTCACTGTTCAGCCTCTATAACAGCAAAATCTCTAGGGTGTACAGGAGATAAGAGGCAGAAGCAACTGAGGAATGTAAATAAGAGTGATCAAGGATAAAAGAAGCCAATTTTAAATTTATATTCTACATTTTTGACATCTTATTCTGTATTCAGCACTAATAAGACCTTTAGTGTTAAGTTATTTTCACAAATTATTCAAAAGGATACGTTCATTCCTAACAAAGCACAGCTAGAACTCTTTCAGAATGCTGTATTAGAATGAGTCTCTAACTTGGTATAACTTTAATTTGAGAGTTTTGTCTAAATATAAATTATTTCATCATTATTAATGCTGTAGTTCTTAAATAAGATAGGCTACTCAAAGTGTAATATTTAATTAAAAATACTTCAAATGTGAACAGAAAGGGAATTTACTACTCTCTGTTAAACTTATTCAACATTCTATCTAGCCAATTTTCTGAATCTTACAAGATTTAAAATAAGTACGAAAATGTTCCAATGATATATTCATAATTACCTGTGATAGTGTATTAAAATTTGCAAATCCACTTCCAAATGAATCGTTTCCAAACACTGAGACAAAAGGATCAGTAACTGAAACATAGAAAGAATGCAATATCAATATCATTACAAAAACAATTATTTTGATGCCTGTTTCAGATAATCATAGCAGCTACACTGAACTGCAATCATGTTAGCAAACATAATCTAGAACACAGTACAAACTCTTCTCAAAAGATTTCTGACAGGAGCCTCAAATGTGGGAAAATATTGGATATGTGCTCACTGATAAAATATAAAAAGGCAAATGGGCCTCAGTTGTACTTAATTCACATACTTTCATGAGCATAAGTTATGGCACTATTATACATTTAAATGTACATGGGGGAAAGTACACAAGATATTTTTTACAGTCAAAGTATACTTGGAAGCATAATCTCTTAAGGTGCATTTACTTTAATATAGGTTAATTGTTTTGCAATATTGTTACAGCTACAGTAAAGACTATTTGCTAAGAATTTCACTGATTACAAAATATTTTCAGATGTCCAAAGGGTGCTAAAACTGCAATGTATATGTTTAAGTGTTCAAATTCTATGAAATCATTTTGCACTTAGACTAGGAAATTGGAAGCATGGCAAAGGAGGAGGGAAGGCCTGCTTGCCAGGAACAACAATGGATGAGATTTTGTGCAGCTTATTTCAGACGGCTATCATTAACACGATTTAGCCATGTACTCTAACCTTCATAGAAAGTAACTTCTACACAATAAAGATAAACGCAATTAATTTGGTTGTGGTTAATGAAAGATCTACCATCATGTTGTGAAACTCTCCTCTGTTTTTAAATCAGTAAGAGTGACAGAAGGAAAATCCATTGGTCCAGTTAGCTTATCTCATGTAGATGTGATGACCCATGCATCACAGAACAGACATTCCCCGTTCTGCTGAGAGATAAAAAAGATGAAAACCAGGTAGAGAACTTGCAATCTGGAAAACTCATCTCCAACCCCATCAGCTGATTAAGAACAGCTCAAGCTGTCTCACCTACCTCATTTTCAAGACATCTTGAGCTTCTACCAGCAGCAACAAACAAGTTGAGTCTTCACTTGAATTCTGGCCTCTTGAACATCTTTTATATTTTTAAAAGCCATACCCAAGTGCCAAGGCTCAAACCTTGAAACACTCTCCAAACTTCGCACTGTTTAACCTCTTCAATTCAAAATCTCACTCTTTGGCCAATTTTTTGGCTATCTGACTTCTAGCAGAAGCCCTTCATCTTGTACTACAGGTGTACAGTTAAAACTCTCCATTAATATACAACTTCGTGTTAATCTTGCATAAGCTGTAAGAATGATGGAGGACCAGGGGACATGAGCTAAGATAACTTCCCCATACATCCAGAAACTAGCTTTTCGATAACTTCACAAACAATTTTCTAAGGTTCTTGCTTTTTAAATCATAGAGAAGTCCCCACCCATACATATGAGTTCCAGTTTGAGAAATATCTGTGTATCATACTTTGCCCACTTTTCGAAATCTCGATATCCTCATATGCAAGGACCACAGTTCGAGGACAAATTAGTTTTATCTTGCAGTGGATTGTTCCTTTGAACAAAACCAAGAACTTTATTGCTGCTACTGTGCGATCGGAAAAACCTCCAGGAGGAAGGCCCCGAATCCTCGGCTTTGCCTGTTGCTTGGCAGCCGGTGCCAGGGTCAAAGCGCTCGGCAGAGATGGTACTCGGTGTCGGAGGCTTGAAGTTCTCGGACAGTCTTGGACTTGGCTGTGGTCGGGGCTCCCAAAGTGCTGTATCGGCAAGCTGCGGCGCTGGAAGTTCATGGCAGGAAGAGTTTTTCTTTCTTCTACCGTCTGCGTGAGACGATGGGCTGTCGGGACTTTGAAACTTTCTTTTAAACCGTGCCATGGACTGCTCTTTATCGGATTATGGTATTGCTTTGCACCGTTGAAACTATTTGTTATAATTATGTGGTCTTTGTCAGTTAGTCTTTTATCAATTATGGTATTGTCTGCACTGTTGAAACTATATGTTAACTATAACTATATGTAACTATGTGGTTTTGTGTAGGTCTTTTAGCTTTAGGTTTGTCTGATAGGTTTGTAGTTCCTTTCCGGGGAACGTGCTAAGATGGTAGCGTGATATCAATACGCAGCAACCTCTCCAGACTCTGGATTGGGGATTACCAAACGTTATGTGGTTTTTCTTGTGTGGTCTGTTTTGTGCTTTTTCGTGATATCATTCTGGAGAACGTTGTCTCATTTTTTAACTGCATTGTATTTGTGGTTTATAAATGACAATAAACTGAATCTGAATGTGAGATAGCAACCACATGGAGATAGCAACCTCACCTTCTGGCATCTCATTCCACTCGTCTGCCACTCTCTAATGAGTAATATCACCTCACAGGTTCTCTTTAAATCTTTCCCCTCTCACCTTAAACCCTCTAGTTTTAAACTTCCCCTATCTGTGCCCCTCAGGATTTTACATACCTCTATAAGATCACCCCTCAGCCTCCTGCACTCTAGGAAAAATAACGCTTGCCCGCCTAATCTCTCCTTTTAACTCAATCCCTCCAGTTCCAACTATATGCATATTCAGTTTTTGTGTGAAACATCTTGTAATTATTTTTAAATTCCTTAATAAAATTCAATTCACTAGATGTGGGGTGCTAATTAGTTACATATGGCTAACAGTCAATATAATAGACCACAGTGCATTCAGGGAAGAGACTGGGCAGGCACATTGCTCACATGCCCAATACCAGACTCCCAAAACCAACATTCTAGTCTAACTCTACCTGAGAAGAGTTTGCCAGGTAGACAAGGATTTTCTCAAAATCTCCTTGGAAAAATTGCAATATTTCTCCCCAATTCCTGGGAAAACCTTGTCAAGAATATCTAAAGAGGAACATTCGGGAGTGGAACCTCAAATCCATGCATTAGGAGACCAAGAAAGCCCAAGAAATGAGTACACCATTTCATAAACTATCCACCCCTTCACCCTTGCATCTGCTGCACTGAGGAAGATAACATAATTTTCACATTAGCCTCATCAGAACTCACAGAACATGAGTGGAAGCAGGCATCCTTGGTCCTGAGTGACTGCTTATGAAAGACAACGGGGACTGGCAAACAGAAGATTTGGTACAACTCACGGAAAGGCTAGAAATACAGATAAATTGGAAAGGTGGAGCACTAAAAAGGGCAACAACAGAGCGTAAATGCACTCAAGAATATGCTCACGGCAATGTGAATGACGACATGAATACCTAATTAGCCAATTTCTGTAAACAACAGAAGGCCGACATTACAGTGCCTACAGTATTAATAATTGTTAATCTAAATTTCTCACCTGTATCAGCAGTGGATGAGACTGTACCACCACCAGGAACAAATGGATCATTGGCATTTATTGCTTCTGTCTAAAGTCAAATGTATATAAACATAACTATAAACTTTGTTTTACATGCAGTGAAAATTCAGAAAACTGAGAAATCAAATATTTTATATCGGTGTATATTTTACTGCGTAAAAGAAATCTCAATTTGTTCTGGATACACAGAATCAAGGCATTGGAACTTAGTCCACAAAAATATTTAATAGCCATGGGCAGGGGGAGGGTGCCATGGAACACCCAGCCCTGAGACACAAGGCAAGATCATTTGATTGCAATGGTTTATTGATCATTATAGAATGTCTCTCTGATTCTATTTATTATAAATTGCTATGATTGTACATTTAGACAGAGATATAATGTAAAGATTTTTACTCCTCATGTATGTGAAGGTTGTAAGAAATAAAGTCAATTCAATTAAATTCCACCTCTTCCCCTTTTTCCAACCATGATTTCTCTCTCTCTGCCCCATTGCCACTCTCAGTCCACAATAGAGACCATATCAGAATCAGGTTTATGATCACTCAAGTATGTCATGAAATCTTTTTATTTGAGGCAGCAGTACAGTGCAATACATAAAATTACTACAATACTGTGCAGAACTATTAGGAACCCTAGCTATATATATGTGCCCAAGACTTTTGTACTAATTCTCACAACATAGCCAAAAAGGGATTTCAGTTATCTCCCAAAAATAAGGAAGTATTACAATCAAAGGAAAGCAGAAGCTCCCCCTGGATTCTTGGATGCCACTGAGTTGAACTGATTATCTTATAATTTATCTTGCTGTTGCATGTAGGAGGGCCCTGCCTGTGATGAATTAATGGAAATCCGGGAAAATCAAAGACACTATATCAATTCTAGTTCTTTTTTTCTAAATATAATGAACACTAGATTTGTGGACTAAATTTCCAGGAAAAAGATTACTCCATTAAAGATCTTGCCATTCAAAAACATGTATCCAAAAGATTTCAGTGATCTTTTAATTTTGGCTCAAATCAAGAGGTCATGGCTCATGCAACTCAAAGTAGCTTAAATTTTAGTTAATTTCCTTATCAGTACCACAGAGAATTGCATAATTTCCTGAACAACACCCTCACTGAGCACTGTCCCAAAAAAAAACTGTCATATTATTCTGAGAGGTCTATGGTTTCTTTCCACAGAACAACCATATATTATTAGAATTGCTGTGTCAGGGAGTATTCAGGATTTATGTGAATGTTGCAGATATTAATTCAAGCAAGAGCCAGTCTTCAGTTTTAACGAACCAATCTCCAGTTGCAATTATATACTGCAAGCAGTAAATTGAAGATGAGATGTTTGTGTCTGCACCAGCCAAAGATGGGTTTAAGGAATTTGCACCATTGTAACATCGTGCAAGTTCAGGAACAATCGCAATTAGTTTATCTCAGCAAGCATATTTGAACATTCAGAGGTGTCTCCCACTGTCGATATGCAATTCACAGGAAACACTGTCAAGCCAAAGTATTGAAGTAAATGATACATTTTTAATTGTATTGATCTCAAGGATATAAGATGTGATGTACTTTTGAGCTTATTTTGATGAGTGAAGACTTCTATGTCACCAGGTTCAGTGCTTCAATGGTGACTCTGACCACAGACACAACAGCTCCAAGCAGACCTCAGCCTGGGATTGGGAACCTTGCAGTGGACTTCCATGTATCAGTCTAATTTCCTGCCTCCCTCATTCCAATTGGAATTTGGCTGAGGTTCTGAATTAACCATCACTTTCTTAGACCTGACCCCAAGTCCCAGACTTGCCTGTGTCTGCTTGGTAACAGTCAGCATGCAAAAGGAGGTGTGCGAGGGCCACTGTTTGTCCACTGATGCTGCGTGCCTCAAGCCTCACTGAATTTTGCAACAACACTCTGAAAATAAACACTATTCCTGAAACACATATCTAGGCCGTGTTCTTCAGAACGGTTTCAAAATGTGTTCATTTTCAGGATGTGGTATTTGTTGTTAAAAACAACTAATGCCCACTGCTAATTGACCTTGAACAAAACGGTTTGCTCTGTTAGGTCTGCTTTGAAGTCACAAAGATCAGTCTTGGTAAGAACAGCAGTTTTCCTTTCCTAAGGAACATTGATCAACCAGTTAGTTTTTAAAATGGAGGGCAAAGTTCCAATGGCGCTAGTCAGCAACTTCCTTGAGCTCTCTGCAGAAACAGTTCAATTTCTATCTTTAATGTCTCTCTTTTTCCTTTTCAAGGTGGATAGGCCAAGGTGGAAAGACCCTGACCTGGAGCTGAACACAATCTTAGGCTTTTTGTTATGTTGGTTCCCGTTCTCGGCTGTTTACGATATCGCAAGGACATGGCCTAGAAGATGAGAGTGCCTTCAGGGTCCTGAGGCTTTGTGGCCCTGGGAACAAGCTGATTATAAGCTAGTACCACTAACTGAAATGTTACGGGATTTAACAGAATATCAGGAAGAGTGGGGACTCTGAACTTACATCTCTGTCTCTCTTTCCTTCGTTGTTGGGGAAGAGTTTGCTGCTGGGTCTGAGTACTTGGGGAAATAAACAACATGGCAGACTTAAACACCCTAAATCAGCGAGTTGTTTTGTTTCTGTCTCCTCCTCGCTGTGTAACACCTCTCTGCCTCTTCATTAGGAAGAGAGTGAGCCTGTGGAATGTTGAATTGTCAGGTGAACAATTAGTTTTTGTTGTATTGCAGATCATGGTCTCTCTTGGGGGCTTTGCTATTTGCTTCTTGGTGGGCGGAGGGTGCTGCTGCTTTTTTTGCTGAATTAAGTGGGGTAGAGGAAGGGTCGATGCTTTGCTGCTGCTTGTACATGGGGGAGGAGTGGGTGGGCTTTGGGGCTTTTTGTGGATGTCTGCGAAGAACAAGACAATAGACAATAGGTGCAGAAGTAGACCATTCGGCCCTTCAAGCCTGCACCGCCATTTTGAGATCATGGCTGATCATCTACTATCAATACCCGGTTCCTGCCTTGTCCCCATATCCCTTGATTCCCCTATCCATAAGATACCTATCTAGCTCCTTCTTGAAAGTGTCGAGAGAATTGGCCTCCACTGCCTTCAGAGGCAGTGCATTCCACACCCCCACAACTCTCTGGGAGAAGAAGTTTTTCCTCAACTCTGTCCTAAATGACCTACCCCTTATTTTCAAACCATGCCCTCTGGCACTGGACTCTCCCAGCATCTGGAACATATTTCCTGCCTCTATCTTGTCCAATCCCTTAATAATCTTATATGTTGCAATCAGATCCACTCTCAGTCTCCTTAATTCCAACATGTACAAGCCCAGTCTCTCTAACCTCTCTGCATAAGACAGTCCTGACATCCCAGGAATTAAACTTGTGAATCTACGCTGCACTTCCTCTATAGCCAGGATGTCCTTCCTTAACCCTGGAGACCAAAACTGTACACAATATTCCATATGTGGTCTCACCAGGGCCCTGTACAAGTGCAAGAGGATCTCCTTGCTCTTGTACTCAATTCCCTTTGTAATAAATGCCAACATTCCATTAGCCTTCTTCACTGCCTGCTGCACTTGCTCATTCACCTTCAGTGACTGATGAACAAGGACTCCTAGATCTCTTTGTATTTCTCCCTTACCTAACTCTACACCGTTCAGATAATAATCTGCCTTCCTGTTCTTACTCCCAAAGTGGATAACCTCACACATTCACATTAAGCATCATCTGCCAAGTATCTGCCCACTCACCCAGCCTATCCAAGTCACCCTGAATTCTCCTAACATCCTCATCACATGTCACACTGCCACCCAGCTTAGTATCATCAGCAAACTTGCTGATGTTATTCTCAATGCCTTCATCTAAATCGTTGACGTAAATCGTAAACAGCTGTGGTCCCAATACCGAGCCCTGTAGCACCCCACTAGTCACCACGTGCCATTCCGAGAAACACCCATTCACCGCTACCCTTTGCTTTCTATCTGCCAACCAGTTTTCTATCCATGTCAATGTCTTCCCCCCATGCCATGAGCTTTCATTTTACCCACCAATCTCCTATGTGGGACCTTATCAAATGCCTTCTGAAAATCGTGGTACACTACATCCACTGGATCTCCCTTGTCTAACTTCCTGGTTACATCCTCGAAAAACTCCAATAGATTAGTCAAGCATGATTTACCTTGGTAAATCCATGCTGGCTTGGCCCAATCCTATCACTGCTATCTAGATATGCCACTATTTCATCCTTAATAATGGACTCTAACATCTTCCCCACCACCGATGTCAGGCTGACAGGTCTATAGTTCTCTGTTTTCTCCCTCCCTCCTTTATTAAAAAGTGGGATAACATTAGCCATTCTCCAATCCTCAGGAACTGATCCTGAATCTAAGGAACATTGGAAAATGATTACCAATGCATCCGCAATTTCCAGGGCCACCTCCTTTAATACCCTAGGATGCAGACCATTTGGACCTGGTGATTTGTCAGCCTTCAGTACCATCAGTCTACTCATACCGTTTCCTTCCTAATGTCAATCTGTTTAATTTCCCCTGTTACCCTATGTCCTTGGCCCATCCATACATCTGGGAGATTGCTTGTGTCTTCCTTAGTGAAGACAGATCTAAAGTACTTATTAAGTTCTTCTGCCATTTCTCTGTTTCCCATAACAATTTCACCCAATTCATTCTTCAAGGGCCCAACACTGTTCTTAACTATCTTCTTTCTCTTCACATACCTAAAAAAGCTTTTGCTATCCTCCTTTATATTCCTGGCTAGCCTGCGTTCGTACCTCATTTTTTCTCCCCGTATTGCCTTTTTAGTTAAGTTCTGTTGTTCCTTAAAAATTTCCCAATCATCTGTCCTCCCACTCACCTTAGCTCTGTCATACTTCCTTGTTTTTTTAATGCTATGCCATCTCTGACGTCCTTTGTCAACCACTGTGGCCCCTTTCCCCCCTTTGAATCCTTCCTTCTCCGGGGGATGAACTGATTTTGCATCTTGTGCATTATTTCCAAGAATACCTGCCATTGCTGTTCCACTGTCTTTTCTGCTAGGATATTCGTCCATTTAACTTTGGCCAGCTCCTCCGTCACGGCTCCATAGTCTCATTTGTTCAATTGCAACACTGACACCTCCGAGCTGCCCTTATCCTTCTCAAATTGCAGATAAAAACTTATCATATTATGGTCACAACCTCCTAATGGCTCCTTTACTTCAAGAATTTCAGGTTGTATGTTGTATATATTCTCTGATATTAAAGGGAATGACTGAACTACTGATCCAGTGGCTTCTGGGCCAATATTATTGACTCAAGTTTAGATTAACTAAATTCAAATGCCCCAGTTTTGGCAACTCTCAGTTCTTCCTGCAATTGATAGTCCTGTAATGTAATCAATAAGTAACCCTTTGGATCCAAGACTTAGATCCAGCTTTTTTTTAAAAACACCGTATTATGGGTGGAACACACTAAAACGCACCCTGATAAATACTCTCCTGCTCTTCCATTTCATTATTAACTGGAACTTGCAGCCCAACAAGGTTTGCAATGGTAATCACTTCATTCCATATCATTATGCTGCTGCCTTATCAGTTTTAGATTGGTTTCTTTGTACTTTGTTTAACGATAATGGCAACTGAATACATAATTTTTCCCATACTTACTGATTCCACATTAGTATTAGTTAATGCATTATTGAAAAGATCACCCTCTGTGGCTGTAAATGGGTCATTTGCAGACTGCTGAAAGAAGTTATCAGACGCATCAGCAAAAGGGTCTGTGCCTTTAAAAGGATCACCTCCAAAAGGATCTGCAAAACACCATAACAAAAATGATAGCACAATCAAAAAACTTATAGCAGAGATGATGCCTACCATAATTATCAGTTAAGTCTGAGCTCACTAGAAATAACTATTAAGCCCAGATACGCAAGACCAAATTCCTCCAAATGTAGGCTAAATGTATTCAAACAAATAGCTTCATGATATTCTGGTTCAGGATCTATGATCAGAAATATTTTCTCAGCTTCTCTTTAACCAGGTGCTACCTGACTTACTGAGTGTTCCTAGCAGTTTCTGTTTTTAATTTCACATTTTCAGTATGACAGTTTTTGAATTTTCAGGCTTCATGTTGTAAGTAAGAGTTTTTGAGAGGATCAGGGGCTGTTTATACTGCAAAAAATCCACCACAGAATGAATGAAGTTTCACAAACAAGAGAAAGTAGTTCTTAAAAATTTAGTCTGAACAATTTTATCCACCTCTGAGAACATCACCTTTTAAAGTTACGAAAGCTAGTAAATATTTTTTTAAGATTTCCAGATTATATGAAATTACTAGCATGACATTTCATAGCTAGATTTGCAGATGAACTGGTAGGTTCTTAAACTGGCAAGCTGTTAAACAACTAGAATGAATACTCTCCCATCCTTATCTCTTCCATTTTTGCTCTCCCTCCTTAGTTTAATGAACGCTGTAACAGTAAACATCATTTACTTGCGCAGCACATGCACAATTCTTTCCACAGCAGATGTGGCCATTGTATGATGAGTAAATGAGACACACAGGGAATACAATGAATCACTTTTACTATAAGGTTAAAAATATGAATATGAATTGACACGTCTGTATGTTTGCATTAATCTTATTTTTGTGCCCCTTTATCAATAAATACTTTTAAAAATAGTACCATCAGATTTCAACGGACCTCTCTATCTTTGCTGGTAAGTGACCCAGTTACGGGGTTCGTAACAGCTCACTCCAATGGAGATCTAAGCTAATATCAGGTTTTTCCTCCTAAGTAATGTAGATGACACATACCTAATCTTTCATTCCCCTGAGTGTAGAAGAGTGCTGATAGCATTTACATTATTTCTTTGCAATGCTAATTCAGGCTGGCCTTCACATTTCTACGCTCATCCTGTTCAACAGTCACTGAATATCTGGGAATCTATAACCGTTTCTCTGCAGTAATTCAGTTTTAAAATTGTTATGCTCACATTCCACTTTCTCTGTGGTGTCATTTCTTCCCGCTTTTGTATTCTCCTCCCGTCCCACAAGCTTTGTGGTATCTGTGCAGTTCAAATACTAGCATCATTTGCAGCTTAATTTTAATTACTCCACCATATGTGCTGGTGCCTTCAGTTGCCAGGGCCCCATGATCTGGAGTCCCTACGCTAAATCACTCCACCAGTCTACCCATTTCTCATCATTTAAGGTGCTCCTTAAAACCTAGCCCATGACTAGGTTTTGGTCACCTGTCCTGATATTTTGTGTGAGGCTTGTGAAGATATATTCTTCTGTAAAGTGCCCTAGGAGCTTCAACTCCATCAAAAATGTGTATAGGGCTGGTGTAGAAGAAATTTAAAATTCAAATTTTCCTGACAAATGTGTCATCATGATTGTAAACAATAAAAATCAGAATATTATATGCTTGAACCGATCTTATTATAAGAATAGATAAGTAGTTTGACAATAAACATGACGTTAAGCATTAAATAAAATTGCCATGCTTCAGCTAAGACCGTTTATCTCTTGTTACACCAGGCATGACCCCACAACAAAAACTCTTGCTACCTTTTAAAAACAGCCTCACCTTATTTAGACTTGAGAGAAAGAATCAACTTTGTATTCAGTCCCATTCCATCCCTATTATTTTCTTGCAAGACACTGTATTACTGTATTACTTCTCATACATCTATCAGTTATTCTTTGATTCTTTTTGGCACTTTAGACTAACGAGTAATTTATGGTAGCCTACAGCAAATCTTTGGGAAGTGGTGGAAAACCAAAGCAACTACCGGAAACCTTGGCATCTCAGGGAGAAAATGAGAACTGCACACAAGAACAAAGCACCTGAGATCAGGATCGAACCTGGGAGCTCCAGGGCAGCAGTGCTAACTGCGATGTCACGTTGTCTGTCCTAGTGCACATTTGGTGAAACAGCTTCAAGTGGAAGTAACTTGCAAATTTTTTTCCTTACCTGCAATGTCAACCTTCCCAAATAGATCATCCTTAAAGGGATCATCTGGGGAAAAATAATTGAATTAAATGATGTTTAAAGAATAACTTTTTCAAGAATAGATCCACAGCAATTACACAGGTACATGTGTGTTTTATTGTGCAACCATGTTCCCTATCTGAAAACTATTGCTGCTTTATGTGTATTATATAGTTAATATTTAATATTTTCTTTACTTTAGCAAAGGGTGTGAAATGAGTTTGATTTTGAATTGGGGGTGGAAAAGGAAAGATGAGGCAAAGTGGAAGGGTAGGGCTTTTGGGGAGGGGTAAAGGAAGAGAAAGGAGGAAGTGAAAAATGGAGGGGATGGAGAATTTTTGGAAGGAAAGAGAGAGATTAAGGGGAGCAGATACAAAGCAAGGCAAATTAGCAGAAATATTGGATACTGGTAACGAGATCGTGAGTTGAATTTTGTTTTGAGAGAGTGAACTGTTGTGCACTCAGTGTTCTGCACTCTGACTGGGTTCCGGTTTCTCATCGCCTTTGACACTTGCAATCTGCTTTAGTGCCAAAAGATCGCTCATAGCGGGTAAATTGTACCTTCTGAAAGGAGGTTACAGCAGCGTTGCCATAGGTGCTAATTTGAAATACACATTGTGGAAGTACTAACAGAGCTTAGAAGCTTAGTTGATTGCTGAACAGCTCCTTATGAACAATGGTTCATTGTCATATGTATTGAGTTAGTGTGATTATCAAATATGATACACCTTTTATTCAGACTGGCCTTCTGAAAGGGGAGTACTACACTGCTATGTACATATGAACATTCACAAAAAGCTGTTTCATTCAGTCAATTTATTAGTCACGTTATAGAAGATTTATTTATCTTATTTCTCTGGCAACTTCTAACTTATTGTTCTATAATTTCTACACTATCATTGCCTTGCAGTACCGTAGAGCTATTTTGCAAGTCATGTTTCCTTATCATGTGCCAAAACAGTGACTACTATATTACAAGGGTGGTGGGGGAAGGGTTATTGGATTCCTCAATATCAGTCTGTGTTGTTATTTCCATAATACACAGTAGCAGCATCAATGCGTGGGTCAAGTGTGTGCAGGGAAAAATAATTTTGTATTGATTTGTAACATATATTCAGTGAGAGAGTTTTATTCCATATGTCAAATTATTGGGGTATCTTTTGTGAATTCTGTGTGGGAAAGTTTCATAACGCAAAGGTGATGCACAGACCAACTATGATTGGGGATTTTGAATTACAAGAGAAAATCAAAATGGTAGAACTGCATAATTTAAGGTATAGTCCTCCAGAGCAAACTCCACGTGACAGCAATAAAGACTGGGGCTTATGGCTGTCTATTAACTGCCTCTTAACTCTAAGAAGATGTTCAGTATCAAATGTCAAATTGAGTGGTGGGGGGGGGGGGGGGAGGGAAGTGTCAGGACCTTGCAGCAAGAGAATCCACCACACTCATTGGGTAAAATACAAGTTTTTTTCCACCAAATTGTTATAAATCTTAAAGGTAGGCTTGAAGGAACTGAAAATTTTAAATTCAAGTAATCAATTAAGCCTAATCTGTTACATTGGCCATGAAACTACCAGACTGTTATGACTGTTTGGTTTCATAATGTCCTTCAGAGGAAGAGATATGCCAGAATTCCCAATTGAGATCCATACATGAAACCAGATCTACACAATGTACTTAACTCTAATTGTCTTTTAAAGTGGTTCAGTGGGCCATTAGTAATGTTCAATAAACACTGGTCTTGCCTATATCATAAACAGCCAATGAACGAATTATAAAAATCATTAAGTTAGGATGGTCTCAAGTGCTTTGAAACTAATTGATTGATGCAATATAATTGCATCCCAAGTCAATAAATAAATGATTATTAACCATCTCAAGCACCAATTATTTTGGAATCTGCAGTCGTATGTTTAATTAGAAACTAAAACTGCAAGTTTAGGAAACATAGAAAACCTACAGCATAATACAGGCCTTTCAGCCCACAAAGCTGTGTCGAACATGTCCTTACCTTAGAAGTTACCTAGGTTTACCCAAGGTCCTCTGTTTTTCTAAGCTCCATGTACATATCCAGGAGTCTTTTAAAAGACCCTATCATATCCGCCTCCATCACCATCGCTGGCAGCCCATTCCACGCACTCACCACTCCCTGTGTAAAAAATTTACCCCTGACATCTCCTTTGTACCTGCTTCCAAGCATCTTAAAACTGTGCCCTCTCATGCTAACCATTTCAGCCCTGGGAAAAAGCCTCTGACTATCCACACAATCAATGCCTCTCATCGTCATGTACACTGGTGGTGGCCAACCTATCGATCGCGATCGATCTTTGAGACTTTCCCAGTAGATCCCGAAACAAAAAAAGAAAAATAAATACACAAATACTGTTGAGAGATTGTTTCTGGGTTGCGGGGTTTTAGTTCCGTTCTTTCTGCCCAGTGCACATGCGTGTAGTTCTCCCGCACTACACAGTGTAATTCAATCGTCCCCAACCACCGGGCCATGAGGAAATGATATGAGTCAACTTCACCTTTCCTCATTCCCTGTCACACCCACTGTTGAACTTGAACCCACGCGCAGTCATCAGTTGCCTAAATGTAGTGACACCCTCGCGCCAGGGATCACTGGTTGGCCTCGCGTGGCTGGCGGGAAGCGCCGTAGCTACTGGCCTGGAGCTTGGACAGATGGGCGCCACCTCTAAACCTGTTTAACACACCGAATGCTCGTGGGGAACCCAGTGCTAAAATATTTGCAGATGACCTAATTTGGGCTCAGGATTTCATAAGTAGCAGAGCAGCTACCTTGCTGCGATCTACTGAAACAAACTTTTGTCGGCCAATAGATCCCACAAGGGGGGCAGGCACGGACCCTGTCACACTCCCCGCTTGGTCAGCCGCGCTCCCTGGACTGTGACCACCGCAGCCCCGGCATGGGGACCTCCGGCCCTGACCTTGTCCTCTCAACCCACCCACGACCAGCCGTACCTAGCCAAGGCAGCTGGCGGTGGGCGGGCAGGAGGCTGCAGTTCGGGCCCGGAGGCTGTCTAATGAGGCAATGAAGCCCTCAAAACTGCTTCGGCACCTTGAGTCCGAGCACCCTGCACTTGAAGACAAACCCATTGAGTTTTGTGAGTGGAAAAAACGTGAGCAGTGTGGGACAGAAGCTAAGTGCCAAGAGCCGTGAAAACTGAACTGTGGAACAGACTGGACAATATTAAACAGGTCCGCGGTGCGAAAAAGGCTGGGTACCCCTGATGTACGCACATTATTTCTACTTCCAGGTTGTGGGGTTTTACTTCCGGTTTTATCTGTCCCGGTGCGCATGTGTGTAACTAATCGATCTGGGGTCGATCTTGCCTTTCAACTAAGGCCGAGGTAGGGGATCTTGGGGATCTTGGACTTTAAAAGGTTGGTAACGTCGAATGTACATCTCTATCAGGTCACCTCTCATTCTCCGTCGCTCCAAGGAAAAAAGGCCGAGTTCATTCAACCTATTCTCATAAGGCACGCTTCCCAACATAGGCTACATCCTTGTAAATCTCCTCTGCACCCTTTCTATGGTTTCCACATACTTCCTGTAGAGAGGTGATCAGAATTCAGCACAGTACTCCAAGTGGGGTCTGACCAGGGTCCTATACAGCTGCAACATTACCTCTCGGCTCTTAAACTCAATACCACAGTTGATGAAGGCCAATGCACCGTATGCCTTCTTAACCAGAGTCCACCTGTGCAGCTGCTTTGAGTGTCCTATGGACTCGGACCCCAAGATCCCTCTGATCCTCCACACTGCCAAGCGTCTTACCATTAATACTATATTCTGCCATCATATTTGACCTCTTTATCACTGGTTTATTTTGCAGCATTTTGTACTACAACAAATGAAATTCTATTTTAATTTCTCCTTTATTAGAAGTTTGATTTGGCCATGGTGCAGGAAGCTCAGGTGTATTTATTTCATACATCTGCTGAAAAATGTCCCAGTTTTATAAAACTATGTAAAGAAAATATTAAGTTTCAAAATGAGATCAAAAAAGTTAACTTACTTCCAGTGAACGGATCTGTTTGAAAGAAGTCTAGGTTGGGGTCTGTGATATTGTTGGGGTATTCACTAGCTTTCATATCAAAAGGATCTTCCTACAAGAATTAAAAATATACATTTATGTATAAGAGTATATACTGGTTAAATTTTGGATATTTCTTTCATGATATATATGCTTTTGATTGCAAAGGCACCTTCTTCAGATGACTATTATCAAACATTTAAGCCAAGTATGCTCTCAGTAGAAAACAGCAATATTCAAACCATTTTAAAAGCAATTTTGATGAACAAAAAATACTTCAAAATTAAAAACCAAATTGCATCAACTATATTAAAGCTAAGCAATAAAAAATTCTGAGAATATTCATATTCCCAACATAACTTCAGCTAAATAACATGCCTTGACCATCTGAAACACGTTTGTAAAAGTATAAAAGGAAACAAACCTTCCTAAAATTGTTGGTGTTTAACTATCTATCAGTGCATGGCACTGCAGTGTTTAACTGACAATAAAGTGTTGGCTTGCATCTCAATTTCAAATCCCTTTTAAATTCAACCAGTACTTCCAAACTGTATAAAATTTAACAAAACTGCAAATCAGAATATTTCAAATGATTATATAGGAATATGAGCGAGAGCTAAATTAAGAACTAAACTGATACTTCTGTCCGAAAGCAAAACTTCCATTTAATGATTGAATCAAGCCGGGAGAGAGATCCAATTCCAACAATCACACCCCAGCCCAAAAACCTAAACAGTAATTTTAATCAACATTCATGTTCTCTGTGAGAAAATGTCCATAACCAAACTCACATTTTCTGCAAGACTGGGTTGCTGAATTTCAGTCTGTTCCGTCTTCATCATCGGTGTTGTGCCGAGGGTGGGTTCAGCAATGCTGTTGTTGACCTAGAAACAATATTCACACAAATGCATTACTGAAAACTGAAAAGGCTCAATGAAAATAAATGGATAAATACCCATCATATAAAGAGTGTTAAGTGCTTATGTACTACTATCATCAACAGTTACTTGATTGCAAAGGGGGAAGTTTAACCAGGCATGATAAAAAATATCTACAAATAAACAAGGTACAAATAACTCATTGTAAACACCAAATTGAAATGCATTACAGCTCCAACTTCCTGAATTATAACATTAATAGCTAGGTTGAACAAACACAGCCAATAGATTTCAACTGAATTGATTTTAATCATTTGATTTTCAATTATTGTTCAAGTCAGTGCCACTTGTCTTCGAGAAACTGCTCTCCAGTGAGATTTCTATCAGTATCTTTTACTTGGCTGACCCTCAACGGTTCCAATTTCCTTTCTTGTTTTCAATAAGGTGTTGATGAAAACATGCTTCCATTGCCACATCTCTTTCCTTAAGTGATGTCATAACTATTAAATAGATGGCTCTGAAAGCATTTGTGACATACACATTTTGCTCTTCACAATTATAAAGATACTTCTTTTGTTCCCTCCACCCCTCCCTCTCTCTGGAACTTAAACACACACTTTTCCAGTTCTGATGAAGGGTCACTTTTCTGAAATGTTAATGCTGTTTCTGTCTCCACAGAATGTACCAAATTTGCAAATAAATTGCAGCACCTTTTTATTTTATATGAGAAATGGAGAAATGGGACAAGGATATTTTGTTCCCATTTCTGTTAAACACTGATTATAGAATTCTGAAGCATTAATCAAGTTGGGATTCTGGCAAATTAGAGGCAAATCTCAAAATCCGAAAATAACAAAGTGTCCCATCTGGGATATGTGGTTCGGTTCCTAGAGCCCCTGTACCTAGGACAACCAGCTAGAAGTTGATCAGCCCATCAACATTATTTTGTGTGACAAGTACAGTTGCAAGATAAAGTTTGTGAACCCTTTGGAATTACCTGGTTCTCTGTATTAATTATTCAAAATGTCTGACCTTCATTTAAGTCACAATAATAGACAAACACAATTTGCTTAAACTAATAACACACAAACAATTGTACTTCTTGTTACTACTGAGTACACCATTTAAGCAATCACAGTCTAGGTTCAAAAAAGTATGTGAAAAAGTATGTAAAAAAGTATGTCTGGGGTAATGCCTTCTACAAAAGCTATTTGGAGTCAGGTATTCAAATCAATGAGATAAGATTGGAGGTGTGGGTTGTAGAGGTTCCCTACCCTATAAATAAAAGCACACGCAAAGTCAGAGTACTGACAGAACCTGCTCTTCTCAAGAAAGATCTGTTTACGTGCACCATGTCTCGATCAAAGCAACTTTCAGAGGACCCTAGAAGAACTGTAGAAATGCATGTAGCTGGAAAAGGCTACAAAAACATACCTAAAGGACCTGAGTATTCATTAGTACACAGTAACAGAAATTGTCTACAAATGGATGAAATTCAGTACTACTCTCCTTAGAAGTGGGCATCCTGCAAAAAACACACCCAAGAGCACAATGTGCAATGTTGAAGGAGAAAAAGAATCCAAAGGCAAAAGCAAGGGACCTGCAGAAGTCTTGAGAACTTGCTGAAGTCTCTGTTCATGTGTCCACTTTAAGAAAAACATTGAATAAGAATGGTGTTCATGGAAGGACAGCATGGAGGAAACCACCCCTCTCCAAAAAAAAAACATTGCTTGCATGTCTCAAGTTTGCAAAAGACTACCTGGATGTTCAACAATGCTTCTGGGACAATGCTCTGTGGATAGATGAGACAAAAGTTCAACTTCTTGGCAGAAATGCATAGCACTATGTTTGGAGGAAAAAGGGCACTACACACCAACACCAAAACTTCATTCCAACTGTGAAGCATGGTGGAAGAAGCATCATGGTTGGGGGCTGCTTTGCTGCCTCAGGGCCTGGACAGCTTGCAAACGTTGAGGGAACAATTAACTTAATATTGTATCAAGACATTTTACAGTAAAATATCGGGGTACGGTCAGTCATGTGATGCTTAATAGAAGTTGGATAATGCAACAAATCGATGATCCAATCAATAACAGGATGGTTTAAAAAGAAGAAAATGTGTTTTTTGGAATGGTCAAATCAGAATCCAGACCTTGACCCAATTGAGATGCTGTGGCATGATCTGAAGATTCATGCAAGGTATCCCAGAAATACTGATGAACTGAAACAGCTTAATATGAAAGAATGGTCTAAAGTTCCTCCTTGTCATTGTGCAAGTCTGATCAGCAGCTACAGGAAACGTTTGTGGAGGTTCTACCAGCTATTAAACACAAGGATTCACATATTTTTTCCCAGCCTATACTGTGAATGATTAAACAATGTGTTAAATAAAGACATGACAAATTTGCATGTTATTAGCTTAGGCAGATTGCGTTTGTCTGTTATTGTGACTTAGATGAAGATCAGACTACATTTTGAGTGTTTAATGCAGAAAACCAAGTAACTGTAAAGGGTCGCAAACCTGTTCTTGCAACTGCACATTGCGTAGACTATCATTTGCAACCATGTAATTTCTTTCAAAGTTAAATTTTCCACTCCAGTTTTTAAACTCCTCGATGTAGACTGCAGAAAATAAACATGATTAACCTTTGAAATGTCACTTAATGGTTGTACTAACTGCTTGAAACTGAAGGCCAGGGAATTCACAAAATAGTGCAGTTTATATTTATGAACAAAATTATTTCAAATACAGCTGAATTGAAGTGATTGAAAATGTCTTACCACAGGCTCAATAATGGCCTCTTCTTTCTCCAATGGACTTTGCCGCTCTGTATCTTCCTTCTGCTCAGTGGACTCACCAACACCGTTGTTGAGATCACAGTGCTCAACACTGCCATTGACAATAGGTTGCAGATGATTCTGCCACCTGAGTTGGTTGTTTGTGCTTTCCTCGTTGTGCAACTCAGACAACTTGAACTTCACCTTTCAATACAAAACTCAAGGAGTTATTGAACGTGCTTAAAATACCTGGGTGACAGGTGGACAATCTGAAATACTTATAAATAATAAGACAATGAGTTTTCAGCCTGGAAATGACATTGATGTGGCATGGGGAAAATGGAGCTTAGAGCCCCATCCCTTCATCACATTCCACCTATAACCCCCATCTCATCCTTTCCTCTCACATTTATTCAGTCTGATAGCATTGACCCAAAATCTTGACAGTCCCTTTGCCTTCACAGATGCTGGTTGACCCATCAGTTCTTTCAGTACATTTTTATTCCTCCAGCTTCCATTATCTGCAGTCTCTTGTATTTCCAATAACCAAAAGCAGTTCAAACATGTATGCACATAATCCCTTAACAAGTTTTTCTTTAAAATAAGCATAGCTAGTTATTTTCAGCAAGGCACACATAATATGTTCGGGCTTCTTTGGCTGCCAGTTGCTAAGGTGCCATTCTATTTCATTTGCATAGCCTATGAATGTAGACGATTAAGCCAGCTGATGTCTACACAAGTTGACAGCAAGGATGCCTCTGAGCTAACTTGAACCACAATCCTGGTTAACATCACGTCTAACTTAAAATTATAACACTCATTTTCAAACCTTTTCATAGTCTCACTGTTCCACCTTTCTGTAATCACTTCTAGCTTTTGCAGCCCTGATATCTGCACTCTCCAACTCTCCATTCCTTGCAAATTTGATAGGTTTATCTTCAAGGGCCTTGCAATCTGGCACTCACAACAAAAAGCTGATACTTTCTTATGGTCATGGACCTCCAGGCAGAATACGCTCCATCTACTACCACTCTCTGTTCTATGGGTAGGCGAATGGTGCTCAATAGTAACTCATTGAGTGCATCTATGAAAAAAAGCTTATTTTCTACCTTTGATGTCCTCCTTTTTCCTTTTTATGGTAAACAGAGTTCTGTTGAAGACCCTGGCCTGGAGATACACTCAGACCAGTTCTTTGCGATGTTGGGACCTGCTCCTGGGGCCTCACAACCAGATACTTTTCATGGTCTAGAAAATAAGTGCACATTAGAGATTCCAAGGCTTTGCGGCCCTGTGGATGGGCCGATTCTAAGCTGGTGCCGCCAAATGAAATGTCACAGGAGAGAACAGAACATTGGGAACAGCAGTAGCTGTCAGATGCTCTGAACTCGGCAAATCGCATGCTCTCTCTCGTTGATGGGGAGAGTTTGTTGCCAATTCTCTGGTTGGAGAACTCGAAAGAAAAAACGGCATAACAGACTTTTAACACTGTAAATCAGCGAGTTGTTTTGTAATGTCTCCCCTCTCGCTGTTGTTAGAGAGAGCCTGTGGTATGTTGAATTGTCAGGTGATTGATTGGTTTTTGTTTTACTGCAGACCATGGTCTTTATTGGGGGTTTGCTATTGCTTGCTTGGTGGGTGGAGGGTGCTGATGCTTTTTTGCAGGAGTGGGGGAAAGTCGTTGCTTTGCTGCTGCTTGTGTGTGGGGGAAGGAAGTGGGGGTGCTTTGGGGTTCTAACATTTAACTGTCACTTATTCTTTAGGGCACTCTTCTGTTTTCATGGACGCCTGTGAAGAACAAGAGTTTCAGGATGTATATTGTATATATTTCCCTGATATTGAATGGAACAACTGAGCTCTTGTAGGCCATTTCTGGAGCCACATAGCCAAGTTTCCCTGAATCGCACGTCTCCAAACTTTCTGAATGTGCCTACCATGGGAAACCTCGTCTAACACCTCACTAAAATCCACATACATTACCTCCACTGCTCTGCTTTCATCAGTTTGTTTTGTCACTTCCTTCCTCAAAGAGTTCAGTCAGGATTGTGAGACAAAGCCTGCCCCTACAAAGCCCTATCCCTAAGTTTTACGTTAATGGAAAATCTCCCAATTTACTGACGCAATAATCTAATGTAAAAATCATAAATTGCTAATTCAAGAAATATCAGTAATCTAGTCCGTAAGCAATGGTCAATTTACCTGATTAATATCATGATGGGATGACCAAAGAGATTGCTGTATAGGTTCCAGCTGGGCTTGACTTGTGTCCATTCGCTCTTCCAGCTCGGCTGTCTCCTGATGCAGTCGTTCCAGTTCCTCCTGTGCTCGCATCAGCTCCTCCTTATAAGATGATATCTGGGTTTCCTGATTTGAAATCTCAGTCTTTAGTGATGAGATCTGAAACCAAGGTGAGTAATGAGTAATACTTATTTGGACAATTCCAAATATTTAATGTGGTAGAATGATTACCAAGCCTGATTTTTACGTGAAAGAAAAATGAGATAATAGTATATAATGTATTCCAGGAATTGCAGTAAGAGTTTTGACAGTATAGCTGGTATGTTACTATATTTCAAAGAACTTTTGCAAAGGCACAAATTCAATCATTTGGGAACTTTAATTCATATAATTGAATGCATTTTTATTTTCATCATCTATTCACAGTAAGTGGATACTACCGGTAATGCCATCATTTATTATCCTTCATTACTTATTCTTAAACCAAGGAGGGAGGAGTCGCGTAGGGAGTGATCCCTGTGGAAAGCAGAAAGGGAGGGGGAGGGTTTCTGCAGGGATCACTCCCTATGCGACTCCTTTGTCCCACCCCTTCCCACCGATCTCCCACCTGGCACTTATCCTTGTAAACGGAACAAGTGCTACACCTGCCCTTACACTTTCTCCCTCACCACCATTCAGGGCCTCAGACAGTCCTTCCAGGTGAGGTGACACTTCACCTGTGAGTCGGCTGGTGTGGTATACTGCGTCCGGTGCTGCAGGTGTGGCCTTTTATATATTGGTGAGAACCGATGCAGACTGGGAAACCGTTTCGCTGAACACCTACACTCTGTCCGCCAGAGAAAGCAGGATCTCCCAGTGGCCACACATTTTAATTCCATGTCCCATTCCCATTCTGATATGTCTATCCATGGCCGTCTCCACTGTCAAGATGAAGCCACACTCAGGTTGGAGGAACAACACCTTATATACCGGCTGGGTTGCCTCCAACCTGATGGCATGAACATTGACTTCTCTAACTTCTGTTAATGCCCCTCCTCCCCTTCTTACCCCATCCCTGACATATTTAGTTGTTTGTTTTTTTCTCTCTCTCTCTCTGCCCATCCTCCATCTCCTTCTGGTGCTCCCCTCTCCCTTTCTTTCTCCCGTCCCATGATCCTTTCCGTTCTCCAGCTCTGTCTCACTTTTGCCAATCTCCTTTCCAGCTCTTAGCTTCATCCCACCCCCTCCGGTCTTCTCTTATCATTTCGCATTTCCCCCCTCCCCCCATTACTTTCAAATCTCTTAGTATCTCTCTTTTCGGTTAGTCCTGACGAAGGGTCTCGGCCCGAAACGTCGACAGTGCTTCTTATTACAGATGTTGCCTGGCCTGCTGTGTTCCACCAGAATTCACTAGAACTTACCAACTGTGTCTCCTCTGTGCATTTCTGCCTGATGTCGTTTAACTGCTCCTCCAGTTTGTTCTTCTGTTGATCCAAGTCATTGAGAACATCCTGTACTTCTTGCCTCTGCTCCTGTAATTTCTGTAGGTTTGTGCTTTCCTTATTGACTTCATCTTGGAGATCCTGCAATCAAGACAGTCACTTAAATATAAGAACACACTTGATCAACTGAAGTGTTAAAATATATATACTTCCCATAATATCCTCAACAGCAAACGAAGCCACTGCCCAGAGCACTATCTACAAGATATAATACAACTACTGACTGAGTGGATTACTTCTGTGGTGCTTGATATACAGATTACATTTCTCAGCCTCAGAACTGCTGCTGGCATACTTAAAATTAGAATATATAAGTCAGTACAGTTTTATTTAACTGAGCATTGCTTCAATTTCATTTAATACGAATTAATTTAACTAAACCATTTATGACTCATACTCCAGGACCAAGCAGGTCCTTGTCATGTTTTAAATATAAAGTATTACATTATTCTGGCTATGTGCGCTCAAACTACAACCTTCAATGTAGTGAAATTACAAACATTACCTTCTTGGGAAACATTACAGACAAAACATCCAGGCCACTCAGTCACCTCACAACCTCTGTTTCCCACACACACTGTATTGCCAAGGTGGGAGGGGGCGGCGATGCTGTGCATACCCATTCACCTCCTCCCTGCTGCAGTTAAAAATCTTCCCTCCAACTGCACCCTGTGCAAATGGTTTGATAATTTTGCTGACCATAAGCATGATCCTGCGCAACCATATACCTGCTATTTTTATTACCGCTCCCACTCCTATTATGCTCAATTCTCAACACTGTTCCCTGAAAACTCATTGTCAGCCTGGGAAAAAGACACTGCCTTCCATTGTCAAGTTTAATTTTGGATCATAAACAATGCTCAACACTGGAAACAACACTGGTCCCTATGGTTGCCCTTTCGCCCCACCAGTGACCAGCACCAGCAGCAGGTGCTACCCCAAGGCGGTGGCATCTATCGTCAAGAATCCCCAACACCCAGTTTATTATCATTGATATATGTTGTAAAATTTGTTGTTTTGCAGTAGTAAAGTGCCATACTTATACGTTACTATAATTTGCAATAAGAATATATAAAGATAAATAAATAGTGCAAAAACACATCTACAGTGATTAAATGCTTTAAGAGGTTGGTCATGACTAGACTGACCTCCTGCACCAGCAAGGACCTGGACCCATTGCAATTTGCCCATCGCCATAATAGGTCAATGGCAGACGCAATCTCAATGGCTCTCCATGTGACTTTAGACCACCTGGACAACACAAACACCTATGTCAGGATGCTGTTCATCGACTATAGCTCAGCATTTAATACCATCATTCCTACAATCCTGATTGAGAAGTTGCAGAACCTGGGCCTCTGTACCGCCCTCTGCAATTGGATCCTCGACTTTCTAACCAGAAGATCACAGTCTGTGTAGATTGGTGATAACATCTCCTCCTCGCTGACGATCAAAACTGTCATACCTCAGGTGTGTGTGCTTAGCCCACTGCTCTACTCTCCACAGACCCATGACTGTGTGGCTAGACATAGCTCAAACACCATCTATAAATTTGCTAGTTGGTGGTATCTCAGATGGTGATGAGAGGGCGTACAGGAGCAAGATATGCCAACTGGTGGAGTGGTGTTGCAGCAATAACCTGGTACTCAACGTCAGTAAGACGAAAGAGCTGATTGTGGACTTCAGGAAGGGTAAGATGAAGGAACACATACCAATCCTCATAGAAATGGAGAGAGTGAGCAGTTTCAGGTTCTTGGGTGTCAAGATCTCTGAGGATCTAACCTGGTTCCAACATATCGATGTAGTTATAAAGAAGGCAAGACAGCAACAACACTTTATTAGGAGTTTGAAGAGATTTGATAGGTCAACAAATATTCAAAAACTTCTATAGATGTACCGTGGAGAAAGTTCTGACAGGCTGCATCACTGTCTGGTATGGTGGGGGGGGGGGGGGGCTATTGCGCAGGACAAGAAGAAGCTGCAGAAGGTTGTAAATTTAGTTGCCTCCAACTTGAGTACGAGTCTACAAAGTACCCAGGACATCTTCAAGGAGCGGTGTCTCAGAAAGGCAGCGTCCATTATTAAGGACCCCCAGCACCCAGGGCATGCCCTTTTCTCACTGTTACCATCAGGTAGGAGGTATAGAAACCTGAAGGCACACACTCAGCGATTCAGGAACAGCTTCTTTCCCTCTGCCATCTGATCCCTAAATAGACTTTGAACCCTTGAACACTACCTCACTTTTTTAATATATATTATTTTTGTTTTTGCACAATTTTTAATCTATTCAATATATGTATACTGTAATTTATTTATTATTTTTCCCCTTCTATATTATGTATTACATTGAACTGCGGCTGCTGAGTTAACAAATTCCACAACATGTGCCGGTGATAATAAACCTGATTCTGAAAAAGAGAATAAAGTAGTGAGGAGGTGTTCATGGACCATTTAGAAATCTGATGGCAGAGGAGAAGAAGCTGTTCCTAAAATGTTAAGTGTGCATCTTCAGGCTCTTGCACTTCCTCATTGATGGTAGGAATGATCGGGGCAGGTGCTGGATGATGATGGTTACCATCGTGCTTTGCCTTTTGAAGATGTCCTAGCTGGTGGGGAGGCTAGTGCCCATGATGAAGCTGACTGGGTTTACAACCTTCTGCATCTTTTTCTGATCCTGTGCATTGGCCCCTCCACATCAGATGGTGAATCAACCAGATGGAATGCTCTCCATGGCACACCTGTAGAAATTTGCTAGAGTTTTTGGTGACATATCAAATCTCCTCAAGCTTGAAATATAACTGCAGGCATGTTATGCCCTCTTCTCGTTACTACCTTCAGGCTGAAGGTACAAGTGGTACAACATCGACAGGCTCAGGAACAGCTGACTTCCAACGACCATCAGAACTTGAACCTATCTGCACAACCCTAACCCTGATTCAGCAAAAGAACATTACAGACAAGTTCTTGCACTACCATGGACTTGCCTTGCTTTTGCAGTCTTTTTCCGCCCATTGTAAGATATAATTTTGTGTATAATTTATATTCTGTGTTGACTGCAAGCTTTTCACTCTACCTATACTTCACCGTACTTATGTACACGACATTAAACTTTACTGTACTCATATTTCTTCCCCTTAATTCCTTTCAACCGCTCCCCATTTCCCTGCCTTTTATCTGATAAATCACATTAAAATTCTAAACAGTTTGCAGCAAAGGTCAATGAACTGAAATATTAACTCCAATTCTCCACAGATGCTGCCATAACTACTAAATACTACATTTTCTACTTTTATTGCAGCTTTCCAGAAACAGTAGAACGTGGCTTTAATTGGACTGCTTATAAATGTTATCCATTTTAAAAGAATGAACATCCAGTTAAATTATTGTACTGCTGCGTGTTTTTCTTCACCAGCATTGTAACTATAAGTGTGTTTCTTGCTTCCAGCTCCCCAAAGGCACATAAAAGCTATTTTTACACAAGTTTATGTACACTGTGCTGACTTTACTGCAATATAACCCAAGGACTGCAGTATCTTCAGAAAATGAGGTAAAATTCAGTTAATTAACCAATGTTTTTCTCTCCCTTTTGCCAATTGTTTATCTTAAAGTCACTTTTAACAAGATAATAGGAAAACATTTTATGTGAATTGGATCAGGCTGTGCTGAATTAGTCCTTTACCAAAGAACACTGCCAAGGTCCAAACTGAACCCAACCGAATGCAGAAGGTTAGATTGTTGGCCCTTCACATTCCTTCATCTCAGGACATGATCTGTACAGCAGCAATGCTTTGTGACATGCAAGAGAGGACCTTGTGATTTTGGCTCAGCCTTTCTCTCTCTCTACTGGTATAACCTGACCTGCTGGGCATATCCCACAACCTTGTCATTGACAACGCTTAATACAGACAAAGAAGCATCATCTGCCACATTCGCTCATTCCTGACAGCTTGCAAGGCTAAGGGCAGGGCCTTGCTAGCAGTGAAAACTTGCATGGATGGGAACAATCTTTATGTTTCGAGCATTTGAATTTTAAAAATCTGAAAATGTAAGGAAAATTAAAATCAGATAACTAGTTAAACATGTCAAAGCAAAATACGATATACTTTTCTAAGATGGTAATATTCATTCCCCCTTTCCTCCTAAACATTCATCCTGCAATCCGTATTGAAATCTATGGGGTCTTGGGATGGCAGTGCCACCTACTGCAGTCCATTTTTCAAAACTATCCCAGATAGCAGCGTTTCACAGAGCACACGTTAAATATCAGTATCTCAGCTGCAATGGCTGAATTCCATTCATTCTGCCTGAAAAGCTCAGCATATTCCAGCCCATCCTTAAATTTCAGAGACTTAGACCAAAGATACAAGAACCTTGAAATACAATTATGTTCCAAATTCAGACTGATAGATAATTAATGTTAAATCATTTTTTAAAAACTTAAATGCTGTTAAAAAACAACCTCCCAGGATCCAAACAGTGCAACTTATTTGAAACTAGTATCTTGCCTTCAGTGTTCATGATGTTATCCTTTACACAGGAGAAATCAAATGTGGTAGGTTTAGGGAGAACCTGCATTCATCTGCAGATGTGACCCTAAGCTTGCCTGCTACTTCAATTATGGAGTCATAAAAGGCCCTCTGTGCTGGCCATCAATTACCAATTTATACTAAATAGTTTTCCCTTATTAATTTAATTTTTCCCACATTCTCATCTACCACACACCTACACAATCTAAATCGCAAATTAACCTAATAGCCTATGTCTTTGGGGTGTGAGAGGAAATGGGAAAACCAGAACACACTGAAGTGACATGAGAAAATGGAAACTGCAGAGACAATACCTGGCGCCAGAAATGAACCCAGATCTCTGGCATTGAGGGAGAGATTCAATAAGCTGAGAACTGTAATCCCCAGATTTATCCCACCCTGACCTGTGACAATAAAGCATGCTGTTAGCCACAGAGAAATCATAGAGATACAAAGAATCATAACAGAGTCAGGAGAAGTACAGCACAGAAACAGGTCCTTCATTACAAAACCACTTAAAGTGCCTACTCCCAACTACCTGTACTAGGACCATAACCCTCCATATCCCTACTATCCATGTACCTATCCAAACTTCTTTTTATTGTTGAAATCAAGCTCACATGGACCACTTGTGCTAGCAGCTCATTCCACACTCTCACGATCCTCTGAATGAAGAAATTTCCCATGTTCTCCTTAAACTTCTCTGCATTTTTCCACATTTGATCATTTGGTTTCACCTCATCAGTTATATATCATTTTTCTACCAATTCATTTTTCACAAGAAATTCTGCAGATGCTGGAAATCCAAAGTAACACACACAAAATGCTGGAGGAACTCAGCAGGTCATGCAGCATCAATGGAGAGGAAATAAAGAGTAGGCGTTTGGGCCCGAGGCCCTTCATTAGGACAGTTTCTCAGCTTCTCTAGAACTGAAACTAACTTGTTTTCTATGCTTCCCTTTTCTGATGAAGATGTATTAATTAATTTGGTTTCTCTTTCCACAGAGACTGTCTAACCTGCTGAAAGTTTCCAACAATTGCCAGTTTTATTCCAGATTTCCAGCAGTGGTTATTTTGACTTTCAAATTAAATGTTGGCCTTTCCAAACAGGGAATTTGATACACAATTATGAAAGTCCATAGTGAAACCTGACTTGCCATGTTGTGAATTTACTGGAAGGATAAGAGAATGAACATCAATGCCCTTGGATAAGTGATCCATAAGACACTTATGACACTCCCCAAGACACTCCCCAAGGTCACAGTGTACACTGAGCAGTGAGGTCTCAAATATATGGCATTCACTTGCCTGACTCCAGAATCCCTAATACACACTTTATTCCAAGCTCTGTCAAGGGAAGAGATCACCAAATGGGCAGAGGAAAGGTCTTTTGTTTGTGCTCAAAGCTTTCTTGACCAACACTATTAACTTTTCAGAATACCTGGCCAATGAGTACTCAAAATGTTGAGAAAGTATCTAGGATCGTATTGAGAATCTTAAGGATATACAGTCAGGAGCAGACAAAGGACCTGGACAAGCAATAAAAATCATGGCTGACGTCACAAGCCGCTCATCCACC
Organism: Hypanus sabinus; assembly: GCF_030144855.1. Lineage (NCBI taxonomy): Eukaryota > Metazoa > Chordata > Chondrichthyes > Myliobatiformes > Dasyatidae > Hypanus > Hypanus sabinus. The sequence continues at coordinate 44,440,621 of NC_082716.1, read as the reverse complement.
TGCTCTCTCACCTTGCCGTTTATATGCAAGATATGTCATTCTTACACAGCCCTCATCCACCACTACAGAACCTACAAAAGTGAAGTAAGTATCCCCCACACCAACCCTGAGGGGCTGCCTATAACTTGTCAGGTGCAATTCTCATTTCCATACCATAAATAACATACGTTTTCAAGAAAGTGATGCAGTAAAGATTTATCAAGTTGCTTCCTGTCAAACAAGGAGAGACTGAGTGGGCTAAACCTCTATTCTTTAGGAGGCCCAAGACTATTCAGCACCTCAAATCCCACTAAGGTAGTCTACAATCCAATAACATGAACACTGGATTCCTGGACTTCAGCTAAACCGCTTCCTATCTTTGTCTCTCTCTCATTTTCAAGATCTACCTAGTTCCTCATAGACTCACCACATCCCCTCCCCAGACCCCATCACCATTCTTTCGCCTTCTTTCCCTCTTCTACTCACTCCATCTGCCAGCACCTACTGAGCCCTTCCTCCCACTTGCCCACTCTACCACTTTTATTTGCTTGTGTTCCACCTTCCTTTCCTATCAGATTCCATCATCTGCAGAAAAGAAATAATCAACTAGACAAGCTAAATACATTATTTGTCTAACCATTGCCGACTGAACTCCAACGGAATACAGTTTGCTGCAAGACTCACAAAGATAATGAAAAGTAATTGTTCCATCCTTCCATCTTCATACAACAGTTGTGTTTATTTTTGCTTTAATGTTTTCCACTGATCTGGCAGACTTGAACTCACTATTAAATTAGTCTTTGAACTTGTCAGACTATACTTCCCCTTGCCCATATTAATAAGCTATAATTATTGGCTGTCCTGAGTTACTCTTAAGATCTACATTCTGAAAAAGAAAAATAATTTTAATTTGTGCCGTAAACAACTACATTACCACACAGAAGGAACTATTGATATTAATTTGTGAAAATTGTACAATGTACAGAGTTTCTGACCACAAACTCTTACACCTCGTCACATTCTTGAGCCAACATTTCCATTATAGATTGTGATGTTTATTTGTAACAGAGCGACCCTCAAGTCCATTATGGCATGAACTTTACAGGCAGCATAAGATCTTCTCAGAATACTATTACAGTGTGCTCAGACCAATTATACAATGATGTCTTGGGACAGATGAGAGGTTCTTAAGCATTTTAGAAGTCAATGTCTCAAGTGATATACTGTGAAAATTAGGTGTTAAAAGCTGTGGCATTTCCAGTTTGACACTCTCTAGGTAGTGGAGCTCCAAAAGAAAAGGACTACTTCCATTTCAACCTCACAAGGACTGAATGCACAAATGTTTCAAGTCTCCAAAGAATAACGTATTTTTACTGTTATGCTGTTCTGTACAAGTACTTGTTTTCCACTTATGTTTGGGTTACTGTTGAAGATAAGAGATAGGAGAATTGTCTGCCATCCAATTAGGATGGTCAGATTAAGGGGAGGTTTCTCAGGTGAGGGGCACTAAGGTTGGGCTTGAGGCTTTTGTTAGAGAGAGATGAAGAGAGAGAAGATGCCAGAGAGAAGCGGTCGTAGGATTCAACCCAGAGCGGGGCTGTGATTCGACAAAGCTCGGGGTAATCGATGGAGGGTCGGAGACAGGGAAACCGTGAGCTCCAATTTGTGAACATTAGACCGTTACATAAAAATGGGCCCTTTCCTTTTTTAGTTCTATCTTTACTGGTTAGTCAAATTACAAATTATAAAGCTAAATCTTTAATTGTATGTGGTGAACTGTCTGTTATTTTGTGGCACTCATTTGTAACAGGGTAACGAATTACACAGCATCCACATAAACAAGGAGTTTGGGGGTAGGTTTACACCTCAATCTCACACGTTTGGCGGGGCCAGAGATTGTCTTCCCCAGACTTACGCAGTCGAGGAAACCAGAGTGTTTCAATAAGGACAGTTGATAAACAGTCACCAAGTCACTACTTACACAGAAATAACAAGGGATTGAGTTTAAGAGCCATAAGATAATGTTACAGCTCTACAAGACCTTGGTCAGACCCCACTTGGAGCACTGAGCTCAGTTCTGGTCACCTCACTACAGGAAGGATGTCCATACTATGGAGAGAGTGCATAGGAGATTTACAAGGATATGGCTTGGATTGGGGAGTATGCCCTATGAGAGTAGGTTGAGTGAACTTGGCCTTTACTTCTTGGAACGGCAGAGGATGAGAGGTGACCTGATAGAGGTGTATAAGATGATGAGAGGCATTGATAGTGTGGATAGCCAGAGGCTTTTTCCCCAGGGCTGAAGTGGCTAACATGAGGGGGCATAGTTTTAAGGTGCTTGGAAATGTACAGAGTGGTGGGTGCGTGCCAGTGACAGTGTTAGAGGCGGATACAATAGGGTCTTTTAATTGACTCTTAGATAGGCACATGGAGCTTAGAAAAATAGAGAGCTATGCAGTAGGGAAATTCTAGGCAGCTTGTAGAGTAGGTTGCACGGTCGGCCTAACATTGTGGGCCAAAGGGCCTGTAATGTGCTGTAGATTTCTATGTTGACCCTAATCCTACATGAAAGTGCAAACCTCAAGAAATCCAGAGTGTGAAGAGCTGGCAAAAAAAAAAAGAACTGAAGCTAGAAAGATGGGCATAGGGAATCCTAGCAATGATTGGATTGTACATCATAGATTTATAGAGTCACACAGCACAGCACTGAAACAATCTCTTTAGCTGAGTCCATGTCAGCCATCAAGCACTCACAGGGTGAAAGTACAAACTGAACAATTCTGACAATATCAGAAGTCTGGATGAAAACTGTTGTGAACCACCAAGCTCATTTTGCTCAGTACTCAACAAGAGCTCCGCAGTTTGAATTACAAATCTGCCCACAGGCATAACCAGACTACTGTAAACTTGAGAAGATTTCAACTAAAATTTGGAGCCAGATTTGTTGATGCTACCAAGAAAGATGGGTAATCAAGTCGTGAGGATAGAGGAAGCCTGCATGAGAACATAGGTGTATTAAGGAGCAGGCATGAAGTTGAGAGATGTAGCATAATATAGGAAAATACAACATCTTTATGGCAAGTACTCTGAAAAGCTTGTACTTAGAAATTCTGGACTTGACAACAAGCGATAATGGGTATAAAACTAGGGAGGGCCTGACCAAGAAGTAATATATGTAGTTTTGGCCTCTATAGTTAACGCACACTCACAGACACAATTTAAATAGCCAATTAACCTAACCAACCCTGTCTTTGGGGTGTCAGAGGAAACAAAAGCACACGGAGGTCACAGGAGAAAATGGAAACAAGTTGAGACAGATCACCAGCATCGTGAGGCAGAGATTCGACAAATGTTTATCAAATGCTTACATTGGTAGCAATCCAGTTGGAAGTTAGAACTAAGAGGTTGATCAACAATGAAGGTTAGGCCTAAACTCACTGGAGTTTAACTGAATGCACGGTAATTTTATTAAAACAAAAACTCTGAAGAGAAATGACAGGGTGCACACTTCCTGTAGAGATGGTAACTAGAAGCATAAGGCATAGTTTCAGAGTAAGAGGTCACCCATTTTGGATAATGGATATCCTCCTACTCTGTGAATCTCTTCCCTCACGTTCATGACTCTTTGGAATTCTCCACCTTAGACAGCTGTGGAGGCAAAATAACTATCAATTGCCACATTGACTACTCATACGTTTATTGTAGAAGGGAGTCGTGGCATGGGGAGAACATTAAGAAATGGGAACAGCAGTAGGCCATTTGGCCTTTCAAACCTGCTCAATAAGATCATGGTTGATCTGGCCATCCTTTACCATTTAAATAATCATCTGAACTTCCATTTTTCCTTCTAAAGTGGATGACCTCACATTTACCAACATTGTACTCCACCTGTCAGAACCTTGCCCACTCACTTAATCCATCTATATATATATCTCTCTGCAGGATCTCCGCATCTTCTGCATGTACAATGTCCTGTGTATGTTACTCAAAATGGCTTCTTTGGTTTGTTACTAGCAGGAATGCTTCTTTGTCGGATAAGTGTTTCTCTCGCTGTTGTTTCGCTTTACAATGGCTGATAATGGTAATTGTATTCATTTGTTAATCAATGGGGAATGTTATTGTGTCTTGTGAAGCTGGGAACTTGGGGGAGGAGTTTTCTAGGGTTTTTTTGGTGTGAGAGAGAGGCCGAGGGTGTGCTATAGCTGTGGAGAGGAGGGACACTTTAGGTGGGATTGTGAGAGACAAGGAGTCCCGCGGAGGACAAGCCCCCCCTGCGACTAAAAAGGGAGAGGTGTCGGGAAACTTAGGAGAGGCTCAGTGAGGGAACGGACTGGAGCCTCTGGAGGAACACGTCCCCAGAGATCAGCCGGAAGACCACCGGTGCCCACGCCTCTATTCCGGATGGGCTGATAGGACCGCGTGCCAGTGTGGGTCTACGAATAGAGGGAGTTTACGCAAAAGCCGTTCTTGATACGGGATCGCAAGTGACCTTATTGAACCGGTCTTTCTACAATCAATATCTAAAGCATTTGCCCGTAACCCCATTTGACGCCCTGCAGATTTAGGGTGTGAGCAAGGGTGACTACCCGTACGATGGGTACCTATCGGTGATATTGGAGTTCTTGGAGGGCAATGTGGGAGTGTCGGAAGCTATTGAGACGTTGGTGTTGGTGTGTCCTGACCCGGTGGTGCTGCCCTCCTGATGGGGACTAACTCCCCCGTTTTGCGACGGCTCCTGGGAGCTTGTAAGGAGAAAGGGGGGGAAAGACTTTCTGGAGACCCTCTCGGTGAATCCAGTGTTTCGAGCAGTGTTCGAAGAAGGGGTTGCCCCCGAAGGGCTGAACCCGGAGTGTAAATGAGGGTCAGTGTGGTGTACGCAGGCGAGGCCCAAGATGATCGGACCAGGGGAGGTAGCATTAGTGATGGGGACCCCCAGATTCCCAGGAGTGCCAACGGGAGAAGCCCTGTTAGTAGACACCCCAGACAATCTTGAAGGGGAGACACGATTTCTGGCTGGGGCGCTGGTGAGGCCCGAAGTGCAGAGACCAGGAGTGGTACATGCGAGGAGTATAGCTATAAGTGTCAGGAACACCACGGCAAGAGAAATCACCTTTAAGAGGGGAATGCCGCTGGCACATCTGTTCCCGGTGACGGTAATGTCTAGCGCAGAGGTCGGCAACCTGCGGCTCCAGAGCCACATGCGGCTCTTTGATCTCTGTGATGCGGCTCCCCGTGGTTTGTTAGCTTTTAAAATGTAATTCGAAATTTGAAGATTATGGTGATCTTGTACAATATGAAAACTTTGCGGAGACACCGTTTCCTGGCACATCCGAACAATTAGCCACCGTTCCGACTAAGGGAGATAGCCTACAGGGGTTTGTGAGTACGTGTCTTTTGGAGCATCCGCGCCCATGGGGACGGGTTGAGGGAGGCTTTAAAGCAAGGCTGTTTAGTTCGAATAAAGTTACCTTTGACTGCAGTCTTTATTTTAGCGCTGCGTGTAGCACTACACCGCTACAACGTGTTTTTTATCGCTATTAATATACATCACAACTGCCAATGCCTGACACCCGCCAGTGCGCGCTTTCTTTTAATTCTTCGATCCAAGGTAGGCTACCTATGTAGTAACCTTCAACCCAACGTCTTTTTTTCGGAGTTCAAAATGTTTTTGTTGCATGCAGAAATGTAATTTCGTTTTCTCTGCAGGAGTTCATCAATTTCAAAAATGCAACACATTATAGTTTGTTTATACATAGCATAAAGGCAAAAAAAACCCGTTGTATGCAGTGTTATTTCATTTTGTGGCTCCCAGTGTTTTCTTTTCTGTGGGAAATGGGTCCATATTGGCTCTTTTAGTGGTAAACGTTGCCGACCCCTGGTCTAGCGCATCAGTGAGGACCCCTAACGGAGAGGGATCGGAGCATCGAAGGGAGCTGACCGTTGAAGCCTTTAACTTCGGGGATTCCCCTGTGTCGCCGGAGTGGAAACACCGGCTAGTGGAGAAGATGCTGAAGATGGAAGCTGTTTTTTCTCGGGGCGAGTTTGATGTTGGCTGCTCCAAAAGCACTTGCCACACCATCCGGGTGACGGAGGACACCCCATTCCAAGAGAGATCCTGGCGGCTGGCTCTGGCAGACGTTGAGGACGTGCGACAGCACTTGTGCAAGTTGAAGGAGGCCGGAATCATAGCTGAGTCCCGAAGTCCTTATGCGTCCCCAATAGTGGTGGCACGGAAGAAGAATGGGCGAGTGCGCATGTGTGTTGACTACAGGACGTTGAATCGGCGAACTGTCCCTGATCGATATACTGTCCCAAGAGTCGAGGATGCGCTGGCCTGCCTGAGCGGTGCGAAGTGGTTCAGTGTGCTGGATTTGAGAAGTGGGTATTACCAGATCCCGATGAGTGCCGGCGATAAAGAGAAGACCGCTTTTATCTGCCCGCTGGGGTTCTTTCAGTTCGAACGAATGCCCCAAGGCATATCCGGAGCCCCAGCCACCTTCCAGAGGCTCATGGAGAGAACTGTGGGGGATATGAATCTGTTAGAGGTGCTGGTGTATCTGGACGATTTGATAGTGTTTGGATCGACTTTGGAGGAACATGAGGAGAGGCTGTTGAAGGTGTTGGGCCGGCTTAATGAAGAAGGGTTGAAGCTTTCCCTGGACAAATGCCAGTTCTGCAAGTCGTCGGTTAACTACATTGGCCATATCATTTCGCGAGAGGGAGTGGCTACTGATCCAACCAAGTTAGAGGCCGTGACCACCTGGCCGAGACCCCAGAAAGTGGGCGCTCTGCGCTCATTTTTGGGGTTCTGTGGGTATTACCGGCAATTTGTGAAAGGATACGCCAAAGTGTGTCACCCATTGACTCAGCTGTTGTGTGGCTATCCCCTGGTGAGAAAGAAGAGGACGGGGGACCAGAGGCAGGATATTGGAGGATACTGGAACCCGGCGGAACCTTTTGGCTCGAGATGGGATGATCAATGTGAAGAGGCGTTCTGATCTTTGAAAAGGGCACTGACCCAGGCCCCGGTGTCGGCTTTTGCCGATCCCCAGAAACCATATGTGCTGCACACGAATGCCAGCCGAGAGGGTCTAGCAGCTGTTCTGTACCAGGAGCATGACAAAACATTGAGACCGGTAGCCTTTGTCAGCCGAAGCTTGTCGCCATCGGAGAGAAACTATCCCACTCACAAGTTGGAGATCCTGGCGCTGAAGTGGGCTGTGGTGGACAAGCTGGGCGATTACCTGGACAGAGCCAAGTTTGAGGTGAGAACGGATAACAATCCTCTCACTTATATTTTGACTTCGGCGAAGCTGGATGCCACAGGACATCGGTGGCTGGCAGCCTTGTCGGTATATAATTTCAGCCTGAGGTACCGCCCCAGAAGCAAGAATGTCGATGCGGATGCGTTGTCTCGTCGGGAACCGGGGGAACAGGAGAGGGACGAGGAGTGGGAGAGTGTCCCTGCCCCTGGAGTGAAGGCGATGTGTCAGTTTGCTATCACCGTGAAGGCCGAGGGAAGAGGGAGGCTGGAACGAGCCGTGGACCATTTGGGGGTTTTTGACAACGCCATACCCCTAGTTTACTGTGACCTGACCGCACTGCGGACTAAACAGTTGCCGGAACTGAGTCTGAGGGAAATGGCAACTGCTCAGCAAAATGACCCGGGCATTGGCACAGTGTGGAGAGCGGTCGAGAAGTGGGATGGGGCATTGGCTGAGAAGGCGAAACACACATTCGTGCCTCTGTTGTTGAAGGAGTGGTCTCGGTTGAAGTTAAAGAACAAAATCTTGTACCGGGTCACGGCGCCTCCGGACCAACCCCGCTGTTGGCAACTGGTCCTGCCGGAGGAGTATCGCCAGGCTGTACTCCAGGCCTTACATGATGATTCTGGACACTTGGGGGTGAAAATGACCTATGGATTACTCAAAGACCGGTTCTACTGGCCCCGGATGAGGGGGGATGTCGAAGAATACTGTAGGGGATGCAGTCGTTGCATCTGGAGGAAGACCCTGCCAGCGTCGGTGACTCCACTGTCGCACTTGCAGAGTGCGGGACCTCTGGACCTGGTATGTATGGATTTCCTGTCAATTGAGCCTGACACCAGCAACTCCTCGAATGTCTTAGTCATCACCGATCATTACACTCGCTATGCTCAGGCATTTCCCACTAAAGATCAGAAGGCGACTACAGTGGCGAAGGTGTTATGGGAGAAGTATTTTGTGCATTACGACTTTCCCAGGCGAATCCATAGTGATCAGGGGCGGGACTTTGAGAGCCACCTTATCCATGAATTACTGACTATGCTTGGGGTTGAGAAATCCAGGACTATCCCTTATCACCCACAGGGAGATCCTCAGCCAGAGAGGTTCAACAGGAGCCTGTTGGATATGCTCAGGACGCTGGAGATTGGGCAGAAAAGCAGGTGGAGTCGTCATATTGGACAATTGGTTCACTGTTACAATTGTACTCGCAATGATGCTACAGGGTATTCGCCCTATTATCTGATGTTCGGGCGGGAAGCGAGGTTGCCCACTGACGTGTGTTTTGGAGGTGGAGTGGGTGAATTACCCGGGAAGTCCCATCTAAAGTACGTGTCCAACATGAAGAGGGAGTTACAGCGGGCGTACGAGTTGGCCGGGGCGGCGGCTACCAAAAAAAACCAGAGGAATAAGATGCAGTATGATTGAAAGGTGAAGTTTGTCCAATTATTGCCGGGCGACCGGGTCCTTTTACGGAATTTGGGACTCCCTGGTAAGCACAAGTTGGCAGATCGATGGGCGGCCAGCCCCTATGTAAAAGAGAGCCAGATGCCGAACCTGCCAGTTTACCGGGTGAAACCTGAGGATGGGAAAGGGCCTATCAAGGTACTCCATCGGAATCACCTGCTGCCACTGGGTCAAGCTGTGCAGGTGGATAAGGAGCCCGAGTGGGAGGTTACGCCCAGTACAAGGACTCTGCGAGGGCGCGGAGAAAGGGAAGAGCCCGCTGCTGAAGAGCAGGGTCGGGTCCCTAACCTGGGAATGAATACCGATTCGGAATAGGACGACTCAGATGAGTGGGCCCATTCGCTGGTGCTCCAGTAGCAGGACAGGAGGCTCCTGGCCCTTCCCATACTGAGTTGGGTGAGAGGAGGGAAGGTCTTGAGGGTCAGATGGAGAGGCAGCCAACATTGGTGGGAGAGAGGGTGGAACCCGAGCGTGAGCCGGAGAGATCTCAGGTGAGGGCGGACCCCCGTGAGGAAGGGGGTGCGGGTCTGTCAGGTAGACCTGGGGTGTCCGAGATAGTGGGTTCGCAGGTGACAAGGGAGCTCAGTGGGGCAGAAGGGGTATGGAGATCTCAGAGGATTAGGCACCCCCTGGAGCGGTTGACATATGTGGTACCGGGAGAACCGAGTGTGATTTCTACTGCTCTGGGTAGTTATGTCACTGCTTTCTGCACCTGGGTTGGGTTTTGTGTGTTGCAAGAAGCTTTGGGGAACTCTAGTAATGCCATGAGGGCATGACATTTGCTGGTGGGAAGAGAATGTACAATGTCCTGTGTATGTTACTCAAAATGGCCTCTTTGGTTTCTTACGAGCAGGAATGCTTCTTTGTCGGATAAGTATTTCTCTCGTTTGTTGTTTCGTTTTAGAATGGCTGATATGGTAATTGTATTCATTTGTTAATCAATGGGGAATGTTATTGTGTCTTGTGATGCTAGGAACTTGGGGGAGGGGTTTTCGCGGGGTTTTTTGGTGTGAGGGAGAGGCCGAGGAAGACGCCGAGGAAGGTGGACGTGTGCTGGACTGCTCGTAAGACCACTGGGGTGGTCCCAGGTGCAACGGCCAGATGGGTCGATTGGTTCGTTGATTGAGCTCCAACGAGTGCACTAAACAGACTGAACTTTGATAAGTTGGCGCCTTTTGTTTTTATATATATATTGTATTGCCTACTACTCTTTTAATTTTAGTAAACTCTTTAAAGTGTATTTCATAACGGTATTTGTTGTGGGTTTGATACTGTTGGCGGGTGCGAGGTATAAACTCGATTCTCACAGCACCTGCGTGTACGGGAGGTGGGTTGGTGAGTTGCTGGAACTCCGTTTCCCCAAGACATATACCAGCCTTTTGGGTAAGTGTTACATGCATAATTTGCTTTTCCACTCAATTTTGTGTCATCAGCAAACTTATAGACACACTACACTCGGTCCCCTCTTCCAGATCATTAATGTATATTGTGAACAATTGCAGGCCCAGCACTGACCCCTGCATCATCCCTGATGCCATGCATCCATATCTTATGGATATCTTTTATGTGGCACCTTATCGAATGTCTTCAGGAAAGCACAGGAAACGTGTTGAGGCAAGGGTGGCTCAGGCATAATGTTAGTGAATGGTAGAACAGGCTTGAGGGCCTAAATAGTTTACTCCCGCCCTGTTTCAAATGTTTCCATGTGCCTATAAAAAGTATTCATTACCCTTGGAAGTTTTCATGTTTTACTGTTTTTTCGACACTGATCAACAGAAAAAGTCTCTTTCGTGTCAAAGTGAAAACTGATCTCTACAAAGTGATCCAAATTAAATTACAAACATAAAACATAAAATAATTGATTGCATAAGTATTCACCCCCTTTAGTATGACACACCAAGTTATCACTGGTGCAGCCAATTGGCATTAGAAGTCACATAATTAGTTAAATGGAGATCAGCTCTGTGCAGTCAAGGCATTTTAATTGATTGTAGTAAAAATACATCTGTATCTGGAAGGTTCAGTGGGTGGTGAGTCAGTATCCTGGCAAAAACTACTCCATTAAATAACACTCCAAGCAAATCTCCAAAAAGGTTATTGAAAAGCACAAGTCAGGAGATGGATACAAGAAAATTTTGAAGTCACTGAATATCCCTTGGAGTACAGTTAAGTTAATCATCAAGAAATGGAAAGAATTTGGCACAGCTGTAAATCTGCTCAGAGCCGACTGTCCTCAAACACTGAGTCACCATGGAAGAAGGGGACCAGTGAGGAAGGCCACCAAGAAACCTATGATGAGTCTGGAGGAGTTACATGCTTCAGTGGCTGAGACGGGAGAGACAGCGCATTCAACAAATGTTGCTGGGTGCTTCACCAGTTGCAGGTTTATGGGAGAGTGGCAAAGAGAAAGCTAGTATTGAAAAAAACACTCACATGAAATCTCAGCTAGAATTTGCCAGAAGGTGGCTGGGAGACTCTGAAATCAGATGGAAGAAGGTTCTATGGTCTCATGAAACCAAAATTGAGCTATTTGGCCTTCAGACTAAATGCTCTGTTTGGCGTAACCAAGCACTGCATGTCATCAAAAACACACCATCCCTACTGTGAAGTGTGGTGGTGGCTGCATCATGCTGTGGGGATGCTTCACTGCAGCAGGCCCTGGAAGGTTTTTGAAGGTAGAGGGTAAAATGAATGCAGCAAAATACAGTACAGGGAAATCCTGGAAGAAAACTGGATGCAATCTGCAACTAAGGAGATTTGTATTACTGTAAAACAATGACTTCAAGCATAAAGCCAAAGCTACACAGGAATGGCTTAAAAACAACAAAATTAATGTCCTGGTGTGGCCAAGTCAGAGCCCAGTCCTCAATCCAATTGAGAATTTGTGACTGGACTTGAAAAGGTCTGTTCACTCACAACCTCCATGCAATCTGTCAGAGCTTGAGCAGTTTTGTAAAGAGGAATGGAGAAAAATTGCAGTGTTCAGATGTGCACAGCCATTAGAGATCTATTCACACAGACTCAAGGCTGTAATTGCTGCCAAAGGTGCATCTAAATACTAACTTGAAGGGTGTGAATACTTACCCAATCAATTATTTGGTGTTTTATGGTTGTAACTAATTTAGATCACTTTGTAGAAATGTTTTCACTTTGACTCGAAAGAGTCTTTTTCTGTTTATCAGCATCAAAAAAGCCAAATAAAATCTACTGTGATTCAATGTTGTAAAACAATAAACCATGAAAACTTCTGGTGGGGGGGGAGGGATATTTCTATAGGCACGGTAAGATAAGCTTGTGAAAGTGTGAATTTCAATGTACAACTGCTTCTTAAATCCTGTTATTCAATGCTTAATTTAAAATGGTTTATTAACCACCCTTTTATCTCCCTTGGTAGCTCTTCTTCTACTCCTTCTCCTTGATATCCTCAATATTCTATCAATATGACAGCCAAGAATGCCCCAGCACACAGTAATGATACTGCTGGATTTGTTACCAAGGTATCTGGATTAATGATCCAGAAACAAGAGTTCAAATCGTGGATGCAATTATTTGGAAAAGAAGACTGTCATCAGTGACTATGAACCTTCCCACTTGATCTTAAAATTCTCTCTAGCTCTTTAATACCCTGTAGGATAAGAAATTTGTTAACCACACCTGATTTGGCTTATGAGATTCCAGGCAATGTAATTAATCCTTAAATGCATTGTGGGAAGGCTGGTAAAATATTTAATTCAAGGGTAATTAAGAATGGGCAATAAATGAGATATTAATTTCTTGTGAAAGGATAAAAATATAATAGTATTTGCACCATACCGCAAATTACCTTTCTAATTAATTATTAGATAAAGTAGCCAGCATTTTTAACACAGAGACATCTCTAGCAGCCTGCTCCAAACTACACAGTTTCCTAACATTTCAAGAAAACCAAATATTTCTCAAAGTAAGCAAGATGCTTTTTAGTCTTATGTTTCTCCCCCCTTTCCGGTGTCCAACCACGACATTCAGATTTCGTCAAAGTTTAACTTGAAGTTTATGGAAGATCTGCATTTAAAGGTGCTGGACTTCCTTTACAGTCATAGAAGCATTACAGGACATGTTACATTAGGCTTCTTAAAATTTATCTGTTTTCTCAGGTACACACATCATCCTAACCACATTGTATCATAAATGCTTCAGAATCCAGTTTGATATCACTTGCAAATGTTGTGAAATTTATTGTTATGTGGCAGCAGTACATTGCAATAATAATTGTAAATTACAGTAAATATATATTTAAAAAGTTAAATTAAATTAGTGCAATAAGAGGGGAAAAAAGGAGTGAGTTAGTGTTCATGGGTTCAATGTCCATTTAGAAATCCAATGGCAGAGGGGAAAAATTATCCATTCCAAAATTGTTGAGTGTACGCTTTCAGGCTCCTGTACTCCCCCCGATGGTAACAAGAGACCATGAGCTTTAATTGCTCATTCAACTCTCTGCTTTTTTTTTCCCCACACTAAAAACTGAATACAGTGGATTCTAGTTAATTGGGCCATTGGTTAATTCGGCAACCTTTTTATTGGGAAACTCTCAAAGAACAAAAACTAATCAAGAAAATAGGCGGGATTCCTTTCATTTATTTAGGACTCTATATCACATAATTGTAGCAGGGGACTGTTGCCAAGAAGTTTCTAACTTGTGTCAGATGTGTACAGTTGTGTGGTGTTAAGACACTACACTGTGCTTAAATTGAACAGTTTTTAAATAGCGCCAATTGTGTGTGCTTCTTAAAAAACAGTAATTTTGTCACTGATAGTTGGCAAGAAATAACCAGTAAGACAATTCTGAACTGTTTTTCTCACTGCAATTTCAAGCATTCAGGCTTGGAGATGTTGGAAATGAGAATGAAAATGAAACTATTTCATTACTTCAGTAAGTTAGGAACTTTTGAAAATTTTTAAGATACCTTGAATGTTGCAATGTAAGTAAAGATTTGGAGGATGCAATCTTCGGAAAATTGTATGAAGACAGTCCATTATCTACACTAGGTGTCTATGCTAACTTTGTTCATTTACAGTAAATCTAAAGAACACAGCAGCATACACTCAGCTCTCACATGTACTGCAAGGAGCTGTTGCATACAACCAAGAGGCACACCGCAACACATCACTTCGACAGGTGGGCTAAACCAGATGAGGATAGCTGACAGGCTTTATACTCTGGTGAGATAGGGACATTGCCTATCCTATCAAGCAAAGTCAGCTCTGGCAGACTGGGCAGATGAAACCTATCAATGGCCAGGAAGGGGGTTCTGCAAAGCTTTGTAGAGGGTGAAGGGCATAACAAGGCACAGTCATAGTCAACCACTGCAACCAAGGAAGAGCAGTTGTGACAACATTTGTACGATTGAACCCGGACTTCCAAGGTTGAGAAGTGGAAATGCCCCAGTACAATGGCATTTCCCTACTTTAAAAACTTTCCTACACAGGTTTCCTGTCATCATCAGGTACAACAGACAACCACCAAACCAATTATTAGGAACTAAAGCACAGTTTTATAGTACTGTGTAGTATTAATAATGTTCAAATTTGTTCTGTATTTCACTTAAATACATAATCTGTTACTCAGTTAAATGGTAGTTAGTGTTTTCTTTTCATACCTTTTTAACTACTTCCATGAAATTTCAGCTAGTTGGGGCAGTTGCTTAAATGGGCTAAAATGTACTGATCCTGATGTGTCCCAATTAACCGGAATCCACTGTATGCAGAGTGCTGAATATATGGTATATAGAAGCATCTCTTCCTTTTGAGGAAGATACAACTAACCCAAGGTGACAGAGCTTCACAGGATGTGACAACCTTAAGCACTAGAGTCTGCTATCATGTGTTGTGGTGGTGGCATTGCTCTCACCCTACACTAAAGCTGTATTCAACATATTGATACAACCTGTGAACCACATTTATGAATGAAATCCCTGGGTACTCGATAGTCAACTAGTGAGCTGAGTAGAATAAGGTCCATGAAGGAGTAGTGAAAAGTCAATGAATCAAGGCTGTTACCTGCAATAAAGTAAAGAAATTCAGGAGGTAGTGATCTAGCATTACAAAACAGCTCGATGCTGAGGAGATGGAATCCCTCTCAACTGGGAAAGATGCTCATCTGGTATGCAGGCAATGTCGGTGCAGACTGGAGTATCTAACCTGAAACTGATGTGCAGGGAAAGCTTGGTTTATTGCGTTTCTTGTCCATTTGGGAAAGTAATTTGGCAGTTCCCCCTGGACAGAGAATTTCAGAAATCTCCACAATGCAATGCTTGCAACTGTGAAAAGTTGCTCATATCAAAGCTGAAGTCTGAAATGAGTACATCTCACTCAAGATATCATTTAATCAATGTCGTCATCCAGTAAAGAGTAAATTATATTGGAAAGGCAGTTCTTTCTCAGAAAAACAGTAGAGAAACACAGAGGCTGCACAAGGATCCTATGCTTTCACTATTAATGAAAATAGCCATATTTTAAAATTCCATTTTTATTTAATTACATGAATTTAAATTCCCTGCTGCTATAGTGGGATTCAAATACATGTCTTAAGATAAAGAGCTCAGACCCCCTGATTGTTACCACTCTGCTACTGGAAAGAGTTCTCCTGATCATCAACTTCCATCCCAACGGATTCCATATTCAATTGATCATCCTTTCACTACTTCCATCACCTCCATAGAGATCCCACCATCAGATGTTTTTCCCATTCATCCTCTTTCAAAACTCTTAAGGGGCCATCCATTTGTAATTCCCTGATCTGCTCATCAACCATTTCCTTGCTCATGCCGCTTTCCATGCAACCTGATGTTTTAGCCCTCTACTTTCCACCATACAGAGACCCATACAGAGAAGATGTAATTCACTTGCAATCCTTCCAGTCAAGTGTACAGCTTTTCATGATGTACTCTCCTCTACATTGCAGACAAAAAAGTCTAGGTACAGTATATACACAGGTGAACTTGATCTTCTAGTTGCCAACACCTGAATTTTCCACCCCACTCGTACTCTAACCTGTTGTACTGCAGATCACCAATCTGTCGTATTAACTCAGTTTTACCCTCCACACACTTACTGAGCACTTCCTAAGCTTTGTATTATACTTTTTTTTTTATACATGTCACTTAGCTTGTGTCATTCTCTAACTGATCTCAATAAACAGCAACCAGGTTTCTTCAACAGCTTATGATCATGCCCAACCTGACCTTCCCTATCAGATAAAAAAACACAAAATGCTGGCAGAACTCAGCAGGCCAGACAGCATCTATGGGAGGAGGTAGTGACGACGTTTCAGGCTGAAACCCTTCATCAGGAGGTTTCGAAACATTGTCACTACCTCCTCCCATAGATGCTGTCTGGCCTGCTGAGTTCTGCCAGCATTTTGTGTTTTTATTTATTTCCAGCATCTGCAGATTCACTTGTGTTGCCCTCACTATCAGATATTTCCTTTGCTCCATCTCTTCCCCATTCTCAAAGTAACTTAAGAGTTACTTTCCTTGTCCTGATGAAAGTCTTCAGCTTGAAAGGCTATTTTTATTTCTCAGCTGTCTGACTTGCTGAGAGTTTCCAGCATTTTTTGTTTTTAATAATGGCGCTACTTTTTATAACTATATTTATATCAAAGCTAGGTACACATTAATAAATTTAGATCTGAAAATTATTCCATACTTTTACTGGGCATCTCGGACCCTCACTAACAGCCGCGGACTCTGCGGTGAGAAACCCACCTGTCTCAGGCTTCGTATGTCTAGGGTGTACACAACTTCGGTTCAGCCAAATCCCTGAGGTTGGGATGCCTCGCCCACCCAGACCCCAGCTTGTGTGACTGCTGTGTGATCTTCTACCCCTGCAACAGCCCGTCGGCAAAAAAATAACAGCTTGTACACTTCATACAATTATAAAGTAGTATACTTAAAAATGTTAACTTAAGCAAACAGTTAATGGAAAGAAAGAAAAAAACCAAAAAGGTCCCATTATTCTTGTCTGTCACTCATGCGCTGGACCCACAGTCTGTGTGAAAGCACACGCAACCTTCTGAATGTTGCTCGAAATCCATCTTGAACAAACAGATCTCCCACGGGAGTCTTGCTCCTTCCTCCTTGAAGCAATTCATCTGCACAAAGTACCCTGTGCAACAGGGATGGCATCCTCAGCCATCTTCTCCCCGTGTCCTCCCAGCTCCCACCTAAAAACAAACCTCCAAACACCACTGTTCACCAGAACCTTCTCCCATTTCCACCATCCTGACTGGCTGACACCACATTCCTAAGGTGTACAACAAAGCCTCTTACCTCAGCTCAAACCCAAACAGGGTGAAAGCAGAACAGACTGCTCTTACAGAACTGCTAAAATGATACCCACAGTAAAAATCTTAATCAGGGCGATGCATTTGCTTTACCTTGATGATTCATCCATTCAGCAGAAATGGAGATACCTGTCAGGTCTTCATCAGGGGATCAGTGGTATTATCATCTCAGTGACCTGTCCTGGGCCCAACATGCAAGTGCAATTACAAAGAAAGAATGGCAGCACCTCAACTTCCTGAGTAGTTTGTGAATGCCCTTGAACAGAAAATCCTACAAAAATAATGGTTTCAGCCCACTCCATCAAAGATAGAGTCCTCCCCACCATTGAGCACATCTACGTGGAGCATTATACATGAATTCCCACTGCTACCTGTAAGGAGTTAGCATATTCTCCTTATGACTGCATGGGTTTCCTCCCACAGTCCAAAGATATACATTTTGGTAGTTTATTGGTCATTGTAAATTGCCCCAAGATTAGGCTAAGATTAAATTGGGGAATTGTTGAGTGGCGCAGCTCAAAGGGCTGGAAGGGCCTTTTCCATGCTCTATCTCAACAAAATAAAAAAAAATTAAAGCAGCATCCATCATCAGGGGCCCTCACCACCCAGGTCTTGCTTTCCTCTCGCTGCTGCCATCAGGGAGGTGGTACAGGAGCCTTAGACCTCATACCACCAGGTTCAGGAACACTTACCCCTCAACCTACAGGTGCCTGATCCAGAGGGGGTAACTTCACTTACCCTATCATTGAGCTTTCCACAACCTATAGATTCACTTTGAAGGACACTTCATCTCACGTTCTCAATAATTAACACTTATTTACTATTATTATTCTTTTTTTCATTTTTGTATTTGCAGTTTGTTACCTTTTGCACACTGGTTGTCCACCCCCATTGGTGAGGTCTTTCACTGATTCTATTATGGCTACTGGATTTATTGAGTATGCCCACAAGTAAATGAATCTCCGGGTTGTACAGTGTATGGTGACATTTATTTACTTTGAACATAACATGATTACTTCTTTGTTAGCTGCAATTCTGAACTGTTTGTCTCATCACCCCACCCAAGGGAGCTGGAAAACTCCAAATACAGAAAGCATCAAAACCCAACATAGCCAACATTATTTAATGGTCACATTAGCACTGCCGCAAAGTAGCACTGCCTAGAAATTCTTTAGAAGGTGCAGTTCTTTGCCTAACTGTCAAAGCCAATTATTCATGACAACATGATTAAAGTGGCTATCAATAAATCCCCCACCCATGAACTTAATACAAAACATCTGTGTTTCAATGCAAAGAAATCCTGAATTCCAACATATTCATCCACTTCCACACTATTTGTGGCTTACAAGTCTATATTACCAAACAATAGGGATCAATCACAGGGATTACCAGGTTTTTATAGAGAGTAATGCTGCTGCAAAGACTTTATAATTGACCATGTGCATACATGTAATTGCACACAGGATAATAAAGTTGATTTTTTGATTTCTGATGTTACTGGCTTCAACAGCCATATTCTCTCAAATTAACCAATTTGGAAAAGCAGGGAGAAGAGCATGCAATTAGGCTGTGAATTAGAACCATGGTGCCAGTGCACATCATCACTGCAGTTAAATGACTAATAACTTTGATTTACAATAAACTTGACTCAATATAGATGCATTGCCTCATTTACATTACATTTCTCTCCAGTTCTCGTCTTAGACATGAAAGTTTAACCAATCTAAAGTTAACAGAATGAAAAAAAATCACACAAATAAAGAGTGTTAACAATGAATTGCATCAATCATACCTGATTTGATTGTGTCAAAACCTGGCTAGCCAGAAACAAGGGATGTTTTAAAGATGGACAAGGGCCAAAGTGTTACAGATGTTACACTTACAGATGTAGGGCTCAAAGATCTGAATTCATAGAAAAGGATCAACAATTAAATAGTTCACCAGGCTAAGTCAGATTTAATTAGATTTCTACTTTTTAGTATAACTGAGGGAGGTGATTCCATTCCCAAAAAATTACCTGTACTATAATTTCCTGTAACATGAAGCCAAATCATCAGTGCATGGGTCAAGAATTAGGAGTTAAATAAAAGTGTTGATTTGATCAGACATAAGCATTGTACCAAACTCAGGCCATCAAGAAACAAGAGATGTTTTAAACATGGACAAGAACTAGGTGGATCTGATGTCTTGAGAAGTTGGGAAGATTATAGCCAATTCCTCAAATCCCCTTACTTCTCTCAGCAACAAAACACTTTGAATTCTCCTCTCAAGGCTTGAATGTACTAGGATTGTAAATAGCCAGTCACTGAGTATATTAAAGGCTAAAACTGATAAGATTTATGGACACTGTAATCAAGGGATATGACCAAAGGCATAATGTCAGCCATGACATTACTAAATAGTGGAGGAACCTTGAAGTGCCATGTGGCTTATTATCCTTTCAATTTCTTTTATTATCATGAGAAGTTTTAGCTGCTCTTCTTTGAGTGCTTAGAACATTAGTTTAACCTTTCTGCATCTTCCTTGTCGTCGGCAGCTTTCACTCAGTCACTACATCCATTGTTGTCTCAAGCGCAATTGTGTGAAGAAATTGGAATCTCAAGCCAACTTGCTAGCTTTTGGAATGAAACATTCAATAGGATTTAGTCTTAGCTCAGTTATCACTTTGGAATAAATCGGTAGTAGATGGCCATTCAAAAGCTTGTTACACATTTTTGTTTAAATTCAGTGCCACACAGGAAATATCATACTACCACAATTTTTATCAGAACCATTCATTTAAAGTGTCAATGATGCTTTCAGGTGAACACAAGTATCACACATTACCACTTAAAAACAAGCTGCTTTTCCAGTGCCTCGATCATGTTATCCTTCAACCACTATCATTAGCACAAATAATTCTTTCAGTCATGACAATGTACATGACACTTCACTCTGTGCAATCTGGTGCTGAATTTCATTACATTACATCAATGAGCAGCTCATTGACTGCAAATTACTTTGAGATGATGTTGGTAAATTTTTAAAAAACGGCACATGAAAGGGAACAATGTCCACAACTGATGGACAGTGCACAGCATTTCCCTCTTGCATTACTTATAAATTATATTGTAATGTACGTCCATCAGAGTAAAGGCCACAATATAAAGTTCACATGGAAAGCAAACTTTATTGCAAGAAAAACAATGCTGACCAGCTTAAAATGTATGAACAATTTAAGTGAACTCAGTTATCATCATAAATAGCTGCATATATCTGGATTCCCAAGAAGAATAATTCAGCAGTTACTTCAAAAGGTGACAATTTAGTTCAGTGACTAAACGTCAAAACTATCATCTGGAGCCCAAATTATTCAACAGCAACACAGCTCTGCATGAGAAGCTCTCACCTTCCATGTGACTCTGCATTATACACCTCCTCCACTAAGACGATGGTTAAGCAACATATTGGCAGCCCTTTTCTCAATCCATTTTGAAATCTGGCATCAAATGCACAAATGTAATTCTAGGACTATTTTTTCCCAACCACATTGTGTGAAAACCTCTAGACTCTTGTTTCACGACTCTCCATTACAGTGTTATGAAAACAGAAGTGTTAAATGCATTCAGACAACCTGGTATCTGACTATCAAAATGCATTTACTTTCTGAAGTAACCAAATATTATTCAAAACCAAACAAATTTATTAATTTCGCTAAATCACACAGTATCTTGAAAACCTGCAGTATCCACTCAAGAAAAACAGACCCTGTAGTACCGGCAAATGGTGTTTTTACTGCCTGCTGTACTCAGCAATTCTGTTTTTAAAAACTGAAGCAAAATTTATATACATCAGAATTGCTATAATTTACAGTATGAAAAGGTATTAGAGTAGACATTCTAAAGCTGCTAAATATAACCAAACAGTAACAGAAGAATGAGTGGGAGGGCTCATGAAAGAATAACAAATTGCACAGATTATAATATTTTGCTGAAAACCTCAAAAGACATATTAAGCAAAAATATTAGATTTGCTCTTATAGCTCTCTTAGGAAGCTTTCATAAATGTAATACAATCATTCATTTTGAATTGAATTCTACCACACAATAACAATGCAGCTACATTTCTTTGAGCTATCTTAGCTGCGTCATGCAACTGAAATCTGGTATGATGCTTAATGAAAGAATTTCACTTTGGAGCTGGTCATGATTTGGAAATCTAATGATGTTTTATCAGTCATAACCAACAATAAAAAGGGTAATGTTTGCCCCTTACTATCCCCTCTTCAACTATGCTACCATCTCTATTAATGACATCATAGTAGCTAGGGTAAACAGAACTTAATTTTAAGAAACAGACACCTAAACTGTTTATTGATTAATTAATGATGATTGCTGCAAGTATCCTTAGAGCTGAGAATAATTCGATGCTCACAGGGAATCTGAAAAACTGTATTAGACACTTAAATATCAATGTGCTTGTTGATGCCTCAGGCAAAAATATTCAGCAAAAAGCTCTTGTACAAATTTTGTTCAAGCTAAAAAGTCATTGTACTTGAACAATTAGAAAATATTCATTAGATACAACAGATTCACTATTTTAATAGTTAATTTTTCAAATGGCTTAATCTGTCTTAATAGATGTATTTGAAAATTGTAAAACTAATTTTTCACCAACAGTAATCCATATTTTTCATCTTGAAAAACAGCTACTGCTTGGCTTCAGTAAAAATTCTGCATGACATACCTGACAGTTATCCTAACTAAAACCCTTCATGGACAGTAAAATCGGCAAAATCTCAGCATCTGATAAACAGTCTGAAAATCCAGCAAGGACAGCATGACTTTGCAGATGCTGATCACTTAACTTAAACAACTGGTGCAATTAATACTTGCCTGGACCTCACTCGTTCGCTGCTTGACCGCTTCTTCCTTTTCTTTGATTTCCACTTCAACAGTGCTTTTCTCCCTGGAAGACCAGCAAACAAGGCAAGTATACTTAAGGACATCAGCTACAGCAGGAACAGCTAACCAGCTCCCAAAACCTGACTCGCCCTTCAAATGCATCGTCTTACAATGAGCTGGTGCTTGAAAGGAAACAGGGAAGGTTATCAGTAACCTTTTAAACTACGAATGAAATGCCTAATTTCAGTGAGGAATGAAAATGCCTGATATCTGAAAGGGTTCTGTGAAATACAGAGTCGAAAATCAATGAGACTATTTTTCATCACAAATGTCACTGTTGCTATGGAGCTGTTGGCTAATCAAAGCTAGAGTTTATAGGAAGAGGAGGAGCTAAAAGCATCATCCCACCATTAAACTATATTTTATACAAAACTAAATTTTAAACTACCAATACACAAACATTTTGATTAGTATCAAAACAACAGACATTCAAAACATTTTTGTAAAAATATTGTCCTTTAATTAACAAATTACATTTTTAAAAAAAGAGAATTTTTAGAATATGACAGAAATATTATTCTTTTCTGTTTAATTAAGGATTTTGTCTGCAAAACAGGAATGCTGGTATGCTTCTAAATCTTACGACATACATGAATTGTGGCTTTCTTACATGATATTTTAATTATTTCATTTGCATTCTAAATTTAACATAGCATCACATTAATGGCATGAAAATGTTTGCAAAATTTTAATCCGGTATGAAGTCACCACTAATGAGAATCTGACAGTGCACAGATATGGCCGACAATTTTATTTTGATCTGTCAATTGTCTTTTGAACCTCATAACACATACCTCTCTTCTCCCCACCCCCCAACCCCTGATAATTTTCAGACTCACCGGTCATCGGGTGAAGAGCGGTGCCGTGCAGATTTTAAACAATCTCTTACCACTCGCATCATCTTTGCGGTGCATTCTAACTTGGCACTCAGCTCAGCTTCAGAAATGTGGAGTTTAAGATCAAATGCATATCAATTGAATGTCATGAGTGAATCCTATGACTGCATACCTGCACGATATAATCAGCAGAGGCTGATGTTCTCCAACAATTGTAAGCCTGCCCTCTCTCACCACATACGCAGACAAGGGTTTCAGATTCTACAGAATCTCTTCAGAAACCAGGAAATAATAGTCACGTGGAAAGCAACCTAGCCCGGGAGACATAGCACTCTGCATAGTCATTCATTTAATTTCATGTGGAAAGGTGGGGGGGGGGGGGGGGGGGAAGAATAATGAAGAAGATACAAAATAGGTTTCCTGAATTGCCCTAATGATATTTGACTGTGATTTTTTTTAAAGAGTTGCCAGGTATGTACAATTGTTTAACTACACCGCAGCAGCAGCAGCTTGCTAAGGGAATCGTTATATAAATAGAAGGTGGTTACCAAGCCTGTGAGACAGTGTGATGAAGTAATTTACAGTGGTGAAGACAGCAGTGGCAGGGAGGTAAACAGGTCATCTGGCAGTAAGCTGGCAGTTAATAACGATAAATCAAAAGGTAGTTTATTAAGAAAAGACTATGATATAATAGAACAAATATTAAATTATGGCTTTTTAAATACAAAACTAATATATCATTTGCAAATTTGTAAAGCACATCATGCACCTGCAAATAGTGAACTAGAAATCATTTATTTCTTCAAATAAAGCTCTTGAGAATTATTTCCAAGTTTTATACAGCTGCTGGATTAGGTTTTCACTGAGGTTCTGAGTATTACTGATGATGGCAACCCAAGCACTTTTAAAGACAAATTGCTTGCTAGTTCTCACCAAAATGTGGAAGGTATATATTATGCAATTGTTTCAAATTAATTTATCATTGAAAAAGACAACCAGGATCTGATTTTAAAAAAAACAGAATGTCACCAAATGTATCCAAGATAAAGACATAAGTTGCTACATACACCAGAGAGAACTAGCTCAAATCTATAAAACCAAATCAACAAAAAAACCTGGGAGTGTGATATACACTGAAAGTAATACAACAGGCCTTTATTTACTCTACCTTCTCCAAGTCCTCAAGGAGCTTACACCATTACATGTCATTGTTTATGCCTTTATTAAGGGACACTGCGGCCCATCTTTAATATTTCTACAGTAAATAACTCCTCGGTATTTTTCACCTATAGGCAAAAATGCATGTTTACTTAAGATTTCTGGAGTAAGTATGTGTGCAGATGCATGATTTTTGTTTAAACTGGATAATTGGAACTGCGTTTTTAGAGTACTGATGGCAAGGTTAGAAAGAGATTGGAGAAGCAGACCTGACTGCATTCCATACAAAATTCCATTTGATACTAAATTAAAGAAAAAACAATAATGTTGGTAAAGTGTGACAAAAAAACAATTTTTGATTCTGATAATTTTCCCCATCTCTTTCAATGTATTACTTAGCTACAATTCACTCTGGATATTGTCAAGAGATTTTCCTCACACAAAATGTAATTGCAGTTGTTGTATGAAAATCTTTTCAGCCCTAGGATACCACTATGGGAGTCCCCAAAGTTTGTCTCCTGAGTCAGCCATCTTCTGAAGGCGAAAGCAAGGTTGAATACCAAAGATTTTCATAATGGTCAATTACATTTGTGATTTATTAGCAAGTGTCAAACTCATGAATGACTAGAGGCCAGAGGCCTGGGGCTGGATGCCTGTGTGGGTGGGAGGGATGGGAAGAGAGTTTATTTTGCTGCTGCTGTTTTGTTGTTGTTGATGCTGTTTGTGTGTTCTGTGGAACACTATGGGCATGCTGTTTTCACTGGAATGTGCAGCATCAGTTGCAGGCTGCCCTCACTGGTGCACTGGTTGTAATTGCAAATGATGCATTTCTATGTTTTGATCATATGTGATAATGAAATGTGAGTCTGAATCAGAATTAATATCATTGGTATATGTCATGAAATTCGTTAACTTTGCGGCAGCAGTACAACACAATACAGTATCAATATAGAAAAAAATAGAATTACGGTAATTATACAGTCGGCCCTCCTTATCTGTGGGGGATTGGTTCCGGGACCCCTCACGGATACCAAAATTCGCAGATGCTCAAGTTCCTTATTTAACCTGTCTCAATGCGGTGGACCTTAGAACCCAGCGAAACCCCAGACCTTATTTAACCTGTCTCAGTGCGGTGGACATTAGGACCCAGCGAAACCCCAGACCTTATTTAACCTGTCTCAGTGCGGTGGACATTAGAACCCAGCGAAACCCCAGACCTTATTCAACCTGTCTCAATGCGGTGGACCTTAGAACCCAGCGAAACCCCAGACCTTATTTAACCTGTCTCAGTGCGGTGGACCTTAGAACCCAGCGAAACCCCAGACCTTATTTAACCTGTCTCAGTGCGGTGGACATTAGGACCCAGCGAAACCCCAGACCTTATTTAACCTGTCTCAGTGCGGTGGACATTAGGACCCAGCGAAACCCCAGACCTTATTTAACCTGTCTCAGTGCGGTGGACATTAGGACCCAGCAGCCGAGCTCTGAATCCGCAGGGTTTCTGTTCATGACAATAATCATGATCACGATTGAAAATGAAGTGGAAATAATAAAGCAATTGGAAAGAGGTGAAACGCCATCGGTCATTGGAAAAGCGTTAGGCTACGTCGATCAACGATTTGAACAATTTTAAAGGATAAAGTGAGAAAGGCTCTGCCCCGATGAAAGTTACAATTATTACTAAGCAACGCAGTGGTCTAATTATTGGGTTTTTGGCTTTTGATCATCCACATCAAGCTGGCACGGTGAAGAGCGCACTTGGGAGCAATCTGTCCCGAGTCCCGAGAACTTCCGTTCCCGAGCCCAGCGCTGAAACATACGTTAAATGTTTTATATGCATAGAAAGGTCAAATATATACTATATACTAAGACAAACATTTGACTAACTGACAATAAATAATACCAGATGTATCTGCTCCGACTTAATAAGTAAGAGAACTTCCAATTTTTTTCGATCCCAATGCACGATAACCCACGCACATCCTCCTGTATACTTTAAATCATCTCTAGATTACTTATAATACCTAATACAATGTAAATGCTATATAAAATGGTTGTTATACTGCATTGTTTAGAGAATAATGACAAGAAAAAAAAATCTGTACATGCTCAAACAAGTGCTGGAAGAGCACATCCTGGTTTTCGCGATTCGCGGTCGGTTGAATTCGCACATGCGGAATCCACGGATAAGAAGAGCTGACTGTATGTATATTAAATAGTTAAGTTAAAATAAGCAGTGCAAAAACAGAAATTTAAAAGTAAGTATGAGGTGGTGTTCATGGGTTCAATGTCCATTTAGAAATCAGATGGCAGAGGGGAAGAAGTTGTTCCTGAATCGCTGTGTGTGCACCTTCATGCTTCTGTACCTCCTTTCCTGATGGTAACAGTGAGAAAAGGGCATGTCCTGGGAAGCTGGGGGGGGGGGGGGGGGTCCTTAATGATGGACACTGGCTTCCTGAGGCACCGCTCCTTGAAGATGTCTGCATAGAGCAAGTAACATGTGTGCCTCAAAAATAAATGTTAACACATCCCAACATTTTAATGTTGCCGAGTCCCACTATAAGTGGACAGGTCACGTTGACCAGGAATTCAACTGGACCAGCCACATAGCAACACTGTGCCCACAAGCTTAGAAAAATAGAGGGCTATGGTAACCCTAAGTAATTTCTAAAGTACATGCTCAGCACAGCATCATGGGCCGAAGGGCCTGTATTGTGCTGTAGGCTTTCTATGCTTTTAAGTGGAGACCAGAAGATGGGTATCCCACAGCTAGAAATTCATCTCCTGACAGCCCCAGGCTTTTCTACCAACTACAAGGTACATGTCAAGAATGTAATGGAACAGCCTCTACTTGGCTGGATAACTCCAATAACACTCAAGAAGCTCAATACTAGCCAGGAACAGGCACACGTCAGCTGTAGCTTACCAATGAAGAAATAAATAACAGTGCCTCATGTGAGCGACCCCAGCGACAGGTCCCCAATTCATGAACACCAGGACCAGCGGAGCATTTGAATACCATGCCCTACCTTGTAAGTACTGTACATGACTGGCCTGTCGTCAGTGCTAGGTCTGCATCCTGGAACTCACTACTGTGAGATTTGTTTCAACACAATGAATGCAGCTGTTTTCTCAATGCCTATTAGGAATGAGCAATAAATGGTGGCCTTGCCAGTAAAGCACAGATCTCAAAACTATTATTATTTTGCAAGCCAGTTTTATTGTCAGCTATATCCATGACTATTTCTATGCTATCTGACCTAAGGAGACATCAGGTCTTATCTGACAATTCTGCACACGTACACATTAATAAGTGAGCCAAGGCTAATGACCCAAAATAGGAACCATGGCGCCTATTTGAAACATAATTAAATTTATATTATGCCATTTTCAGATCATCAGTAGATAGAGGGAATTGAGTCCATTTGGTGACCTTGTTCATTAGACAAAGCTACAGTTGTGGCCTCCTCTTTAAAGAAAGTTTTGCCAGTGAGCATAAATATTTCCCTTGAATCTTTCCTTCTGCTGAATACAACCTGCTCTGAAGAGAACAAGTTGGTGATCAACTGTTCAGGAGTCAAAAGTGTTGCTTAGAGAGAGAAACCGATTGTTACAAACCCTGCATTCTACATCTAACAAAGCATGATATTCCAATACAAATTATAATGGGAACTGACAACACAATTCAGGGCAATTTCAAACAGTTTTGAAAGTAGGATAAAGTAGGAAGTAGAAAAGATTTGGGGGAAGAAGCCCAGAGTATAGATACACTTAAAGTGAACTCTCTGCTCCTGAGAGAAATGTGAGCGCACAATGAACTCAAATCAGCAGAGCAGAGATGGGACTGAAGACTGGTGTGATCAGCAAAGTGTATTTGGCAGAGGGATCCATGATTAAAGGGAAGATTCTGATTTATAAATGAAGGTACTGGAAAACAGGGTAAGTGAAGATTACTTAGTCATAAGTAAACATGCACAGCAGAATCTAGGTCGGAATTTGTGCAGGATGCATCTAGGTGTTGAATAAGTAATTTCTGCTTAATAAAAAATTCAGGTGGTGTTGAGAAAAAGACTTCCAAGGTAACAGAAGTATAAAGGAGTCAATTTACCAATATCCTAAGACAAATAATTTGGATACCAGGTCTGCATTCATAAATGAAACTAATAGCTTCAGAACACCACATTAATAACTAGGTTACTATCATCATGTAAAACATTCAAATTATCAATCTGGAAAACAAGATGCCTCATTGTTATTTTTTGGGAGGTTTGCTTGCTCCCGTGTCCTCCTTAGCTTTGCCCCTCTTTGAGAATTGCATTTCCAGCTAGGCATTGCACCTAGATTGCCTATAGCAGAGGCCATTCACCAGCACAAAGACCAGGGGATTCAGAGCTCCATGAAAGCTTTGTCATGCAGTGAGGACAGATTGAATGGCATACACACCAATTGGAAAGTTGAAGGATTGGCATTCCCCTCCAATGTAGAGCCATTGCACACTACTCCTCATCCACTGATCCATATAGGAAATTAAACTAAATATCTTATCAGTTATTCTCACTATGATGCAGAGTTTCAACCCAAACCATCAACAGTTCCTTCCCACCCAAAGGTGCTGCTTAATTGCCAAGTTCCTCCAGCAGACTATATTTCTCCAGATTACAACATGTGCAGTCACTTATGTCTCCCATGAGCATGTGTTTAATGACATAAAGTATTTGCTGCACAATAGTACAGTGAGTTCAGGGTCTGCAAAATGAGTTCAAGGAGTTAGGTACTAAGTTTGAGGGCAGGACCTTCAAGGTTGTGATCCCAGGATTGCCACCAGTACCACATGCTAGTGAGGCCAGAAAGAAAAAAAACAGTACAGTTTAACACACAGCTATGGAGTTGGTGGAGGAGGGAAATTACAGGCCGGTGAGTCTGACATCAGTAGTGGGAAAGTTATTGGAAGGTATTCTAAGGGACCAGATGTATGAATATTTGAATAGGCATGGACTATAGTCAGTATGGCTTTGTGCATGGTAAGTATTGTCTAACCAATCTTATAGAGTTTTTCAAGGAAGTTACCAGGAAAGTTGATGAAGGCAAGGCAGTGGATGTAGTCTACATGGCTGTAGATGGTTGCCTCTCTGACTAGAGGCCTGTGGCTAGTGGAGCGCCACAGGGACAGTGCTAGGTCTGCTGTTGTTGGTTATCTATACCAATTTTCAGGATGATAATGTAGTTAACTGGATCAGCAAATTTGCAAATGGCACTGAGATTGGGGATGTAGTGGATAGCAAAGAAGACCATCAGAGCTTGCAGCAAGATCTGGACCAGCTAGAAAAACAGCAGACAGAACTTAATGCAGACAAGTGCAAGGTATTACATCTGGATAGGACCAATCAGGGTAGGTGTTACACAGTGAACGGTAGGGAACTGAGGAGTGTGATAGAACTAAGAGATCTGGCCATACAGGCCCATAATTCATTGAAAGTGGCGTCACAAGAAGATAGGGCCATAAGGAAAGCTTTTGGTGTGTTGGCCTTCATGGATCAAAGTACTGAGTACAGGAGATAGGATGTTATGTTCAAGCTGTACAAGACATTGGCGAGGCCTACTTTGGAGCACTGTGTGTAGTTTTAGCCACCTACCTATGGGAAAGATGCAAGTCTTTTTCCACTGAGGCTGGCTGAGACTACAACAGAGGTCATAGGTTAAGGGTGAAAAGTGAAATGTTTCAGGGGAACATGACAGGACTTTCTTCACTCAAATGGTGATGAGAGTGTGGAGCAAGCAGCCAGCACAAGGTGTGGATGTGACTTTGATTTTAATGTTTAAGAGAAGTTTGGTTAGGTCGGGTATGGAGGCCTTTGGTCTGAGCGCAGGTTGATGAGACCAGGTTTCACACGGACTAAGTGGGCTGAAAGGCCTGTTTCTGTGTTGTAGTTTTGTATGAATATGTCTCTATTATACTCCTTTTACTGAAATGGGAGCACATTCTCAACCTTTTGAGCAATGCAAAGAAAGGTGGAACAATGCAAGCATTCATAGAGTTCCTGCAGTACCTCACTTGGTTAGTAAAGCATAAATGGAATTTTCAAATAGAGTGAGTAAGCAAATCTGGAGAAGCAGTTCAATCCTGATTTTAGTCACATAGTATTCTGACTTGGTTGTGACACAACTTGGGCATCAAAACTCAGAGAATCTGCAAACAAAGCACAGATATAAAGCTACATGGAGCTTTTCTGCAATATGAACTGCAGAGTCATAACATTCGATATTAAGGCATTGGAGACAGAAGGGAAACCTGAGAGAATAGAGTGGATAGTCAGTCTTCCCCTGTCTCTCCCAGGATAGAAATGTCAAATATAGATAACATAGCTTTAAGTTGAGAGGGGGGAAGTTTAAAGAAGATGGGGGGGGGTGGGGGGAAGATGTTTTTTTAAATACAGAGCGGTAGGTGCCTTCAGAGCTGGTGGTTGATAGTGGCATTTAAGAGGCATTTAGAAACTCTCATGAACATACAAGGGAATAGAGGGATATGAATTACGTGCAGGCAGATGGGTTTGATTTGATTTGCCAACATGTTTGTCACAGACTTGTGGACCGAAGGGCCTGTTCCTGTGCTGTGCTGTCCTATGTGCAGCACTATCACTGCATGGAATGCAATTACACCATTTCTATGCAAAAATACAGAGAGAGAAATGAGTAGCAAGTTAGCAAGGTAACATGACTACATATTATCAAATAATTTGTAAATATATCTTCAATATTTTTATTGAGTACACCTTCCTTTTTTTGAGGTATCACCTGGTACGTTAGGGAAAGAAGCTGTTAAACAAAATGCTGGGAGTAACCAAATCAGACAGTACCTACTGAGAAAGAAACAGAGCTATGTTTCAAATCAATGGTTTTTGTCAGAACAGAAAAAACTAAAAATAATTTTAAGCTTCAAGCAGCAGAAAACAGAGGAAAGGCAGACCTACTCTTTTTTTCTTTCTATGAGAGAGAGGCCAGAAGGATTCTGTGACACGACTAGTGGTGATGCTGGATGAAAGAGTGTTACAGGCTGGTGAACAGCAGGAATTTGGCTGGATGGGTAGATGGGAGGGAAAGAAAAATAGAACACTGCAAAATGCAAGGCAAGGGGCTAGAATGCCTGATACTGCAGAATACAACATCCAGAAGGCTATCACTTTCCAATTCTGAAGACAAGCTATGTGCTTTATCATAACAATGTTGGAGGCCAAAAGCAGAGTTAAATGGGACTGGAGTGTCAAAATAAAGTGACAACACCTAAAAACTCAGAGCCATTCTTGTGAAATGAACAGAGATGTTCTGGAAAGCAGTCACCCATTTTGCATTTGTCCTTCCCAGTGTAAAAGAGACCACATCAAGAGCACCAGAAGAATTATACTAAAATGGTAGTAAAGCAGATAAAACACTACTTCACCTGAAATGTATGCTTGGGGCCAAGGATGGCAAGAAGAGAAGTAAAGAACAAGTCGCTGAGATTGCAGGGGGAAGTGCCAGGAAAAGGGGTTTGGATATTCGTGGAGATGTAACAATGAACCCAAACCTCACAGAGGGAGCAGTCCCTTTGGACTGCAGCCAGGGAAAGAAAAGGGATGATATATCTGGTGGTGGCTTGTACTGGAAGTCTTGGAAACTATGAAGGACCATTCGGAAAGGAAGAGAAAGTAAACCCTGCATTGTTCTGGAGAGAAGAAGTGACAACAGAAATACAGGAAATAAGAACCTTGTCAGCTATGGGGGAGGGAGGGGAACGGGGAAAACCATTTCTGCCCTCCTCTCTCCCATAAGAATCGTCAAACCTCTCCCTTCTATCAAATTACACTACCTCTACATTTTCAATATTAAATGCTATCTGTCACCTCTATACCCTTTCTGCTTACCTATCTGTGTCCCACTGCAGCCACCCAGCTGTTTGCTATGCCGCTGAAACTGGTGTCCGAGGCAAACTTGACGTTTTATTCTACATTCAGATTTCTATGTCATATATAAAAGGAAGAATTTTGGTCAAAATGTGGAACAGCATCATCGACATCTTCTGGTCTGGGAAAAAAAGTCTTCTAAAACTTGCTGTTATTTTTGTCCTTAAATCAGATTTTGTTCAAATTGACACAAACCCTCCAAATATAAGACACAACCTTGTTAACAAGCCTTTTATGAAAGACTTTAGAATCAGCTTTTATCAGCTCCCTCTACTAGTCCATTAAAAAATTCTATTAGTTTAGTCAAACATGATATTCCTTTTATAGATCCATGTTGGATCTTTAATTAACTCAGATTTCTTCAAGTACCTGTTAACTCACACTCCACCCATCCAATTATATCTTTTACTACTTTATCCACCTTCAATTTTTAACTGTCCAGGCTACAAATAATATCACCATAAGGTAATCAATCATCTTTTCCACTTTCTAAACCTTGCGTTCCTTCATGTATCCAGGGAAGATTAGATCACGGCAAGTGTGTCAACAACCTCTGTTTCTCTCAACAACTAGGAATACAAGCCACCTGGCACAACAGCCTCTCCATTAAGAGCAAAGCAAGTCTTTCTGGAACCATTTTCTTATCAATTTTTATCCATTCATGACTTGTACCATCTGCAGTTGCTCCAACAGAATATTCCTCCTTAGTAAACATTGATACTTTCACTGCATTACTGAACTTTTATCCTTTCTTTAGATCTAGAAGATCCAAACCTGCCCTTTTTACTATTTTGTTTACATGTTGTTAAATGCATTCACGCTAAATGACAGTCTATTGTCAGATGCTTGCCTTACCGACTGCAGTTTGCCTCTTAAAACAGTACTTAACTTGCTGGATCCATCCTCAGTGATGCCCTCATCACCACCATCAAGGTCATGCTCTCTCCTCACTGCTGCCATCAGGAAGAAGGAACAGGAGCCTCAGGATTCACATTACCAGATTCAGGAATAGTTATTATTTCTGAACCATTAGGCTCTTGAACCAAATGGGCTAACTTCACTTTCCCCATCACTGAAATGTTCCCACTTTCAAGGACTCCTCATATAATTTTCTCGATATTCATTTATTGTTATTATTTATTTATTTTTGTATGTGCACCGTTTGTTGTCTTTTGCACACTGATTGAACACCCAAGAAAATGAATCTCGGGGTTGTATATGAGGAAATATATGCACTTTGATAATAAATTTACTCTGAATCTCGAAATTTGGCTTTCACTGAATGAATTCAAATGACAAATATTATATAATTTTCTTTAAATATCACGGTAATCTCAATTTCCCTCATCATTCAAGGAGTTCTGGTTTCGATTTCCTTGCCTTTCCCTCTTGTGGGAATGTATTTGGCTTGTTTCAGCTCTTCATGAATGGCCTATTGCTCTGTCAAACTTTAATTTTATATTATGAAAATCATAAAATTGCAGATATTAGCAATCTGAAATAAAACAGAAAATGCTGCAAACATCTGTTAATTTAGTTGGCATCTGTGTGAAGAAAAACAGAATTAACTTTTTAAGAAGCAAGATTCTTCATTCCAGACATGAAATACTGACTCTCATCCAAAGTTGTTTTATATGAGTGCAAACGCAAGCCTTTCATCTCAAAAGTTTGCGAACCCTTGTGTAACACCCTGGTTAAGTTTTTACTACTATGCTGTAGATATTTCATTTTAGCAGTTCTGTAAGAGCAGTCTGTTCTGCTTTTAGCATGTTTGGGTTTGAGCTAAAGGGGCTATATTGTTCAATTAAGGAACGTTGTGTCAGCCAATCATGATGGAATTGGAAGTAGGTTCTAAAGAATGCTGGGTGGAGAGATTTTTGTGACAGACACTGATGTGGGTCGAGGTATTTTTGGCAGGAGCTGGGAGAAGACAGGAGGGAAGGTGGCTGAGGATGCCATCCCTGTTGCACGTGTTGGTGCAGATGAATGGCTTTAAGGAGGAAGAACCAATACCCCCATGGGGGAGCCCACTTGTTTGAGATGGATTTCGAGCGACATTTGGAAGGAAGTATCTGCTTTCACACAAACCATGGGTCCAGCGTGTGAGTTAAAGACAACTACAAGATGAGCTCCAACTTGTGTGCACATTTGGACTGGGTTAACTGTAATGAGCCCTTTTATTTTTTTTTCTTTTCTTCTTCCTACTATCTGTTCGATAAAACTGAAATTTGTAAATATGCTTTATAATTGTACGCAGTGCATTGTTATTTCTTGTGGATGTTTAATTGTATGGGGACAATATTTGCAAAGATCGAGGTTCAGGTGGTTGAGACATCCCAACTTCCTGGCTTTGGTGGGACCCAAGGTATGAAGTTTGAGAAAGGTGGTTTTCTCAACACTAAGTCCAGTGACTGTTAGTGAGGGACTAACGAATCACGTCTCTACACACGCCTGGTAAAAAGGGGTTTCACTTGCTTTAGAAAACAAATTCAATTTTTAATAATTTCCATTGTCAAAAACCATCAAATTCCTTGTGAAAACACACTGGCTC
Organism: Hypanus sabinus; assembly: GCF_030144855.1. NCBI lineage: Eukaryota > Metazoa > Chordata > Chondrichthyes > Myliobatiformes > Dasyatidae > Hypanus > Hypanus sabinus. The sequence continues at coordinate 44,406,168 of NC_082716.1, read as the reverse complement.
TAACTATTGTAGGGACTTGAGAAAAAGAATGTGCTATTTGGTTTATAAAGATATTTTGCATTGACACGTCTTGCTGACACTTTCAGACAAACAGATAATTAAACTAATATTTCTAAAACAATTTGCAGCAGATAATTATCAATTAGAACACTTACCTCAAGTATATTTACCCAGTAATTGTTATTTTTGTAATTATCCTTTACGGCAAGACATAGTATAATATTGAATTTCCATAATGTTTGATATCATCCTGCACAGTTCTATATCTTTTATACTCAAAAGATGTGCATACAGTATCAAAAATGTGTTTACCTGTGAAGATCGGCTATTTCGTTGTGTATAGAATCAAGTTCTTTGATGGCTGAAAAGTCAGCTACAGTGCTCAGAGTGGCTCCATTCTGTGGAAAGCATGTGTTGGGTTATTTAAGCCCTTAGACATATTATCACGTGATTTCAGATCAGTTAAAAATTCACAGCATTACTCTATTTCACAGTTTAAATCGCATTTTCCAGATTAAACAGAGCACACGAGTTTTACTGGAGCATAATTCTCATCCTCAACCTGTCCATCATATTTTTTTGCTCCAACAATATTAAAATCCAATCTAAATTGATTGATATACAGTATGTATGAAATCTGAAGCCCTGACCTAATGAATGCCATGTTAAAGTTTAATTCTGAGCACCAGATTATAATGTAAGAATATTTTCCTCTGTCACGCACAGTAACCTGGTTTAGATGTCCCATAACTTTACAATGTTAATTAGCAGAACAAGAAATTAATTGGCCAAAAACATACTAATTAATAATTTATTAATGTTGTCAAATCTACCCCCCCAACTTCTTTTAGATTATCTATTAACTCAAAAGAACATATTATTTTGTTTAGTAGTCAAATGCAGCGAAATACTACAAAGCCTGATTTTAATCTTGATGGATTACATAATTTTTGAAACCTGTGCTTGGTCAAAAAACTGCAAATAAAAGATTAAAAATCTAGAAGGATTTGTTCACCATGAGCGAAGGAAAATGAACATAGGACAGATTACAGAGTAAATAATTATGCTAACCTTGCATTTTAAACGAAGAAGTGCTACGTTAGGCTTCCAGCATTATTCACATATTAGGGACATCAAAGCAGTGCAGCAAGGATGACTGGCACAGTGAGAAAGGCATAGAGCCTGTAGCAAAGCAAAGGCAAGTAGAATGCAAGAAAGAAAGGTTCAAAGAGAATTAGTAAAGCTACAAAAAAACTAAACTGGATTATTTCTGAGGCCTGCAATTTCCTTGAATGTCTGTTTTGCATCAAAGAGTGCCCAAACAAGAAATCTAGCAACTTCAGAGTAGAGTGTTCGGAAGAATTAATACCACTGACAGAAAATTTAAATTTCTAATTGCAATTACATTGACATACTCATAGCATACTGACCTATAACTCAGGAAGAGGAAGACAATCAGAGACAGAGAGAGAGAGAGAGAAAATAAGTATTAGACAGCCACCAACCCAAATTTATGAAATCTTTTATTTAATGGCAAAAGTGAAAGATTAGGTTGCTTCTCTACCATACTGATATGCAATGATTTAAACATGCTGTTACAAGCTAAAGTTACAAGATTATTTTACTGCAAAATCCCAATAGTACATTAAAACAGTAAAATTATTCCCAAATAAAGACAAATTTTAAAATGGAAACTATGAAAAGACTCTAGCAGAAAATCTAGCAATACACAAATAATCCCACAATAAGTCTTGATTAATATTCAGGACATTATTCTGGATCACTTAAATTAGATAAATAACACAAAATGATAGCAGAGAAAAATTATAGAAAGGAAGCAGAAGAAAATGATACTAAAACCACAAACGTTGACATTAACAAAAACAGCAATTAGACAATGCATGCACATCTAATTATGCTATAAATACACAACAAAGCAGAAAATGGTACTAATTATAACAACAATGGAAAATGAAAGGCGTGGAAATTTGAATGGAGAATTTCAGGTACTGGTACACTGCATACAAGACCAAAAAAGACAAAAATGGAATGTAAAGTTCATGTTCAGGACAATCTATTTGAAGCAAAATTTTTTAAAAATGCAATCTAGGGTCTATGTATTGCTCTGGCCAAAATCTTACTCAAGCTTCCAGAACAGAATCAAACATTTCAAGTGGGTGTGGACACTGATTTTAATAAATTCAAACAGAAACTCAACAGCTGACTGCTGGCATTTCCATTATAATTTCACACTTACCTTCCTCCTCCTGTTTAAAAGAAAAAGCAGATCTGCTTTCTTAGATGACTGGCACATTTCCTAAGTGTGGTTCATTCTGTCTATTCATATCAATTTCCTTCACATATGAAAGTGTCTGTTTTTATTTAAATATTCATCCTATTAACTGTTATCTTGTCCCTTTTCTCCTGCTCCATTCATCTTGACTTCTGACTCTATTAAAATACCTGGTTGTCTCAAAGTAATCAATTTCAAAGAGGGTTGCAGTACTAAATAACAACCTGCCTTGTTTTCTCTATAGATGCTAACTTGATTGTCCACTCCCAGCCCTTTCTGTTTCTTACTATCAAAATAAACTTACCTTTTCCACCTGTAGTGCCCAATAAGATTTTATCCAATTATTTCTAAAGGCACCAAAAGAATTTCATTGAAAAAAAATCAAATCCATTCAGAAACAATGTACAAATGGAACCAAAAACTCAAAATTTTGAATGGCTTATAAGGTCAACAAAATCCAGAAGATCTACTACTATTCTCAAAAGTGTTCAATCAATTTGAAGTTTTTATATTCAGAATGCATTATCACTGGAATCAAACTTATCATGCAGATCACCCTATGTTTCATGTGCACACTGATGGATTTTGAATGAAGCTTGGTTATTCCACTTCCATAGACAACACATTTCCTGTTTTGGGTCCCAATCTGACATCTTTAGCTTTGTAACAGATGGCAAAAAGGAAGTGACAAAGGCAGAGAATGTACATGAATAATGTGTGAAACCATGTGACAGGAAAGGGTGATTTAAATAAAACCAACAAATATTACAATCATTACCCTCCTGCTCTCCAGGAATAATTGTATGAGTTGTTTACAAACAAGTCTGAATCATTAGTCAGATCACTTCAGATATTCCTTCAGAAACTGAATGACTGTTGTTGAGATCATGAGTAGAGGCCACAACATACAAAACCATGCCAATGCTGTCTCTTTCCATCATGTAGCACTAATTTCATGCAAAAACAACAGTTTACCTTTTGCGCAATATCAGAAGGAGGCATCATTTCTGCAGTAAGAACCTGAGGTGGATCAATGCCTTTAGTTAGCTTCTGGTTTATTAAATGTAGAGCCAAGGCAAACTGTTCTTTATTCAGCTTCCCACAATCATTTGTATCACAGAGTGCCCTGTGAAGGCAGAAAATTAAGAGATCTCAAAACCTGCATGTAATAGCACTGAATAGGTAGAATTCTCTTGTATCTTAAATTCAAACAAAGACTAAAATGACTATAGCATTTTGTCATATGCTCAGTTTTATAAGTTAAATACAAAAATGTGTATTCCTTTGAAATATTTTTCAAAAATTCTCTTCTCAAGTTCTTGTGTCACAAATTACACAGCACTGCCAATAATCATAAAGCTGTGAAAATCTACTTGAACTGTAAAGGTATGTTTAATTATTGATTAAAAATTTGATCATGTTTTGAGAAAGAATGGCAAAAATGATTCGATGATTAAAATATCTAACCCTTTTAAGGAAGTATTACCTGCTATGGTAGAAGTCACATTAAAGTCAGATATTGCTAATCTAAATTAGCTAGGAGGCCATCTGTGGCCAAAGCATCACAACAAGAAGACCTCGAAACTCAATTTCTTTTCAAACCTTTCTTAATCAAGTTAAATATTTAATGCCACCAGGTTAAGTGGGGGGAGGGGAAAACTCTATTTTCCCCCACCAAAAGCTGTGGCAGAAGCAATCTTATCTTTCTATTGAAGACAGGGAACACATCCCTATATAGCCCCAAACTGGTTAGGCCATTTCTTTTGGTCAGGAAATGTCCAATGTCCATTATGTACCAACCTCTCATCACAGTTAATACACTAAATTGGAGTTTTGCATCTGTTAGTTGTCCAGTGCTAGCCAATTCCAAAATGGACTTTTAGGGCTCATTAGGAAGCATGCCACCATCAACAGGGTCATTCTCCACGTCACCCGAATAAGCTTGGTATGCAAGTCAAACATGAAAATTCCTCACTATTATTATTATTATTTCAGAGAGCCTCGAATGTGGAATTGCAAAGAAAGCACAGCAGCACCTCTACTTTCTTTGAGAGTTTGCGAAAATTTCCAGACAAACTTTTATAGATGTATCGTGGAGAGTATGTTGACTGGCTGCGTCACAGCCTGGTATGGAAACACCAATGCCCTTGAACGGAAAATCCTACAAGTAGTAGATACGGCGCAGTGCATCACAGATAAAGACATCCCTGTGAAACGCTGTCACAGAAGAGCAGCATCCATCATCAGGGACCACCCCCGCCCCCCCACCACTCTCTTCTCACTGCTGCCATCAGTGCACTCACATGACCATGTTCAGGATCAGTTATTATCCCTCAACCATCAGGCTCTTGAACCAAAGAGGATAGCTTCACTCAACTTCACTTGACCCCAACTTTGAAATATTCCCACGACCAATGGACTCACTTTCAAGGACTTTTCATCTCACGTTCTCAATACCTATTGCTTATTTATTTATTATTATTTCTTTCTTTTTGTATTTGCACAGTTTGTTGTCTTTTGCACACTGGTTGAACGCCCAAGTCTTTCACTAATTCTGTTATGATTATTGTTCTATAAACTTATTGAGTACACCCACAAGAAAATGAATCTCAGGGTTGTATATGGTGACATAAATGCGCTTCAATACTAAGTTTACTTCGAATTTGAAACTACCAAATAGTTAGGCATGGTTCAATTATTGTTTGGCCAAGTCTTCCACAGATGGATTAGTTGGACACAATTTTTAAATCACATGTTTAAATTCAGAATTCAGAAAAAAATAAATGCAGAGGCACAGCACTTCCTTTCTTTGTTCCCACCAGCTGTGAAATCTATATAGCAGGAGAGTTTTTAATATCCTATAATCCATACTGAACAGAGGCTACTTTCACTGGAGACAAACATATTAGTAGATATTAACCCAGACTTCAGACCCAGTATTTTTCTGCTGGACTGTCCCGAGTACGATTCAAAGCTATCAGCTTTCTGTATGGAGTTGGATATGAAGCATAATAAGCTAGACCAGAGTTCATTGTAGCCCTCTTTTGATATATTGCCTGACATTTCACATGGACATAAAATTTACATGAAAGTGCTCATGAAAGAATTCTCCAGCATTCCTCCCAGAAACAAAAACAGCACCTGAACCTGTTTTCCTTATAATTAATTTACAATCCAAAGGACTTTGTAATTTGCAAACTTTCTGGTATACACAAGAGACTGCAGATACTGGAAATCCGGGGGGGGGGGGGCGGTGGGGGAGAGGGGGAAGAACAAACTGAAAACACAGCAGGACAAAGGGCACCTGTGGTAGTAAATGAATGGTCGCTGTTTCAGGTCAAAACTCTGCTCTCTCTCAGTACTGAGAGTGTAGAGGGAATATAAGCATTATAAAGAAATGAAGGGGAATGAAGACATAAGTTGCTACATAATTGATGGAAACAAACAAGGTGGGGGATAATGGGCAGATATAGCCATGTGGGGGAGGTAAAGAAGACAAGTTTTGATACTGAATTTGGGAGGTGATATTTAGGACAGTCAAGGAAAAGATGATAGACAGATGAAACTAGATGGGCCAGGGGATAAGAAAGATAGAGCAGGAGAACATATCCAAGTAGATAATTGAAGAGCAAATGGAACTACATTGGGGAAGGTACAGAACAACAACGAAGGGATGTATTAGAATTTCTTGCAGGCATGCAAGGTACCATATGAAGAAAAAGTTTTGTTCACAAAAATGGCTTAATTATTGCATATCAATCTACAACTGGCAATCATCAAAATCTTTGAAGTCAGATTTTCACCTACAAAAACAAGCTTCACAATTTTCTCAAAAATATTAAGAATTAACTCTTCCAGAATGATTCACTGTGATTTCACATAGCACTTTATTGTTAAGAACATCAAAGTTGTCAGGCATTATTGGTGCACTGCTCTTTTCATTGACTGCTAAGTACTCAGTGTGTCTCCCCTACAGTCTTTACACAGACCGAAAATATTTTCATTGTTTGACAAATTTCCAGCTTAAGAACAATGACAAGTAACTGTACTGAATAAGACGTTTAGTGCTTTGAAAAAGTATTCAGCCCCCAACCTTAACCTGATCAAGCATCTCCAGCAAGACCTCAAGACTGCTGTCCACTGCCACTCCCCAACTAACCTGGCACAGCTTTTTTGCAAGGAGGAATGGGCAAATCTTACTCTACCACATTGTGCAAAGCTAGTAGATGTGTCCATAAAGACTACTGATGGTATTAGCTGTGAGAGGTGGTTCAATTAAGTACTAAGGAAAGGGGGATGAGTACTTTTCAAGCTGCTTACACTTCTGTTTCTGAATTTTTACTTTATCATGCTTCACAATTTTCCATGTTTTGAGATCCACTGTGAAAAAAGGAGCCTGTGATTCACAAAAAAAAAAATCTCAGTTAAATTGATCAAAATCCCTGGTTGTAAGACTCATTTAAGTGAACAAAGGATTGGGGTTGAATAATTTTTCAAGGCACTGTAACAGCTAACTCAGACTGTCTTTGCCTAACGCACATTGCAATTAATTAATTTAAATCAATTATAGTACTGTGCATAATTTGAAAAGATGAGATAATGTGAATAGAATACAACTGTGCTGAACAGTAATTAAAAGTATTTCCCCTCCTGCGTTCAAGAATTGCCAGTCTAATTGCAGTACTAGAAGACTAAAATAATTTCAACAGAAATTACCAAAATCTGTGGTAACACAAGGACATTAAGGTCACTTTCTAAATCGTGAACGAAAGTAGAGTAATGGTTACTATTAAACCCATGGTGACTACTTACCAGATACGAGCCAGTGTTGCTGGACCCAAACCCGTGGTGAGAAAGAAATCTTTTACTTCCACTCCAGAGACAAACCCATCCTGGTCTTTGTCAGTTTTCATGAAGATTTCATCATATTTTGTTTTGTCAGCTGGTGTTACAACCCATTTAACAGACTGTAAAATAAATTGCTTCTTAAACGACAGAAATGCAGGATTATTCCCCAAGTTTAAAACTCTCAAGATATACTTTACCCAAAATATTACATTGTAGATATATCACCTCCATCATGCTAAAGCTTGTTTGCAGAGCAGCTTACTCCACCTTTCTGATCTGAAGCATGCCCTTTACGACCCGTTTTAGTTTATTGTGGTCATGAATTGTAATCTTTTAGCAATACACCATGATCAGTCAACAGAATTTGCCTAGCAGGTTGACAATAACTGCCATAAAAATCACAATAAAATTTAACTGATTGTGAAACACAGCTTTACAGAACTCTGGTCAGGCCACATCCGGAGTATTGCATTCAATTCTGGTTGCCTCATTTTAGGACAAATGTGAAGACGATGTTCAGAAGACGTTTACCAGGATGTTGCCTGGATTAGAGGGCGTGTGCTATAAGAAATTGGACAAACTGTGTTTGATTCTCTTCAATAGTAAAGGCAGACTGCAGACCTGAATGAAGCTTATAAAATTATGAGAGGCACAGAGAACTAGAATCTGCTTCCTACAGTCAAAATGTCTAGTACTAGCATGCACTTAAGGTGAAAGACAGCAAATTTAAAGCAGATATGTGGGAAAAAACACAGAATAGTGAGTGTTTGCGATACAGTGCCTGGGGTGGTAGTGGAAGTCCGTTTCTGGGCAGTACTGTTCTATGTCCCATGAAAATGCAGATGCACAAGATAAAAGTGAGTTGAGATAGTGATGTTACTGAAAATGACTTCAAAGCCATACCAAGATTGCTCTATGGGTTGCACCGCTATAGAGAGGTACAACATGGAAATTGGCTCTTTGGTCAATCCAGCCTACTTCAGAACAAACCATTCACACTTATTCAACATTAATCCCAGTTTACATCTTCTCATCAGCTCCCCCTAGATTCTACCACTCATCTACATAAGGGGCAACTTGCAGTGGCTAGCTAACCCAACAGCCACACACATGCTGTATGCATTGTGGACAGGAAGCAGGAGCACTGAGGGAAAAGCCCCACTGTCACAGACAGAATGCGCAAATCACAAAGTTTGCATCCAAAGTCAGGACTGAACCCGAGATGCTAGCATAGTGAGGCAGCAACGGTCTCTGGCTCACTGGTTGGCAGAATTCCCACAGGATGCAAGGCTTGATACGGTATCATCCCTTCTGTATGAAGGTTCAGAAGAGATGGAACTGACAGTTAGGATTCGAGTCAGGGTTGTGGGTTCAGGTGCCTCATAAGTATCAAAGTTAGTGAGTTCAGATCAGTGACTTAGAGGAGTTGGGGTTGTATCTGGCAAATACAAAAGTTTGTAGGGGGTCAGATCCAGGGTCAGGGCTTCAGACAATAATAAGAGGGAGCAAGAACTAGGATAGTTAAAATCTAGTTCACATGCCAGAATCTCCTGAAATATATTTTGTTGAAATCAATAAAGCAATGATATTAAAGAGCTAACGCTACTATTACGTGTATTACCTGTGCCGCTGCTGTTTTGGTAGGTAGAATTCCCACAGGAGGTAGGGATTGTCGGCTTTCCTTGGCAGAAGGCGGAGATGGAATAAGTGGCACCGCAGAAGGAACATTAGCTTTTTTCCTCTTTGATGGAGGTATTAAGGCAGGTGGCAGTGAAAACGGCACAGGCTCCTTCTCAAGGGCACGGTAAACCAAGTACATAGCCTTGTGAAAGAAAGCAATACTAAATAATTAATCTTCACAAAATTCTAATTATAAATAAATCACAGAACCATTAAGTAACTAGCTTTTCCATAACTATGTGCCTGCCCAAAACTGGGGGAAAAGGTTAACACTAAATATCAGCAATTGGATTGCTGTAAAATCTTATCAGGTTCACTAATGTTCTTCAGGAAATGAAACATGTTGTTCTTACCTGGTGGGCACTGTAAAATACTGTCAGTATGTTTGACCAATATCAAGTAGTAGCAATGGACAGATAGAACTCATCATCAGTCCCCAAATTGACCTCTTCTCTCACTACTGACTCTATTCCTCTCCATAAACAATTGTCCGAGACTGAATCAGACTATTTGCAACCTCGTTTGCATGCAATCCCAAAATGAACTTCAGACCTCAGCACCTTCACTATGAACATTAGTTTCATAACATCTGAAATAAAAACAGAAAATGTCGAACGCTCAGCTGGTCAGGCACCACCTGTAGGGACAGAAACATTTCAGGTCTAATGTTTTTTTCCAGAACACAAAATGATTTGGAACACAGGCATATTCAAACTTAAAGAAAGCAAAGGAATGGAGAGATCAAACAGAATGTTTTTGACAGGGTGAAGACTAAGAGATGATAGATGAGATAGATTAGTGTTGAGAGTGCTGAAGGCATGTTAACAACATCTTCTCTGCATGGAACAGGTGAAAACAGAGGAAACATCAAGGAGAGAGAAAATAACTTTCCAGGGCTGAGAGATTCAAGACAAAGTAGTTACTGAAAAGGAAACATAAAAATGATAGCAAATGCTGAGAAAGTATGGATATTTCCTCCCCCCCCCCACTTCTCTACAAGATCAAACATGCCTGTTTTCTAAGTTACCCCACTTCTGAAGAAAGGTCTTTGACCATGGATCATTAATTCTATTTCTCTCTCCAAAAGTGCAGCCTGACCTAATGAGCATTTCTCAGATTTTCTGTTTTAAATTCATAATTTCAAGATTTCCATAATACTGTCCAACTCGGCCTCCACCTTAACTTGTTGTTGCTAAGACTGCCACATATACTATTTTAAACATTAGACTACATACATTCCTCATGTTATATCAATTGTAGATATTATTCGTTACAGCTACAACAATGACAAGGCCTCTGTTCTTAATTAATTGGATGAATTTTAAGATCTTTTTTAGATGTTATAGCAATGCACATCCTTTGTCTAGGTCTGTTTTCCATTATTTTTCTGTACGGTCTCCCATATTCAACTTCAGTAAAACTGAGACCATTCAGAATTCTGGTTCTTCCATCCTAATCTGCAACATCCTATTTAGCCATTGATGGCTAGGTGCTCATTTGTACAGAGTAAACCCTGATTACACAAAGCCTCAATTTTAAAACTGTTTCCTGAGCATTGCTTCTAGCTATAAAGTCTCCTTCCATCTTGCAAGTTTCTGAAGATTTGTGTGCCTTCGATTTAATCAATTTTAATTGCTCCACCGATAGTAGCTGTACATTTGGCTATAAATGCAGTAAACTTCAGTAGTCTCTTTTGCTGTCCCACCTCTTTTTTCACTTTAAGGTTCTGAGTTATTAAATTTTGTTAATTTTCTGAAGAGTTGCAAATAAAATGTAACATTGTGCAATCAGCAGTTAACTTCCCACTTTTGGCCTTCTGTAGGAAGGTCATGGATGAAGCAGCTTAAGATGATTGGACTGAGGACGCTACCATGAAAAAGTCCTGCAGCACAGCCATGGGCATGCGATATTTTATCTCCAAGAATCTCAGCATATTCCTTCATGCAAAGTATGATTCCAATAATCGGAGCATTTACCTTGATACCCATTCATCAGAGTTCCTTCATGCAACATTTTATCACAAGCTGCCTTTATATTAAGAGCAACCTCTCTCATCTCCAGTTATTCAATTCATTGGTCAAAGTTTGGATAATTGTGATGAGTTCTGGCAAGTGGCACTAGTGAAATTGGGCATCAGTGAGGAAGCTATTGAGCAGTGCACGATTAAGGGCCTTTCATTTGAAACATTATCTCTGCTTCTTTTTGCCACAGCTGTTGTTTGACCAAAGTGCTGTTATCAGTTCTGCTATCATTCTGTCTAGTGGTCTCTTCCTGCTGCAGCTCAGAGTAATGTCTGCTTGGGAGTCTGGAATCAGCCTTACAAAGGACATGGTCTACTCGATGTAGCCAGCTGAATGTAACCAATGATTCAGTACGGTGGGGGGGGGGGGGGGTGGAGAAAGGCAAACATTGGCTCACCTATCCTTGTAGTGAATTTGAAAGATTTTGTGGACATGGCATTGGTAGGGTTTTTCTCTTAGCTCTAGGACTCAGGAGGACATGGATCATTGCTGAGAGTGGGCCAAGAGTTTTGTGCCTGGTGATTAAGTGATACTGTCGTAAGTTACTTGGCAAATAATTGGGAAGAAAATAACCAGATTGGATGTGCCCCTTTATTGTAGCTAAGACATACAGCGACAATTTTCTACATTACACTGCAACTGCTTGGCTTCGTGATGATGGTGCTCTCAAAGGTATGCAAGATGAACCATCGACTCAGTATTTTTTAAGTAAATATAGTAGAAAACATTTCTGCCTTGGCTTGAGCACAAACTCTTTCATTGGCTTTGAGGTTGTAAATGTTCTTGGAGTTTCGTCCTCCATGCAGCTGGTTAACTGTCCACCACATTAGGTATATGAAGACTAATGATCTGAACAATTAGTTGTGGGATTGCTTAGTTCTATCATATTCTGTTTAGTAAGCATGTAATTTAACACTGCAGCTTTGCTAGGCTGACAACCCTTTTATAGGCATCTTTTGTTTGGTCCCAGTGTGTCCTCTTGCATTCTTCAATGATTCATAGTTGAATCCCTGGTTTGGTGGTAATGGCAGAGTGAAGGATATACTGAGCTCAGCAAATACAGATTGTGATGGTGTACAATTTTGTTGTTTCTAATGATCTGCAGGCTAGAATTCAGTTGCTAAATCGGCTCTGAGTCCATCCCATTAGCAGAGACCAGAACGCCAATAACACACATTGCAATGGTACTCAAGAACAGTCTTTATTTAGAAATCCCACAAATATGGCTGCACCATCATAGAAATTCACTGAAACATTCATCAGAAAGCATGCAAATCGTAGATTACAGCATTTATTTCACAGCTTTTAGCAGGCCATGCAATTGTTTGGTTATGTGAATCTTGCCTGCATTTTGTTTTCATTTTTACACAACAGAATACAAGAAATAAACTGAAACCAACTAGTCCAGCAAAAACCAAAAAGGGGTGGGGAGATATTTTCTCAAAATTTATAAACAGTACGGGTACATGAAAACTGGTAGCTTCAATAAACTAACCTAATGAACAGCTAAACTGGAAGCCTGATACTATATATCATCAGAGCTTTATATTTAATCTATGTAACAATCTTCATGATTTCATCTCTACTGTGAAGCTTTTAGGAACGGGGACTTCTCACAATCACCAACACAGCGGTTGGCACAATAGTACAGACCTGTGGCCTTCATATAGGTACGTACAACATTATTTAGAATGTCCCTGGTGAAATACATGGAAGAGACACTTACTAGATGGAATATTAGGCTTAAAAACTACAGAGCATCAATAAATTGTATTCCATGCCTCAGGGTATTATCGGCACTACATTTGAGCAGATGTTTAATCATGTAATGTTAGTCAAGAAATAGTAGAGTTAATTTTAGTTCCAGTAGGGAAAGTACAATGTTGTTCCCATCAGGTTACTTGCTGTAACCGGAATCACAGCACTCGCCTTGGTGTCATTTTTTGATTATTGCTGCAGGGAAGCATCAAGCTTCTAAAGAGCACAGCTTGATTCTGGAATTCTTTATGTGCTGCCAACAGCACAAACAAATATGTAGCCTACAATAGATTTTGTATTATAGATGCAGCTTCAGCAGTCATTGACAAGGAGGTCCTGAAATATGTAACATCTAAGCGTGTAGCCCATTGCTTAATGGCCCATTTGAAACTCATCAAACTAGTGAGAAAATATATTTGTAAAGAAATATTTTAGGCTCAACAGTGGAAAGGCATAATTTAATTGACATTATGGCTGCTGCATTTCCTGTGTAACAACAAAGCCAGCATTCCACAAGGTACTAAACTGGCTCTAATAAGGCCTTGGGAGATGCATTATAAATAGGAGTTTGTTTTTAATTTTTTTAATAATTAAAGTATAGCAAATGTCTCCTTGGACTTTTGAAATGTGCATTTATTTAGCAGTTTTATTAGCAAGTTTCAAAGGACACTTCATAAAAAGAAATAAAACACTCATATGTAGGAGTTAGAGGATGGTCGGAGAGACCTGGACAGGTGAGTGAATGATTAATGAAAGCAAAGTATTTTGAGAAAGTTTTCCTTCAAACAAAAAAAAGATTAATAATGCTTCACAGAAAACTTACAAAACTGGGAAAAAAAATCTAATTTTAGCCATGAGATGCAAAAGATGAGTGATGTGGAACTAACATCGGGCTGAAGAAAGCTGCAGAATGCATGAGAAGGAGTGAAGAGGAACTTGAAAATTAAAACTGAGCTGAGGAAGAAAGATTCAAAGTTGATCAGCAAGAATGCCAGAATTTATGAATGAGAGACAGAATCCTATTAACATGTTGACCCTTAAGAGATGAAGGTCTAGAAAACAAAAATTAGTAACAACTGAGTTTTTTTTTAAAACTGAAGTTAATATCTCAATAGCAAATCTGGAAAAGAGGGGAAATGTAGGGCCAGGTGAAGAGGATACAGCAAGAAAGGATGAGCCACTCAGTCAGGCAACAAAATCCCTAAGGAAAACTCTAGTAGGAGATGAGAAGATGGGGTGAGAGCAAACAGTAAAATTATCAGAACCTGAAGCACAATAGACACTTACAAATCTCAGCCATGGCTGAGATTCTATACAACTAATAGGAAGGCAAGCCTCAACTCCCTACTTAGATCTGCTTTGGCACAAAAGACACAGACCAGTTTTGTGAAAGTTACCTCTACGGGGCAGAGGGAATTTAGAGAGTACGACAAGAGCATCTTGCTCAGGATGAAGCAACCAGCCCTGGAAACTGGTTCAACAACCTGCAGGAGACCCAGTGGCCATCAATTTCAATTTCACGTAGTCCACTCCGCCTGTTCTCTTTTTACTTCCTTCTGATCCACACAGGTTCCATCAACTGCACTCCTCACCCCACCCCCACCATCCTGACGGAGTTTCATTCTCCTCCTCCTCCTCCTGGTTCCAACTATCTACAAACTGTATCTATCACCCACACTCTTTACCCCGTGCACCCACCCCCCAATCTGGCTCCATTTGCCCTGTTTTCTCTCTCTCCTTATCTGTTTGTTGATATCATCCACCTGCCCCCTATATTTTCCTCCCCCACAGTGCCCAGCTATTCATCATCCCCTTCTTCATCTGATTCTATCATCACCTACCAGCCCCTGCCTCACCAACCCCTCTCAACTCTTATACTGCCCATCTCTCCTCTACATTCAATCCTGATGCATGGTCTCAACCTGAAACACTGGCCATCCCCTCGCCTCCACAGATACAGATTGACCCACTCAGTTCCTCCAGCAGTTTGTTTCATTTTGCTCCAAATTATACCATCTGGTACCCCTCGTCTCTCTAGAGTTGTAACAGGATAAGGAACTACAACCAGACTAGAATCAGATATCAAGCAGCCTGTGGCTTTACAGCTGATACAAATAAAATTAATTAGCAACTTACAACAGCAAATTCATCACGGTCTAATAAACCATCACGATCTGTGTCGCTGAGGTCCCAGACCTGTAAAGTAATAAAAAAACGAGTTCAGAATTCAACTTGTTCAACATAGAATATCTATTAAAAAAACTATTATTCAGACAAGTATACACTTGAGGCAGCAAACACATTGAAATCACCAGGACTTCACTGACTTTTCTCCGGAACCTTTCTGTAACTGGTTAGATATTACAGTATAGTTGCTGGCAAAAGTGACCTGAACTACACATCACTCACAACTTTATCTACTGAAAACAACTGGTTTGTGTTTTAGCAAATAGCCAGCTTAACCTTCTGATGTAGCAAACCAGCCCGATCAGCATGATGGACATCTAGACGTCACTGCATATCTGCAGCTACTGTTACCTTCAATGATATTTCTAAAGCAAAATCCAGCTTTAATGTTTGTAAGCTTCATCAAATAGGGCAACATATGTTAAATATTGTTAAACTAAAGAGGACAGTCAAGAAAATCATATCCTTCAGTCAAATTTCATGACAACACAGAAGGCCATCAAATCTAAACATGGTTTTAAAACAATTAGCTCTCACTTCCCCACTTTCTGGTTATCTTGTCCATTTTACATGTCCATCAGATATTCCCATCTGATTCTGCTACCATTTGTTAACCTAGGGACAACTTAACGTATTCCATTAACCTAACAGATGTGCCTTTAGTAAATGAGAGATTACTAGATAACCTGAAAGAAATTTACAAATTCAAAGAGAGGAGACACAGACAGCAGCAGAGGTCAGAACTAAACCTGGCTCACTCAGCTATGAGGCAGCAGATCCACCTGCTGTGCCACTGTGAAGCCTTATCAATCACAATATTACACATTCTTAGTTTAATAAAATGTTACCGCAAAGATGCATTAGGTAAATAATTATACATATTTGCACTTTCTTATCCAAATTTTCACAAAATTACACATCACAGCAGCATTTTTTTTAAACTATTGCAAATAGATATTACTGGATATTCCAATGTCAATCACAGCAGATGATTTCACTGCCATGAAGTGACTGAACTGGGGCACATAATTCATTTCTAACTGTCCACTGTTCCCTGAATTTTTAATGAGAATATGTTGTGAGCCCAGACATACATCCTGCACATCATGTGACTAAATGGCTGACACAGAATTACCAAAGGAGTCTGTATTTCGTTAAAATATGCTTAAATACAGTAAGATGCAAATACATCACATCATAACAGCACAGAAATTTCTGGCTGAAATCCCATGACCTACTGCTATTTCCATACTTCGGTTCAGAGGATGTGACGATAACTTTCTCAAAAAGGCCAACTTCCAGCTGACTGGCAAGAACCTAAGGAAAAGCCTTACGACAGCTAGTAAAGCACAGCCTCTTTGTTTAGCCAGCTAACAGACTTCCCAAAGACACCTACTATTTGAGAATAACTGACAGATTATCAAACGATCAAAAAATCAGAAATGATCAAATATTTTAAATATTCTTAATATAACAAGGAAATAAATAAACATATTCTGGAATGGCACAGGTAGTTAATTCCCTGCTGCTCATATACAGTTAGCAAATAGTTAGCAGGCCTCTGTTAGTGCTTTTGAAATTTATTTGGGAGACTCAAGTTCACGGCATTTTCCAGGGAAACTGTTGGCAATATCACGTAGACTCGCTGACATCCCCCAGAAAAATCTGAGTCAATATACATCTCATGGTATTTTTAAACATAGTATCATATTTCCCGTGGTGATCCTCAATTTAGTTCTATATCTTTAGCTGTAAGACTCAGATCACCTTAAACAATCATTGCATATCATACATAAAAACCTCAAACACAAAATGTTAAGCATAAAGATTGCTGGAAAAAAGTTTCATCTTGGACAAGAAATCCGTTTAGATGGGAAAAAAACACAAAATATATTCTCTTGTAACAGACAGAGTTGGACAGCATGCTAACAGGCCTTCAGACTAACTCTTCCATGCAACCAGAGTGCCTACCTGCACTAGAAGATATTCCACACACAAAGCATTAAAACCTTGTAACTGGAATCTGGCCTTACAGCCTGTTGATGTTCGACTGTACCTTGTATATAATTAAACTAGTATAAAATATAGCCACAAAAGGAAACTAAAATTTGATATCCAATTTACATGATCACTTTTATACATCCAAGCTGTTCTTACCTAGAAGATGCAATGTAACTGTCACTAAAATTTGTTCCTTTATTCCATGCTTTCCTTTTAGCACACACACGTTAAAAGGTGGAGAGAGACTAAGAGAATAAAGCATTGAAGCCGATGTAGATAGATTGGAATATACCACAATAGAACATGTGGAAAAACTTTCTAATTAAAGATCATCTTCCAGCGCACTGTACTGTAACAAGTGCCTTGTTTTGTCTTTTCAATATCACGAAGTATTCATTTTTAAGTTTAAGATTTTACTTACCCTTCCCAGGACATCCACAGGTAGTTTAGAGTTGAGAAGCACGGGTTTTACTTTATCACCAGACAGGAAACCATTCACAGGATTAAGGCTGTCAAAAATTACATCATACTTCGACTTTTCCTCAAGCTGCAAGTTATATCAATAAAGATATAATCAAATAATCTTCTAAATTCCCTTAACTTGCACTTTTGTTATAATTGAATTGTTTGGTTGTAACTGAAGGCTATTAAATGTAAATAATCAATTCATAAGCTTTAAAATTTCATGAATTGCTCACACAAATTGTATTGAATATTATATACATAAAACCCTAAGGATTGGAAAAAAAATCAAAAGCTATCTTGAAAGTTTCTAGACATGGAAGAACAAACATTGCTGGACTATCTGGACAATATAATTACCATATTTAATCAATACTTATTTATAAACTTTAGCTTCCCATTGATACTAAGCTCTTTACTTAAAACTTTGAAACTAGTTGGGAGCACAAAGAACCAGATTTGATGCACATCCACATCTCTGGTGAGTAGGTTCTACCATAATATACTGTATGTGAACAATACATTTCATAAATTACAAAAGACGCCTGGTAAGATCCACAAGTTCCCAGGTACAAACTCAGATCCCTAACTTCTGATAATTTCTCCCCCTCCTTTTTCTCTCTTTTTCCATCCCCAATTCTGGATGCCCTCTTGCCCCTTCTCTTTTCACCTGCTTATCACCTCCCTCTGGTACCCCTCCTCCTTCACTTTCCTCACTTCTCCAATCAGATTCCTTTTTCTTTAGCCCTTCACCTTTTCCACCTATCACCTCCTAGTTTTGCACTCATTCCCCCTCCCCAACACCTACCTTCACATTCACCTGGCTTCACCTGCTATCTGCTACTTCCCCTCCCCACATTCTGGCTTCTTCCCCACCCCCAGCTTCCTTTCCGGTCCTGATGAAGGGTCTCTGCCCAAAGCATCAACTCTTTATTCCTCGTCATAGATGCCTCCTGACCTACTGAGTTCCTCCAGCATTTTGTGTGCCTTACTCTGAATTTCCAGCATCTGCAGAATCTCATGAGTTTCTCATTTAAGAACATAAGGAATAGGAGCAGGAGTAGGCCTTCTGGCCCATCGAGCCTGCTCCGCCATTCAATAAGATCATGGCTGATCTGGCCATGGACTCACCTCCACCTACCTGCCTTTTCCCCATAACCCTTAAATCCCCTACAATGCAAAAATCTATCCAACCTTATCTTAAATATATTTACTGAGGTAGCTTCCACTGCTTCATTGGGCAGAGAATTCCACAGATTCACCACCCTCTGGGAAAAGTAGTTCCTCTTCATCTCCATTCTAAATCTACTCTCCTAATCTTGAGGCTTTGTCCCCTAGTTCTAGTCTCACCTCCCAGTGGAAACAACTTTCCTGCCTCTATCTTATCAATCCCTTTCATAATTTTATATGTTTCCATAAGAGCTCCTCTCTTTCTTCTGAATTCCAGCGAGTACGGTCCCAGCCGATGCAATCTCTGCACATAGTCTAACCCCCTCATCTATGGAATCAACCTGGTAAACCTCCTTTGCACCACCTCCAAAGCCAGTATATCCTTCCTCAAGTAAGGAGACCAGAATTGCACGCAGTACTCCAGGTGCAGCCTCACCAGTATCCTGTACAGTTGCAGCATAATCTCCCTGCTCTTAAATTCAATCCCTCTAGCAATGAAAGCCAACCTTCCATTTGCCTACTTGATAGCCTGTTGCACCTGCAAACCAACCTCTTGCGATTCACACACAAGCACTCCCAAGTCCATCTGCACAGCAGCGTGCTGCAATGTTTTACCATTTAAATAACGTGCTCTTTCATTTTTCCTTCCAAAGTGGATGACCTCGCATTTACCAGCATTGTACTCCAGACCCCTGACCGCTCACTTAACCTATCTATATCTTTCTGCAGACTCTTCATATCTTCTGCACAGTTTGCTTTTCCACTCAATTTAGTATCATCAGCAAACTTAAATACACTACACTCGATCCCCTCTTCCAGATCGTTAATGTATATCGTGAACAGCTGCGTGCCCAGCACCGACCCCTGCAGCACAGCACTCACTACTGATTGCCAACCAGAGTAATACCCATATATCACAACTCTCTGCTTTCCATTGGGTTAACCAATGCTCTATCCATGCTAATATTCCACCCCCAACTCTATGCATCATTGTCTTTTTTTTAAATTTTTTTGTTAGTTTTTCAAAACATTTTACAAATTAAAAACCCCAAATCCTAATGAGGAACATTAAAACAGTGCAAAATTAAGCATACAATAACAATATGCTACAAAGGAAGAGAATTTAGCAAAAAAAAAGCACCTAAATTAAAGACAAGTAAGCTTAGTGTCCTCCCCAAGCCCCACAACACAAGAAAAAACAACAGCAACTCCAGACCAACCACAACACAATATAGAGAGTATAAGTCAGGACAGCCAAACTCCCAGACTGTGAATACACTCAGCAACAGAGGGTAATAATGCCTTCTACCAGAAAAGAAAGGAGCTGAAAGCAAGGGACCGAAAAGAAAAAAAAAACCCTAGTCAAGAGGAAGGTTATGAAAGTACTCGATAAAAGGTCCCCAGACCTTATGGAACTTTAGATCCGAATTGAGAACTGAATAATGAATTTTTTCGAAGTCCAAACAGGCCATGATGTCGTTAAGCCATTGAGCATGGGTGGGCGGGGCAACATCTCTCCATCTGAGGAGGATCAAGCGTCTAGCCAGGAGAGAGGCAAAGGATAATATTCGGCATTTGGTCGGACCCAGATATAAATCTGTCTCGCCCCAAAAACCAAACAGAGCAATTAAGGGGTTTAGTTCTAGGTGCTGATTCAGAATACACGATAATGTAATGAAGACATCTTTCCAGAATTTCTCCAAGCTAGGACAGAACCAGTACATATGGGTGACAGAGGCCACACCCCTCTTGCATTTATCACAGACTAACGCTAGGGTAGAATCGAGATAGTTTAGATTTAGACAAATGGGCTCTATGAACAATCTTAAACTGTAAAAGGCAGTGGCGAGCACAAAGAGAGGTTGAGTTAACCGATTTGAGAACTGAATCCCAGATAAGGAGATATTTAAATCCTGCTCCCAGGCCATTTTGATTTTATCCATGGGGGCCCATCGTAAGGCTGCTAGTTTATCTCGGATGATTGATATTAAGCCTTTACATAGTGGATTCATGGAAAGAAATAGGTCCATAGCATTTTTCGCAGGCATTTCAGGAAAGTTAGGAATTAAAGGAGCAATAAAGTGTCAGATTTGGAGATATCTGAAAAAATGAGCATTGGGCAGATTGAACTTAACAGAGAGCTGCTGAAAAGAAGCGAAGCGATTATCAATGAAAAGATCTTCAAAATGTCTAATGCCCTTCCTATACCAAACCTGGAATGCTGAATCCTATGTAGTAGGTAAAAAAAGGTGATTATGAGCAATAGGGCTGGAAACGGAAAACCCCTGGAAACCATAGCATTTCCTGATCTGAGCCCATATATGCAAAGTGTGTCTAACAAGAGGATTAGCTATTGATCTGGCCAGACTACTAGGGAGTGCAGACCCAAGAAGTGCAGAGATAGATAATTCATTAGTGGAGCTCAGCTCCATTGCCACCCAGTTAGGGCACTCGGGTTGGCCATGGAAGAAAGACCAGAAGGTAGCACAACGTATATTAGCTGCCCAATAATATAAACGAAAGTTAGGTAAAGCCTAACCCTCTTTTTTAGATTTTTGGAGATGGATTTTATTAATTCTAGAGCGCTTATTCTGCCACAGATATGACAAAATAATAGAGTGTAAGGAATCAAAAAAAGACTTAGGAAATTGGGATAGATTGAAATACGTATAGAAATTTGGGGAGAACATACATTTTAACAACATTAATACGACCTACCAAAGACATAGATAGAGGTGACCATTGTACCAGACTCTGTTTTATAGCTTATGAAAGATTGGCAAAGTTTTCACGAAAGAGATCTTTAAACTTCCTTGTGACTGTAATTCCAAGATAAGTAAATTGATTATGGACTACTTTAAAAGGGAGATCATGAAATTTTAGTTCTTGTGCTTCTTTATTAATTGGGAGAAGTCCACTCTTATGTAAATTAAGTTTATAGCCAGAGATCTGGCTAAACTGGTCAAGAAGTGAAAACATTAGAGGTAAGGATGTAGACGGATTTGAGAGTAAGAGTAATAAGTCATCAGCATAGAGAGAAACTTTATGCTCAACACCCCCTCTCCAAGTCCCAGTCAATTCAGGGCAGTTTCGAAATGCTATTGCCAGAGGTTCCATAGCCAAATCAAAGAGAAAGGGACTTAAGGGGCATCCCTGGCAGGTGCCACGTTTGAGATTAAATACTTGGGATTTCTGAAAATTGGTTAAAACAGAGGCAGTAGGACACAGGTACAGCAATTGGATCCAAGAGATGAAACTTAGGCCAAGGTCAAATTTTTCTAAAACTGCAAAAAGGTAAGTTCCACTCTGTACGATCAAATGCTTTCTCCGCATCGAGGGAAACAACACATTCAGGAATCCCAGTTGGAGGTGAGTATAAGATATTAAATAAACGCCGAATGTTAAAAAAAGGGAAACGGTTTTTAATAAAGCCTGGCATCATTGTCTTATGGATAAGTCTTTTATGTGGCACCTTATCGACGCCTTCTGGAAATCCAAGTAAATAATGTCTACCTGTTCCCCTCTATCCACTGTGCTCATCCTCAAAAAACTCCAGTGCTTCTCAAACAGGACCTGCCTTTGCTGAATCCATGCTGCGTCTGCCTGATGAATCTATTTCTTTCCAAATGCCTTGTTATTTCTTCTATAATGATAGCTTCAAGCATTTTCCCAACTACAGATATTAAACTAACTGGTCTATAGTTGCCTGCCTTTTGCCTATATCCTTTTTTGAACGGTGGTGTCACATTCACTATCTTCCAATCTGCCGGGACCTGCTCAGAGTTCAGAGAATTTTGCCAAAGCCTCTACTATAACTTCTGCCATTTCTTTCAGTACCCTGGGATGCATTCCATCAGAACCAGAGGACTTGTCTATCTTCAGGCCCACAAGTTTGCTCAGCACTACCTCTTTAGTGATAGCTATTGTATCAAGGTCCTCGCTTCCCATTGCATCCATAACATCTCTCTTTGGCATGTTAGATGTGTCCTCCACCATGAAGACTTACGAAGAATCATTCAAAGCCTCTGCCATTTCATTTCCCAATATCAATTCCCCCTTCTCGTTCTCCAAGGGACCTAAATTCACTTTAGCCACCTTTTTCCGCTTTACAACTATAAAAACTTTTAATATCTGTTTTTATATTTTGTGCTAGTTTGTTTTCATAATCTAGCTTCCCTTTCTTTATTCCTAGTTCAGTGGCTCTTTTTTGCTTTTAAAGTTTCCCCAAACTTCCAGTTTCCCACTATTTTTGGTAACTTTGTATGCATGATCTTTTAGTTTGATGCCTTCCTTTATTTCATTAGTTGCTGGCTCCCCCCACCCTTACTGTCCGTGTTTTTAACTGGAATATGCTTTTGTTGAGTACGACGAAAAATCTCTTTGAAAATCTTCCACTGTTCCTCAACTGTCGCACATTTAAATAGTATTTGTTACAATATAGAACTTTTTAAAAATTATATTTTTTGTCAATTCCCTCTTTCAGTCTTTCATTGAATAGTTTTAAAACATCTCAAAAAATCACAGTTAAACACTGTACCTTCACAGCCCAAGGAGCATCAACAGGTGCTGATCCACTACTGGGTAATGGACTACTTCTATCATTCTAAAAGGAAGAGGAAACATAGGATGACAGAGGTATACACACCTACAAAATACAGCACTCAAAGTATTATATCTCACTGCACAGAATATAAGAAATAAGGTGGATGATCTTGTTGCAGTTTTACAGATTGTCAGGTATGATGTTGTGGCCATCACTGAATCATGGCTGAAGAATGGCTGTCTTTGGGAGCTGAATGTTGTACTGGAGGGATAGGAAGGTAGGAAGAAGGGATGTTTTGGCTCTGCTGGTAAGGAATGGCATCAAATCAGTAGGAAGATGTGACATTGGATCAGAAGATGTTGAATTAAGAAATTTCAAGGGTAAAAGGACCCTGTTGGCAATTATATACAGGCCTCCCAACAATAGTAGCTGGGATGTGGACCACAGATGATAGTCATGGGAGATTTTAACATGCAGGTCGATTGGGAAAATCAGGTTGGTAATGGATCTCAAGAGAGAGAGTTTGTTGAATGCCTACGAGATGGCTTTTTAGAGCAGTTTGTCATTGAGCCTACTAGGTGATCAGCTATTCTGGATTGGGTGTAATGTGATGTATTGGAGGTGATAAGGAAGCTTAAGGTAAAAGAGCCCTTAGGAGCCAGTGATCACAACATGATTTGAGTTCAACAAGTAAAGTCTGACATAGCAGTATTAAAGTGGATTAAAGGAAGTTACAGTGATATGAGAAAGGAGGTGGCACTGCACATACCAACATTTATAGAATAAAACTACTTCTGGTCAACAAGCACAGAAAAATGACGGATTAAATACAACACCATGTTGGTTAAAGTGCCTGTACTTGGATACTAGTATAATACAGTATACATTATTGAGATACCCTAGACATCCATAAAGAGTTCTGGGGACTCTGAAACACTTTGTGATATAAAACAGCCAGAAAATTAATTGTTTGAAATCACTCTTATAGTTTTAGGATTTATAATACTGTACCAAGAGAGGGAAAGGGAAGAAATTAGACAGAAAATAGAACAAAAGCATAAAATGGGAGAAAACTGGGAGAAAGGAGTGTGGGAGAATAAAATATATAGGCAGCACGGCATGTGAATGGAAGGTTGGAGAGATATCACAGGGAACAAACAAGTTCACTACAATGCACTGAGATGACTGGGAAGGAGCAAGTAAAGGGGAAGAGAAGGAAGCAGAGAAAATGAAAGATAACACAATGTTGTCTACTCTATTTACATGCAGAACTAAGATTTAAAAAGGTATCAACTGAGAAATAGATTAATAGCATTGACTGAAAAAATGTAAACATCAGACCCAATTCCTCAACAGGAATTACAAAATAATATTCTACTGCTATTTCAAATAACTTAAGATAAGAAATTAATTTACTTACAATTTTTGGTGCTGAGGCAACAAGGTTTAAACTGTTCAAAGATACCTCAAGTCCATTTTGTGCACATCCTACAAGTTTTAGGGCAACAAAAAATTCCTAAAGGAAAAAAAGATGAACAGAAAAATAAATTTAACAAATAAGCACAACTGTTAGCAACTTTAAAACCCCCTCACAGGAGAAAAATTTTCCCAGTCCTGCAAAAAGGTCTCAGCCTGAAACGTTGATCGAACTCTTTCCATAGATGTTGCCAAGCCTGCTGAGATCCTCCAGCACTTAGTGTGTGTTGCCCACATTTTTTAATTGCCTCAATGGACTATTCCAACACATTCCTGACTAGCCATCCAAATTACATTCTCTTGAGAACTCTTAAAACTCCACTACCTTACCTTGAATTGGCATCATCTAGTTTGTACATGATCACATTCCTGTTGTCCTACACCGGCTTCCTTGGCTTTCAATTTCTCCTGATTTTCAAGTCCATCCTGGGTCTTGCCCTCCCAACTTCTGTCTTATCTTTTCCTGCTCTACAATCTTAAAGTCTACATATGCTTCTCTAACTCTGCCTCTTGTGCATGCCTGGTTTAATAGCACCACATCTTCAACTGGCATGTCACAAGTTCTAATTTCCTCTCAAAATCTTTCCCACCTCTCAATCTTTCCCCATTTAAGAAAATCTTTAGAAACCAGTTCTTTGATTAAGATTTTGACCAGCTACCCCCAAAATCTCACGTGGCTCAGTATCATTCTTTTCTTTGTGATTCTTAAGCTCCATTAAAGGCACTACATGAAAGTTACAATTGAAGCTGTCAAAATACAAATTAAAAAATACATAAATCCAGGTTTTTGCAATCTATTCCAATTTTAATGCTTAAATACCTGTTTATTTAAAAAGCCCTTAGCATCAGCATCAGCTAAATCCCATATCTGAAAAACAAACACATGTGATAGATTTAAATAGTTATGTAGCACAGCTTTAACTGTTATTGCAATTTGACATATTCATATGCACTTTAGCATCATTCCACAATCCTTGAAAAACAATGACTGTCAGAAAAATAAGGCTAAATCCAGTACCTGAAGAATATTAGTACAGGCATCTCAAATCTAGATGGATGACCAGCCCTATCATTAGTTTTCATTTATTTTATTTAGAAATACAATAGAACAGGCCATTCCAGCCCAAAAAGCCACACCACCCAGCAACCTACCTATTTAACCCCAGCCTAAGCACAGGACAATAGGCTGAATGAACTTTATCTCCGCTGCACAATCTGTATTTATTGAGTGCAAGTGGATAGATAATATACTGCAGAATCCAGAGATGATTAACATTTATGAAGATGCTTTCAGGACTTGAGAGCCTAAGTCATAGGAAGAGGTTTAGGCAGGCTAGGACTTTATTCCTTGGAACACAGGAAATCTTGAGATGTACAGATAAGGTGAAATAAGTCCTTTCGTTAGAGAGGGGACCCAAAAACTAGAAGGCACAGGCTTAAGACAATAGATAAATGATTTTAAATGGAACTGAGGAACAATTTCTTCAAGCGGAAGCTGGTGATTATTTAGGAAATGCAAAAGAAAATAGTTAAGGCAACTAACACGATGAGCACTTGATCCAACCTAAGGAATAAACATACTTTGAAAGTAAATTGAATTATGTAAAAATATTACAGCAGTATGGTTTTTGTGTTAAGGTTTACAGCACAGAAAAGTAAAAAAAAAATTTCAACTGAAGATTACTCAGAAAATTATAAAATGAAATGAGAATGAATAGTAGAAGGGAACAAAATCAAGATATTTAAAAAAGTTGATAGGAGTGAACAAGATTAGAAGAGAACTGGATAAGATGTATTTTACATAGAGGATTATTGTTAATTGTCAATTTACCAGAAGAATAATTTACTTGCCATATTATTTTAGGAAATACAATGCTTAGTAGGGTTTTTTTTTTATTCACAAAAACTTTCAATCTTTAAGATAATTTTTTTGAGGCATTGTAAGTGTTATTACTTTGATGTACCTGTGTATTTTGAATAATAATAATAATAATAATAAAAAGATTTGAAAAGAAAGGAAATACAATGAGACTAAGGCATTTGAGTTCTCCACAAGACACAGAGGGTACATGTACAACTTGAGAAAGCAGTACCTTTCCAAGTACTAGATCAGACAGGCCAGACTTTTTCAGAAACGAGGCAGCTTCTGCAGCTCCAACTCTGCCACTATTTGTTGGATCAATCTGCAGAAGAACAAGATAAGCCCAAAAATTATTAAAAGTGTAGGCATGCAGCTGCTCTGATCTGCAGCACATGAATATTTATATCACAATATCCCACGTTGGCCATCTAATCAATCATTTCATCCTCCTTTGTACTGACAAATCACAAGAAACAATCTTGAATCTTGCAAGATCTGATGGTATGATATTGTTGTACTAATTAGATAGCGATTCGTTTATTTTAACATTTCTTAAACTTTGGGCTGGAATTCGGGAGAAGGATCAAAATGAAGCTATATATTCATCCCTAGTAAATAAAAACATCAATCAAAATGAAAAACCTAGAAATAAATATATAGCATGGCTTTGCTTCTGAACATCTGCTCCTAGATAAATTCCTTATCCAAGTCATCCATTAAGTGAGGACTTTGACAATATTTTAATGATAGTCACTAACTAATCTTTCACCAAAGCGAATAAAATTGAAATGCAATATTTTAATCAGAAAAAAAACCCAATCCCAAAAGAACAACTGGGAAAAACAAATAATCATCCAAAAACAAATAAATAAATATATCAAGGTACTATAAGTAAAAGTGAGCCACATGCACAAAGTGCTGGAGGAACTCAGCAAGCCAAGCAGCATCTATAGAAAAGAGTGTAGTTGATGTTTCCGGCTGCAGCTCTTCATCATTGAGCCCTGATGAAGTGTCTTGGCCCAAAACATCGACTGTACTCTTTTCCATAAGCGCTGGCTTGGCTTCCGAGTTCCTCCAGCATTTTGTGTGCATTGTTTGGATGTCCAGCATCTGTAGATTTTCTTGTTTGTGATAAGGTGAATGTGTTTTCACATTATGCATTCATCACTGACAGGTCTTAGTCTACATCAAGGTGCATTTGTGGCGGCTGGGGAGTTAAGGGGTTCACAAATCCTATTTTAAAATATTTGTGTGAGATATGTAGGAAAATCTGATGCATTTAACATTTCATTACCACAAGCATGTAACGATCCTTCATTTACAAAGCAGTGTGCAAATTCAGAAGATATTTGACCTAGGATCTTCTATCAAATTAATCCAATACCTACATGTACATGGCTTTTTCCAGATAGGTCAATGACAATAGTTCAGATTGAAAACTATAACTAAGTTTGTTTGGTCTCACTTGGCCAACCTGTTCCAAAGGAACTGAAACCTATCACAATAAAAATTCTGACAGGTATCATTAAATGACCAGGGACTTCCTGTTTTACCCCAGGTTGGGTGAGCCAACAATATGACCTTAATAAATGAAAACCATCTGTCAATGTGCAAATGCAGTCAGCTTATAAAATGCATAATTAATTGTCCCAATCCTTTCCCTCCAAAATTGAAAGAAAATCATTTTATGTGTGTGGCTATCTAAAAACATCCCTGCATTATTTCCTTATAGGTGACATAGTCATAACGTGATCAAGTGATAATTTTTCTTTCCAAACAATGAATCTTCTGGTGAAGAACATGGGATCCAGTTAATCTAATATTAAAAAGTTAGTGTCGAATATAATGAGTTCCAAAAAATGCTGCCTTTGTAATACTGGGAGAATACAAGCACTTTGTTTTTCAAAAAGCTGACCTTTGCTTGAACTGATATCATTACTAAGGAAAATGCACTGCTATTTTTAGAATGGTTGAAATATTTCTGCAAGAGAACAGATGGGATCATTGATAATAAGGATGATTTCTGTACACTGAAATTTATTTCCAGCTGCTTACTATTGGAATATTCAGCAAATTCCACCTGAGCCGAGTAGTTGTTAAGAGTCAACCACATCAGTGGGTCTGGAATCAGATACAGGGCAGAACGGGTGAAGATGGTCGGCTTTCTTCCCCATATAAAATTTATGAACCTAATAAGCTTCATTTATAATAACACAAAACAAAAAGCAGAAACAGGACATGCAACTTGCAACCATCAAACTTGATCTGCCATTCAACAGCTCAGCTAAATCTTTGTATCAGCTCTATTTTCCTGCAGTATCCCAATATTCCTCAACACCTTAATGCACAAACGTCTATTGATCTCCCTCTTAAATATACTCATCAGTGTATCAGTGCATAAGGTCATGATGAACAATAAAATTCAACTTTTACGGTGAACATTATAGGATCAAATGAAAAGTCAACAAATTTTAAGTAAATTGTATGAGGCAAAAAGAGCTAATAACAGGTCATGTACAAACTCCAATTCCAGCACTTGACCGTGGGCTCAGCAGTCATTTGAGGACCTCAGCCAACTTCAGTGGCCACACCTCAAGGATGGTTCAGTCTGCCAATTTCTTCCTTCTCTTATTTTTGGAGACTAAAATGTGTTTCCGTTTATATACCTTCTTTCAAGGGGTAATGAATCCTTATATCTAATATTGAATTACCATAAATTCCAGTGTGTAAGTCGAGAATCTTGCCCTAACTTTTGGTCCTAAAATTAGGGGGTCGTCTTATATAGAGGGTGCTAACTTTGGAAAACGAATACATGGAAGACAGGTTGCATTTATTTGCTGTTTTTGAGTCAAATACAAAAGAAAATACAAACGCTTACAAAATTTACACAAACCACCAGGGATGACTGCAATGTCCATATTTTCAGCTTTCAATGCTGCTTTTGTCTCATCTGACAAGTGCGTTTTGAACATGTCCCAGACAGGTAGCGACTTTTCCTTCCTGAAACCTTCGGGACATTGACACCACACCTCTTTACCCACTTCAAGCAACCCGCTTCCATCCATCCAGCCACGTTCTTGAACGTAAACACCACCCTGTGGGAATTTTTCTTTCTTTGGGAATGCTTTCTGCTTTAAAAAAATCACCATCGGTGGTAGTTTGGTCCCATCAGCCATACCTGTTAACATGATGGTAAAATGTTGCTTCTCGTATCCAATTGTTTTGACAAGGACTGTTTTCTCCCCCTTTCTTATTCTCAAGGTCGCTCAGCAACTTCTGGGCAATCTTTATTTTTAGTCTCAATACAATCGGGCCCACCAACTTTGCGTAGCTTTGAAATTTTCGCTGGCATCACAGTATTTTTCAACGCTTGAACTTGAATCATTTCTGTGGTAACAATGTATCCAGTCGATCGCTGGTGATTCACCCATTCTAAAACTTTTTCTTCCAGTTCTGTCCACTGGCGTGTTTTGCACATTTCATCTTTGGCATTTCCCTCAGCGTGTCCTCTGCCTTTCTCCACTCTCTCACTTGTTTCTCGTTTACACTAAGCAGCTGCAGAATTATTCATTCCTTTAGCAAAATCAACAACCTTCAGCTTGAAGCCAGCATCATATCGCATTCGTTTTAATCTTTTGTACATGGTGGTCGCAAACTCAATACTGAGTACTCGTACTGATCCCACCACCCTGTGTTGTTTTAACGAGATTAAGATGGGCACTAAGTGGTTTCATGGGGGTTACATTTCAGAAGATTCTTCACCATCGGGAACCTCATCCAAAACTCCCTGATTTATTTACTAAGAATTCACTTATAACGCTCTACAACGTGTAGGCCTGTTTTCTTAGCAGGTACTGGTTCACAAAATTTCCAGGTTCCGGATTCGGCAAAGCTGAGTACCGGCATGTGAGATCTTGTGGTCTTTTCTGGTTAAATCAAAAACCTCTACACAAGGGATCGGATTATACAAAGGTAACATGGAAAAGTCACTTTTTAAACCTAGAAAATGGGGGGTCGGTTTATACATCGGAATTTACGGTAATTGCATGCACAATCTCAGCTGCCCCATTCTAAAGATATCACATTCTTGCCACACATCTGATTTTGCCTCAATTACACAGCATTCCATGTTCCAACAACTGTTTGCTTCAAAAACTCCACTACCAATGCTCCTCAAAGCCCTAACAAGACACAATTTGGTGAACTAATCCTAATCTCCCTATCAAAACACATATCTACTTCTCAAAGTCCTGTAGTCCTAACTTCACCCTGTCCTGTGATCTCACTCACGGATGACACAGTAATGTTGAAAAACATATTAAAAAGCTCCAGAAGCTGTGAAAATTTACCAAAATGCAAATTAGCACACCTAATTAAAGAGATAAATAAAAAGTAGTAAAATAAATACAAAATGGATTTCAGGACTCTAGATTTCAGATATCTGTATGGAAAATGTGTCGTAAGCTAACAATTTTATACTGTTCGAAATGTATCTTAAAAATTATTCTTATAGATGGAAAAATATGTTTACGCACAGCATTGCCCACAAACCTTTCATGCATATACAGCATCATCATTTGGCAGTCTGTGCAGATCAGTGTCTTCAAACATCTGTAATGGGTTATTGCCACATGGATAAAATTAAAACACAATTTACCTGACGATAATACTTTTCATATAAAGGGTTTCCGCTTGAGAGCTGTAAGAAAAAAAATCAGACAGTGAGTATTCTGACCTGAAGAGCGAAATTCACAATGTATTTTTTTTAAATCTATTTTTTGTGCTGTCTGTTGCCACCAAAAGATACCGTTCTGGATTAACAGAGGGTTTGAACTGCGTTTGAATTGGAGAGCCATCACAGCTAGGTTCAAAAACAGTAAACAGAAAACTATAGATGCATGAACAAACTTCACACAGGTCGCAGATCTATGTCAAACCAGCAATTCTGATTGACATGTACCAAGACCAAATGTATGCAAAACAATCTACAAAGCTACAATCTCATAAATCAACTCAGGCCAAGGAGCATTCCAATCAGAAAATAACCCAAGGCTCACAAGAACAAAAAGTTTCTCTCCTCCTCCTGTCACTTGCTGAGTGATCCCAGCACTTTACACTTTTATTTTCAATGGTGGTGGGTCTTGGTATATTACTCACATTAATGCACCTACATCCTTTAAATCACTTATTTTTCCCTATGTTCCACAGCATTTAGGTCAATGACAAGTTTGGAAGGGAGCTGGAAAGTGTGGTGCTTATGGGGTGGGAGTCTGGGAATTAGGATCCCAGTGAGCTGGAAGAGAGTGAGGGAACCGGGACCTCAGTGAGTTAAAATGGAGTGGCGAACATCGCCTAGAGAGCTGGGTGTTCACTGGGATTTCTGAACAATCGAACACCATTGCTGGAGTTTTATTGTACTAAAAGTTCAAGGTGGTGATATCAAAAATAAGGACGTACAAGTTTAAAGTGAGAGGATGGGAGTTTTAAAGGGGATTTGAGGAGCAAATTTAACTGAAAGTAGCGATGAATGGAGTTCATTGCCAAATGTAGTGACAGAATGAGATGCAATCACTGCTTAAATAGACGAGGCACGCAAGGATGTGGACCTGATACAGGGGAATGGGATCTGCGTAGATTGGAAAAGAGGTTAGCATGGAGATTATGGACTGAAGGGCTCACTTTGTGTTTAAACTATAACTGTGACTACACAAGGAGGGCACTTGGTCCTTCAAAACACTGTCAACTCATTTAACCCCATGGATCAGATTAAAAGTTCTGCATGCAGTGGATTAAATACATCAATTTGAACTTTGAACTCTGCCGTAATAATCAGAGAGAAGTTACAGAATTTTGAAACTAGTTACTCAATTTAGGAACTCATTTGGAACCAAAGTCACTTGCAGATTTGAAATTTTGATCAACACTGAAAAGAAAGAGAGAGCTAAAACAACAGCTGTACAGCTGTTCAATTACTTCCACACCGTGCATTTCCTTAAGCACTACATAACAACCTAGAAATCCAGCAAATGACAAACAGCTTGAGAGCTAGACAGCATGCAAACAGTTCACAACCTGATATGTGAAAACAAGTGGCAGCAGAGGTTTGTAGCTTAATTGGTAGATGCACAGAATATTTCATTTATTCCAGAGGAATACTAAACATTCAGAAAGCCTAAGAAATATGTTAAAATGCTGGTTACAAACACATGTCTTCTTGAGGGTTTTTAAAAAAATATTCTGGCTCATGTTAAAACAATATTATCACAACTGGTTGATAACTGTGTTTGCCGAATTAAATTGCTTTAAGTTATGTCTAGGTCCCATAACAGCCCTGGAGTCCATGGATAGTTGGGATTTTTTTCCAACAAGCACCTCGTCATCAATTCTAAAATATTCATGATTATATAAATTTTAAAAATCTCCTCAATTAACATAGAACACAGAACGGTATAGCACTGTACAGGCCCTTCAGTTTACAATCCTGCGCTGATCTTTTAACCTACTCCAAATTCGACCCTTCTCTCCTACATAATGCATAACCCTCCAACATTTCTTTCATCCCTCTGCCTAAAAGTCTCTTAAATATGTCCAATGTATCAACTTTGACTGCCAGCCCCAGTGGTGCTCCCAGGCACCTACCGTTGTGCAAAACATGTATTACAGACATCTGACCTTGCTCCAATCACACTATACAGATGCCCTCTGGTATTAGCTATTGCTACCCCGGGAATAAAGGTGCTGGTTGTCCACTCTATCCACATCCAGTGGCCACTTAATTAGGTACAGGAGTAGAACCTGGCGTGATTTTCTACTACTATAGTGTGTCCACTTCGAGGTTTGACGTGTTGTGAGTTCAGAGACACTCTTCTGCACACCACTACTATTACACATGGCTACTTGAGTTACTGTCACCTTTCTGTCAGCTTGAACCAGCCTGGTCATTCCCTCTGAGCTTTCTCATTAACAAAGCGTTTTTGCCCACAGAACTGTTGCTCATTAGAGTTTTTTTTAATTTTTCACACCATTCTCTGTAAACTCTAAAGACTGTTGTGCATGAAGATCCCAGGAGATCAGCGGTTTCAGAAAGACTTAAACCACTTTGTCATTCCACAGTCAAAGTCACTTCGATCACATTTCTTCCTCATTCTGATATTTGGTCTGACCTCTTGATCATGTCCACATGTTTTTATGCATTGAGTTGCAGCCACATGATTGGCTGATTAGATATTTGCATTAATGAGCCTGTGCGCCAAATAAGGTGGCCACTTGAGTATGTTTTTCTAATTCAACCCTATTCTCCTGCCTTCTCCTCATAATCTTTGATGCAAGATGCTTTACATCACTAGCTGTAGAATTGGGGTTCAATCTCCGCTGCGATCTGTAAGCAGTTTGTACATTCTCCCGCATCAATTTCTCCTGGGTGCTCCGGTTTCTGCCCATGTTCCAAAACACATAGAATGAGTTAGGGTTAGTCAGTTATGGATATACTATGTATGTTGACGTCAGAAGCATGGTGACACTTGCGGGCTGCCCCAGAACAATCCTTAGACTGTGTTGGTTGTTGATGCAAACAATGTATTTCACTGTTTGCTTCAATGTACATTTGATACATACAGCTAATCTAATCTTACTAATAACCTAACAATCTCCCAATGACTTGGCCTCCAAAGCTGTTTGTGAGTGTATTCCACAGATACATCACCCTCTGGCTAAAGAAATTCCTCCTGATCGCTTTTTTTGAAGAAATATCCTCCTATTCTGAGGCTGTGCCCACTGGTCCTAGACTCCCCCACCATTGGAAATATCTCCTCCCTGTCCATTCTACCTAGGACTTTCAATATTCAGTAGATTTCAGTAAGATTTCCCCTTAATCTTCTAAACTTCAGCAAGTATAGGCTCAGAGCCAAACTAACCTCATACATTAACCCTTTTATTCCTAGGATCATTCTCGTAAATTTCCTCTGAAGACTCTCCAATGCCAGCACATCCTTACTTAGATATGGGGTAACTACAAGCTTATGAATTCCCATGAAAAATGTACACTGCTTCTTTTTCTTATATTTTGAGAGTACAAGAGGTTGACTGGAAAATGATGAGAGCTAAAAATAAAAAAATGAAGCATCACAATGCCCCTCTCCAGAAACACCAGACATGTTTCAGACAGACACTGCATTGCGGTACTAAGGGAGATATAAAACTGTCAGATGGGCCGTCTTTCAAAGTCTCCACTTAAATAGGTGAAGGGAGAAGATCCAGTTACAGAGTCCTGTCTAAAATTTTCCTAGAATCAACACCCTAAAAGGCTCATTTGTAATATTGTGTTTATGGAAGCTTGCTGTGCACCAAACAGCTACAACAGCTCTCATGTTCAAACAGTAAACACACTTCAAAAGAACTATATTAACTATAGAGCATAATGTAATGATCTGAAGGTACAATGCACAATATAAAGGTAACTTCTTCCCCCAGTGGAGACCAGTCTCTGTATAGGTTACACTGTTAAAGGGAAAGTGATAGCAAAGAAGAGACTGGACTTTGGGAAGTATGGAGCAATCTCAAATATTTCACATTTATGAAATATAAACAGTTTCCAGTTTCAAAGCTCTGCTTTCTAACAGATTATTTCAGCCTGACCTACTTAGATGTTAATTCCATTCAAGTTTTCCAGATTTTCAAAACAAAACAGCTCTGGCTCTAAAGGGTTGAGAGTAAAACTTCTTCACATGACACCAATAGAAGAGATTGTGGGATTAACTAAAGATTAAACCATTATGAAAAACAAACACTTGGTGGAAATAATTAACTAGGTCAAAGTAAACTTCTCTGTTCAAATGGTGTCTTCTTTCACAGTCGCTGCAAAGGAGGATGCATCAGAGATCTTCATAATTCTTGAAATACATTAAAGGTGTCTTTAAATCACTAGCCATCTGCATTCGGCACATTGCACACTCAGACAGAGATGTAACATAAAGACTTTTACTCATGTATGTGAAGAATGTAAGAAATAAAGTCAATTCAATTCAATTCAATTCAGTGATGAATGAGAAGTATTTCATTGCTGATCCGAATGAAACAAACCCACAATGATTGGGACACAGAATTCCTTCTCTCCAATTACATTTGAGGCATCCAGCAACATTGTGGTTATCAAGCAGACATAACATCAAGGATTTCCAGACAGCAAGCAAGGAGCACCCACTTTACTTAGCTAAACATCTTACAGAAAGTGAAGTTAATATTGGGACATATGCATGATGATAAAAATAGAAGGCAAGACATCAAGCATTTTTATATAAAAGTTGTGAATCATGGAATTATTAGGTGTTACCAGAAGAAATTAAGTTACATTTATCCAAAGACCAACACTGAGTGGATTTAAGACTTGATGTCTTGTTCTAATCTGAAAAAGCTGTACAACACCACGTGGAAGAACAGAGCATCACCAAGAGTATCATCGAGATTTCTATTTTGAACTGCACATAGAAACATAGAAAACTTACAGCACCATACAGGCCCTTCGGCCCACAAAGCTGTGCCGAACTTGTCCTTAACTGAGAAATTACCTAGGGTTACCCATAGCCCTCTATTTTTCTGAGCTCCATAGGTCCAGGGGTCTCTTAAAAGACCCTATTGTATCCGTTTACACCACCATCGCTGGCAGCCCATTCCACGCACTCACCATTCTCTGCGTAAAAAAACTTACCCCTGACATCTCCTCTGTACGTACTCCCCAGCACCTTAAAACTGTGCCCTCTTGTGCAAGCCATTTAAAGCTCTGGGAAAAAAAACTCTGACTATCCATACGATCACTGCCTCTCATCATCTTATACAGCTCTATCAGGTCACCTCTCATCCTCTGTCGCTCAAAGGAAAAAGGCCGAGTTCACTCAACCTATTCTCATAAGTCATGCTCCCTAATCCAGGCAATATCCTTGTAAATCTCCTCTGCACCCTTTCTATGGTTTTCCACATCTTTCCTGTAGAGAGGTGATCAGAACTCAGCACAGTACTCCAAGTGGGGTCTGACTAGGGTCCTATACAGCTGCAACATTACCTCTCTGCTCCTGAACTCAATCCCACAATTGATGAAAGCCAATGCACTTTATGCTTTCTTAACCACAGAGTCAACCTGAGTAGCAGCTTTGAGTGTCTTATGGACTTGGACCCCAAGATCCCTCTGATCCTCCACATTGCCATGCGTCTAACCATTAATACTATATTCTGCCATCATATTTGACCTACCAAAATGAACCACCTCACACTTATCTAGGTTGAACTCTATCTGCCACTTCCCAGCCCAGTTTTGCATTCTATCAAGGTCCCGCTGTAACCTCTGACAGCCCTCCACACTATCCACAACACCTCCAACCTTCGTGTCATCTGCAAATTTACTAACTCATCCCTCCACTTTTTCATCCAGGGCATTTGATCTGATTGGTAGGCTAGATGATGGTGTCATCACCCCTAGGCAGTCCAGCTACTTTGGATTTTATAATGAGAACGAGATGGCTATGGAGATGAAGAATCAGCTGATTTAGCTGAAGGTCACATTTGGGCTTAAATCCCTGGATAGGAAGGGGGGCCATCACTAAGTTCACAAGGTCCATAATGTACATCACACAGACAAGCACTCTAACTGGACCGGGTTCAACCGGCGCATCGTCAACTGGCTCACTGAACACCTTCCATGACGCAGAGGGAGGGGAGGGTTTGGGAGCTGCACTTCCAGAGCACAATCAACTGTGACACCAACTCCTCCCTACCCCCCCACCCCCCGCAGGTGGACGGTTAGAAGAGGAAGGGGAACGAGACTAGGAGGATGGAACTATAATTGAGAAGGCAGTTACAGTTTCCTCATTTAATTATAGAGACAATGACCCTAGGGAGTGACCTCTGTGAAAGAGGAGGATGGCTCCTGGATTTGTGACAGGTGGGAGGGACGAGGGACGGGGTCGAGGTGTGGGGAAGAATGACGTGGTGATGGGGGGGGGGGGGGCGCTGTGAAATCCAAGCACAAGGTCCTACTCTAGAGTATGAATTGACAACAATCACCTAAATTTACTTATTTCATTAATGGCAAATAATTCTAATCTCATTTCTAAATTCTATAATTCCCTTTTCTCCTCGGGGTGCACAAATGGGAGACTTGTCTCCCTGGCGCAAGGAGGAGGCAGGGAACCTGATCCGATGGCAGGAAGTTCTTGCAATCCGACATGTAAAATTATTTTGGGTCCTCTGACTGATGTTGGAGTCACTGGAGTCACCCTCTGATCTTCTCACCAGCGGCTCATTGCAAACACAACTCCACTGCCTCCCCGATGGGTTAACCTCTCTCAGAGAGCTGCAGTCAGCCCAGTTTCGGTGGGCCGCATTGGCTGGCTGCATTCCTCCTCTCTGGAATCCCCCTCCATCACTCTCACATGGGGCCAGTTCGGTTTGGGCTGTTCTTGCTATGAGCTGCCTCCCATTTTGTAATACAGTGTTCCATAATTTTGGTGAAAATTTTGCGCTTTTGAAGGGAAGGAAAAGATTTTCTATATCTGAAGCTTTTGAAATCATATCCAGAATAATAATTTTGAAGGAATGGATACTTGTACAAATTAAATATTTCAGATTTTTTGCCTTTTATACATATAAATAGTATTAATACAGGGGTAAAAAAAGTGTGTTGATGATGACCAACCATGATTTGCTGCTTAACCAATGTCAAATCTGAGACAGCAAAATACATCTTTCAGTCTCTTAAGTAAAAATAAAATTCTCAATAACTAACTCTTCTGAAGTGACCCTGAAAATGAAACAATAATATTCTAGTGAAGTATGCAAAGATCAGCAAAAAACAAGGACATGTAAGTAACAAGAATGCATGGTTTATACAACCATGATGTTACTATTAAATCCATATACGTAACCCTCATCTCTTACAAACAAGTTCTATGCAGCACCATCCCACTTTTTTTAAAACTGTATTTACATTAGATTTTTTTAACTACCGTAGATTCCGGACTACAGAGCACACCTGATTAAAAGCCGCACGCTCTAATTTTAGAAAGAAAATCAATTTTGTACTTGTACAAGCCACACTGGATCTTAAGCCGCAGGTGTCCCACGTTGTAATATGAGATATTTACACAGAAAGATATTACACGTGAGGATTTTTTAACTTATAATTAAATCCGTATGGTAACATAAACAAATATATATTGCAAATGCTTTTTTTCGAACAGTGCCTGTAACACAGCTACTTTTAAATATACATACGTATCGGTAACACACAAATTACGTTGCGTATACTTTTTTTATTGAACAGTGCACGAACAACATTCCAATATCTCCTAACGACTGGTAAAAAAATATATATATATACTGCAGCCTACCAGGAAAAGTTATTGATTGCCTTCTTCATCTTCCTCCTGCACACTAAAACCATCAAAGTCCTCTTCTTCA
The DNA here is from genome assembly GCF_030144855.1 of Hypanus sabinus. NCBI lineage: Eukaryota > Metazoa > Chordata > Chondrichthyes > Myliobatiformes > Dasyatidae > Hypanus > Hypanus sabinus. The sequence goes on along the minus strand of NC_082716.1, from coordinate 44,367,421 downwards.
GTGTCCGAATTGAATAAAACCTCAGGATCTCGTCACTCACTTCAGTCTCTTCGTTGTCGCTCTCACTTGAGCGCACGCGGTCCTCTTCATCACGCAGCAGTCCAGCCTTTCGAAAACCACTGGTGATGGTGGAAGTTGTGACACCGCTCCACGCATTTAGGATCCACTGGCAGACTTGAGTTAAAGATGCTCTTCGCATGCGTCCTGTTTTGGTAAAGGATTTCTCACCGCTCGTCATCCAAGCCTCCCACTCAACGCGCAGTGCCACTTTAAATGCCCGGTTCACGCTGATGTCCAGTGGCTGCAAATACTTCGTGGTGCCCCCAGGAATCACAGCTGGAATTGAGTTTGTACTCTTGATGGCAGCTTTCACTGAACTTTCATTGTCAGCCGCTTAAAAAATCACCATCAGTGGAAGCTTTAGTCCGGATGCTGTGCAGCTCAGAACACAAGTAAAATGCGTTCTCTCATGGCCACTTGTTTTCAGTGTGATGGACGAGTCACCTTTTTTATTAAAAAAGTCCGAGTGAGAGGCAGGTCAAATGTCAAAGGTACTTCATCCATATTTATGATATCATCTGGCCCGATGGAATTCTCCGCTATCTTTGTTTGAGTGAATGTGCGGAAGTTAGCAAGTTTTTCCTCGTGGTCGGGAGGGAGCTGCTGACACAGAGTCGTGCGTAACCTGACGGACAGGCCATTTCGTCTCATAAATCTAAAACACCACGATGGCCCACCTCTAAAATCTTCGATTTTCATTTTGGTGGCGATTGCTTTAGCCTTCAGTCTGATCTGCAGGTGGAAACACCGCAGCCGCCTACTCTCTATGTGTGTTAACCCAGTCTTCAAGAAAGTTTTCAAGTTCGGGCCATCTGCTATGATTACCTCTGAAAGCTTTTGTCGTCTTTTTGCATTGACTCAGTTCTTCACGCTGGCGTCTCCACCATCTCACCATCGATTCATTTATGCCAAGATTATGTGCAGCAGCTCGATTTCCTTCTTCAACCACCAGATTGATCGCCTTTAACTTAAAAGCTGCATCATATGCTTTTCTTCGAGTGTTTTCCATGTTGATGAGGGTGAGTACAAATGACTGATTTACAATAATTTAATTGTGAAAGTGCACTTGATTTATCGTACAATTTCATTGGATCTCTGTGAACTATTCATCAATTTTATTGGTCTACTGTTACAAGGCAAAATGTTTTTGGCGGCATGAAAAAAAAACATGCATTAGCCGCACCGTAGTATAGGCCGCAGTGTTGCCGCAGTGTTCAAAGCGTGGGAAAAAAGTAGCGGCTTATAGTCCGGAATTTACGGTAACCAATTTGGTGACCTTTACTATAGTTCACTTCAGTTGCCCAACTGTGAACAGCTCATTAAAACCCAAGAAGATAAAAAAAAATTCAAATTCAAAGTACATTTATTATTGAAGAATGTATAAATTATACAACCTTGAAATTTGTTTGCTTACAGGCAGTCAGAAAGCAAAGAATCCGAAAGAACCCAATTAAAAAAAGACAAACCTCCAAAGCAGGGAGAAAAAAAACAAATCATGCAAACAATAGAAGTGAGCAAAAACAGCATTCCAAACCAAATTGAACCCTTAGATCCTAATCCCCAGTTCAGTCCAAAGTAGGCCCAAAGCCTCAGTATTCAGTTCATCAAACTTGTGGGGCACATCACCACACAGTTCGCAGACATGAGGCACAGCAGCCAGGGGCAGTCTCACAGCCTTAACACTGCAGAAAGAGGAGACCCCAGTCTATTTGGGCCAGCATTTAATTTTCTGAACAGCAGATCACAACTTGCACCAGGACCCAGGCCCTACCATGGCAAATCACTCCAGGCCTAGATTTCAGTGCAGAAGAAGCTGTTCTCAACCACTCCAGAATGGCTTGGCACCCAGAGCAATCCAACCTCCCTTCACTCTTGGCACCCTGCCCTTCAGGCTATACGGGCCAGTGTTTAGATTGTCCAAACAGCAGATTGTACCTCACATTAGGACCCGGGCCTCACTCTAACAAATCATTCTGGGGCTAGAACACTCCGCTCAGCGATTCACTTCAGACTTCGATTTCACTGCTGAAGAAGCCACTCTTGACCTCTCCAGATCAGCTCGGCACTTAGTGTGATCTATCCTAGCATCTGGGCCAGCTGGATGGGCATCAGAACTCTTTTGTCCCATCTTTCCCCCTCCGAATCGTCCACTCCAACCAGCATGGCTCCAACAGAACACATCTCATGAATTTGCTTTGCCTTTGCTCACCTCTTTATTGCTTTCAGTGATAGTTGACCACAATTCAGTTAAAAAAGTGTTATTGGTAATGTTCTTAAATCGAATTCCTTTGCTTTTGAACTCAGTAAGCCGTTGCATGTCTTTGGTTGCGCCATCTTAAACCAGAAAATAGGAGCAGAGCAGGTCATTCAGCTCCTTACGTCTGTTCTGCCATTCAATATGTTCATGCCTAATCATATTTAGGTCTCCATCTCCTCTTCTATGCAAGTTCCTAAAGCCCTCAATTCCTTGATCTTTCAAAAATTTATCCGTTTTTGAAAAACTGCAATGACGTAATTTCTACAAACCTCTCTCTTATGAGGACTTGATTACTTACGTTACTCATACAACTCATGACTGAGTAATTACAGATTTTCCCACAGACAGGTATATTTCATTGGTGTTAACCATAGATATGTCTAAATATCCCCCAACCCACTTTCCAAATGACCAGATTGCTTAAGGAAATAGGTAAGAGAATAATTTAAGAAATTCAAACCAGACATTAATGCCTGCACTCACTGTTTAGAAGAATGAGGGGGGAATTTCATTAAAACATACCAAATTTTGGAAGATCTAGATAAAGTGATGTGGAGAGGATGTTTCCTATAGTAGGAGAGTCAAGGACCAGAGGGCACAGCCTCACGATAAAGAGATGTCCATTTAGAAAAAAGATGAGGAGGAATTTCTTTAGCCAGAGAGTGGTGAATCTGTGGAATTCATAGACAGCCACTGAGGCCAAGTCACTGGGTATTTTTAAAACGAAGCTTGATAGGTTCTTGATTAGTAAGGACATTAAAGGTTACTGGGAGAAGGCAGGAGAATGGGATTGAGAGTGAAAGTACATCAGCCATGATCAAATGACAGAGCATACTCAATAGGCCAAATGGCCTAATTCTGCTTCTATGTCTTATGCCAACAAGACGACATAACTAAAAATTTTCCTGCAGTAAACCTGACCCGAAACTCAAGCATACATAAATGGAAAAATCAGCAGGAGAAAATATTCAGCAGTTGGAACCTGACCAATAAGATGGAAATCTGCAACAAAAGTGACACACTCAAATGTTATATTGATATCATATGATGTTACATAACTTATTGTTTTACTTAAGTTTTAAGGAAATATTATTGCAGAGCACCATTCAATAACCCCAACTTTTGATTCAACATATTGAATTAGAACAACCTTTTTGAACAGTGCCTCTTTGCTGATTTATTCTGAAGCAAATGTGTATTATTTTATATGTAATTAGAAACATATATCGAGTCACAGTGCCGCTTTCCTACAGTCAGCTTATAATCCTCTAAGCCCTACCCTGTATATACTTCTTCAAGTACCTCTGAAATGAACTACTGAATCTCTCTCAACCAGTTCCACTGGCAGCTTGCTCCATATAATCACCACTTTCTGAATGACAAAGTTGTCCCTCAATCCTCTTCATTTCAAATCTTTCATCTCACTCTAAATCTATGCCTCCAGTTTTGGAGTACCCAACCCTGGGGAAAGACCATCTTATCGATGCTCCTCGGATTTTATAAACCCCTGTAAGATCACCCCCACACGCGCCTATGCTCCAAGGCATAAAAACATAGCCTGGCCCCACTCTCCTAGGCCCTCTATTTATAGCAAAATCCTCAAATCTTTTCTACATTCTTTCCAGTTTAAAGCACATTCTTCCTATAACAGGGTGACCAAAACTGAGGTGCAGCTTCACCAACTATTTATGTAACTGCAACATAACATCCCAACTCCTATACTCAATGCCCTGACTGACAAAGGCCGGCATACTACATAACTATATCACTAACCTGTCTACCTAGGATACTGCTTTCAATGAATCATGCATTTACAATCCGAGGTTACTCTGCTCCATTACGCTCCCTAGTGCCCTACTATTCATAGTACACCCTGTCCTCATTATATGCAGGGGATACGTTCCTTGCAGTCGACACATAATGTGAATAAATATTTAAATGGAGAAAATAGGGATGCGTTCCAGAGGGCTTCCGAAATATGTTTTATTTGCAATTTATTCACATTTTCATACCAATACGACACAAAAGCAGTACCACAAGGCACATTCGTATTATATTTCATCAATTTAAGGTAATATTCAATGCAATAAATCATAGAAAGTTAATATACTAGGGTGTACAGTACACACCAACAGTGGCAGGTGTGTTCGCTCCAGGAGATGAGTGATTATTGCGGTGTCAGGATCATATCAAGCACAGCACAGGGGTGAAGGAAGACTCACAGAGCTCTTAGAACTGCCTGCAGCAGGAGATGACACTGGCTTGAATAACATGGTGAGGGTTGTTTGCTTGGCAGCATTTTGTTTTTCAGCATAAATTTGCTTGTAGGGAAGAAGGGTTGATGGCAGGGAATGACTCAAATGCTGACTCCGTTCTAAACTTGGGTCCATGTCCATCGCTATTTGTGCCAAGTGTTCTGACTTCCGCCATTCCCTCACCGTTGGTAAACTCCTGGGATTTTCAAAATTGTCTGTTGCTTACAGCATCTGATAGTTCGCCATAGAAAAAATATGGCTTGAATATGGATCACACCTTGGTCGAATGGCTGAATCAGCGATGTTGTGTTAGTGGCAGGAAACACACTGTTATGTTAGGATGAATGCTGTCCAAATGTTTAGGATGGGCTGGCGCATTGTCAATCAACAAAAGAACTTTAAAGACAAGGTTCTGTTCCCGGCAGTAGCGTCCCAGAGCTGTGTTACCTTCACCTGATGCTGCGCTGGTTATAATTTCCAACTTTTTTTTTCCCAAGTGTTAAAGCGGTTCCCAGCCGCTCGGCTGATGGCCCAGGACATGACATCAGACGATTAGGAGGCAGATTTAAATATTTCAAGCACAAAATCACTGTACCGTAGGTAAAACCAACAAAAATTTAAGAGCGCAAGATCACGCATCCCTACGTTACCAAAACCAATGTGAGACCATGAGACATGCGCACGTGACTTGTATTGCCAGGAAAGCAGTGCTCCTCGCATAACTGTGAGTTTTGGACACATATAAGTTGGTAGAAATAGGTTCCTCGCATAACTGTGAATACGCATAGTCTGAAGACATATATAACGAGGATAGGGTGTACTACACTTGTTTGACTTTCCAAAATGCATCATCTACCATGTATCTGCACTGAAATTAATTTGCTACTCCCCAACCAATAAAGATTCACTTGCAACCCATGATAACCTTCATCACTATCCTCTTTGCTGATTTATTCTGAAGCAAATGTACATTATTTTATATGTAATTAGAAACATACATCAAATCTCTATACCTTTACCTAACCTTGTATCAACTGCAAATTTACAGATCGAGCCTTGTACATTCATATTTAAAACATTTATAAAAATAAGAAATAATAAGAGTCCCAACAGCACATCACAGGTCACTAGCCTCCATTCTGAGAAATAACCTTCAACCACTTCACTCTGCTTCCTACCTCCAAGCCAATTTTGAATCCATCGAAGTAATCACCTTTTATTCTATGGGACCTAACCTTCCAAACCAGCCTACTACATCAAGGACCCCCACCACCCATACCAGGCTCTCTCCTCACTGCTGCCCTCAGGTGGTGGTACAGGAGCTTCAGAACCATCACCACCAGGATCAGGAACAGTCATGACCTTCAACCATCAGGCTCTTAAACCAGAAGAGATATAATTTCACTCGCCCCATCAATTAACTGTTCCCCACAACCCTCCTACTTTCACTTTCTAAGATTCTTCATCTCACGTTCTTGATATTTATCACTTACTTATTTATTTTATTATTATATTTTTGTTTCTTATGTCCTTGCAGTTTGTAGTCTATTGCACACTGCTTGTTTATTCGGACTGTTGGGTATGGACTTTCATTGACTGTGTTGGGTTTCTTAGATTTACTGTGTTTGCTCACAAGAAGATTAATCTCAGCATTGTACATGGTAAAGTATATGTACTTTGATAATAAATTTACTTTGAAATTTGAACTTCATTAGTTCATTTTTCTTCCAACACGCTCATTCAATTCACCTCTGTGAGATGCTGCCAGATTCAAGATTCCAGATACCAGATTGTTTAATCTCATTTTCAGTGCACAAGTGTAGAAGGGAACAAAATAATTGTTACTCAGATCTGAACCAGCGCAAAAAAACTCAATAAGGTAAAGAGCACAATAATAACTTAAAAAACACAATAGATATAAATACATAAGATAGCTTATCTACATACAGAGGTTGATTGCATGTCCATAAAGTGACACTAGGCAGAGGAGTGTCTGTACATAAGGTGACTGGCAGGAAATGTTAAAGTGGATATTGGGGATGTGGAGGGGTGGATTAGTGGGTTGAAGTGTTGATCAGAGTTATGGTCTGGGAAAAGTAACTGTTTTTGAGTCTAGTGGTCCTGACGGATGCAACATGGCCCTCTCCCTGAAGGGAGTGGTACAAGCAGTGTATGAACAGGGTGGGTGGGATTCTTCATGATGTTACTGGCTCTTTTCCAGCATCTTTCTGTCTACACATCCTCTCTGTAAAACACACAAAATGCTGGAGGAATGCAGCAGGCCAGGTAGCATCTATGGAAAAAAGTACAATCAATGTTTCAGGCTGAAACCCTTCAGCAGGAGTTTATTATCAAAGTTACCATATAACGTCCTGAGATTTGTTTTCTTGATGATGGGTAGGCTGATGCCAGTGGTGTGTTGGGCAGTTTTGACTTCCCATTCCTGTCTACCATGGTGCAGCTTCCATACCGTGCAGTGACGCAACTTGTTAGGATGTTTTCTACTGTACATCTGAAGAATGATATGGGTATCGATGCACATGGTCCAGCTCTCTGAGCATCCTCAGAAAGTAGCGGGAGCTTTGATGAGCTTTCCTGATTGTGTAGAATGTGTTCAGGGACAATGAGGGATTATGCTGAATGTGCACTCGCAGGAGTTTATAACTAGTCACAGTTTCTGCTGATGTAAAGAGGTGTGTGAGTGCTGCAAGTTCTCCTGAAGTTGATAACCATCTTGTTCATCATAACACTGAGGAAGAGGTTACTTGCATGCACCAGGCCTTAAGCTCTTCCATCTCCTCCCTATATTCCGTTTCATTGCTGTCCGTGATGAGCTCCACCACTGTTGTGTCATCACTGAACTTGACAATGTGAGTACTCAAGTGTTTGGCCGGGCAGTCATGTGTGAGCTGAGTGTACAGCAATCGGCTCAGCGCACAGCCCTGTGGGGGGGTGGGGGCACACACATTGAGGACGATGGAGAGGGAGGAGCAGTCGTGCATCTTGACTATCTGAGGTCTGTAGGTAGGAAGTCCAACATCCAGTTGCACGGTACTTAGTACTTAGACCGAGGAGTACGAGTTTGCTCAACATGGTCTGTAGGATAATGGTGTTGAATGCTGAAGTGAAATCCAGAAACAGCATACTGACATAAATATCACAGTGTGCACAGTGGTATAATTAAATTTATATGATAGGTCTAGGACAGGTGCTTTGAGATGGTGATATCCAGGAATTTAGTTACTGACCTTCTCCACCTCTGATCCTTCAATGATTTCCCTCTCCTGGAGTCAACAATCAGTTACTTGGTCTTATTGACATTGAGAAGATGATATTACTACACCACTCAGCCAGATTTTCAGTCTCCCTCCTGAATGCTGATTCATCACCACCTTTGTTTCAACCGACAATCGTCATGTCATCAATAAACTTGTACATGATGTTGGATCTGTACTTAGCCACACAGTTGTAGGTGTAAAGTGAGTAGAGCAGGGGCTAAGTACACATCCCTGTAGGGCTCCTATGCTGAGGGAGATTGTGGAAATGTTTTTGGTAATCTGAACTGACTGAGGTCTACAAGTGAAGAAATCCAGGATCCAATTGCACAAGGTGGTATTGAGGCCCTGGTCTCGAAGTTTACTGATTAGCTTTGAGGGGATAATGACATTAAATACTAGACTGTAATTGATAAAAGAGCATCCTGATGTATGCATCCTTTCTGTTCCAGGGTTGTGTGAGGAGCCAATGAGATGGCATCTGCTGTGGGCCTGTTGTATCGGTGGACAAATTGGAGTGCATCCAAGCCACCACTCAAGACGAACTGATATGTTCCAACACCAGCCTCTCAAAACACTTCATCAGTGGATGCAAGTGCCAATGGGTGCTAGACACTGAGGCAAGTCAGCATGTTTTTCTTGGGTACCAGTATGACTGAAGCTTGCTGGATGCAGTTGGGTACCACACACAGCCGGAGCAAGAAGCTGAAGACATCCATAAACACACCGGATAGTTGGTTATCACAGGTCTTCAGTACTCAGCCAGATACTCGGTGTGGCCCAGATGCTTTCCTTGAATTCACTCTCTTGAAGGCAGCCTGCATGTCATTTTCAAATACTGAGATCAAAGGATCACCAGGAGACATGAGGGGTGCACAATCATTCCACCCTGTTCTGGTGGTCATAACGAAGATAGAAGGCATTGAGCTCATCTGCAAGCAAAGCTCTGCTGTTCCCTATGTCGCAAGATTTAACTTTGTAGGAGATTATGACATTCAAACCCTGCCACAGCTGTCGAGCATCCCTCATTGATACCAGTCTAGTCCACTTCACCCATGAGATAGCTTTCCAGAGATCACACCTGCACCTTCTGTAACATTCTTGATCTCCAGACTTGAATGCCTCTGACCTGGCTCTCAGCAGATTCTGGATTTCATGGTTCACCCAGGGTTTCTGAATGGGGCAAACCCTGAATGATTTTGTGAGGACACACTCAGCTACAGCTGTTTTAAAAAAGACTGTTATGACCCTGGTGTAGTTATTCACATCCTCAGATGAGTGCTTGAACACAGCCCAGTCCACTGACTCAAGGCAGACCTGTAACTGTTCCCCTGCCTCCCACGACCATTTCCTAGTTTTCTTGATCTCTGGAGCTTTGCTCTTTTGGCTCTGTCTGTACGCAGACAGTAGTACAGCCAAATGATCTGACTTGGCAAAATGCAGTTCTGGGAAGGAATGATAGGCTTTCCTTGTCATAGTGTAGCAGTGGTCTACTGTGTTGGGTCCTCTGATGCAACAGGTTATGTGTTGGTGATAAATAGGCAGGGTTTTCTTCAAACAGGCCTGGTTAAAGCCACCAACTAGAATTTGAAATGCGTCAGGATGGGCTGGTTCTTGCCTACAGACGACATTGTGCAGTTTCATGAGAGCTTGCATATAATCGGCCGCCGGTGGCATATAAACCCCGGACAGGGTCATGGATGAGAACTCCCAAGACAAATACAGTCATACACGTTTAATCGTTATGTGTTCCAAGCCAGGAGAACAAGAGGTCAACATATCCCCCACATCCGAACACCAAAGAGAATTGACTAAAAAAAACACACGCCACCACAATCCATTCTAAAAATGGTAAAATCTTCTGGTCAGATAATTGTGTCTGGCGTGCTCTCTCTGTTAAGCAAGTCTCAAAGCAACAAACAACTGATTTGCGTCAGATACAGCTGCCATGGCCTAAGATCATCAATCTTATTTTCCAGCAACTGCACATTTTCCAACAGATGCTGGGTAGAGCAGGCCTCATTTCTCGGCGTTTCAGCCTGGCTTGGATTCCGCCTCCCCTCCATGTTTCCAGCCGTGGCCATGGTGTGGACCTGTAAAGGCGCTGCACTTAACTGCTCGGCTGGAGCTCATTTCTTCCGCTCCACTTTTGATCGTGAGATGCAAAGATCAATGATTTCGTAGTCTGGAGTTGAGGAAATTTACATGCTTCAGACTGTAGTGAAAGTAATTCTAAATAAGTATACTTAAATGGAAAACTGGAACAATTTTCTGCAGCCCACAGTCACTGATGTATGCCAGCATCAGCTTCACTGATGTTCAATGAGGCAGGAGTGGAGTTTTTGATGAGTGCTATTACTAGTCGTGATGGTGTCAGTACCACCAGGCAGGGGAGTCGCTTAGTTCTGAAGCTGTAGAGTGCTTTAGTACAGGGATAATGGTATGATAATGATATGAAGCATGTGGGTATTGCAGCCTGGATGAGTGATGCGTTGAAAATGCCCTTGAAGACATCAGTGAGCCAGTGGTGTGCACACTTCTGAATACTTGGCCTGAGATATTATCTGGCGCAGCCACCTTACTCTGAAATTAGCCCTGCTCCATTTTAGTACTCTAACATGTGGGCCTGTGCTATACCTTTCCATTGCCATCTTAAAACTAATATCACAAGAGCCAAAGTGCTCCTTGACTGCCACTTCAGTTACTTGCCCTGCCTTGTTCCCAAAGAACCCTCCCAAGTAGGGCTCTCTACATAGCAACTCAGTAAACATTCCAGAAAGTCCACTCTGGGTAGTCCAGTCAATACAAGGAAAATAAAAATCTCCCTATAATACATTTTAATCCTTACAACTATGAGCAATTTCTCTACAACTGCTGCTCAAAACTCCTGCAGACTGCTGAGGAATCTATATGCCTCCAGTAGAGTGACCCTCCCTTCTTGTTTCTTAAGTTTTACCATGTAGATGATTTCATTTCTCAGTATTGCTCTTAAGCCCGATCTCATCAAAGCAACAATACCACATTCTCGATAATCTCTATCTCTGCCGCGTCTGAGACATCCATATCCTGGAATATTGACCTTACTGTCCTGCCATTGTCTCGCCACAATTCTGTTATGGTTACAATATCTCAGTCCTCAGAGGCAATCCAAGCTCTGCTTGTATGCCTTACTTGTCAAACCTTGTGCATTGAAATAGTTTAGATGAACATTCCTTTGCCATGCTCATGGCTATACTGATTACTAAGCTTGTTCTTGCTGTCTACTGCTTTACCCTATGACTTGCCCGTGCTCAGAGTCCCACCCCACTGGTTATCTGGTTTCACTTGGCAGTGGCAGATTTCTCTGCAAGGATATTCATGCCTCTCTTGTTCAAGTGTAATCCATTCCTCTCGTACAAGTAGCCTCTACGTCAGAAGAGATGCCCATCATCCAAGAAACTGAATCTCTACCCTCTGTTTGAGTTTTTCAGCCACAAATTCATCTGGCCTCTTTCTATTCCTGACCTTGCTAGCACAGGCAGTACATCCTGATTAGAATATTTTATACATTAGTTTCTAACCCATGCAATTATAAACTAAGAGAAGCAGACAAAATAAGAAGCACTTTATATTTTTTTTACCCTCCCCTATTTTGCCGATTTCCCCTTTCAGAATAGAAACTTTGAAAAGTGGTCATTCCGTGCTCACGGCTATCCAGATTACTAAACTTGTTCTTGCTGCCTGCTGCTTTATCCCATGACATGCTCCTGCTCGGAGTCACTTGCTCAGGAGAAAGTGGTTATAAATGTCCTGACCATGACTGATCACAAATTCTAAAGGTCAAAATTGAGAAATCTGAAATATAGAACAATCTCAATGTTTATTATTGATTAGGAAAGAGATCCTTAGCCAATTCCCCCCCCCCCCACTTCTGATAACTGATAAAAATAAAGTGGTCTGTCACCACTAATTTTAACCATCATCCTTTTTTTGTATTCCTATCATAGATTTTCTATTTTATTCCCTCCATGTTCCTCAGTCTCTGTAACATCTTGAGACATTATAAACATTTTCAAGTTCCAATGAAAGGTCATTGACCTGAAATTTCAACTTCCCTTTTCTCCGCAGATTCTCCCTGACCTGCTGAGCAGTTTCAGCATTTTCAGTTTTCATTTTAAATTTCAAATGTGCCTTTATTAGTGCCCTGGCTGACAGCAGCTAACTGAGCCTGTAACAGCATGAAAACGAGGTTTCTGTCCCAAGTACACATTTGATTCACAAATTGCAACATCAAACCAAGTCCTATACACATTATGACTTAATTATTTGCCAATACAATAATCAGAAATTATTAAAAACTGCCACCTTCCAGGAGCATTGCTGAATTCTCTGCCCAATGAAGCAATGGAGGTTACCTCAGTAAATATATTTAAGATAAGATTAGAGACATTTTTGCATGTTAGGGGAATTAGGGCTATAGGGAAAAGACAGTTAGGTGGAGATGAATCCGTGGCCAGATCAGTCATGATCTTATTGAATGGAGGAGCAGGCTCGACGGGCCACATGGCCGGCTCCTATTTCATATGTTCTTATGCATTAGATTGCTGGTCTCATTATCAAGAGAGATTTTCTTTTGATAAAATGCTTGCTTCATTAACGGTGACCATTAAATTCTGGTCACTAATAGTCATTCCAGGAAAGAATTTGGCCCTCAATTTCACTCCAGATTCAAAGCAATATTGCTGACTTTTAACTGCCCTCTGACATTTCTCGGTCAGCCTTTCATTTGTATCACAACACTGAAACAAGATTAAAATCAAATGGATTAGCCAACATTGACCCATGGACCAATTTAGCATGGCAAAGGTGTAATACTCCACTGAACGCTGCTAAGTTTAAAAAAAAAGAACTCGTGTGTGTCCTAAAGTATATTTTGAATTTAAGAATGTCAAAGTCTCAGGGTTCCTCCACCATAATCCTTGGAAAGAGCCACCAGAGAAAACACGGAGATACAGCCGCCAGAAAAAGTTTGTGAACCATTTAATTACCTGGTTTTCTGCATTACTCATAAAATGAGGTCTGATCTTCATCTAAGTAATAATAAAACACAATCAGCCTGAACTAATAACACACAAACAAATATACTTTTCACATCTTTGTTGAACAAGTTGTTTAATCATTCACAGTCCAGGTTGGACAAAGTATGTGAACTCTTGCATTTAATAACTGGCAGAACTTCCTTTAGCAACAAAAACTCCCACCAAACATTTCCTGCAGCTGCTGATCAGACTTGCACAATGGCGAGGAGGAACTTTGGACCATTCCTCCATGCAAAACTGTTCCAGTTCATCAATATTTTTGGGATGCCTTGCATGAACAGCCCTCTTCAGGTCATGCCACAGCATTGCAATTGATTCTGACTTGGCTATTCCTTGACTGTCTTGGCAATTGTCTTGATACAATTTTGAATAATTTCATTGTTCCCTCAACAACTGCAAGCTGTCCAGGCCCTGAGGCAGCAAAGCAACCCCAAACCTTGATGCTCCTTCCACCATGCTTCACAGATGGGATGGGGTTTTGTTGTTGGTGTGCAGTGCCCTTTTTTCCTCCAAACATAGTGGTATGCATTTTTGCCAAAAAATTCAACTTTTGTTCCATCTGTCCACAGAAGATTACCCAGGAATGTTGTGGAACATCCAGGAAGGTCTTTTGCAAACTTGAAATGTGCAGCAATATTTTTTTTTTTGGACAGCAATGGTTTCCTCCATTGTGTTCTTCCCCAAACACCATTCTCGTTCAGTGTTTTTCTTATAATGCATACATGAACAGAGACTTTAGCAAGTTGTAGAGATTTCTGCAGGTCTTTTGTTGTTACTCCTGGGCTCTTTATCATCTCCCTCAGCATTGCACATTGTGTTCTTAGTGTGATCTCTCCTATGGAGTGTAACAACAGTACTGAATTTCCTTCATTTGCAGACAATTTCTCTTACTGGACTAATGAACACCAAGGTCTTTTGAAATGCCTTTGTTGTCATTTCCAGCTTCATGCATCTTTACAATTCTTCTTCTAATGTCCTCTGACAGTTGTTTTGATTGAGCATGGTGCACATAAACAGATCTTTCTTGAGAAGAGCAGGCACTGTCAATAATCTGACTGTGGATCTTTTTTTTTAAAAATAGGGTAGGGCACCTCTGCAACCCACACCTCCAATCTCATCTCATTGATTGGCACACTTTAGCTTTAGTAGAAAGCATTACCCCAGAGTTTCACCTACTTTTTTGAACCTAGATTGTGATTATTTAAATAGTGTACTCAGTATTGGCGAGATTCTTTGTGTGTTATTAGTTTAGGCAGATTGTGTTTGTCTACTATTGTCACTTAGATGAAGTTCAGCCCACATTTTATGAGTATTTAATGCAGAAAACCAGGCAACTGCAAAGAGTCGCAAACTTTTTCTTGCAACTGTAAATATATGACAGGAGATAGTGCCGGAAGCCCTTGGCATTAACACCATGTCTCAGATCATTAAGACATACCACAATAAACTTTTACCCTCAATTGGTGAATCAATTTGGCTACATGTTAACCAATACTTGAAACCAGTACCGAGAGAGCTGCAAAGCAGCAGAATGTAAGGGGAGACAAAGTTGTTTTAAGTGGTGTAGTTCAAGTCCATGAGATTATATGTCTAAGCGACAAATTATTAAAATTCGCAAATCAGACGGTAATTTAACTACTGATCATAAAGAAATTAATAACACCTTTCAAGATTTTTATAAATCTTTATATCATTCAGAATTTGATGGTGACCAGTCCATGATAGATAATTTTTTTAACAATTTGAATATTCCTAAACTGACTGATGAAGATCACAGTCTGTTAGATGCTCCTATTTCTATAGTGGAAATAGGAGAGGCTATTTCATCAATGAATTCAGGGAAAGCTCCTGGTCCTGATGGTTATATAGTAGAATTTTTTAAAACTTTTTCTTCTTTGCTTTCTCCTTGGTTAGGTGAAATTTTTAATGATGCGTTTGCTAAGAAGAGATTACCTCAATCTTTTTATGAAGCTAATATTTCTCTAATTCTTAAAAAAGATAAAGATCCTACTTTATGTACATCTTATCGCCCTATATCATTATTAAATGTAGATTCTAAGATTCTTACAAAAATTTTAGCTATTAGATTAGAAAAAGTACTGTCTCAGATTATTTCAGAAGATCAAACTGGTTTTATGAGGAATCGGTATTCCTTTTTTAATGTTAGAAAATTGATTAATATAATTCATACTTCACCACCCACAATCCCAGAATGTGTTATTTCATTAGATGCTGAAAAAGCTTTTGATAGAGTTGAATGGATATACTTATTTAATACATTGAGAAATTTTAATTTTAGTCCTAATTTTATATCATGGATTAAATTAATATATCATAAACCTGTTGCTTCTGTTTTTACGAATAACCACAGATCCTCTTTTTTTCAATTATCTCGTGGTACGAGACAGGGTTGTCCCTTAAGTCCTTTATTATTTAATATTGCATTAGAACCTTTAGCTATTGCTATTCGTGAATCTCCTAATATTTTTGGTATTACCCGTAATGAGAAGTTATATAAATTATCTCTTTATGCTGATGATTTGCTGTTATATATTTCTGACCCTGATAGGTCTATTCCTGCTATTTTATCCTTGTTGGTTCAATTTGGTACTTTTTCTGGTTATAAACTAAATTTAGATAAGAGTGAATTATTTCCTTTAAATGCACAAACTTTATTGACTGATAGGACACCATTTAAAGTTGTTACTGATAACTTCACTTATCTAGGTATAAAAATTACCAAGAAATATAAAGATTTATTTAGAATGAATTTTTTACCTATGCTTCATCAAATTCATCAACTTACTACAAGATGGTCTCCCTTGTTTTTATCATTAATTGGTCGGATTAATGCTGTCAAAATGATGATTTTACCGAAATTTTTATATTTATTTCAAGCCCTACCAGTTTTTATTCCTAAGTCTTTTTTTGATAGCATTGATTCAAAAATTTCTTCATTTGTGTGGCAAAATAAAAACCCTAGGTTAAGTAAAAAGCAATTACAAAAATCAAAAAAAGACGGTGGTTTAGCTTTACCTAATTTTAGATTTTATTATTGGGCAAATAATATTCGTAATTTATTGTATTGGAAATTAGATTTGGATTCACCACTGTGCCCACAGTGGGTAAATTTGGAATGTAATGAGGTAAAGGGATATTCTCTATTCTCTGTTCTTGGTTCTTGTCTTCCTGCGGATTTAGTTAAATTTAATAAACAAATATTTAATCCTGTTATTAAACATACATTACGAATTTGGTTTCAATTTCGTAAGTTCTTTATTTTGAAAAACTTTGTTCTTGATAGCCCTATCTTATTTAATTTCTTTTTCAAACCTTCCTGGACAGATCAAGCTTTTAACATATGGAAAAGGAAAGGTATAAAATGTTTTCGTGATCTCTTTTTTGAAGATACTTTGATGTCATTTGATCAACTTTCTAATAAATTTGAATTACCTAAATCTAATTTTTTCAGATATTTACAAATTAGAAATTTTTTACATAAAGTTTTACCATCTTTTCCTAATTCAACTTTGATGGACACTACAGATTTGATCTTTATCTTAAATCCTTGTCAGAAGGGATTAGTAGCTTTTATTTATAATATGATTATGAAGATACAACCAGAAATATCAGTTAGAATTAAACAAGAATGGGAAAAAGAACTTCAATATAACATATCAACAGATAAATGGGAAAAAATTTTGCAAATGGTTAATTCTTCTTCTATATGTGCTAAACATGCTTTAATACAATTTAAAATTGTACATAGAGCTCATATGTCTAAAGATAAACTTGCTCGATTCTATTCTCATATTAACCCTCTATGTGACAGATGTCATTTAGCAGTGGCCTCATTGACCCATATGTTTTGGTCATGTCCCACTTTACATAATTATTGGAAGGATATATTTACTACTATTTCCTCAATTTGGAATATAGATTTACAACCTCATTTTATTACTGCAATTTTTGGCATACCAAATGAAGATGGCAATCAGTTTTCCCCCTCAATCAGACGAATGATTGCTTTTGTAACATTAATGGCCAGAAGGTCTATACTACAAAATTGGAAAGAAGTAAATCCTCCTACTACATTTCAGTGGCTTTCTCAAACTATTTCTTATCTGAGTTTGGAAAAAATTAGAAGCACTATTTTTGACTCATCAATTAAATTTGAAGAAACTTGGAGACCGTTTATTCGACATTTTCATATGAATTAATTTGGCCTTTTCCGGACCTTTCTGCTTATTCATGTTCAGGTATGGAGTTCCGGAGTTCTTTGACACTATCTTATACTTGTAAACTGTTGTTATTGCCTATGTTAGTTTAGTTTAGTGTTTTATTTTTTTTAACATATATTTTTTCTCACATATTTTTTTAATATTTTTTTTTCTTTTTTAATGGTTATTTGTTTTTTTTTTCATATAATCATGTGGACTTGATTAAGGTACTTTCTTTTGTTGATGTTTAGTAGGATATTATTATCTTATTATCAATGTGATTTCAAGTCTATTGTATTTATAATTTACTTATTATTATGTTATTTTTTTTTTGTGTATATGTGAAAATCAATAAAAAGATTGAAAAAGAAGAAAGAGATTATATGTCTAGAACAGGGCTCCCACTCTGGGTTCCATGCACCCCTCAGTTAATGGTAGGGGTCCAGAGGATAAAAAGGTCGGGAACCCCTGGCCTAGAATAAGAAAATTTGGGGTCTTCTTTTGAAGAAAGATTCTGTCGAATTGCCATAAATTCTTTGGAGATCAGAAAAAGGTGATTTCACTAATATACAATTTGTAGGAGGGCTTGGCAGATAAATGATGTGAAGCGGTTTCCCCTAGTGGTGAAGTTTAGAATACAGGGTATGTTTTCAGGATAGCAAGAGATCCATTACTTGAGATACATGAAGATAAATCCTCCTCTAATGTGGTTATGATTCTTTCAGATTCTCGTATCATAAAGTGCTATGGATGCTGCAATAAACACAATTTAGAGTTATTAATGAAAAATTGTTATGGAGATTAACAAAGGAAACAAAGATCAGATCAGCCATTATAATCATGTTGAATGATGAAAAAGGCTGACAGACAGACTGACATATGTTATTGATCCCGAGGGAAACTGGGTTTCGTTACAGCTGCACCAACCAAGAATAGTGTAGAAATATGGCAATATAAAATCATAAATAATTAAATAATAATAAGTTAATCATGCCAAGTGGAATTAAGTCCAGGACTGGCCTATTGGCTCAGGGTGTCTGACACTCCGAGGGAGGAGTTGTAAAGTTTGATGGCCACAGGTACGAATGACTTCCTATGATGCTCAGTGTTGCATCTCGGTGGAATGAGTCTCTGGCTCCTGTTTCTTATGTGAAGCAGCTTGCATACTGAAGTCACAAATTATAATTTATATTCTTAACTGCATCCCAACAGTCACTCCCCTTCAATTCCCTTACTCTCGCCCCAGTTCAGAAATAAAATGTGGGATAACAGAGAAAATACAACATGGAAAATGATTTTTATGCCATCATGAATCCAGTGGTGATAAATTTCCAATTCAAGCAGTTTCTAGACTCCATCTGTTACTAATAAAAGTTGCTTCACTGAACGCCATCCAATAGTGAGCAAATAATGTAACAACAGGAAATCAGCAAACCTCTGCCATAAAATTACTTAATATAAAGGTCC
This sequence comes from Hypanus sabinus, assembly GCF_030144855.1. Classification (NCBI taxonomy): domain Eukaryota; kingdom Metazoa; phylum Chordata; class Chondrichthyes; order Myliobatiformes; family Dasyatidae; genus Hypanus; species Hypanus sabinus. The sequence continues at coordinate 44,348,809 of NC_082716.1, read as the reverse complement.
AGAACACAATTCCAAATTATGACATTGTGAGTCCAATGAACTAAAAATTTACTGGATCAGTTCTGTACAGGAAAATAAATGGTCATAGTCTAATTCCTGACAATAAATTAGCACAATCACCAGAATGGGGATTTCAGGAGGGGGGAGTTAGAAAAACATACACCAGTCGCAAATTGATGGATCACCAGTGCAAAGGGTGAGCAGTTTCACGTTCCTCAGTACCAATATCTCAGAGGATCTGTCCTGAGTCCAACACGTTTAGGCAAAGAAAGGGTTCGCCAAACATCTGTTCTTTGGAAAAGGTTGAAATCCCTTATTCCACATTAGCCAAGCATGCAGAATATCATAAGACAATCAAGCAGTGTTAACATTGTTTTACAAAAAGGAAGTATTGTTTGACAAACCAGCTAGACTTCTTTGAGAATAATACAGGGTGGATAAAGGGCAACCAGCTGATGCAATGCAAGGTATTTGTATTTTCCAGAAGGCATTCAATAAAGTGGCACCTTAAAAGTTCTTGCTTAAGAAGAGGGTTATATGTTGACACGAACAGGGAAGTAGCTAACAGAAAAACAGCAGCCACACTAAATAGCATCATTTGGCAATCAGTGATGAGAGTGGCAACAAGATCAGTGCTGGGACTTCTATTATTTACAATCTTCGGCACTTGAATGAAGAAACATTTTTGCTGAAAATACAAGATGGATGGTTCAGCAAGTTAACAGAACACACAAAGTTTGAAGGGGGATACAGATTAGTTGAGTAAACTGGAAGCTGACAATTATCATATAATATTTGCAAATATCAGGTAATACCCTTGGGAAAGAAAAATGAAAAAGCACTTATGGAAATAGCATGGGACTACAAAATGTTGTCCAACAAAGGGATCTGCAGAGATTTGATACATAAGACAGACAGATTTGTCATGCAGGACAGTAAGTAATTAGCAAGGATGATGGAATATTGGTCTTTATTACAAAAGGCATGGAAAACAAAGGATGTTTTGATATAAACTTGCAGCATGCTCCTGAAACTACATCTGGAGTACAGGTACTATTTTCATCTCCACCCAAGGAAGAACATGCAGTGGATTTCAGTTAATTGGGGCATATCAGGATCAGTATACTTTGGCCCAATTAAGCAGCTGTCCCAATTAGCTGAAGTTTCATGGACATAGTTAAGAAGGGTAGAGCTGAGGAACGGAAAAGGTGTAACCACACTAATAGGGCTGTATTATAGACAGCCCAATTGTCAGAGAGAATTGGAGGAGCAAATCTGTAGAGAGATAGCAGACCAATCTAAGAAACAGAAAGTTGTAATAGTAGGAGATTTTAACTTTCCACATTTTGACCGGGACTTCCACACTGTGAAAGGGCTAGGTGGCTTGGAGTTTGAAAATGTGTTCAGGAAAGTTTTCTAAATCAATATATAGAGGTACCTAGGAGAGAAGATGCAATACTTGATCTCCTATTAGGGAATCAGACAGGTCAGATGACAGAAGTACGTGTAGGCAAACATTTTGGGTCCAGTGACCATAATGTCATTGGTTTCAAGTTAATTATAGATAAGGATAGGCCTGGTCCTCGAGTTGAGGTTCTAAACTGGAGAAGAGCCAATTCTGAGGAAATGAGAAAGGATCTAGGAAGACTGGATTGGGATAAGTTGTTTTCTGGCAAGGATGTGTTTAGTAAGTGGAAAGCCTTCAAAGGCGAAATTTTGAGAGTGCAGAGTTTGCATGTTCCTGCCAGGATTAAAGGCAAAGTTAACAGGCATAAGGAACTTTGGTTTTCAAGGGATATTGGCGATCTGGTTAAGAAAAAGAAAGAGGTGTATAGCAGGTATCAGCAACAAGGAACAAATGAGGTAATTGAAGAGTATAGAAAATGTAAGAAAATACTAAAGAAGCAAATCAGGAAGGTAAAAAGACATGAGGTTGCTTTGGCAGATAATGTGAAGGTAAACCCGAAGGGTTTCTACAAGTATATTAAAAGTAAAAGGATAGTAAGGGACAGAATTGGTCCTCTAGAAGATCAGAGTGGTCATCTATGTGTGGAGCCTCACGATATGGGGGAGATCTTAAACAGTTTTTTTGCATCAGTATTTACTGAGGAAAACTGCCATAGCGTATATGGAACAATGGGTAACAAGCAGTAGTGTCATGGAACATATAGGGGTTAAAGAGGAGGAGGTGCTTGCTGCCTTACAGTGAATAAAGGCAGATAAATCCCCTGGGACTGACTTGATATTTCCTCAGACCTTGAGAGAAACTTGTGTAGAAATTGTAGGGGCCCTGGCAGAAATATTTTAAATGTCCTTAGACACGGGTGCAGTGCCAAAGGATTGGCGGGTAGCTCATGTTGTTCCATTGTTTTAAAAAAGCTCCAAAAGTAAACCAGGTAATTACAGGCCAATGAGCTGGACATCAGTAGTAGGTAAATTATTGGAAGGTGTTCTGAGAGATTGGATATACAAGTATATGGACAACCAAGGGATGAATGAGGATGGTCAGCATAGCTTTGTGCATGGTAGATCGTGTTCAACGAATCTTGTAGTTTTTTGAGGAGGTTACCAAGAAGTAGATGAAGGAAAGGCTGTGGATGTTGTCTACATGAACTTTAGTAAGGCCTTTGACAAGGTCCCACATGGGAGGTTAGTTCAGAAGGTTCAGACACTAGGTATCCATGGAGAGGTTGTAAACTGGATTCGAAATTGGCTATGTGGGAGAAGACAGAGTGGTAGTGGATGATTGCTTCTCAGACTGGAGGCCTGTGACTAGTGGTGTGCCTCAGGGATCTCTGCTGGGACCATTTTTGTTTGTTGTCTATATCAATGATCTAGATGATAATGTGATAAATTGGATCAGCAAGTTTGTTGATGACACTAAGATTGGAGGTGTTGTGGACAGTGAGGAAGACTTTCCAAAGCTTGCAGAGGGATCTGGACCAACTGGAAAAATGGGCCAGAAAATGGCAGATGAAATTTAATGCCGACAAGTGTGAGGTGTTGCATTTTGGAAGGACAAATCAAGGTAGGACATACACAGTAAATGGTAGGGCACTGAGGAATGGGAAGGAACAAAAGGATCTGGGAGTTCAGATACATAATTCCCTGAAAGTGGTGTCACAGGTAGACAGGGTTGTAAAGAAGGCTTTTGGCATCCTGGCATTCATAAATCAAAGCACTGAGTATAGGAGTTGGGATGTTATGGTGAGGTTGTATCAGACATTGGTGAAGCCAAATTTGTAATATTGTGTACAGTTCTGGTCACCTAACTATAGGAAGGAGATCAGTAAGATTGAAAGAATGCAGAGAAGATTTACTAGGATGTTGCCGGGTCTTCAGGAGTTGAGTGACAGGAAAAGATTGAATAGGTTAGGACTTTATTCTTTGGAGCATAGAAGAATGAGGGGGGATTTGTTAGAGGTTTACAAAATTATGAGGGGTATAGAAAGAGTAAATGCGAGTAGGCTCTTTCCACTTAGATTAGGAGAGATAAATACGAGAGGACATGACTTTAGGGTGAAAGTGGAAAGGTACAGGGGGAACATTAGGTGGAACTTCTTCACTCAGAGAGTGGTGGAAGTGTGGAACAAGCTGCCATCTGACGTGGTAAATGCAGGCTCACTCTTAAGTTTTAAGAATAAATTGGATGGATACGTGGATGGGAGAGGTCTGGAGGGTTATGGACTGGGTGCAGGTCAATGGGACTAGCAGAATAAACTTTTGGCACAGACTAGAAGAGCCGAATGGCCTGTTTTCTGTGCTGCACTGTTCTATGGTTCTATGGTATAAAAAAGATAAACTACCATTTAACTGAGTAAGAGATTATGTATTTAAATGAAATACAGAACAAATTAGAACACTACCAAAAACACTACAGTAAATACTTTTATTGATCCCAAAGGGAATTACAGTGTCATAATAGCATTACAAATGGACAAATATATAAATATTAGAAGAGAAATAAGAAAGAATAAAAAATAAGTTACCGCAAACAGTCTACCAGGAAGAAGTGGGGGTGTCATCACTTTCCCAGCTATAGGTTGACTCATTATAGAACAAAATGGCCAAAGGTAAGTATGACCTAAAATAGCACTCTTCAGAGCAGTGTAGTTGTCTTAGTCTATTACTAAAAGTACTCCTCTGTTCAGCCAAGATGGCATGCAGAGGGTAATAAAAATCCAGAAAACTGCAAAACTGTGTATTAATTCCAAATAGTTATCCTAATAGAAGGGCCTATTCCATGCAGAATCTTAATTAATTAATTAATTAATTAATAGATAAATAAATAAATAAATAGGTAGGTAGATAGATAGATAGATAGATAAATGGGAGTTGGCTTGAGCATAGCACAAACACAAGCATTGACTCATTGGGCCAAATGGTCTGTTGCTGTGTCATTACATCTTATACAAGTTCAAAGTAAATTTATTATCAAAGTACATATCTGTCAACATATACCACCATAAGATTCATTTTTGTGGGCATATCCAATAAATCTATAGAATAATAACCATAACAGAATCTATGACAGACCACTCAACTTGGGCATTCCACCGAAGTGGAGAAGACAACAAACTACGCAAATACAAAAATAAAGAAATAATAGATGAATAAGCAATAAATATTGAGAATATGAGATGAAGACTCCTTGAAAGTGAGTTCATTCATTGCAGGAACTTTTCAATGATCGGGCAAGTGAAGTTGAGTGAAGTTACCCATTTGGTTTAAGAGCCTAGTGGCTAAGGAGTAGTAACTGTTCCTGAAACTGAAGGTGCGAGTCCTGAAGTTTCTGTACCTTCTTCCTGACGGCAGCAGTGAGACAGGACGTGACCTGGGTAGTGGGGATGCCTGATAATGGATGCTGCTTTTCTGCAACAGCATTTGATGTATATGTGTTAAATGGTGGAGAGGGCTTTACCCATGACATACTGGGCTGGATCCACTACTTTTTGTAGGATTTTCCATTCAAGGGCATTAGTGTTTCCATACCAGGCTGTGATGCAGCCAGTCAATATGCTCTCCACTGCACATCTATAGCAGTTTGTCAAAGTTTCAGGTGTTATGTTGACTCTTCACAAACTCCTAAGGAAGTAGAGGTGCTGCCATGTTGGGCTTAGGACAGTCCTCAAAAATGATAACACTGAGGAATTTAAAGTTGCTGACCCTCTCCACTCTCTTCAGCAAGTTTTATGCAAACATGAAAATATGACAACGGTGCTGATAACAATAGAGAATACAAAATAAATAAACAGTATAAAGTATGAACTATCATAATAGTCATTGACCAAACTGAGATGTATAAACTTCAATGACTGTGTAAAACCCCTGAACTTCAATATGCAACCATGCAGGTCCAACCGAGACATCATGTATTGAAAAAGATTCAGGACTGTTTTGGTTTCTCAGAAATGATTTACTGTAAATGTTATGAGCAGTGTTTTTTTTCTTAACTTGAACGGACAATGGAAATTGTCAGAAACCAGGGTGCAGCCTTCCAATAGCAGATGGGTGACCACCAGAAGTAAGGGAAGTTAGCAGTCAGTGCAGGGTCCCCTGCGGCCATTCCCCTCAGAGTGGCAGGTTTACCCTGCTGGGTGGGGGGGGGGGTGACCTATCAGGGCACAGCAGCAGCAGCCCTGAGGCTCAGCAGAAGTCAGGGGAAGTGGTAGTGGTAGGAGAATCAATAGTTACAGGGATGGATAAAAGAGTATGTTGCCTCCCAGGTGCTGAGGTCCAGATTGGCTCAGAGTGGCTACAGATGATTCTCAAGAGGGACAGTGAGCAGCCATAGATCATAGAGCACACTGACCCTAATGACTGGGTGGAAAGGGGGAAGAGGTCCAGCAAAGTGAGTATAGGGAGTTAGAGAACAGGTTAAAGAACAGGACCTCCAAGATAGTAAACTCTGGATTACCCACTGTGCCATGCCCTAGTCGGGCATGATGGAACAGATGACTGCATAGCTGAGAAAGTGGTGCAGGGTTTCAGATTTCTGTATCATTGGGATCTCTTCTGGGAAAGAGATTACTGCCAAGTTACACCTGAACCAAAGTGAGACCAAAATCCTTCTGGGCACAGTTGCTAGAGCTTTTGGGGAGGGATTAAATTCATTTGGCTGGGGGATGGGAACCAGAGTGATAGGCTGAGGATGGATCAGTCTGTATACAAGTCAATGCCATGTGTGTAGACTGTGAGGTTCAACAGGCAATTGATAGAGCAAAATTGCAGTCTCTGCGCTGTGAAGTTTAACATGGGAACAAAAATCAAAAAAAGATGACAAATACAGGACCGAAGGTGTTATATTAGAATGTCGCAGTATGCAGAATAAGGTAGATGATCTTGCAGCTCAGTTAGAGATTGATAGGCAAGATGTTGTGAGCATTATTGTGGTGTGCCTGAAAGAAGATCATAGTTGGGAGCTTAACATCCAAGGATATACCTTGTATCAAAAGGACAGGCAGATAAGCAGAGGGATGAGGTGGTTCTGTTGATAAAAATTAAATTAGCTCCTTTGAAAGAGGTGACATAGGATTGGAAGATGTAGGATCCTTGTGTATAGAGTTAAGATACTGTAAGGATAAATAGACCTTGATCGGAGTTATATACAGGCTCCCGAACAGTAGCCAGAATGTGGAACATAATGGAAAACAGAAAATGCATGTAATAATGGCAAGATGATAACGAGGGATTTCAATGTGCAAGGAGATTGAGAGAATCAGATTGGTGCTAGATCCCAAAGGAAGGAACTTGTAGAATGCCTACAAGATGACTTTTTGGAGCAAATTGTGGTTGACTCCACTAGGGAAAAGATAATTCTGGATTGGGTGTTGTATAATGAACCAGATTTGATTTGGGAGCTTAAGGTAAACAAACCCTTGAGAGCCAGTGATCGCAACATGATAGAATTCACCCTGCAGTTTGAGAGGGAAATAATGCTGCAGCAGGAGTAATGGGGAACAGAGAAATGTCAGATGAACTTAAGTTTTTTGCATCAGTCTTATCTGTGGAGGACAATAGCAATGTGCTGGCAATTTGAGAGCATCAGGGGGCAGAAGTGAGTGTTGTTGCTATTACCAAGGAGAAAGTGTTGGTGAAGATCAGAGGTGTAAAGATAGGTAAGTCACCTGAACTAGACAGACTACCCTCCAGGGTTCTGTAAGAGATTGCTGAAGAGACTGTGAAGTAATGACCTTTCAGAAATCACTAGATTCTGGAATGGTTCCAGAGAAATTGCAAATGTCACACCACTCTTTAGTAAGGGAAGGAGGCGGAAGAAAGAAAATATAGGTTAGCCTGACTTCAATGGTTGGGAAGATGTTGGGAGTCCATTATTAAGGATGAGGTTTCGGTTTCTTGGATGCACTTGATAAAGCAGGCCAAAATCAGCTTGGTTTCCTTTAGGAGAAAACTTGCCTGACAAATCTATTGGAATTCTTTCAAGAAATATCAGGACAGATAAAGGAGAATCAGTTGACGTTCTGTACTTGGAATTTCAGAAGGCCTTTGACAAGGTCCTGCACATGAGGCTGCTTAACAAGATCAAAACCCATGGTACTACAGGTTAGATTCTGGCTTGGATAAAGCAGTAGCAAGATGCAAAGAGTGGGAATAAAGAGAGCCTTTTCTAGTTGGCTGCCAGTGACTAGTGGTATTCCACATCTGTCCGAGTTGGGACCACTTCTTTTTACTTCATATGTCAATGATTTGGATGACAGAATTGATAGCCCTGTGGCCCAGTTTGCAGATGATACAAATGATAGGTGGACAGACAGGTAGTGTTGAGGAAGCAGGGAATCTGCAGAAGGACTTGGACAGTTTGAGAAAATAAGCAAAGAAGTGGCAGATTGCATAGAGTATAGGGAAGTGCATCGCCCTGCATTTTAGTGGAGACTTTTTTTTAAAATGAGAAGAAAATTTTTTAAAAATCAGAGGTGCAAAGGGACTCAGGAGTCCTTGTACAGGATTCCCTAAAGGTTAACTTGCAAATTGACCCTGTGGAAAGGAAGGCAAATAAAACCATAAGACAAAGGAGCAGAATTTGGCCATTTGGCCCATCAAGTTTACTCGCCATTTCATCAAGGCAGATCCATTTTCCCTCTCAGCCCCAATCTCCTGCCTTCTCCCCATATCCCTTCATGCCCTGACCAATCAAGAATCTATCAACATCTGCCTGAAAAATACATAACGACTTGGCCTCCACAGTTGCCTGTGGCAATGACTTCCAGATTCACCACTCACTGGCTAAAGAAATTCCTCCTCGTCTCCATTCTAAAAGGGTGCCCCTCTATTCTGAGGCTGTATCGCCTAGTCTTGGACTCTCCCACCACAGGAAACATCCTTGCTACATCCACTCTATAAAGGCCTTTCACCATTTGATAGGTGTCACCCCTCATTCTTCTGAATTCTAGTGAATACAAGCCCAGACCATCAAGCACTCTTCATACGACAAACTGTTCAATCTTGGAATCATTTTCGTGAACTTCCTTTGAACCCTCTCCAGTTTCATCACATCCTTTCTAAGATAAGGGGCTCAAAACTGCTCACAATTCTCGGTGTGGTCTCACCAGTGCTTTATAAAGTCTCAAACATTACATCCTTGCTTTTATATTCTAGTCCTCTTAAAATGAATGCTAATATTGCATTTACCTTCCTCATCACAGATTCAATCTGCAAATTAACCTTTAGGGAATCCTGCTCAAGGACTTCCAAGTTTCTTTGCTCCTCAGTTTTTTTGTATTTTCTCTCCATTAGAGAATACTCTAGCCTTTTATTTTTTTTCTTCCAAAGTGTATGACCATACACTTCCCAACAGTGTGTTCCATCTACCATTTCTTTGCCCATTCTCCTAATCCGTCTGTCCTTCTGTAGCTTCTTCACTTCCTCAAAACTACCTGTTGTTCCCCTACCTTTGTAACATCTGCAAATTTTGCAAAAAAACTATCAATTTCATCATTCAAATTATTGACATATAAGACCCTTGTGGAACACCACTCGTCACCGGCAGCCAATCAGAAAAGGCTCCCCTTATTCCCACTCTTTGCCCCTGCAAATCAGCCACTGCTCTATCCATGCTAGAATCTTCCCTGTAATAACATAGGTTCATAACTTGTTTAGCAGTCTCATATGTGGCACCTTGTCTAAGGTGTTTTGCAAGTCCAAGTAAACAACGTCAGCTAATTCTCCTTCATCTATCCTGCATGTTATTTCTTCAAAGGATTCCAACAGATTTGTCAGGCAAGATTTTCCTTTGAGGAAACCATGCTGACCATGGCCTATTTTATCATGTGCCTCCAAGTACCCTGATACCACATCCTTAACAATTGACTCCAACATATTTCCAGCCACCAAGGTCACACTAACTGACCAAAGTTCCTTTCTTCTCCTTCTCTCCCTTCTTGAAGAGTGGAGTGAAATTTACAGTCCTCTAGAACCATTCCAGAATCTAGTGATTCTTGAAAGATCATTACTAATGCCTCCACAATCTCTTCAGCCGCCTCTTTCAGAAACCAGGATTCTGAACAAATACAACATCAGCACTCATTCGAAAGGGCTAAAACATTAAGACATGATGCAGGCTTTACAAGGCATTGGTCAGACCACACTTGGAGCATTGTGAGCAGTTTTGGCCCCTTATCTAAGGCGAGATTTGCTGGCTCACAAGAATGATTCTGAGAAGGAAAGGCTTAATGTAAGAGGAGTTTTTGATAGCTCTAGGCCTGTACTCAGAATTTTAAAAAATGAGAAGGGATATCATTGAAACCTTTCGAATATTGAAAGGTCTAGACCGGGGGTCGGCAACCTGCGGCTCCGGAGCCACATGTGGCTCTTTTACGTCTGTGCAGCGGCTCCCTGTTGCTTTGGGAAATAATTGGTCAGTATTTAATTAAAATGTATTTTATGTTAGTTTATTAGTTTTTGAAATGTAATTCTAAATTTGAAGATTATGGTGATCTTGTACAATCTAAATAAGACATTGTGGCGACCCATTTCCTGACACATCCGAACCAGCTCACAATTAGCCAGCGTTCAGGCTAAGGGAGATCGCCTACGGGGGTTTGTGAGTACGTGTTTTTTGGAGCATCCGCGCCCATGGGGGGGCGGGTTGAGGGAGGCTTAAAAGCAAGGCTGTTTAGTTCGAATAAAGCTATCTTTGACTGCAGTTTACTGACTGTGTGTAGCACACCGCTACAACGTGTTTTTATCGCTGGCTGTCCAGAGGGGAGGTGCTGAAACGCTTTGTCGCGTGTCTGGAAGAAGTGAAAACTTTCCTGGGCAGCAAAGGGCTCACCTTTCCTGAGCTGGAACAGCCAGAGTGGCTGGAAAAGCTACACTTCATGGTGAACATGACAGTGCACCTGAACACGCTGAACACAGCTCTTCAGGGGTAAGGACGTACAGCCCTGCACATGTTGGAGGATGTTTTGGCATTCAAGCGCAAGTTGACAGGGCTTGCCAGAGATTTACAGAAAGGCACATTGTCTCACTTCCCCAATTTGAGAGAGTTCAAACAAGGTCACGATATGATAAATTCGGAGTATTTACATTCTGCAATCATTGCAATGCAAACATCGTTTGGGAAACGCTTCTGTGAGTTCAGAGAGGAAAAAAACACATTATCCTTCCCGGTCACTCCCCTAAGCATCGATCCATCCCTACTGAATACGACTGCATTGTCAGGTGTGAGTCAACCTGACCAAGTATGATAAATATTTTAATTGCCTATTATTTTACGTATATTCAACAACTTTTAGCCTTAATTCGTACTCTTATGTGTTGCCTGCAGTCGGTAAGTCGTTTCGAGACTAGTTTATTCAAACTTCGCAGCGCTGGCATTTAATCCCTAGCGCCCGCCCTCTCCGGGCAGAAATGACGTCAGAGGTGCATTACCAAAGTCTCCCCCCGCGCGCTGACTATTTGTGAGCCGGTTCGCCTGCGCAGAAAGTGAGTTGCCACATGCCCTTAATTTAACAAAATACTGCAATGCATATCACAAAACTTCAAAACAGAATTTACCAATAAGCCTCATAAATAAATATTAGACCAAAAACTTAGTCAAGGATGTAGGCCTGAAGGAGCGTTTTTAAATGAAGCAATAGAGATGCAAAGAAGTGAAAGTTTTAGGAGGAAATTGCAGATTAAACATCTCAAGGCACATCTGTCAACAGAAAGATTAAATTTCAGCAATCCTCAAGAGACAGCTAGAAGATAAAAGTTATCTCGGAGAATTGGTCTGGTCGAGTTTATAAACAGCCTAAGTGAAAATTGCTGGAGATCAACAGCTACAGAGGTTAAGAGTGAAAACAACTTGATTAAAGGGCCATTGCAGGAATATTTAAATCATCCTTAGCAATAGGTAAGGTACCGGGGGATTCAAGGATAGGCAATGTTGTTCCACTGTTCAAGATAGGCTGGTGAGAAAATTAGAGGGCATTCTGAGGGACTGGGCATATAGGTACTTGGATAGACAGTGACTGATTAAGGATTGTCAGCACTGCTTTGTGCTTGGTAGGTCATATCTGACTAATAAGTGTTTTTCAAGAAAGTTACCAGGAAAGCTGATGAAGGCAAGGCAGTGGATGTTATCTACATGGACTTTAGTAAGGCATTTGACAAGGTTGGTCGATAAGCTCCAGTTGCTTGGCATTCAAGATGAGGTAGTAAATTGGCTTGGATGTTTGCATTGTGGGAGAAGCCAGAGGGTGGTAGTAGAGGGTTGCCTCTCTGAATGGAAGCCTGTGACTAATGGTGTGCTGCAGAGATCGGTGCCAGATCCTTTGTTGTTTGTCATCTATATCAACAATCTGGATAATAATGTGGTTAAACGGATCAGCAAATTTGCGGATGACACCAAGACCAGGGGTGTCGTGAGGAAGACTGTCATGGATTGTAGCAGGATCTGGACCAGCTGGAAAAATGGGCTGAGGAATGGTAGATGGAATTTAATGCAGACAAGTGCAAGATATTGCCCTTGGGTAAGACCAGCCAGGGTAGCTCTCAGTCAGTGAGCAGTAAGCCACAGAGGAGTGTGATAGGAAAAAGGGATCTGGGAATAAAGGTCCACAATTTGTTGAAAGTGGCGTCAACAGGTAGATAGGGTTACAAAGAAAGCTTTTGACACATTGGCTTTCATAAATCAATGTATTGAGTACAGGAGATGGGATGTTTTGTTGAAGTTGTATAAGATGTTGGTGAGGCCTAATTTGGAGTACTGTGTGCAGTTTTGGTCACCTACCTACAGGAAAGATGTAAATAAGGTTGAAAGAGTACAGAGCAAATTTACATGGATGTTCAAACAAGAGAAAATCTGCAGATGCTGGAAATCCAAGCAACACACACAAAATGCTGGAGGTTATTCTACTCCTCAGTATTTTTTCGCCAGTCCTGCTGAAGGGTTTTGGCCCAAAATGTCAACTGTACTTTTTTCCATAGGTGCTGCCTGGCCTGCTGAGTTCCTCCAGCAGTTTGTGTGTGTTGCTTTACATTAGTGGTCACCAACCTTTTTAAGCCCAAGATCCCTTACCTCAGCCTTAGTTAAAGGCGAGATCAACCCCAGATTAATGAGTTACATGCATGCGCACCAGGGCAGAAAATACCAGAAGTAAAACCCCACAAACCGGAAATAGAAATAATGTATAAACACCAGGGTACCCACCATTTTTTGGAACAGCGGACTGGTTTAATATTGACAATATTCATGCGGACCCGCTGACGGGGGGTGGGGGTATTAAACACGACAGGAATACAGCGATACTTGAAGCAGGTTCCTTATGTCCAGTCTATTCCGTAATTTAGTTTTCGCAGCTCTTGGCACTTAGCTTCTGTTCCGCGTTGCTCACGTTTTTTCCACTCACAAAACTCATCGGGCTTGTCTTTAAGTGCTGGGTGCTTGGACTCAGGGTGCTGAAGCAGTTTTGAGGGCTTCATTAGACAGCCTCCGGGCCCAAACTTCAGCTTCCCGCCCGCCTGCCGCCAGATGCCTTGGTCAGGTACGGCTGGTTGTGGGTGGGGTGCAAGGACAAGGTCAGGGCCGGAGGTCCCTGTACCGGGGCCGCGGCCGTCGCAGTCCAGAGAAAGCGACCAACTGAGTGAGAAGAGCAACAGGGCACACACCCGCCCCCCCCCCCCCTCCCTTGTAGGAGGCCTGACAATCCCACTGAACATCGGGCAAATCTGTTTTGTGGCAGCAGCACGGTGAAAGTCATAAATTGAGTACAAATTACAATGAAAGTACATAAATAATACGGCAGAGGGATCACAAGGTAGTGTTCAGCTTCTTTCTCTCAGAAAGATTAACTTCAGCAATGTCAGCTCTCATATCTACAGTGCAACCAATGATACTCAGTTTTCAAGAATACTATATTTATGAAAGCTTTCACTAAAATAAAAGAGGATTGTGGTCAATATTTCATTCTGGAGTCAATCTAAAATCAAAGATGCTGGTTCAATTTGCCAGCAAGAGAGACAAGGAAAAATGGAACTGGGAATAAGAGCTTGTGGCCTTCAAAGGTTATGTCTTAGATCTACAAGAAACTCATAGGCTGAACATCCAACCCTACATGCCAGCAATGCACTTGGCTACTGACGCTCCTAGTCAAACTTTGGAAGTGCAATCTTCATTAAAGATAAATCTATAGTAATGAGCACAGCAAACATCTAAGCTGGTTCAATGGAACTTCTGAAAGTTGAAACAAAACACATAAATATCATCTCAGTCAACAAACCCCCCTAATGAACCATTCATGTGGCCACCTAACCTAGATCTCCAAGACAAAATGTACCTCATTATTGGTGACTTTAGTAGCCATAGCACCAACTGGGAATACGAAGATGGTGATGCAAACGGAGAAGGAGTTGTATCATGGGCTCGAAATAACAGCCTTGAGCTACTATATGAGTTAAAGGACAACCCTACCTTCACAAGTGCCAGATGGAGAAAAGGATACAACACAGACCTTGCCTTTGTTACCTCAGCAAGCTCCAACCTCTTCACACGAACAGTCCTCCAATATATACCCAAATCCCAACATTGTCCAGTCCAGGTAGAATCCCTTCCAGTTCTGAGACCTGTACCATTAAAGTACTTACCAAGATTTAATCTGAGAAAAGCGAATTGGATCAATTTATCGACACCATACCACCAGAACCTGATCATTATGATGAATTTGTCCGACTAATCTGGATAGTAGCGCAGCAGAATATACCCAAAGGCTGCAGAACCAAATATATTCAGGGCTTAACTAGTGATATCAAGCAAAGCTATGATGAGTATGTCAACTTATACGACCAAGACCTGTTTGGTCAAGACATAAATGAAATGGGAGAGTTAGTTCTGTCCCTACTGAGCCAAGAGAAACAACAGCATTGGCAGGAACTGACAGAAAACACAGACATGACCAACGACAGTAAGAAGGCACGGGCAACCATTCGGAAACTCAACTCAGACAATAGACCACCACAGAGAATTGCTGCCGTAACACCCAATCAGGTTGCCCACCAACTAATATTAAATGGTCGACCAAATAACAAGGAACGGAGGCAAAAGAAAAGGCAACATCAGGAGATAGAGTCAGCTCTCTCAAACAGGAATAACAACGTCCCACCTCTCACCCTGAAGAATTAGATGAAGTATCACAGGTAAAATCCAACAAAGCTGCTCGCATAGATGGGATTCTTAATGAATTCCTTAAACATCTTGGACCTAAAGCACTGCACTGGCTTCTGTCCCTTTTTAACTGTTGCCTAAGATCATTAAAAATACTTTAAAAATGGAGAACAGCCAAAGTTGTTGCTCTCCTAAAACCCAATAAAAGCCCCAGCATTCCCAAAAAATAACAGACCAATTTCCTTGCTCTGCACTCTCTGTAAACTCAATGAGAGACTCGTACTGAAAAGAATATCCCCCTTAGTCGAAGAACTTCTAACACCAGACCAAGCCGGGTTCAGGCCAGGCCGCTCTTGCTGCGCTCAAGTCTTGAACTTAACTCAGTATATTGAGGATGGCTTTGAAATGCAACAAATTACAGGGGCAGTATTCATCAACTTAACAGCAGCATACGACACTGTGAATCACAAAGGCCTTCTACTGAAATTATCTAAAATGTTGAAGAACGAAACCACAGTCAAAGTAATAAGAAGCCTCCTAGAAAATCACAGATTTTATGTAGGAATGAATGAAATTAAGAGTAGGTGGCATCCACAAAAGAACAGACTACCACAAGGATCAGTCCTGGCACCTCTACTATTTGATGTTTACACAAACGACCTACCAACCTTTCCTAACACACGCAGGTTTATCTATGCAGATGACCTATGCATAGCAACACAAGCTAACTCCTTCCAAGAAGTTGAAGTACAACTTACAGCAGTCCATGAAGCAATAAAGCAGTATTATGAAAAATGGTCCCTGAACCCAAATCCATCAAAAACTCAAGTGTGTGCATTCCACCTGAGGAGTCGAGAAGCAGCTCGGAAATTCAAGATCTTCTGGTGTGGGAAGGAGCTCGAACACTATCCAACTTCAATTTACCTGGGCATGACACTGGATAGAACGCTCTCATTTGCCACCCACATCCAAAAACTCCGAGGGAAAGTTAGCTCTCGCAATTCTCTCTTGAAAAAATTAGCAGGCATGAAATGGGGAGCTAATGCTCACACACTAGATCAACTGCCCAGGCACTCTGCTATGCACCTGCAGAATACTGTGCACCTGTGTGGGGCAGATCAGCCCAGGCGAAGAAAATAAACCCATTGCTTAACGAGGTCTGCCAAATAATCACAGGTACACTGCATCCACGCCCACTAACATCATTTACAGACTTGTAGGCATTGCTCCCCCAGAGATCCAAGGGCACGCAACAACAAAAACTGAAAAAGGTGAACAGAACTCGGATCCATGGCACCCAGTACATCATCATATGTCAGTTTCTAACCGCCTAGAATTGATGAAAAGCTTTTCTACAGTGGAGAAACTACCGCACGGAACACCCCCCCCCCCCACCCCCAAGCATACAGGATTGACCTCCAGCAAAAAACAGAAGCCAGAACCCCACCAAATAATACAGTGCAAACCCCACAGAAATGTTGCCAGGCGGGGCACTGTTTGACGGTCGGAAGTGGTGCACTCTCAACAGAGCGAGAGCGGGAGTTTGTAGGACGGAAGACAATATGGTGAAGTGGGGTTTGAAGGCCAGCGAATCCTGTGAGTGTGGCAAAAGGGTGCAGAACATTGAACACGTTCTGTGCAACTGCCCACTCTCATCAGATTTAGCTGATACTGACCTGCTCAACATTAACCAAACAACACTAGAGTGGCTGGCTGTCTGGTGTGACAAGCTAAGAATGAATTGTGGTTTGCCGGAGGAAATTTCTACTGATCTGAGTATTGGATATTGAAGTATTACAAGTTGCAAACTTCCGAAGGGTTAGGGCACTAGGCAGAATTGGCTACCATCAGAGCAGAACTGATGCAATATTTTTGGATGATGTTGCTGAATGTAAATGAGTTAGTGTTGGTGGGGGGGGGGGGGTGGGCTTAGACAATCCTTTGGGAAGAAGGATGACTTACTTCTCCTCCAGTTCTGTGAATTCCAAAATGACTGAAGAAACCAGTGTTGGGCCCCACAGATCATGCCACAAGTGGAGAAGAAGGTACCCAACAGGGTGGATAGCTTTGGAACTGTCTGAAACTGTGGCCTATGCATAGAGCTGTGCACAAGCTTGAGATGTTCAAAGCTATTCCAAATGCTTCAACACCACTGTAAGCAGTCACAGGGCAGCAAAATCTCATTACTTGGTGTGGATCCTACATTTTTCCAAGGAGGTTTTGAGATCATTAAATCTTTTCCTCTGTTTATCTAGTATTCCTCTATTTATGAGATATTCAGATGGACACCGACTTTAGTTTGTTATCAAGCCAGTAATCTGGAAGACTTTGCAGAGACAGTGATGGTGATCTTCCTCCCGAACAGTTAGCGCTTGCTGTAGATAGCCCAGGCCTCAGAAGTATACAAAAGGCAAGGATCATTGCTCCTAGATGTTTAATGCTATTTGAGGGTTTCATCTCAAACTTGCATTACCTCAGGTGAGCGAAGAATATGCTGACACACTGAAAGTGATGGTAAGTAAAGGATATATTCTAAGAAGCACAAGAGGTGTGGAATCGAAAAAGAAACGTTCAAAGGTGATTCACACAAAATGCTGGAGGAACTCAGCAGGTCAGGCAACATCTATGGAAATGTATATACAATCAATGTTTTGGACCAAGACCCTTCATTCGCCCATCTTCAATGGTGATTCTCTGGTTGTGACTTGATAGGCAAGATGGAAATAAATGTGTTCTATCCTTCTCATCTCAAAAAGGATGAAGGAGGATGCTGTAGTCAATCATTATTTCACAGGATATTATTAGTATTTTTGACAACAACCATTCTGGTAACATGGCAGGAACAGCAGATTAGAGGTATAGAACCAAGGCACTTTGGGAAAAGAAGAAAGAAGTGGGAAAGTGCATGTTCAAAAAACTTGAGAGGAAAAGGGCTTGGATAGGGGTCCATTATTTAAGGATGAGGGATGACAACAACAGGTTTGAAGACAGCCAAGGAAAGAAAATCATTCACAATATGAGTTAAAGTGCCAGAATGGAAACCCCAAGGTTAGCAATTTGATGGGAAGAATATGGGTTTAGAAAGGGAACAAGATGGGTCAGGAATAAACAATGCAATTCAGGGCTGTAGGCACATTGTGGTTTTGTACTTTGTCTGATAAGCTAATATATGAGAAGAAAATGCCTTTGATTATATACTTTTTAATCTTAGTTCCAAAGAAACAAATTCCTTACAACAAGAGTGGTAGGAATAGGACAAATTTAGTTTGTAATACAGAAATTCATCATAGACTAGTAAGTGCATTTTCAAGTCTCTAAATCTTAAACATCTGATTTGTAAAAGAATATGCAATCTGGACGCATTGAATTCCCATCTATGTTCACTGTGACTTAAAAGGCTGCCAACAGCGTACACTGCGTTATGTGATCAAATAACAGTATCTATTTAGGGCCAGTACAATTTCAGTCTGCTCATAGAACAGTACAGCACAGGAACTATGTTGTGCCGAATCATTGAAAAAAATCACTCTTCCCCACTCTCCATTTAATTATTAGAGTGTTTGTCTGAAAGGGTGGGTGAGCAGGCAGGCAGGAAGTGCCCAGTACAAATAATGAGAAAATAGCGAAGTACGACGACTGGGGGGTCAAATGTATTATCACTCAAAACAGAAGATGTTAATTTATAAGGAACTGCATTAAGAGTGAACACATCTAGTCCCCTTAAATCGGAGGCCTTAATTTGCAAGTTACATCTGCCAAACATGTTCCCGATACAATTTAAACCCTGTTGGTTCATCCCCCACCCACCAAGCTGCACTACAACAGCCGCCTTCGCAGTACCAGCCCATCTGCCGATGAATCCAGCCTCTGGAGGCAGCCGAAGGCCGGAGGCCAGTCGGCCTCGGCCGGGTAGGCCCAACACAAACTTAAAAACAAGCCCCAAACTTTCCGCAAACTACGCCCGCAGGTTTGTTTCCATGTTAATCGTTTGCCTTTGCCACACAGGCCCAATGTAATGCGAACGTTATGGAGTCAAATGTAAGGGCTGTCAAGGGCCAGAGCCGCTTTTCGCAATCTGCTGATTTATCTTATAGATATCGTCCTAAACGCATTAACGGTACGAATATTTTGAGTGAGATCGCCCTGCTTTTACCTGAGTGACTGTAAAGTGCCCCGCCATGCTGGTTCCTTCACTTTAGCCCATCATGCACTGAAAAAAGTTCGCGAGTCCAGGACTACAAATAAAACCTGGCACCGGAATTCCAATGGAACACACTTCCTGGACTGACTTATCTCAGCACTGTTTGCCGGCAAATACAAGGACAGACACATTTCCTCTCGTGCCTGTGGCAGTCACTTAATAAAACTGGTAAGCAAATTCAAAGCCCAAGCAGAATGGAGAATTGGCTGTCTGAAAGGCAGGGAGTAAGGGTGACGGGGAGCCGTGGGGTGAAATCCCGCAATTATCAGTCCAAATATATTTAACGTAAAAAAATGAACAATTCTCGCAATTTGGACACTTTTTAAAAAGAACATTTTTAAATCTACAGATGCCGTCAAATGGAAGTGAAAATAACTAATGAGAAATAGCAAGTTGAAGGCAACAATCATAAACAGATGCCATTGCGTCAGTTTCATTTATCAGTGATTCAATAGATTAGTTATTAAAAACAATTCTAAAACTGCTAAAAACACATTTTGCTTCCTTCCATCTTGGACGAAGTCTTCTGTTTGTTTATTTTTCAGTTAGCCGAGCGCGATTACTTCTGTTCCAGTATATGCCTGCATTACGTTTGCAGAATCTGCGAGCTTAGCTTAAATATTATGGGTTTAAGGAAACAATTAGACCTTACTAATAACGAATGCTTGGTTCTCTTTGGTTTCTGTTGAATTTTAACCAGGACTTTTCATACTTGACAAACATCTTCCTCCAACTTCTCAAAAGGTCCACTCTTTACATCCATAAAACATCCTGGGGAAAAAAACTTTTTTTTATTTGAGCTATTCAGGAAAGGAGTTAGACAGAAAGCAGGAGCTTGGCCTAGCATCTGTTATAGAGAAAAAATATTGGAATTTTTATGGAGAAGATAATAGCAAGACATTTAAAACATCAAAGGACAATTAAGGAGAATTAAAATTTTGGTACGAAAAGGAAATGATGCAAAACAAATTTGTTAGTATTCTTCCAGAATATAACAAAAAGGATGGATAAAGCGAAGCTAGTAAATGTAGTATATTTGCATTTTCACAAGACATTTGATAAAGTGCCAAATGAAAGGTTACTGCAGAGGAAAAGGGTGCAAATGAAACAGAAATATATTCTTCAAAAAAATGTATCAACATCAAATTTAACCCTTGCTTAATCAATTTACAATGACTAATTAACCAGTACATCTTTGGAATGTGAGAGGACACCAGAGAAACCCATGCACTCCACGGGGAGGGCACTCTTAAGCTGTAATAGCATCATGCTATCCACTGTGGATGTATCTAACATGGAAATTGATAGGTTCTTGATTAATAAGAGAGTCAAAGGGAGAAAGCAGGAGAATAGGATTGAGAGGGATAATAAATCAGCTATGATGGAATGACAGCACTGAACCAATGTGCCAAATTGCCTAATTCTGCTCCTATATCTTACGCATGGATAGGGAAGTGGATAACAGGAAACAAAGACTCAGAATAAATAAGTCTTTTTCATATTGGCAATCAATACCTAGAGGACACCAAATGGATCAATGTTGAGGACTTAGCCATTTACAATTTACAGCCATAGTTAGGATGACAAAGCTGAGCGTAGAGCAGACAAGCAGGATCTCACGTGGTCTGTACACACCAGCTGTCTGGTGAAAATGTACAACAGCACCTCTTTCACCTCAGGTTGAGGAAGTTTGGTATGAGCCCCCAAATCCTAAGCACTTTCTACAGGGGCACAATTGAGAGCATCCTGACTGGCTGCATCCCTTAATTGTACCTCCCTTAATCACAAGACTCTACGGAGAGTGGTGCGTACAGCCCAGCGCATCTGTAGTTGTGTACTTCCCATGATTCAGGACATTTACAAAGACAGGTGTATAAAAAGGGCCTGTAGGGTCATTAGGGACCTGAGTCACCCCAACCACAATCTAATCCAGCTGCTACCGTCTGGGAAACGGTACCACAGCATACAAGCCAGCACCAACAGGCTCCAGGACAGCTTCTTCCACCAGGCCACCTGACTGATATACTGATTTGAATGTATTTCTGTTACATTAACTGTTCTATTTATTATAAATTATTATAAATTACTATGATCGTACATTGCACATTTAAATGGAGATGTAATATAAAGATTTTTATTCCTCATGTATGTGAAGGATGTAAGAAATATAAGTCAATTCAATGCAATTCTGTTGACATAAAGAGAAATAGGTTAAAGGATTGGCAAGATAGAGGCCAATAGAATACAGTGTGGAAAAATGTTAGGTTATACATTTTGGAAAAATAAAAAGTAATAAAATATTGCTGTACATATCATCCTAGTGCATAAAGTTAGTACACAGTTACAGAAAATAATTAGAAAGGCTAATGGAATCTTGGCCTTTATGGCACAGAGTAAGGAGTTTAATGTTAGGGAAGTTTGATGCAACCTTATGGAGCAATGGTGAGACCACACGTGAAATACTGTTTTAGTTTTCATATTTGATGATTGATGAACTTGCATTCGAGGCTGTGCAGAAAGTGTTTACAAGTGGATTCGAAGGATGAAGTTGTCACATGAAGCAAGGATGTGACATAATGGAATTTTTAAAAATGTAAGATAATCTTATTGGCACATCATGAGAAGCAGCATCCCCTCTGTGGACTTTGTCTATACTTCTTGCTGCCTCAGGAAACACAGCTAGCATAACCAAAGACCCCACTCCAGGCATTCTCTCTTCTCTTCTCTCCTCTCCTATCGGACAGAAGATACAGGTACCTAAAAGCATGTACCATTGGGCTCATGGACGGCTTCTATCCTGCTGTTATCAGACTCTTGAATTGGACTCTTGTGCAATAAGATGGACTCTTGATCTCACAATCTATCTCACTATGATCTTGCTCTTTATTGTTTACCTGCACTGCATTTTCTCTACAGCTTTTACATTTTATTCTGCATTCTTAATGACTTACCTTGTTCTACCTCAATGCACTGTGTAATAATTTGATCTATATGATCGGCTTTTCATTCTATTTTGGGACAAGTGACAGTAAACCAAGACCAATAAACATACAAGTTTTTTTGGGGGGGGGGGTAGTTGGAAAAATGGAGTGGAGAGGATGTTTCCCTCTCGAGTGTACCTTGAAGTCAGAGGTATCGTTTTGGAATAAGAGATTACCCATTTTTCAGAAGATGAAGATCAGTGTAATTCTCCATCACAAAGAACAGTGGTGTCATTGACAATATGTGCAGTGGAAATAGACAGGTACTTAACAAAACATTCAAGAGAGCAGAAAATGTGTTGAAGACAAGTATGAATAAACCACGATTTCTTTTGGACAGTGGATCCAGGGCGAACTGGTCTACTCCTGCTCCATTTCCCTATCTTTATACGGTTACGTATCAATAACATGATCAAGGGTGAAATTGTTTTCTTTCCAAGTTTTTGAACTTTGATTTTGTCTGTGCACACCCTCTTTTGACCAGTTAGCAATTATGTATTTAGAATTCATCTAAATCTCTAGATAATGTAACCTTTGTGCTTTTGAAATTCAATGACAGACCAGCTCCTGCAGTCTCTTCTTTGATATTCACAAGTGCACCTTTGGCCAATAGATCAAAATATTGAAGTGATACTCATTTATCAAGACCACCAAATTAAGAGACTCCAAATGATAATGTACTTAGGAACTTATATTTTGCTACCAAAATAAATCTGAAATAACAAATGTGAATCAGTAATGATGACTATGTAATCAATGGATTTTCATTTTAAAATGATCATTAGTGAACTTTATTACACTTACCTGATTTGGACCAGAATATTTAAGTGCAAATATATACCCACAAATATATTCCTTTAAACATCCTTATGTACTAGTAATGCCAGAACACTACAATGCAATTGATTTTTATCAAAGCCACTGCAAAAAGCAGCATTACTAATAAAACGAAATGGACCACAACCATAAGCCTGAACTTTGAACAGGGCACATTTTTCAACATACTCCTTTCCAGCTGCTGCAAAACAAAGTTAAGTGACAAAGAATGTAATTATTTAATAGAAACATAACTTTCAGACTCTTATGATTTTAGCAAAGTCACACACAATTGTGAATAAATGGCCCTGGAAACCTCAACACTGATATCTCCAGATTTCCTTCTTTCAGCTGAAATTTAGTTGGTTCATATTCAATTCTGAAGCAGCGTTACAGGTAGCCGAAGTTCAGAATATACAATAATGCCCATTAATGGGAATGGTCTGTGGTGAGTGGTGTTCCACCAGAATCAGTGGTTGGCCTCTATTATTGGCCTCTATTATTGGCCTCTACTAACAAACAGGATGAAAGTTTTTAGTGATCTGATTAGTAAAGCTGCTGTTGAAAAGAAAATTGATAGTTTTGGATATTGAAGAAGGTTTTCAAAGGACAGAACAAGGTACATACAAACCAGGTGGAAATGTGGGCAGAGAAATGGAGACAGAATTTCATCCAGACAAATATGAGGATATATTGAGAAGTCAAATGCAAGAGGAAGGCTTACCGTAAAATGGAAGGACCCTTAGGACCAGAAATGTAGAGAGGAATTCTGGGGTACAAGTTCAGCTCCCTGAAAGTGGCAATACAAACTGATAAGGTGGGAAGGAAGGGATACAGCATGCCTGCCTTAATCTGTCAGGGTATTGAGTATAAAAGATGGGAAGTCACATTCCAGCTGTATAAAGTTCTCTCCACTGTGTTACATGAAAGATTTTGAAGCTCTGGAGATGGTGATGAAAAGATTTACAAGGATGTTGCCTAGAATAGACTGTATTATCTATAAAGGAGAGGTTGGACAAATTTGGGTTGTTTTCACTGGAGGACTAGAAGCTCTAGGGGTTGAGCTGACAAAGAGACAAAATTGATTGATAGGATTGACAGCCTTTTTCCCAGGTGGAAATGTCAAATACTAGTGGGCATAAGTTTAACGTGAAATGAGGAATGTTCAAAATAAGATTTGCAAGTCAACTTTTCTTTCTCCTTCTAGAGTGGGAGATGCCCTGGAATGAGCTCTCAGGGAAGGTGATGTACGCAAAAACAGTAGCACCATTTAAGAGGCATTCAGACAGACACTTGAACAGACAGAATATAGAGAGCAACTTACACAAAATGCTAGAGGAACTCAGCTGGCCAGGCAGCATCCATGGAAAAAAGTAGTCAATGTTTCAGAAAGTAGTTGATGTTTTAGAAATAGAGAAAAAATAAGACAGAAAATAGAGATAGGAATCTCTGCAAGAAGATGAGATCGGTAGATTGGCATCACAGCTGGGCCTGATATGTCATTCATGGCTTCCTCTACTGTTACGATAAGACCACATTCAGGTTGGAGGAGCAACACCTCATATTCTGAATGAATAGCCTGTACTCGATGGCATAAACATCGATTTCTCTAATTTTCAGTCATTTTCCACTCTTCCCCTTCTTTTTTTTATTCCCCATTCTGGCTCCCCTCTTACCCCTTTGCTTCTCCTCACTTGCCCACCATCTCCCTTTGTTGCTCTTCCTCCTTCTCTTTCTCCCACGGTACACTCCACTATCAGATTCCTCCTTCAGTCGTTTTCCACCTTTCACCTCCCAGCTTCTCACTTCACCCCCCCTCTTCCACCCACCTTCCCCCTCACCTGGCTTCACATATCATCTGCCACCATGTACTCATCCCTCCCTCCACTCACCTTCATGTTCTGACTTCGACCCACTTCCTTTCCAGTCTTGAAGGATCTTGACCAAAATGTCAACTGTTTATTCCTCTCCATATACACTGTCTGATATGCTGAGTTCCACCAATATTTTGTGGTGTATTACTCAATTTGTACTGTTCTATGTTCCATCCCTGGACACTGCTTCGAATCATTATTTTCAGGTGAACTATAACACTGGAATCAAGTACTAGATTCAACTTGAATTATCAATCCAAGTTTGCCCACAAGTACAATCTGCTCAGTTTTGACCATTATCTGATTCAAAGGAGTTTCTGAGACTAAGACAGATGTTTACTTCAACCTAGCAGTGAATTCTGTTCTGTATTTTTCTTCTATATTGACAGGAAAGTTAGAGAAGCAAATGAAAGGAACTATTGGGAAAAAAAAGGAGCTTGTGCTGATAAAATCAGGTTTGTTCCAAAAAGAAAAAAAATCTTTCTTTGTAAGGCATTTATCTTGGCTGGCATCAGTGTAGTGCTAAGGGAGGAATACATTATTGGTGATGTTGCTGTTTAGATAAGAGAGAGAAACAAAATTTCAGGTCAATGGGCTATTCTCATGAAAAAGATCCAAGACCAAGGTTATTAGCTTGAGATAACAAAGATATTTTATGCCATTGCATATCTATTTTTAACCATGTTTTGGATTACCATTTCACAATTCGCTGTTTCATTGTGAAGATTGAAATCCAAAGATTACAAAACTGAAAACCTTAAAAATGTGATACTTTGCAGCATTTATTTATAACATCTTAAACTGCGGATATGCTGAAAATAAATCATGCTATAAAGTTACTTTTCAAATAAAGAGCACACAAAGCAACGTTTAAAACAGAAGTTGAACTTTGAAATTGCAAAATCTATTTTCTGAGGTGCTCAGAACCCTGCTAAAGCTATTGACTTATTTTAACATTTTGGTAGACTTCAAGCGTACAATGCTTTAAGTAAAGAATAGTTTAAGTAAAAATAGTTTAAGAAATAGTAGAGCAGTAAGCCATTCAATCCTTCAAGTTTGCCCCATTTCCATTTCTCCAAATTTCTCTTGTATCCAAAATCGATCATACAGAATTTTGAGCGCAATCAATGACAGAGCTTCCACAATCATCCAGGATGTAAATTTGCAAAGGTTCATTGCATTTCAGTCAAAAATAACTTGTTCTTTGAGAGTCATATTAATATACGTATATTTACAACTCCAGTTATCAGTGAAGGGAGGACTTGGAATGATACCTGCATTGTATACATGGGCAGTTTATAGAAGTAGGAAAACTAGTAGCTATTAGAGGAAAGCTGACTCAATCTCTTGGTTTCATTGACAAGGTATTAAGAAATGCTTGATCATCATGATGGAATAGAAAGTCAGCCTTGGATATGATCCTGTGGACAAATAGTAAAATGTCATCTCTGATTATCCAGAGAAAAAGAGCTCAAGTTTCAGGATGGTATTTGGAAAATCAGTAAATAAAAAATGTTGGTTATCACTAAAAAAAATTGTCTTGAGGTTGCTATTTTGTCCTACAAACCCAAGTGATTCAAAAACAAAAAGCTACTTTTAAGGAATAAAACATTTGTACGTGGTGCAAAATACCATTGTACCAGAAGTTGACTAAAGATTGGGTTTTGGGGCAGAGTCAGTATAACAAGACACTCAGTCACAACTGCAGGATTTCAAGGAAGTTCATCACCACTTCAACTGCAAATGTGGGAGGAGCAAACACACTTGTACCAAAATTAATTTCGGAAATCTCCTCAGCTCACAGTATATCATGTGATAGCCAATCAGACGAATACACTATGCTTACACATTGTAAAGAAGTATTGCTAATTACATGAATTTGGCTTTTCTGAATTGATACAAGTGGTTAACTTGCTTTCTGTTTGGAAGTAGATGCTGTTATCTACTTAGATATTAGAGCCATTTACAGTTTTAAATTAGAGTAAATGGAATTAGAGGCATAAGTGTGAATCAGGCCAAAGTTTATTGGAAAGTGACACTAGCAGGGATGATGACAGAACAACAATGGCTGGTGTTTCTGGTGAAAAATGGAAGGCACAGGGTAAATACATCCCAACGATGAAGAAATATTCTAAAGGGAGGATGAGGCAACCGTGGTTGACAAGTCAAAGACAGCATTAAAGCAAAAGGAAGAGAAGATAATATAGCAAAATATTATCTTGTGGATATCAGACTGCTGGAAAATGATGTGGAGGCACAAAAATGATCTTTCATGAATCACCAAACTTTGGAATGATTACAGAAGATAGAAAATTGCAAATGTCGATCCGGCCTTTAAGAAGGGAAGAAGGCAGAAGAAAGGAAATTATAGGCCAGTCAGCCTGACCAGTGTTGGGGATGCTGGAGTCTATTATTAGAGATGTGGTTTTGGAATACCTGGAGGTACATGATAAAGTAGACAAAAGTCAGCATGGTTTATGTTCTGTTTTGTATTTTCAAAGCATTAAACTAAGTCAAAGGAAAACACGGGTGTCCAAGAATACAGGTTTACTTCATCTTTAAGTGAGATGCACACGTATCATGTGGTAGTGTAATGACACATGCAATTAACATGTTTTTACATATAACCCATAATTGAACAAGAATGCTTCATCAAAGATACATAGACATACACTCAATTATTACTGAAATATTAAACACAGACTTTTGCCTGCTTAGCTATAAACCAACTCAATGGAGAATACATTCCAATTATATACACTGTATATTATAATGTAAATATTATATTCAGACAGCCAAAGCATAGTAAATTTTAAATTGTCCCATTCAGGCCAAGGTTTTTATCACTGTGGAGGCTTTCTTACTAATGTGGGAAAATGTCTTTCCTGTCAAGGGAGGTCTCTCTGCTTGGCTGGTGAGAATTGTGGCTGTGAAACAAATTTAGATTCTAGGAATTCCTCTGTGATTGTAGGAGTTGTCTCTGAGACTGCAAAAAGTGGTTCTGACAGCTCTGGGCACTTACTTCTTTTATCTCTCTCTGAATCTACTTTAATCCCTTTCTTTTTTGTTCTCACATTCCTTCACTCTTTCACATTCATATTCTGTCTTTCTATCTCTTCCCTCCCATTTATTCTTCTAGTTGCGCAACTTGATTTTGGGAAGGTCCATTTAGTTCACTGGAGTATTCTCTTATAATCCTTCTATTGCTCCCTTTACAATCTGATCTCTCCTCTTGGCTTCCTCATCCACATCATCTGCTAAATCTTTTGTTTTCGTATCTCCAGTGACTCGGGAGGCAGTTGAGGCATCATTCAGTACACTTCTTAATTGATTTTCAATTGGCTTCATTGCAGAGGATGTGGCAGGCAAATTGTGGATGGACGTCAATCAAGATGTACTCTCAGCTCATCATGCCCCACAATGCTGGTCCTCCTGTCTTTACCACATACAAGTTCAATATGGCTTGTTGGTCGTTGTATTTCATTGTTACAGATGTCTTTCCCACAGGAGTTCTCTTTTCTTCAGTGCAAGTCTTTAGTTGAATATCTGCAGGCTTCAGTTTTGTATGTTTGAACTGCTGTGCGGACTCAGTTTGTGAAATGACTGAAACAGCCAAGCCAGTGTCCAAATACATTTCAATGAATTTGCCACTCATTTTAATGCAAGCCATTTTGCTTGTCTCGTTAGTTTTCAATTCGTACATCTCTAGATTTGATTTTTCTGTGTCACTCTCATCATTACCAGAATCTTCATCAACTGCATACAGATTAGTTTTATTTTCAAAACTGACTTCATCTTTTTCTCTTCTGAGCAGTCCATTTATTTTTGTCTGCATGGCATGCTGTTTGTATGTGTACTTACTTTGTTGCATTTTCTGCATTTAAACCTTCATTTCTTTAGTGAATGGGAACCCCTGCCACAATGGTAACACAATTTGTTCAGCTGGGCTGGTTTCTGTTTAGAAGCTGCAATTTTATTCACGCACACTTTCATTCCTGATTGCTACTCAGTTGCATCTTTGTCTGCTATTTCCATTGATACTGTGATTTCGACTGCCTTTTTAAAATCCAAGTTATGCTTTAGTTAGGAGCAGGTTTTGAATGCTTTCTTTTAGGATTTCACAAACTAAATAATCTTAGTGTAACAAGCCCATTACTGAACTCACAATGCTCAGACATGCTCTTCAATTCAATCACATACACTGAAATGGACGCCTTTTCTTTTTGATTCCGCTTATGAAACCTGAAGTGTTCTGCAATCAACAATGGCCTTGGTTCTAAATGTTCCTGCATCACTTTAACAAAGTCAGGAAAACTCATTTCTGCAGGTTTGGTTGGAACAGTCAAACTTTGGAGCAAACTGTATGCCTTTAAACCCAATGCACTTAGCAAAATTGGCAATGGCTTCTCATTTCATTTGTTTCAAATTACTGTTCCAATAGCTCAGTATATATGAGCCAATTATCCACTGTATAACCAAACTTGTCAATCTTTCCAACATATCCAGCCATTTCTGCCTTTTAAAAATTGATTATTCTCATTCAGTGCCCACTCTGAACACTGAATTCTTCCATTTACAGCATTTTTATTTTTTTCAAAAAAGTTGATCTTGTCTTCCCTTGTGAAGAATATGTGCTGTGCTGCTTATTAAAAAAAACTCAACTGTTTTGTGGTACATGTTGGACTTCCGATCACTATTAAACCCTTCTTGGCAGCTTTCTAAACTTAACATATTTCAGATGTTAATATTAAATACAAAACATATGTTTCAAATAATTATCTGAATACATGAATGCTTTAGTAATGTCACAGACTATTTTCATTCATCCTTCCCCCAACTCCTTAGAAACTGCCACCCATGGTCAAATTTAAATTTTCTGCACTTAAGCCATTATGCCCCTATCAATACTATGATCCACTCAAAACTAATCAATAAGCTTTAAGACTTTGGCCTTAAAGCCTCCTTGTGCAATTGGATCCTTGAATTCCTGACTTGCTGATCTCAGTCAGTTTGGATTGGCAACAACACCTCCTCCACAATCTCCATCAGCACAGTTGCAGCCAAAGCCTTGTGCTTAGCCCCCTGCTCTGCTCACTTTACGCTTATGAATGTGTGGCTAAGCACAGCTCCAGTGCCATATTCAAATTTGCTGATGACACCAATGTCACTGGCTGAATCAAAGGTGGTGACAAGTCAGCAGAAATGAGAGAGATTGAAAAACTGGCTGAGTGTTGCCACAACAGCAACTTCTCAATGTCAACAAGACAAAAGAGCTGAGCTGATCATTGACTTCAGGAGGAGGAAACTGGAAGTCCATGTAGCAGTCATCATTGGGTGATCAGAGTTGGAGAAGGTCAGCATGCAAGCAAAGAAAGCACAGCAGTGCCTCCATTTCCTTAGAAGCTTGCATGATATCTAAAAAATTTGACAAGCTTCTATAGATGTGTGGTAGGGAGTGCACTGACTGGTATGGAAACACCAATGCCCTTGAACATAAAATCCTACAAAAAGTAGTGAATACGGTCCAGTTCGTCACAGGTAAAGCCCTTCCCACCATTGAGAACATCTACATGGAATGCTGTTGCAGGAAGGCAGCATCCATCAAGGACCCCCACCACCCAGACCATGCTCTCTTCTCATTGTTGCCATCTCGTTGTTGATACAGGAGCCATGGGACTCACACCATCAGTTGCAGGAACTATTATTACCCCTCAACCATCAGGCTCTTCAACCAGCAAGATAACTTCACTCTCCTTAACATGAACTGTTCCCAAAAGCTATGGTCTCACCCTTCAGGGACTTCAGGATATTTATTGTTTATAATTAATTATTATTTTCATATTTGCACATAGCTTGTCATCTTTTGCACATTGGTTATTTGCCTTTCATGGATTCTATTTTGTTTCTTGGATTTACTGTGTATGCCTGCAAAAAAACAAATCTCAGGGTTGTACATGATGACATATGTACCTCGGTTATTTAATTTACTTTGAATAATTTACTGAATATACCAACCATCATGAAAAGCTACTGAAACTGATTTGCATAGGACCATCCACCAAGAAGTAGTGGAGGTTTCAAACTTGCTTTGTGGAAGGGTAGCAGAGCAAGAAACATTAAGTAGCGCCTAGTATCACAAAGTACATAGATATAACCTGAAGATCCTTGGATCAAGTGCTCGAATGAGAGATGATGTTGAGAGATAATGAGAAATAAAGGCCTTGTTTAGTTTTACATTTTCTAAATTATTATTCTCGTCCATAAAGACACAAGCCATAATATCAAACCCCATGCTGCAATGTCAATACCTCCAATATATTCCAATTTCATTTAAAAAGTAAATGAATGTGAAACCCCTTGCTAGCAAAAAGCAATAGATCTTCATGAGCTTTCTCCATACACAAGATCACTTGATTTGGGATGAACATCCACTGTTCAATTAAGGTCAGCCCTTTCCTTCAGGGATTTAGCCCAACCATGAGCTATATTTTGGAGAAGCATTAAGGCAATTCTTGAGTACTTCATTTGCATTCACTGTAATACTTAGCAGGAAACATTGGACCATTTAACAAGAGAATGACCATGAATGCAAATTCAGTTCTCATTAAAAACTAGAAAGAACAATAGGTCTCAGCAAAATTTTGACCAGGAATTGAAGTTCAAAGTAAATTTATTATAAACATACGGGTTAAGTACACCTTATCCAAAATGCTTGGTGTTTTGGCCAGAAGTGTTTTGGATTTTGAATATATCATGAGATAGCTTGGGCTTTCCATAATTTATAACTCTGAATTTATGTTCTAACGGAAAGCAGTCTGACCTAAACTTGTTCATCACACAGTTGTTCAGCATGTTAAATTTTGGCAACAATTTTGGCAAACTCAATTTCTCTACTGCTTTGTGATCAGCAGATGCTTTATCATCACGTCTTAAAAATTTAATGCCATGCCTTTTCTTAAATTTCTGCAACCAGCCAGCCGAATATTCACAATTATCTTCACAGTTCATCATGATATAGCTTTGCTTATTTCATTATCAACATATCATTTAGCAACATAAGTTCACTCTTACCCTCATAAACCCGCTCTTTCAATAAATGATTGAGATCTTGATTTTTTATTCTATCCAGTTTATCATTAACTTCTATTCATTCCATATGTGAGGTCACTTCTCAGAACTGTCTGTGGGGTGAGAGCATTGTGCATTGCCCAAGAACCTTCCCAGTGCCTTGTGGAATTTTCCATTTGTGACATGTCAGCACTCAAAAGAAATTTTGATTTTCTGTTTTCAAATTTTGGAATTTCAGATAAGGAAGCACTATATACTAACCGGAAGTGGAAAGTCGTTTTGCTGTACAATATTACCTGAAAGTTATATAGCAACCCAGAGTGCCAATGCTAATTGGTAATTCATATAAAAATGGTCAGAATTGTTTCTTGAGAGAACTATTGGGTTTTTTGTAGATATCCCTATATTTATTATTCTCAACTGATCGAAAATCTGGATAATTAGGCTTTACTATCAATCTACACTACACCATGTCAGAAGAGCAGTAAATGCCAGAAGGTGAAATTTCCACCAGATGCAAATTGAGGCAGATTCCTTACAGAGGATGTTTTAAATGCATTTTCTCAGTGGTTTTTGTGTAGGCTTAGCAAAAATATGTGGTACTTTAAACCTGAAAGTTTATAAATTCCAAGGAGCTGATGGTCTGCAATCCGTAGTTTTTAAAGACAGGGTTATAAAGGAGGCAAAGCTCTTTTCACATTCTATACATTTTGGAAAAGTGCCCACAGATTGGCAAGTAGCAAATGTGACCCTGCTATTTAAGAAAGGTCAAAGAAAACGTGGAAATATTGACCTGCTAGCTGACATTAGGAGTGATGAAGAGGTTGCAATCTTAAAGGATTCTGTACAAGTTTACTGGGAAATAATGTGGAGGCACAGAGTCAATATGGACTGATATACTGAATTTCTTAGGAATATATCTCGTGGGAACCATGGGTTATGGTGTACTTGATTTTCCAAATTTTTCAAAATGGTCCCTCATGTGAGGTTATGAATAAGGTTCATGCACGAGGGATTGGGGAGAATTTACTGGGGTAGATTGAAAATTAGTTAATATATACAAAACTAAGAGAACCAATAAACAAGACCTTTTTGGCTTGGTGGGCTATGATTTATGGGATACTAAAGGGCATCAACTTGCTAAGGAATAACGTGTTATTATTTCCAAACTTCTTTAGGAGGGAAAATGTTAAATAGGTTGAAATTGCAAGAGTACTTGAGTACAAGAATAAAAATGTCTTGCTACGTTATGGATAAGAAGAGTTTAGAGAGATGTGGGCCAAGTGCAGGTGAATAGGGTTAGTATAGATAGGCATCTTGGTTGACATGGGCAAGTTGGGTCAAAATACGCATTTCTGTGCTTCAAAGCCTAATTATCTATTCTTTTGGCATCTCAGGTACTCTCATTTTAAGATATTGTTTCCTTCAAAATCAAGAGCATAGAGTTGATTTTGGTACCTAATCCAAAATATTTTCTTTAGGAATTCATTCTCCTGAAATCATTTTCCCTGTGCAACATCTCATTTGCTGGAGATGTACAGAAAGTGTTCTCATTACAACTTATTTGGCTCTCTTTTGTGCATTAAGTATATATTCTCAAGAACAAGGAATTAAGAGCAGAAGTAAGGCACTTGGCTCCTCAAGCCTGCCCCATCAATCAACATGATCATGGATGATTTATGCTGCTTCAGCTCCTCTTCAGTCCAGTTGTCCATAGTCCCTGTATCTTTCAAAAATTTGAACTATTTCTGCCTTTTATCTACATCTCCAATTATCTAGTCTCTGCTACCCACTGGAGCAGCAAATTCCAAAGGTCCACTGCCAGAGGAAAAAATGGTTCCATACACCACTTTTAAATGAGCATATTCCTGCCTCTCTCACTGATGAAAATCTCAACATCTCACCTGTCCCATCATCCCATTTGGGATCTATGTTCAAAACCTTTGGTGCTTCTCAACATGAAAAAATAGCTTGATAAGTTGTAATCTAAGGGGAAAGATGTTCACCAATTTTTTTTAAAAATCAACATTTCAAATCTTCACTTTATACTCTATTCACCATCCATCTCAGTGTTCCAGTCATCTGGTTTCTTGGCATCTGGAATTTTTGTGGCTTGTCCCGGTCCTAATTTTGTGTTGAGAGGCAAGATAAAGTGCAAATGAATTAATATATACTCCTCCTTCTGAGAATTTCCTTTATTTAATTACTAAGACTTTCTTAAATAGCTACCTCCCTGTAATAAACTAATTGCTCCCAAAAGCAATGGAATTTTTTTTCTTAGTGTACATCTGCCACTAATTAAGTCAATCACCAGGAATCAGACAGCTTACTATGGTTCGCTAAATGATCTGTCATGGTCTGGATCGGTTCTCCTTTAAATTTAGTTAGGTTGTGATCTGGACCATTGACCCCTTGTTCCCTTCTAATTCCATTTCACGTGTCCCTTGAGCTTGGCCATCAAGGTAATCTACCCTCGACCCGAACTGGCAGCTTATAAACCCTTGGCTTTAGCCATTCACGGCGAGAATGTTAAGAAGCCTTCACAAGTCGCCGCCACTGCTACGACAAGCCAGATCCAGCCCGCATCGGAGTACCAGCAATTCGCCTTCCGTCGCCAGAGTGGGTCCGGGCAAGGTCAATCTACCAGGGGTGAGTTGAAGACGGAGTCCTGACTCGACATTTATGCCCCTTGTCCGTGTCTACCCCCCCCCCCCCCCCGAAGAAGAGTCCTGGTTCTGTGCCTGAGCTGAAGGTGGAGTCCTGGCTCAACGTTCATGCCCAGTGTCTGTGTCTACCCCCCGAAGAAGAGTCCCGGCTCGATGCCTGATCTGGAGGAGGAGTCCTAGTTCAAGATTCTTTGTCCTGTGTTTTGGTGTCCACGTTTCTGGCTGCAGTGATCCATGGTATCCAAGTCCCAGGTCCGCGGCTGTCCGTGCTCCCCCGTCCGCAAGTCCCAGGTCCGCGGCTGTCCGTGCTCCCCCGTCCGCAAGTCCCAGGTCCGCGGCGATCCTAGTTCCTAGTTCCTAGTCCCCTAGCGAGTAATAAACTATTTTATTGTACCTAAGAAAGACGTGTTTGTGTCCTGCTTGTGGGTCCTCTCCCAGCACCCTTGTCTCCACCTCGTGACATGATCAGCCTCTATCTGAAACTTGTGTTCTTTTGCATTTTCAAGTATGCACATTCTGCACAAAACAATTTCATCAAGAGACTGATAACCCTCCTTGTATGAAAAATCCTAGTAACAAGCATAGATTCATCTAAATTTATGCATGCATTGTGTTTCATCATTAATCATAATACCCTCTTCTAAACGCTGTTGCATTGAACAATACAGAACAAGAAAATGCACTTCAGCCCACATTGACCACAATGTTAAACTATTCTAAACTAATCCCATCTGCTTGCACGTCCATATCCCTCTACTGACTACCTGTTCATGTGTCTGCCTAAATGTCTAAAAATTTTGCTACTGCACATTCAAGTTGCATTTTAAGTCCTAAGAGACACTATCAGTATTGTGATAACTACAGAAGTTTGATCTAGCTATAGCAATCACTCTAAATTTTCTCCATGGTCTTCATATCACCAAGAAAGCATTCAAATCTGAATGCATTCATAAAATGACAGGACACACTAGTCTATATAAATGAAGGAGCTCAGTTTAGTAACAAACCCCCAAGTGGCTCGAATTAACACCAAAGGAAAATCCATCCT
Source organism: Hypanus sabinus (assembly GCF_030144855.1). NCBI lineage: Eukaryota > Metazoa > Chordata > Chondrichthyes > Myliobatiformes > Dasyatidae > Hypanus > Hypanus sabinus. The sequence goes on along the minus strand of NC_082716.1, from coordinate 44,313,550 downwards.
CATTCCTGGCAAAATTAAGCAATGAACACAGGCAAAGAATCAAAAATATGAAGTTTCCCATTTTACCAGTGAATGTTTTAAAAAAAAAACTACCTAAATGGTGTGAGACTTCAAAGATCTGTGATACAGAGGGACTTTGGTGTCTACTATTTGATTTTCAAAAGGTAGCATATTGTCTAGCTAGTAATTAAGACATCAAGCAGAACATTGTCATTTATTGCTAATGGAAATTAAAAAGTGGGGATGTTATGATTTAACTGAGGGTTTGACTACTTCAGGAGTGTTAAGAAATGACATTAATATGTTGGAAGTTATTAGGAAAATGTTTACTAAAATAGTTTCTAGAATGGGTAAGTTAACTTATGAGGAAAAGTGAACATACTGGAATGTTAAAGAGGGAGAGGGACTAGATTGAAACATACAAGATCCCAAGAGATCTTGTTAAGGTGGATATGGAGAGAATGCTTCTAGAAGAACCTGGAACTAATAACTACTGGTTGTATACAGTACTGTGTAATAGTTCAGGCACATACATTTAGCTAGGGTGCCCAAGACTTGCACAGTGCTCTGGTACTGTTATGTATGCACTGTACTGCACCCGCAAAAAGAAAATCATGACATGTGAGTGATGATAAACCCAATACCGATATGGGTCTTTACTGTGGACTGAGTGGGAAGGGGGCAAGGAGAGAGGAATTGTGGTTGGGAAAAGAAGGGAGAGGGGAGGAAGTGGAATGCACCAGAGAGACATTCTATAATCAATAAAGCAATTGTTTGGAATCGAATGGCCTTGCCTAGTGCCTCAGTTCTGGGTGTGTCTGCACCCATGCCATTCCCCAACTGGCACTCCTCTGCCACCTGTCCCATACCCCTCCCACATTTCTTCATCCTTGCCATTCCCAATATCATTTCCTCCTGCTTGGTTTACAAACTCTCTCCCTGCTCCACGTTAACAAATACAGTAATAGGCAAAAGTTTTTGGCACACTAGCTATAACCACAATACTCTATAAAAGGATGCTCCTTTAAGATAGGAGGCATTTTAATTTTCCATCTCAAAATATAAAGTCTATGGTCAACACTGAGGAAGAATTCCTCAAAATGTGAGCATAGTCTTTGTATTTTTTAAAGGTAGAGGTAGATAGACAAGTGGTAAGAAAATGAAAGTTTATTGCCAGTAATAGGAATATGGAGTAATGGCTAAATTAGATAGCAGTGATTTAATTAAAATTTTAAAAAGTAGTCTTGATGGATTGATTAGCCTACCACTGCTCCAATTCTGAATGTATCTGATTTTCATGTAAAATACAGTTCCTTCAACAGTAAAACATTCCATAATGTTTCAAAATAGCAGCACATTAAAATATGGCATGGAGCCACATTCAGATGAGCAAACATTTTGTCAAAGTATTCTATCTAAAGAAAAACTTGTGCCAGAAATCCAAAATAAAAAGACAATGCTGTAAATACGGAGCAAGTGAGGCAGGAAATTTTGGATAGAGATAAACAAGAACATTTCAAGTTGATGACCTTTCAATGACTAGCAGTGAAATGTTAGACATGATAGAAGTTTAGAATTACAAGGGTGAGGAAGGAGCAGAGAGAATAAGATCTGTGACAGTCCAGGAGAGATTGAATGACAAATGGTGATGAAGATGAAGGAAACTGGTAACGCCATTGAAGTTGTATCTAGAGCAAGTGCAGGAGGTATGTCCTCTATCTTAGTACCAAACTCCCTGAACTCACTCTGTAGGACCTCATCACCCTTCCTGTCTATGTCATTGATACCGCCCTAGACCACAACCTCTGGCTACTTACCTTGTCGTTTAAGGATGCTATGGACTCGATTTAGAAGTCCTTGACCCTTCATTCCAGACTGGTATGTTGCCTCCCATAACCAGTAAATCCCTTATCACTACTGCTCACCTCTTCTCCCGTCTTCTCTTCTAAGCCACACAATCACAGCTGTAGCTTTCCTCTGCTAGGTCATCACCCTGAAAAGTATCAAAAACAAATATACTTGTTATTGAGGGATACCCTGCACTGATTGTTGTTGCTTTTCCCTCTGACCAAGTTAACAGTCCTGTAAATTAGGAGAAACTGCCTCCTTGTAACTCTTGTCACTCGAACACTCTGTATCCTGAATAACCTGTAGGTCATCCAGCTTCAGCTCCAATTCTCTAACATGATCCAGAAGGAGCTGCAGTTGGATGCACTTCTCAAAGATGTAGTGAACAGAGATACTGGAGGTCTCCCTGACTTCCCACATCATACAGTGGTACACCACTGCTCTGATTCCATTCCCACTCTTCTACTTGTGCAATAAAGAAGAAAGAAAAGAGAACTTAACAGAAACATCACCTTGAGCTCCACTCCTCAAAGCCTGAGCTAAAGCCTCTAACTCTTCCCACTCTAACCCTGCCCAATCACTATAGCTTCCTTGTTCTTGCACATAGTTTAATAGCAGTTGGCAGAGCAACGCATGGTACACTACCACCACCTACTGAGTTGGACTGTGGAGCAGGGATGGGAAGTATATACTATATTAACTAAATTCCTGCCCCCAAAAACTCAATAACAAAAGGTCTAAAGTTTTTAAGAAGATCAAATACACAATTCTATACATTACAATGGCAGTGATATCCTAACAAACTTTTAATATTAAGCTTTGATTGTCCCAAAGATCACAATTTAACAATTAGATGTTCCATTTGCACCTCATTGGAACTACATTCAAACAATATGCTGCAGTCTTTCTTGACGAGCACACCCTACACATGCTTGTATCCTGCATCTTAATTCTGAACAAGGAATTATCAATTTGGCATGTCCAATGCGTAAACTAGCACATAAACCTTCCCTCCTTCTATACCCATCTCCCAGCTGAGTTCCCACCATCCTCTGAATTTTATACAAACACCATCCTTTCTTTTTCTTGTCCCAACTTTGTTGCCACACTGATTGAATAGACTTTTTAATTATGGCTTTCATCTCCCTCTTATGCAAAGATACTACTACATTTATATCCTTAATTTTAAATGATTGTTTGGCAAGGGCATCTGCCACCTCATTTCCATTAAAACCCATCATGGGCAGGAACCCATAAGAAATGTATACATGGGTCTAGTCCCTACTGCCACAACAGATGAGGTACAATCTCAAGAATATCTGGTCTACAATTTGAAATAGCTGTTTTAATAGATATCAAGACCAAGAACAAATCAGATCACAGAAGTAGCTAATAGTTCAACTAATTCCAAGACTGAAATAATAGCAGCAATCTCAGATGTGAATACTGATACTTTGAGAATCTTTTCTAAAGTCACCTGAAATATCTCCTGACTTTTAATGGTGGTTGGCAGTCCAACTTAAAGGTGCATTACCACCACTAACTGGACTGAAGTGTGGTGAAATAAAAACTTGACTATTTATCAAATGAAAACTAAATTACCCCTAAAAGCCCTACAGATTGTAGTGAAAGACTATTGTGAAATAATTTCATTTCCATAATAGTAAAATTTTTTAAAGAAAACTGTCAACCCCTAAAGATAGTAGTGCAGCCTGCATTTGCTTTCTTTCAACCTTACATGCTTTACATTGTTAAAGGATGTGTTCAACTGTTTCATAATGATGACAAAACCTACATATCCCAGAGTGCTGTTTTCCAACAAAATACAAGGAATGCCCAATTCTAAGTCGAGTCAATACAATTCCTTCCCTTCTTGTTTTATCCCATTCTCCCATCAATCCAACAGTTTCACGTATTCTGTAAAAGGTATCTCCCCTATGCCCATTATCCACAAGTCTTACTATAATCCCCTAATTCTTAGCCCCACCTGAGCTTCTGATTTGCCAATACCTCACTCAGAGAAAATGTCATTAATCATAATATTAAACAATAAAGGGCTACAAATACTGCCTTGTGAGGTCCCAATCTCTCATATAAGCCCAAATCTACCTTACCTGCACAGACAATTCAAATAAAAAAAATTCAAAAATATTACAATCCTAATTTCCATAATTTAATCTAAAACCCTTCCTTCCATAACATATCATATGTTTTTTCAATATCAGAAATACTGCTATTACAACTTCTTTATTTATCTGTGCTTTCCTAATATTTTCCAAACACAAAACTGCATCCAAAGTCATTCTACCCTTTTGAAATCCACTCTGATAAAACTCTGATTACCTCTTTTTCCCCTGAAATATAATCCAACCACTCTATTACCATACATTCCATAAGCTTACACAAGTGAGACATTAACGATATTGGTCTATAACTAGAGGGGTTTCCCAGGTTTTAGATCAGGCACTACAACAACCATTTTCCATGAAGGGGCGAAGATGGCCTAAACTCTAAGTATGATTCAGGACTTTTAATATTATCTCGAGAGTTGTCAGCCATATGTTTAAACAATACAATAACATATCCTTTATTGGAGCTGTCTGATCTGTAGTATTAATAGCTTTCTTAAATTCATGCAAGAAAAACTCTACATTACTAATACTATCTTGCTACACCTGGCTTCCAACACATCAGGGTGTTCACTTAGAACCTTATACTTACATTGTTTAGCCTCTTCACTCAGATTATCTTGATTATGAATTGCAGCAAATGACTGAACCAGTAACTCAGCCTTCTCCATTTCAGTAACAATTGTATGACCTTCTTCAATCAATACTGGAATTTAATTAGCCCTGTAGATCCCCTCATTTTCTTAATCATTCCCCAAATGTCTCCAAGTTTAATATTCCTTTCATCACTATCACAAAATGACTTCCAGTAAACCTTTTTTGCAACCTTCATCACTTTCCTCACCATGGCCTATGCCCTCTTATATAATAGTATCAATCTCCGAGTGACATTATTAACTTTCCTAAACACCTTATTTCTCTCCCTAATTGCCTCTGCACACTCCTTCGTCCACCATGGAACAACCTTTTTCTTATTAATGATCTTTTTAATAGGAATCACTTCCACTGCAGTTTGAATAATGTGACATAACCCACTGCAGAACTCCACATCCAACCCTGACAAACATTCATCACACTAAACCTTAAACTGCTCCCAATTTGCTTTACCAAAATAATCACCTCCTAAGAGTGGCCTCCTGCCCCCTATGTAAATCCAAATCCAAGCTTATAAATATAGGAATATTGTCACTCCCAATGTTTACCTCCCATGACATCCCACTCACCCACTCCAGCCAGAATGTTCAAAACTAAAGTTAGATCTATAGCAGTTTCAGAACTATTATAAATGTTAAATCTCATACTCCTCCCATCATTAAGACAAACAGGATGTAAAATGTCTAAAACTTCTACAATAAAACCATTACCATCATCTGCAATCAACACCAGTGTACTATATGCCTTAAAATCTTCACACCATACAACTCTTAGTGAGCTAGAGCTACATATACTTTCCAACAAATCAATCAAAAGCTTTGCTCAAGTCATAAAAATCTACCACTTTAACACTTCTGCCTGTTGAATCTAGTATTTTGACTATGTCCCTGATACACTTCATTCATATCCACAACTCTCTATCCTATTCCTTTCTTTATAAAACTTGCAACATCACCCACTTGACCAACTAACCCATCACGTCTGATTACAATATAATCCTGCAAAGGAAAACTTAAATTTGGTAACAACCAGGTTTCCTGGATATATGTAACATTGGGTGAATTTGGTGTATCAGAAATAAACTTCAAGTCTTGACCATTAGGAATCAGGCTTCTCGCATTCCACTGAGATACTCTTAATCCCATTATGTACCTTCACAAGGAGACTGAACTGCAGATATCCCACCCATCAGAGCTTTGTTTACAGCTTCCCACATTACACCAGTTATACAAATATATTTTTCAGCAGTTTTCACAACAATTTTAATTTTCTCAGTACAACTAGATGTCTGAGCAGTACAATTCACCATATATGTTATAAACATCACAAGCTTCATTTTATCAACTCATAAACAATCTTTAGAAAGAGAACTGATGCCAACATATGCTTCTCTGACTGGTAATACTTTATCAACATCTTTGCAAGGCTTCTGCATAAGACACCTAACTGTACTTTAACCTGTTGAACTTCAGCTGCCTTCTTAAGAACTTCACATTGTCTATAAGCTGCATTATGTTCTTCTCCACAATTACAACAGTTAAACTTTATGCCTTCACAATCTTCATACTTATGTTCCCCGCCACACTTACTACAACTTAGTTTCCCACAACATACTGCCACAACATGCCCAAACCTCAGACATTTGTAACATCTAGGTAGAGGTGAAATATAAGCTCAAACATCATAACTAACATACCCAAAACTAACTTCAGAGAGCTTCACCTCATCAAAATATATCAATATAGATAAACTACCTATCCTTTCCCCATTTCTGAAAACTTGCAATCTTTTTATCTCCATAACCTTGCTTCCCAATAAATGAGATTTAACCTCTTCTATCAAAATCTCCACCAGAAGACCCATTATAACACCCCCAATACCTCAATTTTCATAAGGCAACATAGATGCTATCTTTTTGCCAAGTAATGTCTTCAAACATAATGCCTTCTCCCACCGTTTCTTATCCTTACAAACAATTGACATTATCTCCTCTTAGAGTACAAGCACAATCTGTATTCCCTATAGCACCTATAGACATTTTTAACTCCGTGGTTAATTTAATGAGATTGATAGAAGACTGTTCCAGGTCAAATTTAAACAATACCTTGAAGTCTTCTTTACTTCTCCCCCCACCCCAAAAAAAAATCCCATCCTTCCTCTCTATCACTGGAAATCACTCTAATATTATGTTTCTTTTTCCATTTTCCAGATCTGGATTCAACTTCATTCCAACCTCCTCTCACCAACCCACATACCAGAACCCTCCATTTGCAGTTCATTTTCCGGATCCCCTCTCGTTCCTATTCCAGGTCAGATCAGATCCCCTCCCTCTCCCTCCCCCCCCCCCATCCTTCTAAATTCCAGCAAGTACGAACCCAGAGCCAGCAAACATTCCTCATATGATAACCCTTTCATTCCTGGAATCATCCTTGTGGACCTCCTCTGAACCCTCTCCAATGTCAGCACATCTTTTCTTAGATGAGCAGCCTAAAACACTTCACAATACTTAAGGTGGGGCCTCACCATTGCCTTATAAAGCCTCAGCATCACATCCCTGCTCTTGTATTCTAGACCTCTTGAAATGAATGCTAACATTGCATTTGCCTTCCTCGCCACTGACTCAGTATTGTGGTAGGAAAAAATACAACTGGAACGAAATGTAATCATGATCAAAATAAAGGAATATTAAATAACAAAAATCAAATGTAATTTTTTAGTATAAGCTGAATACACAGGAGGAAGAACAGTAGTATTTGCCAAGGGTTGATTGTTGCAAAATCAATATAGGCAGGAGATCAGTGAATCATTTTAAGGAATAATTACATGTGGAATTCTCTAAACACATTTCCTCTTCCGTAGGGGGAAAGCATGGATGGGGAAGATAGATAGGGAGGAAATCTGTAGAGAGGAGAGGGAGACGAGTTACTATACCATCACTTTTACTTATTCTACAATCACTATTTACTTCTGTGTTTGAAAGATTATGTTCAATAACAAAACACTTTAATCCATTTCCTTCTCACTTCAGCTGCAATCCAGCTTGAAGATAAAACAAGATTTACAACTTTAAAAATAGCTGAAAAATGAAGACTATTTTACTCTTGGTTATTGACAATGCCCAGTGTTCTACTGTTATGGTAAGGAAATTTGCTTGTGCTTTTGACATCATTCATGGTGGTGAAAATTTATCATAGCTTTTTAATTGCCAGCTGCCTCCTCCAACTGAATTAAATGGTTTTCCAGGATGTCAGTTAAGAGTCAAAGTTACTATTTTGGGTCTTGAGCTCTCAGAAGTGTGCTGTAGGTTTGCTATATTCTATGCTTCTATGTTGCAGCTCCATCATGGGCCCTCCCAAGCATCGAGGATATCTTCAAAAGGCGGTGCCTCCGAAAGGTGGTATCTGTCATTAAGGACTCCCATCACCTAGGACACGTCTTCTTTTCATTTCTACTATTGTATCATGGAGGATGTACAGGAGCCTGAAGACGCATATTCAACATTTTAAGAACAGCTTCTTCCCCTCTGCCATCAGATTTCTGAATGGACAATAAACTTACATGCATTACCTCACTTTTTTTCTTTTTTTTGCTCTACTTATTTAATTTCATATGTATATATTTCTTATTGTAACCTAGCTTTTTATTTGTATTGCAACGTACTGCTGCTGCAAAACAACAAATTTCATGACATATGCTAGTAATATTAAACCTGATTCTGATTCTGTATTTTATTATTGTGATACATATTCAGCTCCATTAGGAAGTTCAGTTGTACAACATAATACTGAAAATACTGAAATTAATATATCTACATAATTCCAAGCCACCTTTATAAGTATTGGGAGAAAGTAAAATTAACTAAAGTTTAAGAAGTAGCATGAACAGAGTTAAACATCATGAATACAATACAAATGTCAAGGTAATGACTGGTTTTAAAACAAATTTAATTACAGGTGTGAATAATTGTTGAGAGCTGATAAGAAAGCAATGACAAAACCCGTGTATCATTCTGCTTCCAATTAAAAAGCAAGTAGGTTTCCTAGTTGTAACCCAAAATGTAGACTTTGCATCTTACTGCCATCTGCAATCTCCCTTCAAATAGATCAGACGGTTTGCCAGTGTTTGGATGAAGAAAGAGAACTAGAAAAAGCACTTCTATCTTCATATTTTCCCCCTTTCGTCATATTGAACAAAGAACAATACAGCACAGTACAGGCCATTTAGCCCACAATGTTGTGCCGACCCTTAAACCCTGCCTCCCGTATAACCCTCCACCTTAAATTTCTCCATATACCTGTCTAGTAGTCTCTTAAATTTCAATATTGAGCCAACTATAGTTTAGTATTCCTGAGAAACAACACACTTCCCCACCTCACACCCAAACTGCTTGCTGCCCACAAGGAAAATGATTACAAACATTTGGTAAATCACTAATGAGGACAAATCATGCAGTGGTGGATGCTGTGAAGTAATTAGGAACTTCACAAACCTTGTCACCCTGCCTAAGTGGAGGATCAGGCTATTCTCTTTTTTTTCTCTTTCTTTTCTTTTGAGGTTCAAAGTAACTTTATTATCAAAGTACACGTCACCATATACAATACTGAGATCCATTTCCTTGTGGGCATTCACAGTAAATACAAGAAACAGAATAGAATCGATATAAGACCACACCCAGCATGATGGAAAAATGACCTTTGTGCACAATACACCAAACTGTACAAATACTTTTTTTTCTTTTGGATCAGGCTAGTCTCACTTCCCAAAAGGCTGGGCAATATTTTTAGATCATTAAATGGGCTAATACTAAACCCCCACCAAACACAGACAAATAGCTTATTGTAAAATCAGATAAGACCATAACTCAATAAGACACAGTCACAGAATTAGGCCATTTGGACCATTGAATCTGGTCCACTATTCCATTATGGCTGCTTTATTATCCTCCTCACTCCCATTCACCTGCCTTCTCCCCATAACCTTTGCACTCTCTGACTAATCAGGAACCTATCAACCTCTGCTTTAAATATAATTTCTTGGTCTCCAAAGCTGTCTGTGGCAATGAATCCCACAGATTCACTACCCTCTGGCTGAAGAAATTCCTCCTCATCTCTATTCTGAATAGATGTCACTCTTTTCTGAGGCTGTGCCCTCTGATTCTAGACTCTCCCACTATAGGAAACATACACTCCACATACACTCTATCTCGGGCTTTCAATATTCAATAGGCTTCAATAAGATTCCTCCTCATTTTTCTAAACTCCAACGAGTATAGGTCCAGAGCCATCAAAACATCATCATTCCCATGATCCTGATTGATAAGCTACAGAACCTGGACCTCTGTACCTCTTTCTGCTATTGGATCTTCGACTTCCAAACTGGAAGACCACAATCTGTGCAGCTAGTGATAACATATCCTCCTTGCTGACGATCAACACTAGTGCACCTCAGGGGTATGTGCATACACCACTGCTCTACTCTCTCTATACTGTACACATGACAGTGTGGCTAGGCATAGCTTAAATACCATCTATACATTTGCTGATGATACAACCATTGGTGGTAGAATCGCAGATGTAGATGAGAGTGCGTACACGAGTGAGATATACCAGCTAGTTGAGTGGTGCCTCAGCAACAAAGTCAGGAAGACAAAAGAACTGACTGTGGACTTCAGGAAGGGTAAGTTGAGAGAACATGAACCACAGCCTTCACCCTGCCTTGTGCAGCTGGATCCTGGACTTCCTGTCAGATTGCTGGCAGGTGGTAAGAGTGGGCTCCCTCACCTCTGCCCCTCAACACAGGAGGCCCCCCAATTGCTGTGTTCTAAGTCCCCTCCTTTCCTCTTTGCATACCCATGACTGTGTCACCACCCACAGTTCCAATCTGCTAATTAAAATTGCAGATGATGCTACATTGATTGGCCTTACCTCAAATAATAACCAGGCAGCCGACAGAGAAGAAGACATCATTCTGACACAGTGATGTCAAGAAAACAACCTCTCCCTCATTGTTGCACAACAGCTTCAAGTTCTTCGGTATGCACATAATCAAGGATCTCACGTGGTATGTACGTACCAGATGTGTGGTGAAAAAAGCCCAACAGCACCTCTTTCTCCCCAGATGGTTAAAGAAGTTTGGCATGAGTCCCCAAATCCTAAGGACTTTCTACAGGGGCACAATTAAGAGCATCCCGCCTGGCTATATCACAGCCTGTTATGGGAATTGTATTTCCCTCAATCGCAGAACTCTGCAGAAAGTGGTGCAGACAGCCCAGAGAATCTGTAGGTGTGAATTTCCCACTATTTAGAATATTTACAGATACAGGTGTGTAAAAAGGGCCTTAAGGATCATTGGGGACCCAAGTCACCCCAACCACACACTGTTCCAGCTGCTATCATCCAGGAAACGGTACTGCAGCATTAAAGCCAGGGCTAACAGGCTTTGGGACAGCTTATTCCATCAGGCCATCAGAGTGATTAATTCGCCCTGACACAATCATATTTCGAAGCTATACTGACTGATAAAAATTACTAGAAATGGCACATTGCACATTCAGGTGGAGATGTAAAGATTTTTACTTCTCATGTATGTGAAGGATGTAAAAAATAAAGACAATTCAATTCAATCCTCACATTGAGGGATCAGAAGTAGAGAGAGTGAGCAATTTAAAGCTCCTGTGTGTTAAGATCTCCGAGGATCTAACCTAGTCCCAACTTATCGATGCAGCTATAAAGAAGGCAAGACAACAGCTTTATTTCATTCGGAGTTTGAAGAGATTTGATTTGACAACTAAAACACTCAAAAACTTCTATAGATGTACCATGGAGACCATTATGACAGGCTGTATCACTGATGGGGGGGGGGGGGGGAGGGGTGGGGGCTACCACACTGGACTGAAAGAAAGTACAGGAAGTTGTAAAATTAGTCAGCTCCATCTTGGATACTAGCCATCATAGAAAGAGATGAGTTATTAAATTCAAACTTTCAGCATAATCACTCAGAGTTGAACTGCACGTGCATGTAATAAGTGCTGTATAACTCATCTCCTTATAACTTAGGCCACAAACAAATCAATCACCCCTGCTGTGGACCACTTCTGGAGGTCCAAGATGCCTACTTCTACAAAGAAGGGATCCGTAATCTCCACGACTGCTGGACTAAGCGTGTACATGTAGGAGGGGACTATGTTGAAAATTATGTGTTGTAGGTTTTCTACAAGTGACGCCGTCTACCTTAGGCCACGAACTTATCAATCGCTCCTCATCCATTTATATACTTACTGCAATTGATTTACTTTTTTTCTTTCTATATTATCATTGTATTGCATCAAACTGCTGCTAAGTTAACAAATTTCACAACACAGGGTGGTGATAATAAACCTGATTCTGATAAGTATCCATAAAGACATCATTTCATTCAATAAATATGATTTATTTATATTATCTATGTAAGTACAGTACAAATTCACTTTGTTAATTGCCCATTCCTATTTGCCATAAGAAGGTGTTGGTTAACCACCTTATTGGCTTGTGGGAGTACTCACATGAGTCATTGAGTAAGGAGTTTTAAGATCTGTACTTGCTAGGATGATGGAAAGACAAAATAATTCCAAGTCAGGGGTGATTGTGATTAGTAAAGGATCTTGTATCTGGGTGGTAATATCTCAACTGTCTCTGCCTGAACAAATCACTTAATGAAGATGAATTATTGGTAGGGCTTGCCAGGCAATGTATCAAGTACATTCTGAAATTAACCTGTGAAAGAACTATTTGATTCCATTTATTACACTTTAACACCATTCAGTGTTACATATAACTTAATATTTAACTTTTTATGCATGTGTAACGTTTGTCAATTTACTATACAGTCCTCTGAAACTTCATACGTTTTAAAGACGATCCAGTCCTGAGGAAGGGTCTCGGCCCGCAACGTCGACTCTATTCCTTTCCACAGATGCTGCCTGATCTGCTGAGTTCCTCCAGCATTTTCTGCGTGTTACTCTGAATTCTCAGCTTCTGCAGAATCTTTTATGTTGATGAACTGATAGTTAACTCATGTGTTTTAAGAGCTGAGAAAGCATTTTTAGTTTTTATGTTACAAAACAAAACGGCCGTTATTGTTTGCCGTAAACTGTTTCACACTTCATTGATTTTATCCGCTGCGTTGGCTTTACAGCTGATGATCTGATTCTCTCTAGCAGACAGTCTTGAGCCGGTTGAGCAACTGAGAGGGAAAGAGGCAAGTAATCGTGAGAATAAGCTAAGTTAATACGGAGTTGGTGTCACCGTAAATAGTCAGCGTGTAAACCTGGCCACTTTAAAAAAAGCTCTCTGTCAGCGATAAAATCTGCGTCTCCTCCCCTCAGCTCAGTTCTTTTCCCAATGAGCAGGCGGCGCTGACGTAGTGGTCGGTTTGTTATCATTCCCCGAAGATGGCGTCGATCATGGAAGGGCCGCTCAGCAAGTGGACCAACGTTATGAAAGGATGGCAGTACCGCTGGTTCGTGCTCGACTACAATGCCGGCCTACTCTCTTACTACACGGTGAGTGGATTCGAGGTGAATTAGTGGCCTCCGGGTCGGGGGAGCGGAGTGGGAGCCGCAGCCCGCTTGTCATCCTGCAGGTTTTTTATCCCCACCCGTTTGCCTTTACGGCGGGCTGCATTCGTGTATCACAGCAACTTCGGCAGCAAGGCGAGAGAGGGCCTACAGCCCCCGGCGGGCGCAACCTGCTGCGTGTGTGACGGGGCAGCCATCAAATCGCGTTCCTAGTTCGTAAAATTGGCTCGTCAACTAAATAGGGTTAGCAAATGAACGTATAGTTAATGGGCTGGACTTCCAGTTTAAAGGGTCAGGCTGGTAGGTGAGAGTAGGTGAAATAGCTTTAGGATAGTCGAGTGGCCTATTAGGTGGTGGCTTTGTGGAACAAAAGTACAAGTATTCCCCCCCCCCCCCACGAGTGTGCAAAATGCTCCACAGAGCACGGCAAATCCACACTATCAGGTAGAAAAATGATAGGTTCACTTTACAAAAGAATGTCACACAGTCTAGTGTTATCTGCTGTCTGTTGAAGAGTGTTCGTTACACCGAAATATTTGTTAAACCCTTGTTTCCTTTGTTTATAAATGCATGATGCACATCATCAATCAAAAACTTTGCTAAATATTTATGACGAAGTATTTTTATATAATTTAGTGTTAAATATTTGAACGTTTAATTTGTAAACAAAATTCATTACACGTGGACCTGGAATAGGGGAAAATGCCCTCAGTAAATTCACGCCATTTTGAAATGTTAAAAAAGAAGTGATTTCATTTTTCTGAGGAAATGTTGTGTAATATGCAGTCACAATACTGGATAGTTAAAAGACAAATAGCCTTGTTAGCCTTATTTTAAGTGAATCCACTTTACTGCTCTTGATTAAATTGGTATGTTGATCCTTTTTCATTACATGGTGTAAGATGAATGTAATTTTAGAATGCCTATCTCTTCACTCAAGGTGGTGAATCTTTGGAGATCTTTATTCTTGTGATCTTGGTTGACAGGTTGGAGATATGTTTCTACCAAAGGAGGTGAAAGGTGCTCCTTCCCTCCACTAGCCTGCAGGTCACCCTTGGGCAAGATGTAGCACCTGCTTTGCACCCCCGCTGGCCAACACATACAAAATGCTGGAGGAACTCAGCAGGCCAGGCAGCATCAATGGAAAAAAGTACAGTCAACCTTTCAGGCCGAAACCCTTTGGCAGGACTGGAGGGAAAAAGCTGAGGGTTGAAAGGTGGGGGGAGAGAAGTGTCAGGCAATAGGTGAAACTTGGAGGGGGAGGGATGAAGCAAAGAGCTAGGAAGTTGATTGGTGAAAGAGACAGAAGGCCATAGAAGAATTGGGGGGGGGGGAAGCACCAGAGGGGAGGCAATGGGGCAATGGGCGGGCGTGAGAGGGATAAGAAGATGGGAAATAGTGAAGGTGGTGGGGTGGGGGTTGGAGGCATTACTGGAAGTTTGAGAAATCATGCCATCAGGTTGGAGGCTACCCAAACAGAATTTCCCATTCCCTTGTCCCTCTCTCATGTTATCTCCTTGCCAGCCCATCATCTCCCTCTGGTGCTCCTACCCCCCCCCCCCCCCTTCTTTCTTCCATGGCCTTCCGTCTCTTTCACCAATCAACTTCCCAGCTCTTTGCTTCATTCCCCCCCTCCACCTCCAAGTTTCACCTATTGCCTGGTGTTTCTCTCTCCCCTTCCTCCACCTTTCAAATCTACTCATCTTTTTTTCTCCAGTTCTACTGAATGAATACAGTCGGAAGTGCCGACTGTACTGTTTCTCCATAGGTGCTGCCCGGCCTGCCGAGTTCCTCCAGCATTTTGTGTGTGTATTGCTCAGATTTCCAGCATCTGAGGCTTTTCTCTTGTTTGTGATTTGACCCCTCCCGCTGGTCTAGAACACCTGAAGCCATAGGAGCAGGTGATGGATGATCTTATTAGCAGCTAATACACATGACAATTCCTGGTTATGTGACCACTGATACCAGGCAGACAGTATCTGAAGAGTATTGATAATGTCTGGGGTACCCATCTTGTAAAGACACTGCCAAGACGAAAGCAATGGCAAACCACTCCTGTAGAAAAACATAGTCATAAGACTATGTATCTCATGATGCACAGCACATGTTGATGATGATTCTTGTGGATATTCAGTTATAGCTAATGTCTGAAACTGAGATTTCTAGATTTCTGGATATTAAAGAAATTAAGTTTTATTAGATAGGTTAGCCTTGATCTTGTTGGAAGGCGAAGATGGTTTGGAAGACAGCTGCAGTTTTTTGTCTCCCTTCTCTGTAGAGTGTGAGATTATTTTGGCCTTTAAAATATGAGTAATCACTGTATATCAGTGCAGTTTCCTTTGCTGTTTATTCCTTCAGAACCTTTCATTAATAATTGTCTCATGTTGTGAAAAGAACATCTGTTTGTTCATTTAATTCCATGTTTATGAGTATATAAATACAGTGGATTCTGATTAATTGGGCATTGGTTAATTGTGGCAGCTGCTTATTTGGAACAACTCTTAAAGAGCAAAAGCTATTTGAGAAAATAGCTGGAATTCCCTTCATTATGCCACTGGATTGGGATGGGAGACTTGCTGAACAGTTTCTAACTAGCATCAGTGATGTCCACTGGTGTGACCGTGAGACACTATACCATACTTAGAGTGAATAGACTTTTAAATAGACTTAGTTGTGTGTGTTTGATTTTTATCACTGATATTTGGTGAGAAATATGCAGTTAGGCAATTCAGACCTGTTTTCCTCACAGTGGTGTCAAACATTCGGGCTTGGAGATGCCAGAAATAGTGGGGAGTGAAAATGAAATAATTTCACTACTTCAAGTTATGAACTACAAAGAATTTCAAGGTATCGACAATCATCTTGAAGTTTAGAATGAAAAAGAATTAAAGTTTGCAGTCATCTAAACCATTGTACAAAGGCAGTCCATTATCTTCACTAGCTGTCTGCACTGGTTTATGTTTATTTGCAGTCAATCAAAAGAATGCAGCAGTGTACACTAGGAATCCCTTTGTCAATAACTAATACAGTTTTATGGTATAGTAGAGGTATTGGTAGCATTCTGTTTTTTTCTGTATTACATTTAAGTACATAAATTGTTATTCAGATAAACAGTTTGTCTTTTTTGATATCTTTGTAATTGCTTCCCTAAAACTTAAGATAATTGGAGCAGTTGCTTACTTAGGCCAAAATGTACTGGTCCTGCTATGTCCCTATTAACCAGAATCCACTGTATTTTTAAAATCTTCATACGATTGAACTATCATGAAAACAATTAACGCCAGTGGGTTTTACTTTGCATGATTGGACACTGTCCTACCGTTTATTTTGTATTAAAGGGCCCTAACTGGATCTGTAGTAAATAATAAAGTACTCGTATTTCAGAGTGTAAGTAATTTTATTTGTTGGAGGCAGGTCCCCTCACAACACTGAAGTATTTAGATGAGGGTTTGAAATGTAATAGCATATAGGCTATGAATGAGTACTGGAGCATGTAATTTAATATAGATTGACCAGCATGGACATGGTGAGCCAAAGGACTTGTTTCCTTCCTGCATGATTTTATTTGTCCTAACACTTCGAGCTATCCAAAGGATGGGTGATAGGATTAGGTATGTGTTTGTGTGAATTTTAAATGTAGATAATTATGTGTCTTCAATAATGCATCAGTGGGAGACAGGACTTCTACTGTGCAATGGCTAAAGGAGGGAACTGAAGCTGGTACTGTGACAGGTGCTGGTACAAGAAAAGATGTAGTCAATGAGAAGGAGTGATGAGTAATGTGGTCCATTAATTTTTAATTAATGTACAGAATTGTCATTGGGTAATGAAGGCTATTGTTTTGCTTTCTTGCTCCTGAAGTGTATGATTCACATTTTTCATAAACAAATTTCATGTTTAATCAAATACCTTTCATCAAATACCTGCTCTAATTATACTAAACCTTCAGTGTGCCTCCTGATTGTGATCTCCTTCATATATTGTTCACAGAACTATACACCATGTTTCAATTATGCTCAGAACAGTTTTCATTGTATTGACTACAGTAAGGAAGGCTAACATTTAGCTTGCTGAGTCCATACTAGTGATGCATGACATAAATCTGTTGGTCTTCTCCCGTAATCTTGTGATTACTTTTTTACTGGTACTTTTTTTAAAATTGTAAAGTTGAATGTGACTCCACTATTATTCCTGGCAGTACGTTCCAGACCTAAAGTTCCGTGTTCATAAATAAATATCTTCATCCTCATGACTTAAAATGGCCAATCACTACCAGAGGTGACTGATGCCTCGGTTAAGAAAAATATTATCCCCACTTCAAGTCTATCAAATGACCTGCAAGATTTTTATGTTTCAATAGATCATCTCATTTTTGAATTGCGCTGGCCTGGTCTGCTTAATCTCTCCATGTTGTGACAAATATGCAAAGCCTGGGATCAATCTGGTGAATCTTCAAAACATTCCTCCTTCCCTGGGGAGGAAAGCCAGGCCTGTATATAATATTTCTGATGTGGTTTCATCAGGGTATTAAACAATTGGAGCCAGCTCTGTCTCTTGATTTCAGATACTCTTAGAATAAAGGCCAACAAACTGTTTGCATTCAAGCTACACATACAAAATGCTGAAGGAATTCAGCAGGCCAGCCAGAATCTATGAAAATAGAAGTAGAGCCGACATTTTGACCCAAAACATTGACTGTACCATCAGATTAAACCCATGAACACTACCTCATTATTTTGCTCTCTTTTTGCACTACTTATTCATTTTAAAAATTATTTTATTGTAACTTGTATTGTTGTAATGTACTGTCCTGTACTGCTGCTGCAAAACCACAAATTTATCAATATGTCACTGATGACCACCCTGATTCTGATTCTTCTCTGAAATTGGTTTAAGGATTAACAAAATAGTTGTGAGGTTGTTTATTTGTGATGAACATTTCATGTTGCAAAAGACTCCATGTATGTTTTCCAGCCTTTTTCATTTAGAGCAATTGTGCATAAGTATTTTCCAGATAATTTCAGAATCATTGGCATCTGTTGTTGCTATGTGCAGCAGTACATTGCAATACATAATAAAAGGAGTAAATTGCAGTAAGTATAAATATATTTAAAAGGTTAAATAATGAAGAAAGAGGAGGGGAAAAAGTAGAGAGATAGTACTCAATGTACATTCAGAAATCTGATGGTGAGGGGAAGAAGCTTTTCCTGAATCGTGTGTTCCTCGAAGCTCCTGTACCTCCTGCCTCATGGTAACAATGAGAAGAGGACATGTCCTGGGTGAAGGGTGCCTTTAATAATGGATGCAGCCCTTTTGAAACATTGCTCCTTGAAGATGTCCTGGATACTGGGGAAGCTAGTGCCTATGATGGAACTGACTGAGTCCACAGCTTTATGCAGCTAACTTTGATCCTGTGCAGTGTTTCTCCTCACCACCGCTCCCCATGCCAGATGGTGACGTAGCCAGTTAGAGTGCTGTCCGCAGTATATCTGTAGAAATTGGAGAGTGTCTTTGGTGACATACCGAATCTCCTCAAACTCCTAATGAAATACAGCCGCTGTTGTGCCTTCCTTGTTATTGCATTGATATGCTGGGCCCATGATAGATCTGCAGAGATGTTAACACTCAGGAACTTGAAATCTAAGCACTGGTGTATGCACCCTTGTCTTAATATCTCTGAAGTCCACAATGAATTCTTTGGTCTTACTGATGTTGAGTGCAAGGTTATTGTTGTGACGCCACTCAACTAGCTGATATATCTTGCTCTCTATGCCTTCTCATCACCATTTAAAATCCTGTCAACAATAGTTGTGTTGTCGGCAAAATTATAGATGGCATTTGAGCTTTGCTTAGCCACACAGTCATTTGGTGTAGAGAGAGTAGAACAGTGGGCTAAGTAGACATCCTTGTGATGTGCAAATGTTGATTATCAGAGGTGGAGATGTTATTTTCAATACACAGACTGTCTTCTGGTGGAAAAGTCTAAGGATCCAGTTTCAGAGAGGGGTAGAGAGGCCCAGATTTTCAAGGTTTTTGATCAGAGCGGTAGGAATGATTGTGTTCAGCAATGAGCTGTAATTAATTTTAAAAATATTTTTTATTAAATTTTTAAGAGAATTACATAAAATGAATAGAATAATCAAGTAATGAAAGTTAATATCAGCCCTTAAGATCCCTATCTAAAAAAAAGAAAAGAAAAGAGAAAGAAAGAAGAAAGAAAGATTGCCTGGATATCTGAAGATCCCCACATGCTCCATGGAGTTCAAAATAGCTTTAGTATATATCTTTATTTATTTTTTCCCCCCAAATAGCTAATAATTTTATCTTTGAAGAACCTATATATTTAATCCAACAACACACACAAAATGCTGGTCGAACACAGCAGGCCAGGCAGCATCTATAGGGAGAAGCGCTGTTGACATTTCGGGCCGAGACCCTTCGTCAGGACTAACCGAAAGGAAAGATAGTAAGAGATTTGAAAGTAGTGGGGGGAGGGGGAAATGCAAAATGATAGGAGAAGACCGGAGGGGGTGGGATGAAGCTAAGAGCTGGAAAGGTGATTGGCGGAAATAATACAGAGCTAGAGAAGGGAAAGGATCATGGGATGGGAGGCCTCAGGAGAAAGAAAGGGGGGGGGGAGCACCAGAGGGAGATGGAGAACAGGCAAACAAATATGTCAGGGATGGGGTAAGAAGGGGAGGAGGGGCATTAACGGAAGTTAAAGAAGTCAATGTTCATGCCATCAGGTTGGAGGCTACCCAGCCAGTATATAAGGTGTTGTTCCTCCAACCTGAGTTTGGATTCATTTTGACAATAGAGGAGGCCATGGATAGACATATCAGAATGGGAATGGGACATGGAATTAAATTGTGTGGCCACTGGGAGATCCTGCTTTTTCTGGCGGACCGAGCGTAGAAATTCCACGAAGCTATCTCCCAGTCTGCGTCGGGTCTCACCAAACCCGACTAACAAATGCGTTCCCCCCCCCTTCTGCTTTTCACAGGGATCACTCCCTACACGCGACTCCCTTGTCCACTCGTTTCCCCCCCCCCCCCCCCCCATCCCTTCCCACCGATCTCCCTCCTGGCACTTATACTTGTAAACGGCACAAGTGCTACACCTGCTCTTACACTTCCTCCCTCACCACCATTCAGTGCCCCAGACAGTCCTTCCAGGTGAGGCGACACTTCACCTGTGAGTCAGCTGGTGTGGTATACTGCGTCCGGTGCTCCCGGTGTGGCCTTTTATATATTGGTGAGACCCTACGCAGACTGGGAGACCGTTTCGCTGAATGCCTACGCCCGGTTTGCCAGAGAAAGCAGGATCTCCCAGTGGCCACACATTTTAATTCCACGTCCCATTCCCATTCTATTATGTCTATCCATGGCCTCCTCTATTGTCAAAATGAATCCAAACACAGGTTGGAGGAACAACACCTTATATACCGGCTGGGTAGCCTCCGACCTGATGGCATGAACATTGACTGCTCTAACTTCCGTTAATGCCCCTCCTCCCCTTCTTACCCCATCCCTGACATATTTAGTTGTTTGCCTGTTCTCCATCTCCCTCTGGTGCTCCCCCCCACCTTTCTTTCTCCTGAGGCCTCCCATCCCATGATCCTTTCCCTTCTCCAGCTCTGTATCACTTTCGTCAATCACCTTTCCAGCTCTTAGCTTCATCCCACCCCCTTCGGTCTTCTCCTATCATTTCACATTTCCCCCCCCCCCCCCACTACTTTCAAATCTCTTACTATCTTTCCTTTCAGTTAGTCCTGATGAAGGGTCTCGGCCTGAAACGTCAACAGCGCTGCCTAGCCTGCTGTGTTATACCAACATTTTGTGTGTGTTGTTGTTTGAATTTCCAGCATCTGCAGATTTCCTCGTGTTTGCTATATATTTAATCCTATCTTTTGTAAATAAGGGTGCCAAATTTTCAGAAATATATTCATTTCTTAAATTATAAGTAATTTTTTCAAGTGGAATGCAGCTAAATATTTCATTATTCCAGCAGTCCATAGTTAAGTATGAATCTGATTTCCAAGTAGCTGCTATAGCTTTTTTGGCTACTGCCAATGCAATTTTTATAAATATTTTCTGATATTTATTCAATTTAGGTTTCGGTATTATCCCTTCAATATCGACTAAGAAAAATAATATTGGGTTATGTGGAAGTTGTATTCCAATAATTTGTTCCAGTAAAAGTCTTTAAGAATTTTAAAACAAGACCAAGTAGAGTGTAAAAAAAGTACCAATTTCTTGATTACATCGAAAACATTGGTCAGATAAATTTGGGTTTAATCTATTTATTTTTTGTGGTGTAATATATAATTAATGTAAAAAATTGTATTGTACTAATCTACGTTGGACATTTATTGTATTTGTCAAACTGTCAAGGCATAGTCTTGACCAACTTGTTTCATCAATTTTAATATTCAAATCAGTTTCCCATTTTTGTCTTGACTTATGAATTCCTTGTTTAATTGTCTGTTTTTGAATCAAATTTTACATACAAGAAGTAAATTTTTTAATTTTTCCTTTTTGAATTAAAATCTCTATTTCATTAGGCTTCAGCGTTAACATTGTTTGACCCAGTTTATCTCTTAAGTAAGCCCTTAATTGAAAGTAACAGGAAAGGGTGTTATTTGATATTTGATATTTATTCTTTAGTTGATCAAACAACATCAATATACCTCCTTCAAAAGAGTCACCTTTATATCTAATCCCTTTTTGAAACGAGTTATATAAAAGTTGGTTGGTTGTAAAAGGAATGAGTCTATTTTGAATTAGGGTTCTCTTTGCTAATAAAGATTTCTTTATCTCATCATCAACATTTATCTTATTCCATAAATCAATGAAATGTTTTAATATAAGAGATTCTTTCTTTTCCCGTAACCATTTGGATTCCCATTTATATATAAAATCTTCTGGTATATTTTCTCCTATCTTATCTAACTCTATTCTAATCCATGCCGGTTTATCTTCATCAAAAAAAGATGCAATAAATCTAAGTTGATTTGCTTTATAATAATTTTTAAAATTTGGGAGTTGTAACCCTCCTAGGTCAAATTTACATGTCAATTTTTCCAATGATATTCTTGACGTCTTACCTTTCCAAAGAAACTTCCTCACACATTTATTCAACTCTTGAGAAAACTTCTGTGGCAGTTGTATTGGTAATGTTTGGAATAAATATTGTAATCTAGGAAATATATTCATTTTTACAGCATTAACTCTACCTACTAATGTTATTGGTAACATCATCCATTTATCAAGATCCTCTTGAATTTTTTTCAATAATGGCAAATAATTTAATTTATATAAGTTCTTTATATTGTTATTGACTCTTATATCTAAATATTTTATACCATTTATCGGCTATCTAAATTGAGTTATTAATCGACATTGACTATAATCTCCTTTAGTAAGGGATAGAATTTCACTTTTATCCCAGTTTACTTTATACCCTTATATTTTCCCATATTCTTCTAATCTAAAAGATAGTTTATGCAACGAATGCAATGGGTTTGTTAGATAAATCAGAATATCATCAGCAAATAAATTAATCTTGTATTCCTCCTGGTTAACTCTGAAGCCCATAATATCTGAATCGGTTCTAATTCAGCTAATGGTTCTATCGCCAATACAAATAAGGCAGGTGATAATGGACAGCCTTGTCTAGTTGACCTTGTTAACTGAAATGATGTTGAAATTTGACCATTTGTCACTACTTTAGCTTTGGGACTAGTATTTAAGGTTTTAATCCAGTTTATAAAAGATTTTCCTAACCTGTATTTTTCCAATACCTTAAATTAAAAAGTCCCATTCCAATCTATCAAATGCTTTTTCTGCATCCAAAGCAACTGCCACACTCATTTCCTCCTTTTGTGTCAAATGAATTATGCTAAGTAACCGAGTTACAATATCTGCTAATTGTCTATTTTTAATAAAGCCTGTTTGATCCGTATGTATTAATTTTGGTAAATATTTAGATAATCTATTAGATAAAATTTTTGCTATTATTTTATAATCCGTATTCAACAAAGATATAGGCCTATATGATGTTGGTTTTAAAGGATCTCTCTTTTTTTTGGCAATACTATTAAGATCGCTTTTGAAAAAGATTGTGGAAGTTTGTGTTCTTTCTACTTGATATATTAACTCCATAAAGGGAGGAATTAATAAATCTTTAATTTTTTAATAAAATTCAGGCGGAAAACCGTCTTCTCCTGGAGATTTATTTCTCTAGAGTGATCCTAGAGTTGCTTCAACCCCTTTTAATGTAAAGGGCATATCTAATCCTTTCTGTTCTTCCGAATTCAATTCTGGAAGAGTTATTTGTGATTTAAAAAAAATAATTCTATCTCAGCAACCTCATTTTGTGATTCCGATTGATATAATTTGGAATAAAATCTTTTAAAGGTTTCATTAATTTCTAAAGGTTTATAAGTAATTTTATTTGCACTTGTTCTAATTGCATTTATTGTTTTGGAAGCCTGTTCTGTTTTCAAATGCCAAGCAAAAATCTTGTGTGATCTTTCACCTAATTCATAATATCTATGTTTAGTCCTCATAATTGCTTTTTCTGTTCTGTATGTCTGGAGCGTATTATATTGTAACTTCTTATTGACAAGTTTTTGTTTTTCTTCTGTCATATATCTTTGAGATTCTTTTTCTAACTTTGTAATCTCTTTCTCTAATTGATCTATTTCTACCATATATTCATTCTTAATTTTAGAAGTATAACTTACTATCTGGCCCCTCAAATATGCTTTCATCGTTTCCCCGTAATATAGATTTATCTTCCACTGAATGTGAGTTTGTATCCAAAAAAAATTGGATCTGTTTTCCCATAAAATCACAAAAATCTTGACGTTTTAATAAAATTGAATTAAATCTCCATCTGTAAATCAATTCCTCCTTATCCATCATTATCATTGTCATTATCAAGGGGGAATGATCTGACGGTATTCTCGCTTTATATTCCACACTTTTCACTCTATCCTTAATATTTATTGATAATATTGATAATATTTATTGATATTGATAATAGGAAAAATCAATCCTTGAATAAGTTTTATGTCTATTTGAGTAAAATGATCTCTTTCTCTTGGATTAATTCTTCTCCATATATCAATCAAATTTAAGTCTTTCGTCAATGATAAAGTTAGTTTTATTGCTTTTGATTTTGTAACAACCTTAGCTGACCTATCTAGAACTGGGTCTAGACAAAAGTTAGTCTCCACCTATTAATATTTTATCGTGTGCGTCCGCCCAATTCAAAACAGCTTCTTGTATGAATTTTGCATCATTTTCATTTGGTGCATAAATATTCATAAGAGTCCATAATTCCAAAAAGATTTGACAATGTATAATCACTTATCTCCCTGCAGAATCAATTAGTACATTTTGTATTTTAATTGGTTAGGTTTTATTAACCAAAATTGCAACTCCCCTCGCCTTTGAATTAAATGAAGCTGCAATAACACTTCCAACCCAATCTCTCTTTAATTTCTGATGTTCTATCTCTGTTAAATGTGTTTCCTGCAAAAAAGCTTTATCTACTTTCATTTTTATATATGTTAAAACTCTTTCTTTTCACTGATCCATTAAGCCCATTAAAACTTTAAAAACTTTAAAAATTGAGTAAACTAGTCATTTCATAATACCTTGGAGAATCTCTTTAAAATTCTCCATGTTGCTATGTGTCTCCCCCCCCCACCCCCCCCAATCATCCAGGCAAAAAAAGAAAAATAGAAGAATGATAGATAGTAAAGAAAAAGATAACAAAAAGATAACTAATGTTGTGAATGAATAGAAACACAACATTACCCCCCTCCGTTTTACGGGTCATGGCAATCACCATGATTACACACGTGAATCCTGCAGCAATCGATCAGAAGCTCTTCCAGCTCTCCGTAACAAAAAAAGAGATATATATATAAATAAAGAAAAAAATTAATATCTCTACTCCCAATTAATATTCCTCAATTTTTTTATCTTTCTCCCCTTCTATCATATACTTAAAGTATATTTGTATATTCTTCTACTCTTAAATATACATCAAATCCGATCCCTATCTCAGTCTTCATCTTTAATCCATTTCATTTCCATAATTCTTTACCGCGTCTCGCGAATATTAGGAAGTTCTTGTACAAACTGCTCTGCTTTCCGATGGTCAGTAAAAAATCTTCTTTCTTCGTCATCCAAAAAGATTATCAGTGTTGCTAGGTAGCTCAGTATAAATTTATAACCCTTTTCCCATAAGATTTTTTTTCACTGGGTTAAATTCCTTCCTCCTCTTCAAAAGGTCGTAAATGATATCAGGATAGAAATGAACTCTTTTCCCTTCTATCGTCAATGGCACATTTCTATTTCTGGCACCTTGAGCAGCTGCCTTCAAGATCTTATCTTCTTGATATCTTAAGCATTTTATCAAGATCGATCGTGGATTTTGATCTTGTTGCAGCTTTGGTCTTAAAGCTCCATGAGCCTTTTCGATTTCAATTAACGGACTTCCCTCTTCCATTTCCAAGATTTCTGGGATCCATTTTTGAAAGAATTTTATTGGATCTTCTTCCTCTATACCTTCTTTAAAACCAGCAATCTTAATATTGTTTCATCTGCTAAAATTTTCAACCACATCTACTTTTTCCAACAACAGTTTTCTTTCTGATGTCCAGGCAAGGATATTATCTTCCATCTTGTTCACTCTTTCAGTGGTGTCTCCCGTTTTTTCTTCCAACTTTTTAACTTTCTTATCCATTTTCATTTGTTTTTCCACCACCTTATCAAGTGTAATCTTTGTATTCTTAATATCTGTTTTTATTACTTTTAATGCTTTTAATTCATGCATTATTTGTATCAGGGCTTTTCTTATGTCTCCAGAAAGTCTTCCACTTTTAATTTCTTCCTGTTCTTCTTCTCCTTCATCAATTTCCTCATCTGTGTTTTCCAGAGAGTCTGATTCTACTTCCAGTTCACTTTCACTTTCAGTCACAGCTGGAACTTGTAGTTTTGTTTGCACATACCCGTTTCTTCACGCATGTGCAGTTCCTGCTGTTTCTTCATAGAGACTGTGGATGCTGCCACAGTTTCCTGTTCTGCATCATCGGAGGCGACATGTGCTTCATCGGAAAGAGATCCAACTTGAGTACGAGGTTTCGTCATAATGGCCAACTTGCGCTGTCTTCAAAGTAGTAGTTCTCTTCTGTTTCTGTTTAGCAGACATATCTAAAGATAGTCCTGAGTTGTTTATAAGTAGTTTTTAGAAGATATTTATTAACTCTTCTTCACTTAAACTTTATTTTACTAGTTTTTATGGGAGAGCTGGATTTCCACGTCTTGATCCTACGTCATCACGTGACGTCCCCCTGAGCTGTAGTTAATGAACAGCTGCCTGACATATGTATTGGTATTGCCCAGGTGATCAAAGGCCAATGTGATTGTATCATAATTCAAAGAATTCAAAGAATTTTCGACCAGCGATACAGGCAGCAAACAGTCGGTAATGGGAACTGGATTGGAACAGCATAGTGGCATGTTGTTCCTGTGACTCCATGGGTTTTCTCTGGCATCCCAAAGACTTGCCCATTGATAAATTAAGTAGCCACTGTGTGCAGCTTGGAAACAGGCCTTCAGTCCAACTGGTCAATGCTGACCTAGATTCCAATCTAAGCTTGTCCCATTTGTGTTTGGCCCCATACCTCTAAACCTTTCTTACCCATGTACCTGTCTCAACTACTTCCTCTGGTAGCTCATTCCAAATACCAAGTGCTCTTTGGGTGGACAAAGTCGACCCTCAGATTCCTATTGATTCTCTCTCCAGTCATTTTAAATCTATGCTTCTTGTTGTTGATTCTCCCAAACCTGCGGGGAGGGGGGAAAGACTGCGCACATTCATCCTATCTATGACCATCATAATTCTATAGAACTCTTTAAGATCACCCCTTATTCTCCTGTGCTCCATTGGGAAAAGTGCCAACCTGCTCAACCTCTCCAATACTCAATCCAGCAATATCTTCCTAAATCTCATTTGCACTCTTTCCACCTTAATGGAATATTTTCTATGGCAGGGTGACAAAAACTGAACAAAACATTCCAAATATGTACTGAATGAAACTTTGTACAATTGCACTTAATTTTTCTGCTTCTATACTCATGGTCCTGACTGGTAAAGGCCAAGATACCAAAAGCTTTAGTCGCCATCCTGTTTGTAAACCACTTTCAGGGAGTCATGTATTTGTATATCTAGGTCCTTCTGTTGAACAACATTCCCCAAACCTCTATCATTCATTGTGTGAAGTCCTGCCTAAATTTGTCTGCCTAAATGTGTAAACCAGTAGAATCCAGGAAAGTGTGGAGAATAAAAATGAGTTCAACACAAGATTAATGTACATGTACAGTTGATAATTGAGTGAGGACTATGATTTGAAGGGCCTGTTTCTATGCTGTAATTTGCTTTGACTCTCGAGACCAGGATTAAAAATACTATAAATCTAGATTGTGTGTGTGTGGGGGGGTAGTTTGCACCTTCAATATGCTTTTATGATTCAATTCTTTTGCTAATCACTCTAAAACATTCATTTGAATTTATCAAAAATGTATAGTCTCCAGTCTCTTGGCAAAAATGGGTTGACAGTGCACGAGAATTAGTTGATAAATCATTTATTTAACAATTTGACAAAGATTGTGATTACATTAGCATCAAGTTCAAGTTTGTCATTCAACCATACAAATGTATACAGTGAAATGAAACGGCATTCCCCTAGGGAGGGCCAAGGTGTGAAACACAGTACATACAATCGCCTACAGTACATAGCACATATAGTATGATAGCACATACAGTCACGCATAAAATATTATTAGCCCATGTCCTGAGTGGTATGGCCTGAAGATTGATTGTGAATGGGATGTTATCCTGTAGCCAGGTTTCTGCAAGAACAAGCACGTGGCAATATCCTCATCTTGTGCAAATTCAGATGAGCACAGTTGCACCAACATGGGGACCCAGCACCAATTCCAGTGCCTCTGTTCTCTCCGACACCACCACCTCTCCTGTGTGACTGTAACAGAATAATGCCACAGGTAGAGGGCCTGGTACACGCAACAACAGAGGCCGTGCATCTCACTACCATTAGTCTCACTAATGAACTGGTGAACAGGAGTTGGTTACTGCCTGTCACACAGCTGGTGTAGGACATCAATGAAGGCCCGCCATCTCTGTCCTTGGCCACCTTCTCTGTTGTGCCCCAGGTTTTGTTCAGGGTCCTCATTTCTGCCTCTCTGGTACAGCACCAAGTTGTCTTTACTCTCTATTTTTCCTCTGTCCTTCGGGGGTCTAATGAAGTGCAGTCATGATGATGGAATTGGCCTCTCCTCATCATGTGCCCAATCTATCACAATGCTTCCTCATGATGACTGAAGGAGTAAGGCATGGTTGGAGATTTTTCTTGGCCAGAAAGTACAGAGGCTCACGGTGTGGAATGATGATAGCTTGGCAAGCTTGTTCTGTCAGGAGCCAGCATTGTAACTGGTTAAAGAGTGTGGACATAAAACACCTCTGGTGCAGCTTTACCATGGTGTGGATGTTCTACTTGGTTGATCCCAGTATGTTGCTCATTGATTTGAAGATGTTTCTAAATTTGAGTCTGTACTGAATATTGTCCTTGGTCCCATCAACCTGCCGAATGGTTGGTAAATCTACTGATGCAGGATAAGTCAATACCATATGTCTTGTCAGGAGGAGGAGATTCTACATCAGTGATTCCCAAAGACGGGCGGGGTTATTCAATATTCTTGGAGGAGCGGTGAGACCTGAGACGTGAGACCTGGTCAGCCGTTAGTAGAGCAGGCATTTCCCCAAAAAAAGGATGAGGTACTGGAACACGAAGAACCATAGCTCTGCAGGTGGTGAGCACTTGTTGTCACAACACTTCTGAAACTCGGCAATCTCATCTGACCTTGCCAACCAAACAGATGTTATTGGGGATGCATAAATCCGCAACCAGGGTGCCCTTGAGTCGCAGTATGGAACGAGTTCATGCAGTTTAACGGTTGGTAAGTCAAGTACACCTTCTCAACTTTATCTACAGATCTACGGAAAACAGGTTGCACAATAATACAGCGCAGGCTGGAACCAAACAGTGAAATGGAGCCAATCAATGAACCAACCAAACCAGAGGATTCCTCTTCAGGTGTTCAAAGCAACTTCTGCTTCATATGTATGGACAAGAACCATCTTTGGGTATTATGGTCAATTATGCTAACTGGAATAGTATAAAGCAGTGGTTCCCAACCTTTTTTTGGCCATGCCCAACCTAATCACCTCTAAAATCCTGATATATCACCTCTGTGGTGATATATAATTCTTATTATTCAGAAAGTGAACTCCTATTCACCTGGAGGAAGCCTAAAAGACCATTAACTTGGTTTAAACAAGCTTCCAAAGAACATGGCATTCATGAAAGAGAAAAATAAAAGAACCAAAGGACTGTTAAAGCTCTGAGGAAGAAATTACTAAGAAATTGTAAAAAAAGAACATTAATTGATATTAAAATAATAATAAATAAATAAAACAATGCCGATTCGTTTCTACAGCATACAAAGACAGATACACCGTTTAAAAGAGATGACGCAATGTACACACCTTCACACCACCAAGAACCGAAAGCTACTGCAAAAAGCAGCATTGGCGCGACCTTGTACGAGTTTCTTACGCGTTTGGACTTGTTTCTTTGTTCCTTCCTACATCAGTCAATTCATTAATTTAATTATGAAAGCCATTTGATGGTTGTAATGATGGTGATACACTATATATATATATATATATATATATATATATACAGTATATACGCAATTACACATGTACATACACACAAGTATTTTTATGTATGCATACTGTATATACACATATGTATTAATTCGCACACACACTCATACTCACACAGACCTACTAGAAAAAATTCACTGTTAATAACTCATTCTCGAATTGCCCCCCTTAAAAATCAAATTACCTCCCTGTGGGGCGTATGCCCCATGTTGGGAACCACTGGTATAAAGGTAGTTTGTCAAACATTTAAATATTAAATACACAGCACGCTATACCTCTGATCCTTTGGATCATGGACCTGTGGTTTCCTTCTCCTGAAGTCAATAATCAGCCCCTTGATCTTGCTGGCACTGCATAAAAGGTTACTGTTATGACACTACTCAGCCAGATTTTCAATTTCCCTGCTATATACTGATTCATCACCACGTTTGATTTGACCTATGATAGTGATGCTATCAGTAAGCCTCTCAAAATGCTTAATCGATGCAGATGTAGGTGCTGTTGGGCCATAATCATTGAGGCAGGTCACTATGCTTTTCTTGGGCACCAGAATAATTGAAGCCGCCTTGAAGTAGGTGGGTATCTCACACAGACTTGGCGAAGGATCTTGGTGAACACATGAGCCAGTTGATCAGCACAGGTCTTTAGTACTTGGCCAGGTAACCTAGTTGGGCAGGAGGCAATGAAGATGAACAACCAATTTACAAAAGACATCAAATTGTGAAAATACAAAAAGAAAAAAAAACTAATAATAAATGAGCAATAAATATCAGCCCTGCTGAAGGGTTTTGGCCTGAAACATCAACTACTTTTTCCCCACTGTTGCTGCCTGGCCTTCTGAGTTCCTCCAGCGTTTTGTGTGCATGGCTTGGATTTCCAGCGTCTGCAGATTTTCTCTTGTTTGTGAATAAATATTGAGACGTTGACATGACGAGTTCTTGCCTTGAGTCCATAGGTTGTGGGAATAGTTAAGTAACGGGGCTAGTGAGGTTAAGTGAACTTGTCCCCTCTGGTTCAACAGCCTGATGGTTGAGGAGTAATAGCTGTTCCTGAACCTGGTGGTGTTGGTCCTGAGGGTCTTGTACCACCTTCCTGAAGGCAGCCGTGAGAAAGGAGAGTGCCCTAGAAGGTGGCAGTCCTTTATGATGGATGCTACATTCCTGCAACAGCCTTCCTTGTAGATGTGCTCAATGGTGGGGACAACTAACCTTGATCGACTGGGTTATATCCACTATTTTTTTTTTGTAGGCTTTTGCATTCAAAGGCATTGGTGTTTCTTTACCAGGCCATGATGCAACCAGCCAATATATTCTCCATCACACATCTAAAGAAGTTTGTCAAAGTTCTACATAACATGCTGAATCTTTGCAAACTTCTAAGAAAGTAGAGTTACTGCTGTGCTTTCTTTGTAATGGCTCTTACACGGAGTGTCATCTTTTATTTGTTCTCTGCAGTCAACCTTTCATGGTTGTCATCAGTAATTTAGTTGTAATAATATGCTTGCTTTGGTGCTGATAATGTATGTTTGGTAACATGATTGATCATTTAAGCCTGACACGTCTTATTACTGCCTGTGTAATGAATGATTAGGCTTGGAATCTGCTGAAGTTTCTACACTATTATAGAGTTATGCTGTTAATTATGGCAAGTATTAAGCAGTCTTTAAGCTTTGTTGTGTAATACTTTGCACATTACTTAGCAGCTTAAAAAAAATAAGTCATTTACCAAAATGTGTATTTGTTAGTATGTTTCATATCAAATAACAAATTTTCATAAACCCAAAGAAAGAATAAAATGCACAGACAACAATTTTTGTTATTCAGGAGCTAACACTATTAAAAAATAATAATTTGCTTTTTTTTCCTTTGTGTTTTTTAATATTTAAACTGTGAAGAAACTGGATTTCATCCCTGTAGAAGTACACTGGATATGATCTTAACCATGTTCCAACATCAGAAGAAACACAGAAAACTGATCAACCATGTTGCATGTCTTTTTCTCATCTTAAAAAAACTTGGCAAATCAGGATGGACTGTAGAGCATTCTTCTCAAATCTTGATGCCCTAAAAATATATTTTTGTCCTGTTTCTGCACATGATGTTAGACAAGTTGTGATAGATCCATTGATAAGATAACAGACTCACCGTCAGTGTAGACAAGTATCAAGCAAGACTACTCATTACGTCAACATTTTTCTTGTTCCTTCAGCAGAATTCAATCTCTCATCTTAACAAATTATTGCCAATCTTTTTGTGCTTCTCCTAACAATTGGCTCCACAATCGGCTCTTGGAAAATGTATCCTGCTTCCTGTCCTTTGGGTAGGTGGGGAGTTTATTATAGGGAAGTATTGCCTGGCAAAGGTATTCATTACAGTTGAAATTCACGTTTAGTGTGTCACTATGGGCTTTGAGTGATAATTGAACATGTGACTTCCAAGCGTAAAGCTCCTGGTTTACAGTGCAGCAGCAAACACTGTTGTTCTGTGATAGCTATCTTCAGGTACAGGAGCGAAAGAGCACAAATAATCCCATAAATCCAGGATAAGCAAACCCATATCAGCATCTAGTTTTGCTGTGGCTTGTATGATCATGCCAAATTGTTCATGTGTCCAGAACTCAATTCCCAACCTGGCTTCTTTATGCTGAGCTCCATTGTCTATCTGGTAATTTGTTGCCACAGAAGAAAAAATTGAAGAATGTTGTTGAAAAGGTGTAACATGCCTATCAAGTTGTAGAAATCCCTGTTCAAGTTGACGTGGGCCAAGAATATTGGAATTATAGAGAAAGGTAGAGCACATGTGAAGGCAGAAGTGTGTTATCTCCCAAACTATCTACTTGCCAGCACCTTTTAAATGCTTTTTAAAATGGCTGTTGCAGGTCTCAGTTTGCTGTTGACAGCCATGTCAGAACCCACAGAAATAGGAGAATCTTGCTTCCATTTAACACTAAAGGGGCTATTTAAGATAATATTTGAATTTACAAACTAGGGGCATGCAATTTCGAGAAGCACAGATCTAGATTTGAGATTTGGAGTCATTGCCACAAAATGGACCAAGATTTTGTTCATGACTTGGAGTTGATGCAAGGCTACTGCAAATTTTGACAGGACATTGAACAATATCCTGGCTCTGGGCTACATTAGAGTTGAGAAATATGTTGGAAGGATATTGCACGATGTGTGTTTTGGTCATTGCAGTTTGTTGGTAATTTTTTCATAGCCTTTTAGTTGGGAGAGGAAATCCTGTGAATTGAGTGAAGCTGTCCATATTTTTGCTGTGTATGGCTATTGAATGATGGAAGTTGTTCACATCAAGATGCACATTTGCACAATGACTTTGTAATATATTTGGTAATTTAGCTGATCAGTTGCCCATCCTGTTTAGGGGAAATTACTAGGGGAAATACATCACATTTTTCTTTTGCTGTTTTAGACTGTAAGACCATTAGATATAGGGGCTGAATTGTACCATTTAGCTGATCCAATTTTCCTCTGGGCTCCAGTCTCCTGCCTTCTCCCCATATCCCTTCATGGCCTGAACTATCAACCTTTGCCGTAAATATACATAAGACTTGGCCTCCACGGCAGCCTCTGGCAAAGAATTCCACAGATTCACCACTCTGACTGAAGAAGTACACCCTCAATTCTGTTCTAAAAGGATGCCACTTTATTCTGAGGCTGTGGCCCTCAGGTCTTAGACTCTTCCACCATAGAGTGGATGTGGAGAGGATATTTCCTATCAAGGCCTTTCACCATTTGATAGGATTCAATGAGGTAACCCCTCATTCTTCTGAATTCCAATGAATACAAGATCAGAGCCATCAAACATTCTTCATATAACAAGCATTCAATCCTGGAATCATCTTTGTTAACTTCCTTTGAACCCTCTACAGTTTCAGCACACCCTTTCTGAAATAAGGGGCCCAATACTCCCAAGTGAGGTCTCACCAGTGCTTTATAAAGTCTCAACATTCTTGCTTTTATATTTTAGTCCTCTTGAAATGAATGCTAACATTGCATTTACCTGCCTCACCACAGATTCAATCTGTAAATTAACCTTGGAGGAATCCTGTACAAGAACTCCCAAGTCCCTTTGCAAATCATTTTTTTGTGTTTTCTCTCCATTTAGAAAATAGTCAACCCTTTCATTTCTTCTACCAGTGCATGACCATACACTTCCTGACACTATATTCCATCTGCCATTTCTTTGCACATTCTCATAATCTGTCTTGTGTCCTTCTGTAGCCCCTCTGCTTCCTTAAAACTATCTGCCCCTCCACCAGTCTTCATATCATCTGCAAACCTTGCAATAAAGACATTAATTTCCTCATCCAAATTATTGACATATAACGTAAAAAGTATTGGTCCAGACATAGCCCCCTGTGGAACACCGCTAGTCATCAGCAGCCAGCCAGAAAAGGCTCCCTTTATTCCCACTCCATGGCTCCTGCCAATCAGCCACTGCTTTTTCCATGCTAGAATCTTTCCTGTAATACCATGGGCTCTTAATTTATTAAGCAGCCTCACGAGGCACCTTGTTAAAGGTCTTCTGAAAATCCAAGTACACAATATCAACCGATTCTCCTTTTTCTGTCCAGTTTATTTCTTCAAAGAATTCCAACACATTTGGCAAACAAGATTTTCCCTTGAGCAAACAATGCTGACCATGGCCTATTTTATGATGTGTGTCCAAGTACACTGAGACCTCATCCTTAATAATCGATTCCAACATCTTCCCAATCATTGAAGTCAGGCTAACCAGCCTATGATTTCCTTTCTCCTCAATAGATACCCCTACAGTGAATCTGTTCAAGAGGCAGCTGCGCTACATGAGAGCGGCTTTTGCTGTGCCGCAAAGAACAAGTGGCAGCTGAAAGAGGAGAGACTGAACAACAAAAGGACCCAGCCATTAACCACAGCCACCACTAAGTCGTGCCCACACTGCACCAGAATATGTCAATCGCAGATTGGCTTCTACAGCCACTGATGACCCACTATTAGAGAACCCCTTAGGAGCACATTATACTTGATTCATGATTGTATACAACTGTAAAGAATGGAACAAGATTGCACAGAAATGGGTAAAATTCCAGAGATACAGGGAGGGTGATTTCTTTGGTTGAGAAGAATGGAAATAGTAGCCAGCATCAAAGTGAGGCACAAGACATTCAGGATTGAGGCAACGTGAAATAGGATGGTGACTCTTTGGAATCGTCTGTCCAGGAGGAGTGTGGAGTCATTGATTGTATTCAGAATTTTATTAAATAGAAGTTTGGATATTAGTGGGATCAAGGGACATGACAATAGGACAGCTATTGAGTCAGAAGATTGGCCATGATCTTGTTGAGCAGACTCAGTGGGCTGAATGGCCTATTTGTGCTGCACTTGGATATTTTATTACTTAAGTATATTTTCTTACATTGTAGCAGTAGATAAGTGGCTATGTTAGCTCTCAAATTATTCCCTTTCTCATTTCCCAGTAACTTTTTCTTTCTTGTGCCCATTAACGCAACTGATTGTCCTGCAGTCCATCCAGACTGGGGCCATTTGTGTTTTATATGTGATTGTTTTGTTTTAGTTGGAGTATTGTTTTTGTGTGTGGAAAATTGCGAGATAATTAAAAATATAATAAAGTACCAGAAAGAAAACTGTTTTGTAAGTGTATAAAGTATCCTTCTGCTCAAATTAAGCTGGTAATAAGAATTTGAAATATCACTACCTCATTTGTAGTCCACCTTGTTTCCTTTTGTTGGTTTTGGTTTTACATCATTAGCTATTGTATCTATATGCTTGTAATTTGTTCATTCAGTGATTAAATAATAATTTTTAAGCCATTGGCTTCTAGGAGTGACTATTTTCAACCCATGTATTTTTTTTCTTCTGAGTGTCATAAAATTTGACCCCCCCCCACCCAACTGTAATATTTTGGATTATTTTTTGTTTTTATTCTAGACAAACCTGTATTGTTTACTTCATGCTCCCTATTTCCAACAAAATTCAAGATTGGGCTTTTTGTCCCAATAGTTCAACTGGTTAATGTGCAATGAAAGTTATTTTTCTTCCCTTATCAGAAAGATTGTGCTTTTTAATTGATTTTAGGATATGAATTTGATCTGTTTTTTGTTATTGTATCTTATAATCAGGTTCACATTACTTTTCTTTTTTAATTCCCCCCCCCCCCCACCCCAGTCCAAGGACAAAATGATGCGAGGTTCCAGAAGAGGCTGTGTCAGATTGAGGGTAAGTTTAATAAATTCCACTGTTGGTATATTTGTGGAATTAGATTACTAATGTATCAAAATATTTTAAAATCTCAATTTATTGTATATTTAATTTTTTCAATAATTTCTGCTCAACATTCTTCATTTTGGCTTTAGTTTATCTTTTCTGTGAAATTGTTTCCTCCAAATTGTTGTCCAATTGATTTGACTTTTAGGTTCCAGTGAATACCAGTGCTAAACAAATTTTCTCCCTTTTTGTGAAATTCAGCATGTCCCTGTCGACTCTTTACCAATTTTTATGGATGCACCATAGAAAGCGTTCTGTCTGGATGTATATCTACTTGGTTTAGCAACTGCTCTGCATAGGACTGTAAGAAACTGCAGAGTTTGTACAAAACTCTGCACATCATTGGACCAAACTCTCCTCTCTTAAATGTTAGAATTGATTACTCATCCACTACTTCCACTGATTGCTCATTCCATAGTCACACCACCCTCCAAATGATGAAATTTCTCCCTTAATTATTTCACCTTTCACCCTAAGCCTATGAACCCTAGTTCTACTTTTACCCAACCTGGTGGGGAATAACCCTGCATACATTCACTCTATCAATCCCCTTCAAATTTTGTATACCTTTCTAAGATTGTCTCACCTTTCCCCTATTGTTCTGCACTCCAGGAAATAAAGTTCTAACCAATTCAACCCATCCTTATAACTCTGGTCATCAATTGCTGGTAACTAATTTTTCTCTGTATTCTTTTAATCTTATTGATATTTTTCTTGAGGTAGTTGAGCAGAACAGCACACAATACTCAAAGGTACATGGTATTGTCAAAGTTTGCATGTACAATACAACTCTATTTGTCTTATCCGGATAGCTATAAAATACAGGAAGTCCGTAGGTGTTATTGAAAGAGAAGACATAAACACCCTGCCCTGTCATGAAAAAGAAACAAAACTCGTAAACCCCAAAGTCCCATGCCCCTTCCCTTGCAGAAAAAAAAGAATACCAATATCAATTCCCAACCTCCTCTCACTCACAGAAAAGAACAGAGACAGTAGCATCAAAACCTCCAACTTCCCCTCTTGCATTCAAAAATATTCGGCCTCAGCAACATCTTATATAAATTAACATAACGTCCGAACTCCTGTACTCAGACCCCAGATATATGAAGGCCAATGTGCAAAAAGGTCACTTTTTGACCCTATCTACTTGTGGTGTCAATTTCAAGGAATTGTGGATCTCTTGCCTGGTCCCTTGACTCTACTGTACCCCTCAGAGCCCTACCATTCACAATGCACCCTGGTTTGTCCTGCTAAAATGTACACCTCACACTTGTCTGTATTAAATTCCTTGTGCCATTTTCTCAATCCATTTTCCCGGTTAGTTAAGATCATGCTGTAAGTTTTGATAACCTTTCATGCTGTCCACTACACCACCAATCTTGGTGTCAACTGCAAGTTTGCTGATTCAGTTTACCACATTATCATCCTAAATCATTAATATAAATGATAAACAACAATGGACCCAGCACTGATCCTCACGTCACAAGTCACAGGCCTCCAGTCAGAGAGACAACCATCTGCTGTCACTCTTATCTTTTCCTGCTGAGCTAATGTTAAATTCAAATGGCTACTTTATCTTGAAAAGTGTGCAACTCAAACTTCTGGAACAGCCTCCCATGCGGGACTTTGTCTATATGGACTTTAGAAGACCTTTTAAATGTCCACTGTCTACTCTTCATCAACCTTCTTGATAGCTTCCTCCCTGGAAAAACTAAGATTGGTTAGATTTGGCCTAACTCGAAATAGATACAATCTGAAAAGGATAGTTAAGATAGAGGCAGGAGAGTTGTCTCCACCAGTAAGTGAGACTAGAACCAGGGGTAATAACCTCAAGATTTGGGGAATAGATCAAGATGAAGAGAAACTGCTTTTCCCAGAGAATAGTGAATCTGTAGAGTTTTCTTCCCTTGAAGCAGTAGAGGCTAATTTGATAAATATATTTAAGGCACAGTTCAATAGATTTTTGTATAGCAAGTGAGTCAAGGATTATGGGAAAAAGGCAAATTGGAGCTGAGCCCATGGCCAGATCAGTCATGATCTTATTGAATGGAGGAGCCATTTTAAAGAGAAATGGGACATGGTGAGGTAGAGGCAGAGATGATTGGTAAAATGAGGAAAACTGAAGGTTAACAGGCAGATTGAACCAGGCAGGGGAGGAGAGTGGTGGAGTTGGGAGACAAAGATAGTTAAGTGTGGCTGAAGGTAAAGTGGGGAGGGGGTGTTGAAAGGACAGGAAAAATATTGGTGGGAAGGTCAATGAAGGTGCATATGGCTGCTGGAGTGTCTTGATGTCAGTAAAACCAAGGAGCTGATCATTGACTTCAGGGGGAGGAAACCGGAGGTCCATGAGCCAGTCCTCATCGGGGGATCAGAGGTGGAGAAGTTTGGCAACTTTAAATTCCTCAGTGTTGTCATTTCAGAGGATCTGTCCTGGGTCTAACACGTGCAATTATGAAGAAAGCATGACAGTGCCTCTTCTTCCTTAGGAGCTTGTGAGAATTTGGCATGATGTCTGAAACCTTGACAAATTTCTATAGATGTGTAGTGGAGAGTGTATTGACTAGTTGCATCACATCCTGGTATGGAAACACCAATGCCCTTAAATGGAAAATGCCACAAAAAGTAGTGGATATGGCTCAGTCTATCACAGGTAAAGCCCTCGCAATCATTGAACACATTTACACAGAGTGCTGTAGGAGGAAAGCAGCATCCATCATCAAGGAACCCCCCCCCCCCCAGCAACACCCAGGCGATGCCTTCTCGCTGTTGCCAACAGGAAAAAGGTACAGGAGCCTCAAGACCCACACCACAAGGTTCAGGAACAATTACAATCCCTCAAACATCAGGCTCTTAAACCAGAGGGGAGAACTTCACTTAACTTTGCTCGCCACATTACTGAACTCGTGGTGGATGGATCAAACTGGGGTGGGGTGGAAGAAAGGACAAAATAGGACTATTTTTCCTTCATGAATATTCTCACTTCTACAGCTCAGAAGTATAGTCCTGAGGCCCCATTATGAGCTCTAGCTGTGCCAGTTTTTCTTTTAGTTATGTGGAACGGTTCCTATTCCAAATGCTCTCCACTCTGCAGCTGTTCCTCCAATACGTCAGTGACTGCATTAGTGCTGCTTCTTGTACCCATATAGAACTGATCAATTTTTATCACCTTCTCCCCATTAATTTCCATCCTGTTCTTAAATGCATGCAGAGCATTTCAGACTCTCCTGCCCCTTTGCTAGACCCTCTCCCAATCTTCAGGAGCCAAACTATCCACTGGCACTTATGATAAACCTACTAAGTCCCACAGCTACCTAGATTGCAGTTCTTTTCAGTTTTTTTCTTGTAAAGATGCTAACATTTTTTTCCTTGTTTCTCCATCTGTCTCATCTGCTCTAAGGTGGACCTGATTGGATTCCCTTCTACTGTGGTTGATGGAGCCCTCTCTTGCATCTCGTCTGTTTCTTGAACTGCTACTCTCAATCCACCTCCATTCAGACAGAACCATAACCTGGTTCTTACCTTTCACCTTACTAGCCTCTGTATTCAGCAGATCATCTGGAGATTCCACCACCAGCCACATTCTACTCCCCACCCCTTCTTGTCTTGAACAGGGACCACTCCCTTTGAATCCCAATTCTTCTCATCCCTCTCTCTACCCTTCCCTGGCTCCTGCCACTTTACCCTGCACATCTCCTTCATCGCAACCAATTGACCTAAGCTGCCCTTTCAGTTGAGGCAAAGATTTGCTTGCACCACCTCCAATTTGGACTGCTATATTTGGTACTTCCTATATGGTCTCCTATGTCCATGATAGGAAGTGCAAACTGGGTAACTATTTTGTACAGCACTTAGGCTTTGAGCACAATAACATGTGATCTCAATTATCTTTCCCATTCCCACGCAGCCCTGTTTATCCTCTGCCTTCTCTACTACCAGAGGAATGAGAGGAATGACGCTTCACATTCCACCAGGGAATCCGACAACTCAATGGCACAAATGTTGAGTTCTCCAGTTGGGTGTCCTCCCCATATTTTCACCTTCTTTGCCCCACTTCCCAGGCATTTGTTAACCACCTGGCCCTGTCTTTGAATTCCACACTTAACCTGCCTGTTATCGTTCATCCTTCCTTACTACTCCAAAGAGCTGATTGTGAACTTCAGGAAGGGTAAGACAGGGGAACACATACCAATCCTCGTAGAGGGATCAGACGTGGAAAGAGTGAGCAGCTTCAAGTTCCTGGGTGTCAAGGTCTCTGAGGATCTAACCTGGCCTCAACATACTGATGTAGTCATAAAGAAGGCAAGACAGTGGCTATACTTTATTAGGAATTTGAAGCGATTTGGCATGTGAACAAATACGCTTAAAGACTTCTATAGTTGTTCCATGGAGAGCATTCTGACAGGCTGTCTTGTATGGAGGGGCTACCGCACAGGATCAAAAAAAAGCTACAGAAGGTTGCAAATCTAGTCAGCTTCATCTTGGGCACTAGCCTACAAAGTGCCCAGGACATCTTTAGGAAGCGATGTCACAGGAAGGCAGTATCCATTATTAAAGAACTCGAGCTCCCAGGGCATGCCCTTTTCTCACTGATACCATCAGGTAGGAGGTACAGAAGCCTGAAGGCACACACTCAGTGATTCAGGAACAGCTTCTACCCCTCTGCCATCCAATTCCTAAATGGACTTTGAAGCTTTGGACACTACCTCACTTTTTTAATATACAGTATTTTTGCACATTTTTAAATAATCTATTCAATATACATAATTGATTTACTTGTTTATTTATTGTGTTTTATTTTAATTATTATTATTATTTTCTCTGTTTGCTAGATTACGTATTGCATTGAACTGCTACTGTTAAGTTAACTAATTTCACGTCACATGCCGGTGATAATAAACCTGATTCTGAATCTTGTAGCTCCCTGCTCCTCTTTATACTGGCTCTCTCCATACTGTCCTGAAATAATGACAACCCCCCACCCCCATACCTTGACCCTCTGAGTTCCTCCAGTAAATCTCTTATTATTTCAATATCTTTTAGCCATTGTAATTGTACCTGCCTGTAGCAGCTCTGTAGAATATTAGTGGAGGTTGCACCTTGAAGTTTGTATGAATTTGGACTTCCTTCTTAAAGAACAATTCTCAGAGGATATGTTTAACAAAAAGTTCACTTGACTCGTGGAATAAAGATATTATTGCATGAAGAGATTGAAAATATTGGTACATCATGGAGTGAAGATTGAATGTAATTTCAATAAAACATCTTAAATTCTTAAAGGCCATGACTGAGGAAATGTTATGAGGATATTTTTTTAAAAGCTGCAACTAAGGTTTGTGGCCTTGGAATAGTGGGTGGAGCATTTAGGATCAAGACAAGGAGCAATATGTTCCTTGTCTTGAGCAATACGTGAATCTATGTTGTGAGATGTAAATGTTTAATCTCTTACCAAGGAGGCTGTAGCTATTAGTAATGAGTTGTACCAGATCAATTGCTGTGTGTGGATAGCATAAAAGTTGTAGTTGATCAAGATCAGCCATGCCATTTGTGAATGTTAAAGTATAAAGGGTTGTCTCTTTCCCCATTTCAATTCAATCCTTTGGATGCCAATTGTGACCTCATTACACCATATTTAATTTGCTTCACTTGTTTTATTTTCAACTTGGAGTATGTAACTCTGTTAAATGTAAATTCACAGATCACTTTCAGTTAGTATTTTTGGTTATAGTAGTTTATTCAATCTTATTCACGGCAGATTTTATAGGATTTGTTCTTTTGAGGCTCATTAATATGCAAAAGTTTTTGTATAGGTGTGTACATGTATGTATGTGCATGTGTGTATATATAATACATGTACACACAGAACTATTACATTTTTTAGCTCCTGTTCATTTGGTAAGGCGGTCAATATTGAAGCAGCACAATAATGAAGACTGATATCCTTATGTTTGTTAGAACATAGAACAGTACAGTATAACAACAGACAACAGCATAACAACTAATTAAAATAGTATTCAAATGCTTAACTAAACAAATCCCTTTTGAGTACATAGTGTCTATATACCTCCATCTTCAGCGCATTCTTGTCCCATCCAACAATTGGGGGGGGGGGTAGGGAACCTTATATTTGCTTCTACCAACAACCCTGGGAGTGCATTGAAGGCACTGACAACTCTAATTGAAAAATATCTGTCCTGCAGGCCCTATAGTATTAGATACTTCGACCCTAGAGACAAAGATGGCCACTCTCAGTCTACTCAGTGTACTGTTCCTCTACATTTGGTCTCCCAAAGTGCAATACCTTACACATGGCCAGATTAAATTCTAT
Source organism: Hypanus sabinus (assembly GCF_030144855.1). Lineage (NCBI taxonomy): Eukaryota > Metazoa > Chordata > Chondrichthyes > Myliobatiformes > Dasyatidae > Hypanus > Hypanus sabinus. The sequence continues at coordinate 44,270,927 of NC_082716.1, read as the reverse complement.
TTGGCATTTATCTCATCTGTGACTGGTATACCTTACATTAGTGGTTACCAACCTTTTGAAGCCCAAGATCCCCTACCTCGGTCTTAGTGAAAGGCAAGATCGACTCCAAATCGATTAGTTACATGCATGCGCACTGGGGCAGAAAAGACCAGAAGTAAAACCCTGCAACCTGGAAGTAGAAATAATGTATGAACACCAGGGGTCACCATCCTTTTTTTTTGCACCGTGGACCGGTTTAGTATTGGCAATATTCTTGCGGACCGACCAACCAGTGGGGGGGGAGGGGGGCATTAAACATGACCGGAATACAGCAATACTAGAAGCAGGTTCCTTATGTCCAGTCTATTCCACAATTTACTTTACGTGGCTCTCAGCACTTGCCTACTGTCCCGCTTGCTGGGAGAAAACTCAGCAGGTTTGTATTTAAGTGCGGGGTGCTTGGACTCAGGGTACCGAAGCAGTTTTGAGAGTTTCATTGCCTCATTAAACAATCTCCCATCCGCATGAGCTCCAACCTCCTGCCCGCCCGCTGCCTTGGCCAGGTGCGTCTTTTCCCGTATCGTGGCTGTGGTGGTCGCAGTCCGGAGAAAGCGACCGACCGGGTGAGGAGTGCAGCAGGACGTGTCCACCCCTCTTGGATCTATTGGCCGACAAAAGTTTGTTTCAGTAGATCACAGCGAGGTAGCTGCTCTGCTACTTACGAAACGCTGAGCCTCAATTAGGTCGTCTGTGAATATTTTAGCACCAGCTTCCCTACGAATGTTCAGTGTGGTGAACAGGTTTAGAAGCAGCGCCCATCTATCCGAGCTCCAGGCCAGTAGCAATGGGACTTCCTGCCGGTCGCACGAAGCGGCTGGTTACCCGAGACCAACCAGCGATCCCTGATGCGCTTGGGTAATGACCTCGTGTGTATTCAAGTTCAACAGTGGGCGTGACAGGGAATAAGGAAAGGTACAGCAGACTCATATCATTTCCTTGTGGCCTGGTGGTTGGGGACCAGCACGTGGCGGGGGAGCTACATGCATGCATACTGGGCAGAAAGAATGGAACTAAAACCCAGCAACCTGGAAACAATCTCAGTAGTATTTGTGTATTTATTTTTCAGTTTTTTCGGGATCTAGTAGGAAAGTCTCAAAGATCGACCAGTTGATCGTGATCAACGGTTTGGCGACCACTCCTTACGTAAATCTTTTATATTATCCACAACATTACCAATCTTTGGTATCATCTGTGAGTTTACCAACCCAACCATCCACATTTTCATCCAGATAATTTATATAAATCATAAACAGAAGTGTCTGCTTGAATCCCTTTAGGAATCAGTAGTCACAGACCTCCAGCCAGAAGAAGTCCTGTCAACCACTATTCTTTCGTCTTTGGGCAAGACAGTTCTGGACTCAAATAGCCAATTCACTGTCGATCCCATCAGAATCTTCTGGATGAGCCTTCTGCCTTGTCAAACACCTTACTAAAATCCACATAGATAACGTCCATGACTCCACCTTTATTTCCTCCTCAAAGGACTCAGTAAAGTTATTAAGATGTGACTGGACCTGCAAAAAGTCATGCTGACTGCCTTAATTTGGCCTAATCCTGATTTTGCAAATGCTTATGAATCCAATAAAGCGAGAAGAAATTCAGTTGGGAGGGAGAACAAGGCACTAAAGCTAAGGCTTATATCTGCTGTAAAATGAAGGATGGCAGAATGCATGAGTTGATTGTCATTAGGACACAAACAAAATGCTTAAAAGTGCTTTCATTTCTGGGGTGCTGATGCTCTGGTTCCTCTGGCACTGTCAGGCATTAGTTTCCCAAAAATTCTGTGGTATGGTTCCATTTAAGACTATAAATGGACTGTATTGGACAGGCTTTTGGAATTGTTCTAGAAACCTGAGGAATTATGTTGACCTTCAGGATGCTGTTGCAGGAACCAAAAATGCCAGGTTGGGTTAGAAGCCTATTTCCTTAGCAGAACCTTGGTTACTCCAAATGTATTTTTTCAAAAGTCTGTTAGTTCCATGATCATTATTAATTATCTGTATCCAAGGCTGCAGAGTGATGGAAGTTTGTGTTTGCTTCAACTAAATTCTGGTTAAGTGTAGAATATTTAATAACTGTAATGTTCTCCTTATTCTTCCAGCACTGTGTAAGCATCACCTGATCAATGTTTTCTTTTAAAGATGTTATCTGAAAGTCCAAAAATATGTCCAAAGCCTCAATGTGAGCAATATTCTAAGCTCTTGAGCTGGTGCCACTTAAATTATATGAAGTCAGTAACTTACATTACATTAAAGATGAATTTCCATAAAAGGAAATTCCATTTGGAATAAGAAAAGACATTGCTGACTTTCATTACTTTCTCATTAAAAGAGAAATGAGAGAGTAATGAGATTTCAATTAAATCTCTGTATTTTGCATATTTCCCCCAAGACTATAGCAGTGTATATAGTAGACGCGATGAGCTTCCACCAAGTTCTGGTTCCTCTCCAAGCCACCAACTATTCTGCATAAAAATTGATGTTCCTTTGTCATTGGGGTTAAGACTTGCTACTCTGCATCCTGCATTGCAGGAATACTTTCACTAGAAGGAATGTGGTGAATCAAGAATTTGATTTATCATTACCTATTCAATTGGAAATGAGGCCGGACAAAAAATGCTGGCCTTGCCACACCCATAACCCTAAACTGATTTTTCACCAATGAAATTCAAGTGAATGAGACAATGTTTCTCTAAAGCACGTAGTACACATAACACACATGTAACGCATAATAACTTGGGAAAATAAGAATAAAATCTACAGATGAATTATGCATAAATAAACAAAGTTAAGGGCATTGAAGTGGACGTTTGAAATACTTGCATGTCAGGAAATATCTAGATTTCATTTTAATCAAATATTGATGCAATTCAAGGAAAAACATTGTCTTTCAGTGGCAACTTCTGAATTCCAACCCAGAATTCAGTAATTTTTTATTCCCAGACATCTCATTTGTTTTTGTTTCCATTCATGGTGTAGATAATTGAACTGAGGAATTTGATTATTTGATTTAAAGCAGACAACAAGGGTTTGTAGACTCTACTATGTTGCACAAGACGTAATCAATTTGCTTCATTCATGTCTCGAGCAAGAAATTATTATTTTCTGTTGAAGTGTCAGCTTACTTTGTACTGAACGCATTATTAGTCTTCACAATTGATGTGTTTACTTCTGTTACACTGACTAATTACTTATATATGACTTGCACAAAAATGGTAATTTAATCTGCTCATTTAGAAATCATCAGTATCAGAGGTATATGGAAGATGTAGTTGCCAAATGTAGTTTTATCTTCAGTTACAAGATTTAAGAACATCAATGTTGGTCATCAATAATGCAGTGAAATTCAAGCTCATGTCATTCCATTTTCATGAATGAATTAAATGTTAAATATTTTATATTGAACTTAAAAATTTGTTCTGTGTAACCTTTTGTATTCATCTTTGAAGGTGCTTTGTTATTTTCTACTTTATTGAGGAAGTGCTTATTCAAGGGGAGGTAGGAGGGAAGAACTGAAAGGAAGGTCTTTGTTAGCACTGAAGGAAGGAGAGACTGAAATGGCCAATAGATTAAGATACAATGCGCAGGTATAATAATGGAACAAGGAAAGAAACATAAGATGGGTTGATAAGAGATGTAAATTGCAGCACCGGAATTGTTACTGATAGCAGTTGTCCAAATAAATTAATATTAATAATTTCATATGATTATTGTCGATTCAATGCTGAGTGTGTGGCACTGTAAATGTATCCACCCGAAAGATGAGATGCAATTCTTTGAACTTCCACTGAGCATCATTAGAATGCGAAATAGGAGGGTTCAAGGGCGTAAGGGTTGGCATGAAGTGGTAGAGAGTTAACTTGACAGGAAACTCATCGTACTTGCAGACTGAACAGAGGTATTTCACAGTAATGGTATTGTAATTAAATGAAGTTCAGTGCTTAAAGAACAGATGCTGCTAAGATGTATAGCAGCAAATGGCAATTACTCTGCTCCTGGCACAGATTTGAAATCATTTAGCCATTTGAGCTACTCTCAACAAAGTACTTTCTAAATGTAGAATTTTTTTCCTTAATGCTGGTCATGAATTCAGCAATCCATTGCAAGTATTATTAGCACAATCTATTCCGTTACACAGAACAAAATGTGCATAATTTCCGAACAAGCTTAATTTACATTATTACTGAGTATGTAACCCAGCCTTAATAATTAAAAAAAAAAGTATATTTAGAGCTGTGTGATATCCTAGAGGATCCTTTAGCACTGATCAAGGACTAATTAAGTACTGCTGCCTGAACATAACTGCAGGTTCTCTACCCCCCCCCCCCCATCTTTTGTATAAGAAACAAATGTTAAGATAGGGACCCACACAGCTCATAGAAAATCAGCAATGTTGCCTACAGTAAATGTTCTCAGACAATATTTGATACCAAAAAACATGATGCTTAAGTCCCTTATTTAACCTGTCTCAGTGCGGTGGACTTTAGGACCCGGTTGTGCTTGGGACCCGCCACCTGCGGCTGCTGCTGTTTCTGTTCCATTGACGGAAAGCGATCACAATTGAAAATGAAGTGGAAATAATAAAGTGATTGGAAAAAGGTGAAGCGTCATTGGAAAAGGGTTAGGCTACAGTCAGTCAATGATCGGAACAATTTTAAAGGATAAAGTGAGAATGGAGCATGTGAAGCCCCTGCCCCAATGAAAGTTACAGTTATTACTAAACAATGCAGTGGTTTAATTATTGAAATACGTATGTTTCTTTTTTTTATTAGTTTTTTATGCATTTTCTACATCGCTACAGATAGAAAAAAAACCCAAATCAAAATGAAGAAAATTAATACAGTGCAAAAATAAACATACAATAATAATATAATACAAAAAAGATAATTGAGAAAGCACCCAAATTGAAGACATGCAAAATTAGTATCCTCCCCAAGCCCCGCAACAAAAAAAAACTCCAGACCAACCACAACACAATATAGAGAATGTAAATCAGGACATTCAAACCCCCAAAACTGTAAATACACTTAAAAACAGAAGATATTAATGCCTACTACCAAAAAAAAAGAGCTGAAAGCAAGGGACCAAAAAAAACAACAACAACCTTAGTTAAGAGGAAGGTTATGAAAGTACTCAATAAAAGGTCCCCAGACCTTATGGAACTTTATGTCCGAATTAAAAACAATAATGAATTTTTTCAAGGTCTAAGAAGGACATAATATCTAAATACGTATGTTTCTTAAGTGTTTTATATGCATAGAAAGGTAAAATGGATACTATATACTAAGACAAACGTTTGACTAACTGACACTAAATAATACCAGACGTACCTGTTCCGACTTGGAGAACTTCTGGGGTTTTTTCGATTCCCGATCCACAATAACCTACGCACATCCTCCTGTATACTTCAAATCATCTCTAGATTACTTATAATACCTAATACAATGTAAATGCTATGTAAATAGTTGTTATACTGTATTGTTTGGGGAATAATGACAAGAAAAAAAGTCTGTACGTGCTCAAACAACAAGTGCTGGAGAGAGAACTTCCGGTTTTCCTGATCTGTGGCTGGTTGAATCCACACATGTGGAACCTGCGGATAAGGAGGGTTCCATGTGGTTCTGTTACTGTGCTAAATAGGGCAAACCAGGAAAACAACATAGAACAGCACAGTACAGGCCCCTTGGACTCAATGTTGTGCCAACCCTTTAACCTATTCTGAGATCATCTAATCCTTCCATCCGACAATCTTCTTTTGTCCGTATGCCTACCTAAGATTCTCTGAAATGTTCCTAATGTTTTTGCCTTTACCACAACCTCTAGCAGCATGTTCCTTGCACCTACCACTCCTAGTGTTTTTAAAAAACCCTCTAATCACCTAAAAGTTATGCCCCCTTATATGAACTACTTCAGTCTGGTTAGGGGGGGGAGTGGGTAGTCTCTGGCTTTCCACTCTACTTCTGCCGTTTATCTTCTTGCACATCTCAATAAAGTCAGCTCTCACTCTCCTTCTCAAAGAGAAAGGCGTAGCTCATTCAACCTATTCTCAGTGCTCTCTAATCCAGGCAGCATCTCATCTGGACTCTCCAAAGCGGGGATTTCCAACCAGGTGTTCCAACTTGCTTAATGGTATTGGTTCATGGCGTAAAGAAGGTTGGGAATCTCTCCTCCAAAGCTTCCACATCTTTTGTATAGGGGCAGCTCCAGAACTGAACACAATATTTGAAGTGTGGTTAACCAGAGTTTGAAGGAAGTGCAACATTACCTTGCAGTTCTTGAACTCATTCCCCTGATTAGTGAAGGCCAATATAGCTTAATTGTCAATTGGTGCTGCAACTTTGAGAGATCTATGGATGTAGACCCTAACAGTTTCCTCTGTTCCTTCATTCTGTTAAGAATCCTGTCATTAACCCTGTATTTGACTTTCCAAAGTAGTTCACTTCACATTTTCTAGATTGAATTCCAATTGCAAAATCTCAGTCAGCTCTGCATCCTAACCAATGACAACCTTCTTCGCTTTCCACGATAGCGCCAACCTTCATGTCATTTGCAAATGTACTAATCCACCTTTCCACTTTGCCATTGAAATCTTTGCTAAAAAAATCACAACGAGCAGGGGTTTCAGAACAAACCCTGCAGAACACCACTAGTCACTGACCTCCTGACAGAATTCACTCTGTCTCTTCCGGTTTAAGATGGTGCCTCTGAAGGGAAGAGACAGTTCACTGGTAGTTCAGAAGTCAAGAAATTCGACTAAAAATGTTATTAATAACACCTTTTCTGAAGTAAACTGTGGTAACCTATCACTGCAAACAATGAAGAGGCAAGTGAAGGCAAAGCAAATTCAAGGGATGAGCTGTGCTGGTGTTTTGCAAAATCAAAGCAGGTGGAGTTGGAGTGAGCGATTTTGGGAGGAGCAATGGAGGTAGAAGAGTTTCGATGCCCATCCAACTAACCTGGTTGTGAGGTTGGATCACTAAGCGCTGAGCTGATTTAGAGAGGTCAAGAATGGCTTCAAGCTGGGTGGCGTGGTCTAGGCCTGGTGTGTTTCACAGCAGCAGGACCAGGTTCCTAATGTAAGACACAATCTGCTGTTTGGACAATTTAAACGCCGATCCAGGTAGACTGGAAAGGCAGTGTTTTGGGACCAGAAGCAAGAATCGGGCTGATTTCATTCACTCTCCTGTGGTGTGCACTCCTCTGTCTCTGACACTGACCTGTGAGACTGAGCTGGCTCCTGTACTTCGTGTCTGCTTGCTTCCCAGCAATTTGCCCCTCTAATATGATAAGTGGGCTTTGGGCCCACTCTTGGCTGCTCCAAGAATTTGGATCTAAGGACTCAGCTTGATTCAGAATGATGGCTTGTTTCTTTTATTTGTGTAATTTGTGGAGTTTTTTGTCTCTCTCTGTACATTGGATCTTGGTCGTTATTTTGTTTAATTGGGTTCTTTCAGGTTTCTTACTTTGTGGCTGCCAGTAAGCAGACAAGTTTCAAGGCTGTATAGTTTATACATTCTTTGATAATGTTCTTGGATCTACAATCATTCTTTACCTTCCATGAGCATACCAATTTTGAATCCTTGTAACCAAGTTTTCCTGGATGCCATGCCTCCGGACCTTCTGAATAAGCCTACCTTGTATGATTTTGTCAAATGCCTTACTAAAATCCATTATGCCCCACGTCCATGACTTTGCCTTCATCAGTTCGTTTATTTCACTTTGCCAAATAACTCAGTCAAGCTTGAGGCAGTCAGACTCTGCTTCTCCAAATGCTTGTAGATGTTATCTCTAAGAATCTCCTCCAAAGAGGGGGAAATTAAAATAATATGTCTTAGTACAAGTTTAACCATCGGAAGTACTGTTTTGTAGATCAATCTGATCTTCTCTCGTGTTCTGGAGCATGCTTCACTCCTACATCATCCAGAGATTGTCACTTGATTCAGGTCTAAACAAGTTAATATGAAGATAGAAATTGTGAGAACCAAATTGGGAGGATAATAATAGTCTAGATATTTGTGTTTTGCACAGGTGTTTTGTTGACCTCAAAGCTACCAAATTAAAGCAGGGACAAGGGTTATAAGGCATTTGGCTGTGTAGATTATTGAATTTGTAGTGTGAGGCTATAGGTAGTAGATTTATTAAGCTGGCAACTGTAGGCCAGCTTAACAAACAAAAACGGTTAAAACTAGAGATTGAGGGAGCATCAGGGTTTCAATAAGTTAGTGTTACGTCCGAAGCCCCCTCCTTTGTGAGAATTGCAAGATCACAGTTCGGTTGGGTCAAGGGGCCCAGGAAATGAGAGAGGGACGTGCAGAATGACTTGTTTCCCCGGTGTTGTAAAGCTACGGGACATGGCCATTGTCTCTTGGAGACCAATTTGTGGATTGAGATACTATGCTACGTGAACGCCCTCAGGCAAAGTGGGCTGGTTGAGGGAGAGATTGCACCACCCCCAACCTGATTGACATCTACGACCCTGCGAGTCAGGATAAAAGAGGGTCTGTAGGAACAGCCCCTCAGATGCACCAGAAGAAACGTTAAGCAACCACGTAATAGCAGGAAGTCATCTGAAGGAGGCCACATGCGTTCAGTTCCATTACTGGAACTGGTGGCTGAAACCACGGAAAACGGCTTTTAGCTAACAATGGGGAAACCCATTCCCCTGCCTCAACGGATTGGCATCATAAAAGACCTGGCCAAGTTTTAAACCGCCTCTCTCTTAAACTCAAAATGCTGCAGCGTGAATGAACTAACAGTGACTGTTATATTTCCATCGGACAATACATTATCCCCTAGACAACGATAGAGCTATTTCTTATTGGTTATTATTATACCCGCGCTTTAGATTTAGTATTGATGATGTATATTATCTGTATGTTTGCATTAATCTTATTTTTGTGCCCCTTTATCAATAAATACTTTAAAAAATAGTACCATCAGACTTCAATGGACCTCTCTATCTTTGCTGGTAAGTGACCCAGTTACGGGTTTCGTAGCAGTAGATATTAGGTAAGATCTTTCTGGACCTGGACCATTCCTTGGCCCATGTACTTGCCTTTCATTACACTTGCCTTTTGTGGCCATATTGCCCCTAATGTCCTTGCAATGCTGTTGTAGCCTCTCTGCAATGAGAACAGGCTGCATGTAATAACTAGGCTTTGGGTGGTGGAAACTAATGTTCTTTACATGAATTCCCCTGACTTCGTTTAACTGCTTATGCTGTCAAAGTCTTGATCATTGTTTCTAAATAACTAGAAATGTTTAGAAATAATTGAAAGACATTTCAGCAATCCTGTTTTTAAAATTGTTTTTAATTAACTTCTACAATGTACTACTTATTGTTCACTTAATAAAAGCTTCCAGCCTCTCCACTTAGAACTTGATGTAATCCTCTCAGTGATTTCAGGAGCAGAACAGAAGATCAGATGTTTCTGCTGGAAATAATAGCTTTGAAATTGCAGCTCAGCTATTAGTGAATAGATTAACCTAGGTAAAGGAAATTTAAAGTAAAATGTTTTCAGTATACATGCAGAGATTACATATTTTCAGGAGGGCGAATTACCCCTGCTTGATTATGTTCAGAAATATCAATATTATGTACTGCAATATTCCACAGAAGATGATGATCACAGTTAAATAGAATGGTAACAAATGAATTTGTGACAATTGGCTTGGTACTCCTGCCTTCAAATACAGTTCATGTCTATAAGCCTGAATTTGTGCTCTCACTGGTTCCCTGATTGACTTCTCCAATTTCTTCCTCTACTGGCTCTCAAGCACAAGCTGATTTATCCTGGTGACAATCATCTGAAGCTTTTAAATTCAATTGCTTGACTTAACACCCTGACAGTAAGACTATTTAGGATAGTTGACATAATTCTTGCAGAAGCAATGGGTAAGTTTACATGTTGCACTATGTAATAGAAATTTTTTTCTGATGTCACATGTTGGAGAAGAACGAGCTTGAAAATATAATTAAAAAGCAGATTATGGAAATTTGATACAAACCAGCATAAAAATGGGTGCAGTAGTCAGGAGGTGGATGTAAAGAGAATATCTTGCATGCAAACTCTTCAGGATTCATTTGTTAACCCAGAATGTTTTTACTTGGTTTTTAACCTTTTATCTGTAGGTATTTAAAATTTATTTAAAATGCAATGTTAACATGTTTCTATATAATATTTGGTCATTGCAGTAAAGATAGAGTTAACCCAGTATAAAGAATTAATGTACTTTTGATTAGCCGACCTTTGGAAACTGCTGTCTAGCACAATAATTATTAACATTTTCTGAAAATGTATGTTATGTTAATATTGATCATCATTGAATGTCTGCCAAGGGCATGTGGGGGTGGGGGGGGGAGAAGAAGAATGCTGGAGATCATTTGCAGAAATCTTGAATTCAGTGGGAAGTTTTCATATTTCTTTTTTTTATTTAATTTTAAAAATACTTGTGCATAATTGCAAGAAAGTTGATTAATTTGTTCAGCTTTTCTTTTAAAGCTAGTGTTTGAAATGTATTGATGATGCTTTTATTGGTGACAAGTGTGTTTATAAAATCTGCAGTGCATCTGCTGATGAATTTCTTGTAGCAGTGTTAAACATCCATTTAGAAAACAAAATTCTTGCAAATTTCAGATTGTTAGGGATTTTCTGTAAAATCTCATGGGAAAGATCGATGCATACTGTATGTTGTTTTTGCATTGTTTGGATTCTCTCACGTTCGGTTCTGAACATTACTGTGCAGTAAGCTGGTGATGTCACTGCTTGCTTCACCAGGCTTTTTGGTCTCTCTTTCACAGGGAGCTGTGATTGGTATAGACGATGAGGATGACAGCACCTTCACAGTCACTGTGGATCAGAAGACATTCCATTTTCAAGGTGAGAGCAGAGCAATTCCAACATGCATTTGAAGGGCTGAAAGTACTTTGACTGTGAAGATGTTGAATGAAAGCTGGCACTTGAAATTTTGTGCATGGATATGTATTTTAACAGACCATGTGAAGCATGCGTGAGACTGAATATTCTAGAACTTGATTATTTAGCAGGTTAAATACTAGGCATTTTACAACTACGTTAAAACCATGATAAATAAGGATCTGTCTTCATTTGATTTTGAATATTATGTAAAAAATAAAGAAGTTATGAAGAGAAAAGCAATCCTGTTATCTGTTTACAATTTTATGAACTGCTTGATGCTCTTTTAACTGCTGCTGTACAGCCAGAGGACTGGCAGCACTGGCAGTACAGTGACCAAGCCAAGCAGGGTTGTGCCTCAACTGAGTACTGCAGATGTGCATTAATGGGAAAGCCGAAAGCAGCTTTTGTCCTTTAAGGTGGAGACTTGTATTCTGCAAACCTACGATTTCTTCCACTGGCATTATTTGTCTCTTCATTTATGTGCCATCATTGCATTCTCTTCCTGATTTTATTACTAATTTGACCAGCTTTTTGTCATGTTTCGTCACTGTATGCTGTGGTTCACCGGTAGGAAGGGTAAGGCATTGTCATTTCAATTTTCCTTTCTCACTTGAAATTTGTATGATATTGTTTAACATTTTCATTGAGAAAGTCAGGACATCTGGTTAAGAAATAGCATGGCAAAGCTATTGGGTTAGGAATAGTTGTAATTTAGAAAACTGCATATTCCAGGTGTTAAAAAGATGAGCGTCAGTTTAAGTTGCTTTTTATACATAACTTGCTCTTTTTATTTCCCTTGTTTAAATTATCATTGTTTCATTGCCTTGTTTTATTGATCATTACTGTTATTATTACACTTCAAATTTCTCCTTCAGATGTATTACATATTAGACCCAAGATCTGATTGGAAAAGGATTAGTGATTACTAATTTGGTTCCTGTCACAAGCATTTCAAACTTGCAAGTGGAAAATAGTAATGGGCCTCTGATTCTAATTTTAGCAATATTTATTAGAATGGTTAAGTTAATATTGATTGAGGCAACACCTTATAATTGGTTTTTTTACTGCTTTGTAAATTCAGTGTAACAGAAGTAATTAGTTTGTTAATCTCAGTTACCAAATAAGCCTCAAACAGTTCTCATTTAGGATGCAAAGGTGCAAGGATAAACATGTTCACTCTTTCTCAGTATTGCTGCAGTCGAAATACTTGAGGAAATTTACATTTTTATTCTACAAATTGGAAACTTAACATGTGAAATTAAAGAAATGTGTTGCATTGAGATAGATAATTGAAATAAAGTATTCTGGAAACTTCAAGAAAGATGTGAATACATTAAGAATAGTGTAAGAGACATGTGCTCTTATTGAAAAGCTTAAAAGCTGGGAGAGCTTTACTGGAGAAGAGATTGACAACCTTTCGGACTAAGGAAGTGTATAGAAGAGAGTGATCGAGTTAGTACAACAAATAGCTGACTATCAGTATAAAAGATTTAAAGTTAGAAACAATAGATACAAAATGTTCATGATACAGGAGAAAGTATTGCCCAGAAGAGTGGTAAATATCTAAAATATTTTACCACAGGAAGTAATTCAGAGAAATTTTGAGAAGTAGATTGAAGGGGAATAAGCATTGGAGAAAATGAGAGGTTGCTGTAATTGTGTATGGAAGTAGGCTTGTGTGGTGCGTAAATACCAGTACCTTAGCATTTTAATTTCTAGCCAAGAATAATACATACTGTTTCCATAAAATGACAAATACCACTTGTTTCAAAGTAATAAAATTTAACCTTCTAAGCAATTTGCCTTGTTCACTTAGCTGTCAGTAATTTGTTCTGGGGGGTAACTTACTTTCAACCAACTGCACGTGTGCTTGTTAATATTTTGAGTTTGGCAAAACTTTGATTAATTCCAGTTTAGTTTCTTCAAACTGAGCATGAAACCTGATAAAGGATAATGAAATGCTGACCTTTGTATCTATAATGCAAGGTGGCAGGCAGGTGTGGTGCAGTGGTTCCCAAACCTTTTTGGGTTACTGTCCCATTGCCTCCCAGACCATATCAACAGCATCCCCTATCTCTTCCTGGCTGTTGCATAAAACTATAAATTATTTTTAAATTTGATTACAGTAAAACTATTTTCATTAACAATTTTAGAGTGTAGATTAGTAGTCCAGCTTTTCACTACTTTCTCCTTTCACTGAGATGGATGAGGTGTTAGCAGGTTCTCAACATCAGTCAGAAGGAATCTCAGATTCCCACATACAGTAATTTGCAGTTTGCTTTGTTGCTGTGAAAGAAGTTCGGCAACTGTACTGACATTGCCCTCCACTAAATATGATGTTGGAAAGGCAATAAAGAACAGCTTACTTTTTTCAGCCTCTTGGTGGCATCCTGTCATCAATGAGTCCCATCTGTTGCACAAGCAAGAATGTTGGTGAGTGGAATACCATGCCCTTTGAAAACATTGCTCAACAACTCGAAATATTGACTCCCCCATCATATCAGTTTCTCGGCCCCTTGTAAATAACAACTCACTTTCATCTTTTATGAAGTGAATATAACCCAGAAGCCAAGATTAATCTCCAGGAAAAGCTGACTGATCCAACAGCAGAACAAACACTGTTGTCCTAAGTATAATGCACAACGTGTCTTCCACATTTTCAGATATTTCATCTATTTGTCTTTGAATAAAGTTGTCACTGAGCAGAATGACTTTAATTATTTGGTCTGATGACTTCTACAATACTATACTCAGAACCTCCCTTACTGCTGGCAGAATCAGTTCTTCTCCAGTTGCATGGGGCTTTCCAGATTAGCAATAAGCATTGAAATGTTGTATGAAGCATGCAATCACTGTTTTGTTGTGAGGTGCTAGTAAACATGTTTTGAAGTGCTTTATGTTTCTGAAATTTATGCAAAGTGACTGAAGATGTTCTTGTTTGCTTGATCAGTTTGTTTCTTCTTCAAATGTGCAAGTAGCCTGGTCAGTTTCATTGCCTCATTTGGAAAAAAACTTTTTCACATAACAGACACATCGGCTGCTGTTGGTTACTTGGTGCTGATATAAATCCATATTTCAGACACTCCACACAAAACTGTCCACACTTTTTCGTTTGGTCTGTTTCTGCCATTTTCATGCCAAGGAGAACTGATAGATGTGTACTTGGATTTCAAGTAGGCATTTGGCAAGGTGTCACACATAAGGCTGCTTAACAAGTTAAGACCCCATGGGATTACAGGAAAAACACTAGCATGGATAAAGCAGTGGATTGGCAGGAAGCAAAGAGTGGGAATAAATTGAGCCTTCTCTGTTAGGCTACCAATGATTCGTGGTGTTCCACAGGGGTCTGTGTTGGGATTGCTTCGTTTTGCATTGCATGTAAATGACTTGGATGATGGAATTGATGGCTTTAGGGCAAAGTTTGTGGATGATACAAAGATAGGTGGAGGGGCAGGTAGTTTTGAATAAGCAGAGAGGCTACAGAAGGACAGACAGGTTAAGACAGTAGATAAAGAAATGGCAAATGGACTACAACGCTGGGAAGTGTATGGTCATGATGTTTGGTAGAAGAAATAAGAGGAAACTATCTTCTAAATGGAGAGAAAGTTCAGAAATCTAAAGTGCAAAGGGACTTGGGAGTCCTTGTACAGGATTCTCAAGGTTAATTTGCAAGTTGAGTCTGTGGTGAGGAATTGCAATGTATGCATTCATTTCAATAGATCTAGAATATAAAAACAGGCATGAAATGTTGAGGTTTTATAAAGTACTAGTGAGGCTTTACTTGGAGTATTTTGAGCAGTTTTGTGCCCCTTATCTAAGAGAGGATGTGCTGACACTGGAAAAGGTTCAAAGGAAGTTCACAAAAATGAATCTGGGATTGAAAGGCTTTTGATGGCTCTGGGCCTGTATTCACTAGAATTCAGAGGAATGAGGGGTGACCTCATTGAAAACTATTGAATGTTGAAAGTCCTCGACAGAGTGTATGTGGAGTGGATATTTCCTATTGTGGGAGAGTTAAGGCCAGAGGACACAGCCTCAGAATAGAGGGGCGTCCTTTTAGAACAAAGATGAGGAGGAATTTCTTTAGCCAGGGAGTGGTGAATCTGTGGGATTCGTTACCACAGGCAGCTCTGGAGACCAAGTCTTTATGTATATTTAAGGCAGATATTGCTAGATTCATGAAGGAGGTTGGAGCTGAGAGGAAGACAGAGCAGCCATGATGAACTAGTGGAGCAGATTCGATGGGCCAACTAACCTGTTTCTGCTCCTAAATCTTGTGGTATTATGGTCTTATTTTTGTTATGAACTAATGGCCACTGCAATCACTATTGTTCAAGTCTAGCCTCAAGTGCTGTGATCAATAAAGGGAAATTTATGATGTCATCATATGTCAGACAAATCTTGATTCTGCCTGAAGGCAAACAAAGCGAGGCAGCAATATCTCGTTTGGGACTTCAGCTAGAGAAATACAGTCAAGACAATTCGAAAGGACATATTCTAAACTTGAACACCATACACTAACCATGCAGTGATGCAATTCCTGTGAATTAGTGTTCCAAGGGCTAGTTGAGAGTAAGGCAGGATTTGACCAGAGCACTTTTAAAGAACTCTGTTAAAATAAACTTAATGAAAACCAAGGCGGTAGCACTCCAGTGTTGCATGGGAGAGGATGGTTAGAAGTCGGGTATCTCAACCGAGTAAATTGCTGCTGGAGAACCTCTGAGCAGTATCCCTGATTTGACCATCTTGAACAATTTCACAAAAGATCTTTCATTATAATATGAAGTGTTCCATTCTTATTTCTTCAGTACCTTGTCTTCTGATACCCAAAACCTTACCACTATCAAGAACGAGAAGGAAAAAACCATAAGATCATAAGATATTGGAGCAGAATTAGGCCATTTGGCCCATAGTCTGCTTTGCCATTTTATCAAGGCTGATCCAATATTTCTCTCAGCCCCAACCTCCTGCCTCTCCCCCATAATCCTTCCTGCCCTGATCAATCAAGAAACCATCAACATCTACCTTAAGTATACATGAAGACTTGACCTCTACAGCTGCCTGTGTCAACAAATTCCACAGATTCACCACTCTGTGGCTAAAGAAATTCCTCCATCCCTGTTCTAAAAGGATGCTCCTCTATTTTGAGGCTGTGTCCTTTGGTCTTAGACACTCCCACCATAGGAAACATCCTATCCACATCCACTCAGTCAAGGCCTTTCACCATTTGATAGGGTTCAATGAAGTCACCCCTCATTCTTCTAAATTCAGTACATCCTTTCTGAGATAAGGGGCCCATAACTGCTCACAAGTGAGGCCTCAACAGTGCTTTATGGAGTCTGAATATGACATCCTTGCTTTTATATTCTAGTCCTCTTGAAATCAATGCTAACATCGCATTTGGCTTCCTCACCACAGTCTCAACCTGCAAATTAGCCTCTAGAGAATCCTGCCCAAGGGCTCCTAAGTTCCTTTGCACATCGGATTGTTGCACTTTCTCTCCATTTAAGAAATAGTTTCTTCTACAAAAGTGCATAATTTTACACTCCCATCACTGTATTCCATCTACCATTTCTCCTCTCATTCTCCTAATCTGTCTAAGTCCTTCTGTAGCCTTCCTGTTTTCTCAAAACTACCTGGCCTTCCACCTATCTTCATATTGTCTGCAAACTTTGCAGCAAAGCCATCAATTCCATCATCCAAATCATTGACATATAACGTAAAAAGAATCTGTCCCTATATAGACCCTTGTGGAACACCACTAGTCACTGGCAGCCAATCAGAAGATGCTCCCTTTATTCCTGCTCTTTGCTCCTTTCCAATCAGCCACTGCTTTATCAATACTAGAATCTATCAAGTAATGCCATGGGCCCATAGCTTGTTAAGCAGCCTCACGTGTGGCAGCTTGTCCAAGGCCTCCTGAAAACCCAAGTACATGACATCAACCGATTCTCCTTTGACTATCCTGCTTATTATTTCTTAAAATAATTCCAACACATTTGTCAGACAAGATTTCTCCTTGAGCAAACCATGCTGACACTGGCCTATTTTATAACATGCCTCTAGGTACCATGAAACCACATCTTCCCACCCACTGAGGTCAGATTAACCAGCCTATAGTTTCCTTTGTTCTGCCTCTCTCCCTTCTTAAAAAATGGTGTGTGATTTGCAATTTTCCAGTGTTCCAGAATCAATCCAGAATCCAGTGATTCTTGATTATTATTAATGCCTCTGTGATTTCTTTAGCCATCCCTTTCAAAACTCTGGAGTGTACGCCCTCTGGGCCATGTGACTTGTCTACCTTCAGACCTTTCAGTTTCCCAAGAACCTTTTCCCTAGCAATGGTAACTTCACAAACTTCATGACCCCAAATGGTTCTACTTATTTGAAGGAGTGCTGCTCTGATGGTGCTTGATGCCATTTAGTTCAAAGTACAGGCCTGTCCCTGGATATTAAAAGTAGGATCCTTACTTTTAGATGTCTATAATTCAATTTTCACCATAAGAAAATGCACAAAATCACTCTATATGGTAGTCACATATGCACAGTGCAATGTATAGTTCTTAAGAGGCAATGGTATCTGATTAATGCTAAGAGGTTACATGTAAATGTTTTTTTCCCCCAAGTCTTGTTTTCATTTAAATTTAGCAGTGTATATGGGAGCTCATACATGTGTATTGGGGGAGCTGGTAGCTTACTGTTTGCTACCACATGCAATATCCTGAAAATAATTTTTTTCTCCACCATCTGGTGTACTCTTGCTATGAAACAATCTGCAAAATGCACTATAATCACTTGCAAAAGTGTTTTAATTGCATCTCCTAAATTAATGAACTCTACCACCATGTAAAGGCTCATGGAAACACCCCAGGTTTTGTAGGTTTCACCCCAAGTCTCCCACTATCTTGACTCTTCACTTAGAAACCCTAAATCCTCGAACTCCCATACCTAACAAATCTCTGGTAGGATCCTCATAAGAAGAAATGCAGTGTTTCCAGAATGTACATCATCACTTCAGGCAATTGGGTATGAGCAATAACTGCTGCCTTTCCCAATGACCACAATATATTATAAATGAATCTTTATTTAAAAAATGATGTTGAGAATGTTATCTAGAGTGCAAAGGTTTAATTGCGAGTTAAATAAAAACTAGGTTTACACAACATGAAAGTTTAAAGACAAAGTGGCGATTTAATTGAAAATTTCAAGAAATTAAGGGAATTGGTGAGGTAGGTAGAAGTTATTTCCACTGGTTAGGGTATCTAGGGCTTGGTGCGCAATGTGAGTATTAGAGCTAAAACTTGTAGAAGTGAATTTTGAACCATTTCTGAATGCAATGTGTATTAAACATTTGAAAAGTTCTTCCGCAATTGGTCATTGTTGACTTTAAGTCTGAGACTAATAAGCTTTTGTCAATCAAAGGTATTGAGGAAGTAGGGTCTATTCAGTAAAGTTATGAATCATTAAGTCTGTGATATTGACAGTGTGCTAACTGGCCCCAGCACACAATTAAAATCCAGCTTAACCACAGCTAATATAAACCCAACTCTAGCTCAAGGAGCTATAATTTTGCTAGGTAATTTGACCTAGCCCAGATCAGAACCTGGTTTCTCATTTGCAAATGCATCTCTGATCATTTAAATTAATATTGAGGACCCCTGACCCTATTACAATTTATTCAACTTTTAAACTGGATCCCTGCCCCCAAAGCAGGAATTCATTTATCTATGGGCCACATCTTATTTAGTCAGACAGACTACAATTTGCTTTAAAGCCAGTTGACCCAACATCATTCATCGGCTGTGCTCTTGTTCTAACATAAGCTTTAATCAATTTGGTGACAATTTAATTTTACTAGAAAATATTAAAATAAGACTGTTTAAAGAATACAACCCTGAGATTCATTTTCTTGCAGCATACTCAACAAATGCATAGAATAATAACAATATCAATGAAAGACTGCATCAACTTGGGCATTCAACCAGTGTGCAAAAGACAATTATGCAAATATGAAAAAACAAAGAAACAATAAATAAATATTTAAATCATGATGAAGAGTTCTTGAGAGTGAGTCCATTGGTTGTGGGATCATTTCAATGATGGGGCAAGTGAAGTTAATCATCTTTCATTCAAGAGCCTGATGGTTGAGGGGTAATAACTGTCACTGAACCTGATGATGTGAGTACTGAGGCTTGTGTACCTTCTTCCTGATGGCAGCAGCAAGAAGAAAGTAAGTCTTGGGTGGTGGGATCCCTGATGATGGATGCTGCTTTCCTGTGACAGCATTTCATATAGATGTGCTCAATGGTGTGGAGGCCTTCACCCGTGATGGACTAGGCCATTTCCACTACAGTTTGTAGAATTTTCCATTCAAAGGCATTTGTGTTTCCATATGAGGTTGTGGTGCAGTCGGTCAATATTCTCTCCGCTACACATCTATAGAAGTTTAGATGTCATGCTGAATCTTCGCAAACTTCAAAGGAAGTAGAGGAGCTGCCTTGCTTTCTTCGTAATAGCACTTGTGAGCTGGGGCCAGGACAGGTCCTATGAAATAGTAACACTGAGGAACTTAAAGTTGCTGACCCTCTCCATCTCTGATCCTCCAGTGAGGACTTGCTCATGAACTCTGGTTTCCTCCTTCTAAAGTTAATAATCAACTTCTTGGTGTTGTTAACGGTGATGGTTGTTGTTATGGCACCACTCAGCCAGATTTTCAGTTTCCTTTTTATATGCTGATTCGTTAACATCTTTGATGTGGCCTACAACAGTGGTGTAGTTAGCAAGCTTGAATATGGCGTTGGACCTATGCTTAGCCACACAGTCATAAGTGTTCCGCAAGTGGAGCAGGGGCTAAGCACACTGCCTTGTGGGTGCACCTATGCTGATGGAGGTTGTGGAGGAGATGTTGCCAATTCAAAATAACTGGTGTCTGCAAGTGAGGAATTCGAGGATCCAATTACACAAGGAAGTATTGAGGCCAAAGTCTAGGAGCTTATTGATTAGTTTTGAGGAGAAGATGGTATCAAATGCTGAGCTGTAGTTGATAAAGAGTATCCTGATGTATGCATCTTTGCTGTCCAGATGTTTGTGTTGAGTGAAACATAAAAACATAGAAAATAGGTGCAGGAGTAGGCCATTCGGCCCTTCGAGCCTGCATCGCCATTCAGTATGATCATGGCTGATCATCCAATTCAGAACCCTGTACCTGCTTTCTCTCCATACCCCCTGATCCCTTTAGTCACAAGGGCCATATCTAACATCCTCTTGAATATGGCCAATGAACTGGCCTCAACTGTTTCCTGTGGCAGAGAATTCCGCAGATTCACCACTGTCTGTGTGAAGAAGCTTTTCCTCATCTCGGTCCTAAAAGGCTTCCCCTTTATCCTTAAACTGTGACCCCTTGTTCTGGACTTAACAACATCAGAAACAATCTTCCTGCATCTAGCCTGTCCAATCCCTTTAGTTTCATTACGTTCATTAAGTTAGTTTAGTTTCAATACCTTTCATTAAGATCCCCCCCCCAATCTTCTAAATTCCAGTGAGTATAAGCCTAGTCGATCCAGTTCTTCTTCATATGAAAGTCCTGCCATCCTAGGAATCAATCTGGTGAACCTTCTTTGTACTCCCTCTATGGCAAGATTGTCTTTCCTCAGATTAGGGGACCAAAACTGCACACGATACTCCAGGTGCGCTCTCACCAAGGCCTTGTACAACTGCAATAGAACCTCCCTGTTCCTGTACTCAAATCCTTTTGCTATGAATGCCAACATACCATTTGCCTTTCTCACCACCTGCTGTACCTGCATGCCCACCTTCAATGACTGGTGTACAATGACACCCAGGTCTCGTTGCACCTCCCCTTTTCATAATCGGCCACCGTTCAGATAATCTGTTTTCCTGTTCTTGCAACCAAAGTGGATAACCTCACATTTATCCACATTAAATTGCATCTGCCATGAATTTGCCCACTCACCTAACCTATCCAAGTCATCCTGCATCCTCTTAGCATCCTCCTCACAGCTAACACTGCTGCCCAGCTTTGTGTCATCCGCAAACTTGGAGATGCTGCATTTCATTCCCTCGTCTTAATCATTAATATATATTGTAAACAACTGGGGTCCCAGCACTGAGCCTTGCGGTACCCCACTAGTCACCCCTGCTATTCTGAAAAGGTCCCGTTTACTCCCACTCTTTGCTTCCTGTCTGTCAACCAATTCTCTATCCACATCAATACCATACCCCCAATACCATGTGCTTTAAGTTTGCACACTAATCTCCTGTGTGGGACCTTGTCAAAAGCCTTTTGAAAATCTAAATATACCACATCCACTGGCTCTCCCCTATCGACTCAACTAGTCACATCTTCAAAAAATTCTATAAGATTTGTCAGATATGATTTTCCTTTCACAAATCCACGCTGACTTTGTCCAATGATTTCACCTCTTTCCAAATGTGCTGTTACCACATCTTTGATAACCGACTCTAGCATTTTCCCCACCACCGATGTCAGACTAACCGGTCTATAATTCCCTGGCTTTTCTCTTCTTCCTTTTTTAAAAAGTGGAGTTACATTAGCCACCCTCCAATCCTCAGGAACTAATCCAGAATCTAAGGAGTTTTGAAAAATTATCACTAATGCATCCACTATTTCTTGGGCTACTTTCTTAAGCACTCTGGGATGCAGACCATCTGGCCCTGGGGATTTATCTGCCTTTAATCCCTTCAATTTACCTAACACCACTTCCCTACTAACATGTATTTCCCTCAGTTCCTCCATCTCACTAGACCCTCGGTCCCCTACTATTTCTGGAAGATTATTTATGTCCTCCTTGGTAAAGACAGAACCAAAGTAGTTATTCAATTGGTCTGCCATGTCCTTGTTCCCTATGATCAATTCACCTGTTTCTGACTGTAAAGGACCTACATTTGTCTTGACCAATCTTTTTCTTTTTACATATCTGTAAAGGCTTTTACAGTCAGTTTTTATGTTCGCTGCCAGCTTTCTCTCATAATCTTTTTTCCCTTTCCTAATTAAGCCCTTTGTCCTCCTCTGCTGAACTCTGAATTTCTCCCAGTCCTCAGGTGTGATGAGCATAGAGATATCATCTGCTGTGGACCTTTCTCTCCAGTAAGCAAATTGGAGTGGATGTAAGATGCTTCTTTGGCCGGAGTTGATATGCTTCATCGCTCATCTCTCAAAAACACTTTGTTGCTGTGGATGTAAGTGCTACTGGGCGATTGTCATTAAGGCAGGTTACCATGTTCTTCTTGGGCACCGGTATTGTTGAAGCTGGCTTGAAGCAGGTGGGTACCTGAGACTGCTGAAGCATGAGGTTAAAGATCTCAGTGAACACTCCAGCCAGTTGATCAGCACAGGTCCTTGGTACCTTTGGCCAGGTACCTCTTCTTGACTAGATGCTTTTCATGGGTTCACCCTACTGCTCGTAAGTCAGCCTCAGAGACTGGAATCATAGGATCATTGGGGACTGTGGGAGTTTTGATGGTCAAAGCTAGTCTAGCATTGAGCTCATCTGGGAGCGAAGCCCTGCTGTCACCTATATTATTTGATTTAACTTTATAAGAGGTGATAGTATTCAAGAGCTGCCACAACTGTTGAGCATCCTTTGTTGATTCATGTTTAGTCTGTATTTGCCACTTCGCCTGTGAGATGACTTTCCAGAGATTGTACCTGGACCTCTTCTAACTTTCTTCGTCACCACACTTGAATGCACATGGTTCATTCAGGACTTCTGATTGGGGAAGACTCTGAATGATTTTGTGAAAACACACTCATCTATAACTGTTTCAATAAAGCCTGTGACAACCATGGTGCATTCATTCATATCCATAAATGAGTCCTTGAACATGACTCAGTTAGCTGACTCGGAAGCAATCCCATAGCCACTCCTCTGTCTTCTGCGACCACCTCTGTTGACAGCTCAGGACATTTGCTCTTCAACCACTGCTTGTATGCAGGTTGGATCAGATTTACTGAAATGCTGCCTGGGCATGGAATGGTAGGCATTCTTTATCTAACAGTGGTCTAGTGTGTTTGGATGTCCAGTGCTACAGGTTATACGCTGATTGTTATTGGGCAGGATTTTCTTCAAACAAGCCTGGTTGTAGTCCCTGACTATGATTTGAAATGCATTGGGATGAACTACTGCTTGTTTGGAGACAGCATCATGCAATATCTCAAGCACTTGACTATGGTCAGCTGCTGGTGGTATGTAAACTGTGGTCAGTATTATGGAGGAGAACTTTCTAGTGTGCACTGCATTTGACCATTAATTGTTCAAGGCTGGGGAAACTGCCACATCAGAACACCACCAAGAGTTTATCATCAAACACATACCTCCACCTTTTGCATTTTCTGAATCAGCATTTTGGTCCAGATGGAAAACCGAAAGCCTTCTTGAAAATCAAAAATCACTGTATCTGGTGTACTGGGAAAAAGCCAAGTCTTGCTCAGACATAGAATACACCAGTCTCTCATTTTCCTCCAACACAGCAATCTTGCCCTCAAGACCTCAATTTTGTTTTCCAGCAACTGTACATTTGCTGACAAGATGCTGGATAGAGGGGGGCTTCATCCCTCTGCGTTTCAGCGGCTTGGAGTCCCCTCCCATCTGCCTCACTTTCAGCTGTTGCAATACTCTTTGTTGGTTTAAAGATGCCGTACTTGTCTGGTCTGCTGAGACCCTAGAGGGAAATTACCTTGCTTCAAATTGAGTAATTGTAGAGTAATTGAAAAGTGATATATTTAAAAGTATGTTTGGAAGTATTGCCTGTAGCCCACAGAATGTTGCTGTGGTTCATCAGTGCCATCTCTGGATTTTCCAGTGCAAGGCAAAGTAAAATATGAAGGGATTAGCAAAGAATATCTAGGTTATTTTAAAATCATGGGCTTGCCAATGTACAGCTAATATGGATCAGGTGCAAAATAAAAAGGACTTGGTGCAGCAATATGATAGAAGCAGGAATTTGGATGAGCTCCAGTTTATGGGTGGTGAAAAGTTAGACCCGAAAAAATGTTGCAATCATCAAGGTTAGAATGGGGAAAGGCATAGATGTTTGTTAAAGCAGCAGTTGGTTTTCGTCGGGGCTCCCAAAGTCCTGCATCGGCAAGCTGCAGCACTGGAGGTTCATGGCAGGAAGAATTTTTCTTCCTTCTACCATCTGCGTGAGATGATGGGCTGTTGGGACTTTGAGACTCTCTTTTAAACTGTGCCATGGACTGTTCTTTATCAGATTACAGTATTGCTTTGCACTGTTGAAACTATGTGTTATAATTATGTGGTCTTTGTCAGTTAGTCTTTATCAATTATGGTATTGAATGCACTGTTGAAACTATATGTTAACTATAACTATATGTAACTATGTGGTTTTGTGTATGTCTTGTAGCTTTAGTTTTGTCTGATGGGTTTGGAGTTCCTTTCCGGGGAGCGTGCTGAGACATTAGCGCGATATTGATACACAGCAGCCTCTCCGGACTCTGGATTGGGGATTACCAAACGTAATGTGGTTTTTCTTGTGTAGTCTGTTTTGTGCTTTTTTGTGATATCATTCCGGAGAACGTTGTCTCATTTTTAACTGCATTGTATTTGTGGTTATAAACGACAATAAATTGAATCTGAATCTGAATTTTGGCTACTAAAACTAATCAAAAGCCAACTATTCTGTGGTGAATGACTCACTTGACTTCTACCAGTTATAAGACTCTGATGAGTGTGCTATAATTGTGCTATAATACTCTGTACTTGGCTGGGTGAATGGATATTTAACACCTGAGAAACACAGTATCACCTAGAGCAAAGCAGCCAGCTGTTCTGACGTGCCATTCTTCACAGAATTGAGCATTCATTATCTCCATAACATGTGGGCAATGGTTATAGTGTGTATCATCCAGAAGCACTGCAGCAACTTGTCATGGCCTCTTGTGTAGCTTTTCCCAAGACCTTTATCATAGAAGCAGGGTGGTAGTAATCTTGAATGAGCTCCTCCATTTTCCTCTTCAAGTGAAACATCATCCTGGTTTTAGACATTTTGTTGTGTTTTCATTGGTGTTTGGTCAAATAGTTGGTATTTCATAACTAATGACAATTTGATACATGGAGTGTAGATGTCCATGACAGCAGAGGAATTCAGTAAACCCCAAGCATAAATTTAAAATCAATAAAAGGGATAATGAATGTAAAAGAAATATATTTGCAATAGAACATGCTGACTTATAAATGTTTACATAATTCTACCATTATTGACTTCCCTCATCTTTTTGGCCTTGTGTCATTCACTTCAGCTTTATGTATCCTATTTGGTTTCAAGTCTTCAAGGTCTCTTATTCCTTGTTGATCTATATTCCTTAATGCTTTCTATTTGAACTTGAAATCTGTTTTATAACATCCTCATGTACACAGGACACTTCAGTTATCAGTTGAGCATGACTATGCAGGAATAATTGGAGCTGTGAAGGTGATCATCATTTGTGCAATTGTATGTATTTTAGATATCAACTTCTCAAAGGTCGTTTTGCATAGCATACTCTGAACAAAAAAAGAAGTTTGTACTTTGGTACTTTTTTCCCCCAAAAGCACTGGTCTGATATCATTTGCATCACTTTAACGTGTTTTTTTTTAAAGTCTGAGAATTAAATCAGAATCAAATATTTAAATATGTAAATATTTGCATTTCTAATGTTGATGGCCAAGTCCCTCAGAGTGTTATTTAGATCCATCCATGAGCCAGTTTTAACTTAGTGAGAGCAACAGGCTTTAGGGCTGCATCTCTGAGGCCCATTTGTTACTGGGAATTCTCTCTGGTGAGGGTCACAACATGATTATATTTTTGCAGAAAGTGTTAAACAGGGGGAGAATATGGTGCTAATTCTGAGTGGTTGGCTCAGTCCAAGATGTCCTGTCTTTCTTCTAGGTTCATCCCATCAGTTTCTGTGAGTGACAGAGAAACCTTCATTCTGTAACTGTTTGATTTGTATCTAATCTGGTATCTGATGCTTTCCTGTATAATTTGATTTTTTGGATGTAGAATATCATAGTGTGTTGAAAACAAAGATAATTAGAAATCAGTCTTTGGTTTGTGAACTTATTTGCATGAAATTTCTGCCTTTTATGCCTTGACAGTTTAACGTTCAAAAGTAAATTTATTAACAAAGTACAAGCACATCATGATATACTGAACTACCCTGGGATTCATTTTCTTGGGCATTCATAGTAAATGCAAAGAAATACAATGGAATCAGTGAAAATCTACATAAAAACAAGACGGGAAGACCACCAATGTGCCCCACGATAGCACAGAGATTAGTGTGGCACTGTTACATCTCAGGACATCAGAATTCGGAGTTCAAATCTGACACCATCTGCAAGGAGTCAGTGTACATCCTCCTCATGGAATATGTGGGTTTTCTCCAGGTCTCTGGTTTCCTTCCACAGTACCAGAAATGTGAAGACTCCCACAGTATAATTGTAAGTCGTCCTGTGATTAGCTTGGGGTTAAATCAGGATTGTCGGACAGTGTGTCTGAAAAGGCCAGGAGGGCCTATTCTTGCGGTTTCGCTAAATAAAAGACGACAGATTATGTAAATACAAATAGAAAAACAAAATAATAATAATGAGAACATGCATTGTTGAGTCCTTGAGATTGAGTCCATAGGTTATGTAATCAGGTTTGGGCGAAGTTATCCCCTCTGGTTCAGGAGCCTGATGGTTGCGGAGTTAAAACTGTTCCTCAACCTGCTGGTGTGGGACCCAAGGCTCCTGTACTTCCCTCCTGATAGCAGTAGTGAGAAGAGAGCATGGCCTGGATGGTAAGGGTCCTTGATGATGAAGACTGTTTTTCTGAGATGGTGCTCCTTGTCGATGTGCGCAATGTTGGGGATGCTTTACCCATGATAGACAGGGCTGTGTCCACTACTTTTTGTAGGCTTTTACATTTAAGAATATTGATGTTCCTATACCAGTGTGTGATGCATCTATAAAACTTTGTCAAAGATTTAGATGACATGCCAAATGTTTGCAGACATCTAAAAAAGTGCCATTCTTTGAAACGACACTCACTTGCTCTACCCAGGATAAATCCTCTGAAATGATAACACCAAGGAATTCAGCGTTACTGACCCTCTTCACCTATGATTCCCTGATATGGACTGGCTAACGTACCTCCCGTTTCATCCTACTGCAGTCAGTAATTAGCTCTGGTTTTGCTGACTTCGAGTTGTGGCACCATTTAGTCTTCCTGAAGTCCATCACCATCTCCTTTGTCTTGCTGATAATTCAGCATGCACCATCTGACAAAGTCCTCCACCAGGGCCCTGTAATCATCCTACCTTCCTCCCTTTGTACACCCAACTATCGCTGAGTCATCAGAGAATTTCTGCAGATGACATGACTCAGTTGTTGTATCTAAAGTCCGAGGTATACAGGGTAAACAGGATCTCCCAAACTTCTGAAATGTGGATAATTGTTGGTTTCATAATGCAGATAATAATTCCTGTTTCTAAGTAGCAAGGTAATTGAAGTTGGACCTTGTGTAGCTGAATGTTGCCATGGGGTGGGGTGAGTGGGCTGTGGCTGAATCAGTTCCACTTGTAAAGCAATGAAGTACTTCTGGAAGCTGATGAACTGTCACTCCCTGTCAACTGCTCTAAGCACTTAGAAATGCAAATATTTTTAAATTTCAAAGTGATTCAGAAACATTCAAATTGCAAGCAATAGTTTATTGTTATGTCAATTATATGGAAGAAAATCAAAATGTTTAAATCCTATCCTGCTAATTACTGCTCATTGATTAGCAAAGTGATTGAAGATGTTTTCAGCAGTACTTTAAAACAGCACTGCGTCAATAAACCTGTTTATCAGCATTCTCTAAGTGTTACTGTGAACTAGACCTTATTATTGCCTTGGTGCAAATAGAGGAGTTAGAAGTGATTGCTTATTATATCATTGATTAAGTGAAACATTTGTATAGCTTGGGTCATGGGGCATTAAGGCCAAAAATCTTACCTAGTTAGAGTCATAACTTGTTTTAAAATAAAGTGGTCATGATGTAAAGGTCAATCAATCCAACTGCAAGATATCACTGCAGTAGTTCATTGAATTGGTGTCCTCAGTACAATCATCTTCAGCTACTTCACTTAATAAATTACATACAACCATAAGGTCAGAAGTGAATATAATTTGCTGATGATTTTGCATTTAGTATGGCATCACCTTCCAAACCAGCAACTTTAACAACTAAGGAAGGCAAGGACGGCAAGTACTGGAAACATTGCTGCTTGCAGGATTCCCTCTGAATCGCAAGTTGTCCTAAAATGGAAATTTATTGCAAATTCTTTTATACTCTCTACTCAACTGTGGAAATACCCTCATGAGAGCTTTGCAGTAGTTCAAAAATTCAGTTCACCATCAAGGAAAATTAATGTGCAGTAAACACTGGCCTTGCCTGTGATGATGAGATTTTTAAAAGAGGTTAAAACAAGTTTAAGTTTCTTTACAAACCTGATCCTAAATCACGCTTGGCCATTTCTCTCTATCCAGCTGAATGCCTGTATTGCTCCTGTGCTAGACCTATCATAATAACATGATATTAATTGTTCAGATTGATTCTGCAGTGTAAGTGGTGGGAAATTAAGTAATTACACAATCTGTTGTAAGAAGTCTGATGTAGACCATATGTGGAAGAAACATTTTGAATGACAGACAGTTGAAGGACTTGTGCATTCTAGTACAAATCAAAAAGTTGCTATCAGTCAAGTGAAACACCTGATGAACAGATGAGGAGAGAAATGCAGTGGATTCTGGTTAATTGGGACCAGTGCACTTTGGCCCAATTAAGTGGCTGCTCTATTAGTCAGTTTCATGGACATCATTAAAAAGCTATAAAAAGGGGGTTCCGGTGATGTCATAATTGAGAATGGCAGCTTAAGTCACAAGCTCCTCTGGAAAAACGTGTATTAAGCCCCATTATCCCATCAAATATAATATTTTTTGAAAAATATTTGAACTGAAAAGAGGGGCAAGAATGGGGAGAAGAAATAGAAATTAAAAAAGCGAAACTGCGGAGCCTGCGTCCGTATGTATGTTATATAGGAGGAGTACACAGGGAAATCTTTTCTGTGTAATGGATTTGTTCACTGACTTTTATGAATACTTCATTGGGGGTCCTCAACTCATAAGTAGGAGGATTATTCCCCCACAGCTAGACATTTTCTCTAGCTCAACGCAGGGTCATCTACTAGAGACCTCAGCCTTGGAATCACACGTTCGTTGCCATTTTTGTTATTCTGTGTTTCTTGGTTCTTATTTGTTCAGGGAGTAGATTGATTAAGTTTTATTCTAATTTCAATGGTACATTGACAGATAAATACAGATGGCTAAGGGCAAGGTAAAATTCATTTCTTTTAATGTCAATGGGCTATTAAATCCAATCAAACATAAAGAGAATTTTATCCAATTTGGAACAACTTGATTCATACTGGGGAAAATTGGCTTAACTACATAATGCCTCATGGGCCTGATTTTATTCTCACAAATCAATGAATCTGTTGTAAAAAAAAGAGATCACTCCCTACTTGTACATAGTTCTTTCCTTTTGCTTGTTTTTTCTTTCCACTCTTTTCTATGAGTGTATACTTCAGATAAGTGCTTTGTGGAGATTTGTGATATATATGATTATATGATATATATGTACAATGTCTGAAATACATCTTATGGAAATGTTTGATGAACTTCAATAAAAAAATTACAAAAAAAGCTATAAAAAGACAATGTGTAACAAATTGTGTACTTAAATAAAATATGGAACAAATTAGAACTATACAATAGTACTATAAAACTGCAGTGTATGTAATAAACAAAATTGTCTGGTTAGAGAAAATGAAGAGGTGATAGGAGCTATAAGCAAATAGTCATACCAGGGTCTCGGGAGACAGGTAAGTGGGTAGCAGTCAGGAGAGGGAAGGGCAAGAGTCAGATACTGGAGAGTGCTTCCTTGGCTGTCCCCCTTAACAATACGTACTCCTGTTTGAGGGATTGTGGGGATGACTTACAGTGGACTGAAAGGCTTGAGCATATAGACATTAAGAAAGAGGATGTGCTGGAGCTTTTGGAAAGCATCAAGTTGGATAAATCACCGGGACCAGATGAGATGTACCCCAGGCTACTCTGGGAGGCAATGGAGGAGATTGCTGAGCCTCTGGCAATGATCTTTGCATCATCCATGGGGAGGGGAGAGGTTCCAGAGGACTGGAGGGTTGCTGATGTTGTTCCCTTATTCAAGAAAGGGAGTAGAGATAGGCCAGGAAATTATAGACCAGTGAGTCTTACCTCAGTGGTTGGTAAGTTGATGGAGAAGATTCTGATGGGCAGGATTTATTAATATTTGGAAAGGCATAATATGATTAGGAATAGTCAGTATGGCTTTGTCAAAGGCAGGTCATGCCTTACGAGCCTGATTGAATTTTTTGAGGATGTGACTAAACACATTGATGAATGTAGAGCAGTAGATGTAGTGTATATGGATTTCAGCAAGGCATTTGATAAGGTACCCAATACAAGGCTTATTGAGAAAGTAAGGAGGCATGGGATCCAAGGGACCTTGCTTTCTGGATCCAGAATTGGCTTGCCCACAGAAGGCAAAGGGTAGTTGTAGATGGCTCATATTCTGCATGTAGGTCGGTGACGAGTGGTGTGCCTCAGGGATCTGTTTTGGGACCCCTTCTCTTCGTGATTTTTATAAATGACATGGATGAGGAAGTGGAGGGATGGGTTAGTAAATTTGCTGATGACACAAGGGTTGGGGGTGTTGTGGATAGTGTGGTGGGCTGTCGGAGGTTACAGCGGGACGTCAATAGGATGCAAAACTGGGCTGAGAAGTGGCAGATGGAGATCAACCAAGATAAGTCTCTGGTGATTCATTTTGGTTGGTCAAATGTGATGGTAGAGTACAGTATTAATGGTAAGACTCTTGGCAGTGTGGAGGATCAGAGGGATCTTGGGGTCAGAGTCCATAGGACACTCAAAGCTGCTGCACAGGTTGACTGTGTGGTTAAGAAGGCATACAGTGTACTGGCCTTCATCAACTGTAGGACTGAGTTCAAGAGCCGAGAGGTAACATTACAGATATATAGAACCCTGGTCAGACCCGACTTGGAGTACTGTGCTCAGTTCTGGTCACCTCACCAGAGGAAGGATGTGGAAACTATAGAAAGGGTCCAGAGGAGATTTACAAGAATGTTGCCTGGATTGGGGAGCATGCCTCATGAGAATAGATTGAGTGAATTCGGCCCTTCTCCTTGGTGTGAAGGAGGATGAGAGGTGACCTGATAGAGTGGTGAGTGCGTGGAATGGGCTGCCGGCGATGGTGGTGGAGGCAGATATGATACAATAGAGTCTTTTAAGAGACTCCTGGATAGGTACATGGAGCTTAGAAAAATAGAGGACCATGGGTAACCATAGATAATTTCTAAAATAAGTACATGTTTGGCACAGCATTGTGGGATGAAGGGCCTGTATTGTGCTGTAGGCTTTCTATGTTTCTAAAATCACTGCAGATTCCTAGTGCATATAATGGACTGCCTTTGTACAATGCAATCAAAGATTGCATCCTCCAAATAATTGCAATTTCATGCTGGGCCCAGAGTGTTTGGAGTCCAGAATGTGCTGCCTGGTAGTGTAGTGGAAGCAAATATTCTCATCACATTTGAAAAGGATCTTGGCAGGCACTTGGTTTCGTCATGAAATGTTGACTGTACTCTTTTCCATAGATGCTGCCTGACCTGCTGAGTTCCTCCAGCGTTCTGTGTTTGTTGCAAGTACCAAAGGTTAGGGAACTGATGTGAGTAAATGGTGCTGGTGTACTCTAGATAGGTGCAACACTCAGTATGGACATGGGCGGAAAGACCTGTTTTTGTGCTATCAAGCTGTTATTTGGAACTTGTGTACTTTGGCTCTTCTCTAGTAATATGCATTGTCATTGTTTAAGAAGGCAGCTCATCTCTGTTTAATCATGGCACTTGGAGTCCCTTGTGCATCAGGAATATGTGCCTCTTTTGCATCAGTGATACCTGCAGCATGTGAACGAATTAAATTAAAAAGAAAGTGCTTCTTTGGTTGTAATGAACTGCAGAAAACCTATAGGTGATGCAATTTAGAAAAAAACACTATGACTCCACATGCAGCCACCAAAGTTTTGCAAATTTCAGTTTGGAAACACTGGAATTGAAGGTTAAAAGATTCCAAGCACATTTGTAATCAAAGTTTGTATGCAGTATACAACCCTGAGACTCGTCTTCCCAGACAGCCATGAAACAAAGAAAGCCATGGAACTCATTCAGAGAAACAAAAACCTAACGTGCTTTAAAAAAAAGAACAGATCATGCAAACAGCAAATAACGAGTGAAAAACAGAATATAAAACATGAAACTACAGAGGCATTGATGTAGTCTATGAATGTTCAGTTTAGTTCAGTTCAATTTAGTGCTGTGCCGTTCATTCACTGCAGGCTGTAGAGCCAGCTGCCCTGATCAAAATCATACAAACTAGTGATGATAAGAGTAACCAGAAGCACACATGTAACATGAACTGCAGAGTACAATCCACTAACCACATTTTGATTAAACCTTGCCCAAGGTCCAAGACTCTGGCAGTATTGAGTGAGACGGAGAGGGAGACCAGTCAAACACAGGCAGATGGCGCTGAACACCTGCTTGTCTTCCGCTCTCGTCATTGATTTTAATCTTGCTCGATGCTTTAATCGGGGAGAAATGGGGTCGATCATGGGCTCAAACCCTGTTTCCAGGATTCTTGGCCTTCAGGTTGCACACTTCACTCAGAACCTCACCAAACTACCTAGGAGACAGCAAGGTGTCAGATTGTTCAATCGGCCTGAAAACATACTGTCATAATGTAACTCATGGGTTCCAATCGCACATAGAAGCTTAGTAGCAGAATCGTATTTGAAAGAAATAGTTCAAAGAGTAGCTTTGAACTATCTGAAGGATGTTGTCTTTGGTCACCTTGTTTGCTGGCACCATCTTCAGTAAATAAGTAAGAAAAATTTGAACAAAATAAACCCATGGGTTATATAGAAGATACAGCAAATAGATTTTGCACAAATAAACTTTAAAGTTATGAAGGGGTGGGCCACATTATAAGGTGTTTTAATGATTACATATGTTGTATAATTATTATTGTTAAATCTCTCTGCCAGTAGTTATCTTTGTAAAGTCATTGCTGAATATTTTAAGATCTATTTGATTCCAGATCAATGGAAAAATGACTGTAGCAGAGATTCCTGGGGAAAAGAAATCCATGGTTCAAAGGGCCAAAAGTTCATGAGGTTTAAATTGCAAAGGCAATGAATGATCTAGTACTGTACTTTGGAAAAGTTAATTAATGGTATTATAAGGCTTCCATTTCTATTGGCTCCATTATTGTTTTATCAAAATTACCAATCTTGTATATTTTTACAGCCCGTGATGCTGATGAGAGAGAGCAGTGGATTCATGCATTAGAGGAAACTATTCTTCGTCATACTCTGCAGCTCAGGGTGAGTTTTTATTGGATTTTAATGTAAAATGCTCTATCTGTGGGAATCAATTTCTTCATCACTTCCAGTAGAAAAATACTGTGGAAGTTAAGCTTTTAAAGCTCATAGACTAAAAATAACTGCTGTTGCGTGCAGTTCCAATGTAGTATTATGACTGATGTGCATTCCAGAGGTTGACCCTATGATACTGAAGCAGTATGATACTTGGATTTTTGCATAATAATGTAAAAGATTCATTGTAATATTTTGGGGAAAGAGATTTTGTTTTGTACCCAAGGTGGGCTGCTTGGACTGGTTTGGGAGGAGATGATGCTTTCTCAATTTGTTAATTTGCAAATGAGAAGAAATAAAGTTAACAAGCTTTCAAAAACTCACAAGCTTTTGGATCAAAATTTAGTTTTCACGTGTTTGCCCAAATCTGTCATCTAATAAGCATATTGGCTTGGCTAACTAACAAGATGGGGGTCAAGCTTGTCAGCTTGAAAACATAAGATACACAGTAAGATGTTGGTCCTGCTGAATTTAATGAGAATGGTCTATTCACTCATTGATTAAGATGTCAAATGCAATACATTTGACTTGCTCATTTCTAATCTCTAAACTTCAAAGAGTAGACTGGGGTGTCAGAAGCAATCTGATCAGCAAGAAGGCCATTGCCAACATCTGCAAGGAACCAATGTAGTTAGTCAGAGTATCTTTGGGTATCTAATATACAGGTTCACATTTTTGGTGCAGTTGCCTCACCCACAATATTGGTGAGGCTATTTGCATCTGAGTACAGTCATCACAAAGAAGGCATATGTACTATTGGAGATTGTTAGCCAACCAGTCAAGTCTTTCTGGGACTGGACAGTCCAGCTAACACTTTCTTTAACCTTGTACTACTAAACTCATTTTTTGTACCAGAGAAAATCTACCATTCCTGCATCCTCAGCTTTTTCTGCTTGGCCCCAAATCCACTTATACACAATGACCTACTATCATTCAAAGAGATTATCTACTATTTGCAGTTGAGTTGTTTAATTTTTGGTTGGCTGTACATTTCTACAAATATGGAGTTGTAAGCCTGATGCTTCTGGGCACTTCTTAACTTTGAGACTAATGTAAAAATCACTTGCTGTAAGAATTTAAGGCATTTTTTATGGGTAAACAGCATATCTGGAAGAAAAAGCTAAGGTCTTAGAGCATAAGACTAGTTGCTTGAAGAGTGAGGAGGAATAGTTTAAAGATGTTTAGAGAACATTTTCTTAAGGGAATGTGTTGGACATGTGTATTTCAGAGGAGGAAAACTAACACAAAATAAGGATTAATTGTTGAAATTGAAACTCTATCTACTTTGTTTGCTGCACAAGAATGCTCCTTGGAGAAAAGGGTTGAACTAGAATGTCAGGGGATCATGAAGAGTTGTATTTCCTATTGACAGGTCTATTCGTCCCCCTTTATCTCCTCATCCCCTTTCCACACTTTGCTGGTGTAGATTTCTTTCTTCTTCACTCTTTCTCGTTATTTTGTCTTGCCTTCTTCAGGCTGGAGTCATTAATATGCTTTAGTGATGATCCACTTGAGAAATAACTACCAGGTTTAAGGCCTGTTTCTACACATTACATTTATAAGAATGCAAGCAAGTATCTTGTGCAGATTTTCCAATGCTATGTTAACTACTCACCAGCTTCACTTCCTCACCCGACAGTCCCATGCATTTGGTGAGTGAATGGACCTGAGTTCCAGATATACAACCCAAGCTCACCCTTGTCAAAGCATAGGGAGCAATAAAGAGTGATGATGAAGTGACTGAAGTACCCAACATGAACTAATTGAAGAATGTACTGATGGAACTCAGCAGGTCGAACAGCATCTGTAGAGGTGAAAGGAATTATCAACATTTCGGATCAGAGCCCTGAATGTGGTGTGACTTTTGGTGATCTGGTTGCAGGTGGTGCATGAATATTGAGGTTAATGTGCTAAGGTGTGGCTTTCTGTTGAAGATGGTATCATAACCCTCAACTTCACGGGTTGCAGTGGTAGCGTAGTTGATAGTGCAAAGCTATTCTGTCTCGGGGCTTCGGAATTCAGAGTTCAATCCCAGTGTGCTCTGTATGTCCTCCCCATGGAATGTATAGGTTTTCTCCAGGCGCTTCGATTTCCTCCCACAGTCCAAAGGCACACCAGTTAGGAGGTTAATTGATCATTGTAAATTGTCCCATGATTATACTAAGGTTAAGTTGGGGGTTGTTGGGGTTTGCTGGGCAGCGTGGCTCAAAAGGCCAGAAAGGCCTGTTCTGTGCTGTATCTCAATTTAAAAAATAATTTAAAATAGATATAATAAAACAAAGCTCTAGAGTGGAACAAACCAAACTTGATCAGTAGACGTCACACATGAGTTTCAATTGCATGGGGTTGAGTTCTGCTTAGCAAAGGAGGTGAATGCATTTTATAATTAACCTCAAGGGATATAATTTTCTGTATATTACAGGGGAAGTGGGAGTTGGGAAACCTTTTGTTTCAGTTGCCAAGTATTGTATTTTCTTGAAACTTGTGTGATCGTGGGACAGATTGTTATTTCCTATTTTTCATCTGGATGACTAGGTGCAGAGGCATAAATATAATACACAAAGGAGAGTCCTGGGATTTTAAGCTTGTGGAGCATATGTGGGATCAGTTTAACATTTATCCTTGCAATTTAGCAATTCATTGTCTACTTGTTTTTTACATAATTGTATAAAAGTAACTACTTGCTCTGCTTCGTAATGGCTATATTATGTATGTTCTCGCATTGCCTCGTTTCTCATGGAATTGAAATCCCTCATCCCTGGAATCACTAATTCTGTTTTTCTGTATTCTGTTTTCTGTGCCTTCCATACCTTTTCTAAAACGTAGAGTCCCAAATTGAACACTATGCACCAATTTTAGCTAAGCATTAAAAAAAATTATTCATTTACGGGATATGGGTGTCACCATCTAAGCCAGCATTTATTTCCCATCCCTAGTTGCCCTTGAGAAGGTGGTGATGAGCTGCCTTCTTGAACCGCTGCAGTCCCTGAGGTGTAGGTACACTCACAGTGCTGTTAGGGAGGGAATTCCATAATTTTTGACCCAGCGACAATAAAGGTACTGTGATATGTTTCCAAGTTAGGCTGGTGAGCAACCTGGAGGGGGATTAACAAGTAGTGGTGTTCCCAGGTATCTGCTGTTCTCGTCCTTCTAGATGGTAATGGTCATGGGTCTGGAAGGTGCTGCCTGAAGAACTTTGTGTTGTTGCAGTGCATCTTATAGATAGTACACACTGCTGCAATTCTTCATCGCTGGTGGAGGGATTGGATGCTTAAGGAAGGGGTACCAATGAAATGGGCTGCCTTGTACTGGATGGTGTCAAGCTTCTTGAGTGTTGATCGAGCTGCAATTATGCAGGTGAGTATTCCGTTATGTTCCTGACCTGAGCCTTGTAGATGGTGGACAGGCTTTGCAGAGTCAGGAGATAAGTTTCATGCTGTAGGATTCTTAGCCTTTGACCTGCTCTGGTAGCTACGGTGTTTATTTGGCTAGACCAGTTCAGTTTCAATGGTAACCCCCAGAATATTGATAGTAGGGTATTCAGTGATGGTGATGCCACTGCATGTTAAGGGACAATGGTTAGTGCCTCTCTTATTGGAGATGGTCATTGCTTGGCACTTGTGTGGCTCGAACGTTATTTGCCATTTTTTGTTAGTCCAAGGCTGGATATTGTCCAGGTCCTGCTGCATTTGGGTATGAACTGCTTCACTATCTGAGGAATGTAGAAAATTGTGCAGTCATCTGCGAACATCCCCACTTCTGACCTTATGATGGAGAAAAGGTCAGTGATGAAGCAGCTGAAGGTGGTTGGTCCTTGGACACTTCCCTGAGGAACTTGTGTAGTGATGTCCTGAGGATAAGACAATTCATCTCCAACCACCACAACTATCTTCTGTGTCAAGTATGATTCCAACCAGTAGAGGAGTTTCCCCCCAATTCTCATTGACTCCATTTTAGCTACGGCACCTTGATGCCATACTTGGTCAAATGCTGCCTTGATGTCAAAGGCTATCACTCTCAGCTCACGTCTGGTGTTGAGCTCTTTGGTCCATGTCTGGACCAAGGAGTTGATGAGGTCAGGAGCTGAGTGTCCTTGCGGAACCCAGACTGGGCATCTGTAAACAAGTTACTGTGAGTAGGTGCTGCATGACAGCACTGTTAATGACATCTTCATTACTGTACTGACAATTGAGAGTAGACTGATAGGGTGGTAATTGGATGTATTGAACTTGTCCTGTTTCTTGTGTACAGGAAACACCTGGGCAATTTTCCATATTGCCGGGTAGATGATGGTGTTGTAGTTGTACTGGAACAGCTTGGCTAGTGGCATAGCAAGTCTGGAACACAAATTTTCAGATTTTGTCTGGGACCCATAGCCTTTGTAGTATCCAGTGCTTTCAGCCATTTTTTGATATCATGTGGAGTGAATCAGATTGGTTGCAAATTGACAGCTGGGGAATGCTGGGGGCTTCTGGAGGAGGCCAAGCCAGATCATCGACTTGGTACTTCTGGCTGAAGGTTGTTGCAAATGCCTCAACGTTGTCTTTTGCACAGGTGTACTGGGCTCCTCTGTCATTGAGGATGGAGATATTTGTGGAGCCACCTCCTCCAATGAGTAGATTGATTGTCCACCACCATGTGGCAGGACTTACGGAGCTTAGATCTGATCCGTCGGCTGTGGGATCACTCAGCTCTGTCTACTACTTACTGCTTATTGTGTTTGGCATGCAAGTAGTCCTGTATTGTGGCTTCACCAGGGTGATGCCTCATATTGAGGTATGCCTGGTGTTGTTCTCAGCATGTCCTCTTGTACTCTTCATTGAACCAAGGTTGATCCCCTGGCTGGGTGGTAATGTTAGAGTGGGGACTATCCCAGGCTAAGAGGTTATAGATTGTAACTGAATACAATTCTGCTGCTGCTGATGGCCCAAAGCGCCTCATAATGCCCAGACTTGGGTCGCTAGATCTGTTGAAAATCTATTCCATTTAGCATTGTGGTAGTGCCACACAATGTTGTGGAGGGTTTCTTCAATATGGAGACGGGATTTAGTCTCCACAAATTACTGTGCGGTGGGCACTTCTACCAATGCTGTCATGGACAGATGCTTCTGCAGCAGACAGATTAGTGAGATGAGGTCAGGTGTGCTTTTCCTTTGTGTTGGTTCCCTCACCACCTGCTGTAGTCCCAGTCTAGTAGTTATGTCCAGTAGGACCTGACCAGCTTGGTCTGTGGTGGTACTATTTTTTTTTAAAGTAAATTTTTTATTGAATTTTCAAATAGGTTACAGAAAGAAAAAAAAATTATCAACCCTTCCCCCCCCAAACCCCTCCCCCCTAACATATCCCTACAGAGAAAAAAGAGAAGAAAAAAGAAAGAAAGAAAGAATGCCTGGATATCGGAAGATCCCCACATGCTTCACGGAGTTCATAATAGCTTTAATATGTGTATTTATTTATTTATTTCCCCAGATAACCAATAATTTTATCTTCGGAGCACCTATATATTTAATCCTATTCTTTGTAGATAAGGGTGCCAAATTTTCAGAAATATTTCATATTTATCTCTTAAATTATAAGTAATTTTTTTCAAGTGGAATGCAGCTAAAAATATCATCCTTCCAACGATATGAATGAAAGTATGAATCCGATTTCCAAGCAACTGCAATAGCCTTTTTGGCTACTGCCAAAGCAATTTTTATGAATTCTTTCTGATATTTATTCAATTTGGATTTCAATTTTATCCCTTCAATATTGTCTAGTAAAAAAAATGTTGGATTATGTGGAAGTTGTATTCCAATAATTTGTTCCAGTAAAACTCTTAAATTTGTCCAAAAAGGTTGAATTTTAAAACAAGACCAAGCAGAGTGTAAAAAAAGTACCAATTTATTGATTACATCAAAAACATTGATCAGATAAATTTGAGTTTAATCTATTTATTTTTTGTGGTGTAATATATATTTGATGTAAAAAGTTATATTGTAGCAGTGTGCTACACGCAGCGCTAAAATTACGACATGGAGTTAGTAACTGCAGTCGAAGGAAAAAACTTTATTCGAAATCCTCAGCCTCACTTTTAAGCCTCCCTCAACCTGCCCCCCTTGGTGCAGAGGCTCCAAAGCTCTGTGCTCGCAAACCCCCATAGGCTATCTAATTGTGAGCTGGTTCGGATGTACCAGGAAATGTGTCGCCATATAACCCCCCAATGTCCACAGTCTGGGCCAGAACCTGCTTGGGAGGTCGGCCTCTGCGCCGAGGTGCTGGAAACTCGGCCAGTTATGCCAGGTCCACATGGGCCAGTTTGAGGCGGTCCACCATGAAAACCTCTTTCCCCCCAACGTCCAGCACGAAGGTGGACCCGTTGTTCCGGAGCACCATAAACGGCCCCTCGTATGGCCGCTGCAGCGGTGGCCGATGCCTGCCCCTTCGTACAATCACAAACTTACAGTTCTGCAGGTCTTTGGGTACGCAGGTCAGGTTCCGCCCGTGCTGTGAAGTGGGTATGGGGGCCAGGTTACCGAGCTTCTCGCGTAGTCTGCCCAGGACTGCTGCGGGATCTTCGTCTTGCCCCCATGGGGCTGGTAGGAACGCCCCGGGGACGACCAGGGGCGCGCCGTATACCAACTCGGCCGACGAGGCGTGCAGGTCGTCCTTGGGCGCTGTGCAGATGCCGAGTAGGACCCAGGGAAGCTCGTCCGCCCAGTTGGCTCCTCGCAGGCAGGCCATGAGGGCCGACTTCAGATGACGGTGGAAACGCTCCACTAGCTAGTTCGACTGTGGGTGGTAGGCAGTTGTGTGGTGCAGCTGAGTCCCCAAAAGGCTGGCCATAGCTGACCACAGGCTGGAGGTGAACTGGGCGCCTCTGTCGGAGGTAATGTGGGCCGGTACACCAAAGCGAGATATCCAGGTGGTGATCAGGGCTCGGGCGCAAGATTCGGAGGTGGTGTCGGTGAGTGGGACCACCTCTGGCCATCTTGTGAACCAGTCCACGATAGGAGGTGCCGTGCTCCGTGCGACACTGGCAGGGGGCCCACGATATCCACATGAATGTGGTCGAAACGCCGGTGGGCGGGATGGAACTACTGCGGTGGGGCTTTGGTGTGCCGCTGCACCTTGGCCGTCTGGCAGTGCATGCACGTTTTGGCTCATTCACTGACCTGTTTGTGGAGTCCGTGCCAAATGAACCTGCTGGAAACCATCCGGACAGTTGTCCGGATGGAGGGATGCGCCAAGTTATGAATGGAGTGGAAAACACGGCGCCGCCAGGCTGTCGGGACGACGGGACGGGGCTGGCCGGTGACGACGTCACAGAGTAGGGTCCTCTCACCTGGGCCTACGGGGAGGTCCTGGAGCTGCAAACCGGAGACTGCGGTTCTGTAACTTGGAATCTCCTCATCCGCCTGCTGCGCCTCTGCCAGTGCCTCAAAGTCTACCCCTTGGGAAAGGGCATGAACGGTAGGGCGAGAGAGCGCATCCGCCACGACATTGTCCTTACCCGAGACGTGCCGGACATCCGTCGTGTATTCAGAGATGTAGGACAGGTGGCGTTGCTGGCGGGACGACCAGGGGTCGGACGCTTTCGTAAACGCAAAGGTAAGCGGTTTGTAGTCCGTGAACGCGGTGAAGGGTCGACCTTCTAGGAAGTACCTGAAATGCCGGATTGCCAGGTAGAGCGCCAACAGTTCCCAGTCGAAAGTACTGTACTTGAGCTCGGGTGGCCGCAGGTGTTTGCTGAAAAACGCCAGGGGTTGCCAGCGACCTGCGATGAGTTGCTCTAGCACCCCACTGACTGCCGTGTTAGATGCGTCCACTGTGAGGGTGGTAGGGGCGTCCATTCTGGGATGTACTAGCATTGCGGCGTCCGCCAAAGCTTCCTTTGAACGAAAGCGGCGGCGGACTCCTCATCCCAGGTAATGTCCTTGCTCGGACCCGACATCAGGGTGAGCAGGGGGCGCATGATACGGGCAGCTGAAGGGAGGAAGCGGTGGTAGAAATTGACCATACCTACGAATTCCTGAAGACCTTTGATCGTGGTGGGTCGGGGGAAGTGGCGGACCGCATCTACCTTAGCGGGCAGAGGGGTTGCCCCGTCTTTAGTAATCCTGTGGCCCAGGAAGTCAATGGTATCGAGTCCGAACTGGCATTTGGCGGGGTTGATTGTAAGACCGTACTCACTCAGTCGGGTGCAGAGTTGACGGAGGTGGGACAGATGCTCCTGACGACTGCTGCTGGCTATGAGGATGTCGTCCAAATAGATGAACGCGAAGTCCAGGTCCTGTCCCACCGCGTCCATTAACCGCTGGAACGTCTGTGCGGCATTCTTCAGGCCAATCGGCATGCAGAGGAACTTGAAAAGGCCAAACGGGGTGATGAGAGCCATTTTGGGGACGTCGTCAGGATGCATCGGGATCTGATGGTACCCTCGGACGAGGTCTACCTTGGAGAAGATCCGTGCGCCGTGCAGGTTTGCTGCAAAGTCCTGAATGTTTGGTACAGGGTAGCGGTCCAGTGTGGTAGCCTCGTTCAGCCTGCGGTAGTCGCCGCACGGTCTCCAGCCTCCCGTCGCTTTGGGCACCATGTGCAGGGGGGAGGCCCATGGACTGTCGGACCGCCGGATGATCCCCAATTCCTCCATCCTCTGGAACTCCGAGCCTGGAAGTCGGAGCTTGTCAGGGGGAAGCCGCCGAGCGCGGGCGTGGAGGGGTGGACCCTGGGTCAGGATGTGGTGCTGTACGCCGTGTCGGGGCATGGCCACTGTGAACTGCGGTGCCAGAACCGATGGGAAATCTGCCAGGACCCTGGTGAAGTCGTTGTCGGACAGCGTGATGGAGCCGAGTTGAGGGGCTGGCAACTGGGCTGCACCCAGGGAGAACGTCTGAAAGGTCTCGACGTGTACCAGTCTCTTCCTGGGCAGGTCGACCAGTAGGCTGTGAGCCCGCAAAAAATCCACACCCAGAAGCGGTTGGGCTACGGCGGCCAGTGTCGACCAAAAACCGGCGTCCCAACCTTCTATCCCACACATACAGGAGGCTATCCCGAAGGCCAGCCGCCGTAGCCATCAGCGGCGGCTGGCCCTGGCGTTTCCCGGGAACTTGCAGGGTGGGCTACAACAGCGGGCTTCTGCGCTCCACCGCTGGTGGTAGAAGCAGCAGTGTTCCTAGGGCTGGGGGTTGGCGGGCTCTGCGGCCGGGCCTGGACTGGTTTGCTGCTGGGAGCGTGGCTGGGAGATCTGTGCGATGGACGCCCCGCTCACCTTTTTGGCGTTCCACAGCAAGTCCGCCCGAGCTGCTACCTTCCGGGGGTCACTGAAATCCGCGTCGGACAGCAGCAGGCGTATGTCCTCGGGCAGCTGCTCCAGGAATGCCTGCTAAAACATGAGGCAGGGTGTGTGTCCTCCGGCCAGAGACAACATCTCATTCATTAAAGCCGATGGAGGTCTGTCGCCCAAGCCATCCAGGTGCAGTAAATGGGCAGCCCGCTCGCGCCGTGAGAGTCCGAAAGTCCTGAGGAGCAGGGCTTTGAATTCCGTGTACTTGCCGTCTGCCGGGGGCGGCTGTACGAACTCCGCGACCTGGGCCGCTGTGTCCTGGTCGAGGGAGCTCACCACGTAGTAGTAGCGGGTGTCTTCTGAGGTGATCTGGCGAATGTGGAATTGGGCTTCGGCTTGCTGGAACCATAGGTTCGGTCGCTGTGTCCAGAAACCCGGCAGTTTCAACGAAACCGCATGAACAGAGGCGGCGTCGGTCATTTCTGGTCCAAAAATTGTTTGGACCGTCGGGGTCACCAATTGTAGCGGTGTGCTACACGCAGCGCTAAAATTACGACACGGAATCGGTAACTGCAGTCGAAGGAAAAAACTTTATTCGAAATCCTCAGCCTCACTTTTAAGCCTCCCTCAACCTGCCCCCCGTGGCGCAGAGGCTCCAAAGCTCTGTGCTCGCAAACCCCCGTAGGCTATCTAATTGTGAGCCGGTTCGGATGTGCCAGGAAATGGGTCGCCACAGTATTGCCACCAACTTGTTTCATCAATTTTAATATTCAAATCAGTTTCCCATTTTTATCTTGACTTATGAATTCCTTGTTTAATTGCCTGTTCTTGAATCAAATTATACATACCAGAAATAATTTTTTTAATTTTTCCTTTTTTATGAATTAAAGTTTCTATTTCATTAGGTTTTGGCAATAACATTGATTGTTCCAGTTTATCTCTTAAATAAGCCCTTAATTAGAAATAACAAAAAAGATTGATATTTTTTATTTATTCTTTAATTGGTCAAATGACATTAATATACCTCTTTTCAAACAATCTCCTATATGTCTAATCCCTTTGTGAAACCAGTTATATAAAAGTTGATTATCCTTTGTAAAAGGGATGTTTATTTTGAATTAAAGGTCTCTTTGCTAATAAAGATTTCTTTATCTCATCATCAACATTTATCTTATTCCATAAATCAATCAAATGTTTTAGTATAGAAGATTCTTTCTTTTCCCGTATCCATTTAGATTCCCATTTATATATAAAATCTTCTGGTATATTTTCTCCTATTTTATCTAATTCTATTCTAATCCATGCTGGTTTATCTTCATCGAAAAAAGATGCAATAAATCTAAGTTGATTTGCTTTGTAATAATTCTTAAAATTTGGTAATTGTTACCCTCCTAGGTCAAATTTCAATGTCAATTTTCCCAACGATATTCTTGACATCTTACCGTTCCAAAGGAATTTCCTCACACATTTATTTAACT
The DNA here is from genome assembly GCF_030144855.1 of Hypanus sabinus. Classification (NCBI taxonomy): domain Eukaryota; kingdom Metazoa; phylum Chordata; class Chondrichthyes; order Myliobatiformes; family Dasyatidae; genus Hypanus; species Hypanus sabinus. The sequence continues at coordinate 44,226,613 of NC_082716.1, read as the reverse complement.
CTTGAAAAAACTTCTGCGGTAATTGTATTGGTAGTGTTTGGAATAAATATTGTAATCTAGGGAATATATTCATTTTTACAGCATTGTCTCTACAATGTTATTGGTAACATTATCCATTTATCAAGATCCTCTTGAATTTTTTTCAATAATGGCAAATAATTTAATTTATATAAATTCTTTATATCATTATCAACTCTTATACCTAAATACTTTATGCCATTTATCAGCCATCTAAATTGAGTTATTAATTGTCATTGACTATAATCTCCTTTAGTAAGGGATAGAATTTCACTTTTATCCCAATTTATTTTATACCCTGATATTTTCCCATATTCTTCCAATCTAGAAGATAATTTACACAATGAATGTAATGGGTTAGTTAGATAAATCAGAACATCATCAGCAAATAAGTTAATCTTGTATTCCTCCTGGTTAATTCTGAAACCCATAATATCTGAGTCAGTTCTAATTAATTCAGCTAATGGTTCTATTGCCAACACAAATAAAGCAGGTGATAATGGACAACCTTGTCTAGTTGACCTTGTTAACTGAAATGATGTTGAAATTTGGCCATTTATCACCACTTTAGCTTTGGGGTTAGTATTTAAGATTTTAATCCATTTTGTAAAAGATACTCTTAATCCATATTTTTCCAATACCTTAAATAAAAAATCCCATTCCAATCTATCAAATGCTTTTTCTGCATCCAAAGCAACTGCCACACTCATTTCTTCCCTCTTTTGTGCCAAATGAATTATGCTAAGTAACCGAGTGACATTATCTGCCGATTGTCTATTTTTAATAAATCCTGTTTGGTCCTTGTGTATTAATTTTGGTAAGTATTTAGATAATCTATTAGATAAAATCTTTGCTATTATTTTATAGTCTGTGTTCAACAAAGAAATAGGTCTATATGATGTTGGCTTTAAAAGATTTCTGTCTTTTTTTGGCAATACTATTAAAATAGCTGTCAAAAAAGATTCTGGAAATTTATGCGTTCTTTCCACTTGGTGTATTAGCTCCATAAAAGGAGGAATTAATAAATCTTTAAACTTATTGTAAAATTCAGGCGGAAAACCATCTTCTCCTGGAGATTTATTACTCTGAAGTGATCCTAGAGCTTCTTCGACCTCTTTTAATTTAAAAGGCACATCTAATCCCTTCTGTTCTTCCGAATTCAATTTTGGGAGAGGTATTTGTGATAAAAACCTTTCTATCTCAACAATATCATTTTGTGATTCTGATTGATACAGTTCAGAATAAAAAATTTTTAAAATTTCATTGATTTCTAAAGGTTTATAAGTAATTTTATTTACACTTGTTCTAATTGCATTTATCGTTTTGGAGGCCTGGTCTGTTTTCAACTGCCAAGCAAGAATCTTGTATGATCTTTCACCTAGTTCATAATATCTCTGTTTAGTTCTCAAAATTGCTTTTTCTGTTTGGTATATCTGAAGTGTATTATATTGTAGCTTCTTATTAACAAGTTGTCTTTGTTTTTCTTGAGATTCTTTTTCTAATTTTGTAATCTCTTTTTCCAGTTGATCTATTTCTACCATATATTCCTTCATAATTTTAGAAGTATAACTTATTATCTGGCCTCTGAAATATGCCTTCATCGCTTCCCATAATATAAATTTATCATCAACTGAGTCTGTATCTAAAAAAAAAGGAATCTGTTTTTTCATAAAATCACAAAAATCTTGACGTTTTAATAATATTGAATTAAATCTCCATCTGTAAATCGATTCCTCCTTACCCATCATTATCATTGTCATTATCAAAGGGGAATGATCTGACAATATCCTTGCTTTATATGCCATATTTTTCACTCAGTCATGAATATTTGCTGATAGTAGGAAAAAAATCAATCCTTGAATAGGTTTTATGTCTATTTGAATAAAATGAATAATCTCTTTCTCTTGGGTTAATTCTTCATATATCAATCAAATTTAAATCTTTCATCAATGATAAAGTTAATTTTGCTACTTTTGGTTTTGTAACAACCTTTGTTGATCTATCTAAGACTGGGTCTAGACAAAAGTTAAAGTCTCCACCTATTAATATTTTATTGTGTGCATCAGCCAAATTCAAAAAAGCCTCTTTTACATCGTTTTCATTTGGTGCATAAATATTCATAAGTGTCCATAGTTCTGAAAAGATTTGACAATGTATAATTGCATATCTTCCCGCAGAATCAATTAATACATTTTGTATTTTAATTGGTAACATTTTGTTGATCAAAATTGCAACTCCCCTCGCCTTTGAATTAAATGAAGCTACTATAACATTTCTGACCCAATCTCTCTTTAATTTCTGATGTTCTATCTCTGTTAAATTTATTTCTTGTATAAAAGCTATATATATTTTCATTTTCTTAATATATGTTAAAATTCCTTTTCACCAGTCCATTAAACCCATTAATATTAAAACTTTAAAAATTCAGTAAATTAGTCATTATTTTTAATGGGGTTACTCTGGTCTATAATAATATATAATTTTTAAACTCTCATAGTATCTTGGGGAATTATTTTAAAATTCTCCATGCTGCTTTGTGTCTCCCCTCCGATCATTCAGGCAGAGAAAGAAAAATAGATAATAAAGAAAAAAAACAAAAAACCCCCCCTGCTAATGTTGTGAATGAAAAAAAAACACATTACCCCCCTCCATTGTGCGGGTCATGGCAAACGCCATGATTACACAAGTGAATCCCGTAGCGATCAATCTGAAGTTTCCCCAGCTCCCCCGTAACATGCAATAACTATATATGGGAAGAAAAAATAATATCACTACTCTCGATTGATATTTCTGAAATTTTTACCTTTCTCCCCTGTATCATATAATTAAAAGTATATTTAAATATTCTTCTGTCCTTAATGTCCATCAACTCACTTCAATGTCCCCATCTTCATCTTTAACCTGTTTCACTTTTAAATCTTTTCTGTGTCTGGTGAATATTTGGGAGTTCTTGTGCAAACTCCTCTGCATCCCGATGATCAGTAAAAAAAAATCTTCTTTTTCCATCATCCAAAAAAATTATCAGTGTTGCCGGGTGGCGCAATATAAAGTTATAACCCTTTTCCCATAAAACTTTTTTCGCTGGGTTAAATTCCTTCTTTCCCTTCTGAAGGTCATAACTTATATCAGGATAGAAAAGAATTGCCTTCCCTGCTGTCATCAATGGCCCGTTTCTCTTTCTGGCAAGTTGGGCAGCCGCCTTCAGGATCTTTTCTTTATCTTGATATCTTAAGCATTTTATCAAGATTAGTCCTGGGTTTTTATCAGGTTGAGGTTTTGGTCTTGAGGCTCTGTGGACCCTTTCGATTTCAATCAACTGGGTTCCCTCTTTCATTTCCAAATTTTCCAGGATCCATTTTTGAAAAAATTTTATTGGATCCTCTCCCTCTATCCCTTCTTTAAGACCAACAATTTTAATATTATTTTGTCTACTAAAATTTTTAAGCACGTCTATTTTTTTCCAACAGTTGTTTTCTTTCTGATGTCCAGGGAAGAATATTATCTTCCATTTTATTCACTCTATCAATAGTGTCTCCTGTTATTTCTTCCAGCTTTTTAACTTTCTTGTCCGTTTTCTCCTGTTTTTTCACCATTTTATCAAACATAGTCTTCATATTTTTAATATCATTTTAATATTTTTAATTCTTTTAATTCGTGCATTGTTTGCGCCAAAGCTTCTCTTATGTCTCTAGAATATCTTCCACCTCCAACCTTTTCCTGTTGTTCTTCTTTTACCTCCTCATCTTCATCTGTATGTTCCGGAGAATCCGAATCCTCTTCGGGTTCATTTTCACTTCCGCTTCCAATCGTAGCTGGAATTTGTAGTTCAAATTGCTCATGTTTGTGCTTGCCTTTTCCTGCGCGCACACGCAGTTCCTTTTGTTCCTTCTTAGAAGCTGTTGATGTTGCGGCCGATTCCTGTTCTATATCGCTGGAGGTAAGATGCACTTGAGTCCGAGGCTTCTTCATGGTGGCCGGCCCAGCTTGTACTGTCTGCAAAGTAGAAGTTTTCTGCTTTGTCTGTTTAGGAGGCATATCTAAGGAAAATCCTTAGTAGTTTAGACATAGTTTTTAGAAAATATTTACTAACTTTTCTTCACTTAAACATTAATTAATTAGTTTTTTTAGGGGAGAGCTGGCTTTTCACGTCTCAATTCTACGTCATCACATGACGTCCCCCTGTGGTGGTACTACTAAGCCATTCTGGGTGATGGACATTGAAGTCCCCCACCCAGAGTACATTCTGTTCATTGCCATCCTCAGTGCCCCCTCCAAATGCTGCTCAACATAGAAAAGTACTGATTCATCAGCTGAGGGAGGACTGGATGTGATAATCGGCAGCAGGTTTCTTTGCCCATGTTTAACCTGGGGCCATGAGACCAGATGGGGTCTAGGGTTGATGTTCGCACTTGTGCCACCACCTCTGTTAGGTCTGTCCTGCCGGTGAGACAGTACATACCCAGGAATGGTAATGATGGCGTCTGGAATGTTAACGGTAAGGTATGATTCTGTCAGTACAACTACGTCAGGTTGTTGCCTGACTTTGGCACAAGTCCCTAGATGTTAGTAAGGAGGATTTCACATGGTCAACAAGGCTGGTTTTGCCATTGTCATTTCCAGTGCCTAGGACGATGCCGGGTTATCTGCCCAGGTTCATTCCTCATTATTTTCTTTTTAGTGGTTGCTAGGCCATTCAGAGGTCATTTAAGAGTCAACCACATTGCTATGTATCTGAGTCACACATAGACCAGACCAGGTAGGATTGCTCCCCTAAAGGGCAGTAGTGAACCAGATGGGCTTTTATGACAATCAACATGGTTTCATGGTCATCAGATATGTTTATTGAATTCAAATTCACCATCTGCCATGGTGGGATTTGAACTCAGCATATAATTGGGTCTCTGGATTACTTATCCAGTGGTAATTACCACTACACCAAATTTTCCTTGAGATGGCCTTAATAAATTTGTACAATATGTCCCAGCTTTTGTATTCTCTGACTGCATGAAAAAAACATGGACTTTTTTCAGTCTAATCTGCTACCTTCAAATTTTTTTTTTGCATCAATGTACAAGTCTCTTAGTTCTTGCACTAACTGTTTTTGCTGCAAAGATATATTACTACTTACCCCTCTTCATTTAAATGTATCTGCCTATTGTTAGCAAAATTTCAGATGATGACGAGAAGGAGTACAGGGGCGAGATTTATCAGCTGGTTGAGTGGTGTCGCAGCAACAATGTCAATGTTAATAAGAACAAATAACTGATTGTGGAGTTCAGAAAGGGTAAAGCAAGGGAACACATACCAGACTTCATATAGGGAAAGAGTGAGTAATTTCATGTTTCTAGGTGTCAATATCTCTGAGGAACTATCCTGGGCTCATCATATTGATACAGATACAAAGAAGGCATGACAGCAGCTGTATTTCATTAGGAGTTTGAGGAGATTTTGTCTGTCACCAAAGACACTTGCAAATTTCTAACTGTCTGGTATGGATGGGCTACTGCACAGGATCAGAATAAGCTGCAGAGACTTGTAAAATTAGTCAGCTCCGTCATGTTTACGAGCCTCCAGAATATCATGTGCACTAGTATACACAACATCTTCAAGGAGCGATGCCTCAAAAAGTTAGCATCCATCATTAAGTACTCCCAAGACATGCCCTATTCTCATTGCTGTCATCATCAGGAGGTACAGGAGCCTGAAGGCACACACTCAATGATTCAAAAACAGCTTCTTCCCTTCTGCCATTCAATTTTAAAAGGACATTGAACCCGTAAACACTGCCTCACTACATTTTTTTTAAATTTTTGCACTACTTATTTAACTGCATTATTTAATATATGAATACTTACTGTAATTCATGTTTTTTGTCTATTATATATTACATTGTGCTTCTGCCGCAAAGACAACAAACTTCACAACATATGCTGGTGATACTAAACCGGATTCTGATTCATATTCTTCTGTCAAACCACTTCAGGAACCTTGAAGCTTTTCATTGTCTGTTGCAGCCAAGTATTTAATATCTAGTTCAAATACTAGTTTGTGGTGAACATTTTTGTTTGTCTGCTCCATACAGAAAAGCAACATTCAGCATCACTCTGCCTTGTGTCCCTTGGGTAATTTGTAATCTTTGTGCTGCCACATTTTTCACTACTAAGCATATTTGGTAGTCTATTCTGTTGGATGTCACTATTTAATTCTTAGACTGTTTCATTGACATTCTCTTGGCAGTTTAACTGACTTATCTGCTTGTGTTTTAAATAATTGTATAAAAGCAACTGGTTATTCTGTTTCTTAATGTCTGGAGTATGTTCTGTATATGCAAGTTAAGTATTCCTCTAGTGGTTATACCAAGTATACTTGTAGTAAGCTCTGAAAACTTATTTGTTCTGCTTATTTGAATAATGACTTTCTAATTGGTTAATTATCTATAAATTTAAATGGAATTGTTCCCTTTCTATGGGCATAAAATAGTTAAACACAAAGCAGCACCATCTTATTCTTAGGTCTTGGTTCTTTTGCCCCTCTCTTTGCTTAGTAGGGACTCTTTGCTTAGTCCCCCTCTTTGCTATCACTGTCTGTTCTGTCCATTTTCTTTGTTCTATCAATGCTTAAGAAAACAATTGTGAAGTAGCAAGTTTTGTGCCTCTTTCTTGACGCCTAAAAGAACCTTTGATTAAAACATCAGAATCCAAAATGTGGCATAGTCGGGAGGATTATGAGGTTTAGGACTCAGAACATTTGAAGACAAAGGTGGGGGGGTGTGGTTTTGGTACCTGAACAAAAGGGTAAGAACTTCCACTCTTCCTCTGTTGCCTGAGAGGAAAATAGGTTCTGGCTTCGGATATCAGATAGAAATTATGATTGAGCACTGCTGCATTGTTATTTAAAAGGGAACAAGAAAATATCAGTTGCAAACTACTCAGCTGTAACCTATTCAGTTACAATCTATTTCAGTTGTACCATTATGTGTTTTGATACCTAGTAAAAATACTGGTTCTGCATTCTATTTGGTTGTAATCGATGAAGATTTTGAGATTGCGTCAAAGTGATAAAAAATACATACAAAGTAAGATCGATTCAAAACAATGGCCAGAGTCGTGAAACAGACTAAGAGCTCTTGCCTGAATAAAATATTTGTTTGATATAATTTACCAACGATGTTATATTTTTTAACAATGATAGAGACAGTTTAAAAAGTCTGAAGAGCAAATAATTGCATTAACAGAGCAAACGAAAGAACAACATGGTAATTCATTTGAAGTGCATTATGCAGAGCTTGGATGCAAACTAAAACAAAATGAAAAAGCTCAGCCCTGACTTCAAATGCATGACTCTGCAAGTGCGCTGCTAGTGACGTTATTGCTGGTAGTCCACTCTGTGAAACATCAACTTATTAAGCTGTGCCGAGTATTTGCAGCCCACATCAAACAGTTCCCAGAGACAGCGACACTATCTAAGCACCGAGGAATTACTGTTGTCAGTGGACAGCCTCCTGAGACAGCGACACCATCAGAACTCCAAAGAATTACAGAATGAACATGGCATGAATCTTACAGCCGCCTCTGGTGACTTGAGTAAGACTGATAGTGATGGAACAATAGGATGGAGAGCTATGTCACAGCTTGTTCCAGTGAAGATCAAGAGAGTGAAGGCACACAGGACTGAAGATTAAACCATTGTTAATCAATGTATTGATCCATCAACTGTTTTCAGTTTCCAGAGGACATCACACAAGTTGATTACAATTATTGATGTGCCCAGTGTATTCTTGTCACTGGCACCTGAATGTCAATTGTGATTGGCTTTTACAGTTGATTGTGAACAATACCAGTGTGCGAGAGCAACAGTCCCACTGTCTATCTCTTAAGAGACTTGGCAGCCATTGATTCGACTATCGTACAATACGTGGTTAATGTCCTGATTGCATCAGAAACTGCAGACCAGCATGAACAAGATGTACTTTATATTCTCTATTCTCCAAAGATCCCAAAGCAAATCTACATGAGGCACAATTGCAACAAGAGGAGATAATTTACTTGGGACAGAAAATTTCCCAAGGGAGGCAGGAAGTCACTGAGAATTGTGCAAAAGCCTATAGGTCAGCAAAACCTCCTAAAACAGTTCAGCAACTCCGATCATTTCTGGGTTTGTGTAGCTGCAACAGTACATGTATGCCCAGCTACTCAACAATCTACTGAAAGCCAGTAAGCGCTCAGATGACCCTAGTAGTCTTAATAATGAATAAGTGAAAACGTTTCAAACTTTAAAGGTGACATTGTTCACTGCTTCTGCATGGGGAATTCCTGATAAAGTTAATTTACCTCAGATGTCAATGAGAAACATATGAAGGCAGTCTTCGCTCAACAACATGGAGACCAACAGCTTCCTGTTGGTTATTACTCTGCCAAAGATTTGTACACTGGCTTCTCAATGATTGAGAGAGGAATTTGAATGGTTCTTTCTGAAACTGAAACCCTGCCATGAGGAAACATGGCTCCTGGTGTCTCTGTTTGACAGGCAGAATAGAAAGCTTTGATTGAGGCCTGTTAAGTTGGCAGAAGGAAGGTCAGTTAATGTATAGACTGATTCTCAATATGCTTTTGGAATTTTTAATGATTTTGTAAACTTATGGAGACAGAGGATTTCTTAAGGCTGTAGGAACCCCAATCAAGAATTGGCCAACTAACATAAGAACTTACTGATGTCATACAACTGCCCCCAGAAGTTGCTGTATTGAAATGGAAAAACCACTCCAAAATGACCACAATGATGAACTTGTAAAAAGGACAGCTTGGGAAGGAGTAGAAGTAGTACCAGGAACATGTGCAGTGAATCTGACAACTGGAATTAAGGAAACAATTTTGAATTCTCTATCACAGACAAATGTACAGATATCTGAGAGATGTAAGTTGTAAGCTGTAAGTTCCTGAGAGGCGAAGTGGTTCTGAATGGAGAATGGTGGGATATTGTAGTCCCAACTAAGCTGCATCCTTATCAGGTACTGCAAATACACTCCTTAGGATCCATTAGAATGGAAAAGAGGACTGACAGATTCTTCCAATGATGTTGGAATCCAAAGCTCAGGGCATAGCCTTGGCCAATGCTTGAAAGATGCATGACATGCCAAAAAATAAATCCTGGAGCAGTGGGCAAAGCCACCACAATTAAGGGTTCCTGCCCTATCTGGTCCATTTTTACACTTACAAGTGGATTACATTTTACCAAAGTGTCAAGGATACTCAGATGTATTGGTAATAGTGGGCAAGTTTTCAAGATGGGTGGAGGCAATTCTAGCAAAAAAAAGCCCTTGCCACACATGTAGCAAAAACTCTAAGCAAAGATTCTATTTGTAAATGAGGATTACCATGTCAAGTCGATTCTGACCAAGGAATACATTGGAGCTGTTTGTCAGGAATTATGTTAACTGATGAACATTGAATAGTTTCATTGGGGGTTCCGGTGACGTCATCGTCCAGAATGGCAGATTAAGTCAATAGCTCCTCCGGAAAAATGCATATTTTGCCCCGTTAATCCATCAAATATAAGATCTTTTGAAAATATCTGAATTGGTAAGGGGGGCAAGAATGGGGCAAAAAAGAATGGAGATTAAAAAAAGCATCACTGCAAAGCCTGTGGACGAGAGGGGTGCAGCAAGTGGCTGTCCTACCCGACCGCGTGGTAGTGAGGCTGACAATGGGCCTCATTCAGGCGAAACAGCAAATATGATAAAAATTCTGGAAGAGATACGGGAGTTCCAAAAAGATATAAAACAGCCACTAAATGATATCAAGTCAGAGCTCGCCACCATCAATCAAAAAATAGCAGTGGCAGAGACATGAATTGAGAAGATGGTAGATCATGTGCAAAACATGGAATGGATACTAAGAAAGACGATAAAAATATTAAATCAACAATAAAGTAAACTGCTTGACCAGGAGGGAAGATCACGGTGGAAAAATATCAGGATATTCAATGTTCCCGAAGGAGCAGAGGATTTGTCTATGATGGAGTTTGTACAAAAGTTGCTGCAGAACGTGCTGGAGATTCCTTTGACTATGGAGCTTGAAATTGAGAGGGTGCACCATGTGCTGATCCTGAGGCCTACTGGAGACAGAGAAAATAAGCCACGCTCAATAGTAATTTGATTCCTTCAATACAATACCAAGGCGGAGATTCTAAGGGCCTGGGGAAAGAAGAGGGTGTTTTTGGATGATAATTCGATCAAGGTTACCTCCCGGCGGTCCTGCAGAAATGTAAAGAATACTCTGAAGTAAAGTGAATATTAAAGCAAGGGAAGATTAGATTCCAAACTCCATACCCTGCCAAACTCCGAGTGTTTTATGAAGATGGGACACGGCTGTATCGGACAGTGGAAGAGGCGAACACAGACATGAAGGCCAGGGGGTTGCCCGTCAGTGTGATCAAACCGAGAGAAAGCCTGGTTGAGCAGTTATCCCGCTCTGCTTGGGAAATAATTAGAGAATTGAGAAGCAGGGGATGGGAGGAGGGCAAGAGAAGTATATCAGGAAGAGACTGTGAGTTTTCTGAAGAGAGCCCTCACCCCCTCCAGAAGAACCATTAGGTTTGGCTTAACTTTAAAAGTGTTGATAACCTAAACGGAAGCAAAAATAGACCTATCTGAAGAAATACAAGTCAAGTCACTTTTTATTGTCATTTCAAACATAACTGCTGGTACAGTACATAGTAAAAATGAGACAACATTTTTCAGGACCATGGTGCTATATGAAACAGTACAAAAACTACACTGAACTACGTGAAAACAACACAGAAAAAATCACTAGACTGCAGACCTACCCAGGACTGCATAAAGTGTACAAAACAGTGCAGGCATTTCAATAAAAAAATAAACTAGACAATAAACACTGTAGAGGGCAGTAAGTTGGTGTCAGTCCAGACTCTGGGTACTGAGGAGTCTGATGGTTTGGAGGAAGAAACTTACATAGTCTGGTCGTGAGAGCCCAAATGCTTCGGTGCCTTTTCCCAGATGGCAGGAAGGAGAAGAGTTTGTATGAGGGGTGCGTGGGGTCCTTCATAATGCTGTTTGCTTTGCGGATGTAGCATGTAGTGTAAATGTCTGTAATGGCGGGAAGAGAGACCCCGATGATCTCAGCTGACCGCCCGATCCACTGCAGGGTCTTACGATCTGAGATGGTGTAATTTCTGAACCAGGCAGCAATGCAGCTGCTCAGGATGCTCTCAATACATCCTCTGTAGAATGTGATGAGGATGAGGGGGGTGTGGGAGATGGACTTTTCTCAGCCTTCGCAGAAAGTAGAGACGCTGCTGGACCTTCTTTGCTATGGAGCTGGTGTTGAGGGACCAGGTGAGATTCTCTACCAGGTGAACACCAAGATATTTGGTGCTCTTAACGATCTCTACCAAGGAGCCATCGATGTTCAGCAGAGAGTGGTCGTTCCATGTCTTCGTGCAGTCAACAACCATCTCTTTTGTTTTGTTCATATTCAGAGAAGGTTGTTGGCTCTGCATTGGTCCGTTAGTTGCTGCACCTCCTCTCTGTATGCTGTCACATCGTTCTTGCTGATGAGACCCATCACGATCATGTCATTGGTGAACTTGATGATGTGGTTTGAGCTGTGTGTTGCAGCACAGTTGTGGGTCAGCAGAGTGAACAGCAGTGGATTGAGCACACAGCCCTGGGGGGCTCCTGTGCTCAGTGTGATGGTGTTGGAGATGCTGCTTCCGATCCGGACTGACTGAGGTCTCCCAGTCAGGAAGTCTAGTATCCAGTTGCAGAGAAAGGTGTTCAGGCCCAGTAGGTTCAGCTTTCCAATCAGTTTCTGAGGAATGATTGTGTTGAATGCTGAACTGAAGTCTATGAACAGCATTCGAATGTACATATTTTTTTGTCCAGGTGGATTAGGGCCAGGTGGGGGGTGATGGCAATGGCATCGTCTGTTGAACGGTTGGGATGGTATGCGAACTGTGGTGGGTCCAGTGAGGAGGGGGCAGCAGGGTCTTGATGTGCCTCATGACAAGCCTCTCGAAACACTTCATGATGGATGTGAGTGCAACAGGACAGTAGTCATTGAGGCAGGATACTGAAGATTTCTTCGGCGCGCGGGATGATGGTGGTGGCCTTGAAGGGAGATGTTGAAGATGTCAGTGAGAACATCTGCTATCTGATCTGCATATCCTCTAAGCACTCTACCTGGAATATTGTCTGGTCCAGCAGCTTCCGTGGGTTGACCCTGCACAGGGTTCTCCTCACATCGGCCACAGTGAGACACAGCACCTGGTCATTTAGAGGAGGGGTGGACTTCTTCGCTGCCATGTCATTTTCCACCTCAAAACGAGCATAGAAGTTGTTCAGTGCATCTGGGAGTGAGGCATCACCTGCACAATTAGGTGATGTTGCCCTGTAGTTGGTGATGTCCTGAATGCCCTTCCACATGCGCTGCATGTCGCTGCTGTCCTGGAAGTGGCTGTGGGTTCTTATTATAATGTGGATTTTATATTACTCAATTATTTTTTTATTCATTCATTCATTCACTCCTTTTCCCCTACCTGATGAGGATAGAGATATATAATATGGGAGGAATACACAGGGAAATCTTTTCTGTGTAATGGACATAGATTTGTTTACTTACTTTTATGGGTACTGCAACGGGGACCCTCAACTCACAGGTAAGAGGGGCTAATCCCCCACAGCTAGATGTTTATTCTAGCTCAACCCAGGGTCATCTACTAGAGACCTCAGCCTTGGAATCACACCTTCGTTGCCTTTTTTTTTATTATTCACATCTCTTGGTTTCTTATTTTTTCAGGGAGTAGATCGATTAAGTTTTATTCTGCTAATTTCAAACATATATTGACAGATAAATACACATGGCTAAGGACAAAGTAAAATTCATTTCTTTTAATGTCAATGGGTTGTTAAATCCAATCAAACAAAGTAAAATTCTATCCAAAATTAAAATAGAACAATGCCATGTGTATATTTGTAGGAAACTCACTTAAGTGATAATGAGCATGGAAAACTAAAGAGAATGGGCTTCACTAATGTGTTTTTCTCCTCGTAGAAATCAGGACATAGGAGAGGAGTTGCTATTCTTATCTCAAGCAAGCTAAATTTTGAAAAAAATATTCGAAATGGGAGATAAGGAGGGCAGATATATTCTGGTAAGGGGGAATATAGATGGAAATTCAGTTACTCTATTGAATATATATGCACGCCCAGGAAGTGATATTAGTTTCTTTCAGAAAATTACTAATGTTATGGTAACGGAAACAGAAGGTCTCCTGATATGTGGGGGAGACTTAAATTTACAATTACAACCAAAGTTAGACTCTTCCAATAGAAAAACCTATGAAACAAAATCCCTACATAAGAAAGTTAATACCCTTTTTGAGGATGTTGGTCTAATTGATATATGGAAGGATATTTTCCACAACAGAAGGGATTACATTTATTATTCTGCCCCCCCATTCTGTATATACAAGAATAGACTATTTCATGACATTTAGAAAAGACAAAGACAAAATAAACACCTGTGGAACTGGGACAATAGATGTAAGTGACTATGCACCTATATATGTATCTGTTGATTTTGACCTACAACCAAAGAATACTATTTGGAAATTAAATTCAAGTCTCCTCAATGATCCCAACTTTAAGGAATGAATTAAAAGAGAAATTGGTCTTTACTTACAATTCAGTGATAATGGAGAGGTTTCACCCATTCTACAGGATACTCTAAAGGCTGTTTTAAGAGGGAATATTAGAGTGATATCTTCATACAAGGAATAAAACATTAGAGGAATTACAAAATAGGCTGAAGGAACTAGAAAAAAGCACAAATTGAATTTGGCACAGGATACATTAGAGGAAGTTTTAAAAATTAGGAATGAAATTAATAGTTTGGCTACACAAGAAATCAGGAAAGATTTAGTGTTTTTGAAACAGAAACATTATGAAAGTGGATCTAAGTCTATGAAAATACTGGTTGGAAACTGAAAAAAAAATAGCAGAAAGTACAATTAATAGAATTTGGGATCCAAGAACAAAAATAATTAAAAAAATTAAGCTAAGTGAAATTCAAGAAGCTTTTGAAGTGTTTTACAAAACTCTATATTCCAAAGTTCCAGGGAGAAGCATAACCCATATTGACACCTTCCTGACTTCTCTAGAGTTACCCACTTTAAGCGAAGAACAAAATAGAACGATGACTGCTGATGTAACTGAAGTTGAACTAAAAGCTGCAATTAGTAGGCTTAAATTAAGCAAGTCACCAGGGTCAGGTGGGTATATGGCAGAGAGGTACAAAGAATTTTAAAATGAGTTAATTCCTGTCTTACTCGCCACACTGAACTGGGCTCTAAAAAAGGCACAAGTGTCACCCAGCTGGAAGGAGGCAATAATCTCAGCTATCCCGAAAGAAGGCAAGGATAAAATGGAATGTGGGTCATTTAGACCAATATCCATTCTTAATGTAGATTATAGATTACGTACCTCCATCATGGCTAAACGATTAGAAGCATTTTCTACCCACACTGATACATAACGATCGGACAGGTTTTATACAACAACGCCAAACACAAGACAATATACGAAGGGCACCACATTATCGATCATATACAAATAAAAATAAAATCAAAATAATAGTGATAAACATGGATGCTGAAAAGGCATTTGATTCGGAAATTGTAATTTTCTTTACAGAGTTTTACGTAGATTTGGTTTCCATGACAATTATTAAACTATATACAGGCACTATATGACAATCCTACTGCTAGGATTAAAATCAATGGATATTTATCAAATAGTTTTGCCCTAGAAAGGGGCACGAGACAGGGTTGTGCATGGTCACCACTACTTTTCACATTATATCTGGAACTTATATCTTTCATACAACTATACCCCAGCAAGAGAAATTGAAAATATATATCCCTGGGCATGGCAAACAGAGTCTTTCAAATATTTTGGAATTATTATGCCAAAAGATTTGGCAAAATTATCAGAATGCAATTATCTGCCTCTATATAAAAAAATTAAGTAAGATATAACAAGATGGAACCTAATTCCTTTTGTTCAAGGATTGAATCTATTAAAATGAATATACTGCTCAGACTATTGTATCTCTTTTCATACTCTACTGATAGAGATTAATCAAAATCAATTCAATGAATGGAACAAAATGTTGTCAAGATATATTTGGCAAGGTAAAAGGCCTAGAGTTCATCTCAAAACTTTGCAATTAGCCGGGGGTATGGGGCCTACCTTCTCTTAGAGATTATTATTTTGCAGCACAGTTGAGAGCTGTGATACGTTGGTGTAACTCATCACATGACGCTCAATGGAAAAACATTGAGGAGGGGATACTTCCCATCCCCGTACAGGCAATTTTGGCTGCTAACAACCTATAAAGGTACATAAATACTATTGATAACCCATGGGTGAAATGGACTCTTAAAATATGGAAAACTATTATAAAAGAATATAAACTAGAGGGAGATATTGCAGTTCTTAAATATGACTCAGATTTTACTCCAAATAAACTGGATGCTAGATTTAAGGGCTGGACAGTTAAAGGAATAACAGTTCTTTGCAATATAATGAAAGAAGGAACACTGTTCAGTTTTGAAATGCTTAAAGAGAAACAATTATTAGAAAAACAAGACTTTTATCAGTATTTACAGATGTGACAATATGTTAATAGGACGGTTAAAAATGTAACCAAGGCAAGAACATGTTTGATAGAGCTATTTAGAAAACCAGGTAATTCAGATAACAGTAGTAGAATCATTTCAAACGTATATAAGGGTTTCTCAAATCTTAAAACACATTCAGCCTCATACATTAAAACAAAATGGGAGAAGGAAGGAGGGATAATTATATCTGAGGAAGAATGGACAATAATGTGGAGGTATCAATGGAAGTGTACCAGATTACAGAAATGGAGGAAGTTAGAATGAAAAAACTTGATTAGATATTTTATTTCACCCTCTCAGAAATCCCATTATGATAGTAACCCCCCTATTTGCTGGGGAAATTGTGGAAATCAAAATGCAAACCATTATCATTTTTCTGGGAATGCTCTGTTATCAAAGACTATTGGAGTGAGATACACAATGCCCTACAAGACATCTTTAAACGTGAAATACCCTTAGAGAGTAAGACCATATATTTTGGGTATTTACCTAAAGAATGGTTGAAAAGAGATAAATATTTAATGAATATACTGCGGGTGGCTGGTAAAAAGACTCTTACTAGGAAATGGTTATCACAGGAGAGCCCAACCTTAAATGCATGGATGGAAATTACAATGGACATTTACAAAATGGAGAAGATAACAGCATCTGTTAATCATAAGTTGGAACAATTTGATTCATACTGGGAAAATTGGTTTAACTACATAACATCTCATAGGCCTTATTTTATCCTCTCAAATCAATGAATATGTTGTTTTAAAAAAAAATCACTCCCTATTTGTACATAGTTTTTTCCTTTCGCTTGTTCTTTCTTTCCTCTCTTTTCTATAAGTGTATACCTCAGATAAATATCATGTGGAGATTTGTGGCATATATGATTATTATATATATGTACAATATCTGAAATACATCTTATGGAAATGTTTGATGATGAACTTCAATAAAAAATAAATTACAAAAAATTGAGTTGTTGCACTATCCACATCACCCAGAGTCATCAGGACAAGTGGAACAAATGAAGAAAACCAACAACAGTGATTGACTAAGTCTCATGAGGAAGGCGTACTATAGCCTTTGGCTCTTCCTATGTACGTAACATCAGAGCAACCGCAAACAAGTAAGCTAAACCGAGGCCGCTCGAGGTGGTAACAGGGTGTCCTAAGTCACTGCCAGGAGCCCTCAATCTCAGAGAGGCTGGTATACTCATTACAGCAGACAATTCAGTTCACTATTTTGTGAAATTAACCCAAACTGTCCAGTCTTCTCAACAGATTTCTGCTGCTTGGAGTGAAACAAACAGAAGGGGGACACACCCTTATTACTGATTAAGAAACGACTTTAGGAACCATTGAGAACTGGATGGAAAGGTCTTTAGCAAGTGCTGTTAATTCGTAACTCGGCACTGACAGTAGAAGGTAACAGTAAATGGACACACACCAGCCACTACAAGAAAGCTAAAGTGGCTCCCAGTGAAGACAAGTGCTGTGGTCATTCTGCTTATAACACCTATGTCATAGTGCCTACACTGAGCAAATTACAAACCAGCCAGAAGACTGCAAGCAAGTTACAACTACTAGACATAATGACATTTATTCTAATATGATTTGTTGTTGTATTTTTGCTAATTTCTTATTTTTGCTATCTCCTTCTGGTGTTGGAGATGCTGCCTCCGATCTGGACTGACTGAGGTCTCCCAGTCAGGAAGTCTAGTATCCAGTTGCAGAGGGAAGTGTTCAAGCCTAGTAGGCTCAGCTTTCCAATCAGTTTCTGAGGGATGATTGTGCTGAATGCTAAACTGAAGTCTATGAACAGCGTTTGAACGTATATGTCTTTTTCTCCTTCATTTATTTGGGACACTATACTGCTTAATTGAGACAGGAGACTTAACAGTTTCGAACTAGTGTTAGGCACTGCACCGTTTTTATATACCGTCAGTTGAGTATGCTTATATTCAAAAAACAGTGATATCTGTCACTGGTAGTTGCCAAGAAATAAGCAGTAAGATAATTCAGAACCATATTGCTTACTGTGGATTCAAACATTCAGACCTGGAGATGCCAGAAATTGCTGAGAGTGAAAATGAAATGATTTCATTCCTTCAAGTTGGGAAATACAGGTAGTCCCCGAGTTATGAACGTCCGACTTACGGACAACTCGTACTTACGAACCGAGGAAGGAGAACGCCATCTACCATTTTAAGTCAGATTGTGATGCCATCCGCCATTTTAAGTCGGATCACGATGTGGTCTGCCATTTTAAGTGGTTGCAGTTGACACTGTATTGAGTGTTTAACTTTGTATTTGGCTTAAATTTTTCTTAGTAAGATTCACCCTGACCCCCCCCACTACCGTTCCGGTCGGCTGGTGGCGCAGTGAGATCAACACCGGGCTGGAGAATGGAGGTTTCAGAGTTCGATCCAGTGACAAACCGCTCCTGTGCCGGGTTGATGTCGATCCATTGTCTCCTGTACCATCCGTGATGGGTCGATGTCAAGCTCGCAACTCGACCTCATAAAAAAAGCACCCACCTCCAGTTTAAATTCCCACGCGGAATATTGTGGAAGATCAAATACCCAAACCCAGCACAGCCCCCACTTGTCCTGTTTAGCCTATCACAGTGTGGTGGTCCTTAGGACCCAGCGGACTTCAGGAGCCGGCGGAGCTCGGGACCCGCCACCCACAGTGTTTCTGTTCTAATGATGGGAAGCGATCGTGATTGAAAATAGAGTGGAAATAATAAAACGTTTAGAAAGAGGTAAAATGCCATCAGTCATTGGAAAAGCATTAGGCTACAGTTGGTCAACATTCGGAACAATTTTAAAGGATAAAGTTAGAATAATGGAGCATGTGAAAACTATAATTATTACTAAGCAACGCAGTGGTTTAATTATTAGAATACTTATGTTTTTTAAGTGTTTTATATGCATTGAAAGGTAAAACATGTACTATATACTAAGATAAACGTTTGACTAACTGACGCTAAATAATACTGGATGTACTTGTTCTGACTTACGTACAAATCTGACTTAAAGACGGACTCGAGTGGAACTCATACGTAACTGGGGGACTATCTGTATAAAGAATCTGAAGGTATCAACAATCATCTTAAATGTTACAATGAAAATATAGATTTGAAGGATGCAATCATTGAAAGTATTGTTTGAAGACAGTCCGTTATTTACACAAGGTGTCTGCACTGATTTTGTTTGAGGCAGTGTATGCTGAATTGCTCCTGTGGTTTTTTTTTATATACCTTTAACTATTATCATTCAACTTCAGCTCATTGCAGCAGCTGCTTAATTGAGCCAAAGTGTACTGCCCTTATATGTCCCAATTAACTGGAATCTACTCTATTTTATACTTAATGTCAATACCACACGTTTTTCTGCCACTGAATTTTCAGATGTAATGATACTAAATGTGTGATTCAGAGACAGAAGGGGTATTGTTGGAGCTGACTGTTTCATTCTTACATTGTTTAATTGTTACTTTGCAGTTTAACAGTTTAATGTCAGTTTGCGTTTTATATAATCACTTGTATACAAGTAACTGCTCCCTCTGCTTCCTTGTGGTATCCAAGTATGTGTGTGTTTAATATGCCTCTAGTGGTTAAACAAAGCACAATTCTGGAAAGCTCTGTAGGATTCGCTGTAGTGCATTATTTGAATAATGATGTTCTCATTGGTTAACTCTATCCATAAATTTGAATGGAATTGTTCCGTATCTTTGGGTATAAAATGGCAAAGCACAAAGCATCATTATCTTCTTGTTGTTCTTTTATCTCTCTTTTTGCTTAGTAGACCTCTATCAATGTCTGTTCTGTCCCTGTTTTCTTTGTTCTATAAACCCTTAATAAAATAATCATGAAGCAACAAGTTTTGTGACTTTTTCCTGAATTCTAAAAGAACCTTTGATCACAACATAAGAATATAACAATTCAAACAATATCAACTGCATTGTCATCACCAAATAATTAGATGGTCCAGAATCTTCCCCTAGTCTGTTGGTCTTCATGGTAAATCCAAACTTGGTTTACGTGCATCTGTCACTGTCAACTTGCTGGTAATAGCCAACACCATTTTCAGGGGCAAAGTTTTGGGTGTGGAAATATTGTTGGACTATTGTAATGGACAAGTCACGAGGTTGTGGAGTCTATTATAACACTTACTTGAAAAAGAATCCAAACTTCAGTGTCTCAGTTTATATATCCTTGAGACCTAGAAGGAGGTAATTTGGCCCATTGACTTTCCCAGCTCTCCAAGCATCAATTCCATATTTCCCTGTGACCCCTCTCCAATGTCCATTAACCTCTAGTGATTCTCTTGTCATCTACATACACCAGCTATTTAACCTAGCAGCTTTCCTAGCAGGAAACTGGAGCACTTAAGGGAACACACATGGAAAATGGACAAGTTGCTCAATGACCCCACCCCCATATCTTGAAGCCATGTCCCCAATTTAAAGGAGATGGCACCAAAATCGTATTTAAAGTGAGGTTAGCTGAGATGTCATTGAGTGACAGAGGGCGCAAGCAGGCTAATTGGTTTGTTTATGCTCCTCTGCTCTCCATTCCTGTGTTTTCTAGGGCCAAGCAGGCCTATTATAGCTTTTTGAAAAAGTAGTAATACTCAGTTCCATACCTGGTTTTGCATTTATCCCCTCAAAGGTCATCAATTACCTGTTAAATTCTCATTTAGTACGATTTATAGTATTGGTCTTCATTTGTCTTAAGTCTAGACCACATCAATTTCTCAGTGAAAAGATAATTGTCCTTATTCAAGGTCCTTTATCAATAGCACTGTTTATTATCAGAATCAGGTTGTTAGCAAAAATGTAAAACTTATTTTGCGGCAACAATACAGCGTAGAACATAGAAATTATAAGTTACAAAACCAAATAAGTAGTGTTCAAGGGTTCATGGACCATTGAGAAATCTGATGGCCGAAGGAAAGAAGCTTCCACAAATGTTAATTGTGGATCTTCAGGTTCCTGTATCTCCTCGCTAATGATAGTAATGTGATGAGGGCCTTCTGTGATGGATGGCATTGTCTTTTGAAGATAATCCTTGATGGCGGGAGGGTTGTGCCTGTGATGGAATTGGTGGATTCTGAAGGAAAGAATGGAAAGAAATTCACCACTTATTCTAACTAAAGTATTATATTCATCCTTATAAAAGCAATGTTGTTCAAAACAATAATTTTTATATGCCATATATATTTATTGTTAGCATGTGAATATCACTGACAAGCATTTATTGTCTATCCAGTTTCCCTCTGAAGAGAGGGAAGGTAAATGTCCAGAGGAATTACATTGACCAAGCCAGTTCAGATTGGCCGAGTTCCTTCCTTGAAGGATACAAGTAAGCCGATGACAATGAAGACATTTTACGGTTGCCATGTAAACAAAGTTTTCTGTTGAATATTTGCAAAATATTCAGTGAGCAAAATTGCTTCAATAACAAATGAAATTTATTTTTAGATATACAGGGACTAGAGAGATGGGTTGGTTTAGAAGGGTGCCACAGAAGTTGTAGTTCAGCCATGATCTATTTGACAGAGCAGGTACAAGGGCTGTTCAGTTTCGTGTGCTTTTGAAACTGAGGAAAATGCATTCATTGAAATCCTTACGGCATTGTGGATAGAGATGTCTTTTAGGACAAGTTAGGAAACAGTCCTATGCATAATTTGTAAATTCACCAGTAACAATTGCTGCTGAGTGAATTGAAAAAGGTGAATTTGTTAATTTTTACATGATTTGTTGGATTAATATTAAATACTGTATGTAGTAGGTAAGTTGGTAATCTTTGTTTTGTGGATGTTGACTGCAAACCCCATTCCCTTTATTGAATTAGTTGGTAAATAAACACTGGAGTGTTATCAACTGCTATTTAATGACTGAAATTAGACCAATCCAGATTCTTGACTGGAAGTGATGTAGGCTAAACATTTGTCCTGTAGGTTATCTACACTCCTAATATAGAGCTCTTTGAAGAATAGGTAGAGCAGTGTTGCAAAAGATAGGGGAAAATGTCAGGGCAATGATGCAGCCTTCCTTAATACTATTCTATATTGAGATTAGGCTTAGTGTGAATCAAGTTTTTGTGATTATGGCTTAAAATCCGCATATGATTTCTAAGGGCAGCTAGATTTGAGAAGATTGGTCTTTGACCCCTTTCAATTGATGGAGACAAAGGCTTTTGTGAAGTTAAAAAAAGCCATGTAGGCTGATTGATGTTATTTTCTGCAGATCTACTGAAGTTGAAGATCATGTCCATTATGCTTTTCAATGGACAGAATCCACACTGATGGGAAAATATCCTTCAGTGATTGAAAAGTAGGAGTGGAGCAGGGCAGTGGTGCAGAAATGTGGAGATGCTCCTGTAGTTATCACGATGGAATTTATCTCCTAAAGATGGTCATGATCAAAGGTTCCCTGGGATGTCCTGTTCTTCCTAGATGTGGCAAATGATGTTGTAAATTTGTGATTCCTGTTCCCCACTGCCAAACGTTAATATTTCTTCAATGGTATCATCTACTCACTAGACAATAGACAATAGGTGCAGGAGTAGGCCTTTCGAGCCAGCACCACCATTTACTGTGATCATGGCTGATCATCCACAATCAGTACCCTGTTCCTGCCTTCTCCCCATATCCCTTGACTCCGCTATCTTTAAGAGCTCTATCTAACTCTTTCTTGAAAGCATCCAGAGAATTGGCCTCCACTGCCTTCTGAGGCAGAGTGTTCCACAGATCCACAACTCTCTGGGTGAAAATGTTTTTCCTCAACTCTGTTCTAAATGGCCTACCCTGTATTCTTAAACTGTGGCCTCTGGTTCTGGACTCCCCCAACATCGGGAACATGTTTCCTGCCTCTAGCGTGTCCAATCCCTTAATAATGTTTCAATCAGATCCCCTCTCATCCTTCTAAATTCCAGTGTCTACAAACCCAGTCGCTCCAATCTTTCAGCAGTCCCGACAGTCCTACCATCCCAGGAATTAACCTTGTGCACTCCCGCAATAGCAAGAATGTCCTTCCTCAAATTTGGAGATCAAAACTGAACACAATACTCCAGGTGTGGTCTCACCAGGGCCCTGTACAACTGCAGAAGGACCTCTTTGCTCCTATACTCAACTCTCCGTGTAATGAAGCTTTCTTCACTGCCTGTTGCACCTGCATGCTTACTTTCATGACTGATGAACAAGACAGACAGACAGACATACTTTATTGATCCCAAGGGAAATTGGGTTTTGTTACAGTTGCACCAACCAAGAATAGTGTAGAAATATGGCAAAAAAACCCCATAAATAATTAAATAATAACAAGTAAATTATGCCAAGTGGAAATAAGTCCAGGACCAGCCTATTGGCTAAGGGTGTCTGACACTCCGAGGGAGGAGATGTAAAGTTTGATGGCCACCGGCAGGAATGACTTCCTATGACCCTCAGTGTTGCATCTCGGTGAAATGAGTCTCTGGCTGAATGTACTCCTGTGCCTAACCAGTACATTATGTAGTGGATGGGAGACATTGTCCAAGATGGCATGCAACTTGGACAGCATCCTCTTTTCAGACACCACTGTCAGAGACTCCAGTTCCACCCTCACAACATCACTGGCCTTACGAATGAGTTTGTTGATTCTGTTGGTGTCTGCTACCCTCATCCTGCTGCCCCAGCACACAACAGCAAACGTGATAGCACTGGCCACCGCAGACTCGTAGAACATCATCTGGCAGATGTTAAAGGACCTCAGTCTCCTCAGGAAGTAGAGACGGCTCTGACCCTTCTTGTAGACAGCCTCAGTGCTCTTTGACCAGTCCAGTTTATTGTAAGTTCATATCCCCAGGTATTTGTAATCCTCCACCATGTCCACACTGACCCCTTGGATGGAAACAGGGGTCACCGGTGCCTTAGCCTTCCTCAGGTTCACCACTAGCTCCAGCTCCAGCTAGATCACCTAGATCTAGTTGTACTTTCCCTTTTCCTAACTTGACACCATTTAGATAGTAATCTGCCTTCCTGTTCTTGCCACCAAAGTGGATAACCTCACATTTATCCACATTAAACTGCATCTGCCCACTCACCCAACCTGTCCAAGTCACCCTGCATTCTCCCAACATCCTCCTCACATTTCACACTGCCACCCAGCTTTGTGTCATCTGCAAATTTGCTAATGTTATTTTTAATCCCATCATCTAAATAATTAACGTATATTGTAAATAGCTGCGGTCCAGCACCGAGCCTTGCGGTACCCCACTAGTCACTGCCTGCCATTCTGAAAGGGACCAGTTAATCCCTACTCTTTGTTTGTCAGTACCTTACCCCCAATACCGTGTGTTCTAATTTTGCTCACTAATCTCCTGTGTGGGACCTTATCAAAAGGCTTTCTGAAAGTCCAGGTACACCATATCCACTGGCTGTCCCTTGTCCATTTTCATAGTTACATCCTCAAAAAATTCCGGAAGATTAGTCAAGCATGATTTCCCCTTCATAAATCCATGCTGACTCGGATCAATCCTGTTACTGCTATCCAAATGTGCCGCTAATTCACCTTTTATAATTGACTCCAGCATCTTCCCCACCACTGATATCAGGCTAGCTGGTCTATCATTCCCTGTTTTCTCTCTCCCTCCTTTCTTAAAAAGTGGGATAACATTAGCTACTTTCCAATCTACAGGAACTGATCCTGAATCTATAGTAGAACATTGGAAAATGATTACCAATGCATCTACAATTTCTAGAGCCACCTCCTTAATTACCCTGGGATGCAGACCATCAGGCCCTGGGAATTTATCAGCCTTCAGTCCCATCAGTCTACCCAACACCATTTTCTGCCTAATGTGAATTTCCTTCAGTTCCTCCATGACCCTAGGTCCTCTGGCCACTATTATATCTGGGAGATTGTTTGTGTCTTCCCTCGTGAAGACAGATCCAAAGTACCTGTTCAACTCGTCTGCCATTTCCTTGTTCCCCATAATAAATTCACCCGTTTCTGTCTTCAAGGGCCCAACTTCGGTCTTAATTAATTTGTTCCTCTTCACATACCTAAAGAAGCTTTTACTATCCTCCTTTATATTCTTGGCTAGCTTACCTTTGTACCTCATCTTTTCTCTCCATATTGCCTTTCTAGTTATCTTCTGTTGCTCTTTAAAAGTTTCCCAATCCTCTGGCTTCCCGCTCATCTTTGCTATGTTATACTTCTCTTTTATTTTTATACTGTCCTTGACTTCCCTTGTTAGCCACGGTTGCCCCCTACTCCCCTTAGAACCTTTCTTCCTCTTTGGAATGAACTGATCCTGCACCTTCTGTATTATTCCCAGAAATACCTGCCATTGTTGTTCCACTGTCATCCCTGCTGGGGTATCTTTCCAGTCAACTTTGGCCAGCTCCTCCCTCATAGCTCCATAGTCCTCTTTGTTCAACTGTAATACTGACACTTCCTATTTTCCCTTCTCCCTCTCAAATTGTAGATTAAAACTTATCATATTATGGTTACTACCTCCTAATGGCTCCTTTACCTCAAGTTCCTGTTAACTTTCAGTTTGCATATAAAGTTTTCACCTTGTGGGGAAAAAGGTCAAACCCAGTATCACCCAGCTAATTTATTATTAAAACAGTAGATTTTAGACAAATGTGTTTGCACAAAATCATTGAGAGTTTTCTTGAACCAGAAGCCCTAGATGAACCATGAGATCGGTAATGCGCTGAAGGTCAGATCAGAGGCATTCAAGTTTGGTGACGAAGAAAGTTACAAGAGGTACATTCTCTGGAAACCCATCTCATGGTCAAGGTGCAATTCTGGACTAAATTTGAATTGACAAAGGATGCTCAACAGTTGTGGCAGGGCTTGAATACTATCACCTCTTAAAAAAATTAAATCGAGCAACATGGGTAACAACAGGGCTTCACTTCCAGATGAGCTGAATGCCTTGTATACTTTGACCATCAAAACATGGAGGAACCATCACAAACTCCCACGGCCCCTGATGATCCTGTAATTTCAGTCTCTGAAGACGATGTGGGAGCAGCTTTCAGGTGGGTGAACCCATAAAAAGCATCCGGCCCAGGCAGAGTACCTGATCAAGTACTAAGAGACCTGTGCACTCAACTGGCTGGAGTGTTCGTTGAGATCTTTAATATCTTGCTTCAGCAGTCTGAGGTACCCACCTGCATTAAGCAGGCTTCAATTACCCTGGGCAACATATTTTTATAAACTGTTGCTTCCTCAGAATTTTTTTTTTGTTTTTAATAGACTGCTTGAGGCTGAACACAAATATAATTTCTGACTACTTGTATTACGTAGGACTTCGGAGAATCAAGAAATTGACTTATATTGAATATAATACATTTAGTTGCATTAAGGTGCTGACACTTTGCAATAGTTCAATTAGCTAAAAATGTTTGTTGATCAACTTTGTTTGTACTCTGTATCTGAGGCTTCTTGCTTTAATGTCCAACAATAATCAGCCAGCATTGATGGATTCCAGTTGCCCTGATACTGTTTCCCTATGACTCCAATGTTCTGGTGAAACCTTTCACCATGTTCACCACTGACAGTGTCAAGATTTGCAGGGAAAAAGTCTAAATGGGAATGCAGAAAATGAATCTTTAGTGGCATGTTGCACTTCATGGTTTTGTATGTTTAAAGCATGTTGTCAACCAGCTGCTCTGTAGTTGCCAAGAAAATTTGCAGCAAAATCCTTGAATGCCTTCCATGCAATTTTCTCCAGTCCCACTGGAATTTTCTTTGAATTACCTGTGATTATGTCCTGTTTGATTTGTGAACTAACAAAAATAACTTACTTAATCTTGGCATTAGTTATTATGACTTAAATTATGAATTGGAAAAAAACAAATATATAGTTGATTTTTAAAAAATGGTGCGTGTTACGAAAATTTCATGGTGATTTTCATCAACAGTCCAAAATCCATAAGGAACACCCAAAAGTATTCAGGAAGCAAAATCTTTGTCCAGAGTTGTACTATGGTAACCAGCCTCAAGTGGTAGCACTTAACATCCACAGGGATTAAGTGTTTTGAGAGGTGGATATTGAAACATATCAATTCCTACCTTAGAAGTTATGTAGATCAAGTCAAGTCAAGTCAAGTCAACTTTTATGTCATTTCGACCATAACTGCTGGTACAGTGCATAGTAAAAATGAGACGACGTTTTTCAGGACCATGGTTTACATGACACAGTACAAAAAACTAGACTGAACTATGTTATAAAAAAAACAACACAGAGAAAGCTACACTAGATTACAGACCAGCACTGGACTAATCAAGCTCCTAAGCCTCAATAACTCCTGGTGCAGTCACAAATAACTGTTTACCGAGTATACCCGCAAAATAAAAGAATCTCAGGGTTGTATTTGGTGACGTACTTTGATAATAAATTTACTTTGAACTTTGATTAGCATTGTAAGCAGATTCACAAACAGCCTGAATGAAAGGGTCTGTTGCATTTAATATTCAAGCATCTTCCAACTAGAAATATTTGCTTAACGCCAGTAAATGTTTTTTGACCTGCTGGAGACAGCATTATTATATTCCTCCAGGCATGTTCTAATAAAGGCACCTTTCAGAATGGGATTTACGCTGACTGGATGTGCCAAATGTTAGCTAAGTGTACCGTGACGATTCTATTACTATGTGCTATCCTGCTCCCTTGAGTCACTGCTGTTACGTGTGACTGCATAACTTAATTGTTTTGCATTTTAATACGTAGTTGTATTCATAATTAGTGATATCTAACAACGACTTAATTGCAGTTATCAACACTCGGTATTTGAACAAAAAGGTTAAATGATTTTCAAATAGAACTCCAGCGTTAACGTTACAGTTCGACTCCTAAATCTTTACTGTATACTTGATTCTACAAGGACCACGATACCAATTGAAAATTGAGAAATGAAAAATGAAAATTGAAAATTGAAAATTGGAAAATGAGATAAATTGCAAAATGCATTGCAAAATCCAGATAAAATACTTCCAAACTGTGCAAGTGTGCCGAGAAATTCGAAAGCTCTTCTTTAAAAAATAAATCTGTCCTTTTATTTGTTGCAATAAAATTGGCAATTTTGCACGTAGTGTGTTCAGTCGCAAGATTTTTTAAAAAATGTTCTCCTTCCTCAAATGTAAACAAATAATGACATAGCTTAATGGTGGTGATCCTAGACCAATCAGTGCATAACCCTATTATATACAGGAGCTTAAGCCAATCGGGTCGCTGCTGCGAGCAGGTTCTGAAGTTCATAGATTAGCAAACAGAGGAAGTACTGTTTTGTGTTGCTTCTAAGAAGCCCGGCGTTCAAAACTGTTCACGATCAGAGCTCTTTGTTTAATCAGAGGAAATAAAATCACTTATTTTGTAAACGTTTGCTATGAAAATGAACAAATCGTCGTTAACTTTGGATTGAAGCGGATGAAAATATGGCAGTGAAAGGATTCACCGGTGTAAGTTGCATAAACATCCTCATTTGGGTAGTAGGCCACGTTGCTTTCTCTTTTCGATCTAGTGTCCGTGGTCCTTTTTAAGTGTTTTCAAATGTTATCTTGGAACTTTAAAATAGCTCTAGTTTTGTTTGGGTTGTGGTTATTGTGGTGTTTATGCTGGATCGTGTATTGTTTTTACTTACGTATTTACCAAATTAATGATGTGGAAATACTGATGTGAATATTGAAATCGCTGGATATTTTCAATCATTTTCTGTGCATCATCACATTTAATTAGAACTTTCGTCACTGTATTTTAATATAAAAAGGAAACGGGTTTTTCTCGATTTGCCCCTCCCTTCCTCTATGTTGAAAATGTCGACGTTTTTCGTATTTATGACATTGATTCTGTGTAACCTTTGCAAATCTGTAGATTTTAGGGTCTCGTTTTTTAAAAAAGGGGCCAGAGTTAATCCTCAAAGTTATATATAATTCATTCCAAAAAGCAGTGGTAGAAATAAATGCTTTCAAGATATGTAGCAATGTTAAGACTTTGTTTAGATTATAGTTCCTCTTGGAAATACCCATATGGGTAACATTTTTGAAGACTTACTTCAGTAGAACTTGTAATCTTCACTTGCCTCTATCATTCTCTAACATACATACATATTTGTAAATCCTGTTGATAATTAATTATATTTTCCTCCATTTGTTTCTAATCTTGTTCACTTGTTCTGGTTATGGTATAAAGATGTGGTTTATTTTCTGGTATCTTCCTTGAGCATCTATTGTTGATGTGCAGATCTTGCTAATAAGTATTGGTTGGGTATTACTGCCAAGCTTGACCGTAATCCCATAAAATCTATCTAGCTTGAATTATTGCATACCATATAGGACCATGAGCATTATTGAGCATTTTGGGAAAACTTTTTAGTATCTCTATCAGCACAGTAACTAATTTTTTTCCCTTTGGTTTAGAACATATTTGATTTTCATTCTCATAATTTTGATCAGAATGGTAAATGGCTAAATTTTATAAGGGCCAAGTGCTTGACTCTGGCAGAATGATTAGGATGGCGATAAAGGCAAACAAATAACTGTATTCTTTTTCTTTGCCTTTTAGGCTATCCTAGAGTCTCTTAAAGCCTTAAAACAAGACTATTATTAATTTAATGAACATTGAGTTTTAATCCAGATTTTTAAAAAAATTGTCAACGTTTCATGGGATTAACAAAATTGTAAAATAAATCAAAGGGTAGATTTAAATAACAGTATTTTAAAATTTTGCACAGATTGCTATTTGCGTGACTGCTCTGTGCTCCTCACCTTTAAAACTGATCATCAAATCAGTTCCAAAGAGTAACTCTGAAAGTATTTGGTGTTTTACTAGCTCGTTTCTATGTGGGTTGTTAGAAACAGAAATAGTTCATTTAAAAAAATAGTTTCTGACTGCTTTTTGTGGTTCAACTGAGTTGGACTGCTTCCCCATTCACATTCCAATTTAGATACAGTATCAGATGTTCTGTTGGTACCATTCACTTTTGAACCAAAAGATTATGGATTCAAGTCCCATGCCAAATATTTGAGACAAAAAAAAGATTTAGCTAGGGTCTCCAGAATAGTTTTGGTGAGTGCTGCACTGTCAGAGGTGTGGTGTTTCAGATCCTAAATTTAACCAAGTATCAATCTGAAGCATGTAGGAGTGATCTTTAATTTTACTTTGCAAGGACACATATTGTTCTGGCCAATAGTTAATCCATAATGAAGGGACTACACTATGAAACAATTTTCAGTTCCTCTGCTGTGATATTTAGTACGTAAATAAAAGTTTATGTCTATAGTAGAACCAGCAGGATTTTTTTATTTGAGGAAGTGTGAAAGATGATTAATTTCATCATGCAGTGATTATTGCTTTGGCAAGAGGACTCTAATCATAATTCCAAAATTTGGGAGAATGACTTTCAATTGTGAAATATCTTTTATAGTGTTAAATATAATTGATTGTTCTGGAATTGGTCATAGTTATGAGCTTTTTGATCTAGGATGTCAGTTATAATGTGAGAACTAATTTTCTAAAGTTGCAGTGATGTTGGAACAAATATTGGCATCTAGTGCATTAATGTAATAAATACAAATTTAAGAAAGGATAGAGCAAATGGAATATCTCTCACCAACCAATTTGCTTACAAACTCTGGGTTATAAAGCAAGCATGTCAATTTTTCTTTCACATATGGTGTGAGAGGTCAGAAGGACTTATGTATGGGGTACCAGTTCCTCAATTTATGCAATGGAAGGAGGTCTTTAAGTTGTAAGCTTTCCACATAGATCCTTCAGTGTATATCTTAGCATATGTCCTAGACCTTGAAATCAGCCAGTCTGCAAAGTTCATTCAGGGATGGCTCCTTGTTTTGGAAGGCCAGAGGGTTTAGGACTGACCAAGTCCAGCTTGTGCCATATTGACTTCTATTAATGGTTGCTACAATCTGTGCTCTTCAGAACTGCCTTTAAAGGTCAAAGTAAATTTATTATTAAAGCACATATATTTTACTATATGCAACCTGAAATTTGTTTTCTTGCGTGCATACTCATTAATTCCAAGAACCATAATAAAATCAATGAAAGATTGCACCCAACAGGTCAGACAACCAATGTTCAAATACAAAAGAAAAAAAGAAATAATACTAAATACATAAGCAATAAGTATTGAGAAAGAGAGTCCATAGCTTGTGGGAACTTCATTGATGGTGCAAATGAAGTTGAGTGAATTATCCCCGCTGGTTCAAGAGCCTGATGGTTGAAGGTAATAGCTGTGCCTGAACCTGGTGATGTGGGACCTGATGCTCCTGTACCTCCTTCCTGATGGCAGCAGCGAGAAGAGAACATGGTCTGTGATGCACAACTTTCAGCATGTACCCTGACAAAAACACATGCATCCCTCTCCAGATCTTCTTGGGAAATGGAAGATGGTCTCATCTTCACAATATGGGACTTGAATGTGAAGTGTTGTGGCATTGTATCTCTGTGCATGAAGAATTTGACAGATATGATCCTTTCACGACCAGTTAAATAAGAGTTTCATGCTTATCTAAATTTTTGCTCATAAAGCATTACAATAAATGACTAGGCTTCACCACAATGTATGTTTCACAGCAACATAGCTAGTCAATCCTTCAGGGTCAGTGAGTGTATTGTAACACTTGGTGTTTCAAGCATAGGGTCCATGCATACATTGATCCAGGCACTTACAAAAATAGCCTTCAGGGTATGGATCTTGTTCAATACGTGTCCCCCACTCCACTTTTTCTGAAGATTCCTACATTATGTTTCTGTGGTCACAGTCCTTTTTCATATTCCAGTGGGAAGAAAAATGTTTGGGATGAGGTATTGGCCAATTCTACATTATGCTTGTCAATGCTATTTGCTCTTCTCACATAATGACCACTTTCTTCTTCCAACCCCCACCCCCAACTCAATGCCAATTTCTATTGTTGGGGGAATTGTATTCTGTATAATTGGCTGAATTCTCCACCTGGCTCTTGCTGCATGCCTAGTTGCTTTGAATCATATCCTGAACAACCTGAAGGATTAGGATCTGATGACACAAGAGACAGAGGGCTGGTCCAAGCTGACTGCCAATCCTGATGTGGCAGAAGCAATGCAAAAGGGAGGGAGAATCACTGATCGGATCATGGATAATGTAAAATGGTACTTAGATTATATGTTACTGGGATCATCCATCAGCCATGTGATAGAATCTGAGGATAACCGAGAAGCAATCACTTTGCTATAGGCCTCCCAGTTATCAATGGAAATTCAAGGAACGGATGTATGCATACATCACAGAAAGGTGCAGGAGCAATAAGGTTATAGTAGTGGGGGATTGTAATTTTCCCAGTGTTAACTGGGATTGTCTTGATGTGAGAGTCCTGGATGGGTAGAATTTGTTTAGTACATGCAAGAAAATTTTTGGAACACGATGTTTAGGTAGTCCTGCTGGAGAGAGGCAATGCTTGATCTTGTCTTAGGAAATGAAGTTGTGCAGGTGATAGAAGTGCTGGCAGGTTGAACTTTGGGAACAGTAACCACAATTCTTAAAAATTTCAAGATAGTTATTGAAAGGGATATTGCTGATAAATAACAAAACTAAACAGAAAAAGGAATAGCAAGCTAGTATTCATGGACCATTCAGAAATCTGATAGCAAGGGGGAAGAAACTGTTCCTGAAATGTTGAGTGTGGGTCTTCAGGCTCCTTTACCTCCTCCCTGATGGTAATAATAAAGCCCTGGGTCCTTAATGATGGAATGCCATATTCTTGAGAAACTGCTTTTTGAAGACGTCTTCTGTCATGATGAGGCTTATGTCCGTAATGGAACTGGCTGATCTACAATCCATTGTAACCAATCAGAATGCTCTCCACTGTACATGTGTAGAAATTTAAAGAGAGACAGTGAAAGTTCATGTTCAGTATGTTCAACGAAGGTGTAGGGAAAAGATGGCAATATTAGGGATCCTTAAATGACACTGGGACATTAAAAGTTTGATCGGGGTGAAATCAAAAGGTAGTAAATGGCAAATGTAGGTGACAGCAATTGAGTGAGACCCTTGAGAAATTGCAGTGTGTAAGAAAGATTGGAAAAAGAAATTTGGAAAGCAAAAATGGACCATGAAATATCCTTGGCCTGTAAGAGTACGGAGATTTCCAAGCATTCTATAGGATATCCAGAAGAAAAGGATAGTTGGGTCGACCAAAGGGGAATGTTAAGTGGGCAATGTGATTGAGGTCCTAAATGAGTACTTCTCATCGGTATCCACTGTCTACATTTCTCACTGCCTCATTAAAGCAGCCAACATAATCAAAGGTCTCATCCACCCTGGACATCAGGCAAAAATACAGAAGTCCGAAAACATGTACTACCACTCTAGAGGACAGTTCAGTTCTGCTGTTACAAGACTATTGATTGGTTTTCTTGTAAGATATGATGAACCCTTGACCTCACAATCTACCTCATTATGGCTTTGCACCGTATTGTCTGTCTGCATGCACTGCCCTTCCTCTGTAACACTTTGTTCTGGACTCTATTTTTTATTTTCCCTTTATTTCTTCAATGCAACGCTGCAATGAAATTATCTGTATGTTGGTACATGTGACAATATTAAACCACACCAATCACTAAGGAGAAGCATGTCGAAAATAGCGAATTCAGGGAAGGGCATGTGGATAATCGGCAGAAAATTAGTATAAAGAGGTGTTTAATATCACAAGGCACAGAAGGATTGATATATATTCAGCCCTGAATGAGATAGCTGAGGCTTGACTGATACTTTTGCATCTTTGTTAGCTGAGGTGAGGGGCCAGAAGAATGGAGGAAATCTAATTTAAGTAGTTCCTTTATTTAGGAAGGCCATGCTAGGTCATATATGCTCATAAGCCAAAGTGGAGTTATTCAAATGTAATGTCGATTGTAAGGACATACAGTTGCAAGAAAAAGTTTGTGAACCCTTTGAAATTACCTGTTTTTCTGCATTAAGTACTCAGACAAGGTGGTCTGATCTACATCTAAGCATAATAATAGATAAACACAATCTGACTAAGCTAGTAACACACAAACAATTGTACTTCTCCATGTCAATACTAAGTACACCATTTAAACTATTAGTCTAGGTTCGAAAAAGTATGAGAACCTCTGAGGTAATGCCTTCGACAGAAGCTATTCGGAGTCACGTGTTCCAATCAATGAGATGAGATTGAGGTGTGGCTTAGAGAGGTGCGCTGACCTATGAAGGAGATACACAAAGTCAGGTTACTGACAGAGCCTGCTCTTCTCAAGAAAGATCTGATTATGCGCACCATGCTTCGATCAAAGCAACTTTCAGAGGATCTTAGAAGAATTGTAGAGATGCATAAAGCTGGAAAAGGCTACAAAAGCGTTTCTATGGACCTGAGTTTTCATCGATCCACAGTAAGAGTAAGGCTGAAGGAGGTGAAAATGAACCGAAGGATAACAGCAAAAGATCTCCAGAGAACTCCAGAAATTGTTAAAGTCTCTGTTCATGTGTAAGAAAAACACTGAACAAGAATGGTGTTCATGGAATGACACCACTGAGATCTCCAAACAAAAACATTGCTGCACATCTCCAGTTTGCAAAAGACTACCAGGGTGTTCCACATGCTTCTGGGGCAATGTTCTGTGGATAGATGAGACAAAAGTTGAACTTTTTGGCAGAAATACACACACCTATGATTGGAGGGAAAAGGGCACTCACTGCATGCCACTACCAAAACCTCATCCTAACTCTGAAGCATAGTGAAAACCATCATGGTTTTTTTGAACAATTGATTTCAAAATCGTTTCAAGACATTTTACAAGAGAATGTCAGGGTAGCAGTCTGTCATCTGAAGCTTAACAGAAGTTGGATGATGCAACAAGGCAACAATGTGAAACACAAGAGTCGATCACAACACAATGGTTTAAAAAGAAGAAAATTTGTGTTTTGGATTGGCTAAGCCAATCTTAACTGAATTGAAATGCTGTGGTGTGACCTGAAGAGTGCTGTTCATGCAAGATGTCCCAGAGATATTGATAAACTGAAACAGTTTTATGTGGAGGAATGTTCTATAATTCCTCCTTGCCATTGGGCAAGTCTGATCAGCATTTACAGGAAACGTTTGGTGGAGGTTATTGCTGCTAAAGGGGGTTCTACCAGTTATTAAATACAAGGGTTCACATTCTTTTTCCAGCCTGGACTGTGAATGATTGAACAATGTGTTCAATAAAAACATGAAAAAGTACAATTGTTTGTGTGTTATTAGTTTAGGCCAATTGTGTTTGTCTGTTATTTTGACTTGGATGAACATCAGACCACATTTTATGAGTGATTAATACAAAAACCAGGTAAATGCAAAGGGTTCACAAACTTTTTCATGCAACTCTAGCTGTAAATGTCTGACATGTAAGAATATATAAAAGTTTTAACTTGTCTGTCGTAGTTTATCAATTGTAGCTCTGCCATTATTCAAGTTTGAGTTGATATGAATCGTAAATTGTAGATTTTTATTCACTGAACCTAATTTGGTTTTTGAAAAATAAAAGTTAAATGGGAATAGGAGCAGACATAGTATTTAGTGCTTCCACTGAGTCAGCATGGGTCTAATCATTTGAACAGCCTTGTGTAAAAATCATGTGAATCTTATGACAAGAATGACTGCTCACATTCAAATTGTGCATGTGACCAAATGAGATGATTTTGTTGATTTTATATATTCATGTGAATTTGTGCTGTGGCTGATAATAAATAAATATACGCAACCGGAGAATATGTTAGCTTGTTCATAAAGCATCTACAAACGTGCCCGTTTGTGACAAATGTTATATAAATGCAGATCACACTTTGAATGTAGAAGTATGATTTTTCATGTGATCACTGCCAAGTATACTTTTTATTGAGTTATAGAGGAGCATTCTTGGTATGCATTTTGAGTAAATAAGTAGGACCCTTTCTTAGATAACTTGTTTTGTAAAAGTTAAACCTGTTTTAAGATCAATGAAGTACTATTTTCAGATGTATTTGCCTGAATTATCCTTCCCAGTGCAATGACTAACATCATGAATCAGGCTGTTGATACTGATCTCAGCACTCTTGCTTTAATTATATCTAAAAGCTGATATCTGCACCTACTAAGATTGAATTGCCTTTTCAATCTGTTGACACCTGAAGCCAAAGTATGAATGGCAATATAACTGTAGTTATAAAGAGCAATTTAATGGATTTACTTTCCTTATCAGTTAACAGATCTGTTGATTTATCATATCATTTATATATTCAACCATGTTTTATTTTGCTAATAAGAACTGTTACTGGTTTATTTGCATTGGAGCAGATCTCTTGTAGAAGTGCCAGCACTTACACTTAGTGATCACTTTATTAGGTACAGCTGTGCACTTGTTAATGCAAATATCTAATCAGCTAATCAGTGGCAGCAACCCAGTACGTAAAAGCATGCAAACATGGTCAAGAGATTCAGTTGTTTTTTGACCAAACATCAGAATGGGGAAGAAATCCTGGGATTTTCATGCAAAACAGTATCTAAAGCAGGCATGGGCAAACTACAGCCCGGGGGCCCTATGCGGCCCGTTAAGCTTTTTAATCCGGCCCGCAGAACTTGATGAAATTATATTAATAAACCTTGTTAACGTTTTTTCCCCACAATTCTGGCATTTTCCCAATAGATGACGCACTCTATATACATTGACCTTTGTTGAGGTGCAGCGTATTACTCCACATTTGCGCTTTACTCTTTGTTCAGCTCGACCTATTTGTGTGAACAGGCGTTCAGCGTCATGAACATCAACAAAGCCAGTCACAGATCCAAGTTAACTGACCAACACCTCAGATCCATCCTGAGAATCGCCACAACAAAACTAAATCCAGACTTTGATGCGCTGGCTAAAAAGGGAGACCAACAACACTGTTCCCACTGAAATTAAAAATAAGTTTCTTCGTTGTGTTATGTAAAAAATGCATTTGAAAATATTTTTTTCAATAAGCCTTACATGTTACATGTCATTTCTGTTAAGTGATGGACATGAGTAGTGCGCAGGTGCACGTACGTTCTCAAAATAAAAAATGCGCTCCAGATCAAATAACGTGCTCCGCATACTGGCGCGCTGTCACTGTTCTGTCCTTGTGTTGGTCGTTGTTGAGTTTTGGCACAGGGGACAATTGAATAAGAAGGAGCAGGACAAGTAGACCTGCATTTCCTACCGTTTTTGAAATAAAGACAGTCAGGAGGAGAGTGATGATGATAATATCTTGAAGGATAACAGAATTTTCAGTTCTTTAAAATAATAACTGTTACTATTAAAAAAAGCTGTATTTTATTCATTTAATTTTCAGTGTTTTAAAAGTCATTTCAATAAATAGCTAAATACCATGGGACTTCAAAGAGAGATATTTTGTTGTAATGCATTTGTTCATTTTCAATTGAAATTAAAGCACATGTTTTCTACATATCCCATGATATGTTATTTTCCCTTATGAGGTGTATTACCAAAACACTCTGTCCATCTGCCCCCCTGTCAAATTTTAGAACCCTTTGTGGCCTACAAGTCAAAAAGTTTGCCCACCCCTGATCTTACAGAGGATGGTGTGAAATGGAAAAAACCAACCAATGAGTGGATGTTTTGTGGACAAAAATAACTTGTTAATGAGAGGGATCAAAGGAGAATGGCTAGGCTCGTTCAAGCTGACAAGAATGTGACAGTAACTTTAAATATACACCTGTTGTAACAGTAGTGTGCAGGAAAACATCACTGAATGCACAACATATCAGGCCTTGAAGTGGATAGACTACAACAGCAGAAGACCACAGAGATACACTCAGTGATACACTCAGATACACCATGAGCATATATCAGAACTTATCAGTATTTCTCACCAGAGATGTGATGTGCTCTGCCGGCATGTGCTTCAACCAAAGAGAGCATCTTCCACCTGGTGCCAAGGGCAAGATGAGCTTTCACACATTCCTAGTTTACATTAAAAATGTGAGAAATCAGCTGTCATGTACGTGTGATTGAATGGTTTTTAGACGTGTATGTGTGCACGCTTGAGGCTTTTTGACATCAACTGTAACATTTTTTTGCTTCACTGATTGGCGCAGACCTGACAGGTCAAAGGACCTCTTCTTGTGCAGTACATTTCTGGATGACAGGTCCTAGCTGATCTTTCATATGTCAGGCATTCACACACATTCAGTGATGTTAACAATTTTGACTACTCTTGAGCCTTGGGGTTGTAGCAGTACCAGCTGTCAAAGCCTTTTTGTGAGTGCTGTCACTTACTGACAGACTCTACATGCCTCCCTGCCATGATATTGCAGGGGTGGCTAACCTTTCCGAGAGCATGTGCCATATTGTCGATTGTCTGAAAAAGAAAATTCTCTTGCATACTGTGGGAATTTTGAGAAGAGATTATCATTAATGAAATAGCAATAATTATGAACTTTTTTTAAGGAAGAAGGATGAGTTCTGTTGCTTATTTAGGTGTATTGAATATTATTATTAATAAAGCTATATTAGATAAATATAACTAACAATAAAACTATAAAAGAGAAAACAGATTGCAATAAATGAAACATTTTAGAAAACCTGTTCAAAGATTAGCAATATTAATAATTTAAAGATTAGGCAGATGAATATGTGGCCAAGGAATTGTTTAGGAGGCAGGGTTTTAGATTTTTGGATCTGTACAAAAAGGGCAGGTTACACCAGAACTGGGGGGGGGGGGGGGTGGGGGAAGACCAATATCCTTGCAGACAAGTTTGCTTGAGCTGTCTGGGATGGTTTTGTTGGGAGAGGGGTGGGGGGGGGAATAGAATGATAGGGCTGAGAATGGGCCAATTGGTATAAAAGTAGATGCAGTGTGTAGTTAGTGAGACTGCAAGGAAGGACAGGCAGATTATAAGGCAAACTTGCCGTCGGTGGAAGTGTAACATGGGGGCAAAATCAAGAAGGGTAATAAAACAAGAATGAAGACGTTATATTTGAATGCACACAGTATACAGAATATAGTAGCGCAATTAGAGATTGGCAAGTACAACTTTATGAGCATCACAGAGCCATGGCTGAAAGAAGATCGTAGTTGGGAGCTTAACATCCAAGGATACACCTTGTGTAGAAAGGAATCACAGGTAAGCAAAGGGATGAGTGCTCTGTTGGTAAAAAAAAAAGAAATGAAATCCTTCGAAAGGGGTGACATAATATTAGAAGATGTAGAATCCTTGTGGGTCGAGATAAGAAACTGCAAGGGTAAAAAGACCTTGATAGGAGCCTCCAAATAGTAGCCAGGATATGGGACACAGTTTACAATGGGAGATAGAAAAGGCATGTGGAAAGGGCAATGCCATGCAAGGATTTCAATTTGCAGATATGTAGATTGGGAAAACCAGGTTGAGAAATTCCGAAGAGTGGGAATTTGTAGATTGACTACAAGTTGGCTTTTTAGAGCAGCTAGGGGGGAAGCAATTCTGGAATGGGTGTTGTGTAATGAACCAAATTTGATTAGGAAGCTTAAGGTAAAGGAACTCTTAGGAAGTAGTGATCATAATATGATAGAATTCACCCAGCAGTTTGAGAGGAAGCAGCTAAAGTCCAATGTATCAGTAGTACAGTGGAGTAAAGGGAATCACAGAGGCATAAGGGAGGAGCTGGTCAAAGTTGACTGGTGGGGGCACCGGCAGGAATGATGACAACACAACAATGGCTGGAATACCTGAGACAATTTGGAAGGTACAGGGATAGATACATCCGAAAGATGAAGAAGTATTCTAAAGGGAGGATGAGGCAATTGTGGCTGACAAGTGAAGTCAAAGAAAGCATAAAAACAAAAGAGAGGGCATACAATATAGGAAGCATTAGTGGGAATGTAGAGGATTAGGAAGCTTTTAAAGCCAACAGAAGGCAATTTAAAAAAGCAATAAGGAGAGAAAAGATGAAATATGAAGGGAATCTAGCCACTAATATAAAACAGGATACCAGAAGTTCTTTCAGATATATAAATAGCAAAAGAGAGACAAGAGTGTATATCGGACCACTGGAAAATGATGCTGGAGAGGTAGTAATGGGGAGGGGGGGAGAAATGGCAGAGGAGTCTTAAGTATTTTGCATCCATCTCCGTTATGGAAGACACAGGCAGTATACCAGGAATTCAAGAGTGTCAAAGGGCAGAAATGAGTGTTGTTGCTATTTCTAAGGCGGTGGTGCTTGGGAAAATGAAAGGTCTGAAGGTTGATAAATCATCTGAGCCAGGTGGACTATATCCTAGGGTTCTGAAAAAGGTAGCTGAAGAGATTGTGGAAGCATTAGTAATGATCTTTCAAGAATTGCCAAATTCTGGAATAGTTCTGGATGACTGGAAAATTGCAAATATCACTCAGCCCTTTAAGAAGGGAGGGAGGCAGAAGAAAGGAGATTATAGGCCAGTTAGCCTGACTTCAGTGCTTGGGAAGGCCAAAGATAGCATGGTTTCCATAAGTGGAAATCTGTCTGACAGATTTGTTTGAATTCTTTGAGGAAATAACCCGTAGGATAGTCAAAGGAGAGTCAGTGGATGTTGTTTACTTGAATTTTCAGAAGGCTTTTGATAACATGCTACACATGAGGCTGCTTAACAAGATAAGAGCCCATGGTATTACAGGAACAGTGCTAGCATGGATAGAAGATTGGCTGACTGGCAGGAGGCAAAGAGAGGGAATAAAGGGAGCCTTTTCTGGTTGCCTGCATGTGACAAGTGGTGTTCCGCAGGGGCTGGTGTTGGGGCTGCTTCTTTTCACATTTTATGTGAATGATTTGGATGACAGAACTGATGGCTTTGTGGCCAAGTTTTTGGACTATAGACAGGGGGGGGGCATGTAGTGTTGGGGGAGCAGGGAATCAGCAGAGGGACTTGGATTGGGAGAAGGGGAAAGAAGTGGAATATAGTGTTGAGAAATGGATGGCCATACACTTTGGCAGATGGAATAAAGGTGTAACTATTTTCTCAATGGAAAAATACAAAAATCAGGTGCAAAGGGACTTGGAAGTCCTTATGCAGGATTTCTTGAAGACTAACATGTAGGTTACATCAGTAGTAAGGAAGGGACATGCAATGTTGGCATTCACTTTGAGAGGATGGATGTTATGCTGAGCCTTTATAAGGCATTGGTCAGACTGCACTTGGTTTATTGTGAGCAGTTTTGGGCCCCTTATCTAAGAAAAGATGTGCTGACAAGGGTCCAAAGGAGGTTCACTAGAATGATTCTGCGAATGAAGGGGATAATGTCTAAGGAGGGTTGATGTAGTGTCATCCACACCAGACTCTGAGGTGAGTGGTCCTGTGTTCAAATCCAGCTGGCTGCTTGTGTGCTTTCCATCCATGCTAGGTTGAGTGTCGAGCTTGCAACTTAGCCTTGTAAAATGCAGACAAATGCTAAAGTAACAGCAATTTTTGTCCACAAAGCTTGGAGAGGAACAAGCTACCAAGGAGTGTTTGATGACTCTGGGCTTGTACTTGCTGGAGTTTAGAAGATAATGGAGGATCTCATTGAAACCTGTCGAATATTGAAAGATCTGGATTGAGTGGATATAAGGAGGATGTTTCTTATAGGACCAGAGTGCACAGCCTCAGACTAGAGGGACATCCATTTACAACAGGGCCGAGAAGGAATTTCTTTAGGTGGAGTGTAGTGAATCTGTGGAATTCATTGTCACAGACATCTGTGGAGGCCAGTTTATTGAGCATTTTTAAAGCGGAGGTTTAGCCTCATCAGGTCAAGCCTCATATCACAGCCAGCCTCCCCTCATCACTGGATCTTCTACAGTTTGCTTATCGTCCAAATCGCTCCATAGAGGACGCAATATCAACCACACTGCACACAGTTCTCTCTCACTTGGACAATAAAGACACTTGTGCCAGAATCCTTTACGTTGATTGCAGTTCAGCGTTCAATACCATCATCCCGCAGAGACTAGTGGAGAACTGTTGCTGCTTGACCTTAACACTGCCATGTGTGGCTGGATTCTGGATTTTTTGACAGAGAGACCACAGTCAGTCCGTGTTGGCAGGAACATCTCCGACTCCATCACACTGAGCACTGGATCCCCACAAGGCTGTGTGCTTAACCCATTGCTGTTTACACTGCTAACACATGACTGTGCAGCCAGATTCAAGGAGAACCTGATCATTAAATTTGATGAAACAATGTACAGGGAGGAGGTTAAACACCTAGAGAGCTAGTGCAGTGACAACAACTTGATGCTTGATGTCACCAAAACCAAGGAGATGATCGTCGATTTCAGACGGTCTCAGCCTGAGCACACACCCCTCAGCATCAGCGGCTCCACAGTGGAGAGAGTGGAAAACATCAAGTTCCTTGGAATGCAGACCTTGGACAATCTCACCTGGTCCAGGAACACCACTGGGATTGTGAAACGAGCCCAGCAGAGATTGCACTTTCTGAGGAAGCTTAAACAAGCATCACTCCCCACTAATATCTTAACTACATTCTACAGAGGCGTGGTTGAGAGTGTGCTGACCTTTTGCATCACAACCTGGTACTCCAGCTGCAGTGCTGCCAACAAAGCCTTGCAGAGGGTGGTTAGGGGAGCAGAGGTTATTGGGGTCTCCCTACCTTCTGTCCAAGACCTCTTTCAGAGTCGATGCCTCCAGAAGACACATCATTAAAGACCCCTCACACCCTCTCCATGAACTGTTTGTTCTTCTGCCATCAGGTAATCATTACAGGAGCATCAAAACTAAAACCACAAGGCTACGAAACAGCTTCCTCCCACAGGCAGTCAGACTGCTAAATAGCTGCTCTACCTGACTCTGCTTTGGACACTTGTAACTTGCACTGGACACTTATAACTTGTTTTTAACTGACATGTGGCTGTTGTGTTTTACTATTTATTGTTATGTTTATTATTTAGTATTGCATTTGTTATGTTATGATTGCACTGCTCCTGGGAAACGCTGTCTCATTCTGCCCTGCAGAGCTGATGTACGGTTAGAATGACAATAAAGTTTTTGAATCTTGAATCTTTTGAATCTTGATAGGTTCTTGATTAGTCAGGGTGTCAAAGGTTACGGGGCAGGAAAATGTTGTTGAGAGAGATACTAAATCAGCCATGATGGAATGGCGAAGAAGGTTCGATTTAGATGTCCTAATTCTGCTCTTGTGTCTTATGATCTTATAGTCTTTCATTGCAATTCTTGCGGGGGTTCAGGTAATGTTTGTAAGTTGGCCAATTCCTTGTATATTTCATCACCACTACAAACTTAAGCAATTATGATTAGCCTAGCTGATAATGTACCCATTGCTCTTGGAATGGAAAGAAATTTACATGGACCAATATCTTAGTTGTTCTAAGGCAACACGAGTGAATCTGCAGATGCTGGAAATAAATAAAAACACAAAATGCTGGCAGAACTCAGCAGGCCAGACAGCATCTATGGGAGTGACAACGTTTCGGGCCGAAACCCTTCATCAGGAGTGAAGTAATATGTCCTCCTCTTTTCTTACATTATATCGACGACTGCATTGGCGCTGCTTCCTGTACACATGCTGAGCTCGTCGACTTCATTAACTTCGCCTCCAACTCTAACCCCGCCCTCAAATTCACCTGGTCTATTTCCGACACCTCCCTCCCCTTTCTAGATCTTTCTGTTTCTATCTCTGGAGACAGTCTATCCACCGATGTCTATTACAAACCTACAGACTCCCACAGCTACCTAGACTATTCCTCCTCCCACCCTGTCTCCTGCAAAAATGCTAACCCTTTCTCTCAATTCCTCTGCCTCTGCCGCATCTGCTCTCAGGATGAGGCCTTTCATTCTAGAACAAAGGAGATGTCCTTTTTTAAAGAAAGGGGCTTCCCTTCATCCACTATCAACTCTGCCCTCCATCGCGTCTCCCGTATTTCACGCACCTCTGCCCTCACCCCATCCCCCCGCCAGCCCATCATGGATAGAGTCCCCTTGGTCCTCACCTATCACCTTATCAGCCTATAGATACAACGTATAATCCTCCGTAACTTCCGCCACCTCCTACGTGATCCCACCACCAACCACATCTTCCCCTCCCTCCCACTCTCGGCTTTCTGCAGGGATCGCTCCCTACGTGACTCCCTTGTCCATTCATCCCCCTCCCATCCCTCCCCACCAACCTCCCTCCAGGCACTTATCCCTGCAAACGGAAGAAGTGCTACACCCACCCCCACACTTCTTCCCTCACCACCATCCTAGGCCCCAGACAGTCCTTTCAGGTGAGGCACCACTTCACCTGTGAGTCAACTGGGGTGATATACCGTATCCAGTGCTCCCGATGTGACCATTTATACATTGGGGAGACCCACCGCAGACTGGGAGACAGTGCCGCCGAACACAGGCACTCAGTCCTCCAGCAGTGGCGGGATCTCCCTGTGGCCACACACTTCAATTCCACAGACCACTCCCACTCCGACATGTCTGTCCATAGCCTCGTCTACTGTCAAGATGAGGCCACACGCAGGTCGATGGAGCAATACCTTATCTCCCGCCTAAGTAGCCTCCTACCTGCCGGCAAGAACATTCAACTCACAGACCTCCGTTGATATCCCTGCCCCCCGCCTTACCCCATCTCTATCTATAATTTTAGTCTGGTTCTCTTTCTCTCGCTTTTTCCCCCCTCACTATAATCTCCCCCAGCCCTACCTTTCTTTCTCTTTTATTTCCCATAATTCTCCACCTTCCCCCTAGCCCATTTCCCTCCAGCCTATCACTTCCCAGCTCTCTACTTCATCCCTCCCCCAACTTCTTATCCCCCCTCGACCATCCCATGTTACTTCACTCCTGATGAAGGGTTTCAACCTGAAACGTCATCACTACCTCCTCCCATAGATGCTGTCTGGCCTGCTGAGTTCTGCCAGCATTTTGTGTTTTTATCTTAGTTGTTCTGCTATCTTTGTTTTCATTATTAATATTCTATCTTTTAAGTATTTGCCAGTGAGCGGAAATACTGCATTGTGCTGAATATTTTTCTGGAAGACCAACAGAAATGAAAGGAGCAAACGCTAGCCTTAATTCTTTATAAAGTATTCC
Source organism: Hypanus sabinus (assembly GCF_030144855.1). NCBI lineage: Eukaryota > Metazoa > Chordata > Chondrichthyes > Myliobatiformes > Dasyatidae > Hypanus > Hypanus sabinus. The sequence goes on along the minus strand of NC_082716.1, from coordinate 44,181,849 downwards.
CCATCCCTAAGTGTTTTTTCATGTTGAACAAACATCTTTAAAATCTCAAAGCTAGCAGCAGTTAGGGCTGCTTGACATAAATATCAAAATAATTGGCTGCATTTCTTGCTGATATCTCGAGAAATCTTTTCTTTTTGCTCTTGCTTTCTCTTACCACAGTGCGATTTATGAAATTTCATAATGCTGCTTTATTGAGGAAGTCGGGCAGACCAGTGCTTTGGAGCACAAAACACATGATGTTTCAATCATCCCTTTTAATCATGTCAAATCTTTCATTTCACTGCTTGAAAACCTTTGTTTGTTTCTTTACTGGTGCATCTGGCATTCTGAACTAACTGTAAAGGGTAAACACAACTTAAAAATAACTTGTGGATTAAAAACTTAAATAACATAATTTTGGAATAAACTCTTCCTGGGCTTCCAGCTGGGTACAAGTATCAATTTTAACTATCATTTCAATGACAGATTTTGCCATCTTTATCAGGGATGATGCTTAGGCATGTCTGGTCCGATGGTGTTGATACCCCTGTCGTCCTTCCTTCCTGATTGGTTAATCTTCATCCAATTGGATTTCCACTGTCCCACCTTGTTTGCAATCAAATTCCAGTTCTTTATTAAAATTCTTTTCCTCTAGTTCACCAAGCAGTCCCAAAAATCAGTGGTAGTAGAACTTTGCATTTGCAATGGCCATAGGATTGATTTCGGCACAAAACTGCTATGTAGTGCCAGTGGCTTTTGGGACCACCTGGTAAAGGAAACCATTGAAATAAAACCAGAGGAAAAGAATTTTAACAAAGATGGAAGTCTTGCTCTAAGTAATAACTGGAAGTCAATTGTAAACAAGGTGGGTCAGCAGAACCTGATTGGATGAGGACTCACCAATTGGGGGGGGGGGACGAACAATGGGGGTAGGAATATCATGTGCCCAGGCATCATTCCTGAAGCAGATGGCAGAGTTTGTCATCGAAATGTCATTTAAAATTGATACCTGTACCCAACTGGAAGCCTGAGCATACGCCGGGAAAGCTCTAGAGCCTTTTTAACATAGTTTTCCTTATATAAACATTTATTGCAAAAATAAATATGCATGGTGGTATTAAACTACATCAGATCTACTGTTATTATCACTGAATATATAGTGTTTACTCATGAGTGACAAAAGAAGAATGCCAATTAGCCCAACCATCTATTATTCAAATACTGATTTGTACAATGTGTCTACGAGGAAATGTATTGTTCAATGTCATGTGATCTTGTAGCCATCAAGCTGGTGTGAGATGTTTCCTGTGAGAAACAAATCACTGCTCTCGGGTTGTAAAAAATCAATTACTGCTTCATTTGAAAGTAAGCATTATGCATTTTTTTTATTATGGAAGGGGTTTAAAGAATCAAGGGATGGCGCTGCATGCCATGTGCCAACAAAATACTTGCACGTGCCATCTTGGACATGTGTGCCCTAGGTTCGCTACTCCTGCTCTAGAGTCTAATTTATTTTGGAAAAAAATAGAGCAAATTTGTGTTAATTGGCTCGTTGTATGATATTTAAAGTGCAATGTAGAAAGCACTTATATTTCTCCTTGGCACTGATTTTAACATCTTTAATAAGTGGAAGAGTTGGGATTTTATTTGGTTTGGTGAAACTCAGTTATTTAGTATTGGAACAGAATAACTCCCAGTAATAGAAGTACATGACGGCCACAGCAATCCTTCAGGTTTGCTCTAACTTTCAAATGATGCTCTATATCTTTTTCTGTGCACCTTCTGATTTCCCTATCCCTTGCTTAACTTCAAAATCTATCAGTCTAAATCTTATTACAGTATACTTGATGACTGAGCATCTCTGGGATAGAGAATTTCAAAGAGCTGCAATCACAAGGTATTTACAAGCATTTCAGAAATGAGTACAAGCAGCCCACAAGCTATTGCAGTGGGTTGCAGTGTTAGTAAAGGGCCAACATCCCGTTTTTCTGTAAAGCAAAGCCATGTCAACAGTGCTTGTATCAAGAAATAATTGAAAAAAATTATTGACTTTTTCACAAATTCTGTATTTTGTTCTGTATCTCAAATTTGGGGTGTTGGTTTGTGAATTCTGTAAGGGCAAATTGAATGGCCGTAACCTGGGGATTGCATGTAGGCTGTACTGAACAACAGAATAGTCTGAATCCCACAGTATTATTTACATTAATTTAAATATCTTAATTGGTATTTCAAGTAAGGAAAGTTTGTAATTATTAAATTCGCATTGTGTTTTTTAGCTGCTTTAGTTGCAAACTGAGTTGTTTGGTAATTTTTACAGTATCAACAAATTTGGTAGCATGAAGTGAAAGCACATCAAATTCATCACTCAGATTGTTACGTGGATTAATTGTTGGTCTTGGAGATCCCTCTCTGATGGATCAGAGAAGAAAAAGTACACACAATTTTAAAAATGTATTGGGGAGTTATAAAAATGCTGGCTGATAATAGCTTTGCAGCTCAGTGATTTGGCTGCATTTCTGACCTTGGGCTGTCTGTGTTGAGTTTGCACATTCTCTCTGAGTTCCTTCTGGGCATTCTGGGTACCTCTTCTTCCCTAATTTGTGCTTGTAAGTCAATTGGTGACTAAATTATCCCTCAGTCTGGGCAATTGGCCAATGGATCAAAGGCAAAGTGTGGGACTTGGTGGGAAAATGAGAGTCTAAATATTAGGGTCACAAGAAAATAACAGGGAAATATATTGATGGGATTGTGCTGCAGTGTGGATGGCTTGTGTGATAATAAGCAAGCAGCTAATAGCTAATATTAGGAGTTGAAAAGCTGAAAGGATTCTGGTTTTAAATCTTCAATAAAATTGGTTGATTATATTCATGTAAGATGAAAAAAGCAGGTGTTAAGCAGGAGTATATCTACTTCTGGTGTAATTTCCTGTTTTAAGTATCCACTTGAGCAATTTGTGCAAAAGGATATGATATGGTAATAGTGCTGAGGTCTTTAAAGTTCAGAAGTTTCTTCTAATGGCCAGAAGATGCCTTACAAATTACTGTAACCATTTTATTTTGGTAGGGTTCTGAAGCAGGGTTTGTTCCAAGTGTTCAAGATTTTGACAAGAAGCTTGCTGAAGCTGATGCCTACTTACAGATTTTAATTGATCAGCTGAAGGTAATGGAATTGATTCTATCCTGTACTCTATGAAAAATTTACACATTTGCCTAGAAGACCAGTGTGATATCACATACAAGGCATAATAGTTTTAACTATTATGTGCAATTTGATTGGTAAGGATCAAATTCCACAGTCAGAATTTGAAATCTACCAAATCAGTTTCTTGTCAATTTGACCATAATTAGTCCCCAGAGTTTCTGCTGAAGTTGAAAACTATAAGCCACCTCATCTCTGAATGCCTCATGAAGTAATGTGTATGTAATCAGCCATGATTCAGCTATGAATTGGTTAGTAGCACGCTAACCTCATTAATAGGAGCATCTCATTTCAGAGACCTAAACAGGTGAGGTTGGACAAATACCTGGGCATTATTGCACCGCAAGAGGTGCAATCTGTTTTCTGAAGTAACTGTAAATAATTCTAGAATGTTGGTTTGTAGACTAGCAGGGTGGTTGTGTTGGTATATTTGTCTTTTAAGCAACATTACAAAGTATAACTGATCTTTATTGAATCTTGCTATGTACAATTTAATTCATTTCCTAGTTCTGTATTTTAAAAATACTTGACTGGTTATAAAGCTTTTTGAAATATTCTGAGATCACATGAAGTAATTTCCTTTTCTTCTTTTACTTTTCCCTTCGTTCCCCTGTCTTTTTCTCTTATTTCTACCATACTTCATTGTTAGCAACCTCTTGTCTTTGAACCTAAACACACTTTTTCCTGTGGCTCAGTTGCTGGAAATGATTTGCTATATCCAAAGTATGTGCTTTCTCAATATTGACCCCCAATGACTGACACTTTCCCAAACATCATTGTTATAAAAAAAAGTGTCAAAAAAGCAGGAAGACTCCATTTGGATTGATATTTATGTGCTTAATAAGAACATGAAAGTAATATTTTAATGTGTTTTTAAGTAAATGTGGGAAATTCATCAAAAGGAATAGATGCATTTTGGTTATAAAAATGAAATTTAAAAAATGTTAAAGATATTGGGAACACAGGAGCTGGGTATAGGTAGATGTTCTGTGGTTTAGTCTGTAGAGTGAAGACCAACTGCATGATTTATTAAGGCAGGGTGAGAAAGTGTTTTATTAGAGTCTTACAACAAGGTAGGCCAAAGGTCCATTTCTGTGTCCAAGCTTCCCAATATACCTATTTACATTAAACTCATTCACCAATATTAGGTTTGTTGCTTCAATGACTTGGTGATAGAAGTGCTTGTCTAGCTGCTTCTTAAATGTTATGAAAATATCTCTACCATCTCTTCAATGCTTTCTTCCTCTCACCCAATACCTTCTTGCCTGAGATATCCCATCATAGGTTAAGTAATAAATACAAACAACACACACAAAATGCTGGTGGAACACAGCAGGCCAGGCAGCATCTATAGGGAGAAGCGCTATTGAATTTCCAGCATCTGCAGATTTCCTCGTGTTTGCTCCTTAAGTAATAAATTTTTTTTTTCACCATCTAACACCCTCAAAATTTTATCTATGTCGTCTTAGAGTTGTATAGCATAGAAACAAGCCCTTCAACCCAACTCGTGCATGCCAGCTGTGATGCCTATCTATGCGAATCCCATTTGCTTGCTTGAAGCCTGCATCCTTCGACTTTTCATTCCAAGTCACTTTTAAATGTTGCAATTGTATCTGCCTCCACCACGTCTTTGAGCAACATGTAGCTCCCTTGTCGTCTCAAACCCAGCCTATGCAAAATGCATTACCTTGCAATTTTTAGAATTTTGTTATTTTGCTGCCCAAATTCCCAGCTGATCTGTATCAGAGTGTAGCAAAATAAAAACAGAAAATGCTAGAAATACTCAGTGGGTCAGGCTGCATCTGTAGGAAGAGAAAAGGTGTTAATAATTCAAGTCAAAGACCCTTTGTCAGAAATGAGAAGTGAAGGGAAAGGAAACTCAGTTAGCTGTGGTTGGGGCAGTGTGGGTGGGACATGGTGCCGATGTGCCTGATCAGGTAAAACCAGAGTTCCCATGGTGATAAGGTGAAAATAAGGTTAATTGGTCTGTCTGCAAATGGGAGCAGTTACAGAGAGAGAACATGGACACCCATCAACTAGGCAGTGTTATGAAGGGTATAGGTAGGGTAAATGTAAGCAAGATTTTTTTTAATGAGGTTGGGTGAGATTAGAACTAGAGTTCATCAGTTAAGGCTGAAAGATGAAATGTTGATCAGGAACATGAGCATCTTCTCTGAGGGTGAGAGTGTAGAACAAGCTGCCACTGGATGTGGTGTCTGTAGATTTGATTTCAAATGTTTGAGAGAAGCTTGGATACTTGCATATGTGGGAAGGGGCATGGAGAGCTATGGTCCAGCTGCAAGTTGACGGGACTAGGCAGAATAATAGTTGGGCATGGACTGGATGGGCCAAAGGGCCTGTTACTGCACTGTAGCATTCTATAACTCTATGATTCTAAATTACTTTGAGGAAGTGGAGCTGTGGATTAGTAAGTTTGTAGATGCCACAAACGTTGGTGGTGTTGTGGATAGTGTAGAAAGTTGTCTCAGGTGACAACAGGAGAATGACGGGATGCACAGATCGATTGAGAAGTAGCAGATGGATTCTGTCTTAAAAAAAAGTGTCTAGTGATACAACTTGGTAGGCCAAGCCTGAAGGCAGAATACATAGTTAATGGCAGAATTCTTAGCAGTGTGGAGGAACAAAGGTATCTTGGGGACCATGTCCAACGGTTCCTCCAAGTTGTTGAGTAAGTTGATAGGATGGTTAAGAAGACATATTGTTGGCTTTTGGTCTCCAGGGTTAAGCTCACAAACCGTGAGGTAATGTAGCAAAATGTTATTTTCAGTTCTGGTTGCCTCATTATAGGAAGGAGGTGGAAGCTTTACAGTGGGTGTGGAGGAGATTTGCCAGGATGCTGTCTGGATTAGAAGGAACACATACCAATCCTCATAGAGGGATCAGAAGTGGAGAGAGTGAGCAGCTGCAAGTTCGTGGGTGACAAGATCTCTGAGGATCTAACCTGGTCCCAACATATCAATGCAGTCAAATACACTCAAAAACTTCTATAGCTGTACCATGGACAGCATTCTGACAGGTCCATCTGGTATGGAGGGACTACTGCACAGGACCGAAAGAAGCTGCAGAAGGTTGTAAATCTAGTCAGCTCCATCTTGGGCACTAGCCTACGAAGTACCCAGGACATCTTTAGGGAGCGGTGTCTCAGAAAGGCAGCATCCATTATCAAGGAAGAAGCTGTTCCTGTATCACTGAGTGTGTGCCTTCAGGCTTCTGTACCCCCTACCTGATGGTAACAGTGAGAAACGGGCATACCGTGGGTGTCTGATTTTGGAATCTCTTTGAATGTAGTGGAAATTACAGAGAATTTTCAGTTGAATGTAGAGGCTGGTGGGTGGAAGCTGAAGGACCAGGAGACTTCATTCTGAAAGAGAGGGAGTGAAAGTTGTGGTACGGGAGATAGATAAAATATGGTCAAAGTTTTTGTTAACAATGGTAGAGGGGGCAATGATAAACCTTTCACCACCTTTGAAGAACCTAGATAGCCCTTTTAGGTGAGGCAGGATTTCACTTGTACCTTCAAGAGCATCTTTTTCCAGTCACTAAGTGGTTCCTGATAGTAAAATAAGCAATCTTTTTGTGGTGCACCTGTACACACAGAGAGTTGGTGATGATATGTCATTTCTCCTTCCTTTCTCATTCCCACTCTGACCTCTCTGCCTTCTGCGTTTACCACTGTCATAGTGAGGCCAAACACCTACCAGAAGAACAGTACCTACTTTTCACTCCCAGTGTATGGATGGTGGATTTTTCCATTTTAAGGTAACCCACTCCAGCCCTCCCCCCTACCCCACTTCCACCAGTTCACCCAGAGCTTTCTCACTTTGTTCACCTTAACCTCCTTTCACCCCACTCCAAACTCATTACATAGATGTGCCACCCTCCCCATCTTCCCAATTCCATCTGGCCATCTCTCCCTTATTTGGTTCTACTGATCTCCTACTGGCCTCTGTCCACTATTCTCTCCTCCCTTCTCTCACTTGTCTCTATTATTACAATCCAAATGACTATGACCTCATCTAGTTCCACCTGTCAGATAGCACCTATCATCCTTCCCTCTACATTCTCAGTCCTGATGTAGAGTCTCAACCTGAAATGTCAGTCGTCCCTTTGCCTTCATGAATGAATGCTGCTTGGCCCACTAAGTTCTTCCAGTAGTTTACTTGCCGCTGGGGATGAAGTGTAGTGGCAATAGCCACGGAAGTCAGGGAAGCTTACAAAGGATATGAGTAGATAGCCTAACTTTTGAGATGAAGACACAGAGATCAAGAAAAGGAAGTAAAGAGTCAGATCACATGAAGTTGAGAGCAGCCAAGAATCCATTAGGTTGGATAAGAGTTTATAAAGGAGAAGGTGAAAGTTATAATAAAGTTGATTCCCACAGTAAGACTAATTCACCTGAAATTCACCTTTACAGAATTTGCAAATTCAATACCCAAAAATGTTTGGGGGGGGGTGGGGAACAAATAAATTAACACATTTTTAACTTCTGTTTCTTGCTGCCTGCAGAGATGATTTGGATTTACACTTAGGAAAATTATGAAATGGCCCATTTTCTTGTAATGTGGGGATCACCTGTAGGCAGACAAGACATTATTTTTCTATGGTTTGATTTTCTTTATTCCTTTTGTTATTTTTTCTTTACTCATTGTGAGTATTTACTTGCCTTTGTTCTAATAAAGATCCTCAAAAATGGAAACCCTAAATGTAGTGCTTGTGTGCATAGAATAAATTAAATTCTGTTTTCCTCGAATGTTTTAAAATTTATTTTTATGGAATTATTACAACTAAAATTTGGTCTCAATTTATGGATAATGTTACTTTGAAATAAGTATTAGTTGGGATAATGCCCTTGTTCTTGTATATTAAATTTCTAGTTATTGCATATATGGAAGTCGTTCAAAAATTCAGAAAACTTTTAAAGTGCTTTGTATCAGCAGAAAGATGAGATTTTTCAATTGAATGATTGCTACAGTTAATATGGCAGTCTCTATAGATCAACATGACAAAGTTTTCTCTCTTTCAATATTTTTATTAGATTCTGCATAAAGGAATACAGAGTACAAGAAGATATATTATAAGTAAAAAGAAAAAAAAATAGTACCAAATACATTGTATTAAAAATACAGTTATAATCACAAAACCCTGTATTCATAAAAATTAAATTAAATAGTAATATTTAAATACAATAATGTTATTATACAGAAGAAAAATCTAAACCCACTATCAAAGTCAGAGCTCTTAGGAAAAGCAAGAGAAAAGGAAAAAAAACCATATCATATAATAAAATACAGGTGTGTCCCCCTTTACAAAGGTAGAGCGTTCCTACAAAACCTTTCTTAAGCCGAAATGGTGTAAAGTGAACATTCGTAAAGCAGGGGACACCTGTATATTATTAGCCACCGTCTGTACTTTTGCAACAAATCAAAAGTTTTGAAAATAACTCAGAAATGGTCCCCACAATGTATAGAAGTCTTGTCTAGATTCAAAAACTGAACATCGGATCTTCTCTAAATTTAAGCATGACATAACATCCCGTAACCATTGAGCATGAGTAGGCAGAACAGCATCCTTCCATTTAAGCAAGAGCGCCCTCCTAGCTATGAGAGAAGTAAAAGCCAAAATATGCAAATCAGGTGTCTCCAAAATAAAGTACTTTCCTCCAATAATACCAAATAATGCGGTCAAAGGGTTAGGCTTAAAATTTACCTTGAAAAGTACCGAGAAAGTTTGGAATACTTCCTTCCAGTACTTGAAAGTTTTAAGTATTTCTAAAAGCCACCTGCAAGATAATCGAGCCCTGCTTTTATCCTGCCATCAGCCTCTGATTTTATTGTGGATTCACTGTGGCAACCTGTCTGGTTGTCTGCGTATATTTCCAGCTGCCTACTTGACCATCAGCTGCTTACTTTGGCTCTTTCTCTCCTTCAACTTGCACTGTCAGACTTAAGCTTCAGCCATTCTATCCACTTATTGGCAATAGGGTGCATTAAACATTTCAAAAGATTTTATAATTCAGAAAGGTGTGGATTTCTAATGGGGGAAAAAGCATAGAACATCAAAAAACAAAGCAGGAGAATACATGACCAAAAGCAAAAATAATTTCTTTATAACTTTAGCTTAGATTTATTATTTATGTTAATCCAGTTTATTTTATTTTTCATTGGTCAAAAACAGAAAATGTAATTATCATATAAACACACTAAATTATTTAGCTTAACTTGGATTTGCGTTCAAACTTAGTTTAAATAGTGCCAAATGTTTTTAAAAATTGCTCAAGAGTTTTGCGTTGGAAGTTATTAATATCTGATCAATGTTGAAGTAACTTGAATAAAGATTTGTACTGCCCCTGTGTTGATTATTTCTGTTGGAATGGCTTTTTCTTTCCACACTTCCAGTTGTTTGATGAAAAAGTCAAGACTTGCAATGATGATGAGCAGAGAAGGGTAAGTTCTCATTTATTTGTGACTTGTAACTTTAATGATTTGCAAATTAGCAACAATTTGATGTTAAAAATGATTTCTTTAAAACTATCAAGTATACAGTACTCTCCTTTAGATAATAATTTTCAGGCTAATTATCTTAATCTGATATGTTAATGAGAAATTGAATACCGTCAGCCAAATTAGGATGGAGAAAATATTCAGCAAGTTAGCAGCTTCAGGAAGGGGAAAATTTTTATGACAGGTTTGGTCAGTTGTTAACTTCAATGAGCTAATTATCTGCATTTTTCAAAGGTTAATTTTACTATTAAAGTATGTATGCAGTGTACAACTCTGATATTTGTTTTCTCCAGATAGCTACAAAACAAAGTCATTGAAAGAAAGAAAGACATCACCCCCCCACGCACAAAAAAAGAAAAACTCACAAACTCCCCAACTCCCTTTCTCACACAGTAAAAACTAACAGAGCGCCCACACGGTAAAACAGCAATGAGAACACCAAACCCCAAACACCCAACCTCTGACTCCCTCTCTCAAACACAAAAAGCTTAACAGATTGCCCACAGGAAAAACAGCAACAAAAACGTCAAACTCCAAACCCCTAAGCCCTAACCCCTCGCACAATTTTACAATTTTTTTCTGAAGGTTAAATATTTGAGCAATGTGATGAATGTAAAAGCAAATTCAACCTCATAGTAAAAAGAGTATTAAATATAACCTTAATTGTTCGGCCATTGTTGCCTTTCCTTTTCTGTCATTATTTGACTAACTTGTGAATTATTGTTTCCAAAGATACAAAGTGCTTTGTATACTTTATCCTACTGCAGTTCTCATAAAGTTGTTTCATTTGAGATCAGCAGCTCCAGCACACCTAAGGGATCTGACTGATCTTTAGTGCTGTTCACCAAATCCTTACGCAAATATGCTTTCCAAAACTTATCAAGGTTTATGACGGAATCTATAGAGCACATATAAACCCTCTTCATTGCAGGTGTGCTATAAAACACTGAAATAAAAAGCAATGTTTTAAATTAAACATTCTGTTTCTGCATCTGACGGCTTGAAGATTGTCACTGTAAATAGTACGTATAAATTAGCATTCATTGACTGTGGTGAAACACCTTTTATTAAAAAGAAATCTTTTCTGGTAGGAGTTCTGAAGCATATTCTCTATGTGGGTATGTAGAAATTAGGTATGTTAGAGGTTTTCTTAAACTACTCCAATGTTTGTTTTGGATTCTCTGCAATAATTTTACTTTCATATCACAGTAGCAGCAGTTCTAATTAATTGATGACTGCTTGAGGAGGTTTTTCTTTGAAATGTTCAATTATTTTTGATTTTATTAACACCAATCATGTCTCAACTTATGAGCTATTCAGGCCCTTAACTCTGTTTCTGTTTTTGCGAATTTTTGCTCTTCTGTGAGTCATTTTTCCATTCAGTGTAAGCTTGAATTCATCTGGAGTTCTGCTCTCTGCAGTGAATTCATTCGACCATTAGTCCTATACCTATTGACTGGCACTGCCAGTTCTGGTAAAGCATTGTTCTAAAATATCACCCTAGAACCTTCCTAGTCTTCTAAGATTCTTGTATTCCAATTCTGGCATCACTTGGTATCCTCCAACCTGACAGTATGAACATTGATGCTTCTGGTAACTTCTCCCTCTTTCCCGCTTCTCTCCTTTTCCCTTCTCTATTCTGGCTCTGATTTTACCCTTTCTCTTATCATCATCTGCCTATCATCCCCCTCTGGTGTGCCTCTTCCTTCCGTTTCTCCCATGGTCCACTCTCCTCTTTCAGACTTCTCCTTCTCCGTTTTTTTTAAACTTCCTTCTAGTCCTGATGAAGAGTCTGGGCCCAAAACATTGACTGTTCATTTTTCTCACCAATAATGATCAGTCAGGGAGAGATGGAATCTGTTTTTACTGTCAAGTACCTTTATTGGCTCAGTTCACATGTATGTGAATTTTTACAACCTGCGTTTTACATCTGCTAAATTTCCCTGACTCTCCATGAGCAGTCAAAGAAGAAAAAAGAAAAAAGCATCTGCACTGGCCAGGTGTTCCTCGTGGTCCTGAGGTAACCTTATGCCCGATGTGAGATCCTCCCAATCTGCATTCATTGGTCTCTGGAGAGCTGTTGCTGCCTGAGCTCCCAAGTTGTCTATTTTTATACTTTTCCTTATCAAATCAATCTATGACTTTCAATGTCATTGGCTCAAAATAATCAAAAAGATCTGTGTCAGATTCGCATTGGGTGTAGCCCAGGGCTACACATGGCCTTCACCTTGATGGTGACTTCTTTTGTTCTGTTCAACTCTGGATTAAACCAGTCAAATCAGGTCACCCAGGGACTGGGCCCAGATGAAGTGATTACCTCTGCAAACCTGTCATTATGCACAATGAATACTTTCTTATCTTAGAATGATCTCAGGTTTAGCAGATCATTAGCAGAAACTCCTTGTGTCCACACTCAATTGCTGTGATTAAGTTATCCCAGAGCTAAAATCAGCGGATCAGTCACAAACTGACAGCTGCAAGGACAGTAACACAAAATGGCCACCTCCATTGCTGTTCACTGATTGTAGTTTTTCTGGCTAACACTATCTTATGTATTTATGTTGATCGTATCTTTTTTATTATTGTGTTTATTATCTTAGTTTGCTTTTTTTTATATGCTACATTGCATCCAGAATAACAATTATTTCATTCTCCTTTCACTTGTGTACTGGAAATGACATTAAACAGTCTTGAATCTTGAAGAGTTAGGTTTGATGAGAGAGATCAATAATGGTCATGGATATAAAAAGGGTATAGGGTGAGTAGGAAAGTTTTTCTGGCTAAGAGATTAGATATGAGCTTACTGTATGGTGAAGCAGGTATCGGGCTGGATGGCTTGATCCTGTTTTGATTTCTTATGTTCTTTCATCAGTGTATACTGCAGATAGATTACCTACAATTAAACAGAACAATCCTCACCCTCTATCAAGCCAGCACAATCATTATTTGCTTCATTTGGTTCTTTTTGAAAATTCCTTTTCTTCTCTCAACAACTGCTCATTCTCTGTAACCAAAAGCATATTTTCCTTCTAACTTTTCCTTGTTCTAAAGAAAGTCACCAATTCAAAATGTTACCTGTTTCTTTCTCAAGAGATATGGCTTACTTGAGATTCAAGCATTTTCTGTTTCTCAGCATCAGCAGTTTGTTGCTTTTTGAAAAACTGAGAGGTTATTTTTCCTTGTGGGGGGATCTATAATAGTGGAGCACAGTATCAGAAATATGTGTGCAGAATTTTCTTTCCATTGAGGTTCATAAATCTTGTGAATTTTCACTCCTATAGAGCCCTAGTGGCTGAATTACTCATTATCTTCAAGACCAATGAAGACAGATATTTAATCTATAGAGGCGTCAAGGGTTATGGAAACTGCTAGGAAAATGGAACTAAAGCCATTACCTTGTTGAATGGCAGAACAGGTGTGAAGGACCACATGTCTTCTTGCTCCTATTGTGTTTCACCTTTGGCAGCTGTACTAACAAAATCCTCGACTCCGATATATGGAATTTCCTTTTATGAAGCCCTTTCTCTTCCTCCTTCTCCCTTCTTATTTAAGACGGTCATCTGTCCTCCTGTAATTGTCTTTGGCTACATGTTAAAAAAGGATTAATATTCAAATTTTCAACCTCTTACTGCTACGGGCGGAAGTTCCCACATGCTTCAAAAAAGCAACAATTATACCAGTGCCTAAGAAGAATTATCTGAGCTGCCCAAAGGACTATCGCCCAGTAGCACTCATATCAACAGTGGTGAAATCCTTTGAGAGGTTGGTCATGACTAGACAGAACTCCTGCCTCAGCAAGGACCTGGACCATTTGCAATTTGCCTATCACCACAATAGGTCAACGACAGATGCAATCTCAATGGCTCTTCACACAGCTTTAGACCACCTGGACAACACAAACACCTATGTCAGGATGCTGTTAATCGATTATAGCTCAGCATTTAATACTATCATTCCCACAATCCTGATTGAGAAGTTGCAGAACCTGGGCCTCTGTACCTCCCTCTGCAATTGGATCCTCGACTTCTTAACCAGAAGACCACAATTTGTGCAGACTGGTGATAACATATCCTCCTCGCTGACGATCAACACTGGCGCACCTCAAGTGGTATGTGTTTAGCCCACTGCTCTACTCTCTATATACACATGACTGTGTGGCTAGGCATAGCTCAAGTACCATCTAGAAACTTGCTGACGATACAACTATTGTTGGTAGAATCTCAGGTGGTGATGAGAGGGTGTACAAGAGTGAGATCAGCCAAGTAGTGGAGTGGTGCCACAGCAGCAACCTGGCACTCAATGTCAATAAGAAGAAAGAGCTAATTGTGGACTTCAGGAAGGGTAAGATGAAGGAACACATACCAATCTTCATAGAGGGATCAGAAGTGGAGAGAGTGAGCAGTTTCAAGTTCCTGGGTGTTAAGATCTCCGAGGATCTAACCTGGACCCAACATATCGATCCAGTTATAAAGAAAGCAAGGCAGCAGCTATACTTAATTGGGAGTTTGAGGAGATTTGGCATGGTAACAAATACACTCAAAAACTTCTGTGGATGTACCGTGGGGAGCATTCTGTCAGGCTGCGTCACTGTCTGTTTTGGTTGGGGGGGGGGGTGCTACTGCACAGAACTGAAAGAAGCTGCAAAAATTTGTGAATCTAGTCAGCTCCATCTTGGGTACTAGCCTCATCTTCAGGGAGCAGTGTCTCAGAAAGGCAGCTTCCATTACTAAGGACCCCCAGCACCCAGGGCATGTCCTTTTCTCACTGTTACCATCAGGTAGGAGGTGAAGGCACACACTCAGCGATTCAGGAACAGCTTCTTCCCCTCTGTCATCTGATTCCTAAATGATCATTGAACCCTTGGGCACTTTTTTAATATAACAGTATTTCTCATTTTTGCACGTTTTTAATTATTCAATATATGTATACTGTAATTGATTTACTTTTACTTTTTTTTCTCTGCTAGATTATGAACTGCCACTGCTAAGATAACAAATTTCACATCACATGCCGGTGATAAATCTGATTCTGAAATTTATTATCGAAGGACACCATATACAACCCTGAAATTCATTTTCTTGTGGGCATACTCAATAAAACCATAATAGAGACCGCACCAACTTGGGCATTCCAGCAGTGTGCAAAAGATAGCAAACTGTGCAAATACAAAAAGAAAGAAAGTAGTAATAATAAATAAACAATAAATATCAAGAACATAATATAAAGGGTCCTTGGAGATGAGTCCTTAGGTTGTGGGAATATCTCAATTATGGGGCGTGAAGATGAGTGAAGTTATCCCCTTTAGTTCAAGAGTCTGATGGTTGAAGGGTAATAACTGTTCCTGAACTTGGTTGTGTGAGTCCTGAGGTTCCTTTACCACGTTCTTGATAGTAGCAGCAAGAAGAGAGCATGTCCTGTGTCGTGGAGTTCCCTGATGATGTTGCTGCTTTCCTACGATAGCGCTTTGTGTAAATGTGCTCAATGGTCAGGAGGGCTTTACCCATGAATCTGTGGGTCATATCTGCTGCTGTGCTTTCTTCATAATTTCACTTGCGTGCTGGACCCAGGACAGGTCCACCGAAATAACACTGAGGAATGGAAAATTGCTGACCCTCTCTGTCTCTGATCCTCCAGTGAGGATTGACTCATGTGTTCTTCTCCTGAAGTCAGTTATCAGCTTCTTGGTCTTGTTGATATTGAGTAAGAGGTTTTTGTTATTTCACCACTCAGCCAGATTTTCAGTCTCCCTCTTGTATATTGATTAGTCACCACCTTTGCTTCTGCATACGACAGTAATGTCAACAGCAAATATGAATGTTGCAATGGAGCTATGCTTAGCCATACAGTCATAAGTGTGAAGCGACTAGAGCAGGGGGCTAAGCATACATTTTTATGGTGCATCTGTGCTCATGGAGATCCTGGAGGAGATATTGTTGCCAATCCAAACTGACATTAGTTTTACAAGTGAGGAAATCAAGGATCCAATTGCACACGGAAGTACTGAGACCAAGATCTAGAAGCTTATTGTTTAGTTTTGATGGAATTATGGTATTGAATGCTGAGCTGTGGTTTATAAAGAGCACATTGATGTATGCAATACTCAAATAGTAAGTTGCATATTGTTTATGCCTGGATCATTGTAGATCAATAACAGTGATAGTTATGAGCTTACAAAAGCATATACCCCTTCAATTCTGTATGTGTTGTACTTGGGATAAAAAAATTTTGGACCAAGGCGAGCAGTTATAAATCACCCTCTAATTTAAACTTTGTGCAGGGCTACTGTCATGGACTGTTGATAAAATTTGTAGAATTGTGTGATCTACATAACAGGAGCCACTCAAGCTACTGATAGGGTTTCATTGCTGAACCTTTGATAGATTAGGTTCTAAAGCTATTGCTTATGTCCTTTTCCTTGGTTTTCCTGATAGAGAAGTACTGTTGTGTTACTGATGTCTTGAGTTATTTCGTACAACAAGCAGTGAAAAATTCAATTTTGACTACTTTTCACTTGGCATTTAATACTTGAAGCTTATTGCTTGTTCATTTTTTATGTATTTGAGATTATTTAAACCATTTTACCTTAATGTTTTGTTATTGGGAAATTTTAAGTTAACTTGTTTGCTATATATTTTCCAGAAAATTGAAAATCTCAAGGAAGTAACAAATGTAAGTTTCTCTGTGATTTTTTTTATTGACTTATTGGCTAATCACAGTTAGCTTAAGTACAGTTAAATGTTGGATTAAACTGTGAAAAATACTTTTGATCATTGCCGATGGTGCATTTTTTTATTTTTGCAGAACATGGTTGAATCTATTAAACACTGTATAGTGTTGCTGCAGATTGCCAAGGTAAGATGGCAGCCAACATCATTAACTAACTTTTGTATTTATCTTTCTTACATCTGGTTGACTGCATCAAACTATTTGTGAAATAGTTTTCAATAATTTAGTAGAACAGTACTATATTATCTGTCAAATCTTCATTATGAAGATCTGAGCAACTAGTATTTGTTCAGCAATGGGTCAATTTTTTTGCATGATTACCACCTACTTTCAGAATTATTTTGTTCAGCAAGACAACATCAAACTATATATGATTTGTAATCTTATTGGTTTTGTTTGTATAAAGAAAATTATAAATTGTTTAGTTCATGCTGGCATCTACAAGATTAATTTCCTCTGCATGTTTTAAGTCCCATTTAAATCCCATAGTCATGTTGGTGACAGCTAAGTTAGCATTGGATAAAGGCAAATTAATGAGAGTAGATGACTATGAATCACAATTAAGTACAGGGATGCAAGGAAATAAGGAAAGGGGGATGGAGCTAATGTTACTGCTTTTCTGGCAATTGGAATGGAACAGACAGGATAATTTCTTATGTCATTCTAAGTATAATAAGTAATTTAAAATTGTTTAATTCCCTTGTTTGATAAGTAATCTCTTTATGTTACTTGACTTGCTTTGCTCTGTCTTTAATGTTGTATAATTCAAACTTAATTTTTTTAATTGATTTGTAATTGACACCATACAATTGTGCCTAGATTTGAATATGAATTCCATGTTATATTTCTGCGGACAAAGTTAGAATAATCAATACGTGAATTCTGTAAATTTTAAACTCATTTATCTGAATGACATCGGTGTTGAGGTTTCTTCTATTTCATTAAATTGTCAAACTATGTGAAGGAGGTTGTCTTCTCATGCATCATTATACATGCTAATTTCCTTCATAGATTGAAGTGATTAGAAATTATGTGGAGATGTTTCCAAGATGCACTATCCAGTCAGTGAAATTGCGCTTCTAATTTCTTTAATGTAAATAGCTGCATTTTCTATTTTTGTTCTTATTAAATAGCATCTTGTTCATTTGAACTACCAATTTCTTCCACCAGATGTACAGCTGCAAAAAAAAAGTTTGTGAACCCTTTGCAATTACCTGGTTTTCTGCATTAATTACTCATGAAATGTGGTCTGATCTTCATCGAAGTCACAATAATAGACAAACACAATCTTCCTAAACTAATCGCATACAAACAATTGCACATTTCATGTCTTTATTGAACACATTGTTTAATCATTCACTGTCTGGGCTGGAAAGAAAGTATTTGAACCCTTGTGTTTAGTAACTGGTAGAATCTCCTTTAGCAGCAATAACCTCCACCAAACGTTTCCTGTAGCTGCTGGTCAGACTTGCACAATGACGAGGAAGAATTTTAGAACATTACTCCGTACAAACCTGTTTCAGTTTATCAATATTTCTGGGATACCTTGCATGAGCAGCCCTCTTCAGGTCATGCCACAACATTTCAATTGGGTTAAGGACTGGATTCTGACTTGGCCTTTCCAAAACACAAACTTTCTTCTTTTTAAACCATTCTGTTGTTCATTTATTCTTGTATCATTAACTTGTTGCGTCATCCAACTTCTAATAAGTTTAAGGTGACTGACCACTACCCTGGCATTCTCTTCTAAAATGTCTTGGTACAATTTTGAATATATTGTTTCCTCAATAATTGCAAGCTGTCCAGGCCCTGAGGCAGCAAAGCAGCCCCAAACAATGATGCTCCTTCCACCATGCTTCACAGTTAGGTTGAGGTTTTGGTGTTGGTGTGCAGTGCCTTTTCTTCCTCCAAGCGTAGCATTGTGCATTTCTGCCAAAACGTTCAACATTTGTACCATAAGACATAGGAGCAGAATTAGGCTATTTGGCCCATCAAGTCTGCTCCGAAATTCAATCATTACTGATCCTTTTTTTCCTTTGGTTCCTCAGCCCCACTCCTCGGCCTTCTCCCCGTAACCTTTGATGCCTTGGTCAGTCAAGAACCTATCAATCTGCACCTTGAATACACCCAATGACCTCGCCTCTACAGCCTCTTAACAAATTCACCACCCTCTGGCTAAAGGAATTTCTCCACAACTCGTGTTTTAAATGGATGCCCCTCTATCCTGAGGCTATGCCTTCTTGTCCTAGGCTCACCCACCACCAAAAACATCCTTTCCACATCTACTCTGTCCAGGCCTTTCAACATTTGAAAGGTTTAAATGAGATCTCCTGCTCACCCTTCTAAATTCCAGTGAGTACAGGCCCAGAGCCATCAAACGTTCTGCATATGACAATACTTTCATTCTCTGAATCATCCTTGTGTATCTCCTCTGAATCCTCTCCAATGCCAGCACATCTTTTCTTACAACAACACACACAAAATGTTGGTATAACACAGCAGGCTCGGCAGCATCTATAGGGAAAAGCGCTGTCGACGTTTCGGGCTGAGACACTTCATCAGGACTAACCGAAAGGAAAGATAGTAAGAGATTTGAAAGTCGTGGGGGGAGGGGGAAATGTGAAATGATAGGAGAAGACCGGAGGGGGTGGGATGAAGCTAAGAGCTGGAAAGGTGATTGGCGAAAGTGATACAGAGCTGGAGAAGGGAAAGGATCATGGGATGGGAGGCCTCAGGAGAAAGAAAAGGGGGGGGGGAAGCACCAGAGGGAGATGGAGAACAGGCAAACAACTAAATATGTCAGGGATGGGGTAAGAAGGGGAGGAGGGGCATTAATGGAAGTTAGAGAAGTCAATGTTCATGCCCTCAAGTTGGAGGCTACCCAGCCGGTATATAAGATGTTGTTCCTCCAACCTGAGTTTGGATTCATTTTGACAATAGAGGAGGCCATGGATAGACATATCAGAATGGGAATGGGACGTGGAATTAAAATGTGTGGCCACTGGGAGATCCTGCTTTTTCTGGTGGACCGAGCGGTGGTGTTCCACGAAACGGTCTCCCAGTCTGCGTCGGGTCTCACCAATATATGAAAGGCCACACCGGGAGCACCGGACGCAGTATACCACACCAGCCGACTCACAGGTGAAGTGTCACCTCACCTGGAAGGACTGTCTGGGGCCCTGAATGGTGGTGAGGGAGGAAGTGTAAGGGCAGGTGTAGCACTTGTTCCGTTTACAAGGATAAGTGCCAGGAGGGAGATCGGTGGGAAGGGATGGGGGGGACGAGTGGACAAGGGAGTCACGTAGGGAGCGATCCCTGCGAAAAGCAGAAAGGGGGGGAGAGGAAAAAACATGTTTGGTAGTGGGATCCCGTTGGAGGTGGCGGAAGATACTGAGAATTATATGTTGGACCTGGATGCTGGTGGGGTGGTAGGTAAGGACAAGGGGAACCCTATCCCGAGTGGGGTGGCGGGTGGATGGGGTGAGGGCATATGTGCGGGAAATGGGAGAGATGCGTTTGAGAGCAGAGTTGATGGTGGACGAAGGGAAGCCCCTTTGTTTAAAGAAGGAAGACATCTCCTTCGTCCTGGAAAGAAAAGCCTCATCCTGAGAGCAGATGCGGCGGAGATGGAGAAATTGTGAGAAGGAGATAGCCTTTTTGCAAGAGGTAGGGTGGGAAGAGGAATAGTCCAGGTAGCTGTGAGAGTCTGTAGGCTTATAGTAGATAGAAGGGCATGAACATTGACTTCTCTAACTTCTGTTAATGCCCCTCCTCCCCTTCTTACCCCATCCCTGACATATTTAGTTGTTTGCCTGTTCTCCATCTCACCTCTGGTGCTCCCCCCCTTTCTTTTTCCTGAGGCCTCCTGTCCAATGATCCTTTCCCATCTCCAGCTCTGTATCACTTTCGCCAATCACCTTTCCAGCTCTTAGCTTCATTCCACCCCCTCCGGTCTTCTATCATTTCACATTTCCCCCACCCCCCACTACTTTCAAATCTCTTACTATCTTTCCTTTCAGTTAGTCCCAGCGAAGGGTCTCGGCCCGAAACATCGACAGTGCTTCTCCCTATAGATGCTGCCTAGCCTGCTGTGTTCTACCAGCATTTTGTGTGTGTTGTTGTTTGAATTTCCAGCATCTGCAGATTTTCTCGTGTTCACCTTAGATGAGGAGCCCAAAACTGTTCACAGTACTCAGTTGAGGCGTCACTGGTGCCTTGTAAAGTCTCCGTATCACATCCCTGCTCTTGTATTCTAGACCTCCTGAAATGAATGTTAACATAGCATTTGCCTTCCTCCCCACTGACTCAACCTGCAAGTTAACCTTTAGGGTGGTTTTGCACAAGTACTCCCAAGACCCTTTGCATCTCAGAATTTTGGATTTTCTCCCAGTTTAGAAAATAGTCTGCACATGTATTTCTTCCACCAAAGTGCATGATCATGCATTTTGCTACATTGTATTTCATTTACCACTTACTTGCCCAGTCTCCTAATCTGGCTAAGTCTTTCTACAGCCTTCCTATTTCCTCAACTACCGGCCCGCCACCAATCCTTCTATCATCTGCAAACTTGGCAACAAAGCCATCTATTCCATTACCTAAATCATTGATATACAGCATAAAAAGAAGCGGTCCCAACAAGTGGAGTGAAATTTGCAATTTTCTTGGCCTCTGGAACGATGCCAGAGTCCAGTGATTCTTGGAAGATCATTACTATTACTTCCACAGTCTCTATCACTATCACTTTCAGAACCCAAGGGTGTAGTTCATCTGATCTGGGTGAAATGTGTACCTTTAGGTTCAGAACCCAAGGGTGTAGTTCATCTGATCTGGGTGAAATGTGTACCTTTAGGTCATTCAGCTGTTTGAGCACATTCTCCCTTGTAGGGACTAAACTGAGTTACAGAGAAAGGTTGAATAGGTTAGGACTTTATTCCTTGGAGTGTAGAAGAATGAGGGGAGATTTGATAGTATATAAAATTATGATGGGTATAGATAGAGTGAATGCAAGCAGGCTTTTTCCATTGAGGCTAGGGGAGAAAAAAACCAGAGGACATGGGTTAAGGGTGAAGGGGGAAGAGTTTAAAGGGAACATTAGGGAGGGGGGTTTCTTCACATAGTGAGTGGTGGGAGTGTGGAATGAGCTGCCAGATGAAATGGTAAATGCAGACTCACTTTTAACATTTAAGAAGACATGTACATGGATAAGAGGTGTATGAAGGGATATGGTCCAGGTGCAGGTCAGTGGGACTAGGCAGAAAAATGGTTTGGCACAGACAAGAAGGGCCAAAAGGCCTGATTCTGTGCTGTGATGTTCTGTGGTTCTTTGTAACGGAACTCACTTCTTTCCTCACACCTGGCACACTGCTAGTGTCTTCCACAGTGAAGACTGAGCAAAATACTCATTTAATTCATCTGCCTCCTCTTTGCCCCCCCCCCCCCAATAATTGTTTCCCCGGCCTCATTTTCTAGCAGTTCTATATCCACTCTCATCTCTTTTATTTTTTGTGTACTTGAAAAAGCCTTTTCTATCCTGCTTGATACTGTTTGTGAGCTTGCTTTCATATTTTATCTTTTCCCTTCTAGTTATTTTTTTAGTTGCTTTCTGTATGTTTTAAAAAGCTTTCCAATCCTCTATCTTACTGCTAATTTTTGCTTTGTTGTATGCACTCTCTTTTGCTTTTACATTGGCTTTGGCTTCTCTTGTAGGCCACAGGTGTACAAATTTGCAATTAGAGTACTTCTTTGTGTTTGGAATATCTCTCCTGCACCTTCCTCATTTTCCCTAAAACTCAAGCCATTACAGCTCTGCTGTCATCCCTAACAGCATCTCCTTCAAATTTACTTTGGCCAACTCCTCTCTCATACCGCTATAATTTCCTTTATTCCACTGAAATACTGTTGCATCAGGCTTTACTTTCTCCCTATCAAATTTCAAATTGTGATCACTGCCTCCTGAGCTAGCAAATCATCTCCGGTTCATTACATAACACCCAAACCAGTATAGCTGATCCCCTAGTAGGCTCGGTGACAAACTGCTCTAAAAAGTCAACTCATGGGCATTCAACAAATTCACTTACTTGGGATCCATTACCAACCTGATTTTCCCAATCTACCTGCATGTTGTAATCTGCCATGATTATCATAACATTGCCCTTTTGACATGCCTTTTCTATTTCCTGTTGTAATCTGTGGTCCACACCCCATCTACTGTTGGGAGGCCTGTATGTAATTGACATCAGAATCCTTTTACCCTTGCAGTTTCTTAACTCAACTTACAAGGATTCAACATCTTCCGATCCCATGTCTCATCTTTCTAATGAATTGATGCCATTCTGGACCAGCATCCTATCCCTCCGTAACAAATTTGTAACCTTGTGCATTCAGCTCCAAACTGCAACTATCCTTCGGCCACGATTTAGTAATGGCTACAACATTATACCTGACAATGTGTAAAAGTACAAGAATATCATCCACCTTAATTCTTATACTCCATGTATTGAGATATAACACTTTGAGTAATGTATTTGCTACCCTTTTTGATACTCCATCCCTACTGGACCGATGCTCACTCTGCTGGCTGCAATTTTGTCCTATCATCCGGCTGCCCTTCCTGACAGTCTGACTGCACACTATATTTGCTTTTTTTTTCTACCATCCACCCTATCCTGAGTCCCTTCACCCTGCTTCCCAATCTCATGCTAAATTAGTTTAAGCCCTCCCCAATAGCTCAAACAAACCTGCCCACGAGAATATTGGTCCCCCCTCGGGTTCAGGTGCAACTCGTCACTTTTGAACAAGTCATACCTCCCCCAGAGGAATACCAATGATCCAAGAACCTGAAGCCCTGTCCCCTGACCAGCTTTTCAGCCACACATTTATCTGCCAAATCATCCTGTCTCTACCCTCACTGGTGCATGCCACATACAACAATCCAGAGATTACTACCCTGGAGGTCCTGCTTCTCAGCTTTCTGCATAGCTCTCTAAATTCTCTCTTCAGGACCTCTTTGCTTTTCCTTCCCATCTTTGGTACCAATGTGTACCAAGATATCGGGGTGCTCTGCCTCCCTTACCAAAATGCTGTGGATGCAATCTGAGATACCCTTGACCCTGGCACCTGAAAGGCAGCAGACCATCTGGATGTCTTGTTGACATTCACAGAATCTCCTGTCTGTTCATCTGACTATTGAGTCCCCTATCACTATCACTCCCCTCTTCTCCCTCTTTTCCTTCTGCACCACATACTCATGCTCAGTACCAGTAACCTGGTCCCTGTGGCAATCCCATGGGAGCTAATCTTCCGTATCAGTATCCATAACAGTATACTCATTATTGAGGGGAATGACCACTGGGTTGCTCTGCGCTAACTGCCTGTTTGTCTTCCAATTTCCTCTCTGGACAGTCACCTAGCTACCTGCCTCCTGCAACTTGGGTGACTACTTCCCTGTAACTCCGATTGATGATCTCCTGTACAAGCCAAAGATTATCCAACTGCTGGCCCAGATCCCTAACACAGTTTTCAAGGAGTTGCAGCTGGATGCACTTCAGGCAGATGTCGTTCTCTGGGAGACTTTGGGTCGTCTGGCAGGAAGAACACATAATGACCATTTAAACTACACTAGTACCCCTGACGCAGTAAGTAAAAAGGGAAACTTAACAGAAACTTAGCCACAGCCAGTGGCAGTTCTGAGCTGAAGCCTGACACTCCCACTCCCAACAATGGCTGCTCCGCTTAGCTCTCTGCTACTCATGCCGACCTGTGAAGAACCTCCTCACTGTATGCTGCTCCGGTTGCTGTTCGGAAGTGACACTGAACGCCTGTGAAGCTCTCCTTTTAAACTTTTGTTTCCTGTGTCCACAGAAGCATTGTCGAACATCCAGGTGATCTTTTGCGAACTTGAGTCTTGAATTTGAATTTGTTTCAGAGAGAAGTGGCTTCTTCTGTGGTGTCCTTCCATGAATACCATTCTTACTCAGTGTTTTTCTTTTAATGGACATATGAACAAAAACTCCCACTTCTACAGATTTCTGCAAGTCTTTTGCTGTTAACTTGGCTTCTTTTTCACCACCTTCAGCATTGCACATTATGCTCTTGGTGTGATCTTTGAGGGATTCCCACTCCTAAGGAGAGGAGCAACAGTACTGAATTTCCTCCATTTGTAGACAATTTCTCACTGTGAAATGATGAACACTCTGGGTTTTAGAAGTGTTTTTGTAGCCTTCTCCAGCTTTATGCATCTCTGCAATTCTTCTCAGGTCTTCTGAAAGTTGTTTTGATCAAGGCATGATGCACATAAACAGATCTTTCTTAAGACAAGCAGGCTCTGTCAGTAACCTAACTTTATGTGTCTTTTTTAATAGGGTAGGACACTTCTACAACCCACAGCTCCAATCTTATCTCATTGATTGGAACACCTGGCTTCAAATAGCTTTTGTAGAAGGCATCACCCCAGAGGTTCACATACTTTTTTGAACTTAGAGACTGTGAATGATTTAAACAATGTGTTCAGTAAAGACACGAAAAGTACATAAAAACACAAAATGCTGGCAGAACTCAGCAGGCCAGACAGCATCTATGGGAGGAGGTAGTGACGACGTTTTGGGCCAAAACCCTTCATCAGGAGTGAAGTAACATGGGATGGTGGAGGGGGGATAAGAAGTGGGGGGAGGGATGAAGTAGAGAGCTGGGAAGTGATAGGCTGGAGGGAAATGGGCTAGGGGGAAGGTGGAGAATTATGGGAAATAAAAGAGAAAGAAAGGTAGGGCTTGGGGGAGATTATAGTGAGGGGGGAAAAAGAGAGGAAGAGAACCAGACTAAAATAATAGATGGGGATGGGGGTAAGGGGGGGGCAGGGATATCAATGGAGGTCTGTGAGTTGGATGTTCATGCCGGCAGGCAGGAGGCTACCTAGGTGGGAGATGAGGTATTGCTCCACCGACCTGTGTGTGGCCACATCTTGACGATAGAGGAGGCCATGGACAGATATGTCGGAGTGGGAGTGGTCTGTGGAATTGAAGTGTGTGGCCACAGGGAGATCCCGCCACTGCTGGAGGACTGAGCGCCGGTGTTCGGGGAAACGGTCTCCCAGTCTGTGGCGGGTCTCCCCAATGTATAAATGGCCACATCGAGAGCACCAGATACAGTATATCACCCCAGTTGACTCACAGGTAAAGTAGTGCCTCACCTGAAAGGACTGTCTGGTGCCTGGGATGGTGGTGAAGGAAGAAGTGTGGGGGCAGGTGTAGCACTTCTTCCGTTTACAGGGATGAGTGCCTGGAGGGAGGTCGGTGGGGAGGGATGGGAGGGATGAATGGACAAGGGTGTCGCGTAGGGAGCAATCCCTGCGGAAAGCCGAGAGTGGAGGGGGGAGGGAAAGATGTAGCTGGTGGTGGGATCACGTAGGAGGTGGCGGAAGTTACAGAGGATTATATGTTGGATCTGCAGTACAATTGTTCATGTGTTATTACTGTAGGCAGATTGTATTTGTCTAATATTATGACTTAGAAAGAAGATCAGACCACATTTTATGAGTAATTAATCTCGAAAGCCAGGTAATGCGAAGGGTTCACAAATGTTGTCTTGCATCTGTACACTTCAGAAGGTAAAAAGCTGCTCTTGAATGTTGACAGGATCTGGTTTTGATCTTGTTACGTAGAAATTTTAATTTGATTGTTTGTGAAAGCAGAGATCATTCTCCTTTCATTGCATGGTTGAGTTCAGCCATATGTGGAATCGTGTACTAAACTGATGTTCTACATTTTGTTACTGCAGCACTAGGCTGGCCTCCTTTTCCACCCATTCTGGTTATTTCTGTACAGTTCTCATCTTGATACAGAGCTAATCATGCCAGGATTTCAAAGGCACTGTACACTATCAAGCTGCAGAAATGCAGAGTTCCAACTCAGAAATCAACACATCCAATTTTGTTTCCACAGATGCTGCTTGACCTGCTGAGTTCTTCCAGCAGTTTATTGTTTTGCTGTAGAAATGTAGAATTTTGTGGCTCAATTATTCTGCCTACATGTTCAAGTTTGTTTAAATATGTTCTTGAGAAAAATAGATTGCTGCAAAACCTCTTTTTCTGCTTGTCCTGAAATGTAGAGGTAGACTACTAACTGGAAAGTGTTCAGAAAATGTTCAGGTTTTCATCCACCAATGATAAGGCAATGGTGGTATATGTTCCAGTTGGGGAAAATATGATCTGAAAGTGGTGGACCCACAGCATCAATACTTCAGTCCTGCATGGTGGCTTCAACCTTTAGATTGGCGACCTTCTCTCATTCCCTTTGGTCAGTAGTCCTTTCTGGTGTATAAAGCCAAGTTTCCAGTTGTATCTAACTACTATTGTCACTTTTCTGTCATTCTTTTCCTGTTCACAACTGCAGCTGAGCACACAGCTCTCCATCTTACTAGTTCCTTCTTTAGGTAAGGTTAGCAGTTCCATCTAGTCCATCTTTTTCCTAGGGCAAACTTGAGGGCAAAGATTGAAGGTGAAAAGGGGAAGAACTAAAGAACACCGTGGATGCGGGGTAAATGTTACAAGCTGCCCGAGGAAATGGTAGAGTAGGTTACGATTACATTTTAAAAGGCGTTTGCTCTAAATTGTGAATAGGAAAGTTTTAGAAGTATATGGACAAATCCAGGCAAGTGGGACCAGCTCATGTAGTCTGCTTGGTTGGCATTGATGAGTAGGGCTGAGGGGTCTGTATCTTTGCTTCATTACTCTGGAAGTCTAAAGGGGCATGTATCAGGATCTGTGTGTATGTTTGTTAGTAGCTTGGCAGGTGCAGTCTCAATTAGCTTGATACCTTGGTAGTACTGAAAGTAATATACTATTTGTGGTTCTTTGGAGACATCTATTTTACAGATAGTTTTTCATTTTCATATACTTGTGATGCTCATAGTCACTTGTTCTAGTTCCTTTGGAAATAAAATCCTCTCACTGTGAGTTCTTGTTGCTGATGCAGTGGAATATGGAACATGTTGAACATGCTTTATGCAGTATTATTTGTCTGGTAATTTTCTTTTAGTTACTACTTTAATCAACTAATATAGCAGATTCACGTGGTGAAAATTAATGGCTATCAAGACTAGGTTAATTGACCCCAAAATTTATAAAATCCTTAATATCAACTGAATGTAAAAACATTAACCTTGGTCAGAAAAGGCATTGCAAATTCAATTCCCTTAGTTACATCTTTTCAAAATTGTTGGCAAGTGTATTGTTTCATGCAACCGCAGTTGACAACAGCCAAAGGCACATTTCTTCCATCTTTTTTCTAAGTTGTCTTATTCTGCCATTGGTCCCCATGGGTAGATAGTTTACAAAGTACAGTTTTTGCAGTTTCACCAATTTGTGCTGAGTATGTGAGACCAGAGCAGTGTTCAGTATCATTCCCCCTGAGAGGAGAAGATCAGAAATACTCAGTGTTCTCCCATTGGCCATGCAGGAAAGAATATGATCCTGCTAAATGGAGAATAAATGTAATCTCTTCATAATAATCCAGAAAACTGGGCTCACATTATATCATGTTACTATTAAGTCATAAATCTCAGTTTGAGCTGTTAGAGTATGTTTCAAATGTTATTTGTTACTGAAAAATGTGAAGTAAGATAATTTCATTATATCTTTGTATCTGGTATAATGAATGCTCATCCCAAAAATAAAACACAAGGAAAGCAATATTACTTTTTTTCAAACAAGAAACAACAAAAACAAAAATGCTACCTTGCTTTAAACAGCTTTGACATACATTGCCTATAAAACCCCATTTTGGAAGTTATCATGTTTTATTGTTTTACAGCATTGAATCAATTAATTTGGCTTTTTTTGACACTAATCAACAGAAAAAAGTTTATTTTGTGTCAAAGTGAAAACAGTTCTCTACAAAGTGATCTAAATTAATTACAAACAAAAACATAAAGTAATTGAGTATGTGGTATTCTCTCCCATTAATATGACACACCAAATCATCACTGGTGCAACCAATTGGTTTTAGAAGTTGCATGATTCGTTATATGGTGATCATTGTGTGTTTCGATGATTGAAAACACAGGTTTGTAGTAAATTGTGTGGATTGTAGTAAAAGTACACCTGTATCTGGAAGGTCCAGCTGCTGGTGAGTCAGTATTCAGGTAAAAACTATACCATTAAGGCGAAAGAACACTCCAAGCAACTCTATGAAAAGGTTACTGAAAAGCACAAGTCGAGATGAATACAAGAAAATTTCCAAGTCACTGAATATCCCTTGGAGTACAGTTAAGTCAATCATCAAGAAATAGAAAGAATATGGCACAGCTGTAAATTTGCCATGTGCAGTACATCCTCAAAAACTGAGTGACCATGTCAGAAGAGGATAGTGAAGGAGGCCACCAAGAGACCTATGACAACTCTGGAGGAGTTACTGCTTCTGATGGGAGATGGGAGAGACTACACACAACTGTTGCCCAGGTATTTCACCTGTCACAGCTTTATGTGAGAGTGGCAAAGAGAAAGCCACTATTGGGGGGAAAATACTCCACATGATACCTCGGCTAAAGTTTTCCAGAAAACGTGGGAGATGCTGAAGTCAGCTGGAAGAAGTTTCTATGGTCTGATGAAATCAAAATTGGGCTTTTTGGCCATCAGCATTTACCCTATGTGAAGGTAGAGGGTAAAATGAATAAACAAAATACAGGGAATTCCTGGAGGAAAACCTGATGCTGTCTGCAAGACAACTGAAACTTGGGAGAGGATTTGTTTTCTAGCAAGACAATGACCAGAAGCTTAAAGCCAAAGCTACACAGTTTTGGCTTAAAAGCAACAAAGTTAAATGTCCTGGAGTGACCAAGTCAGTGTCCACACCTCAATCAAATTGAGAATTTCTGGCTGGATTTGAAAAGGGCTGGTCACTAACAATCCCCATGCAATCTAACAGAGCTTCAGCAGCTTTATAAAGAAGAATGGGGCAAAATCGCAGTGTCGCAGTACAAAGCTGATAGAGACCTATCCTCACAGACTCAAGACTGTAATTGCAGCCAAAGATACATCTTTAAATACTGATTTGAAGGGAGTGAATATTTGTCCAATCAATTATTTTGTATTTCTTATTTGTAATTAATTTGGATAACTTTATAGAGGTTTGTTTTCACCTTGACATGAAAGAGTCTTTTTCTGTTGCGCAGTGTCAAAGCCGAATTAAGTCCAATGTGATTCAATGTTGTGAAAGAATAAAACTTTAAAACTTCGAGGGGGGTGAATACTTCTTATAGGCACTGTATTTTCAAAGCTTTTGCTATGTAGTTATTGAATTATGCCTCCAGTTAAAAAAAAAAGTGAACATTTAAATTCTGGGCTCATTTAGTTCTAAGTATACTAATGATTACCTAAGCTCTAAATGGATTATTTTAGACTTTGCCCAGTTGTTTAACAGTGTCTTGAAAAATTCTCTCTTTCTAAAATTTTAAGGACCAAAGTAATGAGGAGAAGCACGCAAATGGAATGATAGTAAGTTTATAAATTAGTATGATACTTTGTTACTCTATCCTACATCTTATGATCTTTTCTTTCTTACTTGGTTATACGCTACAAGGAAAAAAAGTGATTTGCAATGTAGTTGATAAAGAAGTCCTATATCTTTATAGGTTTCTGGATGTTCAATTATTGATTTGCTGCTGTTTACTTACTCTTCTGGTTGCTTCCATTTCTTGTATGTCTTCTCTAGCTTGGCATCTACAGTGATTTGTAAAAGCATAACAAATTACAAGAATATTGATGTTCCTGTTGTTATAAATGTCCAGATGTATTCATGACTGACTGAATTAGTGCCTTAAACTAAAACTGTATGGTATTACTGCCTTGTGTTGTTTCCCAGGTTTTTGGATTACAGCAAAAATACAAGCATTTATTTTGACATCTATAAGGTTTAGCATGACCGTAATCAGTTACTGGACTGCAGTTTGCAGCCAAGCAGGGAACATTTAATGCTTCAGACCTACTGTATGTGTAGATGCTGGGTTATGGAACTCTGAACCTTAAAATTGTATCATCTTTTTGAAAATCAGTAACACTGGTTTCTGGAATTCTTGAAATTCTCTATCCAGCTTGTGGACTTCTTTTAATATTTGCTTGGCATTCATTTGCCTGGTTGTAGAATTAGATGCTGTTTAACTTTTGAAACCCTGCTATGGTTTCAGTGTGCTGCCTGCTGGTATTTTTGTTGAATGTTGTGTAGCATCACATCATGTACTGTGCAAAATGCTGGGAATGAATGAATCCAGGTTTTGATAGGATTCATCTGTGACATGGTAAGTTTTATAAATGTGTTCATTTATTACTATCTGTTGCTTTCAATTACTGAATGCACCAGTTTCATTATTATTGAAATGTTAAAGCCTGTACTTCATTTAAATGTAAAGAAAATATTTATTGCAAAGCATTGCTCTTGAAATACCTCAATTAATGTTACTTGAAATGATAGTTTTAATTATTTACATGTACCAATATGAACTGCATATCATGTTTTCTTTTTGACATAATCCATATTTCACATTTTGGACTGATAAATTTCACAACATATGTCAGTGATAATAAACCTGATTCTGATTCTTGGCTGTGTGCTATTTGTTGAATCTTAATTTTTTCTGCAAAATGCCACAATCATGCTGTTCAAAAATTCAAACGCATATTAATTTAGAATTTTAGGATTGGGATATAATGTCACAAATGTGTATGTTTTCAAGATTGTTGTTTGTTACTTCATTAAGGTAGTAACTTGACACTTTTGAGCATCTCTTTAAAATTATACGTATATTTTTGATCTTTTAAAGAAAAATTAACAGTACTTCTAGCAACAATTAAATATAAAATGAGTACATTCAAAATCCGTGGAAGTATTTTTCAAACGTTACAAGAAGTTTTGTTAAAAAAGGGCAGGCATAGCACATCTGGGAAACTGTGCTTTCATAATTGAAACAACTGAATAGCAAAAGAAAAGCACATCCTGCATATCATAAATCACAGGACACATTTATGTAGGCCTTCATGCTGATAATTGCTCAAATAACTGGATTAAATTTAATTGATTACCATGTTGTTATATCTGAGTTAATTGTTATTAGTTTTATAATCCTTCCTCTTCGTTTAAATTTCTCCTCCCCTCTCTCTCAGGTTTTAGCTGACTTCCACTCTGGATCTGTTTCTATGCCCTGATGCTATCCAGTATTAGTATGGTGATGCAACAACCTTTTAACTTTTTTTCTGATCTCTCCAGAGTACAATCAACCCAGTGGATGGAGTTTTTCAGCCCAGTCCTTTGGAGTCAGCTGTAATTAGCACTATGCCTACCCAAACTGTTTTACTACCAGGTATATAGTTGCATCAAATAGTATATACAATTACATAGCTGAAGCACATGATATACTTTGAAAATACAGTTGGTTGGCTCGAGTATTTACTGTCTTTGGGTTTTAAATAATAGTTTTGTGCTCAAAGAGTTATTAAAGTAGTATTATCCAGCCTAATTAATAGTGATCACACTTAAGGAAAACATGTAGAAATTACATTTTTGCTTCTGATTGGTAGATAGTGATGTGTAACTTGCAACTGTTATTTATTCAGGCTATGGTTTACTTATTTACATAATTGAAAATTTGTCCTTGGGAGAGACAGAACTCCTTTTGAGAGCAGTACTTCAAGTAAAAGCATATCCATTTTCTTTTTTTTCAACCTTGTAGATGACAGTTTTATAATATACTAAGTAGTAAAAAAATATGCTTTTAATTTTTTTGAAGTGAATTATTTTGGGAAAAAAAACAACTTATTCTGGGTTTTGTAGTTTTTGCACTATCTTCCATCATGCCTAAAATGCTCTCCATATATCACAATTATTTCTGCAACCACTACTGTATCTTCATATGTCTGTAATTGTGGCGTAAAATAATTTGTAATATCCAAATTTGGCCAATGTCTCATCCTCTTTCAAAACCCCACTATAAAGAATATGTCATGGAATATTGTAAATTGCTAAGTTTTGTTGAGGCAATCAATTAATTTGATATCCAACTAAAGGAGTCAATATGTGACTTGTATGAGTGGGATACATTTTAATCTGTTCATCCAGCCCTTTCAAGCATTTCCTCTTCCAAGTGCTTTTACATCTGTGTTAAATCCTATCAACTGTGTGTCTTTGGAAAAAAAAATTAAATTAGATTTCTCACCAAGTGAATCACCTGCTTTTCTTTACGTGACTCCTGCAGTGATTACCACTGCTTTTGTATGGCATTTAAATATATACAAGCTGGGATTTAGAAAGGAAGTATGCATTAATTCAGTGTCACTGTTTACAAATGTATTATGAAAACTGTCCTGCTTACAAAGCACTTAATTGGTAGTCAAAAATCATTAAGTGAAAGATCTTGTGTTTTGTATTTGCAGGTAGATCCAGTTTTGTTGCAGATTTAATTTACTGACTTTGACTTTGTCAAATGGATGATGATGTTAATGGGTCTTGTGATTATTGCATAGATGCTATTCAGTGAATTTAAGCACAGGAAGATGCATAATTGAAAACAAAAGTTGAGAAGCTGTTGTTGATGATGACACGAAGATTGGTGGAGTTGTGGGTAGGGAGAATGGTTGCCTTAGGCCACAGAAAGATGTAGATCATGTGGAAAGTTAGGCAGGGTGGTGGTCGATGGGATTTATTTTGCACAAATAAGGAGCATTTCATTTTGAGTTGTCTTAATACTGGCCGAACTTGGCTAGTAATGGCTGGGAACTTGTAACTGCTGATGTGCAAATTTATGATTCCCTGGAAATGTTGACAAAGGTGCAGTGGATAATGAAGATGATGTTTGCTTCCCTTCATAGACAGGGGTATCGAGGTGGCAAAATTATGTTGCAGCTGAAAAAGACATTAGCTAGGCTACAGTTGGAATAGTGTGTATATTACCAGGAGTGGAGCGCTTCAGTTATAAGAAGATACTAGAGATGATTGTTAAGTGCAAGAAGCTGAGGAGCAACCTTTATAGAGGTTCATAAAATTGAGGAGCATAGATAAGGTAGATATCCAGTCTTTTTCAAGGGTATGGGAGTTTAAAACCAAAGACCATAGTTTTAAGGTGAGGAGGGTATCTGAGGTGCAAGTTTTTCAACACAGAGGGTGGTGAGGACATAAAACAAACTACTAGTGGAGATGATAGAGTTGGATACAATCATAGTGTTGAAAATGCTCATGGGTAGGAAAGGAATAGAGGGATATGGACAACATTCACAAAAATAATATGAGCATAAGTAAATCTGCATTAGCATGGGCAAGTTGTTCTGTGCTAACTGAGAAATCTATTTATGCTAATAAATCGTAACTCATGGATAATGGGCCTGCTTCTCTGCTGTTTCTCTCTGTGGCTTACTGTGGTATGTATCTGGAAAACTGAAGCCAAATTTGACCTGATTGAGTCAATATGATACAGCAGTGCAGTAACTATATTAGTGGACATGTCAACCTGAGCTGAAGACAAAAATATAATCACATCATACCATAGCTTGGTGGTTAAATATACTTAAATAAAATTTGGAAATAAGCAACCATTGGATTGTTATTAAAAATCCATTTTATTTACAGATATTTTGCAGGAAGTAAATCTGCCATGTTTTCATGTTTCACTTGGATGTAACTACAGAATTGAGTATGTAATAACATACAAGTCTTGGGTTTGACCACGTTACTGTTGCATTAGAACTGATGACCTTATGCTGGTCTTGCTAATGTTGCTCATGTGAGAGTAGGGAAAAAAAATTACCTATGCAAAACGTTGGTGGTAGATTTCATTGACAAGGCAATAAGCAGTGTTTGTTGTTGATTCCTTTTCCTTGATTATATAACGGGCCAAGTTTTACTGTAAATGCAAGGACGAGGATTTCAACATTGTTACTCATGAAAATCAATTCTCCATTTCTGCTTTATTCTAATTCTTCTTTCTTTTTAAATTTTATTCTTTGAAGTGAATGCCAAAATGCTACACTGCTCTACCTTACATCTACTGGTTCAGATTCTCCACTGCTTATTAATGATTCGCTTGGCTGGTTAAACTAATACCAGTTGCTTGCACTTTAAGTAAGGATTTAAATTCCTTCCAGATGAATTTTCCACTGAGTTTGCATTGCAAAGGACCATGTGAAATGTTTTTTTAAATGCTAATCTGAATTTTCATCCTATGCTGCAAATTGCTGCAAGTCTTGTCTTCAGAGTGTCTTGTGTAACCAGAGCAATTAACTGTGCATCTTCCTCACCAATCCATCTGACGAGTTGTGAAAATTATTTTTTTTCTCTAATCCTTGTAATCAAATTCTGCTATCCTCTGTTATTACTTAAGAATGGACTAAGAATTTGCAGGCCTGACAACCTATCTTACTGGCCTACAACTTTAAAAACAATTTGAAGGACATGACAATTTTTGAGGTGGGGGTGGTTTTGGATAACAAGGAGAGTTTGCATAGGTCTTTAGTAGTAGTAGTCCAAAAGGTTCCAGCTACGCTTTTTCATTATGACAAATGGGTTTAACAAAAATAAAGGTTCTTTGGCACCAAGGGAAGGTAACGAGTTGAAACTAAGTTGTACTCTAGGGAAGGAAACAATGCTTTAATATTTGGCTGGTCTTGTAGTGACTGGGAAGCTGCTTGCAATGTGATTCAATTAATTCCTTCCTTCTGAGTAAAATTTGATAAAGGGACAAAATACTCGAGGAGGGCCATTTCCCTCGGCCTAGGTCTTAAACTAGGGGTCTTAAATCTGCTTATTTCAAAGAGTTGGAGGGAGTTGAGGAAACATTTTTAATTTGCTAAAATTGGAAGAAACTAGAGTTCTATAACTCAAAGGGTGATAACCATAGAAACTGGGGAGGAGGGGCAATAAAAAGTAATGAGTACTTGATATGTCACAGTGTACAGAGTTGTAGGCTGAACTAGGAAGTGGTAAACACCTCTTCCCTCTGCTGTTAAGTGCCATGACTCTTTGATCAAAGTCAGAGGAAGACAGGTATATAATTGACAATGCCAGATAAAGCTTGAGAGTGATAATTTACAATTATAATACGTAATGCTTTGTGTCAGTGAATTATCACTAGGCATCTTATTCTGAGAGATGATTTGAAGATTATTTGAATTGGTTTTCAGTGGTGAATATACTTCATAGCTGCAGTGGAAGTATGGGGACTTTATGTAGCTCAATAGGTTAACTGGTGGGGAGCAGCAAGTCTGTACAGACCAACTAGCTAGAATCTTCAAGCTCTCACTGCTGCATTTGAAGATTCTAACCTGCTTCAAAAGTTCAACAATCATACCAATGTCTAAGAAGAGCAGAGTAAGATGCCAGTATGATTAACACCTGATCGCACTCTCATTTACTGTGATGAAGTGCTTTGAAATCATGACAGAATTAACTTCTACTGGAGTAGGAACCTGGACTTATTGCTATCATCCCATTAGTACTGATTAACAGGATTAACAGGCTTCAAAATCTGGGCCTCTGAACCTTCATTTGCAACTGGATTATCATCTTTCTTATCAAACTGTCCTCCCTGGCAATCAACACAGGAGCACCTCAAGGATGTGTGTTTCGGCCACTACTCTACTCTTTTTACACTCGTGACTGCAGCTGCCGAGGGCTGTAGACTCAGCTAGTTCCATCACAGGCACAACCCACCCTGTCATTCAAGAGGTAGTACCTCAAGAAGCCATCAGGGACTCTCACTATCTGGGCCATGCCCTCTTTATGTTACCAACATCGGGGAGGATGTACAGGAGCCTGAAGATTTGCACTCAATATTTAAAGAACAGCTTCTACCCTGTCATCAGGTTTCTGAAAGGTCCAGGAGCAGTGCTTAGTTATTTGTCTTTTGCACTGTCTTTATTTTGTAACTTATAATTATTATCACAATATGTCGTGTACTGTACTGCTACAAAACTAATGGATGTCAGTGAAGATAAACCTTACTCGGATTGGGAAGTCAGACAGTGATATCTTTCCAAAGATAACAGGGAAGCAGCCTATCTGGTTCACAAGTTAAAATTCTAAAGTATTCAAGGCAAATTTTGACCAGAATAGACATGAATTTGCAAAAGTTGCTTTGCATTGGTTGTTTGCAGATTAAGGGACATCTGGCAAGTGGGGATCTTTTAAAATGAGATATTGGGAGCTTAAGGTCTGCGTTTCCTGTAACAATGAAGGGCAGGGATGGCAGGAGGAAGGAGCCCTGAATGGCACTGGATATTGAGGCTCTCTGTTCAAGAAAAAGAAGACGTGTGCCAGTTATTGGTAGCTGAAATCAAGTGAATCCCAGGAGAAGTATAGGGTTTGCAGGAATCTACTTAAAAGGAAATCAGAAGTGAGCATGAGATAGATTTGGCAGAGAAGACAGAGGTGAATCTAAAGAGATTTCATAAGTATATACTAGGACTTGAACAAGTGAACTCAATGAGAAGACCGGGATATGTGCAAAAGCCGGCGCGTAGGCCTATCAATTGGGATAGCCATGTTTACACTAAAAAGGCCGGGCAGGACCACTGCTTTAAATTACAACTATTTCAATGAACATAGCATAATAGGTACGGCAGACAAACTGAAGACATGGATTGCTTTTCAGGACTGGGATGTTATGACCATAACAGAAACATTGATGAGGTAACATCAGGACTCTCAGGTTGATCTTTTATGCCACTGATGTTTTAGGAGTGACAGAGGAAGAGATGAGAATGGATAGTGTGCTCCATTTTTGATAGGGAAGAACGTTACAGCAATGTATAGGATGTTCTTGAGGAATCATTGAAGAGGGCCAGGTGGGTAGAATTTAGAAATTAGACAGTGATAATCACTGTATTAAAACCCTATCCAATAGTCAGCAGGAACTTGATGAGCAAGTATGTTAAGAAATTGAATGTAGTTGTGAATAATAGTATGGTAGTGCTAGTGAGAGGTTTCAGTTTTACCAATATCAGTTGGGGCATCTAGAATTCAAAGGCCCTGGATGGGTCAGAATTTGTGAGGTGCATCCAATCTTCATGCAATGTATGGAGGAACCTACTCAGGAAAAAAACAATTTTGGACCTCTTGTTAAGAAATAAGGCAGGCCAAGTAACTAAAGTATCAGTGGAGTTCAGTGATCTCAAATCTATTAGTTTTAAAAAAGTTATGGAACAAGACAGAACATGTCCACAAATTAAAGTCTTGCCCAGTTTTGAGGACATTAAGCAGGATCCATCTGTGGTTGACTGGGTGACTGTATCTAAAAGCAAAGGAACTGTTAGCACGTGTGAGGTTTTTTTTTAAAGGATCATATCAGGAATCCAGTGGTAGCATGTTCCTGTTAGTATGAAAGGTAGGTATATGAAGTCCAAGGATCCCTAGTTTACAAGAGATATTGAGGTTCTGGTAAGGGAAAAAGGAGGAAGTGTACATCATGTTTAGGCAACATCCAGCATCTGTAGAAGTTCGTCTTGATTATGTTTAGGCAGTTGGGTGCGAATGGGGGAGGCCGCTGATCAGAGCTGGCCATGGATCTTGTGTCCTAGCAGTCTGGATTTGCAAGCCTGGGCAATACAATATGGAAAGCAAGCTGTTGCCTAATGTAACAAGCTCTCCCTCTCCACAGATCTGATGAACCCAAAGGAATGGCAGAGACTGATACTGTTTGTTGCCAGTCAGCATTGAACTTAAATGTAGAACAGCCTTAGGGACTCCAATTCTGAATTTTCCCCTTGGGGTTTACTCCCAAAGCCTTCCCCATGAGTGGGTATAACCTCAAGGTGGCAGAGGTTTGAGATCAGAGTTTTCCTTCTCGTAGATGAGCTACCAACCACTGCTTACGAGCCCCATCTGCCTGAAGCAACTGGTTTTAAGGTGTCAGTAACCCAGCTTTGACCCTTTTCCTATTAGTAGAAGTGGTTTCACTGGGCTTAGTAGCTAAGCCACATGTGAAGGCCCAGAGCTGGACTTGGTTATCAGAGGCCATTTGAGGAGCACGCCATTGGGAGAATTGAGTAGGGAGTGGGAGCTTGTCCCCATTACCTCCCCTGGCTATAACAACCTTAAGGAACTTCGGCTGTGAATGAATCCCTCAATAAGTAAGCGGATTTAAGAAGGAGATCAGGAAGGCAAAAAAAAATCAAATGAATGTGGTAGACCAAGATGTTCTTCAGTTATATCAACAGTACAAGGGTGAATAGTGAGAGATTAGGTTCTCTCAAAGACCATCAGGGCTGCCTCTGTGTGGAGCCACAGGAATGACTGATATTTTTAATGTCTATTTCTCTCAGATTTTACCAAGGAAAATATCACAGATACAAAGAAATGAAGACAAATAATGAGATTTTGGATCATACACCTATTACGAAGCTTCATAGTGTATTAATTTGGGGTAGTCCCCAGGGCCTGACCAAGTGCCCCCCTGGATTTCATAGTGGGCCAGGGAAG
This sequence comes from Hypanus sabinus, assembly GCF_030144855.1. Lineage (NCBI taxonomy): Eukaryota > Metazoa > Chordata > Chondrichthyes > Myliobatiformes > Dasyatidae > Hypanus > Hypanus sabinus. The sequence continues at coordinate 44,142,977 of NC_082716.1, read as the reverse complement.
AGATCACAGAGGCCTTTGTAGAAATGCTTGTTCGTTTTGTCACTAGTGAAGCTACAGAAGACTGGAAGGTGGTTAATATTCCATTGTTCAAGAAGGTTAACACGGACAGTCTAGGGAACCTGGATTCGGTTGTAGGGAAATTACTAGGAATTTTAAGGATCGAGATCTTCGATCACTTAGATAGTCAAAGCCTGATCAGGAATTGTTAACAGAAATGTTTGAGGAGATTTAGGAGGATGTTGTCAGGACTCAGGGGACTGAATAGTGGAGAGAAGTTGAGCAGATTGGATGTCTTTTCATGGGAGCATAGGAGAATCTTAGTTTATCAAACTAGGAGGGACATATATACAGTCTACTTCACAGTGAATCAAAAAGTAAAGGGAATAGGTGTAAAGTGAGAGGGAAGAGATTTAGTAAGAATACAAGGGTTAAATTTTTCACCCAGAGCTTGGTCGTTGTATTGGAATGAGCTGCCAGAAGAAGTGTTTCAGACAGTTCTATTAACAACATTTACAAGGGACTCAGACGATGAATGGATTGAAAAAGTTTAGATGGAGGCAAATGGGACTTGCTGAGATGGGAGTCTTGGTTGGCATGGAGGGCTGAAGGGCATGTTTCTGTGCTGTATAACACCAAAAATTTAAAGAAATGATTTGATACTAACAAATAATCACTGAATCTAAGTAAAACTAAATTCTTAATATCTGGAAACCGTATGATTCTAAACTTAGAATAAATGATGTTGAAATTGATAAGGTATCTAAAACAAAATTTTTAGGAGTGGTAATAGTAAATTAAGCTGGAATCCACAAATGAATTATGTCAAAGCAAAAATGTCAAAATCTATTGCAATACTGTACAAAGCACAAGATTTCTTAAATCAGGAATCTTTCTAGACATTATACTGTTCACTTATAGTCCCATTCATGACCTACTGTGTAGGGGTATGGGGAAATACATACAAAACAAATACAAATTCAATTTTTCTACTGCAAAAGAAAGTTATACGAATTGTAAATAAGACAAGTTATTATGAGCCAACCAATCCATTATTTATGCAACTAAACACTTTAAAATTCAGAAGTTTCATCGATTTTAAAATAATACAAATTATGTATAAAGTAAAAAAATGGACAGCTACCACAAAGTATCCAAAGGTTGTTTAAAATGAGAGAAAGTCAACATGATTTGAGAGGAACATGTATATTTCAAACACAAAGAATAAGAACAAATGTAAAAAATCATTATATTTCAGTCAGAGGGGTGAATCTATGGAACAGTTGTAGTAAGAATTTAAAAGCATGCACTACACTTAACAAGTTTAAAAAACTATTTAAAAATTTTGTACTGACTGAAATAAATTAATTTCGTTCATTCATTCATAATGGTGTTGCACCAAAAGTAACTTGACATTGCACATATTTGTGTACCTGCCCTCGCTTGATGTTATTATGTCACTCAGCAATAAGAGGGCACATTATTAACTTTTTCCATTCTCTTTTGTGTAAATTTTCAAACATTATGATACAAGAGGATAGTGTTTATTGTCATTAGTAAAATTTTCTGATTGAACAAACAGTACTTAGTGAAATATAAAATAAACAGAAAATATAAAAAGAGATGGTTGTTGACTTCAGGAGGGCACGGAACGACCACTCTCTGCTGAACTTTGATGGCTCCTCAGTAGAGATTGTTAAGAGCACCAGATTTCTTGGTGTTCACCTGGTGGAGAATCTCACCTGGTCCCTCAACACCAGCTCCATAGCAAAGAAAGCCCAGCAGCGTCTCTGCTTTCTGTGAAGGCTGAGTAAAGTCCATCTCCCACCCCCCCCCCCCCCCCACCCTCATCACATTCTACAGTGGTTGTATTGAAAGCATCCTGAGCAGCTGCATCATTGGCTGGTTCGGAAATTGCACCATCTCAGATCGCAAGACCCTGCAGCAGATAGTGAGGTCAGCTGACAAGATCATCGGGGTCTCTCTTCCCGCTATTACAGACATTTATGAAGGACCCCGCACACCCCTTAGACAAACTCTTCTCCCTCCTGCCGTCTGGGAAAAAGCACCAAAGCATTCGGGCTCTCACGACCAAACTGTAACAGTTTCTTCCCCCAAGCTATTAGACTCCTCAAAACCCAGAGCCTGGACTGACATCTTACTGTCCTATTGGCTTGTTTATTATTTATTGTAATCCCTGCACTGTTTTATGCATTTTATGCAGTCCTGGGTAGGTCTGTAGTCTAGTGTAGTTTTTTTCTGTGTTTTTTATGTAGCAGTCTAGTTTTTGTACTGTGTCATGTCCTGAAAAAAACACCAGGACACCATGGTCCTGGAAAAATCGTTCTCATTTTTACTATGTACTGTACCAGCAGTTATGGTTGAAATGTTCTGGTCTCCATATGAATGACTTCCCGTTATTCATGATGCCATGCTGCAAATGGTATTAAGAGTGCAATTTGCACACTGGGATTGAATATAGTGCAAGAACATTTAATTTTTTTTTGGGTGAAGTGTCTCATTTGCAAGTCCTCCCACTGTTTTTAATAGAATAGGAAAAGTTAATGTGAATGTTACCAATCTGATTAAACTGTGATAAAAAGTTTTTTTTTGAAGAATAGATCCTGTTTGTTTATAACATTGAAATGTATTACTTTTTTGATACTTGAGGATGAATCTCAGGGTTGTGTACAGTATACATCGATAATAAATGTACTTTGAATCTTTGAAAATACATGAAAAACAGGATGTATTGTAAACATTTAATACAGTGTATACAGTTGGAGACTGAGTTAGTTACAAAAGGACACACTGTACTTTTGATTTCAGTCCAGACAGTACAGTGTTAAAGAGGCTTTGTAATTCATATTTTTGAAGATGCTTTTTTTGACAGAACCTGCTCAGTTATGCAAAGCTGAACAGCGTCCATCAACTTTGGCTGTGGGATCTGCCGTTAATGCAATGGGTAATCACCAGACGCCAACTCCAAATAGTACAGGTTGGATATATTTTGTTTTCTATTTTTCATTCAGAAGAATTACTGCTGCTCAGTTATACAAGATTAAATCTTAAGTGCTCTATTAATGTTTGAGCCTTCTAGTTGAACAGGATTCTTGATGTGTAATTCAAATACACCCACTGCAGTTTTATTGTGTGTTCTGAAACTCCCCTTACAAGAATTGGGGAATAAAGGGCCAGCAGTCAACCTTGAGGGAGAATATTTATATTGAGCTGATACATTTCCAGTTCATTTTATTATCCCTACAAAGCCATGCCTTCTCTTGCCCTGCTGCAGTGAGGAGTGTTAAAGGAGTGAAGGCTATTCAGCCTTTGTAGCACTCCATAAAGAGAGCCTAAAGGTTGTATTCGCAGTAGTTTTGAGAACAGCTTCTTCTCAATTTCAGAAGTGAATGTATAGCATAAGTAGGTTAATTGAATCATATCCTTAGAATTTTGATCTTATGAGAATCTGATTTAATGTCCATATTGATGCATTGCTGTTATGGTGCACTTAACATACTTACTCCGCAAATGGTTACTTTATAAATCAAGAAGAATTCCTTGGTCATTTGTAGATAGTCACATTTGCAATGTTTGCATTTAATCTGCTGGCTTTGAGTATTTCAGTCACATTGTACCTCCCTCGGTGGCTTACTAAACACTGAAATGAAAAGAAGGCTGCTTTTCACTTTGTGACGGGCAGTTCATCATGCACTAAGCACGAATTAACTTCTTTTTTCTGAAAGAGAAATATAGTACAGTTGAAGTTTTGGACCAAGACCCTTCATCAGGATAGGCCAAGGTATCCACTGTACTCTTTCCCGTAGATGCTGCTTGGGCTACTGAGTTCCTCCAGCATTTTATGTGTGTTGCTTGGATTTCCAGCATCTGCAGATTTTCTCTTATTTATGAATGAAAAGTGAGTGCCAGTTTTGCTAAGTACATTGGATGGGAAGGCATACAGTTTGCTTACAAGTTAGAAACATAGAAAATAAGTGCAGAAGTAGGCCATTCGGCCCTTCGAGCCTGCACCGCTATTCAGTATGATCATGGCTGATCATCCAACTCAGAACCCTGTACCTGCTTTCTCTCCATAACCCCCTGATCCCTTTGGCCACAAGGGCCATATCTAACTCCCGCTTAAATATAGCCAATGAACTGGCCTCAACTGTTTCCTGTGTCAGAGAATTCCACAGAGTCACCACTGTCTGTGTGAAGAAGTTTCTCCTCATCTCAATCCTAAAAGGCTTCCCCTTTATCCTTAAACTGTGACCCCTCGTTCTGGACTTCCCCAACATCGGGAATTACAAAACACAACTCGGCAGCATTTTATTGTTACTGTATTTGTTACTCCTCCAAATTGTACTTGAGTGAAAAGAATTGGGTACATAGGGGTACAGACTATCTCTTCTTTCAGTTAGTCCTGATGAAGGGTCTTGGCCTGAAACGTTGACTGTGCTTCTTCCTATAGATGCTGCCTGGCCTGCTGCATTCCACCAGCACTTTGTGTGTGCTGCTGGGTACATAGGGGAAATGCTTTCCATTTTGAAGAACACATCTTTGCAAATTCAACTTAACATTCAGGCAAAATAGTTACCTTCAGCTAAAGCTGGTAACTGTTGCAAAAATAAGGTGAAGTAGAATGCATGTTGCAAAGCAGATAGGTATACATTTTTAACAAAACATCCTAATGGCAAAATAATAAAACATTGTGGTCTATTTGATTGCATCTCTGATATTGGTGCAGAGGGGTGTGTGGTGGTGAAGAGAATCTCCCAGTAAGATCTTAACATCTGAAGTATGATTGTGTGTGTCTGTTGTTTAGGAAGTGGACAGTCAGCACCAACCAGCAGCATCACTTCTCCCAGCCATGTAAATCTGTCTCCTAATACAGTGCCAGATTTTTCATATTCCAGTAGTGAGGATGAATTCTATGATGCAGATGAATTCTACCAGAGCAACTCTTCTCCGAAGCGTTGCTTAGAGTGAGTACCTTACATGGAATATTTTCTTAACTATTAAAAAGAGCAAATGAAAAATGTTATTTTTCAAAACAATTTCAGAAGCCATTAAAAATAATATATTTTAAGACATACTTGCTATTGAGCTTTTCATGAAAATTTTTGAGCGAGTCAACTTTCTTTTTACTAACTGAGTGAAGTAAGTGTACTATTCTGAGACTGGTTTAAGGTTTTGATATGGGAAAGAAAAAAATCGTTATGCAATTTTTGTTACTCTTCCCTGTTGACACAGTTTTGATTCTGCTTTTTTGAGAAAGAAAATCTAACATTGAATGTGGTCTAGCAGAAACTCGCTTGACTAATTCCTAGGGCAAAATGATTATCCTGTCACTAAGTTTTTTTTAAAAATGAGTTTGAAAGAATGAGGGCGATCTTCATGAAAGCAGATATGACATGGTAGGTGTTTCCATAAGTGGGAAAGTCTAATGAAGATATCTATTTACAAAGTTGTATTTAAAATTTGAGGTGCATAGATTTTTTTTCTTGCAGATGGTAGTAAATCCTTGGAATTCTAGATCCTTAAAGGTTCTGAAAGCTAAATTGTTGGTGTTTCTTAAAGAGGAGGTAGATAACTTTTTTTTAAAGTTCAGGGAATTGAGGGCAATGGGAAGCTGGCACAGAAGAGCAGTTGCAGCCCAGAGAAGATCACCTATGATCCAATGGTGAGAAGCTTAAACACAAAATACTCTCCAGAAGCTCGAAGGGCCAGGTGGCCTGCTTCTGCTATTTTCTTGCGTTCTTGATTTGACATTAGATAAAGGCTTTAAATGCAACAATTTAACTTAAAACACCTTATTACAATAATTCTACACTGAAGTAATTCTCCTCATTTTAACTCGACACAATATACAGGAACCAACTAACTTACCAAACCACACATTTTTGGCTTATGGGAGGAAACTGGATCTCCTGTGAAAACCCATGCAGTCAAAATACCTTATGGTATAAAAGGTTATCATGCAAATTTCACATAGACAGAATTGGTGGTCAGAGATGAATCTGGGTCACCTGAAGTTGTGGGATATCACTAAGGGGCAACAAGTCAGCTTGACAAGGAGTTGTACCTAATAAAGTGGCCACACAGTGGGACCCAGTTGTGGTCTTCTTCTATAGCCCATCCATTTCAAGGACTGACATGCTGTGCATTCAGATATGTTCTGCTGTTGTAACATATGGTCATTTGTAACAGGCAACAGTTACTATTTCCTTCCTGTCAACTTGAACCAGTCTGGCCATTCTCCTCTGACCTCTCCCATTAACAAGGTGACTTCATCCACAGGACTGCCACTCCCTGGATGTTTTTCTACTTATTACAGCATTCTCTATAAACCCGGGAGACTGCTGTGCATGGAAATCCCAAGAGAATCAGCAGTTTCTGAGACACTCAAGCCACCCTGTCTCGCACCAACAATTATTCCACAGTCAAAATCATTTGGATCACATTTCTTCCCCATTCTGATGTTTGGTCAGAACAGCAACTGAACCTCTTGACCGTATCTGCGTGCTTTTATGCATTGAGTTGCAGTCGCATAATTGGCGAATTAGATAATTGCATGAACGAGCAGATGTACTAATAAAGTGGCCACCAAATGTATATACAGTGGCATGCAAAAGTTTAGGCACCCCTGGTCAAAATTTCAGTTACTATGAATAGCTAAGTGAATAAAAGGTGACCGATTTCCAAAAGGCATAAAGTTAAAGATGACACATTTCTTTAATATTTTAAGCAAGATTACTTTTTATTTCCATCTTTTATAGTTTTAAAATAACAAAAAAGGGAAAGGGCCAGAAGCAAAAGTTTGGGCACCCTGCATGGTCAGTGCTTAGTATCACCCCCTTTGGCAAGTATCACAGCTTATAAACACTTCCTGTAGCTAGCTAAGAGTCTTTCAATTCTTGTTTGGGGGATTTTTGCCCATTCTTCTTTGCAAAAGGCTTCTAGTTCTGTGAGATTCTTGGGCTGTCTTGCATGCACTGCTCTTTTGAGTTCTATCCACAGATTTTCAATGATGTTTGGATGGGGGGACTGTGAGGGCCATGGCAAAACTTTCCACTTGTGCCTCTTGAGGTAGCCCATTGTGGATTTTGAGATGTGTTTAAGATCATTATCCTGTTGTAGAAGCCATCCTTTTTTTATCTTCAGCTTTTTTACAGACGATGTGATGTTTGCTTCCAGAATTTGCTGGTATTTAATTGAATTCATTCTTCCCTCTACCAGTGAAATGTTCTCCGTGCCACTGGCTGCAACACAAGCCGAAAGCATGATCGATCCACCCCTGTGCTTAACAGTTGGAGAGGTGTTCTTTTCATGAAATTCTGCACCATTTTTTCTCCAAACATACCTTTGCTCATTGCAACCAAAAAATTCTATTTTAACTTCATTAGTCTACAGGACTTGTTTCCAAAATGCATCAGGCTTGTTTAGATGTTCCTTTGCAAACTTCTGACGCTGAATTTAGTGGTGAGTATGCAGGAAAGGTTTTCTTCTGATGACTCTTCCATGAAGGTCATATTTTGTGCAGGTGCTGCTGCACAGTAGAACAGTGCACCATCACTCCAGGGTCTGCTAAATCTTCCTGAAGGTCTTTTGCCGTCAAACGGGGCTTTTGATTTGCCTTTCTAGCAATCCTACCAGCAGTTCTCTTGGAAAGTTTTCTTGGTCTTCCAGACCTCAACTTGACCTCCACCGTTCCTGTTAACTTAATTCTTAATTACATTGCGAACTGAGGAAATGGCTACCTGAAAATGCTTTGCTATTTTCTTATAGCCTTCTCCTGCTTTGTGGGCATCATTTATTTTAATTTTCAGAGGGCTAAGCAGCTGCTTAGAGGAGCCCATGGCTGCTGATTGTTGGGACAAGGTTTGAGGAGTCAGGGTACCTGGCCTTTCCTAACGATGACTGTGAACAAGCCATAGCCCTAACAAGCTAATTAAGGTCTGAGACCTTAGTAAAAGTTATCTGAGAGCTAATCTCTTGGGGTGCTCAAACTTTTGCATGGTGTTCCTTTCCTTTTTTCCCCACTCTAAAATTGTACAAAACAAAAATAATACAGTAATCTTGCTTAAAATGTTGAAAATGTTTCATCTTTAACCTTATGACTTTTGGAGATCAGTTCATCTTCTATTCACTTAACTATTCACAGTAACAGAAATTTTGACCAGGGGTGCCCAAACTTTTGCATGCCACTGTAAAATGCTGTTTGGAGTCCCTATTTTATGTCACATCCATATTCAAAGAAGGAATTTTTACAGAAGAATATTTTGTTGCTGTGGGAAGGTTGTTAAGATATGGTACCAAACACTGCAACTTCATTGTTTGTAACTGATGTTCTGGGAAAGCATTTTCCTAGATCTATAATCTATTGAAGAAAATCACACAAACCTTGGTTATACAGGCAATTTTTATGTTAGTACAGTGTTGTTATAGAGGAGGAAACATACTTCTCTACGCAATAACTTGAGTAGAGAAGTACAATTATTAAAAATTGAATGTGTAGATTTTTTATGTATAAGTTTAATTGGAAATTTTAAGCATTTTTGTTGATGTATGTACAAGATTTGTGGTGTTCTGGATACGCATAGAACAGCACAAACCCTTTGACCCACGATGTTGTGCTGACCCTTTAACCTACTCTAAAATCAATCTAACCCTTCCCTCCCACATAACCTACCATTTGTCTTCATTCCATATGTCTATCTAAGAGCCTCTTAAATCTCCTTAATGTATCTGCCACTATCACCAACCCTGGGAGCATGTTCAATGCACCTACCGCTCTCTGTGTGAAGGAACATACTTCTGACATTGCCCCTATACTTTCCTCCAAATACTTTATGAAGTTATGAGAAAAGTGTAAAAGGTTGTTGTAGGTTAAAATGAGACATTTTTAGGAAGCAGAGCTGGGCTCAGAAGTGGTAGAGTTCAATCCAGTGAATTGTGAAATAATACACTTCAGAAGGTCAAACTTAAAGCAGAGTACAAGATTAATGGAAGGATTTTTAGCTCTATAGAGAAACAGGAGTTTTGGGGTCCACATCTGCGGTGGTTAAGAAGTCGCATTGGCCTTCGTTAGTTGGGGATTGAGTTCTGGAGCTGTGAACTAATGTTGCAGGTCTATAAAACTCTGCTTAGACCACATTTGGAGTATTGTGTTCAGTCCTGGATTTGTGGAGATCTCACTGAATGGTGTAAAGTGACATAGTTAAAACATTAAACATTTTAAAATTAATTTTAAAAAGAGTAATTTTAAATATAATCCTCATTCTTCATTATTAAATGCACATACCCACTATTAAAACAATTATTTGAGATTTGTGTTAACTCATGCAAAAAAAGGCTGCCAGAACACATTTTTTGGAGACTAACTTAACTCACTCACTTAATGTCAGCAAAACTTAATATCTTGCAAAATGTTTTATTCATTTATGAAGTTTTTATAATCATTGAAAACTTAAAACTGATTACTTATAAAATATAATAGATTTGGCCTTTAAATCTTATTGTCATTATTCTCATGGACAAAAGCCAGGAAGCACAATCTGTGTTTAAGTTCTCTTTTCTATACCTTTTATACAATCGAATACACAATTGTTGCTCCATATTAGATAAATACATTGGAGTGAAAACTTGTCTTTTTCCATTGATATTCTGAAAATAACGTGTTGTTAAGGTGACCAATGCTGAAATTTTTTTAATTGTCAACTTGTAACAAGTTGTATGCTTTAAATTTCATGCAGGTTTGAGTTTCCCAGCATAATTTGCAGTAATTTGGTATTGGTATTTGTGGCTTAGATTAAAGTGACAGGTGAAGCTGCTGAAAAGATGGGCTTTTAAGGATTGTGATCTGAGAGCTGTTTGATGCTGTCCTGAATTAAGAATTATGGATTTTTTTCTATGAAATTTATGTTAAGTAGGTTACGTAATCAATTTTAAATGCTTATTATTGAAGTTAATCGTAGAATTCTGCAGCATGCAGCCAGCCGTTCCGCCCTACCAGTCAATACCAACTTCTTATTTTCCTAAATCATCTCTGTTCCCATTCTGCCCTCCTGATTTCCTCTTCATTACACCCCCTTGTACTCTTTCAGGGATTCACTTGATTTCAGCTGCTTGTACTTGTCCCATTCTTCCTTTTTTCCTGGCCAGGGCATCAATATTTTCCCTCTCCCATTCATATATAGATATCTCTCTCTCTCTCTCTCTCTCTCTCTCTCTCTCTCTCTCTCTCTCTCTCTCTCGCTCTCTCGCTCTCTCTCTCTCTCTCTCTCGCTCTCTCTCTCTCTCTCTCGCGCTCTCTCTCTCTCTCTCGCTCTCTTTCTCGCCCTCTCCCTCTCCCTCTCCCTCCCTCCTCTCCCGTTCATCTCTCTCTCCCCCCCCCCCCGTTCATCTCTCTCTCTCACTATCATGCTCTCTCTGTCTCTCCATCTCTCTCCCTCTCCCTCCCCCCTACACCCCCACACCAGGCCATAAGATATAGGAGCAATATAAGACTATTTGTCTCATCGGGTCTGCTCCACCATTTCCTGATGGTGGATCCAATCTTTTGCCTTCTCCCCGAATCCCTTCATGCCCTGACCAATCAAGAATCTATCAACCTCTGCCTTAAATATACATAACGACTTGGTCTCCACAGCTGCCTGTGGCAAAGAATTCCATAGATTCACTACTCTACCAGAAGAAATTCCTCCTCATCAACTTTCTAAAAGGACACCTGTATATTCTGAGACCATGTACAGGTATAATCGGCCAAGAATATTGCAAATATCTAGCTCTGACCTTCTACGTCTCTCACCCCCACATTGCTGTTACTTTATGGTCTTTCTTCCTTTTGCAAAAGCCTTCTCTGTTGGGAGGTCTTTAAACATACATTTGCCCAGCAGATCCACTTGTGTCATTTTTTTTTTCTCTGATAATCCTGGAAAATCCTTGGGAGGTTTTAATAGTATAGATGTAAGTTGCTGTTTTATCAAAAAGAAGCTGCGGTGACAAGGATATGGTATTATAACATTGAACAAGCTTGTAGAGGAATTACAATATATAATAATGTATTCTCAACAAACTACAATAAATTTGGTGTAGATTATGATCAGCAGTGGTGGAGTTAATAGTTTGATTATGCATAATTCTAAAAAATCTTAAGTTCATGCAAAGGCTTGATCATGACAAAGGTCCCTTTGATTTAGAATTAATGGAAAAACTAAATTGTTTTAAAAATTGAATAAATAATGATAGGTGCTTGTTAGAAAAGTGTACTCACCAGTGTGCTTAAGCTGCAAGTTTATTAAAGTAACAGTTACTTGATGTTATGCAACATCTTTTGCGATTCTTAATTCTCACAGTTCTATACATGTGGAATGTTGCAGTCAGATGTTATTTTTGGTACATGTTTTATGTGGCACTTCTGGTTGTTGGTTTAAATTGCTAGGAGACTTGCAAATTCAAATTTGTCTTTTAAGTTATCAGTATTGGCACGAACACAGAAATGGCTATATTAACTCAGTCTTATTGTGTCTGTGTTTACCCAAAGATCAGTCATTTAGCATATAGCATTACAAATTGAATTCCTCAGTGTTAAAATTTGATCTTCAGTTGCATCTTACTTTAAGCATTACATTTTTTCCTAGATGCTAGCTGCTGACTGCTAACATCATATGAAATGAGACAGACATTAGAGATTCTCTTTTTTAAAAAATAGAGAATACTTTCAAGAGCATTTGATAGAATTTAAATTTGTATTAAATGTTCTAGATCAGGCATGGGCAAACTATGGCCCGCGGGCCATATGCGGCCCGTTAAACTTTTGAATCCGGCCCTCAGAACTTGATGAAATTATATTAATAAACCTTCTTAACGTTTTCCCCCCGCAATTCTGGCGTTTTCCCAATAGATGACGCATTCTATATACATTTGTGGCGAACCATTTCCTGGCACATCCGAACCGGCTCACAATTAGCCAACGTTCTGGCTACGGGAGATAGCCTGCGGGGATTTGCGAGCATAGAGCTTTGGAGCCTCTGCGCAGGGGGGCAGGTTGAGGGAGGCTTAAAAGTTAGGCTGGGGATTTCGAATAAAGTTTTTATCTTCGACTGCAGTTACCGACTCCGTGTCGTAATTTTAGCGGTGCATGTAGCACACCGCTACACATTGACCTTTGTTGAGGTGCAGCGTATTACTCCACATTTGCACTTTACTCTTTGTTCGGCTCGACCTATTTGTGTGAACAGGCGTTCAGCGTCATGAACATCAACAAAGCCAGCCACAGATCCAAGTTAACTGACCAACACCTCAGGTCCATCCTGAGAATCGCCACAACAAAACTAAATCCAGACTTTGATGCGCTGGCTAAAAAGGGAGACCAACAACACTGTTCCCACTGAAATTAAAAATAAGTTTCTTCGTTGTGTTATGTAAAAAATGCATTTGAAAATATTTTTTTCAATAAGCCTTACATGTTACATGTCATTTCTGTTAAGTGATGGACATGAGTAGTGCGCAGGTGCACGTATGTTCTCAAAATAAAAAATGCGCTCCAGATCAAATAACGCGCCCCGCATACTGGCTGGTCGTTGTTGAGTTTTGGCACAGGGGACAATTGAATAAGAAGGAGCAGGACAAGTAGACCTGCATCTCCTACCGTTTTTGAAATAAAGACAGTCAGGAGGAGAGTGATGATGATAATATCTTGAAGGGTAACAGAATTTTCATTGCTTTAAAATAACTGTTACTATTAAAAAAGCTGTATTTTATTCATTTAATTTTCAGTGTTTTAAAAGTCACTTCAATAAATAGCTAAATACCATGGGACTTCAAAGACAGATATTTTGTTGTAATGCATTTGTTCATTTTCAATTGAAATTAAAGCACATGTTTTCTACATATCCCATGATATTTTATTTTCTCTTATGAGGTGTATTACCAAAACACTCCGTCCATCTGCTCCTGGTCCGGCCCCCCTGTCAAATTTTAGAACCCTTTGTGGCCCTCAAGTCAAAAAGTTTGCCCACCCCTGTTCTAGATGCTTCAAAATGACTTTGAGCATGGTTAATCATTTTGTAAAATAAAAATAATCTTTATTATTTCAATCTTACTTGAAAGTTATATTTGGTTCTTTGGTTTAATAGTTTTAAGCTGTGTTATTGCTCTTTTTGAGCTGTTAAAAGTTTCCCCCATCACCATCACCATTCCTCTACAACTGTTTGACGATATGCTCAATATTAAAATAACCAAAGCCCTGAGCTCAAGAAATAGTAAGATCTTGGAATTAAAATTTAGAAGAAATCATCATTATACAGTGTCATTGACTGCAGTTTAAATATTCCATTATCAACACTACAGAGACTGTTTTTAATTTTTGTAGTGCTAAATCTCCGGCAGTGATCTCTCACAGCAACACAGGTGGCAGTCTGAAGCGCCCAGACACCACAGAATCATTGAACTCCTCCATGTCTAATGGAACAAATGATGCAGGTATGTTTCTGCTCAATTATGCTCATTTCTTAAGTTGAGAGCAGTTAGAACCTCTTCAAAGTTCAAGGACGTTTATTATCTACAAATGTATAATGTATACAACCTTGAGATTCATCTTCTTGCAGGCAGCCACAAAATAAAGAAACCCAATAGAACAATTTTTTAAAAAAAACAACACACAACAAAGACCATCAAACACCCAGTGTGCAAGAAAAAGAACAAACCATGCAAACAATAAGAGTTGTACAAACAATACAGGCCATTAACGCAGAGTCCACGGACACTGAGCCAGTTCAGAGCTGAGCCAGGTGGCGATAGTTGCAGGTCACAGCAGTAGAGTCACTTCAGTAAACCTCACAGAGTGGTGAGCCGAACATTGGTTCGTCCTTCTTTCGTCCTTTTTTTCAAATCATGCAAATAGTAAAAAAAAAGAAGTAACAAAAGCACATGTAACATGGGCTGCAGAGATCCCAAAGGTGAGTGTACAGCTCCAGAGCATTCAGCCCTAAGGCGAGTAAAGCCTGTGCAATGGCTGCAGGGCAACAACTGCTCCTGAACCTGGTGGTATGCAACCCAAGACTGCTCCTCTCACCCATCGGTAGTAACAAGAGTGGGAGACCAGTCAAACACAGGCAGATGGTCCTGAACACCTGGTTGTTGCCTGCTCTGGCACTGGATGATTTTAACCATGCTCAAAGCTTACATCAGCCCACCACAGGGTTGTTTTCCATCATCAGGCATCCAACCCTCGCGATGGCCAACCCAGCTGTACCTGTACTGTTGACAATCTAGTTCACTGAATCCCCTAGGAGATCGCAAAGGTGCCAGGTTGTTTAGTCAGTTCAAAAAAAACCCTTTAAGGGAAATTACAGGCTGCAAAATGTCACGCAAGGTCCCCAAATGATTATACATTTGGTAGATCAGTTAAATTTATTCATTCCTGGAGGGATGATTTGAATATTTTAATCAATACTATGTGGCGGCTCATTTCCTAGAGTATGCGAACCGACTCACAATTAGATAGCCTACGGGGGTTTGCGAGCACAGAGCTTTGGAGCCTCTTCGCCATGGGGGGCCGGTTGACAGAGGCTTAAAAGTGAGGCTGAAGTTTTCGAATAAAGTTTTTTTCCTTCGACTGCAGTTACCGACTCCGTGTCGTAATTTTAGCGCTGCTTGTAGCACACCGCTACAACACCATCTTATCAGTAGCTTTCTAATGGATGCTTGTTATAAAAGTTTTTTTGCCTTGTGTTTTGAAGCACGAGTTTTCTTAGGAAGACCCAGAAGTGCAAATGTTAGATCAGTGTACATATTTTATTTAACTATCTGTACAGCAAGGTTATGTTAGCCTTAAAAATTCAGCTTAATTTAGTAAGTTTTCAGTTTTGAATTTAGTTTAAGGGTGTTCTATTTTAGTCCAGGATTGTCTATTTTACTGCTGTAGGCCGCATCTAGCTATATATCTAATTATGAATACTTCTGGTTTCACTGTGTGTTCATTGATATTGTTAGTTAGTCAATAGATCTTATTTTTATACCTTGGATGATCTTAGAGTTGAGAGAAAATTTCAAATTTTTCGGACTCTGGCAAGAAGCTTCAACTATATCAAGACTTTTTAATTTTGACAGAATTTTCAAGCTTATAGAAAAGTTTGACTAAATTGTTGTCAGCAGAATATTAGATTTATAAATAAGCAACATTTCAAGGGGTAAAGTTTTTTGCCATTTTTCAATATTCTGAGCTTTAGCATTAAACAGTTCACGTTGAAGCTAATATGAATGTGATGGCATATACAACATATCAGATTCCTCAGTGCTTCCTGTCATTCCTAGAGCTGTTTGATACGCATGATGAGAGAGATGATGAGGGGGAAGGGGAATCTGTCGAAGAGCATAAGAGTGTTATCATGCATCTCCTATCCCAAGTCCGACTGGGAATGGATCTAACAAAGGTGAGAATGGCAGATGATTTTGTTTGAATATTCTGATAAATCTCCATTGGTTTGGTTTGCCTTTTTTTAAGTTAAAAGTTTTTTTTTAGAAAATCACTATTTAAATTGTCTTTGTTCTTTTGATTAGCGGCATTGAAATTATAAGTTTGGTTGTGTTTTAAGTCAGTTCCTGCGTTTTTTGTGTTGAACCTTAAAACAATTGGAATCAATATATGTGTTTCTGAATGTTAGAAATATTAAGGTAATTTGAGCCTTTTAGATTCCCATCCTTGGTAAGCACTTTGTTGTTTAGTTCTACTGCTTTGGATACTCTATGCAGATCAACTATTAATTCTGAAAATAAGTAATATGAATTTTTGTGCTCGTTAAAACAAAATGCTGATCCTCTTTCAGGTGGTGCTTCCCACTTTTATTTTGGAAAGGCGGTCTTTGTTAGAAATGTACGCAGACTTCTTTGCACATCCGGATTTATTTGTAAGGTAAATAACTTCTTAACTTATTAATCTAGAATTACTGGAAAACCTAGAAATATTATGATGCTGATAAATTTAGATGTAACATAGGATTAACATACACATGCAGTTTAAAGGAATTTCTTCAGGATTGTTTCCATTTCATCTGCATGACATCTTAGTAAAGTGCTGCCCTTGAGTGACTTTTGGAGTGATGAAGTTGAAAATTTCCAGAAGTGGCCACTGATTTGATTGCAAACTATTCTCATGTGCAGCTTGCAGTATTTTACTTCAGGATGGAAAATAAAAAAGAGATTTTGTTGACACAGAGACTAAAGATACTGTACTCTGGAGCAAAGATAAACAAACTGCTGGAGGAACTCAGTGTGTCAAGCAGCTTCTGCAGAGACAAAGAGATGGTCAACCTTTCGGGTTGAAGCCCTCCATCAGCACTGAGTTTAGAGGGGGAGATAGCCAGTGTAAAGAGGCAAGAGGGCCATCTGAAGCAGAAGCTGACAGGTAGTAGGAGGAACCAGTGGAGCCATTTGGGTGAGAGGAGGGCATTGGAAAGGGAGGGCCAAGGTGGAGACAGTGGTCGGAAGGTGGTAAGTAGAGACAGGAGGACTGCAAATCCTGGAATCTGATTAACTAAGGTGATAAGCTGAGCTTGGTAAGGGAAGGGTGATGAGCAGATGAATTATGTGGCGGAGAGGATAGGAGGTAAATTGTGTGGGTGATGGTCAGATGCAACCATGTGGGGAAGGTGATGAGAAGCTGGGTGGATAACAAAGACAAGGAAGGTGCACAGGAAGTGTGGTTTTTGTGGTAAGTTGTACACTCTTGGGATATGTTCAGAATTAATGTATTGAAATTATTTCGTGTGGTGGCATGATTTTCTGCAAGAGGCTAAAAAAAAATAAATTTAAAACCAAACAAACTCCAAATGTGATTAAGTACTTCTCATTTTGTTCTCATAAGGCACAAAATTTGTTGTGGGCTCTCCATGTATAAACTTGCTCAAATCTCTAAGGTGGATGTTTGGCCCAAAATGTTGTTGCTCACTCATGCAGAAGCAAGACTTTGCAAGACAGCTGAGGACAGTTTTAGTCCAATGAAAGGATGGTAACCAGGCCAATACAAGGATCTCTTCCCAGCAGTTTTTTATTCCGGTCACCTACAGGGTCTCAAATCTCTTCAGTCCCCTCAATCCCTGATCTTTCCCAGGACCACCTCAAAGCATAGGCCCCTCCAGAACAACTTGTAAATCCTATCCCTGAGCCTTCGGATTATTACAGCACAGAAAGAAGCTATTTGGTCCATTTGAGTCTGTGCCAGCTCCTTAGAAGCAATCTTTTCAGCTCTATTATTTTGCTCTTGTAATCCAGCAAATTATTTTCCCTCAAATGCATTCCCTTTCAAAAGTCAGGATTAATTCTTTCTATCTCTCATATGGGTAGTGAGCTCCAAATCATAGTTTAAAACACCTAGCACCAAACAGCACTGTTTCCTCATGCTGCCCTTTCAGATCATGGAGACACAAGAGACAGCAATGCTGGAGCCTGGAACTAAAAACAAACTGTGGGTCAAGAGATCATTGACTTCTTTGGTTGAGACTCTGAATATCCTGATAAAGAGTTTCGACCTAAACATTGACTATCTCTTTGCCTCCACAGATGCTGCTTGGCACCTAACTTCTCCAAGCAGTTTGTTTCTCACTTTTATGACTTTGCCTCTCTAACCCTAACAAAACCCTCCCCCTCCCCCCACCCAACCTTAAACCAACTGTTAATATCAGCTTCTTTCTACTTGCCATATCTGAATGGTTTATTGGTATATGTTTAAAATAAAAAATAATGGAAGAGATGCTTCAGATTAAATCAAATGACACTAACATTGAGAATTGTGCATAGTATAGGATAAAGCTGGTCTTTTAAATGTTTTTCTCTTGGATTTAGTTTGTATTTATATAATGTACAAATTGAATACATTTACTAAAATATATACAAAATGCTGGTCGAACACAGCAGGCCAGGCAGCATCTATAGGGTGAAGCGCTGTTGATGTTTCGGGGCGAGACCCTTCGTCAGGACTAACCGAAAGGAAAGATAGTAAGAGATTTGAAAGTAGTGGGGGGAGGGGGAAATGTGAAATGATAGGAGAAGACCGGAGGGGGTGGGATGAAGCTAAGAGCTGGAAAGGTGATTGGCGAAAGTGATACAGAGCTGGAGATGGGAAAGGATCATGGGACGGGAGGCCTCAGGAGAAAGAAAGGGGAGGGGGCGTGCACCAGGGGGAGATGGAGAACAGGCAAACTTTTCCTTTGCTACATCGACGACTGCATTGGTGCTGCCTCATGCACGCATGCTGAGCTCGTTGACTTCATTAACTTTGCCTCCAACTTTCACCCTGCCCTCAAATTTACCTGGTCCATTTCCGACACCTCCCTCCCCTTTCTTGATCTTTCTGTCTCCATCTCTGGAGACGGTCTATCTACTGATATCTACTATAAGCCTACAGACTCTCACAGCTACCTGGACTATTCCTCTTCCCACCCTGTCTCTTGCAAAAAGGCTATCCCCTTCTCACAATTCCTCCGTCTCTGCCGCATCTGCTCTCAGGATAAGGCTTTTCATTCCAGGATGAAGGAGATGTCTTCCTTTTTTAAACAAAGGGGCTTCCCTTCGTCCACCATCAACTCTGCTCTCAAACGCATCTCTCCCATTTCCCGCTCATCTGCCCTCACCCCATCCACCCGCCACCCCACTCAGGATAGGGTTCCCTTTGTCCTTACCTACCACCCCACCAGCCTCCAGGTCCAACGTATAATTCTCTGTAACTTCTGCCACCTCCAACGGGATCCCACTACTAAACACATTTTTCCCTCCACCCCCCCTTCTGCTTTTCGCAGGGATCACTCCCTACGCGACTCCCTTGTCCACTCGTCCCCCCACATCCCTTCCCACCGATTTCCCTCCTGGCACTTATCCTTGTAAACGGAACAAATGCTACACCTGCCCTTACACTTCCTCCCTCGCCACCATTCAGGGCCCCAGACAGTCCTTCCAGGTGAGGTGACACTTCACCTGTGAGTCGGCTGGTGTGGTATACTGCGTCCGGTGCTCCCGGTGTGGCCTTTTATATATTGGTGAGACCCTACGCAGACTGGGAGACCGTTTCGCTGAATGCCTACGCCCAGTTTGCCAGAGAAAGCAGGATCTCCCAGTGGCCACACATTTTAATTCCACGTCCCATTCCCATTCTGATACGTCTATCCATGGCCTCCTCTATTGTCAAAATGAATCCAAACTCAGGTTGGAGGAACACCTTATATACCGGCTGGGTAGCCTCCAACCTGATGGCATGAACATTGACTTCTCTAACTTCTGTTAATGCCCCTCCTCCCCTTCTTACCCCATCCCTGACATATTTAGTTGTTTGCCTGTTCTCCATCTCCCTCTGGTGCTTGCCCCCCCCCCCCCCCTTTCTTGCTCCTGAGGCCTCCCATCCCATGATCCTTTCCCTTCTCCAGCTCTGTATCACTTTCGCCAATCACCTTTCCAGCTCTTAGCTTCATCCCACCCCCTGCGGTCTTCTCCTATCATTTTGCATTTCCCCCTCCCCCCACTACTTTCAAATTTCTTACTATCTTTCCTTTCGGTTAGTCCTGACGAAGGGTCTCGGCCCGAAACGTCGACAGCGCTTCCCCCTATAGATGCTGCCTGGCCTGCTGTGTTCCACCAGCATTTTGTGTGTGTTGTTGTTTGAATTTACAGCATCTGCAGATTTCCTCGTGTTTGACATTTACTGAAATGCTTTCTTTAAAAAGTATTGTAGACCAAACTGACCCAAGGGACCGAATGGTGCAGGTTGTCAAATGGTATCTCTCAGCCTTCCACGCTGGCCGCAAAGGATCGGTAGCCAAGAAACCATACAATCCTATTCTTGGAGAGATTTTTAAATGTCATTGGATAGTACCTGAGATTGAAATTGAAGAAAATGCAGTAAGTTGCTTCATTTTTCTAATAATTTTCTTGTAAGATTCTTGTCCTATTTTTGTTTAGTCCCACAAGAATTTTCAGAAGCAGTGTAAAACTTAGTTGCAATGCCATCATTTGCACATAGCATCAGATAAACAAAATTCACATGAAAACATAAATAATTCAAGGAAGAACACTATCAGAACAAAAAAAACATCAATTGTAGTTCAAATGGTCATAGTGTTGCTATACTGAGGTAGTGATTAGGGATTGCAGGTTGCCTCAAGAACCGAATGGTTGAAAGGGGGACGCTGTCCTTGAACTTATAGCATGGGAATTCCAGCTTCAGTACCTCCTGATCAATGATAGCCACAAAAGATGTCATTAACGCTCAGAGATTTAAATCTGTTGCCTTTCACTGATCTATCAATGTAGACTGGCACATGTTTGCTTTCCTCCTGTTCCTGAAAACAACCATCAGTTTTTCACTTCTGCAACTTTGAGTGACAGGTTATTGTTACAGCACCGCTCAACCAGGTGTATTATCTTACCGCTCTTTGCTGATTCTTCACAACCTACCTAGCTGGATGTGGTGAGCCAAAAGGGCCTCTTTCTAAACTCTACAAGATTACACTGTTTAGATAATGTGTACATAACTGTTGCTTTAAATAGTTTTCAGAAATGTATTCTGGTACATGTTAGTAAGCTTACATTCTCAGTAAGGAAAATTTTCAGATGAGTTTTTTCACCACAGGAGCCTGTTGCTGCAGGACCAATCCCAGAGGCCAGTCAGAACAGTGTGACCTTCGTAGCAGAGCAAGTGTCTCATCACCCACCAAGTGAGTTTAATCTCAGTAATCATGTTAAAGATACCCAAATGCATCATAGAATTTCTATTTTCTGACTATTTCATTATCATTGTTACCTTTTCCATGGCTGACTAGACATTCTTATTGCCTTCCCTCCCCAACTTTGACAGGCTCACAGTGTCTACCACTGTTTAGATTCAGTAACCTGATCACCCCACAGATAGTAAGACCAGAGAGTAGGATGCAGAGCAGATTTTCTGGAATGCCAACAGGGATGATGGACTTTAGTTATGTGGAAGGGCAGGTAAAGCTGTAACTGTTTAGAGTAGGGAATACTGAGGTATTCCATTTCCTCATGTGCTTTGATTAAACAGAAATTTGTGTTTGCTTGAAGGATTGTTAATTAGAAGACCAAAAGCTGCAATAATAATTAAATCATGGAAAAATTAATAATATTTTTACATGATGAGTTATCATCATCCTACTGCCTGATAGGATGATGCAAAAAATTTGGTAGTAACTTCAGTAAAGGATGGGTTAAGTATTTGAAAGGAAAAGAATTGTGTTGTTTGAAGGGAAACTAAAATACATGGTGAGAACAAACCAAATTTCTCTTTTAAAGAACAGTAGGCTAAATGTACGATTTCAGTACCATTTTAGTATATAGCCAGTGTTTATCTCTGAAAGTGCTCAATCTTGTGAGTAATAATCTCAGTTTATATTCAATAACTATTGAACAATAATTAGCAGAAAACTGGCAATGTTAGGCACCCAAAATAAAACCAAAGTTCTGGAGCACGAGGATGGGGGGTGGGGTAATATCTGTGATAGAGTGGAGGCCAAGATTGTCTCTGTGACGTAACAAGCTCAGTGACATTTAGATTAAAAAATGAATAAGTACAGTTAGAGCAAAAAAAAAACAAACTGGAATTATGAGAAGCAGAACATTAGCTGAAAATGCAAAACGAAAAGGAGTAACTGAAACTGAGTAACTAAATACATACCAGAGGAAATGCACCTCATTTCCACCTGGAACCAAACCAGCATAAACATTTGAATTCTCAAATTTCAGTTATCTGCTCCCTGTCTTGTTTTTTTCCTTTCACCTGATCTACCCAGTTCCTCCTGTACCAACCCTCTACAACCACCATTTCTTTGCCCTCCTCTGCCCATCGCCCAGACACTCCTCCCATGTTCCTTCCCCCCCTACTGTCCCCCTCCCTTTTTTATTAGATTCCATCATCTACAGCCCTTTGCCTCCACCTATCACTATCAGTGTCTGTCACTATTTCCACTCACCCTTACTCCAGTTGCCTTGCATCCCTCCTCACCAGGATCCACCTACAGCTTACACAATCACTTCTCCTCACTACTTTATATTGGCCATCTAGTAGTCCAGATGAAGGTCGACTGTCCATTTCCCTCTGCAAATTCTCTCTGACCTACTGAGTTCCTTCGGCAGTTGGTGTTTTGAACCTTATCATAGGTGTTTTGTCAAAGCTGAAGTGGATGTTTTAGTCTTATAAGGTATCAAAAATGATTCAGGGTCTTTTTCTGATGTAATGTCATAATTTAATGCTGTACTTTTGCTGAGCTGTGATACCAGTTGCTATTGAAGCTCATTGTTCCTGGCTGTTGATGTGTCATTGATCTAAGCTTTGGTGAGTATTGCGTAATAGCAGGACTGATTAAGATGGAAATTATTATATTCAAAAATGCAGTTTCAAAAGATTTGTTCCTTTTTATGCATATCATCTTAGTGTAACTTGTTACAGCAAGATACCTGCCAGCAGGTTCACTTCCTGTTCTTCAGCTTGGCCTTCTGTTGTGCTTGATAGTACTGAATAGAATTGTATTTGTAAATTTGGAATGGGAAATTTGCTCCTATCCACTGGTTATTGAATATATGGAAGTGGAATGGAATTAGTTACTCACAAGGCAGACAAGATTGAACTGTGTCCAATGGCATGCTTCTACATTGTAACTTTTATGTATTTCTCTATCTTAATGCTTTGTTCTACTTTCTATTAGAACATGAATTGATTACAGTTTTCTCATTTGTTACAGTTTCTGCATTTTATGCTGAATGTCTCTCGAAGAAAATCCAGTTCAATGCGCACATTTGGACTAAATCTAAGTTTCTAGGGATGTCTATAGGAGTGCATAACATTGGACAAGGTGAGTTTATTTTAAGAAATATCTATCTCCACTAATACTCTACATTTCCTCAGCAATAAGCTACTTGCACAGTTTAGGTTTTTGTTCTATACAGTCTTTTTCCCGTGCTGTCATACCTTTGGACAAGTACTATCTTACCTTGCCTAACAGACTGATAGAGCAGTACATCACAGGGATAGGCCCCTTGCCACATTATTAGTTAAGATAATGATGCCAAATTAAACTGATCCTTTTTGCCTGCAAATGTACATATCTCTCCAATTTCAACAACATTAGATATAGCAACCATGCTATGATTTCATATTATTTGCAATTCTGGTTGCCCTATTACAGGAAGGACAAGGATGCTTTGGAAAGGGTAAAGAACAGATTTGCCTGGATTAGTGGGTATGAGCTCTAAAGAGAAGTTGGACAACTTGGATTGTTTTCTCTGGAACATAGGAGGGTAGGGTAGAAGTTCTTAAAAATTATGATATATATAAGATGACTGGGATGAAAACATGGATGGGTGGTTTAGTAAGTCTGCAGAGAACAAAGATTGATGGTGTGGCTAGTGCAGAAGGTTGCTGAAGGATACAGAGGGTTATTGATCAGTTGCACATTTGGGTGAAATAATGGCTGGTAGAGTTTAATCGGGGCAAGTGAGATGGAACACTTTGGAAGAGCAGACGTAATGGGAAAGTACACAGTTAATCGTAGGAACCTGATACTGTTGATGTGTACAAGATCTTGGGGTCCAGTCATCTTGCCTGAATGTGATAGGGTGGTGTGCTTCCCTTTGTTAGCCAAGGCATTGAGTTCGAGAGTTGGGAAGCTTTATAAAACATTGGATGGGCTTCATCTACAGTATACTGTTCAGTTGTGGTAGCCCTATTATAGGAAGAATGTGGAGGCTTTGGAAAACGCAGAGTTTTACCAGGATGCTGCCTGATTGCTATAAGGATAGGTTGGTGAGACTTGTTTTCCCTGGAATGGCAGAGGCTGAGGGAAGACCTGATGGAAGTTTCAAAGTTAAGAGGGCTACAGTGGAAAGCTGGTATCTTTCTCCCAGAATTGAAAGATCTAATACATGGATTTAAGATGATCAGGGGAAGGTTCAAAGATGTATAGGACAAGGTTATTTTTTTTCTAGAGTGGTGGGTGCCTGGGGATGATGGCGGAGGCAGAAATTAGAGGCATTTAAGAGGCTTTTAGGCACATAGTTGTGCATGGAATAGAGAGATGCAAACCATGTGCAGGCAGGAGGTATTAGTGTAATTAGACATCATTAGCTTAATTAGTTTGGACAACATTGCAGGCTGAAGGGCCTGTTCGTAAGGTGTACTGTTTTCTGCTATGAAATGTGAAAAGAGCAGATAGAATCTTTCTTCCAGGGTAGAAATGTCAAATACCAGAGGACATAAGTTTAAAATGGAAGGGAGAAGGTTTAAGTATGTACTGGGCTTATTTTTTTTTACACAGAGCATGGTAGGGAATGCTGCTAAGAATGGGGGTGGAAGCAATGGTGACTGAGGATCTCTTAGACACATGAATAGGGAGGAATACTATGTATAGGCAAAAGAGATTTAGTTTAATTTGACTATCTGTTCAGTGAAGGCATTGTGGACCGAAGATCCTGTTCCTGTGCTATACTGTTCTTTGTTCTATATATTTCTAAAGGAGATTGTCAGATATGTATGTTATATATCATGAGCCTTGGATGACTTCACTTCCTCAAAGAAGCCAATAGTGGACCACCTATTACCACTTTTGAGTGAGGCCACTGTAGAAGAGACAGTGAACCTGGTCCCATCTGGTCTGTGACGTGGGTGATGATGTTCCCTTTGTTCATTCAGGTTCGGTCTTATTTTCAGTGCTTAGTGTGATGAATAAATTATACTCCCCTCTCTCATATGTGGATTGCTGGGCTTCTTTGTTCCACCTGTATTTTTGAATTGCTTTCTTGTGTTAATATTGTCAGTAATGTGGTTATTGTTGAAGACCACAAGACATAGAAGCAGAATTAGACCATTTAGTCCACGAGTCTGCTCAACCATTTTGTCATGGCTAATTTATTATCCCAAATCAATCACAAATTATTTTTCTGAATCTCACTATTTTTGGCTTTTTCATTAGGCAACAATAAATATGGATATCTTACATGCAGTTTTTTTTATAAGTATACAACTACTTAGCCCAGTTACAAAGCTGAAATGAATTGTTTCTACAAATTGTCAAATTTTGTAGAACCATTTGGATTTCATACTGAGCATATCTAGGTTGAGCAGTAAACACTTGGATGCTGCTCCAGAAAACTCTTAATGGAAATAATTCTAGGCAAAGAGGAGTCTTTTAATGTGTTTTGTTTCTCTATATCCACTTTCAGTTTATTTCAATGACATTTAATATTATCTTGAGCCTTTTCACCAGTTTTTATTTTGGTTCTGGCTCCCTCTCATGGCAGCTGTATTGCATTAATCCTTGGAGCTAATTTCAAAGTTTAAAGTAAATTTATTATCAAAGTACATGTATGTTATCATATACAAAAATATTCTTTTTTTTTTACGGGCATACTCAGTAAATCCAAGAGCCATAATAGAATCAATGAAAGGCCAACCCAACAGGTTGGACAAACAACCAAAGTGCAAGACAACACACTGCAAACACAAG
Source organism: Hypanus sabinus (assembly GCF_030144855.1). NCBI lineage: Eukaryota > Metazoa > Chordata > Chondrichthyes > Myliobatiformes > Dasyatidae > Hypanus > Hypanus sabinus. Next base: position 44,117,478 of record NC_082716.1, on the reverse strand, counting down.
AGAAAACGAATGAATGAATGAATAAATAAATAAATAAGCAATAGATATTGAGAACCTTGAGACGAAGAGTCCTTGAAAGTGAATCCATAGGTTGTGGAAACATTTCAATCATGGGGCAAGAGAGGTCAGCTCCTTTGGTTCAAGGGCCTGATGGTTGAGGGTTACTAACTGTTCCAGAACCTGGTGGTGGGGGTCTTTGATGATAGATGCTGCTTTCCTGTGACTATCCTCAATGTACATGTGGTTAATGGTGGGGAGGGCTTTACCCATGATAAACTGGGCCTTGTCCATTACTTTTTGTAGGATTTTCTGTTCATGGGCTTTGGTGTTCTTATACCAGGCTGTTTTACAGCCAGTCAATATACTCTTCACCATACATCTATTGAATTTCTTCGTATGAAATTACGTTATCGTCCTTCAATCGAGTGTCGGTTTTGAAATCATTAACAGGTCTCAGCTTGCTAATGATTTCAAAACTGACAGTCAAATTTTATCTCTTTTACAAAACCCTTAATTTTGAAGTGATTCTTAACATCCGAAAATTCCTGATTTTGTTCTCTTTCTTGAGCAACAAATAATTTAATATCTTTTTCTTTATCTGCTTGGTCAGTAATTTTAAAATTATTTCCATGACATTATTCCCTTTCCATTGTAGCTGTTGCATTCAGATCCATGTAATTAATATTTGGATTAAAATCTTTCTTTCTTTTTAAATCTTTTTATTAGTTTTAAACAAACATAAGTGAAACATGAATACAAAATGTTTGAGAGTACATAATTAATAGTTTAAATAGACATTCAGATATGTAATAATAAAAATATATAACCTCTCAAACCCAGAACAATAATGAACAAAGAAGTAAAAAGAAAAAAAAAGGAAAAAACCCCCAAAAAAAGAGAGAAAAAAAACACTAACCAACATGGGCCATTGAATAATATTAAGTGCATATACAGTAGTGCCAATAACTCTGAACCTCCATCCAATCGATTAAGGATAATATAAGTAAGGTTTAGGAAAAGACAATTCAACTCATGTGAAAATGTTGAATAAAAGGTCTCCAAGTTTCTTCAAATTTAACTGAAGGTTCAAAAACCACTCTTCTAATCTTTTCTAAACTCAAACAAGAAATAGTTTGAGAAAACCACTGAAATACAGTTGGAGGATTAATTTCTTTCCAATTCAATAATATAGATCTTCTAGCCATTAATGTAACAAATGCAATCATTCGTTGAGATGAAGCAGATAAACAATTATTATCCGTCATTGGTAAATCGAAAATTGCAGTAAGAGGATGTGGTTGAAAATTAATTTTTAAGACTTTTGAAATAATACTGAAGATACCTTTCCAATAATTTTGTAAACAAGGACAAGACCAGAACATATGAGTCAATGAAGCAACATCAGAATGACATCTATCGCAGGTTGAGTTAAGATGAGAGTAAAATCGAGCCAGTTTATCCTTAGACATATGAGCTCTATGTACAACCTTAAATTGTATTAGGGCATGTTTAGCACAGATAGAGGACGAATTTACCAATAATAAAAATTTTTCCCATTGCTCAGTAGATATAAGACAATGCAACTCTTCTTGCCATTCCTTCTTAATTTTTTCTGATACATCTAACTGTAAATTCATGATCATCTTATAAATGATGGCTACTAAACCCTTTTGATAAGGATTAAAAGCTAAAATTCAATCTGTAATGTCCAATGGACATTCTTTCGAAAAAGACTCTCATTATACAAAAAATTTCTAACTTGCAAATATCTAAAAAAAAATGGGTTTTAGGTAAATTATATTTATTAGATAGCTGTTCAAAGGACATAATGTTATCATCCAGAAACAGATCACAAAAACATGTTATACCTTTTGTTTTCCATAAAAGAAAAACTTGATCCATAGATGAAGGCCGAAAAAAATAATTAGATATTATAGGACATGATAAAATAAATTTATTCAAGTCAAAAAATTTACGAAATTGAAACCAAATTCGTAATGTATATCTGACTATAGGATTAGTTATCTGTTTATTCAATTTGAATAAAGAAAAAGGAAGTGAAGATCCTAAGATTGAAATCAATGAAAAATCTTGCACAGGTTTACATTCCAAATTTACCCATTGTGAACAAGTAGCTATAGTCCATTCTTGTGTCCAGAATATTAAATACCGTATATTGACTGCCCAATAGTAAAATCTTAAGTTTGGTAAAGCCAAGCCGCCCTCCTTCTTAGGCTTCTGTAAATATTTTTTACCCAATCTAGGGTTTTTGTTCTGCCACAAATAAGAAGATATTTTAGAGTCAATAGTATCAAAAAAAGCTTTAGGAATAAAAATTGGTAATACTTGAAATAAATATAAGAATTTAGGTAGTATCATCATCTTAATAGCATTAACTCTACCAACCAATGACAAAGATAGTGAAGACCACCTAATAGCAAGTTGCTTAATTTGATCAATTAAAGGTAAAAAGTTAACCTTAAATAGATCTTTATGTTTTTTAGTAATTTTAATACCTAGGTAAGTAAAATAATCTGTAACAATTTTATATGGTAAATCTTTATAAATTGGAACTTGCATATTTAATGGAAATAGTTCACTCTTGTTAAAATTCAATTTATAACCAGAAAAATTACTAAATTGAGCAAGCAAAGACGAAATAGCAGGGATAGATTTTTCAGGGTCAGATATATATAATAACAAATCATCAGCGTACAATGATACTTTATACGTCCTCTCCCCACGGGTAATACCCAGAATATTAGGTGATTCCTGAATAGCTATAGCCAACGGTTCTAAAGCAATGTCAAATAGTAAAGGACTTAAAGGGCAACCTTGCCTCGTACCATGAAATAACTGAAAAAAAAGGGGATCTTTGATTATTGGTAAAAACCGAAGCTAAAGGTTTATGGTATATTAATTTAATCCATGATATAAATTTTGAACTAAAATTAAATTGTTGCATTGTAGTAAATAAATACGGCCATTCAACTCTGTCAAATGCTTTTTCAGCATCTAAAGATATAACACATTCTGGTATTTTAGATGAAGAAGTATAAATAATATTAATTAATTTTCTAATGTTAAAAGATGAATAGCGATTTTTAATAGATCCAGTCTGATCATCAGAAATAATTCGAGGTAATATATTCTAATCTAAAATTTTACTGAAAATCTTAAAATCCGTATTTAATAAGGATATAGGTCGATAGGATGCACATTCAGTAGGGTCTTTATCTTTTTTAAGAATTAAAGAAATAGAAGCTTCATAAAAAGATTGTGGTAGTTTACCTACAATTAATACATCTTCAAAAATTTTACAAAGCCAAGGAGAAAGTATAGAAGAAAAAGATTTTTTAAATTCTACAGGAAAACCATCTGGACCAGAAGCTTTACCAGAATTCATTAAAGAAATAGCCTTTTCTATTTCAGATTCCGTAATAGGTGTATCTAAAATTACATTATCCTCAACAGTTATTTTTGGAATATTCAATTTCCTTAAAAATTCATTTATTATAGAAGAGTCCTTAGTGAATTCTGATTGATATAAGGAGTTATAAAAATCTTGAAAGGCTATGTTTATCTCTTTGTGATCGATCGTCAGAGTACCATCTTGTTTACGAATTCTAGTAATCTGTCGTTTATCCGAAACAATTTTCAAATGGTTAGCCAATAATTTACCAGACTTATCTCCATGCATATAGAATTGGGTTTTTGATTTAATTAACTGACTTTCAATCGAAGAGGATAATAATAAACTATGTTCCATTTGAAGTTCCACTCTTTCTTTATAAAGTTCTTTACTTGGAGTCATTGAATAAATTTTATCAATTGCTTTGATTTTATCAACTAATGTTAATATTTTAGAATTAGTTCTTTTCCTAACTCCAGCAGAGTATGAAATAATCTGTCCACGAATATATGCTTTAAAAGTATCCCACAAAATTCCACTAGAGATCTCTACTGTAGAATTTGTTGCGAAAAACAAATCAATTTGTTGTTTAATAAAGTTAACAAAATCTAAATCCTGCAATAAAATAGGATTAAACCTCCAAAATTTAGTATTGACATATGAATCTGTTATTTTAATAGATAACTTCAGAGGTGTATGGTCAGATATGGTAATACAGTCATATTTACAATCAGTAACATCTTTGAGTAAATGGTGATCAATGAAAAAATAATCAATTCTTGAGTAATTATGATAAACATGGGAAAAGTATGAAAACTCTTTGTCATTAGGGTGAAGAAAACGCCAAATTTCACAAATAGCTGAATCAATCATAAAAGAGTTAATAAGAGAAGCCGATTTATTCGGAAGAGTTTGGGTAGGCTTGGATCTATCCATCACAGGGTTTAAACAACAGTTAAAATCCCCACCCATTATCAGTCTATATTGATTCAGATTAGGAAAAGATGTAAATAAGCATTTTAAAAAATTCAGGACAATCAGTATTTGGAGCATAAACGTTAACTAGAACAACTTTCTGATTGAAAAGTAGACCAGTAATAAGCAAAAATCTACCTTGTGGATCTGAAATTGTTTCATGATGTATAAAAGAAGTTGATGAGTCATTCATCATTCTGCTTATTTAGTTTTATATTCTAGGTGTTGAGACTTTTTGCTGTAGTTATTTTTGTTTTCAGGCTGTGTTTTCCTCACAGTGAGCTTTTACAAATTTTGGCTAATTCACCATTTCTGCCTGTTTCTTGTATTTTGACAGGATGTGTCTCACTGCTTGATTATGATGAGCACTATATTCTCACTTTTCCAAATGGCTATGGAAGGCAAGTACTGGCCAATATAGTACCACTTAAAATATACTGTACATATTGTCCATAAGTATATATTAAGGGAATCTTATTATTTAATTTGAAAGCCAAGTTAAATGTGCTTTTTGAAGATTTTCTAATTTGTTTGACAGGTCAATTCTAACGGTTCCATGGGTGGAACTAGGAGGTGAATGCAACATAACTTGTGCTAAAACAGGATACAATGCCAGCATTATATTTCATACTAAACCCTTCTACGGAGGCAAGAAACACCGAGTAACTGCAGAAATCTTGTAGGTTTATATTAGATATCTTATTATCATTATTTATCAACAATAACTTGAATGAAATTACCTATTAATTTGCTGTTTTAGTTCTCCACATGACAAGAAATCCTTTTGCTCAATTGAAGGGGAGTGGAATGGAGCGATGTATGCTAAATGGAGTACTGGGGTAAGCATTGTCTCTGGAAAAAGATATAAGTATCACTTTGCATGCAGTACTCTTTTTCTGATAGATAAATGAATAATCCAAGACAAATTATTGTTTAGATGCAAAATCTAGCAGTTTAGACTTTGAATAAAAATTATTTAAAATGATTAACTTTTTCTATAAATAAAATGAACTGTTTGAAATACTCAGCAGATGACACAACATTTTGTGGAGTAGGAGTAAGGACATTAAAGGTTAACTGTGTGTCTCTGGACCTGCTTGTCTGTCATACAACCTGGGCACAGACATTTCAGCCCTTAACCAACCATTACACATCTCATGATTGTTTAATGTAATTTTCTATATACAAGTGTAAGGAGTACAAAATAATTGTTATCCTGGATCCGATGCAGCACAAAAAAAACACAAAAGATAATGAACACAACAATAATAAAACACAATAAATATAAATACATAAGATAACTTGTGTACATTGATTGTATGACACTAGGCTGTACGTAGGTGACTGATGGGAAATAAAGTCATGGTGGAGGTGCTGATCATCCTTACTGCTGAGAAAAGTAATTTTATTTTTGAGTGCAGTGGTCCTGGCATGAATGCTATATAGCCTCCTCCCTGATGGGGTTGAGCAGAGTGTGTGGGATCACTGGAACTTTGCTGACATCTTTCTGTATATAAAAAGTTTCAAAAGTTAGAGAAATGTATACATCCTGAAGTGCTTTTTCTTTGCAACCATCCACAAAAACAGCATCAGCACCACCACTGAGCACTCAAGCATGAGCAAAGCAACAGCAAAGACACAGACTTGCAGTTACCCCAAAGACTGCATTTCAGAGGGTATTTGACATACCACAAGTTCTCGTTCTCTCTCTCTCTCCCTCTCCCTCCCACTCTCCCTCTCGAGAACAAGGTGTCTCCATTTTCCCAGCGAGTGGGGAGACATAACAACTCGCTGGTTTACAGTGGGAGAAGTCCGTTACATCGCTTTTTTCGAGCTCTGTGCCTGAAGGTCGCAAATATTCAGGGTCTCCAGGCACACCGCAGTAGATATTTCCACTCCCCTGAGTACACACAGGTCTCCTATCATGACACCGACCCTCGATACATCCATCTTCAGAGCCCCAAGATCCTAGGCTTCCGAATCTGAGTCGCACTCTTAGGCCAACCCTTCGGCATGTTAACAACGGCAACCCTGACAGCGGGTCCCATTCCTGCAAAGAACCGTAGTCAGTGTGTAATTCCAGGTCAGGGTCTTCAAAAGAACCCTGAAAGGGAAAAATAGAGATATTAAAAATGGAAATAGAGCTGTTTCTGAAGATGCAAGCAAAGGAGTCGCCGTTAACCCTCCTAAGCACACTTTCACTTATTTGGCCTTTTTTGGCGGGTTGGCTGGTGCCAGTGATGCGTTGGTCAGTTTTGACTGCCCGTTGTAGAGTTTCCTGTCCGCCACAGTGCAGTATCTGTATTTTGAGCCTGGGAGGATGCTGTTACTGCACATCTGTAGAATGAGGCATGTATGGAATTGCAAAGTCCAGCTCTCTTCAGCCTCCTCAGAAAGCAGAGCTGTTGGCGAGCTTTCTTGACTTTTCTGGACCATGAGAGGTTATGTGTGATGTGCATTCTCATGAGTTTAATAAAGCTTGTAGTTCCTACTGCTACGCTGTTGTTGGAGAAAGATGTGAGTTCTCCTGAATTTGATAACCATCTTCTTCCTTTGTTTTGCCTGGCTCCAGGACTTGAGCTCTTCCACCTCCTCTCTTCTCATCGTTGCTGGTGATGAGCCCCACCACTATGGTGTTATTGGTGAAGTCGATCATGTGATTGACCTTGCAGTCATGCGTTCGCAGAGTGTACATCAGTGGGTTCAGTGCACAGCCCAAGGGAACACGTGTAGAGGATGACCTTTTTACACTAGTCATACACTAGCTGTATTTTATTTTCCCCTCTTTCCCATTAACTCCCCCTTACATTCTATCACCGCATCTACACAGCTGGGGTATTTTACAATCACCAATTTACCTGCACCCATGACCTTGGGATTGGGAAGGAAACTGCAATATCTGGGGGAAGCCCACAGGAAAACATGCAGACTCCACACAGACAATACTGGGGGCATGGTTTGAACCCAGGTCATTCTAACGATAACAACCATAATGATCAGTGCTGCCTAACCTGCTGAGTTCCTCCAGCTGCCTTGGATTTCCAACATCTGCAGATTTTCTCAATCATTGGAACTATAAGACAGCTTTGTGCTACCCAGCTGATTATTTCATGAACTTTGTCTTCATTTCAGATTCTCAGCTTTTTTATTATTTTAATTCATGCTACCTTTTCATTTCCAAAAAAAACCTGGTAGTATGGAATATTATACTGATAGTCTTTTTGATTTCATGAGATAATTAGGCAATTTAATTATAGTAACATCACTGGATGCCAATAAAATACTTATTGTACAGGAATTGTTGAGGAGATGATGAGAAATTTATGAATTACAGTAGAAACCTTGATAGATGCTCCCATCTAAGAAAAGTTGAGAAGGGTTTAAAGTACAAAATTAAATTCACAGAAATGATGCTTGGAATATATATAATTTTTAATTAATATAATTCAACAATCAAGATTATGCACTTTAAAAATATCTCAATGACTAAGCTAATAAGGGCTATTGTGTTTGTAATGAAGGAAAGCAGCATATTTGTGGATACAAAGAAAATGCCCATTGTCAAAAAGAAAGTAAGAAAATTGGAAGATCAAGATGACTTTGAATCCAGAAGGTAATGAGGATCTTTGTATTGAGATTGAATGATTATGGAAGAGAGCGATATTCTACTTTTTAATCACAATATTGTAAATTTAGTAGGCTATGCAGAAGGTTCATAGCATTTGCTGACCACAAAGGTATTTTTAGTTTTCATTATTAAAATACTTCTCTATATTCCTTTAAATGGCTTGGAATGATTTTGTTTTTAAGAAGAGCCTAATGAGTAATATTTTAAATTTAATATGCACCTTTATATTAAACTACATCTAACACCACAATGAGCATTCTATTATATTTTGTTATATTCTTTACGAACTACTAACTGGAAACTTATGTCAATGGGAGTGCAACAGTTATAGTTAATGTGGCATACAGAAATGGCAAACCAATTCCTTATTGTTTTCGTATAATGCTTCTAAATGTAGAACAGTGAGCAAGAGAACTCAGCTATTTTACTTAGTTATTTCTGAGATATTACTTATCAGTATAGGAACTAAGTGTTGGGTACATGAAACTCAGATAAGGCACATTTCCTAATAAGTTTATATTTTTTTGTTAAATATGTACCTGTCTGTGATTATTTTATAAATCTCCAAATGTTTTCAGTTTTCCTAATAATGCAGCTGTATTTTAAATTTACTAAATTTTAGGCAGGTTCCTCTAAATTATCATGCGCATCATTTCTAAACCACAAATGTAAATTTAATGTGAAAATATTAGATGTGTAAGAATGTTATTCCTCTTTGAGTGTATTGTGACAATCTAATACCTAGTTTAAATAGCCTGCACCATCAGCAGGATGGCTGCCGTTTTTGGTATCTTCAGCAAAAGTTAAAGATGATGCTCAAAGATGCTCTATTTGTTTGTGACTTACAACCACGATGTGTTCACATCCCTCACCTGGATTCGGTTTGGACTTGCCCAGCCACTGGAAGCTGCATCACAGACATGATAACTGTTGTCAAAAAAGTGAAACTAAATGTCATATCCACTCAACAGCGTAACTGAGAATTAAACTAGTCCTTCTGTAGCCTTTCTGTTTCTTCAAAACTACCTTCCCCTCCACCTATCTTCATATCATTCGCAAACCTAGCCATAAAGTCACCATTTCCATCATTCAAATCACTGACATATAACATAAAAAGAAGTGGTCCCAATACACACCCCTGTGGAACAGTAAAGGCTCCTTTTACTCCCACTCTTTGCCTCCTACCAATTAGCCAAAGCTAGTGTCTTTCCTGTAATCCATGGGCTAACTGTTAAGCAGCCTCATGTATGGTTCCTTGTCAGAGGCCTTCTGGAAATTCAAGTGCACAGCATCCACCAATTCTCCTTTGTCTATCCTGCTTGTTATTTCTTCAAAGAATTCCAACAGTTTTGTCAGACAAGATTTCTCTTAAAGGAAACCATGCTGCTAAGGCCTATTTTATCATGTGCCTCTTAAATATCCAAAAACCAGATCTTTAACAATAAACTCTCAACATCCTTCCAATCACTGAGGTCAGACTAACTTGCCTATAAATTTTCTTTCTTCTGCCTCCCTCCCTTATTGAAGAATGGAGTGACATTTGCAATTTTCCAGTCCCCTGGAACCATGTCAGAATCTACTGATTCTTGAACTTCAGCCACCCCTTTCATAACTCTGGGGTTTAGATCATTTGATCCAGGTGACTTTATCTACCTTCAGATCTTTCAATTTCCCAAGCACCTTCTTCCTAGTAATAGCAACGTTATTCACTACTGCCCTCTGACACTTCAAACTTCTGACATATTGCTAGTGTCTTCTACAGTGAAGACTAATGCTAAATACTTATTCAGTTTGTCTGCTATTTCCTTGTCACATTTTACTACCTTGACTACATCATTTTCCAGCGGTCCAATAGCTACTCATGTCTCTCTTACGCTTTATATATCTAAAGAAATTTTTGATAAAACAAGGCTTTTTCGTTCACAGAACTGCCACTCTGTTTTTTGTTTCTTGCACCATTCTCTGTAAATGCTGGAGGCTGTTCTTTGTGAAAAGCTGAGATTAGCATTTGAGATACTAACCTTTCAGCACCAACAATCATTCCACAGTCAAAAGTCACTTAGATCACATTTCACTGTCCTTTTAACACTCACTCTCCAGTAAAAATACTATAATATTAGTACAAATTGTTTCCTTGTAGAGCATCTATTGTAAACTGATGGCTAGAAATTTGGATATGTGTCAAAAAACATGGATTCTATTTGTGGTTTTCTACAGACTTTGGAAGGACGTAACATACAACTTAAAAATAAAGGATATTGATGCTGCCACAGAGGCAAAACACAGACTTGAAGAAAGACAAAGAGCTGAAGCAAGGGAGAGGAAGGAGAATGAAGTTCAGTGGGAGACACGGGTATGAAAGCGCACATTTCTTTTATCAGATTTAACTACTTATACACCAAACAATAATGTTGTTATTTATAGTGCAAATTAAAATCAGTTAGTGAAAGCCAAAATAAACTAACGCTGTTTGTGACCCCACAAGAGTTGACAGTGCAGTTAAATTTTCTGGTAGAGGAGGAAGTAGCCTAACCAGTATTGACAGAAGTGAAGGTGAAAAATTGCAAATTTCTCGCAGTCTTGGGACAAATCAGGTGGCACCAGAAGACTAAGGCTCAAATGTCTTACCTCCATTTAAACAAGATAGTGAAACCAGTCAAAGCAATATCAGTGGTGGGCAAACTTTTACAGACAACAATCGAAATAAAACTTCTTGTTTAGACTAGCATGGGTATATAAATACAAAGGAAAAAGCTGCAAGTTGAGAAACACTTTAGGTCAATAAGCCGTAAAGCAGAGAAATCAGAATCAGGTTTAATATCATGAACATATGTCATGAAATTTGTTAACTTTTCGGTAGCGGTACAATGCAATACATGATATAGAGTGGCAAAAGCTGTTACAGTGAGTGTATATATATTACTTAAATTAGTAGTGCAGAAAAAGAGTAGTGAGGAAGTGTTCATGTCCATTCAGTTATCAGATGGCAGAGGGGAAGAAAGATGTTTCTGAATTGTTGAGTGTGCCTTTAGGCTTCTGTACCTTTTTCTTGGTGGTTAACAATGAGGAAAGGGCATGTTCTGGGCTGATGGCGGTCTCTAATAACGGACACCACCATTTTGGGGACCATTCCCTAAAGATGTCTTGGATACTACAGAGACTAGTGCCAATGATGGAGCTGGCTAATTTTACAACTCTCTCCAGCTTCAATCCTGTCCAGAAGCCATGTTCTCTCCCCTTCCCCCCCCCGCCCCCACCATACCAGATGGTGATGCAGCCAATTAGAATGCTCTCATAGAAATTGAGTGTTTTAGGTGACACCAAATTTCCTCAAACTCCTAATTAAATATAGCCACATCAATATGTTGGGGTCCAGCTTAGATCCTCAGAGATATTGACACCCAGGATCTTGAACTTACTTCACTTCTGATTCCTCTATGATGACAAAGGTAGATATTCCTGTCTCCAACGAGACCAGAACTGATTTGCCAGAGCCTGGACCTGTCTCCATTGCTTTGTGTACAAATCTTTATCAGAGAAGTCCCCTGGTGGAGGGGGAGCTCCTGCCTTCTACATAAGGAGCATTGATGGCGAGAGTATGAGGGGGTTTTCCGGGTCAGAAGACACGGGTAGGAGTGATCGTGCATTTATAATGGCTGTGACCTCTGCCATTAGTGTGCACAGTACCTCGTGGGTCAATCGGGTGCGTTGCATCTCAGGTTTCCTTTTCAGGGTTTTTTGCAAGGACGTGAACCGCTTGACTGCCTGCTCTTTGTTGTTTGGCAAGCACTGGCATGGTTCTCTGAAAGGTAGTGGGGCGACCCAATTATTTCCTTCGTCTCTGAAGACCTTGGTGTCCTTTGTTTTTAAGAAAATGGTGTCTTGAGCTGTTGGAGCAAGTTTATTATCATGCTCAGTTTAAGTGAAGACTGACTGACCCAGCGTCTCATCAGTTACTTTACATTTGTTAAAGCCTTGTCATGCTTCCTTAATACACATGACACTTGTGCGGGGTTGAAAAATTGAATGGCGGCCACTCTCTAGCATATTGGTCTTGAATGTGTTAACCGTAGGTTTGTGTACATTGCCAGGGCACACCTCTCCTGTCACCACCCAGCCCAGATCCAGGCGTTGTGCAAAGGGGGCGTCGTGTGGTCCATTGACCTGCTGCCTAACCTTGTGCACCCGGAGAACATCTCTTCCTAATAGCAGGAGTATTTCTGCTTTTGGACCCAGTTCTGGGATGTGTTTGGCGATGTGGTGGAGATGTGGCTGGTGTAGCACCGCACTTGGCGTCGGGATCTCAGTGTGGTTCTTCAAAATTTCATTGCACTCTAAGAGTGGAGGGAGACAGATGACGACTTTACCATCCAGGGACTCGAGCTGGAAGCCTTCTGCCTTCCTTCCATAAGTTTCCACATTGCCTGAGCAAGTTCTAAGGTAGTATGGGAACTGATTACTCTCAATGTTGAACAAGTCAAAGAACTCTGGACTGACTAGTGAGCGATTGCTCTGATCGTCCAGAATTACATAGGCTTTGATGCCTTGTCTTTGGCTCCCTTAGGGTACACCTTAGTGAGGCAGATCTTTGAACAAGAATGGCTTGACTGAGCTTGACCGCAAACTTCTGTACAGCTCGAGCTGACAACAGTTGTCCTGGAGTGAGCCTCTCCCTCTCTGCCGTCCTGTTGTGGGGGTGAAGGAGCTTCGTCGGTTTGCGGTAACGGGCTGGGATGCATGGCCCGATCATGATTAGTGCTATTACATTCAGGACACTTCATGGGGATCGTACACTCTCTAGCAAGGTGAGGTAGAGAAACAGCTTTTAAAACATATTCTTTTCTCCTTGAGAAGAGCCAACCACTCTTCAAGGGGTTTTTCCCTAAACGTTCTGCATTTTCTGAGGGGGTGGGGTTTGTTATGCAATGGACAATTCTTGCTAGGGTCGTTAGTTGTAAAGGCTTCAGTCTTAAGCACTGAGACAGGTTTATTAATGTTGAAATTATTCGAAGTTGATTTATCTGGCTTGGTGTAAATTGTACTGCTTCCTGGACCCATGAGGCTAGGGTCGTTTCGCTTCTTCACCTCCTTGCACACAAACCTAGTGAAATACTCGAAGGGAGGAAATCAACCATTGTTCTCTTCCTTGTACTCTGAGGCAACTGACATCCACCTTCCCTGCAGTCCAAATGGAAGTTTGTCGCGATTTGTCTAATCCCGAATGGAGTATCGAGGTATACTCGACCAGTTGAGTAGCCATCTTCTTTGGCGCCTTGAATCTCCGTGAGTAAATCTCCGAGCTCTCTTAACTTCGTGTGGTCCTTGGCTGACACCTTAGGAAAATTTCCCAGATGTCGATATAGCGCCGCTTCAATAATTTCGGGGGCCACATAGCCCTCCCGAAGTCTCTCCCATGCTTTGCTTAAGGCTAGCTCGGGTTTGTTGATGTACACTGAACGTATGCGTCTCACCTGGTCGCATGATTCTTTCCCCAGCCATTTCGCCATAAGGTCCAACTCTTGGGTTGCTCTGGGTTGGACTCCGTCAATAGCGTTGGTGAACGTGGAGTACCATGCACGGTCATTTTCAGGTTTATCGTCAGACTGGTACAGTCCTGAAGTGACAAGATCTCGTCGTGCTAAATACTGTGCCATGGGTTCAACTGCAAGTGGCATGCGGGCTGTGGGAATATGTCGGCGGGTATATGACTGAGGGCGTACTTCTGTTATGGAATTCGCTGTCCTGAATTCGGTCTTTGCCTCTCGCCAAATCTGGTAAGTTTGGTGTCGAGAAGTATTTGTCATCAGCCCTTTCGTTCTTGAATTCATCGCGGAGTTGCAAGGGTAAATTGTCTTCCTCGGATGGATGTGATGCAATTGGGCCTCTCTGAGACTCCTCGTGAAGTGGGGCGTTATCGTATAAGTATGGAGAGGAAGAACGAATCTTCAGGTCTATTTGAGATTGGACATAGTCGCTTGTGCGTTCCAATCTGATCTTTTCTTAAGTAGATTTTACGTCAACCAGATCATACATTTCTTCAGCATCTTCTATTAACTCTGCTTCCACCCTGGCAGCTTCTGCTTCTCGGTATAGCGTCAGGACTTCTAACTCTGATGCTATCCTTGCCCTTTCCAACTGGTTTTTGGCTTCTCTAGCAGCCACTTCCTTCTGGTTTTCGGCTTCTCTGGTAGCCTCTTCCATTTTCAATTTTGCTTCTTGTTTGGCGTAGAATGCTCGCACCTTGGCGGCTTCTGCCTTAGCTCTTGCATGGGCAGCCTTACTTGATGATGCCCTACTGCCCCTGTCGCTGGATGGCAACATTTTGATGCTGGATCGAGTTGTCATTGCAGCACTTGAAACACCTGATAATGCCGCCTTTTCACTGTAGTGTTCTCGCTCGGGTGTAAGAGAACGCCGAACTAAACACCGAGGTAAACCATAGTCAATGAAAACAGGATCGCAGTAAGATTAACCGTTTACTGTTCACTCTTCCTCATTAACATATGGTGAAAACTGTGATAAAACAATACAAGATTTGTACAGCGTTTGTTTCCTTCTTGATATCACATTTACATCGTAAATACTTGCAAAAGTAAAACTACAACAACTACATTACATTAAAGTGCAGCATACAGTCAGAATCTACCTACGCTATTGACTGCTTTAAATACACTTCAACACAAACTATCCGCAACTCTTTAACTAACGAAAACATAAACCTTATCAACCATCATTACTTTTAACAGAATCAGCGTTAACATTTTAATTCAACATATCAATTATCTCATGAACTTACGGCGTTGCTTCACTATGTTTCTAGTGCGTAGAAAGACAACTTTTCTCGCGCTGATCCTACACATGTGAGCCCCCTCCTTCCCGTTTCTCCAAACCAGTATTTTCCCACAGGATGCGGCGAAACCGGATGTGACGTCATCGCATGCCGCGATATATCACAGACAACGAATTTACTTTAAACAATCCTGACTTTTAACTAAAATGCTAACAAACGAATTACTAAAGCGAAAATATTTTAAATAAGTGCCGTAAAGGCAACACAATGACTGGTGTGTGTTTCCTTGTCTGACCCTTTCTGAAGTCCACAATTGGCTCTTTAGTCTTAATAATGTTGGGTGCAAAGTTGTTGCTGCGACACTACTCAACCAGCTATTATATCTCACTCCTGTATGCCCTACTGCCACCATCTGAGATTCCTCCAGCAATGGAAATAGGCCCTTTTGCCCAATTGGTTGGTGTAGTTAGAAATGAATTGTTTGAAATTGCTAAGGATAGGAGTGGAAAGAAAATGAAGCAATATCTTTAATAGGCTGGAGACCAAGAAAGACTGTGTGATAGTAATAGTATGTTGCTTT
Source organism: Hypanus sabinus (assembly GCF_030144855.1). NCBI lineage: Eukaryota > Metazoa > Chordata > Chondrichthyes > Myliobatiformes > Dasyatidae > Hypanus > Hypanus sabinus. The sequence continues at coordinate 44,102,093 of NC_082716.1, read as the reverse complement.
TAGCTGGTGTAAAAAAAACAGGTATGGATGAATGAAATCTGTGGTTGGGGAGCAAATTGAGTGCTGGAACTGAGGAACTAAACAAGGATGACTAATGATTGTAATCTATTGCAATCTAATCAGGTTTTTTTTGAGCTTTGTGAGAATACAGTTAGAACCCAAAAGGATAGATTAAGCCGTGAGTGAGATAGTCAGTTATAGAGGCTAGCCACTTAACCTTAAGGTTACCCTTGCAGACAGAATGGGGGTGTTTTATAAAGCAGTTACCTAGAGCAATGGAAAGGAAGCTATTTCAACTATATTTGGCACCATATGTATTTAGTTTGCTATGTCAGTCTTAGAAAGATAACAGCATAAAAAGACCAAATTCATAAAAGCATCAAATACCCATTTAGTATTTTTCATTACACCTGTGCATATGGCTATAAACTCTCATCATTAATCTCTCAGTTTTACCACTTCACCTGTGCAGTAGGGGCAATTTACAGCACTTGATTAATCTTGTAACAAGCACATTTTTGAAATGTGGGAGGAAAACAATACTGGGGTATTATTATCCATAACATAATATGTGAAGTATGTACAAGCTGTGCACTGGAGGTCAGATTTGAAATGTGGTCAGAGGAGCTATGAAGCAGCGCTACTGGTTCTACCTCTGTTCCACCCTTTACCAGCTGCACAACTGTCTTCCCTTTGTGTTCATTTATTTAATATAGTTTGCTTGACGCAAGGTTGGAAATTACCTTTGATCTTTTCCCTCTTAGGTGTTCCATGAAGATGGCGAATGTTGGATATATGATTATCCACTGCTAAAGAGGCTAGGTGGCAATAAATATTAGGATATTACTCAAAATGGTTGAACATTTAAAGCCTACAATTAAGACTTCCTTTTGCCTAACAGAAATTTTGTATCGTTTCTTAATATTTAATAAAACACTATAACTTTGTGGTTACATAAATGCATTCATTTAAGAAATGCATTGTTTAGATTTCATCTGGTAAATTTTAAGTGGTTTGTTTCTCAGGGAAATTGGACTTCAAAAAGATGTGGTGGAACAATTAACATCCTGCAAGAGTTGTAAGAATATTCTTTTTAGTGCTGTACAATGAAATATTGGAATGTTTGCTCCTGCTCCACTTCAGAAACTTGTAGTAGTGTGTTGCAATTCTCCAAGTATGCAATTTCATCTGCCAAATTTATGTCAACACTGCAAATCAAAAAGGCAGCCAAGAATAGATTTTGGATAGCTGTACAACCTATTTTAGTGCACTGTCCGTAATGTCATGCTACAGAATTAAAAATGTACCACTTTGATGTATTGTTCTTAAGTCCTGTTTGCAAATGTAGGACTCTCTTAGAATGTTTCTTTATTGCCTGAACCTCTTTTCATAGATATGTGTACATATATAGTAAATATATATATATATATATATGGAGAATTTCATTAATAAGAAGTGTGAACTGGAATACATGTTTATATATAGCAGGTACAAAATGAAAATGAAGCCAATGACTGCTTTATAATTTAACACAGAGGCCTTGTTATTAATTTCAGAGTGTCACATTTGATTGAAACCTGTATATAATTTTATTCCAAAAATGAATGATTGCGGCTAGTTTTCATTCTGATTATTGTAACAACATAATAAACCTTCATGGAGAACATTTGGAAGTGACCATAATGATTTTGCTCAAATTAATGTTGCACTATTTGAATAACAAATATCTGACAATATAGAACCATCAGAAAATACTTAAATTTTTGGCTTACAGGGCAAGGAAAATGATTACAATATTTTTGTTAGTTTAATCACAACTTTAATTTTACAGGATAAAAGTAATTTCTCTTTTGCTGTACACCAAAAAAGTTCACAATTTTTTTTCATTTCTCTTTGCATATACATGTTCATTATACATTTGGATCCCTCGTTTCTCTTATTAATAGTTCTGCCTTTTCACTATTGACAAAAGACACCTTGCACAAGCTGAAACGAGATTACCAGAATTAATACAATCATGCAAAGATGGGGTTACAGCAGTTCACAATTTTTATACAGTGGAAATATGGAAGGAGCATTGTGACTCAAAAAATGAGTGCCCTGCGTAAGCTTCAGGAAAGGTTATCTGCTCATAGTCACCTTCAACTATTAGCAGCAGCTTTATATTTTAACATTTCAATAGCGGCTCCTGAAGCTAACTATCACCATTTTTTAAGCCATGAATACCATTGCCAACACCATCCTACTGCATGCCTGGTCTCAAAATTTTTGAACTGCCTTTTTACCACCACTCTGGAGTTATTTCTGTGGACTGCAGCAACCAGTACAGTAATTTCAGAATCAATAATTTGTAATTGTTCAAAATGATCACCTATTTAAAATTGGTAAGAAACAGAAGCTAGCAAATGGTACAGTTTTTCCTTATACTGCCTCTAAATACACTAACTTGTGTGGAGACCAAGTTTAATAATTTGATGCTCATTCAAATCTCTTTCACATGCAAGTTTAACTAATTATTGCCAGTTAAAAACAATCCAATTATTTACGAAGCTAACTGTACATGTATTTGATTGAGACTTGCTGTCCCAACTAAAAGTGTCCAATTGTTGAACATGTCTGTAAGGGCAGCAAGTTAAGTTTATAAAACATTCAATGTCACCTGTGTGCTACTAGTTTTCCCCAGATTTGTTAAATAGAATGCAGATTTATTTGCTGAAACCTTCTAATGTCAAATTCTTATATACAGCTTAAAGGGAGGGAAAAAAATCATCCAAGAACAAATTATATACCTTTCCACCTTGAGCTCAGTCAAAACTATCATTCTCAATAGTAGTCAACTGAAGACATGAGACTAACTGTAGAACAGCATCTATATCCCACTTAGGTAACTTGCAAACCCATGGCATGAATGTTGAATTTTCTACTTTCACATAACACACTCCTTGTATTCCTTTCTACTGCCAACAGTCACCCCAGGTTCCCTCTCCTTTTCATCTTTTCCATCCTTATCAACCATCTGCCCATCATTCTCCACTCCCCCAAACCTGGTTCTACTTAGCTACTGTATATGCTGGCCATCCTTCCTCCCCATCTCAGTCTAAAACATCAACATTTCTTCTGTTTCCACAGATGCTTCTTGACCCACTGAATTCTTCCAGTAGTTATTATGCTCAAGTATAATAAATTTGCTTGGATGCACATTGTAATACATACTGTGTCTTTTAAGGTTATTGAGGTGTAGAAATTCATATGATTTTTTTTAAGAAACCAGAATCAATACTGTTTGCTACTTCTAAAATAGTATGCAAAATTTCTCTTTATATTTAACTCAAAAATTCTAGCTTATTTTCACTTTCATTTTGAGCTATTAAAATAAAACCACAATAAAGCATAACTCTTACAGAACTTTAAAATTTTAAGACAAAATAAAATGTCAGAAACAAGCCTTTCTACTTTAAAGTTCTAAGGTACTCTAATATATATAGTTAGAAACCAAAATCTAGGATTGAAAAAGAACACAACTAGGAATTTACCTCCATCCCCTGTAAATTGATTCCCACTGTAACCACCTTTATGGTAATTTCTAAAATTAATCAATGTCATTTAAATGAAAAGAAAACACCAATTGGCTTCAACTTATGAATTGTAATTCTTACAGGAAATTTAAAATGTCCCTACTCCCCACCAAAACTAGAAAGCAATAAAATCAAACAATACAGGTTTAAAACAACTCCCTCACAGCTTTAATTAAGGATTAGTTATTGTTTTCTTTGCAAAAGTATCAGTTTGGTATTCTAAGAACACCAGTTCATTGGGGAGTTATCCAAGGCTGCATAATGATTATTTCGCATGCAGAACTGGTTGGTGTGTCAGGTTTGAGGCTTACTATGAACAGGAAGCATTCATAATACCTCTTGAAAAAATTATTACCAAACTGTTGTGACTTTTCCCCCCAAAAAGTGAAGTAATGGCAAACCAAAGTGCATTATCATTTAAATATCTACTTGTACCTGCGCCTCAGTGAATTGGTGCAATGTTATTGGATGATCTGTAAAGGCATAAACCTCATAATAAACTCTTAGTTATATTAACATACTTTTGAAATATATCAGTTCATGGTGAAATGCCTTTGCTCAAAGCAGAAACACTAATCAGATTTCATTTTATAGGTTAACTGCACATTCTTAGCAACACACCACATTCTTATGGTTTGATTTAACCTCATTTCAAAATTTTATGAAAATTGTAAAGCTTTAGACTTGAAGTGAAAGCAGAGATGTTGTTAATGGCAATTGCATCTTTCATCAGAGGAGACACAGATACATAATAAGTTAGTTGATTATTTTCTCCACCCATAGGCTGAGCTTCAAATGTGGAGTCTGTTGCCTTATCTGGTTCATGTTGCCCATATCCAATTACCTATGAAATGATAATCAACAAGAATTAACATGAGTATATCACAATCAATGTTTCTACATGATAGGCCACTTGCCCCTCAATCTATTACAGTTCTATTTAAAAGTAATCCAGCTATTATTGCTTCAATGTCAATAGTACTGTAACTCTTTCTTCCAGATCACAACCAGTAGAATATTCTCAATCTTTTTTGGACTTTTCCTGAGGATTTTAGGTCTTTTCTGAAATGCTGATTATTACACTGAGGTGAGTAATATACATCATATCTACACTGTGGCACAAATCATAAGTAAGTGAAATCATACAGTGCCAGAATACAAGATCCACATTCATAATTGATTTTCAGGGTGCACTGCATGAGTACTGCTTATATTTTGATAGGGGCTGTAGCATTTTCTCTGACTCGCAACGCTCAGGGATTAGGTAAGAGTTTTGTAAGTGGGAAAGTGATGGAATTCAAAGATCAAGGTTCATGGGAGAAATGTGTAAAAAGTAGTTCAAGTTGAGTAAAAGCCTAGGAATTAGTTTAAGCCAGCCCAGGCTGCTGCAGATCAATGCAGCACTTGAGACAATGCCTCACAGATGAAGGACGTGGAAATGCTGCACTCTGAAAAGCCTGAACACATAACTTCAGACCGGCAAAAGAGGGACTCATTACACCAAATCGTTTTGCCTTATTTTCTACTCTGATGGGCCTCATTTATCTTTAGTTCTCTGTACCTGCCTCATGCTTCCTTTATCTCTAACCAATCTCAATAATACTCAATGCCCAGAATCACCTGAACCTGTTCCTGGCCTTTACATTTGCACTGAATTCCTATTTCTCCTTTGAGTTCTTTCCCACAGTGCAAATGTCGCTGTAAGTGGATGCTCTTGTTCTCATGAAATCAGCATTCTGCCATTTTAAGATGTTTATTTCTGGCCCACCCCAATCTTTTTCCAAATACTTTGAAATATAAGGAGCTACAGTCACTCTTCTAATAGCACACCCCCACCAACACTCCTTTCAATCAGTTTCATTGCCCAAGATCCAGCAATGTTCCTTTCCTCATTAGTTTATAAAAATTGTCAAAAAGCTGTCCAGGATACATTTCAAAAATGTCATCTTCCTCAGTCTTTAAGACAAGCCTAGTTATTCTTCAGGAAATTAATACTCCCTGGTACCACAACCCAGTTTTATTGCCAAAATATTGTTGTTCTATCTCTTATTGTCTTGTTGGGAGATCTGTAATACATCCTAATAAGATGTCAACAGACTTTGTTCCCAATTTCTACCTATTTGGCCTCATTTGAGAAGCTTTCAAGGATATCCTCTCTCAGTACTGAAGTCATGCACTAACTAACAGTGCAATGCCACGTCCTCATTAACTTCATTGTCTCACCTGAATATTTTATACCCTGGGATATTGAGTTGCCAGCCACGTCTCTGTGATGGCATCTATATTGTGTTTCTTTGCTTAAATTAGCTTTGAGTTCATCTACTTTAGTTATCTCGTATTTAAATAGGCGCAACTTAGCTTTGAATTCCTGTTGAGCCTTCCTCTGCCTACTGGACTTGCTGTTTTCCCTCTCCACCCGAACACCTAGACCAACAGCACAGGCAAATCTTCCCCTCAATGAGGTTGGTCCCATTCTAGTTGAGGTGTAATCTCCCTTCTGCAGAAGCAATCTTGGTGATCCAGGAACCTAAACACCATCCCTTCAACCAAGCATTTACCTGACCTATGCTAATACAGTACTCAATAATCTTAGCACTAGAAGCAATCCAGAAAGGTAGTTGTAAGGAGAGATTGTATTGGCTGAGTTTATTCTCATTAGATATATGAAGGTGATGAGTGACCTTACAAGATGATGCAGGGTATAGATAATAATTTTCCAGGGGCATTAGAGTCTGGAACTAAAGGGTGTTTTTGCAGACAAATGATGCTGGTTTTCTGGAAAAGGCTGCTAGAGGCAGATCAAATGACAATATTTAAAAGGCATTTGGACAAGAAAGACATGGTGGCATGCAGGCCCAATGCAGACAAATAGGATTAGTATAGATAGGATGATACCGATACAACCAGAGATCTGAAGTGTGAGAAACCGTAGCTCACTCAGGTTAGCCAAACAAATACATAAAGCATTGAACTGCAGCAGTTTGGTGTTTTTAAGCAGTGGCCAATGAGAGATGCGAAACACGAGAAGATGTAGCTTACTGAGGCTCAATGATGGAGTACCTAAGGCATTGACTCACAGCAGTTTGGTGTTTTTGAACAGCAGCCAATCAGCGATCAAGATTGATTTGCAAGAACAAATTAAATTAAGGCAGGGACAAGTGAAGTGACCATTTTTGGAGAAGACAGTGTTAAGAGTGGGGATTTTGAAGTTTCAGTGAGGAGAGACTTCAGTCAGAGAAAGCATAAAGCTGTAGGTAGATTCTCTCCTCCCCCCCCACAGTCGATTATCCTTCTTTGTGTTGCTCAGTTAAAGCAGGAGGGATGCCAGGCAAAATAGATGAACGTTCCTCTTGCAGGATATGGGAAGACAGGTAGACTCCAGTGTTCCTGATGACTAAGATGCACTTCTTGCAGGTAAACATTCCACGTTAAGGAGTTTGAACTGGAACTAAATGAAGTCCGGATCATTTGGGGGGGGGGGGGTGATAGGTAGGACATATAGGGAGGTGGTTACACCAAAGGTGCAGGACCCAAAAACTGGGTCACAGGAAGGGAAAAGTTAAAACAGCCAATGCAGAGTTGGTCAGCCCCTTAACAAAAGGTATGCCACTTTGGATACTGTTGCGGAGGTTGGTGGGGGGGGGGGGGGGGGCGGGGATGACTTAGCATTGGAAAGTCACAGAGTCAGGTCTCTGGCACTGAGTCCGAGTCTGACTCAGTAAGGAAAAGGAGTAGGTGGGGAAGAGGAGAGCAGTGGTGAGAGGAGATTCATTTGTTAGGAGAACAGAAGGGAGGTCCTGTGGATGTAAACAAGATTCTCTGATGATATGTTGACTCCTAGGTGCTGGGAAAATCTCCAATAGGGTCTTCAGCATTTTTAAGTGGAAGGCTGAGTAGCTAGAGGACGTGGTCCATGTAGGTAGCAATGACATAGACAGGAAGAGTGATGAGGTTTTGGAAAATGAATTCAGGGAGGTTAGTGCTAAGGTAAAGGGCAGAACCTCCAGGGTTGTGATCTCAGGATTGCCATGTGCTAGTGAGACCAGAAATAGGAAGATTATAGAGATTAACATGTGGCCGAAGAGTTAGTGCAGGAGGGAGGACATAAAATTTTTGGATCTTTAGGCTGTCTTCCAGGGAAGGTCGGACCTGTACAGAAGAGACTGTTTGCACCTGAACTGGAAGGGGACTAATATCCTAGCAGGAAGGTTTACCAATGCTGCACGGGGGTTTTAATCTACAGTGCCAGCACAGATAAAGGAGAGGTTGTGGACACATGTTGTTAAGACCACAAAGTCAGGAAACAAAAGGTTGAGCATGGTACAACTAATGTCCTGAGCTGTCTATATTTAAATAGAAGAAGTGTTGTGGGAATGGCAGGTGAGCTCAGGGCATGGATCAATACATGGAACTATGACACTGTAGCCATTAGTGAGCCATTAGGTTGCAGGAGGGACCAGACTGGCAACTTACTATTCTGGGATTTTGTTGTTTAAGATGCGACAGAGTGGGAGGGCAAGTGGTGTTGCTCTTCAGAGGAAGTGTCACGGCAGTACTCAGGACAGACTAGAGAATTCACCTACTGAGGTGTTATGGGTGAAGATGAGAAATAAGGAAGGCATGACCATGTTAATGGGCTATATTACCGACCACCCAACAGTCCATGGGAATTAAGGGAACAAATTTATAGAGATCGCAGACTGTTTCAAGAAACAAGATTGCTATAGTAGGTGATTTTAACTTTCCACTTATTGATTGGAACTCCCATGCTGTAAAAACACTACGTGGGATGGAGCTTGTCAAATGTGTTCAGGAAAGTCTCTTCAATCAGTACTAGAAGTTCCAACAAGAGACCACATCTTATGAGTAATTAATGCAGAAAACCAGGTAATTGCAAAGGGTTCACAAACTTTTTCTTGCTTCTGTATGTTAAGAGGAAAAGGATTGCAAGGGACAAAGCTGGTCCTCTGGAAGATCAGAATAGTAGTCAATGTGTGGAGCCAAAAGAGATGGGGGAAAGACCTATGTATCTGCATTTACTCTGGAGTTAGACAGTATATAGAAGTGAGCCAAGGTAGCATCGACTTCATGGACCCTTGACAGATTACAGAGGAGGGAGATGTTTGCTAGCTTGAAGCAAATTAGGGTGGATAGGTCCCCAGGATCTGACAAGATGTTCCCTTGGACCCTGTGGGAGGCAACTGCAGAAATTGCAGGGGCCTCAGCTGAGATATTTAAATTATCCTTAGTGACAGGTAAGGTACCAGAGGATTGGAGGATAGCTAATGTTGTTCAGCTGTTTAAGAAAGGCTCTAAAAATGAATCGGGAAATTACAGGCTGGTAAGCCTGACATCGATAGTGGGAACGTTATTGGAAGGTATACCAAGGGACCAGATATGAGTATCTGGATGGACATGGACTGATGAATGATAGTCAGCACTGCTTCATGAGTGGTAGGACACGTCCAACTGAGATAGAGTTTTTCGAGGAAGTTACCAGGAAAGCCGATAAAGGTAAGGCAGTGGATGTTGTCTACATGGACTTCAGTAAGGCATCTGACTGATAGGTACGTGGATGTTAGGGGTATGAAGGGCTAAGGACCCAGAGTAGATTGATTGGAGTAGGCAGTTTAAATGCTTCAGCATGGATCAGATGGGCCAAAGGGCCTGTTTCTGTGCTGTATTTATCTATGACTAAATCAGCCATGGTGGAATGGCAGAGCAGACTCAATGGGCATTTTTATATGACACATCTACTAATGGATTTGAGGAAATATGCTGTATGTTATCAGATGAAGCGGGCTTTAAAAACTGACAACAGTACCTGGGGATGACCTGGATAACAGATTTGAGTAGAGCACCAACACAGAGGCTATGTACAAGAAGGGCCAAGAGTCGCCTCTACTTCCCAAGAAGACTGAGGACCTTTGGAGTATACAGGCCTCTCGTTCACATGTTCTACTAGTCTGTTGTCGCCAGTACAATCTTCTATGTGGTGGTGTACTACGGCAATGGCATCAACATGGATTATGCCAACAGGCTCAATAAACTGATCAGAAAGGCTGACTCTGTTATAGGCGTCAAACTTGTCACACTGGAGTCAGTGGTAGAACAAAGGATGCTATGGAAAATCCTGGCAATTCTGGACAATGTTTCTCACCCTCTGCATGCCACCTTGGCTGAACAGAGGAGCACTTTTAGTAATAGACTAAATATAAATGTGCCACTCCAAAGAGTGTTATACGAGGTCATTCTTACCCTCGGCCATTAGACTCTATATAATGAGTCAACCTATAAGCCAGGAAAGCAATGACCACCACCTCCTGTTATACTGTTTGAGGCAACTTATTTTTTATTCCTTATTACTTCCCTTCCCTTCCAATATTTGTATATCAGTGCATTTGTGATGTTACTGTGACACTGTAATTTCCTTTGGGATCAATAAAGTATATCTAAACTGTTGGAGAAACTCAGGATAAGCAGTATTCGTTGGGAGGAGGTGGGGGTGGGGAAGGAAGGAATTGACATTTTAGATCAAAACTTCCCCTCCACTGATGCTGCCCACTGAGTTCCCCCAGCACTTTTTAAGCTCTAGTTTCCAGCACCTCTTATGTCTTCACATTTACAGTACTGTTTTACATTTCATCGGAACTACTTTTATGGTGGACCTTTTACATATAAAATAGCTACACAAGAGATTATTTAAAGACAGGCCTTACTTACGTGAATACTAAGTTTTTTACTCTTCCCTCCCTGATGATCACCGAACCAGTTCACCAAATCCGCTTTGCTGAATGACTTAAGAGCTTGAATCTGATAACAAAAGAAATCAGTATAGTATTAACACAATAGTTATACACTTTCAATATAATAAGAATTTTGACAACTGTTATTAATCAAACGTAATTTGGATTTTTTAAAAAATGAGGAAAACTTTGTTCCTTCCAATCTTTGCCAGCAATTCTTCTGTTCCTTTCAAATGAAATGTATTAAGGAAGACATGGCTGCATGCAAGGCCAAGTCCACTTTCCAAAATCTTTCCCCCCAAAATGATTGGGAGGAAGTTTCCTCTCTCATTCCCAGCTTATGTAGATTTGTGAAAGTACAGATATAAATTATTTATGTATCATGCAAGTTAGAATATGGCCCTTTATTGCTGATCCATTATTTAATAAGATCAAGAATTTGGGGAGAACAGAATACAATTAGTTCAGAATTAACGTAAATAGGCACTTGATGGTGTGGATTAGGTGGACTGAAATATCTGTTATCGTGCTGTATGACTACAATTCCAAATTGTATTAGATGAGAATTAAATGATTGAAATTAAGTATGGTTAATCTAGTACAAAGATAAAAGAATATTCTCAAAATTCTCATTGCTCTAAAATCTTTAAATAGTAAAACTTGAAATACTTTTATCAATTAGAATGTTTTAAAAATTAATTACTTAATCAAATAATTTTCCATGTAAGCTAGGCTGCATCAAGTGTAACATCCTTTCTTAGTAATATATTTAACTTATTAATACCTCATGGGTAAGCCTGTCAAACAGATATTGTTGTGTAAAAACTTCATCCCAATTTCTGTCCACCTCTTCTCCTAGATGTGTATCTTCACATAGCTTAAGCTTAATCAATGCAGTTACCTGTTGAAAAAGATGAAAAAAATCAACAAACTGAAATACAGCATTGCTCAAATCAAGCAATAATCAAAACAAAGGCAAAAGAAAAAGAAAACAAAAGAAATATACTTTATTTATTAGTTTGCAGCTGAACATTAGATTGGCAAAACAATATCTAAACTGGTAACTGCTCCAAGTGTTCTGCTCAGCTTCCTATACCCGGTTCCATTTACTTCAATAGACCCGAATTGCAGAAGAAGGTAGAACACGCACCTGCTGGTATAAAGCATACTTAGCTCCAGGAGGATTTCTACACAACAAAATTATCATAGTAAAGGTTAAGTTTAATAAAATAATGCCCAACCTTAGTAGAGTAATTCAGAAACCTGTTTCACAATTCTTTACCAAGAGTCCTGCAAATTGTATCTTAAGTTCTTTGTCATGTTACCCTGTATCTATTGGTAATCTTGATCGTTCCACAAATGAAAAGTTTCTTTTTACCATATCTAAACCCCAATGTAAATTTCTTATTATTAAATCTACTCTTTCCCAACTATGTGACACAATAAATACAGAGAGAAGCAAATTTAGTGTTTTTGAAAGGATTTATGTAGCAAAATTACCAACATCAAAACAAAGATGTAAACTTGGATACAAGTTATGATGCACAAACTTAGTTTTTAAAAAAATGCTATTTCGGTGTTGCTTAAATTACCATTAAACACTAGATGTGACTCCCTGACTTGTCTTACTAAATAGGCATTAACCTACCCTGAGATATTACTGTTAAAGACCAACATTACAAACAAACATGTATGTTCATATACACATACTGGAGGAAGCAAATAGTATCCTTAATTTGAATTCCACCTTCATTAGACTCAGAGATACAGAATTGAAACAGGGCCTCGGACCCACAGAGTCTGCGACAGACTTGTCCTAATCCATTTTATCCTTCCCACATTCAAGTTAACTCTCCACTCCTGTCCACATTCCATACACAAGGGGAAATTTTAAATGGGCACATATCTTTTGGGATGTGAGGGGACACAGAACACCCAAAGGAACACCAAGCAGTCACAGGGAAACCTCCTCACAGACAGCACTGAAGATCAGAATTGAAAATGGGTCACTGGAGCCATGAAGCAGCAACTCTACAAGGTATGTCACTATGCTGTCCAAAACTGCTCAATGGTGACCGGAGTAACTGATGCATACTAACCTGATTCAACCCAAATTCATTTAAAGATGAGATCATCTTTGAGGTGATAAATCTGTCAGCTAAAATTTTTAAGGCAATTGGAGGAAAGTATGGGGGGGCAAATGTCAGAGGCAAGTTTTTTTTATACACACATCTCTACCACCAAGGATGGTGGGAGAGGTAAATATATTAGGACATTTAAGAAATTTTACAGGTCAGCCCCAGGTACTGTTGTCAGTTTTTAAAGCCCACTTCATTTGATAACGTACAGCATATTTCCTCAAATCCATCAGTAGATTAATCTTAAGAGTAGGTTATAAGGTCAGCACAACATTGTGAGCCAAAAGGCCTGTACTATGTGTAGGTGTTCTATATTTTGTATTCTATAATTTGCCAGGGGAAGCCCAAGTGGAATTTCACTGTCCATGTTGCCCAAAATATCTCTTTTGCATAATCTAATAAGAGATTTATTTATTTTATATGTGATTTGGATACTAATACTTGATCAGCAAGCTGCAGATGCACAAAATTATGAGGTATTGCTGGTAGTGAAGGTTATTGTAGATTACAGGCAGTCCCCGGGTTACGTACGAGTTCTGTTCCCGAGTTTGTCTTTAAGTCGGATTTGTACGTAAGTCGGAACAAGAACATCCGGTAGTATTTAGCGTCAGTTAGTTAAACGTTTACCTTAGTATATAGTATATATTTTACCTTTCTATACATATAAAACACTTAAGAAATGTATGTATTCCAATAATTAAACCACTGCGTTGCTTAGTAATAATTGTAGCTTTCATCGGGGCAGGGCCTTTCACATGGTCCTTTATTCTCACTTTATCCATTATCCTTTAAAATTGTTCTGATCGTTGACCGACTGTAGCCTAATGCTTTTCCAATGACCGATGGCGTTTCACCTCTTTCCAAACCACCATTATTTCCACTTTATTTTCAATCGCGATCGCTTCCCATCAATGGAACAGAAACACCGTAGGCAGCGGGTCCCGAGCTCCACTGGGTCGTAAGGACCACCACACTGAGACAGGCTAAATGGGACAAGTGGGGGCTGTGCTGGGTTTGGGTATTTGATCCTCCACAACATTCCACGTAGGAATTTAAACTGGAGGTGGCAGTGCTTTTTTTTTTACGAGGTGGAGTTGCGAGCTCGACATCAACCCAGCACAGATGGTACGGGAGTCACTGGATCGACATCAACCCGGCACGGGAGAGGTCTGTCACTGGATCGAACTCGGAAACCTCCGTTCTTGAACCTGATGCTGATCTCACTGTGCCACCAGCCGACTGAAACGGTGGGGGGTGGGGGTGCAGTGGGTCGGGATGAATCTTACTAAGAAAAATTTAAGCCAAATACAAAGTTAAACACTCAACCCAGTGTCAACGGCAACGACTTAAAATGGTGGACGGCGTTCTCCGTCCTCGGTTCCTAAGTACGAGTTGTCCATAAGTCGGACGTTCGTAACTCAGGGACTACCTGTACAAGGGAATCTTGATCAGTTAGGGAAGTTGGCTGAGGAGTAGCGAATGGAGTTCTTTACAGCAAAGTATAAAGTAATGTATCTTGGAAAGTCAAACCAGTGGAGGACTTACACCATGAATGGTAGGGCACTAGGGAATGTAATGGAACAGCGGAACCTACGAGTACGTCCATTGCTTGTTGAAAGCAGCATCATAGGCAGACAGGTGTTCAAAAGACAATTAGCATGCTGGCCTGCATCAGTCAGGGTACTGAGCATAGGAGTTAGGATATTATAGTAATGATCTTTCAAGATTCGCTAGGTTCTGGCATGGCTCCCAAAGACTGGAAAATTGCAAATGTCGCTCCACTCTTAGAGAGGGGTGAGAGGCAGAAGATAGGAACTATAAGCCAATTAGTGGGGTCTATAGAGGAAGGGGGAAAATGGATCAGCCATGATTGGCAGAACAGACTCGATGGGCCAAATGGCACAATTCTCCTCCTATATATTATGGTCTTAATTGACTCCACAGACTGACCCCTGTGGAGTCAATTAAGGATGATGTCTCAGGGTATTTGGAGGCACATGATAAAATAGACCACAGTCAGCATGGTTTCCTCAAGGGAAAATCTCTTCTGACAAATCTGTTGGAATCCTTGAAGAAATAACAAGAAGGATAGACAAAGGAGAATTGGTAGATGCTATGTACTTGGATTTTCAGAAGACCTTTGACAAGGTGACACATAAGGCTCTCAACAAACCACAAGCCCATAGTATTACAGGATAGATTCTAGCATGGATAAAGCAGTGGCTGATTGGTCGGAGGCAAAGAGTGGGAACAAAAGGGAGCCTTTTCTAGCTGGCAGCCAATGACTAGTGGTTTTCCACAGGGGTCTTTATATGTTGTATGTCAATGATTTGAATGATGGAATTGATGGTTTTGTTTCAAAGTTTGCAGACAATATGAAGATAGGTGGAAGGGCAAGTAGTTTTGAGGAAGTAGGCTACACAAGGACTTACAGATTAGGAAAACGGGCGAAGAAATGACAGATGGAATAGAATGTTGGGAAGTGTATGGTCATGCACTTGGTAGAAGAAATGAAAGGGTCGAGTATTTTCTAAATGGAGAGAAAATATAAATAAAAACAGATTTGCAAAGGGGCATGAGAGTCCTGTGCATGATTCCCCAAGAGTTAATTTGCAGGTCAAGTTGTGGTGAGGAAGGCAAATGCCATGTTAGCATTTATTTCAAGAGGATTAGAATATAAAAGCAAGGATGCAATGTTGAAATTTTATAAAGCACTGGTGAGACCTGATAAAGACTGGTCTTTACTGGCAGTAAAGACTGTTGTATTGTGACCAGGTTTGGGCCCCTTATCTTAGAAAGGATGTGCTGACACTGGAGAGAGTTCAAAAGAGGTTCAATGATTCCAGGATTGAATGGCATGCATTATGAAGAATGTTTGATGGTTCTGGGCCCATATTCACTAGAATTCAGAAGAATGAGGGGTGACCTCATTGAATGGTGAAAGGCTTGACAGAGTGGATGTGGAGAGGATGTTTCCTATGGTGGGAATGTCCAAGACCAGAGGACACAGCCTCAGACTAAAGGGGCATACTTTTTGAAGAGATGGAGGAATTTCTATAGCCAGAGAGTGGTAAATCTGGGATTCTTTGCCACAGGCAGCTGTGGAGGCCAAGTCTTTATGTATATCTAAGACAGAGGCTGACAGATTCTTGATTGGTCAAGGCATGATGGGATACAGGGAGAAGGCAGGAGATTAGCGCTGAGAGGAAAATTGGATCAGCCATGATAAAATGGCTGAGCACTCGATAGGCCAAATGGCCTCATTCTGCTCCTACGTCTTATGGTCTTATATGTTGTACTTGTGCAAGTCATTGGTGATGCCACACTTGGAGTACTATGTACAATTTTGGTCACCCTGTGAGTGTAGTAAAGATTTAAAGGATGTTGCCAGGATTAGAGGGCCTGAGTGAAAGCAAGAGGCTGCCAGGATAGGACTTTATTCTTTGAAAAATAAGAGGATGAAATAAAAATGTTTAAAACTATGAGAGGCAGGTGTAGCTGGCAAGGTGAATGACATCAATCTTTTCCCTAGAGAGGAGGAAATTTACAAAGGGACATCTCTTTCATACAGAGGACAGTGTGATAATGAATGAGCTGCCAGAAAAAGTGGTTGAGGCAGGTTGGTACAGTAGTATCATTTAAGTACTTGGATAAGTATATGGAGGGCAGGGCTGGAGGAATATGGGTCAAATGCAGGAAATTGGGATTAGCTGGGTGGGCACTGGTCAGCATAGACTTGTTAAGCTTAAGGGCCTGTATCTATGGAGTATTGCTTTATGGCTCTGAAATTATTTGCTCAGACTTTCTGACAAGACCCATGTACTGACCAATGAGACCCAAGATACTACAGATGCTGGAATCTGGAGCAACAAACACTTTACTGGAGGAACTCAACAGGCCATGTAGAATCTGTGGATGGAAAGGAATTGTTGACATTTTGGGTTGAAACACTGCATCAGGACAGAGTGGAGAAGCAAGATGGCCAGCAGAGAGGGTTCCAAAAAGTGATAGGTAGACTGAGGATGGATGTGAGATGGCACGCAGGTGGTGCCCAGTAGGGGAGGTGAAGGGATGGAGTTGGAAGCCTGTAGCAGGTAACAAATGGAGGCACAGGTACAGAGCAAAAACAGGTGGAGAAAGGTTGGGGGGGGGGGGGGGGAAGAGGAGCATAAAGATAGGAGGCAGTTGCTGGAGGGAGGCACAAGCAGCACAAAACACTACCAAAGCTAGATCTGTAAAAGTAAAGGAGATGAAAATGCAAGCTTTTGGAGTTGAAACCAGATGGTAGGTGGGATTAGAGCAGGGAAATCGAGTGTGAAGTGAGTGGATGGAGCCTGGAGTGGGAGGGGGTTGAAGATGGGTGAAGGGGGCTAGGGGAGAGGGTAGGTAAGAGGCCAACCAGCCCTGAAGCAGGGTTTTGACCTTTAAATGTCAACTCTTTTTTCCTCTAACAATGCTGCATGACCCCCTGATTTGCATCAGCACATTGCTGGTTGCTCCAATGTTCTTTAAGAGATTGGAATGCACTCAAATGTGAATGTGACTAAAGCAAGAACGTGTTTTAGCAGCAGATCTAAAACACTGCTGAAAGAGTGTTTTAACACACTCTCAGTGATGGAAGACACATGCTTTTTGAATCTCAGCTCAGGATAAATAAGTTTGAATAGTCTTGTTTCAAACGATCCAGCTCACGTGAATGTGGATATTGAATTAGTGGCTGGGTAAAAGAGAAAGACAATAGTGTTTTTTTTGTGGGGTGGGGGGTGGAAAGCACGTGGAGATGAATTGTGCAAGTTTAACCAGAGTAACTGAGAATTTAATAGAAACTGCAGATACAGCAAATCTGAAACAAAAAAGAAAATACTAGAAACACTCAGCAGGTCAGAAGAGTTTCCAATGTGAATGGTTAACATAATTTATCTTCCCATTTTTCCACAGAGACCCCTTTGTTTCCTCCACCCCCACTGCCTCCCCCACTCCATCAACAACGCAGCATTTTCGTTTTCTATTTCTCTGGTGTACAGTTACCAGGGTCAGGAGAAGATGTGCAAGCTGACTAAACAGAAGCAGTTACAGTTTCAAACTATCAGCACATTTGTGGAATAGACATATTTTCCAATTATATCAGCATGGGTTGCCACATAGATGAGAAAACACACAAGAGACATTTCTCCAATTTTTTAGCGACAGTTACTTTTTTTAAATTAAAAGCTCTATTGGACTAACAAGAGCTATACAGAACTGATTTTGAAAAGTTTTACAATTAAATTATTTGTAATATTACTTACCTGAGCATTGAAGGAATCCTGATTCATTGACATTAATCTCTTATTAAAGCTTTTCAGAAATTCTTCAATTTTCTTGTCTACTACTTCAGTACTGTTTAAGAATTTAAATACAATTAATAATGCTGGAATCAGGACCCTGTACATTAAATTATAAAATGACATCTGAAATGAAAATAAGGGTTGTTCCACAGTACACATTCAATAAGATCATGGCTATTCCTCTAACTGGAATCCACATTCATTCTAATCCCCATTCCCTCTATTCCCACAAATTCAACAACAGGAATTACCAGCAGCTGTGAATATTTAGAAGCTCAAGAGAAAGCAATCTTTAAGATGCAGAAAATTAAAAGAAAGGAGTAAAGCACACAAAAAGGAATATGATAGTGCAAGACATGAAAGTGTAAATGCAAAATTCAGGTGATGGCGAAAGAAATTGATAAAGAGATTAGTGAATAACACAAGGTTGGTTTAGAGAGGAGGTATAAAAGAGAGAAGTGGATAACTCACTTGCACCAAATTCTGTATCATATCATTCTGTAATTTTCAAAGCTAATTGCTGCACTCTTTCCCCTGCCCAGCCCAAAGATACAATGAACAGAAGCAACAATCAGAAAAACGCACTTAAATTTTGTTGCCTGGGTTTCCACTGTGATTGAGAATCCCAAAATTCCAGAAGTATTTCGGCTGGAAGGATACACGTGGTACCTGAAAGCATAGAATATAAAACTACATGAAAGGAGCTGTTATTTCAAATTACTCTCTACTTGTCAGTAGAAAGCTTATTTATGGAATGTAGGATCAACCTTTTTGTAAACAAACTTCAAGAATTGTTCAAGCAATGCACAGTATTTACTTTTAACTGAAATTTATTCAATAATTTTATTTGATTACAACCACAAATGTGAGACTTTAACAATCCAGTGCATTTTGAATAGGAGTTGAAGATCTCATAATGAAACTAGTAAGCAAATTCCCACAGCAGGAGCAAATTTGTCAAATATTTTTCAAACTAATTCAATTTATCTATCAAATCCAATAAACCAACATCTCCTTTTTGTGCTACAAGGAAGGCATAGAGATGGCATTCAGTTGGTGTCCAGTTATTAAGGAACATTCAAGAATTTCGGCAACATTACAACAAATTATTATTTCTACTTTCCACCAACCCCTACAATTTGATTTTGTTTGCCCCTTATTCATTTTATTTAAATACATCAGTGTTCATTATAACACACACTGCACATATTTGACTTCCCTTCACAAATATAGAGCTGCAACATAGTGTTTTATTTTAATTAACTAAAATACAGTTCATCTTCAGAAAAAGAACTCACTGAAATCTCACCAGTCTTTCCAATAATCAAGTCAATCTTACAACTTCATTTCAGAACCAGTGACAAGAAAACCATCTCCAGTGGAAAAATTGGCAGCAGCCCAGGAACCACACAAAAACATGTCATATAACACGATATAAATACGTCTCCAATCCTCTTGCAACCATCTACTCTGATCAAAATGAAAATCTGATTTCTGAACTCTGACAGTTATTTCAATGTTCAATTTTCTTTTTGTCTGTCTTTCTTGCTGGGCCAGGATTTTAGCTGATATTCTACAATCCTGCTTAGCACTGAACTGGACATTCCAATTTTAATACAATTGATGTTTTAAAATCACAATGAATTGCATTATTTAGTATTCTACACTGTTGAACTGCATTCTTTGTTTACTTTTTACCCACTTTTAAATCTAGAATGCAATGTCATTCAATTATATCTATATTTACTCTTTTGAACCAAAATGACATCCTAGTCTTTACTTCACGTGAGTTTCAAGAAGAGCATTGCTGATAAGGACTTTGAATAATACACATTATTAAAAAGGTGAAAAAATATTTACCCAAGTGTTTCCTTTGTCCTCAGAAAATCAAAACAAGGTTCTTCCATGTGCATCTGAAATCAAGGATCAAAATCATCTCAGCAAAAGAATCTTGTTCTCTGTACGGTATAAAGTAGAATCTGTCCCTCTTGCAAGGATTTTTTTAAAAAGTTTTAACACATAACAAAAAAAGGGCTAACAATGTTCAGAGTCTTAGAGGAGATGGTGTGAAATCTTGGAAGACGATCAGTTTCAAGCAAGTTTCCATTGATTTGAAGCAAATGTAACTGCATAATTTAAGAGAAATAAAGGGGAACTTGCTGAACCAGCATGAATAGGAAGGTCCAGGAGACTTATGAAGGAAATGGTAACAGGCAAGTTCAGAAATAACATGATTGAGCACAGCTACATAGATTTATGAAAAGAAAATCATGTTTGACAACCCTTTAAAAATGGGCCATTTTTGGGAGAGAGGTAGGTTTGACAAGTAGGGTTCTACAGAGGCACTGCTGCTTACAGTTTTTATCTCAATGATATTTATGAAGAGTGTGAACTAAATTTATCAAAGTTTTAAGATGATAATAAGCCAGGAGGTAGTGAGGCCTGACAGGAGTGCAGGGACATAGACAAGTTAAGGACATAACATATTCCACTTATTATGGAAAAATTCAATGTTATCCACTTTCGTGGAAAAAAAGAGACAAGTAATGCAGAATATAGGGACTCCCTGGGCTACAAGTGACATGGTTTGTACAACACTACACATTTTCCCACACATCGTTAAAGCACATTTAAAACTAGTAACAACAACAAAATGTTTGATGGTATTCACTAATGAAAGGAATGAGTGTATGTTCCATTAGTTTGGCAGTGAAGATAATTATTCAATGAATTGAAAGCATTACAGCATGTATATATGCAGAGTGATATATAGATAGCTATGGAAATTTATTTCTAACTTAGATTGGCTTACAAACAGCTCTCAGGAACTTTCTGTTCCAGAGATTCCTGTACTTTTTAAAATAATGACAGATTATAAGGGTAAACTGTGTCCTTTGACAAAAATCCTTAAAAGTTGTTAGGAAGTTCAGCAAGCAATTTTGAAGGCAAAAGCTAAGCTGGACAACACCACAAAAAGGCTGTGTACAGAGTGGAAATCTAATCATGACAAAAATTAGGGTGATCTCACTGAAACATACACATTCCTCAGAAGCCTGATAAGGCTGAGGTGGAATTCATGCTTCCCGTAGCTGTGATAATTAGAATATGTCATGGTCTACAGCCACTCAGGACCTATCACAGTTCAAAGTTCTAAGATCAAAATAAAATTTATTATTGAAGTACACAGACATCACCACATTCAAACATACTTTGTTGATCCCGAGGGAAATTGGGTTTTGTTACAGTCGCACCAACCAAGAATAGTGTAGAAATATAGCAATATAAAACCATAAATAATTAAATAATAAGTTAATTATGCCAAGTGGAAATAAGTCCAGGACCAGCCTATTGGCTCAGGGTGTCTGACACTCCGAGGGAGGAGTTGTACGGTTTGATGGCCACAGGCAGTAATGACTTCTTATGATACTCAGTGTTACATCTTGGTGGAATGAGTCTCTGGCTGAATGTACTCCTGTACCTAACCAATACATTATGGAGTGGATGGGAGTCATTGTCCAAGATGGCATGCAACTTGGACAGCATCCTCTTTTCAGACACCACCGTCAGACAGCCCAGTTCCACCCCCACAACATCACTGGCCTCATGAATGAGTTTGTTGATTCTGTTGGTGTCTGCTACCCTCAGCCTGCTGCCCCAGCACACAACAGCAAACATGACAGCACTGGCCACCACAGACTCGTAGAACATCCTCAGCATCGTCCAGCAGATATTAAAGGACCTCAGTCTTCTCAGGAAGTAGAGATGGCTCTGACTCTTCTTGTAGACAGCCTCAGTGTTCTTTGACCAGTCCAGTCCAATGCCAAGAATCATTTTCTTGTGGGCATACACAGTAAATTGAGGAAACATAATAGAATCAATGAACTGTTGCACCAAACAGACGGACAAACAACCAATGTGAAAACACAGAAGAAAAAATAAATAAGCGATAAATATCGAGAACCTGAGATGAAGAGTCCTTGCAAGTGAGTTCATATGTTGTGGGAAAATAGCAATGATGAAGTGAGTGAAGTTATCCCCTCTGTATGAAGAGCCTGATGGTTGAGGGCTAATAACTGTTCCTGAACTTGGTGTGTAGGTCTTGAGGCTCCTATACCTTCTTACTGATGGCAGCAGTGAGAAGAGAACAAGTCCTCGGTGGTGAGGTTCCTTGATGGTGGATGCTGCTTTCCTGCAATGGTTGGGAGAGCTTTAACTGTGATGGACTGGTCTGTGTCCACTACTTTTTGGAAGATTTTCCGTTCAAGATCAATGGTG
This sequence comes from Hypanus sabinus, assembly GCF_030144855.1. Taxonomy (NCBI): domain Eukaryota; kingdom Metazoa; phylum Chordata; class Chondrichthyes; order Myliobatiformes; family Dasyatidae; genus Hypanus; species Hypanus sabinus. Next base: position 44,080,032 of record NC_082716.1, on the reverse strand, counting down.
TTTCCATACCAAGCTGTGATTCAACCAGTTAATATACTTTCCACCACACATTTATTGAAGTTTATCAGAAGTTTTAGGGTCATGCTCAATCTTCATAAACTCCTACGGAAGCAGAGGCACAGCTATGCTTTCTTCATAACTGCACTTGGACGCTGGGCCTGGAGAGATCATCTGAAATGATAACACCAAGGAATTTAAAGTTGCTGAACCTCTCCACCCCCGATTCCCTGATGAGAAATGGCACGTAAACCTCTAGTTTGAACCTCCTGAAGTCGAAGATCAACTTCTTGTTCTTGCTGACATTGAGTGGGAAGTGATTGTTGTGGCATCACAAAGCCAGATTTTCTATCTCCCTCGTATATACTGATTCGTCACCACCTTTGCTTTGGCCTATGACAGCGGCGTCATTGGCAAACTTAAAAAGGCCATTGGAGGAGCAGTGCTTAGCTTCACAGTCATAAGTGTAAAGCGAATGTAGTAGGGGGCTAAGCACGCAGGTTTGTGGTGGACTTGTGCTGATGAAGACACGGGAGGAGATGAAGTTGTCAATCCAAAATGACAGGTCTGCAAGTGAAGAAATCAAGAATCCAATTGCACTAGAAGTTATTGAGGACAAGCTCTTGGAGCTTACTGATTAGTTTTGAAGGGATGATGGTACTGAATGCCAAGCTGTAGTCAATAAAGAGCATCCTGATGTATGTAGCTTTTCTGTCTAGATGTTCCAGGATTGAGTGAAGAGCCAATGCAATGCCATCTGCTGTGGACATATTGTGATGGCTGCCAAAATGGAATGGATCCAAGTCACTTCTCAGGCAGGAGTTGATATGTTTCATTACCAAACTCTCAAAGTACTTCATCACTGTGGGCGTAAGTGCTACTGGATGACAGTCATTAAGGCAGGTTACCATGGTTTTCTTAGGCATTGGTATAATTGAAGCTTGCTTGAAGCAGGTGGGTACCTCTGACTGCTAGAGATTAAAGATGTCCAGCCTGTTGATCAGACCCACTCTTTAATATTCAGCCCAGTTCAGAATTTGGGCTGGATGTGTTCACTCTCCTAAAGGATGCTCTCTTGTCAGCCTCAGAGACTGAAATCTCAGGGTCATCAGGGGCTGTGGGCATTTGTGAAGGCTCCTCCACGGTCAAATTGAGGATAGAAGGCATTGAGCTCATCTGGGAGCAAAGCCTTGTTGTCACCTATGTCACTCGTTTTCACTTTTAAAGAGTAATAGCATTCACGCCCTTCCACAGCTTTTGAGCATCCTTCAGTGATTCAAGTTCAGTCCAGAATTGCCACTTCATACGTGAGATAGCTTTCCAGAGATAGTATTTGAACCTTCTTCTATTACTTGGTCATCAGTCATGAATGCCACTGATCTGGCCCTCAGCAGACTGCTTATGTCATGGTCCTTCCAGGGCTTCTGGTTGGGGAAGATTTAATGATTTTGTAGGGACACACTCATCTTTGACTGTTTTTATTATGTCCATGACAACCATGATTCATGAAGAAATCCTTTTGCACAGACTGCAGTGAAACTTAAAAATTCACAAATGAGCAGAACTGTGGAGACTCAGTCATAGAGTACATTTAAGACCAACTCACCAGTTTTTAGATGTTAAGGGAATCAAATGATTAGGTCCAAACAGGGAAGTTATACAGAGGTAAAATGATCTGATTAAATGGTTGAGAAGGTACCAGAAGCCAAATGGCCTTCCACAGATCAGTGTCAACCTATGCAAGTGCAACTCATGTCACTAAAATATGCCAGAAATATTCAAATACATTTAGTATTCTGACAGCTTTGACATCCAGCTTAGCCGACTGAAGAAGAATTTTTCAACATTGTCTCTGCCAAGCTTTGTCCCCTTCTAGTTATAACATAATTTGTGGTAAGGCACAATTAGCATAAAAACTGTACCAATAAAGTTGGGACTGGATTTATTCAATTTGCCCCATGGGATGTCTGCACTGTGCAAACTGCAAGTGCCAAGCACATCTGTAGCATCTCTTACTCAAGCCAGTGAACATATAGAGAAATAAGCATATTTATATGACTTACTTACAACATTGAAAATATATATAGTTATAATGGAGAAGGGGAAGTTAGTAGATGTTTCAGCCATTAAAACATGCAGTACATTTTAATTTGTGTCTACTGAAGCAGGTCTTTTCTAACCCAAATTGAAATTGGGAAGTAGCAAGTATAAATAGGTCTGAAACGTGAGTAAAATAGAAAATTGTGATTGAGTTGTAAGAGTATACATAAAATACCAATGAATTACAACTGTAATGTAACTTCTACATGGCCGAGAGTGAAACAAAGAGTGAAAAAAACAGTAGGACTTGGAATTCCAAAGGCCTTCTGACAAATACTAGTGAACTCTCAAATGATTCCTTCAACAAATAAGTATTTTTTAGAAATTAAAATTACTAATATTGAAAATGAGATTTTGTGTACATTTACTTACAACAAGTAGTTCCATAAGGGCGTTTTCCCTTACTTTGTGACAACCTGACTGAAAAAATATTAAAGTTAGCTATTTAGTCTTAAAAGAATCTTTCACTTGTTAATAGCCAAATTAAAACAAACAATATCAAAATGAGTGGCAAGCCTGTAGTCATTTAATAATGATGCTGTTATGATTAAATACAATGCTTATATTTTCATACAGTACATTCACAGTATACTGTGTAATTTAACAAATAATTTTAGATTTAATAAAAATAAGCTGACATTAGAAATATTCTTTGCAAAAGTTCTTGAAAGAATAAACTCTTCTTGGGCTTCCAGCCAGTTACAGGTATCGATAATAATTGACGTTTCGATGACAAACTCCATCACCTTCATCAGGGACAATGCTGAGGCATCTCTAGTCTGGTGGTATTTATACTGCCATGGGACGTCCCTCCTCTCATCCAATCAGGAGGGATGGGCTACAGCAGTACAATTACCGCCAGACTCGGCATCATCCCTGATGAAGATAGCGGAGTTTGTCATCGATACCTGTACCTGGCTGGAAGCCCAAGAAGAGTTTATTTGACATATACACCAGGAAAGCACCAGATCCTTCAAAACATGAAAGGTTGAACATGGACAATTTGGCAATATGCACTACTACTTTGAGAGACAGAATAAAAAACTTACTGAAATCCTTCTAACTCTGTTACATTAACTATGGAAAGAATATATGATTATGATTTTCAACCAAGAGTATCTCCAACAGATTGAGAAAACACTAAAGATTAGGAGTTATAGAGACATTCAAGACAGGATACTGTAAGATGGTAAACTTATGAGTCTGCATCAACCATTGATCACAGAAGAAAACGTTTGAAAATAGCTAAAATTGGGTGAAAAATGAATACGTTGTTAGTAATTCACCTGATAATAAACAGTGACCTCTGAATTGGCATCATTTTTGTTCAGTGACTTCACTTTGCACACATGTGGCTTATTAGGTAATTCCACAACCCTGAACTGCACAGGTACATCCTTCACCAGTGGTTTACACTGCAGCTTCCTGCAATGCAATTAACAAAGTATAGTAATCATTCTACCATTTTAAAATTATATGGAATTATAAGAAATTCAAACAGCATTTCTGGGCTTTCAGAAAGTTATATTTTGTTTAGCAGGGAGGGCTTTATTTTTAGAATTCACCAGTAATTCATTACGAATTTCACCACATTTGTGTGACAAGGAGGAAGAACAAAATACTTACTTCACAATATAATTTAGAAATTCAACGGACTCCTTTGAAGAGAAAACAGAATCATTAGTTTCATGCTGAAACACTACCTTTGATAAATAAAAAATAAAATCTGTTTAAAGTCAAAGCAGATGTACTACATGAATCAAAACACACATCTTAAATTTCCCCAATCAGAATGCACTAAATTAACTAGTTAAGCCCCAGGGCTTTCTACTCAGTACTGTGTATGTATAATAACAAAATGTTAACACTTGTAGTTCTTGTGCCCATTGTGACCTTAAATGCCAGATTTTAAAAGCATTGGCAGCAAATTTGGTGAGAAGAAATGAAAATTAAAAACAGTTCAATAAGACTTGTGTCTGAACCCAATGAATTTGAGAAATAATGTGAATGTCCTCCTCATAAGGGGCACTAGAAACAGTATCTATCTGCATGACAATGACCCAAGTTGGCCTGGCAGTGCTGAGCAAAAATAACCCAAGTATGTGGCAAAAAGTTGATGGATTTGATGCTATCATGGTCAAAAACAGAAACTACAAATTTTCTGAACTGTAATAAAGCCAGGATACTTTTTTTCTAAAAAAAAAACAAACATTTTCTGCTTCATTAATAGATGATTTTAAAATATATTTTTAGATATACAATACTATGCATAAGTCTAGGCACGTGAAAAAAAATCTGTAAAGCAAAGATGCTTTCAAAAATAATGAAATGAAAAATTTCCAAGTATCAAAAAATTACTAGAAAAAGCAGTAAACCAAATCAATATTTGCTGTTAGAACCCTTTGCCTTTAAAACCACATCAGTTTTCTGAGGTACACTGTCATGCAGTTTTATAAGATCAGCTGGTAGGTGGTTCCAAGCATCTTGCAGAACTTGCCACAGTTCTTCTGCACACTCTGGCCATCTCGCTTGCTTCTGTCTCTCCAGGTAATCCAAATAGCTTTGATGATGTTCATATCAGGGCTCTATAGAAGCCATACCATCTTTTGTAAAACCCCTTGTTCTTCTTTTTGCAGAAGATAATTCTTCATGACCTTGGCTGTGCGCCTGGGGCCATTGTCCTGCTGCAGAATGAAGTTAGGCCAGATCTGTCACCTCCCTGGTGGTATTGCATGATTGATAAGAATTCAGTATTTCAATATTAAGGATTCCATTAATTCTGAACAGATCATCAATTCTATTTGCAAAAATGCAGCCCCAAAGCTGCATGGAGCCTCTGCCACACTTCACTCTTGGCTGCTGACCCTCATCCATGCAGTGCTCTTCTATGGACAAACTGTCTCCTGTTACGAGACAAAATTTTAAAATTTTGACTTGTCAGTCCAGAGCACTTGCTGTCAATGCTCAGTATTCCAGTCCTTGTGATCTTGTGCAGAGCCTTGGAGCAATGTCTCTTTGGCAGCAACTTCATGAAAATTACTTCTGGCAAGACTTCTCTGGATTATAGAGGGCTGCACTTGAGTACAGAGCTGATAGCAATGCTGGATTTCTTCCAATTTAGATGGGTATCAGTTTGATGCATCTCTCATCTGCTGCAGTTTCCATGGCCACCCACTGTGTTTCTGATCCTCAATCTTGTCCATTTCTTAATGATTCTTTAGAAGAGCTTAGCCAGCAGATATTGAAACTCTTGCTTACTATGAAAATTCTGCTTGGGAGAGACCTTGTTGATGCAGGATGACTACTGTGCGTCTTATTGCTATGTTCACTCTTGTCATGGTTATAAGAATTCATGATTTGAAGGTTAAAATGTCACACCTGCCACACCCTCACTTTCTGTTTGGTTGTACTTCACCTAGTTCAATTCCTTCTTCACCCTGTTTCAGTTTATCAGTTTAGTTCATTCAACTCATTATGTCATAGCACCTGTTTGTTTTCTTGTTTAATTATGCACTGGGCTATATATCTAAAAAGTAATCGTTTTTATTTGAAAAGTGGTTTATTACTTAATATGTTACTTTCTTTATAAAAATACAAACATTTCTCTGTAACATTTACTCTTCTGGAAAATTAATGCTTGAAAATCTAAGATTTGCCCTACCTAGCACACTAATCCTGAAGACCAAAAAAATAAACATTCAAAACAAAACTTATACAAAAAAAAATCTAAGGTGCCCAAGTCAATTTGCACAGTACTGTACTTTTCACCCCCCTTATTGTTTGTTGTTTCAGAGACATTCGGAAATATCGCTGAAACCCGGCATCTTCGACATGCAGAAGCATCTAAAGCAGCTGGGGTGTTGCTGCACAGCTTCAGCAACCCCATTCAATCTGATACCTTGCATCATCTGTGTGCATCTTGTATGTGACCGTGTGGGTTTCTCCCAGGCTTTGTGTTATCCAGAATAACAACATTTTAAGAACGTAGTTTCCACACCCTCCCTCAGTATAATTTACAATATTTCCAACCTTCTTAGAAATGTTCAATGTCAACAGAAACTATCTTTTGCTGGTTAACTATTTCGCACTAAAACATTTACTTTGCTTGTGAAATTTCCTTGCACTAGTCCTTCTACAAAAAGGTGGGATTTAAAGTTCTTCACAAATGACATCAGTGCTTCGATTGAAATTCCACCTTTCATCAAGGTCTGGTACTTCTGCATCAAAGACCACCGTTCATGTTCCAGAATCGATAATCGTACATCTCTACAAAAAGACAGCACAAAAGAAAGGCCACTTGCTGATGCACATATTCAAAGTCTGCAATTCAATTTATTTAAGACACTCCAAGAAGAAATGTCTGTAATAAAGCTCCCAAATGGCATAACTTCATAAAAAAAACATTTAGAGTACAGTGGACCATTCACCACAGAAGTATACAGATATAGTTTTGTCAACAGGGGCCTTAAATGGAAAAAAATGCTAAGAATTTATGCTAAATCCTTAACATATTGCTCAAGATTACTCAATCAGAATATTGTATAGAATTCCAAGCACCATATTTTGGAAAGATAGCTGACACCCTAGGGTGAGCAGAGAGAGGTTGCCATTTAAGAGCACTGAATTTTAAAGAGGGACCACAGGATACTGTTCACAGAAGCTGCTTCATGTAAAACAAGCATAACTCAATCTTGATCGTCAATTAAGTTGTATTCATCTGAGCAAGTGGACAATATTCCCTTGAAGATGGTGAAAATGCTATGGAGAATGAAGAACTGAGTCATCACTTACAGGAGTTACCAACCTTCTCTAAAGCTACAGGTCTAATTATCTGGTTGGTCTAATCAAATGGGAACCTGAGGATTTTGACAGTGAGTGACTGCACAAAAAAACTGGCATAAAAAAATCAACACATAAATTGTTGGAGCAACTCAACAGGTCAGGCAGCATCTATGGAGGGGAGTAAAGAGTTGATGTTTCAGGCACACCCCCTTCATTGGGTCTGGAAAGAAGCAGAGGCCAGAATCAGAAGATTGAGGTGAGGAAGGGATGCAGCATAAACTGGCAGGTGACAGGTGAAATCAGGTGAAAGGGAAGGTAGGAGTGATGAAGTAAGAAGCTTGGAGGTGATAGCTGGAAGAGATAAGAGGCTAGAGGAGCAATCTAACAAGAGAGGACAGTGGACCGTATAAGAAAGGGAAGGAGGAGGGGCACCAGAGGGAGGAGATAGGCAGGTGAGGAGAAGAGAGAGGGTGACAAAGGAACTGGAATGGGAAATAGGAAAAGAGAGAAGGGGGAAGGGGGAGAAATGACTGGGAGTTAGCAAAATTGATATTTATGCCTTCAGGCTACCCAGATGGAACAAGGTGTTGCTTCTACATCCTGAAAGTGGTCTCATCATGGCAGTATTGGAACATGTCAGAATGGGAATAAAAGGTCAAATTGAAATGATGGCTACCAGGAGATTCTGCCTTCAGACAGAATGAAGGTGCTCAATAAAGCGGTCCCTGAAACTACATCAGGATTCACAGATGTAAAGAAGGCTGCTCCAGGAGCACCAGAAGACCCCAAAAGTCTCACAGGTGAAGTGTTGTCTCACCTGGAAAGCCTTTTAGGAGCCTTAATTATGGTGAGGGAGGAAGTGTAGGTGAAGGGTATAGCACTTGTCACACTTGAAGGGACAAGTGCCAGGAGGGAGGTCAGTTGGGAGGGATGAGTGAACAAGGGAATCATGTAGACAGCAATCACCACAGAATGGTGCAGGGAGTGGGGGAGGGAAAAGTGTGCTTAGTAGTAGAATCCTATTGTACAGTAGATGGCAGAAGTTATTAACAATGACGTACTGGATACATAGGTTCGTAAGTGGTAAGACAAGGACGAGGGGAACCACAACCTTGTTTTGACAGTGGGAAGATGGGATGTGCTGGAAATGGAGGAGAAACAAGTGAGGTCACGACAGGATGTGACAGGACTGCAGAACTTTAGTTTGATTTGATGGTTGTGGGTTTACTGAATCATGCTGCTTCACCTGTTGATAGAGCTTTACCAAGTTGGCACTTCAACGTTAGCCTTGGCTCAGTTCTTAGGGCGCTCCTATACACATCTCTGAACAAGGATGGAATCTTAATGCTAGCATGAAAGAAATGATCATTCACAAGTTTATAGATTATCACTAATTAATCAATCCAAAATACACAGCCAGTGGAGGTAAAGGCAATCCTGAAAGCATCAGAATGCACTAAACACCCATCTAATTCATGAACATACATATAAACTTTACTGTGCTTTATCCATTGATCATTGAATTTTTTCTACTCCCCCAAAAGGTTTAGTATTCTACTTGGGTGTCACCAGCATATCTTTTCAAGGACATAGATATGACAATGAATGATGGTCTTGTCAACTCGATTCACATTGCTCAAGTAAGAGTGGAGCAAAACATATTAGATGCAATAACAATCTTCCAGTGGATATGATTATGAGTGGGAATTTAAAAGACATCACTTCTACCATTAAAAGACGTCTCAAAATGAAACAATTACAATTAAAGCATCAATAAATGAATGAATTCTTTACTTACTTTCCCAGTTTTTCAGGTTTGATCAAAACATTGAAGTAACTCTTTTTTAATTGTTCTACAATCATTCCAAACACATCTGGAGTGGTTGCAAAGTTGGCCAGATGATCAATGATGAGCTGAAACAGAAGCTGGTGAAAAGAGGTTACTTAAATGATTTATCTGTAGAATTTTGCAAGCATTGTATATTGGTACAAGAAATACAATCCACTTTCTTTAGTTTGTTTTATTCCCTTCTTTAGCTTAATATCAGAAATTGCACAACACTCCCATGTAAGAAAATATCCAAACTCAAACTAGAACTCAGTTCCCAGGGACAAGATCATGATTCTGATCTCTACAGTCCATGTTCTCAGATTCATCAAAATGCTCACATACTTCAGCTTCAAAACACAAATCATTATTTCCTGTGCTTCTTTGGAAAGGGTGGAGGAGGGTAGTGGTGCTAAGGGAGTTCATTTTAGACCGTGGAAGAGAATGATTAATAAAAATGTGAACAAATTTAGCTGGAATACACAAACCACACGTCAGAGTTAGAGAAAAAGGGCCACAAGGAGCAATTTTTTTTTTTTTTTGCATTCCTTTTTTCAGCTGTGGTCTTTACTAGCACAGCTGGCTTTTATCACCTTGAGGCAGTGCTAGTAAGCCATTGATCCACTGCAGTCTTTCTGGTGAAGGTACACCCACAATACTGCCAGGTAAGGAGTCCCAGTACTTCAATACAGCAATAACAGAGGAAATACTAATAAACACTAAAATAGCAATTAGGAGGCTAGAAAATACCGTGACATTTCACTAGACTTAAAGAACCACAGACAATACTCCCCAACCCATGTTATGGAAGGTTTACAGTCCTAGAAAAACCATCCATAGACATTTTCTGTAACACAAAACCACTATTTACATACATTCCTTCAGGGTGTCACTCAGTACTGTAGGTTTGGATATAACATCACCCAAGCAATTTGGTTGGTAGTCACAGTGGAATCCCTCCTTTGTCACACACTCTCTATTCAAGGACAATGTGACAGATCTCTTGATGTGCAAGGTTCACAGATTAGGAAGTGGGGAAGTTAGGGAACTAAGGAATCATCCCGAGTTCATCTTATAGGGATGAACTACGAGAACTGGAATTCAGAGTGGAAAGATGATTTGGAAGTAGTACAAGGGCTTGAAGGGCTAAAGTGCAGGGATAGTGTAAGCAGAGTAAATGTTAAGGGACTTCTTTAAGAAGCGACAGCAACTCCCCATAATGCATAACGCAGAGAATATGCCTCATAGGTAAAGAGCATGGCAGCACTGCACTCTTGGGACAGCTGTTCATGTTTCTGGACTGGAGAGGGTTTGGCAAAGGAGGTCAACCCTATCTCTTCACTACATTAAGTGACTAAACCTATAAATTGACAAAAGGTTTCTTTTGCATTCTGTGTTTACGTCCATAGGGATAAATTTTATACCATATCTCAAATATGTGTTATGACTTGTGAAGGAGGTACAAGAACCTCAGGCCACACACCACCAGTTTCAGGTACATTTATTTCCTCTCAACCATCAGGCTCATGAACCAGAGATAACTTCATTCACCCCATCATTAAACTGATTCCAGAACCTATGGCTTCATTGTCAAAACTCTACAACTCATTCTCGATATTTACTGCATATTTATTTATTATTATTTTGTTTTTCTCTTTTAGTATTTGCACAGTTTGCTGACCTTTGCATGTTGATTGTTTGTCTTCTTGGTTGTCTAAAGATTTTCCATTGATTCTACTGTGCTTCTTTGTATCTACTGTGAATGCCCACATGAAAATGAATCTCAGGGTAGCCAGTGGTGACATATGATAATTAATAACTTTAATAAATTTACTTTGAACTTCAAATTGCATCTGGACAAATTCCTGAAACCCAATGGGGCCTGCTTTTCAATGTCCCTTCGTGTCAGGAATAAGGAACTACAGTTGAGTGAGAAACAGTGTTTTTAGTTAAGTATATAACTAATAATGGAACTCAGACTGAATTACATACCCCAAGTTTGTGGTTAAATCCTTTCACTTTGATGACTAATCCATGCTCTTCAGCCACTAGTTTATACTCCAGCAGTGCAACATCAGCTTCATATGCAGGTTCAGCAAGGTTGTGAGCCACAATATTTACGAATAAATCAAACAGCACCAAGCTAGGGGAAAATAAAGAGATGTATGTAATTAAATTGAACTGTACAATCCACTAAATTGCTAAAATGTCTTAACAATTACATTTTTTCATAACTTCTACAAATTGGCCTTTTGAACAAGTAATAGAAATTCATTAAGTTGTTTTCACACACACTGAAGGCAGTGGATAAAAATAGACATTAACCTTGAATCTTTGAAATTGATCTATCAGAACGAGGTGGTCATTTTGTTCACGAGTCAATAACAAAACTGTAAGTGCTTGCAGTTGTACATGATTTCCTTGAACTCACTTGTGTTATCAGTCCTCAGAAGTTGTCACTGCTTGATAGTATAAAAAGCAGTACAATGTGCTCTCCCCAGATTTTTATTGCACATTACTAAAAGTTCAGCTGTAATACTATTTCTCTCTTATTAGTGTTCTTTGCTAAATATAAACATGAATTTCATGTAAACATGAACCCTGCATGATCTAATTTATGACAATTATATTAGTATATTTACACTGATTAGTTAAACTCTTACTTTTCTGCAGATTTATGGATGTGAGACGATATCAAGTGGAATCGGATATAACCTGTAAAGTAATAATTTATGAGATCTTTAAAAGCAATAATACATACACTACATTACTGTAAATAAAAATATCCAAATATTTAAAAAACTAAAAAATAAACGATATTTCCCTTCCATTTGTTGCAATAGGTTTTACTAATTACATTATAACCATAAATCTGTTACTTATTTGACACTTATAAAATTATTTCACAAGGACACACATTCTGCAAGAATATTACAAGTAGAATAATTCTTGACTGACACCTGCACTGCATGGACAATAGACAGGAGACTTGCTGGAATTTGGAGCAAAAACAAAATAACATGCAGGAAGAACTCAGCATGAAGGTTAAACAGCAACACTGGAGGCAAAGGGATGGTTGAAATTTTGAACCAAGACCATATGTCAGCCCTGAGAATGCAGGAGAAAGGTATCCAGTAAAAATAAAAAGAGGGGTGAGACAGAAGCTGGTTGGTATTAACTGGAACAGGGACAGATTGAGTGAGGGAGAGGTAGGTAGGGCCAGTCAACCGTTGACACCAAGACTGGCTGGTGATAGGTGGAACAATTAAAAAAAAGAGAACCATAAAGAAATATAGTATTGTGCAAAAGTCTTGCGCACCCAAGAACCTTTATATACATTTTATTTTATATGTTTATTTTTTGTTATCTGCATTAGTATGTCAGTAGAAACAAGGAAATTTTTGACTTCCAAACACTTATTTTCCAAAATAAAATTAAATGCCACAGAGAATTTCCGGTACTGCATTAAAGAAAGTAACATATTAAATATTAGACCACTTTTCAAATAAAAACTCAATTACTTTGTAGGCATTAGCACTATGCATGATTAAACAAAGGTAACAAACAGAATTCTTATAATCAGTGACAATGAGCTGAGTAAAATAAACTGATTAACTGAAACAAACAGGGTGCAGAAGGAATCAAACTGGGCAAAGGACAACCATACGAAAAAGTGAGGGTGTGGCAGATGTGACATTTTAACCTTCAAATCATCAATTCTTACACCATTGCAAGAGTGAGCATAGCAACAAGAAACAAGGTGGTCATCCTGCGTTAGCAAGGTCTCTCCCAAGCAGAAATTTTGTGGCACACAGGAATTTCAAGATGTGCTGTCCAAGCTCTTCTAAAGAATCACAAAGATATGGGCAAGGTTGAGGACCAGAAACACAGTTATTAGCCATAGAAATTGAGTGCAGCAGACAAGATATACATTAAGCTGATGTTCCTCCTATATTGGAAGTCGTCTAGCATTGTTATCAGCTCTGAATACACAGAAACCACTGGAAACCAAGGACAGCCCTTTACAGTCCATTGAAGTCTTCTCAGAAATGGTCTTCATGGAAGAGTTGTTGCCAAAAAGCCATTCCTCTGAAGTGGAAATTAAGCTAAGAGACTTGCCTCTGCACAAAAATACAAGGTCTAGTGTGCTGAACAATGGCAGCAAGTGCACTCAGCTGATGAATCAAAATTTCAAATTTTTGGCTCAAACAGGCAACAGTTTGTCCATAGAAGAAATGAAGAGTGCTAGATGAATGCGTGTCTGCAGAGAACATGCAACACCATCAGGGAGGCATTTGACTGGGTGGTCTCAACTTCATTTTGCAGCAGGACAATGACCTCACACACAGGGCCAAGGTCATAAAGAATTATCTTCAGCAAAAATATCAAGGAGTTCTGCAGCAGATGGTATGGCCTCCACAGTTCCCTGATCTCAACACAGAGGCTGTCCTGAGTCAGAAGCAAGCCAGACAGCCAGAGTCTGCAGAAGAAATGTAGCAAGTAGTCCAAGATGCTTGGACAACCCACCAGCCATTTTTCTTATAAAACTGCATGATGGTGTACGTGGGAGAACTGATGCACTTTTAAAAGGCATAGTGTGGTCACATCAAATATTGATCTGATTTAGGTTTTAATTTTAAACTACTTACTGCTTTTTATTGTAACTTTGATATGTAGAAACTTTGTTATTTTTGAAAGCATCTTCTCTTTACTTACTTTTTTAACATGTGCCCAAGACTTTTGCACAATACTGTTTATAGACACAATGATGGCAAGAGGACAGGTAGTGAAGGAGGCTGGTAAGTGCTCGGTGGGATCAGGATCAGGTAAGAAAGGGATGATAGGCAAACAGAGCCAAGTTGAGAAGGTGATGTTTGGTGATGAGGTAGGAGGAAACAAAGACATCCCACTGGAACACAAAGTGAGTGAGCTATCCAAAATTAGAAAACTCATTGTTCATACTATTGAGCTGTAGTCTATCCAAATGTAATACAAGGTGCTGTTCTTCCAGTTTGGCCACACTACGATAGTGAAGAACGCTGATATCAGTGTGGGATTGGAAAAAGGACTTGAAAAGACATACAACCAGCCTTTGAAGGTAGAGTGCAAGATGTCCTGCAATGTAGGAGGCCATAAGCTATAAACTTTTTCCACCATCACAGAATTGTGGCTGCACCTCTTACTTAATGCAGATTAAAGCAAAATATCCACAAGGAAACTTACCTTTAGGAATCTGAAACTTTGTGTCTTTTTTGTACCATAAGCATCCACTCTTACAATTTAAGATTTTCACTGGATACATGGTATCAGTACAATCAGAGCTCTTCAGTGTAAAGTCAGTTGCTGGGTATAAAGAAAGCATTATTTTAACGCTTAGCTCTGGTAAGGTTAATATTTATTATCTTAAATTATTGGTGAATATTTTATTTTGTAAATTTTGTTAGCTGTATGACTAAGATAATTTAAAAATTTGACTCACCTATGTATTCGTTCTTTTCTGGCAAGTGAAGGGCAGGATTCAAAGGGAAATCACTTGCCCATGTTTCAGCCCAATGTCTGTCAATTCCTATTAACACAGAATGAAGATATCGTTTGAAATGATCAACTATTTAAGGAAAACTACAATTCTTCTTCTGGCAGCAAGTTCCAGGCATCAATCACACTGTTTAAAAAAAACTCAATTCCCCTTTGAAACTCTTTCCTCTAGCTGAAATCAATGTTTTCTTATTTCTGATAGCTTCAATATGGGAAAGATTCATACTATCTACTGCGTCATTGATTTATAATTTTATATACCTCTCAAGTCACCACTCAGCCCCCTTCACTTCAGGGAAAACAAACACAATCTATACAATTCTTTTCATACCTGAAATCAACCAATCCAGGCAACATGCTGCTGAATCTCCTCTGCATTTCCTCTCGCACAACCACCTGCTGCTACAGTGTGGCAGTTAGAACTGCACCCAATATTCCATTGCAGTTTAACTAACATTTCATAAGTTTGCAATATAACATCCCAACTTATACATTCCGTGCCCCAAACTATGAAGGTAAGCTTTCTTCACCACCCTATCTACATATATTGCCACTTTGAGGGAACTATGAACTCAGAGCCAAGGTCCCTCTATTCACTGAAATTCTTCCCATCCTTTGTACATCCTACCCCAATATGACCTCCCCAAATACATCACCTCAAACTCACCTGGATTAAATTCCACCTTCCTTTGACCTGCAATGTCGCTGTATTTCTCTTTTCACTGCTGCCTAACCAGTTGATTGTTTCTACCATTAGATTTTGAGATATTCTATTCTAGCATTTATATTTCATAACATTTTCTAAGCACCCTATTTCATTTATTTCCTTAGAAATTTCTACCATTCCAATGATACACTGAGTTACTCTCCTATTATTTGACATTTTACCTTCAACACTATATGACGTCCCAAACCACCGCTCTGTGAGAGTACATTTTCCTTCATTGTTGGGAGAAAGGAGAATCAAATTTGCTTTCTGTGGGGTCAGTTGGGAAATAGCAGCAGCAATAACCTGGGAAAAAAAAATTGATGGCTCAGGCAGACTTCCTCTAGCACAAAAGAGACTTAATCTATACTGAAATAAAGAAAATACAAACCTACATTACAAAAGATTTCAAATGAATTGAAACAGTGCAGTTCATCCTGAGAGACATAAACAATGGTTTTGTTTACAATTCCAATTATTTATTGAAAAATTGTTTAGAAGAGTTGTCTTTCCAGATTATTCAGTAACACTTTCCAATGTACAATAGAAACTGCACCTTCGGTTGTATGCATGCACACACAAACAAACAATTTTGAAATAAAATGTACACTATATAAATTAATAAGTATTAGAGAGGTGCTGGCACAGCCATCAATGGCCTTATACATCAATGTAATAGGTCTGATAACCCCAACTGCTTTATGACGGAAACAATATGGCCAGGGAAAATCATCAAGTACTTCACAAAGAAGCAATAATAAAAAAAACTATCCCCTTTGCTAAATACACTCATGCTCTGTAAAAATGACAATTTAGATCCAAGAAGGAGTTCATAAAGGAAATAGAAACAAAAAGCATAGCAACCCTGTAAAGCAAAAGCTTTGCTTAAGTTGTTTTCCAACAAAGAGATGAAATCGGAGGATTACTGTGTTTGAAACTAATCATCTCAGACTCTTCCCAGCTAAATAGTTCCATAAAATATTTTATATCTTCAGCCTCCTGAATAGCAAATATACTATAAAGAACAATTGAAACAATCCTTTTCAAAACATTTTCAGCTCTTTCAAGAGAAATAGAAATCATTTTATGGGCAATAGGTGTGAAGAAAACATAAGAAAAGAATAATTAGTGGAACCAAACTGCATCACTGTGACATTCAGTGTATAGATCACATACAAGAGTAACTCATGTTTCTTCTACATATTATTTTGCAATGTGTATCTTCTGTGTGTAAATGCAACATACATTTCAAAGAACCTGCCAAGTTAAAGAAACTGCACTTTAAAAGGAGAAAAGTCACTGCCTCACCCTAATCTCAATTTCAAGGAGTGCCCCTTGAGATTTTAAGTTATCTCAAAATTATCTCTTTTAAAAGAGTACCTCTTAAAATTTTTAAGAGTAGCATTACAGTTAAGATCCTTTCACATTGAACAATTGTAAAAAGGCAATTTCTTCCAACAGTTCAATAAAATCTGTAGCATAATTACATAACAAGTAATTAACACATTAATATTTACCTCAGGCTTGTACTCAAACAGTAACTGGTCTCCAGTGAGAAAATCTTCTTTTTTAAAAAGCTGCATATTTTCACAAATATTTTCTACGAAATCGATTGGATCAGTCTAAGAAAAAATATCAAAAGGTGAAGATTGTATTTCTATAATTAATTAATTAGCAATAACTAAAGAGTGCGAGAAAGATGGAAATGATACACTTTATACCTGCTCCTGGTAATGGAATTCATTATCTTCAATTTTTTGAATCTCTTTATAAATTCTGGGGAGAAAAGTCAGCATAATCAGGTAATTAACAAAAGTATTTATTACCCCAAAGAACACATTAATTCCATACTAAATATTTAGTAGATAAAGACAACTTCTAATACGGTACAAAAATTTCTAGACTCAATCCTTTGTCTTTACCAAGTTAAAACTGAACCTTGGAAGAAAGCTCCCATTGTAAACCTCTAATGAAAAGTGATACAATGGCAAATACAAATCTGGGTTGAGAAAAGATATCGGAATTAGAGGTTTAAATTACAAGAAACCTGGCTATACTACTTGGAGGCCTACAGAATACAAATTTCATAAACATATTATAACGTAATATTCTGTGAAGATAATTCAACAAGTTTATTTCAAATTAAAATATAAGAAACTGACAAAAATCTCTTCCTTACTGGAAGGATAATAAATACTCCTTGCTTTTATGGCAGGCTGGTGAAATTATTCAAACATCTGAAATGGGTGGAACACAGGTTTGTGACTGGGATGTCAGATTAACAATTTTCTGCTGGGTAAATGAAGTAGGATAGGGATCAGTACTCTTCATTTGTAACAATCAACATTCCCTTCCCTTGCATCCATGGATGAGCACTGTGTCAAATGTTTGTCATAAAAACTGATGATATTAAGAGTCACATGAAAGAACAAGAGTGTTGCCAGTGATGGCAAATTGTACCTCAAAACTAGTTTCAGGAAAAGCAGCCATATATTAATAGAAAGGAAAAACGTCACTTTTTGATAATGAGGCAAAGTTAACCTTCATGCAGTAGATTTTCTTCACATTTGGAAAAACATAATGACATGCAGCATTTTCTGTGAATGGCTAATGAGCTGAAATAAAAATAAGCCATAATATGAAAGAAATATCACCTCTCCTGAGGTCCAAGATTCTGTAACATTTTCATGTATTGAAACACAATATGTGCAACCTATATTAAAAAAAAGCAAGTGTTATTATACAGCAAACTAAATCAACTGCTGTTTAAAAGATCCATAATTTGTGATTGGAAGAATAATAAATCTCTCAAGATATATCATTACTGAGTACAGTTGCCCATAAACTGTTAAATGTAGAAAACCAAAACTCTACCAGCAGGCTTTTGCATGATCTGTTAATACAATCAATGTATGAAGTGAACTTTCAGATTTTTGAACACATCAATAAAAAAGTGTACACATTTTTTTCAATGAGGTATAGCTGAGTTTTTAAAAACAACATACAAAACATTACTGCGAAACAAAATGAGCTTGGAAATCTAACTTTAAACCTATTCTCTCTCTCTCTCTCTCATAATGAATAACAACCACAATGAATGATCAGTCAGTCAACCTAGAGAAAACAATCCGTCAGAATCACTGAGCACATCAGGCTGGTTTTCTTCCCTGAGCATGATAACCCCTAGCCCCTGCACCCACTCTCAAGACTGGCAGCAAACAACATTCCTCTTCAGCCAAAATGTGGGCCAATACTCAAAAATTGACAATGAGAATTATTTGCCTTTGATTCAATAAAGTTAGGAGATTTGAATTAATTCCCACTGGACAGGAACAAAAGAGAGAAAACACTGCATACAAAATTAATAGCTAAATAATTACTACTGTTGTTACCTCATAGAACTGCTGATAGCCTTCATCAGTTAACGTAATAGAGATGTTGAACACAGAATATGTTGAATTTTGTTCAAATCCAGTTTCACCATTTCCACCAAATAAGGCAAGAGCCAAGCACCTAGAAAAGAATTCCTATTTCAGTTGAGCTTGGAGACTAAAGATCTAACAAAACAACTTTAATAAGGAAGTTTAAAACACAGATTAAGATCTTTGTCAAGTTTGGCTATGCTTGTTTAATTCACAGAAGCATAACCAGAGATAAAGACCTGTATTCTCCTACCTGTGTCCAGTTCTGGTTGCCTCACTATAGGAAGGATGCGGAAGCATTGGAAAGGGTACAGAGGAGATTTACCAGGATGCTGCCTGGCTTAGAGAGTATGGATTATGATCAGAGATTAAGGGAGCTAGGGCTTTACTCTTTGGAGACAAGGAGGATGAGAGGAGACATGATAGAGGTGTACAAGATAATAAGAGGAATAGACAGAGTGGACAGCCAGCGCCTCTTCCCCAGGGCACCACTGCTCAGTACAAGAGGACATGGCTTTAAGGTAAGGGGAGGGAAGTTCAAGGGGGATATTAGAGGAAGGTTTTTCACTCAGAGAGTGGTTGGTGTGTGGAATACACTGCCTGAGTCAGTGGTGGAGGCAGATACACTAGTGAAATTTGAGAGACTACTAGACAGGTATATGGAGGAATTTAAGGTGGGGGGGTTATATGGGAGGCAGGGTTTGAAGGTCAGTACAACATTGTGGGCCAAAGGGCCTGTAACGTGCTGTACTATTCTATGTTCTATGTTTTACAGCTTCCACTGGACCTGGATAAAGGAACAGAGCAGCAGCTATAAGACATGACATCATATTGCTTCCAAAATCAGTCTTCAGCCTTCAAACCAGTAGAACATGGAAGATGTCAATTTAATTCCCTTATTTGCCTTAAAAGATTTATTTTTTTTAAAAACAGGTAGTTAGAACTTTGTCACAAGTTTATGCAATACAAATGTCATTAATTTCAATGGCTCTAAAGGTTAAGAATACAATCCTTCATATTGCATCTTGAACCAAAGCAACCAAGCCATCTGGATTACAGATTAACACTGAGAATGAATCATTCATAGTAGATTTGGGCTATCAGGATGAGAAAAACAATGGAAAAACTAACTGGTTAATTCACAAGATTACCAAAGATCATGCTATGACAACTGAAAAAGTATTCAAAACTTTAAATTTTGCTTACTAGAATCAATACTAAGAGCAGATAATGAGGGATGTTACATTGGTTAATTGTTTACCAAAGTTGCAAGAAGACATGAAAATGAGAAAGGTGAAGTCAGAAAGTTATTTGCCTCAAGATCAGTGGTTCCCAAATGGATGATATCGCTCCCCTGGGCGATGTGAGTTTCTAACTGGATGATAAAGATAAAGGAGATGGTGGGAGGGGACTTGGTAGCAAGGAGGTCAGCTTAAGGATTACATGCTTAGTTTAAGAAATAAATTACTCTTAGCATTTTATTCTCAGTGTCTTATAATGAATCACAATGACCACTTAATCACCTCATCTCTTGCTAACCCATCATTCTCTTAGACTTTGTTCAAGGCACATTATAGTTCATGAATCAATGTGGCACTTTTGTACTTGACACATTATGAGAAACACGGACCGAGGAAATGGTGTTTTTTCTGGGCCTGATATGCACTTCATTGCTGTTCACTACTGTAGTTCCCATACAGTTGTCGTTCAGACTCCGACTCTTTGTGACCTTTTCATGGCAAGATATGATTTCTTCTGCACAGATACTGCTGCTGCCAAGGTTGGGACCCAGCTGGGTTTGAACTCAGGACCATCTGCCTTGAAGTCCAATGCTAATGCTACTACACCACCAGTCGGTGTTGCAATTCCTGTGAATTAGGGTATGACATACAAAGGGTTGAAGTTCAGGCCATAGCTACAGGATCAGTTCAACATTGAGGCAAGTAAAGCCTCATGGAGTAGAGAGCTGAATACCAGTTTATCCTTTGCCCTCAGCCTTGATGTCTTAATCTTAAACCTGGTTCAGCACTTGGAATCAGCTAAAAATGGGTTTATTTCTCACTCTTGGGCCTGGACTCCACCACTTCTATCCAGCCTGAAGTCTGCTCCAGCAATGGGTTTCACAGCCATACTTGCATTCTTTATAATCAAGTTAGCCGAATCCTTCAGGATACCACAAAAATGCCAGGTCAGACTGTTCAAAAGCATGTCCTTAACAGATGAAACAGCTAAGAATGTGGAAGACACTTTGTGCAATATACTTAGCACAACAGAATTTGCTCTGGCAATTGGATGAGTCAATTGGAACTGGAAAATAAAAAATTCCAGAGCAGATTTTTGATCTCCAAGTTTAACAAAATCAAATCTTCAGGCAAAAATCAATCTTTTTTTTGTACCATGTGGTGTGGGCTTATCAACCGTTATGAATGATGCACAAATCATTAAGTACTGTTATCACAGCAGTAAACAAAATCATCTCATGCTCTCAGTTCTCAGCTATTTTGAGAGCTTAGTATTGAAAATGACAAAGTTTATAGGCTTGCTGTTGCACACAGAAGTCCGATAGCTCTCAAAATGGCCCGCAATGCTTTTATTCACGTTTTGAAACTGATAAAATTCTTTGAAGACTCGAATGCTTCATTCAGTAAACAACTCAATAATGTTAGGCATGGCATTCTTTATTTGTCAGAAAAGTAATCTGAATTTTATCAAAGTCAAATGATTTGTCTCCACATTTCTGTCCAAGTTAATCTTACTTAAGTGCAACATTGACCATCAAAACCTTTTCCAACTTCCAAGCTTCTGAGTTGGAAGAGAAAGAAAGAACAAATACCAGATGATGATCTTCAAGAGCAGAAAACTGTGCCCTCTTGGGTCAGCTGCATAAAGAGGTGTCTGAGAAACTTAAGGTTCTTCACTCAATCCAAACCCTTGAACACTTGTAATGATGAATTAAACAGAACAAGGACAAACAGTAACTGGAGTAGCCTGTTCACATGGAACTAGTATCCATTCATCAAAATGGTACTTTTGGAGAAAAGGGGGAATAGATCAGAGGAATACACACAGTTGTAATGGACTTTTATCAGTCTTTCTCAACCAAAAGCCCTGTAAGAACCATGCGATCTGCAATCTGCTTGAGGGCCAGATCAGTAGTGTTCAGTTCTGACAATCAGTAAAATGCAAGAGGTCCAGGTATGACCTTCAGAAAACCATGTCACAAGCAAAATGGCAATCCAGACCGAACATGAATCACTGAAGGATGCTTGACAGCTGTAGCCGGGCTTGAATACCATCACCTTCTACAAACTGAAAGCAAGTGATGTAGGTGACAACAGGACTTCATTCTCAAATGAGATCAACGCCTTCTGTACCTGTTTTGATTGTCAAAACATGGAGGCACCTTTATGAACTCCCAAGGCCCTCAGAGATCATGTGATTTCAGTTTCTGACGCCAATATGAAAGCATCCTTCAGGAGGGTGAACCCATCAAAAGCATCCGGCCCAAATGGGGTACCCGAGCAAGTACTAAAGACCTGTGGTGGTAAACTGACTAGAGTATTCACCGATATCTTTAAACTCTCACTTCAGCAGCAAGGTACTGCCTGCTTCAAGTAGGCTTCAATTATACCAGTGCCTAAAAAGAATGTGCTTAGCTACCACAATGACCATCATCCAGTAGCACTTACAACCACTGTGATGAAGTGCTTTGAGAAGCTGGAGATGAAACATATCAACATCTGCCTGAGAAGCCACTTGGATCCATCTTAATTTGCCTATCATCACAAAAGGTCAACAGATGCCATTTCATTGAATTGAGGATGCATATATCAGCATGCACTTCATTGACTAAAGCTCAGCATTCAATGCTATTATCCCCTCAAAGCTAATCAAATAAACTTCAAGACCTATACCTCTCTACCTCCTTGTGCAATTGGATCCTCTACTTCTTTACTTGCAGCAGCCAATCAGCTTGGATTGGCAACAACATTGCCTACACAATCCCCATCAGCCTCCCCAACAGTGAGCACACCTACACAGAATGCTGTTGCAGGAAAGCAGCATTTATCATCAAAGACCCCACCATCCAGGCTATGCTCCTTTCTTGCTGCTGCCATCAGTAAGGTGGTAGAGGAGTCTCAAGACCCACACCACCAGGTTCAGGAACAGTTACTACTCCTCAACCATCAGGTTCTTGAACCAGATGGGATAGCTTCACTCACCCCTGAACTGTTCCCACAACCTATGGACTCACTTTGAAGGACTCTTCATCTCAAGTTCTCAATGTTTATTGTTTATTTATTATTATTTTCCCTTTTTGTATTTGCACAATTAGTTGCCTCTGATGATTGTCCATCTTGTTAGGGGAGGTCTTTCATTGATTCTATTGTGTTTCTTTGTGTTTACTCTGAATGAGAAAATGAATCTCAGGGTTGTACATGGTGACATATATGTACTGTGCTACTAAGCTTACTTTGAATTTTTGAACTTTATGCTAAATTTTACAGCAGGAAAAAAAATCAAAATTAAGCTTACTGTACATGTCAGAAGGATTTCAAGCTTTCACATTACACAATAAATTAATCCATGTCAAATTACTAAATAAGGTGAAAGGAATGACAGTTCTCTTTCTAGTATTAAATTTTATTTAATTAATTGCATTTAAAAAGGTTCACCTAAAAGTTCGATCATAGTCACCATGATTCGAATGATTTCTAAGGAACTAATTTCAGCAGTGGAACACAGCACATATCTCAAATCTAAAAGAATAGTTAGTGCTAGCGACAGAAAGTATTTCTTTGCTTCAAATTACTTCATGTAAACCTATTTTGGCATTATTGTGCCTTGTAATGCAAAACGATACTCATTAACCTTTGTATAAACCAAGTGTTCTGAACCACATGACAGAGTCAGATTTATCTTTCCACAGTATTAATTATGAAAATAACAATAAAATTGAAACATCCACCATGCGCCAAGGTTTAAAATTTTTGACCTTCATTGTGCCTAATACTTACTTGGAGCGAAGCAGGGACAGGATACTGCCTTTACCTTCATGTCCAATAAGCCATGATATATAATGGAGTGGCTTTATCCTGTTAAAATTATAAACATCGTAATACAAACAAGTAAATACTTACATAATACTAAAACATAAATCAAAAAAGTCAGAAGCAACAATTTGACATTCCTGATTGCAGATTTTCAGATGGAATAAAAATGAAAATTTAAAAAAAGATGTCAACATTAATTAAATATATAATCCCGGCTGTGTATAGGGATAATTTGTAGAAAAACCTTTGAATAAATTAGAGACATAGGAGGCTGCAGATCGCTGTCTCAATGTGAAACAACAGCTATCTATTTGTAACTACAGATGCTGCCTGACCCACTGAGTAACAACGGAAAGACTGGGAATGGAATACAAAACTCAAACAGCCTAAGAAACATGGAAGAGCAAATCTGTGGCAAATTTCTGACATACAAAAACACTAGTACAGTACAGTGGGGGATGTAACTTCACCATAATTAGGATTTGGTCAATATAAGGCGTGTGGAATTTCAAAAATTACATTTGGTATGGTTTATTTTTTTTAGGTAATATCTGGAAAGAAGAGAGGGTAGCGATTTGAAATTTACTTTGGAAATGAAGATGACAAGAGAACACTTGTATGATAGTGATTGTAATTACGTTAATTTAATGCAATATAGTATTGGAAAAAAATACAGATAAAATAGGCTCTAAATTACTGGATTGTTTACTAAGTGTGGACTGGAAGCAACCACTAGAAAGTAAATCAATTCAATGGGAAGCATTCGAAGTTCAAGCAATTCAGGGTATACATGATCTAATAAATAAAATGAACAGGACTATCTATTCTAGAGCAACAAGGATAACAAGTCAAAAGGGAAAAATAGCTTACATTAGATGCAGAGCTTAATAAACTAGTGAATTCAAAATGTATAAAAAGCTAAAAGTAGAAATTAAGAGACCAAAAAAAAGAGGATAGAGTAACAATATTTACAACTAAAATCAAAGAAAATATACAAGTGCATAAAAGGGAATAACCAAACCAAGGAGCCCAACAGAGACCAAAATAATAGCATGTGCAGAGGCAGAATTGGGCAAGGTTTTTAATGATTAAATTGCAACTGTCTTCTAAACTGTAGAGAAAGATCCAGAAGATCTAACTTAAAAATGAAAATTTAGATATCATTAACACATTTCATTAGAAGTGAAATAACACTGAAAGTGAATCAACTGGTGTCTGAATAAAATATATAACTAATGTTGAGAGACAAATCTGTAGAAGGCATAATCATCAGTTTCAGATCAGTCTGGCCAATGGAGTGGTGCTCAAGGATTGGAGATCAGCTAATGTTCCACTGTTGTTTAAAATAAGAATGGGTATAAAGCAAGTAATTATGGCTCAATTTGTTTGAGCAAATTAGTGGAATCAAGTCTAAAAATCTTCTTTTAGAAGGAATAGATTAACTTCCAAAATCTGTTAAAGAAAGGTATGCTTAACTAACTTGATTGTTTGAGGAGAAAATAAGGAGGAAAGATGATGTGAAAATATATGATGGCATTTACAAGGATTTCAGCAAAGGTTTTGACAAGATTCTGCACAGCTGATGTGTGGAATTCAGGGGACAGCGAAAAATTGGAACTAAACTTGCTCGATCATAGGAAGCAGCATAATGCTTGAAGGGCATTTTTGTTTTTGGAATGCTATTAGCAGTGGGATCCCACTGATTTCAGTAGTCAGCACCTTGAAAAAGGAGTTATAATTTTAAAAGCTTGAGAAGCACATAAGTAAGCTGGCCTTACAGTTTATGAAAAGTTTTTAACTGCAGAAAGATATATCTGGTCATAAGAAAACAATAAGTTTTCCCTAGGATACTTAGCCCCTACTTCCAACCTAGAAATAGGTCAAGAAGTATTGTACGTTAATCGCAAAGCTCATCTTCCAAGGGTTTAATGTGGCAGTAATTGAAACCTCCTGGTACTTTTAGAAATGTACTTGACAGGTAATACAGGCAACCTCAAATTAATAGGGTGGGGTGCAGGGTATGTTCCTAGTAAACAGTCCATGGGCAGGTCAAAGTTATCACAAAAAATAAGCAAATTCAGGTAGTAATATTCACAACTTTTTATATGTAAGCGCCTTAAAAAATATATTTTAGAATGCAATTCTATACCTGTAATACTGTTTCTGAGGTGGCAGCGCCCAAGTTATATTCAGAGAGTGAACATTCTTCACAGGAATAACTGCAAAATAAAGTACAATAATGTTATTTTTTTTAAGCTTGACTTCAAACAGCCATAATGTCTATTTCAATTGCATCACAAGGTATATTTAAAACTTGTGATACATTTGCTGTATCACCGAGAATGATTTAGGCACATTGCTCTCTGCTGAAATGCCTCAGTGTGAAGGAAGTTTGGGGTCTATTTAATTGCATTTCAAATACACATTCAGTGATAGCCACTGAAAAATCAAACACCCATTAGTTAGAATTCACGAATTCTATAAAGACATCATTGCTTAAAGAAATTATTTCAGCTTCACAAACCTCACTTTTAGACGTTATTTTTTTCCAGAAAAATTATGTCATTCTTAAATGACAAAGTATTTTTGCTTCCACCTCTAAGTGGCTTTTTAAGACCAATCAAAAGCAATTAAACCACACTGTTAATAACAAAAAGTACAAGGTGAAATTAGACAAGGCCCTTAAAGAATTTAAAGGAATCAAGGAGGATCCAAGGAATTAAGGGAGCTAAAATAGGCCATGAAATATCCTGATCAATTGCATTATTTATATTTATTTAAATCTTACATCCGGCCCACAACACAAGGGAGTAAATATCCTTGCTTACTGACTCAGTCGTAATTTACAGACATGTGAATTTAAGTCTAATGGCTTGTAACAAGAAGCTGTCCTGTAGCCTGTTGGTCCTGACTTTAATGCTGCGGTACCATTTGCCAGACTGAAGCTGAAATAGTTTATGGTTGGGTGACTGGTGTCCTCAATGATCTTCCAGGCCTTCTTTGCATACCTGCTGCTATAAAAGTCAGCAGGAGATTAAGGAGGATTCCAAGCATCTATAATAGGAGTCGAGAAAAGGGTAGATCCACTCAAGGACAAAGGAGGAAATTCATTTGTGGATCCAGAGGAAGAGCGAGGTCCTCAATGCACGTATAACAATCTTGCATTTATGTTCTTAACAAGTGTTTTGCATTGGCATTCTAGGAAAAGGACATAGATTGACAGTCCAGGAAAGGATTTGGTGATATTAAGGAGGAAGAGGAAGTGTCAGGCCTCTTGAAAAACAATAAGATGGATAAATCTCCAGGATCTGATCCCAAGACACTGAGCAAGTCAAGGGAAGGGATTGCTAGGACATTGACAAATCTCTGTATCCTCTTTAAATATGGGCAAGGTCCCAATCAACTGGAGAACAATTAATGTTGTGCTCTGTTTAAGAAGGGCAACAAAAATAATCCAGGAAATGATGGGTCTGTGATCTTACAAGTTCCTGGTAAGGAAATTCCTGAAGACTTCTAGGATCAGGATTTCCTTGCATTTAAAAATGCGTGGACTTACAGGGGACATTCAGCATGGTCTCATGGTCTTGTGAAGAGAACCCTAGTCTCACAAAAGTAATAAGAGTATCAAAGATGAGTGATGAAAAGAGGGCAGTGGGTATTGTTAACATAAACTTTACTACTTCTAAGTTGGTCCAGAAGATTAACCCAGATGATCACAATAAGTTGTTAAGCTGGATATGATATGGCTTGATTACAGACAACAGTGGTAGTACTGGAGACATGTCATTCTGACTGAAGATGTGGAACCAGCATTGAGATCTCTGTTGTTTGAAAATAACTTGGATTTTATGAGGACACACTGTAGTGTAGATGTTAGCATAATGCTTTACAGTGCCAGCAACCTGGGCTCAATTCCTGACACTCTCTATATGGAGCTTGAATATTCTCCCCATTACCAGTGTGTTAATTTTGTGCTCACACATTGTAAAGATGCACAGTTAGTAAGTTAAATGGACACATGGGTGTAATTGGGTAGGACGGGCTTGTTGACCGGAAGGGCCTTGTCTACCTTGCTGCATCTCTAAATTAAAAAATAAATAAAATATAGGTGGTCCTATTAATAATTTTGCAGACCACACAAAAATTGGTGGGGTTGTGGATAGTAAGGTAGGTTATAAAAGGATATAGCAGAAAACAGATCTGTTTGAAATATGGGCAGATGGCATTTAATCTGGACAAAGGTGAGGTGATGAACACTGGAAAGTCAAATGCAAGAAGACTGCATACAGGAAATTATAGCCCTGAGGAGTATTAATAGACAGAGGGATCTTTGCAAGTCCATAGTGCCCTGAAAGGGGCAACACAAGTGGACAGGATGGTAAGCATGCATGAATAGTCAGGGCACTAAGTATAAAGGAGTCATACTGTAGCTGTGTAACCCATCAATTACAGTAACTGGCATTATTATCTGCACTTCTGGTTAACTAGAGGAAAGATGTGGAGGCTTTGGAGATAATGCAAAAAATGTTCACCAGGATACTTCCTGAATTTGCATCAAATAACTTAGAGGTTGAACAAACTTGGATATTTTGCTCTCAAACAGCGTAACATGAATAGGTAAGGGATAGAGGGACAAATCATGTGCAGGCAGATGGGATTAACCAGAGTCGGAACAGATGTGGTGGGCTGAAAGACCTGTTGCTGTGCTTTTCCAGTTTATATACACATTCAATGCATTTATGTACACAAACTATTACACTGGTACAAATTAAATATATATTATAGTATTACTGTATGAATAAATAAAATGAAGAACCTTAAAGTATGATAAAAGTAAATGATATCCAATAGTACACATACCTCTATAAAGTTTATTAAAAGCAGGTGTATCAAAGGGACCCCCGACATCAGAAAAATCTGGTTTAGGAAGACCACTTCATGTGAAAAACAAACATCAGGAGAAAATAAATATTTATTTGTCACATTTTTCAGAAATGAGCATTAGCAATTATATTTCTCAGTTCTACAAGTATACTTCTAAACCAGAATTCATTTTTTAAATATGCATGATAATAATATGATGTACCAATTTTTTGTCTTGCGGCATTCAAGTTATTCTTAAAATTAACAAAAAAAAAATCTTTGGCTACCATAAATCAAATTCATTAGTGAAACCAATGATACAGAGCAGGGAAACCATGGTTTTAGAACTCAATAATACTGACTTGCCAATCACATTTTCACTGATGTCAAGGCAGAAGTGAGCAACAAACAGCAAACTCACCATTTGCCTACCCAACAATACACTGTGCACAGCACATCATCAAAAGCCACGCCACAGAAATAACCACAGCACAGCTCATAAAATTACCACTGAACCAGTGGATGACTCAGTTGCTGTTTAAAAGACACAGCAAGGTTCATTTTCCATGTGCTCTGTACCTGGATACAAGGGAAATGGTATAAACCAGTGTTGTCCAGAGCATCCACATATTAGGGTCTTCACACTGGAAATGTGTACCCAGCCCCTTGAAATGCTTTGACATTCAGTAAAGGGCCACTCAAGTCATGAGGAGCTGTGCAAGAAAAGTAGTCAAAATGGTGGCAATTCCTTTTAAATTGTTGAAGGCTATGGCATTCGTACAAAGGCGGATGGGAACCAGAGTGCCAAAATAGATAGTGGAATGGGGGTAAAAATAAATGATGTTAGTAGTTCATGCAAAGTCACAAATAGTAAGGTTGAGTGTGGTGGTAATAATATTTTGAGGTGTGTATATTTCAATGCAAGGAGTATTGTGGGAAAGGCAGACGAGCTGAGGACCTGGATTGACACATGGAATTATGACATCATAGCCATTACTGAAACTTGGCTACAGGAGGGGTAGGACTGGCAGCTCAATGTTCCAGGGTTCCGATGTTTCAGACGTGATAGAGGCAGAGGGATGAAGGGTGGGGGTTGGGGGGGGTAGCTTTGCTAGTCAGGGAAAATATTACAGCAGTGCTTAGGCAGGACAGATTGGAGGGCTTGTCCACTGAGGCCATATGGGTATGGGTGGAGCTGAGAAACAGGAAAGGTATGACCACATTAATAGGTTTGTATTATAGACCACCCAATAGTCAGCGAAATCTACAGAGAGATAACAGACAACTTCAGGACACAGAAAGTTGTGATTGTAGGGGATTTTAATTTTCCACACGTTGATTGGGACTCCCATACTGTTAAAGGTTTAGATGGGTTAGAGTTTGTAAATGTTCAGGAAAGTTTTCTAAATCAATATATAGATGTACCAACTAGGGAGGATGCAATATTAGATCTCCTACTAGGAAATGAGTTAGGGCAGGTGATGGAAGTGTATGTAGGGGAACACTTTGGTTCCAGTGATCATAACGCTATTAGTTTCAACTTGATCATGGATAAAGATAGATCTGGTCCTCTGGTGGAGGTTCTGAACAGGAAAAAGGCCAAATTTGAAGAAATGAGAAAGGATCTAAAAAGCGTAGATTGGGACAGGTTGTTCTCTGGCAAGGATGTGATTGTTAAGTGGGAAGCCTTCAAAGGAGAAATTTTGAGAGTGCAGAGTTTGTATGTTCCTGTCAGGGTTAAAGGCAAAATGAACAAGAATAAGAAACTTTGGTTCTCGAGGGATATTGGAACTCTGATAAAGAAGAGAGAGATGTATAACATGCATAGCAACAAAGAGGAAATAAGATGCTTGAGGAGTATAAAGAGAGGAAGAAAATACTTAAGAAATCAGGAGGGCTAAAAGACACAAGGTTGCTTTGGCAGTCAGGGTGAAGGATAATCCTAAGAGCTTCTACAGGTACGTTAAGAGCAAAAGGATAATAAGGGATAAAATTGGTCCTCTTGAAGATCAGAGTGGTCAGCTATGTATGGAACCAAAAGAAATGGGAGAGATATTAAATGGGTTTTTTGCATCTGTATTTACTAGGGAAACTGGAATGGAGTATATAGAAACACGGCAAACAAGTAGGGAAGTCATGGAACTTTTACAGATCAGAGGAGGAGGTATTTTGCTGTCATGAGGCAAATCAGAGTAGATAAATCCCCAGGACCTGACAGGGTATTCCCTCGGACCTTGAAGAAGACTAGTGTTGAAATTGCAGGGGCCCTGGCAGAAATATTTAAAATGTTGATATCCACAGGTCAGGTGCCGGAGGATTGGAGGATAGCTCATGTAGTTCAGTTGTTTAAAAAAGGCTCAAAAAGTAAGCCGGGAAATTATAGGACGGTAAGTTTGACATCGGTAGTAGGTAAATTATTGGAAGGAATACTAAGAGATAGGATCTACAAGTATCTGGATAGACAGGGACTTATTAGAAAAAGTCAGCATGGCTTAGTGCGTGGTAGGTCATGTTTAACCAATCTATTAGAGTTTTTCGAGGAAGTTATCAAGAAAGTGAATGATGGGAAGGCAGTGGATGTTGTATACATGGACTTCTGTAAGGCCTTTGACAAGGTCCCGCATGGGAAGTTAGTTAGGAAGATTCCGTCGCTAGGTATACATGGAGAGGTAGTAAACTGGATTAGACATTGGCTGAATGGAAGAAGCCAGAGAGTGGTAGTGGAGGGTTGCTACTCTGAGTGAAGGCCTGTGACTAGTGGTGTGTCACAGGGATCAGTGCTGGGTCCATTGTTATTTGTCATCTATATTAATGATCTGGATGATAATGTGGCAAATTGGATCAGCAAATTTGCTGATGATACAAAGATTGGAGGTGTAGTGGACTGTGAGGAAGGTTTTCAAAGCTTGCAGAGGGATTTGGACCAGTTGGAGGAATGGGCTGAAAAATGGCAGATGGAGTTTAATGTGGACAAGTGTGAGGTATTGCACTTCGGAAGGGTAGAACACTGAGGAGTGCAGTAGAACAGAGGGATCTGGGAGTACAGATACATAATTCCCTAAAAGTGGCGTCACAAGTAGATAGGGTTGTAAAGACAGCTTTTGGTACATTGGCCCTTATAAATCAAAGTATTGAGTATAAGAGTTGGGATGTAATGGTGAGGTTGTACAAGACATTGGTGAGACCAAATTTGGAGTATTTTGTGCAGTTTTAGTCACCTAATTACAGGAAGGATATTACAGGAAGGTTGAAAGAGTGCAGAGAAGGTTTACAAGGATGTTGCCAGGACTTGAGAAACTGAGTTACAGAGAAAGGTTGAATAGGTTAGGACTTTATTCCCTGGAGCGTAGGAGAATAAGGGGGGATTTGATAGAGGTGTATAAAATTATAATGGATATAGATAGAGTGAATGCAAACAGGTTTTTTCCACCAAGGCAAGGGGAGAAAAAAAAGTGGTCATGGGTTAAGAGTGAAGGGGGAAAAGTTTAAAGGGAACATTGGGGGGGGGGCTTCTTCACGCAGAGAGTGGTGGGAGTGTGGAATGAGCTGCCAGATGAAGTGGTGAATGCGGGCTCACTTTTGACATTTAAGAAAAACTTGGACAGGTATATGGATGAGAGGGGTTTGGAGGGATATGACCCAGGTGCAGGTCAATGGGACTAGGCAGAAAAATGGTTCGGCACAGCCAAGAAGGGCCAAAAGGCCTGTTTCTGTGCTGTAATGTTCTATGGTTCTAAAGAGGGGAGAAATGAGATATTTCTGATCCCTATGGAACATAGGGATATTTGGTGTTAATGAGCTTAGGTGCATGAAGCATACCCACAATCAACTGATTTGGAAAAAGTTACCATCATACATGAAGATAAACCACCTGATTAAAGTACTAAAGTGTATCTACTACCCATGGAATGGCATTACAAGAAGCCAATATTTTTGAATATGAAAAATACTCAAATATAATTCGCAATTTTTCTTATAATCTAAAAAAAATGCATGAAATACTGTAACGATGCAGAACAGGTCCTACTTGTTTGGTATTTGAGAAAAAATTTCCTTCACCCATGCTTCTAAAGTATCCAGGCTTTCTGCAATTGTTAAAAGGAAAATGGCATTAGTTTAACCCATCGCATGCTACATTCATCAAAATTGTTCCTAAATTTAAGTCTAGTCTTCATTAAAATTCACTGATGCATCCTTGAAATTCAAGATTGGACATCTATATCAAATGCTTTCTTACAAAACTGACAGATGGTGCGCTTTTAAAACCAATTCTCTCTCTCTCTTTATGCAAGTCACAGTGTAGAGTTCAGAATAGAACAGGTTCGTGAGCTCTAGAACTCCAAGCAAGAAAACATGGGAGTAATCGGTCACATCTGCAGCTATACTTGCTGCCCTTACAGCTGTGTTATTTATAAAACATCTTCCAAAGATTTTTATCAAAAAAATTGATTACTGATATTTGTGTATATTGCTTACCTGCTTTTCCAGTATCAATTTCTATGTCCACATTTATAATTTGCAGTTTTCCTTGTAAGCCTGCCATACTAAATTTGCAGTGCACATCGAAATCTATGATAAGTACGATAACCTTTCAAGGTAAAGTTGATCCTCCGCACAGGAACTTGCATAAATCAATGGGAGGATTTTGCACTTCTGTATGCAAATTTGGAAGCCGCTGACAGCAGACTGTACTTCAATGGTGCACAGCTCAAGAAATCCACTGTGCAAAAGAAACTTGAGCTAAATGTTCTTCAATTTACACTCACTGGAGAATTCAATACCAGATAGAAGGCACATGGGGCAGCCTCCATTGATTTCAATAGAAAGGAACAACCTTTAGCAAAGGTTTGTTAATTTTAAAAGACTTGTGGACTTCCGGTAAGATGGCGATTGTTTAGTTGCTCCAAACTTTTGCTCCGTTATTCTTCTTACCTTTGCACTATATGTCTCCCTTCTTAAACCTTAGTTAGGTATTTCATTAGTTCTCTTTTACCTGCCTGCGAACACATCTATCTTATAATGGCTACCAAAAGTACTAAAACCGGGAAAAAGGAAACTTCTATGGCTTTGCCGGCTGACATTCTCGCTGTTCTGGAACAACATCGATAAGATACTTTAATGGATTTTAGAACTGAATTTAGAACTTCTTTCAACCAGCTGAATGTCAAACTGGATCAGATGAATGCTAGAGTGGATGAACATGCTGAACATTTATCTTGCATTGACGTAACTTCTGAAGATTTAAAACGCCGTGTTCAATATCTTGAAACTCTCTGCTCCAACCTAGAGAAGAATAGTAAACTTTTTTCCAAAATGGTGGATCTTGAAAATCGGAGCAGACGTTGCAATCTATGAATTCTTGGTTTGCAAGAGGCCACCGAAAAGGACTCTCCCGTTGAATTTTTTTCTAAGTTTCTCTGTGAGATTTTTGGGAAAGAATTTCTTCCAACTCCACCTGAGCTTGTAAGGGCACAC
The DNA here is from genome assembly GCF_030144855.1 of Hypanus sabinus. NCBI lineage: Eukaryota > Metazoa > Chordata > Chondrichthyes > Myliobatiformes > Dasyatidae > Hypanus > Hypanus sabinus. The sequence continues at coordinate 44,046,270 of NC_082716.1, read as the reverse complement.
AGGATCTATGTTCCTCGAGCAATTCTGGGTTCCCGCCCACAGCCGATTATTTTATGCTTTCATCAATACCAGGTGAAAAACCGTTTGACGATGGAGGCACTCCACAGAGGTACTTTTGCTTTTCAAAATACGGTCATTCATTTTGTGGAGGATTTTGCCCCCCAGGTTCTGAAGATGCGTGCTGAGTTTAAAGATGTAATGAAAGTGCTTTTTGATCGCGGATTCAGACCCTCTCTCCGAAATCCAGTCGATCTTCAAATTACACTTACTACTGGAGATTATAAGTGGTTTAAATCAGTGAAGGAGGCTGAGGCGTTTGTTGGAAGTCTTCCAGCCACCTCGTCTTCTTCGGAACCGGCCTGACCTTCTAAAATGGTTGATAAATACTTCTCGAAGTAAAACTATTTTTTTCCGAACTCAGACTTTACTTGACTAATTCGGTCATTATCTATTGAAACTCTAAGGGTTGTAGTCAATCTCTCCCTGGACTTGGTGCGTTTTTTCTAAATAGATAATTTAAGTTTAATGTTTCCCTGCGAACTTTTAGATTTTACCTGTGTAATCTATTTTATTTTTGTATAACCTTATCTATAGAGAACTACAATTGTCTTTAACTTGTTTTGGAATTTTTGGAGTTTTTTTATTGAAGGCCTCCCTGTTGCTTGATTCATAGTTTAAGTTTTGCTTTTTTTTTCTGTAAATGGTTGATAAGGACTCTCTTTGAATTTTATAATTTCCCCCTTTTCTCCCTCCCTTTTTTTCCTTTTAATCTTTTCTAATTTTTCACGGGTAGGTTAGTTTTAGTTTTCTTCTGATTTTCTTTGTATTAAGTTTTATACTTCTGTTGAAGTTGTTCCTATTTGTAATTCTGTTTTCTAGTGCATAAATTAGTTATTATTTGCTATATTATTTATACGGAACTTTTGTTAACGACACAGAACTGGAAGTCATACTTGGGTTAATTTTTTGGGTAGAGCTAGCTGCTTTTTTAGGTAGCAGTCTAATTTTGGGTTGCGGGGGGGGGGGGGTTCTGCAGTTCCAACACTACTCACTGTTTCTTTTGTTTTCCTTTGTTATTCAGGACATGTCTCTGTTTTGATTCTACGGATCTGTGTTTACATTTTTGCTCCCAAACTGTTATTGTACTGTTTGATTTTTTATATGCCTGCTACCTTCTATGCACTAACAATTGATAATTGTTAATTCACTTAAATTTGTGAGCTGGAATGTAAAGGGATTGAATCATCCTGTTAAAAGAAGGAAGGTCTTCTCGCATATTAAACAACTCAAAGCTGACATTGCTTTCCTTCAAGAAACTCATATTCATAGTTTTGATCATTTTCGGCTTCTGTCAAAGTGGGCGGGTCAGCAATTTTGCTACCAAAGCTAGTGGGGCGGTCTCATCCTTATTAATTCAAATATTCCTTCTGAACTCCATAATAAGATATCTGATATATGGCATTCACTCTTCTCTCTAATTATGGTATTTCTGATATATGGCGTTTCCTTCATCCTACTGAGAGAGACTATTCTTTTTTTTCCACATGTTCACCACACCTTTACTAGAATTGACTACTTTTTACTCGATAATCAACTTATTCCATTTGTCTATCCTTGTGACTATCAGAGTGTACTGATTTCTGACCATGCCCCAATTACTTTGTCTTTAAATTTTCCTGGTCTCCCTCAGAGGAATAAACACTGGCGTTTTGACTTGACTTTATTATCGGATGATGATTTTCTAAAATTTATTAAGGATCAGATAACCTTTTATTTTAACACCAATACATCATCTGAAATATCATCCCAGATTGTCTGGGATGCCATGAAAGCATATTTGAGGGGTCCAATAATCTCCTATACAGCAAATCTTAATAGAAAGTCCTGTGCAGATCGATTAGACCTCATTAATCAGATTAAAGAATTGGATCAACTGTATGCTCAAACTAAGAATCCTGAATTATACAAGAAGCGTATTGAACTTCAAACTAAATTTAATCTTCTGTCTACTCAACCTGTCGAACTCCAACTTCTTGAAAGTAAGAGTCGCTTCTATATGCATGGTGACAAATCTGGTAAATTTTTAGCCAATCAGCTGAGACGTTCCAAAGCCAAACAACATATTAAAAAGATCCGGAAGGAAAATGGAGACTTTACATCGGATCACTTAGAAATCAATGACACATTTAAAAATTTTGATTCCCGACTTTATTCCTCTGAATCTTTGAATGACAATATCTCTGTTGATCATTTTTTAAATAATCTGAATATTCCTTTGCTTTCATCTGATTTTAAAGCCAAACTTAATGCGCCTATATCATCAGAAGAAATATCTTTTGCAATTTCTGCATTGTCTTCAGGGAAATCTCCTGGACCTGATGGGTTCCCCGTAGAATTTTATAAATCATTCTTTTCACTTCTTTCTCCTCAGTTATTCTCAGTATTATCTGACTCATTTAATTACGGTAAATTGCTACCCTCTTTTAATGAGGCATCTATTATTCTTTTATTAAAAAAGGGTAAAGACCCAACAGAGTGTTCCTCGTATAGGCCGATTTCTTTGCTTAATGTTGATGTTAAAATCTTGGCCAAAGTTTTGGCTTATAGATTAGAAACTGTTATTCCCTCTATTATTTCTGATGATCAAACTGGTTTTATTAAAAACCGTCTTCCTTTTTTTAAACATTCGGCGTTTATTTAACATTTTATATTCACTCCAACTGGGATTCCTGAATGTGTTATTTCCCTCGATGCGGAGAAAGTACTTGATCGTATAGAGTGGAACTACCTTTTTGCAGTTTTAGAAAAATTTGACTTCGGTCAATGTTTTATCTCTTGGATCAAATTGCTGTATTTGTGTCCTACTGCTTCTGTTTTGACTAATTTTCAGAAATCCCAGTTATTTAACCTCAAACGTGGCACCCATCAGGGATGCCCTTTAAGTCCCTTTCTCTTTGATTTGGCTATAGAACCTTTGGCGATAGCATTTCGAAATTGTCCTGAATTGACCGGGATTTGGAGAGGGGGTGTTGAGCATAAAGTTTCTCTTTATGCTGATGACTTATTACTTTTTCTTTCAAATCCGTCTACATCCTTACCTCCAATGTTTTCACTTCTTGATCAGTTTAGCCAGTTCTCTGGCTATAAACTTAATTTACGTAACAGCGAACTTTTCCCAATTAATAAAGAAGCACAAGAATTAACATTTTGTGATCTCCCTTTTAAAGTAGTTCATAATCAATTTACTTATCTTGGGATTACAGTCACAAGGAAGTTTAAAGATCTCTTTCGTGAAAATTTTGCCAATCTTTCATATACTATAAAACAGAGTCTGTTACAATGGTCACCTCTATCTATGTCTTTGGTAGGTCGTATTAATGTTGTTAAAATGTATGTTCTCCCTAAACTTTTATATTTATTTCAATCAATCCCAATTTTTATTCCCAAATCTTTTGATTCCTTAGACTCTTATAATTTTGTCATATCTGTGGAAGAATAAGCGCTCTAGAATTAATAAAGTTTATCTCCAAAAATCTAAAAAAGGGGGTGGGATGGCTTTACCTAACTTTCGTTTATATTATTGGGCAGCCAATATACGTTGTGCTACCTTTTGGTCTTTTTTCCATGGCCAACCCGAGTGCCTAATTGGGTGGCAATGGAGTTGAGTTCCACTAAAGATTTATCTATCTCTGCACTTCTTGGCTCTGCACTCCCTAGTAGTTTGTCCAGATTAATTGTTAATCCTCTTGTTAGACACACTTTGCATATATGGGCTCAGTTTAGGAAATCTTATGGTTTCCATGGTTTTTCCTTTTCTAGCCCTATCTTACATAATCACCCTTTTTTTACCTACTACGTATGATTCAGCATTCCATGATTGGTATAGGAAGGGCGTTAGACATTTTGAAGATCTTTTTATTGATAATCGCTTCGCATCTTTTCAACAGCTCTCTGCTAAGTTCAATCTGCCCAATGCTCATTTTTTTAGATATCTCCAAATTAGACACTTTATTAATCCTTTAATTCCTAACTTCCCTGAAATGCCTGAGAAAATTGTTATGGATTTATTTCTTTCTATTAATCCACTAGGTAAAGGTTTAATATCACTTATTCGTGATAAATTAGCATCCTTATGGCATGCCCCTGTGGATAAAATTGGGAGCATGATTTAAATATCTCCTTATCTGATGAGACTTGGGACTCGATTCTCAAATTGGTTAATTCAACCTCTCTTTGTGCTCGCCATTGCCTTTTACAGTTTAAGATTGTTCATAGAGCCCATATGTCTAAATCTAAACTATCTCGATTTTACCCTAATATTAGTCCTCTTTGTGATAAATGCAAAAGGGGCGAAGCCTCTCTCATTCATATGTATTGGTTTTGTCCTAGCTTGGAGAAATTTTGGAACAATGTCTTCATAACATTATCTTATATTCTGAATCACCACCTAGAACCTAACCCTTGAATTGCTTTGTTCGGTTTTTTGGGTGAGACAGATTTACATCTGAGTTCGACTAAGTGTCGAATATTATCTCTTGCTTCTCTCCTGGCTAGCCATTTAATCCTCCTTAGATGGAGAGATGTTGCCCCGCCCATGCATGCTCAATGGCTTAATGATATTATGTCCTGCTTAGACGTTGAAAAAATTCATTATTCAGTTCTTAATTTGGATACAAAGTTCCATAAGGTCTGGGGACCTTTTATTGAGTACTTTCATAACCTTCCTCTTAACTAAGGTTTTTTTTCGGTCCCTTGCTTTCAGCTCCTTTTTTTTGGTAGTAGGCATTAATATCTTCTGTTGCTAAGTGTATTTACAGTTTTGGGGGTTTGAATGTCCTGATGTATACTCTCTATATTATGTTGTGGTTGGTCTGGAGTTCTTTTTTGTTGCGGGGCTTGGGGAGGATACTAATTTTACATGTCTTCAATTTGGGTGCTTTCTCAATTATCTTCTTTTGTATTATATTATTATTGTATGTTTACTTTTGCAATGTATTAACGTTCTTCATTTCGATCTGGGGTTTTTTATCTGTAGCGATGTAGAATATGTATAAAAAAAACTAATATAAAAAAAAGACTTGTGAATAGTTTATTAGTTCAGACATACTGTTTTTATCTTTTCAGTACTTTTAATCTCTACTTGGTTAATCAATTATATTTTTAACCTGTTTTAGGCTTTTAAGTTTGAGTTCTTAACTTACTGGGCTTTATCTTCAATGACTCAACCCACGTCTTCTTCATAACTACCCACCGCTCCCATACAACCCCCATGGCTACGTTAACCTTTTATGACCCTGTAGAATCCTCCAGCTGTGGCCCCCATGGCAAGGCAGATGTGACTGAAGCTGAGGCCCAGCTCATGGATGCCACTGTCATAAAATCTGCTAAGGTTTTTAATTCTAAAAACAGCTTAACTAGCTCTTAATAATTAAAGGCGGCATGAATTTAGTTCAAATTTATAAATAACCAGATTTTAACAAAACATAAATACTATATTTATGATAAATAAAAAATTAAAGTGAACTTTTTTTTAAACCAGGGATGCCATCTTGCACGATAGACATGGATGGCAAAAAGGTGAGGCTCAAATTTACCATTGAATTTAGTTGCTGAGGTGGAAGTTGAAGATGCACTGAACATCAGAAGGTGAAGGCTCCCAAATTCAGTGGCTTTCTCTGCTTTTCTTTTTAAATGCTTTAAATATTTTTAGCTGCTTTAAGCATTTTAAGCTTTCACAGTTCTGGATAAAATAATAATTTGGCTGTGGAATATTTTCCATCCATTTGGTGTGCAGGACTTCTGATATTCCCTAAAGCATGGATGTGCACTCAACATCCAGACTCTCACTACTGTTGGTGCAAAGTTTATTTGAGAGTAACAAATGTGAAATTTCTAAAATACATTATCTTAATCATATAGCAAATGTTATAACATTAGGTGGCACTTCTATAATTATTCAAAGAATCACTACTGTATCGTCCAGAATCAAGAGTAAATAATGCAAACAATGAATATTCACCTTTTGACTGGACAGCCAGAGTCATGTATTGAGCAGAGTAATGGCGCTTCCAAAACTGTTTAAGTCTAGCATAGGTATCAATGTTTTTCTCTTTTGGTGTATGTTTCAGTGTCTGTGAATTTCCTGTTGATATTACAAAGATATATGAATCATCGCAGTGCAAGAACAAAATTAAGAAAAGAAAAGTAATATGGAAATAGACATCTTACCCCAGAAGAATTTTCCCATAGGATGACCAGGTCTAGCAAGACTTCCAAATAATAATTCTTTTCTACTTGAATCAGATGGCATAGCAAGCTGAAACTCTGAAAAAAATTGTTATTTCACATAAATATTACATTATTCGTTTGAGATTACCAAAAATAATAAGCATTTTCAGCCTGTTCAAAAGACTTTAACCAGAAAAATGTATATAATTATATAACAGTACATTACCACTATCTACTGTCTCTACTTCACGATCAATGGTGTCTTGGATCATTAAGGGGCCAATGAAAAATTGTGCCCACCTGAAAGAAATACAGATTGAGATGGGTCTGTTGTTATAAAAGCAAAGGTTTTTGAAAAAATAATGGCAAAACTATTAGTGCTCACCATCAGTCCATGAACTTGACAGCAATATTAAGATCTCCAGTATTGTGAAACTATATTTATTCCAAATATTACCAAGTTTTATTCCTAAATCTTTTTTTGATATTATTGACTCCAAAATATCCTCGTATGTGTGGCAGAATAAAAATCCTAGATTAAGAAAAAAATATTTACAGACGCCTAAGAAGGAGGGTGGTTTGGCTTTGCCAAACCAGAGATTTTACTATTGGACAGTTAATATTCGATAATTAATATTTTGGACACAAGAATCAATTATAGCATCTTGCCCACAATAGGTAAATTTGGAATATAAATCTGTACAAGACTTTTCATTGTTTTCTATTTTAGGATCTTCGCTTCGTTTTGCTTTATCTAAACTGAATAAACAAATAACTAATCCTATAGTTAAACATACATTGCGAATATGGTTTCAATTTCGTAAATTCTTTGGCTTGGATAAGTTTATCTTATCAAGCCCTATTATATCTTAACATTTTTTTTCAGCCCTCTTATGGATCAAGCCTTTGTATTATGGAAAACAAAAGGTATAACATATTTTCATGATCTATTTTTAGATAACAGTTTTATGTCCTTTGAACAGCTATCTAATAAATATAATTTGCCTAAAACTCTTTTTTTAAAGATACGTGCAAGTTAGAAATTTCTTGAATAATATGTTACAGTCTCCAAAATTATGTCCATTATGGAAAAAATTTTAGCTCTGAATCCTTGCCAGAAGGGTTTAGTAGCCATTATTTATAATATGATCATGAAAATACAGCCAAAAGTATCAGAAAAAAATTGAGGAGGAATAAGAAAAAGAACTTCATTGTCTTATACCCACTGAGCAGTGGGAGAAAATTTTACAATTAGTCAATTCTTCTTCTATTTGTGCTAAACATGCCCTAATACAATTTAAGGTTGTACATAGGGCTCCACATGTCCAAGGATAAACTTGCTCGATTTTATTCTTATGTTAATCCAACCTGTGACAGATGTCATTCTGAAGTTGCTTCATTGACCCACGTTTTGGTCTTGCCCTTGCTTGCAAAATTATTGGAAAGATATTTTCAGTACTATTTCAACAGTTCTGAATATCAAATTGCAACTGCATCCTATTACTACAATTTTCGGTTTACCAATGGTGGATAATATTTGTTTATCCCTCTCAGCCCGGCAGATGATTGCATTTGTTACATTAATGGCTAGAAGATCTATTCTATTGAACTGGAAAGAAATTAACCCTTCAACTATATTTCAGTGGTTTTCTCAAACTATTTCTTGTTTGAGTTCAGAAAAAATTAGAAATGTTGTCTTTGACCCTTCAGTTAAATTTGAAAAAACTTGGAGACCATTTATTCAACATTTTCATATGAGCTAAACTGACTTTCCTAAACCTTACTTTTATTATTCTTAATTATTTGGATGGAGGTGCAGAGTTATTGACTCTACTGTGTATATTTGACATAATCCAATGGCCCATGTTGGTTAGGTTTTTTTTTGGGGGGGGGGGTTCTTATTTACTCCATTTTTCGTAATTACTATGAGTTTGGGAGGTTATTATATATGGATTATCATCTATTTATATTTATACTTTAACCTATTAATTATGTACTCTCAAACTCTGTATTCATGTTTCATTTATGTTTGTTTAAAATTAATAAAAAGATTTAAAAAGAAAAGAAAGGAAATGTGATTGAAGTATACTTAACATGCCAATCAGCTAGAGTGCGACAACTCTTTGTGTGCAGTTTAAATCCCTTTGTGCGCTAGCAGCAAAAGATGTGCGTGCAGGCACACCTCATAGGGAACATTGCTGCACAGGGTTCCTGTCCTCTTGCGACATGACAGAAACCACTACTATTTATAATGACTGTGCTGCTGCTGCAAAAAGCAGATTTTCATGGCGTTTATGCCCTGGGTAAATACATCTATCACAATAAACTGGCAAATTAAGATTACATTTCACATACCAAAACTAGTAAGAATAGAGAGAATTAAAGTAAGATCACATAGTAGCCAATCTGTTCAGTGGTCAATTCTCACAGAAAACACCTTTCTTTATACAGCTCAACACAAGCTAAAACTACTTGGCTACTTGGCTCAGACTAATAAAAGAATGTTTTCAATGAATTATGGAAATTACAACATGTGTTCATTCAAATCCCACGATCCCAACCTCCATATTCTCCAAATATACTTCACTCTCTACTTATCAAATATCATACCATTCTCTTTAACCTCAAGGTATTTTCCCTTAGACAACTGCTCTGCCCAATTGCAGAATGTTGTGAACACAGCCCACGCAATCAAAGACCCTCCCACCCCGGTCATTCTCTTCCATGCTCTCTCCATCAAAAGCTTAAGCCTCAAGGGCTGGTATCCTGCTGCTATAAAACCCTTGTATGGATTTCTTGGGCAATAAACATCTCCTGATCTCATAATCAATCTTGTCGTGGCCCTTACACCTCACTTGACAAGCTGCACTTTCTCTGGAACCTTAATAATACATTCTGTACATGCTTTTTTACTACCTCAATGAACTTGTGTGTAGAATGATCTGTCTAGATGCAAACAAAGCTTTTAACTGTATTTCAATAAAAGTGCCAATAATACACCAATTACCTCAGATATCCCATGGTAAAATATTACATAATTAAATATCCTTGGTTCAAGAACTTTCTCCACTTCCCTCTTTCTTCTTTCAGTGAAAATCCTTGATATTTGTGTTACCCAAATTCCCATTCATCTTTCAATCAATACATTTTTTTTTGCACTGCTGCCACAAAATTCAACTGAATTTGCATGCTACAAGCTACATCTGATTTTCTCCTACTATTTTTAGGGTGCTGAAAATGTTTCACCTCTCTTTCAATGCTAAAACTATTGCGGGTTAAAATTATATATCTACAGCTATATAACCTCCAATGGTGATTCAATGGGGAGCCACACACCTTAACATTACACAGGAATAGTTTAAACCCCAACAGCCAAGAGAACAAATATGAATTTGAACCTAATTCCATCCCAAAAAAAGCCTACACGGAAATTAATATGCCAGATCCCAATACACTGGAGCAGACCATTATGTAATTTGATATTTTCCTTACAAATGAAACTGGTCTAACAGAGAGTGTGAAATTTAATACTACTAAGTACATTTCACATAGATGAAAAATTGAGACAGAAGGATTTATGGATTGGAATCAAATTTCAACAGAATCAGTCAGGCATAGTAAAGGATCTGTAAAAATAGGCAATATAAAGAAGCAAATAAGAATAAGTGAAAGACAGATTTATGGAGGTCAAATGTGCTACAATTTATTTGGAAGATGATGCTTTCAATATCATTGGCAATTTTGAATATTATACCACAAATTATAGTACTTATTTTTGTACTGAATAATGAAAAAATGAAATTCATAATACTGGAAATTCTGGGAATTTGGAGTAAAAACAAAATGGAAAAACACAAGGAATACTTGGAAGGTCTGGCATAACCTGTGATGTGAGAATAGCAGTGCTGCTTCAAGTTGATGAGCTTTGATCAGGATCTTTGTTATGAAAGGTAATCAACCTTTTTCTCATTCTACAAATAATGAGTGTTTTCCTCTCTTGAAATGAGGTTGAGCAATTCCAAAGCAAACATTATTTTGAGACGATGTAATTAAACTTAAACTTTACAACTCTCCAATGTCCATTCGCTTTGGCAAATAAAGAAAAACTAGAAGCAACCACTGATGAATCAATTCCACATTTTCTTCCAAATGCTATCATTAAATATACATCAGTCGTTGCTGGAAAAAAAATCATTTTTACAAGGTGGTGATTACATCTGCTCTTAATTACCTGAACAGTGAAAAGATATGTACCCAAATATTAATCAAATCATCCTCAGGATTGATCTTGCATTTTGTGAACTTCTTTAGTTAATGATTTTATGTACTCAAAAACAGAAATTTTGCCTCCTCATCAAAAGACCATTTGCCTTTTACAAACAAGAAAAAAGTCTGCAGTTGTTGGAAATCCAAGCAACAAACACATCAATGCTGCCTGGCCTGCTGAGCTCCTCCAGCATTTTGTGTGTGTTGCTCATGACCATTTGCCTTTTATTAATTTTACCCTTCTGACTGAGAAAATATCAGCAACAAGTTATCATGGGTTTATACAATAAGCTCAACAGGTAGCAAATGTGGAAAAGGAAAGACTAACTTTCAGATGAAAAACTCTTCAGGAAGACTAGAAAAGTGAGAAAACGCACTCATTAGTTTATTTTCTCTCCCCCCCCCCCCCTTCTTAATGCTTTCATTAATCTCTTTACAAAACAGCTCTATATATTAGGATCAAGTGGGCATCACAGGCCTCATCATATCATACCTTGCCCTACCCAGCCTCCCCCACCCTCTCAGCAACTTAACCCTAACTTGATTTTTAATTTTCTCTGTTCTGCCACAGGTCTTAAATCCAAAACATGAAATGTTTCTTCCCCCACCCCCACCACAGATGCTACCTAATCTGCTGAGTATTGGCAGCTTTTCTCTTTTTTTTTTAAAAACAAAAACAGATTTTCAATTAATACCAACAATACAACTGTAAATATAAATGGTTATGGGTTATCGAATACAAGCTTACCTATCAAGGGCGGCCTTAAAGTACTTTCTCTGGACGTCAAACTGAAATACTGTGTGCTCACAATCAGTTGATGCATTGTCACTACCACCATGTTTTTTCAGGAAAGCATCAAAACCATTCTCATCAGGATATCTTTCACTCCCCATAAAGACCACTGCAACAAAAGTTAAACGTATACTGGAAACAAGAATCAAGAGACCATAAAACTATGACTACAAAAAAGTACAATTTATTCAATTTACAAGTCATGTGTTTTGACAAATTAAAAGAAAATTCAAAAGCAGAGTTCAATTAAATTCACTGTAATCTAAGTGGAATCTCACTTTACAATCTCTATGGAAGGAATTAAAAGTACTGAATAAGATGAGTTAGGATGAATGGCTGTGTTGTGCTGACAAATCAGAGTTATGCCAAAACAAAATTACACTTCTTACTGCTGTCATGAACATAAAATATCAAATTGCATCAGTTGCAAGATAGAATTAACTTCCCTGTCCTCCTGGATGGCAAGTACTCAAGTACAGTGGATTCCATTTGATTGGGTGATGTCAGGACCAGTACATTTTGGCCCAATTAGCCAAAAGTTCATGGTAATAGTTAACAGGTATAAAAAAAGACAAACCACCATTTAACTGAGTAACAATTTATGTATTTAAATGAAATAAAGAATGAATTAGAACACTAGCAATACCTCTACAGTACTATAAAACTAATTTCTAAAAGTTATTTACAGAGGAATTCATCTGTCATGTTTTTTGATTGACTGTAAATGAACAAAATCAGTATGGACAAGTGCAGATAATGGACTGCTTTCATACAATGCTTTAGACAACTGCACCTTCCAAATCCTCATTTTCATTGTAACACTCAATATGATTAACTTGTTGAATTAGTGAAATAATTTCATTTTCACTCCTGGCCATATCTGGTATCTCCAAGCCTGAATGTTCGAAACCACAGAAGCAAAACAGTTCCGAACTGTCTTCCTGCATACTTCCTGCCAACTATCAATGACATATATCATTGCTTTTTGAACACAAGCACATGCAACTGCTGCTACTTAAAAACTGAACGACCTAAGCACGGTATAGTGATTAATAGCCACGTAAGTACACGATGGATGCTAGTTAGAAACCGTTCAGCAACAAGCTTCTGCCCCAATTAAGTAGCATAGTGTTCCAAATAGGAGGGAATCACAGCTATTTTCTTGTTTTGTTTTTATTCTTCAAGATGTCCCAAATAAGTGCCTGTACCTAATAACCAATGGCTCAATTAACGAGAATGCACTATTTTTCACATCCTATCCATTCAGACCATAAGACAGCAGAATTAGACCATTTTACCCATTGAATCTGCTCTACTACTCAGTCAAGTCTGATTAATTTTCCATCTCAACACCATTCTCCAATGTCACCAACCATTCATCTTATAACTTCGATGCCTCTCCAATTAAAGAAACTATCAACCTTCACTTTAAATATACCCAGCAACTTGGCCTCCATGACTGTTTCTGGTAATGAATTCTACAGAGTCACCACTCTCTGGCTAAAGAAAATCCTTCACATATCTGTTCTAAAGAGACATCCTTCTCTTGTGATGGTGTGTCCTCTAGTCCTAGACTCTCCCATTTTGGAACATGCTCTCCATGTCCACTCTACTAGACCCTTCAATATCCGAAATGTTTCAATGAGATTCTTCCTCATTCTTCTAAACTCCAGCAAGTATAGGTCCAGAACCAAACACTCATCATCCTGTACATCAACCCTTTCATTCCCAGGATGATTCTCATAAATCTCCTCTGGACCCTCTCCACTACCAGCATATTATTTCTTAGGTAAGGGACTCACAATACTCTAAATGTGTTGAGCAATACCTTATAAAGCATCTGCATTACATCTTTGTTCTTATATTCTGTAGAAAAAAATGCTAAAAATTAATTTGCTTTCCTTATTAGTAAGGCAATCTTTAAGGAAACTTTTAGGGAATCCTGCACAAGGACTCTCAAGTTCATTATTACCTCAGTTTCTGAATTTGCTCCCCTTGTAGAAAGGTTTACACCTTTATTCCTTCTACCAAAGTGCCTGACCATACTCTTCCCTCCACTGTCACTTGCCTATTCCCCTAATCTGTCCAAGTCCTTCTGAAGACTCCCTGCTTCCTCAACACTACTTGCCCCTCCACTTATCTTTATCACCCACAAGGTCATCAATTCTGTCAACCAGATCATTAATGTATAATGTAAAAAGTAGCACACCCAACAATGACCCCACAGAACACCACTAGTCACCCACAGCCAACCAGAAAAGGCCCCCTTTATTCACATACTCTTTCTGTTAGTCAGCCAAACTTCTGTCCAAGCTAGCAAATTTCCTAAAACACCATGGACTCATATCTTGTTTAGCAGCCTCATGTGCAACTCCTTGTCAAAGGCCTTCTGAAAATCCAGGTAAACACCCACCGACTCTCCTTTCTATATTCTACCCTTTATCTTCTCAAACAATTTCAAGAGATCTGTCAGGTAAGATTTTCCTTCAAGTAAACCATGTTGACTTTGGCCTACTTTATCATGCTTCCAAGTAACCCAAAACCTCATCAGTAATAATGAACTTCTAACATCTGGTCAACGACTGAAGTCAAACTATCTGGCCTTTGATCACCTTTCTTTGGCCTCCTTCCCTTCTTAAATAGTGAGCGACATTCACAATTTTCCAGTCCTCTGGAACCATTCCAGAATCTGGTGACTCTTGAAAGATCATTACTAATACCTCAACAATCTCTTCAGCTACTTTACAGAACCCTGGAGTGTAGTCCATTTGATGCAGGTGACTTGTATATCTTCAGATATTTCAGCCTCCTGAGCACTTTTAGCTTGGGAAGTAAGAGCAACCTTACTCACTTCTGCCTCAACACATTATCAAATTTATGGCATGCTGCTAATGTCTTCCACAGGGAAAGCTGGCACAAAATACTCAGTTTATCCGCTATTTCTTTGCCCCATACATCATTTTCCAGCCTTCCAATGTGAACTCTATGCTCACTTTACTCCTTCTATACCTAAAAAAAATTTTGGCATTTTCTTTTATATTATTGTACATCTCCTTGTTGCTTTTTTAGTTGCCTTCTGTTGCTCTTTAAGAGCTTCCAAATCTTATTGCTTTGCCACTACTTTTTGCTATATTATATGTACTCTTTCGGTTTAAAATTGTCTTTTACTTCCCATGTCGGCCATGGTGCCTCATCCTTCCTTTAGAATATATTCTCTTCTTTGGTTGAACAATCCTGCATCTTCTGAATACCTTCTCTTACAAAAATTTCCAATCATTTGCCATAAATTCCATCAGGCTCATCGGCTTCTAATTTTCTAGTTTATTATTCGAGCCATTCTTGAATGACATAACATTTTCTATCCTCTAGCCTTCTGGCACCTCACTCATGGCTAAGAACTGTTCAATCCCTGGGACTGATCCACACAAATCTGCCTCAATATAACAAGCACTTCCACTTCTGTAATCCACTTCCGGACTATGGCCTCACTACTTTTTTGCCTCAGTCCTGTCTTCCAAGCAAATACAAATTAAAGCATTCAAAACACCAATTTCTTCATGCATAGACAACACAAATATTGCTCCAAATGAAAATAACAGAACACTGAGCAGCAGCAAAATGAGAAGTGATTGGGTTCAAAAATGAAGACCAAAGTAGATTTGACAGAAAGGTATTCCAAAATTCATGAAAACAGCAACTAGAGAAGATGCTGTCGTAACACAGAAAGTATGGAAGGTTTAAGTTGCTGGAAAGAATGAAGTAAATGAGTGATGAGGTAATGGAGCCATATTGCAGTTTGAATTTGTAGCAAGATAAATGGCAAGCCAAACAAGAAGGTGACTGATCAGCAAGTACCTGCACGAGGGGTATTAGTGGCATGTAAGATACACTGAGCTGGCTACAGATGCTAAGCAGCGTGGATGGAAGGTCCAGACTCTCCTAGTAGAGGCTGACTGCAGAGGATTTATCGCTATTCCCATGGTCAGATTGCTGTAGGGATTGGGAGCCCAAGGCTAGGGCCAGCAGCAAGCTATAAAAGACTCTCAGAGGTGGCAGAGTGAAGCAGCCACTGGTTATGGATGAAGAGGACTCATGGCAGCTGGGCTCTAAAATGACCCATGGTTGGGCAGATGTAATGGGGAGCACTCCTGGTACACTAGGTCACCTCTGGAAATGCAGTGGGTTTAAACTCACAAAACATCTAAGAAGTGGGGTGCCCACCTGATGACCCCTGGACATCTGCCACCCACTAGTCCCCACCTCAAGAAATCTGAGCTAGGATCTGCTTATCAAAAGGATTGAAACATCTAGTCTCATGAGCTCGAACAATATGCAAATATTTTGTTTCAAACTTCATGTTTGCTCTGAAATATGAGCAAAAGATCAAAAAACTGAAAAATTCAAGTCATTACTGAATAATACCAATTAATTTCTTTAATAACTTGCCAAATATACCAATATGATTCATCCAGATTAATTAAAATCTTACATGAATGTTGCACAAAGAATCAAATTAGATTTGAATATATCGAGTTCACATTAAATCATGGACCTCCCAACACTAATCATGCCATATTTCACAATTAGTTATGAAAGAAAAAACATATTTCTAAATGTGTAAAGCATTTAAGGATTACACTCAAATATCAAAGCTGAAAGCTTAACTCACTGTGTTCCAAAAAATGTGCTAATCCTGGAAGGTCATCGGGATCACTAAAACTTCCAATCCCAACGCAAAGGGCAGCTGCTGACTACAAACAATGAAATCATTAAAAATATTTCCACAGTCTTTCCCATCTGAGTATCCAAAGATTTGCCTGTAGCAACAATGATAAACTTAACCAATAAACTAATATTCTACATTTCCTGGAGACAATACCCGAGTATGTCCTTTATTATATATAAACAGAATACCTAATCACTTAAAAAAATAAGATATTTTGCATAGTTTACAAATGTAATATTCCATTCAAATACAAAAATCTGAAAAGTTAACACAGAGTCCAAAGTCTTGTCACTAGTGGTGTACCTCAGGGTTCAGTACTGGAACCCCTCATTTTTCATGAATGTAAATGATTTGATATGAATGTACATGGCACGACTATAATGTCTACTGATTATCCTAAATTAGGGGATCTTGCCGATAGTGAAGCAGGTTACAATGAATTGCAAAGAGATTGTGATCAGTCAGGGAGTTGGACCAAAGAATGGCAATTTGCCAAGTGTAAGGAGATATAATTTGGGCCTTCAATCGAGAGTAGGATGAACAGCAGTGAATGACAATTGCTGGAATCTGGAGCAACAAACTGCTGAAAGTACTCAGCAGGTTGGGGGTTGGGCAATATCTGTTGGGGGGGGGGAAGGTGTCGATATATCAAATTTAAACCATGCATCGGTATTTCTAGACACATTCCTTCAGCACATTTTCAAAGTTCAAAGTAATTTTTATTCTCAGTTATGTTACCATATACCCCTGAGATTCATTTTCTTGTTGGCCTACTCAAATCTATAAAATAATAACCCTAGCAAAATCAGTGAAAGACTGCCCAACTGGAAGTTCAACCAGAGCGCAGAAGGCAACAAACCATGCCTATATAAAAGGAAGAAATAATATTATTAAATATATAAACAATAAATGTTGAGAACCTGAGATGAGTCTTTGAAAGTGAATCCACTGGTTGAAGGAACACTTCAATGATAAGGCAAGTGAAGTTACCTCCTTTGGTTTAGAAGCTGATCGCTGGGGGGAGTTACTGTTCCTGAACCTGGTGTTGCAAGTCCTGAGGCTCTCATACCTTCTTGATGGCAGCCAGCAAGAAGAGAGCATGCTCTGGGTTGTGGGGAGGTCAATGATGATGGACACTGCTTTTCCGCGACAGCATTTCATGTAGATGGGTTCAAATGGTAGGAAGGCTTTACATGTGATGGACAAGTATATCCACTAATTTTTATCGTATTTTCCTTTCAGGGGCATTGATGTTTCCATACCAGGGTCTGATGCAGCCAGTTAATATACTCTCCACTACAATATACTCTCTACAGAGAGGTTTGTCAGAGTTTTAGATTTCATGCTGAATCTCCACAAACTCATAAGGAAATAGAGGCGCTGCCATGCTTTCGTCATTACTGCACTTGCATGCTAGGCCCAGGATGAATTTAAAGTTGCTAACCCTCTCCACCTGTGCTCACTCAATGAGAACTGGCTCATGGACTTCTAGTTTTCTTCTCCAGAAGTCTACAATCAGCTCCTTGGTCTTGCTGACATTGAATAAAAGACTTTTATAATGACACCACTCAGTCAGATTTTTCACCTCCTTCCTATATGCAGAGTCATTTCCAACTTTGATTCTGTCTACAACAGTGGTGTCATCAGCAAGCTTGAATATGGCATTGGAACTGTGCATAGCCACATGGTCAAATGTAAAGCAAGTAGAACAGAGGACTAGCACACAGCCTTGTGGTGCACCTGTGCTGATGGAGATTGTGGATGAGATGTTGTTGCCAGTCTGAATTGATTGGGGTCTCTAAGTGAGGAAATCCAGGATCCAAATTGACAAGGATGCATTGAGGCTAAGGTTTCAGAGCTTATTAATTAGTATTGAAGGGATGATGGTATTGAATGCTGAGCTGTAGTTGGTAAAGAGCACCCTGATGTATGCATCTTTGCTGTTCAGATGTTCCAGCGTTGACTGATGAGCCAATGTAATAGCATCTGCTGTGGACCTGTTGCTCTGGTAGGTAAATTGGAGTGGATCTAAGTCGCTTCTCAGGCAGGAGTTCATAGGTTTCATCACCAACCTCTCAAAACACTTCATCACAGTCAATAAACACTTATCAATGTGAAGATATCCGAAATACATCAAGGCCTTCTTCCACAGTTGTTCATATTTTCAGCCCTTCCGAAACCATATATTCTTTGTACAGAATAAAATCCAGAAATGGATCTTAACCAATTAAGAAAAATATAGTATGCAAGAAGTTTCTCACCAAACAGCCACCAACTCCCACATGTGATCAAAACTAGTCCTGGAGATCCTGACATCTCTACCCAGGTGATTACAGAATGGAATTCTACTGATACTGAAAAGCAGAATTAACCCTTCACTCTATAATCATAGACTTTAAAGAACTACCGGTTCTTTATGATTCTTTCAGCAATCTCACTTAAAACTTCATGGGTGATGGTCAAAGAAAAAAATTTACCTGCTTCTCTGATTTCTTTTTCCCCATACAATGTTGTGAATCTTCAAATTCATCTTCTTCATCGTCTCCTGAAGAATCTTCAGCATCTCCTGATGAATCTTCAGCAGAATCATTATTTGACAAACTCCCAGAACTGACATCATCACTATCACTTTCATCT
Organism: Hypanus sabinus; assembly: GCF_030144855.1. Lineage (NCBI taxonomy): Eukaryota > Metazoa > Chordata > Chondrichthyes > Myliobatiformes > Dasyatidae > Hypanus > Hypanus sabinus. The sequence continues at coordinate 44,027,620 of NC_082716.1, read as the reverse complement.
TCCTCAATCTGTTTATCTGGTCCAGACTTATCAATGGGCATATCCGAGATTAAGAGTGCATTTAAACCGTTTTCTAATTTGATATACCTGAAATACATTGAGAGCATTTATAACAAATTACTTTTTCCATACAAAAATCTACTTTACTTGATGTGCCATGTTAAAATGATAAAAGATCACTAAATATTGTATTCATTTATATTTATTATTCATTCTTAATCACATTTATAATTGATAGTTTCATTTTTAAAAACTTTTTATACTAAAACTTTGCACTTCATCATTTTCACCTTTACTTTTGCCCAAGCTGCTTTTCCTACAAGTTTAGACCACTTTCTTCAGCTGAATGAAATAATTTGAAGATTCAGATTGGTACATACAATCAGGTACAGTAGTTAACTAACAATTCTGCACACTGCCTACCTACACCTTAAGTAATGCTGAAACACTACATCTGCAAGTTGAAGAGGCCACAATTTGTTACATCAAGGTAACAAAAAGCATCAGGAGTTTCTGAGATATAAATGCAACAGATTCTGCAGATGCTGGAAATGCTGAGCAACACACACAAAATGCTGGAGGCATTTGAACCTTTCACCAGAACTGGGAAAGAAGGGAGCAGAAGCTGGAATATGGAGGAGGAGAGAGGGGAAATGAGTATGACAGCGTAGCTGTTAGCACAATGCTACTACAGCCCAGGGTGTTCCAAGTTCTATTCTGACGTCCTCTGTAAAAATAAAGTCTGTGCGTTCTTCCCATGAGGGCACGAGTTTTCTCCAAGTGCTCCAGTTTCCTCCCACAGTCCAAAGACGTACCCATTAATTGTCCTGTGATTAGGCTAGCTTTAAATAGTTGGGCTATTCAGCAGGTCGGGCAACATTTGTCGGGTCTCAGCCTGAAACGTTGACTGCTCATTTCAACAGATGCTGCCTCTCCTGCTGAGTTTATCCAGCTTGTTTGTACATGTTGATTTGACCACAGCATCTGCAGTGTACTTTGTGTTTAAATAGTTGGGCTGCTGGGTGGTGCGGCTCATTGAGCTGGAAGGGCCTGTTTCATACTGTATCTCTAAACGAATTAATGAAAATTTAAATCACAATGATGTGTTGCATGGCAGGTTTTGAGAAGTGCTATCTTTTGATGTGCAGTGAGGAAACAGGGAACAAGAGATATACTTAGAGAAAGATGATAACACATGTTCTATTTAACCATGAGGTTGACATCTTGTGAAGCTGACATCACAAGCTCTGAAAATTAACAAAAGGTGGAGAATTGTTATTTTAAAGAATTGTTTAACAAGTAAATGTCATTACACATCTACAATTTTCAGTGTTAGAGAAAATGAATGATAGTGATTTATTTTAATATCAAAAGGGGTACTTACTCTTTAAAATACTTTGAGGAATAGATCTATCATCCAAGGACAAGAATGTCACAGTACTTATGCCATGAGGCAAAGAACAAAATATCTTCACAAAACTAATAGCAAATGGCCCTTCGGTTGTACCAAATTTCTATTCTATTGTATTTGTTTCCATTTCCACCCCAGGCAGTACCCACTACTCTATAAATAAATTTGATCCACACATTTCCTTTGAACGTTCTCACCTGAAAAGCATGCCCTCAAGTATTAGGCATTTCAGCTCTGAGAAAGTGATACCAGTGGTCTGTCTGCTCTATCTATACCTCAGCATAACCTTCCAAAGTACACTTTTGGTCAGGTTAAGCTCCATCTTGCATTTTTACAACTGATCTATATTTTGCAATATGCTTGGCAATATTGCCTGCAATACCAATTTTTGTAGTCAGCAAACTTACTAACTCACTCATCTAGTTATCATCCAAGTCATTTATATAACAAATAGTTGAGGCTCCCAGTATGGATCCCTGCAGAACACTAGTCACAGACCTCCAGCCAGAATAAGTCCCATCGACCATGTTGTCTTCAAAGGGTAAGCCAATCCTGAACCCAAACAACCAAATCACTATGCAGCTTAATCATCTGGATTAGCCTAGCATAAGGGACCTTGCAGAAGGACATTGTTTTCCAAATGCTCATAATTCTTATTGATAAGAATCCTTTCCCTAGCACTAATATGAGACTCACCAGTCTATAGTTTCCAGGATCATCCCTTCTTCCCTTTTGAGTAATATTAACATTAGCTACTTGCTAGTGCTCCAAGACTTTGCCTGTGGTTAGAGAGGTCATTAAGTTATTGATTAAGGACCTAGCTCTCATCTCTTGCCTCCCTCAATAACCTGGGGTATATCACATCTTGAGCCCTAGGGACCTATCCATCTCATCTCCAACAGCAACTATATCTTTCTTTCTGCCATTAACCATTTATATGTCTTGCCTAATGTTTCACTACCATATGCAAAAAAATATCAGGAGTGCCACAATCATGCTGCAAATCTGGCCACAACTTTGGGGCCAACATTTTTTAAAATTCACTTTTCATACTTTAATGTTAATTAAATCCAAGCACTTTATTTAGTCATTAATTTTCATTACTTAAACAAAACACCTTGTCTACTCCAAATCAATGTTCCAGTAATGTTACTTCCATGAATGAGTTTTGATCAGTTAGAGGACTGTTTCACACAAGGGGTAACAAACAGATGACATACTGAAGTTAGCTGGCAAAGGCAAAAATCAGGGAACTTTTTTGATAAAAACGCTGAGCTATTATGAACAGGAATGGTATTTACTGAAAGCATGGTTGAAGCACATTCAGTTGTAACTTGCAAAATGGTATTGGATGTGCAATGAAGAGAGAAGGTACAAAGGTATTGAGAAATATCAATGATGTGAAACGAATGAGGTAGCTTCATCGAGATTAACATGAAAGTGAACATGTGTGTTGCATAATTCTGGAAAATCAGCTTAACCAAGCACTCCTGAAATCAAACCCTATGAAGACTGTATCCACTCTTGTTAACTTCTTTATTTTGTACCAAAACAAGCAGGTTTCAATTCCTTAATAACCAGTGAACTCTAGCCTGAAAAGACTCTTAGAGTTTAGTTCTTAAAATTTTGTAGCTCCATCAGGAGGACATTTAGAGTGTAATTCACTTTAATCACCTTTGCTGTGCTTCATTTTAAGACAAAACATATTTGACAAGAATTAGTCCTGAAGAATGGTCTTGGCCCAAAACGTAGACTTTCCATAGATGCTGTCTGACCTGCTCAGTTCTGGGGGGGGGGGGGGGGGGCGCTTTATATTTCCAGCATCTGCACAGTTTCTCAGTTTTTGACAATAATTCTGCAGATAACATTTCAGTCACTTGGATCAATAAAGGCAACACAGATCTGAATTTCAGTGGACAATTTCAACTAACATGTTTTTAACAGCTTTCAGCAACAGCTTTCATAATGCATTCTTGCCAAATGAATGGCAATAAAGAGAGCACATGGAATAACTCCTAAAAGTCTTCTTCAATAAGATCTTAAAGACAGCAAGTTGGAGAGATAACTCCATGTCTGGGCATTAGGTATATTCAGCAGTAATTGAGCAATTACAATAAAGGATGCTCAAGAAGACAGGTCACCTCAGCACAAATTAAATTTTAAAAACAATATTTTTTAATCTGGATGATGCTTAATGAAGCACAGAACAGTTGGTAACTTTACACACTGATATCAAAGAAATACATACTGTGATATATTTTAAGTTTTTTTGTTTGCCACCTTATAAACATATAAAATATATAAAAATAACATCCCAGCTAACGTACATAATAAACTAAAAGATTAGCAACGCACAATACTGTAGTCACAAGCAGATTCAAGGTCGACCTTGAACCTTACCTGTACTTGAATTATATATGTTAGTCATTGTTATTTCCATACATATTTTACTCACAAATATTCTCTCAACAAAATCCTGCTGATAATCCGATTTTCTAAACATTTCCGGATATCGTTACAAGTCCTCACACTACAGAGTTGGGAAATGCTCACATAGTAGTAATCGCGTAGCAAATGAAAAACGCCAGTAACGAAACGGGACTAAACTGCCTCCAATACATACATGAAAACGTTGGAGCATATAATTGCCTCTGAAAAATAATTAAAATATTCCCCAATTCAGTTCGGGGCTGCTACTTGGAAATCACATAACGATTACTTAAACAGCAGTATCTTCTAGCGTTCTACAGGTTCTGAGGTTATAAATGGAAATCTAATGAACTCCAATCTGACTGCCTTCCAGAGGCAATCCTCAACTTGCACCCTGATCTTCGTTGTACGCAAATGAAGAAATTCTCCATGGGGAAGATCTGTTAAAGACATCTCCCTCCGATTTTTGGATCGTTCACTATCAGGTCCCACATTTATGTCCCAGGAATGATTTAACATGAGTGTTTTTCAGCAACACAAAAAGAAAATCTGCCCGTGACTTTGGCAGGCCACCCTCTCCCCATCCATCGCTGGCCGGTGCAGGCCCTAAAGAGAACCGCCGCTCCTTACCTGTACTCTTTGGGGTCACTAGGAGATTTGACAATGTCCGCATCGCCTCGGTTGTTCTCCAGCTTACATTCCCCCTCCTCCTCCGAACCACTATCTACACGCTGGCCCGAGTCTCTGGTGGCCGTTTTGGACTTGTTCCTGACCGGCATAGCCAGGCCGCGCCGCTCACGCCAGGAGACGGAGAATGTGCTCACAGCAGCCCGCGGACTCCCACACGCCGCCGAAAGCCTCGGCCCAAACCTCCGGCCAACCAAACTTGCAAGCGACGTAAGTAATGCGAAGGATCCTTTCAAAGGCTTCACCAGCCCCGAGGTGGGATCCGAATAAGAGCCGGGTGCGAATGCGAGAGGGTGCAGCGTGGCAAGGGATCTCCAGCAGGAAGACGTTCTCGCCGACCCCTTCCTGACCCCCCCGTTTACCGTCCGCAGCATCAGTTAATCCCGCCCGCCGGATAGCCATTGGTGCTTATTTTAAAAAACAACAAATCCGTACGGCTGTCCGGCACGTCAATCATGAACATAAAGTTAGGTTGCAACGTAGCTATTGTCCGTGCACTCTGTTTAAAGGTGGCTTATTTACTCTTTTCTGATGCAAAGATCTGATACAAATCTTTTGTTAACGTACTGTTTTTTATGTTAATTTACATATGTAACATTTAAGATGTGACCATAGTTTCATGTCGTAGAGCACAATTTAGTCTCACGTGCAAAATTTGTGACTAAGAGAAAAGGGACTGTTTTGCGGACGGAAAGCTGCAACCGGTACTAATCCTGAATTTCTAGAAAAGATCTCGTAGTTAATATAAAAGGTTGGGAAAAATTTAGTTTGCTAGGCAGCATCTGTAGAAAGAGAAATGGAAATGCAAAGAAATTCTGCAGATACTGGCTATGTTGACCTTCAGGGGACCACGAACTTGTCGTTGGGTTTGGAGGCTTGCGTGCCTCAATGACCCGGAGAACCACGTTGGCTGGAGTCGGAGCTTTATGCTTTGGCTCTCCGTGCCAAACAGATCAAAGGGTGGAGGCCAGACTAAGAATGGCCCACCAGTCCTCTAGGTTCGGGGGTTTAGCTCAGGGCTAACAACCCTGACTAAAAAAAACCGAAACTATTACGGAAACAACAATGCGAATTCTTCTCCATCTGAGTCTCCACCCAGTACTTGAGTGACTGACAGTACTGAAAACCCGAGGAAGCTACTGCCATGATGAAGGAAGTCCTGAACACCGCGAGAGATGGAGGATCTTCATTGCTGCCCTAAACGCCAGTGGTGTAACGGGCAGTAAGTGGAACTGCGGAGCAAGCACTCAAAGTGCTGGAGAAATTCAGCCAGTCGGGTGGCATCTATCAATGGAAGGGAATAAACAGTTGACATTTAAGGCTGAGACCCTTCATCAGGGTTCTGTCCCTTTCCTTTCCACTTCTGATGAATGTGTCAGCCCAGACATCGATTGATTATTCCTCACCATAGATGCTGCCTGACGAGCTGGGTTATTCCAAACAGAAACCAAGTTAATGTTTCAGGCCCAAGACCCTTCATTAATGTTTTCCTTTGTGTTTTTCTTACCATGGACACAACCCATCTTTCTGGGTGATCCACACTTCTTTAAATTTCAGATTTCCACCATATGTGATATTGGTTGTTAACAAATCTCTGCATCAATCCTAGCTTCATCCACCATTCATCAGTGAGACATTAGAATGGGGTTTGAAAATTTTAAGTTGCCTTGTACTGTGCAGAACATTCAGTATAAGTTTTTTAAAACCATGCTCAAGACAGATTCACCATAGAAATGATAAGGGAATGCGAACTTCATGACACTGGATTTTACTGCTGCAAACCTCCTGCCTCTGGTCACCATTCACTTTACTTTTGTGGAAAGTGGCCAGTGAGTGAGTGGGCCAGTGAAGGAGTGGAGATTTGAGGCTTTGACGAGAAGGGGCTGAGGACGAGCTTCACTCCAAGTGAGGTAAGGCTGGGTAAGTTCCTTTCAAAGGAGAAAGTTTCAAAAGTTGAGGCAAGTATTGGGTAGGTCATGGCAGCTGAGATCAGCCCCGTGGTTTGTTCATCCTGCAGCATGTGGGAAATCAGGGATACTTCCAGTGTCCCTGACGACTATGTGTGCAGGAAGTGTGTCTAACTGCAGCTTCTGGCAGACCGCATTGAGCATCTGGAGCTGCGATTGGATTCATACTGGAGCATCCGCGATGCTGAGAAAGTCGTGAACAGCACGATCAGTGAGTTGGCCACACCGCAGGTAAAGGCTACACAGGCAGAAAGGGAAGGGGTGGCCACTAGACAGTGTAGCAGTAGGCAGGTGGTGCAGGAGTCCCCTGAGGTCATCTCCCTCCTAAACAGATATACTGTTTTGGATACTGTTGGGGGAGATGTTTCATCGGGGAAGGCAGCAGCAGCCGAGTTCATGGCACCATGGGTGGCTCTGCAGCACAGGAGGGAAGGAAAAGGAGTGGGAGAGCTATAGTGATAGGGGATTCAATTGTAAGGGAAATAGATAGGCGTTTCTGCGGCCACAACCGATACTCCAGGATGGTATGTTGCCTCCCTGGTGCAAGGGTAAAGGATGTCTATGAATGGCTGCAGGACATTCTGGAATGGAAGGGTGAACAGCCAGTGGTCGTGGTGCACATAGGTACCAACGATATAGGTAAAAAACGGGATGAGGTCCTACAAGGTGAATTTAGGGAGTTAGGATATAAACTAAAAAGTAGGACCACAAAGGTAATAATCTCTGGATTACTACCAGTGCCACATGCTAGTCACAGTAGAAATAGGAGGATATTTCAGATGAATATGTGGCTTGAAAAATGGTGCAAGGGAGAGGGATTTAAATTTCTGGGGCATTGGAACCAGTTCTGGGGGAGGTGGGACTGGTATAAACAGGACAGTCTGCACCTGGGCTGGACTGGAACCAATGTCCGAGGGGGAGCGTTTGCTACTGCTGTTCAGGCGGCTTTAAACTAATATGGCAGGGGGATGGGAACAAGTGCAGAGAGACAGAGGGGTGTAAAATGAGGGTAGAAGCAGAAAGTAGTAAGGTGAAAAGTGGCAAGCAGGCAAATCCAGGGCAAAAAGGGCCACTTTTCAACATAATTGTATAAGGGCTAAGTGTAGTAAAAACAAGCCTGAAGGCTTTGTGTGTCAATGCGAGGAGCATTCGTAACAAGGTGGATGAATTGAATGTGCAGATAGTTATTAATGAATATGATATAATTGGGATCACAGAGACAGGGCTCCAGGGTGACCAAGGATGGGAGCTCAACATCCAGGGATATTCAATATTCAGGAGGGATAGACAGGAAAGAAAAGGAGAGGAGATTAACGCAATAGAAAAGAAGGACATTAGCCTGGAGGATGTGGAATCAATATGGGTGGAGCTGCATAACACTAAGGGGCAGAAAACACTGGTGGGAGTTGTGTACAGGCCACCTAACAGTAGTAGTGAGGTTGGGGATGGCATTAAACAGGAAATTAGAAATGCGTGCAATAAAGGAACAGTAGTTATAATGGGTGACTTCAATCTACATATAGATTGGGTGAACCAAATTGGTAAGGATGCTGAGGAAGAGGATTTCTTGGAATGTATGCGGGATGGTTTTCTGAACCAACATGTCGAGGAACCAACTAGAGAGCAGGCCATTCTAGATTGGGTATTGAGCAATGAGGAAGGGTTAGTTAGCAATCTTGTCGTGCGAGGCCCCTTGGGTAAGAGTGACCATAATATGGTGGAATTCTTCATTAAGATGGAGAGTGAAATAGTTAATTCAGAAACAAAGGTTCTGAACTTAAAGAAGGGTAACTTTGAAGGTATGAGACGTGAATTAGCTAAGATAGACTGGCAAATGATACTTAAAGGGTTGACGGTGGATATGCAATGGCATTTAAAGATCGCATGGATGAGCTACAACAATTGTTCATCCTAGTTTGGCAAAAGAATAAACCAGGGAAGGAAGTGCACCTGTGGCTGACAAGGGAAATTAGGGATAGTATCAAGTCCAAAGAAGAAACATATAAATTAGCAAATAAAAAAGCAGCACACCTGAGGACTGGGAGAAATTCAGAGATGAGCAGAGGAGGACAAAGGGCTTAATTAGGAAAGGGAAAAAATATTATGAGAGAAAGTTGGCAGGGAACATAAAAACTGACTGTAAAAGCTTTTATAGATACGTGAAAAGAAAAAGATTGGTCAAGACAAATGTAGGTCCTTTACAGTCAGAAACAGGTGAATTGATCATAGGGAACAAGATCATGGCAGACCAATTGAATAACTACTTTGGTTCTGTCTTCACTAAGGAGGTCATAAATAATCTTCTGGAAATAGTAAGGGACCGAGGGTCTAGTGAGATGGAGAACTGAAGGGAATACATGTTAGTAGGGAAGTGGTGTTAAGTAAATTGAAGGGATTAAAGGCAGGTAAATCCCTAGGGCCAGATGGTCTGCATCCCAGAGTGCTTAAGGAAGTAGCCCAAGAAATAGTGGATGCATTGGTGATAATTTTTCAAAACTCCTTAGATTCTGGATTAGTTCCTGAGGATTGGAGGGTGGCTAACGTAACCCCACTTTTTAAAAAAGGAGGGAGAGAAAAACTGGGGAATTATAGACCGGTTAGACTGACATCGGTGGTGGGGAAAATGCCAGAGTCAGTTATCAAAGATGTGATAACAGCACATTTGGAAAGAGGTGAAATCATCGGACAAAGTCAGCATGGATTTGTGAAAGGAAAATCATATCTGACGAACCTTATAGAATTTTTTGAAGATGTAACTAGTAGAGTGGATAGGGGAGAACCAGTGGATGTGGTATATTTAGATTTCAAAAGGCTTTTGACAAGGTCCCACACAGGAGATTAGTGTGCAAACTTAAAGCACGCGGTATTGGGGGTATGGTATTGATGTGGATAGAGAATTGGTTGGCAGACAGGAAGCAAAGAGTGGGAGTAAACGGGACCTTTTCAGAATGGCAGGCAGTGACTAGTGGGGTACCACAAGGCTCAGTGCTGGGACCCCAGTTGTTTACAATATATATTAATGATTTAGATGAGGGAATTAAATGCAGCATCTCCAAGTTTGTGGATGACACGAAGCTGAGTGGCGGTGAGGAGGATGCTAAGAGGATGCAGGGTAACTTGGATAGGTTAGGTGAGTGGGTAAATTCATGGCAGATGCAATTTAATGTACAAACAAACATGAGGAAATCTGCAGATGCTGGAAATTCAAAATGCTGGTGGAACACAGCAGGTCAAGGAGAAGCACTGTCGATGTTTTGGGCCGAGACCCTTCGTCAGGACTAACTGAAAGGAAAGATACTAAGAGATTTGAAAGTAGTGGGGGGGAGGGGGAAATGCAAAATGATAGGAGAAGACTGGAGGGGGTGGGATGAAGCTAAGAGCTGAAAAGGTGATTGGTGAAAGTAATACAGAGCTGGAGAAGGGAAAGGATCATGGGACGGGAGGCCTCGGGAGAAAGAAAGGGGGAGGGGGGGAGCACCAGAGGGAGATGGAGAACAGGCAGAATGATGGGCAGAGAGAGAGAAAAAAAAACAAACTAAATATGTCAGGGATGGGGTAAGAAGGGGAGAAGGGGCATTAACGATAGTTAGAGAAGTCAATGTTCATGCCATCAGGTTGGAGGCTACCCAGCCAGTATATAAGGTGTTGTTCCTCCAACCTGAGTGTGGCTTTATCTTGACAGTAGAGGAGGCCATGGATAGACATAACAGAATTGGAATGGAACATGGAATTAAAATGTGTGGCCACTGGGAGATCCTGCTTTCTCTGGCGGACCGATCATAGGTGTTCAGCAAAACGGTCTCCCAGTCTGCGTCGGGTCTCACCAGTATATAAAAGACCACACCGGGAGCACCGGATGTAGTATACCACACCAGCCGACTCACAGGTGAAGGGTCGCCTCACCTGGAAGGGCTGTCTGGGGCCCTGAATGGTGGTGAGGGAAGAAGTGTAAGGGCAGGTGTAGCACTTGAGGGAGGAAGTGTAAGGCACCTTCCACCCTCCCCCCACCCTCCTTATAGGACCCCTGCCCCCTCCTCCTTCAGACCTGACGAAGGGTCTCAGCCCGAAATGTTGACTGCTCATTTCAACAGATGCTGCCCAACCTGCTGAGTTCATCCAGCTTGTTCGTACGTGTTGATTTGACCACAGCATCTGCAGTGTACTTTGTGTTTAAAACTGAGCATTGCTTAAGTAGAAGTCAATGTAAGCACAAGAGTCATGGGTGAATTAAGACAAGAGTAGCAGAAAATTGGATGATTACAGAGTGTAGAACAAGGAATATTGGTCAGAAGTACATTGGATTAGTCAAACCTGGATGTAATTAAAGTATAAATGAAGGTTCGATCGCACATAGGCAAAGATAGAGAAGAGCCTAGCAAAAGAAAGGAGGTGGAAGCAGTTAGTCTTATTGGTAATGTAGAGATCATGTTCAAAACTGGCTGGAGTGTTCACTGAGATTTTTGACACCTCACTTCAGCAGTCAGAGGTACCCACCTGCTTCAAGCAGGCTTCATTTATACTGATGCTTAAGAGAATGTAGTAACTTACCTCAATGACTATTGTGCAGTAGCACTTTCCTCCATGGTGATGATATGTTTTAAGCGGTTGGTAATGAAACATATCAACTCCTGCCTGAGGAACGACTTGGATCCTCTCCAGTTTGACCCCAGTTGCACCACAAGGCTGTGTGTTTAGCCCCCTGCTGTGCTCACTGTGTACTTATGACTGTGTGACTAAGCACAGCTTCAATGCCATATTTAAGCTTGCTGATGATACCACTGTCGTTGGCTGAATCAAAGGTAGTGATGAATCAGCATAAAGGAGGGAGATTGAAAATATGGCTGAGTGGTTCTTCAACAACAACCTCTTACTCAATGTCAGCAAGACCATGCAGCTGATTATTTACTTCAGGAGAAAGAAACCAGAGGTCCAAGAACCAGTCCTCGTCAGAGGATCAGAAGGAGAGGGTTAGCAACTTTAAAATGTTTGATGTTATTATTTTTGGAAGACCTGTCCAGGACCCAGCATGTAAGTGCAATTATTAAGGAAGCACGGCAGCACCTCTACTTCCTATGGAGTTTGCGAAGATTAAGCATGACACCTAAAACTTTGACAAATTGCTATAGATGAGAGTATATAGACAAATTGCTATAGTAGAGAGTATATAGATGTGCTCTTTTACACACTGGTATGTAAACATCAATGCCCTTGGAACAGAAAATCTGACAGGAAGTAGTGGATATGGCCTAGTCCATCACGAGTGTAAGTCCTCCACACCATTGAGCACATCTACACAAAATGTTGCAGTATCCATCCTCCGGTTCCCCCCCCCCCCCCAACCCACTTCCCCACCCAGGACATGCTCTCTTCTCACTGCCATTATCAGGAAGAAGATACAGGATCCTCAGGACTCACATCAACAGGTTCAGGAATAGCTACTACTCCTCAACCATCAGGCTCTTGAACCAAAGGGATCACTTCACTCATCCTCACGTGCCCCATCATTGAACTGTTCCCAGAAACTTTGGACTCATTTTCACGAACTCTTCAGCTCATGTTCTCGATACTAATTGCTTAACCATATAACCATATAACAATCACAGCATGGAAACAGGCCATCTTGGCCCTCCTAGTCCGTGCCGAACCCTTAATCTCACCTAGTCCCACCTACCCGCACTCAGCCCATAACCCTCCACTCCTTTCCTGTCCATATACCTATCCAATTTTACCTTAAATGACACAACTGAACTGGCCTCTACTACTTCTACAGAAAGCTCATTCCACACAGCTATCACTCTTTGAGTAAAGAAATACCCCCTTGTGTTTCCCTTAAACTTCTGCCCCCTAACTCTCAAATCATGTCCTCTAGTTTGAATCTCCCCTACTCTCAATGGAAGCAGCCTGTTCACGTCAACTCTATCTATCCCTCTCAAAATTTTAAATACCTCGATCAAATCCCCCCTCAACCTTCTACGCTCCAATGAATAGAGACCTAACTTGTTCAACCTTTCTCTGTAACTTAATTGCTGAAACCCAGGTAACATCCTAGTAAATCGTCTCTGCACTCTCTCTAATTTATTGATATCTTTCCTATAATTCAGTGACCAGAACTGCACACAATATTCCAAATTTGGCCTTACCAATGCCTTGTACAACTTTAGCATTGCATCCCAACTTCTGTACTCAATGCTTTGATTTATAAAGGCCAGCGTTCCAAAAGCCCTCTTCACCACCCTATCTACATGAGACTCCACTTTCAGGGAACTATGCACAGTTATTCCTAGATCTCTCTGTTCCTCTGCATTCCTCAATGCCCTACCATTTATTTATTTATTTGCTCATTTATTTCTTTTTTTTTCTTTATTTTGTATTTGCACAGTTTGTTGTCTTTTGCATACTGGTAGAACACCCGTGGGGGCAGTCTTTCATTGATTCTATTATGGATTTATTGAGTATGCCTGCAAAAAATGAATCTCTAGGTTGTATATCGTGATATTTATGTACTTCAATAATAAATTTACTTTGAACTTTTAACTGCATTTAGGTCAGATATACATGAAACAGTGTCATTCAATTTCAGTGCATTGGCTTTGGAATAGAGTTTGTGATCAGACTGAAAGACAGTGGCTTCAGCTTTCCCAGTGTTTGGTCTGAGGAAATTTAAAAACTCCATGGTGTGTAAGACAGAGGTGGGTGGTGTAAGTATAAATGCAAAAACTAATGTTGTATTTTCAGATGATGAAGCTGAAGGGAAACAAGTAGTTTAGAAATAGCATCACATTCTACAGTGCTCAGAATTTACCCTAAAACAACAAATGATGCAAAATATCCTTCCTTGATCTTTGTATAAACCCAAGGTCTAATTTTGTTTGCCTTCAAATTAATATCAAACATATCATCAAAAGGCCTGAACATACTAACAGAATTCCCAATGCAATTTTCACACACTGAAAATAGTCGACCTGAGGCAGTGTAATGGGTTGATGTGCAGGAAATTTCCTTAGCAACTTACATCCTTGGTTTGTTCTGCCATCTGTCAGCCAAGGAGGTTCCTGTGGAAATCTCTCTATGTTGGGATCCCCCAATGGAAACTTGGGTGGAGAGATGTTGCATGTGACATATCTTTTAGTTGTTTTTTCAATTCAAGGTGATCTGTCACTTCCACAGTTCTTATATCCATGTCCTATGTACAAGTGTTTGTATTTGCAGAATAGACAAAGTTATAGCCTCTCTTTGAATACTTAAAGGAGTTGCACCTCAAATGCTGATGCCACCTCAGGCCAATGTAACAAATCTTTGAGTACCTTGTGTAGAATGAGATGCCCCTTTGTCAGGTTGCTTCAAGGCCTTCCTGGATGGCTACACACAAAGCAAAGCATTGCAGCATTATGAGGCTCATCCATCTCCACTACCTCACCTACTGAAGTTACATTCAATGTCCAGTATCTTTGGAGAGGGACAACACAATATCCACTGGAAGCCTACAGGGCCAAAAAGGAAAAGAGTCAACATGATACTGCCAGGACCCTGCCTCCCTCTCTCCCTGGAGTTAACCATTATCTGAGACACTGTAGCTTACAGCCACTCGATATAGAATCCTTGCCTAATTACTACATCCTAGAAATAGGTCACATCTATTCTTATATCTGAACTCAAGTATAACATTGCAGCTTCTACCTAATCCTCATCCCCATTGTTCAGCTTCTAGCTTGGGTAACAAACTGGGGTCTACGGACCCCTTTGTTAATAGTAGGGGTCCAAGGCATAAAGAAAGGTTGGGGAGCCTTGATCCAGCTGATAGACTTTTTTGAACGCTGGTGCTGTCACTAATGCTGTTGCATTCTCATCACTGCAGTTATTAGGATGGGTAGAAGCCAGATTGTGAGTGAACGACTCAGGGGTCAGATGGAAGAGACAGTGCTAAGATCTTTCCAATGTATGCATCTGGAGTTCCACCTGCTCTTGTATCTGGTTTCATTAACTGCAACCAAGAATCAGATAATGATACTTCATGTAAGGTAGTCATTGACAAGAGAGGATTGTTTGGATTCATGTTGGAAAGGGCAAGCCAAGACAACTAAAAGAGGAAGAGTCATACGCCTTTTTGCACAATGGTGTCAGTAGGCAACTGGGCAATAATCAATAGCAATTTCTAAAATGTATATTGCATTAACAAATATGAATAAATAATAATAGTATACCAGACATTACATTAATTCATGACTTAGTATTGTTTCTTTAGTCAGATTTTTGTAACCCAAACATAATAGGTATAATTTTTTATTTTGGAAAAAAAGTCACCACATTGCCAGCAGATGGAGTCAAAACATTGTATTTTACTGGAAGGAACAGATAAAGATTCAAATCTGATACAACAAATCCCTACACAGATTTTTCATTTTGCCTTTTTTTTAAAATATAATCAGGTTTGTTATTCAACAGTTTGATAAAGTTAGGATTTTCTGCAGGCAGATTGTTACTAAAATATTAGTATATTCATCACTTTCTGGAATTTGGATCCCAGGATGGTAGAGTCACAAAATATTTTACTTTTCTGCCTGAGTAGTGCTAGTGGAACCAATGCAAAATTAAGGATAAGAGTCTTTGAAGACAGCAATCTACAGGTCCAAACAAAACTTTTGATCTATAGCGCAGTCATCCTCCTTTCATTACTGAATGGAACTGGACATTGGATCACCTACAGTAGACACCTGAAAGCCCTGGAACGATACACCGAAGATCTTTATGAAAGATTGAGGATCAGCTAGAAGGACAGATGCACTAACACCTGCGTACTGGAGGAGGCCAATGTAAATAGCATCTCCACCATGATAAAGCAGCACCTACTCTGATGGACAGATCATGTCATCCAGATTGCTAACTCACATCTCTCCAAACAGAGCCTTTACTTCCAGTTGAAGGAAGGTCAATAAGCACTTGGTGGGCAAAGAAACACTTCAAAGATAACATCAAAATCAGTCTAAAGATATCCAACATTACATCGAAAAACTGTTAAGACATTGTACTCAACAGATACACCTGGAGGAAATCTGTTCAAGAAGCAGCTATGCTACATGAGAGCGACCTCTGCTATGCTACAGAGAACAAGTGGCAGCTGCAAAAGGAGAGAGTGGAACAACAAAAAGACCCAACCATTCACCACGATCACCATTTACTCATGCCCACACTGCACCAGAATATGTAGATCCCATTTTAGCATCTCCAGCTACCCAGGGACCTACCAATAGACACCTCCCTAGAAGAGTAACTTACTCGACTTGAGTGATCACACTTTTACGATTATTTTTCTTCCAGGAGGTTCAGGTGAATAGGCTTGTTGAGAAGGATCAACTATTCTCAAAAGGACAGCCATATAGTTCAATGATAAATCTAAATTCGCACCACTGGGAGGGAGATTTCATCTTATGCTTCAACATGTCACAGAATGAAAATGCTGATTTGTGACAGTGGACCAGACTCTCTACCACCATTTAACTCAGCTTGTTCAGGATGGACACTGGAACTTGATTATATGATTACTCCTTCAGTAAATCTTGTATACCAAAAATAAGTTAAGCCAGTCCCCTCATATCAGTTCTAGTCATAATTGCAATTGTCACTCTTTACTGAGATTGACACATGATTCTCCTTTTAATGACAAAAAGTTTCTCAACCCCCCCCCCCTAAACCCCCGGAGCTTGGCATTGTTCTACAGAAATAGCACCATGGACAATAAATTTAAACATGCAAGTAAAAATTCATGAAAATAGCATATAGTGGTCTGATTATCAAAGAGGTGATGAACCAGGGCATGATCCTATCATTACCTTCCTTAAGAGAAAAAGTTTTATGATCAGATTCCTCAGTGCAGAAAGGAAAATTGGCACATTCTGGAGCTGCTGCTTTAGGTACATTAGAAGCATAGGAAAAAGAACCACGGCCAGAGCAGAAGAACTACGTTTAGAAAGGATGGGGGAAGAGAGGTTAGAAATGATCAAGTCTCCAAATTTCTCACAATTTGTGATGGACATCATGTTTCGTTACAGAGAAAAGTAGGGTACCAAGGCACACAGAGCAAAGGTTGTAAATATAATTGAGATGGCATGGGGAAGTGCTCCAAGTGAATTATTGATCAGGATTGAGTGTATGAGATATTATTAATTTTTTTTAAATCCTAATTAAACCATCCAATTTAAACTTTGTCTTCATTTATAAATTTGCCAAAGCAAAATAATACTTGCTTAAACATGCAAAGAAAATTTATCCAGAATTGTGTTGTTCCTGGAAATAAATTTTTGAATTAGTCTGGAAATCAATAAGGAAATATTAAATGATGTATTTTTATATAATTTCAATGTCATTTCACTATGAAACTACCAGCAGATAATTTAGAAATTGTTTTAACAGCCCATGTTTAATCCTTGACAAAACACTATTAAACTTTGATTGAAAAAAACAGACATAATTAAAGGATTTGCAAAGCCACAAGTACAAGTTTTTTTTTGTGACATTAGAAATTTTCCTTAAAGTTCTGTTACTAGTTCAGCAGAGTGCTGAAGAATAAGACACAGTTCTAAGAATTCCAGACTTGGTTCATACCTTTTAAACTTTATTTTTAAAAATACACATAAAAATATAAAAACATGTGCCCACTTTTCAAGCTATCATCAAGATAAATTTGAAGCTGAAATCATCCACTAAGCAAACATCTCATAATCTTACACTTTTAAGATAATGAAGAAAAATCCTAAGAGCATGATATGAAATTTTCCTTCAAGTATATTTAAACATTACAAATATCAACAGAAGCAACACTCAATACAGTGAATTCCAGTTAGTTGGGCCATCGGGTAATCAGTGCAGCCACTTAATTTGGGCCACCTCTTAAAGAACAAAAAATAATCAAGAAGATAGCCTGGGCTCCATTTGTTTATTTGGGGAACTATGCTATTTAATTAAGGCAGGAGACTGTTGCCAAACAGTTTCTAACTAGTGTCAAACATGAACACACTATAATGTGCTTAGAACGAACAGTTTTTAAATAGCATCAGTTGCATGAGCTTATTTTCAAAAAGTGGTTATTTCTGCCACTGTTAGTTGGCAAGAAATAACCAGGATGACAATTCAGAACTGATATGTTCATTGTAGTTTCAAGAATTCAGCCTTGGAGACACAAGGAATGGCCGAGAGTGAAAAATTAAACAATTTCACTACTTCAACAAGTTAGGCACTACAAAGAATCTAAAGGTATCGACAATCAATTTGAATGTTACAAGGAAGATAAAGGATGCAATTGTTGATAGCATTTTATGAAGGCATTTCATTATCTACATGAGATGTCTGCACTGCTTTCGTTAAAATAAAGCGACAGCATATCTGAATTTCTCCATCAATAACTAATAGGAACTAAAATACAGTCTTATAGTACTGTAGTAGAATTGATGGTGTTCTAATATATTCTGTATTTAATTTAAATACATAATTTGTTACTCAGTTAAATGGTAGTTTGTGTTTTTATACATTTTTAACTGTTTCCATGAAACTTCGGCTAATTGTGCAACTGCTTAACTGAGCCAAAATGTATGGTCCTGATGTGTCCCAATTAACCACAATCCATTGTATTTCAAATGCTTACCACTAACGTACAACATTCAGGTTTACACTTCATCTTAAACTTTACCTAAGCATTGTTTAAATAATATTATGCTCACTAAGCTATAATAAGAAATATTTCAATAATACAATAAATTGAGTAATATTATGGATTTAATTTTTCAACATCTAATTATTTGTACATATATATCAAATTCAAATCAAAATTTATTATCTTAATTTTATATGAAACACATAACTAATATTGTTAAAATAATCTAAATTATTTTCTTCACAAAAGCAACATCTCGTGTTCTTCTGAAGAGGAAATCTCAGACTTAACTTTTACTGTATCTTTATCATGAGCAAATTCCACTTTATTTTCTAGTTCAAAATGAGGGAAAACAAAGATGGGTATCACTTAATAATTTGGATTTCCTAGCTTCTTACACAAACATTTCTGCCTCTAGTAGTTGAATCTGGTGAGGGTGAGAATGTGTTAATTGCCTTCATCAGGAGAATCAATGCGTACATTATCACATTGCCTAGTATAATTTAAAATAAAATATCTAAATGTATTAACATGAAATACTTCGTAATAACATCCATTTTCATTTAATATAGAAATCAGACACACAGTTTTTCCATTGCAAATAATCTCCTGCTAGTGGGAATGTTGTAGTGCCAACAAAATGGGAGGGGGAGTCTAATTATAATTAATGTACAAATAATTCAGAAGTTGGTGCTGAATCGCACCCAGAAGCAAATACACAAGCAGAAAACTAAAATATTTTTTGGAACTGTGACCATTGGAAGTGTGTGAGAAGTGAATCAAAATTCTTGATACTTACATGTTATTTTGTTTCCAACAACTTTAAGTCAAATTGTGTTATTGAATTTCTTTCCATACAGTTCTATAAGGTGAACTTGTAATTCCTAATTTGACAATGTTCCTGTTTCGTTTCTTTTGGAGAAACCAGTGGCTGCATGACCAGGAGGTCATCCTCTTGAAAAACACTGTCATTTAAAAACTTACGTCTTGTGTACATAATACATGAAAAGTCATGTGAAAATTTTCATCATCCAAACAGCTTCAGATTAAGTCAGCATTATCACAGACTAAATTGGGTAGAAGTCAAACAAGTAATTAACCTATCGTGCTTTTTAGCCAGTAATAAAGGCATGCATAGAACATATACAGAGATGATGAGATAATAGCTGGAAGAGAAATACTCACATAGTATTTACATACTCAACTTTATTTTCATATTGCACTTATTTGGCCTTACTTTTGCTCTGAATAGGATGTTAGTTTGGAAATTGGAAAGCAGAACAGTCAGTTTTTATGCAGTTAAATGGAAGAAGTGGGAAACATTTGCCTTTATACAAATTACTGTGTCGTACATTGAATATCTTGTCTCTTCATCTAATTACAACACTATTCCAACAATAAGCTGGAAGACAGGAGATCAGGTATAAATTTGACCCATTTGACCAAGATTTACAAATCTTGTAAAACCTTAAATTCCAAATGCAGGGTAATTTGGAGATAATCTACATTTCTTCCACGGTTATAATTTGAGAACTTAGTAGGGGAAGAATCTGTTGTACCAGGGTTTTTAGAAAGTGATATGATTTAATTTAAATTTCAAACCAGAAACATGTAAGAACTTACACTGGTAGATGTAGTTGTTTGATAACATGTGATACATTCTCTCCACACAAAGAAAAAGTATACCATACAATCTCAAGTATTAGTTCCTAATATTTACTATCAAATATTTTCTAAAAATCTAGAATTCAGATCACCAAAAAAAGTGAATTGAGAATGCTTGAAGTCATATTATGCTGATGCTAGCATTTTGCAGTGCAGTTATAGCTGATGTTTTACTACCATGTATCTCCATAGTCTGAATAAAGTTCAAGACAAAGCTCCACTCCATGGAACAAATAATTGCTATTTGTGGGACTCTGAGAGCAAGGAAATGCATCTATAACTATATTGTATTTCCACAAAAAGGAAGTAAAGGAAACTTTGCTTTTAATAAAGTCTTGTTCAGAATAAATAAGTTTTTTCTTTTAAAAATCTTTTCAGGCAAAGGATTGCCACCTGCTGACAGTGTCAGGAAATATAGCAGAGGCTTGCCCTAAACAACAGAGCAGCAGACCATTTCATGGCGAGTCATTACTTCAATAATAAACTGCAAAATAACAAGCCAAAGGGGGCCACAAAACAAGGAACAGATATTTAGCACATCAAGGCAACAAGGTAACTGAAGCTTCGGAGCCATTGGTTGAGACCGGCTGGTTCAATGGGCTAATAAGAACTGTGAATGAGAGGTGGGGTTGAATAGGGTGCAGGTGATTCCTGTTAGCTGGGTAGAAACAGGGAAGTACTGTACCGCCTGTGCAGGCCTGACATATGGCCACTATGCAATGACCCAGGACCATCAGGGATCCAAGATGAAACAGGATGGCACCTGTGACCTTGCCTCCCAGTCGACCAGGTATTGTATGCCACATCCACCACAACGTATATTTACCAACCAGTGAACTGTAGACAATGGACCACCTTCCACCATCCTTGGTTCTGGGGGTGCAGGCTCAGGCGGGATGAGTGGCCCATGGACCATGAGCTTGAACCAGGACACATGGAAAGTAGGGGTGATCCTGAGGGATGGTGGCAGCTGAAAATGGTAAGTGACTGGGTTTATGTGATAGCTGATCTCAAAGGGACCAATGAACCAGGGCAAGAACTTACAGGAGTCTGTGTGCAAGGACAGATGGACAAAAGATACAGTGCCAGGTTGGAGTAGTCTGGCTGGGCACCAACACTGGTTAGCCTGGTGGCTGTAGGCATGGTTGGCAGCTAGGATGGCTCTCTGAGCCCTCTGGCAAGCATCCCAGCAGGGCCCTGGCAGACAGAACCTCAACCGTTGGCTCCTCCGTGGGGAACAATGGGGGTTGCCAGCCATGAAGCAATTCAAAAGAAGCAGAGAAGGTGTGTAGATTGGGGGAGATACCGTTTCCATGTAGAAGGGTTAGAGATGGCAAAGCATCACAGAAACTTCTCCACTTGCTGATTGACTTTCGGACTGACCGTTGGTCTGAAGATGATAGTCAGAGGACAAAGCTCACTGAGGTGTAGGGGAGGGAACAGAATGCTTGCCAGATGCAGGGGATGAAGTATATCCCCGGTCTAACACAATGTCCTGAGGTAAACCATGGAGGCGAAATATATGTTGGAGAACCATGTCTGCCATCTCATCAGCTGATGGAAGTTTGGGTAGGAAAGTGAATTGGGCTGCCTCGAAGAACCAGTCCACCACTGTCATGATCACCGTGACCCAATCGGAAGATGGCAAACACCCAATGAAATCCATGGTGATTGGACCTCAGAGTACCACTAGTTGGAGGAATTGGACTGGGCACTTTGAGGACAAGCAGCAACAACTGATGTACATCTGCGATCATGGTGAGCTATCAGAACAGGTAGCACAGAAAATTGTTGTTGGATATTTGGAGAAGGGTGAGAAATGGGCTCACTGGAGTGCCTCAGATCACCTGGCTTCTGGCATGTACATATAGTTGTCGTATGTGTTGGCGAGAGCAGGCTTATGCTGTAGGATCTGGTTCTCAAGATCCCAGGTAATCAGGGTGAGAATCTAACAAAGGGCTGATTTCCATCTCAGCTAGGTCAAACTGACATGTCAGGGCATCTGCCTTAGTGTTCTTGGAACTAGATCAGTAGATGATGAAGTTGAATTTCTCAAAGAGGGCCCAGATGGCCTTACGTGGGTCAAGTTGGTGTACCTGTTGCATGGATAGGAGGCTCTGGTGGTCAATCCAGATCAGAGAGGGCCTAGTGTTTCCCATCAACCAATGTCTCCATTCCTCCAAGGCCTAGTTAATGGCAAATACCTCGCTGTCTCCTTCTTCATGTATAGTGTAGTACGTAGAGTTGAACTTGCACACGAAGAAGGCACAATGGTGTCTTCTTGTCCAGTCTTCACTGGGAGAGGACGGCCCCAATGCCCACGTCAAATACGTCTACCTCTACCACAAAACATCTGGAGGGGTTTGGATGGTGGAGAATAGGAGAAGTGGTGAAGCATCTTCTGAGCTCCTCAAAAGTGTGGTCCATGGTTACCTGTGAGGTAGATGGTTTGGTGAGGGGAGTGGCAATTTGGCTGTAGTTCCTGATGAAATGGAGATAGAAGTTGGAGAAGCCCAAGAAGTGCTGTAGCTGTTTCAAGAGCATAGTCAGGGCCATTCAATGAGAGCTCACACTTTCTCTTGGTTCATGGTTATACCTTTGGGGTGAAAGCTTGTACTCCAGAAAGGAAACAACTGGGGTGTGGAACAGGCATGTTGATAAGTTGTAGTAAAGCTGGTTTTTGAGGAGATGCTGAAGGACTGAACAGATGTAGGTCTTTGAGGTTCTTGGAGAAGATGAAGTTGTTGTCAAGGTAGACAAATGCAGCATGTCTCAGAGGATCTCGTTGATGAAGGCTTGGAAAACAGCTGAACTGTTGGAAAATTTCTTAAGGCATTACCAATCATTCATAATGGCCAGTGGGTGTTCTGAATGCCATCTTCCACGTGATCCCCCTGGCAGATGTGGATCAGGTTGTACGCCCATGATAAATCCATTTTGGTGAAGATCTGGACCCCAGTGAATGTTTCTAATGTGTTGTCCATCAAGGAGAGAGGGCAGCCGTTCTTAATGTTGATTTTGTTGAGTACCACGGTGGTTGATGAAGTCACCTATCTTTCTTTTTGACGAAGAAAAAATCTGCACTGGATAGCCATTCTGTAGCGCTTCAATGAAGTAGTCATTCATGACTTGGGTCTCCGAGGAAAGAGGAAGAGCAGATCACCTCGGGGAGGATTGGTGCTTGAGAAGAGGTTGAACTTGCAGCCGTGTGGTCTGTGAGGCAGAAGGGTACAGGCTTTGCTTTGACTGAAGATGATGGCCAAGTCATGTATTCCTATGGGAGTTTGGTGAAATTGAAAGTCTCCTCCATCTCCACAAATTTATGGGGTCAAGTCAGCTGAGGTTGCAGGCAGGAGGCCCAGCAGGTGGGTCCCCAACTCAGCAGTAAGCCTGACGAAGTGAGGTCATGAGTGGAGAGCCAGGGGTAACCCAAGATGAGTACAGTACTCAGTGATTTGATAAGAGGGAATTGGATGGACTCATGGTTCTCTCCAATGATCAAGAGTAAAGGCTGTGTGCATGCTCCAAGCATCCCGAACCCTAAGGGCCATGACGCAGAAGAGGTGAGAGATAAATCTGGTGGGGAGTCCAAGCTGCACACACATGGTCCATTCCAGAACATTGCCTGCTACACTGGAATCCACCAGAGCTTCCTGTGTTTGTAGAGCCATCGGGATATGGAGCGGGACAGAAAGACTGACTCGGTTTATGGTGCTGGAATGAGGGGCTGGGAGGGGGAGGCAGGACCCTTGTCTCTACCTGGTGGTGCTGTTTTTCTAGACAGAACGGGTATTTGATGCATGGGTGATCGGTAGCTCCACAGTCAGTGCATAAGTTGTTTTTTCACCGATGCACAAGCTTTTGGGGGTTAAGGGAGCTCACCCTGATGACATGGGTTCTTGCAGCCTGACACGGTTTCTGGGAGTGGAACTGGGGTTTTGGCTGATGGTGCAGAGGATCATTACATAAAACACTTGTCAACATAGAGGGCCAGAATGATGAGGCTTTCGAGGCTGGTGGGCATCTCTCAGGTAAACAGCTCTTGTTTCAAGCACTCTGAGAGGCCATGATGGTAATGGGTCAGCAGCGCTTCTGCATCCCAGCCACAATCCACTGTGAGGGTCCTGAATTCAATGGTGTGATTCAGCCACGAACACGATCCTTGGTGCAGCCAGTTTCCGATCTGCCTCCCAACCACTTCCCGGATGTTTGAAACCCCTCTGCATCTTAGCAGTGAATTGCTGGTGTTTATTACAGATATGGTTTAATGTCCCAGTTGGTGACACCCCAGGTCAGAGCACGTCCTGTCAAGAGAGATCAAGGCAATTTTGGCAGGGTCTGTAGAATAGAGATGACTGCAGCTCAAAGTGCAAGATGCAAAGGGACAGGAAGTTGCTGCACTGGGAGGCTGACTGCTGCGGGGTTACTTTAATGAGACAGAGTTAGCTGAGAGCAATGAACAGATGGTCAATGGGTTCCTGCTGCTTCTGGGTTGTGTACTCCCTGTTGATGGGACAACTTCGTTTAGGTGAGCAAATGCTGCTGGGTCAATTGTTGGTTCGTCCATCTTGTCAAAAAATGTAGAGGAAGCTTGACTCAGAAACTGAGCAGCAGGGATAATTTAGCAGTGAGCAACCACTTTAATAATAAACTGCAAAATGACAAACCATGAGGGGCCACAAATACTTGACACAACAAAGCAACAAGGTAACTGAAGGCTAGAAGCAATTGTTTGAGACTGTCTGGTTTGGTGGGTGAACAAAGGTCTGTGGATGAAAGCTGGGTGAAGACTGGCTGCAGGTGATGAGTTGGAAATGAGTGGCAGGTGACTCCTGTCAGCTGGGTGAAGACTGGGAGCAGCCTACCTGGACAGGCCTGATAGCCAGTCTTTAACAAATATATAATTTGAAGATGAGAAAGTAATTAGGTTTACAAAACAACTTTTTTGCAGCACGATATGGTTAGCCTTCTCTTTGAACCAAACATGTGCTGAAGGACAGACAAAACTTTGGTAAGCAAAGGGTGATAATCACAAGGGCATAGCCTACTGATGTTGTGGCTTTTGCAAAACCTTAAATAAATATAGCCAGTGAAATATAAATTTTTAAATCCCCATTGGTCTTCCTTACATTTACAATTCTTATTTTTAATTATTTGATGAGGAGATAACTTTACCATTGCTCTGCTAATATTGAGTTTTTTAAAAAAAACCTTTTAGGTGCCAGTGATTAACTAAGACTGAATAGAGAAAGGCATGAAGATGACAAATACAACTCAGTAAAGCTGATTGCACAACACTCTGTGTAATTAATGGTTTCAAGTCTACACATGCAGAAAAGACGTGGCCAGAAAACAGATATTTTCATGAAAGATGTCCATTCCTGCAAGTCACCTAATTAGCTATGAAAAAAATTATTATATTAGTTTTATATTATCACAATTTTCAGTTAATTATGTACATTACATTATATCTCAATATTATGCTGAATAAATCCCATTTATAGGTTTACTGATGATTTACCTAGGAAGGTAAATTTAGAACAATAATGTGCTATGAATAAAAGCCATGGTAAAAAGATGTCAAGCTATTCAATGTAAGGTACTGAACATGTTGACTCTCCAGCCTTATAGACTGCTTTGAACTTTCTCTTAAAGATATGAATACCAAGACACAATACAGTTCATTAAATCTCAGGGTGACTCAAAGTTACTATATGGGATATTTACAAATTCTTCAATAAAATGATATTTCATCCAATCAATGTAATTTCATCCAGATTCCTGGCTCAAAAAAGTCCTACCTTAAGAAAGATGCTTTTCAGTTTAAAGTAAAAAATTATTTGGCAAGATTTTTGCTGCAGAAAATCATGAGCTCTTATAATAATGACCTTGGAACTTTTGGCCATCAGCATTTAGTCCTCCAACCCTATTTCATTCTCCAAGATACACAAATGCATTGTTCATATTAATAGCCTAAGCATGAGAACAGCGGGTGGTTGCAGGAGTGCTGGAAACTGATTGTAGAGCCTTAGTTTAACTTTATTAACGACATCACAGGAAAAGCAGGTATTGATGCAAATAGTCTTTCCAGAAACATACTTTATATTGATCCGGGCCCCAAGTCCTGACACGATTAAGCCCTTGAGCTTGGCACAACTAAAGCAGGACTTGCAGGAAGTTAGGTAGATTATCTCATAGAATGAATCAAAAGTGTATCTGCCCAAACTCCAAGTGAAAATTCCAATAATTCCATAATCCAGTAATCTGGCAGAACTATGACACTGGACAGAGAACAGTACAGCACAGGATCAAGGCGCTTTAGCCCATAACTTCTGTGTTGACAATGAAAATTTCAACTAATCCCATCTGCTTGCACATGGTCTACATTCCTTGCCTGTTCACATGCTTGTCTGTGTCAAAAAAATAAACATGCCCTGTAAATCTCCTTGAATCTTCTCCCCTCACTTTAAAACTATGCTCTCCTGTATTTGCCGTCTCCACCCTTGAGGAAAGACTCCATCTGCCCTATCTGTGCCTGTCATAAATCTGATAAACTTCAATTAGGCCAGGCTAAACCACCAACTCTCCAGGTTTGTCTAACCTCTCCTTGTAACTAACTGGCCATGGTAATTGCTCTTCCTGTTCCATGCACCTCAAATACAGCTGGTTACACTGAAGTACATGTGACAATTAAGCACTTGTAAGTTGGGCTATGCAATGAGAATCATGTAGTCTTTATAGCTTTGGGCCTGTACTCGCTGGAATTTAGAAGAATGAGGGAGGGGGGATCTGATTGAAACTTATCAAATATTGAAAGACTTAGATAGAGTGGATGTGAAGAGGATGTTTCCTGTAGTGGGGTGTCTCGGACCAGAGGGTATACCCTCAGAATGCAGGAGCGTCCATTTAATACAGTGATGGGAAGGGGTTTCTTTAGCCAGAGTGTAGTTTGTCTGTGGAATTTATTGCCACAGATGGTTCTGGAGGCCAAGTCATTGGCTATATTTAAAGCAGAAGTTGATAGGTTCTTGATTAGTTACGGTGTCAAAGGTTAGATGGAGAAGGCTGAAGAATGGGATTGAGAGAAATTTTAAAAAGCAGCCATAATTGAATAACAGAGCAGATTCGGTGGGCTGAATGGCCTAATTCTGCTCCTATGTCTAATGAAATAGACATTTTCCTTTGTCAGAATTCTTGGAAGAAATCTTACCAGTTTTCATAAACAAACAGGAAGAGATGGAAGACTTTGTCTACTAATTCTCAGCAGTGAGATGCAGCTAGTTGAAAACTAATACAGGATGCCTGCAGAGTATAATTTCCATTAGCAAGCTTACACGTAGTATGTTTCAGGTTGAGACTTTGCATTAGGACTGCATTCTCAAAGGACTATCCAGTTATAATGGTGACCCACAGTGCTTGTACTGCAACAGCAACCACACTTGAGAAGTACTCCCTCCGCTGGACAGGACTATTGGAAATCTAAAAGATGTGAAAATTTCCATATAAATGCATTTTTTCTCATTTCTTCCTCTGTGAGGCTTCCTCTTAATTTTCACATAATTACCTCTCTGCTGTCAGTCAGACCCAGCCGCATTTTTGCATGTACAATTTGCAATTAATTATGCAAATAATATTAGTCTGGAAAAACAGAATGCTAGCAAGAGATTCTACGAGCAGAGCTAATCACCTGGCAATTTTCACCTAGAAATTAAAATTACTCTCTTACTATCCTATCAGTCTCACATCTAATTTTTCTATGTTCTTAATCAGTATCCAGCTCTGACCTGTGAAAACATCTTGAGGTTATTCTCCAATGCAAAAAGTTTTATATAAAGACAAACTATTTTTGCTACTGGTTTTGTAATTGTTTGATATAAGAATATAAGAAACTGTCGCAGACCATGCAGTCACCTTGGCTTACTCCTTCATCCCATGGTACACTGCCTGATCCATTTTGCTGCCCAATCACCATTGCTTCTGATTCCTTTAGTAAATAAAAATGATTGATTTCAGCCTTGCAACAACTGAACATGCACAGCCCTCTAATGTAAAGAAGTCTAATATTTGATAATCCTTAGCATAAAGAAAATTCAAAGTGTTTCAGTCCCAAAAGGCAAACTATTTACTTTCCCCTAGCTCTGGACTCAAACAGCCTTGCAGAATTTACTCCTGAGAGTAAATTCTAACAGTCTTGTACATCACTTCCCTGAACAGACCTGGACTAATTATAGACCGATTTGACATTGTCCATGCCTCTTCATGCTCTGGTTGTTATCTCACAAAAGCCCTGTACAGTACAATCTCACCAAGACTATTATTGGAGTACACCATTCCTACTCATACAAATAGCCAACATACAATTTGCCTTCCAAAGCATGTTACAGAAGATCTTACAGTACGGAGAATGGGGGAGAATATGGCAGACAGCTCAGGAAAATGGCTGTACTGAGCCTTTTTCCAGTTTTGACTTGTCTTCTCTGCCAGGTCATAGAAACAGGGGGATAGGTATTGAGAAAACCGGGTACTGAAACATTAGTTACTACTCCTCTGATCAATGAAATTATCACTTCAGTTGCAAGGAAGTAGGTTCAGGGATGCAGTGCTAATGGCATTCAATTACCTTCATGGAGAAGGAGGAGTGACACACATTCCAACACTCCATTTCTACACAACCTCTCATCCACCATACACCTTTAATACTTCCTTACTGAACATTACAGATTTAGCTAGTATAGTTGCTTTAATAACTGCATTTTTCTGTCTTTTAATAGTGTTCCTGATCATTGCTGGGCTACAGGAGCCCATCCTGCGCCCTTAATGATGTCCAAAACAGGAAGATGGATCCAAGTTTCTGCAATATTAGAGGCATATTCACAGGTGGTTTCTTCAGAGAGGAGATCCCTCGTGCATCACAGATTGAGAACCTCTCCTGGTTTTAATGGTATGAAGACAGTAAAGAGAAGTTTAATAAATTGCAAATGTGGAATATTAACTAAATAGAATTTACAATAAGGGAATTTATAGTTGTTAAGTCTAATAATAGACTTACTTTTTCAGAATAATTTAATTTACTGTAACATTTCTTCCTTTTAATTTATGCTTATCTTATAGTGGAAACTATATTAGCCAGAGGCATTCTTCTGCCAACATTCCAACTGTTCCAACAAACTTTGTGAGATTATTCATTTAATTTTGATAGATTCTCTTTGAGTTCATTGTCATTTCCAGATTTAGCCCTTCATAATACTTTCTTTATGACTTCCCAAGATAAACCATGTTACAGCAATCACCTAAACAGTTAACTATAAAATCTTGATTTCCAATTCAGAAGGACTGAAAAGGTCCAGTCTCAAAAACATCAATATCAGCATTAGTTAGTAACATAGTAAGGTTTATAATGTAGTTGAATGTTCACTTTGTGCAAAAGTACATAACATTTAAACACATTAAAGAATAAATAAAATTTATTAGTTCTACCATCTGCATAATATTGAATGAATTGGCGTTTGATTGCCTTCATAGCACATGCAACTATAAAGAGAAAAAGAAAAAATAATGGAGAGGTCAGAGGTCACCAAGTTGAGCGGTCACTAGCAGGCGCAATTCTGTTGCACAGATGCTGGGTTGTCTGTCAGCCGTGTGTGCTTCCTCCCACTGCCCATTGATGGATCAGACTCCAGGCTTTCTGACATTTTCTCACATATGATATCTACTAGACGTTCAAAGACCTGCTTGACATTGATGTTTTCTTTGGCACTGACCTCAAAAAACTCGAATCCTGTAAAACAAAAAACATACAAAGTGATCCACAAGTGTTTTTGTTGATTTCACATTTTGGAACCTGATGGGGAAAAACAGACAAGATCTACAATTATTATCCAGCATTTTAAAGAACACTTCATTTACGTACCTGCTTCATTTAAAAAAAATAATTTCACTGTGGATCAGAGTGTAGTGGTTTTTTTTGTGAGGAGATAAAGAAAGGAATCAGTTACTTAAGGTGTTAATGCTTTAGGGATTTTGATATCTGAACTGAAAGGTTGAATTTTCAGGTTCATGGGCTAGAACTGTTTCCGAGAGAAATTTTTAATAGAAGACTTTGAGAATGGGTTTAATAGAGTGGACATGAAAACTTAGAGAATATGTTTCTATCTGGGCAAGACCAAAACTAGGTAAACAATTAATGAAGTGATGAGAATGTAGAATTTGCTATTATAATTATTGCTGAAGAAAGTAACAAAATATTAAGGGAAAGATTGGTATGTAAATATAGGAGAAATGAAAATTACAATTTGCCGATAGTGTTCAAAGGAGTGAACGGTATAGAAAAAGGCAAATATGAAGCAAATGCATCAGCATGACCACAGCTGAATAGTCCCTGTCCAGCTTTGTTTTCTTTCTTGTCCCCTCCCATCCATCGCTCATAACTACAACTTTCCAACCTTTGAACTTTTTTCCTCACTACCTCATTTTTATCTTTCTTTCAATGGTCTTTTCTTGAAGGCGCTAACTCATGCCATTGTTGAATGCCTCACTAAAGTCCATGTAGGAAAGATCCAATACCTTGCCATCACCAATCATTTTTGTCACCTCCTCTAAAAACTCAAGTTCATATGCTAGGTATATGTCAAATATAACTATTCAGTTCCTCAGCCAGGTGATGATTCTGCATCTGTGAGCCTAGTGAAAAAAAGCTACCTGGAAGATCTGACCCAAAAATCCGGTCTTCAATCAAATCCATACAATTTTATAATGCAGCATTAGTTACGTCCTTTTCAAATTTTATAAATGAGAGAAAATACACAGTTAACATACAGAATAGTTCTGATGCAAGATAATCTATCTGCATAGAGAACATATAATGGTATGACTGTGCAGTTAGCTATAGCTCAAATACCATCTATAAATTTGCTGATGATACAACCGTTGTTGGTAGAATTTCAGATGAAAATGACAGGGTGTATGGGAGTGAGATATGCCAACTAGTGGAGTGATGTCGCAGCAACAACCTTGCACTCAAAGTCAGTAAGATGAAAGAACAGACTGCAGACTTCAGGAAGGGTAAGTTGAAGGAACACACACCAATCCCCATAGAGAGATCAGAAGTGGAGAGAGTGAGCAGTTTCAAGTTCCTGGGTGTCAAGATCTCTGAGGTCTTAACCTGGTCGCAACATATCAATGCAGCTATAAAGAAGGCAAAACAGCGACTATATTAAGAGTTTAAAGAGATTCGGTATGTCAACAAATATACTCTTAAACTTCTAAAGATGTACCATGGAGAGCAGTCTGATAAGCTGCATCACTGTTATGGGGGGGGGGGGGGCTACTGCACAGGACTGAAAGAAGCTGCAGAGGGTTGTAAATTTAGTCGGCTCCATCTTGGGTACTAGCCTACAAAGTACCCAGGACATTTTCAGGGAGCGGTGTCTCAGAAAGGCAGTGTCCACCATTGAGGATTCTGGCATTGCTGTATCTATATAAACATAGAACATAGACATTTGCAGCACATTACAGGCCCTTTGGCCCACAATATTGTGCCGACCATGTAACCTACTCTAGAGACTGCCTAAAATTTCCCTAGCACATAGCCCTCTGTTTTTCTAAGCTCCATGTACCTATCTAAGAGGCTCTTAAAATACCCTATTGTATCCTCTTCCACCACCACCACTGGCAGTGCATTCTACACACCCACCACTCTGTGTGAAAAAACTTAGCCCTGACATCTCTTGGGTACTTACTTCCAAGCATCTTAAGACTATGCCTCCTCATGTTAGCCACTTCAGCCCTGGAAAAAAGCCTCTGATGATCCACACGATCAATGCTCCTCGTCATCTTATACACCTCTATCAGGTCACCTCTCATCTTGCATCGCTCCAAGGAGAAAAGGTCAAGTACACTCAACCTATTCTCATAAGTTACACCTTCTAATCCAGGCAACATCCTTGTAAATCTCCTCTGCACTCTCTCTAGAGTATCCACATCCTTCTTGTAGTGAGGTGACTAGAACTGAACACAGTTTCATTATTTTAAATATTTCTATCAGCCCTCTACATTCCTGAGAAAGTGCTCCAAAATCTCTGCTTATGGCTAATACTCTAATCAAGGCAACATTCTGATGAACCACTTCTGCAACTTATCCAAAGCCTCTACCTTTTTCTGTACTGTATTCCAAATATGGCAAAAACTTTTTTTTTTGCAGCTGCAACAGGATTTCCTGACTTTTATACTCAAAAGCCTCAGCATAACAGATGAACAAAAGTATGCTATACACCTTCTTTACCATCCTATCTACCTGTGACATTTGTTTAGATTAAACTCCATCTTCCATTTCTCTGCCCTTATCTCCAACATCCTTATCTTGCCATATCCTTGGATAGCCTTCTTCACTATCTTTAAATCCATAAATTTTGTGTGCACACTTAGTAATCAGCTTAGTTTCATTTTTGTCTAAATACAAACAATAGAGATTTTTATGGAACACCACTGGTCTCCAGTCAGAGAAACATCCCTCCACCACAACACTTTAATATTGAGTCAATATGGAATCTAATCTACCAAATGACCAAGATTCCAGTGTGTTTTCATTGTCTGGATAAGACTACAATGAGAGATCTTGTTGAATGCCTTACTAAAGTCCATGTAGCCAAGACCCAATGCCTCGTCCTCATCAATCGTTTTGTCACCTCCTCAAAACATTTGTTCATGATTCATGACTTCCCCTGCACAAAGAGGAGAAGGATGTGGGGGTATCATAGGCTGAGATGCTATCTAATAGAAATACCTAAAGTAATGAGGGGCATAGATAGAGAGAGTAGATAGTTAGTCTTTTACCCAGTTGTTTTCTCTGGAGCAGCAGTGGCTGAGGGGAGTTCGGATAGAGGTTTATAAAATTATAAGAGGCACAGATAGAGTAGACAACCAGTATCTTATTCCCAGGGCTGAAATGCCTAATAACAAAGAGCACACATTTAAGGTGAGAAGAGGTAAGTTCAAAGGAGATGTATGGGGCAAGTTTTTTTCACAGGGAGAGAGTATTCCAGGTGGGTACCTGAAATATGCTATCTTGGGTGGTAGTAGAGACATCCAAGAAGCTCTTAGACAGAATGTGCAGGAAATGGAAGGATGTAGATATTATGTAGACAGAAGGGATTTGTTTAGTTGGACATTTGATGACTAATTTAATTAGTTTGGCACAACATTGTGGGCTGAAGGGCCTGCTCCTCTGCTGTACCGTTCTAGGTTTATGTTCAAAGTCATGCTGATAATCATTAATATGCCCGTGCTTTTCCAAATGCAAGTAAATCCTACCTCAAAAATCCTTTCCAATGGCTTCTCTAACACTGATGGCTTACTGGTCTATAATTTTAGCATTATCCCTCCTACACTTTTTAAACAAAAGGACAACATTGTCTTCTCTCCATTCCTCGGGGAGATCACCTGTGCCCAAAGAGGGTACAAAAATCTCTATCTAGGAGCCAGCATTTTCTGATCTTGCATCGTCAATAACCTGGGATAGACCCCATTAAGCCCTTAATGTTGCATCTTAATGCTCTCCATGAGGCTCATCATCTCCTGCTTCTCAATATTAATATCTAGGATATTAGCATATCCCCAATCTCACTCTCCCTGTCCCTTGGTGAATATTGATGCAACATACTAATTTAGAATCTCACCAACTTCCTCTGCTTCCAGTAATAAATTACCTTTGTCCTCAAGTGATTCTCTCCACTCCTGAGTTACCTCCTTGTTTTAATGTGTATAAAATGCCTTGGGATTTTCCTTAATCCTTGGCAAGAAGGATTAATTTGCATTTCATGCCCCTTTTGGTCCTCCTGTTTATTTTCTTCTTTCTTTATATTCTTCAAGGGCCCTATTGATTTCCATTTCCCAACCTTTCAAGTACACCTACTGGTGACTTCATTCAGCCCTGCCTCTACCTGATCAAGTGACTACTGAGTGTACTTTCATGGTTTTCTTCTACTGTGGCCCGTTCACTTCATCGTTTGATGTGTTGTACACTCAGAGATACTCTTCTGCACACCACTGTTGTAACATATGGTTATATGAGTCGCTGTTGCTCTCCTGTCAACTTGAAACAGTCTACCCATTCTTCTCTGACCATTAACAAGGCATTTTTTCCCACAGAACTATCACTCACTGGATGTTTTCTTTTTGTTTCTTGCACCATCCTCTGTAAACTCGAGAGAATTGTATGTGAAAACCCCAGGTATAACTGTTACCCTTTTGAAGCAAGTGGGAACTTCTGCCTGTAGCAGTGAGAGGTTGAAATTGGCCTTGAATACTCCCACAGCTGGTTGGCACAAGTTTTTAGAGCCTTACTAGGTGCTCCATCGAGACCTTCCACCTTGCGAGGATTGACCCTCTTTAAAGACAGCCTAACATTGGCCTCTGAGATGTAGATTACAGCGTCACCGGGTGCAGCAGGAATCTTCACAGGGATCTAGGCTGTAAGT
This sequence comes from Hypanus sabinus, assembly GCF_030144855.1. Lineage (NCBI taxonomy): Eukaryota > Metazoa > Chordata > Chondrichthyes > Myliobatiformes > Dasyatidae > Hypanus > Hypanus sabinus. Next base: position 43,993,342 of record NC_082716.1, on the reverse strand, counting down.
CCAATTGCTTTACCAATAATATTCACTGCACAGCAATAAACACACTTCAGAACATCAGTCCCATCCATTAGCCTGCCCTTGCCTGGGATTCCTATCAGAATTACTTAACCATGACCTTCCTTTTGTGACCTGCTCCTCTGGTTCACACCCCTCAACTTGCTTGTTTAAGCTCTCCTGAGTGGCACTAGCAAACCTCTTGTCCTTATCTACCATCCCATGACCCTCCACATCCAACACATTATCCTCTGCAACTTCCAACTTTGTATTTCTGTGTAGGCTCCAACCTGGTGGCATGAACATTAAGTTCTCCTACCAGTTTAAAAAAAAATCCCTCCCCCTCTCCTCTTCTTCCATTCCCCACTCTCTCATCATACCTCTTCTCACCTGCCCTGAGTCCCCTCTTCCTTCCCTTTCTCCTGTGGTCCACTCTCCTCTCCTATCAGATTTCTTCCTTTCTAGCCCTTTATCTTTTCTCCCCATCTGGCTTCACTTATCACTTTCTAGTTATCCTCTTTCCTCTACCCTTATCTATTTATTCAACCATCTAACCCCCTTCCTTTCCAGTTCTGAAGAAAGGTCTCAGCCTGAAAGGTTGACTGTTTATTCATTTTATTGATGCTGCCTGACCTGCTGAGTTCCTCCAGCATTTTCTGATTTGCTCCCTGCAAGGATATTGGTGCCCCTCCAGTTTAGGTGCAAACTGTCTATCTTGTACAGACTCATGCCTGCCAAAGAAGAGAGCTAAATGATCCACAATTCTGAAACCCTCCCCCCCCCCCATCAGATCCTTAGTTACATTCAGCTGTACTATTTTCAGATGTATTTCTTGCTTTGCCTGCATATGGCACAGGGATTAAAATTAATTTAGTTTTTTTGCCTGACCTTGAAACACTAGCTGACTTGAGCATTTCAGCATTCTTTCTTATTTTGAATTTAAAATAAGTAAACCAAATGCAATTTTACATTCAAAAAAGATCTACAATAGCTCCTTTTATTCATTTGATGACACTTTTAAATGCCTTCAAATTAACTGTCATTCTCTATTAATCTTATCAAAACCACCTAATATTTATATTAATATTTATTTATTTATTTTAACAGAAATTTCAACTTTTAATTATATATTGTGCTGCTAAAGAGTATGTGATGACTAAAAGCAAAATTAGTAAACAAAAGATCCAACTATAATTATGCACTCAAAAAGGCTGGTTAAAAAAATACTTGAGGATATTTTATGCTCCTGCAAGTCATAGCACTAAAGTTGTCATCACAAACAAACATATAAAAGAGATTTCAGTTAAGCCACCTATTTGGGACAACTCCTGAAGAACAAAAACTAATTGAGAAAATAGCCAGGATTCCCTTAATTTATTTGCGACACTGTGCTGCTTAACTGGGACAGGAGACTGTTGCTGAACAGTTTCAAACAAGTGTCAGTCCTGTGCACTTGTGTGGCCATTAGATACCACACTGTGCTTAGAGTGAACAGTTTTTAAATAGCATCAGTTGCTGCATTAGTGTTCAACAAGCAGTGACTTTAGTCACCAATATTTGCAAGAAATAGCAGTAAGAAAATTCAGAATGGTTTTGCTCTCTGTGGTTTCAAATATTCAGACTTGGAGAGCCTGAAATGGCTGGGAGTGAAAATGAAACAACATAACCACTTCAACAAATTAGGAAATATGAAGAATTTGAAGATATTGACAATCATCTTGAATGTTATAATGAAAAAGAAGATTTGGAGGATGAAATTGTTGATAGCATTGTATGAAGGCAGTCCAGTATCTACACTCAGTGCTTTTTCTTCACTCAATCATTTTCTTAATTTACAGTTAATCAAAAAACACAGCTATGTACACTGGATGAATTCCTCTGCCGATAATTAATACACAGTTTTATAGTAGTACTGGCATTGTTCTAATTTGTTCTGTATTTCAATTAAATACATAATTTGTTACTCAGTTAAATGACAGTCTGTCTCTTTTATACCTCTTTAACTATTTCCATGTAACTTTAGCTAATTGGGACAGCCGTTTAATTGGGCCAAAATGTGCTGGTCCCGATGTGCCCAATTAACTTGAATCCACTTTACTAAAGTAACAGATTAATGCAGCATTAATTGGAAACTAATCATTATATTGAAGATAGCATTTTAAAGGCATTATACTTCAATCAACAGAGGATATTGCAGTACTCATGGAAGATATAGTTTAAAATAGATTTAAATTTACCGACGATACAACTACTGTTGGTAGAATCTCAGGTAGTGACAAGAGGGCATACAGGAGTGAGATATGCCAACTAGTGAAGAGGTGCCACAGCAACAACCTGGCACTCAATGTCAGTAAGAGGAAAGAGCTGATTGTGGACTTCAGGAAGGGTAAGACGAAGGAACATATACCGATCCTCATGGAAGGATCAGAGTGAGCAGTTTCAAGTTTCTGGGTGTCAAGACCTCTGAGGATCTAACTTGGTCCCAATATATCGATGTAGTTATAAAGAAGGCAAGACAGTGCCTACTTCATTAGGAGTTTGAAGAGATTTGGCATGTCAACAACTACACTCAAAACTTCATAGATATACTGTGGAAAGCATTCTGACAGGCTGCATCACTGTCTTAATGGGGGGGGGGGGGCAGGACCAAAAGAAGCTGCAGAGAGTTGTAAATCTAGTCAGCTCCATCTTGGTTATTATCCAACAAAGTACCTAGGACATCTTCAGGGAGCAGCATCTCAGAAAGACAGCGTCTATTATTAAGGACCTCCAGCACACAGGGTATGCCCTTTTCCAACTGTTACCATCAGAAACCTGAAGGCACACACTCTGTAATTCAGGAACAGCTTCTTCCCCTCTACCATCTGATTCCTAAACGGACATTGAACCTTGGACACTACCTCACTTTTTTTATATACTCTATTTCTGTTTTTTGCACATTTTTAATCTATTCAATGTGCCAGCTGGTGGCAGAGTGGCATCAGCACTGGACTTTGGGGCGAGAGGTCCCGAGGTCGAATCCGGTTGGCTCCCTTGCACGCTCTCCATCCATGCCTGGGTTGAGTGTCGAGCTAGCAACTCAACCTCGTAAAAAAAAACTTGGAGAGGGATGGGTTTCAGATGCCCAAGACATGCCATACAATGAGCAATCACCAAAACGATTGGTGCAAAAAGCTTGTCATGACGGCGCCCCGACAATTCCACCACTAGTTAAGGGAACGAACACACACACACACACACACACACACTATTCAATATACATATATATTTATTATTTAATTTAATTTATTTTTTTCTCTTCTATATTATGTATTACATTGAACTGTTGCTGCTAAGTTAACAAATTTCGAGTCACGTGCCAGTGATAATAAACCTAATTCTGAAAATAGAAAACATATTTATATGATAAAAAATAGTGGCAATAAATCTATGATGTTGACTTCTGACACAAAGTCACTGACTATCTATCTGTAGAGAGCTTCTGTTGCATTTTTAGTGAATTGTTTTATTTAGAGGAGTGTTGCACAAAATTGATAGTTGTGTTTGTTACGTTTATAAGAATAAATAATTTCAGTTCTGTAAGTCCTTTGCACTGCACCATTTCAGCCTCATTTTTATTTGCATAAAAAATTCTTTAAATTTTGCTGAGCAGGATGTAACTGAAATCAGTACTAACTACTTGCAAAATAGCTGTCACTAACATGGACCAGGAGATGTCAAAATGAGAATTGCAAGCCATGAAATTTGCTGTTTTGTAGTAACAGTGCAGTGCAGGCATAACAAATTGCTATAAATTACAATACAAATAAGTAGTGTGAAAGGAAGAGTGAGGTCATGTTCATGGACCATTCAGAAATCTGATGACAGAGGCCTTTTTGAGCACAAAATCATAGTTCCCATTTATCTGCATTTGGTTTGTTTCTTTAGGTGCCACAACCATGAACATAATTCCTGAATTCTTGTGCTCATCAAAGAATGAAGTATTTTCAACTTTGATACACGCGTTCATGGTGAAGTCTAGATTTGCTTAGAACATGTACAACCATCTTCAAATAATATCTTAAATGATGAGTGTTGTATTTCTTCCTCACATCATCCATTTCTGTAATTTCCCTTCATATTTACAATTTCACCTTCAATCCTCTGGGTCACTGGAGACCATGCCTTCAAATCAACACAACAAAATGCTGGAGGAACTCAAAAGGCCATGCAACATCCATTGTAAAAAGTACAGTTAACGTTTTGGACCGAAACCCTTCGGCAGGACTGGAGGGAAAAAAGCTCAGTGGTAGATTTAAAAGGTGGGGGGAAGGGAGAGAGAAAAGTACCAAGTGAAACCTGGAGCAGGAGGGATGAAATAAAGAGCTAGGATGTCAGTACCTCCAGTTGAACTCTATCTTTTTGTGTGTTTTCCCCTAGCTGTCAGTCTGTGGTTTTGTATTGCCATGGGTTCCTCTCCCCACTCCTGCTCTACTCTGGCCCCTGTATTACTGAGTACGCCCTCTCTCATCTGCTTCTCATTATTACCTGTATTGCTGCCACCTGTGTCTCATTGTGCTCCACCTATTATCTGCCTCCCTGTTTATTGCTCAGTGTGTTTCAGTCCTGTGTTTTCACCTGTTTGTTGCCACTTTGATGCTGTGTTTGCACCTTGGGATTTGTTACTCAATTAATATCAGTGTGTGCACAGTACTGGGTTTGTGATTGGATCCCTGCTCCAGTGTCCTGACATAGGAGGTTGATAAGTGAAAGAGACAGAAGGCCATGGAAGGAAGAAAAAGGGTGAATGAGCACCAGAGGAAGGCAATGGGTTAAAAAGGAGACGAGGTGAGAGAGGGAAAAGGGGATGGGAAATAGTGAAGGGGGGCATTACCAGAAATTTGAAAAATTGATGTTCATGCCATCAGGTTGGAGGCTACCCAAATGGAATATAAGGCATTGTTCCTCCAACCTAAGTGTGGCCTCATCACGACAGTGGAGGAGGCCATGGATGGACATATCGGAATGGGAAGTCACATTAAAATGGGTGGCCACTGGGAGATTCTGCCTGCACTGGCAGATGGAGCATAGATGCTCAGCGAAGTGGTCTCCCAACTTATGTCGGGTCTCACTGATATACAGGAGGCCACACAAGGAGCACCAAACACAGTATACAACCCCAACAGACTCGCAGGTGAAGTGTCACCTCACCTAGAAGGACTGTTTAGGGCCCTGATTGGTATCACTGGTGAGGTGAGGCAATAATGCCTTCTCTTCCCCCTCCCCCCACTCTTTAAAGGAGCTTTTTTTTCTCCAGTCCTGCCAAAGGGTTTCGGCCTGAAATTTCAACTGTACTTTTTTCCATAGATGCTGCCTGGCCTGCTGAGTTCCACCAGCATTTTGTGTGTGTTGCTCGGATTTCCAGCATCTGCAGATTTTTTTCTTGTTTGCCTTCAAATCAAGTTAGATTTGAATTCAGAACCCAGACGTAAAGAGCTCAATTTCTAATCATCTGCAGAACCAATAAACAAAATAATTTATTGTTTATTCATATCAATGTGTACTTACGATTAATACAACCAAGTTGAAATTTAAGACATTAATAAAATGCCAAGTTTTCTTACCAAACATTCAAAACCACATCACTGTAAACCATGGAGGATTTAGGATTTGAAAGAATAAATATTCCTCAAATCATGCACCAGCTCGACTCGGAAATTCATCACTAGTATTTCATGATTGCTACACATGAATCCCATAGCTTCCTATCTAACAGCACCATTGGAGGACCTTCAGAGGAATAAGCAGCATCTGAAGATGATGGCTTCCATCACCTTCACAAAGGCAGATAGGGACAGGCAATGGCCAGGTCCAGAAAGTGAATATAAAGAGGATTCAAATTATTAACTATTGAATGATATACAATTACTATCATGAAAGAGCAATCACCTACCCAGCTGCTCAGCCAAATGTTTCCCTTTTTCAGCAGGAATTACACGCTCATCTGCCATGTCACATTTATTTCCAACAAGGATGACTTGTGCATTATCCCATGAGTACGTTTTGATCTGGGTTGCCCTGTTTCAAAAGCAATGGAAATTAGCAGAGATCTGCAGGCATACTTTCCAGGAACATGTGTATGAAATATATTACAGCATCTGATGTAATATTTTTGGCACATTTGTAAATTTGACGTTAGAGAAATGCAACATTGATTTACGAGCAACTTGAGGAGAGAAACACTGAGTGAAAAGAGACTTCACTGGAGATTATAAGGGACTAACGGGAAATGGATAAGACTGAAGCACAGAGAACTGGAAAAGTCAAGGAGAAAATTAATAGATATTGGAATAGACTGGAAGTCAAAAGAATTTATCCTTTCAATGATTAGTGAATATGTCATTCAATTGGCCTTTTCTTGTTTTATGTTTTGTAAAGTTTTAATAATTGAGTGAACAAGTAGTAAGATAGGATCTACAAATTTTCTTGATGGTCAGTGAACAATTTTGAGATTATTTTATTCAATTTGTTATAAAGAAGAGGCCATATTCCGAATGTATATGGTCTAAATAGGAACAAGGTAAATAGAATTATGTTACAGGTCATCTATTTTTTCAGAGCATACCAGAACAGGTTCAAGAGCCTAAATTATGTCCTACATTGACGTGTTCATGCTACAGTTGGTTATCGTTTCCAGCCAGATCTGCCACTCTGTCACTGCTAAGATGGCCAATAAAGGACAGACTCCCAGTACCTGAGCCAATAGGGAACTAGAGATCATCTTCCTCATCAAAGTCAGCTTTGAAGAACCACTTCACCTCTCTTCCAGGAGCTTCTATCCACTACCTTTGACCCCCAGCCTTAGTCTACAAGTCTCTGAACTTTGCTACCACTTTGCTTACTATATCATCATTGCCCTCCCTCTGGCTCATGCTTCTTATCAAATCAGCTTAAGCTCGGTTAAGCTTAACAAACTGACCAAACTACAGCATTCTGCATGCAAGAAAAGATCAGCAAAAAAATTAAACTATTAAGAAAGTTCTCTTTCTAAATATGTTTTATTAAAAAGGCACTATCTGTATTAAGCACTTGGAAATAAAAAAATACTTGTTTATTTCTTTCAGTATATTGTATTCTTTATGATGCCGCTTCCCTTTCGTACTTTGTCTCATGAAGTTCAATGCTCCAATTTACTCTCTTCTGTCAGAGGTGCAAGAGTGTGTAGGGAGTTCACATTAATAAGTCAACACAGCTTGAGTACCATCCCACAAGCAATTCACTCCAGGGTGTTTAACATATGTTTCATTTTGACATACTAATTTAGGTCAATTAGAAATTACAATAACACTGTAATAAAATGTGCACAAATATATATTATTGTTCATACGGAAGGGGGCTCTTAAAATCTAATAAGGAAGATCTATTTAAAGATAAAAGTGCTTCATGGCTCAATCATAATTCCTTTTTATTTGTATTCCTGTCGCAAATATTTTCAGATATTTCTCTACAATCATTCGGTGGTTCATAATCTAACATAGTGTTTGATAATCTTACTACTTTACATTCTGGCACAAATATTTTTAGCAAGATATCTAATATTTTATATTGCTTTTTGCTTCATATTTGAATACAAATAAAAATTAATTATCACAACTTAGCTGAAGACAAGTTAAAGTTTAATTCCCAAGTTCAGTAAGTTGGACTACTGACCTCACAGTCTATCTTGTTATGATCTTGCACTTTATTGTTTACCTGCACTGCACTTTCTCTGTAGCTGTTACACTATTCTGCATTGTTAATGTTTTATTTTGTTCTATCTCAATGCACGGTGTAATGATCTGATCTGTATGAACAGCATACAAGAAAACTTTTTTATTGTATCTTGGTACATGTGACAACAATAAAAAGAATCCAATTTGGTCAGTAAATTATATTATGACATACTTTTTAAATACAATTACAACATTTTTAATGAATGATTCTTTTCAATTTTTGTATGAAGATGGTTCTGCTTGTCTTGTACCTTCAGAAAACATCTCACATTAGTTATGCCAGGGGTTCCCAACCTGGGGTTCACAGACCCTTGCTTAATGGTATTGGTCTAGGGCGGGGGTCGGCAACCTGCGGCTCCCGAGCCATTTGTGGCTCTTTCACCTCTGTGCTGCGGCTCCCTGTGGCTTTGGGAAATAATTGGTCAGTATTTAATTAAAATGTATTTTATGTTAGTTTGTTAGCTTTTGAAATGTAATTATGGTGATCTTGTACAACCTAAGTGTAGCGACACATTTCCTGCCACATCCGAAACGGCTCACAATTAGCCAGCATTCCGGCTAAGGGAGATAGCCTACGGGGGTTTGTGAGTACGCGTCTTTTGCAGCATCTGCGTCCATGGGGGCTGGGTTGAGGGAAGCTGAAAAGCAAGGCTGTTTAGTTCGAATAAAGCTATCTTTGACTGCAGTTTACTGACACCGCTACAACGTGTTTTTATCGCTGGCTGTCCAGACGGAAGGTGCTGAAACGCTTTGTCGCGTGTCTGGAAGAAGTGAAAACTTTCCTGGGCAGCAAAGGGCTCACCTTTCCTGAGCTGGAACAGCCAGAGTGGCTGGAAAAGCTACACTTCATGGTAGACATGACAGCGCACCTGAACACGCTGAACACAGCTCTTCAGGGGAAAGGACGTACAGCCCTGCACATGTTGGAGGATGTTTTGGCATTCGAGCGCAAGTTGACAGTGCTTGCCAGAGATTTACAGAAAGGCACTTTGTCTCACTTCCCCAATTTGAGAGAGTTCAAACAAGGTCACGACATGATAATTTCGGAGTATTTACATTCTGCAATCATCGCAATGCAAACATCGTTTGGGAAACGCTTCTGTGAGTTCAGAGAGGAAAAAAACACATTATCCTTCCCGGTCACTCCCTTAAGCATCGATCCTTCCCTACTGAATACGACTGCATTGGCAGGTGTGAGTCAACCTGATCTTGAGATGGAACTGGCCGACATAGCCGACAAAGACATATGGGTGTCCAAGTTTAGACGCTTGACAGCAGACCTTGAAGATGTTGCCCGTCAGAAGGCCGTTCTTGCTCAGAAACACAAATGGAGTGATATTGAAAACCTCACAGATGACAGCTTGCGATCCTGTGTAAAGATGAAGGTGACATCATACAGCCCTGATGTGCAGACGCTGTGCGCTGAGGTCCAGGAGCAGAAATCCCATTAACCAAGTATGATAAATATTTTAATTGCCTATTATTTTACTTATATTCATATTTTTTCATTGTTCAGTGAAATAGTCCTTTCATTTTTCAGGATGACAGCTGGCTGACGTTATTTTTGGTTTGCTGCTGGCGGAAAATTTAAGTTCGGCGTTTTTCATAAATACAAGAAGGACTCAAATAGACATTGAATATTTTACTTAAAAGTAACTTTCAACCCAACGTCTTTTTTTCGGAGTTCAAAATGTTTTTGTTGCATGCAGAAATGTAATTTCGTTTTCTCTGCAGGAGTTCATCAATTTCATAAATGCAACACATTATAGTTTGTTTATACATAGCATAAAGGCAAAACAAACGTTGTATGCAGTGTTATTTCATTTTAAATGTCAAACGGGTTTTGCGGCTCCCAGTGTTTTCTTTTCTGTGGGAAACGGGTCCAAGTGGCTCTTTCAGTGGTAAAGGTTGCTGACCCCTGGTCTAGGGCATAAAAAAAGGTTGGGAACGTCTGAGTTATGCCAAAGTACAGAAACAACTGTGAGTAACTTGTATTATGTGGTAAACACATACGTATTATTCTATAACAGATGATAATGATGAACCCTGAAATAGCCCCGCAAGATAGTCAGTTGCAAAAGGCTCTGCACCATCTTCTCAAGGGACTATTAAAGATGGACAATAAATAATAGCCTTAAAGGATTTTTTTAAATTCCACAATCAAGGGACTACCCAATGAAGGAATTTGCTATAATTTTGAGTCTTTTTAATTCATACAGATAGACACAGATCATTTGGGGTCTTCTAGTCTGCTGAAATCCTAGACTTTCTGATTCTTCCTGTTCAGTCATTTTGTGAAGTGGTGGCAGGCATTCTAATGAGTCTGAATTTTAATTAACCACTGTCCCAGGGAAGGAAGTCAGGATTGGAACAACCATAAGGTGACAGACGGGCTTTGTTTCCAAATGAGCCTTCTATGCTCAATTTGACCATCAAAACATGGGGGAATCATCACGAACTCCTACATCCCCTGATGATCGTATGATTTCAGTCTCTGAGACTGACATGCAAGCAAACTGCAGGAGGGTGAACTCACAAAAAGCATTTGGCCCTGATGGGGTACCTGGCCAAGTGTGGAAGTCCAGTGCTGATCACTAGCTGAGATGTTCACTAAGATCTCTAACCTCTTGCTTCAGTACTCTGAGGAAGCCATTTGCTTCTAACAGGCTTCAATTATACTAGAGCCAAGAAGAGCATGGTGACTTGTCTCCATGACTATCACCCAGTAGCACTTAGATGCACTGTGATGAAGTGTTTTGATAGGTTGGTGATGAAACCTATGAACTCCTGCCTGAGAAGCGACTTAGATCCACTCCAATTTACCTACCAGAGCAACAGGTCCATAGCAGATGCTATTACATTGGCTCATCATTCAACCCTGAAACATCAGAGGATCTGAGGTTGTGAGGGTCAGAACCTTAAATTCCTTGGTGGTATTATTTCGGAGGACTTGTCCAGGGCCCAGTAGGTAGTACAACTACAAAGAAGGCATGGCAGCACCTCTACTTCCTTACGAGTTTGTGGAGATTTGGCATGACATCTAAAACTTTAACAAACTTTTATAGACGTGCAGTGGAGAGTATTTTGACTGGTTGTTTCACAGTTTAGTACAGAAAATCCTACAGGAAGCAGTGGATAAGGCCCGGTCCATAACGGATAAAGCTCTCACCACCACTGAGCACGTCTACATGCAACTCTATCCAAGCAGCATCCATCATCAGGAACCCTCACCACCAAGAACATGCTCTCTTCTCACTGCTGCCTTCAAGAAGGTACAGGAACCTCAGGACTCACACCACCAGTTTCAGGAACAGTTACTCAACTTCACTTCAACCATCAGGTTCTTGAACCAAAGGGGATAACTTTACTCAACTTCACTTGCCTCATCATGGAAAGATTCCCATGACCAATGGAATCATGAGAACATCTGCAGATGCTGGAAATTCAAGCAACACTCACAAAATGCTGGTGGAACGCAGCAGGCCAGGCAGCATCTATGGGAAGAAGTACAGTCGACGTTTTGGGTCGAGACCCTTCATCAGGACTAACTGAAAGAAGAGGTAGTAAGAGATTTGAAAGTGGGAGGGGGAGATCCAAAATGATAGGAGAAGACAGGAGGGGGAGGGATGAAGCTAAGAGCTGGAAAGTTGATTGGCAAAAGGGATACATTGCTGGAGAAGGAAGAGGATCATGGGATGGGAGGCCCAGGGAGAAAGAAAGGGGGAGAGGAGCACCACAGGGAGATGGAGAGCAGGCCAAAAGAAAGAAAGTAATAATAATAAATAAATAAGCAATAAATATCAAGAACATAAGATGAAGAATCCTTGAAAGTAAGTCCATTGGTTATGGCAACACACACAAAATGCTGGGTCGGGAGGCCTAGGGAGAAAGAAAGGAGGAGGGGAGCACCAGAGGGAAATGGAGAGCAGGCAAGGAGTGATTGTGAGAGGGACAGAGAGAGAAAAAAAGGGAGGGGAGGAGAATAATAAATAAATAATGGATGGGGTAAGAAGGGGAGGAGGGGCATTAATGTAAGTTAATTTGGGTAGCCTCCAAACTGATGGCATGAACATTGATTTCTCTAACTTCTGTTAATGCCCCTCCTCCCCTTCTTCCCCCATCCCTTATTTATCCCCCCCCCCCTTTTTTCTCTCTCTGTCCCTCTCACAATCACTCCTTGCCTGCTCTCCATCTTCCTCTGGTGCTCCCCTCCTCCTTTCTTTCTCCCTAGGCCTCCCGTCCCAGCATTTTGTGTGTGTTGCCATAACCAATGGACTTACTTTCAAGGATTCTTCATCTTATGTTCTTGATATTTATTGCTTATTTATTTATTATTATTACTTTCTTTCTTTTAGTATTTGCAATTGGTTGTCTTCCGCACTCTGGTTGAACACCCAAGTTGGAGAATCTTTCATTTCTGTTATGATTATTAATTTATAGATGGCCAAAGTTGGAAGCTTAACATATCGAAAGGACAGGCAGGAAGGCATAAGCCGTGGTGTGGCTCTGTTGGTAAGAGATGGAATTACATCTTTAGAAAGAGCTGTTGAACCTTTGCAGATAGAGTTAAGAAACTGCAAGGGTAAAAAGATATTATGGGAATCATATATAGGCCTCCAAATAGTAGCCAGGATGTGGGGTTGAGATCGCAAAGGGAGCTGGAAAAGGCATGTAATAAGGGTAATGACACAATGTAATGGGGGGACTTCAATATGCAAGGTGATTGGGAAAATCAGGTGATCGCAAGAGAGGGAATTCGGTGAATGCCTACGAGATGCTTATGCTTTTAGAGCAGCTTGTGCTGAGCATACTCAGGGAAAGGCTGTCTTAGATTGGGTGTTGTATAATAACCCAGATCTTATTAGGAAGCTTAACTTAAAGGGACCGTTAGGAGGCAGAGGTCATAATACAATTGAATTCATACTGCCTAAGTCACGTGTATCAGTATCGCAATGGAATAACGGAAATTACAGAGGCATGAGAGAGGAGCTTGCCTGGTAGATTGGAGGAGGATACTGACAGGGATGACAGCAGATGGCTGAAGTTTCTGGGAGTAGTTAACAAGGTGCAGGATAGATATGTCCCACAGAAGAAGTAGTTCTCAAGTGGCAAGGGCAGGCAACCGTGGCTGACAAGGGAAGTTAAGGACTGCATAAAAGCCAATGAAAGGGCATATGAAGTATCAAAAGTGAGTGGGAAGTTGGATGGTTGTGAAGCTTTTAAAATCCAACAAAAGGGAACTAAAAATGCTACAAGGGAAAAGATTAAATATGAGGGCAAACTAGCCAATAAAACAGGATACTAAAAGGGAGGTGAGGGTTGATATTGGACCACTGGAAAATTAGGCTAGTAAGGTAGTAATAGGGGACAAAGAAACAGCAGATGAACTGTCAGTGACTAATGGGTCACTCAGGGGTCAGGATTGGGACTACTGATTTTCACCTCGTTTGTCAATGATTTGGATAATGGAATTGGAATTGGCAACTTTCTGGCAAAGTTTCCAGATGATACAAAGTTAGGTGGAGGGGTAGGTAGTGCTGAGGAAACAATGTGATTACAGAAAGACGGAGATAAATTGGGAGAATGGTCAAAAACCTGGCAGATGGAATACAGTATTGGGAAATGTATGGCAATGCATTTTGGTAAAAGGCACAACTGTGCTGACAATTACCAACAAGTGGAGAAGATTCAAATATTTGAGGTGCAGAGGGACTTAGGAATGCTTGTGCAAGACTCCCAGAAGGTGGTCTGAGGTAAAGAAGGCATGTGCAATGTTGGCATTTATTTCAAGGGGAATAGAATATAAAAGCAAGGTGATAATGCTGAGGCTTTATAAGGCAGTAGACAGGCCGCACTTGGAGTATCATCAACAGTTTTGGGCCCCGTATCTCAGAAAGGATGTGTTGTCTTTGGAAAGAGTCCAGAGGAGTTTCATGAGGATAATTCCAGGAATGAAGGGGTTGACATATGAAGAGTGCTTGGCAGCTTTGGGCTTGTACTCACTGGAATTTATTAGAATGAGGGGGGATCTCATTGAAACCCACCAAATATTGAAAGGACTACATAAGGTGGATATGGAGAGGATGTTTCCTATGGTGGGGTACCAAGAACCAGAAGACACAGACTCAAAATTGAGGGACAACTTTCTAGAACAGAGGTAAGGAGGAATATTTTTAGCCAGAGAGTAGTGAATTTGTGGAATGCTCTGCCACAAACTGTGGTGGAGGCCAAGTCCGTAGGTATATTTAAAGTGGAAGTTGATAGTTTCCTGATTGGTCAGGGCATCAAAGGTTATGGCGAGAAGGAAGGTGTATGGGGTTGAGTGGGACCTGGGATCAGCTATGATGGAATGGCGATAGGCTAAAAGTCCTATTTCTGCTCCTATGCCTTATGGTCTTCTGGCTTTATGGATTTATTGAGCTTGCCCACAAGAAAATGAATCTCAGGATTCTATATGATGACATATATGTACCTTGATAATAAATTTACTTTGAACTTACAAACCATTTCCTAAAAATTTTAATTATTTCATAGTGTGATCATGTTTGAAGATAAATGTTTCGTGTGATTTATCACAGGCCCTCGACTGTCCTAAATTATACCATTACATTTAAGTCAATTATAAGACAAGCACACTCAAAATTGCAAATGCCATTAATTTTGCTTTGTATATATATATATATATGACTTCTAAATGCAGACTGTTTACAAAAGAAATAATAATTAACATCTCCACATCAGAACCACAGCAGCCACAGTCCAAAGGGCCAACTATGTGGTTCTGAGCTGGCAGCACCTTTGAGTTGTTCGATAAGACAGAAGAGTCGAAATCCAGAGTGGCCTCAGGAACTCAGAGAGCATGCACTCAGCGAGTGAGAGATCCAGCTACCAAGAAGTTCCTCAAGCTGTTGACTCAGCCTCAGAACCCACACCATCAGGTTCAGGAAAAGTTATCACCCTTCAATCATCAGGCCCTTGAACCAGAGGGGATAACTTCACTTGCCCAATCACTGAACTGTTCCCAGAGCCTATGGACTCACTTTCAATGACCCTTCATCTTATATTCTTGATATGTATTAGGTATTAAATTATTAAAATTTATTTTTTTTCTTTTGTATTTTCACAGTTTATTGTCTTTTGCACATTGGTTGTTTGTCCATCCCATTGGGTGTGATCTTTCACAGATGCCATTGTGTTCCTTGATTTACTGGGAATGCCAGCAAGAAACTGAATCTTGCACATGGTGACATATATGTACTTCAATAACAAACTTACTTTGAACTTTGCAAAAGAAGTAATAGTTACAAATTCCCCAACAAAATTAGTCTGATCATTATGTAATTATAAAGGACAGTGAAGCTAACGGAGCTGCTGCCTCACAGCTTTGGCAATCTGGGTTCACTCTTGACCATCGACACTGTCTGTATGGAGTTTGCAAGATATTCTTGTGACTGCTGAGGTTTCACTTGTGTGCTGCAGCTTACTTCAACATCCCAAAATGTGGGCCGTTAATTGACCATTGTAAGCTGGAGGCAGCTGAGAGAAATGTGGGGAAAATGACATTGGATTCGTTTAGGACAGGGATTCTCAACCTTTTTAATCCCATTAAGCAAGGTGTCTGTGGACCCCAGGTTAGGAACCCCTGTTTAGGATAGTGATTTGATGTACTGAAAGGCCTTGATAGACTGAATGTGGAGAGGGTGTTTCCTATGGTGGAAGAGTCTAAGAGCAGAGGACACAGCCTCAATTAGGGGGACGTCCTTTTAGAGTGGAGATGAGGTGGAATTTCTTTAGCTGGAGAGTGGTGAATCTGTGGAGTTCTTTGCTGTGGATTCTAAGTCTTTAAGGCAGAGGTTGATAGCTTTTTGATTAGTCAGGGCATGAAGGGATAAAGAAAGAAGGTAGAAGATTGGGGCTGTGAGGAAAATTCGATCAGCCATGATGAAATGGGGGAGCAGACTCAATGGGCCAAATGGCCTAATTCTGCTCCTATATCTTATGGTCTTATAACTATGAAAGTAGCAATTCCATTCAAATCTGCTTGCATTCAGATGGAGAAGAACTTATTGATGTCCTGAATAATTTTCCCTTTTCATCTCATATGTGTTAAAACTAACTGCATTTCAACTACTCTCATCCCAATTTGCATAAACTAATTTGAGAGAAATCTTCCTAGCTTGTCTGTCAGAATTGGACAGTATTTTCATCACTTCATTTACCATTTGAGAAGGAAGTGAGCTGCCTCTTCTGGTAGCAAATTCAAGAACAACATTTATATTGGTCTTCAACTAAATCATCAACTATATTAATTAGCACTTTTTATCTTCAGGAATGATTAATTAAAATAAGTTGAATGGACGGATGAAGGGACTCATTTTTAAAATGTGGACACTGATAAAATAATAAGCGAATAAAAATGCAGCTCACCAGTCCTGTACTGCATTAAAGGATTCTTCATTAGCAATGTCATACATAAGTACGAAGCCCATGGCTCCTCTGTAGTAAGCAGTAGTAATGGTTCTATATCGCTCTTGACCAGCTGTATCCTGTAAAAGAAAACTCTGGTTTACTCGTGAAGACGAGGCAAAGAGAAAATAAACTTTGAGTTGCTCATAAGCAATTATTGATGAAACAAGTGCATCCATAAAGGTTAATTCTTGCATTCATTTGGAAATGGTAAGTGTAGCATGGAGGAAATGAAATTAAGTCAGCTCTGAGTGAAAGCAACCATAAGAAGTCTGAGTTTAATATTATTGGGAATAGCACGGTAACATCGCGGTTAGCGTAATACTATTACGTCAACAACCTAGATTCTATTCTGCCACAGAGATTGTACGTTTTCCCCCAATCACGTTGGTTTCTTCCTGGTGTTCCAGTTTCCTCCCACATTCCAAAGACGTACAGCTTAGTAGGTTAATTCGTCACATGGGTGTAATTAAGCACTGTGGGCTTGCTGGGCTAGAAGGAATTGTTACCATGTTGTGATTTATTTAGGATCAGCATTATCATCAGTCAAAATCCATTAAATATTTTAAAACCTCCACTTTACACAAGGAAAATATATAATAGATAGAGAGGGAAAACTGTTACTATTTCACGTGATACTTAAAATCATGAACCTAAGTGGTAAGATAAAACTGTTCCACTGATATGTAGAAGTACAAATGCAAAAAAAAGTATCTCAGGGTTGTCTGTGGTGACATGTACGTACTCTGATAATAAATTTTACTTTGAACTTTGAAGCTTCCAAGGAAGAAACCTAGAAACTTTAGAATAATGTTACAGAAGTGAGCAGAGAAAATAAATGAATGGCAATGGAAAGGTGTTGCTCATGGTTGGGGCAAAATGAATGAAAATGAAAACCAACTCTTGGGCTCCACATTTTGAGATACAGCGAAACATTCCGGCCCTTCAAGCTGTGCCATCCAACAACCCACTGATTTAACCTGAGCCTAATCACGGGACAATGTACAATGACCAATTAATCCATTAACCAGTACATCTTTGGACTGTGGGAGGAAACTGGAGAACCCAGAGGAAACCCATGAGTGAGCAAGAAGGAAATACAAACTTGCTTATAGTGGGTGCTGGAACTGAAGTGCTTACTTATTCAATAACTAATTCCTTAAATATTTATTGAAGAAAAATAGCACCAACTTGTCCACAAACAATTTAAAATCCTGGATAATTTTAGACTTTTATATTAGCGTCAGTAAATTTGTGGATGAAGTCACTAATTTCATGGATGGCAGAGATTTGCAGAGTTATTGATGGTGTGGAAGGTAGATTCAGCCTCCAGAAAGATAACGATGCTTTGGTGAAATGGGCAGTAAAATGGGAGATGAAGTTTAATCCAGATAAATTTGAGGTGATGAATTGTGGGAGCATTATGAAGGTAGGACATACTCTTCAATGAGAGTATTGCAGAGCACAAGTCTTTAGATCTTGAAAGTGATAGCACAGGTAGACAACGTAACTAAGAGGGCATATGGGACACTGTACTTCATTAACTGGGCACAGAATATGGGAGATTATGTACCAACTTTACAAAACCTTGGTCGGGCTTCATCTGCAATACTATGTGTAGTTTTGGTCACCATACTACAGGAAGGGAGAGGATGCAGAGGAGCTTCATCCAGGAGTTTGCTTGGGATAGAGCAGTTCAGTTATGAAGAAAAACTCTGTTCTCCCTAGATCAGGAGGAGGACATGATTGAGGTACATAAAATAATATGGGGTATTTATAAGGCAGACAGCAGGAAACTGTTCCAATATGAGTGTTAGATAAAACTATAACACACACACACACCTGTAATACATATGTAGGTTTAAAGTAATGAGAAAGAAATTCAGAGGAGATATTAATGGTAGCAAGTGCCCAGAATGCACTGCCCAAGAAAGTGATTAAAGCTGGATCACTCAAAGCATTTAAGACAGGTTGAGGTGAATACTTAAACTGCTGTGGACTAACTGCTACTTGATAGGATCAATATAGAAGGATCCTTATTTGTGAACGTGGACAATTCGGACAAAATGACTTGGCTCTATTCTTTCCAATTCTATGAACGTAAACAAAGCCTAGAAAATTAACAGACAAATTGAGAAAGGCTCCAAAAGTATGAAAAGTTGATTGGAAAGAAAGTTGTCAGTGTTGACATTTACCAAGAGAGACATTGAAAACGGAGTTCTAATTAGTTTTAAAACCTGCTAATGGAACTGATAAATTTAACTTGGACAATTCTCGACATTTTTATCCTACCACAATAAATGACAAAATAATGGAATTGATCATCACAAGGATTAACAAGCACTTTTTATGTGAAAATAATCTGTCAGATATCATTCTACATTTCTACAGAAGTTTACAATCAGATTGAGACCATCTGACTCTCTGAATCAGTGTCACTTCTCTTAACGAGATGCTTCATTTCCCTTCCTCCTTTTGATATTAGTGATGAAGCATTTAACTAATTTCATTTTTCAATTTTTATAGAATGTGCACCCATTAACATTTCCAGAGGGACATTGTGCTTATATTCATATGTCCAGAGTTCCCCTGAGGTACAAACTCATTGACCAGAGAATTTTTTTCCTGATTTGTCTGTTATAATTTAGAACAAACTAATTTTACTAATAAACCAGTCACATTTTCTCCAGTTTTCTCCAAAAACAAAAATCTTATCTTCTGTCTCATGTATTCCACATTCTCCCTATTTCCTGGCCATAAAATTTTATTGAGTGTTCATAAGCTGATACTTGACACAATGATCAAAAGCAGGATTCAACAAGTACGCTATTGTCTTTCTTTCTCTTTCTAAATAAAAAGGCAGACTTGATCCAGTTTGAAACTAAAACATTCAGACAGTTACTCTTGACATTTAATTCCAATCAGTCCAGGATTTAAATCTCAGATGAACCCTTCATTTCCAAAAGTGACGTATGGAAAGAAAACAGTAAACAGTAGTGAAGCTCATGGACTGTCACTCCACAGCTCCAGCGATCTGGCTTCAATCCTCTCGCACTCTCTGTGTCAAGTTTGTATGTTCTCCCTGTTGACCACATGGTTTTTTCCCTCATGCTCTAGTTTCCTCTCACCTCTCAACAATATCCAGGTTGGTATGTTAAATGGCTGTCGTAAAGTCACTAGCATGTTGGTGATTGGAATATGGGGTGAGTTTTTAAGAATATAGCTTGATTAAAATATGACTAGTGCAGGTGAATGCAGAGAGTTAAAAGTGGGCTGATATTTTGCAGCATGTCTGTATCAGGAAGGGGAAATGCTGGAAATATTGGAGCACATTAGGGTGGACAATTCCACAGGATCAGATGGGTTCTATCTCAGGGTGCTAAGGAAGTGAGGGAGGAGATTGCTGGGTTTCTGATGGAGAATTTGCATACTTGTAGGCCTGTGCTCTGCAAAATTTAGAACAATGAGAGATGAATTCAATGATACTTACAAAATTCTTACAGATTGTGAGGTTCAGAGTTTACCTTATTCTACTAGGGAACTGCAGGAGCCATGCGTCTGTTTTGTAATCTGTGGTGCATGTTTATTATGGTAATTAGTCACATGAGTGGGGGCCTGGTAAAAGTAAAGGGCTTATTACATATTCATACTTTGTTCTCAGTAGTTTCATATTTTTTGTTGACTGCTTAATTTCACTTAAGTCCACTTAATGTTGCTAGTTTTAATTTCATAAACTTCATAGCTTCAAGCTTGTATGTTTTGCTAGTTGCTAATACAGGATCAAATGCATTATTTTGACATTTTTGAACATTATTATTGGAGAAAGCAGAGGGCATGTCATACAATCTAAGGATGTGTTGGCAAAATTAGAATCACCACAGCCAGGAGCACCATGTGACATGTAATGGCCTTTTGTTGATTCTTGCTGTGTGTTTGAGATTGGAACACAGTTTGGAATGGTCATGGCTGACCATGAGCTCTATAGTCTGGTGTTTGTCTAAGAGTCCAATGCCTGGTTCTGTTGAAGTGCTGAAATATTTGACCCTACATCTGAATAGAATGTCTTTGTGTGATTTGCACACTTGGAAGGCAACATGAGTCAAGCTGGAAGGAGTGATCTTGAAGACAGGACTAAAACTGGAAGCATAAATTGGGAACAGATGTTCTCAGGGAAATGTATGGCAGAAATGTGGCAAATGTTCAGGGGATATTTGCATGGAGTTCTGCATAGGTACGTCCCAATGAGACAGGGAAAGGATGGTAGGGTTCAGGAATCGTGATGTACAAAAGCTGTTGTAAATCTAGTCAAGAAGAAAAGAAGAGTTTCTGGAAGGTTCAAAAAACTAGGTAATGATAGAGATCTAGAAGAATATAAGGCTAGCAGAAAGAAGCTTATTAATGAAATTAGGAGAGCCAGAAGGGGCCATGAAAAGGCCTTGGCAGACAGGATTAAGGAAAACCCCACGGCATTCTACAAGTATGTGAAGAGCAAGAGGATAAGGTGTGAGAGAATAGGACCAATCAAGTGTGACAGTGGAAAAGTGTGCATGGAATCAGAGGAGATAGCAGAGGTACTTAATGAATACTTTGCTTCAGTATTCACTACGAAAGAGGATCTTGGCGGTTGTAGGGATGACTTAGTGGACTGAAAAGCTTGAGCATGTAGATATTAAGAAAGAGCATGTGTTGGAGACTTTGGAAGACATCAAGTTGGATAAGTCACCGGGACTGGAGGGGATGTACCAAAGGCTACTGTTGGAAGCAAAGGAGGAAATTGCTGAGCCTCTGGCGATGATCTTTGCATCATTAATGGGGACGGGAGAGGTTCCGGAGGATTGGAGGGTTGCGGATGTTGTTCCATTATTCAAGAAAGGGAGTAGAGATAGGCCAGGAAATTATAGATCAGTGAGTCTTTCTTCAGTGGTTGGTAATTTGATGGAGAAGATCCTGAGAGGCAGTATTTATGAACATTTGGAAAGGCATACGTAATATGATTAGGAATAGTCGGCATGGCTTTGTGAAAGGCAGGTCATGCCTTACGAGTCTGATTGAATTTTTTGAGGACGTGACTAAACACATTGATGAAGGTAGAGCAGTGGATGTAGTGTATATGGATTTCAGCAAGGCATTTGATAAGGTATCCCATGAAAGGCTTATCGAGAAAGTGAGGAGGCATGAGATCCAGGGGGACCTTGCTTTGTGGATCCAGAATTGGCTTGCCCACAGAAGTCATAGAGTGATTGTAGATGGGTCATATTCTGCATGGTGACCAGTGGTGTGCCTCAGGGATCTGTTCTGGGACCCCTACTTTTTGTGATTTTTATCAGTGATCTGGATGAGGAAGTGGAGAGATGGGTTAATAAATTTACTGATGACATAAAGGTTGGGGTGTGGATAATGTGGAGGGCTGTCAGAGGTTAATTAAGCAATCTAATTAAGCTGGATTGTGAGGAGAATGCTGAGGCTTCAAGTGGATGAAGAACTGTCAAATGAATGGATGCAGACATGACTATTGGGTATAATACACATGAATCCTATGAAGTTAGCATGCAGTTCAAAAGATAATTAGCAAGGCAATAATTGCTAACATTTAAATCTTAGAGACAGAATTATTAATAATGTTTAACAGTACAGCAATTATTGTCAGATTCTTTTCAGAACAAAAACAAAACAGTGAGTGTTAACAATAAAGTAAACAATGGGAAATTTGTCTATTGCCTCCATTTTTAGAGGAATTTTGTTTTGAAGTGGTTGCTCAACATGTTATTTAACTTCCAGAATGGAAGTAAGAATATGATGAGAAGGTGATCACTTTTTTGTAGCTAATCCTTTGATAACGAGCAAATATTGTAAGTTTCAGTGCTGGTTGAAGGAAATAGATCAGCTTCTATGTGACTGCTTCAAGTTGGTGGAGTGGCCCATATTCAAAGACTCAGCAACCAATCTATATGATGTCACTTCAGTCACAGACTTCATCAGCAAGTGTGTAGGGGACTGTGTACCAACCACAAACCATGG
The DNA here is from genome assembly GCF_030144855.1 of Hypanus sabinus. Classification (NCBI taxonomy): domain Eukaryota; kingdom Metazoa; phylum Chordata; class Chondrichthyes; order Myliobatiformes; family Dasyatidae; genus Hypanus; species Hypanus sabinus. The sequence goes on along the minus strand of NC_082716.1, from coordinate 43,971,113 downwards.
AAACCAAGAGAAGCACGCCCTACTGAAGTCCAGGTGTGAGGAATTCAAACCAGGTAACCCTGAACTATATAGGAAATTTAGGTATGACATTCATAAAGCTATCAGGGATGCCAAGAATCAATACCAGATAACAATAGAGTTCTGGACCAGGCATTAGTTATAGCAAGGTGTGCGTGCTATGAGGGGTACAAAACAAAGGCAGTATTGCTGGCAACAAAGCAGCTCCCCCCTCACCCCCGCAGATGGACTGAAGGTACTCTCTGCATGTTTCAAACAGAAGGTCAATGAAATAGCACTACCCATTCAAACAGCTTCCAGAGCACCTGTACCAAGGGTCACCATCGCGGATGTTATGTCAGACGTCCTGGAAGTGGACTTGCAGAAAGAAACTGGCCAATTTGGAGTCCTTGCCTGTTGGCCAGGGGGAGCGCACGCAGGCATCTTTAACCTTTACTCCTGTCTGAGGTTCCCATCTGCTTTCAGAAGAGCACTATCATCCCAATGCCAAAGAAAAATAGGGTAACGAGCGTTAATGATTACTGTCTAGTGCCTTGCTTCAGAATCAGGATCAGGTTTATTAACACTGACATATGTCATGAAATCTGTTGTTTTGCAGCAGTTGTACAACCTTCTGCAACTTTTACCAACCCTGTGCATTGGTGCCTCCAGACCAGATGATGGTGCAACCAGTTAGCAATAAATAAAAATTACCAGAAGAATATATATAAAATAAATATCATGCAAAAAGAGAGCAAAATAGGCTGTCTGATGGCAGAGGGGCAGAAGCTGTTCCCGAGTGTGCACCTTCATGTTGCTGCACCTCCTCTCTCAGTAATAATCAGAAGAGGGCGTATAGAGGATAGTGAGGATCATTTAGGATGGATGCTGCATCATCTTCCGAAGATGTCCATAGATGAGATGGCTAGTACCCATGATGGAGCTTGTTATGTCTTGTCACTCCAAAAAATTAAACTAATCAAAAGAAAAACATGGGAGTCCAAAATTTGAGTCTAACTTTGTCTTTTTTTAAGTGAGGAGCACATATATCATGTTCATGGTGTATGCAGTTCATGTATTTTTATATATAACCACAATGAGTTATATAAACAACAAAATTGCTTAATCAAACAATGCAGTTACAAGATTACTCAAATATTACTTAAATATTAAATATACGACAGATTACAGCTTTTTCCGATCCTGTGAGTTGACGCCCCCATATGACAGTGTTGCAAGCACTCAGAATGCTCTTCACAGTACTTCAGCAGAAATTTGCTAGAGTCTTTAGTGACATAGCAAATCTCCTCAACCCCTAATGAAATATAACTGCTGGTGTGCCTTCTTCTTGAGAGTCAGGCCATTGTATTCATCAGCTCCAGCCACTCAGACAATTTCAACCCATTGCAATTCCTATTACAAACAACAGTGGACACTCTCTGCCTAGCCCTATACTCATCTCTGGAACATCTGAATAATAAACACATTTATGTCAGATTCCTGGTTATTGACCAAAGCTCCACGTTCAATACTATTGTGCTGTCTTTACGACAGTTATTTAGTTTATAGTATTTTCTAGTTAGAATTAGAAGTGTTTAAAGTATATTCATTGCATGTAAAATATATCGGCATGCGATGATGTCACATCCGGTTTCGCCGCGTCTTGTGGGAAAACACCGGTTTGAAATTAGCGCGAGGGTGGGGGCTTTCCACGAGGCTCACCTGAGCAGAAGCTGTTTTGCAGGCATGAGAAATCACAGTGAGAGCAACGCTGTAAGTTAATAGATAATCGATATATTGAACTAAGATGTTAATGCCGATCCTGTTAGAAGTAACGACAGTCGATAATGTTTATGCTTTCGTTAGTTAAAGAGTCGCGGATAGTTTGCATGGAAGTGTATTTAAAGTAGTCAATGGAGCAGGTAAACTCTCCCTGTATACTGCACCTTAGTGTAATGTAGTTATAGTCACCTTTGCAAGTATTTACAATTGAAATGTGATATTAAGGAAGGAACAAATACTGTATCAATCTTGTATTGTTTTATCAACAGTTTTCACCATATGTTAATGTGAAGAGTGAACAGTAAATGGTTATTCTTACTGCGATCTGGTCTCATTGACTGGTTTATCTTGACGTTGAATTCGGTGTTATTAGTACACGCGAAGGCGAACGTTACAGTGAAAAAGCGGCATTATCAGGTGTTTCAAGTGCTGCAATGTCAGCTCGATCCAGCATCAAGTCGACGCCGCCCAGCGACAAGGGCGGTAGACCGACATCAAGTAAGTCCACCCAGGCAAGAGCCAAGGCAGAAGCCGCCAGGGTGCGACTGCGTTACGCCAGACAAGAAGCAGTTTTGAAAATGGAACAGGCCACCAGAGAAGCCGAAATCCAGAAAGAAAAGGCCGCCAGACAAAGTGAAGCGGCCGCCAGAGAAGCCGAAATCCAGAAGGAAAGGGCCGCCAGAGAAGCCGAAATCCAGAAGGAAAGGGCCGCCAGACAAAGTGAAGCGGCCGCCAGAGAAGCCGAAACCCAGTTGGAAATGGCAAAAATATCGACAGAGTTGCAAGTGCTACAGCTAGAAAGAGAAGAAGAAGCTGCCAAGGCAGAAGCAGAGTACATAGAAAGGACCAGACTGGAACGCACAAGCGACTATGTCCGATCTCAAATACACAGGCAGGCTCGTCCTTCCTCTCCATATGTATTCGATAACTTCCCAAGATACAAGGAAGACAATTTACCCTCGCGACTCCGCGATGAAGTCAAGAATGAAAGAGCTGACATCCAATACTTCTCGACACCAAACTTACAAGATTTGATGCGAAGAGATGCAGAGGTCGAATCCAGGACGGCAAATTCCATAAGAAACATATGCTCTCAGTCATATAGGCACCAACGTACTTCTCCAGCCCGCATGCCGCTTACAGCCGATCCCACGATGCAGTATTTAGCACGACGGGATCTCGTCACTTCAGGACTGTACCAGTTTGACGATAAACCTGAAAATTACCGTGCATGGTACTCGACATTCACCAACGCGATCGACGGAGTCCAGCTTAGTGCAACCCAAGAGTTGGACCTTCTGGCGAAATGGCTGGGAAAAGAATCACGCGAACAGGTGAGACGCATACGTTCAGTGTACATCAACAAACCCAAGCTAGCTTTAAGCAAAGCGTGGGAGAGACTTCGGGAGGGCTATGGGGCCCCCGAAGTTATTGAAGCGGCGCTATATCGACGTCTGGAAAACTTTCCTGAGGTGTCAGCCAAAGATCACATTAAGTTAAGAGAATTCGGAGATTTACTCATGGAGATCCAAGGCGCCAAAGAAGATGGCTACTCAGCTGGTCTAGTATACCTAGATACTCCATCCGGGATTAGACAAGTCGTGGACAAACTTCCATTTGGGCTGCAGGACAGGTGGCTGTCCGTTGCTTTAGATTACAAGGAAGAGCACGATGATCGATTTCCTCCCTTTGAGCTCCTCACTAGGTTTGTGTGCAGGGAGGCGAAGAAGCGAAACGACCCTAGCCTCGCGGGTCCAGGAAGCAGTACGATTTACACCAAGCCAAGTAGATCCTCTTCGAATGTTTTCAACATTGATAAACCTGTGTCAGTGCTCAAGACTGAAGCCCTTACAACTAACAACGACCCTAGCAAGTATTGTCCATTGCATAACAAACCTCACCCCCTCAAAGGATGCAGAATGTTTAGGGAAAAACCCCTTGCAGAGAGGACGGCCCTTCTCAAGGAGAAAAGAATATGTTTTAGATGCTGTTCCTCAACCTTTCACCTCGCCAGAGAGTGTACGATCGCCGTGAAGTGTCCGGAATGTGATAGCACGGATCACGCCGGGGCCATGCATCCTGGCCTGTCACCGCAAACCGACGGCGCTCCTTCACCCCCACAACAGGACGGCGGGGAGGGAGAGGCTCACTCTAGGTCAACAGTTGTCAGCACGAACTGTACAGAAGTTTGCGGTCAAGCTCAGTCAAGCCGTTCTTGTTCCAAGATCTGCCTCACTAAGGTGTACCCTAAAGGAGCCAAAGACAAGGCCATCAAAGCCTATGTGATTCTGGGCGATCAGAGCAATCGCTCACTAGTCAGTCCAGAGTTCTTTAAATTGTTCAACATTGAGAGTGAGCGGTTCCCATACTACCTCAAAACTTGCTCAGGCAACATGGAAACCCAAGGAAGGAAGGCAGAAGGCATCCAGATCGAGTCCCTGGATGGTAAAGTCGTCATCTGTCTCCCTCCGCTCTTAGAGTGCAATGAAATCATGAATAACCGCACTGAGATCCCGACACCAAGTGCGGTGCTACACCAGCCACATCTCCACCACATCGCCAAACACATCCCAGAACTGGATCCGAAAGCGGAAATACTCCTGCTATTAGGAAGAGATGTTATCCAGGTACACAAGGTTAGGCAGCAGGTCAATGGACCACTCGACGCCCCCTTTGCGCAACGCTTGGATCTAGGCTGGGTGGTGATAGGAGGGGTGTGCCCTGAAGACGTACACAAACCGATGGTTAACACACTCAAGACCAATGTGCTAGAGAGTGGCCGCCATTCAATTTTTCAACCCTGCCCGAGTGTCCCGTGCATTAAGGAAGCACAACAAGACGTTAACAAGCGTAAAGTAACTGACGCGACGCTAGGTCAGTCAGTTTTCGTTCAAACCGAGCACGGAAATAAACTTGCACAATCAGCTCAAGATGCCATTTCTTTAAAAACCAAAGACACCAAGGTCTTTGCCTTTCAGAGAACCACGCCAGCGCTCACCAGATAACAAAGAGCAGGCAGTCAAACGGTTCACGTCCTTACGGAAAACTCGGAAAAGGAAACCTGAGATGCAGCAACGCACCCGATTGACCCACGAGGTACTGTGCACCCTAATGGCAGAGGTCACAGCCATTATAAACGCACAACCACTCCTACCTGTATCTTCTGACCCAGAAAACCCCTTCATACTTTCGCCATCAATGCTCCTTACGCAGAAGGCAGGAGCTCCCCCTCCACCAGGAGACTTCTCAGACGAGGATTTGTACACAAAGCAATGGAGACAAGTCCAGGCTCTGGCAAATCAGCTCTGGTCTCGCTGGAGACAAAAATATCTACCTTTGTTGCAACAGAGACAAAAGTGGACAGAACCCCGCAGGAATCTTCAAGTTGGAGACTTAGTCCTGCTCAGGGACAAGCAAATCGCCCGCAACAGCTGGCCAATGGCCAGAATCACTGCTACATTCCCTAGCGGGGATGGACATGTCAGGAAGATTGAATTGAAGACTACCGACCAAGGCGATGTGAAAATTTACCAAAGGCCAGATACAGAAGTTATTCTATTTCTACCTAATGACTGATTAAGAGACTAAGTTTCGTACTCTGTTCATTATGACCTTACGAAGGTCAAGCGGGGAGTGTGCTGTCTTTACGACAGTTATTTAGTTTATAGTATTTTCTAGTTAGAATTAGAAGTGTTTAAAGTATATTCATTGCATGTAAAATATATCAGCATGCGATGACGTCACATCCGGTTTTGCCGCGTCTTGTGGGAAAATACCGGTTTGAAATTAACGCGAGGGTGGGGGCTCATCACGAGGCACACCTGAGCAGAAGTTGTTTTGCAGGCATGAGAAATCACAGTGAGAGCAACGCTGTAAGTTAATAGATAATCGATATATTGAACTAAGATGTTAATCCCGATCCTGTTAAAAGTAACGACGGTCGATAATGTTTATGCTTTCGTTAGTTAAAGAGTTGCGGATAGTTTGCATTGAAGTGTATTTAAAGTAGTCAATGGAGCAGGTAAACTCTGCCTGTATACTGCACCTTAGTGTAATGTAGTTATAGTCACCTTTGCAAGTATTTACAATTGAAATGTGATATTAAGGAAGGAACAAATACTGTATCAATCTTGTATTGTTTTATCAACAGTTTTCACCATATGTTAATGTGAAGAGTGAACAGTAAATGGTTATTCTTACTGCGATCTGGTCTCATTGACTGTGGTTTATCTCGACGTTGAATTCGGTGTTGTTAGTACACGCGAAGGCGAACGTTACAACTATAATACCAAATAAATTCCTTTCCAAACTTCTAGACTCCAGATTCGGCACCTCCCACTGCAGTCAGAACCTTGACTTCCTCAGTGATCAGTAGGGTTAGGCAGTAACACCTCCTCCACAATTATCACTAAAATATTGGTGCCCCGTGAGGCTGTATCCTCAGCCCCTTAATTTATTCCCTATCCATTCACAATTGTGTGGGCAGCTTTGCTCTTATTCCATTTACAAGTCTACAAGTGACATCATCGTAGTGGGCCAGATTTTAAATAACAATAAGATGGAAAAAGGAGACAGGAAGATGATAGTCTGGTGGCATGATATTAAGTCAGCAACCACTCCCTCAATGTCAGCAAAACTAAACAGCTTGTTATTGACTTAAGGAAGTGAGGCAGAATATACACCCTTGTTTGTATCAAAAGAGCTGAGGTGTTAATGGTTGATAGCTTCATGTTCCTAAGTGTGGGAAATGTGGTGGAATGCGCACTCTTGTCTGTATCAATAGTGCTGAGGTGGAAATTGTTGATAGCTTCAAGTTACTAAGTCTAAATATCACCAAGGTTTGTCCCACCATAAAAGAGCTGGTCATTGACTTCAGATAGGTGGGTGGTGCGCATTTTTAAATCAACAGAGGATAGAGAGCTTCAAATTTCTATGAGTGAGCATTTGTCTTGGTCCAACCACGTAGAAGCTGTGGCCAAGAAAGTACACCAGAACCTCTACTGCCTCAGAAGTTTAAGGAAATACCAGAAGACATCCATTCAAGGTGAGCGGACAGAAGTTTAAGGGGGATGTCAGAAGTAGGGTTTTATTTTAAGCAGAGAGTGGTGGGTGCCTGGAATGCACTACCGGGGGTGATGGTAAAGAATGATGCAATAGGGGCATTTAAATGACTCTTAGATAGACACATAGATATAGGAAAAATGTGGGGTTATAGGCTGTATAGGAGGGATGGGTTAGATAGATCATGGAATAGGTCTATATAAGTCTGCGCAATATCATGGGCCAAAGGTTCCATACTGTACAGTTCTATATAAAATATTCTATTAAATTTATCATGTTCCTGATTGCCCTCACCAATTCTCATTGATGCACCACGGAAAGCATCCCGTCTGTAAGCAACACAGCTTGGCATGGCAACTGGTCCACACAAGACTGCAAGAAATTGTAAGGAGTTATGAACGTTGCCCAGTCTATCAGGAAAACCAGCCTACACCACACGACACTGACTCTTTCTGCACTTCCCAATACCCGAGCAAAGCAACCAACATAAACAAGGGCCCTCCCCAACTCCCCCACCTTATCTCTTTATCTTGTCTCTCCCCGTCTTTCAAGCAGAACAAACAAAAGTTTGAGAACATGTACTACCAGATTCAAGGACAGCTTCTATCTCACTATTCTAAGACTCTGGAAAGGACCTCCAAAACAATGAAGTTAAACTCTTAATCTCTCGATCTACCTCATCAAGGCTTTTGCACCTTATTTGCCTACCTGTAATGCATTTTCTCTGTAAAGGTAACACTATGTGCCTCACCTTTAATTTTTACTTTTGTACTACACCTTGACATACTTGTGCAAAGAATGATCTGTCTGGATGGCTCACAGACAAACCTTTTCACTGTATATTGGGACATGTGACAAAACTAACCCTATTGCCAATTTTTCTACAATAGATATTGATAACTAACAGCAGAGTTGTGTCAACCTCCTCTGGTAAGATAACTTCGTAATGTGATCAAGTTTTGAATTTTCTTATCTACTATTCCTCTTGCATCTGTTTCCTGATGATAACATTCTTCTGAACTCACTCTTGCATTGCTCCCCAAGCTGCCCGAGACTGTCACTATGGGAACTGTTGAGAAAAAGCCAAGATCTGCATGTACACAAACAGAGATAAGCACAACCTTTGCCTTTGAAATTAAAACTCATACATTATATTTTAAATAAAAGTCTTGATCAAATAGCAATTGAATATAAAGTATTTTTTTCTCAAATTCATTAAAAAGTGTGTTTATCTTTCAAAGTTCAATGATGAGAAGGAACCCACAGCTAACACTAGCTATTTTTCCTGATTTACGGCTTTCCTTTATTAAAAAAAGCTATCAATAACCATTTTAGATGTAACCCCGAGGTTTTCAGCTTTTAGCTGTGGGTCTCAATGTAACCATTTTTGGAAAATGGTCCTTAAAAATCTAAGCACTGTTCAATCTATATGTAACATTCTGAAATAAAGCATAACCATTCAACAAATCCAGATCCACTCTGAGGCATCATGTTCTGTCTTTATCATTGCATCTCAGTAAAGATCTCAGTGCAAGTATGGATCCACCACATATGTTTTTGATTTAGACCAGGGACAATTAAACCAGTGATAAAAACACCCAAAATCCGGTACATTTGGTGAACAGTATTCAATAACAAATTAAGGCCTCTAAAATAAATACACCTTTCCATCTAACTTACTCTTTCATTAGGTTGTACTGTGTGAACATTATCTTCTGAGATGGTTAACTTTAATTGAGTGGTTTAACCACTATGTTAAACAAAGATTAAAAAGGAATGTATTTGAACATGTTACCACATGACTGGGCACTTCAATGCTCTAAACATTCATAACAAATCTACATTAATAATTAATAAGCCAGAGGATCAGAGGTGGAGAGGGTTAGCAACTTTAAAGTTCTAGGTGTTATTATTTTGGAAAACCTGTCCTGGGCCCAGCACATAATTGCAATTACAAAAAGGGCAAAGCAGCACTTCTATTTCCTGAGGAGCTTGCAAAGATTCAGCATGATATCTACTTTGACGAAGTTCTATAGATGTGAAGTGGAGAATACATTGATTGGCTGTATCACAGCCTGGAATAGAAACACCAATGCCCCTGAATGGAAAATCCTACAAAAACTAATGGATACAGCCCAGTACATCATGCATAAAGCCCTCCCCACCATTATCTACATGAAACGCTGTCGCAGGAAAGCAGCGTCCATCATCAGGGACCCCCACCAGCCAAGTCATGCCCTCTTCTCATTGCTGCCATCATGAAGAAGGTACAAGAGCCTTGGAACTTGCACCACCAGGTTCAGTAAAAGTTACTACCCCTCAACCATCAGGTTCTTGAACCAAATGGGATAACCTCACTCAACTTCACTTGCCCCTTCTTTGAAATGCCCCCACAACCAATGGACTCACTTTCAAGGACTCTTCATCTCATGTTCTCAATATTTATTATCTTTTATCTATTTTGTATTTGCACACTTCGTTGTAATCTGTACACTGGTTGAATGCCCCAGAAGGGTGGTCTTCCATTGATGCTGATATAGTTATTATTCTATAGATTTGTTAACTATGACAAAAAAATGAATCTCAAGTTTATATATAGTGACATATATGTACTTTGATGATAAAATTTACTTTGAACTTTGAATTAAAGAGGGTAACAGGCAAATCTTTCCCTTAAAAGTCAGATTGATAATAGTAATGAATTGTAAAAATTGCAAAGCAATGTTTTTTATAGGAAACAGGGAAAGGGATAGTGTCATCGGATTAAAGAGCAATTTGATAACAGCATTAGAAATTAACAAAGGGAGAAGATTTTCCTCAGTATAAGTGATACACTGTGAGACAGAAGAGCAAATCACTTTAGGAAGCGCTCAGTTTAATTTCTGGAATGATGCAAAAATGGTTATTATCATAGAGTAAAACAGCATAGAAACAGATCATTCAGCCCAACTTATCCACACTGACAAATGATGCCAACCTGAACTACTTCCATTCAGCTTATATCCCTCTAAACCAGGGGTTCCCAACCTTTTTTATGCCATGGACCCCTACCATTAACTGAGGGGTCTGTGGACTGAGGTTGGGAGACTCTGCTCTAAACATTCCCTCTTCAAGTCCCCATCCAAATATCTTTTAAATGTTTTAACTGTTCCTACTTCCGTGGACTTCCTTGTGCAGCTTGTTCCAAAACCCATGACCCTTTATTTGAAAACTTGCCTCTCAAGTTTCCTTCAAATTCTCCTGCTCTCTTACTAAACCTGTAATCTCTAGTTTTAGACTCCCCTATCCTGGGAAAAGACTCTGGCTATCCACTTATTGACGTGTTTCATGATTTTATAAGCATCTGTAAGATCATTCCTCAGCTTCCTTTACTCCAGGATAAACAGTCCCAGCCTATCCAGTCTCTCCTCATAACTCAAACCCTCCAGTCTTCACAACATCTTTGTGAATTTTTTCCAGACCCTCTGTAGCTAAATCACATCCTTCCTACAGCATGACAACCAGAACTGATCAAGAATGATCTTGTAGCGGTGTGCTACACGCAGCGCTAAAATTACGACACGGAGTCGGTAACTGCAGTCGAAGGAAAAACTTTATTCGAAATCCTCAGCCTCACTTTTAAGCCTCTCTCGACCTGCCCCCCGTGGCGCAGAGGCTCCAAAGCTCTCTCACAAACCCCCGTAGGCTATCTAATTGTGAGACGGTTCGGATGTGCCAGGAGATGGGTCGCCACAATCTCACAATTTATACGGCTGCAATATGACATTTCAACTCTTGTACTTACTCATACCCTAGGTCTCTCTGTTCTACAACACTCCCCAGGATCCTGCCATTCACTGCCAATATCTTGCCCAGGATGAACTTCCCAAAATACATCACATCACACTTGCCCAAATTAAATTCCATCTGATACTACGTTTTATTAGAAGCAAAAACATGTTTCAATAACATTCTGATTCAGACGGCACATTATCTTGAAATCAGAGCAAGTAGTCTTAAGAAAGGAAATCAGAAAAAAAATTCCTACTCACAAACACATAATATAATGTATAATTCTTCGAAACCCTGTAGATCACGAATCAAATAAAAATGCGAAGACTTATCTGATATGTGCAATGTAATCATATCATTATAGTAAACTGCAATGGGTCAGACTGCACTGGACCCAGTCTGAGCCTTGTAACTGTGCCCACACTAGCCAATGGTCAACATAACTTCGATGCCTTGTCACTGTGGATCAGTTCATGACATGTTCACTAAGACTTAAGCAGCATAACCTGACGTCCCATCCAGGAAGTAGCCTGATGGCCTTCTGACAAATTATGCTGCTGGAAATTCCTAATGACCAAACATTTAAAACCAATAGAAAAATGCTACTATTCTTAAAATTATAAAATGTTTAACATTAAAAAATATAATTCAGTAAATTACAGTCAATGAATTGAATTGGCATTAATTCTTACATCCTTCACATACATGAGGAGTAAAAATCTTTACGTTTTGTCTCCGTCTAAATGTGTAATGTGCAATTTATAACTTGTAATAAATAACAGTAGTAAATAGTATGTAGAACAGGACAGTCAATATAACATAAAATACAATTGTATCAGCATGAATTAATCAGTCTGATGGTCTGGTGGAAGAAGCTGTTCCAGAGCTTGTTGGTCCTGGCTTTTATGCAACGGTACTGTTTTCCAGATGGTGGCAGCCAGAACAGTTTGAGGTTGGGGAGACTCAGATCCCCAATGATCCTTTGAGCCCTTTTTACACACCTGTCGCTGTAAATGTCCTGAATAGTGGGAAGTTCACATCTACAGATGCGCTGGGCTGTCCACACCACTCTCTGCAGAGTTCTGTGATTGAGGGAAGTACAGTTCCTATATCAGGCAGTGATACAGCCAGTCAGGATGCTCTCAATTGTGGCCCTGAAGTCCTTAAGACTTGGGGACTCATGACAAACTTCTCAACCGTCTGAGATGAAAGTGGTGAAAAAGGTCCCGTTGTACCTTTTTCACCACTCAGCCAGTATGTACGGACCACATGAGATCCCTGGTGATGTGTATGCTGAGGAACTTAAAGCAGTTCACCCTCGCGACCCCGATCCATTAATATCAATAGGGGTGAGCCTGTCTCCATTCCTCCTGTAGTCCACAACCAGTTCCTTTGTTTTTGCAACATTGAGGGAGAGGTTGTTTTCTTGACACCACTGTGTCAGGGTGATGACATCCTCTCTACATAGGCTACCTCATTATTATTTGAGGTAAGGCCAATTAATGTAGTATTGTCAGTAAATTTAATTAGCAGATTGGAGCTGTGGGTAGTGACACAGATATGGGTTTGCAGAGAGTAAAGGAGGGGGTTTAGGACACAGCACCGAGGGGCACCTGTATTGAGGGTCAGAGGGGCAGAGGTGATGGATTGAAAAAATAAATATAAACCGAACTAAAGGAAAAGAGCGCCACTGTAACATAGCGTTTAGCACAGCTTGGGGGGGGGGGGGGGCGTCGTCGGAGTTCAAAGTTCAATTGCGACAACATCTGTAAGGAATCTGTACGTCCTCACTGTGATTAGGCTAGGGTAAAATTGAGGCTGCTGAGCAGTGTGATTCAAAAGGCTATATCTCAATAAATAAATAAATAAACAAACCTTGCTAATGAAGGTTGGCAACCTCTATTTAAATGATTGAGGCCACATAGGATAGGCCAGCAATTATTGTCAAAGAGCTCAGGGGCAAATAAAATGTGTATGTACCCGTCAACCCAGCAAATTACAGAATGCCCTTGGACTCATTCATGAGTGTACTGGAATAGCGGTCCAGAATTGACCAATGAGTGGTCTGCAGCCAGCCAGCAACTCCCTCTGTCAGCCCATTCCTGTTTATTGCTGGGAGTGATCTGGGAGTTGGAGCCTCTGTACTGAGTACCTCAGGGCAGAGAAGGGATATGAATGATATCATCGGAAAGCAGTTAATCAATCATGGGTTTGCATTGCAAATGGCTCTCTATGATTCCATTGGATACATGAAATGTCATCAAATACTTGTAAAATAAAATAGCAGGTGAACCAGGTATTAAAATAAAATTTTCACAAACACTTAACTGAAATGAAGTGTTTAACATTCTCAGGATGTAGACTTCACAATTACTGATTGGTTGTTATAGTTCACACTTTTCAATAAATTTACAAAATTAAATGTAGTTGGCATCTCCCATCTGCCAGACATTCATTTCCCATCTGTCATGCCATCCGGGAATTGAGAAGCATCTATGTCAATCATTGTCAGCATATTACAAATCAAAATGAAGGAAACAGAAATGTTTGAATATTATATAATAATTGTTATTGTTTCATGAAGTGCAAGAAGATGTTGCTTTTTAATTTTTACCATTATTTTAATGGATTAGAAATTACATGTACAATAGCATATTTTTAGTAGTTTCCAAAATGTAATCAAGAATCATTTTTGCTTAATTAATAAAACAAGCACATTTTCTTAACCATGCAGACATCAAAATAGATATTAACATGTCAAAGGATTGAATGAATATTTAATAATGCTAGAGTAATAGGACCATCCAAGATGATGCAATTAAGAATATGGCATTTATCTCAGCAGAAACCTTGATAATCTGCAAATGTACAATAACTTGCCATTCGGCAAAGCTATGATAAATAGAGTTCTGTTGTGTGTTCAGAAAACATCAGCAGCCATATTTGTTATCTATTTTTAAATAACTATGTTCTAATTTTTCCATGTGGAATTTTTCAGCTGTTGGTGTATGCATTTAATAGCTTACAGTTTCGGCAAAAAAAAATCTTTTACCTTGAATACCTGTTCCCCAGGGAAAATAAACTGAGGGATGGGTGAGAAAGGACAGTCATGGAGTGGAGTGACCACAAGGGTGCAGGGAAAGAGGCCTCCAGAGGAAGAGATAGAGGGGAGGAGGAAGTCATGAAAGCAACAAAGTACGTGAAAGATTGTTGTGGAGTTGGGAAACATAGTTGTAGTGTATTGCTGCAGCGTCCCTTTGGGCTCAATGTAATGCTTTCTGCCAAATTCTTATGTGAGGACCCTCAATATATTGAATCACTAATCTGCTTCTGCGTAGCCCAGGACTACGTACATCCATCAAGGTCACTGAACTCATCACAGCTTAGGGCTTTCACGGGGTTTCGATACAATCCACTTTAGTCTCAATGATTGTTCAGACTTATGGAGAGTGCAGCTTTTATTTTCTCCTGCTCTTTTTTGCTCCCCCAGTGAAGTGATCTTTACTTTTTATTCACTTCTTGGCCTCTGCACTATAGTATGAGTAGGAATTGTTCAAGATCTATTTTCATAGCTTTTTCCAGGCAGGAAAGGTTTGATGATAGTCAGTACATTTCTCGTCATTGTTTGTTTTCTTTCTCTAGATCTGTTAGCCGCCACTTTCAATGCAATAACAAGGCAGAACACTACCTTTTAAAAGTAGAGCTACACTGGGCCCAATAATAATAAATATAAAACTACAATGGAATTTTGAGGATTGAACATAATCTGTTCATGAGTGTTAAATGTCAGGGGCGAGATGCCTCAGAAAAGTCCTGTTCTCAGACTCATTCTTGGCTTGTGAACATTACTGATACCACATGCATCCATCTGCCATTATTATTATTATTCCCACTCATGCACCTCGGTCCAGCAGCCAATTTTAAACTACTAATTGGCTTCCACTCATTAAGCTTGAAAAGTAAACAGAAAGTTATAAGATGTTAAAGTCTGTAATAAAACTTAAAATGCTTAAGATACTTCACTGGCCTGCTGCACTGGTGGATAAGGAAGCAGGTAACATTTCAAGTCATGTATCTTTCACCAGAGAAAACAAGCCAGTTTTATGTGGCTGAGGGGAGGAGGAGTGGAAAGAACAAAGGGATTATCTGTGAGAGGCTAAAGTCTAAGATTACCCAGGTGGCTGTAATGCTGTTGGTATCATCTAAGTGAGGGAGCTGAAAGAATACAACAGATCACTGAGGGGGAAGAAAAAGTGAATTAGCCACTTCTAACACAAATAGGAAAATTGTTCAATTCAATACTGAGCTATGACGCATGCAAATACCAAAACAAAAGATGAGGTAGTGCCCTTCATTTACCTTGATCTTTGTCAGAAGAATGCAGGAACCAAAAGCCAGAGAAGACCATGTGGGGGAGGTTGGGAGAGTTAAATTGATGCTCAGAGTTAACAAATCATTGAGCAGTTTGTTTCAATGTACCAGCTCACCAGTCAGAAGCATACAAGGCCACAGAATAGCTGGGATCTCACTACTAGGACAAAGGTGGGATGTTTATTCCAGCCCCCCCCCCCCCCAATGTCAATCAACATAAACAAATCGAGTCTATTGTGTGAGGAGCCACAGGTGCAAATCTATCAAGCAGGAAGTGCAGCCACCACTCCACGTCCTGTAATCAGCACTTGGCTCCGCAATTTGAAAAGCAAACAGAAAACTGATTGATTCAAATGAGTGCTCTGTCAAGATAAAAAAAAACTGGGAGCAGGTGGATATTTAAGAAATAGGGCAATTTAAAACATTGCTATTAAAAATGTACATTTTCTTCAATAAAGTTATTTCATTCTTGTGTATAGTTTTCCTATGATTTTTTGGTTTATGGATTTGAACCAGAAATTGACTTGGCTCCTTTTCATTTAGATGATCAAATAACGTTATACTTTCCATGGAGCCATTTGTTTGCTGGTATTGAAGACAAAAAATGAAAATGAACATTTTTCATTGTATAAACTGGATTCATAATTTAATACCTAAGATTTGAAACACTAAAACTGTTTATATTTTTTTCATTCTTGGTTTCCTCATACAGTACAAAATTTTTAATAACAAACCTTTTGCTTGGTCCTTACTTCAATGTCCTTATTAATTACAGCAAAATAAATCCAACAAAACTTTGAGAACAGCCCTTCTCTTCTGGCAAAGCATATAACAATTCTTAGAACTGATCACTGAATTTATCAATTTCAGCATTAAGTATATAATATACATGATTTGATTGATACAGTAAAGAAACATATTCAAAATATGACACTGTTACAATGTATTTACCAAACTCTTGGTCATGTGCTGATATTTTCCTTTGTGGGTACCAACCAAAAGACACGGGCAAAATTAGGCAATCGGGTCTGCTCCGCCATTTCATCATGGCTGTTCCAACTTTCCTTAGATCCAATCTCCTGCCTTCTCCCCATATCTCTTCATGACCTGACCAATCAAGAATCTATCAACCTCTGCCTTAAAAATACATAAAGACTTGGTCTCCACAGCTGCCTGTGGCAAAGAATTCCACAGATTCACCGCTCTCTGGCAAAAGAAATTCTTCCTCATCTCTATTCTAAAAGGATGCCACTTTATTCTGAAGCTGTGTCCTCTGGTCTTAGACTCTGCCACCATAGGAAACATCCTCTCCATGTCCACTCTATCAGGACTTTTGGTCATTCGATAGGTTTCAATAAGGCCACCCGTCATTCTTCTGAATTCAAGTGAATACAGGCCAGACCCATCTAACGCTCTTCATATGACAATCCGTTCAATCCTGGAATCATTTTTGTGAGTCTCCTTTGAATCCTCTCCTGTTTCAGCACATCCTTTCTGAAACTCCACAAGGACTCCCGAGTCTTATTGCATCTCACTATTTTGTATTTTCATTCCATTTAGAAAATAGTCAATCTTTTAATTTCTTCTACTAAAGTACATGACCATGTACTCCCCAATACTATTCCTTCTGTCATTTCTTTGCCCATTTTCCTAATCTGTCTAAGTCCTTCTGCAGCCTCTCTACTTCCTCAAAACTACCTACCCCTTCACCAATCATCATACTGTCTGCAAACTTTGCAACAAAGCCATCAATTCCATCATCCAAATCATTAACGTAAAAGTAAAAATAATCAGTCTCAACACACACCCCTGTGGAACACTACTAGTTACCAGCAGTCAGCCAGAAAAGGCTTCTATTATTCCCACTCTTTGCCTCCTGCCAATCAGCCACTGCTTCATCCATGCTAGAATCTTTCCATTAATACCATGGGCTTGTAGCTTGTTAAGCAGCCTCATGTGTGACACCTTGTCAAAGGCCTTCTGAAAATCCAAGTACACAATATCAACCAATTCTCCTTTGTCTACCATGTTTGTTATTTCTTCAAAGAATTCCAACAGATTTGTCAGGCAAGATTTTCCCTTGAGGAAACCATGCTAACTACAGCCTATTTTATCATGTTCTTTCAAATACCCTAATAATCTAATAACCTAATAATCTACCCTAATATCTCATCCCTAATAATCAACTCCAATATTTTCCCAACCACTGAGGTCAGACTAACTGGTCTAAAGTTTCCTTTCTTCTGCCTCTTTCTCTTCTTGAACAGTGGAATAACATTTGCAATTGTCCAGTCTTCCAGAACCATTCCAGAATCTAGTGATTTTTTGAAAGATCATTACTAAAGCCTCCACAAACTCTTCAGCCACCTCTTTCAGAACTCTGGGGTGTACACCATCTGGTTCAAGTGACCTATCTATCTTCAGACCTTTCAGTTGCCCCAGAAACTTCTCCCTAATAGTGGTAACCTCATACACTTCATGACCCCGATGACTGGAACTTCCACCATTCTTCTAGTATCTTCCACAGTGAAGACTGCTGCAAAATACTTATTCAGTTGACCCATAATTTTGTTGTCCCCCTTATGTCACTTCTTTCTGATGATTTAATTTCATGTTTTACCAACAGAACACCACCCCCTCTGTCTTCCTGCCTGTCCTTTCGATACAATGTGTATCATTGGACATTAAGCTCCCAGCTATAATCTTCTTTCAGCCATGATTTAGTGATGCCTACAACATCATACCTGCGAATCTGCAACTGTGCTGCGTTCATCTCCCTTATTCTGTATACTCCGTGTCTTCAAACACAACACCTTCAGTCCTGTATCCACACTTTTCGATTTTGTCCACCTTTTACTTTGCAACTTACCCTGTTGACTGCAATTTTGCCCTATTAACAGCCTATCCTCACTACATATTGCCTCTATTCATAAACCAGCTCCCTCATCCTCAGCACTATCATCCACTATTCCTACGATACTTCTTGCATTGAAATATACGCAGTTCAAGATACTAGTCACACCATGCTCAACTTTTTGTATTGTTATGAACCCTGTAACTGGGTGTCTTACCAGCAAAGATAGGAGTATCCGTTGGAGTCTGATGATACTATTTTTAACAGTATTTATTAGTAAAAATACACAAAAATAATATCAATGCAAATATACAGAGAATATACATCATCAATACTAAACCTAAAAGTGCCGGTATAATAATAATCATCAAGAGATAAGCCCTATCGCTGTCTAGGGGATAATAAATTGTCCGATGGAAATATAAAGTTCAGTTCAGTTCATGCAGGCTGCAGTAGTTGTTGGTCACGGTGTAGAGAGAGAGGGAGAGGGAGAGAGAGAGAGAGAAGTAACAGCTATTGACTTGCCGACTTTCCTTTTACGATCTTGATCCATCAATGCGTTGTTGTTGTGGCCATTCACATATGACCCCTCCATCCTTTAGCTAGACCATTCTTCCGTGGTGGACTCGTCACCCAGGCAAGGGTGGACACACACACAAGCCCCCACCGGTCTCGTAGTGTCTCTCCTGGTGCGTCTGAGGGGTGTTCCCTAGACCTTACTTTTATCCCCACTCACGGGGTCTCAGGTGTCAATCAGGTTGGGATGATGCAACCCATCAACCAGACCACTCTGGTTGCCCCCTGAGGGGTTTCAATGAATAGAACAGTACTCAATACACAATCCTTCTCCAAGAGACAATAGCAGTAATCAGTGGTTCTGTTCCGCTTTTGTTAGGAGGAGACATTCCACTTTTGTGTATCTCTGCATTGTCTCTCTCTCATTTCCTTGGTATCAGACCCAAAAT
Source organism: Hypanus sabinus (assembly GCF_030144855.1). Lineage (NCBI taxonomy): Eukaryota > Metazoa > Chordata > Chondrichthyes > Myliobatiformes > Dasyatidae > Hypanus > Hypanus sabinus. The sequence goes on along the minus strand of NC_082716.1, from coordinate 43,952,312 downwards.
AGTAGTGATTTTGTGATTCTCAAAAAGGGGGGGGGGTGACTTTGCACCCTTCTGCCCATCAGAGTTGCTCCTCATTCATAACAGTATCATAATTTTATCTGAGATCTTACCAACATCTGCCTCCACAACCTCTCCACTAACTGTTCTGGCATTCTGGTTCCCATCACCCTGCAACTCTAGTTTAAACCCCAGCATACAGCATTAACAAAACTTCCCGCTTGGATATTAGTCCCCCTCCAGTTCAGGTGCAAACCATCCCTTTGGTACAGGTCCCAATGATCCAAAAACCTAATGCCCTCCCTCCTACACCAACTCCTTAGCCATGTATTAAACTGCATAACCTTCTTAGTTCTTGTCTCACTACCATGTAGCACGGGTAGCAATCCTGACATAACAACCCTGGAGATCCTGCCTACTGTCCTCAGCTGAGCAGATAAAAAGAGAACGAAAAAAAATCTTGAGCTTTTCTTTCCTCTGCTTTCTCTAAGTGAAGCTTCTCTTCACCAAAGTCTCAAAGAGCTAAAGCCTCAAGATCACCACTCTGACTATGTCCACTCAGGCAACGGCCACTGCGTTTTCCCTTGGCTGGCTGTCTTTAATTTGCTCTTACTAATCAATCCCAGACACCGACTGATCGCTGATCGAAGGTCTATTACACTATCACAACCTGCTGCAGCTGCCTTTTATCCTCGGGGGTAAGCCTAAATGAAATCCCCACCCCTTTCCAAATTTCCGATATCTGGATTGGCTGCTGGTCAAAGCTCTGTAACGGTTATCAATAATTTTCAGCAATTACATTCTACCAATTGATGTCATACTTGACTTCAGACCCACTGCAGCTGGTGAAAATAAAATCAGCCAGGCCTTCTGAAGTGAGCTTTGCTTCCAAGCAATTGGTGCTGATGAATGAACAGCAATTACTTAACATCAACACAAGAGGTTCTGGAGATACTGGAAATCCAGAACAATGCATACAAAATGCTGGAGGAATTTTTAATGAAATGTCTCGGCCTGAAACGTCGATTGTTAATTCTTCTCTCAAATGCTGCCTGACCTGCTGAATTACTTACCCTCATTTTCTACAACAGCTGTTTTCTAACAAATACTTAGTCATAATTTGTTTGTTTGTTCAGAGGATCTTAAAACGTCAACTTGTTTTTCATTTTACAATGCTCAATGTATGCAGATTCAGTACCAATAAACTCATATACCTTGTCATCTGGAATTTCTTTCCCAAACATCCAAGTAAATTGGAACTTTTGCCCAAAGATCAAACACAGAATCTGAGTCACTGTTTGCTGACTTAGAGAAATACCACATGCCTTGACCTGATTTTCCTTCTTTTTGTTAGAGATACTTTTACCCAGATTACCAGAGCAAGATACACGCTGTAAACCACAAGAATGATTATATGAACCATTTATTCAACATGAGGACTAAAGTACCGGGCCTAATTGGAAAGATTGGGTACAGGCGGCGGGGTCCAGGCCCCAGAGAGTATTGAAGCAATTGAAACCAATATTTGGATGATGATTCAGGCACGGGGCCAGATTGAAAAGATCGGGGTACTGGGACCCGAGGTGAGAGACTGGCCAGTTCAGGTCCCTGCTCCACGATGATTACTGGGCTCTGTGCTGAACTAAGGGTCTGTGGACAGTCTCTTTGTGGACTTCAGTATAGAACACTATTTGCTTGCGTTTATTGTTTGCATTTCTCTCCGCACATTGTGTGTTTGACGATCTTTTTTTATAAATGTGTTCTTTTGGATTTCTTTGATTTGTGACTGCCTGTAAGGAGACAAAACTCAAGGTTGTATAATGTATTCATACTTTGATAATAAATGTACTTTGAATTTTGAACTTTGAATTTTAAGCTGATGAATGAACAGTTGTCAGATACGATAACATGATTGTTTCATCCTTTGTGAAATAATGAGCAATAATTGAGATTCTTGATTGGTTTGGACATGAAGGGATACAGAGGGAAGGCGGGGGACTGGGGGAGAGTAAAACTGGATCAGCCATGATGAGATGGCAGAGGATACTCAATGGGCCAAATGGCCTAATTCTGCTCCTGTATCTTATGGTCTTATAAACTCATGCTTTAAATTATTTTTAAATGTAAGTCGATCTCTCAAAAACATTGTTCATCTCATAGTTAATTAATACAGTCATGAACTTGAAAAAATACAATTTTAATCTCCTATCAGAAATCTCTACCACACAACAATTAATCAAATAACTCTACTGATTCTACACCGATTAGGCCCGAGAAACAAAGTCACTGAACTCAGTGGCCTGTCTCTGATCTGTACCAGATATTTCACTCCTAATGATCATCACTCATCAGGACCCTTAACACCAAGTTCAGGTACACTTATTACTCCTCAAGCATCAGGCTCTTGAACCAGAGGGGATAAACTCACTCAACTTCACTGACCCCCACTACACAACTGATTCCACAATCTATGGACTCCCTTTCAAGGACTCTACAACTCATGTTCTCAATATAATTGCTTATTTATTTATTATTATTTTGTTTGTTTTTTGTTTCTTTGTATTTACTGTGAATGCCCACAAAAAATGAATCTTAGGGTTTTAAATGATGACATATATGTACTTTGACAACAAATTTACTTTGAATTTCTATTGAAAGCATAAGACTTCAACCTCCTTTCTAATTATAATTTTACGTTGCCATTTTACAGGATTCAAAAATAATACCTATGCATGCTGGTTTAAAAACTTTGAAAATATACCAAATTCTATTATCTTTTTGTAATTCAAATTTAATGTTACTAATTTTCATCTGTATCTCTGCAATCAATGGCCAGAGGTTTTGGGTTATCTACTGGTACCTAAAAGTGTTAATAACTTTCCAAATTCACCTGGCTCTTTGAAACTTTGCTTTTTAGTGCATTTTCTCACTCACTCAAAACTAGACAACCAAGAAAAAAACCAAATGTACAACATCCTTCACAGATTCCTTCAATATTCTTTGCCACAATGTCTGGCTTTGATCTAACATCCATTAAATCCATGTCTCCCATTCTCAAACTCAGCATACAGGCTCTTAAAAGAATGGCTTTGACCCAAACAACAAGTGTTTCTATCCAAATGAAAGAGCTGCATTAAAAATGGTTCTATATATACTGTGTAACCTTTTGCACCTTGATTACCAAGATGAAAGAGAAATTTTGACATTGATTTTAGAGTAAGTGTCTTAAAAGTAAGCATATTATATACTTAATAATGAGACATGCCGGGCTCTTAAAAAAGATTCCTCTAGAGCTCATTTTTTTGCTGGGGTTCCTTCATAGGTTGGTCCTCAGTGCACTGCATGTAGTGCTTTCGATGTAGTATCCCCTACATTGGGTTAAATGCAGACTGGATGGCTGCTTTTTATATAGGAGATACCTCATTGTAAGCTCTAAATGCAAAGCACGAGGACCAACCTATGAAGGAATCCAAGCAAAAAAAAAAAAGATTTTTATAAGTTTACGGGCATTGCTACACATGTCAAGAGACCTAGGGTTTTGTTGGACTTGATCCAATCTCTTACAAATCACAAAATGAGGTAAAGATTTTATGAAGTCATCTTTCTCATCTAGATAAAAACTCTGATCCTTACATTCCATTTAAGAGTCACAAAGCACCACACAACAATGCACACAAGGGCTAACTAATGCATAGCAAAGTGCCACCAATAACATCTGTGGTTAGTTTTGATTGAATTGGAAAGGTTGCATGCACCTTTTCATTTCATGTAAAAGCATCTTTAAGTTCCCTGGCTCTCTGTTTCTCAATGTATTTAATTTTATATCCAGGTTCAGTAGACTGGAATGTTCACTAATATCTTTAACCTCTCGTTTTGGCACTCAGGAACCTACCTGCTTCAAGCAGGCTTTAATTATATGAAGAATGTGGTAACCTTTCTCAATAACTAGCATCCAGAAGCACTGTGAAGAAGTATATTGAGAGGTTACAGATGAAACAGATCTGAGAAGTGACTTGGATCCACTCCAATTTGCCTCCTGTCACAACAAGTCAACAACAGATGTCACTTCAATGGTTCCTCACTCAACTCTGGAACAGCTGGACAATAAAGATGCATACATCAGGGTGTTTTTCATTGAGTACAGCATGGCTTCCTCAAAACTAATCAATAAGCTCCAAGACCAAGGCCTCAATACGTCCTTGTGCAACTGGGTTCTCGATTTCCTCACTTGTAGGCCTCAGTCAGTTTGGACTGGCAACAGCATTGGCACAAATGTACCACAAAGCTGTGTACTTAGCCCCCTGCCCTACACACTTTGTACTTATAACTGCAAGGCTAAGCGCAGCTTTAATGCTATATTAAAGTTTGCCAACAACACCACTGTTGCAGGCCAAAACAAAGGTAGTGATGAATCAGGAGATGATTCGACAATGATGATGATGACCCCTATAAGAGGGAGATTGAAAATCTGCCTGAGTGACGCCATATCAACAATTTCTCGCTCAATGTCAGCAAAATTAAAGAGCTGATTATTGACTAGAGGAGAAAGAAATCAGAGTTCCATGAGAAAGTGCTCAATATATATGTAATTATTTATGGTTTTATATTGCTATATTTCTACATATTCATGCTATTCTTGGTTGGTGCGACTGTAACAAAACCCAATTTCCCTCAGGATCAATAAAGTATGTCTGTCTGTAACCACACACAACCCTGAGATTCATTTTCCAATAACCATAATAGAATCAATGAAAGACTGCAAGCAACAGGACAGAAAACCAGAGTGCAAAAGACAACAAACTGTGCAAATACAAAAAGAAAGAAAAAAATAAATAATGATACATAAATATGTAACAAATATTGAGAAAATGAGATGAAGAGTCCATACGTATGGAAAAAAATTCAGTGATGGGTAAGTAACGTTATCCCCTCTGGTTTAGGGGCCTGATGGTTGAGGGGTAATAACTGTTCCTGAACCTGGTGGTGTGAGTCCTGAGGCTTCTGTAACTTCATCCCGATGGCAGCAGTGAGAAGAGAGCATGGTCTGGGTGGTGGCAGTCCCTGATGATGGATGCTGCAATTTAAAGTTGCTGATCCTCACCACCTCTGATCCCCCAATGAGGACTGACTCATGGACCTGGATTCTTCCTCCTAAAGTCAATAATCAATTCCTTGGTCTTATTGACATTGAGTAAGAGGTTGCTGTGTGGCACCACTCGGCAAGATTTTCAGTCTCCCTTCTACATGCTGATTTGTCACCACCTTTGATTCGGCCTGTGACAATGGTGTCATCAGCAAACCTAAATATAGCATTGAATCTGTACTTAGCTATCCAGTCATAAATATAAAGCAAGTAGCCTAACCTCCACTGACATCAATGGATCTGGGGTTGAGAGGGTGAACAGCTTTAAGTACCTCAGCATAAACATCACTGAGGATCTCATGTGGTCTGTACTTAACAGCTATGTGATGAAAAAGACACAACAGCGCCTCTTTCACCTCAGACAGTTGAAGAAGTTTGGTATGGGCCCCCTGATTCTAAGAAGTTTCTATAGGGGCACAATTGAGAGCATCCTGATTGGCTGCATTACTGCCTGGTGTGGGAACTGTACTTCCCTCAATCGCAGGACTCTACAGAGAGTGGTGCGGAGAGCCCAGCGCATCTGTGGATGTGAACTTCTTACTATTCAGGACATTTACAAAGACAGGTGTGTAAAAAGGGCCCAAAGGATCATTGGGGACCCGAGTCTCCCCAACCTCAAACTGTTCCAGCTGCTACCATCTGGGAAACTGTACCACAGCATAAGAGCCAGGACCAATAGGCTCCAAGACAACTTCTTCCACCAGGCCATTGGACTGCTTAGTTCATGCTGATGCTACCATGTTTCTCTGTTGTATTGACTATCCTGTTATACATAATATTTATTATAAATTACTATAATTGCAAATTTGATGGAGATGTAACATACAGATTTTTTACTCCTCATGTATATAAAGTAATAAGGTCAATTCAATTCAAATTGATTAATCTGTGTTGATGGAAATTGTGAAGGAGATGTCATTGCCAATCCAAACTGACTGGAGTCTCAAGTGAGGAAATCGAGGATCCAATTGCACAAGGAGGTATGAGGCCAAGGCCTTGAAGTTTATTGTTAGTTTTGAGGGAATAATTGTATTGAATGTCGAACTATAGTTGATAAAGAGCATCCTGATGTCTGCATCTCTCCAGACATTCCAGGGTTGAATGAAGAACCAATGGAATGGTATCTGCTGTGTACCTGGTAGGCAAGTTGCTTCTCAGGCAGGAGTTAATGTTTCATCACTAACCCCTCAAAACACTTCATCGCTGTAGATGTAAATGCTACCGGATGACAGTCATTGAGGCAGCTTATCACATTCTTCTGAAGGACTAGTATAATCAAAGCCAGCTTGAAGCAGCTGGGTATCCCACTGCCAAAGTAAGAGGTTTAAAGAAATCAGTGAACACTCCAGCCAGTTGATCATTAAAGGTGTTTAGTAGTCGGCCAAGGGATCAGGATTAGCAAATTTAAATTACTCAGTGTTATCATGTCAGAGGATATATCCTGGATCCATCATGTAAATATCAAAAAAAAAGGAACAGCAGAGCCTCTACTGCCTTAGAAGTTTGTGATGATTCAGCATGTCATTTAAAACTTCGACAGGACTTACACCACCAGGTTCAAGAACAGTTATTACTGCTCAGTCATCAGGCTCTTAACCCTGAAGGGATAACTTCATTCACTCCATCACTGAACTGTTCCTAATCAAATGCACTCACTTTCATGCTCTTGATATTTATTTCTCATTTATTATTGTTATTTCATTTGCTTTCTTCTTCTTTTTGTATTTGTAGTTTGTTGTCTTTTACACCTTGGTTGTTTGTCCATCTTGTTGTATATGGGTTTTCATTGATTCCATTGTGTTTCTTTGTGTTTAGTGTTAATGCCTGCAAAAAAAATGAATCTCAGGGAGAGTAAAGTACTTTGATAATAAATTTACTTTGAACTTGATTCCATTGTACATCTAATACATCGCAAATCTGATTAACACCTTTCATCCCCTGAATTTCTGCCTTTGTCTCTTAAAACCTTTTTGTGGTGGCAGAATCTCCAGATGCCTCAGGCTAGCTCGCTATATTTTTCCTAAAATTTTCTGACTCTTTCCCATTAAAAACCTCTCAAAATGCCACTAAAATCTAATATTGTACTCTTCTGTTCCCAATCTCCTTCCTGAGATACAGCTTACTTCCTCATTTATTCCTATTTTGTGAAACAACCTGCAGCAGTTTTTTTTTAGGTTAAAGCAGAGATAAATGCTAGTTGATGTTGCTTGTGCTAATCGGGCGAGTGCAGATGCAGAAGAGTAAAGTGGTTTACTGCATTGACAGGAATTAGGTGTCTTTTAGGTCACATGAATCTGCAGAGTGAGAATATGAAAAGGTTCACATAATAGATCACAGAGGACAATTACACCCACGAGAAATTTCTATAACATATCCCAAAATTGTCATACTAAGTCACATAGCAGAGGTGTCATTAGTCAAAAATGGAAGCATTTACATTCAAGGCCAAGAGAGCTGATAAGATATATTCTTAGGTTCATATTAAAATATTAAAAATGAAGACTAATTATTTCCAAAGAGAAGTAAATGTTGCTGCTGTGAAAAAGGTGTGTGTTTGGCACTCTCCACGACAACACCTTATCTGTTCATATGCATGTGCACATAATCACCTGAGTATTCAATATGAAATAGAAAACTACACAGTGGCCACTTTATTAGGTACCCCCAGTACATTCGTAGTCTTCTGCTGCTTTAGCCCATCCATTTAAAGGTTCCAACAGGTTGTGTGTTCGACAAGTTGTACTGCATTGTTATATGAGTTACCATCACCCTCCTGTCAGCTTGAACCAACCTGACCATTCTCCACTGTCATTAACAAGGCATTTTCACCCACAGAACTGCCATCACTAGAGTTTTCATTTGTTTGTTTTTGTACCATTCTCTGTAAACTCTAGAGACTGTTGTGCACAAATATCCCAGGATAAATCCCAGTTTCTGAGATACTCAAACCTGGCACGAACAATCATTCCACGGTCAAAGTTAGTTCATTCAGATTTCTTCCCCATTCTGATGTTTACTCTGAACAACTGAACCTCTTGACCATGTCTGCATGCTCTTTATGCAGAGTTGCTGCCAGATGATTGGCTGATTAGATATTTACACTTGTACCTAATAAAGTGGTCACTGAGTGTATTTATTCTTTTGATGATATTCTGTCCTTGACTTTATAATGTACATTTTTGTGAATAGTGTGTTCACTATAATGAGGATATTCATGCTAAGAAATACACATTTCTGTTTTCGGCTCAATAGAATGCTCCCTAGGCAGATGTGGTATAATTTCCCAGCTTTCTATCACTTCACTCAGTAGTAATAGTTATACATTGGGGAATAGGTTCATTGAGTGCATTTGGTCTTTACCATCTGGAATTGGACTGATAGAGACCAAACCCAGCTTTTGAGACAGAATCATGCAGAATTTATTCCTCCCCTTGTCTGTGGTAACAGACCACTTTAACCTATATGGTGCAGAAGGTTTAATCTGTACAATGTAATGAACTTGGCAAGACTGAAATAATTCAAACATCAACATTCAACAATGCCAAATTATTTTTTTAAGGTCATTGCCGCCAGCTTAATTAGAACTTATCACTTTATTATTGCGAACCTACTGAGCAAGACAGCAATGCTTCAAATCGAAGACATTAAAATATTTCAGTTCTTCTAGTATATAACTTGCAGATCTTAGATTTAAATATCATTACACAGTGTAAATAAATCACTGCAGTTCCTGGTACTGCAGAATGTTCTATTTTGTACTCTGTGTGCAATATTAAGGCATGATTAAGGCAAGTGAATAAATAGCTGGAATTAGAAACTTAGCCAGATATAAAATACATGGATCCCCAGTTATTCTACAAACTGCCCTTACTCTATTTACTCGAACCACAGCCCTGTTGGCACAAACTGCCTCGGCTCAATCAATGCTTTATAAACTGTAGGCACTGTGGCAATCTTGAGGCCAACAAATTCCATTAGATCAGAAGACACTGGAGCAGAACTGAACCATTTGGCCCATCAAGTCTGTGTTATGAGTGATGAACAGACCTGATGAACGATGGGGTGAAGGGTTAACCATTCCCAAGAACCACAAACTATTACAGTTGCTATGCTGACCATGAGAAAGAGAGACGAAAAACAGGCAAGAACATCTACAACAGATAAGAGAGAGGAGGAAATTGCTGATTAACTGTATCGTGACTCCTTTTTGAATTATTTACTGTTTCGCCGCAAGGACAATAGTTTGCTCATAAACATTCATCAGTGGACTGAAGGAGTGGCCTGATTTGATGGACACAGTCATTCAGAATTGATGGATAGCTGAGTCCCCGTGAGTAGGGATAAAAAGACAGGTCTGGAGAGACACCATCCAGAAACGCCAGTGGACACTGATTGAGTGTTGGAACCCACAAGAAAGGTGAGGGCTTCGGAGACCGAACCAGGAGATCGGTCAGTAAAGCTCACAGCGTTACAGCAGGGCCAGTGGGGACTTGTGTGTGTGTCCACTCATGCCAGAGTGACGAGACCACCACAGAAGAACGGTCTGGCTGAAGACGGAGGGGTCATAACTGAATGACCACCATAACAACGATATGACAGATTAAGAAAGCAAAGGAAGATTTGCTGACTGCAACTGCTTAATCGCTCTCTCTCTCTCTCTCCCCCCCCGCAACGATTACAATTCAACAAGCATAACTACCTCAGCACTCATGAACTGAACTGAACTATATATTCTACGACAATTCATTTACCCCTAGGCATCGATAGAGCTTGTTTATTATTGCTTATTATTATTATTCCTACACTTTTAGGTTTATTACTGCTACCTTGTGTTATATGTATATTTGCATTATTGATATGGCTTTGCTTATTTTTACTAATAAACACCTTTAAATATAGTACCACCAGACTCCAATGGATTCTTTCTCTGCTGGTCAGACACCCAGTTATGGGGTACGTAACATCTGCTCTACCTTTCCATCATGGCTTATTTATTACCCCCCTCAACCCCAATCTCCTGCCTTCTCCCCATAACCTTTGACACCCTGACTAACCAACCCCTGCTTTACATTTACTAAATAAGTTAGCAACCACCACCCTCAGCAACAATGAGTTCCACAGATTCCCCACTCTCTTCTCTGTTCTAAAGAGATATCCTTCTAATCTAAGATGGTGCCCTCTAGTTGTAGACTCACCCACTGTAGGAAACATCCTCTCCACAAAAACATCCCAGAACAATGTATCTTTCCACGTAATATTTAAACATCTTTAAGACAAATGCAATGGTGTGTTAATCACTTGAGCCAAAGACATCCATAATATGTGAGAATCCAGTTTCTTTCATTGATGTTGTGATGAGATGGCTCTAATTTTGTGACATTTTCAGGTAGAAAGGTAAGACCAGAAGAATGATGATACCCCTCTAGGATGCTTCATGCACTCTTCAATCGCAACTAAAAGTGTTCCTGCTATCACATGCAGTTTACTGAGAAGAGACTCTATGAGGAAAGGTGATTATATGCAGCTGTGAACTGTCGTGCTCAACACATAGCTGTGAATTAAAAAATACTTTTTATTCATTTTCCATACCTGCACATCACATTCAGCATGTATTTTATTACCCTTGATAATACCTTTTCAAACCAGTGCTGACTTTCTGTAGTTAAAATGCCAGTGGGTGGGGACTCTGGGGTGACTCACAGTAGGGTGCAATTTGAAGGGGGAAAATCTCTAAATGATGCAGTTTCCCTGTGCCTGCTGCATTAATGGGAGAAGTTGTGGATTTGGAAGGTGCTCTGGGAGCAGCTTAGATATAATATTGCAAAGCATTTTGTTGTGATATTCTTGGAACCTAGGGCAAATCAAGTTCTGGGGACTCCTCATAGAACAAGAAACAGAAATATATTTTGCCATGAAAATAGGAAGGATGGAAACACTCAAGCACTGTGGAAAGAGCAACGGTTAATGTTTCAGACCAAGGACTCTGCACTGGCACCAAGAAGGAAACTAGCTACTATAGGTAGCATAAAAGATGCAGGAGGGAATAGGTGGGACAAATAAAGTTTAAGTTAAAGGGCTGTTAAAATCAGATTAAGCTCTTATGCCCATTTACTATATTCTTAATGATGAGACTGTGGGCCATGCCATAAACATCCAGAGTATCACACACATGTAGGAGACAGGTACCTGTTTTCTGTCTGCATTGTATTCTGTGTTACATGCTTATTAAGGTTACTAGTTATGTGGGTGGGGGTGTGGTGAAAGTGAAGGGTGTACTGACGTATTCATGCTTTGCTCTGGGCAGCTTAGAACTGGGGACCACCGAGTATCATATCTTTGGTTAACCACTTAACTTTAATTACATTTGAAATTGCTTAACACCGTTTAAGCCTGCTTAAGTACGTTTAATATCACAAGTTTCAATTTCATGAGTTACATCACTTCAAGATTGTATGTTTTGCTAGTTGTTAATAAAGGATCGAATACACTTCCTCGACTCTTTGAACATTATTATTGGACTGATCAAAGGGCTCACCGTACAGAATAACTTCCTGTGCTTTGTCTCTAGCAACAGCACTGGCTTGTTTGAATAACCACTACAACACAAAACACTGAAGGTAGCACCTCTGATGAAGGGATTTGGCGTGTTCATTGTGGGGCAGCTTACTCCCAGTTGGTCCCCACCTGACACTCACTTCTCGCTTGTGAGTCCAAGTAGCTGTTTGTATGCGACAGTGCCCACACGCTGGTACACTGCTTCGACAAGTGGGCTAAACCAGGTGAGGGTACCCAGCGGCCCTCATACTCTGGTCCGACGGGCAGAAAGCTGGCTCTGCAACATTTTGTGGAGAACAAAGAGCAGGACTAGACACAGATAGACATCCACTGCAACCAAGGAAGACGGCAGTTGTGAGGACTATATGTCCTACTGGTGACGGACTTCCAATGTTGAGAGAGTGGAACTGGCCCAGCGCACTTTAAAAATTTGCCCAAACGGGTTTCCTGTCATCGTTGGATATGGTGGACCACCACCACAATCACCATAACTTTACAAAAGAACATTATGATGTATAGCTCATACACTGCATTCGTTGAGTTGTGCTGTGCTGTGCTGAAATGGCTTTAGCTTCTGAATTGAAAACCTGAAATTAAGTAAGAATAATGGGAACCAGGGGAAATATGTTTTTGTTAGAATGGGAAAACAACAAAACTGTAAGCACAAAAAGCTAATGGATTGTGTGGGTTGAAGAGCCCATGCTGTTTTATTTTATGATTCTAAAAAAAGGGCAAAAATACAAAGAAGAGGCATGTTGTGTCAGAATGGTGAAGCCCCAGGAAACCTGAACTTCCCCAGTTACACTTAAATGTAACTGTCTCAGAAGCACATGAAGGTGATGATGAAGGAAGAAGTGTTTTTCACTCAGTTATGATTGTTGAATGCTTAAAGAGTGGCGCACAGAGAGAACATCATGGTGGTCTGCCTTCATTGACTTGGGCAGACAGGTTCAGATTCTGCAAAAGGTTTCTACTAGCTCATTCCAGGATTGATGTAGATGCCAAGTTTGCCTATCATTGCATTAAACCTAACAGGGCAGCTCTGGAAGTTGTGTAAGATGTAGTAGTGATATGAAAGTACTTGGGAGAGCTGAAAATATCAAACATGAATAATAATAATCAAACCAGGACTGACGCTTCAGTAGTTGAGTGCCATCACTGTATATTATTATTAATTAATGCACCAGAACATCAGCTGGATCAGCAACATGTATCTGAAGTCCTTGAAGACTTTTGTGAATCTAAAGCACTTATTACTGTCCCACAATAATGTCAGCAATCAATATCCTGTGACCTCCTAAACAAGCACTTGAATAAAGACTCAGAAGATTTACCTGACATTAACATTGACAAAACATTATGGGTTTTGCTTAATGATATTTGCACAACACAAACACCAAAAATAGAAATAAGATAATTCTACTGCAGATATAATAATCAGTTCATCATAATAACCATTGTCCTCAGGAAGTATCAATTACCTTCTGAAGCCACATTGCTAAGCTCAGCTTTCACTTGTATTATTTTGCAAGATGCCTTTCAAAGGCTATATCAGTAAATAAGTGGCCTTATACCTGGAGGCTGGGCGTCTGCTTGTAAGTGATCTTTCCATGTGGTAGATGAATAAAAATGTACAAATTACGGGACCATTACTGGGAGGGAGGAGGAAATGTTGGAAATACAGAGGCAACGACAAATAAAGCAGAATACAGGGAACAAGAATCAGTTAAAAATCAAATGACCAATGGTACTGAAGGCACTTCAGGGTTGAGCAGAAGGAATAACAATTAACTAATTAACTTTATCTGCAGCCACGGAGAATGCTACTGGATTATTTGAAGAGCTTAGTCACTGGGTTAAGTACAAAACCTCATTTTTATAATTTTTATAATTTTTTCTTTTTTTCCCTGGTCTGTTCAGATCATTTAACAACTGTGGTCAAGATGACCTCCTCCCAGTTGTTTACCAACTCTAATCTTCAATGAGTCACAGCTTGCATACGAATACAGTAGAAACAGAATTCAGAAGCTCCGACCTGGAACAACAACAGTGATGATCTGGGAGTATAAGAATACAGAACATCAGAGATAGAAGGAAGAATAGACCATGTGATTATTCATGCCAATCTTTAACCTATCACTGCTTTATTGCATGAGCCACATGTCCCTGGAATACAATAATATCTGGAATCTATCCATCTGTGTTTTGAATATAACCAACAATTGAGCCTCCAAAACCCTCTCTGGGATAGAAATTTTATTTTCATCTTAATTCTGAATATTGAGACTGTGACTTCCAGTTCTTGACGATCATCAAAGACAGTACTCTGTACACCCAGTTAAAAATTCTGTATGTTTCAGCATATATGAAAATGCAAAGAATTCAAAATTGAAATAATTAAATCAAAGGAAAGGAAGATTAGATTAAGGAAAAATTAATTTTAAAAACCATTCAATGACCTTTTTAAAAAAAGTCTGAAACAACAGTTAAAAACTTTATTACAGGTCTCAATACTCAAAATTTTAATCTCAGTGTTAAAACTCTTAGTAATAATTAGTGCAAAGCACATTGTTAAAAGATATACTAAAGTGTTGCTAAGAGTATGACTAAAGTGGATAAGACTTCCGATGAGAAGTCTAGTTCATATTTGCTAAATTATTACAGCACCTTCACAGTATTCAGTTCATTTCAATGGTGAGCTCACAAACAGATGCCATCTTCATGAATTTAATATTGCAGTAAGCTGTTGGAGAAAAGCTTATCATTTTATACCATGACGTAACCTTTCAAAATTGATTCACTGTTTTCAAAAATTTTATTTTTCATCAACTAAAAATTAATCGGTGTGTGAATTAAAAGAAATCTAGTTTAAACTGAAAATGTCTTTTAAAGGAATCTTGACAACAGTTCATCTGATTGAATAACATCAGGTCTCTGTTGCATCATTGCTCCAGCCAGAACACTTCCAAAGATCATTCTGGAGAGTAAACCTTCCTAAAATTGTTATTTACTACCACAGCCATCAGGACTTTCCACAACATTCTCCACTTCCTCTAAGAGGCATGAAATATGATGAACTTAAGGGTTTGTTTCTTTTTACATCAAAGCACTGAAGCCATCTGCAATGTGACTCTCTCCAACCTCCAGTTCCCCACCTTCCTGTACCTCATTCCTTTCAGTCCTTTTATCTCTTTGCCTCCTTTCCTTAGCATTCATCTCTGTCACTGCAGACAAGACATTATTGGTTTTCTTAAATCTTTCTCATCCCAATGGCTGAGCAGTCAATCTCAGACACTGACCTAAATGCTGGCTGAGATTAACCCTGATTTTGTCCAGAGCTGTTTCTCCCCCTTTATTTTTATCATCAATTAGTTGCAGCATCCTTTACAACTTTCAGAAATCTTCCCTCATCCCTAATTCACTCAATATATTTTCCCACATTGGTATTTCTATGGCTGAACAAATGAAAGATAAGTCAAATGGGCAGATGCTTTAAAACTAAGAAGTACCAGAGGACTTACAGAAGAAAAATGATAAAAAATGCAAGATGGGCCAAGAGTAAATAACATTTATTACAAGAAAAAGCATCACAGCAAAAAGTCACACACATTATATTGTACATAGAGAGCAGTTTAAAGAAAGCTGGGGAAGAGGCTGAGACAACTGTTAGTGGAAATGGCACTGAACACGCACTGATCATGATCAGTACAATCAGAGCCATCATAAGTGTTGAAGTATATAATGTAAACAAATGAATACTATTCAGAAGTAATGATGATTAAATTGCTGAGTGCTCAGGACAGATTATATCCTCACTGCTAACCCTGTCAGTTGCTACAATAGAATAGAAATATTCAATCTCTGGAGGCACCACAGTGACGAACAATTATCTGATTACTGGTCTGCATTAATATTAATAATAATTACTTTATTGATCCTTAGTGGGAAATTATTTTGTTACAGCAGCAATATTTAAAAAACATTTTTAACAGTGTGCAGACTAAACCAATAATAAAGTACAGAATAATAATATACACAATAATCATGGACCAATATGCAATAATAATGTTTGAAATATTGAAACAGAGACTGTTGTACTGTGATGTGTGTATTACAAGGACATTTTGACCTTTCTACAAAAATAGAGAGAGGTCATGAAAAGTTATGCAAGATCATCAAGGTCTTTAATTAATTCATGAAGTTAACTTTTTATAAGACATAGAAGCAGAATTATATCATTCAGTCCATCAAATCTGCTCTGCCATTTCATCATGGCTAATTTATTAGCCCACGTAACCCACTCCTTTGTCTATCTTGCCTGCTATTTCCTTGAAGAATTACAACAGATTTGTCAGGGAAGATTTTCCCGGAAGGAAACCATGCTGACTTTAACCTATTTTATCATGTGCCTCCAATTACACTGAAACCTCATCCTTAAAAAAGGACTCTAACATCTTTCCAACCACTGAAGTCAGGTGAATTAACCTATAATTTCTTTTCTCCTCCCTTCTTAAAGAGTGAAGTGACATTTGCAATTTTTCAATCCTCAGGCACCATTCCAGAATCTGGTGATTGTTGAAAGATCATTACTAATGCCTCCGCAATCTCTCCAGCTGCCTTTTTTAGTACCCGAGGTGTTGCCCATCTGGTCCAGCTGACTTACCTGCCTTCAAACTTTTTCAGCTTTCCAAGCATCTTCTCCTTAGGAATAGCAATGGTTTTCACTTCTGTCCCTGACACTCTCAAATTTCTGGCATTCCTCTCTTGGGATCCATCACAAGGTTGATTCTCCCAACCTTTCTGCATATTGAAATCCCCCATGACTATCATAACATTTCCCTTTTTACATGCCTTTCTGTCAACGTTATAATTCGTATCCCACATGCTGACTACTGTTTGCATGCCTGTATATAACACCCATTGCAGTTTCTTAACTCTACACACAAGGATTCTATATCTTCTACACCTATGTAACATCTCTCTATGGATTTGATTTCATTTCTTTTTTTACCACCAAAACCATACCACTCCCTTTACCTAACTGCCTGTTGTTTTGATACAAAATGAATCCTTGGATGTTAAGCTCCCAACTATGATCTTCTTTCAGCCACGACTCAGTGATGTCCAAAATGACATAGCTATCAGTTTCTAACTGTGCTACAAGATCATCTACCCATTCCATATATTGTGTGCATTCAGATATAACATCTTCAATCCTTATTCATCATCCTTTTCAATTCTGATCCTATGTTCCACTTCACTTCATCTCACTGACAGCAGTTTTGCCCTCTCATCTACCTGACTTTCCTCACAGACTCACTACACACTCCATCTACTTGTATATCAACTGCCCAGTCCTCAGTCTTATCACACTGGTTCCTATCCCCCTGCCAAAGTGGTTTAAAGTCTCCCCAAGAGCTCTAGCAAACCTGCTCATAAGGATATTGGTCACCCTCTGGTTCAGGAGTAACCCGTCCTTTTTTGTACAGGTCATACCTTCCCCAGAAGAGATCCTGATGATCTAGAAATCTGAAACACTGTTCCCTGTACCCATTCCTCAGCCACACATTCATCTGCCAAGTCATCCTATTCTTGCCCTCAATGGTACATCGCACAGGCAGCAATCCAGAGATTGTTACCCCAGAGGCCCTGTTTTTCTGTTTTCTACCTAATTCCTGTATTCTCTCTTCAGGGTCTCCTCCCTTTTCCTACCTATGTTGTTGTCAGCACCACAACTTCTGACTTCTCAGCCTCTCCCTTCAGAATGATGTGGAACTGATCCAAGATATCCTTGAACCTGACACCTGGGTGGCAACATACCATCCAGGTGTTTGCCTCACATCCACAGAATCTCCTGTCTGTTCAACTAACTATGGAATCCCCCATCACTACTGCCCTCCTCTTCCCCCCCTTTCCCTTCTGAGACATGGAGCCAGACTCAGTGCTGGAGGCCCCGTCGCTGGGGCTTCCCTCTGGCAGGTCTTGCCCCCCTCAACGGTATCCAAAGCAGTATACTTATTATAGAGGAGAACAGCCACAGGGTTACACTGCACTAGCTGCCTATTCTCTTTCCCTCTTCCAACAATCACCCAAGTACCTGTCTCCTACAGTATAGGGGTGATTACCTCTCTGCAGCTTGAATCTATTCCCTCCTCATTCTCCCATATAAGCCAAAGTTCGTCCAGCTGTAGCTCCAGTTCCTTAACGTGGTCTCTCAGGTGCTGAAACTCAAGGTACTTCATTCAGATTTAGTCTGTCAGGGAGACTGGAGGCCTCCCGGAGTTCCCACATCTCACACAAGGAACATACCTCTAACTCTGCATCCATTCTCAGCAGACTAGCTATATAGTAATTTACAGATAGAGGTGAAAAAAATGACTAGAAATTCTCTTACTTGATTAGAGCCTCCATCTGTACTTGACCAAGCCTGTTGAACCAAAACCTCCCATTCTAACATTGAGGATTTTTTGTAAGTCCGGAATTTACAAACCATCCTCAACCTCAAAGGACATGGATACTGTATGTTCCCAGTTCAGGGTAATCCAGGAATAGGGGAACTTTTGGACATCTTATCCTGATTCTTCTGCTATTCTGATCATTCTAGGTGCTAATGACTGTGGATCAAGGATAAAAATGAAGCAACCTTGGCAAAAAATCTGTAAATGCTGGAAGTCAGAAAAAAAAACAGAAAATACCAGAAATTCTCTCTGGGAGTGGCAACATTTATGGAAGGAAAGACAGAGCTAACACATCAGAACCATTTATTTTTTATGATTATCAATCACCTGAAATGTCAACACATATAGAGGCAACATCTATCTCTACCTTAGGATAGCTGCCAATAATTCATAGTTGCAAGACATACTGAGCATCAAATCCACCTACTTACTTTCCTTTGAAAAAGAGAATCAGCTTCATTGCTTTCTTATGAAATATTCAGTGCAAGTTATTAATTCAACCAGAACAAAGTTAGATTCGCAACATGTTGAGACTAGGCAGATCAAATTAATGAAGATTCAATATTAGCACATCCATCATATTAAAACTTAAAATTATGTTTTAATCGATAAAATCAGAAGCATTAAGACATGCACTTTGGTGCTTAATTTCTATCAATATATAATCCACTAATGACCCCAAAATATGTAGGTTATTGATCTATACAATCTGACAGCTTACAATGAGTGTTTTACTTCTCATAGTATCCTCATTAATAGAAGTACCAGACAGCTGCTGTGATAACTAGTGTCCAATATTAGAACCTTTCCTAAGCAATTAACTGCTAAGATAATGCTGCAAATATTTGTTCAATGAGGGATGTGAAAAGGGAGAGAAAAATTAATTATAAAGGTGAGATCAGGGTGAAAATTGCCACCAAATATAACAACATTTGAGTTCTGAGGCAATATAATAATGTTGGACTGCTCTTGCAGTTACCCAGTCTTTATCTGAATATTCCCTTCCTTGACATTCATTCTCCACCTTGGGAAGAGGTTAGTAAGCTACCACCTTCTCAAGCCTACTAACTTCCATAGCATTCTGGACCTTCCACTTTGCATCTTGGAAGGATTCATTTTCATTCTCCAAGACTGTCCATTTTAATTGCATCTTTCCACGCTAGTACCTTTTACGTTTCCATCTCAATCCCACACCAATATCTCTATTCTCAGCCAAGATGAGATCAAGGAACTAATCACCTTTTCTTTCTGGCACATCACAACTCTTGGGTCTTAACCATGACAACTTTGATTTTGCACCCTATCAGAAACTTTACTCAGTTCCCTTCCTTCTTCCCCTTTCTCAAACTTAAAACTCACGTTTTCTCATTTTTCCAGTTCTGATAAAGGTCATTGTCATGCTTCTCACCCAAGGGATGATGATTGGTGTGCTGGATTCTTCCAGCAGGTCTTTTTTTTTTCGTTTTAGAGTTACTGCAGTTTTCTACTCCTATTTCCATTCAGGACTACTAGTCTACCTAACGGACATTCCATCCAGCAGTTTACACTCTGCTCCCCCATTTTAAACACACAATGAGTGCCAGTTATACCATCCATAGAAAACAGTACAGCACTGTCTCTTTTACAATAACTTCTCAACCCACAACTTCCATCCTAAAGAAAACCATGAAAAGGATAAAGAATACTACAAGAAAATACTTCAAAGATGAGAGATATTTTACTTCATTTAAAGCTTAGCTTTCTTTTTGAACAATTCAAAGGTTAGATAATATTGTGCTCATCCTAAACACAGTACTTCAACAACACACTGCACCCCATCAAGAAGGAGAACACATTTGCTACAAGTTCAGATTCTTTGTAACCTGTTCTTTGACAAAACTTCATGCTTACGGTACGGTCTCCTCTACACTGAAAAAACCAAATACAGATTGAGTGAACACCTTGCAGAATATCATCCATCTGCAAGGGTGCTGAGTTTCCATGAGAAAAACTCCAACAGCAGTGCTAATTCAAGAACAAATTTTCAACTGTGCTATAAAAGATTATTGATTAAAGGTAAAGATTACTTAATTTGTCGTATGTACATCAAAACATGCAGTAAAATGCATTGTTCTGTGTCATCCACAAACACAGTCCGAGGATTGTATTGGGAGCATGCACAAGTGGTTCCAGGCTTCCAAAGCCAAGATAGGGGAACAGAAAGGAGGTTCTGTGGATGAGAATGGGATTCCCAGATTGCACGTTGCCTCTTGAGGGCTCAGGTCTGGGACATCTCAGATTGAGTCCTCAGCTTTTTTAAGTGGGAGGTGAACAGCCAGAAGTCATGGTCCATGTAGATACAAATGACATAGGCAGGAACAGTAATGAGATTTTGCAAAGTGAGTTCAGGGAGTTGGGTGCTATATTAAATGGCACGATTCCAGGGTTGTGATCTCAGGATTGCTACCCATGCCATGTGCTCATGAGGCCAGAAATAGAAAGATTATACAATTTAACACATGGCTAAGGAGTTGGTGTTGGAGGGAGGGGATAAGACCATAAGACATAGGAGCAGAATTAGGCCATCTGGCCCATTGAGTCTGCTCCGCCATTCAATCATGGCTGATCCTTTTTTTTCTGTCTTCTCCTCAACCCCAGTTCCTGGCCTTCTCCCCGTAACCTTTGATGCCATGTCCAATCAGAACCTATCAATCTTTGCCTTAAATACATCCTATAACCTGGCCTCCACAGCGGCATGTGGCAACAAATTTCACAAATTCACCACCCTTTGGCTAAAGAAACTTCTCTGCATCTCTGTTTTAAAAGGGTGCCCTTCTATCCTGAGGCTGTGCTCTCTTGTCCTAGACTCTCCCACCACTGGAAACCTCCTTTCTACATCTACATTCAAAAGGTTTCAATGAGATCCCCCCTCATCCTTCTGAATTCCAGTGAGTACAGACCCAGAACCATCAAATGCTCCTCAAATAACCTTTTCATTCCTGGAATCATCCTTGTGGATCTCCTCTGGACCCCCTCCAATGCCAGCACACCTTTTCTAAGATGAGAGGCTCAAACTGTTCACAATACTCAAGGTGAGGCCTCACCAGTGCCTTGTATTGCTGAGGCTTTATATCCCTACTCTTGTATTCTAGATCTCTTGAAATGAATGCTAATATGACATTTGCCTTCCTCACCACTGATGCACCATCAATAACTCACTCTGAGACGTAAAGGCGAGATATCGGCTTTTATTGACTGGAAGAAGGAACAAGTAGTGGTTGACCACCATACTACATCCTGGAGACAGAGAGGCCGGGCTCAGACCTCGATCGCCTTTATACCGGGGTCTGTGGAAGGAGCCACAGGAGCAGTCAGCAGAGGGCGTGTCCAGACAGGTATATGTAGTTCACCACAACCACCGACTCAACCTGCAAGTTAACCTTCAAGGTGTTCTGCACAAGGTCTCCCAAGTCCCTCTGCATTTCAGATTCCCGAATTTTCTCTCCATTTAGAAAATTGTCCGCTCATTTATTTCTACTGCCAAGGTGCTTGACCGTGCATTTTCCAATATTCTATTTCATTTGCCATTTTCTTGCCCATTCTCCTAACCTAAGTCCTTCTGCATCCCACTTGTTTCCTCAACACTACCTGCCCCTCCACCAATCTTCGTATCATCTGCAAACTTGGCAACAAAGCCATCTATTTCATCATCTAAATCACAAGACCATAAGATATAGGAGCAGAAGTAGGCTATTCAGCCCTTCGTCTGCTCTGCCATTCACTCATGGCTGATCCAATTCGTCCAGTCATCCCCACTCTCCTGCCTTCTCCCCAGACCCTTTGACACCCTGGCTAATCAAGAACCTATCTATCTCTGCCTTAAATACACCCAATGACTTGGCCTCCACAGCCGCTCATGGCAACAAATTCCGCAGATTTACCACCCTCTGACTAAAGTAATTTCTCCGCATCTCTGTTCTAAATGGATGTCCTTCAATCCTGAAGCTATGTCCTCTCGTCTTAGACTCCCCTATCATGGGAAATAATTTTGCCATATCTAATCTGTTCAGGCCTTTTAACATTCGGAATATTTCTATGAGATCATCCCTCATTCTCCTAAGCTTCAGGGAATATAGCCGAAGAACTGCCAGGCGTTCCTTGTACAGTAACCCTTTCATTCCTGGAATCATTCTTGTGAATCTTCTGTGAACCCTCTCCAATGTCAGTATATCCTTTCTAAAATAAGGAGTCCAAAACTACACTAATCATCTATATGCAGCATAAAAAGAGGTGATCCCAACACCTACACCTGCAGAACACCACTAGTCACTGGCAGCCAACCAAAAAAGGTTCCTTTTATTCCCACTCACTGCCTCCTACCAATCAATCACTGCTCTAACCATGTTAGTAACTTTCCTGTAATACCATGGGCTCATAATTTGTTAAGCAGCCTCATGTGTGGCACCCTTGTCATAGGCCTTCTGAAAATCCAAATATACAACATCCACTGCATCCCCTTTCTCTATCCTATGTGTAATCTCCTCAAAGAATTCCAACAGATTCGTCAGGCAGAACTTTTCCTGAAGGAAACCATGTTAACTTTGTCCCATCTTGTCCTGTGTCACCAAGTACTCCATAACCTCATCCTTAACAATTGACTCTAACATCTTCCCAACCACTGACTAACTGGTCTATAATTTCCATTTTGCCATCTTCCTCTTTTCTTAAAAAGTGGACTAACATTTGCAATTTTCCAGTCCTCTGTCACCATGCCAGAGTCCAATGATTTTTGAAAGATCATTTCTAATGCCACCACAATCTCTATCACTACTTTTTTCAGAACCCTAGGGTGCAGTTCCTCTGGTCCAGGTGACTTATGTACATTTAGGTCTTTCAGCTTTTTGAGCATCTTCTCTCATGTAACAGTAGCTACACCCACTCCCCTTCCTTCACACATTACAACATCAGGCATACTGCTAGTGTCTTCCACAGTGAAGACTGTGGATAAGATTTCTGGATCATTGGGTTCTCTCCCAGGGAAGGTGGGACCTGCACAGAAGAGATAGTTTGCACCTGAACTGGAGGGTGACTGATATCCTAGTGAAAAGGTTTGCCAATGCTGCATGGTGGTGTTTAAACAGGAGATGCAGGGTGATGGGAACCAGAGTGCTAGAACAGTTAGCGGAGAGGTTGTGGAGACAGATGTTGGTAAGATCTCAGACAAAGTCAGGAATCAAAAGATTGAGCAAAAGGCAACTTACATGTCCTGAGCTGAGTATATTTCAATGCAAAAAGTATCGCAGGAAAGGCAGATGAGCTCAGGGCATGGATCAACACCTAGAATTATGAGCAAACACAAGGAAATCTGCAGATGCTGCAAATTCAAACAACACACACAAAACGTTGGTGGAACACAGCAGGACAGGCAGCATCTATAGGAGAAGCACTGTCGGCGTTTCGGGCCGAGTCCTGATGAAGGGTCTCGGTCCGAAACGTCGACAGTGCTTCTCCTATAGATGCTGTCTGGCCTGCTGTGTTCCACCAGCATTTTGTGTGTGTTGTTCCTAGAATTATGATATTGTAGACATTAGTGAGATTTGGCTGCAGGAGGGGCTGGACTGGCAGCTCAGTATTCTGGGGTTCCATTGTTTCAGACATCACAGAGTGGGAGGGATTAAAGGAGGAGGGGTGACGTGATTAGTCAGGAAAAATGTCACAGCAATGTTCAGACAGGACAGACTGGGGAATTCGTCTAGTGAGGCATTATGGGTTGAACAGAGAAATAAGAAAGGTATGATCACATTAATGTGCCTATATTACAGACCACCCAACTCTGCAAGGGATTTAGGGGAACAAATTTGCAAAGAGATTGCAGGCTGTTACAAGAAACATAAGGTTGTTACAGTAACGCACACAAAATGCCGGAGGAACTCAGTAGGCCAGGCAGCATCTGTGGAAAAGAGTACAGTTGACATTTTGGGCTGAGACCCTTCATCAGGTCTGGGGGTAAAAAAGATGAGGAGTACGAGTTAGAAGGTAGGGGGGGAGGAAGAAACACAGGGTGATAGGAGAAACCGGGAGGTGGGGGATGAATGAAGTAAAGAGCTGGAAAGTTGATTGGTGAAAGAGATAGAGGTTCTGAGAAGGGGGGATAGGACAGGACCGAAGGCAATGGAAGAAGGGAAGGGGAAGGAGCATCAGAGGGAGGTGATGGGCAGGTAAAGAGATAAGGTGAGAGAGGGAAACACAAATGGGGAATGAAGGAGGGGGGTGGGGGCATTATCAGAAGTTCAAAAAATCAATGTTCATGCCAGACAGAACACAAGGTATTGCTCCTCCAACCTGAGTGTGGCCTCATCATGGCAGTGGAGGTGGTCATGGCCTGACATGTCAGAATGGGACTGGGTAGTGGAATTAAAATGAGTGGCCACCCGGAGATCAGGCTTCTTCTGGCGGACAGAGCATAGGTGCTCATTGAAGCGGTCTCCCAATCTACGTCGGTTCTCACTGATATACAGGAGACCACGCTGGGAGCACCGTAATAAGTATATGATCCCAGCAGACCCCAGTAGTGTTATCTCACCTGGAAGGACTGTTTGGGGCCCTGAATGGTAGTGAGGGAGGAGATCTAAGGATAAGTGTAGTATTGGTTCTGCTTGCAAGAGTGCCAGGAGGGAGATCAGTGGGGAGGGACAAATGGACAAGGGAGTTGTGTAGGGAGCAATGCCTGAGGAAAGCAGAAAGTGGGGGAAGGGGAGGGGGGGTGAAAGCTGTGCTTGGTTGTGGGATCCCGTTGGAGATGGCTGATTAAAGGTAGTCAGCATGGCTTTCTGCATAGTAAGTCATGTCTAATCAATCTTACAGAGTTTTTCAAGGAAGCTACCAATTGAATTGATTTATTACTTATCAGCTTCTTATACATGAGGAGAAAAAATCTTTACGTTACACCTCCGTCTAAGTATGCAATGTGCAATTTATAATAAATATTATGTACAACAGGATAGTCAATATAACATAGAAATACAGTTGCATTAGCATGAATTAATCAGTCTGATGGCCTGGTGGAAGAAGCTGTCCCAGAACCTGTTGGTCCTGGCCTTTATGCTGTGGTACCGTTTCCTGGATGGTAGCA
Organism: Hypanus sabinus; assembly: GCF_030144855.1. Classification (NCBI taxonomy): domain Eukaryota; kingdom Metazoa; phylum Chordata; class Chondrichthyes; order Myliobatiformes; family Dasyatidae; genus Hypanus; species Hypanus sabinus. Next base: position 43,927,048 of record NC_082716.1, on the reverse strand, counting down.
GCTGGAACAGTTTGTGGTTGGGGTGACTTGGGTCCCCCATGATCCTTCAGGTCCTTTTTACACACCTGTCTTTGTAAATGTCCTGAATAGTGGTTAGTTCACATCTACAGATATGCTGGGCTGTCCGCACCACTCTCTGCAGAGTCCTGCGATTGAGGGAAGTACAGTTCCCATATCAGGCAGTGATGCAGCCAGTCAGGATGCTCTCAATTGTGCCCCTATAGAAAGTTCTTAGAATTTTGGGGCCTATACCAAACTTCCTCAACCATCTGAGGTGAAAGAGGCGATGTTGTGCCTTTTTCACCACACAGCTGGTGTATACTGACTACATAAGACCCTTGGTGAGGTTTATGCCAAGGAACTTAAAGCTGTTTACCCTCTCAACCCCAGATCCATTGACGTCAATAGGGGTTAGCCTGTCTCTATTCCTCCTGAAGTCCACAACCAGCTCCTTTGTTTTTGCGATATTGAGGGAGAGGTTGTTTTCTTGACACCACTGTGTCAGGGTGATGATTCCTACCCTGTAGGGTGCCTCATTATTATTTGAGATTAGGCCAATCAGTGTAGTATCGTCAGCAAATTTAATTAGCAGATTGGAGCTGTGGATGGTGAAACAGTCATGAGTAAACAGAGCGTAATGGAGGGAGCTCAGTACACAGCCCTGAGGAGCACCTGTGTTGAGGGTCAGAGGGGCAGAGGTGAGGGATCTGGGGTTGAGAGGGTGAACAGCTTTAAGTTCCTTGGCATAAACCTCACCAAGGATCTTATGTAGTTTGTATACTCTTACCAACTGCTGGTGATCTGCCAGGAAAGTGGATGAAGGCAAGGCAGTAGATGTTGTCTACATGGACTTTAGCATGGTATTTGATAAGGTCCAGCATGGGAGGTTGGTCAAGAAGGTTTAGTTGCTCAGCCTTAAAGAAGAGGTAGTAAATTAGATTAGATATGGGCTTTGTGGGAAGAGCCAGAGAGTGATGGTAGATAATTGCCTCTCTGACTGGAGGCCTGTGATGAGTGGAGTGCCACAGCGATTGCTGCAGGGTCCGTTGCTGTTTGTCATCTATATCAATGATCTGGATGACAATATGGTTAGTTAATTAGAAAATCTGTGGAAGACACCAACATTAGTGGGGTAGTGGACAGTGAGGAAGGCTATCAAAGCTTACAGTGGGGTCTGTTTCCCCTGTTTCTATCCAAGGGGTCAGTGTGGACATGGTGGAGGATTACAAATACCTGGGGATACGAATTGACAATAAACTGGATTGGTCAAAGAACACTGAAGCTGTCTACAAGAAGGGTCAGAGCCGTCTCTATTTCCTGAGGAGACTGAGGGTAGCAGACACCAACAGAATCAACAAACTCATTCATAAGGCCAGTGATGTTGTGGGGGTGGAACTGGACTGTCTGACGGTGGTGTCTGAAAAGAGAATGCTGTCCAAGTTGCATGTCATCTTGGACAATGTCTTCCATCCACTCCATAATGTACTGGTTAGGCACAAGAGTACATTCAGCCAGAAACTCATCCACCGAGATGTAACAATGAGCGTCATAGGAAGTCATTCCTGCCTGTGGCCCTCAAACTTTACAGCTCCTCCCTCGGAGTGTCAGACACCCTGAGCCAATAGGCTGGTCCTGGACTTATTTCCACTTGGCATGATTAACTTATTATTATTTAATTATTTATGGTTTTATATTGCTATATTTCTACATTATTCTTGGCTGGCACAGCTGTAATGAAACCCAATTTCCCTCGGGATCAATAAAGTATGTCTGTCTGTCTGGACTAGCTGATAAATGGCAAATGGAATTTAATGCAAACAAACGTAAGCCGTTCATTTTGGTAGGACTAACCAGGATAGGCCTTACACAGTGAACTGTAGGGCACTGAGGAGTGCAGTAGAGCAAAGGGATCTAGGAATGCAGGTCCATAATTCATTGAAAGTGGCATCACAGGTAGATAGGGTCGTTAAGAAAGCTTCTGGCACATAGGCCTTTATATATCAAAGTGCTGAGTTCATGAGATGGGATGTTATGTTGAAGTTGTATAAGACCTAATTAGGAATATTCTGCAAATTTTGGTCACCAACCTAGAGGAAAAATATAAAGAAGGTTGAAAGAATGCAGAGAAAATCTACAAAAATGTTGCTGGTATTGGAGGACCTGAGATGAACATAGAAGATTGAGGGGAGATATAATAGAGATATACAAAATTATGAGGGGTATATATAGGGTAAATGCAAGCAGACTTTTTCCACTGAAGTTGGGTGGGACTACAATGAGAGGTCATGGGTTAAGGGTGAAAGGTTTAAGGGGAACATAAGAGGAAACTTCTTCACTCAGAGGGTCATTGGAGTGTGGAACAAGCTGCCAGTGAAAGTGGTGCACATGAGCTCAATTTCAACATTTAAGAGAAGTTTGGATAAGTACATGGATGTAGGCAGTTTAAAGGCTCAGCACAGACTGTATGGGCTGAAGGGCCTGTTTATTGTGCTGTACTTTTCTATGATTATGACTAGAATTAAAATTAGGAGTCCAATTCAATAAGTGCGGATAGCTCTGAGGGTAGTTGCACAGCTCTGCTGAGTTCTGAGGCAGTTTGAATGGTTTGGTACATTATAGATAGGCCAAAAGGCCTGCTTCTGTGTTGTATTTCTCTATGACTCTATAGCATGCCCACAACTCTCTAACCCCAACCCCAACTGTACATCTCTGAAATGTGAGAGAAAACCCATGTGGTCATGGGGAACAGGTATAAAATCCTTTCAGAATCCTTTCAGACAGCAACAAGGTCAAAGCCTGATTGATGATTGATGGCACCATAAAGCAATTGTGCTAATTGCTATATTACTGCCACTAATATCCAATATAGAAGGAACTTTATGCCCAGATCCAAGACAATGTGTTTGTCTCTTCTGAACTGACCCAGTAAGGTACTGGACTGTACTAAAATATTCCTAGAATAAAATAATAAAAAGCCGTCAGTCAGGGATTTCACATCAACTTCAGACATAACCAAGAACCACCAGCAGCACCAGCATCTGGGAACCCATCATTAGAGCAGACCCAACAAAATTATTGCTTCAATAGAATCTCCCGTGAATCAGAATCAGGTTTATTATCACTGACATACAGTACGGTCATGAAATTTGTTGTTTTGTGGCACCAGTACAGAGCAAGACAAAGCTTACTACAAGATACAGTATGAATAAACAAGCAGATAAATTGTGCATGAGAGGAATAGAGAGGAAGTGCTCGTGGGTTTGTGTACAATTCAGAAACCTGACGGTGGAAAGGAAAAAGCTAATCCTAAAGCATTGATTGTTGGTCTACAGGCTCCTGTACTTCCTCCTAACAAATGCAACAATACTCATCATATAAACTGAAAACACAGCGAACTGATAAGGCAGCAGCATTCCCATGTCCATTCCTTTTCTAAAATTGCTATAGAGGGGGTGATTTGCTTCAGGGCCATCAAATGGCTTTGCACACATGCGAAGCAATGGTAGGCACACGTCTGTGGAGAAAATGTGCGGAAGTCTTTCCAATGACTCTCTTCAACCTTTTCACCTGTGAATGATTCCAGCCAAACCAGAAAATGTAGCAACCCACAATGAAGTACAAATTAAACTAATTAACTAACAGACAGCTCTGCAAATATAATTTTGAATGAATCTCTGCTTTTCTACACATCTCAAATGAAAATCTTCTCTTAAGTTTTGTTTTGTCAAATGGAGCTGATAAAGCATGACATCACTTCAAAAAGCAGAGAACATCACTGCAGATAAATAATTTAAAATAAGTGAACGGAAGTGTTAAACTAGATATTGAAGATTTGTATGCATTTTAAATGATTCAATTTTGTGTTTTTATATATTTGCTATCTACAGTATTTCTCTTCATTCTCAATATGTAAAGTTTTCTTTGCTGTAAATTCATAGATCTTCATATTTCTTAGTTTTCAATAAAACCATTCATAATTACAGCTTTGATGATCAAGAGTAGTAATATCTGAGCAAATGATTCCTATCACAGAAAAATTATGGATAAAACCCATCCTGATGCACCCACAATTGTTTATCATTTCAAAATACTTTGATATTCTAGGTGATGCTAAGTGTGTGAGCAAATGCTCTTGACATCAATTCTTGATCAGCATTTTACTGCCTCTGCATTTGTTCCATTGTCTTCTCATGCAACATGAAAGTAATTTTCCAAATTTAAGCTTTCTGAAGTCCCCATCTAGGAGCCTGCCACCAGGGAGTCTCCCTGAACAGTTGTTTATCCTCTGGCTGCCAGATAAAAACACTTTGCACATGTGGTTTACAATTGTACACCTTGATTCACACAATGACTAGAAGCTTAGAGTAAGGGAAGAAATATTCAAAATGTAAGCCTGCAAAACCGTAAGCATTAACATCTTTCTCACAAGTAGGTCAGTTTAAACTTAATTTAAATTCAACCAAAGAAAATATGCTATCTTAATATCCCATAAATAGTTTGGAAAACAGATTCAGCTACACCTTGTTATCATGTTAATGCTTTAGGCTTTAACAGAAATTCCTGAGTCTGAACTTCCATTTGGATTAAGAACTATTCTCAATAGGAAAAACACCATAGTCAGAGAAAATAATTTTGTTATTTAATACTGAGTTATTGTCTGCCAAAAAAAAAAGATTGATCTGACTGCAAATTCACTGTCTTTTAAACTAAGGACTAAATTTATTGGAAAAATCACCTATAAATATTGGACCATATTCCATAACTTAGACTCAGCATCAAACTATACTACAAAGAGTACTCCTCATGTTGCCCACAGGACTGACTTACTAAAGGAACAGGTCACTTTACAGTTGAGTGTCAAAAATAAAACAGCACTAGACCATTGTCATTTTTTCATCTGGAAACAGGCTGCAGTGATCATCTGATCCAATCATTATCTCCTACCTCTATCACTCATGACTGAATAACATCAGGTAAGATCCAGATTAAGGTTGAATAGGAAGAGGGTGCAGAAATTGTATTAAGTACATTTCTTAAACAATTCTTACACAAAGAAATAATTTGGAGTTCGATAAAGTCAGAGGATTGAGAGTAACTTTTAGTCCATGCTACTGAATCCCAAAGGTACAATCCTACACTGTAATTCATCTCAGTCTAGAGACTGCAAGAGAAGCTTCTCTGTCAGTTAAAGATCTAAGCACTTAATGTCAGGTAACCCCTGCTGAGTAAAGCAACTGCAGTCATTCATTTTGTTAAATGCAAATACACAGAGCATTTGGTATACAAGATAGACACAAAATATGTGAAAGGGAACATAAACAGCTATTCCCTCCAAGTAGCTTTATGTCAAAGAAATGGTAATGGCTCTCAAGAAAACAATGACCCAGATTCACAAATCTGCTTGAATGATGAAATATACATAGTGGAGGCTACCAGAAAAAAATAGAAAAAAATAAGGCAAATTAAAATAAGATTACACAATTTATTCCATTTAATTTCAGGAGCATCTGTGGTTCACTCTTGAACTTAATTGCTATTTATTTCATATTACGTATTCCTGATTTCATCTGCTGTCACTCATGTTATAAATGGGAAATAACAACCCACTTCATATTATATTCAGAATGCTATATTTAATTTCCTTTTGAATTCAGCTTTGTGTTTTGCATTTTAAGTTATTTAATTACATGCTCTTAGCCACTTGCGATTGATTGTTTCAGTAATATACAATCTAACTGAAATTATTTTAGCTGTCTGTTGTGCTGAATGTATTCCAAAACACAACATATCTAAGCTTCAGCAGGTTTATTTACACTATAACCACTTAATAGCAATCCTGATTTGAGCTATTCCCCTCCCCTCACACTTAATTTGTCATTCCTTTTATTAATTCTGATCTGTGCGATATAAGATAGCATTCTCTCTGTCGGCCTTCTCTTTACTCCCCACTCTCGAGGTTACTAATGCTATTGCCAGCAACCAATCTATACATATCCCAAATAAACAATCTTTATTCATATGCTTAGAGGATCTGGTGACAACCGGACTTTAAGACAACAGCATCAAATTGACTTTGTCCTCTCTGAATGTTTACCTCTGCCCACTTTAAAGGTATAGCTGGCTTTTCTAGAATTCCCAACTTTCAGAATGCACAAGGTAGCACCAAATTCTGCTACTTCAACTGAGATAAGCAATCATTCTTATAATCATGATTGAACACAAACCTCTTGAAGCAATATATAGAACTCTGTATAATATTACAGCTGACAGTTGCAAGCAGGGACAAGTTGGGGGAAGGGTGAAATGAGAGAAAATTGTTAAGAAGGTTGTAATCTTCAAGGACTTGAGTACATAATCTAGGCTTAAACTTCAGTGTCACATCAAGTAAGTGCTCAATGTCAGATGTACCTCCTTTCTGATCAGTGTTAAATTAAATGACATTATACAAAGTTGGCTGCCTGATAGCTTGGTGCAGCCTCAGTGCTGTTTGCAGAATCCTACTCATTAAATAATTAACACTTTTGCTGACATTAGAGCAGTGACTACATTTTGGGCATGGGCTCAGGTGGCCTGGAAATGCATCAACAAATCATAAGAATGCTGAAGGGGTGATTTAAAACTTTTAAAGTTTCTTTAAATTAGCAGCTATGAAGATCAACAAATAGAGATAGAGCATAGAAATCTACACCACATTACAGACCCTTCAGCCCACAATGTTGTGCCAACTATGTAATCTACTCTAGAAACTGCCTAGTATTTCCCTGCTGCATAGCCCTGTATTTTTCTAAGTTCCATGTACCTATCTCTTAAAAGACCCTATTTTATCCGCCTCCACTACTGTCGCTGGCAGTCCATTCCATGCACCCGCCACTGTGTAAAAAACTTACCCTTGATATTCCCTTGTATCTACTTCCAAGCACCTTAAAACTATGCCCCCTCATGTTAGCCATTTCAGCCCTGGGAAAAAGCCACTGGCTATCCACATGATCAATGCCTCCCATCATCTTATACACCTCTGTCAGGTCACCTCTCATCCTCTGTCGCTCCAAAGAGAAAAGCTTAAGTTCACTCAACCTATTCTCATAAGGCATGCTCTCCATTCCAGACAAGATCCTTGTAAATCTCCTCTGCACTCTCTCTATAGTATCCACATCCTTCCTGCAATAAGGTGACCAGAACTGAACACGATGCTCCAAGTGGGGTCTTACTAAGGTCAATTTTCAAAATCTGAAAATTTTATCCAAGGCAACTGACCAGACTTAACAATATACCCTCTTGAAACACCACTGTGAAATGAAGGATAGTGCCCTTAGAATTGAACGGGTTGCCAAAAACTCAATTAATCCCGGAGTTTAAGGACTGAAGATCATTGCCAATAAAACAGTAGTTAAATTCATAGTTGATCAATAAAATTTGATTGTCCCAGAAAATATTCAGAGCTCATTTGGCAAACATGATTAAACTTAACTTAATCATGGGTTAATTTACAATGGCCAATTAATCTCCCTGTATGTCACTGGACTGTGGGAGGAAACTCGGAGAAAACCCACACATACCACGGGAGGACGTACAGAGACTCCTCACAGAATGCCATCGGAATTGAACCCCAAAATCCAGAATGCCCCCATCTGTAACAGTGTCGCACTAACCGCTACACTACTGTGGTGCCATGAATGTATTTACTGACAAAATTACCAGATTTGGTCAAACGAAAATAAAAGTGAACACCTCCAACCTGAATTCAAAATGCAAAGGAAATTGCTTGTCCTTTTGTTTGTGCTATGATTGAACAGAAGAGTTAATTGGTGATTGCTTTCAGCACAAAAAGCACAAAATGGATCTTCTACATCCACATAATCACATACATAAGCCAACAAAAATAAAGCAGTGCCACCTGTTGGCATGAAACACATGAAAGCAGGTGTGCACAAGAGGTGCCACACTCTAAGGCTTCTTAAAGGAGCAGATCCTGTGTGAAGTTAAATTGAGGAATCAGCTGAGCAAGACAATGAGGGATTCTTCTCTAGCTGCAGTTCTCACCATATCTCCTCCAGAACTCCCAATATTTTTCAGGTGAGATCTTCTGAAGAGAAAAAATTTTCAATCAAATGTTCATCCCCTTCAGGGCTTCAGAAGCATGGTTCCCTATCTTCTTGCTATTTTACCATGAGCTCACCCAAATCCACTTCACCACATTCAAATACAATTCCTACTGAAGTTTTTTGCCTTTATCTCAAACCATGGTGAGATACGGTGCAAAGAAGTTCATGACCCAAATGCTGTGAAACTCCTGAAATTATGAGCAATCGATATAAGTAATCCTGGAGATTACAGACATTTTTAGTTTATAGCTTCTTCAATTTTAAAACCTGCAAATGCACAACTGGAAACCATGTTCCATGTCCTCATATGAAATTAGCATGAGCACAGATATAGCACTATTTTGTCAGATATTTCAATGCACGTGTGATTTCTAAAATGTCATATATTTTCATTGTGGTATCAACAAAATGCATTACCCAAATTTTTGTTTCCCGAGTGCGTACGGAAATCATGAAATTGTTTTGCTAATTTTAGTCATAACAACTCCTCTGTAACAGTAGCACTGATTAAACCCCAGGGAGATGTGTTAACTATACCCTATACTTAGTAAACAGGTGGTGTATGCCTTCAAGGTGGAGCAGGTTTCCAATCTCACAGAGACAGAGTACCATCGGCTTACAAAGCTGCCACCTTTTACAGCAGTCAGGATTAGATCAATGATGATCAGGACTATCCAAAAGCAATCTACAGCTTAGGCTAAAAATAAGTTGAGGAAATGTACAAATCTTGCAGCATTTTATGACTAATTAGTGGTGATAAACATCAAAATAATATAAATATCAAATAAAAATAGAAAATACTGGAAATGTACATCAGCACGTGACAATACATTTCAGATGTGTCCAATTATGCACGCAAATCTCAAATGCAATAACCTTTTTTTTAAGATGCTAACTAACCTTCCAAATATTTTTGTTTTCTCACGCTGCTGTGCTCAATCAAGTCAATTGCAAACTAAGGTAATTGGTAACATTATTTTCCATTGTTTTAAATCTCATAGCTTGTCCGTTCCTGAGAGCAAACAAATTTACCAATCTAGATAGACAAAGGATCAAACAATTGAGAAATAAAGGATCCAACTCATAAACTGGGAAATTTCCCTGCCGAATTCGCACCAGGTTACAGTCACAGAGCCATACAACAGCACAGAAACAAGGTCCTTCAGCCCACAATATCTATGCCAGCATTTCTGCCCATCTACAGCAATCCTAATTGTCTGGATTGGGACCATATTCTTGTGTGCCTTGACTTTTCAAGCGCCTGTCTAAATGATCCTTAAACTAGAGATTGCATCCCACTTACTCTTACTCTTACACTTACTCCAGAAGACTAAATATGCAACCTGATTGCACTGCCACTGTGAAGCAAAACCTCTTAGGAGGCTGTGAAACTTGAAAGCATAAATGCTCCCTTGCTGCTTTTAAATGGAATTGATTTCAGTCTGCATATTTTGTCTGCGACCTTTGAACTATTTAAAAAAATATTATTTTGACCTTTTAATAGGTTTTGAATGTTCCCACAAAGACATTGACAAAGGTATAACCTCAATGATTGTTTGGACATGGAGACTGGGCCATTCTGGAAGTGGAGCTAGTCACGCACTTGGAGACCCTGGGCTACACTGGGCCTGCTAACAGCCAGCTTCTCAATGAAGAAACTGTATGAGCCCAGGAAGGGCAAGCTTGGGAGCACACCGACCAGTGAAGAATCATGCCCAGTGAAGTATTAGCCACAAGGAGGTCAGCAGATTAGGAAGGCACTTCAAAGCACAGAGCTCACTAAGTACAAGTTGCCACCTCAGCCTCCATAACTACTCAATCACTAGATCACCAGCTGACCAAACGGTCACTGAAACTAAACTTCTGAGATTTTGGATGGCTTTATACAAAAAGGCTCTGTATGAAGAAAACGAGGAGGAGAGAATTCAAGGAAGTAGGGCTGAGGGAGCTGATGATACAGTTGTCAATGGTGAAAGCCAAGGGATTAGAGAGAGTTTGTGGAGCTCCAGCAAGTCAACAAAAAGTGGGGTTCTGGACAATTGGAACAGAAGGAGATAGGATGCATGCAGCAAACAAGCAGGCTTATAAGTTTGCTAAAAGCAGCAGTAGCTTGAGGATTAGAAATATTTTATAATTCAAAAGAAGACCAAGCAATTCAGAGAAAAGCAAGGTATGATATGAGAAAAGATGAGAGAGAGAGAAAGATAGAAAGCATGTCTGTAAGAGCTTCTGTAGGGATGTAAAAAGGAAGACTGATGAGGACGTACATGGGTACCACATTTAAAATAGAGGAAATTTATTTACATAATATCACCTCATGAGAAAACCCATGACCATTTTCAAAATTTAAAAAAATCCCTTCCTCTTCTCTTTTCCATTTTTCATTGAAGATAAGAGGAAGGGAAACAAAATCTAGACATGCATTGTTTGTCATTGCTATTCATCACCATTTTCCAGCAGGTGCATGGGCTGAGGTTGAATTTCTATCAACATTCTCACCTCCAACTCTGTATCTGGTCCAGGGAAGAGATAGTCCTCAACTATGGAGGATCTTCATCATAACTCCCACAAATGATAATCTCCCAAGAAAAGTGATGGAGGAGGATCAGATATTAGCTTTTTGTTAAACACATGTTCCTCAATATGTTGGCCACTTCACTGGGGTTGAAAGAAACATAACAGTATTACTTACACAACTACAATTTTAGAAACGAAAATGTGTTGGCTTGAATTGTGTTTAATAGGGCTTTAAGCTTTAACATGTGTGTGGCTTTTCAGCTGATGATATTGATCCTGGTGGAGAGATAGTGGACAGAGCATTTTCTGTTCCCCTCTGGCATTAGCACCAGTTTGTTCAGAAATGCAAACTAGCAAAGTCATTTTACAACTTATTTACTATTTGTGTTTCCTTTTTTGAATGTTAGATGTTGATAATGAAAGGATAGATCAGGAAAAGCAGCAAAATAAAAATCCAATACAATGATTTATTTTGAAAATGAATTGTGCAGTTGAGATCACATTAACTACTGCTTTATTCCTTTCATGTTTTTTACGGATTAATTTGCAGTCTGATGTGAACCCCTGCCTAAATCCTAGGATCTATCCCAATCAATGCTGAATTAACACAACATTGCCACAAGTAATTACTTTTAGCTCATAAACAAGAGAAAATCTGCAGATGCTGGAAATCCAAGCAGCACACATAAAATGCTAGAGGAACTCAGCAGGCCAAGCAGCATCTGTTGAAAAAAGTACAGTCAACGTTTCAGGCCAAGACGCTTCGACAGGACTGGAGGAGAAAAGCTAAGGAGTAGATTTTAAAGGTGGGGGGAGGCGAGAGAGAACCACCAAGTGAAACCTGGAGGGGAAGGGATGACATAAAGAGCTGGGAACTTGATTAGTGAGATGAGGTGAGAGGGGGAAAAGGGCAAGAAAAATGGAGAAGAGGGGAGGGGGGTTGGGGGCATTACCAGAAGTTTGAGAAATTGATGTTCATGCCATTAGGTTGGAGGCTATCCAGACAGAATATACAGTAAGGTGTCGTTCCTCCAACCTAAGTATGGCCTCATCACGACAGTGGAGGAGGCCATGGATGGACATATTGGAACGGGAATGGTAGTGGAACTAAAATGGTTGGCCACTGGGAGATCCCGCTTGTTCTGGCAGATGGAGTGTAAATGCTTGGCGAAGCGGTCACTCAAGCTACATCAGGTCTCACCGACATACAGGAAGCCACCCTGGGAGCACTGGATACAGAAGATGACCCTAACAGACTCACAGGTGAAGTGTCGCCTCACCTGGAAGGACTGTCTGGGGCCCTGGATGGTAGCGAGGGAGGAGGTGTAGGGGCAGGTGTAACGCTTGTCCCGTTTGCAAGGATAAGTGCCAGGAGGGAGATCGGTGGGAAGGGGTGGGAAGGGACAAATGGACAAGGGAGTCACGTAGGGAGTGATCCCTGCATAAAGCAGAAGGTGGGCAGGGGAGGGAAAGATGTGCTCAGTGGTGGGATCCCATTGGAGGTGGTGGAAGTTTTGGAGAATTATGTGCTGGACGCAGAGGCTGGTGGGGTACTAGGTGAGGACAAAAGGAACCCTACCCCCAGTAGGGTGATGGAGGATGGGGTAAAAGCAGACGCATGTGAAATGGAAGAGATGTGGTTGAGGGCAGTGCTGATTGTGGAGGAAAGGAAGCCCCTTTCTTTGAAAAAGGAGGACATCTCCTTTGTTCTAGAATGCATAGCCTCATTCTGAGAGCAGATGCAGTGGAGATGGAGGAACTGAGAAAAAGGATGGCGTTTTTACTAGTAGGGTGGGATGAAGTGTAGTCTCATGAGAGTCTGTGGGTTTGTAATAGACATCAGTGGATGAAGTGTCTCTGGAGATAGAAACAGTAAGATTGAGAAAGGGAAGGGGTCAGAAATAGAGCAGGTGATTTTGAGGGCAGGGTGGAAGTTGGAGCTAAGTTACTTTTAGCTATCCATATTTAAAAAGTTAAACTAGAATCATTAACAAGAGAAAATCTGCAGATGCTGGAGGAACTCAGAAGGTCAGGCAGCATCTATGGAAAAAAGTACAGTCAGCATTTCTGGCCAAGATCTTTCAATAGGAGTGGAGAAATAAAATGAGAATCATTGCCTGATTGCTACTGAATAATTCCTTCTTGAAGATATACATGTAGCTTATGCACAGATACAAGTTTGGCTCAACTAAGGTGCCCCTGCAGCTGAATTGTACTGCAATATTTACCCTTGGTACTCACGTTCATATATTTGATGCAGTGCATGGGAACTCAATGAACACACAGAAGACACTTAGAAGACGCAATCTGAAAGAAGTAGCAACGAATTTCATGCAACAAGTGGAGACTCCAATCTTCTGGACTCCTAACTTACAAAGCATTTGCTTTTCCAGAAATGCCTTCATTTCCTTCAATAAACTCCCCAAGAATGCCATACCTTGAGAACACCGAACCATGCAAACATCTTCAGTGAGCTGTCCAGCATATTCATATTTACGTAACACCAGCAAAATGCCAAGATCTATGTTCCTTTGGGCACAATACCACATCTTGATGCTTAAATTGTTGTAATCACTGTGGAACTACTAATTTGTATGGTGGTTGTTAAATATACTGTAGCACTTTAACTAAACTTGAGTAAAATAAGCTGACATAAATCATTTTACTTCAAAGGTTTATTTATTTAGAGATACAGCACAATTAAAAGCCTTTCTGGCCCAACAAGCCCACACTGACCAATTACACCCATGTGACCAATTAATCAAATAATCCACAAGTCTTTTGAATGTTGGCAGAAAACAGTTATCTAGAACAAACTCGCACAGTAACGGGGAGAATGTACAAACTCCTAACAGATGGTGGTGGAATTGAACTCACGTTAATGGCATTGTAATCGTGTTAGGCTAAACACAACACAGCTTAGTCTGGACAACAAACTACTTTGACAAACAACACTCAGTTTGAGTATGCATTCATTATTGTCTAAATATTGCAAATGAGAGTATCCTATATTCAACTACCCTGAGTGATTATTTTTTATACAAGCTTTCAGAAATTTTTAATTTACTTATAAACTGCGAGCACTGTTCCAGCTAAGGTGAGCGGGTGTGCAGCCACGCAGTAACTGAAATGCTCTTGTGCACACAGTCTTTGTTGCTGCACAAATGGAATTTTCTTTTGTATAATGTTTTATTAAAGTGCCGTGCAGTTTTCAGGCCCTGTAACTTATTTCCTGCTCAGGGCAATAGCGGGTCTGCTCAGCTGTAAAAAAAAATTAGAGGGAACACTGACTGCAAGGCAAATGGATAATTTTCAGGGTGCCTGTGAGCCATAAAATGCAAGCATAGTATCATTACAATAGGTTTTCCTTCATTGTTGCAATGTACAAGTTGATAGTATTTAAATGGTATACTGTTTTTTAATGTATATTGTTTTAAAGCACTTTCCAGTGTATAAAAACAATTACAATTTCTTTGTTGATATATCTACCTAATTAACACTTAATTTGATAGAAATCCCTAAATTTATGCATATTATAATATTTGTATAAATATAATTGATTAATTTGATTAATTAATTTGATTAATTAAAGGAAATTGAGCAGGTTTGAGGAATTGTCTGAGAATTCTGCGTTAATCTACCAAAATAAATATTTTCTTTGTACCTGACCAAGAATACCAGATAAATTTATTACCAGATACACTGAATGGTTGAATGCAATATGAAAATGTACTAATTATATAAACAAATCTATAACATGTGGATCAAAATACCAATAGAATTTTGACCATTACTACTGTCCAATATTTTTCTTAAATTACTTAAAACAGGAATATGAATAGGCTAAAAGACTGCTCAAATTTGTTCTTGTATTAAAAAAAATAATGGCTGGAATTCAATTAGAGCATATTCCTTAATTCCTTCAGCAGCCAAGAATCTATTTACTTCAGTTTTAAATACATTCACAACTCCAGGGTTGAGAGTTTCAAAGATACTAACCCTGAGTGAAGCAATTTCTCAGCATCTTTGACCTCCTTGAACTTCTAGTGATGTTTGAGCATTTACAACACATCCTTTCATTGCCATGTTTCTAAACAATCCACAGATTATGATGAAGGCCGTTAAATTCAGTATTATTTTAGCAGTGTATGGACCAAATATCACTGCATAATATTAGCATAATATTATTGCAATAGATTTTGCTTCATTGTTGAAATGTACAAGTTGATAGCATTTAAATAGTTCAGGAACCAAAGATTTATCCAACAAAGGATTTGAGACTTTAATATCAAACTGACAAAGGCACTACAACTTCAATGAACTCTGACTAAAAGTAGAAATTCAAATCAGTGCTGATTTAGGAAATATGGATAACACTGGATAACTCAATTCAGAGCAGTTTTGTGAAAAATATATGCTAATCAAGCACATTTACATGCATCCTGGAAAAAATCTTGCAAATGCATTTGCAAATTAAACAAAGTGCAAATATTCTTAACGCTTTGATCTTCCATAACAAAATATAAACTGTAACGTGTCCTGTCTTTACACCTCTCCCACATCATCCTCCTGCTCATTTCACCTGAGATGTTTTTGCCTCCCTCCCTAAGAATAACAGTGCAATGTCTGCTCTCTTTAGTTCTTTATATTTAAAAACATCTTAAAATTTAATTTAATTGGCTTTTTATTTTTACCACGATTTTAAAAATCCTGTTCTCATGTAATCATTGCCTACTGTTTATCCTGTGATTACAGTAAAATTCAAAACCAAATTGTTGCAAATACCTGAAATCTAAAACAAAAGCTGAAAATTCTGGAAATACTTAGCAGATCAAGCTGAATCAGTAATCACAGAAATAAAATCGTCGTTTCATGTCAATAACATGCTAAAGGCCTTTATGTATCTATTTGATGACATGTGCCAAACTGAATTATGTTGAATAATTCTCAATGTGAATTACAGATTTGTACAACAAAGGAATGAGGTCCTTAGACCCACTGAACCTTTGCCAACTTTTCCTCCATCTACATTAATCAATTTGCCCACATTAAAATTATACCCTTCTCTGCATCAACTAATGAAATGCCTGCTGAAATGCTTCTTAAAATTTAAACTGTACCCAATTCTACCATCTTCTCTGACATGCATTCCAGTTAACAACCACTAAGATCCCCTTTAAATCTTCTGGCACTCACCTTAGAACCATACCCCCTACCCTCCAGTTTATGATATCCTTACCATACTATTTATTCTCATTTTACCTCTCAAAATCTTACTTACTATCAGGTGACTCCCCAGCCCCTTTTGGTAACAAGCCCAGGTTATCAAATTTCCCCTCCACATTAGGCAACATCTGGAGAATGTCTTCTGCACGCTTTCCAGTGCAATTACGTCCTTCCTTTAGCATGGCACACACAATAATCTATGCAAGCAAACCAGTGTTTTGCAAAGTTGCAACATAACATTTAAACTGTTATATTCTATGACCTGAGCTATGAAAGCAAGTTGAAAGGGCGGTGCGGTCGCACAGCAGTTAGGGCTTCACAGCACCAGCAATCGCTGATCGAGGTTCAATTCCTGCTGCTGTCTGTAGGAATTTATATATTCTCTTCATGACTGTGTGGGCTTCCTCCAGAGACTCTGCTTTCCTCCCACGTTCTAAAGGTGCATGGTTGGAGTTAGTGAGTTGTAGAACTGGTATGTTGGCACCAGGAGCATGTCGACACTTGAGGGTGGCCCCGAAAAACCGTGGTCTACGTTGGTTGTTTGCACAAATGGCACATTTCTCTGTATGTTTCCATGTACCTCCGACAAATAAAGCTAATCTTTCATCTTTATCAATATACTATATACAAAATGCTGGAGGAACTCAGCAGGCTGGGCAGCATCTATGGAAAAGAGTGAACAGTCGATGTTTTGGGCTGAGACCCTTCATCCAGGTGGCTCGGAACATGACTATTTTCTATCTCTCACATATCATTTAAAATCCAAACGACATATGAGGAAAGTTCTAGGCTTGCTTCCATGGATATTTTCCTTTATATCTCTGTACGTTACTCAAAAATGCTTCAAAGACTTTGAATTACTTGTACTAGTTATATCAGCAGAACAGCTTTACCATGGATAGTTAACAGAATCAGGTTTACTAACACTCGTATCTTGTAATATTTCTTTGTTTTGCATCAGTAGTACAGTGCTAATCTTAAAAATTACTGCAAGTTACAACACAAAGTAAGTAGTCAAAAAAAGGAATGGCAAGGCAGTATTCATGGACTGTTCAGAAATCTGATTACAGACGGAAAGAAGCAGTTCCTACAAACCATTGAGTGTGGGTCTTCAGGCTCCTGTACCTCCTCACCAATGGTAGTAATGCAAAGAGGGCAAGCCCCAGATGGTTATGGTTCTCAGTGATGGATGCCTCCTTCCTGAGACACTGTCTCTTGAAGATATCTTCAGTATTGGGCGAGTCTACACTTCCTTACCCCTGCTTTCGATCCTGTGCATTAGAGGCTCCATACCAGTCTGTGATGCAACCAGTCAGAATGACCTGCACTGCACATTTGCAGAAACTTGCAAAAGCCCATGGCGATATACCAAATCTTCCCAAACTGCTAATGAAGTGGAGCTGCCCAAGTACCTTTGAGATTGCCTCCATGTGTTGGGCCCAAGAAAGATCATCACCACCACCAACCCCCCACATACGCACAGATGCTGATGTCCAGGGAGCTGCTCACATTCCTATTGCTGATCTCGCAGCAAGGTGTGGTGTGTGTTCTACTGACATACTCTTCCTGAAGTCCACACCAACTACTTGGTCTTGCCGATACTGAATACAAGGTTGTTGTAACACCAGTGAACCAGCCAATCTATCTCATGCCTTTTCGCCACCATCTCAAATTCTGCCAATTTGCAACAGTGATGGCCTGGGAAAACTTATAGACGTTGTTTGAGCTGTGCATGGGTGGAGAGAGAGTAGAACAGTGTGCTAAGCACACATCCCTGAGGGGTGCCAGTGCTGACTGGCAGCAAGGAGGAGATGTTATTTCCAATCTGCACTGACTGTGGTCTCCCAACGAGGACGTCAAGGATCCAGTTGCAGGGGGAGAAACAGAGGCCCAGTTTTTGAAGCTAGTAGATCAGCACCAAGGGGATGATGGTGTTTTACGCTGAGCTGCAATCAATAAGCAGCAGCCTGACATCATTTGCTCTTGTCTTGTTGGGGTCATCTATTGCATCCGGGTGCTCCCGGTGCGGCTTCCTCTACATAGGCGAGACCTGACGCAGATTGGGGGACCGCTTCATCAATCACCTCCGCTCCGTCCGCCACAACAGACAGGATCTCCCGGTTGCCACCCACTTCAACTCTGCTTCACATTCCCATTCGGGTATGTCCATACATGGCCTCCTCTACTGCCACAATGCCAAACTCAGGTTGGACGAGCAACACCTCATATACCGTCTGGGTAGTCTCCAGCCCCTTGGTATGAACATCGAATTCTCCATCTTCCAGTAATTCCCTCCCTCTCCCTTCCACCATCCCACTTTCACTCTGCCTCCTCCTCCAGCTGCCTATCACCTCTCTCATGATTCTGCCTTCTTCTACTACCCATAGTGCTTTCCCCTTACATTCCTTCTTCACCTCTCCTACCTATCCCCTCCCCCACCCCTTGATTGGTTTTTCACCTGGCACCTTCCACCCTCCCCCCACCTTCCTTCTTTAGTCCTGATGAAGGGTTTCGGCCCGAAACATTGACTGCTCCTTTCCATGGATGCTGCCCAACCTGCTGAGTTCATCCAGCTTGTTTTTATGTGTTTATTTGCCCACAGCATCTGCAGTGTGCTTTGTGTTTGCTCTTGTCTAAATGTTCTGATGCCAAATACAGCACCAGTGGATCGTTGCGGTGGTAGGCAAATTGCAGTGGCTCCAGGTTTTTGTTCAGGCAGGAATTAATTCTAGACATGACAAACCTCTCAAAGCACTTCCGCACTGTAGCTCTGACTGCTACCAGGTGATAGGTCACCATGCTCTTCTGGGGCATCAATCCAATTGCTGCCCGGTTGAAGCAGGTGCAAGCATCCAGCTGCAACAGGTGTCATACTGAACACTCCCGCCAGCTGGTCAGCGCAGGTTTTCGACACCCTGCAGGTACACCATCAGGGTCTGGTGGCTTGTCAGGGTTCACCCTCTCACAGGGTGACCTAATATCGATCTTCCAGGCAAAGACTGCAGCTTACTCGATGCTGTGAGAATTTGCACAAGGGTAATATTCTGCTCCCTTTCAAAATATGCATGGAAGGATTTGAACTCAAATGGAAGAGAAGCATCAGTGCCATTTATGTTTTAGGCTTTATAGGAAGTAATGGCATGCAAAGCCTGCATCCGGTTGCATCTCCAACTCCAAACACTCCTACACACTCACACTGGCGTCTATAGATCATACCTGAACTCCTTGTAGGGTTCTGGATCGTAACTAGGAGGGACACTAAAAATCTCATTGAATGGTGCCACAACAATAACCTCTCACTCAACGTCAGCAAAATCAAAGAGCTGATTATTGGCTTGTGGACCTCCGGTAGAAACTGGAGGTCCATGAGCCAGTGCTCATTAGGAGACCAGAGTTGGAGAAGGTCAGCAGCTTTAAATTCCTTGACGTTACCATTTCGGAGGATCTGTCCTGGAAGCAGCACGCAAGAAGGTACAAAGAAGGTACGGCAGCACCTCCACTTTCTTAGAAGTTTGAGCAGATTCAGCATGTTATCTAAAACTTTGACAAACTTGTAACGAAGCACAGTGGAGATTATCCTGACTGGCTGAATTGCAGCCTGATATGGGAAAGCCTACAAAAAGTAGTGGATACGGCCTAGTCCAATACAGGAAAAACCCTCCCCACCATTGAGCACATGTACAAGGAGTGTTGCCACAAGAAAGTAACATCCATTATCGAAGACCCCCCATCATCCAGACCGTGCTCCCTTTTTGCTACTGCAAATAGGAAGGACGTACAAGAGCATTATATCCCACACCTCCAGGTTCAGAACAGCTATTATCCTTCAGTCACCAGGGTCCTAACCCAGCATGATTAACTTCACGCACCTCAGCACTGAACCAATTCCACAACCTAAGGATTTGGTTTCAAGGACTCTACAAATTGTGTTCTCAGTTTATTTATTTATTTTAGTATTTGTACTGTGTGTCTTCTTCTGCACATTGTTTGTCCATGTTTGTGTGTGGTTTTTCATTGATTCTGCTTTATTTCTTTGTTCTACTCTGAATGCCTGCAAAAAATAAATCTCAGGGTAGTGTATGGTAACATATAGGTACTTTGAACTTTAGCAGGGCCAGTTACCTAAAACACTTGGAAGTTTTTGACAAGACCAGGCCATTCGGCCCAACAAAGCTTGCCAAATTTCTATTCATATCATGTGTTGAAATAACTATCGGGATTTGAAAGTTTTTAAAGTGCTACTCTCAACTACACAACTAGGTAGTTTGTTCCATGGGCCCACAGCTCACTTTGTAAAGAAATGCTTCCTGATGTTAGACTGAAATCTCCTTTGAACTGTCTCCACCTGTGGCCCTGTGTCATTGTTGATGGATCAATTTTGAAGTAGCTGCTGGCATCCATTTGACTGAAACCATTAATGATTTTGAGCACTTCTATCATGTCTCCTCTCATTCTACATCTACTTAGGCTAAAAAGATTTAATTCTTTTAACCTTTCTTCATAGCTCATACCCTGCAACCTGGAATGAGTCTAGTCGCCCTTCACTAAACTCTCTCCAGTGCCGTCACATCCCTCACAAAATATGGAGGCAAAAACTGTACACAGTACTTAAGGTGTTGGCTCACAAGTGCATTATACAGCTTATGGAGATCTGATTGATTGTGGACTTCAGGAAGGGGAAGTCGGGAGAACACACTCCAATCATCAGTGGAAAGGACGAGCAGCTTCAAGCTCCAATAAATTAATGCAATCACGAAGAAGGTGTGCCAGTGGCTGTACTTCATTAGCATTTTGGGGAAATTACCACAGACTGAAATATTTCTACAGATGTACAGTGGAGAACATTCTGAGTGGGTTCA
Organism: Hypanus sabinus; assembly: GCF_030144855.1. Lineage (NCBI taxonomy): Eukaryota > Metazoa > Chordata > Chondrichthyes > Myliobatiformes > Dasyatidae > Hypanus > Hypanus sabinus. Next base: position 43,906,344 of record NC_082716.1, on the reverse strand, counting down.
ACGCCATCTGTTATGGAGGATCCAGTGTGCAGAATTTAAAAGTCCCTCCATTGCTGGCACAGGCCTCCCAACCACCGAGGACATCTTCAAAAGGCGGTGCCTTAGGAAGGCAACATACATTATTAAGAACCCTCACCATCCAGCACATGCCCACTTCTCATTACCACCATCAGGGAGAAGGTAACAGAGCCTAAAGACTCACCTCAACAGTTTAGGAATAGCTTCTTCCCCTCCAGCATCAGATTTCTGAATGGTCCATGAACACTACCTCACCATTCCTCTTCTACTCTATTTATTTTTGTAACTCATTGTAATTTATATGTCTTGCACTGTACTGCTGCCACAAACAACAAATTTCATGGCAGATGTCAGTGATAATAAACCTGATGCTGCCAAAGATTTTCCACTTAAACGCCAGCAAATCGACAGCACTTTGCCAATAGGCTCTGACAGAGGTTCAGCAAGGTGGCACAGACATCTTTAGATTTCTCAGCTCTTGGGACTGTAAAGCAGTTAGCTAATCCTCTGCCAGGTTCGTCTGTAGGCCTGGCAAGGGTACTGAGGCCATTTTAAAATCAATGGGAATTAACAAGCATTGGGAGAACAATTTGGAGAGCTACTAATTTATTTAAGTCAGTAACTTCAATTCATTTAATAATTTTAAGCATGTCTGGGAACATTTTCAGTTACATTTTCTCAATTTTTAAAAAAATTTGTAAATAATTTTACTATTTTATTTTCTAATGGTTCCTAAAGATTTATGGATATCAAAAGCATTCAAAAATATTCAATGTTAGCTGCAACTTTGATAGTCATTGAGTCCAAGGACAGGCTTCACTGGCTGTCAAAGGAATTTTGGGAACTCAAAGGGAGCCATTGCACTGTGCTATTTCAGGTTACAATGTTGTGTTGGGACCAAGTGACCAAAAAGAAGACTGCATGTTTTGAGAGCAGGTGGCTAGTCACATTCATGTCCAAACCATATACAAAAAAGATGGAAAGAGTAGGGTAAGGGATGATCTGGGGAAATATTGTTTTAAGATCTGCCTCTTCTGTTGTCCATTTGATTGACAAATTATGCACCCAGCACTCCTGCTGGGAACAGGCATGGACCTAATTTCTCTCTCTCTCAGATAGGCAACCAAATGGAGTTAGCAACTTGAACAGCTTTTCCCCATTGGTGACATGGCAGGACAACCTATATGTGGAGTGGAAAAGGTGACAAGTCATCAGTCCCTGTTTGTTGTCGCTGCAGATTATATTGTAATCATTACAGAATGGTTGCCATTTTTCCCAATGGAAAGTGGATAGATGCCAGCGGAATTGTTACTTTTATTGCTGAAGGGTTGAGAAGCCTGATGCAACAGATTCATCAGAGCAATGTGAACTTAATTGAGGCCAAGTGCCACCTACAATTAAAATCAGAGATGAGGAAGGGTTTTACTAACTGATTAAATCCAATCCCACCTAAATAGCTCTAAGGATTACTCACTGACATTAGTAATTGGGCTAGGGTAATTATGCTCATTAATTGCATTCAAAGAAAATGGTTATTCAGATCGCTCATGCCATATAGATATTTTTTTTTAATATTGACTTTAGTCTTTTCCCTTTCCTTTACAGGAATGGAATGGTGTTTCAGATTTTTTTTTAGAAAATGCAATTATAACCCAGGCTTGCATTATTTCAGCTAAACCTTTGTTTAATATAGAATGATTTGAAAAAGTATTCCTGGTTTAGACCACATTAGTCAGAAAACTATAGTTAACAGGTCACTGCACAAAAAGAAAAGCAAGAAAGCATTCTTGTTCACACAAGAATAAAAGATCTGATTTAGAAAGTAAGAGAGCATAACAAGTTAAGGAATTAAAAAGGAGTTCTGCAATCAAGTTAATGTTGAATGATAAATTATGTAGAGCTTAAAGGTTAAAATTATCACCTAGCAGGATAAAGTAATAATGAATGCAGAATAAAATGTATAATCTGTATGCTCTAATATCACCCTTCGTCTTTGCTTTATTAATGTTAATTATAGTTATCACTGTATACTTAATCTGCAAAATTAGCCAACTCAGAGAAAGCAGAGAATAGGGTTGAGAGGGATATTAAATCAGCCTTGATGGAATGGTGGAACAGACTTGATGAACCAAATATCCTATTCTACTCCACGTTTTATAATCTCAAAATCTACATTCAATATGTAGATGTTTCAGAAAGGACAGGGAGGGAAAAGAGATGGGGCGTAGCACTATTGATCAGAGATAGTGTCACAGCCATAGAAAAGGAGGAAGACATGAACGGATTGTCAAAGGAGTCTCTGTGGGTGGAAGTTAGGAACAGGAAGGGGTCAATAACTCTACTGGGTGTTTTTTTAATAGACCACCCAATACTAACAGGGACATTGAGGAGCAGATAGGGAGACAGATTCTGGAAAGGTTGTCGCGTTGGGAGATTTTAATTTACCAAATATCAACTGGCATGTCCCTAGAGCGAGGGGCTTAGATGGGGTGGAGTTTCTTAAATGTGTACAAGAAGGTTTCTTGACACAATATGTAGATAAGCCTACAAGAGGAGAGGCTGTACTTGATCTGGTTATTAGGAAATGAACCTGGTCAGGTGTCAGATATCTCAGTGGGAGAGCATTTTGGAGATAGTGGTCACAATTCTTATCTCCTTTACCATAGCATTGGAGAGGGATAGGAACAGACAAGTTAGGGAAGCACTTAATTGGAGTAAGGGGAAATATGAGGCTATCAGGCAGGAACTTGGAAGCATAAATTGGAAAGAGATCTTTTCAAGAAAATGTACAGAAGAAATGTGGGAAATGTTCAGAGGATATTTGCATGGAGTTCTGCATAGGTATGTTCCAATGAGACAGGGAAAGGATGGTAGGGTACAGGAACAGCGGTGTACAAAGGCTTTTGAAAATCTAGTCAAGAAAAGAAGAGCTTATGAAAGGTCCAAAAAACTAGGTAATGATAGTGATCTAGAAGATTATAAGGCTAGCAGGAAGGAGCTTAGGAATGAAATTAGGAGAGCCAGAAGGGGCCATGAGAAGGCCTTGGCGGACAGGATTAAGGAAAACCCCAAGGCGTTCTACAAGTATGTTAAGAGCAAGAGAATAAGACATGAGAGAATAGGACCAATCAAGTGTGACAGTGGAGAAGTGTGCATGGAATCAGAGGAGATAGCAGAGGTACTTAATGAGTATTTTGCTTCATTATTCACTACGGAAAAGGATCTTGGCAATTGTATGGGTGACTTACAGTGGACTGAAAAGCTTGAGCATGTAAATATTAAGAAAGAGGATGTGCAGGAGCTTTTGGAAAGCATCAAGTTGGAAAAGTCACCGGGACCAGACAAGTTGGACAACAGACTACTGTGGGAAGTGAGGGAGTTGACTTCTGAGCCTCTGGCGATGATCTCTGCATCATCATTTGCAAAGTGAGAGGTTCTGGAGGATTGGAGGGTTGCAGATGTTGTTCTATTATTCAAGAAAGGGAGTAGAGATAGCCCAGGAAATTATAGACCAGTGAGTCTTATTTCAGTGGTTGGTAAGTTGATGGAGAAGATCCTGAAAGGCAGGATTTAGGAATATTTGGAGAGGCATACTGTAATATGATTATGAATAGTCAGCATGGCTTTGTGAAAGGCAGGTCATGCCTTATGAGACTGATTGAATTTTTTGAGGATGTGACTAAACACATTGATGAAGGTAAAGCAGTAGATGTAGTGCAACTGGATTTCAGCAAGGCATTTGGCAAGGTACCCCATGCAAGGCTTATTGAGAAAGTAAGGAGGCATGGGATCCAAGGGGACATTGCTTTATGGATCCAGAACTGGCTTGTCCACAGAAGGCAAAGAGTGGTTGAGGATGGGTCATATTCTGCATGGAGGTCGGTCACCAGTGGTGTGCCTCAGGGATCTGTTCTGGGACCCCTACTCTTCATAATTTTTTATAAGTGACCTGAATGAAGAAGTGGAGGGATGGGTTAGTAAATTTGCTGATGACACAAAGGTTGGAGGTGTTGTGGATAGTGTGGAGGGCTGTCAGAGGTTACAGCAGGACATTGATAGATTGCAACAATGGACTGAGAAGTGGCAGATGGAGTTCAACCCAGATAAATGTAGTGGATCATTTTGGTAGGTCAAATATGATGACAGAATATAGTATTAATGGTAAGACTCTTGGCACTGTGGGAGGATCTGAGGGATCTTGGGGTCCGGGTCCATAGGATACACAAGGCTGCTGCGCAGGTTGACTATGTGGTTAAGAAGGCATATGGTGCATTGGCCTCCATCAACCGTGGGACTGAGTTTAGGAGCCAAGAGACAATGTTGCAGCTGTATAGGACGCTGGTCAGACCTCATTTGGAGTACTGTGCTCAGTTCTGGTCACCTCACTATAGGAAGGATGTGGAAGGGGGGGGGGGCGTAACGTGATGACGTAGGATCGAGACGTGGAAATCCAGCTCTCTCATAAAAAACCAGTAAAATAATGTTTAAGTGAAGAAAAGTTAGTAAATACTTTTTAAAAATTACTTATAAACTACTCAGGATTGTCTTAAGATATGTCTCCTAAACAGAAGCAGAAGAAAACTACTACTTTGAAGACAACACAAGTTGTAAAAGAATCAAGGCCGGCCACCATGAAAGAGCCTCGGGCTCAAGTGCATTTTACCTCCGGCGATACAGAACAGGAAACTGCGGCAACGTCAACAATTTCCAAAAAAAAGAGCAACAGGAATTGCGCATGCGTGAAGGAAGGGGCATGCGCAAACACGAGCAACCCAAACTACAAATCCCAGCTATGATCGGAACTGAAAGTGAAAGTGAAAATGAGGTGGAATCAGATTCTCCAGATAAATCAGATAAAGATGAAGAGACAAACAAAGAAGAGCAACAGGAAGAGGTTGGAGGTGATATTGGAGACATAAAAAAACCTACTTTTTTCTGCTCTAATATCTCCCTTTGTCCTCACCCATGTCCTGCTCTCTTCCCAGCGTTGAGGATTTCTACAAAAGTTGAAGCTTCAAATGGGCAGTAACCATTATTCAGGACCAGTATCACCTGGGACATGATCTCTTCTCATTGCTACCATTAAAGAAAAGCTACAGGAGCCTGAAGACACACACTCAGCAATTTAGGAACAGGTTCTGCTCCTCCGACATCAGATTTCTGAACAATGAACAACCTGTGAACACTACCTCACTAATTTTTATCTCTATTTGCACTACTTGTTTAACTTATATATTTATAATTTACATCAGCCTTTGTTTGACCTCAACTCATGCACAGAAACATAGAAAACCTACAACACAATACAGGCCCTTCGGCCCATAAAGCTGTGCTGAACATGTCCTTACCTCAGAACTACCTAGGCTTACCTATTTTCCTAAGCTCCGTGTATCCATCCAGGAGTCCCTTAAAAGACCCTATTGTTTCCGCCTCCACCACCACTACAGGCAGCCCATTCCACGCACTCACCACTCTCTGTGTAAAAAACTTACCACTGACATCTCCTCTGTACCTACATCCAAGCACCTTAAAAAATGCCCTCTCATGCTAGCCACTTTAGCCCTGGGAAAAAGCCTCTGGCTATCCACACGATCAATGCCTCTCATTATCTTAAACACTTCTATCAGGTCACCTCTCATCCTCCATTGCTCCAAGGAGAAAAGGCCGAGTTCACTCAACCTATTCTCATAAGGCATGCTCCCCAATCCAGGCAACATCCTTGTAAATCTCCTCTGCACCCTTTCTATGGTTTCCACGTCCTTCCTGTAGTGAGGCGACCAGAATTGAGCACAGTACTCCAAGTGGGGTCTGAACAGGGTCCTATATAGCTGCAATATTACCTCTCGGCTCTTAAACTCAGTCCCACGGTTGATGAAGGCCAATGCACCATATGCCTTCTTAACCACAGAATCAACCTGCACAGCAGCTTTGAGTGTCCTATGGATTTGGACCCCAAGATCCCTCTGATCCTCCACACTGCCAAGAGTTTTACCATTAATACTATATTCTGCCATCATGCTTTTCATGAAATTGTTTTCCTCATATACATAAATAATTTCCATCAGATCCCCAAAATAATTTCCTTGCTTGCTACTTTTTAAGACAGTGAATTTTAGGTCTGAATGCTTGATAAAATCTTACATTAATTTTCATGTTCCTCCTGTAGGCATATCTTCACGTCCCAAGAAAGAATTTTACTTTAACGGTTCAATAAATCCATACCAAATAGCCTAAATTTAAATACCTTACTGAGTGTATTGGGTATTCTACAGTGACTTGTCCTCCCAACAAATTTTGTAAGTTTAAACCAAAAAGGCTGATTCAGTAATGTCCAGAATATTCGTAACTTTTAGTTTCATTATATTCCATAAAAAGGAAGTAAAATATTAATGTTAGTAGAATTATATACAACTTAGCAGCATTTAAAAGGCTATCAAATGTCAGTGAGAAGTTGAAAAGGAATCAGCAGAACTAGAGCTCTTCCCCTTGCTACTGCATATTTTCTCTACTCTCCACTATATGCTTTCTCCAAACCTTAACGCCTTAAGTCTTCACTTTCCTTCCAAAATGTCCACTGCTGAACTATCTCAGCTCCAGCTCAGCTATCAGAACCTCATAACATTGCCCCCTCAATGCCACAAAAGTGGCCACCTTCATAGTTACAGCAATTAAGAGTCACAAACACAATACTGAATATGACAACTTTCAATATTTCTTTTGCACACTAGCACTCAGAGTTAACTTATTAAACTATGCAAGGAGCGAAGCATTTTCTGTGTTTCAGCAATTCAGGGGAAAAATGATAAGACAAAAACATCACCTACCCAAATCTGCAACTTGACCCTTTTATCATTTCTGTAAACGGTCTTCACTTTAAAATCAATACCAACAGTACTAACGAAGGCTGATGTGAATGTGTCATCTGCATATCTGAAAAGGAAAGAAGTCTTTCCCACACTGCTGTTTCCAATTATGAGAAGTTTGAACATATAGTCAAAATTCTGATCTGATGCATCCTTCTGTCCATATCTTGAATCTGCGGCAGATGCCATCTAAAAAAAAGCAGATGAAATTGCAAACTATCAAAAAGTTGCTTAAGGAACATTCTGTAATGAAAACTACATTATAACTAGATGATAAAAATAACAGAGTGAGACAGCATATACGATCGGTATTCATCAAACAGTACTTCAGCCTGTGACTGAACTCTCTCTCTCTCCCCCCACCCCTCTCCCTCCCTCCCCTCCCCCTCCCTCTATAAGAAACTTTTCTCTGGGATATTGTATCTAATTTCCAGGCATCAGGGAGCAGCTATCAATATGCGGGAGACTCACAGAACTTCCGGGAGAGGTGGGATGTCTGTCTACTATATCTCCTTAACAGCACTTTTCAGACACTTATGAATCTATTTTAAAAACTTGCTTCATAAATATCCTTTCAACTCTTCCCTTAAAGCTTTGCCCTCTGGTATTTAATGCACCCATTCTGGGGGAAATGAAAGAAACTCACTACCTATCCTATCTATGCTCACCAACTCTTCAGAAAAAAACAGTCCAGGTTTATCCAACCTTTCTTTAGACAATATTTTCTCAAGACAACATCCTGATGAACCCCTTATGCATCTCTCCACAGCCTCTGCATCCTCCCTGTGAATGCAGTGATCTGAAATACACACAATACTCCAAATGGTACCTAACCAGAGAATCTGAATCAGGTATGTCACTGGCATATGTCGTGAAATATACTGTTTTGTGGCAGCAGTACATTGCAAGGCATAATATTTAAAAACTAAATTACAATAATATAAAGTACATATTTTTAAAAATCAAATTAATTAAGCAGTGAAAGAAAGTCAAAAAAAGTGATCTAGTGTCATTGTCCATTCAGAAATTTAAAATTGGTGGGGAAAAATCTGTTCCTAAAACATTGAGGAACTCTTCAGGCCCCTGTACCTCCTCCTGGATGGTAGCAATGCGAAGAGGGCATGTCCTGGGTGATAGGAGTCCTTCATGATGGATCCCACTTTTTTGAAGCATTACCTTTAGATGTCCTCAGTGCAGGGGAAGCCGAGGATGGAGCGAGCTGGCAGAGTTTACAACTTCCTGCAGTTTTTTCCAATCCTGTACAAAGGTCCCTCCGTAGCAGATGGTGATGCAACCAAGTAGAATGTTTTCCCATGTATGTGTATTTGTAGGAATTTGCGAGTCTTTGGCGGCATGCCAAGTCACCTCACTCTCCTCATGAAATTTAGCAATCAGTGTGCCTTCATTGAAATTGCATCAATATGCTAGGCCCAGGATAGATCACCAGAGATGTTGACAACAAGGAACTTGAAACTTCTCACCCTTTTCACTACTGATCCCTCAATGAGGACCGGTGTGTGTTCCCTTGACTTCCCCTTCCTGAAGTCCACAATCAATTCTCTGGTCTTACTGACATTGAGTGCAAAGTTGTTGTTGCGTCACCACTTAACCAGCTGATCTATTTCACTCCTGTGCACCTCCTCCTCACCACCTGAAATTCTACCAACAATAGTTGTGTCATTTGCAAATTTATAAATGGCATTTGAGCTTTGCCTAGCCACACAGTTGTGGCTATATAGAGAATAAAGTGGTAGGCTCAAAACACATCCTTTGAGGTGCATCAGTGTAGATTGTCCGTGAGGAGTAGATGTTATTTCTGATCTGCACTGATTGTGGTCTCCTGGTGAGGAAGTCAAGGATCCAGTTGCAGAGGGAAGTGCAGAGGCTCAGGTTTTGCAGCTTGTTTATTAGTACTCAGGGTATAACGGTGTTGAATGCTGAGCTGTAATCAATAAACAGCAGCCTGACTTTTGTCCAGGTGATCCAAAGCCAAGTGGAGAACCAATGAGATTACATCTGCTGCAGACTTATTGTGGTGATAGGCAAATTGCACCAGGTCCAGGTCCTTTTTTAGGTGGGAGTTGATTCTGGCCATTACTAACTTCACAAAGCACTTCATCACAGTAGATGTGAATACAACTGGGTGACAGTCATTGAGATAGCTCAGCCTTCTCTTCTTGGGCACTGGTATGATTGCCTTCCTTTTGAAGCAGGTGGGAACTTCTGTCTGCACCAGTGAGAGATTGAAGATGTCCTTCAACACACCCACCATTTGATTGGCACAGGTTTTCAGAGCCCTATCAGGTACACCATCAAGGCTTGACATCTTGAAAGGGCTCACCCTCATGAAAGATGTTCTGACAACGACCACTGATACAGAGATTACAGGGTCACCAGATTCTGCAGGGGTTCGCAGTTTATACAGCTGCAAAATGTCTTCCCTACACTTCTACTCCACGTCCCAACTGATTAAGACAATACACCCTTATCAGCATCCTATCTGCTAATGTTGCCACTTTCAGGGACCTATGAGCTTCCACCCCATCAGTGTTCTCAATTGTCCTGTCATTCACTCTTAGTTTGACCTTCCAAAGTGAAACAGTTCACACTTGTCCAGATTAAACTTTACCTACTATTTTTCTGCCCATACTTCCTACTGTTCCATACCCTGCTCTATCCTTTCACAACTTTCCTCACTTTCCACAACTCCACCATACTTCCTATAATCTGCAAAGTTACTAATAAGACCACCTCCACTTTCATCCAGATCATTTACATACATCACAAACTGAAGTCCCAGCTCTAATCCCTATAGAATACCACTGGTCATAGATCTCCTTTCAGAATAATACCCCTCTACCACTATCCTCCATCTTCTACGACTAAGCAAATTTTGCATCCATTCTATTAAGACATCATGGATCCAATGTGTGTTAACCTTCTGGATCTGCCTACTATGCGGGACCATGTTGAATGCTTTACTTGTACTAAAGTTCAAAGTAAATTTATTATTGAAGTACATATATGTCACTTTATGCAACCCTGGGAGTCATTTTCTTGAGGACTTATAGAGTAAATCCAAAAAATACAATAGAAACCATCTGCACCCAACAGAACAGGCAAACAACCAGTAAGCAAATGAAAACAAACTGTGCAAATACAAAAAGGAATAAAGCAAGAAATAATAATAATTACAACTAAATAAACAAAAAATATCGAGAGCATGAGATGAAGAGTGCTTGAAAGTGAGTTCATAGGTTGTGGAAACAGTTCAGTGATGAGGCGAGTGAAGTTGAGTGAAATTATCCCCTCTGGTTCAAGAGCCTGATGTTGAGGGGTAATAACTGTTCCTGAACCTGGAGGTGTGGTTCCTGAGACACTTGGACCTTCTTTCTGATGGCAGTAATGAGTAGAGAGCACAGTGAGAAGGGTGTTACCTGTGATGGACTGGGCTACATCCATTATTTTTTGAAATATTTTCTGTTCAAGCATGGAGATGTTCAAGTATGGTGTGGAGATGTATCCATGGAGATCAGGCTTGATGCAACCAGTCAATATACTCTCCACTATATATCTATATAAGTTGATTGAAGTTTTACACATCATGCCAAAACTTTGCAAACTTCTGAGGAAGTAAAGGCACTGTCGTGCTTTCTTCTAATAGCACTTACATGCTGGACCCAGGACAGATCCTCTGAAATGATAACACCAAGGAATTTAAAGTTGCTGATTCTCTTCACGTCTGGTCCTCCAATGAGGACTGGCTCATGGATCTCCAGTTTCCTCCTCCCAAAGTCAATAATCAGCTCCTTGGTCTTGCTGACATTGAGTGAAAAGTTGATTTTGTGGCATCACTCAACCAGATTTTCGGTTTCCCTTCTATATGCTGATTCGTCATCACCTTTAACTTAGCCAACATCAGTGGGGTCATCAGCAAACTTAAATATGGCATTTGAGCATTTCATCTGTCCTTCACAATCATAAGTGTAGAGCAAGTAGAGAATGGGGCTAAGCATACAGCCTTGTCACGCACTTGTGCTGATGGAAATTTTGGAGAAGATGTTTTTGCCAATCCGAACTGACAGGGGTCTGCAACTAAGGAAAGCAAGGATCCAATGCACAAAGAGTTATCGAGGTCTAGATCTTGAAGCTTATTGTTTAGTTTTGAGGGGATGGTAGAATTGAATGCTGAGTTGTAGTCGATGAAGAACATCCTGATGTATGCAACTTCACTGTCCAATGTTCTTGTGTTGAGTGAAGAGCCTATGAAATGGCATCTACTGTGGATCTGTGGTGATGATGGGCAAATTGGAGTGGATATGAAGCACTTCATCACAGTGAATGTTAGTGTTACTGGACGATAGTCATTGAGGCAGGTTACCATGTTCATCTTAGGCACTGGTATAACTGAAGCTTGCTTGAAGCAAATGGGTACCTCTGACTGTCAAAGAGGTTAAAGAAATTGGTAAACACTCCAGCCAGTTGATCAGTTCTGGTCTTTAGTACTTGGTCAGGTACCCTAGCTAGGCTGGAGCCTTTCTGTGGGTTCACCCTCCTAAAGGATGCTCTCACATTGGCCTCAGAGACTGAAATCACAGGATGAACAGTGACTGTGGGAGTTTGTGAAGGTTCCTCCATGTTTTGATGGTCAAAGTGAGCATAGAAGGCATTTAGCTCATCTGGCAGCAAAGCTTTGTTGTCACCTATGTTTGCTTGGATTTGTTTTGGAAGAGGTAATTGCATTCAAGCCCTGCAACAGCTGTTGAGCATTCTTCAGTGATTCAGAATTGCCACTTCGCATGTGAGATGGCTTTCAGGAGATTGTACCTGGACCTGTTGTATCCCACTTGGTCACCAGATCTGGCCCTCTGCAGGTTGCAGATCTCATGGGTCATCCAAGGCCTTTGGCTGGGGAAATATAATATTTCTGTGAACACACACTTGTCTACAAGAAACGGCCTACCCTGATGCCTTTCAAATCATAAAGTCCATGACAACTGTGGTGCACTAATTCAGATCCTCTGATGAGTCCTTGAACATGGCCCAATCCATCAACTTGAAGCCATTCCTCTGCCTCCCATAACCAGCTTTTTGTTGTCCTTATTGCTGGAGCTTTGCTGTTTAGTCACTGGCTGTATGCAGATAGGAGAAGGACAGCAGGTTTCCCAAAATGCCATCTCAACATGGAATGGTAAGCAGTGGTCGAATGTGTTGGAAACCATAGTGCTTCAGGTTAAATGGTGATGATAACTGTGCAGAGGTTTCTTCAAAGAAGCCTGATTGAAGACCCGACAATGATTTGAAAGACATCACGAAGGCTGCTTCTTGTTTGCTAATGGCAGCATTTAATATCTCGAATACCTGATCAACATCGGCCTTTGTCAGCATGTAAACTGCAGTCAGGATCATGGAGAACTTTCTTGTAAGTTGTGTGGTCAGCACTACTTATAAGATCTGGGGATCCAGGTCGGGAGAACAAGAATGTGACAAGACCACTGTGTCCAAACACCACAAACAATTTATCATGAAAAACAGTCTCCCAGCTTTTGCCTTCTCCGAACCAGCAGTCCAGTCTATCCTGTTTATTGAGAAGCCCTCAGATCTCACCAATGTATCTGACGTGTCTGAGTGAGCCATGTCCCCATGAAACACAGAAAGCAGCAATTTCTCATTTCCCTCTGATACAGCAAACTTGCTCTTAGGTTCTACACCAACTGTAAATTTGCTAACAAGATGCTGGGTAAAGGAAGTTTCATTCCCCTATGCTTCAGTCTGGCTTGGAGTTCTGTCCTCCTACCTCTCTTCAGGCCATCGCAATGTACTTTTGTCCACTTCAAGGTGCTGTACCTGCATGCACATGCTTGGGAGTTAAGTCCACTGAGTCTTTCAGAAGATTGTGAAATTTCTAGTTCCTTCAGATGGTTCAAAATTACGTTACTTTAAGGGAAATTACAGGCTGCTGATTGTAGTGAGAGCAGTTCAGAATTATATTTTGAAGTTTTCTAAGCTCCCTGCAACACATCAGCATGGTTCACCAGTGTCATCTGTCCGTGTATAAAGTCTGTGTATTCAACATCCATTACCCTACCCTTATCAATCGTTTTGTTACCAGCTCAAAACACTTAATAAAGTTTGTTACCCAAGATCTCCCTGAACAAATCTGTGCTGACTATCACTAATAGGTCCATGTATTTGAGATGTGAGTAAACCCTATCCCAACGAGTCTTTTCCAAGTACTCCCCTATCACTGATGCAAGTTCACTGGCCTATAAATGCTGAAATATCCCAAATTCCCTTTTTAGACAAATAAAAAACATTGGCTATTCTCCAATCCTCTGAGACAATGCCTGTAAATAAAGAAGGTACAAAGATCTTCAGCAAGGGCCCAGCAATTTTCTTCCTGCCTCTCTCAAAAGTTCTTCAAGAAACCCAGCACCACCTCCTCCTTCATATCAACATGTGCAAAAATATCCCTGATCTCTCTATCCTCCATGTACTTCTCACTGGTGAATATCATTACAAAATATTCATTTATAACCTTGCCCACTTTTTCTAGTCACGGGCTTTAATTCTCTCCTCTGTGTCTGAGTAGTTCTATGCTCCTCCTAGTTACCCTTCTGTTTTTAATATATAAAATGCCTTGGTATTTTCCTGAAAGCAATCTACCAAGGAGATTTTGTGACCCCTTTAAACCCTACTAATTCCCTGTTTTAAGGGACTAATTTCTGCATTCTTCATATTCCTCATTGTTCAGACTCAGCTTTATAGAAGTAACATATGCTTCCTTTCTTTTTGATTAAATTTGTATCATCTCCCATCATTCAAGAATCTCAAAACTTAACATCCTTTTATTTCTTTCTCACAGAAACTCATATAGAATTCTGTCCAGCTGGCCTTTGAACAACTCCCACACATCAGATGTGGACTTACTCAATACAAGTCAATTCTGATCTGTTCTCCCTAGTACCATTATAATTAGCCTTTTGCCAGTTTAGCCCTTTCCACTTGCTCTAATCCATATCTATCCAAACTTCCCAAATGCTCTTCTGTTGAAACTCCAAACAACAGGCCATGTTCATTTCCCAATTCAAGGCCTAATACAGTCATTTTATCAGCAAATAGTAGAATAATAACCACACTGCATTTTTAAAATAACTTTGTGCATAAATAAAAAACAATGCAAAACTATACGAGATCAGAATAACAATTACATCTCAAAATTGCTTAGCATCAGGAGGAACAGTACCACTGGCATTGTTCTGGTCTTGGCTGCCTTTTTTTCCACAACAATCTCTCTTTACTTGTGTGGAAACCATGGTGAATAACGCCATTACTGGGAGTTGCAAGCTAGTAAACAAAGGCAGGTGAACAAGTTCACAATCCCAGCTGAGGATTACCTTCAAAATTTAATGGTGCTGGTAGGCCACTTATTGAAATTCTTAACCTTTAAGATTATTTTCAAGAATCAGCAAGTGCCACAAGTGTATTTCACATGTCATTGAACTGATGCACAGTGGCAAGGTATCATATAGTTTTAAAAGGTTGTAGTAGTAGTTGATTAATTATAATTTCATTGTTGGTGTGATGTTAATACATTTCACTGTATTTGCGTTTACATTGAAAACTAAATTCATTTAACCTCTTAGGTACCTCAGTTGAATGAGAGCAGCCTGTTGACTGTTGTGTGCTTACTGTGGGCAACTGGGGATTCTAATAAAACTGTTTACAACTTTCTGATTCAACTTAATTCATGAGGTCAATGTCAGTCAACATTGGGCAGCTGAGAGTTGAATGCACAGAAAATGACTTGACCTGCGACGTTAAGAAATTCAGAATGAATTAAGGATCAAGGTGCAGTACAGTAGTTGGGAAAACTGAGGGAGATTTTCAGTTGATGCTCCAATGTTTGCATCAATGCATGTCACATTTTTTCAGCATATTGAGTAATGGTCATTAAATTTAATAGATGATGAACTGAATTAAATATATTGCCAAGAGATTCTTCAAGCATAGAACTTTACGTTTCAAATATTGTTGGAAATGTTAAAAATAAAAACATTACATTAACTTTAGCAATTTCCCTGGAATGCTGGCAAATTGTGTCTGTAAAATAATTTGATAACTGACATCTATTTCTTTAAAATATCACCTACTTAAAGTCAGAGAAATATACAGCACATAAGCAGGCATGTCAGTCCACCAAGACCATGCCAATTATCAACACACGCCCAACCGTAAGCTATTCTATATCCCCACATCCACATGCTATCAATTATCTAAACACTGGGGACAATTTAGAGTGTCCCAGTGTTAACCTACCTATCCACCCATTTTTGGGATGAAGAAGCAAAGCAAAAAAGCCAGAGGAAATCCACACATTCCTCCAACAGCATTGAGGTGGGGAGGTGGGGGTAATTCAGAATTGAACCTTGTAAGGTAGCAACACCAGCAAATACAGCACCACAGGAGGTGATCAAAACTGATTTTCTGTTGGCTCACCAGCACATGGCTTAAACCATTAGTAGGTTGATTATTAATAATGTTATTCAATTAACTTTTTATCCCTCTGTGGAAATTGTGATATTTTGTGTGAGAGAGAGTATCGTGAGGCAGCAAGTGGTGTTTCCCTAGTGTTCTGCATCAACTAAAGCAATGAGAAAACAGTAAAACAGAATTCTTAGATAGGGATTGCAACAGCTGAGTCATACTAGTTAGTATGTTCATTGTTCTTTGGTGTGCAAGTTCTCAACTGCTTATGTTCAAATTAGTGAATTGAGAAATTTAAAATCCAGTTTCCAAGGAACTGATGTATATCCTTAAATTGCATATAAATCAGTGAAGGATGAAATGAAATAAGTAATTACCAAAAACAAATCCTTAACTCACAAAAAAAGATGCAATAACTCCTGGCCCTTTTGCAGCTGTGTATGAATGAAGAAGAACAAGACAAGCTAATCCACCAACATCAAAGACTAGATAGAATTAAAACTGAGCAACAGTACGAGAATAACAAAAGGCCAGAACAAATGCAGAAAAATTGTCTTTTACCTATAGTATCCCAGTAGGCTAGCCCTGAGAAGGAGATGGTAGAGGTGCGAGAGAAAGAGAGAAGGAAGTCCCTTTCTCCATGTTTACCCTGAGATAATTCACAAAACTCAATGTTTCCAGAAAAATTCTATTTTCACATTACCAGCAAATTGTGCTCCTACACAGAAAGAAGTCCAACAACCAACTCCAGGATACTCCATTTCCAAACCAGTGCATATTCATGCCAATACTTTACAAATATTTATTAGCCACCAAAATTGTTTACAAATACCTATGTTGCTTCACTGCCCTCCAATATCATGACTTCTAAAAATTAAATCCAAATACTCTTATCTACCATAATGTTTATTCATTTATTGGTCTTTTACAACTATTTCTAAATCCAGAACATCTACATCCAAAAAAAACAGTGCAATGCATTGGTTCCATCAAATCAAATCAGTGAGAATTCTGCTGGCAGCCCACAAATGTCACCAGGCCTGCAGCACCAACCTGGCATGCCCACAACTCACTAACCATAACATATAGATCTTTGGAGTATGGGAGGAAACCAGAGCACCCAGAGGAAATCCACATGTTCACAGGGAGACCATATAAACTCTTCACAGATAACAGAGAGAATTGATCACCCACCTTACCGCCAGTGTTCTAAAGCTCTGCACTAACCCTTTGCTACTGTGCTACCCAATGTGATCCAATGGTGAAAAGATCGCAGTTATCCTTCATGGGGCTTAAGGGATACAAGCCTAAATCCTGCCAGTGCTCCAAGAATAATTTGACATCATGATGTAAAATAGACTAAGTGCATTTGATTGGTCTAGTTAACTTTTTGTCAGGGCATGGCAATAACAAATTTAGCTAACATCAATAGGATGGGTGCTCTTTTTAATTGGGGTTATATTAACCAGCCATATTATGTGAAAGAGGCACAACTCAATTTATTTTCATTCCTCAGTTCTTATTTGATCTTTTAATATGCTCATTAATTTCAGAAGCTTAGCAAGATGACAAATTATCTTGCTTCCAGCTTTTGACATCTTCAAAGTACAAAATGTCTTTCTGTACGATTACAAACATACACAGTTAAAACGCACTATAACTTTCTGTTCAAGGACAAGGACTTCTTTTAAAGAAAACAACCTCAATGACAAAGAAAGATTATTTTAATGATTTGAGTCTCTGAGAAGAAACTAATATGGTTCTGCAATGGGATCTTGGTGTCCAGAGTGTCACTGGACCCGGGCCTGGAAAATAGCCTGTTTTTCTCCTGTAATTCTAATTAAGCATTTTCCTAAAATATGCACTTAATTATCATTGTTTGTCATCTTCATGCCACAGAACCAACAACATGAGATTTCTGAGTATGTGCAACTTGACATACAAATTCCAAGGCTGCTTTCTGTTTTAATACTTTTGAAGAATTGATGCTGTTCTGCAGCTTTTTCCATTGTAAAGAAATAGATCAAATAGACAATTTAAAGATACTTTTAATACTAGTAAGTGCCCGTAAAGTATTACACCTAGTTGCATGCAGTGTAAAGCAATTCTTATTAATTAATGCTTAGCAAACTGATGAGGTACAGTAGCATATTAAGTTACAGACTGGTGTCCAAGTCTCTGACCTGAATGACTGATCAGAAACAAGTTTGAATCCAACTTTAACAACTGGAAAATGCAAATTCAGATAATTACACCGCCAAACTGGTTTGCTACTGTCTTTTAGGAAACCTGTCATCCTTGACTGCTATAGTTTATAATGTGACTATGGTTCATTCCAATGTAGGCAACTTTTAATTATCTTCTGAATTGGTGCAGCAGGGTACATAGTTCAGGCAAATTTTGAATGCACAAAGCCCAAAAACAATTTTTTTAAAAAAACAAAGCACAATGTAGTTTGTTCCAACCAACAGTCTTTTTTAATTTTGATTTTTTCCTAGTTTGTTATCAGAGAATTAGAGTAATGAAGTAATCTAGCACAGAAGCAGGCTGTTCGACCCATCTAGTTCATGCTGACCTGATCTTCTTCCTAGTCCCACCTACCTGCATCTGGACCATATCCCTTCAAAACCCTCTCATCCATGTAACTATCCGTACCTCCCTTAAATGTTACAATTGAACCTGCAGTGAGCAGTTCTGTTGGCAGCTCTTTCCACACTTGCACCACCTCTGAGTGAATACGGTTCTCCTCAGGTTCCCCTTAAATATATCACCCTTCACCCTTAACCCATGACCTCCAGTTGTCATTTCATCCAACCCGAGGGGACAAAGCCTACATGCATTCACCCTATCTAATACCCCACATAATTTTGTATACCTCTATAAGTCTCCCCTCATTCTCCTGCATTCCAGTGAATAAAGCCCTAATGTATTCAAGCTTTCCCTGCAATTCAGGTCCTCAAACCCCAGCACCAAACAAGTAAACATTCTCTGAACTCTCAAGGTTATTGATATCTTTCTCGTTGGTAAGTGACCAAAACTGCACAGAACGTTTGAAATTCAGCCTTACCAACATCTTGTGCAGCTTCAACACATCTCAATTCATGTGCACAATGCCTTTACTTCTGAAAGAAAATATGCTCTCTTTATGATCCTATCCACCTGTGATGCCAAGTTCTTTAATGCTGACCAGCTTGGTATCATTGTTGCTGGACATCAGGAATCCTAATTGAAGCTTGTCAGCAACAACAATCAAAGAATTCTAAAATTCTACCCTGCTCAAAGATATATCATGAGTTCACTTCTTGTTACAATACTTTGCCCATAATAATTGATAGAAATCATTTACATCTAGTGTAGTTCCACTGGAAACAACTTTCAAGTTGGATTGAAGAGTGTTCTCCATTTCCAAATGGAGTTGCAATCAACCAATTCTTAACTCAATCTAAAACAGCAATCAACTATTTCTACAAAGTTATTCTTTAGATTAGGTCAGGGGTCCCCAACTTTTTAATGCCATGGCCCCCTACCATTAACTGAGGGGTCCTTGGACTCCAGGTTGGGATTCCCTGGATTAAGTGGATAAAATCAACTTGCATCGGACTCCATGACGTTTTCCAGTATATTTCATCGTGAAGTGAAATTGTAAGTTTTTCATTGTAAAATGCTTTATAGTACTGAATAAAAGTATTAAAATCTCAAAATACTTAATTTCACTTTAAATGAAAATCAGAAATACCTACACAGCAAGCCATTACACAGTTTTTTTTTATACAGGAATGAATTTAATTCAAATTCAAGGAAACTACTTCTGGCATATATCTCGCTAAATCCAATATCCCAGTGTAGTCATTATAAACATGTTCAAATACAGAAACAGGTTTCTTAATTTGCTGTCAAAATACAAGAGTCAAAATTAAAAACACTTGCAACTTAGTCACTAATGCCAGTCTCCTAGAATTTAATCTAGTCATTGGGGTTCCAAAGTGATAAACAGATGGAGACAGGGAAACATGAGAAATGGAGTATAGTGGGGTAAATAAGATAGTGTCCACTTAGGCAGGAAAAAAAGAGGAAAGAAGCATGTTACGTGGCTGGTGCTCTTGGGATGCAAATGAATGGGAATGAAATAGTGCATGATTTGCAAAAGGCTAGTACAACGTTCTCATTCATTGCATTAAGAAATTAACAAAAAAGAAGGTAGGTTTATGTTTCGTGACATGGGGCAATGGTGAGGCTACATCCCAAGTATTGTGAACAGTATCGGTCACTTAGTTATGAGCATGCAAATGTGTTGGAAACAGTTCCACATAAATTTACAAACCTGGAATGGACAAGTTGTCTTTTTTAGTCCAGTCACTGGAGACTGGATGAGTGACAGGAACAAGACTGAAATGTACAAGATGCTAAGAGGTCTTAATAGCATGGATGTGAAAAAGATGTTTGTTCTTGTGAGAGATTCTAGAATCAGGGATCATTGTATGAAAATAATAAGTCATCCATATTAAGTCAGAGAAAAGGCAAAACAATCTTTTCCTCAGGGTTTGGTGGAGGGTAGCAGGCTTTAGAACTCTTCCTCAGAGGACAATGGAAGCTGAATACTTGGATTATTTTAAGGCTGAGATTTTGTTAATTAGCAAGTAAGTGAAGGGACATATTTACTGGGAGTAATCAGAAGGAAGATTAAGATTACAGTCAGATCAGCCATGATCTTAATGATTGACAGGGCAGGTTTGAGGGCTCAAATGACTTGTCTAGACTTCTGACAGGTTCTGTATATTTGCATGATTCCATGCGGCAAAAATTCTGGTTCATACAAGCTTTGGCCCATCATACAAGAAATTATTTTAATCATAATTACCCTTATTCTTCTTGGTGCTTTACCCTCCCTTGCTACTCATATTTATCCACATGATTTAATTTGGAATATTACCTATTTCTGCCACAACCATGCTGAATAACCCATCAGTGAAAAGACACCAACATTTCTCTGAAACAGCACAAGCAAAGATGAAGGAAAAGGCAATATCATAACGAAGAGGTCTAAAGCTTGACCGCTGGGGAATGGTTTTCCCTTCCTCTGTCTGTTTCAATATTGCTTTTCTATCCTCTCAGGATTCACTTTTTTTTTTATTACTTCTGTGCCGCTAGATAAATTAGATGATCGAAATTTAATCATTTTCCAAACGAATCTCCCAGCCGCCCAAACCCAACAGGTATTGACCGCTGGCAGGAGGGCGGCTGATAATTTTACACTTGTGCTGGAATTCTCCGCGAAATAGCTCGAACTGGAAGTTTGGCATTGGAAAATTAAGTCACTATTTTGTAATATCCCCTTGAAAATAAAACAAAGTTAATTTTAAAAATCGTCATCTATTGTCCCAGTTTGCCACTGTTTTAAATCCTTCAAGATTTGTTCACGATGTCGAAAGTACCAGCCGCACATCTGAATAAATTTCCAAGTCATCTTCGCCGTCGCTACCTTTAAATCCACGAAGAGACACTCTAAGACAAAGGCATAAGACTGATTGATGTTAAGTACCTTTGGGGATTGGATGGAACAATTAATTTCACCTGATGGCAAATGTAGGTCAGTTATTTTATTTCTACTTGCAAAATAATTACGGGTAGCGGGTAGATAAATTAACCCACTTCGTCAGATTACACTACGCCAGGATTTACTCAAAGAACAGGTGTCTTTCCGCAACGGTGTTTAAGGTATTATGAGAACTCGGCTTACTTGATCATGTGCATCAATTTAAAATACCGCCTTGTGAAAGTACCGGTCAGTATTTCAAAACAAAATAAAATGTTTTGTGATGTGATTGGCGATTCGAGTGCGCCTTAGCATGTTGAAGAAACTTATTGCAAAATCGCTGCGATTTTCATGCACGAAGAGGACGAAATTCTTCGCAATCCAAGAGGAGAAAACAAAATCGAGATCAGTTGTACGGAAAATTAGAAATGCAAACCATACTGGTGGAATTTGTCGAAATCGGAAAATAAAACACGCCTTTTCCACAGGTACAACAATAACTGAGACGCTCACATAATGCACTGACCTGCTCTGCTTTCTAAATTAACTGGGGAAAACCCGGATACAAGTCAAAAGAAGACAAAAGTAATGCTTATTCAAGGTTTGACGGGCACGGACAGGTCGGTTCAGCTGAGCAAACCTCTCAAACAGATGGTTACGATGAGTCGTTGCTGCCTTCAGTTAATGAGAGTATTCCAACAAGATCCAGGAATCTGGCTGCTCCGCTCAGAAACGTCTCGTCTCCCCGCCCTTCGACGACGGCGCGTTTTTTTCATTCCAAGCACGTCGGGAACGTCAGGTTGCAAGAACAGTATTAATTTTCGACCTTGCTTTCTAAAGTATTGCTCGTATAAGCTTTGATCAACATCGCATCTAACACCAAACCACGATGTTTACATCCATGATTAAATTGTCTTGGATATTAATTATTAAACAACTGATGTAGGGTTACTCTCCATTAACGATATGAGCTTCAAATTTGATATCCTTACCACTCTCTTTATGGCAGAAAGTTCTCGATTTCTAATATATTTCTTCTAGGCTGTGCCTCCCTATAGTACACAAATGACTTAAATGAACATTGAGCTTATTTATTTTTTATGTTGTTATTATAATCGAGGAATCATTTGAGATCTAGCCCCAAGCGTTTTCACCATTCTGAGTTCTTGTTTCAGCTTTCCAGCATTCACGGTTATTTGCTTCGATCAGGGGAAAAAATCTGTACTTGCTGAAATTTACATTTACCTACACTGCATCTACTGATTAAAAGTAAAAATTTTGATTAAACTTTAGGCAAAATCTTCAATGGCAGCTGTGGTACTAACAAAAGCGAATTGTCATTTTTAAAGTTTAAAAGATGCCAGTCCAACCACTCGCGACCACAGCAGCAGCACTAGATTGTTACAAAAAGCCACTGGGTTTCCACATCGCCTTCAGGGAAGTTAATGTCATCCTTACCCAGTACAGCCACTATGTGACTCACTAATGTTACTGTCTTGTAAATACCATACAAAATAGCCAGACCAGTTCAGAAACAATTAGAAGACCCAGATATAAATATCTTATTTATATCATTCCTTATTCCACTTCAATGGAATTCAAAGAGTACATTTTATTATTTGAGTACATACAGGTCACCACATACAACTCTGAGATTCATTTTCCTGCAGGTCCACTTAGCAAATCTATAGAATAGTAATTATATCAAGATATTGTAGTGTGTAAAGGAAGAGAAGTGGGTGCCCTTATTGTTACAAGAGAGAAGGTGCTCAAAAAAAGTTGAAAGACCTAAAGGTACATAAGTCACCTGGAGCAGAGGAACTGCACCCGAAGGTTCTGAAAGAGGTAGTGATAGAGATTGTAGTGGCATTAGAAATGATCTTTCAAAAATCACTGTACTCTGGCATGGTGCCGGAGGACTGGAAAATTGCAAATGTTACTCCAATCTTTAAGAAAGGAGGAAGGCAATTATAGACCAATTAGCCTGACCTCAGTGGTTGGGAGGATGTTGAAGTCAGTAGTTAAGGATGAAGTGATGGAATACTTGGTGACACAGGACAAGATTGTACAAAGTCAGCATGTCTTCCTTAAGGGAAATTCTTGCTTAATGAACCTGTTGGAATGCTTTGAGGAGGTTACACATAGGACAGTGAAAGGGGATGCATTGGATGTTGTATATTTGGATTTTCAGAAGGCCTTTGACAAGGTGCCACACATGAGGCTGCTTAACAAGATATAAACCTGTGGGATTACCAGAAGGTTACTGGCATAGTTAGACCATTGACGGATTGGTAGGAGGCAGCCAGTGGGAATAAAAGGATCCTTTTCTGGTTGGCTGCCAGTGACTAGTGGTGTTCTGCAGGGGTCGGTGTTGGGACCGCTTTTTATGCTGTATATAAATGATTTAGATGGAATAGGTGGCTTTGTTGCCAAGTTTGCAGATGATACAAAGATTGATGGAGTGGCAGGTAGTGTTGAGGAAACAGGTAGGGTGCGGCAGAACATAGTCAGATTAGGACAGGGGTCGGCAACCCGAGGCTCTGGAGCCGCATGCGGCTCTTTCAACTCTGTGCTGCGGCTCCCTGTGGCTTTGGAAAATAAATGATGAGTATTTAATTAAAATGTATTTTATGTTAGTTTGTTAGTTTTTGAAATGTAATTCTAAATTTGAAGATTATGGTGATCTTGTACAATCTAAATAAAACGTTGTGGCGACCCATTTCCTGGCACATCCGAACCGGCGGGTGACAGCCTACCGGGGTTTGTGAGTACGTGTTTTTTGGAGCATCCGCCCCCTTGGGGGGCAGGTTGAGAGAAGCTTAAAAGCAAGGCTGTGTAGTTCGAATAAAGTTATCTGCAGTTTACCCACTCCGTGTCATTATTTTAGCGCTGCATGTAGCACACCGTGACAATGTGTTTTTATCGCTATTAATATACGTCACCACTGCCAATGCCTGACACCCACCAGTGCGCAATTTCTTTTAATTTTTCGATCCAAGGTAGGCTAACGATGTAGTAACCTTCAACCCAACGTCTTTTTTTCGGAGTTCAAAATGTTTTTGTTGCATGCAGAAATGTAATTTTGTTTGCCCTGCCGGAGTTCATCGATTTCATAAATGCAACACATTATAGTTTGTTTATACACAGCATAAAGGCAAAAAAAAACGTTGTATGCAGTGTTATTTCATTTTAAATGTCAAATGGGTTTTGTGGCTCCCTGTGTTTTCTTTTCTGTGGGAAGCGGGTCCATATGGCTCTTTCAGTGGTAAAGGTTGCCGACCCCTGGATTAGGAGAATGGACAAGGAAGTTGCAAGTGAAATACAATGTTGGAAAATGCATGGTCATGCACTTTGGTAGTAGAAATCCCTTAGACACTTTATTTTTAAAATATTGAGGTTGATAGCCAGTAGAGAAAAGGAAAGTCTTTGGTGCAAAATCCACAGGATAAAAGTACTTCCAATGCATAAAAGACAACTGTTTTGGAACACACTAAATTAGGGGTGAAACGGTAGCGTAGCAGTTCGCAGAAAACTATTACAGTGCCAGTTACCAAGGTTCAATACCTGCCGGTGCCTGTAAGGAGTTTGTACTTTTTCGCCTGGACTGCATGGATTTCCTTCAGCTGCTCCAGTTCCCCTTCCCCCCCCCCCCAACAGTCCAAAGATGTACCAACTATTTGGTTATTGATCAAAGAGGTGCAATTAGACAACACAGGCTTGTTAGGCCCACCAAAAGGGCCTGTTATCATGCTGCATCTCTAAATTACACTGAATAAGTGTCAGAGGAAAAATATTATCACCAAAGTGTTTCATTTAGAGATACAGCATGGAATGAGCCCTTCCAGCCCAACCAGCTACACTGCCCAGCAAACCACCTATTAAATCCTAGCCTAATCACAGGACAATTTACAATGACCAGTTAACCACCTAACCAGCACGTCTTCGGAGGAAGCCAGAGCACCCGGAGAAAACACACGAGCTCACGGGAAGGACATGCAAACTCCTTGGAAACAACTCTGGAACTGAACTCCGAGAGCCTGATCTGTAATAATATCACACTAACTGTGGTTACATAAAGCAGTACTTATTACCCCAATCTCCCTCCATTGAAACCTTCCTTAAACTCAAGCAAAAATCAAGATATTTACTCAAGCAGGTTCAAATTTAGTTAAAACACTGTATGCTCTGGCAAATCCATGACTGTGTCCAACACTGTGCCACAAGATGGCAGCAGACCATTTTGCAATTGCTGCCTCAAAAGTCAGTCTGCAATGTTCTTTCACATCAGAAGCAGCTGAGAAACAAAAGGGCAATAAAGACCAATTGTGGAGAATGTGATATACAATAATACTTGCACACTTTGTATGATTATGACATTCAAGGCAAACTCAGTGCCCCTATGCCACAGAAAATTCAGTCTATAATGCGTGCAAACTGAGAATTAGTATCAGGATGGGCAATCAATGTGAATGTACTGTTTATCAAGGAGAAGCAGGCACAAATCAGCTATTACCCCAGGAAGAACAGCCTATTCAACATACTGGATGCATGCTTACTCTGTGAGATATTGGGAGAGTTACCATCGCCATTAGATTTGGGCAAAGGTGTCACTGTTCTATAGCTAGAAAAATATAAATATTTTTAAAATGTATAATTTTCCACAGTTTTTTGGACTAAAGTCTAGGAAAGACCTGTCGTGATCAAATTAAATGAGAAAGATTGTTCACAAAGCTGTCAGAAACTTCAAAGGAGTTGGTCATGGTAGAACTGACAATGCTTTGAGGCCAGATGGAAGAGGTGTTCAGCATAAGGCAGCCAAATACCAGGAGGTGGTACAGCAATGCCACAGGCAAGGCTGGAGGGCATGTTGTGAGCTATTGAGATGAGATGTACAGGTTTTGCTGACTGCTTGCTCTGCATAATCTACTTGGCATTAGGATGACTGCAGAGAGCCATCAGGACCGTCACAAAGGCTGCCCAGCATGCCTTCAGAGGGGTATGGACTAGTGCTGCCAGGACACAAGCTGGGGCCTGATCAACGCTGGCTTTGTAACCTGTGCGATGTTAAAAGACCTGGTGATGTGACCCAGTGCATCCTAGATGTATCTCAGCAGCATTGTGGTCAAATCTTGTTCATATTTATCATCTCTTCTTACAGCTTGCTTACTTACTTTGTAAAGCCGGCCATTAGTGTGGTGGCGGTAACACTGGACTTTGAGATGAGTAGTTCTGGGTTTGAACCTGGCCAGCTCCTTGCACACTTTCAATCTGTACTGGGTTGAACATCGAGCTAACAACTCAGCCTCATAAAAACAAATGCTAAAGAAACGGCAAGGTTGCTGCCCAATGCACCACAAGCCACGGAGAGGAACTAATTTATTTTATAAATCTGCATTCAGAAATACTGTTGATTACAGTTGATTTTTCTACTTTTAAACAGCAGCTGCCTCTAAGCAATCCCTCAATTGCTTAAATTAACACATCTTGCTCAAGTACACTCCTGATGTTTGAGGGGCAATACCTTCTGAAACTTAGATCCCCTTCAAAATAACCATTTTTAAATTCCACTTGCTTTCAACTATTTTGCCTTGTTAGCAATCATTACCATTGCAAACCAGTAATGTTTCTAAAATTATTGAAAATAATCTTAAACTAAAAGACAAAAGGTCCTTATTATTGTTTTCAATTTAAATTCCACTTTTGTGCAATTAAACATAAACCTCAGCCATCTTTATGTAACATATAGTGGTACCCATGGCTGTATTTGCATTCAAAGTTTGCATAAATTAGAACTTTGATAAAAATCTGATCATGGAGGTGTTCATCACCAACTTGTTCAATTTTTGTTTATAGAATTGCTGCCTGCCAAATGGAAGTATAAACCAACTGTTCTTCTGGTGCCGAGCTTTCTACATACTCAAAGAAATCAATCACTCCAATCCAAATGACTGAGGAAAGTTACTTGGAAGCAAAATATTTTAAAAAGTAGAACGATGTTCCATATATACACTGCACAATTCTTTCAGCTTTATATTTTTCATTCCAAAAAATGTATCAAAAATACAGGATAAAATACAAGTACAATTACACTGCACCCCACTCCATTATATCTTCAAGGATTTCCCTTCATACATTTCAACAGAAAGAAAACCTCGGTTTTACCAGTCTGATTTGCTTTAGAGACAGGATATTAATAGTTTAAAAGTACAGAAATTACATTGGCTTTTTGATTTGATTCTTGTAAATTTTCATCAGAGACCATTTCCAATCTGACACATACACCAGGATTATATGTTCTGTTAAAAAATGAAATATACAGGAGAAAAGAATATTCTTACATGGCCCCATATGACTCTATTAAGCCAAAACAATCAAAGACAGGAAATATTCTTTATAAATATATTGGCGCTAAGAAACAGTTCTAGGAAATTTTTACCACCTCAAGTATGCAAAACAAGCGGCTGAAACTTATCCCACGTATTTGATTAGTATCCGAATCAGCAGAACCATATTAAAGCTATTATTTAAATAGCTATTTAGGATTAACACTTCATTAAGACTTAAAAATCATTTGAATTCAGAAATGCTAATACTCAGAGGTTTCCAGTTGTCATTATAATTTGACATGATCTTTGTGACAAATATTTAAGCTGCAAAATAATATTTTGGTAAATGTGCTAACCCATTTGAAAAATAACAATTAATACAGAGCAACAAACACAAAATGCTGGAGGAACTCAGCAGGTCACGCAACATCCTTCGAGAATGAATGACAGTCAGTTTCAGCAAAGACCCTTCATCAGGACTGGAAAAGAAGTGGGAAAACACAAGAATAGGTGGGAAGAGGGGAGGGAAGACAAACCCCGAAGGAGATAGGTGAAGCCAGGTATTTGAAAAGGTAAAAGGCTGGAGAAGAAGGAAGTTGACAGGACAGAAGTGTGGACCATGGGAGAAAGGAAAGAAGGTGGGACACCAGGGGGAGGTGATAGACAGGTGAGAAGAATAATTAATAGGCCAGAGTTTGGGGGGGGGGGGGCAGAAAAATAGGGAAGGGGGAGGGGAAAAGAAAAAAAATATCGAAAGGAGAAATTGATGTTCATGCCATCAGGTTGGAGGCTGCCAAGATGGATTATGAGGTGTTGCTCCTCCACTCTGTGAGTGGCCTCATCATGGCACTAGAGGCCATGGAATGTCGGGATGGAAATGGCAATTAGAATTAAAGGGCTGGCCACCAGGAATAATACAAAAGCATCCCCAAGTCTTGTTTTCATTTAAGCTTAATCAGGCTTAAGTTTCCCCTTCGCTTAGTGCTGCAGACATCATGAATTCACTTTTCTCCACTGTGTATTCATCAGGTTTCCACTCTGCAAGGGTGTTCAACCAAAAACTTCCATGATTCCAAAAACCAGAAGCTCTAATGTGTGCAGCCAAATTCCCGGGCTAACACCATACTTCAGCAAATATATAATTAGACCATCTATGGAACAGGGGAGAATGGAATTTCTTGAAAAGCCATTAAGTAATTTTAATTTAAAATAACGTGGCTCAAGTCAGAACTCTATGATACCAGACTTGCTGCTGGAATTGAAAGTCATGCCTCTTTTCTGTTAACTAAATTAATGTTTCTAAATACATAATTCAGTATTAACCTCCAAGTATCAACTGAGAGCTCAAACTATCACCAAATGAGTTTGAGCAAAGTCAGTCTAAGGAAATACTCTATATTTAAGTAGCCTAGGAAAAGACTATTGAAGTTCAACAAGGCTTTATCTGTAGCCTAGGGAAAAAGCAATTTGGATCCATGCAAAATACATCATGTCACATATGTAGTTTGTAACAGTTATTGCACTAAACAATGTTTTAGGCACCAATTTTTCATGACAGCTGAAAAACTGTTCTTTTTGAAGAATGTCTCTGCAAAATTTACTTAGAATTTGCATTGATGTAAATGCATTGACGTATTACCATTAACATGAATACAATCAGCTATCCCACAAGTCCTTAAAATAGTTATGATCTCCCAAAGATCTGAAAGTGTAAGAATATCTTTCTAGATTTACTGATTTTGAAAATCAGTAAATAAAAATTTAAAATAACCTTCAAATAATATCATAATGATAAATCAGTAAATGATCTTGGATAATTTTAACGATCTTTCTTGTCCGACAATGTGGATTGTCAGTGTGGAGAAGCCAGTGGATGATCAGCTCAAAATTCATCTGTGTATCGTTGTTGTGTAGCTACGTCACCAGTCAGCTTTTCTTGGGCTTCCTTCATAGCAGCTACCACTAAATGAAACCAGAACACAGACTTTTTAAGAGGTTATTCAGAGATCAGATATAAAAACTTCTAGCCAAGTTAAATAATAAAATCTTGTAACATTTTACTTATATCACTAACTAATTGAGAAAACAGTTACATACACTATGAAAATTCTCCTTTCATCAAATGTTTCAGTTAAAAGGATTTTGGAAAGTCTGAGTTCAAAGAGCAGTGAATGACATTTTAATCATAATTATTTTTAAGGCTTTGATTTGAAGTGTTTCAAATTCTGATTGGACTAGATAACACAGATTCTTTAAGTCACCATCAGAACCTCTGAAACAACACTCAAGTCTCATTCCATCTTTATAGGGCAAACATGGACTTATTGACTGATCCAGAAGTAGTAATCTATAACTGATTTCCAATTTTGGTTTTCCCCATCAAGTCCAACCACAGTGCCCAGCCTTGCTGGAATCTGCCAGCATTTCTTGCTGAGCCAGCGCCCTAAACTTGGCTTGGTCAGACCAGTGCTGATTAAAGTTTGAGAAATTTTTTCTGCACTGTGACAACTCAGGTTGAGTCAGAGGGAAGGAAGGCAAATGCAATGTTGGCATTCATTTCAAAAGGATGAGAAAATACAGGCAGTCCCCGGGTTACGTACGAGTTCCGTTCCTGAGTCCGTCTTTAAGTCAGATTTGTACGCAAGTCGGAACAAGTACATCCGGTGTTACTTAGCGTCAGTTAGTCAAATGTTTGTCTTAGTATATAGTATATACTTTACCTTTCTATGCATAGAAAACACTTAAGAAACGTATGTATTCCAATAATTAAACCGCTGCGTTGTTTAGTAATAATTGTAGTTTTCATCGGGGCAGGGTCTTTCACGTGCTCCATTATTCTCACTTTATCCTTTAAAATTGTTCTGATCATTGACCAACTGTAGCCTAACGCTTTTCCAATGACCGATGACATTTCACCTCTTTCCAAACGCTTTATTATTGCCACTTTATTTTTAATCATGATCGCTTCCCATCAATGGAACAGAAACACTACAGGTGGCAGGTCCCAACCTGTGCCGGCTCCCAAGGTCCGCTGGACAGTCCTTGACTGTTTCAAGGACTCTGTGGTTTGAGGTTTAACATACTGTGTGTTATGTACTCATTTTTCAAAATTTGCATGCTTCCTTTGCATGTTGGGTGCTTGAATGGTGTTTCTTTGTTTTGTAGCTGTCTGCACTAGGGCACAACCTCAGAATAGAAGACTGAGAAATACTTTGAACCAGAGTAAATCTGTGGACATTATTGCACATGTGGCTGTGGAGACCAAGTCATTGGGTATACTTGAAACAAAGATTGACAGGCCCTTGATTCGTAAGGGCTTCAAAGGTTACAGGGATAAGGCAGGAGAATGGGATGAGAGGGATAATAAATCAGCCATGATGGAATAGCAGAGCAGACTTGATGGGCCAAATGGTCTAATTCTGCTCTTATGTCTTAGTCTTACTTAAGAGATGTCAGCTGATTCAGAAGACAATTGACAAAAGTAGTTGACAGTATCAGTCCATCAGTAATTTATGCAAATCAGCTTCTCTTGATCCAGAGGTTACATCCGCATTGTGGGATGTGATTGGCAAACTAATTTTCCCTCCAAACCATTGGAAAAGCATTCAGCAACTACTTTTTATTCACACAATTCATTCTGGAACTCAGAGCATATTGTGCATTAGTGTTGAATTTTAATTAGACAGTTCCAACTGAAGAAAGTGTGTCCAGTTTTTGATTATTTAAATGAACTGTGCCTCCCCCAAAACAATCATAGAATAGCGATAAAAAAATGCAGAAACCCCTTACTGGCCAATGACATGATCAAAGTAATTCTGTTTCCATGGACATAATTACTAAAAACAATCAGCATTTTTACAAAGGCATTAATCATATCAAGATTTCATTCCAGAAAATCACTGCATCAAATGGTAGCATATGTACATGTTTTGGCTAATGGAGTGATTGATAAAATTATTGATTTTATTTTACACACACACCAGATGCAAAATTATATTTGTATTAAGGTAAAGGACGTTCTCAATGGCTTAGGTCTCTCAATTACCAGATGAAAAAATGAGAATAAACAACACCAAATAAAGATTGTATTCAAAATGCTGGTGGAACACAGCAGGCTAGGCAGCATCTATAGGAGAAGCACTGTCGATGTTTCGGGCCGAGACCTTTTATCCTGATGAAGGGTCTCAGCCCGAAACGTCGACAGTGCATCTCCTATAGATGCTGCCCGGCCTGCTGTGTTCCGCCAGCATTTTGTGTGTTGTTGTTGTTTGAATTTCCAGCATCTACAGATTTCCTCGTATTTGCTAAAGATCGTGTTCATTCGTTCAAATTTTAATTAGTGAGACAAAGCATTCAAGTCATTTCATTATTTATGTATTGATTGATTGATTGACAGGCAGCACAGAAGAAGCCTTTCCAGCCCTTTAAATTGGACTACGCAGCAATCCCGATTTAATTCTAGCCTAATCGGGGACAATCTTCGAGGACCA
This sequence comes from Hypanus sabinus, assembly GCF_030144855.1. NCBI lineage: Eukaryota > Metazoa > Chordata > Chondrichthyes > Myliobatiformes > Dasyatidae > Hypanus > Hypanus sabinus. The sequence goes on along the minus strand of NC_082716.1, from coordinate 43,874,627 downwards.
ATTAACCTACCAACCGGTACGTCTTTGGACTGTGGGAGGAAACCAGAGCACCCAGAGGAAACCCACATGGTCACAATGAGAATGTACAAACTCCTTACAGGCAGTGTGCATATCTCTTCTATCCTCTAACAGATGGTTATCTAAACCAAAAGCCAGGTGTACATTCCAACCTTGAATGCCAGCCCAATACACTGTACAATGACAAAAGAACTAAGATTGGATGGGTTCCAAAAGCACAAGTATTTGATAAAGAAACACACTCACCTTGGTCAGCAGAACTGTAGAAATATTTGTATTTGGGATTTCCCTTTTGATTAGTGACCTCAGGATGAACATTTCCTCGAGCATCTGCAAAGTAATCAACAACAAATGGAATGAATAGAAGAGAAATTCATGATTAATCAATCAATAGGTCAAAAAGCAGATAATTTCTGAAATTGTATTTGATTACTTTAGCAATTCACTCATAACTATTGGCCAAACAAATCTTTCTAAAACACATGATGAACCTATTAAATTTCAGAGAGAAGCACTTCATAGATCAGCAAATAACTAATACTATACAACTGAAGAGGTACAATTTAAGAAGCAAATATCATCTGCCAGAATTGTCTGCTCTTTAAATAGTTAAAAGCATCTCCTTTCAGTAGAAAAACAAAAAGTTGGTGGGACAAAATTGTGGCATTCATTTGCAAATTGTAAGTTTTAGTTGAAGTGGAGACCAGTTTTACAATGTTCAGAATGGGTTGATTTGGTAATCTCACAGATGGCGACAACTCAGCCGTGCTAACCAGGGAAGAAACATGGCAGGAACTTAATTCTTACCCAAGAATAAAATCCTAGGTACATAACCTCCATCTGGGCTAAGTGCCGAATCCTTTGGCTCCTCATCATCCTACAAAAGCAATGGGAGAAATACTCAAATAAAATTCAATAAACCACATCATGTTATCCTTCTGTATGACTTATTTAGACATCTAAAGGAAAAGTATTTAATTGGGAAAGGGCTGACCATAATGCTATTAGGTAGCTATCCCGGGTGGCACGGTAACGTAGTGGTTAGCACAACGCTTTACAGTATCAATGACCTGGGTTCAATTCCCACCACTGCTGATAAGGAGCTTGTATGTTCTCCCCCTGACTGAGTGGGTGTCCTCTGGGTGCTCCAGTTTCATTGCACAGTTTAAAGATGTACCAATTCGTAGATTAATTGGTCATTGTAAATTGTCCTGTGATTAGGCTAGGATTAAATTGGGGGATTGCTGGGCAGCATGGCTCAAATGGCCTACTCCATGCTGTACATCAATAAATAAATATTTGGGAGCATAAATTGGAGACAGCTGTTCTCAGGAATGTGGAGGTTGTTTTGGCAGCACTTGTGTGGAGTTCTGGGTAAGTTTGCCCAACTGAGTCAGGGAAAGGATGGTAGGGTGAAGGAACCGCTGTTAACAAGTGAAGTAGAACATTTAGTCAAGAGGAAGAAAAAAGAAAACTTAAGATTCAGGAAGCAAGGACCTGACAGGGCTCCAGAGAATTACAAGAGGCCAGGAAGAAGGAACTTAAGAAGGGAATTGGAGAGCTAGAAGGGGACATGTGAAGACCTTGGTAAAGAAAACATTATGGCATTTTACACATGTGAAGAATAGGGTAGGACCGAACGGGGAAAAAGCAGAAAGCCAGAGAAGGTTGGGGGTTCGTAATTAATACTTTGTTGCAGTAGTCACCGGTGAGCAGGACCTTGATGAATGTGAGGTCAGTGTAGAACAAGCCAACAAGCTGGAACATGTGGAGGTTAAAAAGAGGACGTGTTAGTACTTTTGAAAAACATTAGGACAGATATATCACTGGGGCAAGATATACCCCAGGTTATTATGGGAAAACAAGGGAAGTGATTGCAGCACCATCAGTGATGATCTTTTGTGTCCTCACTGACCACAGGAGTAGTGCCACAAGAAAGTTATTCTTTTGTTCAATAAAAAGGGTTAGAGGTTAATCCTGGGAATTATAGACCAGTGAGTCTTATAGCAGAAGTGGCAGACTATTGGAGACAATTTTTAAAGGTAGGATTTACCAGTATTTGGAGAAGCATGGTCTGATCAGGGATCGTCAGTGTGGCTTTGTGAGGAGCAGGCCAGGCTTCATGAGCCTGATTGACTTTTTTTTGAGGAAGTGACTAAACAAATTAATGAAGGTACAGAAGTGGATGTGGTGAATATGGATTTCAGCAAGGAGTTCAACAACCTTCCTTATGGCAGCTCATTCAAAAGTCAGGAGGCATGGAATCCAGGGAAAATTGCCTGCATGAGTTCAGAATTGGCTTGCCCACGGAAGGTGGCAGCAGATGGAATGGATACTACCTGGAGATCCATGGTTTATGGTGCTCCACAGGGATCTGCACTGGGAGACCACTGCTCATTATGATTTTTATAATTGACTTGAATGAGGAAGTGGAAGGGAGGGTTAGTAGCTTTGATGATGATCTGAAGGTTGATGTTAATGAATATCATCATTATGAATATATAAGGATATCTTGGGTTATAAAGTGACATTGACAAGATGCAGAGTTGGGCGAAGAAGTGGCAAATAAAGCAAATAAAGTAAAATAAAGGAACTGTGGGAAGTGATTCACTTTGGAAGGTTGAACTTGAAGCAGAGTATAGGCTAATAGCAGGATTCTTAACAGTATGGATGAAGAAAGTGATCTTGGGGTCCATGTCCATAGATCTTTCAAAGTTGCCACACATGTTAAAGGCGGCGTGTGTTGACCTTCATTCATCGGGGGACTTAGTTCAAGATCTGTAAAGGTAATGTTACAGCTCTGTAAAACTCTGGTCAAACCACATTTGGAGTAATGTGTTCAGTTTTGGTCTCCTCATTATAGGAAGGATGTGGAAGTTTTAGAGAGGATGCAGAAGATATTTGCCAGGATGCTGCCTGGATTAGAGAGCATGTCCTATAATGTTGAGCTTAGTAGAGTTTTTCTCTTGGAGCAGAGGAGTTTTGATAGATGTGTATATGGTAAGAGGCATAAGTAGAGTGGACAACCAGTGCTTTTTTCCCAGGCCAACAATGACTAACATGAGAGGACATATTTTTAAGGTGATCAAAGGAAAGTATAGGAGAAACATCAGAGGCAGTGTTTTTTTTTTGAAAGAACACCAAGTGGTTATTGGATGGAATACACTGCTGGATTGGTGGTAGGCAGGTACATTAGTCTTATTAAAGAGACTCTTAGATAAGCACACAGATGAAAGAAAATGGGGGCAGGGTGGGAGGGAAGGACTCACTTGATCATGGAGGTTAAAAAGTTGGGCCAACAAAGTGGGCCAAAGGGCCTGTAATGTTCAGTATTGTTCTATACTCTAACTTTAGTGCAGACATAACATTTCTTCCAAGGTAGAATAGTCAAATACTAAAGGGCATGTATCTAAGGGGAGGGGGAAGAAGTTTAAAGCAATTTTTTTTTAAAATAGAGAGCAGTAGGTGTGACTGGAATGGGTTGCCAGGGGTAGTGGTGAAAGCAGGTATGATGGTCTTATTTTAGAGATTTTTTTAGATAGACAGCTGATCACACAGGAAATGATCGGACATGCGCCACATACAGGCAGAAAAGATTTAAGTTAATTTGCTACCACATTTGTCCAGAGATCAAATGTTCCTGTGCTTACTGCTCTATGTTCTAACATTAAGAACAATACATCCAGTTAGAAACATTCGGGGGTCGGGGTGCGTTCTGCTCAAGAACAACTTCTGTTACTCATGTCCACTTACATAGTCAGGGATATTGCCTTTGGATAGGAGCTATTTACAAGATATTTTCAAGTAATATTATTCTGCCGACTCCAAATGACTCATTGAGGGGGAATACAGGGTGATGCAAATAAAACAGGAAAGAGCCAAGTTAGACTTAAACCAAAGATTCTGCAAAGGCTGGAAATCATTAGCCACACACACAAAATGCTGGAGGAACTCATTAAGTCAGACAGCATCTACGGAGGGATATAAACAGACTTTATTTAGCAGTTCTTTTCCCAGACCAGTATAAACCTATAAATCAGCAAGAAATATAAACATGGTCTCATGAACTTGCTTCAATTGTCCAATTTGACCAAATGATAATTTGATCCTGACGTAGATTAGGAGACCGCTTCGCTGAGCACCTATGCTTCACCTGCCAGAAAAAGCAGGATCTCCCTGGCCACCCATTTTAATTCCACTTACAATTCCCATATGTCAGTCCATGGCCTCCTCTAAGGTCGCAATGAAGCCACACTCAGGTTGGAGGAACAACACCTTATCATCTGTCTGGGTAGCTTCCAACCTAACGGTACGACCATCGATTTCTCGAACTTCCTGTAATGCCCCCACTCCTCTTCTCTCTCTCACCTTATCTCCTTGCCTGCCCATTTCTGGGACTCCTCCCCCCTTTCCTTCTTTCCAGGGCCTTCTGTCCTCTTCTATTAAATTCCCTCCTCTCCAACCCTGATCTCTCTCACCAATCAAATTCCCAGTTCTTTTCTTTAACCCTCCCCTCCCAGTAACACCCATCACCCTGTGTGCCTCTCCCTCCACCTTTCAATTTTACTCATTCTTTTTTCCTTTAGTCCTGCTGAAGGGTCGCAGCCCATAATGTCGACTGTACTCTGTTCCATAGATGCTGCCTGGCTGGCTGAGCTCCTCCAGCATTTTGTGTGTGTTACTCAGATTTCCAACATTTGCTGATTTTCTCTTGTTTGCAAATGTTAATTAACCTTATTTTTCCTCCCTTGCCTTAGATTGAAAATTTGCATCTCTTTCATTTGCATCTCTCCCAGAACAATATCCATTAGGGTTTGGCACAGGACATCAAAGCCTGTTGTTTGAGCATCACAAGGGCGTGGAATAGGCTTGATAGTCAAATCTAGAGAGCTAGAACACGGATCCTCTTACCTCCACATTCACCATGACAAAGTTATGTGCCAGTTCTGAGATCTCCTGAGAAGAGGCAAACTTTGGTTTCAGAGCTGGAAGCGATAGTACAATTCACAAAAAGAAATGTTTAAGTAGACTATTTTCATGATGACGTGCTAGAAAATAGTTAAAATCAATAATTTTTAAATTATTAGTATTTAAATTTTTAGAAGAATCCAAATTATGAATCTACCTGTACAAGCACCACACCAGCTTTTATGTATGATCAACATCAGTGGCAGACCACTAAAAAGAGAACAAAGAAAAATCTTTATCAGTAAATAATATACAGGTTACTCATCTTAATGATCTCTGAATGTTCATACCAAATAATAAGACATTTTAAATCTTGCTCCCCAAGACTGAACCAATATCATTGGGCAAATAAATAATATGCTCAAATTTCACAATGGCTACTTCCCATTTCTTCCTCCTCCATTTCCCTGTCTCAAATGGAATTTCATGGAAATATCAGCCACTAATCTTCATGCCAATCTGGACAGTGAGAATTTGCAAGCTATTTCACCTATACACAGGAACTTCAGGCACTGGCATACTAAGGCTGCTTTAAGAGCCTCAAGATAATGATTACAAATAGCAAACCAGGTCAGAGAAACCAAAGTATCACTTCTATTGCAAACATGCTAAAACCAACTGACTCAGAGCAGCAAAAATCAAACCAAAACATTGTACAATTCAACTGCAACTTAGCTTTGCCAGAAAGGCCACATTACTTACTTACAGCCCATTACTGTTGACATTTAGGGCAGCAGTGAAGATCCACCATCTCTGGCAGTGTTCAGGGTATCCCTCACTGTGCCAGGAGCTTCCTCAGCTTTTACTACTGTCACTCCTGGGTGGAGACTCAGGAATACCATCTCACTCAGCTGTAGAAGGATTCTTCACTGCTGTTTCCATAACAATTCTGTTTTATCAGTCAGGGTTGTTAGCCCCGAGATGAATCCCTGAAACTGGAGGTCCAGAGGACCACACTTAGCCCATCCTCTACCCCTAGACCCTTTTGGCATGGGTGACCTGACCGAGAGCCAAAGCATAAAGCCCTGACTCTAGCCAAAATAGCTCTCCAGATCATTGTGGCATGCAAGGCTCCAAACCACAACATGGTTATAGTCCCCTTGGAGGGAAAAAAGACATGTGAAGAACTCCTTAATCAATAGCCCACTCAGTATATCACTAAAATGCCAAATGAAGGCAATTGACTGCAGAAAGCAAATTATAAAATGAAACGATCCAAGTAATAATATTAACTGCATTCTGCTGGTATCATGTTTTTCACAGTCTTATTGCTAATTATATTTACAATTAGCCTTGTTTTTTTTTAAATTAAGATAGGTCAAATGCGAATGTACAGAGCTGAAAGGCCATGAAGTGTAACACAACAACAGTGGAGCTGCGTCTGACTCTGAATGTGAAAACATACTATTTGACATCTCAACAGATGGGCTACACTGAGCCCAAAGATTAAAACCATTAAAGTACCCATGAAACCCATTGGTATCGTCCCGCTAACCCCCCCCTAAGTTGCTGCTATTAGCTTACCAAGGAGATATGGAATGTAAAATCTCCTCAGAATTCAGCTTATTGTTCATACTTGAATATTTTGCAATAAAGAGTTTGGACTCAGTTGTGTGCTTTTCTAATTTCCATTCATATGAAAATGATTCCATCAATAAAAAAATAAATTACAAAAAAAAATGATTCTGAGCATTGCAAACAACATGATTCTCAGAAAATTCTCCAGTTAGGAATTTGGGATTATACTGAAAGGATACAATGGGGAGTACGTGCATTTACAACCACACTCATAAATACAGTTGCCGAATGCAAATCAGCATTTCAATAGGAAATATTTCACAAAATAGTTCTTTGACTGTAAAAAGCTCAGACTCAACCTGGAATCTCCATCTCAATAGTCAGATTAAAATACATTTGCTTCATCAATATAATACAAACAATGGAAACAGTGTTGACCATTGGAGCCATGTAGACATTGTAAAATGCAGTTTTTATCCACCTTGCAACAGAGCAGACCATTTTAGAAAGTAATTTATGGATTTTCAAACGTCATTCTATGTTATTTCCTTGAAGTTGCTGTGCATAATTAGAAAACTGTGCTGTTTGTCTCCAGTATTTTTAAAGTTTAGCAAAAAATGAGTATTTCCTTTTCTAAATTAAGTACTGACATCTTGTGGTGAAGTAACCACAAAATACAAACATCTATAATCTGCATAGCTGTAGTAAAAGTTTCTTTCACAAGTATACATAATAAAGATGATTGCTATTTTACCATCTTATTAAAAACATACCCACTTGTCCTAAATCAAACATACACGATGTATAAATGCTGAAAAATGAATGGCCGAATAAGCAAATCCAACTTTGGAGACATTTTTTCTAAGCAGATTGGCTCTAAAGATTCAACTGCTGCCAAAAATGGTGTTTTAGTATGAACACAGTGCATTCAGATAATTAGCATTAAACTCCACGCCAGAACAGGAAGAGGAAGTTCTGTATACCTGGCTTCGGCTACTTTTTTACCATCGTCTAGTGTTCTCCAGTGAATATGATCTCCAAATCCTGAAAAAATAGTTAAATTCCCAGTTTCAATAAGTTATACCACACCAAATCAAATTCTCATATCCAAACAATATGCACTGCGAATCTTAATCATTTGGTGTTAAATACGAAGGGGCCATGTTAAATTGATATTTATCGGTATGGACATTTAAGGATGGGTCTACCCTCGTGATTCTGCAGGGAGTGAAATACTAGGACAATATGGAGAATAAATCAACTATTTCCTTTCATGGATATGCAGGTACTATTAGTTGTTCTCCCTTCTTTTTTTTCCCCTAATAGATTACTGGGTCGAAAACAAAAATGACATTCGCCCTATATTTGTACCTGAGCATCCCATCTAACATAATAATTTACGTAACTACAGGAAACTTGTCATTCTTAGCCACACAACGAGTGATCGGATTTGCAACAGAAGGAGGCCATTAATGATTGTCGTTTTAAAAATACTGACAAACCTCTTCCTCGACTTTCACCCTCAGACGCGTGCGAGCGGATCAGCCCGCTCCAAAGCACGGCGAGCAAGACCACCTGCAGCTTCATGACTCGCTCCGACCTTCCGAGCACTCTGAATGAAGCCGGGGACCCGCCGGAACTGACGCACCCGGCGGCGAGAACGTCTCCCTGATGCCAAATGCGGATGCAGCACTCCTCCCAAAATCATCCTCACGGTCCCCATTTGTAGACGTCGCCCTTTGGAAAATAATGAATCTGTTTCCATACACATAAGTTGCCGGCTGATTCAATTTTATCCATCAACTTAGTTGCAGCATTTTCCATGAAGTTATATGTCTACAGTACAGAAAAAGTTGAATCAAATTGCTTTTCCTCCAAGACATGTATCACACAGATAGCCATGAGCAACTTTCATAGAATTAAATTTCAGCTCCGTGCATCTCCAAAGCAGTCAGGATCACAATGCAGCAATTTCTGAACTTAAGGCCTAGTTAGAAACTGGCAAGTTTGACGTTGTGGGCGTGGCTGAAAGAAGTGCATAATTGGAAATTTAGTATCAAAGGACAGGCAGGTAGGCTGCTTCTGTTGGTAAAAATGAAATCAAATCCTTAAGGAAGAGGCGACATGGATCAGAAAATGTAGAATCCTTGTGGGTAGAGTTAAAGGTTAAAAGATCCTGATGGGAGTAAAATGCAGGCCTCCAAACAGCAGCCAGGGTTTGAGATATAAATTACAATGGTGTTGTGTAATAAACCAGATTTGTTTAGTGAGCTTAAAGTAAAGGAACCCTTAGGAGACAGCGATCATAATGTGATAGAATTTACCCTGCAGTTTGAGAGAGAGAAGCTAAAGTCAGATGTATTAGTTCAGGTGCCTTGCCGTTCAGCGTGGGCAATCATGATTCTCCATCCATCACAGTCCCTGACCCTCCGAATTGTTGTTATTACCTCCCGTTTCTAACCATGATGTTCATCCATCTATCATTCTCATTCTCTGTCTACCTCTGCTTCTTTTTCCTTCCAGTTTTCCAGTTGTAACTAAATGTTCTAATGTCTTTCTCTGCATGATGTGTCCAAAGAATTTTGATCAGTATTACAGCGGAGTAAAGGGAATTACAGAGGCATGAGAGAGAAGTTGGCCAAAGTTGATTGGAAGCAGCCACTAGCAGGGATGACGGCAGAATAGCATTAGCTGGAGTTTATGGGGGCAATTCAGAAGGTACAGGATAAATACATCCCAAAGATGAATATGTATTCCAGTGGGAGAATGGGGAAACCATAGCTAACAAGCCAAAGACAGCATAAAAGCAAAGGAGAGGGCATATAATATAGCAAAAATTAATGGGAACATAGAGAACTCAAAGCTTTTGGAGAGAAAAGATGAAATATGAAGGTAAGCAGGTCAATAACATAAAAGAGGATACTCAATTTTTTTTCAGATATATGAAAAGGAGAGGAGTGGATATCAAACCACTGGAACATGACACTGGAGAGGTAGTAACAGGAAATAAAGAAACGGTGGATGAACTTATTAAGTATTTTGCATCAGTCTTCACTGTGGAAGACACTAGAAATATGCCAGAAATTCAAGAGTGTCATAGGGCAGAAGTGAGAGTAGTTGCCATTACTAAAGAGTAGGTGCTTGGGAAACAGAACGATCTGAAGGTAGATAAGTCACCTGGGCCAATTGGAATACACCCTAGAATTCTGAAAAAGGTAGTTAAAGAGATTGTGGAGGTATTAATAATGATACTTCCAAGAATCACTAGATTCAGGAAAGGTTCCAGAGAAATTGAAAATTGCAAATTTCACTCCTCACTTTAAGGGAGGGAGACAGAAGATAGGCCAGTTAGCCTGCCTTCAGTGGTTGGGAAAATGCTGGTGTCCACTATAAAGGATGACATTGAGGTACTTGGAAGCACAAGAGAAGACAGGCCAAAGTCAGCATGTTTTCCTTAAGTGGAAATCTCACCTGACAAATCTGTTGGAATTCTTTGAGGAAATAACAGTCAGAATAGATAAAGGAGAGTCAGTAGATTTGGATTTGCAGAAGGTCTTTGACAGGGTGCCACTCATGACTGATTAGCAGGAGGCAAAGTGTGGGAATAAAAGGGGCCTATTTTGGTAGGCTGCTGGCGACCAGTGACATTCCTCAGGGCTCAGTATTGGGACCACTTCTTTTTACATTATATGTCAATGATTTGAATGACAGAATCGAAAACTTTGTGGCCAAATTTATGGACAATATGAAGCTAGGTGGAGGCAGGTAGTGTTGAAGAAGCAGAGAATCTGCAGAAGGACTTAGACAGTTTAGGAGAATAGGCAAAGAAGTGGCAGATAGAATATAGTGTAAGGGAGTGTATAGTCATGCACTTTGGTAAAATAAATAAAGCATAGTCTCTTTTCTAAATGGAGAGAAAATTCAAAAATCTGAGGTGCAAGGGGATTTGGGAGATTCATGCAGGATTCCCTAAAGGTTACTTTGCAGGTTGAGTCTGTGGTGTGGAAGGTAAATGTGATGTTAGCATTCATTTCAAGAGGACTAGAATATAAAACCAAGGATGTAATTTTGATGCTTTAGAAAGCACTGGCGAGGCCTTATGGAGAATTGTGAACAGTTTTGGGCCCCCTATCTAAGAAAGGACATACTGATATGGGAGAGGGTTCAAAAGAAGTTCTCACAAATGATTCCAGGATCGACAGGTTTGTCATATGAGGGGTGTTTATTGGCTTTGGGCCTCTATTCACTGGAATTCAGAAGAATGAATGGAAACCTTAATAGAGTGAATGTGGAGAGGATGTTTCCTATGGTGGGGGAGTCTAGGACCAGAAGGCAGAGCCTCAGCATAAAGGGACGTTGTTTTAGATTGGAGATAAAGAGGAATTTCTTCAGCCAGATAATGGTGAATATGTGGAATTTGTTGCCACAGGCAGCTGTGGAGGCCAAGCCATTCAGTATACTTGAGGCAGAGGTCAGTGGATTTTTTATTAGTCAAGATGTGAAGGGATATGGGGAGGTGGTGTGAAATTGGGGCTGAGACAGACAATCTATCATCTCTGTTAAATGGCCTAATTCTGCTTCTATATCTTATGGTCTTATGGTTCAAGAGCCTAATGGTTGAAGGGTAGTAACTGTTCCTGAACCTGGTGATGTGGGGCTTGAGGCTACTGTAGTTCCTTACAGATGGCAGCAGAGAGAAGAGAACATGGCCTGGATGATGGGGGTCATTGATGATGGTTGCTGCCTTTCTGCGACAATGTTCCTTGTAATTGGATAGGATATCCATGGAAGATGTCCATGAGGTTAAAGATTTAATATGTGCTTTCAGACTTCTGTATTTCTGCCTGATGAAAGGGTGAAAAGTGAGAATATCTGGGTTGGGTGGGTTCTTTGATAATGACAGGGTTTACTGAAGCAGTAGAAGACATGGAGTTCATGGGGCAGTGGGGGGGGGGGGGGGTTAAGTCTGGTTTCCATCATGTGCTGAACTGTGTTCCGAGCTTCCTTGCAGTCACAAGCAAAGCATTTGCCATACCAAGCCAAGGTGCATCACAACAGGAAGTTTTCTGTGGTGCATCCTGGAAACTTGAAACATTCAACCCTCTCAAACTCAGCAAGTTTCTTTCCATTCCAGTACATATGAGATGTACTCCTTTATCAAAGGATGGGCTCCCCCTCACCCACACCTCTTCTGTTTATAGAACATAGAATAGTATAGCACATTACAGGCCCTTCGGCCCACAATGTTGTGCTGACCCTCAAACCCTGCCTCCCATATAATCCCCCACCTTAAATTCCTCCATATACCTGTCTAGTAGTCTCTTAAATTTCACTAGCGTATCTGCCTCCACCACTGACTCAGGCAGTGCATTCCACACACCAACCACTCACTGAGGGAAAAACCTTCCTCTAATATCCCCCTTGAACTTCCCTCCCCTTACCTTAAAGCCATTACTTCTTGTACTGAGCAGTGGTGCCCTGGGGAAGAGGCGCTGGCTGCCTGTTCCTGTTAATATCTTGTACACCTCTATCATGTCTCCTCTCATCCTCCTTCTCTCCAAAGAGTAAAGCCCTAGCTCCCTTAATCTCTGATCATAATCCATACTCTCTAAACCAGGCAGCATCCTGGTAAATCTCCTCAGTACCCTTTCCAGTGCTTCCACATCCTTCCTATACTGAGGCAACCAGAACTGGACACAGTAATCCAAGTGTGGCCTAACTAGAATTTTATAGAGCTGCATCATTACATCGTGTCTCTTAAACTCTATCCCTCGATTTATGAAAGCTAACACCCCATAAGCTTTCTTAACTATCCTATCTACCTGTGAGGCAACTTTCAGGGATCTGTGGACATGTACCCCCAGATCTCTCTGTTCCTCCACTCTACCAAGTATCCTGCCATTTACTTTGTACTCTGCCTTGGAGTTTGTCCTTCCAAAGTGTACCACCTCACACTTCTCTGGGTTGAACTCCATCTGCCATTTCTCAGCCCACTTCTGCATCCTATCAATGTCTCTCTGCAATCTTCGACAATCCTCTACACTATCTACAACACCACCAAGCTTTGTGTCGTCTGCAAACTTGCCAACCCATGTAAATAAGGTTGAAAGAGTACAGAGAAATTTACAAGGATGTTGCAGGGTCCAGAGGACCTGAGTTATAAGGAAAGATTGAATAGGTTAGGACTGTATTCTTTAGAATATAGATTAAGAGAAGATTTAATAGAGGTATGCAAAGTTATGAGGGATATAGATAAGATAAATGTAAACAGGCTTTTTCCACTGAGATTGGGTAGACTACAACCAGAAGTCATGGGTTAAGGGAGAAATGTGAAAAGTTTAAGGGGAACATAAGGGAAATTTCTTCACTCAGAGGTTCGTGAGAGTGTGGAACAAGCTGCTAGTGCAAGTGGTGCATGCAAGTTTGATTTCAACATTTAAGAGAAGTGGCTATGGTCCCAGTGCAGGTCAATGGGATCAGGCATGGACTAGATGGCTCGAAGGGTCTGTCTCTGTGCTGTGCTGTGCTGTTATTTTCTGTGACTCTATGATTCTAAAAGAAGTTATTGTTATCTTTTTGTTTGAAGTTATTAAGTTAATCCCAAACAGATCCTTGTGGGACACCGCTAGTCACAACCCTCCATTCTGAATGTACTCCCTCCACCACAACCCTCTGCCTTCTGCAGGCAAGCCAATTCTGAATCCACCTGGCCAAACTTCCCTGGATCCCATGTCTTCTGACTTTCTGAATAAGCCTACCGTGTAGAACCTTGACAAATGCCTTACTAAAATCCATGTAGATCACATCCACTGCACTACCCCCATCTATATGCCTGGTCACCTCCTCAAAGAACTCTATCAGGCTTGTTAGGCTTGATCTGCCCTTCACAAAGCCATGCTGACTGTCCCTGATCAGACCATGATTCTCCAAATGCCCATAGATCCTATCTCTAAGAATCTCTTAAAACAGCTTTCCCACCACAGACGTGAGGCTCACTGGTCTATAATTACCTGGACTATCCCTACTACCTCTTTTGAACAAGGGGACAACATTCGCCTCCCTCCAATCCTCTGGTACCATTCCCGTGGACAACGAGGACATAAAGATCCTAGCCAAAGGTTCAGCAATCTCTTCCCTTGCCTCGTGGAGCAGCCTGGGGAATATTCCATTAGGCCCCTGGGACCTATCTGTCCTAATGTATTTTAACAACTCCAACACCTCCTCTCCCTTAATATCAACATGCTCCAGAACATCAACCTCACTCATATTGTCCTCACCGTCATCAAGTTCCCTCTCAGTGGTGAATACCGAAGAGAAGTTTCCCACATATCTGTCCTCACACCATCCCCCTACCATGTAACAAGAATAGTGTTCCTCTTGATCTCACCTATCACCCCATTAGCCTCTGCATCAATCACTCTCTGTAACATCTGCTGTCTCCAACAGGATTCCACCACCAGGCACAAATTTGTATTCTCCCCCCCCCCCCACAGGAATTGTTCTCTCTGTGACAACTGTGCTTGCTCATCCTTGTCCACAGGTACCCTTCCAGGTACTTCTTAACCCTGCAATTATCCCAACTATTACATATACCTTTACAGCTCCTCGCTCACCTCCACTAAGGGCCAAAATTAGTTCTACCAGGTGAGGCAGCACTTCACATGTGAATCCAGCAATGCCATTCAGTGCTCCCAGTGCAACTTCTTGTACTTCAGGGAAGTCTGGCACGGATTGGCAGAAATCGCTTCATCTACCATCTCTGCACCATTTATCATAATAGCCATAATCTCGTGATGGCCAACCATTTCAAGTCCACTTTCCATTCCCATACCAACGTCCGTCCACAGCTACTTCTTTTGCTAAGTCGTGGCTAGACGCAGATTAGAGGAACAACACCTCAAATTCCCAAACCTGTTGGCATTAAAATTGATTTTTATAACTTCTGATATGCACTCCCCTCAGTCCACACCCTCACTCATTGTTTTCCCTTATTGCCCTGGCGCCATTACCCCTTCTCTTTCCTCTCACACACCTGCTGACCACTTTGGTTCTCCACTTCCTTTCCTTTATTCCTCTCCTATCAGATCCCACTTTTTTCAACCTTTTGCTTGCTACACATTTTACTTTGCAGGTTCTCACATCATTCTCATTTCTCCCTCCTCCTTCACCTCTGACCTACCTTACCTCCTCTCCTATATTCCATTATCACCAGCCTGCTTGTGCCCCTCCTCCTTCCTATATCCTTTCATTCTGGCTTTCTGCCCTCTTTCTTTCTAGTCCTGATGAAGGGTCTTGGCCTGAAACATCGACTGCTTATTCCCCTCCATTGATACTTCCCGACTTGCTGAGTTCCTCCAGAGTTTTGTGTCCTCAATGTAACTTGTCCTTTTGGCACCAAATTCTGACAACAAAGTGAATGAGGTGAAAACTTACACGTTTCAAAGGCATTTCTAGCGGAATGAAAATTTTCATTAATGTGTAGAGATTAATAGTTTGAGTAAAAGAACAGTCTTCTAAAATTTGTACATTCTTCATTTTAATTCACATTTCTTTGAGTCTTGGATTGGAATTATCATGATGCAAACTAATCAAATACACACCAAGGCAAAAACATAAAATATGAATATTTCTGTTAGAATCATAGTTAGTTAAAGAATCATAGAATTAAGCATCATAGAAACAGTCCTCATGGCCCAATTTGTCTTTGCCAACCAAGGTGTCTATCTAAGTTCATCTAATTTGCCTATGTTTGAGCCATATCTTTCTAAACCTTTCCTATCTATGCACTGTCCAAACACATTTTAAATATTGTTATGGTAGCTGCTTCAACTATTTCCTCTAGCAGTTCATTCCATATAAATGTCGTGCTCTATGTGTAGAAGTTGCCCCTTAGATCCCTTTGGAATCTTTTCTCTCTGACCTTAAACCTATGACCTTTGTTTTTTTTCATCATCTCTTTTAAACTACAAAGGTTGCAATTTCAAACAAAAGGTCAAATAGAAGGTCAGTTATGATAAGAAATAATACTTTTGAAGTGGTTCTCATTCGGTGTTGAATTTCTGTATTACTAATTATGTTTAACTGGAGGATATCTCTGGATGTACTCCATATCTCAAAGATTCCTTGTCTGCCACTCACAAAATCCATTATATCAGTTTAAAAATGTAAAGGTACATATTTAAGTTCATATATTTGACACCGTTCAAAAGCCAAAAAGAGACAATCAAGCACACTGTATTGAATTGAATGAAATTGAATTGACATTATTTCTTACATTCTTCACATACACAGAGAGTAAAAATCTTTGTTATGTCTCTGTCTAAATGTGCAATTATAGTAATTTATAATAAACACAACCAGTGAATGTAAAACAGAAATACAGTTGTGTCAGCATGAATTAATCAGTCTGATGGCCTGGTAGAAGAAACTGTCCCAGAGCCTTTTGGTCCTGTCTTTTGTGCTGCAGTACTGTTAACCCGGTTGGTATCAGCTGGAATAGATTGAGGTTGGGGTGACTCAGGTCCCCAATGATCCTTCAGGCCCTTTTTTCACACCTATCTTTGAAAATGTCTTGATTCATGGGGAGTTCATAACTACAGATGTGCTGGGCTCTCCGCACCACTCTCTGCAGAATCCTGTGATTGAGGGAAGTACAGTTCCCATACCAAGCAGAGGTGCAGCCAGTCAGGATGCTCTCAATTGTTCCCCTGTAGAAAGTTCCTAGAATTTGGGGGCCCATTCCAAACTTGCTCAATTGTCTGAGGTGAAAGAGGCGCTGTTGTGCCTTTTTCACCGCACAGCTGGTGTGTACAGAGCACCTGAGGAGCTCAGAAATTGGATACCGAGGAACTTAAAGATGTTCACTCTCTCAACCCCAGATCCATTGATGTCAATAGGGGGTTAACCTGTCTCCATAACCAGCTCTTCTGTTTTTGTGACATTGAGGGAGAGGTTGTTTCTTGACACTACTGTATCAGAGAGATGACTTCTCTCCTGTAGGCCACCTTGTTATTGTTTGAGATAAGGGCAATCAATGTAGTGTCATCGGCAAATTTAAATAGCAGATTAGAGCGGTGGGTTGTGGCACAGTCATGGGTTTACAGGGAGTAAAGGAGGGGACTTAGTACACAGCCCTGAGGGGCTCCCGTGTTGAGAGTCAGAGTGGCAGAGGTGAGGGAGCCCACTCTTACCACTTACCCGCAATCTGGCAGGAAGTCCAGGATCCAGCTGCAGAAGGCAGGATCAAGGGAGAAGTCTCTGAGTTTCCGGTTGAGCCTGGATGGAATTATGGAGTTGAATGCTGAACTGTAATCCAAAAACAGCATCCTCACATAAGCATCCTTCTTCTCCAGATGTGCATGGGCGGTATGTAGAGCAGTGGCTATTGCATCATCTGTCCATCGGTTGTGTCTGTAGGCGAGTTGTAGGGGGTCCAGCTTGGGCGGTAGCGTACTGCAGATGTACTCCTTGACCAGCCTCTCAAAGCATTTGTTTATTACATTGAATGTACGGTTAGATTATAATTTTGGCTTCCTAGCTTGTTGAGATATTTGGGGCGGTCCTTCATGGATAAACAAGAGAAAATTTGCAGATGCTGGAAATCCGAAGAAACACACACAAAATGCTGGACGAACTCAGCAGGCCAGGCAGCATCTATGGAAAGGAACACAGTTGACATTTTGGGCTGAGACCCTTCTGCAGGTCGAAACTTCCACTGTACTTAACTTCATGGATAGATTGTTTTCCTACTAGCTGACAGAGAATGGAAAATTTTTCAACTGTACAACAAATTAGTTAACTTCTTTAAGCCTGCATCAGTGTTCTTTCTTAACCCATGAGCCTCATTTCACCTCTCTTCTACATCATATTATTCTAACAAAACCTCCTGCAAACAGTGCCAAAATGAAGTTCTCTCTTTTTTTCCAGACTCAAACATTTTCTAAAATCTATAGGATGTATTTGAAGAATCTACACAAACCTCTTATCTTTTGTAATGTCACCTAGCTTCACGTTGCCTCCAAATGAATCCAAAATCAATCAGGAATAATTTTACTATTTCTATTTAATCAATAAAGGATAATGCTTTTGTTAGTTTCTTATAAATGTTCTCCTATAAATATGGAATGATTGACAGAGGAGGAGGCTGCTCAAAAATGGAAAAAGGCTTAATAAACAGAGGAAAGGTGGAAAAAGCTGATACACAGCTTTAAGAATTACAGAACGGCCTTACACGCTAGAAAAGTTATTGAAAACAAACTTAGATACTGGAAATTTAAAAGTAAATGGAAAACACCAGAAATCCTCTGGAGGTAAGGTAGCATTTCTGCAAAGAGAAACATTAACTCTTCCTCTTGGAGAAAAGCTGTTTCCAGTTGTAGGCGACTCCACAATAAGCCTTAATTAATCACTAAGGGGGATTTCAACCCTAACATTGTTACTGAGTCGTAGAGTAATGCAACGACATTTAACTCTACGCCCATATTCTCCACTCAATCGTATGCTTTTACAATAAATCTTTCTTGGCGAAAAAGGGAGAGGCTGTCCGAACAAACACTCGCTGGGAAAATCCATTCGCTGTCGGACACCAACTACTTGTACGCAAGTTTTAGAAAAGTGAATTATGAAGAGCTCATTGGAAAATGCCAGCACATTGATATTACAATGTCCTCGTTGGATGTGCAGCCTCACACAACCCTTCTTCCCTTTTGTTCGGGTAATGCCAACACACTCCGCCAGCCTCCCAATGCGCATAGGCGGGCGGGCGAGCGAGCGCCCGCCCTCCCGCCCGCAGCAGCAGGGTGCGGTGCCCGTGACGGAATTAGCGCGGGACGCGTCACGTGCCGGGAGACGCATTGGAGGCTCGTGCACTCCGTCCCGATCTCCATCTCTTTCCATACCCGCCATCTTGCTCACCGCGTGTTTCCTTTGGGTCCGGACAAACACAACAAGGTTTGTGACCGGGGCAGAAAAGTTTCCTGTCACTATGATTGACCGCGCAGTTGTCGCCCTGATAAAATCGAGGTGTAATCTCCGTGTTAGTAAATTACGTGCAAGAGCGGGGAAACGAGAAATCGCTGTGAACAAAATTAGTTTGGAGGTGGGATTTTAAATTCGGCTGGTTTGAGCTACATTTTGTGGCTGGTTGCTTTCTAAGGCTGGGCACGTTAGGCCGCGACAGGACTTGAGTGGAAGAAAAGTGTAATAACCATGTGTCAGATCGATGTGGTCTTTTTCCTGAGATATCGGAACTGGTGGTGAAGCCTGAACGGAACTGAAGTTTTCAGTGTGCACCGTACGTTTGTCATGCTACTCAAATACCTATCTCTCCGTTCGCTGAAAAAAAATTAGTTTAAAAGTAAAGTACAGCTATAATAAATCTAGTCGTCATTTACGTTTATCGAACGAGAAGTCCTTTCTGTGCAGGTATTGAAGTTACTTAGATGGCAAGTTTTACATGGAAATTAATCTTTAATTAACTGGCCTAGATCGCATTGTAATGTTTGCTATTTTGCGAAAATAATGTAAATATGGTGATTTTGAATTTTTTTTGCCTTTCCCAGATTATACACTATGAATCAGGAAAAATTAGCAAAACTACAGGCTCAGGTCCGGATAGGAGGAAAGGTGAGATCATTGTTTGTCACAGTTGTTTATGTAATGACAGCCACTAATTTAATATCAATAAAATTAGTGTTCCGTTTTTGTGACACCATTTCATGGTATAACTTTTTAAATGCTACTACTAGATTGTTGCTTTTGTTAATAAGGGATGTTACACTTAATCCTTAATTTCAAAGCCTAGAACTACAGGAGTGTTTGTAGTTTTTACTGTTTTGACATCTACAGAGAGAGAGATATGAACTTTTTCATATTCATCTTTTTGTCGTTCTGTGCTAAAGTCATTGACCAGAAAGATTAATATCATTCTCAAATTATTTTGGCTTTTTGCAGCATTTTGTTGTAAATGTCATTTTTCTAGTGGCTGTGGAACTCTGCTTTTGAACTGGAGTTTTAAAGACAACTGTCATTAATGCTTGCATTGTCTTACCAATCAGGATAATTAAATATGTTCCTTTGTATGTTCACATATTTTGAATATTGTAATAATTTTGTATTTGCCTATCCTGGTTCACTTAGAAGGCAGCAAATGTTTCTTAAGCTATTGCAAACCATGTGAAGAGAACTCTTAATATACTCTGAAAAGGGCATTTCCAGCAGTTTTATTCAGTGATGATGAAAGAATTCAGCCTTGTCAAAGTTGGTTTGGTGTGTGACTGGAAGATATATTTGATCTTTTCATTGGTTTAGATTTTGAGGTTATCATTGCCGTTAGGATCATTTTAATAATAGAAACTCAAATGGCCCTGTTAAAATATGACAGACTGAAATGCAATTATTATTTGTAAAGTTCTTTTTAGGACTCTGCATCTGCATCTTCCAAAGTGCTTCTCAGTCAATGAAGGTCTTCTGGTTTAACTGCTTCTGTCAGGTGTGGAACTTAGCAGTTAATGTTCACGCAAGTGCCGCAGACCAAATAAAGGTTTTGATCTGATTGGTTGAGAAATAAATATTGGCTGGAACGCTGAAATAAATCTGTTTTGGTTCAAAGGGATATTTTATATACTTTCACAGGGGCCCTCTGATTTTTTTAATCTTCAGAATTTCACATAGAGCAATGTAACTCGTGGCTGGATTGAATTTGCTAGATTAGGTCCTCAAGGCATTTGCATTGAACATGAGTTGTCACTGAGCAAATCTGTTTGACTTGTATCAGTTCTGGCTACAACGATAGCTCTCTCAGTGAGAGCATTGTAGGATCATCTTTGCCGTATTGACTACAGCAGTTTAAAGCACAAATAACTTTGCAAACCAGTAATGGATAATAAATGCAAAATTCTAACATCATAGTGCCATGTAAAGTGGAATAGTTCATGTTTTTTTGACATACTAAATTTTTTTTTAAATTGCCTGCATTATCAAATATGAAAGTGCATTGGCTTTTTATTAATTTCTGGGTTAGTACTGCTGAGAAGACCAGCACTTGGTGTTCACTTTATAATTAATTTGGAGGAGTATGTTCTCGTTATCAGTTTAAGAAATATCAGGTAGACTCTGAAAGGAAATGTAATGCTTTGCCTCTGTGTTGACCTGAATGATTATTCCTTTTCCTTACTGTTGTACAAATGCATACTGTTCCTAATGATGTGTTTTCTCGTGGTGACTGCTTTGGTGGATGTCACCTGTAAATTTAACAATGGTTAACACTGAATTAGCATTTCCAGTTTTTGAATTTGAATGTATTTTCACGTTTATTGATTAGACAAGTGTTTGGTACCCAAAAATACAAGTCTTAGGATAAGCCTATGTAAACTGATGACAAAATTTTGTAAATCAAATTTTGTTGTTTTTTCAAAACCATGTACCCAACATTTTTGGATCATGGTTTTAAGAAAGCACCTCTGTTGGGTTTGTAGTACATTTAGCTTTTTACCCAATATCTTCATATCATTAGTGGGTTAAAAAAAATCTTGTTTGACTATTTAATTGTTTTAGTAAAAAAATTAACAAAGGTGGAAATAGGGGCTAAAGAGCAAAGCTCTTTAGGACAACAGAGGTTGTTGCAAGAGCAGAGGTGTGGCCATGGGATGGCTTCAAGTCAGTGGACTGGGTCGTTCATGTTCAAGGACTTGGCTATGGATCTGAATAAATACACCACAGTTGTCACAGACGTTATTAAAACAGTTGTAGTCGAGGGTGTCTCCAGAAAATCTTTCAGTCTTCCGCAATCAGAAACTGTGGATAAACCATGAGATCCTTAATCTGCTAAGAGCCAGATCAAGAGGTATTCAAGTCTGGTGACCAAGAAAATTACAAGAGGTCCAGGTATGATCTCTAAAAAGCCATTTCACATGTTAAGTGGCAATTCCAGATTAAACTTGATTCAATGAAGGATGCTTGACAGTGGTGGCAGGGCTTGAATAGTATCACCTCTTGTAAAACTAAATCAAGAGTCATAGGCGACAACAGGGCTTAGCTTCCAGATGTGCCCAATGCCTTCTATGCTCGCTTTGAACGTCAAAACATGAAGGAAGCATCACGAACTCCCACAGCCCTTGATGATCCTGTGATTTCAGTCTCTTGAAGCTGATGTATGAGCAGTCTTTAGAAGGGTGTACCCAAAGCATCAGGCCCAGATGGGGTACCTGGCTAAGTACTAAAGACCTGTGCTGATCGGGTGGCTGAAGTGTTCATTGAGATCTTTAACCTCTCACTTTAGCAATCTGAGAAATCCACCTGCTTCAAGCAGGCTTCAGTTATACTGGTGCCAAAGAACATGGTAATGTGGCTCAGTGACTATTGTCCAGTAGCACTTACATCCGCTGTGATGAAGCATATCAAGTCTGCCTGAAAAGCGATCTGGATCCACTCCAATTTGCCTAGCTCCCCTGCAGATAGAATCTCACTGGCTTTTCACTCTACCCTGGAAAATTTCGAAAACAAAGATGCATACCTCAAGATAATCTTTATCGACTACAGCTCAGCATTCAATACCATCACCTAAAACTAATCAATAAGCTTCAATTCCTTGGCCTCAATACCTCCTTGTGCAATTGGATCCTGGATTTCCTCATTTGTAGACCCCAGTCAGTTCGGATTGGCAACAACCATCTCTTCCATGGTCGATCAGCACAGTTGCACCACAAGGCTATGTGTTTGGCCCTCTGCTCTACTCTCTTTACACTTATGACTCCAATGCCATATTCAAGTTTGCTGACAACTCCACAGTTGTATATGCAAAGTCAAAGCTGGTGATGAATCAACATATAGGAGGGAGCTTGAAAATTTGGCTGAGAGATGCTGTAGCAACAACATCTTAATAAATATCAGCAAGACCAAGAAGGCTGTTATTGACTTCAGGAAGACGAAACCCGAGGTCCATGAGCCAGTTCTCATCTGAAGATCAGAGGTGGAGTGGGTCAGCAACTTTAAATTCCTTGGTGTTAGAGGATCTCTGCTGGGGCCCCGCACTTAAGTGCAATTATGAAGAAAGCCAGGA
Source organism: Hypanus sabinus (assembly GCF_030144855.1). NCBI lineage: Eukaryota > Metazoa > Chordata > Chondrichthyes > Myliobatiformes > Dasyatidae > Hypanus > Hypanus sabinus. Next base: position 43,852,066 of record NC_082716.1, on the reverse strand, counting down.
AGCACCTCTGCTTCCTTAGCAGTTTGTAAAGATTCAGCAGGATAGTTAAAATTTGACAGATTTCTATTTCCATAGATGTATGGTGGAAAGTATACTGACTGGTTGCATCACAGCCGGGTATGGTAACACCAATGTGATTGGAATAGAAAATACTACAAGAAGTAGTGGATATGGCCCTGTCCATCACAGGTAAAGCCCTCCCCTCTGAGCACATCTGCATGAAATGTTGGCGCAGGAAAGCAGCATCCATCATCAGGGACCCTACCACCTGGGACAGGCTCTCGCTGCTGCCATCAGGAGCCTCAGGACTCAACCACCGGGTCCAGGAATGGTTATTACCCCTCAACCATCAGTCTCTTACACCAAAGGAGGTAACTTCACTCATCTTCTCTCACCCCATCGTTAAAATGCTTCCACAACCTATAGACTCAAACTTTCAAGGACTACTCTTCTCATATTCTTTATTTATTTCCTTTTTTTGTATTTGCTCTGTATTGTCTTTTGCACACTGGTTGAATGCCCAAGTAAGTTTCGGTATTTCATTCTATTATGGTTGCTATTCTGTTATAGATTTATTAAGTATGCCCACAAGAAAACGAATCTCAGGGATGTATATGTCTACATTTATGAGCTTCAATTATAAATTTACTTTGAACTTTGAAATAGAGGTATTGATAAACTGTGATTGTAGTAGTTCAACCGTGGTAGAACTATGACATCTGTAGATGTCATGGCTTCACCATACACAATTTCAATAAACCAATAATTTTTTTCATCCCTGCCTGCCCAGTATTCACTTAAATATACACAGACTTACTCTCAAAGTTGCAGTATATTTCTATGTTCATGGTTACAAATTTTGTTCATGCAGTGATCTAAGCTGTAAGAAGTCACGTAGGATTCTTAAGCATGTTACTATCCAGTGATCCTTGCTAGCAAGTACACAAGTAACTACCAATTACAGTAGGATTGGGTTTGGCTTTAATGTCCTATACGGTATTTGCATTTTGTTAGCGCTGACAATTATGACTTAATCATAAGATGGTGCATTGACTGTATCTGCAGTCTACCTAAGACCATTGTATGTAGTAACAGAGTAATGCCCATCATGTGTAAACAAAAGCATAACAGTCCTGTTGTATATCCACATAGATTATAAAAGCTTCTTCCAGTAAGTTGAAGATGAGGAATTCACAATTTGTAGTGTCCGTTTTGAGAGTGTGATGAAGAGGTTTCATCAAGAAATGATGACTAAATGGTTGGTTTTACCATGAAATATTATTTTAAATGAATTTAGGGTACAAACATATTGAAATTCTTAATCTTTCTATATTTCTAAGAAATCTTTTGCAAAAATAAACTTCCATATTTTATCTATTAACCATTAAATAATTGTTTTGTTTTGGAGTACATTTCTTTAATAGATTCTTCCTTGTATTTGTTGAATTGGTTCTACCCACCATTGCACAAAAGGTGAAGATGTAAGTGGAATTGGATTAGGTGTCAAATCTGCCATTTTCTAGTACTATGATACAGGACAGCACATTTTCCAATTGATAATTGATAGTATTTAGCTTAATTTTGACATCTATAAAGAAGGAGCTGTTGTGCTTCATGAATTTGACTATTTGTTGGTTCATATTTATTGCTTTTCTAATTTTAAAGTCTTTCCCATCCAACTGTGGAAGTCATTTTGGAAAAAAGTAGGTCCCACCAACAAATTACCTTGGCTTTGCCCATACAGAACTTTAATATAATTTAACAAATATAAATACTTGTTAAAAACATATGTTTTCCATTTTCTCTCCCTTTCATGATGCAATTCATTGCCTTTGTTACTTCTGAATCTCAGTCTTCCATTGACTTCCTGAACAGACTTGTGTTCTGTGCTCTTTAAACTTTTGATTGTTCAAAACTTCAGCTTCCTTCCATGTTTCACTCTTCTTGATAATCTATTTTGGCATATGGTAAGCAACAGTGGTCTTAAAATTCTGATGCTTGCCTTTGGATTTCTATTTCATAGTGTCTTTTTCTATTCCTGTAAGCTCCTGTGAGCTCAACAACCTTTCTGACCCCTTGAACATTCAATAGTTTAATCACTCTACCTTTTGCAGCTTTGTCCTGAACAGTTGCTGCATAATGTCTTGAATTTCCTTCCAAAGTATAAATTTGTTTCTTCTTAAATGTTTCTCAAAGACGACCTCTGACGGAGTTTCTGTGTCATCTGCCCTATTGTATCCTGATGTGAGTGCATTGCCAAATTTTGTTACCATTCTTCTGGCTATCATAATATGTGGAAGAGTCTGTATGACCAAACTACACATGGAAGTGGATTGATTATTTCTACTTAAGGAGGTAGTTCAGTTTTCCTAAACTCTTGTCCTACTATTCCATCCAAGTTTGTGAACTTTGTTTACTAGGACTATGTTTCGATTTGACTTTTGATTCCAGCCGTTGAAATTAATTTGAATCTCTAAATATTTTGTTATATTAAAACCCTCCCTTTCATTGAATTAGTCCAAAAATTCCATCTGATTAATGATAAGTTGTGTATTAAGTTTAATGATAGTTGTGTATTAAATTCTGAGGATCAAACACTTTTTGAATGTAAGGTGATTTGGAATGTGAGTTTTACAGTAATAAATTGTACAAACAAATTAGCTTTTGTACAAATAATTATGTATTATATGTATACTTAATATTTCTGACCTTTTTGTATGTATTCTTTTTGTGTAAGGAAAAAAACAGGTTGACCAATAGAATGTAGTATAAACAATTTACTAGAACTTAGGGGTATTATGCAATCAATATATTGAAATTACTGTTGCTTAAAATAGTTTATTTCAGATCTGTGATCATCCACCTTTTGACTGCTTAAGCAATGTCCTGCAAGGAAAATTTTGTGAATTGCATTGAATATGGTTGCAATGGCATTAGAAAAATAATGCGTGCTTCTTGTTCGGCTCAGATAAATCTGACACCAGCTTTAAAAAGAATTTTTAAAACCCTGACTTTGGAATTACATATGCACCATTTCTTCATCATTTCCACTAAAATCATAATGTAATTTTCAGTTTGCAAATATGCTTTGCTTTAATTCATTAAGTAATCATGAATGAACTGTTTGAAATTAGATAAGATATTAAAAGGGACTACAGATTTTAAAACATTCAACTGCCATCCAATTTGATTAACTTTATATTCATTGCATTTTGTCAGGGCACAGCTCGCAGGAAGAAGAAGGTAGTGCATAGAACAGCTACAGCTGATGACAAGAAATTGCAAAGTTCACTGAAGAAACTAGCAGTTAATAATATTGCTGGCATTGAGGAGGTAAGTTTTACATATTTCTTTGGTTATTGGGTTACTTTGTCAATCTGCCTTTCTACCAGTGGACTTTGGGTTCAGACCCAACGAATAATTGTCAAACACAAATACATACCGTATATTAGCACACTTGCGTTGCTCAGTTGAATTACAGAGGCCCGCTCCTAGAGCTTGGGAAAATCTGCATATCAAATGAGCCCTAAGTACTGTCTGGGGCTGCTTGTTAAACACTTATTTGTGGCGGTCCGCACACACAGGACTCTGGGAGCCGCAGGCAGACGCATGGCCCACTGGGGGCGGACCTTCTGGGGACGGTCTGACGTCATGTCCGCCTCGCTTGTCACAGGGACCTATAGGAGGGGAGATTTAAGCGCGCGAGTTTGAATCAGGAAAGTCATTCTGAGTTCAGCTCTCTGCCTCCGTGTGTTCCTTCCGTAGCGCTTTGTGCATGACTACATGTTAACACATACATACTCTGTTGCTAATCTTCTTCGGCAGCTTTCCCATGCAACAAGTATTCCTTTGTTCTTTAGTTATCTTTGCAGCATTTTTAACCAAGCTGCAAATAAGTCAAGTTAGGTTTTAGCCCTTTTAATTCTGCTTATAATTCCTAATTTTTAGTGTTTTTATCTAAAAATATCAGACCAACGTTAAGATACATCCCTTAATTTTATGTGCCAAATATATCTTTTTTGATTTATACTTATGCTTGCTCTCTTGCAGCTCTTAAACCAAGAACAATGTGGCTAGTAATTTAATATTTTCAATGTTTCCCTTGAAAGATCCAACCCCTATCCCTCCATTGTAAGCTACTCTTGACATTATAGTTGAAATGAGAATTCATAAGCTCCTACAAAAGCTCAGATTTTAAAAACATGAAACCCTTCAGGTCAGGAAGCATCTGTGGAAAGGTGAAGCTTGGGTTAAGTCTCAGGTTGGTAAATTTAGTAGGAACCTGAGTTTTACAGGTCAAGCAGTTTTTGGATCAAACTTTAATATCTCAGTCAATTGGCTTCCAGTGAGCTGGTGCAGGTTGAGCACCCTTTATGAGTCCAGGATGAGCAGGATATTCCACAGTTTTCATCTGTTTTTAATCTTTTGTAGCCTTTGAAACATGGGCCTGCATCCACCTTTTTTTGTTGCTGTTGGGTTTTGTTCTTTTCTGGTATTTTGCTTTCAGCCTTTCCATTATGAGTAACTCTACCTTATGTGGAAGATTGCTGATGATTGTACTTCTGGACTATTTAACACATTAATTTCTCTATTAAAAAACTTCAAATACATTGCAAGATTTAATCCTACCTGATGACATTGATTAATCTAATGAAAGTAAGAACTTGTACAGTACTGTGCAAAAGTATGAGGCAGCCTAGAATGTTGATGTAAATTTTGTTTTTTATTTTTTGTATTCTGCATTAGTACATTAGTAGAAAAGAAATTTTAGATTTCCATTCAGATTCCAAAAAATTAAATATTACAGTATTTTGTTAAAGAAAGTAACATATTAAATAATTAGCCATTTTTCAAATGCAACTTGCTTACTTAGTAGGTACAGTGCTTATGAAAAGTGTTCACCCTCTTGGAAGTTTTCATGTCTTATAGCATTGAATCACAGTAGATTTAATTTGGCTTTTTTTTGACACTGATCAACAGAGAAAAGACTTTCGTGTGAAAGCAAGAACATACCTACAAAGTAATCTAAATTAATTAGAAATAGAAAACACAAAATAATTGATTCCATAAGTATTCACACCCCCCCACCCGCTTCATATGACACCAAATCATCACTATTGCAGCCAACTGGTTTTAGAAGTCGCATAATTAGTTAAATGGAGATCACCTGCCTGCAGTGGAGGTGTTTCAATTGATTACAGTTTAAAAAAAGCCTGTACCTGAAAGGTCTAACTGCTGATGAGCCAGTATCCTGGCAAAAACTACACCATGAAGACGAAAGAAAGCTCCAAACAACTCCAAAAAGGTTATTGAAAAGCACAAGCCAGGAAATGTACACGAGAAAATTTCCAAGTCACTGAATATCCCTTGGAGTACAGTTGTTAATCATCAAGAAATGGAAAGAATATGGTACAGCTGTACATCTGTAGGCCGTCCTCAAAAACTGAGTAACCATGCAAGAAGGGGACTAGTGAGGAAGGCCACCAAGATTCCTATGACAACTCTGGAGAAGTTAGAAGCTTCAGTGGCTGAGATGGGAGAGACTGCACATTCAACAACTGTTGCCGGGATGCTTCATCAGTCACAGCTTTATGGGAGAGTAGCAAAGAGAAAGCTGTTGTTGGTGGGAGGGGGGGGGGAGCTCACATGAAATCTCGGCTAGAGTTTGCCAGAAGACATATGGGAGACTCTGAAGTCAGCTGGAAGAAGGTTCTGTGATCTGATGAAACCCAACTTGAGCTTTTTGACCATCAGAATAAACCTGATGTAAACCAAACACTGCACATCATCAAAAACACACCATCTCTACTATGAAGCTTGGTGGTGTCTGCATCATGCTGGATGCTTCTGAAGGTAGAGGGTAAAATGACTGCAGCAAAATACAGGGAAATCCTGGGAGTAAAACCTGATAACGACTGCAAAAGAACTGCCACTTGGTATAAGAGCAAACATGAGGAAATCTGCAGATGCTGGAAATTCAAACAACAACACACACAAAATGCTGGTGGAACACAGCAGGCCAGGCAGCATCTATAGGGAGGAGCGCTGTTGACATTTCGGGCCGAGACCCTTTGTCAGGACTATCTGAAAGGAAAGATAGTAAGAGATTTGAAAGTAGTGGGGGGAGGGGGAATGCAAAATGATAGGAGAAGACCAGAGGGTGTGGGATGAAGCTAAGAGCTGGAAAGGTGACCTGGCCTGCTGTGTTCCACCAGTATTTTGTGTGTGTTATTGCCACTTGGTATAAGATTTGTTTTCCAGCAAGTTAATGATTCCCAAGCAGAAAGCCATAGCAACACGTGAATGGCTTAAAAACAGCAAAGTTAATGCCCTGGCATAGCAAAGTCAATGTCTGGACCTCAGATCATTTGGACTTGAAAAGGGCTGTCACTCACAAGCCCCATGCAATCTGACAGAGCTTGAGCAGTTTTGTAAAGAAGAATGAGGCAAAATTGCAGTGTCCAGATGTGCAAAGCTGAGAGACCTATCCACACAGACTCAAGGTTGTGATTGCTGCCAAGGGTGCATCTGCTAAATACTGAGTTGAAGACGGTAAATACTTGTGTAATCAATTATTTCGTGCTTTGTATTTGTAATTAATTTAGATCACCTTTTAGAGATCTGTTTTCACTTTGACACAAAAATCTTTCCTGTTGATTGGTGTCAAAAAAAGCCAAATTAAATCCACAGTGATTCAATGTTGTAAACCAATAAAATATGGAAACTTCCAAGAGGGATGAGTACTTTTTATAGGCACTGTATATAGCCCTGAGCAAGGTTTAATAAAGATAACAAACAGGTGCTAATGATCAATGACATAATGAGTTGAATGAACTAAACTTATTAACTGAAACCGAAGGAATCAGTCTGGGTAAGGGACAACCAAACTAAAAGGCGAGGGTGTGGCAGATGTGCTAGTTCAACCTTCAAGTCATCGATTCTTATACTGATCATCCTGCATCAGCATGGTCTTTCTTGAGCAGAAACTTTACAAAAAGCAGGAGTTTCAAGTTGTGTTATCCAAGCTCTTCTGACAAAGCACAAAGAAACTTGAGAAGGTCGAGGATCAGAAATGCATTGGTGGGCCATGGAAACTGAGTGCAGCAGACGAGTTACATCAAACTGATATCCCTTCTAATTCGTAAGAAGTACAGCACTGCTATCACAAAAACCACTGGAACCCAAGTAAACCCGTCTGCAGTATGGCAAGGTCTTGTCTGAAGTGGTCTTCTTGGAAGAGTTGTTAGCAAAAAACAAGTCCTCTGAAGTGGAAACAAAGTCAAGAGAGTCACCTACACACAAATCACAAGGATTGGGGTGTTGAACGATGGCAGCAAGTACTCTGGACTGACAAGTTAAAATTTGAAATATGTGGCTCAAACAAGGAGGCAGTTTGTTCGCAGAAGAGCTGGAGAGGACTGGTATAAATGAGAGTCTGTAGCCAATGGTGAAGCGAGATGGAGGTTCCCTGCAGATTTGGAACTGTATTTCTGCAAATGGAGTTGGTAATCTGGTCAGAATTAATGGAATTCTCAATGCTGAGTGGTACAAACAGATTTTCATCCATCATCCATCATTAGGGAGGTGTTCCCAACTTCATTCTGTAGCAGGACAATGACCCCAAACATATGGCCAAGGTCTTAAAGCACTATGTTCAGGGGAAAGAAGAACAAGGAGTTCTGCAACAGATGGTATAGCCTCAACAGAGCCCTGATACCAACATAATCAGAGCTGTCTGGGTCTACCTGGAGAGACAGAAGCAAGCAAGCTAGCAGAAGTCTAAACCTACCAGCCAATTTTCTTACAAAACTGTATGACAGCATCTTTAAGAGAATTGATGCAGTTTTAGTCACATTAGATTTTGATTTGGTTTAGTGTTTTTGTTTTACAGCTCTTTTCAGTTTTTTTTGATACTTAGAAATTTTTCTTTTTATTTTTGAAACCATCTTTGCTTTACAGAATTTTTTTTTATGTGCCAAGACTTTTGCACGGTACTGTATATTCAGTAGTTAATTTTTTTAATTTAATGCAAACTTATTTCTTAACTGCTTATTGTCACCCTGTTCTGAATTTAAGTGCTCCTCTGAATTGTAGATACTGATGTTCACTCATCATTCCTTGGTGAGCTGTTGTAATTTTTTAAGTTGGTATGCCTTTGAAAATTCAAAATGTAACAAGCTTACATAATGACAAATGCAGACAATGTGAGTAACTGGTTTAAAGAATGAAATAATTAAAGAATACAAATATTGTGCAGTTGTAAATTACAAAGAAATAATTGGAGCTAGTCTCTATTTCTGTATTAAAAGAATAGAAAATTGGGTTTACTAAGATATATTTGTCTCATGGCAGACCATAGGCATAATGTATAAGACTTTCCAATATTTGATATGCAAAAAAAATCATTAGTGTTGATAAAGTAAGCTAGATTTGATTCAAGGGTTGGGATAAGTTAGCAAAAGTATTGTAGTTGGAGAAGCACATTGCTGAGAAAGTTTTAACAACGGAGATAAATTTAAGCATTCCAGTTCATCTCAATTGTTAACTCAATCCTCATGGGCTGAAATGGAGTTGTTTTTTACTGATGGCTCAGAAGAAAACCACCAAACAACGTTTTCATTATGGGTCAATGCTTTCTTGACTTCACTATCTGTGTATTGTATTGATTTCTTAGTCATAGTGAAGTTACAGGACAGACAGATTTCATTGCTGACCCCTTAGCTTAATGTGCTTTCAAACAAATAGGGTTAACAACCTGGATGGAAAATGTTTGTTTTATTTCATAGTATTGTAGCGGTGTGCTACACGCAGCGCTAAAATTACGACACGGAGTTGGTAACTGCATTTGAAGGAAAAAACTTTATTCGAAATCCTCAGCCTCACTTTTAAGCCTCCCTCAACCTGCCCCCTCATGGCGCAGAGGCTCCAAAGCTCTGTGCTCGCAAACCCCCGTAGGCTATCTAATTGTGAGCCGGTTCGGATGCGCCAGACAATGGGTCGCCACATAACCCCCCCCCAGAACCGGCGATACACCCCCCAATGTCCACAGTCTGGGCCAGAACCTGCTTGGGAGGTCGGCCTCTGCGCCGAGGTGCCGGAAACTCGGCCGGTTGTGCCAGGTCCACATGGGCCGGTTTGAGGCGGTCCACCGTGAAAACCTCCTCTTTCCCCCCAACGCCAGCACGAACGTGGACCCGTTGTTCCAGAGCACCATAAACGGCCCCTCGTATGGCCGCTGCAGCGGTGGCCGATGCCCGCCCCTTCGTACAAACACAAACTTACAGTTCTGCAGGTCTTTGGGTACGCAGGTCGGGTTCTGCCCATGCTGTGAAGTGGGTATGGGGGCCAGGTTACCGAGCTTCTCGCGTAGTCTGCCCAGGACTGCTGCGGGATCTTCGTCTTGCCCCCGTGGGGTTGGTAGGAACTCCCCAGGGACGACCAGGGGCGTGCCGTATACCAACTCGGCCGACGAGGCGTGCAGGTCGTCCTTGGGTGCTGTGCGGATGCCGAGTAGGACCCAGGGAAGCTCGTCCGCCCAGTTGGCTCCTCGCAGGCGGGCCATGAGGGCCGACTTCAGGTGACGGTGGAAACGCTCCACTAGCCCGTTCGACTGTGGGTGGTAGGCAGTTGTGTGGTGCAGCTGAGTCCCCAAAAGGCTGGCCATAGCTGACCACAGGCTGGAGGTGAACTGGGCGCCTCTGTCGGAGGTAATGTGGGCCGGTACACCAAAGCGAGATATCCAGGTGGTGATCAGGGCTCAGGCGCAAGATTCGGAGGTGGTGTCGGTGAGCGGGACCGCCTCTGACCATCTTGTGAACCGGTCCACGATAGTCAGGAGGTGCCGCGCACCCACGATATCCACATGAATGTGGTCGAAACGCTGGTGGGCGGGATGGAACTGCTGCAGTGGGGCTTTGGTGTGCCACTGCACCTTGGCCATCTGGCAGTGCATGCACGTTTTGGCCCATTCACTGACCTGTTTGCGGAGTCCGTGCCAAACGAACCTGCTGGAAACCATCCGGACAGTTATCCGGATGGAGGGATGCGCCAAGTTATGAATGGAGTGGAAAACACGGCGCCGCCAGGCTGTCGGGACGACGGGACGGGGCTGGCCAGTGGCGACGTCACAGAGTAGGGTCCTCTCACCCGGGCCTACGGGGAGGTCCTGGAGCTGCAAACCGGAGACTGCGGTTCTGTAACTCGGAATCTCCTCATTCGCCTGCTGCGCCTCTGCCAGTGCCTCAAAGTCTACCCCTTGGGAAAGGGCATGAACGGTAGGGCGAGAGAGCGCATCCGCCACGACATTGTCCTTACACGAGACGTGCCGGACATCCGTCGTGTATTCAGAGATGTAGGACAGGTGGCGTTGCTGGCGGGAGGTGGCGTTGCTGGCGGGACGACCAGGGGTCGGACGCTTTCATAAACGCAAAGGTAAGCGGTTTGTGGTCCGTGAACACAGTGAAGGACCGACCTTCTAGGAAGTACCTGAAATGCCGGATTGCCAGGTAGAGCGTCAACAGTTCCCAGTCGAAAGCACTGTACTTGAGCTCGGGTGGCTGCAGGTGTTTGCTGAAAAATGCCAGGGGTTGCCAGCGACCTGCGATGAGTTGCTCCAGCACCCCACCGACTGCCGTGTTAGATGCGTCCACTGTGAGGGCGGTAGGGGCGTCCATTCTGGGATGTACTAGCATTGCGGCGTTCGCCAAAGCTTCCTTCGTTTGAACGAAAGCGGCGGCGGACTCCTCGTCCCAGTTAATGTCCTTGCTCGGACCCGACATCAGGGCGAACAGGGGCGCATGATCCGGGCAGCTGAAGGGAGGAAGCGGTGGTAGAAATTGACCATACCTACGAATTCCTGAAGGCCTTTGATCGTGGTGGGTCGGGGGAAGTGGCGGACCGCATCTACCTTAGCGGGCAGAGGGGTTGCCACGTCTTTAGTAATCCTGTGGCCCAGGAAGTCAATGGTATCGAGTCCGAACTGGCATTTGGCGGGGTTGATTGTAAGACCGTACTCACTCAGTCGGGCGCAGAGTTGACGGAGGTGGGACAGATGCTCCTGACGACTGCTGCTGGCTATGAGGATGTCGTCCAAATAGATGAACGCGAAGTCCAGGACCCGTCCCACCGCGTCCATTAACCGCTGGAACGTCTGTGCGGCATTCTTCAGGCTGAACGGCATGCGGAGGAACTCGAAAAGTCCAAACGGTGTGATGAGAGCCGTTTTGGGGACGTCGTCAGGATGCATCAGGATCTGATGGTACCCTCGGACGAGGTCTACCTTGGAGAAGATCCATGCACCGTGCAGGTTTGCTGCAAAGTCCTGAATGTGCGGCACAGGGTAGCGGTCCGGTGTGGTAGCCTCGTTCAGCCTGCGGTAGTCGCCGCACAGTCTCCAGCCTCCCGTCGCTTTGGGCACCATGTGCAGGGGGGAGGCCCATTGGCTGTCGGATGATCCCCAACTCCTCCATCCTCTGGAACTCCTCCTTCGCCAGTCGGAGCTTGTCCGGGGGAAGCCGCTGAGCGCGGGCGTGGAGGAGTGGTCCCTGGGTCGGGATGTGGTGCTGTACGCCGTGTCGGGGCATGGCCACTGTGAACTGCGGTGCCAGAACCGATGGGAAATCCGCCAGGACCCTGGTGAAGTCGTCGTCGGACAGCGTGATGGAGCCGAGATGAGGGGCTGGCAACTGGGCTGCACCCAGGGAGAACGTCTGAAAGGTCTCGGCGTGTACCAGTCTCTTCCTGGGCAGGTCGACCAGTAGGCTGTGAGCCCGCAAAAAATCCGCACCCAGAAGCGGTTGGGCTACGGCGGCCAGTGTAAAGTCCCACGTGAACTGGCTGGAGCCGAACTGTAGCTGCACCTGACGGGTGCCATAGGTCCTTACTGTGCTGCCGTTCACGGCCCTCGGGGGGACCCGGTGCCCTGCTGCGGGTGTCGTAACTCGTCGGAGGTCAAACGCTGATTTCGGCACCAGTATCAACCAAAAACCGGCGTCCCAACCTTCTATCCCACACATACAGGAGGCTATCCCAATGGCCAGCCGCCGTAGCCATCAGCGGCGGCTGGCCCTGGCGTTTCCCGGGAACTTGCAGGGGGGGTGACAACGGCGGGCTTCTGCGCCCCACCGCTGGTGGTAGAAGCACCAGTGTTCCTTGGGCCGGGGGTTGGCGGGCTCTGCGGCCGGGCCTGGACTGGTTTGCTGGTGGCTGGGAGATCTGTGCGATGGACGCCCCGCTCACCTTTTTGGCGTTCCACAGCAAGTCCGCCCGGGCTGCTACCTTCCGGGCGTCACTGAAATCCGCGTCGGACAGCAGCAGGCGTATGTCCTCGGGCAGCTGCTCCAGGAATGCCTGCTCAAACATGAGGCAGGGTGTGTGTCCGTCAGCTAGAGACAACATCTCATTCATTAAAGCCGATGGAGGTCTGTTGCCCAAGCCATCCAGGTGCAGTAAATGGGCAGCCCGCTCGTGCCGCGAGAGTCCGAAAGTCCTGAGGAGCAGGGCTTTGAATTCCGTGTACTTGCCGTCTGCCGGGGGCAACTATACGAACTCCGCGACCTGGGCCGCTGTGTCCTGGTCGAGGGAGCTCACCACGTAGTAGTAGCGGGTGTCTTCTGAGGTGATCTGGCGAACGTGGAATTGGGCTTCAGCTTGCTGGAACCATAGGTTCGGTCGCTGTGTCCAGAAACCCGGCAGTTTCAACGAAACCGCATGAACAGAGGCAGCGTCGGTCATTTCTGGTCCAAAAATCGTTTGGACTGTCGGGGTCACCAATTGTAGCGGTATGCTATGCGCAGCGCTAAAAATATGACACGGAGTCGGTAACTGCAGTCGAAGGAAAAAACTTTATTCGAAATCCTCAGCCTCACTTTTAAGCCTCCCTCAACCTGCCCCCCGTGGCGCAGAGGCTCCAAAACTCTGCTCGCAAACCCCCGTAGGCTATCTAATTGTGAGCCGGTTCGGATGTGCCAGGAAATGGGTCGCCACAGTATAATTTTATATCGGTTGTCATTTTTTTGTTTTAATTAATCTGTTTAATGTTTTTTTTAATATCTGCTTATCAGAGACATCTATAAGTAACTGAACAGGCTTTTTAGAAAAATATCCAAGAAATCTGGGCAATGAAACATGGTCAAGGACCACTTTGTGGGATGTCTACAGCAGCAAGGTTTGAAGTTGATCTGGTCCAAGAGAGTGAAAAACATTTTAGGAATAGTGATAAATGGTGATCAAAAATAAACAGGTTACTGGGGAGTCCAGTCATGTGCTAAAAGTTTCCTCATGTATGTCCGGTGGTCTCCTTGGAACTTCACTTGTGATAAAGGTTTATCCAATTTCTTCCTTTGACTTTTTCTGGAGTTTTTCAAGACACCCTCTGGTAGAAATGTTCTATGATGCCATTATGATCTCTTTTGAAATCTATTTTCCTTAATCATAGAAACATAGAGAACCTACAGCACAATACAGGCCCTTCAGCCCACAAAGCTGTGCTGAACATGTCCTTACCTGAGAAATTACCTAGGGTTACCCAGAACCCTCTATTTTTCTGAGCTCCATATACCTATCCAGGAGTCCCTTAAAAGACTCAGTCGTATCCGCTTCCACCACTGTTGCCAGCAGCCCATTCCACGCACTCACCGCTCTCTGCATTAAAAAAAACAACTTGCTCCTGACATCTCCTCTTTTCCTACTGTTGTAAACTTTCGATCTACCCGATGCAAAGACACCAAGTACTACAGTGAAAGTAACTTCTAACTTTTTATTAGCAAGTTACTCGAGAGAACCCTCCTTAAGCACTCTCTCACGGAAGCTGCTTCAAGGGTCTCTGCCTCCTGAAGCAAATACAGTTCTTTTTATATAATGCAGTCACGTACACAGATGCATGTGGGTTCACCCCCTTAGTTTCTGTACAGACGAGTATTGTTAACTTTATCAGTCATAAATTGTTCATATAACAGTTTTAATTGCTACTATGTCTGGATACAGACAAGCACAGGCAAGCACATCCAAAGTCTCCTGCCCTTGAAAATAGCTACTCTTTTTAATGCTTACCTTACAGGTGCCATAAGGAATACAAGGCAAAATAGGTTTTTCACAGCAATTAATCAAGTAATGATACAAGTTACTCTAAGCAAAACTGAAGTTAAGCGCAGATTGCACCCCAAGGATGATGTTACCCGCTCAGCTTATCTTATGAGAAAGCATTTGTGCGTTTATACTCCCTTTTCTCAAACTCAGCTTCTATGACCCTTACAAAAAATAGCCAGGGTCACAAGTGGCCTACGGGATGCCAGCTTCTTAATATTGCACTACTTCCATGCACCTTAAAGCTGTGCCCTCTTGTGCTAGCCATTTCAACACTGGGAAAAAACCTCCAGCTATCCCACACAATCATCTTGAACACCTCTGTCAGGTCACCTCTCATCCTCTGTCACTCCAAGAAAAAAAGGCCGAGTTCGCTCAACCTATTCTCATAAGGCATGTTCCGCAATCCAGGCAACATCCTTGTAAATCTCCTCTGCACCCTTTCTATGGTTTCCACATCCTTCCTGTAGTGAGGTGACCAGAAATGAGCACAGTACTCCAAGTGGGGTCTGACCAGGGTCCTATATAGCTGCAACATTACCTCTTGGTTCCTAAGCTCAACCCCACCATTGATGAAGGCAATGAATTACTTCTTTGATGTGCAATATTGTTGTTCAATAAAGTCCAAGCTGTACAACATGAATACAAAATTTGTTCTGGTGAATGAGCTAAAGTATGGGAACACAGTAGATAAAGCTGTTAAGAAGACGTAAAGAATGATAGCATTCCTTTCTTTATGTGCCAACCAATGAAGTAATATTGCTACTTTATATAGCTTTGGTTAAGCTACCTTTGAAGTATTGTAAGCATTCTGCCTGTCCCAGGATGTGAAGATTTGGGAAGGGTACTGAAGAGATTTACTAGTCTGCTGCTTCAATGAAAGGGAATGAGCTATAAAGAGAGGTTGGAGAGCTTGGGATGTTTTCACTGGAGCATTCAAAGCTGAGAGGGGATCTGACAAGTTTATAAAATTATGTGAGGGGTAGAAATATCAATTACTAGAGGACATGCACTTAAAGATGTGAGAGGTGCTGGGCAATTTTTTTTCACCGAGCAAATAAGGTGCCTACAATAGGCTGTCAGAGTAGTGAAGTGGTTACTATTAGAGACATTAAAGAAGACATATTTTAGATCAAGACACAAATGTGCAGTGAATGTGGGTCATTTGAAGGAATGTAGCTGAAATAATGACATGGAGTTGGTAAACTGCAATTAAAGAAGATTTTATTCAAACTTCGCAGCTTTGCTTTAAAGCCTCCCTGATCCCGCCCTCCCCGGGCACGGATGCTGTAGGAGGCACGTACTCACAGTCCCATGCGAGCTTTTCCCTTTGTTAGTGAAGTGGACCTGGTGCCCTTTTGGGACTGGCTTTTATGCCGGCATGCTGGCTATTTGTGAGCCGGTTCGAGTGCGCTAGGAAGTGGGTCGCCAATAACCCCCCCCCCCCCCAGAACCGGCGATACACCCCCCCAATGTCCACAGTCTGGGCTGGACCCTGTTTGGGAGGTCAGCCCCTGAGCCGCGGTGCCGGAAACGCGACCGGTTGTGCCATGTCCACATGGGCTGGTTTGAGTCGGTCCACCGTGAAAACCTCCCCTCTCCCCCCAACGTCCAGCACTATCATGGACCCATTGTTTCTGAGCACTGTAAACGGCCCCTCGTAGGGCCGTTGCAGCGGTGGCCGATGCCCGCCCCTTCGTACAAACACAAACTTACATTTCTGCAGGTCTTTGGGTACGCAGGTCAGGTTCTGCCCACGCTGCAAAGTGGGTATGGGGGCCAGCTTGTCGAGCCTCTTGTGTAGTCTGCCCAGGACTGCTGCGGGTTCTTTGTCGTGCCCCCTTGGGCTGGTATGAATTCCCCGGGGATGACCAGGGGTGCGCTGTACACCAACTCCGCCGACAAGGTGTGCAGGTCGTCTTTGGGTGCCGTGTGGATGCTGAATAGGACCCAGGGAAGCTCATCCACCCAGTTAGTTCCTCTCAGGCGGGCCATGAGAGCTGACTTCAGGTGATGGAGGAAATGCTCCAACAGCCCGTTCGATTGTGGGTGGTAGGCAGTTGTGTGGTGCAGCTGTGTCCCCAAAAGGCTGGCCATAGCTGACCACAGACTGGAGGTGATCTGGGAGCCTCTGTCGGAGGTAATGTGGGCCGGTACACCAAAGCGGGACACCCAGGTGGCGATCAGTGCCCGGGCGCAAGATTCGGAGGTGGTGTTGGTGAGTGGGATCGCCTCTGGCCATCTGATGAACCGGTCCACAATAGTGAGGAGGTGCCGTGCTCTGTGTGACACTGGCAGGGGGCCCACAATATCCACATGAATGTGGTCGAAACGCCGGTGGGTGGGGTGGAACTGCTGTGGCAGAGCTTTGGTGTGCCGCTGCACCTTAGCCATCTGGCAGTGCATGCACGTTTTGGCCCATTCACTGACCTGCTTGTGGAGACCATGCCAAGCGAGCCTGCTGGAGACCATCCGGATGGTTGTCCTGATGGAGGGGTGCGCTAAGTTATGAATGGAATCGAAAACACAGCGCCACCAGTTTGCTGGGACAACGGGACGGGGTTGGCCGGTGGTGATGTCACAGAGTAGGGTCCTCTCACCTGGGCCAACGGGGAGGTTCTGGAGCTGCAAACCAGAGACTGTGGTTCTGTAACTAGGGATCTCCTCGTTTGCCTGCTGTGCCTCTGCCAGCGCTTCAAAGTTTACCCCTTGGGAAAGGGCATGAATGTTAGGGCGAGAGAGCGCATCCGCCACGACATTGTCCTCACCCGAGACGTGCTGGACATCCGTTGTTTATTCAGAGATGTAGGACAGATGGCGCTGCTGGCGGGACGACCAGGGGTCAGATACCTTCGTGAACGTAAAGGTAAGCGGCTTGAGGTCCGTGAACGCGGTGAAGGGCCTACCTTCTAAGAAGTACCTGAAATGCCGGATTGCCAGGTATAGCGCTAACAGTTCCCGGTCGAAAGCACTGAATTTGAGCTCGGGCGGTCGCAGGTGTTTGCTGAAAAATGCCAGGGGTTGCCAGCGACCCGCGATGAGTTGCTCCAGTACCCCACCAACTGCCGTGTTAGATGCGTCCACTGTGAGGGCGGTAGGGACGTCCATTCTGGGGTGCACTAGCATTGCAGCATTTGCCAAGGCTTCTTTCGTTTTAATGAAAGCGGCGGCGGACTCCTCATCCCAGGTAACGTCCTTGCCCGGACCTGATATCAGGGCAAACAGGGCATGGGCATGGCATGGTTTGGGCAGCTGAAGGGAGGAAGCGGTGGTAGAAATTTACCAAACCCACGAATTCCTGAAGGCCTGTGATTGTGGTGGGTCGGGGGAAATGGCGGACTGTGTCTACCTTAGCGGGCAGAGGGGTTGCCCCGTCTTTAGTAATCCTGTGGCCCAGGAAGTCGATGGTGTCGAGCCCGAACTGCCATTTGGCCAGGTTGATTGTTAGACCGTATTCACTCAATCGGGCGTAGAGTTGACGGAGGTGGGACAGATGTTCCTGACGACTGCTGCTGGCTATGGACATGTCGTTCAAATGGATGAAAGCGAAGTCCAGGTCGCGTCCTACCACGTCCATCAACCGCTGGAACGTCTGTGCGGCATTCTTCAGGCTGAACGGCATGCGGAGGAATTCGAAAAGGCAGAACGGGGTGATGAGTGCCGTTTTGGGGACGTCCGGATGCATCTGGATTTGATGGTATCCCCGGACGAGGTCCACCTTGGAGAAGATCCGTGTGCCGTGCAGGTTTGCTGCAAAATCCTGAATGTGCGGCATAGGGTAGTGGTCCGGTGTTGTAGCCTCGTTCACGGGCGTGGAGGGGTGGTCCCTGGGTCGGGATGTGGTGCTGTATGCTGTGTCAGAGCATGGCTGCCGTGAACTGCGGTGCCAGAATTGATGGGAAATCCGCCAGGACCCTGGTGAAGTCGTTGTCGGACAGCGTGATGGCGTCGAGGTGAGGGGCTGGCAACTGGGCTGCACCCAGGGAGAATGTCTGAAAGGTCTCGGCGTGGACCAGTCTCTTCCTTGGCAGGTCGACCAGTAGGCTGTGAGCCCGCAAAAAATCCGCACCCAGAAGCGATTGGGCTACGGCGGCCAGTGTGAAGTCCCACATGAACCGGCTGGAGCCGAACTGTAGCTGCACCGTACGGGTGCCGTAGGTCCTTACTGTGCTCCCGTTCACGGCCCTCGGGGGGTACCCGGTGCCCTGTTGCGGGTGTCGTAACTCGTCGGAGGTAAGACGCTGATCTCGGCACCGGTGTCGACCAAAAAATGGCGTCCCGACAGCTTGTCCCACACATACAGGAGGCTATCCCGATGGCCAGCCGCCGTAGCCATCAGCGGCGGCTGGCCCTGGCGTTTCCCGGGAACTTGCAAGGCGGGCTACAGCGGCGGGCTTCTGTGCCCCACCGCTGGTGGTACAAGCACCATTGTTCATTGTGCTCCCCACCCTTGCCTCAGGGGTTAGCGGGCTCTGTGGCCGGGCCAGGTCTTGTTTGCTGCTGGGAGCGTGGCCTGGTGATCTGTGTGACAGATGCCCCACTCACCTTGGCGTTCCACAGCAAGTCCGCCCGGGCTGCCACCTTCCGGGGGTTGCTGAAATCCACGTCGGACAGCAGCAGGCGTATGTCCTCGGGCATCTGCTCCAGGAATGCCTGCTCAAACAGGAGGCAGGGCTTGTGTCTGCTGGCCAGAGACAACATCTCATTCATTAAAGCCAATGGAGGTCTGTCCCCCAAACTACCCAGGTGCAGTAAACGGGCAGCCTGCTCACGCCGTGAGAGTCCGAAAGTCCTTATGAGCAGGGCTTTGAATTCCGTGTACTTGCCGTCTGCTGGGGGAGACTGTACGAACTCCTCAACCTGGGCCGCTGTGTCCTGGTCGAGGGAGCTCACCATGTAGTAGTAACGTGTGTCCTCTGAGGTAATCTGCTGAACGTGGAATTGGGCTTCTGCTTGCTGGAACCACATGTGAGGTCGCAGCATCCAGAAGCTTGGCAGTTTCAACGAAACTGCATGAATGGGTGTGGTGTCGTTCATCTCCGGTACAAATATCGTTTGGACCGTCGGGGTCACCACTTGTAGCGGTGTGCTACACGCAGTGCTGAAATAATGACACGGAGTCGGTAAACTGCAGTTAAAGAAGGTTTTATTCGAACTTCGCGGCTTCGCTTTAAAGCCTCCCTGATCCTGCCCTCCCCGGGCATGGATGCTGCAGGAGGCACGTACTCACAGTCCCGCGCGAGCTTTTACCTTTGTTAGTGAAGTAGACCTGGTGGCGCCCTTTTGGGACTGGCTTTTATGCCGACGCGCTGGCTATTTGTGAGTTGGTTTGAGTGTGCTAGGAAGTGGGTCACAACAGGAAGACAATTTAATTTGGCAATGTGTTTAGCACAGGCATCCTGGGCTGAAGGGCCTGTTCCTGTGCTGTACTGTTCTATGTATGAGTTTATTCTATTAATTTGTGTAGCAAATCCACTAGTTGTGCATGCTGTAATTTGGCTTAGACTGTTAATGATGAAAGAACTTGTGCTATAAAACAGACAAAAACTTAGAAGTATCAAAATTGCTATCCATTACAGTATTCACTACAATTTAAAAGATTATGTGGAACTGTCCACCAAAATGGAAATGGGAAATTAACTTTTGGGTCTAATTAAGGGTAATTATTGCTATTAAAGATCCTGAAAGATGCTGTAGTTTGTTAAGTGGTTATAAGCAAATTTTTAATGGGCATTTAGTCATAATTGCTGTGCAAGAAATACTCTGGCTCTTATAATTAAACAACTATTTTAAATTATAATCTGAGATAGATTTCAAGTACATATGAAAATCTTTATCTCAGGAGATCATAATCAAAATAAGAGTTTGAAAGGCATCAAGGAAGATTCCAGTTAAGAATTATAGAATGAATAATATCATATAATTGTCACAAATTTAATGAAAAATTTGGAAGAAACTTCTTTACGGAGAAAGTGGTGAGAATATGGAACTTGCAGCTATAGAGTGCTTAAAGTGAATATATGGATGCATTTAAGGAAATGATTGACAAGCATGAAGGAGAGAGAATAAAGGTTTACATTCAGCAATTTGGTTGAAAGACAAAGTGCATCATAAAATACTGAGATGGGCTGGTTGGGCCAAATCAGCTGGATGTGTGCAGTATTTTCTGTATAGTTGCAGCAGTGCCAGAAAATAGAAATTTTCGCCACTTCAAATTGAAGAAGTACAGTGGATTCTGGTAAATTGGACCTTCAGTTAACCAGGGTAGCCGCTTTTTTTGGACAATTTTCAGCAGATAAAAATTAAATAAAGAAAATAGCTGGGATTCCCATTGCTTTATTTGGTACACTATGCCATTTAATTGGGACAAGAGACTTTGCCAAAAAGTTTTTAATTAGTGTCAGTCAAATGTACTTGTGTAGCCATTAGACACTACACTACATTTAGAGCAAACAGTTTTAAATAACATCACTTGCATGTTTGTGTTCAAAAAGCAGTGATTTTTGTCATTGAAACTTAGCAAGAAATATGTAGTACGAGTATTCAGAACTGTTTTGCTCACTATGGTTTCAAACATTCAGGCTTGAAGATGCCTGAAATAGCTAGAAGTAAAATGAAATGATTTCACAATTTCAGCAAGTTAGGAATTATGAAAAATTTGAAGGTACTGAAATAATTTTGAATGGTACAATGAAAATTAAGATTCTGGGGATGTAATCGTAGGTATTTTATGAAGGCAGTCATTATCTACACTAGGTGTCTGCACTGATTCTGTGAATTTACAGTCAGTCAAAAGAATATGGCAGCATACAGAGTTCCTCATTTGATAACTAATAGTTGCTAACAAATTGTTGCTAACCAAATATTGCATATTAATCAAAGCTGCATAATAACAGTAATTGGTTGCAAGGGTATTTGCTTTTAGAAGGTGGACTATAAAAAGTTGCCATCTACAGCAACTGTTTCCAGCAATGGGCCCATATTGTTGAAATTTGCTATTTAATGCAAAACAAAATGCATTTTCAGATAACTGTACATTTTATGAATACGTTTGTTTTTGTCCATACAGGTGAACATGATAAAAGATGACGGTCAGGTTATTCATTTCAATAATCCCAAAGTGCAAGCCTCATTATCTGCCAATACATTTGCAATTACTGGTCACGCTGAGACAAAACAGATAACAGAAATGCTTCCAGGCATTCTCAGCCAGCTTGGAGCTGACAGTCTAACAAGTCTTAGAAAATTAGCTGAGCAGTTGCCGCGGCAAGGTACGTCTAAGAATTTTTCTAAATGGATTGATAAGCACATTTAAATGTATTGTGGGCTTCTACTAAGATCTTGATCTTACAGCTGCTTGAAAACATTTGATGGATTTTCCAATTAATGAAAGCAGTAAAAATTAGCTTTCTCCCAAAGAAATATTAGATCTGTCCTGAGCATTCGATCCAATTGGTTTTTACTACTGGCTGTAAATAGAGAATATTTAATGAATCCTGGTGAATTGCAAGAACCATATATTGTAGGTTATGTTTGAAGAAAACGTTGGAACTGAAGAATTTTGTATTTATATATTAGCTTTCATAGTCTTGTAGCATTTGAAGGCATTTCACCGTTCATCAACTTCTGTATTTTACAACTTGTTATATTTTAAGTTATCTCACTTCTGATGAGCAGTAATTGACCTGAGAGTTTCTCTTGTGACAGATTTGCTGTGTTTGCTGTGTATTTGTAGTAATCTGATTTTTTAAAAAGATTTCTGACATCTGAACTTTTACCTTTGCATTTAATAATCAGATATGTTTTCAAAAAGGAGGATAAATATTGATCAGTATATGAGCAAGCTTCCTACATTCTGGATTAGTGCCATGAGATCCAGTTCCGAAAGCAGGCACGGGCTCAATTTTATATTCTGTCTAAAAGATAACTGACATCACCTCACTTTTTCATGATTGTTCTTTCATTTGTTTAAATTTGTAGTCCCTCACTTTATTTGTGTAGTAAAGCAAGGAGTCTGCAAATTTAAACTGATAAAAGGGTAAATTTTGGGTGTGTTTTGTGAAACTGCAAAATACCATCATAGTGTATTGTAATATTGATCACTGTTGAGATGAGGGTCTTATTAAGATAAAGGAATTGAAGATATTTAAAAAAATATTATTGTTTTATGATCTGGAGATATCCCAAAGTTTTATATGGCTTGTGAATCACTTTCTCTCATCACAGTTGATCAAATTCAAGTTCAACTGTCATTGTCAGTATCAAGTATGGCTCTACTGAAATACACAAACTGTAGTGTGACATTAGCCAAATATTTTATTGCTTGAAAAATGGGGAATAAATATTTTCCAGGACACTAGTGAATAACTTGCCCCCTCCTTTAAATCACTTTGGAAAGCACATAGGGTCCTGTTATAAATACTTATTTAAAAAGAAATAGGATGTAGTCCGCCAAATGTGGATAGAAAGGCTGTAGATCAAAATTTGGAGAAAAAATACTTAAGGTGCCTTTCTGTGCTTTGAAATTCAGTTGTCAACCTTCAGTGCTCCAGGAAGAAGCAATCTCTCCTACAGTGCTGGTAATATTATTTAAGAAACAATGTGTTGGAAGCAGTTCAAAGGTTTACAAGACTAATATTTGGAAAAGGCAGTTTCTCTTGTGAGAAAATGTTGGGCAAGCGAGGATTGTATTTCCTGCAATTTAACAAAGGAGTCTTGATTGAAATATTTAATGTCATAAGACCATGAGACATTGGAACAGACTTTTGCCATTCGGCCCGTCGAGTCTCGTATGTCATTCAATCATGGCTGACCCTTCTTCCCCTCCTCAACACCATTCCCTAGCCTTCTCCCTCTAACCTTTGATGCCATGTCCATCAAGAACCCATCAATCTCTGCCTTAAATACACCCAATGACCTGGCATCCACAGCTGCCTGTGGTCATAAATTCCACAAATTCAACACCAACCCTCTGAATAAAGAAATTGCTCCGCATTTCTGTTTTAAGTGGATGCCCCTCGATCCTGAGGCTGTGACATCTTGTCTGAGACTCCCCCACCATGGGAAATGTCCTTTTTTCATCTACTCTGTATAGGTTTTTCAATGTTCAAATGGTTTAAATGAGATTTCTCTTCCCCCCCCCCCCCACAATCCTTCCAGCCAATACAGACCCAGAGTCATCAAATGTTCCTCCTATAATAACCCTTTCATTTCCAGAATCATCCTTGTGAAATGCCTCTGAACCCTCTGCAATGCCAGCACATCTTTTCTTAGGTGAGCCCAAAACTGTTCACAATAATCAATGTGAGGCTTCATTGGTGCCTTATAAAGTCTCAGCATCATATCACTGCTCCTGTATTCTGAATCTTTGGAATGAATGCTAACATTGCATTTGCCTTCCTCACCACCGACTTAAGCTGCAAATGAATCTTTTTGGGTGTTCTGCACAAGGGCTCCTAAGTCCCTTTGTATCTCAGATTTTTGGATTTTCTCCTTGTTTACAAAATAATTTGCACATTTGTTTCTACTACCAATGTGCATGACCATATATTTTCCAACATTGTATTTCATTTACCACTTTCTTGCCCATTCTCCTAATCTGACTATGGCCATCTGCATCCTATTTATTTCCTCAACACTACCTGTCCTTCCACCAATCTTCATATAATCTGCAAACTTGGCAACAAAACCATCTATTCTATCATCTAAATCACTGATAAACAGCATAAACAGAAGTGGTTCAATACCAACCTCTGCGAAACACCATTAGTCACTGGCAGCCATCTAGACAAGGGTCATTTTATTCCCACTTGCTGCCTCTTATCAAACAGCCAATTCTCTAACTATGTTAGTAGCTTTCCTGTAGTACCATGGACTCTTACCTTGGTAAGCAGCATTATGTGTGGTACCTTGTCAAAAGCCTTCTGAAAACCCGAATATACAACATCCACTGCATCCTCTTTATCTATCCTGCTTGTAATCTCCATAAAGAATTCCAACAGGGTTGTCAGGCAAGAATTTCCCTTAAGGAAGACATGCTGCATTGTCCTATCTTGTCCTCTGTCTCCAAGTACTCCATAACCTCATTCTTAACAATTGACTCCAACATCTGAACTGCTGAGGTAAGGTTAACTGGTCTATAATTTCCTTTCTGCTGTCTTCCTCTTTTGTAAAGAGTGGGGTGACAGTTGGAATTTTCCAGTCCTCTGACACCAATGATTTTTGAAAGATCATTACTAATGCCTGCACAATCTCTGGCACTAGCAACTCTTTCAGAACCCTAGGGTGCAATTCATCTGGTCTGGGTGACTTATGTACCCTTGATTCTTTCAGCTTTTTGAGCACCTTCTCCCTTGTAATAGTAACTGCACTCACTTCTCTTCCTTCACACCATTCAACATCTGGCATGCTGCTAATGTTTTTCACGATGAAGGCTGATGCAAAATACTCATTTAGTTAATCTGCCATTTCTTTGTCTGCTGATATTTCTCTGGCCTCCTTTTCTGGGGTCTTATATCCACTCTCATCTCTCTTAAATTTTTTACGTACTTGAAAAAGATTTTACTGTCCAACTTGATACTATTTGCTACCTTGCCTTCATATTTAATCTTTTCCCTTCTAATGATTATTTTGCTCTCCAGGTTTTTAAAAGCTTCCCAATCATTTTTCTTCCCACTAATTTTTGCTTTGTTGTATGCCCTCTTTCTTTTATTTTTACATTAGCTTTGACTTCCCTTGTCAGCCATGGTTGTACTATTTTGCCGTTTGAGTATTTCTTAGTTTTTGGAATACATCTGTCCTGCACCACCTTCATTTTTTCCCCAGAAACTCACACCATTGCTGTTCTGCTGTCATCCCTGCTAGCAGCTCCTTCCAATTTACTTTGGCCAACTTCTCTCTCATACCACCCTTTACTACTACGTCAGACCTAACTTTCTTCCTATCAAATTTCAAGTTGAACTCAGCCATATTGTGATCACTGGCTCCTAAGGGCTCTTTTACCTTAAGCTCCCTGATCACCTCTGATTCATTATGTAACACCCAATCCAGTATAGCTGATCACCTAGTAGATTCAATGACAAACTGCTCAAAAAAACCCATCTTGTAGGCTTTCAACAAACTCACTCTCTTGAGATCCATTTCTAACCTGATTTTCCCAATTGGGCTGCATGTTGAAATTTCCCATGACTATCATAACATTACCCTTTTTACAGGCCTTTTCTATTTGCTGTTGTAATCTGTGGTCCACCTCCCAGCTGCTGTTGGGAGGCCTGTATATGACTGCCATTAACGTCCTTTTACCCTTGCAGTTTCTTAACTCAACCCACAAGAATTCAACATCTTCCAATTGTATATCACATCTTTCTACTGATCTGATGCCATTCTTTACCAGCAGAGCCATGCTGCCCCCTCTGCTTACCTCCGATACAATATGTGTAACCTTGGATATTTTGCTCCCAACTACAATCATCCTTCAGCCATGATTTAGTGATGGCCACAACATCATACCCGCAATCTGCAATAGTGCAACAAGATGGTCCAATTTATTTCTTATACTCTGTGCATTGAGATATAACACTTTGAGTGCTGTATTTGCTACACTTTTTGAATCTGTGTCCCTAATGCACTGATTCTCACATACTGGCTGCAATTATGTCCTGTCATCTGCCTGCTGTTCCTGACAGTCTTGACTGCACACTATCTTTGCTTTCCTACCATTCATCCTATCCTGAGTCCCTTTACTCTGGTTCTCCCTCCCCACCCCACCAAATTAGTTTAATAACCTCCAGCATCTTGATGGATGAAAATGGTTGAATGCTTCGTTTTGTATAAAAATAAAATTGAAAGAAGCTACAGAAAATTGTGAAATTAGTCAGCTCCATTTTGAGTACTAACCTCAGTAGTTTCCAAGGCATCTTCATGGAGCATTGCCTCAAAAAGATGGTGTCCACCATGAAGGACCTCCTTCACCCAGGACACGCCCTCTTCTCATTATTACTGTCAGAAAGGAAGTTCAGAAGCCTGAAGGCACACTTTCAGCAATTCAGGAACAGTTTCTTCTCCTCTACTGTCTGATTCCTAAATACACTTTGAACCTATGAGCACTACCTCACTTTTATTATTTGCTTTTTAGTGTTTATAATTTAACTATTTACATATGCTTACTGTAATTGGTTCACTTATTTATTTTTTCAGTATTATCATGAATTGCATTGTACTGCTGCTAAATTAACAAATTTCATGACATATTCCAGTGATATTAAACCTGATTCTGAAAATGTAGACTTAGAAGTTACTATTTAAAATATGAAATTGCCATTGTACACTTTTTTCCCTCAGAGAACAATGAGCCTTTGGCATTCTCTTCCTGTAGGCAATGGAAACAGCTTTTAACTGTTTTTAACACAGAGTTAGATTATTGCATATATTATAATGGAAGTTATAATGATATTAGCAATTTAGTAAGATAGTGTAATAGATATGGTGGTCTGAGTGCCTTTGAGCCTTCCTAATTATAGTCGTCATACATAATTTTAGAAATGATCATGAAAGTGCATTGTTACGATTCATGATTACAATCTGTCTGAGCCATAGGTACATTTTGTTATTGTGTTAAGTTTGATTAATGTTTTTGAGCTAAGCATTCTTTTATTTTTTTAATTTAGTTCTGGATAACAAAACGCCCAAAGCTGAAGATATTGACGAAGATGATGACGATGTCCCAGGTAGATGTGAATTTGATTTTACTTTAGATACTGCCTTGTTTGAATAAGAGTATTGTCTCTATCTGAGCTTAAATTTTCATTTGAATTAACTTTTCTGTGTACATTAAGAATTTAGAAATGTCTGGATATGCAAGAATGTGTCTCTGACAGATGGTTTATTCAGCAAAAGTGTTTGCATTACTTTCAGTGTAAAAATTTCATATGAATTTTAGTTAGAAAATTTTCATTTATCTGAAATAATATTTTTTTAAACAGTTGGGTCTTTTAAAATTTTTTTATGAGTTTACAATGCGACAAAACAAAAAAAGTTTTTAAAAAAAGAGGTTTATACAGTGCAAAACAAACTTATCAAAAATACAGTTCATAACAATTAAGGAAAGCACCCATAGTAGAATCATATAAAGTTAGTTAACCACTCCACCCTCCCACTGCCCAACTCCAAGCCAACCTTACAATATATAAAAAAGTTAATCAGAACTTTATCACCACAGAGCTGTATTTATAAAAAGAAGGTATATTACCTATTACCTAATCCATAATATGTTTACACATTAAAAAAAAATTAATCTTAACTGTAAGAAGCTGGAAGTAAGGGAGTTAAATGCAAATTAAAAAAGGGAGGGGTGCACCCTTAATCTAAATAGGAATTATAAGAATATTCAAGAAAAGGTCCCCACACCTTTTGGAACTTCATGTCTGAATTAAGAAGTGAATAATTAATCTTTTAAAGGACTAAGCAGGACATAATATCTCTGAGCAATTGAGCATGAGTGGATGGGGCAGCATCTCTCCACCTAAGAAGGATTGCACGTCTGGCCAAAAGAGAGGCGAAAGACAATGTGCAACGCTTAGTCAGAGTCAAATACATGTCAACTTCTCCCGAAGTACCAAAAAGAGCAATCAGAGGGTTAGGTTCCAAATAGCAATTAAGTATATGAGATAAAGTTTGAAAAAAAATCTCTCCAGAATTTCTCCAAGCTAGGACAAACCCAATACATATGAATAAGAGAAGCCTTGCCCCCCTTTACACTTATCGCAACAGGGACTAATGTCAAGATAGAACAGCAATAAATTAGTTTTAGACATATGAGCCCTGTGTACCACCCTGAACTGTAAAAGGCAGTGGCGAGCACATAGATAAGTTGAATTAACTGACTTGAGAATTGAAACCCAAACCTCGTCGGTTAACGAAAATTTTAAATCGTGCTCCCAGGCGGTTTCAATTTTGTGAAAGGGGGCTCGCCTCAACATCATTAACATGTCTCAAATAGTAGAAATTAAACCCAATGGATTCATACGAAGAAACAAATCCACAATATTTTTAATGGGTACCTCAGGAAAGTTTGGTATTAAAGGGTTGATAAAATGTCTGATTTGGAGATATCTAAAGAAACTTTACAGACAGTTGTTCAAAAGTTGCAAAGCGCTGGTCTCTGAAAAGATCTTCAAAGCACCTAATGCCCTTTCTGTGCCAGTTTAGAAATGTTAAATCCTGCATAAAAGGCTGAAAAAGATGATTATGTAGAACAGCACTAGAGAGTGAAAAACCATGAAGCCCATTATATTTTCTAAACTGAGCCCATATTCTCAGAGTGTGTCTGATAACTGGATTAACAATTGATTTAGGCAAAGGGCAAGGAAGTGCGGATCCAAGAAGTGTGGAGATGAACAGATTCTTATTAGAGCTCAACTCCATCGCCACCCATATTGGGCAGCCAGACTGATTATAAAAGTAAGACCAAAAGATAAGACAACGTATGTTGGCTGTCCAGTAATATAAATGAAAATTGGGCAAGGCCATACCACCTACTCTTTTAGGTTTTTGAAGATGAACTTTATTTAGTCTGTGACGTTTGCCCTTCCATAGATAGGACAAAATAATAGAATCTAATGAATCAAAAAAAGCTTTAGGAATAAAAATTGGTAAAGATTGAAATAAGTATAAAAATTTAGGAAGGATATACATTTTAACAACATTAATTTGACCTATCAGAGACATGGACAAGGATGACCACTGTGCTAAACTCTGTTTTGTATGATTGAAATTTTCTCCAAAAACACACTTGTAATTTCTTGTTACTGTAATGCCAAGGTAAGTAAATTGATTTACTACTTTAAAAGGAAGGTTACAAAATTCTAATAATTGTGCTTCTCTATTTATTGGAAAGAGTTCGCTCTTATGTAAATTAAGTTTGTATCCGGAAAGCTGGCGAAATTTGTTGAGGAGTGAAATCATTGGGGATAAGGAAGTAGACGGATTTGATATAAAAAGTAAAAGATCAAAAGTAAAAGATACTTTGTGCTCAGCACCTCCCCCACCTCCAAATTCCCATCAATTCAGCACAACTTCAAAACACAATTGCCAGTGGCTCTGTGGCCAAATCGAAAAGTAAGGGACTTAAAGGGCACCTTTGCCAGGTGCCACGTTTAAGATTGAAAGGTTGGGATCGCTGAGAGTTAGTCAAGGCAGAAGCAGTGGGGTGTGAATATAACAATTTAATCCACATAATAAAACTTCGTCCAAAATCAAGTTTTTCTAAAACCGCAAAAAGACAATTCCACTCCACATGATCAAACGCTTTCTCCGCATCTAGAGAAATGACACATTCAGGAATTCCAGCTGAAGGAGAGTATAAAATATTAAGTAGAGGCTGTATATTTAAAAAAAAGGGAGACAATTTTTATTAAACGCAACACGCACAAAATGCTGGTGGAACGCATCAGGCCAGGCAGCATCTATAGGAAGAAACGATGTCGACATTTCAGGCCAAGATCCTTCATCAGGACTAACTGAAATAAAAGATAGTAAGAGATTTGAAAGTAGGAGGGGGGTCTTCAGAAATAATTAAGGGTAGAATGTTCTCCAATCTGCGGACCAAAACTTCAGCCAAAATTTTAAGATCAACATTTAGCAAAGAAATCGGTCTGTACGAGGAATACTCTATTGGATCTTTGCCTTTTTCGCTAAAAGAATGGTACATGCCTCATTAAATGATGCTGGCAATTTATCATATTTAAAAGAGTCAGTTAAAACTAGCGTTAGTTGAGTTGAAAGCAGTGAGGAAAATGATTTAAAAAATTCTGCGGAGAACCCATCAGGTCCAGGAGATTTACCAGGCTGCTGTACAGAAATAGCTGAGGATATTTCCTGTAGAGATAGTGGTTCATTCAATTTTGCTTTAAGATCAGGAGAAAGCATAGGACTGTTTAAACTATTTAAAGAATGCTCGACAGAAATATTAGCATTTAGAGATTCAGAAGTATAGAGTCGAGAATAGTAATTCTGAAATGTGTTATTAATTTCAGAATGATTCAAGGTAATGTTCCCATTTTCCATTCAAATGTTTGTAATATGTTGTTTAACTTTAGAGTGTCTAAGCAGTTAGGTCTTAAGCAATTAATAAAAGCATGAGGGATCTTGACAGGGTGGATGTAGTGCAGATGTTACTACTTACTTTGGACAGTAATCTTACAGTTCTAGGTTTTCATAGTAAGTCTTGCCATTAGAGAAATGAGGTGAATATTTTTGAAGGTTGTGAGTCTTATAAATTTTTCTTCAAGTGAAGAATGCAGAACCTTCATTGAGGCAAATTCTGGATTAGCAGATTAGTGAAATTTTTTTCATGACAAGGCAATAAAGTGTAATTATAATCAGAGCATTGTGATTTTCTTGAATGGAAGAACAGGCTCATGGGGTTGTGGTCTTTTCCTGTGAAAAAAAGATGTTTGTTTTTGAAAAGTTGCACTGGTTCCATTAGATGTCAAATTGGTGGCCAGGAATCCTTCCTGATGATGTTAGTGATAATCTGAGTTTGATTCGAGTTTGTTCCATTCACAGGATTATTACTGTCACCATTCCTGGGTAGCTGATGAGAATTAAAGATGGAAATCTTGTTTGCCCTCCATCTCTTAAAGCTGATTAATACAAAGCACAAAACTTTCTTTTATCTGGCCACCCCTAATGCAAACTCAATATGCCAATTGACATAATTCTGCTCCAAAATTTTATGGTCTTTACACTCCACATTGGTTTGTTGTCTAAAACTCTTTATATGAGCTATTTTTGTACAACTCATGCTATGTCATCTTTTTTTGTACGGCTACATTAAAGTTCTAACAAATCCTTGTTTGTAAGGTCTCGAGATTCCAATAATTCTTCCATGCTGCTCAGATCCATTTAACCAAAGCCCAGGACTCTTTCTGTATTTACCCCAGACAGATGTTACCTCAGTGACACCAAAACAAGAGTTGATCATTGACTTCTGGAAGGCGGGCTTAACACACACCACTATCTGCATCATTTATGCTGATGTGGGGATGGTTGAGAACTTTAAGCTTCTAGGTGCTAATATCGCTAAGAATTTCTCCTGGTTCAGCCACATGGATGCTGTGGTCAATAAAGCATGTCAGCTCCTTTACTTCCTCAGAAGGCTAAGGAAATTTATCATTGTCTAATAATTCTCACTAATTTTTACAGATGCACTATAGAAATCATCCTACCTGAATTCATCACAACTTGATATGGCAACCTCACTACCCAAACAGCAAAAAGTTATGAAATAGTGAAAGCTGTCCAGACTATTGTATTACAAAAAAAAACCAACTTCCCCTCCATTACCTCTTCCTATGCTTTCTGCTGTCTTGGGAAATCAGCCCACAATCACCAACTCATTATCTCTTTTGCCCCTCGCATTTGTTAAGAAAATATAAAAGCATGAGAAATGTGTATTACTGACCTTGAGTGAACTTTTTGTGTGATCAAGATGAACATTGTTAACCTTGTCATGGTTCTTGCACTTAAATTTGTGTACCTATACGACACTTCCACTGTAACACCATATTATTCATTCCATTGTTTTCTTTTATACTACTGTTGTGGTGTGCTACACACAGCGCTGAAATAACGACATGGAGTCGGTAAACTGCAGTTACAAAAAGATTTTATTCGAACTTCGCGGCCTCGCTTTAAAGTCTTCCTGATCCCGCCCTCCCCGGGCGTAGATGCTGTAGGGGGCACATATTCACAGTCCTGCGCGGGCTTTTCCCCTTGCTGGTGAAGTAGACTTGGCGCCCTTTTGGGACTGGTCTTTATACTGGCGCGCTGGCTATTTGTGAGCCGGTTCGAGTGCGGTAGGAAGTGGGTTGCCACATAACCCCCCCCCAGAACCGGCGATACACCCCCCAATGTCCACAGCCCAGGCCGGACCCTGTCTGGGAGGTTGGCCTCTGCGCCGCAGTGCCGGAAACTCTACCGGTTGCGCCAAGTCCACATGGGCCGGTTTGAGTCAGTCCACCGTGAAAACCTCCTCTCTCCCCACAACGTCCAGCACAAACGTGGACCCGTTGTTCCTGATCACCGTAAACGGCCCCTCGTAGGGCCACTGTAACGGTGGCCAATGCCCGCCCCTTCGTACAAACACAAACCTACAGTTCTGCAGGTCTTTGGGTACGCAGGTCGGGTTCTGCCCATGCTGCGAAGTGGGTATGGGGGCCAGGTTGCCGAGCCTCTTGCGTAGTCTGCCCAGGACTGCTGCAGGTTCTTCCTCATGCCCCCTTGGGGCTGGTATGAACTCCCCGGGGGCGACCAGGGCTGCGCCGTACACCAACTCGGCCAATGAGGTGTGCAGATCGTCTTTGGGCACCGTGCGGATTCTGAGCAGGACCCAGGGAAGCTCGTCCACTCAGTTAGGCCCTTTCAGGCAGGCCATGAGAGCCGACTTCAGGTGACAGTGGAAACGCTCCACCAGGCCATTCGACTGTGGGTGGTAGGCAGTTGTGTGGTGCAGCTGTGTCCCCAAAAGGCTGGCCATAGCTGACCACAGGCTGGAGGTGAACTGGGCACCTCTGTTGGAGGTAATGTGGGCTGGTACACCAAAGTGGGACACCCAGGTGGTGATCAGTGCCCGGGCGCAAGAATCGGAGGTGGTGTCGGTGAGCGGGATTGCCTCTGGCCATCTGGTGAACCGATCCACGATAGTGAGGAGGTGCCACGCTCTGCGTGACACTGGCAAAGGGCCCACGATATCCACATGAATGTGGTCGAAACGCCGGTGGGTGGGGTGGGACTGCTGCAGCAGAGCTTTGGTGTGCCGCTGCACCTTGGCCGTCTGGCAGTGGAAGCATGTTTTGGCCCATTCACTGACATGCTTGCGGAGTCTGTGCCAAATGAACCTGCTGGAGACCATCCGGACGGTTGTCCTGATGGAGGGGTGCGCTAAGTTATGAATGGAGTCGAAAGTGCCAGGGTGCCAGGACGATGGGATGGGTTTGGCCGGTGGTGACGTCACAGAGTAGGGTCCTCTCACCTGGGCCTACGGGGAGGTCCTGGAGCTGCAAACCGGAGACTGCAGTCCTGTAACTAGGGATCTCCTCGTCTGCCTGCTGCGCCTCTACCAGTGCCTCAAAGTCTACCCCTTGGGAAAGGGCATGAATGTTGGGGCGAGAGAGCACGCCTACCACAACAATGTCCTTACCTGAGACGTGCCGGACATCCGTCGTGTATTCAGAGATGTAGGACAGATGGCGCTGCTGGCGGGATGACCAGGGGTCAGACACCTTCGTGAACGTGAAGGTAAGCGGCTTGTGGTCTTTGAATGCGGTGAACGGCCTACCTTCTAAGAAGTACCTGAAATGCCGGATTGCCAGGTATAGCGCCAACAGTTCCCAGTCGAAAGCACTGTATTTGTGGTCGCAGGTGTTTGCTGAAAAATGCCAGGGGTTGCCAGCGACCCGCGATGAGTTGCTCCAGTACCCCACCAACTGCCGTGTTAGATGCGTCCACTGTGAGGGCAGTAGGGACGTCCATTCTGGGGTGCACTAGCATTGCAGCATTTGCCAAGGCTTCTTTCGTTTTAATGAAAGCGGCGGCGGACTCCTCATCCCAGGTAACGTCCTTGCCCGGACCTGATATCAGGGCGAACAGGGGGCGCATGATTCGGGCAGCTGAAGGAAGGAAGCGGTGGTAGAAATTTACCATACCCACGAATTCCTGAAGGCCTTTGATTGTGGTGGGTCGGGGGAAATGGCGGACTGCGTCTACCTTAGTGGGCAGAGGGGTTGCCCCATTTTTAGTAATCCTGTGGCCCAGGAAGTCGATGGTGTCGAGGCCGAACTGGCATTTGGCCGGGTTGATTGTCAGGACGTATTCACTCAGTCGGGCGTAGAGTTGACGGAGGTGGGACAGATGCTCCTGATGACTGCTGCTGGCTATGAGGATGTCGTCCAAATAGATGAAAGCAAAGTCCAAGTCGCGTCCCACCACGTCCATTAACCGCTGAAACGTCTGTGCGGCATTCTTCATGCTGAACGGCATGCGGAAGAACTCGAAAAGGCCGAACGGGGTGATGAGTGCTGTTTTGGGGACGTCGTCCGGAATCATCGGGATTTGATGGTATCCCCGGATGAGGTCTAACTTGGAGAAGATCTGTGCATCGTGCAGGTTTGCTGCAAAGTCCTGAATGTGTGGCACAGGGTAGCGGTCCAATGTTGTAGCCTCGTTCAGCCTGCGGTAGTCGCTGCATGGTCTCCAGCCCCCTGTCACTTTGGGCACCATGTACAGGGGGGAGGCCCATGGGCTGTCGGATCGCCGTATGATCCCCAATCCCTCCATCCTCTTGAACTCCTCCTTCGCCAGTCGGAGCTTGTCTGAGGGGAGCCTTCGTGCACGGGTGTGGAGGGGTGGTCCCTGGGTCGGGATGTGGTGCTGAACGCCATGTCTGGGCATGGCTGCCGTGAACAGCGGTGCCAGAGCTGATGGGAAATCTGCCAGGACTCTGGTGAAGCTGTTGTCGGACAGCGTGATGGAGTCGAGGTGTGGGGCTGGCAACTGGGCTGCACCCAGGGAGAACGTCTGAAAGGTCTTGGCGTGGACCAGTCTCTGCCTTGGCAGGCTGACCAGTAGGCTGTGAGACCACAAAAAATCCACACCCAGAAGCGGTTGGGCTACGGCGACCAGTGTGAAATCCCACGTGAACCAGCTGGAGCTGAACTGTATGTAGCTGCACCATAATAGTGCAGTAGGTCCTTACTGTGCTGCCGTTCGCGGCCCTATTGCGGGTGTTGTAACTCGACGGAGGTAAGACGCTGATCTCGGCACTTGTGTTGACCAAAAACCGGCGTCCCGACCGCTTGTCCCACACTTACAGGAGGCTATCCTGATGGCCAGCCGCAGTAGCCATCAGCGGTGGCTGGCCCTGGCGTTTCCCGGGAACTTGCAGGGCGAGCGACAGCGGTGGGCTTCTGCGCCCCACCGCTGGTGGTAGAAGCACCATTATTCATTGGTCTCCTCACCTCTGCCTCTGGGGTTAGTGGGCTCTGTGGCCAGGCTTGGTCTGGTTTGCTGCTGGGAGCGTGGCCTGGTGATGTGTGCGACGGATGCCACACTCTCCTTCTTGGCATTCCACAGCAAGTCAGCCCGGGCTGCCACCTTCCGTGGGGTCGCTGAAATCCGCGTCGGACAGCAGCAGGCGTATGTCCTCGGGCAGCTGCTCCAGGAATGCCTGCTCAAACGTGAGGCAGGGCTTGTGTCCTCCAGCCAGAGACAACATCTTATTCATTAAAGCCGATGGAGGTCTGCCCCCCAACCATCCAGGTGCAGTAAGCAGGCAGCCCGCTCGCGCCATGAGAGTCCGAAAGTCCTTATGAGCAGGGTTTTGAATTCTGTGTATTTGCTGTCTGCTGGGGGAGACTGTATGAACTCCTCAACCTGAGCCGCTGTGTCCTGTTCGGGAGAGTTCACCACGTAGTAGTAACGTGTGAGGTTATCCTCCGAGGTTATCTGCCGAATGTGGAATTGGGCTTCTGCTTGCTGGAACCATAGGTGAGGTCGCAGTGTCCAGAAGCTTGGCAGTTTCAATGAAACTGCATGAACAGATGCGGCGTCAGTCATCTTCGGCCCAAATATCGTTTGGGCCGTCAGGGTCACCAATTGTTGCGGTGTGTTACACACAGCGCTGAAATAACGACACGGAGTGGATAAACTGAGTTACAAAAAGATTTTATTCGAACTTCGCGGCCTCGCTTTAAAGCTTTCCTGACCCCGCCCTCCCCGGGCGCAGATGCTGTAGGGGGCACGTATTCACAGTCCTGTCCTGCGCACGGATGCTGTAGGGGGCACCTATTCACAGTCCCACGCGGGCTTTTCCTCTTGCTGGTGAAGCAGACTTGGCGCCCTTATGGGACTGGCCTTTTTGCCGGTGCGCTGGCTATTTGTGAGCCGGTTCGAGTGCGCGAGGAATTGGGTCGCCACACTACCTCCATTTATTAATGGAATGTGTT
This sequence comes from Hypanus sabinus, assembly GCF_030144855.1. Classification (NCBI taxonomy): domain Eukaryota; kingdom Metazoa; phylum Chordata; class Chondrichthyes; order Myliobatiformes; family Dasyatidae; genus Hypanus; species Hypanus sabinus. The sequence continues at coordinate 43,815,983 of NC_082716.1, read as the reverse complement.
TGTACGGAATGTGTACAAAGGAAAGCTTTTATTCTTTCAATGCATGTGTCAATAATAAACCAATTACTGATTGTTGCCTGGTTGCATCACAAGAAGCATTGATCTAATGTATGGCAATTTAGCATTATATCTATTGCATATTTTCTGAATGGTGTATTTGTTACTTGACTTCAAAATGACTTTTCTCATTCCAGATGGTGATTTTTAAATGTGCTCGTCCGTGGCTGATAATAGCCATAAGGTGTTAGGATGCCAAAGCTGGAATATTGTCAGACATATAATACTGTTAACAAGATGATTAAGATAATTGATAAGTTAAAACTTGGGTCGTTGATGTTATCTTCAGAGAATACATTCAATAAATGGGGAGAGAACATCATGCAATTTTTGAGCGAAAGTGTTATCATCCAAGCTTTCTTTTATTAGTTCATCATAAGACTGGAAGATTGGCATTGATTTTTTTTACCTTTTGAGCCCTTGGGTTCTATAAGTGGTAGATTCAGAAAAAGTGTATAGTGAATTTTGTCATTCAGCCTGATGCAGATTTCTCAGTTCTCAAGATGAACATGTGAGGGAAAACTTTGGAAAAAGTGCTCTCTAGTCCATGTTTAAGAGAGTCATCAACTTAATAATTTGTTTCAGCTCCTGGAAATTTTTTTGACATTAATGATCTTGTTTATTCCTGTATCTTATCTTTGCTCTGATAACATTTTTTGCACACTAACATCGATTTTGAACACTAATGTCGATTTTGCCTGCAAGTTTGAGGATTGGTTTACCATCTATTCACAGTAACCTCATCATCTTCACTCTGTAAGTTGCATCCTTAGTATTATTGCTTCCTACTTGGCATGATATCTTGGAAAGTGTGCGATCTGTAGAACTCCAAAGGCATTTTTAAACTATCAAAGGATGTGAATAACTTGTCATGAATCCTACAGCAGGCAGAGTACCTCTATCTCAATGTAAATATGATACAAAATGCCTTGGAGAGAAGATTTTTGTATTTTGCTGCAGCAAAACAAAATGTTTTGCGAACGCATCGCCCAAAGAATGGATAGAATAGTTGCAAGCAGTTATGAGTTGAATGCTCATAATCAACAATGTCTTTATCATAAAGTTTATAAAATTGAGCAACAGAAAATTCTGCTTTTGATAAGTTTGTATCTGCATTTGCCGGAGGCCATCTGAATTTAGAGATTCATAATTCAGCTTACTTGGAATGAGGATTTAGCTTCTGTTTCCAGAAAGAAGTAACATACTTCATTCCGGTGTTGTGATGTGATAGACTTTTCAAAACTGTGATTTGATAAAAGGACATTGACATCTTAAAAAGAGCACGACTGTTAATAAATGTTGGTGTAAGCTTCTTTTGAAAGTATAACCTAATCTCTGGCATTAAAGCTAATACCTGGCATGCACAGCAAGTGCCTACACATCTAAACTCAAATTTTCCATTTTAGAATATGGGCATTTTGATTAGTCTTAAATTCTGAAGATTATTTGGGCTAGTAGACTATTGTAGGGATCTTCTGGTTAGGCTTGCTTTCTCCCAAGGTATAGTTAAATCTGAGAATGGTATCTTGTCTATTCTTGGCCTTTGATTAATGTGCATGTGTTTGAGAAAATATAATGGTAAACTTCGTGTAGCTGTCAAAGGCGAGTTCTCCTGGCTTGTTCAGTTGGTGGAGAGGGTACCCCCACTAAATACAAGCACTTTTTTAAAAAAAAGATCAATGCAGTCTACCAAAATTGCATCCATAGGTCATTAGAACACTTTTTTTTAGATCTGTTGTTCTATAATCACTCTTGGATAAAGGACTAGATCCTTGGTGGTTGTGCAGAGTTAATTGGTCACTGTGTGTACTGCTGCTCGGTGTTTATGTTTGGGTCAATCTGGGTCTTATTTCCAAGTGTCCTTCAGCAACCTTCAAACTGATGGGTGGAATAGTCTGTTTTAAGGAGCTCATGTTTCTTCAGCTATGTAGAACTCTCCACCATGCACACCGCATCTAACTAATTTTCCATTGCTACTTTTCAGAGGAGTGTTGCTACCCTGCTTTCTATTTTCTTACTAGCTATCCACACCATAGATGCTTTATCACTTAAGGCTTCTCTAGAATTTCATGATCTTGTGCTACATATTTTCAATAAGAAATGCTACAGTTGCCAAGTGTTGTCATGGCAGTTGTGATATTGAATGCATATGGTATCCAAATCTTGAGTAGGTAAAAGAAGGAGCTCTTAGACATTGGGACATGAGCTGAATGTAATACCATTCTACTCTTATAAATAGGTAGTGTTGGAGCTACTTGAAATTAGTATTAATATACTTTATTTTCAAATTAGATTTAAAAAGCCTTAATAATTGTCTTGTGTGTGTTTTTATAGATCTCGTTGAAAATTTTGATGAAGCGTCAAAGAATGAAGCCAACTAAAAGCTGCTGGCAGATTATAGACTGGGATAAAGACTGTACCAACGAGGAAACTTATTCCAAAGTTTTACTATATTAAAAGTGAAAAATCACAAGTTTGCAAATACAGTGAACTAAGGCATTTTGTATTTTAATGATGCTGAATAATCAGCATCTTTCAATTGGTTGAAATCACTTGTTTGCATTTTGCACTTAAAACAAAATCCTTTGGTCTGAAATTTGTAAGACTGAGATTCCATCAAAGCAATCTAAATAGATCGCTAATGAATTGGGGTGAGCAAGCTCGTGAAGGTCTTATTTAAGGTTTTCCCTCATGACATGCAAATAAAATAGATTGATTAACTTGTATATTGTGTGAATAATTTCATTTTGTTTGAACATGATATGCTGTTATAATTACTTTGGATTTATTTTCATCATTAACTTGGTGTTTTTAATTTTTGTTATTCTCTAAAGCACATTTTCCTGCTGATTCCCAAGAATGATAAAACAGTTCTATCTATCATTCTGTCAATTTTCAGATTGATGAATGTGTACAAGGTCAGCTTATACTGTTGGCATTTTAACTGAGTCTCTGCCTAGGTATATGACTCCACTGAAGTTTTTACTTCTTGTTTAGTCAATAACTCGCTAGTTCCATTGGGTGAATCCTAAAATATCTTCCATTTTTGATGAGTTCAAGGTGGTTAATTCTTTAAGGACATTGTTTCTAAGAAAGATCTCAGTTAACAATACACGTAACATCTTGGAAATTGAGTCAGGCGTGGTGCCTTTAACATTCTAGATGAGTGAAGCAGGCCAATTAACAATTGCTCAACTTGAGATCTATCTACTTAGAATTATTGTGATCGAAGGTGATCATTATCAGTTCCAAATAGAGCATTTAAATTTCTGGTAAAGGTTGTGCATATTCTTTAATGGTTCTGTAAATGTAGTATTCTGGTATTGGTTCTATAGTCGAGCAATAAGACAAGGCAGCTGCAATTATTGGTCAAATGAAATAACAAAGCACAAGTGCCTTTTAAATGGAGACTTTTCTATTTTAATTGATCCACTATTATGTTCAGACATTTAATACTAATTATCTAATTCCAGTTCATTTTTAATATTATCCTGTATTTTCTTTACACTTTGCACAGCTTACTTAAATATATATTAAATATGAATCACATGGGTATTGTATAGCCAATGGATCTCTAATCCATAATTCTGTATTTCTGCACAAGCTGAGTTCTGCTTTGCAGGTCAGTTGTACGTGAGTAAAATGCATGTTAAGTAATATCTGAAGGGCTGCTCTAATACTGTCTTTTGAACAGGTTAATTACTTTTTCTAACCAATTGGTAACTAATACTAATGTGAATTACGTATCATGTATTATAATCGAAGCATAGTAAATTGCACAAGCCACCAGATTTGTCTTTTTTTAATATCGTATTTAGAAGTTAAATTAGGCTTCTAGATAAATTGCAGAAACTCTTATATATGTTGTAAATATTGGTTTAGGTTGAAAATAGCCCTTTAGTTCTGAAGTATGTGTGACAAACAATTTCTAAAATGTGCGGATTAATTTGATAACATGAGCTTTTGTAAAATTGTTGCTGAATGTTACTCCTTCATTGGGTAGGATATCACAACAGTGTTTGTAATTTGGCTTCTTCATATCACTGGAATGAGCTTTGGCTTTCCTTGAGCAATGTTCCTTTTTATTCAAGTTCGTCTAAGTACAGGTAAGTTTTTAAAAACACAGTGCATATTTGTTTTTATATTACAACAGATGAACAGAAACTATCTCATTCTAATAATTCAGTGTTTCAGTAGATATAGTTATTTCCACCTTGGTACATGTGACAATAATAAACCAATTTACCTGTATGTAGCCTGCATTAACAATTAGAAAATAGTATTGTAATTTCATTGTTTGACGGAAACCTAGGTAATCCTTAGGCAAGGCATAGAAAGTTAGTCCTATTATGATAAGCGCATTGGCATTGTTGGAAACAATTAGTATTACCTAAATGAAATTCTTAATTTGCTTCGCATTTCTTACATAGTGCCTTTTACATCTTCTTCCAGTCTCAGAAGGACTACTTTTAATTAACTTTAAAGTGCAGTTGTTTCGGCAACACATTTGAAAGCCTGAAAAGTTTCACAAATGGAAGAAGACTGATAGTTAATTTGCTTTAATAATTTTGTCTCAGGATTAAACGTGTGCCAGGATAAGAAATTTGCTGTGAATTCCATCAGAGTGGGATTTCCTTCCTAGATGAAGATGAAGGATCATGGTTTAACATGCCCTTAAAAAGCTTTTTAAAAAATTGGTCTTCATGTCACAGAAAATCATGGCCCATCTGGGCTCATGCTGACCTTGTCCCAATAATGCCAATGCGCTTATCATAATAGGACTAACTTTCTATGCCTTGCCTAAGGATTACCTAGGTTTCTGTCAAACAGAGCAGAGCATTACATTTGTTTTACCTACCTATTAAAGATTTGTTATAACTATGTCTAATAAACTTTTCATAAGTATATTGAAAGCAGCAGTGTAATTAAGGAAAAAATATTTCCCTTTGGAAGTTAATAACGTAATCTGTTGAGAGCCACCGGATGCAAGCAAGGTCCTACGGTATGTTGGTACATCTCATCAGTAGACAGCAGGGAGAAGGATATGGAACCTGGAGAGTTAAAGCAGGTATGTTCTGGAGCATGTCTGTATAGGGAGGAGGCAGTATTAAGAAATGTGACTTTTAGAGTCAATAAAGCCCTTGGACTTGACTGAGAAGTAATGGACAAGATTAAGGCCCTGACAGATATTTGTACCTTTAACAGCCATGGATGATATACAGGAGGCTGAAGGAAAGCCTCCTTCAGCTTTCCTTTTTTTTTCCCACTCTCCCTATTTTCAAAAAGCATCATAGAGATCAGATTGAAAACCACTGGCCAGTGAGCACTGATAACAAAGTTAAAGAAGATTCTGCGCACCAGAGTTCTGGAGGAGATGCTAGATTTTGTAGCAGGAGATTTCAAAAGTGAGCTGGAGCATTACGCGAAGCAGATTTCCTGAGGAGACACTGAATTACAAAACGGGCGAGAGATTTCAGAAGAAGTGAATGGGAATATTAGGACATTCTGCCTGTGACAGTTCCCAAGGCGATGTTGGAGTATGCATAATTAGGCACCTGGCAGGGTGCAAAAGAATGAAGCTAAGCTTAGGCAGAGTGGCTATTGTAAGAGTGGGGAGTTCAGGCATTGGCTCATAGAGACCAATGAGTGGCAGAGGCTGTGGGTTTTTATCTTTAATCTTTCTTTGTTATCGCAGGTTTAGAGCAGTGGGGATGCCAAGCAGGATAGTGAAATGCTCCTCTTATGATACGTTAGAAGGCAGGGAGACTTCCAGTGTCCCTGATGATTACACCGACAAGAAGTTTGTCCAGCTGCAGCTTTCAGACCGTGTTAAGGATTTGGAGCTGAAGCTAGATGATCATCATGGTGATTGAGGGATTGATCAACGGGGCATACAGGGAGGTAGTTATAACCAAGATGCGGGATGTGGGTAACTCTGTGACTGTCAGGAGGGGGAAGGGGATAGGCAGCAAGTGCAGAATACCCCATAGCCATTTCTTTCAATAACAGGTGTACTGCTTTGGATACGATTGGGGAAGGTGATCAGTAAAGGAAGGTCACAGCCTCAGGCTGAAGGAAGGGGGAAAAAGGTGAGCTGTGGTCATAGTGATTCTGTTGGTTAAGGGACCAAACAGGAGATTCTGTGCAGCACATGGGACATGGGTGGAGAGTTAAACTGGAGTTGTAGGGGGACGGGAGCCAGAGCAGATAGCGGAGTGGTTGTGGGGAAAGAGTAAGCCTGCATAGAGTCAGGAATCAAAAGATTGAGCATGGTGAAACTAATATTTTTAATTGTGTCTATTTCAGTGCAAGGAGTATTGTAGGAAAGGCAGGCAAGCTTGGGGCATGAGTCAGTGAATGGAATGATGACAATGCAGCTATTGGTGAGAATTGGTTGCAGGAGGGGCAAAACTGGCAGCTCGATGTTATGCTACCGTTACTTCAGATGTGAAAGCAGGAAGAATTAAAGGGGTGGCATTTCTTGTCGGAAAATGTCACCGCGGTGCTCAGACGGGAGAGCTCGGCTACTGGGGCAGTATGCGTGAAACTGAGGAATAAAAAAGGGACGACCACATTACTGGGATTATATTATTGAACCCCCCCCCCCCCCCCCAACAGTCCACAAGATTTAGAGGAGCAAATTTGTAGAGAGGTTGGAGAAAATTGCAAGAAACAATGTTGTTATAATAGGTGATTTTAACTTTCCACATATTGACTGGGACTCCATACTGTTATAGTGTTTGTCAAATGTGTTCAAGAAAGTTTTCTTTGTCAGTACATAGAGGTCCCAACTAGAGAGGGGGCGATACTAGGTTTTATGGAATGAGACAGGGTAAGTGATAGAAGTTTATGTAGGAGAGCACTTTACATCTAGTGATCATAATGTCATTAGATTCACGGTAATTATGGAGAGGGCAGATCTGGTCCTTGGGTTGAGATTCTAAATTGGAGAAAGGCCAATATGATAGTATCAGAAAAGATCTGTCAAGTGTGGATTGGGACATGTTTCCCAGCCAAGGTGTACTTGGTAAGTGGGAAACCTTCAAAAGTGAAATTTTGAGAGTACAGAGTTTTTATGTTTCTTTTGGAATAAAGGCAAGGATTAACAGGTTCAGGGAAACTTGGTTTCTGAATAATACCAGATGCAATTTAATGCAGGCACGTGTGAGGTGTTGCACTTTGGAAGGTAAACCAGAGTTGGTGAGCAGTAGAGCAGAGGGATGGGGATTACATATCTGTAGTTCCTTGAAGGTGGAGTCACAGGAAGATAGGGTCATAAAGAAATCTGGCACATTGGCCTTTGTAAATCAAAGAACTGAGTACAGGAATTGGAAGGCAATGTTAAAATATAAGATATTGATGTGGCTTAATTTGGAGTATTGTGTGCAGTTTTGGCCACCTGCCTACAGGAAAAGGTTGAAAGAGTACAGAAAATTTTATAAGAATGTTGCCAGGTCTAGAGGAGCTGAGTTCTAAGGAAAGATTGAATAGGTAGAACTTTTATTTCCTAGAACATTGAAGAATGAGTGGAGATGAGGGGTAAAGACAGTGTAAAAGCAAGCAGGCTTTTCCACTGAGGCTGGGTGACTCTAGAAATAGAGGTTATGGGTGGAAGGTGAAATGCTTAAGGGGAACATGACGGGGAACAACTTCACTCAGGGTGGTAAGAATGTGGAACAGGTTGCCAGCGCAAGTGGTGGATGTAGGTTCCATTTCAAATTTTAAGGGAAACTTGGATAGCTACATGATGGGAGGTGTGTGGAGGGCTATGATCTGAGTGCAAGTGGATGTGACCAGGCAAATTAATGGTTTAGTATGGACTGGGTGGGCTGAGAGGCCTGTTCCTGTGTTAGAGCTCAATAATTCTGTTTCTTTTGCATAATGGACTGATTAGGAGTCAGTATAGTTTTGTGCAGGAGCAATCAAGTCTCAAATCTGTGAGTTTTTAAAAGGTAGCAAAGAAAATTGAAGGCAGAGCAGCATATGAATCTGCAAAACGGTGTACAGAAGGTAAAGTAGGGTTAACTAAAATTAATTTTGGTCAGCATAAACAATCATAAATTGGTCTTTGGTATGAAAAACTTGATTCCTTGCATTGCTTGAAGTGTGACCTTCATATTCAAATACTGATTTCTAAAGTTCTGCAGGAATTGCATGATGTCATATTTCTAATCTAACAACAAAATTAACTAACTGCAGAACTGAGAACAGAAAGTGCTGTAAATTCTCAGCATTTCAGGCAACATCTTCTGAAGTATTTTTCAGAGTATTTTAACCATTTATGCTAAAAGCATGTTTATACTCCTGAGTGATAGTGAAAGATTAATGCAATACAAGAAATGCAATGTTCAATTAAATCTGTACAAAGACTATATTGATAAATTGCCTATGTAGTCCAGAAGTAGTCACTAAAACAAATCTTTAAGTAGCAGGGAAATAATCTCTACATATTGATGTAGCTTGAAATTCGCTGATATTGAAATGTAATTTGCAAATCTAAAATTATAAATCTTACATTGGTTCTTGCAAGGGAACAATTGAGTAGATAATCAGAGGTGTGTGAGTGAGTATTGTATTTGTGCTTGTTGACCAAAAATGCAAACAATAAGACTTGTGTGCCAGTAGTTCAGTTATGAAAACACAGGAACTGAAGCAAGAGGAGCCCAAATGTCCAATCATGCCTGTCCTGTCTATCAGTGATATTGTAGATGATCAAACCTTCACTCAGCATGTCTTACTTGATCTCCTTACTCCCCATTCCTCTTGACTCTCTAGTAATTTAAATATCTATCAGTCTCCACCTTGAAATTTTCATTGACACTTTTTGCGTAGCTCCTTTGGATGGACAATTCTAAAGAGGCACAACTTCAGAGAATAAATCTGCCCTAATCTCATCCTGAAATGTGCACCCCTTGTTGTGAAACTGTCTTGTAATGGTTGATTAACCCATGTAATGAAGTATCCTCGGCACTTACCCTGAAAACTCTTTCAGAATCTTTCGTATTTCAGTAATCAGCTCTCGTCTACAATGCATAGAGGCCTAAAATTGTAATTTTTATTTCTGTCAATCCTTTAATCCCAGGATTTAACAGAATGGAACTTACTATTCTGTTTATGATACAAACTTCCTTAAATGTAGTGACTAAACTTGTATTATGTATTTGAAGTGTAGTTTCATTGAACTGTTACACGGTGCACGCCCTGCAATTGAGGCCAAATGGATTCATTGTACTTCCTAATTACTTGCTGAACTTGCATATTAACTAATAAATTTTGTGCGCTGCATCACTGAAGTCCCTTTGAAGTGCATAATATTGTAGATTGGTTCCATTTAAGTATTAATTTGCTTTATCATTCTTCCTTCCAGATTGGAAAATTTGACGTTTTCCCATGTTATCTTCCAAATTGTTCCACACTCACTTAATCCTATATCCTTCTGCAGGCTCTTCGTGTCCTCCTAACACCTGCTAATCCACTTAATTTCATAACATCAGCAAACTTGGCTGCGCCACACAGTCCATTCATTCAGGTCATCAGCATTGATTATAAATAGATGAGGCCCAAGCACTGATCCCTGTGACATGATATGAAGGTAATCAAATATCCCAACTCAATTTTCAGTTAGTTAACCACTCCCCTAATTATACAAATGCATTACCCCCAACTCTATGCACTCACTTTTGTGCAGTAATCCTATGTGTAGTAATTTAAAGTATACCATTTGGAAATCTAAAGGCACTATATTTAGTGGTTTCCCTTTATCCAGTCTGTTGCACCAAGCAAATTTGTCAAACACTGTTTCCCCTTCATAAAACCACAAAGACTCTGCTTGATTGTCTTCTGATTTAAATTTTTTTTTATCATTACTTCAGTAATCAGTTACAGTGGTTTCCCAATGGCAAATGTTCACTCACTTTCTCCTTCTGCGTTCTTCCTTTCTGTGTTTTTTTAAATAATACCAATTCATTTGTGCTTTTTCCAATCCTTTGAGACCCCTTTGGAATCTGGCAGAGTTTGATAGGTTGCAACCAGTGCATCCAGAATCCAGCCTTTAAGATCCTAAGAAGTAGGGCAATTACTCCAGTGGAATAAGACTGACTAACTTGGTACTTATTTTCATTCATGAAAAAGATTGTTTTAAGTTCTTCCCTATCCAAAGTGCTTTGATAACATATTTTTGGGATGGCATTAATATCTTCTGTGGTGAAGACTAATCATACATTAATGCCCAAGTTACATTCACCATGGAACCAAAGTTAATTTTAACTGGTTCCTTATAATTTTTTGAAGAAGTTACGAGGAATGTTGACAAGGGTAAGGCAGTGGATGTAGTCTATATGGACTTCAGCAAGGCCTTTGACAAAGTTCCACATGGAAGGTTAGTTAAGAAGGTTCAGTCATTAGGTATTAATGCTGGAGTAATAAAATGGATTCAACAGTGGCTAGATGGGAGGTGCCAGAGAGTAGTGGTGGATAATTGTTTATCGGGATGGAGGCCGGTGACTAGCGGGGTGCCTCAGGGATCTGTTTTGGGCCCAATGTTGTTTGTAATATACATAAATGATCTGGATGATGGGGTGGTAAATTGAATTAGTAAGTATGCCGATGATACTAAGGTAGGAGGTGTTGTGGATAATGAGGTGGGTTTTCAAAGCTTGCAGGGAGATTTATGCCGGTTAGAAGAATGGGCTGAATGTTGGCAGATGGAGTTTAATGCTGAGAAGTGTGAGGTTCTACATTTTGGCAGGAATAATACAAATAGAACATACAGGGTAAATGGTAGGGCATTGAGGAATGCAGTGGAACAGAGAGATCTAGGAATAACAGTGCATAGTTCCCTGAGGGTGGAGTCTCGTAGATAAGGTGGTGAAGAAGGCTTTTGGAACGCTGGCCTTTATAAATCAGAGCATTGAGTACAGAAGTTGGGATGTAATGTTAAAATTGTACAAGACATCGGTAAGGCCAAATTTGGAATATTGTGTACAGTTCTGGTCACCGAATTATAGGAAAGATATCAATAAATTAGAGTGCAGAGACGATTTACTAGGATGTTACCTGGGTTTCAGCACTTAAGTTACAGAGAAAGGTTGAACAAGTTAGGTCTCTATTCATTGGAGTGTAGAAGGTTGAAGGGGGGATTTGATTGAGGTATTTAAAATTTTGAGAGGGATAGATAGCGTTGACGTGAATAGGCTGTTTCCATTGAGAGTAGGGGAGATTCAAACGAGAGGACGTGATTTGAGAGTTAGGGGGCAGAAGTTTAAGGGAAACACAAGGGGGTATTTCTTTACTCAGAGAGTGATAGCTGTGTGGAATGAGCTTCCTGTAGAAGTAGTAGAGGCCAGTTTAGTTGTGTCATTTAAGGTAAAATTGGATAGGTATATGGACAGGAAAGGAGTGGAGGGTTATGGGCTGAGTGTGGATAGGTGGGACTAGGTGAGATTAAGAGTTCGGCACTGACTAGGAGGGCCGAGATGGCCTGTTTCCGTGCTGTGATTGTTATATGGTTATAATATACTTGTAGGAACTCTTAAAAATTCTACATCATTTACTAGTTTATTATTTACTATTTACTCTCTCTTTTTTTAACCAATCTATTGTGGATTTCTAAAAAATTTTAAATTATTTGTTCCATTGCTCACATGCATAATATTTATTGCCTTCCACTTTGCTATTCATAAATTTCTTACTTAATGATAGTTAATTTCATAGATCCTTCCAGGCATGTACTTACTTTTGTAGATTTTTATTTAATATCTCTTTAAATATCTGGTATTACTGATATTCTCATTTACCCTTTCATCCACTTTAGCTGACTCTGTCCATTTGTTACTGTAACTGCCATTATTTAAGTTTAAAACAAGTTTATCTTGCAAGTTTCTCTTCCTCAAATTGAATTCCATATTCTACCATACTCTGATTTCATAAGAAATCATTTTATGAATCAAAATGAGGTTAAAAGTTTTAAAGTTTTATGATCTGCCATAGTTGCTGTGTGTCAAATAATTGTTGTATACATTCAATTAACACTTTTATTCAAATGTTTAGCAGTGTAAAAAAAAATCTGGATTTACAGCCATATCAGTAACTTTCATGAAAAGTGATTCAAGTGTTCTTCCAATGTTTATTGATTACACTACCAACTTTTATTTAGCAATGTGTACAATCCTTTCAGGAATTCAGTTTTCAAGAATAATTACATTTTAGAATCTTAGAGTAATAAGCTATTTAGGCAAATCCCATGTAATAGAATAGATTTTGTAGTTCACAGTATAATACTGTAAATGTTCAATTATGAGGGATAGAAATCTATGAAATCACAATTTTCTGTATATTGAAATTTTTATTATATGAAAATTAATTAAATATATAGTTATCAGATTACAGATTACGAGTTTGCCAATTTAACCAGCTAAAAAAGTTCCAGTGTTTTTCCTCCATTTCAAATTAACTTGTTCTGTAAAAACAGCTGCAGCAGCACTTCAGATTGGTATAATCTTTCCAGCCCTTCATGTTAATCAAATTCTTTTCCAGTGAATGCCTGACCCACCGTGTTCCTCCAGGATTTTGTGTGTTGCTCCAGGTTTCCAGCATCTGCAGTCTTTCTATGAATTTTTGATCTTGGTTATATATGGTTAGGGTTCTCACATTGGAATGTAAAACCTAGAATCAAGCTACTTATTTCCTGACTCAACTGGACATGCTGACTCATTTGAGAGTCAATGAGTTTATGAATAGGAGTAATCAGGTTACTGCCCCATAACAATCTAGTGATTCATTGATTTCCTGTCATTCATTTTGAAAACCAACAATTTTGAGCATTGTGACTTTGGGGGGGGGGGGGAGTCATATAAAGCTCTTTTCAACAAACCCCCCCCCTCCAAACACCAAATATTTTAATTCCCTTTGTTTTATTTGTCATGTCTGATCAAGTTATGTAATCATCTTCCTGGGATTTTGTGAATGTTCCTGAAACTAGTGATTAAAAATATATTTCAGCAAGAAAATCCTCCTCTTTCAAATTTTCATAATCTCTTTCACTTTACTACATCACTCGTGCTGGAAACTTGCTCTATGGTAATCCTGACCATGAATTGCAATAGTATGTTAATTTTGGCATTCTCAATCGCTTAATATTTTAAATAGGAGCAACACACACAAAATTCTCGTGGAACGCAGCAGGCCAGGCAGCATCTGTAGGAAGAAGTACAGTCGACTGTACTTTGTCCTATAGATGCTGCCTGGCCTGCTGCATTCCACCAGCATTTTGTGTGTTGCTTGAATTTCCAGCATCTGCAGATTTCCTCGTGTTTGTATTTTAAATAGGTATCCTTTTCATAACTTCGCATTCATTGGTGTAACCCATCATCTGCCTTCCTTGAAAACATGTTTGCTAAATAGTCATTTTATTTCAACTTATCTTCTGTCTTTATGGTTAAATTTTTTTCTCCTTGCTAACTGCTAACCTTTTATACATTTATAGAATGTTTTAAAATTCAATACAATGGCATTGCAAATGTTTTCACATTCTTGCTTTGGCTTTTTATTTTTTCATTTCTTCCCATTGGTTTCACAATCTTAATAGTTATTAACTGAATATTGTTCCTGATATTTGTTGCAATCTTTTTTGTTTTCTGATGTCATGCTTAAGGACACACTATACTAAATTCTGTTATGGGGTCCATTTGTATTGTATTATTTAATAAGTTTGAGTAATTATTTCCTTCATATTCAGAATGGTCAATTGCTGAATCACTCTGGATGTAGTGGTCCAGAAAATGATCTTGTATAGTCTCCAAAATTTAGTACATTTCTGATCTGATGCATCCTTCTATTTCTAATTGATGTGAAAATTAATGTTTCCAATCAGAAGACTGCTTTTACTTCAGATGTCTTTAACATTTCATTTATTCATTGAATGTAGGCAGTACAAGCAAGATCATCATTTTCTGCTCATCTCTAACTAGGAAAATATGGCAATCTATTGTATTGCCAAATTGTTACAGTCCATATTTGCACATTGCTGTTAGAGAGTTACAAGAATTGGACTGAATGATGTTCAAGGAATTGTAATGTATTTCCAGGTCTGGATTGTTATGATTTAAAGGAAAACTTGCAGAGCATAGTATTCTGGGTCTTTTGTCCTGCCAGATAGAAGATTTTTTGGGTTTGGATGGTACTACTGAAAAAGCTCTGGAGAGTTATTACCATGCATCTTGTAGGTTATAAATACTGCAATGGTCAGGTAAAGAAATGATTAAAAAAGATATAGCTGAAATGTGAATCAAACTGAATATTTTGCTTACTGTTACATTGAGCCATCAAAAAGATACCACTGTGTGATGGTCATGGAAAACCATAAGTTCAGTCACTCATCTCAGAAAACGAAGCCACTTGTGACCACAATATTTATGTGTTTATTTTAATTTCTGGTCAGTAGTCACCCTCACTCAGGATTTAACTTTTGTGGTATTTGGTGGTGATAATACCTTTTCAATGAAAAGGGATAGTTAAAACACTTATTGTGTATGATCATTGTCTTTTTTTTAAGGCAGGGATATTACTTAGCTCATTATTCAGGTTTCATTGCTGAGGGCATAAACAGGGATTTGCAAATGAAATTTAGTAGTTATCTTGTCAGGAAAAATCTCATTTGCGGTCTGATATTGGCAGGGAAATTTATTGACAAATCAACCAAAGAGGTTTGACTAGGTTGCTGATGAGTGCCAGCAACAACATCCTGTGTCTTTCATATTACTCCAGATTTTTCTTTAGATATTTAGAGAATCAATGGGGTATGTAATAGTGCCAAGAATCATTGTTGTTGACATTTGGCATGACCACTGAAAAACAAGCAGAGACTGCTTCTCTCACTTTATGGAGGGAAAAGTCTAGTCAAACGTCCAAGACAGTTACCTTTTTCCTCTGAAATTGAGCTTTTTAGTCCATACGGAAATGAAGATTAAGCTGAGTCATGGAAATTGGTGGACCTCATGGAATCAAACTGAGCATTTGTAAACTGGCAAGAAATTGTAGTTGAATTATGCTTTAAGGATGTAGTTTTTTTTTAAAGCAGTTGCTCTGCATAGACTCAAGCTAATGCATTTGTGGGCACAAATAGAAATGCTAGTCATTGATGTGACAGGTAAATAAGTTCAATTGCTTATGGTATGCAGGGGAAGAATTAAAATAGTAAAAATACAGGTTTATATATGTAATCTTGAATTTGAAGTATTAATGAAATGGCGGAGTAAACTCAATGGCCCAAAAGGCCCAATTCTGCTCCTATATCTACAAAAATACAAGATAAAATTTGCAAGGATGATACCTGGACTGTAGAATTACATGTCAGGAAAAATATACATAGAATATGCCTTTTTTATTTCTGAAGAGAAAGTTGAAATCTGATAATAAGAGTACTTCGAAAAGAATTGAAATATTTTGATAGGTGTGATACCCTTTCATCCATGGATATTAACAAAATTAGATGCTCTAATGCAAGGTCTCAACCCTTTTCCCTACAGATGTTAATCTGAATCAGGTTTATTATCACTGACAAACTGTATTCTGTGAAATCAGTTGTGACTGCAGTACAGTGCAAGGCATAAAAATTACCTGGATGCTCTGGGTTTCTTCCAGATTCCAAATAAAAGGTTAGAGTTAGTAACTTGTGAACATGCCATTTTGAGGCGTGGTGACACTTGCAGGCAGCTGCAGTGCAATCCTTCTTGATTTGAATTTGATGCAAACTATGCATTTCACTGTACATTTCAATGTACATGCGACAAATAGAGGGAATGCTGTGTCCAAGATGGAAATGGATGAGTCTACAATCCTGTGCATTTGAGGCTACATTTCAGCCTGTAAAGCAACCACTTGGAGTGCTCTCCACTGTAGATCTGCAGGAATTTGCAGGTGTCAAATAAATCTCTTCAAACTCCACACTGAGGAGTTTGAACTCAACCCACTGTATCCCTCCAGCAATTTGATTTTTTGCACTGGTAACCTAGTAGAATTTGGTGAGGTTGCAGAAGTGGGTGTAGTATGGATGCATTTAAGAGAAAGCTATGTAAGCACGTAGGGAGAAGGGAATAAAGTGTAATAATGAAAAAAATCAGTGCTTGTACAACAGAAGAGAGAGAAAAAGAAATCTGTGCAAAAACAAAACCTTAGTGCGAAAAAAAACCACAATCGGAGTCAAGTCTACAGTGGTGCAAGAGTTAGTCCATAATGTTCCATCACGGAAATAGAATTGTGCAAGTTCTCGTTCAAGTCCCTGATATTTATAGGAAAATAGTTGTTCCTAAACTTGGTGGTGTGGGACTTCAGCATTTCATACATCCTGCCTGACAAATGCAGTGAGAAAAGGGTATGACCTAGATGGTGGATTTCCACTTTCTTGAGGCAGAGCTTGCTGCTGATGTTGCAAATGGTGATGAGGGCTGTGTTCACTATTCTCTGCAGCCCCTTGCCTTCCTGTGCATTGGATATGATGTGTCAGGTCATGATGCAACCAGGAGGTATACTTAAAATAGTGCACCTGTAGATGTTTGCTAAATGATTTGGTTTACATTGCCAAATTTTGTAAGCTTCTAACGAGAACTCTACTGGCTGTCAATGTAGTAGCAGTTTTTTTTTATAGCTGCTCCTACTCTACTTAATTTACTATTTCCAACTTGTTTGAAAACTTACTTTTAAACGCAATATTGTTTTACGACTAGGGGTTCCAAAGCTACTAAAAAAGAAGACGACCCTCCTATAACTTTGGAATCTATTAAGGAGGCACTTCGGAAGTATAAAAATGAACTTTCAGAGGAGTTCCAGCAGAAATTCTGGCAACTCAGCGCTGAATTTAAACAAATGGATGTAAAATTGGATTCTATTCAAAAAACTTTTAAGTGAACACGATGAATGGATAAAAGAGAATGAAGACACTGATGTTGGATGCGAAGACTGATGACCTGGGAAAGATCTGTGATTAAACAGTCAAAGGTTAATGAAAAATTACGACAGAAGATTATCGACTTAAAAAATAGATGCAGAAGAGATAATTTACAAATTCTAGGTTTTAAAGAGTTAATGGAATGCATTCAGCCTTTGGAATTTTTTGCAAACCTTTTGGCTAACTTATTTCCAAATATTTTAAAATCTCCACCTAAAATAGACACTCATAGATCGCCAGTACCAAGACCTCCTCCAGAAGGACGACCCCGTTCAGTGATAATCTGTCTTCACGACTTTCAAACAAAGGAACTTTTAATTCGTGAATCTCGTCGGAAAGGTATGATTGATTATGAAGGCCAGAAGATCAGAATTGTGAAGGATTTTTCACCTGAGGTGTTGAATGAATGCTTCAAGTTTAAAAAGGTCATGTCGGAATTGTAGAATAAAGATTTTAAACCCTTTCTTTGTTACCCCGCTTGTCTTAGAATCATTTTGAAAAATGGCTCTCAGAAATGGTTTACTTTGACTCGAGGTGCAGGATTTTAAAATTTCCAAATCAGTATCAGAAGTTTAACTGTTTAATAATACCCTACATAAATCTATGTTGCATATGCTTGATGGATCCTTTTTTTTTAGAATCAGCAGTCTGTTCATTACTTTCTTTTATGAACAATTGTTTTTTTTTACTTTTGGTATACCTTCGTATCTTTTTTGTACTTTTATTTCTTTGTTTAGAAAATTAAGGATTTAACATTAGTAAGTTTTCATTGAGTTAATACTTTCCATTAATATGTTCTGAATTTTCTTAGTTTTTAATATTTTATACTATATTTTTCATGAGGTTTTTAAAATAAGTTTAATTTTGCTCTTTTTTGTTGTAAATTGTTGGAATGCAGTTAGCCTTGAAAATTTTTTGGAGTTCAGCCAGTAGATCATTTTGGGAGGGTAATGCGGGTAGGTTTAGCTGTCGACTGCCCTTTGGTCGACTTTCTCTCTTTGGGTGGGGAGTGGATTTCTTCTTTTCTATGAGCTATTTGGTTCTCTTAGCTTAATTTGTTGCTTGGTTACTTTATCTTAAAGTTCATTGTTTGGATTTAATATATATTCCAGTGGTTTTTATTCTATCCTCTCTTTTAAGCAATATTTTAAATGGAACATGCTATTAATTTACTTAGTTTTAAGGTGAAAGGATTAAACCATCCTGTGAAATGTTGGAAGGGCTTATCTTTTCATTCCTCCTTTCACGCTAAGGCCAGAGGAGTTTCAATTCTTATAGACAATTTAGTTCCTTTTGTTCAACATAATGTAGTGTCTGACACCAATGGGCATTTTGGGGAAATTAGATAATAGATGAATGGTTTTTGCTAATGTGTATGCCCTGTATATAGATGATCCAGGTTTTTTAAAATGCCTTTTTTCACTTTTACCAAATTTAAGTCTGTATTCTCTGGTTTTAGGAGGAGACTTCAAATGTTGTTTAGATCCTGTTTTAGACCACTCATCTTTTAAGTGATTGACTTTTAGTAGATCTTCCTCCTTTTATACTATTTTTTCTAATGAAATGTGATATTGTTGATATTTGGCACAGTTTGCATCCAACGGATAAAGAGTATTCATTTTTTTTCTCATGTTCATCATACTTATTTCAGGATTGATTTTTTTTGTTGATAGTCAATTGATTCCATTGGTTCAATCCTGTGAATATAAATTAATTGCTGTTTCAGATCATGTTCCTATGTTTATATCTTCAAATCTTCTGGGTGTCTCCAAAATAAACAGATTTTGGCGTTTTAATCCAAGTTTGTTATCTGATAAGGATTTTAAAACATTTTTGGAGAGACAAGTTACTCTTTTTTTGAAGAGAATATGCTAAAAGAGACTTCTAGTCTTATTTTATGGGAAGCTTTTAAGGCTTATATTAGAGGATGAATTATTTCTTTTACCACAAGTGTTAAGAAAAAAGCAAATAAGGAGAGATTTGAATTAGCTAATCAGTGAAACAATTAGACCAAAAATATGCTTTGGCCCCATATCCTGTTTTATATAAAAGATGTGTTGAAATTAAAACTAAATATGATCTGCTTTTAACTTATCCAATTGGAAGTCAGCTTTTAAAAGATAAAAGTCAGTTTTATGTTCATGGAGATAAAACAGGTAATTTTTTGGCTAACCAATTAAAGACCTTTATAGTTATACACCACATTAAAGAAATTTGTAAAGTTAATGGTAATAAAACATCTGATCATTTAGAAATAAATGATACTTTTAGAGAATTCTATTCTAAATTGTATAGTTCTGGTCCTCCTAAAGATAATACTGTAATGAATAATTTCTTAGATTGATTAAGCATTCCTACGCTTTCTGATGATAATTGAAAATTGCTGGATCAACCCATTTCTTATGAGGAAATTGCCAAGGTTGTTCACTCTTTGCACTCGGGGAAGGCCCTGGGTTCTGATGGATTTTCTGGAGAGTTTTATAAGGCTTTTTCCTCTTTGCTTATACCTCACTTATATTCAGTCCTTTTCGATACGGTCGCCACAATCTTTTTATGAAGCCTCTATTTCACTTATCTTAAAAAGAATAAGGATTCAACTGAATGTTCTTACAGACCAATTTCCTTAATGTTGATACTAAAATTTTAGCTAATCTTTTGGCTTGTTGGATTGAGAATATTTTGCCATCTATTATTTCTGCTGACCAGACTGGATTTATCAAAAATCGATACTCTCACTTTAATAATCATCATTACTGAATGTTATTTATTCTCCTTCTAAAGAGATATCAGAATGTGTGATATCTTTAGATGTTGAGAAAGCCTTTGATTGGGTTGAATGGAATTATTTATTTAAAACTTCAGAAAAATTTAACTTCGGGCCCAATTTTATTCGATGGATTAAATTGCTTTATTTATCTTGTTTCGCTCAGGTTCTTACTAACTCTCAGAATTCTAAACCTCTTAAACTTAAACGTTGAACGAGACAAAGTTGTCCTTTGAGTCCTTTGCTTTTTGATTTGGTCTTAGAGCCTTTAGCTATTACTTTCTGGGAATCTAATGATATCACTAATATTTTAAGGAGGGGTATTACTGACAAAGCTTCGCTTTATGCTGATGACGTTTTGCTCTACATTTCTAATGTGGAGTCTTCTTTACCTTCCATACTTTCTTTACTGTCCTGCTTTAGTCAGTTTTCCGAATATAAACTTTCATAAGAGTGAACGTTTTGAATAATTTGGTATTAGTTAATTCTAACCTTCCTTTTAAAATTGTAAGAAATCAATTTACTTATCTGGGTATAACAATTACTAGGAATTATAAATTCATTTTTAAAGAAAATATTTTTACACTTCTGAATTATGTTAAGAAGGCACTATCAAATTGGTCACCCCTGTCTTAATTGTTGATTGGCCAAATTAATTCTATTAAAATGAATATTTTGCCTAAATTTTTATATTTATTTCAGGCCGTACCTGTTTTTATTCCTAAATCCTTTTTTGATTCTCTGAATTCTATTATATCTTATATTTGGAAAAATAAAATTTCTTGATTAAATGAAGTTCATCTTCAAAAAGCTAAAAAGAATGGAGGTTTAGCCTTACCCAATTTTAGATTTTATTACTGAACAGTCAATATATGGAATCTTACATATTGGTTCTATTATATTAATCAAGAGGACTGTCTGGTCTGGGTTTCTTTAGAAGCTAATTCTTTTAATAAATTTTCTATCATTTCTCTTCTCAGATCCACAATTCCTTTATCTTTAAGTAATTTAACTGATAATTTTGTAGTTAAACACACTTTGAGGATTTGGGTACAAGTTAGAAAATATTTTAGTTCATTGAGTTTTTCACTTTCAAGTCCCATTTTTTCTAACTTTTTTCAAACCTATGTTTTTAAAGAGTGGAATAGATTGGGTGTTAAATATTTTCAGGATTTGTTTGTTGGAGATGGTCTCTGTTCATTTGAACAACTGTCAGCTAAGTATAGCCTAACCAAAATCCACTTTTTTCGATTTTTACAAATTGGAGACTTTTTGCATTCCCAAGTACATACATTTCCTAAAAGTCCAGAAAAGAACTTACCTGATACAATTTTTAATTTGAACCCCTTCCATAATGGATCCATATCTAATATTTATGGTATGTTGTTGGGAATGAGAAATAATCCTTTGGACAAAATTAAAAATCTCTGGGAACGAGATTTATAGATTCCAATTTCTGAGGATACTTGGAATAAAAGTTTTAAATTGGTTAATACCTCATTGTTGTGTACCTCATTCCCTTCTACAATTTAAAGTGGTTCAGAGGACCCACATGACTAAAGATAAGCTGTCTCGTTTTTATTCTGATATATCTCCCTATTGTGATAGATGTAACAATGGAGAAGCTTCAGTAATTCATATGTTTTGGACTTGTCTGAGTCTTGAAAAATATTGGAAGGAAGTATTCCAAACTTTTTGGGTGCTTTTTAAAGTAAATTTTAAGTCTAATCCTTTGACTGCCTTATTGGGTATTGTTGGAGGAAATTATATTATTTTGGTGACACATGATTTGCACATTTTGGCTTTTATTTCTCTCATAGGCAGGAGGGCATTGTTGCTTAAGTGGAAAGATGCCACTCCACCTACTCATACTCATTTGTTAAATGATGTTATGTCTTGTTTAAATGTAGAGAAATTCACTGTTCAATTTCTGAACCAAGACAAGGTTTTTTTTTTAACATTGTCGGGACCTTTTTTGAATCATTTTCAAAATCTTTGATTTGCTATTAAGCACAGATGTTGGCTAATAATGTTTTTACTAAGTGATGAGGATTTTTTCCTTTTTTTTAACCAAACAGCTGTTTTTTTTCTGGTAGTGGGTTTAGATTTTTTTTGTACAATAAAATTACCATTTTTCAGTATTATGTTGAAATTTAATTTATATGGATATGAGGTAATGAGGCTATATTTGTAGTTCCAATATATTGTAATCAATATATATTATATATCCTATTGTACTCTGTTTTCTTTCATGTAAGAAATCAATAAAAATATTGAAAAAGAAACAGGAAGCTTCTAACAAAGTAGAGGTGCTGACATGCTTTCTTTGTGTTTGCATCTATTTGTCAGGTTACCGGATATGTTAATACCCAAGAATTTGAATTGCCTTAATTACTGTTCCACCAATGAGAACCTGCAGATGATACCCTGACTTTCCCTGTCAGAAGTCAACAATGGACTTCTTGGCTTCGCTGATATCAAATGTGATGTGGTTGTTGGAGTATCATGCAACAAAATGTTCCATTATACTCCTGTATACTGAGTCATCACCATCCATGAGTTGGCTAACAGCAGTGGTGTAATTGGGCAAATTTATAGATGGCATTGGAACCTTGCTTATCCACACATTTGTGGATGAAAAGAGAATAGAGTAGGGGTGCTATACAAAATTTTGCAGCCAATGGGTGTACTGCATGGTATTGTACAACAATAAAAATTTTCAACCTCATTCAAACAAATAATTGGGAAATTTATCAATTTTGTAAATAAGGTTTATTGTCATTAGTTTCTTGTGTTTCTGTTACCATGATTCTTTTATTTTCTGCCCATTTTAAAAAATAAATATGATCTATTAAAGGTTATTGGTGTCTGTCCTGTTTGGGACACCTGATCACAGAATCTTTGTGAGGGAAGACACTTTGGGGAAAATGTTATGTTTCAGTTGAAGTTAATACTTAATCTGCCTTCATTTCTAAAAAATGAGATTAGATTATTCCTAGCATCATCAATAGTATAAAAACAGGTAACAATATTTAGAAGTGAACAATATCATTGAACAACGTTAGCATGACTGTTGAGTTGAGGTCTCTGTCGGCCAGAGTTAACCATGGATGTTGCATCCCTAACAGTCTAGATATGTAAGCCTGGGCAGTACAATAAGGAGAGGAAAGCTGTTGCCCATGTAGCAACCTCCCCCCTCTCCATGCATTGGATGAGCCCAAAGGAACAGCAGAAACCAATATAGTTTGGCACCAGTAGCATCACAGGGATTGACAGTTAGTGTTGAACTGAACATGGGAATTCCTTATGGACTCCAGCTCTGGATTTTTGCCTCAGAATTTACTTCCAAAGCCTTCCCCATGAGTGGGTATAGCCATAAGGCAGCAGATGTTTGAGATTGGTGTTTTCCTTCCAGATAAGCTGCCAATCACAGTTGACAAGCCTCATCTGCCTGAAGCAACTGGTTTTAAGGCCCCAGTAACCCAACTTTGCCCCCTTCTGTCAGTAGAAACAGATCAGCTGGGCTTTGTAGTTAAGCCACACATGAAGGCCAGGAGCTGGACTTGGTCGTCAGAGGCTATTTGAGGCACATGCCATTGGGAGCATTTAATAAGTAGTGGGAGCTTGTTCTTATTACCATCCCCAGCTATAACTACCTTAAGGGACCAAACATAAGAGTATGATGAAGAAATTGTGTTTCACTTGTCAATTGGAATTCTGAGGATAATCCACTATTCAATCATTCAGAAATCCTGAAGTTTTGGTATCAGGCTCACTGGGACCCCATCCCCATTCTCTGCTCTGTTTTGAATGTTTTAAATTCACTGAAATTCATTAGTAAACTATTTTTAATGCCTCATTTAATGTAATTGGATTTTGTATCTCATCCTTTCTGTAAACTCTGGGTCAATGAAAAGAAAATTACAGTACAAGAAACATTTAAATTAAAGTGAATTCAAGGTTTGATGTATGAATATAAGTAAAGACCAATAGTTTTGGAAATCTGCCAATCTGGAATCAGCAAGGTCTTGAGAGTGTTTTATTGAAACGTTAAAGCCTGCTTGGAAATTTGAGGGTGCAGATTGCCAGATATTCTGGACAATTGCATTTATTTCTACACACAACACTCTTTTAAATTCATTTTTAATAGGTTACGCGGAATGATACTTTTTAGAGTGTAGGGGAAGCTGGACCAAAGCAGCTGGAAAAAGTGAACCCGGTCCCCAGTGAGTGAAATGGAGCACAGGAACCAGCTTCAGATGAATGAAAAGGCAATGTGCAGAATAAATCCGAGTGAGTTAAATGGCAACCTGGTGTCTGAGGCCCTGCTGAACAACAGAGAACTCAGGAACCAGGACCCTATGAGTGGAAACAGAATACAGCAAACTATAAGATGAGCCAAATACTGAGCCACTGGGAATTATTGAATAGTCAGTCAGATGTTCTTCTGAGATGCTCTTTATCTTTAACCTTTTGCTTCAACACTCTGAGGTACCCACCTGCTTCAAGCAGGCTTCAATTAGACTGGTGACTAAGAAGAATGTGGCAACCTGTCTCGATGACTATCATCCAGTAGCATTTGCATCTACAGTATTGAAGTGTTTTGAGAGGCTGGTGATGAAGCATATCAACTTGCGAATGGGAAGTACCTTGGATCCACTCCAGTTTGTCCACTGACACAACAGGCCCACAGCAGATACCATTTCATTGGATCTTTACTCAACTCTGGAACATTTGGACAGCAGAGATACTTGCATCAGGATGTTTTTTTTATTACAACTCATCATCCCTATCATCTCTCAAAACTAATCAATAAGCTTCGACCTAATCCTCAATACCTTCTTGTGCAGCTGGATTCTCGCCTTCCTCACTTCCTGACCCCAGTCAGTTCAGATTGGCAATGACATCTCCTCCACGATTTCCATCAGGCCAGCTTTGCCACAAGGCTGTGTGCTTAGCACCCTGCTCTAGTTGCCTAGTACTTATGACTGTGAGGCTAAGCCCAACTTGAATGCTATATTTAAGTTTGCTGACAACACAATTGTTAGCCAAGTCAAGTCAGCATGTGGGAAGGAGATTGAAAATCTGGCTGAGTAGTCCCATAGCAACAACTTCTCCCTCAATGTCATCAAGACCAAGGAGCTGATTATTGATTTCAGGAGGAGGAAACTGCAAGTCTATGAGCCAGTCCTCATCGGATCAGAGGTCGAGAAGGTCAGCAGCTTTAAATTCCTCAGTGTTATAATTCCAAAGGATGTAATTACGAAGAAAGCATGCCAGTACCCTTAATTCATCAGCTTTTCAAAGGTTTGGCAGTACATATAAACCTTTGACAAACTTATATATATGTGTGGTGGAGAGTATATTGATTGGTTGTATCATGGTCTGGTATGGAAACACCAATGCCCTTGAACGGAAGATTCTTCAAAAAGTATTGGATATAGTAGATACAGTCCATCACTGGTTAAGCCCTCCCCACCACTGAGTACATCTACATAGAGTGGTGGTGTAGCATCCATTATCAAATACCTCACCCACCCCCACTACCCAGGCTATGTTCTCTTCTCACTGCTTGATGCACCATCAATAACTCTCTCTGAGACGTAAAGGCGAGATATCGGCTTTTATTGACTGGAAGAAGGAACAAGTAGTGGTTGACCACCATACTACATCCTGGAGACAGAGAGGCTGGGCTCAGACCTCAATCGCCTTTATACCGGGGTCTGTGGGAGGAGCCACAGGAGCAGTCAGCAGGGGGCGTGTCCAGACAGGTATATGTAGTTCACCACCCTGCTGATATCAGGAAGAAGGTACAGGAGCCTCAGGACCTTCACCACCAGGATCAAGGACCGTTATTACCCCCCAACGATCAGGCTCTTGAACAACAGGAGGAAAATTTCACTCAACTTTACTCACCTATCACAGAACTGTTCTCACAAATTATGGACTCACTTTCAAGGACTCTTCATCTCATGTTCTTGATATTTGTTGCTTATTTATTCAACATCAAGGGTTGCACGTGGAGACATACATGTACATTGATAATGCATTTATTTTGAACTTTGACATGAGGGAATACAAATGGCAGAAATCTGCGGGAACTGAGCGGGTCGGGTAGCATCTATGGAAGGAAATAAACAGTCGGCATTTCGGACCGAGTCCCTTTGTCACTTAAATTTCTTTCAGAAAGCTTTTTGATAAGATTCTGTTCAAAATTCCAAGTTTAGAACTCTTGGAATTAGGGTGCACAGTTTGAGAACTTGTTAACAGACAGAAAGTAAAGACTGGGAACAAATGCACCTAATTTCGATGCTCGTAACATATTACAGCTTGGAGATTTCGCTGCTCTTTTATTCTTTCATTTGAAGCGCTTTGTTCAAGAGTATGGATTTGATTGGCTGTTCCTATTGCAGGTAAATTATGATCCAATTGGAGTTAGGTATTTTCTCCCCGACGTGTCATTGCTCGGTAGTGATTATTTCCAGGATTGCTACTGGTAAATTGTT
Organism: Hypanus sabinus; assembly: GCF_030144855.1. Lineage (NCBI taxonomy): Eukaryota > Metazoa > Chordata > Chondrichthyes > Myliobatiformes > Dasyatidae > Hypanus > Hypanus sabinus. The sequence goes on along the minus strand of NC_082716.1, from coordinate 43,789,714 downwards.
GGGAGTGCGAAGGCGTTGCTGGCGAGGAGGCGGGGGATTGGTCAGATTGGATTGCGCAGCGCGATTGGCAGTTGGAGGGATTGTGCTCGTATTTTCCAAACGTCAAGCGCGTGATGGATGACTGTTGAGTTGCTATCGACGGCGGAGCAGGAATTGCTGCGGCTCTGAGGCTTTAAAGACGCAGAGCGAATAAAAGCGACGAGAGTGTGCGGTCGGCGACATCTTCAAATGCGTTGGAAGCGATGAGCCTGTCCCGGGCAAGAAGAAAGCGCTGACAGCGATCTGACGGTTTATATGGTAAGGGCTCGTTGGTCTGCCTCCGGCCTGAGGGCTTTGTGGAGAATGCGGCTGCCTTGGACCGACGTCTGCTTGTGAACTAAATACTCTGATGGTTCGAGTAGGCCCAGGCCGTCGCAGTGGAGAATCCACCCCCTCTCCTCGTATTGTCGTTCCGTCTTGTTTTGGAGGGGTGCGTTATCGAGTAAACCACAAATATGTGTGTTTGTTGAATGAACCGACCAGGCAGACACATTAAAGTAAACCAATTAATTATTTTGAAGGATGTAAGATGTGCCGTGGATCTTGTAGCAAAGCGGCATTAAATGGCCCACGACTTTTACTTGACGAACCTACTTGTAAATGCTATTTTCATGTGTAAAGTCTGCTCTGTTTCTTATGAGAAAATGCAGGTTCCATTGGCATTTTCCAAGTACCGATTCGCTGAGCATTTTTTCGCCTTAAATATGCCGCAGAATCCTGTTACAAGTTTTCTCATTATTCACCGTATACTTACTGCTGTAACTGGCAAACAAAGTTGGAGATTGCTCAAGAATTTTTGGGTACAAAACAAATTAAGAAATCAGTGATTGGACTCAATGTGTATCTTTACTAGATTAAGTAAAATTCTCCCAGCAACTTCGCACTATAGTTCTGTGATTTGGTTGTCCGAAGCACGAGGTTCTCTGCTTTAAAAATTGAGCACAATGGATCCGAAAACACAAAAAACACACAAATCATGATTTGTATCCCGTCATTGAAATGTTAAACGTATTATTTGCTAAGATCGTTATTGTCTTTTTCCGAGTTATTGCTGAAAATAGACAGACTTTGTAGTATTCGGTTTTATGACCAAAACAGATCATTACTGTGGTAGTTTGGAGCATTGTGCGTGTAAAACTAATCGCACTACTTTGTAGAAAGAGTATATGAATTCTAGAGGGTAGTGAAGTTAATTTCGCATGGGCTGGATAGCCTAAATTTAAATAAAATGGGTTTATAAGATTAAAGATTTTGATTTTAAGTAGATATTTCAAAACTATGTGACTGAGTTTGATATTACGAAATGTGGATTATTAGAAGACGAAGAGAGATGGCAAAACGTGTTTTTAAATGAATAAGGAATTTTGAATTGTAGCTGTTACTATGTGATATGCATTTGAGCTAATTAGATACTTTACAGTATTGCAGCTAAGTCCCTCATAGAATTTACATTAATAATACGATTTGAGGGGTAAATTCCGATCACATTATCAGACCCTCCCCAGTTTATGAATGCCTGACTTGCGCAGTTGATACATATGAGTATTTGAGAAACTGGTAATACGAATTTACTCGGAACTTGGTTTCGGACCAGATTTTTGATTTGCAAATTGTGCAGGTTATGAACAATTCACAGGAATGGAACCTTGCAGGGGAGGTGCTGAGTATGTAGAAGTTTCCTGCTTGTCTTCAAACAATGTTGTGATATTTTGTCTACTTTGCGATGGCAGATGAATCTTGGATTGTTACTTCAACAGCCGTTAGTTTGACCGCCCAGATTATATACTTCAGTGTCTGCAATGGGATACGATGAAATGTTCAGTAAATGGCAAATGTTTACTAAATGAATTTTAGACCATCTTGCATAAAACATTGCAATGAGTGCCACTTGATTCCTTGCAGTTAATTTCGGTAAAAAAAAATTGCTGCAGACATTGGGTAATCAAATGGAATTTTTAAAACGTGCGCATTAATGTCACGCTAATGAGTCTTTGCATATTTTAGCAGTAAAACTTTGTAATTAGCTCAGTACAATTAAGTGTAGGAATTTAATTTAAATGCAGGACCAAATGGGATGAATGAAATAGAAAGGATTATTCATTTCTGCCATGAGTGCTTTGGGATATCCAGCTGTACAATTATCTTGAAAATCCTCCCAGAATCTATTATTACTCCCTTCTATGTTATCCAACTATAAAGAGATTACCTTTTACCTGTAAGTTAATAGCACAAACTTCTACTTCTGCACTATAACTTGTGACCCCTTATTGATTTTCAGACTGATACAGACTTGGATGTGTTGATTTTAAAATCTTATACCAGTGATAGGAAAGCTATTGGAAGAAATTATGAAGGACAAGGCTATTTTTTCATTATCCTTATCTAGCTGTATGGCTTAGCCTTTCTGTTTATGAAAATCCATTCTCTGCTTTTCTCAGATATATCATGTTGTTTTTCTGGTATTGGTCTTTTTTGAAACTTCCAATTTAAAATTTTCATTGTTATTTTCTTTCATGCCCTGACTCTGCCATCTTTAAAACCTGTTCTAGATGTACACCAGTTACAACTTGCTCTCTCCATAAGTACATGGGAAATAGGATCAAAAATATAAAAACAATCCCCTTTAGCTACGTTTTGCATTCAGCTAGATGATGCTTGTGTAGAAAATAATTTTTTTTGCATTTTCGGTGCTAAATTGCAAGTAGTGTTTCATCAGAAGTATAAGTTGTTAACTATCTTAGTTGTTCGTATAATAGCTAGTTAATATGTTGAGCATCAGGCATGCAATCAGTTAGAATGCTAGCTTCCTGGGTCATAATATTACAGAAATGCTTTGCTCAATATAAAATCACCTGTATCTTACGATATGCCAGGCAGTTGGGAACAGTCAGGAGATTCTGTGGACGTGAATGGGACACCCGGATGGTATGTTGCCTCCCAGGTGCCAGGATCATGGACTACTCGGATTGCACCCGCATTCTGGAAAGGGAGAGAGAGAGCAACCAGATGTCTTGGTACATATTGGTACCAATGACATTGGAAGGAAAAGCAAAAAGGTCCTGAAAAAAGAATTTAGAGAGCTAGGTAGAAAGCTGAGAAGCAGGACCTCCTGGGTAGTAATTTCTGGAATGCTGCCTGTGCCATGCGCCAGTGATGGTAGAAATAGGATGATTTGGCAAATTAATGTGTGGCTGAGAAGCTGGTGCAGAGGGCAGGGCTTCAGCTTCTTGGATCTTTGGGATTGCTTTTGGGGAAGTATGACCTGTTCAAAAGTGATTGGTTGCACCTGAACCCAAAGGAAATGGATGTTCTCATGGGCAGGTTAGTTAGAGCTGTTGAAGAGGGTTTAAACTAATTTGGCAGGGGGGTGGGAACTTGAGGATAGGATAGATGGTAGAAAAGCAAAGCTAGCATGCAGTCAGAATGTCAGGAAAGGCAGGCAGATGATAGGACATAATTGCAGCTAGGAGGGTGAATATCGGTGCATTAGGGATGCAGATTCAAAAAGCGTAGCAAATACAGTACTCATAGTGTTATATCTCAATGCACAGTATAAGAAATAGGTGGATGATCTTGTTGCACTAGTACAGATTGTTGGCTGTGATATGGCCATCACTGAATCATGGTTGTAGTTGGGAGCAAAATGCCTAAGATTACACATTGTATTGGAGGGATAGGAAGGTAGGCAAAGGGGGCAGCATGGCTCTGCTGGTCAAGAATGGCATCAGATCAGTAGATATAGGATCGGAAGATGTTATGGGTTAATCCTTATGGGTTGGGCTAAGAAACTGCAAGGGCAAAAGTACCCTGATGGCAGTTATATACAGGCCTCACAACAGTAGCTGGGATGTGGATAATAGATTACAACAGAGAATAGAAAAGCGTGTTTAAAAAAAAAAGAGTAATACTATGATAATCATGGGAGATTTCAACCATTTCATCAGGTTGGTTATGGATCCCAAGTGAGTGAGCTTGTTGAAGCTTTTTAGAACAGTTTGACCTTGAGCCTACTAGAGGATCAGCTATACTGGATTGGATGTTATGTAACGAAGGTGATTAGGGAGCTTAGGGTAAAAGAGCCCTTCGGAGCCAGTGATCACAATATGATTGAGTTCAATTTGAAATTTGATAGGGAGAAAGTAAAGACTGACATAGCAGTATTTTAGTGGAGTAAAGGAAATTACAGTGGTATGAGAGAGGAGTTGGCGAAAGTAAACTGGAAGGAGCTGCTGGCAGGGATGTCAGCAGAGCAGCAATGGCGTGTGTTTCTGGGGAAAAAATGAAAGTGCAGGACAGATGTATTCCAAAAACAATAAATATTCAAATGGTAAAATGTACAACCGTGGCTGACGAGGGAAGTCAAAGCAAATGTAAAAACAAGACGGCATACAACAAAGCAAAAATTAGTGGGAAGAGCGTATTGGGAAACTTTTTAAAAACCTACGGAGAGCAACTAAAATAATCATTAGAAGGAAAAAGATGAAATGTGAAAGTAAACTAATAAGCAAAATCAAAGTGGATAGTAAAAACTTTTTCAAGTACGTTTAAAAAAAGTGGATATAGGACCGTAGAAAATGAGGCCAGAGAAGTAACAACAGAGGACAAGGAGATGGCAGTGGAAATAAATGAGTATTTTGCATCAGTATTTACTGTGGAAGACACCAGCAGTTACTATTACAAGGGAGAGGTGCTTAAAAGACTGAAAGATCCAAGGTACGCAAGTCATCCACCAAATGAATTGCACCCTAGGGTTCTGAAAGAAGTAGCTAGCATTAGAGGTTTTGGGGGCATTAGTTATGATCTTTCAAAAATCATTGGACTCCGGCATGGTGCCAGATGACAGGAAAATTCCAAATGTCACTCCACTCTTTACAAAGGAGGAAAGCAGCAGAAAGGAAATTATAGACCAATTAGCCTGACCTCAGTCGTTGGAAAGATGTTGGAGTCAGTTGTTAAGGATGAGGATATGCAGTACCTAAAGACGCAGGACAAGCTAGGACAAAGTCAGCGTGGTTTCCTTCAGGGAAAATCTTGCCTGATGAAACTGTTGGAATTCTTCTGAGGAGATTACAAGTAGGATAGATGAAAGGGATGCAATGGATGTTGTTATTTTGCACTTTCAGAAGGCCTTTGACAAGGTTTGCCACACATGAAGCTGCTTACCAAGTTAAAAGCTCATGGTATTACAGCAAAGTTACTGGCATGGTTAGTGCATTGACTGATTGGCAGGAGGCAGCGAGTGGGGAATAGAAGGATTCTTTTTTTGGTTGGCTGCCAGTGACTAGTGGTGTTTCACAGGGGTTGATGTTGGGACTGTTTTTTAGGTTGAGTGGGTGTGTGTGTGTGTATCTCAATGAAACGTTTTGAATGTTTCAAAACATTGAAAGCCTGGATAGAGTAGATGTGGAAAGGATGTTTCTCATGGTGGGAAAGTCTAGGAAAGAGAGCACAGCCTCAGGATAGAGGGGTGTTCATTTAAACAGATGTGGAGAAATTTCTTTAGCCAGAGGGTGTTGAGTTGTGGAATTTATTACCACAGGTAGCTGTGGAGGCCAATTTGTTGAGGTGTATTTAAGGCAGAGCTTGATCTGTTCTTGATTGGACACAGCAGAATGTAGAGTTGTTTTGATGGGTGATTTTAACTTCCCTAATTTTGTCTGGCATCTCTTTACAGCAAGGGTTTTAGATGGGAGGGAGTTTGTTAGGTGTGTTCAGGAAGGTTTCCTGGCACAATATATAGATAAGCCAACTAGAGGAGAGGCTGTACTTGATCTGGTATTGGGAAATGAACCTGGTCAGGTGTCACATCTCTGGGTGGGAGAGCATTTTGGAGGGAGTGATCACAACTCTATCTCCTTTACCAGAGCACTGGAGAGGAGTTTATGTAGACAATCAGGGAAAACATTTAATTGGAATAAGGGGAAATATGCTGAGGCAGCAATTTGGGAACCTAAATTGGGAGCAGATATTCTCAGGCAAATACAATGCAGAAATGTAGCAAATGTTCAAGGAACATTTGCTAGGCGTTCTGCATAGGTATGTTCCATTGAGGCAGGGAAAGGATGATAGGGTAAAAGGACCATGGTGTACAAAGAATGTAGACAATCTAGTTAAGAAAATAAAAGCTTATGAAAGGTACAAGAAACTAGGTACTGTTAGAGCTCTAGAAAATTACAAGGGTGCGACAAAGGAGCTCAAGAATGAAATTAGGAGAGCTAAAGCTAGATTAGAGAGCTTTTTTTTAAATCGAAGCAAGAGGCCGAGAGTGAAGGAGTTAAGGAATCTCGGAGAGTTTTTTTTACACTGCTCGGGGAAAAGAGGCTAGACTGCGCAGGTTTGTGACATAGAGCGCAGTCTCTTTTTTAAAAAAAAGGCCACCATATATAGCGGGCAGCAGTTTGAGAGGGAGCAGAGTGGGATGGCTTTGGCTCAACAGGCTTCAGTGTGAACAGGCAGAGATGAGGGTATGTTCTGATAAGAGAGAATGCCAGGCAGGATGTTGAAATGCTCCTCTTGCAGGATGTGGAAAGTCATGGAGAATGACCTCCGGTCTCCCTGACAACGACACCTGCAAGAAATGCATCCAGCTTTAGCTCCTAATCAACCCGTGTTAGGGAACTAGAGCAGTAACTGGATGACCTCCGGATCATTCGGGAGAATGAGGAGTTTCTGGATAGTAGTTTCAGGAAGATAGCTATGCCAAAGGAGCAGGGCACAGGTAATTGGGCTACCATCAGGCAAGGGAAGGGGAAAGGGCAGGCAGAGCAGGGTTCCCCTGTGGCCATTCCCCTTAACAACAAGTATACTGATTTGGATGCTGGGATACAAGTATACTGATTTGTTGGGGGGGGGGGTCACTTGCCTGGGTGGTAAATTGGATCAGCAAATTTGCTGATGATACAAAGATTGGAGGTGTAGGGGACAGTGAGGAAGGTTTTCAAAGTTTGCTGAGGGATTTGGACCAGCTGGAAAAATGGGCTGAAAAATGGCAGATGGAGTTTAATACAGACAGGTGTGAGGTATTGCACTTTGGAAGGACAAACCAAGGTAGAACATGCAAGGTAAATAGTAGGACATTGAGGAGTGCAGTAAACAGAGGGATCTGGGAATACGGATATGAAATTCCCGAAAAGTGGCAACACAGGTAGATAGAGTCATAAAGAGAGCTTTTGGTACATTAGCCTTTATAAATCAAAGTATTGAGTATAAGAGTTGGAATGTTATGGTGAGGTTGTATAAGACATTGGTGAGTATTGTGTGCAGTTTTGGTTACCAAATTACAGGAAGGATATTAATAAGGTTGAAAGAGTGCAGAGAAGGTTCTCAAGGATGTTGCTGGGACTTGAGAAACTGAGTTACTGAGAAAGGTTGAATAGGTTAAGACTTCATTCTCTGGAGCACAGAAGAATGAGGGGAGATTTGATAGATAGAGATGTATAAAATTATGATGGATATAGATAGAGTGAATGCAACCAGGCTTTTTCCACTGAAGTTAGGGGAGAAAAAAACAGAACATGGGTTAAGGGCGAAAGGGGAAAAGTTTAAAGGGAACATTGGGGGGGGGGGGCTTCACACAGAGAGTGGTGGGAGTGTGGAATGAGCTGCCAGATGAAGTGGTAAAAAACTTGGCCTGGTACATGGATGAGAGGTGTATGGAGGGATATGGTCCAGTTGTGGGTCAGTGGGACTAGGCAGAAAAATGCTTCATGAATGTAGTTTTAAAGCCATATTTTAAACTTCAAAAACATTTGTTTTCTAAAATACAAGGTTAAGTTTGTTTCCTGACAACCATTGAAAATAAGATTTTTCTCCATCTTTTTTCATTGGAGAAAATGAAAGTTAAATGATAACCAATGGTAGTAATAGGATTTGAAGATGATCACTTCATCTATGTGTGTTCCCTAGCTTTATAGCAGGTAGAAATAATAATTTCTGATAATGCATTGTGACAAGTATGGAAAAAATACTTGTGGTTTTTTTCAGTTACAGAACTAGTGGAAATGGTGGAAATATTTTGGTTAATTTGTAGAAGTATTTAATACATTTATTTGTTTGCTTCAGTACCTTAGCCTATTTATTCAAAGGATACAATTCTAATTATTGAATTTAAGTATTAATTGATTTTAATCTTGTGTTAGTTCAATGTATTCTTTCCTCAAAATCTGTAAATATTTTACTGGAGTTAGTACTGGTAAATGTTTCCCTTTGCTTCCAAAAGACCATTCAAGTAAACAATAAACCATACAGGTCGATATTGCAGTAATCTTCCAGTAGAATTGGTAGTGTTCAGTGTACTAAGTTATGAACTTCAATTTTTTTAAGTGTTCACTAAAAGTGGTTAACGTATTGTCAAAATGAATATCAGTACTTTGTTATTTCCTTGTGACTTTCTCCTTGATCCCCATGAGGATAGGTAGATCCATATACCAATTTAAAGGAGCTGGGGTTGATGGGAGAGGGGTAAGAAAACATCCAACATACTGCTAATGATAGAGAGCCCCATTATGTATTTATCACGTTTCATGGAGTGTTGAAGGAAGGATAGAAGTGTTCAATACATAAGATGAGTATTGAAGTGTATGGGGATATTCAGGCCATCAAATGCCATCTCGTTATCTTGCATGCAAAGGCATTCTCATGTTACAGAAGACCTGATTTACAGAAATATGGTGCAAATTCTCCTGTATAAAAGATAACGAGATGCAAGAGACTGCAGATACTGGAATCTGGACCAAGAAACAAAGTGGTGTAAGAATGTTGTAGGTTGATCGGCATCTATGAAGGTAGTTTCTCTTCAAAGATAGATGTAGTAATTTAAAACTGAAGTGTGTGTTTGAAGTGTTTTCATGAAGAATAGAACAGAAGAGGTGAGGTGTGTGGCCTGTTAACCATGCAGCAGGTTTGAAGGACCAAGTAGATTATTAAACAGGGCCTTTTGATAATTGAATAGAGCTAGTGCAGTTAAGTTTGTCAGGTGTGCAAATTATTTCAGTGATTCAGGTTGGATTATAATTAAAGTAAGTATTACATGGAAAAAATTAAACCTATCAATTAAACCTCCATACTGTTTATAGAGTTCTGACAGTTTTAAGTGGCCATGTAAAATTTAAAGGTTTATCTTTGAGTTATTTTTAAAGAGTTCTCATTTGAACTATACATTCATTTGAGACCTGATTTTGAGAGATTACTTGCATTTTGCTGGGATATTAGGCAGGGTACAAATGTTCAATTAGATCTTCCCAAGCTTTGAGGTGATGCTGCATGTTTTAGGGGACAGGTAACAAAATGGTTTCGAGACAAAGTGTGTATTAAAGTGAAAGGTAACAATTGATAGTATGGGTGGAAGAAGACAAGATTCATTGCAGGATTGTTCTTGTTCGTAATTTCTTGAACGATATATCTTTGCAGAACAAAAATAGTTTTATAATTTGTATGTACCAACTTGTGAAATGGGATGATAATAGGTTTCATATTAATGCACTTTCAGAATGGCTATTTAATTGACAATTTTTTTATCTGGCTATTAACAGGTTAGAAAAATTAAGTTGCTTAATTTTTTTAAATTACATCTAATGGGATGTAGTTGAAATTATCTGGACATTTAAACCAAAACAATTTAAAATAGTTGTCTGGGTTATTAAGAGCATTTATTTAAAAAAAAAAGATAAATGAGCAGTAAGTTACATGAGAGCCAAGGTAGCTAAATTAAAGAAATTGGGTTAGATGTTGTAAAGAATCCCACACATACACTGATATATTCTATTATTAAAAAGTAACTGTACCATTAGAGCAGAGGCAGAAGAGATTTGCAAGAATGGGTTAGAAATTAAACCTGCCTCTGAAAGCTTATTAAACAAGGCCTCTTGATGATTGAAGGTGACTAGAGAAATCTTTTCAGTATTAAATATTTTGTTAAAATGGACAGTGCTTGCACTTGGGGGAGGAAAGCAAAACCAGAGACTGAGGCGATGAAAATGTGTCTAAGAAAATAAATGGAGAGCTTGAAACAGTCTTATTCTAAATAAATCTTTTTAAATGACTTTCAGTACGAAGTGTGAGGATGATGAAAAGGTTACACTGATGCATAGGATCTGAGGACAGAAGCTGAAGTGAAGTCCACCAGCATTGGCCAGTTGGACCATGTGGCTTGTTTCTATTTGTGCTTGTGATGTGAATGATACAGAGAAAGCGTGCATTTATTGTTTGTCAGTCAAAGGAAAGCCAGCTTCTTGAATGTATTTTTTTTATTAAAGTACTCCAAGCATGCAGTTGCTTGGTATCTACCAGTATTTGGACCTATTGATAAGGAATAGTCAATGAAAGCTCCAAATCATGAACTATGATGTAATACCCATGATATTCTTTCCCTTTGAGTTGGAATCCTCATAAATGTCTTGCTTATGTTCATTTTCTACAAATCCAAATAATTTGCAATTGGTGCCACCATCCTTCAGTTATTTAAATCTATACAAATATTTATTTGATTTGTGCATAGGATAAACTTGTCAGATCTTTGGGTAAAACTAGCTTTAAAGCTTTTTTGACAAGTACTACTTTTGATCTTAATAGTTGACTCCAGCAGATTTGTTTTCCTTATTTGCTCATTTGAGGGGATGTTCATGAAACATGACACACTACTATAGGTCTCAAATTCTGACAACTATTGTTTGGCATAACTTTATATAAAAAAAAGAACTGAATCCAACTTTGTTTCAAAGTTTAACTTGGTTGTGTTTTCTAATAGGTGTTACCCTGACTGGAATACAAGGGCTTGGTAGTCTATGTACTTTTTGTATGCCTTTAGAAAGTCTTGTGTTTAGCACTGGTCATTTTGAGAGGCTTTGTGATTTTTTAATATGGTTTTGTACTTTTTTGTGGCATACTTTCAGTGCTTTGGCAGAAGAGAATTATTTTAACCAAAATGTTCTTTTGTTTTCCAAAAAATGTGTTGCTGAATTCCTGATTTGCAACCCCTCTCTTGTCATGGTTTTTGACATTGAGGCATTATGCAGGTTAAGTAAAATAAATTGTCTATTAAATCTTGTGTTTTTATCTTGTCTTTAAATTCTGACCAATTTACTTTAACAATGGCCTTGATATCATATTTGGAAATTACGACCCAGAGTAGTTTTGAATTGCTTTATCAAGCTTGTTTTTGCTTTCCAGTTGCTACTTTGTCCTTGCATTAAAACCTACCCTTTTGTCATTATCATTAGCACTTCTTAGAAAACAGGACCATTTTTGACTCTACTCTGAAAGTGAATTAAGTTCAATTTCAAGTTTATTATCATAAGCATACATAAGTAGGGTATGATGCCATGTCAATTTACAGCAGCACAGTATACTACAAACATGAACATAAATTACCTAAATTAATATAAATTGTACATGCACAACACAAGCAAATGTAACACTAGTGCAAGTTGAAGGAAGTGCAATCTGAGGTAGAATTAGTGTCTTGCAGGTTGGTTGATGTTGCTGTTGAATCTTGATTTGTGGGTCTTTAGCCTTCTGTACCTCTTTTCTGATAGTAATGCAAAGAGAGCATGTCCCAAATGGTGAAGGTTCTTGATGATGAGTGGTGTGCACTGCCAGTGACGGTAATAAAGGCGAATACAATATGGTCTTTTAAGAGGTACATGGAGCTGAGAAAAAGAGAGAGAGGGCTATGTGGTAGGGAAATTCTAGGCAGTTTCTAGAGTAGGTTGCATGGTTGGCAGAACATTGTGGGCTGAAAAGCTGTAATGTGCTGTAGATTTCAATGTTTGGTGATGCCACTTTGAGGCACTGGCTCTGGAAGCTGTCCTGGATGGTGGAGAGGGTTGCGTCCATGATGGAGCTGGCTGAGTCTGTATCCTTCTGCAGCCTTGTGTGATCTTGTGCATTGGAGACTCCATAATGGGCTGTGATGTAGTCAATACGGTCTCCGCCAGACATCAGCAGAAAGTTAACATACCAAATCTCCTTAAACTCTTAATGATTGTATCAGTGTATTGGGCCCAAGTTAGATCCTCTGACATGCTGACACTGAGGAACTTGAAGCTGCTTTCTTTTGCCATTGTTAACTCCTTCATTGAGGGCTGGTGTGTATTCTCCTGACTTTACCTCCTTGACATTGACACACATTTTCTTGGTCTTGCTGGTGTTAAATGTGAGCTTGTATTTCCATTCTCATTTTCAGTATTTCAATAATCTCAGTAGAACTGTAAGAGTGCACAATGGTCCATAGATTTGCTGAACATAGTCATACATCATGGAAACAGGCCCTTCAGTCTATCTCATCCAAGATATTTGGCTCTTATCCCTTTAAACTATTTCTATCCATGTACTGGTCCAAATGTCTTTTAAACATTGTAATTGTAACTGCCACCACCTCTTTTTCTAGCAGCTTGTTCCATATGCTCATATGCAGGGGTGGGGGTTTAAAACTTGTCCCTCAAGTCTCCTTCAAATCTTTTTCCTCTGTCTTCAATTATTGTTTTGGACTCATCATCCTGGGGAAAATACTGTGGCTTTTCACTTTCTCTATCTGTCATGATTTTATCAACCTTAATAAGATCACCTCTCAATGTCCTATGCTCCAGGGAATAAAGACTTGGCCTATCTTGTCTCCTTATGTCAAGGCCTCCAGTTCCGGTAACATTTTTGTGATTTTTTTTTTAGAGATTAGTGACCCAGGTGACCAAAACTACACACAATAATGAAAGTTAGTGTCACCAACATATTGTATAGTTATAACACAGCATCCCCACCCTTGTGCTCAGTGTCCTGACTGATGAAGGCAAGCGTGCCAAATGCTGTTTTACTCTCCTGCTCAGCCGTGTACACTTGTAAAAGTATGTAAGCACAAAACATAGATGCTGCTTGAGCATTCAACCATTTTACAAAAAGAAACTGAGTAACCCACCTCTCAGCTCTGCTTATGTTCCTACTTTCAGTTCTGATGAGGGATCTTTGTCCTGAAGCATAAACTCTGTTTCCCTTTCCACAGATTCTGCTTGATCTGTTGAGTGTTCACTGCGTTTTCTGTTTTCTAGCATCGTGCAGATTTTAGCCATGGCTTTAAGACATCCTTCTGGAAAAAGAATCCTTCTGGTGCATTTGTCATGCTCTGTAATGGGTTTTACTGTGTTCTTTTATTGCTTTCATTGGCTGGAGTCAGTGACTGAAATTATTATATATTGGGTAAATATTTTTATTTCAGTAGCTTGTGTGAATTTTCAAGGGCTGCTTTTTTGATTAGCTTCTGCAGGGATCTTTGTCATTGTTTATGCAGGTTCTGAATGGATTTCAAGTTGAATAGAGGAAGTTATGAGTTGAGGCATGAATCTTTCAATTTCTTGTTGTAGAGGCCTTTTTTTCTGATAGACAGAAACATGGAAAACCTACAGCACGATACGGGCCTTTTGGCCTACAATGCTGTGCTGAACATGTACTTATTTTAGAAATTACCTAAGGTTACCCATATCCCTCTATTTTTCTAAGCTCCCTGTACCTATCCAAGAGTCTCTTAAAAGATCCTATCATATCCATCTTCACCACTGTCGCAAGTAGTCCATTCCACGCACTCACCACATTCTGTGTAAAAAGAAAAAACTTATCCCTGTCATCTCCTCTGTACTTACTTCCAAGCACCTTAAAAATGTGCTCTTGTGTGTAAGCCATTTCAGCCCTGAGAAAAAGCCTCTGACAATCCACACGATCAATACCTCTCATCATCTTATACACCTCTATCAGGTCGCCTCTCATCCTCCGAGGAGAAAAGGCCAAGTTTGTTCAAGCTATTCTCATAAGGCATGCTCCCCAATCCAGGCAACATCCTTGTAAACATCCTTTGCACCCTTTCTATAGATTCCACATCCTTCCTGTAGTGAGGTGACCAGAACTGAACACAGTACTCCAAGAGGGGTCTGACCAAGGTCCTATATAGATGTAACATTACCTCTTGTCTCTTGAACTCAATCCACGGCTGATGAAGGCCAATAGACTATATGCCTTCATAACCACACAGTCAACCTGTGTAGCAGCTTTGAATATCCTATGGACTCGGACCCCAAGATCCCTCTGATCCTCCACACTGCCAAGAGTCTCACCATTAATACTATATTCTGCCATCATATTTGACCTACCAAAATGAACCATTTCACACTTATCTGGTTTGAACTCCATCTGCCATTTCTCAGCTCAGTTTTGCATCCTATCAATGTCCCGCTGTAACCTCTGACAGCCCCCCACACTATCCACAACACCTCAAACCTTTGTGTCATCAGCAAATTTACTAACCCCTCCCTCCATTTCCTCATCCAGGTCATTTATAAAAATCACAAAGAGAAGGAGGTCCCAGAACAGATTCCTGAGGCACACCACTGGTCACCGATCTCCATGCAGAATATGACCAGTCTACAACCACTCTTTGCCGTCAGTGGGCAAGCCAATTCTGGATCCACGAAGCAAGGTTCCCTTGGATCTCATGCCTTCTCACTTTCTCGATAAGCCTTTCATGGGATACCTTATCAAATGCTTGCTGAAATCCATATACACTACATCTACTACTCTACCTTCATCAATGTCTTTAGTCACATCCTCAAAAAATTAAATCAGGTTCATAACTATTCCAACTCGTATTATGCCTCTCCAAATTTTCATAAATCCTGCCTCTCAGGATCTTCTTCATTAGCTTACCAACCACTGAAGTGAGATTCACTGTTCCATCATTTCCAGGGCAATCTTTATTCCCTTTCTTGAATAAGGGAACAACATCTGCAACCCTCCAGTCCTCCGGAACCTCTCCTGTCCCCATTGATGATGCAAAGATCATTGCCAGATGCTCAGTAAACTCCTCCCTCACCTCCCACAGTAGCCTGGGGTATATCTAGTCCAGACCCAGTGACTTATCCAGCTTGATGCTTTCCAAAAGCTCTAGCACACCCTCTTTCTTAATGCCTATATGCTCAAGCTTTTCAATCCACTGTAAGTCATCCCTACAATCGCCGAGGTCCTTTTCCGTAGTGAATACTGAAGCAAAGTATTCATTAAGTACCTCTGCTACCTCCTCCATACACTTTTCCACTGTCGCACTTGATTGGTCCTATTCTTTCTTGAAGCTCTTTTTTGGGACCATATGAGGAATATAGCTGCATTTAAACAAATGATATAAATAAATTAATATATATTGGTTTGTTTAACAAAATGAGAATGGATCAATCTTTGTGGCTCAAAATCCCAGTGGACATTTGTTATACTTGATTTCTGATTTTGCAGAGAAAATACATCACTGATTAAAAATGCATTTTAATTAAGTAAGTATTCTTGCGAATTTCTGCAGATGTACCATGGAGAGCATTCTAACTGGCTGCATCCTTGTCTGGTATGGGGTTGGGGGCTACTGCACAGGATTGAAGTTAGCTGCAGAAAGTTGTAAAATTCGTCACCTCCATCATGGGTACTTGCCTCTGTAGTATCCAAGACATCTTCAAGCAGCGGTGCTTCAAAAAAAAAGCGGCATCCATCATTAAGGATCCCCACCATCTAGAACATGCCCTCTTACTGTTACCATGAGAGAGCAGGTACAGAATCCTGAAGGTACGCACTCAGTGATTCATTCAACCTTTGACGAACAGCTGCTTTACCTCTGCCAATTGATTGCTGAATGGCTATCGAACCCATGAATACGGCTTCACTACTTTTTTTTGCACTACTTATTTAATTTAATTTAATTCAGTTTTTTCTCCTATATTATCATGTATTGTATACAAATTTCAAGACCTATACTGGTGTTAGTCAGCCTGGTTCTGATTACTTCTGAAACTGTTTAATAAATTCCAAAATGTAAAGCCATTGGATTTTGAACTGACATGTGAGACTGGGAAAATTTGAAGTCCCATCATGCAAGGTCAAGCAATCCTTTTAAATTTTGGGTCACCTGTAACTTGATTATATCTTGTCCTAAATTAACTTTAAAATGATAATATATGCATTATCATGTTTGGTATGAATTAAATGATGGAGGAGTTGTCACATTCAGTGTAAGTATTTCTGCTTAAGTCTGATGCATTTTAAGTATGAATAGAATAGCCAATGATACAGTAGTGTTTTCCCAAATAACAAACTCCTTTTGGAATAGGAAAGAAGTGAAAAACACTGATGGGGAAAGGTAATAATGTGGTCTTATATATATTTTGCCAGGTTTGGACAGACTGAGAACATTGTGCAGGGCAGTGAATATTAGCAAATGGAGAACTATTTCCAGGCTGAAGCATTTAATCTGGACAAAGTGTTGGATGAATTTGAGCAGAATGAAGGTATGTTCATTTTTTCTTTAGTTGTGTATTACTATCCTGCAAGTAATTATTATTCTAAATATAGTGGATTCTGGTTAATTGGAACACATCAAGATCAGTAAATTTTGGCCCAATTAAGTGCCTATGCCAATTAGTTGACGTTTTATGGGAAAAAGTATTTTTAAAAAAAAAGATGAGCTACTGTTTAACTGCATTTAAAGAATGTATTTGAATGAAATACAGAACAAATTTGAACACTATTAAAATGACTAGAGTACTATAAAACTTCATATTTCCTAATTGTTATTAATGGAGGAATTCATCCAGTGCATTGCTGCGTTCTTTTGATTGACATTAAATGAACAAAATCAGTGCAGACACCTGCTGCATGCAATGGACTACCTTCATACAACGGTATTGATGATTGCATCCTCCAAATCTTCATTTTCATTGTAACATTCAAGATGATTGTCAATAACTTCAAATTCTTCATAGTTCTTATGAAGTAGTGAAGTCATTTCATTCTCACTCTCAGCTGTTTCTGGCTTGAATGCTTGAAACTGTAATGAACAAAACAGTTCTGAGTTGTCTTACTGCTTATTTGTTGCCAACTTTCAGGGACAAAAGTTATGCTTTTTGAAAACAAGCACGTGCAAGTGAGGCTATTTTGAAAACTGCTTGCTCTAAGCACAGTGAGCACATCCGATATGAGTTAGAACTTGTTCCGCAACCATCTCCTGCCCCAGTTAAGCAGTGTAGGAATTAAACAAAGGGAATAATGGCTATTTTCTTTATTAGTTTTTGTCTTTAAGAGTTGGCCCAACTAAGCTGCTGTCCCGATTTAACCAAAGGCCCAATTAACTGGAATCCATTGTATATTCTGCCCTTAATGATTCTACAGCTGGTGTTTGGAGCCTTTTCTCAGTATGTAACCAGAGTGCTTAAAGCTGCCTTGGTGGCCTGCAGTCCTCATTTCATCTCTGCAAATCTATTTGCCATTCCTTACCAGTACCGCTTATTGTTACCACCTCCTAAGTGCTCCAAGTAATTAAATACTAGCACAATGTGGAAAATACAGCGTTGAGAATCTGACTTGCAATATGCAGCAATGTTTTCACTTGGTGCAGTAGATGTAATCTTTGCAGCTCTGTAGGTGGGGATTCTAGTATAGATTGGAAGGAATAAGTATGGAATAGTGCCTATGTTTTAACAGCTGGGCTTGTCTGAAGTTTGTTGGTCTTCTAATACAAACTATTGTCTATGATTGTTGTACTGTACAGAACTGTATACTGAGGATAAAAAAAAATGCAAAGACAATTGCATAATGAATGACTGGAACCTGTGTCCTATTTTTAAAGAAAATGTTACTGTTCAGTGATGGAATGTTAAAGGAAAATTGATAGCATATTAGACCAGTGGTTCCCAACCTTTTTATGGCCATGCCCCACCTAATCACCTCTAAAATCCTGATGCCCCCTGTGGTGATATATAATTCTTATTATTCAAAAAGTGAACTCCTATTCACCTGGAGGAAGCCTAAAAGACCATTAACTTGGCTTAAACAAGCTTCCAAAGAACATGGCATTCAGGAAAGAGAAAAATAAAAGAACCAAAGGACTGTTAAAGCTCTGAGTAAGAAATTACTAAGAAATTGTAAAAAAAAAGAACATTAAGTGATATTAAAATATTAATAATAATAAATAAGTAAAACAATGCCGATTCGTTTCTACAGCATGCAAACACAGATACACAGTTTAAAAGAGATGACACAATGTACACACCTTCACACCACCAAGAACCGAAAGCTACTGCAAAAAGCAGCTTTGGCACGACCTCGTACGAGTTTCTTACGCGTTTGGACTTGTTCATTCGTTCCTTCCTACATCAGTCAATTCACTAATTTAATTGTGAAAGCCATTTGATGGTTGTAATGATGGTGATACACTATATATACAATACATATGCAATTACACATGTACATACACACAAGTATTTTTATGTATGCATACTCTATATACACATGTATTAACTCGCGCACACACACTCATACACAGACTTACTAGAAAAAATTCACTGTTAATAACTCATTCTCTAATTGCCCCCCTTAAAAATCAAATTACCCCCCCTGAGGGGCGTACGCCCCATGTTGGGAACCACTGTATTAGACTAATGTATATCCCAGGCTAAATAGAATTATTTGTCTTGAACCATGAATGGCCAGGAGAATATATGTTCTAAATGCATATGTTACATCCCCTTTGTTATTAGACAGGGAGGTCGGTTTTTCAAGAATATCATGAGTTTTATTTTTCCATAATGTGTAGCCATATTTTCATCAGATTCATGGAGAAGTGTCAAGTTGAAGAATTTTTCATTTTAAAAAAATATTTAGCTACCAATTGTACTACTTTAAAATGCCACGAGAGTGAATTTTATTCTCTTAAATTTTAAGATGGTGAATTTCTGTTTACCTAATGGCCTTAATATGGATGTTGATTGTGTTTTCAAATGGTTTTGACACAATATAGTTTAGAAAACAGCAGTGCCAAGGTTAAACATAGAATATAGAGAAGAAATCAAGAAAATTGTGTGATGTTAGCTAAAGGGGTGTGGATGAATTGATTAGCGTAGAGGATTTTTTTTGATGGACCTTAATTTTGTTTCTGAAAAAGTGTCCAGTGGAGGGAGGGGCACGGGGTGGTATAGGAAGCTTGGGTGGGTTAATAATGGTATTATCCAAAAGTGCCTTAAAATTCTCTAAAATTCCATAAGTTTCACATTCAGAGAAATAGCGCATTTCTTTTTGTATTCTTTACAGATCTCAGCTATACAGATCAGACAATTCATGCCAAAAGTGGTTTTCTTTCTTTCAATTTGGAATGGCATTGATTACTGTTAGGCTGCATGGCATTCTGCTCTGTAAATTAAGTCTGTTTTTGCATTTGTTTCTTTGTTTTCTGTATGTGGATAAATATACATAGAGCAATACAGCAGTGAGCCATTTGCTCAATAAGAGTTCATGCCAGCTCCCAAGGGAGCAATTAAATGAATGTTTCTCTCTCTAGTTATACTATACTGCTGCAACTTGCTCTCTTGCATGTACCCATCCACTCCCCTTGATTTATTTTGCCATTAATCTATAGCAAGGAGTAACTTGGTATAGTCAATTAACCTACTAGCACATCTTTAGTTTGAGGAAAGAAACCAGATATCCTTGAGGAAACCCACGTGGTAACAGAAAAATTGTCGCAACTCCACATAGTGCTTGGTCAGTATTGATCCTGGGTTCCTGAAGCTGAGAAGCAGTAGCATAAATTGTTGCATTGCTGTGCTATAGATGACTTTCACTTCATTTTGTAGGTGACCTCTTGTTAAAATTTTCTCAGCAGCTATAAATAGTATGTTATCTGTTTTGTCCCATTGATTAATAACTAAATTTATCCAATAAGTTTCTGTTGAATCTCATCTAATCTTTGAAAGTCTTTGCTCATCTTGAGCTGTGTTAGAAAGCTTCTTTGAGATAGTGATACCATTTTCTGCATTGAACCCAAAATGGAATAGTATTTCAGTACAGGTTAAGAGTTTCCCTATTGCACAATGAATGTACCATTAAAATCTCAGTGCATTTTTTTTTTAACCATTGCCGTACTGTGTACTTGTGCATCCTCATCCCGATATCCTTTTACTACTCAGAAATATAGCTGTTTTTAATCTGCATAACTTTTCTAGAATTGAGAGATATTTAACACTTTTATCTGCTATGTCAACTTGTATTCATCACTATGGATTTAAAAATTATTTTGCTGTCTCTTCTGACACTTACTTCAAAATTTGGATACTGTGCCATCCCATTTTTTTAATCTGGATTGAAACTATGTGGTGAATATAAAACAGTTCAGTTAGAATCCAATGACACTCATTAGGCATTTTAAACCATTCTGAGAGATGCTTCTTACTCTTTATCTTCGCTGCTCACTTTTGATCTGCCTCTACTCAGTTCCACTCCTCTTAATTGTCTGCATTTCTCAAACTCGTGTATTTCCAGCCTGGACAGAAGTGTCACATTTTGGCTACATCCATCCTTGGAATGGACAGAATCTTTGATTAGATGAAAGAAAAATGTCAGCCTGGCCGCATCTGTTGCTGAAGACCTTCCTTCGCAGTGCTGCCACATTGTTGGGCTATTGTATAGATGAAGTTATTGAGTAGTAGATTTCAACTTTCACGATAAAACCATTTAAATTTTGACATTCAATTCCATATTAACAGCAGCCAAATGAAAAATATATTTTCAGACCTTAAGACATAGGAGCCAAATTAGGCCATTTGGCCCATTGAGTGGGCTCTGCCATTTGATGATGCCTGATTTATTTTCCCTCTCAATTCTATTTTCCTACCTTCTCTTGTAACCTTTGACACACTTACTAAACAAGAGCCTATCTACCCCTGCTTTAAATATACCCAATGACTTGACCTCCACAGCCATGTGTGCAATGAATTCCACCAGTTCACCACCCTCAGGCTAAAGAAATTGTTCCTCATCCCTGTTCTAAGGGATGTACTCCTAATCTGAGGCTGTTTCCACTGGTCCTAGATTCTCTTGCTATTGGAAACATCCACTCTTGCTAGAGCTTTCAATGGTACACAGTTTTAAAAATACTTCGAACCTGATCGTTATGTGGACAGTCTGTTATCCTTTTGGCACATAACGGAAGAAGAATAAGCCATCCAAATTGTGAAGCTTATTCTGTTCTGTTCCCAGCCAGTTAACTTGGCCAATGTACAAACTTCAAATTTAGCTTTCAAGTTTCCATTTATCCTTTTATTTATAGTCTTTGAAAGTGATCTGAATTTATTCAGAGATACAATGTGGAGCAGACCCTTTTGGGCCACCGAGCTGTGCCACTCATCAACCCTCTGATTTAACCCTGGCCTAATCACAGGATAGTTTACAATAATTAGTCAATCTTCTAACCATAGAACATTACAGCACAGAAACAGGACTTTGGCCCTTCTTGGCTGTGCCGAACCATTTTTCTGCCTACTCCCACTGACCTGCACCTGGACCATATCCCTCCATACCCCTTTCATCTATGTACCTGTCCAAGTTTTCCTTAAATGTTAAAAGTGAGCCTGCATTCACCACTTCAACTGGCAGCTCATTCCACACCCCCACCACTCTGTGTGAAGAAGCTCCCCCTAATGTTCCCTTTAAATTTTTTCCTTTTTCACCCTTAACCCATGTCCTCTTTTTTTTTCCTCCCCTAGCCTCAGTGGAAAAAACCTGCTTGCATTCACTATCTATACCCATCATAATTTTATACACCTCTATCAAATCTCCCCTCATACACTTCAGCGAATAAAGTCCTAACCTATTCAACCTTTCTCTGTAAGTCAGTTTCTCAAGCCCCGGCAACATCCTCGTAAACGTTCTCTGCACTCTTTCAGCCTTATTAATGTCCTTCCTATAATTTGGTGACCAAAACTGCACACAATACTCCAAATTTGGCCTCATCAATGTCTTTTACAACCTCACTATAACATTCCAACTCTTATACTCAGTACCTTGATTTATAAAGGCCAATGTACCAAAAGCTCTCTTTACGACTCTGTCTACCTGTGTTGCCACTTTTAGGGAATTTTGTATCTGTATTCCCAGATCCCTCTGTTCTACTGCACTTCTCAGTGCCCTACTGTTTACCTTGTATGTCCTACCTTGAGTTGTCCTTCCAAAGTGCAATATTTCACACTTGTCTACGTTAAACTCCATCTGCTATTTTTCAGCCCATTTTTCCAGCTGGCCCAAATCCCTCTGCAAGCTCTGAAAACCTTCCTCACTGTCCACTACACCTCCAGTCTTTATATCATCAGCAAATTTGCTGATCCAGTTTACCACATTATCATCCAGATCATTGATATAGATGACAAATATTTAACAATGGACCCAGCACTGATCCTTGTGGCACACCACTAGTCACAAGCGTCCACTCAGAGAAGCAATCCTCCACTACCACTTTCTAGCTTCTGCCATTGAAACAATGTCTAATCCAGTTTACTACCTCTCCACGTATACCTTGTGACTGAATCTTCCTAACTAACCTCCCATGTGGGACCTTGTCAAAGGCCTTAGTGAAGTCCATGTAGACAACATCTACTGCCTTCCCTTCATCCACTTTTTTTGGTAACCTCTTTGAAAAACTAATAGATTGGTTAAACATGACCTACTACGCACAAAGCCATGTTGACTCTCTAATAAGTCCCTGCCTGTCCAAATACTTGTAGATCCTATCTCTTTGTACTTTTTCCTGACTACTGATATCAAACTTACCTGGCTTATAATTTCCCGGATTACCTTTAGAGCCTTTTTAAACAACGGAGCTGTCCTTCAATCTCTGACACCTTACCCATAGATACCGACATTTTAAATATATCTACCAAGGCCACTGTAATTTCAACACTAGTGTCCTTCAAGGTCCAAGGGAATACTCTGTCAGGTCCTGGGCATTTATCTACTCTGATTTGCCTCAAGATAACAAGCACCTCCTCCTCTTCAATCTGTATAGGTTCTATGACCTCACTACTTATTTGCTTTATTTCCATAGACTCCTTGCCAGTTTCCTTAGTAAATACAGATGGAAAAAACCCATTTATGATCTCCCCCATTTCTTTTGGTTCCATACATAGCTGACCACTCTGATCTTCAAGAGGACCAATTTTATCCCATACTATCCTTTTGGTCTTAGTATACCTGTAGAAGCTCTTTGGATTATCCTTCACCTTGACTGCCAAAGCAACCTCATGTCTTTTAGCCCTTGTATTTTAGCCCTTTTAGCCCTTTTAGTCCTTGTATTTTCTTGCACTTTTAAAAAAAATTGTTTTTTTATGCATTTTCTACAACACTACAAATAAAAAAAACCAAACCAAAATAAAAAAATTAATACAGTGCAAAAATAAACATACAATAATAATATAATACAAAAAAAATTGAGAAAGCACCCAAATTGAAGTCATGTAAAGTTAGTATCCTCCCCAAGCCCCACAACAAAAAAAAAACTCCAGACCAACCACGATACAATATAGAGAATATAAATCAGGACGTTCAAACCCCCAAAACTGTAAATACACTTGAAAAGAGAAGATAATAATGTCTACTACAAAAAAAAAGAGCTGAAAGTAAGGGACTGAAAAAAAAACCTTAGTTAAGAGGAAGGTTATGAAAGTACTCAATAAAAAGTCCCCAGACCTTATGAAACTTTATATCCAAATTAAGAATTGAATAATAAATTTTTTCAAGGTCTAAACAGGACATAACATCATTAAGCCATTGAGCATGCGTGGGCGGGGCAACATCTCTCCACCTCAGGAGGATTAGACGTCTAGCCAGGAGAGAAGCAAAATATAATATTCGACACTTAGTCGAACTCAAACGTATATCTGTCTCACCCAAAACACTAAACAGGGTAATTAAAAGGTTAGGTTCTAAGTGGCGATTCAGAATACAGGATAAAGTTATAAAAACATCTTTCCAAAATTTCTCTAAGCCAGGACAGGACCAGTACATATAAATAAGAGAAGCCTCGCCCCTTTTTCATTTATCACAAAAAGGACTAATATTAGGGTAAAATCGAGATAATTTAGATTTAGACATATGGTCTCTATGAACAATCTTAAACTGTAAAAGGCAATGGCGAGCACAAAGAGAGGTTGAATTAACCAATTTGAGAATCGAGTCCCAAATCTCATCAGGTAAAGAGATATTTAAATCATGCTCCCAAGCCATTCTAATTTTATCCACAGGGGCACGCCGTAAGAATGCTAATTTATCACGAATAAATGATATTAAACCTTTACCCAGTGGATTAATAGAAAGAAAGAAAGAAATCCATAACATTTTTCTCGGGCAGTTCAGGGAAGTTAGGAATTAAAGGATTAATAAAGTGTCTAATTTGGAGATATATAAAAAAAATGGGCATTAGGCAGATTGAACTTAGCAGAGAGCTGTTGAAAAGATGCGAAGCGATTATCGATGAAAAGATCTTCAAAATGTCTAATGCCCTTCCTATACCAATCATAGAATGTTGAATCATACATAGTAGGTAAAAAAAGGTGATTATGTAAGATAGGACTAGAAAGGGAAAAACCCATAAAAACCATAAAATTTCCTAAACTGGGCCCATATTTGCAAAGTGTGACAAGAGGATTAACAATTAGTCTAGACAAACTACTAGGGAGTGCAGAGCCAAGAAGTGCAGAAATAGATAAATCTTTAGTGGAATTCAACTCTATTGCCACCCAATTAGGGCACTCGGGTTGGCTATGAAAAAAAGACCAAAAGGTAGTACAACGTGTGTTAGCTGCCCAATAATATAAACGAAAGTTAGTTAAGGCCATGCCACCCTCTTTTTTAAATTTTTGAAGATAAACTTTATTAATTCTAGAACACTTACTCTTCCACAGATATGACAAAATAATAGTCTAAGGAATCAAAAAAGGCTTTAGGAATAAAAATTGGGATAGATTGAAATAAACAAAAATTTAGGGAGAACATACATTTTAACAACATTAATACGACCTACCAAGGACATGGATAGAGGTGACCATTGTGACAGACTCTGTTTTGCAGTATATAAAAGATTGGCAAAATTTTCACGAAAAAGATCTTTAAACTTCCTTGTAACAGTAATCCCAAGGTAAGTAAATTGATTATGAACAACTTTAAAAGGGAGGTCACGAAATGCTAATTCTTGTGCTGCTTTATTAATTGGAAAAAGTTCACTCTTACGTAAATTAAGTTTATAGCCCGAAAACTGGCTAAACTGATCAAGAAGTGAAAACATTGGAGGTAAGGATGTGGACAGATTTGAAAGAAAAAGTAATAAATCATCAGCATAAGGAGAAACTTTATGCTCAACAACCCCTCTCCAGATCCCGGTCAGTTCAGGACAGCTTCGGAATGCTATCGCCAGAGGTTCTGTAGCCAAATCAAAGAGAAAGAGACATAAAGGGCATCCCTGACAGGTGCCACGTTTGAGGTTAAATAACTGGGATTGCTGAAAATAAGTCAAAACAGAGGCAGTAGGACACAGATACAGCAGTTTGATCCAAGAGATAAAACTTTGACCAAAGTCAAATTTTTCTAAAACTGCAAAGAGGTAGTTCCACTCTATACGATCAAATGCTTTCTCTGCATCAAGAGAAATAACACATTCAGGAATCCCAGTTGAAGGTGAATATAAAATGTTAAATAAACGCCAGATGTTAAAAAAGAAGATGGTTTTTAATAAAACCAGTTTGATCATCCGAAATAATAGAGGGAACAACAGTTTCTAATCTATGAGCCAAAAGTTTGGCCAAGATTTTAACATCAACATTAAGCAAAGAAATCGGCCTGTACTAGGAACACTCTGTTGGGTCTTTACCCTTTTTTGATAAAAGACTAATAGATGCCTCATTAAAAGAGGGTGGCAATTTACCATAATTAAACGAGTCAGATAGTACTGAGAGTAACTGAGGAGAAAGGAGTGAAGAGAATGATTTATAAAATTCTACAGGGAACCCATCAGGTCCAGAAGATTTTCCTGAAGACAATGCAGAAATTGCAAAAGATATTTCTTCTGATGATATAGGCTCATTAAGTTTTGCTTTAAAATCAGATGAAAGCGAAGGAATATTCAGATTATTTAAGAAAAGATTAACAGAAATATTCTCATTCAGAGATTCAGAGGAATAAAGCCGAGTAAAAATTTTTAAATACGTTGTTGATTTCTAAGTGATCCGATGTAAAATCCCCATTTTTCTTCCGGATCTTTGTAATATGTTGTTTAGCTTCAGAATGCCTCAGCTGATTAACTAGAAATTTACCAGATTTGTCACCATGAATATAAAAGCGACTCTTACTTTCAAGAAGTTGGCGTTCAGCAGGTTGAGTAGACAGAAGATCAAATTTACTTAGAAGTTCTACACGCTTCTTCTATAATTCAGGATTATTAGTTTGAGCATACAATTGATCTAATTCTTTAATCTGATTAATTAGGTCTAATCGATCTATACGGGACTTTCTGTTAAGATTTGCTGTATAAGAGATTATTTGACCCCTCAAATATGCTTTCATGGCATCCCAGACAATCTGGGATGACATTTCAGATGATGTATTAGTGTTAAAATAAAAAGTTATCTGATCCTTAATAAATTTTAGAAAATCATCATCCGATAATAAAGTCGAGTTAAAACGCCAGTGTTTATTCCTCTGAGGGAATAAAGGAAAGTTTAAAGACAAAGTAATTGGGGCATGATGAGAAATCGGTATACTCTGATAATCACAAGAATAGACAAATGGAATAAGTTGATTATCAAGTAAAAAATAGTCAATTCTAGTAAAGGTATGGTGAACATGTGGACAAAAAAGAATAATCTCTCAGGATGAAGGAAACGCCATATATCTGAGATACCGTAATTAGAAAGAAAAGAGTGAATAGCTAAAGCAGATTTAGTAGGTGATCTAGTAACAGAGGACGATTGATCCAAATTAGGATCTAACCAACAATTAAAGTCACCACCCAATATAAGAGAATATGAATTTAAATCTGGTAGTGAGGAGAAAATACATTCAAAAAAATTAACATCATCAAAATTGGGAGCATACAGGTTTGCTAATACAACTTTAGTATTATACAATTTACCAGAAATGATAATAAAATGGCCATTTGTATCAGATATCTTATTGTGGAGTTCAAAAGGAATATTTGGATTAATAAGGATGGAACCCCCCCCCCCCCCCCCAGCTTTGGCGGCAAAGGATGAATGAAAATGCTGACCCACCCACTTTGACAAAAGCCGAGAGTTATCAAAACAACGAATATGAGTTTCTTGAAGGAAAGCAATGTCAGCTTTGAGTTGCTTAATATGAGAGAAGACCTTCCTTCTTTTAACAGGATGATTCAATCCCTTTACATTCCAGCTCACAAATTTAAGTGTATTAACCATTATCAATTGTTAGTGCATAGAAGGTAGCAGGCATATAAAAAATCAAACAGTACAATAACAGTCTGGGAGCAAAAATGTAAACATAAATCAGTAGAATGACAGCGACATGTCCTGAATAACAAGGGAAAACAAAAGAAACAGTGAGTAGTGTTGGAACTGGAGAACCCACCCCATCCTCGCAACCCAAAACTAGATGGCTACCCAAAAAAGCAGCTAGCTCTACAAAAAATATTAACCCAAAAATGACTTCCAGTTCTGTATCGTTAACAAAGGTTCCGTATATATAATATAGCAAATAATAGCTAATTTATGTACTAGAGAGCAAAATTACAAATAGGAACAACTTCAACAGAAAAGGTACAAAACTTAATACAAAAAAAAATCAGAAAAAGAAAACTAAAACTAACCTACCCGCGAGAAACTATGAAAGATTGAAAGAAAAAAAAAATTTTTTAAAGGGGGGGAAGAGGGAAATTATAAATTTGAAGAGAGTACTTATCAGCCGTTTTCAGAAAAAAAGCAAATCTTATACTATAAATCAACCAACAGGGAAGCCTTCAATAAAAAACTCTAAGCCACCTAAACAAATTAAGATAAATTGTAGTTCTCTATAGATAAAGTTAGACAGAAGTAAAATAAATTACACAGGTAAAATCTAAACGTCCGCAGGGAAACATTAAACTTAAATCATCTATTTAGGAAAAACGCACCACGTCCAGGGAGAGATTAACTAGAGCCCTTAGAATCTCAATAGTTAATGTCTAAATTATTTAAGTAAAGTCTGAGTTCGGAAAAAAGAACTTTTCTTCGAAAAGTACTTATCAACCATTTTAGAAGGTCAGACCGGTTCTGAAGAAGACAAGATGGCTGGAAGATTTCTAACAAACAACTTAGCCTCCTTCGCTGATTTAAACCACTTATATTCTCCAGTAGTAAGCGTAATTCGAAGATCGGCTGGATTTCAAAGAGAAGGTCTGAATCCACGATCAAAAAGCACTTTCATTACACCTTTAAACTCAGCACGCATCTTCAGAACATGGGGGGCATAATCTTCCACAAAATGTATGTTCATATTTTGAAAAGCAAAAGTACCTCTGCAGCGTGCCTCAAACAGTTTTTGCGGTGAACCTCAAACGGTTTTTCACCTGGTATCGATGAAAGCATAAAATAACTGGCCATGGATGGGAACCCAAAATTGCGCGAGGAACATAAATCCTGTGAGCCCTTTCTAGCTCAGGCGGAGTCGGAAGAAATTCTTCCCCGAAAATCTCACAGAGAAAAGGAGAAAAATTCAACGGAAGAGCCCTTTTTGGTGGCCTCTGGCAAACCAAGAATTCGTAGATTGCAACATCTGCTCCAATTTTCAAGATCCTCCATTTTGGAAGTAAGTTTATTGTTCTTCTCCGCTAGGTTGGAGCATAAAGTTTCGAGATGTTGAACACGGCGTTCTAAATCTTCAGAAGTTAGGTCGATGCGAGATAAATGTTCAGCATGGTCATCCACTCTGGCATTAATCTGATCCAATTTTGAATCCAGCTGGTTGATAGAAGTTCTAAATTCAGTTTTAATATCCATTAAAGTATCTTGTCGATGTTGTTTCAAAATAGCAAGAATCTCAGCCGACAGAGCCGTGGAAGTTTCTTTTTTCCCCGATTTTAGTACCTTTTGTAGCCATTATGAGATAGATGTATTCATAGGCAAGTAAAAAAGAACTAATAAAATAACAAACTAAGGTTTAAAAAGGGAGACATATAGTGCAAAGATAGGAAGTATAACGGAGCAAAAGTTTGGAGCGACTAAACAATCGCCATCTTACCGGAAGTCCTTTCTTGCACTTTTTATACTCCTCAAGCACTTTATTTGCTCCTTGTTGCCTATACCTGTCATACATCTCTCTCTTCTTCTTTATCAGATTTCCAACATACCTTGAAAACCAAGGTTCCTTATTTTTATTCTCTTTGCCTTTAATCCTGACAGGAACATACAAACTCTGCACTCTCAAAATTTCTCCTTTGAAGGCCTCCCACTTACCAATCACATCCTTGCCAGAGAACAACCTGTCCGAATCCATGCTTTTTAGATCCTTTCTCATTTCTTCAAATTTGGCCTTTTTCCACTTTTTCCAGTTTAGAACCTCAACCCGAGGACCAGATCTATCTTTATCCATGATCAAGTTGAAACTAATGGTGTTATGATCACTAGACCCAGTGTTCCCCTACACACACTTTCATCACCTGTCCTAACTCATTTCCTAATAGGAGATCTAATATTGCATCCTCTCTAGTTGGTACCTCTACATATTGACATAGAAAACTTTCTTGAATGCATTTCACATACTCTAACCCGTCTAGACCTTTAACAGTATGGGAGTCTCAATCAATATGTGGAAAATTAAAATCCCCTGCTATCACAACTTTGTTTCCTGTGGTCGTCTGCTATCTCTTTGCAGATTTGTTCCTCCAATTCTTGCTGACTATTGGGTGGTCTATAATACAACCCCATTTATGTGTTCATACTTTTGGCCTCAGTGGACAAGCTCTCTAATCTGTCCTGCCTGAGCACTGCTGTAACATTTTCCCTGACCAGCAATGCTACCCCACCCCACCCTTCATCCCTCTGCCTCTATCACTTTTGAAACATCGGAACCCTGGAACATTGAGCTGCCAGTCCTGCCCCTCCTGTAGCCAAGTTTCACTAATGGCTGTAATGTCGTAATTCCATGCATCAATCCACGACCTCAGCTCATCAAGCTTCCCCACAATACTCCTTGCATTGAAATAAACTCACCTCAGAAGATTATTACCACCACAGACAACCCTTCTACTTGTGACTTTGCATGAACTTTTAACATCATTTATTTTCACCCCGCTCCACTATCTGCTCTGGCACTCTGGTTCCCATCTCCCTGCAAATCTAGTTTAAACCCTCCCCAATAGCACTAACAAAGTTCCTTGAAAGGATATTGGTCCCTTTGTTGTTCAGGTGTAACTGATCTGTCTTGTGCCCTACCTGCCCCAGAAGAAATACCAATGATCCTGAAATCTGAAGCCCTGCCCCCTACGCCAGCTCCTCAGCCACGCGTTCATCCTCCAGAGCATCCTACGCTTGCCCTCACTGGCATGTGGCACAGGTAGCAATCTTGAGATTACTACCTTTGAGGTCCTGCTTCTTAGCTTCCTACAAAGCTCTCTATACTCATTCTTCAGGACCTCCTCACACTTTCTTCCTACGTCATTGGTACTGATGTGTACCATGACATCTGGCTACTCACTCTCCCAATTCAGAATGCCGTGCACGCGATCAGAGATATCCCTGACCCTGGCACCTGGGAGGCAGCAAACCATCTGGGAGTTTCTGTCACGACCACAGAACCTCCTGTCTGTACCTCTAACTATCGAGTCCCCTATCACTACTGCTCTCCTCTTCTTCCACCCTCCCTTCTGCACTGCAGAACCAGTGCCAGAGATCCGGCTGCCGCAGCTTTTCCCAGTTAAGTCATCCTCCCAACAGTATCCAAATCGATATACTTGTTGTTGAGGGGAATGGCCACAAGGGAACCCTGCTCTGTCTGCCCTTTCCCCTTCCCTCGCCTGATGGTAACCAGGTTACCTGTGCCCTGCTCCTTTGGCATAGCTGCCTTCCTGAAACTACTACCTATAAACTCCTCATTCTCCCGAATGATCCGGAGATCATCCAGCTCCTGCTCCAGTTCCCTAACCCACTTTGTTTGGAGCGGCAGCTGGATGCACTTCTTGCAGGTGTTGTTGGCACTGGAGGTCTCCCTCACTTCCGACATCCTGCAAGAGGAACATTCTAACCAATACATCTTTGGAATGTGGAGAAAACCAGAGCACCTGGATGAAACCCACGTGCATATGGGAAGAATGTACAAACTCTCTGACAGAGGATGCTAGAATTAAACTCCAATTCTGATGCCTCTGGCTGTAAGAACACCATGCTAACCACTATACTTTGGCACCCATAGAAATTTCTAGTAGACTTTGGGGAAAAATTATTTCCTGTTTAATGCCTGAATGATTTGATATAAAATTAATGTACCTTTTTGGTTTGATTGAGGAAATTATCTTTTTTTTTGCTATCTGTACTTTATACCTTAAGATTAGGAAAAATTATTTTGAAATACTGCTTTCTCCTTCACAGGCTGTTATATCTTTTAAGATTTGGTACCAAATGTTGACACAGTATTTAGTTGAGATCGGGCAAACACTCTACAATTAAATCATCACTTAAATGTCCTTGTTTCATGACAGCTCAATGTTCTTGCCTTTTAAGAAAAACATTACAGGTTTTCATTCTGTGATCAAGAGTGGACAGCTTCAGGTTTCCCCACCTTGAATGTCAAGTACTGCTTCATTTTTTTTTAATATTTATGTTCATTCATGTCTGAAGCCTTGTTTCTAATGGGATTTGAAGTTCTGAATCATTCCATTTCTTAATATCCATAATAACAACCCTTTTAGTTTTTAAAACCTTATTTTTACAGCTTTCTTAGTATGCTAGTTCAGAAATCAAGGCAGATTTATTTTTACTTCTATGTTGAGCATGATTGTGCTCAAACAAAAGTTTTTCACTGCATCTCTGCACATGAAAAAAACAAACCTGTAGCAATATCCATATCTTCATATAAATGTACAATATATGAAACTCATCTATGGAATGAATATTAAATAGCTTGCAGAATTTTATTTGTTTAGAAAGATAGCTATGCCATTATTATCATGGTTAGATTGTAGAACTAAATTAAGCCTTTGGCAAATCTTTCACAAACTGTTAATTCACTTTGTATTAAGATAATTTAAGCAGTGATCTAATTAATAAGGGTCATGATAAAAATGCTGTGCCGGATTGAAGGCTCATTCCTCTGTAGGTACAATGCAGTAATTAAAATGATCCCATTGTTATATCTCTTTGAGTGTGTTCTGCCATATCTTCTGTATTACACTATATTCTTAAATTTGGACATGGCTGGTCAGAGGCATTTGTACAGGTTAAAGACCATTATTTTGTTTTTAGAATATGGAGCAGCTCAGCACAGGAATAGGCCCCTTTAATTCATGATGATGTGCCAGAGTAATTAAACTAGGCTTTAAATGCCTAACTAAAACAACCCTTTCTGTGGACAGTGTCCATATCCCTCCATCCCTGCAAATTCATGTGCCCATCTAAGAGCCTTTGAAACACCTTTATTATATTTGCGTCCATTACCATCAATGACAGCACATCCCAGCCACCCATTTCATGTGTATAAATAAAAATCTGTCTTTGATTCTTTCCCCCTCTTACTTTAAATCTATAACTTTTACTATTAGACATTTTGATCCTCTGAAAAAGATGTGGATGTATACTTTGTGTATGCTCTTCATAAATTTATAAGCTTCTTGGGTCTCCCTTCAGCCTTTGCTGCTCCAGAAAAAAGAAACTAGTTTGTTCAGCCTCTCCTCATAGCACATGCCCTCTAATCTAGGCAGTATCCTGATAAACCTCTTCTACATGTTCTCCCAAAACCTCAGCATCCTCTCTGCAATGGGGTGACCAGATTTGAATGCAATATTTGTGATTTGGCTTTGCCAGAGTTTTATAAAACTGCAACATAACTTACTGACTTAAATTCCGTGCCTTGACTAATAAAGGCAAGCATGCCATACCTTGCCTTGACCACCTTATCAGCCTGTTAAGTAATTTTCAGGGAGCTAGGGACTTGAACTCCAAGGTCTCTCTGTATGTCAGTGCAGTTAAGGGTCCTGTCATTGACAGATATACTTTCTCTTTACAATTAATCTTTGAAAGTACAATACCTTGCATTTAGCTGAACTAAACTCTCATTGCCATTTCTTTGTTCATATCTCCAACTGCTCTATAGCCTACTTTGTTCTTTGGCAATTTTCTACGCTATCCACAATACCAGCATTGTATGTCAACTTAATAACCCACTCATTCACATTTTCATTCAGGTCAGTTATATAAACCACAAGCTGTAGATGTCCTAATACAGAGCCCTATGAAATATCGCTAGTTGTGGACTTCCAGCCAGAACATGTCCCGTCAATCACGGTGGCGAGCCAATTCTGAATCCAAATGGCCAAGTCACCTTGGATTCCATGCATCTTAATCTTCTAGATGACCCTACTGTGTGGGATCTGGTCAAACACTTTACTGATTCCATGTAAATGACATTCACTGTTCTATCTTTATCAATCACCTTTGGCAGCTTCTCAAAAAAAATCCTCAAGTTAGTATAATATGACTTGCCCCATATGAAGCCACAGTGACAGTTTCTAATTAAGCAACACACACAAAATGCTGGTGGAACACAGCAGGGGAGGCAGCATCTATAGGAAGAAGTATAGTTGACGTTTCGGGCCGAGATCCTTCGTCAGGGCTAACTGAAAGAAGAGATAGTAAGAGATTTGAGAGGGGGAGGGGAAGATACAAAATGATAGGAGAAGACAGGAGGGGGAGGGAAGAAGTTAAGAGCTTGAAAGTTAGTTGGCAAAAGGGATGTGCCCTTAATCCCACTAGTTCTTAATTTGTCCAAATGTTGACTGCAGTTGACTGTGGTAGAATCAACAATAGTGTGCCACATTTCAGTCCAAGTAATGGAAGGAAGTGTCTTACGGAAGCTCAGTTTGATTCTACCCTCATTAAGTTGTGCATGATTTACTGTCAGGAAGCACCCCACCATTAATATTTGTGTAACTCCAGTCAGAGAATTTTTGTTGACCAGTTTTTCTTGGGCTGCTTAATGCTGCACACGGTTAAATCTTGGCTTGATGTCTGGGGGAATCAGTGTCACTTTGCCACTGGAATTCACATCTTGGGGCTGTTTGGATCAATCTACATTGAAGTCTGAAGAGAGAGACAGAGTCCTGAGGAGATGCAACCTGAGCATTGGTGAGCATATTATTAGTGAGTAAGTGCCTCCTGATAGCTTTGTCAGTACATTCCATTCCTTTGAGAGCAGACTGAGAATGACAATAAGATGGATCTGATATTCACTGCTTTCTGCGGAGTGGATGTACCTGGATAGCTTTGCAGATAATTAGACAAATCATACTGTCATAGAATTATACACCACAGAAACCTTTCGACCTAACTTTGCTGTGCTGACAAAGGTGTTTTCCAGAGCTAGGCCATTAAGCAGGGGTTCCCAATCTGGGGTCCATTGACCCCTTGGGTAATGGTAGGTGTCCATGGCATTAAAAAATAAGGCTGGGAACCCCTGCACTAAAGCTTCCAAATGTTGTATCTGAACCCACCTTTACCACTTCCACGAGCAGCTCTTTCCATATGCTCACCACACTTGTGAGGAAAAACTTATTCCTTGGGTCCCTTTTAGATGTTCCCTTTTTAACATTAATTCTGTGCCTCTAGTTAGACTCCTTTAGTGTGGGGAGGGGGGTCAGGGGACTTGATGATCCATTTTATCTATGCCCCTCAAGATGTTGGGGACGGTCCAGCTTAAAGGAGGTCATGCTCATCACATGGTTGAAAAAAGAAGGGTGATAAGCTGATAATCCATTTGTTTTCTTAAGAGTTATTTGTTGACAGCTACTAATGTGGTCTTGCACTTTTGCCACAGTGAATAAAGTAGTTTACTTGATCAATTGGAGGTGAATTGCTTTTTGCATTGGAGGCCTTACTCCCTTATGTTTTATTAAAAGCTTGCTTAACTGGAGCTAGCATTCCCAGACCGGCACTTTATTTGTGGAATTGGAATCCTAAGTTACTCTATCAACTTTTTTTGCACAGAATGGTGGATATGTGGAATGAACTGTCTGAAGAAATGGTAATTTAGGGTGCAGTTGGAATATCTAACAGATAGTTGGACAGGTATGAGGATAGGAAGGGTTTAGACATATGGGTGGAATAAAGGGAAGTGGATTATTTCAGGTTGGCAGCCAGGTTAGTCTGGATGAGTTGGATTGAAAATCCTGTTTCTGACCCAGTCTCTATGATTCTATGACTTTATAAACATCTTTAAGTTCACCCTCAGTCTTATTCACTGTAGGGAAAATAGTTCCTATTTGTTCAGTGTTTTATTATAATTCATGCCCTCCAGCCCCAACGACATCATTGTGAATCATTTCTGTGCTCTCTTGCCTAATCATATCTGTCCTATAGTGTGGTGATCAGAACTGCACATTATATTCCTGGTGTGGTCTCACCAATGCCTTGAATAACTATAAAGTGACATCATCTGTCCTTTGAAGGCAGGCATGCTATATGCTTTTCTCAGTACCATGTTTACCTGAGTCAGGGAATTACGGTATGTATTTGCACCCTCGGTTTCTCTGTTCTGCAACATTCTTAACATCCTGTTATTTGCCGTGCAACTCTGCCCTAGTTTAACTTCCCAAAATGAATCATTTCACAGTTGACTGAGTTAAATTCCATCTGCCATTTCTTACTCATTTTCCAATTGATCTACATCCTACTGTAATTTTGGATGACCTTTTTCACTGTACACCACATCAC
Source organism: Hypanus sabinus (assembly GCF_030144855.1). Lineage (NCBI taxonomy): Eukaryota > Metazoa > Chordata > Chondrichthyes > Myliobatiformes > Dasyatidae > Hypanus > Hypanus sabinus. The sequence goes on along the minus strand of NC_082716.1, from coordinate 43,753,916 downwards.
TATTTTTGGTGTGATCTACAAACATGCTAATCAGTTTAGTATTTTAACTATTGGTACTGCTTGGAAAGAGGAACAGCTAGTTTGCAGACTAGCAATATAATAACAAATGTGGCAATATTCTCTTTTCTCTGGTTATTTAATTGTCCATCATCCTTCATAATGGATACAGTATGACTGTAGAGCTGTGATCTGATACTTTGGTCATAGTATTTCTGGATTTAAGAAAAGATATAAGTACTACTTTACTTGATGTGAGTTTTAAACTATGGACATTGGTTTGGATATTTTGATAAATAGGGCAGGTGTTTTTCTGTGACTGATATCTAGGTGTTCTTGTACATCAGTCAATGAAAACAAGCATGCAGGTACAGCAGACAGTGAAGAAAGCTAATGGCATGCTGGCTTTTATAACGAGAGGAATTGAGTATAGGAGTAAAGAGGTCCTTCTGCAGCTGTACAGGGCCCTGGTGAGACCCCACCTGGAGTATTGTGTGCAGTTTTGGTCTCCAAATTTGAGGAAGGACATTCTTGCTATTGAGGGAGTGCAGTGTAGGTTCACAAGGTTAATTCCCGGAATGGCGGGACTGTCATATGTTGAAAGATTGGAGCGACTGGGCTCGTATACATGGAATTTAGAAGGATGAGAGGGGATCTGATTGAAACAAATAAGATTATTATTATTCCTGCTGGAGGCAGGAAGCATGTTCCCGCTGATGGGTGAGTCCAGAACTAGAGGCCCCAGTTTAAGAATAAGGGGTAGGCCATTTAGAACAGAGATGCAGAAAGACTTTTTCACCCAGAGAGTGGTGGAGGATATGTGGAATGCTCTGCCCCAGAAGGCAGTGGAGGCCAAGTCTCTGGATGCATTCAAGAGAGAGTTAGATAGAGCTCTTGTAGATAGCGGAGTCAAGGGATATGGGGAGAGGGCAGGAACGGGGTACTGATTGTGTATGATCAGCCATGATCACAGTGAATGGCGTACCTGGCTAGAAGGGCCGAATGGCCTACTCCTGCACCTACTGTCTATTGTCTATCTTAAACAAGGGTGAGGGAATGCTGCGTTGTTTGAAATTCCACTTTGTGAATGAGACATTTAACCTGCTTTTGACAGATGTTTACGATGTTGTAGAGCCTGTGAGTTTGAGATGTTACCAATAGTGTATTTTAATGGTCATCTGAACTGAATAGTGTTAATTTATTTTATCCTCACTATTGTTTGGAGGGCCTTTCTGGATTATAGCAATGGCTATACCTCCTGGTCAAGGTCCTTAGATTGCCCTGATGTCACAAAAGCTAGTTATGAAGAGTAATTATAACTGTTTCTACCCATCCTATCAGCTAAGATAGATACTTTATTGATCCCAAAGGTAATTACAGCGTTACAGTAGTATTACGAGTGCACAGGTGTGCAAATATACAATTATTAGTAGAGAAGTAAGAAAGAATTTTTTAAAAAGTTGCCGCAAAACAGCCTAACAGGAGGAGTAATCACTTCCCAGGCTTTAGCTTGACTCATTATAGAGCCTATGGACAAGGGTAAGAGTGACCTCATGTAATGCTCTTTGGAGCAGCACAGTTGTCTCTAGTCTATTACTACAAGTGCTCCTCTGTTCAGCCAAGGTTGTGTGCAGAGGGTGAGAAACATTGTCCAGAACTGCCAGGATTTTCCTTAGAGTCCTTTGTTCTAAGAAGGCCTCCAGTGTGTCCAGTTTGACCGATAACAGACCTTTCTAATCAGTTTATTGAGCCTGTTGGCATTACCTGTGTTGATGCCTTTGTCTTAGCACATCACCACATAGAAGATTGTACTGGCAACAACAGACTGGTAGAACATGTGAAGGAGAGGCCTGCATACTCCAAAAGACCTCAGTCTCCTCAGGAAGCAGAGGCAACTCTGGCCCTTCTTGTACATAACTTTTCTGTTGGTATTTCATTCAAGTCTTGTCATCCAAGTGCACTTCCAGGTTACTTGCAGGTCCTCACCACATCCATGTCCTCAACATCAATAGTAACCCAGGAGCAGTGTAGGCTTAGTTCTCCTAAAGTCCTGTATTACTGGGAAGCAAAGCAAGTTAGGTGGTGAGGTGAATTGTTGTGTGTTGAGACTGAGTGATGGGTGATGTAAAAGCAAATTGCGGATCTTATGATTTCAGAGGCTGGTCTCCATAATCAAGTTTTTGGTCTTTTTCTTTCTTGTATTCTTTTGGAAACTGTATATTATCTTCTCAAGGACATGCACAGAGAACAAGATCAACTATGATCTTGTTGGTAGATAAGTGATTGCGTGATCCACCTCTGCTTTTAAAGATTTACCTGACGACTTTGTTGCTCCAGTCCAGTGTCTGTTAATTCTATTTGATTTTCCATATTTCATCTTGTTGATTATTCACCTTTCGAAAAAATAGTTTTCAGGTGATTATTCTGTGTGCTCAATTTCTGGCATGTCACTTTTTAAAAATTTTACCCCAAAGTTGTCTGTTTAAACTACCAGTCATCATTAATGCCTTTTCATAAATTCTAATCTGTGTACTTTAAGCATTTTGTGTTTTATTTCAGATTTCAAGCATTTATACTTTGTTTCCTCTAATCCCTAATTAAACCAATAAAATCAAGAATTGGCTACTTTTCATTTGACCAAGAAGGTTACGAGGAGATCTAATAGTTACTCAAAATTCAGAAGTTTTGATAACGTATATCGGGAAAAGTATTTTCACTGGTGAGTTAACAATCAAGGGCGTAAATTTAAGATATAAAAAGGATGAAGGAAAGTGGTTAAGAAAAATAATGCAGAAGCTTAGGCTATGGAATGCCTTACCCAAGCGTGGTAGAAGTGGAATCTTGAATAACTTATAAAAGGTATTAAAATATGTAGTTTATTAAATGGTCATGGGACTGTTGACAGGTGCAGCAGTGACATTTACATAAAATTGTTAAATAGCATTCATGAATCTGTCTGAAATAATAGTTTCTGTAACTCAGCTGAGCTTTTATAATATTTTAGTCCTTCAAGTTCCAGTACTAAAATTTTCCCAAATTTAAAACATTTGATTTTGTGACATGGAAAATCAAATTTGACTGGACATTCTATGCATTGCTTTTGCATCAGTGAAGAAATACTTCATGGAGATTTAATGTTCAGCTGAATGACCTTCATTATGACAGTTTTTTGTTTTTAAAAATGTCCTAGTTAATGCTACATTTTAAATGTATTGAATCATTTGTGTTATTTCAAATAAGTGCTTTATCGGTAAATATGCTTACTTGTTTATGTTTTGGGGGTCACTAACATAAATGAATGGGAAATTGATTTAAGTTTGAAATACCACTTCTGCTGATTACTTTTTGGACTTTGCTTTGTTGAAGTCTTTGAATTTCCCTGCTCCTGTACCCACCACTATAATCATCAAATGAGTACATTCAAATGAATGTGTTTTATGCATTTAACAAGAATAAATTATAAAAGTATACAAATAATTTAAGTAAATTTACATTGGTGATAACATCTGAATTTTTTTCTGCTTTCAGATGAGACGGAGTCCCCAGGTGTATTTGAGGCAAAGTGGAGTCAGATTTTGGATCCACCCTCTCACCTGCTGTCTTTAAATCCAGCCTTGTCTAATGTCAATGTTGGAGCTTTATCCAATGAGGTGCAATCAAAACTAAAATGCTGTGCTTCACCCAACACAGAGATTTCAGTCTTTGGGGGAGGGGATCACTGCCTTAATGGAAATGATTCCACAGAAAGCCTAGGACTCGACGTTCATTGGATTAACGATGAAGGAGCTCCTGTGGATCACAAAAGCAATTGTAGCCATTGGCCAAACTTTAAATCATCAGTGAAGTCTACTTGTGAACATGAACTAACTCCTTCTGAAGATATGAATTCTTCAGATATACTTGGGATAATTGTACAGAATTCTGACTGTCAGTTGGAACAGTGTAGTGACCTTTTGGAGGAAGATAACACAAATAGTCAAAATGCATTGAATGTTAACAGTTTTTTGGTAGAAAGCTCAAATCTGCAAAGTGGACCATTATTATCTGCTGTGAATGGCAATTCTGAGAAGGCAGTTAAAATGAAAAGTATTAAACAATTCAGCACACCCTGTGGAGACGAGTTATCTGTGAAATCTTCACTTGGAAATTTAGTGAACTGTACGGGTTTAGAAAATGTATCGCCTAATTCAAAAGAGTCTTGGAGAGCTGATGATTTGTCAGTTATTTGCGAACAGAGTGAATTGTCCGGATTGGATGGTGCTGTTGTTACAAACAAATTAAGTGATTCATTCTCTAGAAAAACTGAAACAAATGATACAATTACTGAACTAGAAGATGAGTCAATACAGGTTAAAAATAATTTTGTTGTAAGGAGTGGAGATGATTTGGATGACTTGGCAAAAACAATGATATTGGGTGATCTGGATAATTTTACTGGGATAAAAATAGACTCTGAGACAGCACAATCCCAACAGTGTGGGTCCTGTTCTGACAATAGGCAGCCAAATTTGATTGCAGTACAATGTACTTCCACAAATAATGGCAATTGTGGAAATGATGAACACCATTTTGAAAATGACAACAGTACAATGAATATAAGTGATGAAATGGCTGTTTGCCAAAAATCTAGTGACATTTTGTTCATGCAGGATGACTTATCTAATCGCTCAAATAAAATGTCGTCATCTCAGACGGACGCAGCAATTGATCAGTTAACTCCACAAACAAAGCAAGTTAGTCATGAAGGACTGGAAGGAAAGAATAGTGAGATTGTTTTAGATCTAACAAAACCAGTGACGGAATCTGCAATGTCGAATGACGATTGGTTGCAAAGGTCTTCCCCTTTGTGTGCTGACATGAAAAAGACGGTGTCAACATCTTGCTATTCATGTGATGTTTTAGACTCTCTGTCAATTTCTAATTCAACAATGGCCTGTGCTTCTAAATCTTTGCCTTTAAAAGAAGATTCAGTAACTGAAGAAAAGGAAAGGGAGGAGAGCAAATCAGAAAGTTGCTTCATTCAACACCAAGAAAGCAGTGCAGTGGAACCTGGAATGGCTAATGATATGACCAGATTAAGTATTTCTACAGATATTGCAGAGCACTTGAGAGACAACTATTTTAACACCCCCAGTCCATCTGCTGCAATAACTGGTGCACAGGATGAGGCAGAAAAATTAGCTTTAAATAATGCACAGTCTGCTAGTATTCCATTTGGAGGTGCGAGACCAAAGCAGCCTTTGAATTTGAAACTACAAATCCCAAAACCCTTGACCAACCAATTATTGAATGACTTGGGCTCAAGTAACCCTGCACAAAATACAAAAAATAAAAATATAGGTTTCACTGATAAAGCAGAACCGTCTGAAGATTCCTGTATGTGTGCTTTGAATGATGGTAATTCAGTTCCAGATTGCAGCAATGATGTTGATGACTTTGGAGCGTGTTATTCTGGTGATTCCAAAGATCTCAACTCAGACAATGTTGCGGAATCTGAAAGTCCAAATAATGACCTGCGAATTGGACAGTTTCCAGGACTTCTCAAAAAGCCATTTACAAGCTTGGGTGATGTTGCTCCAGTATGGGTACCAGATTCCCAAGCACCTAACTGCATGAAATGTGAGATGAAGTTTACATTCACAAAGAGACGTCATCACTGCAGAGCTTGTGGAAAGGTGAGTTGTCTTTTTGGTTGTGAAATCAATTTTCAAGCCTGATATAAAAAGGCTTTGAGTTATGAACCTTGGGGAAACGCCCAGAGAATGCATTTCAATTTGAGAAGTTATTAAATGCAGGTGTCTTAATTATAAAGAAGAAATAGCTTGTGCTGTAACTCTGGACTGCTGCTTCAAAATGCTTATGCACAAGAACAGCACAAAGGGTGGCTACTGTTAGTTACGTTTCCTTCTCCAGTGCCATCCATTGGATTTCTTTACAGATTGTAGATTATATAGCACAGTAAACCATGGATAATCTGTTATGTTATCCAGTTGGTATCTGGTTCACTGGGTTCTTTTTCCCACATTCTCTTTAAACTCACTGGACACCTCTTTTCTACACTCTTTAAATTTGCTGCATTCTTTTTTTTATTATTTAAATTTTATTGAATTCTTTTATAGATTTTCCCCAAGCCCTTGAGTCGGTGTTGAAATTATGTAAAGCATAGTTTACAAAATATAAAATTATCCATAAAATAAAAACATGGCAGAAATAAATAGCAATATAATAACCATGTGTATGTATTTGGACCTCTAATAACATAAAAGACTGCCATTCAGCAATATGCTTCACCACTATTCCCCTCCCACCCAGGAAACCTAAATATTTGCCCCATTTTTGTGTATAGATGTCCAATCTATCAAACTGTTTGTAAGATGTGTTCAAAAGCTGCTACTTTGGCTGTTTCTGTGGCCCACTCCTGAAATGATGGTCCCCCAACCTCCTCCAACTTCTAAATATAATTTGTCTTCCTACCATTCTGGATCCAATTTTGAGAGTGTTTGTCCCCAAGTGTGTCTCCCAAGACAAAATGTCTGGGGCAGAAAGGGAGTTGAATACCAGAAACTTCACCAATATACTTATGTATCATAATCCAAAATTCTGGAATTCTGGGACAGGATCAGGGGACAGGACCAGAGCACATGTACTGAGTCCCCTTTATCTGCCTCACAGCGCCAGCATTCAAACAACACACACAAAATGCTGGTGGAACGCAGCATGCCAGGCAGCATCTATAGGAAGAAGCACAGTCAATGTTTGGTCCTGATGAAGGGTCTCGGCCTGAAACGTCGACTGTGCTTCTTCCTATAGATGCTGCCTGGCCTGCAGTGCAGAATCTTAAACTGAATAAGATGCACCTTCAGGTCTCTTGACGTTGTTTTGACATTTTTGCAATTTTTATCCCACTCCTTTGTCTCAAAAGTCACACCCAGGTCTTTTTCCCATGCTCTTTTAAGACCCAACAGAAATTTGTCCCCAGAGATTAGTGTTAAAGCTGAATAATAAGTTGAGGCTTTGTGATTACCATATGCAGCCAGTATAGTCGACAGAATCGTAGCAACTTGTGGAGGTTGCTGTAGAACCAAAAATTGTATGTAGCAAATGACGCAGTTGAAGATATCTCCAAAATTGTGACCTAGAGGTATCATAGTGTTGGGTTAATTGATTAAAAGATTTTAAACTATCACCATTATAAAGGTCTCCCAATTTAATTATACATTTCCCTTGTTATTCCCTCCGGAAGAAAGGGGACTTAATAATACACAACTTTGGGTTCATCCAGATACTGGAGGCTTCATTCAAATATGGATTAAATTTACAAACCCCATTTCCAGAAAAGTTGGGATATTTTCCAAAATGCAATAAAAACAAAAATCTGTGATATGTTAATTCACGTGAACCTTTATTTAACTGACAAAAGTACAAAGAAAAGATTTTTAATAGTTTTACTGACCAACTTAATTGTATTTTGTAAATATACACAAGTTTAGAATTTGATGGCTGCAACACACTCAACAAAAGTTGGGACAGAGGCCTGTTTACCATTGAGTTACATCACCTTTCCTTTTAATAACACTTTTTAATTGTTTTGGAACTGAGGATACTAAATGTCGTAGATTTGCAATTGAAAATTTTGTCCATTCTTGCTTGATATAAGGCTTCAGCTGCTCAGCAGTCCATGGTCTCTGTTTTCTGATTCTCCTCTTCATGATCCGCCATACATTTTCAATAGGAGATAGATCTGGACTGGCAACAGGCCAGTCAAACACACGCACTTTGTGTCTACAAAGCCACGCTGTTGTAGCCTGTGCAGAATGTGGTCTGGCTTTGTCCTGCTGAAATAAGCATGGACATCCCGGGAAGAGACGTCGCCTTGATGGCAACATATGTCTCTCTAAAGTCCTAATATACGCCTCAGAGTCAATGGTACCTTCAAATGCATGCAACTCACCCATGCCGTGGGCACTGGTGCACCCCCATACCATCATAGATGCTGGCTTTTGCACCTTTTGCTGATAACAATCAGGATGGTCATTTTCATCTTTGGCACAGAGAACTCGACGCCTGTTTTTTCTGAAAACTAGCTGAAATGTGGACTTATCTGACCACAGCACACAGTTCCACAGTCTTCCGGTCCATCTGAGATGAGCTTGGGCCCAGAGAACTCGCCAGCGTTTCTGCATTGAGTTGATGTATGGCTTCCTCCTTGCGTAAAATTTAATAGTATTGTGTATATATACACAAATTTAGAATTTGATGGCTGCAACACACTCAACGAAAGTTGGGACAGAGTTAAAATAAGATTGAAAAGTGTACAGAATATTCAAGTAACACCGGTTTGGAAGACTCCACATTAAGCAGGCTAATAGGTAGCAGATGAGGTATCATGACTAACTAACTAACTTAACTGACTAACAATTCTCTCATGAATTTTGGCACAAAGGGGTGAACCACGACCCATCCTTGCTTGCAAAGACTGAGCCTTTGATGGACGCTACTTTTATACCCAGTCATGATATTGATAAAATTTTCCCATCTATTGGGATTAGGGAAATTGGTCTATAATGCTTACATTCACACGGGTCTTTACCTTCTTTCAGAATCAATGTAATTAGCGCTTGTGATCAAGTAGTTGAATAGTATATCCCCTCAAAACTGCCTTTAGGGCTTTCCAGTTAATCCCTGCCGAGGAGGCCGTAGGTGTATTTATCTAAATACTCCTTGATTTGTTGTCTCGTAGCTTGCCCAAACATTGAATGTGGTAACAAGGGTGAATTAAATCTCCATCTATGTGACTGCATTCTCTTATACCAAGCATGATCTGATATTATAATATTACCAATTGCACATTGAGACACAGACTGAATAAGTGACTTGGATATAAGGAAGAGTTCAGTCCTTCTGTATGTTTTATGAACTGCAGAAAAGAATGTGTAATCCCTGTCATTGGGATTCATAAGGTGCCAAACATCCACAAGCCCGAGGGTTTACACATTTTTTACACCGTCACAGTGAATTTTGAGGTTCTATATGACAACATCTTACTACAGTCGATGATTGGATCCAGTACCAAATTAAAATCTTCCTCGAAGTATGAAATCATAAGCTTCAACAGAGTGTAACTTTCCTTCAAGGTCAACAAAAAATCCTGCATCTTCTATATTAAGTGCATATATGTTTGCTAAAATAATATGTTGCTTCTGTACTTCTGCCAAAATAATAAGAATTCTCCCTGCTTCATCTTTAATCTGTTTCTCACATCTAAACTGCAGCCGCCTATTGGTAAGTGTATTAACGCCCCTGCTCTTAGTTGGCCTGCACTATAAAAAACATGATCTGTTAAACCCCCCCCCGAGGCTTTACTGATTCCTCTGCTGATAAATGTATTTCCTGTAGAAATTTAAGCTTATTCATTACTTTTTATAGGATTCCCCAGTCCGTTAACTTTCCATGTGGTGAAACATATCTGAATTAAGAGAAGTCATAGTTAGAACAAACAAACAAATACACTGCAATATTTTGACACTGACTCATAAACCCCCGTTTAAACTGAAAAGTAACAAAATGGCATGTAAAGCTCTCCCGCGCACAACAGTGGCCACGGAACATGGCCAGGCTTCCCTTCCACAAAGGATTATGGTCCATGAAATGCCCAGTCCAGTTTTATCTGCTCAGAAATGACGCTGGTGCAATTGTACAGTCAACCCAGCACACTTAACAGCATGTCAGCCCTAGTGAGAATAAGGTTGCTTCAGTGCAATATTATCTAGCAAGATTTAAAAACAATAACAAACACAACCCAACTCACATCTTACTCAATTTAACGAGAGTAGTTAAACTACCCCATCTCCTCAATAAAATTTCTTGCTTTACATATGGGCACTCAAAAAAAATTTGAAACTGTCCTAAGTCTCTATTCTTAGCTTGGCTGGGTAAAGCAGTGCAAAGCTCACATTCCGCCCCTGAAGTATCTTTGTACATTCTTTAAACTTTACTCGTTTTACTTGTATGGGTCTGGGGAAATCTGGGAAAATCATAACATGATTGTTATCCCAGAAAAACGTGCCCTTGTCCCTCACCACTCATAGCACAAAATCTCGATTCTTTCACCTGAGGAACATTGCGAGGATAGGCCGAGGCCTATCTCCGGTACTGAGTCTAGGGCCCAGCATTCTGTTTCAAACTTTTCCTCTTGATTGCCGACAAGCTCCAAGACTAGTTTATCCACGTACGCGATGATATCCTGCCTCTCTTTTCCCTCTGGAATGCCGATGAATCGGAGATTGTTACGCCAATTACGGTTCTCCATATCCTCCAGTTTATCTGTTAGCTGGTCAGTATCTGCTTTGGTAGCCAATGGGTTGACTTCTCGTTCCCTGTCCGCTGCTTCTAGATAGTCAACCTGCTTCTCGACATCTACAAGCCTGGTTATCAACGATGATAGCTTTGACTCCACTAACAATATAGATTGGCCTATATCTTCAAAGCCTACCAGGTCGTCCAAGTTTTTTTTTCAAAGCCGCATATATGTCAGCCTCTGACCTGCCTCTTGTCGGTCTCCCTCAGACGATGGTCCTCTGCCATTTTGATCAGGGGCCGTCTGCCTGGAGCACTGTGACCTCAAGTGCCTCTTAATATCTCTGGAAGCCTTCGTTTTAAGTTGTTTTGGCATCTTGCACGATTGCAACAGTGATAAAATAAACTGTGAAAGCAAATTTTTAAAGGATAATCATATACCAGCGGCACAGAGCACTGTTCTAAGCAGCCGTCTCTGTCATTGTGTCACGTGATTCCTCAATTCATTGCATTCTTTGTAAGATTGATAGAGTTGATCAGGCTCCCAAGATTTATGGGTTGTGGATAGGCTTTAAACTAAATAGCAAGGGGGTGGGTTCAATAGATTGGAGAAGTATGGATAAAGTAAAAGAAAAGTGTGGATAAAGATAAAGTAAAAGCAAAAGTTAAGGGTGGAGTGCAAAAAGCCAAGTGCGAAAGAGACAAAGATTAGTAGTTTTTAAAAGCACAGAGAGAGAAAGGGCACTTTATCTGAATGCTCATAGTATTCAAAACAAGGTCAGTGAGCTTGTGGCACAAATCAGTAAAAAGGGGTATGATTTAGTGGCCATTATACAAATGTGGTTGTAGGGTGGAGAGGATTGGGAATTAAATATCCAAGGATATCAGATAATCCAAAAGGATAGGCAGGAAAGTAAGGGAGGAGGGGAATTGTTCTTAATTAAGTATGAGATCAGGGCAATAGTGAGTGACAATATGAGACCTAAGGAACAGAATGTTGAATCCATCTGGGTAGAGATTAGGAATAGGGTAAAGGGAAAAAATAACTGGTGGGAGTTGACATTGACCACCAAATAATAACAGTGGTACAGACAATAATCAGAGAAATGTCTGAGGCATGTAAGAATGGAACAGCAATTATGATAGGGGACTTTAACTTGCACATAGATTGGGTGAATCAAGATGGTCAAGGCAGTCTTGAGGAGGACTTCATAGAATGCATAGTGATGGCTTTCTTGAACAGCATGTTACCGAACCTACACGGAAACTTGCTATCTTGGATCTGGTCCTGTGTAATGAGACAGGTAAAATTAGCAATCTTGTAGTTAAGGATCCTCTTGGGAAGAGTGATTACAGTATCTCATACAAATGGAAGGTGCAATTGTTTGATCTAAAACCAGTGTATTATGTCTAAACAAGAGAGACTACAACAGAGTGAGGGAGGAGTTGGATAGGGTAAACTGGGAACACAGGCTATATGGTGGGATGGCTGAGGAACAGTGGAAGACTTTCAAAGAGATTTTTCATGGTGCCCAACAAAAGCATATTCCAGTTAAAAGCAAGAACAGTAAGGGGGTGGAGAACCAGCCATGGATAACTAAGGAAATAAAGGAAGACATCAAACTAAAAGCTTATGCATACAAAGTCGCCAAGAGTAGTGGGAAACTGGAAGATTTGGAAAACTTTAAAAAGCAACAAAGAATCATTAAGTGAGCAATAAAAGGGAGGATAGACTATGAAAATAAATGAGCACAAAATATAAAAATGGATAGTAAAAGCTGTATCATTATATAAAGTGGAAAATGGTGGCTAAAGTGAATGTAGGTCCCTTGTAGGATGAAAAGAGGGAATTAATTTTGGGTAATAAGGAAATGGCCAAGGCTTTGAATGACTATTGTATGTTGGTCTTCATGGTGGAGGGCATGCTCAACACACTGAAGAGAAAGGATGTGGATGCGATGGGAGGTGTGGACCTTGATACAATAGCTATCACTAAAGAGGTAGTGTTGAGCAAACTTGTGGGCCTGAAGATAGAAAAGTCCCCTGGTCCTGATGGAATGTATCCCAGGGTACTGAAAGAAATGGCAGAGGCTTTGCTGATAATTTATCAAAATTCTCTGGACTCTGGGCAGGTTCCAGAACATTGGAAGAAGGTGAATGTCACACCATTGTTCAGAAAAAGGATGTGGGTATCAGGCAGGTAACTATAAACCAGTTAGTTTAAACACTGTAGTTGGGAAAATGCTTGAAGCTATCAAGAAATAGCAAGGCATCTGAAAAGAAATGGATCCATTGTGCAGATGCAGAATGGGTTCAGCAAAGGCAGGTCCTCTTTGACAAACGTACTGGAGTTCTTTGAGGATATAACACATACAGTTGATAGAGGGGAACATGTGAATGTTACTTAATTGGATTTCCAGAAGGCATTTGATAAGGTACCACGTGAAAGACTTATCCATAAGATAAGGATGCACAGAATTGGGGTTGATGTATTAGCATGGATGGAGGATTGGTTAACCGATAGAAAGCCGAAAGCTGGGATACATGGGTGTTTCTCTGGTTGACAATCAGTGGTGAACGGTGTCCTGCAGGGGTCAGTGCTGGGCCCGCAACTGTTCACGATCTATATTAACGATCTCGAAGAGGGGACTGAGTGTAGTGTTTCTAGTTTGCTGATGATATTAAATTGAGTGGAAAAGCAAATTTTGCGGATGATACAGAGAGTCTGCAGAGTAATATAGATAGGTTAAGTAAGTGGGCAAGAGTTTGGCAGATCAGATTATTACTTAAATGGTAAAAGATTGCAGTATTCTGCTGTGTAGAAGGACTTGTAGTGCTTGTACATGAATTGCAAAGGGTTGGTTTGTAGGTGCAGCAGACTATCAAGAAGGTATATGGAATGTTGGCCTTCACTGCTAGAGGGATTGAATTTAAGAGCAAGGAGGTTATGCTGCAACTATACAGGATACTGATGAGGCCGCACCTGGAGTACTGCGTGCAATTCTGGTTTCCTTACTTGAGGAAAGATATACTGGCTTTGGAGGTGGTGCAGAGGAGGTTCACCAGATTGATTCCAGAGATGAGGGATTAAAACTATGAGAGGAGATTGAGTCACCTGGGACTGTACTTACTGGAATTCAGAAGAATGAGAGGAGATCTTATAGAAACATAAAATTATGAAAGGGATATATAAAATGGAGGTAGGAAAGTTGCTTCCACTGGGAGGTGAGATGAGAACTAGGGGACATAGCCTCAGATTCAGGAGAGTAGATTTAGGACGGAGATGAAGAGGAACTACTTCTCCCAAAGAGTGGTGAATCTGTGGAATTCTCTGCCCAATATATTTAAGACAAGGTTGGATAGATTTTTGTGTAGTAGGGGATTTAAGGGCTATGGGGAAAAGGCAGGTAGGTGGAGATAATGGTCAGATCAGCCATGAGATTCTATTGAATGGCAGAACAGGCTCGATTTGTCAGATGGCTTACTCCTGTTCCTATTTCTTGTGTTCTTGTGACCTTAGTACATTTAAGACTGCCAGCACTACCTTTGTTGTAATGTGGATATTGTCTATTTCTATTCATCCATTAGCTTTCATGAGCTTTTCAATGGAAAATATAGTGTCCTTAAGGGACTTACTTGATACCCTTAAGGGACTTACTTGATACCTCCTGCCTATGTCTGACATCTTCTTTTGCCCATTACACTGCTTGCATCTGGTGATAATAGACAATAGGTGCAGAAGTAGACCATTCGGCCCCTCGAGTCTGCACCGCCATTCTGAGATCATGGCTGAACATTCACTATCAATACCCAGTCCCTGCCTTGTCCTCATATCCCTTGATTCCCCTATCCATCAGATATCTATCTAGCTCCTTCTTGAAAGCATCCAGAGAATTGGCCTCCACCGTCTTCCGAGGTAGTGCATTCCACACCTGCACAACTCTCTGGGAGAAGAAACTCTTCCTCAACTCTGTTTTAAATAACTGACCTCTTATTCTCAATCCATGCCCTCTGGTACTGGACTCTCCCAACATCTGGAACATATTTCCTGCCTCAATCCTATCAAATCCTTTAATTATCTTAAACGTTTCAATCAGATCCCCTCTCAATCTCCTCAATTCCAGCGTGTACAAGCCCAATCTCTCCAATCTCTCTGCGTAAGACAGCCCTGCCATCCCAGGAATCAACCTAGTGAATCTACGCTGCACTTCCTCAACTGCCAGAATGTCCTTCCTTAAACCTGGAGACCAAAACATGATGTTCATGGCTTCCTCTTAGTTTTATCTATTGTCAGTCCTGCAGGTCCAGGTTGAGGACTCGGGAATATCACCACACTCAGATGGAGGATCTCTTTCCAAAAGAGTTTTATTTTACCAGTCAGGGTTGTTGGCCCCGAGCTGAACCCCCAATCCTGGAGGATCTGTGGACCACTCTTAGTCTGGCCTCTACCCTTTGACCTGTTTGCCATGGGCGACCTTATCAAGAGCCAAAGCATAAAGTCTGACTCCAGCCAACATAACTCTCAAAGTCATTGAAGCACACGTACATTCAGATTACTACAAGGTTGTAGTTCTTGTGGAGGAATACTTGACATATGCTTGCTTTATTCCTGGCCAGTGTCTCAAATATCCTTGTCAGCTAGGGCACCAAAATCCTGTTCTTTCCCATTAACATGAATATGACATCCTTGAGCTTTTCGTTCTCTCTTTTAAAAGCCTCACTTTTGCCAAATGTGCAGAAGATTACACACAGGAGCAGAATCGGGCCATTGTCTGTTCTGCCATTTGATCATGACTGATTTATTTTCATAGTTGGTTAAGTGTACTTTGGGATGTATTTAATAAAAATACAGTAACTTGTAGATGTAATTTTAATTTCTCAGTACTGAAATTTAGTTTGATTATATGTACAGAGGAGCTGTTTTTGCCCTGACGACTAATGTTTTCAGCCTCAGTGAAATAAATGTTTATGTTTACAAACAGAACAGAAACAGGCTACTTGGCCTATTTGACCCATGCCAACTTGATCTCATACAGTTTATCTGCGTGTGGACCATATCCCTTCAAACCCGTCCTATCCCTGTGCTCATCTTTGAAAGTTACAATAGAACTTGCATCTCCTACTTCTACTGGCAGCTTATTCTACACACATACCATACTTTTAAGTGAAGAAATTTCTTTCTGGACTCTCCATGACCCATGACTTCTAGTTCTAATCTTAACCCAATCTGGGGGTGGGAGGGAGCATGCATGCATTCACCCTGTTTATACCCTTCAATTTTTTTTCTTGTATCTGTGAGGTCTCCTCTTGTACTCCTGCACTCGAGGGAATAAATTCCTAACCTTATAATCTTTTCCTATAACTTGGGTTCTCAAGTCCTGGTAATGTCCTTGTAAATATTCTCTACACTCTTTCAAGCTTATTAATACCTTCCTTTAGGTATGTACACAACTGTACACAATAGTCTAGATCAGGCCTCTCCAACATCTTGTACAGTTTAACATAACATTCCAACTCACTGTCTTGATTTATGAAGATCAGTATGCTAAAAGCTCTACCTGTGATGCATTTTTAAGGAACAATGGATCTGTATTCCCAGATCTTTGCTTTGCTGAAACAGATTATTACCATTGCTGTTTTAGATTTACTGTTAATGCTGCATTATGGCTGTTATCCAAAAATGTTGAACTATGTATTTGTGGCTATGGATTAATAACAAAAATGCTTTAATATTTAAGGTGATCAGAATTTCTTTGAGGGATAGTGGTTTTGGAGCTTGTAAATGCTGCTGTACAATTTGAATTTTATCAATGCATAATCCCATTCCATTTAACCATATAACAATCACAGCACGGAAACAGGCCATCTCGGCCCTCCTAGTCCGTGCCGAACTCTTAATCTCACCTAGTCCCACCTACCCGCACTCAGCCCATAACCCTCCACTCCTTTCCTGTCCATATACCTATCCAATTTTACCTTAACTGACACAACTGAACTGGCCTCTACTACTTCTACAGGAAGCTCATTCCACACAGCTATCACTCTCTGAGTAAAGAAATACCCCCTCGTGTTTCCCTTAAACTTCTGCCCCCTAACTCTCAAATCACGTCCTCTCGTTTGAATCTCCCCTACTCTCAATGGAAACAGCCTATTCACGTCAACTCTATCTATCCCTCTCAAAGTTTTAAATACCTCAATCAAATCCCCCCTCAGCCTTCTACACTCCAATGAATAGAGACCTAACTTGTTCAACCTTTCTCTGTAACTTAAGTGCTGAAACCCAGGTAACATCCTGGTAAATCGTCTCTGCACTCTCTAATTTATTGATATCTTTCCTATAATTCGGTGACCAGAACTGTACACAATATTCCAAATTTGGCCTTGTACAATTTTAACATTACATCCCAACTTCTGTACTCAATGCTCTGATTTATAAAGGCCAGCATTCCAAAAGCCGCCTTCACCACCCTATCTACATGAGACTCCACCTTCAGGGAACTATGCACTGTTATTCCTAGATCTCCCTGTTCCACTGCATTCCTCAATGCCCTACTATTTACCCTGTATGTTCTATTTGGATTATTCCTGCCAAAATGTAGAACCTCACACTTCTCAGCATTAAACTCCATCTGCCAACGTTCAGCCCATTCTTCTAACCGGCATAAATCTCCCTGCAAGCTTTGAAAACCCACCTCATTATCCACAACACCTCCTACCTTAGTATCTTTTCCCTACCTTTTCCCTTTAAAAATATTCTATATCTATGATTGAATGAAGGCAGGTAGGATTTTTGTTTGGAAATTTCAAGATTTAAGCAATAATGACTTGAAACTTTATATGTGCTTTAAGTTGGAATAATATTATTTCAACTTAATATTCTATATTGCTGATCTATATTTGAATTTGGAGGATCTTGCAAAAACTGTATTGATGTTACTTTTCCGGTGCATTAGATGCCTAACACAAGTACTGAGGTGCAGTGGAAAAGAATTGTCTTGCATACTGTTCATACAAATCATATTATTAGACAATAGTCTTAACAGCTCCATCCCATCCCATAATTATTTCCTATTAAATTACTCTTCTTAAAAATACTACTTTAGGCATAATATGTCAAAATGTATAATGTGAAAATTTAAATAGCTTGTGCTCCATTTTTGCTTGAAATATTTAGAATATGGATGATTTAAACTTTATACATTGCAATCCCTTTTTTGTGGATCAGCAGTATAGAATATTAAGTTGAAATTGTCACAACCATTTCAATTTGCATTAGTTACGTTCAATAGTGGGTGCATTGGTCCAGGAGAGAATACTAATTTTGGTTTGCTTAGCTGTTTAAATGAATTTGGAGAATCTTGAAAAAACTGTATTGATGTTACCTTATCAGTGCTTTTGATGCCTACCACAATTAGTCTGGGTTTCAGGCGCACATGAAAGAGCAAGGATCATTGCTGCCTGGTTGACTGTGATTTTGAAGTCTCAATCTTCAAATATCCTCTCCTCCTTCAACCAAAGGTTGTGCTAATTCATTAGTGGTAGTGAATTTCATTATCAAAGCTGGTCTTTGCTGAGATTAAGATGTGGATTATTTTGTTAGAGATCAATTTGGTGCAGCAGGAATAGGCTGTATAAGGCTTTTGCATATTGAGTGCAAGGCCCGATCTCTTGTGCTCTTTGTTTTCCCATCTGACACCAGACTTCCAAGCCAAATGCTCTATTCCAAGCTATCGTGGGAAGAGATGATCAGCTAGACAGAGGAAACAATTCATGGATGTATTCAAAGACACCTTAAAGAAATACAACCTCTCCTAGCAATTTTTGACTCATAACTGCTGAAAGTAGATCAGCAGAATTTGAAACAAGGTTCTCCAGAAGCTGGAAATCCAGAGCAACACACACAAAATGCTGGAAGAACTCTGCAGGTCAGGTAGTCTCTATGGAAAGGGATGAGCAGTTGGTGTTTTGGGCTGAGACCCTAAAGAGAGGACTGGAAAGGAAGAGGGAAGAAGCCAGAATATCTGGGGGTGGGGAGGGGAAGGAGTGCAAGCTAGAAGGTGATGGGTGAAGCCAGGTGGGTGGGGAAGGGGGTAATGAAGGAAGAAGCTGGGAGGTGATGGATGGAAAAGGTAAAGGTCTAGAGAAGAAGGAATCTAATAGGAGAGGAGAGTGGACCATGGGAGTGTGGTGAACTATGTGTTCCTGTCTGGACACGCCCCCTGCTGACTGCTCCTGTGGCTCCTCCCACAGACCCCTGTATAAAGGCGATCAGAGCCTGGGCCCGGCCTCTCAGTCTCCAGGATGTAGTATGGTGGTCACTCACTGCTGGTTCCTTCTTCCAGTCAATAAAAGCCGATATCTCGCCTTTACGTCTCAGAGTGAGTTATTGATAGTGCATCAGGGAGAAAGGGAAGGGAGAGGGTCACCATGTGGAGATGATAGGTAGGTAAGGGAGAGCCAGTGTAGGGATTTGGGGAGGGGGAAAAATAACCAGAACGAGGAATCAATGTTCATGCTGTCACATTGGAGGCTACCTCGGTGCTCCTCCATCTTGAGATTGGCTTCATTGTGGCAAAAGACGAAGCCGTGGACCAACATGTCAGAATGAGATTGGTGATAGGAATTAAAATGTTATGCCACCAGGAAGTCCTATTTTTTGCGGATAGAATGGTGCTCAACAAAGCAGTCCTTCAAGCTACATCAGGTCTCACCAATGTAGAGGAGGTCATATCGGGAGCACTGGATGCAGTAGACAACCCCAAAAGATTGACAGGTGCAGTGTTGCCTCATCTTGAAGTTCTGTCTGAGGCCCTGAATGGAGTTGAGTGAGGAGGTGAATTGGTAGCTGTAGTACTTCTTACAGGGATAAGTCCCAGAAGGGGATTGGTGGGAAGGGATGAATAGTCAAAAGGGAATCATGGGGGGAGTGATCCCTGTGAAAAATGGGTGGGGTGTGGGGGAGAGATTAAGATGTTTGATAGTAGAGTCCTGTTGAGGATGATGGAGGTCGCAGAGAGTGATGTATTGGATACAGAGGCTCATGGGCTGACAGGAACTCTCTGTATTAAGATGGCGGGAAGAATGGACGAGCGTGGATGTTTGGGAAATGGATAAGATGCAGTTGAGGGCAGTATCAATGGTTGTTAGTAGAATTTGGGATGGGATTAAGAACCTCCATGGCCATGAATCAGGAATACACAAAAGGCTCTGTAAGTAGTAGATGGAACATAAACAGCCCATTGTCTGTTCCATCAGCTAACACTGGTTCTGTTTGATGGAAGAGTGTGCTGTTTACACATTGATCTTATTCACCATCTCAGAACCCACAGAACTGAGTAGAAGCAACTCTAAAGACTTAGTGGGAAGAAGTATTGTAAAAGTTTAAACTACATTTATTATCAAAGTACATATATACAACCTTGAGATTCATCTCTTTACAGGCAGTCACAAAACAAACCCATTACAATCAATTTAAAAAAACATTAAACCTCCAATGTGCAGAGGGAAAAAAAAACAAATTGTGCAAATAATATAAGTAAGCAAATAACATTCAGAACTGAAGCTCACGTAAGTGAGTTCACAGCCATGAAGCTAGTCATCACTGCAGCCAATCCAGGAGCCCATTAGTGGCAGGCCACAGCCTCAGTTCAGCATAGAGACATGTAAACCTTGCTGAGCAGCAAGCTGAACACCAGCCCATCACTCTTTCAGTCCTGACAACCTGAACTTCCCTATCTGGCCTGGTACTTAAATTGACCAAACAGCAGGTTGTTCCTTGCTCTTGGTCGTGGGCCCTGCTGCCTCGAATCTGCCTTAACTTGGTATTGGCACTTTGAATCGCCTCCTTGACCACTCCAGCAGTGGCCAAACATTGGCTCATTCCCCACTCTCAAACCTGGCCCACCACCTGATTTGGCCCTTACATATAACACTGCAACCATCCTGTACCTTCGAGCCTTCATTTTACACCACAAAAATGCCAGGTCATACAGGTGGTTCAAAAGCTCAATTCTGAAATGGAAGTTGCAAATTATTGATTGCAGTGATGGTCTCCAACAAAATGTGTAATTAATAAAGTAGTTAATATTTTTGCTTGCTGCCAGCAAATCGCCGCTGTGCTTCACTTAGCAGCATCTTACACTTGATGGAAATCTACAAAGGTAATTCCATTTCAATAATTTGACCTGAAGTGTTAGCCTATAAAATATCTGGAGATGTATGAGAATTGTATCAAAACAATTCATGCCTTTGTTATAAATATGTTTGCAAAAATTTGAGACCAGTTTAATGCCTTTTTATTTTGTATACACAGAGTAGCTCTTGAATTTAACATGATTTTTTTCCTTGATGAAGTCACTAAAACATGAAAGATCTATTTTATGTTATGTTGTTAAGTGTAGCTATGTTTGGCTATAGCTTCTCTCTTTTTCCCAAATAATGTCCAGTGTGAGCTACTCGGATCTAAATTGCATGACCTTGTGCTACCCATTTTGAAGCTGATTCCCTTTTCTTCTTTGTTAAATGTTATTTCCTGCTCCCATTCACACAGATTATTTATCCTAGTTGATTATTATTTAAAGACTTGAATATGTAATATCACCTTTCTTTGTCCAGATGACATAATATAAGAAGTTAAAACCAATTAAAATGTTATATTTGATAAGCTTAATCTTGTGATTTTTGGCATTACATTATATTATAGAACCACATGGCAACAGCACATTCATCCCCTGCTAAGTTCATTTTCTTCAGTTTCATTAACTCCACTAAAATACTACCACTCCCATAGGTCATTTGGCTGCAAATTTTTTCCTATGTCAATCAACTCATTTCTTGGGATGTGGGAGGAACCCAGAGCAGCTTGTGAGTTGGTACAAACAGCACTGGAAGTTGGGAATTCACAGTATTCCACCAGCAGTGCAGTTATGCTGGAGAGATTGAAGTGCAGATTGAAAAGAAATTTACAGAGAAAGGTTGCATTACTTGCTGTATATTCTCTTGAATTTAGAGACAGTTCAAAGATTAAGGATTTGTTATCTGGAATCCATTTAAAAAGTTACCTTTTAATTTTTCTTTTATTGATCCATATTGTGAGCCTTCGTTAAAATTCTTCTAACAATTCATATAGTTGATCTGTTGCAATATCTTAAACAAAACAAAATCATCAACCACAGAAGCCAGAAAAGATCTTTCAGTAACCCCATTCCTAAAGATTATTTTCTGTGGTTTCCCACATAAAATTATGCTAATGCTATATATTGAAACTGTTCTTAGATTAGAGCTAAAATTATAAAGTTGTCCCACAGTTAAATACTTACAAAAATATAAGCAATAATACCGTTAAGTATTTAATTTAGAAATTTGGTGTATTGCTTTTTTTCTGGAAAAAATAATCTCAATTCATACATTCTGAAATGTAACTTTATGCATAAAATCAACTTTGTGCAAGTATAAAACCTATTACATCATCAAATTATACACTGCAGGATAGAATTTTAAAAGCACAATGTCTGATACATCATTTGAACCTATGTAGTTTCTTTTATTAATTTCAAAAATACTTAAACAAAAAGTCTGGAAATGAGATGTTTCTGAATGGTAAAACCAAACTGTTGCAGATACAATCTGAAGTTTAAAGCAAATAAACACTCTGAAAATAATTTGTTAGTTGAGCAGAGTCTGTGGAGGACATAGAAAATTAATTGACCTGAAATGTTGACTTTCCCTCAATCCACAGGTGCTGTCTTCAGTTGTTTGGTGTGTTCAGTTATACCAACCATACACTGCCCTTTTTTTGGACTTGGTGTCTCTTAGTGCCTTTTATTATACTTCCAAAAGGATTGTCTTTGTTATGCTTTATATAAGTTAAAATGAACATAATGATAGATTTTATGTCTTTGTTTACTTTTTAATAAGTTAAAATTTAATAAATTTCTAGTAATTTTTTGTGTAAACACCTTTTTTCACATCCCTTTTTTTTATTTTGTAGGTTTTCTGTGCAGCTTGTTGCAGCCTGAAGTATAAGCTAAGTTACATGGATATGAAGGAGGCCCGAGTTTGTGTAACTTGCCATACTGTTCTAACACGTTGTAAGTTTGTTTTCCTTTATTTCTGGCCTATAGTGTGATTTTTAAAAAAAATTATATATATATATATAAATATAAAAAAACATTGAAATGGACATGAACAAATTTTATCCTTTGTAAATGTTTTGGAACTTTAGTCTTCCAAGTGTTGAATTTCTTGTCTAAAAGTAGTATCTTGGGTTTGACAAATCTTTTTCCTTAAAATCATCAGAACTGGAGTTTTGCAGTTTTCCTTTGTTCAAATAAATTGTGGCTTATCTATACCTCAACTCCATTTTTTTTCCTTTTGAAGCTGCACTTTTACCCAAGGTCTTTTCATAACAAAATTCTCAGAATTGAAGATTTCAATTAGCCTAATGTTCACAGCCTTTTGTAGGAGAGGATTTCAGGTTACTTCATGTGGAGGGCTTTCTAACTTAGCTGAATCACTGAGCTCTGTTAAGTTTGCTTTCCCATCCCAACTAAGCTTCATTTGGAGTAATGTGGACAATTCTGGGAAGCCCACTTAAAATATAAAGGGCCTGGAGTTCAGAGGAAATTTAACAGCTTATTTGCAAAATAGAGGGAATGCAGTTTTGAGGAATTGTTGGAAAAGGTGAGACTTGTACTCTGGACCGGAAGGTTCAGTAGTAATCCTTTTTTGACTGTTTTGAGAGTTATTGATGCAGAAAGAATAATCTGTTAGATTATAGATTTTCTTTTTGCCAGGGATTTCTGGATGTAAATAAAAAATAGGCGTTTTCTGTAGTTGTGATTTTAAACTCTTCACCTGAAGTAGTAGTTTCACAAGTAAATTCTGAAGGAAGTCAGACAACTATTAAATGTGGTACTTCTAGATTACAAAGTGTTACATGTATTTTTTTCAGAGAATCATTACAAACACAGTTGGTGCTAAAAGTTTCTTTATTTTCTTCAATCTACTTTATCAAATTTTTATCCTTTTGGAAACGGTCCAATTAAAAATAATTTTGTAAATTCTCAGGATTGCAAATTATTCCTATACAATCTGTCTGTTACGTTCTCCTTCGGGTGTACTAATAACGCCGAATTCAACGTCAAGATAAACCACAGTCAATGAGACCAGATCGCAGTAAGAATAACCATTTACTGTTCACTCTTCACATTAACATATGGTTTATCTCGACGTTGAATTCGACGTTATTAGTACACCCGAAGGAGAACGTTACAGTGAAAAAGCGTTGCTCTCACTGTGATTTCTAATGCCTGCAAAACAACTTCTGCTCAGGTGTGCCTTGTGGTGAGCTCCCCCCACCCTCGCGTTGATCTCAAACCGGTATTTTCCCACAAGACGCAGTGAAACTGGATGTTACGTCATCGCATGCCGATATATTTTACATGCAATGAATATACTTTAAACACTTCTAATTCTAACTAGAAAATACTAACAAATGAATTACTAAGCGAAAATATTATAAACTAAATAACTGTCGTAAAGACAGCACACTCCCCGCTTGACCTTCGTAAGGTCATAATGAACAGAGTACGAAACTTAGTCTCTTAATCAGTCAGTAGGTAGAAGTAGAATAACTTCTGTAACTGGCCTTTGGTAAATTTTCACATCGCTTTGGTCGGTAGTCTTCAATTGGATCTTCCTGACATGTCCATCCCCACTAGGGAATGTAGCAGTGATTCTGGCCATTGGCCAGCTGTTGCGGGCGATTTGCTTGTCCCTGAGCAGGACTAAGTCTCCAACTTGAAGATTCCTGCGGGGTTCTGTCCACTTTTGTCTCTGTTGCAACAAAGGTAGATATTTTTGTCTCCAGCGAGACCAGAACTGATTTGCCAGAGCCTGGACTTGTCTCCATTGCTTTGTGTACAAATCCTTGTCTGAGAAGTCTCCTGGTGGAGGAGGTGCTCCTGCCTTCTGTGTAAGGAGCGTTGATGGCGAAAGTATGGAGGGGTTTTCTGGGTCAGAGGACACAGGCAGGAGTGGTCATGAGTTTATAATGGCTGTGACCTCTGCCATTAGGGTGCACAGTACCTCGTGGGTCAATCGGGTGCGTTGCTGCATCTCAGGTTTCCTTTTCCGGGTTTTCCGTAAGGACGTGAACCGTTTGACTGCCTGCTCTTTGTTATCTGGTGAGCGCTGGCGTGGTTCTCTGATAGGCAATGGGGCAACCCCATTATTTGCTTCATCTCTGAAGACCTTGGTGTCCTTTGTTTTTAAAGAAATGGCATCTTGAGCTGATTGTGCAAGTTTATTTCCGTGCTCGGTTTGAACGAAAACTGACTGACCTAGCGTCTCGTCAGTTACTTTACGCTTGTTAACATCTTGTTGTGCTTCCTTAATGCACGGGACACTCGGGCAGGGTTGAAAGATTGAATGGCGGCCACTCTCTAGCACATTGGTCTTGAGTGTGTTGACCATCGGTTTGTGTACGTCTTCGGGGCACACCCCTCCTATCACCACGCAGCCTAGATCCAAGCGTTGCGCAAAGGGGGCGTCTTGTGGTCCATTGACCTGCTGCCTAACCTTGTGTACCCGGATTACATCTCTTCCTAATAGCAGGAGTATTTCCGCTTTTGGATCCAGTTCTGGGATGTGTTTGGCGATGTGGTGGAGATGTGGCTGGTGTAGCGCCGCACTTGGTGTCGGGATCTCGGTGCGGTTATTCATGATTCCATCGCACTCTAAGAGCGGAGGGAGACAGATGACGACTTTACCATCCAGGGACTTGATCTGGATGCCTTCTGCCTTCCTTCCTTGGGTTTCCATGTTGCCTGAGCAAGTTTTGAGGTAGTATGGGAACTGCTCACTCTCAATGTTGAACAATTTAAAGAACTCTGGACTGACTAGTGAGCGATTGCTCTGATCGTCCAGAATCACATAGGCTTTGATGGCCTTGTCTTTGGCTCCTTTAGGGTACACCTTAGTGAGGCAGATCTTGGAACAAGAACGGCTTGACTGAACTTGACCGCAAACTTCTGTACAGTTCGAGCTGACAATTGTTGTCCTGGAGTGAGCCTCTCCCTCCCCGCCGTCCTGTTGTGGGGGTGAAGGAGCGCTGTCGGTTTGCGGTCAAGCTCAGTCAAGCCGTTCTTTTTCCAAGATCTGTTCACTTCACATTAACATATGGTTTATCTCGACGTTGAATTCGGTGTTATTAGTACACCCGAAGGAGAACGTAACAGTGAAAAAGCGTTGCTCTCACTGTGATTTCTAATGCCTGCAAAACAACTTCTGCTCAGGTGTGCCTTGTGGTGAGCCCCAACCCTCGCGTTAATTTCAAACCGGTACTTTCCCACAAGACGCGGTGAAACCGGATGTGACGTCATCGCATGCCGATATATTTTACATGCAATGAATATACTTTAAACACTTCTAATTCTAACTAGAAAATACTAACAAATGAATTACTAAGCGAAAATATTATAAACTAAATAACTGTCGTAAAGACAGCACACTGTCATTTACCATTATTGTTAAGTCTTTTACCATTATTCTTTAGGAAGCTGAAAGGACCCCATTGTTCCCTCCACCAGAATGCCACAAATATGCTTTCAGGGTGCATGAATTTTGCTAGTGCCATTTTTCTCTTGTCTAACAACTAGGTAGGGTTTCTTTCTTGGCTCCATGACCCTGTTCCAAACTATGAATCTTCCTTTTCCTTTGATTTCTTGTTGAAAGCCATTGAATAGTGTTAGTTAGACTTCATCCAAACCTTGATCTTTAAGGCACAGTGTAAAATCAACTCTTTTGTTCTAAATTGGCTGTTGCTTTAAGCTTACTCATTTTGAAAGCAATTCTCATTCCAGAACCAATTCAAAGCTGATCATTTCTTGATAGTATAAACATGGAAGTATATATTGCATACAGTCTTGACAAGAACAACAATTGTGCTTGTGCATTGGGGCTCACCATTATATAAAATGCAGCTGTAATGTGTTTGCATTTAAAGATGTGCACTGAGCTCAAGACAGACAGATAGACATACTTTATTGATCCTGAGGGAAATTGGGTTTCGTTACAGTTGCACCAAGGATAGTGTAGAAATATAGCAATATAAAACCATAAATAATTAAATAAGTAAAATAATAAGTAAATTATGCCGTGGAAATAAGACCAGGACCAGCCAATTGGCTCAGGGTGTCTGACACTCCAAGGGAGGAGTTGTAAAGTTTGATGGCCACAGGCAGGAATGACTTCCTGTGACGCTTAGTGTTGCATCTTGGTGGAATGAGTCTCTGGCTAAATGTACTCCTGTGCCTAACCAGTACATTATGGAGTGGATGGGAGACAGCATGCAATCTAGGGATTGCTAGGGAGCAGCAGCCAGTTTGCATGCCACCTTAACCATTAGCAAGACACTGGCTGTTCTTCCTCACCTCTGGCGACACTTCCTTGGTAATGCTAGTGTAGTGAATGAAACTTCTGTGGTTTGTGCAAGCAGGGGTCCCGGTGGTAGAAAGGCACCGGTTGAATGCTGTCTTACTGATGTTCAAAAGAGTCAATTGATCATACCTGATGTGACTTTCAGCTTCTTGTAAGAGAAGTGCAGAAAGAAGTAGATAAGCAGAAAACTACAATGTCAATTCGAAGTACACAACACGGCTGCTGTACATGGCGCCATCTTGGAGGGCTTGAATAAACGGTAACCTTTTATTAATGCCAAAACATTGTATGTTTTTTAATTTCAAGAACTAGTAGCAACTTTACAAATAAATTCAACTTGGGGAAACAGGTGTGTTTGTTTTAGTTCCCAAATGAAATGAACAAAAATACTCAATTGTGTGTGTGTGTGTGTGTGTGTGTGTGTGTGTTTTTTTTAAAGTAAATACTTATAACTGTTTTGGTGTCATGAAGTTATTTAATTTTTTGGCTAAGTGGCTAGCTTTGTTTTTTGAATTTTATCCACGCTTTGAAAATAGCCTACACCTTTATTCCTTCTATCAAAGTCCATGACCATACACTTCCCTGCACTGTATTTCATCTGACACTTTTTTGCCCATTCTCCTAACTTGTCTCAGTCTTTCAGCAGACTCCCCGCTTCCCCTAGTATCTGCACCTTCACCTATCTTTGTATCTTCTACAAACTTAGCCTCTAGCCATCAGTTCCGTCATCCAAATCACTGACATATTACGTGAAAACACCAACCCCTGTGGGATGCCATTATTCACCAACAGGCAACCAGAAAAGACACCCTTTATTCCCACTTTTTGCCTCCTGCCAGTCAGCCAATCTACAATCCATGCTATTACCCTTCCTGTAATACCATGGGCTCTTGTTAAGTAGCCTCATAAGTGGCTCCTTCTCAAAGGCCTTCTGAAAATCCAAGTGTACAATATCCAATAATTCTCCTTTGTCCATCCTGATTATTATTTCCTCAAAGAATTCCAACAAATTTGTCAGGCAAGATTTCCCCCTAAGGAAATCATGCTGACTTTGACTTATTTTGTTATGTGTTTCCAAGTACCCCAAAGCATCATCCATAATAATACACTCCAAAATCTGCACAACCACTGCAGTCAGGCTAACTGCCTATAATTTCCTTTCTTCTGCCCCCATCCCATAAAGAGTGGAGTGATATTTGCAATTTTCCAGTCCTTTAGAACCATTCCAGAATCTGGTGATTCTTAAAAAATCAATACTAATCCCTCCACAGTCTCTTCAACTACCTCTTTTAGTATCCTGGGGTGTAATCCACCTGGTCCAGGTGACTTACCTGCCCTCAGATCTTTCAGCTTACATAGAAACATAGAAAACCTACAGCACAATACAGGCCCTTCGGCACACAAAGTTGTGCCGAACATGTCCCTACCTTAAAAATTACTAGGCTTACCCGTAACCCTCTATTTTTCTATGCTCCATCTACCTATCTAAAAGCCTCTTAAAAGACCCTATTGTATCTGCCTTCACTACCATTGCTGGCAGCCCATTCCACCCACTCACCACTCTCTGAGTAAAAAAACTTACCCCTAACATCTCCTCTGTACCTACTCCCCAGCACCTTAAACCTGTGTCCTCTTGTGGCAACCATTTCAACCTTGGGAAAAAGCCTCTGACTAGCCACATGAAAAATGCCTCTCATCATCTTATACACCTCTATCTGGTCATCTGTCATCCTCCGTTGCTCCAAGGAGAAAAAGTCGTGTTCATTCAACCTGTTTTCATAAGGCATGTTCCCCAATCCAGGCAACATCCTTGTAAATCTCCTTTGTACCCTTTCTATGGCTTCCACATCCTTCCTGTAGTGAGGCGACCAGAACTGAGCACAGTACTCCAATCGGGGTCTGACCGGGATCCTATATAGCTGCAACGTTACCTCTCAGCTTCTAAATTCAGTTCCATGATTGATGAAGGCCAATACACCATATGCCTGCTTTGAGCATCCTATGGACTCAGACCCCCAAGATCTCTCTTATCCTCCACACTGCCAAGAGTCTTGTCATTAATATTATATTCTGCCATCGTATTTGACCTACCAAAATGAACCACTTCACACTTACCTGGATTGAACTCCATCTGCCACTTCTCAGCCCAGTTTTGCATCCTATCAGTGTCCCGCTGTAACCTCTGACAGCCCTCCACACTATCCACAAATCCTCAAAAAATTCAATCAGGCTTGTAAGGCATGACCTGCCCTTGACAAAGCCATGCTGACTATTCCTAATGGTATTTTATATCTCTCCAAATATTCATAAATCCTGCCTCTCAGGATCTTCTCCATCAACTTACCAACCACTGAAGTAAGACTCACTGATCTATCTCTACTCCCTTTCTTGAATAAAGGAACAGCATCCGCAACTCTCCAATCCTCCAAAACCTCTCCTGTCCCCATTGATGATGCAAAGATCATCGCTGGAAGCTCAGCAATCTCCTCCCTCACCTCCCACAGTAGCCTGGGGTATATCTCATCTGGTCCTGGTCCAGCTTGATGCTTTCCAAAAGCTCCAGCACATCCTCTTCCTTAACATCTACATGCTCAAGCTTTTCAGTCTGCTGCAAGTCATCACTACAATCACCAAGATCCTTTTCCATTGTGAATACTGAAGTAAAGTATTCATTAAGTACCCCTGCTATTTTCCTCCAGTTCCATACACACTTTCCCACTGTCACACTTGATAGGTCCTATTCTTTCAAGTCTTATCCTCTTGCTCTTCACATACTTGTAGAATGCCTTGGGGTTTTCCTTAATCCTACCCGCCAGGGCCTTCTCATGGCCCCTTCTGGCTCTCCTAATTTCCTTCTTAAGCTCCTTCCTATTAAGCTTATAATCTTCTAGGTCTCTAACATTACCTAGCTCTCTGAACCTTCTGTAAACTTTTCTTCTTGACTAGATTTATTATAGCCTTTGTACAGCATAGTTCCTGTACCCTACCATAACTTCCCTGTCTCATTGGAACATACCTATGCAGAACTCGACATAAATAGCCTCTGAACCTTTCTTCCGTACTTTTCCCTGAGAAGTTTCCGTTCCCAATTTAAGCTTCCAATTTCCTGTCTGATAGCCTCATAATTCCCCTTACTCCAATTAAATGCTTTTCTAACTTGCCTGTTCCTATCTCTCTCCAATACTATTGTAAACGAGATAGAATTGTGATCACTATCTCCAAAATGCTCTCCCACTGAGAGATCTGACACCTGACCAGGTTCATTTCCCAATACCAGATCAAGTACAGCCTCTCCTCTTGTAGGCTTATCTACATATTGTGTCAAGAAACCTTCCTGAACACGCCTAGCAATCTCCTCCCCATCTAAACCCCTTGCTCTAGGGAGATGCCCAATGATACTTGAGAACTAGAATCTCCCATCACGACAACTCTGTTATTATTGCACCTTTCCAGGATCTGTTTCCCTATCTGATCCTCAATATCCCTGTTCCTATTGGGTGGCCTATAAAAAACACCTAGTAAAGTTATTGACCCTTTCCTCTTCCTAACCTCCACCCACAGAGACTCTGTAGATAATCCCTCCATGGAGTCCACCTTTTCTGCATCTGTTACACTATTTCTGATCAACAGTGCTACGCCCCCACCTCCTTTGCCTCCATCCCTGTCCTTCCTGTAACATCTGAAGCCCGGCACTTGATGTAACCATTCCTGTCCCTGAGCCTCTGTAATGGCCACCACATCATAGCTCCAAGTGATGATCCACTCTCTGAGCTCATCCTGCTTTGTCCACAACATTCCTTGCGTTAAAGTAGACACATCTCAAACTGTTGGTCTGAGTGCGTCCCTTCTCTATCACCTGCCTTCTTCCCTCTCGCACGGTCTACAAGCTTTCTCTATTTGTGAGCCAACTGCCTCTTCCCCAATCTCTTCAGTTCGGTTCCCACCCCCCAACAATTCTAGTTTAAACTCTCCCCATTAGCCTTAGCAAACCTCCCTGCCAGAATATTGGTCCCCCGGGATTCAAGTGCAACCCGTCCTTTTTGTACAGATCAAACCTGCCCCAAAAGAGGTCCCTATGATCCAGAAATCTCCCAACCCTGCTCCAATCCCTCAGCGATGCATTTATCCTCCATCTCATTCTATTCTTATGCTCACTGTCGCATGGCACAGGCAGTAATCCTGAGAGTACTACGTTTGCAGTCCTGCTTCTCATCTTCCTTCCTGTAGTCTTTTTTCAGGACTTCTTCCCATTTCCTACCTATGTCATTGGTACCAATATATACCATGACTTCTGGCTGTTCTCCCTCCCACTGCAGGATATCTTGGACACGATCTGAAACATCCCAGACCCTGGGAGGCAAACTACCATCCAAGTTTCTTTTCTGTGTCCACAGAATCACCTGTCTGACCCCCCTGACTATAGAGTCCCCTATTACTACTGCCTTCCTCTTCCTTTCCCTATCTTTCTTAGCCACAGGGCCAGACTCTGTGCCAAAAGCACGATCCCCCAGGTAGGCTGTTTCCCCCCCACCTCCAACAGTACTCAAACAGGAGTACTTATTGTCAAGGGGTACAGCCACAGAGGTACTCTCTAGTACCTGACTCTTCCCCTTCCCCCTCTTGACAGTGACCCACTTGTATGTCTCCCATGGCCCCAGTGTGACCACCTGCCTATAATTCCTTTCTATCACCACCTCACTCTCCCTGACCAGATGACGGTCATCGAACTGCATCTCCAGTTCCCTAACGCGGTCTCTAGGAGCTGCAGCTCGACACACCAGGTGCAGATATGGGCGTCTGGGAGGCTGGGAGACTCCAGGACCTCCCACATCTGACACAGAGCACAGAAAACCGGCTTCACACACATACTACTTACTTTCTGCAATTAACACAGGTAAACCTACCTCGCTTCCCAAGCACCTTCTCTTTAGAATGAATGAATTTGCCTGAGGATTAACAATGTAACTTGTATCTTTTGCTTTTGCATTAAGCACATTGAACTGGCTCTGGCCAAGATGTTTGGGGAACTTGTAGATAAACTATGTTCTAAGTTCCCGTGCACTAAAGTATATGCCCATATGAATGAAGTAATTAATTTTTGAGATTAGTTAACTGATATAAAATGTAACAAACAATATAAATAAAATACAGCATTCTACATTTTCCTGTATATATAAAATTCCTGTATATACAGTCGTCCCTCAGTATCTGCGGGGGATTGGTTCCAGGACCTCCCATGGATACCAAGATCTGTGGATGCTCAAGTCCCTTACATAAAGTGGCGTAGTATTTGCATATAACCTACGCACATCCTCCCGTATACTTTAAATCATCTCTAGATTGTTTATAATACCTAATACAATGTAAATGCTATGTAAATAGTCATTATACAGTACTGTTTAGGGAATATTGACAAGAAAAAAATCTTATGTGTTCAGTACAGAGGCAACCATTGTAGCTTTTCTGAGAATGGTGATGCTGCCTTGGTATTAGCCACTGCCGGTTCTCCCGTGATCTTAAGTTCTTAAGGCTGTAGCGCTTTACATATCTGGCCAGCCATCCCTTACTAGCCTTAAACTCCTTCCTCTCTCTCTCAACACAAGTAACGAATGAACGACACGTGAGGCGACCAATGCTCAAACAACGAGTGCTGGAGAGAGACTGAGGATCTGTGAAATGGCGGGAGGCTACAGCAGAGTATGCCTTCACATCACTTCATTCGCATGGATTCAGCTGAGTGCTTGGCGTGCAGCAAATTCAAATTTTGCATTTTGGAACTTTATGGAATTTTTTTTCGAATATTTTCGATCCACGGTTGGTTGAATCCATGGATGTGGAACCCGCGGTTACGGAGGGCCAACTGTATAAGCTTTTGAAAATGACTGTTTCATTAGTTATAGATAGAAAATTAATTTATATTGACATGGACAGCAAGTTTGTAAATCTGGTGGGAGCAAGATGATGTTGGGAATGGCAAAGGTGGAGCACCACGGGAGGAGTGTGGGACAGTTGGCTGAGAAAGAGTTCCAGGGGAAGGGGATGGAGACACCAGGCAAGATCATTTGATTCCAAGTAATTTATTGATTATTAGAAAATGTCCCTCCCCACTCCCTTCCCATTTTCCTATCCATGGTTCCCCTCCCTGCCCTCTTCTGAATTCTTTGTCTACAATGGAGACCAGTTTCAGAATCAGGTTTATCATCACCTACATGTTTTATGTAAATTGTGTTTTTTTTCGCAGCAGTACGTAAAATTACTCATACAGAAGTCTTGGGCACCTTAGCTATTTATATGTGCCAAAGACTTTTGCACAGTATAATAGATATGTCTTTCAGTGTCGATATATCCAAATGATCATTCGAGACTTTTTGTCCAGTAGTTGTCCACCCACTTCAACTTTTAAATATTATTCATATTTATTTTACGTATGTAAGTGAATTTTACTTTCTTCTTTTCTACTTTGATTGTCTTTAAAGGCTTAAAGTTGCTGACAGTAATCTCATAGCTCATTTGGTTTTGGGTCTCAAGGCTTGCCTTCACGTTCAGCTTCCTCAGTTTCATATTTTTAACATTTTGACCTTAGAGCTTTATTATTCCATATTCATTAAGCATTCATGGCATTGTTTGCTAATACCTGCGTTTTGCATGGTGCTTGGTGTTTTCTTATTCAAATTAATCAGAATCAGGTTTAATATCACTGGCATATGTCATGACATTTATTGTTCTGTGGCAGCTGTATATTGTAATTAATAGTTTTTATTAAATATTGGAATAAGAAATGTGAATTATAAAAAACAAATTCAGTAAGTAGCGCAAAAAGAGGGGGAAATCCTGAGGTTCATGTATTCAATTGTGCATCCAGAAATCTGATGGTCGAAGGGAAGAAGCTGTTCCCGAAGCATTGTGTGTGAGAAAAGGGTATGTCCTGTATGGTGGTGGTCCTTTATAATAAACGCTGCCTTTTTGAGGTATCATCCATTTGAAGGTATCCTGGATGCTGGAGAGGCTAGTGCTCATGAAGGAGCTGACTCAGTTAACAACTCTGCAGCTTTTTCCAATCCAATATCCCCTCCATATTGGATGGTGATACATCCTGTCAGAATGCTGTCAGTGATACATCTGCAGAAATTTGCGAGGGTCTTTTTTTGTCATACGAAGTGTCTTCAAACTCCTAATGAAGTATAGCTGTTGTCATGCCTTCTTTGTAATTGCATCAATATTTTGGACCCAGGATAGATGTCAGATATGTTGCCATCCAGGAACTTGAAACTGCTCACCCTTCTTCGCTGATCTTTTGATGAGGACTGATGTGTGTTCCCTCGACTTTCCCTTCTTGAAGTCCACAATAAATTCCTTTGTCCCACTGACATTGAGTGCAAGGTCGTTGCTGTGACAGCACTCAACCAGCTGGTCGATCTTGTCACCATCTGAAATTCTGCAAACAATATATATGCCATTGCAAATTTATAGACGGCCTTTGAGCTGTGCCTTGCCACACAGTTGTGAATGTAGAGAGTGTAGAGCCCAAAGCTAAGTACACATCCTCAGTGCTCTAGTGTTGGTTGTCAGCGAGGTGGAGATGTTTCTAACCTACAGAGACTGTGGTCTCCTGGTGAGGAAGTTAAGGATTCAGTTGCAGAAGGAGTTACAGAGGCCTAGGTATTGGAGCTTGTTGATTAGAACTGAGAGTTGTAATCAGTAAACAGCCTGATGAAGACATTGCTGTTGTCCTGGTGGTTCAAGTCTGAGTGGAGAGCCAGTGAGATTGCATCTGCTGCAGACCTATTGCAAAAGTAGGCAACTTGCATTGGATTCAGGTTCTTTCTTAGGTAAGAGTTAATTCTGTAGTTAAGTGTCACATTTTCTTGTAAATCTGCTACCTTTTATAATTAGAACACTGTAATTTAATCTCGCTAACTGTAGAAAGCTACAAATTTTTAGGAACTGCATATTATCATGAAAGTTGCTGTTCAGTCTTTTTTAATGTTCTCCAGCAGCAAATCCTCTGACTAGCCATTCCTTAAGGATATTGTCATTCTTTTTCTGATCGAATCCAATGAGGTGCAGACGTTAATTTGAAGTTTTTTGAGACACTTCAGTTTAGAACAAATTCTGGTGCAAATTCATCCCATTCTATTGCCAGCAGAGCTCTTGATCTGGTGAGTAAGGAATGAGATGGACAATTCTTGTCTTTTTTAAGTATCCTCTCTTTCAATTGTTCAACATTTTTGGCCACATTTTCAGCTGCCTTGGCCCCAGATTCCTCTTGAAACTGCTTCCTTTCTCTAGTCGTTTGAGGTGGATCCTGAGATGACTTGTTTTTGTGTCTCCTGAAGCAGTAGATGCTGATAATATTGTCCTGTATTGTTTCAGTATTGGTGACCTTGTTGATGTTTTAACCAGCAGGGTAAAGAATTGCAAGTAACTGCTGTTGATTTTCTGGCTCTTTGATTGAAGTTGTGTGCTGTATTATGACATAAATGTAGGATTTCTTTTCCAAAGACATCAGGAATGTTAATACTGCTGTTTGTAAGTTGGCTTAGAACTCTAGATATCACTTCAGTTGGAGGATGCACACATTTGTAATAGACTAGGCATTGTTTAATATATAATAAATTGTTTTCCACATAACAAACATGTAAAAGAGAATTGCTTATATTTTAAACATATTTTAAGAATTGGTTATCTTCTCCAACTCTGCAGAAAATGATTCTGAATTTGCAAGTGCTGCTTGTAGCTGACAATTTCTATTTCATTTGATGTATTCATAAAAATGTCCTTTTTCTCATGTCCTCTTTCTTGTATCACAAATATGTAAAGTTTTAGTGATGTGTTTTGAATCATAATAGCTACAGTTTCATTTTGACTTTGTTTACTACTTGCAGCTCGAGCTTGGGAGAATATGTTTAATGCCTCAGCTTCGAGCCCAAATCCCAACAATCCTGCTGAATATTGTTCAACTATACCACCACTGCAACAAGCTCAGGCATCAGGGGCACTTAGTTCTCCACCACCCACAGTAATGGTTCCCGTGGGAGTTCTGAAATATCCTGGCACAGAAGGTAATGCTAATTTTATACATGTGCAGGGAAATGAATTTGAAAATCGAGCATATTTTTGCAGGGCATGAATTAACTATTTTGTCAACTATTTTGTTGTAAGCTTTCTGATTGTTTAGTGCAGAATGCTTTCCTATTGGCTTGTATATATTAAGCTATCAAGCAAATCAAAAGTACATTGTACAAAAGGAGAATTTTCAGATGTTCCAGCTTTCGAATGTTGTTTGCTTTTCTTTAAATCTATTTCAACTTCATGTCATCAAGTTCGAATTGCAGTTTAATTTTTGAGTTACATATTTCCATGTGGTGATTCAGAAAACTTCACTTGCACGTTAACCTGCTATTAACAGTGCGTGAAAAGGATGACTTGGAGCTTGTATATAGTATTGTATATTTTCAATACCATCTTGTTTGAGGCCTAGGTCTTGAATCTTATTAATTAGTTTTGAGGGGATGTTAGAATTGAATGCCAAACTGATGTATGCATTTTGACTGTCCAGGTGTTCCAGGGTTGAGTGAAGAGCTAATAAAATGGCATCTGTTGTTGACCTGTTGCGATGATAGGCAAATTGGAGCAGATCCAAGTTGCTTCTCAGGCAGGAGTTGACATGTTTCACTACCATACTCTCAAAGCATTTCATCACTGTGGATGTAAGTGCTACTAGATGATGGTCACTAAGGCAGGTTACTGTGTTTTCCTTTGGCACCAGTATAATCAAAGCCTGCTTGAAATAGGTAGGTACCTCAGACTGTTGAAGCAGTTGGAAACAGAAAATGGAGCAATGCAGCATAAAGTGCTATTACCTAAAATTATTAAATTCAATATTATGACTTGAGGTCTGCAATATACTCGGGTGGAAAATGAGTTAATTTTCCTAGGGTTTACTTTGGGTATTTGCTGAAGCAATGAAGGAGATTGAAGACAGAGGCCAAAGTGGGAGCAAATTTAATATATTCACATCATTAATTGAACATTATTCCAATGTTGTACATTACCTTGGAATAAGTGGTTCTTTGCGGGAATGGGACCCACTCTAGGCATTCCACAATCAGCCGCTATTCAGCGTGCCAAAGTCTCGGCCTAAGATTTTGGCACAGATTCAGAAGCCTGGGGACTCGAGTAACTGGAGACAGGCGATTCAAGGGTTGGTGTCGACACAGGAGACCCATGTGTTGTTGGGGGAGTTGGAACATCTGCTGTGTGCCTGGGAACCCAGGATCCTTGTGATCTCCAGGCACAGAGCTCAAAAAAAGCGACGTAATGGACTTTTAACATCATAAACCAGTGAGTTGTTTGTTATCTCTCCTGCTCGTTGGAAATTGGAGTCCCCTCTTCCTCCCTTATTAAGAGAGAGAGCCTGCAGCATGCCGAATTATTGGGTTAACAATGTAGTCTTTGGGGTAACTGCAAGTCATGTGTCTTTGCTATTGTTTTGCTCACGCTTGAGTACTGGTAGCGGGTGCGCTTTTATTTTTGCCAGTGGGGGTGGGGGATTGTTCCTTGCTGCCGCTTACATGCGGGAGAGAGAGGAGCTGGGGGAGACTGGTTCTAACATTTAACTGTCATTCATTCTTTGGGGCACTCCTCTGTTTTCGTGGATGGTTGAGAAGAAAAAGCATTTCAGGATGTATATTGTATATATTTCTCTGACATTAAATTGTACCTTTGAACCTTACGGAGAGACTGTTTGGGTCCCTGCATCATGGGAAGATAGGAGATAAAAAGGTAGGCAGGGATTAAATGGGAAAGTGCCATGAGCAGGGAAAATAGCGAATTGTGGAGTTGTGTAGGTGATCTTCTCTAGATTAATGAAAGGAGAGGGAAAGTTTTTAGCCTTTCAGCAAGCCATAGAGCCCAGCCTAGCTGGGGACTAGTGAGCTAGTCCCATCAGTTTGTATTTGCCCCATAGCCCTCTAAACTACATCTATCCATGAGCTAAATGAATTTTAGAAGTTGCTATTGTGCCCACCTCAACCACCATTTCTGTGAGCTCATCCCAAATATGCACCATCTTTTGTGTGAAGAAGTTACCCCTGATGTCCCTTTTGAATGTCTCACCTGTGATCTCAAATTTCTGTCCCTTTGCTGTGCAGGGAATAAAAATTGTGCTTTCACCCTGTCTGTGGTGGACGATCTTGTATACCTCTATCAGGTCATGTCTCAATTTCCTACGCTCTACAGAATAAATTACTAGTCTATGAAACTTCTCCTTGTAACTTGGGCCCTGAAGTCCAGTCAACATCTTATAAACATTTTCTCTGTCTGATTCCCCTCTTCCTTCCCTTTCTTCCATGGCCCACTGTCCTCTCCTGTTAGATTCTTCCTTCATCCTTTTATAAGTTCCCTTCTCATTTTACTTCATTTCTCCTTACCCACCCACCCACCTTCTCCTTCACCTGGTCTCACCTGTCACTTGACAGCTTGTACTCCTTCCACTTTCCCTACCTTTTTCTTTTTTTCTGCCACCCAACTTTCCAGTCCTGTTGAAAGGTTTGGCCCAAAACATTAGCTGTGTATTCTGCTCCACGGATGCTGCCTGACTTGCTGAGTTTCTCGAGCATTTTGTGTGTGTTGCTCAAGAGTGACAGGTGCCTATTTCACCACTTTTTCTGTGATACTGCTTTCTTTGAACTCAATTTCATAACACCCAACCCACCCTCCTATGGACCCCCGGACCTTTGCCAATCCTCAGCCCACATACCTACCTGATCAGTACCATGCTGATTTTTCCTATAACCTTCTACACCATCTACACCCCTACCTATTTTTATTTCACCCACAATCTTAGTAACCATGCTTTCTAATTTTACATCATGTGTGTTCAGGTGCCTTGCTGATTGGCGTGGGCGATCATGTCTCTCCATCCATCACAGTCCCTGAACCTCCGAATTGTATTTGTTGCCTTCCCTGTTTCAAACCATGACGTTAATCCATCTATCATTCTCAGTCTCTTTCTGCCTCTTCTTCTTTTTCCTTCCAGCTTTCCAGTTGTAACTCAAGTCAACTACGGTTTCACATCATAGCATTTGTATAAATTACAAGGTCCCAACACTTGCCAGCTTGTGTCATACACTAGACACAGGCCCCCAGTCCGAGAAACAGTCCTCAATTATTACTTTCTGCTTTCTACCATTGAGCAAATTATGAATCTAGTCCACTTTCTTCTCCTGAATCTCATGCAATTTAGTATTGCAGACTAATGTGCCACAAGGAACCTTGTCCAAGGCCTTGCTAAACTCCATGTGGACAACATCACTATCCTAGCCTCATTGACCTCTTACTTTCCTCCTTGAAGAACTCCATATTTGTCAAACACAATTTTCCATGCACAAATGCTGACTATATCTTTCCAAATGTTGGTGAATCTTATCCCTTGAAAAACCCTTTAGCGATTTAATCAATTTAATGTTAGACTCACTGCCATCCTGTTTCCTGGCTTGTTTTTGCTATCCTTTTTAAATTATGGTAACACTTGTGGAATTCCATAATGGTGATGGAAATTATAAAGGATGATTCATTGAACGTGGAGGCTGGAAAGTGGAAGGAGAAGGGAAACATTATCTTTTTCTTGCTTGGAAGTAGAGGGTGTGAAGTAAGATGGTTGGAAATTGAAGAGATGCAATTGAATCTTACCATCTGTGATAAAAGGTAAGCCATACTTAAGACTAAAAGGAGGCCATCCTAAAGAACTGGTGAGAAATTTTGTCAACTGAGCAGAAACAATAGAGATTAGAAAATCTTGGAGAACTGAATAAAGTTCTTACTTGAAGGGGGGGGGGAGCTGAAGGTGTACAATTTTGAATTGTAATCCTGACTTCCACCTGAATGATTAGATTTTGGCAACTTTTTAAAAACAGGGCTTTAAAATATTATTGTTTAATTATTACTGTATTTCATACGAAGGAAGTGGTGAAGATATTTAAGAGTAGAATGTGATTAAACAATTGTGTCCATGATTTCATGGAGGGGAAATTGTGTAACATTTTATTTAGAGAAGGTCCATAAAGTGGATATAGTTTTTTTTTATTTTCTAAAAGGTGGCATAAGGAACAGTGAAGATAGTTGTGCCTAAGGGCTTATGTAGTTGAGGGTAACACCTTAGTCTGGATTAAATGTGTGTGTATCGAAAAAAACAAAGGTTAGGGATAAAATTGGTCATTTTTATTTGGCAGATAGTAATTTGTGAGGTGTCACAAGAATCATTATTGGGACCTCAGTTTTTTAAAAAATTCATATTAGTAACTTGCATTATAGGACAGCATTATGTCAAATTTGCTACTAATAATTTGGTAGTAAATTGAGAGGAAAATTAATTTTAAAAGGTGGCAGACAGAGTTCAAAGTGGGAAAATGTTAGAAAATGTTCACTGTTAGAAAGCAGAGTTTAAAAAAAAATTTAAATGTTGTCAGTCAATTAAATATTGGAACGTTGATGGAGATCTCTGTATCTGTATGAAGACAGTTTGTATATCCTGTAATTAAATAATTGGGCTTTGTTCCCAGGAAGGTGGGATCTGTTCCAAAGGGATGGTTTACACCTGAACTGGAGCGGTACTAACATTCTTGCAGGGAAGTTTGCTAGTGCTTCTTGGGGGGGTGGGGGGTTAAACTAAATTTGTAGGGGGCGGGGATCCAGAATGAGAGAGAGGATAGCGAGATGAAGAATAAAGGACAGGTGGAGACGACATGGTTCCGGAATATTAAGTGTGTAGTAGAGAAAGGAGAGGCGGAACAAGGGATAGGGAGGACACGTACAGAGGGATGGTCTGACGGAACATGGAGTTAAATGTGCAGAAAGAATAGGTAAATTTAGGAAGGACTACAAAATTCTAGGGGCATATAGCTCGATGGGAGTTCGGGGAGCTGAGTTAAGCACAATAGACAGAGATTCAAACAGAGAGAGGAGAAATGGGCTAAAAATTCTATATCTGAATGCACGAAGAGTCAGAAATAAGGCAGATGAGCTTGAAGCTCAGGTGCGAATGGGTAACAGTGATGTTGTTGGGATAACGGAGACATGGCTGCAGGAGGATCAGACCTGGGAAATGAATGTACAAAGGTATACGTGCTATCGTAGGGACAGAAATGTGGGCAGAGGGGGTGGGGTGGCCCTGTTGGTGAGGAATGATATTCAGTCCTTTGCAAGAGGGAAATAGGATCAGGAGAAGTGGAGTCTGTGTGGATAGAATTGAGAAACAGTAAGGGCAAAAGGACCCTAATGGGTGTTGTCTATAGGCCACCAAACAGTACCATGGATATTGGGTGCAAGTTGAATAGGGAGTTAACATTGGCATGTGACAAAGGTAATGTCGCAGTAGTTATGGGGGATTTCAACATGCAGGTGAACTGGAAGAATCAGGTTGGTGCTGGACCCCAGGATAGGGAGTTTGTAGAGTGCCTAAGGGATGCATTCTTGGAACAGCTTGTATGAGAGCCGACCAGGGACAAGGCTATTCTGGATTTAGTGTTATATAATGAACAGGATTTGAAAAGCGATCTTGAAGTAAAGGAGCCATGAGGGGATAGTGATCATAATATGATAAGTTTTTATCTGCAATTTGAGAAGGATAAGGGCAGCTCGGAGGTGTCAGTGTTGCAGTTGAACAAAGGAGACTATGGAGCCATGAGGGAGGAGCTGGCCAAAGTTAACTGGACGGATATCCTAGCAGAAAAGACAGTGGAACAGCAATGGCAGGTATTCTTGGGAATAATGCACAAGGTGCAAAATCAGTTCATCCCCTGGATCCCCTGAATCCCCTGGAAGGATTCAAAGGGGGGAAAGGGGCCACAGTGGATGACAAAGGAAGTCAGAGATTGCATAGCATTAAAAAAAAGGAAGTATGACAGAGCTAAGGTGAGTGGGAGGACAGATGATTGGGAAATTTTTAAGGAACAACAGAACTTAACTAAAAAGGCAATATGGGGAGAAAAAACGAGGTACGAACACAAGCTAGGAAGGATTATAAAGGAGGATAGCAAAAACTTTTTTAGGTATGTGAAGAGAAAGAAGATAGTTAAGAACAATGTTGGGCCCTTGAAGAATGAATTGGGTGAAATTGTTATGGGAAACAGAGAAATGGCAGAAGAATTTAATAAGTACTTTAGATCTGTCTTCACTAAGGAAGACACAAGCAATCTCCCAGATGTATGGATGGGCCAAGGACATAGGGTAACAGAGGAAATGAAACAGATTGACATTAGGAAGGAAACGGTGATGAGTAGACTGATGGGACTGAAGGCTGACAAATCCCCAGGTCCAGATGGTCTGCATCCTAGGGTACTAAAGGAGGTGGCCCTGGAAATTGCGGATGCATTGGTAAACATTTTCCAATGTTCCTTAGATTCAGGATCAGTTCCTGAGGATTGGAGAATGGCTAATGTTATCCCACTTTTTAAGAAAGGAGGGAGGGAGAAAACAGAGAACTATCGACCTGTCAGCCTAACATCAATAGTGGGGAAGATGCTAGAGTCCATTATTAAAGATGAAATAGTGGCATATCTAGATAGCAGTGATAGGATTAGGCCAAGCCGGCATGGATTTACCAAGGGTAAATCATGCTTGACTAATCTTTTGGAGTTTTTCGAGGATGTAACCAGGAAGTCAGACAAGGGAGATCCAATGGATGTAGTGTACCTCGATTTTCAGAAGGCATTTGATAAGGTCCCACATAGGAGTTTGGTGGGTAAAATCAAAGCTCATGGCATTGGGGGGAAGACATTGACATGGATAGAAAACTGGTTGGCAGATAGAAAGCGAAGGGTAGCGGTGAATGGGTGTTTCTCGGAATGGCAGGTGGTGACTAGTGGGGTGCCACAGGGCTCAGTATTGGGACCACAGCTGTTTACGATTTACGTCAACGATTTAGATGAAGGCATTGAGAATAACATCAGCAAGTTTGCTGATGATACTAAGCTGGGTGGCAGTGTGACATGTGATGAGGATGTTAGGAGAATTCAGGGTGACTTGGATAGGCTGGGTGAGTGGGCAGATACTTGGCAGATGACGTTTAATGTGAATAAGTGTGAGGTTATCCACTTTGGGAGTAAGAACAGGAAGGCAGATTATTATCTGAATGGTGTAAAGTTAGGTAAGGGAGAAATACAAAGAGATCTAGGAGTCCTTGTTCATCAGTCACTGAAGGTGAATGAGCAAGTGCAGCAGGCAGTGAAGAAGGCTAATGGAATGTTAGCCTTTATTACAAAGGGAATTGAGTACAAGAGCAAGGAAATCCTTTTACATTTGTGCAGGGCCCTGGTGAGACCACACCTGGAGTATTGTATACAGTTTTGGTCTCCAGGGTTAAGGAAGGACATCCTGGCTGTAGAGGAAGCGCAGCGTAGATTCACAAGGTTAATTCCTGGGATGTCAGGACTGTCTTACGCAGAGAGGTTAGAGAGACTGGGCTTGTACACGCTGGAATTAAGGAGATTGAGAGGGGATCTGATTGCAACATATAAGATTATTAAAGGATTCGACAAGATAGAGGCAGGAAATATGTTCCAGATGCTGGGAGAGTCCAGTAACAGAGGGCATGGTTTGAGAATAAGAGGTAGGTCATTTAGGACAGAGTTAAGGAAAAACTACTTCTCCCAGAGAGTTGTGGGGCTCTGGAATGCACTGCCTCAGAAGGCAGTGGAGGCCAATTCTCTGGATGCTTTCAAGAAGGAGCTAGGTAGGTATCTTATGGATAGGGGAATCAAGGGATATGGGGACAAGGCAGGAACCGGGTATTGATAGTAGATGATCAGTCATGATCTCAAAATGGCAGTGCAGACTCGAAGGGCTGA
This sequence comes from Hypanus sabinus, assembly GCF_030144855.1. NCBI lineage: Eukaryota > Metazoa > Chordata > Chondrichthyes > Myliobatiformes > Dasyatidae > Hypanus > Hypanus sabinus. The sequence continues at coordinate 43,710,336 of NC_082716.1, read as the reverse complement.
ATGGTCTACTTCTGCACCTATTGTCTATTGTAATTAAAGCACAACTGGATGGTTGTTTTGTTTTTTGTTTCATTCTTTTCAGAGGCAATGGAAGAAGTTGATGTAATTAGATTTCTGGGTTGAAATTTCAATCTAATGAAGAAAAATTGTCCTGATTATGTCTAAATACTGTGGAATTTAGAAGAATAAAAGGTAGTTACTTTGTTTAAGACTGATGAGCTTGATGGGTTAATGCTGTTGTGCTGTTCAGAGTAAGGAAGTCCAAAACCAGGGTTTCAATCTCAGGGTAAGAGTTGTCCACATAAAACAGAGCTGGGGAGTTTGTGTTGAAAGACCTGGATCTTTGGAATTCTTTACCATACTGACCAGTGAATGGTGAATTGTTAAATATGTCGAAACTGAGAAATATGGATTACTGAGAACAAGGAATATGTGACTAGGGCAGAGAAATGGAGTTGCAATTGGACAACGTGGCATACTCATAATTTTGTTCCTTTTTCTTCAGAAATTTGTTATTGACTATTGCTTGTTTATGATTATTACTTGCTTTGAATGTAGGCCTGACAAAGTAAAGGCCTTTGGCAAAAAGTGAGCTTTTATGCAAATTAATTTTTGTTATTTTGGTTTCCCTTTGCTTTGACTGGCTGAGATCAATTCCATTGGCCTGATTTTGATTAACTCGTGCATTTGTTTAGTGACTCACCCAAAGGAGCAACGACGAGTCTGGTTTGCTGATGGAATCTTACCAAATGGAGAAGTTGCAGATGCAGCAAAATTGTCATCAGGTGGGCCATCTATGACAGGATCTTTGACAGTATCACATGATCCTGGTAAAGAAGTTGCAACAAAACCCACAGCCTCTGAGGTAGGAGAATTATTTAAAAATACCAGAGCAGATATAGAAAAATGTTCTTGCTGTGAAAGGAAATGAAAATCCCAATGTAATTCTTAAATGATTTGGATTGCTTGCTTATTTGTGGGTTTTGCTATTTGGTATGCTTATTAAGCAGGGCACTGTGTTCATTCTACCAGTATCTGAAATAAACAGGAAATGCTCTGCACTCAGCAAGGCAAGCAGTATTTGTGGTGAAAGAAACAGCCTTAAGTCAGAACTAGGAAAGTTTAGAAACTGGCTGTGTTTTAATCTGTAGAGATGGGCGAATTGGGGTTTTGGGAATTGATGGGTTAGGGGTTGGCAGTAGGGGGGGAATGAGGGAGCTTGGTAGTAAAAGAACAAAGATAATTGGAATGATAGGGTGGAGATCAAGAGCAAATGAACAATGCAGAAGATTGTTGCAGGTGAGGGCAGTGGCTTATTAATTGTGAACAGGAGATGAAATAATGTACAAAACTATGCAGCTGTAAAAAAATTTGTAAGAAATGCAAAGGAAAAACCTGAGTTACTATTTATTACTACGTTAATAACCTTAAATCATAAGACCGCAAGACATAGGAGCACAATTAGCCCTTCAGGCTGTTGGTTTTTACTTCGAACTCTTTGTTCAAGTAGCATTTCGAATTCGGCCTCTTCACACCCCATCCTGGCATAACAAAAGAGTGCCCCCCCCCCCCCATCTCCCTGCTCACTCTGTAAGCGATCTGCCAGGTTTAAAATTTCTTCATTCGACTTGGGAGCTACAGACTTCCTGTTTCCTTCAATAATAATCCTCATCTCCCCATTCTTAAATTCTGCATTAACTTTGAACCCACCTTCGAGTACAAACACCTGGGAACTCACACTTCCCACGGTTACCAAGGCTAACCCTTTTTCCACTGAACCAAGTCTATCTGACCCACAAGGACGGCCGCCCCGTTCCACTGAATGAAATACCTGACTTCTTCTGAGCTCCATTACTAGGTTCAGTACCACGTGCATCCCCATCCGGGACACACTCAAGTGGGACATTGGCCTCTTCCAGGCTTTCAATACCCGTACCCTTTTTAAATTCTAAGGCAACTCCCTTCCGGAGTAAACTCAACTCCGCGGGCTGAAACAACCTCATCTGCCAACCCAGCAGACTTCTTCGAGGTAAGGGCACCCTTTTCATCTAGGGCTGCCCTCATTTCATTAATGGGAACACCTTTAGAAGTTTCAACTTCTTCAAACAGTTCTGCCAAACCGGACAGATCATCCATGTCCAACTGGACCTCCTAACCGCTCTATCGGTTCCGCATCTTTATTTTCTGCCTCTAGGACCTTTCTCCTCGCTAAAGGCAGATCAACCTCTGCTCCCTTCCCCTCTTTCACTTTACTACTCTTCGTTTTACCTCCCTCTAAACCCTCGTGGTACAGGGTCGGTAGAAACGTCTCGGCCAAATCAAAACTGGCCTGATTTAAACTGCTCTCGTTCTCAGCTGCCTTTCTCGACAGGCTGCGAGTGACCGCGCATGCGGGATAGATTTGGGACTCTAGGGGCGGGGCCACCGCACTCGCTGGTCGGCGGGTCGGCATCATGGCTGCCCAAACCTTACCACCTGCTAAATCGTTACAGAGAAGGTCGTCTGTGTCAGTTCTCGGGAACTCAGATGGCACCCCTATTCCAACGGGTCCAGACACCAGCTCACAATCCATAATGACCTCATGTAAAGCCACCATTTCTATTCTTTTGCTGATCCCCTCTACCTTTACCATACCCGTTTTTCGACCAAATTCTAGTACCTTACTGCTGATCAATGACAGCTCAGCCCCCCGTGTCTGTCCAGATTCGTACGGGAACTGGTGTGTCTCCCTCCCTCACAGACACGGTTCTGTGTGACAGACAAGTCTCGGACCCTTCTCGTACTCTGTCTACCCGGGGCTCTCTGGTCGATTTACTGATTACCACGGCACACCCGATAGGGACTGCGGCTTTTCCTTTTCCTATCTCTTTCCTCGGACAAAGTATCGAGAGGCAATATGCCCTCCCTTTTCACAATTAAAACAGGTCAAGCCCGGAAACCTCTGGCCGTCTTGCCTTTCCCCCTCAACCTTAACGCTTGCTCCCGGTGGGACCTCTGCCTCATTCGTCAGACTTTCTGGATCGTTCCCACGATCTCTCTGGGAACTTTTATTCGAGGAAAACTTTGTCTTGTGGGTTAGGGCATATTCATCCGCGAACCTAGCAAATTCTGAATTGGACTTATTCGGCTTCTCATTCAAATACATCCGGATGTCCTCCGAAACACAACCTTTAAATTCCTCAATCAAAAGTAACTCCCTGAGACGCCCATAATCCTCGTCCACTTTTTCTGCGGTGCACCAACGGTCCAAGAGCACATCCTTCTCATAGGCAAACTCGGTATACGTCTGATTCCACCCTTTTCGTAAATTTCTGAACTTTTGTCTATATGCTTCAGCTACAAGCTCGTAACCCCGGAGAATGGCCGCCTTTACTTGGTCATATTTCTCTTCCCCTTCCCCCTCCGTGGACAACGCCGCATATGCCCGCTGGGCCTTCCCTCTTAACACACTTTGTAACAACGCCACCCACTGCTCCCTGGGCCACTTCTGATTCACTGCCACCTTTTCAAAAAGCAAGAAATAACTATCAACATCCATCTCCTCGAACGGGGGTACTAACCTCAATGCCCGACTGACATCAAACCACTCCTCTCAGTCCGACCCCTGACTTCGTTGCTCTAGCCTTAACTTCTCCATCTCCAAGTCATGTTTCCTCTCCTTCTCCTTCTCGGCCCTCTCCTTCTCCTTCTCGGCCCTCTCCTTCTCCTTCTCAGTTGCTTCCAGCTCTTTTAGCTGAAGTTCAAGCTCTCTTTCTTTCTCGGCCCTCTCCTTCTCTATCTCCAGCTGTTTTAACTTAATTTCATGTTCCCACCTTAATTTTTCCAACTCTAACTGAGCCGGCCCACTAGCTGGTACCTTTTCAGGGATATTTTCCAATACCTCAGTGGTAAACACATCCTTCCCAATATAATACTGAGTTATTGCCCTTTGCACCTCCCGCTTTTTCATTGACAACCTCACCCCTGCGAGGTTTAACTCCTTTGCCAATTTTATCGTCTAATTTGGAGGCCGCCTCCAGAGTCAGGTTTTCTATAAATTCACCCACATCCATCTTTGCTGGTTTCCCGTCTGGCTACTCGTGTAACCTGATCCAAGTTTTGGACCTACAAGCCCGATTCACTGGCCCTCCAATTTGGTGTCAAATCCTGAGACGAGAACCCCAACTGTTACGAAATCCCGTAACTGGATCACTTACCAGCAAAGATAGAGAGGTCTGATGAAGTCTGATTGCACTATTTTTAAAAGTCTTTATTTATGAAGGGGCACAAAAATACGATTAATAGAAACATTCAGATAATATACGTCGTCACTACCCAATCTAAAAGCTCGGGTCTAATAATAACCATCAATAAGGAAAGGCTTGATCGTTTGTCTAGGGGATAATATATCGTCCGATGGAAATATAAAAGTCACTCAGTTCCGGCAGGCCTCAGCCTTTTGGCGGGGGGGTTGGGGGGGACCGCTGGGTTTTCACTTGTTGGAGAGAGAGAGAGATTGGTGAGAAAAGAAAACTTACCCAGGTCTTTATGAAGCAAATCTGTTGAATCAGGGGAGCGGGCTTTGTTAGCTAAAAGCGGTTTTCCGTGATTCCAGCCACGGATTCCAGGCACAGAATCCAATGCACGTGGCTTCCTTCAAATGGCTTCCCGCTACTATGGGATCGTTAGCGTTTCTTCTGGTGCGTCTGAAGGGGGTGTTCTTCTGGGGCAGGTGTGACCTGTACAAAAAAGATGGGTTGCACTTGAATCTGAGGGGGACTGATATCCTGGCAGGGAGGTTTGCAAATGCTATTGGGGAGAGTTTAAACTAGAATTGCTGGGGGGTGGGAACCAAACTGAAGTGACGGAGGAAAGGGAGGTTGGCTCACAAATAGAGAAAGCTTGGAGATGGTGCGAGAGGGAGGATAACCAGGTGTTGGAGAAGGGACACACTCAGACTGATGGTTTGAGATGTGTCTATTTTAATGCGAGGAGTATTATGAATAAAGTGGATGAGCTCAGAGTGTGGATCATCATTTGGAGCTAAGATGTTGTGGCCATTAGAGAGACTTGGATGGTGCAGGGGCTGGAATGGCTACTTGAAGTGCCAGGCTTTAGATGTTTCAGAAAGGACAGGGAGGGAGGCAAAAGAGGTGGGAGCATGGCACTGTTGATCAGAGATAGTGTCATGGCTGCAGAAAAGGAGGAAGTCATGGAGGGGTTGTCTGTGGAGTCTCTGTTGGTGGAAGTTAGCAAATAGGAAGGGGTCAATAACTCTACTGGGTGTTTTTTATAGACCAACCAATAGTAACAGGGACATCGAGGAGCAGATCAGGAGACAGATTCTGGAAAGGGAGTAGTAATAACAGGGTAACAACACACACAAAATGCTGGTGGAACACTGCAGGCCAGGCAGCATCTATAAGGAGAAGCACTGTCGATGTTTCAGTTAGTCCTGACGAAGGGTCTTGGCCCGAAACGTCGACAGTGCTTCTCCTTATAGATGCTGCCTGACCTGCTGTGTTTCACTAGCATTTTGTGTGTGTTGTTTGAATTTACAGCAACTGCAAATTTCCTCGTGTTTGCTGTGTAATAACAGAGTAGTTGTGGTGGGAGATGTTAATTTCCCAAATATTGATTGACATTTCCCTGGAGTGAGGGGTTTAGATGGGGTGGGGTTTGTAAGGTGTGTTCAGGCAGATTTCTTGACACAATAGGTAGATAAGCCTACAAGAGGAGAGGCTGTACTTGATCTGGTATTGGGAAATGAACCTGATCAGGTGTCAGACTCTCAGTGGGAGAGCATTTTGGAGATGGTGATCACAATTCCATCTCCTTTAGAGAAGGATATGAACAGACAAGTTAGGAAAATGTTTAATAGGAGTAAGGGGAAATATGAGGCTATCAGGCAGGAACTTGGAAGCATAAATTGGAAACAGACGTTCTCAGGGAAACATACGGAAGAAATATGGCAAATGTTCGGGGGATATTTGTGTGGGGTTCTGCGTAGATACATTCCAATCAGACAGGGAAAGGATGGTAGCGTACAGGAACTGTGGTGTACAAAGGCTTAAGTAAATCTAGTCAAGAAGAAAAGAAGAGCTTACGAAAGATTCAAAAAACTAGGTAATATAGAGATCTAGAAGATTTTAAGACTAGCAGGAAGGAGCTTAAGAATGAAATTAGGAGAACCAGAAGAGGCATGAAAAGGCCTTGGCAGACAGGATTAAGGAAAACCCCAAGGTGTTCTACAAGTATGTGAAGAGCAAGAGGATAAGAATTGTAAGAATAGGACCAATCAAGTGTGACAGTAGAAAAGTGTGTATGGAACTGGAGGAGATGCCAGAGGTACTTAATGAACACTTTGCTTCAGTATTCACTATGGAAAAGGATCTTGGTAATTGTAGGGATGCCTTGCAACGGTCTGAAAAACTTGAGCATGTAGATATTAAGGAAGAGGATGTGCTGGAGCTTTTGGAAAGCATCAAGTTGGATAAGTCACCGGGACGAGATGTACCCCAGTCTACTGTGGGAAGCAAGGGAGGAGATTGTTGAGCCTCTGGCGATGATCTTTGCATCATCAATGAGGATGGGAGAGATTCCGGAGGATTGGAGGGTTGCAGATGTTGTTCCCTTATTCAAGAAAGGGAGTAGGGATAGCCCAGGAAATTATAGACCAGTGAGTGATGGCAGGTGGAGTTCAACCCAGGTAAGTATGAGGTAGGTCAAATATGATGGCAGAATATGGCATTAATGGTAAGACTCTTGGCAGTGTGAGGATCAGAGGGATCTTGGGGTCCGAGTCCATAGAACATTCAAAGCTGCTACACAGGTTGATTCTGTGGTTAAGAAGGCATACGGTGCATTAGCCTTCATCAATCATGGGATTGAGTTTAAGAGGAGAGAGGTAATGTTGCAGCTATGTTGGACCCTGGTCAGACCCCACTTGGAGTACTGTGCTCAATTCTGGTCGTCTCACTACAGGAAGGATGTGCAGAGGAGATTAGGATTGGGGAGCATGCCTTATGAGAATAAGTTGAGTGAACTTGGCCTTTTCTCCTTGGAGCAATGGAAGATGAGAGATGACCTGATAGAGGTGTGTAAGATGATGAGAGGCATTGATCATGTGGATAATCAGAGGCTTTTTCCCAGGGCTGAAGTGGCTAGCATAAGAGGGCATTGTTTTAAGGTGCTTGGAAGTAGGTACAGAAGAGATGTCAGTGGTAAGTTTTTTACACAGTGAGTGGTGAGTGTGTGGAATGGGCTGCCAGGGCAGAAACGATAGGGTCTTTTAAGAGACTCCTGGACGGATACATGGAGCTTAGAAAAATAGAGGGCTACGGGTAAGCCAAGGTAAGGACATGTTCGGCACAGCTTTGTGGGCCGAAGGGCCTGTATTGTGCTATAGGTTTTCTATGTTTCTAATTCATGTTTCGGAATGGCCAAGTCAGAGTCCAGACCTTAACCCAATTGAGATGCTCTGGCATGACCAGAAGAGGTCCAGAAATAGTGAACTGAAACAGGTTTGTATGAAGGAATGGTCTAAAATTCCTCCTTGTCGTTGTGTAAGTCCAATCAACAGCTACAGGAGGTTCTACCAGTTATTAAATACAAGGATTCACATACTTTTTCCAGGCTGGACTGTGAATGATTAAACATTGCGTTTGTCTATTACTGTGACTTGGATTAAGATCAGACCACATTTCGATTAATAATGCAGAAAACCAAGTAATTGCAAAAGGTTCACAAACTTTTTCTTGCAACTGTATATAAAGAGTAAAAGAGAGGCAAGAATGGATATTGGATTGCTGGAAAATGTGAGGAACCAAGAAATAACAAATAAATTTAGTAAGTATTTTGCATCAGTTTTCTGTGTGGAAGACACTAGTAGTATACTAGAATAGAAATTCAAGGGAACAGGTGAATATAAGGTGAAAGTGCTTGGGAAGCTGAAGGATCTGAAGGTAGATTAACCACCTGGAACAGATGGAGTACACCTCAGGGTTCTGAAGGAGGTATTTGAAGAGATTGTTGGAGGCATTAGTAGTGATCATTCAAAGAACACTAGATTCTGGAATGGTTCCAGAGGGCTGGTAAATTGCAAATATCACTCCACGCAGAGAAGGGAGGGAGGCAGAAGAAAAGCGTGACTTCAGCGGTTGTGAAGCTGATGGAGTCCATTATTAAGGATGAGGCTTCAGGGTAATTGGAGGCACATCATAAAATAGGTCAAGATCAGTAGTTTTCTTTAAGAGGCAGACTTGCCTGACAAATCTGTTGGAATTCTTTGAGGAAATAACAGGCAAAATAGACAAAGGAGAGTCAGTGGATGTTGTTTACTTGGAATTTCTCAAGGCCTTTGACAAAGTGCCACACATAGGGCTGCTGAACAAGATAGGAGCTTGTGGTATTCAGGAAAAATACTAGCATGGACAGAAGATTGGTCGGAGGTATAGAAAGGTAATAAAGAGGAGTCTTCTCTGTTTGGGTGCTGGTGACTAGTAGTGTTCCACATGGATTGGTGTTGAGACAGCTTCTTTACTTGTTACATGTCAGTGATTTTGGATGATGGAATTGATGTATTTGTGGCCAACTTTGCGGACAATATGAAGATAAGATCCTGGGTGTCAACATCTCTGAGATATATCCTGAGTCCAATATATTGATGCATTACAAAGAAGGCACAGCAACAGCTATATTTGATTAGTAGTTTGAGGAGAATTGGTATGTCTCCAAAGACATTCACAAATTTCTACAAATATATCTTGGAGAGCATTTTAACTGTTTGCATCACTGTATGGTATGGAGGAGCCACTGCACAGGATTGGCAAAAGCTGCAGAAAGTGGTAAACTCAGCCAGCACCATCATGGGCACTAGCCTCCCCAACATCCAGGACACCTTCAAAAGGCGATGCCTCAAAAAGGTGGCATCCATCATTAAGGACCCCCATCACCTCTTCTCATTGCTACCATCATAGAACATTACTGCACAGAAGCAGGCCTTTTGTCCATTCTTGGCTGTGCCGAACCATTTTTCTGCCTAGTCCCACTGACCTACACCTGGACCACATCCCTCCATACACCTCTCATCCATGTACCTGTCCAAGTTTTTCTTAAATGTTAAAAGTGAGCCCGCATTTACCACTTCATCTAGCAGCTCATTCCACACTTCCACCACTCTTTGTGTGAAGAATCCCCCCCCCATGTTCCCTTTAAACTTTTCCCCCTTCACCATTAACCCACGTCCACTGTTTTTTTTTCTACCATTTACCTTGTATGTTCTACCTTGGTTTGTCTTTCCGAAGTGCAATACCTCACACTTGTCTGTATTAAACTCCATCTGCTGTTTTTCAGCCCATTTTTCCAGCTGGTCCAAATCCCTCTGCAAGCTTTGAAAACCTTCCTCACTGTCCCCTACAACTCCAGTTTTTGTATCATCAGCAAATTTGCTGATCCAGTTTACCACATTATTATCCAGATCATTGATGACAAATAACAATGGACTCAGCACTGATCCCTGTGGCACACCACTAGTCACAGGCCTCCACTCAGAGAAGCAATCCTCCACTACCACTGTCTGGCTTCTCCCATTGAGCCAATGTCTAATCCAATTTACTACCTGTCCATGTATACCTAGTGACTGAATCTTCCTAACTAACCTCCCATGTGGGACCTTGTCAAAGGCCTTAGTGAAGTCCATGTAGACAACATCCACTGCCTTCCCTTCATCTACTTTCCTGGTAATCCCCTTGAAAAACTCTAATAGACTCTCCCTAATAAGTCCCTGTCTATCCAAATACTTGTAGATCCTATCTTTTGGTACTTCTTCCAATAATTTACCTACTACCGATGTCAAACTTACCAGCCTGTAATTTCCCAGATCAAGGAGGAGTTACAGGAACCTGAAAACACACTCAATATTTCATGATTAACTTCTTCCTGTCTTCTGTCAGATTTCTGAAGAGATGATGAACACTTCCTCAGTATATTTTTTCTCCCTCCCTTTTTACATTACCTTTTTATTTTTTATATGTACTTTTTGTTACTTATAGTTTTATTACAATATATTACAATGTACTGCTGCTATAAAACAACTAATTTCAGTTTTTTTTACTAATAAAATTACTATTTAAAAAATATATAAATACTTATTGTAATTCAGTTTATTCCCTATTTTTATCATGTATTGCACTGTACAGTTGCTGCAAAGTTAACAAATTTCATGACATATGTCTATGATATTAAACACAATTCTGATTTCTAATTGCATCAATATGTTGTGCCCTGGATAGACCTTCAATACCAGGAACTTGAAACTGGTCACCCTTTCCACTGCTGATCCCTTGATGAGGACTGGTGTGTGTTCCCTTAACTTCCCTGTCCTGAAGCCCACAATCAATTCCTTGGGCTTACTGACGTTGAGTAAAGGTCGTTGTTGTGACACCACTTAACCATCTGATCTCTCTCTCTCTCATGTACGCTTCCTCATCACCATCTGAAATTCTGCCAACAGTAGTTGTGTCATCTGCAAATTTATAAAGCTTGCCTGGCCACACATTTGTGAGTATAGGGAGAGTAGAGCTATGGGTTAAGCATGCATCCTTGAGGTGGACCAGTGTTGACTGTCAGCATGAAGGAAGTACTATTTTTGATCTGCACTGATTGTAGCTGTGCTGACAGCAAAGATAGAATTCTGGCTTTTCATTTAAAAACAATTCTTCAAATATTTCAAGAGCTCTCTGATCCATAGAAAGAGAAGTCAAAAATTTGTCATCCACTTTCATCTGCAGACACTGACATTTCAAAGTTGTCAGTACTGGAGAATATGTTGCTGCTGCTGTTTAGTAGTGAGGGCCTGAAATTATAATTTCTGACTCTACCTGTTTTCTGAACCTAAGACAATACAGACCAACCATAACATGGTGACCTTGTAGTCAAAACCATAACATTTTATTATACAGTACTTGTAACTCTATTATACTTTGTAGTTGCTGTTGAAAATTTACCGTCTCAATTAAAGAAGTGTTTTGAATCAAATTGAGCATTGAAAAGATGCTCTGAGTATCACAGTCATAGTTGTACGACAGAGAAACAAGACCTTTGGCCTGCAACATCCATAGCAACCTTTTTGACCATCTTGTTTAAAGCTCATGCCTGAATCAAAAAGCTTGCATTGATATAACAGGTTCAGAAATTTTGTTACATGTTGACAGGTTGCCTGGATCTTATAGACCCTCTCATCATCTCACCTCATGTTGCATGTGAAGATTCCACTATCTCCCCATCTTTGTTAGGCTGTGCAGTTTTTCTAAGCAGGAAATGTTATCTGACTCGAGCGAATGACCATAAATAAATATCTGGGCTCAGAGGGCTATGCAGCCAAACAGAGGTCAGTAGTAGCTTCCATCACAAAAACCAAAGCAGTAGGATGCACATGGCTTGTCAACATGCGGAGCAGCTACTGCCAGCCCTTAGTCAATGTGTCGGCAAGGATGAGCTCCTTGCATCATCAGGTGCATGGCTTGCCTCAGCCCATCTGAAACAGCTGTCACAGCAATTGCTTCCCACTGATCCCTGGCTGATTTTGAACAGCAAGAATGCTATTGGAGTATAAGGATTTGCATCTGGTTCCAACACTGTTTCTATTACTGCCTTCATGAGCTCTAGGCAAGTACTGGTGTAGGCAAAAATGTTGGACCTTGTCAATTTAGAAAGGTAGGCAACTGGTTTTCACCATAATAAAACTTGAAAATATTGCTTTGACTGATCCAGCATGAACTCTTAGGTTTTGTATTCTATAGTGGTGTCTTTGGTCTTATGTGGTAATAATCCAGTTTCAATCCTTGCAATTTTTTTGAGACTTTAAAAAAATCCCTAGGTTGGAAAATTAAGCCATTGTTAAAAGTAAAACCAAAAGATGGCAGTCCCTTGAATTAGACAATGGTTGTGAGGTGTTGTGTCAGAGGAGAAACATGATTGTCAACAGAGAATTAGGAATTTTGCACAGTAGTGACAGAATGCAGTTTGTGAACACTTTGGTGGTGAGGCTTTTCACTTTCATTTCTTTCTGATTGTTCTATTATCTTTTACACCTATCCCTTGAAAAGGACCCCACACCAGATTATCTGTCACTGACCTCATCAATTCTGGAGAACTCCCATCCACTGCCACCAAACTCAGATTCCTTACCCTACAATGCTCACTTCTACCTCCTACCCAAGATCCATAAACCAGACTGTCCGTGTAGGCCTATTGTTTCTGCCTGCTTCTGCCCCATTGAACACATGACCTCATACCTTAACTCTATTCTATCCAGTACATTCCCACCTTCATCTGCAACACTTATCATGCTCTGGATCTCCTCAGTGACTTTAATTTTTCTGGCCCTGATGGCCTCATTTTCACCAGTGATATCTAGTCCCCAAACACTTCTATCCCCCATCAAGAAGGTCTTAAAATGCTCCATTTCTGTCTGAAGAACCAACCAGTTCTCCTCCATCACTACCTGCCTCCATCTGGCAGAACTGGTCTTCACCCTCAACAATTTTTCCTTTGACTTGAGGGGTAGCCATGGGCATCTGCATGGGTCCCAGCTTTGCCTGCCTCTTGGTTGGCTGTGTAGAACAGTCCATGTTCCAAGCCTTCCCTGGTAATGCTCCCCAGCTCTTCCTCCACTACATTGACGACTGCGTTATTGCTGCTTCATGCATCTATGCTGAACTCGTCAATTTTATCAACTTTGCCTCCAACCTCCACCCTGCCCTTAAATTCACTAGGTCCATTTCTGATACCTCCCTCCGCTTTCTTGATCTCTGTCCCCATCTTTAGAGATACTGTCATCTGACATCTTTTATAAACCTACTGAGTCCCACAGTTTTCTTAACTATACGTCTTTCCTCCCTGTCTCTTGTAAAAATGCTATTTACTTTTCTCAGTTCCTTTGTCTCCACCACATCTGTTCCCAGGATGTAACTTTCCTTTTCAGAACATCAGAGATGTCCGCCTTCAAAGAATGGGGTTTCCGTTCCTCCATCATAGATGCTGCTCTCACCATATCTCCTCCATTTTCTGAACATCCACACTCACCCCATTTTCCTGCCAAGTGTGATAGTCTCTCCTGTCCTTGGTTCCCACCCCAGAGCCTCCACATCCAACAAATCATCCTCTGCGATTTCAGCCATTTTCAAAGGGGATCCTACTACCAAATGTATCTTAACCAGCACCTCCCTCTGCTTTCCACAGGGATCTCTCTCCTCTGTAGATTCCCTTGTTTATTTGTCCTTCCCAGCACTTATCCCTGATAGCAGCCAAAGTGCTACACCAGCCCATTCACCTCCTCCCTCACCTCCATTCAGGGCCCCAAGCAGTCCTTCCAGGAGAGGCACTACTTACCTATGAATTTGCTGACGTCATCACCTGAAAATATGCTGCTCCTGATGTCACCACCTCTACATTGGTGAAACCCATCATATATTGGGGGACTACTTTGTTGAGCACCTCTATTCCATCTACCAAAAGCGGAGCTTCCCAGTGGCCAAACATTTTAATTCTGATGCCTATTCTCATTCTAACATGTTGGTCCATGGCCTCTTCTTGTGCTAAGGTGAGGCCATACTCTTGCTGAAGTAGCAACACCTTATATTCCATCTGGGTGGACTCCAACCTGATGGCATGAATATCGATTTCTCCTTTCTGGTAAAATAATTTTCTCTCCTTCTCCTCTTCTATTCCCCACTCTGGCGTCTTAACTCTTCTCACCTGCCTGTCACCACCTGGATCTCTTCCTTGTGTGTGTTGCCTTGGATTTCCAGCATTTGCAGATTTTCTCAAGTTTACTTGCCACAACACTTAGGCGTGTAAATTCCAGGTATTTGTTCCAGAACACACATTTTCAGTTATCTTGTTTTACCCCTTTTCCTATTGCCTAAAATCTTCATCTACTTTGTGTCTACCTGTTTTACCAGCACCAGATGTAAACTGTCACATTCAGTTTATTGTCTTTTCTTTCTTTTTAATCTTTTTATTGATTTTAAACAAACATAAATGAAACATGAATACAGAGAGTTTGAAAGTACATAATTAATAGGTTAAGTATACATTCATGATGATAATCCATATATAATAACCTCCCAAACTCACAGTAATTGCGAAAAAAGGGAGTAAATAAGAGAGAAAAAAAATCACAAAAAAGAAAAGAAAAAAAAAACCTAACCAACATGGGCAATTGCATTATGTCAAATATACACAGTAGCGTCAATAACTCCGCACCTCCATCCAAATAATTAAGGATAATAGAAGCAGGGTTTAGGAAAAGTCAGTTTAACTGATATGAAAATGTTGGATAAATGGTCTCCAAATTTCTTCAAATTTAACTGAAGAATCAAAAACAACACTTCTAATTTTTTCTAAACTCAAACAAGAGGTAGTTTGAGAAAACCACTGAAATATAGTTGGAGGATTAATTTCTTTCCAATTCAATAGGATAGATCTTCTAGCCATTAATGTAACAAATGCAATCATCCGTCGAGCTGAGGGGGATAAACAAATATTATCCACCATTGGTAAACCGAAAATTGCAGTAATTGGATGCGGTTGCAATTTGATATTCAGAACTGTTGAAATAGTACCGAAAATATCTTTCCAATAACTTTGCAAACAAGGGCAAGACCAAAACATGTGGGTCAATGAGGCAACTTCAGAATGACATGTCACAGGTTGGATTAACATGAGAGTAAAATCGAGCAAGTTTATCCTTGGACATGTGGAGCCCTATGTACAACCTTAAATTGTATTAGGGCATGTTTAGCACAAATAGAAGAGGAATTGAGTAATTGTAAAATTTTCTCACACTGCTCAGTGAGTATAAGACAATGAAGTTCTTTTTCTCATTCCTCCTTAATTTTTTCTGATACTTCTGGCTGTATTTTCATGGTCATATTATAAATGGTGGCTACTAAACCCTTCTGGCCAGGATTCAGAGCTAAAAATTTTTCCATAATGTCCATTGGACATAATTTCGGAAAAGACTGTAACATATTATTCAAGAAATTTCTAACTTGCAGATATATAAAAAAAAATGAGTTTTAGGTAAATTATATTTATTAGCCGTTCAAAGGACATAAAACTATTATCTAAAAAGAGATAATGAAACATGTTATACCTTTTATTTTCCATAATATCCATAAAAGAGGGTCGAAAGAAAAAGTTAGATATAATAGGGCTTGATAAGATAAATTTATTCAAGCCAAAAAATTTACAAAATTGAAACCATATTCACAATGTATGTTTAACTATGGGATTAGTTATTTGTTTATTCAATTTAGATAAAGAAAAAGGAAGCGAAGATCCTAAAATTGAAAACAATGAAAAGTCTTGTACAGATTTACATTCCAAATTTACCCATTGTGGGCAAGATGCGATAATCGATTCTTGTGTCCAAAATATTAAATATCGAATATTGACTGCCCAATAGTAAAATCTCAAGTTTGCCAAAGCCAAACCACCCTCCTTCTTAGGCTTCTGTAAATATTTTTTGCTTAGTCTAGGATTTTTGTTCTGCCACAGATATGAAGATATTTTAGAGTCAATAATATCAAAAAAATGATTTAGGAATAAAAATTGGTAGTGCTTGGAATAAATATAAAATTTTGGGTAACACTGTCATCTTAATAGCATTAATTCAACCAACCAATGACAAAGATAATGGGGACCACCTGGTAACAAGTTGCTTAATTTGGTCAATTAAAGGTAAAAAATTAACTTTAAATAAACCCTTATGTTTCTTGGTAATTTTAATACCCAAATAAGTAAAATGATCTGTGACAACTTTAAATGGCAAGTGTTTATAAATTGGAACTTGCATATTTAATGGAAATAATTCACTGTTATTAAAATTCAGTTTGTAACCAGAAAAGCAGCTAAACTGAGCAAGGAAGGATAAAATAGCAGGAATAGATCTTTCAGGGTCAGATATGTATAGTAACAAATCATCATCATATAATGATAATTTATAAGTGCCTTCCCCACGGGTAATACCCAAAATATTGGGTGATTCACGAATGGCAATAGCTAAAGGTTCCAAAACAATGTCAAATAGTAAAGGACTTAAAGGACAGCCTTGCCTTGTACCTCGGAATAACTGGAAAAAAAGGAGATAACTTTGATTATTGGTGAAAACCGAAGCTAAAGGTTTATAATACATTAACTTAATCCATGATATAAATTTCGAACTAAAATTAAAATGCTGCAACGTATTAAATAAATATGGCCATTCAACTCTATCAAATGCTTTTTCAGCATCTAAAGAAATGACACGTTCTGGTATTTTGGATGAAGGAGTATAAATAATATTAATCAATTTTCTGATGTTAAAAGATGAATAACGATTTTTAATAAATCCAGTCTGATCTTCAGAGATAATTCGAGGTAATATATTTTCTAATCTAGTGGCCAAAATTTTCCTAAAAATCTTGAAGTCCGTATTCAGTAAAGATATAGGCCAATAGGATGCACATTCAGTGGGGTCTTTATCTTTTTTAAGAATTAGAGAAATGGAGGCATCATAAAAAGATGGTGGCAATTTACCTACAGTTAACACATCTTCAGAAATTTTATAAAGCCAAGGAGAGTATGGAGGAAAAGGATTTAAAAAATTCTTCAGTATAACCATCCGGACCCGGGGTTTTACCTGAATTCATTGAAAAAATAGCCTGTTTTATTTCAGTTTCCGTAATAGGTGCGTCTAGAAGTATGCTATCTTCTGTAGTTAATTTTGGGATATTCAATTTTCTTAAAAATTCATCCATTATAGAAGAATCCTCAACAAATTCTGATTGATATAAAGAATTATAAAAATCTTGAAAGGCTTTATTTATCTCTTTATGATCAATCGTCAAAGCGCCATCTCGTTTATGAATCTTAGTAATTTGTAGTTTAACTGAAGCAGTTTTCAATTGATTTGCCAATAATTTGTCAGATTTATCTCCATGTACATAAAACTGGGTTCTAGATTTAATTAACTGATTTTCAATCGAAGAGGATAATAACAGATTTTGCTCCATTTGAAGTTCAACTCTTTCTTTATAAAGTTCTTTGCTAGGGGTCATTGAATAAATCTTATCAATTGCTTTAATTTTATCAACCAATGTTAATATTTCCGAATTAATTTGTTTCCTAACTTCAGCAGAGTATGAATTAATCTGTCCACGAATAAATGCTTTAAAAGTGTCCCATAATGTTCCACTAGAGATCTCTTCTGTAAAATTTGTTGAGAAAAACAAATCAATTTATTGTTTAATAAAATTAAGAAAGTCTGGGTCCTGCAATAAAATAGAGTTGAACCTCCAAGATTTAGAATTAGAAGATGAATCCATTGTCTTAATAGATAGCTTCAAAGGTGCATGATCAGAAATGGTAATAGAATCATATTTACAATCAATAACATCTGTAAGTAAACGATGATCAATAAAGAAGTAGTCAATTCTTGAATAATTGTGATAAACATGGGAAAAGTATGAAAATTCTTTGACATTGGGGTGTAAAAAATGCCACATTTCAGAGATTCCAGAGTCAACCATAAAGGAATTAATAAAAGAGGCCAATTTATTCGGAAGAGCTTGAGTGGGCTTAGATCTATCCATCGAAGGGTTTAAGCAACAGTTAAAATCCCCACCCATTATCAACATGTACTGATTCAAATTAGGAAAGGATGTAATTAAAAACTTAAAAAATTCAGGACAATCAGTATTCGGAGCATAAGCATTAACTAAAACAACTTTTTGATTAAAAAGTGAACCAGTAATGAGCAAAAATCTACCTTGTGGGTCCGAAATTGTTTCATAGTGTATAAAAGAGGTTGAAGAATCTATAAAAATGGAAACGCCTCTTACTTTGGCTTGGGAATTCAAGGCCTTTCCAAAACCTAAAAAAATGTTGACTATCCACCTTCCTCACATGAGTCTCTTGTAGAAAGATAATATTAGCATTCATTCTGTGGAATACTTTGAATACTTTTTTCCGTTTGATCGGATGATTTAAACCATTAGTATTCCAAGAAACAAAATTAATAATCTTATCCATATTGCCAATATTTATTACAATTAACATATAAGGTTAAGCAAACGATGACCTCATGAATCCAGAAGAAGGAAGTAAGTTCAAGGAGGAACCTGAAGTCATGACACTGCAACCATTTTTGTATTTTCAAGTCAGCCCATGAAGTAAAACTAAGCGTGAAGCAAGCAAAAAGTTCCCCTCCCTCCACCCCCAAAACCCCAGGAAAAAAGCCTAAAAGAGGCAAGCAAGCAATCGAAAATGAATTTTACCCCCATGTCTCAAGATGGCAACTCAAACAAAAAAGTGAAAAAACAGATAAAACCACCCATATTTAAAAAAAAGGGTTAATATAACGAAGATTAAACTATAAAATTAGTGTTATATATATATAAAGCAAAAGGATTAAAAGAAAAAAAGAAAAAAAAAACTAAAACGTTAAAACCCATAAATGGATAATATTGTATTAGTATTTTAAAAGAAAGTCCTGAAACTAATTCAGACACATCCGAACGGATGTGATGTATCCAAGCACTAAGGTCTTTTGGGGAAAAGAAATGACATCTTAGAAAAGTTTTTTATTAAAACTTAATAAAGTGTTAAAAAAATTTTAAAAATGTATAAGAACTTAAAAGAAGAACCTAATAAGTTACTTTCAAAACTAACAAAATAATAATTTAAAAAGAACAAACTCAGGATAAACCAAAAAAAACAGACTTTTACCGTGTGTAAGAAATACACTGTTAGCTATCACACAAAAATCATTAAATTATAAAAGATCCAAATCTATAGGCTAATTATTAGCATGAAGAAAAGAAAAGAAAATTTAATACAAATAGTAAAATTACAATACATTAGTCAACTCGTAGTAGAAAAGAGTACTATTCTTTAAGGAATCTTTGAGCATCCGCTGGAGATTTGAACAGCTGATAAGTAACTCTCATTTGTGCTGGAAATAACAATGCTTGTTTGTAGCCTTTCTGATGAATTTCCGACATAACCGATTTAAAAGCCATTCTTGCCCTTAAAACTTCGGGACTACAGTCTTTCATAATTCGAAATTTAAAATTTTTGAAGCTGATCATACCCTTTTTCTGGGCAGCCCGAATCAAACGTTCTTTGGTATGAGGATAATGAATCTGGAGGATCACTGGTTGTGGTTTCGTACCTGAAGCTGATTGAAAACGAGAAATGCAATGTGCACGGTTGATTATTGGAAGGGTATCCAGTACTTCTGAGCCGAAGACGTCCATTAAAAATTTAGAGAAAAATACAGTCAGATCACTGTTCTCAAAATTTTCCGGAAGCCCAATTATCCGGAGATTTTGTCTTCGAGACCGATTTTCAAGATCAGTAATTTTAGATTTATAACTATTCAGCAGTTGAGAAGTCGAAGCTTGCTGTTGTTGCAGAGTTTCAATTTTGCAATCTCTCTGGCGAGCGGCATCTTCAAGAACTAAAATTCTTGTTGTTGTTGTAAATCCAGTGTAGGTGATTGAAGTCTTGCATCGACTGTCTTTAAAATTTCATTGAGCGCAGACAGCTTTGGGGTTAATTTATTCTCCAGTTTTCAAGTCTCTCGTCCATAAGTTTCGCCATTGCTTCCAAAGTTAACAGTTCTTTCGTCTGTTTGGATTCCTTAGGTTCTCGTGGTTTAGACATTTTAACGAGTTGAAAATGATTCAAACAGTTGAAAAATATTTCTTAAGTATGAACCCCTTTAGAATAGAGGTTCATTAGGGGGTCAATTAGAGGTCAAACAGGTCAATTAGGGGGTGTTTGCAGGTAGAAAAAGGTAAAAAAATTGGAGCGAAGCCTAAAACAGTCTCACTCCATAAGCGCCATCTTGAGACCCAGTTCATTGTCAACTTTGGATTTGTGTCATTTTATTCCAGTCCATGTTCTCACTTTAAAAAGACACTGCTTCAGTCTGTAAATTAGTTAGCTGTGGTCATTTATCACACTCTGATGGCAAAATGTCAAGTTGCTCTTGCATCTAATGCTGCAGTGTAAAGTAATAAAGTTGTTTTCATTATTGCTTCCAAATTTGCCTGTGACCTACTGGATACCAATTTTGCAATCCTTATAAGGTTTTCTTCTGATTCAATAATTTAACTTTCTTTATTTGCAATTTTTCTTTTGCATCCATTAGAGTTTTCAGTCATCTGTTAATCTCCCCTTTTTGACCTTTTTAATGTGCTTTCTCAAAGCCATCTGCTTTTGTTTCAACTTGTTTATTGAGACTTAGTACCTATAAGTCCAAATTATTACTTTTTTGAATTAAGATCACTTTAATTAAAATCATCCTATACTACCTTGTGGAAGTAGTGCATCTTCATCTACATGATTTTTAGTTGTTTTATTGAGCATTTGGTTGTTCAAGGTCAACCTGAGGAGCTGTATTTTCAACAAACTGTCCAATTATTTGTTCTAATGAACCAAAGGAGCTAAAAGTTCCTGCAGTTTGTTAATTATAGGTTACAATTGTTTATATTATACAGCCATAATTAGCAAAAGGACTATTTAAAATCATTTCAACTCTGCTAAATCTAGCAGAAGCTAATTATGGGCTGTTCTGATCATTAGAAGATAAGTCTCTCTTCCCCCCCCCCCCTTACAATATTTCATCTACCATTATTTTTTTAGCTGACTGGATATTAAGAACATCATTATGTGTGAAAGATAGTCCATCAAAAACATGGTCTTTGTTTCATACATTATGATCTCAGTAGTTTGCAGCATTTATAGCATCAAGAGACATGAGACTGCAGATTTTGTAAACAGCCAAGTTCCTTCAATTTTTTTGTAATATTTTAATTTTTCATTCTACAATTAATTTTCAATTGTTTTATCAGTTCACTTTTCTTTATAGTTCCCTTTGATTCAGGAGTAACATTTATAAGCCTTAAAATCCTTCTCAAGCTTTGGTTCTTTGCCATCTTGCTGTTGAATATTTTAAGATATAAGGCCATGTAAAGAATGTTTTTTCTTGACGCACCCCCTGATCTGGCAGTTTTCATGCTATATTCATTTCCCATTTTAAAATTTGAGTTGGATCTCTATTATTTTGCTACTAAAATTAAGTATGTAAAATAACAGATCATTGGTTACAAGTAACATTTTAAATGTGTTTTCTCAGAAAATCTTCATTCTGTTGATTTTCCATTTGGAGATTTTTTATATTCATGTGCAGCATTTTGAACTATCCCCTTCAATACCGTACTCCAGTGAATTGCATGATGGCCCAAGAGTCTATCAATACCTCTCATCATTCCTTTTATTTTGCACTTTATTTATTTATTTTTTATAATTGTGGCAATTTTATGTCTGTCTTATACTACTGCCACAATGCACCAAAATGTTGCCATTGAAATCAGATGATAATAAATCTGATTCTAATTTGAAATTCAGTTTTTAAAAAAATATTTTTTATAGTCTGTTATGAATGCAGCAGCAATGAATATGAAACTGAGACAGGATTTAAAACAAATCCCGAAATTTATTAACCTCTGCTCAAAACTTTAAAAAGTGAACAAACAACTAACTTAACCGGAAGTTAACAGTTAGGCGGCAATATCTAACAGTCAAACTTAGAAACTGTTCTTAATGAGTTCTCATCCAAGCACAGACTTAAAGTGATAAATTCAAAAGTCCATGTGGTTTATACAGTCATTAAGGAGAGACTTCCCCGAGACAACTTCCCTGTTACTTCAAAGTAACGACGATCTGCCGATCCCACAGCTGAGAGATGCCTTGTTCGAAGAAATCACAAGGAAATAAAAGGAACTGACCTTTTGACTGGAGGGTGGTCACTGCACAAACCTTCCTGACCTTGCAGGGGTTCAACTCAAATGTGCATGCTACAATTCCTAAATGAAGTCAAAAAAAAGGTCAATCATTCCCAAGACGCTGAACAACATTAACTTTATCCAATCCTTTGAACTCGAATAACTCCGATAATGCTTTCACTCTCCAATACTGGACCGTAAGAGAAAAATAAATGTGCAACAAACAAAACCAGTGGAGCCTCCACACCTCTGACCATCAACAACAATGTTGGACCAAAATTAAAAATAAGAACAGTATCACAAACCACAGGCTTGGTTTAAATACTGTTTGGAACATGCCATCATGCAACAGCACATCACCCCATGGTCGTGAGACAATTACAGGTTTCCCCCGCTATCCGAAGGTAGAGCGTTCCTACTAAACCATTTGTAAGCTGAAATGTCATAAAGCAAAGAAGCAATTTCCATTAATTTATATCGGAAAAATTTTTGAGTGTTCCCAGACCCAAAAAATAACCCTCCAAATCATACCAAGTAACACATAAAACCTAAAATGACACTAACATATAGTAAAAGTAAGGATGATATGATAAATATACAGCCTATATAAAGTAGAAATATTGTATGTGTGGTGTAGTTTCACTTATCAGATCAGGAAGACAGCGAGCCAAAATCGATTTGGAGAAAAAAAATTGGCACATACATGCATGAGCATGTACATGCCTACGGATGTTCATGCATGCACACACAACTGCCCGCACAAGGTTTCATGGTCATGGTAGTCTTTCTTGGGGTAAACACATGTATTAAGTGGCCGTCTTTTCTTCGTAAAAGCGAAAATCCTCTTTGGTTAGCGAAAACAGGTACTAATGTAAGTCCTTTGTAACAGCGAGCTGTCATAAAGCAAATGTTCGAAAAACAGGGGTCACCTGTACATTATCCCACTCACAAGACCATTACACCATCCCACTGTCCCGTGTTCAAACTGTGAGCATGTAACAAGCCATAGAAAAAGTACAGCACACAAACAGACCCTTTGACCCACCTGTCCATTTGAATGATGTAAACTTTCTACTTCAATCAACCTGCACCAGGGCCATCATCCTTCTTACCCCTACCATCCATGTACCTCACCAACTTTCTCTTATGTTGAAGTCAAGCTCACATGCACCACTTCCTCTGGCAGGAAATTCCACACTCTCATGACCCTCTGAGTGAAGAAATTTTCCCTCATGTTCCCCTTGAACTTTTTACCTTTCTCCCTTCCATGGCTTCTGGTTGTAGTCCCACCCAACTTCAATGGAAAAAAGCTTGCTTGCATTCACCCTATCTATACCCCTCATAATTTTGTATACCTTTATCAGATCTCCTTTCAATATTTTACATTCCAAGGAATAAAGTCCTAACCTATTCAATCTTTCCTTATAACTTGGGTCCTCCAGACCCAGCAACATACTGGTACATTTTCTCTATATTCTTTCAACCTTATTTACTTCTTTTCTGTAGGGAGGTGACCAAGCATCCAGTACTCGAAATTAATCCTTACCAATGTTTTATACAGCTTCAACATAACATCCCATCTCCTGTACCATAGGAGATGTGCCATAAGCCTTCTTTATCACCCTATCTACTTTCAATGATGCTACTTTCAATGGATTATAGACTTGTATTCCTAGATCTCTTTGCTTTACCACACTCCTCAGTGCACTATTATCTGCTGTGTAAGATCTACTCTGGTTGGTCCTACTGAAGTGCAACACCTCGCACTTGTCTGCATTAAATTCCATCTGCTATTTTTTCAGCCCACTTTTGCCAGAAAACAGCCTGTCCTAATCCACATTTGCCGGATCTTTTCTGATACCACAGAATTGGCCTTTCTCCAATTTAGAATCTCAGCCATCAGACCAGACATGTCTTTCTGCATATTTACTTTGAAACTAATGGCATTGTGATCACTAGATTCAAAATGTTGCTCTCTTTAAACTTCTGACATCTGCCCTGTCTCATTCCCTCATAGCAGATCAAGTATCTCACACTCTCTCATTGGGATTTTTATATACTGATTAAGAAAACTTCCCTGAAAACTTTTGACAAACTATCCTATGTAATCTTTTTACAGTATGGAAGTCCCATTTTCTTGTTCATTTGACTGGGAAAGTTGGGGAGTTCCAGGAAATTGGACTTGCATTCTTATATTTGGTACTGTTTGACCTGTTTAATTATTTTAATTTGCTAAATTTCGCTTCTTCCAGAGAGTTTCACTTCCATACTTTAGTAAACAATATTTTCATTTTTAATAGATCCAACAAGTTCCTTTATAATAATGTTAAACTATATGAATTAAGTGAATGTAGAATATTTGATTAGTTGTCATGTGGACCACGTGTTAGTCCTTCAAGCTGATATTGAGTAAATATTATGGCAGCAATTACTAAGGTGGAAATCTTCAACTCATTATCAGCCCATGTTGGTTGATGATGTTAACTGAGCTTATCTGGTGGGTTATTTCTTTTTGGCATTTTTACTCTAATTTTTTTTCATTATTTCTTTCTGCTGAGCTACATGACCTTAATTATTTGACCTGCTCATTGCATTTTACTTCAAATAAAATAATCTACAGATATTTGTTTTCCCTAATCCAAAATAATTGATGGTTTTGTTGTCACTCCTTGTTGCAAAAGTTCCAGTTGTTATTTCACAAAAAGGGGATCTCAGCACTATTTCAATTGTGTTTACTTGAATTACAGAACAGTTGCAATCATTTATAATTAGCCTCAACATTTAAAATGAAAGCTGATAAATCAATGAGCTGTTGGTGTTATTATGCAACTGTGTTGATATCTTTGCAAGTTTCTCCATATAAGAAAATGTGCTTTGAGGTACTAAAATTTTGCAGTTTTTGCAGCATATTCTTTACTTTTTATTATCTTGATTACTAAAGGAGTCATCCATTACATCTCTTTTAAATACTAAGTTTAAAATAAAATATTGAGGGTTATGCCACTTAATTTGATTAATAATAAAGGCTTTTAAATTTTATTCTGTTTTAGAATGTGGCTTCATCATTAAGTAGTACAGCCCAGATTGGCAGTCCAGTTGGAAGTGCAATTAATTTGGTCCCAGAAAATGGGCTCCCACCTATTCTCATCTCTACAGGCGTCAAAGGAGGTAAGTGTGGTAGATTGCTTTTATTGTTAAGTCTTAGAATCATTAAAATAAGTGGCAGCGGAGAAGTCCCTTCAGACTATCCCGTCTGTTGGGAAACCAGTTACCCCTAATCTCACCTTCCAGCCTCAGATCCTATAGCCCCATTGTTGTCATTCTTCAAGTGCGGGTTGCGTTAATTTACCTTGAAGGTAGTTAAATGATTTCACTGCTAGGTTGAAGATGTCTACTTATTTATCTTAACTGGCAGTATTTGCAGGCAATCCCCATACTATAGGAGAGGGGTAGAAGTACCCTATATTGTGAGTTTTTCCATAATGCAAAGTCATGTCATTTATTTATGCATTGAGAAATGAGAGTTGCAGAAACTATTATTTAGTACTTTTTAGCTGGAGCTGCTGCTCATGAGACAGAGGAGACTGCAGGTGAAGGTGGAGGAGGCTCCAATTGTTGCTGTACTGAAAATAAATATGGTCTTTTTTCCACTTAAAAAAAAATCACATCTCAGCTGATTTGGTTGTAATTTGTGAATTCTGTAAGGGGGAATTTACATTACCTGAACTACTGTTACACAAGGTTTACAGTTATCATGGGTTGAAATCTAAAGTTTGAAATTCAGAATTGCTGTCCTTCATGTTTATGTTGAACTGTGATTCAACCGCATTGAGATATTTAGTTCCACAACAGATTAATTGCCATATTTGCAATCTGGAAACTGTTTACAAGAATATTTAATAATGAACTAGCATAATGTTTAGTAAGTTCATATTTTCTTAACCTATCAATATGTCTCATTTAATAAATTCAGGAGAGCCAAGGATGAATTGGGATTTGGAATTTGGCTAGTTAAACCAGAGCAACCTTTTTCAGAATGGTTCTGAACATTGTCTCTGCTCTGAAATTTCTAGAGACAATGAGGTCATTCTAACTGCATGGACTTTTATTTTCACTCCTGTACATTTCCTCACCTTTCCAATTTCATTTTATCTTCTAGTGTATTAGGATATGAGAAAATTAAGGGCTTATATACAAGAAAATTTTCAGATTTAAGTTGACTCATGTAATACACTAATCTTGTCATCAGTTTTCATAAATGTTTTAAAAAATATATATTTTGTTTGTTTTAGATTATGCAGTTGAGGAACAACCCTCGCAGGTCTCTCTGATGCTGCAGTTGGAAGAAGGAGGCCCCGACCCTCTAGTTTTTGTTTTAAATGCCAACTTACTTGTCATGGTCAAACTTGTCAATTGTAAGTAATGTTTTACAATAATGTGAGAGATGAAAATCCAAATTACTTCTACAGTTTGTATTTAGAAAGTTTTAAGTTGATTTGTTGTCATGTACTTTATTATCTTCAATGGCACGTATAATTTCTGAAATCCTATTGCTGTTACTTTGCATCTGGTTGTTGCTAGTGTTATCACCACTGGCTGAGTTAGTAGCAGATTTACCAACAAGCAAGAAGATTTTGGATTCCATTATCAAAAAGTGTGAAAGGCTTGAACACAAAAGTGTAGTAACAGTCATTGAGTCAAACTGTGCAGAAATACAGCAATATTCGGCTCACTGAGTCCATGCTGACTGTCAGTCACTGTTCAATTGATCCCATTTCATACTCCCATCAACTCTACACATGCACCTCTAAATGCAAGTGATGGCAAAGGAGACATTGAGAGAGGACTATGTAAAAATGGAGCTCTACAGAGTGGCCCTGATTAAGATGATGAATCAGAGATGAGAAGCCATCAGTTTTCAAAGGGAGTAAGGCATATTTCTGTGTTGCCTTTATGGCCGTACTGCAGGCAAAAGCTTCATTCTCCAGTGTTTTATGGATTATCAGTTAATGCTTGTGGCTTAAGCCTGCTGGAGTGAAGCTGCACCATTTCAATAGATGCTACACAGGCACCTGGCATACGTGGCTGTTACCATAATAGCTGGGCCACAAATGCAGTTGTTGTTCAAGCAGGCTGCTGCTGTACAGGATAGGACTGAACCTAACATTGTTTTCTGCAGGCACATGGTGGAGCTGCTTCTGCTGTTACTAAAATAAGTTCCAGCTTCTGCTGTTGCTGAGTTCTTGCTGCTGGTAAAGCTGAGTGGATTGCTGGTAAAGATGGAGGAAGCTTCAGCTGGAGCTGCTGCTAGAGAAACTGAGCAGGCTGGTATTTGAGGCAGGGAGGCATGTGCACCTGCTGCTCATGAGTCTGAGAAGGCTGCAGGTGAAGGTGGAGGAGCCTCCAGTTGTTACTGTACTGAGGAAGTGAGCTTTTATTGCTGGGGAATCTAGTGAAGTATGACTTTGTTCCAATAGCTACCTGTGTAGTTTGAAATATCAGAGATTCATTGGCATTACTTTGGAGCTTGTTTTCCAGTGTACCAGTCAATATTTAATTATATCGCTATTGCTGTAGAGAAAATATATCTGTTAATCAATTGGTGAGGTATGTTGTGTTCCACATTGTATGATAGCAGGTACAGCTTTTTTAGCTGCTAAGTGCTTTGAGGTTGAGAAAGTTTCTATATACATGCAGATGTTTCCCTTTCTTTTTTAACCTCTTTCCTTGGTGTGCGTTTTTTCCCTCTTAGTTTCCAATATATTTTGACAATAGGAGACAGAATGGCCATGAAGGTTTAATTTCCAGACTGGAGGCCTGTAACCAGCGGTATGTTGCTGGGATTGGTGCTGGATTCACTGTTGGTTGTTGTTTATATGAACAATTTGGTTAAGAATATAAATGATTAGTAAGTTTGCAGTTGACACTAGAATTGGTGAATTAACGGACAGTGAGGAAGGTGGTATAGTGGACAGCTAAGATTGTCAATGGGATCAACTGGACCAAGGGGTTAAAGAGTGGCAGATGGAGTTTAATTTGGATCACTATGTGGTTTTGCATTTTAGTCAGACAATTGAGGGCAGGACTTGCACAGTAAATGGCAGGGCCCTGAGGAGTGTTGCAGAATAGAGGGAACTAGAGTTGCAGGTTCATTGTTCTGGTCACCCTGCTTTAACCATGCATTCAATGTCTCTTCCCTCTTTTTTGTACAATTTAATTATTTTTGATATATACTTGGTGTAATGTATAATTACACAGTACTATATATGACAATGTACTGCTGCTGCAAAACAACAAATTTCACAACATATGCTGGTGATATTAAATCTGACTAATTCTGTAGGAAGGAAATCATTAAAGTGGAATGAATGCAGAAAAGATTAAAGGATGTTACTATAACTAGAGGATTTGAGATGTAGGGAAAGGCAGAGCAGGCTTGGACTATGTTTTCTTGGAGCATAAGAGTCTTTAGAGGTGACCTTTATAGAATCTTATGAAATCATGAAGGGCATGGAAAAGATAAATGGCTGAAGTCTTTTCAACCAGGGTAGGGGAGTCCTGAACTAGAGGACTTGTGTTTAAAGTGAGAGGGGATAGATTTGAAGGACCACAGAGGGTGCTGTGTATTTGGAATGAGTTGCCATAGGAAGTGGTAGAGGCAGGTACAGTTAGGACATACAAAAGGCATTTAGACAGCTACATTGATAAGAAAGGTTGAGAAGGATATGGGCAAATAGACTAGCTGGGTTGGTCAACTTGTTTGGCATGGACAATTTGGGCCAAAGGGCCTGCTTCCATTATGTATTGTCCTGTTATCTTCCTTGTGTATAATTTTTCTGTCAATGTGGCAAAAAAACCATAAAACCATAAGACATAGAAGAAAAATTAGGCCATCTGGCCCATTGAGTCTGCTCCACCATTCACTCATGGCTGATTCTATTTTATTTCTCCTCCTCAACCCCAGTTCCCTGTAACCTTTGATGCCATGTCCAAACAAGAACCTATCAATCTCTGCCTTAAAGACACCCAATGACCTGGCCTCCTCAGCCGCATGTGGCAACAAATTTCACAAATTCACCACCCTTTGGCTAAAGAAATTTCTCCACATCTCTGTTTTGAAAGGGCACCCTTCTATCCTGAAGCAATGCCCTCTTGTCCTGGACTCTCCCACCATGGGAAACATCCTTTCCAGATCTACTGTCCTTCTAGGCCTTCAAAGGTTTCATTGAGATCCCCCTAACTCTTTCATTCCTGAAATCATCCTTGTGAGCCTCCTCTGGACCCTCTCCAATGCCAGCACATCTCTTCTAAGATGAGGAGCCCAAAACTGTTTGCAATATTCAAGGTGAGGCTTTACCAGTGCCTTATAAAGCCTTAGCATCACATCTTTGCTCTTGTATTCTGGACTTCTTGAAATGAATGCTAACGTGGCATTTGCCTTCCTCACCACTGACTCAACCTGCAAAATAACCTTTAGGGTGTTCTGCTAAGGGACTCCCAAGTCCCTTTGCACCCCAGATTTTTGGATTTTCTCCCCATTTAGAAAATAGTTCACGCGTTTATTTCTACTACCAAAGTGCATGACTGTGCATTTTCCAACATTGTATTTCATTTGCCACTTTCTTGCCCATTCTCCTAATCTGACTAAGTCCTTCTGCTTCCCACCTGCTTTCTCAATACTACCTGTCCCTCCACCAATCTTCGTATCATCTGCAAACTTGGCGACAAAGCCATCTATTCCATCGTCTAAATTATTTATATGCAGCACAAAAAGAAGCAGTCCCAACACTGACCCCTGTGGAATGCCACTAGTCACTGGCAGCCAACCAGAAAAGGATCCTTTTATTCCCACTTGTTGCCTCCTACCAATCAGCCAATGCTCTAACCATGTTAGTAAATTAACCGCAATACCATGGGCTCTTAACTTGATAAGCAGCCTCGTGTGGCACCTTGTCAGAGGCCTTCTGAAAATCCAAATATACAACATCCACTGCACCCCCTTTATCTATCCTATGTGTAATCTCAAAGAATTCCAACAGATTTGTCAGGCAGGATTTTCCCTGAAGGAAACCATGCTGACTTTCTACTATCTTGTACTGTGTCACCCCGTACTCCATCACCTCAACCTTAACATTGACTCCAACATCTTCTCAACCCCTGAGGTTAGGCTAACTGGTCTATAATTTCCTTTCTGCTGTTTTCCTCCCTTCTTAAAGAGTGGAGTAACATTTGCAATTTTCCAGTCCTCTGGCACCATGCCAGAGTCCAATGATTTTTGAAAGATCATTTCTAATAGCACCACATTCTCTAGTGCTACCTCTTTTAGAACCTTGGGGTGCAGTTCATCTGGTCCAGGTGACTTATGTAACTTTAGGTCTTTTAGTTTTTTGAGCACCTTCTCTCTTGCAACAGTAACTGCACCCGCTTCTCTTCCTTCACACACTACATCAGGCATACTGCTAGTGTCTTTT
The DNA here is from genome assembly GCF_030144855.1 of Hypanus sabinus. Classification (NCBI taxonomy): domain Eukaryota; kingdom Metazoa; phylum Chordata; class Chondrichthyes; order Myliobatiformes; family Dasyatidae; genus Hypanus; species Hypanus sabinus. Next base: position 43,680,047 of record NC_082716.1, on the reverse strand, counting down.
ACAGTGAAGACTGATTGAAAATATTCAATTAGTTCATCAGCCATCTCCTTGTCTCATGTTATTATTTCTCCTGCCTCATTTTCCAGCAGTCCTATGTCCACTCTCATTTCTTTATTTTTAACATACATGAAAAAAATCTTTTTCTATCCACTTTGATATTATTTGCATGTTTGCTTCCATATTTCATCTTTTACCTTCTAATGATTTTTCAGTTGCTCTCTGTAGGTTTTAAAAAACTTCCCAATCCTCTATCTTCCCACTAATTTTTGCTTTGTTGTATGTCCTTTCTTTTGCTTTTAAAATAGCTTTGACTTCCCTTGTCAGCCATGGTTGTACTATTTTACTATTTGAGTATCTCTCCATTTTTGGAATATATAAGTCCTGCACCTTCTTCATTTTTCCCCAGAAACATCCCTGCCAACAGCTCCTTCCAATTTACTTTGGCCAACTCCCTTCTCAGCCCTCTGTAATTTCCCTTGCTTCACTGAAATACTGCTACATCAGACTTGATTTTCGCCCTATCAAGTTTCAAGTAGCCATTTAAATCTGTAAGCCCTCAAAATTCACAGTGTACTGTTCATAAATATGAAATTCAGGTCAAATTGTGTTGAATTTCCTGAAGGTGTGGCATTCTCCTGAGGTCCAGAAAATATTGCTTATAATTATCTTTGCCTTTTGTGCTGTTGTGTCTAATCATAATGTGAAAGGTTACTTCATTATCTTGGAGATTAGAAGCTTGTTGTGAGACAGCCCTTAGTTTTCCATTTGTAAGTGAGATTTTTGGTTCCTGTTTTGAAAATATTGTCAATATTTGTGATTTTGTAGTAGTAGAATGTTAGGCAGGATTTGTACTCTTTTAAATATGAAAATTAACTGTTTTTATGAAGTGTGTAGTAGAGAACTCTTGTTGAAGCTAGTGAAATTACAAGACATTGATTGAATGTTTAGGCTAGTATTGTAGAGGTGAGGATCAGGAGAGCTCTATCCTGTGCCCAGAAGGACAAGAGCTGATAGCAGAGCTGGAAGAAATAGAGTGGATGAGGTGTGGTCAAAAGCTTGAAATCACAATAGAGGAAGGAGGAGGACATTTCTGAGGTGCTTGTTTGGGAAGTCTTATCATTAGAACAAGCATAATGGAGATGAAATAGAAGGAGTTTGATATTTTCAGATTTGAATAATTATTGGGGTAACCTTAATACTTGTGGAGAAAATAATTTAATCCCTGAAGAAACCCCATGATTTCCAAACTAGCAACTGGAAAAAAAATGCCCATTTTTTTAATAGTCTGGAATTGCAGAAATTATAGTCAGTGACAGAGCTTAATTTTTGAAAATTAGGAATTATGCTTATTAATTATGGGTTTAATTCAAAATTGATGTATCTGACAATCATAACTTTTTTCTCAGATGTAAACAGGAAGTGTTGGTCCTTCACTACTAAGGGAATGCATGCTGTGGGGCAGGCAGAGATAGTCATCCTCTTGCAATGTTTACCTGATGAGAAATCTATCCCAAAGGACATCTTCAATCACTGCATACAGCTTTATCAAGATGCTCTGGCAGGTATAAAGGCATGCTTTAATCACTGGGATGATACTATTAAAATAGTATTTTTTAATGTCAACTTTGCATATATGAGATCGTGATCATTAGAGTAGACCATTTAGCAGGGCAGTAATCTATCTTATTTAGTGTCTTTGTGTTAAATTATACAGAATACATTAAAACTGAGCTTTAAACACTTTATTTTGTATTTGTGCAGTTAGAAACCCAGCTGCGTCTTTCTGCCAACTGATTTCATTTTGTAACTTGACATTATTCTTCTGTCTATAGGTAATGTTGTTGGAGAATTGGGCCACTCCTTCTTTACCCAGAGTTTTCTTGGCAGTAGGGAACATGGTGGATTTCTGTATGTCACAGCTACTTTTCAGTCGTTGCAGGATTTGGTGCTACCCAGTCCACCATACCTGTTTGGCATTTTAATTCAAAAATGGGAAACTCCTTGGGCTAAAGTTTTCCCAATTCGTCTCATGCTACGTCTTGGAGCAGAATATAGATGTGAGTAACTACAGCTATATCATTCAATTTGGGGAAAGAGTAAAGTGGCGATTTCTGACTAATACATTCTTTTGCAGTTTATCCATGTCCATTGTTCAGTGTGCGTTTTCGTAAACCTCTGTTTGGAGAGACAGGGCATACTATTATGAACCTACTTGCGGTAAGTTGTTCACATTTTCCAAGGGAAGACAGTTGTTATGCCTTGGCGATCATGATATACAAATTGTAGAAATAATTTGCTATGGTAGCAAAATTATTACCATTAACATAGAAACATAGAATGTTTGGCAGTTTGAATGTTTATATAGTTAAGACTTTACTGATCCGTGATCATGTGGATAAATTCTCTTAACTTTTTTTTCTTCTGTGAGAACCAGTTATCTATTTGGGATCATATGCTGACATACAGTGCCTTGAAAAAGTATGCAACCTCCAACCCTTTGCTCAAATAAATGAGTATTGCAACTGGGATTTTAATCAATTTAACTGAAATTTATTACTTATGAGTCACATGCTCCTTTCATGGTGGAGCCCAAAAAAACAGGATAAATTGCAAAGCATGAAAAACTAAAAATTTGAAAACTGAAATTTCAGCAGAGTTCAAAAGTATTCATCCCCCTTTGCTCAGTACTTAGTTGAACCATCTTTCGTAGTTATTGCAGCCAGTGGTCTTTTTGAATAAATCTCTGTATTAGCTTTGCAGAATGTGATGGAGCAAGATTTGCCCATTCCTCCTTGCAAAATTGTTCAAGCCGTGTCATGTTAGTTGGGTTGCAGTGGTGGACAATAGTCTTAAGGTCTTACCAGAGGTGTTTGATTCTCCATGGTTGCTCTGGCAGTGTGCTTTTGGTCATTGACCTGCTGAAAGATTGAATTGAATTGACTTTTTTTTTACATCCTTCACATACATGAGTAAAAATCTATACGTTACCTCTCTCTGAATGTGCAAATTTTAGTAGTTTGTAATAAATTGTATGTACAGTAAAATGTACAACAGATCAGTCTATATAGCATAGAAATACAATTGTGTCAGTGTGAATTAATCCGTCTAATGGGCTGGTGGAAGAAGCTGTCCTGGAGCTTGTTGGTCCTGGCTTTATGCTGTGGTACCGTTTCCCAGATGGTAGGCGCTGGAACAGTTTGTTCGGGTGATTCAGGTCCCTAATGATCCTTCGGGCCCTTTTTACACACCTGTCTCTGTAAATGTCCTGAATAGTGGGAAGTTCACATCTGCAGATGCACTGGGCTGTCTGCACCACTCTCTGCAGAGCCCTACAGTTCCCATACCAGGCAGTGATACAGCCAGCCAGGATGCTCTCAATTGTGCCCCTGTAGAAAGCCCTTAGGATTTGGGGACTCTGCTGAACTTCTTCAACCATCTGAGGTGAAAGAGGGACCATTGTGCTTTTTTCACCACACAGCCGGTATGTACAGACCAATCTGTGATGTGTATACAGAAGAACTTAAAGCTGTTCACCCTCTCAACCCCAGATCCATTGTTATCATTAGGGGTGTTCTTCCTGTAGTCCACAATCAGCTGTTTTGTTTTTGTGACATTGAGGGAGAGGTTGTTTTCTTGACACCACTATGTCAGGGTAATGACTTCTTCTCTGTCAGCTGCCTTGTTATTATTTAAGATAAGGCCAATCAATGTAGTATCATCTGCTAATTAGCAGTTCGGAGCTGTGGGTGGTGACACAGTCAGGGTGTACAGAGAGTAAAGGAGGGGGCTGAAGACATAGCCCTGAGGGACTCCTGTGGTGAGGGTCAGAGGGGCAGAAGTGAGGGAGCTCACTCTTATGGTGATTTGACAGGAAGTGTAGGATCCAGCTGCTCAAGGCAGGGTGAAGGCTGAGGTCTCTTCTTGTCGAGCTTGGAGGGAATTATGGTGTTGATTGCTGAATTGTAGTCCAAGAACAGTATTCTTACATAAGCATCCCTCCTCTCCTGGTCTGTAAGGATAGTGTGTAGAGCTTTGGCTATTGTGTCATCTGTTGATTGGTTGTGTCAGTAGGCGAATTGTAAGGTGTCTAGTGTGGGTGGTAGGATGCTGCAGATGTAATCCTTAACCAGCCTCTCAAAGCCTTTGCTTATTATTGAGGTGAGTGTAACAGGACGCCAGTTGTTCGGACATGTTATCTTGGTCTCTTTAGGGACAATAGTGAATGTTTTGAAGCAGGAGGGCATTCTATACTGGGAGAGAGAGAGATTTAAAAATGTCTGCAAACGCACCTGCCGGTTGTGCCGCGCCCTGGGATGCCATCCAGTCCTGCAGCCTGGCAGCTGTGGCTATTCACTTGTTGGAAACATCTGAGTACTTCAGCCTCAAAGATGACCAGGGTTCAGGTGGCATCGGCAGCAGTCTTCAGGGACTCAGTGTCCGAAACTTCAAACTGAGTATAAAAAAAGATTTAGCTCATCTGGGAGAGAGGCAACTTTAGCTTTGAAGTCTGCAATGGTGTGTCGACTTTGCCATAGGTTGTGTGTGTTGTTGGTGGAAAGTTGTGTCTGGATCTTGTCCCTGTATTGTTTTCTCCTCAGTTTAAGCTTTATAGTAGAGGATAGTAGGTTTTTGTCTCTGTATTTAGCAGCATTCATCTTCCCATCAATCCTGACCAGATTTCCAGTCCCTGCTACTGAAAATCATCCCATTAACATGATACTACCTCTACCATACAATAGAGATGGTGTTACCTGGCTGATGCACTGTATTAGATTTATGGCATGTGAACTTCTTAGTGTTGAGGTTGAAAGATGTACTTTAGACTCATCTGACCACGAGACCTTCTTCCTCACGTTTACAGTATCTTCCAAGCGACACTTCGCAAAGTCTTTATGGACAAGGATAGGATGCTTTTTTATTTAGTTTCTTCCACAAATACCCTTTTTGTCAAGGCCTTAGAAATTGTGGAGCCACTTCATCTCCAGTTGCAGCTGATGACCTGCTGCTCACTCAAAGACTGTTGACATCACAATAGCCTCTCTTGCAAGCACCATTCTTCTCCCGCTGCTAAGTTTAGAGAGGCAGCCCGACCTAGGCAGTGTGGCTGTGGTTTCATATTTCCACTTTTTCACAATGAGTTCTGGAGATATGTTCAGTGCCTTTGAGTTGATCTTGTACCTTTCCCCAGATCTGTGCTTCTACTATTATTTCCCTAACTTGACTTGCTCTTTTGTCTTTATTTTGGTTTGGTCTATTGAAAACCTCCCATAATGTTGGACCTTACAGAAAGGGGGTATGTGCAGTATTCTTACCAATTCATTGAAAACAGGTGATTGTCCAATTTTCTACATCAATAAATTGGATGAGTTGTTAAAGTAATATATTGCTACTGAGGAAAGTTAGCATAGTAATTACAAAGGGAATGAGTACTTTGTTAGCATTTAAATTTTGGTTTATACTTTTTTGTAAATTGTTGGCTGGTTTTGGAATTTTTCTTTTGATTTGACATGATGCACAATGTTTTGTGGATTAGCTCAAAAATCCTACTTAAATGTATTTTAAGTTTAGAAAATGACACTGTGAAATGTGAAAATAGTTGTGGGAGCGGAATACTTTGTAAAAGTAGTATGTAGTATTCAAATGTCATTTGGCAATCTTAAAGAAATGGGTTCAAATCAGGATGTTACAGTAAATCACAGTTTAAGAAGTTCACCAAATGGCTGGTGTGTACCAAATGCTTGTAAATACTACATACCTTATATTGGATGTAGTGAGTTGGTTTGGAAGGGCCTTTGGTCAATACAGCAGATGGTGAGGAGTATTATAGAAAACAAATTTCCCACCAGAGCTCAATAACATGCACATCTAAAGGTATTAATTTTCTGAAAATGCACGAGACAGGAACAGGCTACTTGGCCCTTCAAATCTGCTCCAGCATTCAATAAGGTCATGGCTAATCCAGTCTTGGTTCTCAATGGTATTCTTCCATTCTCTTTAACTCCCCTGTGGTTCAAATATCTATCACTGTCTAATGAGATTATAAACATTGAATATATTTAAAATGTGGGTAAACCAATACTGTGTCTATGCATACTTAAAATGGGTTTAATTCTTCCAGAGAAAATTTCATCTCTTTGCATGTTTTTAAAAATGATTTAATTATCTTTTGCATTTTTGCTTCAGAAAGGCAATAATGTTTTCAATAGGCTATATGCTAATAAAGGTTTCTTAAGAATTGTGACATATGTTCTTCAGAATCATTTTTGATTCTCTATTTTTCATCAGATTTCTCGATTGAGTTTTTTGAGAAGGTGATAAAGTGATTGAGGGCATTGTTATGGATACTGTCTACATGGCCTTCAGTAAGGGATTAAAGATGAATATGCTTGGGATCCATTATAGCTTTGTAGTTTGAATTTGGAATTAGCTTACCCATAGGAGACAGGGCAGTGATTCACAGTAGGGGTGTGTATGTGTGTAGATTGTTTGAAACAGGACTGGGAAAGGGGAAGAAATCAGAGTAAGAATGTGGGGAGGGGTGGAAGAAGTACAAGCTGGTAGATGATATGTGAAACTGGGAGAAGAGAAGGTGAACTGGAAAGGTGATTTGTGAAAGAGATGAAGGGCTGGAAAAGATAGGAGAGGACAGAAGACCATGGTAGAAAGGGAAAGGGGAGGAGCTCCAGAAGGAGGTGATGGGCAAGTAAGAAGAAAAGGTGTGAGAAAGAAGCAAGAATGGGTAATGGTAAAAGGAAGGGGGGTAATTACCAGAAGTATGAGAAATCGATATTCATGCCATCAGATTGGAGGCTTCCCAGATGGAATATAAGGTGTTGCGTCTCTGACCTGAGTGTGACCGTATCGTGGCAGTAGAGGAAGCCATAAATTGACATGTTGGAATGGGAAATAGAATTGAAGTGGGTGGCCACTGGGAAATCCCGTTTTTTGTGGAGGATGGAGCAAGGGTGCTCGCTGAAGCAGTCTCCCAGTGTACGTCAAGACTCACCAATGTACAGGAGGTCACACCGGGAGCACCAGAGATACGTGCTCAAAGTTGAGATGTCTCCTCACCTGGAAGGACTGTTTGGGGCCCTCAATGGTAGTGAAGGAAGAGGTGTAGGGGTAAGTGTGACGTTTATTCCACTTGCAAGGATTAGTGCCAGGAGGAAGATTAGTGGGGAGGGACGAGTGGACAAGGAAGTCATGTAGGGAACAATCCCTGTGGAAAGCTGGGGTGTGGAGTAGTGTTTGAGATAAAATAGAGGTGTTTAAGAGGCTTTTAGGTAGGGAATGGAGGGATATTGATCGTGTCAGCAGAGATTGGTTTAATTGAGCATCACGTTTGGCGCAGTTATTGGGGATCAATGGGCTTATTCTAGAGCTGAACTATGTTCTAGGAGAGATTAAAGTCGTTTCTGAAATTTTGGCTGCAGATTTCTATCTACATTTTAAGTTCATTAGTAGTACCAACTGTAATCAAATTTTAAAATTCTGTTAATACATAAAACATCTGTTTTTGTTTCATTTAGGATTTCAGGAATTACCAATACAAGTTACCTGTAGTACAAGGACTTGTGGTTGATATGGAAGTGAGGAAGACATGTATCAATGTTCCTAGCAACAGATACAATGAGGTATGCCAAATGTTTTCATGTATTCATATGAACTGGAAAGTCCTATGTTAAATCCACACCTGGAGTTGAAGCCTTGTACTTTTTTCTCCTATTCACATTGCCAAAGCTTATGCCAAGTAAATGCTTTCATCGGTTTACTCAATAATGACACAAAAATTACCCTATAACATTCAGCATTTTACAAATACGAGTTGATTTACAAAATTTAAGTGCTCTTTTGGATAGGGATTGGAAATGTTGTAAAGGCCCTTTCAAGAAACAGCACCACAAAATGCTGGAGGAGCTCAGCAGATCAAGTGGCATCTATGGAGGGAAATAAACAGTTGATGTTTTGGGCCGAGGTCCTTCATCAAGGCTGGAAAAGAAGCCATACTGAGAAGATAGGGGGAGAGGAAGGAGTACAAGTTGGCAGGTTTTAGGTGAGACCAGACAAGGGGGAAGGTAGGTGGGTGGGGCAGGGGGTATGACGTAAAAAGCTGGAAGGTGATGGTGGCATGAACATTAATATCTAACATCTGTTATCCATTACTCTATTTTCTGCCGTATACATCCCCAACCCTTTTTTGTTTACCCTATTCTGGTGGCCCTCTCACTTCTTAAAGTCAAGTTCAAGTTTATTGTCATTCAATAATACATATTATATACATATATCCAACCAAATGAAACAATGTTCCTTCAGACCAAGGTGCACAACACAGTATGTATAATCACACACAATACAAAGTAATATTACCATAAATACATGAACAAGTAATAAAATATATTCCAGAGATTGGCATTTAGCACAAGGTGTATTTATGACACTAGTCTGAAAGTAAAGAGTATAATACTACTGGTGCTTCATAAGTGATGAGAACTGGTGATGGAGGGCATGGGAAAAGAAGCTGATCCCATCCTAACAGGTTTTTGTCCTAATGCTATGGTACTTCCTGCCTGATTGTAGGAGATCAAAGAAATTGTGGAACAGATGGGAAGGATCCTTGACAATGCCGTGCATACACAGTGCTCCTGATAAATATCTCAGATAGGTGGAAGGGGGACTCTGAAGTTCCTCTCAGCAGTCCTTGCAATTCTTTGTAGGGTCTTGTACTCAGATGTCTTGCAATTCCCATACCAGACAGTGATGTGACTGGTCAGGACACACTCAATGATGCTTCTGTAAAAATTGGTTAGAGTGGGAGAAGGTGTGGGGAGAGAAAGAGCCTTGCTTGCCTACATATCCTCAGGAAGTGAAGACGCTGCTGTGCTTATGTGAATAAAGATGCGTTGATGTACTTGGTGAGGTAGTCCATTATATGCACTCGCAGAAACTTGGTGCTCCTAAATCTCTCCGCAGAGGTCATTTATCTGCAGTGAGGAATAGTCAGCCTGCACCTTCCTAAAGTCTACCATTCTACAAGCCACACTGCATCCTTTCTGTATGTCTCTTCTCTCCTCTGCCCTCATGACCTGTCCATCACCTCCATCTGGTTTCCCACCTCCTTTCCTTTATTCCAGTACCCTCTCCTATCAAATTCCTTCTTCAGCCCTTTATCTCTTCCACCTATCACCTTCCAGCTTCTCACAACATGTTCCCTTCCCCACCCACCTATCTTCCCCTTCACCTGGTCTCATCATTTCACCTGCCAGCTTAGACTCCTCCCCCTTCCCACCCCCAGTTTATTCTAGCTTCTATCCCATTGCTTTCTAGTCCTGACGAAGGGCTTCAGCCCAAAACTTTGACTGTTTATTTCCCTCTTTAGATGCTGCTTGACCTGCTGTGTTCTTCCAGCATTTTGTATGTGTTGCTCAAGTTTTCCAGCACCTGCGGAATCTCTTGTCTCTTTTACCCGGCCTTACATAGCTGGATCCTGGACTACCTGTCAGATTTCTGGCAGGAGGTAAGAGTGGGCTCCCTCACCTCTGACCTTCAACACAGGTGCCTCTTAGGGCTGTGTACTAAGCCCCCTCCTTTACTCTCTGTATACCCATGACTGTGTCGCCATCCACAGCTCGACTCTGCAAATTAAATAAATGATGACACTACACTGATTGACCTAATCTCAAATAATAATGAGGCAGCCTACAGAGAAGAAGTCATCACCCTGACACAGTGGTGACAAGAAAGCAACCTCTCCCTCAATGTCACAAAAGCGGAGGAGCTGGTTGTGCACTATAGGAGCAATGGAGACAGGCTAACCCCGAATGACATCTATGGATCTGAGGTTGAGAGGGTGAACAGCTTTAAAAATCACCAAGGATCTCACGTTAACTGTACATACCAGCAGTGTGGTGAAAAAGGCACAACAGTGCCTCTTTCACCTCAGACAGTTTAATAAGTTTGGCATGGGGCCACAAATCCTACAAACTTTCTATAGGGGCACAGTTGAGAGCACCCTGACTGGCTACATTACTGCCTGGTATGGGAACTGTACTTCCCTCAATCGCAGGACTCTGCAGAGAGTGGCGTGGACAGCCCAGCGCATCTGTAGATGTGCATTTCCCACTATTCAGGACATTTAGAAAGACAAGTGTGTAAAAAGGGCCCAAAGGATCATTGGAGACTCAAGTCACCCCAAGCACAAACTGTTCTAGCTGCTACCATCCAGGAAATAGTTCCGCAGCATAAAAGCCAGGACCAACAGGATCCGGGACAGCTTCTTCCACCAGGCCATCAGACTGATTAATTCATGCTGATGCAACTGTATCTCTATAATACTGTTGTACATAATACTGATTATAAATTACTATAATTGCACCTAACATGTTTAGACAGAAACATAACGTAAATATTTTTATTCATGTATATGAAAGATATAAGTAATAAAGTCAATTCAATTCAAGAGGCAGCTTTGTTGTGAGGAAACCAGATTTCATGGGAAAGTTTTAGATACTATCATTCATTCTTTGTGAGGGAAGAAGAAGAAAGACCCAGCAAATTAGCAAATCCATAACCAAGCTAGAAGACAAGATACGATTCAAGAATTAACAAAAGCATTGGGGATTTGCATAAATATAAAATAATAGGTTAAAAACAAATGCTGGAAATATTCAGTGGATGGGGATGGAAGGGTTTGAGGAATCATTAAAGTTGATCACTTTCAACTTAAAACATTATCTCTGGTGTTTTATCTCTCCTTAGACGCTGGCTGAGTGGCTGGGAATTTCTAACACTTGTATTTCATATTGTCAGCATCTTAGTTATTTTTAGCTTAATAAAACAAGAACATTGGAATAGGATTATAACTGACTTGTATTCAAATGATCAGTACTATAGATTATTGCACCTCGGGTTGATTAGTAAATAGGCAGCTGGACAAAATTTATATGTTGGAGTTAAGTGTGATATCACTGAACTTTTATTATCCTACAAAAATACTAAATATTAGATTCGTATCGCCGTCTTGCATTCTGTTTTGAAACTCAAGTGTGTTTTCACCATGTTTAGATATGAGCTGCCCCATGTAGCTATAATGAAGATGGAAATTTTTGTTTTGGAAATGAATTGAGTGTCCAAAAAAAGGTGAAGTGATGATTAGATTCTACTTCAATAAATACTGCTGAATGATGTGCTTGGGATTTAAATCCATTTTCTAAATGCTGTGTAGATAGTAAAGGGTGATTTCTTAAAGTTTATAGATTAAAAGTAGGAAAGGACTAATATTCAAACATAAAAGGCAGTTGATAAGTAGCATTTAAATTTATGGAAAAATAAGTGTTGAAGTCTAATTACAATATATAGGGATAAAATGAATATAATGATCAAAATATGTGGATTGTAATAGCTGCATAAACTGTGTATTGGTGTCTGAGTAAATATTTGTAATTTTTCCAAAGTATTGGGATGCAACTAGACTTTAAGTGGGATGAGCTCATGATGGGAAGGAAGTGGTGTCTTAACACTAAGTGCAGCAGATTGTGGTAGGAAAACAGAACTGCATCATTTTAAGAAAGCTAATTGAACTTTAGTTAAATTGAACTTTTTGTTCATCCCATCCTTTCATCACTAAATACCATGTATTCCATTGTGATCAACATAACCAGCATTTACTAAAGCATTTAAATGGTCAGGAATCTTTATACTGGTCATTCTAATGTTTGCATAGCAGATACTAATCTGTTATCAATGTTATGGATATGTAACTCATATAAACATAACTCACCTGATCTTGAAATTAACCTAAAGCTTGACACTGAATGCAGTTTTGGATTTTTGCTTTAGCTTGGTTTACATCTGTCATGTGTGATTTATATTCTGTTATTGCACAAGATAACTTGTGTAGATGGTTATGGAGTTTTAATACCTTAAAAGAAAATTTGTAATTATCTGTCTTTCCTTAATGTGGGGCCTTTTTGATGAAGATGATGAAGGCAATGAACAAATCGAATGAGCACGTGTTGGCATTTGGAGCTTGCTTCAATGAGAAGGCAGATTCACATTTGGTGTGTGTTCAAAATGATGATGGGAACTACCAAACACAAGCCATAAGTATCCACAACCAGCCTAGAAAGGGTATGTGCTTGTGAAGTTGCGTCATCTTTTCCTAATTTAAAATTAGATTATAACTGTTCAAGTCATTAAAAGAAAAGACATTAACTCTTGTAGCAGTAAATGAACTTTGAAATAATCCAGAGTGAACAAAATTGACAAAATTTCTATAAATTCTTTTTTGCAGTAACTGGAGCCAGTTTCTTTGTGTTCAGTGGCGCTCTGAAATCATCTTCTGGCTACCTGGCCAAATCTAGCATTGTTGAAGGTATGATGGTAGAAAGTTTGTAATAAAGTCAAAGATCAATTTTAGATTTGGGATTCATTACTTTTGAGATTGATATTTTAACAAATGCAAAACACAGTGTCATGCCAAGACAAAAGGTAAGTTTTGATCTATATCAAAAGATGGGAGTTCTATATTGCACAATGATACAAATAATATTCTAAAAGTAATAAGTCTTTGACTTGGGGAGAGTAAAATACTACTCTGGTTTCTTAGTTCTGTTCAACATTCATTTGGATTACCCATAACCTGATTGTGTTTTGCATTTGGGTTAAACGTTATGGAATTCATATCTCTAAAAACGTAAGATGTGTGCTATGTTGTCATTGTTATTCTGCTGTATCTTTTATTTTCAGATGGTATGATGGTGCAAATCTCAGCTGAAACAATGGATTCTCTACGACAGGCAATTCGAGAAATGAAAGACTTTACCATAACCTGTGGCAAAACAGATGCTGAAGAAACGCAGGAGCATGTTCACATCCATTGGACAGAAGATGACAAAAATATCAACAAAGGGTATTTGATTTAAATTGTTGGTATAAGAAAATAGAATAAATCGGATTGTGGTTAATTGGGACACACTGGGATCAGTATAAAAATGACAAACTCCCATTTAACTGCATAACAAATTATGTATTTAAATACAGAACAAATTAGAACACTGTCAATACTACTGGTGTTTGTCATATTTGGCAATGACAAGAAACCTGTGTGGGAGAGTTTTTAAGAGCGGAACAATGGGTGGTTCTACTCTCTTGGTCTCTGTTGTCTGGGACAAGAAGAAGTCACAACTGGGGTCTTCCCTGGTTGCAGTGTATGACAATGATTACTTCTATGCCTTGTCATGCCCTTCACTCTCCGTGTAGCATTGCAGAACTGGCTTCCTGGCCACTTGATTTCACTGTAGATCTTGTCCGCTGGAACTGACTTTGCATGCTAGGACAGTCATGTCCTTATCCCACCATGGTATGAGACCTGCCGCCAACCCTCACCTGGTTTAGCCCACCTGTCAGTGTACCAGGGTGCAGCCTCTGTTACGTGCAAACAGCTACTTGGAGCTGAGAGTCCAGTGGGGACCAAAGGTAACATTCAAGATGACTGTCAATACCTTCAAATTCTTTGTAGTTCCTACCTTGAAGTAGTATAATCATTTTATTCTCGCTCCCGCTTCTGGCATTTCCAAGTCTTACTGCTTATTTCTCACCAACTATCAGACAAAAATCACTGCTTTTTGAATACAAATGCATGCAACTGTGTTTTAAAAACTGACCACTCAAAGCACAGTGTAGTGTCTTAATGGCTACATGATGTGCATGTGACTGACATTAGTTAGAACATGTTTGGCAGCAGTCTTCTGTTCCAATTAAGTGGCATATTGTCCCAAATAAACAAGCGAATCCTGGCTATGTTTTTTGATTTGTTTTTGTTCTTTGAGTTGTCCCAGATAGCAGCTGCCCCGATTAACCGGTGGCCCAATTAACCGGAATCCACTGTAATCATGTTTTATAGATCTAAGGTTCTTCCATTGAAGATTAGGGATTTGTGTGGATTAGTGAAGCATAATTAGTAGCTGCAATCAGAAATAATGATGAAATGTTGCAAACTTCTCTTGGTTCCTGTGCAAAATTACTGTACATTTTTATTTCTCAAGAGCCACAAGAAAGAAATATAAACAGAGATCATTTGCTGCTGGGGAATAGTGTTTAAGATGGCTGTCCATATCCCTCCCTCCAACTCCCCCCCACCCTCACCAATTTAGAATGACCCACAGTCTGAAATTCTCTCTTGTTTGAAAGTAGAGCTCCCAATAATTTATAAAAATGAAGTTGCTACTTTTATTGTGACAAGCTTATTAAAATGCAGATTGGTATATATGCTTGTCATAGAGTCATTAGTGTTTCAGTTTTCAAAATTATCACTGGATTAATTTGAACTTTGTGCTTCAACATTTGTAGTCTCATCAGTCCAATTGATGGCAAATCCATGGATGAAATTCCAAGTGTGAAGATATTTCATGGTTCAGAATTCAAAACAAATGGCAAAGTCATTAGATGGACAGAGGTAATGGAGCAATACATTGAAATATTGTTTCTGGTCACATTTTGCATATTTCTTGGATGTCCAAAAATAGGTGTCACTTTTCATTAGAGACAGAAAATGTATTGCTGCTTTCTATTGCTGTTCTGCCAATTAAGGTTATATTATCATAGTTTTGCTCAGATCCCCAAGCAGATAATTTACAAAATTTATTTTGCGCACCTGATTCCCACGTTCAGATTGCTTGTGTACATAGCAAACAAAACAAATTTCAACAAAGATCCCAATGGAATTCCTCTCCCCACCTTGAATGACATAATGGGGTGACATGGGAAAATCTGAAAGAAACTATCCATGAAAGTTTTCCGGAAGCCCTTGACAAGATGTCAAAGCCCCATATTCCACTTTGCTGTGTGTCAAAGACTTCAAGATAGTAGTAAAACACAATTTAAAATATGAAAAATACTAAAAACAAATCATGAATAATGTCCTTTTTGCTTTCTAACTCCCTCGCCCCCAATTTTCCCTTGCCCACACCCCAATACCATCCTACTCCCATGATTAAATGTTACCTCATAAAGGGAAACAATGAAAGATTCAGCTCCAGCTCAATTACCAAGCATAGCCAAAAAATACTAGGCAGAGTTCATTGGTAAGCTTGAGCTCACAGATTATGTGGGAGTCCTGAAAGTTATCCATTGTATGTTGATAGTGCTAAATGGAGTAACAACAAAACGGCCTACTATATCTTGGCTGATATTAAGCTTTTTAAAAATTATTTTAATACATTTTCTACATAACTATAGATAAAAAAAAACCAGATCAAAATGAAGAACATTGATACAGTGCAAAAATAAACATACAATAACAATATGATACAAAGAAAGATAATTGAGAAAGCACCCAAATTGAAGACAAGTAAAATTAGTATCCTCCCCAAGCCCCACAACACAAAAAAAACTCCAGACCAACCACAACACAATATAGAGAATATAAATCAGGACAGTCAAACCCCCAAAGCTGTAAATACACTTAGCAACAGAAGATATTAATGTCTACTACCAAAAGAAAAAGGAGCTGAAGCAAGGGACCGAAAAAAAAACCTTAGTTAAGAGGAAGGTTATGAAAGTACTCAATAAAAGGTCCCCAGACCTTATGGAACTTTAAATCCGAATTAAGAACTGAATAATGAATTTTTTCAAGGTCTAAGCAGGCCATAATATCATTGAGCTTGCGTGAGCGGGGCAACATCTCTCCATCTAAGGAAGATTAAATGTCTAGCCAGGAAAGAGGCAAAAGATAATATTCGACACTTAGTCGAACTCAGACGTAAATCTGTCTCACCCCAGAAACCGAACAAAGCAATTAAAGGGTTTGGTTCTAGGTGGTGATTCAGAATGTACAATAACGTTATGAAGACATCTTTCCAAAATTTCTCCAAGCTAGGACAAAACCAGTACATATGAATGAGAGAGGCCTCGCCCCTTTTGCATTTATCACAAAGCGGACTAATGTTAAGGTAAAATCGAGATAATTTAGATTTAGATATATGGGTTCTATGGACAATCTTAAACTGTAAAAGGCAATGGCGAGCACAAAGAGAGGTTGAATTAACCGATTTGAGGATCGAGTCCCAAGTCTCATCAGATAAGGAGGTATTTAAATCCTGCTCCCATGCCATTTTAATTTTATCCACAGAGGCACGTCGTAAGGCTGCTAATTTATCTCGAATAAATGATATTAAACCTTTACCTAGTGGATTAATGGAAAGAAATAAGTCCATAACATTTTTCTCAGGCATTTCAGGGAAGTTAGGAATTAAAGGAATAATAAAGTGTCTAATTTGGAGATATCTAAAAAAAATGAGCATTGGGCAGATTGAACTTAGCAGAGAGCTGTTGAAAAGAAGCGAAGCGATTATCAATAAAAAGATCTTCAAAATGTCTAATGTCCTTCCTATACCAATCATGGAATACTGAGTCATACGTAGTAGGTAAAAAAAGGTGATTATGTAAGATAGGGCTAGAAATGGAAAAACCATGGAAACCATAAAATTTCCTAAACTGAGCCCATATACGCAAAGTGTGTCTAACAAGAGGATTAACTATTAATCTGGACAAACTACTAGGGAGTACAGAGCCAAGAAGTGCAGAGATAGATAATACTTTAGTGGAGCTCAACTCCATTGCCACCCAATTAGGGCACTCGGGTTGGCCATGGAAAAAAGACCAAAAGGTAGCACAACATATATTGGCTGCCCAATAATATAAACGAAAGTTAGGTAAAGCCATGCCACCCTCTTTTTTAGGTTTTTGGAGATAGAGCTTATTAATTCTAGAGCGCTTATTCTTCCACAGATACAACAAAATAATAGTCTAAGGAATCAAAAAAAGATTTAGGAATAAAAATTGAGATTGATTGAAATAAATATAAAAGTTTAGGGAGAACATACATTTTAATAACATTAATATGACCTACCAAAGATATAGATAGAGGTGACCATTGTAACAGACTGTTTTATAGTATATGAAAGATTGGCAAAATTTTCACGAAAGAGATCTTTAAACTTCCTTGTGACTGTAATCCCAAGATAAGTAAATTGATTATGATCTACTTTAAAAGGGAGATCACGAAATGTTAATTCTTGTGCTTCTTTATTAATTGGGAAAAGTTCGCTCTTATGTAAATTAAGTTTATAGCCAGAGAACTGGTTAAAACTGGTCAAGAAGTGAAAACATTGGAGGTAAGGATGTAGACGGATTTGAAAGAAAAAGTAATAAGTCATCAGCATAAAGAGAAACTTTATGCTCAACACCCACTCTCCAAATCCCGGTCAATTCAGGACAATTTCGAAATGCTATCGCCAAAGGTTCTATAGCCAAATCAAAGAGAAAGGGACTTAAAGGGCATCCCTGACGGGTGCCAAGTTTGAGATTAAATAACTGGGATTCCTGAAAATTAGTTAAAACAGAGGCAGTAGGACACAAATACAGCAATTTGATCCAAGAGATGAAACTTTGACCGAAGACAAATTTTTCTAAAACTGCAAAAAAGGTAGTTCCACTCTATACGATCAACTGCTTTCTCCGCATCGAGGGAAATAACACATTCAGGAATCCCAGTTGGAGGTGAATATAAAATGTTAAATAAACGCCAAATGTTTAAAAAAAGGAAGACGGTTTTTAATAAAACCAGTTTGGTCATCAGAAATAATAGAGGGAATAACAGTTTCTAATCTATAAGCCAAAACTTTAGCCAAGATTTTAACATCAACATTAAGCAAAGAAATCGGCCTATACGAGGAACACTCTGTTGGGTCTTTACCCTTTTTTAATAAAAGAATAATAGATGCCTCATTAAAAGAGGGTGGCAATTTGCTGTAATTAAACGGGTCAGATAATACTGAGAATAACTGAGGAGAAAGAAGTGAAGAGAATAATATATAAAATTCTACGGGGAACCCATCGGGTCCAGGAGATGTCCCTGAGGACAGTGCAGAAATTGCAAAAGATGTTTCTTCTGATGATATAGACGCATTAAGTTTGGCTTTAAAATCAGATGAAAGCGAAGGAATATTCAGATTATTTAAAAAATGTTCAACAGAGATATGTTAATTCAAAGATTCAGAGGAATAAAGTCGAGAATAGAAATTTTTAAATGCGTCATTGATTTCTAAGTGATCCGATGTAAAGTCTCCATTCTCCTTCTGGATCTTTGTAATATGTTGTTTGGCTTTGGAACGCCTCAGCTGATTGGCTAGAAATTTACCAGATTTGTCACCATGAATATAAAAGCGACTCTTACTTTCAAGAAGTTGGTGTTCGACAGGTTGAGTAGACAGAAGATTAAATTTAGTTTGAAGTTCTATACGCTTCTTGTATAGTTCAGGATTCTTAGTTTGAGCATACAGTTGATCCAATTCTTTAATCTGATTAATGAGGTCTAATCGATCTGCACAGGACTTTCTATTAAGATTTGCTGTATAGGAGATTATTTGACCCCTCAAATATGCTTTCATGGCATCCCAGACAATCTGGGATGACACTTCAGGTGATGTATTGGTGTTAAAATAAAAGGTTATCTGATCCTTAGTAAATTTTAGAAAATCATCATCCGATAATAAAGTCGAATCAAACCGCCAGTGTTTAATCCTCTGAGGGAGACCAGGAAAGTTTAAAGACAAAGTAATTGTGGCATGGTCAGAAATCAGTATACTCTGATAGTCACAAGAATAGACAAATGGAATGAGTTGGTTATCGAGTAAGAAGTAGTCAATTCTAGTAAAGGTATGGTGAACATGTGGAAAAAAAAGAATAATTTCTCTCAGTAGGATGAAGGAAACGCCATATATCAGAGATACCATAATTAGAGAGAAACGATTGGATAGCTAAGGCAGATTTAGTAGGTGGTCTAGTAACAGAGGACGATCGATCCAAATTAGGATCTAACCAACAATTGAAGTCATCACCCAGTATAAGAGAGTATGAGTTTAAGTCTGGTAGTGAGGAAAAAAAACATTCAAAAAAATTAACATCATCAAAATTGGGGGCATACAGGTTTGCTAGTACAACTTTAGTATTATATAGTTTACCAGAAACAATAATAAAACGGCCATTTGTATCAGATATTCAGATATCTTATTATGGAGTTCAAAAGGAATATTTGAGTTAATAAGGATGGAGACCCCCCCCCAGCTTTGGCGGCAAAGGATGAATGAAAATGCTGACCCGCCCACTTTGACAAAAGCCGGGAGTTATCAGAACAACGGATATGAGTTTCTTGAAGGAAAGCAATGTCAGCTTTGAGTTGTTTAATATGTGAGAATACCTTCCTTCTTTTAACAGAATGATTCAATCCCTTTACATTCCAGCTCACAAATTTAAGTGTACTAGCCATTATCAATTGTTAATGCATAGAAGGCAGCAGGCATATAAAAAGTCAAGCAGTACAATAACAGTCTGGGAGCAAAAATGTAAACATAGATTCGTAGAATCAAAACATAAACATGTCCTGAGTAACAAAGGAAAGCAAAAGAAACAGTGAGTGGTGTTAGAACTGGAGAATCCACCCCACCCTCGCAACCCAAAACTAGACGGCTACCAAAAAAAGCAGCTAGCTCTACCAAAAAAATTAACCCAAATATGACTTCCAGTTCTGTGTCATTAACAACAGTTCTGTATAAATACTATAGCAAATGGTAACTAGTTTATGCACTAGAAAACATAATTACAAATAGGAACAACTTCAGCAGAAGTATAAAACTTAATACAAAGAAAATCAGAAGAAAACTAAAACTAACCTACCCGCGAAAAATTTAAGAAGATTAAAAGAAGAAAAAAAGGGAGGGAGAAAAGGGGGAAATTATAGATTCGAGGAGAGTACTTATCAACCATTTACAGAAAAAAAAAGCAAAACTTAAACTGTGAATCAACCAACTCGGAGGCCTTCAATAAAAACTCCAAACCTCCAAAACAAGTTAGAGTCAATTGTAGAACTCTATAGATAAAAATATACAAGAATAAAATAGATTACACAAGTACAATCTAAACGTCCACAGGGAAACATTAAACTCAGATTATCTATTTAGAAAAAACGCACCAACTCCAGGGAGAGATTGTCTACAGCCCTTAGAGTTTCAATAGATAATGTCCGAGTTATTCAAGTAAAGTCTTGAGTCCGGAAAAAATAATTTTACTACGAGAGGTACTTATCCACCATTTTAGAAGATCCAACCGGGTTCCGAAGAAGACTGGATGGCCGGAAGACTTGCAACAAATGCCTTAGCCTCCTTCACCAATTTAAACCACTTATATTCTCCAGTAGTAAGCGTAATTCGGAGATCGGCTGGATTTCGAAGGGAGGGTCTAAGTCCACGATCAAAAAGCACTTTCATTACACCTTTAAACTCAGCACGCATCTTCAGAACCTGGGAGGCAAAATCCTCCACAAAACGAATGTCAGAATCTTGAAAAGCAAAAGTACCTCTGCGGAGTGCCTCCATAATCAAACGGTTTTTCACCTGGTATTGATGAAAGCACAAAATTACCAGTCGTGGGTGGGAACCCAGAATTGCGCGGGGAACGTAGATCCTGTGTGCCCTTTCAAGCTCAGGTGGATTCGGAAGAAATTCTTTCCCAAAAATCTCACAGAGAAAATCAGAAAAAAATTTCACGAGAGAACCCTGTTCGGTGGCCTCTGGCAAACCAAGAATTCGTAGATTGCAACGTCTGCTCCAGTTTTCAAGATCCACCATTTTGGAAAAAAGTTTACAATTCTTCTCCTCTAGACTGGAGCAGAAAGTTTCAAGGTATTGAACACGGCGTTTTAAATCTTCAGAAGTCGAGTCGATGCGAGATAAATGTTCAGCATGTTCGTCCACTCTAGCGTTGATCCGATCCAATTT
Source organism: Hypanus sabinus (assembly GCF_030144855.1). Classification (NCBI taxonomy): domain Eukaryota; kingdom Metazoa; phylum Chordata; class Chondrichthyes; order Myliobatiformes; family Dasyatidae; genus Hypanus; species Hypanus sabinus. The sequence goes on along the minus strand of NC_082716.1, from coordinate 43,659,216 downwards.
GACATCCAGCTGGTTGAAAGAAGTTCTAAATTCCTTTAAAATATCTTCTCGATGCTGTTCCAAAGCAGCGAGAATGTCAGCCGGCAAAGCCGTAGTTTCCTTTTTCCCAGTTTTAGTACTTTTGGTAGACATTATAAGATAGATGTGTTCACAGGCAAGTAAAAGAGACCTAATAAAATACCTAACTAAGGTTTAAGAATGGAGACATATAGTGCAAAGATAGGGAGAATGACAGAGCAAAAGTTCGGAGCAGCTAAACAATTGCCATCTTACCGGAAGTCTCCGATATTAAGCTTTTTGACTGATGGCAGTTACCAGGCAAGTGGTAACTATTTCATTTTTACTTCATACACGTGGATGCATTTGGTGACTTACGGCGCAGATACTGTTTCTACAGCTTTTGATGTCACAGTAATTATTCTGTTTATTCTTTGGATGTGGGTGGTTGCTGATAAGTTATTAAATGTGTGAATGGTGTGGAGTTTCATTTACCCAGAACATGTAAGTATGGAGATTTTCTACCCTCTCTGAAGCAGTGAGGTATTTATGACAATCTGTGGATTTTATGATCACTATTTCTTATAAAATTTAAATCTTAGCTACCTGCATTTAGATGGACTTAAACTTGAATTGTGGATCATCAGTGTAAACCTCTGGATTGTTGGTCAAGAAAAACAAGCACTTTGATACCATACCTGTGGCAGATCCTGTAATTGTTTCTGTTTCAGAGATTAACTTGACATTAAGTGTAGCACTTCCAGTGTTGGCAGTCCTAAAGAACACTGTTTGCTAGTAATGTATCTGAATTTGAATTTGACCTGTTTATTATGGATAATGTTTTATTTATTAGGATATGCCATTATTTGCTTTTCTTTTTCTTAGACACATCCTTGGAGTCTGGGGATGATGTTTTCATTCTAGTTTTGTAGTCCCAAATATACTGTGTTTATTTTGATTGGTCATGGATCAGGGATTTCAACAAGTTGCTGATGATACCCTCAAAGCCTCTTGGAGGAATACATCTTTGAAACATTTACTGAGTTTTATTGGTAATTAGACAATTATGCAAATTGATAGGAGGGATCCAGACAGCCCCTCAAATCTGTTTGAACCATTTAATGACTGATCTGATAATCTCATCTCTGCTTCCAATCTACTCATGGTGATCTTTTGTTCCTTGCTTATTAAGAATCAATCTCTGCTGCAAAATATTCAAAGTCTCTGCTTCCTCTGTAGAGTTCCAAAGTTGTGCAAATTTCAAGGAGAAATTTTGCCTTACCTGTCTTAAGTGAGTGTATCTTTGTTTAACTAGTGATTCTAAATTATTGATTCTTCCTCAAGAAGCGTAACCTCCCTATCCATCTTGTTAAGATTTTCAGGATCATGTGTGTTTCTATTAAATCTCTTGTTTTTTCAAACTCTAGAGGATACAAATTTATGTCTGATCTTTATTTAGAAGATAATCTGCATATTTCAAATACTGGTTCTCTTGATTGGTTACATTTCTCAATTATGTTTAGGAGAATTAGAAGGTATTCTCAACCTTGAGATGTGTGTAGTTCTGAAGAAATGAGCTTTAATATGGTGTTAGAGATGGTGACTTTATGTACCGCTCCCAAGGGCATCATCAAGTATTCCCTTTCAGAATTACTACAGTTGAGATCCGCAGGCACGGACACTGCAGTAAGCAACATTGTTTCAAATCCTTTTTTAAAAAAAACACGATTAATATTCTGTATTGCCCTTTTGGGACTGCAGACAGCCCAAGGAGCAAGTGCAGCAGCAGGGAGGTCTCCATTGCCTTGGGAAATGTGGCTGAAGATAATCCTGAAACTCAGGGCCCTAAGGTCCTCCTTCTCAAGACCATCTTGGCTAATGTACAGTCAGTAGAAAATAAATCGAAGACCTTGGAAAAATATTGTAGTACCAGAGAGACAGCAGGGATTAATGGGTACTCTGCTTCACTGAGATATGGTTCATACTCAGCACTCTGGACGTAGCACTCCAGTCCAAAGCTTCAACTTCCACCTCATGAGCTGGACAGTGGCGTCATGTAAAGAGAGGCAGCGGCATTTGCTTCATGATTAACTCAGCATGGTGCACAGATATGGCAATTCTGACTCAGCCCTCTTTCTCAACCTGGAACATCTGGATCTGCCAAGCGAGTTCTCTGCCATCCTCCTGGTTGCAGTCTACATCCCACCCCTGGCAATCATCAAGCTGGCTAACAGAGTGGTCAACGGTTACAAGACCGTGCACCCTGATGCCTTCCTGATCATTGCAGGGATTTCAACTATGCCAGCTTGAAGAGATCCTGACAGGCTACCACCATGTCACCTGTGGTACAAGAGGAGCCCACAACTAATCCCTGTTACATCACCGTTAAAAATGCTTACTGTGCCATCCAATGCCTATACTTCGGAAAGTGATGATCTTGCTGTACATCTACACTCAGGTATGGTCACAGGAGGTGAAGGAGTCTTCACAGGACTGCTTTGAAGTGATAAATGGAACCATATTCAGGAATTTCTTTTCGGATCTTAATGAATATACCACAGTCATTGCCAACTTCATTTAGACTTGTGTGGATGAGTGTGTGCCTTTAAGATTGTTCCAAACATACCCAAGCCAGAAGCCTTTGATAAATCAGGAGGCTCATAATCTGCTGAGTGCTAGATTTCCAGTGTGAAACACAGAAGGGTTTGAGCTAAGCTAGTTTTCAGGAGGGTTTAAACTAGTTTTGCGGGGGATGGGAACCAGAGTACCAGGTCAGAAAGTGGAGGGATGAAGAGGAAGGTGAATGTCAGGGCCCGTTAAAAATAGACAGGAGCATAGCAATAGAAACAATGGAATGGATAGTTTGAAGTGTGTGTATTTAAGGTGAAGAGCATAGATCAGTACATGGAACTAGGTTGAGAGAGGGACAGGAATGGGTGCTTAATGTCCCAGAGTTTCAATGCTTAAGAAAGCGTGTAGTTGCACTACTAATCGGGGACATCACAGCGGCATTCAGAAAGGACATCAGGAGGGCTCATTCACTGAGTATATGGATAGAACTCAAAAATAGGAAGGGTGCAATCACTCTGAAGGGATTGTACTACTGAATGCCCTGCCCCAAATTGCCCTGGGGCATTGAGGAACAGACACGCAGGCAGGTTAGGGAAAGGTATAAAAACAGTAGGATTGTTTTCATGGGGACTTCAACTTCCCTAATATAAACTGGGACCTTCTGAGTGCAAGATGTTTAGATGGGACAGAATTGGTTAGGTGCATCCAAGAGGATTAAATCAATACGTAGATAGTGCAACAAGAGGAGGGGCTATACTGGATCTGGTGTTGGATAATAAGCCTGGCCAGGTGGCCGACCAATGTGATCACAACTCCTTAAGTTTTAAGATAGCTATAGATACAGTAAGGATAGGTATGACTTTGCGGGAGAGAATTATATTGGAGCAGGACAGATTATGAGAGCATTAGGCAGGAACTAGAGAGCAACTGTTTTTAGGTAAGTTCACATCTGACACATGAAATGTGTTTAAAGACCAACTGCACAGAGTACAAGATAGGTGTGTTCCAGTCAGAAGGAAGGATAAAAATGGCAAGGTAAGAGAACCTTGGATGTCGAAAGAGGTGATGAATTTAACAAGAAGGAAGACTAAAGCTTGGGGAGCTAGGATCAAACACAGCCTTTGAGAATTACAAGGAAAGCAGAGAAGAACTCGAAGGGAATTTGGAAAGGCAGGAAAAGTCCTTGGCAAGCAAGATTAAAGAGAATCCCAAGGCATTCAATGCACACCAAGAGCAAGAGAAGAGGATAACTAGGAAGGAGGTAGGACCATTCAAGCATAAAGAGGGGAACATTTGCTTGTATGTGTGGATTATATGGGTGAGGTCCTTAGTGAGTACTTTACATCAGTATTTACCAAGGGCAAGTACGTAGAGGATAGGGACATCAGTGCTGAGCGTATTGATATGCTAGGTAATTTCGAGGTAAAGGAGGAGGTTGTGTTGGGTCTCTTAAAAAGCATTGAGGTGATAAGTCATGAGGGCCTGATGGGATATACTGTACCCCAAATTAAGAGATTGCTGGGGCCTTGACCAATAACTTTGTCCGCCCTAGTCACTGACGAGGTCCCAGAAGACTGGTGAGTAGCTAATGTTGCTCTATTATTCAAGAAGGGAAGCAGGGATAATCCTGGAAACTATAGACTGGTGAGTCTCACATCACTGGTAGGGAAGTTACTGGAGAGAATCCTTCAGGATCGGAGTTACAAATATTTGAAAATTATGGCCTAATTAGGGAGAGCCAGCATGGCTTTGTGCAGTGCAAATTATGTCTTATTAACTTGATTGAGGTTTTTGACGAGGTGACAAGAATGATTGATGTGATTTTAGTACAGTTTTAAGAAGGTCACTCAAAAGAGGCTCACTAAGAAGATTAGGATGCATGGGATCTGTGTTGAATTGGCCACTTGGAATCAGAACTGGCTTATGTTGTAAGTCAGTGATCTGGATGACTGAATTGTTGATTTTCTGGACAAATTTGCAGATGAAGTGAACATAGGTGGAGGGGCAGGTGTTGTTGAGGAAGCAGGGGGACTGCAGTAGAAAGTAGGTATATTAGAAGAATGGGTTGATGGGCTGAATGTCTTAATTCTGCTCCTATGGTCTTAACCATAGAAGACAGAGGGTAGTGGTTGAAGTGACTTACTCTAGCTGGAGGTCCACAAGAGACTGTAGGGGATTTTAGACAGTCAGCTTGATCTTGGATGCAACCATCCCTACCATCAAAGACATCCTCAAGAAAGCAGCATCCATCATCAAGGATGGTCACCATCTGGGACATGCTTTCTTATTACTACCATCAGGAAGGAGGTGCAGGAGCCTGAAGATCAATACTCAATGGTTTAGGAATAGCTTCTTGCCCTCTCTCATCAGATTTCTAAATGGTCCATAAACACAACCTCACAGTTCCTCTACTGCTTTGTTTACTTTATTTATTGTAACGAATAGTAATGTTTTTGACTTGCACTATACTGATGCCACAGAAAAATCTCACAACCTACGGCAGTGATAATAAACCAGATTCTGATTCTGAAAGTAATCCATTTGGAACTTTGACATTGGGAGCAGGGCGATAGAATATCTTAGTTTTGCAGATGTTAAGTTCTTGGAGCTCAATTTTTCATACATCTCAATGAACAAGTTGCCAACAACTTGGAGCATGACCTCTTAATGCGCATATGTAAAGCTTTGTATTGCAATATGATGAGATGTTAGTGACCTTAATTCAGGAATGGAGTTAATGTAGTTTAAGCAGTTCCCCATTTGACATAGCCAGAGGAGGTAATGAGGATAAGCTCTCACTACCTATAAAGTGCTTCCACATGACTTGCGTCTCAAATAGCCTCTGTCAACCAAGTCCAGCTCCCGGCCTTCACGTGGCGGAACTGTTCCTACCAATGGGAGAAGGGGCAAAGGCGGGTATCTGCCGCCTCAAAACCAGATGCTTTGGGCAGGTGGGGCTCGTTAGTCCTGGTCGACTGCCCACCTAGGAGAAGGAAAACTCTGATTTTAAAACCTCTGCTGCCTTGCGGCCACACCCAAAAATGGGAAAAGCTATGGGAGTAAACCCTGAGAAGAAATCTGGAGCTGGAGTCCTGTAGGTGGTCAATAGGGAGGAATTCATCCATCTATTGTCCGGCAACTCCTGCAGCCAAAGAGGCCACCATGTGTAATGATCTTCGTGCCAGTGGATCCTGACCTCCGAAGCCAAGAGAGTGGGACTGTCTCCGTACTAAGGCTTTTTCACTATTATATCTTTCATGCACAGGTCCTTGTGTTGTTGTACATCTTCATCTTCCTTCTCTCTTCAAAAATCCTACGGTGATAGGAGAGCAGCGAACCAACAGGTGGAGGTGACCACTGAGTTGCAGTTGCAAACCTGCACGTAGGCAGCCCTTGGACAGATGGTTGTTCTCCTCTGAACCCAGGGCAGTAGGGGAGTCCGGCAGCATCCAGGGTGACTGGGCAGCCCTTTTTAGGACAGCGCTGCCCACCCTGTAATCAGGGAGGGGCCTAGAAAAGGTGGCCTAAACATTGCCTGCCCTAGATCATCCAGCCAGTTAACCGTGGCTGACGGATCACCCAATCATTGTGGTCGAAATCAAAAGAAAAAGATTCTCCGTCTAGGAGCATGGAACGTTCGAAGCACCTTAACGGATAAGGAAAACACTGTAAGATCTGAAAAGAGAACAGCTCTCATTGGTAAAGAACTTGCTCGCTACAACATTGACATCGCAGCGCTGAGCGAAACCAGGGTTGCAGATGAGGGATCCATCACTGAGCTTGCCAGCGGCTACAACTTCTTCTGGAGTGGAAGGGTACAGGACGAAGACAGGATCCACAGAGTGGGCTTCGCCATAAGGAGTACCCTGATGAAACAGCTCCCCGACCTGCCTGTTGGCATCAGCAAAAGATTGATGAAACTACGTCTGCCCCTCAGCCAAAATCGACATGCAACTATTATTATTGCCTATGCCCCCACCCTGACCAGCCCTACTGAAACCATAGAGCAGTTTTACGCCGACTTTGACTCCATCCTGTGCTCAGTGCAGGTCAGTGATAAGCTGATCTTGCTGGGAGATATTAATGCCCGAGTCGGCCAAGACCATGATCAGTGGAGAGGAGTGCTCAGCAGACACGGAGTTGGGAAGATGAACAGCAATGGCCTTCTGCTTCTCAGCAAATGTGAAGAGTATGACCTCACTATCACGAACAGTGTTCAGAATGGCCAACAAATTCAAGACAACATGGATGCACCCTAGATCCAAACAATGGCATCTGATCGATTATGTCATTGTCTGTCAAAGTGACATCTGAGACATAATCATCACATGAGCCTTGCGAGGAGCAGAGTGTTGGACGGACCACAGACTCCTCCGCACCACTCTCAAGCTACACGTCGTTCCATCTCACAAAAAGCGTCCAAAGGCAGTACGGCCATCCTTTAACACCTCCAAACTTCAGCACCCTCTGTGTCTACGTGAATTTCAAAATACTCTTAAGCAGAAGCTATCAACAAACCAGCCACTCACGGGTAACCCAATCCAGAAGTGGAGCCACTTCAAAATGCTGTAACTGAAACGGCAAGATCAACCCTAGGCCACAGAAAGCGCACTCACCAAGATTGGTTCAATGAGAATAGCACCATCATCAATGACCTACTCACCAAGAAGAACAAGGCATTCAAACAATGGCAGGATGACCCGAACTCCACCTGCAAAAAGGACAGATTCAAGTCCTATCAGGCACTCGCTCAAAGGGAAATCCGTATAATGCGTGACACATGGTGGAATAAGAAGGCGGATGAGGTTCAGCACTATGCTGACACAAACAACACCAAGCTGTTCTTCAATGCCATCAAGTCTGTCTTTGGTCCCTCAGAGTCAAGCATAGCTCCTCTGCTTTCTGCAGATGGATCCTCGCTTATCAAGGACAAAAAGGGCATCAACACCAGATGGAAGGAACACTTCAGTCAGCTCCTGAACCGCCTCTCCACTGTCCACCAGTCAGTACTCGACCAGATTCCCCAGAGCCCAGTCCATGAGCACCTCAACAACTGCCACCCCCCCCCCCCCCCCCGACCGAGGTCAGCACAGCCATCAAACAGATGAGCTGTGGCAAAGCACCAGGCAAGGATGGCATTCCCGCAGAACTGTTCAAAGCCCTCAACCAGGAGTCACTCAGAGCATTCCAGGACGTCCTGGTCAGTATCTGGGAAGAGGAAGTAATGCCACCCGACCTTCGGGATGCTGTAATAGTCGCCCTATACAAAAACAAAGGCCCGCGCGCAGACTGTGGAAACTACCGGGGCATCTCCCTACTTTCCATCGCCGGCAAAATCCTGGCTTGCATCATCCTCAATAGACTTATTTCAACAGTATCCAAAGGAAAACACCCAGAATCACAATGCGGCTTTCGGCCTAAACGCGGTACTGTGGATGTGATCTTCACTGTTAGACAAATGCAGGAGAAATGCCTGGAGCAGAACATGAACTTGTACTTTGTCTTCATTGATCTAACCAAAGCATTTGATACCGTCAACAGAGAAGCCTTGTGGATCATCCTCAGGAAACTTGGTTGTCCTCTAAAGTTCATCAACCTCATACGCCTCTTCCACGACAACATGACTGGAGAGATTCTCTCAGCTGACGAGCCTAGGGAGAAATTTGACATCTCCAACGGTGCTAAACAGGGCTGTGTGCTTGCACCAGTACTTTTCAACTAAGTACTAATGCATGCCGTCAAAGACCTAAACCTGGGCATTTATATCAAGTGCCACCTGGACGGATCACTCTTTGACCTACATCGCCTTGCAGCACACACAAAGACCCTCCGAAAGCTCTTCATAGAAGCGCCCTTTGCAGATGACTGCGCACTCATAGCGCACCAAGAGGACCACTAACAAACAATGGTCAGCGGATTCTCCGCCGCATCTAAGTTGTTCGGCTTGACAATCAGCCTTGGTAAAACAGAGGTCCTCCTGCAGCCTGCACCTAACAGCGTCCCGCCACAGCCATGCATCACCATCGATGACACACAACTACGGAATGTTGACAACTTCAAGTACCTGGGGAGTACCATCTCCAACAACAGTGCCCTTGATAAAGAAATCACGTCAAGGATCCAGAAAGCAAGCCAGGCACTCGGAAGGCTCCGGGTCAAAGTTCTGCAGCACAAAGACATTCGCCTGTCCACTAAACTGAAGGTTTACAATGCTGTTGTGGTCTCATCACTTCTATATGGCTGTGAAACCTGGACACTGTATCGCAGACATGTCAAACAGCTTGAACAATTCCACAATCGCGCTCTGCGATCAATCGTGCAAATCCGCTGGCAAGACTGTATCTCCAACCTGACAGTCCTGGACTGAGCCAATTCCACAAGCATTGAAGCCAAGGTTTTGAAGGCTCAGCTCCGATGGACTAGCCATGTGATCCGCATGGATGAGTCCAGAATGCCGTGTCAGTTGTTCTACAGAGAACTGGAGCAGGGCAACCGTGCCCAAGGTCGCCCAAGGAAGAGGTACAAGGACAACCTCAAGTCAAACTTTTAAGTGGGCCAAACTCCAGCCCCGCGATCTCGAACACATTGCTGCTGATCGGTCCAAGTGGCGCAATCTATGCTCCAAGGCAGCAAACAACTTCCAAGCAAACTAGCACATTGCAGCACCTCAGGGTGAGTCAAGAAAGACACAGGAAGGTGTCCGCTCCTGCTCCAACAGGCGTTGTTCCTTGCTGCATCTGCAACCGTATCTGTACTTCGGACTTCGGCCTCAGAAGTCATATGTGTGCCCACAGACGTTGACTATGCAACACATTCGTCTTCCTCGGACTTCGAGAGACTACTACTACTACTATTTGTCCTGAAGATTATCTTCTCCAGTGAGAATCTTATTTAAGGTGGGATGCAGTGTTCTGATGAGCAAAATGAAGAAAACAGTAATGGTACACTCTTGGTTAAACCCATTTTGCATTGGATATGACCAGAAAGTCAGAATCCTACCTTGCATACCATGGTGTAACAAATGTGGAGATTAATTTCTAAGATTATCCAAAATTGAGTAGAATTTTTCACTGTCCTCTCAGTTGACTGAATCAAAGGATTTTATTAGCTTGGAAAAGGTCAAGTGTAATGACTAATGCTCCCATGTGTTGATGTTATTAACAATTTACTGAAGGAGCTTAGTGGATCGGGTAGTATCTGTGAAGGGAGGGGGGAGGAGTTGTTGCTTTTTTTTTAGGTTGTGGTAGCCAGTTCTGATGCTGGATCTTAATATGACCTACAATGAATTAATTTGGTTTAAAACTATAGTCAATGATAAGGATTTCAGGAGGAGAATGAGATGAATCATCCATTTGTCTTTTCTGGCTGAAAATGATTCATCCTTAACTTTCACAGTCACTTTCTGGAAAACATAAGGATAGCAGTATTTATGATTTTCTTATTTGCTGCCATCATTTATGACTAGATATGCCAACATCTAATTTGTATTATGTTTAGCTTAGTCAATAGCATGCTGTTGGCATGTAAATGTAGATGTAGAATTGCACCTATGTTTGGTTCCACCTTTTTTAGGGAATATCTGATGCTGCTCTTGGCAATCTTCTAGTTTGTTCTCTGGCTTGATGATAGTGAAGGATAAACTAGGCCATTAGAGTATGGATTGTGATGGACAGTTTCTTGCATGGAGAGATAATTGATCCCAAAAGTAATTATAGTGTCACAGTAGCATTACAAGTGCACAGTTATACAAATATTAGAAGTAATAAAGAATATAAAAATTAAGTTACCTCAGACAGTCTTAACAGGAAGCGGGGTCATCACTTCCCCGGCTGTGGGTTGACTCATTATAGAGCCAAATGGCAGAAGGTAAGAATAACATCATATTGTGCACTTTGGAGCAGCACGGTTGCCTTGGTCTGTTACTAAAAGTGCTCCTTTTGAGCCTAGGTGGCATGCAGTGGGTGAGAAACATTGTCCAGAATTGCCAGGGTTTTCTGGAGGGTCCTTTGTTCTACCACAGCCTCCAATGTGTCCAATTTGACTCCTATAACAGAGCCAGCCTTTCTGATCAGTTTATTAAGCCTGTTGGCATCACCCGTGTTGATGCCATTGCCCCAGCACACCACCACATAGAAGATTGTGGGTGCTCCATTTAAGCCTGCTATCCAGGTGCACTCCCAGGTTCTAGTATTTTCTTTGAGTTTTCAGTTGTGAACTGAACTATTATGTTCAGTACACTGGTACTATGTAACGAAACATTGTCTCTAAGGACTGTACAATGGAAAACACTGGAAGGGACAAATGGTAAATGGTGAAGGATGAGTTAAATTCGCGTTCTTCACTTCCACCGCATGTTGGTTACTAAATTTGACAGCTCTGTCTTTGATAACTTGGGGTGACTGCTTGGGATAGTGTTACTACTGAGCCATCCTTGGGACATAGATGTATGACTACTTTCAGCCAGAATACATATTTGCTTTTCTCAGTATTGCTTCAATGTGTAAGTACTAATAGATTAAGCAAATGGGTGTACGCAAGGAATCCACTTCAGAAAGTACAGTACCTTTTCACCTATAAGCAGTGTATGTCCAAAGACTTGGGAACCATGCACAGAAAATAATCAAAAGTGCTTATGAAATGTAGTCTCTCTAAACTAGAGTTCAAAAAGGTAGAAGATGTGTATAATCTGGAAGGACAAAATAAGTGTTCCTGTGGAGGGAGTGTGATAGAGAGTACAGTATAACTGTTATATCTGTAATTTGTAATTAAATCTATTGTACTACCTAGAATTTAAATGATATTGAATGGAACTGAGAGGATATATTGAAACTATTTCTGTGCTTGATGATTCTGGGAGTGGGGGAAATGGACCTAGGAATAATTCTAGGTCTTTCGGAAGAGAGAAGTCTATACGTTAGGTCCATAACTCTCTAAACCTTTATTGTCTGTTTACCTGTTTAAATGTCTTTTAAACATTACTCACCTCTACCACTTCCTTTGGCAGTTTGTTCTGTATACCCATTGCTCTTTGTGTAAGAACTCCCCTTTTACCTTATGCTCTCTAGCTGTAGATTCACTACACTGAGGGAAAAGACTGACAATCCACCTTAAGTATTTAAATTTAGGACACTTTTGATATGGCATTTGTTGCTCGGTCATAGAAACATAGATATAGAGAAAACCTACAGCACAATACAGGCCTTTCAGCCCACAAAGTTGTGCCAAACACGTCCCTACCTTAGAAATTACTAGGCTTACCTATACCCCTCTGTTTTACTAAGCTCCATGTACGTATCTAAAAGCCTCTTAAAAGACAGTATCGTATCTGCCTCCACCACTGTTGCCGGCAGCCCATTCCATGCACTCACCACTCTCTGAGTAAAAAACTTACCCCTGACATCTCTCTGTACCTACTTCCCAGCACCTTAAACCTGTGGTAACCATTTCGGCCCTGGGGAAAAGCCTCTGACTAGCCACACGATCAATGCTTCTCATCATCTTGTACACCTCTATCAGGTCACCTCTCATCCTCCTTCGCTCCAAGGAGAAAAGGCCAAGTTCACTCAAACCTATTCTCATAAGGCATTCTCCCCAATCCAGGCAACATCCTTGTAAATTTCCTCTGCACCCTTTCTATGGTCATTTAATCATAACACTGAGATCGGTGAATTTTTGGAAACCAAAATATTAATGGATGGCAGGTGCATGGAATTGGATCATAAGTCACCCATCATCTTCTGAACAGTCGTATGGGTTTAAGTGGCTAAATAACTTCCTTCTCTTGGGATGTTCGATGTAGACTAATGATTCCCTATCTGTGAGGGGACAATAGATGGTAAATTAAGAGTATTTCTTCCCTGTGGTTGATCTGATGCCATTAAACCTGTGAGGAGCAGATTACACGTTGAGCATTTCCAGGACTATTTTTTCTCACCAGTATATTATACACTGATCTTTACTGTCCATCCTGCCATCTGGAGTGTTGGGTGAAACACTGTTGTAGAAGTGTAACTAGCAGGCTGTATTAGTCTATGGGACAGCTCTCTCAGCTTGGATACAGAAGCCCATGCTAGTGTGGGGCTTTTCAAGTCCATTGCCTTGGTGTCTAGACTGGATGGTCATTTTGTTGTGTTTTGAGAGAGTAGTTTGATTCAGTTAGGTCAATTATTAGACTTTCAGAGTAAAGTCAACCTCAGTCACATTGACTAGGCGGTCACAGGACACCAGATAAGGTGGAAAGTTTTTTTTTTAATAGAATAAAATAATTTTATCTCTGTGGTGTACCTTTTGAGAAAATACACAAATACATTTTTACATTCAGCATTGAGTTAGTGTGAAACTCTCTAGATTTGTGTTCTGTGGAATTTCTCTTTGGTTTTTGATGTACTCTATGATCTTTTACAATGTCATGCTTGCCTAGTCTATCTTTGTGGGAAATGGAAGCAAACCAATGTTGTACATTTTTTTCTATTCCACTGTTAATACTTATGAGTTTATCTTGAGGATTTTTCAGTGACCAGATATTTAAACTTACTTGAAAATGAGCATGCTCATGAGAGGATAACAATTTACTATTATGGGACAATAATGGCGTTTCCTCTGTCTGCCTGAGGGTCATGCAGATGCTTAATGAATAGAGGCTTGAGTGCTGGGTTTTGGAAATTTACTTTGATTCTTCCAACTGAGGGGGTTAGCTGTCATGGAGCAAACAAATATACAAGTATATTTTTAAAGCCTTTTCTTTAAAGAGAAGTATCATTCTCAGTGATACTTGAGTACCCATTGCTATCTAAGTTGGTCAGGGAACATTTGTGAAAGAGTTGAGAACATCAAATTCTTGCATTGGAAGCTCAAGGTAAATGGTGGAAGGAAGACACCATCTTGCAGCTCCTCCTTCCCTCATGTTTCCCTCCTGCTCCCCCCTCAAGTTTCCAGGCATTTCCTGTCCCATCTGCAGAAGAGTGTGTTTTTTGCTGTCATCAATCACCTATTTATTCAGGAAATTCTCTTCATAAGTATCATTATTCCATCAGATACCTAACCAGTATTTGTATAACAGTATTTGGTCATTATTTAATAATTTCAAGCCTGTACAAATGAGATTTTAATCTTTAAAAAGCCATTCATCCCTCAAACACAAACCCTTTTTCCATGCAAGTTCTGTGGAATTCTGTGAAGTCATTTGACACTCTGCAGTACCATACTTCACGGTATCTTGCAGCCATCAAAGGTGCTGTGAGGTGTTTTTATGCAACAGTCTTTGGGTTTTCTAAGTGTGTAGGTTATTTGTCATTGTAAACATCAATTCACTTGTAGCTCTGCTCTTGTTGCCAATATTTCTCTGTAGTGTGTGAGCGTGTGTGTTTATGTGTGTGTGTGTATGAACAGAGTTGGGGGCTGAACACTTACAGGACACTATAAGCATATCAGCTTCTGGTCACATGTCCATTCATCTGTATGTGATTGTTTCAGATTTTATTAGTATGCCTTAAAGTGCCTTATGGTTTTATATAAATTTAAGTTTATGAATTGCATTCCATTTCATTTAAAGTAATTAAACTGGTCATCTTTTCTTATTAAGGTGTTCTTCCTGCAGAGTGAGGAACAACCAAGCGATCTTAGTGACCCAGCAGATCACAGCAAACTTGCAGAGAATATGGCCAAGGCATTTTGCTTGGCACTCTGTCCCCACCTTAAACTGCTAAAAGAAGATGGAAAATCAAAACTGGGCCTCCGTGTCACACTAGATTCAGACCAGGTACAAAAGTCTAAATTTTTATGCTAACAAAAAGACAAGGCTGTAAATTACTGTAATTTGGCTACTTTGGAGGTAAAATTAGTGCTGTAAGTTAGGTGTAGTGTTCAGTTAAATTAAGCATTGTAGGCTTTGACTTCCTATAAAATTTATATCTGAATTTTAAGATTTCAGTTTGCAATTTCATTGCTTCAAGTTTAGTAAAATTAAACAGTGCATTATTTACAGAATAGGGTTTCAGAACTATCTCACCTTGTTGATTGAAAGCATCTTGAAAACCTAATTGCACCTTAATACCAAAGAAGTTGCTTTTCTGAAATTCAACTTATAGGACGGGAAGGAGGGAAAATAATGACCTGTACACCAATCTTTGTGTAAGTGTGTGATGCAAGTCTTGACCTTTGGTCTAGGTTTTGATCTATATCATGCTCTTCTAATGGCCTTCTCATCAGGTATATTTTGAAAGAAATTAAAGTGAAAATAGGATTATGATGGTGGGAAGTGAATGAAGAGATTTAAACAGTGTGAATGTTAAAAGTTACAAAATATACTTTTCTGAAGGAATTTAGGACATTGTAATATATTTTTGATACTATGGAATAGACTGGCATGAAATGTAAGTGTAAAAGATTGATTCATTCCTGATTCAAATTGAGATGGATGGGATTAATAACTTGTATATTAGTTTCCCCACTTGCATGAAATGTCCAAATTGTTAACTATAAACCTTATAATGCAGTAGGTTAACCATGTATTAAATGTAATCCTCAGTTTTTTTATTTAGAAGTTGCTGTCATCTTGAATTGAGTACCTTTGAGTGTAAAATATTTCATTTGATTCAATGGTGTTATGGAAATTCGTTTTTATAACTTCTGTTGTGAAAACCTACTTCCATAAATCTCTAGAATACATACACAACACTGGAAGAACTCAGCAGGTCAGGCAGCATCTGTGAGAAAAGAGTAGCCAATGTTTTGGGCCGAGACCCTTCATCAGGAATGGGGCCATTCCAACGTTGTGTACGTGTTCTTTGATCCATAGCATCTGCAGTTGTATTTTTGTGTTTTGATCCACAAATCTCTATTTCCTTAATCAGGTTGGATACCAAACTGGTAGCAATGGACAACCTCTTCCTTCACAATACATGAATGATCTTGACAGCGCTTTGGTTCCAGTTATCCATGGTGGAGCATGTCAGCTGAGTGAAGGGCCAGTTGTGATGGAACTGATCTTTTACATTCTGGAGAGCTTCTCCTAGAAACCTGAAAAACTTTTCCATCTCACTGGTGTGCATTGCTCTGACTAAAAACATTTGCACTTTAGACTATTGGTATGACAAAACTGATTTGGTGCTCCATTATTGCTGAATCTACTATGCACCATAGATCATTGTTGTTGATGTAATGAAGGTCAGGTTACCTGTTTTTCAACTTTCTATTAAATGTGGACTTAATCCTTTGGTTGAAGGTGACGCCGTTCTGAAGCATGAATGAACTTTGATTTCTACTGGTTTACATTGTCTGGATTAACCGCTTATCATTCTTCAGGATTCTGAGACAAGTTTTCAATTTGAAATAAAATGGGTACAAGTGGGTATTATGACACTATTATATGAGAAGAATACAGAAATACTTTATGACCTCAGTATCACTACTTCCCTGACACAATCAGCAGTTAATATATTTAGGTTGTATATAATGTATGTCTGAAATTTTGAAGCACTTAACCTATGCCTTGTAAACCACATAATGGAACATTGTGGTAATCTCTAGCCATGAAATAAAGATAGTGTATAAACAGATTACTCTAAAAGAAAATTAATGACTTTCTCAGCCATACTGCATTTCGTATCAGCTGTATTAATTGTATTTGCTGGTGCATGGGCACCTCAGGTAATATTGTTCATATATACAGGGACTAGTGTTTAAAGCCTTCATGGGAAGAATCTGCTTCAATTGGGCTGTTATGGGCAGTCTCCAAGTAGAGGAAAGTATCCTTTGTGCCAGAATTAAGCAGAATCTTGGGCAAATGAACTCCTGTAAGTAAATGTAAAATATGGTTGTTTAAAAGCCAAATACACTGTATATCTGTTTTCTTGCATTTAGAGACATTTGCAATTCAAGAATAGTTAATATAAGGTAAATAAATGTTCCCTTTATTTAAAAACAACTCTAGTATTGGCTTTTTAAGAATCAGTAAATAGACATTATTAGCTTAGTTCAGCCTATTTCCTTCAATTGTATATCACTGACTGGAAATGTGGTTTTACCTTGCATATAAGACATACAAAATCATTGTACATTCAAGTGAAATGCTGTTTCATTTCAATTTAGTTTTTGTATTGGCAGAAGTCAAATGTGCACTTTAGAAACTGGTTACAAATAAATGGTTTCCTAATAAAACCTCATTGAATACCAATTAAGTATTTATCACATTAAATACACAACAGCAATAAAGTATTCTTGCATAAATCTGTATGTCTTTTTGTTAACAGTATTCTGAAAACTTGCTGTTTATTTGGTATACAAGGTATAGGCAATGATGGTGGGGTGGGGGGGGGGGAGAGCATGTACTAGTAAAGTTTTTTTTGGTACCTTAAAATTAGGAAGGTATTAATTGAACTCATTAGTTTCAATTTTCCCAGTGAGGAGGAAGAAAAAAATAAACACTGTCCCTTTTGATCATACTTCAGATTTCAATATTTGTGACGTGCTGGAAATGCTCATCTACGGATACAAGTATTCATGGTCCAGGTTTATGAATTTTTTCCAGAAATGGGGCTTCTTTTATTGTTGACAGTTCTCAGAAGTAAAATTAATTTGCTATTCCCCCTCCTTGCCTATCCTTAAAAGGGGTAATTTTTACAGTAGGGCTATTGAATTTAAGTTACTTTGGCTACTCTAGAATGACTTGGTGGGGTTTATCTTTAAGGAACTTCATATTGCTTCTGGCCTCCCTCCTGTTAGAAACATAGAAAATCTACAACACAATACAGGCCCTTCGGCCCACATAGTTGTGCTAAACATGTCCCTACCTTAGAAATTACTAGGCTTACCTATAGTCCTCTATTTTACTAAGCTCCATGTACCTATCTAAAAGCCTCTTAAAAGACCCTATCGTATCTGCCTCCACCACCATTGCTGGCAGCCCATTCCACACGCTCACCACTCTGAGTAAAAAAACTTACTCCTGACATCTCCTCTCGACCTACTCCCCAGCACCTTAAACCTGTGCTGGCAACCATTTCAGCCCTATTACTGACATTCCATTTATTTTCTTGACTACAATTTAAATTACACTACAATTTATCTTCCCACTTTTCCAGTTCTGGTGAATGGTTTTGGATATTGACTGTACTGTTTGCCTTTTGATGTAGCAAGCTAAATAGTCTGGTCTCGCTGATTGTCAGTTCATTTGTGTAATTTTTAAACAATATATTCAAAGCAGTATGGTTTATGGTTCCATCAAGTTCTAACTAGTTTATCTATTGACCTATAGCCTACATGTCAGTGTGTTTGTCTATGCCAAATGCACTTCTACTAAATTAATACCTCAAAAAGACAAACGCTGTTTAAGTCTGTTAGTTTGCACACTGAAAATAAATCAACCAAAATACAGTGCATACAGGTGTAACAGCTTTAGATTCACATCCAAAAATAACTATATATTCAACACACAAAATGCTGGAGGAGCTTGGCAGGCCAGGCAGCATCTATGGAAAACAGTACAATAAACATCTTGGGCCATGACACTTCAGCAGGTCATGCTGAAGGGTCTTGGCATGAAACGTTGACTGTACTCCTTTCCATAGTTGTTGCCGGGCCTGCTGAGTTCCTCCAGCATTTTGTATGTGTGTTGCTTGGATTTCCAGCATCTGCAGACTTTCTCTTGTTTGTGATGGGAACTATATATTGATTTGATTGAAAATACCAACAATCCATAAAAATACTCCTATCTCTAATACTTAAATTACTTCTCACATGTTTAAAGAGATTTGACAGGAAATTAAAATAAACTACAAAGCCATTCATTTAAGGCATTAGGAGTGAGCAACAAATGTAAACCTGTGTAACCACATCCTCCGAACAAAAATTAAAACTGGTTACACTTGATTATACCTTAGCAACACCAAAGCTTAGGTACTTAGATACACATATTGAGCTTCACATGGCACCTGTTAAGTTTATATTAAGAGTGCACTTTCTACCCTATAAATCATCTCCTACACCATAGAGTCCATGGGACTGCCAAGAGGTAGAACAAGGGTTATGAGTCCTATATGTATTAAGATCCAAATGTACCAAAATGGAAATAAAAACTGGTTTTGTATTAGATTAACATTGCACTGATGTAAATTACAGTGCAAGACATGGCTACTTACTGCCTGTAATACCTGATTTTTTCAGGTTATCAAAACAAAAAATGGTTAATGAGAATTCAAAGGAAGTCAAACCCTCAATAACAAAGTAAGTTAAATTATGTTTTTAATATTTTAACACATTTTCTTGTAACTTCCACTTTCAAAACAGTCTAATCAAGATAAATATAACACATTTTGCCTGTAAATCTTTAAGGCGCTGTGGAACTCTTAAGTACTAAATTATAAGGAGGCAAATTATAACAATTGAAGTTAAAATGTAGCAAGTTCATCATTAATTTATTTTTATTTTGTACATTCCCTTGCTCTTACCCGTTACATTAATGGCAACTTTGTATTTGCACATTACTAATGAAATACAGCATACAGTGTACTTCACAACATCTTTGGCTTTTTATGCGTAAATTGGCAATAGCAACAATTCATAATTATATATTCGGTTCCATTCTGTAGCAGGTGAGAGGTGGGTAGATGTCACAAATCGATCTGTTTATTAAAAAAAGAAAAATACATTAGTTTTGTCCAACATTTTATCATATATCAACACTGAATGAACATTATTTGAAATACTCATACATGTTAATTTGTGTCCTCATTGTAGTAATACAGTAACAAACCAGCATGCAACGCAAAGTAAATGGCATTGCTACTGTACACACTGTTACTGATGTACAACCTGAGCAAGTTCAACAGCTTGAGAGGTGTGCCAGGACTTTGTGAAATTTGTTGTTCAATACATGCTTCTCTGCTCTTCATTTTAAGGATTTGGTACATT
Source organism: Hypanus sabinus (assembly GCF_030144855.1). NCBI lineage: Eukaryota > Metazoa > Chordata > Chondrichthyes > Myliobatiformes > Dasyatidae > Hypanus > Hypanus sabinus. The sequence goes on along the minus strand of NC_082716.1, from coordinate 43,639,740 downwards.
TGAACATCGATTGCATATTAAATTTGCAACACAAGCTGGGAGTGAAAATTCAGAGTGATGTAATGGCAAACAGTCTCCTTGGTTGGTAAAACAGTACTTTCTACTTAATTTAAAATTTACTTTTCTATTTGGCACATTGTTAACTTGCTCTCTCAATTCATTTTGCCTTTTTAATTATGTATTTTATTTTAATATAATCTTCAAGTAATTCCTATTTCTCTCTTTTCTCTTATTTTCAGTAGTCAAGGAGCTACATTAATGTTTTCATCATCTATTTTGATCTTAAGTTGTCAGAAAATAAGAAGCACTGCCGATGCTGGAATCTGGGACAAGAAACTATATTGGGAGAAATGTGGCTTTGTGAATGAAGCATCTGTGAAGACAAAAGGCACATGTTGTTTTGGGTTGAGACCCTGCATCAGGATCAATCCAAGTTGGTGTATCTTAACCTGAAACACAAATGAATATCTTTTGCCTCCACCAATGCTTTGTCCCCAATAGCTTTAATAATCCTCACTCCTATAAACTACTCATTCTACTCACAAGTTGTGGTATGAAAAACAGAATAATCCTGTTGAAGGTTTAAAAGTGTGCTGCTGCTGAGATGTGACTCAAACTAAATTCCACTCTAATCACATTAGGTATATGCTGGCTGTTGGTAATACCTTTGCAACCTACCATTCTTTTGCACAAGAAATGTAACCGAGTAAAAATTCGGCAAAATAGGATTTCTCAATATTTTACTTAAATGTGCCATGAATTCTCAAGTTATATATTATAGTAAATCAAATTGAGTGTACTGCATGTCTGATCCTTCAGCCCAACACATTATTGAAAAGCAGTTTTTGTTTTAGGCTAAAAACAGTTACACAAAGTAACATACAGAAAATAGCATACCTGATTAAATTCAGGATTCCTGCACTTACAGAAACAAATAGGACTGGATTGTACTCCTATCCCACCTTATACTGAGAAAAAAATTTACCTGCATATTCTCACCGCGCGATTGGGTCCAGAATCAGCCACTTTTCTGTTGTAGTTTGCATATCTTGACCCTGGAGAGGTTCTCTGATTCTAACTTTCAATTCCAACCGACCACCAGTTGATTTCCTGCCATCAAAAATCTAAGGACAGATCAACAAATGACCTTCAGAGAAAAGTACCTCAATAGAGAGAATCTACAAAATGTATAAAACAGGACAACTTTTTAAAGCAGTATCTGAAATGTTATTAAAATTAGCCTATGTACATAGTGCAATCACAAGTCAAGTATTCTCCTAAGGGGTTGTCTAACGGTGGATCTTTGGGTAGCTGTAAAGGCCGATCTGAGATCCACACATTCAGGTGCAGTGTGGACACAAGTCAGGGGTTGGGTCTTTCAGTTCTTCATTCCTCTTTTGCAGCTGCTGCTTGTTCTTTGCAGCACAGTGGAGGTTGGTATAATATATGCAGGTTCCTCTTGAACAGACTTCATCCAGGTGCAGCTATTGAGTGCAATGTCTTCCCAGTTCTTAAAGATGTAGTGTTAAATTTTTTCAGGGTGATTTTGATGTTACCCTTGTTGAAAGCATCTTGAAAACCTTGAGCTGTGTGCTTTGCCCATCAGGGGCTTGCTGCTCTTCCTTCAACTGGGAGTAAAAAATCTGTGTGGGAATATGTGAGCTTTCGGATGCCTAACTCGCATCTCTCCAAACAGATCCTTTGCTCCCAGGCCTATAATGGCAAAAGATTTTAAAGCATTTTTTTAAACATTAGCATCTCAAAGCTTTTCCAGCTCTAAATACACCCAAATGAAACTTAGTCAAGTCATGCAAATTAAATAAGTCACCAATTGCAAAAACAAAAGCAGGGCACAACCACAATAAATAGACTTTGCTATGAATATAAACTCAACAAAATGAGAAAGAATAATTGCAATTAAGAAACCTATGGCGATGAATTCCTTTGCAATTAGAATGAATGTTAGAAATTATACACTGGTTGATACTTGCTACATTTGTTTTCATTTTATTTTCAGACATCTTAAAAGATAGATTAATTTTTCAGGTCTTCATGATCCCCATATTAATTAATTTTTACACTAGCTTTGTATTTTAGTTCTAATTGAACAAATTTTTGTACAATATTAGCTCCTTATTGGGTATGAATAATGTTTTACAAAACACTGTAAAATTGTGGTGACGTTTCATTTATTTTTAAATATCTTCAAATCAAAAAAAAGTTGCTTTAAAAAATTTCAGTTTTCAATAGAATACATTGTTTATGAACTTGCAATATAGATTTGTACTCTTCCATGTTGCAATAGAAATAGTATTTGCAACTTGCATAATCATTTAACAGATTATGAGCATTGGCACCCTAGATTTGACTTCTTAGCTTATTGCTTTTGGCCAAATCCAATCTAGTCTAAGTAAATGCTTATTTAACAGACACCACTGGAAGAGATTAGGAAGGGAAATTATTTTTCTCTAAGAGGTTATAGGAAGTCGTCAGCAGCAAATCTGGATCAGCCAACACAAAATATGACAAATCTATGATCTTTGCAAGCTGTGATTCAGCTTTCAAGACTTTTTCATATATTAGGGAAATGCCCAAGCTAAAACATTAAAAACCTTTAGGAATACCCTGTACACAATGATCACAGTGACATGCAAGACTACAAATATGTAACTGAGCTAAACAGAAAAAGCAATGACTTTGTCATCCAGCTACATACAATCAGAAAAAGCTAGAAATCAATTAACACTACAAACAAGGGCTTTTCTTTCTTGAAGCTGCCATTCTCTTCTACCTAAGGTGGAGGCTGATGACCTGTGAACATTTTCTGCCCAACACCCCTGCCATCTAGATAATTTGATTCAGAACAGATCAGGGGCTTAAACTGCATTCTGTCTAGAATACTAAAGAGGTGAGCTTCTAAGCTGGTCACTCTCTAGCCAAGCTATTCTGCTACAGTTATGATACTGATAACTAATAAATAATATAGAAACTTGACCAAGATGGTCCTGCTGACAAAAAGCAAGAGCAATCTATTCTGGCAACTAACTCCCAATCATCAGTCAAGTGATGGAAATTACAGGTGATCCTTACAAGCCAATCAGGTTCTGGAAGTTCACTTGTAGAATTCATAAATCACTATCTAAAAATTTGAGATATAAAATAGAATTAATTCTCATGAAATTAAAGAATAATCAAATTTTGAGTCCAGAAGGGTCTCAGCCTGAAACATTAACTGTTATTCATTTTCATAGATGCTGCCTGACCTGCTGAGTCCCTCCAGCATTGTGTGTGTGTAGCTCTAGATTTCCAGCAACTGCAGAGTTTTTTAATAGTTTTCTTTTTCAATCTATGTTTCTTTACACACCCAGATAACATGGTAAATACAATTCCAACTGATTTTCAGAAAAGCATTCCCTGTAATGTGAGGGTCACCTGCGTTGTCAAAGATACTATAAAAATGCACTTGCTATTAACATTTTAACTCAAGAGTTTTGCCATGGTTGGCTGGCTCAGACCTCATTATAAATTTTATCCAAATAGGGAAGAGCTGAACTGAGACAAAATGAGCACGTCTGTCTTTGACATCAGGTAGCATCTGACCAAGTGAGACACCAAGGTGCCTTGGTTAAACTAAGGACAATGGGAATAAACGAAAAAGCCTTACACTGTCTGGAGTAATATGTCGCATAAAGGAAGTTAGTTGTGATATTTGTGGGTAGGAAACAATCATTTTAGATTTTCATGTAGAATTTCCATGTGTAATGCCTAAAGCACAATGTTCAATTCCATTGACAAATCCTCAAAAGTGAAACATTATTTGCCTGCAAGCAGCAATGCATGTCATAATCAGAAACATCAACCATCTCTATGCCTCTACACATGTTGCACCACATACCAAGTTTCTCCAGCAGTTTATTTTTTGATTCAAACACCTGTGAATTGTGGCAGGTTAATGAATACCTTAGCAAGAGAATCCAACTACTTGCAACCTCATTACACTTCTACTTCAATATCAAGCAAAATATGAATTCTGGAATTACCTAAGTCGATACAGAGCATTCAAGAACACAAGAAAATAGGAGCAGGAGTAGGACACTGTGGCCCTCACAAGCTTGCTCCACCATTCACTGATCAAATGCTGGCTTCAACTTCAATGCCCAGTTACTAATCACCTCAATTGTTTGATATTTCAAATACTTGTGTCTCCATCTTAAATGTGTCTAATGATCTGGCCTCCAGCACTGTCAGATGCAGAGAATTCCAGAGATTCACCACCCTTAGAAGACATTTCTACACATAGGATAATGCAGAACTCCCAATCTTTATTGTTCATTTCCTCTATTACTAATACAGTATGACAGGATTTGCTTACTGTACTGGTATTTGCTAAAGCTTATTCAAACACTACCTCCCTGCAAGACCAGAACAAGACACACATGGAAATGCCACCAACTGCAACTTCATTACCAAGGGAACTCATTATAGTGAGTAAGAAATACACTGCCATTTCCACAACAATGCTAGGTCAAGTTCCTGGAATTTTCTATCTAATGACACTATGAAAATAGTTCCATTACATAGATGCAACTGTTTAAAGAGGCAGTTATTTTGGGATAAAATGATATAGTACTCTACCTCCACAATTTCTCTGACCTCACATTCAGTTTCTAGCTTGTCCAGTTTTAGCTGTGCAGTTCCAACGGGTTTATCACTCCTGAAAAATCCACTGTAAAACAAACCAGAGCAATAAATGCTGTATGAGAAAATCAACCTTGCAAAACATAGCAACTCCTGTCCCATGTTGATATGCTGAAATCCAGAACTGTAACCAGAATAGGATCAGCAGTGAACCAAAAGAAAGAATAAACATTAAACAGTACTTTTGAGGAAGAAAATAATCAGGAATTTATATAAGGTAAATAGGAACAAATACTGTACATATGCACTGATATGTAAACTGATACTAAGATCCTTACCCCTTATGAAATACTTCAAATTTAATTCCTTTTGTCTGAATTATTCGTTTAAATCCACGATGATTTCTGTTAATATTCAGTGTAAAACTCTCATTATACTCTGGAAGAGAAATAACAGACACAGAACACACTTTAGGTGAAACACGATAAAAGCCTGTAAAGGGAGGTATAAAATAACTGAGATAGATGTGCTATCACAACAGGAGTGGTGTTTTACGACACTGAAATCAACACAATCACTTGTGAACATAATTTATCAGTCAGTGAAGGAAAAGTTTAAAACAGATCCGCTGGTTAGCATTCTAAATTGAAGCAGGACTAATTTTGGGGGAATTAGGCAGGATCTAGCAGGCGGTTATTAGGATAGAGTGTTTGAAGGGAAAGGAATGAATTGCAAGTGGCAGCCTTTTAAGAGTGTTATATCATAAGTTTAGAGACAATAATATCCTGTTAGGGCAAAGGGTGTGCTTGGGTGATGCAAGATATTGAGGCTGTGATCAAGAAAAAGGAAACATACAATGGGTTTACAATGTTAGGAATGAGGGATGACATTGTAGAATTATTTAAAACAGGCATGGATGAGGTAGATGTTCAGATTTTTCACCAGGGTAGATAGAGCCCAATATTTGGAGGCATAGATTTACGGTGAGAGGGGAAAGACTTAAAAGGACTTGAGTTGCAACTGTTTCCAGAGGGTGGTGTTTATATGGAATGAGATATGGAAGTGGTTGAGGCAGGTACAATTATCATTTAAGAAATACTTGGATGTGGACATGGAGGCCCAGCACTTATGGGCTGAATGCAGGAATTTGAGTAAAGCTGGCTGGGCACTGTGGTTGACATGGACTCTGAGGTGAAGAGCCTGTATCTGTGCTATCTGGCTCCATGATTCGAGTCTAATGTGAATGAATTGACATTCATCTGAATGGAAATTAGTTTGCCAGAATTTTATCCATTTGCTTATTAAAAACATGAGACCATAGGACAAAAGAGCAGAGTAGACTATTTGGCTGATAAGAGTATTCTGCTGTTAGATTTCCTCCCCTACCCCGCAACCCCATTCTCCCCATAACCTTTGACACACCTACTAATCAAAACCTATCAATATCCGCTTTAAGAAAACAATGACTTGGCTTCCACAACCCAACTATCTGTAGCAATTAATTCCACAGATTCACTACCATCTGGCTAAAGAAATTCCTCTGTATCTCTGTTCTAAAGGGATGTCCTTATATTTTGAGGCTGTGCCCTCCAGTCCTAGACTTTCTGATTATTGGAAACATGCTCTCCATGTTCATTTCATCTAGGATTTTCAATATTTGGTACGTTTCAAAGAGACCCCTTCATTCTTCTAAATTCCAGTGAGTACAGACCCAGAGCCATCAAATGCTCCTCATACATTAACCTGAGGACCATTGCCATGAACTCCTTCTGGACTCTATCCATGCCAACAGATCCTTTCTTAGGTAAGTGTCCAAAACTGCTCATAATACTCCAAATATAGCCTGACCAATATCTTTCTTCTGTGTCACATATCTAATGGATGGCACAGGGGGTGTGGCAGTAAGTATTGCTACCCCTCAGTTCCTAGGGTGCTGTCTGGGTGAAATCTACATGTCCTCAAATATTACATTTAATAGCTCCATCAATACTACCCCCTTTTTAGTCATCAGCAAACTAAATTGAGGCTTTCTTTGCAACACTATTATTTACAAATAAACTGAATATCGCTTCCCAATACACACCCTTTTGGAACACAACTTATCACAATCTGCCAATATCAACAGATGGTCTATTATCTACATAGTTTGTCTAATTATTCAGCCAATTCAATAATTTGTTTTCAGTTTCATGATCATGTGAAGGAGTCTATCAAATAACTCCTAAAAGTAAATTTAATCCAATTTGGGTCTATGACAGTTCTATCCAATTACCTCCATTTCCCTTTTTAATAAATTGGCTAATTGACTTAAGTAATTTTATTCCTTTGAGCTATTCTCTGGAATGTTATTCCTGAAGCAAATTCCATCATTCTTTCAGTCAGTGATTCCAGATGAGAAGATTTTACATTTTGAACACCACCCCTCACTTCTCGATTCCAAAGAGAACCACCTCATTTTTTCCATTTTCATTTTCAGTCTTTATCATTTTCTAGGGATCGGTGCTGATAACTAAGTTTGTGATGTATGTAATTTAGATGTGGTGTTAAAATGGTGGTTGTGACACATCCAGTGTGATCGTGTAGTGGGTAGTGCTTGTCACTCTCACTTTCAGCTTTGATCGCCGGCTAGCAGTCTTGCGAAAAGGGCTCCCTGCCAGTACATAGCCTCTCCAACAGCAAGCCTCATGTAGTGCCTCCTCGCTGGCAACACACGGAAACTGAACTCCTTTTGGACTCAGGCTGAACTACAGAGGATGGGGAGGAGGTCTGGCCTCAGCACACATAACACACAGACCCACTGGTGTGTGAACACGCCCTGATGCCCAACTATGGGTAAATTCCCTGATAGCCATGTGGGCAGCCTCGGGAGAGACAAAGGCTATGGGAGTAAACCCAAACAGCAAATCCAGAGTGGAGCCCCAAAGGTGGCTGGACGTCATTGAACATCCTTCCAGCAGCTCAGCAGCCAAGACTACACTGGAGAGGGGGAATCCAGATAACTGAGCATCTCCATTCCTTCCGCCCAGGCTTGTGATGATGATCATCACCCATTATTCTTCGAGACAAATGGATGCCAACCACCACCAATTTGATAAAAATATATCTGGGCTGATCAGTAAATTTTACAGATGACGAAAATGAACAAGATTGTAAATAGTGAAGTTATCCAAAGGGTATAGATCAGTTGCAAATATGGGTAGACAAATGGTAGAAGGAGATTAATCGGATAAAGTGTGAGGTATTACACTTTGGGAGGTCACGGGTAAGGGGAACACATACAGCATGCAGAAGGATCCTTGGGGGCATTAATGAACTGTGGAATGTTGGGGTGCAAGTCAATAGCTACGTGAAAGAGGCACGCAAGTAGATAGGGTGGTAAAGAAAGTGCACACAGCCAACTTGCTTTCATTGGTCAGGCACCGAGTAAAATTGGGAAGTCATGCTGCAAGTTCATAAAACATCGGTTAAGTTACATTTGGAGCACTGTGTGCAGTTCTGGTTGCCACATTACAGGAAAGATGTGGAGGCTTTAAAGAGGGGCTCAATCCTCTTTCATCCTCTCCAGATGTTGCCTGGATAAAAAATATCAGCCATAAGGAGAGGCTGGCCCGACTAAAGGTTAAGAAACTAATCCAGGAAGCTCAAAGAGGCAGGGTGGAGTAATATTAAATGAGCCTTTAGGAGTGGAAGAAAAGAATTTTTTTCACACAAATTACTGAAGATCACTTTTGCAAGGCAGTTGGAACAAAAGAGTAAGGGAATCTTGTTGCAAATATATACACCCTTTGTGAAACTTGTGGTTATAGTTTCTTGTACTTATTCAAAGATGTACTAGACCAAGTCCAAGGATGCCAGGGCTAATCAATGAAACTTCATTGAATAGACCTGTTCCCCAGAGTTAGGAACTTAAAGGTATTCAGATTTAGACACACAAATCGTACTGAATCTGGTACATCCTGAGGTCACAAAATCAGCAATGTGGCATTTGACAATGAGATAGGGAGATATTTCTTCAACCATATGGTAGTGATTCTTTACAACTCTCTTCACTAGATTACTACCCATACTTATTCCATCTTTGAAGACATTCAAAACCAAGGGCAGTGTGTTCAGAAGTTTGTGGATATAAAATAGAGTGGTAAAGTGCAGGCCTGTCACAGTTTCAGAATGCACTAAAGAAACCTATGGCATTATCTTTTTCCTATGCAAGTTCTTATTACTGAAAGCAACAGGAAAAAAGTTGGCAAAATAGTGTATTTTCACTGTGAATTTTAGATTTTTCTTCAGTAAGTATCTTACAAAACTGACAGCAATATTGGGCAAGAACTGCCAAGAAATATCAGCTAAAGGGAGGTTATCAACAGAACATACTTTACATGCGCAATCTAATCAGATTGAATTGTTAAAATTTCAATCTGATCGATTAATAATTAAACTATGCACAATATATTCAAAAGAAAATTCAAATTTAGTTGGTTATAAATAGAGGAAATTAGTGGTTGCATTTTAGCCTTATAAAGATACTTTTCTCCCATGCTACACATTCAAATTAAGAAATTTAATATATTTAATCAAAACTGACATGAACAGACAGCAACTTCCCAAAAACTGAGAAAATTTACCCATTCCATACCTGGACAATTAGTATTCCTTATTACAGAAGTTTTGTTTCGTTGAGCTTGCTCCTAGTTTAAAAAAATGTTGTATTTTATAGTTAATCTATAATTTGTTGTTTATATAATTACGTTGCTAATAATAATTCAATGAAAGATTAACAGGTAAAATTTTAAACATTCACAAATACATGGTGATAAATACCCAAATTGTTTAAACTATTTGCTTGTATGTAATTCTATATAGGAAAAATGCAACTATAAGATTATGTCTATATTTCATAAATGAGGTTACTTACTGTACTAGGATACTGAAATTCAAACTTTACAAATGCATCAAGGTCATGTACAGACACACCTGTGTAAAAACAAATAAGGTTTGTTTTCCAGTAGAAATTAGACCCCACCTTATTCACAAAATAAACTTAAGTTAATTTTATTTGGTTGATTTTTAAACTATGCATTTACAGAGGTAATTAATTTATTAAGCTATATTTATTCAAAACCCTTTATGTAAGAGTACCATAGACATTTGTAATGTGCATAATGTTACAGACATATTTGACTTAACAGCACAGTTTATGGATCATTTAGCAACCAGTTAATATTTAAAAATATGCATCAAAATTAGTGAAGATTTCTTCATTGCAAATAAAGAAAAGCAAGGTGATGTTATTAAACATGACTCTCTCAAAAACAAGGTGCTTAATGTTGATTTGCTGTTATGATAGTAATTAAAAAGATTGGAAGAGTTCACATATGGAGTTCGGTGGAAGATAATAATTGATTTGAAAAATAACAGCAAATTCAATAACTTTGGTGAAGGAAAGATGGAAATGTGGTGGCTGTTTGGAAGGATAGAATAGTCAGATGTTGTTGGCGAAAGAGATGTGGTGATGGCACATTTACAGGTAACGTGAGTAACCATAAAATCATAAGATAAAGGAGCAGAATTAGGCCACTGGTCTATTCAGTCTGCTCCACCATTTCATCATGGCTGACCCAATTTTCCTCTCAGACCCAAAATTCTGCCTTCTCCCTGTATCCCTTCATTCCCTGACCAATCAAGAATTTATCAACCTCTGCCTTAAATATAAGACTTGGCCTCCACAGCCACGTATGCCAAAGAATTCCACAGATTCACCAGTCTCTGACTAAAGAAATTCCTCCTCATCTCCATTCTAAAAGGACACCCCTCTATTCTGAAACTGGGTCCTCTGGTCTTAGACTCTCCCACCATAAGAAACATCCTCTCCACATCCACTCTATCAAAGCCTTTCACCATTCAATAGGTTTCAATGAGGTCATCCCTCATTCTTCTGAATTCCAGTGAATTCAGAGCCATCAAACGCTCTTCACGTGACAAGTCATTCAATCCTGGAATCATTTTCCTGACCACATTTGAACCCTCTCTAGTTTCAGCACATCCTTTCTCAGATAAAAGGCCCAAAGCTGCTCACAATGCTCCAAGTGAGGACACCAGTGTTTTATAAAGTCTCCTTGCTTTTATATTTTAGTCTGCTCAAAATGAATGCTAACATTGCATTTGCCTTCCTCACCAGAACATCCTGCAAATTAACCTTTAGGGAATCCTGCACAAGGACTCCCAAGTCCCTTTGCACCTTAGTTTCTTGTATTTTCTCTCCATTGAGAAAAAAGTCAACACTTTCATTTCTTCTACCAAAGTGCATGACCATACTCTTCCCAACAGTGTATTCCATCTGCTATTTCTTTGCTCATTCTCCTAATCTGAATAAGTCCATCTGTTGCCTCTCTACTTCCTCAAAACAACCTGCCCCTCCACCTATCTTTGTATTGTCTGCAAACTTTGTAACAAAGCCATCAATTTCATCATCCTAATCATTGACATATAACATAAAAAGAATCGGTCCCAACACAGACCCCTATGGAACACCACTAGTCACTGGCAGCCAGCCAGAAAAGGTTCCCTTTGTTCCCACTCTTTGCCTCCTGCCAATCAGCCACTGCATTATCCATGCTAGAATCTTCCCTGTAATACCACAGGCTTTTGTTAAGTAACCTCATGTACGGCACCTTCTCAAAGGCCTTCTGAAAATCCAAGTACACAATATGAACCAATCCCTCTTTGTTTATCCTGCTTGTTTTTTCTTCAAATAATTTCAACAGATTTGTCAGACAAAATTTTCCCTTGAGGAAACCATGCTGACTACAGTCTATCTTATCATGTGCCTCCAGGTAACCTGAGACCTCATTTTAACAATCAACTCCAACATCTTCCCAACCACTGAGGTCAGACTAATTGGCCTATAGTTTCCTTTCTTCTGCCTCTCTCTGTTCTTGAAGAGTGGAGTGACATTTGCAATTTTCCAGTCTTCAGGAACCATTCCAGTATCTAGTGATTCTGGAAAGATCATTACTAATACCACCACAATCTCTTCAGCCACTTCTTTCAGAACCCTGAGGTGTGCACCATCTGGTCCAGGTGACCTATCTACCTTCAGACCTTTCAGCTTCCTAAGGGCCTTCTCTCAAGTTCTGATAACTTCACAGTCTTCATGCCCCCTGACACCTGAAACTTCCACCATACAGCTAGTGTCTTCCACAGTGAAAACTGATGCAAAATACTTTGTCAGTTCGTCTGCTATTTCATTGTCCCCCATTACTACCTCATCATTTTCCAGCAGTCCAGTATTTACTCTCGCCTCTCTTTTACACTTTATGTTTCTGATTAAACTTTTGGCATCCTCTTTAATATTACTGGCTAGCTTACTTTCATATTCCATCTTTACCTTCTTAATAGCCTTTTTAGTTGCCCTCTGTTGGTTTTTAAAAGCTTCCCAATCCTCTAACTTCCCTCTAATTTTTGCTCTCTATCATATACCGTCTCTTTGGCTTTTATGTTGGCTTTGACTCGTCTTGTGAGCCATGGATGTGTCATTTTTCCCTTAGAATGCTTCCTCCACTTTGGAATGTATCTTACAGGACAAGATAGTACCAAGTCAGCATGGTTTCCTTCAGGGAAAATCCTGCCTGAAGAAACTACTGGAATTCTTTCAGGTGATTACAAGTAGGATAGATAAAGGGGATGCGGTGGATACTGTATATTTGGACTTTTAGAAGGCCTTTGACAAGGTGCCACACATGAGGCTGCTTAACAAGTTAAGAGCTCATGGTATTACCCGGAAGTTACTGGCATGGTTAGGACATTGGCTGATTGGTAGGAGACAGCGAGTGGGAATAAAAAGATCCTTTTCTGGTTGGCTATCAGTGACTAGTGGTGGTCCGCAGGGGTCGGTATTGGGACCACTTCTTTTTATGCTGTATATCAATGATTTAGATGATAGAATAGATGACTTTTTTTTTTACCAAGTTTGCAGGTGATATGAAGATTGGTGGGGGGGCAGGTAGTGTTGAGGAAGCAGGTAGGCTGCAGAAGGATTTAGACAGATTAGGAGAATGGGCAAGGAAGTGGCAAATGAAATATAAATGTAACACGCTGTAAGGTTTCACTGCTAAGACTAATGTAATGGCTTCTATGTAATGGTTTCTCAGTAGCAGCAATGTTTGGGTTATGGCGAGGGATAACAGGACTTTATGTTATCCAATGGGAGAAACGTTCTTTCTTGTGGTCTGGGAGCTGGGTTTTTCATGTCTTTCGTGGGGCAGTGATGGAGAGAGTCGGAAGACCACTGGACAGAGTGGACTGAGGAGCGAGGGTCCAAGGGCCGGCTACACTTGGAGGTCGACGGGAACAAATGAACGATCAGTGAGCTCCAATGAGGCACAATAGACTTTTTCTTAAAATGGGCCCTTTTACTTTTTATTTTCTTTACTAACCCTCTATCCAAATTAAGATTTATAAAATTCAATCATTTAACTGCATATGGTATACTGTCTGGTATTTTGCATTGCGGGCTTGTAACCAGGCAACACATCACACAGCATCCATACAAACAAGACTTCTCAGTTTGGTGGAGCAGGAGTTGTTTTCCCCTAGATGAACACGTGCTGGCCGAGCCTGAGGGTTACACAAGGTTGGAAAATGCATGGTCATGCACTTTCATAGTAGAAATAAATATGCAGACTACTTGCTAAATGGGGAGAAAATCCAAAAATCTGAGATGCAAAGGGACATGGGAGTCCTTGTGCAGAACATTCTAAAGGTTAACTTGCAGCTAGAGTTGGTGATGAGGAAGGCAAATGCAATGTTGGCATTCATGTCAAGAGAACTAGAATACAAGAGCAAGGATATGATGCTTAGACTTTATAAAGCACCGGTGAGGCGTCACCTTGAGTAATGTGAATAGTTTTGGGCTCCTCATCTAAGAAAAGATATGCTAGCATTGCAAAGGATTCAGATTTGGGAATGAAAGGGTTATCATTATGAGGAACATTATGAGTACAGACCCAGAACCAGAGCTCTGGGTCTGTACTCGCTGGAATTCAGAAGGATGAGTTGGGATCTCGTTGAAACTTTTCAAATGTTGAAAGGCCTAGACAGAGTAGATGTGGACAGGATATTTTCCACAGTGGGGGAGTCCAGGACAAGAGGGCACAGCCTCAGGATAGAGGGGCATCTATTTAAAACAAAAATGTGGAGAAATTTCTTTAGCCAGAAGGTGGTGAATTTGTGGAATTTATTACCACAGGCAGTTGTGGAGGCCAGATCATTGGGTGTATTTAAGGCACAGCTTGATAGGTTCTTGATTGGATATGGCATCAAAGGTTATAGGAACGTGGTCTGGGAGTGGGACCGAGAGGGGGGAAAAGGATCAGCCATCATTGAATGGCAGAGCAGACTCGATAGGCCAAATAGCCTAATTCTGCTCTTATGCCTTCTGGTCTTATGGCAGATATCCTGTGCCTTCCAAATTGCTTCTAGAAATTCCAGCTATTGCTGTTCTGCCGTTATCCCTGCCAGTGTTTTTTTCAAATCAATTCTGGCCAACTCCTCTCTCATGCCTCTGTAATTCCCTTCTCTGTAATACTGATACATCTGACTTCAGCTTCCCCATATGGTAAGAGAGAATGATTTACAATATCAGGCAATGTGGAAGCTCTGAGAGCTGTGTGATCAGCAGTTTAGCTGAAATGGAATAGAATGAGTCTCAGATAAAATATTCAGAAGACATAAAGGGGAGAAACTAGATACAAGTTCAGGACCAGCCCAAGTTGGAAGCTTAGTATAGTAGACTTAGAGAAGGGAGCTAATCTGATCTTTTCACTCAAAAGGCAAATAGCTTTATGAGCTCTCCTTGCTGGTTGGAAATTATCTCCGACTTATTTATTTGGGCTGAACCAAAAGATTGTTGAAAAGATTTAATAAAGTTCCTTTGGTTTTATGCTAACATTTCAGTGCCTTGAGTTTATTTTCGTACACATTATCTGCTTCTTGGTAATGTTGCTGCTGCTTTCCCAAGCCCTTTGTCTTACCTGAAGGAGCAGGAAGATTTATTCCTTTCACAATGATGAGAAGCATCTCAGTACTACTAATGTCTGAAAATATCCTGCAAAGTAAAATACTTTGATCTAATTAATGGCTTCTTGAACAGGAGTAGGTGATGCATGAATGACAGATAAAATAACTTGAAATGTAATCCAATAGACAAAGAACAGGCCAACAGTACAAAAAAGTACCTTTTATCCATTGTGAATTTTTAACTCAAATTAATAATTCTCTTTTTTATCCTTTGATATACTCATTAAAACTTCCTTGACTAAACTTTTTTGCTCCAGTATCTCTAGGATCATTGACAAAATTTTGGTTATGATCTTCGGGGCTTTATCTATATTTATTGTGCTATAGGATAAGCTGTTGTAAGGAGATGTGGAAAAAACAGATACTATATGGTGATTTGTACCATGGTATCAAGTGTGGTTCAATGTCTTATGAAACGCAAATAGTTACAAACTAACTTTACAAGCAAAGGAAATTTGAGGAGAATTGGGTTGCAAAGTATATATCCTTAACAGACTATTGGCTGCAATGCGCATTCAAGTGAGATTTTCTTTTTCTCCCTCTCAAAACTAAAGTAATAAATTCTTATATATCGAGGAACAATTTCTTATTCACTTTTTAAACTTGACATGAAACCATTTTATTCTCATAAATGTCTCGATCCTGATCCCTGCCCCTACCTTATATACTTTTATACCAGTGCTGTGTTCACCTGTACCAGGTGAGGAAAAACAACTTTTTTCACAAAGTTGTTTCAAGTATAGTGGAGCAACACAAAGGAGCTGGAAGAACTCAGCAGATCAGACAGTATCTGTGGAGGGAACTGGGCAGCTGACAGTTTGCATCAGGACCCCTCATCGGCCTTTCTCAACACAAAATATCACCCGCCCAGTTCTCTCCAAGGAGGCTGCTTGTCTCTCTGAGTTCCTCCAGCTCCAGATTTCTAGCATTTGTAGTCCCGTGTCTGTCTCTGCTTTCAAGTAAAGTGTGTCAAAGCTATTTGTTGCTCAGCATTATTTGTACTCTTGCAAGTTTGTAATGTGTTATTAATTCAAAATGCCATAACAAGAAAATGTTTCTAAAAACTAAGAAAAGATAGTGCTGTCTTTACAACAAAAGCCGAAGGAGAAATCCTCAGAGACATTCTTCTCCGTTGCAACAATAACTCCCATCTCAATCACAAAATTTTCTTTTTGATCCAAAAGGTATTGCAATTGAAATATTTACGAAAACAGAGATCCATACCGTAGAGTTTTAAATGTCCTCTCCTCAAAGTGGTACTTTGGAGGTTCCAAGCCCTGAGCTTGCCCAAGTTTAAGGATTTCAAGATTTTTTTTACAATTTTCAGCCATCTTTTCAAATCTACAAAAACAGCAACACAGGTTTTCACATATGCTCTGTGCAACTAGTAGTGAAATTTACTGTTGTCACCATAAAACATTATTTATGCAACAATACTGATAAATAAATATGGGTATGCATACACAAGATCATAAGACACAGAAGCAGAATTAGGCCACTTGGCCCATTGAGTCTGCTTCATCATACAACCACAGCTAATCTTTTCTCCCCTCCTCAGCCAAACTCTCCGGCCTTCTCCCCGTGACCTTTGATGCCGTGCCCAATCAAGAACCTCTCAATCTCTGCCTTAAATACACCCATTGACATGACCTCCACAGCTGCCTGTGGTAATAAATTCTGGCTAAAGGAATCTCTCCACATCTCTGCTTTAAATGGATGCCCCTCTATCCTGAGGCTATGTCCCTTTGTCCTAGACTCTCGCAGCATGGGAAACATCCTTTCCATTTGTAAGGTTTCAATGAGATCTCACCTCATCCTTCTAAATTCCAGCGAGCACAGACTCAGAGCCATCAAACTTTCTTTCCCAGAATCATCCTTGTGAACCTCTTCTGAACCCTTTCCAATGCCAGAACATCTTTTCTGAGATGTGAAGCCCAAATCTTCACAATACTCAAGGTGAGGCCTCACCACTGCTTTATAAAGCCTCAGCATCACACCTTTGCTCTTGTATTCTAACCCCTTGAAATTAATGCTAACATGGCATTTGCCTTCCTCACCATCGACTAAACCTGCAAGTTGACCTTTAGGATGTTCTGCACAAGGACTCCCAAGCCCTTCTGCATTGCAGATTTTTTGATTTTCTTCCCATTTAGAAAACAGTCTGCACATTTATTTCTTCGACCAAAGTACATGACCGTGCATTTTCCAACATTGTATTTCATTTGCTATTTTCTTGCTTATTCTCTTAATCTGTCCAAGTCTTTCTGCAGCCTTCCTGTTTCCTCAACTCGACCTGCCCCTCCACCAATCTTCATATCATCTGCAAACATGGCAACAAAGCCATCTATTCCATCATCTATATCATTGATATTCTGCATAAAAAGAAGTGGCACCAACACCGACCCCTGTGGAACACCATGTCACTGTCAGCCTGGTACTTACAGATCTAACTTTTAACTGCTTTTATTGGAAGTATCACTTTATTACTGGAACTTCTGAAATATAAGACAAGTAGAGAAGAGCATTTTAATTACCTGCTTCAAATGGGACAATGATAATTTCTGCACTTACTTTGTAGTCTCAGCCACATTACCAAGATGTGTAAATTGCTTGGAATATGTCATACATTTCTAGATTTAAAAGGAAAAAGGTTTAATTATAAAGTATGAAAGGGAAAGATCATCAGGAAGGCACAAACTACACACACACTCATCTACTATATATCTCTAATAATGGAATTATTGTATTACAACACAGAATTTTTCTATTCACTCCTCCAACCAAAGAGAATGCATTTGTTTTTAAAATGAGTTAACATTCTGCATATAATATATCTTTATCGTCATCATTAGAGTTTAGAAAAATTAGAGGTTTTCTCACCGAATTGTACAAAATTGTAACTCAACCTCTGGTAGTGGGGGAAGACAGGTATTGTACTTCACAAGGAAAAACTTAGACATACATATAATAGGTTATAAAATACTGTTAAAAAAAACTTATGTATGCACGTCACAGTACATGACAACAAATACCTCATACTGTTCTTTCAGAAGGTTTATAAGGTGTGTGTATACTTCATCTATCTTTGCTGAAATCTGCACATCATTATGATGCACTATTATAAAGTCATTGTCATTCTGCTCATCCTCAGGGGGGGAAGGAACCTGAAAAAAGGAGGAAAAATAAAACACACACTCAATGTCCATAGTTGCATATGTGCCTTCAAAATAAAATACAGGCTTTCCCTGGGATACAAACGCCTGACTTACGGACATCCTACGTAATGACAAACTCCCATATTAAAATATCCAATGACATACATACAAATACTAGGTTCTGCAAACAACAGAATTAGCTCCCCACCCACTTTCACTCCACTTCTCATTTGTAGTAATTTTCTCTGATCAATCTTGTGCTTTTGATGCCATTCGTCACAATACTGTGGCGAAATGGTTACCGCATCAAGTGTTTTCTGTGCATTTTCAACCTCTGCCCAGAGTCAGTCTTCAGAGTTAAAATAAATAGAGCTTGTTTGTTACCCAGGGACAGCCTGTATACTTGATGACAAGACTGTCATTTTACCCAGGGACTATCTTTGTAATTCCCTCTTTTTTACTTCAACACTGTCATTCCTGTAGAATACTATTACACTACAGGACCATGAGATATAGGAACTGAATCAGGCCATTCAGCCCATCCAGTCTGCACCACCATTTCATCATGGCTGATCCATTTTTCCTCTCAGCTCTGATCTCCTGCCTTCTCCCCATATCCCTTCAAGTTTATGAAGTCTCAAAATTACATCCTTGCTTTTATATTCTAGTCTTCTTGAAAGGAATCCTACTGTTGCATTTGCCTTCTTCACCACAGACTCAACATGCAAAGTAACTTTTAGGGAATCCTGCACAAGGACTCCCAAGTTCCTTTGCACCTGAGATTTTTGAATTTTCTCTCCATTTAGAAAATAGTCTACCCTTTTATTTCTTCTTCCAAACTGCATTACCGTAAACTTCCCGACACTATATTCCATCTGCCACTTCTTTAGCCATTCTCCAAATCTGTCCTTCTGTAGTCTCTCTACTTCCTCAAACCTGCCTGCCCCTTAACCTATCTTCATTTCATCCGCAAACTTTGCAACAAAGCCATCAGTTCCATCATCCAAGTCATTGACATATAATATAAAAAGAATCAGTCCTAACACAGACCCCCTGTGGAACACAACAAATCACTTGCAGCCAACCAGAAAAAGCTCCTTTTATTCCCACTCCTTGTCTCCTGCCAATCAGCCACTGCTTTATCCATGCCAGAAGCTTCCCTGAAATACCATGGGCTCTTAACTTGTTAAGCAGCCTCATGTGTGGCACCTTCTCAAAGGCCTTCTGAAAGTCCAAGTACACAATATCAACCAATTATCCTTTGTCTATCCTGCTTGTTATTTCTTCAAAGAATTCCAAAAACGTTTGTCACGACAAGATATTCCCTTGAGAAAAGATGCTGACTACGGCCTACTTTATCATGTACCTCCAAGTACCCTGAGACCTCATCCTTAATAATCGACTCCAACATCTTCCCAACCACAGAAGTCAGGCTAACTGGCCTATAATATTCTTTTTTCTGCGTCTCTCCATTCTTGAAGAATGGAGTGACATTTGCAATTTTGCAGTCTTCCAGAACCATTCCAGAATCTAGTGATTCTTGAAAGATCATTACTAATGCCTCCACAATCTCTTCAACCACCTCCTTCAGAACCCTGGGGTGTACACCATCTAGTCCAGGTGACTTATCGACCTTCAGACCTACCCAAGAACTATTTCCCTCGTAATGGCACCTTCACACATTTCTGATCCAACAGTCTGGAACTTCCACCACACTGCTAGAATCTTCCATAGTGAAGACTGATACAAAATACTTATTCAGTTCATCTGCCATTTCCTTGACTCAAGAGGTAATGTTGTAGCTATAAAGGACCCTGGTCAGACCCCACTTGGGAGTACTGTGCTCAGTTCTGGTCGCCTCACGACAGGTAGAATGTGGAAGCCATAGAAAGGGTACAGAGGAGATTTACAAAGATGTTGCCTGGATTGGGGAGGATGCCTTATGAGAATAGGTTGAGTTAACTCGGCCTTTTCTCCTTGGGGCAATGGAGAATGAGAGGTGACCTGATAGAGCTGTATAAGATGGTAAGAAGCATTGATCCTGTGGATAGTCAAGGCTTTATCCCAGGGCTGAAATAGTTGCCACAACAGGATACTGGTTTAAGGTGCATGGAAGTAGGTACAGAGGAGATGTCAGGGGTAAGTTTTTTTTTAAACACAGAGAGAGGTGAGTGTACAGAAATGGTTGCCGGCAATGGTGGTGGAGGCGGATACGATAGGGTCTTTTAAGAGACTTTTGGAGAGGGACATGGAGCTTAGAAAAATAGAGGGCTATGGGTAAGCCTAGTAATTTCTAAGGTAGGGACATGTTCGGCACAACTTTGTGTGCCGAAGGGCCTGTATTGTGCTGTAGGTTTTCTATGTTTCTATTACTACCTCTCCAGCATCATTTTCCAGTGGTCCAGTATCCTCTCTCGCCTCTCTTTTACACATTGGAAAGAACACATTCACCTGCAGCCTATGGAAAATGTCTTTATAGCACTTTACTGGGATGAAAGGCTGACTGACTTCCAGAGGGAACAAAAACAAAGAGAAGCTGGAAAAGAGATGGCAATCTTTACCCTGAGTTTCAAAGCATAGAGAATTATGAGATCAGAGCAGAAATCATTTGCTCTGAAAATGGAAGATATAAAACCCATGCAGAAATCTGAATGCTGCCACAGATAATCACTGTAATGATTGGAAATGATTAAGCAAAGTGCTATAATTTCATGAAGGCATTTTGAATATAATGTTTGGGATCCTGAAATCATTTTGCTTTCACATATTGCCAGCTAAATAGAGTGAAGATAAAGTTACCATTATGTCCAAATCTTGTAGAGGTTTTGTGCCACAGCATCTTAAGCCACATGAATTTGTAGGGCAGATGGGATATAGAGAAAGCGATTGTCCTAATCATAAACTGATAAGAGTAATTATGGTAGTTTAGACAAGTCAGAAGGTAAAATTAAAAATGGTAGTTTTCATGATGAGAGTTAAAAGTTGAATTCTAGTTCAAGGACAGTAATGTTGGCCCATCAGGTTTAATTTGTAAATGATTGCCAGAAATAAATGCTGGCATGTGCCAAAAAAGATAACTTTACTTGTATTAATAATGAGTTGCAACATGACTGAATGATGTTAGTCAGGCAAAAACTTAGTCCTGCAAGACTCGTGAGAGAGAATACCGAGCAGAGTGGCACAAATAGTATCACAAGTGCACTCTTGCAGGTGCTGTCAAGCACAGAACCAAAGGTATAAACCTGGGCATATGTTTCACATGAACTGTCCTTTGCATAAAGTAATTACATTTAAACTGATGGTGAACCTTCACTCCTGTGAGACTGACAACGCTTGGGCTTTGCTGAGTATATTCATTACTTGAATTCTGTGCTAGTTCACACTTAAAATCATACAATTACAAACAATCCCTTCGGTCCAACTAGTCCATGTACCTGTCTAAACATTTTGTAAATGTAGTTAATGGACCTGCCCCAATCTCTTTCTCTGCTCCCTTTAGACCAGTGAGGAGAACGAATTTCTTTAGCCAAAGTATGGTGAATCAGTTGAATTAATTGCCACAGGTGCCTGTGGGGCCAAGACACTCAGTATATTTAAAGCAGAGGTTGATAGATTCTTGATTAGTAAGGGTGTCAAAGATTATGGGGAAAAGACAGGAGAATGGAGTTGAGAGGGATAATAAATCAGCCATGGTGGAGCAGACTCAATGGGCCAAATAGCCTAATTCTGCTGCTATGCATTATGTCTCTGACAATTTAACTGGTTGGGATTCATCGGGGCAAACCTTACTTCTGTGTATTCTGGATCTGGTTGATGAGATTCTGCATAGCAGCAGGATCTTGCATGATGTACATAGTTACAGAGGTGGGCAAGAATAAGCCTCACTAACTAAACTGCTCAGACAACGTGGACAAATAGCCGAGTCTAATCTTTGTCTCACAGCTGTCTACTTTTCAAAAGTAACAAAAAATGATGCAATTTAATGTTTTTTTAAGTTAATAAAAATTGGCTTACTTAAAACATTTAATAATATTATTAAATCAAGGTTTTTGGATTGAAAGCAGCATCCATTAAAATCCTCATATCCTTCTCTTACTGTATTCCTGCCATTGGCCTGTTACACTCATTGAATTCCTTTCTTACTGAATTACTTTGGCATTCTATTTCCATGCTTGCTCTATATTCCATTCCTCATTCACATCCCTGGTGCAGAGCCAACAACCTGTCTCTGAATGTGAACAAAACAAGAGATGGTGGTTGACTTTAGGAGGGTACGGAGTGACCACTCTCTGCTGAACATCCACGGCTCCTTGGTAGAGATCGTTAAGAGCACCAAATTTCTTGGGGTTCTCCTGGCAGAGAATCTCACCTGGTCCCTCAACACCAGCTCCATAGCAAAGAAAGCCCAGCAGCGTCTCTACTTTCTGCATAGGCTTAGGAAAGTCCATCTCCAACACCCGCCCCCCCCCCCCCACCCTCACCATATTCTACAGGGGTTGTATTGAGAGCATCCTGAGCAGCTGCATCACTGCCTGGTTCAGAAATTGCATCATCTCAGATCGCAAGACTCTGCAGCGGATAGTGAGGTCAGCTGAGATCATCGGGGTCTCTCTTCCCACCATTACAGCCATTTACACTACACGCTGCATCCGCAAATCAAACAGCATTATGAAGGACCCCACACACCCCTCATACAAACTCTTCTCCCTCCTGCCATCTGGGAAAAGGCACTGAAGCATTTGGGCTCTCACAACCAGACTATGTAGCAGTTTCTTCCCCCAAGCCATCAGACTCCTCAATACCCAGAGCCTGGACTGACACCAACTTACGGCCCTCTACTGTGCCTATTGTCTTGTTTATTGTAATGTCTGCACTGTTTTGTGCACTTTATGCAGTCCTGGGTAGGTCTGTAGTCTAGTGTAGTTCTTTTTTTCTGTGTTGTTTTTACATAGTCCAGTGTAGTTTTTGTACTGTTTCACGTAGCACCATGGTCCTGAAAAACGTCGTCTCATTTTTACTGTGTACTGTACAAAATGACAATAAAAAATGACCTGACTTGACTTACTTCCCTGTAGCCTATCAACTTTTTCTCTCAATACTCACTTCTTTTCTACCAAGGGATACCATACCTACCAACACATTTTTAACAAATCTGAGGAAACTGCTCTACGTGCTCATGGGGAGAATGTGCAAACTCCACACGAACAGCATCCCAGATTATCATTGTAGCCTCCTGTGTAACTTCTGTGTATTTTTGGGCTCCAGCAAGCCACTTTGCTGTTTACAAACTGCTGGAGAAACTCAGTGGGCCAGCATCTGTTGAAGCAAAGAGTCACTTGATGCAGGATCTCCATGTGAAATGCTGACCATCTCGCCTGCACAGATGCTGCTCAACCCACCAAGGCCCCCCCCCAGCAGCTTATTTTCTGCTCCAGATTCCAGCATCTGTACTCCTTGATGTCTCCACTTCACAGTCTATTCCAATTATCAGAATTCCTTTTGTGCCTGTACACTCAGCTTTAATGTAGCAAAGCGCCCATGTCCATAGAACAGGAAGGAAAGTGGAAACCGAATGTTTTGAGATGACAGATGCTTAATCAAAGAAAATGGTTTTAAGAAACGTCTTGGATGTGGAGGGCAAAGAATTGGCAGGATTTAGCCACTTAATGGTATATAGGCCACAGAACACAGAACAATGGTTAGAATGAAGTACTACATCTTTTGCCTCATGATCTCAAAATATGCCAGCAAAGGCACTGGCATGAAGACAAGAAGTTAATCGACCAAGTTGGCATTCAGCTTTACTTCACCTTTGAAATATCAATTGGTTTCCCATTTTGGACAGCCAGAATCAGTGGGTCAAAGCCTTTGGCAGTCCTAAAAAAATGCTTTGCTTGTTCCAGGTTGTTCTTTTGCTTTGCCTGCAAAGCAGCTTTCATGTACTGCTTCTTTCGATTCTCAAGAAATTCCACTTGTTGTTGGGCTGAAAGACAACAGAGACAGTGATCAGATGAAATATTACAGAACTGAGAATTACTAGTGTCAGGTTCAAAGGTACTATGGCTGCCGATAGAAAGTAAAACTCTAAAATCTTCATTCAAACTTTATTTTATTTAATCTAGAAATACAGCACAGTCACAGGCCCTTTCTGCCTCAACGAGCCCCAACTATCCAATTACACCCATATGACCAGTTAATCCTCTAACCCATGTGTGGGAGGAATCTGGATCACCCGGAGGAAACCCATGCGGTTACAGGGAGAATGGACGGACAGCAGTGGAATTGAACCCAGGCCGCTGGCGGTGTCATCTCATCATACTAACCACTACACTACCACACTGCCCCCGGTTCTTGTGGATTTTTTGTAGTCCATTAGACAATACGTCAATGGGAAAATTAAAGGTGTACATGTACCTGCTCCTCACTCAGATGGGAAACAGGACATTACTGAGTGACACTCCAGAAGTCAGGCAGCAGCATTTCATTCAAGTCATTTAGAAACCTGGCTTTTTTGTGCAAACAAAAGGACCCCAGCTTACTCTGCCAGATCTCTGGTCATTAAACTATATAGACTTTAAATTTATGCTGTTGGAGTGAATGAAGAGAAAATATACCAATTATATTTTGCTGAGCCAGGTTATCCTGTGACGTTGGCTTCGGAATGGGTTTCGGGGAGTGCCTTTCCTCGGCTGATGCTGGCAAGGTCGGAGGTGTCTGCGCCACATCGTCTACGAGTTTTGCAGGTCTCTTTGCAACTGGAGGCTGAGCAGCGGACTGAGGAGTTCCAGTCTGAGGGAAAGCACACGAAGTTCTTCAAGTGTTCAGATTCACTACAGAGCAAATGATTGTCAATTCATTTCTACCTAATGAGCAAATTAATAATGAAATGAAAAATGCTTATTTTCAAAACCCTGTCTAATCCATGCCTCAGCATATCAAAATCTGAATACATAGAATATCAGTTCAAATTGAGGTTTGAGTCACCTTTGGATACATAGAACATAAAACAATACACACAGAGTCAGGCTCATCAAGCCACAATGTTGTGGCAAATTAATTAACTGATGGTGCTGAATGAAGCTAATCCCTTCTGCGAGCACATGATCTATAGCCTAAGAACTTAATAAGACATAGGAGAAGAATTAGGCCATTCAACCTTTTGAGTCTGTTCCACCATTCTGTCATGGCTAGTTTATTACCCCTCTCAGCCCCATTCTCCTGCCTTCTCCCCTTAACCTCTGCTGCTCTGACTAATCAAGAACCTATCAATGTCTGCTTTAAATATGCCCAATGACTTGACCTCCACAGCCAACCCTGGGAATGGATTCCATCAACTCCCTATGCTATGGCTCAAGAAATTTCTCCACATCTCAGTTCTAAAGGGACATCAGAATCGGAGGCTGTGCTCTCTGGTCCTAGACTCCCCCACTATAGGAGACATCCTCTCCACATCCACTCTATTTAGCAGTTTCAATGAGATCCCCCCCCTCATTCTTCTAAGCTCCAATGAGCATAGGCCAAGAACCATCAAACACTCTTTCGTTTCTGGAACCATTCTCGTGAACCACCTCTGGATCCTCTCCAACGCCAGCACATCCTGTCTTAGAAAAGGAGCCCAAAACTGCTCACAGTATTCCAAATGCACTCTGACCAATGCCTTATAAAGCTTCAGCATTACATCCTTGCTTTTATATTCTAGCCCTCTTGAAGTGAATGTTAACACTGCATATCATCTGCCTAAGAGACTCTTAAATACCTCTATTGCATCCACCTCCACTAACAGTCCTGGCAGTGATTCTAGGCACACACCATTCTGTAAACAAAAACTTGCCCGCACATCTCTTTTGAATTTTCATGGTCTCACCTTAAATGCATGCCCTCGAGTATTGGACATTTCAACCCCTGGAAAAAGATACTGGCTATCTAGTCTATCTATGCCTCTTATAACATTCTATCAGATCTGTCTCTGCCACTCCAGATAAAACAACCCTAGTTTGTCCAACCTCTCTTCATAGCACATGCCTCTATAACTCAAGCAGCACCCTAGTAAACCTCTTCTAAACCTTTTCCAAAACCTCTGCATCCTTCCTATAAAGGAAAATGCTATAAAGCTTAACTCAACCCAGATTAAACTCCACTTCCCATTTCTCCACCCACATGTGTAAACATCCCACGGTATTCTTTGACAATCTTCAGTCTTCAACACTATCCGTTAACAAATTTCAGCAAATTTGCTTACATATCCAACTGCACATACCACAGACAGCAGAGGCCATTGAATGGATCCCTGCCGAACACTACCGGTCAAGGATCTCCAGCCAGACTAATACTTATTGACCAGGACATGTTTCAGTTTACCCTCCCACAAGGTTAACAACTTAATTTAGCTTGACATTCATTAATGAATGCAATTTATCTACAATATAAATTTGCATGTATTCCTTTTACTACATACAAAAGTCAAAATGTACCAACTTCTGAAGTGGGTAAGGGAATTGAAGTCTCGTAGTTTAATTCTGAGTCAAGATAAAATTAATGACGTACAATTAACAATAAATGCAAGCATAATTCATAGCAAGCCAAATCCAATCTATTTCTTTGAAACACACATAATGAAGGACAGAAGATCAACTGAACATATAACATGGCAAGTTCTGATTTTGTGCACTCTACACAAATGATCATCATGTAGTTTCGTAACAGAAACAAGAAATTAACTCTTAAGACAAATGTATAGGAAATAAACTGCGGGAAGTTTCTTTCCCATCCCAAATTAATCATGTAAAATCCAAAGGATCTCAAATAACTGACAGGAGTAGTTCCTGTCAACTTCCAATTCTGTACTACCTTAAAAAAACATTTAAAGTTGTTGGGAAACACTTTGTCGCACAAAGCCCCCAACTCAACTGTATTCTAACAGGCAAGGGGCTTTAGGTTTTAATAAAGATGATTTCCTTCATAATTGAAAACAAAAAATGCTAGCAAGTCTCAGCAAGTCAACTGGAAAACAACACATCGTTAACATTTCAAGTTCCAGACCCTTCAACCTTTTGAACCTGTGGACCTTTTCTGGAATCTTCCTAGAATATTTGGAAAATTTATTCTTCAAGAACTAGTGTTTAGAAAATGCAAAATATATGAAAATACTGGCATGGAAATTGAAAAAAGAAGCAGAAAATAAATTAATAATTGAATTAGGGATCCAAGAACAAAAATGATAAAAAATAAGCTAAGTGAAATTCAAGAAGCTTTTGAAGCGTTTTACAAAACTCTGTATTCCAAAGGTCCAGGGGGAAGTATAACTCAAACTGACACCTTCCTGAATTCTCTAGAGTTACCCACTTCAAGTGAAGAACAAAATAGAACGATGAACGCTGACGTAACTGAAGTTGAACTAAAAGCTGTAATGAGAAGGCTTAAATTAAGCAAGTCACCAGGGTCAGATGGGTATACGGCAGAGTGGTACAAAGAATTTTAAAATGAATTAATTCCTGTCTTACTCCCCACACTGAACTGGGCTCTAAAAAAGGCACAAATGCCACCCAGCTGGAAGGACATGATAATCTCAGCTATACCGAAAGAAGGCAAGGATAAAATGGAATGTGGGTCAATTAGACCAATATTCGTTCTTAATGTAGATTATAAATTTTTTGCCACAGTATGTTTATTTGCATTTTAATACCACATAATACAGCCTTTACCTTCCTATACTTTCTTATATTGTTCAGAAAATACATAAATTGCTGTACTAACACAACAAACAACACACACAAAAAAACATTTAAAAAATGCTTCTCCTATTTCAACAAGTGGTAATCCATATATAAAAATGTGTAAAATTTAACAGATATTTATAATACAATTCAAAAATCATTAAATAAATATAAAACTTCTACAAATTTATATTATAAATTATAGATTATTTATTATTAATTATAGATTATTTACCTCCATCATGGCCAAATGATTAGAAGAGTTTTTACCCAAATTGATACATTAGGATCAGTCAGGTTTTATACAACAATGCCAAACACAAGACAATATACAAAGGCAACTTCACATTATGGATCATATACAAAAAAGTAAAATCGAAGCAATAGTGATAAGCGTGGACGCTGAAAAGGCAATTGATACGGTTAATTGGAATTTTCTTTACAGAGTTTTACATAGATTTGGTTTCCATGACACAATTATTAAAACTATACAGGCACTATATGGCAACCCTACTGCTAGGATTAAAATCAATGGATATTTATCAAATAGTTTCCCCTAGAAAGGGGCACGAGACAGGGCTGTGCATGGACACCGCTACTCTTCACATTATATCTGGAACCATTAGCTCAATACATCAGACAAAATGAAGATATCAGGGGAATTAAAGGGACAGAGCATAAATTGGCCTGTTACGCGGATGACATTTTGATCTATCTAGGGCAACCAACATACTCTTTATCTAAATTGATGCAATCCTTTGAACAACATGGTCAATTATCAGGATACAAGATCAACATAGATAAAACCCAATTACTTTCATATAACTATAGCCCACCAAGAGAAATTGAAAGTAGATATCCCTGGGCATGACAAACAGAGTCTTTCAAATACTTGGGCATCATTATGCCAAAACATTTGGCAAAATTATCAGAATGCAATTATCAGCCTATATATAAAAAAATTAAGGAAGATATAACAAGGTGGAACCTGATTCCTTTTTTCAGTCTCAGTTCAAGGATTGAATCTATTAAAATGAATAGACTATTATATCTCTTTCAGACCCTACCAGTAGAAATTAATCAAAATCAATTCAATGAATGGAACAAAAGCTTATTAAGATATATATGTCAAGGTAAAAGGCCTAGAGTTCATTCCAAAACTTTGCAATTAGCCAAGGAAAAGGGGGGAATGAGGCCTACCTTCTCTTAGAGATTATTATTTTGCAGCACAGTTGAGAGCTGTGATATGTTGGTGCAACCCATCATATGACGCTCAATGGAAAAACATTGAGGAGGGGATACATCCCATCCCCATACAGGCAATTTTGGCTGATAACACCCTATGTAAATACTATTGATAACCCATAGATGAAATGGACTCTTAAAATATGGAAAACTACTATAAAAGAATATAAACTAGAGGGAGATATGGCAATTCTTAAATGGTGTGCATATGACTCGGATTATACGCCGAATAAACTGGATGCCAGATTTAAGGGCTAGATAGCTAACGGAATAACAGTTTTTTGCAATATAATAAAAGGAACACTGTTCAATTTTAAAATGCTTAAAGAGAAACGCTTATTAGAAAAACAAGACTTTTATCGGTATTTACAGATGCGACTATATGTTAATAGGACGGTTAAAAACGTAACCAAGGCAAGAACATGTTTGATAGAGCTATTTAGAAAAGCATATAATTCAGGTAACAGTAGTAGAATCATTTCAAGCATGTATAAGGGTTTGTCAAATCTTAAAACACATTCAACTTCATACATTAAAACAAAATGGTAGAAGGAAGGAAGGATAATTATATCTGAGGAAGAAAGGACAATAATATGGAGATATCAATGTAAGTGTACCAGTTCACAGAAATGGAGGGAGTTTGGATGGAAAAACTTCATCAGATATTTTATTACACTTTCTCAGAAATCCCACTATGATAGTAACCTCCCTGTTTGCTGGGGAAATTGTGGAAATCAAAATGCAAACTATTATCATATTCTCTGGGAATGCCCCATTATCAAAGACTATTGGAGTGGGATACACAATGCCCTACAAAACATCTTTAAATGTGAAATACCCTTAGAAAGTAAGACCATATATTTTGGGTATATATCTCAAGAATGGTTGAAAAGAGATAAATAGTTAATGAATATACTGCTGGTGGCTGGTAAAAAGACTCTTACCAGGAAATGGTTATCACAGGAGAGCCCAACCTTAAATGCATGGATGGAAATTACAATGGACATTTACAAAATGGAGAAGATAATATTATCTGTTAATCATAAGTTGGAACAATTTGATTCATACTGGGAAAATTGGTTTAACTACATAACACCTCATGCCTTACCTTATCCTCACAAATCAATGAATATGTTGTAAAAAAATCACTCCCTACTTATACATAGTCTTCTTCTTTTGCTTGTTCTTTCTTTCCTCTCTTTTCTATAAGTGTATATCTCAGATAAATATTATGTGGAGATTTATGGCATTTCTGACTATATGATATATATGTACAATATCTGAAATACATCCTATGGAAATGTTTGATGATGAACTTCAGTAAAAAATTACCAAAAAAAAAAGCAAAATAATTCTCAAGAGAACAATTTAAAATTCTGCACAAAATCTACACTTAATGCATTGACAGGCAATCAAGTCTAGGGATCAAAAAGAAATTCTAGAACTAGGTGCTTCCTCCAGTTAACTAAGCTGCTTTATTCTCAGGACTTATGGTTGACAAAACTGACATTTTTTGCATATCCTACCTCAAATAACCCACTAACAGTACTGAAATTATATATACTCATGTGAAACTAGTTTGACTGAAAGAACCATAGCCTAACACTATATTAACAACTTTTAAATCTCTTAAATTAGGCATAAATCAAGTAATCTCCTCTAACTCTTTTCTAGCTATATCACTGTCTGGTATGGAATTTTCAAGGCATCTAACCACAGAATTGTGAGGATTGCTAAGAGAATCATCAGGGTCTCTCCCTCGTCCCCCCACAACCCCACCCATCCAGGACATACACCAGAAGTGCTGCATTTGCAGAGCCCTCAGCATTGTTAAAGACCCTCCCCCATTCATCCCACAACCCCTTTGAGCGGTAGGTACTGAAGTGCAGGAACGAGGGCTGTTAGGCTGGGTAATGCCTCCTTCCCCCAACACGTGAAACTTCTGAACACCCTGTACACAGTATTTATGACAGTGTCAATAGCAGGAATACTATGTGGCACTTGCACTTTGTCAGTTAGTACCTCTACAGAATACTTTCTTTTAATCTGTGTTAATATTATTTTATGTGTTGTATGTACTGTGATTTACACCCTGACTCCTGAGGTACGCTGATTTGTTTAGCTGTATACATGTACATGGTTGAATGGCAATAAACTAACTTGAATGAGATTCTTCTTTTTTCATTTTTAGAATCTTTTTATTAATACATAATCTTCTACAACTATAGAATACAAAATTTCAACAAATTAGTATGTATACAATTAATAGAGATGAAGAAAAACATAATATATAAAAATGAAAAAAAAATTATATTTAGAAAAAAGGAAAAAAAAGAACCCTATCTAACTAAGAAAAAAAAACCCATTAACTACAAAAATAAAACCATTAGGAAACAACCCCCGGAAGCAATATCATCTAGATATATAGAAAAAATTCATCAACTGCCAATTCACATTTTTTTTTAAAAAGATAACAAAATTGGAAGGAAACCATATAGAATAATTCAAATTAAATGGTAATATTTGGCAAAAGAACCCCACTTTCTCTCAAAATCAAATTGAGGTTCAAAAGTTCTACTTCTAATTTTTTCCAAGCTGAGACATAACATTTCTTGAGAAAACCATTCAATTAATGTAGGGAAAGAGATATCTTTCCATTTTAGTAAAATAGTCCTTCTTGCCAACAATATAATAAATGCAATTACATGTTGATCTGAAGATGAAATACCCTGAATATGATGTGGAACTATTCCAAATTGAACTGTTAATCTATTAGGTTGTAAGTTAATTTTCAAAGCTTTAGAGATTGTAGAAAATAAAGATTTCCAAAACAGTTTTAATGAAGAACATGACCAGAACAAAGTAGCTACTTCAGTTTTACATCTATCAAGATGATTATCTACACTAGAAAGTATTTTAGATAGTCTCTCCTTTGTTAAATAATAACGATGGACAATTTGAAATTGAATTAGACAGTGATTGGCACATATCGAAGAAGAATTTACATTTTTCAAAATTCCAACCCAATCTTCATTCACAAAGGTCATATTAGGTTCTCTCTCCCATTAAGTTTATATATATTAAGTTCTCTCTCATTGTTTAATCTTTAGTGATAGGTTCTCTTTTTGTAACAAGAGTAAATTATAAATTCTGCTAATGGAACCTTTCAATAAGGGATTCAATTTCAAAATGGAATCCAACAAATCAGATTCTTGTAAATATGGAAACTTAGGTAAATATTGTTGTAAAAAATGTCTAACCTGAAAATATTGCAAAAAATGTGTATGAGCAAGAGAGTATTTATTAATTAACTCTTCAAAAGTCATCAATTGACCATTATAAAATTAATTTGTAAAAAAAATGATCCCTTTATTTTTCCATAGGAGAAAAATGGGGTTGGTTATTGAAGGTTTAAATGAAAAGTTTCGATATAAAAAACTAAACAACTTAAATTGTTTAAAATTTTAAAAATTACGAAACTGAATCCAAATCCGTGAAGATTGTTTAATAACCGGGTAAAAATTTAAATTTGGAATTTTGGAGAGCTGTAAAGGTAGTGGAGCTCCTAATATAGAAGTTAAATGAAATTGTTTTATAGCTTTTAATTCCAAATCAACCCAAAGTGGTTTTTGGCTCTTATCGAGACAGTATAACCAAAAACATAATTCTCTAATATTTACAGCCCAATAATAGTCTTAAATTAGGAAGTGTAAATCCACTATCTTTTTTGGGTTTTTGTAAATGGTACTTGTTAATTCTTGGTCTCTTATTGTTCCAAATAAAGGAAGAAATAAGAGAGTCAATTTGATCAAAAAAATTTTAGTTAAAAAGATAGGTACATTTTGGAAAATATATAAAAATCTAGGTAAAATCATCATTTTCACAGCATAGATGCGACTTATTAAAGAAAGAGTAAGTTGATTCCATCTAGAAAATAGTAATTTCATGGAGTCTACTAAAGGAACTATATTAGCTTTGTAAAGATCTTTATATTTTTTTAGTAATTATAATACCTAAATATCTAAATGTATTAACAATTCTAAAAGAAATATCATTATATGTACTACCAGGAGCATTTAATGGAAACAATTCACTTCTATTCAAATTAAGTTTATATTCTGAAAATTTTCCAAAATCTTTAAGTGTTTCCAAAAGATTAGGAATTGATTCCTCAAGATCCAAAATAAAAATCAAAAGATCATCTGCATAAAGAGAAATATTATGTACGGTTCCATTTATAGAAATACCATGAATGTTTTTGGCCTCCCGTAATGTTATAGCTAAAGGCTCCAATACAAGATTAAATAATAAAGGGCTTAATGGACCTCCCTGTCTAGTACCATGAGAAAGTGAAAAGAAAGACCTATAATTGTTAGTAATGACCGTGGCAATAGGGTTCTTAAAAATCATTTGAATCCATCTATTAAAATTATTACCAAAACCAAATTTTTCTAATACTTTGAACAAGTATGGCCACTCAACTATATCGAATGCCTTTTCTGCATCAAGAGAGATAACACATTGAGGTTGCTTAGATAATGGTGAATAAATAATGTTCATCAATCTCCGAACATTAGAGAAAGAGTAACGGCCTTTAATAAAGCCCATCTGGTCCATAGAGATAATTTTAATCAAAACATTTTCCAAGTGGTTAGCCATTATTTTAGAAAGATTTTTGCATCCACATTTAATAGCAAAATAGGTCTATATGATGAACATTCAACAGGGTCTTTATCTTTTTTAAGAATTAAGGAAATAGATGCTTCATAAAAAGAAGGTAAATTACCCTTCTCAAAGGATTCATGAAACATTTCCAAAAGATATGGAGAAAGTAATCTTTCAAATTCAAATTCTTCTTATACAGCTGAATTCAAGGACCAAATGGGCAGCATAAAGCACTGAGGGCATACTGGAACCTCAAAGTTCAAAGTAAATTTCAGAATTAGGTTTAATATCACCGGCATATGTTGTAAATTTCATTAAACAGTACAATGATAAATATAGAGGAAAAATATTGAATTTCAGTAAGTATGTCTATTAAATGGTTAAGTTAAACATAAGTAGTGCAAAAAAAATTTAAAAATAATAAGTTAGCATTCACGAGTTCAATGTTCATTTAGAAATAGGATGGCAAAGGGAAAGAAGCTCTTCCTGAATCATTGAGTGTGTGCCTTCAGGCTTCTGTACCTCCTACCAGATAGTAACAATGAGAAATTGACAAGTCTTGGGTGGTGGGGATCCTTAATGATGAATGCCACCTTTCTAAGGCACCGCTCCTTGAAGACGTCTTGGATACTAAGGAGGTTGGTACCCATGATGGAGCTGATCAATTTTACAATTTTCTGCAACTTACTTTGATCTTGTACAGTAGCGCCCCCTCCACTCCCCGCCCCATACCAGATTGTGATACAGCCAGTCAGAATGCTCTCCATGGTATACTTGTAGAAGTTTTCAAGCGCTTTGGTTGACAAACCAAATCTTTTTAAACTCCAAATGAAATGTAGCCACTGTCTTAACTTCTTTATAGCTGCATTGACATGTTGTGTCCAGGTTAGTTTCTTAGAGATCTTACCACCCAGGAACTTGAAATTGCTCACTCTCTCCACTTTTGATTATCCACTTCTTTATTTTCAAAGTACATCTATGTCACCATATACAACCCTGAAATTTATTTTCTTGTAGGCATACTCAGTAAATCCAATAACTGTAATAGATGATAGACAGATAATGAAAACTCAAGTAAGAACTTTAAAGGAGCCTTTCCTACCTTAAGGTTAAAAAGGAATCTTGAGCAATGTGGAACTAGATGAAAAGGGTAATATTGTTCCCGTTTCCAGTACTTTGAAAACTCCATTCTCAATCTGGTTGTGTGGAAATACCTGCTTGTTAGCAACAACGTATTTGTCGTAATCAGACCCTGAGATCTGACTTGGCCCCACAGTCAGCTCAGACTGAGGATCTGTAGTCAATCAAGGGTGGTGGAACTAGTCACTCCCCAAAAGGCAGCATCAGTGATCGACTAGAGGAGTTGCAATCCAATCGGTCACACGGAGTTGCTTCTTGTGAGATTGATCATTGGTGGATTGAATTGAATTGAATGATCTTTATTGTCGTTATACGTAGGTACGATGAAACTCTGTTTGGCTTTCTCTCAGGCAATCAAACAAAGTGGTAGATAAAAACAAGACAGTAATAGAAAAATAGTATTAAATAGAAAAGTAGCAGAAAATAAGTTGCAGCAGCATCAGAATGTCACAGTAATGCACAAAGTGCCATTAGTGTAAGTATTTGAGTCCTTGTGTGTGCTCACAGTTTCAGTCATTGTTCTGTGGGAGTGGTGTGATGGGGGCTACAGCTCTGGAGTAGAAGCTGTTCCTCAGTCTATTTGTTTTGGTTTTAAGTGTCCTGAACCTTTTGCTGGATGGCAACAGTGAAACAGGGAGTGGCCGGGGTGTGTGGAGTCTCTGGTTATGCTGATTGCTTTCCTCCTGCTGGAATAGATGGTGTCCAGTCCTAGGAGCTCCATCCTGATAATTCGCTGGGCCGCCTTCACCACGCGATGCAGATCTTGTCGCTCAGTGGCTGTGCAGCAGGCATACCACACTGTGGTGCTGTCGGTCAGGATGGTTTCAGTTGTGCTTCTGTAGAAGTTAAGCAACAGCTTTTGTGGGAGTTTGGCCTGTTTCAGCTTTCTGAGGAAGAGGAGTCTTTGTTGTGTCTCTTTTTACAAGCAGCGAGGTGTTGGTGGTCCACGTCAGCGAGGTGTTGGTGGTCCACGTCAGCGAGGTGTTGGTGGTCCACGTCAGCGAGGTGTTGGTGGTCCACGTCAGCGAGGTGTTGGTGGTCCACGTCAGCGAGGTGTTGGTGGTCCACGTCAGCGAGGTGTTGGTGGTCCACGTCAGCGAGGTGCTGGTGGTCCATGTCAGCGAGGTGTTGGTGATCCATGTCAGCGAGGTGTTGGTGGTCCATGTCAGCGAGGTGTTGGTGGTCCATGTCAGCTGTTTTGACAACACAACTCCAAGGAACTTTAGGTTTTCCACACTTTCCACTACCTCTCCATGCATATGGAGGGGGGAGGTGTACTCTGTCCTTTGATCTCCTGAAGTCAGTGATCATCTCTCTTGTTTTAGAAGTGTTAAGGACCAGGTGGTTGTCCTTACACCACTCCGTCAGATGATCCGCCTCGAGCATGTAGGCTGTTTCATTCTCGTCCGAGATCAGGACAACCACTGTGGTATTGTCCGCAAATTTAATTATGGAATTAGAGGTGTAGATGGGGATGCAGTCATGTGTGAAGAGTGTGTAAAGCATAGGGCTCGGCACACAGCCCTCCTGGATTGACTACTTGCAATTCTAACACAGGGCTTAGCTCGCAGCAAGGTCTGGTCAGGAAGAGGTCAGTAAAGGATGCTTGTGTCAATTTCTACATTAAAGCTGCTGTAATCTCTCACACTCAAATAGAGGCTTTTCATTGAAGAAGAAGGAATTCTGGCTTTATGTCATTTGTTACAAATTGGTTGGTCAGAACTTCCCAGCCAATTGTTTCCATCTTACTCACTTACTGTAGGCAGAGTGCAGGGAAGACTCCAGTCTTATCTCTGCTAGACCAGTGTGTGGTGCATTTATATTTTTAATATTCATCTTTGCTAACACTGGAAATAATATATGGGCTTATCCCAAGGAGAAATATGACAGTTCAGAATTGGAGAAACTGGTAAAAGAAATGCAATGCTTGGTTTCCTCTTTAAATTGAGAATATCAAAACTAGAATAGCAATATCATCTTGATATCTGTAAAATCTGAAACCCAAGAAAATAATAAAATTTTTTAAAGCACCAGAACTTCAATATTAGAGAAGTTATTCACCTCCTCACCTTCACAAGATGACCTTTCCAAATACCCACGTAATACTTTCTCCCACCCTTCTTCACTGAATGATTCTTTCAATGTCCTGTGCTGAGATTGCTTCCCATGATTTGCCTCTTTTACACTCATTCTGCTACCTTGATCCAGAAATGCCAGCCTCCAATTTCCCAACATGACATGACAAAAAATAAGGACATTAATACATAAATAGCATGCTTGTCTGCATGTGCTTTATTTTTCTGGATGGAATAGGTGCTCAGCAAAAATTAATCTTAAACCATTCCAATTTTCAATGAAATATCTTGGCCATCTAAGGAACAGTTACTTTCAAAGAATATTAGAGGATAATAAGCACCACACCTTTCTTTGAGAAACAAGAAAACTGAATCAGTTAAGGTTTATGGGTTTCATTATATCTAGTACCTCGCCATCGTCCTCCTCCATCTCAGCT
Organism: Hypanus sabinus; assembly: GCF_030144855.1. NCBI lineage: Eukaryota > Metazoa > Chordata > Chondrichthyes > Myliobatiformes > Dasyatidae > Hypanus > Hypanus sabinus. The sequence goes on along the minus strand of NC_082716.1, from coordinate 43,602,598 downwards.
TCAGCAGTAGCTAGTCTGGAAGCAGCTTGAAGTGCCCCAGTGATGCCAATGTCTCCAGATGTTCCTCCCACTCCTGGTATAGCTGGAAATCCTACAAAAAAATTCAACATAGCAATCGTGAAAAATCTGGAAATTTCTTTGCTAATTTCTATGCCCATTTGTTTCACATCATTTTGTTAAAGAGGACAAGTTGACTCACTCAGGATTTTTATTTCCATCTTTTAACAAATTCTCTCCTTCAGGAACCACACCCCCCTCTCTCCCCCCCCCCCCCCCACTGCACCAACACCCGCTGTGATGAGTATATGAACTGCTAAATCCATCTGTGGTATATCTCCCCACAACAACAGCTAATTTTAAATAACCATCACATCTTCACTCAACTATACTTTAAAAAAATTAAAATGAGTGATTAATAACCAGTTTGCTATAAAATGCTCATGGTGTGAAATTTGTTCTGAGACAATAATTTATGAAAAAATAATATTTGCTATATTATTTGGTTACTCTGAAGCAGTAACCTCAATAGCTCTATGGTTTTGTGCACTGTTATCTAAGTTGTCTATACCGTACACTTAACAAAAACTAGTGATGTTCATTACAAGTGCAATATAAAGATAACAGGAAATGTTCCACTTTCATTTTGTTAGCCCTGATCAGCAGTAACATTATTAACCCAGCCTTACATTCAAGTTGCACTCCAGAGTTCCATCTGTAATAAGTATTCTAGTCTAATAATGCAATGCAGCAAACTGTGAATTAGCATTTTTCAGATGAAAGTGTTACAGCATGGTCTCACTTGACAGATGACACTTAACAAAACACAGCCAAGCTCTCCCCGTGTCCTAATATTCATCCCTTAAACCAATCTTATTTGACGAGAAGCTCACTGCATACATGATTTAGTGGTCACACTTCAAAAGTACTTCATTAACAGTGAAGTGCTTTGAGACACTGGGGGTCATGACAAGTATTCATAGAAAGACATGCAAGGATTGGTGATCTGCAGGTGGTACAAAAACAGGAATCATGGGGTGGAGTCGGGGGAGACCTTTCCTCAAAAGGGCTGCTAGGAAGATGCTAATTGATATTTCAATGCATAAAAATTATACGGGTGAAGTTGAGAGTAGCTGTATTTTCTGTAGCTTACTTTTGAAATATACCATTGTTGCCAAAAATTGTTTTTTACATGAATGCCACTATTTCCTGCTTTCCAGTAAACTCCAAAGGACAAATTACATTGGGAAGAAATAATGAGGTGGCTTGAGGTTTTTTTGCAGAAATTCAAGTATATTATTTAGTTTTGCATTTTGTAAAAGAAAATTGCTTTTTTTTTAAAAGAAAATACATCTAAGTATTGCACTGCTTTAACCTTTTTCTTTTCATCTCCTATGACTGAAGGGAATTCCACTGTCAAGTCAATGATCAGCTTGGGATGGCACTTATTCTCAGGAATCTCGAGGATGAAGAGTTGTCAAATAATGCATATAAAGGGCCACCTAAAACATGGGCTATAATACTGTTTAAAATAATTACCTGCTGCATTTGGAATTATAGTGCTCACATCTTGATTAATCTTACACAAAAGTGATTAAGATTAAGGAAGAACCACAAGGTAGAGTTGAGACGAAGATATTTAAAAGATATTGTGATTAGCACATTATGAAACAAACAAAAAAAAAATCAGGTTATGTTTCAGGGCATTTAAAAACATCAATTCTCCAACTTCTTCAGTTGTGAGGAAACATTAGATGAAGAGGTGAAGAGTTTACAACATGGACTATTCAACTAGTGGTTCTTCACAACTAAGCTCTGTCGCATTTACAACTTATATTTGATATGGGTATACGAATGCACAAGCATTACCTTTCAAATAAAACACAGGTGCTTATGTTTATTTTAATACATTTGTTTCTTCTGCTGAAGAATGTGGAAATGGCAGACTCAAAACTGCACAAGTTTTCAAGTCGACTTATCAACAAATTCTGAATTTTTTGATAATTTGTATTTGGCAATCAATGTGCCTGCCGAAAATGGGCAGGCAGCTAATTTGCACAGAAGATGATGATTGATCTCAGATTCCATTATCAGAATTCCATGCCTTACCCAATAAAAGATTCTTATTTGTGGTCATCTGCATGCTTCCAATTAATCAGGAACTAGACAGCCATGTCTAGCAAAAATTAAAGAGATCAAAGCTATTCAATGAAGGCTGACCGATAGCATGTGACCAGATCACTAGAAGCCTTTACAAAGTGAAGGACTTTCCATATACATTATAATTTCCATGACAGATACTGCACAGAAACATTTGTGGCTAAAACCAGGGAGATGGCGATTGATTTTAGGAGGAAGAGGACTGTGATGAGTCCTGTATACATTCTGGGAGAAGAAATTGTGGTGGTGGAGGAGTACAAATACTGGGTGTTCACCTCAACAACAAACTTGACTGGAAACCAACACCAAGACTGTTTACAAGAAGGGGATGAAAGAATCTATTTTCTCAGGAAGCTGAGATCCTCCAATGTGTGCAGCTGGATGTTGGAGATCTTTCACCAGTCTACTATAGGGAATGCAGTCTTTTTTGCAGCTTTATGCTGAGGGAGCAACATCGGTGCTGGTGATACAAAAAGACTAAATAAACTCATCAGAAAGGCTGGATCCGTCCTTGGTTACAACCTGGACTCTTGAGTTAGTGGTGGAGAGGAGGTCACTAAACAAACTGTTATCCATTATGGACAATCAGACACATCCTCTCCATGACTGACTGAATAAGCAGTGGAGCATCCTTTTGAACAGACTCATTCAGCTCCACTGTCACAACGATCGTTACAGAAAATCTTTCCCACAAAATACAGTAAGCATGTATGACAGGAGAACAGCCATCATAGTACAATAGTCTGTTTTATTATTTTGTACATTATTATTGCACATTGGTAAATTATTATTGTGTATTTTATTATTCTGTATATTATTAGTTAAGTCTGCACATTGCTAAGTGTTTTTTTTAAATGTTGCTGCTGTAACGAAAGAATTTCCCACTCAGGATCAACAAAGTACTTACTATTATTAAAATGTTTTTATTCTTAATCCTTTTAATGCCTTGCTTTTAGGATGTTGATAAGTCACCTCATAGTCAGGCACTGGGTCGACGTTCCACCCTTTAGCTTGACAAATTGCCTGTCAGTGTGCATATTTTATGTTGGCCATTTTTATCAGTTGCATTACCTTGAAGTACTGGGATCAATACAAATAAAATCCCCTAGCAGCTTCTGTAGGTGCCTGGTTTACATGCCCTTTTCAATGCATAATATGTAGAATAAAAATACCAACCATCACTTTTATATTCTCTGCCGTAGCATTAATCCTTACTTAATTTAATCCTCCACCTACTCTTACTGCACTTTGCTTTCTGGTTGACTGCCAGTGGCTGGTTATTTTCTGCAGAGGTCGGTGTGGGACTGCTCTTTTCACTTCAAATGTCAATGACTTGGATGACAGAATCGATAAGTTTGTGGGCAAATTTGCGGACAATACAAAGATAGATAGATGGACTGGCAGTATTGAGGAAGCAGGGGGTCTGCAGAAGGATTTAAACAGATTAGGAAAATGGGCAAAGAAGAAGCAGATGGAATACAATGTAGGAAAGTGCACGGTCATGCACTTCAGTAGAAGAAATAAAAACTTAGGCTATTTTCTAAATGGAGAGCAAATTCAGAAATCAGAGATGCAAAAGGACTTGGGAATCCTAGACCAGGGATTCCTTAAAGTTTAACTTGCAGGCTGAGTCAGTGGTTGGGAAAGCAAATGCAATGTTCGCATTCATTTTGAGAGGACTAGAACATAAAAGCAAGGACTTGATGCTGAGGCTTTATAAAGCATTGGTCAGACCACACTTGGAGTACTGTGATCAGTCTTGGACCTCTTATCTAAGTAAGGATGTGCTGGCATTGGGGAGGGTCCAGAAGATGTTCACAAGAATTATCCTGGGAATGAAAGGGTTAATGTTTGAGGAGCATTTGATGGCTTTGGACCTGTGCTCATTCTGCTCCTGTGTCTAATGGTCCTATTTCTGTTGCCATTAGAGTCCATTCAAGTAATTTCCTGTACATGCAAACACATAGATTTAAAAATAAGTTAAAATGAAGGAACATTTTGTTATATTTAAAACTTCATCGGGCATTCAAATGCACTTAATATTATACACTCTTGTAATTTACATGTAGTACAAATGCTCTGCTCAAAGGAATGAATACCCTATACTTGCCTGGAGGTACTGGAAGATCTCCAAAATCCACTTTTCTTCCAGACTTATGTGCTCTGATGGCATCCTGGTATTGCTGGATAATAAAAAGGTAGAAATTTTCAACTTGATGAGATGTGTAATTGATGTACATTTTCAACTGACCAATTTCAAACTAATTTATGTAAATATAGCTCCTGCATACATGAATATTCATTGGCATATCTGCAAAAGAGTAAACGCCATTGTGAATGGGACTCTCAAATATTTAATGTTAAAACTGGTCTCTTGGATTTTTGTCGGGCAATGGGGGAGGGGGATAGAGGGTACTTTCCATGTCAAATAGCGCCTTATCACTTAGCAACCCTTTCATAATGTACTTAGTTCTCAAACACTGCAACTTAACTGGGGAAAATTTCTAATGACTCCCTTACATTCTTGAAAGAGTCTAAGAAAAAGCTTGCTGACTTTATTTTCACGTCATCATTATCTTTTTGATTATTGTAGACACAAATATCACAGTTCTTCCTTACAACTATTTAATGAAACATAGAATTGTTAAAATATAAAATTACTCCATTTGCATCATTTTAACTTTTGAGCTATAAATGCATGTATCCGAATGAGATTTTCCCAATGGCTACGTAACCTATTTTTAAAACTTTTGGACTAAGCTATGTATAAGGGGCAGGTTATCCAGTTGAGAATACAAAGGGAGACTGAATAACTTTGCACATCTCATTTTAAGTTACCTGGCATCATTCTGGTCACCTTCACAAAGATAACATTAACTGTCACCCACAAACTAGCAATAGAGGACCCACAAATTGGTCATTTATTTTTTATATAGACTTAATAGTTGCATCAGCATTGTAGGCTTTATCACATCACCTCCAGGAAATTAGAGCTAAATTCATGCACTCTTGTAATTTATTCCAGGAAACAGGGCCTCACTAACAAAATATTCAATGCTCTAACCAAATCATTTTAAGAATGCAGTATTCAACTGGCCAATCACCATGAAGGTACACCACAAAGTCCATGAGAAGCTGGGAGGTGATAGAAGGAAGAGGTTAAAGGGCTGAAGAAGAAGAAACACCTGATAGAAGAGAGTGGACCATAGGAGAAAGGCAAGGAAGGACAGAAGGGGGAAAGTGATAGGCAGGCTAGGAGAAAAGAATAGGTAAGGGGGGAATGGAAGGAGTGGGAAGGAGAAGGGGTAAAAATAACTGGAAGTTATAGGAATCAATGTTCATGCCATTAGTTGGATGCTACCCGGACAGAATAAGAGGTGTTGTTCCTCCTACTTGGGTATGGCCTCATCATGGCAGAAGAGGAAACCATTGACCAACATGTCAGAATGGGAATGAGGATTGGGAATTAAAGTGGGTGGTCACCGGGAAAACCTGCTTGTTGCCCATGGAATGAAGGTACTCAACAAAGCTGTCCCCCAATCTACATCAGGTTTCATCAACATAGAGGAGGCCGCATTGGAAGCACTAGATTACCCCAACAAATTGGCAGATGAAATGCATCTCACCTGGGAGGACTGTTTGGGGTCCTGAATGGAGTTGAGGGAGGAGGTGAATGGGCAGGTGCTGCACTTCTTCTGCTCAGAGGGATAAATGCCAGGAAGGAGATAAGGAGATTACTGGGGAAGGAAGAATGTCTTTACCTTTTCCAGCTTTCTGCTCCCAGCTTCTCACTTCATCCCGCCCCAACCTTCTCCATTCACCTGGTTTCACCTCTCACCTTCTAGCTTTTACTCCTTCCTCTTCCTTCCCCCTATCCCCCCAACCAATCACCTTCTTAATGTGGATTCTTCCCCCTTCCCTTCCCGTCCCGTCCTAATGAACGGTCTTGGCCCAAAACGTTGACTGTTTATTCCTTTCTATAGATGCTGCCTGACTTACTGAGTTTCGCCAGCATTTTGCATGTGTTACTCAGGTTTTTCAACACCTGCAGAATCTCTTGTGTCCACAATGTTAGTGTCTAGTTAAGTCTCTTTTCATGTGTGTAGGATTTTGACATAGCATCCTAATGCAACTGAATGGCTTTGAGAGGACTTTTACAAGTTAAGCACATTGCTCTAGATTTGAAATCTTACATTGCAAGGTCAGGTAAGAATCATGGTTTCCTCCATATCAGTGAACATAAATCTCCACCAGTGTACAGTCAAGGTCCATTTGGTATAAACCAAATAGAAGCTGTGTTTGCCAATTCCTGGCCATAGAAGAAACTACAATCTCCTGTGAAGATCCACATATCAAATGTCAGTTTGGAAACGATCGTAGCAGATAGATTCAAGCCTTGATTGGAACCTTGAACCAGCTGCATGTGAACTTGGACTGAGCATCAAGGGAAAAAAAGTGTCTATCTGCAATTCAAGGCAATGCAGGATACATTGTTATTTTTTATATTATGCAACGCCTTCCCAATGAGGGGATAATTGAATCAGCCATAAGAGGATCTGAATATACAGTAGATAACAAAGATGCTTTTATTAACAGCCTCTACACATGTCACAAATAAAATGGCCATTGAGTGTGTAAAGCTATGAGTGTCCATTTATTTCACGGTTATAAATGAAATGGAACAGCTCATTAAAACATACATGAACCACATGTTAAGCAAGAAATAAACATCTTTAAAAAGGGGATTGAAAAAAAACCCTGAAAAAAATGGCTCAGTATTAACATACCTTTGCTATTCTCTCATGCATCCTTGCCTTACGATCATTTCCAGTAGCTTTCGCCTGAGATGCTGCTGTTTTGTATCTCTCCATTCTTTGCTGTAGAGCTTCCAGTATGTCTTTGGGTGCTGGTGGTGGGCCTAGAATCACAGAAATAATCTGTACCTGCTGTAGTTAAGAATTTCTTTGGAACAACTCATTAGATATTATTAAGATTTTTACAGCAAACAGAACGCTAATATGTTTACGTCATTTGCAGCATTTTCTGCCCAACCTCCTTAGGTCAATTGTCACAACTTCCCTCATTTTTCCACCCATTCATGGTTATCCCTTCTCTCCAATATGATCATCTAGCTCTCTAGCCCTTCCAGAATGTTGTTAATTTTAATAGAGGTATCATTCTTTGAATTCTGGTAAATAGAAACTTAGTTAACCTAATCTTTCCTCATGTGACAGTCCTATCATCTTAGATATCAGTGTGGCAAATCTCCACTACACTGTTAAGTAGATCCTTTCTCAGGAAAGAAGAGAGCCATATTTCAAGGTGCGGTCTCACCAAGGCCCTGTATACCTCATTAGTCTAGTATTCAAAACCTCTTGATATGAAGGTCAGTTTACAATTTGGCTTCTTAATTGCTTGCTTCACCTGCAGATTGCTTTCTTTCACTGGTATACACGAACACCAATTCCTTTTACATTAACACTTCCCAATCTAATACCATTTAAATTATATGCTGCCTTCGACTTTACTACCAAAGCAAATAACTTCACACATCTGTGCCATATTGCATTAGCAAAGTTACTGTCCATTTGCTTAATCTGCTGAATGGATGTATCATGGGGACGGGAACACAGATTTAAAGTGACAGGAAAAAGAATGATTCAGAAGAGGAAAACCTATTGTTTAAATCAATGAGAGTGGTTATCATTTGTAATGCTATAGGTATGTGGCACTGGAACTCCAAAGAAAGCTGGGGTAATCTAATGGGTTGAATAGACTCCATCCATGCTGCAATGAGTCTATGGTTCTGTGGCAGTGCAGACAGACAGACATACTTTATTGATCCCGAGGGAAATTGGGTTTCATTATAGCTGTGCCAACCAAGAATAGTGTAGAAATATAGCAATATAAAACCATAAATAATTAAATAATATTAAGTTAATCATGCCAAGTGGAAATAAGTCCAGGACCAGCCTATTGGCTCAGGGTGTCTGATACTCCGAGGGAGGAGTTGTAAAGTTTGATGGCCACAGGTAGGAATGACTTCCTATGACGCTGTGTTACATCTCGGTGGAATGAGTCTCTGGATGAATGTACTCCTGTGCCTAACCAGTACATTATGGAGGGGATGGGAGTCATTGTCCAAGATGGCATGCAACTTGGATAGCATCCTCTTTTCAGACACCACCATCAGAGAGTCCAGTTCCACACCCACAACATCACTGACCTTACGAATGAGTTTGTTGATTCTGTTGGTGTCTGCTACTCTCAGCCTGCTGCCCCAGCACACAACAGCAAACATGATAGCACTGGCCACCACAGCCTCGTAGAACATCCTCAGCATTGTCCGGCAAATGTTAAAGGACCTCAGTCTCCTCAGGAAATAGAGACGGCTCTGACCCTTCTTGTAGACAGCCTCAGTGTTCTTTGACCAGTCGTTTATTGTCCATTTGTATCCCCAGGTATTTGTAATCCTCCACTATGTCCACACTGACCCCTTGGATGGAAACAGGGGTCACCGGTGCCTTAGCCCTCCTCAGGTCCACCACCAGCTCCTTAGACTTTTTCACATTAAGCTGCAGATGAGTCTGTTCGCACCATGTGACAAAGTTTCCCACCGTAGCCCTGTACTCAGCCTCATCTCCCTTGCTGATGCATCCAACTATGGCAGAGTCATCAGAAAACTTCTGAAGATGGCAAGACTCTGTGTTGTAGTTGAAGTCTGAGGTGTAGATGGTGAAGAAAAAGGGAGACAGGACAGTCCCCTGTGGAGCCCCAGTGCTGCTAACCACTCTGTCTGACACACAAGTGTTGCAAGCGCACGTGCTGTGGTCTGCCAGTCAGGTAATCAATAATCCATGACACCAGGGAAGCATCCACCTGCATCATTGTCAACTTCTCACCCAGCAGAGCAGGGCGGATGGTCTTGAACGCACTGGAGAAGTCAAAAAACATGACCCTCACAGTCCTTGCGCTTGAAGTGGACTGACTTCAAAGTGGTAAAATCCATGAAAACCAAACAACTCACAATCTTCTGCTGCATATCCAGAGTTTATCCTGTTATTTGTGCAGTTCATGACCCATACTCAAAAATACTTATAACGTAAACTGTTGAAGCTCGAGACTGAAAATACACGTCAAAATTTAACAAGAGGGCTTTGACTTCAAAGTTCACTGTAGGATAGAAATCAAGCACTGTAGTATTCCAACAATTTTGACACTAACTAGCCAAAAATATGAAGGCTCAACAGAAAACCAGTTTTTTCATTCTAAAACTCAATGACTTTATTCTCAGTTTTTTGTTAATTCTGTGAATGTATGAAAATGGAAAAATGATGCTAAGATGACAACTATTTCTTCATGCAGTACATACAAACAAGCTATTGACCAATAGCTTGGGAAAGTTGAAATGCTAGTTGAAGGAGACCGAAGTTTCATCATTAACTTTATAAATTTTACTTGGGGTCCACATCCATAGACCTCTCAAAGCTGTCACGCAAGTTAACAGGGTCATTCCTGGGGCGTTTGGTGTGTTGGCCTTCATTAGCAGGGGAATTCAGCTCAAGAGCTGCAAAGTAATGTTGCAGCTCCATAAAACCCTGGTTAGACCACTCTTGAAATTTGTGTTCAGCTCTAGTCGCCTTATTATAGGAAGGATGCGGAAGCTTTAGAGGGGGTGCAAAGGAGATTTAATAGGATGGTGCTTGGATGAGAGCACGTATCTTACAAAGGTAGTTGAGCGAGCTAGCGCTTTTCTCTTTGGAGTAAAGGAGGATGTGAGGTGACCTGATAGAGGTCTCCAAAATGAAAAGATGGCTTAGATAGAATGGATAGCCATGCACCCTTTCCTCAGCTGGAAATGGCTAATGTGAGGGGGTGCATAATTTTACAGCAGATATATTAGCGGCATTTGACTTCCGGTAAGATGGCGATTGCTTAGCTGCTCCGAACTTTTGTTCCGTTACTGTCGCTATCTTTGCACTAAATGTCTCCATTTTTTAAACCTTAGTCGGGAACTTTTTCGATACTTCTTACTTGCCTGTGAACACCTCTAACTTACAATGTCTAGCAACAGCTCTAAATCCGGGAGAAAGGAAGCTCCGGCTCTCTCAGACGAGACCCTGGCTGCGCTCGGTCAGCTCCGAGACGAAATTTTAAAGGAATTCGAAACCGCTTTCAAACAGTTGGAGGTCAAGATTGATCAAATCATCAACAAGGTGGGCAAACATGCCCAACACTTATCTCGCATCGATTCGACTTCTGAAGATTTAGAAAGTCGTGTTCGATACTTGGAGACTCTCTGTTCCAGCTTGGAGGAAAAGTGTAACAAACTCCTTTTCAAAACGGTGGATCTCGAAAATCGCAGCAGACACTGCAATCTTAGAATTCTTGGATTGCCAGAGGCCACCGAACAGGGATCAAAAGTGAAGTTTTTCGCCGAGTTTCTCTGTGAGATATTCGGGAAAGATTTGCTCCCAAACCCACCTGAGCTCGAACGGGCACACTGGGTCCACGTTCCCGCTGGAATTCTGGGCAACCGCCCGCGACCAGTAATCTTGTGCTTCCATCAATACCAGGTAAAACACCGTCTGATCGTAGAGGCACATCGCAGAGGTTCTTTTATTTTCCAGGATACAACCATTCGATTTGTGGAAGATTTTGCACCCCAGACCTTAAAGATGCGCGCTGAGTTTAAAGGCGCAATGAAAGTGCTTTTTGATCGTGGTTTTAAACCTTCGCTTCGTTCCCCTGCTGATCTACGAATCAAAATTAACACTGGGAAATATAAATGGTTTAAGTCAGCCAAGGAAGCTGAAGCATTTGTGGCAAGTCTTCCGGCCATCCAGCCTTCTTCGGAACCCAATCAGACCTCCTAAAATGGTGGATAAGTACTTCTCGTAGTAAAATTACTTTTTCTGGACTCAGATTTTACTTGAATCATTCAGACATTATTCATCGAAACTCTAAGGGCTGTTGACAATCTCTCCCTGGATTTGGTGTGTGTGAAATCTATCTTTTATTGTTGTACAACTTTATCTACAGAGTTCTACAATTGACTTTAACTTGTTTTGAAGGTTTGAAGTCTTCAGTGAAGGCCTTCCTGTTTGTTGGTTCACAGTTTAATTGCCGATCTATTTTCCCTTCTTTTTATATTTATTTATTTTATTATACTTTTTTCTTTTCTTCACCCCTTTTTTCTAATTTCTGAATTTTTTTCTCTCTTCTCTGTAAATGGTTGATAAATACTCGTCTTGAATTTATAATTTTCCCCTTCCTCTCCTTTTTTTTATCCCTTTTTTTTCCCTTTCTCTTACTTTATTCTTCTATAATTTTTTCGCTGGCAGGTTAGTTTTGGTCTTCCGATTTTTTCTGTATTAAGTTTTATATTCCTGCAGAAGGTGTTCTAATCTGTAGTTATGTTTAGTGCATAAACTAGTTACTATTTATTATAGTATTTATACAGAACTGCTGTTAATGACACAGATCTGGAAGTTGTATTTGGGTTAATTTTTTTGCTAGAGCTAGCTACTTGTTTTGGTAGCCATCTAGTTTTGGGTTGTGTGGATGGGGTGGGTTTTCTAGTTCCAACATCACTCACTGTATATATTATATCTCTTTATTGCTCAGGACATGTATATGTGTTGATTTTACGAATCTATGTTTACATCTCTGCTCCCAGACTGCTATTGTACTGCTTGACTTTTTATATGCCTTCTGCCTTTTATGCATTAGTAATCGATAATGGCTAGTGCACTTAAATTCGTGAGCTGGAATGTAAAGGGATTGAATCACCCTGTTAAAAGGAGGAAGGTATTCGCACATATCAAACAACTCAAAGCTGACATTGCTTTCCTTCAAGAAACTCATATTCGTTGCTCTGATAACTCCCGGCTTTTGTCAAAGTGGACGGGTCAGCATTTTCATTCATCCTTTTCCACTAAAGCTGGGGAGTCTCCATTCTTATTAACTCAAATATTCCTTTTGAACATAATAAAATATCTGATATAAATGGCCGTTTTATTATTGTTTCTGGCAAACTATATAACACTAAAGTTGCACTAGCAAACCTGTATGCCCCCAACTTTGATGATGTTAATTTTTTTGAACGGTTTTTTTCCTCACTACCAGACTTAAACTCATACTCTCTTATACTGGGTGGTGACTTTAATTGTTGGTTAGATGCCAATTTGGATTGATCGTCCTCTGTTACTAGACCACCTACTAAATCTGCCTTAGCTATCCAATCGTTTCTCTCTAATTATGGTATCTCTGATATATGGAGTTTCCTCCATCCTACGGAGAGAGATTATTCTTTTTTCTCACATGTTCACCATACCTTCACTAGAATTGATTATTTCTTACTCGATAACCAACTTATTCCATTTGCCCATTCTTGTGACTATACTGATCTCTGACCATGCCCCAATTACTCTCTCTCTGAATTTGCCTGGTCTCCCTCAGAGGAATAAACACTGGCGGTTTGATTCAACTTTACTATCAAATGATGATTTTTAAAAATTTATTAAGGATCAGATAACCTTTTATTTTAACACTAATACATCACCTGAAGTGCCATCCCAGATTGTCTGGGATGCCATGAAAGCATATCTGAGGGGGCAAATAATCTCTTACACAGCAAATCTCAACAGAAGATCCCGTGCAGATTGATTAGACCTCATTAACCAGATTAAAGAATTGGATCAAATATATGCCCAAAATAAGAACTCTGAATTATACAAGATGCGTGTTGAACTCCAAACTAAATTTAACCTTCTGTCCACTCAACCTGTCGAACACCAACTTCTCGAAAGCAAGAGTCGCTTTTACATTCATGGGGGTAAGTCTGGTAAATTCCTAGCCAATCAACTGAGGCGTTCCAAAGCCAAACAACATATTACAAAGATCCGGAAGGAGAACGGAGACTTTACATCGGATCATTTAGAAATTAATGACGCATTTTAAAATTTTTATTCTCGGCTTTATTCCTCTGAATCTCTGAATGACAATATCTCTGTTGATCAATTTTTACAGAATCTGAATATCCCCTCACTTTCATCTGATTTCAAAGCCAAACTCAATGCGCCTATGTCATTAGAAGAAATATCTACTGCAATTTCTGCACTGTCCTCAGGGAAATCTCCTGGACCTGATGGGTTCCCTGTAGAATTTTATAAATCATTCTCCTCCTCAGTTACTTTCAGTATTATCTGACTCGTTTAATTACGGCAAATTGCCACCCTCTTTCAGTGAGGCATCTATTATTCTTCTTTTAAAAAAGGGCAAAGACCCAACAGAGTGTTCCTCGTATAGGCCGATCTCTCTGCTCAATGTTGATGTAAAGATCTTAGCTAAAGTTTTGGCACATAGATTAGAAACCGTCATTCCCTCCATTATCTCTGATGACCAAACAGGCTTTATTAAAAACCGTTTCCCTTTTTTTAACATTCGGCGTTTATTTAATATCTTATACTCACCTCCAACTGGGATTCCTGAATGTGTTATTTCCCTCGATGCGGAGAAAGCATTTGATCGTATAGAGTGGAACTACCTTTTTGCAGTTTTAGAAAAATTTGACCTTGGCCAAAGTTTCATCTCTTGGATCCAATTGTTGTACCTGTGTCCTACTGCCTCTGTTTTAACCAATTTTCAGAAATCCCAAGTACTTAATCTCAAACGTGGCACCCGCCAGGGATGCCCCTTAAGTCCCTTTCTCTTTGATTTGGCTATGGAACCTCTGGCGATAGCATTTCGAAACTGCCCTGAATTGACTGGGATTTGGAGAGGGGGTGTTGAGCATAAAGTTTCTCTCTATGCTGATGACTTATTACTCTTTCTCTCAAATCCGTCTACATCCTTATCTCTAATGTTTTCACTTCTTGACCAGTTTAGCCAGATCTCTGGCTATAAACTTAATTTACATAAGAGTGAACTTCTCCCAATTAATAAAGAAGCACAAGAACTAACATTTCATGATCTCCCTTTTAAAGTAGTCCATAATCAATTTACTTATCTTGGAATTACAGTCACAAGGAAGTTTAAAGATCTCTTTCGTGAAAACTTTGCCAATCTTTCATATGCTATAAAACAGAGTCTGGTTCAATGGTCACCTCTATCTATGTCTTTGGTAGGTCGTATTAATGTTGTTAAAATGTATGTTCTCCCCAAATTTTTATACCTATTTCAATCTATCCCAATTTTTATTCCTAAATCTTTTTTTGATTCCTTAGACTCTATTATTTTGTCATATCTGTGGCAGAATAAGCGCTCTAGAATTAATAAAATCCATCTCCAAAAATCTAAAAAAAGAGGGTGGCATGGCTTTACCTAACTTTCGTTTATATTATTGGGCAGCTAATATACGTTGTGCTACCTTCTGGTCTTTCTTCCATGGCCAAACCAAATGCCCTAACTGGGTGGCAATGGAGCTGAGCTCCACTAAAGAATTATCTATCTCTGCACTTCTTGGCTCTGCACTCCCTAGTAGTCTGCCCAGATCAATAGCTAATCCTCTTGTTAGACACACTTTGCGTATATGGGCTCAGATCAGGAAATGCTATGGTTTCCAGGGGTTTTCCGTTTCCAGCCCTATTGCTCATAATCACCTTTTTTTACCTACTACATATGATTCAGCATTCCAGATTTGGTATAGGAAGGGCATTAGACATTTTGAAGATCTTTTCATTGATAATCGCTTCGCTTCTTTTCAGCAGCTCTCTGTTAAGTTCAATCTGCCCAATGCTCATTTTTTCAGATATCTCCAAATCTGACACTTTATTGCTCCTTTAATTCCTAACTTTCCTGAAATGCCTGCAAAAAATGCTATGGACCTATTTCTTTCCATGAATCCACTATGTAAAGGCTTAATATCAATCATCCGAGATAAACTAGCAGCCTTACGACGGGCCCCCATGGATAAAATCAAAATGGCCTGGGAGCAGGATTTAAATATCTCCTTATCTGAGGAGAGCTGGGATTCAGTTCTCAAATCAGTTAACTCAACCTCTCTTTGTGCTCGCCACTGCCTTTTACAGTTTAAGATTGTTCATAGAGCCCATTTGTCTAAATCTAAACTATCTCGATTCTACCCTAGCGTTAGTCCACTCTGTGATAAATGCAAGAGGGGCGTGGCCTCTCTCATCCATATGTACTGGTTCTGTCCTAGCTTGGAGAAATTCTGGAAAGATGTCTTCACTACGTTATCGTGTATTCTGAATCAACACCTAGAACCAAACCCCTTAATTGCTCTGTTCGGTTTTTGGGGCGAGACACATTTATGTCTGGGTCTGACCAAATGCCGAATATTATCCTTTGCCTCTCTCCTGGCTAGACGCTTGATCCTCCTCAGATGGAGAGATGTTGCCCCGCCCACCCATGCTCAATGGCTTAACGACATCATGGCCTGTTTGGACCTCGAAAAAATTCATTATTCAGTTCTCAATTCGGATCTAAAGTTCCATAAGGTCTGGGGACCTTTTATCGAGTACTTTCATAACCTTCCTCTTGACTAGGGTTTTTTTCTCTTTTCGGTCCCTTGCTTTCAGCTCCTTTTTTTTCTGGTAGAAGGCATTATTACCCTCTGTTGCTGAGTGTATTCACAGTCTGGGAGTTTGGCTGTCCTGACTTACACTCTCTATATTGTGTTGTGGTGGGTCTGGAGTTGCTGTTGTTTTTTTCTTGTGTTGTGGGGCTTGGGGAGGACACTAAGCTTACTTGTCTTTAATTCAGGTGCTTTTTTTTTGCTAAATTCTCTTCCTTTGTAGCATATTGTTATTGTATGCTTAATTTTGCACTGTTTTAATGTTCCTCATTGGGATTTGGGGTTTTTAATTTGTAAAATGTTTCGAAAAACTAATAAAAAAAATTTTAAAAAAAAGATATATTAATGGCATTTAAGAAATTCTTAGTCACATGGATGATAGAAAAACAGAGGTTTACGTAGGAGGGATGTGGTATATTGATCTAGGAGTAGGTTACAAGGACAGCAGAACCTAGTGGGTTGAATGACTTGCTGTAATGTTCTACATTCTACTTAGTACCAACTGTACCTCCTAATTTAGACCATAAGACAATATGTAAGCTTAGTGTCCTCCCCAAGCCCCACAACACAAGAAAAAACAACAGCAAATCCAGACCCACCACAACACAATATAGAGAGTGTAAGTCAGGACAGCCAAACTCCCAGACTGTGAATACACTCAGCAACAGAGGGTAATAATGCCTTCTACCAGAAGAAAAAAGAAGCAGAATTAGGTCATGTGGCCCATTGAGTCTGCTCAGCCATTTCATCACGGTTGATTCAATTTTCCTCTCAGCCTCATACCCTTCCCCACTTACCCTGACCGATCAGTAATCTATCAACCTCTGCCCTAAATATACATAAAGACATGGTCTCCACAGCCACCTGTGGCAATGAATTCCACAGATTCATCACCCTCTGGCTAAAGAAATTCCTCCTCATCTCCATTCTAAAATGATTTCCCTCTTTTCTGAGGCTGTGTCCTCTGGTCTTAGACTCTCCCAGCATAGGAAACATTCTCTCCACATCCATTATCAAGACCTTTCACCATTATAGGGTTCATTTAGGTCACCCCTCACTCTTCTGAATTTTAGTGAATACAGGTCCAGAGCCATCAATTTGGCTTACTGTGACTTCCACTATATCCTTAAGAAACTGAATTACAAATTGTGCTTCATAGTTTCAAACTTTCAGCACTGATCTATGGTATATTATTTTTTAATTTAATCTATAATTATTTTCACAAAATGCCATTTTTCTTATTTATATAATAAAATTAAATTTCAGAAATACCAGTGCAGAACATTTACGAAGCACACCTAACCTATCCTACCTGATTCTGTGTTACCCTGAGGTTCTGTTTTAGGACCACCTTCTTGATGATCAGGAATAGTTACTGTCCTCGAAGGACTTGCTGATTTGTCTTGGGTTGAGGTATCTGTCAAAATATTTGAATAATTTTAATATATAAAACCGTAATAAAGTTAGTAAGTCACTTTATGATATCTCATGGTTTTTCTGTTCAATATATTAAAAGCACAAGAAATACTTAATCTGACAGGTTGAATAACTAATCTTCTGCAAGGATGCAACAAGTATTTCTAAATTAATAGTCAGTCAGGAGCCAGATTCTGCTGTGCGAGAATTCAAAATTGGTTTGTGTGAAGAATATAGCTTTCTACTTAGTTCATAATGATTTGTTTTAGTTAGATAGAGAAGATCCTGAGAAGCAGGATTTATGAACATTCGGAGAGGCTTAATATGATTAGGAATTGTCAGCATGGCTTTGTCAAAGGCAGATCATGCCTTATGAGCCTGATTGAATTTTTTGAGAATGGGACTAAACACATTGATGAAGGTAGAGCAGTAGATGTAGTGTATATGGATTTCAGCAAGGCATTTGATAAGGTACCCCATGCAACGTTTATTGAGGGAGTAAGGAGGCATAGGATCCAAAGGGACATTGCTTTGTGGATCCAGAACTGGCTAGCCCACAGAAGACAAAGAGTGGTTGAGAACGGGTCATATTCTGCACGGTGGTCAGTAACCAGTGGTGTGCCTCAGGGATCTGTTCTGAGACCCCTTCCCTTCATGATTTTTATAAATGACCTGGATGAGGAAGTGAAGGGATGCATTAGTAAATTTGCTGATGGCACAAAGGTTGGGAGTGTTGTGGATAGTGTAGAGGGCTGTCAGAAGTTACAGTTGGATATTGATAGGATGCAACACTGGGCTGAGAAGTGACAGATGGAGTTCAACCCAGATAAGTGTGAGGTGGTTCATTTTGGTAGGTCAAATATGATGGCAGATTATAGCATTAATGGTAAGACTCCTGGCAGTGTGGAGGATCAGAGAGGTCTTGGGCTCTGAGGTCTTGGACACTCAATGCTGCTGCGCAGGTTGACTCTGTGGTTAAGAAGGTGTACGGAGCATTGGCCTTCATCAATCGTGGGATTGAATTTAAGAGCTGAGAGGTAATGTTGCAGCAATACAGGTCCCTGGTCAGACCACACCTGGAGTACTGTGCTCAGTTCTGGTCATCTCACTACAGGAGGACGTGGAAACCATAGAAAGGGTGCAGAGGAGATTTACAAGGATGTTGCCTCGATTGGGGAGCATGCCTTATGAGAATAGGCTGAGAGAACTTGGCCTATTCTCCTGGGAGCAACGGAGTATGAGGGGTGACCTGATAGAGGTGTGTAAGACGATGAGAGGCACTGATTGTGTGGATAGTCAGAGGCTCTTCCCCAGGGCTGAAATGGCTAGCACAAGAGGGAATAGTTTTAAGGTGCTTGGAAGTAAGTACAGAGGAGATGTCAGAGGTAAGTTTTTTGGGTTTTTTTTTTAAAACGCAGAGAGTGGTGAGCACGTGGAATGGGCTGCTGGCAGCAGCGGTGGAGGCGGAAATGATAGGGTCTTTTAAGAGAATCCTGGATGGATACACAGAGCTTAGAAAAATAGAGGGCTATGGGTAAGCCTACGTAGTTCTAAGGTAAGGATATGGTCAGCACAGCATTGTAAGCCGAAGGGCCTATATTGTGCAGCAGCTATTTTATGTTTCTATGTTTCTAATCTATTTATTATGACTGGTTGGAAAAGGTATTTCAAGTACACAGTACTATTTCCAGTCAGGAAACAGCATTTACAGATACTACGTCTACACAATCTGGGAAATTCTTGTTTTCTCTGCGGATGTGATAGGAGTACCATTTTGATGACAGTCCTGAAAACATCTATTTGGTATCTCAATGAAAGGCCGTTTCCCATCTCCTCTTAAATAGTACTCAATCTCAATTGTCTCAGCAGGGTCATCTAAAGAGTCCTGTGAAGAAAGCAGCATTTGACAACGAATATCACAAATGACTACCTGCGATTAGCTTTGTCTGAGCAATCAATGCAGGAACACAATGGTCACTCCTTTGTGCATGCAAATGCATACAACAATAAAGCAGGCATATCCAGTTGTTTATGAACTGCTATTAACTCAACATAACTATAAAAGGCAGATACATTTTGAAAACAATTATATATTTACACCTGTTAATGATGATAGCAAATTACTTAGATCCACTGGTTCCCCGTTGTGCAAAGCCTTTAACGCAATATCAAGCCTCTAAAAAAAAAGAACAAAATAAAAATTTACACATTCAAATCTATCTATTCTATGTTTAAAAACAGTGCACTGCTGTAACAGTCCAAAATTATTAAATGTGTAGATGAAGCTAAAAGCAAATAATTACATTACAAAGAAACCCAGATTAAAATAAATCTTTGGAAATTATATGCCCTGAAACCTTAAAGTTGAAGTCACCACTAGGATTAAATCCACAACATAAGTAAAAACATTTCATATTTCCACCAAGTCAACAAGAGGCAGATAAAGCAGGTGGAAATTCTGACTAGAGAGAGAGAGTCAGCATTGCTCAATTCTTCTCATGCAAGGTGACTTGCATAAACAAAGTGCTTTCAAACAGAAGGGCTAATGTCAGACATCCAATGAGACAGACAGCTAAACATTCTTAATAACAATATCTTTTAACATTGGGGATTCATCATCATCATTACGTGCCATATCGTTCGACAAAGGCGATCAATTTTTTTCTGCAGAAGCAGTTTGCCATTGTCAGGGGAGGGGGGAGGGGTAAAGCAGGCACTACACCTTACCCAAGGGTAACCTGTGGACTAGTGGAGGGAAGGAGCACCTTACACCTCCTTTGGTAGAGACGCATCTCCAACCTGCCACCAATTAGGGATTACATGATTTATTAGCTATTTCTTTCTTTATTATATGAAGATTTTGGAACTGTCACAGCAAAATCTTTGCATGTCACAAGTACGTGTAGTAGTATTAAAAGTAAATATTTAACTGGCTCAACTGGTTTACAGTCTTTTTGAGAGTTGGCAACTTCAAAACTGCTGTGGGAGAGCACTTTCCTTCAAAACTAAAGAAGCAAATCATTGAGAAGTAAACAGAAGGTCTGATTAAAGTTTAACTGCCAATTGCTAGTTCATAAATCTTCAGAAAATGAAATATCACCAGTTTGAAACAGAGGAACAAGTGCCTAAACTTTAGACAATTTCATGTTGGTAATGGTGGCTTTTTATCCTTTTTATTATTCAAATATATCTTACATTAAATCTGCTTAGTTTTTAGTACTTCACAGCTGATTTCATTTGTCAGATAAGTGTGCAACTTCAAGAGTATCTAATTAATTTTACCTAAGAGCAAACACACCACGACCATTAAAACAGTCTCTGCTGAATCGAACTTCAGGAATTGCTTCTATATTGGTCATATATAAGCATAAATTAAACACTAAATGCTGTCACATTAAACATTTTACAAATTCACCAAAACATTACAAATCTTTTACTTTGCAGATTTTCACATATTCTAGAGCTTTTGTGATGTCTCCTTGTTGCTTTGCTCTCAGTGCAGCCAATTTATATTCCTTCTGTCTTCCAATTAACAGCTCTTTTGTTTTTGAATCATCCGACCCTGCAAAATGTTAAAACAAAATACTGACTGTAAAGGTCATAGTATAATTGATCTGCAACAGGACAGGTTTCAAACGACTACTTTCAGTGATTTCCTAATTCGGTTCAGAGCTTAATCTAAAATTGACTACAAGACTGATTTGTATTTTACCAAACTGGTATATTTATTTCAGCAGTGCTATCTTTCAATCAGTCAAAATATATTTATCAAAGAGGAACAGAACAATAATTTTAACAAGTTAACAGTCTTTCACAGACTATATATGATTTCCCCATTGTAGACATCACCTAATTCCTGATCAGCTAGGATGTGAATATATTTATGTTTAGCCTAATCTTGTTGCATTTGGAATCACTGCCTAAGGTTTCCATGACTACACTTGCCTCTACAGGATGTTGAGGGCCACTCAGCACTCTATTTCAGAGGTGTGCGGCCTGAAGAGACCGACAACTGGCATAGGGGGGCCTAGGACATCACCAGATGTAAAAACTAACATGCAGAGATATTTAAAAATGCAAACACCTCCAATCCCGTAATCATCTCCTTTCTCCAGCTGTGTATCCCTTTTGCCAATCAACTTTCCAGCTCTTAGTTTCATCCCCCCCCCCCCCCCGTCTTCTCCTATCATTTCGTATCTCCCCCTCTCAAATCTCTTACTATCTTTTCTTTCAGTTAGTCCTGACGAAGGGTTTCGGCCCAAAACGTTGACTGTACTTCTTCCTATAGATGCTGCCTGGCCTACTGTGTTCCACCAGCATTTTGTGTGTGATGCAGAGATATTTAAAGATTAAAATGGAAGAAAATAACTCAATTATTTAAAAAAATTAAATTGTTGAAGTTAACCAACAACACCTCAAAAAGGTATTAAAAATAAGTAAAGCAAAATACTTTAAAATGCAACCTACCTTGTCATTTGCTTCCTAATCAATTTAGCCTGTTGCAGGGTTCAAGAGTAATTCCTTGGAAGTTGGTGAGTGAGTATGGCCACTAGACTCCTTGAGAATCTAGTGGCTCAGTGAACCGACAGAGCTGGCTTTACAAATCTGTTTGCAAGACCCGACCTATTGCAACTGAAATGGCAGAATAAAAGCAGTTTCTTTTGATACAGTACCTGTATTTTCGTTAACTGCTGCAATGGGCACATCACTGATCTGTGAGTGAGTGGTAGGTGCCTGCTCTTCAAGAACATTGTGAGGCTCAGGCATGGAAGACAGAGGTAACTCAGTCTTAGTAGATTTTGCTGGTGCTGCTGTTTCATCAGGAATTTCAGCTTTTCCATCTTCTACATTTTCAGCTTCCAAACTTCCTGCATTTAAGCCATCAGGTTGGAGGACTGGAGCACTGCTTTTACCAGTGGCCACTGGGGGAGGAATTTCTGCTTCATCTATTTTTTTACCTTTCTTTGCAGAAGCCAACATTGTCTGTAGAGTCTGTTCAAAAAAAATAAAGTTAAAGATTGTATATACTATATTTAAATAAACTTTAAAATTCACATGATTTCTAATAAATTCTTCTCAAGGTTTTCCAAAAAAAATCAAACTGTTTCAGTGAGAATATTATCTCCATATTCTTTTAAGAAACCACACTTCAGATAATAAGCAGCTTGTTGAGTAGATTATGAAAAGGAAATCCAAACTGAACTTGTACATTAAACCAAAAGTTCTTCATTTTTGCTATGAAAGTACACACAGTTAAAGAGTAATTGCAAAAAAAATTTGAATTTGAGTGCACAACATTGTGCAACAACTGCAGCTGTGCTGAAGTAACATTAAATCCAACCAAAAATACAGCCCTAATGAGAATTTTAATTCAACTTCTCTGAATTGCTAATTTGCTAAATGGAGCCTCAGGGCTAAATCTTTCTTTAAAACAAGGTTGGACAAAACAAACTTCACACTTTGGCTGCATTATTAAAACACTGTTCCCATCAACTGACGCTGAAGCATCTCCAATGCAATCAACAGAAAAATCCAAAACTGGAGGTAGGAACATAAATAACTAATAAATTATACCTTTAGTCCTCGTTCATATCTTTTCATTTTGGAGGTTTCCCCAGCTTGCTTTGCATTAGCAATTGCAATCCCATACATCCGAATTCGTTCTTCCAGTGTACCTTGCAAACCAGCAGCATTCGTAGAAACTGTGCTTGACTTGGGGAGGGGAAAAATAGGATATATAATGCACACCACAGCAAGGCATTTGTTCTAAATGCTGTAAGTTATCATCCTTAAGCTTTCACGGATCTCAATTGCTTTTTCTCAGCAATTACCAGAATCTCTATTTCCTTGTCCACCATGAATGAAACATTTCTTCCTTTATTCATATCAGGACTGTATACTTCAATTACTCTAAGTGGCAAAATATTCTACACACTTAATATAGAGTCTCCTTTATCTTATCTGCCAAATCATGTCTTTTAGTCCTCCTGTTTTCCTATTAAATGGACTCCTCACCCCTTAAACACCACACTCCCACCTGCCTTCACCTGACAAATGCTTTGTTTTCCTTGTCAGACTCTCAATATCCCTTCTGAACCAGGGTTCCCTCTGCTTGCCAGCCTTGCTTTTCACTCTATCAGGAACATGCTGATCCTAAATTCTGTTTCTAAATCACTATTAAAAACCTCGCAAATGCTAGACAGCCTCTCATAATCCACCTTTGCAAGTTCCTGTCTAATTGCATCAAAGTTACCCTTCCCCTGTTTTAAGACTTTATCTACTTTAAAACTAGGAGAATATGGTCACTGGTATCAAATTGACATTTCGGTAACTTGCCCTCCCTCATTTCCCAACGGGGGTTGAGTGTAAATAGAGTAAATAGGACCTTCAACGTTTTGGATTCTATTTTCCAATAAATGTGTCCCAGTGTGCAGGTCAATGAACATACTCTACTAGTAATCAATTCATCTTTAATTCTTGTATATGGCTTTGTGATGTACTCCCATCACAATATAAATGCAAGATAAAATCATCACTACTTGCTTTTGTGACAAACTTAGGAAACAAATGCAAGGCCTAAATCTCTCAACTTTTTAAAAAAAAATTGTTCTATGATTTCATTAAATTAGTACATCTCAGGTGCTGATAATATTAAAATAAATTGTGGAATTCAAACACTTTGAATGACTTGCCACTTTATGAGTAAATTTATTCAGTATGTCAATACACCATGTCCTACCGGATCAATTTTTATAACCACATTTATGATGGATGCCACAACTCTATTTCGGCACTTCCCTGATAATTTCACCCAGAACTGTTCTTGGTACATTCAGGGCATCAAAGGTTATGATGAAAAGGCAGGTGTATGGGGTTGAGTGGGATCTAGGATTAGCCATGATGGAATGGCAGAGCAGAGACGATGGGCTGAATGGCTTAATTCTGCTCCTATGTCTTATGTCATATTTCAGGGAACTTGTAAGACTTATAACATAACCAATATAAAATGAAAATTAGGCAAAGTTTAAAAACTAGACAAAGACCTCATGAAAGACATAATTACTTTGTTATTCTATGAACTGAAAGCAAATCAGACAAAGCAAAACTAACTCAACTTCATCCACAAATTGCTATAGCTGATGCTGACAATAGTATAGTTTAGCTCTTGGTGCTATTTCACTGCTATCAACTTGCTGACAATTTTATGCATCAATACATTACAGTTAATCTCCACTGTGTTAATTACACATTTTCCTAAAATTGAATTTTAGTGGTCCTTTTAAGAGAATTCAATAAATATCTTACAAGACATTTCTGAAACTAAAGATTATCTGCACTTTCCAAATGAGAATGTAATTAGTAAAGTCAAATTACAAATAGTCTACCGAGGTGCAACAAATAAAAGCACATTATGTAGCAACAACTTTTGTTTTAATTGACAGCATTAGAACATGTACAAGAATAATCTTTCCTTGTTAATCTAGAAAGACATCATTTACCTGAGGCTGAGATACAATTTGTTGCTTTACCGATGCTGGCATATCGGTGGGAGAAGGTGAAGATTCTTCCTCCTCATCCCCAACCACTTCCTTTAACTCTGCCTTAATTAGAAAAATAAATGTTTTATGTAACTTGAGCAAATCTTTTTAATTAGCACAATACCCGGTTTACCATTATGTAATCCATTAACAAATTAATAAACACAGAACACAGTTTGTTTCATACTGAGGCATTTCCCACACTCTAGTTGTTTGATAAGTCCTCTGCAGGTTTAGATTTGTGGAAATAAGGAGACAAGCAATTAATGGATGTAACTGTAAAAGATGCATCTTTCAATGGTTACAATGTTACTATTTTCTGGTTTCAAAAGTTATTCAGTGAAAAATAAGATAATCCATGACTTTCAAGCATTGATACATTTTAAGATACACACATTTAATACACAATTATTTGATATGCCATAACTTAAGGAGTTTGCTAAAATAAACACCAAATGGATAATGTAAACAGTTAATTGTCATTAAATTAATTAGGCACAATGGCCAATGCTCAGTTTCATTACAATGACTTCCCACATCATCTACTGGTTAAAGCAAATCATGACAGGATGTTGAGTCAGCATGTCTGTGTAGAGTTGGTAGATTTTGTAGATGTGGGGTTCATAGCTTTACTCCAGGTCAGGGAAAAATGATCAGCTGGGTTTTCCATTTATGAACCTAACCAATTACTCATTCTGGATAACTGCAATTGTGTAATCTTCATGACTCCACTTGAATATGACTTCACATTTCATTGAAAGGCCTTCAGGCATTCATTCATAATCCCAATACACAGTAAGTTCAAAATTTACAAAAGGAAAATTAAGTGAAAAATCATTTAATAAACAAATGTTGAATATTTAAATAATAACTGACATTTATGTGTAATACAAATTATTTAGGAATAACTCCAACAACAACACAATTGAATTCATTAGAATGAAACCCAGAAAATGTTTGAAAGCCTCAGGAGGTTGGCAGCAATGAAGCTAACGACCTTTGATCAAAATAGGAAAAAATAGATATGTATAAGTTTTAAAATAAGACAATAAAACCTATGTAGGAGCAGAATTAAGCCAAATCAGCCATCGAGTCAGCTCCACTGGCTGATTTGGGAAAGGGAAGGAGAGAAGAAAGGAAAGTATAGTAAGGTGGTAACCATTGGCAGATCTGATAAAAGTTATTTACCCAAACATTAATTTTCTACTTCTTCTTTCTACCGATTTAACCATCCTACTTTTCTTTTATTTTCTAGTTTTATTCAGACTTCCTGCAAAACTGTGTTCTTCTCTACTGTAAAAAATTCTTCAGGTAGATTTAAACTGAGTATCCTCAATACTAAATGAGAAGCTAATGTTTGGACAAAAGGGGATATTTCTGCAGAAGGTTAAGAAGGTGGCACTATTCACATCTAATAATTTAGTTGGGTGAGTTCTTTAGAGAGGAAATAATTGTACTTTGGATGTGCTTTAGTGCAAGGTAACAAACATTTTATGTAATACATTGTATAGGTTAAGTCTGGTTCCAGAGATAAGGTTGTAATATTGTGGCAACCACTGAGACAGAGCTGCACTTGAACTAGATGTACCAAGTTACATCTACAGAAGAGAAAGCAAACAGGTAGAGGACCAGGTTTTGTCAGTGATTGGGATGAAATTTAGTTGTGCTGAGAAGATAGGAAAATGAAGAAATAAATCAGCCATGAACAAATGGTGGAGCAGACTCAATGGGTCAAATGGCCCAATTCTGCCCGTGTGTCTTATGTTCATATATTGATGTTGTTACGTATCCCGTAACTGGAGAATTTACCAGCAAAGATAGAGAGGTCCGTTGAAGTCTGATGTCACTATTTTCAAACGTTTTTATTTATAAAGGGGCACAAAAGTAGGGTTAATGCAAACATTCAGATAATGCACATCACCAATACGCAATCTAAAGCGCGGGTGTAGTAACAATCATCATTAAGAAGTAATCTCGGCTGTTGTCTAGGGGATAATATTTTTGTCCATTGGAATATAAAAAGTCATTCAGAAGTCTGCAGACTTTAGCCTTTCGAGGAATCGTTGGGTTTCACCTGTTTTAGAGGGATCGGTGAAAACGAAAAGAAAACTTGCCCGTGTCTTTATGAACAGTCCGTTAAAATCAGGGGAGCGTTGGTCTCCCCGTTGTTAGTTCGAAGTCCTTCTCGGTAGTATCAGCCACCTGCTCCCCAGGCAAAGGAGTTAGGAGCGCACGTGGCGTTGAGTGGCTTCCAGCTCTCACGGGAGTGTTGAGCGAGCAAGTTCCTCTGGTGCATCGCTAGGGTACTGCCTCCTGCGGTCCGCTTTTATCTTTACTTGCAGAGTTGTAGATGTCCATCAAAGTAGGGGGATGCAATCTCCACCCCCACATGGCCCGAGGGTGTTCATGTCCATGGCAGCTGTCACGTAGTAGGGACACACAGGTGCCTCTAAGAACAATGGTCAGAACCGTTGCATTGTCTCTCACTTCTGAGACCCGAATCAATAGCGATCTTGCGATTCTCCGGAAGGAGGGGGCTGCTCCCGCTCCTTCGGCCCCTCAGAGCTGTGGTACCTTCAGAACAATATGTACAAAAGTACATGTACAAGTAAAGGTGCAATATATACCTTAATGAATATGAGATATAGGTATTAAAGTATAAAGTATTCCTCCCCCTGCCCTGCAAGTTTTCATGTTTTATTGTTTTACAACATTGAATCACAGTGGATGTAATATGGCTTTTTTGACACTGATCAACAGAAAAACAACTCATTTGTGTCAAAGTCAAAACAGATCTCTATAAAGTGATCTAATTACAAATATAACACACAAAATAATTGATTGTATAAGCATCCATCTCATTCAAGTCAGTATTTAGTAGATGCAGCAATTACACCTCGAGTCTGTGAAGATAGGACTCTATCAGCTTTGCATATCAGAACACCGCATTTTTTCCCCCCATTCTTCACAAAACTGCTCAAGCTCTGTCAGATTGTATGGGGATCATGAATGAACTGCCCTTTTCAAGTCCAGTCACAAATTTTCAATTGGATTGAGTTCTGAACTCCAACTTGGCCACTCCAGGACATTAACTTTGTTGTTTTTAAACCATTCCTGTGTAGCTTTGGTTTTATGTTTGGGGTCATTGTCTTGCTGGAAAACAAATCTTCTCCCAAGTCGCAGTTCTCTTGCAGACTGCATCAGGTTTTCCTCCAGGATTTCCCTGTATTTTGCTGCATTCATTTTACCCTCTATTTTTATGAGCCTTTGAGGGCCTGCTGCAGTGAAGCATCCGCACAGCATGATGCAGCCGTCACCGTGCTTCACGGCAGGGATGGTGTGGTTTCTCATGAGGTACATTACTTGGCTCATGCCAAAATAGCATTTAGTCTAATGGCTAAAAAGCTCAATTTTGGTTTCATCAGACCATAGATCCTTCTTCAAGCAGTTTCTCACATTCCTTCTGGCAAACTGTAGCCGAGATTTCATGTGTACCTTTTTCCCCCTTTGCCACTCTCCTATAAAGCTGGAATTGGTGAAGCAATCCGGCAACTGCTGTTGAACATAGAACATAGAACAGTACAGTCCTTCGGCCCACAATGTTGTTCCGATCCTTAAACCCTGCCTCCCATATAATCCCCCACCTTAAATTCCTCCATATACCTGTTGTATGCACAGTTTCTCCCATCTCAGCCACTGAAGCTTGTAACTCCTCCAGAGTTGTCATAGGTCTCTTGGTGGCCTCTCTCACTAGTCCCTTTCTTGTACAGTCACTCAGTTTTTGAGGAAGGCCTGCTCTAGGCAGATTTACAGCTGTGCCATATTCTTTCCATTTCTTGATGATTGACTCCAAGGGATATTCAGTGACTTGGAAATTTTCTTGTATCCATCTCCTGACTTGTGCTATTCAATAACCTTTTCCCAGAGTTGCTTGGAGTGTTCTTTTGTCTTCATGGTGTAGTTTTTGCCAGGATAGTGACTCACCAGCAGTTGGACCTTCCACATACAGATGTATTTTTACTACAATCAATTGAAACTCCTCAAATGCACAGGTTCCGGTGACATCATCATCAAGAATGGCAGGTTAAGTCATGGGTTCCTGTGATGTCATCATCGAGAATGGCAGCTTAAGATCACTCCCTAGTTGTACTACTGGAGTATAAAGTATAAATTTTAACTATGAAGTCAGTTATTTGCTATGCATGTACTCAACTTAGTAGAATGAAATCTTAGGAACG
This sequence comes from Hypanus sabinus, assembly GCF_030144855.1. Taxonomy (NCBI): domain Eukaryota; kingdom Metazoa; phylum Chordata; class Chondrichthyes; order Myliobatiformes; family Dasyatidae; genus Hypanus; species Hypanus sabinus. The sequence goes on along the minus strand of NC_082716.1, from coordinate 43,573,712 downwards.
TAGAAGACAATGGTGTGTTAATGAGAGGTAGCTAAGAGATGTAGATTAGAACATGATTAAGCCAAATGATAGGAACAATAGGGACATGATGTACGTGAAGGCAAGGATAAAATGGAATGCGGGTCATTTAGACCAATATTCGTTCTTAATGCAGATTATAGATTATTTACCTCCATTATAGCCAAACGATTAGAGGAGTTTCTACCCATACTGATGCATAACGATCAGACAGGTTTTATATAACAATGCTAGATACAAAACAATATACGAAGGACACCTCACATTATGGATCATATATAAAAAAATAAAATCGAAGCAATAGTGATAAGCGTGGACGCTGGAAAGGCATTTGATTCGGTTAATTGGAATTTTCTTTACAGAGTTTTACATAGATTTGGTTTCCAAGACACAATTATTAAAACTATACAGACACTATATGACACTCCTACTGCTTGGATTAAAATCAATGGATATTTATCAAATAGTCTTACTCTAGAAAGGGGCACGAGACAGGGTTGTGCATGGTCACCGCTACTCTTTGCATTATATCTGGAACCATTAGCTCAATACATCAGACAAAATGAAGATATCAGGGGAATTACTATTAAAGGGACAGAGCATAAATTGGCTTGTTACGTGGATGACATTTTGATCTATCTAGGGCAACCAATAAACTCTTTATCTAAATTGATGCGATCCTTTGAACAATATGGTCAATTCTCAGGATACAAAATCAACATAGATAAAACCCAATTACTTTCATATTACTATAGTCCACCAAGAGAAATTGAAAGTAGATATCCCTGAGCATGGCACACAGAGTCTTTCAAATATGTGGGCATCATTATGCCAAAAGATTTGGCAAAGCTATCAGAATGTAATTATCAGCCTTTATATAAAAAATTAAGGAAGATATGGCAAGATAGAACCTGATCTCTTTTTTTCAGTCTCAGTTCAAGGATTGAATCTATTAAAATGAATATACTGCCCAGACTGTTATATCTCTTTCAGACTCTACCAATAGAGATTAATCAAAATCAATTCAATGAATGGAACAAGGTGTTATCAAGGTATATTTGGCAGGGTAAAAGGCCTAGGGTTCGTCTCAAAACTTTGCAATTAGCAAAGGAAAAGGGGGGAATGGGGCCTACCTTCTCTTAGAGATTATTATTTTGCAGCACAGTTGAGAGCTGTGATATGTTGGTGCAACCCATCATATAACGCTCAATGGAAAAACATTGAGGAGCGGGTACTTCCCATCCCCATACAAGCAATTTTGGCTGATAACAACCTGCAAAGGTACATAAATACTATTGATAACCCATGGGTGAAATTGACTCTTAAAATATGGAAAACTACTATAAAAGAATATAATCTAGAGGGAGATATTGCAATTCTTAAATAGTGTGCAAATGACTCGGATTTTATACCAAATAAATTGGATGCTAGATTTAAGGACTGGACAGCTAAAGGAATAACAGTTCTTTGCAACTTAATGAAAGAAGGAACACTGTTCAGTTTTGAAATGCTTAAAGAGAAACACTTATTAGAAAAACAAGATTTTTATCGATATTTACAGATGCGACAATATGTTAATAAGACACTTAAAAATGTAACCAAGGCAAGTACATGCTTGATAGAGCTATATAGAAAAGCAAATAATTCAGATAACAGTAGTAGAATCATTTCAAGCATGTATAAGGGGTTGTCAAATCTTAAAACACATTTGACTTCATACATTAAAACAAAATGGGAGAAGGAAGGAGGGATAATTATGTCTGAGGAAGAATGGACAATAATATGGAGGTATCAATGGAAGTGTACCAGTTCACAGAAATGGAGGGAGTGTTCCATCCATTCAATAGATGGAAAAACTTGATAAGGTATTTTATTACACCCTCTCAGAAATCCCATTATGATAGTAACCCTGTTTGCTGGAGAAATTGTGGAAATCAAAATGCAAATCATTATTATTTTTGGGACTGCCCTGTTATCAAAAACTATTGGAGGGGGATACACAATGCCCTACAAGACATCTTTAAATGTTAAATACCCTTAGAGAGTAAGACCATATATTTTGAATATATACCTCAAGAATGGTTGAAAAGAGATAAATATTTAATGAATATACTGTTGATGGCTGGTAAAAAGACTCTTACTAGGAAATGGTTATCACAGGAGAGCCCAACTTTAAATACATGGATGGAAATTACAATGGACATTTAGAAAATGGAGAAGATAACAGCATCTGTTAATCATAAGCTGGAACAATTTGATTCATACTGGGGAAAAATGGTTTAACTACATAATGCCTCACAGGCCTGATTTTATTCTCACAGATCAATGAATTTTTTGTAAAAAAAAAAGATCACTCCCTAGTTGTACATTGCTTTTTCCTTTTGCTTGATTTTTTTCTTTCCGTACTTTTCTATAAGTGTATACCCCAGATAAATACTTTGTGGAGATTTGTGATATATATGTACAATGTCTGAAATACATCTCATGGAAATGTTTGTTTGATGATGAACTTCAATAAAAAATAAATTACAAAAAAAAGAAACTCCTTAAATGCACATGGTAATCTCCATTTAACCAATTATGTGACTTCTAAAACCAATTGGCTGCAACAGTGATGATTTAGTGTCATATTAAAGGGGAGTGAATACTTATCATTCAATTATTTTGTGTTTTATATTTGTAATTAATATAGATCACTTTGTAGAGATCTGTTTTCACTTTGACATGAGTGATCAGTGTCAAAAAAAGCCAAATTAAATCCACTGTGATTCAATGTTTTAAAACAGTAAAACATGAAAACTATAGGGAGGAGGATGAATACTTTTTATAGGCACTGTAGATATCTATCAATCAAAAGATATTAATGGATACAAGAACAAGGTTGATTTGTGAAGTTGGGTCACGGGGAAGCCAATGTCGAAGTGGACGATGTAACGGACTGGAAGAATAATGTGCTTTCATGTTTAAGATTAAATTAGTGAAAACTAACTTCATACTTCATAATGGTATTAAGACATTATGTTAATGTCAATTCCAAAGGAACAACCCATGAGTTCCATTCTCTCTCTCATTTTCCTGTATTGCTGTAACTTATTTTCTCTTTCACACACCCATCTACTTCCCTTTAGTGCTTTCCCCCCGAATGATATTAAGGAGTAATTTACAGTGATCAGATAAAACAACCAGCACATCCTCGGGATGCGAGAGGTAACCAGAACACCTGGAAATAATCCACATGATCATGTAGACAACACCTGAGATCAGATTGAACCAGGATCCTAGAACTGTGAGACAGCAGCACCACCTTGCCCGGACAGAATTCAAAAACACAAATTTGTTTTGAGAACTAATTTATCATGCAATACTCATTTTATCCTTTTCAAAGTAACAACTTACCAAGAGATCCTCATCATTTTCAAAATCATCATCGTCATCATTTTCATCAAAATCCTTCATGCATTCATCAGCCATTCGTTCTATGTGGTCCATGGGCAAAGGTGCTGTGATTAGAATGTGCAAGATCAGGGTCAGGTCCAGTTTATTAAAATTCTTTTGTTCTCAGATTATAGCTTATTGAAATAGCTGCGTATCTGGCATATTGTCAGATAATTAATATGAGAGAACTCAGAGGGATTTTAATGCAATTATCCTTCACAATACCAAGCTTTATATCCCAGCTGTGGGAAAAATAAATCAACAGTAAATCAGTAGCATTTCCTGAAGGCTGAATTATATACCAGATGAAAACAATAGCACTACTCATTTTCTCTTGTAAAAAACAAATCTCTAAAGCTAGTGTTAAAGTATAAGCTGCCAAGTTCAAGCTGAAACTTTAATTGTTATTCAACCATACATGCTGATACAGCTAATCGAAAGTGTTCCTCTGGGGCTATGGTGCAAAACACAGCACAAACAGCCACACACAGCACTCCTAGTTGTAGAATCAGAATCAGGTTTATTATCACCGGCATGTGACATGAAATTTATTAACTTAGCAGCAGCAGTTCAATGCAAAATATAATATAGAAGAAAAACATAAAATAGTAATAATAAGTAAATGTTATGCAGTTTAGTTTATACACTATATATATATATTGAATAGATTAAAAATCTTGCAAAAGACAGACATACTATACATTAAAAAAAAGTGAGGTAGTGTCCGAGGGTTCAATGTCCATTTAGGAATCGGATGGCAGAGGGGAAGAAGCTGTTCCTGAACTACTGAGTGTGTGCCTTCAGGCTTCTGTACCTCCTATCTGATGGTAACAATGAGAAAAGGGTAGGCCCTGGGTGCTGGAGGTCCTTAATAATAGACACTGACTTTCTGAGACACTGTTCCTTGACAATATCCTGGGTACTTTGTAGGCTAGTACCCAAGATGGAGCTAATCAAATCTACATCCTTCTGCAGCTTCTTTCAGTCCTGTGCAATAGACCCTTCATACCAGACAGTGATACAGCCTGTCAGAATGCTGTCCACGATATATCTATAGAAGTTTTTGAGTGTATTGGTGATACGTCTTTCCCCATAAAATCATTGCGTCTTCTTCAACCAGAAGCCCTGGATGAACCATGAGGTCCTCAATCTACTGAGTGCCAGATCAGTGGCATTCAAGACTGGTGGCCAAGAAAGTTACAAGAGATCCAGGTACAATCTCCAGAAAGCCATCTCACGGGCAAATTGCAATTCCAGACTAAACTTGAATCAACAAAGCATGCTTGGGGTTGTGGCAAGCAACATAGGAAATAAGCTCAGTGCCTACTATTTTCACCTTGACCGTCACAAACTCTCACAGCCACCAAAGATCCTGTGATTTCAGTCTCTGAGGCCAATGTGCAAACATCCTTCAGGAGGGTGAACCCACGAAAAGCATCCAGCCCAGACAGGGTACTTAGCCAAATACTAAAGATCCATACTGATCAACTGGCTGAAGTGTTCACTGAGATCTTTAACCTCTCGCTTCAGCAGTCACCCATCTGTTTAAAGCAGGCTTCAATTATTCTATTGCTTAAGAAGATCGTGGTAACCTATCTCAATGACTATTATCCAGTAGTATTTACATCCACAGTGAAGAGATTGGCAATGAAACATCAACTCCTGTCTGAAAAGTGGCTTGAATCTCCTCCAATTTGCATACCGGAGCAACAGGTCCATAGCAGATGCCATCTCATTGGCTCTTCACTCAACCCTGGAGCATCAGGACAACAAAGATACATACTTCAGGATGCTGTTTATCAATTACAGCTCAGCATTCAATACCATCATCCCCTAAAAACTAATCAATAAGCTTCAAGACCTTGGTGTCAATATTTCCTTGTATAATTGGATGCTTGATTTCCTTACCTGCAGACCCCAGTCAGTTCAGATTGGCAACAACATCTTCTTCATGATCTCCATCAGCACAGGTGCACCACAAGGCTGTGTGCTTAGCCCCCTGCTCTACATGCTTTACACCTATGACTGTGTGGCTAAACAGCTCCAATGCCATATTCAGTTTTCTAGATGATATCACTGTCATGGGCCAAATCAAAGGTGGTGATGAATCAGCCTATAGGAAGGAGATTGCAAATCTGGCCGTGGTGTCATAACAATAACCTCTCACTCAATGTCAATAAGACCAAGGAGCTGATTATTAACTTCAGGAGGAGGAAACCCGAGGTCCATGAGCCATTCCTCGTCAGAGGTCCAGATGTGGGAAAGGGTCAGCAACTTTAAACTCCTCAGTGTATCATTTCAGACGACCTATCTTGGGCCCAGCAAGTAGGTGTGATTATAAAGAAAGCACAGCAGTACCTCTACTTCCCTAGGCATTTGCGAAGATTCAGCAATGACTTCCATAACTTTGACCAATTTCTATAGATATGTGGTGGAGAATATATTGACTGGCTGCATCATGGCCTGGTACAGGAACACTAAAACCCTTGAATGGAAAATCTGGCAAAAAAATAAGAGGATACAGCCCAGTCCATCTCGAGTAAAGCCCTTCCCACCATTAAGCAAATCTACACAGAGTGCTGTTGCAGAGAAGCAGCATCCATCATCATAGACCCTGCCATGAAGGGCATGCTCTTTTCCTTTTGCTGCCACCAGAAAGGTAGATGGCACAGAAGCCTCAGGACTTACACCTCCAGGTTTAGGAACAGTTACTGTCCCTCAACCATCAGACTTTTAAACCAAAGGGGATAACTTGACTCAACTTCATTTGCCCCATCATTGAAATGTTCCACAATTTATGGACTCACTTTCAAAGACTTCTCATCTCATGTTCTCAATATTTATTGCTTAACTATCTATTTATTTATTAATTATTTATTTATTTTATGGGTTTTCTTTTTGTTGTCTTGCACACTGGTTGAACGCACAAGTTGGTGTGGTCTTTCATCAATTCTAGTACGGTTATTATTCTATTATAGACTTATCCCAGCGTGGCATGGCCAGAAGATTGATGGTGCATGGAATGTTGTTACGGATTCATGTTTCTACAAGAACAATGCACAGCAGTTTCTCAACTCAAGCTGTTCAAACTACATTATGTCACCATATACAACTCTGAGATTCATTTTCCTGTAGGCATACTCTCCAAATCTATAGAATAATAAGTATATGTCCTACCAGAGCAAAGAAGACAACAAACTGTGTAAATACAAAAAAAAAAACTGGTCATGGAAACATTTCAATGATGAGGCATGTGAAGTTGAACTAAGTTATCTCCTTTAATTCAAGAGCCTGTTTGTTGAGGGGTAGTAACTCTTCCCGAACCCAGTGATGGGATTACACATTTTGTCTAGATATGGCCAATGGTTGGGAGGGCTTTATCCATGATGTACTGTGCTATATCCACTACTTCAGATCACCTAGACAATACAAAAATCTGTATCAGGATGCTGTTCATTGACTATAACTCAGCGTTTACACCACCATTCTTAACAGCACCAATCCTACAGTACTGATAGATAAACTATGGAACCTAGGCCTCCATACCTCCCTCTGCAATTGGATCTTCAACTTCCCAACTGGAAGACCACTATCTGTGTGGTTTGATAATAATATCTCCTCCTCGCTGATGATCAACACTGGCACATCTCAGGATGTGAGCTTAGCCAGCTGCTCTGCTCTCTCTCTATACCAATGACTACTATGTGGTTAGGTATAGCTCAAATGGCATCTCTAAATTTGCTTATGATACAACCATTGTTGGCAGAATGGTGACGAGAGGGTGTACTGGAGCAAGATATACCAGCTAGTTGAGTTGCGTTGCAGCAACAACCTTGTACTCAATGTATGTGAGACCAAAGAGCTCATTGTGGACTTCAGAAAGAGTAGGACAAGGTAACACGAACCAACTCCCATAGAGGGATCAAAAGTGGAGTGAGTGAGCAGTTTCAAGCTCCTGAGTGTCAAGATCTCTGAGGATCTAACCTGGTCCCAACATATCAATGCAGTTATAAAGAAGGAAAGACTGGCCAATTTCATTAGGAGTTTGAGGAGATTTGGTTTGTCAAATTTCTACAAATGTACCGTGGAGAGCATTCTGACTGGTTACATCATCATCTGGTATGGAGGGTGGGGGAGGGAGGGTACTGCATAAGATCGAAAGTAGTTGCAGTAATTTGTAAAATTAGTCAGCTCCATCATGGAGTACCAGGCTCTGTACTATCCAGGACATCTTCAAGGAGCGGTGCCTTAGGAAGGCGGCATCCATCATTCAGGAACCCCACCACCCAGGACATGCCTTCTTCCTGTTACCATTAGGAAGGAGGTACAAAAGCCTGAATGCACACACTCAGTGATTTAGGAACAGCTTCTTCTCCTCTGCCATCCGATTTCTAAATGGACATGGAATAAATGAGGACCACCTCACTACTTTTTTTACTTGCTATTTTGCACTACTTATTTTAACTTAACTATTTAACAGACATACGTATGTCTGGGCGGAGGACAGTGCTTAGTAATGATGGCACTAAACAGTGACTCCTTTGCTTGCATCTTTGGAAACAGCTCTATTTCTATCTTTAATATCTCTATTTTTCCCTTTCAGGGTTCTTTTGATGACCCTGACCTGGAGTTACACGCTGACTTCGGTTCTTTGCGGGAAAGGGACCTGCTCGCAGGGCCTCGCAACTGGATGCTTTTTGAAATGCCAAGGATGCAACCTGGAAGACTAGCACGTCTTCAGGCTGCTGGATTTTGGTGGCTCTGGAGACGGACTGATTCAAGGCTGGTGCTGCTGCCGAATGATGAGTCGCAGGAAAACACGGAAGATTGGAAGCAGCGGGCTGGCTGCTGGCTGTGTGCCCAGAGACCCCAGTTCTTTGGGCACTGGCTTGGAAAAAACGACGCAACAGGTATTTAAACACCATAAGTCAGCAAGTTGTTTCGTTATGTCTCCTCTCTCACTGTGAAACGGGATCACCTCTTTTTCCCTTATTAGGGAGAGAGGGAGCCTGCGGTATGTTGAATTACTGGGTGAACGAGTAACCTTTGGGGTAAAGCAAGTCTGTGTCTTTACTGATACTTTGCTGCACGCTTGAGTGCTCGGTGGAGGGCGCCGATGAATTTTTGCTGGTGGGGGGGGGGCCTGTTGCCTTGCTGCTGTTAGTGTGTGGGAGGGGGAGCTGGGGGGGGGAGCTTTAGGTTCTAACATTTAACTGCCATTCATTCTTTGGGGCACTCCTCTGTTTTCATGGATGTTTGCGAAGAAAAGAATTTCAGGATGTATATTGTATACATTTTTCTGACATTAAATGTACCTATTGAAACCTAATGGTGTCAAAATGGTTGTTGTGACGTGTCTAGTGTGGTAGTATAGTGGCCAGTGCTTGACACTCTCACTTTCAGCTTTCATCGCTAGTTAGCAATCTTGCAAAAAGAGCTGAATATGTAAGTCACTCCCTGCCAGTACGTAGCCTCTCCAACAACCACCCTCATGTAGTGCCTCCTCACTGGCAATACATGGAAACTGAACTCCATTCAGACTCAGGCTGAACTACAGAGGACAGGGAGGAGGTCTGGCCCCTGCACATGTAGCACCACATCCGGACGTGCCCTGGTGCTCGTGAACCAAATCCCCAACAATGAGTAAGTAGCCCCACTACCTTGTGGGCAGCCTCGGGAGAGACGAAGGCTACGGGAGTAAATCCAGACAGCAAATCCAGAGTGGAGCCACTAAGGTGGCTGGACGTCATTGAACATCCTTCCAGCAGCTCAGCAGCCAAGCTGGTGCCAACATATTGCTTCATAAGCTTTCCTTTGGACTACACTGGTGAGGTTGAGAAGGGGATCTTGATGACTGGACATCTCAGGATTTCCATACTTTCCGCCCTGGTTGGTAATGATGATCATCATCGCCCATTGTCCTTCAAGGCAGACAGATGCCAATCTTATACGTAATGTAACCTGCTTTTTTTTCTACATTTATCTATCATATATTTCATTGTACTGCTGATGTAGAGTTAACAGATTTCAGAACATATGCTTGTGATACTAAACCTGATTCTGAGGTGCTGCCGTGCTTTCCTCACAACTGCCCAGGGCCCAAGACAGGTACTCCAAAATACCACCACTTAGGAACATAAAGTTGTTGACCCTCTCCACCTCTGATCCTCCGATGAGGACTGGCTCATGGACCTCTGGTTTCCCTCTCCTAAAGTCTACAATCAGTTCCTTGGTCTTGCTGACATTGAGTGAGAGGCTGTTGTTCTGACACCACTCAGCCAGATTCTTAATCTCCCACAATGGTGTCATCAGCAGACTCGAGTAGGGCATTAGAGCTGTGCTTAGCCACACAGTGGTTTAGTGCGAAACGAGAAGCGGAGAGGGCTGAGCACACAGTCTTGTGGTACAATTGTGCCGATTGAGATGTTCATCTGCAGACGAAGGCAAATCAGCTTGTCTTGTTCTTTGTCAGCTGCAAGCCAAGGCAATCTTGCTCGTCCTCCAGGGTTCCGAACACTGGAGAGCAGAACCGATGGGAGGGGCCAGCCTCCAGCCAGCACAGACTAGAGCACGCCCACTGCACCCCTGTTCTCTCCTAGTGCTTCTGGCACCTCCTCCCCTGGGTGGCTGTAACAGGTGATGCTGAATGCAACATAGAAGCCACAAACCACACAGCTCCCTCAGCTACCAAGGAACCAGACTTGCAGTATTTTATATTACCAATGAACAACAGGATCTTCCGATAGCAATAAAAATGGTTCAGACAAACATTTTCTTATTTATAACACTATATACTGTATAACTTGGCCACTTCACAGACTTCAGACATTTTCTAGGAAAAGAGGCTGTGATCAGTTCTTTGAAATGATAATTTCTTTTTTAGCAGTCAAATGCAGATCTATTAACTTTATCAGTATCTTCTAATCAAGAGCTGACATGAATGAGTCAAAATGATTTGCATCCATCTTGGATCTGATAGAAGAACCTTTACACAATTACTGGAAGACGATCACTTCTTCCTCTTCACCAGCTTGTGGTGAACTATGTGCCTGTCGGGACACGCCCCTGCTGACTGCTCCTGTGGCTCCTCCCACAGGCTCCTGTATAAAGGAGATCTGCGGCCTGACGCTCGGCCTCAGTCTCCAAGACATTGTATGATAGACACTCACTCCTGGTTCCTTCTTCCAGTCAATAAAAGCCGATATCTCGCCTTTCGTCTCAGTGTGAGTTATTGATGGTGCATCAATTTTATTGACTGGAAGTTTTAAAACATGGAACCCGTTTTGCATCCGGACCGGTTGGATTTGGACCCTCAAGACCCTGACGCAGCTCTCGCTTTTGAACACTGGCTTGCATGCTTCCAATCGTACTTAGCGGAGCTTCGTGCGACTGAACCCGCCATTATGCACAGAATCCTACTCTCGAGGGTCTCCTCCAAAGTTTACTCCATTATCCGGGACCTGCCGACCTACGATGGGGCACTGGACGCCCTCAAAAGACAGTACCTGTGGCCGGTGAACACCGTCTACGCAAGACATCGTTTAGCTACCCGGCAACAGCGGCCTGGCGAATCGTGCGCTGAGTTTCTCCAAGCACTACAGACACTCGTCCGACCTTGCGACTGCAAGACGCTCACGGCGGAACAGCATGCAGAGCTGCTGGTGCGAGACGCTTTTGTGACGGGACTGAGGTCAGTGTACATGCGCCAGCGGCTGCTGGAAAACTCAGACCTTACCTTAAGCTCGGCGATGGAGAAGGCCAATGCTCTCGAAGCTGCGCTGCATAACGCCGACGCTGTCCAGTTGCGCGATTCCCCGCCGGTTCCATGGACTCCTCAGACCCCGCCACCGCCAGTTCCCGGGAGCGAATTCGCCGCTGCCAGTCGCGATTCCACGAGCTCCCCAACCCTGACCACGGTTGTGGCCCGTCAGAAGCCCGTGTGTTATTTCTGTGGCCAAAAGAAACATCCTCGACAACGCTGTCCAGCGCGAGAAGCGACCTGCTCCAGCTGCGGAAAGCAGGGCCACTTCGCCAAGGTCTGTAAGTCTCAACCTCGAGCGGAGTGCAGCGCTGCGGGTGAAACGTGGGGGCCGCCATCTTGCATGCCCGGATGTGGGCGGCCATCTTTGTCGACGTCAGCACACCCCGCCCCCGACCCTCGGATGCTGACCGGGTACCCCGGATGTGAGCGGCCATCTTTGTCGACGTCAGCACGCCCCGCCCCCGACCCTCCAATGCTGACCGGGTACCCCGACAGCGATTCAACTCTGGCCACCGTGACCCTCGACCAAAGCGCCCCACATCAGCTTGCAAGGTCCATGATGGACATCCAGGTGGAGGGGCACTGGACTGGATGCCTGTTTGACACGGGCAGCACTGGGAGTTTTATTCACCCGGACACAGTTCAACGCTGCGGACTCACATCGCGGCCGGTAAGTCGGAGGTTCCATTTGGCCTCTGGGTCGCAGTCCACAGACATCCGGGCGGGTTGTGTAGCAACATTGGTGGTGCAAGGCACAGAATATCGGGACTTTGAGCTGCTGGTCATGCCTAATCTGTGCGCACCTGTGCTATTGGGGCTGGACTTCCAGAGCCATCTCGAAAGTGTGACTATGGTATATGACGGGCCCCTCCCACCACTCACTGTCCGGAATCCTCAGTTTTGTGGGACTTCTTCACATACCCCGCTACTGACCACACACACACACGGGCACACACATCCCATCCAGCACCAGGCCGACAGCTGCGCTACCGACACTTGCAGCCTCTCCACTCTCAAGGTCCCTCCCCCACCGTTGTTCGCCAACCTGACCCCCGACTGTAAACCTGTGGCAACCAAAAGCAGGAGGTACAGCGCGGGGGACAGGGCCTTCATTCAGTCAGAGGTACAGCGGCTGCTCAGGGAGGGGATCATTGAGCCAAGCTCAAGCCCTTGGAGGGCCCAGGTAGTTGTTGTTCAGACTGGGCAGAAAGATAGGATGGTGGTGGACTATAGTCAAACCATCAATAGGTTTACGCAGCTTGACGCATACCCCCTACCCCGCATCGCGGATATGGTCAACCAGATTGCTCAGTATAAGGTGTACTCGACAATAGATCTGAAATCCGCTTATCACCAGCTCCCCATCTGCCCAGAGGACCGCCCCGACACCGCCTTCGAGGCGGGCGGCAGGCTCTATCACTTCCTGCGCGTCCCTTTCGGTGTCACGAATGGTGTCTCTGTCTTCCAGAGGGAAATGGACCGGATGGTGGACCAGTACCAACTGCAGGCCACATTTCCCTATCTGGATAACATCACCATCTGTGGTCACAACAGGCCAGATCACGACGCCAACCTCCAACGATTTCTCCAAGTGGCCGCAGCTCTGAACCTTACTTATAACAGGGACAAGTGTGTGTTGGTACCACCCGCCTTGCTATACTTGGGTATGTCGTGGAAAACGGGGTTATTGGCCCTGATCCCGAACGTATGCGCCCCCTGTTAGAGCTCCCTCTTCCCACCACTCTCAAGGCCCTCAGACGGTGCCTGGGTTTTTTTTTCCTATTACGCCCAATGGGTCCCCCATTACGCAGACAAGGCTCGCCCCCTGGTCAAGTCTACCTCGTTTCCCCTCTCTGCTGAGGCCTGTGCGGCCTTCAACTGCATTAAAGCGGACATTGCCGAAGCTACGATGCATGCAGTGGACGAGACCGCTCCCTTCCAAGTGGAGTGTGATGCCTCCGATTTCGCTCTGGCTGCTACCCTCAATCAGGAAGGCAGACCAGTAGCATTCTTTTCTCGCACCCTCCAAGGCTCCGAAATTCGGCACTCCGCGGTGGAGAAAGAAGCCCAGGCCATAGTGGAGGCTGTTAGGCACTGGAGGCACTATCTTGCTGGCAAAAGGTTCACCGTGCTGACCGACCAGCGCTCGGTTGCGTTCCTGTTCAGCAACCAACAGCGGGGCAAGATCAAAAATGATAAGATTTTGCGGTGGAGGATAGAACTCTCCACCTACACCTATGATATCCTGTACCGGCCTGGCAGACTCAATGAGCCCCCTGATGCCCTATCCCGGGGAACAGCTGTACGCCCTTCATGCACAACTTTGCCATCCGGGGGTCACCCGACTTTACCATTTTGTGAAAGCTCGGAACCTGCCATACTCCCTGGAGGACATCAGGACGATGACCAAGGACTGCCAAATTTGCGCCGAGTGCAAACCGCACTTCTACCGTCCTGACACGGCACAACTTGTCAAGGCCACCCGCCCTTTTGAACGCCTGAGTGTTGACTTTAAGGGCCCCCTTCCCTCCACTGACCGCAATGTCTATTTTCTCAGTGTTATCGACGAGTTCTCACGGTTCCCCTTTGCCATCCCCTGCCCCGACACCACTGCCACGTCCGTCATAAAAGCCCTGCGCCAGCTCTTCACTCTGTTCGGGTATCCCTGCTATATCCACAGTGACAGAGGGTCCTCCTTTATGAGTGAGGAGCTGCGCCAGTACTTGCTAGCTAGGGGCATTGCTACCAGTCGGACCACGAGTTATAATCCCCGGGGTAATGGCCAGGTGGAGCGGGAGAATGCCACAGTGTGGAAGGCCACACTTTTAGCCCTTAAGTCAAAAGGGTTGCCGGTCTCTCAATGGCAGGAGGTCCTCCCTGAGGCACTGCACTCTATCCACTCTCTGTTATGTACGTCCACCAATGCCACCCCTCACGAACGCCTATTCTCTTTTCCCAGGAAGTCTGTCACTGGGACCACCCTACCAGTTTGGCTGACGTCCCCGGGGCCAGTGCTGCTCCGGAAACATGTGAGGAGCAATAAATACTCCCCGCTGGTGGAGAGGGTTCACCTTCTACATGCGAACCCCCAGTATGCTTACGTGGTCTTACCTGATGGGCGGGAGGACACGGTCTCCATCCGCGACCTGGCACCCGCAGGTGCAGCAGACCACTACCCTGAAGGCTCTCCGGTAACTATGAACCCTGCACCAGAGTTGACACCGTGCTCACCAGGCCCTACACAGACTCCTCACGACACTTGTATACTGGGCGTTTCGTACGCATTTATACCAGGCGCCTCACACATGCATGAGGGATTACCGGCGCCTAGTGGGCAGGAACACGCGCAACCCCCGTCCCCTGTGCAATCACCGATGTTGCCGGCATCTATGCGGTCACAGCCGGTGCTACGTAGATCGCAGCGACAGATTCGACCACCTGATAGACTTGACTTGTAAGAAACTTCGCCACATGAGGACTTTTTCAAACGAAGGGGGGGTGAATGTGGTGAACTATGTGCCTGTCGGGACAAGCCCCTGCTGACTGCTCCTGTGGCTCCTCCCACAGGCCCCTGTATAAAGGAGATCTGCGGCCTGACGCTCGGCCTCAGTCTCCAAGACATTGTATGATAGACACTCACTCCTGGTTCCTTCTTCCAGTCAATAAAAGCCGATATCTCGCCTTTCGTCTCAGTGTGAGTTATTGATGGTGCATCACAGCTCTCCTTCACTTTTTGCCAAAGGGTATTTCCTGTGTTTATCTGATTTCAGACATGCACCGGCCACCCTCATTCCACGACACCCAGCCTGAGAGAAGGCAAAAAAAAAGCTCCAGTGTGACTAATGTGACAGCCTTACCAATGTCATTTCTGAAGGAAGTTAAAATTACTACCAGAAAAGTATACAGGTTAATAAAGGAAGAGACTTCTCACGCTTTCATTGATCTTACAAAGGAAAGAGTAATGCATACTTGTTTCCTGTTCTAGTTTTGCCCAACAATATGCCACAAGTATGGTTACAGTGACATTGTTTCAGCTGTGCTAACTTTATTAGAAAACATTTATTATCTATCAGTGGGAAGTACAATTCACAAGTATCTTTCCTAATATGCAAAGATTCTTCTGAACTTCTCATTCACCAACACTGGAATTTTGTAACCAATTAATTAAATCGAGTACATCATAAAGTAATTCCAAGAATTTTGTCAAGCAATAATGTTCAATGCCGCGACTTTTATGAAGTGGTACTGAGAATATTGACAAATATAATGAGACAAGGCAGACATGTTCCTGTTCTCCATCTGAAGAATGGTTAGATGACACTGCCTTCTGTTGTTATCATCTATGTTTACTTCCCCCACTTCCAACTGTTCTGTTCCAAAAGAAGCTGCAGAGGGTTCTAAATTTAGTTGGCTCCATCTTGGGTATTAGCCTACAAAGTATGCAGGACATCTTCAAGGGCCGGTGTCTCAGAAAGGCAGCATTCATTATTAAGGAGACCTTCAGCATCCTTTTCTCACTGTTACGATCAGGTAGGAGGTACGGAAGCCTGAAGCACACACTCAGCAATTCAGGAACAGCTTCTTCCCCTCTGCCATCTGATTCCTAAATGGACATTAAACCCTTGGACACTACCACACTTTTAAAAATATATATTATTTATTTTTTGCATGATTTTTAATCTATTCTGTATACGTACACTGTAATTGATTTACTTATTATTATTACTTTTTCTTCTTCTATATTATGTATTGCATTGAACTGCTGTTAAATTAACAAATTTCAGGACACATGCCAGTGATAATAAAGCTAATTCTGATTTTGATTCTGACAATGGTTCTCTGCTAATACACTGTGGCTGAAGGTTATAACTTTCAATTATCATTTCAATTAATCAATAGGCAGTTAACCAAAGAAGTAATGTAGCAGAAGCATCAAAAAGCACTCATTTTTCCCCACAAATTATCTGCTTCTGGATTTCTAACCAGAAGCTGCCATAAAATTAAAGACTGTACCAAAGTATCAGAGAACAGAGCAACAGCTTTTATATAGCACACTTAATGCAGCAAAAACATCCCAGAGAGCTTTCTAGGAGTGTTGAGTGATCTCAACCATGAAAGATGATATTAAGGCAGACAAACAAATGCTTGGTCAAAGAGGCAGATATTAAGGAACAACATAAAGGGAGAAGATGATGTACTAAAAGAACAGCTTAATGACAGAATTCCAAAATTTAGGCCTCAATTACATGGGTACAGAGTGGAGAGTAGGGAGGGTTGAAGCTTTATTGAGATTTGGAAACTAAGGTGAGAATTTAAAAATTGAGATTATATTTGACTGGAAGTGAGTCACTAGTTCCAGGATGCTGGGTGAATGGGACTTAATGGAAATTAGGATAAAGGCAGCGCTTTAGATAATCTCAAACTCACACAGGACTTAATCAATGACCAATTAACTTACCCTGTACGTTATTGGACTGTGGGAGGAAACTGGAGGACCCAGGGAACACCCACGCATACCACAGGGAGGATATACAGATTCCCTACAGACAGCGCTGGTAATGAACTCCGAACACCAGAATGCTCTAAGCTGCAATGGTGTCGTGGTAATTGATACATCACCACGGCATTAATCAATTGGAATTCAGTATTTGCTCTGGGGTAAGCTCACATCACTACCAGACAGACCCCCCCCCCCCCCACCTCCACAGTGCTGCCCATGATGTGAGAAGCAGGAACATAAATGCACAGACAAGTCAACCACTGCTATTTGTTATCAGTTCTATTGTAAAGCAATAAATTTCACAATATTTGTCAAAGATAATAGACCCAATTCTGATTCTATCTTACCTATATTTAGTTAAACTGAAGGCTTGAAGTTGCCCAGCATCTGTAGTCTCTTTTTCTATCCCCATACACAGCTGCTGGCCACTTAAGAACTTGCCTTGTCTGTTTCTAAAGCAAAATTCTTATGTGTCCTCCCACACCCCAACACCATAAACCAACAGTTACAGATCTTGTCACCTTTGCTGAGAGATAAACATCACATTGGAATGCATCTCCATTTACAACACGGATTCAATGTTACAGAAAATCATGATATTGATGGTTTTCTAGGAACATAACCCCTCCACAGAGCAGGGTGATGTGCCTTTCATGTAAGGAAAACTCAAGGCAAGCCATAGGCAAATAACCTTCATCTTAAAATGCTCATAAATTAAATAGATCTTTAAAAATTTTTAAGAGTTTCCATGATGTGGGCTATTTATTTACATTTTTCTTTTTAAACCAAACTTTATAAAGTTAGAGCATAACCAATAAACCCAGACAATACTAACTTTTTTCTTTGGATTTTGGTTTTGTGACTGCCTTCACTCCAGTAATTGCAGCTAACTCAGCTTCCAGATCGCCATCGTTACTATCTCCTTCAGTAAGCATGTCTTCACATGAAAAGTCCACAAACAGGCCAAGCTGCATTAAAAAACAGAACAGTGAAGAACCAGTTTCATCAGGTTACTAACAAGATGACTATTAAACTAAAATTTAGCACAGGGAACTTTTTTGAATATATGCAAACAGTACAAATTCATGGTTCTTCTCACCACATTGTCATATTCTATGTATAAAACTGCAGACCTTCATCCAGTTAATGATAAACATAATCAAAATCATGACTGTTTAACAAGTTGCAATCGACAAGTATTAAATATTTCCACAAACTGATTCATTCTTAAAATTCAAAGGATATTCAAAAATTACTCTAGCTTCATAAACATTCTTTGAATGTTATTTTTTTCAAATTGGCTACAAAACAATTGCACAATGAAAAGGCCATACAAATTTATATAATTTATAATGAGCTGACTGATCTATTCAACAAACATGAAACTGTTATAATTATTAATTTCTGGTTTCTATTCTATTTTTAGTTTGTGGTTCAATCCTGTTTCTGGGCTTAAAGAACTATAAAGCAAGATTAAAGTTAGTTAACCAGTCTAAAATTTGTTCCAAACACATACTTCATTCATTACCACGTTTGCATGAAGGATCTTATACAGAGGGTCTTCAAAAGCTGCTCTTCTGCACAGGCAGTTATTTTAAAGAAATATAAGACAAGTGGTAAGGCACAGACCATTTCATCGGTGTGTTGTCAGAAAGCAGCCCCTGTACACAAGTGATCCTCTCTGTCGCTCTCTCTTTTTGATGGTGAGTGAGAGCTGTCGGGGATCTTGGAGAAGGGATGCAGAAGATTGCAATATCAAGACAGCGAGCTGCTGCTCTCCCACTCTCTGTTGCAGGAGCAACCTGATTCTCCCTGGCGAATGAGAGAGCCTGTCTCAGATACCCGAAGTGTTGGGGTGGACACTTGATCAAGGTCTTTTTGGGTACTTTGGTATAACTTGTATGGTGGGGAAGAAGGAAGGTCGGTGCTTTAGCTGGTGCAAGTGGGGGCAGGGGGAGGGGGCTTTGGGGTTCTGATGTTTCAGTCATTCATTATTTAGGGTTTTTTCTTGTCTTGTGGATATCTGCAAAGAGTAAGAATTTCAGGTTGCATACTGTACACATTCTCCGATATTAAATTGAACCATGGCCAGTAAAATGCTAACAACACCAGGGCAGACAGAACATCGTCACTCAGTGAGACTTGGTGTTTGCATACTCAGGGTTAGTGCGCACCTTGAACCAACTATACCCAAATCCAGTTGTCGGGATGAATGCCACACTGAATATATTTTTCCTCCCTTTTTCTGGATATTTGAACATCAGGATGTTTTTCCTAAGAGCGTGGCACACTGAAAGGTGAACTTATCGCAGAGTATAAAATGTTGAAGGGCAGAGACAGGGTGAATGTTTTTTTCCAGGGTCAGGAAATCAAGAAATAGAGGCATAGGATAAGGTAAGAGAGGAAAGATTGAGTAGGAACTTGAGGGGCAACATTCCCCCTCCCATATTGGGTGGTAGATTTGCACACTGAAGTACATGGATACGAAAGGCATAGAAAGTTATGGCCAAACACTGGCAAACAGGGCTAGTTTGGATGGGCATCTTGGTCAGTATGGATGAGATGGACAGAAGGGTCTGTTTTCATGCTGCATGGTAGTTTTCAGACTCTAGCAGAATGGAACATGGGCAATACCAGCACCATACTCAGCAGCACAAACAGATCTCACACATGATAATCAGCTTCTTTTCTACAACCGAGAGGAAGTGTAAAATTTGCAATCACCATCTCTTGGCATCACACAGCCTCATCATATGCCACTATCACAGTACCATCAGGTACGTGTCCCTGAAGGAGGAAGGCCTGGTGAAGCCAATTGCCAGAGAACATGGCCTTGCTCTTCCCAAGGTTTAATCAAACCAACAAGCTGCAACTGGGATCATCACCATTTTATGTCTGTATTCTTTTTTTCAGCACTTGGCATCAGGGTCAATAAAACAGAGACAAGAGTGGGCAATATGGTTGAATCTTGGAGTTGACTGGGAAGCTTTCTCTTTCCCATTGACTGTTATGAACTGCCTTTCATGTTGTAGTTGAACAGTCACATCCAATTAAGTTTCCTTTCAAAACTATATTTCAGAACACATATTTATCATTCATGTGTGCAATATTCCAGCAAACGCTTATTTCTGATCCAAGCTGACTGAGCAACTGTCTACTCCACTATTGTGGGTGGGGAGCTCATTCCTGAATAGCACACTGGTTGGCTATTGGTTGAAGATTTTCTGAATTGGGGAAATCAGAGTTTATTCGACTTTGTGGGCCAAAAGGGCCTGTATTGTGCTGTAGGTTTTCCATGTTTCTATGAAATCAAAGAATAGAGGGCACCGATTTAAGGTGAGAAAGGAGAGATTTAATGGGAACGGGGGTTACTTTTTCACCCAGAAATTATGAAATGAGCTGCCAGAGGAAGTGGCTAAGGCAGGTACATTTGTAATGAGTAAAATACAATTGGACAAGCACATGGATAAGGAAGATTTAGTTTATGGGGATACGGGCTAAACAGACAAACGAGCCTAGCTTAGATGGGCATCCTGGTTGTCATGGACCAGATGGGCTGAAGGACCTTTCTCTACATTGCATTATCCGATTTTGCTGAGAGGTTACTTTATTTTGCTTTTCAACTTGCTTATGAGAAAAAGAAATTGGTTTATACCTGTGAATGAACTAGACCCCTAAACAGGATGTGCCTGGAGAGCAACAAGATCTACATGCAATACTTCATAGCTGGATTTCAGTTAATGAACAAGTTGGAATGAGGATGGGACACAAGAGTCTTTATACCATCAAAATATGTCCCAATTCCAAAAGATAAAGTACTACCTAGATATCAACCACCAAGGAGACACCAAATGTACATAATTTTTGGCTATAATATTGTTACCTATATTAACTGGAAATATTATCTGCACCCTTTTGCTACGCTGCTTTACCAGACTGAACTGAGAAAAAAGTGGTACAGTGCCTTGTAAATGTACTCAGTTCACATAAATGAGCATTACAACCAGGGATTTTGATCAATTTAACTGAGAGTTTTTATTTGTGAATCACATGCTTCTTTTTTCACAGTAGAGACCAAAATAAAGGGAAAATTATAAAGCATGAAGAACTAAAAATTCAGAAAGTGAAATGTCAGCAGTTCAGAAGAATTCATCTCCCTTTGTTGAGTACTTAGTTGAACCAGCTCTCACAGATTTTACAAGCAGTAGTCTTTTTGGATAAGTCTCAGTTGGCTTTACACAATGTGATGGAGCAAGATTTGCAAAATTGTTCAAGTTGTGCCATGTTTACTGGAGAGCAGTGGTGGACAGCAATCTTGAGATGTTCATTGGGTTAAGTCAGGATGCGGGGCCACTCAAGGACAGTAACTTGCTTTATTTGAAGCCACTCCATGGTTGCTCTAGGTCACTGTTCTGCTGAAAGATTACTTCCTCCCCAGTTTAAACTTTCTGGCAGAGGCTTGCAGGTTTTTATCCAGGATCTCTCTGGATTTACCAGCATTCATTATCCCATCAATCCTGACCAGATTTCCAATCCCTGCTGCTGAGAAAATATCCCTTAACATGATATTGTGTCCAGTGCTCCCAATGCAGCCTCCTCTACACTGGTGACATCCATTGTAAACTGGGAGACTGCTTCATCAAGCACCTCCACTCCATCTGTCAAAAGGAGGACTTCCAGTGGCCAAACATTTTAATTCTGAGTCCCATTCCCATTCAGACATGTAGGTCCATGGCTTCCTCTTGAGCCATGATGAGGCCGTCCTTTATTCTGTCTGGGTAGCCTCCAACCTGGTGGCATGAATATCAATTTTTTTCTTCTGGTAAAAAACTGTTTCCCACCCCTCCTCTCTTACTGTATGCCCCACTCTGGCCCCTTACCTCTTGTCGCCTGCCTAACACCTCCCCTTGGGTCCCCTCCTCCTTCCATTTCTCCTATGGTCCACTCTCCCCTCCTATCAGGTTCCTTCCTCTCCCCCACCTTTTCATTCTGTCATCTTCCACCTTCCTGACCTGTCCCAATGAAGTGTCCCGGCCCGAAACATCAACTGTTTGTTCATTGCCATAGATGCTGCCTGATCTGCTGCATTCCTCCAGCGTTTTGTGAGGGTTCCTACAGTATGATGCTACCTCCACTATATGAACATGAGAAATGGAGTAGGCCATCCAGCCCATCAAGCCTGCTCCGCCATTCAATAAGATTTTGGCTGATCTGTCCATGGACTCATCTTCACCTACCTGCTTTTTCCTCATAACCATTAATTCCCCGACTATGAAAAATCTATCCAACCATGTCTTAAATATATTTACTGAGGTAGCCTCCACTGCTTCATTGGGCAGAGAATTCTTGAGGCTATGTCCCTTAGTTCTAGTCTCACCTATCAGTGGAAACAACTTTCCTGCCTCTATCTTATCTATCCCTTTCATAATTTTATACGTTTCTATAAGATCTACTCTTGTTCTTCTGAATTCCAGTGAGTATGGTACCAGGCGACTCAATCTCTCCTCATTGTCTAACCCCTCATCTCAGGAATCAACCTGTTGAACCTCCTCTGCACTGCCTCCAAAGCCAGTATGTCCTTCCTCAAGTATGGAGACCAGAATTGCACGCAGTACTCCAGGTGCAGCCTCACCAGTATCCTGTACAGTTGCAGCATAATCTCCTTGCTCTTAAATTCAATCCCTCTAGCAATGAAAGCCAACCTTCCATTTGCCTACTTGATAGCCTGTTGCACCTGCAAACCAACCTCTTGCGATTCACACACAAGCACTCCCAAGTCCATCTGCACAGCAACGTGCTGCAGTCTTTTACCGTTTATCTAATAATCTGATCTTCCATTTTTCCTTCCAAAGTGGATGACCTCACATTTACCAACATTGTACTCCATCTGCCAGACCTTTGCCCATTCACTTAACCTAACTATAACTCTCCGCAGAATCTCCGCATCCTCCACACAATTTGCTTTTCCACTCAATTTTGTGTCATCAGCAAACTTACAATCACTACACTCGGTCCCTTCTTCCAGATTGTTAATGTATATCGTGAACAGTTGCGGGCCCAGCAATGACCCCTGCTGCACACCACTCGCCACTGATTGCCAACCAGAGTAACACCCATCTATCAGAACTCTCTACTTTCTATTGGTAAACCAATCCTCTATCCATGCTAATGTATTACCCCAACTCTATGCATCCTTATCATGGATAACTCTTTTATGTGGACCTTATTGAATGCCTTCTGGATATCCAAGTAAATAACATTCATCTGTTCCCCTCTATTGACTGTGCTCGTTATATCCTCAAAGAACTCCAGTACGTTTGTCAAACAGGACCTGCCTTTGCTGAATCCATTCTGCATCTGCATGATGGATCCATTTCTTTCCAGATGCCTTGCTATTTCTTGATAGCTTCAAGTATTTTCCCAACTACAGATGTTAAACTAATTAGTGGGGTGGTGTTACTGGACTGATGCACAATATTGGACTTATGCCACACGTACTGCTTAGTGTTGAAGCCAATAAGTTCCACTTCAGTTTTCTCAGTAAAGGATATGTTTTTATTTAATTAAGAGATCTTTTTCTTTGCCATACTTCTGTAAATATCCTTTAAGTGCAAGGCCTTAAGAGATTGCGGAGCCATGAACCTCATCTCCAGCTCACTCATAGTGACAGTTGGCATGACAGCAGCCACTCCTTTAAGTGCCATTCTTCTCCAGCAACTGAGTTTTGGGGGGGGGGGGCATTCTGACCTAGGCAGCATGACTGTAGTTTCATATTTTTCCACTTTTTCTTGATGGACTGCACTGAGTTCTGAGATATTTTCAGTGCCTTCCCCAATGTGTGCTTCTCTATACCATTTACCTGACTTGCCATGAATGCTCTTTTGTTCTCATTTTGGTTTGGTCTATTGAAAATCTACCACACTGTTGGATCTTTATTCAGATAATCCTCTAGTTGTCTGCATCAACAAATTGGGTGAGTTGGTAAGGTACTACATTGCACCTAAGGGAAGTTAGCATAATTACAAAGGGGATCAATATTTTTTCAGAATCACAATTTTGGTTTTCTAATTTTTAGTAAACTGTTGACAGGTTTTGGAACATTTGCACATGATTCACAATGCTTTGTAGATTAACTCAAAACATCCTACTTCAATATATTTTAAATTTAGAAAATGAGACAGTAAAATGTGAAAGTAGTTGTGAGGGCTGAATACTTTTCCAAGGCACTGTAAATACCTTATTGATGCTGCATTCAAACTAAGTTCACTGGGACATGAACTGTCAACATAATCCAATCCCCTTAGTGAAATGAGTTTGAGTAGTATCAGTATGGTTCCAAACAATCATAATCATGCTGAGAATATACAAATAGAGAATAAAAATATTGTTGTGGAAAATGGCCCTGGTGTAAAAAATATGAACTTCTAGGGGTGTGTTTGAGAAAGAATATCAAGACAGCTGCAGTCTGAATCTATATGTATTATTAGTGATCTGGGATCACTGATACTGGAGAACATGGATATATCTTAGCACCGCCTTCCATATGACTTGTTGAGTACATTCATCCTGCCGATAGAGAATTCCAGAATGCTGAGGCTGACAAACACGGAGTCTAACAGGCACTAGCGAGCAGTAATATCACACCAAGAACAATCTTTCTCTCAGGTAATCGATGACGGGAAATTAAATGGAGCCCTGCCAAACACACATATCACTCGATTAAAATATAGTGTATTCATGGATCGATTTGCTAATGCCTGCATTTTTTTCCTAGCTGGGTTAATAACATTCCAACCATAAAAGCATCAAATTTATCTTCTGACAGTAGGGTTAATCTGCAAGATCTTTCTGTGCTTCATTAGATCTGGAGTAACAATTATATTGTTCTCTCCTTCGCACTTGTGTACAAGAAATGACATAAAACTATAAGACCAGAAGACACAGGAGCAGAATTAGGTCATCCGCCCATCCAGTCTGCTCCAACATTCAATCATGGCTGATCCTTTTTTTCCTCCTCCTCAAACCCAGTTCCCAACCTTCTCCCCATAACCCTTGATGCCACATCCAGCGCAGAACCTCTCAATCTCTGCCTTAAATACACCCAATGACCTGGCCTCCACAGCTGCACGTGGCAACAAGTTCCACAAATTCACCATCCTCTGGCTAAAGGAATTTCTCTGCATCTCCGTTTTGAAAGGGTGCCCCTCTATCCTGAGGCTGTGCCCTCTTGTCCTAGACTCTCCCACCATGGGAAACATCTTTTCCATATCTACTTTGTCTACACCTTTCAAAATTCGAAAGGTTTCAATGAGATCCCCCCCAATCCTCCTGAATTCCAGTGAGTACAGACCCAGAGAGCCATTAAATATTCTTTGTATGTTACCCTTTCATTCCTTGTGAACCTCCTCTGGACCCTCTCCAATACCAGCACATCTTTTCTAAGATGAGGGGCCCAAAACTGTTCACGATACTCAAGGTGAGGCCTCACCAGTGTCTTATAAAGTTTCAGCATCACATCCTTGCTCTTGTATTCTAGGCCTCTTAAAATGAATGCTAACATGGCATTTGCCTTCCTCACCATCGACTCAACCTACAAGTTAACCTTCAGGGTGTTCTGCACAAGAACTCCCAAGTCCCTTTGCATCTCAGATTCCTGGATTTTCTCCCCATTTAGAAAATAGTCAGCACATTTATTTCTACTACCAAAATGAATGACCATGCATTTTCCAACATTGTATTTCATTTGCCACTTTCTTGCCCATTCTCCTAATCTGACTATGTCGTTCTGTATCCTACCTATTTCTTCAACACTACCTGCCCCTCTACCAATCTTCATATCATCTACAAACTTGGCAACAAAGCCACCTATTCCATCATCTAAATCATTTATATACAGCTTAAAAAGAAGTGATCCCAACACCGACCCCTGCAGAACAACACTAGTCACTGGCAGCCAACCAGAAAAGGATTCTTTTATTCCCACTCACTTCCTCCTACCAATCTGTCAATGCTCTAACCATGTTCGTAACTTTCCTGTAATACCATGGGCTCTTAACTTGGTAAGCAGCCTCATGTGTGGCACCTTGACAAAGACCTTCTGAAAGCCCAAATATACAACATCCACTGCATTCCCTTTATCTATCCTACGAGTAAATTCCTCAAAGAATTCCAACAGGTTCATCAGGCAGCATTTTCCCTGAAAAAACCATGCTGACTTTGTACTATCTTGTCCTGTCACTAAGTTCTCCATCACCTCATCTTTAACATTTGACTCTAACATTTTCCCAACCACTGATATCAGGCTAACTGGTCTATAATTTCCTTTCTGCTGCCTTCTTCCTTTCTTAAAGAGTGGAGTAACATTTGCAATTTTCCAATCCTCTGGCACTATGCCAGAGTCCAATGATTTTTGAAAGGTCATTTATCTTGTCACCACAATCTCTAATGCTATCTCTTTCAGAACCCTAGGGTGCAGTTCATCTGGTCTGGGTGACATGTACCTTTAGGTCTTTCAGCTTTTTGAGCACCTTCTCTCTTGTAACAGTAACTGCACCCACTTCTCTTCCTTCACACGCTACAACATCAGGCATACTGCTCGTGTCTTCTACAGTGAAGACTGATGCAAAATAGTTCATTTAGTTCATCAGCTATCTCCTTGTCCCACATTATTATTTCTCCTGCCTCATTTTCTAGCAGTCCTGTGTCCACTCTCATTCCTCTTCTATTTTTAACATAATTGAAAAAAGTTTTACTATCCACTTTGATATTATTTGCTAGCTTGCTTTCATATCTCATCTTTTCCCTAATGTCTTTTTTTGTTGCTGTCTGTAGGTTTTCAAAAATTTCCCAATCCTCTATCTTCCCACTAGTTTGTGCTTTGTTGTACGCCTTTTTTTTTTGCTTTTACAATAGCTTTGACTTCCCTTGTCAGCCATGGTTATATTTTATCATTTGAGTATTTCTTCATTTTTGGATTACATATGTCCTGTATCCTCCTTATTTTTCCCTGAAAAGCATGTCATTGATGCTCTGTTGATATCCCTGACAGAAGCTCCTTCCAGTTTACTTTGACCACCAACTCCTCTCTCATACCACTGTAATTTCACTTACTCCACTGAAATACTGCCACATCAGACTTGACTTTCTCCCCATCAAATTTCAAGTTGAACTCAATCATATTGTGATCACTGGCTCCTAAGGGCTCTTTTACCTTAAACTCCCTAATCACCTTCATTACATAACACCCAATCCAGTATAGCTGATCACCTAGTAGGCTCAATGTCCAACCGCTCTAAAAAGCCATCTTGTAGGCATTCAACAAACTCACTCTCTTGAGATCCGTTTCCAACCTGATTTTCCCAATTGAGCTGCATGTTGAAGTCTTCCAGGACTTACATAACATTACCCTTTTTACATGCTTTTTCTATTTCCTGTGGTAATCTGTGGTCCACCTCCCAGCCACTGTTGGGAGGCCTGTATATAACTGGCATTAGTGTCCCTTTACCCTTGCAGTTTCTTAACTCAATCCACAAGGATTCAACACCTTCAGATCCTATGTCACATTCTTCTACTAATTTGATACCATTCTTTACCAGTAGAGCCACACCACCCCCGCTGCCTACTACCTTCCTATCCCTGCAATATAACGTGTAACATTGGACATTCAGCTCCGCACTACAACCAATCTACAGCCACGATTCAGTGATGGCCACAACATCATACCTGGCAAATCTGTAATAGTGCAACAAGATCATCCACCTTATTCCTTATATAATACACATTTCGAGACAACACCTTGAGTACAGCATTTGCTATCGTTTCTGATTCTGCATTCCTAACATTTTGATACTCAGCATGTTGCCTACAAGTCCCAGCACCTGCCTGCGCTTCCTGGCAGTCTGTCGGCACATGATCGTTACTTTTTTACCATCCTTCCTATCCTGAGTCCCCTCACTCCGGTTCTCACTCCTCTGCGAAATTAGTTTAAACCCTCCCCAATACTTCTAACAAAGCTGCCCACAAGAATATTGGGCATGAGCCAATCTCGAGTATCACTACATTACTTATTTGTGATATCATTAATACCTACTGGAAAGATCTTAAAAGTTAGTTGGAAAATTAGTAGAACTTGCCCGAGGTTGTTGCAAAACGTCACGAGTTTCTAACACCACGTGCTTCACAAACAAACTGCAGTAAACCCACCCCTTAAGAGTGGGAGTCTGTGGTAGACATGTCACCATGAGCTACCCCTCCCGGTTTGAAACACAGTCATCGGTCTCCCCGTACTTACCTGTTTAGCTGCCGCTGCGCCCTGGCCTTTGGTTGCGTGTTTCTTTTTAGGTTTTGCTGTAAACATGGTCTATCCGACAGGCGGCCTACGTAGCCGTCAAGATATGACTTTCAGGTACAAGTTAATTCACTTCCTCAACCGAACAGCGCAGGGGTGTCAGGCGGCAGCCGGGGCGCCGCCTTCACCCGCCAGGCAGCCCGAGCTCCGAGTTGACGCAGACTCACAGCGGCCGCGGCTGCCCCTTTCCGGTCCGCACGCCCGCCCGCCCGCCCGCCCGCCCGGTGAGGCCGCGGCCCGACACATCCACCTCACTCACTCGCACCTATAATCATTCTCCCATTATTTAAACTACCCTCCACCGCCGCAAAGCGTTTCTGAAGCAGAGTTTGTGAATACGGGCACTTGTCTTGGAAACAAGTGCACTTGTCGATTTCTCACGGTAATCTCGCAAGCAGCAATGAACGTTGTAATGCAGCTAGGAAAAGAGTTCCCTTTTTGAGATAAACTTCCGTTCTTTTTTGGGAAAGTGCGTCTGTTTAGTATTCCAGAAAACTGAGGCCAACGGAGAGGCTAATAGCAGCAGCAACGTTAGGTCCAAAGTGAAGAATTGTGTAAGTCACATTTTGCCAATTTAACATCTTTTTCTTTGCTGTTATTTCTCCCTCTCAACACCAGAAGAAAAGAAAAAGGCGTAAAAAATAATGCAGTTGTAGCTATGCTGAAAAGAAAACGGAATTCGACCTCTAGAATAAAATCTCGAAGAACCGCAGTTTAATGGGACAGGTGACGTCCATTGGACACTAGCCCTGACTTTGCAGAAAGCATCATTCCGACGTTACCAAGGACATCAAAGTTGTTGGTGAGGTGGATAGCGAGGAAGATTGTCAGAAGTTGCATTATTGTATAGATTAGATGGGAAATTTAGCGGATGGAATTTAATCCCCGTTAACATCGGGTATTGCATTCTGGGAACTCCAATGGTGGTGCGAAGACTTCTCCGGTGAATAGCAGGGTGCTGACAAATGTTGGTAAACAGAAGAAACTTGTAGTGCAGGTTCACAGGGAAGTAGAGGAGACACAGGCATGTTTTCCTTTAAACCCCTGGGCATTGTTCATTAAAGTTACTGTTGTGTTGCAACTTCCCAAAACATTAGTTTAATACGGTACCATTACTGCATTATAGAAAAGATGTAGTTGTGCTGAATAGAATAGCGCATATTCACCAGAATGTTACCTGAATTGGAGCCCTAATGAGATCATTGTCCTGGCTACATTTGTTTACCTTGGAGTAAAGGAGGCTAAGGGAAATCTAACAGAGGTACAGTGGCATGCAAAAGTTTGGGCACCCCGGTCAAAATTTCTGTTACTGTGAGCAGAATATGAACTGATCTCCGAAAGTCATTAAGTTAAAGATGAAACATTCTTTTCAACATTTTAAGCAATATTAGTGTATTATTTTTGTTTTGTACAATTTTAGAGTGGAAAAAAAGGAAAGGAGCACCATGTAAAAGTTTGAGCACCCCGAGAGATTTGAGCTCTCAGATAACTTTTACCAAGATCTCAGACCTTAATTAGCTTGTTAGGGCTATGGCTTGTTCACAGTCATTGTTAGGAAAGGTCAGGTAATGCAAATTTAAAAGCTTTATAAATACCCTGACTCCTCAAACCTTGTCCCAACAATCAGCAGCCATGGGCTCCTCTAAGCAGCTGCCTATAGTGCTCTAAAAATTAAAATAAATGATGCCCACAAAGCAGGAGAAGGCTATAAGAAGATAGCAAAGCATTTTCAGGTATCTGTTTCCTCAGTTTGTAATGTAATTAAGAAATAGCAGTTAACAGGAATGGTGGAGGTCAAGTTAAGGTCTGGAAAACTTTCCAAGAGAACTAGTCATAGGATTGCTAGAAAGGCAAATCAAAACTCCTGTTTGACTGCAAGACCTTCAGATCTAGCAGACTGGAGTGGTGGTGCACTGATCTACTGTGCAGCGACACCTGCACAAATATGACCTTCATTGAAGAGTCATCAGACGAAAACCTTTTCTGCGTCCTCACCACAAAATTCATCATCAGAGGTTTACAAAGGAACATCTAAGCAAGCCTGATGCATTTTGGAAACAAGTCCTGTGGACTGATGAAGTTAAAATAGAGCTTTTTGGCCACAATGAGCAAAGGTATGTTTGGAGAAAAAAAGGTGCAGAATTTCATTAAAAGAACACCTCTCCAACCGTTAAGCATGGGGGTGGATCGATCATGCTTTCGGCTTATGTTGCAGCCAGTGGCATGGGGAACATTTCACTGGTAGAGGGAAGAATGAATTCAATTAAATACCAGCAAATTCTGGAAGCAAACATCACACTGTCTGTAAAAAAGCTGAAGGTGAAAAGAAGATGGCTTCTACAACAGGATAATGATCCTAAACACACTTCAAGATCCACAATGGACTACCTCAAGAGGTGCAAGCTGAAGGTTTTGCCATGGCCCTCACAGTCCCCCAACCTAAACATCATTGAAAATCTGTGGACAGACCTCAAAAGAGCAGTGCATGCAAGACGGCCCAAGAATCTCACAGAACTAGAAGCCTTTTGCTAGGAAGAATGGACAAAAATCCCCCAAACGAGAATTGAAAGACTCTCAGCTGGCTACAGAAAGCTTTTACAAGCTGTGATACTTGCCAAAGGGGGTGTTACTAAGTACTGACCAAGCAGGGTGCTCAAACTTTTGCTTCAGGCCCTTTTCCTTTTTTTGTTATTTTGAAACTGTAAAAGATGGACATAAACATGTAATCTTGCTTAAAATATTAAAGGAATGTGTCATCCTTAACTTTATAACTTTTGGAAATCAGGTCATCTTTTACTCGCTTAGCTATTCCCAGTAACAGGAATTTTGACCAGGGGTGCCCAAACTTTTGCATGCCACTGTATATAAAGTGACATGCATTTAAGATCTGTTCTGGATCTAGTTGTAGTACTAATTGTAGTGAGATATGTCTACCCATCCCTTTCTATTTTAAGTTAAATGTTAAGTCTCAACATTTCATCGCACATAGAAACACAGAAAACCTGCAGCACAACACAGGCCCTTCGGCCCACAAAGCTGTGCTGAACATGTCCTTACCTGAGAAATTACCGAGGGTTACCCAGAACCCTCTATTTTTCTGAGCTCCGTGAACCCGTCCAGGAGTCTTTTAAAAGACCCAGTCGTATCCGTCTCCACCATTGTTGCCAAAAGCCCATTCCAAGCACCCACCATTTACTCTTACCCGACATCTCCTCTGTACCTACTTCCAAACACCTTAAAACTGCCCTCTCATGCTAGCCATTTCAGCCCTAGGAAAAAGCCTCCGACTATCCACACGATCAATGCCTCTTATCATCTCGTACACCTCTATCAGGTCACCTCTCATCCTCTGTCGCTCAAAGGAGAAAAGGCCAAGTTCACTCAATCTATTCTCATAAGGCATGCTCCCCAATCCAGGCAACATCCTTGTAAATCTCCTCTGCACCCTTTCTATGGTTTTCACATCCTTTCTGTAGTGAGACGACCAGAACTGAGCACAGTACTCCAAGTGGGGTCTGACCAGGGTCCTATATAGCTGCAACATTACCTCTGGGCTCTTAAACTCAATCCCACGATTGACGAAGGCCAAATCACCGTATGGACTCGGACCCCAAGATCCCTCTGATCCTCCACACTGCCAAGAGTCTTATCATTATCTTCTGCCATCATATTTGACCTACCAACATGATCCACGTCACACTTATCTGGGTTGAACTCCATCGACCACTTCTCAGCCCAGTTTTGCATCCTATTGATGTCCTGCTATAACTTCTGACAGCCCTCCACTCTATCCACAACACCCCCCAACCTTTGTGTCAACAGTAAATTTACTAAACCATCCCTCCACTTTCTCATCCAGGTCATTTATAAAAATCATGAAGAGTAGGAGTCCCAGAACAGATCCCTGAGGCACTCCACTGGTCACCAACCTCCATGCAGAATATGACCCATCCTCAACCACTCTTTGCCTTCTGTGGGCAAGCCAGTTCTGGATCCACAAAGCAATGTCCCCCTGGATCCCATGCCTCCTTACTTTGTCAATAAGCCTTGCATGGGGTACCTTGCCAAATGCCTTGCTGAAATCCATATACACTACACCTACTGCTCTATCAAATCCTCAAAAAATTCAACCAAGCTCGTAAGGCATGACCTGCTTTTGAAAAAGCCATGCTGACTATTCCTAATCAAATTATGCCTCTCTAAATGTTCATTAATCTTGCCTCTCAGGATTACCAATCACTGAAGGAAGACTCACTGATCTATAATTTCCTGGGCTATCTCTGCTCCCCTTTCTTGAATAAGGGAACAACATCCGCAACCCTCCAATCCTCCAGAACCTCTCCTGTCCCCATTGATGAGGCAAAGATCATAACCAGAGGCTCAGCAATCTCCTCCCTCAGTAGCCTGGGGTATATCTCATCCGGTCCCAGTGACTTATCCAACTTGATGCTTTCCAAAAGCTCCAGCACATCCTCTTCCTTAATATCTACATGCTCAAGCTTTTCAGTCCACTGTAAGTCATCCCTACAATTGCCAAGATCCTTTTCCATGGTGAATACTGAAGCGAAGTATTATGGTGAGTAGAGAGGATCTTCTTCCCCATGGTAGTACATTGATGATACACCTTGGCTTTTGCAGCTTTCAAATAGTTTCATGGTCACAGTTGGTGATCATTTATTCCAGATCATCTCATTAACAAAATTTATATTTTCCATTTTCTGTGGTTGAATTTGAACTTCTGTCTTGGCATCTTGATTCCTACAATAATTTATCCAATGTGCACTAACACCCATGATGCACTGTAATGGTTATAACATGATCTAAGGAACAATCTGCAATCAACATCCAGCCCAGATTAGTCCTGGGGCCATGAGCAGACACCCTGAGCCAGGATGAACCCCTCCAAAGCTTTTTTAAAAATACTATAATTTCAAATTTCTTTTTTTTTAATTTGCAAAAACAAAAGCCTTCAAAACCTCAGTGATCGCATGTGTGCAAAAATATTTCTAAAATGTATTCTTCAAAGGCCAGCTCTGATATCAACTTTACAAATTCCAAAGAAATCAATATAGCGATCATTCCTCCTGATTTAACACTTCAGAATTTGCAGTACCAAGTGAAGAATTCCTTCTGTGTTCTTGTTCTGTATTCCACTTCTCATTTTTTTCATTTGCTTCAAAGTTATCTTTTATTTACATCAATGGAAAACTTAGTTGTGTGGACAGCTTATAATGATGTTGGGTGAAAGGAAATGTGGGATTGAGGTGGGGATGATGTAAATACTAGAACCTATTCATTTACAGCTGACACCGCCCTGAATATTTGCACTATTCAGTGGCGTTCCCTTACAAGACTGGCGATTTTCCATTGGTTTTGTCTGCAACTTGTGAATCAGTTACACTAGTATACTTGCCATCAACTGAGATTTCATGGCAACATAAGACAGAGGCTTAGGAGCCCTTTCCTGGCTGAAAAGTAGGTTGGGTGAACATCTTGGAATTTTTCTTCTAGGCACCTTTAACTTTAAAAGTTTCATCTGGATTGTGTAGTTGATAAAAGCCTCACTGCTTCCAGAGCCACTTGCTACAGTTTGAAAAACTGACAATACAGCCTCTGTATGGATAAGATTCCGTCCTCCCAGTAATATATCATGTGAGATTAACCTTCTAAATCTTTCAGTCAACAAATGACTCCAAAAACCAATAATGTGGTAGCAGAACAGCTGAAAGAAAGCTTTCATTTTTGATTACTCAGTTTTGGTATAGCCAAGGAAAAAATTAAATAACCAACTAGACCTATACTGTATTCATGCAGTATTAGCTCAGGAATAAGACACAATTGCTTGGTTAAAGAATAAAGTGCATTATAAGTAAAAATGATGAACCGAGTTACATTTTTGGCTGAAAGCTTTAATATTTGCCGCCTTATTTATTGAATAGTCAAAGCAAAGTTGATATTTATTTATTATAAGAACTGCTCAAAATAAATTAGTAAAAACTTTGAAAACCTAAATTTGTTAAAAAAGTTAATATTGGTTAAGAGTTAAAATAGCAACATATGCTTCAGCATACTGAACATTCTATATTGCATAATATTTACAAATCAGTTTTCTTTTAAAGCATACATTACATCATCATGGCTAACATTCATTCGAACTCGCAGGTGAAGATCATTTTTACTGGATTCAACAAGAAGCAGCCGACAAGCTCCAAGTCTTGTACAAACCAGCATAGTCTCAGAAATTGTTGGCGGCTGCAGACCTTCTATTCTACATAGTCCAATATGCTGCTGGTAAATCTGCAAAAAAAAATGGTAAAGGGAACAGTTTTAAAATGTTTTGCATGTTCACTGTTGGCAATTTGTACAAACAGGATGTTTTATTAGGAGATGTTAGAAGGGCGAAACAGTTAAATGAGGAATTAATTAGTCTCTAAAGTTCTACCTGAGACCACCAAAGTTCTTGATAATGACTTCTACACAAAATATGAAAGGCAGTTTGTAATTTCTGATAAATATATTAGAAACTTGAGTTCCTATCTCTGCCGCACTCGTTTTTAGCTTGGTTATACTTTCCCTTGCTACCAATTCCCCCTTTTGTCAGACGAACCAGCAACCTCCAAGCATTAATTTAGAAACTAAAAGTCAATGGATTTTTTTTTTATTCTCACAATCTCTACGGAAGCCTTTGACAAAGGCAAAGTTCCATCTCAAGCTTGAAAGCATCAAGAAAGAAATATTTTAACAATTCCAACTAACCACCTCCCCTTTTTAGCCTATTGTACTACAATCTCCATTTAAATGAATAGGCTTGAGAATCCATTGCCAGGTTTAACTTGGCACAACATCAGAGAACAGATGCCTTTGTACAAATTCTGGGAAATCTTAGGAAGCTCTCTCTGCCATTGAACCATTTGGAAGCAGAGTGGAGAAACTGCTGCCAAAGCTTGTAGGCAAAAACAGGACTTCTTTGTTCACAAAGGAATCTGAAAGCCTAATGGTACATTTTTTTGAGAATGCCAACAGATAGTGGGGAATTCCTGAGATTTACTATCAAAATCCAGGGCAATTAATTATTAATTTTGCTCATGATCTG
Source organism: Hypanus sabinus (assembly GCF_030144855.1). Taxonomy (NCBI): domain Eukaryota; kingdom Metazoa; phylum Chordata; class Chondrichthyes; order Myliobatiformes; family Dasyatidae; genus Hypanus; species Hypanus sabinus. The sequence continues at coordinate 43,538,557 of NC_082716.1, read as the reverse complement.
ATAACTAGTTTCTTACATAAAATAGTATACAGATTGCCAAATGTTGCTGGGTTCACTCATTCAAATCAAAATGTAAATGAGTTTCCAAAAATTTCCCAGTAATCCTATAGATTGCCAAGAATTAACATGGTCTACGCAGTGTTTAAAGATTATGATATCTTTGTGCATGTGCTCAATTACTTTTACTCCTTTCTGTTCATGCATTTTAAAATTAAACTTAAATATTTCTCAGCAAATATTGCGTGAGCATTTTAAGCAAAGTGTTGTATACAACCTGCTGAAATGTTGCTTCTTCCAGACCGAGCCTTTGGAATTCAGCAAGCACTGCCTTCATAAAAATTTGTTCCTGAACAGATGCATTCCTGCGATGCAGTCACAACATATTGAATAAAAGAAAATGTTTTTCTTTGAATCTAAGCCTCAAATTAATATATAATCCCTTAACTAAACAAGGTTAGGAAATAAATCACTATTTGGTTTTTTTTAAACTTAAAGCAGATTTGTAAATAATTATCTTGATTGCTCAAGTACAGAGTTAACATAACAATTCACTGTGTTCATATTTTTAAATGAAGTCATCATGTTTGAAATATCAATATTTTTTCATATGGGGTTGAAAGGTTATTGAATACTATTTATTTATCATTCCTTTATATTTTCAGGCTGAATTGTAGTAAGGACTTTCATCTATATTGTCCTTTTATCATCTAAAAATGTTTCACAAGTACCTTAGAAAAACACTGCTACAGAAATCTTTGATTAAGAGACCAAAGGTTTGTTAAATTTTGGAGATAGTGTGAGAAAAAAAGTTTTATTAAGATAGCTCCTATTGCATCCAGGTCAGAAGCTGCAAAAACATAGCGAATATTTTTTGAAATTTCATATTGTAGAGACAGAAAGAGGGGTGAGGTTCTCCCCACAGTCCTTCCCTACAAAAAGCATGAATAGCTGAAATGGACTTAAAGCATTTGGATACGGGCCACCTTCTAACGTCACTATTTAAAAAAAAACACAAGATTCCATCTCGCTTACAATAAACAAAGATAGAGACAAAGAATTTAGTTTCTGACCTTATAGCAGTTATATATGGAGAGGAAAACATTTCATCAAGAGCTTGTAACACATGAGGCATTCCTACAAGACTAGATGCAGCTTTCTGGCTCAGTGAGTTTTGACATATTTCAGCAGCTCTTCTGCAAATGTCCAGAGCACGTCTTGCATCACCAGACAGAGCTGCTACCTGTAAGACAAAAAAAAACTCCACCATTCAAATGCTGAAAAATAAACCACCAACTCCTCTCATTACTGGTCATACTTACTGTTTCACCATCATCTCCAGTGAAGACTAAAAAAAAATACTTTGCGTTTGATTTCACTCATGGAAACCATAAATTTACCTAAACTGAGCCCATATACGCAGTGTGTCTAACAAGAGGATTAACTATTAATCTAGACAAACTACTAGGGAGTGCAGAGCCAAGAAGTGCAGAGATAGATAATTCTTTAGTGGAGCTCAACTCCATTGCCACCCAATTAGGGCACTCGGGTTGGCCATGGAAAAAAGACCAAAAGGTAGCACAACATATATTGGCTGCCCAATAATATAAATGAAAGTTAGGTAAAGCCATGCCACCCTCTTTTTTAGGTTTTTGGAGATAGACTTTATTAATTCTAGAGCGCTTATTCTTCCACAGATATGACAAAATAATAGAGTCTAAGGAATCAAAAAAAGATTTAGGAATAAAAATTGGGAGGTCTCAAGATGGCGCTTATGGAGTAAACCGCTGTTTGGCTTTGCTCCAAACCTTTTACGTTTTTTTAACCTACAAACACCCCTTAAATTATCTTTTTATACTTATTCTAAAGGGGTCTAAACATATAGAATTTTTCTTTTTAACTATTTGAACTATTTTCAACTCACTGAAATGTCTAAAGCAAAAGAATCGAAACAGATGAAAGAACCGATAACTTTAGAAACAATTGTGAAGCTGATAGAAGATAAATTTGAAGGACTGGAGAGAAAAATAACCGTAAAGCTCTCTGCGTTTGATGAGCGTTTAAAGTCATTCAAAGAAAAACTTCAAACACTTACACTGGAATTACAAAAACAACAAGTAAGCATTTTGGCTCTTGAAGAAGCCGCTCGCAAGAAAGATCGTATAATTGAAACTTTGCAACGAGAGCAAAACTCGACTTCTCAACAGATGGATCGTTATAAATCTAAAATTACTGATCTTGAAAATCGCTCTCGAAGACAAAATCTTCGCTTAATTGGGATTCCGGAAAAATTTGAGAGCGGTGATCTTACCGTTTTCTTTTCTAAATTTCTAATGGATGTCTTTGGTTCAGAAGTACTGGACTCTCCTCCAATAATCGACCGTACACACCATGTGTCTCACTTTCGTTCTGATTCAAATTTGAAATCACGACATGTAATTCTCCAGATCCATTACCCTCATACCAAAGAGCGTCTAATTCGGGCAGCCCGGAAAAAGGGTATGATTAGTTTTAAAGAATTTAAATTTCGTATTTTGGAAGATTATAGCCCTTAAGTTTTAAGGGCAAGAATGGCTTTTAGATCGATTATGTCGAAAATTCACCAGAAAGACTACAAGCAAGTGCTGTTATTTCCAGCACACTTGAGAGTTACTTGTGAAGACGGAACTTTTCGGCTGTTTAAATCTCCAACGGATGCTCTAAGCTTTTTGGAACAATGACACTCTATCGGGTTGACTAACGTAATAATTAGTCTATAGATTTGGATCTTTTACAGAATGATGGTTTTTTTTGGGTATAGCTTACATGTATTTTTTATATACGGTAAAAGTTTTTTTTTTGGTTTATTCTGACTTTATTATTTTTTTATATATGATTAATCTATTAGCTTTGAAAATAACTTATTAGGGTTTTTTTAAAAGTTTGTATACACTTTTTTATATTTTTAACATTTGAATATTAAGATTTTTAAAAAAATAATAAAATGGCGTTTCTTCTTCCCAACAGACTTTAGTGCTTGGAATGTCATATACGTTTTGATGTGTTTGAAAGTTTTAAACTTTCATTTAAAATACCAATTTAGTATTATTCATTTATGGGTTTTATCAATTTAATTTTAACCCTTTTGTTTTATATATATATATAATATTAATTTTATATTTTAACTTTTGTTATACTAACCCTTTCTTATATTATGGGTTGTTTGTATTTTTTTCAATTTTGTTTTGTCTGAGTTGCCGTCTTGAGACACGGGGGTAATTTTAGTATTAGATTGCCTGCTTGCCTCTTTTTGGCTTTTTTCCTGGGGTTTCGAGGGTGGAGGGAAGGGGATTTTTCCTTTTCTTTTTTTTCTTTTTGCTTAGTTTTATTTCATGGGCTTATATGAAACTACAAAAATGGTTGCAGTGCTGTGACTTCCGGTTTCTCCTTGAACTCATTTCCTTCTTCCGGGTTCAAGAATTCACTTTTTTTTAAACTTATGTGTTAAATGTAATAAATATTGTCAATATGGATAGGATTATTAATTTTGTTTCTTGGAATACTAATGGTTTAGATCATCCGATCAAACGGAAAAAAACATTCAAAGTATTCCATAGAATGAATGCCAATGTTATTTTTGTGCAGGAGACTCATGTAAGGAAGGTGGATAGTCAACGCTTTTTTAGGTTTTGGAAGGGCCAACAGTATCACTCAAATTCGCAAGCCAAAGTAAGAGGTGTTTCCATTTTTATAGACTCATCAACTTCTTTTATACATCATGAAACAATTTCAGATCCACAAGGTAGATTTTTGCTTATTACTGGTCTACTTTTTAATCAAAAGGTTGTTTTAGTTAATGTTTATGCTCCAAATACTGATTGTCCTGAATTTTTTAAATGCTTATTTACATCTTTTCCTAATCTGAATCAATATAGATTGATAATGGGTGGGGATTTTAACTGTTGTTTAAACACTTTGATGGATAGATCCAAGCCCACCCAAATTCTTCCGAATAAATCGGCTTCTCTTATTAACTCTTTTATGATTGATTCAGCTATTTGTGAAATTTGGCGTTTTCTACACCCTAATGACAAAGAGTTCTCATACTTTTCCCATGTTTATCATAATTACTCAAGAATTGATTACTTTTTCATTGATCACCATTTACTTACAGATCTTACTGATTGTAAATATGACTCTATTACCATATCTGATCATACACCTCTGAAGTTATCTATTAAAATAATGGATTCATATATCAATGCTAAATTTTGGAGGTTCAATCCTATTTTGTTGCAGGATTTAGACTTTGTTAACTTTATTAAACAACAAATTGATTTGTTTTTCTCAACAAATTCTACAGCAGAGATCTCTAGTGGAATTTTATGGGATACTTTTAAAGCATATATTCGTGGACAGATTATTTCATACTCTGATGGAGTTAGGAAATGAACTAATTCTAAAATATTAACATTAGTTGATAAAATCAAAGCAATTGATAAGATTTATTCAATGACTCCTAGTAAAGAACTTTATAAAGAAAGAGTGGAACTTCAAATGGAGCATAGTTTATTATTATCCTCTTCGATTGAAAGTCAGTTAATTAAATCAAAAACCCAATTCTATATGTATGGAGATAAGTCTGGTAAATTATTGGCTAACTAATTGAAAATTGTTTCGGATAAACGACAGATTACTAGGATTCGTAAACAAGATGGTACTCTGACGATTGACCACAAAGAGATAAATAAAGCCTTTCAAGATTTTTATAATTCCTTATATCAATCAGAATTCACTAAGGACTTTTCTATAATAAATGAATTTTTACGGAAATTGAATATTCCAAAAGTAACTGTTGAGGATAACGTATTTTTAGATACACCTATTACGGAGTCTGAAATAGAAAAGGCTATTTTTTCAATGAATTCTGGTAAAGCTTCTGGTCCAGATGGTTTTTCCACAGAATTTTTAAAATCTTTTTCTTCTATACTTTCTCCTTGGCTTTGTAAAATTTTTAAAGATGCATTAAGTATAGGCAAATTACCACAATCTTTTTATGAAGCTTCTATTTCTTTAATTCTTAAAAAAGATAAAGACCCTACTGAATGTGCATCTTATCGGCCTATATCCTTGTTAAATACGGATTTTAAGATTTTTAGTAAAATTTTGGCTATTAGATTAGAAAATATATTACCTCGAATTATTTCTGAAGATCAGACTGGATTTATTAAAAATCACTATTCATCCTTTAACATTAGAAAATTAATTAATATTATTTATACTTCTTCATCTAAAATACCAGAATGTGTCATTTCTTTAGATGCTGAAAAAGCATTTGATAGAGTTGAATGGCCATATTTATTTAATACAATGCAATAATTTAATTTTAATTCAAATTTATATCATGGATTAAATTAATATACCATAAACCCTTAGCTTCGGTTTTTACCAATAATCAAAGATCCCCTTTTTTTTAGTTATTTCGTGGTACAAGGCAAGGTTGTCCTTTAAGTCCTTTACTATTTGACATCGCTTTAGAACCTTTGGCTATAGCTATTCATGAATCACCCAATATTCTGGGTATTACCCGTGGGGAGAGGACGTATATATGTTATATGCTGATGATTTGTTATTATACATATCTGACCCTGAAAGATCTATTCCTGCTATTTCGTCTTTGCTTGCTCAATTTAGTAACTTTTCTGGTTATAAATTGAATTTTAACAAGAGTGAACTATTTCCATTAAATATGCAAGTTCCAATGTATAAACATTTACCATTTAAAATTGTTACAGATTATTTTATTTACTTAGGTATTAAAATTACTAAAAAACATAAAGATTTATTTAAGGTTAATTTTTTACCTTTAATTGATCAAATTAAGCAACCTGCTATTAGGTGGCCTCCACTATCTTTGTCATTGGTTGGCAGAGTTAATGCTATTAAGATGATGATACTACCTAAATTTTTATATTTATTTCAAGCATTACCAATTTTTATTCCTAAATCTTTCTTTGATACTATTGACTCTAAAATATCTTCTTATTTGTGGCAGAACAAAAATCCTAGATTGGGTAAAAAATACTTACAGAAGCCTAAGAAGGAGGGCGGCTTGGCTTTATCAAACTTAAGATTTTACTATTGGGCAGTTAATATACGGTATTTAATATTCTGGACACAAGAAGTGACTATAGCTGCTTGCCCACAATGGGTAAATTTGGAATGTAAATCTGTGCAAGATTTTTCATTGATTTCAATCTTAGGATCGTCACTTCCTTTCTCTTTATTCAAATTGAATAAACAGATAATTAATCCCATAGTCAGATATACATTACGAATTTGGTTTCAATTTCGTAAATTTTTTGGTTTGAATAAATTTATTTTATCATGTCCTATAATATCTAACTATTTTTTTCAGCCTTCATCTATGGATCAAGCTTTTCTTTTGTGGAAACAAAAGGTATAACATGTTTTCGTGATCTGTTTCTGGATGATAACATTATGTCCTTTGAACAGCTATCTAATAAATATAATTTACCTAAAACCCATTTTTTTAGAAATTTACAAGTTAGAAATTTTTTGTATAATGAGTTACAGTCTTTTTCGAAAGAATGTCCATTGGACATTACAGAAAAAAATTTAGCCCTTAATCCTTATCAAAAGGGTTTAGTAGCCATCATTTATAAGATGATCATGAATTTACAGCCAGATGTATCAGAAAAGATTAAGAAGGAATGGCAAGAAGAGTTGCGTTGTCCTATATCCACTGAGCAATGGGGAAAAATTTTATTATTGGTAAATTCGTCCTCTATTTGTGCTAAACATGCCCTAATACAATTTAAGGTTGTACATAGAGCTCATATGTCTCAGGATAAACTGACTCGATTTTATTCTCATGTTAATTCAACCTGCGACAGATGTCATTCTGATGTTGCTTCATTGACTCATATGTTGTGGTCTTGCCCTTGTTTACAAAATTATTGGAAAGATATTTTCAGTATTATTTCAAGAGTTTTAAATATTAATCTTCAACCGCATCCTTTTACTGCAATTTTCGGTTTACCGATGATGGATAATAACCGTTTATCCGCTTCATCTCAACGAATTATTGCATTTGTTACATTAATGGCTAGAAGATCTATTTTATTGAATTGGAAAGAAATTAATTCTCCAACTGTATTTCAGTGGTTTTCTCAAACTATCTCTTGTTTGAGTTTAGAAAAAATTAGAAGTGTGGTTTTTGATCCTTCAGTTAAATTTGAAGAAACTTGGAGACCATTTATTCAACATTTTCATATGAGTTAAATTGTCTTTTTCCTAAACCTTACTTTTATTATCCTTAATTATTTGGATGGAGGTTCGGAGTTATTGGCACTACTGTATGTATTTAACATTATATATTGGCCCATGTTGGTTAGTTTTTTTTTCTCTTTTTTTTGGGGTTTTTCTTTTTTTTTTCTTTTTTTTGTCTCCTTTACATAAATACTGAGTTTGGGAGACCTTATATATTGATTATTTTATATCTGATTGTTTATTTAAACTATTAATAATGTATTCTCAAACACTTTGTATTCATATTTCATCTATGTTTTTCTTAAAATTAATAAAATGATTTAAAAAGAAAAGAAAGAAAAATTGGGATTGATTGAAATAAATATAAAAGTTTAGGGAGAACATACATTTTAACAACATTAATACAACCTACCAAAGACATAGATAGAGGTGACCGTTGTAACAGACTCTGTTTTATAGTATATGAAAGATTGGCAAAATTTTCACGAGAGATCTTTAAACTTCCTTGTGACTGTAATCCCAAGATAGGTAAATTGATTGTGGACTACTTTAAAAGGGAGATCACGAAATGTTAATTCTTGTGCTTCTTTATTAATTGGGAAAAGTTTGCTCTTATGTAAATTAAGTTTATAGCCAGAGAACTGGCTAAACTGGTCAAGAAATGAAAACATTGGAGGTAAGGATGTAGACGAATTTGAAAGAAAAAGTAATAAGTCATCAGCATAAAGAGAAACTTTATGCTCAACACCCCCCTCCAAATCCCGGTCAATTCAGGACAATTTCGAAATGCTATCGCCAAAGGTTCTCTTGCCAAATCAAAGAGAAAGGGACTTAAAGGGCATCCCTGACGGGTACCACGTTTGAGGTTAAATAACTGGGATTTCTGAAAATTAGTTAAAACAGAGGCAGTAGGACACAAGTACAGCAATTTGATCCAAGAGATGAAACTTTGACCAAAGTCAAATTTTTCTAAAACTGTAGTTCCACTCTATACGATCAAATGCTTTCTTCGCATCGAGGGAAATAACACATTCAGGAATCCCAGTTGGAGGTGAATATAAAATGTTAAATAAACGCCGAATGTTAAAAAAAGGAAGACGGTTTTTAATAAAACCAGATTGGTCATCAGAAATAATAGAGGGAATAACAGTTTCTAATCTATAAGTCAAAACTTTAGCCAGGATTTTAACATCAACATTAAGCAAAGAAATCGGCCTATACGAGGAACACTCTGTTGGGTCTTTACCCTTTTTTAATAAAAGAATAATAGATGCCTCATTAAAAGAGGGTGGCAATTTGCCGTAATTAAACGAGTCAGATAATACTGAGAGTAACTGAGGAGAAAGAAGTGAAGAGAATGATTTATAAAATTCTACGGGGAACCCATCAGGTCCAGAAGATTTCCCTGAGGACAATGCAGAAATTGCAAAAGATATTTCTTCTGATGATATAGGCGCATTAAGTTTGGCTTTAAAATCAGATGAAAGTGAAGGAATATTCAGATTATTTAAAAAATGATCAACAGAGATATTGTCATTCAAAGATTCAGAGGAATAAAGTCGAGAATAGAAATTTTTAAATGTGTCAGTAATTTCTAAGTGATCCGATGTAAAGTCTCCGTTCTCCTTCCGGATCTTTGTAATATGTTGTTTGGCTTTGGAACGCCTCAGCTGATTAGCTAGAAATTTACCAGATTTGTCACCGTGAATGTAAAAGCGACTCTTACTTTCAAGAGGTTGGCGTTCGACAGGTTGAGTAGACAGAAGATTAAATTTAGTTTGAAGTTCTACACGCTTCTTGTATAGTTCAGGATTCTTAGTTTGAGCATACAGTTGATCCAATTCTTTAATCTGATTAATGAGGTCTAATCGATCTGCACAGGACTTTCTATTAAGATTTGCTGTATAGGAGATTATTTGACCCCTCAAATATGCTTTCTTGGCATCCCAGACAATCTGGGATGACACTTCAGGTGATGTATTGGTGTTAAAATAAAAGGTTATCTGATCCTTAATAAATTTTAGAAAATCATCATCCGATAATAAAGTCGAATCAAACCGCCAGTGTTTATTCCTCTGAGGGAGACCAGGAAAGTTTAAAGACAGAGTAATTGGGGCATGGTCAGAAATCAGTATACTCTGATAATCACAAGAATAGACAAATGGAATGAGTTGGTTATTGAGTAAGAAATAGTCAATTCTAGTAAAGGTATGGTGAACATGTGAAAAAAAAGAATAATCTCTCTCAGTAGGATGAAGGAAACGCCATATATCAGAGATACAATAATTAGAGAGAAACGATTGGATAGCTAAGGCAGCTTTAGTAGGTGGTCTAGTAACAGAGGACGATCGATCCAAATTAGGATCTATCCAACAATTGAAGTCACCACCCAGTATAAGAGAGTATGAGTTTAAGTCTGGTAGTGAGGAAAAAAAAGTTCAAAAAAATTAACATAATCAAAGTTGGGGGCATACAGGTTTGCTAGTGCAACTTTAGTATTATATAGTTTACCAGAAACAATAATAAAATGGCCATTTGTATCAGATATGTTATTATGGAGTTCAAAAGGAATATTTGAGTTAATAAGGATGGAGGACCCCCCCCCCCCCAGTGTTGGTGGCAAAGTATGAATGAAAATGCTGACCCACCCACTTTGACAAAAGCCAGGAGTTACCAAAACAACGAATATGAGTTTCTTAAAGGAAAGCAATGTCAGCTTTGAGTTGTTTAATATGAGAGAAGACCTTCCTTCTTTTAACAGGATGATTCAATCCCTTTACTTTCCAGCTCACAAATTTAAGTGTACAAGCCATTATCAGTTGTTAATGCATAGAAGGCAACAGGCATATAAAAAGTCAAGCAGTACAATAACAGTCTGGGAGCAAAAATGTAAACATAGATTCGTAGAATCAAAACATAAACATGTCCTGAGTAACAAAGGAAAGCAAAAGAAACAGTGAGTGGTGTTAGAACTGGAGAATCCACCCCACCCTCGCAACCCAAAACTAGACGGCTACCAAAAAAAGCAGCTAGCTCTACCAAAAAAATTAACCCAAATAATACTTCCAGTTCTGTGTCATTAACAATAGTTCCGGATAAATACTATAGCAAAAGGTAACCAGTTTATGCACTAGAAAACATAATTACAAATAGGAACAACTTCAGCAGAAGTATAAAACTTAATACAAAGAAAATCAGAAGAAAACCAAAACTACCCGCGAAAAATTAAAGAAGGTTAAAAGAAGAGAAAAAAAAAGGAGGGAGAAAAGGGGGAAATCATAGATTCGAGGAGAGTACTTATCAACCATTTACAGAAAAAAAACAAAACTTAAACTGTGAATCAACCAACAGGGAGGCCTTCAATAAAAACTCCAAACCTCCAAAACAAGTTAGAGTCAATTGTAGAACTCTATAGATAAAGTTATACAAGAATAAAATAGATTACACAAGTACAATCTAAACGTCCACAGGGAAACATTAAACTCAGAATAACTATTTAGAAAAAACGCACCAAGTCCAGGGAGAGATCGTCTACAGCCCTTAGAGTTTCAATAGATAATGTCTGAGTTATTCAAGTAAAGTCTGAGTCCGGAAAAAATAATTTTACTAAGAGAGGTACTTATCCATTTTAGAAGGTCTGACCGGGTTCAGAAGAAGACTGGATGGCCGAAAGACTTCCAACAAATGCCTCAGCCTCCTTCACTGATTTAAACCACTTATATTCTCCAGTAGTAAACGTAATTTGGAGGTCGGCTGGATTTCGAAGGGAGGGTCTAAGTCCACGATCAAAAAGCACTTTCATTACACCTTTAAACTCAGCACGCATCTTCAGAACCTGGGGGGCAAAATCCTCCATAAAACGAATGACTGAATTTTTAAAAGCAAAAGTACCTCTACGGCGTGCCTCCATAATCAAACGGTTTTTCACCTGATATTGATGAAAGCAGAAAATTACCAGTCGTGGGCCGGAACCCAGAATTGCACGGGGAACGTAGATCCTGTGTGCCCTTTCAAGCTCAGGTGGATTCGGAAGAGATTCTTTCCCAAAGATCTCACAGAGAAAATCGGAAAAAAATTTCACCAGAGAACCCTGTTCGGTGGACTCTGGCAAACCAAGAATTCGTAGATTGCAACGTCTGCTCCGGTTTTCAAGATCCACCATTTTGGAAAAAAGTTTACAATTCTTCTCCTCCAGACTGGAACAGAAAGTCTCAAAGTATTGAACACGGCGTTTTAAATCTTCAGAAGTCGAGTCGATGCGAGATAAATGTTTCCTTTTTCCCAGTTTCAGTACTTTTGGTAGACATTATAAGATAGATGTGTTTGCAGGCAAGTGAAAGAGACCTAATAGAATACCTAACTAAGGTTTAAGAATGGAGACATAAAGTGCAAAGATAGGGAGAATGACAGAGGAAAAGTTCGAAGCAGCTAAACAATCGCCATCTTACTGGAAGTCCTGATTTAACTCAAAATTTCCAGTTTTACTTAACCAGATTCCACTCACCTTTCTGGCTACTAGCTGAATTGCATCATTCTCAAAAGCCTTCAATCGGTTGAGTCTGGAAGAAATGATTTGCTGCAACTGTTTATAGGTGTATGGTTGGAAGGACATTCTGGTCAGGCCCTACATTTTAAAAAAAAACTTTATTATCTCACTAAATCTACATATATTATGCAGAGCAACAGTTAATTAAATTTCATGTCACTGAAAAGAATGCAAACCATGGAAGAGGCTATTATTGTATGTTGATTAAGACTGAATTCAGAATGACTAATAACATTACACTGAATACCAAGAAAACATTTAATAGTTTGTTGTCAGTAAAGGACTCACCAGTCTGCTTGCCACCCGGTTCATCATGATCCTCTCTGGAAGATCCATCGTATTAGCTACTGCCAGAACAACTAATTTTGCCTGTTTCCGTGTGGGCCAGTCAAAGAGATTGTACATAACATTTTGCTTCCGGGTCCATAAAAGATCAAGCTAAAAGAAACACAAAGCTTGGGTGTTGGTTACAGAGCAAGGGCAAAAAGCAAGCGGGCTATCTTTGATTTTCTTACTTGATATTTATCAGCAACATTGTTATTGAAAGTATTCCAAAATTGGATACTTTCTTTTATACATATCCAAAAACACAGAATGTATGGGTCCTTCCCAGATTGCCTGGAGACAGTGTGAATCTGGAGTATGTCAAGAACAGCATTTACGTAGTATACTTAACATCTCAAGGTACTTCAGGGAAATGCCATAGGCAAGTTACAGGTGCATCTTTTTCTTAACTGTGGTTAAATCATTCCTCAAATGTGTGAAAGCAGAGAGTCTAAGACAATTGATTGAGCAACAAATCAACAATAATATATAGCTTGGAAATTACGTTTTCCTGAATATTGCTGCGCTTTTTTTTGGCCGATGGGGACAGCAGTGTTGTGGTTATGTCACTGGACACCATGTATCAGGAAACTGGAAAGCAAGTCCCACCATAGCAAGTGAGCTATGTAGACTTAGTTAAGTAAATAATTTGAATAAAAAGCTAACACAGTAAAATCTACAAGAATGTCATTAAAACTCATTTGATTCACCAGGCTCCTGTGAGGATATGAGGACATCACCTTCACTCAAGCACTCAGTCGTACTAGTATCAAAGCATGATAAGGAAGGAGACAGCTGGCATTGACTTGGGCAATGGACTAAGTTCACAAAAGGTCCACTGCCATAAAATCCGCACCACAAACATTTCAGGACATGTCTACACTGGGACACTTGTCCTATACATTAATTAATTTTACTCTGAAGGCCATACATTATAGCAAATCTCTACCACAATTACTGGCTACCCTGTCCCACCAGAGGTGACAGCATAGTGATATACAGTCAGGAGTAGGTATTGCTGCAAGTCCCCACATTGACATCAGTAGACCCTCGATACAAGCCCAAGTAAAGAACCTTCTTGCTGATTACTTCCCATCTCACATGATGAATCAGTCCTCCTTAACATTGAAAAGGACTTGCACGAACATGGAGAACAACAAGGACTGCTACTCTGATTAGGGGGCTTCATCACAAACACAACAGCACCATCAGTGTTCAAGCCAGCTTCATTCCAAGGGATGTAGCAACATCCAGATTATTTACATGAAGGTCATCTATATTTAACCACATCCTCAGAAAAGACATCTATTTTTCTTAATATTGATTAACAGTCCTCACAATAATGAAACCATCTTCCTAATGAGGATACTCTCTACAGTGTATGAAAATATGTCAAATTGGAAAAATTTGGAATAGGTCTAAGAGGCTTAAATCCACAAAAGAGTGGATTCTCAGCACTAACCTCAAGTGTTGAACCCTGCGATAATGGTTATCACAGAAGCGCATTCTGGAAGCAACACCAGGTCTACCAAAAAAAAACGAGATGCCAAGCTGATGAGGATGCAAAACGAGGCCATTAGGCTAAACACTGGAGGTGACATCATTAGACGGAGCTAAGCAATCCAGTGACCAACAAATCTGATCACAGCTTTGCAACCCTGCCACATCCAGCTGCAGTGGACAGCTAGTTACCCTGTGGGAAGGTACAGCTCCAGCGACGTCCACAGCAAGAACGCCAGCGCTTCAAACGGAAAGGGTGCCAGCCATGTCATCGTCCTCAGCTCCACGTTACGTCCCCCACCAAGCCTGCCACATGATCTTGGGAAATGGCTACATATTGCAAAGGGTGACAGGACAGGACAGGACAATACTGTGGTTGTACACAAATATCCATGTCCCAGAGCCAGGTGTATCTTTAGCCACACTACTGTAATAAAGCTAATTAGCACTGATGTGACAATGTGCACCAATATATCCTGTCCTCAAAGACCTTTTGTGAACTTAGTCCAGATAGATAGCCTACCTGGCTAATCAGTCACCAAAATGATGGAATATACAGTCAGCAGTGCTTGGAGTGCCACTTACCAATAATTTACTCAATGATACGCAAGGTTATAGTTGTTCAGAACAAATTAACTCCAGATCTCCTTACAGGCTTATTACCTTCTCAGATGGAGAAAAGGCAAGATAAATTTAACATCAAGGGAGCAGTTAGCATAATGTGAAAGTAAATGAAAGTAAAATTGAAATTATGAGAATGAAGCCTAAAAATCTCCACTGAATATAGATATGGCTTATTAAGGGTTGAATCAGTTCACCCCCAGGGTAGGCCGAGGCCTGAGTCACAGGCCCAATTAGTGACTTTCTGTTCTTCAAGACCCCAAATAGGGATGTCCACTGAAGATCTGGAACTCCTCAGAAAATGAAGCAGAATGTGTTCACATGCAACAAGAGCCGAACACAAAAGTGAACTTTAAACAGTAATAATTGTGTCAACAGTCCAGCTACCTACCATTGACATTTGACTAATAACCTAATTTGGGTTCTGCCAAGAAAAATCACGGGCTCCATGGTTGTCTGAAGGGGCACATAGTATTGTTTAAGCCTGTTAATGGCAGCACCTTATCAAATGACCATTACTACACCTAATCATTTTACTGAAGATTTTTCTTCTTGTTTTTAACCATGCCTTTGTGTTGCTCTGCTGTTTCAGCCTCTTAGGTTAAACCAGAAACCGTACTTGAGCACACCAGTTCTTACAGTGGTCTTGCTTTTGCCATAACCATGGTTGCTGCTCTGTCAGTTGACAGGGCTCCGTCTCATATGTTCCAATTCCAGCACTTCCACACTCACACTCTCTCCTCTCACCTTTGGCAACAAATGTTTCCTTTCATCGATACCTTGAGTCCAACAGATCATCCTCCATAATTCCTTCTACTTTCAATTAAACACCACCACCTTGACCAAAGACTTAAAGAGCAGAATTAGACTATTCATTACACTGTAGCGGTGTGCTACACGCAGCGCTAAAATAACAACACGGAGTCGGTAAACTGCAATTAAAGATGATTTTATTCAAACTTCACAGCCTTGCTTTTAAAGCCTCCCTCATCCCGCCCTCCCAGGGCACGGATGCTCCAAGAGACACGTACTCACAAACCCCCCCCCCCCCAGGCTTTTCTCCCTTTGTTGCGGACCTGGCCTTTGTGCCTGCACGCTGACTATTTGTGAGCCGGTTCGAGTACGCTAGGAAGTGGGTTGCCACAACACCCTTAATAATTAAGAACCTATCTCACACACAAGGAATTCTGCAGATGCTGGAAATCCAGTGCAACACACACAAACCGCTGGAGGAACACAGCAGCTCAGGCTGTATCTACGGAAATGAATAAATAATCGGCATTTCAGGCCAAGAACCCGCTTCAGGACTGGGAAGAAAGGCAGAAGATGCCAGAATAAAAAGATGGGGGGGGGGGGGGGAGGGTGGGAAGAGGAGGATTAGCTAGAAAGTGATAGGTAAGGTAAAGGGCTGGAAAAGGAGGAATCTGATAGAAGTGGAGAGGGCACCATGGGAGAAAGGGAAGGACAGGCATTGGGGGAAGGTGATAGGTAGGTGAGGAGAAGAGGTAAGAGGCCAGAGCGGGAAAGAAAAACCTAACTACCTTTGCCATAAATATACCCAATGACTTGGCCTCCACAGCCATCTGTGGTAATAAATTCCAGAATCACCACCCCCTGCTAAAAAAGTTTCTCCTCATCTCTGTTCTAAAGAGATTCCCTTTTATCCTAAGGCTGTACTCTCTGGTGCTAGACATCCTCACTATAGGAAACATCCTCTCCATGTCCACTCCATCAAGGCCTTTCAATATTTGATAGGTTTCAATGGGATAGCTGCTCATCCTCCTAAACTCCAATGAGTACAGGCCCAGAGCTATCAAATGCTTCTCATACGTTAATCGTGTCATTCCTGGAATCATTCTCGTGAACCTCCTCTGGACCCTCTCCAATGTCAACATATCTTTTCTTTGATAAGGAGCCCAAAACTGCTCACAATACTCCAAGTGCTGTCTGACCAATAAAGCCTCAGTATCACATCCTAGTTCTTATATCCTAGCCCTCTCAAAATCAGTGCTAATGTTGCATTTGCCTTCCTTACTACCAACTCAGTCCACAAGTTAATCTTTAGGGATCCTGCACAAGGATTCCCAAGTCCCATTGTACCTCTGATTTTTGAATTTTCTCCCCATTAAGAAAATAGTCTATGTTTCTGTTCTTTCTACCAAGTGCATGGTCATACACTTCCCTACACTATATTCCATCTACCACTTCTTTGCCCATTCTCCTAAACTGTTCAGGTTTTTCTACAGACACCATGTTTACTCAACATTACCTGCCCCTCGACCTATCTTTATATTGTCTGCAAACTTGGCCTCAAAGCCATCAATTCCATCATCCAATTCAATGACATATAATGTAAAAGGAAGCAATCCCAACATCCTTTAATCCCACTCTTCACCTCCTGCTAGGCAGCCAATCTTCTCTCCATGCTAGTAGATTTTCTGTA
Source organism: Hypanus sabinus (assembly GCF_030144855.1). Taxonomy (NCBI): domain Eukaryota; kingdom Metazoa; phylum Chordata; class Chondrichthyes; order Myliobatiformes; family Dasyatidae; genus Hypanus; species Hypanus sabinus. The sequence goes on along the minus strand of NC_082716.1, from coordinate 43,521,854 downwards.
ATACCATGGGCAATAGCTTTGTTTGGCAGCCTGAGTGGCCCTTTGTCAAAGGTCTTCTGAAAATCCAAATAAACAACATCCACAAACTCGCCTTTGTCCACCCTGCCTGTTATTTCCTCAAAGAATTCCATCAGATTTATCAGACGAGATTTCCCCCGAGGAAACCATGCTGACTTTGGCTTATTCTATTATGTGCCTCCAAGTAACCCGAAACCTCATCCTTATAAATGATCTCTAACAACTTCCCAACTACTGAAGTCAGGCTAACTAGCCTATAATTTTCCTGGGGTTTTTTGCCACTCTTTCTTCTGAAAGAGTGGAGCGACATTTGCAATTTTCGATTTCCCCAGGACCATTTCAGAATCTCGTGATTCTTGAAAGATCATTACTAATGCCTCCACAATCTCTTCAGCCACCTCTTTCAGAACCCTGGGGTGTAGTCACCTTCAATAAGACAGCACCACCTGACACATCATCCATTCTTTTCCTTCTTCAGCAAACAGAAGGGACCATTCTTGCTAGGATTCCTGTCCACTCTTCCAACTTGTGGCACCTTTGAATGTAACTGCAGAAGATCCTCACCTCATCAACCAGTAATACTGTGGACTCCCTCTTCGGAGCTGGTGTACCAAATCGCTTCTCCAGTAACGTAGCAGCATGGTCGGCAGTGGCCTTCTGCCCCGTCAATAGCTAGCAAGCAAGAGGGATTAAAAAAAAAACAACTTTGCTGATACAAAGGTATAATAAATTACATTTACAAATGCTTAAATTGCTGATAAGTAGAGACATTCTATCACTGGAAAGTTTCACAGCAAAATTGTTCTGATGGTCTTGGTTGAAGGAAAATGCTGTCTTGGACAGCAAAAGAGCTTTCTTAATTGTAATACTGAATCTTTTACAAGCACATGATTTTGGATTGATATTTCAACAGCACCACCTCAGTAATGCTTCCCAGTCTTTTTTTTCCAATAGGGCATCTAACTGAACCAAATTGGCAACACATCTTCGTAATCTATTTTATATAGAATACAGTGGATCCTGGTAATTGGGCCATCGGTTAATTGGGACAGCCGTTTATTTAGGAAATTCTTAAAGAACAAAAACTAATCAAGGAAATAGCCGAGATACCCTTCATTATTTGTACAATATGCTGCTTAATTGGGTCAGGAGACTGTTGCGCAAAAGCTTCTATCTCCTGTCACTCATGTGTGCTTATGTTGCTGTTAGTCACTACACTGTGCATAGGGCAAATAGCCTTCAAATAGTGTCAGCTGTGAGTAATTGCATTCAAAAAGCAGTGATTTTTGTCACTGGTAGTTGGTGAGAAATAACCAGGAGTGAAAATGAAATGATTTAACTGCTTCAGCAAGTTAGAAACCATGAAGAATTTTAAAGGTATTGAAAATCATCTTGAACATCACAATGAAAACGAGGATTTGGAGGATGCAATTCTCGAAAGCATTGTGTGAAGGCAGTCCGTTATCTGTACTGGGTCCCTGTGCTGATTTTACAGTTAATCAAAACCACACAGCAGCATATACTGGACGAGTTCCTCCATCGATAACTATTACACAGTTCTATAGTACTGTAGTGGTGTTCTAGTTTGTTCTGTATTTGATTTAAATACACAATGTGTTACTCAGTTAAAGAGTAGTTTGTCTTTTTTCTCCCTTTTCAACTATCTCCATGAAACCTGCTAAATGGGGCAGCAGCTTAAATGGGCAAAAATATATGGTCCTAGTAAACTGGAATCCACTGTGTAGAAATAAAGACATAATACTTTTAAGAGTCATACATGAAGGAGCATTTAGAATGACTAACGTACACCCTGAATTCCGTATGTTCCGCGTGCCATAGTAAACTGAAACACCTGGTTAGTGTGGTCAAAGCAGAGGACTAGTTTTAATCTCTGCTGCAGATGTTCTGTAATCTCAGCTAATACTTTCATATAGTAGTGAGGAGATGTTTAGTGTAAAAGTGCCACCTGTCAGATGGAACACAGGGATGGGCCCTTTGACCCATGATGTTGGTGCTGACCTTGCTAAACTAAACCCACCTCCACTCCCTGCACGTTCACGGGCCTGTCTACACGCCTCTTAAACACCACTATTGCATCTGTCTCCACCCGGCAGTGCATCCAGGCACTAGACAGACAGACCGACAGACATACTTTATTGATCCTGAGGGAAACTGGGTTTCGTTACAGCCACGCCAACCAAGAATAGTGTAGAAATATAGCAATATAAAACCATAAATAATTAAATAATAATAAGTTAATTATGCCAAGTGGAAATAAGTCCAGGACTAGCCTATTGGCTCAGGGTGTCTGACACTCTGAGGGAGGAGTTGTACGGTTTGATGGCCACAGGCAGGAATGACTTCTTATGATACTCAGTGTTACATCTTGGTGAAATGAGTTTCTGGCTGAATGTACTCCTGTGCCTAACCAGTACATTATGGAGTGGATGGGAGACATTGTCCAAGATGGCATGCAACTTGGACAGCCTCCTCTTTTCAGACACCACCGTCAGAGTCCAGTTCCACCCCCACAACATCACTGGCCTTACAAATGAGTTTGTTGATTCTGTTGGTGTCTGCTACTCTCAGCCTGCTACCCCAGCACACAACAGCAAACATGATAGCAATGACCACCACAGACTCGTAGAACATCCTCAGCATCGTCCAGCAGATGTTAAAGGATCTCAGTCTCCTCAGGAAAGAGAGATGGCTCTGACCCTTCTTGTAGACAGCCTCAGTGTTCTTTGACCAGTCCAGTTTATTGTCAATTCGTATCCCCAGGTATTTGTAATCCTCTACCATGTCCACACTGACTCCTTGGATGGAAACAGGGGTCACCGGTGCCTTAGCCCTCCTCAGGTCCACCACCAGCTCCTTAGTCTTTTTCACATTAAGCTGTAGATGATTCTGCTCGCACCATGTGACAAAGTTTCCCACCGTCACCCTGTACTCAGCCTCATCTCCCTTGCTGATGCATCCAACTATGGCAGAGTCATCAGAAAACTTCTGAAGATGGCAAGACTCTGTGTTGTAGTTGAAGTCTGATGTGTAGATGGTGAAGAGAAAGGGAGACAGGACAGTCCCCTGTGGAGCCCCAGTGCTGCTGACCACTCTGTCTGACACACAGTGTTGCAAGCACACGTACTGTGGTCTGCCAGTCAGGTAATCAATAATCCATGACACCAGGGAAGCATCCACCTGCATCACTGTCAGCTTCTCACCCAGCAGAGCAGGGCGGATGGTGTTGAACGCACTGGAGAAGTCAAAAAACATGACCCTCACAGCTCATGACCCTACTGCTCTCTATGTAAAAAACTTGCACTGTTAATCCCCTCTCTCACCTTAAAGCTATGTCCCCGAGTATTTGACATTTCTAGCATATCTAGATTTATCGTAAGTTTAAATACTAATGCAGAAGATTTTTGAAAATTCATGAGGGGGGGGGAAGTGGGATGTAGGGGTCACAAAGTACACTGCAGATGTTGTGGTCAAATCAAGACGTACAAAAAAGCAGGATGAACACAGCAGGTCGGGCAGCATCCATGGAAAGGAGCAGTCAACGTTTAGGGCCGAGACCAGTTTCGGTCTCGAAACTTTTGGTAGGTTATTTTTGGTAGGTTATTTTTTTTTGGGTCTGGGAACGCTCAAAAATTTTTCCCATATAAATTAATGGTAATTGCTTCTTCGCTTTACGCCGTTTCGGCTTACAAACTGTTTCATGGGAATGCTCTACCTTTGGATTGCGGGGGGAACCTGTAGTCTAGAGAATTTGAGCACAAACTCAAGGCATCTCCGTCTAATTTGTGTAGAACTCTGGTGAAACTAAATCTGGAACATTGTGTATGGCTCTGGGCTCCACATATGTATTTGAAAGATTTATTATTTTATGGAAGAAATGCAGCAAAAAGTTTCCCCATATTGTACCCAGTGGGGCTTGAGATTAAACAGACTAAGGTGTACTACAGAGTTTGGAAGTATGAGAGGAGATTTCTTTGAAATGTACCACATTCTTAAAAGGCTTGACAAGGTTCAAAGGAATGAAGAGCAGGAGCTGGCAACCTGGCCCTTCAGACCTGCTCCGATATTGAATGATGGGTCCCTCAAGAATGATGGGCCTAAAGACTGACCTTCAGAGAAAACAGAATTCAAATAATCTGTTTTAGATGGGTGACCCTATTCTATATGTCAGCCGAATGTCCCCTTTTTGTCTAATACATGTCTACGTTTTTTCATTGAAGATTGCACCTACAGCTCTGTGCAGTTTTGTTCTCCATATTCAAAAAGAGAATACAATCCAGAGATGGTGTACAACATTGATTCCTCGGACGAAAGTACAGGAAAATGAAGAACAAATAAACAGGCTGGGCCTGTAACTCAATGGTGATAATAAGATTACAAAGCGAGGTGACCTTATTGTAATATGATTATGAGGGAAAATTGAGAGGCTGCACACAGAGAGGATGATGCCCTATTGGGTGGCACGTAGAACTAGGTAGCAGAGTTTTAGAAAAAAGGATTGCTTGTTAAAAATGGAATTGAGAAAGAATTTCTTCTCTCAAAGGATTGTGAATTTCTGGATTTCTGTACCCAGAGAGCCGTGGAGGTGCACTCACTGAAACTATTCAAGGCCCAGACTGACAGACATTTAAACTCTGAGGGATGCTGAATCAGCAGGAACGTGGTGCTGAGACCAAGACTGGATTGGTCAGGGTCTTGGTGAAAGCTGGAGTAAATCTGATGGGCTAACTGGCTTGTTCCAGTTTCTTATATTCTAATCTAAACTGCCCTTCATGCATTAAAGTGTCCTTAAATAAGGAGCCCAACATTGTGCAGATGTGCCCTCACTAATGTCCCACAAAGTGTAATCATAATCTCTCCACTTTTCAGTTCAAATCTCCTAGGAATAAACAGTAATATCGTTAGCTTTCCTAATTTCTTACTGTATCCATTTACCAGGCATTTGTAAATCAAGCACTAGGATACTCAGAATCCTCTGCACTTCAGAATTCTTCAATCTCTCCCCACTTAGATTATATGCTTTTCTGTTTTTGTCAACAACAATTTAAAAAAAATCTTCTCACCAAGTTAGAAAATAGTTGGACCAGTTGGACACTTCACATAAAAAAAAAATCACAGTCTATTCCTTTGGCCCTTGACGATCTTTCAGGTTTGTTAGATTTTAAAAGATTCCTTTGTATTTCTGAGCAGAGAACTATTTTGATGCAATTTCTTTAATTCTTCATCGAAATATTCCCACCATATATTCTGTTTGTCAGACCTTTGCCCACTGACTTAGCCTAGTTAATTTCCTTTCTAACCTTCTTTTGTCCTCTAGCTTTATATCACTGGCAAATTTAGTATTCATACATGTGCTGCATTCACCCAGATCATTTATAAAAATTTTAATAAGGTGGAGGCACCAGCACTAATCTCTGTGGCATTGGAATCATGAGGACTAGAGAAAGAGACACGTGTGCTAACACATATATTAGTAAGCCAGTATCTTATCCATGCCAATGTAACTTCGGGCCATAAACTTCTATCTTCCACCATAACTTTTCACACACACACCTCATCAACTACCTTCTGAAAATATAAGTACAGAAGCAGAGTTGATGCTTCACTGGACGGGGTATCTTAAGTCGGGGTCACAATCAAATCAGTGGATTAGTCACTGAGGCAAGGAGATTTTTTCACCATGAGTGCAAGAATTGGATTTCGATTCAATTCAGAACGGTCCCAAGTTCAGTCGTCTTCACAACACAGTTCAATTGTTAAGTGTAGATGCAGTAACCTATCTTGGTAGATAATGAGGCAACACACACAAAAAATGCTGGATGAACTCAGCAGGCCCAGCAGAGTCTATGGAAAAAATACAGTTGACATTTTGGCCCTTCGATGCCCCCCAGCATTTTGTGCGTGTTGCTTTGATTTCCAGCATCTTCAGATTTTTTCTTGCATGTGATCAGTAGATATTGATAGAGTTTAGAGTATTAAGGCAATAAAGGGAAAGGGGGCTAGTACAGGAAGGTGACACAGTATTCACAATAATCATTCTGAATGACAGGAAAGGAATAAAGGAAAATTTGATCTACCCCAAGTTATTTAAAATTGTCTGCAAATAATGGAACATTCAAAGACTAAGAAACACTATACATAATAACTAATAGTATTCTCTCCAGGCCTAATACTTAGATCTGAGAGTAGGTTAAAAGGCTGGCACGACATTGTGGGCCAAAGGGCCTGTACAATTCTCTGTTCTAACACATTTGCTTTTAAATTTAACAATATGATTATAAATTGGCACAAAATTATGTTTTACCTTCAATATCTGTACATAGCATTGATGCGGATCTGTAAGCTTCATTCCATTGATTTCTATAAACTGGAAGGACGGGAGGTTTTCCTGCTTCACTGCCTGCTGTAGACACCTCATCACCTCATGTACTGTTGCAGTTTTTCCTGTGCCTGGCACTCCTGATATATACATACATCTGTGGAAGTTCAAACACCATTTGACTAATAGAAGCTTAAAATTCATTATACTTACTTTCCTGATCCATAAACAGAACGAGCAAACTGAATAAAATTTAGCATGAATTGAAAATCTCAGTTGCTATGCTAGATCTGTGGTTAATGCACATTTCATGTCTTTTATTTTGCATTTTCCACAGGATTCCTTACTGAAGTTTTATAAATTAGATTCTCTTCCTTTCCCAACATAGAGAATATTAGAGCAGTTCATTGCCACCAACTAACAATGGATGCCTTGACCTTCAACAGCAGCATGGATTTTACTTCAAATTGCCTTCACAGGAATAACAAACACAAGTGATTCTACATTCAGATTCCTATCTCTCTGTGTTCGGATGCCTCTCGAACTCACATGATTTGGTCATGTCTGTCTTTGAACAAATACTGGAAAGATATCTTCGATATTATTTCAACGGTACGGAGTATTGATTTACAACCTCACCCTCTCACTGTAATTTTTGGTTTACCAATGATAGAGCCAATTCATTTAACTCCTTCAGCTCATCGGATGACTGCATTTCTTACATTAACAGCAGAAGATCTACTTTGTTGAATTGGAAAGAGATTAATCCCCCTACCACATCTCATTGGTTCTCTCAAACTATGTTTAAACTTGGAAAAAATTAGAAGCGTTATATATGATCCTTCTATTAAACTTGAAAAGACTTGGAGGCCATTTATTCAATATTTTCAAATGATGTAATTTGACCTTTTTCTAAACCTATTTCTTTTTTTTCTTCTGGTTTTATACATGTAGAGAGGATCGGAGTTGATGACACTTATGGTTCTTTTTCTTTTTTTAGATATTATAAACAGTCCATGTTTCTTTTTCTTTTTTTTTAAGTTAGTGGTTAGCTTTGGATAGATTAGTTTTTTTGGGGGTATATATATAATTTTTTCCTGTTTTATTTTCTTTCTTCTTATTGTTATTCCAATTTTCTTTGCTTTGTGTACATCATATTAGTACTATGTATGATTTTGGGAGACTTAATTCCCTTGTACCAATTGAGTATATATTCATGTAGGTTAACTATTAACAATGTAATCCCAATAATTCTGGATTAATATCTGTTTTTTTAATATGTTGATATTAATAAAAAGATTCCTATCTGCCTATCCCACTTCTCTTATTGATGTTCTACCTTCCTTTCCTATCAAATCCTACCATTTGCCCCTTTGTTGCCTCCACCTATCAGCTCCCAGCATTATTCCCCCTTCCACCTCAGCTCCCAGCATTATTCCCACTTCCACCTATCAGCTCCCAGCGTTATTCCCGCTTCCACCTATCAGCTCCCAGCGTTATTCCCGCTTCCACCTATCAGCTCCCAGCGTTATTCCCGCTTCCACCTATCAGCTCCCAGCGTTATTCCCGCTTCCACCTATCAGCTCCCAGCATTGTTCCCGCTTCCACCTATCAGCTCCCAGCGTTATTCCCGCTTCCACCTATCAGCTCCCAGCGTTATTCCCGCTTCCACCTATCAGCTCCCAGCGTTATTTCCATTCCTCCCTCCTTCACCTATCCCATCTCCTCACTTGGAAGTAGTTGTCACTTGCCAGCTCTTGCTCCATCCTTTCCCTTCACCTCTTTATGATGGCTATCTCCCCTCTACTCTTCTACAGGTGCTGCCGGACCCACAGGGGTTCCTCCTGATATGTGGTTTTAGCAATAACCTAACACAATGACTCAAGTTCATCATCACCATCATCACATCTTGTTTCATCAGTGCACCAGAGAGGACAGCAAAACTGCGTACATTCAGGGGGGCATGGCCTCCAAGTTCTCAATGTCAGCTGGAGTCTCACAGCACAAGGCTGAATACGTTAAACAAACCTCCTGCCAATTACCATTCAGCACCCACTCTCAATTGATGAATTCGTTCTCAATGAAACAGGAGCACAAATTATATGCTAAATCTGGGTTTAAATTGTCCGTCACCAAATGAGCCAAAGAGCCATAAGTCATTACTGCTAGGTCGATGGAGTGGTAGGTAATCAGGGAACCAAAATAAGGAAAACAAACACCCAGTAAGAGTAAGAGTCTCATACCCTCCAGTACCATCAATGACTTTGCTCTCCACAAAGTTGTAAATGTCCTGAAACTCTTGTTCTCTGCAGGGTAGGGACTCCGGAACTGCAGACACGTGCAATCTTAAAATAAGACAAGAAAGTGAGTTCTTAAAAAGTGAAAGTGTAACAAACTGGCTTCATCTGCATAAGGAACAGATCCAAGGACTGGAAATTACTCAACTTTCTCCTAATGACACCCACAGCTTGGAATATTTTATCACGCCTACTTATCAAAAAACCTCAGCCCAGTATTTTAAAAGTTCCTCGATTTTTGCTTTTTGGATGAGATAATTGAAGATTGTAAAGCTGACCAAAATATAGAAAATAAATTTAAATTCTGCCTTATACCACAGATATTTTGAAAGTGTTTTGTAAGCCATGTTGTAGAAAATATAAAAACAATTATTTAGAATAGCAATTTAATTGCTGTTCTATCAGCACATTTTAATTCCCTTTTACAAAAATAATTCGAATTTAAGATTATGTAACTCACAAGAACTATCAGTTATCTTAAAACATTAAACAATACTTTGCTCTAACAAGGTCATTCTTAGGTTAAAACAACATTTTGAAACTTATTTGTTCTGTAGCCTTATTCAATTGTCATGATAAGGCTCTATATTTGTCCAAATGAGATTAACTGCAATTAAAAGCCTATGTGGTAATTTTAATAAATTCTACTCTTCGGCAACAGACAAGCCTGTGTTTTTATGAGGTCTTATTCCTCTGTGAAAATGAACAAAAATGACTATATTCATTACCTCGCCCTGGCTTCTTCTAATACACTGACAGGCTCTTTGGCCAGCTGGGTTCTCCGAGGAATATGGGGAGTAGGCTGTTTAGGTGTCCTTGGGGTTCTCGGTGTTCTTGATCCAGGCTTGCAATTGTTTTAGAAAGGAAACACACAGAAAACATCAGCAGATACAATTCTGGATAACTTTACTACACAGCCACTCTCTTGAATACAGTATCTGCTCATTCTTGCATTTATAATGGCTAGAGTATGAAGTCTGGAGTCATAGGAAGTCATTCCTGCCTGTGGCCATCAAACTTTACAACTCCTCCCTCGGAGTGTCAGACACCCCGAGCCAATAGGCTGGTCCTGGACTAATTTCCACTTGGCATAATTTACTTATTATTATCTAATTATTTATGGGTTTGTATTGCTATACTATTTCCACACTATTCTTGGTTGGTGCAACTGTAACAAAACCCAATTTCCCTCGGGATCAATAAAGTATGTCTGTAAGTCGGTATATTAATTCCTAATAACTTGTTACAAAGAGGAGAGTAGCTAGTCATCTTAAGTAACAGTTGTTCAAAAACAATCTAGATTTAGTTGGATTTCAGTGAAGCTTTCCAAAAAATGCCAAAGACAGATAATGTTATGAACATATTATATTTGGATAATATACATCTCTCAGAACAGTTATCCAAAATTTAAGTCATGTTAATAGCCATTTAGAATAAAAATGAATTACACAAGGTGACCCTTGGAAAATTCATTCCCACAGAATCCAGTTGAGATGAATCTGTTTGGATACTTAATTATAATTAACTGCAACGCACATTATAAAGGTAACAGCATATCCACTTATTTACAAATAATGTAAGACAAAATAAATATGAAGTCAACATAGATTTTATTTATATAGAGATATAGCACGGTCATGGACTCCTGCCAAATTACATCCATATAACCAATTATTCTACTAAGTCAAACATCTTTGGAATATGGGAGGAAGCTCACGCAGTCATAGGGAAACTTACGAACTCCTTACAGATCGCGGAGGAACTGAACCAACATCACTAGCGCTGTAATAATGTTATGCTAGCATGCACCACCCCCGCCCCCCCCCGGCCCAGTCTGATAATAGCTTGCATCATAACGTACCACTTTTACTTTCGACTTTGGTGTTCTCCTCATAGATTTCCTAACGGACACAGAATCGTCATCATCTTGCTCCTCATCCTCACTGCTACTTCCACTGTCTTTCTCATTGTCTGGAATAAATTCACCTTCAGAAGACTCTTCACTATCCTTATCACTCCTGCACACAAAATGCAGAGATATGATTAAAATAAATCAAAACTGAATGTTACTATAACTGAAACTTATTTTGCAATATTATTAGTGTTCAGTGGTTAAAGGTAAACTCCTAAAGGAAGATAAAAGAAAGATGCACAGACTTTAAATTAAATCAAGGATTACAGAACGGGCAGAGAATTTCAGTAACACAAAACTATATACCAGCTTTTGTCATTATCTTCAGAAGAGCTAAATAAAAAAAGGATATACTCCTTACTATCAAGTCACCGATATAATTGGCATCCATGGAAATTGATCCAAAAACAGAATGAAAATGAACAATAAATGCATAGAAACAGGTAAAAAAACAGTAAGTTTAAACCACTGAAATTCCTCACTTTTACCATCACCTTCCTCTTCTCCATGTATTTTTGCTTTCCACATTATGAACATCAAATGCTTTTAATAGATCACACTTAGCAACATTTTCAATGTATGATGGGAGCTTATCACTACATTTAATTATCAGATGTTTTACAAGAATTGGTAGGTGGTTTTAAAATTACCAACAGGCGAAGACAATGCACTAGATTAATTGATCAGGTGGGTATTCTCTTCACCAAGAGATCAAGATTACTATCAATGCTACAAAGCACACACTGCAATCCTTTTTGACGGAGAAAGGGAATCACAAACAAAATTGCGAGCTAAAACTTACTGAAAGTTATCCGCATAAAAAAGTGTACGCTGGCTTACAGACTTTCTACGAGGCCGTGGAGTCGCTCCAATATTTTCCATCTGCCTTTTAATTCTCTTTGGCCTGTAGTAATGAAGTAAAACAACACAATTAAACTGGTGGTGGGATTTCAATAACATTTCATGGCACTCACTACAGAAGGTAATAGTAGAACTAGCTAGAAAGAATAATTGGGGCAAATAGTACTGATGCACAAAAGAAAGATGAATGTGTACCTGAAGAAAACAACAGGTTGCACATACATGGAAAAAGGCTCTATTGAAGAGCACACACTAGAACACACCAGTTTGCCTTGTTTCTGTACTTTACATTCTCTGTGATTAATTAAATCAAATACATACTTTGATTCCCATGTGTGCAGGTTCAATTCTGCTCGCCAGTTTTTGTCCAAATGGAATTCTTCCCCCTCCAACTCCACAGGTTTCTCTGTGTGCTCTGGTTTCCTTCAATAATCCAAAGCTTAATTGGCTACTGGTGTAATTGGGTGACAGACGGAGAGAGAGAAAAAAGAAACGAGAGACAACAGATTGAAGGATATTCTCCCAGCTGATTTCCCCAAGAGCGGACATATCACTCTCTGACTCAATGGGTCAAATGTCCTGGTTGTACGTTTATGGGAATCTGAAGGTTGTTACAGCTGATGAAACACTAGTTAGGCTGCACTTAGAGGATTACGTTTGCTTCTGGTCGCTACACTACCATCAGGCTAGACAGGGTGCAGAAAGGACTGGAGGGTTTGGGTTTTCAGGAGAGATTGGAGATACTACCTCTGTTTTCTCTGGAGCGAAGGAGGCTGAGAGGTGACATGATAGAGGTTTATAAGAGGGTAGACAATAAAAGCCTGTTTCGCATGGTAGGAGTGCTTAACACCAGAAGACATGGATTTCGGGTGAGAAGAGGAGTTACAATGGACCTGAGGGGTAATTTTCCCACAAGAGTATCTGCTTCTACACAGCTCATCTGTAATCTGCCAGAGGTAGTGGAGGCAGGAACAGTAAAAATACTTAAGAAGCATTTGGCCAGTTTCCTGAATGAACAAGATAGAGGGGAATATGGAATCATCATAAATAGAAACTATGGCTGGATGTGGTGAAGGGCTTGTAAGAATTATACTTGTATTTGGCAGAATGGAAGATTGGCGTGGTTAGAAGACGTTTTCAGTTCTCTCAGTTCATGAGAGTTTAGCTTAGGGTCACTAAGCATCCTGCCAATCACTGAAGTTACAGGACACCTTCTGTACACCTAGTCCATCGTCCCTTCATGTTCTCGTGATCCTAATCCCCAACCCTGCATCCGTACCTGGCCACGCTCTCCAACCCTGGCTCATTTAACCAGACATGGTCTACCAAGAGTGATCTCTGCCACTACAGTCAGTGGCCAATTTGAAAAGGGTATTTGAGGAACAAAACTTCAAACATGGGGCAAAACTCACGAGTAGCAGTAATCCTATATCGTTCAAAGACCTAGAGTAACTACAGAAAGCACAACGACCAGCACTTGCAGCACCTATTGCTGTGCTTGCAGTGTCAAACCAGTTAAGGGAACCGTCATCGTGTAGACTAACGAGGTAATCTCTATGCCTCAGGGCTGCCTTGAACCACTAACTATTGGATGATGGAGGAGGCCACCACAAACAGAGAAGACACAGATCAAGAAACATGCTTCGTCTGTCACCGACTTCATGAGTAAGTGTGTAGATGATGTTGGCACCTCAGGAATGATCACCTCACATCAAACAAAAGCCCTAGCTGAATTCTGAGGTGCGATCCCGACTGAAAGCCTCGCAGCCTTCAAATCTGTTAACAGAACAGCTCTCAGAGCAATCAAGAGAAATCTCAGCTGGGGCATCGAGAGGGCAAAGACAAAAGATTTATGATAATGATCTGCAGCTTATGTGGCTGGGCATCAAGGACATTACTGACTACGCAAGGAAGAACACCATCGACTGTACCAGTGAAGCCTCGTGCCCTGACGCTCTGAACATCTTTTATGCACACTTCAAGGCTTTCAAAGCAATCCCCCTCCCAGGTGAGCAGCCACTGTCTGTAATAGCAGCATACATGGGACGGATTCTGCATACAGTCAACCCCCTAACACGGCTGGGCCCGACATCCCAAGGGGTGTGCACACCAACTCACTGACACCTTCAACGTATCCACATCCTTCAAATCAGTCACCACCATCCCCATACCAAGAAACTCCACACTTTCAGAACTATGCGACTACCACCCAAAGTCACTAACAGGCTCTGAATGCATCATGAAGTGCTTCGAGCAGCTGGTAATGAACCACATCAAAAGCTCCGTTCCTGCCTTACTGGGCACCCACCAATATGCTTACCGACAGAGGTCACTGTATCTGTCATGCACCTGGCCCTGACACACCTAGAAAACACTAACTTCATGTCAGAGTGCTGATTCTCAATTTCAGTTTGGTGTTCGACACTATTGTCCCACACCCCTTGGTGAACAAACTCCTACTCCCCAGTCTACTGTGCAACTAGGTCTGGGACTTCCTTACCAACAGACCTCAGATAGCCAGGAGGCACCTTTCCTCCCTCTTCATCATCCTCACACGGGTGCCCCCTCCCCCCGGGCTGTGGTGAGCCCACTGCAGAACACTGTGCTCATACAAGCCAAACACCATCGCAATCACATTGTTGAGTTTGCCAAGGACACAACAGTGATGAGGCTCGTCACTAAAGATGATGAGACCGCCGAAAGGGACGAGATGGAAGAGCTCGAGAACAAAGGAGATGGTCATCAACTTCAGCAGAACTCGCACCCCTCTCTTCATACAGTGGGGGAAAGCTGCGAGCAATTTCAAACTCCTGGGAATGCACATCTCACACAACCTCTCATGGTCCCAGAACACCATCAGGAAAGCTCACCAACGCCTTTACTTTCTGAGAAGGCTGCAAGAGGACTGAACTACTCACACCTGTACTCACGTCATTCTGCACAACATCCTACCCAGCTGCATCACTGCACTGCACTGAAACTGCACTGTGGTGGACTGTAAAGCTCTACAACAGGTAGTCAAACCTGCCAACGCATCACTGGCACCCACCTACCCGCTATCAAGGACAGAAGGGTGCAGGAAAAGGGCTAGTACCATCATGGACGACCCCAGCCACCCTGCTCATGGACCGTTTGTCCCAGTCCCTACAGGGAAGAGGCTACATAGCATCTATTAACCAGTTACTTTCCCCAAGCAGCAAGTCTGATCAACACCTCTACCCACTAACCCACCCCTCCACACTGCCAACCACCACTACTTTATCATTTCCGGTCAGTCACCTTATGTACAGACATGCCTGTACCTAGCGCCACCTGGTGGACAATGTATCCAAGCTATATTACATCATTATATTTATTGTTTTTAAAATTATTGTGTTCCTTGTCTTACCGAGTTTCTTTTTGTGCTACATTGGGTCTGGAGGAACAATTACTTCGTTCTACTTTACACTCGTTCACTGGATATGAGAAGAAACAATCTTGAATTGCAGCTCTAAATCAACATTATGAATGAGACCTGCAAATCCATCAAAATCTACTGGAAAGGTAAGTAAACCAGCTTCTGTGTCTTCTCTCAGACCAACATCCCCCTCCACTGGAGCCCACATCACACGTAATCAGCTCCATTGGGTAGGCCACATCTCTACAACACCTTATATTCCATTTGGGCAGCAACCAACCTGATGGCATGAACTTCAATTTCTCAGACTTCCAGTAATGTCCCCCACACCCCCCCTCGCCATTTCCCATCGTCTTTCCCCTCTCTCACCTTATGTCCTTGACCGCCCATCACCTCCTTTTGGTGCTCCTCTCACCTCTCCTTTCTTCCATGACTGTCTAGTCTCTTTCACCAATCAACTTCCCAGCTCTTTATTTCACCCATCACCTGGTGCTTTTCTCTCTCCACTTCCCCACCTTTAAAATCTACTCAGCTTTTATCTCCAGTCCTGTCGAATGGTTTTGGCCCAAAATGTCGACTGCACTCTTTTCCATAGATGCTGCCTGGCCTGCTGAGTTCCTCCAGCATTTTGTGCGTGCTGCTCAGATTTCTGTAGATTTTCTCTGGTTTGTGCTTGGAGGCCACATCTGTTGCAGGCTTGACACCAAGTTCCTAACACAGGTATGCCTATCCTAAGCTCAATCACAGGAAGACATTGGCAAGAGATGGAGGAAAGACTGATTTTTGTTGGAAAAAAAAGTAACCCCCCCCCCCCCCCACTGAACTCCTCAGAATCTCTGTCGATGACTGCGGAGATGAAAAGGAGAATTGAGAACCTCAAATCCATGCTGCGAAAACATGGAAACTCTACATCTGGGGCAGAGAGGACAGACTCCTTCACCAGCAACCTATTTTGCCCCTGCAATCGGTGGAAGAGCCTACACTTTCTTTCACGGTCTCTTCAGAAACATCAAATGGAGTGGAAGTAAGTCATCCTAAATGTCGAGGTAAGGCTAGGCGGGGATAGGGCAGCACAGCAAAGCTGCTGCCTCACAAACTTCTCCGAGCTGGCTTCCTGTGCTGTATTCTGCTTGTGACCATGCAAGCTTCGTCCATACACTCCCGTTTCCTTCCACACCCCACAGATATGAGGAACTGGCCACTTCAAATGTCTCTAATGTGTGGTATGTCAGTGGAAAATTAATAAGGGGCACCTGGAGAATAAAATGGAGGTTATGTGGAAATTTTTGCTTGATGGTCACTGTGGACTTTGTGAACCAAAGGGCTTAGCTCCAAGTTGTACTAGACTTTGCCATTAAACTCTGCCATTAAATGCACTGTAACTCCCAGACTCTGAGTCAGCTGATCATTTGCTCCTGTGTTCCTAATGCGGGAGCACAGTAACACAGCAGTTAGTGCCATACTATTACAGGGCCAGCGACCTGCATTCAATTCTGCCGCTGTCTATAAGAAATCTGTACATTCTCCCAATTCCAAAGACTTATGAGTCAGGCCAGTAACTTGTGGATCCCCGAACCATGGCTGCTTCCAGCACATTTCAGACTATGTTGGTCAGTGGTGCAGTCTATTTCACTGTATGTTTCGATGTACATGTGACAAATAAAGCTAATCTTATAACCCAAATTAACAACCTATGTGTTGGCACAGTCACACCAACTTGCTGCTGTTGCTGAAAATTGTCAGAAGGACTGCCTTCTCTCGTAGATGGGCCAAGCTATTAATATTGAGCACAACTGGCCTCTCCGAAGGTAATTCAGGATCAGACACTGAACATGGTGTGCGCATTATTCAAGCATAACAGAAGATCTGGACACTGCACAAACTTATGGTGGTGCTGTCATTGCTGATATTATCAATAAACCTTCAGCTGAAATCCTAAGCAATTACTTTCTAGTTGCTGGTACACTCTTGCAGCTACTCAAAGACTCAGAAATTTCGCACAGCATCCTTCAGAGAAAACAAACATTGCAAATTTAATAATAGGCTTATTAATTACAACAGAAGCTTAAGAAATCCAGAAGTTATCAACTGATCACACACCATGCATTCCATAAACAAACGCGTGTGTATGTATGTGTGTGCATATATACATACACACACACACATACAGGTGTCCAGAATTTCAGAGATGAAATGGTGAGTGTAATTTAGCCAATTCCTTCTCTCCCAAGACTGCTATCATGGAAATGGGAAAAATGGCTTGTAGGAGCAGTAAAATCTACAGGTAAACAGGTTAAGATCAAAGGGGACTATTTTTTAATGGCAGCTGTATGTTGTAAATACTCTGCAGATCAGGCAGCATTACTGAAAAGAAAAATGTTTCAGATTGAATATATTTTGTCATGGATTGATAACGTTTAGGATATGAAAGATCAGCGGGATCTGAAACAACTTCAGGCAAATTGTCCTACCTCAGGTAGGTAACTGGTCAGAATGGACAAGTTGAGCCTGTTACCCTACAACCCTGAAACCAAAACATTAACCTTGGGGGCTCGCTGCACAGCTTATACCCGACCTGAATATTTTCAGCATTTTTTAAATTTAATGAAATAATTGCATGATGTACATCAATGCATATTTTCCAATCTGCTCAATAAATAATTAATTGCTGTAAATATTGATTGATCATGTAACTTACCTACAACTATCCATGTTTTCTCCATTAATTCTGGGAGGACTTGAATGCTGTTGTTTCATTTTTGAAGTTTTAAGAGGAGACAACTGATTATCCATTGCCTTTTCAGTCATTACTAAAGGTGAAAGGCCAATATTTTTCATCGACTGACTCTGTAACCTTTTAGAAGGCGATTGAGGATTATCTGAAATGCAACTGAAATCTACTTTGCGCTTTGCAACTCGATGCTTCTTTTCCGCCCGATGACATTTCCTCGGACGACCATCTTCATCGTTGTCATCAACTTCATCAAGAAGTTCAGACAAAATTTCCATCTGTGTTTTTTTTGAAAATTTTTTAAGATCTACAATTGAAAATAAAAATTGTTAATTAATTTCATGTTAAAAAAGATATTGCTGAATGAAGAAAAAAAAATGTGACTTCGAAGTCTACAAAAAGGATTCTTCATTACTAGAATCAGAGGAACCCAATTCCTCAAATAAATTCATAATCCAAGTGAGCAAGTAACTTAACAACTGAACTGCAATCTTACCCACCATTTTGCAAAGGATTCTTCATATCCATGGAGCAACTGCTTTTTGTACTCTTCTTACTTTGTAAAGTATACTCAGCAGTCTTCATCACCATATCACCTTTAGCGTTTTTAACATCCATATGATTCGGGAAAGACTTCTGTGTGCAGCTGGGCATGGAATCCAGGTTTTTATTATTATGAATAGGCTCAGAAGAATTAGTGGCTGGGAATTCACCTCGAGGTAGCTTGTTAAAACTCTTTCCGTCCCACTTCAGCTTGACAAAGAAAATATCCTCACCAGGAGTGGATGGAGGAAAAGGGTCATCTGGTGCAATCTGGCATACCTAAAATTAAAGAGTTGACAATTTTACTGTCACTGAGAAAATGCTGAAGATTCTCATCAGATTATGCAACATCATTGGCAAGAAAAATAAAGCCAATGTTTAATGTCAGCATACTTCCAACCATTCTGAAAATGGCATTCACTTACTCAATATTTCTCCCTTCAGACATTGTGGACTATTTCCAAGATTTTCCAGATTTCCACCACTCATAGGTCAAAGGTAAAATATTATCAAAGCCATCCCTATTTGAAAGGCCCACCTATGCATCTCCAAAGATGAACAATAATGGGTTATAAACAACCTCTGCCTGAATCATCAGCGGCCTTTTGCCCACGTCAAAAGTGGCAATATTTGCCGGGGCTCACAGTACTGATCTTCACTCACAATGCAAATGACGAAACAGACTGTGCCCATCTGAAGAAAGAGAACTGTATAATAATCAGACTCGGAAAACAGATGCATGCCTGCCCTTTATATCAACACTTACAGGTCACAGTTGACCAGAAAATTTAATTGGATCAGCCTTATAAATATAAGGCAGTTATAATTCACTCTCTCTGAAATCTTCCCAATTCTACACCCCCCTTACCTCCCACAGCATTTTAGCTAATTGCAAGGCACACAGCAAGAACGTAATGGAATACTCTCCATTTCGTTGAATGAACACAACTCCTGACAGAGAAAGGTCAATACCATCCAGAAAAAGGCTACTTCGATCGTCAGCACATTCAACGTCAAAAAGCTCTCACTCTACACCACCACGTTGAACCTTCTACCGTCCAACTCACAAAGGCTCTCTCAAATGTACCAACACCGCCTGAAGCCACAAAAGCACAAGGCCAGCCTGCCACCACCTGCACATTTTCCTCCAAGTCAAAAACCTCTGGAGTTGGGCATGCACCCCGATTCTTTAAAACTACTTAGGCAAAATCCTGAAACCTGCTCCCTGACAGCACACAAAGAATCTTCATCACAAAACTGGTAACAGATGAAAAAGGCAGTCACAGTTCAGAGTAACAATTACTGACTTTGTGAATGATTTCAACATCCTGCAAATTAAAACAAACATGATTTCTCCAGTTAATGTCAGCATACTTCCAACCATTCTGAAAATGGTATTCATTTACTCAATATTTCTTACTATTGTTCTTAAAATTGTTGACTATCAGGTCTGAAAATGAAGCACTTCTGCCAATGCAACACAACACTGATTATATTGTGAGCTCAAGTCCTACCTTTACTTGCTTAAGAAGGGTTTCAGCACCAATCAGATTATCACAGTCAGCCACTTCATACAAGAAGATCTCATTGGGATGGGCTTCTCTTCCCAATAACTTCTGCTTTGATTTGGGTATCTCCTCAATACGAACAAACCACTGGACAAGAGCGTGCTTTGTAGGAGGTTGCCCTGCACCTGAGGAGGAAAGTAACTTGTTAATTGAAATACATGGAATGCAAGAGCTTCCCATCATCGAGCTGTACATTAAAACATGGAGGTGATTTTAAACTGAATGATTTGCATTAAATTCCTAGTTTCCATGTTGATAATTGTTCTCCTTGTGGGTACAGTGTATGGACATAAGAAACAGGACAAATATACACAACATATACACATTCCAAACAGTGCTGTATAACTTTCTGTACCATCAAAAGTCAAATATAGCATTCCATGAAACCAAAAATTGATACCCAGGTGCCTTTTTGAAAATCTAAAAATGAACTGGCCTTTCAATTCAGTAAGAACATATCAGAGGCAAATCAATAAAATGCGTCTTTACCTTCCTCAAATAATTTTAGCAACTTTGCCACATATGGACGATCCTCGTCATCGCTCATGATTAAAACAAAATCTTCAACTTTGACGCACTGAATATTGGAAGTTCCTTCATATTCTATCTGAATGGCTCTAAAGAAAGAAGAGTTTACAATTTTACCTATTTTGGCTGTGGGAAAATGTTTTCATTTCCCTCAACATTTAACATGTGGAGATTGATTGCTGTAAACATGCAGACACACAAAACAGTATAGTCCAAGTCCCTGAGTCCATGAATGTTGCATCAGACTGCAAACACAATACAGCTCGTCTCCCGCCAAGCAAACACGTGAGGGCACAGTCAGGCTGCTGAAGAATCATCAGCTTGAAACATCAGCCGTACTCTTTTCCATAGATGCAGCCTGGCCTGCTGAGTTCCTCCAGCACTTTGTGTGTGTGGCTCGAAAGTTCATGTGGTTGATTATCAATTTTAAAGATGCAACAACAGAATGTTCAGCTTGAGTGTGATAGTGAATATTAACTTGTCTTTATTTGTCAATATTGTATTCAGAAATGCATTTCTGATTTCCTTCCCAATATGTGATCTGTTAACTTACCAACTGTAGCTCTCAACTACAACACACTGTGAATGTTAATGCTGGTTTGGAGGGGTTACACACAGATAACCATGTAAGATAATGTCTGAGGAACGTAACTCTGTCAATCAACACCTGCAGCACTCGATAAGATCTACGTGCTTTGATCTTGCAAAATTCTGGGCTGTAATATAGTTTCTGTTCCCCTGACGACTTTACTGTTAACTGCAAAGTTTATGCAGGCTGTTCACAATAAGGATTCTGGACTCAAAAGCCAATACTAGATTTTACAACAGGTCGCACAATATGGTGTATATAACCCAACTGAAAGAATATCAGGGAACCAGGAAAACGTGTCCATCCCCACTTTCGCCACTGACCACAATGGTTTATAGGCAAACAGATCAATTTGACAGGCGTAATTACACAAGAGATCGAATGTAAAACCCACAATCACCGAAGCAGAAACTGGCTGGGTACACGTGGAAAACATGACGATGAATAGAAGATGGAGTTAAAATGAAAAGCACTGAATTGACTAGCGACAAGTACAGTATGAGACTCATGGGAGATCGCAATTGCTTTTAACCCATCAACTGACATAACGCTAATTGCAGTTATGAACGACCAATGACCCGGATCGGAGGTGTATATGCTTTCTACCCCAGGAAGCAGCGTTTACTCACTCATAGACCAAATCCTGCAATTTACGGTTTACACGAACAGGCCTCCCTTTCCAAGTGTATTTTCGTTTTGCACGCACGCTGTGCCTTGTAGTATATTTGTTCATTCCGGATGCAATGCGGTAAACAGGAGTTTTGAAAACACAAAATTGACACTGTTTTTCCGTAAGAGTTGCAAATAACCTCAAATAAGACTTTGAAATTGGATTTTCGCTCGGCTGTGGAGAAAGTGGAAGGTCAGAACTGCAGCCGATTCATGGTAACTTTTCCGAACGTAACTTCGCTACATTCTCGCGCCATTCCGGTCAGCTGGGGCGCCGCAAGGCACTCTGGGTAACACAAACTGGCGTCACTCTTTTTCATGTGAGATGGTTGTCTTGGAGACAAGGCAAGGTCTTCGATCAGAAACTAACTTTACAGAGATACTGCCGGGCCTGCTGAAAGTTTCCAGTTTTTGTTTTTATCCTTGACTTATGCCATGTTTTTTTTGTTATTTCCAGTGGTTTATGATGATCAATTTGAAACTTTGGAACCTTGTGCATAAGGTTCCCACGGACTTGCCGGAACCCGCAATTCTCAACCCTCTAATGTCTTTGTATGAGATATTGTGTAGCTGACGTGCACATTCCCTGAGCCTGTACTATGCCAATACAATCCAATCCACCCACCCTCCATCTATCCATTCAGTCCCCTCTCCCACATACTGTATACTTGAGGACATAGTTAACTCTGCTACTGCAATCTAAATTATGTCCACCTGTTATCACTGAATTTGAAATGGATTGGATAATATTCTTGTCTAACTGAAGGTGCTATGTACTCAACAATATGGAAATTAGCTCAGACATGTCCCTTCCACAAGTAAACAAAAACAAATCTGACATTGCATCCAAATCAGTCTGCATTCATTCAGTACCAAAGTGATAGAGGGATTTGCTGTTTGGGAAACCATTTGGTATTACTGAAAGAAATTAGAGAGAGAAAAGCTGTGAGATAAATGAGCCATTGCAGAAAACTAAAAACAAAAGAAAGTTGGAGATGTCCAGTAGCTCAGTGTATGTGGAGAGATAAGAACTGGCCATAGATTAGTCAGTAGTTATGAAGAGAGGGAAAATGAGTTACTATTGCAACAGAACTGGCCAGTTCTGAGTCAGGCAGAAACGCAAGTTGCTCAAAGGCTGCAGTATGCCCAGATGGAAGATAAGCTGCTGCTTCTCAAACTTAGATTGGGTTTTGAGGGAACAGTGAAAATGGCCACAGAAAGGTCAGAATGGGGGTGGGATGGGAAAAATAGAGTGGCAGGCAACTGACATTGCCAGAAATTGAACAGTTAACTGCTTCGTGATGCACTCTTGCTTTCTTTCAAATTGGTGTATCCATCCCTCCCACAACTTAAAAGCTAAGAATTAGCATCTTTCTCAAGTTTGCAATTCCAACCTATTTTACTTTCTAGATATGCTGCCTGACCTACTGAATACTTTCAACATTTTCTCACTTATTTTGAATGTAATTAAATAGCCTTTAATTAATTGACCAAAGGCTACACTAATGCATTGAAGGTGGGGTTAAGTTTCATCGTCAATATCTGCCTATACTGAGAGATGATCACCGAAATTTGCAAAATGATGCCTATTTTCAGGGTTTCACTGTGGACCTTAATTGTCATAGGGCAAATTAGTGGAGGATCATCTTGTGGCTCTCAAGACACTAGAAAAATATCATCAATGCAGTCTCTGTAAAATCTTCTAAAGTTACTGTCAGGTCAAGCAAATCAGTGCAAGTATTGTCCCCCAGGCCAACAACTTCTGGTATCGAGGCCATAGTTTCCCTCAGTCATCAGGTGGGCAAGGCAGGTTATCTGCAGGTCCAATACCAGACTCCCAAAACAGTCACTCTATTTGAGTTCTGTCAGGCAAACAGAGGAAAAGGTTCAGGTCTGTGTTCAGAGCCACCAGACAAAGCTCAAAGACACTCTAGGTATTGCCACTGTCTCATAGTTCCGGCGATCTTGGTAATTATATCTGGAATTGATGATTGGTGGGAAAATCTAAGGGCATTAATGATTATCTGTTAGAGATCAACTTCAAGTTCAAGTTTATTACCCTTCGACTGTACGCATGTATACTGCCAAACAGAACAACATTCCTCTGGACCAAGGTACACAACACATACAGTAATATGACCACTAGGAAGTTAACAAAGAATAAGGTGCTTCTGCGACACAAGTTTAAAGGTGAAAAGTAAGTATAACTGTAATGGTGCTTCCTGGTGAGGACACTGAACAGCTTCGTATGCACCAGGGATGTTTGTATAAACCAGTTCTAATGTGCTCTCACCTCTGGCGGCAAAGACAACATGCTAATAGAGTGTAGGCGTGACTGTTTTCATCTTAGCATGGCTGAAGTTGAAAGCAACAATAAAGAAACCATTCTTTACCGTGTGTGGATTGCAAGTTACTGATGTTGCTACATAGCTCAGGCAGTGCTTCCCCAGACAGTGTTAGCATGGAGAATGGATACAGCCATAATCACAATAGTACTAATCTCCCTCGATAAATAGGAGTGCCCACCCTCCACCATTAGGAACTCTAACACATGTGAACTGTGAGTCGTTCACACATCAGTTCTTATTAATGTAACAACAGCACCTCTGCTTCCTCAGGAGTCTGTGGAGTTTCGGCATGTCATCAAAACCTTGGCAAACTTCTATAGATGTGTGGTGGACACTGTGCTGACTGGCTGCATTACGGCCTGGTAATGGGAGCACCAGTGCCTTTGAGCGGAAAATCCTATGAAAGGCAGTGGATTCGGCCCAGTACATCACGGGTAAGCCCCCCCCCCCAACTATTGAGCACATCTACATGAAACACT
The DNA here is from genome assembly GCF_030144855.1 of Hypanus sabinus. NCBI lineage: Eukaryota > Metazoa > Chordata > Chondrichthyes > Myliobatiformes > Dasyatidae > Hypanus > Hypanus sabinus. Next base: position 43,497,577 of record NC_082716.1, on the reverse strand, counting down.
GATTGTGGAAAGCAGCGTCCATCATCAGAGATCCCCACCACACAGGTCATGCTCTCTTCTCACTGCTGCCATCAGGTACAGGAGCCTCAGGACTCACACCACCAGATTCAAGAACAGTTACTACCCCTCAGCCATCAGCGTCTTGAACAAAGTATGTAATTACACACACTTAAGGACACTTTTACCTTGTTATTTCTTGCTGGTTACTTTTATCTGCATTTGCACAGTTTGGTGTCCATTGATCCTGTTTACAGTTATTGTTCTGTGAATTTACTAAGTATGCCCGCAGAAAAATGATCTTAGGGTTGTATGTGGTAACATGTATGTACTCCGATAATGAATTTTAATGACTTTGACTACATACACCTCCACCACAGGTCTTCCGAGAGAAGTGGGGAAGAAGGATTACTCCAAGAGCTAGACTTTCTTCAATGTCATGAGGAAGTAGGAGGAAATGAGACTCCTGGCAGCGTAATGGGAGCACACACAAGCATTGAATCGGGCTGAAGGAGTGCTTTAGCTCCTTTTATTGTTTTTAAATATTATTATTATTGTGTTCTTTATCTTTTATGTTTTTTTGTGCTGTATCGGTTCCGGAATGACAATCATTTCGCTCTCCTTACTCTTGTGTAAAGGAAATGACATTGAACAACCTTGAAAATACACACCTGTTGGTGCATCAGTATGCGCTTGCTTCCCTGCACTGTTTTCATTGATCTTTAGATCCCACTGAATCGGAGTGGTTGCGTTTTCCCATTTTGTGTACGTTAGACCGCCTAGTCGTTGGGAGGCGCTGCAGTCACATTATTCGCCGGGAGAGGGGTCAGTGTACGTTAGACCGCCTAGTCGTTGGGAGGCGCTGCAGTCACATTATTCGCCGGGAGAGGGGTCAGTGTACGTTAGACCGCCTAGTCGTTGGGAGGCGCTGCAGTCACATTATTCGCCGGGAGAGGGGTCAGTGTACGTTAGACCGCCTAGTCGTTGGGAGGCGCTGCAGTCACATTATTCGCCGGGAGAGGGGTCAGTGTACGTTAGACCGCCTAGTCGTTGGGAGGCGCTGCAGTCACATTATTCGCCGGGAGAGGGGTCAGTGTACGTTAGACCGCCTAGTCGTTGGGAGGCGCTGCAGTCACATTATTCGCCGGGAGAGGGGTCAGTGTACGTTAGACCGCCTAGTCGTTGGGAGGCGCTACAGTCACATTATTCGCCGGGAGAGGGGTCAGTGTACGTTAGACCGCCTAGTCGTTGGGAGGCGCTGCAGTCACATTATTCGCCGGGAGCGGGGACCGTGTACGTTAGACCGCCTAGTCGTTGGGAGGCGCTGCAGTCCCATTATTCGCCGGGAGAGGGGTCCGTGTACGTTAGACCGCCTAGTCGTTGGGAGGCGCTGCAGTCACATTATTCGCCGGGAGAGGGGTCCGTGTACGTTAGACCGCCTAGTCGTTGGGAGGCGCTGCAGTCACATTATTCGCCGGGAGAGGGGTCCGTGTACGTTAGACCGCCTAGTCGTTGGGAGGCGCTGCAGTCACATTATTCGCCGGGAGAGGGGTCCGTGTACGTTAGACCGCCTAGACGGAGGGAGGCGCTGTGGACGCAGTCTGGAGGTCACCACCTCGCGGGGACTTATGGGATTGCAATGGCGAACCGGACAGTGAAAGATGCGCACAGCATCCACGGGACCAATCCGCAATATCTGATTGAAAAAATCATTCGTACCCGCATCTACGAGTCCAAGTATTGGAAGGAAGAATGTTTCGGGCTTACAGGTATAGAACGGTGGAGGATCAATCCGTAAGATTACAGTCATAAATTCGAGAAGGTCTGCAGATGCTGGAAATCCAAAGCAACCCATTCAAAATGCTGGAGCAACTCAGTAGGTGAGAGCACCTATGGAAATGAAAACATAATCACATTTCGGGCTGAGATCTATCTGTTCATTTCTGTAGATGCTGCCTGACCTGCTGAGTTACTCCAGCATTTTGTGAAAAATTACAGCTGAAGCGCATTTGGGCCGCGACCTCTTCAGTTTTATTCGGATGGTAACCGGTTGGTTGCTGTCGACAGACAGGCAAAGTCGTTGCTTGTTTACGTTGGGAAATTTTAAAATAACCTTAATAAAAGTTTAGTCCGGTTTATGAGCATTGGAAATGAAGGCGTTTGGCATGCTTGTCTTCATTGGAGTACAAGGGTTGGGGTGTCATGTTACAACTGTGCAGGACCTTGGTGTAACCACACTAGGAGAGCTCTGTGTATTTATGGTTACTATGCTATGAAAAGTCTGAGAGGCTGTAACAAAAACAGATTCACAAGGATGTTGGTGGGACTGGAGTGCTTAAGTTATAAGGAGAGGCTGGAACTTGTTTCTTAGGATTGAACCAGACTGAGTGGTGACATTTCAAGTTTTATGAAATAATGAGTATAGATAAGATGGATGGTCGTGTTTTTCTTTCCCCCCAGGGTTGGCAAGCCTTAAACTGGAGGTCATTGGTTGTGAAAGATTCAAAAGGGACCTGAGGAGAAGTTTTTCCACATGGAGGGTGGTGGCAATATGGAGCAAAAGGTCAAAGGAAGTGGTAGAGGTGGAACCAATTGCAATATTTAATTCATATTGGGCAGGTTCATGAATAGGGAAGGTTTATATAAATGTGGGCCAAATTCAGGCAGATGAGACTAGATTAGGTTGATATCTGGATTGGCATGGATAAATTGGGCTGGAGGACCTGCTCTCGGCTGCATTACTCCATACCTTTATACATAATATTGAAATATTAACGGCATAGAAGTTGTTACAAATTCATATCGGACGCAATCAGAAAGTTAGGAAACAACAAAATTGTGTGAGATGCTCTTTGTGAAGGTGAAGGTTGGGAGAATTTGACAGAGTGGAGTCAAGTTGAGGGTGACAGACCACTAAAGTTGCATAAACAGTTTTTCATTTGGGTCTCAGAAATGCAGTGTGTCTTGAAAGGGTAAGACATGTTAGTGGCTTTGCACCAGTGTTGGAATAGGCTGTGCAATTCCAAATCTCTCAAATCCTTTGTTTTCCATATTCAGTGTCTCTGTCATGATCTTCGCACCAGTATTGGTGTTTGAGTTTTAAATTACTTTAATGTAGTTAACTTTTTGTTCTTGTGTGGTCTTGATCTCAGGCTCTCATTTTATGTATTCATCTGTATTTACATCAGTATATGCTGCTAACTGTTTTCTCTCAGATCTTTGTCATTGTCATTTGCCCTTCCATTGCAAGGATTGCTGGTCATGATTACATCTGTTATTATGGTTCAGCTTGCTCAGTCACACCACATGAATAACGATGTTGGGTCTTTTCCACAGACCTCTGACTGAATCTTGGTCCATTTTATATCTTTTCTTCAGACTGCTTAAGATGATCCAGTGAACAGAGGTTACCTCTGTCTTTAAGAAGGCCAAAACTTGTTTTTGCTTCTTCTCATAAAATTTATTCTCTAATCACTGATTCTGTTTTGCTGTCTGATGTTTGTTTGAAATTGAGTTACATTGTTTGCTGTCTTGCCACTGTATTTGCTCCTGAAGAAAATTCTGATTAAGAAGACTAGTTACTGCCTGTTCCATAATGTTCTCCTTGTCTACCTCTGCCTACACACACCTGTTTTTGGTTTCTTACTTTTAGACCTTTTGCCTTTCGGAAATATGATTTTAGAATGGGTGAATATTAGACATACAAGGCCAGCCAGAAGTGCATTGTATACAGTTGCAAGAAAAAGTTTGTGCACCCTTTGTAATTACCTGGTTTTCTGCATTAATTACTCATAAAATGTGGTCTGATCTTTATCTAAAGCCTAATAATAAACACAATCTGCCTAATCTGATAACACACTAACAACTGTACTTTTCAAGTCTTTATTGAACACATTGTTTAATCATTCACAGTCTAGGTTCAAAAAAGATATGTGAACCCCTGGGTTGATGCCTTCTACAAAAGCTATGTCAAGTCAGATGTTCCAGTCAATCAATTGAGAATGGAGATGTGGGTTGTAGAGGTACCGTGCCCTATAAAAAAAAAGGTGCACAAAGTCAGGTTGCTGACATGGCTTGCTCTTATGAAAGATCTGTTTACGTACACCATATTTCAAATCAAAACAACTTTGAGAGAACGTTAGAAGAAGAATTGTAGAATTGCATGAAGCTGGAAAAGGCTACGAAAGCATTTCTAAAGACCTAAGTATTCATTAGTCCACAGTAAGAGAAATTGTCTACAAATGGAAGAAATTCAGTACTGTTGTTACTATCCCTAGGAGTGGGCATCCTGCAAAGATCACACCAAGAGCACAACATGCAATGCTGAAGGAGGTGAAAAAGAACCCAAGGGTAACAGCAAAAGACCTGCAGAAATCTCTAGAACTTGCTAAAGTCTCTTCATGTGTTCACTCTAAGAAAAACACCGAGCAAGAATGGTGTTCATGGAAGGACACCATGGAGGAAACCACTGCTCTCAGGAAAAAGCATTACTGCACGTCTCAAGTTTGCAAAAGATCATCTGGATGTTCCACAATGCTTCTGGGACTATGTTCTGTGGACAGATGAGACAAAAGTTGAATTTACTAGCGGAAGCTATATTTGGAGGAAAAAGGGCACTGCACACCAACATCAAAACCTCATCCCAATTGTGAAGCATGGTGGAAGGAGCATCATGGCTTGGGCTGCTTTGCTGCCTCAGGGTCTGGACAACTTGCAATTGCTGAGGGAACAACAAATTCGAAAATTGTTCAATTTTTGTCTCATCTGGCCGCAGAACATAGTTGCAGGACAATGTCAAGGTAGTGGTCAGTCACCAGAAGCTTCATAGAAATTGAATGCTGCAACAAGACAATGATCTGAAACACCAAGAGTACATCAACAACAGATGGTTTAGAAAGAAGAAAATTTGAGTTTTGGAGTGGCCAAGTCAGAGTCCAGACCTTAACCCAAATGGCATGACCTGAAGAGGGCTGTTCTTGCAAGGTATCCCAGAAATATTGATAAACCAAAACAGTTTTGCATGGAGGTATTGTCTAAAATTCCTGCTTGCCATTGTGCAGGTGTGATCAGCAGCTACAGGATACGTTTGGTGGAGGTTATTGCTGCTAAAGGAGGTTCTATTAAATATAAGAGTTCATATACTCTTCTCAGCCTGGACTGTGAATAATTGAACCATATGTTCAATAAAGTCATGAAAAATACAATTGTTTGTATTTTATCAGTTTAGGCTGATTTTGTTTGTCTGTTATTGTGACTTAGATGAAGGTCAGGCCTTGTTTTATGAGTAATTAATGCAGATAACCCTTTGCAGAGAATTGTGAAGGGTTCACAGACTTGTTCTTGCAATTGTAGATATGAGATTATCCAAAGCTCAGCTGCCTTTGTCCTAGCACTCACCAAGTCTCCTTCACCCATCATCCCATTGCTATCTGACCCTGTAGCTGCTAGTAGAACATCACTTGATTATTTGAAATCCTTTTGTGGTTTCCTTTTGTGCTGTTTTGCTAATATCCATTTTATATTCTCTATTATAAGCATTCCCCCCCACCCCCAAACTGTGGTCAGCTCCAAATTTAATTCATTCACCAATGACAATTGACTCTTCAGCTACCAAGGTCTTGTGCTGAAGAAGTCCCTGCATCAATACCCTTGATTTTCTATCTCTCCTTCCTCAAGAGTTTTAAACCAAGTTTTTGGTCATCTGTCCTAAAACATCCACTCAGCAAAGTGTGAAATTTTGTGTAGTGGTATTCTGGTTCTTGCTTTTGGACCTTTTTGGAAAGGTGTTTTACTTTATTGTTGTCATCTCATACTCCTCTGCCTTACTCTACTTACAGAATTACTGCAGTGCAACTTGGCAGCTCTTCCCATGTATTTTACACTTGTTTCTTAAGTTCGCTATTTTGTGCATTAACTAGTGCATGTGGTTTCTAGAAGCATACATTTTGTATCAAAATTGCTTCATTTGTACGTTGTAATAAATTGACTGAGTATTTGGGAAACTCAAAAGAGCCAAGTATATTTTCAAGGCAAACACGAGGAAATCTGCAGATGCTGGAAATTCAAGCAACACACACAAAATGCTGGTGGAATGCTGCAGGTCAGGCAGCATCTACAGGGAGAAGCGCTTTTGACATTTCAGGCCGAGACCCTTTGTCAGGTCTCGGCCCAAAACGTTGACAGAGCTTCTCCCTGTAGATGCTGCCTGACCTGCTGTGTTCCACCAGCATTTTGTATGTGTTGCGAGTATATTTTCAGATCAATTGCATATGTTAGGTTCTTCTGCACATTCAATTCTTCAGTTTTTCTTACATTAAAATATTCAGCAGATCAGTTAACAGTTGTATTAAGGAAGGAGAAACAGCTGATGTCTGGTGTCAAAAGTTACAGATTTTCAACATTTTCTGCTTTTGTTTTAGATCTGTATTTGATTTTTTTTAACCTGTTATATGCAATTACTGGATTAGGTCACTTGCTTCCATAAGGCAAAAAGGTTCAGTGTAAAATGTTTCTCAATAACTTCTGTATTCAGCTTTACAGAAGTTGTTCAGTGCTGTGATGACATTGTAACAAATTTCTTTTTACTACTTAGCGGAATTGGTTGTGGACAAAGCGATGGAACTGAAATATATTGGCGGTGTTTATGGTGGGAATATTAAGCCTTCCCCGTTCCTTTGCCTGACTCTCAAGATGCTCCAGATTCAGCCTGAAAAAGATATAATTGTTGAATTTATAAAGAATGAAGATTTCAAGTATGTATGATTTTAATTAAACTGTAATGCTTTTAAATCTATTGAATCAATTTTTGCTTTATCACACTTAATCTACATCACATAATTTCGATTATACTGTAAACATAATAAACCTGCTTGAAAATCTGCTTAGGAGATATACCATTCTTAGTGACATTACCTGTTTTTAGATGGAGAGCGTTAGTTTGAATGGGAAAACTCTGCCTGTGGGAGCTGATTCCTTCAGAATGGAGTGAAATTTGTCACATTCTTTTTCTCATCACACATTTTTTCAGAAGCACGATGGAACTGGAAACAATGTAATATTTATTACTGACCTCTATAACATTGTATTGAACATTTTATCAAGTTTCTCTTGTGCATTATCTTCTAGAACAGAAAGTTCTTTAGTATCTAAGGTTTGCTAAGTGAAACAGTATGCCTTTTAATAGTTGAAGCATTCAACGATTGGCTTTCATTACAGATATGTCCGATTGTTGGGTGCACTGTACATGCGGCTAACAGGCTCTGCTATTGATTGTTATAAATATCTGGAACCGCTTTATAATGACTATAGGAAAGTGAAGAGACAAAGAAGGGATGGAGGTAAAATAATTCTAGTAACCTGAGTAAATATGTTTTGAATAATTATACAATAATTTACAAAAGTTTCTATATTAGACTGTCATTCTTTGATCACTGAGCTATAAGGATAATTCTCTACATTGATATGAAACTGTTTTAGTCACAGTAACTTTGTGCAGCAGCATCTTTTAACTATATATTCAAGTATTTATTCTTAAATGATGACTCAAGGTAAATTGTAATGGTCATCTTGAATCTAACAGTGAAAATATTCTAGAAATTGTGTGCCTTTAATTATGATTGATCATGCCATAAAATTGTTCGTTGTGCTTTCTTATCATTATGGTGTTGAATGTCAGTTAGGAAATTGTCTCAAGCATTACAATCTAAATCTTAAAAGATAGAAAAATTATGAAGATGAAGGTGATTTGGTGTGACTGTCAAGTATACACATTAAATATGACGAGAGTTTTTGCTTTTTCTACTCTTTTAGGTAAAGAGTCCCCTTCCTTTATCACCTGAGAAAAATCTTTTCCTTCCCTTTTATTTAATTTTGTTACCTGTTAATCTAATTCTGCCTCCATGGTTTTTGAACAACTTGTTAAAGGATATAGGTTGTTTTCTACTCATCAATTGTCTTCTACTCATCAATTGTCTCCTTGCAGTTGAAGAAAACAACTTAATTGCTGTAATTTTGTTTAACTTAGTAACCAAAACATAATTTTTTTTCCAAATGATTTTATCAGTATTTAGAGTATAGTAGCAATAATCAGTGTGTTTACCTTTGTGTAAGATTAATCTGTATAATGTTTGAAGGTTTACTACAAAAACCTTTTCTAGGTTTTTTATCATTGGTTTTGTATTTTTTTTAAATCTTGCATTATCATGTTTTCTTTTTGAAGAGTTTGAACTAATTCATGTTGATGAATTTATGGACGAGTTACTCCACGAAGAACGAGTTTGTGATATCATTTTGCCCAGGCTTCAGGTACAACTGATTTTATTCTGTTGCATTGAACAGTATTTAACTAAAGACAAGAAAAGTTTCACTGTTCTCTCCACCCACAACCCATCCAACCCTTGAGTGCACAACAAGCCCTTCCATCCAAGTTCACAATCTTATTGAAAAGCTTTGGATCACAAATCTCAGTTGAGATGAGGAATGGGCTTGGAATGATCCCAGCAACCATTTTTGATTCAACAGTTTGTCACCATTTTCTCTCTCTAATTCCGCATAACGGGATGGGGATATGTGTGGCTATTAGGGCTGTAAAACACATGGGACCAATCTCACCTCAGAGTCAGTACTTTCAAGCAAAGGTGAAAACATTTAGATGTCACATCATTGTACAGAATGGGGCCCCTATTACAGTAGTGTGGTCTGGAGGGTAGTGAACCATTTTTTTTCTTACAACCAAAACTGGTTCTCCTTTGCCTAATAAATTCAGTTAGAGTTTATATTCCACCTTTGATTTCTGCTAAGATGAACTTGGCCTTTTTGACTGGTTTACTTGCAGATTTAATCACTTGCGTTGTGTTTTTGACCCCCATGACAAACTCCGCACCATTGCTGCACTCTTGGGATGGATGAAGCCATTCTAAAGCCCAAGCCTCCTGTTCCATGCTGAGCTGAGTTTCTGACCTTGTATCCTCTCCCTATCCTGGTATCAAGCTGGTGACAAAATACATATGTTTTCCTTCCGTATCTAATACATTACAGGAGAAATTTGATGTTTTTGGTAAATGTTCAAAATATGGTCAATCCTCTTGTCCTTATTTCAGATCATGTTTTAAACAGTATGAAATGAACATAGAGCAGTTCTTCACACAATTTTGTGCTGATCTATCTAATCATACTTCATGATCAGTCTGGCTCTTCCCTCCTAGACAGCTGATAATCTTCATTTTTTTTTCCCAATCATGTGCCTGTCTAAGAGTCTTTTAAATGTTCCTATTGTATCTTCCTCTGCTACCAACCCTAGCAGTACACTCCAGGCACCACTCTCTGTGCATATATTTAAAAAAAACCTTTCTCTTGCATCTCCCCCAAACTCTCCTCCACTCACCTTAAATAAATGCCTTCTGGTATTAGCCATTGCCATCCTGGCAAAAAGGTGCTGGCTGTCCAGTCAATCATATACATCTCTATCAAGTTGCCTCTCATCCTCCTCCGTTCCAAAGAGAAATGACTTGGCTCACTCAGCTTTTCTTCAGAAGACACTTCCTCTAATCTAGACAGCATCTTAGGAAATCTCCTTTGCATCATCTTTAAAGCTTCCGATTCTTGTCTATAATGAGGTGAGATTACTATCCAACCTAATTTTGATTCCTTTGTGGATGATGAATCTTTTAATAAGTGAAACTCTTAACCAAATTATCTTAAATCTTAAATGCATTTGACACACCTGTTGTATGTGTTACAAGTTGTACAACTAAAAAAATTATTGTACTTTAATTGTTTGTAATGATTGCTGTGAATCTGATCATCTAGAAACGTTATGTGTTGGAAGAAGCAGAGATGCTGGATACAAGAGTCAGTGCACTCGAGGAAGATATGGATGATGTAGACACAAGTGAAGATGAGGATGAGGATGACAAGGTATGTACATGGAGTCATAAAGCACGATAGCACAGAAACAAGCCCCTTGGCCTGTATAGTTCATATTAACTTGTCTTTCTGTCTAGTGACATCATTGCCCTCCATATCCCTCTTATCCAAACTTCTCAGATGTTTCAATTGAACCCACATTCACCACTTCCACTGGCAGCTTATTTCACAGTCACACCACCCTCAGAGTGAAGAAGCTCCCTTCAGGTACCCCTTTCTTCTTAAACCTATGACCTCTAGTTCTAGTCTCAGGGGAAAAAGCCTTACCCCATCTATACCCCTCATAATTTTGTATACTTATATCAAATCTCCCCTTACTCCAATGAATTCCTAACCTATTCATCCCCTCCCTATAACTCAGGTTTTCAAATCCCAGCTACATCTAAATATATTCTCTCTACATTCTTCCAAGCTTATTGATATCTTTTCTGTAGGTAGGTGACCAGAACTCCACACAATACTTCAAACTCAGCCTCACCAATGTCTTATACAACTTCAACATAACACCCCAACTTATGTACTCAGTGTTCTGATTTATGAAGGCCAATGTGCCTAGTATTTACGTACATTGGATGAATTCTTAATGACTATTGGGAACAAATACAGTTTTGTAGCATTGTAGTCCTACTAGTAGAGTTCTAATTTGTTCTGCATTTCATTTGCATACATGATTTGTTACTCGGTTTGTCTTTTTTATATATTTTTTAACTATTTGCGTGGAATTTTGGCTAATTGGGACGGGTACTTAATTTGGCCAAAATGTACTGGTCCCAATGTGTCTCAATTAATGGGAATCCATTTTTTCAGGCTAAATCTGGCATCATCATCACATTTGAGTTGTTGATATCCTTTCATGTATCTATTCTTCCTCTAAAATAGAGTCATTTTTCCTACCTTAAAATTTCATGATTGGTACAGAAAGGGCATTAGGTGCTTTGAACATTTTTTCATAGATAATCGTTTTGCAACTTTTCAACAACTGTCTGCAAAGTTTAACCTACCTAATTATCATTTCTTTAGATGCCTTCAAATTAGACATTTCATTAACACTTTAATATCAAACTTTACTGAGATGCCTGAGAAAAACGTTGTGGACCTGTTTCTTTTACTCGTGATAAGTTAGTGATCCTGAGTCGTGCCCCGTTTGCTAAAATTAGAACTGCCTGGGAGCATGATTTAAATATTTCTTTATCTGATGCAGTTTGGGATTCAATTCTTAAGTCAGTTAATTCAACCTCTTTATGTGCTCGCCATTGGCCCAGAGCCATCAAATGCTCCTCGTACAATAAAGCTTACATCCCTGGAATCATTCTTATGAACCTCCTCTGGACTGCCTCTAATGCCAGCAAATCTTTTTAGATAAAGGGCCCAGAAATGCTTACAATACTCCATGCAGTCTGACAAATGCCTTAAAACCTCAGCATTACATCCTTGATGTCCATGTGATAAAGCTAGTCTTTAAATCTGCTCTTTAAAAGATATATAAAAAGGAAATACATGTAGTTTTATGAATCAGTAGTGTAGCTATAAAGCTACATTAATCCCATTCGCCTGCATTAGGACTTTACGCTCTATTTAAGTTTCTGTCTAAATTCCTTAAACATAGTTATTTTATTTGAATCCACTGCCTCTTATCAACCACTCTGTGTAAGACAAAATTTGCTCCTTTAAAACTTGTTCCTCTCACTTCATACCCTTAATGTTTTATTTTTGAAACTTTACCGTCAGGCAAAGTAAAAGAAACTCGGCTTATCTGATTTCTTCCATACTTGGCCTTCCAGTCCAGGTAACAGCTTAATGATCCTCCTGTGCACATACTCAATAAATTCAATGATTCCTGATGGTGGCAGCATCAGGTAGTGAAAATGAATACCTACATTGGCTGAGGGACAGTATATGATGGTACAGGTTTATAAATGTCTGTTAGGTTACAGCTGGAGTGCACCCCATGTGATTGCAGTGGAGAAGATGCAAAGAAGATTCACTAGGATATTGCATGGGTCTCAGTTATGGGACTTGTTAGGCTGGATTTTCATAGAGCAGAGGCAGTGGGGGAGGTGCTGATATGGGGATGTAACAAATTGATAGTTAAAGAAAGAAGGTGGTGGGAGACTTTCCCTCCCAGAAATGTCTAAAACTGGAGGGCATAGATGTAGGGTGTGGATATGAGGGAACAAGGGATGTGAGGGATTTTTTTCTCCCAAAGACTGGTTGGATTCTGGAATGCGTTGAGGGAGGTACTGTCACAGCATCATAGTAAAGTGTACTTCCCTCTCAGGTGGTGCATTTTTAACCAAGCACCATGACAGTAGAACGAATGAAATTAGAATGGATAAGGTGTGGTATTTTATATGAACACAGTGGGTCGAAGATTGTGCTTCTGTGATGTATGTATGATTCTATAAACTCAGCTCTTGATGTGCAGCAAAATTCTGTAAACATTTCGTTTTGTGCTAATAAATGACAAGTAACATTCTGAAATAAAAAACTGGTGTCAACAATAACTACTGGGAAACTACTACCCACTCTGAAAAGCCCAGTTAACCCTAACCCATTAACGAACGAGGATGGTGAGGGATTTTGTTAATGCAGACCAGTTTAAATTCAGTGTATGCAGGCGACTCTCTGTTAGGAAAAATAAGTCGCCTGTATTTTTAGAAATGTTTCTGACCTATTTTCTTAGAAAACTACCATCATTTTCTGTAACATGAGGCTGCATCATATGAGCATCAAAAACGTGAAGTAGAAGTTGTTTATATTCCATCGTGCATTCCATAAACGTGCATATCATTCCACATCTCAGACTTTGGATAATAAGTTGTGAATTCAGCAAGGGTTTCCATTACCTGAAGAACTGTAATGTGATGTCACTCATTTTCCGTTGGTCAGCTGGTGTCCATGGTCCACTTGGCTAATGGATCATTGCGGTGCAACTAGCAGAGCTGCTGCCTCAGTACCTACAACCCTAGTTCACTCCAGATTCCTGGTGCTGACTGGAGTTTGCACGTGCTCTTCGTGACCATTCGGGTTTTCTTTTGATTGCTCTGATTTCCTACCGCATCAAGGATGTGCAAATTGGCACCTTAATTGTCCACTGTGATTGCCCAAGTGTGTGAGTATGAGAACATGGGAGAAGTTGATAGGAAAATGGGCAGAATAAAATGGGGTGTAAGTAGAATTATTGTGACTGGTACTTGGTTGTCTGCATGACCCTAAGACCAAAGGATCTGTTACTGTAATGTGTCATTCTTTCTACTCACTGTCTCTTGGCATTTTGTATGAAAGTAGTTTAAAAATTGTGTACATTAAAATTTTCTACTGTATTATTCCCTTAAGTAGTTATGTGCTGCTATGGTAGAAATTTTGTGTAATATTTTGATCTACAAGTATGTATTCAACGCAAACATGCCATGTAAGTTCCCATTTGCGTTTATCATAATATATGCTGTGACCTCTAGGGTGACAGAATGCCAACACCAGAGCCTCCACGAAGAGGTTACCGAGATCTTGACAGGCCTCGTAGGTCTCCCTCTCCGCGGTACAGGAGAAGCCGAAGCAAAACACCAAGGCGGTAAGAAAATTGTACCTCATTCAGCAAAGAACAAATAACACAGCAGCAAAGTGCTGGAAATTCACAATCAATTCATGGGCATGTGAAAGAATAGTTAGATGAGTATTCCAGGTATATGCTACATGTTCCCTTTTGTTTATCAATGTTCTATTTCCAGTTTTTTTTTACAATAATGCAGTTCTTTTAAGTTGTTTCTCTGACTTGGCATTTTTTGCTATAGGACCAATTCCTAATCTTAGTAGTTTTTGGATTCTGATGTTTTAATCCAAGGTTCTTTCAGAAGTCAGGAAACAGGCACAAAGCTTAGACATGGCAAGCACTTACTTGTATATAAATAATTATGCTAAATACAAATATAATTAATTGTTAAACTGCAAGGAAATAACAGTTAAACAGTCTAATCTAAGAATTAAACAGTCGACTGTGATTGAAAGTGCAATGGAGAGTGGCAGAGAGGACAACCATTGTCAACAATGACTGCATTCCCACAGCTGCCTACGAGTGTGCTTGGTTGGGATGGTAAGTGTGAGTTGGAGGAGGGGTGGGTGGGATGGGCAAAGGAGAATAGAGTTCATGGAAGGATTGACAGGGTGAGAACTTGCAAAGGCTTGGGGAGTAAAACTGAGGGTCCAGAAGAAGAGGTGGCAAGAGCCATGGGAGTGAAGAGTACTATGGGATTGGAGGAGAGTGGGCCAGAAAATGAACATTATATTTTTTTATTGCCTTTAACATTCAATTGTTAATAACGTAATCATTTATTATGTCACCTATTTTAGCTTTAGCTGATTGTAATTAAAATTCTTGTGCTTGGGCAACTATCAGAAATTTTTCTTCAAAACTAATCAGGTTCTTGGTTCATACAGTGTTAACAAGAATATAACATTTTCGTAGATGTATTTGAAGATCTTGAATATTTCTAACTTTATTCATGTTAGCTGCACTGCATTACAAGATATTTGTTAATTTTTGTAGATTCTTTGGACTTATGACCACACATTTGTTCATGCTCAGATCTTCTTTAGAATGCATTTGATTAGGTTTTGGAATTTAACTGAACAGGTGAAACATTCACATACAACAATAAATCATCGGAGAAACTAGCATATGCAATGAATTCCAGTTGGAAGTAATGTCGGAGTAGTGAATTGTATATTTAACTTTCTTCAGAAATAATCAATGTCTTAATCTTTCAATTTACAGGCGCAGTAGGTCTCCCAAAAGAAGAAGGTATGTATATTTTCAATGGTCTCTTAGATAATGTGGGCATCGCTGTTTTTAAGCAGACTTATTGCTTATTTTACTTTATCGTTTTACTGAAGCCCATCACCACGTCGTGAAAGGCATCGCAGCAAAAGTCCTAGACGTCATCGCAGTCGATCCAGAGATCGGCGTCACAGATCAAGATCCAAGTCTCCAGGTATAATTCTTAGCTTCCTTGCAAATGAATGGTTTGCTGTTTAAATCTTGAAACTTAAACTCTTATATAGTCTGTTGGATTGGTGAAGATTATAAGTGGAATTGACTCGATGTGCTTTTCTCAATTTACTGTTGTGACAAAAACTAGACATTCTTTAAGGCTGTGCTGTACAATTGCTCCCATTCAGAGTAATGATAGAGTTCCATTTGTTTCCATCTTCCACCCCAAGAACCTATAGGCTCAGTGATGATCACCACCTTCAGCAGAATCCACCATCAGTTGTCTTCCCCTTCCCTTTCAGTATTGCAGCGGCATAGTTCATCTTGCAGCTCCTTGATTCAGTCATACATCACCACCACACTCTTTAGAGTCTTGATATTTAATACTTAAGCTTTTACCTTTTCTCTTCCAAAACATTCTTACTGAGAAAGCACATTCACTTGTTCTTCCAATATAGTACATTGCATGTGATGCTCACAATGTGAACTTCTCTGTACTGAAGAAACCAATTCAGATCATGTGATCAGAATACCTCCATGTAGTTCATTGGGGTAATCTTGAGCTTACAGATGCCTGTGTCTTTAATTCTCCATTCCACTCCCGCTCTGCCTTCCTTCTCCGTGTCAGTAAAGCCCAATTAAACATCAGGAAAACATCTTATTTGCTACCTCAGCTTGTTGATGCCTTTGGGACTCAACATTGAACCTAACAATTTTCGTAACCAGACTTTCCAGTTTGCGCTCGAGCATGTCATTTGTGGTCAGAAAGAAGGGGATGCTGGGGATCCTCTGTGGTGTGGGTAAAATGAGTGAGGAAGCGGACTGGTTTGCACTCTACAGCTTTTTTCTTGCTTGAGGTTACGCAGTGATAGGTTAGAATTTTGATTATGCTGTTGCATGAATAGTGGAAACTAATTCAATCGTGGTGTTCAAACTGGTAATGGGTGTATATTGAACAGGCAGGACCTCCTGTGCTGTAACCAATGTTTGATTCTGTGGCTACATCTGAAATGCTCAGGTCACCATATCCTGCAGGGGGAAAAAAAACTAGTGTTTTGATGGTGTGATTAAATTGAATGGAAGAGAAAAGCACTTAAAGCTGGGTGTTTGAAGGGAAATAAGCCCATGAACATAGGAAATAAGGCAGAATGGTTAAATAGTTGAATAGGACAAGATAGCAAAACTTATCAGAATGAGTTAAGGGGAATTTGAAACACTGAAAGTGTTCATATAGTTTTAGTCTGTGCACAGTATAAACACAATTGAAAAATAAGAGTGTTTGAATAAATAGATTTTAAAAAAATTTCGAGCTTAGTATGTGTAGGAAATTTTATCTCTTCTGACACTGATTTGCACCAGTGTGGATAACTTTTGAACTCTAAACACAAAATATACTAAAGATGCTGTGGTCAAATCAACACGTACAAACAAGCTGGATGAACTCAACCAGGCAGCATCCATTGAAATGAGCCGTCAACGGATGCTGCCCGACCTGCTGAGTTCATCCAGCTTGTTTGTATGTGTTAACTTTTGAACTTTGTTCTACAAAGAAAGTTTGGTGATTTTCCTTTATATAATTTTCAATATCACATGCAAACCTTTTGGAGGAAATCACATGATTTGTCTTCCTTGCCGTATACATGCTTTCATCAGATACATGTTCTACCTTTCTCAATAGGTCATCACAGAAGCCACAGACACAGGAGTCATTCCAAAACACCTGAAAGGTAACGTTAGTTTAAAACAACTTTTTCTTAATAATCGTAACTCACTCTGTGCGTGATTTCTAATCACTTCTGCACTGTTCTTAGATCGAAGAAGAGTCACAGGAAGAGTCGCCGAGGAAATGAATGAAGGTTCCACAAGATCACAAATATGCACTTCAAGTGCATCTCAAGACTTGTCTGTAGATAAAACTGCAATGTTAACAATTTTTTGTCTTTGGTGTTAATATGTTATTTGCAAAAATTCCATTTGACCTAAGAATGCTATGGTGAAACTTTTCTAACATTTTTGGAAGAGGCAGAATATTCACAGTTCGGATTTTTGTGAATAGTAGGAATGTTGAGTACTTTTTTACGTGACTTTAATGATTTTTATTACTGTTAACTTTGATAAGATCTTTTGGTTGTGAAATGAGCAAATTCTTTTTTTTAAGCTGATGTTTGGAAAATGACAACTGAGACAACGATTATGCAAAAATTCACTTAAGACATGACTGAATCTTTGATAGTTCACAGTCAAAGTTCACAGCTTTAAGAAGTAAAAACCAATACTATGGAAAACATTAATATCATAATTATATTGTACAACTAAAGCACATAAGCATTTGTGTGTACAAATTGGCTAGCCACAGAATGTTTTGTCCTTAATGGCAAAATACAAATTAACAATTTTAAAAGGAGTCTTTGTGTGTTTATTAAAACTTTACAAATAGACAAGTTAAACTGGAGTATCAATGTTAATTATGTATTTGAATCTGACAGTTTTCAGACAAGTAGTGAAAAAGTCAAATAGAAAGAGCTTAGCTGATCTAGGAAGCTGTATCATGCATTCTGGTTCCAACCCACCAGGAGCTGTGAGACAGGGTAAACAAGCCTGTTTAAAAATCTAGACCATTCTTGGGGGAAAAACAACTTCCGGGAAATTCCTGTCCTAGAGAGAGAGATTCCCATCATGACTTGTACCAACTTTTTGTGTTCATACGGTCACAATGCCTCAGATGTTTTCCTTTTTTTCAATTAAGTTGTTTACTTATTTATCCTTGAAATGCAGGTTCTATTTCTAGTATTTACTCTTCATGATTATCCATACATTAGTGCCTGTCCCTTTATAAACTGATTCTCAGGAAGTGCTACAAATAAAAATATTGTAAAACATATCAGACTTCATGAAGAATTTATCCGCTATTTAAATTGCAAGTAAATTTATCAAATTGCTATTTTCCCGTCAAAAATTGGTAGAATGATTTGAGAGGAGACTTCTCGGAAGAATAGGTTATGATAACTATGTAACATCAATACCTATTTAGTTTGGCGTTTAGTAGATCAGAACCATAGATTTAAACACAATCCAAGTATTGAGTGACCTCAACCAAGCCTGTATTTGTCAGCTTTCATTCAGTGATAGCACATTTGTCTAGATTTCAAATGTTTGGATACTTGGAACATAATATAAGCCTGTAGTAAAGAATGGTTGGATGTTAAAATAAAATTGTTGTGCATCTATTTAAAAAGAGATTTTGTTTTGGTTCTCTGGACAATGTTGCATTCAACCAACATCACTAAAGGAATAATTTTTTTCATTGTGGATATCAACTGGTGAATTTTTTTTGTTTAGAAATATCTACACAATTGGCATTTAATCTGTATATTAAAGGTTGAGGTTAGAAAAAAGATGCATCATTAGACTCATGTTACTGTAACGTAACATGTAACGTTAGGTCCATTGTTGATGAACTAGGCACCAGAGGATTTATAAAAGCTGAGTGCTTTCAGCAAGAAGAAAAATAGTAAATTTATTAAAATTAGAAATTCAATATGAGTTGGTGGCAAATATATATCAATTGTCACTCTGGGTTATATCATGAAAATTTCTTGCTGTGACTGCAGTGTTTATTACTCAGTCATTTCAAATTTTGAGGTATCTATAATAAATTTCCCCCATATCTTGCTCTTATTTGATGAGCTTCAGGCTACAATGCATTATGATTTTGCAAGACTACTGCTGTTTTCGTCTTGGTTAAAAATGGCGTCCCTGCTTGTTTTGTTTCTCTCTCAATTTAAACATTGGAAAGACCAATGCTCGGATTTTTAACTCTTGACACAAGCTGCATCCTTGCCAAAGATTTCAACCACCTTGGTCCATGTATTGAGTTGAGACTGACAGTCCACAACTTTGATCTTTATTTTCCAGTTTCCTGACAAATTGATTCCAAAACTTTCACCCTTGGAGTTCTTCATTTCATACATGCCAATGTTCCCTTGGCTTCTTTTTAAAAAATGATTTCATAAAAGTTTTGCTGACTTACTTAAACATCACCAAAATCCTTGCTGTGTCACCCCCATTCCTCACTGACCATTGGAACAGTTCCTGCTTCACTCTCCAAGTTTTCCATTTTCTCTATTCATAATTTCATTCAGCCCCATAACTGTCTAAGAACTCCGACTTATGGGTCAAACCATTTTTTGTTTCATCTGTGTGTTTATCCTCTGAGACCTAATGTTCTATCATTTCCTCTCATAAACTGAACTTCTCCAATCTGCTTCTGTTTTAACACACCCTACCACAATGGCTAAGCATTCAGTAATCCTAATTGTATATCCCTTGGCTTAGTTTCTTTATATGGCCCAGAGTGACTCAAAAGTACACAGCATGTGATACATAGTACACTGTTCTGCTTTTTTGAATAATGTTAAGTAAAATCATCACACAAATATTGTAAGTATTGATCTCACATTTTATAGGATGTTGTACTGCCCACAATTTGAGGGATTGTGAATTTACTAATTAGACATTTAATGAATTTTGTTTTTTAAAGTTTTGGATTTGTAGTTGTCTTCGAGTAGTGTTCTGTTGCAACTACCTGGCAAAAGTGGAGACTGGCAAATTATTTAGTATTGTATGGGAGGTCACATTAATAATGGTGGTATTTGGGGTATGACAGTGCAGAAATGGGAAATGGTACAGTGGGAATAATGTGTGTCTTATGGGGTGGCAATATCAGGTAAGGGTTAATTGCAATTCAAATTTAAGTAAACATTTAGTAATGCAAATAAACTGGTCAAAGTTTCATACATTTAATAGGAATTTTTTTATCAGTAAGTTCTTCAAGCAATAATCTTCATGGGGGAGAAAGCTGCCACATTGTTTTGAATTATGTTTAACTGGAAACCTTTCAGGTCCACAAGTAACTTGTGAAGTAGTAATACAAATAAAATAAACCTAACGTCAGAACTATTTTGTGGTACTGATTGAGAATATAGTAGTAAGGATTTTACCAGAGATAGGATGGTTCACATGGGAATGCAAAGTAGTTGTACAGGGATCGATAAGACTTGTGACAAGAGAGTGAGATTGATAAGTCTCTAGATTATAAGGTTTTATATTTTCCCTCAAGCTACTTCTCATCCACACAATCTCACTACTTTGGTCAACGTGATTGTTCGAAGTGTTCTGTGTGCATTTAAATACGCAGCTGAGTAGCACACACAAAATGCTGGAAGAACTCTGCAGGCCAGGCAGCATCTATGGAAAAGAGTGCAGTCGACATTTCAGGTTAAGACCCTTCAGCAAGACTGGTGGAAAAAAGATGGGAAGAGTCAAAAGGTGGGGCTAAGGGAGAGAGAAACACAAGGTTATAGATGAAACCGGGAGGGGCAGGGATGAAGTAAAAAGCTGGGAAGTTGGTGAAAGAGATACAGAGCTGGAGAAGAGGGAACCTAATAGGAGAGCACAGAAGGCCATGGGGTGAGGAGCACCAGAGGGAGTGGATGGGAAGGTGAGAGGCATGAGGAATGGTGAAGGGGGTGGGGGCATTACTGGAAGTTGGAGAAATTGACGTTCATGCCATCAGGATGAAGGCTACCCAGACAAAATATAGCTCCTCCAACCTGAGTGTGGCCTCATTGCAACAGTCAAGGAGACCATGGACTGACATGTCAGAAAAGTAATGGGAAGTGGAATTAAAATGAGTGGCCACTGGGAAATCCTGCTTTTTCTGGTGGATGGAGCTTAGGTGCTTGGTGAAGTGGTCTCCCTATCTGTGTTGAGTCTCACCAATATACAGGAAGCCACTCTGGGAGCACCAGATACAGTATATGACCCTAACAGACTCACATGTGAAATGTCAGCTCACCTGGAAGGACTTTGGGGCCTTGAGTGGTAGTGAGGGAACGGGTGTTGGGGCAGGAGTAACACTTGTTCCGCTTGCAAAGGTAAGTGCCAAGAGGGAGATCAGTGGGGAGGGACAAATGGACAATGGAGTTGCATAGAGTAAATAATCTGTTAAAAATTACAACTTCCATGAAAAAGGCTAGTGTTGATCATTGATTAACTACTTGCTTTAGTAAAATACTCTTAAAGAATTGTTTCTGGTCAGAAGCAGAGACTGGCCTTTGGAGGTGCTTCTCTTGTTCTGCGATTGGTATCGGTAGATATGAAACAAATAGTAATTACAGAGTAGACAAGAAGAGTTTAATGTTATAATATTCAGGTTGTTTGAGGGGTTCATCTGAAAAGTCATGAGGAAAATAGTATATTAGTTAAATGCACCAACGATGTATTAGCCAATTTCAGCATGTCAGGTCTAATGATCAGTGCCAAATAGGATTGCCATGGGACACAAATCATTTCAACACTGAAAAAGTAATTGAATGAGGAAGAGATGGTGTAGTTTTAAGAAAAGTAGGGGAACAATTAAGGAATTGGAGATTCTGCAGCATCTTCATCAGGAAATTAATTTGTATTGTTATGCCCGTGGCCCCCTCATTTTTGAGAATCACAGGATCGCTATTGATTCGGGTCAGGAGACCCAGGAAATGTGAGAGAGACACACAGATTCCTCTGTGTTTGGAATGTGTCCTGGGCCTCTAAGAGACAAAGCCACGGATAAGGGCCATTATCGCTTGGAGACGGAATTGTGTATTGAGGACTGTACGATTCATCGAAGCCTGCAGGCAATGAACTGGGGGGGGGGGGGGGGTTGGTGGAGGGATTGCATCATCCCAACCTATTTGACATCTGAGACCCTGTGAGTCAGGGTAAAAGAGGGTCTGGGGAACAGCCCCTTCTGACGCACCAGAAGAAATGCTCGAGTTCCTGTAACATTGTAATAGCGAAAGCCGGTGGAAAAGCCCACGTGCGTCCTTTTCCATTTGCCTCGGAATTGATGGGTCTTTACCACTGAAGCACAGCTTTAGCTAACAACAAAGGAGAAATCAGTCCCCAAAGACTCTCGAAGGATTGCCATCATAAAAGGAATGGGCAAGTTAAACATCCGTCTTTCTCTCCAACCAAAAAGCTGCAGCTTGAATGAACTTGAGTGACTTTTATATTTCCATCAGACAATACATTATCCCCTAGACAATGATAGAGCTATTTCTTATTGATTATTATTATACCCGCACTTTTAGATTTAGTATTGATGACGTATATTATCTGTATGTTTGCTTTGATATTATTTTTGTGTATTTTTATCAATAAATACTATTAAAAATAGTACCATCAGACTTCAATGGACCTCTCTATCTTTGCTGGTAAGTGACCCAGTTACGGGGTTCATAACAGTATTGCATTCATTATTTTCTTTAAAATATCACTTTAAGCCAAGGACTTTGTTATATTTGGAAAGGTGTCAAAAGTTGTGGCATTGTTTTACCAAATTCTCATTTGGGAAGTAAGAGACTCAATGATTCCATCTCTTTTGAAAGAAGAGTTCCAAATAAGTTCCAGAGGCCCAGTCAGTGGGAACAGAGCATTTCGAGGACATTGCTTGCAGGTTGGCAAAGCTTGTATAATAGGGGCCATGGGAAGGCCTTGGCATTAAGGCATTCTACAAGTATGTGAAGAGCAAGAGGATGAGCCGTATGAGAATAGGACCAATCAGGTGTGATAGTGGAGGAAGTAGTGGAGATATTTAATGAATACTTTGCTTCAGTATTCACCAGTGAAAAGGACCTTGGCAATTGAGTGGATGAAATGCTTGAGTATAGACATCAAGAAAGGACGTGCTGGAGCTGTTGAGAGGTATTAATTTAGATTAGTCACTGGGACCAGATGAGATATACCCCAGGATATAAAAGCAAAAGAGGAGATTTCTGAGCCTCAGGCGTTGATCGTTGCATCATCAAAGGCGAGAAGAGAAGTACCAGAGGATTGAAAGTTTGCAAATGTTGTTCCCTTGTTCAAGAAAGGGAGTAGGGATAACCCAGGAAATTATAGACCAGTGAGTATTACTTCAATGTGGGCATATTGTTAAAGATCCTGAGAGGCAAGATTTATGAGCATTTGGAGAGATATAATCTGATTAGGGATAGTCAGCATGGTTTTGTCAAGGGCAGGTCGTACCCCACAAGCCTAGTTGAATTCTTTGAGGATGTAACAAAATACATTGATTATTCTACATACGTAGAAGAGTGGATGTAGTGTATATGGATTTCAGTAATGCATTTGATAAGGTTCCCCATGCGAGGCTCATTCACAAAGTAATGAGGCATGGGATCCAAGGAGACCTTGCTTTGTGGATCCAGAACAGGCTTGTCCTCAGAAGGCAAAGGATGCTTGTAGGTGGTTTGTATTCTGCATGGAGGTCGGTGACCAGTGGTGTTCCGCAGGGATCTGTTCTGGGATCCCTCCTCTTTGTGATTTTTATAAATGTCTTCGATGAGGAAGTAGAAGGGTGGGTTAGTAAGTTTGCTGATAACACAAAAGTTGGGGGTGTTCTGGACAGTCCAGAGGGTTTTCAGAGGTTACAGCTGGATAGCTATAGGATGCAGAACTGGGCTGAGAAGTGGCAGAAGAGTTTAACCCAGATAAGTGTGAAGTGGTTCATTTTGGTAGGTCAAATTTGAAAACAATATATGAATGGTAGGACTCTTGGCAGTGTGGAGGATTAGCAAGATCTTGCAGTCTGTGTCTTATGGAACACTCAAAGCTGCCGTGCAGCTTGACAGTATTGTTAAGAAGGTGTATGGTGAGAAAGCCTTTATTAACCATGGGGTTGAGTTCAAGAGCTGTGAGATCATGTTTGGTCAGTCCCCACTTGGACTGCTGTGTTCAGTTCTGGTCATCTCGCTAGAGATGAAGATACTATAGAGAGATTGCAGGGGAGATTTACAAAGATGTTGCCTGGATTGGAGGGTGTACCATATGAGAAGAGGTTGAGTGAACATGGCTTTTTCTGTTTAGAGCAATGCAGAATGATAATGTGACCTGATAGAGGTGTATAAGATGATGAAAGTCATTGATCGTGTGGATAGCCAGAGGCTTTTTCCCATGGCTGAGATGGCTAACATGAGGGGGCATAGTTTTAAGGTACAAGATGTCAGAGGTAAGTTTTTCACACAGAGAGTGTTGGGTCAATGGAATGGAATGCACTGCCAATGACAGTGGTAGAGGTGGATAAAATAGGGTCTTTTAAGAAGTGTCTTATATAGGTACATGGAGTATAGAAAAATAGGGGGCTTTGCAGTAGAGAAATTTTAGGCAGTTTCTAGAGTAGGTTGTATTGTTAGCATGACATTGTGGGCCGAAGGGCCTGTAATGGCTGTAGATTTCTATGTTCACTGTTCTATGAGTTTTCTGTGATGGCTTACCCTTCTGCTAAGATGGCAACTCTTTGTACAGCTGCAATGAGAATTATCCAATATTCCTGTTTAGAGTGGATACTGCTGTGTACTTTGCTTCAAGGAAACATGGCTCACTCCCACCATTTCAGATGCAGCACTACAGCTTTACCATTCTCTGCAAAGTCATTGAAAGGTAGAGAAGGTGGAGTATGCTAAATGATCAATTGAAAATGGTGTACAGACTTGGTGGCTTGTCTCAATCCTGCTCACTTAAATGGAACAGTTAGCCATCAAATGTTTTCTATTTTATCTGCCAAGAGAGGCTCTTCCATCATCCTGGTAGCAGTGTGCATTCCGCCTCAGGTCAGCATCAGCCAGGCACTGGATGAGCTGAGCACCTTGATCAGCAATCATGAAACAATGCTCCCTGACGCCTTCTCTATCAATGTGAGGGGATTTCAACCAGGTCAGCTTGAAGTCTCTGAGCAACTACCACCTGAGGAAACAAAGGAACCAACATACTTGACCACTGTCATACCACCCTGCCATTCGTGCCATCCCATGGCCACTCTTTGGAAAGTCTCTTTGCTAGAGAACTGACCATTTTGGCTTACCTCTGGTAGATCATCCACCCAACAGTATCCAAAGTGATACCTGTTACTGAGGGGAAAGGCCACAGGGATAGCCTGCACTGGCTGCTCATTTCCTTGTCCTCCCCTGACGGTCACCCAAGTTATTCATGTCCTGCACCTAACTACCCTTCTATTCCCTGTCAATCAACCCCTCAGCTTCCAGAATGACCCAGAGTATATGCAGCTCCAACTCAGATTCCATAATATTTTCTAAAAGAAGCTAAAGCCTGATGCACTGCTTGCAGGTATAGTCGTCAGGAACACGGAGGTCTCCCTGTATTCCCACCTTCTGCAGAAGTGCATTCCACTATCCTGTCCAGCATCACCACTGCTCTAATTGTGCAATAAGAAAAAGAAAATTAAACAAAAAAATCTACCTACAGCCTCCACTTCTTGCTGAAGAACATAAGAAATAGGAGCAGGAGTGGGCCAGCTGGCCTGTCGAGACTGCTCTGCCATTCGATTAGATCATGGCTGATCTGTCCATGGACTCATCACCACCTACTTGCCTTTTCCCCATAAACCTTGATTCCTCTGTTCTGCAAAAATCTATCCAACCATGTCTTAAATATATTTACTGAGGCAGCTTCCACTGCTTCACTGGGCAGAGAATTCCACAGATTCACCACTCTCTGGGAAAAGTAGTTCCTCCTCATCTCCATCCTAAATTTACTTACCTGAATCTTAAGGCTATGCCTCCTAGTTCTAGTCTCACTTACCAGTGGAAACAACTTCCCTGCCTCTATCTTATCTATCCCTTTCATAATTTTATATGTTTCTACAAGATCTCCTCTCATCCTTCTGAATTCCAGCGAGTACAGTTCCAGGCAACTCAATCTCTCCTCATAGTCTACTCCTTCATCTCCTGGAATCAACCTGGTGAACCTCCTCTGCACCACCTCCAAAGCCAGTATGCCCTTCCTCATGCAAGGAGAACTGCGCAGTGTACTCCAGATGCGGCCTCACCAGTACCCTATACAATTGCAGCATAACCTCCCTGTTCTTAAATTCAATCCTCTAGCAATGGAGACCAACATTCCATTTGCCTTCTTGATAGCCTGCTGCACCTGCAAACCAACCTTTTGTGATTTATGCACAAACACTCCCAGGGCCCTCTGCATAGTAGCATGCTGCAATCTTTTACCTTTCAAATAATAATGATTTTCCATTTTTCCTTCCAAAGTGGATGACCTCACATTTACCAACACTGTACTCCATCTGCCAGACCCTTGCCCACTCACTTAACCTATCATTATTTCACTTCCTCTCAATTTAGTGTCATCAGCAAACTTAGATACACAGCCTCAACTCCCCACTCTTAACATTGGCACATTCACACAATGGCTGCTCCTCTTAAACCTACTGCTTTTTTTAATTGGCCCTTGCCAAGCACCTGATTACACACAATCCAATGTCCCCAAGCGAATTGTGGCATACAGGATTTCACAACTGCCCCACTCGCTTCTTTGGAAATCTCTCCTGTTACATAAAAATGTCTCTAAGGGAACTGTGATGCACTGAATGTCTGGTATGTCAGAAGTCCTTTCCCCACGTCTGGTATCCCTACTTTGCCTCTTCATAGTTTCAGAGTAAGATGATTTCAATACCTTTGTAGCTTTGACAATTATCCAAAGCCATTAGTTGATCTTTGTACCATTTATAGTGCTTTGATTCTTTTGGGAAAACAGCAAGCTTTCATGTAAATTTATATTTGGAAACAATAAACATGCTTTACCAAAGTGTAATATTTAAAAGAATATTTTAAATTCCATATTTAAAAGAATACCCCAGCGTCAGACCTATGCCCATTAGTATAGTACAGACGATTGGATAATAGGGAGTCAAGTTCTACTTGGGATTTGCAGCTGCAGTCTCCACATCTCCTGGTTCCCATGCGTTTCTACTGATGTCACAAGCTGCTCTTTCGATGAATCAGGGCTGCTCTGTGAATGCTGGCAAGCTTAAAGTTAGAATGGTGAGTGGCCAAAAGTGGCACTGTAGCGACAGCAAATACTCACAGGCAATTCGTTGATCCATCCTCAAGAGTACATATTATGCACTGTAGGATTTAGAAAGCCATTTACAAGGTCAGACTGGAGGGTCATAATGCAGTCCAAAAGACAGAAATTTCATCCGAACTAGAGGAAAAGCCAGTATAAGAAGATTGCATGGTCATGTGCTGAACACTACTGCAGGTACTAGGTTGTCAACTACAGAGAATATAATCAGTTGGAGGTAGGACATTGAAAGAGTAGAAGTAGGAAGGGGAAGTCGGGGCACACACCAGTCCTCATCAATGGATTAGAAGTGGAAAGGGTGAGCAGTTTCAAGTTCCTGTAAGTCAGCATCTCTGAGGATCTATTCTGTGCTCTACATGTTGATGTGATCACAAAGAAGGCATGGAAGTAGCTATATTTCATTAGGAGTTTGAGTAGAATTGGTATGTCACCAAAGACACTTAAGTTTCTACAGTTCGAGCTTTCTAACTGGTTTAATCACCATCTGGTATGGAGTGGCCACTGCGCAGGATTAGAAAAAGATGCAGAAAGCTATAAACTCAGCCAGCTCCATCATGAGCACGAGCTTCCCCAGTATCCAGGACATCTTCAAAAGTGATGCCTCAAAAAGGCAGAATCCATCATTAAGGGCCCCTGTCACCCGGAACATGCCTTCTTCTCATGCCTACCATTAAGGAGGATGTACAAGGTCCTTGAAGATGCACACTTTAGGAACTACACTTGAAAGGAAGCTTTTTACTTACTATAAAGATCAACACACTTCTTTTGGTATCAATGGTGACTAACTTTTTTTTACATAATGTTGGGAGTGGGTGAAGAATTCCATAAAATTGGCTGTTAACCCTGAACCTGTCAATAATTGGAATATTTCATTAAGTTCTTTTTAAATATGAATGTTGTAGGTATCCATAAGCAGAGGGTATAGGTATAAGTAGGAGATTTAGAAGGGATTGACAAATTTTTTCCCCACTTAGAATATACTGCCTGAGGTAATGGTGGAGGCAGGTGTTCACATAAATTTACATAGAACATACAGGCACATTACAGGCCCTACTGTTGTGCCCACCATGTAACCTACTCTAGGAACTGCCTAGAATTTCCCTAGCGCATAGCCCTCTATTTTTCTAAGCTCCATGTACCTAAGAGACTTTTCAGGGACCCTATTGTATCCACTTCCACCACCACCGCAGCAGCTGTGCATTCCATACACCCACCACTCTCTGTGCGAAAAACTTACCCGACATCCTCTCGGTACCTATTTCTAAGCAGCTTAAAACTATGGGCCCTCCTGTTAGCCATTTCAGCCCTGGGAAAAAGCCTCTGGCTATCCACACAACCAATGTCTCTCATCATTCTATCAGGTCACCTCTCATCCTCCATTGCTCCAAGGAGAAAAGGCCAAGTTCACTCAATCTATTCTCATAAGGTACGCCCTCCAATCCAGGCAAAATCCTTGTAAATCTCCTCTGCACTCTTTCTAAAGTATCCACATCCTTCCTGTAGTGAGGTGACCAGAACTGAACACAGTACTCCAAGTGGGGCCTGAGTAAGGTCTTATATAGCTATAACATTACCTCATGGCTCTTGAACTCAATCCCACATTTGATGAAGGCCAACACATACTCCATCTTGACAACAATGTCAACCTGTGCAGCAGCTTCGAGTGTCCTATTGACATGGACCCCAAGATCTCTCAGATCCTCCATACTGCCAAGTCTTACCTTTATACTACATTCTGTCTTCAAATTGGACCTACCCAAATGAACCACCTCACACTTATCTGGGTTGAAGACCATCTGCCTCTTCTTTGCCCAGTTCTGCATCCTATCAATGTCCTGCTGTAACCTCTGACAGCCCTCCAGACTATCCAGAACACCCTCAATCTTTGAGTCAAACTTACCAATCCACCCTTCAACTTCTTCATTCACGTCATTTATAAAAATCACCAACAGGAGGGTCCAGAACAGATCCCTGCAGAACACCACTGGTCACCAAACTCCATGCAGAATACAAACCATCTGCAACCACCCTTTGCCTTCTGTGGGCAAGCCAATTCTGGATCCACAAAGCAAGGTCTCCTTGGATCCCATGCCTCCTTACTTTCTGAAGGAACCTTTCATGGGGAGCCTTATCAAATCCCTTACTGAAATCCTTATACACTATATCCACTGTTCTACCTTCATCAATGTGTTTTGCTACATCCTCAAAGAATTCAGTCTCATAAGACACAACCATCCCACGCTGATTATCTGTCCCTAATCAGATTATGTCTCTCCAAATGCTCATAAATCCCGCCTCAGGATCTTCTCCAACAACTTGCCCACCAGTAAAGTCAGACTCACTGGTCTATAATTTCCTGGGTTATCTCTACTCCCTTTCTTGAACAAGGGAACAACATTTGCAACCCTCCAGTACTTCTCCCATCCCTATTGATGACGCAAAGATCATTGCAAGAGGCTCAGCAATCTCCTCCCTCGCTTCCCACAGTGGCCTTGGGTATATCTCAATCAGTCCCAGTGACTTAACTAACTTAATGCTTCTCAAAAGCTCTGGCACACCCTTTCTTAATGTCTACATGCTCAAGCGTTTCAGTCTGCTGTAAGTCATCACCACAATTGCCGAAGTCTGTTTCCCTGGTGAATACTGAAGCAAAGCATTCATTAAGTAACTCCACTACCTCCTCTAACTCCATGCACACGTTTCCACTATTGCAACTCATTGGTCCTATTCTCACACGGCTCATCCTCTTGCTCTTCACATACTTGTAGAATGTTTTGAGGTTTTCCTTAATCCTGCTCACCAAGGCCTTCTCATGGCCCCTTCTGGCTCTTCTAATTCCATTCTTAAGCTCCTACTTAGCAACCAAGAACATTCTCATTGTTACGTACTTGGAACTGCTGTGACATGGGTTGAGTGTTAGAAAATGAAATTAATATAGACAGTGCTTGGCCTGGTTCTTGCAGTATGACTATATTCACTCTATGTTAAATCATTTGTCACCATATGAAATAGAGTTTGGTTGAGAAATTTAAGACAAAGTTCAGAGGAAATGACAATGTAATACAGGATTATTAAAAAGCTACAATTTATTTTTAAAAGGCTTTTGGCACTATATACTTCTGTTCTGAACACAGCTGACCACCTTTAAACCATATTTTCTTTTTTAAGAACCATATACAAAGTCTGAGGCAGCCAAAGTATGATACAACAGAGAAAATAAATCCAGTTCTTTTTTTTTAAAAAAAGCTTTTTTTTTACATTTGCATTAGCTTCAAACAAAAAAAAGATTTACCCCACCTTCAAAAATGGGAGGCATTAAAATAGATGTGATCTGTATCATAAATCACATTGTGGTGCATTGCAACAAAAATATTAAAAATTATAATTACGTTTAGTCTATATACAAATCATACAGTTTAAAAACAGTCTTAAAATAATTTTGTTCTTCCCCTTCCCAGATAAGATCTGCAACTGTATATTTTGTGAATTTCCATTACAGTCACTTCTTTTGCTGAATATAATTCATCCGTATTCTTCCTTGTTGCATGATTGGAAAACGCTGGTTACTGTGGATTGAAGAACCTGCCAAAGTAGGCACATAAACAGGTTTTAGTGGCAAACATTATACTTATACTTGGTGATCATATAAACATTTTTGGTGCAACTTGAAAAAAAATTATGAACTTAGCTACAATGCCATATCCAAACAATTCCACACAAATATGAGAATACCTGGTCCGGTCAGCAAATACTAGCTACTTTGCCTTAACTAAAGAAACTCTTGAACTTGCCTATAGATAGACAAACAGAGTTTACTATTTACCTAATTAGCTGCCATTTTCAAGTTATGGTATGTACGGGTCAGTTATGTGCTGATCTTACCAAATGAACCAAAAGCAAAGCTTTAGTCATTCGTTCTGTTTCATGGCATTTGACCATTTCAATGCCTATATCTATTCTGAGGTTTCACAGAAAATCTTGATCCATTTGGGATGAGGGAAATAATGGAACCAATGAATTCAAAGGTTATCTTCTCAGTAGATCTGGGAACAGTTTCTACAGAAAGTTACTGGCACACAAAACTAAGGGATACTTAGTTATTACATAACATGAAAAATGTTTGGCTTTAGTGGTTTATTAAAATTCTGCAGGAACTACTTTGCAAATCTTTTATACTTGTAGGGAATTCATTACAAGCTGAGAAGCAATGTTCCAATATTTACCTGCCTTATCACTTAGCAAAAGTTAAACCAGATTAGAATGGTTTGTTATTAATGGTACCTTGAGAATAGTAGGATTTGTTCTGCTGAGGATAGTTCGTATTTCCCTGCTGAATGAAGTTTTGAGGCATTCTGTAAGGCCACGGTGCTTGAAAATGAGAAACAGGATGATGCTCCCAAGGCATGGTTGGAGGATTTAGTTTTGCAAATTGTCCCTGAAACCTTTGATCTATGTTTCCGTGGAGGAAAGAAAATGTTACATGTTTGTTTTAAGACATAATTGCTTACAATGAACAGTTAGCAACCTAAAAAACCTCCCTTCCAAACTGAGGGACATGTATTTTTTTCCTTATTTCTTGTGTAATGTCTTGTTTTATTCTTGCAAAATGTAAAAGTAATATAGTTTACTGCAAGATATACTTATTTCAAAAAACTTAGCAGTTTAAAAACAGTGTCACAAGTACAAGCAAAATATTAGCATTGTACTAAAGGCAGTGAATTTAAAAACACTGTAAAGGATTTAATTAGATTTTTTTACAAGCAACGAACTTGTAAACATTAGTTTCATTTATAATTAAATTTAAAACAGAGTTAACTCAGAATAATTTTACACAAGTGCAAAGTTATAGCTCAATTACCCCAGAAACCTTAAGCACCCCTTTTACAGGAACAATTCTTGTACAAGTAGTAATATTTGTTCAAACGCTGTTTTTTTTTTCTGTTGAGATTGTTTGAAATAAAATTCTAAAGATTAAAAACAGAAGTCTGAGATTGGTCATAGGCTTTTTTAATGGTTTAATTACTCCTGAATCAATAGTCTTTTTATAACTTGTATTGTAATTATATGATTTTCAAAATATTGCCTACAGTAATCAATTATACATGATGTATTTTGCTAGTCTAGCATTTCCATATAAGATCCATATGGAAACTGCAATTTTTACTCAGCCACAATTAGTATTTGGTACATTCTTTTATTTTTTCCTCCCCAAACTCAAATTCATGTTAGTGTTCTACTTTGCAGATCCAGGCATGACATCAGTATACGTGCACACATTCAGCTTCCTCATACCAATCAATGGTGATTGATAGATAGGGGTTGGAGCCAGCTAACTTTGGGAGGCAACTGATGTGCCACAGTGTCTGCCCTAACATAAAGCAACACAGATTGCGTATCATATAGTCTTTGTAGTGGAGTGTTTATCATTAGCACAGTGCCACCACAGATCATCAGCAATGCAGCAAAGCTCATTTATCATCTTATCTGTTAATATTGCTCCTTATACCTCTGGCATAGTCATCGTGTATTTTGCTCAATCACACTTTACATAATACATTAAAATGTTGAATGAACTATAAATAAAAAATTAATAATGTCCATTACAGAGCACATTAGAATAATAGTTACATATTAATATAATGAGAAAAAGAAATATACCTGAAGCTCCCAGAGTGCCATTTCCCACTAGTGTGCTGCGAGTCATGTGATTGTGCCACTGTCCATCGTGAGGAGTGTTGGAGATACCCATGGGCCTGGCAGCAGGCTGAGCAAAGATGATACTAGGATCATTGAGATTCATACTGTTGGGATTAGCTGTGTTGCTGCTAGACCGCATAGGGAAAGGCATGTTGGGGTGATTACCAGATGCAGAATGAAGGACAGCAGGCCAAGTATTAGCAGGCATTTGCACCTGGTGTTGTGGTCTGTGTGACTGAATGAGGTTCACACCGTGCAGGTTGGGATACTGACCTGGATGATGCTGAGCATATGGTAACAGGGGCAACTGAACCTGATGGGTTGGTTGAGCAAGTGTCTGTGGAAGTTTATTTTGAGAACCAGCTTGTTGGGTCTGTGGATGGGAAACAGTAGCTGTTTGAGATGCGTTTGGTGTTATTTGCTGATGCGTAGTTTGAGGAGAGTAAGGAGGCATCTGATGTGGTTCTGACTGAAAATTAGAAACAAAAAAGCAATGAGACAAACTATTGCTCAGGTAAATGGATTTCCAGTTTCTAACATTCTTTCACTAAACCATGTTTTAAGAAGGGAGGAAATAATTTACAAAATTTTGTGTGTGGCAGGAACTGTAAAGTGATAATAGTTCCGAAATGATTTATCTGATAAACCATTTTCAAAAACAAATACAGTCACTACAACTATAACAATTCTGCTTATCTGCAACACTTAATTTTCATGTAACATTGTTAAATAGAATTCAGTTACAATCAGGGGTTTCTCCAGCGCAGTAAGCTTTAAAAAGGATTTAGGCAGAATAATGACATACGCCAATTTCAACATCAGGGACTTCAAGGCTGGAGGAAACCCTGTGCAACTGCAATACTCTGGACAATAACCAAAACCAAATGACTTACACTTTCTGAAGGCTGCCTGCTATGTTGTGGATAATCCTGATGAAGTTCTGAATGTGACACCGATGCCTGAGAAGTTGCTACTGTCTGTATATTGGACAGATTCCGTGTAGCCTGAGGAACTTCAAAATTAAAAAAAAAACTTAAATTCCAAACAAATACTTAATGTTAAATAATACTACTTTCTGAATTATTTCACTCTTAATCAATGCTGCTTCTACTTATTAAATATAGCTAGACTTTCCCATCTGAAACTTCTGATCTCCCTGAAGAAATGACTGGCTACCCTTGCTCTATTAGGGCGGCAAGAAAAAGTTACTAAAGCTGCTCCGGACAACTGGGTCTTCTGTTTCTTTGTATTTTTGTGGTAGAGAAATGCCAGATCTTCAAACACTTAATATTCTATAACAATGAGATTTGGAACTTGCCTTGAAAAGCAATTCAATTAATGCAATTCTGCACAAAAGTTCCAATGTGATTTATCATCTGCTATTTAATAGCCATCATGCTTCAAAGTGTTCATAATTATGGCTCTATCTAAAGATAAATAAAGAACTGTTTAGGAAATTGGCTGAGTAGCAGGAGACATGGTAGAGAAAATCAGCAAGGGTTCAGTCTCTGCCTAGAGTCCTGCAAAGATCTATATTGAGACCTTACATTCATGTTACAGGTAACCAGAAAGAAAGCCATGATCCAACTTTGGCAGTGACACAAGACAGCATTATAAGTCATGTAAGCAGAAATATAACCAATAGAAGACACTAATCAATCAAGCACCTATTTGGTTCTTCAGGAAATTAAATCTACCAGCCTTGCCCACTTTGACATATTTGAAATTTAAGACCCATAGCAAAGCTAATGATTTACAATTGCTGATAACTTGCAACTTCTAGCAAGCCAAATATCTCAAAGGTAATTTGAATTTGGAT
Source organism: Hypanus sabinus (assembly GCF_030144855.1). NCBI lineage: Eukaryota > Metazoa > Chordata > Chondrichthyes > Myliobatiformes > Dasyatidae > Hypanus > Hypanus sabinus. Next base: position 43,463,216 of record NC_082716.1, on the reverse strand, counting down.
AATCAACACAGGCTTTCAGTAATGCATAAATTCTATGAATTAATTAAAAAAAAGGCAAACCTTGGAACTATAATATTAAGAGTGGTTTCAACATGCTAGAATTCAATGTTTAAGATAAGTTTGGATAGGTACATAGATGGTAGGTGTTTAGCGAACTATGGTCCAGGTGCAGGTCAATTGAAGTAGGCAGGTTAAATGGTTTGGCACTAGATGGGCTGAAGGACCTCTTTCTGTGCTGTACTTTTCTATGTCTGAGTGCTGAGAAGCATTACTCTCCACAGCTTAACCCGTGAAGTATATTCTCTGAAGTAATATGAGCGCTACATATACGCAAAGATTGTCATTGCTTTCAAGTTTTCTTTGGTTAGGAAGAAGCCTGGGGTGACTCACTCAATGATTTTCTTTGCATTTTGAAGAAGATCCCTTTACTTTCCTCAACAGCATTAATACATCTGGGCAAGCAAAACCTATGTTCTACTATCAAGCTATTATCACTGAAAATCTATTCTTAAAATATTTTTGCATGTTTTGAGGGAATAACAACACTTTTTACCCATGAACAAATATTAAATATATCTTTTCCCCAACATTATGATTACCTGACACAGTGTTGTTCCGTGTTCGGGATGTTCTGTATTCTGGGCAATCCCTTCTCATATGACCAGTGTCACCACAGATAAAGCATCGCTTTTCTCTTAATTCTTTTTCTTCTTCCTTTGAATCTTTTGAATCCTTCTCTTCCTCTTTCTCATTTTCTTTCTTCTTCATTCTTAAACAAAGTAACACGCAGTCAAAATCTCAATTCTTTATTTGAAAAATGGCAACAAACAAGGATGAAACTCTTATTCCTAGTTTTGACTGATAGTATAATTTTTTTGTTTATTAACAAAGTGCCTTCGAAGTTACTGATATTTTTTCAAATAGCTTTACAAGGTTTATGTAAAATATTATAGTTAATTAGACTTGCAGAGTATGTGGTGGCAGGAGAGAATAAAACACAAGGAAAAACCAGTATCGGGTGGAAGACGAAAGTAATTCAATATCAAAAGGATTAAAATATAATATAGGAAGTTGATAAAGGCATAAATAATTTAGAAAAAGTCAGTTCAAAGGAGTGTATAAGCATTTCTTCTCCCTCTCTCAAAAAATTATAAAGAAAATATACTCTGAATGCAGGAAATTAATTATCCTTGAAGATAGAGAGTTTGAATCGAAACATCAGTTGTAACAGATATCTGTACCTGGTTGGAAGCCCGAAAAGAGTTTATGAGTCATATATGATGGAAAAAGCACTAGATCCTTTTTCATGATGTGCAATCTTCGTAATGTTGAATCTCTGAAATTATTAAACTTAAATGCTGGGTCCTAAATAACATAACCTACCCAGTTAGAAGAAAGGAGGTTGTTTCTTGTACTTGTATTGAACATCATTGGAACACTATAGGAAGATGAGGACAGAGGCCAGAATGTGAGTGGAATGGACAAGTAAAATAGCAGGCAGCAGGAAATTCAGGGTCATGTTTGTGGACCAAATAGAGGTTACCCACAAACAGTATCAAAGTAGTACAGGTAAATTACTCTTTCATTTTTATTTTTGTGCTCTAAACAGAGTGAAGCAGGTAAAACTACAGTTGTGGCTTTGAGTGTTACCATGAAATGGGGATTGATAAAAATGTAAATCTGAACCAGAAGTGACCGGCGAGACCAGTGGTACAAAAGTACACTATTCCAATTTGCATGGGAGGACAATAGGCAAAGGCAGATATGCAGAAAAATGGATGAAACATTGTTGAATGTCTTGCCAACGTGATACAGAGAAAGCAGGAATGAAAGAAGAGGGAGATATGTTAGAAGTAATGGCATGAAGTTAGCATGGATGAAATGGGAGAATGGATTCTCACACGATTACAAATTCATTGTTACCTCCTTCGCTTTGGACAATCTTTCATGTAATGTCCAATTTTCCCACAGATACGACAACACCTGTCATTTGGTGCCAACTCCCCATCAGTAAGGAATTTTGAATCAAAAAAATAATCCTAAAAACAAATACCAGTTTCAGGTTAACGATTATTTGATTAAGATATAAAATTAATTGCTGGAAAATAACGTTCTTCAATGATAGGCACATATATGATTTAAAGGGTCGAACAATATGATGTAACATTTGAAACAAAAAATTCACATATCAAATTTAAACAAGCAAGGACAATACATTTTGCTTCTAGTTTTCCATTATTTTTAGTTTTTAAATTCACCCCTATTTTCATTCTTGGTACCCTTTTTCATTCTAATCCTACAAAGTTTTCATCTATTTAAATTTTCCAGTTACTGAAATCACATTTTGGCATAACTTCTACTCTTTGATCACCTGTGTCTCTTTGTAGAACATCAGTTTACTTCAATACTTGTGTATCACTTCTAATGTTCTTCCTGCATAGGATAACCTTTCTTTTCCTCTTATTCATAATATTCATACTTATTCTTATAAGTAAAAGACTTATATCTCCATTTCAACCTCTTTTGTTCTCTCTCCAAACAATCTAGCATGAAATCTTTCTATCCAATATTTAGTATCTGCATTGGATATGGATTTTGGATGGATATTGGTTTCCAAGCTGACAGCAGACTGTGAATCCCAAAAGTCCAGATTACATGCCTGTAATTACCTTAACTTCCACCTCCCACCACATGGACCCCAAAATCTTTGCCAAAATTGCTACCTCTGTGATAGCATGTGAGAAAAAGACTGAATTAATATGAAAGAACAGTGTAAAACTACAATACTTATGATTGTTAATTACTTATATTTATTCATGGCTTATAAGTAAGATTTTAGTGGTCAATATAGATCATAATAACTCAGCTCTCAACTGCCAAGTAAGACCTTACAAACATTCTAGACAACATATTTTGGAACATACATACCATATCTATTAATGGTATTTGATACAAATTCTGATTAACTGATATAATATACAACATACTGTAGAAACAAATCATTGAGCTCAACTAGCACTTACCAGCTTTTATGGTCTTACAAGTCTCTTCAAATACCAAATTCAATCCATTTTATTCCTCCCTCCTTGTATACTTACCTTTTAAAAGGCAATAATGCTCTGCACCCCAACTACTCTAAGTGGTAACAAGTTCTACATTCTAACCACCCCCGTGATGAATTAAAGTCTTTATTAGTTCAATTAATAACATCTAGATTCACGGCATTGTCAGAACAAACATAATGGGAACTGGACAAATTAGGAGAATGGTTTCCCATACAAATGCAAATTCATTGTTATCTCCTTCATCTTGGACAATCTTTCATGTAAAGTCCAATTTTCTTCACCTGGAAATATTTACTCAATTTCTATCCATTCAAGCTTTTCCAAGGGAAGTTATGGAAACTATGATGATTAAAGAGGAGGAAGTACTGGCACTTTTAAGGAATATACAAATGGATAAATCTCTGGGTCCTGACAGGATATTTCCTAGGACCTTGAGGGAAGTTAGTGTAGAAATAGCAAGGGCTCTGACAGAAATATTTCAATTGTCATTAGAAACAGGGATGGTGCCAAAGGATTGGCGTATTGCTCATGTTGTTCCATTGTTTAAAAAGGATTCTAAGAGCAAACCTAGCAATTGTAGGCCTGTAAGTTTGACATCAGTGGTGGGTAAATTAATGGAAAGTATTCTTAGAGATGGTATATATAATTATCTGGATAGACAGGGTCTGATTAGGAACTGCCAACATGGATTTGTGCGTGGAAGGTCATGTTTGACAAATCTTATTGAATTTTTTGAAGAGGTTACTAGGAAAGTTGACAAGGGTAAAGCAGTGGATGTTGTCTATACGGACTTCAGTAAGGCCTTTGACAAGGTTCCACACGGAGGTTAGTTAGGAAGGTTCAATCGTTAGGTATTAATATTGAAGTAGTAAAATGGATTCAACAGTGGCTGGATGAGAGACGCCAGAGAGTAGTGGTGGATAACAGTCAGGTTGGAGGCTGGTGACTAGTGGTGTGCCTCAGGGATCTGTACTGGGTCCAATGTTGTTTGTCATATACTCTAATGATCTGGATGATGGGGTGGGGGGGGGGGTAAATTGGATTAGTAAGTATGCAGATGATACTAAGATAGGTGGCAATGTGGATAATGAAATAGGTTTTCAAAGCTTGCAGAGAGATTTAGGCCAGTTAGAAGAGTGGGCTGAAAGATGGCAGATGGAGTTTAATGCTGATAAGTGTGAGGTGCTACATTTTGGTAGGAATAATCAAAATAGGACATACATGGTAAATAGTAGGGCATTGAAGAATGCAGAAGAACAAGGTGATCTAGGAATAATGGTGCATAGTTCCCTGAAGGTGGAATCTCATGTGGATAGGGTGGTGAAGAAAGCTTTTGGTATGCTGGCCTTTATAAATCAGAGCATTGAGTATAGAAGTTGGGATGTAATGTTAAAATTGTACAAGGCATTGGTAAGACCAAATTTGGAGTATTGTGTACAGTTCTGGTCACCGAATTATAGGAAATATGTCAACAAAATAGAGAGAGTACAGCGAAGATTTACTAGAATGTTACCTGGGTTTCAGCACCCGTTACAGGGAAAGGTTGAACAAGTTAGGTCTCTATTCTTTGGAGCGTAGAAGGTTGAGGGAGGACTTGATAGAGGTATTTAAAATTATGAGGGGGATAGATAAAGTTCACTTGGATAGGCTTTTTCCATTGAGAGTAGTGGAGATTCAAACAAGAGGGCATGAGTTGAGAGTTAGGAGACAAAAGTTAAGGGGTAACACAAGGGGGAATTTCTTTACTCAGAGAGTGGTAGCTGTGTGGAACGAGCTTCCAGTAGAAGTGGTAGAGGCAGGTTCAATATTGTCATTTAAAGTAAAATTGGATAGGTATATGGGCAGGAAAGGAATGGAGGGTTCTGGGCTGAGTGCAGGTCGGTGGGACTAGGAGAGAGTAAGCGTTCGGCACAGACTAGAAGGGCTGAGATGGCCTGTTTCCGTGCAGTAATTGTTATATGGTTATAAGACAATTAAAGCACTAGATCAGATCACCTCAGCCTTCTCATAATAAAACATCTCTGGATCAAGTAAGTAAACACAGTTAGAAACAGTTATACCTTAAAAGTAAATTGGCACATAATAAAATATGTTATTGTAGCAATGCAAGGTGTGGCTCTTGGAAAACTATTTAGGATATTAAAAGTGCAGCTAAAGTATCATCTTAAAGTAAAGTAAAATAATTGTAAGTATACCGTTTCCATGCCAGATTGTGGAGATACAGGAGTCCCAAATAATTTGCGTCCATTTATAAAAGCTTTCATTATAAAGTTGGTCACTGCAAGAAAAATAGCAATTATCTGCATTAGAGCTACATTTATACTTCTGATGCAAACGAATGCTTGTAAAAAGCTTAACTGAAAGAGGACATACTTTTCCTTGAGACTCCAGCACCAAGGTTGTGATTCAAGTCAAAGGGATCTAGAAAACAAATTCCAGCATCATTGAATCTTGTTAGGGTTTAAAGTGTCACTGACTTTCTTCATTCATTCTGCTATCATAGAATTATTAGAAATAATAACAAGCTTAGATTTACTGGTGAATTTAGATTCAATTTCAAGATCTCAGAATATTCCAACAGTTTTATAACTTTTTGTTTCATCTTTCTGTATTCCTTTCAGATGGCAATGAACAATGTGACACTGCCTATATAATCAGCTGCTTATAGGCAAAATAGTTTTATCTATAGTGAACAGACAAGAAACTAAAAGCTTGTAGGAAACACCATAAATTTACTGATTATAATTCAAGACCAAAAATGGAAGATCACAGATGGCTTCATTACAATTATGCAAAAAATTATTATTTAAAAGGAAAAGGCAAATGTACATTTATTGCTCTGAAGAATTTCCAATGTTGGAGAGACTAAATGCAAAGGCAGAGAATAGAGGCCAGGCACTCATCCACAGGGAATGGGAAAATTAAGAGACAGATTACTTCAGAGAGCTTTCATATAATCAGCTGGTTTATGTTGAGCTCAAAGACAACTTTCCCTCTTTCTGGATAGTGAATAATTTGCAACATAATGCCAAGAAACACATTGTGCCAGAAGGAAAGCAAAACGTAGCAGCTTTAGCTCGGTCAAACATTCCCAGGTGCTTCAGAGGTCTATTATTAAAACAGCCTGGCATCAAGTCATACATTGGAGTAAATGGCCTAAAGTTTAATTGAGTCAAGATATTTTATGCAGATATGCAGGGACTTGAGTAATAAATGTTAGAATTGAAGACCTAATCAGATGAAGGAAGAATAATTAATACCAAAACAAATAAAACTGAGAATGTAGAATTAGATGAGTACAGACATTTTGGAGGGTTTTGGGCTACAGGAAATGGGCAAAGTAAGGTCATGGGAGGAAACTGAAAATAAAGTAACTAGTGCAACATAAATAATAGTACAGAGAAAGAAATAATTCAAACAATTGTCATAAATGAAGTATTATAGGGGAAAGGTAATGAACAGACAGCAAACATGCCAATGTTCAAATCTGGTCTACAAAGACAGTGATAATTTGATAAGATAAAAGGACAAGGCAAAAAAATTCAGCCTGCTTGTATGTTCTGTGCAAATAATAATTAAAACTGTTCTGTATTAATGTTCCATCTTTTGTCCTTATACAAAATATGAAAATCTGATGTTGTAATTAGTGACATACCAACAGAGGTAGATAAAAAGTAAATGGATAAATGCATTAAAAATCCATACCTTCTATTGCAATGCATTTTGACGTCCATTGCTTCTCAAATGTTGTTAGAAGTTTCTTCTGTCTAATGCTAATAACATATTCCTTGAAATCAAACTCTTCAGTGTAAAACCGCAGAAGACCTAACCAGAGCTCTCCCACTGATTCTTTGTTCTTCCCAAGTTCTGGCAGTCTTTTCTTCTATACCAAGTAAGAAGAATATTTTTTAAAAAATTCAACGCTTGAATGTATAGAATATTAAGATGTGAAACAAGGCAATTCAGCAAAGATCTGGATGTTGTTGATAGAAGCCGCAAGTTTTTTTAAAAAACGTCATCACATGCAAGACTTTTGCACGTGTCCCGAATTTATACAGCTGTAGTTGTCACAACATATTTCACTAAGTTCTAACACTGGATTCCAAGAAATCCAGTCTTTGCACTAATGAATTCAACTGACAAATTCTGTATCAACAAAATCTGGCCAAGACTGCAACTGTATTGATTTCAGAATTTTTGTTTAAGTCTTTCCAATTAAAATCATAAGTCAATTTTAAAATGTACCTACAAGTTGTTGTAACATCCAATTTATAATTTAATATATATATTTTAAAATTACATTTCTGATCCTTTTTAAATATTCCAAGGCATTCAGAAACATTAAACATTGCTGAAACTTACAAAAGTTGGCAAAGCTGTGTTTTATCAGTTGTGAAACCTGTTACAAGACTTCTTACTCTTACAGCTTAATATATCTCTTTAATAAACTCTCTGAGGTTCTCCACCATTCAGGCCTAATCTTTGGGGTCCTAAGAGTTTGAATCTGTGGATAGGTCTTCCTCATCTGCAATAAGTAAGTTCAAGTTCCAGATGACTACATTACCTGCAACTATTTTCCAATCTGTGATCTTCACAACTGATAATGGCTATTAGGTTTTAATTCAAAAGGAAAGGGTAGTTTTTGTTCATTTCTAGGAAAAGAATTGCCAACAACTTTAGCAGAGGAAGAATCAGTGATCGCAATAAGATCTCAGTAAGATCTGATCTCTGGTGAACATAGAAACAAAGAAAACCTACAGCACAATACAGGCCCTTCAGCCCACAATGCTGCGCCAAACATGTACTTACTTTAGAAATTGCATAGGCTTACCTATAGCCTTCTATTTTTCTAAGCTCCCTATTGTATCCACCTCCACCACCGTCGCCAGCACCCCATTCCATGCACTCAAGACTCTCTGCGTAAAAAAACTTAACCCTGACATCTCTTTTGTACCTACTTCTAAGCACCTTAAGACTGTGCCCTCTTGTGATAGCCATTTCAGCCCTGGGAAAAAGTCTCTGACTATCCACATGATCAATGCCTCTTATCATCTTATGCAGCTCTATCAGGTCACCTCTCGTTCTCTGTTGCTCCAAGGAGAGAAAAGGCCAAGTTCACTCAACCTATTCTCATTAGGCATGCTCGCCAATCCAGGCAACATGCTTGTAAATGTCAGCTGCACCCTTTCTAGTTTCTACATCCTTCTTGTAGTGAGGTGACCAGAAATGAGCACAGTACTCCAAATGGGGTCTAACCAGGGTCCTATATAGCTGTAAAATTACCTCTCGGCTCTTAAACTCAAACCCACGATTGATGAAGGCCAATGCAGCATTAGCCTTCTTAACCACAGAGTCAACCTGCGCAGCTGCTTTGAGTATCCTATGGACTTGGACCCCAAGATCCCCCTGATCCTCCACACTGCCAAGAGTCTTAACATTAATACTATATTCTGCCATCATATTTGACCTACCAAAATGAACCACTTCATATTTATCTGGGTTGAACTCCATCTGCCACTTCTCTGCCCAGTTTTGCATCCAATCGCTGTCCCGCTGCAACCTTTGACAGCCCTCCACACCATCCACAACACCGCCAACCTCTGTGTCATCAGCAATTTTACTAACCAATCCCTCCTCTTCCTCATCCAGGTCATTTATAAAAATCATGAAGGGAAGGGGTCCCAGAACAGATCCCCAAGGCCCACCACTGGCCACCAACCTCCATGCAGAATATGACCCGTCTACAACCACTCTTTTGCCTTCTGTGACTAAGCCAGTTCTGGATCCATAAAGCAAGGATCCCATGACTACTTGAATACTGATAGAAGTCTGAGAAAATGGCACAAAAATCCAAAGACAAAAGCTCAATATTTTCGATATAGGTACCTTTCCAAGGAACTGGAAGTTTTGAACAAACCTACTTCAACACTCCTCCTCCTCCCAGACAGAACAGAGGTAGAGTTCCCCTTGTCCTTACCTTCACCCTATGAACCTCCATATTCAGCATACCATCAATAAGATCTCTCCATCAGCCATGTTTTCTCATCCCTTCACTTTCTGTAGAGACCACTCCTCCTGTGACCCCCTGGTCTGCTCATCCCATCACACCCATCCCTCCCTTAACCCTGGCACTTTCCCCTGTCCTCTCAAGAGATGTAACACTTATCCTTACTCCTCCCTCCTCACTACCATCTAGAGACATAAGAAGTTCTTCCAGGCAAAGCAACGCTTCACACGCACTTCCTTCACCCTTGTTCACTGCATTTGATGCTCCTGATGTGGTCTCCTCTACATTGGTGAGACCAACGCCAGAATTGGCGATTGTTTCACTGAACACCGATGCTCAGTCTACAATGGCCATTTCAAGCTTCCAGCTGCCAACCATTTCGCCTCTCTCCCCATTCCCACACTGGCCTGTCCAGCCTTGGCTTTCTCTACTACCAGGATGGAGCACAACACAAACTGGAGGATCAAAAATTGTATTCCAGTTGGATAGTCTACAACTCAGTGATATAAATATTGAATTTTCCAATTTCAAGTACCCACCCAATTTTTTTCTCTCCCCCTCACCCTTCACCTCCTTCTCCAGATCCTCCCAATTGTGACCCCTTCACCTCCGTCCATTCACCAACTTCACACACATCCTTCCAACCCCGAATTTGATATCAACTATTCACCTCCCATCTGATTCTCCTGTCCCTTTTTCTCTAATGATTCACATTTTTACTGCCTTTACTTATCAGAATCAAGCACTGATGTCCAAGCAACTGTCTCCTATTGTTACACAACCCTGACCCCACCTTGTTTCATCTGTTGCTTTCTTCTTCCTCTCTGTCTGTGACTATCATTCATTTTCCACAGTCTTCCAACACCAACCTCGCTCATTTCACCTACCTGGGTTACCTGGCTATCGTCACACAGCTCTCCTCACTTTACTAATTACCTTAGACTCCTTTCTTGCCACTCCCCTTCTCTCCTCTCTATTGCCCATCTCCCCTCTCCATTCTCAGTCCTCATGCAGGGTTTCAGCCTGAAACATTGACAAATGTTTTCTTCCCACCGATCCTGCTCGACCACTGAGTTCTTCAAGCAGACTGTATGTTGTTCCAGATCTCAGCATCTGCAGTCTTTTGTGTCCTAAAGGAATTGAGCCTCTTTCTAAAGGACAACACTCTTATCACAAGAATTAGTCTGGTGAATTTCCTTCAGACCACCTTTTTTTTGTCAAGGGGACCAAAAGCCTTCTAGGTGTGGTTCACCAACACCTAATACAATTGTAACAAAACCTCCCAATAACTCACTCAAACCGCTTTGCCATAAGGAAGTTTTTGTCTTCTTAACTACTTGATGAACTACTTCCTAAACATTTGTGAATCTTGCACTGGGATATCTAATCACTTTGAATGTCATTCATTTGAAGAATGAGAATAAACCACCTTTTAATTCCTCTTACCAAAGTGCATGATCTCGCTGTAAACTCCACTGAAAGGGTGAGATTGTGGCGACCCATTTCCTGGCACATCCGAACCTGCTCACAATTAGATAGCCTACGGGGGTTTGCGAGCACAGAGCTTTGGAGCCTCTGCGCCACGGAGGGCAGGTTGAGGGAGGCTTAAAAGTGAGGCTGAGGATTTCGAATAAAGTTTTTCCTTCGACTGCAGTTACCGACTCCGTGTCGTAATTTTAGCGCTGCGCGTAGCACACCGCTACAATTGGTGACCCCGACGGTCCAAACGATTTTTGGACCAGAAATGACCGACGCCGCCTCTGTTCATGCGGTTTCGTTGAAACTGCCGGGTTTCTGGACACAGCGACCGAACCTATGGTTCCAGCAAGCCGAAGCCCAATTCCACGTTCGCCAGATCACCTCAGAAGACACCCGCTACTACTACGTGGTGAGCTCCCTCGACCAGGACACAGCGGCCCAGGTCGCGGAGTTCGTACAGTCGCCCCCGGCAGACGGCAAGTACACGGAATTCAAAGCCCTGCTCCTCAGGACTTTCGGACTCTCACGGCGCGAGCGGGCTGCCCGTTTACTGCACCTGGATGGCTTGGGCGACAGACCTCCATAGGCTTTAATGAATGAGATGTTGTCTCTGGCCGACGGACACACACCCTGCCTCATGTTTGAGCAGGCATCCTGGAGCAGCTGCCCGAGGACATACGCCTGCTGCTGTCCAACGCGGATTTCAGTGACCCCCGGAAGGTGGCAGCCCGGGTGGACTTGCTGTGGAACGCCAAAAAGGTGAGCAGGGCGTCCATCGCACAGATCTCCCAGCCACGCTCCCAGCAGCAAACCAGTCCAGGCCCGGCCGCAGAGCCCGCCAACCCCCAGCCCAAGGAACACTGGTGCTTCTACCACCAGCGGTGGGGCGCAGAAGCCCGCCGTTGTCACCCGCCCTGCAAGTTCCCGGGAAACGCCAGGGCCAGCCGCCGCTGATGGCTATGGCGGCTGGCCATCGGGATAGCCTCCTGTATGTGTGGGATAGAAGGTCGGGACGCCGGTTTTTGGTCGATACTGTTGCCGAGATCAGCGTTTTACCTCCGACGAGTTACGACACCCGCAGGGCACTGGGTCCCCCCCGAGGGCTGTGAACAGCAGCACAGTAAGGACGTATGGCACCCGTCAGGTGCAGCTACAGTTCGGCTCCAGCCAGTTCACGTGGGACTTTACACTGGCCGCCGTAGCCCAACCGCTTCTGGGTGCGGATTTTTTGCGGGCTCACAGCCTACTGGTCGACCTGCCCAGGAAGAGACTGGTACACGCCGAGACCTTTCAGACGTTCTCCCTGGGTGCAGCCCAGTTGCCAGCCCCTCACCTCGGCTCCATCACGCTGTCCGACAACGACTTCACCAGGGTCCTGGCGGATTTCCCATCGGTTCTGGCACCGCAGTTCACAGCGGCCATGCCCCGACACGGCGTACAGCACCACATCCCGAACCAGGGACCACCCCTCCACGCCCGCGCTCAGCGGCTTCCCCCGGACAAGCTCCGACTGGCGAAGGAGGAGTTCCAGAGGATGGAGGAATTGGGGATCATCCGGTGGTCCGACAGCCCATGGGCCTCCCCCCTGCACATGGTGCCCAAAGCGACGGGAGGCTGGAGACCGTGCGGCGACTACTGCAGGCTGAACGAGGCTACCACACCGGACCGCTACCCTGTGCCGCACATTCAGGACTTTGCAGCAAACCTGCACGGCGCACAGATCTTCTCCAAGGTAGACCTCGTCCGAGGGTACCATCAAATCCCGATGCATCCTGACGACGTCCCCAAAACGGCTCTCATCACCCCGTTTGGCCTTTTTGAGTTCCTCCGCATGCCGTTCGGCCTGAAGAATGCTGCACAGACGTTCCAGCGGTTAATGGACGCGGTGGGGCGGGACATGGACATCTATTTGGATGACATCCTCATAGCCAGCAGCAGTCGTCAGGAGCATATGTCCCACCTCCGTCAACTCTGCGCCCGACTGAGTGAGTACGGTCTTACAATCAACCCCGCCAAATGCCAGTTTGGACTCGATACCATTGACTTCCTGGGCCACAGGATTACTAAAGACGGGGCAACCCCTCTGCCCGCTAAGGTAGATGCGGTCCGCCACTTCCCCCGACCCACCACGATCAAAGGCTTTCAGGAATTCGTAGATATGTCAATTTCTACCACCGCTTCCTCCCTTCAGCTGCCCGGATCATGCGCCCCCTGTTCGCCCTGATGTCGGGTCCAAGCAAGGACATTACCTGGGACGAGGAGTCCGCCGCCGCTTTCGTTCAAACGAAGGAAGCTTTGGCGAACGCCACAATGCTAGTACATCCCAGAATGGACGCCCCTTCTGCCCTCACAGTGGACGTATCTAACACGGCAGTCGGTGGGGTGCTGGAGCAACTCATCGCAGGTCGCTGGCAACTCCTGGCATTTTTCAGCAAACACCTGCGGCCACCCGAGCTCAAGTATAGTGCTTTCGACCGGGAACTGTTGGCGCTCTACCTGGCAATCCGGCATTTCAGGTACTTCCTAGAAGGTCGGCCCTTCACCGCGTTCACGGACCACAAACCGCTTACCTTTGCGTTTACGAAAGCGTCCGACCCCTGGTCGTCCCGCCAGCAATGCCACCTGTCCTACATCTCTGAATACACGACGGATGTCCGGCACGTCTCGGGTAAGGACAATGTCGTGGCGGATGCGCTCTCTCGCCCTACCGTTCATGCCCTTTCCCAAGGGGTAGACTTTGAGGCACTGGCAGAGGCGCAGCAGGCGGATGAGGAGATTCCGAGTTACAGAACCACAGTCTCCGGTTTGCAGCTCCAGGACCTCCCCGTAGGCCCGGGTGAGAGGACCCTACTCTGTGACGTCGCCACCGGCCAGCCCCGTCCCGTCGTCCCGACAGCCTGGCGGCGCCGTGTTTTCCACTCCATTCATAACTTGGCGCATCCCTCCATCCGGACAACTGTCCGGATGGTTTCCAGCAGGTTCATTTGGCACGGACTCCACAAACAGGTCAGTGAATGGGCCAAAACGTGCATGCACTGCCAGACGGCCAAGGTGCAGCGCCAAAGCCCCACCGCAGCAGTTCCATCCCGCCCACCGGCATTTCGACCACATTCATGTGGATATTGTGGGCCCCCTGCCAGTGTCGCGCGGAGCCCGAATCTTGCGCCCGAGCCCTGATCACCACCTGGATATCTCGCTTTGGTGTACCGGCCCACATTACCTCTGACAGAGGCGCCCAGTTCACCTCCAGCCTGTGGTCAGCTATGGCCAGCCTTTTGGGGACTCAGCTGCACTACACAACTGCCTACCACCCACAGTCGAACGGGCTAGTGGAGCGTTTCCACCATCACCTGAAGTTGGCCCTCATGGCCCGCCTGTGAGGAGCCAACTGGGCGGACGAGCTTCCCTGGGTCCTACTCGGCATCTGCACAGCGCCCAAGGACGACCTGCACGCCTCGTCGGCCGAGTTGGTATACGGCGCGCCCCTGGGGAGTTCCTACCAGCCCCACGGGGGTAAGAGGAAGATCCCGCAGCAGTCCTGGGCAGACTACGCGAGAAGCTCGGTAACCTGGCCCCCATACCCACTTCACAGCACGGGCGGAACCCGACCTGCGTACCCAAAGACCTGCAGAACTGTAAGTTTGTGTTTGTACGAAGGGGCGGGCATCGGCCACCGCTGCAGCGGCCATACGAGGGGCCGTTTATGGTGCTCCGGAACAACGGGTCCACGTTCGTGCTGGACGTTGGGGGGACAGAGGAGGTTTTCACGGTGGACCGCCTCAAACCGGCCGAGTTTCCGGCACCTCGGCGCAGAGGCTGACCTCCCAAGCAGGTTCTGGCCCAGACTGTGGACATTGGGGGGGGTGTATCGCCGGTTCTGGGGGGAGGGGGTTTATGTGGCGACCCATTTCCTGGCACATCCGAACCGGCTCACAATTAGATAGCCTACGGGGGTTTGCGAGCACAGAGCTTTGGAGCCACTGCGCCACGGGGGGCAGGTTGAGGGAGGCTTAAAAGTGAGGCTGAGGATTTCGAATAAAGTTTTTCCTTCGACTACAGTTACCGACTCCGTGTCGTAAGTTTAGCGCTGCATGTAGCACACTGCTACAAGATAATACGTTTTACTTTATCCACAGAAAAATGTTACAAGAACAACTAGAGTGTTGGAAACAGAACCCAGGGGCATAAAAATGTTATGAGGGAAAGATAAAATAGATAGTTTTTCAGAATCATAACTTGGCAAATGACTATTCTCTGTACTTATAAAAGTATTATTCATCTAAAAAAATTCCCATAATGGAGGTACATTATCTTTAAGCTAAGTTGTACACAGATATTTTAAAATTAAATGATTACCAGTTCTTCAATATCGTCAAAGAAGAAGGCATTCCATCCATCTACCATTCTCTGTGGCATTTCTTTTCCATCAAAGATCTATAATATACATAAGAAATTGACTTTTATGTTCAAGTTAGAAGAAAAAAGTACAGAACAATGGCAGCCCCAGTGGATTGGATTGGATGATAAACATAAGATATCTGGCATATCTCATGTATTCATTAATTTCTTCAGTAATACCCATTTGTTACAGAAAAAATTACAGACATTAGTGAGACTGTCTGCTGGTTGGTTGTTCTTTTGTATTCCTGTTTGCTATTACTGCATGCTAAAATATGTATTCTTCACAAACAGTAGCACGACTAGAGTGGAAGTCAAACAGATTCCAACTCTCAAGCAGCTCTCACATACACATAGAACCAAACTGTACACTGCTCTGGAGGAGTGGCAGAGTGAACACTCCTTTACCACCCTTAATTTTTTCCTCTTCGTCTTTCATTATCACAGCATAGATGTTTAATCAAATTAAGGTAAAAGAATAGTCTGTAACTGTCAATTTCATTTGCAAGAAACAAATGAGTATATATCAATGCAGGTGGAAAGCTTTCAATCAAGATAACTAAAAGATCAGAAAACCTTATATTAGGAATAAAGCTGGGAAAATCTCAAATCCCATGAAAATGTATTTTATTTTACAAATCATTTTCTAGGTCCAGATAATGGAACAGTCTGCTTGGATATTTGTATCATGGCAGGGCTCTACTGTAGAAGAGAAAGATCCAGGGGTACATATCTTAATCAGATTAAAGTAATAGAATTGCTTGTAATTGTTAAATTTACTTTAAAGAACCAAATGGATAACTGCATAATATTTGAAATATTATGAAGAGAAGCCTGCAACTTCTCCAATTTGTTCCCGATTCAATTACCATTAAATTTGCTGAACTGAGGCTAACGTCACTAAACTAAAATCTTTGTGCCTAAGAAGAATAATGTGGACTGCCTTAATGACTATTACCCAGTAGCACTCACATCAAAAGTGATGAAATACTTTGAGAGGTTGGTTATGACTAGACTGAACTCCTGCCTCAGCAAGGACCTGGACCCATTGCAATTTGCCTATTGTAGGTCAACACCAGATGCAATCTCAATGGCTCTCCACATGGCTTTAGACCACCTGGACAACACAAACACCTACATCAGGATGCTGTTCCCCACAATCCTGATACAGAAGTTGCAGGACCTGGGTCTCTGCACTTCCCTCTGCAATTGGATCCTCAACTTCCTAACTGGAAGACCACAGTCTGTGCGGATAACATATCCTCCTCGCTGACGATCAACAGTGGCGTACCTCAGGGGTGCGTGCTTAGCTCACTGCCCCACTCTCTATGTACACATGACTGCATGGTTAGGCAGAGCTCCAATACCATCTATAAATTTGCTGATGAATTAACCATTGTTGGTAGAATCTCAGGTGGTGACGAGAGGGGGTGACAAGAGAGTGAGATATGCCAACTACTGGAGTAGTGCTGCAGCAACAAGCCGGCACTCAACGTCACTAAGACGAAAGAGCTGATAGTGGACTTCAGGAAGGGTAAGATGAAGGAACGCATACCAATCCTCATTGAGGGATCAGAAGTGGAGAGAGTGAGCAGTTTCAAGCTCCTGGATGTCAAGATCTCTGAGGATCTAACCTGGTCCCAACATATCGATGTAGTTATAAAGAAGGCAAGACAATGGCTATACTTTACTAGGAGTTTGAAGAGATTTGGCACGTCAACAAATACACTCAAAAACTTCTCTGGTTGTACTGTGGAGAGCATTCTGACAGGCAGCATCACTGTTTGGTATGGAGGGGCTACTGCACAGGACCGAAAGAAGCTGTAGACGGTTGTAAGTCTAGTCAGTTCCATCTTGGGTATTAGTACAAAGTACCCAGGATATCTTGAGGGAGCAGTGCCTCAGAAAGGCAGTGTCCATTATTAAGGACTTCCAGGGAGGTACAGAAGCCTGAAGGCACACACTCAGCAATTCAGGAACAGCTTTTTCCCTTCTGCCATCCGATACCTAAATGGACATTGAATCTTTGGACACTACCTCACTTTTTAAAAAATATATGTATTTCTGTTTTTCCATGTTTTAAAATATCTATTCAATATACATATACCGTAATTGTTTTACCTAGTCATTATTATTATATTATTATTATTTTTTTATTTTATTATTTTTTTCTCTGCTAGATTATGTATTGCGTTGAACTGCTGCTGCTAAGTTAACAAATTTCATGTCACGTGCCAGTGATAACAAACCTGATTCTGACTCTGAAATGAATGCTTCCTAATTACTTTCATTTACCAGTTTAATGCATTACTAAGGGCGAGTGGAAGACATCTCTCTATAACAATCCAATTTTGTGGAGAAACCTAATGGGGTACAATTCCCCATTACAAACAGATACATTATTCTCTGCATACAATAGGAAAAGGTAAATCCCACTGGAATTTCTACTTGATCTAAAAACAAAAGCCAGCACAACAGAGTAGCAGTTAGCGTGCTGCTTTACAGTGCCAGCTATATTCAGGTCCAATTCCACCATTATCTATAAGGAGTTTGTACATTTTCTCCATGACCTCCAGGTGCTCCGGTTTCCTCCCACAAGTTAGGGCTAGTAAATCGTGGGTGTACTACGTTAGCACAAGAAGCACAGTGACATTTGTAGGCTGCCTCTAGCACATGTTGAAAATAAAGCTAGTTTGATCTTCTTTAAAAAGAATTTCACATAAAAATTCTATCTGTGTTGAACAGAATTCAATGTTCAACTAAAATTTGTGAATGAAGTCCAAAGAACTGAGTTTGTTGTAGTCATTCTGAAGTATTCCAGTAGTCCAGACAAATAGAGAGTGCACCACTTGAGAACAGTTTAAAAACAAATTACAAATAAAATGATGGCAAAAAGAAAGCACAATTGATTTGATTTGATCTGGGGCAGAACAAATGTGGATAAATTCAAGTATGTAATTTAAATGAGGAAATATTAGAAAGTAAAGACAGAAATCAACATATATAATGGTTAAGACACCTGGCTGATAGTTGATCAAAAGTATTATGTGAACCATGTCGGAGGGAAGAAAACAAAAGTAGATTTAAGGTCATTTCCATTCTGTATGACTCTATAACAAGTAGCAGTTATTGTACTTTGGTAAGTTAAACCAGGGCTGTACTTACACAGTGAATAGTCGGGCCCTTATTGTAGAACAGAAAGATCAAGGGCTACAAATACATCATTTCCTGTTAGTAGGTAGGGTTGTAAAGGCAGCATTTGGCATGCTCACTGTCATCAGTCAGTGGTTGAGTTGGGAGGTTGGTAAGACCACACCTGGAGTATTGTATGCAATTTTGATGGCCAAGTTATAGGAAGGGTGTCATTTAGCTAGAGAAAGTGCAGAAAAGATTCATAAGGATGCTATTAGTACTGGAGTCTCAAGTTACAAGGAGAAACTGAATGGGATTTGGCACTGATGAGTTGGACAAAGGGCCTGTTTCTGTGCTACATAACTCTGCTGAAGTGCCAATAAATGCTATGATCAGTGTTGTAGTCCTTACTGGATAGATATTGTTTAAAATTTGTTGGACAAGATTAATAACCATAAGAGAGGGGGAGGAAGGAAAAGGAGAACAACATTCAAAGTATTTTGCTTTGTTAATTGCCAGTATTTCAACATAAAATCATTACTAAACTGAGATCCCTAAACTACGTCTGATTACAGGAATAACATTATTACACCAATACTTCTGATGTCTCAAGAACTCATACTTAAAAGAAGAATGACAGGGCTAAGATGAGTGGGAATACAGATGATTGGGTAAGTTTTAAGGAACAGCAGATCTTAACTAAAAAAGCAATACGGAGAGAAAAAATCAGGTATGAGCTCAGTCTAGCCAGGAATATAAAAGGGGATAGCAAAAGCTTTTTTAGCTATGTGAAGAGAAAGAAGATAGTTAAGAACAATGTTGGCCCCTTGAAGAATGAATTGGGAGAAATTGTTATGGGAAACAGGGAAATGGCAACAGAATTTAATGCATACTTTAGATCTGTCTTCACCAGGGAGGACACAAGCAATCTCCCAGATGTATGGATGGGCCAGGGTCATAAGATATCAGAGGAATTGAGACAGATTGACATTAGGAAAGAAACTGTGATGAGTAGACTGGTAGGACTGAAGGCTAATAAATCCCCGGGTCCAGATGGTCTGCATCCGAGGGTTCTAAAAGAGGTGGCTCAGGAAATTGCGGATGCATTGGTAATCATTTTCCAATGTTCCTTAGATTCAGGATCAGTTCCTGAAGATTGGAGAGTGGCTAATGTTGTCCCACTTTTCAAAAAGGGAGGGAAGGAGAAAACGGAGAACTATCGCCCTGTTAGCCTAACGTCAGTCGTGGGGAAGATGCTTGAGTCCATTATTAAGGACGAAATAGTGGCACATCTAGATGGCAGAAATAGGATTAGGCCGAGCCAGCATGGATTTACCAAGGGCAAATCATGCTTGACTAATCTGTTGGAGTTTTTTGAGGGTGTAACAAGGATGTTAGACGAGGGTAAGCCAGTGGATGTTGTGTACCTAGATTTTCAGAAGGCATTCGATAAGGTGCCACATAGGAGATTGGTGAGTAAAATCAGAGCTCATGGCATTGGGGGCAGGGTTTCAACATGGATAGAAAACTGGTTGGCAGATAGAAAGCAAAGGGTAGCAGTGAATGGGTGTTTCTCAGACTGGCTGGAGGTGACTAGTGGGGTACCACAGGGCTCTGTATTGGGACCACAGCTCTTTACGATTTATGTCAATGATTTAGATGAGGGCATTGAAAACTATATCAGTAAGTTTGCTGACGATACTAAACTGGGTGGCAGTGTGACATGCGAAGAGGACGTTAGGAGAATACAGGGAGACTTGGATAGGCTGAGTGAGTGGGCAGATACTTGGCAGATGTCATTCAATGTGAATAAATGTGAAGTTATCCACTTTGGAAGCAGGAACAAGAGGGCAGAGTATTGTCTGAACGGTGTCGAGTTAGGTAAGGGAGAAATGCAAAGAGACCTAGGAGTCCTAGTTCACCAGTCAATGAAGGTGAATGAGCAAGTGCAACAGGCAGTGAAGAGGGCAAATGGAATGTTGGCCTTTGTTACAAGGGGAATTGAATACAAGAGCAAGGATGTCCTTTTGCATTTGTACAGGGCCCTGGTGAGACCACACCTGGAATATTGTGTACAGTTTTGGTCTCCAGGTTTAAGGAAGGACATTCTGGCAATTGAAGAAGTGCAGCGTAGATTCACTAGGTTGATTCCTGGGATGGCAGGGCTGTCTTACGCAGAGAGATTTAAGAGATTGGGCTTGTACACGCTGGAATTGAGGAGATTGAGAGGGGATCTGATTGAAACGTTTAAGATAATTAAAGGATTTGATAGGATTGAGGCAGGAAATATGTTCCAGATGTTGGGAGAGTCCAGTACCAGAGGGCATGGATTGAGAATAAGAGGTCAGTTATTTAAAACAGAGTTGAGGAAGAGCTTCTTCTCCCAGAGAGTTGTGGAGGTGTGGAATGCACTGCCTCGGAAGACGGTGGAGGCCAATTCTCTGGATGCTTTCAAGAAGAAGCTGGATAGATATCTGATGGATAGGGGAATCAAGGGATATGGGGACAAGGCAGGGACTGGGTATTGATAGTGAATGATCAGCCATGATCTCAGAATGGCGGTGCAGACTCGAGGGGCCGAATGGTCTACTTCTGCGTCTATTGTCTATTAACCTTATTTATTTTATCTCTATGATGTTCTTTTGCAATATCTTCTGAAAACACAGTTCCTATGTTTATGCAAGATAGTTCCTATTAGTTCCTCACTTTCAACACATTTCACCATCCATTCTCTATAAGTTGTTAGTCTATTGATCCAAATTTTCTTCTAATTGAATACTGGGGCAACTGGGTTACAAGTAAACCGAATTAAGAGAAATCCAATTTTATGTAATTCTCCTATGCGGTTTTTAAAGCATTATTCAAGTAATAATAATATATTCCATGGTGTTCCTTAATAGACAGAAACAGTATGTATCCCATTTGTTTACTTATGGGTGGCAGTAGGGTGAATAATGAAATGAAATAATTACAGCAAGTGATTGAAAAGTGATAAAATATAAGCTACTATTGAAAATGGAGTATAAAGTATGCGACAGAAGCAAAAGTTTTGTTTTAGATTTTCACCAAAGGGGAAGTAAAGAATGTGATGGCTTCTCACCAGTGACTAAGAATGGTGTACATTATGGCCATTTGTCTGGAGACCCAAACAGCTAAGTCAGTGGTCCCCAACCACCAGTCGCGGCTCGATGGTTGACAACCAGTGAGCTAAGTGATAAAAAATATCAAATAATTAAAACCACTGGAATGGCATAGCAGAGAGTCACAATGCGTTTGTTTCCAGAATTGCTAAAACTTGCATGTACGTAAATATCATTTCCTATAATTAATGAAGCATTAAAAAAACGTAAGCACTGCACTTCTGTTTTCATATAGAACTGTACACCTTAGAAAACAACCCTTCAGTTCAGTCCATCCATGCCGAATGCCAATCTATACTAGTCCCAATTGTCTACGTTGACTGTATATATCTACTCCTTCCTCATTCCTGTCCCTGTCTGAATGTCTTTTCAAAGTTGTAATTATAACTGCCTCTGGCAGCACATGAGAAAGACTCCTCCCCTAGATATCCTTTAAAGTTCTCCCCTATCAGCCTACACTAATATCTTCTAGTTTTACTGGAGGAAGAAGACACTGATTATCTACCGTATCTGTGCTTCTCATAATTTTAAAAACCACTGTAAGGTCATACATCAGTCTTCTATGTTCTAGTGTGAATAAACCCAGCCAATCTGATATGTAAAGCTCTCCATTTCAGGCAACATCCTGGTAAATTTGTTCTGCACTCTTTCTAATACTCCTACATGATTTTTGTAGTGTGGATTACCATGTATATACATTCACCAGATATGTGAACCATCTACTGGTAGAGGGATTCAGTGAGAGAGGCCCTCAAACATACAACAGGAATATTAAAACTTACTTCTTGGAGAACAGGGATAACAGGTGGCTTTCTTTGCTGTAGAAAGTAGAGCACCATAAGGACGTAGGCATAAGAGGACAGGCTTCCTCTAGAGGCATCACCAATATCACAACGCTATAAAAAGTGAATTATTCAGTTAGAATAAATCCTGAGATAAACTAACATTGATAACATTGGCTTCACAAACTAAGTTCAGCTTGCTATTTTTGTTACCAGTGATGGACATTCCACTGAGATGTACAGGACAGACATTCCTATTAACAAGAACATTCCCCTGCTCAGTCTGGCCTATTCTCCAACCCCCTTTCCACTCATCAGGTCGCAGATACAGCATTTCCACTATTATTAGGGGCTTCATCTTAAAAACAACATAATCTCTACTTAGATCAGTGAATTACCAAGCTGTCTTTTGGTTGCTTTTACAACAACTACTTACAGTGTAACATGTTCTGTAAATAAACAGAACTACTGATAACAGACACAAGAAGGAAGTGCACCACTGGTTTCCCTGAGTCATGGTATATTTATTATCAAAGTATGTATACAGAATACAATTCTGACATTCAACCTCCTGTAGGCAGCCGCAAAATAAAAAAACATTCAAGAAAACATCAAACACCCAATGCGCAAAAAAACCCAAACTGCATAAACAACATAAAGTGAGCGAACATCAAACCATCAGTCTAGTAGTATTCAGTTCAGCACTGTGCCACTAGCCCACTGCAGGTTGCAGAACCTTTCTTTCCCAAAGCACCCCAGTCTGCAATGATGACCTCAATCAAACTGCTCAAAAAGAACAAAAACAGTAACCAGAATCTAGAAACAAATGCAACATGAACTTCAAAGTCCCCCAAAATGAGTCCACATCCTTGGCGAATAACCCTTGCAACATGGATCCCAAGACTCCTGCACCTTCTTCTGACAATGGCCAGCAAGAGGGAGAGGAAGACCAGTCAAATGCAAGCAGATGGTGCCGAACACCCACCCATCCTTGTCAACTTCAACTTTGCTTGATGCCTCAACTGGAGAGAGGCAACAGAATTGATCATGGGCTCGCGTATCATCTCCAGGCTTCCAGACCGTACACTCTGCTCCAAACCTCACCAACCTCCAAAGTGCCAGATTGCTCTATCGGTCTAAAAATACACTGTCAAAATGTAAGTCACTGCTCCAATTGCAAGCAGCTTAGTAGTATAATCATATCTGAATGAAGAAATGATAAAAGAAGTAGTTTAGTGAACTGTCTGCAGGACATTGTCATTGGCCTGATGTTCACTGGGGGCATTTTGAGTGACATAACCCCCAAAATACATAAGATACAATGGTTCCACTGCATGAAAATTTTGAAATACAGCTTCTTTCCCCTTACCTATACTCTTATTGAGCAATGATAATGTGAAATGTGTAAACAAACCCATATCCTAACATTATCAGTGTGTCTTGCAAATAATGTACTGAAATGATATACTCTAACACTGTTACATCAATACTGGAAGATTAATGACAATACCAGTCAGTAGCTGTTACACATTTACCCATTTTTTTGTTCCATGAATAAGGTTTCTAAATAAGTTTAATGAAGAGTCTAAGTACAAAAAGAAGTGTTTACTTAAAGAGAATTTCCATAGCCAAAACATTTATTTTCCCATTTACTAACCAAATTAAAGAGATATGACTGCTATCAAACTGTTAGAGAAGCAACAAAAATATTTGTTTCTGTTGTAATCACTCATAATTTGTATAAGGTCTCATCTCCTCCTAAGCTAGGGCTCATTAAAATGACTAAGGGTAATTAATCTATCCAAGGCTGAAGATACTTGCTGAGTTTTATTATCAGCCAAATTGGTAATTTCTCTGATTATGAATTTGTTAAGAAGATACCAATATTTGGAAACCCATGCACCCAGACTCGCTCACATAAGAATCTAGAAATCATTATATGATTATATATTATTTGAACTGTGCTTGCAATTTCAATTATCAGTTAATATTTTTTAATTGGTGAATAGGATGAACAGACATATAGCATTGAGAAAATTATATCTTTTACAGTAATTATAGAATTATATTAATATTCAACACGTTACAGATTAAGTTTTTTGCAAAACTACATTAAAATATGTTTCTGGTAATCAGTGATGAAAACTGTATTTTTCACTTTAATTTTTTATCCTTCATGTCATATAACTGAATGTCAAGACATGGTTCTAGATGTCTGGAAGTGTGTAAGATACTAAAACAAAAGGCATATTACTGGCACAATGCACCAGATTCTTTAATACAGTGTCTCTGATAATCGTCTCTTCAACCATTTGGAAATCCCAATGGTTTGGCACCTACCTCACCTGGCGATTTTGCAATTTCTACTCAGCTGTGCCACAGTTCTTGTGATCTTTTCCACTTACTGGGACTCACTTCCCACACTCCCTTTCCATACCCCAGGGTCCATTTCACCCGTTCTTGTGGTCCTGTTCATTATTGAGTTCCTGGTTCCTGCAATTCCTTTCCACCCAGTGGGACCTCGATTCTTGTGTTCCTGTCCACTCAATGGATTTGCTTTCTGATTCTAAAAATCTCCGGTTTCACTGCTGTTTGTTCACTGTCATGAGCACCAGTTCCTGCATTTCCTTTAAACTTCTTTTGTCTGTGCTCCCTTAAAACACACTTGGTTCTAATTCTTACACTTCCATTAAAATTACTAGAATTGCTGAAATGTTACTGTATGATAGCTTTCAAAGAAAGTGAACTAAAAGTGTGCTGGAGTATTAAGAAATATTACTTTTGGTCTAGAACAGGGGTTCCCAAACCAGGGTCTATGGACCCCTCAGGTAATGGTCTGGTCCATGGCATAAAAAAGGTTGGGAGTCCCTGATCTAGAAAGTCTGCTAGTCTGGCACATCAAAATCCAGAGAAATTCAGACTAACAGAGTATCACTGTACTTCGACAATGCAAAACTTCCATTCAGAACTTTCCTCAGAAACAGTGAATATTAGTTATTTTCAGTGTGAAATATGGGTGCAAGCCTGGGTGTAATGCTGCAATTCAGATTCAAGAAACCCTCACATGCAAGTAGCATTTTTCTATTTTTTGTTCTAATTTAAATAAAAACACAAAACCCTAAAATGAGTAAGCCAATGTATGTAGGAAATATAATACAGAGGATTAATCTATGATAAAGACTAATAAACTGTAACTTCTAACTGGTACATTTACCTTGGCAAACACCTTCATTGTGTATCCCAAATATTTTACTCTAGGATCTATGGCAGCATATGTAGCCAGCATCCTTGTGTTATGTTGTGCCTGCAGAAAGCAGAGTTATCACTTAAAAAAAGCCTCAAGACAGATAAACTTAATCATCCTTGTAATAATTTTTAATGATAAATTATTAAGCAAATAAGGATTCAAATTATATATTATACATAGAATAAATTCAAATATATGTAGGAAAATATCTAGAATTCCTTACCAAAGTATTGTACAAGCTGATATCTCCCTCCAACCCACTTTGTCGGTGTTCAAATTTTACAATAGGCACTTTGGCTGTTGTTATAGGCAAGATGTTTCTCAAACCTATCAAAATAGGTACAGTGATTTCTGAACAAAATTTGTCAAAATCTTGTTATAATTTAACTGCTTAAGATTGATCTAATTAAACTTTTGGACAGACTTCCAAAAACTAAAGATAATTGTCAACCTTTCCTTGGCTGTACTGTTTCTTCCAGCATAAGCCTCGGCTTCCACTGGGAGCCTGGCTTCCCACATTGAGTCAGCATGTTTCAATGAAGAAGTCAGAATATGCAGCCAGCTACACAAACTGGATGGCTTTGATAGTCAATGAGGCCTTGCTACACAGGCCACTATCAAAGCAGTCACTCTCATTCAAAGAATATGAATGTCTTTTATACTACCCACAAGTGTTTAAATTCAAACAACCCATTATAAATAAAAACCATTTTTGCAAAATGCAAACAATTCTGAAAAACATTAGGAGTTTATAAAGATAGAAAAATATACATATATATTTTATGTATATGTATATACATATACATATACATAAAAAACAATGAGAAGCAATTAAATGAAATCTGATAAAAAGCCTAGCATGCATTCCTCTTAGCAGCTCGTTTCTCCCATTCACTTTAGTGGGGTCTGCTATTGTACTCAGTGCAACCTGGTGCAAGCTCAGCAGGCAGATTTTCCAACCAGATATCTGGGAAAGCTATGAGAATCTACTGCACCAGTAGACTCCAGGAAGATTTTGCCAGTGTAGTACTACAATCTGGAACAAGCTTATCTGCCAGAAAATCCTAGTAGATTTTGTAGAACTGTCCCAATGTTAAATAACACAGGTTAAACAATAATAAACCAAAAGCTGAAATGCACCAGGCAAATACAAATATGCGAATAATATGTACTAACAAGATTACTCATGCCATAATTAAAAATTATAATGATTATTTGTTCAAATCTTGATGTTCTCATCAGAAAAAATTCACATACCTGGATGCTTTTTAAGAACTTTTGCCAGACCTTCTATTATTTCTTTACAATTGAGTTTCTGGAAGAAATCAAACCAGATTTAGAACATAACACTAGTGCACTACATTCCAAAACTATGAGACCCTGTGCACATAGCTTGCTAGTACCAGATTCTGTTAGTTGGGCTAATGCAGAAGGTATAGCCAGGTGTAGAAGGATTACTTGGGAAATAATATCAACACCTGTTAGACAGATTTTCATGCAACCCTTAATTAAACAGAATAGATATATGTGTGGCAAAGTAGAATGTCTATTTTGAAGGGAGGTGCAAAGAGGGGATAGTAATAGCTGAGCTACCAGCTGAGACCCATGGACAAGGACATAAATAAGAAAAAGTTAGAGGAATATGGGCCAAATACAAGCAAATGGAACTAGCTTGGCTGGCATATGTAAGCTTAGCCGAAAGGCCTGCTTCCATGCTGTATGATTCTACGACTAAGCGTATCCGTAACTATTTCAGTACTTTTGAAAATGCAGCTCATATTTTCACTATCTGCAATGAGTGAAGAAAATAATCATTTCCTAAGATGTCACAAATATAAAAAATTTTCAAAAGTATGTTGGATAATATTAAGTTGAAAGTTTACACCATGGTAATCCAGGGCGTTCTGGAGTTTGGAGTTCAATTCTGGTGCCGTTCTGCAAGGAGTCTCTGTATGTCCTCCCTGTGGAATGCGTGGGCTTTCTCTGGGTGCTCCAGTTTCCTCCCACAGTGCAAAAATGTACCGAGTAGGTTAAGTGGACATTAGGTTAGGGTTAATCGGGTTTGTTGGGGATTGCTAGGGCGGCCAGGCTCGGAGAGCTGGAAAGGCCTGCTAAGAGCTGTATTGATAAATAAAATGAAGTTTACATGCCGGAGTGAAATGGCAATTAGTATAATTTTTAAATAATGCCTTGGTGATGTATTACTGGCATATTGTGCTCCCTCTTTCTTCTTAGAATCATCTTCTCTTACAGGGAGCCATTCTAACTTGGTCACCTTCATCTGTTTCACAAATGTGCTTTTCCATCCTGAACAAGTCTCACCTCTGCAGTCTCATGGCCTTCCAAAGTCATGCATATGTCCAAGTCGCTATCACGAAATCCAAATCCATTCTTGGATGAACCAAACAAACACAGTCTGGCCTTATCTGCAATTCAAGTTAGTTAATGAATAAACATTAATGATCCTGGAGTCGTCTATAACAATATTGTAAAGGCATAGAATGCTGAAGAGGAAAGAAGAAGGAGGAAAGAGATCCAATAAATTGCTTAATAAAGAAAGGAAGAAGAGTATGAAGGGTAGAACATATACAATAACATAGAAGAAAAGGAATTGGAAGATGAAGCAGAAGTAGAAGCAAGGAGGGAAGAAGAGACACTGACAACAAGGAGAAAAACAAAACAACGTATAATAATTGGAACTAGTAAACACACAAATAAGAGCAGTATTGGAACCTTGCTTCATCATTCAATTTGCTTACAGCTGACATGAACAGGGATTCTTTACCAGGGATTAGCATTGGTACACAGACATGAGACTGTCTGTGTACATGTTTCTTTCATGCTTTCACTTAGTTCTAGCCTCTCGTCTATTCCCTTGCTTTCCTCTCTCCTTGTTAATGTAGAGATCCAGTGCCACCTCTTTATTGTTATAGACTCCAGGCACACAACACTTCTCATATTCATGTGGAGCTTGCTGTGTTCACCATATAGATATACTTATGCTGAATACAACTGTTTTTGAATGATTTTCTGTATCACCATATTTTGAGATGCATGTGCAGTGTGGATTGAAAGAAAGGGCACAAACAGACAATCTTGGGTGAGAAATCATTCAGGAGGTGGTAGAATATTAATAACACGAGAAGAGCTCAGAAGGAAAAGGATAATAAATTCCTAATCTAGAACTTCAAATTGTTTCCTAACACATCTTTCCACATTATGTCTGGATGATAAATCATTCAGGAGTTGGTGGAATACTTATAAAATGTGAAGAGCTCAGAGGGAAAAGGACAAAGAATCTCTAATCTTGAACTTACCATCAAATTCTTTCCGAATAAATCTTTCCAAACTTGCTAGGGTCTGTTCCCGATTTTGTTCCTCCAGAGGTGACAGTTCATCTGAAATCAAAATTTAATTATACATCAAATTTTATCTACGTTTAAATAAATGAATAAAACCAGATGTCCACGAGTTGTACTGGCATAAAAACATTCAATTACCATTGAATTCCAAAGAAAGCTACTGTTGCTTCCTCATTTATTTATTTTCCATGTAGGAAAATATATATAGATCAGCAATCTATGTAATAAACTCTACATCTTCTTTTGAAAACCAAATCATGAGATTTTTTTCTAATACATATGGTGTCATTTCAGTTATCTTCTATTTCATTTGTCTAATATTGATACTATCAACTAATGAGGGATTGGAAATTTAATTCTAATTTAACCAGACTTTAGTTTCAATAGTAAGGAAAACATACTGCTGTCATTAATTTTCTTTTGATATCTGGTAAACTACACAATTTCAAAATAACTTTTAGGTAACACTGAATTTATAATCTCTAACAGAAAAGCACATATAATGCATCCTGTAAAGAAAATGCAAAAGAAAACTTTAAAAAATTCCACAAAGAACTTAAATCAAGAAGCACAGGCAAAGTAGTATCACATCTGGTGCATTAAGATCTTAAAAACAGATTATCCTCATATCTCCTGAAAAAGACATATTTTATGGAGAAAGTACAAATGAGGAAGAATTACTACAACGAGCTACCAATTAAAAATCAGAGGAACTGATATTCCCCATACAGGAACATACAAGACAAAATCTCAATCCTTGTGCATTGAAAGGAATACTTTAATGAGAAGTTTTTATGAACTATACGGTTTTATAATTAGCAACAAAGGCAAAGTATACTTAAGTTTACTTAGTTTACTTAAGTACAGGAAATAATACTGTATATCATACTTCTTCACAAGAGACATTTCACAGCACAGCAGTTTCATACTTCTAATTTCTAGTTTCATACTTCTAATTTTTAAGTATACTTAAGTTTACTTAGTTTACTTAAGTACAGGAAATAATACTGTATATCATACTTCTTCACAAGAGACATTTCACAGCACAGCAGTTTCATACTTCTAACTTCTCAATGAATATTACTGAACTGAGTTGGATTTGATTCATCCACAATGAAATTAACATAATTTACAATTTTATAGCAGTACATGAATCATTTAGTTCGGACATATGTAGATTGGTAATGTCATAAAACACCACTGATTCAGTGTTTCTCTACCTTGAAGAAGGTATATGCTTTTAGGCTAAAATATTACTTAATCCAATACTTACTTTAGTAATTATAAGATGACACTGAACCTACCATAACACTTTGTGCAGACTAAATCGAGAATTTGCTTAAATTTATTTATCATAGGAGGCAAAGGCATCAAATCAATCTTCTTGAAGTCCTCTGGGCAATCGTTCTTTGAATGTCCATCTCGTTTGCAGATGCTGCACACAATCGTGGGAGGCTGAATATAATACAAAACATTTACTAACTTGAAGCATCTTCTAAACAAAAGTAAGCTTACCCTGCTAAATCTTTGGTGTTATTTAAGCATTAAAATAAGCTGAACTTCATGATTCCAAATTCACCAAGTGACTGTCCCTCCATATTCTAAACTGCCACTGCATTCTATGTGGCTGTTACAATCCAGTGGGATAGACAGCTACCAGCAGCCATTCACCAACAAATCTTACAGTGCACTATCGTCCAATCCAGATCCATTTGAATAACTTTGGCCCACAGCACTTCAATAGATATAATTACCTATTACTGCCATCATCAAAGTGCACGCTATATTAGCAACTCTCTTTTATGAAAATATTCAAGTTGTATTTACTACACAGAATTTGCAAATAATTTAATTTATTAAGCAGCAACCCTCTAGGCAGTGATCTTCATTTTGTGGGTTATTACTTAGTTTTAAAACTGACAAATACTTTGATAAAAGTTCCTGTCCTCATTTTTCATCTATCACCCATCAGAAAACATACCTTGATCTGTTTTACAAAGAATTCAAAATACTCAGATTGTCAAAGGATTGGTCAAATGTCTATATCATATAGATTTATATATAGGAAAATGAAAATTACTCAAAAATCAATAAAAAAAATACTACTGCAAGATAAATACTCAGATTTCTTTCAGTGGTATTATTGTATCCTCAAACAATTCACCATGTACCTCCATATAATATTTTAAAACAGCAATATAAAATTGAAATAATTGTTAAAAAACAAGTTGAGTTTAACACATAGCTGTGTCAATATCTTAAAAGCTAGTCCGTTAAGTTGACTTCCCTAACTCTTTCAGTTTTTCTCCTTACTAGAAATCTTTGAAATGTGGAGGATGACGTACTTGGGCCTCCCTACTTCGTAAACATTCCGTAAATTCAAACTCATCTATTGATTGTTTCATTACACCAATATCAAAATAAAATGAAACACCAATCCAGAAATAGGGCTGACACAGGCAGTTTTCTCAAAATTTGCTTTGCTTTCTTATATTTCCACTGTTAATGGGAAGTGTTTTTATTCCATTTTCTTTAAGAGAATTCTCAGTACGAACATTGTCACTTGCGTTAATTGTTCAAAGTATAACTATACTGCTCATCTATCCATTGCAGCCACTTTAAAACAGTGTGTTCATTAAAAGAAAATTTGAAAAAGACATAGAATGACCAAAATTGAGACTTCACTATTTCTAGATATGTGATTGATTCAAAGATTGTACTTTTAAAAATATGAACCACCATGCATTGATGCAAATCTGAATAATAACTTGCCTTTCCATTTGTTAGAATGCTTTTCTCAAAGACATAATACAGTTCCCCTGTTTCTGACACATTGTCCACATCATCAACAACACTGCAGCTCAAAGTTTCAGTTTCTGTTGTGCAAGTCTGTGAGGTAGTTGAAATGCAACTGGCAGTGCAATTTGTTCCTTCAGAGCAGTGTACTTCAAGTTTGCAACTATCTTTATGTCTTAGTGACTGTAAATTGGCTGGTGGCATCACATTTTCCATACTGTTAGACACAAATCCTGCTTCTTTCAGCTCCACTTGTTTTGAACAAATCTCTGAAGAATCAGACAACTTCAGAGTTCTAGTGGAATGCTCCACTGAATTGCAGCTGAGCAATCTTTCATTGGCATCTCTTGTACAATTGCCAGTCTCTCGATTTCCCATATCAGATTTTAGCAAATTCACTGCAATTCCACCAGTGGGAGATGAAACACTCTTCAATTCTAAATGATCAAACTCAGTTTTAACACCTTCAGTAGATTCAGCAGCTGTGTTAGCAAATACCAGTGTTCCACAGTTACTTGTCCCATTTAGCATTTCTCCATTGGAGGAACGTTCTTTCATATCTCCCTCTGCAGCAGTTCCCTTTTGTGGCAGATGACAATTCCCTGGATGTTCATCCAGTTTTGCAATCTTTTTATTGCAAACTTTCCCTTTTTTCTTTGCATCTGGTTTTACTTTGATCTCAGCTTTTACTTGACGAGAAGCAAAATATTTATATGCAGTCCTAAATCGCTCCAGAATATACTCATACACCATCTGGCTGTTCAAACTCCGAGCAATATTTCTCTTTAGTGCAAAAGGATCTATTAAAAAAAACAGCATTAAGTTTCCCAGTATCTTTAAAACTAATTATATATATTTTTAATGCATACGACATTTTTAGCACAGTTCTTAAAAATTTAAGATATTACTTGCCTGAAAGTTGCCATGAAATGAGGTTAAATAAAGTTTAACATTTCTGATTTTTTAAAGAAAGTGTAAACAAAAATGCGTTCCTTTGAAAAGCAGAAATTTCAATTCGTATTATTTCACTTTGATGTGTAATGTTTTCTGCTGGAAAATTTGTATGGGTCATTTACCAATATGACCTCAGTATTTACCAAAACAGCACAATAAATGAATTCCAACAGAACTATCAAGGAAATATAAATATCAGTCTTTTCTTTACCTCTCATCAGCCATATATGATTTGCAATGGATTAGGAACAAATATTATTTTGAAGTTAGAAGATGGTTTGCAGAAGTATAAGTAAAATTTGAAAGGCCAATCTAGCAGAACTAAAATAAATTAAAAGGAGAAACACTCAAATTAAGAAAAAGCTAACAGTAATGTGTCTTTAGAACAACTTAGTGTTTTCTATCCTGAGCAATGACGGCATATGGATTGAATACATTTGAGTTTGCCAAGAACAGACTTCAATTCACATAAGTTAAAAGAGAAGAAATTCACAACTATTAATTCCCTAATGCATAAAATGAACTTGACCCCTCAAACATTTCCTTTGTTTCTCATTGTACTTCTACGAAGGGAGTTAGATCACACCGAAATCAATACAGCGTAATCAATATTCAATGTAATTGCAGCACTCAAACTTACACAGAGGCTGCATAATCAGTAAAAATTATCCACCCATCTACCTCTTCAGACCTCTAAATATGAACATTCATTAGTGGAGTAAATTAGTTTTAAGTGTATTATTACAGTTAATATCAGAATTACAATGTCCTATTTCTGTACACCAAATATAGAAGCTTTTTATTTTAATGAGCATGGGCACTAAATGTAGAGTGTGCATTAGTGTGCAGTTATCACCCAGTCTTAAAAGCAGCCTTCACACACTGAGGGTGTGCTTAGGGAATTACTTCCTTGGTATTAAAAGACAGTGGACAAAAATATATAAATGGAGTTAAGCAATAGAAACCATGATCTTTATGAATGGTGAACCAGTTTGAGGGACTTTTCTAGTTTCTAAAAGAGAAATCCTTAACACAGAAAGCCATATTCTAAGCATATTTTAATAGTTATCTTAACATATGTTATTTTAATACAGTTTAATCCCTTAATAGCATAAAACATGTTTCATTGGTCTTGTAGATCTGTTTGCACCAAGAATCAATTTGGACTCTGCATTCAAGGCTTGAAGAAGGTTGTTGCTGTAGAAGTGGGTGCATTACCACTGAACTAAACTGATATTCTGAATAACAAGGACTGGTTTTAGCATAGGAGGTTTCTTCACTAATAATGGACATCTCATCTTAATATTAATTTTCAAAATCTCAAACTTAACCCTCAGAAATTTTGTAGCACTTTACTATTTTCAATTTTGAGATTTTCCAAGATTCATTTTATAAGAAACTAAGTATTGATTAGATCAACTTTTCATTTATTAAACGTATTATTATTTAAGAAATAATTGTTCAATTACCCTCAATGGCCATTCTCCTTTTTGGCCAGTTTTTGTGTTCTCTTGTTACAAGATCTTTTACCCGTATACAGATGACATATTCTTCCAATGCAAACTCTAGAGTGTAAAATTTCAGTAATTCTAGCCAGAGGCGTCCAACTGAAACTTGGTGGGATGAATTAAACTTCAATGCAGCCTAAAAAAAGAAATGAGAAAGTATTGGTGCATGACGGGTAAGGGAGAGATGATGAGCAGATAAAACCAGATGGGGAAGAAAATTGGAAGGGTAGGCCAAGGAACAAGAAACCCAGAAGGAGGGGAGTTTGGGTGATAGAGACAGATAGAACCAGGTAGACAATGGTAATGAATCTAAGAAATGGAGAGGGTACAAGTGAAGGAGAGCAGGGCTGTAAATGGTCAAGATGAAAAAAATGGAGAAAGAACCTAGGAGTGGAAGAGGATGAGCACAAGAGAGGTGGTTAAGTAAGAAAAAAAGTGTTCACATCATTGGGTTGTAGTCTATCCAAGTGGAAGATGAGGCACTGTTCTTCCAGTTGCTTTTGGCCAGGGCAAGGACAGACAGGTTGTTCTGGGTATGGAAATGGGAATTAAAGTGACATGCAACTGGAAACTCAAGATGGTCATTACAGAGTGTAAGTGTTTCGCAAAACAGTTGCCTAGTCTGAGCTTGGTCTCTCAAATTTAGAAGTGGCCGCATCGAGAGCACTGAATGCAATAGGCCAGGATAGAGGAGGTGCATGTGAATGGAAGGGCCATTTAGATCCCTGGATAGTGCTAAGAGAAGGGGTGTAGGGATATCCAATAGTTTCAGGGGAAAGTGCCTGGAGTTGGGGAGCAGCAGGTGGGGAAAAATGAGTGAACCAGAGAGAGATCCTGTGGAAAGCAGAAAGGCTGGGAGAGGGAAAGATGTAACTGAGGTGGGATCTCATTGCAGCTGGTGGAAATGAAATGGGATGAATTTGAAGACCAAGAAAGCTCCCACGTCTATTCTTTCTGGGAGGAGGAGACTGTTGAGAACGTTCCATCAACCACAGTAGATAGGAAATCACACTCCTTCAAACAAAAGGGTATTTCAGAATGGAATGCTTCATCATGAGAACAAATTCAATGAAGGTAGAGAAACTGAAAGAAAGATATGATGTCTTCACAGGATACAGGTTGGAAGGAGGTGTAGTCAGTAGGTTTATAATACAGATCGGTGGATAGCTTGTCTCCTCAGAGATAGAGATCCAGAAAGGGAGAGAAGTATCAGAAATAGTCCAAATGACTTTGAGGGCAGAGTGGAATTTAGTAGCAAAGGTGATAAAACTGATGAGTTCTGCAGAAATGTCATGGACTCAATGAGCAAAATCATTTCAGTCTGTATTGCAAACAAAAACAGAAGTACCAAAATCCTAAGCAATATTAAAGAATATTAATTATAATAGGAAAACTATTCAAACAAAAAGAACAGTACTGCACTTACTCTGCCTTGTTTTTCCTTCACTGAACTATTTTGGGCATTGGATTCACTACTTTCCATCTTTCTGTTACATTTTCTGTGATCAATTTTATTTAAGCTTTTTCCATCTCCACTGTTTATGCTTTTTGATTCTCCAGAACCTGCTGGTCTGTGTTCCCACAAAACATATTCATCATTTTGTATTCCCTTCAGGTGATACTCATCGATCTTTTTCAAGTCAAAGCCTTCAATCTAATTTGTGGAAGATAATAATATAAAGTTCCTGCATTATCTCAAAAATCAAACTGAGAGCACAGATTATGGAACATACAGTAAGTAAATCTAACACTTGCACGATGAACACTGATACTTAAGTAGATACTTTATGGAAGTAAACAGAGAAATGTAGATATTTTTTGTGCCAAGAGTAGCCATGAGAATTGATATTTGCATCACATTTAACTAACTGAACCAAGTGGGGTGGAGCTAAGATGGTGCTCTCTACCTTGGAGCTCATTTGTGGAAACAGCTCAATTTCTACTATTGATGTCTCTCTCTTTCCCTTCCGAGTGGATGGGGTTCTATTGAAGACTGTGAACTGGAGTTACACTCAGACTATGGCTCTTTGTGGTGGTGGGACCCACTCCCAGGGGCTCATGATCCCTGGGATCCCCACTTTTTTGAAATCCCAAGGACATGGCCTAGGATGAGCGCGCCTTCAGGGTTCCAAGGTTTCACAATCCTGTGGATGGGCTAATTCTATGCCAGTGCTACCAACTGAAGTGTTGCACGAGAAAACAAAACATCGAGAGCAGTGGATCAGCTGTCAGAGGCTCTGTACTCCCTAAATTGCATGCTCTTGTTCTCATTCTCTCTCTCGTTGGTGGAAGAGAGTTTGTTGCTAATACTTGTGTCAGAGAACTCAAAAAAGGTGGCATGGCAGACTTTATCACTGCAAATCAGCAAGTTGTTTTATTAAATCTACCTGTGAAAGAGGACACCTCTTTTTCCTTTTTTTAGGGGGGGGGGGGAGACATTGTGATATGCCGAATTGTTGGGGAAACAGTTAGTTTTTGTTGTACTGTAGATCATGGTCTTTATTGGGGACTTTGCTATTGCATGCTTAGTGGGTGGAGGTTGCTGATTTTTTTTTGCTGAATTGGTGGGGAAGGGTTGTTGCTTTGTTGCTGCTTGTGTGTCGGGGGTGGAAGTGGGATGTATATTGTACACATTTCTCTATTATTAAATGAAACAACTATTGAAATCACATATGGATATCAAGGAAAACAAGAGTAAGCTCTTTTCTCAAAGAAAAAAATATAATTCTCACCCATGAGCCCAAGTAAGCAGGTAAAAGAGGCTCTTGTCTTTGTTGAAGAAAGAAGATTACCATCAATGTAAATGAATATGAAGGAATGCCACCTTCTGCTTGGCAATCTATATGACAAATCTAAAATCAAAAGGTATTACAAACCTTAAATAGTTGACTGTAGTTACAGTATAATACAATCTAAACTACTCCATAAATTGGACAAAAATATTGTTCCAACTCCTTAAAAATGCTGATAAAAGTTAAAAGTTGGACAACAACATTTTTTATGTGTCTTATAAAACATGAGGTTAAGCCTTCTCATTGAGAATTAAGGAAAACAAAAGAGGTCAAAGAGATGGGTTCTAAAGAAGATCTAAAAACACAAGAAAATTGCAAGGCGAAAGATACTTGGAGGAAGCATCTGACAGCAAAATGAAATTGAAAGCACATCCTCAGCATCTGGGCAAAAGGAGGAGGAAAGCACAAGAGCCAAGATCAGAAAAACAGCAGGTGTGAAAAGAGATTAGTAACACAAGAGATCCTGGAAATCCAAAGCAACACACACAAACTGCTGGAGGAACTCAGCAGGTCAGGGGGCATCTATGGAACATCGACATTTCAGGCCCAAGACCAGATGAAGGACCATTTCCATAGATGCTGCCTAACCTGCTGAGTTCTTCCAGCATTTGTGTGTGTTGCAAGAGTGTGTTATAAGTTTCTTCATTTGTATATTGCCCTTTGGCAATTCTATCCAGCCACAGGTAGCTCTGCTTTATGATGCAATATTTACATTCCTATGAAACTTACAGCAAAATTAAATTGAAAGCATGTCTTCAATGTCTGGGCAAGAGGAGGAAAGCACAAGGACCAGGATCAGAAAAATTCTGGTCTCAGGGATATCTCAAAAGGGTTTAAGCAATGGTGGAATTTTGAATTTTAAATGTGGTCAGGAAAGCACAGTATGATGGATCTCATGCAGAATTGAATAAGCACAAATGAGTTTAATAAACTAAGATTATTTAGAGTGGAACATGAATTCTAACTACAGAGGCCAAAAGAGCCAACAACAAAGCTGTAGATGCCATAATAGGTACTAGATCATTTCAGTGTTTAGCCGAAGAGCCCTATGTCTCAACCAAGATGAGATACTAGGCCATTTGGTTTAAAATACATCATCAATAAAGGGGTCCAGAGAGGTGATAGAGATTTAGTAATTCAGTGGGAGCTGAATCAGTAAGTTAGTTTTGCAACAACATGAGTTTCCATAAAGCAATCTGGTTAAAAAGCAACTGATAGATTAGGGAACACAATTTGCATTACACAACTTTCTATAAAGCCAGCTTTCTTAGTAATGTAACTATTGCATCATATAGCAGAACTAACTGTGTCTGGATAGAATTACCAAAGGACAACATACCAATGAAGAGGTGGACAAGGACAAGGATGAATGCCTGGGTATCTCATAACACGGCAGTAAGAGGATGACAGACGCCATTCCTAGGTCAGATACAGTGCTTAAATAGCAGTCCACTAACTTGCAAGTCAGAGATAGTTCCTTTTTAGAAAAATATTAGTGAAGAGGCAACTTTAATAGACTGCTCAGCACAATCTAAATATGCTGAAAAAAGCCACTCTCTCTTGTTAATATTGTGCAGCACAAGTCAGGATTCCATTTCAGTTTCAGATTTTGTATTATTTTTAGCACAATATTGTATTACAATTCAGATATGGAATTTAAGACAAGTAATCATTACAACTTTTGCTTTCCTGCAAAATTCATCTTGAGTAATTAATTCCGGAATGAAAGATTTAACCTGAACTATTTGGCTGACTTACACACCCCTGTAACCTTTAATCTTTAATAACAGAAATACTTTTATTGTGAAACCCTTTAATAAAGATTCAGTTCACAATTTTCTTTTTACTCTAAATTCTAACTGTCACTTCTATTATTTAGATCAACAGTTTGCAGAAAACGAAAATACTCACTCTTGCCCAACACCGAAAGGCTAAAACCAGTGGGATCAGTCGAGGCTCCAGTTTAACCAGCGTTGTCAAGAGATTTGTAGTAAGGCAGGCCATATCATTCCCTGCACTGACTTTACAAATCAGTCCACTGCAATTGAAGAGAACAAAGTCTTTCAGTAGTTTCTACAGGTACTGCATTTAAAAGAACAAACTTTCTTTTTGCATTTGTTCATTTTTTCTAGTTAATAGATTTGCTACTTAGTTTGCAAATTTGGAGAAGAAGGAAAAACAGCTAACAGAAGAGATGTTACAGTAATATTATATGAAGAGAGCTGTGGTTTGGAAAATTGCAATCTATTCTCTGAATCTCATTCTGATAAATAAACATTTAAATGAAGGTTAGAGAGGAAATATGTTTTCACAGCTTACAACAGGGTTGTAATTTGGAGCATTGGGGTAAACATGCAAAAAAGGCATCTGATAACTACAACTGAAAGGATCTGGATTAATTTACAACATTCAAGACTGCAAATGGTTCCAAAGTAGCTTACTGCTAATGAAGAACTTCTATAGTCACTGATGGCATGTTGAAAATTATGTCTCAAAACTAGCATTTTGATTCATGATAAGATAATTTCCTTTCATTGTTTTGATTCGTAAATAAATGTAATCCAGGAAGCTGTAAATTTCCTGTCTTCCTTCAGTCTGACCTTTTTTATTTACATCTGAAAGCACTTGTGAGGGGGTAACCAAGGTGACAGTAGGGTCGTGGATGTTGTCTCTATACAGTTTCAGGCTATTCTGAAAAGTGAGATTGCATGGGATCCAGGGGGAGCTAGCTGACTGGATTCTTATTGGCTCAGTTGTAAGAAGCAGAGGGTGATGGTTCTCAGATTGGAGGCCTGTGTCTAGCAGTGTTCTACAGGAGCTGATGCTGGAACCTTTGTTGTTTGTAATTTATATAAACAACTTGATGTGAATGTAGAAGGCATGGTAGTTTGTGAATTATACTAAAATAGGTAGTGCTATAGATAGTGTAGAAAATTATGGAAAAGTACAGGGGAATCTTGGCCAGCTAGATATGTAGGCTGGGGATAGGTAACTAGCTGTCAATCCAAATAAATACAAAGTGCATTTTGGTGTTCATCCAGGGTAGGGTCCTGGAGTGTTATGAAGCAGAGGATTTAGGAGTGCAAATGCAAAGTTTGCCAAAAACTGCCTCACAGGTAGAATCTGTCAATCACCAGTCAGGACAATGAGTATGGAGTTAGGAAATTATATTGTAATTATATAAGAAGCTGGTGAAACCACAAGTAAGAGTATTGTGTGTATTTTGGTTACATTGCCATAGAACACTGCAGCACAGAAACAAGCCCTTTGGCGCACCTAGCTAGTACCAAACCACTGATCTGCCTAGTTCCATTGATCTGCACCCAGACCATAGCCCTTCATACCCCTCCCATCCATGTATCTATCCAAATTTCTCTTAAATGTTGAAATCAACCATGCATCCACCACTTGTACTGGCAGCTTATTTTACACACTCACCACCCTCTGAGTGAAGACATTTCCCTCTTCATGTTCCCCTTAAACCTTTCACCCTTAACCCTTGTTCTAGTGTCAGCCAACTTCAGTGAAAGCCTGCTTGCATTCACCCTGTCCATACCCATCATAATTTTGTCTATCTCTATCAAATCTCCCCTCAATCCTTTACACTCTAATCCTAACCTATCCAACCTTTCCCTAGACATCAGGACCTCAAGTCCTGACAACATTCTTGTAAATTCTTTCAATCTTATTTGCATCTCTCCTGTAAGTAGGTGACCAGAACTGCACACAATACTCCAAATTAGGCATCACCAACGTCTTATCTAATTTCAACATAACATCCAACTCCAATACTCAATACAAGAAGGTCAATGTGCTAAAAGCTGTCTTCACAACCCTATCTACCTGTGACACCACTTTCAAGGAATTGTGGACTGTATTCCCAGAGCCCTCTGCTATACCACACTCCTCAGTGCCTCACTGCTCACTGTGTAAGATCTACCCAGGTTATCCCTCCCAAAATGCAACACCTCAACCTTGTCTGCATTAAATTCCATCTGCCAATTTTCAGCCCATTTCACCAGCCAGTCTAGGTGCTGCTGTAAGCTTTGAAAGTCTTCCTCATTGTCCACTACCCACCCAAACCTTGGTGTCATCTGCAAATGTGCTGATCTAGTTTACCACATTATCATCCAAATCATTAATATAGACAACAAATAATAATGGATCAGTACCTACCTCTGTGGCACTCCACTAACCACAGGCTTCCTGTCAGAAAGGCAACCATCCATTACTACTCTCCGGCTTCTTCTGCAAAGTCAATGTCTAATCCAATTTACTACCTCTTCTTGAATGCCAAGCAACTGAAGCTTCTTGACCAACCTCCTAACGGGACTTCATCAAAGGCCTCGCTAAAGTCCACGTAGATGACATCCACTGGCTTATCTTCATCAGCTTTCCTGGTAACTTCCTCAAAAACAATCTAAAAGTATGGTTAAACAATCTAAAAGCATGGTTAAACAGGACCTATCATGCACAAAGCAACATTGACTATCCCCAGTCAGTCCCTAGCTATCCAAATATTTATCAACCTGGTCCCTTAGAATACCTTCCAATATCTTTCCCACTACTGATGTCAGGCTCACTGGCCTATAATTTCCTGGTCTATTCTTAGAGCCCCTGCAATTTCTGCACTATCTTCCCTAAGGGTCTGAGCAAATACATTGTCAGGCCCTGAGGATTTATCTATCCTAATTTGCTTCAAGACAGCAAGCACCTCCTCCTCTGTAACCCGTACAGGGTTCATGAGCTCGCTGCTGCATTGCTTCATGTCAATAGACTGTGTGTCCATCTCCAGAGTAAATACGGATTCAAAAATTCCATTTAAGATCTCCCCCATCTCTTTGAGCTCCATGCAAAGATTACCACTCTGATCTTCCAAAGAACCATTTTTATCCCTCTCTATCCTTTTGCTCTTAATATATCTGTAGAAGTCTCAGGATTCTCCTTCACTTTGTTTGCTAGGGCAACCTCATGTCTTCTTGTAGCTTTCCTGATTAAGTGTTCTCTTGCATTTATTGTTAACTTCAAGTACCTAATTTGTTCATGCTTGCCTATATTTGCTACCACCACCTTTTCTTAACCAGAACCTCAATATCTCTCAAAAACCAAGACTTCCTAAATTTATTATCCTTGCCTTTTATTCTGATGGGAATATACAAACTCTATACTCTCAAAATTTCACTTTTGAAGGCTTCCCACTTACCAAGTACATCTTACCCAGAAAACAATTCGCTCCAATCCACATCTGCCAGATCCTTTCTGATGCCATCAAAATAGGCCTTTCTCCAATTTAAAATCTCAATCTGAAGACCAGACCGATCCTTTTCCATAATTATCTTGAAACTAATGGCATTATGATCACTAGATGCAAAATGTTCCCCTACACAAACTTCAGTCACCTGCCCTGTCTCATTCCTTCATAGGAAATCTAGAATTACACTCTCTCTAGCTGGGACATCTATGTACTGATTAAGGAAACTTTCCTGAACACATTTGACAAATTTTACCCCATCCAATCCTTTTACAGTATGGGAGTCCAAATCAATATGTGAAGAAGGTAAAAACACCTACTACCACAACCTCAAACAAGAGAGAATCTACAGATGCTGGAAATCCAAACAACACACACAAAATGCTGGAGGAACTCAGTGGGCCAACCAGCATCTATGGAAAAGAGTACAGCTGACGTTGCAGGCAAAGACTTTTCGGACCCAAAATGTCAACTGTACACTTTTCCATAGATGCTGCCTGGCCAGCTAAGTTCCTCCACCATTTTGTGTGTGCCACTATCACAACCTTCTGTTTCTTGCAACAGTCTGTGATGTCTCTATAAATTTGCTCCTCTAAATCCCACAGATTGTTGTGTGATCTATAATATAATTCCATTAACATGGGCATATCTTTCTCATTCCTCATTTCTAACAAGCCTCACTAGACAAGCTCTCTAGTCTGCCCTGTCTGAGCACTGCCCTGAACACTTCTGTTTAGTAATGCCATCCCTCCCGCTCAATCACACATAAAGCAACAGAACCAAGGAACACTGAGCTGCCAGCCCTGCTCCTCCTGCAACCAAGTCTCAGTAATGGCTACAATGTCATAATTCTACATACTGATCCATCCTCCAAGTTTATTCACCTTACCTACAATACTGCTTGCAATGTAATTCCTTTTCCTCTCCTGATGGTCACCTGCTTACCTGTGCCCTGCACCTTGAGTGTAACTACTTTAAGTCTTATCTATCAACCCCTCAGCCTCCTGAATGATCTGGAGTTCATCCAGTTCTAGTGCCAGCTCCCTACTGTGGATTGTTAAAAGCTGTAACTTGATGCACTTCTTGAGGGTATAGTTATTAGGGACACTAGGGGTCTCCCTGACTTCCCACATCATTCAAGAGGAGCATTCCAGTATCCTGTCTGGCACTCTCACTGCTCTAAATATTTTTTCTGAAAAATCTACCTATGGCCTAGCCTTTCATCAACATAGTCTTGATGAACCAAAGCCTCAACTCCTGACTCCAACACTGGCACACTTGCACAATGGCTACTCACTTTAAACCTAAGATTTTTTTTATTGGTCCTTGCGAAATGCCAAATAATTCACTATCCAATATGCCAACTGCCCCCCGACCACTCACTTCCTTTAAACTCTCCCTCCCTCCAAACAATCTGGCGTCTCCTCAGGACTGTGGGCACAAGAATGTTATTAAACTAGAAAGACTGCAGAAAACATTTACCAGGATGTTGTCTGGATTTAAGCATCTGAGTTGCAAAGTAAAGTTGTCCAGACTAGTACTTTATTCAGGAGATTGAGGAGTGGCCTAACACATAAATAAGACCATAAGATATAGCAGCAGAATTAAGCCATTTGGCCCATCGAGTCTGCTCCGCCATTTCATTTATGGCTAATCCATTTTTCCTCTCAGCCCCAATCTCCTGCTGTCTATCATATCCCTTCAGGCCCTGACTATCTATCAAACTCTGCCTTAAACATACCTAATGACTTGGCCTCCATAGCCACCCATGGCAACAAATTCCACAGATTAACCATTTTCTGGCTAAATAAGGCTATGAAAGGCCTACATAGAGTGAAGGCACATTTAAAAAAAAATCTCTATGGGAGGAGTGCGAAAAACAAGAGGGGATAGGTTTAAGACCAGAGTCAAGAAATTTAAAAAGAACATTTGGGACAGTTTCTTCATACAAAGGGTGGTGTGTATTTGGAATAAGCTATCAGAAATAGTGTTTGATCCAGGCACATTAGCAACATTTAACAGCTATCTGAATAGGTACATGCATAAGACAGGTTTGGAAGGCTATGAAATATGGGAAGATGAGACTAGCTCACTGGACAACAAGAGGAAATTAATGATCGAAAACCTTTTATCTGAATGGACAGTTGAAATTTAGATCCCTACAGGTCATTCTTCGCTCCATAAAGTCAATTAAATGGTATCTTCTATATATTTAAAATATCAAGCAAGAAGCTTCAGCAAACATTAAGTTGTATAATTAATATTTCATGTAACAGCAGTTAACACAAACCTTTTTATATCTCTACAGCATATAATTGGAACTTTGGCATGGAAATCAGACTCGACATCTGAATATAAAGCTAGAAGGTAAC
The DNA here is from genome assembly GCF_030144855.1 of Hypanus sabinus. Lineage (NCBI taxonomy): Eukaryota > Metazoa > Chordata > Chondrichthyes > Myliobatiformes > Dasyatidae > Hypanus > Hypanus sabinus. The sequence continues at coordinate 43,418,931 of NC_082716.1, read as the reverse complement.
ATAAAATATTTTAAAGATAACTGCAAGAACAATCTGTCTGAATTAAAGAAATAACAAATAATTAAGGTTAAAATCCTACTATTGTTATTGCTGATACAAGTGCAATATTTAGAGTAGATATTCTGCTAAACATTTAAAGTTAACTTTAACTGACAAATATGATAGATTGATGGTGGATCAATCTTTATATATTGGTTTTCAGTAAACTTCATTGATCATCTATCCAGTAAGTAATTTCTCAAACAAAGACTTATAATTAACATTTCTTAAATTTTTCTTTTCTGTTATTTCCTTGGGATAGAGGATGACTAACTCCTTCTTTAGTTTTATGGGTTCTGAGGTATCTAATGAGGCCAATGTGAGAAGAACAGACTCATCTATAAATAGTGCTATGCGGTGATTCACAGGGCAGGTATGTTAGAAGTTAATGTAATGGTTCACTCTTTCCGTCCCTGTCCAAGGCCTTTTACATATCCTCTTTGCTTGTCTTTGAGGTCCTCGGTAGCATCCCAAATGCTCCTTCTTCACTATGGTCATGTGCCAGAGATTTCAAGGAGCCATTGAGAGCGTTGCATTTCTTCTGGGCTTTAAGAACAAACATCTTTTTATCTTTATCTATGTCAACCTGGCATCTTTCAAGGACAGAACTCAGAACAGAGTATTAGTTTCAATCAGGCTTGAAAGTTACTTTGCCTGCTCAGAACAGCCAAAGGAATTTTGATGGGACTTCACTGCTGAGGGTGTTGGCCTAGAAGTGGTGCTTATTACCTCAATGCCAAATGCAGTCAGCTCAGCATTTCAGATCATGGGTTCTGTTCTGGATCTGAAATATTTATCCTCAAATGTACTTTTCCTTTGTCAAACAAAGTTCAGCACAAATTATTATGTGTTATATTCTGAATTATTATTTTCTAAATCTAATAAGCATTTGAAATCATCTGTTCCCAAGGCTTCCGCTGTTTCTGCAAGAAGCCAGTTTTCTATATTGTCCAACTGAGGTTCAAAATGTTATTTCACAAGTCTGTGTTAACCTACTCTACTTGAAACACAGACCATATTAACTGGTATTATTTCAAATGAGGCAAATTTGTTCTCCCCCCCCATGGCAATTTATTGTTCAGAAACTAAACAAGAACAATTTATCACATCACATCCTTCTTTTCTCAAATGGTAACTTAAAGTTAAAGAACACGCTGAAACATCAAGTATAAAAATCATTTAGAAGCATTCATACTTTTAAAAAATATATATTTGAGTTGTAAAAAGCATTTTCTTTAATAATTTATTTTAAGATTTTTCTTTTACACTTCTAAACTGTCTTAATATTCAGGTGGTAGCAGTTAAAAGTCAGACATCCATTGCTATGGATCAGATGTCACATGGAGTTAAGATAAGGACTCCCTTTCCGAAAATACGAGCAACGTTACTGTTACAATTTTGCTTAACTGCATGAATTTAAGTTTCAGTGGCGTGATGGGATTTGCTGTTGACAATAAAATCTCGGAACAGGGACTGACTTTGTGAGATCACCCAATGGTTCCACTAAAACCACAGGTGCTTACAATAGTCAAACTTTAAAATCATCAAACACAGTCAGAAAACTTACAGCTCTCTTTAATAATGTCCAGAACTTGTATCAAAACATCAGGCTGATTTAACTGAAACAGAAACAATCATAAAACAAAACTTAATTTTCACACTGGACAGAATGAAAGAACCAAAACAGCATTTAAAACAATTCTATAATACAAAATGTGGATCTTGAAAGAAATGTTGTATTTGATTTCTTGGGATGCATAAGTTTTGGATCAGTATTGAACCTTGCACATCAAGTGTTTTTATTTTCATTCATTTTTTTCTTTAAATTTGGCTCTTTCTGGTTTCTTGCTTTGGGGTTAACTGTGAACAAACAAATCTCGAGATTATATAATTTGAACGTTCTCTGATAATAAATGTATTTGAATCTTGAAATCCAGACTTCTTAAACAATTTCACAGATTCTTAAACACAAAGTCCTTTACCAGAATAACTGCACACTTTCCTTTTACTTCCACGTCTGTTTGATAGGCAAGGTGTCTCCGTTCCATCCCCTCAATGAGAAGAATTGAGATTAGGGGCTTGAAAAAAACTTTCAAAAGCAAGTGAAATTCCTCTTCTACCTGCTATGTTCAACTGTGAATGTCTTTGGGAGAAATTATGTTGTTTTGTGACTTTTTTTACCAATCGTGGAAGAAAAAACAAAAGCATTTTAGAAACAACTATTAATTTTAGATAAGTATAGATGCTGGGATTGAAGACAAAAAACTACAGTTCTGTGGTCCACAATGTTGGTTAAAACAGTAACAACATTCAGGATATATTGATTAAATGATCATTTTTTTATACATTGAAAAATATTATTGGAAATATTTAGCATCACATACATGAGAGGGGAATTTCACATCAACGTTGATGTCACTGGTTTTGAAAGCAAATCTTGTAAGACATGAACCATATAACCTAAGTGAACAATCTGTAAAACAAAATACAAACAACAGGCTTAGTTCATCTGATTTACCTTTAACTGAACAAGTTGGAGCTTTGATGTTCCTTCTATACTTGTAGCACACTGATGCTAAAATGAAGGACACTTGTAAAACTTAAGAACTTCACTTGCTTTCTGACCAAAGTGAGCCAATCCTCCAGTGATTGCTCCTTGTGATAGTTTTTAATAAACAGCACCTCATAACTTCTTGAGATTACCTTTCACATTTTGAAACAAAACTTGACATTGTGGCTTACTTCAATTTACTGCCAATTAGCATATAACTTCACTCTTATTACAAGCACTAGATATAATCCTACCACAATGATTGATTGGATCCTCTGCTTCTTAGATTCTAGTAATCGCTAAAGTCATGAAACTTAGCAGTAAACCTTTACTAATCTTGGTGATTCCCAATGGAAATTCTCCCAGTTTACTTGAAGTCATTCTAAATAACAAAGTATAATTATCTCTTTTTTTTCAAATTTACACGTTTGGCACCTGCTTTTTAATGTAAACAACCTCTAGACAGTCTCTACCCTGGATGTCCTCACTTACTCTATGATAAAAACATATATTACAAATCAGAGTTCTGTGAATTCAATTTTAACAATGTACATTCATGTATAGTGGGCATTTTCCCTTTGCTTTATTGGTGATTATTTGGTGAATGGAAGTAAAGCACACCTGGTAAATGGTGCTGTATAATTTCCTCCATTTCATTCACAATATTTTTCCGGATTTGATAATCCTCATCAGAAATCCCTTCTTGTTGTGCTGCTTGTAACACAGCAGAAGTCAAAGCAGCCAAATGTTCAGGTGTTGGTGGTTTTATGTTGCGAAGTTCATTCTCTTCTTGTTTTTCCTAAAGCCAGAGGTCAGAAAAAAAGAATTTATTCCTAAAATAAATTGCTTGATTTGACAAAATAACACACCTAGGAGTGACTTAAAAAGGTTCACTAATTTTGAGAAGTACTTAACACAATTCTTAAGTTCCAAACAAGTAATCATTACAATGAAAGCGACAAGTATTCAATGTACAAAAAGCACTTACAGTAATATTTTTCTTATGTCGTTTCTCCTTTATATGTTTATGAGCTCCCTGGATATTCTCAATGTGAACCAGGCAAAGTTTGCATAGGTACTGACATGAAGGATATTCTGGTGAACGCTACAAAACAAAACATGGACAAAAATAGTTTAGTATCAGCTAATATCAAATAATAAAGATTGAATATGGTAACAGGGCTTTTGTTGATGAGATTGAGATGACTGAGTAAATTACTTGACAATAAAGCTGAATACAACTATAAGTGACTGTGACTGCTAACATATATACAATTTGTATGTAACAATCCCTTCTTTATTATAGAGAAATTAATCTTTCTCTTAATTGAGAAAAGTTAATGTGGTCCATTTTCTCTCTTCTTTAAATAGATAACTGAGTAACTTGACATTGCTAAGCAACAGCCAGTTTGCTGGGGACACCTCACCCTCTTCAATTCCTTGTTGTTGTCAACATATATTCTGCATTATAGATTAATATCATATAAAGAATATTTTACGACAGGTATTTTTAATCTGTCATATGAAAGATCCGCCCTCACCACAATCAACAAGGCTCAGAACCATTGTACAATGGCTCACCATGTCAGTTCTCTGCTTATGCAATTCAAAATTCTGTGGTGTATGAAAAGAAACACAACCTTACAAAACACAAAAATATTGGCCTGAATCTTCTGTTTGACATGCTGGAAGTTGGAACTGCCAGCTTTCATCTACATAATGGTTCAGAAGCTCAGAACTCTCGCGGTTTTATCCTGACATTAGTCCTGTTTGTGCCAAGTGTAAAGCCAGCAAGGCTTCTCTTATCCATATGTACTGGGCTTGTCCTGGTCTAGAGAAATTCTGGAGAGAAGTTTTTTAATCTTTATCCCATATTCTTAATTGCACTTAGAACCTAAACCTCTGATTGCTCTTTTAGGTACCTTGGCTGAGGCAGACATGCATTTGAATCCAACTAAACGTCCAACATTATCTTTTGCCTCTCTCTTGGCTAGACACTTAGTTCTCCTAAGGTGGAGAGATGTTGCCCCACCCACTAATGCTCAATGGCTTAATGATATTATGTCCACTTTAGACCTTGAAAAAATTCATTAATCACTTCTCAATTCGGACATAAAATTTCAAAAGGTGTGGGGAACTTTTCTTGAATACTTTCATAACTCCCCTTTAGATTAAGCTTATTCTTTTTAATCCCTCTCAGCTTTTTTTCTTTCTGTAAGTTTTATGGGTTCTTTTTGATGGAAATTACATTACAGATTTGGTAGTAGGCATTATTATTCTTTTTTAAATTCACAGCTCTGTGGGGTCGAACACTCCGATTACTTTTTTTTTACATATTGTAATGGTTGACCTGGAGTTCCATAATGGGAGGGTGGGGAGGATACTAACTTTATATGGTTTTATTCTGGGTGCTGTTTCCTTATTGTTACGAATTATATAATTGATACACTTATTTTGCACTGTCTTAATCTTCACTTTGTTGTTGGGATTTTTGTCTGTAGTTGGTTTGTAGGAATGCATAAAAAAATTAATTAAAAAAAGCTTAGAACTCCACAGCAAAGGTGAAGTATTAACAGCTAATCACCAGTCCTCAGGTAATTAGATTTAGGCTAGGAAAAATACCCACTAAACCTGTAAGTGTTAGTCCTAACACACCCACTGGACCAATTCATCTGGAAGGTAGAGAACAACTATATAAAGTAAGGAAAGTATAATTTGAGATAATACTTTGATTGAATTCAGATGATTTAGATCAATTTATTTTTAATTGTTTTCCAAAATTTTCATAAATATTCTAGCATTTTGAAAGGTTTGCAAGTCTGTAAGATAAAATGACTACTATTCAACCAGTCTTGAACATTGAAAATAATTGACATCTGTATGGAGTAGTAATGCATCATGCTTAAATTCTAGAAATGTTGGCATGGATTTGACTCTTATGATCCTAACTGGCTCAAATTTCACTTGCTCATGATTAATTGGGGATAAGTTGATCAGAAGTTAAGATCTCCTCACAGAGGCTCAGAAATATTGCACATTGGTTCACCATGCCAATGCCAGTTCTCTGCTAAAGCAATTCAAAAACAATCCCAATCAGACATAAAGCAAAATATCTATTTTTGACTCTGCTTTACTCTACAAATATGTTTTGACAGTTAATTAGCAGTCACAGAATGTTAATAGTTCTTTTACTAAAGATATCATATTATGGAATATCTCACTTTTTTCAAATCCTACCAAATGTTAAACTTTAAAACCGCCATCCTTCCCCAAAAATCAACATTTATTTATTCTTGGTTTTCAATTTTGAATAAATTTTACCATCATCATAGTTTAATTCTGCTTTCATAGCAAATTCCTTACTTTTTCCAAACGAAAGATATAATCTCTCTCCAATCTTTCCTCTGCTTGTTTCAGTCCAAGCTGTTGTTCTGCTGTCATTTTAGACTCATCAATCACTGGTGTGCTCTCTGCATTATTCTTCTCCAAAGGATGTGCTTTGCTTGCATTTGCAGCAGCAACTTTACCTAAATAATACAAATTTAAACAATATTTTTACATGTTTTTATTCAAACTGATAATAGACAAAATCAATGTGCAATGAACATACATCATTCATCTCTGGAACCAGAAGTTTTTGAGAGCCTAGTACTTTCAGATTCTCTGTAGTAGTTTTAACTCAAGAGACCACAACACAAGAAAAGCACAATATTGTGTGTGAAAAATGTTGACGTTTTATTCTGGTAGAGAAAGGTTGCTCTTCTGAGGTTAAGGTCGAAATACACAGTGAAGTAGTGAGTGGCAAAAAGAAATTTGCCAAACAGGACCAACCCTGGATCTCATAGTATTACACAAAGAACTCAGTTGTAACGATCATGGATTTTCCACAGATCACAAAAAAAACACAAGTATTGATTCACAAAGGCAGAAAGGTCACCCCCTTCTCTGGATGTAACAACTTCCATGGATGTTTTATCTGGTAGGCTTCAACTCAGTTTGTCAGAATAAGCTGAAAAACACACATATTAGTGTGACAAGAGGAACATTTGATGGCTCTGGGCTGTACTTGCTTGAGTTTAGAAGAATGAAGGGAGGGAGGCAGATCTCACTGAAAGCTACCAAATATTGAAAAGCCTACATACAGTGTACATGCAGAGGATATTTCCAACAGTGGGAAAGTCTAGGAGCAGAAGATACAGCCTCAGAATAAATGGACATCCCTTTAGAACAGAAATGAGGATGAATTTCTTTAGCCAGAAGGTGGAAATTCATTGTCACAGACAGCTGTGGAGAGCAAGTCATTGGGTAAAAGGTAGTTAATTAATAAGGGTGTCAAAGGTTATGGAAAAAAGACAGGAGAATGGGGTTGAGACAGAAAATAAACAGGCTATGATTGAATGGCACCTCATGGGCTAAATAGCCTAATTCTGCTCCTACGTCCTAAGGCCTTGTAGTTTTCTAGACACCAGCACTGATTGTAAATCTCAATGATCTTGGCCCCAGCCATAAACCTACACGTCTTCCTGGCCCACCATATACCAACTGATATTTAACCTCGTGCCAACATATTACAATGAAATTCTACGGCAAAAAGGATTCACTAGACACCACAGGAGAGGGAACTGGAGGAATCTGCTCACAGCCAGTAATGTATGGTTGACATCTAAGTCAGCAGATAATTAGGGCCAGGTATGCTTAATTTACTTGTTGTACAAGTACCAGTTTCTGTAAAGGTTACAGCTTTCAGTTTGTTAGATCTCTGTAGAATCCTGGGAGGAAGTGATACAAATTGAAGTATAATTTGCCATTTTACAAAACATACTAGTAAAACCTTGTTTTAATAACTAAATGTAAAGCAGTGCATTATTTCAAAATCATAGGAAACCAATTAAATCAAAAGACAAGATTGAAAGTGAGACTAAAGGACTAATAAAGACTTACAGAAAACTTTCAAGTAGTATGCTGTTTGGAACATGAAATAACCAGTCACGATTCCCCACATTTTAAAAAAGAAACCATCATTTTGCTGTTGTTGTTAGTATTAAGGGGAACAGAAACAAGGCTGTTAATAAATACTAGCACTTCCAACTAAAAATAATAGTATCTGATCATGTAATTTAAAATAAAATATATCATGTGAGAAACCCTGAAGAGTATTTCAGATTGTCAAATTAGCCCTGTCTGCAAAGATGTTGTACATTACTTTCATAAACAATGAAAAAAATACTTCAGGAGGCATAGACAGGCCGGTGAAAAGTGCAGAGATCACGATAAAGTAGTATGAAGCAATTCATTTTGATTGGAGAAAGTGGAATCACAAAATAAACGGGTTGGTGGAAGAGATGTGTGTGTCTGTGTACACACATTACCGAAAGTGGTGAATGACATCTATTGGACCACTGGAATTATAAATTGAGAAAGAGTGCAAAAACAATGGTACACCTTTTAATATCACTGGTCAGGCCCCTGCTGAAGGTTGGTGGTCATTTTCAGTCACCAGACTTTAAGGACATCAAAGCCAAAGAGAGAATGTTTTATTTACTTCTGATACAAGTGACTATTCTGCCCATCTAGTCTGTGCCAGCTCCCAACCAGTACAATCCCATCAATCCTTTCGCCCGCCCTCATTCCTTGTAGCTTTGCAACTCGTTTTCCTTGATTCTTTTATAATTAAACAATGTTAAAGGTTACATTTAAAGTAATCCATTGATCTTCTTCTGACACACCTTTCGTCATTTTACTGATGACTTAAAGTATAGGAATGAAACTGCATTTAGGTGAACTCAATTAGGTATTTTTTATGGGTAGAGCACACCTGAGCAACTCTCTATACTGACAGGTAGATAAGAATGTTGAACTTGTGTGTTACAACTTGGAATGGGCATGAGCAGTTCTCAAGAACTTCTGAACCACATTATATAGCTTTTGATTACATCATGCTCTCAGCCACATCCACAGTCTAGGAGAAAGGCAGAAAGGGAACAAATGATTTGAAAGCCTTACTCTTGTTCCAGTGAGAGTGAAATCTTGAAACTAAGATAAATCTAGAAACCTCAAAAACTTTAGGTACAATACCTAGTGAAAAATGCTTCTGTCACACTAACGTTTTCATTAAGTCACAACTTTTCAAAGTCTGAATCAAAGCTATAAGAATTGAGCAGTGATAAATCTCAATCTACTTTTACACTTCAAATGTCTAATGTCAGAACTGGTTTTGGTATTAGTCAAGGAAGAATTCAGAGGGAAGCAGACTCAGTAATTATTAGTATATGGATGGCAGACTGCCCAGGAGTACCAAGGGCATTTAAACAACATTCTGATCAATGAAATTAGTCTCAGTCTAAGGTCATTATACATTGTTATTGTCAAAAGCAGTATTACAAATGAGCAATAAGATTATTTGTTCGGTGAAATAGGTATTTCCACCTATCCGTTAATACCATAAAATATTTTTTCAGGTAAAAGTTGTCAAGAGTGAACTACTGTGAACTGCCTAACATGATAGGAGTATTTTCCCATTTCACACCTAGGTTTCACATTAAACATTTTCATTACAACATTAATCAGTAATAAAGTATATAGTAGATGTCATTTAAGTGTTTTTCAAGAGTGCACGAATAACAGTTCTTAAATGAAACATAACTGTAGGACCTTACCGACTACATCTGCTTTCTTTTCCGCTTCTTTTAGATCCCGCTTGGCTTTCCCAAGCAAAGCATAATTATCACCATTTGATTGTGCAGATGGCTTGCTTGCCTGTGCCATACATTCCATTTTCATCTCTTCCTTTGGTTTCACAGGTAAGCATTCCTTTTCGTTAACAGTCTTTGTACCACTGCTGCAGTGAGAGTTCACAAATTTCCCAGCAGACTGCTGCTGTGACTTGACATGCTTCTGTTTCACTTTTTCAACAGATGCCGTCCCACTTGATGTCCAGTTTCCTTGGTAGTGGTCATGTGTACTCCGTGTTCCTGAATTTCTTGAACTAGCCATACAGTTTGGTACGTCTTGTTTGCTGCCCTTGCTTGGTTTCACATCAGAGCTTTTATCAATGTTCTTTCTGTCTATTTGTTCCCCATTCCATTTTGACTTTTTGTTATTCCAGTTTGAAACAGTTTTTCCACTATCTTGAGAATTGCCCTCTGTTAGATTTCTGGAAGGTTTCTGTTCAATATCATTTTGCACAGTAACTTTCATGTCCTTACCTTCACCATGAACAATGCGAACTGATTTACCAGATTTATGTACTTCACCTTTTCCATTTTTAGTTTCTTCCATTGTAGTAATTCAAAGTATTCTTTATCAAGAGTCAAATTCTTCCTTTAAAAAATCCAATGTCTTTTCTTCTTTTTAAAAATTAAAATCTTTCAGTCATTTACAGAATGATGCAAAACTATAACTGAAAGTTTCTCCTGAATTCCTGTCAAAAACAAATAATCATAATTATTAAGGATTATATTAGCAATGAATATTTGTATTCCTTTTCCAATTAATATGTTCAGAAATGTGTGAATTGCATTAATAATGAAGCTGGGCTGCTACTTCACAACAAGCTACTGGCAGTGGAATAGTTCTGTCCAGCCAAATCAAAAATCACGAAAAGAGACCAATAAAAATAGTTTACACAAAGTATAACTCCTTTATCCAAACCACTCATTTAACAAGGGAATGACAGCTAATAATCTCAATAATGACTAAATGACAATTGAATATCAATTCCATAATTTTTTAAAAATATTAAGTTGAAAAATCTTTATCAAGCAGCCATAAATCCCATAAACAATCTTTAAATAATATTTCAAAATAAGGCCTTATTGTCAAATTTTTATCTGAAAGCCAATCTTTATTGTATAAGGAGTACAAAAATTACACCTTTGCTGAACTGGTTCTACACTGACATCAATTTAGACAGTAGAGTGTAAGGCACACTTATGTGTAATAGTTTATTTTTCTTGTTAAATAAAACACTATTTAAATAAAATACTATTGTTCAGCACTACTAACAAGTACTTAAGGAAATGAAAATACATCTTTAAATAATGCAAAAATTAAAATGTTATATTCAGCTGTTCAGGCAGTATCCAAGTAGAAAGGCTATTGTCAAATCATTTCAATGACTTTTCAAAATAACTTTTCTGACCTGCTTCACGGCATTTTCTGTTTTTATTGCAAGTTTTAAACATCTACAATATATTGCTTCTATAAACAATATTGCTCTGATGAACATTTAGGGTTCAAGGAAAGAAGAGCATGTACAGTATTTGTGTAGATAATTGCTGAACCATAACTTCTTAATCTGAGCCATATTATATACTGTTTTCTAATAGGACAGGAAATAAAATCAGAGAAGGGATTGCTTCTGTTCTTAATTGCTGGCCAATAAATTAGTGGATATGGGAAAATCTTGGGAAGTAGGCACTCATGTCCAACTTGTAAAGATTACTGATGTGTACTCCTGCAGAAAAATACGAGGGAAAGAATCCAAAAGCAGTATGAATGAAAATATTGTGAAACACTAATTAGATTTGTGAAGTGGCACTGTAGCTTGGTGGTTGTGGTTAGCACAATGCTTTACAGTACCAGTGACCAGGGTTCAGTTCCCACCACTGCCTGTTAGGAGTTTGTACATTCACCTTGTGACCACGTGGGTTTCCTTCAGGTGCTCCAGTTTCTTTCCTTAGTCCGAAGACCAATCGTTTGATAGGTTAATTGGTCATTATAAATTGTCCGGTGATTAGGCTAGGATTAAATCAGGGGATTGCAGGGCGGTATGGTTCAGGGGCCAGAAGGGCCTATTCTACGCTGTATCTCAATAAAATTATTTAATAAAATTTGCAAGTGATAAGAGTTATCAAAATATAGTTCTATCTCATCAATTCAAATAAACTTACTTCAAATTGGTAACTGTTAAAACAGTAATATTACTGAATGATAAATAATCTAAAGGAGATTTTGCTTTTGCTTTGTAAATGACCTGGTTTGATACTTCAGTAGTGACAAAGAGGTACTTCTGAAAAAGATTCTTTCAGTGTAATCTTGTCCTGAGCACATGGGAATCAAAAGCTGGTATGTTTTGCAAGAGAACTACTATTTTGATTTCACATATGTTAAAATATGTCACTCAGACAAATAGATATTATAATAAAGCAGACAAAATTTAACAATAATAGAATAAAACCTACCAGTTTCCCTAAATCTGATTCCGATACATTTGACACAGCCAATTTTTTATTCTGTAGCTCCCCCCAGCAATTTTTCTGGGCTCAAGGACAGTAAAATAATTCATCATGATTACACAGCCACTGGGCCACACAGACATGTACTTGCCACCACTAGAATAAAATGGAGAGAGATGTCTAACATAAGTAACATAACCACTTTTTATTTTTGAAAGTTATTAATTTTATAATTCTGTAATTATTGTTGAGTTATACTTCATTAAGACACTGAATTCATGTCTGACACTATTGACCGCGCTTCCAGGTGACAGTCTACTGTCAGGATTTCCTCAACCACTGATATAGCAGGAACTATACTGAACTTTCAATCTCTGATACTGAAGTATTTTCACTTCTAAAATTTTCATCAATTATAAAAGTACATGAGTACACACCAACCCATTTTTGAAGAACCCAAGTGGCAGGTACTCACATCACATGACACTTACGAATAAATGATAGATTCAGACAAAAACAATTTCTTAGTATGCAGTTCACTCTTAATAAATGGAACACCACAGCTCAGATAGTCTTGACGGTGTGTGATTCTGAATTCACTTTCTAGCCATAAACCTGCATTTGACTATCCATAAAGTGTTCGAACATGAGTGCAGTACATCATTTAACTTACATTTCTAAAATTTATATCACAAATAATTTCACTCAAATCTTCAATTAATTGTTGCATGTCTCATATTGGTGAACTTCTCCAGAACTAAATGGTACTCAGATTGTGTGAGTGTGTGTGCATGTGTACACCTTACTAAAATGCTGGCCATGCAAATATAAAAGCACTCCAAATCTAAAATTCTGTACTGACAAGCATCTTATCAGAAAGAAACAATATAAAAAAAGCAATGTAATGTAATAACAAATGCTTCCGATTATTCAATAGACTATTAGAGAATAAATAGGTGCTTGTAGAGGACAGAACTGAGGGTGACAGAAAGATGGTAAATATACTACTTCCTCATGGTAGTCACAATCACTTATTCAAAAACTGAAACCACTAAAATGAAGTTGAATTCTGAGACAAGATAAAGTAACCAATGCTATTCCTTTGTTTAAGAAGGGCAATGGAGGTAATCCACAGAATTATAGTTTTATGAGCCTCCATCAGTGGTAGGGAAGTTTTTGAAGAGAAATCTTAAATTTACTCATATTTGGAAAAGCTTGCAAAAGTAGTCAACCTGGTTTTGTGTAGGTAGGATAGAACATAAATTACAAACTTGATGAGTTTTTTTTAAAAAAAAAGGTGACCAAGATTTTATTGTATTTAGTGATAGAGCATGGAATAGACCCTACTGGCTCCTTTGAGCAATGCCGCCCAGCAACCCACCTAGCCTAATCACAGGACAATTTAAAATGACAGAATAAGCTACTAAGCATTGCGTCTTTGGGCTATAAGAGAAAAACAGAGTACCCAGAGGAAACCCATGCACACACGGGAAGGAACGTACAAACTTGCTTATAAAGAATGCTGGAATGGAACTCCGAACCCCAATGTCTGAAGCGTCATGCAAACCACTATGCTACCATGGCGAGTAATAAAGGTAGGGGAGTGGATGCTGTCAAGGTTGGCAAAGGATATAGCAGGATATAGGTACTTACTATGTACAGTTGGTTTGTCAAATACACGATGAATCCACTATTATCAGAAAATTGTACAAGTAATATACATATTACTCTGTAACCAAAACAATCTTATTTAATCTCAAAGACCAAGAAATTCAGAAAGAGAAACTGGCTGAAGGGTAGAATTTAACTGAAAAGTTAGTCTGAAAAAAAGTAATATGTCTGACTAAAGTTTAGAACTTTATTTTTTTAAGAAATACATCTACTACCTGGATCAATATGTCTTTTCAGCCCAACAAGAAAAGCAGCCTCATTCAAATTAGTCTTGGGAAACAAAATGATCCAACCAACTCTTCCAAAATAATAGCTGAAAAGTTAAGTTCAAAGTACAAACAGAAAAGATTAATGACAAATGAAAGAGCATGTTGAACTTAAAAGAAGTAAACAAATGAAGCAAAATGACAAAATTAACTGGATAAAAAGCTTGGCAAACAGACCTGTGGGTGAGGGATATCCAAAGCATGAGATGTTTGACTAGAAAATATACACTGCTCCAACATGAAATTTTTCATGCAAAGAACAGAGTTCAATTAATTAGCAGAAAAAATATGAGTAAATGAAATTTCAAGGGAGTTTATGAAAAATAAGATAGATAAATAAATAAATAGGAAAGGAATGAATGAAAACGAGGTATATCAGGATAGCTCCCATACTTTCTTGAAGTATGGCGAAAGGACTTCTTACATTCATACAAAAGTGTGGATTTAATATATCATCTGAGAAACACACTTCAAAATTGCAACATTTCCTCAGCACTGCATTGGAATATTAGCTTACATTTTAGTGCTCAGGGTTCTAGAATGGGACTTGAACAATTCAGAACCTAGAGACAAGAATGCTACTAATTAAACCAACACTAATACTTACAAGAGGATACAGAACTGAAGTGAGAGTGAGATATACTAAAAAGGTTTATGAAATCTTGAAAAAATAGCAGAACACAAAATGGATATTTCATTGTCAGCTGCTAAAGGAAGTTAAGATGATGTTAAATAGTCCCTAGCCATAACTTTACAATTTATGAATATGCTGAATTATTCTGCTAGATTGGACAACAGAAAATCCCTCTTTTTCAAGAAGGATGAAACAGGGTCTTCTCATTGTAAACAAACACTTAGAACTGATAATGTGAGATAAAATTTATAAATACATTAATCAATCAAGAATTGGCAATGTGACTGTTGAAAGTGACTGACTGCAGAAAAAGGCATTGCATTTGCTTTTGTCTTCTACTTTACAGTGTGAAGGGAAGATACAATTCACTGAACACTTCAATCGTTCCATCCATCCTGCCTTTTGGGTTGGTTGCTGCACAGTAAGTTTATTATGCTAATACAGGGTAACTTCAATATTCTAACTCTTCAGGAATCCCAAAAGTTCAGCATCTGGCACACTGGGTACCAGATGGTGCAGTCTTTCATTGATTCTATTATAGTTATTGGATTTACTGAATATGTCCGCAAGAAGATGAATCTCAGGGTTGTATATAGTAACATATATTTACTTTGATAATAAATTTACTTTGAACTTTGGTCTGGCACTGAAGTCCTGAGCAGGTAGGCTTGAAGTTTTACTACACTGTTGTCTCACCACCTTCTGCATGGATCACCTTGAGTATACACACTCCATCTTCAACAACTCTTCAATGTAGTTTATGCAGTAAAGGTAGTTTATATATATTTTCTAAAGATGTCACAGAGAGGCTGTAGAAGATTGAGATATGTTGCACAAGAGGAAATAACATTACTTACTTGGAGACATAAAAGAATGCAGATACTGGAATCTGAACACATAAAATGCTGGAGGAACTCAATAAGTTGGGCAGTATCTGTAGAGTGAATGGACAGTTAATGTTTCACATCAAGACCATTCGTCTGGACTGAAAGAGGGGAGAAACAGTATAATAAAGTGAAAGGAAGGGGTGGAGTAAATACTAGCAGGTGACACATGAATGTAGGTGAGGAGACTGATCAGATTAGGGAGGGAGGGAGGGAGGGAGTGAGAATGATGTCAGAAGCTAAGAGGTGATAGGAAGAAATTACAATGACTGAGACCTGACTATGTTAACTGCACATTATATAAATAATTAAATATGGTTCAGGCTGAAGAATTGGAAGTATGATATCTCATGGATTCAAGAGCATGGTAGCGTAGTGGATAGCATTAACACTTTACAGTGCCAGCAATCAGGGTTCAATACCTGCCACTGGCTTTAAAGGGTACGTATGTTCTCCCTGTGACTGCGTGGGTTTCTTCTGGGTATTTTAGTGTCCTCCCACATTCCAATGACACATGGGTGAGTAAAAAGTTATTAAGTTGTAGGCATGCAATGTTGGCACCAGAACCATGGTGACACTTACGGGCCCCAGCACATCCTCCAACCTCGCTGGTCATTGACACAAACATCTAATTTCACTGTATGTTTTGATGTACGGTACATGTGATAAATAAAGCTAATCAAATCTCTATCTTTAATATGCAAAAATGGCACATGTTCAATCATGTTAACAGAATGTCATTACCAGAAGCACATCACTTGATTGCTTCTGAGAATGTTCATTCTGAAACATGTTTGGTACTTGAGTTACCTTGCCTTGGTTTGGTTTGAAAGTAGTTCAAGGGAACAAAAAAAAAAAGAATCTTAATTATCAGTCCAAATGGAAAGGAATGATTTGATTATCATCATCTTCTGGGCATTCTTCATTCTAATCAGTTAGTAAATGAAAAGTCAAAAGAATCAGTTAAGTCCATCTTTTCTTGAGTACCCCTAAAGAATCTGGCTATTATTGGACAAATGATTGTAGGACAACAGTTTCATGAAATCTAATCATCAACTTTACTACTACTTGTTGAGGAAGGGGACATGAATGATAACAATGGGAAAAGAATGGTGTGCATCTTAGTTAATATCAAATGCATTGTTCCATATAATTTTAAAAACAGCAGGTTTCTGTGCAATTATTGAGACTAAACAGAGCACAAAATTTCACAAGTCAGCAATAGATTCCAAGAACATAATATGGGTGCATATATTTGATTTATAGGCAGTACAACAAATATATTTCTCAGGAAGAAAAGGGCTGTCCTAAGTGAAGACTGAATATTCCCTAGCTTCAAAGAATAGTAACCTTATTGAAATACTGAAAATTCTTAGATATTGTAATAGATGCTGAGTGGCTCTTTTCTCCAGTTGGAGAACTTTCTGCTCTGGGTTATGATCTCAGGGCAAGCGTTAGCTTTTTAAGATTAAGATTAGCTCCTTTACTCAAAAGCTTCTGAATCTTTGGAATTCTCTGCCACAGACAGAGCTGGATCATAGTGAATGAATTTATTTCAAGCTGTAATCAATAGACACTGATATTAAGGGAATCAAACGATATCGGGGTGGGCCAGGAAATTGGAGTTGATGTGGAAGTTCAGTTATGATCTGAATGAATGCAGAACATGGCTGACAGATTATATGGATTACTCCAGTTACTTCTTTTTAGTCCTGACGAAGGGTCTCGGCCCGAAACGTCGACAGTGCTTCTCCTTTATAGATGCTGCCTGGCCTGCTGTGTTCCACCAGCATTTTATGTGTGTTGTTTGAATTTCCAGCATTTGCAGATTTCCTTGTGTTTACTTCTTTTTAGTATTTGGTTTCCCCAAGCCGATTCAGAACATAAGTTATTTTGAGTTTTGACTTTCTCAGCAGTTTGAATAATTGCATAAATTTCCAAATGCAAGTAGACAAAGTTCAAGCAAACAGGTGATTATATCAACAAAGTAATAATCTAGGATAATGGCTCATAAATTGCACCAAGATTTTGCATTTCTATGAAATAAAACATTCTTTAAATAGTTTGCCATTGTAATATTCAAATATCAGAAGTTAATGCAAAATGTACTTTGCTCTTATATAGTAATATGGACTTGGGTATGTTGAACACTCCCTTTCTTCATATCAGCAGCACTGGTTTTATTGCTACATTGACAGTGATGACCAAAGCACTGTCTTTAAATGTTGGATGTATCCACTGGAGGCTTGTGGAAACATGTCCTGTTTTATCTATAAGACATGAGTTAGGATCTTAGACTGTAAGACATTGGAGCAGAATTAGGCCACTCACCCATTGTATCTGCTCCGTTGTTCCATCATGGTTTATTTATTATCCCTTTTTAACCCATTTCTCCTCCCTTCTTCCTATAACCCTGGCTAAACAAAAACCTATCAACCTCTGTTTTAAATATACCCAATGACTTGGCTATCAAAGCTACTAGTGGCAATGAATTCCATAGATTCACCAACCTGTGGCAAAAGAAATTCCTCCTTATCCCTGTTCTAAATGGACATCCCTTTATTCTGAGGCTGTGTCTGCTGGTCCTAGACTCCCCCACAATAGACAGGAAACATCCTCTCCACATTAACCATCTTGGATAGAAGTTCAGAACACAAGTCCTAGGCAGCTGAAGGCATAGTCTTCACCAATGGTGTGATTAAAAAAGGAGATCAGCAGAATTCCAGAATTGAAAGGTATTGATATTGCAGCATCTAATTAGGAATTCATGAGATCATGGAAAGATCAGAAATCTCTATTTTAAAACTATTTGCTTAAACTGTTAAAAACATAGTTAGGAAGGGGTGACTTATAAACAGGATTCAATGGAAGTTGGGCCATAAACAATTTTTTGGATGACCTTATATTTATAGAAGGTAGAAGTGAGGCTAGGCAGAGGTAATTAAATCTAGTGGTGACAAAGTAAACAAAAGCAAGGCTGGGGACAGGCAATGTTACAAAGGTAGATTATGTAATCTTACATGTGACAGTCATGAAGCACAAGTCTCAACTTGGTTTTAAATATGACAGCAGCGTTGCCGACAGCTTGATTCACTTTCCAAAGAGAGGGATGGAAATCAGCAGTTATAGAACATGGCATATGTCAGGGATCCAAAGTGATATATTTAATTTCCCCAATATTTAATTGAAAGAAATTATGCTCATCAAAAATAGATTTTTAAACAATCTTAAAACTTCCACTAGACTGGTCAGACATATATTTTGAAAATGGCATTTCTTACGACAAGTTTTTAAAAGTTATGGAAATGAGTATGGAAATACAGTTGCAAGAAAAAGTTTGTGAACCCTTTGCAATTACCTGGTTTCCTGCATTAATTACTCATAAAATGTGGTCTGATCTTCATCTAAGTCACAATAATAGACAAACACAATGTTAGTCATTCACAGTCCAGCCTAGAAAAAGTATGTGAACCATTGCATTTGATAACTGGTAGAATCTCCTGAAGCTGCTGATCAGACTTGCACAATGGAGAGAAGGAATTTTAGACCATTCCTCTATATAAAAATGTTTATCAACATTTCTGGGATACCTTGCACAAACAGCCTTCTTCAAGTCATGCCACAGCATCTCAATTCAGTTAAGGTCTGGACTCTGACTTGGCCAATACAAAACACAAATTTTCTTCTTTTTAAACGATTCTCTTGTGTTTTGTATCATTGTCTTGTTGCATTATCCAACTACTATCAAGTTTCAGGTGACGAACTGCTACCCCCACATTCTCCTGTAAAATGTCTTGATACAATTTTGAATTCATTGTTCCCTCTATGATTGCAAGCTGTCCAGGCCTTGAGGCAGCAAATCAGCCCCAAACCATGCTTCACAGTTGGAGTGAGGTTTTAGTGTTGGTGTGAAGTGCCCCTTCTCCTACAAAAATAGTGGTGTGCATTTTTGCCATAAAGTTCAATTTTTGTCTCATTTGTCCACAGGATATTGTCCCAGAAGTGTTGTGGAACATTCAGGTGGTCTTTTGCAAACTTGAGATGTGCACAATTTTTTTAAGAGAACAGTGTTTTTTTTTCCATGGAGTCCTTCCATGAATATCTTTCTTGTTCAGAGTTTTTCTTATAGTGGATACACAAACATCAAGACTTTAGCAAGTTCCAGAGATTTCTGTAGGTTTTTTGCTATTACCCCTGGGTTCTTTTTCACTTCCTTCAGCATTGTACATTGTGCTCTTGGTGTGATCTTTCCAGTATGCCCACTCCTCGGGACACTAGCAACAGTACTGAATTTCCTCCATTTGTAGACAATTTCTCTTAATGTGAACTGATGAACACTCTTTAAGAAATGCTTTTGCAGCCTTTTCCAGCTTCATGCACCTCTACAATTCTTCTTCTAAGGTCCTCAAAGTTGTTTTGATCAAGACATGGTGCACATGAACAGATCTTTCTCAAGAAGAGCAGGTTCTGTCAGCAACCTGACTTTGTGTGCCTTTTTATAAGGCGGGGCACCTCCACAACCCACACCTCCAATTTCATCTCATTGACTGGAACACCTGACTCCAAATAGCTTTTTAGACGGCATTATCTCAGAAATTCAATACTTTTTTTTACTCTAGACTGTGATTGTTTAAATAGTGTACTCAGTATTGATGTGAAGTGCAATTGTTTGCATGTTGTTAGTTTAGGCAAATTGTGTTTGTCCATTATAATGCCTTAGATGAACATCAGCCCACATTTTATGAGTAATGTCGAAAACTAAGCAATTGCAAAGGGTTCGCAACTTTTTCTTACAACTCTATTATATCTTTTGTTTGAAATTCAGTATCAAAGATTACTGAGATTCTTAAAAGTTCTGAGAGGATTATAAAAACTAATGTAGGTGCTTTGAGGGAAAACTTATCAAATATTGTATGATTGAACACTATTAATAATGTAAAGAATTTGAAACAACCGGAATTAGTTTAAAGTTGTCCTAACATGAGGTTCAAAATTACATTGGAGGCTAAAGGGCTTCATTATTGGTCTCAAATATTATTACAGAATATAAGTCAGTCAATATTTAGAACTTACTTTCCTTAGCTGTATTGCCCATATATTCCTCCATGTGAAGGGGCAGCTTTCAGATTTCAGTCTAATAATTATGCTCTCTTCTTGCTGCTACCATCAGAAAGGAGGCACAGGAACTGGGTTCAGGAATAGTTATTACCCCTGAATCATTAGGCTCCTAAACCAGAGTGGATAACTTTACTCATGCGAACATGAAGAGATTCCACACCTGTGGATTCACTTTCAAGGACTCTATAACTAATGTTCTCAATATTTATTTATTTTTCTCTCTTTTTATGTATTTTTGTATTTACGTATTTTAATAATAAATTTACCTTGAACTTTGATCATTCAGATATGAGCCTTCACAATATACAAGGGTTTTCAACTAGAAAATAAATCAAAATATTAAAGAACAAATACAGCATTCATGTGTAATTATGTTTTGAAAGAAAAAATGATTAATGCTGGATATGCTGATTCCTAGATTGTTTATATAGGATTACACAATACCAGTTCAATGCTTACACCAGCTTTCATATGGTGTATATTTCCAAGCATGGCAGAGGAGTACTGCATGTGCATATTTGGTATAAATCATAAAATTATTAAAAGTACACAAATACTATCATTACTCATTTTTAACATACTTAAATGACTTGCCTTCTCTTCCTGGGATTACTGTTTTGCAGGCATACAAAAACTACAAAGCTTCAAAATTTTCCCAGATATTATCCAATGTCCAGAATATTGCCTTTTTCTTTGGCATAGTACTGATATTAAAAGGATCAAAGATCAGTTGTACAAGTAAACAAAGCAAAATTACAACATTGATTACTGCAGTCTAAGTTGATTATTTTATGATTGGGGCAATAATAAAAAGTCTAATGTCATATTAAAGGAGACAAAGAAATACGAAAACTAACTTTCCACAATAAATTATAAAAAGGAAACTTTAAATGCAGCTTATGTTGTTACATATTTTGACAGTTCTTCATTAAGATTTATTCAAATACTAAAATATTAAATATATACAAAAGATCATTTCAAATTACACTATTTAAAATGCAATATAATTCATCTATTGAGATACAGTCAATTAGGCTTTATTTTGTTTTTTTTAACAAAACACCGATAACTACATTGATAAACAATTCTTCCCTCCGTCAAGACGCAAACACACACACACGCAAACTCTACCAGCAATACCAAAGACGCACACTTTTCATTATCGTTTTTCTTTTAAAAATGCCTCACATGGCTTGCAAAACGCTTGTATTATGCCATCATATGCCATTTGTTGCGTGTGTGCTTGGCAGTGTTTTAATCTCATCTTAATGATACTGATAAAAACTGGAAAAAATACTAGGTGATTACACGAAGGAAAATGAAGATTTGTTAAAGAACTATATATATTAAGGTAGACCAAATTGGTCTGCAGCCATTGTTCCGGGAGTTCTATTTAATTGCAGTTGTGTATGGGATAAAAAGTTGATATACATGGATAGATTGTTTCTCACAGCCAAAAATACCCAATCTGTAAATACTAACACTACCAGATAATACCCAAACTAAACTAAACGAAAGCAAAACTCATTTTATTGAAGATACCGCGGTAATAAAAGCATTCAGTTTAAACAGGTTCATTTCGATAAATCTAATTCAAATGTTATTTCACATTCCCCGTCCTTTTAAGTAAATAACGTTCAACTTAAATGCATCAAATACAAATGATTTTGTTAATGACATGGACAAACAAAATATCGACAGGGATCCTTTAAAGACAACGTGCCCGAAAAAAATACAAATTACCCCCCCATCCACGTAAACATTGCAGCGGAACGTTCGTAATATTGTTTATCATGTGAATTACAGCCAGGAACATCTTCTGGCTGAATTTGCGACTCACACGGTGGTTGTGAGATACTCAAATGGGAAATAAATGTCTGGGTCACCTCTGGAGACTGTTACTAAAATGCGATCAGATACCGAGCGTGGCCGGTACCCTCCCTCCAGCGCTTTAAACCTGTCATTGGCCTAAACAAAATGACCGAAAGAAAAACCCAACAGCCCTATTTGCGAATCGCGATCGAGACCTCTCCGATTATCACCGGTTTACGTTTTTTAAATTTTAAATGTATCTCCCGGCCCAGGCCTCGGATCCCTACCGGCAAGATCGGCCAGCGCTCCACGGCACATCCCACCATCTATTTATTCGGCTGAAAGCTCCCGACCACCAGCAGGCCGTTCACAAAACAAACCCAAAGCACGCAAACGCATTGACACCTTCCGGTGGCGTCACAGATGCAGGCTCCTCATTCACCGCCACTCCCGAGGAAACTACAAGTCCCGAGAGCCTTCGCGGCGGCTTGCAGCCCCCCCCCCCCCCCCCCCCCCAGTGCGAACTGCGAGGGATTCCGGAATTCCAGCAAAGTGTCTGTTGCCCTGGGAACACAGTGAGTATCACCATCAACTTCAAATATTCTTCGACTGTTTAAAACTAACAAGTTAGATGGCGCTTTCGTGAGGCATTACATCTGGCTCAGTTCCTGTTGTGGAGTTCTACCCCAGCAGGTGTAACAGAATCGGGTTTATTATCAGCAGCATGTGACATGGAATTTGTGAATTTGGCAGCCGCAGTTCAATACAATACATAACCTAGCAGAGAAAAATAATAATAAATAAAACAAAACCAACAATAAATAAACAAGTACATCAAGTATGTATATTGAATAGATTTTTAAAACATATAAAACCAAATACTGTATATTTAAAAAGTGAGGTAGTGTCCAAAGCTTCAATGTCCATTTAGTAATCAGATGGCAGAGGGGAAGAAGCTGTTCCTGAATCGCTGAGTGTGTGCCTTCAGGCTTCTGTACCTCCTATCTGATGGTAACAGTGAGAAAAGGGCAAGCCCTAGGTGCTGGAGGTCCTTAATAATGGACGCTGCCTTTCTGAGACACCGCTCCCTAAAGATGTCCTGGGTACAGTACTTTGTCGGCTAGTGCCCAAGATGGACGAGATTTACAACCTGCAGCTTCTTTCGGTCCTGTGCAGCAGCCGCTCTATACTAGACAGTGATGCAGCCTGTCAGAATGCTCTCCACGGTACAACTATAGAAGATTTTGAGTGTATTTGTTGACATGCCAAATCTTTTCAAACTCCTAATGAAGTATGGCCACTGTCTTGCCTTCTTTATAACTACATCGATATGTTGGGACCAGGTTAGACCCTCAGAGATCTTGACACCCAGGAACTTGAAACTGCTCACTCTCTCCACTTCTGATCCCTCTGAGGATTGGTGTGTGTTCCTCCATCTTACCCTTCCTGAAGTCCACAATCAGCTCTTTTGTCTTACTGACGTTGAGTGCCAGGTTGATGCTATGGTACCACTCCACGTTGCCATACCTCACTCCTGTACGCCCTCTTGTCACCACCTGAGATTCTACCAACAATGGTTGTATTGTCAGCAAATTTATGGAAGGTATTTGAGCTATACCTAGCCACACAGTCATGTGTATAGAGAGAGTAGTGCAGTGGGCTAAGCACACACCCCTGAGGTGCGCCAGTGTTGATCGTCAGCAAGGAGGATATGTTATCACCAATCCACACAGATTGTGGTCTTCCGGTTAGGAAGTCAAGGATCCAATTGCAGAGGGAGGTACAGAGGCCCAGCTTCTGCAACTTCTCAATCAGGATTGCGGTGTAGGAGTGATCGTATTAAATGCTGAGCTATAGTTGATGAACAGCATCCTGATGTAGGTGTTTGTGTTGTCCGGGGGGGGGGGGGGGGATCTAAAGCTCTGTGGAGAGCCATTGAGATTGTGTCTGCCATTGACCTGTTGTGGTGATAGGCAAATTGCAATGGGTCCAGATCCTTGCTGAGGCAGGAGTTCAGTCTCGTCATAACCAACCTCTCAAAGCATTTCATCACTGTCGATGTGAGTGCTACCAGGCAATAGTCATAAAGGCAGCCCACATTATTCTTCTTAGGTTCTGGTATAATTGTTGCCTTTTTGAAGCAAGTGGAAGCTTCCACCTGTAGCAGAGAGAGGTTAAAAATGTCCTTGAATACTCCCTCCAGTTGGTTGGCACAGGTTTTCAGAGCCTTACCAGATACTCCATTGGGACCTTCGGACTTGCGAGGGTTCACTTTCTTTAAAGACAGCCTAACATCGGCCTATGAGACAGAGATCACAGGGTCATCAAGTGCAACAGGGATTTTCACAGCTGTAGTTGTGTTCTCCCTTTCAAAGCATGTATAGAAGGCATTGAGTTCCTCTGGTATGAAGCACCGATGCCATTCATGCTATTGGGTTTTGGTTTGTAGGAAGTAAAGTCTTGCAAACCCTGCCAGAGTTGCCCTGCATCTGATGCTGCCTCCAACCTCGTTCGAAATTGTCTCTTCGCCTTTGAAAGAGCCCTCTGCAAATCATACCTGGTTTTCTGGTACAGGCCTGGGTTGCCAGACTTGAAAGCCACAGCTCTAGCCTTCAGCAGATGACGTACCTCCTAGTTCATCCACGGGTTTTGGTTTGGGAATGTACAGCAAGTCTTTGTGGGCACACACTCATCTACGCAGGTTTTAATGAAGTCGGTAACAACTGCAGCATACTCATCCAGGTTCGAAGATGAATCCCTGAATACAGTAGAGTAAAGAAGCGCAAATAACTGTCCATCGGTGATCTTTGCCATTAAATGATCCGCATACCTAGATAATTGGAGAAGACGCAGGTTCAAAGTACTCTCTTGTTCTTAAAATAACACAAAATGTTGAAACTTTATGAAAGAATGAGAATAATCTGCCCAGTGCAAAAACAGCTTAAATTTCAGCATTTAGTCAATTGTCCAAGAATTAGCCAATTGTTCAATTTGAGATACATTGTCGTTTTTGCCAGGCCAGAATATGTCGGTAAAATGGTACAACATTGAAAAGGAGTGAGAGATTAAATTGTTCTTTTTTAATGTCTGTATCAGTGTTGTTTGCCCTGAACTGAAAGAGTTAATTAAATTTGCCACTAACTTCCTACTTTGTCTCTAATTCCCTAGCCTTTCTGACTCAAGACTGGATTCCAATCATGGTTGAGTGAACTTGACCTTTTCTCCTTGGAGCGATGGAGGATGAGAGGTGACCTGATAGAGGTGTATAAGATGATGAGAGGCATTGATTGTGTGGATAATCAGAGGCTTTTTCCCAGGGCTGAAATGGTTGCTACAAGAGGACGCAGGTTTAAGGTGCTGGGGAGTAGGTTCGGAGGAGATGTCCGGGGTACGTTTTTTCACTCAGGGAGTGGTGAGTGCGTGGAATGGGCTGCCGGCAACGGTGATGGAGGTAGATATGATAGGGTCTTTTAAGTGACTTTTGGATAGGTACGTGGAGCTTAGAAAAGTTGAGGGTTCTAGGTAAGCCTAGTAATTTCTAAGGTAGGGACATGTTTGGCACAACTTTGTGGGCAGAAGGGCCTGTATTGTGCTATAGGTTTTCAATGTTTCTACTATTGATCATATTTCTTTCTGGAGGATGGCTGTAAAATATGAGTCTGATATTCCATTTACAGCTACCTATCATCTGTTATTATTCTATTACTATTCTATTGACATTCCTTTCTTGCTCTCATTTTTATTTGTTGAAGTCTCTTCCAGTGGACCAAAAGCAGACCTTCTCCTTAGTTCTTTCCTCCTTTCCCCCATTTCCCAGCCTCTGTACTTTCTTAAAACATTATCGTATCTCTAACCTTGCCAACCCTACAGGAAGTCTTCGACCTAAAACATGATTGCCCCTCCCATGTAAATGTTGTTTGAGGATTTCCTACATTTTTCTTGAATGTACTGGGTGAGTGAACCTACACAGTTCTCTGGGGTCATGAAATTCAAAAATTCACATGTCATTGGATGAAAAAAAATCTTTTTTCTGTGCTGAATCCATATTTTGTTACTGTGACCAGAAAATGCTTTTTTGGTTTTCCAGACAAATCTGCATCTCTCCTTCAAGCCCCATAAGAACTGTGTATATTTCATTGAATTCTCCTCTCATTCTGTTGAAGACAGTAGAGTACAGGTCTGGTCTGTTTAATCTCTCCTTGTACTACAGATCCTCCATCTAGAAATTAATAGTTGTACTCCCTCTACTGCAAGAATGGTCTTCTTTTGGTTGGGAAACCAGACCTGTAAACGATCTTCCAAGTGTAATTTCACCAGGACTTCATATATACGAACAAATCGAATTCTCTTGTAATAAAGGCCAATGCACTTTGTCTTTCTAACTGCTTGCTGAATCTGCAAATTAACTCTCAGTGAATTGTATAGAGGGTTACTTGGGTCCCTCTGAATATTACTGATACACCATGTTATAAACACTCTTCCTTTTTTTCCCTACCAACATGGATGACTTCTCATTTTCCCGCTACATTTCATCTTCCATACTAATTCCCTTACCTTTCTATATTACCTATTAAATTTCTGCACATCCCTTAGATAGATATTTTATTGATCCCAAAGGAAATTAGAGTTTCACAATAGCATTACAAGTTCACAGATATACAGGTATCAGAAGAGAGGTAAGAAAGAATAAAAACTAAGTTACCTCAAACAGTCTAGCAGGAGGGGTCATCACTTCCCCGGCAATAGGTTGACTCATTATAGTGCCTAATGGCCGAGTCAAAGACTGACCTCATATAATGCTCTTTGGGGCAGTGCAGTTGTCTTAGTCTATTACTGAAAGTGCTCCTCTGTTCAGCCAAGGTGGCATGCAGAGGGTGAGAAACATTGTCTGGAAATGCCAGTGTTTTCTGGAGGATCTTTTGTTCTACCACAGCCTCTAGTGTGTCCAATTTGACTCCTATAACAGAGCTAGCCTTTCTAATTAGTTTATTGAGCCTGTTGGCATCACCCGTGTTGATGCCATTGCCCCAGCAAATCACCACATAGAAGATGGTATTGGTAACAACAGACTAGGAAAACATGTGAAAGAGAAGCCTGCATATGCTAAACAGCCTCAGTCTCCTCAGGAAGTAGAGGCCATTTAGCTTTGAAAAATCAGAAAACCTGTATATGTTACACTCAAAACCCTCCTAATTTTTGATATGGATTATAAACAGCTGAGGTCCCACCACTGGCATCTGTAGCACCTTCAGTACACATCCACACAACCCAAGACCTTAATTACAATTGAAATTCTCCACTTTCTTTTGTTTATCCAGTAATACGCTTTCTTTTCTTACCACTCTGTACAGCATTAAATATTGGGCATTAGAGCCACTAAAATGCTACATCTCTTTTAACTTTTGTCATTGGATATTTTGATGCCTCCCATTGAGCTTCTGTGTCACATGAATTCTTCTGCATTTCATTCAAAAGTTATAGTTAATTTACTGTTTCTCTGTTTACTTACGCAATGAGTTTAGCCTACTTTAAAATGCTGGTGGAACACAGCAGGCCAGCCAGCATCTATAGGGAGAAGCACTGTTGACGTTTCGGGCCGAGACCCTTCGTCAGGACTCGGCTCGAAACATCAACAGCCCTTTTCCCTATAGATGTTGCCCGGCCTGCTGTGTTCCACCAGTATTTTGTATATGTTGTTTGAATTTCCAGCATCTGCAGATTTCCTCGTGTTAGCCTACTTTATGTTTCTTTGGTTAGCCCTTCAAATGCAATGGTTGCTGGAAATCTGATTAACTGCAGGAAATATTGGAAATGCAGTGGGTTACGTAGGAGCTTTGGAAAGGGAAATCGAATTAATGTTTCACCTCAATGACCTCTTATCATAACTGGAAATAGTTAGAGAGTGAAAGTGCAGGAAAGCAGTGGGGAGCTTGCCAATGAAAAAACCTTTGATGGAGTAAAAATAGGAAAGTTAAATAGCAAGTGCAATTGGTCCAAGGTGAGAAAAGTGATAATGAGGTGTATGTGGTTTCCAGAATGAGTTTGGTGAGGTCGGGCAGAAGAAGCAATTCAACGCTGGTACCAGCTTGGAAATCTGGCATTGCTGCAAGTCACATAAATCATTGGAGAGTTTCTGTATCAGCTTTATAAGGTATTAGTAAAGGTGAATGCTATTTTCAACATGGCGAGGGAGCTAAAAAGTAATCTAGCTTTTTAGTGAGTGTATGGTATGTTTAAGGTCTTTAACACATAGAAGAATACAGCACAAGAACATGCTTTTGGCTTATGGTGTTATGGCAATGTCAAGTTAAATTCAGTCACTTCAGTCTCCATTCCCTTGATGATGGATGCTTAAAACTTAGAATGGTACAACACCACAGGTCATTTGGCCCATGATGTTGGACCGATCTTGATGTTGATTTATACTAAATGTTCTCCTTCTGCTTATCATTCATAAGCCTTCATTCTCTTTATATTCATATCTCCATTTAAAAGGCTTTTGAACTCCACAAAACTGCCTGATTCCACTACCACCCCCCCCCCCCCGGTAACCCAAAACAGGTAGCTGCATATGAAACTTGCCCCTCTAAACTTCTCCCTTATAATGTTAAAATCATGTCCTCTGGTGCTTGACATTTCTATCCTGGGGAACAGTTTCTATCTACCCCATCTATGCTGCTCATGTCCTCATGTCCTCATGTCCTCTAATCCAGATAACTTGCTGGTAAATTTCTTATGCACCTCTGGCAATCCATCCCAGGCACCTACAACTTGCTATATTGCAGTCCTTGAAAACAGCATCATAACCTCCTTAAAAAACTCAGTTGTTAGTAAGACATCACTTGTCCCACATTAAGTCATGCTGACTGTCCCTAATTATGCCATGCTTTCCAAATGCACCCTAATCATCCTCTCCAACAGCTTCCCTGCCACTGACGTGAGGCTTACTGGCCTACAATTTTCTGTATTATCCCTATTTGAGAAAAAGAAACAATATTAGATACTTTCCAGTCCTCCAGAACTTTTGCCTTTGCTAATGAGGATACAAAGATTGTTGTCAAGTTCCCAGCAATCTCCTTTTTTTCCACTATCAGTAACCTGAGATATATTCCATCAGGCCCTGGGGACATCCACCAAGATACCCAGCACAAACTCCTTTTTGATCGCAAAATGTGCTGGCATATTGGCACACCTCACATTGGACTCACTAATCTCCACATCCTTTTTGACAAAGACAACACAAACTACTCATTTAGTTCCTTACCCACATCTTCTCACTCTGAGCATAAATTCTTCCCCTTTATCCTCACCCTAATTGTCCTCTTTTTTAAAATGTAAATATAAAATGCCTTTGGATTCTTTATAATTCTACTTGCTAGGGAGATTTCATGGTTCCTCCTTGTCCCTTGCTTGAGTTCCTTCCTGTTTTTTTTCATTAAGTTGAAAATTGTACAGACTGGTGTCAGGCAATAAAAATATAATAGTCTTCAGAAGTAATTCACTTATACGTTAGTAATGGTAGGTGAGGTGATGTTTCACAGCCGTGGCATGAGTATCATTCAAGCAGCATGTCTGCAGTAAGTGTTTGCAGACTGAGGACTTCAGTTAAAAATCAATGAGCTAAGTTGCAGTCACTGGGACCCATTAAATAAGAGAAAAGTATCTGGATGCTTTTTACTAGGTTATTTGTATACCATAAAGCCTTCTGAGTTGGTCAGGGGATTGTAACCCCAAGTGCAACAGGTCAGGTCATTGAAAAGACAGGAATACAGAAACCTCAGTCTTTTCAATTGTGCAATGCAGTACATTTGAGATCTCAGGTGAAGGCAAGTGCAGCAGGCAGTGAAGAAGGCTAATGGAATGTTGGTCTTTATTACAAAGGGAATTGAGTACAAGAGCAAGGAAATCCTTTTACATTTGTACAGGGCCCTGGTGAGACCACACCTGGAGTATTGTGTACAGTTTTGGTCTCCAGGGTTAAGGAAGGACATCTTGGCTGTAGAGGAAGTGCAGTGTAGATTCACAAGGTTAATTCCTGGGATGTCCAGACTGTCTTACGCAGAGAGGTTAGAGAGACTGGGCTTGTACACGCTGGAATTAAGGAGATTGAGAGGGGATCTGATTGAGAGTTAAGGAAAAACTTCTTCTCCCAGAGAGTTGTGGGGGTGTGGAATGCACTGCCTCAGAAGGAAGTGGAGGCCAATTCTCTGGATGCTTTCAAGAAGGAGCTAGATAGGTATCTTATGGATAGGGGAATCAAGGGATATGGGGACAAGGCAGGAACCGGATATTGATAGTACATGATCTGCCATGATCTCTGAGTGGCGGTGCAGGCTCGAAGGGCCGAATGGTCTACTTCTGCACCTATTGTCTATTTGGATGAAATGTGCACTATAAGATGCTCAATTAGCTATTTATTGGGATGGATGTTCACATCTTGGTTGCTTGCTAAGCTCGCTTTCTAAACAGCAGCTGCCAATTGTAAGATAATAAACAGTTGAAAGTAAATTTCCAACTATATTGATTCATTTTGTTTCTGGTCATAAAATGGAAGTCGGTCTTCAGTTCTTAAAATATAAATACAGTAGCAACCAGTCATCAGCTTGAAGTTTTAAAACATAGCTTTGCAAGCAAGCTCTGTATATAGACAGACAGTTTGTGTGTGAGAAGTAGGATGTACAATAACACACTGCACCTGCTTTATTGCTGCTCAAAGGTGTAGTATAAAACAACAGGTTGTTTAATTTGGCTTGTTTCAAAAAAAAAGTTGCTACAAACTAAGTTCGAAGTTGCATAGTTGAAGGAAGCTTGCAGACCAGATGGCTAATATCATTTAGCATATCAATAACGGATGTATTTATAGTTGGGAGTTTTATGTACTTAAGCTTCACAGCCTTAATGGTGGAAAGCTGAGATTTATGTTTCCATAATGTCTTAGACTATTTGTGTAAAAATGATATCTGAGGAAATATCACATATGTGTAAAGTCAACAAAGTGGGAGAAAAAGGCTATAAATATAGACAGCAGTTCAGGTTATTAGAAATGGGGTAAGGAATATCAAGAAACCCGGAAAAAACACAGGATGAACTCAAATCTATTCCTCTGGTTTTGGTTTCTACGATGGACGATGTGTTCATCTGCATCATTTTTAAGTCTTTTTAGTTTATAAGAATTGTATCTGTGGTTTAGAATCAGAATCACTTTATTGCCAGTATATGAAACATACCAGAATTGATTGTGGTTTGGTGCCAAGCATAAAACACAGGACAACACCATAACAGACAACAGAATAGCAATCAGCAATTTATAAGGTAATAGTGAAAACAGCCATGAACAATTACAACAATTAGCAAAACAGTCACTTGCACAAATGTCACTAATCAAACTTAAATAAATGTGAACATATGAATAGATTAAATAAGAATCAAGAGAACAAGGAGAGGAGGAAAGACCAATTAGTGGATTAAATGGCACAGTTAGGGTATTACGCCCAAGTGAGGAGTTTTGTTTGAGAAGCTGGATAGCTACAGGAAAGACACTTCAGGATGATGTGTAGTCCTGGTGGTGGTGGACTTGTAGTGTCTCCCTGATGACAATTTGGTGAATAGGGATTGCTAGAGTGGGTGGAGTCAGCAGCAATTTTTTTCATCCTTTTTTCTTCACTCTTGTGATGAACAGGTCTTCTAACCTGTTGGTAGATGACAGCCAATAATCTTCTCCGCCAAGTGAATCACTCGCTGCAACCTGGACTTGGGGGAGTGCGAATAGGCAGTGGTAAATCTTTTGTTCTTCGTGTTTTAGAAAAGTTTAAGATCAAAATCTTTTGTGAGTATTAAATGTGTTTTAAGAATATTGTTTGGATTTAAACATGTACCATTGCAAATAAATGAACTGTGTTTTAAAGTATGCAGTTAGCTGGAAGTATCTTCTTGGTAGGAAGAGAGGACCCACCACTTGAATTGTGAGTATTGGCACCTGAACTTACCATGCAGAATAAACAGGGAAGTGAACTAGTCTGAGAAGGTCGGGGTAGTTACAGTATAACCTCCC
This sequence comes from Hypanus sabinus, assembly GCF_030144855.1. Lineage (NCBI taxonomy): Eukaryota > Metazoa > Chordata > Chondrichthyes > Myliobatiformes > Dasyatidae > Hypanus > Hypanus sabinus. Next base: position 43,386,729 of record NC_082716.1, on the reverse strand, counting down.
TTTACTGAGAGTACTCATGGCCACACTTATCTACATTTGAGTTTAGAACTTCATGGTTAGCAAACCTGATATCATCACACTATTAGTCTGTGGTAGCAGAAGCCGTACATGTGTGAGAGTGGGAGGCAAACAATAAATAAGAGTGGAATTGGCATTGTTCTCCACAGAAAAGAGCAAGAGCTACGAAGGCTATGCCTGATGCCAGGGTTCAGTGACTGGAGGGGAACAAGCAAAGGGAGGGTAAAGGGGTTACTGTGGTAAATGTAGGCACCTACAGCATAGGAAAATCAGCCAGTCTAGATGAGTATATCACCACTGTCACGGACTACGTTAGAAAATGTGTAGAGGACTGTGCACCAATGAGGTCAGCTTGGGTGTTCCCAAATCAGAAACCACTGGGTGAACCAGGAGATCCACTCCCTACTAAAGTATAGCATTATAGCATTTAAAATAGGTGACATGGACCTACACAAGAAATTAAGGTACAGCCTCCATGAAGCTATCAGGGACACTAAGAGACAATACCAGTGCAAAATCGAGCCCCATACTAGCCTTCAACTGTCGCAGGACCTACATGCTCGAAATGGGCTGCAAAATGAAATCAAGCAGCATTGACAACAGTGCATCCCTTCACTGATGAGCTTAATGCATTCCATACACATTTTGAGCAAAGGGGATTGGAATGTTACTGACCACCCTGATAGCCTCCAAGGCACCTGGACCCACAATCACTCTTGCGGTCAGTCTTCCAGAGACTGAACCCACAGTAACCATTTGGCCCAGATGGTGTCCCTGGCTGTGTGCTTACATCCTGCCCAGATCTGCTGATCGATGTATTTGCAAACATTTTTAACCTCTTTCTACTAAAATCTGAGGTTCCATCTGCTTTAAGAAGATCATTAGCATCCCGGTACTTAAAAAAAAAAATCTCTTGATGATTACTGCTAATGACTCTGGCATCCAGCATCATGAAGGTTATGGCACACATCAACTTCAGCCTCCCAGACAACCTTGGCAATTGCAATTCATCCTCAGCTGAAACAGGTGTACACTGGATGCCATCACTCTGACCCTTCACACTTCTGTGGAGCTTCTATGGACTTCTATGGTCAGTAAAGACACCTCCATTACACTATTGTCCAATGACAACAGCTCTGCCTTTAATACTAAAATTCCAAACACCGCACCTCAAGTCAATATCTTCATATGCATCTAGACTGCTGACCTCATGACCAACAGACCATAATTACTTGGGATAAGCAGCAACACAAGTGCCACGATTATTCTGAACACTACTGCTCCACAAGTATGATTCTTAATTGCCTACTTTACTCCCTACACGCATCAGTGTAGCTAGATTCTACTCGAGCTCTGTCTACAAGTTAGCAGATGACACCATTGTAGTGGGCTGAATTTCAAATAATGAAGAATCAGCATATAGGAAGGAGATAGCCTAATGACATGGTGTCATGACACCAACCTTTCTCTTATTGTCAGCAAAACAAAGGAACTGGTAAGTGACTTCAGGGAAGGTTGTGCATACTATCCTATTTACACAAAAGGTGCTGAGGTCAAGAAGGTTGCGAGTTTCAAATTCTGAGGATTGAACATTACCAGTAACCTGTCCTAGTCCAACTACATAGACACCACAGCCAGTAACTCTCAGCAATGCCTCTAGTTCCACAGGAGGCTGAAGAAATTCGGCATGTCCCATTTGACCTTCAACAATTTTTATTGTTGCTCTTGTTACGAATTCAGCAACAATAAATATATAAGTGAGGCAGGGGTTTTTATAACAAATAAAACATTTATTAAACACTGAAAAACAAACCCCCAAAAGTAAACAAATCACTAACGTAACCGGAAATCAGCTGCTGTGCGGCAACTTAAACAGTTCTTAAAGCGAGGTTGCAAAAACACAGTTCTTCAAAGTAGTACTGTGAAAGTTCAAAATGCTTACAGTCCATTAAAGGAGAGACTTTTTAGACGATTTAAATTCTCTTTCACGTCGTGTCTCTGCGGTTCCCAGTCGAACTACTTTTCCTGGAGAATTTACAAAGATGGAAATGAAACTGCTTAAAGGCACTTACCTTTCCTTTACAAAACTGTTCCCAATCCTTTCTGCTATTTCGCAGGGATTAACACAGGGACAGCCAACAAATTCCTTCCGAATGAGGATCAAACAAGGTCGAACCTGTTTCACCGTCGAAATCGACTTTCCTCGATCTTTTAACTCCCAAACTCTGATCTTCACTCTCCACTGATTTTTAACTAGCAGTATTATAAAGAAACTGCCGGCAATGACCTTTTAAACTTTAGGCATTAAACAAAACTCTATCTTTCAACAAAACTGCGTCATAATATTGAACCACGCAGTGGCATGAAGTCAAAATGGCAAATCCAGCCACGAACTGCCCCTCCTCACAGGGAGGGGTCCTCCTTTTATACCCTGTAAAAAAAAATACCTGTCACATGACCTCTACTGGCAGGAACATGACATCACTGCATCGTCACAAGACCACTACCTTAAGTCCAGTATAGCTTCAACACCAGTCATGTGACAAGGGTACGTAACACCTCTCTCCAAAAAAATATTTTGGTCTGTCAAGAACAAAATTTTAACAATTATTTACAAGGAAAAAAAATGTATAAATTTTATAACATACACAGTATACATAGTATCATCATATAACATCTTACAACTTACAATACAGTAGGAGTGTTACAATTGTAAAAAAAAACACTCCATAAAAAATTACATTGTACATTCAACATCGAGATAGACAATCAGCAACCACATTATCTTTACCTTTAATATGAGTTATCACAATATTGTACTCTTGTAACATCAAACTCCAATTTAATAACCTTTTGTTTTTGTTTTTCATCTTACTCAAAAACACTAACGGATTATGATCAGTGTAAACAATAAGTGGTTTTTGAGTTGTACCAACATATACCTCAAAATATTCTAAAGCTAAAACAAGAGATAACAATTCCTTTTCTATTGTCGAATAGTTTCTTTGATGCTTATTAAATTTCTTAGAAAAGTAAGCGACTGGATGATCAACCTCATCACCCTCATTCCATTGCATTAATACTGCTCCTGCAGCCTCATCACTAGCGTCTACAGCTAATGAAAAAGGTTTTTCAAAATCAGGTGCCTTAAGCACAGGTTGTTGACATATCATTGTTTTTAATTTCTCAAATGCTTCTTGACAAGGCATTGTCCACACAAACTTCTCATTCTTCTGCAAAAAGTTAGTTAATGGAAGGGCAACATTAGCAAAATTCTTACAAAATTTTTGATAATATTCTACCATTCCCAAGAATCTTCTCTGAGAGCTTTTTCCCCCATTGGAGTGGGAATCTCTAAAATTGCCCGAACTTTTGCCTGAACAGGAGCTACCTTACCTTGACCCACAACATAAACAAGGTAAGTCACAGTGGCATGTCCGAATTCACTCTTAGCTAAATTAATAGTTAAGTTAGCTTTTGAAAGCCTTTCAAACAATTTCTCCACTGCAATAATGTGTGCTTCCCAAGTATCATTTCCCATCACTAAATCAATATCTTTCAATCCTTGAATCACAGAGTTAATCATCCTCTGGAAAGTACCTGGGGCATTCTTCATTCCAAATGGAAGAACATTATATTCATATAGCCCAGATGGAGTTACAAATGCAGAAATCTCTTTACCTCTGTCCTTTAGTGGAACACACCAATACCCTTTCAATAAATTAATCTTTGTAAGGAACTTTGCTTTTCCAACTTTATCTACACAATCTAACAAACATCGGTTTTCGTTACAGCATTCACCTTCCTATAGTCCATACAAAACCTAATACTACAATCTGGTTTTGGCACCATAACACAGGGTGAACTCCAATTCGAGTTAGAAGGTCTAATAATATTATTCTCTACCATATATTTAATTTCTTTCTCGGCAAGTTCACATTTTTCTATGTTCATCCTGTATGGGTGTTGTTTAAAAGGTTTGGCATCTCCATCATCTACATCATGTGAAGCTATAGTAGTCCTTCTTGGAACATCTGGAAACAAATCCTTATATTTAAAAATTAATTTCTTCATCTGCTGTTTCTGCTCGAGCTGTAAGTGTGCTAGTTTCTCAACAATATTTTCAAGAATGGTTGAATTTGGTAACCTGACAGAAACAATGTTGGATTCAGAATGAAATTCAGATGAATCATCTATCATGTTCCTAGTTAAATCAAATTCATTATCATTAACCACAACAGTCACAATATCAGATTGTTTCTCATAATATGGTTTTATCATACTTACATGGCAAAGTTGTGTTGGCCTATGATCTGGAGTTTTTAATCACATAATCCACATCATTGATTTTAGACACAATTTCATAAGGACATGAAATCTAGCTTGTAAAGGATTCGTTTGCACTGGGAAAAGAACCAGCACCTTATCTCCAGGCTTAAACATCCTCATCCTAGCTTCTTTATCGTCCCAAGTTTTTTTTTCTCCTGAGCCAATTTTAAATTTTCCTTGGCTAAGCTTCAAGCTTTACGTAACCTGCCCTTAAATTTCAAAACATAGTCCAACAAATTAGTGTGTACTTCCTTACTAATCCACTTCCTCATCAACACTCCTTTTTCCAAGTAATATCCTACTGGCACCTTCTCAATTTCACTATCTGGTAGAGTTTGTTCTCTTAATTTTATAATCTCAGGGTCTCTACTCTGCTCTGCTATCATCTCCTTCCAAGACAGAGATAAATCTTCATAGTCAGACTTACTTCAAGAATCTTGTTCAAACAACGAAGGTAAGAAAGTCTCTGACACATCCTCAAAACTCGAATCCTGAGTTCAACAGTCATGAGTAACAACCTCATTCTGCGCATCAATCTTTTTAGCCATAGATCTAGTCACAACACAGGAAGAATCTGTGTTAGAATTCTTCTCTGGTTCCTCTGACTCCATTGTCAAATGCACTTCAGGAAAAACTTGTCCACCTGCCAAGTCATTACCTAACAATAAAGAAATATCCTTCACAGGTAAGCTAGGCTGTAATCCTACTTTAACAAATCCTGTAACTAACCCTGACTTTAAATTTACTTTATGCAAATGTACAGGCATAAAATCACTCCCAACACCTCGTATATAATTTACCTCACCAGTATCAGACTCTTCATTAAACCTCAATACACTGTCAAACATCAGTGATTGAGAAGCTCCTGTATCCCTAATGATTTTTATTGGCACCAGAGTAGATCTTTCTTTCAAGGATACAAACCCTTAAGTTATAAAATGATCATATCCCTTTTTAACTTGGTCAGACTCTAATAAAACCTCATTTGTGTTTATCGAACCCTGTAATTTTACAGGTGCTTCAGTATGTTGCACACAAGCATCTGGAACTGCTTCCTTCTCTTTCTTTTTCAATCGGAAACAGTTAGCTATTACATGGCCAGGTTTCTTACAATAGTTACAAATAAGACCAAACTGTCTTTCCTTCACAGGTTTTCCTTCCTCCTTACCTTTCTCATTAACATCTGATTTAATTTCTGATTTACCTTGAGTCTCTGTGTTATTTTTCCTCTTAAAAATTCTGCCCTGAGGAAATTTATTCTTATGGATTAAAACATACTCATCAGATAAGCTAGCACAGTCCTGCAATGTATCAGTATCCTTCTCATTTAAATAGGTCCTTACTTCAACAAAGATGCTTCTTTTAAATTCCTCCATTAAAATCAGTTCTTTCAATGTATTATAGTCCCCATTTACATTTTTAGAGGAAACCCATCTCTCAAAACACACAGCTTTATCATAGGCAAATTCCACATAAGTTTTTTCCACAGACTTCTTCAAACTTCTGAATCTTTCTCTATATGCTTCTGGGACCAATTCGTTTGCTTTTAAAAATATACTTTTTCACAATATCATAATCTAGTGCTTGCGCAGCAGTTAAAGCTGTATAAACTTGTTGTGCTTTGCCTTTAAATACACTTTGTAATAACACTGACCATTTATCTTTTGGCCACTCTGAAATCTGAGCAATTGTTTCAAAATGTTGGAAATATCTTTCCACTTCTATTTCACTAAATGGTGGGACCAATTTAATTTCTTGACTAGCAACAAATTGTTTTCTAGAACCAGAAGACTGATTCCCAGACCTTAATTCCGCCATCGCATATTCAAATTCCCTTTTTTTATTATCAGCTTCTAACCTACAACGCTCCAATTCTGCTTTACTTTGTTCCAACTTCATTTGTTCGATTTGCAACTGCATCTCTATATAACTTATTGGAAACTACTCTAAAATCGATTCATCAAAATCACCCGATTCCACATAGTGTGATGTGATTTTTCTCTGTATTAGATCCTTTGATGTAGACTTCAAAATACCTTTAAGTTGCAATATACTAGCTAGCTCAGACACCTCAGTTTTTTTCGCCTTCGCTAACAACTCCGCGTCTGGTGAACCCAGAAACTCATCAATATTCATTGTTGCTGAACACCACTCAAAAGCCAATCAAACAAAAGAATCGAGTATTTCCCTTTTCCAAAACACCAATTCAAAATTTAACAAGCATTTAAACTCAAAAGTAATTCATCCCGGACGAGCCCCCATATTTATGTTACGGATTCAGCAACAATAAATATATAAGTGAGGCAGGGGTTTTTATAACAAATAAAACATTTATTAAACACTGAAAAACAAACCCCCAAAAGTAAACGAATCACTAACGTAACCAGAAATCAGCTGCTGTGCGGCAGCTTAAACAGTTCTTAAAGTGATGTTGCAAAAACACAGTTCTTCAAAGTAGTACTGTGAAAGTTCAAAATGCTTACAGTCCATTAAAGGAGAGACTTTTTAGACGATTTAAATTCTCTTTCGCGTCGTGTCTCTGCGGTTCTCAGTCGAACTACTTTTCTCGGAGAATTTACAAAGATGGAAATGAAACGGCTTAAAGGCACTGACCTTTCCTTTACAAAACTGTTCCCAATCCTTTCTGCTATTTCGCAGGGATTAACACAAGGACAGCCAACAAATTCCTTCTGAATGAGGATCAAACAAGGTCGAACCTGTTTCACCGTCGAAATCGACTTTCCTCGATCTTTTAACTCCCAAACTCTGATCTTCACTCTCCACTGATTTTTAACTGGCAGTATTATAAAGAAACTGCCGGCAATGACCTTTTAAACTTTAGGCATTAAACAAAACTCCATCTTTCAACAAAACTGCATCATAATATTGAACCATGCAGTGGCATGAAGTCAAAATGGCAAATCCAGCCACGAACTGCCCCTCCTCACAGGGAGGGGTCAAAATGATGTTACTCCACCATCACAAGACCACTACCTTAAGTCCAGTATAGCTTCAACACCAGTCACGTGACAAGGGTACACAACACACCATAGAAAGCATTGTCTAAATTCATCACAGCTGAGTACGGCAACAGCTCTGCTTGTGACTGCAAGAAACATCTTAACACATCACAAGACCATCCTCCACTCTGTGGACTCTGTCCAGAATTCTGATTGCCTCAGTAAAGCAACCGACATAATTAAAGACATTGCCCACCTTCATGCTACCCTCCCCCCCCCCCCCCACACCCACCCATCAGGCAGAAGATACAATAGCCTGATTCAAAAACGGGAAGTCAGTAATCAGGGAAAAGGAAGACAGTTTGTTTCCATGATTCATAGGGAAAATTTTAGAAACTAAGACATAGATTCTTAGAAATATTCAACACAATCAGGCAAAGATGACATGGATTTGTGAAAGGATAATCATGTTTCACCAATTTATTAGAGTCTAGAGCAGAAGGCTTTAAGGTGAGGGAAGGGGAAAGTTGTCACGTCAAAGGTTATTACAGATAATAAATGCTCATGGTATTTGAAAAATCATTGACAAGCAAACAGGAATCAAAGGGAGGACACATGGCAAGGGTGTTTTCTCTAGTGCAAATTTGTAGAAGCAGGGGCCTTGGTTTAAAGATTGAAGGGTCACTCATTTAAGACAGAGATGTGATTTTTTTTTCACTTGGTGGGTGACAGGGCTTTGGAACTCTTCCCCAAAGAGTGGCGGAAGTAGAGTAAATATTTTGAAGGCACTATCAGATAAACCCTTGATAAACATGAAGGTTAAAAGTTTGGATAGGTACACTGAAGAGAGAAGTATGAAAGGCAAAGGCCAGGTGCAAGTAGACTGGACTGTTAGATGGTTCAAAGGGCCTGTTTCTGCTCCTGATTTTTACATTTATATACAAGTGAATCGTGAAGTGTAATTTTTAAATTCAAACTCAAATGCTCCTCTGAGTAGATTTAATCTTTGAATTTGTCCTTGTTTGCATTAAGGATTTGAATCACCTGCTTTATTTGTGTTGGCGATAGAACCATTAGCTGAATTAATTAGAACTGACTCAGATATTATGGGTTTCAGAGTTAATCGGGAGGAATATAAGATTAACTTATTTGCTGATGATGTTCTGATTTATCTAACTAACCCACTACAATTGTTGCGTAAATTATCTTCTAGATTGGAAGAATATGGGAAAATATCAGGGTACAAAATAAATTGGGATAAAAGTGAAATCCTATCCCTTACTAAAGGAGATTATAGTCAATGTTGATTAATAACTCAATTTAGATGGCCGATAAATGGTTTAAAGTATTTAGGTATAAGAGTTGATCATGATATAAAGTATTTATATAAATTAAATTATTTGCCATTACTGAAACAGATTCAAGAGGATCTTGATATATGGATGATGTTACCAATAACATTAATAGGTAGAGTCAATGCTGTAAAAATGAATATATTCCCTAGATTACAATATTTATTCCAAACATTACCAATACAATTACCGCAGAAAATTTTTCAAGAGTTAAATAAATGTGTGAGGAAATTCCTTTGGAAAGGTAAGATGTCAAGAATATCGTTGGAAAAATCGACATGGAAGTTTGACCTAGGAGGGTTACAATTACCAAATTTTAAGAATTATTACAAAGCAAATCAACTTAGATTTATTGCATCTTTTTTGATGAAGATAAACTGGCATGGATTAGAATAGAATTAGACAAAATAGGAGAAAATATACCAGAAGAGTTGATATATAAATGGGAATCTAAATGGATATGGGAAAAGAAAGCAACTCCTATACTAAAACATTTGATTGATTTATGGAATAAGATAAATGTTGATGATGAGATAAAGAAATCTTTATTAGCAAAGAGACCTTTAATTCAAAATAAACTTATCCCTTTTACAATGGATAATCAACTTTTATATAACTGGTTTCACAAAGGGATTAGATATATAGGAGACTGTTTTGAAGGAGGTATATTAATGTCATTTGACCAATTAAAGAATAAATATAAAATATCAAATAACACTCTTTTCTGTTATTTCCAATTAAGGGCTTATTTAAGAGATAAACGGGGTCAAACAATGTTACTGCCGAAACCTAATGAAATAGAAACTTTAATTCATAAAGGAAAAATTAAAACATTTATTTCTGGTATGTATAATTTGATTCAAAAACAGGCAATTAAACAAAGAATTCATAAGTCAAGACAAAAATGGGAAACTGATTTGAATATTAAAATTGACGAAACAAGTTGGTCAAGATTATGTCTTGACAGTATGACAAATACAATAAATGCTTGACTAAGATTAGTACAATATAACCTTTTACATCAAATATATATTACACCACAAGAAATAAATAGATTAAACTCAAATTTATCTGATCAATGTTTTCGATGTAATCAAGAAATTAGTACTTTTTTACACTCTACTTGGTCTTGTTCTAAAATTCAACCTTTTTGGACAAATTTAAGAGTTTTATTGGAACAAATTATTGGAATACAACTTCCACACAATCCAATATTATTTTTACTAGGCGATATTGAAGGGATAAAATCAAATTCCAAATTGAATAAATATCAGAAAGAATTCATAAAAATTGCACTGGCAGTAGCCAAAAAGGCTATTGCAGTTACTTGGAAATCGGATTCATACTTAAGCATAGATCATTGGAAGAATGAAATTTTTAGCTGCATTCCACTTGAAAAAATTACTTAAAATTTAAGAGATAAATATGAAATATTTCTGAAAATTTGACGCCCTTATTTACAAAAAATAGGATTAAATATATAGATGCTCCGAAGATAAAATTATTGGTTGTCTGGGGAAATAAATAAGTATACATATTAAAGCTATTATGAACTCCATGGAGCATGTGGGGATCTTCCGAAATCCAGAAATTCTTTCTTTTTTCCTTCTTTCTTTCTTTTTTCTTTTTTTTTCTACAGGGATATGTTGGGGGAGGGGTTAAGGGGAGGAGGGAAGGGTTGATAATTTTCTTTTTTCTTTCTGCAACCTATTTGAAAATTCAATATTTTTTTTTAAAAAAAAAGGATTTGAATCCATATCTAAATAATTACACTAGCAGGAATGATGGCAGTACAGCGATGGCTAGAGTTTCTGGAAAACACAGAATAGATACATCCCCAACATGAAGAAATATTCTAAAGGGAGGATGAGGCAACCATGGCTGCTAAGGGAAGTCAAAGAAAGCACAATGCAAAAGAGAGGGCATATAATATAGCAAGAAATAGTGGGAAGTTAGAGGATAAGGAAGCTTTTAAAAACCAACAGAAGGCAACTAAAAAAGAATACATAAGCAGAGAGATGGTGAAATATGAAGGTAAGCTAACCAATAGTATCAAAGAAAATACCAAAAGATTTTGTTATAAAGAGAGATGAGAATGGATATTGGACTGCTGAAAGATAACTTTGCATAGGTAGCAATGGGGGACAAAGAAATGGCAGACAAACTTAATAAGTATTTTGCATCAGTCTTCTCTGTGGAAGACACTAACAGTATGCTTGAAAGTGAAGTATAGTTCCTATTACTAAGGAGAAGGTGCTTGGGAAGCTGAAAGGTCTGAGGGTAGATAAGTTACCTGGAGACGTGCACTACACCCAGGTTTACAACTTCAGGTTTCTGAAATAGGTAGCTGAAAAGATTGTAAAAGCATTAGTAATGATCTTTCAAGAGCACTAGATTCTGGAATGGTTTCTGAAGATTGCAAAATTGTAAATGTCACTCCACTCTTTAATAAAGGAAGGTGGCAGGAAAAAGGAAACTATAGGCCAGTTAGCCTGACTTCATTGGTTGGGAAGATGAGGTTTCAGGGTACTTGGAGCTGCATAATAAAATAGGCCAAAGTCAGCATAGTTTCTCTTCAGGGGAAATCTTGCCAGACAAATCTGTTGGAATTCTTTGAGGAAATAACAGGCAGAACAGGCAAAGGAGAGTCAGTAGACATTGTTTACTTGAATTTTCAGAAGACCTTTGATAAGGTACCACACATGAAGCTGCTTAACAAATTAAGACCCCATGGTGTTACAGGAATGATATTAGCATGAATAGAAGATTAGCTGTCTGGCAGGAGGCAGAATCAGAATACAGTGGGCCCATTCTGGTTGGCTGTTGGTTACTGGTAGTGTTCTACAGGGGTCAGTATTGGGACCACTTGTTTTCACTTTTGTCAGTGATTTGGATGATGGAATTGATGGCTTTGTGGCCAAGTTTGCAGGCAATAGGAAGATAGGTGGAGGGACAGGTGTTGTTGAGGAAGAATGGAAGTCTGAAGAGGGATTTGGACAAATTGGGAGAATGGCAAAGAAGAGGCAGATCAAATATAGTGGAGGCAAACCTATGTTCATGCACTTTGGTAGAAGAAATAGAGGTGCAGACTATTTTCTAAACTGGGAGAAAATTCAAAAGTCAGAGATGCAAAGTACTTGGGAGTCCTTATGTGGGATTCTCTAAAGGTTAACTAGTAGGTAGAGTTGGTGGTAAGGAAGGCAAGTGCAATGTTAGCATTCATTTCAAGAATATAAGAGCAAGGATATAATGCTGAGGCTTTATAAAGCATTGGTCAAACTGCACTGTATTGTGAACAGATTTATCTAAGAAAATATGTGCTGGCTTTGGAGAGGGTCCATAGGAGGTTCACAAGAATGATTCCAGGTATGAAAGGGTTAACATATGAGGAACGTTTGATGGCCCTGGACCTACACTCACTGGAGTTCAGCAGAATGTGGGGGAATATAATTGAAACCTATTGAATATTGAAAGATCTAGATAGAGTGGATGTGGAGAGTATGTTTCCTACAGTGGGTGAGTCTAGGATCAGAGGGCACAACCTCAGAATAGAGAGACAAAGAAGGCAAATGCAATGTTAACATTCATTTCAAGAGGACTAGAATATAAAAGCTAGGATGTAATGTTGAGATTTTATAAAGCACTGGTGAGGCCTCACTTGGAGCTATTTTGGGCCCTTTAACTTAGTAAGGATATGCTGAAACTGGAGACGGTTCAAAGGACATTCAAAAAATGATTCCAGGTTTGACTGGCTTGTCATATGAAGAGCATTTGGTGACTCTGGGCCTGTATTCGCTAGAATTCAGAAGAATGAGAGGTGACATTATTGAAACCTATTGAATGGTGAAAGGCCTTGATAGAGTTGATGTGGAGAGGATGCTTCCTATAGTGGGAGAGTCTAAGACCAGAGGACACAGCCTCAGAATAGAGGGGCACCCTTTTAGAACTGATGTGAGGAGGAATTTGTTTAGCCAGAGAGTGGTGAATCTGTGGAATTCTTTGCCACAGGCAGCTGTGGAGGCCAAGTCTGCATGTATATGTAAAGCAGGAGTTGATAGATTCTTGATTGGTCAGGTCATGAAGGTACACAGGGAGAAGTTAGGAGATCGGGGCTGAGGGGAAAAATGGATCAGCCATGATGAAATGCTGGAGCAGACTCAATGGGCCAAATGGCCTAATTCTTCTCCTGGGTCTTATGGACATCCATTTAGAACAGAGATAAGAAGGAATTTCTTCAACCAGAGTGTGGTGAATCTGGAATTAATAGCTAAGGATGGCAGTGGAGACCAAGTCATTGAATATATTTAAAGTGGAGGTTGATAGTTTCTTGGTTAGTCAGAGCATCATAGGTTACTTGCAGAAGGCAGGTGAATGGAGTTGATTATAAATCAGCCATGATAGAATGGTGGAGCAGACATGCTGGACCAAGTGACCTAATTTGTTTCTATGTCTTACATCCTTATGGTATTATAATTGGAATACAGTAGAGATTCAAACCTCAGTCGCTGGGTCATACCGGCCAACACTTTATCCTATCCCACTATAATTCTTTCAAAATGTTCATTCTAGGTACTGGTGATGTTTCCTCCAAATTCCTATTAATAGTCATAGAGAGATACCGAGTACTCCAGTCTACTGTACCCATGCTGATTATCAACCACACATTTACACTAATCCCAGTTTATTTCTCCCCATATTCTCTTCAACTGTTCAGATTCTACTCCTTACCTGCATGCTAGGGACAAACTACAGAGCCCAATTAACCTACCAACATTCATCTATTTGGGATAACACTGGAACAACTGGAGGAAACCCATGTGGTCACAGGGAGAAGGAGAAAACTCCACATTGACAGTAGCCAAGGTCAGGATTAAAACCTGGGTCTCTGTGGCTATGAGGCAGAGGCTCTATTAGCTGTGCCACTCTAAAACAGATTTGTACATATATTCAGTCAAGCATTTCGCAAATTTTTCCACAGCCCACTTCAGTTGTCACTTTCTTAAAACAAAATCTCAAGGAAATTAATGAAATGCAATCTTACGTTGAACTTCATTTGCAAATTCTCAGCTGATGGAACCACCTCATTGTCACCTAGACAACATTCCAGCCTGGGCTGACAAATGGAAGATAAATACCTTCAACTTATCCAAATCTTCAAAAGGCACCACCATTCCCAGATCCAAACAAATAACATCCTCAGAATCCCCTACAGATAAAAGATCAATTTTCTTCGACTATAATGAATGCTGATGGAATATGCATTACTTGCCCCAAAAGATGAAGCTCTGACAAAACTAATCACTCTGCACCCTCCAGTATTAAGCATTTATTTGATTGTTCTTTGACTCATTATTCTGTTTTGTTTCAGAACACCAGGAGGAAAGAAATCTAATTAAATGGAATCACTCATTCCAAATTTTTCCTACAATTCACTGGTCCAATGATATTGTGATGAGGAGAAATGCCCAGTTATAGTGTCTTTAAGGTATCTTTACCACAAGGAACAGTATCATTTATATTTATTGAAGCTCATAAAGTATTCATTGGTAGACTATAAAAATGTCAAATAAATTTAAGCTAATTTTCTCACTTACAGCTTTGTAAAGGAGGTAAACTGTAAAGTGCTTTACACTATTCTTCCTAAAGTGGGCAAATGATGTAAATTGATGTTCTGTTTAGGAATGGAATTGTTTGTTAGAAGATGCCAAATGATAAAAATCTGTTGGAGAAGATATACACTGAATTGCCACTTTATTAGTTACATACAAGATTTAAGAAAGTCACCACTCAGAATATGTTCATGGTCTTCTGCTGCTGTAGCCCATCAACTTCAAGGTTCAACATGCTGTGTGTTCAGATATGCTCTTCTGCACAGCACTGTTATAACACATTCTCCTCTGGCCTCTCACACTAACAAGGCATTTTGACCCACCCACAGAACTGCTGCTCACTGGATTTTTTTCCCCTTTTTACATCATTCTCTATAAAATCTCGAATGCATGAAAATCCTAGGAGATCTGCAGTTTCTGAGACACTCAAACAACCCTATCTGACACCAACAGTCATTCCACAGTCAAAGTCACTTGGAAATGTTGTTCAGACCATTCTGGTGTTTGGTCTGAACAAGAATGAACCTCTTGACCATGTCCGCATGCTTTATACATTAAGTTGCTGCCACATGATTGTCTAATAAGATATTTGCATTAACAAGCAGGTCTACAGGCATTCTTAATAAAATGGCCACTGAGTGTATTTATGTTAGACAGGCTCATTTGAGTATAGAAAAGAAGTAGACTTGCAACTACATCATGTCTCTTAGTCTGTTTGGTAAAGTTAAGTTTGACGGATTCCTAAAGTATACAGAAAACAAAATATGGTCGGCAAATTAGTCAGATTTGCTGTGGATTAAAATAACACGGAAAATCTTCTCAAAGTTGTTCCAAAAATTTGCACCTCCGCAATTTGTCATGAATGTAACCATAGGGAGTTTGTGTGGAGAAGCAATATGTGTGCTTGTCTTTGTGTTACAAGCATTTGTCTACAATAGATGCAGATTAATATTTTAAAAATCCAATTAGCATCAAAAATGCATTAAAATCAAAATGTATGTTGGTTTTTATCATACTCAGAGTATAATTAAATGAACTGTTTGAAAATTTTGGAATTGCACAGGATACGCAATAGATATCTTTTGACCCAATATGAGCATGCTGGCAGTTATGCTTGTTTCAAGTCTTCTCATGTCCTTCCTATCCAAAATGTTATCAGCAATACTGCCTCCTTCCAAGTTATGTATTTCGCAATCTTATGACTTTAACCCCTTGTCTTCTCAGAAGAATATAAAACATAAAATCCAACTTCCCTTTAACTATATCTCTATTGTTCACCTCAACCATTCTGTTGTAGTGAGTTTCTAATGAACACTCCATTGTGTTCAACTCTCTACCCATGGCTGCATTTTCACCTTTTTTAAGAGTCCCTTTGTATTTATTCCCCTTTCCACATATATGCCTAATTGTCTACTCCTATATTTTATCCTTACCCAATTTTAAATTACTTTTAAAGCATTTGAAACTCAAGTGCCAGTAATTTACTGAGGACTGTAAGGACCCCAGTTTTAACGGGAGTGCTTTTCGAAATAGATACGTACTTTAAGATTATCTTCCAGTTCCATTCCGGAATTGTTTCTAGCACAGTTGTTGTATTCGCCTTTATAATACCTTTCGTCCATGGTTCTAAGTTTCTCAGGCTGTACCTCTATTACAGCAAAGGAGAACTCGGTGTAATTTTAACGTTTGACATAAGTGTAAAACGGATGACATTGACCCCTTTCGACTTTCCATTCCTTTGATGTCAAAGCAAGATTATTCAAAGGAGTTTAACTATTACAAATAAGTCATGGAACTTGAAGACAGACTGAAGACAACATTTTCGATCCGATCTCGAATACAGTTTAAGAAAATGGGAGAGAAGTTACTTCAGTCACCAAGTGACTAAAAAGAATGTTTCATTTTGATGACTGTTGGCAAATAGTAAGCATCAATTAAATTTGCGGTAATTTTGTGCTTATTGCGACGGTTTTGCGGCATTGTCTGCTCTGCCCGGGGTTGCGTTACGACTCTGAAAGGGCTCTATCTTGGCCCGTTAACAGCGATGCGGGAATCTGCTTTGAAACAGTCAAATTTTGCTTCTGCCCTGCCTAAGTTTAGTTTCCTTTTATTGTTCGCAACTATGTTTCTTACGGCAGCCGTGGTGATTTTCTTTCTCGTTCTCCCCTCCGAAGAAAAGAACAAAGATTTTTATACTTTTAAAACAGTGAACATCAGAGGCAAGTTAATATCACTGGAGAAGTACAGAGGGTCGGTAAGTTAGCAACTCCACGCTGTAATTAACCTAACACGGTAACAGGCTGTGCAAAGTTACCCATTTAATGAAGCAAAACTGAGTTTCGAGAATGGATGCTCTAATTGAAAAATCGGTTGACTGTTGGCTGCATCGGTAAACCGAGGAGTCGTGGAGGGGCCCTTTGAGGGCTTTGACTGTATACGTGGCACCATCAATATAAAAAAATAACCATTCTTCCCAGTCGTGCTCACTTATCGCCAGAAAACATATAGATATGCTTAAAAGCACCGAAAGGCTATCTTACACAAGTTAGCGAATGCTTCGGGCCAATCGATTGCATTTGATAAAATCCAGACATCACTTTAAAACTAACTAGTTTGAACATTCAGTCGTAGATTAACATATTAATACATATTAATACAGTTTAGAGGGAAGCCTTTGGGTCCATTCTGTTGATACTAGTTCATTATTAGAACTGACCAGTTACTTCACTCTTTGCCAGAGTAATATTTTTGCCTTTGATTTCTTTCTCTCTTTTGACCGGTTCCTTACACGGGCAGTGCATACGAGGGATCTCACTAACTTCAAATACTTTAAAACTGTCCTTCTGATGCATCTAATTATTTTGCTGATCAACTTAAATCTTTGTCCTTTTGTTAATGACTTTTTGCTCCCAGAAGCAGTTTCTACTTCCTCTGTTTAAAATCCCCTCTGTCCAAAGGAATTGATTCTGGCTTTTCCAGAGGATGTTGCTTATCTTGGTACAATTCTCTTAATCCCTTCTGCACATTCTCGCTGATTTCAATCCTGCAGAAGGGTGAGTAGAATTCGGCAGCACCCTAACCGATGATCTTTAAAGGCTAAATAGACCTATTTCAGAATCAGATTTATCGTCACTAACTAAATGTTGTTTTGTGGTGACAGTATAGTGCAAAGACATAAAACTACAAAGATAAACAATGCAAAAAGAAGGAATAATGAGGCAGTGTCCATGGGCTCACTGTTAAGAGATCTGATGGGGGGGGGGGGGGAAGCTATTTCTAAATGGTTGAGTGTAGGTCAGGCTTCTGTGATGGTAGTAGTGAAACGAAGGCATATGCCATTTGGTGAGAACTTTAGAGATGGATGTTGCCTTCTTGAGGCAATGCCTCTTGAAGATGCCCCCAATAGTGGGGAGGGTTTTGTGCCTGTGATGGGGTTGACTGAATCTGCAACCCTCTGGAGCCCTTTGCATACAATCATGTGCATTGGAGCTTCCAGACCAGACTGTGATTCACTGAGTCAGAGTACTCACCACTGTACATCTGTAGAAATGTTAAGTGTCTCTGGTGAAATACTGAATCTCCTCAAACTTGTAACAGAGTAGAGATGCTGGTGTTTTTGCTCAACTGTTCTTTGTGTTCCTGCATCTTTTTAAAAATCATATCAATTATAGTAGTTCATGTTGCTTCTTTCTAAAATAGTTGTCATGAAAACAGATTTCTTTATATTAAATTCCAAGAGACGTTAAACTCAACTCATTCGTCTAGTTATGCCTTTTTGAAATTTTATTATTATTAATTGTTATTATTATTAAGAAAACAACCTCTCCCTCAATGTCACAAAAACAAAGGAGCTGGTTGTGGACTACAAGAGGAATGGAGATGGGCTAACCCCTGTTTACATCAATGGGTCTGTGGTTGAGTGGGTAAACAGCTTTAAATTTCTCAGCATAAACATCACCGAAGATCTCACATGGTCTGTACAGACTGCCTGTGTGATGAAAAAGGCACAAAGTACCTCTTTCACCTCAGACAGTTGAGGAAGTTTGATATGGGCCCCCAAGTCCTAAGAACTTTCTACAGGGGCACAATTGAGAGTATCCTGACTGGCTGCATCACTGCCTGGTGTGGGAACTGAACCTCCCTTAATCACAGGATTCTGCAGAGTGGTGCAGACAGCCCAGCACATCTGGAGTTGTGAACTTTCCATGATTCAGGACATTTACAAAGACAGGTGTGTAAAAAGGGCCCGTAGGATCATTGGGGACCCGAATCATCTCAATCACAATCTATATTCCAGCTGCAATATTTCCATCTGGGAAACGGTACCGCAGCATAAAGTCTAGGATCAACAGGCTCTGGGACAGCTTCTTCCACCAGGTCATCAGGCTGATTAACTCATGCTGACATGAGTGTATTTCTATGTTACATTGACTGTTCTATTTATTATAAATTACTATGATAGCACATTTAGACGGAGACGTAACGTAAAGATTTTTACTCCATGTATGTGAAGGATGTAAGTCAATTCAATTCAATATTACTACTCTTCTAACCTTAGTATTCCCTGCAGTTTTTGAATTTACGTCTTGTATGCCCAAGTCCAGAAGGAGCAGTTGACCTGGGATTCAGAACGCAGAGAGCACCGTAGTGTGTATTCCTTACGTTTGAAATTGAGTTCCCTAACACTCACAGTAGTCGCTCTCTGTTGTATCTTATTTACCAATGCTTCCAGTGACTCTGACCACATTAAAATTATGGAATTGACATATCCAATATGTGTTTGTTTCCAAACATCATTGAAAGGCTAAATACAGCACATCAGATATGTTATCTTCATCTCTGAGAATTTACTCAGCAGATGATACTAAGGTGGCATTGTGGATAATGAAGTAGGTTTTCAAAGCTTGCAGAGAGATTTAGGCCAGTTAGAAGAGTGGGCTGAAAGATGGCAGATGGAGTTTAATGCTTATAAGTGTGAGGTGCTACATTTTGGTAGTACTAATCAAAGTCGGACATACATGGTAAATGGTAGGGCATTGAGGAATGCAGTAGAACAGAGTGATCTAGGAATAATGGTGCATAGTTCCCTGAAAGTGGAATCTCATGTGGATAGGGTGGTGAAGAAAGCTTTTAGTGTGCTGGTCTTTATAAATCAGAGCATTGAGTATAGGAGTTGGGATGTAATGTTAAAATTGTACAAGGCATTGGTGAGGCCAAATTTGGAGAATTGTGTACAGTTCTGGTCACCAAATTATAGGAAAGATGTCAACAAAATAGAGAGAATACAGAGGACATTTACTAGAATGTAACCTAGGTTTCAGCACCTAAGTTACAGAGAAAGGTTGAACAAGTTAGGTCTTTATTCTTTGGAGCGTAGAAGGTTGAGGGGGGACTCTAATAACTCTATCAAGCTATTTAAAATAATGAGGGGGATAGATAGAGTTGACGTGGATAGGCTTTTTTCATTGAGAGTAGGGGAGTTCTAAACAAGAGGACATGAGTTGAGAGTTAAGGGGCAAAAGTTTAGGGATAACACGAGGGGGAACTTCTTTACTCAGAGAGTGGTAGCTGTGCGGAACAAGCTCCCAGTAGAAGGGGTAGAGGCAGGTTTGATTTTGTCATTTAAAAAAAAAAATTGGATAGGTATATGGACAGGAAAGGAATGGAGGGTTATGGGCTGAGTGCAGGTAGGTGGGACTAGGTGAAAGTAAGCATTCGGCACGGACTAGAAGGGCCAAGATGGCCTGTTTCCGTGCTGTAATTGTTATATGGTTATATGATTTCCTTCTACTCCTTGTACACTCATGACTGTGTAGCTAAATTCCACTCTAAATCTGTTTGCAAATTTTCAGGTGATCCCACTGTAGTGGGCCAAATCTCCAAGAACAACAAGTCAGAGTGCAGGGTAGGAGATACAGAGTTTAGTAACATAGTGTCAAGGCATCAACTTTTCTCCCAACAGCACCAAATTGAAACAGCTAGTCATTGAATTCAGGAAGGTGGTGGTGGGAGTGGTTGGGGAAGGGGGTATCTGTGGGCATGTGCTTCTGTCTGTCAGTGATGCTGAGGTTGAGAGCTTTAATTTCCTAGGAGTGAACATCATCTGTCTTGATCCAACCACAGAGACATCATGGTCAATAAAGCTCACCAATGCCTGTACTTCCTCAATGCTAAGGAAAGTTTTCATGCCTTGTTGACCTTTTGCAATTTTTAGTGATGCACCAGGGAAAACATCCTATCTAGATGCATCACAGCCTGGTATTGTGGCTGCTCTGCCTGAGATCGCAAGAAACTGCAGAGAGTTGCAGACCTAGCTCAACACACGATGGAAATCAACCTCTCCTCCATGGACTGTGTCTATACTTCTCACTGTCTCAGTAAAGCAGCCAGCAAAGTCAAAGACATCACCCACCCTGGACATTCTTGAATTGAATTGACTTTATTACTTACGTCCTTCACATACGTGAGTAGAAATTTTTACATTACGTCTCCGTCTAAATATGCAATGTGCAATTATAGTAATTTATAATAAATAGAAGAATCAATGTAACATTTCTTCTCCCCTCTCCCATTGAGCAGAAGATACTAACACCTGAAAGCACATCCTACCAGGCTCAATGTTCATTTCTGCTGAATGGTCCCCTAGTATGATGAAACAAACTCTTCGCTCATAATCTACCTCATTATGACCTTGCACCTTATTGTCTACGTGCACTGCACTTTCTCTGTAGGTGCTACACTTCACTCTGCATTCTGTTTCTGTTTCTGTTACCTTGTACTGCCTCAATGCACTGTCTAATGATTTGATCTGTATGAACAGAATGCATGACAAGCTTTCCACTGTACCTTGGTACATTGATAATAATAAACCAGTCCCAATTCCAATGTCCTAAGGTTCTGCAAGGCAATGGATAAAGGCAAGTCTTCCCTGATTTTTTTTTAAATAGTGAGTGTAAGATAGCAGCCAGGAAGAAGTGGAAGAATGTGCTCAAGTTTTTCACACCTTCCACCCTTGCTTTACTTAGCAACTTAGGATGCAACTTTCTGGATCGGGTGATGTCCTAATTTGAGGATGACTAACTTTTAAATACCTCCTTTCTATCTATTGTTCTGCTGTCCCATATTACTTTTACCTCTGTCTGTATGTATTATTGACATGATCTTCTTCCTTAGTGAAAATCTCATTTAGGGCTTCTTTAAACATCCCTACCCTTATTCCTCAATTGTAGGTAATAGATCTGTATTCTATTCTTTAGCTAAACAATTCGTCTGCTCTGTTTTTATTTGCTCATTCTCCTTTTTTTCCTTTATCTTTTTGCAACACCTTGAAGTCAGGAATATTAACCGCACAATGGTGGGAACAACTGCACTTGACATCAAGAAAGATTTGACTAAGTGTGGCATCAAGGAGCCCAAATAAAACCAAAAAAGCATCAAGTGGAAAACACTCCAATGTTTGGAGTCATTCCGTGAACAAAGTGTTGTGGTTATTGGAGGCCAATCATTCCACCCCAAGGATATCATTATAGAGTTTCCAAGATGTTGTGGCAGCTCATTTCCTAGCGTATGCGAACCGACTCACAATTAGATAGCCTACGGGGGTTTGCGAGCACAGAGCTTTGGAGCCTCTTCGCCATGGGGGGCCGGTTGACAGAGGCTTAAAAGTGAGGCTGAAGTTTTCGAATAAAGTTTTTTCCTTCGACTGCAGTTACCGACTCCGTGTCGTAATTTTAGCGCTGTTTGTAGCACACCGCTACAATTGGTGACCCCGACGGTCCAAACGATTTTTGGACCAGAAATGACCGACGCCGCCTCTGTTCATGCGGTTTCGTTGAAACTGCCGGGTTTCTGGACACAGCGCCCGGACCTATGGTTCCAGCAAGCCGAAGCCCAATTCCACGTTCGCCGGATCACCTCAGAAGACACCCGCTACTACTACGTGGTGGGCTCCCTCGACCAGGACACAGCGGCCCAGGTCGCGGAGTTCGTACAGTCTCCCCCGGCAGACGGCAAGTACACGGAATTCAAAGCCCTGCTCCTCAGGACTTTCGGACTCTCACGGCGCGAGCGGGCTGCCCGTTTACTGCACCTGGATGGCTTGGGCGACAGACCTCCATCGGCTTTAATGAATGAGATGTTGTCTCTGGCCGAGGGACACACAGGCCTCATGTTTGAGCAGGCATTCCTGGAGCAGCTGCCCGAGGACATACGCCTGCTGCTGTCCGACGCGGATTTCAGTGACCCCCGGAAGGTGGCAGCCCGGGCGGACTTGCTGTGGAACGCCAAAAAGGTGAGCGGGGCGTCCATCGCACAGATCACCCAGCCACGCTCCCGGCAGCAAACCAGTCCAGGCCCGGCCGCAGAGCCCACTAACCCCCGGCCCAATGACCACTGGTGCTTCTACCACCAGCGGTGGGGCGCAGAAGCCCGCCGTTGCCGCCCGCCCTGCAAGTTCCCGGGAAACGCCAGGGCCAGCCGCCGCTGATGGCTACGGCGGCTGGCCATCGGGATAGCCTCCTGTATGTGTGGGATAGCAGGTCGGGACGCCGCTTTTTGGTCGATACTGGGGCTGAGGTCAGCGTTTTACCTCCGACAAGTTACGACACTCGCAGCAGGGCACCGGGTCCCCCCCTGAGGGCCGTGAATGGCAGCACAGTAAGGACCTATGGCACCCGTCAGGTGCAGCTACAGTTCGGCCCCAGCCAGTTCACGTGGAACTTCACACTGGCCGCCGTAGCCCAACCGCTTCTGGGTGCGGATTTTTTGCGAGCTCACAGCCTGCTGGTTGACCTGCCCAGGAAGAGACTGGTACACGCCGAGACCTTTCAGACGTTCTCCCTGGGCGCGGCCCAGTTGCCAGCCCCTCACCTCGGCTCCATCACGCTGTCCGACAACGACTTCACCAGGGTCCTGGCGGAGTTCCCATCGGTTCTGGCACCGCAGTTCACAGCAGCCATGCCCAGGCACGGCGTACAGCACCACATCCCGACACAGGGACCACCCCTCCATGCCCGTGCTCGGTGGCTTCCCCCGGACAAGCTCCGACTGGCGAAGGAGGAGTTCCAGAGAATGGAGGAATTGGGGATCATCCGGCGGTCCGACAGCCCCTGGGCTTCCCCCCTGCACATGGTGCCCAAAGCGACGGGGGGCTGGAGACCGTGCGGCGACTACCGCAGGCTGAACGAGGCTACCACACCGGACCGCTACCCTGTGCCGCACATTCAGGACTTTGCGGCAAACCTGCACGGCGCCCGGATCTTCTCCAAGGTCGACCTTGTCCGAGGGTACCATCAAATCCCGATGCATCCTGACGACGTCCCCAAGACGGCTCTCATCACCCCGTTTGGCCTCTTCGAGTTCCTCCGCATGCCGTTCGGCCTGAAGAATGCCGCACAGACGTTCCAGCGGTTAATGGACGCGGTGGGACGGGACCTGGACTTCGCGTTCATCTATTTGGATGACATCCTCATAGCCAGCGGCAGTCGTCAGGAGCATCTGTCCCACCTCCGTCAACTCTGCGCCCGACTGAGTGAGTACGGTCTTACAATCAACCCTGCCAAATGCCAGTTCGGACTTGATACCATTGACTTCCTGGGCCACAGGATTACTAAAGACGGGGCAACCCCTCTGCCCGCTAAGGTAGATGCGGTCCGCCACTTCCCCCGACCCACCACGGTCAAAGGCCTTCAGGAATTCGTAGGTATGGTCAATTTCTACCGCCGCTTCCTCCCTTCAGCTGCCCGGATCATGCGCCCCCTGTTCGCCCTGATGTCGGGTCCGAGCAAGGACATTACCTGGGACGAGGAGTCCGCCGCCGCTTTCGTTCAAACGAAGGAAGCTTTGGCTGACGCCGCAATGCTAGTACATCCCAGAATGGACACCCCTACCGCCCTCACAGTGGACGCATCAAACACGGCAGTCGGTGGGGTGCTGGAGCAGCTCATCGCAGGTCGCTGGCAACCCCTGGCGTTTTTCAGCAAACACCTGCGGCCACCCGAGCTCAAGTACAGTGCTTTCGACCGGGAACTGTTGGCGCTCTACCTGGCAATCCGGCATTTCAGGTACTTCCTAGAAGGTCGGCCCTTCACCGCGTTCACGGACCACAAACCGCTTACCTTTGCGTTTACGAAAGCATCCGACCCCTGGTCATCCCGCCAGCAACGCCACCTGTCCTACATCTCTGAATACACAACGGATGTCCGGCACGTCTCGGGTAAGGACAATGTCGTGGCGGATGCGCTCTCTCGCCCTACCGTTCATGCCCTTTCCCAAGGGGTAGACTTTGAGGCACTGGCAGAGGCACAGCAGGTAGATGAGGAGATTCCGAGTTACAGGACTGCAGTCTCTGGTTTGCAGCTCCAGGACTTCCCCGTGGGCCCAGGTGAGAGGACCCTACTCTGTGACGTCGCCACCAACCAGCCCCGTCCGGTCGTCCCCGCAGCCTGGCGGCGACGTGTTTTCGACTCCATTCATAACTTGGCGCATCCCTCCATCCGGACAACTGTCCGGATGGTTTCCAGCAGGTTCGTTTGGCACGGACTCCGCAAACAGGTCAGTGAATGGGCCAAAACGTGCATGCACTGCCAGACGGCCAAGGTTCAGCGGCACACCAAAGCCCCACCGCAGCAGTTCCATCCCGCCCACCGGCGTTTCGACCACATTCATGTGGATATCGTGGGCCCCCTGCCAGTGTCGCGCGGAGCGCGTTACCTCCTGACTATCGTGGACCGGTTCACAAGATGGCCAGAGGCGGTCCCGCTCACCGACACCACCTCCGAATCTTGCGCCCGAGCCCTGCTCGCCACCTGGATATCCCGCTTTGGTGTACCAGCCCACATTACCTCCGACAGAGGCGCCCAGTTCACCTCCAGCCTGTGGTCAGCTATGGCCAACCTTTTGGGGACTCAGCTGCACCACACAACTGCCTACCACCCACAATCGAACGGGCTAGTGGAGCGTTTCCACCGTCACCTGAAGTCGGCCCTCATGGCCCGCCTGCGAGGAGCCAACTGGGCGGACGAGCTTCCCTGGGTCCTTCTCGGCATCCGCACAGCGCCCAAGGATGACCTGCACGCCTCGTCGGCCGAGTTGGTATACGGCGCGCCCCTGGCCGTCCCCGGGGAGTTCCTACCAGCCCCGAGGGGGCAAGAGGAAGAACCCGCTGCAGTCCTGGGCAGACTTCGCGAGAAGCTCGGTAACCTGGCCCCCATACCCACTTCACAGCATGGGCGGCACCCGACCTGCGTACCCAAAGACCTACGGAACTGTAAGTTTGTGTTTGTACGAAGGGGCGGGCATCGGCCACCGCTGCAGCGGCCATACGAGGGGCCGTTTACGGTGCTCCGGAACAACGGGTCCACGTTCGTGCTGGACGTTGGGGGGAAGGAGGAGGTTTTCACGGTGGACCGCCTCAAGCCGGCCCATGTGGACCTGGCGCAACCGGCCGAGTTTCCGGCGCCTCGGCGCAGAGGCCGACCTCCCAAGCAGGTTCTGGCCCAGGCTGTGGACATTGGGGGGTGTATCGCCGGTTCTGGGGGGGGGTTATGTGGCGGCTCATTTCCTAGCGTATGCGAACCGACTCACAATTAGATAGCCTACGGGGGTTTGCGAGCACAGAGCTTTGGAGCCTCTTCGCCATGGGGGGCCGGTTGACAGAGGCTTAAAAGTGAGGCTGAAGTTTTCGAATAAAGTTTTTTCCTTCGACTGCAGTTACCACTCCGTGTCGTAATTTTAGCGCTGTTTGTAGCACACCGCTACAATGTATCCTATCAAAACCACCTCTCAAAACACAAAAATACAACTGCAGATGCTGTGGATCAAGGAATACGTACACAACGCTGGAAGAACTCAGCAGGTCAGGCAGCATCCGTGGGAAAAGAGTAGCCAATGTTTCAGGCCGAGACCCTTCATCAGGAATGGGGGGGAAGAGAGGAACAAAGCCCAGTAATAGAGATAGGGGAGGGGGTAGGGCCTAGAGGCACCAGGTGGAAAACCAATCAGAGGAAAGATAAAGGGGGAGGGGGAGGGGATAAGCATGAAAGAACTGTAGAGATAAAGAAGCAGAATGTTGAAAGGGGAGAGAGGCAGACAGGGACCTGGGATAGGGGAAGGGGAGGGAATTACCAGAAATTGGAGAATTCAATGTTCATACCACCAGGCTGGAGGCTACCCAGACGGTAGATGAGGTGTTGCTCCTCCAACCTGAGTTTAGCCTCATCATGGCAGTAGAGGAGGCCATGTATGGACATATCTAGACAGGAATGAGAGGCAGAGTTGAAGTGAGTGGCAACCGGGAGGTCCTGTCTATTGTGACAGATGGAGTGTAGGTGCTCGACGAAGCGGTCCCCCAACCTGCGTCGGATCTTGCCGATGTAGAGGAGGCCGCACTGGGAGCCCTGGATGCAATAGACGACTTCTATCTCAATAACTTCTCTTTTGGTTCTTCCCACTTTCTCCAGATCAAGGGCATAGCCATGGGCACTCGCATGGGTCCCAGCTATGCCTGCCTCTTTGTGGGTTATGTGGAACAGTCTATGCTCCAAATCTATACTGGCACCACTCCCCAACTTTTCCTCCGCTACATCAACGACTACATTAGTGCTGCTTCCGGCACCCATGCTGAGCTCGTCAATTTCATCAACTTTGCCTCTAACTTTCAACCAGCCCTTAAATTCACTTGGTCCATCTCGGACACTTCTCTCCCCTTTCTTGATCTCTCGGTCTTCATCTCTGGAGACAGACTATCCACTGACATCTTCTACAAACCCACTGACTCCCATAACTATCTTGACTATACCTCTTCCCACCCTGCCCAATGCAAAAATGCCATTCCCTATTCCCAGTTCCTCCGTCTCCGCCGCATCTGCTCCCAGGATGAGGCTTTCAGTTCCAGGACTTCTCAAGTGTCCTCTTTCTTTCAGGATTGCGGATTCCCTTCTGGCGTCATCAAAGATGCCTTCACCTGCATCTCCTCCACTTCCCACACTTCAGTCCTTAACCCATCCTCCCATCACCACAACAGGGACAGGGTTCCCCTTGTCCTCACCTACCACCCCACCAGCCTCCGGATCCAGCATATTATCTAATGCAACTTCCGCCACCTTCAACAGGACCCCACCACCAAGCACATCTTTCCCTCCCTACCCCTTACAGCTTTTCACAGGGATCATTCCCTACGCGACTACCTGGTCCACACATCCCTCCCCACAGAACTCCCACCCAGCACTTATCCCTGCAAGCGCAAATGCTACACTTGTCCCCACACCTCCCCCCTTACCACCATTCCGGGGCCCCAGACAGTCCTTCCAGGTGAGGCAACACTTCGCCTGCGAGCCCACTGGAGTTGTCTATTGCATCCAGTGCTCCCGGTGCGGCCTCCTCTACATTGGCGAGACCCGACACAGATTGGGGGACCGCTTCGTCAAGCACCTACGCTCCATCTGTCACAATAGACAGGATCTCCTGGTAGCCACCCACTTCAACTCTGCCTCTCATTCCCATTTAGATATGTCCATACATGGCCTCCTCTACTGCCATGATGAGGCCAAACTCAGGTTGGAGGAGCAACACCTCATCTACCGACTGGGTAGCCTCCAGCCTGGTGGTATGAACATTGAATTCTCCAATTTCTGGTAATTCCCTCCCCTTCCCCTATCCCAGGTCCCTACCTGCCTCTCTCCCCTTTCAACATTCTGCTTCTTTATCTCTACAGTTCTTTCATGCTTATCCCCTCCCCCTCCCCCTTTATCTTTCCTCTGATTGGTTTTCCACCTGGTGCCTCTAGGCCCTACCCCCTCCCCTATCTCTATTACTGGGCTTTGTTCCTCTCTTCCCCCCCATTCCTGATGAAGGGTCTCGGCCCGAAACGTTGGCTACTCTTTTCCCACGGATGCTGCCTGACCTGCTGAGTTCTTCCAGCGTTGTGTACGTATTCTCAAAACCACCTTTCAATTGCTTCACATCAACTATGTTTTTTTCCCTGTCATAATGTCAAAGGTAAGGAAGTTCAGTGATTGGAGTACAAAGATCACTTCCATTCTCAACTGCTCAGTAAACGAAGCAGCCTACGCTTGCGTGTAGCATAACCCACATTCAAGCGTGGATGTGGCAAATATTTTTCATGTCTCTAAAACATCCCAGGCATTAGCTCTCTAAAAGAGACACTATCCACCTACTTTTGGTTTTCACTGATATTACCATTGACATCCTGGGCAAATCTAATCCTCATTTAATTTAGTATACCCTCTGTTTATCTTTCTTTTATATCCAGGCTTGTTTTGTGAAGATACCTAATCCACTCCCTTTGTGCTAGTTTCCTACATTCCTGTTTATTTATTCACATGTAGCACTGGCATCACCATGATTTGAGAACAATCTGTCCCATCAGTTCAGCTCCTTTGTCTTCTAGTGCTTGTGCTTCACTAGAAACAAGCCCTGCTTTTCCACACTGGCCTTTAGCTTTAAGTATCCTAATCTATCACAATTTGTAGAAGCTTAGGAAGTAGAACTTTTTAATTTAACTTCCCTTTCTGAGCAGGCAAGAGGAAGTTCAGTTCCTACTGAAGTTGTTCGTTCCAACACAAACCTTGGTAACTGGATTTTCCCATTCCATTCCAAATTTCTCTTCAATTTATAGAAAAGTACCATAATCATTTAGACTGAGGAGTGGTGTTCTTACTCATACAGAATGAATACTACTTGTTGAGGATAAACGTTGCTTAGGTAGACTCCACAACTTTTCAAGGAAAATCGATTAATATTTGAAAGAAAGGAAGCTATGGAGTACATGAAAAGTTTAGGGCAGTAATGTAATTTTTGCATTGCAGAAGCAAAGAGTCTATGTGTAACATAGAGACGTGAGACCCTGCAGGTGCTGGACATTTGGAACCTATATGTAAATTTTGGAATGTACTTGTCTATGCTCTAAACTGTGCAATGCTGGTATTTAATCACCACAATGGCAGGTTTAAGTTTGCACCTAGCTACTACCTCCTGAGTCCTTAGTACGTCATTTTTGAAATGAGTTTATCCTCGGTAATTAGAAAATTCATATGGCTTTCTATATTTTTGTTCCCATCTTTTAAAACAAAATACTAAGGCAGATATTAGGAAATTTGTCTGACCCAAATGAAAAGTCTGAGAGTGTTTTGAATTGGGGCCTTTGATTTCATTTCAATAATTTAAATAATGCTTACCAAATCATTACAAGGATGGAAATCTCTCTATTTTTAGCTGCATCTGTTAATATCACTTAGCTTTAAATGTAAAGACATTTCACCTTGTGTTGTAAACAGACAGCTTACCTCTTTAACAAATGGAACTTGTTTGCTTCATTTGGGACAAAATATCATGCAGTCGTGAAAAAAACTCCATTCAGTAAATAATTGTGCAAGTTTTTTTTCCATTGTAGGTTTGTGTGCAGAAAAGATTTTTAACTATACCAACAGCCTTGCTATTTTCAATGCACTCCTGGCTGGCTTCCTGCATTTCACATGTCATCAACTGAGACGTCTGTTGTTCCAGTTTACACCACTTGCCCAACCCCATTCTGTGCTGCCTGGCATTGACTCCTGGTTAAATACTTCGTCAATTTAAAAATTCTTCTTCTCTTCAAATCCCTCCATCATCTTGGAGGGACTCCCCTCCCCCAATCTTTGTGTTTCTCCTTCAGCCCTGTAACATAATTGCATCCTAGGTTCTTTCTCATCCAAGAACTTGCCAAGCCGTTGGCAGCCATGCCATCAAGTGTTGACCTAAGTTCTGGATTCCTTCCTAAAGCCTCACCACCTCCCTTTCCTCCTTTAAAATGCTTTAAAATCTACCTTTTCAATTCAGTTTTTAATCTAGTTGCTCTTAATGTGGCTCCATGATGTGTTTCAGAGCATCTCTGGACATTTTGGTATGTTAAAAATGCCTTATAAATACATGTTTTTGTTCTTCAATATTTATTACAGTTGTCTTGCACTTTCTTTTCACAAGAGGGCACTATTGATCAATTGCACAGCAGTTAAAAAAACTTTAACCTGATTTCACACAGCTGAAATTTTGATCTCTTATTTGGACCTTGGTTCCAGGCAAGGTGATGCCTATTCACACTCTGATATTCAGCAAATTTTTGACTTCTGAATCGGAAGTTAGAGACAAGCTGGAGGTCTGACATTATCCAAGTATCAATTGCAGCTGTTCATTTGCTGCCCTCCTGTGTTCCTTTCCCATTCCTATCTATCCATCAAGGTTCTCTCTCCTTTTCTTCACCTCTTCCATTCTCTCCTCTCTTACTTCTAATCTAGACTTGTTTTCTACCCTCACCCTGATCTACTTGCCCATCATCCCCGCCTCACCTCTGCCTTTCGCCTCTTTATATTGGTTATTTCCCCTCGACAGTATGTCCTGGTTAGAGGTTATTTGTAAATGAACAATTCACAAGTGAAGACTTGCCAGTGAAAAATTCTGTCGATCGTTTGGGAGGTGGATTCAACAAGGTAGTGCTGATAAGTGGTGACTCTTTGCGTTCAGTCACGAACCAGCACACCCTGATGCCTTCCCTGTCGTTGTGGGGGGGTTTTCAACCAGGCCAGCTTGAAGAAGTCTCTGAATAACTACCACCAGCATGTCACCTGTGGAACCAGAGGTGCCAACACACTTGACCTCTGTTATACCACCACCAAGAACACTTACCACGCCCTGTGGAAGTTGCAGTAAGGCAAGGGTTGAAGACAACATCTAAGCAAGGATAACGGGGCAGTTATAGCCAATGAGACCACAGAGACATCTCTGCTCACCACAGATGAGATATGCTGGGGTTACTACAGCATTGTGTTCTCAAACCAGATGAGTGAAGCCTCTGTAGTGAAATTTTTCCAGAAAGGTCTTCCTAAAACACAAGAGTCCATTTACACAGTAGAGAGTGCCAGGAACAGATGAGATAAAATAATGGAAGGATGTGAAACATACCCATCAACTAAAGGACAATTCCCTTTACTAACTTCAAAATATCATTAGCTGTTTGCTTGAAACTTTCGATTGATTTTAACACCGCTTTTGTGAATGGCAATTGATCCTGAAAATAAGGAGTTCAAATTATAGAACTTACCAAATGGTTAATATCTGTAACTGATACGCCAATTCTGTATAATTCTGTTCAGGCTTCAGAGAGTGTGGGTGACGGGCCCATGCTGTTCTCCTTGTGCACAAGTAAAATAAAAAGAACATTTGAGTCATCAGATTGCTTGTGTTCTGGGCGCAGTTATTTTAATTATTTAATCTAATTTATTTTTATTATTGGCGATGACAACCGCAATTTGGAAAGTTTGATCACCAGTACTTTTACTCTTGGCATACAGGCAGAGACTGAAGGCTACAGCAACAGTGGTGAGGACCAAGAAAGTATGGTCAAAAGGGAGGCAGAGGACTACTTAAAGGACTGCTTTGAGTAGGTGGACTGGACAATATGCAGGGATTTATCTTTGAATCTGAATCAATATGCCACAGTTGTCACCAGCTTTATCAGGACCTTTGTGGATGAGCATGTACCTTTGAGAACATACCGGATAAACTCAAAACAAAAGCCATGGATGAGCCAGGAGATTCGTAGTCTGCTGAGGGCTAGAATTGTGGCTTTTAAGACTGGTGATCCAGAACTATACAAGAAGTCCAGGTATGACCAATGGAAGGCTACTTTAAGAGCAAAAAAAAAATCAATTCAGATTGAAGTTAGAGACAGAATCAGATGCACATCAGCTCTGGCATTTTTTCAGGCCATTGCTTCCTACAAAGCAAAACCTAACATCATGAATGGCTGTGATGCTTCATTCTCTAATTAGCTCAACACTGTTTATGTATGCTTTGAAAGGGAGTATAAAACTACACCTGTGTGAATGCCAGCAGCATCTGATGACTCTCTGACCTCTGTCTTGGAAGCCAATGACATAACATCTTTCGCGAGGATTTCACAAGGCATCAGGCCCTGATAGTGTACCTAGTTTGGCATAGAAACCCTATGTCAACCAACTGGCAGGAGTGTTCAAGGACATCTTCAACCTCTCACTTGCAGTTGAAGGTTCCCACCTGCATCAAAAGGGTGTTAATCATACCAGTGCCCAAGAAGAGCAGGGTAATTTGCCTCAATGACTGTCGGTCAGTTGCAATCACACCTACTGTGCTGAGGTGCTTTGAGAGGTTGGTCATGGCCAGAATCAACTCCTGTCTAAGGAAGGACCAGGACCCATTGCAATTTGCCTATCGCTACTATATGTCTACAGTGAATGCAACCTCACTCTCCACTGAGCCTTGGACCACCTGGACAATAGCAAAAAGGCTGTCAATCTGCTGCTAATTGATAACAACTCAGTGCTCAGCACCATCTTACCTTCAGTACTTAGCAATGAGCTCCAAAAT
Source organism: Hypanus sabinus (assembly GCF_030144855.1). Taxonomy (NCBI): domain Eukaryota; kingdom Metazoa; phylum Chordata; class Chondrichthyes; order Myliobatiformes; family Dasyatidae; genus Hypanus; species Hypanus sabinus. The sequence continues at coordinate 43,354,065 of NC_082716.1, read as the reverse complement.
CTGGGTACCCCCCTCTGCAACTGGATCCTGGAGTTCTTCATTGTGAGAGCACAGTCAGTGCCGATTGGAAATAACATCTGCTCACTGACAATCAACACTGGCACCCCTCAAGGATACGTGCTTAGCCCATTGGTCTACTCTGTCTACACCCATGACGCTGTGGCTAAGCACAGCTCAAGCTCCATCTATAAGTTTGCTGATGACACAACCATTGTTGACAGAATTTCAGATGGTGATGAAGAGGAGTACAGAGTGAGACAGCTCAGCTAGTTGGGTGGTGCCAGAGCAACTCGATGTCAGTAAGTCCAAGAAACTGATTGTGGACTTCAGGAAGGAGAAGTTGATGGAACACACACCAGTCCTCATTGAGGGATCCAGAGTGAAAAGGGTGAGCAGTTTCAAGTTCCTGACTGTCAACATCTCTGAAGATCTATCCTGGGACCAGCATATTGATGCAATCACAAAGAAAGCATAACAGTAGTTATATTTCATAAGGAGTCTGAAGAGACTTGGTAAGACAACAAAGACGCTCGCAAATGTTTATAGATGTACCGTGGATAGCATTCTAACTGGTTGCATCACTGACTGGAATGGAGGGTTGACTACACAGGATTGGAATAAGCTGGAGAAAGTTGTGAACTCAGCCAGTTACATCTTGGACACTCGCCTCCCCTGCATCAAGGACATCTTCAAAAGGCAATTCCTCAAAAAGGCAGAATCCTTCATTAAGGACCCCAATCATCAGGACATGCTGTCTTGTCATTGCCACCATCAAAGAGGGTGTACAGGAGACTGAAGACACACACTCAGAGTTTTAGGAACAACTTCTTCCCCTCCACCATCAGATTTCTGAATGAAAAATGAACCCATGTAGACAATACTATTTTTTGCTCTTTTTGCACTAATTTAAGTTTAATTGAAATTTAATTGAAATAGTTTAAAACTTTTTTGATTGTAATTTATAGTTTTTTATTATTATGTATTGCAATGTAGTGCTGCCACAAAACAACACATTTCATGTTATAAGCCAGTGATACAAAATCAGATTCTGATTTTGATTAATTTGGAGACCGCATCTGGTCTGTTTTAATTTGGGTGAAAGTCAGTTGATCATCCAGGTCATTGCTCATGAACAAATCCAAAAGCAAAGTTTATCCACACCATTTCCCACTCTTAGCTCCTTTCAGCTCTTCTTGTTCCTGGGAAATGAAGCCTTATCCTGGCTGTCTGTGAGCTATTGGAAGGGACTTTTTGATTGAAATCAACCCCAAAAAGACAAAGAACAAAGAAAAGAATTAGATTGGAAAGAGAGGACATGGGCCAAACATGAGCAAATGGGACTAGCATAGATTGGAGTCCTGGTCAGCATGAACCAGTTGGGCCAAAAGGCCTGTTTCTTTTCTGTCTATGACTGTACAGGGAGAACAAGCATGGACCATTCTCCACGGCTAGGAAACAGGGTTTTGAATTTTATGATTGAAACATATTTTCCAAATGGTGACATATTGATCCACAGGAAAAAAATTGTGTGTATCTATGAATAGAACAATCAAGTAAGTCATAAAGAATTACCAAAATTCCATTGGGAAGAAGCTTTCACACTTGATCATTTTTGTTTGCTTGCTTTGTCTTAATTTTAGTAACTGCTCCTTATTAGAAAGTAGTTCTTTATTTTCAATGATGTAAGTGACTTTATTGTAGAAGCTTATCTTTGGCTACCACCACAGGTCCTCTCCAGCTTATGAATGTCTTGAGTTATTTGTCACTCTGAACCTATGAGGGGGCACCTGGGAGATTAGTGGAGTAGCTGGAGATGGATTTATCGGCCTCTGTCAGATGGAGAGCCGGGAATTTCAATGTGTCTTCTCTCCACAACGCCTGCCGCTCTCCCCCCATACCATCTAAGCGCCACAATAATTGGGTCTGGGTCAAGTCAGACAAAACTGGGAGTGCTGAGCAGACTTGCTCGTTGGTGAAGATGGCTGGTGGCTGCTCTTCCCATTCCTGCTCCCCCCCCTTCTCAGTCGTTACTGTTATACTCCTCCATGTGCTGCTGTTTGTTCACTTACTATTTATGAACAATTTCAGTTACAAACAATTCTTAGAAATCGAACTGTTGTATAATCTGTGGACTGCCTATGTTCTGTATAGATCATATTTTTGTGCTCCTTACTTTGATTCCAATACAACTGAGCATTTGAAAGGAATACCACTGGCAGCTGATAATATAAAGTCACGTAGACAAATTCTGTGCATTTGGCACTAGTGACTGTAAATAAATTTCACCCAATAGATTCTCCTATTTGGAACAGCTGCAAGTCCAATAATGGCATTGTTCGAGTAATGCACCATTAACCTTCGTGCTCTTAATGGTTTTCTGCTCTGTTAGAGTCAGATCAATAGAAGACGATGAGGATCCTATTGCATTTTTTCTTTTATGATTTGTTGCCTTAGAAACAGAAAAGAGAGAGAGAATTACAATGGCAGTCTTTTTAACCCTTATTCAAAGCTCAAGAAGAGCAGACCTAGCTAAAAGTAGGAATGTTTCCATCAATTGCCATAGTTTTATTCATACCTAATAGTTTTGTATTCATAATTAAATTAGTTATATCTTGGCAGTATTAAAATTTTGAGTTGTTTGCAACCCTGCAAATCATTGCAAACCATGCACTTGACAATATGTGAATTGGCCAATGTACATTTCACAAACAGATTTTCAATAACAAACACAAAGTGTCACCATTTTCAAACAATTGGCTTCAGCAAGGCTTTGCTTTGTAATGCACTTCCAGTGAACAGCACATCTTGACTTGCTGCATGCATTTTTCTTTTGTGTAAAGGCTTGTGTCTCTTCTTAATACTGAGAACCTAGATGACCAGAAACTGCCAATGTACAAAGAAACAGTGGCCTGTTGTGAATTACAGAAATATACTCAGCGGTCACTTTATTAGGTACTTCCTGTGCCACTCTGTATGCTCATGGTCTTTTGCTGTAGCCCATCCACTTCAAAATTTGATGTGATGTGTGTTCAGAGATGCTCTTCTGCACACCACTGTTGTAACGTGTGGTTGTTTGAGTTGCTGTTGCGTTCCTGTCAGCTTGAAATGGTCTGGCCATTCTCCTCTGACCTCTCTCATTAAGAAGGTGTTTTCACCCACAGAACTGCTACTCACTGGATGTTTATCAATATTTCCCCATTCTCTGTAAACTCTAGAAACTTTTATGCATGAAAATCCCAGGAGAAGAGTAGTTTCTGAGGTGCTCAATGCACCCTGCCTGGCATTGATCAAAGTCACGTAGATCACATGTCTTCCCTATTCCGATGTTTGGTTTGAACAACGACCGAACCTCTTGACCATGCTCTTATGCATTGAGTTGCAGCCACATGATTGACTGATTAGATACCACACACAAAATGCTGGAGGAACTCAGCAGGCCAGGCAAAGAGTACAGTCAGTGTTTCGGGCCGAGACCCTTCAGCAGTGTGTTGCATTGATTTTCTCGTGTTTGTGGCTGATTAGATGTTTGCATTAACACACAGGTGTACAGGTGTGCCTAATAAAACAGCCACTGATTGTATATTGATTGCAGGACCTCAAGTTGATCTGATCACATGTAATAATTCATAAAAGCTGACCTGATTAAACACCAAATTACCACACAAGAAACCATAAGCAGGCACCTGTTATGAACAGCACAGTATAATCAGAGTTCAGAACAATTTGGCAACATCCTCTAAAAGCAACACACAAATAATATCTTGGTGCAGTGCTTTTTTTTATTGGCTTGTTATTTAAAAGGGACATGAAATAAGGGTGTTAAATTGAAACCAATATCCAACTGGAAGCACTGCTACCTCATTTTTTTCTAGACAGTGAGAGGCTGCAAAGCTCTGACGTGCAGTGAGATATGTATGTCCTAGTTGCATGACTTGCAAAAGCCACAGGCAATATAAATTATTTGTTATCAGCACAAGAAATAAATATTAGGAAATGTTAATATTTCAGCCACAGCAAATATATATTAGTAGTGTTGATACATTATCATTTATTATCAGCCACAGCAAATAAACATTCAGAGCATTGCTTGGGGAATTGAATACCAAAGTAGTAAGTTCCAACTTCAATTATAGCATTTCTGGAGTACTGTGTGTATTATCAGACTCCTTATTTAAGGGAGTCTGTAAATGTGTTGGACGTTGTTCAGGGATTTAATAGATTGGTACCTGGAATGGGCAGTTTGTCTTATGAGAAAAGGTCAGACTGCCAAGGGTAGTATCTGGTGGAATTTTGAAGAGAGAGCAGGCACTTGACTAGATTGAAATGTATCAGCTTCTGTGCAGTCTTGACAGGGTGACAATTGAGAGGATGCCTCCTTGGTGGGAGATCTGGAACTAGGTATTTCTGTTCAGGAATAAGAAGCTGTTAATTTAGGAAGAGGTAATGGGAACACTTTATCAGAGGGTTGTGATTCTTTGCGAGTCCCTTATTCCAGTTGATCAGCTAACAAAGTATGAACTTTATAAAATATTCAAATGTAGCCAATTGATGAAAGTAGTCATCAGTTTGTTATATACTCCATTGTGGTGAACTACATATACCTGTCTGGACATGCCCCCTGCTGACTGCTCCTGTGGTTCCTCCCACAGACCCCGGTATAAAGGTGATTGAGGCCTGAGCCCGGCCTCTCAGTCTCCAGGATGTAGTATGGTGGTCACTCACTGCTTGTTCCTTCTTCCAGTCAATAAAAGCCGATATCTCGCCTTTACGTCTCAGAGTGAGTTATTGATGGTGCATCATCCATATGCACACACACGTGTTTGATGGTTGCACTTTGACCATCATATATTCTGTTAAAGTGGATGGTTCACCTGACAAATGGTATTGTGTTGTTCTTATGCTGCACCAGATATAATTTTTCAAACTATTTTGTAGTTGCTTTTGTTCTTCCTAGGAAATTATATGGTACTGGAGGATGGGCATGTCTGTAGAACAAATGTGACTCTCCCTGTGTTCTTGTTACCTTTGGCTTTAATCTTAAACTACAATCCTTGCGTATCTTTCTGTTTTTTGTTCTCCTTTGATAGGTTTCGTTAGTTGTCAATGTCGCCAGTGAGTGTGGCTTCACAGAAAATCACTACAAAGACCTCCAGCAGCTGCAACGGGAATTAGGGCCAATGCATTTCAACGTCCTGGGATTCCCCTGTAACCAATTTGGGAATCAAGAGCCGGGACCTGACCAAGACATTGAGAAGTTTGTTCGTAAAACCTATGGAGTTTCCTTCCCGCTGTTCAGTAAGATTGCTGTCAAAGGTACTGGAGCAAATGCAGCATTCAAATATTTGATAGGTAAGTATGAGATGCATCATAATTTGGTTTGAAACCGGACACAAAGCAAAAATAGAATCAATTTCTAATATTCAAAAATTACTGATTCTTTTCTCTGAGGTGAACATGATTAGAACCTTACTTGTGAATTTCTAATAATATTCTATTAGTGTCTTAATATTTTCAGTGCTCTTAGATATACATGTCAGAATGCGAAGATTGGAGGAATATGCATCATGTGTAGCCATAAGAGATGAGTGTCATTGGATATCATTAGCTTAATTAGTTCAGCAGAGCACTGTGTGTTGTTAGGTCGGTGGCTGTGCCTCAACGTTCTATATTCTAAACATAAGATTCCACAGATGCTGGAAATACACACACACACACACACACACACACACACACACACACACACACACACACACACACACACACACACACACACACACACACACACACACACACACACACACACACACACACACACACACACACACACACACACACACACACACACACACACACACTGGAGAAACTCAGAAGGTCAGGTAGATCTGCAGAAAGGAATAAAGATCATAGAAAGAATAAAGTGTCCTGATGAAAGATTTCTGTCCGAAACATTGAATGTTTATTCCTTTCTAGAGAGGCTACCTGACCTGTTGAGCTCCTCTAGAATCTTGTCTATGTTCTAATAACTTATCCTGAACTATCCAAGGTTTTTATTTGGAATTTTGGTAAAATCTTTGATATTAATACTCTATCCATTTATGGTGAAACAAACTTGTGTTCTCTCTCAGTTCCAATGAAGGGTTTCAAACCTGAAGAGTTAATTCCATCACCTGCAAGTGCGGATAGAGAAACACAAATGTTTCCACCATTTTCTGTTTTTTATTTTATTTTCGACAGTTTTGAAAAATGCATCTTTGTTTTGCTGAAATAGAGTTTTAAGTTTTTTTAGATGTTACATCAAGTAACAGCAATAGTTCTCAAGCTTTCTATGCCCTGTATCTTATCCCATCCCACCTTTCCACAGACACACAACTTCTAGAACTTTGAGGCCATTTGCCTCTTGTGATTTGAGACTCATTGTCACTGAACAATGTAAAGAATTACAAAGTAAGTTGTAATTTATAAATAATCATAATTTTTATGCAGAGCACATTTCTAGTTCTCATGTTTATGTAAGATCGAAGATTCTGATGACATCAAAAACCTGTTTATTAGTTCTTTCTCTCCTCACAGATGCTGCTTGACCTCCTAAGTATTTCAAGTATTCTTGTTTCTTTTTTTGTTACTTATGGTGACTTTCATGTCCATCAGCTTGAAAATGTAGCTATAAATGATTTTAATTTAGCATTTGTCAACATTCTTGGTTGCCAGCTAGTAAATTAAAACCATTTTAATTACACTATAGTTCACAATTCATTTACCTCCTCAAGCCTAGGACTGAGAATTCTGAAGATTCACCACTCTCTATAAGACTTTCCTGTACACCTCAATTGTTAATGGTGGTTCCTATAAGGCCTGGTTTTGTTTTTAATTGAGGCTTACAGTCTACTTTGTTCACTTTTGTAATATCTCCAGACTTTGCCAGGACTTACACTTCATTCTAGATCATTTATGATAATGCTAAAGCTGAGTTCCTGAAACAGGTCCCCTTGGGAATTTACTGCACGACTACTCTCCAGCTGATGATATTTCCTATTCCAATTGTAACACTTGCCCAACAGGCTGGTATATGTCTAGGGGAAAAGGAGATCCAGCCACACACCAACCCCACCCCCTGTACACGCAGGTGCTGTGAGAATCGAGTTTATGCCTGGCGGCCGCCCACAGTATCAAACCCACAACAAATACCGTTATGAAATACACTTTAAAGAGTTTACTAAAATTAAAAGAGTATTAGGCAATACAATATATATGCAAGGGAAAAAAACAAAAAGGCACCAACTTATCAAAGTTCAGTCAGTTTAGTGCACATCAGTGGAGTTCAAACATCGAACCATTCGACCCCTCGTCACTTGCCTCTGACCTCCACGTCTTCGCTCCTAGGACCACCCCCGGTGGTCTTCCGAGCAGTGCAGCGCACGTCCACCTTCCTCGGGGTGTTCCTCCCGACTCTCTACCAAAAGCCCGCAAAAAACCCTTCCCCCAAGTTCCCAGCCTCACAAGATAAAATAACATTCCCCATTGGTTAACAAATGAATACAATTACCATATCAACCAGTATAAAGCAAAACAACGGCGAGAGAAACACTTATCCGACAAAGAAGCATTCCTGCTCGTAACAAACCAAAGAGGCCATTTTGAGTAACATACACAGTACATTGTATATTCTCTCCCCACCAGCAAACGTCATGTCCTCATGGCATTACCAGAGTTCCCCAAAGCTTCTTGCAACAAACAAAACCCAACCCAGGTGCAGAAAGCAGTGACATAACTACCCAGAGCAGTAGAAATCACACTCGGCTCTCCTGGCACCACATATGTCAATCGCTCTGGGGGGGCGCCTAATCCTCTGAGATCTCCATACCCCTTCTGCCCCACTGGGCTCCCTCTTCACCTGCGAATCCACTGTCTCGGACTCCCCAGGTCTACCTGACAGACCCGCACCCACTTCCTCACAGGGTTCCTCCCTCACCTGAAATCTCTCCGGCTCATGCTCAGGTTCCACCCTCTCTCCCCCCGATGTTGGCTGCCTCTCCATCTGACCCTCAAGACCTTCCGAATCGGTCGCCATTCCCGGGTGAGGGACCCGTCCCTGCTCTTCAGCAGCGGGCTCTTCCCTTTCTCCGCGCCCTCGCAGAGTCCTTGTACTAGGTGTAACCTCCCACTCGGGCTCCTTATCCACCTGCACCGCTTGGCCCAGGGGCAACAGGTGATTCCGATGGAGTACCTTGATAGGCCCTTTCCCATCCTCAGGTTTCACCCGGTAAACTGGCAGGTTCGGCATCTGGCTCTCTAGTACATAGGGGCTGGCCTCCCATCAATCGGCCAGCTTGTGCTTACCAGGGAGTCCCAAATTCCGTAAAAGGACCCGGTCGCCTGGCAATAATTGGACAAACTTCAGCTTTCGATCATACCGCATCTTATTCCTCTGGTTTTGTTTGGTAGCCGCCGCCCCGGCCAACTCGTACGCCCGCTGTAACTCCCTCTTCATGTCGGACACATACTTTAGATGGGACTTCCCGGGTAATTCACCCACTTCACCCCCAAAGCACAAGTCAATTGGCAACCTCGCTTCCTGCCCAAACATCAGATAATAGGGCGAGTACCCTGTAGCATCATTGCGAGTACAATTGTAACAGTGAACCAAATGTCCAATATGACGACTCCATCTACTTTTCTGCCCAATCTCCAGCATCCCGAGCATATCCAACAGGGTCCTGTTGAACCTCTCTGGCTGAGGATCTCCCTGTGGGTGATAAGGGGTAGTCCTGGATTTCTCAACCCCAAGCATAGTCAGTAATTCATGGATAAGGCAGCTCTCAAAGTCCCGCTCCTGATCACTATGGATTCGCCTGGGAAGGCCGTAATGAACGAAATACTTCTCCCTTCTTAGTCACAGGGGGGCTTGTCCTCCGTGGGACTCCTTGTCTCTCACAATCCCACCTAAAGTGTCCCTCCTCTCCACAGCTATAGCACACCCTCGGCCGCCCAAAGTCCCGCCTGAAATGCCCCTCTTTCCCACAGTTAAAGCACACACCGCCTGCTGCCCCTCCTCTCCCAGGACGGCTCCTGCTCCCAATCCACTGCACTGGTTGCCCCAGGGAGTGGGTACCTCCCCTGTCCCTCCCCTCCAGAGGGGGTTCCCTACTCCCCGGGGGGGGGGGTTGTCAATCCTCCACCCAGCCACCACTTCCTGTATCGCTGAAGATCGCTCCCATAGGCCCGCGATCCTTTTCCGCCCCAACGCTCTCTCTTCCTCTTGCACCTCTCTAATCAGTTGCCCGAACGATGGAGGGGGGCCTTTCCTATAAGCCTGCCGGATAGTCCACGCCACCTTGTCCTCCTCCAGAGAGCCACTGAATATCTGACTCATCCTCACGCTAGCCACGTCAGACGCCTTCACTACCCCCCGGAGCCGCAACCCCGTAAGCATCCCCTCCATCCGAAATATGTATTCGGAGAGCTTTTCAGCTCTCTGTTGTTCCAGGCGTTGGAACTCTGCTAAAAGCAGCCAGGGTTCCCCTGACAACCCAAACGCTCCCTCCAAAACTTCTATGCATTCCTCCACTGAGGCCCCAGGCTTCTCAGCTTTCAACTCCCGGATTATTTTGGCTGCTAAACCCCTCAAACTTCCCACCAATCGCTGCCTCTTCTCCTCCTCCGAGCCTGGCCACTCCTCTAACATCAAAGATGTATGCTTGATCCAGGTCTCATAGTCTACCTCCCCGTCCGGAGTAGGCTTGGCTCCGGAGAACACCCCCAGCTTCAGCTGTGGCCTCTCGGCCACCCCCACCAGAGAATTAAGTGCAGCTGCCAGCTCCAAGGCTTCCACCCTACCTGCGGAGTGGGGCCTAGTCACGACTCCCTCCTCCCACCTCCCTTTACTAGTGCCAGGCACCTCTCTGGGGTCCACCTCTAGCTCTAGCTCCTCAGCCTCATCCTTGGAGAGGGTGTGGAGCCCCCACGGCCCCGCCTCCTCCAGAACACTGACCGTCGCCGGCAGTTCCAACGTCATGACGTCAGCACTTGTACGAACCAATACCCAGCTAGACTCTACCTCTTTACCACACCATCTAGCTACCAATTCTACCTGCCCAATACCCTTCACCGAACTTAAGCCCCGCACTAACGCGTCTCCCGAAACTCGAAAATCCACTCCGCTCACTACACAGGCATACTGCGCCGGTACACCTTCAAATTTGCACCAGCTAACAATCTTATCTCTGTCCATCTCCGCTCTGCTGCCTGCACGATTCCACAGCCCCTGACAATCCAATCCGGGACCCCACAAATGTAACACTTGCCCAACAGGCTGGTATATGTCTAGGGGAAAAGGAGATCCAGCCACACAGCAATCCCACCTCCCGTACACGCAGGTGCTGTGAGAATTGAGTTTATGCCTCGCGCCCGCCCACAGTATCAAACCCACAACAAATACTGTTATGAAATACACTTTAAAGAGTTTACTAAAATTAAAAGAGTATTAGGCAATACAATATATATGCAAGGGAAAAAAACAAAAAGGCGCCAACTTATCAAAGTTCAGTCAGTTTAGTGCACATCGTTGGAGCTCAAACATCGAATCATTTGACCCCTCGTCGCTTGCCTCCGACCTCCACGTCTTCGCTCCTAGGACCACCCCCGGTGGTCTTCCGAGCAGTGCAGCGCACGTCCACCTTCCTCGGGGTGTTCCTCCCGACTCGCTACCAAAAGCCCGCGAAAAAACCCCTCCCCCAAGTTCCCAGCCTCACAAGACAAAATAACATTCCCCATTGGTTAACAAATAAATACAATTACCATATCAACAAGTATAAAGCAAAACAACTGCGAGAGAAACACTTATCAGACAAAGAAGCATTCCTACTCTTAACAAACCAAAAACACCCATTTTGAGTAACATACACAGGACATTGTACACAATAAAACTTTGAGGTCAGGCAATTACATATATACTGTAAAATATTTTTTATTATTTCCCAAGCAGGTATGTTCTCTACCCATATTGGTATACTTGTTTACCTTTCCATGGTTATGTAGCTTGTATTATAACATCATCTTATGCAGCAGGAAAACTGAGGGATGGAAGATTGAGGAAAGATCAATAATGGTTGTTTCACTTGAATGCCATCAAACTGAACTTCCAGTAATCCATCTATCATCCACAACTATTTTACTGGTTATCTGCAAGAATGTACAGTACTTTAAAACATTTGTAGTGATATTTTTGTCTTTAACAAATTGATAATTCATACATTTCTGCAAGAACAAATACTCAATGGAGGTAGGTGACCTAATGGACAGGATTATGAAGTTCTGAGGAATAATTATTTTACTGATCTGGGCCAGAGGTAGTAAACCTGATTCAGCAGCTCATGTTTTTGGTATCTGACTTATTAATTAGATAGTACTTGACTTAAATGTGTGGCTAAATAATCTAGAGCCAATTTTAAGGGTGAGCAAGTACATGTTGATTTCAGAGCTAAAATCCAATAAAAGCCAGCAATTAAGTGATTGACACCAATCAGGACTTGGTGTGGGAATTCTGAGCTTGTTGGAACACACATGCATAGTTGTACATAACTATGCAGAATCTCTGGTATTTCCTGGGAAATATAGGCCTTGTAAATGTAAAATGAAAAGAAAAGAGTGCTAGAAATGTTCAGAAGATCTCTCAACGCTAAAATGTTAATTTTATTTCTTTCTCTTTTGTTATCAGATTTGCTGACTATTTCGGGCACAGTATTATTTTTATTTTAGACTATTAGTATCTCTATTATCTGCCTTTGTTTATAAATCCAGCATTTAATATAATAATCTCAACACAAAAGTGACATTATAGGTAGTCCCCGAGTTATGAACGTCCGACTTACGGACAACTTGTACTTAACAAACCGAGGAAGGAGAACGCCATCCGCCATTTCAATTCGGATTGTGACACTGCCTGCCATTTAAAGTCGTTGCTGTTGACACTATGTTGAGTGTTTTAACTTTGTATTTGGCTTAAATTTTTCTTAGTAAGATTTGCCCTGACCACCCCGCCCCCAACACTGTTCTGGCTGGCTGGTGACACAGTGAGATCAGCACTGGGCTGGAGAACGGAGGTTTTGGAGTTCGATCCAGAGAGAGACCGCTCCTGTTCCGGGTTGATGTCGAGCTCGCAACCCGACCTCGTAAAAAAAAAACGCTCCCACCTCCAGTTTAAATTCCCATGCAGAATATTGTGGATGATCAAATACCCAAACCCAGCACAGTCCCCACTTGTCCCATTTAGCTTGTCTCAGTGCGGTGGTCCTTAGGACCTAGCGGACCTTGGGAGTCGGCACAGCTCGGGACCCACCACCCACAGTGTTTCTGTTTCATTGACGGGAAGCGATCACGATTGAAAATAAAGTGGAAATAATAAAGCGTTTGGAAAGAGGTGAAACACCATCGATCATTGGAAAAGCATTAGGCTACAGTCAGTCAACGATCAGAACAATTTTAAAGGATAAAGTGAGAATAATGGAGCATGTGAAAGGCCCTGCCCCGATAAAAACTAAAATTATTACTAAGCAACACAGTGGCTTAATTATTGGAATACATACATTTCTTAAGTGTTTTATATGCATAGAAAGGAAAAATATATACTAAATACTAAGACAAATGTTTGACTAACTGACGCTGAATAATACCAGATGTACTTGTTTCGACTTACGTACAAATCCGACTTAAAGACGGACTCAGGAACGGAACTCTTATGTAACCCGGGGACTGCCTGTAATTGAATGAAAACTGATGTCATTCAGAATGAATGAGTGTTGTGAGAATTGGAAAATTTTTCCCCAAAGGTTGAGTTGTCCTCATCTGAAATTGGGTGTAGATGTAGTGGAAGTAATTTATGTTTGACACATACATGTACCATGGAATGGCTTATCTACAAAGCAGATCCTGCCAACCACATGTGGCCTTCCACTGATCACATGCCTCTTGATCACCAAGATCGCTATTTCTAGATTTGCTTGTCTCTGTTCCTGCTGCTGAAACTCTGTTCATTCACATTCCATTCCCTAGTTACCTCAGAATCTAACTGCTTCACTGTTCTTCTGGCAAGCAACCCCTTCTGCATCATAGCAAAGTGTTCATACCAAAATCTGTTCATTCCTCTCACTGGCTTCCATTCCACCATCCTTTCTGTGTTTCTTGACTCAAGTGAGTCACCAGTCAGGTCACAAACTGATTTTAAAATTCTTGTTTTTATTTCTAAATCTCTCCACGACCTCAGCTCTTGCTCTGTCAGAACCCTTCTGATGCACAAGCCTATAACCTCTCCAATTCTGCTGTCTTGCTTTTCCAAGTTTAATCCTTCCTCTATTTAAAGTGTGCCCTAAACAGTCATATCTTTGGCTCTGAAACGCCCTTCCTAAACTTTACTGCCACTCTCTCTCTTTGCTCCTTAAAAGACTATCTTAAAAAAACATCCTCATGATTTTGATTGCCTATTGTAAGTGCAGTCAGGGAACAAATTCAAATTTCTAACACCCCTCAGTAATTTTCCTGCACATCCTGATGGTTTTGTGAAATGCACTGATATGTGTCCTACGTTAAATATGCTTTTGCAAGCCAGGGTAGAGTATAGCTGAACAATCTAAAGTAAATTGAAGTCTGTATACCTAAAAACTATTTGTTTTTCTTCATTCCTTTGTAGACTCCATTGGTAAGGAACCAGACTGGAATTTCTGGAAGTATCTTGTGGATCCAAATGGTAAGGTGGTCAATGCTTGGCCACCTAGTGTTTCAGTTGTAGAAATAAAGCCCCAAATCGTATCGCTAGTGAGACAACTCATAGTGAAACGCAAAGAAGAATTGTAACCTGACCCTGAATTAATGTCTTATAATTCAATTGGTCAATAGTTTGTGTTTTAAGTTTTGTTTTGTGAAGCCCATTAATTTGTATGAACCATAAATTGTGTTTTTCTCAAATGCAAGAAAAAAGCCAATTCAACCACTATTTATACAGTATTACAATTTACCTGTTTTTTTTAAAGAAAAACATATGTTTAACTTCAGTAGCTCCATTTTGTTTATTGTGCTGAGGAAATGAGCAGAATTCATGAAAGTTCTTAAAAAAAATCATTACAGGTTAAAACTCATTATGTCATATCAGTTCTTCAATATTAGGAAAAATGGGCCCATTTCTCCATTCCTAAGGGGTAATTTTAATTTGGAGTTTAATTTAGCAAGGGAATAGGCTGAGCCCTACATGTGATTTTAACATCAGTCCTTTCAGTTGACTCTGTGAATCAGATGGAAAGGGCTATTTAGGTGATGGGTGGCAGTGGAAGTTTTAAGGTAACCTGGCGGTTCAGCCTGATCTGTTGAGAGAGTGGACAGTCTACTCTACAGCAAGGTAGACCTCACATTTTCTTTTATGCTCTTTAAAAGTCTTCCAGTTTCTTTTGGCCCCATAGGGAGTTTTATTTTAAACACATCTCTTCTTCTTGTACATACTCCTGTTTTCACCTGGGGAGACAGCCAGAGTAACCACTCACGCACCCACTAAGGTTTAAAGTTCGTACAAAAAAGCTGGATGAACTCAGCAGGTCGGGCAGCATCCATTGAAAGGAGCAGTCAACGTTTCGGGTCGAGACCCTTCATCAGGACTAAAGAAGGAGGGGGCAGGGCCCTATAAAGAAGGTGGGGGGGAGAGTGGAAAACCAATCAGAGGAAAGATCAAGGGGTGGGGGAGGGGAAGCAGGGAGGGGATAGGCCGGAGAGGTGAAGAAGGAATCTCTAAGGGGAAAGCACTATGGGTAGTAGAAGAAGGCAGAGTCATAAGCAGCTAGAAGAGGAGACAAAGTGAAGGTGGGATGGGAGAAGGGAGAGGGAGGGAATTCCCGGAAGTTGGGGAATTCAATGTTCATACCAAGGGGCTGGAGACTACCCAGATGGTAGATGAGATGTTGTTGCTCCAACCGAAGTTTGGCCTCATCATGGCAGTAGAGGAGGCCATGTATGGACATATCCGAATGGGAATGTGAAGGAGAATTGAAGTGAGCGGCAACCGGGAGATCCTGTCTGTTTTGGTGGACGGAGCGTAGGTGCTCGATGAAGCGGTCCCCCAATCTGCGTCGGGTCTCACTGATGTAGAGGAGGCCGCACTGGGAGCACCAGATGCAATAGATTACCCCAACAGACTCACAAGTGAATTCTCCAACTTCCGGTAATTCCCTCCCTCTCCCTTCCCCCATCCCACCTTCACTCTGTCTCCACTTCTAGCTGCCTATCACCTTCTTTATAGGGCCCCTGCCCCCTCCTTCTTTAGTCCTGACGAAGGGTCTCAACTTCCAGGCTATAAAGGAAGTGCAGCGTAGATTCACGAGGTTAATTCCTGGGATGTCCGGACTGTCTTATGCAGAGAGGTTAGAGAGACTGGGCTTGTACACGCTGGAATTAAGGAGATTGAGAGGGGATCTGATTGCAACATGTAAGATTATTAAGGGATTGGACAAGATAGAGGTAGGAAACATGTTCCAGATGCTGGGAGAGTCCAGTACCAAAGGGCATGGTTTGAGAATAAGGGGTAGGTCATTTAGGACAGAGTTAAGGAAAAACTTCTTCTCCCAGAGAGTTGTGGGGGTCTGGAATGCACTGCCTTGGAAGGCAGTGGAGGCCAATTCTCTGGATGCTTTCAAGAAGGAGTTAGATAGGTATCTTATGGATAGGGGAATCAAGGGATATGGGGACAAGGCAGGAACCGGGTATTGATAGTAGATGATAAGCCATGATCTCAGAATGGCGGTGCAGGCTTGAAGGGCCGATTGGTCTACTTCTGCACTTATTGTCTATTGACCTGAAACGTTGACTGCTCCTTTCAACGGATGCTGCCCAACCTGCTGAGTTCATCCAGCATTTTTGTACATCTTGATTTGACCACAGCATCTGGAGTGCACTTTGTGTTTAAGGTTTAAAGTTCTATTTGAGGTCTGATTTGGTACTTTTACTCTTTGGTTAAAATCTGGATTGAACAGAAACAAAACCACTGTTTAGTTACACAGTTGGTAAGCAATTTTATTGCATAGGAATGCTGGAAGTGTAGGGTTAAAATGCTTTTCATCTACACTCCATCTTTCTGTTAGTGTATGATGAATGTGAAGAGTAGAAATGATGCTTTTATTTTGAAGGAGAACACATATTAAAGAGATGCCCAACATCAATTTTATTTAATTGTGCGGCATAGTAGTGTTATGGTTGGACCCTCTAAGGGAAGGAAAAATAAATATTCTTATTTACAGTCATATTTGTGTCTCTCCTGTGACTGGATACAATTAACAAAATTTTGCTGTTCAAATTCTTAGTTTGTGAGAGAATATTTATCAATTGTGGATTAACAATTTCCTTTAAAACTTATGGTAGATGGGTTTTTGTTCCCCTTTTCTGAAGCAACAGCCTTTAACCTCCAGGAAGATGACTTCTGCTCTGCTCTTACTAAAGTCTACAAGAAACAGATGTAGAAAAGTAGGGCATGCCTTCAATTTTCTGTTCATTTGGGACCCTCTGCAAAAATAGAACCCAGACTGAAATAACTATTGAACCATACTGTTGTTTTAAATTATATAACACCATAAAAAATCTTATTTGTGATGCAGCATGTTCAATACATTTTCTTAAACCAATTTCCCAAAAATTGTCATGTATTGCTAGGTCAAAGGTTAGTTTCCTATTGGATCTGTTTTTGCTTTCATATTAGTGCTACTTTATGACAGTGTTCTTAATGATGTTCTCCAGTTCTGCTCAACTGTTCAATGAATACATGGAATAAAATTTTGTATCACTTCAAATTCATATTGCCTCATTCATAAGAGTACAGTAGGTCATAGTTACAGTCTCCTCTCTATCCATGCTTCATTGTAGCTCAGATCGGAAATTAGTATCTCCTATTCTAGCCAGCATGGACAATTTTATTTGTTCAACTAGATGACAGGCACTGGTATATGACAAATGATTAGAGATCAGTGTATTTTTTGTGTGATCATTTTTAACTATTGGAAGTAACAAACTTAACAGTATTATGCTATAAACATTTCCATTTTTGTTCTTCACAACAGTGAATTTTACAGTACACTGAAACAGACATGACAAACTAAAAGCTAAACTAGAAAGTATGTCATTATATATGACTTTCATTTTCTATGAAGTGAAGAAAAATGTAACCTTCTGTCAAGAGAAAACTTGTTTTAAAAAAAATCATCTATGCTAAGCAGTGTTTTGGAAATGAACATAAGGGCTTTCTTTTTCAATCTTTTTATTAATATTAAGATGATAAGATTAGTACATAGATAATGGGATTACAAACTTACAAAATTAAAATGAACATAAAATGATACATAAGCAATAAGTACATTATAGTAGTTCCCAAATCATGAATGATATAAATATCATATAAACGAGACAAAAAAAAACTAAGTAATTCATGTTGGAAAAAAAAACAGAAAAGAGAAAAAGAAAAAAAATATTAATACCCTAAGAAAAACTAAACTAACTATTAAGAAAAAAAAGGAAGGAGAAAAAAAATTAAAAAAATAAATGGGCTGTTTATAGCATCTATAAAAAAAATTACAAAATCATTAGTGTCCCCAACTCCGATCCTCTCAACATATATATATATATATATATAAAATCAAAACTGGAAAGCGAGGGCTTTCTGAATAGAGAAAATTATTCAGCCTACTCTCTGAGGGGACCATCAAGCACCTATTTACACTAAATCTACATTACACTAAATTTATGTGATCCCCATCTCTCCTGAGATTCTGCTGCTCATGGACTAGAGACAATTTATAGTGACAATTAACTTATCAACCCACCCGTCTGTGGGATATGTGAGGAAAGTAGAGAACCTAGAGGAAATGCACAGGGTCACAGGGGGAATGTGAAAATTTCACACAGCACCAGAGATCAGTGTTGAAACTGGATCACTGGAGACGTGAGACAGCAGCACCATTAACTGTGCCACTACTATAGCACTGACTTCTTGACCTTTGTCAAAGAATATTATTTTCCTGGCATATAACCTGTTATAAATTCTTAATTAGGTTAGTGCTTAATTGTACCTTGCTATCTCCCATCCTTATGCCATGTCTCAGATGGTTCTATGGGCCGCTATCACAAAATTTAGTTCTGTTCTGATGACGTAAATGAAGATCAGGCTATAGGGTGGCTCTTGTCTCAAGACCTTGTCTTTGATATTGATGGTTCCAGTTCCTCATAAAGCTTCTGGGTATTCATAGTTACAGTAAAACTCTGTCAATCTGATACTCATGTGACTTTGATTGGCAGTTTTTCTGGTGTATTGGACATTGTTCCAACGAACACGATCAGTGCTTTTTAATATGTTACATAGTAGAACGATAAATGTTCTAATGAACCTAGTAATTTTGAAGGGAGCAACAACCAGTCTGCTGAAGGAACTCAGTGGATTGAACAGCATCTCTGGGGTGAAAAAAAATTGTCACCATCTTCACTTGAAACTCTGCCTCTGGACTCAATTCTATTATCCCCACAGGTGCTGCTCAACCTGTTGTGTTCCTCCAGCATATTGTTGGTCCAGTATTTCCAGTCTTTTGTGCCTCCTTGTTTCAAAGGAGTGTTGGAACCAGGGCCCCAGTGAGCAGGAAGGAAATGGGGGAGTTGGGGAGGAGCACAGCAACATCACCTGATGAGCCAGATGTTGAACCATCTGGATCTCTGAGTAGTTGGAGGGCAGACTATCAATTTTATTTATGATATAACAAAAATCACTTCAGTCCACTCTGCTAAAGTAAGACACCAACTGTGATCTTCGTGAATAACAGAGCAAGTTTGAAAGCTCAGAAGACCTCATCCTGCTCCTTTTTCTTATATTCTCATGAAGGCAGGAGTTGGCATTTTAATCCTTTATAGCTGTTCTCTTTATCATTAAAATCTTTTAACTTTGCTCCACTAACTATATATCCCTTAATATTTAAACAGCTGGTGAGCTCTGTATTGAATAAACTTAACCTCTGTGCTGTCTGAGATGATGACTCCTGCTTCTTCCTACCCACATATCAGGAATTTCAATCCTATATCCACCCTATCAAATCCCATATGAGCTTTCTATATTTTAATTCTTTCAAACTCGAGCCTAGCTCTTATCTGTTTAAACATCTGCTCTTAGGACATATGGTGGTTCACTTTTAAATGTGTTTTGAAATGGTCTAGCAAAGTGATGGTGTCCTTGTGACCTTGTTCTTAGTAAAGATCACAGGTTTGACAAGCCTGTTGAAGTAGCCTTGGGGTGTAATTATAGTTCATTTTGTGTGTGCTGCGAACTTGCAGACCTGGTGTATTGCCAATGAAGTTCAAATCAGAATCCTGGAGAAAAAGAGGAAGTTACAAAGGTTGTGGGGTCAGGACTGAAGGGTACTAAATTGCCATGAGTTTGGAATAACAACTAGGCACCTGATTTATAGATTTTTGGTTATTTAATAATAATGTACAAAGATAAAAAAAGAAAGAATTCAAAGAGAATATTTTTGGATTGGCCTGGTATTAGTTTCTGGTGATCAGAACCATATTATCAATAGAAACAGGGACACCTCTTTTTTTTGCTTATTAGGGAGAGAGAGCCTGTGGTATGCTGAATGAGTAGTCTTTGGGGTATTGCAAATCTGTCTTTATTGAATCTTTGCTGCATGTTTGAGTGCTTGGTGGGTGAGGAGGTGTTGTTGCTTTACTGTTGATGTGTGGGTGGGGGGAGCTGAGGGGGATTTGGGTTCTAACATTTAACTGTCATTCATTCTTTGGGGCACTCCTCTGTTTCCATGGATGTTTGCAAAGGAGGAGGATTTCAGGATGTATATTGTATCCATTTCTCTGATATTAAATGCACCTATTGAATGAAAACCAACATGGAAATTCAAAATAAAATTGTTATACTGAAAAAACAAATTGGATGTAATGGAAAATCTTGTGAAGAAAGTGCTGAAAAGTTCAAAAAGAAATCGATTAGTTTTGCTCAGAAAGGATTAATGTGGAATTCAAATTTATTTACAATACACGTTTAATTCATGGAGCAGTGATTTTTAGCGCTGGGGCAGGGTAGAATTTTTAATTCATATAGAAGATTGTCAACTGTAGATATTTTGTTGCATTACTGTTCATCAAGTTACTGTTTCCTTCTGATTAAACAGATTTGCTTTGAATTAAAAATTGGACCTGATGTTATAATTTAAAGACCAGAGTTAACTAATGAAAGATCAAGTTTAATACCTGAAAGCATTTATCAGATGATAACTAGTAGCTGCTGAATGGACTTTAGACTGTCAAACTTGAGGTAGGGATTAGTTATGATCAAAATGAAATATAGTGAACACACATGAGATCTGGAATAGCCTATTTCGATTGAAGATGAGTTCAGCTGTAATCCCATTGACCTAAAAGGCTTTTAATTACAGAGCTTCCTTGAAGGGCTGTAACTTCATTGCACAAGGTACATCCAGACACTCGTGTTGCCTTATTTGTGGCTCAGAGGAAATGGAAATTCACTTAAGATTAAAATTGGAGTGTATACACTATTAAGTCAAGTTCATAAATCTCAAACAACCTATCATTTGGTACAATTTTTATTTCACATACAACAAATAAGTCTCTGACTTTAGGTCTCTCAGTAGAAAGCAACTTGAAATCCATTAGTCTGTGAGATGAAGATTGCAGTGCCTGTATTATTCATCATCTGTGTTCTTTTCTAGTATTATTGAGAATAATATATTAAAGATTAGTTACGTCAACACTAGTATTGGAAAATGTGAATAATCTGAAACTCGAGAGATTCTGCAAATGCTGGAAATCCAGAGCAGGTTAGGCAGTATCTGCGGAAATGAATAAACCATCAATGTTTTGGGCTCCTTCATCAGGACTGGAAAGGAAGGGAGAAGATGCCAGAACAAGAGGGTGGGATGGGGGGGGGGGGGGTGGAAAGGAGTACAAGCTCAAAGATGATAGGTGAAGCCAGGTGGGTGGGGGAGGGGGGATGAAGGTGACAGGTGGTGAAGGACTGGAGAAGGAGTCTGATAAGAAAGTGGAGCATGGGAGAAAGGGAAGGAGGGGGCACACCAGGGGAAGATGAAAGGCATATGAGGAGAAGAGAAAAGGTAAGAAGGGAGCTAGAGGGGGGATGAGGTTAGAGGCTACCTAGATAGAATATGACTTGTTGCTACTCCAACTTGATAGTGGCCTCATTGTGGCAGTAGAGGATGCCATGAACCAACATGCCAGAATGGGAATATGTTCAAGGGTTCATTTTATTGTCCAAGTATGCATGAACAATACAACTCTAATATTTGTCTTCTCCGTATAGCCATGAAATACAGAAAAAACATGGCATTTGTTGAAAGAAAAGACATCAACTACCCCCAAATATGAAAAAAAGAAACAAAACTCGTAAACCCCAAAATCTCTCTCCCTCGCAGAGAGAAAAAATGGTGACAATAGCATCAAATCCCCAACCCCCTCCTCTTCAGATAAAAACAGCAATAATAACATCAAAACATCAAATTTCCAACCCCCCGACTCATGAAAAGAACAGCAACAGGAGCATCCAAATCCCCCAAACCCTTCATATACACAAAAACTAACAGGTCATCTACACAGAAAAACACCAAAAAAATCAGACCCCAAATCCCCAACCCCTCCCTTGCACAAAAACTTAACATATCACCCATCTGCAAATTGGCCACAAGAATGAAAACAGGAAAAACTGAAGGAGGAGAATATGCACGTAAATCTCAGAATATCAAAAATATCTCCCCGTCACTATTTGAGGAGAGCCACGGCGCAAACTCAGTCCAGTGAAAAGCGACTGCCACACCAGGTCTGAACACCCCCGACCCAGCTGCCGACCGTTGTCACCCGTGGCCTCTTTTGAGAGTGATCGCTGACCCCCTCTGTATTTGCCTCGATGCATCAATCTTCCTCAACGTTTCAAAATGGAGTCATTCATTTCCCATCTCTGCTCTTTTCCATGGGTCAGCTCGTGTCTGACGTGTTTGGCCAATGGGAAATCCGGCCTTTTTGCCAGTGGAGCACAGGTGCTCCACAAGGAGGTCTCGATGAATAATCTGAGCTGCTTATGAAATACCAGAATCACCCCATGACACTGCTGAATGAACAATAGAAGATTTATTATGTCTACAGTCAACTCCAGAAATACTGTGGGAAATCAGGAGCTAGAGCACTTTAGACTTCAAAAAATAATTGATAGCGGATATCTCAGGAAATCGGGAAAGCTCGCCAACACTTATACTTTCTGGACAAATTACAGTACGTCATTCTACAGGTGTGCAGCAGCCAGCATCCTATCAAGCTGCATCACTGCATGGTGCAGAAGCTGCACTGCGGTGAGCAGGTGGTGAAAACTGCCCAACGCATCACTGGCACCAGCCTACACACTATCAGGGACATAGAAAAAGGCCTGTAACATCATGAAGGCTCCCACCCACCCTGTTGATGGCCTGTTTGTCCCTCTCCCATCAGTCAGGAGGTGATGTAGCATCCACACCAGGACCACCAATCTCAAGAACAGTTATTTTTCTCGAACAGTAGGGCTGATCAGCACCTCTACCCACTAATCCACCCCCTCACAAACCCCACCACTACTTTACCATTTCCTGTCAGTCACCTCATGCACAGCCACGCCTGTGTATAATAGCCATCTGATGTATTTATATTTATTGTGTCTTCTTTAAATTATTGTGTTCTTTATCTTATTGTGTTTTTTTGTGTTGCATCAGATCTGGAGTAAAAATTATTTTGTTCTCCTTTACTAGAAATGACTTGAAGCAATCTTGAATGCCTCTCTTACATGTATGAAATGCTTATGTCTAGTTTTAGCTTGAGAATAAATAATTTAATTCAATCACAACTAAGGATCCCAATATATAACCCATATTCAGGGTTCAAATACTGCATTATCATGCAGTTTACAATAGCATCTCATATAGAAAAGGATGGTGGCAAGTAGAACAACATAGACAACTGGTTACATCATTTCTTGGGATGATTGATTGAAGCATTTTGTTTTGATTTAGCTAAACATTACTAAAATCTTTAAAAGTCCAGCAAGCATTTTGGAAGTTTTCTTAAAGAAATCTTACAGTTTCCTCCTTTCCAAGTCTGAGACAAAATTACTTTTGAGGAAAAGGACTAGACACTGTTCAATAATGTTATGCTTCTAATTCAAGCTGCTCATAGATTACAGGCAAGCTCTAAGAACTTTCCATCTGAAGATTACATAGAAATTAACTTTGATGTGGAAAGCACTGGTGTGAATTGATAAAAGGCACAAATAACAATTCTTTGGTAACAAAATAAGGAGGAGTGTGCTTTTGAATGGCGGGTGTAGTGGTGATGAGATCAGAAGGCACGTAAATTTGATTGCAGTATGATCACCTTTGTTATGATAAATGGCTTAAGCAAAGTTTATTTAATCTGACAATGGAGACAAATTCATCACAGAACTTGAATTCCTGAAAGGGGAGTGTTGATGCAATAGGCAAGATTAAACAGCTATGTAACCTAAATAAGTCATTCATCCAATTAGTGATTTTCAACTGTTAAATTTCCTTAGAGAAGCTCTCTGATTAAGACTGGACTGCAAGCTAATCAGGTTGCACATTTTACTGTAGAGTCACAAAGGAGAAAAATTACGAGTGCAAGATTCACTGCCAGGCTACTGAAAGTTCCTGAGAAGTTTCTGCGATTTTAATAACTCTCTCAGCAAAGAAGAACAACATAGCACAAATTATTTTGTTGTGAAACAAAATGGACTTTCTTTTATTTGTAGTCTGTGGGATGTGAACATCACAGTTAATTTTCATTTCTAATTATCCCTGAGATGAAAATCTTCCTGACTTGCGACAGGCACATATCAAAGCTACTTTCAGAGTACTTTTAGATTGGGATTTTAATGGTATTGGCTCAGCATTAATGAGATTGGTATAGATAAACATTATTAGAATCAAGGAGCTTAAAGAAGCATGCTCCTTTGATGTCTTACTGAAGCAAACCTGAGATAGTGTATGTGCTCAAGGGCCTTTTTTTATAACACCTGCTGCTGTTAGCTAATCATAAACACAGGAGGTTCTGTAGATGCTGGAAATCTTGAGCAACACACACAAAATGCTGGAGGAACTTGGCAAATCAGGCAACATCTATGGAAAGGCTGAGACCCTTCATCAGAATTGGAAAGGAAGGGGCAGAAGCCAGAATAAAAGGGTGGGGGGGGAGGAGGAGTACAAGCTGGGGGGGGTGGTGATAGGTGAGGGAGAAGGTGGGTGGGTGGGGGAGGGAGGGATAAAGTAAGAAGCTGGGAGATGGTAGTCAGAAGAGGTAAAGGGGTTAAGAAGAAAGAATCTGACAGGAGAGAACAATGGACCATAAAATAAAGGGAACTGATGGGCAGATGAGGAGAAGAAAAGTGGTGAGAGGGGAACCACAATTGGGAATGGAAATCTTGCTGAGTTCCTCCAGGGCCTCCAGGGTGTGTGTGTGTGTGTGTGTGTGTGTGTATATATATGTAACCGGAGGTCCATGAGCCAGTCCTCATGAGGGAATCAGAGGTAGAAAGTGCCAGTAACTTTAAATTCTTCATGCTATCATTTCAGAGGTTCTGTCCTGGGTCCAGCACGTAAATTACATTACAAAGAAGGCACGTCAGCACCTCTACTTTCTTAGAAGTTTGCAAAAATTCAGCATGTCTGTGATATACCGCTAGGTTTATCTTGCCGTGGACTGTCATTTTTAAGAGAGTGTGCCTGAGTGATGTCAGCTGCTGGCTTTCTTGGCTCCTGTTTGATTCTTACTGAGAGAGAGAGGGGCAGAACTATTGGACTCTGCAGCTTGTTTTGATTAAGCAAGGACACTCACTCACACACAGTCAATCGCAGTTGGAGTTGGACAATGGAGGGAAGCCAGTGACTAAGGGGTCACTGGTTGGAACTTTTGAGTGCCCACAAGGGTGGGTCGAGCATTGACCCAGCCCTTCGATGAGTGGCTATCACTTTGTGTGATTGGGGCAACCTTGTGGAATCTGCCTATGTGTTAACCATTGCCTGGGTGGTAGTTCCCTTTGAAGATGGTACCCCTGTGATAAGCTACTATTGGTGATAATTCGTAAGTTGATTTGGAACGACGATGGATAAAACCTACAGCGATTGTTATCCTGTTTTACCACTGTGGAACCTGTGGACTACGACTACGACATTCACCTTGGATTACAAATATCTCTCTCACATCATTTAATCCATGGACAAACTGAACTTTCATACCTCAACATCTCAAGATTTTAAGCCTGGTGCCCCCTGAGCTCAATAGTTTGAGAGTTATATTTACTCATATGTATACTCATAACACCGCTAACTTTTGATTATTCTTGTTTAAGTTGCCATATTAAGTAGATACTAATAAAGATAGTGGCTTTAACATCAAAACCAGATTCTAGGTGTGGTCTATTGCTGCTGGTTCATTTAAACCATTACAGGTATGTAACAATGTCATAAAAAAATCTTCTGACCAATTTCTATAGGTTGGTAGAGAGTCTGGTGACTGATTGCACCGTGGCCTGGTATGGAAACACCAATGCTTTTGAATGGAAAAGCCTACAAAAAGTAGTGGATACAATCCAGTACATCACAGGAAAAACCCTCCCCACCACTGAGCACATTTATAAGGAGTGTTATCGCAGGAAAGCAGCAGCCATCATTAAGGACTACCACCATCCAGGTTGTGCAGGAAGGTGGTACAAGAGCCTTGGGTCACACAACATCAGGTTCAAGAATGATTAGTGCCACTGAAGATTTGTCCAGAACAAGAGTAGATTACTTCACTCTTGTCAACACTGAACTGATTCCACAATTTATGGATTAACTTTCAAGGACTCTGCATCTCACGTCCTCAATATTATTTATTTAATATTATCTAATTTCTTTTTTGCATTTGCACAATTTATTGTCTTTTGCATATTGCCTTTGTGTGCAGTTTTCCCATCAATTCTATTGTGTTCCTTGATTTACTGTGAATACCTACAAGAAAATTAATCTCAGGTGTGTACATGGTGACATGTATGTACTTTGACAATAAATTTACTTTGAAATTTGAACTTTGATGTCTGTTCAGTCTCTTAATGCTGTTTTAATTCTGAGACAGATCCATAGAAATGAATTAGATACAAAAGTTTAAATTGGTCTTTGTACTGGTAATGGTTTATTATGGTCATATGTACCAAAATACTGTGAAAATCTTGTATGCAATATGTATTACATACTGATTATACAGATCAAATTATTACATAGTACATTGAGCTAGAATAAGTTAAAACAATGAGAATTGAGTATAAAAGTTGCCAAAGAAGTGCAGTGTAGGTAAATGATAAAGGGCAAGATCATAAAGAAGTAGATTGTGAGGTAAAGAGTCCATTCTATCCTACATGGTACATTTAAGAGTCAGATAGGAGTGGAGTAGAAGCTGTCCTTTGAGCCTGGTGATACATGCCTTCAGGCTTTTGTACCTTCTGCTTGATAGGAAAGAGAAGAGGGAATGTCTGGGGTGGGTGGGATCTTTGACTATACTGGTTGTTTCACTCAGACATTGGAAAGTACAGAGTCCATTGAGGGGAGGCTGATTTCTTGAGCTGCGTCCACAACTCTCTGCAGCTTCCTGAGACCGTGTGCAGAGCAGTTGCCAAATCAAGCCATTTCACATCCAGACAGAATGCTTCCTATGAGGCATCGATAAAAATTGGTCAGAGTTTATGGGGACGTGCCAAATTTCTTTAGCTGTCTAAGTAACTAAAGTCATTGGTGAGAGCTTGGCTGTAAAATCAACGTGGTTGGAGCAGAGCAGGTTCATGCTGATGTTCACGCCTAGGAACTCGAAGCTCTCAACCTCAGCACCATTGATGTACAATTGATAGGAGCGTGTGCACTGCCCCCTTCCTGAAGTTAATGATCAGCTATACTGTTTTGTTGACAATGAGCCAAAAGTTGCTGTTACATCACCAAGTTCTCTATCCCCTTTCTGTAGTCTGACTCATCATTATCGGAGAGGTGGCTATGATGGTGGTATCATCAGCAAACTTGTAGATGGCGTTAGAGCGACATCTGACCACACAGTCATGAGTGTACAGGGAGTAGAGAAGGGGGCTGAGGAACACCAGTGATTAGAATAATTGTGGCTGAGGTGTTGCTGCCTATTCTTTCTGATTCTGCTCTGTTGGTCAGGAAGTCAGGGATCCATTTGCAGAGGGACGCATTGACTCCCAGAGTCCAGAGTTTGCTGATGAGTTTGATTGGAATAATAGTATTGAAGGCAAAACTGTAGTCAATAAGCAATAGTCAGATGTAGGTGCCTTTACTCTCAAGATGTTCCAGAGATGAGTGCAGAGCCAGGAAGATGGTATCTACTGTAAACCTATTTCAGTGGTAGGCAAATTGCCATGACCAGCCTCTCAAAGCGCATCATGATGGTAGATACTGGAGCCACTGAGTCATCAAGGCATGTTATTTTGGTTTTCTTGGGTTACAGTGGTCTTCTTAATGCAAGAGGGAATAGTAGCCTGATGCAGGGAGAAATTAACAACAGACTGACTTCTTCAGCACGTGGTCTGAATACATAGCAGCCTCTCTCCCAGATGAGCTCAAACGCTTTTACACTTGGTCCAATGTCGCTAACTCTGAGCCTCTGCAGAAAGTCACCAGTACAACCTGCAACCTGGTCATCTCTGAGGCTGAAGTACGCAGATGTTTCCAACGAGTGGACAGTCACAAGGCTGCAGGACCAGATGGCATCCCAAGGCAAGTACACAGAATGTGCGCAGCACAACTGGCAGGTGTATTTACAGACATTTTTAATCTCTCTCTCCCTCTCCCAGTGTAGAGTGTCCCCTGCTTCAAATTGTCCACCATTGTCCCTGTACCATAAAAGACCAAGGTAACATACCTGAACAACTGGCATCCTGTTGCACTCACCTCAATAATAAGCAAATGCTTTGAGAGGCTGGTGAAGGATTACATCTGCAGCTTGCTACCACCCTAACTGGACTCCCTATGATTCTCCTACCAACACAACTAATTGACAGATGACGCGATAGCCACTGCTCTACATATCGTACTTATACACCTGGAAAAGAAGGATGCTTATGTGTGAATGCTGTTCTTCGACTACATTTCTGCATTCAACACCATAATTCCATCCAGGCTCAACAGGAAGCTCAGAGACCTCGGCCTTGACCCTGCCTTGTGTAGCTGGATCCTGGACTTCCTGTCAGATTGCCAACAGGTTGTAAGAGTGGGCTCCCTCACCTCCAACCCTCTGACTCTCAACACAGGAGCCCCTCATGGCTGTGTACTGAGTCCCCTCCTTTACTCCTTGTATACCCATGACTGTGGCTACATCCACACTATGCTGGATAAATCTATAACTGAAGCTTTTTCTCTTTGTTTTTACCCTCCGTCCACACTAAACTGGTGTTTTCAGCTCCTGAAACCGAGCTTTTCATAAACACTTTCCAGGGTGGGTTATTTTTGAAAACGCTGCTTGGGCAAGATCAGTGTGGACAGTGTAACCAGAGACTTCTGAAAACGCTATCAGACGGAAGCGCGCTATTTCATTGTTTTCTTGAACGCAACCTAACAATTTCAGAATAGACGGCAACGAGACTGAAGCCAGAAGAGTTAGAAATGCACTCACCAAATACTTTGACCCATAACTTAATGAATAAATAAGTATACTGTACTCACTTTGCCCTGTTTTCTGTCCTTGCTTGTATGAAGGTGGTTTACCAATTTATGCAAGTACTTCTCTGACAATAGATGTGTAACAGCCTAATGTAACATTGTATGGAAATACAAGTTAACACTGATGCAGACATGTTTTATATATTTAACAAGGTGCTTTATTAATGCAACAGAGTTGGTCAGTTTTTCAATGTTCGTCGTCAGCCGGGTCAATCTGTCTGTGAACTCCCTGTCAGTTGCTGCCGTACGCTCCAGTATTTGTTTTTTTTTTACTTTTAAGTTCCCCTGCGTGAAAGCCAACAGCTGTTCATCGTTTTAAGTTTTTCTAGTCTGCAACTACACAAACGCGTACTTTTACGGTGCGATTTGACACCAAACATGTCGCTTGTTTTCGGTAGATGTGTCCTGTGCATGCACAGCAGGAGGAGATTCACTGAAATCTCCATTTCAGTGTGGATAGATATATTTTCAAAAACACATGGTGTGGATGCCTATCGTTTTTACGCAAAACCGGCGTTTTCAAAATTATCCAGTCTAGTGTGGATGTCGCCACCCACAGCTCTAATCTGCTATTTAAATTTACTGA
Source organism: Hypanus sabinus (assembly GCF_030144855.1). Taxonomy (NCBI): domain Eukaryota; kingdom Metazoa; phylum Chordata; class Chondrichthyes; order Myliobatiformes; family Dasyatidae; genus Hypanus; species Hypanus sabinus. Next base: position 43,324,695 of record NC_082716.1, on the reverse strand, counting down.
CGACACTACATTGATTGGCCTAATCTCAAACAAAAACAAGGTGGCCTACAGGGAAGAAGTAATCTCTCTGACATAGTGGTGTCAAGAAAACAACCTCTCCTTCAATGTCACAAAAATAAAGGAGCTGGTTGTGGATTACAGGAGGAATGGAGACAGGCCTAACCCTTATTGACATCAATGGATCTGGGGTTGAGAGGGTGAACAGCTTTAAGTTCCTCGGCACCCACATCACCCAGGACCTCACGTGATCTGTACACACCAGCTGTGTGGTGAAGAAGGCACGACAGTGCTTCTTTCACCTTTGACAGTTGAAGAAGTTTGATATGGGTCCCCAAATCCGAAGAACTTTCTACAGGGCCATAGTTGAGAGCATCCTGACTGTTGCAACACTGCCTAGTATGGGAACTATACTTCACTTAATCGCAGCATTCTTCAGGGAGTGGTGCAGACAGACAACTGTAGTTGTGAACTTCCCATGATTCAGGACATTTACAAAGACAGGTGTGAAAAAAGGGCCCGTAGGATCATTGGGGATCCCAGTTACTCCAACCACAATCTATTTCAGCTGCTACCATCCAGGAAATGGTACCACAGCATAAAAGCCAGGACCAACAGGATCTGGGACAGCTTCTTCCACCAGGCCATCAGACTGATGAACTCACTCTGACATTATATTGACTGTTCTATTTATTATAAATTACTATCATTGCACATTGCACATTTAGATGGAGATGCAATGTGAAGAGTTTTACATCTCACGTATGTGAAGGATGTAAGAGATAAAGGCAATTCAATTCAATGTTTTGTTCCTGTGCAATGCCCCCCCCCCCATATAAGACAGTGATGCAGCCTATCAGAATGCTCTCCACGGTACATCTGGTAGAAGTTCTCTAGTGTATTAAGTGACCAACCAAATCTTCTCAAATTCCTAATGAAATATAGTTGCTGTCTTGTCTTCTTTATAGCTGCATCGATATGTTGGGACCAGGTTAGATCCTCAGAGATCTTGATACCCAAGAACTTGAAATTGCTCACTTTCTCCACTTCTATGAGGCATTCCTAGGCACTGAAGCTCAGATTGCACATAATTGGCTTCCTTGGTGTGCCCTGTAATTTTCATACCTGAGCCAAATCAAAATCTCTATTCTTGTGTAAAGAAATTACTAGGAGAACAGAGGAAGGGATTAAAGGATGTTTGGAAAGCCCCCTTCAAAGAATTCCTGATCCACAACCACTCAGAATTGAGAAGGGTCCATAACAACACTGAGAATATTGAGTCTCTTCATTGAAGACCGCTGAACACAGTGGAAAGAGCACATTATCCCATCAATTGCCTTCTGCTCCAACTACAGATTCAACAATAGCCTTACCTGCCATTTCAGAACCTCATCCTCATAAGAAAATGTCATCCAACCAAATGTGTGGGGAAAATTTCTAATGTTGAGAGCCAAAATGGGATGTGTCTGTAAAACCAGCGTACCATGTTAAGAGAAATGAAAACATAAAATGGGTTTGTTATGGCAATCCAGAAAGCTTAATGATTACAATCAATTAAAAATGCAATAACTATATGCTATGGTTAAGTAATCTATGAAAGCATAGTAAGCATAGATATTCTCTGATAGAGTCATAGAGCACTACAGTACAGAAATAGGTCCTTTGGGCCAATTAGTCCATGCCAAGTTATTATTCTGCCTAGTCTCATCAACCTGCACATGGAATATAGCCCTCCACACTTTTCCCTTCCGTGCACTTACCCAAAATTCTCATAAATATTGAAATGAAACCCTTATTCACCACTTCTGCTGGCAGCTTGTTTCACGTTCTCGTCACCCTCTGAGTGAAAAAGTTTCCCTCATGTTCCCCTTAAACATTTCAGCTTTCACCCTTAACAAATGACCTCTAGTTCTAGTCTCACCCAACCTCAGTGTAAAAAGCCTGCTTGGATTTATCATACCTATATCACTCATAATTTTGTATATCTCTATCAAATCTCCTATCATTCTCCAGCACTCCAGGGAATAAAGTCCTAACCTATTCAGCCTTTCTGTACAACTCAAATTATATCTTTTGAATTATTCATGTTTAAGGAGTTAAGTTTAAATGTTATATTTTTTTGATCTGGCTCCTTCAGCAGAAAACCAAGATAGCAAACATTTATTTTTCATCTGCTTTGTTTGTTCTTCAATCTTCAATTGCCTTTCATATCTTTGGGCTAGAGGATGCTCTCTAGAAATCCTGCTTCAGTTATTATTCACATTAAATGCCATTAGCTGAGTGATTACCTGCCAGTGTATGCAATTCATATTATCTGAGTTTATTCATGTAAGCTACTCTCACTGATGAGAGTGGGAAAGCAGGACTTGAATTGTTAGGAGATAATTGTAATTAACCCCTCTATTTCAGTGTCACCATAATGTTTGAACTTCGTCTTGGCTTCAGAAGGACAGAGAAGAAGGGATTTTGTAAAGGCAGGGAGATCAAAGTGGAGAAATCATTGCCATTTATTTATCAAACAAATGCTACACTGAAAAAATGTCCATGATCAAAGGGGAAAAAAAACAAAGGAAAATTATTAAGACAGTAGATATTTTGGTAAATAGGTGTATTTGTAACAGTGCAAATCTTACGAAAGCAATTAAATTCTAAAAATAGAAACCCTTCTCATCTTTATTTCTCCCAGTTATTTCCTGTCCCTGAAATTCTTCATCTTCAGAGTCCCCTTGTCCCTATCTTCCTCACACTCTCCTTCAGGATCCCTGACTTCAATCCCTACACATCCATTCCACTCTCTTGCAACCAAATGCTTGCCACCCTTGCACATCAGACCCATGCTTCCCTCATTCCAAGTTCCTTCCCCATTTCCCTCCTTTGGTCCACTTGACCTCAACGCCAACCCTCCCTTGCTCACCACTTCCACTTTTACAATCACGTTCTGAGTAGTCTTCCCTCAGCAATGGCTTGATAGCATAGGTCTCAGATAGATCAGCACACTATAGTATTCCTGCCTGCATCACAGAGCCTGTCTCCAGTTGTGCTCCTCGCCCTCTCCCTCTCTGAGTCCTTTTTACTTACAATCCAGAATCCATACCGATGTCCTTTTCACAGACCTCCCATTAAGAGGTGGACCAGGGGCAGTGAGGCACATGCAGCAGGTAGAACAGACCAGCGGGACACTGACGTGATGTCTTGTTTCGGCCACAAGTGGGAGAGGCAGAGCCAAGGTTGTGGACAACTTGAAACATAGGTGGCTACCAAAATCATCTCTTTATAAATTCCAGGATCCATTGAAAACCCAGATGGCCAACCAGACAGAAAGAGGTAGGGACAAACAGTGGTTAGGGGGTCCTCCCACTTGAGCCTGGATCAAGATGGGCTGTGGATTGGCATTATCATCAGATACATCAAACTAATATGAGAGAGCATCAGCCTTGATATTCTTGCTGCCAGGATGGTAGGTGATGGTGAAATTAAACCGGGTGAAGAAGGTACTGCCCAATTGGCTTGACAGGAGTTGAGTCCCTGGGCATCACAAATGTAGGAGATGGCTTTGTGATCTGACCATTCCAGAAAGGGGTCCTCTGCCAGCCAGACAGGCAGTAGTTCTTGGTTCCTGACATCAAGTGACAGAAAAGGAAAGCAAAGGGTGCAAATGATTATATACCAAAGAGTCCAACTCCAATGCTGATGCTTGATGCATCAGCCTTGATGATAAATGGATGGAGTGGGTTTGGACATTGCAGCACTGGGGCAGTGGTGAAGCATTGCTTTAGCTCTGAGAATGTGTCTATAGGAATCCTGCAGAGGTCTTCTTGGTGAGTGCATTTATGGGAGTTGCAATGGAACTGAAGTTGTTGATCAAGTGTCGATACAAGTTTACAAACCTCATAAAAAAAACCTCACCTGTTTGACTGTAGATGGTTTGGACCAGTCTGTGACTGTCTGAACTTTATATGTGTCTATTTGAACATTGAAGACGTAGCCCAAGAATGATTCCTGCTCCTTATGGAACTCACACTTCTCTATTTGGCATACCGGTTGTTCTCAAGGAGCTGTCCGAGAACCCTCTGGACATGCCGGACGAGTTCCTGGTGAAATCGGGAATAGATCAGAATGTCATCCAATTGCACAAAACCAAACTGTTTCAGCATGTCTTGGAGCACATTTTTGACCTGGATCTGAAAAATAACAGAGCACTGGCTATACCAAGTGACATCAGAGTAACACATAGTGGCCAGCGGAGGTGTTGAATGCTGTCTTCAATTCTTGGATATGAACTAGGTTGTAAGCATTGGAGTCTTGGAGAATATGGTAAGCAGATGAGTCTTGGAGAATATGGTAGCTCCCTGGAGATGTTCAAGCACAGAGGCAAGTAGGTGAAGAGGGTAATGGTTCTTCACAGGGGTATTGTTGAGGAGTTGATAATCAATGCAGGGACAGAGCTTGCCATCCTCCTAGCTCACAAAAAGGAAGCCCGCCCCTGCTGGTGAGGTAGAGAGGAGGATAAATCCTAAGGCCAATGCCTCCTAGAAGCATCTTTCCTTGGCCATTTCAGGACGAGAGAGGGAAATGAACCAACCCAGGGGAAGACTAGAACCAGATAAGAGGTCAATGGCACAGTCGTATTGTCAGTGTAGAGGCAGGTAGATGGCCTTCTTCTTATTGAAGACCTCAAGAAGGTCAGCATATTCAGCTAGAACACCAGAAGGGTCCTAACCAGCAGCTGACACAGGAGGGGTTATGCTGACAGGAGCTTGAGCTGGACCCAGTCAGGCAGACAGGAGTGCCTTTAGGAACCAGTTGATCTGTGGGCTGTATCTAGATAGTCCGGGAAGGACAAGCATCACTGACAGTTCAGGTGAGTAGAAGGAGACCTGTTCCCTATGGTTGCCCTCTAGCACAAATTGGAGGGGCACTGTGGAAAGGTGGATTGTGCCGGTGCCCAGAGGTCAACCCATCCAGAACCTTGACATCATTGGTTCATTATGTGCTGTGCTTTACGAAGAGAGCAATCATAGATTTTCCTTGACCAAATTTGTTCTTAGCAGATTTTCCTACAGAAATGGTTTGCTGTTGCCTTCTTCTGAGTAGTGTCTTTACAACACGGGTGAACTCAACCATCATCAATACTCTTCAGAGAACGTCTGCCTGGCATCAGTGGTCGCATAACCAGAATTACTGATACGCACCAGCTGCTCATACGACCATCCACCATGGATTCACATGACCCTGACTGGGGGACTAAGCAGGAGCTAGGGACTGCAGGTGAGCAGAAGGAAGGAGAGCCTTACACCTCCTTTGGTAGAGAGGCATCTCCACCATGCCACCAATATTCTCAATTGTTGAATGGGCACTCCCCACCTTACAGCCAGCCAGACATGAGGTTCCCAACCGCCGCAAAGTCAATAAATGCCAGAAGGTCATGGGCTAGGATCCCCACTGAGGAGGCATTACTCAATTAGGTGAAGATACTTGCAGGGAGAATTAACCCATCAGAATTCCTTTTCTTGATGGGTATCCTCATTTACTGGGTGCTTGGGACATGCTGCCCAGATGTGTCCTGGAGTGCTACAGTAGAGACGGCAACCTGTTCTCCTGAACTAATTTAATTCCTGCTGTGATAGGTGCAGTTCCACCTGCATGGGATCATTCGCAGACTGTCTATTGGTTGATGAGAAAGGGAGTGAAGACAGACGTTGATCTGAAGAGGAGGCAGTTCAGGGCATACCCCCTCTGCACCATTCTGCTGTGCGATTGTTGAGTCAAATGACCAGATTTATCAGGTTGTCTAGACTGTCCTGCTCTTCACACACTATGATCTCATGTTGGAACCCTGCATTCAGTTCATTATGGAAAATAGCGGTGAGGGATCTCTCATTCTAGCCCGTCTAACTGCAAGAGTACAGAACATAAATGCATAGTTCCTCACTGCTCACAGGGCCAGAAGTCAGCGGGCAGCCTCCTGACCCCGTACTGCAAGATCAAATTGACTTTTATTGACTACAAATTGCTGGAAAGACTGGGGAGCCTTGTTCTTGTAGAACTTTGAACAGGCTAAGTGATGGTCCATCGAGAGATTAACCACGTAGGTCAGTTTACATGAACTGATCTGGCTGGACTTGGAAAGTCAACTCACACTGGGTAATAAGTTCTTGCAGCTATTGGGGTCACCAGAATATCAGTCTGAAGAAAGAATGCTCGGTTCAGGTCTGGAAGCTGGCACGGGAGCCAGGGCGTTTGTGGCTGAGGTTGATGAGACTGTTATAGAGAAGGATGTGCGTGATGCTGATGCTGGGAGTGGGATTGTCCTGGCAGAAAGCTGCTGATTAGAGGCAGCAAGGCCAGGGATGGCTGCCGGCCGACTCTGCTTGTCTGTGATGAGCTGCTGAACCATCACTGCATGTGCTGACAACGTTTCTTCCTGCTCTGAAAGCAATTGTCATGCTATGAGACATCTCCGCCAACCCAGACTCCACTGACTTTAAACTCCCTCCTAGCTGACCAACGTATTTCAGGGTCACAGTCAGCTCTTCTCCATCTGCTGGGTGCCCGAGTCTTGCTGACATGATGTTTGGTGATGGCCCAAGTACAGACACCAAGTGGAATGAACAGTTCACTGAATTTTCATTAGAACTATACAGAGCAAAATTAAAATAATAATTACTAGGCCAACAGGGTCATAAATTAAAACACTCAAACTAAAAATCTAACATTGACACTACGGTTTGGAAGCAGTAACTTATTCTAAATTAATACCTCTCCTTTACAGGTTCAATCTGAATGTTAGTCTTCCTTCCCAGAATGTGGACTAAGGTTTGCAGGGAACGCTGCCGCTGTTGTGCTTCAGTCAAGATACAAGACTGAAATGAACAGAAGGGAGTTAAATATAACCACAAGGAAACCCAAACTGGCTGGAATGTGCATTCTCACAAGCGTGATGCCGACCCCTTTCAGCTGCCCGCCTGCAAGGGCAGCCAGACTCTGTGGCAGAGTTCGCAGATGTGACACGACCTTTCTTTTAAATTGTACCATGGCCATCCTGTTTGTCCAATGAAGGAATGTCTGAAGTTCAACAAGCACACTTGGTAGAGAAAAGCTTAAGTCTGTCAACAGTTTAGAAGTTGAAGCCCAAACAGATTTCTGCCCCTATTCCACATGCTGAGATTTTTATCAGTGAAAATAGCCGATCCAGTCTCAGGGAGTGGGAAGAGGAGCATATCTGGAAACAGGCTCCACTGTGCTGGCTGGAATACTGTGATGTGGCTGATGCCATCAGCATTCCCCAACCCACTGCTAAAGATCAACACTCAGAAATGGCATGGAGGGGTGGAAGAGGTTGATGGGTGGTGGGGGAGGATGTGTGGAGATCTGTCAGTACATGTGGAGAGTTAGGATTGATGTCAGGTGGTGGGGAGGGAAGGTGCAACAGATGGAGACAGAGGACCAGAGGAGAAACTGCGGGAGAACACTCGGTGTTGGGAAGAAGTGGCGAGTATCAGGTTGTAAGAGTAGGAAAGGATGTGTAGGGATTGAAAGGATGGAATCCAGAAGAGGGTGGGAGGAAAGTAGGGGCAGGAAGATTCTAAGGATGAAGAGTTTCATGCACAGGAAAGAATATTCTTAATGATGTTTTAGCTACCATCTTGTTAAAGAATAAGTAATATTTATTAAATGCTTGCTTGCTAAGGAACCAGAAAGAAAGATGGCCACCAGAAGAGATGTCAGGCAGTGTTAAATCTAGGTGTTGCACAGAATACACGAGTCCTATCAGAATAGGGTTTGTTGTATTTAATGTCATACCTTTGGTAATCTTAAGTAACTTGAAGAAGGTTCTCAGCCCAAAACATTGACTGTTGGTTCATTTCTATAGATGCTGCCTGACATGCTGAGTTCCTCCAGCACATTGTGTGTGTTGCTTTGGATTTCCAGCATCTGCAGAATTTCTTGTGTTTATGTAGCTTTTGCCACTATTTTAAAATTTTGTACTTATATCACTTTATTCTTGGTGTCAGGTTGGGTTTTAACAGTTTTACGAAGTGCTTTGCATTATGTCACTCTGTGTCTTAATTACCTAAGTATAAAGTTTTAAATCCATGTAAACAGTTTTGAGTAAGAATAAATAAGATGTTTGATATAAATCTCTTTACTCTTATGTCATGAAATTCTATTGTGTTACTCATGAATTTAATAGAACAATGAAGAGCTGTCTCCATGTGGAAAGTAGAATATTCATGTATACCTTACTGATAAAGAAAGCTTTAGAAGGTATAGACAGTAGGTGAGAATATTGCTATCATGGGCCAGTAGGGCCGAAGGGCCTGTTTCTGTATCGTAGGATTCTACATGCAGAATTATGTATAAAGAGCTCAGAAAAACTGAATGGCAGAGTATAGAGACATTCAGTTATCTTAATAAAGCTTAAACTATTCAGTGCTTTATCTTTAGTGAAGTGCGAAAAGATTATCCTTACAATACAGCGACCAAAAATCATGTGCATTTGAATAGAATTGAATTGACTTTATTACTTACATCCTTCATATACATGAGGAGAAAAAATCTTTATGTTACATCTCTGGCTCAATGTGCAATGTATAGTAATTTATAATAAATAATATGTACAACAGGATTGTCAATATAACATAGGAATACAATTGTATCAGTCTGATGGAAGAAGCTGTCCCGGAGCCTGTTGAGGGAAGTACAGTTCCCATACCAGGCAGTGATGCAGCCAGTCAGGATGCTCTCAATTGTGCCCCTGTAGAAAGTCCTTAGGATTTGGGGGCCCATATCAAACTTCTTCAACCATCTGAGGTGAAAGAGGTGGTGGTGTGCTTTTTTCACTACACAGCAGGTACGTACAGACCACGTGAGATCCTCGGTGATGTTTATGCTGAGGAACTTAAAGCTGTTCACCCTCTCTGTCTCAAATCCATTGATGTCAATAGGGGTTAGCCTATCTCTATTCCTCATGTAGTCCACAACCAGCTCCTTTGTTTTTGCAAAATTGAGGGAGAGGTTGCTTTCTTGATACCACTGTGTCAGGGTGATGACTTCTTCTCTGTAGGCTGCCTCATTATTGTTTGAGATTAGACCAATCAGTATAGTATTGTAAGCAAATTTAATTGGCAGATTGGAGCTGTGGGTGGTGACACAGTCATGGGTATACAGGGAGTAAAGGAGGGGACTTAGTACACAGCCCTGAGGGGCTCCTGCGTTGAGAGTGAGGGGCGGAGTTGAGGGAGCCCACTCTTACAACCCATTGGCGATCTGACAGGACATCCAGGATTCGGCTGCACAAGGCGGGGTCAAGGCCAAGATCTCTGAGCTTCCTGTCAAGCCTGGATGGAATTATAGTGTTGAATGCTGAACTGTAATCCAAGAGCAGTATTCTCACATAAGCATCCTTCTCCTCCAGATGTGTAAGAACTGTATGTAGAGCAGTGGCTATTGCATCATCTGTTGTTTGGTTGTGTCAGTAGGTGAATTGTAGGATATCTAGTGTGGGTGGTAGCATGCTGCGGATGTAGTTCTTGACCAGCCTCTCAAAGCATTTGCTTATTATTGACGTGAGTGCGACAGGACACCAGTCGTTCAGACATGTTACCTCCGACTTTTTTTTGTACAGGGACAATGGTGGATGATTTGAAGCAGGAGGGCACTCTGCATTGGGAGAGGGAGAGATTAAAAATGTCTGTAAACCCACCTGCCAGTTGTGCCGTGCACATCCTGAGTACTTGCCCTGGGACGCCATCCGATCCCGCAGCCTTGCAACTGTCCACTCGTTGGAGACACCTGCGTACTTCAGCCTCAGAGACAACCAAGCTGCAGGTCTCTTCAGGGGCTCAGTGTTGTCAACATCGAATCCAGCGTAAAAAAGATTTAGCTCGTCTGTGAGAGAGGCAGTGATATTGGAAACTCCACTGTGTTTAGCTTTGAAGTCTGTGGTGGTGTACAGTCATTGCCATAAGCTGCATGTGTTGTTGGTGGAGAGTTGAGTCTGAATCTTGTCCCCATACTGTTGTTTTGCTGCTTTGGTGACTTTGTACAGATCGTAGCTGCATTTCTTGAGCTCTTGCTGATTACTGGCAATGTCAGCTCTGTGTTGAGTGGTAAGTGCTGCTTGCACAGAACTGTTGATCCAGAGTTTCTGGTTCAGGAAGACCCTGACTGATTTCTGGGAGATAATATCCTCAGTGCACTTCTGGATGAAACTTGTGACCCCTTCCGTGAACTCGGAGACATCCGCATCATGGAAGTCATTCCAGTTGATGTTATCAAAGCAGTCCTATAGCATGGAGACCAATTGGTTGGACCAACAGTGGACAGTCCTTGTTTCAGCTTCTGCCTGTATCTCAGCAGCAGCAAGGTGGAGGAATGATCCGACTTTCCAAGCGGTGTGCGGAGGAGTACTTTGTAAGATTTGTGGAATGGAGAGCAGCAGTGGTCAAATAAGTTGTCTCCCCATGTGCTCACCTTGATATGTTGACAAAACTTCAGAATGACCTTAGTCAGTGATGCTGTATGAAAGCAGCCTCGGGGTGTGCAGTCTCCAGCGTACAGATGGCCTCGTACCGTTCCTTGAGAGCCAGATCAGTATGTGCCTGTGGCGTAGTGCACACCACTGTGATAATAACGGCTGTTGATTTGTAGTTCATTATTAATTCTTGCACATTGTTGAGAATTATTTGACATCCTTCCAGATATCATGGCCCTCTCTTAATTTCTTGACTGACAGGTTAACTATTTTTACTACTCTATTTTACACTACATGACAAAAGTAATAACACAGCTGTCAATGCAATTTCACACACAATTTACAGAGAGATTTCCTTCCAAGTGATTTTGACAATAATACCCAAGGCAATGCACATTAAATATTATTGTAATTTCCAGATAGAGATGTTGGTATAAAACTGTAGGTGGCAATAAACAACCTATATTTAATCAATCCCTTCACCTAGATGGCAGCCAGTTATGAACACCTTAAGATAAAATGACATAATATTGGAGCTCAGTTTACTTTGAATTTCAACTCAGTGGAAATGACAAGGCTTCTAAATCTCAGAAATAGTGAAGACCTTAGACTGTATATGGCTAAATGGCAGTGTTATACACACAAGCATGTTACAAGACAAGTATTAAGATGTCTGGGAATAAACTTGTCTTGACTTGAAGCATTCCCAGTGTCTTTGGCAATGTATTCACTGATCTATCTTTTAGTTCCTATATTCACCAGCATGTTTCAGAAATCACAGCCTTGATATTCTGTTCGTTAATCTGCCACACTGTCTCCCTACATATTGCAGGACTTTATCCTTTCTGTAGTTTTGGTACCAACATAAACCAAAATCTCTGACAGTTTAGAACACCTTGTGACTGTTCTATTATATCTTTGATCCTGGTACCAGGAAAATAATAGACCCAAAGTACACTGCAGATGTTGTGGTCAAAGCAACACATACAACAAGCTGGAGGAAACTCAGCAGGTTGGACAGTATCCGTGGAAACGAGCAGTCAATGTTTCTGGTCTCAGCCCGAAATGTTGACTGCTCGTTTGCACGGATGCTGTCCAAACAATAGACCATCCTGGATTCATATCAACAGCCACATAATGCTAGGAAGGATAGTTGAATGCTCCTCTTGCGGGATGTGGGAAGGCAGGGAGACCTCCAGTATCCCTGACCACAACTGTGAGAAGTGCATCCAGCTGCAGCTTCTAACAAACTGCGTTAAGGAGTTGGAGCTGGAACTGGATGAACTCGGATCATTCAGGAGGCTGAAGGGGTGATAGATAAGAAATACAGAGGGTAGTTACACCCAAGCTGCAGGACACAGGAAAATGAGTGCCAGTCAGAATGGAGTTAAGGAACCGGTGAAGAGTATCCCTGTGGCCACCAACCCCTCAACAACAGGCATATCCCCAGATACTGTTGGGGGGAGGTGATGGTGGGGGGATATGACCTAACAGAGGAAAGTCACAGTGGTTTGGGTCTCTAGCACTAAGTCTGTCTCTTTGACTCAGAAGGGAAGGAGGAAGAAAAGGCATATTATGGTGATAGGGGATTCATTAGTTAGAGGAATGGACAGGATGTTCTATGGGTGACAATGAGATTCCCAGATGATAGGTTGCCTCCTGGGTGCCAGGTTCTGGGATACCACGGATCGAGCCCTCAGCATTCTAAAGTGGGATGGTGAACAGTCAGAAGTCGTGGTCCATGACAAGGGTAAGATGAGCAATGAGGTTCTGCATAGGGAGTTAAGGGAGTTAGATTCCAAGTTAAAGGGCAGGACCTCCAGGATTGTGATCTCAGGATTGCCACCAGTACCACATGCTGGTGAGGCTAGAACCAGGAAGATTATACAGTTTAATATGTGGCTCAGGAGTTGGTGTAGGAGGGAGGACATAAGATTTTTGGATCATTGGGCTCTCTTCCAAGGAAGATGGAACCTGTACAGAAGGAACGGTTTGAACCTGAACTGGAGGGAGACTAATATCCTGGTGGGAAGGTTTGTTAATGCTTCATGGTGGGGTTTAAACTAGAGTTACAGGGGATTGGGAATCAGAGTGCAGAAATAGTTAGTGGAGAGGTTGTGGGGGCAGAGATTGGTAAGAACTCAGACAAAGTTAGGAATCAAAAGGTTGAGCATGGTGCATCAAAATTGAAATGGGTGAATATAAGACTGAAGGTGTTGTATCTGAATTTGAGCAGTATATGGAATAAGGCAGATGAACTTTCAGATTGCAGATTGGCGGGAATGATGTTGTAGACATCACTGAATCATGGCTGAAAGATTATAGCTGGGAACTTAATGTCCAACGATATTGAAAGGATAGGCAGGCAAGCAGAGGGGGTGGCTGTTGGTAAAAACTGAAATCAAATTATTAAAAAGAGGCGACATAGGGTTGGAGGTGTTGAATCATTGTGGATAGACCTAAGGAACTACAAGGTAAAAATACCTTGATGGGAGTTATATACAAACAGTAGTAAGGATGTGGCCTACAAATAACAATGGGAGTTGGAAAATGCATTCCAAAAGGACAATGTTACAATCGTCAGGGGGTTCTTCAAAATGCAGGTAGATTGGAAAATCAGGTTGGTGCTGGATAACAGGAAGGGGAGTTTCTAGAGTGCCTATCAGATGGCTTTTTAGAGCAGCTCGTGCTTGAGACCACTAGGGGATCAGCTGTTCTGGGTTGGGTGTTGTGCAATGAACCAGAATTGATTAGAGACCACAAGGTAAAAGAACCCTAGGGGGCAAATGATCATAACATGACAGTATTCATCCTGAAATTTGAGAAAGAGAAGCAAAAGTCAGATGTATAAGTATTACAGAGGCATGAGAGAGGAATAGGCCAGAATTGATTGGGGGAAAAAAACCACTGGCTGGGATGACAGCAGAGTAGCAATGGCTGGAATTTCTGGAAGCAATTCGAAAGGCACAGGGTATATACATCCCATTGTGGAAGAAGTATTCTAAAGGAAAGATGAGACAACTGTGGCTAACAAGAGAAGTCAAAGCCAGCACACAAGCCAAAGAGAGGGCATATAATAGAGCAAAAATTAGTGGGAGGTTAGTGGATCAGGAAGCTTTTCATAACCACCAGAAAACAACTAAAAAGTCACTAAGAATGTAAAGATGGAATACAAAAGATAGTCAATAATATTAAAGAGGATATCAAAAGTTTCTTCAGATACATAAAATATATAAGAGAGGTGAGAGTGGATATCAAACCTCTGGAAAACAATGCTGAAGAGGTAGTGATGGGGGACAATGAATTGGTGGTCGAACTGAATAAGTATCTTGCATCAGTCTTTACTGTGGAAAGCACTAGATGTATAATGAAATTTCCAGGTGTCAGGGGGCTTGAAGTGTATGAAATTACCATAACTAGACAGAGGTTACTTGAGAAACTGAAAGGTCTGAAACTAGTTAAGTCAGCTGGACTAGCTGGTGTACACCCCACGGTTCTGAAAGTAGTGACTGAAGTGATTGTGGAACCATTAGTAATGAGCTTTCATGACCACTAGATTCTGGAATAGTTCTGGAAGACTAAAATTTGCAAATATCGCTCCATTCTTCATGAAGGGAGAGGAGCAGGAAAAAGGAAACCATAGGCCAGTTAGTCTGACCTCAGTGGTTGGGAAGATGTTGGAGTCGATTATTAAGGATGAGATTTCAGGATACTTGGAGGCACCTGATAAAATAGGACATAATTAGCAAAGTTTCCTCAAGGGAAAATATTGCCTGACAAATCTGTTGGAATTCTTTGAAGAAATAACAAGCAGGATAGACGAAAGAGAATCGCTTGATATTGTGTACTTGGATTTTCAGAAGGCCTTTGACAATGTGCCACACATGAGGCTGCTTAACGAATTACAGTAAAGATTCTAGCGTGGATAAAGCAGAAGCTGATTGGCAGGAGGCAAAGAATGGGAATGAAGGGAGCCTTTTCTGGTTGGCTGCTGGTGACTAGTGGTGTTCCACAGGAGTGTGTTTTGGGACTGATTCTTTTTACATTATATGTCAATGATTTGGATGATGGAATTGATGGCTTTGTTACAAAGACTGCAGATGGTATGAAGATAGGCGGAGGAGCAGGTAGTTTTGAGGAAGTAGAGAAGCTACAGATGGACTTGGACCAGTTAGGAGAACGGGCAAAGAAATGACAGATGGAATATACTGTAGTGTTGGGAAGCCTTATTCTTTGGTAGAAGAAATGAAAGGATTGACGGAGAGAAAATACAAAAAAAAAACTGAGGTGCAAAGGGACTTGGCAGTCCTTGTGCAGGATTCCTTCTATGTTATTTTGCAGGTTGAGTCTGTGGTGAAGAAGGCAAATATAATGTTTGCATTCATTTCAAGAGGACTACAACAAAAAAGCAAGGGTGTAATGTTGAAACTTTATGAAGCACTGGTGAGGCCTCACTTGGAGCTTTGAGAGCAGGTTTGGTCCCCTTATCTTGGAAAGGATGTGCTGAAACTGTAGAGGGTTCAAAGAAGGTTCACGAAAATGATTCCAGGGCTTGTCAAATGAAGAGCGTTTGATGGCTCTGGGCCTGTATTCACTAGAATTCAGAAGAATGAGGGGTGACCTCATTGAAACCCATTGAATGGTGAAAGTCTTTACAGACTAAGACTAATAGGCACTGGAGAAGTTTTTTTCCTACTGCGGTCACTTTGCTGAACAGTTAACTGCCGGCTAACTATTACTTGGATTGCACTACCTGTATGTATAATCTATATTTTCATTTATATTTATCATTATTATTGTTATGAGCAGAGGGACAACTGCCCGAAGTAAATTCCTTGTATGTGTACAGGTACTTGGCGATTAAAGTCTGATTCTGATTCTGATTGGGTGGGAGAGTCCAAGACCAGAGGACACAGCCTCAAAATAGAGGTGCGTCCTTTTAGAACTGAGATCAGGAGGAATTACCTTAGCCAGGGAGTAGTGAATCTGTGGAATTATTTACTACAGGCAGCTGTGGAGGCCAAGTCTTCATGTATATTTAAGGCAGAGGTTGATAGATTCTTGATTGGTCAGGGAATGAAGGGATATGGGACGACAACAGGAGTTTGGGGCTGAGAGGAAAATTAGATCAGCAATAATGAAATGGTGGAGCATATGTGATGGGCCGAATAGCCTAATTCTGCTCCTGTATTTTATGGTCTGTCTTCTCGCTTGAAAAGTCTTCTGGCAATCTGGCTTTTTGGACTCTTGCTCCTTCCTACTTAAACAAGGCTGCACAGTGATCTTGGCTCTGGCTGACCTCCAGAGGCACATTCATGCCACCATTTTCCAAAAGTGATAAACAGTTCTGGACTGAAATACATGATGAAGCTTTCCTGCTCCCATTCCTCTACCTAATTGCCACCTGGTCTCCCTCTCTTGCTGTGTTAGCGCTATTGGCAATGGGCTGAATAAGTGATTTTCCAGTTTTAATCCCTGATCACTGATCCTAGCCAGTGATGGAAAGATTTATAAAACGGGCTCACGTCTAGAAATCGTTGGCGCTAATAGATTGCCTACACTATACTTGCCCAACAGTACGGAATGTCTTATTTACACTGAAGCACCACTGTGAAGTTTGGAGAGCTTAATGAGACTCTGCAGCCATTGTCAAGTGTGGAAGCAATGTCCTTTATCAAGCGTGAAAAATACTATACTTCAACACCTGTCTAATTGAAGCAGGGGAGCTAATGGCACAAGAAAGCGGCAATCATGGACAAAGCCTGAGACGGAAATAGACTCCACGCGTTTCCTCTATATAATGTACTTATTCCACAAATATAATGAAAGGAATTGAATTCGTTTTTACTCAGAGTCTTCGTCCAGTAAAACAAGGAACTCCAGGTTCCGACGATAGAAGTTAATCTGCCCGATCTGCCGTTAAAACACTGAGCTGCGGGCAACAGTCGGGGCTCTTGGAGCGGCTTGGACGAGATCTTTAGCCAGAGCACGGAGAGCCAGCAGTGAAAGAACGAGTCGGTTTCACAGCCCACAGCCAGATATTTAACTGGTTCCTGGCTCGATCGTGCTGGGAGTCTGAGCCAAACGGGGACGGTCGGGAGAAGCAGTTTTACCTGAGGTGCCAGGTGCCTTTGAGATCCGTAACTTCGCTCGCACTCCGGATTCCCGCCTCCAGCTCGCTAACCTTCCCCTCGCGTTCACCATGAGCGCGGATTGCAGCGGATATTACAATGTCGAAAACATCTTCGTTGCTAACTTCACGTGCCCCAAGCCCGGCGGCGACCTAGCTGCCAGTTACTGCTGTGGCTTTAATGACATCAAATACTGCTGTGATGATCCCAACAGCTTCTTCCCTTACGCCTACAGCTACATGTGGTGGTTAAGGTAAAAAAACGTTTCTACATCTATGTTCGCAGAGGGAAACTTGCTTCTGTTTTCTAGGAAAAGCCGTCCGTTAATTGGTTCAGCAGCAAGGTGTAATGAAACGTGCCTTCCAGAAATCTCGGAGAGTGGACGATTGAGGCACATTGAGCGTCCGCGCAAAAACACTATTAACAGAGTGCTGGGTCCGCTCTTTTATGGGGATTGGCATTATCGGCAAGGCTTATGTTATATAACACAGATGTTGGGCACTTAATGTAAAGCCCCCAGAACGGGACGGGAGTGCAGCTCGTTCCTTCCGGCTGATGGCGGGAAATTCCAGCTGCGGCAAGTACACCTTCCAAAGCCTCTTCACAATGCATGTGGCTGCCGAGCAGAAGCGTGGTAGACTGCAAGAACAGCGTTTATTTACAACCAAATTAGTGTCAAAAACAGGATCCTGTGCAATGCAAAACCTCTTTATTAATGCACACCCTAGTATTTACAGTCCTGTGCAAATAAATATACGAGCACCGTTTACACACGCGCGCGCGCGTCAACGTTTAAACATACAATCACCTGCAGCAGCAGGTTAAAAGAAGTATGAAGAATATTTTCACCAAGAAATATATAATTTACACAAGTCATACTTAAAACTCTGAGGTGGTTCTGACCTCTGCGATGCGTGTTGGAATAACGTGGATTTACCTTATAGTATTATGGCATGTTTTCCATCATACAGTAATAACCAGGAACGATTCGGAGAACCAGATAAACATAAAGTTCGCAGCACAGTGTGTGGTTGTCCGCTGTGTGTGTGTGATCGGGATAGGCTGGATTATGTGGTGAGCAGAGGGAGAAGGTGTTGATAGTGGTGTGTTTTTTTTTATGGTTGGGGTTTATAGTGAGTGGTGAATGCAGTCTACTCTCAATATAAATCTGAAAATGCTGGAATACCTCATAGGCCAGTGAACTTGGGTGGACAGAGATAAACAAAATTAACATTTCTTAGTAGTTCTGACTAAAGGTCATTGACTTGAAATGCTGTTTCTCACTCCTCAATTTGGAGTGCCATTTGACATAGAACAATCCCAACTCCTACTTATATGCTCTGTAATCAATTCTCCCCCATTCCCCTAAATCCAGATTCTGCTACTCACCAATGCTAAAGGCAATATACAGTAGCCAATGAGCTTATCTTTGAGGAAACCAGGACACAAAGGGTGCAAACTCCATACAGGGATCGTTTCCACGGATGCTGCCCGACCTGCTGAGTTCCTCCAGCATGTTGTACGTGTTGCTTTAACCACAGCATCTGAAGTGTACTTTGTGTTTGTGTCCATACAGGGATACTAGCAGATCTGTGAATTTTCAGGTTTACTTTTTTATATTTGAAAATTTCCAAACATTTGCAATGTTTTGCTTTTCAATTGCTCACTGTTACTGATCAAGGTGGAAAATGAAGGTTTGACTGCATGTTTATTGGCAATTATTGTTTTTTTTTGGGAATCCTTGAAGATTAAAATACTTGTAATTAAAATACATGAAGATTACTTTCCAGCAATGACAGGCACTGGAAACCACAAACTTAAATGCATCATTAGTTTAAGTTCAGTGGAGGTATGTTTGATGATTCAGTGTTGTGGAAGGATAGGAGAAGCAATCTAGTCATGATCTGTGTCATTAAATTGATGATAGTGAATACTTCTCCATGTTGCAAAAAAAAAGAGACTTGTGATAATTTTAAGCACAGATTAAATGCAGTGATTTTTGTTGTTACATCTAACAGTTAGTGAGTTTTCACCATTGCATCATTGGAAGTGAATAGTTCTCAGGAATACAAGCTGCCATCCATAACAATGTAGTTAGTACTTTTTAAACTAAAAAACTATTAAAATACTAGCAGATTGTTACCATATTTTGAGAGATGTAGTTAATTTTCCCAGTCTTAATCCATTTGATACATTTTGTACAACAGTCCAAAGTATATATGTCAGTGATTTGCTCTGATTTAATATTAAGGAATTAAAATTCCATATTTTGTTGAAATTGACTTCATGTTATAATAGATTATTTTTTAAATTGTTACTCTTTGTCTTTATTCTCCATTTTTGTTAATGTACTTGCACAAATCCATGTTTTTATCTGACTGTGTCTTGTGGTAAACCATGTATACCTGTGTGGACACACCCTGCTGCTGACTGCTCCTGTGGCTCCTTCCACAGACCCCTGTATAAAAGTGATTGGGGCACTGCTCCTCCCTCAGTCTTCAACATGGTCGTGCCCGTTTTCACTGTTAATAAAGGTCTATCATTTTGTACTCTACTTCCAGTCTCCTAGAGTTATTGATAGCGCATCATCCCTACTGCAAAGACCTATGGTCTTATCTTGGTAGGCAAGAATGTGAAAGGATTTAGCAGCACCTAAAGTAAATGCTTGGTGGAGAATGTCCAAGGACACACTGTCATAATAACTTGATTTTTTCTCATTGTACAGTACCTTCTTGATTTTGGTTGTTACCCGGGGATGAGTATGGATTGGAAATTGTTTTTTGAGCACTTCCACTAGCTCTTCAATCACTTCAGCTTCCAGGGTATTCTGCTGGGAGTGAGAGTTGATCACTCATGTTCTGGACAAAATATGAGAGTTGACATGAAAAAAGGCGTGGATGATGCAATGCATTAATCATTGGTCCTGATTTGTCACAGTAGTGACAGTAAAATTACCGGTATATCTTTTAGTCATTTCATGAAATTGACAGTAACTATGTGATTTCTGAACAGGAATGATTTAAACGAGAAATCCTACTCAGATTCAGACCTTCACACATTGGGCTGTTTCTGCTTTTCCAACAAGTGATATGAATTTTAGAGATTTTCAAAGTAAATCTGCTATAAAATATTTGAAAATCTCATACTTATATGATGTCTAAGTGAATCATATTCACTGCTTTGCAAAGTACATGTGATCCTTAAATTTCAATCTTATGGATGTGTATTATTATTTCATTACAAAACTGTCTAAAATTATAAATTTAATTTGCTTAAAAGCCACTTGGTAATTGGTTCATTATTGTCACATTTATCAAAATAAGTGAAAAGCTTTGTTTAGCATGCAGTCCATGCAGATCGTTTTACAACATCAGTACATTGAGGTGGTTACAAGGGAAAAGCAATAACAGAATGCAGAATAAGTGTGGGTCTTCAAGCTCCTGTACCTCCTGCCCGTTAGAGGACATATCTCAGATGGTGAGGATCTTTAATGATTCTTGAGATTCAGATTCTTGGTGCCAGATTCTTGAGGCACCACATCTTGAAGATGTCTCTGATGGCTAGGAGGTCATACTGTTATAGAACTGGCTGAGTCTACAAGATTCTACAGCCTCTTACAACCCTGTGCATTGGATCTTCTATACCAAGGTTTCCTGACCTTTTTTTGGGCCATGGACCCCTACTATTAACCAAGGGGTCCATTGACCCCCAAGTTGGGACTCCCTGCTGTGGTCGGAATGCTCCCCTCTGCACACCTGGAGCAATTTGCAAGAGCCTTCAGTGACATCCTAAATCTGCTCAAACTTCTAATGAAGTAGAGCCAGTGGTTGGCCTTCTTCATGATTGCATCAATGTATTGGGATGAGGATAGATCCTTGGAGATGTTAATGCCCAGGAACTCTTGGAAGATGGAATGATGTTGGCCTCTGAGACAGAGATCACAGGGTCCAGATCTGATGTCAGGAACAGTGACTGTGGGTACAGCTGTGTTGGTGCCTGTTGGGGTGGCTGATGATAGTCCATTGTCCTTTTGTTCAAAATGTGCTTACAATGTGTTAGGCCTATTTGAGGAGGGATGCAATGTTGTTAATGAGGCTGCCCCACTTGGTTTTGTAGCCTGTGATACCATGCAAGCCGTGTCACAACTGATGGTTGGTCTGGAGCTGGTGTTTGGCTGGAGCTGCCTCATGGCACTTCTGATAGCTTTAGGAAGATAGTACCTTGATTTCTTATACAGGTCAGGATCACCAGATTGAATGCTACAGACTCAGACTTCATTAGGGAGTGGATCTCTCAGTCACCCACAGTTTCTGGTTTACTCTGGAAATGATGCAACAGAAATTGTTGAGGAACAGCATGTTGGTGGGTGGGGGGGGGGGAGTGTTAAAGATTTCAGAATAATTTGATATAATCCTTTAATCCTTCCCCGACTCAGTAGCAAAAGACTGAAAATGACAAATGCAACAGACTTTTCCCAAAAGGACTATAAGTTATACTGAAAATTCTGGAAAAGAACTTGCACAAAATAGATTCAATAGCAAAGTGAGAAATTCTGTTTTTTGTTAAACAAATGTCTGAGCTGACTTGTATTTTTATTGGAATAAAGACTTTTATACTTGCTTAAGCAGACCTGTGGTTTTTTTTTGAGGGGGGGGAGGTGTGGATAAAAAAATGATTGATGCTAATTTTGGTTATCTTTTGTATATTATTTTGCAAATAAAACTTCTGTGGCATTGCTTTTGATAACATCCCTGAAGAAGCTAACTGTAATAAAATCACTTAAAGGATAATGAATGAGCATCAACAGCTGATACTTCAGTGCAATAAAATTGATGGCTGTTTGTTGAAAATTTGGACATTTGGTAATGAGATGATGGGTTTAGAATAAATCACTAAAGATAAGCATGTACTGTATATTATCTGAAACCCCAATGAGTTACAATTAATCCTGTATATTTTTCTTTATAGACTGTATAAACTAGAGAAAATTTGCAGATGCTGGAAATCAAAGTAACACACACAAGATGCTCTGGAGGAACCCAGCAGGCCAGGCAGTATCTATGGAAAAGAGTAAAGAGTCAATGTTTCAGGCCAAGACTCTCCATTGTCCTGATGAAAGGTCTCGGCCCAAAACGTCGACTCCTTACTCCTTTCCATAAATGCTGCCTGACCTGCTGAGTTCCTCCTGCATTTTGTATATATTATATAAACTATTCCGTTTCCAGAAGCAGATTATTTATTTATTTTTGCATCTTTTTTCCCTTTTTTCTGATATTACAATATTAATGTTAATATTAAATTACAAGCTACTGTTAAACACTAGAAATTACTACAGGTATTATAATATGAATTATTTATTAAGCATCAATGCATATTGATTATGTTTTAATATACTGCATCAGTTACCAGCAATGTTATTTATGCCCTTGATTATGTACAATTTGTACCAATCAAGTAGATAATTCTTTTTGTAATAAAGTGCAATTAAGTAGACATTAATGAATTAATAGATGTACTCACAGAAAGTCATGAAAATTATTCCTTTGTTGCATTGGTGATGGTTTGAGTATAAATATACAGTAATGGATATATTTAAGTTAATAAGACCCAAGAGATTCTGCAGATGCTGGAAATCTTGAGCAACACACAAAATGCTGGAGGAACTCCGCAGGGCAGGCAGCATCTATGGAGGAAAATGAACAGTCAACATTTCGGGCTGAGACCCTTCACTGGGACTCGAAGGCTGGGGGCAGGTGGAGGAGCACAATATGGCAGGTGATGGGTGAGTCCAGGTGAGGGAGAAGTTAGATGGGTAGGGAACGGGGTGGTGAAAGGGAATTTGAGCAGACAGAAGGTGATAGGTGGAAGAAGTAAAGGGCTGAAGAAGGGGGAGTCTGATGACGGAGGATAGTGGACCATGGAATAAAGGGAAGGAGGTGGAGAACTAGAAGGGGGAGATGGGCAGGTCATGAGGGTAGAGGAGGAGGAGTAAGAGGGCCACAAGAATGAGGGAGAGTAAAGTGGAGGGGGAAACAGAGGGGAATAGTTACCAGAAATCAATGTTCATGCCATTGGGTTAGAGACTAAGAATACAAAGTGTTGCTCCTCCAACCTGTGTCTGGCCTCATTGTGGCAGTAGAATTGGCTGTGGACAGACATGATGGTGTGGAATTGGGATTTGGAAATGAAATGGGTAGTCACTGGGAGACCCTCGCTATTACAGTAGAAGATCAAAGGTGCTAGACAAAGTGGTCCCGAATCTGCAGCTGGTCTCACTGATGTAGAGGAGGCTGCGCTAGATGAAATAACTGATCCTTAAAGACTCGCAGGTGAACAACCACCTCACCTGTTTAGTGTCCTGAATGGTGGTGAGGGAGGAGGTGCAGGGGCAGCTGTAGCACTTTGCATGGTTGCAAGGATAAGTGTTTATTGACATCTTTTCTACCAGCATCCTTTTTTTAAACAAATCCAACCTGATGGCATGAAGGTTAATTTCTCTAACTTCTGGCAACATCTCTTGCCCCACTGAACCCAAGTCCATATATCTCGACTCCAGTTTGTTCCCTTTGGTTCAGTCCCTTCCCTCCTAAGTCCCTGACAAATCATACCATTTCCATCACTTAAGCTCCTTGATCTCTACTGCAGGGACACTGTACACTTCCATCCTCCATCAGGAAGGCCTTAAGGCTCTCTGCTTCTTTCTTGACAACAGACCTAACCAGTTCCCCTCCACTGCCAGCTTCCTCCATCTGGCACAAATGGTTCTTACACTCAAAAATTTCTTGTTTAGCTGCTCCCATTTTCTTGAAACAAAACATGTAGCTCTGGGCACTCACATGGACCCTAGCTGTGCCTGCTCTTTTGTCAGCTACATGGAATGGTGTATGTTCAAAGCCTGCATCTGTAATACCCCCATCTCTTTCTCCACTACACTGATGACTATAATTGGTGTTGTTTCCTGTACTCATAATGAGTTTGTCAATTTCATTAACTTGGCATGATACCCTCATTCCCCTGGTCCATCTCTAACACCTCTCTTCCCTTTCTTGATCTCACTGTTACCATTTCTAGAGACAGATTGTACTGACATCTTTTACAAATCCACTGACTCCAGCAGCTACAGTATCTTGACTATCTCTCTTTGCAAAAATGCTATTCTGTTCTCTCAGTTCCTCTACCTCTGCAGCAACAATTCTCAGGGTGAGGATATCAAATCCAGTATATATGAGATGTCCTCTTTTTTTTTCTGAAAACGGGTTTTCCTTCCATCAGAATGATGGGGCCTCATCTGAATTTCCTCAAACTCTCACTTGTCCACCCTCACCCCATCACCCCCTCCCCTGATATAACAGGGCAAGGGTTCCCCTTGTCCTCACCTACCACCCTACAAGCTTCCACATCCAACAAAATTCTCCGCAACTTCTGCCAGCTCCAACAGAATCCCACAACTAGGCGCATCTCCTCATGCCCCCCAGCCCCACCCACTCCAATCACACATTCAGGCCTCTGTTTCCATGGGGATCACTCCCTTTGGCTCCCTTATCTACGTATCCTTCCTCCCAGATCTCCCTCCTGGCACTTATTGTTGAAACCGCGCAAAGTCCTTTTTCTGCTCCTACGCCTTCTCCATCACTATTCAGGAGCCAAAATGGTCCTACAAGATGAGGTGGTGATTTGCCTCCCAACTGTCGTGGTCATTTATTTCAGCTGGTACTCCTGTGCAGCCTTCTCTACGTGGGTGGACCCAACATAGGTTTCACTGAGCACTTTTGCTCCGTTCATTGGAACAGCCAGGATCTCACAGCGGCCATCTACTTCATTTCCACTTCCCATTCCCACACTGGTTACATTTGTCCACAGCCTCCTATTGCTGTGCTGAGGCCAAAAGCAAGTTGGAGGAGCAACACGTCATATCTGTTCTTGGTGGTCTCTGACCTGATAGCATGAACATTAACTTTTCTAACTTGTGGTAAACATTCCCCTCTGCTTAACACCCCCCCTCCCCTATGTTCTGATGTACCTCTCATCCCTTCTTCCCCACCCCCCCACCCAGCCCATAACCTCCCTCTGGTTCCCCACCTCCTTCCCTTTATTCTATGGTCCTCTATCCTCCCATATCAGATTCAAACCTGTCACCTCCCAGTTTTTCACGTCAGTCCCTTTCATCTCCCCTCTCCCACCCATCTACCTTCACCCTCAGCTGGACTCACCTTGTCAAATGCCAGCTTCTTGCTCCCCCTCTCCCCTCAGCTTTTCCTTCTGGTTTCTGACCCTTTCTTTCCAGTGCTGATGAAGGATCTTGGTCCAAAATGGTCAACTGTTAATTTCCTTGCACGGACGCTGCCTGACCCGCTGAGTACCTCCAGCATTTTGTGTGTGTTGTCAGATGTAACTCAATGTGTGACATTCTCACCTCTGAGTCCAGCGCAGGACTGTGGCAGTGCCCCACTGTTCAAACACAGAGTGCTGGTGGAACTCAGCAGGCCTGGCGACACGATGGAAAAGAGTAAACAGCCAATGATCTGGGCTGAGAGATTTTCTAATCTCTGCTACACTGTTCAGATGTGTTTTTTTAAAATGAGGTGTTAAACCAAGCCCCTGGCTGCATTCTTGGATGATAAGCTGTTAGTGGATGTTAGTCATGTCTGAAAGTGCTGGGAGTGACTAAGTTGTTCAAACCTCTTCATAAACTTAGAAGGAAAAGCTTAGTTCCTCAGCGGGGAACTATTCAGAAAGCATGCTGTTTATAGTCAGGTTTATATTCCTGCAGTGTTGCATGTGGTGAAAAGACTCGTAACACTGTGAAGACATGGGTAGGAATATTGGCCTTCTCCATGAGGTGACCTATTCCCATGGACTAAACCAAAATGAAGTGAAAATACTTTCAAGTAAGGTTGAAAAGAGTAAAATAGGATTTGTTCAACTAAAAGCTCTGAAAGATCAAAATATAAAATAATCCATGACTGAGCATAGAGAGGGGAGATGGCCAACATTGGGAGGAGAAAAGACTTTGAGGTGACTGGTTGTCACAGATGGAGGGTGGGGAGGGACAGACCACTTCTCTCACTTCTCTAGATTTTACTGTCTCATCTCAGGAGACAACTATCTACTGATATTTACTATCAACGCACTAACTCCCCCAGCTACCTAGACTCCACCTTTTCCTATTCTGTCCCTTGCAAGGATGCCATTCCTTTCTCCCATTTTTGCTGTCACTGCCACATCTGCTCTTGAGAAGAAGCGTTCTGATCCAGGACGTCTGAAATATCTTCCCTTTTCAGGAAGTGTGGCTTCCCTTCTGCTGTGGTTGGTGGAGCCCTACCTTGTATCTCTCCATTCTTCTCTTTGGACCCTCCTTCCTCCCAGACAGAGCAGTGATGGAACTCTTCTGGCTCTTACCCTTCACCTCACGAGCCTCTGCTCTGAACATACTATCCTTCATCATTCCATCAGCTGCAATGTGATCCGATTGATAGCCACACTTCCTCCTCCCCATCCCTTAATGCCTTCCACAGGGACCACCCACTGCGGCTCCCTGGTCTGCTCATCCCTCCACACCCATCCTTTCCTTACTCCTGGTGCATTCTACTGCCCTCTCAGTCAATGTTACACTTACCCCTGCATCTTCTCCCTCAACACCATCCAGAGACCTAAACAATCTTTCCAGGCAAGGCAAAGCTTCACAAGCATCTTCCCCAAGCTTGTCTACTTCTGATGTGGTTGCCTCTACATTGCTGAGACCAAATGCAGAGTTGGCAATTGTTTTGTAGAACCCGCATCAGTCTGCAACAGATATCCTGTTCTCCCAGTTGCAGACCATTTCAACTGCCGTCCCCATTCCCACACTGGCCTGTCCATCCTTGGCTTTCTCTACTACCTGGCTGAAGCCCAATGCAAGCTGAAAAAGCAACACTTTATATTCTGCATGTGTCAGGGTCTGGTCCAGTCCGGAATCCGCGTTCCGGGTCTCAATCCGGTCCGAGGGCTCCGGACTCCGGGTCCTGCAGTTGTCCCTCCCGTCACCTGTGGTCTAGTTAGGACCCTCCTGGCTCAGGGGTAACTCATTGAGCTGCAGGTGTTTATAAGGGGCCTTGGGACTGGGACCAGGTGGGTGGTCGTTTAGTTCTGTTTCCTGTTTCTCCACTGGCTCCTAACTCTTCTCTGCATTCTGTTATCCTGCCCGGGCTCAGATCTACTCCTCATCATGCTTCTCTGCCCCGTACCAGTACTGCTAGGTTGGTCCTCTCCCCCACCTTTCTTCCCATGCACTGGTCCCGCTCCTCCGCTCATTTGTTTTGTTTGTGCGGTCACGCTGTCTGCTGGCCTTTCCCGATTTTCCCACTATTGTGGCTGTTGTGTTGGTCACCCTGGAGCTATGCCCATTCCTACCCCTTGCCTCTGTCGGGCAGGTCTGGCCGACCTGCCGCTGCTCGGCGGTGGTTCTGCCCATTCCTATCCTTTGCCTCCGTCGGGCAGGTCCGGCTGGTTTGCCGCTGCCCGGCAGGGATTCTGCCCTGTCCTCCTCTTCTGCCCGAACCCTGGGATTGTGCCCCGCACCCGCCTAGGGGCTTGCGTCGTGCCCAGGCCTCCGGTGTTTCCACCTGGGAGGCGGCCCTTCCTGGGATATATGCGGCCCGCCCAGGGAGGGCTCTCTGCCAGCCTATCTAGCCACCGAGACCTGCCTGAACCCCGGGGACCTGCCTGCCTGCCTGAACCCCGGGGACCTGCCTGCCTGAAGCCTGGGAGCCTGTCTACCTGAATGCGAACTGCGGGAGCATGCTCTGCTCTGCCTGACTGAACTCCGGGAGCCTGTCTACCTGAACACAAACTCCGGGAGCCCGCTCCGCTCTGCCTGCCCGACACTCTATCTACCTGAACCCTAGCTCTACCCTTAAAAATGCCATGGCATCCCCATCCTGTCTTCCTCCTAGTACTTAAGTGTCTGCATCCTGCGTTTGGGTCCATCCGGCCCCGTTCCTGACAGCGTGGTGGTCTCCAACCAAATGGCATAATTATTGAGCCCTGATTAAGGATCTTGGCCTGAAACAGTGACTGTTTATTCCTTTCCATAAATGCTGCCTGACCTGCGGACTTGTTCCAGCATGTTATGTGCATTGTTCTGGATATCCAGCTTTAGCGAA
Organism: Hypanus sabinus; assembly: GCF_030144855.1. Lineage (NCBI taxonomy): Eukaryota > Metazoa > Chordata > Chondrichthyes > Myliobatiformes > Dasyatidae > Hypanus > Hypanus sabinus. Next base: position 43,296,949 of record NC_082716.1, on the reverse strand, counting down.
TCTCTTTCCATTTTTGTGCAACCCTCCAGCCCTGTCCCCTGTCCCCCCCTTTCTGATCTCCAGTCCTTCTATTTTTATTTCTCTTCCTCCCTGTCCCACCCTCACCCATCTTTGTTCCCCCTTCCTCCTCCATCCACCAAATTACCCTCCCACCCCTCAACTCCTATTTAGTTCCATCTGCTGTTCACCTCTCTCTTCACCTCTAATGGTTCCAATTCTCACCTCCTTTGCTCATCAGAATCCTGCACTGGTGTTCCTATTTATTGCCCTCCAGCAGCTCTCTCCAGTCTTCACACTCCTATGCCCCCATCTATTAATTTTTCCTCTCTTTCTTTGCCATCATCTAACATTCACCTGCCACAGTCTTCCAACTTCACCCCTGCTCATCTTTCCTACTTGGTGTCAGACTCCTCCCAGTCTCCACCCAATAACAGTACTCACGCTTTCAACTAACTCACCTGCAACCTATTTAAACCCAGCTCTCATCCACAATGCTTGTTCACACACTGGACCAGCCGGCCTCAACCACTTGCACCCAGCCCTCAGATCTCTTGTTGCCTGTGAGTTTGATATCTGTTCTCTCTTGTTTTGTGGCCCCTCATGTCTTGTTTTTTCAGGTTATCACTCACCACTAAATCATCTCTGCTACTCTGCTTTTGGGTCAGGCCTCCTGTACATTTACTGATAACTGGCATTACCAATTCATCATCCTCACACCCCTTCTCAGTCCATCAATAACCTCAGAATCCTTTCTTGCTACTCCCCTTATCCTCCCTGTGCTGGCCCTCTTGCCTCTTTACTCTCAGTCCTAATGCAGAATTTTGGCTCAAAATGTCATCAGTTTCCATCCTCCCACTGATGATGCTCAACTCGTTGGGTTCCAGCAGATTGTCTGTTGCTTCAGATTCCACCATCTGCAGTCTCTCATGTCTTCATATAATAGTCTTACCAACATACAAACTATATGATGATTAATAGTGGGGTCTGAGCTCCTTAATTAGCTTATGGTAGTGAAAATTTATAGCTATATAAATAAACTGTACAAAGTAACAAAGAAGCTGTAATAAGAGAATATCATTTTATTAACTTAAGGAGTCTAACTCGCATTCTCTCTATGGGAAAGAAATAGTAGCAAATGTGACTTTTTGCTAATTCCCCTGATACAAATAGAAATGGTTGTGTCAAAGGAAAATAATGTGAATGTTGGAAGCTGGAAATATAGATAGAAAATCTTGAAACTACTAAAGAGCTCATGTGACAACGTGAATAAAGAATAGAGTTAAAGTGCAGGTCAGTGACTTTTCTTTAGAACAACTGAAATCTGTGAATTATTGTTTTTAGTGAATTAGAGTTTCAAGAGTGTGATTTATAGGCAGTATCAAATGAATCACATTAGGTCTTACTGCTAATTGTGTTGTTTGTGAACCTTGAAATGTTATCATTAAAGTTAAACCAGGTTACTTAATGCAAGGATACCAATGAATATATTTCTAAACATTTTAAATTTGTTTGGAATGGAATCATTATATAGTTGTCAATAGTTTATAAAGTGATTTTCATTTATTTAAAATTGAATCAGAATTAGGTTTAATATCACTGGCATATGTCGTAAAATTTGTTAACTTAGACGCAGCAGTACAATACAATACATGATAATATAGAAAATAATAAGTAAATTGATTGCAGTAAGTATATATCTATATAGTGTTCTCATGCAGGGTGTAGAAACTCTGAACTAAACATCAAGTTAAACCATAGCCAATGAGGACAGGATTGCAGTAAGATTAACCATTTACTGTTCACTCTTCCACATTAACGTATGGTGAAAACTGTTGATAAAATAATACAAAATATATACAGTATTTGTTTCCTTCTTGGCATCACATTTGCATCATTAATACTTGTAAAAGTAAAACTACAACAAACTATATTACATTATAGTCTCATTAAAGTACAACATACAGTCAGAATCTACCTACGCCATCAACAACTTTAAATACACTTCAACACAAACTTTCCAGCAACGCTTTCAATAGCACAAGAAAATAAACCTCACTGACTGTCATTTCTTTTAACAGAATCAGCGTTAACATTTTTACTTCAACATTTCAACTGTCAAATGAACTTACAGCATTGCTTCTATGATGTTTCTTAGTGCATAGAAATGGAACTTTTCTCGCGTTGATCCTGCACACACAAGCCCCCTCCTTTCCGTTTCTCCAAACCGGTATTTACCCACAATATGCAGCGAAACCGGGTGTGATGTCATCACATGCCGCGATACATTATAGATAATGAATTTACCTTCAACAACTGCAACATAGTTATCAACCTTAACTTTAACTAGAAAATAAGTACAAATGAATTACTAAAGCGAAAATGTAATAAAGCGAAATAAATGCCTTAAGGGCAACACTATATATTATATATAAATTAGTTAAGTTTTGTTGCAGGGGAGTGACTGGGGACAAACTCAAATGCAGGACACAGGCACGGAGGCAGGGTCAAGAGGCGCTAGCATAGTCGCAAACGTGGAACAGATAACCATGGGAATCTTGACTTGGAGACAAGGTTTACGTAGAATATCCAGGGAATGGAGTGGAGCTTAGAACCAACAGTCCTAAGGGATCAGGAAACAAGGTTTACACACACTAGAATCGACCAATGAACTGGCCACCTGTGGCTGTGTCACCAGAGTTCTTATCCTATATTCTCCAATGGGAACCAGGTGTGCTGTTATTGATTGAACTAGCCGCAAATGGGAATCAGACGACAGGAATTAAGGCACAATCAAGGAAGGTAGGAGTGAGAAGGGGGACAGCCATATGGGACCATGACAAATTTAAAAAGTGCAAAAACAGAAATAATATAAAAGAAAATGTGAGGCAGTGATCAAGGGTTCAATGTTCATTTAGGAGTCCGATGGCAGAAGGAAAGAAACTATTCTCGAATCGCTAAGTGTGTGACTTCAGACTTCTGTACTTCCTTCCTAATGGTAACAATGAGAAGTAGGCATGTCTTGGGTGATGGGGTACTTAATAATTGATGCTGCCTTTCAGAGGCACTGCTCCTTGAAGCTGCCTTGCATACTATGGAAGATAGTACCCAGGTTGGAGCTGACTAATTTTACAACTTTCTGTAGCTTCTTTCGATCCTGTGCAGTAGGATCCCATACCAGGCAGTGATGAGGTCTGTCAGAATGCTCTCTATGGTACATCTGTAGAAGTCTGAGTATTTTAGGAGACAAATTCCTAATGAAATATAGCCACTCTCATGCCCTCTTTATAGCTGCAATATGTTGGGACCAGGTTAGATTCTCAGAGATCTTGACACCCAGGAACTTGAAGTTGCTCACTCTCTCCACTTCTGATCCCTCTGTGAGGATTGGTTCATGTTCTCTCGTCTTTCCCTTCCTGAAGTCCACGATAATCTCTTTCATCTTACTGACGATGAATGGAAGGTTGTTGCTGCGACACCACTCCACTAGCTGATATCTCACTCCTATAAGAATTCTCATCTCCATCTGAGATTCTGCCAACAATGGTTGTATCAACAACAAATTTATAGATGGTATTTGAGCTATACCTAGCCATACAATCATGGGTATGCAGTATAGAGAGTAGAGCAATGGACTGAGTTCACGTCCCTGAAATCTGTCAGTGTTGAGGAGGTGATATTAGTGAGGAGGTGATATTATTATTATTATTATTATTACCACCAATTCATATAGACTGTAGTCTTCCGATGAGAAAGTTGAGGATTTAATTGTTGAGGGAGGTAGAGAGGCCCAGGTTCTGTAACTTATCAATCAGGACTGTGAGAATGATGGTGTTAAGTGCTGAGCTATAGTCAACGAACGGCATCCTGACATGGGTGTTGTATTGTCCGGGTGATCTAAGGCCTTGTAAAGAAGCATTGAGACTGTGTCTACCGTAGACCTATTGTGGTGATAAGCAAATTCAGTGGGTCCAGGTCCTTGCTGAGGCAGGACCTGATTCTAGACATGGCCAACCTCTCAAAGCATTTCATCACCGTAGATGCAAGTGCTACTGGGTGATAGTCATTAAAGCAGCTCACACTACTCTTATTGGGCACTGGCATACTTATGCCTTTTTGAAGCATGTGGGAACTTCCAACTGTAGCAGTGAGAGGTTGAAAATGCCGTTGGATAGTTCCGCCAGTTGGTTGGCACAAGTTACCAGAGCCTTACCAGGTACTCCGTCAGGGCCTGCTACCTTGCGAGGGCTCACCCTCCTTAAAGACAGCCTAACATCACCCTCCGAGACAAAGATCACAGGGTCACTGGATGCAGCAGGGATCTTCACGGCTGTAGTTATATTCTCCCTTTCAAAGTGAGCAGAGAAAGTGTTGAGCTCATCTGTAGTGAAGCGTCACTGCCATTCTTGCTATTTGGTTTCGTTTTATAGGAAGTAAGGTCCTACAAACACTGCCAGAGTTGTCGTGCATCCGATGTTGCATCCAATCTCACTCAGAATGTTTCTTTGCTCTTGAAGTAGCCTTCTGCAAGTCATTCCTTTGTTATTATTATCATTGAAGTACAATGCAGAGTTGTACAGAACTGGCTCACCAGACTTAAATGCCACTGATCTAGCCCTCAGCAGACGATGAACCTCCTGGTTCATGCACGCCTTTGATTTGGGACTATACATCAAGTTTTCATAAGCACACACTCAGCTACACAGGTTTTAATGAAGTCAATAACAACTGCAGCATGCTCATCCAGATTTGAAGATGAATCCCTGAATACAGTCCAGTCCACCGATTTAACTCAGTCCTGTAAGTGCTTGTGTGCTTCCCTTGTCCATACCTTCTTGGTCCTCACTACTGGTGTTGGAGTCTTCAGCTTCTGCCTACACTCAGGGAGTAGAAGTACAACCAGGTGATCAGACTTTCCAAAAGTATGGGTGTAGAATAGCAATATACGCACTCTTGATCCTAGTGTAACAGTGATTATCCCATGTGGTGAACTTGGCTGATTAAAAGTGATCATGTTTGGTAATGAGCCCATTCTCAGCTCCATCAGATCACTTTACTGAAAACAGCAAAAAATTTATTAATGGAAAAAAAATACATTACATAATGTTGCCAATTGGATGTTTTGGGGTTTAAGTGAGATGCTGTGATTTCTGAGCACGATTTGCACAGGAGAGGCATTTTTATTCATGTTTGTAAGTTGGATTGTTAGCTTTATTAATTTGTTGTGAAGCTGAGAAATGGAAGTGGGAATATTTGCTTGGGGGATAGATTGGAGCCTATCAGTTGGGTTGCTTTGATGCAGACGGGGTCAAGATTCTTGAGTGTTTTTGGAACAGCACTCATCCAGGGAAGTAGGGAGGAATTAATCACACCAATCAAGGTGGAAGCCTTCAAAGCACGAGGATAACCTAGATGTCAAATATCTGAAAATGACTTTTTAAGAAACTCAGAAGCTGTTAATTTGAATGCTCTGTTACTTTGAACAGGTCTATTCCCTGATTTATACATTTATGAATGTGCTCCACCATAATAATCCCAGCAAGGAGCTCAGCCCACACTTTAATCATGCAGGTTTCTGATAGCTTGGATTCTTCAATGTAACATTGGGTTATTATATATTTTATTCTTTGAAAGAATTTTTTGAAATTTTTTGCAAAAGTTGCATGTTGCTCTGCACAGGGGGAAATGAATGCTACATGGTTCAGGGCTTTTTAAATAGTACAGCACTGTAGCAGAGACTCAACAGAGTATGCAGATGCTGGAAATCTTGAGCAACACACATAAAATGCTGGAGGAACTCAGCAGGCTGGACAGCATCTATGGAAACCAGTAAACAGTCAATGTTTCAAGTTCAGACCCTTTATCAGTATTGGTAAGTGATGTGCTGTCAATAACTAGGAGACTGGAAGTAGAGTACAAAACGATAGGCTTTCATTAACAGTGAAAATGGGCACGACCATGTTGAAGACTGAGGGAGGAGCAGTGCCCCAATCGCCTTTATACAGGGGTCTGTGGGAGGAGCCACAGGAGCAGTCAGCAGAGGGGCGTGTCCAGAATGGTATATATGGTTTACCACAGTAAGAAAGGGGAAACTCCCAGATTAAGATGGTGGAGGGGGAGGCCTGGAGGGGGATGAATACAAGCTGGCAGGTGAAATGTGAAACCTGGTGAAGGAAATGATGTGAGAATCTAAAAGGTGATAGGTAATTTCCAACCTGACAGCATCAACATTGATTTCTCTAACTTCTGATGTACATTCCCTTCCCACCTTTGTTTTCTCTCTTTCTAGTGCCCTTTTACTACTTCTGTCCTCGTCCTTCCCCTTCCCTAGTCCTCATGACCTGTCCATTACCTCCTTCTGGTTCCCCATCTGCTTCCCTTTATTCCATGATCCACTGTCCTATCCTATTAGATTCCTTCTCCCTCAGCCCTTTTTCTCTTCTGCCTATCTCCTCCTAGCTTTTCACATTAATTCATTTAATCTTTTACAGTATTTTCCTTTCCCTATGCCAGACAGGTCTATTACAAGAGACATCCAGGCACGATGGGATTTAGATTAATTTGCCAATCTCTCTCGAATTAAGTCCAAAACCATCCAAAAATAAAGCAAGTTGCTAGGAGAAGTCAGTAGGCCAGGCAGCATCTGTGAAGGCAAAGGGATCATCAAAATTTTGGACCGAGACCCTGTAAGAGAGTAAGACGGATATGACCAGCATAATAAGTAAGAGAGAAAACTGAGCTAGGAACTAGCAAACTATAGGTAGAACCAGGTGAGGAAGGGTTCATAGGCAAATGGTGGCAGGTGAGGGATGACAGGTTGGAGATACTGTCAGAGGCAGGGAAGTGATATGTGGAGGACTAAAGATTATGCCTGTAGTAAGGAGATAGGGGAACTAATGTGTATATGTGTGGATTAAGGCAGACACTTGACATACTCTGTAGTTATACTAGGCAAAGTGGATTACTTCTGAATAGTCAAATGTTACAGTAGTGGAGTTTTCCTTCCTTTGAGAAGGAAAACAGAAATGCTTACCTTCCTTAGCCAAATTCATCCTACTTATTCTGAGCACTGGCTTTGGTAACAGGACCTGTTTTCTGTATGATTGTTTACTGCAGTAAGTCTGATTGCAATGTGCTACTACTGAAACACCTGGATTTGTCACTGTGGCCAGACATATCTTTGTTGTCAGGTTCAGAAAATCAGAACTGGCAAGGAAAGGTAAGGTTGGAATTGAGAGAATAAATGTTCTGCAAGTGATGGAGCATCCTCAGCTGTGGATGGCACATTGCCAAATCAGTTCCATTTATCTGAAGTACAAAGAGGAAGCAGTTTAAACATGTTCTGTGGAGATTTGAACTTAAGAGGTCCAATAGTTATTTGCATAAGTTTTCTGATGTTCCTAAACCAGGGGAGCTGTGTTTAAATGCAAAACTCTTTGTTAGTGTGTATTGCTAAACTCTGGAAGTGAATTTTTTTTTAGTGATAATTATGGTCCACATCCAGTCTAAATGCACCTTTTAAAACGTTTTGCTTACACATTCTGTTTCAGTATCTGGGCTCTGGTGGGGCTTTCTATAGCGGCAGTGGTTCTACTGGTTTTCCTCATCACGGTTTGTGTTTTATGCTACCTTTTCATCTGCATTAAACCTCAATCTAGACTGGACACCGGATTAGATCTGCAAATACTGGGTAAGTTTAACTTTATTTGAAGATGTATATTAACATATTTAAATTTATGCTGTTATGATGTTGCATAACAGTTTTATAAACAGTTTGCAAATGCTTAGAAACAGGCTGCTGTTAAATAAGAGAGAAAGAAATACTTGCAATTATGTAGAACCTAAAGAGCCTGTATGATCCTGGTACAACCAAGCCACTTCAAGGCCTTTTAAAGAGTTGTCACCATTTCAATGTAAGAAAAGCAGCTGCTAAGTGTTTCACAACCAGTTCTGTAAATAATGACAAGATATTGAAATAATTTTGGTTACGGAATTATGCATCGGCCAGGGGACTTTATGCTTCTGCTCTTCTATAAAGAGGTTCCACAGGTTATTTCACATCCACCTATCAAAGCACTGAGCCCTGGTTTATAACATTTCGTCTCAGTACAGCACTTAAGACAGATCCATAATGTAACTAGCCAATTCTGATATAACAGAGAAAGTGTGTAACGTGAAATTATTGAATTCAGTACATTGGTATCTGTTTGATGCTGCATCCTGAGTCAAATTTAACTGAAAGCTTGCATTATATTTGCTGCTTATTTCCCACCCTCTTCTCACTTTGAAATTGAGATACGAGGCTGCAGGTGCTGGAATCGGAGCAGCAAACAAAATACGCGGGGCTCATGAGGTTTGCGTATTGCTCACTTTGAAGTGACCCATCTCTTACTATTTCCTCCCCTTTCTGGATCTCTTGTCTTCATCGCAGGGATAGGGTAATATTGGGCATCCATTACAAGCCCACAGCTTCCTACTATGACAATTATACTTCCTCTTACCCTGTCTCCTGTAAGGCTTTATTCCATCTTCCCTCTGGCTCCATTTTCATCTTATTTGTTCTAACACTGAGATTTTCTTGACATCCATTTCTGGGAGGTTTTCCTGAACCATGACTTCCCCTCTGGTATATTTGATGAGCCTCAGCTGTATTTCATCTCTTTCCTGCACCTTTGTTCTTGCTCACTTTCCTTTTAACAGAGGCAAGTCAGAGATTCTTTGATCTTCACTTTCAAACTCACTGGTTTCCACTTTTAAAAAATCATCCCTTGTGTTCTCCACCTTCAATGAGATTTTACTAATGATTACATCTCCTCCCTGTGCACCACCCACCATTCTGTTCTCCAGGAACTGTTCTCTTCCTGATTTGCCTTTTCATCTCATCCAGTCGCTCCACTCCTCAAAGTACATCCCTTTGAAACCAAAGGAGTTGCAACACTGGTCCTGTTAACTCTTCCTTTCTCACCATCTATATGTCTCCAAGTGAAGCTGAGATTTGAAAAAACATGTCTGAGAGTTCTGAGAGAGAGAAGTGAACTTCTTTCAATCTAATGTATTTGGTGCTCACGATACGGTCTCCTCTACACTGGAGAAACCAAGTGCAGATTGGGTGATGAGTCCTTGGACGATGAGGTGGTTTTCCTGAGTCTTCCGTTGCCTGCCACTTTAGATCTTCATCCTATTCCCATTCTGACCTGTCTGTGGTCTTCTGCACCCCTATTACTAGGACCAATAAAATTCGCTGAACAACACCTTGTCTTCTGTCTGGGCATGTTCTAGTCTTCTGGACTGAGTATTGATTTCAAAACTTAACACAATTCACTTTCTCTCTCTCAGAATTGGCCAGGTAAGATGTAGGTTAACCATAATACAGTATCAGATTTTCTGTCTCTACTAGCACAGACTGAACTGAATGAGCATTTTCTACATTTGCTTGTGCTTGAATTCTCTCCCTCTATCAGCCTTTATTAACATTTCAGCTAGAGCTCTTAAACAACATATCATCACATCCACAATGGCTTCAGCCCATCAGAAATATTCCATTACTCCAATCCATCCTTCCAGAACCCTCTGCTAATATAAATCTAAACTCTTTCCTCAGTTCTGGTGAATATTCTTTGACGTGAAGCTTTAACTCAATTTAATCTTCCATTCCTGTCCCCTAATTTGCTGGCATCATGTTGGATGTTTACACTGTTCTGGACAAATTTATTGAATCAAAAATCAGCTATGGCAAAATAATAATCCATAACATTTTGTCTGACTTTATGAGATGTTTAATCATGTAAGTCTCTCCTCCAAGTAAATAAAGGTGAACCAGATTGTTGCAACTTTGATGCTATTTCACCCTGACCACACATTTTAAATATCATCTGCTCCGTAACATGATTTATTTGTCCTGAATTCTGAACAATTGAGTCTAGACTGGGAAAAAAAAATCACACAGCCAGAGTCCCTCCCATTTTCTGCTGTTTCTTTTTCTTCATTCAAATTTAATTACTTAAATTGCTTTTAATTATCAGTCTGTGTTCTCTCGAATCTCAGATATTGTCTATAGATTTATTCTCCTCACAACAAGAACGCGGCCGGATGGACCCAAACGCAGGACGCAGACAATGAAGTACTAGGGGGAAGGCAGGGTGGGGATGCCATGGCATTTAAGGGTAGAGCTGGGGTTCAGGTAGATAGAGTGTCAGGCAGGCAGAGCGGAGTGGGCTCCCAAAGTTCAGGCAGGCAGAGCGGAGCAGGCTCATTGAGTTCGAGTTCAGGTAGACAGGCTCCCGGGGTTCAGGCAGGCAGGTAGACAGGTCCCCGGGGTTCAGGGTTCAGGCAGACAGGCAGGTCCCCGGGATTCAGGGTTCAGGCAGGCAGGCAGGTCCCCGGGGTTCAGGGTTCAGGCAGGCAGGCAGGTCCCCGGGGTTCAGGGTTCAGGCAGGTAGACAGGTCCCCAGGGTTCAGGGTTCAGGCAGGCAGGTAGACAGGTCCCCGGGGTTCAGAGTTCAGACAGGCAGGTAGAGAGGTCCCCGGGGTTCAGGGTTCAGGCAGGCAGGCAGGTCCCCGGGGTTCAGGGTTCAGGCAGGCAGGCAGGTCCCCGAGATTCAGGGTTCAGGCAGGTAGACAGGTCCCCGGGGTTCAGACAGGCAGGTAGAGAGGTCCCCGGGGTTCAGGGTTCAGGCAGGCAGGTCCCCGGGGTTCAGAGTTCAGGCAGGTAGACAGGTCCCCAGGGTTCAGGATTCAGGCAGGCAGGTAGACAGGTCCCCGGGGTTCAGAGTTCAGACAGGCAGGTAGAGAGGTCCCCGGGGTTCAGGGTTCAGGCAGGCAGGCAGGTCCCCGGGGTTCAGGGTTCAGGCAGGCAGGCAGGTCCCCGAGATTCAGGGTTCAGGCAGGTAGACAGGTCCCCGGGGTTCAGGGTTCAGACAGGCAGGTAGACAGGTCCCCGGGGTTCAGGGTTCAGACAGGCAGGTAGACAGGTCCCTGGGGTTCAGGGTTCAGGCAGACAGGCAGGTCCCCGGGATTCAGGGTTCAGGCAGGTAGACAGGTCCCCGGGGTTCAGGGTTCAGGCAGGCAGGTAGACAGGTCCCCAGGGTTCAGGGTTCAGGCAGGCAGGTCCCCGGGGTTCAGAGTTCAGGCAGGTAGACAGGTCCCCAGGTTCAGGCAGGCAGGTAGACAGGTCCCCAGGGTTCAGGGTTCAGGCAGGCAGGTAGACAGGTCCCCGGGGTTCAGAGTTCAGACAGGCAGGTAGAGAGGTCCCCGGGGTTCAGAGTTCAGGCAGGTAGACAGGTCCCCGGGGTTCAGGGTTCAGACAGGCAGGTAGAGAGGTCCCCGGGGTTCAGGGTTCAGGCAGGCAGGTCCCCGGGGTTCAGAGTTCAGGCAGGTAGACAGGTCCCCGGGGTTCAGGGTTCAGGCAGGCAGGTAGACAGGTCCCCAGGGTTCAGGGTTCAGGCAGGCAGGTGGACAGGTCCCCGGGGTTCAGGGTTCAGACAGGCAGGCAGAGAGGTCCCCGGGGTTCAGGGTTCAGGCAGGTAGACAGGTCCCCGGGGTTCAGGGTTCAGGCAGGCAGGTCCCCAGGGTTCAGGGTTCAGGCAGGCAGGCAGGCAGGTCCCCAGGGTTCAGGGTTCAGGCAGGCAGGCAGGCAGGTCCCCGGGGTTCAGGGTTCAGGCAGGTAGACAGGTCCCCAGGTTCAGGCAGGCTGGCAGAGAGGTCCCCAGGGTTCAGGGTTCAGGCAGGCAGGCAGGCAGGTCCCCGGGGTTCAGGGTTCAGGCAGGTAGACAGGTCCCCAGGTTCAGGCAGGCTGGCAGAGAGGTCTAGGTGGCTAGCTAGGCTGGCGGAGAGCCCTCCCTGGGCAGGCCGCATATATCCCGGGAAGGGTCTCCTCCCAGGCAGAAACACCGGAGGCCTGGGCATGACGCGAACCCCTAGGCAGGTGCGGGGCACAATCCCAGGGTTCGGGCGGAAGAGGAGGACGGGGCAGAACCCCCGCCGGGCAGCGGCAGACCAGCCGGGCCTGCCTGACGGAGGCAAGGGATAGGAATGGGCAGAACCACCGCCGGGCAGCAGCAGGTCGGCCGGACCTGCCCAACGGAGGCAAGGGATAGGAATGGGCAGAACCACCACTGGGCCGCGGCCGATGGTGGCAAGGGATAGGATCGGGTAGAACCACCACCGGGCAGCGGCAGGTCGGCTGGGCCTGCCCGACGGAGGCAAGGGGTAGGAATGGGCATAGGTCCAGGGTGACCAACACAACAGTCATGATAACGGGAAATCGGGAATGGCCAGCAGACAGTGTGACCGCGCGAACAAAACAAACGAGCGGAGAAGCGGGACCAGTGCATGGGAAGAAAGGTGGGGGAGAGGACCAACCTGGCAGTACTGGTACGGGGCAGAGAAACATGATGAGGAGTAGATCTGAGCCCAGGCAGGATAACAGAATGCAGAGAAGAGTTCGGAGCTGGCAGAGAAGCAGGAAACAGAACAAAATGACCACCCGCCTGGTCCCAGTCCCAAGGCCCCTTGTAAACACTTGCAACTCAATGAGTTACAGGAGTGCCTCCTTGATCCAGGAGGGTCCTAACTAGTTCATGGGTGACAGGAGGGACAACTGCAGGACCCGGAGTCCAGAGCCCTTGGATTGGATCGAGACCCGGAACACGGATTCCGGACCGCACCCTGACACAAACATTTTGGGCTAAATCTGGATTAATTGCAACTGATGGTTCCATGGAGAATTGCTGGCTATCAGCTGGTCAATACTTAGAGCATCTTGTACAATGTGTGGGCACTTTGAAACATGGAACCCACTAATGTCCTAATGTTTAGGTTTGGTGCCTTTGACCACCTGCTCCATCGATGGACTCGCATTGACTTCGGTCATGGACTACAGAATATTCCACTTAACACCTCGTCCCTCAGGACCCTTCAGATCCCAGACACTGCCTCAGTCTCAAACCTCTAAACTAACCACTCATCGACCTGCTTAATTTCCCAAAAAAGGCTTCTGTCAGTCTTCAGGGGTAACTAATAAATTGCTAATTATTATTTAAAAACACTGTTTATATTTTTCCACAGGCAGCGAACAGATTTTAGAAACTCCAAATCCATCCAGCGGGCCAAGCACAATTAGGAAGCAACTTCAGAGTCGAAGATTAGATTGCAGCCGGTCAGATTCCAAGCCTGAATCCGATCGATTTTTCCAGAGATGTTTCATGGCCACAGCTACAACAATTAACAAACAGGGATCCCCATGAGGTTCCTGCTGTCTCTAGTTTGGAATCAATCATTATAAATTGTTGTACAAGTTGTGTTTGTGCAATTGCCACATTTTACAATATTGCCTTTGAAATGGTTGCAGGAATTTTGTTAAACATTTTTGAAAGTGAAGCTAATTTTGTTGGTCTTCAATTTGGTGAACTTTAGATGAGAAAGAAAGATTGGGGAGTGAAGAAAGACATAAATCATGACCTGGGCAATAAGAATGATTCAAGAAAGTATGAAAGAGGTTAAGAAAATGATGATTTCATTTTTTGCAATTTTTCTTCCATTTCCTGTAAAGTTGCCAGGGATTCAGATTGATCAGAAGACTTTTAATTGATAACTGATAAACTTGGAATTTTGGGTCAAAACTATAACCATCATATCTACTTATCTTTATTGTTCATGCACAAGGAATTTTTAACCTTTTTTTAAGACCTGGACCATCATAAGATACATATACAAGGCTGTAGTCATGATGCATGGCTTTCCTATGAAAGTAAAAACTATTCTTATCATACAGATACACTCTAACTTGGAGAATTAAGTTGTTGATCACTCTATGACAAACTTGGTAGATAATCCATTAATTCAAAAGTAATCTGCGTTACATGAGAAATGGGTTTAGGCCTCCCCTGTGGGTGATTGTGCTATCAATTCAGAATGTGGACTTGGCAGTGGAACTGTTTTCTGTATCTTTAATTATATTGAGAGCATGCTTGCACTTCATTAGTTATTTTATTCATTCAAGGGTTATAGGGTTTGTAGGCTGAGCCAGCATCTAACTGTCCACTCCTAACTGCCTTAAATATGTCTCTCCCACCCACCTTCATACTCTGACCTCATCTTTTTTTCTACGGTCTTGATGAAGGGTCTCGGCCCGAAACATCGATGGGTTTTGCATCAATACTGCCTGGCCTGCTGAGTTCCTCCAGCATTTTGTGTGTGTTTCTTGGATTTCCAGCATCTGCTAATTTTTCTCTTGTTTGTATCTGGTTAGACCATTCTTGGAATGTCATGTAGAGCTCTGATCGCCTCGTTATGGCAAAGATGTGGAAGCTTTAGAGTGGGTGCAGAGGAGATTCACCAGTATGCTGTCAGGATTAGAGAGCTTGTCTTATGAGGGTAGGTTGTGTGAGCTAGGTCTATTCTCTTTGACGAGAAGGAGATTGAAAGGTAACTTCACAGGTATACAAAATGATAAGAGGCATAGATAGTGGACACCCAGAGACGTCTTCCCTTGGGGTGGAAATGGCTGATATGGAAAGGCATAACTTTAAGGTGTTTGGAGGAAGATATAGGGGGGATGTCAGAGATAGGTTTTCCCACTCAGAATGGTGGGTGCTTGGAATGCGCTGCTGGGGGTGGTAATAGAGGGAGATTCATTAGGGACATTTAAACACTCTTAGGCACATGGATGAAAGAAAAACAAAGGGTCATGTGGAAGGGAAGGGTCAGATTGACCTTGGAGTAGGTTAAAGGGTCAGCACAGCATCGCGGGAGGGAGGCCCTGGCCTATGCTGTACTGTTCTACGTTTTGTTTATTCATTTGTTCTCCCCCCCCTCAATTTAAATAAACTTCCCATCTCTGTTTTGCAGATGCTTAACTTTGTTTCCTTTATTGATCTGCCTGGTATTCCCAGCATTTTCTGTTTTTATTGTATGTCAAGTTGAGACTGGATTATTGTCATTGGTTTGAACAACTAGACCATTACATTTGCAGTCGTGCCTGTCAAAATTTCCAAATTTCATTTAGCTGGACAATGGTACTTCCACATAAAGACAAGATGTGTAGGTATGATCTTGTGAGTCAAAATAGTCAGAGGGAAATAACAACATCAATTAGGATTAGTTAAACTGGAAGCTGCAAATATATTATTAAGGTAAATAAAGAGATTTACCAGTGCAAACTTGTGAGTGAATTAGTGGAGACTGGTGAGAAACTGTCAGCCTAATGCTAGTATGAGATCAAAGGAAGAGTAATTACAGCATGAACTTACAATGGCTGGACTATTTGCAAAAACAATTTGAATAAATAATGATCAAGTTAATTTAACTTGTGATCTGCTAATGATAGTTTCCAATATATAAAGCATAAATATGCACTCACATTTGAATTTGAAAGAGGATTCTGAACAAGGGCAAGGGGCTACTGCTGTAAATGACAGGGACAACATGCACTACATTTTCATACATCAAGCCAAAATTTATTTAACATTTATTTATTGCCTATAATAAGATTATTTTAATAATCTTGCTTTAACTTTTAAAGAAGTGAACTACAAAATGAAGTGCTGGTACTGGGTGTGCTTGGATGATGTGGCTATAAGGATTGTCACTAAAAGGGAGAGAGGGGACGAGTTCTGATGGAATATTGGACACCAGATTTACAATTCTAATTGCTGGCTCGAATGGTAATCATTTTGTGGTGTCACGAACGCCAGCTAGACTTTAATGAAGACACAGAGAATCTGGAACGAAAAGGGAATGCTGGAGGAGCAGCATCTGTAGAGAAAAGGGGATTCTGGGTAAAGACAAAGTACAATTGTATCAGTACAAAGGAAACTAGCAATTACAGTGTCAAATGGTCAAACTTGCACTACAAGATAATGTTAAACACAACTGAATAGTCAAAGCTATGGAATTAGATTATTTAAATGTGCTAAGTGAGAGTAGTGACTTGCTGGTTGATGTCCATTATAACATCGGGGAGTCTGAGTGAGGCGAGATACAAGCCTACTAACTGAACATTATTTTACATTTTGGTTCACTAAAAAGTAAGAAGCCCAGGAAAGCAGTGAATAAATGGAATCTTATGTGAAATTATTATTAACAGATGTTTCTCTTCACTTCAATGTTAATTTAGTATTAGTGAAATGCTGCAATGCTTCTGGCCTTGTTAAAATGTGTTGCTTGTTTTAACACTCCTGTAAAAGCTTGATATTATATTGCACTGTCTTTGCTTGTGTTATAATTAATAAATCTACTTCATTATGTATATCATTGAATGGATAATTGTTTTTTTTTTGGTTATGTCTCTGACAGCTATGTAAACTTGATTGGTAAAATCTAACAAGATAATCTGTTAAATTGGTAAAGCTTTCGGGGTGACCATCAATTTGCTTATTTTAACGTGCTCAAAGTTATCTTGGAATCAGAATAAGGGTTACTATCAGTTTAAAAATTAAATAGGTAGTATAGAAGAGCAAAAATAGTGCAGTAGTGTTCATGAGTTGGTTCATTGTTTGTTAAGAAATCTAATGTGGAGGGGAAGAAGTTGTTCCTAAAATAGAAACATAGAAAACCTGCAGCACAATGCAGGCCCTTCAGCCCACAATGCTGTGCCAAACATATATTTACTTTAAAAATTACCTAGGGTCAGCCATAGCCCTCTATTTTGCTAAGCTCCATGTATCTTCAAGCTCCTGTACCTCCTCTCTGATGGTAGCACTGAGAAGAGGGCCTGTCCTGGGTGATGGTTGTTAATGATGGATGCTGCCTTTTTGAGGCATTGCCTTTTGAATATTTTTTTTATTTTGGGAGACAGCACGGAATAGGCCCTTCTGCTCCTTTGTGTCATGTCATCCAGCAATCCCCAACAACCTAGCCTAATTGGGACAATTTACAATGACCAATTAACCTACTAACCGGTATATCTTTGGACCTTGGGAAGTAACTGGAGTACCTGGAGAAAACCCATGCATTCCACAGCGAGGAGATACAAACTCCTTACAGAGGACAATGGGATTAAACTCCAAACTCCATCCTGAGCCGTAACTGCATCGCTCTAACTGTTGTGCTACCATGGCAAATACATCCATGATGATGGGGAAGCTTGTGCTCATGATGCAGCTGACTATGTTTGCAACCCTCTGTTGCTTTTTCTGATCCTGTGTAGTGCCCCTCACCCCATACCAGGCAGTGATGCAAATAGAATTCTCTCCATGGTACATCGATAAAAATTTGTTTGTCTTTGGTGACATACCAAATCTCCTCAAACTCTGAATGAAATATAGCTGCTGTCTTGTGTTCAATATCTTGGGCACAGGATAGATCTTCAGAAATGTTGACACTCAGGATCTTGGAACTGCTCAGCCCTTCAAGATAATTTGAGGACTGGTAAGTGACTTCCCCTTCCTGAAGTCCACAATCAATTCCTTGAGTGTAAGTCTGATGTTGTGACACCAGTCAACCAGCTGATCTGTCTCACTCCTGTGTGCCTTCTTATCATCGTCTGAGATTCTGCCAACAACAGCAAAATTGATCATTATTTCTCTCTCATTGTCTGGTACCCCACCCGAGATCAGCCTGTTCTCTTGTTGCTTTCTTGAACTATTGGTTTTTAAAAAAATCATGTACACATTCCAAGAATTCCTCTTCCACAGTATTGTTGCCAGTTTGGTTGCAACAACCTATTTGTAGATGCAAGTCACCTATAATTATAGTTGAATATATATTCTTGTATGTATCTCTAATTTCCTGTTTAATTCTGTTCCCTACATCAGCATTACCAGTTAGGGGTTCATAGATTACACCCCTCCCACCATAGTTTTCTATACCTTAATGTTTCTTAACTCCATCCATAAAGAGTTACGATTTTCTGAGCTAATATCCATCCCTGCCATTGCTTTGATTACCTCCTTTAGTAATCACAACACCTCTCCCTGAAGAAACATTGAGTATTCATTTGAGTAGATTCTGCCTAACTTGCTGAGTTCCTCCAGCATTTTGTGCGAGTGTGTGTTGCTTTGGATTTCCAACATCTGCAGAATCTCTTGTGTTCACCTCCTTCCTTCCCCCCTTTTCCTCTCTTCCCTAAATACTAAGTACATTAGTATCTCTAGATGTTCAGTTTCCATTCTTGATCACAATGCAGCCATTTCTCTGCAACAACAACAATATGATAACTATTCCTCTACTGAGGCGTTTAAGGCATCTACCTTATTGTGATTGCTTTATGCATTAAGTCACAATATTTTTAGGCTTATCATTTGAAGATTTTTAGCCTTTTGCACTCTGGCCTCACTTGATTCTCATCCTTGTTTGTTCTGCCTTCTACTTTTGCTTCTTCCTGTTCTGTTTTTCTTTCCACCTCCTCTGCTTCCTGCTCAAGTTGTCATTGCCTTTCATTCTGTTTTAAACCTCTCCAGTCGACTGCCCCTACAAACACTTACCCTCTCTCCTATCCCACAGAAATGTTTCTCGAAAGTAGCCCTTCCAGTTTATTTGGGTCCCATCTTTACCACTGCTCCCAATGTCCCAGCAATTTCAATTCCCTCCTCTTACACTCTCTTGAGCCACATACTGTATATTGGATAAATATCTTCCTACTTCTACTCTCCTATATATATTGAATCCTAAGTAATTCTTAGTTATTCTAAGAGTAATTCCATTACTGTTTATATCCTGCTTTTCAGTTTACTTCCCATCTTCCTACAGTTATCTTGTATTAGTACCCCGCTCCAGAATCAATTGAAGATCTGCCTTAATTGTAATGAAAGGCAAAACATGCTTATAGGGCCAATAACCTGCTCCAATTTCTCATGTGTTGCTGTGATTGTAAAATGCTGTGGTGACTTGTGGGCCAGCAGGTGAAAACATGGACTACCATAGTGATATGAAGAGGAAAGGAAATTGTAATAGAGGATTAGAAAACAGAATGAGTGCATTCTACTTCACTGCATTGCATCTAAAAGCCTCAACTGAGAGTCACGTGATAGTTCAATTTAAAAGCTTAATTTAACACAATACTAGGTTATTCCATGTAATTTTCTACATTAGTTTTTTTTTCTTCACACTTGAAAATGAAATGTAAAGTACAATGCTTCCACAGATCCGGCGATGTGTTTTTATAAACTGTGCCAACCATTCTCCCAGGGACTGTTCATTAAGTGATTACCTTTTTCAAAATGTCAATTTCCATTAGATTTTCACACATTCTGGGAGTGCCGTCAGCCCACTGGCCCATGTTGGAGGATTATTAAAGAGGATGCACCATTGAAACTGCATTCTCTGTGTGCCTGACTGCGGAGTGGGCCAGGATGATGGCGGCCCTCATGTCCTGGAGCCGGGTGGCGACTTGCACTCCAGTCGGATTTTTGACTTTTCCACAGACCACAGTTACTGCCATGAGATACGCATCCAAAAAGGAAGGAGGCAGTTACAAAAATCTGGGGGGCAACAGCCCAGGTCAACGTTTTGGATGGAAGAAGGCAGATGGGGATTTTGTTCATACAGGTAACATTCTGGCAACTCAGCACCTGATTCGCTGGCACCCAAGAGCAAATGTAGCAATGGGTCGAAACAAAACTCTTGTTGCTCTTGAAGTGCTGTGTCTTAAACAAAAGAGGTCTACATCCCTCCTCCTCGTAGCTCAGAGGCTGTAAAAGTAATCTCTCGCCTCCCTAAGGGGGCAGTCCTCTACAGGATGTTTATTAATGTGGTCCCTGTCAATCAGGAACGTTACTTTAAGCTTGTAGATGTGCTTTGATCCCATGGAAATGGTATGTTACATAGCAGGCTGGCTGGAGAGGGCAAAGTTCGGTCATTGTCCTGCTGGGAAGGAAACACTTTCTTCTGACAACTTTTCCTTCTGGCCCTGAATATATTATTGAAACTAACAGCAGGCGAGAAGGCTACCAGATGGCTAACTATTGTACCAAAGGCGGTTTGTTGAAAAGGGCTGTCCGGTTAGCCACTTTTTCAAGCTTTTTAACTCAGCCTTGTACATGTTTATTTAATTTTGACATGTGACTATCTTATCATGGAGCAATACTACTTTAGTCCAGACTCTCAACCACACTTTTTGACATGAGTCACTTGTTCAAAAGGGAGAATGTAAACATAGGATATGAGCATCATCTGCTCTGTATATCTTATTGAAACTGATCCCATTTTGATTCCTCTCCAAATGTGACTTTCATACCTTTAATAAATGTTTTCTTTAAATTCCAAAAAAAAGATTTTTTGCTCTTTTGAAATCTCTTAATATCTTTTCTTTCAGTAGTCCTGACAAAGGGTCTTGGCCCAAAACATCAACTGTACTTCTTCCTATAGATGCTGCCTGGCCTGCTGCATTCCACCAGCACTTTGTGTGTGTTGAGTGAGGAAAGACTGGAGGTTTGATCAATCGAAGTGCCAGGGTGATTTGGAACAGGTTGGGCACAAGCCGAAACATGCTTGCAGGGACCAGGCCCACAGAATATCGAAGTGACAGGGCCCAGGTCCTAGAGTGAGGAATGACCTGAACCGATGTCTGGATGATTTAAACGCAGGGCCAGATTGAAAAGTCAGGATGTTGGGACCAGAGGTCAGAGTCTGGCCAGTTCTGCTTGCTGCTCTTAGTGATTTGACTGTGATGTCAACTCAATTCAGTTTATATGTCATTCTTTTCCCCCTTCCTCATTAGCATACCATGATCTGGTATCTGTAACACACCACATTTCTTTTATCACCCTTAAATGACTCAGTAATAATCCATTCCTTTACCAACCATGGCATCCCCCTTGTCCTTCTGTTTCTCACCTCCATCTTGTCTTCAAAACTAACCCCTTTCCCCTCTCTTTCCCAATTCTAATGCACTTCTTCGCCCTGAAGTATTATCCTAGTTTCTCTTTTCACAGGTGCTGCCTACTCTGCTGAGTGTTTCCTGGATTTTTGCAGTGACCTATATCCCACTGCTTATGAAGTGAAAGGCTTTTATGCTCACATAAACACAAGAGATTTTGCAGATGCTGGAAAGCCAGAGTAACACACACAAAATGCTGGAAGAACTCAGCAGGCCAGGCAGCATCTATGGAAATGAATAAACAGTCGACATTTTGGGGCGAGACTCTTCAGAACTGGAAAGGAAGGGGGAAGAAGCATGAATAAGAAGGTGGGTGTGGAGTAGGGGAAGGAGTACACGCTCTAAGGTGATAGGTGAAGCCAGGTGGGTGGAAGAGGGGGGAGGGGGGAAGTGAGAAGCTAGGAGGGGATAGGTGGAAAAAGATCAGGGGCTGGAGAAGAATGATTCTGATAGAGGAGGGAGGGCTATGAGAGAAAGGGAAAGAGGAGGGGCACCAGAGGGAGGTGATAGGCAGGTGAGGAGAAGAGAAGAAGTAAGGAGCGGCGCACAGAGTGGGGAAAGGAGAGGTGGGGTGTGAAATTACTGAATGTTGGAGAAGTCTATGTTCATGCCATCAGGTTGGAGGCTACCCAGACAGAATATGAAGTGTTGCTCCTCCAAACAATTTTTAGTAATTACCAGACATGCTGCTGAGTGATGTACTATGGTGAAATGGAAAGGATGCCAATTGCAGACGTTGTTCAATTTCCCACATGGGAATGCCATCATTGACCAGAGAGACACCAGAGCAACAAGCTATCTGCTGGAGGAACTCAGTTGTTTCAGAATTATCTATAGGAAGGAAAGACTGACAAATTTCGACCCAAGTCATGTTGTGCAGTACAGCAATACATACATGTTGTAGAGATAGATCCACAAAACATTTGTGATGTTGGTGTGCTATGTACATTGAGATTTGTCTTTTCCGTTCCTGCCATGCAGTGGTAGAGGTAGCCCGGTGATTTTACCACATCAAAGTAGTAGGCTGCTATGTGCACTTTGTTTAGCTGTGTGCCTAACCTTCATTATCCATAGTTTGAGTTTTGACCAGTTTACTGGAGAACAATTTGCCTAAGCTTCACTTCAAGGAGCGGCACTTAAAGTACCTGGGTTAACAAATCACGATCCACATCAATCTACTGAGTTTGCCACCTAACCACCAGAAATCCTATCAAAAGTAAACTTCTGCTCTAGGAAAAGAGATACATCTCGTTACCGAGTTTATGCATTTGTGATTTTAGTCACGTGCCTTTCCATTTTAGTAACGTTCTTACAAATTAGAAATCAGTTCTCATCTCCTTTGATCAGTTACACATTGTGAGGGCATAAATTGACTAGATTGAAGAGGATAAATCTTTGCTTTAAATGCTAATTGTTAATATTTCAGGATGTAGCTGACAGATATATCTTGAAATATTAACAATTAGCATTCTCTAAAATGTGCTGCTTAAAGGCTTTGTATGAAGCAAGCTACTAGAAGGAACCAAAGCCATCTTCAAAAGAAAATACTTGATGGTAGTTTGAAATAATTCTGTTATTTAAGCATTCTTTCAACTGTAATTCATTTTCACATTGTGTGGTCAATCATTATCAGTGATATATGTTATGAAATTTGTTGTCTAAAGGTAGGCATAAAAATTTCTGTAAGTTAAAAATAAATAATGTAAAATACAAATAATGAGGGTAGTGTTCATGGATTCAGGAACCATTCTGAAACCTGATGGCGGAGGGGAAGAAGCTGTTCCTAAAAAACTGAGTGTGGCAATACTGAAATATAATTAATAATTTTTAAGATTTACCACATCAGTAGAATAGGGCACATTGTAATCACAAATCACTGGGTATAGCTCAAAGTAAATTTATTATCAAAGTACATATATGCCACCATATACTGTGCTGAGATTCATTTTCTTGTGGGCATTCACAGTAGAACAAAGAAATCCAATAGAATTAATGAAAATCTACACACAGACAAAGATGGACGAACAACCAATGTGCAAAAGAAGACCAACTATACTAATACACAGAAGTAAGTAAGTAATTAAAAAAATACTGAGAACATTAGTTGGAGAGTCTTTGAAAGTGAGTCCATACTTTGTGGAATCAGTTCAGAACTGAGATGAGTGAAGTTATCCACGCTGGTTCAGGAGTCTGATGCTTGAAGGGGAATAACTATTCCTGAACCTGGTGATGAGGGATCCAAGGGTGCTATACTGGCAGCAGCGAACAGAAACCACGGTCTGGATGCTGGGGGTCCTTCATGAAGGATGGTGCTTTCTTCTGGTAGCACTTTTTCTAGGTGTGCTCAGTGGGGAGGGGGGACTATACCCGTGATGGACTGGACTGTATCCACCACTTTTTCTAGATGTGCTCAGTGGTGGGGAGGACTGTACCCGCAATGGACTGGACAGTATCCATCACTTTTTGTTGGTTTTTCTGTTCTTGTGCATTGGCATTTCCATACTGATGTTGCACGAATGAAGTATTGGTAGACATAGAAACATAGAAAGCGTACAGCACAATACAGGGCCTTCGGCCCACGATGCTGTGCCAAACATGTCCTTACCTTAGAAATTACCTAGGGTTGCCCTTAGCTGTCTAAGCTCCATGTACCTATCCAGGAGTCTCTTAAAAGACCCTATCACAACTGCCTCCACCACCTTTGCTGGAAGCCCATTCCACCCACTCACCACTCTCTGCATAAAAAACTTACCCCTGACATCTCCTCTGTACCTACTTCCAAGCACCTTTAAACTGTGCCCTCTCGTGCTATCCACACAATCAATGCCTCTCATCATCTATCAGGTCATCTCTCATTCTCCGTCGCTCCAAGGAGAAAAGGCCGAGTTCACTCAACCTATTCTCATAAGGCATGCTCCCCAATCCAGGCAACATCCTTGTAAATCTCCTCTACACCCTTTCTATAGTTTCCACATCCTTCCTGTAGTGAGGCAACCAGAACTGAGCACAGTACTCCAAGTGGGGTCTGACCAGGGTCCTATACAGCTGCAACATTACCTCTCGGCACCTAAACTCAATCCCACAGTTGATGAAGGCCAATGCACCATATGCCTTCTTAACCACACAGTCAACCTGCGTAGCAGCTTTGAGTGTCCTATGGACTCAGACCCCAAGATCCCTCGGATCCTCCACAATGCCAAGAGTCTTACCATTAATACTGCCATCATATTTGACCTACCAAAATGAACCACCTCACACTTATCTGGGTTGAACTCCATCTGCCACTTCTCAGCCAGTTTTGCATACTTTCAATGCCCTGCTGTAACCTCTGACAGCCCTCTACACTATCCACAACACCCCCAAACTTCATGTCATCAGCAAATTTACTAACCCATCCCTCCATCTACCCATCCAGGCCTTTTATAAAAATCACAAAGAGAAGGGGTCCCAGAACAGATCTCTGAGGCACTCCACTGGTCACTGACCACCATGCAGAATATGACCCATCTACAACTACTCTTTGCCTTCTGTGGGTAAGCCAGTTCTGGATCTACAAAGCAATGTCCCCTTGGAGCTCATGCCTCCTTACTTTCTCAATAAGACCTGCATGGGGTACCTTATCAAATGCCTTGCTGAAATCCATATATGCTACATCTACTGCTCTTCCTTCATCAATGTGTTTAGTCACATTCTCAAAAATTCAATCAAGCTCATACGGCACGATCTGCCTTTGACAAAGCCATGCTGACTATTCCTAATCATATTATGCCTCTCCAAATGTTCATAATTCGTGCCTCTCAGGATCTTCTCCATCAACTTACCAACCACTGAAGTAAGACTCACTGATCTACAATTTTCTGGGCTACCTCTACTCTCTTTCTTAAATAAGGGAACAACATCCACAACCCTCCAATCCTCCGGAACCACTGATGATGCAAAGATCATTGCCAGAGGCTCGGCAATCTCCTCTCTCACCTCCCATAGTAGCCTAGGGTACACCTTATCCGGTCCTGGCGACTTATCCAACTTGATGCTTTCCAAAAGCTCCAGCACATCCTCTTTCTTAATACCTACATGCTCAAACTTTTCGGTCCATTGCAAGTCATCACTACGATCACCAAGATCCTTTTCCATAGTGAATACTGAAGTATTCATTAAGTACCCTTGCTATTTCCTTTGGTTCCACAGACACTTTCCCACTGTCACACTTGATAGTGTTACGAACCCCGTAACTGGGTCACTTACCAGCAAAGATAGAGAGGTCCATTAAAGTCTGATGATACTATTTTAACAGTATTTATTGGTAAAAATACACAAAAATAATATCAATGCAAACGTACAGATAATATACGTCATCAATACTAAATCTAAAAGTGCGGGTATAATAATAATCAATAAGAAATAAGCTCTATCGTTGTCTAGGGGATAATGTGTTGTCCGATGGAAATATAAAAGTCACTCAATTCATTCAGGCTGCAGCCCTTTGTTGGAGAGAGAGAGAGATTTTTAGAAACCTGCCGGTTTTCCTTTTATGTTTTCGATCCGTCAGAAGTCCCGTTGGTGTGGCCGTTCACTTGTGGCCTCTCCTTTAGCTAAACCCTTCTTCCGTGATGAGCCCGCTACCCTGGCAAGGGAGGACACACACGGACCCTCACCGGCGTTTGCTATAAAACGCTGTCACTGGCTTTCCAGTGTTTCTCCTCGTGCGTCTAGAGGGGTTGTTCCCCAGACCCTCTTTTATCCTTATTCACGGGGTCTCAGATGTCATTCAGGTTGGGATGATGCAATCCCTCAACCAGCCCACTCTGGTCGTCCCCTGAGGGCTTCAATGAATAGTACAGTACTCAATACACAATTCTATCTCCAAGAGACAATAGCCATTATCAGGGGTTTTGTTTTCGCTGAGGCCAGGACACATTCCAAAACCATGTGGATTCTCTCTCACTTCCTGGGTCCCAGACCCGAATTAATAGCGATCTTGCGATTCTCAAAAAGGAGAGGGCGACTTTGTACCCTTCCGCCCCTCAGAGTTGTGGCACATTCGTAACAATAAGTACTATTCTTTCATGCCTTATCCTCTTGCTCTTCACATACTTGTAGAATATCTTGGGGTTTTCCTAATCCTGTCCACCAAGGCCTATTATGGCCCCTTCTGGCTCTCCTAATTTCTTTCTTAAGCTCCTTTCTGCTAGCCTTATATTCTTCTAGATCTCTATTATTACCTAGTTTTTTGATCCTTTTGTAAGCTTTTCTTTTCTTCTTGACTAGATTTACAACAGCCTTTGTAAACAATGGTTCCTATGCCCTACCATCATTTCCATCTCATTGGAATGTACCTATGCAGAACTCCACACAAATATCCCCTGAACATCTGCCAAATTTCTTCCATACATTTTCAAGCTCCTGCTTGATAGCTTCATATTTCCCCTTACTCCAATTAAACACTTTTCTAACTTGTCTGTTCCTATCCCTCTCCAATACCATGGTAAAGGGGATAGAATTGTGATCACTATCTCCAAAATGCTCTCCCACTGAGATGCCTGACACCTGACCAGGTTCATTTCCCAATATCAAATCAAGTACAGTTTCTCCTCTTGTAGGCTTATCTACATATTGTGTCAAGAAACCTTCTTGAACACACCTAACAATCTCCATCCCATCTAAACCCTTTGCTCTAGAGAGATGCCAATTGATAGTTGGGAGATTAAAATCTCCCATCACGACAACCCTGTTATTATTACACCTTCCAGAATCTGTCTCACTATCTGCTCCTCAATGTCCCTGTTACTATTGGGTGGTCTATAAATAATACCCAGTAGAATTATTGACCCTTTCTTGCTCCTAACTTCTACCCACAGATACTCAGTAGACAATCCCTCCTTTTCTGCAGTCGTGACACTATCTCTTACACCCTCACCTCTTTTGCCTCCCTCCCTGTCCTTTCTGAAAAGTCTTTATTTGAAGCAGTCTCTTTATTTGACAAAATATCACAAATAAACTAACAGCCTTTGGAGTCATGAGAGGAAGAGAGAAAAGAAAAAAAGAGACCGTTTTGAAGCAAGGGCTGATTGACCCAACACTGTGCAACTTTTTATGTGCTAAAGATCAAAGAAAATTCAGGACAATTCAATCCAATCCATATTTGCAATGCTTCCTTTGAACTATATGTAACAGTTTCAAAAGCCTGGATCTTCCTACCATCACATCCAAAATAAGCATTAATTACTGTCATACCCATGTTGATTTGATTTATGCATATGTAGACAATCAGTTATGTGGCCTGTATTTTGCTGCTCTAATCTGTATTTAAAACAATCACCAATGCATATTCAAATTCAGTTGCTGACATCAGTATTTTGTATTGCTATATGTCCTGAACCCAAAAATTGCTCTAACACATACCAGGTCATGATGCAGCCAGTCAGTATACTGTCAACCTCATATCTATAGAGGTTTGTCAAAGTTTTAGATAGCATTCTGAATCTGCGCAAATTTAGAATGTAGAGGCACTGTTGTGGCTTCTTTGTAATAGCACTTACATGCTGGTCCCAAGATAGATCCTCTGTTATACTGACAAGGAATTTAAAATTTCTGACCCTCACCACCTCCAGTCCCCAAATGAGGACTGGCTTTTGGGCCTCCAGTTTCATCCTTCTGTAGTCAATAATCAACTCTTTGGTTTTGCTAACAGTGAACGAGAAGTTGTTGTGGCACCACTCAATCAGATTTTCAAATTCCCTCCTATATGCCACAAAATGATCTTTGTTTAATGGAGATTTATTCCATCTGCGTTAAACCTATTGACATCAAAAATATGCAGGCAGCTTTCTGGCAAGTTGGTTCTGTTACTGCTGTTATAAGGAGAATATTATTTTTCTGTGCAACAACTCACGGCACAAACAAGCAGCACTTCAAATCTTTTAATACTAATGGAAAGGTCATAATATATAATTCTAAAAGGATTTTTTTCCTGTTTGGTATTACACTTGCAATTAAAAATATCATTAATTATATAAAGAGCCAAGGAGTACTGGATGGTGGGAATTTAGGCAGATAAAATTTATAAAACAGTAGAAGTAAGTGTACAAACTTAAGATATTAAATATATTTTGTTGTCTTACACAATGGTCATATGAATACTTATGAGTGGATTGTAAATTTAGTACATTAGAGACTTGTTTCAGTGAGCTTGACTTAGGCTTACTGTGTGACAGCTTAATCAATATGGTTTTCTAAAAAATACATACCTTAACAAATCACAGTTATTAACATTTAAGGAGAAATCGTGTAGATACTGTATGGCAAGTGGAACACTGGCTCATAAAAGGGCAGAAAAGAGTAGGGAGGATAGGATGTAGGCAATAAAGAAAAATAGATCCTCTAAGTGCTGCTGAATTTCACTGCTATCCTCATGTTATCACCAATATGAAACTAAAGTGAAGTAAATCTACTGAATCTAATTTGGAACATGTAAATCACTACATGTATAATGAGTATTTTACTTTCTGGTGGTCAAAGTCCAGCCACTTTGTGGAATATGACTGATAAGTTATAGTACTGTCTCTAACGCCATTGATTTCTGTCAAACGTGTTCAAATAATGTTTACGATATAGTTATAAAAATAGCCATGGTTCATAAAATGAACACCAGAAGGCAAACTGAATCCTATGAAGTATCTAGGCTAAACAATAAAATTGTTAGCAAAGAAAATAATCCGCATTATAGTTACAGTAGTTGAATGTTAGTAATACTTACAATCATAATTATTTCAATATCCTATTTATAAATCACCATCTTCAAATGTGAAAGGCAATGAAATGAAAGTTATTTGACAGATATATAGTTGGTTCCCACTTACAGAACCTCATTTAATTCTAGGCAATGGATTTTTGGAAGAATTTACCGAGTTTAGAGAAAATGCAGGATAAGACGAGGAATAAGGTGGTAATATTATCAGCTCAGGTTACATGATTATATTTGCATTCCTTTATATCTGCAACATTTAATATGGATGACTAGAAGACAGAGTTGAGAAATATAAATATTTCCTTGTTAGGAGATTCTAAAAAGAAGATATGACCATAAAACTGTTGTATAGCTTTACAAATCTATTTCATCCATGGGTGTCTGGAAGCCCTTCCCCAGAAAGCCATTAAAGTCAAAACAAACTAACATACTGAGATTAATCTATGGATACAGGTCTGCCAGGATCTAATAGAATAGCAGAATAGACCGGAGGAGTTAATCTACACCCGTTTCCTGTGTTCCCCTAGTTCAGGGGTCAGCAACCTTTACCACTGAAAGAGCCACTTGGACCCGTTTCCCACAGAAAAGAAAACACTGGGAGCCGCAAAACCCGTTTGACATTTAAAATGAAATAACACTGCATACAACGTTTTTTTTTGCCTTTATGCTATGTATAAACAAACTATAATGTGTTGCATTTATGAAATTGATGAACTCCTGCAGAGAAAACGAAATTACATTTCTGCATGCAACAAAAACATTTTGAACTCCGAAAAAAAGACGTTGGGTTGAAAGTTACTTTTAAGTAAAATATTCAATGTCTATTTGAGTCCTTCTTGTATTTATGAAAAACGCCGAACTTAAATTTTCCGCCAGCAGCAAACCAAAAATAACGTCAGCCAGCTGTCATCCTGAAAAATGAAAGGACTATTTCACTGAACTATGAAAAAATATGAATATAAGTAAAATAATAGGCAATTAAAATATTTATCATACTTGGTTAATGGGATTTCTGCTCCTGGACCTCAGCGCACAGCGTCTGCACATCAGGGCTGTATGATGTCACCTTCATCTTTACACAGGATCGCAAGCTGTCATCTGTGAGGTTTTCAATATCACTCCATTTGTGTTTCTGAGCAAGAACGGCCTTCTGACGGGCAACATCTTCAAGGTCTGCTGTCAAGCGTCTAAACTTGGACACCCATATGTCTTTGTCGGCTATGTCGGCCAGTTCCATCTCAAGATCAGGTTGACTCACACCTGCCAATGCAGTCGTATTCAGTAGGGAAGGATCGATGCTTAAGGGAGTGACCGGGAAGGATAATGTGTTTTTTTCCTCTCTGAACTCACAGAAGCGTTTCCCAAACGATGTTTGCATTGCGATGATTGCAGAATGTAAATACTCCGAAATTATCATGTCGTGACCTTGTTTGAACTCTCTCAAATTGGGGAAGTGAGACAAAGTGCCTTTCTGTAAATCTCTGGCAAGCACTGTCAACTTGCGCTCGAATGCCAAAACATCCTCCAACATGTGCAGGGCTGTACGTCCTTTCCCCTGAAGAGCTGTGTTCAGCGTGTTCAGGTGCGCTGTCATGTCTACCATGAAGTGTAGCTTTTCCAGCCACTCTGGCTGTTCCAGCTCAGGAAAGGTGAGCCCTTTGCTGCCCAGGAAAGTTTTCACTTCTTCCAGACACGCGACAAAGCGTTTCAGCACCTTCCGTCTGGACAGCCAGCGATAAAAACACGTTGTAGCGGTGTCAGTAAACTGCAGTCAAAGATAGCTTTATTCGAACTAAACAGCCTTGCTTTTAAGCCTCCCTCAACCCAGCCCCCATGGACGCAGATGCTGCAAAAGACGCGTACTCACAAACCCCCGTAGGCTATCTCCCTTAGCCGGAATGCCGGCTAATTGTGAGCCGTTTCGGATGTGGCAGGAAATGTACAAGATCACCATAATTACATTTCAAAAGCTAACAAACTAACATAAAATACATTTTAATTAAATACTGACCAATTATTTCCCAAAGCCACAGGGAGCCGCAGCACAGAGGTGAAAGAGCCACAAATGGCTCGGGAGCCGCAGGTTGCCGACCCCCGCCCTAGTTCATTACAGCCTTGGCGTCACCTGAAATTGCACCCTTCAACCATAAGATATATAGGAACAGTATTTAGCCCATAGAGTGCTCTACCATTCAGTCATATTTAAAAATTTCAACTCCATTCTCCCATCTTCTCTCTGTAACTCTTAAACCCTTTTTCCAATCAAGAACCTATCAATCTCTGCCTTAAATACATCCAATAACTTACTCTTGAATAAATTTCAAAAAAGCACCTCGATACCTGTCATTGCCTCTTTAGAACCACGAACTTTGTCTGTCTTTCCCTGTGGGAGTGTGTTCTGCAAAATGAATGTTCTCATATTAATAAGGCATTGTGTAACTAGTGATTATTCTTGTGTGTGCATAACTATCTCTGCTTATCCCAGAAAAGGAAGTATTTTCCCCCCTCCCCACATAACCTGTCAAGCATTTTCAGAATTTACCCCTCAGTCACTTCTGTTCTGAAGAAAAGGCATTGTACTATTTCATTTTCCTGATAACTCTAATAAAGAAAAATTGGCCATCTCCAGTGTCTCCACATGCAATTCAGCAACCTCTAATTAGTCCTCCTATGCCTTTGTAGGATTATTGGCTGCACAGGATCTATAGTGATCTCCCTCATAGGCTGGGCCTCCGGCTGTTTCTTCTTGTCAGGAGGTCATTATTATTGATTCAGGTGTGTCCACCCTTGTCAGTTCTGTTCTGTTGCTGTTTTACCCTGAGCTAAGTGAAGGAAGAGTGACAGTAGAAATATACTGGCAAGGATGTGATATGGCAGGATGCAAGTGTTACAAATAGTAATAAAGCCTTTTCATCTCTGAAGCTATCCACGATCCCATTTGGCCTTGGACAGTAACGATTGTGATTCTTTGCAGGACAACTTGTATCGATCTGCATGATTTGCTGTCTGTGGTAGCTCCTGTATAAGATGGAGCTGACGTGGTGCTTATGTAGTGACATTCATACAGTTGGTGTGGTCAGTGCAGTGTGGCAAATGGAATCCTACGCCTGCAAAGAAGAATAAAATGCTGATAGCACTATTTGCTTGAGAACCTTTGTGGCCCTTCTTATTCAGTAGTGGATGGTGAACTATGAGATATTGTTAATATCTCCAGCTTCCACATGAATGGAGTCAAATAGATACGTTCATTTTTGTGGTAACCACGGCAGCCACAGCTTATGTGGGTCTTGCACTTCACTGAAGCTTTAGTTGTGCCTGGAATACTTGGAAGATTCTATTGTGTAAATCCTTACTAATGTGCAGATACCTAATCAACTGTATCTTAATAAGTTTCAGGCAGTAGAATTGTTCATTCATCCCATTAAACAGCCTACTACTAAGAATTTTCTTTCTCCTTGCTATTCCAGAAGATTGCCTGCTCTAGGTGTTCTCTGCTCATTCTTCCTCTCATGATTTCCTTCAACGTCAATGGCTACTAATGTTCAGGAGTCTGTTATTTTGGAATCTTGGAATAAATGAAAGGAAAGATCTATCACACCACTCCCATAATTTTCAACCTGAAGAACACTTGAAAGCACCAACATCTTAATCTAGTGATTTTGGGTGTGTCTGGATTTTTAAGGGCAATCTCGGTGATCAATAATATCTTGCTCTGCATTGGTTTAATGAAGACTGAGTTTAAGAACTTTAAAATCACTTATCCCACAAAAATCTGTTAACTGAACTGGAGCTGAACAGATGAATTAATGGATTAGCTCAGAAATGAAAATGGAGGCAAAATAGGAAAGATGAAATATTCTCTGTCTAAATGTGCATACAGTACTTCTTCCTTTACTCCTTGCAGATTAGCTCTAAAGAAGGACAATTACCTCTCCAGAAGAACCTTGGTTAATTCATAGTCACGACTATTTGATCTTCAAGACACATTTTATCCAATTGAATTGAATAAATATGAACAATTTAAATATTCCTCAAAACCCTGGGCAATTGATTAAAATATTCCAAAAGGCTGTAGACTTGCAAGTAGTTGTGCTTGTTATTAAGTTCCTATATTGAGAAAAGGTTAATATTAATATCACAGTAGAATTGTAGTCAATTCCCATTAGACTCTGATAACTGCCTCATTTGCATTTTGACAACATTTAGTAACATTTGTGTGCTTTGACTAGTAAAGCTGTCTGCCTCCAGTTTGAGTATAAAGCCACTCCATATGTCATGGATTTTACTGAGCTGCCTTACTTAAGCAAACAAAACTGCTCGAATTGAAGGAAATCCGGAAGGCATTATTTATCTTTATGTCCCTGTGAGGCACAAATATCGCAGATTTCTTTATCTGAATTATTTTTACGCCAGCTCCTGTTTTTGACAGGAAAATTGTCTCCTTAGCCAGGAGGACCTCCCGGTGAGATTCTCATCCTGCTAATCCTTGGGATTCTCCACTTTGCAGCATATGGAGTAGGTCACATTTTTAGCGGCTCCATCTCTTTTAATATATTTTATATCCCATTAACAGATCCCTTTTAGTTCTGATGACTTACTACTTCTACTGAAGGATTTCACGACTTAATTACAATGGCCGATAAAAGTCGTTCTGGTATTGAATTTAGAAGCGGCAAGATTTGCAATGAAATAGAACAAACCAAGAAAACGGAGGAACCTGTTATACTAGCGGGAATATTTTCTTCAATACAAGACATGAAGTCGGAATTCGGATCGCTTAATACTAAAATTGATAAACTGACCGGTTCAAACGGGAAGCTCGAAAAAGCTATTTCTACGATTCAAGACTGGCTGAAAAACTTGGACTCTCAACTTCAAACACTTCAGCAGACTACAACCCGAATCGAGAGCGAGCATGATTTATTCAAGCAAATTATTAAAGATCAAGGAATGAAGATATCTTCGATGGAAAAGAAAATCAATGGAATAACCTCGGAACTATCTAAAACGAAGAAAAGAATGGTTGATTTAGATACTAGAGGGCGTTGGAGGAATCTACGTATTCTGGGACTGCCTGAAAATACTGAAGCTGGCGATCTGTTAAAATTCTTTTCAGATATGCTGTACTCACTTTTCAATGGGACCCTCGAAACTAGCCCCTTAATTGACAGAGCTCACAGAATTCCATTCTCTCGGCGTTCAGCCGAATTACGTCCTCGAGCAGTTGTACTTTCTTTGCATTATTACACGTCTAAAGAGCCTATTCTTCGAGAAGCCAGAAAGAAACGGAAATTACTTTTTAATTCAACACAGATTCGTATAGTTCGACTATCCTCCCGAAATCTTTGCCGAAAGAAAGAAATATCGAGAAGTTATAAGTGAAATGTATAAATTAGATGTAAATCCCTCCCTTCGCTTTCCAGCAAAGCTGATAATTTTTCCTGAAATATCTCAACCATTGAGAATTTACTCTCCTCAGGTGGGATGGGGGTACATTAAAAACCTTAAAGTTAAGCCTACTGAATAAAATATTAAAGTTACACCGATTATTCAAAAGGCAATTTTGAAGTATCTGCTGTATGAGTTGCTTTTGGAGCTTTTGAGTTCAGTTCATGCTATACCTTTTCATTCTCTGGTATGGGACGTGGTCGATTTAATTTTTTTACATTATTAATAATTACTATATATATAAAACTATAAATAAATAAAAAACTGTTTTGTAGGGAACCTTTATAGTATTGTATTTTAGTGGTCCGTGTAGGACCTGTTTTGTATTTATCTTTTTATTTCTTTTATTTGTTTCAATACTTATAGTTTTAGGTCTCTTATATACATATACTAATTTACTTTTCTTTTTTGAGGGAAAGAATATTGTTTGTAACATTATTTGCTCGGATTTATTCCTTCTTTTGAATATGTGTTTAAGCTACTTTAGCTGATTCTAAGATGGCCGTTGTTGATTGTTTTCTTTAATGTTAGACACACCATTATAGTAGTTGAATTCTGTTCGTGCCTTTTATTATGGCTGTTTTTCGTGGGATTTTTACTTTTTTTTATATATGGAGTTGCAAAATGGAGAACAGGGCTAATCCTAAACCTAACCCTAACCCGTGTATACACACCTGATGTAGATAATTCTGATTTTTTTAAAGAAACTTTTTCCAGAGTTACCAAATCTCAATGAAAATAAGCTGATCATGGGTGGTCACTTTAATTGACTTCAATTGTTGTTTAAATCCGGCGATTGACAGGTCTTCAACCAATCCGTCACTTCCTAATAAAGCGGCAGCTTGTACTAACTTTTTTATTAGAATATGGCCTTGTCGATATTTGGTGATATAAACAACCCAATGATAAAGATTTCTCTTTTTTCTCACACGTTCATCATAAATATTCTCGAATTGATTACTTTTTTTTAGATACATGTCTGTTAAATTCCGTTGTTGAACGTGCGTATGACATCATTGCACTTTCAGATCACGCGCCTTTAAAGTTAACCCTTAAGCTCCCGGACAGATTTTTGAAAATTTCACAGTGAAGATTGAAGCCCGTTTTGTTACAGGATCCAGCTTTTGTTAATTTTATTAAGGAGCAAATTTCTATATTTTTTGAATTTAATACAACTGGAGGAATGTCAAATCTGGTTATATGGGACACCTTGAAATCTTTTCTTAGGGGACAGATAATCTCATATTCAGCAGCCTTGAGAAAGAAAACTAAAGCGAAATTGTCAGTGCTTATTAATAAAATTAAACAGATAGATAAAGCGTATTCAGTTAAACCTACTGAAGACCTATATACAGAAAGGGTCGAACTTCAATCACAGTATGATTTGCTTCTGACCTTTCCCATTGAACAGCAAAATTTCTAATCTAAAAGTTTATTTTATAGACATGGGGTAAAATCTGCCAAACTTTTAGCGGGTCAGTTAAAGGCTGGAATGGTCAGAAGACAGATTTTAAAAATTCGCCGACCAGATAGAACAGAAACTTTAGATCTTTATGAAATTAATAAGATATTTATGGACTTTTATTCTAATCTTTATAAATCTGAATTCTCTGATAGCAATATTACTATGAATAGATTTTTGCAAACGTTAAACATACCTCAAATTTCGATTCAAGATACTGATATGTTAGATGCACCTATTAAACAAGAGGAGATAGCCAAGGCTATATCCTCTATGCAATTAGGTAAAGCTCCGGGACCTGATGAGTATATGGTAGAATTTTATAAGACCTTTAATGAAATGCTTATACCACATCTTCATCAAACGTTCACCGATTCTACATCTTCTGGGAACCTTCCTAAAACTGTTTATGAAGCACTAATTTCATTGATTCCAAAAAAAGGAAAAGACCTACTGGAATGTGTATCCTATAGACCTATTTCTTTACTGAATGTAGATTTTAAAATCCTCTCTAAGATTTGAGAGTAAGTCTTAGAGTTAGGCAAGTAGGCTTGAGAGTATCTTGCCTAATGTTATCTCAAATGATCAAACAGGATTTATTAAAAATAGGTACTCACATTTTAATATTCAAAGATTATTAAATATCATTTATTCCCCCTCAGCCAAAGAATCTGAATGTATTGTATCTCTGGATGCAGAGAAAGCCTTTGATAGGGTTGAGTGGCCTTATCTATTTCAGGTTTTGAAGAGGTTCAATTTTGGTCCAGGATTTATTTCCTGGATCAAATTGATTTATCATTTATCATATCAAGCTGAGGTTCTAACTAATAATCAAAAGTCTCCTTACTTTGGATTATATAGAGGTACTCGTCAGGGCTGTCCCCTTAGCCCTTTATTATTTAATTTGGCTTTAGAACCACTTGCTATTGCTCTTAGGGATTCCAATTCTGTGCAGGGTATTAGGAGAGGGGATAAATTACATAAGGTTTTGTTATACGCGGATGATTTATTAGTTTACATTTCAAATCCTAAGAAATCTATTCCTTCTATGTTATCTATATTTATGGAATTTGGTACTTTTTCTGGATATAAACTTATCTACATAAAAGTGAATTATTTCCTATTAATAATTATTCTGATTATTATGATCAAATACCTTTTAATATTGCCAAAAAGCATTTTACTTACCTTGGTATCAAAATTACAAAAAATTTTGAAGACCTATATAGGTATAATTTCTTCCCTTTGCTTGAATATACTCAACAGGCGCTTTCCAAATGGTCACCTATGTTGATGTCATTGATAGGTCGAATAAATGCTATAAAAATGGTTATTCTACTGAAATTTTTATATATATTTCAAGCAGTTCCCTCTTTTGTTCCAAAAACATTTTTTGATAAAATAGACTCTCTGATTTTGTCTTATGTTTGGAATAATAAAAGCTCTAGAGTGAACAAACTTTTATTGCAAAAATCAAAAAAAGATGGAGGACTGGCTTTACCAAACTTCAGATTTTATTATTGGGCAATTAATATTTGCTATATTACTTTTTTGATTTATGATATAGACGACCAAGATTGCCCTTCATGATTACAGCTGGAGGAAAATTCAGTAGTGGGGTTTTCGTTAGCTTCTTTATTAGTAGCTCCTCTTCCCTTTTCGCTCTCCAGAATAGATAGACAAGTTCTTAACCCTATTGTTAAACATGCTTTAAAAATTTGGTTTCAATTTTGTAGATTCTTTGAATTAAATGATTTTTTACTTTCTAATAATATTTATTCTAATTTCTTTTTTAAACCATCAACTTTGGATAAGGCTTTTCTAACATGGAAAATTAAGGGAATAAAAACTTTTTTAGATTTGTTTTTACAAGACTGTTTAATGTCTTTTTCACAGTTAATGGATAAATATGATATCTCTAATACACATTTTTCAGGTATTTACAGGTTAGGAATTTCTTATGTGATTTTTTACCAAATTACCCCTTGGCCTGCTCTTTAAATTTGGCTTATGTTATTTTTCAGTTTAAACCTTTTCAAAAACGATTAATAGCTGTAATTTATAAACAGTTAATGAATGCCCGCACATCGCCTAATGATAGGGTTCAATGTACCTGGGAAGTAGAACTTCAACATTCACTCTCAGATAACCAATGGAGTAAAATCTATTGTTTAGTCAATAATTCATCTATCTGCGTATGCCGTATTTTAATTCAGTTTAATATAGTACACAGGGCCCATATGTCCAAAGATAAATTAGCGCATATTTTTCCTAATATATGCCCTATTTGTGACAGAGGTAATGCAGAAGTGGCTACTCTAACCCATATGTTTTGGTCATGTGTAAGTTTAAATAATTTTTGGAGGGATGTGTTTGGAATATTATCTAAAGTTATAGATATGGATGTTCAACCTAATCCACTTACAGCAATTTTTGGGATTATTCCAGAGGAAGCAAGCAAAGTGTCCGCTTCTGCCCAACATGTGATAGCCTTTCAACTTTACTGGCTAGGAGAGCTATTTTGTTACACTGGAAAGAATCTAACTCGCCCATTGTTTTCTATTGGCTCTCCTCATGTCATGTTTAAGTTTGGAGAAAATTAGAAGCCGGACATTTGATACATCCTTTGATTTTGAACAAGTCTGGCGACCCTTTATTCAATATTTTCACATGATTTAATTTATCTTTATTTATTTATTTTTCTTTGTTCTCTTTGGAGAATATCCTTATCCATGAAGGTTTGGAAATGAGTGGAAGGATGTGTTTTTTTTTCTCTCTTTTTTTTTTAAAAGTTTATCCTCAATTGGACTACCCAATCTTTCTTTTTCTTTCTTTTCTTTCTCTTTTTTTTGTTTCAGTTTAGTTAGTGGGGTTTTTCTTTCTCTATTAATAAAATTTCCAATCTTTTTTTACGATTGCCATGAGGAGTTGTAATTTCTTTCTGACTATTGTATATATAACAGCATAATATATTACCTATTTGATTTTGATATTATATACTTCCTGTTTTTACTATTGCTGTTTATATGTCTTTTATATTATCTATTTGTTAAACTCCTCTTTCGATTTGTATACTCTTTATTTGAAAATCAATAAAAAGATTGAAAAATGAAATGCTAATCCTTGGTTTATAAGGTGTAGTGTAGGGGACTCATGACACGATGTAAAATGCAGAATGTAAGTCACTCATTCTTTCATGAGGCAGAGAGATTCACTATCTAAAGTTTCCCTTCAAGCAGAGGCCAATAATACGTTAATATGTGTGATGATAATGAAATTATAATTCAAATGTTCCAAAAGGAAATAACTCCAAAATAACTGCCATACTTTAGCAGCCTCTTGCATAATAATTGCACAACATTAGTAAGAATGAGAATCCATTTTATAGACCTACTCATTTTTATTTCTTTTTGTTATTGCAGAACGTCACTGAGTCCATCTGAGAGGTATTATAAAGTAGTAGCCAATTACCCTACCAGCACTTCTTTGCTATGCAGGAGAAGGAAACCAGAGCACTCAGTGAAAACTCATGTGGTTACAGAGAGCATCAGAGGTCAAGATTGAATGTAAGTACATAGAATTGTGAGGCACTAATTATTGCTCCACTGAAGACTGAACTATGAATAGTTAGTCATAGAATAATGGAGAAGTACAGCTCACAAAAAAGCCCTTTGGCCTACCTGGTCCATGCTGAACCATTTAAGCTGCCTACTTCCTTCAATCTGCTCCATAACCATAGCCCTCTGTACCCCTACCATCCATGTACCTACCTAAACTTCTCTTAAGCACTGAGATCAAGATTGCATGCTCACTTGTGCTGACAATGTTTCACACTCTCTGACCCTCTGAGTGAAGAAGTCTCCCCTCATGTTTCCCTTACACTTTTCGCCTTCCATCCTTAACCTATGACCTCTAGTTGTGGTCCCACCCATCCTCAGGGGAAATATGCTCAGTTAGAGATAAACAGTCTTTAAAATGGCCAGGAAAGACAGAGGAGAGGAAAGAGCAAAAGTCCATAATCGAGTAGATGGAGAAATTAAATGATACAAGGTTACAAAAGCCTAGAGAAGCTGAAAATGTTGAACAAGTGTCTGTATTAATGAAAAGAATACTGATAATCAAAAAGGCTTATCATTTGAAAAGATTAAACTCATGTAATCTATCAACATAAGGTGAAGTGTTGCTCCTCCATCTTGTGTTTTGCCAAAGTGGAATGGTGTAGGGAATTGTAGGTAGATACAAGGGTCTGAACAGAGTGACAGGAAGGATGAAAGTCAATGGTGAGTAGAAGGTGAGGATATTACACGTGGACTAAGGGGAGGTATTCTGCAAAGTGGCCTTGCCATTTGTCTTTGGTCTCTTGATATGGAGAGAAAGCATCATGAACAGTAACAAAAGGTAACAGAAATAAACTGCTGCCTTGTGTGAAGCAGAGTATTTAATGAGAAGATCTGCACTTGGATTTGGTTATATATCTATGATTATTTATACAGACTTCTTCGGCAAAGAGTAGACAGCTTCTTTATAATATTTAAGATATGGCATATGCTCAGAACCACAGGGATTTAATGAGCAGAAACACAAATATAATTTCAAGAAGAAATATTCTAACACAGCAGAAAATATCAAATGTATCAACAGCACAATATTATTTAACAAAGATTTCTATCTAATATTTTACTGACTTCTAGCCACTTCTCATCTGCCGATCATCGCCCCATGGGTCCCCTCCCCCCCTTTTCCTTTCTCCTATGGTCTACTCTCTTCTCCCATCAGATTCCTTCCTCTCCAGGTCTTTTATCTTTCCCACCCACCTGGCTTCACCATCACCTAGCTATCTTCCTTCCGCTCCTCCAATCTGGCATCTTCCTTCTCCCTTTCCCATCCTGAAAAAGGATCTTAGCCTGAAATGTTGATTGTTTATTCATTTCCATAGATGCTGCCTGACCTGCTGAATTCCTCCAGCATTTTATGGGTGTTGCTTTGAACAGGATCATGATAAACTTTGTTGTCAGTTTCCACTTCAAAGGATATATGTTGTGTACATTCCCTGAGCAGAAGGTCATACAGTCATAGTTGTGTGATGCTGAAATAAACATAAAAATACTGGAAAATGCAGCAGCTTAACCAGCTTCTGTGTAAAGAGAAACTGAGTCCTTTCATCAATCTAATACTGTCTGACCTCCAGCAAATTTTATTTTCAATTCAAATTTCCACCATCTGCAGTTTTATTTTTCATTAGCTGCTATCACTTGAAACAGTTCAGTCAAATGAAATTCAAGATTAAGTTGACCCTGTTCACCTGCTTCGATTGTGAGGTGGCAGTGGACATTGACAGGGGTGATGGGGTTGGCAAGTGTGACAATTGAAAAAAAAGTGGTTTTGGCTCTTTTAGTATGAGAACTTTGAAAGAAGTATGGACAGCAGTGATTTATGTCAGCTGTAATTTGCACATTTGATATTAAGACTCTTCAGGTGTTCAGTGCCTGTCAGAATATACCTAATGAGGAACTATTCCCTTCTGTGATAATAATATGGCGGTCTAATTGGGTGAATCTCGAGTGATGAGCCTCTCATACAGATGGATTAACTAATGTACTTATCTTCACAACTACATAGTATAGGAAGGTCCTAATCATATATTATGTCATTCCTTCCAAAGGGAATAGACCTGGTGACAGAAACCTTTCACAGATTTTTACTTTGAATGTGAACACCAGTGGATTATTAGCATTCATTGCCTCTGATACTTTAATGAGCAGCTGAATTGTGTGACTGAAACTGATGATTATCCTTACAGAAATCATGAAGTAAACGTGACTGTGGAATGAAAATCAACTTTCCAGTTGACCCCATTAAAGACATGGAACAGATCAAATTGTAGTACCAACCACAATCTCTATGCTGTCAATCAATAGTTACAACATTCCTTTTGTGTGAAAGGCCACCTTAAATTATGTCTATGCCATTGTATTGTTTTCTCCTGCTGAGTTAAAAGACATTGAACACTCCTGAATTTGAATTTGGATACATCAAATGTTTTAACCAAAGGACCAGAACTTACTGATTGGAAGTCCGTTTCCATGGTGATCCACACAGGTCAGCTTAACCCTGTGCACTGTCACACGGAAATCTCACTCTGCTGTTCAACTTGCCACTCAATCCAGGGATGGAACAGAAATGTACGGATGTCCTATGCTGAGGGGCTGGAGAAACTTTGCTTCTGGAACAGCTAGCACACACGGCATGATCCCAACAATTCAAATGGAATTTCTACATAAATTGAAAAGTGAAACGCAAGCAAATGTCATCTCTTATTTTACTTAATATGTGACAACTAAAGTGTTTTAAGTATACCATATGTATTTTAAAGTATTTTTTAATTGCTTAAATCCTTTTGACCAGGTTTTATACTTGCAAATTAGGGCAGTCATTTAAAGCTGAGCTGAAAAGCAATTTCTCATGGAGGGTGATTTCTTAACTATGGAAGTTTGCAGAGGCTAGATCTTTGGGGGATACTTGTAGGGGAAGTAGACAATTTTTTGAAAGATCAAGGAGTATGTGAAAAGGGATGAAAGAGGAGTAGAGATCTGTTGGATCAGCCACACCATATTGAGTGTTGAGTTTGGCTTGAGTGGCCTATTCTTTGGATTTTGTTTGTCAAAAGGTCACCAGGGAGTTGGGGATGGAGCTTTAGAATCCCTGACCTGAACCATGGTCGCCATTCCTGAATTGTTCAGTCAGGTCCCTTGGACAAATAAAACTGTGGAGCCATAGAAAAGTAAATGGAATTCCAGGAAAAGCAAGGGAGATGAATTTGGGTGGTAGGCCCAGACCAACCGCTTTCCTGAAGGAATATGGTGTGTTAAATTTGTGACCAATTTGTTTTCAATTTGCCTGTAAACTGGGGCATTTTTTTTTTGACATGTTTGAGAAATGTTTCTGGTTTGGGGTAAATTTAAATCCTCCATTTTTCTTTAAAGGCTTCCAAACTGGAAATATCAATTAAATGTGTAATACAAATTTCACACAATATAGAAATGGAAATAACTTGAAATTCCATTGACTGTTAGGTTAGAGATAAAGGTGTGATCTCCATTTTGACTAAAATCTGTGCCACTCATAAAAGATGAGATTAGCTGCCCCTGTCTGATACCACCAATGCCAACTTCCAACACATCCTGGAAGGATGCAAGACTGTGATGTCCCTAGGGCGCTACATATAGCAGCACAACTAGCTCCTAAAGAAGCTGGCAGAGATCCTAGAGACCTGCCGGTGGGATGCAAGAAGCACCTTTCCCCAGCGGGATGACAAGTCACCCCATTTGTTAATGCTGGTAAAAGCACAGAATGCACCCGCCCAAGAGCACCTTCAGGACTCCTCTCCACAGGCAAGGAGTGGAACATGAGTGCATATCTCGGCAGAAAGCTACAGTTCCCATGGAAATCACCACCGCATCTCTCCACCCAGGCATGCTACTGTCGTCCACGGCCACCAAAAGAGTCCTCCTCACTAAGTTACCCAACCCATGGAGAAAGGAATGGCTGCCCATGAGAAGAGGCTGAAGTACTCAGACCTGGCAGCTGAGTGTAAGAAAGCT
Organism: Hypanus sabinus; assembly: GCF_030144855.1. Classification (NCBI taxonomy): domain Eukaryota; kingdom Metazoa; phylum Chordata; class Chondrichthyes; order Myliobatiformes; family Dasyatidae; genus Hypanus; species Hypanus sabinus. The sequence goes on along the minus strand of NC_082716.1, from coordinate 43,253,879 downwards.
GGCTGGAGGAGCATCGTCCACCCTGTGGAGGTAGGATGCTGGGTCTTTGTCAGTACATTGGCGACAAGGTTATTCTGTGATATGGCAGTGACTGGGGGGAGTTCAGGAGGTCCACTGGAGAGTTGTCTGAAGAGGCAGAAAAGGGCAGCTGTTGGCTGTGGCTGAGGAGGAAGGACAGAAATTAGGGGACCGACTAACCCCGTTGGAAGCTGCAGGGAGACATCCAGCCACCGGAAAATGTACCCGGGCTAAGAGAGTGAAACATCATTGAGTGGTGGTCCCCAGCTGATGACCCTGCTGCTGACCTAAGGGTGGCAGGCAGCAATTCCAAGCAGGAAACAACATCTTCCTGTAAAGCACATCCAGAATTACATTGCTGCTATAAAATGGCAATGGTTTGAAATCAGTCTCTCCAGAGTATTTTATTGGCATGTAAGAAGAAATTGCTATTGAGTTATGCAGATTAAATTTAAGAATTTTGGCATCTTTAAAATCAATGCAAAATTTACTGCAGCAAAGTTTCCTAAAACTACCTGCTGATATTTTTATAATTGCCCTCTCAGATTATGCCAAATAAATAATGAAGTCATAAATTCAGCAGACTGATAAAACATTAATTCATCCATGGAAGATAAAATGATGCAGGAGAAAGATTTCTATTTTTTGTTGTTTTCAATGTTATGGGAAATTTTTGGCTTTCTTGAAAAAATCTTGGAAAATGCTTTGGAGCCAATCTGTGGGAAACAATGTTTGTCTTTGCTGTGTGCAGGTGCACTAAAGACTTCGGTTCACTGTAACATCTAACTGAGGGGCTTGTACAAGCATTTGGAATGATACTTGAAATTAGACCATGCAATTTGTCATTTTTTCCTCACATTGTGCTTAGTTTTTAAAAAAATTAAATCTGTCTAAATTAAATTCAAATTGGTTTTATTCCATTTTGTCATTTTAACACAAAAATGTTTTCTCTTTAAGTAACATGTTTGATGTTCAGGATGAAGCACATCCTTGGTACAGATAATGAGATCATCGCTGCCAACAGAACAAATGTATTGATCAATGGTACATGTAATGGCAGGATGTAGTGCCAATATTACAGTAATTATTCTTGTTCAATTTTCATGTAATGAATGAGACTTAAATAAAGTGCTGATCTGCTTTAGAACTGCATGAATATATTGTAGTTGTATTCATTTAGGAGCTGACAGATAATGGCAGTTAATGTGATTAGTAAGAATTTGGAACAAAGGCTTTAAGTAAGAACACTAGGATAATACAGTGTTCAAATTGCAGTGTGGGAAAAGAGTGCATATACAGCTTTTAAAATTGTGAAGAATGAGGAGGAGTGAGCCAAAAATTGTCAGAGATCAAAATGACAGACCAGGATTAATTTTGAGATTTTGTTTTTAAACTGAGATTAACTGAATCTGAAAAGTTTGCAATACTTAAGAAGAACATGAATAAATTTCACCAACACAAAAGTGAAATTTTACGGGTTAGGAAATCTACTGCCCTTGCAGTGTGTCTCTGCACAGCTATGCAGTGAGTTAAACACCTCAAAAATCACCCAAGATGGAAGGTTCAGGGTTTTTATTGAGGTATTACTTGTGAAGCTACAAAAAGTTAAGTAAAATACGTATTAAATTCAAAACCGGATTGTCATTCACTTGAATATACTAATACTGCCGATAATTCTCACAGCCGGTGTTAACACATGTGCATTACTCCATAACCATTCCATGTCAACAAGAGTAAACGTGGCACAATATCATCTTAATAATGATAAACAATGAACATTCACTTCCTTCAAAATATATCTACTAAATGCTTACCAATATTAACAAAAACTTAAGACACACAGATATTGCTGTTCCAAGGGCAAATATAGAGAGGATGGAGATGAATGCTTTTCCACTGTATGCTTCAACTCAAAACAAAATTAACCTGCCAGGAAATGATGTAAAAAAACAGATTACATACAGAAAGTGATGTTCATACAAAATGAACTGTCCCTCTAGAAGCCAGAACACCATAGGATGTCAAACTTAACTACTGAAACTATAATCAAATGATCATTTAAATTTCTTTAGTAAAAGAAGAATGGTCTGGGAGACCAGCCTTGAAAACAATCTTACTACACAGTCTTTAACCATTCTCATGTTGAAAATACCAGCCTTGATGAGGTTCCTGGTGGGGATCAGCTGGGAACTACATTAATCATGAGGAGAGGGTAATTTGATTAACTTGGAGCCTTCTTCTGGCATGATCAGTTTTATTGTCCCTTCTGGGATGATTGCCTGATGAGTTGGATCCTATTATGTACATAAACATAGTATCTCCTTGTTTTACTAAATATATAACTAAACTCAACCTTGCTCTTGGTAAAGAACTTGATTTCATCTAGTTCTCTGTCCACTTCTTCAATTACCCCTGCCATCTCAACTGCTAGAAAAGCAGCATTGAGTTCAAGTCTTGGCATGGTGAGATCTTGTTTGGGAGCAACCTTTGCCTTGCCTGGGATATGTCCAGCTTCATTATATCCAGTAGTGTTTATGACGTTCAGGTATGCATAAGTGCCCCAAGGTCAACTTATTAACATGAAGCACCCCGAGTACTGACTGGAGCAGCAAATCCAGGAGGCTCAATTAGACTGCTGATAGCTGATAGCATATCACGATGTGTAAAGAGCCTTTCAGTATCAACGACCTGGAAAGTACGGGTGTCAATAACGATGTCCCATCCAAGGCCCAAACTGCACTGCATCAGAGGGAGGTCCTGCCCAAGAACATCTGGTCTTTGGCCAGATCTTCAGATGGGAAAGTTGCATGACTTCAACACTGTCGGATGCAGGCTGAGATCAGACTGTACCAACATATCTTGAGCTGCTTTCAGCATGCTGACTGCTTTTTCTGCACTAGAAAGTGATTTAAAACGTTCATTGTGTATGTACCTACATGTTTCAGTCCCGAATTCCTTCTCGCCCTCGACAGCTGTCCTCATGGATTGCTGCAGCTGGTGAGGGACAGTTACCAACCACAAACTCTCATGTGGTACTCCAGAATCTTTTTGCTGTCTGAGGTAGTCTCGATGATCCTCTCTCACTAGGAAGCTGTGGAAAATTTGTTCAATGTCTGTCATTACTGTGATAGACTCAGTTCTGAAGTGCATGACGAGCCTGAGCAGACTGTTATGGAGGTCTGGACCCTACTAGAGCATATTGTTCAATGTTAATTCTTTGAACTGTGCACTTGAATCAAAGACAATTCGTATTTGTGCAGGTTTCTGAGGATGGTAAACACAAAAGTTGGGCAAATGCCAGGTTTCTTTGTGATCTGCTGAGGGTGCTAAGTCAGCATGATTGTACCTGAAGAGTCTCTCCATGAACTCCATGTAATGATCTTTCATTTCTAGTTTCCTTCTCAGTGTGGGACTGAGGGGAATGAGTTGGCTGTGCTCTGTTGTTTGGTAGTTGTTACACAGGGCAGAAAGGAAGGGAAGCTACACAACTGTTTGACTTGCCTTTGCTAAAATCTTTGTTCACGATTTGAAGGAAGACCTCATCTTTGATGGAAGGTGCCAGCTCATAGTTATCTTCTGAGTGACAACAGAGCAACTTTTCTAAATATGGTTGAGCAGAGGCAAGTATGTCAGGGAGCTTGGTTTTCTAACTTACAATCTTCTCTTCCATACAGATTCTACTCTCACAGGGTCTGAAATAATTTGGGCAGCTGTTCTCCAGGACATTCATCTTAAATGTGCTGACGGTGGGCTGATGGGCACCATCAAGGCAGACTTCACCCACAATGACCCAAATTTGGCCTGGTCATTGGGCATAAGGTGCATTGTGCCAATCATTGTGTTATACTCCTATCTAATGTGCATGGACGTTGTCTCTGCAAGGCAACAGAATCTCAGCAGAAGAGTCAAGTGGAGAACCTGGTCTGCTATGGCCTGCAGCTTCAGGGGTTGGAATTCCATCCTTGTTGCTGGGCATATGGTCCCACTGAATGAGGGTTGGCAAGGGTAAGCAGATATCTCTTCCTCTTGACTCCATGACAAATCCACTAATTCTTCTTCCAGCTTCTGATGTTCTAGAACATGTTTTTAATGCAGAATTTGTCAAAGAATGTTGATTTTTCCAATGAGACAACCAATATCACATATGCCTTTTATTTTTCTTCAGGATGTCTTTTCAAGTAGATACTGGCTAGATGTATTTTTGAGCAAGATTTGCCTTGGAAGCCTTTCTTGCATATCTCTGTGCATGAGGAAGTAGCTGCACCTGACGGATGCTCAGCTGGCTCCCGCCATGCTCTTCTGTGGGTGTGCTAGAACCAGCAGTAGCCCAAGTGCTAGCCCGGAATGAAGTGTTGGTCACTGTTGCACTCAGTGCAGTGTGTGATACTGCCTTTTGCTTGGTATGTTGTTGAAGCACAACATTTGAAACATATTGAGTGCTCTTTTAGAAAATGGCTTCGGTCTGTGAGCAGTTTCTCTACATCTCCTTAAAGGATAAGGTTTCTTACTGACGGGGCATTGTGTATCGGGGTTCATGATAGTTTTCTACTTCAGTTTTGTTGACCCTTGATAGGGGTTTTAATTTTCCATGCTTTTGCTGGAGACCTCTCTTTGAATGACATGTTATTGGAAGTTAAGAGCATAAAGCTGGGTTATTTCACATTTTTATGTAGCAGCAGATGAATTCCACAAAGAATAAAATGACGGATAGGAGGCATGTAGCTTCATTTTATAGTTGAACCACTCCATTGTCTACTGTTCTTGCATATGCTGTGTAGTTTCTCTACCATAGGGGTTATTCCTCTTGCTATATCCAAGAAACTCAGCCCTGGTAGGTAACCCTCGTTTTTGGTGGCTTTCAGTTCCAACAGCAGGTCCCAAAGCTCTTGTAGCTTCTGTGGTTCTTTGTGTGAGAGCTTTGGAAAATTCACATTTCTACTGAAGAGATATTTTCAATGCCTCTGGAGAGCCATTACATTTGCCTAGCCTCTGCCACAGTATTTGTAAACCAGTGGCTGGATTATTAACATGCAATGCCTGAACTCTGCTTGCATTTTGCAGTTTCTCCCCACCAACCACTTACAGAGAAGGTCTAACTCTTTGCGAGGTTTGAGACATAGTCCTTCCACAGCATCGCAAAAACTTGCCTTCCAGGACAGACAACTGGCTGACTGATTGTTGAGGACTTTTAGTCCCGCTGTGACTAGGTCTCGATAACCCAGATACCAAGCCTAATCTAATACAGCTGAACTCCAGAATGAGGACACCTGGAGACTGGGATGGGTGGAAGTTCAGTCTGTCCATGTCTGTGCAGAGGGGCTTGGCATCAATAGCAATTCAGGACTCGTGTCCTTGCTGTGGTGTATCTGCAGAAGAGGGTGTTGCGGGTCATTGCTGATGTAGACCTTGATTGTTAATGACTGGACTGTATGAAAGGCATGCTGGCCATGTGGTGTGGACAGCTTCTCCTTGTAGAGCTGGAGCATTCCTAAAGCCAAAATATGTAAGGTGACAACAAAGTATGACTGACTCCACCACCATCTCAGTCAGCTGTGGCTTCATACAACTTTGCCTTTGTGGAGGCAGTCCCAACTTCACAATCCACCTTGAGCCACACTTAATATAGCCTCTACACGTGCTCTCTCCATGTCTGTACCAGCTTTCCCTATCTGCATCTCAACTTCGCCTTTAGCTCCTTCAGCTCCTGCCTGAGTTTATGCTGCACCTATGCTAATAATGGTTTCACCCCAGTGTCGCAAAGATGCCATTGATGAGCCCCATTCTGACCTAACTTCCAGGCATTGGCAATCGGAGTTGTTTGGGTTGGAATCCAACGTTACCGTTTATGGCATTCAGATGCTTCTCCAGTCCATGGGTGATGGTTTAAGACCATAAGACCATAAGACATAGGAGTGGAATTAGGCCATTCAGCCCAGTCTACTCCACCATTCCATCGTGGCTGATACCAGATCTCACTCAACCCCATACACCTGCCCTCTCTGATGCCCTGACTGACCAGGAAACTGAGTTTTGAAGATGAGTTATTATTTCATTCTACGGCCTTAGCTGTGCGTCTCTACGCAGATAAGTGGCAAGTTAAACACTTTCTCAAAAATCACCAGAGACAGAAGCTTTCTTCAGGGTTTTTTTAGTGTGATATTACTTGTGAAATTACAGTAAGTTATCTATGTATTAAATTCAATACAGGATTGTCGCTCGCCTGAATATACCAATACTGCTAATTATTTTCACAACCAGTGTTAACACATATGCAACACTCCATAACTGTGCCATGTAAACAAGAGGAAATTTGTGAGTTAATGATATCTTAATAACAATAAATGATAAATCTAACACTTCCTTCAAAATGGATCTAATAAATGCTCACCAATATTAACAAAAACTTAGCATTCACAGACATTTGCTGTTTCGAGGGCAAATTGGGGATGGAGATGGATATTTTTACTGCATGCTTCAAATCAAATCAAAATTAACCTTAAAGGAAATTATTTTAAAAGTGCTTATCTACAGAAGTGATATTCATACAAATTGAACTGTGCCTCAGGAGGCCAGAACAGGAGGTATCTGTGTAGAAAGCGAAACATTTCAGATTGAGGACCCTTTACCAGAACTGGAAAACTGAGGAATTATGTCAGTTTTAAGTTGTGGAGTGGGTGAAGGAAGATGAGACCGACATGGGAAAGGGTGGTGGATTAATCGTACACTGTTCATAATGTAGAATCAGGGAAAGACAAATCAGTGGCTGATGATTGATACACAGTGGGCAAAGGACCTGCTTCTGTGGCTGGCCTCTTTATGACTCTCCCTGATGAGGGAGGAGGTAGTTGGGCAGGATTGCTGCAGCGACTTGTTACTAACAAAGTTTTCTAGATGGAGATGATCCACTAATGAGCGATTTTAAAGAGAGAAAAAAACAAAGGGACATATAAAAGCTGTGAAATACAAATCAGAGCAGTTGCAGGGAACTGAAATCAAAAACAGTGTTGTAAACATCCAGCAGCTCAGCTAGTGTCCATGGAGAGAGATAAAACTAAGTTGACATTAATATTGACTGTTTCCTTTGTACTGAGTTGCAGCTAAGGGGTAAAAATGAATATGGTTAGAGGGATTTGAGGCAAAACATTTTGATGAGGTGGATGGGATTAATGTAGATTGATATTTGATGGTCAGTGTCCACACAAAAAATAGTATGTCTATTTATTTTCGATAACTGTAAGTTTTCTTCTTTAAAAAAAATTACAAATTAGTACATACTTAACAACACTTACCTTAATGTTTGAAGGTTACAAGAATGACCACGTGTACTTGAGACATAAAACTTCCACCTTATTAGCATATTTCCATGCTGACCAAATTCCTAACGTTCTGGACTCTGTCAAAGTTGCATTCTATTCACCTGTGTGATTGGCAGGATGACAAGTATTACGACTAAAACATGACCAAAACATTTTATGGAAAGATCATCATGGTAATAATTATATCTGTAGTATTTGATGAATGTTCTCTGTAATTTACACTGGAATGCATTTACCTTTAAGAGTTATATAGCAAGTAAGACTTTTTTAGTGTATTATTATTATCATGTGTAAAGAATTACAGTGTAAAAAAAACTTTTGTCTGTGTGCCTTCCAGGCAAATCATAAGTGCATTGAGATAGCAAAAAGAAAACACAATGCAGAATAAAGTGTTGTAGCTATAGAGAACGTGTTGTGCAGGTAAACTAATACCTCGCCACAATGAGGTAGATTTGGAAATTAAGAATTCATCTTTAGTGTATGAGAGGCCAATTCCAAATCTGATAATGCAATGGAAGCTGTCTTTGAATCTGGTGGTATGTGCTTTCAAGCTTTTTTACGTTCTGGCTGAGAGCTGAGAGAATGACTGGGTTGGGAGAGGTGTTTGATCATGTTGGGAGGTTTCCGGGGCAGCAGGAAGTGTGGATACAGTCCAAGGTAATGAGGCTGGTTTGTGTGACAGTCTGAGTTGCATTCAGAGTCTGAGCAATTTCTTGTGATCTTGGACGAATAGTTGACAAACCAAGCTGTGATGCATCCAAAAAGAATCCTTCCTATGGTACATCTGTAAAGGTTGGTAAGAGTCATTCAAAACAAAATCACAATTAAATATGCGAGGCACAATGGCGTGCTGATTCTCCCCATCAGTACTTTCTTTTGAAATGCTTGTAGATCCTGGCTCAGAATCTCTTCCAGTAACTTTCCCACCTCTGATGCTCAGCTCACTGATGTGTAGTTCTATGGCCTGTCATCACAGTCCTTAAATAAAAGGACCACTTTAGCCACTCTCTATTCTTCTACGACCTAACCTGTGGCTACAGATGATGGAAATTCCTCTACTAGGGCCCCTACAGTTGCTTCCCACAATGTCCTACGATACACCTGGTCAGACCTTCAGGTTAATCCACATTTGTGTGCTTTAATATGACCAGCACCACCTCTGTTGTAGTGTGGATATGTTCATCACTATTCTCTAGCTTCCTTTGTCATAAAACATTCATCTGCTATGTTACTTCTAAGCGCTTGAGTCAACTCTGATCAAAGTGTTTTCTGACGAAGAATTTTTCTTTTACTATTAATTAGCTCCTTTAATTTATAATTTTCAAAGAATACTTGGGTCTTTTAGCCCTATTCTAGGAAATATCTTGCAATTATAAAGATGAAAGGGTACTAAGTATGAATTTTCATCTTTTCCCACCTGAATTTCATATTCTTTGTTCTAGTGCTCTATAGAGTAACCATGCCAAAGTCCTGAAAGATCATTACTAATGCCTCCACAATTTCTTCAAGCCACCTCTTTCAGAACTTTGGGATGTACAACATCTGGTCCAGGTGACTTATCTAACTTCAGACCTTTCAGTTTCTTAATCACCTTCACAGTAATGGCAACTTCACACCCTTCTACCCCCTCGCACTCCCACACCTCCAGCGTACTGCTAGTGCCTTCCACAGTGAAGACTGATGCAAAATACTTAGAGTTTGTCCACCATAACCTTGTCCCCCATTACTACTTATCCAGCATTGTTTTCAAAGGTTCAATTTAATGTCAGAGAAATGTATACAATATACATCCTGAAATGCTTTTTCTTCGCAAAACATCCACAAAGAGAAGTGCCCCAAAGAATGAATAACAGTTAAATGTGAGAACCTCAAAGTACCCCACCCCAGCTCCCCCTTCCAGCAGCAGCGAGCAACAATCCCCCCTCCCCCCACCGGCAAAACAAAAATTGCACCCGCTACTGAGCACAAGTGTGAGCTAGGCGATAGCAAAGACACAGACCTTGCAGTTACCCCAAAGACTATTGCAATTCATCCGGCATTCGACCTCTCTCTCCCTAATAAGGGAGAGGGAGGAGTCCCCCATTTTTGCAGCAAGCAGAAGACTTAACAACCCGCTGACTTACAATGTTAAAAGCTCTGTTTCGTCGCTTTTTACGAGCTCTGTGCCCAAAGATTGCAAAGATCTTGGGCCTTCAGGCCTACACCGAAAGGCCTCCCCGATGACACACGGGTCTCCTGTCGTGACACCGACCCTCAATCCACCCGCCTTCAGGGCCCCAAGATCTTAGGCTTCCAAACAATAGGCCACCTCTCAGGCCGACCCCTTAATGTGCCGAACTTCAGCCAGACCTGAAACCCCAAGAATAGATCCCATTCCCGCAAAGAACCGAAGTCAGTGTGTAACTCCAGGTCCAGGTCTCCTAAAGAACCCTGAAAGGGAAAAATAAAGATATTAAAGATGGAAATAGAGCTGTTTCTGAAGATGCAAGCAAAAGAGTCACCATTTAGCACTATCTTAACTCCGCCTCTATCTCCAGCAGTCTAATATCCGTTCTTGCCTCTTTTTCACACTTCAAAGGCGCTTTTGGTATCCTCTTTAATATTATTGGCTTGTTTACTTTCAAATTCCAAGTTTTTCCTTTTTTTTTTAAGTTGCCTTCTGGTATTTAAAAGCTTCCCAATCCTCTAAATCCCACTAATTTTTGCTCTATTATATGCCCTTTCTTTGGCTTTTATGTTGGCTTTGACTTCTCTTGTTAGCCACGGTTATGTCATCCTGCCTTCAGAATACTTCCTTTTTGGGATGTATACCCTTCTGAAATGCTCCCAGAAATTCCAGCCATTGCTGCTCTGCTGCCATCCCTGCCGGTGTTCTTTTCCAATCAGTTCTGGCCAACTCCTCTCTCATGCCTCTGTAATTCCCTTTACTCCACTGTAATACTGATGCATCTGATTTTAGCTTCTCCTCGAATTGCAGGCTGAACACTATCATGTTATGATCACTTGTCCTTAAGAATTCCTTTACATTAAAGTAAGCTCCTTAATCAATTCCAGTTCATTACACAACACTCAACCCATAATTGCTGATCCCCTAGTGGGCTCAACCATGAGCCGCTCTAAAAAGCCATCTTGCAGGCATTTTAGAACCCCCCCCCCCCCCCGGAATCCAGCACCAAATTGATTTTCCCTATCTATCTGAATATTGAAATCCCCCATGATTATTGTAACATTGCCCCTTTGGTATGTATTGTAATTTGTAGGTCTTCAGTCCTGTATTCACCCTTTTTGATTTCGTCTGCCTTTTACATTGCAACTCATCCTGTTGACTGCAATTTTGCCCTATTGTCAGTCTGTCCTTGCTGGCAGTCTCACTGTACATAGCCTCTGTTTGTAAACCAAATGCCTCTTCCTCAGCACTATCACTCTGTTAAATTAATTTAAACCCCCCTGAACAGCTCTAGCAAACCTACTCACAAGGATATTGGTCCCCCTGTCCCTTTTGTACAAGTCGTAACTTTTCCAGAAGAGATCCCTATGATCCATAAATCTGAACCCGTCCCCTGCACCAGTTCCTCAGCCATGCATATAACTGCCAAATGCTCCCATTCTTGCCCTTACTGGCACGTTGCACAGGCAGAAATCCAGAGATTACTACTCCGTAGCTCCTGTTTTTCAGCTTTCTACCACAGTAGCTCCCTAAAATCTCTCTTCAGGACCTCCTCAACTTTTCTACCCATATCATTGGTTCTAATGTCTACCAAGACTCCTGGCTGTTCACCTTCCCCATTGAGAGCATCGTGGACCCAATATGATACATCACTGACCCTGGCACCTGGGAGGCAACATCCCATCTGGGTGTCCCTAACATGCTCACAGAATCTTGTCCTTGTAATGTAGGAATGATGACTGCTCTGTAGACCAAAACTCTTGCTTGGATGGAGTTCATGGTCTTCAAAGACTCCTTTCCCTAATCTTGCATAGGCACTACACAGGCGGTGGTCGATCTTTGAGCCAGTATCTGCTTTTGAGGAGAGAATGCTGCCAAGATATTCTGGTATGGTTAACTTGATTCATCTGCCATTAAACCTACACTTGTCCATGGATAAAGTTCTGTAAGGAAGCTAACTCTGATTGCACAGACCTGTGCAGGAATCCCAAACATGCACAGCGTGAAGGTAAAATGAGTATTTCTGTGTAAAACTTGCTGGCTAAGCTGAAGTTTGGATGTTAATGGCTGTTTTCTTTTTTTAATGTAATAATCAAAATGAAGAACTTGCAGTTTCATTGGTTATGTTTCATTTAGTAATCTTGCACATTCAATTTTATATCCAGGAGCTCTCTGAGATCCAACTTTTGTGTATTAAGAGAACTTAAATGGCGCGAGGATTTAAATCACATTCTACAGATGGTATATTCGTTTCCAGAGTAACACACACAAATTGCTGGAGGAACTCAGCAAGTCCGGCAACATCTATGGAGAGGAATAAACAGTTAACATTTTGAGCTGAGACCCTTCCTCAGGACAAGTTCCTCTTAAAAGGATCAAGTTTCTAATAGCTACTGTACATGAGGCACAGCTTTACTTCAAGCTTCTGACTTGAATGTTATGAATTGGCGATCATCATTTTTCTGTCCACAACTCTTAGTTTAACTATGAACAAAGTGACGCACATGACACCCTGCCATCTATGGGGTATTAAAGAGAATCTGTTCTGACAAAAAGAACAGAATTTTCCAAGTGCATTTTGACACGTGTGTCAGGAGGTGCAGGAGGACCTGACCCCGCCTGCATGCTGGAGTCTGAGTCTCTAAGTGCAGCAGATTTGATTTCATTATTATGCTGTTTGTTGACTTGTATTTTCAATGCCCCTTGCCATAAAACTCAATATTCCATTGGATTTCTTAATGGACGGTGCTGTGGACAATGGTTATATATTTTAAAGTGAGTTATTTCTACAGAGTATTCATGAAATAAAGACCTTCTGTTCATCCATGCATTAGGTTCAGTGCATTAATGGGAACACCTGAAAAGCCTGACCCAGCTGGTAGGCATTATACAATCTCATTGGAAGACATTTGCTTTCCATTGGTAGAGATGCTCTAACTCAATTTCCTCATGCCAGATCTTTGATATATGGGATGTATGTGACTCCAAGGATGAGAAGGCAAAATTAGGAACAAGAATAACCCATCCTCTGAATTGTATCTCCTGCTCCATTCAGTTGGAGTGTGGTTTATCTGGTCAATCCATCTTTGTTTTGCCTTCATCTAAAACTATTTGGGTGAGAGTTTCTTTATTTGTTCTGTAATTCTCCACACCCACCCCTGACTTTATTTTGCTTCCGATTAGATTTCCTATAATTTTAAGATGATGCCTCTTTGGTTCTTGATTTCTGCTAGAAAAGAATATCTTTATAGGCAGCTGTGCACAATTTTCAGACATTAATGTAGTGCTGCCACCTACTGGGAAAAGGGTATCATGTTAAATCCTTGCAAACATATGTGGAAATCACTAAAATACCAATTTCATTAAATTTAAGAGCTTGAAATACGGAAAAAATAATATTTTAAGTACTGATATCACCATCAATGCCTGCAATTAAATAAGAAAGAATAATAAGTTAGTGTCAATAACGGTGACAACAAATCCACCTGATTGTTTTATAAATTTTCGATTAGAATGGCATCCCACTCCTGTGTAGCTTCCAATGTGACTTTTAACTACTCTCCGAAATGGTCAACCAATCCTGTCACAACTGAGAGCAATTAGGAATGAACAACAAATCCTGAATGTACCTATGACATCTAAATCCTGTAGAAGAATTTAAAAGTTTAATGCAATTTTTTTCTAATTATTTAGGCATGAAATTTGATTCAAATTTGCATCCTCACCTTCATATGTTTTTGGAAGCCAGGTTATTGCAGTAATAAAATCAGAGCTGCATGCACTGGCAGATTCCATCATCAGATATAGAAGCTGGAGATTAGGGGATATGTTTCATGGAATGGATGCTGGTGGACCTGTTATAATAACTGACAAATCCTATAAAGGACCACAGCTGCGATACATCCATTGGCCTTGGGGCATTCACCACTGCTTAAATTTTCTCAGCACACATGTGTAATCCTTGTGTGTCAATGGTGTGACATACAGTAAGTGATGTTTGGTTTAAAGAGTTCACACTTGTGTTGTGTCCTGAGCCTGTAATCTTCTAATCTTTTTAAAATGGTCTTGAGATTTTTGGGGATGTTCCTTGCTTCCTTACTGGTAACAATGATGACATCTAAATAACACTGAGTGCCTGGACATCCTTGCACCTGGTCCATAGCTTTCTACCAGAGTGCAGGTCCAGATACTACTCCAAACTAAGAGATAAATCCCTTTGAGTTTTCTTTATGATGAGAAACACTTTGGACTCTTCTTCCAACTGTAGGTAGGCTTCAGCTAAGTATACTTTGTGGAAGAATTTCCCTCCAGAAAGGTTTGCAAAATATCCACTATCCTGAGCAGAGGCTATTGATCTACTTTCAGTACAGATTCCGACAGACCCGTCTTGGCTACTGGAATCACTGGCAATGCCCATAGGCTCCACTTGACCTGGGAAAGAATTCCTTTAGCCTTCGTGTGATCTAGCTCATTGACTATGGATTGTATAAGGAACTGGACTGGCTTTGCAAGACTTGTGTGTGGCTTTTTCATTAAACACCATTTTACCTTTGATATGTTTGACTTTTCCAATGCCATCCCTGAACACTGCTGTGGCACCATCCAGTACCTTTCTTAATTCACTTTCATTTGACTCTATCGCAAGGATCAATCAGGTTGTAGTTGTCTCAGCCAATCACATCCCCAAATGCTGGCCCTAGTGTTTTTACCACATGGCCAATGCGGCTTGCTGGTTATTGCATTTCACTGTTACGAATGTCATTGCCGCAGGAGTTATCTTTTCTCCACTATAAGTTCTTAGTTGGATATCTGCAGGCTTCAGTTCAGTATCTTTGAAATGCCATTCAAACTCATCTTGTAGAATGGTCGAAACATTCGAGCCAGTGTCCAATTCCATTTTAATTAATTTGCTGTTCACTTCTGGTGTAAGCCACATTGTTTGTCTCTTGTTAGTTTTCATGTTGTAACTCTCAAGGTTACTTAGTCCCGAGTCACTCTCATCATTATTGGATTTTGCATTAATGGCATGCAGATTAGTGTTCTTTATGAAACTACAACTTGACGTTTTAACTTTTTCTCTTCCCTGTACATATCTGCTCAACATGTTCTTTGTATGTGTCGTTCTTTACGGCATTTTCTGCAAATTTAGCCTTTAAATCTGCATTGGTTTGGCATATGTGAGCCCCTGCCATAACCGTAATACAATTTGTTTAGCCAGGCAGGTTTCTGTTTAGATGTTGGAAGTTTGTTCCAGCTCAGTTTCATTCCTGAATGCAACTCAATTGTGTGTTAGTCTGCTGTTTCTATTGATAGAGCGATTTCACCTGCTCTTTTAAACGTGAGTTCTGCTTTAGTTAGGAGCTGTTTTTGAATTTTTTTTTAAAGATTCCACAAAATAAACTCTTTCAGTTCATCATTAAGCCCAAAACTGAACTGACAATACTCAGACAACCTCTTCAATTCTGCCACGTCTGCTGAAATGGACTCCTCTTCCTTTCAATTTCACTTATGAAACCTAATGTGTTCTGCTGTCAACAAAGGTTTTGGTTCTAAATAGTCCTGCATTACTTTCATGATATCAGCTGGTTTGGTTGGAGGAATCAAACTTCTAAGCAAATTGTATGCTTTTCTACCAATTACACTCGGCAAAACTGGTACTCATCTCTCATTTGCTATTTTATTTGCTTAAAAATACTGCTCAGTTCACATCAGCCAGCTTTTTTTTATGTAATCTACATATCTTTTGGATGTAGCCAGCCACTTCTGCTCTTTGTTTAAATGATTATCATCACCTGGTACTCACTGTTTATGAACCTGTGAATTCATCCGTTTTCTGCCTTTTATTGAACTTGAATGACCCGCTGTGCTTCAACAGGTAGGTAGTAGACTGGTTCATTTAATACTTCCTCATCACCAACATAAATCCAAAACATAAAACTAATAGAAAGATGCGTGTCTTAGTGAGGCATGCACATGACGTAGTGGCATAATGACGTATACCATTCACGTGCTTTTACATATAATAGTAATGAATTATATAATCTACAAAGAATGTTTAATCAAACAATATATTTGCAATAATACTGAAATATTAAAAATACAGCAGCTGTCAGGCACAGAGTAAAGTGGTTTGACATCATGTTGCCCTTGCACAAGTTGTTGGTGAGGTTGTTCATGGAGCACTGTGTACAGTTTTTGTCACTATTATAGGAAAGATGATGTTCGACCGGAAAGAGTGTAGAGATTTAGTAGGATGTTCCCAGGACTTGAGGGACTCACTTATTGGGAAAGGTTTGCCAACCTAGGTCTTTATTCCTTGGAATGTGGGAGAACGAGGGATGCTCTTATAGGAATGATGGGGTGGATGGTAATAATCTTTTCTCCAGGGTAGGGGATCCCAGAACTTAAGGGGAATAGTCTAGATCAGGGGTGGGCAAACTTTTTGACTTGAGGGCCACAAAGGGTTCTAAAATTTGACAGGGGGGCCGGACCAGGAGCAGATGGATGGAGTGTTTTGGTAATACACCTCATAAGAGAAAATAAAATATCATGGGATATGTAGAAAACATGTGCTTTAATTTCAATTGAAAATGAACAAATGCATTACAACAAAATATCTGTCTTTGAAGTCCCATGGTATTTAGCTATTTATTGAAATGACTTTTAAAACACTGAAAATTAAATGAATAAAATACAGCTTTTTTTAATAGTAACAGTTATTATTTTAAAGCACTGAAAATTCTGTTATCCTTCAAGATATTATCATCATCACTCTCCTCCTGACTGTCTTTATTTCAAAAACGGTAGGAGATGCAGGTCTACTTGTCCTGCTCCTTCTTATTCAATTGTCCCCCGTGCCAAAACTCAACAACGACCCGCACAATGACAAAGCAGGGAGAGCGCGCGGGTATGCAGAGCTCTGTGCTCGCAAATCCCCGCAGGCTATCTCTCTTAGCCGGAACGCTGGCTAATTGTGAGCCGGTTCGGATGTGCCAGGAAATGGGTCGCCACAAGGTCACAAAGTAAAGCACAAATGTGGAGTAATACGCTGCACCTCAACAAAGGTCAATGTATATAGAGTGTGTCATCTATTGGGAAAACGCCAGAATTGCGGGGAGAAAACGTTAACAAGGTTTATTAATATAATTTCATCAAGTTCTGCGGTCCGGATTAAAAAGCTTAACGGGTCGCATATGGCCTGCGGGCCGTAGTTTGCCCATGCCTGGTCTAGATACAAGGTGAGAGGGGAAAGATTTAAAAGGGAACTGAGGGGCAACTTTTTCATGCAGAGGATGGTAAGTGTATGGAACCAGTGCTAGAAATGGTTGAGGTATGTACTACAGTCTCATTTAAGAAGCACTTGCACAGTTACATGGAGGGTGGGACTGAGGAGGAATATGGGCTGAATACAAGAAATTGGAACTAACTGGGTGGGCACCATGATTGGCATGGATTCATTGGGTTGAAGGGCCTGTATCCGTGCAGTACTGCTTTGTTAGAAACCTGAAACTTATTTGTGGATGATATCAGGTAACTGTAGTAACGTAGTTCCTCGTTTAATATTTTTTTGAAATCATCCTGGGTGTGCAGGTTCTGAGTTAATTGACTCAGTATTTCTTCCTGTGAGATTTTTCCAGTTGGAAGGCTGCTGAACATCTGCAGAGGCACTTGAAGTGACCAGAGGGAACATTTATGCAGTGTTCTGGGCTTTGAGAATCAGGTTGTAGTATTTGGGTATTGTAGTATTGTAGTGTTTGGGTATCAGCAAGTTTATTCAAGAACCTTCAAACCCACCAAGATTGAATCTAAAAGTGGGGAGGCTTTCACAAGTCTGACCCATGCAGCTGGACCTCTGTATTAATTCTTCTGAGTAAAAAGCAAGTTTATGGGAGTACTTAAAATCTAGAGGCCTCTGTCCATCTGGAAGCTTGCTGTCAAGCTGTCCTGTGTTCCTGAAAAGATAAAGCATGCACCAAAGCTTTCTATGAAAGATCAAGAGATGTGATATGTTAGGTATTGCAGAGAGCTGGAGATGGAATCCAAACTGACATAGGACTGCTACAAATTCACAGACATCCAATCTGGCCCAGAGACGTGTTTTGTTGTCATCTATTTGCTGAAAACTTTTATGGATTCCATAGAATTTAGGGTGGGAATGAAGATTAAAGCAGAAAGGCCAGGACTGGGGAGAGGATAGCGGGGGAAATCGAGAAGGAACAAAGCTACAAGACCCAGACCATCTGCCTAAATATAGACACACAAGAAATTCATGTGAAATTATGTAAATTAAAATTTGGACTGTTATATTTCGATTGGAAATAAAGATGAGGAATGTGGAGGTGAAATTAGGTTTGTGAAAATTATTAATATAATCTACATATGTGTAATGTGTTTAGTGTTATTATTTCAAGACGAAAAGATCTCCTCCTATATTAAATATCTAAACATAAGACATCTTTTCCACTGATTGCTTTTATGGACAAGGTTAAGGAAAGATTTAATACACAAAATTATGAGCAACAGTGATAGAAAAATTCTTCCTGCTGAGAGAACACATCGACTTTGACAAAAAAAAACCTGATCAGAGAATTTAAAAAAAATTGCATTAAATTCTTAAAACCACCTGAAATGATAGTGGAATCAAACTCAACTGAAAAAAAAATTGATACTTAAAAAAATTATTAAAAGGAAATAGTTGGCTAGTTTTCTCAGAGCTAGCATATGCAAAAATGGATCAATGGTTCAAAGTAAACTTATCAAATTAAAATGTTACCTTGAGATTCATTTTCTTGCAGGAAAAAATAAATGCAATACAATTTTAGAAAAACTACAGGGAAACAGACTGCAAACAACCAACATGCAAAAGACGACAAACTGTGCAAATTAAAAAAAAATACTAAGAACATGAGTTTTAAAGAGTCCTTGAAAGTGTTCAGGAACCTGATTTACTGTAGGGTAACAACTGCACCTGCTGCTATGGGACCTGAAGTTTCTGTACCTTTGGCCTGATGGTAGTAGCAAGAAAAAGGCATGGCCTCAATAGCAGGGTGAATGATTCCTGTTTGATTTTATGAATCACCAGTGATCTAGAATAAATATTAAAATAGGCGACAGACCGTATGTAGCCCGTGACTTCCAGAAAAAGAGGTTTCATTTATCTATTGTTTCTATGTATAACATGGTATCTTTTCACATTCTATGGCAGAGATATATCAGCAATCTGTTTTCCAAGTGTTATCTTCCAATTAAAAAAAACTGTTTAAGGAAGCCATCTTTGATATGAACCTCCCTTATCATGGGAATTATTCTGTCTCCTGACCTTCAAAATCCATACAATATTGAACAGATGTTTTTCATTTTACTATTTTATCAAACAAATCACTGACCTTCCAATTTTTTAAATACAAAAAATGGACTTCACTATTCATGTATTCAGTCTTCACTACAAAAACCTGAGAAGTTCTTCAAAATCATTGTTTCTTTACTCACCCCACCGCCACTTTAATTTTCCTTGTACCATCATTCCCTTGGTCATTTAGATTCTACTGCTAACCCTGATCTTTCTGGTTTTGTTTTGCCCCAGGTATCCCTATTCCCCACCATTTGACTTGTTGGAGTGCTGTTACAACTTGTCATCACGTGAATAAAAGTAAAAGTTAACAGTTTCTGTTTCCAATATTTAGACCATTTTCAGTTTTTTCCCACCTTTGGTTAAAACTGCCACAAAATTTGTGTATTTTCTCGAAATACAACATACATTGAAAGGATGGCATAACTAGTTAAATATTGGCTGACCAGGTATTGTGAGGTCATGTAGTCAGCAAACAGCAATTTTCTTGCACATGCTTCATATTACTTACTAACAGCAAATGATATGAAATGTTAGCTGGACCTTCAAAGTCTGAACTGAAGCTGTAACTTAAGCAGGTACTGTTCAGATACAAGATTACAATATTCTTTAGAATATGAAAGAATTTCATCAGTTAAATGAAATAACATGTTGCCTTGCAATGCAAAATAAATGCTCAGTTTTGTTTGAAGTAGTATTTCTAAAAAATGTTGAAGTTGTAATTCCAAAACCTGAATAAAAGCATTACTAATTGTGACTCAGTAGGTTTAAACCTCAGTAGGTAGAGGGATGCGAGCCAGAGCAGCAGGTTGCAAAATGGAGGGATGGAAAGGAAGATGGATGTCAGGGTCAGTAAAAACAGACAGGAGCAAAGTAATAGATAGGATGGTACTGATCGTTTGAAGTGTGTGTATTTTAACTGGAGGGGTATTGTGGGTAAAGGGAATGAAGTTGGAGCATGGATCAGTATGTGGAACTATGATGTGGCAGTCATTACAGGGACTTGGTTGAGAGAGACAGGAATGGGTGCTTAATGTCCCAGGTTTTTGATCTTTTAAAAAAGATAGCAGGGGTGGTTTAAGAGGTGGGGGAGTCACACCACTAATCAGGGTCAATATCACAACTGCACTCAGGACAAAACAGTGGGCTTGTCTACAGAGTCTATATGGGTAGACACTGATAATAGGAGGGGTGAAATCACTCTGAAGGGATTGCACTGGAACCACTCCTCCCAATGCCCCTGGAGCATGGAGCGACAAATACGCAGACAGATGGAAGGTGTAAAAACAGATGGTTTTTTTTGTTGCCGGGGACTACAACTCCTCTGATATAAACTGGGACCTTCTCACTGCAAGAGGTTCAGATGTGGCAGAATTTGTAAGGTACATCCAAGAGATCTTCTTACGTTAATATGTCAACAGCCTAACAAGAGAAGACTGTAAGATATAAGAGCAGAATTAGGCCATTTTGCCAATGGAGTCTGCCCCACCATTTCATCATGGCTGATCCATTTTCCTCTCTGCCCCAATCTCCTGCCTAATTATGTCCTGACTAATCAAGTATCTATCAACCTCTGCCTTAAATATACCCAAAAACTTGGCCTCCACATCCTTCTGTGGCAACAAATTCCACATATTCACTACTTTCTGGCTAAAGAAATTCCTCCTCATCTCTGTTCTAAAAGGACACCCCTCTATTCTGAGGCTGTGTCCTCTGGTCTTGGGCCCCCCACCACCCCACCACATGAATCATCCTCTTCACATGCACTCTGTCAAGGTTTTCCACCATTTGATGTTTCACCCCTCATTCTTCTGAATTCCAGTGAGTAGAGGCTCGTAGGGATCAAATGCTCCTCACATGACAAGCCTGTCAATCCCAGAATCATTTTCATGAGCCTCCTTTGAACCCTCTCCAATATGAGTACGTCCTTTTTTAGCTAAGGGGCCCAAAACTGCTCACAATATTCCAAGAGAGGTCTCACCAGTGCTTTATAAAGCCTCAACATTACATCCTTGCTTTTATATTCCAGTCCTCTTGAAATGAATGCTAACACTGCATATGCCTTCCTCACCACAGACTCAACCTGCATATTAACCTTTAGGGAATCCTGCACAAGAACTCCCAAGTCCCTTTGCACCTTATTTTCTCTCCATTTAGAGAATAGCCTACCCTTTCATTTCTTCTACCAAAGTGCATGACCTTACATTTCCTGGCACTGTATTCCATCTGCCAATACTTTGCCCATCCCCTTAATCTGTCTAAGTCTTTTTGTAGCCTCTGTACTTCCTCAAAACTACCTGCCCCTCCACCTATTTCTGTATCATCTGCAAACTTTGCCACAAAGCTATCAATGCTGTCATGTAAAGTAACAAGGAGGGGCTGCACTGGGTGCCTGGAATGTGCTGCCTGAGTCAGTGGAAGAGGCATATACTTCAGGGACTTTTAATAGATGTTTAGATAGTCATACGAATGTGAGGAAAATAGTTAGGATATTAATGTTGTGCAGGCAGAAGAAACTAAGTTTACTAATTTGCTTGGCTTGGCCACAGGACCTGCCCCTCTTCTGTACTGTTCTATGCTCTATTCCTCAGTCAAAGATACTTGGATCATAATTTTTTCCCCTATTCTGGTATTTGGCCTGGACAGCAAGTGAACCCCTTGATTACATCTGCATGCATTGAGTTGCTGTCACATGATTGGCTGATTAGATGTTTGCATTAATGAGGTGTACCGAATAAAGTGGCTGCCAAGTTTATGTTTTAACAGTAGCACCATTCACATATCCTTCTGATTACAAAAGTTTCAGCAGCATCATGATAAAATTGCAATGCTTTCTTCCTTTCCACGAGAGCACCAACAGGCCAAGAACTACAATAACTGAACAGTGTCAGCTTTATCAGCAATTCAACAGTCGGAAAACTGGTCATCACAGAAGGAAGGAAATCTTCAAAATGGGATTTCAGAGCAACCAAAGCAACTATAGACTGAGAAACCACCCACGGCTTATTAAGGTAATGTTCATATATTCCAGTTCCTTTCTATTCAATAGGTAGGACTAGATCTGACTATAAGAAGGTCCATCCTCCCTTTAGTTAAGCATAGACCATCACAATAAAAATAACATTGATAACATGATAGTTCTAACACCTTTCCAAGGTACAGACTGAAGGGATGGAGCAGTTTCCTGTAATTATTGGAACAGCACTTAAGATTGAAGCTACATGGTAGGTATGTAAAGAGAAGTCCCATGATTTCTGCAAGTGGGGATTAAAGAAGCCAAAACAAATGTTAATCTCATGGTACTGCTGCAGCAAGAGTTTGGTTGCAAAGCTCAATGAACAATTAACACAGCCTTTGAAGACCAAAGCATTCAAAGGCCTGTCCACTGCTAACTCTGTCCTCTGGGGAGGATTCTAGGAGACCAAGGTCGAAGGAAATGGTAGCAGTGTGTTTCGAACCTGGAGGTAGGAGCATTAAAGTGGGGGGTTGGGATCACGAATGGATGCCTCTAGGAGCAAGATGTGGGAAGGTGGAAAGGAATGCCTAAGAAATAGCTACCCTAAGGTGTTTCTTTTAAAAAATAAAGTTTAAAGGTGGATGCATATCTAAATTGTCCATTTTTTAAAAAAAAAATCAAGCCTCAGGAAAGCTCTCTCTTTAAACAAAGATGTGACTGGGAGTTAGACATGTTAGCTCATCAGATGTAAGGAGGACCCTAATGGAAAACCGAGCATAGCATGCCTTGCAGCAAATCTGAAGCTTCAAGTAACATAATTCTTTGAAATCGGGATTTGTTGCTGGGTATTGTTATGTGTATCAAATCCTGGGTATGGAGCTTCAAGCACTGAGGCAGAGAGGTGAAGTTGAGGGAAATTCAGTACTGTGCAAAAAGTCTCAGGCACATATATATAGCGAGTGTGCCTAAAACATTTACATAGTACTATATTTGTCAGCATGGAGCTGAGAGTGACTTTGTAAACCTGGCAGGAGCAAAGGATGTTGCTGCAGCAGTACCATGAGATTAACATTTGTTTTGGCTTCTTTAATCCCCACTTGCAGAAATCATGGGACTTCTCTTTACATACCTACCATGTAGCTTCAATCTTAAGAGAGCTTTCCTGAGGCTTGATTTTTTTTTTAAAAAATGGACAATTTAGATATGCATCCACCTTTAAACTTTATTTTTTAAAAGAAACACCTTAGGGTAGCTATTTCTTAGGCATTCCTTTCCACCTTCCCACATCTTGCTCCTTAAGGAGTTAAGGTGCCTCCTTAACCCAAAGGCAATACTCATTGAAAGCTGCTGAAGTAGAGCACTGAACTGAGCATCAGCCCTTTCCTCGACCGTCCAGCTCTCTGACCACATTCCTCAGGACTCTGCATCAGGTCATCAAAAAAACTCAGCTCTAGGTCCAGTGTTAGTTTTATACCCAAACAGACCTCCACTCTTCAGGTGTGAATAATGCCATTCAATGCCAGAAAGTTTCAGAGAAATACATCACAGGTAAGTCCAATTCTGCTTTGTTCATTCACATTTTTTATTTGAAGAATGTGTTCCAGTAAAGTAAAAAAAAAGTTTACACAAGAATTTAAAATCATTGCCCAAACTTTAACTGTTGTGAAAATTCCTTTTGCTCCCTATGCAAATACTGTGCTCTGTTTTTGAAAAGTTCTGCCTTTTCATTGTCTTTGGACGTACCCTCTCCTAATTTGTACATTCGACTGGTGTTTGCACAAGCCCAGATGTGACCCAGGTCACATGCTTTAAGAGAGTATTTCAGGGCCTGGGCCATATCCTTGGTCACACCTGGAGCTCCCTGGATATACAAAGTACTTAAATTAAAACAG
This sequence comes from Hypanus sabinus, assembly GCF_030144855.1. Lineage (NCBI taxonomy): Eukaryota > Metazoa > Chordata > Chondrichthyes > Myliobatiformes > Dasyatidae > Hypanus > Hypanus sabinus. The sequence continues at coordinate 43,230,181 of NC_082716.1, read as the reverse complement.
CTAGCTGCAAAGTTCCCATTGCAGGCCCTTGTATAGTAATCCCTGGCTTTCACAGAATCTGGTTTATTATCAAATATTCGTCCATCGTGAGCCAACAATGCAGTATTATGACAGGCATCTACTGACTTCTTACCACCTTTTTCACATGATTTAACAAAGCATTCATATGCAGCCTTCAGATTTTGTTGTAATCCACCTGTTTAAAAACATAATCAAATATTTAGTTATGTCAAAAACAATCCTCTTCAATTGCTTATCAATACATTCCTCTATAAACAGAAAACATTAGTAATGCTTCAACTGGTACCTTTGTGCAGTTACTCAGTCACAATCATTATCAATGTGATCAGGACATATTAACCCACCTAGAAGACCATAAGACAACAGGAGCAGGATTAGGCCATTTGCCCCATTGAGTCTGCTCCAACATTTGATCATGGCTGATTTATTTTTCCTCTCAACCCTATTCTCCTGCTTTCTTCCCATAACTTTTGACACCCTTCCTAATCAAGAACCAATCAACCTATCAATGATTTGCCTCCAGAGCCATCTGTGGCACTGAATTCCACAGATTCACCATTCTCTAGCTAAAGAAATTCCTCCTCATCTCTGCTCTAAAGGGATGTCCTTGTATTCTGAGGCTCCGCCCTCTGGTTCTGAACTCCTGGAAAATCATCTCCACCTCCACAGTATCTAGGCCTTTCAATATTTAATAGGTTTAATTAATAACACTTCAATTAACTTCTTTGTTCTGCATTGTTAGATCTATGGAGTTAACTAAAATACTACGTACTGCAAGCAAACTGGGACAAGATTTTTCAAAAAGTATGTGGCATTGCAAGTACTATATCAGACTATTAACTGTGAATTTATGCCAGATTGGAGCTCTTTCAGTTGTAAGAAGTTGGTTCAGATGGCTATTTAAAGGGTACAGTCGTTTGGAAGTAAGGGGCATTATTTCAGAAACTGAAAAGAATGGCCAGTGTAGGTTCAAGTTTGATTATTTTTGCAATGCTATTTAATGCTACCCATATCAAATCAGCTTGGTGACTTGGTATTCGATGTTATAAATATGATCAGAGAATGCTCTACTTGGTTCTTGTGTTAGTGTAGGTAAGTCTGCAGTTAAATTAGTGCAGTCTAATCCCCTGGATTGTACAAAAACCAAGAACCTGCTCAAACTGAAGTACACAAGGTTACCTAGCACCTAGCTTTTACCTATCAACTGCACCTAGCTTTTAGCTCCATATAGCAACCTCCCACCCATAACATCTACATTTCATTTCCCATGACTATCTCATCAGCTCTTCTAGATCTCTTGGAAATCTCCTCAGTTATTAGAGACCTGTCAACATTGACTCTGATAGCAAAGAGTGTAATCAAACATACTCCAAAAGGCCAAAAGATAACTTGTACCTTTTCCAGTCACATAGTAAGAACCAAGCTTGTAGCAGCTTTCTCCATGATTGTTTTCCTCGCAATTATGCTGCAATATCTTAGCAGCTGCCTCATAATTCTTCTTAATTCCTTCCAAGTAATCAGCAAGTCGTTGACATCCTGCCAAGTAGGAAATATTAAGATAATTTATCTGATATCTAACTAGATGATTATCCATATAGTATAGTTTAGCTGCCTAATCAGTGTTTCAGCTATTAAATGAAGCTGAAACCAAGAAATGAAATAACTTGCGTAATAAAATACAGTGAAGTATAGATTGAATTTAATGACATATCAAAGAACTCTCAGGGCCAACCTCAAAAGTTTGAGTAACCTAAAAAATCACATTGAACACCCAAAGTTCCAGTCCAGAGTCAGTACTCTGCTGGCACCATTCTATGAACTGACTTCTGTCAGATTACACAGAAACATGAAATTAAATCAGGTAACAATTGGCCTTAGTCCTTTTGGTACGTTCCTGCAACTATCTACAGTATTTCCATTTTTCATCTTGAATTTCTGAACCCTCCCCACACAAACCTTTGTACACAAGTGTGGATATCACAAAGGTGATTCAATGTCACAACAAAGTTTTGAATACATGTGATCAGCCTCCAATCTCTGCCTAGGTTATTCCAGAAGAGCTACTGATGTCTGCTTGATAGTGCTGAAAGTATTTCAGGCAAGTCATGTCCACAGAAATCACATTTGCTCTCTTATTATACAGCAGAAGCTGTGAACTCACAGCTGAACTTACAGCAACCTGATCAATCCCTTTATCCCACATTTCTCTGTAATACCAAATGCCTATCTGCTAAATCATGATTCCTTAATAAATCACCTGTGCCAGGGCCAATTTACAGCTTCCAAATCACCTACCAACCACGATGGAAACATGAGAAACCCTAACCCTACCTGGTCAAAGGGGAAACTTACTAACTCCATTAACTGCTTTTAATAATCACGATCAAACCCAAGCTATGGAGTTTCGAGAAACAAAAAAGTAGGAATAGGAATCCCTTTGGATCTGGTCTCCTATCCAATTGTGGCCAATCATCCATTTCATTTACCTTGTTCCCATATTTTCTGCACAATACTCATTTTTTAAAGCACGAAGGAACACATCTACTTCCTTCTTTAACATATGAGGTCACAGACTACCCACCTTTTAAGGAAGAGAATTCCGTGAGTTCACCATCCTCTGGGTGAAGAAATCCCTTGATCTCAGTTCTAAATGGTGTAACTCTGAACCCAAATCTGTGACCACTGGTTGTGAACTCTCCAGCCATTGGGAACATCCTCCTTTTATTTAATTTGTCTAGTGCTGTTTAAAGGCTTACGTTTCTATCAGATCCCCTCCCATTCTTCCACCAGTGAGTTAACAAATACTTTGCCCAATCCCTCCTCATATCAGTCTTGCCATTCCAGGAATTAGTTCGGTAACCTTTATTGCGCTTCTCCATTGTATGAACATGTTTCTCAGAAGACCAAAACTACACACAAGCTCCAGATGAACTCAATAAGGGTACCACTGTTATGTCACTGTACTGTCTTAAATGTAATTGAGTTAGTTATACACCCAAACATGCAAAACACAACTCAGCAGTAAGCCACTAGTTCATGAACAATCTCTCCTTGATACCAACCAGGACCACACAAAATTGACCTTGACATCACTGCTGTATTCATGGAGATTCAGTAAAATTAAATCAGTGAGAATTAATTGGAAAATTGTCCAATGTCAATGCAGCCAATTTAATACAAAATGGGGATAATGATGATTGATAGATACCATTCATCTCAGTCCCAGGATAGCCCAGTGGGATTCCTCAGGGCAAATGGACTAATCATCTTCAATAAAAACACAAAATGCTGGCAGAACTCCTGATGATTTTCGGGCTCCTGATGAAGGGTTTCGGCCTAAAATGTCATCACTACCTCCTCCCATAGATGCTATCTGGCCTGCTGAGTTCTGCCAGCATTTTGTGTTTTTATTTATTTCCAGCATCTGAAAATTCACTCGTGTAATCATCTTCAACTATGTTTTGCAATCATCTTCACCATTCTTCGGGTAACAAATAAGTCCCTGCAGCAAAACCTGAACAGTACTGAGACACAAACTAATCACATACCACTCAAATATCCCTTTGACAGCTGAAATGGGCAACTATATAGGGATTACTGTTGGCAAGAAACTTAACAGGGTCAGGTATATACCCTAAGGCCACCAAAGTAAGCTACAAGTTACAATAGATGATTGTTCCTGTTTCTTGTAAATATTTATACCATCTACAAGGGATACAGCCGGAACACAATGGAATACTCCAAACTTACCTAGATGCTTAAAGTCCCACCTTTTAAAATTTCAAATCAACCTTTTTGACTGCGTCCCATCCACCACTCTGAGAATTACTTCCATCTTCGTGGTAAAGATCGACATTACATACAAAACACAACTGCACCACCAGCCAAACGTACTGCCATCTAGAAAGGTAGGATCCACTACCTGGGAGAGCAGATGCAGAAGGCACATCCAACAAATCAAAATCACACACCATACGGACACGGGACATAAACGCCAGGACTGGTCAGTACTCCATATCTCCCTATCAATCTGCAAAGTTGTGGCATTTCCATCACAAGAATTACATCAATCGAAGTGGCTGTGGGCTTTCCACTAACTACTTGGAAGTAATTAGGAATGAGCATGAAATACTGCCCATCGTGCGTATGTTGAATTTACAAGGAGCTCTACCTTCCGGGTCCTTCTCCTTGCGACACTGGTAACTATATTCGACGCCTAGATTGTCCAGGTACTCCTTCACCTCCGTTTCATCCAGGAAATTAACGAGACCCGACATCGCCACCGTGGAGAAACTCCAGGACGACGCCTCGCTCCGAGACGAGAGGCACAGGCGCCGCCTTTCTGACCTTTAACGTTGGCAAACCTCCGGCCTACACTTCCTGTCCCGACATTGCCGTGCAGGGCGTGCGGAAACGCGGGCACCGCTCCCCCGGGTGCACCGCCCTCTCCTGGGCCAGGCGAGGGCCGGGGACGCAGCCAGGAGCGGCGGCCTGACTTTGATTGACTTCTGTGGTAAACAAAGGGGAAGGCGGGAAGAAGGGGAGCCACCCAATGGCGGAACGCGGCGGCGCGGGGTATGACCAATGGGCATGCAGGACCGGGTGGGCTGGGCGGGCCTGGGACCGGCCTGGTCCGTCACCCCGGAAATGGTTTCAGGGTGGCAGATCACCAGAATTGTTTACAGGGAATGTGTCTGAGATGAACAAAAATCCTTTTGCATTCGCAGGGAGAAGTCACTTAATGTTCCTGAGCTGCAAAATGGCCTGGTTTTGTCAGGCATCCTTCCTTGTGTGACCAGATCCTTGCCCTTGTTTGTCTGCCGGTCATGTTCTTGCTTGCGTTGGCTCGGAAGCGCCGTTAGTCCGCCGCCTGCCGCGATGGTAAGCGAACGTTGTGTCGGTTTACGCCCAACCGTCGCGGGCGTTCGCGAGACACCGGGGCCCCGGGCAGGGCCGGGAGGGCCAGGCGCCAACTCCCACCGGCCTCCTACGGAACACGGCCTCCTTCATTTGCGTATGGCTGCGGTCAGTTCATCGATGCAGTTCGGTGACCTAAGGCCAGTGCGTTACTTTAGCCACTACTTCGGCCAATTAGTGATAAAACACATTTTCCCCGTGTGTAAAACAGCGATTATGTGAATAATAATCTCCTTTAGATCCACTTCTTTATGATGGTTCAAGGCAATATGTTAACTCAATGGAAGAATGGGCTAATTGTTTATAATTGGAAAGTTAATATCGTTGAAAAGTTTTTATTGCCGCAGATTTTAGTATTTTGGTCGGGTGTATCAGTAAACGTCTAGCTTTGGGCAGCTGGTCGCGTTGAGGGCTTAGTCTGGTCTCGACTTGTTAAATGTTGCCATGTTTTGCAGTTAAAGTATCTATATCTTAACTTTGATAGAACGCTCAATTTGTGGCGTGAATGCTGTTTGTAACAGCTAGATTGAAGAGGGCGGTTTCTTTCTTACCAGTAACAGCGTTGGACAGAGACGACCATTATCATCTATTTCATAGTTTGGACTTTAGTACAGCAGGCGCATTTTGTCTTCAGAAGGTAATGAAGAGGAATCCTCTTTCCACTGTGACAACCTTTCTGGTGAGGGGATTCCCACAGCTGTTTCGTAGGAACTTCTGGGAGTTATTACCAGTGATTATAGGAGGAGTGATGATGTATTTCAAAGTCAGTGAAGTATATAATTTGAAGGTTCACGTGCTTATTTCCTCCTCTTCAAGTTGGTAACGGCTATGGGTTTGGAAAGTGGTGTCAAGAAGTCTTGATGAATATTGAAGATTGTGCTGGTAGGCTGTATATATCACAGATGTACTACTGAAGGTAGAAGCAATGAATGATGGATGGATTGCTATCAATTTCCATGGAATGTTTTACTTTTTTTGTCAACTGACGAGGGAAAAATGTTTGAATATCTTCACACTTATTTAATGTTGTTGGTTTGGTGGGAAAATACAACTTTAGCCAAGTTATCGCTTCTTAAACACAATGTGTGTTCTAAACGTGTGAAATCAATGGGAACGCACCTCTTGATTGCTTTAACTTTTGTATTTCTTACAAGTTACTTTTTTATTTTTATTTTAATTTTTCAAAAATATTCAATTTTCTTGCATTGCTATATTTTGTAGTGCACATGTGTAAACAATGAGGAAGGTTTAGAAATTAAGCAGGAATGAACTAAAAGTTCAAATCACAAAAAAAGAATCATGGGAATAATTTGTGATTGCTTTTCCTCCCTCAAAATTTCTCTTCTATGGAGTGCTATGCAGTGACAAAGCCAGTGAAATTTTACTTGTCCTCAGTTGCCCTTGAAGGTGGTGATCCACCCACCACCTTGAGCTGCTGTATTTCACATGCAGGCCATAGTGCTAAAGAGGAGTCCCAGGGTTTGGATGAGATAATGAAGAGGTGTTAATGTATTTGCAAGTCAAGATGTGTGACAGGGGGAAAAGCTTGCAGACAGTAGTGTTCCCATACACCTGATGCCCTGGGCCTCCTTGTTGCTAGAAATCTGGGTTTTGGACATATTTCACCGTGTCGCTACAGAGTATTTTGCAGGTGATGCACATCATCTCTGTGGTATGATGTATTGCAGTAGTAGGTAAATTGAGGGAAATTTTTAAATTATTAACAAAGTTATAAACTTAAATAATTTTATAGGGTGCCTTTGAACAAGAATGATATGATTTGAAAGGGTAAAAATGTGAAAGGAACAAGAGTGGTAATGCCACTTAGAGGGACTATTTGCCATGAGGAAAATAATGCATATGGAAAGAATAAATAAGATTAGGGCTCAAAGGTTAAAGAAGCTAGTGGTATTTTAGGGATTACTGACCATGGAGAGCAAAATGAAAGAAAATCTGTAGTGTTTTTGAATTTAAAAAAAATTTGAATGGAAATGAGAGTTGTTATTTTGGGCAATTTTATTTATTCACTTGGTATTTGGGGTGTGGAGAGAGGAAAAGTGGATAAATTCTTCAGATATATTCTGTTTTCTCCAAAACAGCTTGTAAGCCACACTTGCAATGCTAAATTTGGTTGAGTAATATAATAGTTTGGTTCAGTGAGACATAAGATACAGGAGTAGAATTAGAACATAGTACATGCTTTTCAGCCCATAATGTTGTGCCAACCTCTTAACCTACTCCAAGATCTATTTAACCCTTCCTTCCTACATAGTCCTCCGTTTTCCTTTTATACATGTGCTTATTTAAGAGTCTCTTAAATGTATCTGCATGTGCCTCTTCCAAACCCACTAATAAAGCTAATGTGGATCTACTGTTAAGTCTCAAAAAATAGGGAATATGAACTCTGTGGTAATAATGAGTTAATGTGAAATCATGCATTATTGGGTTACTTAAAAATAGTGTGGCTTATGGAATGTACTGTCTAGAAGAGCAAAATACAAAATTTGAAGAATAGCTTGATAAATTTCTCTTCTTAAATGTTGGTTTGGTTTGATAGAAAGCCAAAATTATCTAAGTACCAACTAGTTGTAGCACTTGAAGGGCCAACGGTGTTGATGTATAAAGAAGGCTACAATAGAAAATGGGAAATTTCAGCATGTAGTGTTCACGTTGAGTTAATGACTGGATTTTTGTTAACAATCAAAACTAAAATGGATAGGTAAATGATGTAGAAGTTTGATTAACTATCTGTGGAATCATTTGTTAACATGTGGTAAAGATGGTATGGAGCTTGCTACATGAGCAACAGCTTGCTCTCCATGTGCCCAGGCTTGCATATCTAGACAGCTAAGATGTAATATCCATGGTTTACTTGGACTGACAGAAGCCTCACTCACTCAGATGTCATGTGACTGGGTCAAAATACTTGTTTTAAAGTGACTTCCGTGTATAAATAACAACACCCACAAAATGCTGGTGGAACACAGCAGGCCAGGCAGCATCTATAGGGAGAAGCACTGTCGACGTTTCGGGCTGAGACCCTTCGTCAGTCCTGGCCTGCTGTGTTCCACCAGCATTTTGTGTGTGTTGTTGTTTGAATTTCCAGCATCTGCAGGTTTCCTCATGTTTTCATGTATAAATATTTTATTTTGCCATTTGGTTCTTTTGGATCTGGTTACTTTACTGAAAAAATAAAAATATTCTCCACTTGATTTTGTGTATTAACAAAATGGGGAAGCCCTCTGTGTACACTGTGTTGAATGAGGAATGAAAAAAAGCAAGGTATTAAGACTGATGAATATTTGAATAGGTTTATTTTTGCACAGTTCATTTAGATTAGAATCAGTTACTTAAGAACTTCTTTAGATCATAAGCAAATACTGGAATTGACGTATGTCAAATGAAACAAAATTAAATATGTGTGTTCAGAAAGGCTGATGTTTTATAATTAACTTCAGTCATCTGCTACTTTTGTAGAGAAAGCAGTATGCAGATTTGTCTAGCTATCCAAAGTGCTAACAGATCTATATTCTATCAAATACATTGCATCATAAATTTATTGAATGTTTTGAAATCTAGTGCATTTCTACATTCATACTTACATCAGATATCCAGGGTAGTTTGAAGCAAAATGCTAATTGAAAGGATTTTGGATGGGAAGCTGATGCTGGCAAGTTAGTTTACATTTGATTTCCAAACTTCCTGGATGTTGTGATGGAAATAACTGGTTCTTTGAGTCTCAACAGTAGAGGCCTGGACACACACAGTTTTAATAATAAGGAATTTATTATTAAAGGGGAAGTCGGGTCAACACAAGCAACTACAATACACAGGAAGCGGTGTGGGGACAGGGTACGGTTACACAAACAAAGAACAAGGGAAAAGCACTACAACAGCTATCCCCCTTGACCTTGGATAGCCGCGGCTCCCTTACCAGGACAAACGATAGACCTTCCAAAGCATAAATCAATGCACTTACCTCCAATGTGATGGTCTGTAAGAGAGAGCAAGCCAAGGCCAAGTCTCACCTTTTATAGCATGGGGCTGGGCAAGATAATCCAATTAAGGTGACCAATAATTTAGGTGTGCATTGATTAATTGGGAGGGACCAAATGTTGATTGGCATGTAGTGTGTCCTCTGACCAGCCAGGTGGCAGTGCATCTGTCACGTGGCCGGTATCTCTGGATACACTGGATTCCTGATGCATCTCCTCTTAAGAAAGTGTACAGATTTTTTTTGATATATTGTGTTTGGGATTGTTATTTGATTCTCTAACATGAAAGTTGTTATCTAAGATTAGTGGGTTAGCTGCTGGTCTCTTTTCAAGTGATAAGGTCTTTCTGGTTGCATTCCCTTTTGCTCCTGGTCAGAATTGTTATTCTTGCAACTTCAAGCAAACAAAGGTTAGCACTCAGACTCTCCTGGAAGTCCAGTTGGATGACATTAGTACAAGTAAATAAATGGTTCTTATTTTGTATTTTAACAAAACTGCTTTTTAAAAAAATCTTGATTCTCATAAACATTCCTTAGAGCTCAGGCTGAGGTTTCCCAGCCTGGGGTATACAGACCCCTTAGTTAATGGTAAGGCTCTATGGCGTAAAGGTTGAGAACCTCCATCTTAGACCAATACAATTATCATCAGACCATTATTTCTAATTGTTTATGGCACTATGCCTCTTAGCAGCAGTGACCCACAGTAGAAGTAATTATTTGTTGAAGTCATACATAGGGTTTGGAAATAGGCTCTCTGGTTTAACTCATCCATGCCAATCCTGGTGCTCACTGTTAACCCAGTTGTCTGTGTTTTGCCTACATCCTCTAAACCCTTCCTATCCATGTACTTAGCTAAATATCTTTTAAACGCTGTTGTTGTACCTGACCCGACTACTTTCTTTGGCAGCTCATTCCATATACGCACAGTCTCTACACCTACATGAAGAAGTTGCCTATCAGGTGTCTTTTAAATCTTTCCACTCTCACCCTGAATCTGTGCAGTCCAGTGTTCAGTTCCCTTACTCGGGGGGGGGGGGGGGGGGCGGGAAAGACAATGTTCAGCTTGTCTGTACCCTTTAACTCTTGCGTTTCAAGAAATAATGCCCCCAGCTGCCCAACCGCTCCCTGTAACTTGAGTCTTGGCAGCATCCTTGTAAATCTTCTGCATGCTTACCGGTTTAATGATCTCTTTCCTATCACAATAGACAATTCTTATCAATTGTTTATCTCTGAACCTAAAAAGTTCCTGTTCAGAATCTTTATTCCTCTTTAATCCAATATGTTTGGCTTTAACCAGTTCTTTCAAACCTGATTTCACAGGCTTCATTGCCTTGAAGATTCAGCGAACTCTGAAGTCACATTAACTATTTTACGATCTGCTTTTAACTCATTCTGCTTATTTGAGGTCCATTCCTTAGCTTACTGCCTCACTTGCACATCAACAGTGACATTCCAGGACCACTTTACTGATGTCATACAAAGCAAACTATCCTATATCTTTCACAAATAAAAGCACAAACTTCTTCAATCAAAAATAATTATCTAATCTTAGCCATTATAAATGTAACTTTTAAATTTGATTAATATTCATCGGTAAATGTAATTCTTGTTCACAGCTTGCCTTTCCTTAATTTGGTCTATTAACATGTTTCCAAACGCTCTGGTCAAAGGCTCTTTCAGTCCATTTTCCAGAACCTATTCTCGCTATATACTCTTATTCAGGAACCTCGGTCTTTATAGTCATGGCCCTCCTTAGCTTGTACAAATTGGATTCGCCTTGTTGACTTCTGAGGTATGATTTCTGAGGGTGGGCAATGGTCAGCTGACTTGCATCGATAGCCCAAACAATGTGCCGGGTATGCCATGTGCCCTCTTGATGGGGAAAATGTCATTTATAAAGCCAAATACTGTGGAACAAGAATTATTCATGAAGCCAGTTCTCAGGCAGTCAGTCTTTCATGTTGACAAGGACTTTTGCTGGAAAGAGAAGTTTGTGCTTTGTACACACCTTTATTAAAATGGTATGATCTCCACTAGTACACAGACTTGGTCAAGAAATGGCAACAAAGATGAGAAAGTGTATGATCAGTGGCATCAGCTTGCGTGCATGATCATCATGTATGTTACAAACCTCTACCTCTGGTGGTCTTTTATCTAAGTTCTCACTTTTGTTCAGTGAAGACATTAGTTACCATGGTAATTGTATCAAGGACAGGAACTTTATACCTAATAACTAAATTCCTCCAGGAGCCACCTAATCTTTCTCCTTGTGCTCTGTTAGTAAATCATCCTTGTGCCTGCTTTGCTTGAAATATGCAAGTCTCCATCATTTCCTTGCGATATGTCACATCTGTTGATGTACAGTAGTTCTGCCCTAACTTGGGTCTCCTTGTTATCAGGATCCATTATCTCTTTACATTGTGTTGTGGTTTTGTAGGCTCCCAGGCTCATCCTGAAGAGATTGTTTCAGTTGTTTGCTTGTTACTGAGCTTGTTAGTCCAGTTACAAAAACCAGATCTGTCTTTTAAATATGTAAAAATACCTGTTGTTAGTGTGCCTTATGTAACTCTCACTTTGGCTCGCGGCTTAATATAAGGGGGGTGATAACCCACGGCCTGGCCAAACTTAAGAAATCTTGTTTGGGGGGATGCTACGCGATGTGTCCCCATTACAAATCAGTATCTGGAAAACACAGTATGCGATTAAACGATTAAGCTTTATTATTCTTAACTTTGACTATATGGTTAGTAAGGAAATGGGGGAAAAAAGGGCCCAATCTTATTAACTGTCTAATTGCACAAAGTTGGAGCTCACTGATAAGTTGATCATCTGCCATTGACCTTCTCTGATCGTTGCTGCTCTTCAGACCCTCGCTTCGAGTCCGCCCCGTCCGGCGGTCTACCAAATCTCTGCATTCGCATCTTCTCTCCTCATCTCCCCCCGGCAAAAGACCACGAAACTGTCTCTTCCAGATTCACAAAACAAAGCAACAAAATTCTGATTGGCTAACATGCCTACCACAGTCCTGTTATCTCCAGCCATAACCTAAACATTGCTGCTACTGAGAAACCGTTACCTCAGCAGTGAACATTACAGAGAAGCCATTACAGCGCATTATACTTATAATTGCTGTTAACCTTAGAGGCTACGTTTTGTGCCTGTGATTTCACATTATTTTGGTAGGTTCATGCATTAGGTTGCTTTCAGGATATGCTATGCTGTTCTAGAATAGTAACAGTGGCAAAGTTGGTTGTTAGGTATGTGTGGAAATACTTCTCTTGTGTTTAAAAAGCACAAGAGTTGCTGCCTTGTTTTGCAAGGAGGACTTATACCTGGCAGCTGATGGTAAATAAGCCTATAAATAAAAAGTAAATAGTTTTTAAACTTTCCTTTTTATGTCACAAGATTAGATGATGCAACTTTGCATTACAGCAGATCACGATGTGGACCATTGTCTAGGAATGCATCCCCCCCCCCCCCCCCAAAATTACACAGCAGTCACCAAATACAAATATTCATAGTTGATTTAAGATATTTTATGCTGCTCTTTGTTCCTTTTTGTATCAACAGGAAGATTTTTCTCCTCTTTCATTAACCGATATCTGCTTAGACTATTTGAGGGTGAATTTAAGTAAGTTTTGTTGGGAAAGGACAGATGGCTCATTCTGTCTTAAGGAAGCTGTGGTGTTTCCACAAGAACTGGCCGATCGTTTACTGCAAAAAATGTCCCTGAATGGTAAGTTTTTTTTTGAATAATTGAAAAATACTCAGCTGTGGCTCCTGTTCATGTTGTATCGCAATTTGCAAGTATTGTTTCACCTATTCTCTTCCCTGTACAAAACTGCTGTGTCTACAAAATCCTATCACAAATAATGACATTTCTCTTTTGCTTTTAAACTACCAGAGGCTAGTGTGTAATAATACCAGCACATGGTCTTTCAAACTTTCTCCCTAGACTTCTAAGTTGATGAATATGCTAGAAAGGGATAGTGAAAGGATGTTTGCATAGAGGAATGCCCTCGACGGAGTTTCTTCTCTATCTCTCCCCTCTCCTCACAAATAGATGATTGGTGATCCTCTTAACATTTTCTTGGTGGTAATTGATTTATTTTTCCCTTTTGTAAGCACACCAGCTTGGAGCTCAGGTGAGCCAAATTATAATGGTCACTGCAGTGAATTAAATGATTAATTAGTTTCTAGCTGCTAACTTTAACCACTGCTTTCAATTCCAATGAATTTTATTGATTCCATGTCCTTTTACATCTGTTTATTTGAATATTTTCTCAGAACAGAGTGAAAAGTTAAATCAAACTGGATGCTGTAGTCTTATACCTAGTTACATTTTTTAAAATAGTTTCTGAAAGTTTACTTCTAAATATTATTTCTCCTCCTCTGCTGTATTTTGCTGGAAATAGTAATGTCCTAGAGGAATTAAGTCTTGGTTCTTATCAAATAATCACTTTTGAAGAGAATATAAAATTAATTTGTCTATAATTTGCTGATGTGGACAGTGCTTGGACTATTGATGTTGGCAATACTTATAGTGGTTGTCTGTTTCTCTGGTTGTTTAACATAATATGGTGGAAAGATGTATGACATCACATCATGGTTAAATATTTCTTGAATTTTTTTGCAATGAGTCTGGTTAATAACACAATGAGATCAAGTTCAGAATCGTGCTCTTTCTTTCTCCCTTCTCCCCTGTTTGTAGAGTCAGCCTTACAAGATTAAATTTAGTACTACATAAAATAGATGATTCTACTGCTTCTCACAAGGGAAACAAGAATTAAAGATGCCTAGTCACAAAAGAATGTATTAAAGAGGTTTTCAGGGTAATTGGGGGTAAGAGACTTGAGGAGGGAGTTTGGGATCTTGACAGGTAGAGATACTAATGCCAATTAAATTTGGGGTAACTAAGATCAGAAACTGAGGGTGTGCTTGGAGTGCTACAGGGTTGGGAAGATCAGAAATATTGAGGAACGAGGCAGTGAAGAGATTTGAAAATGAGTAAGGACTCTAAATATTGCAAACTTGTCAATTCATGATAACCTTCACACTTCCCTTAGTGCTGACATAATATAATTCATAAAACTTTCAGTTCACAATCCCCTGTTAATTCCTCACAATTTCTTTTGCAACAGGTGTGCTGAATGAAAAGACAGTGGGAATTTTCCGCAGGAATGATCTACTGCGCCTGAAGCGAGCTTGTATTCGAAATGCTAAACTGTCAGCAGTAGCATTCAGGAAAGCATTCTGCCACCACAAGCTTATTGAACTGGATGCTTCTGGTGTAAATGCAGATATCACAATAACAGACATTGTAAATGCACTCGTGACAAACAAATGGAATCAACAGTACTTGCAGTGCCTTGTGTTGAATTCATTAACGCTGTCTCTTGAAGACCCTTATGAGCGATGTTTCAGCCAGCTGACTGGCCTGCGTGTTTTAAGTGTTACCAACGTTCTCTTCTACAATGATGATCTTAGAGATGTTACTTCACTTCCAAAATTGGAAAGTTTAGATATTTCAAACACTTCTGTTACTGACATCACACCACTTCTGACCTGTAAAGACAGGCTTAAATCTTTGACCATGCACCACCTCAAATGCCTGAAAATGACAACTACTCAAATTTTAGAAATCATTAAGGAACTAAAGCTCCTGCAACACTTGGACATCTCTGATGATAAGCAATTTACCTCTGATATTGCACTTCGTTTACTAGGACAGTGTGGCATACTACCTAATCTTCGATCGCTGGATATTTCGGGCAGGAAGCACATCACAGATAAAGCTGTTCAGGCGTTTGTTCAGCACCGGCCTACAATGCAGTTTATGGGATTGCTAGCTACCGATGCTGGCTACTCTGAGTTCCTCTCTGGAGAAGGAAGCTTAAAGGTTTGTTTCTTTATATTTTAAGAACTCAACCTTGGTGTTTATGCTTGGAAAGTTATTGCTATCTGTAAAGCTTCATAAAATTGTTGCATCCAATTCTAGCAATTATTTTGTGTGAAAGGCTGCGTGTTCATTGAAACATTGCGGAGTGTGTATTGGTACATAGGAAATCTGCTCTAGTCTATTGCTTTGATCAGCTTTCCATGTTTAAATTGATGGCAAAGTCAGATAGTAAGGGCTATTGATGAAATAAATAAATAGAGGCAGAAGTGGTGATTTTATTTCACTGGTATTCCAGATATTGTGATTTGAAATTAATGCAGAGACTTGGATTGTATTTTAGCTACCAAGTTCTTTTCTAGTATCCTCCCATGTTTATAGAAATAAGTGGGGGAAAATTAAACATCATTCTTTTAACATTATCTGCATCTAGCTCATGTTTGGCATGAGTTTGTCCTTGACACAGATTAAATCTACCATCACTGTTCCTGGAATCTTTCTTTTTGTTTTGAGGAATATTCTTGTGTAACTGAATTTGTGGCCTTTGATGTAAATAAAGTTATGTTGCTGTTAATTTGGAGGCTGTTTAATGCAGAGATGTATTGACATTGAAACGGGGTGGAGAATTATCTATGAATTTTTTTTTTTAACCAATGTCCATTTTTGTCCAAGAGAAGATTTTCACTTTGTAATTCTGGGTAAACATCTTTTCCTGAAAAGATAGGCAAGTGGATTTAGTCATTTAGTATTGGCCACAACAAGTATTAGTATTGAAATCACAGACAAGAGAAAATCTGCAAATGCTGGAAATCCAAGCAACACACACAAAATGTTAGAGGAATTCTGAAACGTCAACTGTACTTTTTTCCATGGATGCTCCCTGGCCTGCTGAGTTCCTTCAGCATTTTGTGTGTGTTGCAAGTATTAGTATTGTCTTTTTATGAACAACATTAAATATTTAATTTTTTTTGCAACTGAAACAGCTGTTCCCTTATGTTGCCATTAGATTGGTGTTGACTGCAATGTTTTACCATGCAAAAAAATCTGAATAAATATGCACTGTTTATGGTTACTTGGGAATATCTACATGAACTTGAGAACAGTGCAAGTCCCTGATAAAGAAAAAGAATGAAAGATTACTAGGTGGTCAAGGGAGATCATATTGCAGTAAAAGTTTTAATATAAAAAAAACTGTGGTTGCTGGAAAATTTTAAATAAAAATGAAATGTGCTGCAACAGGCAGTAGGTTGGACAGGTTGGCAATCTGAAGTGGTAACCTAGTTTATTTTTCTATTGGTGCTACCTGTGCTATTGAGAGTTTCTAGTGCTTTTCCAGTTTTCTTTTTACGTAAATGGGTATCCTTGCCAAAAAAATACACATGCTGCAGATTTTTAAATAATTTGCATATCAATGAATTTTTAAAAAATCAATCAGCATTGATTGATAAACACTCATGTGTTTAGAATCCTGCTTGTTCCTAAATTAGACATGATAGAAAACTAGTCTTTAACACTCATTATAATTTAGAATATTGTGATGATGAGATAGTCCATTTCTTTCCAAGAGTGTTGATTTATTTTTTTGGTTTGGTTACCCATGGCTGCTATGCATGGTTAACCATGTTATATGTGTCAAAAAGGGTTTCTCTGTAGGTAAGGACAGAAGCAATTTTATTACATTAATGAAAACAAAGTTGGGATGCTTGAGGCCAGTGCAAATCGGCTTAAGGCTGATGGCGTATGAGAGTAAAGGATGAGCTGGTATTTGGAGAGGAGGGACAGCCAGCCAGGATAGTGTTGGAAAACACTGCTCCAGAGTTGATACAGGCTGAGGATTTAATATTTATTTGATGCTACAGTGTGGAATAGGCCCTTCGAGCCATGTTGCCCCAACAACCCCCAACAAACCCAATTTACCCTAATCTAATCACAGGCCAATTTACAGTTACCAGTTAACCTACCCAGTCATGGGACAGTTTACAATGACCAATTAATCTACCCGGTAAGTCTTTGAACTGTGGGAGGAAACCAGAGGACCAGGAGAAAACACAGGTGGTGGACCCAGAGAAAATGTGTCAATACAAATGATTTTTATAACTGTTGTGAAGTGCACTTGGAGTCCAGTGAAATTCAATGGATGAAATGAGTCTATTTAACCCCTATGTTAGGGAAGGTGAGTAAATCAAGACCAAATAGGATCTTCATCCTGAAACAATAAAGCATTAACATTAATTTTAAAATTGCTGGATTTTAATCAAAACTCTTTTTACAACTCCATTTATAAAATGTTATAATGTCTCTTGTTGACTTATGAGAGGGAAGCCTAATAATTTATTAAATTCAATATTATTGAACAATCCCATCTGGAATCCATATTGAATGCATGTAATTGCTCTGATAAAAATGTTTAGTATTCTAATGGAATTCCACAATTCTAATGAAAATTGATTTAGTAAGGAATGTGACTGCTGAATTTGTCACACAATAGAGAAGGGTAAATTTACTTGTAGAAATCAGAATCAATGACCATTTCCCCTTGTTTTGTATTCGAAAGGTTTCAGGTGAAGCAAATGAAGTGCAGATCTCTGAAGCTTTACGTCGATACAGCGAAAGAGCATTTTTTGTAAGAGAAGCATTATTCCACCTTTTTAGTCTCACACACAGTATGGAAAAGCCACTGCCTGAGCTACTCAAGGTAATTTTCTCTTTAGTAAAAGTATCATTGATGTATAAATCCTTCACTTAATTGTACTATATATGAATGCATAATATGTGTACAGTCTTCGACTCTGCATTATATTGATTTCTGCATACTTGAAGTAGCAATCCAGTGCAAGTGGCAAGGGGAGTAAAAATGGGAATTTCTAGATTCTTTGGGATGAATCAATGGTTTAATATCAATATTTTGGTTATGGCATCGACTGCAAGGTTTCTGTTGTGGAAACGTTGTTATATTTACTGTTATTGGCTGGGCCAATTCTTGACTGGAAAGTTGTATCTTTATTAAATCATTTTCATTGGAGTTTAACATTGCCTGATGTTTGGCCAGGATTCTACCTCTTTTATATTAGCATTTGATATTGCGAATGACAACAAAATTGTCGCTATTTGGCAGTTGTATTCCAAACCTGATAATTTCAGGTGTTTCATGATGTCCTTTGGGATAAGGGACTAAGCAGTAACTTCTTGTGCAGTTAAATGTAAATCCAAAACCTCCTTTCAGTAATACCCGGCTCCTTCACTGGGACTGCTGCTTTATATCATTAACTGAAATAATTGAGGGATATTTATTTGGTGCAAAATATCCTAAAAATGTTATCTATGGTATAAGTAAATAAGGTATTTGTGTCTAATCTGTAATTATTTTGTCCTAAACATTTGCAGATTGTAATTCTCAAATATTTCAAAAATACTTGGCTTCTAAAGAAAATTCTTGTAAATTTATATTTTGGCTTCTATTTTTTATTTTTAATTTTGGACATGCTATGCTTTCAAGTGACTTGTTTCAGTAGAAATTTATTTTAAAATGTTATTTTTCCTTCCTGGTTTGTTGTGAGATTCTCTAAACGTGTTGTCTACTCAACCAGCTTGATAACATTGCTGTTTCTACACTGGGATCACTTTGTAGTGACACAAACAAACTAGCACAGGGAAGGGAACAGAACACACTACAAATATCACTGGATCTTTCTAGAGGAACTGTGAGGTCAGAAGCCTTTGCTTTGTCATTTGCTGTAAAATCTGCACCAATTTCTTAGCGAATGTTACTGTTGAAATAGAGCAACACTGGCAAACCCATCAGTTGCTTAAAATTTTTTGGTGATTAATATTTTTTTTCTGTAAAAACAGGTAAGTTGTTGATCTTGGCATGTGTAGCTGTAAATGTCTTTTTTTTGTTATTTCTGATTTCTGATGGATGCTAGCACATTCACTTAGGACTGAAAAGCTTCTGAAATTAACACCTATTGATAGCAGGGAAATTTGTTGGTTAAAGCTCTGTTTTAAAGGGTATTTTTGCAAAATGTGAGATGCCTGAACTTTTAAAGGAAGGAAATGACGCCAAGCAATGTTTAGAAACAAAAATGCCTGCCATAACACAAGTTTCATTTTTATTTCAGCTTGTGGTCACTGGAATGAAGAACCATTCTACAAATCTACCAGTGCAGCTAGCAGCAAGTGCTTGTGTGTTCAATTTGACAAAACAGGACTTGGCTGCTGGCATGCCTGTACGACTTCTGACGGAGGTAACACGTCTCTTGCTGAAAGCCATGGAACATTTTCCAAACCATCAACAGGTAAAGAGCTGAAAAGGCTATGTTATACCCTCAATCATCAAAGAGTTGATAATCTCAAACTTTGCCTTATTTTAGGCTACATATCTTTAATGAGGTTTTCCATAATTTGTCAACTGAGGCAATACCTTTGATTCCTTTACACTGGTTGTGATATTTGAAGACACAAATGCAGTTACCAGTACAACCTTAATAAATGTCTCTAAATATTTTATAACAAGCCAGAAATGTTTGAATTTTTAAAAAGTCAGATCTTTTTAGTCTATTGATTTAGGGCCTTCTACACTGTATATCTAGAACTAAATTGAGGAAAAATGTTTGCACAACATTTCTTTACATTGCTGTGCAATTGAAAATCTGTGTGATTTACAATTTATAAAGTGTGTTATCATTTCTGGATCTAATTGAGAAACACTTGTGAGATTTGATTAGGCCCTGGTTGTCATGAGTCCACTTGGCAATATTGTTTCACCCCCGTTCTTATTTTCCTCTCTGCAACGTCCATTCTGATTTGTGTCAGAGACATGTGCATTATTCACTTTGGAGCTTTGTTTTGGAGGTGCCTTATAGTCAAATGCCCTTTTGCACAAAGGGTAGTGAAATGATAGCTGCAAGAGGTGCTGCAGATACTGAAAAAATGAACAATCTTGAGCAACACACAAAATACTGAGGCGTGCAGTGGGTCAGATAATATCTATAGAACCATAGAACATTACAGCACAGAAACAGGCCTTTTGGCCCTTCTTGGCTGCTCCGAACCATTTTCCTGCCTAGACGCACTGACCTGCACGTGGCCCATATCCCTCCATACACCTCTCATCCATGTACCTGTTCCAAGTTTTTCTTAAATGTTAAAAGTGAGTCCACATTTACCACTTCATCTGGCAGCTCACTCCACACTCCCACCACTCTCTGTGTGAAGAAGCCCCCCCACAATGTTCCCTTTAACCTTTTTCCCCTTTCACCCTTAACTCATGTCCTCTGGCTTTTTTTCTCCCCTAGCCTCAATGGAAAAAGTCTGCTTGCAATCACTCTATCTATACCCATCATAATTTTATATACCTCTATCAAATCTCCCCTCATTCTTCTACGCTCCAGGGAATAAAGTCCTAAACTATTCAACTTTTCTTTGTAACTCAGTTTCTCAATTCCTGGCAACATCCTTGTAAACCTCCTCTGCACTCTTTCAACCTTATTAATATCTTTCCTGTAATTAGGTGACCAAAACTGCGCACAATACTCCAAATTCGGCCTCACCAATGCCTTATACAACCTCACCATAATATTCCATCTTTTTTATACTCAATACTTTGATTTATAAAGGCCAATGTACCAAAAGCTCTCTTTACTACCCTACCTACCTGTAATGCCACTTTTAGGGAATTTTGTATCTGTATTCCTAGATCCCTCTGTTCTACTGCACTCCTCAGTGCCCTACCATTTACCTTGTATGTTCTACCTGGTTTTTCCTTCCAAGGTGCAATACCTCACACTTGTCTGTATTAAACTCCATCTGACATTTTTCAGCCCACTTTTCCAGCTGGTCCAGATCCCTCTGCAAGCTTTGAAAACCTTCCTCACTGTCCACTACACCTCCAATCTTTGTGTCATCAGTAAATTTGCTGATCCAATTTACCACATTATCTTTCAGATCATTGATATAGATGACAAATAACAATGGACCCAGTACTGATCCCTGTGGCACACCACTAGTCACAGGCTTCCACTCAAAGAAGCAATCCTCCACTACCATTCTCTGACTTCTCTCATTGAGCCAATGTCTAAACCAGTTTACTGCCTCAACATGTATACCTAGCGACTGAATCTTTCTAACTAACCTCCCATGCGGGACCCTGTCAAAGGCCTTAGTGAAGTCCATGTAGACAACATCCACTACCTTCCCTTCATCCACTTTCCTTGTAACCTCCTCGAAAAACTCTTAATAGATTTGTTAAGCATGACCTACCACGCACAAAGCCATGTTGACTCTCCTTAATAAGTCCCTGTCTATCTAAATACTTGTAGATCCTATCTCTTAGTACTCCTTCCAATAATTTACCTACTACCGATGTCAAACTTACTAGCCTATAATTTCCCGGATTACTTTTAGAGCCTTTCTTAAACAATGGAACAACAGAGCTATCCTCCAATCGTCCGGCACTTCACCTGTAGATACTGACATTTTAAATATATCTGCCAGGGCCCCTGCAATTTCAACACTAGTCTCCTTCAAGGTCTGAGGGAATACCCTGTCAGGTCCTGGGGATTTATTTACTCTGATTTGCCTCAAGATAGCAATCACCTCTTCTTCAATCTGTATAGGTTCCCTGACCTCACTACCTGTTTGCCTTATTTCCATAGACTCCATTCCAGTTTCCTTATTAAATACAGATACAAAAAACCCACTTAAGATCTCCTCCATTTCTTTTGGTTCCATATATAGCCAATCACTCTGATCTTCAAGAGGACCAACTTTATCCCTTACTATCCTTTTGCTTTTAATGTACCTGTAGAAGCTCTTTGGATTATCCATCACCTTGACTGCCGAAGCTACCTCATGTCTTCTTTTAGCCCTCCTGATTTCTTTCTTTTGTACTTTTTATACTCCTCAAGCACCTTATTTGCTCCCTGTTTCTTATACATGTCTTACAACTCTCTCTTCTCTATCAGAATTCCAATTTCCCTAGAGAACCAAGGTTCCTTATCCTTATTCATTTTGCCTGGCTTTCTGGCTCTCAGCTTCACCCCACCCCCTCCAGTCTTCTCCTATCGTTTTGCATTTCCCCCTCCCCCTCCTACTTTCAAATCTCTTACTATCTTTCAATTAGTCCCGACGAAGGGTCTCGGCCAGAAATGTCAACAATAATTCTCCCTATAGATGATGTCTAGCCTGCTGTGTTCCACCAGCATTTTGTGTGTGTTGCTTGAATATTCAGCATCTGCAAATTTCCTTGTGTTTGTCTTCTATTTGGGACTTTGCATGAAACTTTAATATCATTTATTTTCAGCCCTGCTTCACTATCTACTCTGGTTCCCATCCCCTTGAAAATCTAGTTTAAACCCTCCCCCACCAATAGCACTAACAAACCTTCCTGCAAGAATATTGGTCCTCCTGTAGTTCAGGTGTGACCCGTCTTTCTTGTACATGTCCCACCTGCCCCAGAAGAGGTCCCAATGATCCTGAAGTCTGAAACTCTGCCCCCTACACCAGTTTGTCAGCCATGTGTTCATCCTCCAGAGCATCCTACTCTTAACCTCACTGGCACGTGGCACAGGTAGCAATCCTGAGATTACCACCCTCAAGGTCTTGCTTTTTAACTTCCTACCAAGCTCTCTATACTCACTCTTCAGGACCTCCTCACTCTTTCTTCCTATGTCATTGGTACCGATGTGTACCATGACAACTGGCTGCTCACTCTCCCATTTCAGAATACTGTGCACACGATCAGAGACATCCCTGACCCTAGCACCCAGGAGGCAACAAACCATCCGGGAATCCCTGTTGCGACCACAGAACCTCCTGTCTGTACCTCTAACTATCGAATCCCCTATCACTACCGCTCTCCTCTTCTTCCCCCACCTCCCTTCTGCACGCTAGAAGAGAGGGAAGTAAGCAATCAATGTTTTAAGCAGAGGGCAAAATAAGAAATACCTGCCTATAGAGACAGAGTGAACAGAAACTGGTCCTTCAGTGACATTGGAATGCTGACCATTTAGAACTAATCTTTACTTGTATTATTTCCCAGCATTTGCTTCATCACCTTTTATGTCTTGGTGTTTCAAGTGCTCATCCATGTGCTTCTTAAATGTTGTGAAGGTACCTGTCTTCACCAACTCTGGGTAGTGCATTTCAAATCGCAATCACCCTCTGGGTGAAAAATTTCTACCTACATGATTCCCCTACCCCTGACAGTAGACTAACTGGTTTATAGTTTATCCCTGCTGCCCTTGAACAAGGTATCATATTTGCTAATTCCATTCATCCAACATCTTACCTGTGCCAGTAAAGATTTAAATATCTCAGTCAAGGCCCTAAAAAATCTTCACAGTTTTGCTTCACTCCACCTTTGATCTGTACCCCATGTCTACATCCTAGCCAACTCAACTCATTTCTTAAGTTTTTTTTTGTTCCTAATCCTCAGCTTACCCAATTGATGCCAGGATTCCAACTCTGATACAATTAGAATGAGTTCATACCTTGAAAGGAAAAAAAGATACTTTTTTTTTGTTACTTTTCTCAGTCACTTTTTTCCCCACATGTTTAAAATGTAGTTTAGAGAATATGTGTGTGATATTTGCCAAATGAATTTTGGTCTTTGTTTTCTGATTGTGAAATCTTGTTCTTCATATTTTCATTTTAGCTTCAGAAGAATTGCCTGTTGTCTCTTTGCAGTGATCGTATCCTACAGGACGTCCCATTTAACAGGCAAGTAACCTTAAAGGTTTTTATGGAAACACATAAAAGGAAATTTCTCTTTAATGGATGAATGCAAGTCAATCCATCTACGATACTAATAGCATGATCCATGAGAACTTTAGTAACACCATGAAATAAAAAATAAGTCATGACATTAACATTGTTAGCCAAATGAATTATAATTAGATTAGATTCAACTTTATTGTCATTGTGCTGAGTACAGATACAAAGCCAATGAAATGCAATTAGCATCTAACCAAAAGTGCAAAAGAATAGTGTTATTTACAAAATAACTGCGAATAAAAAGTGCTACAGCATACAAATATAAGAGTACTGAGACAATACGATATGGGTGCACTACTGCTTAGTTCTGTGATGTGAAGTTCGGCAGGGTTACAGCCTCAGGGAAGAAGCGGAGGCTCCTGTAGCGCCTACCAGATGGGAGGAGAATAAGAAGTCTATGGTTAGGGTGAGATGCATCCTTGATAATGTTTTTCGCCCTGTCCAGGCAGCGTTTATGGTAAATGTTCTCAATGGTGGGTAATTGGGTGCCAATAATCTGCTGGGTAGTTTTCACCACCTGCTGGAGTGCTTTGCGGTCTGATACGGGACAATTGCCATACCACACTGAGATGCAGTTGGTGAGTATGCTCTCAATGGTACAGCAGTAAAAGTCCATCAGTATCCTGGGACAGAGGTGAGCTTTCTTAATGCTCTGCAGGAAATAAAGGCGCTGCTGCACCTTTTTGATCAGGGTGGAGGAGTTCAGGGACCAGGTGAGATCATCGGAAATGTGGACACCAAGGAATTTGAAGCTTGATGCATGCTCCACTACAGCTCTGTTGATGTAGGTGGGGACATGAGTGTGGCTCCTAGCATGCCTGAAGTCCACAATGATACCTTTGGTCTTCTGGGTGTTAAGGGCCAGGTTGTTGTCAGCACACCACGCGGCCAGGTGCTGGACCTCATCCTGTAGGCCGTCTCATCATCCCCTCTGATCAGGCCAACCACCATGGTGTCATCTGCAAACTTGATTATGGAGTTAGAACCATGTACAGGAAGGCAGTCATAGGTGAGGGCTCAGCACACAGCCTTGAGGAATCCCAACTAATGCACCCTCGTAGGGGAGGACACCAGCATAAAGGAGAAAAAACTGAGAAAACTAATCCATTTGATATCCAGACTGAATGAGGATACTCCATGACTTCTTTCACAGGGTTAGAAAATTGTTGAGGAATGTATGTCCTTTATAGCTTCCTTTTGCTGCCTTAGTAGCCCATGAATACAGCTTTTTCTAAGTAAAGACCTGGGATGACAAGAATTGGATTGCAACAAATTTTAGATAAACTTAAAGCTTGGAGACTAATGGAGAGATGGGAATGTAGATAATGTGTATCCTTTTGGTGTTAGCAAGTTGATCATAGGCCTCTGATTTCTAATAAAAACATGATGAAAATCAGGGTTCAGAAGATGGTAGCTGAAGAGATTGTGGAGGCATTAGTAATGACCTTTCAAGAATCAATTGTTTCTGCCATGGTTTCGGAGGACTGGGAAACTGCAAATATCACTCCACCGTTTAAGAACGGCGTGAAGCGAAGGATATTATAAGCCAATTAGCCTGACCTCTGGTTGGGAAGATGTTGGAGTCAATTGTTAAGGATGTGGTTTTGGGATATTTGGAAGCATATGATAAAATAGACCGAAGTCAGTAGCATGGTTTCCATGAGGGAAAATCCTGACCTTGACAAATCTATTGGAATTCTTTGAGGAAATAAGCAGGACAAGGAGAATCGGCAGATGCTGTGTACTTGGATCTTCAGAAGGCTCTTGAGAAGGTGCCGTTGTGTAACAAGTTAAGAGCCTGTGGTATTCCAGGAAAGATAATAGCATGAGTAGAGCATTAGCTGATTGGCAGGAGGCAAAGAGTAGGAATGAAGGGAGCCTCTTCTGAATGGTTGCCAGAGACTAGTTTTCTTCCAGAGGATTTGTTTTTAGGACCGCTGCGTTTTATGACGTATATCAATGATTCGGATGACAGAATTGACAGTTTAGTAGCCAAGTTTGCAGATGATTCAAAGATAGGTGAGAGGCAGGTGGTGTTGAGGAAGTAGGGAAGCTGCTGTAAGATTCGGATTAGGAGAATGGGCAAAAACTGCAGATGGAATACAGTGTTGGGAAGTGTTTGATAGAAGAAATAAAAGCATATACTATTTTCTAAGCAGGGAGAAATTTCAAAAGTCTGAGATGAAAAGGGACTTGGTAGGTTGAGGTAGTGGTGAAGGCAAATGCAACATTAGCATTCATTTTGGGAGGAGTAGAATATAAAAGCAAGGATGTAATGCTGAGGCTTTACAAGATGCGGCCTCACTTGGTATTGTGAGCAAATTTGGGCTCCTTTAAATAAGGATGTACTGTTTAGAGGAGGTTCACGAAAATGAAAGGCTTATGAGGAGCGATGGTGTCTCTGGGTCTTTTCTTGCTGAAATTTAGAATAATTGGGGGTGGGGTTTCATTGAACATTGATGTGGAGAGGATGTTTCCTATAGTGGGGGAGTCTAAAACCAGATGACATACCTTCAGAAAAGAAGGGTGTCCATTTAGAATAGAGATGAGGACTAATTTCTTCAGCCAGAGGATAGTGAATCAATGGAATTCGTTGCCACAGTTAGCTCTGTGGAGACCAGATTATTGGGTGTATTTAAGACAGTTAGGTTCTTGATTAGTCAGGGCATGAGAAGTCTCCGGGATAAGGCAGAAGAGTGGGGTTGAGAGGGAAATGGACCAGCCACGATGAAATAGCAGTGTAGTCTCAATGGGCATATAACCTAATTCTGCTCCTATGTCTTGTAGTCTTATGAAAAATTGGGAGACTCAGAAAGCACGCACAGAAAACTAAGGAATAGTGATGAAACTGAGTAATAAAAGCAATACAAGTGCTTGAAACAGAAATATTTTTATTATTGGCATTGTGGTCACATAGGATTGCAGTTTGTGCACTTTCTTGAAGCATTTTTAAAACTAATTCCAAATTTACGTATGAACATTTTTTTCTTCCCAGGTTTGAGGCAGCAAAATTGGTAATGCAATGGCTTTGTAACCATGAAGATCAGAACATGCAGAGAATGGCAGTGGCCATCATATCTATTTTAGCAGCAAAGGTATACATGTTTGTGTGCACATTGTTTTGAATGCGATTTCTAACTTGATGTCTCATTCTATAATATAGTTGTTGATCAGGCAAGTTAGTTTACATCAAAATCTGCATCAAACAAGATGCAAAGTGAAGTTCTCTATTCTTTCCCTTTGAACAACTACTTCAAGCATTCCCTTGGGGTAGCATCAAACTGTCTACTTTTCACGTGCCTTTTTGTTCCCTTCTTTCTGAGTGAATGAACCTTAGTTTGTATTGATTGTGTGTGATATTAGGCTTAACACTTTTACCCATCAACAGCTTTGCTGACAGTCTGGATTTGAAATACTTCTGGCAATCAGTGAAAGGGAAAACTTATCCATCATTTTGAGCTAATTTTGAACTTAGTAAAATGTTGGTGTCTTAGTATAACTTGCTACAAAGTCTCTGCTAATGTTTTGAATATACTCAAACTGAAATTATTCTTTAATTGGAAAGCAAATTATGACATGGTGGATTTCTTAAAAAAAAATCCAGAAAATGGTGGAAATCAAACATGTTTTGAATTGCAGAAAAAGGGAAGGAAGAGTGAATAAAGGGATTATCTATGATGAATGAAGACCAAGAAAGTTTGAATAACACAAATGTAGTAGTGCTTTCTGAGAAAGGTTGATAAGAGCCTGTTAATTGCAAGTTATCTGGAAGATTTGAAAATGGAAGGAGATGAATGTGAACAGAGAGTGAGGTACACACTGAATGCAAAATGAAAGAATGCTGAGAATGGGGGAGGGGGAAGCGAAACGGGGATCATCAACCTGTTAAATGAACTTCATCAAAACCTGGTCAATTCTGACACAGTTGAAAAAGGCATGTTGTCTGAAATCTGTAGTGCTTACTTTGAGTCAAGTTGGGCCTCATTAAAATAATCCAAGATATCAGAGTGGCAGAGGATAGAGAATTCATTTAATTTTTATGTAACATATTTTATAGCTTTCAACAGAACAGACTGCCCAACTTGGTACCGAGCTCTTCATTGTCAAGGTAATTAGTTTTTCTTTTGCTGCTACACTTGTACAGATCTATTTGGATCAGATGTTCATGGGAGAAGTATTTCCAATTGTTTATGTTGGAAATGAGCACACAGGCATGTTGTGTGCTAGTTCATTGTTACTTTAGTGAGGTATACGCATGATGTGGTGGTTTGATCATGTATTCCTTTTAATTACTTTCACATAACCATGTAAACAAACAAGGATGCTTAATCAAACAATATATTTACAATATTACTCAAACCTTACTGAAATACTCCTCCCTGCTGAGCTATAAACCAGCTCAATATAGAATGTATATCAACTTTTATATATACCATGTGTGTGTACCTACAGATGGAGATGGATAGTTTGGTGTTACTTTAGTGAGGCACTCATATGACATGGTGGCATTATAACATATGCCATTCATGTACTTTTGCATATAACCTGTAATGAATTATGTTAACAAACATTTAATCAAGCAATAAACATACAATATTACTGAAATATTAAATACACAACAATTACACATGAATTTTCTTTTGTGTATCATAAATGTTTTCATTAGCCACAAAACTAACCAATGAAAAATTTAATACAAATAGAAAAAACTCAGGAAATTTGGCAGCATCTGCTGGAAGGAAGCTTTCCAGTTAATGGCCTTTTTCATTTTG
Source organism: Hypanus sabinus (assembly GCF_030144855.1). NCBI lineage: Eukaryota > Metazoa > Chordata > Chondrichthyes > Myliobatiformes > Dasyatidae > Hypanus > Hypanus sabinus. The sequence continues at coordinate 43,201,809 of NC_082716.1, read as the reverse complement.
ATGAAGTCAGTGATCTGAAATGTTAATTTTTTTCCCCTCTCTAGAGCTACAGCTTAATCTGAGAAATTCTTGTGCTTTCTATTCATTAAGATTTCAAGCACCTGTTGTGCTTTTCTATTTAAAGTATTGAATAGTTCCTATTTGCACTTTTTGTTTTTAATTGGATTACTGCACTTGGTCAAGTGGATGCGCTTGCTGGAAATGCTTATTTTTGCTGTTACACTCATTCAGATGTACATTAGGAAAGCACAATTTAAGTTAATCAATTCCTGTCTTAATGGTTAAAATAAAGTAGAATTTTATTTTCATGCCTTTGGAGTAACTGAATGCCTATTCTAAGAAGGCATTGAAACCAAGTTATATCCCAGTGAGCTCAAGCATTGACATATCAAACAATGCCTCACTGTTGCCTTGACATACTTTAGAAAGGAACATGGGCTTTATCAGTCTTTAGCATCTTAAATACAATATTGGTTTCTGCCTCAAATGTTCTTGTCTCAAATACTTGAGAAAACAGTTCGTACACCCCAATTCCTTTATCAAAAAGATGAATTGCAGTCTAGACTGTGCAGCTTCCTGATGGTCCTAACTTAACCTGTCATCTAGAAAAATGTGGCAAGTTAATTTTGGATCCTGTTTAGTATCCTCTAACTTAAAGAATGTAGATTTAGTGTATCTCTTCCTGTTTTCAGTATTTGTTTCGGTATATTGTATTAGGCACAAACATTCTATGAGAAGCCAATATTGTATTTCAGATGCTAAATGGGACTGGATGCACTACTGCAATCTGACCTTTGCTCCTTTCTAGTCTACACCAAGACCAGAATTGAGCCATTAGTTGATTGGTCAACTGTTGTGCACCTGCTGAATATCATTCATTTGAACAGTCTAGAAGACTGTTCAATTACTGCAAAGGCATGTTCACAAAATTAAAGATGAAACCTCCATCATCCTAAAGTGCCAATGCCTTGGATGTGTGATTTTTGACTATTAAACCTAAAAGCTGAGGATACATATAATATTTTATGACATTGCTCCAAAGAAGAGCTGTGCAGTTACCCTTGATATCTTAGTCAAAATTTATCCCCTAATCTGTTTTTGGGATTGTCAGTTACGTTGAAGTTGTGGTAGCTTATTCATACAAATTTGCTGGTGTGAGTTCTACATTGCAATTGCTATTACAAAAGTACTTTATTGGCAATAAAATATATTGAGATATCCAGATGATGTTAAAGATGCTATGTAAAAAAAAAAGACTTAAAAGTAATTTTATCTTGACAAGTACACAATTGAAGACTTCCAGCTGTATATTGTTCGGTCTGAGCAAGTTAGTTCTCATATAAACTTTTGGCAATGTCTTTGTGCTCAACATCTCATCTATCTCTCATGGTCTTAATAATAGATTACTTGTTACCTAGTTACTTGTGATAACTGTAAACCATTACATCCTTCCTGTGCTCTGTTCTGCCTTACAGAAATTGCTGCATATAGTAGAGCAGAAGACAAGTCAGTCGTTGGTGGACACCACGTTAAAGTTTACACTTAGCGCACTTTGGAACCTGACAGATGAATCTCCAACCACCTGCAAGCACTTTATAGAAAATCAGGGTTTAGAATTATTCATGAAAGTACTTGAGGTAATTTTATTTAAATGGGTAATAATGCTCTGCATTTTATTTCTTTCCTGTTAACTTGATTACAGAATTTGGGCAGATGATTTATCCTGCACTTTTCCTGTTCTCTTCACTCTTCCATTGCGGGGTGACAGTCATCAAACCAGGGTAGTATATGTGGCGGGAGAAACTGAAACAGTGTTTTGGCTGGCGACCTCGCCGGTAAGCCTGAGACTTGAGGGAGTTTTGGGAGATGCCAGGGAACAATCAGAGAAAGAATAGACTTGGAAAGAAATACTTAAAACAAAACAAAAAAGAATTTCAAGAACTTCAAGGAGGTAAAAAGGGAGTGGCAAAAAAATTGAGTGTCTTAAAAAATTCTTTGTACCTGGGAAATAAAGAAATGACTGAGGCATTAAAAAATATTATCTGTCTTGATTGTAGGACACAGCTAAATGTTGGAGAAATGTAAGGAGTGCTGGGTTTAATGGTAGTGATAAATTGTAATAGTGAGCCTACAGCCCAGCAGACATTTGGATACTGAAACTGATCTACCTCAATCTTAAATTCTCCATGTCTTGGTGATTGGAACCAACAATTGTAACACCTTGTTCTTTAGGTGGAAAGTAAATCTCTTGACCCAAAAAAACCCCCAAAAATGTGACCATGGAGATTTATAAAATCAGGACATACTTAGGCAAAATCAACATAATATTGTGAAAAGAAAATTTGCCTGGCAAATCTGAGACCTTTTTATTTGTAACTGTAACAGGCAGGGTGGTTAAAGGAGGGAAAACCAGCAGATGTGGTATATACAAGACAATTAAGATGTCATACAAAAAAAAAGGACTCAGAGGATTAGCGATAGCATGTTAGCATGGATGTAGCATTGGTTAACAGACAGAAAACTATGGAATAAATGGGTTGCATTTTAATCTTGTTGGACTATTGGAATCAAGAGGCTATAACATGTCCCGATGTTGTGATTAAAGTCTATCTATGTTGGTGGGAAAATGAGCAGTGAAGATTGCGCTTAAAATTTAGAAAAGAGGTAAAGTAGTTTAAATAAACTGTGAGAAACCAATCATCTCCTTTACAAGAAGTTGAAAACAATAGTAAGGATATCTTACTGGGATCTCAGTTCTGGTACTGTTGTTTAGTCTCTGTACTAAGGAAGGATATCTTTGTATTGGAATTGGCACGTCATAGACTCACAAGATTTATTAAAAAAAATTCAGTTTCTAAATACATTTATTATGTGTGCGTTGTACAACCCTCAGATTCGTCTTTCCACAGACAGCCACAAAACAAAGAAAACCATGGAACCCCTTCAAAGAAAAATATCAAACCCCCAAAGCGCAACAAAAAAAGGCACAAAAGAGCGGGAAAACATAATGTAAAACATCAATCACAAGGCAACAAAACAGTCCAGGAATGTTCATTTTCAGCTCAGTTCAGTTCAATCCAGCGCAGTGTTGTTTGTTGACCGCACACCGGATAGTCCACCCCGGTCAAAATAGTTCAGCAACCAGAAATACACGTGAACTACAAAGTCCATTTCACGAGCTGTGCCGATTAAACCTTGCCCACAACGCAAGATTCTGGCAGCAATGAGCGAGAGGGAGTGAGACTGATTGAATGAAAGCACCTTTCTCCAGGAGCAGCAAGCAAGAGGCCAGTCACTTGCAGGCTGAATACCAACTCACCTTCCGCTCTCATCCTCATCAATTTCAATCTTCCTCGATGCTTTAATTGGCAAGATGTTTTGTTTGGCAGTAATTGATCATTCCTCTATTTCAACTCCATTTCTCGCTGCTCTTGTTCGGACAGAAAAGCTTAAGTAAGGTTGATTTATATGCAGTGGAGTATAAAGGACAGACAGGTGATTTGATTATTTGAAGATAGGGTAGATGTTACGAGAATTTAGAATGATAGAGCTCTGCACACAGTTTTTTGGGAGAATTTAGTGGGTTAGACAGTGTGCTTATAAGACTATCTCAAAAAGGATGTGTTATTGGAGAGAGTCTAGAGGAGGTTCGTGAGGATGATTCCAAGAATGAAGAGGTTAACATGAGGAGCATTTGGCAGCTTTGAGCCTGTGCTCACTGGAATTTAGAAGAATGTGGGGTGGGGGGGGGGGGTTCTCATTGAAACCTACTGAATATTGAAAGGCCTAGACAAGGTGAATGTGGAGCAGATGTTTCCAATGGTGGGGGTATCCAGAACTATAGGGCACAGCCTCAAAGTTGAGGGGAACCTTTTAGAACAGAGGTAAGGAGGATTTTTTATTTTTAGCCAAAGAGTAGTAAATATGAGGAATGCTCTGTGGTGTAGGCCAAGTCCATGGTTATATTTACAGCATAAGTTGATTTTTTTCTGATCAGTCGGCATCAGAGAGAGATGAGAAGGCAGGTGTATGGGGTTGAGTGGATCTGGAATCAGCCATGATGGAATAAGTAGACTCAATGGGCTGAATGGTCCCTTCGTCAGGAGTTGGAATGATGGAGTTAGCTTGAGTAACTAAATATTTCCTGACCTAATTGCTTTTGAGGTGATGGAGAACTGTCCAGAACCTGTACAATTCATCTGGTGAAGGTTGTCTTCTCAAGCTGTGGTGTTCTAGGATTAATTATGGTTATAGTAGTATACTATTTGGAGGAAAAATAACTTGAAGGACTGCAGGAAGAGGGTGGAGAATGATACTGATATGGTTCTCTATAAAGAACCATATGAACTCAGTGGCTAAATGGCCATCCTCTATGCCTAAATTTTCAAGGACATTGCATTTTCATGAAACAGAATTCATTCAGACGTGGAGAATTTCTCATTATATACTTGCATGAATGCTGTAATTGGTGGAACAGCTTTGTGAAGTTTGATGAGCCATTTGGTTTTCTTGTCAGACCATTCCATATAAAAGTGTTCAAGTGTCAGGTAACAATTGTTGAGGTGTCACCCCAACAATTCCCAGTTTTTGAAGTTCAAGAACTTGGAAATGGTAATGACATTGAATATATTCCAGATGTTTATTGTGTGGTATAAAGGTTGTTTGTTACTGAGGCAATGGATAAGTGAGGGCAGGGAAAAGTCTAAATGTTTGTTTTCAAGCTATCCGTGAATGGAATTGGACACTGTCAGAATGACAGTTCACATTCTCATTTCTGACTTTGCTACCCTTGCCTTTCTTCTGGTATGACGGCACACTCAGTTGCAGCAGCCTCTCCAGGTCCAATAAATAGTGTAATAATTTGTTCTTTACCATTGCAAGACACTGCTGCATATTAAGAACATCAAGTACTGCAGGTCTACCCGTCTAGCAAGTTGTTGATTAGTGGTAGAGCTGGATTTGCTGCATATTGTGTCATTGCTTGCTGCAGCCACCCAAGGAAGGTGGTGTCAGAAATTGTGTGCGGTGCTACAGATGATTGTCTTAGATGTTTTTCGTGTGATCGGAAGACCCTGTTGGACATTGGTAGTTAGAATACTGTAAGTCGGGTTCATTGGGGAGGTGCATGGCCTCGGCTGTTGTGCTGATCAGGTGCTTGTACTGTGGCGTTGCGTGCTGCAGCCACCCGGGGAGAATGTGGGAGAATGTGCTATATGCTGTGTGTGACTGTTGGTACTGTTTTTTGCACCTTGGCCCTGGAGGAACATGGTTTCATTTGGCTGTATTATGCATATGGTTAAATGCCAATGAAACCTGAACTGTCATTCATGAGGCAGCAGAGATGGGTGGGCCTGGGATACTTCTCTTAAGAGGTCTGAGAAAATCTAATAATGGGGATGCTAGTTAAAATGAAATCCAGCAAAGGTTGATGTACAGCTAGAGTACAGGACATGGCAAGAATATTTGGAATACTTTGCATTAATGTAGTAATGCAAATATTGATTGAAATATTTTCACTGATGAAATATTGATCCAAGTGGAAAAGGTAAACTGTAATATAAATTAGCCCTTCCAGTAAGGAAGGGATAGTTAACAATTAGAGTGATTCAGTTGTTTGGTCTGGACAATTGTATCCAGAGTTGCTATGGGGCAATGCGTGCTATAATCTTTTAACCATCACTAGCTATGGAGGAGGTACTGAAAGAATTGAACAGTTGCCAATGTGGTAGTCTTTTATGTAAAGACATTTCTAATAATTCCAGGCCTGAGAATCTAACTTTATTAGAGGGTAAACTTTTTGAAACTATAATCAGAGGGGAAGAAACACAGGTCCTTGGACAGGTTTGAATTGGTGAGAACCAGAGTACAAATAGTAGTCTAACCCAACTTGAACTGTTTGACATAAGAGGTTAACCCTTCAGTACCTGTCACATAGTACGAATGATGCTGACTAAATTATTTCCTCCTTGTCTAAAATACTGTTTTTTAAAACCATTTCATATCATGAGTTTCTATCTAGACAGTACATCTTGATGACTCCTATTCCTGTTTTAACAGTCCTTTCCATGTGAGCCATCCATCCAGCAGAAGGTTCTTGGTTTGTTGGTAAGTATGCTTAATATTATGAAAAAGATTCCCCATCCAGACTAAATGTTTTGTATGTTTCTGTATATGGAAGAGGGAAGGAGTCCGGGATCCAATTTCTCTCTACAACTACGATTATTAGGGGAAACTGAGTCTGTAGTTTGAGAGATGTTTTGTTCATATTTTATATAAATCTCTTAAATAATTGTTACAAAGTATGATTTCTGAAAACTGACTATTTAATTTACAAATTTGAATTCAGAGATAATACAGGTGATTTTTCAGTTTTTGTCTTTACTTTTTCTCCCGTTTCTCAGATGAACATTTTTATAACAATCTGTGATTGGGACATACTTTTGATAAACTCATCAAAAAAGCTTAAGACTTCATAAAATTATGAACCCATAGTTTTTCTAAAACACTTTTCATGTTTTGTTACAATTGCATTTACCATAAACTTTGTCACAGTCAAAGATAAGATTGCTCCAAAAGAGAAAATTGCAAGCAATATTCTTGCACTCTGAAGTAATCTAGAAAACTGGAAATATTTTGACTCCAACTATGCTCAGAACTATATTTTGTTGAAGGAATTAATGCTGGAGGTGAACAGAAAATGAGTTTTTCAACAATAAAACATCCTTTTGATGCAGTGTCCAATACTTAAATAACTTTTTTATATTTTAGAACAACATAGCGGAAGTAAAAGAACTCCATCCTCATCTAATGAAGAAGAGCTTCATTGAGCACATTAGGTAACAATTATTTTGCCATTTTGAGTTTCAGGATATTTGCCTTTTTCTTTAAACTTCTCTTTCCCCAGTTTACTGCAGTAGGGTTTTCACTGCATCCGAGCAGGAAGTGCTAAAACCTGAAATACAAAGCAGAATATTTTTCCTCAAGAAATGTACAAAAGAATTATTATATAGCGATCATGATTTCTTGGAATTTTTAAAATAGTTTAAATACACTTTTTACTGGGATGGGTGATCAACATTTTCAAATCAGTTTATATAGTGTACAAGATATTAGGAAACATTTGTTTCATATGAAATTTTAAAATGGAGCACCGCAATGCATAAACAGGCCCTTTGACCAACCATATCTTCTTTGACCATGATGCCAAACCAACTTAATCCCACCTGTCTGTGCTTGTGGTCTGTGTCCCTCTATTTCTTGCCTTTTCATGTGTGTTGAAATATCTTATCAAATGTGTCATGTTTGTTTCTACCTGGCAGCACATTCCATGTTCCGACCATCTTATATTTTAAAAAAAACTTTGCATTGTATGTCTCCTTTCAACTTCCCTCGCTCACCTTAAACCTATGCCCTCTCGTATTTGACCTTGTGGGAGGGGGAGAATCTCTGCTTCTCAGCCCCATGAGTGACTCTCATTATTTTAGGGCTGTAACACTCCAATCCAGGTATTATCCTGTTGAACCTCTTCTGTGTTCTCTAAAGCCTCTGCATATGTGCTTTAGCTCGATGACATTAAAGTTCAATCTTGACAATATTTCAGACTCAGATTTATTATCACCAGCATGTGACGTGAAATTTGTTAACTTAACAGCAGTAGTTCAACACAATACATAATATAGAAGAGAAATAATAAATAAACAATAATGTATATTAAATTGCTTTTTTTAAGTCCAAAAACAGAAATACTGTATATTTTTTTTTAAAAAGTGAGGTAGTGTCCAAAGATTCCATGTCCATTTGGGAATTGGATGGCAGAGGGGAAGAAACTGTTCCTGAATCGCTGAACGTGTGCCTTCAGGCTTCTATACCTCCTACCTGATGGTAACAGTGAGAAAAGGGCACGCCCTGGGACACTGCTCCCTGAAGGTGTCCTGAGTACTTTGTAGGCTAGTACCTAAGATGGAGCTGACTAGATTTACAAACTTCTGCAGCTTCTCTCGGTCCTGTGCAGTAGCCCCTCCATACCAGACAGTGACGCAGCCTGTCAGAATGCTCTCTGCAGTACAGCTATACAAGTTTTTGAGTGTATTTGTTGACATGCCAAATCTCTTCAAACTCCTAATGAAGTATAGCCACTGTGTTGCCTTCTTATAACTACATTATGTTGGGACCAGGTTAGATCCTCAGTGATCCTGACACCCAGGAACTTGAAGCTGCTCACTCTCTCCACTTATGGTCCCTCTATGAGGATTGCTTTGTGTTCCTTTGTCTTACCCTTCCTGAAGTCCACAATCAGCTCTTTTGTCTTACTGACTTTGAGTGCCAGGTTGTTGCTGTGGAACCACTTCACTAGTTGGCATATCTCACTCCTGTACGCCCTCTCGTCGTATTGTCAGCAAATTTATGGATGGTATTTGAACTCTGCTGAGCCACAGTCATGTGTACATAGAGAGTGGAGCAGTGGGCTAAGCACACACCCCTGAGGTGTGCCAGTGTTAATTGTCAGCAAGGACAATATGTTATCACCAATTCGCATAGGTTGTGGTCTTCTGGTTAGGAAGTTGTGGATCCAATTGCAGAGGGAAATACAGAGGCCCAGGTTCTTGAACTTCTCGATCAGGATTGTGGGAATGATGGTATTAAATGCTGAGCTATAGTTGATGATCAGCATCCTGACGTAGGTGTTTGCGTCGTCTAGCTGGTCTAAAGCAGTGTGGAGAGCCATTGAAATTGTGTCTGCTATTGAGATTTACAAGTAAGATTACTTATAAATTTTGTAACTTCCAATGGAGAGTGTTAACCATATGTCCAGGTACGAGCGAACCATCATTCCCTTTGGAGCTCCAGTATCCAGAGATATCTGATACAGATGTCCTACTACCAGAGCAATACACACTAAATACTGGAGGGAATCAGCAGGTCAGGTTGCCTTATTTACAGTCTATGTTGTCTATTAATTTAACTTGGCATGAAAGAGATCAAAATAATGCTTCTTGTGTAACATATGAAAAGCCAAACATTAATAGCACGATTTATGAATATTTACTTAAAATTGGCACTCAGTCACATGCTGCATAACTTGAGAGAATTTCAGACTTGTTTGATGCCTCTCAGGAAAAACGTGTCTGAGACGTGAGATAAATCCTTCATTAGCAAAGTCTTCCACGACATGCGAAAGTGAACAGACCATACCAACAAAACAGTTTGAAAAAGCCAAGTATTTTCTGGCTTAGGCCACTGTCAAATTCATTAAATCATAAATATTCAAAAATTATTAAAATATAATTTAAATATATTGTAGGAATATAAGAAGAATTAAAAACCTTATAAATTAAACTTGAAAAATCTTGATTAGCAGACAGATCTGGGCCATTAATACAGAAGCACAAATTTGAATCCTACCATGGCAGCTCGGTAAATTAAATCCATGGAATTAACACTGCCCCTAATGGCAACATTGAAACTACAGGGTTGCAGTGAAAATCCATCTGATTCACTAATGTTAACAAGGAAGGCAAATCCACCTTTCTTGGCCGGACCTTTGTGTATGTCCAGATGCAACAACATGCTTGCACTCTTGCATAACTATCTATGCAGTACATAGGCAGTTAAGCGTTGGCAATAAATGAAATAAAATCTTAATTAATACTTGCATCGTCTTCTTGGAGCTACTGAAATAATATCTGAACTTAAAACTTTATATGGTTGAATATCAATTGTATTTTGAAGAGGTGATGTTGAAATCCATTTAACCTTGCATAATTAATTGTAAAATGACAACTGCAGTATTTTGCATATTGATGGATTTTATTCCCTCCTCTTCAGAGATGCTGAGAAGTAAGTGTTTCATGGAATCTTAAGGAAAACCAGCATTAAACAAGTTTGGCCTGGAGGTAGTTGGGATGATTTTAAAGAAAGAACCTTGAGTGGAAGAATTTGAGAGAATAGGGGTCAGTTAAAGTAGGCACTACTCAGTAAAAAGAGCAAGAACATAGATACCACTCTAAGAAAAATTGAATATTTGGGTGTATAGTTTAGTGGGGAGGAGAAGGGTGGTGAAGAGATGTGGTGTGGCATTGTGACATTTGAATAAGACTGCAAATACCAAAGAGGCCTTGTTTAAGAGGGTGGGAAGCCAGTGTGTTCTAGTTTGATCTGGAATAATTAATTTGTAGAAGAATTGTTATGAAGGTTTACTCAGTTAATTTGTTTTCTGCTTGGACCTGTTCTGATCCAGTATATTTTTGGAATAGGTACTATCCTAATGCACACTGTGTTCTGTTTTTAGTGTTTTATTACATAACAAAGAAGTGGAAGTTAGTTACTTCGCTGCAGGAATAATTGCTCATTTGATATCCCGGGGGCTACATATTTGGACACTGGATCTTGACCTCCGGGCTTCTCTTCTGGAACAATTGGTATGTTTGTACACATTGCTGGTTTGATCTCCATGAGGATTTCTAAAGTATAACATTTATTTACAACAAAATTAATGGACTTCCATCATGAAAATGACTTGCATTTTCTTGTATCTCTCCATCTGAGTTAATAAATTACTGTTAACTTCCGAATCCCTAATCTGTGTAGTATATGGCACCACACTGAAATCCATAGTTCCTGCCCATCCACTATGTTAGCAACATTATTAAAATTTGCTAAACATTTTATTTCCCTTTCCATTTATTCTGAAGTAGGGGTGTTACTGTTTTTTCAGTAAATAAAAATAATGCTACATACAGTAGTTTAATGCCGAGAGAAAAGTCTTCATCTGCTGGTGACAAACAATAAGTAGGTAGCTGTACAATTTATTTGATCTTGGGATTTTACTTAAACGAATTCACTCTAACCTTTGCACTGAAGTATAACTCTCTTTAGACTGCAAAGTGCAAAAGTATTGTTTATGTTCTTCTATAAGCCTGTTATTTAATTCATTTTACATAATGGCACATGGAGATTGTTAAAGATTATTGAAGTTTGTAAGTCATGAAATAGTGACTTTTTAAATTACATAAATCTAAATTATGTTTGCTAGTGATATTTGTGTTCACCTACCATAATAGCATCTTTTTTAGTTTATTTCTAAAGAATAATACTTGATTATCTGCTGATAGATTAATCTACACTTTTTTTTCTTCTTCCTTTCAGCATTCAGTTATTTTAAATTGGCCAACACCAGATTGTGAAATGGTAGCTTATAGGTATGTTATTTTTTGTTATTAGACTTGGAGATTAGTCTTTATCTGTCATTATACTTGTATCTCATCCTCACTCTAACTAGGCCAGCTAACTGGAGGGGATGGGTCAGCAAGGGGTTATGGATAGCTTATAAAATATGTTCATGAACTTCACAATTCTTAAAGAATGATTTCAAACAAAAATATCCAAATTTCTTTCATAAATGTGTTTGTTCAGATTATATGTTTGCCCTGTGCCTCTTGATTGAGAGATTGGCGAGTTTGGGCTGAAACTTCAAAGTAGTATAGCTATGTTGCCTCATAGATGTAGCACTGCATTTCTAATTTTCCAATTTATCTGGTCTTACTGCAGCAGTTATATGAATTAGTAATTAAGAATAAGTTGAATTTGGAAGTGTACATGTATCAATCAGGATGCAGATGTTAAATGGTTGTTGAGTTGATTTAGAAAGGAATGAAATAGTTGATGAATATTCCTTGATCTCTAAATTTTGATGCAATTTATCTCATTAAACTTCACTTTTTAATGTAACAATGCTTCAACTGGAAAAAGTTGTTTTCTTTTCAACTAAATGAAGTATTTTTATTTCCCAGGTCATTCAGTCCATTTTTCCCATTGTTAGAGTGTTCTGACACACCAGGAGTACAGATTTGGGCTGTCTGGGCAATGCAACATGTCTGCAGTAAAAATGGTGAGCTTTTGTGTGTCTAGCCAAGATTAAGTTATGCTATGTTGTCCATTTGGGTTACTAATTTTTAAAAGACAGATCCAATATTTTGGATTCTTGTAAGAAAGTGTTCACATTATGTTAATTGGAGCTTACAGGTTTTTAATTAACTTTGCCCTGACTTGTTCATTAATGTAACACTTCTTGTGCTAATAATTCATAACATTTGAGCCAGGAATACATATTAATTAACTAAAATTTCAGTTTTCACTGTTCAGTTGTCTATCAAAAGAAAAAAAAATTGCAAATGTTGATCAGGAATGATTAATATTTTGGGTGTGATATAAAATTGGTAAATCTGATCCTGAGTTACCTCTAGGTGGGCTTAATTAGGCATCAGAATTACTATTAGCATTATGGTTTTGATTTGTGGTTTATTGATATCCATTGTGACTTGTATTATAGCATGTAAATTTCAAGAGTGGCTTCCAATATATTTTCTTTTCTACAGCTCCTAGATACTGCAGCATGCTCATTGAAGAAGGTGGAATGCAACAGCTGTACAATATCAAGAACCATCCACAGATTTCACCAGACGTTTTGCAGATTGTTATTAGCATTATTGAAAGTTTAGAGACATACATTATGCGCCATGGAAATGTCTCTTTCTGCCACAAAAAGCCACAAATTAAGCAGTGTGATCTAAAGAATAACCAGGATTAATTGTATTGAGAGAATGTACCAGTAATTTAAAAAGAAAACACTCATTTTATAAATTAGGCTCCTTTCAAAATGTTCAAGATTGCTCATAATGTAGCTTTGATTTCCCATTGGGAAGGGAAAGGAGATCAGATCTCAGATCAAATACTACACTAGCCCAGTATAGCCAAGTAGCAGAAGAAATGTGAAACTCTGACCTATTTCTGTATGACTCGAAAAACTATACTGTTCCTGAAGAATTTTAAAAATCATTACCTGTGTGGCAGAATTTATTGTCTTGAGTTGTATTGTACAACACAAAAGATTAGCCCTTTAATCCATTGTGGGTTTTTTTGGTACAACTATCCAGTGATCTCACTTTCCTTGCATTTCCCTTTACAACTCTTGAAGTGAATGCTGGTTAAGATGGTGCTCCCTTTATTTGTTGCTCTTAGCTGCACACCTTTGCTATGTATTTCCACAACCACCTTCAACCCTTTAACCTCTGCTCAGTTGTAGTTTTCTTTTTATATTATTAAAAGCTTGTCTGTAGTTTCCACTTAAAAATCAATGTCATTTTCTATAACTTTATTATCCTTTCTATAATGGACTAAATCAGCACATTAAATCATTTAAGCATGATTTTATTCAGACCTGCAAAAAAATACAGTATCCTTATTTATAAATTCTTATTCCCCAAAACATTTTAACAGCATTGTAGCCTTCATGCCTGGTCTAATTCAACAAGGGGAACCAAGTTTTTAAGGTTGGGGTTTTCCTGGAATCAGCAGTTAGGATTTTTGCTTAAAACCTTCGAGTTACTTTAAAGGAAAGTTCACTTTTCACTATGATTGAAATATTGCATGTGGAGTTCTTGGATTTACCATGTGTTTTAGTATCAAGGGATGTTTGCTTATTATTCCTAACGTAGAAGGAACAGATGATAAGTTTAAACTACTTTGGGTCCTACAGATGCAGATTATGTGCTTGTGGTGCTGTGGCTGTTGTGTTGGATATGTAATATTGCAGCATGATTTGATTTCAGTTCGACTCAGACCACTTCAAAAGGATAATACTTTGGAACCTACTGCCAACTGCAATTTGGGATGAAATTTTAGGGGCAGAGTTAATCCGATGTTCATTTAATCTGGTAATGAAAATGCTTGCAAATTCAGTTTGTGGTGATTGTTTTTCTCACGCCTTTGATTTCAGAATACAGCCTTGAAATAAATTTCTCTCGTACTTCTCAAACCCAATATTGTAAAAATATTAGGAATTAATGAAATACTGAAACCATGCATGGGATTGTTGAAAGTCCCAAAATATCTCAGTAAGACAAATGGACAATGATTAATATTCAACATGACTTTTGAATTACTGAATGGAATTACCATAATTGCAATGGTGTTTGCTGTTAAATATTTCTACAAGTTATCTAGATGCAGTTGACGTTGACCACAGTGGAATGTTGGTTTTTGGTGCTGTCTTTGCAAATGTTCATTCTGCAAGCAGCAGCTTTTATTTGAGTAAATGTTGCTGATGAAATGTTTACTTAATCTGGATGTCACTCATATGCCAACCTTTTTTTTAAAAGAAAGAATGGAAATGTTGAACTGTATTGAGCTTATTTTTTGATCTTTGTCCCAACACCTTTTGTTCCCTTTTTAAAACAATTTTGTACAACATGTTACCTCCCTCAAAGAAAAATGCTTTTGGAAAAACCTGAATTGGCTTTGTATTACTGTATTTTGTTTTTTCATATTGCTTGCATATGTTTATGATATTACTGGTTTTATGATTTTTTTTCTGCTCTGACTCTTCCCTTCAATACCTCATTTTTTAAAAAAAATGCATTCTATTAAAAATATTTGATTTAGCATTGCTATTTATTGTAAGTGTTAATTCTTTGGGGGAACTGGTTTGGGGCAACTACCTTGTTTTTGTTTTTTTCCTCTCTCCTCCACTGGTAATGAATGCACATGATCTGACAAGACCAGTGAGTACAGCTAATTGTCTGTCTTGTTCATCTATCCTGTATGCGGATACTGGATGGTGTGTTTACTGCTTCTGTGGAAGGATTATTTTTAATTCATCTGCAGAAATGTGGTCTGAATATTACTTTTGCCAGGGAGTAATAATGATGGCATCCTGGATTTCTCTACAGATTATTTAGACAGTCCAGGGGTCCCCAACATTTTATGCCATGGATCCTACCATTCACCAAAGGGGCCGAGTTGGGAACCCCTGATTTAGACTATGCACGAGTCAGTAATTGTGCACGACATAGACCCTCAGATTGCTAACCTTGCATGGTATAGAATGGAGATGCTATCCTTGAGTAGTATGCAGCAAAAAAATTACTGTGGAATAATTACATCACAGAATCAATGAATCCAAGATAGCACTTGTGTACAATGTTCCTTTGGTCAATGTCTTCTGGATAGATTATGAAACCTGTTTTTCATTTGTTTGTTTCTTGTCTTGAATGTGATTCTGGAACTGTTGGGAGTCTGCATTTTGCTGTTTAGAGATCGTTTGGGTGCTTCAGTGCTCTTGTAGTTTTGGAAGATTCTGGGAGGCAGAGGCAGCATGAATGAACCTCGTGGCAAGAAGGCTGCAGGATGGCACAAGCCAATGTTTGTCCCATTTTGTCAATTAAAGCTCCCATTGTTCACCCATTAAACTGACAAGGGAGATTGAAGTGAGTGCAGAGGGTGAATGCTGGCTGCTTGCCTTTTTGACTGGTTACTCGGTACCAGAGAAGGAAAGGCCTGCTGCTGCAGAGAGTGATGTCCGTTTTTTTTTTCACATTTTGGGTTTGAACTTCGGACTATAGACCTTTTTTCTCAGTTCTGTAGTTTTTATATATTTTTTTGCCTGATCATGTGTGGGGAGGGGGTTTTTGGGGGGGGGTGTTGATGTGCGTGATCCATTTTGTTTGTTTTTTTGTTTTGTGGGGAGATGGTATTAGGGGGTTTGATTACACTGCCTTTCTTTTCTTTCTTGGTTTCATGGCTACCCGGAGAATTGAAGAATTTCAGAGTTACACACCGATAATAAATGAAAGTTTGAAATCTGTCCTTTTTTTTTTACTGTGCCTTAGAGCCCCGCAAGTTTATATCAACAGTTTGCAATTGAAATCATTCATCCAACACTGATTCTTGAACAATACCCCTGCTCTATCCTCCAGAATAACCAGAAAGCTACTTGAACTCAAAGGGTTAAATAGTAAAGAGGTTTTGTACAAAGTACAGTTGTAATTCAGAACATTAGGTTAAGGATTGGGTTATTGTTTAAGGGGCTTCGATAAAAGATGGGAGGGTGATGTATGGAAGTGAGTATCAGGGTTAACTACTCTGTAGCAATACATGAGCAAAACTACTGAAAACTGACCAGCAACACAATATGTTGGGATTAAACTAGCTATCAGACCAAATGGATGCGTGGTTCCTCCATCCTGCTTTGTAATATTTTAATTAAGTATCAAAATGACAACAAATTTGCATTTAAATTAACCAAGGAAAGGTTAAGTCAATCTTAACAAAATCCTGTTGGCCATGCAATTATAAAAACACCGATTTGATACACCCAGAAAATTAACCTTCCCACATACCATTTATTGAAGGTCCTAGCAAATCACCAATAGCATTTATTGTTACAGATTGAAACTCTCACCCCATGATCACTTTCCTCTGTGCAGGAAAATTGTTAAAATAAATACATCCCTGAGCAATGTAATTGTTCTGAGAACACTGTAAGCTGAAAGTCTGTAAAGTTGTCTAAAATCACAAAAGTTGCATTAGTATGCTATTTAGCTATAGATTAGTACAGGTCTCAGAATTAGTTATTTGGTACAGATCTGCACTTGTGGGACCATGGGAGTTGACAGTTTCAACTTCTACTGCAGTTCCCACATGCTATTGTGTAGAAATGCTGAAAATCAGTGATATGTAAAAGTGCATTCAGGAAGAAAAAATCTTAAGTACTTAACTGTGATTGTAATTAATATTTGACAGTTTAGACATGTATTTCATTTCATTCTCCAGTAAAGTGGGGTAGTCGTTTTTCTTTAAATGCTGCCATTCCCTCCAATCGGTCTTTTGTAGGTATGACCTGTATTAGCAATAGGCACAAATGTCAAAATATTAATTATTCAAAGTCATCTTTATCTGAAACAGCACGAGGCTCTCTTCATACCTGAGCATAGCACATTTCCTCAACTGCCATTCCTGATGTAATATCGACCTACAGAGAATTAAAAATAGATTTAAGATAAAATGAAATTGAGTTACCTAAAGGAAAACATTTTGCTTCTGTTGCTAGGAATGCATTCTTTTCTAAACAAGAAGTACTATTGGGGAATTGGTGTTTAATTTTACTCTGGAATTGAAACAGTGTTGATATTTACTCATTTAGTCATGGAAAATTCTTTAGATTAAGGATTAAAGAAAGGACTTCCATATTTCAGTCCAAACAAGCTAAGGCAGGAGTTCCAACCTGGTGGTAACAGAACCCTGGTGAAAAGTAGGGAGGGGTCTATGGCATTAAAAGAAGGTTCAGAACCCCGAATTTCGAGATTAAAAACTAAAAGACCACAGTATACAGTACATGGTTATACTTAATTCCAGGAAAGCTCAATCTTTAGTCTTGCATCTGTCCTTGGCTGTGGGTTACATGCATTTAGAACATCAATAAATGGGAAACAACTTGAATTTCATATTGCGGGAAGGGAAGCATTAACTATGACTTACACTGATGATTACTACCAACCTCCGCAAGAACAACTCACCTTAGTAGTCTGCCTACTATAAGTAACCCCTCATGGCTTATGAAGGCTCTCAAAATTTGAAAACAAAAATACCACTGAGACTCGGAACTACTATGGAGGGTTATGTTGGAAGAAAGATTTAGAATGATTTAAAAAGTCAGTACAATATTGTGGGCTGAATTTTGCAGTGACATGCTCAACAATTTGAACAATCAACACCAAAACAAATAGTCTATTAGATAGGTTGTTAGTGAGTTCCTTTGATACAGATTGTGACTAAACTCCAAAAAGTTATTATTTATTAGAGAACATTCTTGCTTCCTATTTTGCCAAACATGCTGATGACTTAAATAAGGAATTAGTCTGTTTCATGATCAACTTTATCATTTGCTTGTTCCTTTCTGGAAGGTGTTACATCAGAATGTATGAATTAAGATGCATCTTGTAGTGCAGTTAGAAATTGGCAGGTATGATGTGGCTATCATAGTGTCAAGGTTGAAAGAGTATCACAGCTGGGAGCTTATCATCCTAGGTTACACATCATGGCTTGTGCTTCTGGGAGTAATTCAGAAGAAACCAGATCAGTTCATCCCAATGAAGCAGCAGCATTCTAAAAGGACCGCTGCGTGGAATGGCTAACAAAGGAAGTCAAAGCTAGCATAAAAGCAAAAGGGAGTATGTAACATTAGCAAAGATTTCAAAAACCAACAGAAGGCAACCAAAAATTCAGTAAGATGAGAAGATGAAATATAATGGCAGAAGAACATAGGAAGTATTTTATGTCAGTCTTCACTGTGGAAGACACCAGCAGCTGCTAAACAAGATAAGAGCTCTTGGTATTACAGAAAATATACTAACATGGTCTGAAGATTGACTGGCAGAAGACAGAGTGGGAATAAAGGGGGCTTTTTCTGGTCAGTGAGTAGTGATGTTCTGCAGGAATTGGAGTCGGGTCCACCATTTTTCACATCATATATTAATGATCTGGATAATGGAGATGTCAGGGGTAAGTTTTCTTATGCAGAAAGCGATGAGCGGGGCTGCCAGCAGCAGTGGTGGAGGCGGAAATGTCAGGGTCTTTTAAGAGACTCCTGGATGGCTACATGGAGCTTAGAAGAAAAGAGGGCTATGGGTGAAGCCTAGGTAGTTCTAAGGTAGGGACATGTTCAGCACAGCTTTGTGGGCTGAAGGGCCTGTATTGTGCTGTAGGGTTTCTATATTTTGAAGGCTTTGCGGCTAAGATAACAGATGATACAAAGCTGAAGGGCAGGAAGTGTTGAGGAAGCAGGGAGTCTGCAGAAGGACTTGGACAGATTAGGAAAATGGGCAAAGAAGTGGAAGATGAAGGCAGTGTAGGGAAGTGTACTCGTGCATTTAGATAAAAGGAGTATGTCTATAAAGGTTCTCAGTCATCCAGGTCATGGTATTTCAAGCAGTGGTAAATCAAGGCAACTGGACTTGCTATGTTGTCTAGAAGATGTTTTGCCACTCATCCGAGAGGCAGCTTTAGTTCCAAGCCATGGTGGGTAACTTTCCCATTTACTAACATATTTAAAGATATAGCAATTACACGAGGGTCATCAAGAGTCAGAGTAATGAGAGGGGTTAGAGTAGCCATCCTTGTCAAACTGGAAAACCCACCCCGGAACAGGGGGGGGTGAAGTACAACACGACCTATCAGTAGAGTTGCCAACTGGCCCATATTAGCCGGGACATCCCATATATTGGGCTAAATTGGTTTGTTCCCATACCGGACTGCCCTGTCCCGTATTTGATGGCTTCTACCCTGTAATCACCAGAGGGTACACGTACAGACAGATCCTAGATCTGATGCAACAGCGTGTGTGCGTGCTGCATGTATTGTTGACACCACACACAAGTGATTCATCTGTCATCCAATCACAGGCCTCCTTATGCACATCAGTTGTGTGCTATATTTTGCCAATTCCTGCCAAAACAAAAAGCTTCAGTAATGTCTGGTGTTGTTTGGTCGGTTTGGCGTGTGCCAATATGGATAAACCTGCAAAATAGAAAAGACTGTTCAGCTATAACAAGCAATGGGAAGCAAAAAAGACGTGGGTTAAGCCCATCAGCGGTGACTCGATGTTGACGAAGGAAGGCCTTCTGTACTTTATGCTGTCAGGAATTCTCAATTGGCCATGGAGGTGAGAATGGCCTAACTCAGCATGCTCCCACAGAAGTGCACAAGGCGGCCACACTAGCTAAAGGTGCAAGCGATATTGGTACATTCTTCATGAAATCTACTGCGGAAAATGACAAAATCGTGGCTAGTGAAGCCTCGTATGTGTACCACACGGTTAAACACGGACCCAGCTACAACAGCACTGACTGTCTTGCTAAGCTCAACGGTGCTTTGTTTAATGACTCAAATGTTGTGAAGATGATGCACGGGAAGAACGAAAGCTGAGATGATTACAATGAATGTTTTAGGACCAAAGACTGTGCAGGATATTAGAAGATCTGTTCCCAAACCAAAGAAGGTGAGCCCACGGAGCCCATGTATTTCTCAGTTGCCACCAATGCCTCAAACTAGGGAGATAGAAAAACGTTTCTAGTGTGCGTGAAATATTTCTCTGTGTCTGATGGAGTGCAGTGTAAGTTACTCGACTTTTATGAAGACAGTGATGAAACTGCAAGTGGAACACATCAATTTCTGATGAGCTGTGTGGAAAAGTATGAACTGGATATTAAACACGTCACAGCCTATGCAGCAGATCATGCTGATGTAAACTTTAGGAAACATTACTCAGTTTACCAGTTATTGAGCAGTGCCAACAATCGCATTCTGAAAGCTAATTGCCCAGCTCACATAGCTCATAACGCCTGCAAGCACGCTTGTGATCAGCTGTCCGTGAATATTGAGACAATTGTTCTAAAGGTCTACAGCCACTTCTCAATATCTGCTTCCCAAAGAGAGGAACAGTGTTCATTTTTTGCCTTTGTTGACAATGAGTGGCATTGAGATTCTGCGTCATGTTTGCACACGATGCTCGTCCAGCTGTCAAACGTCTCCTGCAAAGCTGGCCAGCTCTTACGTCATACTTCAGGCCCCTCCAGACCTGTCCTGAGGCACTGAAAAGGGTTTTTGAGGATGAAGAAAAAACTGGAGCTACTTAAATTTATCTGTGCTTTTTCCACAAAGTGGGGTGTGTTTTTGACCAACTCGTAAACGAGCTGGAGGAAACAAAACTGCATCACAGATGTTTACGAAAGTTCAAAATGAAGATGCTTCAGCGGAAACTGAACAGCTTTTTTGGGTACCAGCCAAGCAGCTGATGGACAAACAAGTGCCAACACAAAGGTCCAAGCAGCAACAGGACTTTGTGAAGTTCTATGACTCTGTCATTACATACATTGACAAGTGGTTTGATTTCTCACCAGAAAATGTAATGATGAAACTGAAACCAATCAGCCTCTATGAGGAGCTCTCCTTCACTCAGCTGGAGCAGGTGGTGGATGCCCTCAAAATGACAGAGACAGTCACTATGGACCAACTCAATGAAGAGTTTTGTGTTAACTGGGAGGAAATACAGAAAGCCAGACAGGATACCACAAAATCCACCAGTGAGAAGTGGGTGACAGTTTTCCAAAATGTAGGGAAAGCCAACTTGATCAACATGTTCAGGATTGTCTCATTTGTCCTCAGTGTGCCAGGCTCAAATGCCTTTTGAGAAGCTCTAGAGGATCTTCTCTCTGATGACCATTAAATGGTCAGACTCAAGAAACAGATGCAACACAGAGCTGATCAAAAATGAACTTCAAATATCTGCGAACTGTGACTTGTCATGTAAGGACTTCTTGCTGGCTGTGCAAAAGGACAAAGGACTTCTTGAATCAGTTAAGAGCAGCAAGAAATATCCACGGAAAAAGTAGACTTGGTGGGATCCCCTTTTTTGCAGTAATTATATGTCTACTCTATAGGCACACACAGATAGAGTTATTTGGTGTTATTTCATGTCTGACTAGTAGTCAGATTATGCTTTGTTATAATTTGGTGTTACATTTCATATATAACACTGAAGATATGATAACATGGGTCATATATTGGATTTGTTTACCTATTCAGGGTTGTTTTTTTCTCTCTTTTGAAAATGGTCGCTGTTAACATCTGCTAGCTGCCAGCCCCCTCAATCACTTCATCCCAGGCCCACACCATACCCACACCGCCATGGCACGCCATCTTTTGTCCCTTATTTGGGAGTGAGAAAGATGGCAACCCAACCTATCAGCTACTTAAAATATCTCTACCCCAGCATCTCCATAACTATTCACACACCTGTTTGTGCAAAGATAAGACCTTCTTTTAATTCTCTTTTAATTCTCACTGGAGTTTAGGTGAATGAGGGGTGGGGGAATCTCACTGAAATGGACTGAACATTGAAAGGCCTAGATAAAGCGTACATAGAGAGGATATTTCCATTAATGGGAAAGTCTTAGACCAGAGGGCACAGATTCAGAATAGAAGGACATCATCTTAGAGCAGGAGTTCCCAAGCAAAGGATTTGTGAACCCCAGGTTGGGAATCACTGCTTTAGAACAAAATGAGGAGCCATTTCTTTCGTCAGAGGGCAGTAAATCTGGAATTCATTGGTACAGCAAGGTGGGGGAGCCAAATCTTTGGGTATATCTAAAGCAGAGGCTGCTAAGTGGTTGATTAGTAGGGGTGTCAAGGTTTACGAGGGGAAAAAAGCAGCAGAATGGGTTTGCGGGGGCAGTGGGGGGGATTCAATCAGAATGGCCCAATTCTGCTCATATCTTATCCTCCTCTTCAAAATATTAATCTCAATATTAATATGTGCCTCAAAAAAGAGACCATCATTGCTCTATACAAACTTCTGCTTGTGGGGAAAGTTACTTTAATGATTAATTCAACTACTTCAGTCAACACCATCCTTAAAATCTTAATGTAGTATAACCTTTAAATCTACCTAAGACAATGTAAAAATTTACTCGTTTTAATAAGAACTTTTCCACCCCGGACAAAATCTGAAAGTCTAAAATAAAAAGTTTGTACTACTGATTAGATGGATATAACCGGGGAATGTTTGATTAATATACAGCATATTACATTAATCAAAAATATGGAAAGTATCACATATTGGAGGTAAAATTGTGAAGTTATGCCATTTTTTTTTCTTAAGTGACTGGCTCAAAGCATGTAGAAGGTCCTATCATTTCAATAGGCCTCCTGGACCCAAGACCATTAACAGTGTAATTTGTCAGGTTCAGTACATTTCAATAATTTCAAAATGAAGCTTAATCATGTACAAGTTCCTGTTTCTGGTGCCATGGAAAGCTGCTAACTTTAAAAAAAAGTTTGATCACCTTAACCAGGGCACAAAGAATTTGTGTTGCGGTGGCACTCGGTAAATGCTGCTGATGGTTGGTTACATGGCTAGTTTTGGGCAGTAACAGGCAAAAGGAAGGTTTCAACTAAATTAGATAAAGTAGCAAATTTGTTACAACGTACAACATAAACATTACCTCAATGCCTCTGTTTATTGCTTGCTTTGCCATCTTGAGAGCCACTGGCCCCTTTAAATTAGATTACACAAAGATTATTTTTCTAATTCAAGTACAATATTCAGATAATTATAAACAGAATTACTGCTTTTTCCGAAGAAATTATTACCAACACCTCCCGCTAAACGTTTACACAACTCTACACCAAGCTATTGTCACTTCAACTTAAGCAGCTGTGAAATGCTTAAGGTTTTTGGTTGGGGATGATAACAGCTTAAGACAGACATGAGAATGTATTTATCTAGTTACTGCTTAGTTACAAGCTTTAAAGCTATTGCAGGCTGTATTGATTTATTTTAATACAATCAGTCTACTACAAACCTGTGGAAGTATCTCTCCAGCCAGATTGAGAGCTTTTTGATAAGCTGCATCTCCCAAGTCATTCTGAGTCACAACAGCATTCACTAGACCTATGGACTCTGCTTGCTCACCATCTACCTGTCGGCCAGTGAAAATAAGTTCTTTTGCCTTGCCTATTCCCACAGTACGAGGCAGCCGCTGGCTGCCACCTTGGGAGAAAAGAAAGAAAATTTGATTATGTAAGGTGAGTTTGATCTGTATTTACGTTCAAATTTAATTTACTAATATTTATAGTTTTCTACAGTATAATAAGTTGGGTATTGTACTACCAATTTTAAAACTTTGTACATTTGATTTTTAATCCCATCTCCAAGGCCTGTTTCTCTTTGCAAAGCTGCATCTGTTCATTTCCTTTGTTTCTTACAACTCTATGCCCACTGCTACCCTTGTCAACTTCCTGCTGGCCTTCCTGCCTTTCCTGGGCGGCACGGTAGCCTAGTGGTTAGCACAATACAGATTCAGCAACCCACGGGTGCCTGTACGGAGTTTGTACGTCTCCCTATGACCGCGTGGGTTTCCTCCCACAATCCAAAGATGTACCAGATGGTAGGTTAATTGGTCATTGTAAATCATCCCACGATTAGACTCAAAGGGCCAGAAGGGCCTATGCCACGCTCTATGTCAGCAAAATAAAATTTGAAAATCTGGAACCCCTGCTGAAGAGCAGTAGCAGCATAACAGCCTGACTTCCAGTGCTGTGTGCAGTTTGCACGTTCTCCCTTAACCAGTGTGGGTTTCCTTCCTTCCACATCCCAAACTGGCCAACTAATTAACTCATCTCAAAGATGCAGATGAGTGTTGTAATCTGGAGGGGAGCTGACAGGAAATTGTGAAGAATACAAACTGATCAGTATCAGCTATACAAAAATGAACACTTGATATTTGGTGTGGGCAAAGGGCCTGTTTCTGTGCTGTGTGACTCTCAATGAAAATCAGTACCAGGAAAAGGTGAAAAGTACACAACAGTAAGGAAGTAATGCTGCAAAATCATCTACCTTATTCTAATGCTGCAAGTAGTGAGGAAGGACTAAAAGCAGGAAAGATCATTTTGAACAACAAAAGCAATAAAGAAATCGCTCAGGTCTAATGAGTTGTCTATAAAAGAAATTAAAAATAACAATGGATGGGGAACTGAGAAAGTTGGAGTGTGGCCACGTTAAATCCCTCATTATATCTAGTGGCCTTGAAACTACAATCCTACAAGCAATAGTGAGACATGCCAGCTTTTTTCTCTTTCTTCAATCTAATTCTGAGTTGAATTTAATCTCCACAGAGAAAATTAAGGATAAAGCAAGAGATACTCTTCACAGTGCTCCATCATTCTATAATTAATTCCACAACCCCAACCCCACATTAATGCCCATTAGTGGCCTTGTTTTATACACTCGCTTTATCAAGAATCAATTCAACTATGCCTTCACATTATGAGAATGACAGAATTTTGTCTCATTCTTGTCTTAGATGGCCAACCTTTTAATTTCAAACTTTAACCCTATAATTATAGATTCTCTCACAAAATCACTCCACTCTTTAAGAGAGGAGGAAGACAGTAGAAAGGAAATTATAGCCTGACCTCAGTGGTTGGGGAGATGTTAGAGTCAATTCTAAGGATGAGGTTATGGAGTACTTAGTGACATAGAACAAGATAGGACAACGTCAGCATGGTTTCCTTGAGGAAAATCTTGGCTAACAAACCTGTTGGAATTCTTTGAGGAGATTAAAAGACAGATAGATAAAGCAGATTCAGAGAATGTTGTATATTTGGACGTTCAGAAAGCCTTTGGGAAGGTACCAAACGTGAGGCTACTTACCAGGTTAAGAGCTCATGGTATTACAGGAAAGTTACTGGCATGGTTTGAGCACTAGGTGGAGGGAGCGAGTGGGAATAAAAGGATCCTTTTCTGCTTGGCTGTCAGTGACTAGGGGTGGTCTGCAGGGGTTGGTGTTGGGACTGCTTCTTATACTGTCTACCAATGATTTGGCTAATGGAATAGATGGCTTTGTTGCCCAGTTTGCAGATGATACAAACTTTGATGGAGGGGCAGGTAGTGTTGAGGAAACAGGTAGGCTGCAGGTCTTAAACTGATTAGGAGAATGGGCAAGAAAGTGGCAAATGAAATATAATGTTGGAAAATGCATGGTTTTGCACTTCAGTATGCACTTTAAATGAATATGTAGACTATTTTCTTAAAAAAAATCTGAGATGCAATGGGACTTGGGAGTCCTTATGCAGAACACCCTAAAGATGAACTTACAGGTTGGGTCGGTGGTGAGGAAGGCAAATGCCATGTTAGCATTTATTTCAAGAGGTCTAGAATACAAGAGCAGGGATGTGATGCTGAGGCTTTATAAGGCACTAATGAGGCCTCACCTTGAGTATCGTGAACACTTTTCAGCTTCTCATCTTAGAAAATATGTGCTGGCATTGGAGAGGTTCCAGAGGAGGTTTGCAAGGATGATTCCAGGAATGAAAGGGTTATCATAGAAGGAACATTTGATGGCTCTGGGTCTGTAACATACTGGATTTTAGAAGGATGAGGTGAGATCTCATTGTAATCTTTTGAATGTTGAAAGGCCAAGTCAGAAGATGTGGGAAGGGCATTTCCCATTGTGGAGGAGTCTAGGACAGGAGGGCACAGCCTCAGGAAAGAAGGGCATCCATTTAAAACAGATGCAGAAAATTTTCTTTAGCCAGAGGGTGTTGAATTTGTGAAATTTGTTACCACAAGCAGCTGCGGAGGCCAGGTTGTTGAGTGTACTTAAGGCACAGATTGACTGGACACGGCATGAAATGTTATGGGGAGAAGGCCGGGGTGTGGGGCTGAGGAGGGGAAAAAGGGATCAGCCATGATTGAATAGCGGAGCAGATGTTGCATGGGCAGCAACAAACATTATATTATGTTGAAAATTGATAATTCGTCCATTTTCTATTGCCAGCTTATCTTGTGGCTGATATGGTGCCTATGCAGGGAGTATAAACTCAAAGATTCAAAGTATATTTACTATCAGAGAATGTATGCAATATACAGCCCAGAGATTCATCTTCCCCACAGACAGCCACATTGAACCTAGTTCTGCTTCTAAAACAGATTATCCTCTCTACATCTATCCTGTTGAGATCATCACCGCGAGAAACTATTGCTGGAAGTATTCTGCCTACCACTGAATCAATAAAGAGTAGAACCAAGCAAGAGCATTGCTGCATGGTGCGAATCCAACACAAAAACAGGTATTCGAAAGCACATGGGATAATTCACACCAAGGGCAGACCACTGCTGCATATAGTTAAAGCTGAGATTTAAAAGAAATGGAGTGCAATTCTGTTGCCACACATAAACTTCAGAGCAATTCACAGTTCTGCCCTGAATAGACTTTGAATCAGAGCAGCCTGTAGATAATGAACACTGAGCTGTGCTCAATTATGCCTCATCACTTTTGATTTTGTGTTTTATAATTTATTTTGTTGTCATTTGCATGTTTTCGTGCATGGGGGGGGGGTCTTGATGTTTTTCTTTGAATGGGTTCCATTCAGGGATGAATCTCAGGGTTGTATACTGCATTCATACTTCGAACCTTATCAGCCACGATAAGGCTGGCAAGAGGAAGTGGATGATTTGTCAGTATTCAACATGGCAACATGCAGATTTAGTAAGCACACTGGACTGGCATAAGATCAACTGTACTGATTTCCTGAGGTGGACCTAACAGTGTTTTCCTCTGATTTAGATTTGAATTATTTGGAAAGTATGATGCCATCAAATGCAAAGTACACATTATCAGCTACCTACACAAACTTCACTGAGCACGTAAGCTATTGATGCAAGTAATATCCCAGGCATAGAGATTGGGTTTCTCCCATTCTTGGGTATGTAACATGAAAAGAAACCAGCAAAGGGTAAATGCTCGACAACTGCATGATACAGCCTATAATCACACTGACAGAGGAGATAACCTCAGCAGAGTTGGAGTGAATAGCCATATAGTTTACAAAACAAAATGCTGCTGGAGTTTTACAGCAACTCTTAGGAACAGAGGCTCTGAACAACAGATTAAATTGGGGCAGCCAAAGAGCTATCATATTTTCCTCAATTATGAATAAAAACATTTTGATTTGTAAATGAGGAAAGGTACGGTGTTTTACAGAAATGCAGTTAGTAGGGTTGTTGCCTCATGTGACTCAAATTCATAGCTGGCCTCCAGTACCGTCTATGTGGCAGCTACACAATCTCCCTATGACTGCCTGGATTTCTCTCCACTGCTTCAGTTTTCTTCCACATTTCAAAGATGGCGGTTGGTAGTTTTATTGGGCATTATATACTGACTCTTGTAGATGACAAGTAGAATTTGGGCGGAGCTTAGTGGGGATAAAAGGATTAGAGTATTGTGGATGGTGATGCAGCTGCGTAAAACTGTGGGCTGGATCACACTTGGAGCACTGCATGAAGATCTAGTCACTGCATGAAGGATTTGGAGTCTCTGGAAAGAGTGCAGAAAAGTTGAACCAGGATGTTGTTTGGGTTAGCGAGTGCTAGTGACAGAGAAAATAGAACACAGAATGGTGCAGGCCCTTGTCCCCACACTGCTGAGAGGCTGAACTTGGATTGTTTTTGCTGGAGTGGCAGAAACCGAGGGCTACCTGACAGAAGTATTTAAAATTGTGAGAAGCATAGATATGAGAGGTGATTGTTAAGTTCATGGCCCAAGGTAGAAGGAGTCAATTTTAGAAAATCTAGCACATTTATTTTTCAACATAGTCTCCTGCTACATTGACACCCTTAGTCCAGTGGTCGTGGAGCGTATGGATCCTGGACCTCCAGAAAGTGTCCACAGCAGGGGTGATGGATAAGTTCGTGGCCTGGAGAAGGAGATGAGTTATACAGCTCTCGTTACATGCACATGCAGTTCAATTCTTTGAGTGATTATGCAGAAAGTTTGAAGTTAATAACCCATTGGAGTGATTGATAAGTTCATGGCCTGAGGTAGAAGGACATGAGTGCTTAGGTTTTCTAAAACTGATTCTGTCTACCTTAGGCCACAAACTTATCA
Organism: Hypanus sabinus; assembly: GCF_030144855.1. Taxonomy (NCBI): domain Eukaryota; kingdom Metazoa; phylum Chordata; class Chondrichthyes; order Myliobatiformes; family Dasyatidae; genus Hypanus; species Hypanus sabinus. The sequence goes on along the minus strand of NC_082716.1, from coordinate 43,173,529 downwards.
ATCACCTCTTATATGGTAAGATGGTTTTTATTCTGGTGGAAATGTCAAATACTAAGGGTATACAGTGGTTAAAACAGTAGTTTTAGGTTGACTATACAAAACTTTAAAGGCGCCCAGAATGTATTAGCAGGGGAGGTGGTCAAAGCAATTTTGACAGCAATGTTTAAGAAGCTGGGGTGCAGACATACAGACAGATGGCACTAGTTTAAAATGGCATCAGGGACTGCACAACCATCATAGGGTGAAGCCATCTTGAGCTGTACTGTTCTACTGTAAAAGGGTGCTGGATGGTCAACATGGAGTCTTGGAAGAATCTGTTTTTGTCCCCTTGTCTGTATGGTATTATATGTTAGAGTTATTATATTAGAGTTTAGAAGATCCTCTGGTCTCGTTTTATGGAATGTAATCAGTAGAATTAAAGTTCAGTCATTGATTTTTTTAAATTACTTGCACTGTAAAAATACTCATTCTCTCAATATTAACTTCACTGCAGATCTTGCTCTTCATATAGTGAAGAAAATAACTTACCAGCACCAGGCAGGAGGCCTCTGGTAACTTCAATAAGACCCATCTTGGCAGAAGATGCTAAAGTTAACAAAATAAGACAGATACATTTTAAAAGGAAAAAGCTGTCTAATCTTACATAACGTGTTTGTAGAAAAGGACAGGCAGGTTTATACCTGCAGCAATGGAGTACAGTACTGACATTGGAACTACATAGAAAGCTGGAATGCCTTTTGTATTTGTACACAATGGCACAGAGAAAGAAAAGGAGAAACCACATGCAAGAGGAAAGATGCAATATAAACTGCAAAAAAACAGCAAAGTGAAGGTGAAAGAGTAGTGACATCAGGACAGCAAAAACTAAAGAGGTATACAACGGGAACACCCAGAGAAGGAACAAGAGTGTGAGACAAGCAGAACACTCATTAATAGAAAACATCTTGTTAACAGTATTTCAGTACATAAATAATAGTTTTCAAGATTCAAGATTCAAAAACTTTATTGTCATTCCATCCATACATCAGCTCTGCAGAGCAGAATGAGACAGCGTTTCCCAGGAGCAAGTGCAATCATAACATAACAAACGCAACAATAAATAGTAAAACACAACAGCCACATGTCGGTTAAAATCAAGTTACAAGTGTCCAAAGCAGAGTCAGGTAGAGCAGCTATTTAGCAGTCTGACTGCCTGTGGGAGGAAGCTGTTTAGTAGCCTTGTGGTTTTAGTTTTGATGCTCCTGTAACGTTTACTTGATGGCAGAAGAACATACAGTTTATGGAGAGGGTGTGAGGGGCCTTTAATGATGTACCGTGTCTTCTGGAGGCATCGACTCTGAAAGAGGTCTTGGATAGAAGGTAGGGAGACCCCAATAACCTTCTCTGCTCCCCTAACCACCCTCTGCAGGGCTTTTTTGTCGGCAGCACTGCAGCTGGAGTACCAGGTTGTGATGTGATACCAGGTTGACTGTTGATTCTTATTTCTACATTTTAGTCATAAAATGGATTCCATGGGGGCCCACATGAGTGAACAATGGAGTAAGGTGTGTTTGGCCGGGCTCCTGCCTAACCTTTATTGTATAATTAGAATAGCACTTTCTTTCAAATTTTATCAAAATAAATAAATAAGTCGTCGAAGTACATATAGCGAGAGTTACTTTGTTCTCTGACATGCAGTAATGGCATCTAAGCTTCAAAAATTTAAATACATTGGGCCCACTAACACCAAGATGACAGACTCCCCGGCGCAAAGTTTAAGTGCTGACCATGACCACGCAAGTACCCTACCCCGCATGAACTCAGGCGAAATGGACATGGAAGACCTAAAGATTTAGCTCCTCTTGGAGCTAAACACAGACATCTCCGCAGTGATTAGAGCAGAGCTGAAGAACGCTCTCGCCAAAGATTTCAACTACCTGAAAAACGAGTTGCAGGTAGTAAGAACCAAGTTAGCAAATAACGCGGCACGGACCCAAGTTGAGATTGACCGAGTAAAGGCTAATGTTAAAGATGTGGAGGGTAGCATATCATCGGGGTCGGATGAAATGGTATCGCTTCAAACCATCGTAAACGCCCTGAAGTCGAAGCTGAAGGATTTAAGTGATAAATGTGAAGACATGGAGGAAAGAATGCAGAGGTGCAATATCCACATTTTGGGCATCGCTGAGGGGCCCGGGTCAAGTACCACAGAGTCCATTTCTAAATTACTGTCAGAGGTGCTTAAACTGGACAAAGGCATTCGTATCAACCACTTGCAGAGTCTCACACCAAAAAAACCCAGCGGTAAACCGTGTGCAATTGTAGTTAAACTACATTATTATCAGGACTGTATTGGTATTTTATGTCCAGCTCGAAACCAGACTCCCTTAACTACTCAACTACTATTTTTCCAGACTGCATCACAAGGGTCGCCAAAGCTTGAGCTGCGTTAACGGACATCAGGGAACGACTGCGTGACCAGCCGGATATCGGATATGCTCGACTCCGCATTACTTACAATGGGACGGAGAAAGAATTTCTGGACCCGGAGAAAGCCATGGCCTAAGGAACAGAGCGTATCGTCACGGCAGTAAAACACAGAACATGATCCCGGACCAGTAATGCATTTTTCACATGTGGAACTCCGATGGGCTATACATAAACAGTTGTAGAATCGATATTTTCCTGCAGCATCCAGAAAAAGTATTATGATTATTCTAGTCTTTTGTCATGGAAATATGTTTTCTTTATGGTCACTGTCATTGAGATGTTAAAGTTTTTTTTTGGGTGGGGGGAGTCTTTTCAAGATTAGGTTTAATTTTGAATCCTTCAATATGCTTAAACCAAATTAGATTCATCTCTTGCTATTTAGCAAATTCATAATACCAGCTGTAAGTGTGTGTGCACTATATTAAAATCCCAAACAATGTTGATATTTATAAGCTGGGGGAATTTCTAGTGCTATTTTTTTCTTGTTTCTTAATTTAGGGTGGGTTGGGCAGGAGCTCAACCTGACTTAGCTCAGAAAGCACCCAAGTAAACACTTAACGTGTGGATATGGTAATAAAGGGTTTTGTGTAGGTAATGAGGGTAGGGAAGTTGCCAGACTATTTCCTTTTGCTTTATAGTTAGGCCTATCGTTGTTTCTATATATGTATATTGGGAGAAACCTATGTGATATTCTACTTCCTTCAGTTCCATTTGGTTAATAATAATATTTCATCTCAGACAAATGGTTGCTCTGTTAAATTAGTGAGTTGGAAAGTTAAATCTCTTAATCACCCTGTAAAATGTAACAAGGCATTTACTCATTTGAAACAGCTGAAGACTGATATAGCATTCCTACAGGAGACCCACTTGCATATCACTGATCATTGTCGACTAAGAGGGGGATGGGTCAGTCAAGTATTTCACTCTAACTCAAAGGCCACAGGAGCAGCAATAATAATTAGTAAAAATACACAGTTCGTGGCAACGAGTGTTGAATCTGATACAGCTGGACAGTTTTTAATTATAACTGGGTGGCTATATGGGCTGCCCATTATCCTTGCCAACGTTTATGCACCGAATTGGGATGACCATATGTATTTTAGTGATTTCTTGTCCAAGTTGCCAAACATGGTCACACATAAGCTCATCCTCAGAGGTGATTTTAATTGTGTTCTCTCTCCAATTTTGAACTGCAGTGCGACGAGGAATGTCCCTATCTCTAGGTCAGCACAGTCTATCAGACATTTTCTTAAAACATACGAAGTGGCTGATGTATGGCGGGTTCGTAACCCTACCTCTCGGAGTTGCTCTTTTTTCTCCTCAGTACACGGTTCCTATTCGCATATAGATTATTTTTTTATGGACATCAGCCTTCTCTCTTCTGTGATGGAGTGTGATTATGAAGCCATAGTTGTATCCAATCATAGTCCGCTGACTTTAATATTACGTATGCCTACTACACAACCAAGTTACCATCCTTGAAGGCTAGATCCTACTCTCCTTTCAGATGAATGTTTTGTCAAGTATATTTATTCTGAAATAGAATCATTTCTGAGAATTAATCAAACACCAGGGATGTCTCCATCAATTGTGTGGGAGGCGCTAAGGGCATATTTGAGAGGCCAAATCATCTTATTATGTGCGCAGCAGAGAAAAATAAGAACTGAACATATTAAACAACTGACAGATCAGATACTGAAACTAGACCTCTTGCATAGCCAAGCGCTCTCATCGACTTTGCTCAAACAGCATTTAGTACTTTAGACCGAATACAATCTATTAACAACTCAAGAAGCTGAATATCTTATCTCCAAGTTGCAATGTGAGAAAAAGCAGGGAGGCTGTTAGCCCATCCACTGCGTCGAAAAACGGCCGGTCATGGTATACCTGAGATATGGGATGCACAGGGCATAAAACAAACAGATAATGTAGAAATTAACTCATGCTTTCATAGCTTTTACCAATCGTTGTACTCCTCAGGTTCATCCACCACCCCATCATATCTGGATGATTCCTTTAAAAAGCTGAACATCCCATATATAGATCTGCATGTAGCTGCTGATTTGGAAAGGGCAATCACGACTCTGGAGACAGACTCAGCAATTAGGAGTATGCAGAGTGGAAAATCTCCAGGCCCAGATGGATACCTTTCTGAATTAAAAAAAAGTTTTCCACTCAACTTTCCCCATTACTATTATCTGTTTTTGAAGAGTCTTTTTTAATCCCAACCCTACCTACCACAATGCGTCAAGCAGTTATGTCATTAATTTTGAAAAAGGGCAAAGACCCCCTTGAATGTAGTTCATACAGACCAATCTCCCTTTTAAATATGGATACCAAAATCCTTGCAAAAGTCCTGCCACACCGAATGGAGAAGATGCTACCATTAATTATCTCACCCGATCAAACAGGTTTTATAAGAAATTGGAACTCTTTTTTTAAATATAAGATGTCTTCTAAATATACTATATGATTCCTCTGCTTCTAATACCCAAGAGATTATTCTCTCACTTGGTGCTGAAGACAGTTGACTGGGTGAAATGGGACTTTCTTTTCTATACTCTCCAAAAATTTGGTTTTGGTTCTACATTCATCTCATGGACTAAAGTACTTTACTTGTCCCCACTGGCAGCCGTGTGTACTAATAACTGTATATTGTCCTTTTTTTGAACTGCAACGTGGCACAAGACAGGGATGCCCATTATCCCCACTCCTTTTTGCTGTGGGAATTGAGCCACTCACCATAGCCGTGAGAACATCAGTTAGTATCAAAGGCGTCCTGAAGGGAGCTTTGGAACATAAAGTGTCACTGTACACAGATGATATGCTATTGTATATCTCAGATCCAACTCGAAGTCTTCCAAATCTATCAATACTGCTCACTAAATTTGGTCAAATATCTGATTATAAAGTTAACTTTCAAAAGAGTGAACTAATGTCAATTGGGACCACATGTTTGGATATGTCTTTCTCGGTGACCCCTGTTAGAATCCTATAGGAAATTAAAATACTTGGGGGTCTGGATAACACATAATTACAAGGACCTTAATAAAGCCAACTAACAACATCTCCTTTCCAATCTTAAACAGGAATTTGACCGTTGTAGTTCTTTATCTCTTTCCCTTAGCGGAAGGATTAATACAATTAAAATGACTGTCCTGCCCAGATTCTTATACATGTTTCCAAAGCCTCCCAATTTTTATAACAAAAGACTTTCTTCAATAACCTAAGTAGTCAAATTTTAAATTTTATTTGGAATAAAGATCAGCCCAGAGTAAAGGAAAAAATACTACAGAGGCCTCGCAAGATTGGGGGTGGGGGGGGGGTGGTGGTGTTTGGTACTTCCAAACTTTCTATGTTACTACTGGTCGGCTAATATAAGAGCAACTTTATATTGGACAAGAGATGATATTGCTGCTTCCAGCTGGGTGATTATGGAGAAGTCACCCTTACAATTTACCTCTTCGATGGTAATATATGCTAAACTACCACTGTCACAACCTGTATCTAGTTTCACACTGAATCCAGTTGTGATGTACTCCATTAAAATTTGGTTCCAATTTAGACATCATTTTATACTTAATAACCTCTCACTCACTGCACAAATAGCAAAAAAAATTACATGTTCACCCCATTAATAATGGATGTAGCGTTTGATGTTTGGTCTAAACATGGTATCACTTCATTGTATAATCTCTACATTGACAGCAATTTTGCTGCTTTTGAACAGCTAGTTGAGAAATTTGGCACACTAGGACACACTATTATAGATATTTACAACTCAGAAGCTTTATGGCCACTCATCTTGAGTGCTTTTCCTACTGCCCCTCTTCATCACTCTTAGCTTTAGTCCTTAAGTGCAAAATTGATGTGAAGCAATCTGGAAGCAAAATCTATGAGCTACTTAATGTAGTTAATTCTGAGAATTTGAATTTATTAAAACATAAATTGGAAGAGGATATTGAGGAACAAATTCCAGATGACATATGGCAAAAAACAATTCACAGAATTTATTCATCCTCTCTCCTCTCTGTTCAGTTTAAAATTGTGCACTGTTGTCATTGGTCTAAAGTTAGATTAGCTAAGGTTAATAAAGATCTTGACCCAATATGCGACAGAAGTAAACAATTCCCAGCTACACTCTGCCGTATGTTTTGGTCATGTCCAAAATTAGTTAATTTCTGGGGTTTGATTTATGAAACTTTTTCGAAAATATTTGGACAATTAATTACACCATCTTGCACTATTTGGAGTGCCTTCTCAGAAAGTTAACCTCAGCAAATTCCAAACCGATCTCATCGCTTTTTGTTCACTTCTTGTCAGAAGGCTCATCATATGCAAATAGAAAGACTCTTCCCCTCCAACATATGGACATTGGATCAAAGATATCATGTACTTTATAAAATTTGAGAAGATCCGCTATTCAGTCAGGGGGCAGTCTGCACGAGTTAACTCCACTTGGCAACCTTTTTTAAGTTTTGTCAAAAATATGGATGCTGAAAAAAATTACTTGAATGTGTGAGGTGCTCTACCTTTATACGTACACTAGGCCTTTGTATGTTTTTAACTGGTCTGGCTGGCTCTACTTGTTCTTGTTTATTGAGGGGTGGGGGGGTTCTTTTTGTAACTAGTGTAAAATGGTTGGTTGCATTATAACGTATGTTCTGCTATTTTTCTTTGTTAATAAAAAAACTTTGATTTAAAAAAATGGATTCCATGATGTGGCCTTTCTTGATTGTTCTATGGAGAATGGCTCTAACAGTACTTTTAGCACTGTTCAATTTGATTATAGATATTATTAGTAATCTCTTGTCTGTAGCTGTCTATTAGTCAATTCCATATGCTGATGGTTGACAAATAGACAGTCACTGACAAGTGAAATCATTCATGAATTATTCATAAATGTTTTACTAATTAGAGCACATGGCCTCTCCTCCATTCAATTTTTAGATTTGTTTTTAATTCTGTATATCTTTATTGGATGAATTTGAAAGCATGATCGTTCCTCACTTATAGAACATGGAACAGTACAGCACAGTACAAGCCCACAATGTGCTGACCTTTTAACCTATGCCAAGATCAATTTAAACTTTCCCTTCATAAAGCCCTCCATTTTTTTGTCATCCATGTGCTTATCCAAGACTGTCTGATTTTAGCAAATGAGGGTTTGGTGGTGGAAGGCAGGTGGTAATGGGGAGTTGTTTCTCAGATTGGAGGGCTGTGGAAGGTGGTATGCCATAGCAATCAGTGCTGGGTCCCTTGTTCTTTGTCACCTATAACAACAATTTGGACGAGGATCACATTCATTTTTGCCCAATGATATCCCTCCTGGAACTTATCCCTGCAACCGGAACAAGTGCTACACCTGCCCATTCACTTCCTCCATCACCACCATACAGAGCCCTAAACAGTCCTTCCAGGTGAGGAAACACTTCATCTACAAGTCTGTTGGGGTCATCTACTGTATCCAATGTTCCCAGTGCAGTGTTGTCTACATCAGTGAGACACAACGTGGGTTGGGGGACAGCTTTGTCGAGCATCTTTGCTCCATCTGCATCAGGGAGTATTTCCCAGAGGCCAAACATTTTTAATTCCAATCCCCGTTCCCATTCCAACATGTTGGTCCATGGCCTCGTCTACTGCCAATGATGAGGCCACTCAAGTTGGAGCAGCAATACTTCATATTCCATCTAGGGAGCCTCCAACCTAATAGCACAAATCCCCCCCCACTTTTCCATTCCCTATTCTGGCTACCCCATCCCTTTTCCTCAACTGCCTATCACCTCCCTCTGGTGCACCTCCACCTTTGCTTTCTCCCATGGTACACTCTCCTCTCCTATTAGATTCTTTAATCTTCAACTCTTACCTTTTCCATCTACCCACCTTCCAGCTTCTCATTTCATTCCCCCTCCCCACCACCTAGCTTCCCCCTCACCTGGCTTCACCCATCACCTTCCAACTTGTACTCCTTCCCTTCTTATTCTGGTTTCTTCACCCTTTCTTTCCAGTCCTGATAAAGGGTCTTGGCCCAAAACATCAACTCTTTATTCCTCCTCCTAGATGCTGCCCTAACTGCTGAGTTCATCTAGTATTTTGTGTGTGTTGCTCAGGATGAGGATTAGGTAGCATGACTAGTATGTTTGCAGATGACACCAAAATTAGTGGTTTGGTGAAAAATGAAGAAAGTTATCTAAGGTTACAACAGGATATATATCTACTGTGTAAGTGGTGTTATGAATGTACCACAGCTCTGAGGGGCCGAAGGGTGCGGGGTAGCCCCCTCCTTTGTGAGAATCGCAAGATCACTGTTGGGTTGGGTCAGGGGGGCCCAGGAAATGAGAGAGAGACGTGCGGAATGTCTCATTTCCCCGGCGATGTAAAGCTACGGGACATGGCCATTGTCTCTGGAAGGCAAATCTGTGGATTGGAGACTCGGCTATGTGAACGCCCTCAGGCAAAGTGGGCTGGTAGAGGGAGAGATTGCATCACCCCCAACCTGATTGACATCTACGACCCTGCGAGTCAGGATAAAAGAGGGTCTGTAGGAACAGCCCCTCAGACGCACAAGAAACGTTAAGCGACCATGTAATAGCAGGAAGTCATCCGAAGGAGGCCACGTGCATTCAGTTCTGTTGCTGGAACTGGTGGCTGGAACCACGGAAAACGGCTTTTAGCTAACAACGGGGAAACCCACTCCCCTGACTCAATGGATTGGCATCATAAAAGACCTGGGCAAGTTTAAAACCACCTCTCTCTTAAACCCAAAACGCTGCAGCGTGAACGAACTAACAGTGACTGTTATATTTCCATTATCTCCTAGACAACGATAGAGCTATTTCTTATTGGTTATTATTATACCCGCGCTTTAGATTTAGTATTGACAACGTATATTATCTGTATGTTTGCATTAATCTTATTTTTGTGCCCCTTTATCAATAAATGCTTTTAAAAATAGTACCATCAGACTTCAACGGACCTCTCTATCTTTGCTGGTAAGTGACCCAGTTACGGGATTTCATAACAGTGGGCATAGAAATAGCGGATTGAATTTAATTAAGTGACACTATTTGTGAAGGGAAGAGCAGGACATACAATAAACTGTGAATGAAAGGGTCTTGGGGAATGTTGTTGAATAGACAGACCTCGAGGAACAAAAGCAGTTCCCTGCACAGGAACACAGACAGGGGAGTGAGGAATGTGTTTGGAAAGCTTACCTTTGTCAGATACTGCATTGAGAAAAAGAGATGAGATAATGTGTTACAGTTGTACTACATATTGTCAGACCAAATTATGGGAGCCATTGATGTGGTAGTCAGTCAATGTCTGATTCCCATGATAGGGATTGGTTTAAAGTAACAGGAAGAAGTTTCAAAGTGAATCTGAGAGACTTTTTTAAAAATCACACAAAGAGTAAACAGTATTTGGAATGAGTTGCCACGGGAGGTGAAGGTATGGACAATAACATTTAAGAAGCATCTTGAATGAGCAGGGCTTAAAGAGATATGGAACCTACACAAGCAAGTGAGGTGAGTGTTGATAGATCTGATGGTCAGCATAATACACTGGGCAAAAGACTTCCTCTGCTGAACAACTGATTATCTTTGCTGCTTTTCTCTGCGTTTCCTCCTTTATTTCCAGGTGATTAAAAATTGGTCACACCACCTCTAAAATGTTGTGCAAGTAGAAAACTGTATAATATGATCACAGCTTTCTCTGACATGAGAAAACTTGCAGATGCTGGAAATCCAAGACAAAACATACAAAATGCTGGAGGAGTTCAGAGGGTCAGGCAACATCTACCCTCCCCCACCTTCTTGCTCTAATTTCTCATCTTTTTCCAGTCCTGTTGAAAGGTGTTGGCCCAAAACATTGACTGTTTATTCATTTCCATAGATGCTGCCTGACCTGCTTCTCTGATCTATATTCTTGGTCTGTCTACACAGTTCAATTGACTGACCAAGGTTAAATTGATCATTCATGTTTGGTATTTGTTGGCTTTTCTGAATATGGTCTCCATTCTAAACGTTTTAGATCTCAATTTTTTTTTAAAGGTATTTCATGTGGTAGATGGTTGGATGGAGAAATGCAAAACACTAAAGGACACTTATTGAATTTGAGAGGGAGAAGATTAAAGGAGATGTGCAAGGTAAGTTTTTATTCCCCATAAAGAGTGGTGGTTGCCTGGAATGCCCTGCCAGGATTGTGGTGGAAGCAGACATACTGGTGACAATTAAGAGCATTTGGACAGGCACATGATCATGCAGGGAATAGAGGGATATGGACCATGTTCGGGCAGATGTGTTCAGTTTAAGTTTACCATCATGGTAGGCTGACGGGCCTGGTCCTGTTCTATTTATTACCATTAATGGAAATGTACAATCAATGGATTAATCATTAAATCAATTATCATACTAATGATAATGATAATAATCATTATCATTAATCATTAGTCTGAACAATTGTGTCTTTTTGAGTCACAAGTTCAAATATAATATGGATCCAATAAACATCAAATCCTGGAGCTCCCAAATGAATATTCCCCAACTCCTTTAATGAAAACACACTGGTTTCTACCTTTTTCGGATGTATTTTTTGTGGGGTTTACCTTGAATTCTCATGGGTTTGAACTTTAGCTGTGTCTTTCAGGAACAATGTCCAACGTCTTCTGGAAGTCCAACACAACATGAGTTCACTTGGGTTGTTAACTTGCTGTAAGAAATTGCAGTCAGGCAGATTTTTTAAATCCACGAGACTGCAACTGTACGCATCCAATTAATTATGCATGTGTCCAGTTTTTCATTAATTATGATGAAGGTTAATATCAATATAATTAATGAGAAACTTTTTAATATTATCTGAATATTCTCATGTAATTAATAAATTCTGCAGACAAAGACAATGTAAATAAAGGTGACCATTTTCTGCCCTTGCCTCTTTCTCAACTGAATAGGTGTGAAAAGCTGGGGAAGGAGGAATGAAGATATTCATTCAAAAGATTTATTATACATTTAATAGAAGTTATTCCATAGTTTAAGTATTGAAAGCTCAAACCTTCCTGTCCTGTCATCAAAACTTGACTATTGTAAACCAAACTATGTACTGAACACCTCTTTTCTACTCGTGTCTCTATGTTCTGTAGATACATTTAACGTAGCAATTGTGTTCATCCATACCTGCAACACGAAGATCACATGCCAGTGCCAGTTCCAGACCACCACCAAGTGCATACCCATCTATTGCAGCAATTGTGGGCATGGGCAGGGATGCTTTGAAAGAAAGTACACACCACATTAACACTTCAAAAAGTAAAAACTGATCAACAAAGATACGAATAGCAAAATAATTTGAGAGCTTCTTTTGAATTACATTACCAAGCTGGAGGTTGCTGGTAAGTGCAGAGTATTATACAAAAAGCACATTTCTGTCATATGTGCATCTTTAGACGGTAAAGCTTGAAGCACTGGAAAATAACTTTATACACTGCACTTAAAGCACCAAAAATGCTTTCATAGTGGGAAAATGAGCACTACATAGTATTAGAGGACTTGAACAAAAATGGTACCTACAGCAGAAAGGTAGATTAGTACAGTACTTAGAGCAACATTGTCCTATCATCAAATCTCTTTTCATATCTCTCAATACGTGGCTAATTCATCATGAAAAAGAGGTAACTGCTAGAAAACCACTAGATTATTGCTAAAAATCCAATTAGTAAAGTAGCATCCTTCGGAGAAGGCTATAAAATACTACATATCACATATCTTCAAGGGGTGTTGGTTATCCGTCAAATCTGACAATGAAAGAAAACCTGTGCAGGAGTTTTCAAAGTGTTGCACTGGGGCAGTTCCACTCTCTCGAACTCAGAACTCTGGGTCCAGTGGGTCAAATAGTCATCACAACTGGGGTCTTCCTTGGTTGCAGTTGAGGACCATGGTTTCTCCCGTGCCTCATGCCCTTCGCTCTCACAGAGTGTTGCAGAGACACCTTCCTGCCCATTGGATCCCACTGTAGATCTCATCCACCCAGCCTGCCGGAGGTGACTTCAGATGCTGGAGCTGGCATGTCACTATATCACCTAGGTATGAGGCCCACCCACTAACCTCACCTGCCTTAGCCCGCCTGTTGAAGCGATGTGCCGGGGTGTGGCCGCCGGTGCCTGTAAACATGGAGTCTCAGGTGAGAGCTGAGTCTCTGATGGGGCCCACAGCTGAGTCAGCTGTCCCAAATTGGACAAGACAAGCCCCTTAACTAGGGGTGCTACCCCTCCCTGAACACCTCGTACACTTCAAGGGGTATACACACAAAAACTCATGGGTTTAAAGCAACGTACATCCACTTCACTTCAAACAAAAACTGCTTAAAAGTACTACCATCGCAAAACAGTTCTTCATACTTGCCTATATTACTCATTAAACTTCTCAGCTTGTGAACAAATTGGCCAACTTCTACATTGCTCATTTGAGCACGTTCTTTCAAATCAGCACCTAGAAAATAAATTGGGGTGAGAGAGAGAAAAAAATCTAAAGATCAAATTTACTAATAATATAAATATGTTAACACTGCCTAAATGGTACAATCAGCAGAAAGGTGCTTTTAACTACTGGTCAGCTGCAGATAAACACAACTCCTTTGAGATGCACACAATACATGTATAAACAAGATACAGTTTAGTGCAAATTAGTACTGTTAACACAGGATCAGTAACAGATCCAACAGTTAAAAGTGGAACAATGTAATGCTTTAATTTTTTTTAATTTGCAGGTTTTCAATTGCCCTTTTACAAATGTCAATTCAGCTTCTATTTATATATCTAGCTCTGTTTAAAAGGGAGCATTGTAATTTTGACAATGAATCATAAGATGCAATAAAGCACTTCTGCTTCTAGACTGCCTGTGGAACTCATTACCTGACATAAAGGTTTCATAGAAACATAGAAAACCTACTGCACAATACAGGCCCTTCAGCCCACGAGTTGTGCTGAACATGTCCCAACCTCAGAAATTACTAAGCTTACAGATAGCCCTCTATTTTTCTAAGCTCCATGTATCTATTCAAAAGTCTCTTAAAAGACCCTATCATACCCGCCTCCACCACCATTGCCGGCAGCCCATTCCATGCACTCACCACTCTGTATAAAAAATTTAAACCTGACATCTCCTCTGTACCTACTTCCAAGCACCTTAAAACTGTGCTCTCTCATGCTAGCCATTTCAGCCCTGGGAAAAAGCCTCTGACTATCCACATGATCAATGCCTCTCATCATCTTATACACCTCTATTGGGTCACCTCTCATCCTCCGTCGCTCCAAGGAGAAAAAGCCAAGTTCACTCAACATATTCTCATAAGGCATGCTCCCCAATCCAGGCAGCATCCTTGTAAATTTCCTCTGCACCATTTCGATGGCTTTCACATCCTTCCTATAGTGAGGTGACTAGAAATGAGCTCAGTACTCCAAGTGGGGTCTGACCAGGGTCCTATAAAGCTGCAACATTAACTCTCGGCTCAAACTCAATCCCAAGGTTGATGAAGGCCAATGCACCGTATGCCTTCTTAACCACACAAGCAACCCGCATAGCAGATTTGAGTGTCCTGTGGACACTCCAAGATCCCTCTGATCCTCCACACTGCCAAGAGTCTTACCATTAATACTATATTCTGCCATCATATTTGACCTACGAAAATGAACCACCTCACACTTATCTGGGTTGAACTCCATCTGCCACTTCTCAGCCTAATTTTGCATCCTATCGATGTCCTGTTGTAACCCCTGACAGCCCTCCACACTATCCACAACAACCCCAACCTTTGTGTCATCAGCTAATTTACTAACCCATCCCTCCACTTCCTCATACTGGTCATTTATAAGAATAACAAAGAGTAGGGGTCTCAGAACAGATCCCTGAGGCACCCCACTGGTCATCAACCTCCATGCAGAATATGACCCGTCTACAACCACTCTTTGCCTTCTGTGGGCAAGCCAGTTCTGGATCCACAAAGCCAAGTCCCCTTGGATCCCATGCCTCTGTACTTTCCCAATAAGCCTTGCATGGGGTACCTTATCAAATGTCTTGCTGAAATCCATATACACTACATCTACTGCTCTACCCTCATAAATGTGTTCAGTCACATCCTCAAAAAATACAATCAGGCTCGTAGGGCACGACCTGCCTTTGACAAAGTCATGCTGACTATTCCTAATTATATTATGCCACTCCTAATGTTCATAAATCCTGCCTCTCAGGATCTTTTCCATCAACTTATCAACCACTGAAGTAAGACTCACTGGTCTATAATTTCCTGGGCTATCTCTACCCCCTTTCTTGAATAAGGAACAACATCTGCAACCCTCCAATCCTCTGGAAGCTCTCCCATCCCCACTGATGATGCAAAGATCACTGCCAGAGGCTCAGCAATCTCCTCCCTCTCCTCCCATAGTAGTCAGGAGTACACCTCGTCTGGTCTTGAAGACTTATCCAACTTGGTGCTTTCCAAAAGCTCCAGCACATCCTCTTTCTTAATGTCCATATGCTCAAGCTTTTCAATCCGCTGTAAATCATCCCTACAATCGCCAGGATCCTTTTCTGTAGTAAATACTGATGTAAAGAATTCATTAAGTATCTCTGTTACCTCTTCCAGTTCCATACACACTTTTCCATTGTCATACATGATTATTCCTATTCTCTCACGTCTTATCCTCTTGCTCTTCACATACTTGTAGAATACTTTGGTACTGGGGGTTTTCCTTAATCCTGTCTGCCAAGGCCTTCTCGTGGCCCCTTCTGGCTCTCCTAATTTCATTCTTAAGCTCCTTCCTGTTAGCCTTATAATCTTCTAGATCTCCAACATTACCTAGCTTTTTGAACCTTTCATAAGCTTTTCTTTTCTTCTTAACTAGATTTTCAACAGTCTTTGTACATCACGGTTCCTGTACCCTAACATCCTTTCCCTGTCTCATTGGAACATACCTACGCAGAATATCACATAAATATTCCCTGAACATTTGCCACATTTCTGCCATACATTTTCCTGAGAACATCTGTTCCCAATTTATGTTTCCAAGTTCCTGCCTGATAGCTTCATATTTCCCCTTATTCCATTTAAATGGTTTCCTAACCTGCCTGTTCCTATTTCTCTCCAATGCTATGGTAAACGAGATAGAATTGTGATCACTATCTCAAAATGCTCTCCCACTGAGAGATCTGACACCTGACCAGGTTCATGTCCCAATACCAGATCAAGTCCAGTCTCTCCCCTTGTAGGCTTAAAGGGTTGAATTAACACAGGGTTGAGTCGACAATGGATCAAACACAGAATGGTGCACTGTTTGCTGGTATGCTGTTTTAAAGCAATGTCTCACCTAGTGATTCTTTGGAGGCAAGTTCCACAGAAATCATTGAGGTATTACCAGTTACTATAAAACCTGGGGCAGCAGGTTAATGATTTCACCTGAGTCGAACAGGACAATAGATTGTACAGATCATAGAACTTACCAGCACAGAAAACTCCTTTGATTTGGCTCTTAAACAATACGACACGTACACTTTTGTCCTTTTGCAGATTTTCGACGACTTCTTCAAGCTGAAAATAGTAAGCTATTCTGCTTTTTTTTTACTTTTTCTCAAACAAATCATTGATAGATACAACAATGAAACTATGACCACATGTAACAAACAGAGAGAAGCCTTATGATATTATAAGTAATAAAACAGAATAAGAAATTAATGAGGAAGGGGCAAAATATAGCACACATCCATTAAAAATACAGTTATAGCAGTCATCCTTACCACAAATATGCTACCATTTTAACATGCAATGCTGACCCCAGTCTCAAATACTAACTTCTAGTTCTGTTATAACAGGTTATCTAGCTGAAACGTTAACCCACTTAATGTACTGAATAAAATGTCTGTTTTTGTTTTGGATTCCATGCATCTGCGTTTTTTCTCATTTTCATTTATTAGATTAATACCTGGAATGGCCATATTTCCTTACAGGCCAGGCAATGAGCATTTGAATGGTGTTTCCTTTCTGAAATTACCTTCCCAAAATGCAACATCTCAGACTTACCTGTATTAAACTCCATTTGTATTCCTTGATCCACATTCGTGGCTGATCAAGATCCCCCTGTAACCTTCACTGTCCACTATACCACTTATTTTAGTGTCATAAGAATACTTACTAGCCGCAGCTCGTTTGCAAAATTGTTGATAGAGATGACAAACAATAGGCCCAGCACCAAATCCTGAGCCACAGCACGAGTCTTGGGCCTCCAGTATGAGAAAGAACCTTTCACCATCACCCTCTGCTTCCAAACGTCAAGCCAATTGTCTATCCAATTGGCCAACTCTCTCCCTCAAATGACAATGAATATTTTGAGGACAGGTTTAGGTGTACAGATTGTCCTCAGGTTTTGGTGTGATGTGCAAACTGCTCAATCTGAACAGTGTAGAGGATGGAAATATGACAGTGAACCAAGTTAGCAGGTGGTGGAAGATACCTGTAGCCAAGCAGCTGCTGGAAAATCCATTCTGCTAATCTGCCAAGCACTCATTTGTATTTTCAATAATGTTTAAAAACTGATCAGTCTATTTTTGCACTTCCTTGTCATTTGCCTACACTAATTGATAATCCTCTTATTGGACATACTCTGAGAATATGGGCTCAGTTTAGAAAATTTAATGGCCTTCATGGTTTCTCTCTCTCTCTTGAGCCCCATCTTTTCCTACCTTCTATGCAAGACTCAACATTTCATGATTGGTATAGAAAGGGCACTAGGCGCTTTGAAGATCTTTTCATTGATAATCATTTTGCAACTTTTCAACAACTGTCTGCAAAGTTTAATCTACCTAATACCCACTTTTTTTGGATACCTTCAAATTAGACATTTCATTAACCCTTTATTATCTAATTTTCCTGAGATGCCCGAGAAAAACGTTGTGGACCTGTTTATTTGTATTAATCCACTGGGTAAAGGCTTAATATCTTTTATTCATGATAAATTAGTGACCTTGAGGTGTGCCCCCTTTGATAAAATTAGAACAGTCTGGGAGCATGATTTAAATATTTCTTTATCTGATGCGGTTTGGGATTCAATTCTTAAGTCAGTTAATTCAACCTCTTTATGTGCTCACCACTGCCTTTTGCAGTTTAAGGTTGTACGTATGGCTCACATGTCTAAAACTAAATTGTTGTGGTTTTATCATGACTTTAGTCCTGTTTGTGACAAATGTAAAGCCAGCGAGGCTTCTCTTATCCATATGTACTGGGCTTGTCCTAGTCTAGAGAAATTCTGGAGAGAAGTTTTTTATCTTTGTCCCATATTCTTAAGTGCCACTTCGAACCTAACCCTCTGATTGCCCTTTTCGGTACCTTGGGTGAGACAGATATACATTTGAGTACAACTAAACGTCCAACATTATCGTTTGCCTCTCTTTTGGCTAGGTGCCTAATTCTCCTTAAGTGGAGAGATGTTGCCCCACCCACTCATGCTCAATGGCTTAATGAAATTATGTCCTGTTTAGACCTTGAAAAAATTCATTACTCACTTTTCAATTTGGACATAAAATTTCAAAAGGTGTGGGGGCCTTTTCTTGAATATTTTTATAACTCCCCTTTAAATTGTTTTTTCTTTTTAATCCCTTACTTTCAGCTTTTTTTCTCTCTGTAAGTTTTATGGTTTCTTTTTGATGGAAATTACATTATAGTTTTGGTAGTTGACATTATTATTCTTTTTTAAAAATTTATATTTACAGCTCTGTGGGGTCAAATGCTCCAATTAATTTTTTTCTTTTTACATACTGTAATGGTTGGCCTGGAGTTCCATAGTGGGAGGATGGGAAGGATACTAACTTTATATGATTTTATTCTGCAGCTATTTCCTTATTGTTATGAATTTTATAATTGATATGCTTATTTTGCACTGTATTAATCTTCACTTTGTTGTTGGATGTTTTGTTTGTAGAGGAGTCCCTCGGTTTTCGAACGTTCACTTTACAGCACCTCACTGGTAACAAAAGACCTACATTAGTTACCTGTTTTCGCTAACAGAAGGTGCTTTCACTGTTATGAAGAAAGGCAGCGTGCGAAAAAAGCAGCCAAGCTCCTCCCCCAGAACCCCATTTAGCTGCCATTGCTTAACACGTATCTGTGAGCATCTGTGCTTTACTGTATGTCGATTTATTTTGTGCATCCATTAGCAAGATGAGTTCTAAGGTACCTGCATCAGAAAAGCCTAAAAGAGCTCGTAAGGGTGTTACACTTATCGTAAAACTAGACATAATTAAATGTTTCAATCGTGGTAAATGAAGTAAGGACATTGTCCACGTGTTGAATTTGCCTGTGTCCACCATTCGCACTGTTTATACGCAGAGAGAAAAAATTTTGAAAGCTGCCAAAGTTGCTGTTGGATCTGCTTGTAGCAAAGTGGTCTCTTTTAGTCGGCATCCAATAAGATAAAATGGAAAGTATATTGCTTGAGTGGATTGATGGGTGTACAAAGCATGGTCTTCCATTATCCTCTACGTAAGGAGAATTCAGTCCGTCTTTTTAATAAGCTGAAACAGAAAGCACTGGACGATGGTGATGAAAGTGTTGCAAAAGTGGAATTTAAAGGTAGTCATGGGTGGTTTGATCAGTTTCTGAGGTGAGAGCAGCTTCATAGTTTAACGTTTACTGGAGAGAGTGCATCGGCTGATACTGAAACTGCCAAAAAGTTCCCAGAAGAACTGAAAAAAATAATTACAGAAGATGGTGTTATGTGCGATGAGAAAACCAGATGGAAATGGGGTCCAGAGTTAACCCCCATGTGAACTATGTTGCTAACGAGAGAGGGAGAGATAAAGAGGGAGAGAGGCACCATGCTGCACATGCTGATAATGAGAGAGAGAGAGAGAGAGAGACAAGGATTTAAAGTTATGGCTTCTTCGCTAATTGTTGACTTCACTTCCAAGGACTTTGCCTGCTTGTGTGAATCCCTGCTGACACAGTAGAGTGGTACCAGGTGCCTGCTGAGACAGCAAGGAGTGGCCCAGTTTGATGGACATGGACATGGTCAGTTGATGGATGGCTGGTACCCTGGCAGGGGAGATAAAAAGCAAGTCTGCTCAGACACAGGCAGACATGCCACTGGACACTGAACGAGTGTTGTGCACCCACGTGAAGGTGGGGGCTTGGAAGATCAACTCGGAGAAATCAGTCAGAGGCTCACAGTGTGTGAAGGCAGGCCGGTGGGGGCTTGTGTGTGTGTCCACCCTCGCCTGGGTGACAAACTTATCACTGAAGAACGGTCTGGCCTGGAACGGAGGGGTCATAATCAGTGACCACAACGGCACAACGGAACAAGACGACAATGGAAGGTTTGCCTGCTGCCGCTGCTCATCTCTCGCTCGCTCTCTCTCCCTAACGGTACCACAGCAACTACCTCGACTTAAACTGAACTGAACTCTCCATTATCTTAGGACTATTCATTTACCTCTAGACTTTGATAGAGCTTGGTTTTAATTCTTATTTCTACACTTCTGTATTTATCATTGCTAACCTGTTTTATATGTATATTTGCATATTTGATTCTGTATTACTTAGTTTACAAATAAACACCTTTAGTTACAGTACCACCAGACTCCAACGTATTATTCCATTTCTGCTGGTTTGGTAACCCAGTCACGGGGTACGTGACAATGGTTATTCATATAAGCAAGTGTTTAGCTATGACGAAACTGCAATCTATTGGAAAAAATTCCCGAGTAAGACATTTATTTTGATAGCTAAGGGGCACAAGGCATCAAAGGACAGGTTTACCCTAATGCCTATTATTAACGCCACTGGTGATGCTGTCCTTAACCCTCTACTAGTGTACCATTCAGAAAATCCAAGGGCACTTAAAGGCATTGATAAGAAAACACTCCTCATTGTGTTCCGTTCACATCCAAATGGTTGGAATACCCAAGTTCTTTTTTCTGAGTACGAGTGGATACATTAGTCCTTTTGTTGAAAAATGCTGTAGAGAAAATAACCTCGATAATAGGTGTCTTGTGATTGTCAATAATTGTGCTGCTCATCCACTTGGCATTACTGACAGACAGACATACTTAATTGATCCTGGGGAAACTGGGTTTTGTTACAGCCGCACCAACCAAGAATAGTGAAGAAATATAGCAATATAAAACCATAAATAACTAAATAATAATTTAATCATGCCAAGTGGAAATAAGTCCAGGACCAGCCTATTGGCTCAGGATGTCTGATACTCCGAGGGAGGAGTTGTAAAGTTTGATGGCCACATGTAGGAATTACTTCCTATGACGCTCAGTGTTACATCTCGGTGGAATGAGTCTCTGGCTGAATGTACTCCTGTGCCTAACCAGTACATTACGGAGTTAATGGGAGTCATTGTCTAAGATGGCATGCAACTTGGACAGCATCCTCTTTTCAGGGACCACCGTCAGAGAGTCCAGTTCCACCCCCTCAACATTACTGGCCTTACGAATGAGTTTGTTGATTCTGTTGGTGTCTGCTACTCTCAGCCTGCTGTCCCAGCACACAACAGCAAACATGATAGCACTGGCCACCACAGCCTCGTAGAACATCCTCAGCATCGTCTGGCAGATGTTAAAGGACCTCAGTCTTCTCAGGAAGTAGAGATGGCTCTGACCTTTCTTGTAGACAGCCTCAGTGTTCTTTGACCAGTCCAGTTTATTGTCCATTCATATCTCCAGGTATTTGTAATCCTCCACTATGTCCACACTTACCCCTTGGATGGAAATAGGGGTCATCGGTGCCTTAGCCCTCCTCAGGTCCACCACCAGCTCCTTAGACTTTTTCACATTAAGCTGCAGATGATTCTGCTCACACCATGTGACAAAGTTTCCCACCATCGCCCAGTACTCAGCCTCATCTCCCATGCTGATGCATCCAAGTACTACCGCCATTACCATTACCGAGTATGGCAGTAACATTCGTGTTGCGTTCTTACCGCCGAATACGACATTGTTAATGCAGCCCTGTGACCAAGGCCACAATTAAGGCTTACTATACGCAAAATGTGATGCGTTCTATTGTAAGTACCTTTGACAGAGAGGGCAACTCTGAAGCATCTTTGCGAGAGATCTGGAAAGAGTACAATATAAAACCGGCAATTGGCAACATTGGAGATGCTCTCGATAGGCTAACAGTCTCAATGAGAAATGGCGTTTGGAGGAAACTATGTCCTGGAGCAGTGAATGATTTTAAAGGCTTCGAACCATCAACAATAAATACGGCAATAGTGAGTTTGGCTAAGGAGGTTGGGTTTGTGGAAATTGACAAAGATGATGTTAAAGAGGTTTTGGCATCCCATGGCCAAGAACTGACAGATGAAGAGCTGATGCAATTGCAAGAGGAAAGGATAACAATCGAAACCAAACCCAGTAGCAAACGGCCCAAAAGTGAAGTTGTCCAGGAACTGAACATGAAGCAATTGTGTGAGATTTTCACTGCAATTGACAACGCTGCAATGATTGCAGAAATGTATGACTTTAATTTTGAAAGGGTACGTAGGTTTAGGGCAGGTTTGCAGGATGGTTTGAGTGCTTACAAATAAATGTATGATAGAAAAATGCGCGAGGCTAAACAGTCAAGCACACTGTCGTTTTTCAAGCCTTCCGCATCAGCCACAGCAGACGACAAACCCCGACCTTCGACATCAAGGCAGGCAGACATAGAAGGTGACCTGCCTGCCCTGATGGAAACAGACGACGATGAGATGACGCCCTAGTGTCCCACCACCCCAACCTCCGATGAATCAGCCTAACACACCATCATCAGTGTGCTCGCTGTCTTCCCGATTCTAGTGAGTAAAACTACACTGTACATACATTATTTCTACTTTATACAGTGTGTATTTTATGTGTTATTTGGTATGATTTCTTATTTGGTTTCATTTGGCAGCTTCATAGATTAAGGGTTTCTGGAGAGTGCTGCCGAGTGTGCTTGTGCCGAATGTTTCTGCCGAGAGCGCTTGTGTGAGATTTTCGCTACGGTGGACAGTACTATACTGCGATGATTGCAGAAAAGTATTTCTACTTTATATAGGCTGTGTATTTATCATAACATTCCTGCTTTTACTATATGTTACTGTTATTTTTGGTTTTATTTGTTATTTGGCATGATTTGGTAGGTTACTTTTTGGATGTGCGATCGCTCACAAATTTTTCCCATATAAATAAATGGTAATTGCTTCTTCAATTTACGACATTCCGGCTTACAAACCATTTAATAGCAACGCTCTACCTTCGGATAGCGGGGGAAACCTGTAGTTGGTTTGTAGAAATGCATAAAAAAAATTAATGATAAAACCAAAAATTGATCAGAAATGACCAAAGCAAGATTGTATTTATGGGTGCATCTCTTTCTTAGATGTGAATAGTTCATTTGTTATGTACTGCACAAACCTCCTTTGTACTATGCTTTCTTGATTTAAAAATCCAATAAAAACATTGCTGAGAAAAAAAAATGATCAGAAGTTGCAAGGGGAAAGATTAAGGTTGGTCTTTTAGACGGCAGCTGAAAAGAAAGAGATCTCCCCCCCCCCCAGTGAGATGCTCCCCCCGTGTTAAGAATGTCAGACTCATAGACAGCTCTACTTAAGAATGAGCTCCCATCATAACATTACATTTAAAAGTCTGACGTATATTGATTCCCTTCAACAGCAGAGCTAATTTCCTCTCTTTTCACTTTCAGTAATTATTTTATCTTAGCTGTCCCAGGTGCTTCTGATGTCATTCAGTATAATACTGTGTAGTGACGGTTACTGGAGAGATTTTTATGTATTTTCTGACCAATGGACAGAATTTACACTTAGGCTTCTGTGAAAACAGACATCCATTACCCAGAGATGATCTGTGCAAGTCTTTGAGAGGGATCAACACCCTAGAAGGAGATGGCATTTCCTTCAGCTACAGAGTCTAGAGTCAAGGGCAACTTCTCAAGGTAAGGGGTAAAACGAGGAAAGGTTTCTTCATCTGGAAGCTTGTAGAATTTTGGAAATCCTTGCAAAAACATTATTAAGCACATACAAGGCAAGATTCCTTCTCTATGAATTATTTTTGAGTATGCTACTAGGAAACAGGCAGTTTATTACAAATGAATTTTTAAAAGCTATTTGAGTGGGTGGGAAAGTGGACGTTATCTTATTGAATTGCAGAACAGGCTCGAAGGCCTGTACACCTCCTTCCATTTGCTGTGCTACCTCAGATGATTGTGGTTGTGTATTCAAGGCTAAGATCCATAATAGTTTTTACACAAAGAGAATCCAAGGATTTGTGGATTGGGCCTTGGATGCAATTGAGATGCAAGATTAGTCATAACTTTGGTGAATGGTGGAGCAGGGTCCAAATTCTATAAGATTATGTCATTTGCCAATGAAGGAGCAAACTCTGAACATATCCAACAGAAAGAAACTCACTTTCAAAGCAGGTGACTACACACCTACCTGCATAACAAATACTTTTCCGAGGGAATTTCTTGCATGAGGTCTGTTCATTAAAACTGTTGCAATTCCTACAACAAATGATAAAACAAATGTTTTAATGACTCAAGTTTAATTTTGGTAATATTAAAACACAAGGAAGATATTGAAGTAAGGGTAAGTCACAACATGCCTCAAATCCCTTGGCCTTTCAATAGTAACTGATCCAATCATTAGTGCTAAATCTATGTTCCTGCCTCATCTAACACCATGTGCTAAACTTACTGCCTTGATCACCAAGGACAGGAAATTCATGTAATTCTACCACCCACAGATTCCTCTCCTAGTTGCACACTGGTAATCTATCACTGGGTCCTTCAGTGTTTCTGGATCTAAATTCCAGGATTCCCTCCTCAGTAGCAGGTGCAAGAACTACAGTGTTTCAAGGTGTCTGGTCACCTCTACCTTCTTGGGCATTTTGGCACTGGCACTATCTGCTGGCCCTGCCGGTGATCACTACATCCCAGAAATTATTTTTAAAATTTCACATTGCTTTCCCCCATTCCCTGAAACTAACATCTTGGGTTCTGCACCGTCTGAGGTGGAGAATTCAAAGCACCCAGATGAAATTCCCCTTCATAGTCAGGGTTGTGAGTATTGCATTCTGACGATTCTTCCGAATGTGCGGCTGCAAAGGTAAATGTGAAAGCTGGTTGTGAGAAGCACAGAGTCTGGAAGGGATGCAGACAGGATAAACGAGCACTCAAAAACTTCAGCAGCTGGAATATAATGAAGGGAACTGTCAGGTCGCGCGAGTCGACATGGTAAATATGAGGAGAAATCTTGAGTGTCCTCCTTCCTCATGAAACTCAGAAATTTAGCATGCAGATTCAACAAATAATTAGGAAGGCAGATGGAATGTGAATATATGAGAAAGAGGTATTCTTAAAAGCAAACAAGAATTTGGCGAGATCACATCTGAAGTACCGAAGTAAGTTTTGGTCTCCTTATCTGAGGAGATAGATTTGCATAGAAAAGAATTTAGAGAGCACTCACTAGATTAGAATACAGTGCTGAAGGAGTTGCCTTATGAGGAAGTGTTGGGCCTACATTCCCAGGGGTTTATAAGAATAAGAGGAGTAATCTATGAATACCACAATCTTAGTGCAGTTGATGGAATAGATGCCAAGGGAATGTTTCACTCATGGAGTATTTGGCATTAGGGGATCAAGTTTCAGAATTAGGGGTCCACTAATGTAACTCAGGAGAGGAAGAAATTCTTCTCTTGGGGGTTGTGAATCACAGAGCGCTGCACTGTACAGTTAAGGAACAGGCCCTTCAGCTCACCATGTCTGCACTGACTATGATACTGATTTAAACCAATCCCACCTGCCTTCCTTCTATTCCCTGCCAGTGTAAATGCCTTTTAAATATTTTTTATCATATCTACTTCTACCACCTCTCCAAACACCTACCACTGTGAGAAAAAAAAATGGACTGCAAATCTCGGTTAAGCTTTTTACTCTCATCTTAAGTCTATGCCCTCTAGTACTTGACATTTCCAACCTGGGAAAGAGAATATGACCATCTGCCATAACAATACTCATTATTTTATACACTTCTGTCAGAATCAGTCAGGTTTATTGTCACTGACATAAACTGTGAAGTTGTTTTGTAGCAGCAGTATAGAGCAACATAGTGGACTTTGGTTAAGTGGGACACATTGGGAGGAGTACATTTTGGCCCAATTCACTGCTGCCTCAATTAGCTGAAGTTTCCTGGAAATAGTTAAGATATAAAAACTGACAAAGTACCATTTAATAATTTATGTATTTAAATGAAATACTACCAAAACTAGTACAGTACTATAAAACTCTGTATTGGTTCCTAATAGTTATCAACAGAAGAATTCACCTAGTGTACAAGTCATGAGTGCATAAATATGCTGGGGCTTTTAGCGGTAAAGGAGAAGGAGGTGCTGGGCCTCCTAATGAGTATTAAGGTGGATAAGTCCCCAGGACCTAATGGTATTCACCCCAGGGTATTGAAGGAGGCAAAGGACAAGATTGCTGAGGCCTCGGCCAGTATCTTTGTATCCTCTCTAGCCACAGGTGAGGTCCCAGGGCGAGTGGCTAATGTTGTACCTCTATTTAAGAAGGGAACAAGGGAAAATCCTGGGAACTGTAGACCAGTGAGTCTCATCAGTTGTCGGGAATTGCTGGAAAAAAATTCTTAGCGTAGGATATACTGTTGAAAACCCATGGCCTAATTAGGGATACTCAGAATGGCTTTGTGCAGGGCAGGTCATGCTTTTACCAACTTGACTGAGTTTTTTGACAAGGTGACTAGAGGGATTGATGAGGGTAGGGCAGTGGATGTTGTTGACGTGGGTTTTTAGTAAGGCGTTTGACAACTTCTTTCATGGGAGGCTAATCCAGCAGGTTAAGATTTATGGGAGCCACAGCAAACTGGCTGTTTGAATTTAGAAATGGCTTGCGCACAGAAGACGGAGGGTGGTGGTTGAAGGGACTTATTTGAGCTGAAAGTCTGTAATTAGTGGTGTTCCGCAGGGATCTGCACTAGGACCTCTGCTGTTTGTGATGCATATACATGACCTGGATGAAAATGTAGATGGGCGAGTTAATAAATGTGCAGATTATACCAACTGGAGTTGTGAATAAACATAGAAACAGAAATCTACAGTACATTACAGACCCTTTGGCTCACAATGTTGTGCTGACCATGTAACCTACTCTAGAAACTGCTTGGAATTCCCCTACCGCATAGCCCTCTATTTTTCTAAGCTCCATGTACTTATCTAAGAGACTCTTAAAAGACCCTACTGTATCCGCTTCCACCGGTTGTGTATTCCAGGCACCCACCATTTTCTGTGTGAAAAAGTTACCACTGACATCCCCCATGTACCTGCTTCCACCTTAATCAGGTCACCTCTCATCCTCCACCGCTCCAAGAGGAAAAGGCCAAGTTCACTCCCAACCTATTCCCATAAGGCACACTCTCCAATGCAGGCAACATCCTTGCACTGGGCAGAACAGTCTCACTGCTTATTACTCACCAACAATCGGTGACAAAAATAACAGCTTTTTCAACAAAAACACACAACGCAATGCTATTTAAAAACAGTTTGATCTAAGCATGGAGTAGTGGCCCGAGTATAAGTGACATTAGTTAGAAACTGTTTGGCAACAGTATCTTGTCCCAATTAAGTGGCATAATGTCTCAAATAAACAAAGTGAATCCTAGCTATTTTCTCAATTTGTTTTTGTTCTTTAAGAGTTGTCCCAAATAAGTGGCTGCCCCAATTAACTAGAATCCACTGTCCCTGAGGTTGTTTTAACTGGGGGTGGTAATGGGGATGAACTCCCACTACCTATTAAGTGCTCCCAAAGGCATACACCTGAAGTAGCCGATGACAATCAAGTCCAGCTTGTGGCCTTCATGTGTGGCTTTGCTACTAAGCCTAGCAGAACCATTTCTACTGACAGGAGAAGGGGTAAAGCCAGGTTACTGGCCATTTAAAACCAATCGCTTTGGGCAGATGGGGCTCATCAGCCGTGGTTGGCAGCTCATCCAGGAGAAGGAAAACACTGATCTCAAACCTCTGCTGCCTTGCAGCTACACCTACTCACAGGGATAGTTTCGGGAGTAAACCCTGAGGGAAAAATCCAGAGCTGGAGTCCCTAAGGTAGGTCCTACATTGAGTTCAATCCTAACTGGCAACTCCTCTGACGCTGCTGATACCAAAATATATCGGTCTCTGCCGTTCCTCTGGGTTCATCAGATGCCTGGAGAAGAGGAGCTTGCTACATGGGCAGCAGCTTACTCTCCATATCACACTGCCCAGCCTTGTTTATCCGGGCAGCCAAATCACAGTATCCATGGTCAACCCTGACTGACGGAGGCCCTCAAGAAGAACAAAAATAGTGAGGCAGTGTCATGGGTTAGTTCATTGTCTGTTCAGAAATCTGATGATAGAGGCAAAGAAGCTGTTTGTGAAATAATGAATATGTGTTAGGCTTTCCGATGGTAGCAATAAGAAGAGAGCATGTCCTCGTTGATGGAAATACCTAATGATGGGTGCACTTACATCCATGATGAAGTGTTTTGAGAGATTGGTTATGAAACATATCAACATCTGCCTGAGAAGTGATTTGAGTCCACCCCAATTTGCCTACTAGAGCAAAAGGTCCACAGTAGATGCCATCTCATTAGCTCTTCACTCAAACCTGAACATCTAGATAGCAAAGATGCACACAACAGGATGCTCTTTATCAACTTCACCTTAGCATTTGATACCATCATCTCCTCAAAACTGACCAATAAGCTCCAAGACCTTGGCCTTGATAATTCCTTGTGCAATTGGCTCCTGGATTTCCTTACCTGCAGACCCCAGTTAGTTTGGATTGGCAACATCTCCTCCACAATCTCCGTCGGCAAAGGTGACCCCTGCTCTACTAGCTTTGCACTTATGATTGTGTGGTTAAGCATAGCTCCAATGCCATATTCAAGTTTGCTGATGACACCACAGTCATAAACCGAATCAACGGTGGTGAGGAACCAGCTTATTGGAGGGACATTGAAAATCTGGTTGAGTGGTGCCCTAACAACGATCTCTTACTCAATGTCAGTAAGATCAAGAAGCTCATTATTGATTTCATGAAAAGGAAATCAGAAGTCCATGAGATAGTCCTCATTAGAGGATCAGAGATGGAGAGGGTAAGTAACTTCATATTCGTCAGTGTTATTATTTTGGAGGACCTGTCCTCGGCGCGGCACACAACTGCAATTACGAAGAAAGCACAGTAACGCCTCTGCTACCTTAGGAGTATGCCAAGATTTGGCATGACATCTAAAACTTTGATGAACTTCTATAGAAGTGTGGTGGAGAGTGTATTGACTCGTTGACTCACGGACTGGTATGGCTTGAACAGAAAATCCTACAAAAAGTGGTGGATGCAGCCCAGTCCATCATGGGTAAAGCCCTCCCCACTGTTCAGCACATCCACTGTTGCAGGAAAGCAGCATCCAACATCAGGTACCCCTACCACTCAAGACACGCTTTTCTCGCTGCTGCCATCAGAAAGAAGATAAAAGAGCCTCAGAACTTACAGCACCAGGTTCAGGAACAGTTACAGGCTCAACATTCAGGCTCTTGAACCAAAGAGGATAACGTCACTCAACTTCATGTGCCCCAACATCGAAATGTTCCCCACAGGCCAAAGACTCTCCATCTTATTGTTTGTTTATTTATTTATTATTATTTCTTTTTGTATTTGAACATTGGTTGAATGTCCAAGTTGGTGAGGTCTTTCATTAATTCTGTTATGGTTATTATTGTTATCTTGTCAATAAGACACAGGAGCAGAATTAGGCCATTCAGCCCATCGGGTCTGGTCTCCCATTCAATTACAGCTAATTTATTACTCCTCACAACCCCATCTCCCTGTCTTCTCCCCATAATCTTTGACATCTTGACTAATCAAGAACCTATCAACCTCTGCTTTAAATATACCCAGTGTCTTGGCCTCCACAGCCATCCATGGCAATGAATTCTGTAGATTCACCACTCTCTGGCCAAAGAAATTCATCTTTATCTCTGTTCTAAATGGACGTCCTTCTATTTTGAGGCTGAGCTCTCTGATCCTAGACTTTCCTATGACAGGAAACATCCTCTCCACATCCATTCCATCTAGGCCTTTCAATATTCAATAGGTTTATGAATACCCAATATTCAATGAGATCTCCCCTCATTCTTCTAAATTCTCACAAGTACAGGCCCTGAGCTATCGAGCACTCCTCATGTAACCCTTTCATTCCTGGAATCATTCTCATGAACCTCCTTTGAACCCTTTCCAATGCCAGCTTATCATTTATTTGAAAAGGAGCCAAGAACTGTTCACGATACTCCAAGTAGTCTGACCAATGCCTTGTAAAGTCTCAGCATTATATTCAAGCCAAGTCAAGTCGCTTTTACTGTCACTTCAACCATAACAGCCTGTACAGTACACAGTAAAAACAAAACAATGTTCCTCCAGGACCATGGTGCTACACGAAACAACTCAAAACTACACTTGCTCTTGTATTCTAGTCCCTTCGAAATGCCATGGTGGAGAGTCTTGTGAGTTTCTGATAGTGATGCCATCTGGAGTTTAGCTCCTGGTAGGGTTATACACGGTAATAAGGTCGGGGGGGTGGGGGGGGGGAATTCCAGACAAAGAGTGATTCAACCAAGACCTCAATGGTGGATCCAGAGTGGAATATGATGACATATTACAACAGCAGTGAAGGCAGAGTAGGTCTACAGTATTGAAGTGTTCCCAGTTGTCTTGGATGCCACGCTACTGGGCTTTGACCCATTGGTCAAGGACCACGCGGTTGCTGGCCATGCATCCTCCTCCCCACGTCAAAGTCACGCCCATTAAGGGAATTCACCCTAACCCACCAATAGACCACCCTGTAGGCGAACATCGTACTCGACTCTTATTGCCCTCATCAATCCTCCACCTTCTTCCCAGGCAGTCCCTCAGGACCTGGGGTAACTTGCTGCCACTCCCAGTGTGGTGGATCCACAGTTTTTAATCAGGATTGATAAAGTATGGGGGTAATGCCACAGCAGCCATGCTTGGTGCCAGTGTAACCCCCTGGGTCACCTCAGGCTCGCTCAGCTCGTTCTTGTCTAGGGGGAGCAGCCTTCGGCCCCGCCAAACTGGGTAATCAGCTGGTGTGGATGCTGTGTGATGTCCCCGCCTCGCCCAAAAACAGACAGTACACCATAAGCGATTAAATGAGTACAATTTATAAAGGTTACTATAACTAAGTGATTAATAACGATAAAGTATATATGAAGAGAAAAAATAAAGAAAAGGCGCCAAACTTATCAAAGTCCAAACCACTTCGTGCACAACCGTTGGAGCTCAATTACTGAAGTCTTCTGGCCACCATTTGATCCCCTCCGAACTCCTCGACTCGCAGCTCAGGACCCTCCGAGTGGCCAACCAAGCACATCTAGCTTCATCCCCCCTCCTCGGAGTACCTCCTGGCCTCGGACCCCCGCTTGGGGTCCGATCCTCGCCCAGCTTAGAGCATTGCGTCCTCTCTCTCGACCCCCTCGCACCGATCTGCCCAAAAGCCCGTCAACAAAAGCTTACAGACTCAGAAGAAAGAACATTAATCCCCATTTGGTTTACAAAGGAATACAATTCTCCCATCACTCTCTCGCAACAAAGAAGCATTCCTGCTAGTTAACAAAACAAAGAAGCCCTTTTGATTACATACACAGTAACAAAGAAAAAAGAAGAAACCCCCTTTACACCAGTCTACAGTAAGATTGATTCAATTGTGAACCCTTGGAACACAATCATGACTTAAGGTCATTTGATTAATGTACACAATGAATCTTCTCCAAGGATCGTCACGTTGTCATGGTGGAGAGGATCATGAGGTCCTGAGATCCTGACAGCGCAGCCTGAGTCACCAGTGACGGTAAGGTCAAGGGGAAGATTCCAGACAAAGAGCGACCCAACCAAGACCAGGACAGTGGAGTTGGTGGAAGATGATGACACTTCACAATGTCAGTGAAGGCGGAGGAAGGCTGCAGCAGTGAATGCTCTCCAGTCATCCTGCATTCCGTGCCACTACACCCTGACCCTGATTGGTCAAGGACCCTGTAATGGCTGCCTGCACATTAACCTCCCTACGTTACACAAGGTCATGCACAGACATTCTCCAGTCATGAGTGACCTCACTTTAAAATGCGCTGGTAGAGCTGAACTCTTCCAATGATAACCAAGGCTGAAAAAATAAAACTGTGAAAGGAAATCATTTTGGAATGCTATGGCAGTCTCACAACTCCCACACCATGGGGAAATTTAAAATTATACATCCTTTCTTTCATAACACAGCCTGGTTTCAGCAGGCATGGAGAGATGAGTCAGTGTCAATAAGTGCAAAAAGTCACTCTACGTTTCAACATCCCACAGTACTCCATCATAGCGGTTAGCATGATGATATTACATCTCGGATCATCGGAGTTCAATCCTGACATCATCTATACGTCCTCCTCATGGATTTCCTCCATGTGCTCTGGTTTCCTCCCACAATCCAAAGACGTACCAGTTAGTAGATTTGTTCGTCCCGTGATTAGGCTAGGGTTAAATCAGGAGTCGCTGTACAGTGCAGCTCGAGGGGCCAGAAGGGCCTATTCTGCACTGCATCTCTAAACAAATAAAAAAATCAACAACCTCCAAAAATTATCACAAACTAAACAGGGGAGAGTGGTTCTTCCATGTTGGAATAACACAGGTTCATCAACACGAGACGGATGGCAGGGTGGAAATTCGTCTCTACCAAAGGAAGTGAAAGGTGAAAGGTGCTCCTTCCCTTGGGCAAGTTGCAGCACCTGCTTAACCCCCGATCAGGGTCATATGAAGCCATGGGAGCAGATGGTGGATATCACAAGTCCTGGTTATGACCACTGACGCCAGGCAAACAATCTCTGCAGAGCGTCGATAATGGCTGGGGTCACCCATCTTATAAAGAAACTGCCCTGATGGTAATGGCAAACAACTTCTGTAGAAATATTTGCCAAGAACACTGGAATTATTGAGTATGCCCATGACAACGAATCACAGGGTTGTATATGATGACAAACAGCATATACACTTTGATGATAAATTTACTCTGAACTTTGAACCAAATGGATTTTGATAAAATTCTCTGCATTTCCAACTAATCTATCTCCTTGTGTCTTAATATTTTTCATGCTTGTAGAAGCTCCTGTAACATCCCTGACTAGTTTACTCCAATTCTGTTTATTAATTTTAGTCATTCCTTTCCAGGTACTAAAATTTTCACAATTGCAAGGCCCACAGTTATTTTCTCCAAAACACAAGCTTTTCCTTCCACTCCAATTCCCTTTTTCACCGGATGGAATTCCTTTCCTTTCCATCTTTATTCTCACAGGGGCAAACCATGAAGAATAAATATTTCTGCACTTAGTTTAATTTTCTGAAAAAGGATGACCTAAGCCTTAACAAGCTTGACTAGTGGAGCTTAAGCAGTCTGGAATTAGATACTTCACTAATCTAAGACTTTAGATATTTTTAATTGAGTTGCCATTTTTCTTAAAGTGAAAGGATGAATTTGAATACCAGTCTGAGGGAGCCGGTCTGTCAGTGACAACCTAATTAATCAATCTAGGTGTTCATAATGCTTACATCTGCTTGGCTTTCATGGATTTTTTTTGGAGGTTGTAACTGTTTATCAGCGTCTGCAGGTAATCTGAGTCCCAGCAACAGGGGACAACAATTTGTCTTGCGCTGGTCTTTTTCAGGTGTGGAGAGTCTAACAGAGGGCCTTCCACAACCGAGAGAGATCCCCGCGTACAGCAGCTCTTGCTCCAGGTACCCACCATTCAACACCATTCTGACAACCATTCAAACTCACTGCCGCAAAGGGCTGTTTTTAAGTGTTTCTTATAGTCAGACTATTAATTTTAATAGTTGTAAAAGTGTAATTAACATTTGGGGTAAAGAAGCCAATGGAAATCAATGGAGTCCGGTAAAAAGTGAAATACGCCAACTGTGAGCTGAAAGACAAGATGGTCTGAGCCGAAAGCTGACTCAATTTGATCCAATGAGTCTAAACATGAAGGTGAAAGGTTGACTGATTGTTTGACTCTTACTACTTCGCCGTTTGCAAACTTGTTGTTCCCCCATTCAAAAGCGCAGCACTGGCCGTGAAGCCACTAGACACAAGTGTCGCAAGTCCGTTCATTGATTTATTGGAATTAGTCTTGACGGTTTGACAAGAAAACTCGCGAATGGAGATCCTACAAAGAATATTTTCGGAGAAAAAGTCAGGCATATTCAGAAAATCCAGCTAACCATCAGCCGTTCCCTTACCCGAGTTGCTGCCTCCGAGACGCTGCAGATGGATTTCGAGGGGCGCACGGGTCTCGGTGTAGCGCCTTGTGCGACCACCCAGAGCTGCCCAGGCACCCAGCGGCCGGGCGCTGCCGGAATAACTAGCAGCAGTTAGAGAGTGCTTTACCCCAACAGCGGCCAGGGATCCCGCACACACCATCCTCCTCAACACCCACATCTGTCGTTCACTCCCACCTCCACGGGCAGAACTGGAAGCGAAATTGGCAGATCGTCCGTTCACTTCGAGGCTTGTGTCGAGCGGAAGTTCTGCCTCCGCACCGACTGCGTTACACTGTGACACTTGCACTGACCCACCCCTTTAACCAAATTATTGGTAATCCGCTTTTACAGTGCCTCACCTTGGTAAATCAAAAGGTTGTGTTTTTTTTTAAACACTAAAGGCGAGTCTCCCAAATCGAATGCCCATTGAAACGAGGCAGCGGAAAGAAGCAAAGCCCAACTTAGAAATAAAACTCAAACAGCACTTGCTATAGGCCAATAAGCATCTGGTTGTCAGTACCCACATAAATATGGGCCAGTTACAAAGTACTGTACTTCAACTGAGAACATTGAACCTGAAAATGAAAATATTAATCTCCGCCTGTTGGTGTAAGTAAAAATGAGGTACTGGCAGCAAATTACACAAAGACGAACCGTGCCGGCTACATTCCGGAGACCAAACAGCACTTGTGGGAGGAGAGGTAGTTTATCTACAACTCAGTACTATTTATTTTTTATTTACACAAATTGTCTTTTGCACATTGCTTGTCTGTCAATCTTTGTTTAGATAGTTATTTTTAAAAATTCTATCATATTTCTTTATTTTCCTGTAAATGCCTGCAAGAAAATGAATCTCAAGGTAGTTAATGACAACAAATTTTACTTTGACTTAACTAACCAAGCCTCACCCTTATGAGAATATTTACTTTATCTGGAAGGAAAATAGTGGAATTCACCAGAATCCGGAAGAAAGAGAAAAGATCTCATATAAAATTATACAAATCTTACAGAACTAGGCTACATGATATATGAACATGTTCCTGATGACTAAGGAGTCCAGAACCAAGGTCACAGTCTCATGGCAAAGGGCGATGTCTTTGTGAAGGACAAGAGCAAATTCTACACAAGACGGTGGTAGACCTGTGGAATTCTCTACTAAGGAGAAGACAGCGGAAGCTAAGTCATTAAATATATTCAAGAAAGAGGCAGATATTTCTGAACAGTAAGATGTTCAGGAGGAATTGAGAGAAAGTAAGAATGTATATCATAAGACCATAAAACAGGAGCAGAATTAGGCCATCTGGCCCATTGACTCTGCTCTGTCATTTGATCATCGCTCTTTTAATATTTCCTCTCAACCCCATTCTACTGCCTATTCCCTTTAATCTTTCACTCCACTACTAATCAAGAACCTATCAACCTCTGCTTTAAATAAACCCTGTGGCCTCCACAGCAATCTGTGGAAATTAATTTCATAGATTTACCACTTTTTGGCTAAAGAAATTCCTCCTCATCTCTGTTCCAAAAGGATGTCCTTTCATTCTGAAGCTGTGCCATTTGGCCCTAGATTCTACCACGATTGGAAATATCCTTTTCACATTTACTCCATCGGCCATTTCAATATTTGCTAGGTTTCAAAGAGATTCCCCTCTCATCTTTTTGAACTCCTGCATTTGTAGCTCCAGAGCAGTCAGGTGTCTGACCTGTTCCTCGAATGTTAACTATTTCATCCCTGGGATCATTTTCATACACCTCCATGAGACCCTCTCCAATGTGAACATATCTTTCTTAAATAAGGGCACAAAATTGCTCTCAATACACTAAATGTAGTCCGACAAATCCTATAAAGCATCCAGCATTACATCAGTTTACATTCTAGTACTCTAAAAATTATGGTAACATTGCATTTGCCTGCCTAACCACTGACTCAACCTGTAAGTTAACCTTGAGGGCAGGGTTTCCAAACCTATAGCACACATGCCCAAGATGGCATGTGCAAAAGTTTTGGCATGTGGCATGCAGTTCCACCATAATATAAAGGTACATAATTGTACCTTTACCGCCAAATGGGGCAGCAAATTATATTTTTTCAAGAGCAGTGAGATATTTTAGATGGTTATGTTATGTGTGAGCAAACCATGGGGAGATGGGATCCAGAGTTGACCCCCTTGTGAACTATGTTGCTAACGAGAGAGAGAGAGAGATAAAGAGGGAGAGAGGCACCATGCTGCACATGTTGATAATGAGAGAGAGAGACAAGGATTTATAGTTATAGCTTCTTCGCTAATTGTTGACTTTACTTCCAAGCACTTTGCCTGCTTGTGTGAATCCCTGCTGACACAGTAGAGTGGTACCAGGTGCCTGCTGAGACAGCAAGGAGTGGCCCAGTATGATGGACATGGACATGGTCAGTTGATGGATGGCTGGTACCCCGGCAGGGCAGATAAAAAGCAAGTCTGCTCAGACACAGGCAGACATGCCACTGGACACTGAACGAGTGTTGTGCACCCACGTGAAGGTGGGGGCTTGGAGGATCAACTAGGGGAAATCAGTCAGAGGCTCACAGTGTGTGAAGGCAGGCCGGTGGGGGCTTGTGTGTGTGTCCACCCTCGCCTGGGTGACAAACTTATCACTGAAGAATGGTCTGGCCTGGAACGGAGGGGTCATAATCAGTGACCACAACGGAACAAGAAGACAACGGAAGGTTTGCCTGCTGTAGCTGCTCATCTCTCTCTCTCTCTCTCTCCAACAGTGCCATAGCAACTACCTCGACTTAAACCGAACTGAACTGAACTCTGCATCATCTTAAGACTATTCATTTACCCCTAGACTTTGACAGAGCTTAGTTTTGATTCTTACTTCTATACCTCTGTATTTATCATTGCTAACCTGTTTTAAATTATAATTTGCATTTTTGATACCGGATTCCTTTGTTTATTAATAAACACTTTTAGTTACAGTACCACCAGACTCCAGTGTATTATTCCATTTCTGCTGGTTTGGTAACCCGGTCACGGGGTACATGACAGTTACAAGTACATGTGATGTTGGATGATACGTTTTGAAATCCTTGCTGACCGGATATTTGTATCAGTATTTTGATAGTAAATGGCAGGGCCAGTTGGCATTTGCTTCACTCTGCTTGTTGCTTCTTCTGTAGTTTGTGAGTGAACACCGGATATTCAGTGATAATAACAGTACCTACTGTACGCTGTGTAGTTTAGTGCACCATGAATATTCATGAGTCATTATTTTCAGTCAAGTTCAGTTATAGGAGTAGACTTACTGCTGATGAAACAAGCGCTACATACATAGTTCTCAAAACAACCAAATACAATCCAAATATAAAATAATTGTTAACAGTATAGCAACAGAAGTTTCACTGGGAATAAAGTGTATTTATGTTCCTGTCTTACACCTGTCTAGGGGACACTGTACGAGGTACAATAACAAATATTTTAAAATGAAGTTTTTCCATTGTCTTTTTTTTAAAAGGATTGGTACTAATAATTTCTCAACAGGTTTTCTAGGATGCTTCATGTATTTCAATCTGTCTCGATTATACTTTTATTAATAGCAAAACAATAAATGCACATAAAAAACCAACAGGACTTATACATTTTCCTTAAAGCCTTCCAGTTTAATATGGCACTGGTGATACCCAACAACTACTAATCAGCTGTCAAAGAAACAAAACAAAGAAAATTACTAAAATACATTAATAACAATCTCTAACAATGGAGAGGTGAGTAGTAGTAGTGGCTGAGGTAAGCAAAAGTGGAGGCGGGGTTGAAGTGGAGTTGTGGGGTCCCCGAGAGTGAGGAAAGTCCTGAAATCTGATTGATTTAAGCACTGGGCCAAACTGGAGAGGTTGGGTACTAACTGAACTGTGGTTGCAGGATTCAGACCCCAGAGTAGTCTGAGACCAAGGTATGACCCGATGTTTGGACACTTTTAAGCACCAGGCCAGATTGAAAAGTTCAGGGAATCTGGACCAGAGGTGAGGCAAGGGCTGATTCTACCCTGTTCAACTCGCTGCTCTGTGATGTTTACTGAGCTCCTCACTAAACTAAGGCTGAGGCTTGCTCCAGCTGCAGTGAAAACCTGGCTTCACATCCGCAGTCTCACAACCTTTACTCGGCTTTGTGATGAACTGAGGCTGTGGTCTGCTCTGGCTGCAGTGATGCCTGGCTTCATGTCTTTTGTAAAACTTCAGTTCTGAAGCTATTTGCTTACTTTTATTGTTTGCACAATTTGTAAAAAAATTGTGCATTGGGTGTATGATAGTCTTTTTTAAAATGAGTTCTTTTGAAGTTTCTTTGTTTTGTGGGTGCCTGTAAAGAGACGAATCTTAAGGTTGTATAATGTATTCATACTTAGATAATAAATGTACTTGGAACTTTGAATATTATAAGTTATTCATTAACATAGGACAACAAAGATTTTGCTTCCTGAATACTTTTGTGTGTTTCTTATGCAAAGTCACCATGACATTTTTCTGTCACACACGATTTTTTGAAATAGCCTATGTTTGTTATTTCTATTCATAATTCAAGTCAGAATAACTGATGCCAAGATTAAGGAGGCATTTTTGTTGGTCTAAAAATGAACAGATCATCAATGACAGGCAATTCAAAGAACTTCTAGTGGGTCCAGAGAAAATCACATGAAAGGCATTCAAGGATGTTTTTGAAAATTTTCTTGGCAACTACAGAGCACCAAACTATGTGAAGCCGGTTGACAACATGGTTCAAGCATACAAAACAATGAAGTGCAACATGTCACTAAAGATTCATTTTCTGCATTCCTGCATCTTGGCACTGTTAGTCACAGACATGGTAAAAGGTTTCACCAGGACATTGCGGTCATGGAGAAACGGTATCAGGGCAACTGGAATCCATCAATGCTGGCTGATTATTGTTGGACACTTAAGTGAGAAGCCTCAGACAGTACTGAGTACAAATGAAAATCATCAGCAAAACAATTTTAGCTTAGTTGAACTATTGCAAAGCGTAAGCAGCATTACACAATTAAACACATTATTCTGAATAAAAGTTAATTTCTTCTTACCCCAACTTTCTACATGTTACAAGTAGTCTGAAATTATATTAATGTTCAGTTTTAAGTGGTCTATCATGAACAAAATGAAAATTCTGAGGAAGCAACACTTTTGAAAAAATTGTTGTACTGTGTAATTGATGATCATCTATTCTCAAAATTACCATGGCACGTGAGAGAATTTTTAAAGAAAATTATTGCTAATTTGGGTACATACTGTTACGAATGTGCCACAACTCTGAGGGGATGAAGGGTACAAAGTAACCCCCTCTGTGCTGTCTTTACGACAGTTATTTAGTTTATAATATTTTCGCTTAGTAATTCATTCAATAGTATTTTCTAGTTAGAATTAGAAGTGTTTAAAGTATATTCATTGCATGTAAAATATATCGGCATGCGATGACGTCACATCCGGTTTCGCCGCGTCTTGTGGGAAAATACCGGTTTGAAATTAGCGCGAGGGTGGGGGCTTTCCACGAGGCTCACCTGAGCAGAAGTAGTTTTGCAGGCATGAGAAATCACAGTGAGAGCAACGCTGTAAGTTAATAGATAATAGATATATTGAACTAAGATGTTAATGCCTGTCAGAAACACACTGAGTCTCAGCAATTTGCAGAACGGTAAACTTTATTTTTCGAGTCTGCAGAGTCGGACCCAACCAGCTCCTGCTAGATTGAGTGCCGAATTACACTTTGCACAGTTTTTTATACCCTACTTGTTTACAACTTTGTGAGTTGCACCCATGTGAGGTGCAGACATTCTTCCTTAATCTCATTACAAAATTACAAATGTGACTACCCTTTGGCCCACTTATCAGCCTCAGC
This sequence comes from Hypanus sabinus, assembly GCF_030144855.1. Taxonomy (NCBI): domain Eukaryota; kingdom Metazoa; phylum Chordata; class Chondrichthyes; order Myliobatiformes; family Dasyatidae; genus Hypanus; species Hypanus sabinus. The sequence continues at coordinate 43,133,792 of NC_082716.1, read as the reverse complement.
GCATTAACACCGTTATTGTTCAACCGTTAAGCATGTCTTCCCGTTACCCGTATCGCTTCTTTAATCAGCAAGCTATTGTTTCATCCTGATTTTGCAAATTGGTTTATACGTTGCCCTGCAAGTTGCTTTGCACGTTCTTTCTGTGTCAGCACATTCTAAATGGACTCCTTAAGTATCATTTCTCTCAATCCACCCTTTTTCTTTTTAGAATGTGCTATCAGTTGGGCTTTTGCCACGGGTTTACATAGGCTTCTTCCTCTAGCTCTATTTCCCTTTGTAGGAGTACCTGAACAGGATCAGCTGGGGCCCCTGGTTGCATGACTTGTCTTGCCACCCGAGCTACTAGCTCCCGCAAGCAGGGGATCAGACATGGTAGCAGAAGGAGGACCATCAATCCCCCTCCTATAACCCCTAAAGCGGTTCGCCACCAGCCTCCTGTCAACCATCCGTCCAGCCAGTCCCAATACCCCAGCGGCTTCCAGGTCTGTACCGGCACGTGGGCCAGTTTCCTTATTTTATCTGATATTTTTTGAACCACCTTTCCGTTGTCATCTATCTTTAAGCAGCAGTTGGTTAGATTAAACTTTCCACATACTCCTCCTTTTTGTTGTAGTCATAACATTTCTCGTTTACATGCGAGTGTGATACAAAGGACCCTGGAAAAACCGTCATGCCCACCCTTACCGTCGTCCTGCACTTATCACATCCCCCTTCAGCGCTTCTCAACAATAGCAGTATATACATTACAGTCCCAAAGTTCATTCTGTCCGTCTTTTGAGCTTTAGCACCATCGGGTCTTCTCCCTGGACGCAAGTCCATTCTGCACCTTCTTCGGGCTTTACGGGTCCCTTGATTCTCGCGGCGTGGGTCCACCCTTTTTCTTTTGTCCTTACTGCGGCTTCGGTGGTCAGTAGCACCTGGAATGGGCCTTCCCACTGCGGCTGTAACTTCTCTGGCTTCCAAGTCTTAATCAGGACCCAGTCACCGGGCTGAGTTCGGTGGAGTGCGAAGTCCAGAGGTGGGGTTTGTGCGAGTAACCCCTTCCTGCGCAATTCTGCAAAAGAACGAGATAGTGCCTGTAAATAGTCCCTTACAAAGACATCTCCCCCTTGCAGGGAAGGATAGCCCTCCACCTTGTTCCAATATGGAAGGCCAAACAACATTTCATAAGGGGATACTCCTATATCTTTTCGAGGAGCCGTGCGGATTCTTAGTAGGGCCAGGGGTAGACACTTGGTCCAGGGTAGCTTGGTTTCCATCATTAGTTTTGTCAATTGCGTCTTCAAAGTACTGTTCATCCTCTCAACTCTTCCTGAGCTCCGAGGGTGCCAGGGGGTGTGCAGCTTCCACTGGATTCCTAAGGCGTCACAGATTAGCTGGTGTGTTTTTGAGGCAAAGTGTGTTCCCCTATCTGAATCAATAGACCCCATTATTCCATATCTTGGGACTATATTTTCTAATAGGATCCGTGCCACTGTAGGGGCATCCGCTTTAGTGGTTGGGAATGCTTCCACCCACCGAGTGAAGTGATCCACAATTACTAACAGGTACTTCCATCTCTGAACTTGTGGTAGTTCCGTAAAGTCTATTTGGATCCGATGGGACGGTCGGTCGGCTAGTGTTTGTCCCTCCTTATGGGTGGCACGCATCATTTTCTTGTTTACCTTTTGGCGGGTGTAACAGCCCCACACCTCCTGTTGAGCTAGTGTGAATATCCCTTTACAAACATAGTCCCTTAGGATAGTGTCGCACATAGCTTGCACTCCCCAATGGCTTTGTTGGTGTAGTTGTTGCAGTATATGACGAGTTACTTCCTTATTCAGTACTTGCCGTCCGTCGGGGGTCTTCCACTCGCCTTCTGATGTTTGTCGGGCTCCCCTGTTGATTCCATGTATAAGAACTGTGCCGGGTTACAACTATTGTTCCTTTCAAAGCTTACATCATCCCCGACCATCAGAATGGTTTCGTATTTCAGTATGCGAGAGTCCGTCAACCGCCGCTGAGCTTTTTGGGCTAAGAGGGTGCTAACGGAGTGCTGGGTATACACCGTCATTCTTCCCCCAAAGGTTAATTTCCGTGCTTCTTCTACTAGTACGGCTGCTGCAGCTACGGCTTGTATGCACGTCGGCCATCCCCGGGATACCGGGTCTAACATTTTTGATAAAAAGGCCACAGGTTGCCGCTTTCCTCCTTTTTCTTGGGTTAGTACTCCTAACGCAGTTCCTTCATTGTTTGTTGCATACAGCTGAAAGGGCTTTTCCAGTGCTGGCAGTGTTAATACCGGGGCCCGAATTAGTTGCCCTTTTATTTTCCTGAACTTCTGTTCTTCTTCTTCGGTCCAGCTGATTATTCCCCGGTCTTCCTTTGCCAATTTGTCGTACATAAACTTCACCAGGGGGGTATAATTCTCTATCCAAATCCGGCAATAGCCCACTAAGCCCAGAAATTGTCTTATTTCCTTCTTTGTCCTGGGAAGCGGTATTTTAGTTATTCCCGCTATTCTTTCTGGGGTTATTTGGCGGTGCCCTTTACTGACTCTGTGTCCGAGATATGTTATTTCCTTCTCGACAAATTGCAGTTTCTTCTTGGACACCCGCAATCCTTTTTCTCCTAGGTAATTCAGGAGTCTTATAGTATCATCTCGCACTACCTCCTCTGCTGGTCCCGATAGTAGTTGGTCATCGACATACTGTAATAGTTGGTTCTTTTCGGTACAATGGAATCCAGCCAATACTTGCTCCAGTACCTGTTCGAATAGGTTTGGGGACTCCGTGAACCCTTGGGGCAAGACGGTCCACCGGAGTTGCTTCTTCCGCCCAGTGAAGGGATTTTCCCATTCAAATGCGAACATATCTCGGCTACCTTCCTCCAACGGGCAACTCCAAAAGGCATCTTTTAGATCTATCACACTGAACCATTCATGTTCAGGAGGTATTTTGCTCATTAATGTATAGGGGTTAGGCACTACCGGGTATCGTGTTTGGACTACCGCATTTAAGCCTCTCAGATCTTGAACCATTCGATACGTGCCGTCGGGCTTTCGGACCGGTAGGATGGGGGTATTAAAGGGTGACATACATTCTTCCAAGAGTCCATCTGATACTAATGTCTCAATTACAGGTTGTAATCCCCTCCTCCCTTCCATGGCAATGGGATATTGCCGTCTTCTCTCTTCTGCTTGTTTGTCCCACTGTGGGTCGTTTACTGGAAATTTCCGGTCCCCCGGTAACTCATTCGGCTGTTCCCTTCCCCAAATTGATATTGCAGCTTGTCGTATCATTTGCCTCTCTTGTGCAGAAAATAGCGTTCCCATAATCGCATGCATTTCTTCCCAAGTGTAAACATTAGGTCCTAAGAATTGATCCAACTGTTCTGCCAGTCCCATTGGATCTTCTAATAAAGTTTTCATATCTTTCTTAAATCCTCGTACTTCGGTACTTGTCAGAGGGACGTTTACAAATCCTGTTCCTGCCCGTTCTCCTCCCATTGGAACCTCTCGAAGGGGACACAGCTGTACCTCTTCCTTTTTTAATTCGTCTTTCTTTTTCTTATCTGCTCTTGTCACACTCCTTGTTTCGATCCTTGCTTTTGCTTTTTCCCTAACATCCCTCTCTTCCCTCTCCGGGTCTATTTCTTCTGTTTTTTCACTTTCTTCACGTCCTCCCTCTGCTCCCGCAAGGGGTGCAGAAGGCTGGACATAGGGAGGGGGTAAATGATCGAGTGGGTCCCACTTCCGCTCCCCTTTAATGCCCAATTTAAAACTCTTTGTTGTTACTCCTGGCCAGGGAGCCCAACAAAAAGCATAAGCAATTTCTTCCGGTTTTACACTTGGTTTTGAATTAACGTAAATGTTTAAGGCTTGTCGTACCCAATCCTCCTCAGACCCAAGCCACGGCCACCAGACCGCAGGTTTTTCTATCGGCTGTTTCGACCAAATTAAACAGTACTGTATCATTTTTTTTCTTTTGTTTCCCTTTTAGTCTTCCACATCCCCAATTCTCAAACATTCTACCGAGGGGGCTATCAGGAGGAACCCCCGGGTATGGTCCCGGTCTTCTCCGTCTCCTCTTTCTTTTTAGAGCCACCCCCTCCCATCTTATTCCGCTCTTACTTAATCAGGAGGACCCCCGGGTGGCGATCCCGGTCTTCTCCGTCCTTACTTATTCCCGCACCGTTCTACTATAATAGTAGGCACTTACCCGGTGCGTCCTGGGGACTTCCAGTACCAGGTACTGTCCCCTTCTCCCCGTTTACCGCTCTGCGCTGTCCGGATATCACTCGCTCAAGCCGCGTTGGAGCGACGAGCAAGGAGTCAGGGACCGCCAAACTCGGCGGGGTGCACCGTCTCCGATGTCCTTCCTCGTGTCCACCGCGGCCGGAGTGTGGATCCCGGACGAGCCCCCACGTTGTCAGAAACACACTGAGTCTCAGCAATTTGCAGAACGGTAAACTTTATTTTTCGAGTCTGCGGAGTCGGACCCAACCAGCTCCTGCTAGATTGAGTGCCGAATTACACTTTGCACAGTTTTTTATACCCTACTTGTTTACAACTTTGTGAGTTGCACCCATGTGAGGTGCAGACATTCTTCCTTAATCTCATTACAAAATTACAAATGTGACTACCCTTTGGCCCACTTATCAGCCTCAGCGCATTAACACCGTTATTGTTCAACCGTTAAGCATGTCTTCCCGTTACCCGTATCGCTTCTTTAATCAGCAAGCTATTGTTTCATCCTGATTTTGCAAATTGGTTTATACGTTGCCCTGCAAGTTGCTTTGCACGTTCTTTCTGTGTCAGCACATTCTAAATGGACTCCTTAAGTATCATTTCTCTCAATGCCGATCCTGTTAGAAGTAACGACGGTAGATAATGTTTATGCTTTCGTTAGTTAAAGAGTCGCGGATAGTTTGCATGGAAGTGTATTTAAAGTAGTCAATGGAGCAGGTAAACTCTCCCTGTATACTGCACCTTAGTGTAATGTAGTTATAGTCACCTTTGCAAGTATTTACACTTGAAATGTGATATTAAGGAAGGAACAAATACTGTATCAATCTTGTATTGTTTTATCAACAGTTTTCACCATATGTTAATGTGAAGAGTGAACAGTAAATGGTTAATCTTACTGTGATCTAGTCTCATTGACTGGTTTATCTCGATGTTGAATTCGGCGTTATCAGTTACACGCGAAGGAGAACGTTACAGTGAAAAAGCGGCATTATCAGGTGTTTCAAGTGCTGCAATGTCAGCTCGATCCAGCATCAAGTCGACGCCGCCCAGCGACAAGGGCGGTAAACCGACATCAAGTAAGTCCACCCAGGCAAGAGCCAAGGCAGAAGCCGCCAAGGTGCGACTGCGTTACGCCAGACAAGAAGCAGTTTTGAAAATGAAACAGGCCACCAGAGAAGCCGAAATCCAGAAAGAAAAGGCTGCTAGAGAAGCCGAAGCGGCCGCCCGAGAAGCCGAAATCCAGAAAGAAAGGGCCGCCAGACAAAAAGAAGAGGCTGCCAGAGAAGCCGAAATCCAGAAAGAAAGGGCCACCAGACAAAGAGAAGAAGCCGCCAGAGAAGCCGAAATCCAGAAAGAAAGGGCCGCCAGAGAAGCCGAAAAGGCCGCCCGAGAAGCCGAAATCCAGTTGGAAATGGCAAAAATATCGACAGAGTTGCAAGTGCTGCAGCTAGAAAGAGAAGAAGAAGCTGCCATGGCGGAAGCAAAGTACATAGAAGAAGCTGAAGGGTCGTGTGATCTGACCGCAGTAAGATCTACTTTAGAAAGGACCAGACTGGAACGCACAAGCGACTATGTACAGTCTCAAATAGACAGGCAGGCTCGTCTCCCCTCTCCATACCTATTCGATAACTTCCCCAGCTACGAGGAAGAAAATTTACCCTCGCGGCTCCGTGATGAAGTCAAGAATGAAAGAGCTGACAACCGATATTCTTTGACACCAAAGTTACAAAGTTCGATGCGAAGAGACGCGGAGGTCGAATCCAGGATGGCAAATTCCATGAGAAACGTGCGTTCTCAGTCATATAGGCGCCAACGTACTTCTCCAGCCCGCATGCCGCTTACAGCCGATCCCACGCTGCAGTATTTAGCACGACAGGATCTCGTCACTTCGGGACTGTACCAGTTTGACGATAAACCCGAAAATTACCGTGCGTGGCACTCCACATTCACCAACGTGATCGAAGGGGTCCAGCTCAGTGCAACCCAAAGGTTGGACCTTATGGCGAAATGGCTGGGGAAAGAATCACGCGACCAGGTGAGACGCATGCGTTCAGTGTACATCAACAAACCCGAGCTAGCCTTAAGCGAAGCGTGGGAGAGACTTTGGGAGAGATATGGGGCCCCCAACATTATTGAAGCGGCGCTATATCGACGTCTGGAAAACTTTCCTAAGGTGTCAGCCAAAGATCACTTTAAGTTAAGAGAATTCGGAGATTTACTCATGGAGATCCAAGGCGCCAAAGAAGATGGCTATTCAGCTGGTCTAGTATACCTAGATATTCCATCCGGGATTAGACCAATTGTGGACAAACTTCCTTTTGGGCTGCAGGACAAGTGGCTGACTGTTGCCTCAGAGTACAAGGAAGACCACGGTGGTCGATTTCCTCCCTTTGAGCACCTCACTGAGTTTGTGCGCAAGGAGGCGAAGAGGCGAAACGACCCTAGCCTCGTGGGTCCAGGTAGATCCTCTTCGAATGTTTTCAACATTGATAAACCCGTGTCAGTGCTCAAGACTGAAGCCCTTACAACTAACAACGACCCTGGCGAGTATTGTCCATTGCATAACAAACCTCACCCCCCTGAAAGCATGCAGAATGTTTAGGGAAAAACCCCTTGAAGAGAGGACGGCTCTTCTCAAGGAGAAAAGAATATGTTTTAGATGCTGTTCCTCAACCTCTCACCTCGCCAGAGAGTGTACGATCGCCGTGAAGTGTCCGGAATGTGATAGCACGGATCACGTCGGGGCCATGCATCCTGGCCTGTCACCGCAAACCGACAGCGCTCCTTCTCCCCCACAACAGGACCGCGGGGAGGGAGAGGCTCACCCCAGGACAACAGTTGTCAGCTCGAACTGTACAGAAGTCTGCGGTCAAGCTCGGTCAAGTCGTTCTTGTTCCAAGATCTGCCTCACTAAGGTGTACCCTAAAGGAGCCAAAGACAAGGCCATCAAAGCCTATGTGATTCTGGACGATCAGAGCAATCGTTCACTAGTCAGTCCAGAGTTCTTTAAATTGTTCAACATTGAGAGTGAGCGGTTCCCATACTACCTCAAAACTTGCTCAGGCAACATGGAAACCCAAGGAAGGAAGGCAGAAGGCATCCAGATCGAGTCCCTGGATGGTAAAGTCGTCATCTGTCTCCCTCCGCTCTTAGAGTGCAATGAAATCATGAATAACCGCGCTGAGATCCCGACACCAAGTGCGGTGCTACACCAGCCGCATCTCCACCACATCGCCAAACACATCCCAGAACTGGATCCGAAAGCGGAAATACTCCTGCTATTAGGAAGAGATGTTATCCAGGTACACAAGGTTAGGCAGCAGGTCAATGGACCACTCGACGCCCCCTTCGCGCAACGTCTGGATCTGGGCTGGGTGGTGATAGGAGAGGTGTGTCTCGGTGACGTACACAAACCGACGGTCGACACACTCAAGACCAATGTGCTAGAGAGTGGCCGCCATTCGATTTTTCAACCCTGCACAAGTTCCATGTATATCAAGGAAGCACAACAAGGCGTTAACAAGCGCGAGGCAAGCGACGAGTCGCTGGGCCAGTCAGTCTTCGCTCAAACGAAGTACGACAACAAACTTGCACAATCAGCTCAAGATACCATTTCTTTAAAAACCAAAGACATCAAGGTCTTCAGAGATGAAGCAAATAATGGGGTTGCCCCATTGCCTATCAGAGAACCACGCCAGCGCTCACCAGATAACAAAGAGCAGGCAGTCAAACGGTTCACGTCCTTACGGAAAACCCGGAAAAGGAAACCTGAGATGCAGCAACGCACCCGATTGGCCCACGAGGTACTGTGCACCCTAATGGCAGAGGTCACAGCCATTATAAACGCACAATCACTCCTACCTGTGTCTTCTGACCCAGAAAACCCCTTTATACTTTCGCCATCAACGCTCCTTACGCAGAAGGCAGGAGCACCTCCTCCACCAGGAGACTTCTCAGACAAGGATTTGTACACAAAGCAATGGAGACAAGTCCAGGCTCTGGCAAATCAGTTCTGGTCTCGCTGGAAACAAAAATATCTACCTTTGTTGCAACAGAGACAAAAGTGGACAGAACCCCGCAGGAATCTTCAAGTTGGAGACTTAGTCCTGCTCAGGGACAAGCAGATCACCCGCAACAGCTGGCCAATGGCCAGAATCACTGCTACGTTCCCTAGCAAGGATGGACATGTCAGGAAGATCGAATTGAAGACTACCGACCAAGGCGATGTGAAAGTTTACCGAAGGCCAGTTACAGAAGTTATTCTACTTCTACCCAATGACTGATTAAGAGACTAAGTTTTGTACTCTGTTCATTATGACCTTACGAAGGTCAAGCGGGGAGTGTACTGTCTTTACGACAGTTATTTAGTTTATAATATTTTCGCTTAGTAATTCATTCAATAGTATTTTCTAGTTAGAATTAGAAGTGTTTAAAGTATATTCATTGCATGTAAAATATATCGGCATGCGATGACGTCACATCCGGTTTCGCCGCGTCTTGTGGGAAAATACCGGTTTGAAATTAGCGCGAGGGTGGGGGCTTACCACGAGGCTCACCTGAGCAGAAGTTGTTTTGCAGGCATGAGAAATCACAGTGAGAGCAACGCTGTAAGTTAATAGATAATCGATATATTGAACTAAGATGTTAATGCCGATCCTGTTAGAAGTAATGACGGTAGATAATGTTTATGCTTTCGTTAGTTAAAGAGTCGCGGATAGTTTGCATGGAAGTGTATTTAAAGTAGTCAATGGAGCAGGTAAACTCTCCCTGTATACTGCACCTTAGTGTAATGTAGTTATAGTCACCTTTGCAAGTATTTACACTTGAAATGTGATATTAAGGAAGGAACAAATACTGTATCAATCTTGTATTGTTTTATCAACAGTTTTCACCATATGTTAATGTGAAGAGTGAACAGTAAATGGTTAATCTTACTGTGATCTGGTCTCATTGACTGGTTTATCTCGACGTTGAATTCGGCGTTATCAGTTACACGCGAAGGAGAACGTTACACCCTCCTTTTTGAGAATCGCAAGATCGCTATTAATTCGGGTCTGGGACCCAGGAAGTGAGAGAGAGACACGCAGAATCCTCAAGGTTTGGAATGTGTCCTGGGCTCCCGAAAGACAAAGCCACGGATAACGGCCATTGTCTCTTGGAGATGGAATTGTGTATTGAGTACTGTACTATTCATTGAAGCCCTCAGGGAATGAACAGAGTGGGCTGATTGAGGGATTGCATCATCCCAACCTGATTGACATCTGAGACCCCGTGAGTAAGGATAAAAGAGGGTCTGGGGAACAACCCCTTCAGACGCACCAGGAAAAACGCTAGAAATCCCGTGACAGCGTTTACTAGTGACAGCCAGTGGGGGGCTCGTGTGCGTCCTTTTCCTTTGCCTAGGAATTGGTGGGCTTCCACGTAACGGCTTAGCTAAAGGACCAATTACAAAAACGGAACTCTGGAAGGATCGACATCATATAAAGGAAAAGCTGGCAAGTTTAAAAAATCTGTCTCTTGACTCCAACCAAAGGCTGCAGCCCAAATGAACTAAGTGACTTTGATATTTCCATCGGACAATACATTATCCCCTAGACAGTGATAGAGCTTATTTCTTATTGATTATTATTATACCCGCACTTTTAGATTTAGTATTGACAATGTATATTATCTGTATGTTTGGATTGATATTATTTTTGTGTATTTTTACCAGGAGACATCCCCCCGTTATGTCCCCCCTCACAGTCCTTGGCAGCCCTGTGTCCACCGTGGAGAACTTCAGGTTCCTGGGAACCACCATCTCTCAGGATCTGGAGTGGGAGCAGAACATCAGCTCCATCCTGAAGAAGGCCCAGCAGCGGATGTACTTCCTGCGGCTCTTGAGGAAATATGGTCTGCCTCAGGACTTGCTGCTGCAGTTCTATACTGCAGTCATTGAGTCTGTTCTGTGCACCTCCATCACTGTGTGGTTTGGAGCCACCACCAAGCAGGGTAGAACCAGACTACAGCGCACAGTGAGGACTGCCGAGCGCATCATTGGAGCCTCCCTGCCCTCTATTGTGGACCTGTACTCTTCCAGGTTGAAGAAGAGGGCGGGGAACATCATAAAGGACTCCTTCCATCCTGCGCATGGACGGTTTGAACTGCTTCTGTCTGGTAGGCGCTTCAGATCCCTCCAGACTAAGACTAATAGGCACTGGAGAAGTTTTTTCCCTACTGCGGTCACTTTGCTGAACAGTTAATTGCCGGTTAACTGTCGGCTAACTATCACTTGGATTTACTACTTGTATGTATAATCTATATTTTCATTTATATTTATCATTATTATTGTTGTGAGCAGAGAGACAATATCTGCCGGAAGTAAATTCCTTGTATGTGCACAGGTACTTGGCGATTAAAGTCTGATTCTGATTCTGATTCTGATAAATACTGTTAAAAATAGTACCATCAGACTTCAACAGACCTCTCTATCTTTGCTGGTAAGTGACCCAGTTATGGGGTTCATAACAATACTCTCAAGAAGGTTCACTACCCCTGCTTTAGGGAATCCGGCACTAGATCTCCTGGATCCCTTGGGAGTCCTAGAGTGCAGTATGATCAGCTATGGTTGTGTTGAATGGTGGAGCAGCCCCAAAGGACTGAATGGCGTATTTATGTTCCTACTTTCTGTTTCTATGTTAATATTTCAAATTGAAGGCCCTTTATTAGAACTAGAAGAGTAGAAAAATAAGTTTGTTTCAAGTTGGAGAGAGGGTGAGGGTAGAGGTGGATAGGACTCCATTAGTGCAGAGTAGGGTGGTTGTGATAACGTTTACCAATCTGTCCAGTTGCTAGGTTAATGAAGTATGTGGTGAGGAAAAAAGCAGACAGATAGAAGCTGTGAACTACTGATGAGAGCCACAGCAGAACATTGAAACCATTGCTTCCACCCTTCCCTTTTTCTCCTTTTCCAATCCCTTTTCTAGTTACCCTCTCACCTCTTCTATTCTCCTCACCTGCTCATCACCTCTCTCTGGTTCTCATCTTTCCCTTTCTTCCATGGCACTCTGCCCTCTACCATTAGATTCTTTCTTCTGCAGCCCTTTACCTCTTCCATCTATCACCTCCCAGCTTCTTATCTCATCTCTCCTCCCTCACTCACCCACCCACCTTCCCTCTCATCAAATGTCACCTGCCAACTTGCAGTTCCTCCTCACCTTTTTATTCTGGATTCAGGCTTCTGTCCCCTCTTGATGAAGGATCTCAGCCTGTGATGTCAACTGTTAATTCTTGTCCATAGATGCTGCCAGGCCTGTTGAGTCCCTCCAGCATTTTGTGTTTATTGCTCACTGTTTCCAGCATCTGCAGAAACTCTTGCTTCAGCAAGTCTCATCTACTTCCTGTGCCTATATTCTTGGTCCCGCTGCTCCCAGGTAGAGCAAGGGTAGAGTTCTCTGGTCCTCATTTTCCAGCTCACTAATGTACAAACTCTTCAGAGCATCCTTCACAATTTCTGCAGGCTTCAATGAGTTTCAATACTAGGCACACCTACTCCAGCCTACCCCTTTCAATATTCCCATGGACCCTTCTCTTTTCAACTCTGGTATGTTTTTCTATGTGTCAATGTCTAGACTTCTTAAGGCATTTTCCATGAAAATACAGATAGTGTCACAACTATGCTTTTACCTATTCCCTTCCCATCATCCAGGGTTTTAAATAGTCCTTTCCATTGAAGCAGCAATTAATTTGCCCTTCTTCCATTCCAACTAAATGTTCATGGTGCTTCCCCTACATTAGAGAAAGCAATTACAGATTGGGCGACTGCATTGATCAATTTGAAATGGTGTCTCCTGAGTTATCCGTTACAAAATTCCGCCTTAAATATACACACGGACTTGGTCTCCACTGCAGTGGGTGGCAGAGCATTCCACAGATTTCCTACTCACTGGCTAAAAAATTCTTCCTTGCCTTTGTTCTAAAGGATCGCCCCTCAATTTTGAGTCTGTGCCCTCTAGTTCTGTATACTCCCACCATAGGAAACATCCTCTCCATATCCACCTTATCCAGTCCTTTCAACATTCCGTAGGTTTCAATGAGATCCCCCCCCCACATTCTTCTAAATTCCAGTGAGTACAGACCCAAAGCTGCCAAACGCTCCTCATATGTTATCCCCTTCATTCCCAGAATCATCCTCATGAACCTCCTCTGGACTCTCTATAATGACAACACATCCTTTCTGAGATATGGGACCCAAGGCTGTTGACAATACTCCAAGTGCGGCCTGCCTAGTGCCTTATAAAACCTCAGCATTGTCTCCTTGCTTTTATATTCTATTCCCCTTGAAATAAATGCCAACATTGCATTTGCCTTCTTGATCATGGACTCAACCTGTAAATTAACCTTCTGGGAATCTTGCATGAGGACTCCTAAGTCCCACCACACCTCTGTTGTTTGATGAGCTGTCTCCCTATTTAGATAATAGTTCATACTATTGTTTCTTTTACCAAAATGCATTATCATGCATTTCCCAACACTATATTCATTCTGTCACTTTCTTTCCTATTTTTCCAAATTTGGCTAGGTCCTGCTGCAATCGGATTGCTTCCTCAGCACTACCTACCCCTCCACCTATCTTCACATCATCCACAAACTTTGCCACAAAGTCATCAATTCCATTATCTAAATCATTGACAACGTGAAAAGTAGCAGTCCCAATACTGATCCCTGAGGAACACCACTAGTCACTGGCAGCCAACCAGAAAAGGCCCCCTTTATTCCCACTCACTGCTTCCTGCCTGTCAACAATTCTACTATCCACGCCAGTATCTTTCCTGTAACATCATAGGATTTTATCTTGTTAAGCAGCCTCACGTGTGGCACCTTGTCAAGTGCCTTATGAAAATCCAAGTAAGTGACATCCATTGCCTCTCCTTTGTTCACCCTGCTTGTTACTTCCTCGAAGAACTCTAACAGATGTGTCAGGCAAGATTTCCCTTTACAGAAACTATGCAGACTTTGACTCATTTTCTCATTAGTCTCCAAGTATCCCAAAACCTCATCCTTAATAATAAACTCCAACACATCCCAACCACTGAGGTTTGGCTAACTGGCTTATAATTTCCTTTCCTTTCCTCTCTCCCTTCTTAAAGAATGGAGTTACATTTGCAATCTTCCAGTCTTACGGGACCATGCCAGAATCAAGTGATTCTTGAAATATCATCTGCTATCTCTTCAGCAACCCCTCTCAGGACTCTTAAGATGTAGTCCATCTGGTCCAGGTGACTTATCCACCCTCAGACCTTTGAGCTTGCCTTGCACTTTTTCCTTTGTAATGGCAATGGCACTCACTACTGCTCCCCGACAGTCACAGACCTCTGACACACTGCTAGTGTCTTCCACAGCGAATACAGGTGCAAAGTACCCGTTATGTTCATCTGCCATTTCTTTGTCCCCCATTACTACCTCACCAGCATCATTTTCTAGTGGTCCAGTATCAACTCTCACCTCCCTTTTACTCTATATATAACTGAAAAAACGTTTGGTGTCCTGCTATAGAATATTGGCTAGTTTGCCCACATATTTCATCTTTTCCTTTCTTATGGCTTTTTAGTTGCCTTTTGTTGGATTTTAAAAGCTTCTCAATTATCCAACTTCCCACTGACCTTTGCTACATTATATGCCCTTTCCTTGGCTTTTATGTAGTCCTTAACTCCCTTGTCAGCCATGGTTGCCTACCCCTGCCATTTGAGAACAACAACTTCTGTGGGAGCTATCCTGCTCCTTGTGAACTACTCTCAGAAACTTCAGCCATCTCTGTCCTGCCATCATCCCTGTCAGTATCCTCCTCCAACCCACCTGGGCAAGCTCCTCTCTCATGCCTCTGCAATTCCCTTTATTCCATTATGATATTGATACATGTGAATTATGCTTCTCCTCTCAAATTGCAGTATCAATTCAATCATATTATGATCACTGCCTTCTCAGGGTTACTTTACATTAAGGTCCCTAATAAGATCTTGGTTATTATACAATACCCAGACTAAGATAGCCTTTCACTGAGTAGGCTCAAGCACAAGCTGCTATAAAAAGCCATCTCATAGGCATTCAACAAATTCCCTCTCTTGTAATCAGACACCATCCTGATTTTCCCAATCCCTTTGTTTACTGAAATCCCCCATTACAATTGTGTTATTGGCCTTATTACATGCCTTTTCCAGCTCCCTTTGCAATCTCAACTCCACATCTTGGCTACTATTTGGAAGCCTATATATGATTCCCATAATGGTTTCTTTACCCTTGCAATTTTCTTAACTCCACCCACAAAGATTCAACATTCTCTGGCCCCATGTCTCCCTTCAAAAGATGCAATTTCTTCTCTTACCAAAGGTCACATCATCACCTATGCCTTCCTGCCTGTCCTTTTGATACAAAGTATATCCTTTCATGTTATGGAAGAAAAACAGTAAGACATTGTGACAAATGTTAAGGGGTTAATGACCTACTTCTAGTATGTGAATTCAAAGTCTGTAATTACTTATCTGTGACTAATGTACACTGTGTGACTGAAATGTCCTTTGTAGATGGGATGGGAAAATAACTATGTCTGTGCTTCCATGTTCTAAGAATCATCACATGTCTGCGCTTGGGAAAACCTGATATACTGTCCTGAGAACTAACACTTAAGAAAATGTATAACCGCTCAAGGACATATAGTGCATTTCGCTACTCTAACAAGTTGTAGTTGAAGTTCCCTCCTTTTTCAGATTTAAGTGCTTCTTGTCACGTACACCTGGGGTATAAATAAGAGTGTAGTCTATTGTTGAGCAGTCTCAGAACTCCGCTTTAGGTGTCTGGGCTCTCTGTGATATCATGTAATAAAACCCTTTAGTCTCTGAATCAGCCTGATCTATTCTGCTGCTCCTGAGATTTTTTTCCCACAACACATGTTAATCTCCCAATTATGGCCTTCTTTCAGCCATGACTCAGTGATGCCCACAACGTCAAACCGACCAATCTCTAATTGCTCCTTGAGTTTGTCCACCTTTTTCCGAATACTACGTGCTTTAAATACTGCACCTTCAGTCCTGTATTCTTCTCCCTTTTGAATTTTGCCTTTGTGGTACAATTTAACTTTTTGTTCTGTCTGCATTTGTACCCAATCATTGGCTTGTCCTTCCTTACATCCATGTTACATCCATCATCTACTTGTAAACCTGCTGGCTCATCCAATGCTCTACCATACTGGTTCTCATTGCCCCACCATATTAGTTTAAACCACTTTGTTTAAATGTACCCAAGACAGTTTCACATAATGCTGCCAAGAATCATTCTACCCTAGTTTCTGTTGAAGGCATCTGATGTAGTTTGGCAAACAAAAACAAATATTTTTAAAGTGAAACCATTCACACTGTACTGCTGTCAAATAGCAACTGATAATATATTAGGGGAATATATCAGAATTAAATGCAATGCAAACTTAATCTCTCTATCCGAAAATGTTACAAGTAAACAGTTACAAAAATAATTAATCATAAGGAATGGAGGAGGATAAGAGGTGACTTGATAGAGGTGTATAAGAAGGTAAGAGGAATAGAGTGAGTGGACAGAGACTTTTACCCAGAGCAGTACTGGCAAATATGAGGAGACATTACTAGGGTGATTGGAGAAAAGTATAAGGGAATGTCGGAGGTAGTTGTTTTTTTCAGAGAGTGGTGAGTTTGTGGAATGTGCTTGGCAGGGGTGGTGGTAGAGTAAGGACAATTAAGAAACTCTTATAAAGCCATATAGATGAAAGAAAAAGTGGAGGTCTATTGCAGTCTATGGATCTATTTCTTTCAGAGCAATGACCCTTAGCATTACGTATTAATCCGTCGTCCATGCATATGCTTTGTTTTCTCGCTGTGATGTGAGTACGTAAATTAAAGCCATCCCCCACATATGTGCTTTTATTTAATTGATATTTTAGTTGTGTATAGACACAATTACCATGCAGGAGGGAAGGGTGATATTGATCTTGGAGTAGGTTAAAAGGTCAACACAATATCGTGAACTAAAGGGCACATACTGTGCTATATACCTCCCACCCCCCAAAAATAATTGTTCATGCAACAGCTGCTAAAGTTATCTAATTGTCCAAGGTGCATCTCTGAAAAATTAAGGACACACTGCGCTATCAGAGAATACATTGCAAGAAAAAGATTGTGAACCCTCTGCAATGTCCATTTTAAGTATAAATGGTTCGAGAGAGCTCTAGGTTTTTGATTTTATCTTGCTGAATGCTACAAAGTGGTTGTAATTCAAGAGACTTGGCATGCAGTTTGCATCCAGTTCCGACAAACATCAACATAATATTACAGAAGACTAATAGAACAGCTCTGATAATTGGAAATTAAAAGAGAATAATGGAATACTCAGGATGAGAAAGGAATTCATATTTCATGATAATCTGTTTTTAGTGGTACTTATGAACATATAAATATTAGCCAGGAATTACTCCCTTGGGAAGTACAGTAGTAGGATTCCTCACCAAACAGGCTGTAGGAGCATTATAAAGAAAACTATTACTTTCAACAAAATAGATACCTAAAAGGTAGAGGGAAGGTTTCCTCCTGCATTGCTGTGACACACTTAAACAAGATTTTAACTACTAATGGTTTTAACAATGAATTAATTGCTTAGGTGATTTAAAAACAGATAAAAAATTATTCTAATTTCTGTATCAGGACTTGAAGCAGAACAAGGTCCATACACAGAACAGAAATACTGATCACCAAATGTTTAGTTCCTGTTTAAAGTTCGGGACATTTAAGATACCAAAGCTAGCGGACCTCAAATAGCAGCAGCTAAGGGAGTTAGTAATAATTAATTAAAATGCTAAACATTAAAAGCAACACAAAATAGTAAAAAAAAATCAAAGCACTGGTATTGACATAGTCAGTTAAAAAACAAAATCAAGATGCCTTTCATCAAGATTGATGAAATTATATGATTTTAGTTATGTGCTAAACGTTTGATGAATGCTTCTAAGTTATTCAGAATCAGAACAAAAATAACAACTTGCATTGGTATTGTGATTAACATTGAAAAACATCTCAAGTCATTTTACAGAAAAAATAAACCAAAATCAACTATAGGTATTAGGATATTGAACTTATGGTAATGCCACCCCCCCCCCCCCCCCTACCATTCCCCATCTTCCTTTCCCTCTCTTACCTTATCAGCTTGCCTGCCCATCACCTCCCTCTGGTGCTCCACCCCCCCCACCCCTTTTTCTGTCTTCAATGGCCTTTTGTCCTCTCCTATTATACGCCCCATTCTCCGGTGAATTGCTTTCACTAATCAACTTCCTAGCTCCTTACTTCACCCCCACCTGCCGTTTTCACTTATCACTTTGTCTTTCCCTCCTCCTCCATTCCCCCACCTTTTAAATCTACTCCCCATCTTTTTTTCTCCAGGCCTGCTGAAGGTTCTTGGCCCGAAATGTCAACTGTACGGTTTTCCATAGGTGCAGCTTCGCCTTGTGAGTGTTTTGCATGTGTTGCTTAGATATTAGGATTAGTGACCTAAAGCCTAGCCATATATTTAAAAAAATGTTTCACTTACCAGCTTATGAAGAGATTGAGAATTCCAGAGCAAAAGCAGCTTAAAGCACAATTTAAAATGGTAGGAGTATCAAAAAGATGCCAGGATCAGCCAAATGTACATGCTACAGGTGTAATAAAAATGGAGCTGAAACATGCATTTGTGATCAGGGAAGTGCTGCTTCGGGAGGATATTCTTGGGGGATCATTAAGTAAGGGCATCTGGGTGGAACTCAGAAATAATAGAGGATGAGTAGTCTGCTAGGGTTGTAATAGTAGGTAACTTTAACTTCCCTTATATTGACTGGAATTGCCAATTGTATAAAGACCTTGGATGTTGCAGAATTTATTAAATGTGTCTAGAAATGTTTTTGAAAACAATATGTTTATTCACTCTTAATAAATTGGGGGGCAATATGGGACCTCCTACTGTAAAATGAGGGAGGGTAAGTGACTTAAATGTTGGTATGGGAGCACTTGGGATGAATGATCGTAATGCTATTAATTTTTAAATTGTTACAGATTTAAGAGCTCAATTAAGAGGAAAATCAGGAGGGCAAAAAGACATTAGATAGCCCTAGTAAACAAGTTAAAGGAGAATCCTAAGAGATTCTACAAACAAAAGGGTTGTGGAATCACAAGGGAAGAGTGAGAATATAAATTAATATTTGTCATCTGTATTTACTGTGGAGAAGATAATAGAAGCTAAAGAGTTAAAGGATATGAATAGTGATGTTTTGGAACATATTCACATGACAAAACAGGAGTTGCAGGCAGACTTAAAGGGCCAAATGTATGCTAGGATTTTGTGGGAAGCTAGAAAAGAAATTGCAAGGATCCTGGTAGAGATATTTGTATTTTTCTCAGTTGGGGAGGTACTGGAAGACAGGAGTGCGCTAAAGTTGTGCCTTTTTACAAGAAAGGCTGCAAGGACAAGCTGGGAAAGTAAAGGCCGTTGAGCCTATTATCAGTGGTGGGAAAGTTATTGGAGGGAATTCTGAGACAAACGATCTAGTATCTGAATTGGAAAGGCAAGAACTGATTAGGGATAGTCAACATGGTTCTATACATGGGGAAATGAAGTCTCATAAATTTGACTGAAGAAGGAAAAAAGATGACTGATGAAGGCAGGATGGTAGACATGGTCTGCATGGGTTTTATCAAAGTTTTTGACAAGAAAGATTTCACGTGGTATACTGGTCTGGAAAGTTAGATAACAGAGCCAGTTAGATACAAAATTGGTTTGGTGAACAGAGTCAGTAGGTGGGACTGAATGGTTGTTTTTCAGATTGGATGCCTGTAGCCAGCAGTGTCTACCATGGACTGATGTTCAGTCTTTTGTTGTTTGTCATCAATTTGGATGACAATGTTATCTATGTGATAAGTTTCTGGATGACATCAAAATTGGTGGTGTAGTGAACAGTAAAGAGGACTATTCAAGTCTACAAAGAGTTGAAGACCCACTTGAGAAGTGGGTCAATGAAATTTGATTTGGAAAAATGAAAAGTGTTGTACTTTGCTAAGTTAAACCAAGGTAAGGCTTAAACAGTAAATGGCACGGCCCTGGGAAGTACTGTAGAACAGCGGGACCTAGGAGTACAGATACATAGCTCCCTCAAAGTAGAGACACAGACAGTAAGGTGAAGAAGGCATTTGGCATGCTTGCCTTCATAGGAAGGACACTGAATTCAAGAGTTGGGATATCATGATGAGCTGGGGTACATATTGTATCATGTACAAGACATTGGTAAGGCTGCAATTGGAATACTTGCACAGTTTTTGTCTTGGCAGTAAATCAAGTTGGAAAGGGTGCAGAAGATATGAAGAAGGACTGGAGGATAAGCTGTAAGCAGAGACTGGATAGGCTAGGACTTTTTAATCTGGGGTGCAGGAGGTTGAGAGGTGACCTTAAAAGAGATTTATAAAATCATGAGGGGCATAATGAAGAGAATGGTCACAGCCTTTCCCCTCCCCCCCCCCCCCCCAACAGGTTTAAGGAGAGGAAAGATTTAAAAAGGATCTGAAGATGGTGGTCATGTGTAATGAGCTGCAAGGGGAAGTGGTAGGGATATGAAAGAGACGGACAGCTGTCTAAATGTCTTACATGGATTAGAGGAATGTGAGCCAATCGTGGGAGAATGTGGCAAACTCCAGATAATCTAGTTGGCATGGATAAATTGAGCTGTAGGACCTGCTTCTGTTCTATGTAACTCACTAACTCAGTAACAAAGGGTTGAATGACTTCAGGAAGCTACTCACAATATGATTTGAGTAAGAAAAAAACATTGAATGACAATCAATCTGCAGACTACTTCAGTATCTCACCACAGCTATATTCACAGACATATTAAAATCCCTAACTTCCACTGGAAGAATGAAAAGCAGGATATAGCAACTACATAGCATGATCTTGCATCTTCTCCAGTTCATACTTTTTTTCTGCTTTGGCATTCATTGCTAGGTTAAATTTTTGAAAATACCAACCTGCCAACAAAGTAGGAGCACAGATCACAGCACAGGGTTTGTAGTGGTCTGGGGGAAAAGACAAAGCACCATATTCCCAATCATAGATAACAGTAACTGCTAATCTTGCTATCTTCACAAGTAGGGAATTAATTAGTTAGAAACCTCCTCAGTCTATGAATGATTCAGAATATTGAACTATTATTTTTACACAAAGTATTAAATTATTCCTGCCTCAGAGTGCGATATATCTCTGGAATTCTCTGTCCCAATAGGTTGTGGAAGCTGGATCATTAGATGTATTTAAAGTGGATAGTTTTGCGATGAGGGCATGGAGAAATGGCACATTTAGGAGTTGAGGCCAGTAGAGATAATCTGGAGTCATATTAAACAATTGGGCAGGCTCGATGTGCCTAATGGCCTATTCCTGCCTCCATTTACTTCTGGCCTCGTGTGTAAACAAAAATAAGCTAATGCTTGGTTTACCATGTATAATCAGAGCATAAACTACATCAAATTCAGAGTGCTTGTTTGATCCGACTTCAAAAAACACTTCCATGTTTCAAAATATTTGGGTACTAAAAATCATTACAATACAGGTATGAAGATAGCTTACAAAGAGGAGGTGAAAGAGCTAAGCCTTGGTGCCAGGAAAATAAACTCTTCCTCAATGTAAAGAAGACAAAGGCTATGGTTATCGACTTCAGAAGAGCCCCCCCCCCTTTTATTTTGATGGCACTGCAGAGGAAACTGCATGCAGTTTCAAAATCCTGGGAATGCACATCTCACACAACCTCTCATAGTCCCAGAACACATCCTACACAGTCAGGAAAGCTCAACAACACCTCTACTTTCTGAGGTTGTGGAGAGCTGGACTATGCATGGCCATACTCATTGTCACTAACAGATGTGCAGTGGAAAGCATCCACACAAGCGACATCACTGTGCAGTAGGCCAGTGAGTGAGTGGGTCAGTGAAGGAGTGGAGCTTTGAGGCTTTGGCTCGAGAAGTTTTGGCAGTTGGATTGGGCAATCAAGATTTGAATAGCTCAGACTCAGCGGAAAGCAGACGATTGAGCAATCGAGGTCAGGTGACCAAGCAGTTTGATTGGGCAATCGAAAATTGAAAAGCTCAAACAAATAAAAAGAGGGGTAGCTCAAGCAGAGCGCCCAGTGAAGAAGTGGAGCTTTGACTTGAGAGGCTTCAGTGAGAAGAGGCAGAGGATGAGCTTGCTCCCACAGAGGTAAGGCCAGGTAAGTTTCTTTAATTAACTTAGGAGTTGGTAATGGAGGCAGTAGATAGGGAAGTCCAGTGCTCCGATTGTAGGATGTGGGAAGTCAGGGACAGCACAATTATCTCTGATGACTACACCTGCAAAAGGTGCATCCAGCTACAGCTCCTGACAAACCAAGTTAGGGAGCTGGAGCAGGATGAACTTCGGATCATTCGGGAGGCAGAGGCAGTAATAGATCGGAGTTTCAGGGAGACAGTCACCCCTAAAAGTCAGGAGACAGATAACTGGATGACTGTCAGGAGAGGGAAGGGGAATAGACAGAATGAGCAGAGCACCCCTGTGGGCGTTCCCATCAACAATAAGTATACCGTTTTGGATACTATTGGTGGGGATGACCTACCAGGGGCAAGTTGTAGTGGTCAAGTCTCTGGCACTGAGACTGGACCCTCAGCTCAGTAAGGAAGGAGGGAAAAGAGGACAGCAGTAGTGATAGGGGATTTGATAGTTAGGGGGACAGATAAGAGGTTTGGTGGGAGAGATCGAAAATCCCGGATGGTCTGTTGCCTCCCTGGTGTCAGGGTCAGTGATATCGCGGATCGAGTTCTTGGTATTCTCAAGAGAGAGGGTCAGCAGCCAGATGTCGTGGTCCACGTGAGGACCAATGACATAGACAGGAGTAAGGATAAGAAAGAAGTTAAAAAGCAAGACCTCAAAGGTGGTAATCTCGGGATTGCTGCCTGTGCCATGAGACAGAGCGGTTAGGAACAGGAAGTTATGGCAGATGAATGCATGGCTGAAGAGTTGGTGTAGGGGGCAGGGGTTCAGATTTCTGTATCATTGGGAACTCTTCTGGGGACGGTCTGACCTGTACAGAAAGGATGGGCTGCACCTGAATTGGAAAGGGACTATATCCTAGCGGGCAGGTTCGCTGGAGCTGTTGGGGAGGGTTTAAACTAGTTTGGCAGGGAGGTGGGAATCAGAATGAGAGTGCAGAGGTGAGGGTAGAAGGACAAGGGCATGATGCTATGTGTTCAGAGTTAGTGAGGAAGGGCAGGGACAAAACAAATGTAGCCAGTTAAGAGGGGTTGAAATGTGTCTATTTCAACGCTAGGAGTATTAGGAATAAAGGGGATGAACGTAGAGCATGGATCAGTACATGGAACTGCATAGTGGCAGACAGGAAGACTCTGCAGTGGGTAGTAAAAACTGCCGGGACTTCCGGTAAGATGGCGATTGTTTAGTCGCTTCAAACTTTTGCTCTGTTAAACTTCTTATCTTTGCACTATATGTCTCCCTTTTTAAACCTTAGTTTGTCATTTTATTAGTTTTTCTTTTATCTGCCTGCGAATACATCTATCTCATAATGGCTACAAAAGGTACTAAAATTGGAAAAAAAAAGAAACTTCCACGGCTCTGTCAGCTGAGATTCTTGCTATTTTGGAACAACATCGACAAGATACTTTAACGGATATCAAAACTGAATTTAGAACTTCTATCAATCAGCTGGAATCAAAATTGGATCAGATTAATGCCAGAATGGATGACCATGCTGAACATTTATCTCGCATCGACCTAACCTCTGAAGATTTAGAACGCCGTGTTCAACATCTCGAAACTTTCTGCTCCAACCTAGCGGAGAAGAACAGTAAACTTACTTCCAAAATTGTGGATCTTGAAAATCGGAGCAGACGTTGCAATCTACGAATCCTTGGTTTGCCAGAGGCCACTGAAAAGGGCTCTTCCGTTGAATTTTTCTCTTCTTTTCTCTGTGAGATTTTCGGGAAAGAATTTCTTCTGACTCCAACTGAGCTAGAAAGGGCTCACAGGATTTATGTTCCTCGAGCAATTTTGGGTTCCCGTCCACGGCCAATTATTTTATGCTTTCATCGATAACAGGTGAAAAACCGTTTGATTATGGAGGCACGCCACAGAAGTACTTTTGTTTTTCAAAACATGAATATTTGTTTTGTGGAAGATTATGCCCCCCAGGTTCTGAAGATGCGTGCTGAGTTTAAAGGCATAATGGAAGTGCTTTTCGATCGTGGATTCAGACCTTTTCTTCGAAATCCAGCCGATCTTCGAATTACGCTTACTACTGGAGAATATAAGTGGTTTAAATCAGTGAAGGAGGCTGAGTTGTTTGTTGGAAATCTTCCAGCCATCTTGCCTTCTTCGGAACCGGTCTGACTTTCTAAAATGGCTGATAAGTACTTTTCGAAGTAAAGTTCTTTTTTCCGAACTCAGACTTTACTTGCATAATTCAGACATTAACTATTGAGATTCTAAGGGCTCTAGTTAATCTCTCCCTGGACTTGGTGCGTTTTTCCTAAATAGATGATTTAAGTTTAATGTTTCCCTGTAGACTTTTAGATTTTACCCTGTGTAATTTATTTTACTTCTGTATAACTTTATCTATAGAGAACTACAATTGATCTCAATTTGTTGTGGAGGCTTGGAGTTTTTTTATTGAAGGCCTCCCTGTTGGTTGATTTATAATATAAGATTTGCTTTTTTTGTAAACGGCTGGTAAGTACTCTCTTTAATTTTATAATTTCCCCCTTTCTCCCCCCCCTTTTTAAAATTTTTTTTCTTTCAATCTTTCATAGTTTCTCGCGGGTAGGTTAGTTTTCTTTTCTGATTTTTTTTTGTATTAAGTTTTATCCCTTTTCTGATGAAGTTGTTCCTATTTGTAATTTTGCTCTCTAGTGCATAAATTAGCTATTATTTGCTGTATTATATATACGGAACCTTTATTAACAATACAGAACTGGAAGTCATTTTTGGGTTAATATTTTTTGTAGAGCTAGCTGCTTTTTTGGGTAGCCATCTAGTTTTGGGTTGCGAGGGTGGTGTGAGTTCTCCAGTTCCAACACTACTCACTGTTTCTTTTGTTTTCCCTTGTTATTCAGGACATGTCTCTGTCCTGATTCTACTGATTTATGTTTACATTTTTGCTCCCAGACTGTTATTGTACTGTTTGATTTTTTGTATGCCTGCTACCTTCTATGCACTAACAATTGATAATGGTTAATACACTTAAATTTGTGAGCTGGAATGTAAAGGGATTGAATCATCCTGTTAAAAGGTCTTCTCTCATATTAAACAACTCAAAGCTGACATTGCTTTCCCTCAAGAAACTCATATTCATAGTTTTGATCATTCTCGGCTTTTATCAAAGTGGGCGGGTCAGCATTTTCATTCCTCCTTTGCCGCCAAAGCTTGGGGGGGGGGGGGTCCATCCTTATTAATTCAAATATTCCTTTTGAACTCCATAATAAGATATCTGATACAAATGGCCGTTTTATTATCATTTCTGGTAAATTATATAATACTAGGAATAACTGTGCATAGTTCCCTGAAAGTGGAGTCTCATGTAGATAGGGTGGTGAAGAGGGCTTTTGGAACGCTGGCCTTTATAAATCAAAGCATTGAGTACAGAAGTTGGGATGTAATGCTAAAGTTGTACAAGGCATTGGTAAGGCCAAATTTGGAATATTGTGTGCAGTTCTGGTCACCGAATTATAGGAAAGATATCAATAAATTAGAGAGAGTGCAGAGACGATTTACTAGGATGTTACCTGGGTTTCAGCAATTAAGTTACAGAGAAAGGTTGAACAAGTTAGGTCTCTATTCATTGGAGCGTAGAAGGTTGAGGGGGGATTTGATCGAGGTATTTAAAATTTTGAGAGGGATAGATAGAGTTGACATGAACAGGCTGTTTCCATTGAGAGTAGGGGAGATTCAAACTAGAGGACATGATTTGAGAGTTAGGAGGCAGAAGTTTAAGGGAAACACGAGGGGGTATTTCTTTACTCAAAGAGTGATAGCTGTGTGGAATGAGCTTCCTGTAGAAGTAGTAGAGGCCAATTCAGTTGTGTCATTTAAGGTAAAATTGGATAGGTATATGGACAGGAAAGGAGTGGAGGGTTATGGGCTGAGTGCGGGTAGGTGGGACTAGGTGAGATTAAGGGTTCGGCATGGACTAGGAGGGCCAAGATGGCCTGTTTTCATGCTGTGATTGTTATATGGTTATATATGGTTATAAAGTTGGGAGCAAACCTGTATGCTCCCAATTTTGATGATGTTAATTTTTTTGAATGTTTTTTCTCCTCACTACCAGATTTAAATTCATATTCTCTTATACTGGGTGGCGACTTTAATTGTTGGTTAGATCCTAATTTGGATCAATCGTCCTCTGTTACTAGATCACCTACTAAATCTGCTTTAGCTATTCACTCTTTTCTTTCTAATTATGGTATCTCAGATATATGGCGCTTCCTTCATCGTACTGAGAAAGATTATTCTTTTTTTTTCACATGTTCACCATACCTTTACTAGAATTGACTATTTTTTACTTGATAATCATCTTATTCCATTTGTCTATTCTTGTGATTATCAGAGTATACTGATTTCTGATCATGCCCCAATTACTTTGTCTTTAAACTTTCCTGGTCTCCTTCAGAGGACTAAACACTGGTGTTTTAACTCAACTTTATTATCGGATGATGATTTTCTAAAATTTATTAAGGATCAGATAACTTTTTATTTTAACACTAATACATCATCTGAAATGTCATCCCAGGTTGTCTGGGATGCCATGAAAGCATATTTGAGGGGTCAAGTAATCTCTTATACAGCAAATCTTAATAGAAAGTCCTGTATAGATTGATTAGACCTAATTAATCAGATTAAAGAATTAGATCAATTGTATGCTCGAACTAATAATCCTGAATTATACAAGAAGCATGTAGAACTTCATACTAAATTTGATCTTCTGTCTACTCAACCTGTTGAACGCCAACTTCTTGAAAGTAAGAGTCACTTTTATATTCATGGTGACAAATCTGGTAAATTTCTAGTCAATCAGCTGAGGCGTTCTAAAGCTAAACAACATAATTACAAAGATCCGGAAGGAGAATGGGGATTTTACATCGGATCACTTAGAATCAATGATGTATTTAAAAATTTTTACTCGGTTTTACTCCTCTGAATCTCTGAATGAGAATATTTCTGTTGATCTTTTCTTAAATAATTTGAATATTCCTTCGCTTTCATCTGATTTTAAAGCCAAACTTAATGAGCCTATATCATCAGAAGAAATATCTTTTGCAATTTCTGCATTGTCTTCAGGAAAATCTCCTGGACCTGATGGGTTCCCCATAGAATTTTATAAATCATTCTCTTCACTCCTTTCTCCTCAGTTACTTTCAGTACTATCTGACTTGTTTAATTATGGTAAATTGCCACCCTCTTTTAATGAGGCATCTATTATTCTTTTATTAAAAAAGGGTAAAGACCCAACAGAGTGTTCCTCCTACAGGCCGAATTCTTTGCTTAATGTTGATGTTAAAATCTTGGCCAAAGTTTTGGCTCATAGATTAGAAACTGTTGTTCCCTCTATTATTTCGGATGATCAAACTGGTTTTATTAAAAACCATCTTTTTTAACATTCGGCGTTCATTTAACATTTTATATTCACCTTCAACTGGGATTCCTGAATGTGTTATTTCTCTTGATGCAGAGAAAGCATTTGATCGTATAGAGTGGAACTACCTCTTTGCAGTTTTAGAAAAATTTGACTTTGGTCAAAGTTTTATCTCTTGGATCAAATTGCTGTATCTGTGTCCTACTGCCTCTGTTTTGACTAATTTTCAGCAATCCCAGTTATTTAACCTCAAACATGGCACCCGTCAAGGATGCCCTTTAAGTCCCTTTCTCTTTGATTTGGCTATAGAACCTCTGGCGATAGCATTCCGAAGCTGTCCTGAACTGACCGGGATCTGGAGAGGGGGTGTTGAGCATAAAGTTTCTCTTTATGCTGATGATTTATTACTTTTTCTTTCAAATCTGTCCACATCCTTACCTCCAATGTTTTCACTTCTTGATCAGTTTAGCCAGTTTTCTGGCTATAAATTTAATTTACATAAGAGTGAACTTTTCCCAATTAATAAAGAAGCACAAGAATTAGCATTTCATGACCTCCCCTTTAAAGTAGTTCATAATCAATTTACTTACCTTGGGATTACAGTTACAAGGAAGTTTAAAGATCTATTTTGTGAAAATTTTGCCAATCTTTTATATACTACAAAACAGAGTCTGTCACAATGATCACCTCTATGTCCTTGGTAGGTCGTATTAATGTTGTTAAAATGTATGTTCTCCCTAAATTTTTATATTTATTTCAATCTATCCTAATTTTTATTCCTAAAACCTTTTTTGATTCCTTCTGTGGAAGAATAAGCGTTCTACAATTAATAAAGTTTATCTTCAAAAATCTAAGAAAGAGGGTGGCATGGCCTTATCTAACTTTTGTTTATATTACTGGGCAGCTAACATGCATTGTACTACCTTTTGCTCGTTTTTTCATAGCCAGCCCAAGTGCCCTAATTGGGTGGCAATGGAGTTGAATTCCACAAAAGATTTATCTAGACTAATTGTTAATCCTCTTGTCAGACACACTTTGCCAATATGGGCCCAGTTTAGGAAATTTTATGGTTTTTCCCTTTCTAGTCCTATCTTACATAATCACCTTTTTTTTACCTACTATGTATGACTCAACATTCTATGATTGGCATAGAAAGGGCATTAGACATTTTGATCTTTTTATCGATAATCACTACGCATCCTTTCAACAGCTCTCTGCTAA
This sequence comes from Hypanus sabinus, assembly GCF_030144855.1. Classification (NCBI taxonomy): domain Eukaryota; kingdom Metazoa; phylum Chordata; class Chondrichthyes; order Myliobatiformes; family Dasyatidae; genus Hypanus; species Hypanus sabinus. Next base: position 43,105,662 of record NC_082716.1, on the reverse strand, counting down.
GTTCAATCTGCCTAATGCCCATTTTTTTAGATATCTCCAAATTAGACACTTTATCAATCCTTTAATTTCTAACTTCCCTGAAATGCCCGAGAAAAATGTTATGATTTCTTTCTTTCTATTAATCCACTGGGTAAAGGTTTAATATCATTTATTCGTGATAAATTAGCATTCTTATGGCATGCCCCTGTGGATAAAATTAGATTGGCTTGGGAGCATGATTTAAATATCTCTTTATCTGATGAGATTTGGGACTCCATTCTCAAATCAGTTAATTCAACCTCTCTTTGTGCTCACCATTGCCTTTTACAGTTTAAGATTGTTCATAGAGCCCATATGTCTAAATCTAAATTATCTCGATTTTACCCTGATATTAGTCCTCTTCGTGATAAATGCAAAAGGGGCGAGGCTTCTCTTATTCATATATACTGGTCCTGTCCTAGTTTAGAGAAATTTTGGAAAATGTTTTTATAACTTTATCCTGTATTCTGAATCACCACTTAGAACCTAACCCTTTAATTGCTCTGTTTGGTTTTTTGGGTGAGACAGATATACGTTTGAGTTCGACTAAGTGTCGAATATTATCTTTTGCTTCTCTCCTGGCTAGACGTCTAATCCTCCTTAGATGGAGAGATGTTGCCCTGCCCACGCATGCTCAATGGCTTAATGATATTATGTCCTGTTTAGACCTTGAAAAAATTCGTTATTCAGTTCTTAATTCGGATATAAAGTTTCATAAGGTCTGGGGACCTTTTATTGAGTACTTTCATAACTTTCCTCTTAATTAAGGTTTTTTTTCATTCCCTTACTTTCAGCTCTTTTTTTTTGGTAGTAGGCATTATTATCTTGTTTTCAAGTGTATTTACAGTTTTGGGGGTTTGAATGTCCTGATTTATATTCTCTATATTGTGTTGTGGTTGGTCTGGAGTTTTTTTGTTGTTGTGGGGCTTGGGGAGGATACTAACTTTACATGACTTCAATTTGGGTGCTTTCTCAATTATCTTTTTTGTATTATATTATTGTATGTTTATTTTGCACTGTATTAATTTTTTATTTTGGTTTGGGTTTTTTAAATTTGTAGTATTGTAGAAAATGCATTAAAAAAATCAATAATAATTAAAAAAACTGCCCCGTACATCAGCGGCACCAGTCTACCTGCCGTCAGGATATGTATACAGAAAGGTGCTGGAAAGGACTAGTATCATGATGAATCCCATCTATTCTACACATGGACTGTTGGTCCCACTTCCATCAGAGAGGAGGCTACATGGCATCCATGTCAGGACCACCAGACTTAAAAACAGTTACTTTCCCCAAGCAGCATGGTTGATTGACACCTCCGCCCACTAAACCACCCCTCCATGCACCCAACCACCACTACTTTATCATCTTTTGTCAGTTACCTTATGGACACGCAATCGATCTATGTATACAAGCTATCTTATATATTTGTTTATTGTGTTCTTTATTTTATTGTGATTTTTTTTTTGTGCTGCATCGGATCCAGAGTAACAATTATTTCATTCGACTTTTCACTTACTACAGGAAGTGGTATTAAACCATCTTAAATTGACATATCTGAGCCAAGAGCTGTTGAGAACTGATGCACCATCAATAACTCTTGGAGATGTGAGGCGAGATGTAGGGTTTTGTTGGCTGAAAGAAAGAACAAGCAGCAATTGACCACCACACTACATCCTGGAGATTGAAGCCGGGGCTGTGTCTCCAATCGCCTTTCTACCGGGGTCTGTGGGAGGAGCCACGGTCAGTGGGAGGAGCCACAGGAGCAGTCAGCGGGGGAGGGGGGGCGTGTCCAGACAGGTATATGTAGTCCACCACAAGAACTGTGAAGAACTTTAGTCTACCTCACTTTGTCACCCAATTCTTGAAGATGCTGACAAGCTGGCTGGGTGCTGAGAGCCTCCAAAACCTTAATAAAATAGCTTTTGTAAATCAGAATCAAAACAAAAAGCATCAGCAGCTTGTTTAAATTTGTTAAAATTAACATGGGAAATGTTAAGTAACAATTCTGGTATAGGACACTGATCAATATCATATCCTTTCTTTCTCTTTCCCTCTTGTGCCAACCCAACACCCCCACCCACCCACAAACCAAATGCACTGAAGCCAATTGGAACAACATATTTGCTGCATTGGGCTATGACTTGCTCATTGCATTAAATTCTTTCTTAAAGAATCAGTCAAATGTAGCTGAATGCATCTCTTAAAGAAACTGATGCACTTGCTGGAATACTTATCAGGAAACATTTTAAAATGGCTTACATGCTGTGAAGTGATAAAATCCATAGATTGCACTTCAATATTTAACAACTTTCTAGCTTTGATCATTCTCTCGATATCTTTGTAAGAAATTATTTCATCTGCTTTTGAATACAAGAAAAGTTGAGGCCATCTTGAAGGTTCTGCTTTCAAAGCATCATAGAACGACAGGGAAATAAATCGCGTGACTGGATAGAACAAAACCCGAAAGAATGCAGTCAATGTGAAAATAAGAATAGCAAAGCACCTTGCAAAAATGTTGATGGAAGGTCTCAAAACTGTATTCAGAGCACGAATACCACCTAGTAAGTTCTTATCTCCAGGTGCACTATCAAAAATAGCCCCTACAACATTTAACTTCGCATACTTAGTTTCAGGTTGGTTAAAAAGTTCAACAATCCGGCAATATAGCATGCTGCCAGCATTACTAAAAACATGGAACAAAATCGGATGCTCTTCTATGCCGATGTCAAACAGAAGATCTAGTAGTTTTCTTGCTGTGTAATGGAGATTTTTACTGAAGATTCCAGGGAAAAATATCTCTTGCCATGGAGTAGGATACCTGAGAACTACACAGCCCTGCAACAAAAGTTTAAAAAAATATTTCAATAGATGACATAGAAAACATCCATTACAATTTCTTGGTGAATATGTTGTTTAAGAGATGAAAAGATGACACAACTTCATAATAACCAAGGATTTTCAATGTCTTAGAAATAAAGCAAAAACGGAATGTTTATTGCTTTAAAATGCTCTAAGATTGAGCCTCTCAGATGCAGCTTGGAGAGTGGTGGGGGGGTGGAAATAATAATGTGGTAAATAACTAATTTTTTTATTGTTGAAAACAATTGAAAATAACTCCCACCATAAATAGCCTAGTGAAAGAGTCATATCTGTTATACTATGGATAGTTTTATTCAAGTGATCAGCATCTTCAGTCATAGAATCATTGTGTTATATGGATAGAAACAGGTCTTTCAGCCCACCACTGACTATTTTGTCCATTTACACTAATCGCATTTGCCCACACTAGACCTGTATCATTTAAGGTTCGATCTAAGTGTCTCTTAACTGTGATGACTGTATCTGACGCCACCACCTGCACTGAAAGCAAGTTCCAGATACCAACTATTTACTATATTCTTAAAAAATTCTCCTTAAATCATATTCAAAGCTCCTTCTCACCTTAATCCAAGTCCAATTGTTTTTGACACCACTATTGTAAATAGTAAAAATGATTCTACCTTTCTGTGCCTTGTATAATACATCAATCACTATCAGATCTCTCCTCAGCATCTTGCCTCCAAGGAAACATACCCAGCTTCTCCATCTGTCTCCATAAATGAAGTTCTCCGTTCTAGGATACATGCTGGAGAATTGCCACTGCACACTCTCCAGTTCACCACATCTTCCTATAGTGTGGTGACTGGAACTTCACACAGTACTTCAAGTACAGTCTAACTGTGGATTGTAAAGTTGCAACTTAACAATTTTTATACTTTGTCATAAACTAGTAACTTGAAACCTAAAGTCTCTCTTTTCATCAACATTCTTTAGCACCTGACCATTTACTGCACATCTACCCTTGAGAGTCCAAAATTTCATCACGTAACTTTCGTCAGGTTTTAATTACATCTGCAATGCTCTACCCAACTTTCCATCTGATCAATATCCTTGTCCTTGGCCAACCTTCCTCACCGTCCATAACATCCCTACCTTCCGTGTCATTGCAGACTTACTAGTCATACCTCCTACATTCACAAACAAGTCATTAATACAGACGATACACATGCAGAGTTCCAGCACAGCTTCTTTTGCAAGAACAGTGACCACAGACTTCTAATCAGAAAAGTATCTTCCCACCACCCTCTGTCATCTATCACCATGCAAATTTTGGCTCCATTTAGCCAGCTCATCTTGAATTCCATCTGCCTTTATTCCTAGACCAACCTACTATTCGGAATCATGTTAAATGCCTTACTAAAGTCCATATGGACAATGCTTATTGCCCTGCCTTCATCATCTCAATAAAAGTGGAGTCAGGTGAATCTTTTAACAAGCCTCCTGGCAAATTTCTGGGACACAGATTGCTTTCCAATCTTCTGAGAAAACCAATTTCTAAATAGCAGACCAAAAGATGAAGAACTAGTTTAGAAACTAAGGTGCAAAAGGTCAGCTCTTGTTTTTATAAGAACTTTGGGGAAAACATAACATGGATTATGGGGAATGTTACATTTTGAGGAGAGTTGCGAACAGGTGGATAAAAAATAAAATGAACAGAACTAAGAACATAAACATTAGAAGCAGGAGAAGATCATAGAGAAGCCCTTTGAACCTGTCTACTATTCTTTACAGCCTTTGCCTGGTTTTCTATGTCACTGCCATTTTCCTGTTTTCTTCACGTCCCTTGATTTCCATAATATTCAGAAATCTACACAAACCTTGTTTGAATGAGTTCAATAACCGAGCCTTCACAGTCCTTCAGTGTAGAGAATTCCAAAGACTTGCCCATCTTCTCAATGAAGAAATTTTTTATCATCTCTGTCCGAATTGTCTATCTTTTCTCTAAGCGACTTACTGTTTTAGAACTCATCCTTCCTGCAAAATTTTTAATAGGTTTCCATAGCATCTCCTCTATAGGAGGTACAACTCTGTCGAAAGAATGTCCAGTAAATAAAAGAATTTCTGGAACCAGTCCAATGACTCTTTTGCTATTCTTCTATGGAAAATATATCCTTTTTAAGAAAAAACCCAAAACCATAACAGTTAAATTCTTCCTCTTCTAATGTCCCTATTTTCCTTTGCAGGGTGGCTGGAGACCTGTTGGGGTCTTTGATCTACAGTGACACTCAAACTGCGGTCCTGCATGATGACATGTTTCCGTACTCCTTGCTTGCCGATCAGTAGCATTTTTCGATATGTCCAGGTTTGGTCTGAAGTCAGGCACCTTTGGGGTGCAGACGTGTGGCCCTATGGGCATGAATTCTTGTTGGTGTCTTGAACTGAAGTATAGTGGGAGCTGGAACAGGGAAGACAGTGTGAGCGGCTTTTGGAGGCCTTTGCACATGATCTCTCTCTCCCTCTCACACACGCACACTCAATGGTGAGTAAGAGTTTGCTGCTGATTCTCAAGTTGGGAAGCTTGAAACAAAAACAATGCTTCAGATGACTGTAACATTGAAAGAGTGACTGCTCGTCCCCCCTCTTGATGCGGAAGGAGATATCTGCCTCTCCATCGTTAGTGAGAGAGAGAGAGAGAGAGACAGCGCCTATGGGATGCTGAAATATTGAAGTGAACAGTTAGTTTTAATGTAATGTAGACCATGGTCTCTCTTTGGGGGCTTTGCTGTTGTATGCATGGTGGGTGGTGTGCATGCTGATGCTTGATACTAGAACAAGTGGGGGCAGGAGAAGTGGGACAATTGATGCTGCTTGTGCATGGGATGGGGTGGGGGTCTTTGGAGTTCTTAAGGTTTTTTTGTCTGTCATTCATTCTGTTTAGAGGATGTCTGTGGAGACTGAGAGTTTCAGGAGACCGAGAATGTATACTGTATACATTATATTAAATATATTAAACTACACTCCACCAAACCAAACCCCTTTACAGTTAGAGTATGACATCTTCATTCCTGCTACTTTCTCAATTACTACTAGAAAACTATGAGATAGGGGTACACATAATATAATTGAACAATCGTACCCCACAAAACAAAACAAAAATAAGTCAAAGTTAATGTCCCTGCTTTGATATTCCTCTATTTTCCCCTCAAAGCATATTCCCCTCATGGCAAAACATTTTATGCACCAATAACTGCCTAATATAAACATTAATGCACCTCCTCTTTCTGCATAACTGATTTCCATACTTGTAACCATCCTTGTGATTCTATCATAAAAGTACCTTAAGAATCTACCTTAAATGAGCAAGAACTTCAAATTACAGAGCAGGAGCAATATTAAAGGTTAGAATAATCTTACTTTTTTTTGAAGAGGTTCCTTAAGGTTATCGTAGCTGGGATTGGGGAGGGGGGAGTGGAAAAAGCTCCCACTACATATTAAATACTTCCAATAGCAGGTGTCTCAAATAGCCTCTGGCAGCCACACCCAGCTCCTAACATTCATGTTTTAGCTACTAAGCCCAGCAGAACTATTTCTACTGACATGCAACAGGTAATGATGGGTTACTGGCACCTTAAACCCAGTCGCTCAGGCAGATGAGGCTTGGCAGCACATTTAGGAGTGAGAAAACTCTGACCTCAAACCTCTACTGCCTTGTGGCTATACCCATTCATGGAGGAGGTTTTGGGAGTAAAGACAAGGAAAAATCCAGAGCTGCAATCCTCAAGACAGTCCTACATTGGGTTGAATGCTGACTGGCATCTCTTGCTGATGCAAAACTGTATCAGCCTCTGCTGTTCCATTGGATTCATCAGCTGCATGGAGAGGGGGAGGCCGCTGCATGGGTAGCTGATTGTCCTCAATTTTGTACTGCTGAGTCTGCACACTGTCTTCTATATCGATTGATGGTGTTGCACCAACAACATACACAACTAGGACGTAACATTGATAGTTGACCAACCTATGGAAGACCTCATTTATGTAGAACAGCTATAATTTGGAATTGAGCTCCATTTAAATTGATACTCCAATTATAATCCAGTGAGGAATGGTTCACTCACAACAGCATAGTAAAGGTACAGAAAATGAAAATTTTGACATATGGTACCAAACTGTGAGCTGTCAGAATCAAATGAACACAGCAAACAAACATAATAAGTGTTTCAGTTGACTGTCAGTCTCTAGAAACTAAGGGCAAAATTCTGGTTGAAAATAACAGAAAAAAGCTGTAAATTCTTAGAATATTAATAATTTCAAATAATAACCTGAACTGCTTCCTTCCAATATTGAAAATATACCAGCACATAAAAATCAGTAAGATATCTTAATACCCCAAAATAGAGTAAATAAGGAGAGAGGGGTTATTTCCAAGTGGCTGTAAACAGAGGACACCAATTTAATTTAATTAGATAAAGAAACCGTGGAAATCTTTTGTGGAAACTTTACATAGTGGGAATGTGAATGATATACTCAATTCCTCTTCCTTATATCCCCAAAAAGGAAGCTGCTGCAGATGTTGGAACTGAAATGGAAACAGATAAACTGCAAATATTTAGCAGATTAGATTATATTGTGATGAGTGAAAAACAGGGTTAATGCTCCAGATTGATAACTACCTAGCTAGCCAGTCACTGCCAGAGAATTTGCCATACATTTCACTCATCACAGATTTTAACTTTTTGTTAGGGATTTCTGGAAATTTTATTTGAATGTCAACAGTCATTGTAGGAAGGAAAAATGGATGTCTGTCTTACTTTGAGGATTCAAATGTCTTACTTAGCTTTAAAATGTATACACATACGATCTGAAAAATATTGTCATACTAAATACAGGTGTACCTTGAACAATTTTGAAAAAACATAATCCACAACACCAACCTGATTTTTGTAGATATAGCTGTATTTTGCTAAATGCTTGTCTTGGCAGCCAGCCCAACCCAACAGAATTGTCACGGGGTCTTCTTTAAGGTCTAAAATACACAAAATCATATATTCTCTTTTCAACAATACAGGTATTAAGAAAATGGAATCTGAATAGATCTAGGTTTGTTAAAATGGACTGATACAGAACATGTAATAGTAATCAAATTGGTTACAATATTCTCTTCTCATTTTAAGCATTCAAACTGCAGTTGAACTTTTACTGGAATGAAAGTCTGTCCTGCTAATTGCAGGCTTTTGAAAGATATACTTGTATATTCAGTAACACTGTGCAAAGCAATCCATAATCAAAACAATCAAAAGGGTAGAAAGTAATAGAGAAATAGAGAGATTTTGATTTAAAAAAACTAGATTGTGGTCAAATAGAGTACATACTCAAAAATTCTGTTTTGCCAAATCCTAATTTTTGTTAACTATCATATTACAAGGTAGTCAGGTAAGAAATACAAAAATGCAGTATCTGGAGCGAATGGATTGCTCATCTGATAAGGAAATTAGCAATAAGCACAAAATAAATCAAAGGACACTACAAAAGGCAGAAAGTTTCTACATCTATGGAATGCTCTGCCACAGACTACAGTGGAGGCCACGTCCGTACATATATTTAAGATGGAAGTTGATAGGTTGATGATCAGTCAGGGGATCAAAGGATATGGCGAGAGGACAGGTGAATGGGGTTGCGTGGGATCCAGGATCAGCCATAATTGAACGGCAGAGCAGACTCAATGGGCTGAATGGCCTAATTCTGCTCCTATGTCTTATGGTCTAAGTGTACTGAACCATGCAATTTTTGTCCTGACAGTGAATCATTAGAAAATTAAAATGGATTGGATGGTGGAAATCCAAATTATATCCTGAAATTGCTGGAAATACTCAGCTATCTGCTTCAGTGAAGTTTACATTTCAGCTCATTGATTTTTGTTCGTAGAATCTTAATAATCAGGAGTTCCTGGCACAGGACCGTGAGGGTAGTTAAGATCTCCAGTCACCAGTTAGATCCGGTAACAGGAGCAGAATCAGCAACTTGGTGTAAGCTGAGCAGGCCATCAGTGAAACTGTTCAACATCACATCCATTTCCTCCAGACTTAGTTCAGTATTCGACTGAGGGGCCACTTGAATATTCTAGAAGCTGAAGTCAAAGTCAAGATGGTTGTCATATGCAAAAGTACTGTACATGTAAAATTTTAACTTGTAGCTGCATGACAGGCACAGAGCATTAGACACAACAATCACAAGATAAACACAGATTAAACACTATATACAATTTTTAGAAGAAAGGCAATAATAAGAACAAAAAAATGACAAAGTCCACTGTAGTGCAAAGTGGTCAATGGGGTTATGGTATTGCTATACTGGAACAGTGATTAGGGTTGTGCACATTGTTTCAAGAGCTGAATGACTGAAGGGAATTAACTGCGCTTGAATCTGGTGGCGTGGGACTTCAAGTTTCTATACGTCCTGTCTGATGATAGCTGCTAGAAGATGGCATGGCCTGGATGAGGTAGTATTAATCTGGTCTGCAAGCTTTCTTGGATTAAATAACTTAACCAGTGTTGTCTGGTTTGAAACCGGCCAATTAACATAACATTTCAACCAGCCCTGCACTGTGGACTAATAGTCTATGCTCTATAGAGTGCTGTTTATTTGCAAAGCTGTCCTTTTAACTTCAGACTGACTATTGTTTGTCATTTATACTAAGAACTGAAGACTGGTTTCCATTTATGATAAGACACTGAACAAAGAATATTGGTTGGAAGTTTTAACTTACTCAAAACAACACTGATCTGTTGAAGCTCACAGCTACCGTGTTACAAAGCTGAGCTTGGCAAAAAGGTTCCCTGGCCCTGGACAATGAACTACATCTCCACATCCTGCTCAGTCAGCATTGGTGTGCCACAGGGGTGTGTTCTCTCCCCTCCTGTTTTCCCTACTTGCTAATAAACATCTCTGTTGATCCGTCAGTTATACTGATCAAGTTTGCAGACAATATCACTGTTACTGGACTAAAAACTTGGAGCTGAATGCCCTCAAAACCATGGAGATACATTTTGACTTTAAGAGAAATGTATTTCCTCTCTACCCACTCATCAACAACTGTACAGTTAGCACTGTTTCAACATTCAGGTTCCTGAACATTATTATTTTGCAGGACCTCACATGGGAGAATGATATCTCCTTCATTAACAAAAAGGTTTAGCAGGGGATATACTTTTTGTGGCAGTTGGTAAAATTCTATCTTCCCCAGAATATATTAATTCAATTCTACACTGCCACCACAGAGAGCATCCTCACATCTGCCATTACTGTCTGGTTTGGTACAGCATCCTCTGACAATATACAAAACTACAGCAAACTGTCAGGTCAGCAGAGGTCATGGGCTTCAGTGTGCCATCACTGTAGGACTTGTATGTGTCCAAGGTAAAGAATTAGACAGGAAGAAAATTGCATACACTACCCACCCAGCAAACTACCTTTTCTAAAAGCTCCCTTATGGAAAGTACTATACAGCTAGTCATCTGAAAACTTCATGGCATCTTAAATGTGTCTTCCCCCAGGTAGGTAATCTGATCAACTGTTCTAGTTACCCTCTAGCTATAACCTCAGTCACAACATGCAAACACCTTTTACAAATGCCATTTTTTGTATTTATACAAATATTATTCCTTTAACCTCAAATTTCATTTTTATATAATTCTTTATTTTTTATAATTGTTGAATGTTGTGCCAACACTACTGCAAAATCCTAAAACATGTAAACGTATTTTGCAAAAAAAAGTCTATCCTTGATCCTTGACTCTTGATTCATCTGGTAGGGCCGGGCTACTGCAGAAAATAGAAGTAAATTGCAGAAACGTGTAAATTTAGTCAGCTCCATCAGCCTCCTTAGTATCCAATGACATCTTCAAGGAGTGGTGCCTTAGGAAGGCAGTATTCATCATTAAGGATTCCCATCACCCAGGATATATCCTCTTTCCACTTGTACCATCAGAAAGGAGGTACAAAAGCCTGAAAGCACACACTCAGTGATTCAGTAAGTTTCTTCCCCTCTGCCTTCTAAATGCACATTGAACTCATGAACACTACCTCACTACTTGTTTATTTTTTTGCACTACTTATTTTAAATTTAACTATTTAATAAAAAGGTTCAAAAGTTCATTTATTATCAAAGTATACCACTCTGAAATTCTTCTTTTCCAGATAGCCGCGAAACCAAGAAAAGAATGGCAGCACAATCATCAACACCCAAATCCCCCTTCCCTGTGTGTATATGTATGTATATATACATATATACACACACATACACAGAAAGATCGAGCAAAAAACACAGTATATTAAAAAAACTAAATTACTGAAAAAAAGTCTAATATTCCAAGTCCATATCCAAAATGCAGAAAACCTGGATGACATTCTCTAGGCATAGCAGTTGGCCTTTCCCTCCTCGGCAGCAGAGCAATCTCCCAGCTATTAAAAGGCAGTCTCCCCTCTCCACAGCAGAACGATCCCACCGGCGATCAAAAGGCAGTCTCCCCTCTCCATGGTATTGCGATCCCACCGGCGATCAAAAGGCTGTTTCCCTTCTCCACAGCAGAACGATCCCGCCGGCGATCAAAAGGCAGTCTCCCCTCTCCATGTTAGTGCGATCCCACTGGCGATCAAAAGGCAGTCTCCCCTCTCCATGGTAGTGCGATCCCACCGGCGATCAAAAGGCAGTTTCCCCTCTCCATGTTAGTGCGATCCCACCGGCGATCAAAAGGCAGTTTCCCCTCTCTGACAGCAGAGTGATCAAAGGGCGGGCACCAACGTTCAGCTAAGCGGCTCACGCCCATCCTGCGGTCTTCTTGCCCTGAGTTTCGCTCACGTAGCCTCTGCCTCTCGGAATTCTCTTGGAGACTACAGAACGATGTAATAGTCTCCAAACTTCAAATCACGGGGCTCCAACAGTTCCGGAAACACATTCAAGATGAAAGTCAAAGGTAAAAGACACAAAAGAAGTGAGATACATGGTTTCATTATCTATCTAGCGGATGTCGGCCGAAGGGACGTTGCATCCAGGCGCCATCTTGACCGTTGGTGTAAACTTAACGTAATTCAAATTTTCACTCGGCTGCTGCCGTGAAGTTAACGAGTTTCACCAGAGGCGCCGGTGATATTAAATCTGTTTCCGATCCTTGATTAACTGCTAACTGCCTAAAGCCTAAATCTGTTTCGGCAAAACGCCGCATGAGGAGGCTACCTTGTGAAAAAGATCTAAGTGAATCAGGCTGAATTACCTGAGACGGTGGGATCGGGAAAGACGATGGTGTACTCCAGCTCCGAGTCGCCCATGGTTGAACGGCAGGCCGAAAACGACAGTCAACCTGAAATGACCCAATTCTGACAGAAAGGGCTTGCGCTACTTCCTTAACGACAACTTTAAACAGACTGTCAGCCATCAGGTCGCCGGTCACGCCCCACCCCCCTCAGCTGATTGGTTTATTCCAGCCCAGCCCTCTAACGTCCTGCAGCCATTGGTTAATACAAGTGCCTGTCCATCTCCATGGTCGCTTGCACTTTTCCCTATCAACGGAATTGCGGAAATAAAATAACCATCTTTTTAAAATTATCAGCTTCTGAGTCAGGTAAACGTTTTCTCGAAACAGTTGCTTAATATCGGGAACGACGCTAACTCACATGAGAATTGTGTTGAGTTGTTTCAGGATTTTATTTGTATTTAGTTCATTAGTCCCTCTCGTTTTCAGTGTTAACATGGCATGGTATTCAAGCGAAATTACTCATAGTAAACAATTTTATGTACTGTACTACACTTTTTTACATAAATATTGGGAAGAGAGGATTGATCATTTAAACATATTCAAACATAAGTCAATGATCTGCCCATAGCATCGTTTGTGCACATTTAAGTGACCATAAGTGTGTGTGTGTGTGTGTGTGGTGGTGGGGGGGGGGGGGGGGCGTCTGAGGATTTACTGCTGTTGCTCTTCATGTTCCGAACAAGAGACATTCTTTCTGCCTAGATCTTGAGGTGTTAGTTTTTCTTTCCTCTGCTAGCCAATCTAACCACCCCCCCAACCAAGTTTATTGCTCTATTGTTCATGCATAAAGATGCTGTTTTTGCTGATTCTGTGCGTACCAGTGACCCTGAGATAACAGCAGGGAGAATCGCCGCTCTCCAGGTGCGGAGAACAGTAGTACAGTATACTGAACGGTCCGTGCATCGGTCTTCGTCAAAACAGCAAATGTAATCATCGGCAAAATAGCAAATAATCTCTACTGTTTTTGTTCAGATTTGTATTTTTTTATTTAGGGAATTGCCGTGTTACTAATTCAGGTTAAACTTCTGTCCTTCAACGACTTTAGCTAGAGCCGGGTGGAGGTGGGGCAGGGCGGGGCTGGGAAAATCAAGATCAATTATCTATTAGTTTCAGTAGTTTGAACATCCTCCTGTTGAATATTGAGGTGGGCAGTGGGAAAGGCTGACGGATGGGTTGTCTGTCTATACAGTAAAATTTATGGGCATTATCATTAGTCTGCAAAGGGTTGAAAAAAGTTAAGCCAAACAAAGTTGCCTCGATACTGCAGAATTTGGAATCGAAGCGTTTAAGACCTGATCTGTTGGTGAAAGTGTATTATAATCTATAAATTCTGTAGATGGCGGGAATAGTAGTACAGTTTTGCTAGGTACTTGAGTCTGTGGGTGTATCGGACAATGAAAAGGCAAATGTTATAGCAAAACGGGCACCTACTAAGTCTGAGGTAGATATTATAGTTAATATGGGAAAGTATGAAGACAATTTTTTTGTATTGGGTTGGCTGGGATTGGGAAATGGTGGAAATAGTGGTATAAGAGCGGAATAGGGAGGCGCCCTTGGGGAGGGAAATGTGTGGTTGGTGAGACTAGGGTTTGGTCGTACGGGTTTGCCTCCACTTCAGCGTTTGTTGGCAATCGTGCGACTAGGTGTGTGACTTCTGTAAAGTCCCAGAGTTGATGGAACATGCTGTGCCACAGATATTCTTTGGAATGTGGGAAGCTGTTTAGGCAATGATTGGATAGATCTGGAGTGCCTAGTTTGCAAGATATGCTGGGACCCGAGGTAGGGGCAGTTTAAGTCGTGTAGGACCCTGGTGTGAACTTTTTAATTAAAGCAAGTTTGGGAGGATCCCCCGTCATGGCACCACTTCAGTAGGTGGCGGTACTGCAGCTTCCAGACAGGTAGCCCAAAAGAAAAAGTATTTTAGCTCCGATCTGTCGCTGTTATCGCAGAACTTTCAGATTCTGTTAACTAGCAAAACGGATTACTCTTTTCTCCTTTGATTTTAAGCTATAGTTTTCTGGGTTATGCACGTGTGAATTTAAAATACCCTTCTCCTCATCTCCCCCCCCCCCCCCAGCTGCTTGGAAAATGGCCTCATCAAAAGAGCAAGTAGAAATTTTCAAATTTATGGAGTTTTTGCGGAACTGGGACCATGGCTCCAAAGCTACCCGACAACATATACTGAATGATTTTATAAATACGAGTAGAGGTAAAACGAGTCCAGAGCTGGAGTTACAATTTGCTGAAGGAGCTAGTTTATTTCTCACTAGGTTGACGGCATGGCTCAGAATAACGTATCCTTTCCTTTAAACCGAGATTTGATAACTGTCTTGCCAAGGGAATATTTAATTGTTGACACTTAATTGTTTGGAATTAATCAATGAAATTTAAAATCAGAAGCAAAAGCGTAAATCCTGCTGAAGGGACTCGCCCAAGATGTCGGGTGTTTATTCCTCTCCAGTGGAGCCCGATGTTGAATTCCTCCAGTATTTTGTGCTTGTTGCTCTGAATTGTTTGGCATCTGTGGAATCTCGTGTGAATGAGTCTTTATATTTTTGTTCCATATTTTAACTTTTTTTAATATATAGCCTCTGTTTCCAGACATACCACATCACTTCCTAAAAGTTCGTGCAGGCATATTTAAAAGTAAATTTTCAGCAGAAACCAAAGAAAATCTTAGGAATCTATGCTATTTGATTTTAAACACTGGCCTCAGCTGAGTGTTGTGTTCATTTTCTGGTTGGCACGTTATAGGAAAGATGTGAGACTGTGAGAGAGGGTCCTGAGATCTCACACAATCATTGACAGGATAGATCAGTGAGACAGGCTGCTTCCCTTAGGAGAAAAGGTTAAGGATTTGCTACACATATCTAAAATAATGAGGTGTCTGGTCAGAGAGGACAGTAAGAGCTGGCTCCTTTTAGCTTTGTGGTTAAGGTAGGTAAGTGAAGAAAATCATTAGTGGTATAGGGGAAGCATTTTACTGAGCATGTCAATGCACTGCCTGTAGACTTGGTGCAGGATTGTCCGACAGTGTCTTTCAAAAACTAACTGGGTAGATATACGGTGATGCAAAATTTGCAATACTACAGAGAAAAGGCTGGGTGTAGAACTAGGGAGCTACTTAGAGAGCAAGCATGGACAAGAGCTAATTGACTTTTCCTCCTTTGGTACTGATACTGATTTATTGTTGTCATGTGTATCAAGATGCAGTGCATAGAGATAAATTCATCACACTGTGCTCCGAAATAGAACATGGTAAAACAACAAGAATGCAGAATAAAATGAATGTGCAGTGCAGGTAAATGATAAGGTCATAATGAGGTAGATTGTGAGGGCCAGTTTCCGTCTTTTTGACCATGAGATGCATTCGGGGTCTGACGAGAGGTGGATGGACCATCCTGTAATTTTACAATTGCTGTAATCATTCTATGGTTAATAGGGCTCTGGGTGAAGAGCAGATATAACAGTATGATTGTAGAGTTCCTTCAAAGGGTCAGAAAAGGATGAATGGACTACTCCAGCGCTGTGTAATTTCGTAGTAAGCAGATAGACGGTCTGCAAATAAGGTTGGGTGTCCATAAACGGTCAAAGTGTTAGTCTTTGTAAGAGATTGCTAAAGGAAGTAGTGAGGTGATATGGTTTGGGCTGTGAATTCTTGAACATTGAGCCAAGTGAACAGGATGAGTGATGGTATGCTGGAAGGGAATGCACAAGAGGAACCTGAATTCTTGTAGAACTGTAAATTATTATAGAAATGCTATGAGGTCAGCAAAAGGAATCTGAATTCAGAGAGAAACATTTAATTTTGAGGCCTTTGGACAGAGCTGGAGGATGCCATAGTATCAGGAGGCTGATTATGAAATTTGATAGCATTGTATGTCTTGAATTGTGGAATATTAGTGGAGTGTAGGGAAATTCCAGAGTTTATGGTGGTGACAGAAACAGAGGAGAATGTAACCCAACTTGGTCCAGGGTTTGAAATACAAAATCCATTGCTACTGTGTTTCCTCCATCTCCATCTCCCCCAAACCTACTATATGTCCTCTAGTTTTATCTGCTTCTGATATGAAGATGGCTTTCCCTGCATTCTACCCTGTCTATGCCCATCACAATTTTATATACTTCCTTGTTGATCTCCTCTGCATCCTCCCCAGTTCTGTTGTATCATTTCTAAACCTTAAACTTGAGAGATTCTGCAGATCCGGTGTAACACTGGAAGAACTCAGAAAGTCACGCAGCATTTCTAACCATTAGTGTTCTGAACTGCACACAGGAATCCATTTGGCAAGGTCTATAAAGATGATGTATGATATCTCTCTTCTGATATCCCAACTAACTAAGGCTAGTACACATTCATAACCACACTGTCTATCTGTGCTGCCATTTTCAAGGATCTCAGGACTTGTTCTCACTTTTTTCCTCATTACACTCTAGGACCCTACCATTCATAGTGTATGTCTTAGTCTCATTTATGCTCCCAAAATTGTTCACCTCACATTTGTCTGGGTTTAGCTCTGTCTGCTGTTTTTCAGTCCATTTCACCAAAACATGATAACTCTCTCCAACCTATGACTACCTACCACCAACAACTCGTTCAATCTTTATGTCATCCCACTTCTGCATCGGTCGACAACAAAGGTCCAGCACCAATCCTAGTCATTGGTACCAACTTGCGTAATTAATCTTTTTTTTAAATCTTACACTCCAATTTTCCCATTATGTTGTCGATTTAAAAATTAATAAATTACTTTAATTTTGAGCAATGGAGTGAGAAGAATCTGGTCAGGCATTGTGAACTGTGAGAAATAGTTACTATGAGAGATTCTTCTACCTGTCATTTTGTTTTGCTTTCTTTCCCACTTTGTGTTGGGAAGGCTTGAGTACATAAATTAGAGTGTCTTCATCAGTAAAATGACTTGTTTAATGGCAATAATTATGTTTAGTAATAGTTTTAATTTTTCTGAGTTAACTAAGATAATTTTGTTCATATACATTATGTATTTTATGTGTTTGTGTGAATGGAAGTAATGTCCTGTATGTCATAAAGTTAAAGAACAATAAGTATTTTCTTAACATCTTTAAACAGTTACATGGTTGGTACCTGTGTAACAGAGCAATTACAGGCCATTGGTATATTTTTATCAGCAGCAAGTGGGTAAGTATTAATTTAATTATAGCAATTTAAAAATTAATTATATGAATATGTCTGGTTGCTTTGTATGGGCAAGGAAAACCCCAGAGTTTAAGAACCATGAAGACTATCTTGAGCTGCTGCTTGGTGGTAAGAACTCCCATTTCACAGGTTTTCCACATTTACAGAAAGGTGTGCCCCCAAGCTTCTGCACGTATAGTAAGTACAACTTCTGAGAATTCAGAACAATTATTAATCAAATTTGCAGCTTCCAGAGTCTTGGTACAACATCTTCAAAATGGTTCTAATTCTTGTAAATTGAACAATAATTATTGCAACTCTTCATCTATAGAGTCAATGTTAAGATGGTTCTATCTACTTTCATTGTTAAATTATAACCCATTTTTGTAATTTAATAGCAGAATACTATAGATACTTGAAATCTGAATATTCCAGAAATGTTTAACAGGTCAGTCAGCATCTATGGAGGAAGTAGTATTTCAATTTGGTGACATTTCATGAGAAGTGGGATAATTTAGAAATAAAATAAAACTGAAGCAGTTGAACGCTTTTGTGGATAAATGATAGACAGCAGACAGAAACATGGGAAGATGGAAGCATGTATTGAATGACACCTGATTGTGGCAGTGCTGAATTAGTACAGTGAAGCAATGTCTGGAGGATGATATGTAAGTAGGAACTGGCAATTGACATTTGAAATGTCTGAAGAGGAAAACAAAACTGCTGGAAATGTGAAGTACAAGACAGGAAAGGCTGATCATCAGAAACACTCGAATCCAAGCTCCTATGCTGATCAAAGGACACTGTGCTGTTCTTTGAGCATACATTTAGCCCTCTTCGAATGGTGTGGGAGCCCCAAGACAGAGAGTCTAGTGTGGCAGTGGATGGAGAATTAAAGCAACAGGCAAAAAATGGGTCACCTTTGCAGACTGGATGGTGATGTCCCCAAAGTGGCTACTTAATATACCTTTAACTTCCTCCGTTGTAGAGGAGACCATATCATGAGCACCAAATGCAACTTGCTAAATTTGAAATACAATAAGTAAGTTAATGCTTCACCTGTATAACTTTTCCTAACGAAGAAAAGTGAGAAAGCTACGTGGATGTATGAGGAAGTGTTGTAATAAGGGAATTAGGGACCAGAGTATTTAGGGGAAGAACAGATTCCTGAGGAAAGGAAGATGCATTTAATGTTAACATCACATTGGAGTTGTTGGAGATTATGAAGTTTGATCTTTAAGACTATAAGATATTGGTGAAGAATTAGGCCATTCAGCCCAATCGAGTCTCCTCTGCAATTCCATCATGGCTGATTTATTATCCCTCTCAATCCCATTGTTCTGCATTCTCCCCATAATCTTTGGTCCCCTGACTAATCAAGAACCTATCAACCTTCTCCTTAAGTATACTCAGTGACCTGGCCTTTGAATTACGCAGGTTCACCACCCTCTGGCTGATGAAATTCCTCAGTGCATGTCTCTCTATTCTGAGTCTGGGACCTTTGGTCCTGGATTCACCCACTGCAGGACACATACTCTCCACATCCACTCTATCTAGGCCTTTCAATGTTTGTCAGCTTTCAACGAGATACTCTCTCCTCCTTCAAAACATCAGTAAGGATAGGCTCACAGCCATCAAATGCTCCTCATATGTTAACCTTTCATTCCCAGAATGACCCTCTCCAATGCCAGCACATCTTATCTTGGATCAGGCGTCCAAAGCTGCTCCCCAGTGCGGTCTGACCAATGCCTTATAAAGCCTCAGCATTACATCCTTGCTCTTGGATTCCGGCCCCCTCAAAATGAATGCTAATGCTAAAAGCGTGAATCTTAAAAATAAACATGATTACAAATCAAGTCAGAAGTAAAGAATTTAGATGATGTTATTGACTCTGAACTAAATTTCAAATCACATATTACCCATGTTATTAAGACTGCATTCTATTTCATGTACACCAAGATGCAGAAAGAATTGATACATGCTTTTGTTTTTAGCCGATTAGTCTACTGTAATGCACTCTTTTCTGGACTGACTAAGAAAGATATAAATCATAGAAACATAGAAAATAGGTGCAGGAGTAGGCCATTCGGCCCTTCCAGCCTGCACCGCCACTCAGTATGATCATGGCTGATCATCCAACTCAGAACCCTGTACCTGCTTTCTCTCCATACCCCCTGATCCCTTTAGCCACAAGGGCCATATCTAGCCAATGAACTGGCCTCAACTGTTTCCTGTGGCAGAGAATTCCACAGATCCACCACTCTCTGTGTGAAGAAGTTTTTCCTCATCTCAGTCCTAAAAGGTTTCCCCTTTATCCTTAAACTGTGACCCCTCCTTCTGGACTTCCCCAACATTGGAAACAATCTTCCTGCATCTAGCCTGTCCAATCCCTTTAGAATTTTATATGTTTCAATAAGATCCCCCCTCAATCTTCTAAATTCCAGTGAGTATAAGCCTAGTCGATCCAGTCTTTCTTCATATGAAATTCTGCCATCCCAGGAATCAATCTGGTGAACCTTCTCTGCACTCCCTCTATGGCAAGAATGTCTTTCCTCAGATTAGGGGACCAAAATTGCACACAATATTCTAGGTGTGGTCTTACCAAGGCCTTGTACAACTGCAGTAGAACCTCCCTGCTCCTGTACTCAAATCCTTTTGCTATGAATGCCAACATACCATTTGCCTTTTTCACCGCCTGCTGTACCTGCATGCCCACCTTCAATGACTGGTGTACAATGACACCCAGGTCTCGTTGCATCTCCCCTTTTCCTAATCGGCCACCATTCAGATAATAATCTGTTTTCCTGTTCTTGCAACCAAAATGGATAACCTCACATTTATCCACATTAAATTGCATCTGCCATGAATTTGCCCACTCACCTAACCTATCCAAGTCACCCTGCATCCTCTTAGCATCTTCCTCACAGCTAACACCGCCGCCCAGCTTTGTGTCATCCGCAAACTTGGAGATGCTGCATTTAATTCCCTCATCTAAATCATTAATATATATTATAAACAACTGGGGTCCCAGCACTGAGCCTTACGGTACCCCACTAGTCACTGCCTGCCGTTCTGAAAAGGTCCCATTTACTCCCACTCTTTGCTTCCTGTCTGCCAACCAATTCTCTATCCACATCAATATCATACCCCCAATACCGCGTGCTTTAAGTTTGCACACTAATCTCCTGTGTGGGACCTTGTCAAAAGCCTTTTGAAATCTAAATATACCACATCTACTGGCTCTCCCCTATCCACTCTACTAGTTACATCTTCAAAAAATTCTTCATTTGTCATTCTTGATTTGTCAGACATGATTTTCCTTTCACAAATCCATGCTGACTTTGTCTGACGATTTCACCTCTTTCCAAATGAGCTGTTATCACATCTTTGATAACTGACTCTAGCATTTTCACCACCACCGATGTCAGACTAACCGGTCTATAATTCCCCGGTTTCTCTCTCCCTCCTTTTTTAAAAAGTGGGATTACGTTAGCCACCCTCCAATCCTCAGGAACTAATCCAGAATTTAAGGAGTTTTGATAAATTATCACTACTGCATCCATTATTTCTTGGGATACTTCCTTAAGCACTCTGGGATGCAAACCATCTGGCCCTGGGGGTTTATCTGCCTTTAATCCCTTCAATTTACCTAACACCATTTCCCTACTAACATGTATTTCCCTCAGTTCCTCCATCTCACTAGACCCTGGGTCCCTTACTATTTCCGGAAGATTATTTATGTCCTCCTTAGTGAAGACAGAACCAAAGTAGTTATTCAATTGGTCTGCCATTTCTTTGTTCCCTATGATTAATTCACCTGTTTCTGACTGTAAAGGACCTACATTTGTCTTGACCAATCTTTTTCTTTTCACTTATCTATAAAAGCGTTTACAGTCAGTTTTTATATTCCCTGCCAGCTTTCTCTCATAATCTTTTTTCCCTTTCCTAATTAAGCCCTTTGTCCTCCTCTGCTCATCTCTGAATTTCTCCCAGTCCTCAGGTGTGCTGCTTTTTTATTTGCTAATTTATATGTTTCTTCTTTGGACTTGATACTATCCCTAATTTCCCTTGTCAGCCACAGGTGCACTACCTTCCCTGGTTTATTCTTTTGCCAAACTGGGATGAACAATTGTTGTAGTTCATCCATGCGATCTTTAAATGCCATTGCATATCCACCGTCAACCCTTTAAGTATCATTTGCCAGTCTATCTTAGCTAATTCACGTCTTATACCTTCAAAGTTACCCTTCTTTAAGTTCAGAACCTTTGTTTCTGAATTAACTATGTCACTCTCCATCTTAATGAAGAATTCCACCATATTACGGTCACTCTTACCCAAAGGGCCTCGCACGACAAGATTGCTAACTAACCCTTCCTCATTACTCAATACCCAATCTAGAATGGCCTGCTCTCTAGTTGGTTCCTCAACATGTTGGTTCAGAAAACCATCCCGCATACATTCCAATAAATCCTCTTCCTCAGCACCCTTACCAATTTGGTTCACCCAATCTATATGTAGATTGAAGTCACCCATTATAACTACTGTTCCTTTATTGCACGCATTTCTAATTTCCTGTTTAATGCCATCCCCAACCTCACTACTACTGTTAGGTGGCCAGTACACAACTCCCACCAGCGTTTTCTGCCCCTTAGTGTTATGCAGCTCTACCCATTTCGATTCCACATCCTCCAGGCTAATGTCCTTCCTTTCTATTGCGTTAATCTCCTCTCTAACCAGCAATGCTACCCCACCTCCTTTTCTTTCCTGTCTATCCCTCCTGAATATTGAATATCCCTGGATGTTGAGCTCCCATCCTTGGTCACCCTGGAGCCATGTCTCTGTGATCCCAATTATATCATATTCATTAATAACTATCTGCATATTCAATTCATCCGCCTGCTTTCTCAATCAGCTGCAGTTTGTTCAAAATGCAGCAGCAAAAATCTTAACCAAAACAGAAATTTCTGTCTAAGCACATATCACCATTTTTGACATCATTACACTGACTGTCTGTGTCCTTTAGGATCAATTTTTAAATACTCCTAATTGTATATATGGCTCTGAATAATCCAGCCCCTCCTTATATTTTGGTGGTCGATCACCTTACATTCCTTATTGTAATCTTAAATCTGCAAATACAAGTTTACTTTCTGTTTCCAGAACCGAAAGCTGGTGATGTGACTTTTTGCTCTTATGCACCAAAAATCTGGAATATTCTACTGACTGACATATGCCAGGCTAATACTGTGGAATGTTTCAAAACACTTGTGAAAACCTACTTTTTAAAAATATGGCTACTTATAGGATTACATGTTGCCTGCTGATGTTTATATAATTTGGTATATTGGATTACTTTTTATTCTATAAAATGCTTGTCATTACTTAAATAGAACAGTCAATGTTTGAAGCCTTCCCCATTTGTGCTCCCAACTCTTCCTCCACGACAGTGACAACTGCATTGAGGCTTCTTCATGCACCCATGCTGAGCTCGTCAGTTTTATCAACTTTGCCTCCACCCTGTCCATAAATTCACTCGGTCCATTTCTGACACCTCTCTCTGCTTTCTCAATCTCTCTTTATCCATCTCCGGAGATAAACTGTCAACTGACAACTTTTATAAACCTACTGATTCCCACATTTATCTTGACTATACCTCTTCCCACCCCACCTTTTGTCAAAATGCTATTTCCATTTCTCAGTTTCTTTAGCTCTGTGGCTTTCCATTCCAGGACATTGGAGATGTCCTCAGGACGGGTTTCCCTCCATCTTTTATTGATACTGCCCTCTTCCATTTCCTGTTTATCCACGCTCACCCCATCCTCCTACTGCCCTCTTCCGTTTCCCACTTATCCACGCTCACCCCATCCTCCTACTGCCCTCTTCCGTTTCCCGCTTATCCACGCTCACCCCATCCTCCTACTGCCCTCTTCCATTGCCCACTTATCCACGCTCACCCCATCCTCCTACTGCCCTCTTCCATTTCCTGTTTATCCACGCTCACCCCATCCTCCTACTGCCCTCTTCCATTTCCTGTTTATCCACGCTCACCCCATCCTCCTACTGCCCTCTTCCATTTCCTGTTTATCCACGCTCACCCCATCCTCCTACTGCCCTCTTCCATTGCCCACTTATCCACGCTCACCCCATCCTCCTACTGCCCTCTTCCGTTTCCCGTTTATCCACGCTCACCCCGTCTTCCTACTGCCTTCATACTGTTCTCTTCCGTTTCCCGTTTATCCACGCTCACCCCGTCTTCCCACTGCCTTCATACTGCCCTCTTCCATTTCCCGCTTATCCACGCTCACCCCATCCTCCTACTGCCCTCTTCCGTTTCCCGCTTATCCACGCTCACCCCATCTTCCTACTGCCTTCATACTGCCCTCTTCCGTTTCCCGCTTATCCACGCTCACCCCATCCTCCTACTGCCCTCTTCCGTTTCCCGCTTATCCACGCTCACCCCATCTTCCCACTGCCTTCATACTGCCCTCTTCCGTTTCCCGCTTATCCACGCTCACCCCATCTTCCTACTGCCTTCATACTGCCCTCTTCCGTTTCCCGCTTATCCACGCTCACCCCATCTTCCCACTGCCTTCATACGGATTCAGTTGCTCTACCACCCCACCCCCTCCACATCCAACACATTATCCTTTGCAGCTTTCACCATCTCCAAAGGGATCCTACCACTAAACTTCACCTTCTCCCCACCACCCCCTGCTTTCCCAGGAATTACTCCCTCTGCGATTCCCTTGTCCATTCATCCCCCCCCCCCCCCCATTAATCCCCCTCCGGGCACATCCCTGAAAGTTGTTAAGTGCTACACCTGCCTGTTGACCACCTCCTCACCTTCATTCAGGGCCCCAGAGAGTCCTTTCAGGTGAGGCAACATTCCATCTGTCTGTGGTGTCCGGTGCTCCCGATGCAGCCTCTTCTACACTGGTGAGACCCGTGGTAAACTGGGAGTCTGCTTCATCGAGCACCTTTGCACCATTCTCCACAAATGGACTTCCCAGCGGCTAGACATTATAATTCTGATTCCTATTCCCATTCTGAGACGTCGGTCCTTGGCCCCTTCTTGTGCCAAGGTCAGGCCACACTTTTGCTGGAGGAGCAACTCCTTGTATTCCACCTGGGTAGCCTCCAACCTGATGGCATGAATATCATTTTCTCTGTCTGTAAAAGAATTATTTCCCCCCCCCCATTCCCCACACTGTACTTTTACCTCTTCTCATCAGCATTACACTTCCCCTGGGTCCCCTCCTCATTCCATTTCTCCTCTGGTCCACTCTTCTCCTAGCAGATTCTTTCTTCTCCAGTCCTTGAACCTCCTCTCCCCCCCCCCCATCCATGTTCACCTATCATCTGCCAGCTATCGTGAGGTATTCACTTCCCACCTGGAAAGTTTTCATGTTTTATTGTTTTACAACATTGAATCACAGTGGATTTAATTTAGCTTTTTTGACACTGATCAACAGAAAAAGACTCTTTCATGTCAAAGTGAAATCAAATTTCTACAAACTGGTCTAAATTTATTACAATTATTAAACACAATTGATTGCATAATAGATCCTCCCCTATTTTTCTGCATTCATTTCACCCTCTATCTTCACAAGCTTTCCAGGGCCTGCTGCAGTGACCCCACGGCATGATGCAGCCACTACCGTGCTTCATGGTAGAGATGGTGTGTTTTTGATGATATGCAGTGTTTGGTTTACACAAAACACAGAGTTTAGTCTGATGGCCAAAAAGTTCAATTTTATTTTCATCAGACCATAGAACCTTCTTCCAGCTGAATTCAGAGTCTCCCACATGCCTTCTGGGAAACTCCAGCCAAGATTTCATGTGAGTTTTTCTCAACAGTAGCTTTCTCTTTGCCACTCTCCCATAAAGCTGTGACTGGTGAAGCACCTGGGGAACAGTTGTATGCGCTGTTTCTCCCTTGTCAGCCACTGAAGTTTGTAACTGCTCCAGAATTGTCATAGGTCTCTTGGTGGCCTCCCTCACTATCCCTTTCTTGTACAGTCACTCAGTTTTTGAGGAAGGCCTGCTCTAGGCAGATTTACAGCTGTGCCATATTCTTTCCATTTCTTGATGATTGACTCGAAGGGATATTCAGTGACTTGGAAATTTTCTTGTATCCATCTCCTGACTTGTGCTTTTCAATAACTTTTTTTGTGGAGTTGTGTGAAGTGTTCTTTTGTCCTCATGGTGCAGCTTTTGCCGGGATATTGATTCACCAGCATTTGGACCTTCCATTATACAGGTGTATTTTTACTACAGTCAGTTGAAACACCTCGACTGCACACAGGTCTCCAAAAACAGATCTCCATTTAACTAATGATGTGACTTCTAAAACCAATTGGCTGCGCCAGTTATAGTTTGGTATGTCATATGAAAGGAAGTGAGTACTAAACACAATAAATTATTTTGTGTTTTATATTTGTTATTGATTTAGATCACTTTGTAGAGATCTGTTTTCACCTTGATATGAGAGCGTATTTTCTGTTGATCAGTGTCAAAAAGAGCCAAATTCAATCCACTGTGATTCAATGTTATAAAATAATAAAACATGAAAACTTCAAGGCGGTGGGGGAGGGGTTGAATACTTCTGTAGGCACTGTATCTTCCTCCTCCTCACCCCCAACCTTTTTATTCTGGTATCTTCCCCTTTCCTCTCAGTACTGAAGAAGGGTCTCGGCCTGAACTGTCAACTATTCATTTCCATAGCTGCTGCCTGACCTGCTGAGTTCCTCCAGCATTTTGCATGTGTTGCTTTGAATTTCCAGCATCTGCAGACTTTCTCATGTTTGTGTTAAAATTGGTTGTTTTTATGCTTTTAATAAGGTATTAGTTGAATTCATAAGGTTTTCATAAGATTAAAGTTGTGGCTTTTACCAACACACAATTTATATTTTTTTAATTGCCATATATTTTTCCACAATTTGTGGTAATTGTTGCCACCTACTGGCATAGAAGTGATATAGCAGTTACATGACAGTCTGTCACCTTTTCATTTTTCATTGGCTAAGTGTTAGCATATTACACATGTGCTGTGACAGTTTATCTTTTAATTGGTCATTTATCTCAGAAATTTGTCTCATCTCAGTACCAAATTATCAGTCTCTGCAAAAATCAGCATCTTGTCCTTGTCAGATTATTTATCTGCATTTGTTCCTTTGTCTAAGCTTTAAAATAAACGATTGTGAAACTATTTTTCACTCATTCTTGAACTCCTTTAAAAAAATCTGGGAATTGCAATATTTCTAGATCCCATACATATGATTTTTAATTTGGTCTAATTTTTATATCTTTACAAGCTATGCAAAACACTTTTTGAGCCTATATGTTAATGCATGAAAGGTGCTATATAAATGAAGTTATTATTATTAACATTGCATTTGCCTTCCTTACAACCGACTCATCTTGCAAGTTAACCTTTAGGGAATCATGCTCAAAAACTCCCAAGTTTCTTTGCACCTCTGATTTTTGAATTTTCTCCCTATTAAGAAAATAGTCTATGCCTTTATTCTTTCTATTAAAGTGCATAACCATACACCTCCCTGCAATATATTCCAGCTGCCACTTTTTGGCCATTCTCCCAATCTAAGTCCCTTCTTCAGTCTCCCTGCTTCCTCAGCACTACCTCCTCCTCCACCCAATTTCATATAGTCTGCAAACTTGGTCACAAAGCCATTAATTCCATCTTCCAAATAACAGTGACATATAACATGAAAAGAATAGGTCCCAATACCAACCTCTATGGAACACCACTAGCCACTGACAGCCAACTAGAAAATTCCTCCTTCATTGCCACTTTTTGCCTCCTACCAACCAATTAATCTACAAATGTTTGTAATATCTATGCTGGTATCTTTCCTGTAATACAAAGGGATCTTACTTTGTAAGCAGTCTAATATGCAGCACCTTGTCAAAGGCCTTCTGAAAACCCAGGTACACAACATCAACCAATTCTCCTTTGTTCATCTTGTCTGTTATTTCCTTAAAGAGTTCCAACAGATTTATAAGACAAGATTGTCCCTTATGGAAACCATGCCTATTTTGGCCTATTTTGTCATGTGCCCCCAAGTACCATGAAACCTCATCCTTAATAATGGTCTCCAACTTTTTCCCAACTACTGAAGTCAAGCTCTCTGGAGGATAATTTCCTTTCTTCTGCCTCCCTCCCTTCTCAAAGAGTGATGTAACATTTGCAATTTTTCTGTCCCCCAGAATCATTCCAGAATCTATTGATTCTTGAAAGATTGTTATTAACGCCTCCACAATCTCTTCAGCTCCCTTTTTCAGAACCCTGGGGAATAGTCCATCTGGTCCAGGTAACTTTATACATCTTCAGCTCTTGCAGCTTTCCCAATCACCATCTCCTTTGTAATAGCAATTCCTAAGACCAAAAAGCAAAACGCATAGAAACTACAAATCTGGAATGAAAACTGAAAACAACAGAATTTTTAACTCCCACTCCCACTTTGACATTCCTGCCTTTGGATTCCACATTGTTCTAGTGAAATTAAATATCAGCTCAAGGTATAGCATCTTACCTTTCATATTGGTATATTGTAGCCTTCTGGATCCAATGATGAATTCAGCAATTTCAAAGAATCATCCATTCTAATCTGGCAACTCATATTTCCGGTCTCCACCTTCCTCTCTCGGGAGTTTAGATTTCATTTGTCATCTCCTACTTGGATCTCCACCAGACATACTGTAAGAGAACTGACTGAACCAGCAACACCACTTGTGTCATTCGGACTATCCTGGCCTTCACTCAGTCATTGACCTTCCCACTTGTTTGATCACTTCCTCTGCAATTTAGTACTTATTTCATTTTCAACTTGTCCTAGTTCCGTTGAAGATGATGCTGCTGCTTTACAGTCTACTTTGCACAGTTTGATTTGGTGCTGTACAGTGTATACGGAGATTGATCATTCTCTCTGTGGCAATGTGTGTTTTCTTCCGTTTCTTACAAAAACGGTTGGTAAATTACTTAGTTTAAATTAACTCCTGTGCATGCAGGTACAGGAAAAATCATCCAGGGAAGGATAAGTTGTAGGGAAATTAGTGAGGGAGTGGGTTTGATTGGAGTGCTCTAGGAACTGACATTGACTTGATGGATGCAATAGCCACCTTCTATATCAAAAGAAAATGTAAAAATAAAATTAAGCAGAAAAAGTAAAAAAAACCTGAAATGTCATCTAGTTCTCTCTGAACAGATGTCACCAGATCTGATTTGTATTTCTTGTATTTTCCACTTTGAAGTCTGCGATTACAGTTATTTGGGAGCTTGTATGTTAATTGGCCTAATTTACACCTGCTGATAGACTCTGAGGGGAGTTGATGGGAAAGTTCAAATAAATAAAACTGGATTAGTGTGGGATCAGTATGAATGGGAATCTCTTGGCTGGTGAGGATTCAATGTGCCAATGGGCCTGTTTTCCAGCAGTCTGACTAAATAACTTTCTGGTTCCATTATTTTTCTGTTTTATCTTTGAATTCAGCACACCTAAT
Organism: Hypanus sabinus; assembly: GCF_030144855.1. NCBI lineage: Eukaryota > Metazoa > Chordata > Chondrichthyes > Myliobatiformes > Dasyatidae > Hypanus > Hypanus sabinus. The sequence continues at coordinate 43,076,838 of NC_082716.1, read as the reverse complement.
AATTTCTATATATTAATTTTAAAATTCTATTCATTAATAGAATAATATTACATTCTATGTAATAATTTTTATTCAAAATGAAATTCAATAAAATCTGAAGTAATGGGAAAAACGTGTAGGGATCTGGAAAAAGAGCAGTGGAATAAACGAGATTATTCTAAGCAGATCATTTGAAAGGCCCCATTTTGTGTTTAACATTACATAATTTTATTATATCATTTCATATATATCTGACAAATGGTGCCACAACAAGTTTTCTCAGATTTATGTTTTGAATTGATCTGCAGACACGAGACTCCTACCGATCCTCGCCTGGTCATCAAATTTCCTTTATCATCCCTCCCTCCAGCCTATCCTGATTCCACCCATCTTCTTCACCCACTGAAACACCTTTGTCACCTGTTTCTATCTGCCCATCTTCGCCTTGAATAGTTTTCATTATCACTTGCCTCGCAATCAGATTACAGCAGCCTTGTATCCCTGAATATCCACCCGCTGGCCTGTCTCACCCCTTTGTCCCTTCTCTTTATGCCAGCTTCCTTTTGTTTGCATCCTCGTTATTGCTGCAGGGTCTCAGCCTAAGACGTCTACAATTCCTTTCCCTTCACAGATGTTGTTCCTCCAGCACTTCGTTCTTTGTCTTTGAATTAATCTGTTTATTTTTGGATTGTGCAAATTTCATGGCTGCTTCCTCTACATTTACTGTTTACTATTTTTAATATCTTTATGAATATTATCTAAAATGTGGATTAGCCAATTATGTCGCGTTTGACTGTCTTAATTTTTAATTCTCTTTCAAGTCATCGATATCTGGTGGAAGTTTTAGAAGTCGGCGGCCTTTTGACACTTCTGGAGATTCTGAGACTGAAACAATTGCAAGAGGATGCCAAACAAGAAGCATTAAAATTGCTTCAGATTATTGCAAATGCTGGAAGGAAATACAAAGAAATAATCTGTGAAAGCTATGGTAATCTGATTTATACTAGCACTGATTTTTGTCAGGTATTGGCTGCATCTGCCCACATGATCAAACCTCGTGTATAGAGTGACAGGAATTCATTAACACAGTTTGATGCAGTTCTCAATATGTAATACATGATCTCGCAAATCAGCTGCTAACAGCCACTGAAAGATCAATTATATTTCCAGGGGTGGAATCTGTGAACAAAAGGTGGGCAGTGGAAATGAGCAAAAAAAAATTGAGACCTCACCTGAGATATCTGGTCCAATTGCAGGCCATGCTGTTGAAGATGAATTTAAATGCTCCATTTATATTACAGAAAATTTTAAAGTTAATTTTCAGGGATTAAAAAAAGAATCATGTATAATTTGCGCATGATTTTCAGGGTAGGAAGCTGGCATTTAATGTCCCTCAGTTTGTGCATTAACCTAAAACCGTCTCTATCCTGCATAATTCTAAACAAAACCATATGCAAAGCAATAGTATATTTCAAGATGATGCATACTGGGATTCATGGCATGAGTTTGAGCAGAAAATAATGTTTAATACCTTTAAGTAATTTAAAGAGTTATACTTCTCTTGTAGGAACTTTGGTGGTTTTAGCTGAAAGTGTCAAAGGTTCAAATTGAAAGTCCTACTGATAAGACAAGATTGCAATACATGAAATGAATGGTAGAATCAATCTGCAGATGTATGTATGGGAGGCAAATCCTAAAGAATAATAGACAGTCTTCAAAACAAGTCATGGAGCAGTTGGAGTGTCTTTTTCACAGAGTACAAGAAAATGAATGAGTTGAATTATATAGGCCTCCATGATATATTTGAGGACAACTACTAAATAGGTTATCCATAGGGAGGTGAACTGAGGTGGGGAAAATCAGTATTAATTATCTTCACAGTACTGGAATCACTGACTTGCTATCCATGGCAAACAGATGTCATTTACCATCCTTCGGCAATAGTATCTTTGAATGCCAAAGTAGTCCATTATGACATGGTCTCACCTGTACAAATACTGCTCAATGCAATCTACAATAATGGTGGCAATAAATAATAATTTGGTTTTACCTTCAAAACTTTTTTTAAGGTGTCAGAAACATTGCAGAATGTTTAGCCAACTCAAAAGTGGAAAAGACCCAAGAACAGGCTCAGATCTTATTAGAACAATTAGCTCAAGGCAATCCAAAATATCAACTGCAAGTTTACAAAGGACTAGTGGCATTATTGCCCTGCACCTCCCCGAAAGTTCAACAAATGGCTCTTCAAGCACTGAGGACTTTACAGGTGGGAACAAATAGTAATAATTATTTGGAATGTTTTTATGAATAATAAGAACAGAAAATGAGTACTCTCTTCCAGGGTATCTCAAAAGGACTTTGATTTAAAATTGGGTTCAGCTTTTGTATTTGCCAATATTATTCAATTTAACCAATTTGAATTAGGTGGAAATTCCAATAGAGGAAAGCTCCCAAGTTATTTAACTTACTTTTAAAAGTAACACAAGGGAAGTGGTCTGTACTGTAATGCTGAGTGGCCAGCTATTGTGAATTTACTGGAGAAGGGTGCATGATGGCACTTCACATGTTGATAATGGACAACCTTGGGATAAGTACAGTATTTTCTAAATTAACACTGTATTAAACTTGCATCTTAACTATATGCTAACACGTGCTCTTGTTTAGAGTGTTGTGAAGATGGTGCATCCTTGTATCGTGGAACCACTCTTGGACATACTGCGATCCATACATTATGAAGTACAATATGAAGGTAAAATACTATTCATCTGAGAAAATAATCTTCTCCCTTCCGCACTCCCCACCACGCACCAACCCCGCTGTGCATGCACAACCCCCACCGCTAGGTGTGTGCGCGCGCACACACACACACACACACACACACACAGACACACGCACACACTCACACACATTCTTTGTCCCATGTTACTACCTCTCCAGCATTATTTTAAAGCAGTCTAATACTCATTTTCATCTCTCTTTTACACTTTACATATTTGGAAAAAAATTTTGGTATCCTCTGTTATATTATTGGCTAGCTTTCCTTCATATTTCATCTTCTCTCTCCTTTGTGCTTTTTTGGTTGCCTTCTCTTGGCTTTTAAAAGCTTCACAATCCTCTGTTTCCAGTTATTGTTGCTATATTGTATGTCCTCTCCTTTGCTTTTATGCTGTCTTTGGCTTCCCTTGTCAGCCAGGTTGCCTCATCCTCCCTTTAGAATATTTCTTCATCTTGGGATGTACCTTCCCTGCGCTTTCCAAATTTTATTTATGTATAAATTTCCAGAATTGCCTTTACCCTACTGTGCTGAAGCACAAGCTGCTTTGAAAAGCTATCTATTGGGCATTCTACAAATCTCTCTCTTGGGATCCTGCACCAACCTGATTTTCTCAATCTACCTGCATATTGAAATCCTCCATGACTATATTAACATTGCCCTTTTTACATTCTTTTTAATCTTCTGTTTTATTTGTATCTCATATCCTAGCTGATATACAGAGGCCTGTATGCAACTCCCATCAGGGTGTTTTTAAAAACCTTGCAGTTTCTTAACTCTATCCAGAGGGATTCTACATCTTCCTATCCTATGTTACCTTTTCCTTAGGATTTGATTTCATTTTTACCAACAGAGCCATCCACCCCTCTGCCTACCTGCTTGACTTTCCAATACAAGGTGTATCATTGAATGTCAAGCTCCCAACTACCAGCCCTTCAGGCATGACTCCATGATGCTCGCATTGTCATACTGCCGATTTCTAATTGTGCTGCAAGATCATCTACATTATTCAGTATACTGTATAATATGACACCTTCAGTCCTGTGTTCATCACCCTTCTTGGTTTTTACCCCCATGTTACATTTAACCTCATCCCACTGACAGCACAGTCCTTCCTCTCAGTCTCACTACAGACTGCATCTATACTGATGGTTTTATTGAGGCAACAAGAGAAGTGGACAGTTCATGGAGGAGAGGCTGGTTTCTGTGATATGCTGTACTGTGTCCTCAACTCTTCAGCTTCTTGTAGCCTTTGGCAGTTACCAAGCTGTGATATATCCAGATGGGACACCTTCTGTGGTGCATTGACAAAACATTTATAAGGGGCAATGGGGACTCGCCAAATTTCTTTAGCCTCCTGGGAAAGCAGTGGCATTGGTGAGTTTTCTTGTCTGTGCCATCTATGTGGTTGGACCAGGTGATGTCACTCCTAGGAACTTGGAACTCTCAAACCTTTCGACTTCAGTACTGTTGATGTAGACTGGAGCTTCTGCCCCTGCCCCCTTCTTGAATTTACTGACCAGTTCTTTTGTTCTGCTGACATTGAGGGAAAAGTTGTTGCCATGACACCATGTTATTAAGCTCTATCTCCATTCGTACTCCGACTCATCTGCAAACTTGTGGATGGAGTCAGAATCTGGCCACCCAGTTTTGAGTGTGTAAGGAGCAGCTGAGGATGCAGCCTTGCAGAGCATCAGAGCTGAGAGTAATCATGGTGGTGTTCCTGCCTATCCTTACTGAAGGTGGCCTGTTGGTCAGGAAGTTAAGGATCCAGTTGCAGAGGGTGATATGACTCCCAGGTCCTGGAGTTTTGTGATGAGTCTACTTGGAATTACAGTATTGAAGGTGGACTGCAGTCAATAAACGATAGTCTAATTTAGGTGCATGTATTGTCCAGATGATCCTGAGGTGAATGTAGGTCCAGAGAGATGGCATCTGTTGTAGACCTGTTTGGTGGTTGGCAAATTACAGTAGGGTTAGGTTTGCTGAGAGGCTGGATTTAATGTGTCAGCTTCATGATGGTGGATGTCATACCACTGGGAAATAGTTACTCAGGCATATTACCTTGTTTTCCTTGGGTTCCAGGATATAATGGTCTTCTTAAAGCAGCTGAGAACAGGAAGCAAGGAGGTGTTAAAATATCTGCAATAACTCCACCAGCTGATCTGCATTGGACCTAAGGATATGGCCAGAGATACCATCTGGGCCAGATGCTTTCTGTGGATTCACTCTCTGGAAATCTGATGGAAGGCTTTCCCATTAAGTCAAGGCTACCCAGTGTCCTCTGTTTAGTTTGTGTGTTGAATTGAGCCTTCTGCTGAATCCATCTGGAACAATGCGGACATAGAGCGTTGGCGATGTGGGCATTTAAGCTAATCCTTCTGAGATGGATGATATCACCATCTTCTATTTGGAGCCATTATTGATCCACTAATTAATCACCATTTGCAACAGCCTGAACTAGGCTTGTGGGAAAGAATCTGGCCATCAGGTTTGAGGTTCTCTCCGTCTTGCTGTGCATAAGCACGTGTGAGGCATATGTAGCTTGTGCATTGTGGCCCTCAACTGCATCACTTCTGTTTTTTCTGGCCAGCTAGAAGACTGCATTTGTCACATTGTGCTATTCACTTGTGCATAGAGTTGAATTACACCTGGACTAAGAGTCACAGAATGCTGGAGTTCTGCCTGTCCTCAGTGTCGTGATAGGTAGGTTTGGCCTCTTTGCTGCACAATGTTTCTTTCAGTTGCACCTTGCTGCACCACCTGCCCTTTGCAGAAAAGTTCCTGTTTCTGGGGAGCTGGCCATGTCACTGACATTGTCCCAAGAGTAAAGGGAAATTGGAAGGTGAACTTCATGTTGACATCAACCAACAGTTGTTCACCCCGTAAAATAGTTTTGCTTCTCTGTGCTTCATTTTAAGGTAAGTTTCTGTTTGTGGCTTCCAAGCAGCAAAAAAATGAGCATTTTCAGATAAGTTTCTTGAACAGGTAAAAGGCATTTCATTATTTATGTATGAAAACTGAATGGCCATTTAAAGCAGAGCCAGACATCTGATTATACTGAATATTACAATCCTGATGGATTCGTTGTCAAAGTTCACCATTTACTTGACCCACAGAGTTCTGCAAAATATTCATATAACTGGCAGAGGAGTTAGTGACATGAGAGCTTCAAGTATTTGCAAACAATTCTCATTATCAAGATTCCAGAACATATACTTAGTGGCCACTTTATTAGGTACACTTGTACACTTAATTAATACAAGTATCTCATCAGACGACGCGATGCAAAAAGGCGTGCAGACGTGGTCAGGAGGTTCAGTTGCTGTTCAGACCAAACATCCGAATAAGGAAGCAAGGTGATCTAAGTGATTTTGACTGTGGAATGATTGTTGGTGCCAGTCACAGTGGTTCAGAAACTGCTGATCTCCTGGGATTTTCATGCACACCCTGTCTCCAGAGTTCACAGAGAATGGTGCAAATCCAGAGAGCGGCACTCTTGTGGACTAAAGAACTTTGTTAATGAGAGATATCAGGGGTGAGTGGTAAGGCTCGTTCAAGCTGACAGGAAGGCTACAGATACTCAAGTAACTGTGTTGCATCAGGCCATCACTGAACATACAACTGATTGAATGTGGAAGTGGATGGGCTACCGCAGCAGAAGGGCACAAGCACACATTTAGTGGTCACTTTATCAGACACAGGAGGTACCTAATAAAGTGACCACTGAGTGTGCCTTATGGTTTGCTGCATGCCGCGCAACTGAGCTTTTAATGCATAAAAGCGTAATCCTAAAGATGCTGAAAATCTGAGATAGATACTGTTGGATATGCCTGGCTTGTCAAGTGGTGCCTGTGGGGAGTGACTAGCATTTCAGGAAAATTAGAAAGAAAGTATGCAAGTGAAGAAGTTTAAGATGCTGAGAGAAGGGTCAGATGGGAAGAGAACAGGGAATAGACCAGATGCCTGGTAACAGATCAGGTATGCAGAAAAGAGAGAATTACTGAAAGTATGTGTAAGATGAAAGAGAGTGGTAATTGGACATCAGCAGATCAAAAGCTGTAAAGCACAGGAACAAAATTACCATCTTTTTCAAAAGATATTTTAATGTAGCAGCATGCCCCAGAATTTGGGACTCTTGCAAAATTAATACATGCTCCTTAGGTTCCCCAGACCTTGGGGAAATCTGCTCGCTAAAAAGTGGCTGACAGCACTGTGTTAAAGGGACAAATGTTTTTCCAGGGTGTGGTAGTCTTGGCCTTTTCATTCAAGGGTTCAAAATCAATTTATTATCAAAGTAAATATATGTCGCTTCATGCATTTTCTTGCGGGCATTCACAATATATGCAAAGAAACGCAACAGAATGAGTGAGAAACTGCATTCAAGGCGGGCAACAAACTGTGCAAATACAAAAAGAAAAAAAAAATAAACAGTAATAATAAAGAAATAAGCAATAGATATGGGGAACATGAGATGAAGAGTCTTTGAAAGTGAGTTCATAGTCTGTGGATGCTCTTCTGCACAGTACTGTTGTAACGCACAGTTATTTGAGTTACTGTCACCTTCCTCTCACCTTGAATGAGTCTTGCCATTCATCTCCGTTATCTCTCATTTTGTCCACAAGAGTGCCGCTCATTGGATTTTTAAAACATTTTTGCACCATTCTCTGTAAACTAGAGACTGTTATGCATGGAAAAACCAGGAAAGTACAGCAACTACTTTCAAAATGAAGTTGGTCTGGATTGGAAAGGCTCAGAAGAATGAGAGGGGATCTTATAGAAACATACAAAATTTTGAAAGGGATAGATAAGATAGAAGTAGAAAGGTTGTTTCCATTGGTAGGTGAGACTAGAACTAGGGGACATTGCCTCAAGATTCAGGCAAGAAGATTTAGGACAGAGATGAGAGATTCTTAGCAAGAATCTGTGGAATTCTCTGCCCAGGGAAGCAGTTGAGGCTTCTTCACTAAATATATTTAAGATACAGTTATATAGGTTTTTACATAGTAGGAGAATTAAGGGTTATGGGGAAAAGGCAGGTAGATAGAGCTGAGTTTACAGACAGATCTGCCATGATTTTATTGAATGGTGGGGCAGGCTCAATGGGCTGGATGGCCTACTCCTGCTCCTATTTCTTATGTTCTAGAAGGTGAATGAAATGCTGGCAAATAGCCCTACCAGGGTTGGGCCAAAGGGCCTGTTTCCCTGCTGTATTCTTATTATTACAAGACCATAAGATACAAGAGCAAATTAGGCCATTTGGCCCATCTAGTCTGCTCCACCATTTCATCATGGTTGATCTATATTCCTTCTCACCCCCAATCTCCTACTTTCTCCATGTATCCTTCCATGCCCAGGCTAATCAGGAATTTATCAACCTCTGCTTTAAATATACTTACTATCTTTCCTTTCGGTTAGTCCTGACGAAGGGTCTCAGCCCGAAATGTCGACAGCGCTTCTCCCTATAGATGCTGCCTGGCCTGCTGTGTTCTACCAGTATTTTGTGTGTGTTGTTGTTTAAGTATACTCAATGACGGCCTCCATTGCCGCTCATGGATTCCACAGACTCATCTGTGGATTCCACAGATTCACTGCTCGCTGGAAAAAGAAATTCCTCCTCATTTCCATTCTAAGAGGACACCCCTTTATTCTCAAGCTGTGTACTCTGGTCTTAGACTCCCCCATCAGAGGGAGCATCCTTTCTGCATCCAGACTATCGAGGCCTTTCAATATTCGATATGTTTCAATATGATCACTCCTCATCCTTCTGAATTCCAGTAGCACAGGCCCAGACCCATCGAACACTCCTCATATGACAAGCCTTTAAATCTCAGGATCATTTTTGTAAACCTTCTTTTGAACCCTCTCTAACAGCAGCACATCTCTTCTTAGATAAGGGGCCTAAAACTGCTCTCAATGTTCCAAGTGAGGCCTCACCAGTGCTTTATAAAGCCTCAACTTTATATTCTTGTCTTCTCAAATTTAAAGCTAACGTTGCATTTGCCTTCCTCACCACCGACTCAACCTTCAAATGAACCTTTAGGGAATCTTGCGCAAGAACTCTCAAGTCCCTTTGCATCTCAGATTTTTGTATTTCTCTCCATTTAGAAAATAGTCTATGCTTTTAATTGTCCTATCAAAGTTCTTGGCTATACTCTCCCTGATACTGTATTTTATCTGCCACTTCTTTCCCCATTCTTCTAATCTGTCTAAATCCATCTGTAGCCTCTCTACTTCCTCAAAACTACCTACACCTCCACCTATCTTTGTATCATCCGCAAACCTGGCCACAAAGCCATTGTTCACATCATTGACATATAAAGTAAAAAGAAGTGGTCCCAACACAGACGGCTGTGGAACACCACTAGTCACTGGCAGCCAACTCGAAAAGGTTCCCTTTTTTTCCACTCTTTGCCTCCTGCCAATCAGCCAATGTGCTATCCTTGCTACAATCTTTCCTGTAATACCCTGGGTTTTTAACTTGTTAAGTAGCTTCACATGTGGCACCTTGTTAAAGGCCTTCTGAAAATCTAAGTACACAATGTCCACTAATTCTCCTTTGTCTACCCTGCTCACTTTGTCTTACTCTATGACTATGGCTCATTGTTTTTGTTCTAGATTCCAGCACTTGCTGCCTCTTTTGTCTGAATACTATTTGACCAAATTGACATCAGATGGATGGCAAAAGCAAAACATTCGCCTGCAGAATTATCTATTTCCCTTCTGATTTTTACAATAGTAAAATGGTGAGGGTGGAGGCCCATTATTGTTTTGAGCTGTCTTAAGAGCTCAGAATGTTATCCATGTACAATTTAAGTTGTATGAAAGAAATGGCTGTGTTTTGTCAATGTTAAGGATGTTGTCATTTTTTTGCCATGCAATATAAAACCTGGAAGCATTTAATCTTCTAATTTGTAAAGAGCTGCATTATATCATGGCTTTTTCATGTTTGAGAGGTGATGTTTCCAAAGATGATTTGAGAATTCAAGATTAAACACAAACACTATATACCCTAATGTCACAAATCAGCAAAACATCAGAAAATGTTATTATGCTGTAATAATTTCTGTCCTTTAGTAATTGAATTCATCAAGGTACTCCTGAATTATAAAGTACGTCCAGCCTTGCTTGAAGGATTAGTTGCACGACTAACTCCATCAATGGACAACATAAAGAATCGACCAAAAATTCTTTACGGTAAGAAAGAAAAAATAAAATGCCTAATTGTATAAGTATTGAATCATAGTTAAACAAATATTAATCAATTTCATTTGTTCCATGTGTTAGCTAATACTGGAATGCGTGGGGTTGCTCCCTATGCAGCCTTGTGAGTTATCATGAAATAAAACTGACATGAGACCAGGGCTGTATTCAGTCAAAAAAAAACTTGCAAGATTATTGTCAAATAGTCTTTATTAGTATTTAAACATTTATTGTAGCATTTCAAAAATGCAGCAACATACTATGTCGTTTTTTGATACGTTTAGTTTTGTTTAGTATTAGCCTTTCCAATTGAGTTATCCATTCATTGCCATTGACCCTAGCCGAAATCTTGAACATATTCCAGTTGAAATGTGATGTTCAGCTAGTTCTCCATTTCCTGTGATGAGTTTTATAAAAATAACTGTTATTGACTGTTCCAATAAATAGTGTAACATTAATCAATAACTTAGTTTTACCTCCTATTCGCAATTTCTGCTGGCTCTGCAAACATCCTTAAGCTCACTTAAAGCAGCCTATACACTGTCAGCCTTTATCTTCCTTCATTATCAACTAGCCCTCAATAGGCATTTTAACATATTGCCATCTCTTTCTTCCTTCAGTTAGGTAAACATCTTATTTAAGCCTTCAACAAGAACACATAACTCATAGTGAATCAAAAGCAGACTACGTTGCCTGACTCAGAATGCTGTGGGGTATCTGGGGCTGTGTTGAACTTTTTAAACTAGCTGTAAACTGGAAAGGCAACCCTGAAGCACCTACTGATGCAAACTTGAGCTTCTTTTCTGGATTCCTGGAATATAACAATGTCACCAAAGTCATTGCAGAGAAAGCAAGTTTGCTGTAAAATCTGCCCTTACAGGCAAGTATAAATATCAAGAGAAGTACTCATAAACAACTTTAAATGATTGACAATAGTTGGACAGCAAATATGTCTCGATTGGACAAATAAGGAGAGAAAGCATAATCAAAAGATCAGATTGTCACTGGTGATATTTTTGAATTCAAAGTAAAGAGAGAGGGGAAACCTGTTAACGGAGCATGATGAGTGATGACTATGGTGACCTCTATTTATAATCACTAGCATCAAAGATGAAATAATATTTGGAGTTAAAGGATGGTCTGCAAGGGGATCTGCAGACAGATTGACCACCCGACAAAGGAAGAGGTGTTACAGTTATGGGTTAACATGTGGAAGTTGCAGAACACACAAATCCTTTTGCAGTAGAACAGTATAGTATTTTATATCTTGTGTCTTGTGTCATTGTTAGTGTTTAGTTGGCATTTTAATAAACTTTTTTAAGGAGTACTGGGATATGTTGCTCTGTGAGCCTCAATTAATTTTCTCCATTCAGACAGGCTGAAGCAAAACTCAAAGAATAACTGTAAACTTTGATTCTTCTCTACACTTTCTAGTTCACCTTTATCTTCCTTTTACAAGTTCATCCAAAAAACAAAATCAGCTCTGCCTCTTCTATCTTAATGGCTCTCATCGTCACCTGGGCTCATTGTTCAATCATGTATTCAAATTTTTCACATTTGGAGTAGCTGAGGATTACAAATGGTGGAGGTTTGTAAATGTCAGGATAACATTACTCATTAATTCAAAATGGCAGACATATGGATGAGGAACTCATCAAAAGATTTGATAAAGCACAGTTGGACATGTACACGATAAAAGATAGACACGGGAAGACCTTGAGAGCCGCAAACAAGACAAAATCTGCAGATGCTGGAAATCCGAGCAGCACACAAAACGCTGGAGGAACTCAGTAGGCCAGGCAGCATCTTTGGGGAAAAAAGTATAGTTGATGTTTGGAGCCAAACCCTTCGGCAGGACTGGATTAAAAGCTGAGGAATAGATTTGAAAGGTGGGGGGAGGGGAGAGAGAAACACAGGGCAATCGGTGAAATTTGGAGGGGGAGGAATGAAGCAAAGAGCTAGGAAGTTGAATTGTGAAGAGACAGAAGGCCATAGAAGAAAGAAAAAAAGGGGGGAGGAGCACTGGAGGGAGGCGATGGGTGGGCAAGGAGACAAGGTGAGAGAGGGACAAGAGGGATGGGAAATGGAGAAGCAGGGAATGAGTGGGTGAGGGCATTACTGGAAGTTTAAGAAATTGACGTTAATGCCATCAGGTTGGAGGCTACCCATACGGAATATAAGGTGCTGTTCCTCCAACCTGTGTGTGGCCTCATCACGACAGTGGAGCATGCCATGGATGAACATATGGGAATGGGAAGTGGAATTAGAATGGGTGTCCACTTTGAGAAGGATGTGGAGGTGAGTTCAGCATAAATGTGATTTTGCCAAGATGAAGCATGGAGTAGTGATAGATCCTGGTGGTACTTGGGTAGCAATGATTTGGGGGAGTCATTACTTGACTCTGACTAGTAAGATTCGAACTTAATCAGCCTAATGAATTGATTGACAGAGGCACTGGACGAGTGATGTAGTCAACTGTCACCAAGTTCTGAAGCCTGTAGCATTGCTGACCGAGAAGGACAGGGAGAAGTAGTGCACCATGGTCACGTAAACAGGGAATATAAATTGTGACTTTTGACCAATGACATTTCAAAGCTCTGTTAAGGACAGAAATCTGCTTGGAGATATTTGTAGCAATGATCACCAAAACCATGCAACTGCAGATAGGATGGTACCATGCAAGAAATGCCTCTGTCCAGACATCTGCATGTTTCAGCAGAATTCACCGGGAACTCTGATGTATTCTTGCCCAATTAAATAGTACTCAGGTGAATTATATTCCCCTACTCAGTTCCTCAAATTCAATGTAAAATCTGGGATCTACCAGTCTTTGTAGCTCATTATTTTTCTCAGCTGAGCCATATAGGCTGTAATATGCTGATAGCTGGCTGCAGAGAACTGTAGCTAGTTCTAATGACTAACGCATAAATTTAATTTACTTCAAGTTATATATCAAGACCATTTTAAATATCAATATATATGTAATATTATTATTAAATAAAAGCATCTAAACTTTCCTAACAGTTTTATTTTACATTTAGATGAACCCACATCAAACCTTATGGAATCCTCACCGATATACGTACAACAGGCTGCAGCAGCGAAAGTTATAGGGTAAGTCATGTGGCAACTTATTTTGTTCAATGACAAAATCCAGAAGTGGATCTTGGTATTTCTAATAATTAGATTTTCGGAAGGACTTTGACAAGGTGCCACACATGAGGCTGCTGAGCAAGATAAGAGCCCATGGTATCACAGGAAAGATGATAGTATCATGGACAGAAATCTGACTGACTGGGAGGAGGCAAAGAGTGGGAATAAAGGGGGAGGGGACGTTTCTGTTTGGATGCTGCTCTTCAGGGTTCTGTGTTGGGACTGGTTCTACTTTCACTGCTGAGTTGGTAATTAACTGCACTTCCCTTCGAGCACGCAGTGGATCCTCGTGCGGTTTGTTAATCAGGGTACGTCCTCCTCCTGTTTGATCAGCAGAAACCTGTGAGAAGCAGACTGTTCAGACTGGGTTCATTTCACACAATAGTTACCTGAACTGCCTGCTGTAATATGTAGATCAGCCTCTCTGAGACAAAGCTGTGACATAGGATGCCCCTTATCACCTCAGGTAGATTTAGTTTAGTTTTTTAGTTACTATTTCTAGTAATGTTTCAGTATCCTTGACACTTTAGTGGAGAAATGTATTCCACTTGTAAGTGTAAAAATGGACCAGGTGGGACAAGAGTGCTTAGTTGTTGTAGCTGCTGCAATTAATTTTCTGGCGTCGCCATGCATCTTTCAAGCGTTTGTCAAGCTTGTGCCCTGAACTTTGGATTCCACCATCACTGTGAGAATCTGTTGATCACCTTTTGCACTCCAATGTGCCTTTGGGAATGTATTAGCTGTGCCATATGATCTTGAAGTTCGTTTGTGATGCAGAGTTCTACTTCATTTCCAGTTGTCGGGTTCACTGGTACTTTTACTCTTTGCTGTGCTGCCCTTTTTGCGATTTCATCTACAGTTGCATCTGCGCATTGTATTCATTTTGGAGTGGCTTTTACATTTTACTACAGCAACTTCTAATGGCAGGCTTATGACATTCTAACTCCTTGGACTAGTTGGCCATTCTTGATTGGGTTTCCTGCAGCTGTAAGAAATCCTCTATGGCTCCATTAGTTTCTAAAATGATTAACAACTCCAAAAGCATATTGAAAATCTGTGTAGATATTAGTTTATCTTCCTTTTGCCAATTTGCAGGCTCAAATTAAAGCTATTATTTCTTCCTGTTGTTTAGAGGTACCAGGAGCCGTGTTTGCTGAAGCTAGCAGTTCAGTTCCAGAGATCTCCACCCATCCAACCATTTGAATTCCTCTCTCAGTCATTGAGGAGGCTTCAGTGCACAGACCTTTGGCAGAGTAATAACCAACAGGATGCTGTCAGTCACCATGTTCTTGAGTTAAGACTGCCATAGGGTGTTCCTCATTGACAAACAGGATAAATGGTTTATTTGTATCAGGGATTCTTAATGCAGGTGCAGAATACAATGTTACCTTTAAAGTTTGAACACTTTCAGTTGTTCTTCGTTAAGAGTCGCAGAGTTATCTGAGCACTCCCTGCCTTTCAGCACAGTGTAGAATGGTTGAGCAATAGTTGATGAATCCGTCACTAAACTGTCAATACATCGATTAGCAATGGTTTCATCTTCAGTCCTGCATATCTTCCAAGTCCCAAAACTTTGTAACCACACTCACCAACTATGCCTGTTGTTGGATTCTGGTGTTTTTTTGATCCAGGGTTCTTTCAGAAGTCAGGAAAGAGGTACAAAACTTGTTGCATCACTATTGTTTTATTAAGTGTTGATGGAACAAAGGAAACAGAAGCAGAAGGTTTAAAGACAAAAAAGGTTCAATGGTTCATTTTATTGTCAAAGTATGCATGTAGAATAAAACTCTGATATTTTTCTACTCCTGCTAGCCATTAAATACGGAGAGACCCTGGGTAGGGATGAAAGCAAAATTATCAACTACCCCTGTGGCACAAAAAAGAAAAGAAACAGAACTCTCGGACCCCAAAGTCCCTCCTCCCCCACAGCAAATGAACAGCCCCTGACCCCCTCAGTCACAGTACCAAACCCCCGAACCCCCCCACCACACACAAGAATTAACAGATCACCCACAAGAAAGAAAACACCGCAAACTGAAGGAAACCAAAGTACAGTCCAATAATCATATAAATGTCAGAATATGGGAAATGGCTTTATATCTGCCTATAAGGAGAGCAGCCACACAAACTCAGAACAAAAATCTGAAATAATAAGAAATTAGCACAACTCTGTGAGCTATTTTATACCCATCGATAAGGAAAATTTCTATTCAAATTTATAAATAAAAGTTAGCCAATTAGAAATCTGTGAGCTATTTTATGCCCATTGATAAGGAAAATTTCTATTCAAATTTATAAATAAAAATTAACCAATTGGCAAGTTATTTTTCAAAAAATGCAGTAGAAAGAAACTTGCAGAGCTTTCCAGAATTGTACTTTGTACAGCCACTAGAGGCATATTAAATCGTTGTATGCATACAAGAACTACTTAAAATACAGGCAGATAATTAAATGTTAAGCTTCAGAGAAAATGACAATTAAACTGTCTAATCAAAGAATAAACAGTCGGTTCCAACAGCACCTTATACAAATTGTTCATAGTGAAAGCTAATAGCACAGTGTATATTTGAATTAATTTGTGGCAGGAAGCACAGTGGTAAATGGTCACATTATGTATTGGAGCAGTGTGGGGAGGTTAGTTTTACATTCAAAGAAGTCAACTTAACAAAGAAGTCATTTCCCCAAGCAGTCTAAAATAGATGAGCTGTTTCACTCAGATTTTTAACCATGTATTCTCTCTATGTCTTTTCACATTTCACAGAAGCAGTTCCCTCCTATCAAACATAGCAGTATTTATTAATCTGAACAAGCTGTAGAAAAAGGGATATGGTTAAACTTCCTGGCACCAAGATTCTTGGTAGGAAATGAATAGGAAATGTCAACACATGTGGTGGAAATCAAAACCAGGTTTAATATCACCTGAATGATAGACCTTCCTGAGGCACTGCTCCTCGAAGGTGTCCTGACACCCATGATGGAGCTGACTAATTTAGCAACTTCCTGCACCTTACTTCGATCCTGTGCAATAGCCCCCTCCCCTCTCCCCACCCCACACCCAATGGCAGACAGTGATGCAACCAGTCAGAATACTCTCCATGGTACATTGTAGAAGTTTTTGAGTGTATTTGTTGACAAACCAAATCTCAAATTCATAATGAAATATAGCCACTGTCTTGCCTTCTTTATAGCTGCACCAATATAGGTCCAGGTTAGGTCCTCAGAGATATAGATACCCAGGAACTTGAAACTGCTCACTCTCTCCACTTCTGATCCCTCTATGAGGATTGGTTTGTGTTCCCTCATTCTACCCTATCAGTTTGTTGGTCTTGCTGATACTGAGTGCAAGGTTGTTGCTATGACGCTACTCAGCTAGCTGGTATATCTCGCTCAAAACTAAGCTAGCAATAATTTGATAATAATCAATACAACTGTTAGATTGAATGAAATGGATAGGAAAAAAAAACACCACTGCAGTAGGAAATGCTCTTTTAATGCTTTTGCTGTGTAGCTCTGCCTGTGATTTAGAATGCACTATCATGGCCACTAGAGTACACTATTTCTCAGCTTTGACATCCGGATAAAAACCTTTTCAATTTGTTACAGTGCCAGAGCTTGTGGCTGACTTTTCTGTCACTTTCCTTTGACTTTCACAGCATAATAATGAAAGAATCTACTGAGACAGCCGAGGAACTGCTGCATCTGCGAGTGGTACATCGCCTCTTGATTGTCATGGGGAACCTGGAATATGCAGACAGCCAGAAACAAGCTTGCTTGGCGTTGGAAGTACGTATTTATGGGAACAGATTTTCAAGTCTATGCTGTACACAGAATGATTTATCAGTTTGGATAATCACGAGAAGCAAGCCTAATGCTGGTCAAAGGTCATTGCCACCGTAGTGAAATCAGTGGTGGTTTAGTGTTGAAGTAATGCTGTGTTCAGTAGTTGTACATAATTATCTTCATTCATGGTAAAATGTCTTATGGCTACGTAGTACTGTTTGAAAAATTATGGAATCCAAAGACTGCCAGTATGCATGCTGCAGGAGGAATCAACAACACAGGCAAAAACAACACCTAGGTTTAAGGAAACCTGTTTATAATAGCATCATCCCAGCCTCATTGGGTCACAGATTCAGATTCAAAATGGTCATCTTTGAAATGCACGTTTAAAGAATGGAAGCCATTATAGTTGATAAGTACATTTCAATTGCATGGTTGTACACGTGTGTAAGTACCTATAATCTTAACAATTTGATCCAACATTTCCTCCATTTCTTCTCCATTTCCTGGTCATCCACCCTCATCCCATCTTCTCTCCACTGTAACAGTGATGGAGTTCCACCTATCACTCCACGAGCTTCCACATCTAGCAAATCATTCTCTGCAACTTTCGCCACCTTCGGTGGTACCTTACCACAAACACATCTTTAGCACACCACCCCCCCTCCACTCTCCACTTTCCACAAGGATCACTCCCTCCATGTCTCACTTGTCCTTTCATCCCTCCCCATTAACTCCCTCCTGGCATTTATCCCTGCAAGCTGAGGAAGTTCACCTCCTCTCTCAGACCCTTCCAGGTGAAGCTACACTTCCCGGTGTGGTCTCCTCTATGTTGGTGAGACCCGGCATACAATGGGGAACTGCTTTGTCATCTGCCTTCACTCCATCCACAAAAAGCAGGATTTCCCTGTGACTAACTATTTTAATTCCAATCCCCATTTCTGTTCCGACATATCAGTCAAGTTGATTCACCGCTCTCAGGTTGGAGGTGCACCATCCCATATTCCGTATGGATAGCCTCTAACCTGATGGCATGAACATTTCCAACTTCCTGTAATTCTTTCCTCTTCCCCTTCCCTCTTCAATTCCTCACTCTGATCTCTTGCCTCTTCTCCTCACCTGCCTATCACTACCCACTGGTGCCCCTCCTCCTTCCCCTTTTCCCAGGGTTCACTCTCCTCTCCTATCAGATCCCTCCTTCTCCAGCCCTTTATGAATGAATGAATGAAATTAATTTATTTCTGTCAATACAAATATAACAAAAAGCATCAATTACAATGATTTCATAATGATAAGTTCATAGATCAAAATTACAACAAAAAATAGCTATTCTTTAAAACAGACTGAAAGGGTATAGGCTGAAGCTACAGCCTACTACGCCCACCCCTCTTACTTATACAACAACATATTTGGTGTCAATCATCACATCAAAAACAAAAACTTTCAAAATCTTTTAACACAAAATCCAATTCCAAATATCATTTATTTACATTACTCCCATTCATTTTAAATCATGTATTTTATACTTGTTCATTAAATAATTTTAAATAATTTTTTAAACCTGTTAAGTGCAGTGCATGTTTTTAAATTCTTACTACAACTGTTCCTTAGATTCACCCTCTGACTGAAATATAATGGTTTTTTACATTTGTTCTTATCCTTTGTGTTTGAAATATACATGTTCCTCTCAAATCGTGTTGACTTTCTCTCATTTTAAACAACCTTTGGATACTTTGTGGTAACTGTCCATTTTTTACTTTATACATAATATGAATTATCCCTTCCAGCTTCTAACTTTATTTCCCCCCCCCCACCCACCTGGGTTCACCTATCTCCTTCTATCTTGTACTACTTCCCTTACCACCACCAGCACCTTCTTCAGGCGTCTTCTCCCTTCCTGTCCAGTCCTGATGAAGGGTCTCAGCCTGAAACATCAACTGTTTATTTATTTCCATAGATGTTGCCTGACCTGCTGAGTTCCTCCAACACTTTGTATGTGTTCAAGTCAAATCAAGTCAAGTCACTTTTTATTGTCATTTTGACCATAACTGCTGGTACAGTACACAGTAAAAATGAGACAATGTTTTTCAGGACCATGGTGCTACATGAAACAGTACAAAAACTACACTGAACTACTTAAAAACAACACAGAAAAAAAACTACGCTACACTACAGACCTACCCAGGACTGCATAAAGTGCACAAAACAGTGCAGGCATTAAAATAAATAATAAACAAGACAATAGGGCAGTAAGTTGGTGTCAGTCCAGCTCTGGGTATTGAGGAGTCTGATGGCTTGGGGGAAGAAACTGTTCAATAGTCTGGTCGTGAGAGCCCAAGTGCTTTGGTGCCTTTTCCCAGATGGCAGGAGAGAGAAGAGTTTGTATGAGGGGTTCATAATGCTGTTTGGTTTACGGATGCAGCATGTAGTGTAAATGTCTGTAATGGCGGGAAGAGAGACTCAGGTGATCTTCTCAGCTGTCCTCACTATCCGCTGCAGGGTCTTGCGATCTGAGATGATGCAATTTCTGAACTAGGCAGTGATGCAGCTGCTCAGGATGCTCTCAGTACAACCTCTGTAGAATGTGGTGAGAATGGGTGGGAGATGGACTTTCCTCAGCCTTTGCAGAAAGTAGAGATGCTGCTGGGCTTTCTTTGCTATGGGGCTGGAGTTGAGGGACCAGGTGAGATTCTCCGCCAGGTG
This sequence comes from Hypanus sabinus, assembly GCF_030144855.1. Classification (NCBI taxonomy): domain Eukaryota; kingdom Metazoa; phylum Chordata; class Chondrichthyes; order Myliobatiformes; family Dasyatidae; genus Hypanus; species Hypanus sabinus. Next base: position 43,057,247 of record NC_082716.1, on the reverse strand, counting down.
AACACCAAGAAATTTGGTGCTCTTAACGATCTCTACCGAGGAGCCATCGATGTTCAGCAGGGAGTGGTCGCACCATGCCCTCCTGAAGTCAGCAACCATCTTTTTTGTTTTATTCACATTCAGAGACAGGTCGTTGGCTCTGCACCAGTCCATTAGCCGCTGCACCTCCACTCTGTATGCTGACTTCCCTGGACTTTCAGCATCTGCAGAATGCTTTATATTTATAACCTTAACAATCCTGGGATAGGTAGCAATTTGAAAAAAAAAAGGGTACTCAATCTTTTTTTTCCTGTTGTAGGGTTATCAAAAACAAAGCATATAGGTTTAAGGTGAGAGGAAGGAGTCTTGGGGATCTGAGAGGTAGGTTTTTATATAGAGAGTGATTGATATGAAAGAATAGATGCATGTTAGATTTTAGGATGGAGACAACACACCGTCCTGACAGTTTTAAAAAGCAGTCAGTGTAATCATCAACACACACAAAAAATGCTGGTGGAACACAGCAGGCCAGGCAGCATCTATAGGGAGAAGCGCTGTTGACGTCTCAGCCCGAAACGTCGACAGCGCTGCTCCCTATAGATGCAGCCTGGCCTGTTGTGTTCCACCAGCATTTTTTGTGTGTGTTGTTGTTTGAATTTCCAGCATCTGCAGATTTCCTCGTGTTTGCTCAGTGTAATCATAGCAGCATATGTATACTCAGAACAAAAATTCTTGCATAAATATAGCTATTACCTGAAAGTATCATACAGTATCTTATTTACATAATGCTGTCCCAAAATCAAATTAGCCTACAATTTACTTCAGGAAGTATTTAGATACTACAATATGTAAACAGCCCAATGTCTCCTTGTTATAATTTATTCTCATATGCACAAGTTAGGTTGATGCCATTGAACACAGGACATAGAATAGTACAACACTGTACAGGCCCTTTGGCCCATGATGTGTCAAACTTTTAACCTTTTCCTAGATCAGTGTAGCTCTTCACTCCCTCTTAGCCCTTCATTTTCCTTTCATCAATCTGTCTATTTCAGCATCTCTTAAATATCTTAATATATCTTCCTTTATCAGTGTGTACCATACACTTGCAACTCTGTGTTTTTTAAAAAAAACTAGCACTGACATCCCCCTATACTTCAATCAGCTGAAAAGTGTGCCCTCTTGTATTAGCCATTACTGCCCTAGGAAAATGGTGCTAACTGTCCTCTTTATCTACGCCACTTAGCATCTTATACAGTATTTCTCTACTTCTCATCCTCCTTCACTCCAAAGAGAAAAGCCCTAGCTTGCTCAACATTTCCTCATAAGACATCCTCTCTTATTCATACAGCATCCTGGTGAATCTCCTCTAAAGCTTCCACATTCTTCCTATTATGAGGCAACCAGAACTGAACAACATTCTCTGAGCGGTCTAACCAGAGTTCTAAGGCGCTGCAACATTACCTTACTGACTACCTCAATTAATATAGTCCAACACACCACATGTCTACTTAGCCACCCTGTCAACTTGCACGGCAAATTTGAGGAATCTGTAGTCATGGACCCTAAGGTCCCTCTGTTTTCCACACTGCTAGGAATCCTGCCATTATCCTTGTACTCAGCTTTCTAGTCTGGTCTTCCTCTCTGGATTGAACTGCATATGTTACTTCTCAGCCCAGCTCTGCATCCTGTCAATGTTCTGTTATAACTTACGACAACCTTCTACACTATCTTCTGCATCACCAACCTTTAACTATGATTATATCTGTATCCCTTCTAACCAATCTAATCTTGAATGCTAACTGTGTGCCTTAGCCATTAACTATCAAAGTGAATTTTGAAGTTTTACAATAGAAGATTGATTCTTGGTTTCTGTTATAAACTGTTTAGTCACAAAATTTTATTTCTCAATTGGAATCAATCCGCTTACATTTACTCTGCAACATTTTGGCCAAATTTAAATGTCATCATATTGTTCCTGAATCTATCTTGTTCCAACAAAGACACTCAACTTCACAAAGTCTTCCCATTTACACTCTCAATATTCACACTTTCTTTCCTCCTGTACTGAATAATGTGGCCACTCAGTGCACATTCGTGGTCTTCTGCTGCTAACATTTCAAGGTTTGACTTATGCGATCACTTATGGTGAAGGCAGATACGTTATGATAGGTTCTCTTAAGAGACTCCTGGCTAGGTACATGGAGCTTAGAAAAACAGAGGGCTATGGGTAACCCTGGGTAATTTCTAAAGAAAGCACATGTTCGGCACAGCTTCATGGGCTAAAGGGCTTGTATTGTGCTGTAGGTTTTCTATGTTTCTAAATGCTCTTCTGCACACCTCTGTTGCAACGCCTGGTTATTTGAGTTAATGTCACCTTCCTGGCCAATCTCCTCTGACCTCTCTCATTAACAAGGTATTTTTGCCCACAGAACTGATTCTCATTCTCTGTAAAACTCTAGAGATAGTTGTGCATGAAAATTCTAGGAGATCAGCAGTTTCAGAGATACTCAAACCACCCTGCCTGGCACCAACACACATTCCATGGTTAAAGTCACATTGATCATATTTCTTGGCCACTCTGATGTTTGGTCTGAACAACAATAACTTCTTGACCATGTCTACATGCTTTTATGCATTGGGTTGTATTTAGTTGGACCCAGCAAGTAAGTGTCATTACAAAGAAAACAAGGTAGCTCCTCTACTTTCTTAGAAGTTTGCAAAGATTTGGCATGTCATCTAAAACTTTGTCAACTTTCTATAGATGTGCAGAGGAGAGTATATTGACTGGTTGCATCATGACCAAGGGTGGAACACCAATGCCCTTAAATAGAAAAGCTTACAAAAAGTACAAACGTTTGTAGTTATCTATTTTGTCTTTCTCTATTTGTTTCTATATTCTTTAAATTTTGACATCAGAATTTTCTTAAATAATTTTTATAGCTTAAAGTAAGGTACTTCAGTTTTATTTGTAATTATATCCCCAAAGACTTCCACAGTAATATCAATTGGTTTATTTTTATAGCTTGAGTCTAATTCGCTTAAGCTATAAAAATAATCCAATTGACGTTATCATTGAATTCCATCCTGTGCTGCTGTAATTCTTTTCCTCATTTCATAACTATACCTTTGTCGTGTTTGATCTAAAGTGTAAGCTATTTTATGCTGTCATGGTATTGTATGTAAATTTTCACATTCTCCTTGTTTATACATAAACATGATTTTTTTATATGGTAAGAATTAGTTACTGTAAAACTTACAGGCACTGTAAAAAAAACTGTCATTTTTTGTCATTTTGTCTCTTTGGTCCATTTTAAAAGCCTAGATATTATCTTCTTCTCAATTCTACATTTGTTGACTTTCTCTCTAGTAATGTCACTTGGTATCTACATCAAGCATCACTAGTTTAGAAATTAAAGTTGGCTGGTTGGAACTAATTTTCTCTCCATTTTGGTACAGACAAAAATTCATTCTTTAAAGAGGCAATTGGTAAAGAAACTGGCCTGTAACTATAGAGATGGGCTCAGCTTCTCCTTATAAAATTATTTACAATATTTAAGCTTTCTCTGGCAGTAGTAGTCTTCAGGCAATAGACTACTGAAATATAGATTTATTAATTTTCTTTGGATTCAAGGGGATATAGGCAGGCTAAGTGAATGGACAAGGAGCTTACAGATAAAATATAATGTGGGAAAAAGTTCATCCACTTCAGTAGAAAAGTAGATAGGTAGAATGGTTTTAAATCTTGAGAGACTGAAAAATATTGGTGTTTAGAGGGATCTGAGTGTCATTATGCACAAATCATAAAGTTATTGTGCAGGTATGGCAAGCAATTTAGGGTTTTATTGCAAAAACTAAATCTGAATATTAAAGTAAATACCTCCTACTGCAATTGCATAGTGCCCTGGTGAGACTGCATTTTAAATATTGTGTATTGATTTAATGTCCACATTGAGGGAACAGTGTACTTACGACAGGAAAAGTGCAACAAAGGTTCACCAGCTTAATTCCTATGATGTGATATTTGTTCTTTGAAAAGTGATTGATCAGACTCAGCCTTGCTCCCTGAATTTTGTACCAGTAAAAATTCAACCAGTAAGAAGTACAACATTTTTACATTGTTTGACATATATTTCAGTAGTCTATTGCCAGAAGACTACTACTGCCAGAGAAAGCTTAAATATTGTAAATAATCTTATAAGGAGAAGCTGAGCCCGCCTGTATAGTTACAGGCCAGTTTCTTTACCAATTACCTCTTTAAAGAAAGAATTTTTGTCTGTACCAAAATGGAGAGAAAATTAGTTCCAACCAACCAACTTTAATTTCTAAACTAGTGATGCTTGATGTAGATACCAAGTGACATTACGAGAGAGAAAGTCAACAAATGCAGAATTGAGAAGAGGATAATATCTAGACTTTTAAAATGGACCAGAGACAAAATGACAAAAGAAGGACAGTTTTTGTTTTACAGTGCTTGTAAGTTTTACAGTAACTAATTCTTACACATAAAAAAATCATGGTTATGTATAAACAAGGAGAATGTGAAAATTTACATACAAGGATGGGGAAAGTTTACACTGGATGAGGTCTCTAAAATTAGTAATACAAGTTGTCCAAGTAAAGGTTTGGCTATTTAGGACAAAGGTGAGAAGAAATTTCTTTATTCAGATGATTATGAATTTTCGATATTCTTGACATGAGTGCCCAAGAGCTTGGTCATTGAGTTCAGTTAATAGTGATTGACAGATGTTTAGATGTTCGGAGAATCAATGAATATAAGACCATAAAACCAGAAGATATAGGAGCAGAATTAGGCCATTTTGCCCAGTGAGTCTGCTCTTCCATTTCATCATTGCTGATCCATTTTTTCTCTCAGCCCCCAACTCCTAACTTCTCCCTGTATACCTTCATGCCCTAACCAATCAATAACCTATCAATCTCTGCCTTAAAGATTAAGCCTCTACAGCTGCCTGTGGCAAAGGATTCCACAGATTTACTATCCTGTTGTTTTAAAAAAAAATTCTTTAAAGGCATAATTGGTAAAAGTAACTGGCCTGTAACTATAGACACCATTCTAAAAGGGCTCTTTCTATTCTGAGCCTGTATCCCATGGTCTTGGACTATCCCACCATAGGAAACATCCTCTCCACATCTACTCTATCAAGGCCTTTCACCATTCAGTAGGTTTCAATGAGACCCCACCCCTCATTCTCCTGAATTTGAGGCCTAGAGCCATCAAATGCTCTTCATTTGACAAGCTATTCAATCCTGGAATCATTTTTGTGAACCTCCTTTGAACCCTCTCCAGTTTCCATATGTAGTTATACTTTAAAAATGTACTGAAGTAAAAGATGAGCCATGATCTTATTGACTTTCAGAGCAAGTACAAGAGTCTGAATAGCCTACTGATATTTCTTATGTAGTCTTGAATAAAGAGTAAGAAAAAGGTAAATTGGAATTCCAAATGGAAGATTAGTTGATCGAAGGATGTTCTGATTATCAATTTTACTCCTTGTCCCTCTCAGTTGCACAGTTCATACTAACCTTAAAATGCCTAAGAAATTTCTGGTGCAATTAATTTGTGAAGTCATAAAAAAAAGCCATAGGAGAAACAATCTCAGCAAAGTGAATGCTCTTAAGAACACAGTGAAATGAAATTCATTCTTTTGAAAAGAAGCATTTACAAATGTGCAATCGTCCAATGAAGCATGATAGAGAGAGTTTCCATGAAGTGGTTTTAAAAATAATTTCATTGTGTTTGCAAAATAATGAAAAATTATTGCATTTCATTTTCAGTACCTGATTCATACATTTCCAGTCGTGGAAGAACATGTACAAAAAGCCATGGGAGAGTCACTGTATGAATTATATATGGTAATTCTTTAATCAACTTTATTATATTAACATGACAGTAATAGATGATTTTTGCCAACTATGGTTAAAATATAAAATATATATAAGAAATTTACTACCATCCAGTGAATAAGCTGTTTTATAAATAGCACCTGTTTTCAAGATTTCATCTGTAATGTGTATCTTGTTGACTCCCCCTTGGCTTAACTATCTCTAAATTGGTGAATGATCAGGGACAGGATGGCCTGACTGCAGAAGAAGCAAGTAGAGAGATCCAGAGGATAGTTTCAATGGAACCTCAATCCTTAAACTTGTCAATAGATATGAGGTTCTTGCAGTGGAAATACTATTAAATAGCTGTGAGCTGACATTTGATGAGAAGATATACTGTATATCAGTTTTACTCAGTTCTATGAGGGACAATATAATAAAGGATCTTTAATCATTTTGTCATATGTTTTGCTCCAGATCCAGTATCTTTGTCTCTCTTTCCTCAATGTTTGCTCAATCTCTTCAAAAGCCCCTGCTGTTGACCTAAAAAAGGTCTTCCTAATTGCCTGAGATTTTCCACAAGAGTCCCTAGTTTTAGCCTGTGCTGGGTTTCTATGACCACCATCAACCACATTCCTTCCATACTGGGCTGTTAATTTGAGCAGTGGGAATGGAACAAAAAGGTCAAGGGCTTACTGTAAAGGTTTGTAGGACCTGCACATCCCTTATCATTGTTTTTCCCCCCCTGAGTCTTAACCTTAAAAAAAATACTACAATGTTGACACACAAAATGATAGAGGAACTCAGCAGGCCAGGCAGCGTCTATAGAAAAGAGAAAACAGTCAATGTTTTGGGCCCAGATATTTAAGGAAAGGGAGAAGTCAGAGTAAGAAGGTGCGGGCAGGGATGAAGAAGTACAAGCTGGCAGGTGACAGGTGAAACTGGGTGATGGGAAAGGGGTGAAGTAAAGAGCTGGGAAGGTGATTGGTGAAACAGTTGCTGAGTCATCCGAGAATTTCTGCAGATGAGGATTCAGTGTTGTATCTAGAGGACAGTACAAGGGTAAACAGGAAGGGAGCCATTACAGTGCTGCTTATGGCCACATTTGACACACAGCTCTGAAGTCGTACAAACTGTGATCTGCCAGTCAGGTAGTCCATTATCCTGGATACAATGGAAGTGCCAATCTGTGCTGAACAGAGCTTTTCCCCCAGCATGGAGAACTGAGTGATATTGAAGGCTCTTCAGAAATCAAAAAACATGATCCTCACTGTGCTGTCCTGCTTATCCAAATGAGAGGAGACTGTGTTCAGAATGTAGATGACAGCATCATTGACTCCAATGTGCTCCTGGTAGGCAAGTTGCAGGGGATCAGGAGCTGATCTGACCTCGAAGGAGAGCCAGGACCAGCCTCTCTTAGATTCTTTGGGCAGATGTTGGCGAAATGGAAGAGATGCAGGTGTAGCAGTGTTGATGCTGGAGAATGTCCCAGTAGTTCTGGAATGAAAAGCTTCATCCTGAGAGTAGATGTGGTGGAGGTGGAGGAACTCAGAGAAGGGGGATGGCATTTTTACAAGTGACATGGTGGGAAGAGGTATAGTCCAGAATACTGAGATTGTTCTGTTTGTGGAGAAACTTGCCTCCCTATAAATATCAGGAATCAGGACATGGAAAGAAAACCTAACCAAACTACATATATAATCCAAAATTACTCAGTGAAGAATGGATGAAATAATAAAGCCATATTGAAAAGAAAGAGGGAGATCAATTTCAGTAAACTGAACTCTGCTGATAAATTACGGCAACCTCATAAATATAATTTTTTACTACACCTAATGCAACACTATTGTATGTCGGGGAACACTGGGACTGGAATAAAATAGTGAGTGAGGAGGCCAAATTTTGAAAACCTGCAACCATGATTTAACAACATATTGCCTGCAGGCACTATATTTTAGTATTGGTAAGAGAAATCCAGTGGAAATATTATTTTCATTTAACCTATTGTAAATATATAAAATGCAGCATTTATTCTATCAACTAAAGTTACTGTACATACTTTTCTGACAATACAAATTTCATACCCTATTGGATTTGTGATTATAATCCCAAAATTCCAGGAACCAGTGAGATATTTGGCCTCTTCACTCAGCACTCAGTGACACTCAGCACTGAGTGTAGCCACAGATCCCTTGCATTTGGTGTTGGTGAGGACCAACTTTTGAAAATCAGTTTCTTGAATAAAATTGATTGCAGTGTAGTTTAATGTGTTTTACACCTATTGTAAGGACCCTGAACACCATGCATAGGCATGAAGTACTTCTAGCTAGCACAGTGCCGAGAGACGATGTTTCTTTAACTGAATGCATTGGATATCAGGAATAATAACAGATAACAAAATAACTTGTTATTATATAATAGTAACTGCTCAATCAGCAGGCAAACTCATAGTAATAAACACTTCATGAAGAATAATGAGTTTAAAAATAGGGCATAGCATAGTGTATAAGATTAATTCTGAACCTAACCTGAGAATTCAGTATTTTGTCTGTACCCAACTATCACCGTAAACAGAACAATTTCAACACTTTGGTCACTTTTTTCATATTCATTCACGAGATGCGACCTTCATGAGCTGAGCCAGCAATTAAAGCCCCCATCTCTAGCTTCCCCTGAGGTGGTGGTGGTGAGCTGCCACCTTGAGGTGTGGGAATACCCAAGATGCTGTTAGAGAGCTGCAGGATTTTAACCCAGTTCAGGATGGTCTGTAACTTGGATGGCAAATTTCAGCTGTGGTGTTCTTGTGCCTTTGATGCCCTTGTGGTCTGGCAGGTGTTGTCTAATGAACCTTGGTGAGTGCATGCTTTACTGGTACAAATTGCTGCCATTGTGCATCAGTGGTGCAGTAAGTGAATGATTGTGGATATGGTGCTTATCAAGCTGGGTGTTATGTCCTATGAAGTGAAGAAGCTGCTTCGGAGTTATTGAAGCAGAACTCGTCAGGCAAGTGAGGAGTACTACCTCACATTGCTGACTTGTGTACTTTAGATGCTGAACAGGCTTCAAGGCATTAGGAGATAAGGTCACTTGTGTTTCTAGCCTCTGACCTACTTCAGTTATGTTTTTGGTCAAAAGTAACCCATGATATCGATGGTCATGAATTCAGTAATAATACCATTAAATGTGAAGAATTCAATTCAATGGCATTATTGAATTGATGCTATTGATGTTGTGGTAATTTTATGCTGCTTCCCCTCTGCTATCAGATTTTGGAATGGACAATGAACCTATAAATTCTACATCACTTCTTTTCCCCTCTTTTGTGCACTACTTATTTAATTTACAGTAATTTTAGTTTTTATTATTGGGCATTGTAATGTACTGCTGTCGCAAAACAAGAGATTTCATGACATATACCAGTGATATTAAACCTGATTCTGATTCTGAATCATACCATTCTGGCAACATCAAGCATATTAATAGAAATTATTTTTTTTATTGAATATACCTGAACCTAACCTTATGACATGTATGTTTGGGTCCAGATGGAACCAATTCAAAAGCCAGACATTCAGCAGTGTGGTGCTGATGATAGTACACAAGTCAATTAGATGTCAGAAACTTGGACAAATTAGCATATTCTTAAATATTTGCAGTGCATGAAAACCTAGTGAAACAAAATGGTAGGTTTGAGTTGGGTTTCAAATATGATATCATGTTTTAGATCTGACTGAACTATATACCGCTCAAACTGTCCAAGGAACCATTCTAATCTAAAAATTGAGTCTAGATTGATTAGATTAGATTAGATTCAACTTTATTGTCATTGTGCCGAGTACAGATACAAAGCCAAATGAAATGCAGTTAGCATCAAACCAGAAATGCAAAGAATATTGCTATTTACAAAATAACTGCAAATAAAAAGTAAGTGCTACAGCACACAAATATAAAAGTACTGAGACAGTCCAATATGGGTACAATACTGCTTAGCGCTGTGATGTGAGGTTCAGCAGGGTCACAGCCTCAGGGAAGAAGCTCTTCCTGAGCCTGCTGGTGCAGGAGTGGAGGCTCCAGTAGCACCTACCAGATGGGAAGAGAGTAAAAAGTCCATGGTTAGGGTGAGATGCATCCTTGATAATGTGTTTTGCCCTGCCCAGGCAGCGTTTATGGTAGATGTTCTCAATGGTGGGCAATTGATTTATATATTTCTTGAAAATACAAATCCATCTTTATAAAACAGTTGAGATATGCAACCATAACCAAGATCTAATTTTTTGTATTTTATAATTTGTACTTTTCAAATTAATACAGAAAAATCCGGAGAATTTGTACTTGAAAATGGACTCGATCCAAGCTGTTGTTTTGGTTGACAACAAAGTCAATATTCCAGCATGTAAGACAGTGCTAATTTTACACTTTAGAAATACTGAAAATTTAATTTACATTTTTATCATTTGAATGATTGCTTTAGCACAATGTAATGTTTTATCTCAGCAGTTGAAGGAGAAGCAGAATAACCAAGCTGTTTGCAGCAACACAATAAGATGAAGCTATTTTTAAGCAAAATAAAAATGTTCTGAATTTACATTTTCAAACAAACATCAGAGACAAAGAGTTGTAGTGCTTGGACTATTTCATGATATTTTCTGTTCCATTGTAAAACTCCATTTTATTGACAAGACAGTGCATGATCAACTATCAAGCTACGGCTGTTGAACTGTTTTTAACAATGTGAAACTTCATCAATGGTCTAAATCCACATCTCTTCACTTACAGATTTGTCTATTAATAAAAAACACTATTTTTGCAAAATGTACAAATATATTGTCTGACTTCTCTAAACATCACATGATTCCTGTATTGCAACTTGCTAATAAAATTGAGCAATCTTTGGTGAATCTTGACATCAATCCTGCCTTCTGAATTGCACATAACCTTTAGAAAAACAAATAATTTATTCATGGCTTGTAATTTTTCAAATCATTTCTGGCTGAGGAAATAGTTGTACCCTCTAAAATGCCTAGTTGCTGAAATCAGAGTTGTACTGCATAAGTTAAGGAGAAAGGCAGACTTGATGAGGAAATTGCACATTTAATGTACATTTTGGAGTTGAAAGTACTTCTGTTCCTTGCAGCTTTCAATTAATAAAAAAATGACATTAATGTTACTGTCCACAGTTCTACTCAAAAAGATTATTTCAAGTTCAGTTGCCATCCTTGAAAATTGAGTATGAAATTTTGTCGGAAATTCTAGTGTAGTTCTGAGGGAATGCCACACTATCAGAGCTGGTGTCTTAGATGGATTTTAAACCAAGATTCTCGCTGCTTTCACATCATTTTGAAAATCCATGTGTTTGGCAATCAGTATTATTGAAAGCAGTTGTACTGTGTATCATTTGAGTATAACAAGTTTATTTGTGCTGACAAATCTAGTTCAAATGAATTCCTGTGCCATGAACTCCAGGATGCTCAAAGAGCTGCAGTTAAGAACATCTTCAAAGTTCTTCCAGCAAATGTTGACTACTTCATTATCCTTGACGAGTATACTCAAGTGTTAGTCCTCAGTGGAGTGAAGCCTTGGGTATCTGGACCATCACTGTTAGCAAGTTGCCTAGGCTTCTATGCTCTCTATTCACAATCTGTTTTTTTTCTGTTTTGCTGGATGACTGTTCACTACTACTGCTTCACCCTGGAACTATGCTAGAGTTTCCACACCAGGAATGCCTCATATTTGCAGTTTACTAGCTCCCACAATATTTACATCATTTTCATTAAACTAGTCCAGATTCTTCTTTGCTGAGAAGCCAAGTGTTTCTTACCGAGTGTCAATTTTGGGGTACTTTAGGGCAGACTATAAATAGTTCTATACTCAGTTGCCACTTTATTAGGTATGCCTGCACACCTGCTCATTAATGCAAATATCTAATCACCCAATCACATGGCAGCAACTCAACGCATAAAAGCATGCAGACGTAGTCAAGAGGATTAGTTATTGTTCAGACCAAACATTAGAATGGGCAAGAAATGTGATCTAAGTGACTTTGACTGTGATAGTTCAAAGTTCAAGATACATTTATTACCCAAGTACATATTTGTCATCATCTGCCATTTTCTTATGGACATATTTAATAAATCTATAGAATAATAATCAAGACATAATTTGCGAAAGATTGCCCAACTAGGGTGTTAAACCAGAGCGCAGAAGACAACAAACTGCAAATACAAAAGCAAATAAATAAATAAATAAATAAGCAATAAATATCCAGAACATGAGATGAAGAGTCCATGAAAGTGACAAACATGAGAAAATGATGATAACTCCATGGAAGTGAGTCCATAGGTTGTGGAAACATTTCAATTATGGGGCAAATGAAGTTACCCCCTTTGGTTCAAGAGCATGATAGTTGAGGTTTAGTAACTGTTCCAGAATCTGATAGTGTGAGTCTTGAGGCTCCTGTACCATCTTCCTGATGGCAGCAGTGAGAAGAGAGCATGTTCTGGACTGTGGAAGTCCCTGATGTTGGACGCTGCTTTCCTGCGACAGTGTTTCATGTAGATGCACTCAGTGGTGGGGAGGGCTTTACCTGTGATGGACTGGGCCATATCTACTACTTTTTGTAGGATTTTTTGTTCAAGGGCATTGGTGTTTCCATATTGGGCTATGATGCAGCCAGTCAATATACGCTCTACTACATGGGTATAGGTTCATCAAGTTTTTAGGTGTCACGCCAAGCTCTGCAAACCCCTAAGAAAGTAGAGGTGCTGCTGTGCTTTATTTGTAATTGCAGTTATGTGCTGGGTCCGGGATATATCCTGCAAAATAATAACACTGAGGAATTTAAAGTTGCTGACCCTCTCCACCTTGATCGTTTGATGAGGACTAGCTCATGGACCTCAGCCTTGAAGTGGATGGGCTACCGCAGTAGAAGATCTCACCAGGTTCCACTCCTGTTGTCTTGGTATTGTCTGGGAAGGGCTGTCTGTTTGTTTGTTGGGAGCTTTGATTGTCTTCTGGTAATGTTTGTCGACTTGCATGTTTTGGAGCCAGATTTACAGAGACAATAAATTTGCATTGGCAGTGGCTAATCCATCAGTCAGTAGTGCCTGTCGTGGTGTGAGTGATGTGAAGATACTTGTATCTCCTTACTAGAATATAAATCATCCCAGGTTACAGCAGGGTTTCATTCCTGTATACTATTTGTAACCTGGATGGTTTGCAAGTCAGAAGCTCAGCCATGAATTGAGTTCCCAAATGGTGGATATCTGCGGCACCCTAACTGCTGGCAAATAATCCCATCAGGAAAGGATCTTCAGAGGAATCATGGGTAGTGGGACTAGCTGGATTGTTCTTAAATGGAACAAGAATGCACTCAACAGGATGACTGATCACCTTCCATGTTGTAACCATTCTACGATTCTGCAAACACTTAGGTGTTATGGTTGAGGATGTTTCAGAGCAGCTGCAGAACATTCTCAAGGGAGATGGTGAGCAACCAAATGTTGTGGTGCACATTGGCACCGATGATATAGGGAGAAAGGGGGAAGAAGTGTTGGGCAGTGAGGATAGGGAGGTCGGACCTCGAAGAAAGTAATCTCTGGATTACTCCCAGTGCCATATATAGTCAGGACAGGAATGGAAAGATAGAACAGATGAATGAGTGGCTGAGGAGCTGTTGCAGGGGGCAGGGCTTCAGGTCCTTGGATAATTGAAACCTTTTTTGAGGGAGGGTGATCTTGCACCTTAACTAAAGGGGAGTCAATATCCTGGTCAGAAGGCTATTCAGAGGAATGGGAAGCAGAGCAATGGGAAACACACCTAGATCAGGTGTGTTTGTATGAAGTGTGTGTATTTTAATGCTCGGAATATTAAGCACAAGGGTGATGAACCTGGAGCATGGATCTGTACATGGAACTGTGCTATTGTGGCCATAACAAAGACTTGTTTGAAAGAGGAATAAGATTGGATGCTCAGTGTTCCAGGGCTTTGGTGTTTTAGAAAAGATAGATAGGGAGACAGTGGAAGTGAGGTTGGGAGGTACACTATTAATCAGAGACAATATCACAGCTGGACTCAGAGGGGACTGTGTTTGTATGGGTGGAACTCAAAAGTACCCACCAGGAATGGATGTGAAAGCAGAGTAGATAATTTTTTATATGCCAAGCAGAGAGTGCCTGGAATAGGCTGTGTGTAAGCAGATATGAGAGTGACAATTAGGGAGTATTAGATAGAATATGTTGGGAATGGATGGATATGGATCATGTACAGGCAGAGGAGATTATTCAATGCAGCATCATGTTTGGCATCGATGTTGAGTACCAAAGGAAATGTGGTGTACTATGTTTTAGACGGGTAAGAAAGGAACTGAAAACAAAGCAAGAGTTCAATCAAACCAGATCATGATTTCACCCTTTACTTCATAACATAACAAACAAGCAGGCTCAGCTTTGCCATCTTCTCTCTGCCTGTGGAAACTATTGTGGACTTCAGGGCAGTCCGGATTAAGAGTTTATCCAGTGCTTAGGTAGGGGCTGTTGGCGTGAGGTTGTCGGTTTGACTTTGCTGGCAAAACAGGGTTTTGATACGAAAAGACAGCCCTTCAAATATTTTGACAGAAGGATTATATTGGCATTTACTTTTTGGATTCCCTTCTTACTGCTCACAGCTTGCCAGAAGATAGTGTCTTTTCTGACTCTGGCATTGAAGTTGCCTGGGAGAACTTGTTTGTTTCTCTGGGGACATGACAAGGTATTTTTGAAGGTTGTAATATAAATTCCCCTAGGAATGTTTTGAATCTTCCATTGTTGGGGTATAAGCATTGATGGTCATGTTATGGTATTCCCATGCTGCAGTAAACTGGAGGATCACAAGAAGCTTATTTATCCCACAATGATATCATTCAGACACTAGACTAGTACATTATCCAAGGTAAAGAACAGTCTGTGAAGTTTTGCTCCTTGTGTGCCATTCAGAAGAATATCAAAATGTCTGAGTTCGTGGACTATGATAATGTAACGATGTTCTGGTCTGGCACTGTTGGCCCTTTTCAAGAGGGAGGATGTCTCCGAGTTCATGGATAGAGTCATGTGATTCATCCGGAAGTGCATCAAAGATGTTGTCCCCCAGATGTCGGTCAGGATCTTCCCAAACCAGAAACCCCTGATCAATAGTTCCGTACGAACAGCACTTGCCACGCGACACGGAACTTATGCTGCCGACAATCAGCAGAAGCTCATGAAAATCAGCAACGATCAAGGCAGCGAAACAACACAGGGACAAGATTAAGTCAAGATTCACAATGAAAATGCACACATGACTTGTGGCAAGGGTTGCATACTATTGCAGGCTTCAAGGACAAATGTAGTGGTGCCGCCAACATCATGGTCTCTCTCCCAGATGTGTTCAATCGCTTTTACGCTTGGTTCAATGTCGCTAACTTTGAGCCTCCGAGGAAAGCCACTGCTACAAGCTGCAACCTGGTCATCTCTGAGGCTGAGGTACGCAGATGTTTCTAATGGGTGGACGGTCACAAGGCTGCGGGACTGGACGGCATCCCAGGGCGGGTACTCAGGATGTGTGCAGGTGTGTTTATTGACATTTCTAATCACTTTCTCCCCTAGTGTAGGATGCCCTCCTGCTTCAAATTATCCACCATTGTCCCTATTCCAAAAACGACGAAGGTAACATGCCTGAACGACTGGCATCCTATCGCACTCACCTAAATAGTAAGCAAATGTTTTGAGAGGCTGGTCAAAGACTACATCTGCAGCTTGCTACCACCCAAACTGGACCCCCTACAATTCACCTACTGACACAACCGATCAACAGATGACACAATAGCCACAGCTCTCCACACCGTCCTTACATATCTGGAGAAGAAAGATGCTTATGTGAGAATGCTGATCTTGGGCTACAGTTCAGCATTCAACACCATAGTTCCATCCAGGCTTGACAGAAAGCTCAGAGACCTTGGCCTTGACCTTGCCTTGCACAGCTGGATCCTGAACTTCCTGTCAGATTGCTGGCAGTCAGTAAGAGTGGACTCCCTCACCTCCATCCCTGACTCTCAACACAGGAGCCCCTCAGGGCTGTGTACTAAGTCCCCTCCTTTATTCTCTGTATACCCATGTCGCCACCTACAGCTCTAATCTGCTAAATAAATTTGCTAATGACACTACATTGATTGGCCTAATCTCTAACAATAAAGAGGTGGCCTACAGTGAAGAAGTCATCTCTCTGACACAGTGGTGTCAAGAAAACAACCTCTCCCTCAATGTCACAAAATCAAAGGAGCTGGTTGTGAATTACAGGAGGAATGAAGTTGGGCTAACCCCTATTGACATCAATGGATCTGGAGTTGAGAGGGTAAACAGCTTTAAGTTCCTCAGCATCCACATCACTGAGGACCTCACGTAGTCTGTGCACACCAGCTGTGTGGTGAAAAAGGCACAACAGCACCTCTTTCACCTCAGACAGTTGAGGAAGTTTGATATGGGCCCCCAAATCCCAAGAACTTTCTACAGGGGCACAATTGAGAGTATTCTGACTGGCTGCACCTCTGCCTGGTATGGGAACTGAGCCTCCCTTAATCACAGGATTCTGCAGAGAATTGTGCGGACAGCCCAGCGCATTTGTAGTTGTGTACTTCCCATGATTCAGGACATTTACAAAGACAAGTGTGTAAAAAGGTATGTAGGATCATTGGGGACCCGAGACACCCCAACCACAATTTACTCCAGCTGCTACCATCTGGGAAACAATACTGTAGCATAAAAGCCAGGACCAACAGACTTCGGGACAGCTTCTTCCACCAGGCCATCAGACTGATTAACTCACACTGATTTGAGTGTATTTCTATGTTACATCGACTGTTCTATTTATTATAAATTATTATAATTACTATAATTGCACATTGCACATTTAGACAGAGGTGTAATGTAAAGATTTTTACTCCACATGTATGTGAAGGATGTAAGAAATAAAGTCAATTCAATTCAATTCTTTGAGGTCCTGAACTTCACACTGAACAATAAATGTTTCCATACATGGTTTCTTTCAATTGTATACAGATATAGATTTAATCAGAATGACTGAATTTGTGATGCATTGAATGATTTGCTGCAGGTAATATCCAAAAGGAAAACATGTGAAGGGCACATATTATACAAATATTTAACTGTCATCTGCTTTTGTGTATAATAAATTATATCACCCAGAAATCTAGAGAGCCAACATCATCCAAAATATTGGACCAATAGACCACATCTTCTAGTTTGTGTGCAGTTTTGGATACCATACTACAGGAAGGATGTGAATGCACTAGTGAGAGTGCAGAGCAGATTCACCACATTGTCATCTCAATTAGTCCTAATGTGGGTAAATGGTTTTAAATGTCAACTGTTTATTCATTTCCACAGATGCTGCCTGACCTGTTGAATTCCTCCAGCATTTTATGTGTGTTGTTCTAGATTAAAGGAATTTTATTATGGGAAGAGATTGGTTGGGGGAGGGGGTTATTTTCTCTGGAACAAAGGAGATTGAGGAGAAATCGAATGGAAGTATATACCATGGAGAGACATGCTTTATCTCCATAGTAGGAGTATCAAAATATATTTATTAATTTAAAATGAGGGGAAGGAGGTTTAAAGGAATTCTGAGGAGTTTTTTTTTTACACAGTTGTTGACATTTGGAAAGTACTGCCAGAGGAGGTGGCAGAATCTGTGCAATTACTACATTTAATAGGCATTAAGACATATTCTTAACCAGGCCAGGATGGGAAAGGTATATTCCTAATGTGGCAAATGGGTAAAAAGGATGGCCTGGGTTTGGTGGGCTGAAGGGACATTTCTGTGCTGTATGGCTCTGTGAGCATACGGGGAGGCCACCAGTCTACACCATCCAGAACAAAGGGAGGAGACAAAGTTGGTTGTGAGTGATATCCAACGATGACAGTGGAACCTGTGTGGGAGAGTTTTTAAAGTGGAAAAGCCTTGCACCAGGACAGTGCACTCTTGACCTCGTAAGTCTGGGTCCTGCAGATGTCACAACTGGGTTCTTCCTTGGATGTAGTGGATAATGTCCCTACCTCACTGGAGTTCAGCGTGCCTTTTGAAGCGGTGTACTGGGATGTGGTCTCTGTCACACGCAAAAAGCTACTTGGAGCCACAGGTGAGAGCTGAATGTCCGGTGGGGCCCAAAGGTGAAGTGAGCTGCCCCAGAACGGACACAAGCTCCTTCACCAGAGGTTCTATCCCTCCTTGAAGAGGTCAGGAGACTACATCAAACAACATATGAGGCTAACAGACCACAATATCCAGAATACCGGGACTCCAGCTGACTCCCTCGTCTGGGATGCCAACAGACTACATGTACTTCATCTAGCATACTGGGAGGCCACTAGACTACGTCATTGAGCACGCTAGGAGGTAAATAAGAACTACATTACCCAGAATGCTGGGAGGCCCATTGAAGAATTACGTCACTTAGGTGGCCAATCGCTTTCTGTGGCAACGCCCAAAAAGTAACTCTGAAATCTGATATCGTTGCACTGCTTCGTAAGGTCGACTGATAGCTGTGTTATTGGAAGTGATAAAAAAAAACTTGTTACAGAATACAGAAAACTTATTACAGCTTCATTCATTGATTTGCTTAAAAGGTCATTTAAAGCCGGCGGTTGCACGGCCGCCTTGAAGTGGCAAAGACCCGCGGACCTGTCACTGGAGGCCTGCGGTGTCTGCAAGAAATCTGGAGCGGGAGCGACGCCGTCTGTGCAGCTCCGAGCCACCCGAGCACCGCCATCATTATCGTTAATGTGTGCGTGAGATTTTTAAAGGTGAAAGATGGGTCGCTCTCTTGCAATTTAGCGTAAAGTGGGAACGGGTGATCGAGGTTGTGAGGACGAGGAGGCGGACACAAAGGAGACTGGAGAGAGCTGTTATCCTGAGTTGGAGGGAAGCGAGAGCTGGAACAGGGTCATCAACCCCTCCATCTCCATCTCTACAGGGCTATTTCTAAACTGAAGAAAGAGAGAGAGCAACAATAGTGATATTTTTCTTTCAAAGCCCGGTTAAGATGGATCGTGAAAGAGGAGAGAGCGAGGATAATTTGGATTACTCAGTTGCAAATGTAGAAAAGGTAAGGTTACACAACATTTTCATTTATTTATAACGCTGTACCTTTCGTCATCCTATTTTGATTTCAGTGATCTCGCCGAGACGCAAGAGCATCATTTGCTGCCAAACATACAATCTATCAGTGGTTGTCATTAAATGAAAAATATAAATAATAATCGTGTTTGACATTATTAGTAATGAAAATGGATTGTAACCTTTTGTGAGTATTTTGTAAGTTAACATGCATTTTTTCAGCTTATCAGAGAAATGGTGGGTCATGCCTAATAAACCTAAAATTCTTCGGAGAGGTAGTGACAGGTATGTTTATAGATATAATTTAGCTAGATATACAGACTAAAGACTGTTAATAAGTGATTGCAACCAAGAGTTGAAACTTGCAGCTTTGAGTTGTTTTTAAAAATCATTGTGGAACATTGGTTGAATTGCAGAACACAAGGAATAGTGCCAAGGACAGCTCAAAAGTGGGCACACCTATAAGGCACTGTAAATCATCAGCAGCAGAAATGAACACCTCCACAAAAAGTAACTCCATGGCCTGGTGTATCCTTCACTCAACTTTTAGTATATTAAGCTGCGGATCATTTCTAGCTCAGTGATGAGTGCAGATGGTCATGTTGGGATCAGGATGTGGCATACCAAAAAGTGGGTATACTGCAGTGTATGACTGATTTTTTTTCTGAAACCACAAAACCTTTTTTATCATCTAAAAGGCACAAAGGTGGGTTCAACTCCAAGAAGGTTGACCATACGCTATCCAGGACAAAGCAGTTTGCTTGAATTGGTACTCCCAACAATAACCTTAAGCATTAACTCCATGTGCACAGTGCCTGCAAAGTATATGGTCAACAAAATGAACTGTTATTACTCCAATAGATTACTGCAATTTCTTCTACCGTCAAAAGCAACAGGTGCATGGGAACACCAACATATGCAATTGCCCTTTTAAAGTTTCACACCATCCTAATTTTGAAATGGTGCCATTGATCCTTTTATTTTACAAGTGCTAACAATAGCACAGTGGGAACATCAGTCAGACAGACTGCAAGGGTTCAAGAAGGCAGCTCACTACTGGCCTCACAGAGCATATGTAATGAACAATGAATGGTAGTTTTGCTAGTGACATCTGAGGGTCCAAAACTAGAAATTAAATTTTCAAAAAGCTGCATTACTTTTGTAAGGT
Source organism: Hypanus sabinus (assembly GCF_030144855.1). NCBI lineage: Eukaryota > Metazoa > Chordata > Chondrichthyes > Myliobatiformes > Dasyatidae > Hypanus > Hypanus sabinus. The sequence goes on along the minus strand of NC_082716.1, from coordinate 43,037,113 downwards.
TTTGTGTAAAAGATGCCACAGTTTGTTGATTGCAAGTGTTAAGATATAAAATCAATCATTCAGATTTGTTACGTGCACAAGTGGTATAGAAGCATCTTTTAAGGCTAATGGTTTCTTTAATCCTGTTCATATATCCACTTGTGCTACTTTAATAAGTGCATGGGCAAAGTTGTGGTAAGAATGAAGTCATCCATTTTGTATGTAAACAGGATATACTGTGTACTTTCTAAAAGGTGGAGGGATAGAAGCAGTATCACAGAGGATTTGCAATCCATGAATACAGAGCAACAAAATGGCATTGAGAAATGATAACAATCACCCGTTAATAGAACAAAGCCCTTTTATATTTGGAAGACTGAAATAGAAGGGGTAAAAATTATGATACAGGTTTATAAAACCTTTAAATTCTGAAACCAGTCTGTGCATTATAGCTTAGAAAATATACTATTCTCAGAAAGAATTTAGTATTTGGCCTTTGAAGGATTGGTATATGGGAGATTGCACAATTGGAGTTGTATTTCAGGAATGAGAAATATTCATATATTAAGGAAAACAAAATAATTGCATTGTTTGTTGATGAGTGATGTAGAGCCTGAAAAGTGAGCAAGCCTGCAAAAGTAGCAACAGAAATTTAGAAATTCCATTTTGAAATGTACATCTGTTGCTAAATCAATTGCTGACTTTAAGGTTGAAGTTTAAATATTGCTGCTGTTAAGAAATTTAAAAGTGGTTAGACAGGTATTGGATCTCAGAAAATGAATGATAAATGTATTGAGATGGTTAACTTGCATTCTCATGTTATTATTAATGGCATTGCAATCTTACTTCAGTTTATTCTTGGAACAATTATTGCAACTAATTTAGGTAAAACAAAAGTTCTAAAAAATTTTGTTCCACTTTGTTACAATGATAAAACTTTATATATTGTTAGTATTTTTTCTAATGCTTGTATGAGTTTCAGGCTGGGGCTAAAACACTTAGCCTGGTTTACCTGAGGAGAAGATACATATTTGCCCCTTTCTTAGAAAAACAATATTTTTTTGTAAAGGGACAATGCACAGTAATTGTTGATTTGTATGCCTGTGTATAGATCAAAACATATTAAATATATTGAACAGTGGGCTATTCTTTAAGATATGAATTGATTTGTCAATTTCACTAGCACTTTTTGTGAATTGATCCACTTCCAGTTTATAAGTTAAAATAAAATCACTTGAATTTTATGATTGCTGACAATGTTCTCCAAAGTCAAAGGAATTTTATTAGCTTAGATGGCATGGTCTTACAGCCACTCAGAAAATTGTAAAAGCAGAAAATGGGGTAAATGTGATCCAGGCCAGGGGATGTGAAGCAGTGGGAAATTGAGTTCTGGTATGTTTTTAAAATTGGGAAAGTATACTGAGGCCAGAATGAATTTTAAATCCCTCTCAAGTGTCTACAACTTCCCTTTGACCATCATTCTACACTTCTGTCTGGTGCTCGGACTGTTGAACTGAGTAGGCTTGCTTTAGAATTGCACTTGAATTCAGAGTCTGAATAGAATGAAATAAAAATTGTAAATACTCAGCCGGTAAAGCAGCATTTGCAGAGAGAAGCAGATTTCTTGTTTTTGGTCAAAGTAAATATTGGTCAGCTAAAACTCTGTTTAAGGAGAGTCTTTAGAATTGACCTGTGGAAGTGTTTAGCAAGGGAGCTCCAGAGTATAAGTGGCTGAAGGCATTTAGGAGGGATTGAGGCTAGTGTTACAAGAGCAATTTTTTGTGGTGTATACATATTGGGTTGATATACATGTTTACATGTTATTGGGTTCTTTGGAAGTCTCTGTTGGGAATGCAGCCAATTTGATTATGCATTTATGACTTGGTTTTGGATAAAAACTTTCAGATTTGTGAAACACATTTGGGAATATGGCATTTCATGAGGATTTATGATCTAGATTAAATGACATACAACTAAAAAGATTTTCATGTTCAAGTTCAGGTTTTATTTAGATAAGGTAAATATAAGGAAGCTTTTCCCAGTAGTAGTTATTTCAAAGATTGGAAGGTCGGGCAGCCAGGCAGTATGTGGAGAAAGAGTAGTTGTGATCTGGAATACACTGACTGTGGAACTGATGGAGGTAGAAACCTTCCGTTCAGAAAAAACTATATGATTCTATGACTATTGGATCCAGTTTCATTTAGTCTGATACTAAGCCCATTGTGATTGTGTTGAATAGCAAAGCTAATTCAGTCCTGTTTCCTGGACTAAACTATTGGAACTACAATCTGCGTATTCTTCAATACCAAGCCACCCAGTGTCCATTTCTTAGCTAACTGGTAGTATAAATGGTTCCTTCTCCTTGAGCACTTTGTCCCTTTTCAAAACCTCAGTATTGTTCTCTCAAGGCTAATTTTTCTCTAAACTAGACTGCTTTACAGAGCACCTATATTCTGTACAGAATGGCCATCTTAAGCTCCCAGTTGAATGCTATTTCAACTCCCCATTTTCACGTTGATCTACCTATCCTCAGTCCCCTCCCTTGTTAGGATGAGGTCAAATGCAAGCTAGAAGAATAATACTTCATATTCCAACTGTGTAGCAATGGTGTGGATGTTGAATTTTCCAATTATAGGTAAGCGACAGTCTCTGTGTTGCTTTCTTCCTCTCTTGCATGCCAGATGGCACCAGGGGACCGACGGCGGAGCTTTGCAGAGAGCTCACAAAATTACTGGATATACTTCTGAACTGCGATTGCTGTAGTTTGCAGCCTGTAATTTCCCTTTTAAAGATGTACTTTGAACCAACCAAATGATCTGGCACTTTTGCGATCTCCTGGGGGATACGGTGAATTAGATTCCCAATGTTGGGGGTGGATACTGCTTCATGGCCTCATAGTGGAAGATGAACCTTGGTCAGCTCCATTATTCCATGCAAATTAAAGCCTTGAGCAAGATTAAAATCATCAAGGACAGGAACAGAAAAGGAACAGGTGTTTGGCGCCATCTGCCAGTGTTTGACCTGCCTCGCTCTTCTCGCAGTACTATTGGATGGGAGGTGCAGGACTCTTGTGTCTCATGCTGCCAGGTTTGGAAGCAGTTGTTGCCCCGTGGCCATCGGCCACCTGGACAGGCTTCACTCGGCGCTGACCGGGCTCTGCAGCTGTGGACTCACTTCCGGGGACTCTGCAGTTCATGTTCCATCTGTTCTTGTTTACTTTTTGCACTATTTATCCTCTTGCAAATTGGATATGTAGCAGTCGTGTGTGTTTTTATTGAATTCTTTCTTTTGTGTGTCTGCAAAAAGATGGATCTCAGGGCTGTATATGGTATATATAGTTCGATAATAAATTTGAACTTTGATTCACTTAAATTCTCTCGGCCTTCCTCCTCTTGCTTCTATCTACCCATTGCCTATATACTTTATCGAATGGGTCTTCTGGCTCCTTCATCGACAAACTCCATCTGCCCATCATCCCTCCTTATCTAGGTCCCCATTCCTTATTCCAGCTACTTGACCTCTATCCTTTCCATCTATCCCCCCTTTTCTCTTTTGTTCTTGTCTGTTTCTAGCTACAGCCACCTGTTATTATCTCCCAACTGTGCCCCTCCCCCTCCACAGTCCTTCAGCTGGTTCTGCCATCATCTCCCTCCTCAATTGGTTCTACCTGTTGCCTGCCAGTCCCTGCCTTATCCCTTCTGTACCAGTTAAATGATTATAAAATCAAAACAAAGCGATTGCTGCTGGCCTGCAACTGCCACACAGAACTGCATGTGACTGATGTTAGTTAGAAAATATTCGGCAACAGTATCCTGCCCAATTAAGCAACATTGTGCCCCAAATAAGCAAAGGGAATCCTGGCTACTTCCTTGGTTTGTTTTTGTTGTTGAAGAGTTGTTCCAAATAAGCAGCTGCCCTGACTAATCACTGACCCAGTTAACAAGAATCCATGTTTAATTTGCAGAGAGGCATCTCGGATGCACAAACATCTTGTGATAAAGTGGTTACCAGGAAGGACAGGATGAAGTAGTTTCCCAACTTTTGATGAAGTGGTTACCAGGCTTTGAGGCAGTTGATAGGTTTGTGGAAAAGATCAAAATGAGAGGTGTGGGGTTAGAACATAGAACAGTACAGCACAGGAACAGGCCATTCAGCCCATGGTGTTGTGCTGTACCAGCTGAAAAGAAAATCAAACACCCAAACACTAATCTCTCCTATCTACACAATGTCCATTATCCTTTCATTCTCCTTGCATCTATGTGCCTATCAAAGCTTCTCTTAGAAACCTCTAATGCATTTGACTCTACCGCCATAGCAGGTAGTGTTTTCCAGGCACCCACAACCCTGAGTAAAAACAAAACACTTGCCCTTCTCATCTGCCTTGAACCTATCCCCTCTCAACTTCAATGCATGTCATCTGGTAATAGATATTTCAAACCTGGGAAATTGTTTACTCTGTCTATGCCTCTCATAATCTTATAAACCTCTATCATGTTTCCCTCGGCCTCTGGTGCATTGGAGAAAACAACTTAACTTTATCCTGGCTCTCATCATAGCACATGCCCCTCTAAACCAGGCAGCATCCTGGTAAGCTTCTTCTGCATCTTCTCCAAAACCTCAACATCCTTCCTATTATGGGGGTGATCAGAACTCTAGACAATATTCCAGATATAGTCTAACCAGTTTTATAAAGTTGCAACATAACTACTTTGCTTTTCAACTCAATGTCTTGACTCAAAAAAAAATCAAGCATTCCATAAGTCTTCCTAATTACCTTACTGACCTGTGCAGCCACTTTCAAGGACCTTGCCCTTAACTGTGTACTGTCTCCTTACAAGGAGCCTTACCTCATATTTATATTGGTTAAACGGCATTTGTCGTTCCTCTGTCCATATCTGCAACTGATCTATATTGTGCTGTACTCTTTGCCAGTCTTGTACCCCTCTACAACTCCACCAATCTTGGTATCATGCACAAGTTTACTAATCCACCCATCTATATTTTTGTCCAGGTCACTGATAGACATGACAAACAGCAGAGGTCCCAGCACAGATCCCTGCGGAACACCACTCATTACAGACCTTCAGTTCCTACCCACTGTCTTTTATGCATAAGCCAGTTCTGAATCCAAACAGCTAATTTGCCACAGATCCCATGAATCTTAATCTTCTGGATTAGCCTCCTATGAGGGACTTTGTCAAGTGCCTTACTAAAAATCCATGTAGACAGCATCCACTGCCCTACCTTCATCAATCTCTCTTGTCATCTTGTCAAAAAACTCAAATCAGTTTGGTAAGACATGACCTGCCCTGCACAAAGCCATGCTGGGTCTCTAATTAGCCATGAGTTTCCAAATGCTCATATCCTATCCCTAAGAATTTTCCCTAGTAATTTCCCCACAACTGACACGGGACTCATCGGTCCATCGTTGCCAGGATTTTTCTTTGTTCCCTTTTTAAACAGAGACACATCAGCCACTCACCAGTAGCTAGAGAGGAGATGAAGATACTGGTCACATAGTAATGTTGGTTGGACTGTGTGATACAGACATATTGTAGTGGAAATTGTCAGCAGATTGGGCTGTATCTGTGGAGGATGAAATTTTAATTAACTGCTCAAGTCAATCAATGACCTTGCATAGAAATGCCCTGTTCTCATAGAAATAGTAAAGGTTTGAGTTTGACAATTTTGATTGATCAGTATAAATAATAATATTGGAAGAGGAGATACTGAAAATATGCAAGAAGTCAAAGATAGAAGTCAGAGTGAGATGGAGAGTAAATGACTGGTTAAAAATCAACCTTGCATACTAAATGTAAGCATTTTGCAAACTACAGGCTGTCCCCAGGTTACGAATGAGTTCCATTCCTGAGTCCGTCTTTAAGTCAGATTTGTACGTAAGTCGGAACAAGTACATCCGGTATTATTTAGTGTCAGTTAGTCAAATGTTTGTCTCAGTATATAGTATTTATTTTACCTTTCTATGCACATAAAACACTTAAGAAATGTATGTATTCCAATAATTCCAATAAATAATTGGTTTAATTGTTGTGTGCTTAGTAATAATTGTAGCTTTCATCGGGGCAGGGCCTTTCACATGCTCCATTATTTTCACTTTATCCTTTAAAATTGTTCCGATTGTTGACCAGTTGTAGCCTAATGCTTTTCCAATGACCGATGGCATTTCACCTCTTTCTAAACACTATTATTTCCACTTTCTTTTCAATCACGATCGCTTCCCATCAATGGAACGGAAACTCTGTGGGCAGTGGGTCCCGACCTCCACCGGCTCCCAAGGTCCACTGGGTCCTAAGGAGCACCGCACTGAATTCCCCGGGTCCTAAAGACCACCACACTGAGACAGGTTAAATGGGACAAGTGGGGGCTGTGCTGGTTTTTTGTATTTGATCCTCCACAATATTCTGTGCAGGAATTTAAATTGGAGGTGGCAGTGTTTTTTTTTTACAAGGTCAAGTTGCGAGCTCGACATCAATCCGGCATGGATTGTACCGGAGTCACTGGATTGACATCAACCTGGCACGGGAGCGGTCTGTCACTGGATAGAACTTGGGAACCTCCGTTCTTGAGCCCGGCGCTGATCTCACTGCGCCACCAGCTGAACGGGGGAGGGGGCGGGTGGAGGGTGAATCTTGCTAAGAAAAATTTAAACCAAATACAAAGTTGCACACTCAACACAGTGTCAATGGCAACGACTTAAAATGGTGGATGGTGTTCTCCTTCTTCAGTTCGTAAGTACGAGTTGTCTGTAAGTCGGATGTTCGTAACTTGGGGACTACCTGTATTTGTCCAATTTATGTTTGTTTTCTTCAATCTTGTGATGACCATATTGTGACTTGGATCTGCTATGCTAAATTGGAATTTATAGAAATGTAGATTCCTGCTTCACCAGGAAGGACTTCTCTAAAATAGGAATAAGGTTCTTTTGCCTTCTCATTTTAACTGAGCACTCTATATTTTCAAGAATGATTATCTTTAATTTCTGTTCCTTAGGACAAATTTTGCTTTGCCCCTTCAACAATATGAAGGGTCTCTTCCTCTGTAATTTCCTGGTGCATCATCTCCATCGGCCACTCTTTTCACAGATGCCACATGTGCCCTTTTGCCCTTTTGCCTCTTTTTTTTATCACTATCCAAATTATTTATATATTTAAAACATGGTACACTTTGTTAACCGTGTGTAACACCATCCTTCGGTTTGAAATGCAACAATTTGCAACAGCTGACCTGGTGCTGTTGATTTTATCCTGTCCTCGTGCCGTTTTTAATGCAAGCTGTTGCCAATTAAATTCAATTAAATGCAGCATATAAGAAACCACACCAGGCTAACTGTGTTTCTTTATTAATTGTGTTGAATTTCAACAACTCAAAAGTTTCACTATGTAGTGCCAAAAGTAAACTTAATGAACTCTATAGTTACACAACTTTTAGTGAGTTTCAACAGTTTCTCTAATTGTATTCAGATGATACTCACTCTGGATGAATCTGGCCAAAGTAAAATGTGGAAAGTACTTCTGAGTTAGAGACTTGGGGGTCACCTTGTGCAGTTGTTGGTTTTTGAAGTTATTGCTATCAGTCATCTCACGGGGCATCTTTTTATATTTTTGTAAACTTTACAGACCTAGGTTAGATTTAAGAGCCAATTATATAGCTTTAAGTCAGCTCCTTTTCCATGCAAGTAATTGTTGTTTTGATATATATCTATTCCTTCTGGTTTCCATAAACAACTTAGTCTTCTGGTTTATAATTATCAGTGAGGTTAAGTTTACATGGTACTGTCCCTGGTATACAGTATCTCAAAATCCTTTGCGTTTCTTAGTATCAGAAACAGTGGGGTGGAGGTGCAAAGCTTTCTCAGGTGGAAAATAATTGCTTCTACATTCTCACAGTGACACTAACCAGATGTCTCTATCCAACAGGACCCCACTTCACATGGTCTATGTCTTTCTTGTTGATTTCAGTTCTTCCATTTAACTCTTTCTTCTCTCCTTAACTGTCCACAAAGCTGAGAATGACTTTCTTATTTCATGGGTCACAGTTTTGTAAACCTTTTATGAAGTACTTGGTCAAATACTTCATTAGAATCTGTATAGGCAATGGTACTTTTGATTCTGAACTTTTGCCCAGCTTTCTGTGATAATTCATATTTTGGAAAGATTTGAAGATTATGGGAAGAACCTTGTTATTTCCACTCCTCTTCTCTATTTAGGATTCAATTCTAAACCAAGTGAGACCCATTTTAATTGTGCCAAACCTATCTATTGCCATCTCAGGATTGGGAACCACAGCAAGAGAGCAGCAGGAGGTAGGGTTGAGAGCATGAAATATGGAATGGTAAGTAAGACTGAAAGGAATGATAGCTAGGGGTAAGCTAATAGACAATACACAGTAGGTGCAGTAGTAGGCCATTTGACCCTTTTAGCCAGCACCGCCATTCACTGTGATCATGGCTGATCATACACAATCAGTACCCTGTTCCTGCCCTCTCCCCATATCCCTTGACCCTGCTATCTGTAAGAGCTCTATCTAACTCTCTCTTGAATGCATCCAGAGACTTGGCCTCCACTGCCTTCTGGGGCAGAGCATTCCACATATCCACCACTCTCTGGGTGAAAAAGTTTTTCCGCATCTTTGTTCTAAATGGCCTACCCCTTATTCTTAAACTGTGGCCTCTAGTTCTGGACTCAACCATCACCAGGAATGTGCTTCCTGCCTCCAGTGTGTCCAATCCCTTAATAATCTTATATGTTTCAATCAGATCCCCTCTCATCCTTCTAAATTCCAGTGTATATAAGCCCAGTCGCTCCAATCTTTCAACATATGACCGTCCCGCCATTCCAGGAATTAACCTTGTGAACCTACGCTGCACTCCCTCAATAGCAAAAATGTCCTTCCTCAAATTTGGAGACCAAAACTGCACACAGTATTCCAGGTGGGGTCTCACCAAGGCCCTGTACAGCTGCAGAAGGACCTCTTTACTCCTATACTCAGTTCCTCGTTATAAACGCCAGCATGCCATTAGCTTTCTTCACTGCCTGCTGTACCAGCATACTTGCTTTCATTGACTGATGTATAAGAACACCTATATCTCGTTGTACTTCCCCTTTTCCTAACTTGACTCCATTTAGATAGTAATCTGCCTTCCTGTTCTTGCCACCAAAGTGAATAACCTCACATTTATCCACATTAAACTGCATCTGCCATACATTTGCCCACTCACCCAACCTGTCCAAGTCACCCTGCATTCTCATAACATCCTCCTGACATTTCACACTGCCACCCAGCTTTGTGTCATCAGCAATTTGCTAATGTTACTTTTAATCCCTTCATCTAAATCATTAATGTATATTGTAAACAGCTGCGGTCCCAGCACTGAACCTTGCAGTACCCTACTGGTCACAGCCTGCCATTCTGAAAGGGACCTGTTAATCGCAACTCTTTGTTTCCTGTCAGCCAGCCAATTTTCAATCCATGTCAGTACTCTGCCCCCAATACCATGTGCCCTAATTTTGCCCACTAATCTCTTATGTGGGACTTTTATCAAAAGCTTTCTGTAAGTCCAGGTACACTACATCCACTGGCTCTCCCTTGTCCATTTTCATAGTTACATCCTCAAAAAACTCCAGAAGATTAGTCAAGCATGATTTTCCCTTCATAAATCCATGCTGACTCGGACTGATCCTTCTACTGCTATCCAAATATGTCATAATTTCCTCTTTTATAATTGACTCCAGCATCTTTCCCACCAATGACGTCAGGCTAATCGGTCTATAATTCCCTGTTTTCTCTCTCCCTCCTTTCTTGAAAAGTGGGACAACATTAGCCACCCTCCAATCAGCAGGAACTGTTCCTGAATCTATAGAACATTGGAAAATCATTACCAATGCGTCCACGATTTCTAGAGCCACCTCTTTAAGTACCCTGGGATGCAGACCATCAGGTCTCGGGGACTTATCAGCCTTCAGACTCAACAGTCTATCCAACACCATTCCTTGCCTAATATAAATTTCCTTCAGTTCGTCCTTTACCCTAGTTCCTTTGGCCACTATTACATCTGGGAGATTGTCTGTGTCTTCCCTAGTGAAGACAGATCCAAAGTACCTGTTCAACTCATCTGCCATTTCCTTGTTCCCCATAATAAATTCACCCATTTCTGTCTTCAACGGCCCAATTTTGGTCTTAACTATTTTTTTGCTATTCACTTACCTAAAGAAGCTTTTACTATCCTCCTTTATATTCTTGGCTAGTTTACCATCGTACCTTCATTTTTTCTTGGCATATTGCATTTTTTGTTATCTTCTGTTGCTCTTTAAAAGCTTCCCAGTCCTCCGGTTTCCCGCTCATCTTTGCTATGTTATACTTCTTCTCTTTTATTTTTATACTGCCTTTTACTTCCCTGATCAGCCACGGCCGCCCCTTACTCCCCTTAGGATCTTTCTTCCTCTTTGGAATGAACCGATCCTGCACCTTCTGCATTATTCCCAGAAATACCTGCCAGTTTTGTTCCACTGTCTTCCCTGCTAGGGTATTGTTCCATTGAACTTTGGCTAGCTCCTCCCTCATAGCTCCATAGTTCCCTTTGTTCAACTGTAATACTGACACATCCGATTTTCCCTTCTCCTTCTCAAATTGTAGGTTAAAACATCATATTATGGTCACTACCTCCTAATGGTTCCTTTACCTCGAGGTCCCTGATCAAATCTGGTTCATTGCACAACACTAAATTTAGAATTGCCTTCTCCCTGGTAGGCTCCAGTACAAGCTGTTCTAAGAATCCATCTCGGAGGCACTCCACAAACTCCCTTTTTTGGGGTCCAGTACCATTCTGATTCTCCCAGTCTACCTGCATGTTGAAATCCCCTATGACAACGATCATTAACACAGTGGGACAGATGGGCTGTTTATTTAAATACTAAAGGTATTATGGGTAAGAAGGATATACATAGAGCATGAATCAGTACATGGAATTATGACTTTGCCATGAAAGAGACCTGTTTGCATGAAGACATAGGACTAGCAATTCAGTGTTCCTAGGTTTTGTTGGTTTAGATGTGATAGAGACAGGAGGGAGAACGCTACTGTCATAGTCAGATTGGACACACTGTAAGGCTTTTCCACAGAAGCAATTTGGGTGGAGCTCCAAATTTATAAAAGGCACAGTTATGATGGCATTAGACTAAGACCCCCAGTAAACACTGAGCGATAGAGGAACAGATATGTAGAAAGACTATGGAAGCAACAGGGTAACAACAGGGTTGCCCACTATTGATTAGAACTTCCTTAATACAAGAGACTTGGAGTAGGATTTCTTCAGTGCACCTAACAGGTGTTCTTGAAACAGTATGGGTAGAGTCCATCTAGAAGAGAAAGCATACTGGACCTGGACCTGGGAATTGATCCAGGCCAGGTGACTGATCTGATAGTGGGTGAACATTTTGGGAATAGTGACCATAACTCATCATGCTTTAAGATGTTGTAGTCATAAGTGAAGATAAAATTGAATTGTTACTAAATAGGAGGAGGGAAAAATTATGATAGGATAAGATGCTGTAAGCAACATAGATTGGTGCAGCTGCTGCCAGACAAGTCCATATCAGATATGTGGGAATTGTTTAAAGACAAGCTGATCATTTTCTAGGATTAGTATGTTCTAGTAAGGATGATAAGGTAAGGGAATCTTAGATGACCTTAGAGGTCCTAAGTTTGGTTAAGAAGGAAAAAGAAGAATATATAAGGTTTAGGAAACTAACATCAGAGTGGACTAACTTATGGAATATAAAGACAGTTGGAAAGCGCTCTAACAGGCAATTGGGAAGGCCAGAATGGGCCATGAAATGTCCTTGGTGAGCAGGATCAAGCAAAATCCTGAGGTACTTTACACCCAAGTTAAGATAAGGAGACAACTAAGGAGAAGGTAGGTCTACTCAAGGATAAAGAAGGGAATTTGCTTGTAGCCAGGGCTAGTGGGTGAGGAACTGAAAGAGTACTTACCATCAGTCTTCACTGAGAGAAGAATTTGGAGAGTAGTGAATGCAGAGTGAAGAATGCTGATGTGCTGAGACATTTGAAAAGGAGGTAGCACTGGGTCTTCTTTGCTAAGTCTGCTTTGCCATTCCATCATGGCTAATATATTATCCCTCATAACCCTCTTCTCATAAGCTTTGAGGTCCTGACTAATTAAGAAACCATCAACCTCTGCTATAAATATACTGATGACTCAAAATACACAGGTGTCTGTGGCAATTAATTGAACAGATTCACTACCCTCTGAAATTTTTGCTCATCTCTGGTTGAGGCTGTGCCCTGTGGCCCATTATAGGAAACATTCTCTCCATCTTGGCCTTTCAGTATTTGATAGGTTTCATTGAAATCCCCCAATGCCCCCCACCCCCAATTCTAAACTCCATTCCTCTTGAAATTAATACTAACATTATATTTGCCTTCCTTACAGGTTGAGTCAGTGGTAAGTTAATCTTTAGTGAACCTTGCTCAAGGTCTCCCAAGTCCTTTTGCTCTTCTGATTTTAGAATTTTCTCCCCATTTAGAAAATAGTTTACACCTTTATTACTTCTACTGAAGTGCATGGTCATGCACTTCCCTACACCATATTCAATCTGCCACTTCTTTGTTTATTCTCCCAATCTGTCTAAGTCCATCTACAGACTGCCTACTTCCTCAACAATACCTGCCACTCCACCTATCTTCATATAATCAGTACTTTGCCACAAAGCCATCAATTCTGTCATCCAAATCACTGACATAATGTGAAAAGTAGCGATCCAAACACCAGCCCCTGCGGAACACCACTAGTCATTGGCAGCTAATCAGAAAAGGCCCCCTTTATTCCCACTCTTTGCCTCCTGCCAGTCAGTCAATCTTCTATCCATGCCAGTATCTTTCCTGTAATACCATGGTCTCTTGTTGAATAGGCTCATGTGTGGCCTTCTAAAAATCCAAGTATACATCATTCACTGACTCACCTTTGTCTGTGCTACTTGTTATTTCCTCAAAGTTTTCAAACAGATTTCTCAGACAAAATTTTGCCTTAAGGAAACATTGGTGACTTTGGCCTATTTTAGCATGTGCCTCCAAGTGCCCTAAAGCTTCATCATTAACAATTGGCTCCAATGTACCCAACCACTGAAGTCAGGCTAACTGGCCTATAATTTCCTTTCTTCTGCCTCACTTCCTTCTTAAAAAAAGTAGAGTGTTATTTCAATCTTCCAGTCTTCTAGAGTCATTCCAGAATTTAGTGATTCCTGAAAGATCATTATAAATGCTTCTGCAATCTCTTCAGATACCTCTTTCAGATCCCTGTGATGTAGTCCATCTGGTCCAGGTAACTTATCTCAGACCTTTCAGCTTCTTAAGCACCTTCTCCTTAGTAATAGTAACTATACTCACTTCTGCCCCCTGATACGCTCAAATTTCTGGCATACAGTCTTCAGTGTCTTCCTCAGTGAAGACTGGCACAAGATACTTGTGTACAAATACATAACTTTATCCGCGTATCCCATTATTACCTCAACAGCTTCATTTTCTGATATCCAGTCTTGCCCTTCTTTTACTCTTTATATATCTGAAAAACTTTTGGTATCATCTTTGTTTATATTATTGGCTAGCTTACCTTCATATTTAATTTTTCTCTCCTTTGGCTCAACGCATTTCTGTAACTCCTTCCCAATAGCTAACATTTATTGATTTTTCCCAAGGTGTCCATCAGTCTAGCAAAACAAAAGCTGTATATGTTATTGTTCACAGAATTACAAGTACAATCGGCCCTCCTTATCTGCAGGGGATTGGTTCCGAGACCCCCCGCAAATACCAAAAAATGTGGATGCTCAAGTTCCTTATTTAACCTGTCTGAGCGTGGTGGTCTTTAGGACCCAGCGGAACCCCAGACTTTATTTAACATGCTCAGTGCAGTGGACATTAGGACCTGGCGGTGAAGCTCTGAATCCGCGGTGTTTCTGTTAACGAAAATAATCACGATCACGATTGGAAAATAAGGTGGAAGTAATAAAGCGATCGGAAAAAGGTGAAACGCCATTGGTCATTGGAAAAGCGTTAGGCTACAGTTGGTCAACAATTGGAATGATTTTAATGGAGCATGTGAAAGGCCCTGCCCCAATGAAAGCTACAATTATTACTAAGCAATGCAGTGGTTTAATTATTGAAATACGTATGTCTCTTAAGTGTTTTATATGCATAGAAAGGTAAAATATGTACTATATACTAAGAAAAACATTTGACTGACGCTAAATAATACCGGATGTACCTGTTCTGACTTCAAATCTGACTTAAAGACGGACTCAGGAATGGAGCTTGTTAATAACCCGGGGACTGCCTGTACTTTTTAAGTCATTTCTGGATTTCTTATAATACCTAATACAATGTAAATGCTATGTAAGTAGTTGTATTGTTTAGGGAATAATGACAAGAAAAAATAATCTGTACGTGCTCAAACAACAAGTGCTGGAGAGAGAACTTCTGGGTTTTCCTGATCCGTGGTTGGTTAAATCCGCGCATGCAGAATCCGCAGATAAGGAGGGCCGACTGTATCCCAAACAATCTGTCAGACTCTTCTGTTGCCATCTTGGAGAAGATTTCTGTTTCTCTAAGAGATTGAAACATTCTTACAGTATATATTTGGATGGAAGTAGTATGGGATTCCTCCTGAATCTCATAAAAATGCATAATTACAAAGCAAATAATCAAGCATCCAGGTCCAATCAAAGTAGTTGAAAAATTGGGCTTGTGGCAGGTGGTAATTGAATCAGCTTGAACATGTTTTGCTGTGACTTCATTTCTAATATTATTGCGAGTAGCAGTTGAATGGTTCTTCTTGAGAACGATTCACTTTTTTTTTACTGTGAAAGCACTATTTTTGGCACAGTTGTTATGCTAAGTGGAACATATTAAGAATTGACTTAGTGGCACAGAACTGGCCATCAAGAGTGGAATTATCACCTTCTGTAACATGTAACCTTGCAAAAAATAGAGGAAAAAGGTCACTATCAGTTATCCATTCTTGTTGTATGCTAGAATTCATCATCATGAATATAACAAGGCACATAAAAATGGAAAAAGTATGTTTAATATACCCTGAAATCTTGTCAAGAATGTTACCAGCAGATTGCATAAAGAGGTACCAGTGGACATAGCTTATTTCAATTTTCAGAAGGAATTTGGAAAGATGTCAGAAAATTTATGTAAGAATCTGACATTGTTAATGTGGTAGTAACAGAAAAAAAACAGTGGGAGTACATAGATAAATTTTAAGTTGGCAGGCTGTTATTAATGGGATGTTGGACCCTCATCCATTCACAACATATGTTTTTTATGCATTAATACAATGTGTAAAATATTCAGGTTTATTGATGATGAAGTGAGAGAATCTTCAAAAGGAATAGAGACAGATTTAAAAATGTGCATGTACCTCTTGGCAGATGGACTGTAGTGGGAGATCATGAAATATGGAAGGCAGATATACTGCTTTTCATATAGAAAGTCTGTAGGGGTCATCTGTTGTATCTAGTGCTCCCAGTGCGACCTCCTCTACATTGGTGAGACCCAGTGTAGATTGGGGAACTGCTTCGTTGAACGTCTTTGCTCTGTCTGCTGCTAAACACAAGATCTCTGGGTAGCTATCCATTTCAGTTCTACTTGCCATTCCCATTCTGCCATGTCTGTCATGGCCTCTTGTACTGCCACAATGAGGCTGTAGAGGAGCAACACTTCATATTCTTGTCTGAGTAGCTTCTAACCTGATGGTGCGAACATTGAATTCTCTAACTTCTGGTAAGCAGAATCAGAATCGAGTTTATTATCACTGGCATGTATCGTGGCATTTGTTAACTACCAGCGGCAGTTCAATGCAATACATAATATAGAAGAAAAGTAAATACATAAATAAGTAAATCAGTTACAGTATATGTATATTGAATAGATTAAAAATCGTGCAGAAACAGAAATATATAAAAAAAAACGTGACACAGTGTTCATGGGTTCAGTGTCCACTTAGGAATCGGATGGCAGAGGGGAAGAAGCTGTTCCTGAATTGCTGAGTGTGTGCCTTCAGGCTTCTGTACCTTCTACTTGATGGTAACAGTGAGAAAAGGTCAACCCCTGGTTGCTGGGGGTCCTTAATAATGGACACTGCCTTCCTGAGACACCGCTCCTTGAAAATGTCCTGGGTACTTTGTAGGCTGGTACCAAAGATGGAGCTGACAAAATTTATGACTCTCTGCAGCTTCTTTCAGTCCTGTTCAGTAGCACCTCCACCCCCCCCCCCCCCACCAGACAGTGATAGAGGCTGTCAGAATGCTTTACACAGTACATCTATAAGAGTATATGACATATCAAATCTATTCAAACTCCTAATGAAGTATAGTCGCTGTCTTGCCTTCTTTATAGCTACATCGATATGTTCAGACCAGGTTGGGTCTCAGAGATCTTGACAGCCAGGAATTTGAAACTGCTCACTGTTTCCACTTCTGATCTCTCTGAGAATTGGTATGTGTTCCTTTGTCTTACCCTTCCAGAAGTCTACCATCAGCTCTTTCGTCTTACTGATGTTGAGTGCCAGGTTGTTGCTGCGGCACCACTCCACTAGTTGGTGTATTATCTCAGTCCTGTACACCCTCTTGTCTCTATCTGAAATTCAACCAACAATGTTGTATCACAGCAAATTTATAGATGGTAGTTGAGCAATGCTTAGCTGCACAGTCGTAGGTAAAGGGAGAGTAGAACAGTGGGCTAAGCACACACCCCTGAGGTGCACCAGTGTTGATCGTCAGCGAGGGGGAGCACTCCCTATCATTGACCCTTCTCTCTTTTTCCATTCCCCATTATTGATACCCTCTCTCCCTTTCTACTCACCTGTCCATCACTTTTCTCTTTTCCTCCCCTTCCCTGTTTTCCATTGCCTCTTAAGTTCCTTCTTCTTCAGCCCTTTATTTCTTCCACCTGTCATCCTCCAGCTTTGTACTTAATCACCCTTCCCTCTCCCACCCACCCACCTCCCTCTCACTTATCACCTGCCAGCCTATACTCATTTCCTCCACCTCCACCTTCTATATTTGGCTTCTGCTGTTTTCCTTTCAAATCCTGATCTCATCCTGAAACTTCAGCTGTTTATTCCCCTCTGTAGACGCTACCTGATTTGCTGAGTTCTTCCAGCAGTTTATGTGTGTTGCTCAAGATTTCCAGAATCTGTGGAATCTCATGAGTTTACCATAAACTTGTTGATGAGACTGTCAGTCCACATTGCAGTTAGTTTGTCTACACTATCCTAAATAATTTTCCTAACGTATCTTGCAGCTCAATAGTTCCAAAGTAATTAAGTCATCAGTTTAGTTTTCTGTTGTCAGCATTGTATTTTCATTTGCCATTTACCGTTGGTCTCTGAATCCAGTTGAAATAGTTTTACTTTTGGAGCTTTTTCATATTTTCAAAATATTTTGGGGAATTCTTAGACTGTTTTGTTTAGTCCTCTGATCTTTCTAAAGCATTATGTTTTATAGGAAAGCACTATACCTTATTTGGACTTGCAACAATTCAGTTTCTGCCACCAGCCAAATATTATAGATAATACAACATGAAGCTTTTGCTTTTTTATACTTGCAAACCTACTTAAATAACTGTCAGAACTTCCTAATGTACAAGTACCAAACTGATATGTAACATTAAATTGGAAGCCTTGTTGATGATTTCCTCAATTCTCTATCACAAAATCTCCATTCATCTTTCAAACAATGCTTGGACTAAAGCAGGGGTGGGCAAACTTTTTGACTTGTGGGCCACAAAGGGTTCTAAAATTTGACAGGGGGGCCGGACCAGGAGCAGATGGACGGAGTGTTTTGGTAATACACCTCATAAGAGAAAGTAAAATATCATGGGATACGTAGAAAACACGTGCTTTAATTTCAATTGAAAATGAACAAATGCATTACAACAAAATATCTGTCTTTGGAGTCCCATGGTATTTAGCTATTTATTGAAATGACTTTTAAAACACTGAAAATTAAATGGATAAAATACAGCTTTTTTTAATAGTAACAGTTATTATTTTAAAGCACTGAAAATTCTGTTATCCTTCAAGATATTATCATCATCACTCTCCTCCTGACTGTCTTTATTTCAAAAACGGTAGGAGATGCAGGTCTACTTGTCCTGCTCCTTCTTATTCAATTGTCCCCTGTGCCAAAACTCAACAACGACCAGCACAAGGACAGAACAGTGACAGCGCGCCAGTATGCGGAGCGCGTTATTTGATCTGGAGTGCGTTTTTTATTTTGAGAACGTACGTGCACCTGCGCACTACTCATGTCCATCACTTAACAGAAATGACATGTAACATGTAAGGCTTTTTGAAAAAAATATTTTCAAATGCATTTTTTACAATGAAGAAACTTATTTTTAATTTCAGTGGGAACAGTGTTGTTGGTCTCCCTTTTTAGCCAGCGCATCAAAGTCTTGATTTAGTTTTGTTGTGGTGATTCTCAGGATGGATCTGAGGTGTTGGTCAGTTAACTTGGATCTGTGGCTGGCTTTGTTGATGTTCATGACGCTGAACGCCTATTCACACAAATAGGTCGAGCCGAACAGAGTAAAGCGCAAATGTGGAGTAATACGCTGCACCTCAACAAAGGTCAATGTATATAGAGTGCGTCATCTATTGGGAAAACGCCAGAATTGCGGGGAAAAAACGTTAACAAGGTTTATCAATATAATTTCATCAAGTTCTGCGGGCTGGATTGAAAAGCTTAACAGGCCGCATATGGCCCCCGAGCCGTAGTTTGCCCATGCCTGGACTAAAGGGTCTGTTCTTGTGCTGTATTATTCTAATTCTAATCAGGATATTTAAGTCCATTCTTGGTCCCGACTTTATTTTTGATCCCGAAGTGTATCCTGATTTGCACTGCTAAATTCAAACTTGGTAAATTGGTATAGTATTTTCACACACCAAGGTACAGTAAAATAAAATAGAGATCAGTTACAGCAGTGCATTGAAGTAGGACAAGGTAAACCACAAACAGAATGCAGAATAATGTTGAGAGAGAAAATGCAGTGCAGGTTGGCAATAAGATGTAGAAGTCATAATGAGGTTTACTAGAAATTTCAGAACAGATATCCTTCTCATTGGTATGTAGTTTTAAGAATTGTATTTTGCATTAAGGTTAGAATGTTGTTATGTTCCTTTCAGTAATCCTAATTCCCAGATCTGCTGGAGGCCTTCAGCAGCATTTGACTGACTTCATCGACCACTTGCTTCCATAGATATTCAGCATTGCCCTCTTTCAATTTCTTCAATGTCGCTTCCTTATCAGTAGCTATCATTGTCTTTATAATTTTGTCCTTAGACAGTCAGCCCTCACTCTGAAAATTCAAGACCTTCCATAAATACTGTTGTCAAGAAACTATCCAAGATTTATCCTGCATTCTGAATTTACTTGTTTTTTTCTAATGATGCTCTTGTATACTGAGGACTTTCAGAGGTCATGTTATTACAATGATGTTTTATTTTGTATGAGGCATCACTTTAATCTTTCCTTGGTACTTTCATCATCTCTGTGATTGTGCAGATGTTTGTTATTTTTCACCTGTTTCTTGTAATTTTATCCATCTTTCAAAAATTTGACGTTTTACCCATCAAATTGTTTCTTCCTATTGAGTTCTTGTGCAATAAAAAAATTAATATAGTTAAGTGTAAACCAATTCACCATCCAGCTTTGTTCCCATAGCAATCTATTCCATTACTATCATTAATTGCTTTCTTATTTCCAAAGACTAAATTATTTTCTTTCTTTCTTCATGGTATCTGATGCCAGACTTGAGAACAGTGCACACGTATTTTAGATGGAAAAGTGAAATTACTTTACATTAATTTGCATTTTATTTTCAAAGTTGGTCCTCCCCTCCCCCCTTTCATAAATATTTAAAATACATTGTTATTGCACATTGTTTGAGCAGATACTTTTAATATTATTTTAGTATGTTAATAGTAAACTAGATAGACAGATTTAAAGTGATTTATACCTATTTTCTTTCTCTTCCTCTGTCTGGGTAGGGGATGTTCTCATATTTTCTCCTCTTTATCTTTGCAGGCATTGCATCAGTTGTACTATGATCCGAACATTGATAATAAGAATTTGGCTCAGAAATGGCTGATGCAGGCACAGGTCTCTCCTCAAGCTTGGCAATTTAGCTGGGCACTGCTCAGTCCAAATAAAGTCCCTGAGATTCAATACTTTGGAGCCAGTGCTCTCCACATCAAGATCTCTCGATACTGGAATGATATACCCTCAGATCAATATGAGAGTTTGAAATCCCAACTTTTTAATCAGATTGCATGTTTTGCCTCTGGCTCCAAGATTGTGCTTACCAGACTATGTGTGGCATTAGCATCACTGGCACTCAACATGATGCCTGAAAGATGGCCAAATGCAGTAGGTGACATGGTGAAGATGTTCCAGACTGAAAGTTCAGATGTGGATGGCAAAGCTAGATGTATGGCTTTGCTGGAACTATTAACTGTCCTCCCTGAAGAGTTCCAAACAAGCCGTCTGCCTCAGTATCGGAAAGGTGAAGTACGAAATGCTCTAGCACAAGAGTCTGGTGCTGTCTTTCCTCTTCTTCAACAGTTGCTACAGACAGATTCCCCTGTGTTCATCAGCCAGAAGGCTCTTAAGTGCTTCTCAAGCTGGGTGCAACTGGACATTCCTCTCCTGGATTGTGAATCTTTGATGCAGGCTTCATTTTCATCACTACAAAATGCTGAACTCTTTGACACAGCAGTTGAAGCTCTTGTCAATGCTATTTCCCAACCTGATGCTCAAAGGTAAGGGAGTCTGCTGACCATAAGCTAATATTGCATTGTGTCTGCATCCTTAGACAGACCCAACCAATTAATGTTTTGAATCACAAAGATGAGAAAATCTACAAATGCTGGAAATCCAAGCAATACGCACAAAATGCTGGAGGAACTCAGCAGGTCAGGTAACATCTATGGAAAAGAAAAAAGTCGACATTTCAGCCGAGATGTTGACTGTTTACTCTTTTCCATAGATGATGCCTGGCCTGTGGAGTTCCTGCAGCATTTTGTGCATGTCACTAATGTTTTAAATGCTGTGTTCTGTGTCAAATACCTTTTTGCTGCATTTAAGTACCTTTATATTAGTTTCAATTGTGTGCCAAAGCAGAAGAGGAATTGTTAAAAACTGACAGTGAATTAGTTAATATTCATATAATGTCAATTTGCTTTTGAATTGTTCAGAATTTGCTCAAGCTAGAGAGAATTATTTCATTAAGTTAAATCAGTGGTTACCAAAGTGAGTGATATTGCCACCCTCCCCCAGGGTAAATGAGAGTTTCTAAGGGGGCAGTAAAAATAAAGGGGGCTGTGGGGGGCACTAGGTGGTAAGGGAGGCAGCTGAGGGATTACAGGCTTAATTTAAGAAATGAATTACTTAATATTAACATTTGATCCTCAGTCCCTAATAAATTATTAAAATAATCACGTAATCACCTCATCTCTTGCTAACCTGCCGTTCTCTTTGACTTTGCTGGAAGCATGTTATAGTTTGCAAAGCAGTGTGACACTTATGTATTTGGCATATCATGAAAAATATGGAATGAAGAAATAACTTTATTTCCTGGCCTAGCCTGTGCATTATTGCCACTAGTGTTGTAGTACAATTCCCATACTCTTACTGTGCAGTGCTGCAGTTCCTGTGAATTAGGGTATGGCATTCAAAGGGAAAAGTTCAGAAGATGCCCTTTCGAATGGCCCAAGGCTCAACTGAGAAATTGCTACTCCACTTTATGTACCTTCAGGCAAAGAATCAGGTTTTCCCTGAGCTATGATGACATCATAACTTTCCCTTTTATTTTTTTGATTGGTTATTAATCCATAATGAAAATGACAGAATCAGAACAAATGAACCAGAAGTGTGACCGGTATAGTGTGGAGTTCTGAAATAAGAATGCTTGTGCTGGTATAAATCCAACAGCAGCCAATGTGTGTTGCGTGAAGAAGTTTTTTCAAATGAGGCAATGAAACTGTCCAGGCTCCTTGAACATTTGAAGAGAATACACTCAGATAAAGTAAACAAGAAGTTGGCTTATTTTCAGTCATGGAAGACACTAAAACAAAACATGAAGCATACAAACCTTCATATAACATATCATTGCTTGTTGCCAAATCTTTGAAGCCCCATACAACTGGAATAACTGTGTGGTGGAGAGCACTCAGTAAACATACTTCTTATGTTCTGTTGTCATGCACTGAGCGTACTCACTTCAGTGCCTTCTCTGGTATATTCTCATAATAGCTTGGGTCCCAAACCAAGCTAATGTGCTCGGGTTGGCTTTATGGTGCCTTTCTCATCATACACATTGGAATATTCCATTTCTTTAGTAATGGAGATGTGTATATGTTGCTTGTATACTGTATTTAAGGTAGATACTTCTGTTTATTTTCTAATTCATGTGTAGTCTTAAATTAACAGTGGGTAATTAAAGATGATATGTCCTGGTGCTTAATAAAACAGGGCTGTTCATCCTTAGTAGGAAAGAGAGATCAGGGCTGCCAGGAGTCCACATTGCACAAAAATAGTATGGAGCTGTTACTGTGTTTTCTGGTAGATATCTTTTTGTAAATTTGTGTAAGCCTAGTAAACACCCTTGCACTAAAGTGCTAATTGACTCCAGCCATTTTTCCTTTGGTCATGACCCACTTATCTATAAAACTGATTCTGCCAGCAGTAATGAGGTTCTGAGTACAGTTTTGTTTAAGTCACCAGACCAAATAATTGAAACAGTTCCACTTAGCAACATCTCTGTTCAAAGATGCATAGATGGAATGAATGCGAATATAGAAGACGTTGTGTGATGTGTTGGTGCGTGGCCAAGTGGTTAAGGCTTTGTGATGGCGATCTGAAGGTCGTTAGTTCGAGCCTCAGCCGAGGCAGCGTGTGTGTCCTTGAGCAAAGCACTTAACCACACACTACTCCTGCACGTTTATAGCCCAGTGGCGGTGGTTGGTGCAGTATGGACAAGACAAGACATACTTAGGCCAACAGAAATTGCTCTCAAAGATTCTAACTCAAAGATGAGTCAACTTTGTCTCCTCAAAGGAGTCAACAATGAACCTTTGCTTCTTGTTCACTTCAGAAACAGATAAGAATGTGGAGTCATTATTTAGGGATGTTGAGCAATTTTTCAAAGAGGATATTGCACATACCAACATTCTTGCTTGTGCATCTGATGGGGCACCACCAATGACACCAAATGATAGGATGCTACCATGGGGTTATTACTTTCTTGAAGCTGTACCCAACATAATTACTGTAAACTTTGTAATTCACCGCCGACATCTTGTTGCATAAATTGGCTGTACCTATCATTAAATACTATTATCATAGTGGTAAATAAATCAAGTCCCATGCTCTCAATTCTTGACAACTTAAAGAGCTTTGTGTTGACAATGATGAGCAGTTGAACGCTTGCTGTTGCACACAGAAGTCAGATGGTTCTCAAAGGAGACTGCTTGAGAAGCTTTTATGTGCTTTTGGAAATTGTAATACAATTCTTGGAAGGCTTGACTGCTTCATTCAGTAATTAACTCCAGAATATAAGGCATGACATTGCTTATTTGTAAGAAATATTCACTAAGTTTAATGAAATCAGTTTTCAATTGCAAGGAAATGATGTGAATCTTATCAAATTCAAATCTGTTGTCTCCATGTTCCTGTCCGGGTTAACCCTACTTGAGTGCAACGTTGGCTATCATGACCTTTTTTCAATTTACAAGCTTTTCTGAGTTGGAAGAGAAAGAAAGAATAAATGCCCACCTGAGTGAGCTGTATAAAGATGTGTCAGCGAGATTTCAGAATCCAAATTGCAGATTGGTTCATAAATCCATTCCTGCACAGTTTTAATGAGGAATTAACAGGAACGATGGAGGAAGAACTGATCTTGCTACAAAATAACTGAGCTGATGCCAAGATTCAAAAAATCATCTCAAGACTTGCAGAAAGAAATGTCTGCGTGCTGTCCTGAACTGTGGAAAAAGGTCAGAGTGTTCTTTATTGCCTTTCCAGCATCATATTTAGTGGCGTGCGGTTTCAGTGCGATCCTCCAACTTCTTTCAAGGCAATGAAACAGATGGCAAATTCACCAAGAGAGATTGAAAGTAAATATCCCTGGGCATGGCAAAGAGTCTTTCAAATATTTGGGCATCATTATGCCAAAAGATTTGGCAAAATTATCAGAATGCAATTATCAGCCTATATATAAAAAAAAATTCAGGAAGATATAACAAGATGGAACCTAATTCCTTTTTTTTAGTTCCAGTTCAAGGATTGACTCTATTAAAATGAATATACTGCCCAGACTATTATATCTCTTTCAGACTCCACCAATAGAGATTAATCTGAATCAATTCAATGAATGGAACAAAATATTATCAAGATATATTTGGCAAGGTAAAAAGCCTAGAGTTCATCTCAAAACTTTGCAATTAGTCAAGGAAAAGGGGGGATGGGGCCGACCTTCTCTTAGACATTATTATTTTGCAGCACTGTTGAAAGCTGTGATATGTTGGGCAACCCATCATATGACACTCAATGGAAAAACATTCAGGAGGGGATATTGTACTTCCCATCCCCATACAGGCAATTTTGGCTGATAACAACCTACATAACCTGTGGGTGAAATAGACTCTTAAAGTATGGAAAACTATTATAAAAGAATATAAACTAGAGGGAGATATTGCAGTTCTTAAATGGTGTGCATATGACTTGGAATATATGCCGAATAAACTGGATGCTAGATTTAAGGACTGGACAGTTAAAGGAATAATAGTTCTTTGCAATATAATGAAAGAAGGAACACTGTTCAGTTTTGAAATGCTTAAAGAGAAACACTTATTAGAAAAACAAGACTCTTATTGGTATTTACAGATGCGACAATATGTTAATAGGACGGTTAAAAATGTAACCAAGGCAAGAACATGTTTGATAGAGCTATTTAGAAAAGCATATTATTCAGGTAACAGTAGTAGAATCATTTCAAGTGTGTATAAGGATTTGTCAAAGCTTAAAACACATTCGACTCCATACATTAAAACAAACTGGGAGAAAGGAGGAGGGATAATTATATCTAAGGAAGAATGGACATATTAATATGGAGGTATCAATGGAAGTGTACCAGTTCACAGAAATGGAGGGAGTTTGGATGGAAAAACTTGATAAGATATTTTATTACACCCTCTCAGAAATCCCATTATGATAGTAACCTCCCTGTTTGCTGGAGAAATTGTGGAAATCAAAATGCAAACCAAATATCATATTTTCTGGGAATGCCCCATTGTCAAAGAGTATTGGAGTGGGATACACAATGCCCTACAAGACATCTTTAAATGTGAAATACCCTTAGAAAGTAAGACCATATATTTTGGGTATATATCTCAAGAATGGTTAAAAAGAGATAAATATTTAATGAATATACTGCTGGTGGCTTGTAAAAAGACTCTTAATAGGAAATGGCCCAACTTTAAGTGCATGGATGGAAATTACAATGGACATTTACAAAATGGAGAAGATTACAGCATCTGTTAATCATAAGTTGGAACAATTTGATTCATACTGGGGAAAAATGATTTAACAACTTAACACCTCATAGGTCTGATTTTCTCCTCACAAATCAATGAATATGTTGTAAAAAAATCACTCCCTACTTGAACATAGTTTTCTCCTTTCGCTTGTTGTTTCTTTCCTCTCTTTTATGTAAGTGTAGACCTCAGATAAGTATTATGTGGAGATTTGTGGCATATATGACTATATGATATATATGTACAATATCTGAAATACATTTTATGGAATTGTTTGTTTGATGAACTTCAATGAAAAAATAAATTACAAAAAAAAACCAGACGGCAGATTATTGATTGTGGGATTTGAGATTCTTTCTGACTGATATTCAGTCTGATGTTGAGAAGCTCATTTCACTGCACTGAGCCCATCCATCTCATTGAAATGTGAAAAAGCAATGAAGTAGTGAATAGCTGGACTACTAATGTATGCTGTAATCTTGTTGATGAAAATTGTTTTTACTGTAATTAAATCATTTTATATGTAGCTTTAAATAGAATTGAATTATGTTTACAATTATTTGTCACTGCTTTGAAATTACAGTTCCTATTTTTTCACTGTGCATCATAAAACAAAATTCTTCATAGTTTTTATGTAATAGCTGGAACTCTGGTGTCTCGAGCTGCAATAGCATTGTGCAAACTGCTTCGCTACTGTAGTGCTGTAATGAGTAGAACATTTCAGTTGGATGCTTACTTTGAGAGTCGAACCATCATATCTGGGACACCCAGTAAAATAACAGGTGAGGCTCGAACTCACAGCCTTGGCATTTCCCCAATGTGTACTTCCATTTAAGTACCACTCCCTAACCAGTTACACCACTAGAGCTCTAAATATCTGAATAGTTAACCACTGATTTCTTTTGATTACATTGGGGAACACTACAAAATAACTATAGCCCAGTGGAAGAGGCCTGAAACATTGACAGCCAGTTTTCGATGTAGATATTAAATTAAGATTATGGAAAACTGAAAACCTTTGTCATTTCATTGTATGATAATGGCACACTCTGTCATCACAACTCCTGAGGCTATTATTTTAAATATTTTATCTTTCATTCCCTCTGATCAGTGGGGAACTTAAAGAGTACATCATTCTTTGAAAATACACTATTTGTTTTATTTGGCTGAAGCTTGTTCTATAGATGCACCTGCAATAACTTGCATTTAAACAGAGCCACCAATGTATCAAGACATCACATCATGTAAGGGCATTATCAAACTAATTTTCTCTCAGTATTCTTTTATCAATACAAGAGAATCTTAAATACTTGACTGTAATATTATGGTGCTGTGAAAGCAAAACAATAAAACATGCAATTTTGGAAGACAAGCTTCCAAATCACTTTAACACTGGTGAGGACAGCTTGGGGGAGGGAAGAGGAAAATTGCTGCTAATCATTTTTAGATATATATTCCTGCAAAACTGAATTGAGCTGGTGAAGCATATGGATATGTTTTCATACCATAAATGCTTGTTATGAAGAAATTATTTTGTGTTTATATTTTTGTCTCCACAGATGCTGATAAATATATTTGCCTCAATATTTTTCTGTTTTTATTTCATATATTGAATTATTGCTGTATTTGCCTTTCAATAATTAATTTTGAACATAATAGTAGCTGTGCATCATGGCATTAGCAGTGTGTTTTTTTAAATCTGGAAAGCATTCTCAAATCCATTTAATGCTAAGAATATAGCCTATACTGAGTCGCTTCTCTGTGATTATGAATTACAGGTGTCCCCGCTTTACGAATGGTCGCTTTACGCCACTTCGCTTTTATGAAAAACCTACATTAGTACCTGTTTTTGCTAGCCGAACAAGGATTTTAGCTTTTACGAAAAGTGATAATAGTGCTCAGTGTTTGTTTTGCAGCGAGCTGTTATAGAGAAAAACTACCGTGACAGTGAAGCCTTGCATGGGCAGGTGTGTGTGCATGCGTGTATGTGCTGATTTTTTTTCTACCAGTCAGTTTTTGGCTAAATCTTCACAATTCTAGTAAGTGAAACTACACTGCATATACATTATTTCTACTTTATATAGACTGTGTATTTGTCATATCATTTCTGCTTTTACTATATGTTAGTGTTATTTTAGGTTTTATGTGTTATTTGGTATGATTTGGTAGGTTATTTTTTGGGTCTGGGAACGCTCAAAAATTTTTCCCATATAACTTAATGCTAATTGCTTTTTCGCTTTACAAGGGTTTCATAGGAACACTCTACTTTCTTAAAGGGGGGGGGGTGTATTTTCTTAATCTTTTTTATGATCAAGGAGATAATGTGTGAAAGACAGTGCAATTCAGTTTGGAGATCTACTTTCCCTTAAGTGCTAATGCATAATGGTCTTCCACCACTGGGCTCTTGTTAATTGTCTGTTACCTTGTCCCTCATTACCAGTGCATTTCTTTTTACTGATCTGCAAGCCTGTAGAGGAAATGGGGAAAAATTCAATGTATATTTATTATCTAAGTATGTATACTCTTTACAACCTTGAGGATTGTATGCTTAAAGGCAGCTACAAAACAACAAAACCCTATAGAATACATAAAAAGACTGTCAAATGCACAATATACATAAAAAAACCAAATCATGCAAACAATGAAAGATACAAATAACATTCAGAACTGAAAATCACAAAAGTAAGTCCATAGCCATGAAGGCAGTCACAGCCCATTTAGCCCATAATTGACCTTTCCAATCTGGCCCAGTGCTTAAATTGGTCAAACATTGGCTTGATCTTCATCTCTTGTGCCCAGGCTCTGCCTCCTCAGCACTGCTTTACCTCTGTTCTGCCACTTAGAATTCTGATGGCTGACTTCGTAAAGTGCATAAAACTATATTTCTGTTTGAAACTCAGCAAATTTCAATCCTTAATGTCAAAGTCATACAACACCACAGCACAGAACCAGGCCCTTTGGCCCATCTAATCTATGGCAAACCACCAACCTGCCTAGTCCCCTTGTCCTGTACCCAGACTATAACCCTCCATTTTCTCCCATCCATGTACCTATCCAATTTTCTCTTGAATTGTTGAAATCCAGTGTGCATCTGCCACTTGTGCTGGCAGCTCATTCCACACTCACACCACCCTCTGAGTGAAGAACTTCCCACTAATGTTCCCCTTAAACATTTCAGCTTACACCTTTAGCCAATTTACTCTAGTTCTAGTCTCGCCCAACCCCTGGGAAAAAACCCTGTTTGCATTTTACTCTATCTATACTCCTCATAATTTTGTATACTTCTATCAATTCTCCCCTCATTCTTCTACATCCTAGGGAATAAAATCATAAACTGTTCAACCTTTTCCTATGACTCAGGTCCTCGAGTTCCTGCAACATCCTTCTAAATTTTTGCTGCACTCTTTCAAGCTTATTTACATCTTTTCTGTAGGTATGACCAAAGCTCCAAATTGGACCTCACCAACGTCTTACACAATTTCAACATAACATCCCAATTCAATACATTGATTTACGAAGGCTAATGTGCCAAAAGCTTTCTTTATGACCCTATCAACTTGTGAGGCCACTTTCAAGGAATTATGGACCTGTATCTCAAAATGTCCCAGCAGAGTATCATGGCCCACTCTATTTTCAGTATTCTCCCCTTTCTTCTCCTCAGTAAACACTGACACAAAATATTTACTTGTACCTCAGCCACTTGCTCTGACACCCACAGATTCCCTCCTTTATCCTGAGTGAACCTACCTTCTCATTAGTTATCTTTTTTTCCTCTTAGTCTAAGTATAAAATACCTTGTGTCTTTCCTTGATCCTGCTCACCAAGGACAGTTCATGGCTCCTTTTGGCCTCTGTGATTGCCTCCGATCTTCCCTGCCTACATACAGGCAGAGGTTAAAGTGCAGAGCTCCAGAAATTAGGGCAACAAAGAGGGCAGCTACAGGATTGCTGCAATGGTGGACTGGGCCATATTCACAAACCCATCTGTTTATCTGAATGATTACACCATGGTTATCACAGACTTGGAACAAAAAACTGTTGTAGATGGGTGTGTCCCAAAAACATCATTCAGAGCTTTCCCCAACCAGAAGCCTTGGATGAACCATAAGATCTGCATTCTACTGAGGACCAGATCAGAGGCATTCAAACCCGCTTCAAACAGACTTCACTTTACCGATGCCTGAGCAGAACATGGTAACCTGCCTTAATGACTATTGTTCAATAGCACATACATTCTCTGATGAAGTCTTTTGAGGGGTTAATGCTGAAACATATTAAATCCTGCCTTAAATGTGACTTGGATCTGCTCCAATTTGCCTCCTGGTACAACAGGTCCACAGCAGATGCCATCTCTTTGGCTCTTCATGTAACTCTGGAACACCTGGACAACAAAGCTGCATACATCAGGATGTTCTTTATCAACTACAGCTTGGCATACAATATCATCATCCTCTCAAAATTAATCAATAAGTTTCAAGACTTTGGCCTCAATACCTCCTTGTTCAATTGATTCCTCAATTTCCTCACTTGCAGATCCCAGTCAGTAAGGATTAGCACCAACATCTCCTCCCTGATCTCCATCAGCACAGGTGCACCCTCCTCTTATGACTTTGTGGCTAAGCACATTTCAATTCCATATCAAGTTTGCTGGTGACTCTATTGTCGTCAGCCAAATCAAAGGTGGTGATGAATTAGCATATAGGAGGGAGTCTGGAAACCTGGCTGAGTCGTGTCGCAGTAACAACCTCTTACTCAGTGTTAGCAAGACCAAGGAGCTGATTATTGACTTCAGGAGGAGAAAACAGAGGTCCATGAGCCAGTCCTCGTTGGAGGATCAAGGGTGAAGAGGGTCAGCAACTTTAAATTCCTCTGTGTTATCATTTTGGAGGACCTGTCCTGGGCCCAGCATATAAGTGCAATTATGAAAAAAAGCACTGCGACACCTCTACTTAAGAGTTTGCGAAAATTCGGCACGACATCTAAAACCTTAACAAACTTATATAAATGCGTGGTGGAGAGTACATATATTGACTGGCTGCAGCTCAACCTGGTGTGGAAAACACCAGTGCTCTAGAATGGAAACTCCTACAAAAGTATTACCCAGTCCATCATGGGTAAAGTGTTCCCCACCTTTGAGCACATCTACATGAAGTGTTGTTGCAGGAAAGCAGCATCCATAGTCAGGGACCCCACCATCCTGGTCATGTTCTCCTCTTCCTGCTGCCATCAGGAAGAAAGGACAGGAATTTCAGGACTTGCACCATCAAACTCAAGAGCAGTTATTACCCCTCAACCATTAGGCTTTGGGACCAGCGGGGATAAATTCACTTGCCCCATTACTGAAATTTTCCGAGGACCTATGGACTCACTTTCAAGGACTCTTCGTTATTTTTATTATTCTTTTTTTATTTGCACATTTTGTTATCTTTGCACACTGGTTGAGCACTCAAGTTGGTGCAATCTTTCATTAATTCTATTATGGTTATTATCCTATTGTAGACTTATTGAGTATGCCTGCAACAAAATGAATCTCGGGGTTGTATATGTTGACATATGTACTTTGATAATAAATTTACCTTGAACTTTAAATTTTATCTTTAAAGGGCCCAGTCTTAAAGCTTTTTCTTCCTGACTAATTTAAGGACCTCTCAAATCTTTCAAATTTCCCTTGCCCTCTTTTCCCCTCCTTGCATCTTCCAGTAAGAAGTAAGGACAGATCCTGAAATTTGATTAGCTGGTCTTTGGTCTGCCTCAGGAATTGCTGCTGCAGTTCTATACTGCAGTCATTGAGTCTGCCCTGTGTACCTCCATCACTGTGTGGTTTGGAGCCACCACCAAGCAGGATAGAACCAGACTACAGCGCACAGTGAGGACTGCCGAGCGCATCATTGGAGCCTCCCTGCCCTCTATTGTGGACCTGTACTCTTCCAGGTTGAAGAAGAGGGCGGGGAACATCATAAAGGACTCCTTCCATCCTGTGCACGGACTGTTTGAACTGCTTCCGTCTGGTAGGCGCTTTAGATCCCTCCAGACTAAGACTAATAGGTACTGGAGAAGTTTTTTCCCTACTGCGGTCACTTTGCTGAACAGTTAACTGCCGGTTAACTGTCGGCTAACTATTACTTGGATTGCACTACTTGTATGTATAATCTATATTTTCATTTATATTTATCATTATTATTGTTATCAGCAGAGAGACAACATCTGCTGGAAGTAAATTCCTTGTTTGTGCACAGGTACTTGGCGATTAAAGTTTGATTCTGATTCTGATTAAACAACTGCCACATTTCAGATGTGGACTTGTCCAGTAGCTGCTACTTCCAATTGATGACACTTAGCTTTTTTCTGATCATGTTGTAATTTGCCTTCCCTCAACTTAGTACCTTCCTGCAAGATCCGATTCTATCCTTATTCATAAGTATTTTAAGACATAATAAGTTGTTGCGTGGCAGTTTTTCTGGCTGCTCGCTCTGCAGAACCTACTTTCTCCTTGGCATAAAGGGGGCTGTAAAGAGAAGAACCATCAGGAGCATCACAGAAGCTGCTAAGTGTGCCTCCAAATGGCTGTGAATCCAGCGGTGTGACTGTGGACCAGTGCTACTAGGACAGTGGTCCCCAACCGCCAGATCTGTGGACTGGTACCGGGCCGCAAAACATGCTACCGGGCCCCGAGAAAACAATATGATTTGGCAATATGAAACTATATGAATCGGCTGCATTTTTCCTTATTCCCTGTCACGCCCACTGTTGGAACTTGAATGCATGCGAGGTCATTACCCACGTGTCATCCATGTCAGCGCGGGAAGAAGATCAACTCCTCGAGCTTGCAAATGACGGTGGTCTGAAAAGTGTGTTTGACGTAACATCCCTGCTGGTATTCTGGATCAAGGTCAAGGCTGAATATCCTGAGGTAGCCACAAAAGCACTGAAAACATTGCTTCCATTTCCAGCATCATATCTCTGTGAAGTGGTCGTTTCTGCAATGAATACAATGAAAACTAAATTGCGGAGTAGACTGGACATAAGGAACCCTCTTCAAGTATTGCTGTCTCCCATCACCCCTTGATGGGACCGTCTTGTTGAGGGGAAACAAGTCCAGGGCTCCCACTGATTCAGTGATATTGGTGTGTTGCAATGACTTTATATGTTCATATGGGGAAAATATGCATTTTGTGTTTAATATTAAATTCGTTAGATGAACCCTTTTAGAAATGAAATTGAGTGTATTAGCCACTTATAAGTGACTTAGTTGACTTATCACCTATATTCTGGTCATGATTAACATCCCCCCCCACTGGTCAGCCGGTCCACAGGAATATTGTCAATATTAAATTGGTCCGCGGTGCAAAAATGGTTGGGGACCCCTGTACTCGGACACAAGCTAAGGGCTGATCAGTTGTGGCTGGGAGTGTCTGGTGTTGAAATACCTGATGACCCCAGATAACATCACTGATGATGTATCTCAGCATCAGTTGTGACCACTGTTCCAACTATCAGGTCTGTCACCTGGTCTGGCTCATTTCCCAACATCAGACCCAGTATGTTTTCTCCTCTATTTGGGCTCTACATACTCCTTCAAGAACCCCTATTGGGTGCATTAATGAAATCCTGCCAACATAACATGGCCACAGGCTACTAACCCAAACCATTATGTCTTTGGAATGTGTTAGGAAAGCAGAGCGCCTGGAGGAAATCCACACAATCACAGGGAGAATGTACAAACTCTTTACAGACAATTATTCCTGGAGAAATTAAGATTCCCTACAATGACAATCCCATTGTTTGTGCACTTTTCCGTTATTTGTCTATGTATTTGTTTCTCCACCTCATGGTGCACATTGGCATCAATGACAGGGAATAAGGGGAGGTATAGGGAATTCGGAAGGGGCTGAAGAGCAGGACCTCTGTATTTCTCCCAGTGCTACGTGTTAGTTAGGGCAGGAATGGGGTAATAGTACAGGTGAATAAGCAGCTAAGGCAGGGGGCAGGTTTTCATGTTCTTGGATAATTGGAGCATTTCTGGACCTGTACAAGAGGGCAGTTTGCACCTAAGCTGGAGGGAAACCAACATCCTAGCTGGGAGGTTAGCTAGTGCTACTTGGGAGGGTTTAAATTAGATTGGTGGGGGGGTGGGAATGCAGAGCACCAGGACTTAAAGTGGAGAGATGGAGAGGAAGGTAATGTCAGGGGCTAATGTAAACAAACAGAAGTAATGTAATAGATATGATGGGATGGATAGTTTGAAGTGTGTGTATTTTAATGCTTGTAGTATTGGAGTAAAGATGATGAACTTACAGCATGCATCTGTAAGTGATGTTGTGGCCATTACAGAGACTTGATTGAGAGAGGGACAGGAATGGGTGCTTAATGTCCCACGATTTCAATGTTTTAGGAAAGGTGGAGAGGAAGGTAAAAGAAATTGGGGAGTAGCACTACTAATCAAGTTCGACAACAGAGCTGCACTCAGAGGGGACAAGATGGAGGGCTTATCCACTGAGTGGGTAGAACTCAAAAATAGGAAGGGATTATACTACAAACCTTCCATTAGCCATTGGGACATTGAGGAACAGGTAGACAGGCAGATTAAGGAATGGTGTTCAAAACACCAAGAGCTTCACCTTCCTAATATAAACTGAGACTTTCTGAGTGTAAGAAGTTTAGATGGTCAGAGTCTGTTAGGTGCATCCAGGAGATCAATGTAAAAGGAGAGGTGGTCCTAGATTTTGTATTGGGTAATGAACCTGGCCAGGTGACTGACCTTTCAGTGGTTGAACAGTTACAAGACAGTGAACACAACTCCTTCAGTCTCAGATAGCTATAGATAAAGGTTAAGTATGGACCTTGTGGGAGAGTGTTAAATTGGAGCAGGGTAAATTATGAGACCATTAGGCAGGAACTAGAGAGGGTTAATTTGGAACAGCTGTTTTTAGGCAAGTCCACATTGGACATGTGGAGGGTGTTTAAAGACCAAATGCACAGAATACAGGACAGAAAGAAGGAAAGAGAAGGATGGCAAGGTAAGACAACCTTGGATGTCGAGAGAGGTGATGAATTTAATGAAGAAGAGAAAGAAGTATTTAAAGCTTAGGAAGCCAGAATCAAATAGAGCCCTTGAGGATTATAAAGAAGCCAGAAAAGAACTCAAGAAGGGAATTAGGAAAGCCAGGAGGGGCCAAGATAAGTCATTGGTAGGTAGGATTAAAGAGAATCCCAAGGAATTCTATGCATACATCATGAGCAAGAAAACAGCTAGGGAAAGAGTAGGACTACTCGAGTAGAAAGGGCTTGGATGTGGAGGGTGTGAGTGAGGTCCTTAATGAGCACTTTGGTATTTACCAAGGAGAGGGACATACTGAGCGTATTGATAAGCTAGGGCACTTTGAGGTAAAAGAAGAGGTAGTGGTGAATCTCAAAGAACATTGAGATGGGTAAGTTGCCAGGGCCTGATGGGATATGCCCTGTGTTATTGAGAGAGGCAATTGAAGAGATTACTAGGGCCCTGACCAAAATCTACATGCCCTCTTGTGCCATAGTGAGGTTCCAGAGGACTGGCGAGTAGCCAATATTGTTCCATTATTCAAGAAGGGTAGCAGGGATAATTCTGGAAACTATTGACTGGTGAGTCTCACATCAGTGGTAGTGAAGTTACTGGAGAGGATTCTAGGGATGGGATTTATGAACATTTGGAAAACCATGGCCTAATTAAGGAGAGTTGGCATGGCTTTGTGTGGGGCAAGACATGTTTTACTAACTTGATTGAGTATTTTAATGAGGTGACGAGGGTGCTTCATGAAGGTAGAGCTGTGGATGTTGTTTACTTTGATATTGTTTACATCGATTTTAGTAAGGCAAGC
Organism: Hypanus sabinus; assembly: GCF_030144855.1. Lineage (NCBI taxonomy): Eukaryota > Metazoa > Chordata > Chondrichthyes > Myliobatiformes > Dasyatidae > Hypanus > Hypanus sabinus. The sequence continues at coordinate 43,001,648 of NC_082716.1, read as the reverse complement.
CCCTCATGGGAGGCTCACCCAGAAGAATAAGATGCATCTGATGCAAGGTGAATTAGCCGTTATTCAGAACTGGTTTACCATTAAAATAGTCAAGAATAATAGCCAAAAGGACTTGCTCTAGTTGGAACTCTGTGATTAGTGGTGTTCGGCAAGGATCTGTACTGGAACCTCCACTGTTTGTCATGTATTTAATGTAGCTTGGTGGGTTAGTAAGTTTGCAGATGATATGATGGTGTTGTGGATAGTGCAGAACACTGGTAAAGAATACAACTGGATATAGATCATTTTCTGATATAGGCAGAGAAATGGCGGATGGATTTTAAACCAACCAAATGTGAGGTGTTGCGCTTTGGTAGGTCAAATGCACAGAGGCAACACACAGTTAAGGGCAAGATCCTTAAAATTGTTGGAGTCTAAGTTCTTATCTCCCTGAAAGTAGCTGCATAAGTTGATGGGATGGTTAAGAAGGCATATGGAATGCTTTGTGTCCTGACGAAGGTTCTTGGCCTGAAACCTCGACAGTGCTTCTCCGTATAGATGCTGCCTGGCCTGCTGCGTTTCACCAGCATTTTGTGTGTGTTGATATGGAATGCTTGCCTTTATTAGTTGAATTCAAAAGTTAGGAAGTTATGTTGCAGCTTTATAAAACTCTAATTAGGCCGCATCTGGAGTGTTGCAAACAGTTCTTGTCACCTCATTATAGGAAGAATGTTGAGGCTTTGGAGAGGGTTGAGAAAAGGTTTACCAAGAAGTTGTCTGGATTAGAGGACATGCTAAAACTTTTTTCTCTGGAAAGGTGGAGGCTGAGGGAAGATCTGATAGAGGTTTATAAGATTATGAGAGGTATAGATAGAGTAGGACAGGGTTGAAATGTATACTACTAGAGGGCATGCACTTAAGGTAAAAGGGGGTAATTTCAAAAGTTACGAACCCCGTAACTGGGTCACTTACCAGCAAAGGTAGAGAGGTCCGTTGAAGTCCGATGGTACTATTTTAACAGTATTTATTGATAAAAAATACACAAAATAATATCAATGCAAACATGCAGATAATATACGTCATCAATACTAAATCTAAACGCGCGGGTATAATAATAATCAATAAGAAGTAGCTCTGTCATTGTCTAGGGGATAATGTACTATCCGATGGAAATATAAAAGTCACTGTTAGTTCGTTCAAGCTGCAGCATTTTGGTTTGAGAGAAAGACGGGTTTAAAACTTGCCCAGTCCTTTTATGATGTCAATCCTTCGAGTCATTGGGAGTTGGTTTCCCTGTTGTTAGCTAAAAGCCGTTCTTCCGTGGTAAAAGCTACCGGTTCCGGGGCAACTGGAACCGAACACACGAGGCCTTCTCCCCACCGGCTTACGCTATTACGGGATCGCTAGCGTTTCTTCTGGTGCGTCTGAAGGGGCTGTTCCCACAGACCCTCTTTTCTCCTGACTCACAGGGTCTCAGATGTCAATCAGGTTGGGGGTGATGCAATCCCTCCCTCAACCAGCCCACTTTGCCTGAGGGCTTCCACGTAGCACAGTATTGCAATACACAAGTCCGTCTCCAAGAGACAATGGCCGTTTCCCGTAGCTTTATATCGCCGGGTGGGGGGGGGGGGACAAGACATTCCGCACGTCTCTCTCTCTCATTTCCTGGGTCTCCTGACCCAAATCAATAGTGATCTTGCGATTCTCACAAAGGAGTGGGCTACCCCGCACCCTTCGGCCCCTCAGAGCTGTGGTACATTCATAACACAAAGGAGATATGAGGGGATGAGGGGCAAGTTTTTTTACACTGAGCCTGACGGATACCTGGAATGTTCTGCCTGGGATGGTGGAAGAGGCAGTAACATCAGAGACTTAGGAAATATTTAGATAGGTATATGAATGTGAGGAAAATGAAAGCGTATGGACATTGTGTAGGCAGAAGTGATTAGTTAGCCATTAAATGATTTATTTAATTAGTTCAGTACAACATTGGAAAGAGTTCATTCTGTGGGTTCTGCCATCAGTAAGATACTAAGCTGCTGACACATCTCTTTCAGATTGAATATTTTGCTTTACTAGTTTGCCCTACTTTTTGTAGTTTAGATGTTTACAGAGGACTGGCATATTATTGGTAGATAAATTCTAAAAATACATATCAAACTTTGTATCAGTAGTTTGACTGTATATCCTACTTAAGAGAATTAGTTGATTTGAATGTTCCTGTTTTCATTTGTCTATTTTGAATGTGTGGAGTACTCCTAGAATCTGCCAGATTTGAGTACCAAAATATTATCATATATCATGGTGGATTTTCTCTTCCTTTGTTTTAATGCTTGCTCCTTTTTGGGAACCTACAGATATGTAAACACATTACTAAAGCTGATCCCGCAAGTCTTGCAGCTGCAGGAACAGCTGAGACAAGCTGTCCAAAATGGAGATATGGAAACATCACATGGCATCTGCAGAATCACTGTGGCACTTGGAGAAAATCACTCAAGGTTTTGTAGTATTGTTATTTACCTTTTACATTTCAGTCTTGTTTTGTCAGTTATTACAATGCATTCAGCTCATCTTCTGGATAATCATGTGAAACTAAAATTAAAACCTACTAAATTTTGCTTTTCTTGAACAAATAATTGCTTGGGTTTCAATTATTTAGAGAGAGCTTTTTAAATATGTATCATCACATCTTCCTATGTTTAATCCAGCAAGTGGCAAGTTTATTGTACAAGTCTTAACATTTGGGAGAATTTGTGTTTAAATAAACAAAAGTAGTCTAAGTGGGAAACCCTTTCAGATCTGCAGATGTGAAAATGTTGGGAATATTCTGAGTTTTTGGGAGTATGAAGTACAACGTGTATTTCAGTGTGATGAAATTTTATCACTAGATAAAGCAAATGTATCAGCACCTCAACCAATAAATTAACTTTTGCCAAAATAACTAGAGTAATAATTTATTAATTTGATAATTAAGAGATTTGACGAGGGAGTAATTAGGTTTGGGGACTAAAAGAGTAATACTCCGTGTTCTATTTTTCAAACTAATCAAAGCTTGGCCATTGGAAAAATAACGAAGTATAAACTTTATAACATAAAGAGTATGGGCTGGAGGCAAGAGCCTACCCAGTCAATTTGTTGATTACTACTAGGTAAAGCTAATTACTGTATTGTCCAGTTGCTTGTACAGGGAAAGCAATATTTTTTGTTATGCAAATTTGAATGTAAATTTTTTAAAAATATGTATATGGAAAGATATGTAGATAATTTCTGTGAACCTACTGATGGTCTATATATTTGGTATAAAACCTTTTTTAAATGAAATTGCTTTATTGTACTGAGCAGTTTGGTTGCAACAAGACCTGAACCATCTATCAGTAATCAAATGGTAATGAAGTTAAAATACCAGTTTTAAAATATTTATAGACAATAGACAATAGGTGCAGAAGTAGACCATTCAGCCCCTCGAGTCTGCACCGGCATTCTGAGATCATGGCTGATCATTCACTATCAATACCCAGTCCCTGCCTTGTCCCCATATCCCTTGATTCCCCTATCCATCAGATATCTATCTAGCTCCTTCTTGAAAGCATCCAGAGAATTGGCCTCCACTGTCTTCCGAGGCAGTGCATTCCACACCTCCACAACTCTCTGGGAGAAGACGTTTTTCCTCAACTCTGTTTTAAATAACTGACCTCTTATTCTCAATCCATGCCCTCTGGTACTGGACTCTCCCAACATCTGGAACATATTTCCTGCCTCAATCCTATCAAATCCTTTAATTATCTTAAATGTTTCAATCAGATCCCCTCTCAATCTCCTCAATTCCAGCATGTACAAGCCCAATCTCTCCAATCTCTCTGCGTAAGACAGCCCTGCCATCCCAGGAATCAACCTGGTGAATCTACGCTGCATTTCCTCAATTGCTAGAATGTCCTTCCTTAAACCTGGAGACCAAAACTGTACACAATATTCCAGGTGTGGTCTCACCAGGGCCCTGTACAAATGCAAAAGGACATCCTTGCTCTTGTACTCTTGTAATAAAGGCCAATATTCCATTTGCCCTCTTCACTGCCTGTTGCACTTGCTCATTCACCTTCATTGACTGATGAACTAGGACTCCTAGGTCTCTTTGCATTTCTCCCTTACCTAACTCTACACCATTCAGACAATACTCTGCCCTCTTGTTCCTGCTTCCAAAGTGGATAACTTCACATTTATTCACATTGAATGACATCTGCCAAGTATCTGCCCACTCACCCAGCCTATCCAAGTCTCCCTGTATTCTCCTAACGTCCTCTTCGCATGTCACACTGCCACCCGGTTTAGTATCGTCAGCAAACTTGCTGATATAGTTTTCAATGCCCTCATCTAAATCGTTGACATAAATCGTAAAGAGCTGTGGTCCCAATACAGAGCCCTGTGGTACCCCACTAGTCACCTCCAGCCAGTCCGAGAAACACCCATTCACTGCTACCTTTTGCTTTCTATCTGCCAACCAGTTTTCTATCCATGTTGAAACCCTGCCCCCAATGCCATGAGCTCTGATTTTACTTACCAGTCTCCTATGTGGCACCTTATCGAATGCCTTCTGAAAATCTAGGTACACTACATCCACTGGCTTACCCTCGTCTAACATCCTTGTTACACCCTCAAAAAACCCTTGGTAAATCCATGCTGGCTCGGCCTAATCCTATTATTGCCATCAAGATATGCCACTATTTCGTCCTTAATAATGGACTCAAGCATCTTCCCCACGACTGACGTTAGGCTAACAGGGCGATAGTTCTCTGTTTTCTCCTTCCCTCCCTTCTTGAAAAGTGGGATAACATTAGCCACTCTCCAATCTTCAGGAACTGATCCTGAATCTAAGGAACATTGGAAAATGATTACCAATGCATCCGCAATTTCCTGAGCCACCTCTTTTAGAACCCTCGGATGCAGACCATCTGGACCCGGGGATTTATTAGCCTTCAGTCCTATCAGTCTACTCATCACAGTTTCTTTCCTAATGTCAATCTGTTTCAATTCCTCTGCTATCTTATGACCCTGGCCCATCCATACATCTGGGAGATTGCTTGTGTCCTCCCTGGTGAAGACAGATCTAAAGTATGCATTAAGTTCTGTTGCCATTTCCCTGTTTCCCATAACAATTTCTCTCAATTCATTCCTCAAGGGGCCAACATTGTTCTTAACTATCTTCTTTCTCTTCACATAGCTAAAAAAGCTTTTGCTATCCCCTTTTATATTCCTGGCTAGACTGAGCTCATACCTGATTTTTTCTCTCCATATTGCTTTTTTAGTTAAGATCTGCTGTTCCTTTAAACTTTCCCAATCATCTGTATTCCCACTCATCATAGCCCTGTCATACTACTTTTTCTTTAATGCTATACAATCTCTGACTTCCTTTGTCAACCACTGTGGCCCCTTCCCCCTCTTTGAATCCCTCCTTCTCATTGGAATGAACTGCTTTTGCATCTTTTGTATTATCCCCAAGAATATCTGCCACTGCTGATCCACTGTCTTTCCTGCCAGGGCATCCGCCCATTTAACTTTGGCCAGCTCTTCCCTCATGGCTCCGTAGTCTCCTTTATTTAATTGCAATACTGACACCTCTGATCTGCCCTTATCCCTCTCAAATTGTAGATAAAAACTTATCATGTTATGATCACTACTTCCTAATGGCTCCTTTACTTCAAGATCACTTATCAATTCCTGTTCATTACACATCACCAAGTCCAAAATAGCCTCGTTCCTGGTTGGCTCAAGCACAAGCTGTTCCAAAAATACATCCCTTAGACACTCCACTAACTCCCTATCCTGGGGTCCAGCACCTACCTGATTCTCCCAGTTCACCTGCATGTTGAAATCTCCCATAATGACTGCATTACTTTTAGCACATGCCAGTGTTAACTCCCTAATCAACTTGTACCCAATATCCACGCTACTGTTTGGGGGCCTGTACACAACACCCATTAGAGTCTTTTTACCCTTACTGTTCCTCAGCTCAATCCACACAGACTCTACTTCCCCTGTTCTTAAGTCACCCCTTGCTAAGGACTGAATCTCATTCCTCACCAACAGGGCCACCCCACCCCCTCTTCCCATATTTCTGTCTCTACGATAGCACGTATACCCTGGTACACTCAATTCCCAGGCCTGATCCCCTTGCAGCCATGTCTCTGTTATCCCAACAATATCGTAGATCCCCATTTTCATCTGAGCTTCAAGCTCATCCATCTTATTTCTGACACTACGCGCATTCAAGTATAGAATTCTTAGCCCATTCCTCCTCTCTTTGCTTAAAACACTGTCTATTGTACCTAACCCAGCTCCTTGAACTTCCATCGGGCTAATTGCACCTTGAATTTTGATGACCTTCTCAAGATCACCCAAACCTTCTACACATTTAACCCCATGCTCCTTCTGACCAACCCTCTGTACATGTAACTTTTCCAACACATGTCCTGTCTCACCTTTCTCCTTTACACAATTAATATTTGGGAAACGTGTATTCCCCACCTGTCCCTTATCCTTCATCATATCATCTTCTCTCGTATTCTGGATCCCTGCCCCCTGCACATCTAGTTTAAACCCCCCCCCCCCCCCCCGAGCAGCACTGGCAAACATTCCTGCAAGAATGTTAGTACCCCTCCAGTTCAGATGTAGACCGTCCCTTCGAAACTATTACTATTGAAAAGTTCTATTACTATTACTGTTGAAAAGTAAACTTTACTATTACAGTCAGTGAATGTAAAGCTTTCACAGTCTGTGAATTACCTTTTTGTTTTTTTTTTGCCACTTCTGAATTATATTTATTGATAATGTTCTTAACCAAAGCTGCTTGCTTTCTGTGCAGAGCGTTGTTGGAGCAAGTAGAGCACTGGCAGACCTTTCTTGCACTTGTCAACATGATCATGTTTTGTACAGGAATACCAGGTCACTACCCAGTGAATGAAACTACCAGCTCTTTAACCCTTACCTTCTGGTATACTCTACAGGTATGAAGAATATACTTATGGTCTTGTATAAACCAAACATAACATGCGAACTGCTGTTGCATAATGCTGTTGCTGATTCTTCTCATGGTTTTGCATTGTTGTGTATAGAGAAGTATTTGAGTTTTGAACTTTACAAGAAAAATCAACTTCACTTTTCTTTAAAAGCTACTTTGGTGTGCTTCCTAACCTCTTGATTATTTCTTCCTTGTTTCAGAATGCCAGTATGCAGATTGTTTTGCTTTTAGTTTTAGATTATAAAGGTTTCTTCAGAACCCCGCAGAATAGACCTTCTGAAATCAGAATCAGATTTATTATCTCTAACATATGTCTTGAAATTTGTTGTTTTGCAGCAGCAGTACAGTTTAATATACTGTATATGCATTTTATTATAGACCACAATAAGAAATGGGTATAAAAATAATTAGTGCAAAAAGAGAGCAAATAATGTAGTGTTCGTGGTCTGTTCAGAAATCTGATGGCAGAGAGTAAGAAGCTGTTCCTAAAACTTTGAATGTGAATCTTCAGGCTTAATGGAAGGGTATTTGTTTCATGTGTATTCCCACTGTTTCCTCATAAATGGCCTCCAATAGCTCATTTATTACTTCATGGGTAAATCCATGATTCCTATCTACTTGGGCAGGATCATCTTTCTCATGCAGCTGAAATTTGTCTTTTTCCAGAAAAATGAGTTAGCATTTTGTTTTTCTTCAATCTTATTTGTAACTACTGTGAACCTGAAGATATGATCAGTTTCCCATATGCTCTTCATCCTTTGGTTCAGGGTTTAAATAAAATTCTGCTTATTCCACAGGTTAAGTGCAGTTACAACAATTAAAAAAAAAGTTATTTGTTACACATCAAGTCAGGAAAGGTGAAAAATAACATCACTGTGGTGAATTTCTAATTATTGCCTTTCTGCTTGAAATTGGTGATGTACTCATTACTGGTGCCTTGTGTATCTGGAGTACAGATTTTTAACTATAATTAAAAAGTGGAAAGGTGCACCATATTTAATTATCACATTTTGATACAAAGACACTTGGTGAGATTCGTTTTTTTTCTGAAATGCCTTTCATTAAATACACACTCCTGAGTGAATTAATAATTAGAAATTTTGCACAGTGAACTGTTATTTCTTACCTTTCACTGTATTATGCAGCTAGTGATTTGTGGATGCACTGAAGGTTGAGTTGGTGGTAAGGAAGTTAAATACAATGTTAGCATTCACTTTGAGGGGACTAGAGCAAGGATGTGATACTGAGGCTTATGAAGCATTGGTCAGACCACAATCAGAGTATTGTAAGCCCCTTATCTAAGAAAGGATTTGCCGGCATTGGAGAGAGTCCAGTGAAGGTTCATGAGAATGACTCCAGGAATGAAAGGATTGACATATGAGGAACTTTTGATAGCCCTGGGTCTGATCTTGCTAGAGTTTTGAAGATGGGGGGGGGGGGGGGGGGGGTGGTTCTAATGGAAACCAATTTACTGTTGAAAAGCCTAGATAGTTTGGGTGTGGTTGAGTCTAGGACCAGAGGGCACAGCCCAGAATAGAGGGATGTTCATTTAGAATAGAGTGAGGAGGAAATTTTTTAGCCAGAGGGTGATGAATCTGTGGAATTCATTACCACAGACTGTTATGGAGACCAAGTTTGAGTATATTTAAAGCAAAGGTTGATAGGTTCTTGATTAGTCAGGGGGATCAAAGGTTACAGGGAGAAGGCAGAAGAATGAGTTTGAGAGGGATAATAAATCGGCCATGATGTAATTGTGGAGCAAACTTGATGGGCCTAATAATTCTGATCCTATGTCTTATGTTGTACGAGTTTCTTAATTGCCTCTTCTGAAGTATCTTCCTCTACCACATCCCCTGGCGGGCATTCCATGTATTCACCACTCTTTGTCTAAAAAAAACCAAACAAACATACCTCTGACATCCCTCCGATTCTTTCTTCCAATCAATTTAAAATTATGCCCCCCCCCCCGTATTCACCATTTCAACCCTGAGGGGAAAAAGTCTCTGGTTATTTACTTGATCTGTGTCTCTTATCATCTTATGAAGTCACCTCTCAACCTCCTTTGCTCCAGGGAGAAAAGCTCCAGGTCATGGTTCACTTTATGCAAATGTTTGTATCTGAGATACATATGAATAAACTGCCAGTTAAATTGTATATGTACATTACTGATCTACCCTCACCTAAGGAATTGAAAGCTCTTAATTTATGTTTTCTTTGCTAAAGGAGGTTGCAAAATCAGGCTCTAATTTTGAACTGTAAAAGTTATAGTTACAGTTTATAATAAGCAATTGATGAAAGTGACATAACAGTGATCTTGAAGTGCTAATAATTTTGCATGACTAAGATAAAAATTATCAAAATAAAATTAACATTAGAAGTTTAGTCAGTATACCGGCAGTAGTTAAGGATTTGTGGTAAGACTTTAAAAACCATAAACATGAGAAATTTTCCAGATGCTGGAAATCCAGAGCAACACATACAAAATGCTGGATGAACTCAGCAGGTCAGGTAGCGTCTATTGAAATGAATAGACAGTCGATGTTTTGGGCTGAGACCCTTCTTCAGTATAGGAAAGGAAGGGGTAAGATGCCAGAATTAAAGTTGGGAGGAGGGAATGGGGATAGCTAGAAGGTGATAGATGAAGCCAGGTGGGTAGGAAAGGTAAAGGGCTGGAGATGAAGGAATCTGATAGTAGAGGAGTGTGGATCACAGGAGAAGGGAAAGGAGGAGGGGACCTGGGGGAGGTGATAGGTAGGTGAGAAAGAAGTAAGAGGTCAGAGTGGTGAAGAAGAGAGTGGGAAGGGAATTTTTTTTTGTTTGCCAGAAGGAGAAATCAATATCAATGCCATCAGGGTGGAGGCTATCCAGACAGAATATAAGGTGTTGCTCCTCTACCCTGAGAATGGCCTCACCTTGGCACCAGAGGAGGCCATGGATTGACGTGTCATAATGGGAATGGGAATTAAAATGTGGTTACCAGGAATTACCGCTTTTGACATATGGAACAGAGATTCTTGACAAAGCAATCCCAAATTTGCAACAGGTCTCACCAACGTCGAGACTGCATTGGGAGCACTGGACACAACAGATGACCCCAGCAGATTTGCAGGTGGAGTGTTGCCTCACCTCGAAGGTCTTTTCGGGCCCTGAATAGAGTTGAGGGAGGAGGTGAATGGGCAGGTGTGTCACTTAGGCTGCTTGTAGTAATAAGTGCTGGGGGGGGGGGCAGTGAGATTAGTAGGGAGGAATGAATGGACAAGGGAATCACAGAGGGAGTGATCCTACGGAAAGCAGAGAGATGGAGAGGTAAAGATATGTTTGGCGGTAGGATCCCTTTGGAGATGACGGAAATTGTGGAGAATGATGTATGCAGTAAGTCTTGGGGTGGTATGTAAGGAAAAGAGGATCTCCATCTCTGTTAGGATGGTAGGAAGATGGTGTGAGTGCAGGTGTTTGGGAAATGGAGGAGCGCTGTCAGTGAAGGTGCCAAAGGGTTTCGGCCCGAAACGTCAACTGTACTTTTTTCCATAGATACTGCCTGGCCTGCTGAGTTCCTCCAGCATTTTGTGTGTGTTGCTTGAAGTGTTGGGCAGCATTGCTGGAGAAGACTTTGAACATGAACTGTTCTACGTAGCCAGCGAAAAGGCAGGCATAACTGTGGCCCATGTGGGTGCCCATAGCTGCTCCTCAAGTCTGGAAAAAGTAGGAGGAGCCGAATGAAAAATTGTTGAGGTTGAGGGCCAGTTCTGTCAGACAGGGGAAGGTGGTGGTGGAGTGGAACTGGTTGGCTTTTTATTGAAAAAGAAGCATAGAGATTTAAGGCCTTATTCTTGGGGAATGAAAGCATATCGGGACTTGACATCCATGGTGAAAATGAGGCAGTAAGGGCCAGGGAATTGAAAGCTATTGGGGAGGTTGAGAGCATGAGAAGTGTTGTTGGATGTAGTTGGGAAGGGACTAAGTCAAGGGGGATAGAATGGAGTAGAGGTATGAGGACACAACTTTTATTGCACCGTGCTCTTGAGTAGAAGGACGTGGGAGTGCTTGTTCATGTATCATAAAAGGTTGGTTTGCAGGTGCAGCAGGCTATCAAGAAGGCAAATGGAATCTTGACCTTCATTGCTAGAGAGATTGAATTTAAAAGATGGACGTCATGCTGCAACTGTATAGGGTACTGGTGAGGCCTCATCTGGTGTACTGTGTGCAGTTCTGCTCTCGTTCTTTGAGGAAAAATATACTGTCCTTGAGGCATGCAGAGGAGGTTCACCAGGTTGATTCCGGAGATGAGGGGGTTAGACTATGAGGATAGATTGAGTCGCCTATGAGTGTACTCAGCGGAATTCAGAAGAATGAGAGGAGATCTTATAGAAACATATAAAATTATGAAAGGGGTAGATAAAATAGAGACAGGAAAGTTGTTTCCATTGGTAGGTGAGACTAGGACTAGGGGACATAGCCTCTAGATTCTGGGGAGTAAATTTAGGATGGAGATGAGGAGGAACTGCTTTTCCCAGAGAGTGCAGAATAGTGGAATTCTCTGCCCAATGAAGCAGTGGAGGCTACCTCAGTACATATCTTAAATATCTTAAGGTTGGATAGATTTTTGCATAGTCGTGGAATTTAGAGTTATGTGGAAAAGCCAGGTGGGTGGAGATGAGTCCATGGCCAGATCAGCCATAATCTTAATGAATGGCAAAGCGGGCTCAATAGGCCAGGTGGCCTACTCCCACTCCTATTTCTTATGTTCTTATGTAACCACTGATGTCAGGCTAACTGGTCTATAATTTCTTCTCTGCTGCCTTCCTCCTTTCTTAAAGAGTGGGGTGACATTTGCAATTTTCCAGTCTTCTGGCACCATACCAGAGTCCAATGATTTTTGAAAGATCATTAATAATGCCTCCACAATTTCTACTGCCTCCTCTTTCAGATCCCTAGGGTGCAGTTCATCTGGTCTGGGAACTTGTGTATTCTTAGGTCTTTCAGCTTTTTGAGCACCTTCTCCCTTGTAGTAGTAACTGCATTCACTTCTTTTCCCTCATACCCTTCAACATCTGGCACACTGCTAGTGTCTTCCACAGTGAAGACTGATGCAAAATACTCATTTAGTTCATCTGACATCTCCTTGTCCCCCACCATTATTTCCCTGGCCTCATTTTCTAGCGATCCATTATCCACTCTTATCTCTCGTTTATGTTTTACATACTTGAAAAAGCTTTTTACTATCCACTTTGATATTGTTTGCTAGTTTGCTTTCATATTTCATCTTATCTGTACTTTTTAGTTGCTCTCTGCAGGGTTTTAAAAGCTTCCCAATCCTCTGTCTTCCCACAAGTTTTTGCTTTGTTGTATGTCTTCTCTTTTGGAAGTAAGTATGGGGGAGGGGAATATCAGAGGTAAGTTTTTTTACACAGAGTGCATGGAATGCTCTGTCAGGGGTGATGTTAGAGACTGCTGTGTTAGGGGCATTTAAGAAACTCTTAGATAGACATTAGGAAAGACACCTACATTTAACTTCCACTCTATTAGGCTATTCCTCAGCCTAATAGAGTGGAACTCCATCATTGCAATCTGACAGGGAAATAATGATTTTTTGTTTAGTTTTATGTTTCTAGAAACTCCTATCCTCTAGAGCTAAAAGACACTTTTTGGTACAAATTTGATTGTTTCCAAACACCGTTGACTGCATAGAAAGTAACTGAGGTGAAAAAGAGAATGAAAGTTTACTTTGATCTGTTTTTAAAATTAGAACTACTTAGCTGCTTGTATGTCAGAAGTGTAATTCTCAACAAAAATCATTAGTTACTGAAATTATTTCCCCTTGCATTTATTTTAAATGAATGAATTACAATTTCAGATGTGTACTAATTATCCTTGAAAAGTGAAGGGGAACCTGCATGTTGTGCTGAAGATTCATTAACATTGTTCCATTTCATTCCAATTCATATGTTTTAGAAGTTATTAATTAAAGTATATCTTTTTCTTGTCTGTCTTGTAGGATGATATAATGTCATTTGAAGCTGAGAAGCAGGTTGTATATCTACAAGTTTATCGTCCTGTTTACTTTCAGTTAGTTGATGTTCTGCTCCACAAAGCTCAGTTCCCTTCAGATGAAGAATATTCCTCTTGGTCGTCCGATGAAAAAGAACAATTTAGAATATACAGGTAAGAAAGTAATGCTCCACAGGAATAATATTTAGGTGTTTACAGTCCAGTAAGCGTCTTGTTCTTTTTTTCTGCTTGCTAATTGTTGAAACTTGATATTGAATAGATGATAATGACACTTTACAGATTATTAATCACATGGTGAACATTGCAAGTTATTTATAAAGAGAAATTAAAAATCTGTCCTCTGTTCAAGACTAAATTATATTGTGTCCTTGAATGAATACAAGTGATTTTCTGTTTTATGAATATTGGTGTTTCCATACCAGGCTGTGATGCAACTAGTCAATATACTGTCCACCACACATCTGTAGAAGTTTGTCTGAATTTTAGTTGTCATGCTGAATCTTTGCAAACTCCTAGGGAAGTAGAGGTGCTACCGTACTTTCTTCATAACTCTGCTTGCATGCTGGGCCCAGGTCAGGATCCCTGAAATAATGATACTGAGGAATTTAAATTTGCTGACCCACTCCACCTCTGATCTTCCTTTGAGGACTGGACCGTGGACCTCTGGTTTCCTCTTCCTGAGTCAATAATCAGCTCTTTGGTCTTACTGACACTGAGTAAGAAGTTGTTGTTGTGACAGCACTCAGCCAGATTTTCAGTCTCCCTCCTTTATACTGGTTCATCAACACCTTTGACTCAGTTTGCGACAGTGGTGTCATTAGTTAATGTGGCATTGAAGCTGTGCTTAGCCACACAGTCACAAGTGTAAAGCAAGTAGAGTTGGGCTAAGCACACAGTCTTGTGGTGGCTTCTGTGTTGATAGAGATCGTGGAGCAGATGTTGCCAAACTGAACTGACTGTGGTCTGCAAGTGTGGAAATCGAGGATCTGATTGCACAAGGAGGTATTGAAGCCAATGTCTTAAAGCTTATTGATTAGTTTTGAGAGGGTGTTGATGTTGAATGCCGAGCTGTAGTTGGCAAAGAGCATCCTGATGTATGCATCTTCACTGTCATGATATTCCAGGGTTGAGTGAAGAGCTACTGATTTAGCACCTCCTGGGACCTGTTGTGCTAGTAAGCAAATTGAAGCAGATCCAAGTGGTTTCTCAGGCAGGAGTTGATTTGTTTCATCACTGACCTCTCGGAACACATCATCACAGAGGATGTAAGTGCTACTGGACGATAGTCTTGAGTTAGGTTACCATGTTCTTCTTAATCACTGGTATAAGTGAAGTCTGAAGCAGGCGGGTACCTCAGACTGCGGAAGCGAGAGCTTAAAGATCTCAGTGAACACTCCAGCCAGTGATCAGCACAGATCTTTAATACTTTGCCAGTTACCTAGTCTGGGCTGGATGCTTTTTGTTGTTCTACCCTCTTGAAGGTTGCTTGTAGAAAGTATTGAGCTCATCTGGAAGTAAAGCCCTGTGGTTGCTTAGGTCGCTTGATTTTACTTTATAAGAGGTGATAGCATTCAAGTCCAGCCACAACTGTTCAACATCCTCCTTTGATTCAAGTTCAGTCTGGAATTGCCACCTTGTACATGAGATGGTTTTCTGGAAATTGTACCTGGACCTTTTGTAACTTTCTTGGTCACCTGACTTTGATGCCTTTGATCTGGCCATCAGCAGATTGCAGATCTCATATTTCACCCAGGGCTTCTGGTTGGGAAGAGTCTGAATGATTTTGTCGGGCCATAGTCGTCTAAACTATTTTAATAAAGTCCATGACAACTGTGGTGTATTCATTCAGATCTACAGATTTGAACATGGCCCAATCCACTGACTCAAAACAATCCAGTAGCCACTCTTCTGCCTCCTGCGACCACTTCTTTGTTGTCCTAATCTCTGCAGCTTTGCTCTTTACCTTCTGCCTGTACTCAGGGAGGAGAAGGACAGCCACATGATCAGATTTACTGAAATGCACTCTGGGCATAGAACAGTAAATAGTATGATGGTGGTCTAGTGTGTTGGGACCTCTGGTGCTGCAGGTTATGTGTTGATGCTAATTGGGCAGGGATTTCTTCAAACAAGCCTGGTTAAAGTCCCTGACTGTGATTTGAAATGAGTCAGGATGGACTGTTTCTTGTTTGGAGACAGCATCATCAGGTATCTCAAGTGCTTGATTGTAGTGGGCTGCTGGTGGTATATAAGCTGCGGTGAGGATTATGGAGGAGAACTCCCTATGTAAATAGAACGGACAGCATTTAATCATTAGGCGTTCAGGTCAAGGGAACATGAGTTTGACAAAACTGCCACATTGCAGCACAACCTAGAGTTTATCATGAAACACAAACCTTCACCTATTGCCTTTTCCAAATCAGCAGTTCAGTTCATCCTGTGAATTGAGAAGCTTTTGGGTGTGATCGCTGTATAGTTAAAATTTAATAGAAATTTAGATTCCTGGCAAATCTACAGGTTTGTTTACAAAATGGAGTAGAGATTGTGGATTAGCCATGATGTTATTAAATGGTAGAATTGTGTCTAGTGGTACCTTTGGCATTATCCTGCTTCTATTGTGGAATCTTCAGTTCCTTCATTATAGCTTCTTCCATTGTGGATTATGCACCTGTAAATGGTGGTATATAAATGCTCCATTTCATTTGATGAAACTAAGAATTCTGATATTCTTTAAGTGTTAAAGGGGTGAATTTTCAATTCTATGTTTTAAATGTTTGAGTAATTTTGATGTAAATACATTTATAATTTTGCTTAATTATTTTAACAAATTGTATCTGTCCTTGGCAGAGTTGATATCTCTGACACTCTGATGTATGTATACGAAATGCTGGGAGCTGAACTGCTAAGTAATCTGTATGATAAATTAGGAAGACTTTTAACTAACTCTGAGCAACCAACATCATGGCAGGTGAATACAAGTTTGTTGTACTACAACTAATGATTTATTTATGTTCAATTTATTGTAAATATCATTTTAATCTTCATTTTAGAATTATATCCTCATTAATTTATAAATGCAGAAATTCTGGACTTGATGTATTGTAACACTTTTCTCCTCTCTGTTTAGCACATTGAAGCCTGTTTGTATGGGTTTCAATCCATTGCAGAAACCAATGATGTCAACTATTCTGACGTAATTCCAGGATTGATTGGTCTTATCCCACGGATAAACATCAGCAATGTGCAGTTAGCTGACACAGTAATGTTTACAATAGGTATGCATTATAACTTTTGAGTATATTTATTAATGAGGCAGCTATTCCTAATAACTATGGTTTGCTTGCTCTTGGTCTGATAACTTCATAGTAATATTTATACAGCACAGAAACAGTCTTTTCAGCCTATCATACCGATGCTGATCATTAAGTATCTTTGTACACTAATCCCATTTATCAGCACTAGCTTTTAGCCATCTGTGTTAGTGACTCAAATCCTCGTGTCGATATCTTATTGAAGTTGAGAGTACACACCTCCACCACCATTCATTCAGGCAGTGCTTTCCAGGGCCCAGCCATCTTCAGGGTAACCACATGCTGCTTTCACCACCTTATGTACCACTTTAAACATCCATGGATTTGTACACTGAGGTCCCTCTGTTCTTCAAAATTGCCTTAGGTTCTGCCATTCATTTTGCGTGGCCTATCCTTATTCTTTATATCCAAGTGCACAGTCTTGTATTGATCAGGATTAAATTCCAATTGCTGTTACTCTGCACATTATATCAACTGATAATACTCCTTTTGGATGAGGGGTTCAGAAACAGGTTCTTTGGCCCATCATTTGCTAGTCAGGACAGATTTCAGGTATTGTGTTATCCACTTGGGCAATGTGTTTAAATTCCATTTGCTCCCTGCATGAAAAGCTTCTTCCTCAAATCCCTTTTAATTCTCTTTTGATCCCTCTGACCCTAGTCTTGTGCCCTTTAGATTTTGCCATCCATGTTTTGAGGGGAAAATCTTTCCACTTACCAAAGGGGTAATCCCTGGCTAATATTTATATTTCCATTAAAACCACGTAAAGTAGATTATCCTGAAATATGAATTTCTTTCTCATAAACACTGCTTGCTATCCAGAGTATTTCTAGTATTCTCTTTTTAAATTTCCTGTCAGCAGCAGCTGTTCTATTATTATTCTGTAATATGTTGATTTTTGTCGGCGCTGGCTACATGCAAACTGCATGCCAAGTCACTTGAATTACAATCACTTAGTAACTTGCAGCAAAATAAAATCAGATACCTAGAGCTCTCTCAAACCATTTGTACTTAAAATATAGAAATTCCTATTCTTTTGATGATTGCTGTGATTGTCATTGCAGTTTGAGTGCCCTTTTTGTTCTAAATCTATTCTAATTTCTATTGTAGGTGCACTAGCCGAATGGCTGGCTGACCACCCTGTGATGATCAACAGTGTATTACCACTGGTACTGCATGCTTTGGGCAACCCAGAGCTTTCCATATCCAGTGTTTCCACGCTGAAAAAGATCTGTAGAGAATGCAAGTATGACCTACCTCCCTATGCTGCTAATATTGTGGCTGTTTCTCAGGTAATGATCACTGAGACTTAATAACTATACTTGTAGTAGTGAGTAATTGTATCTCCTTACATTTAGGAGACTGAACTAAAAGTTTTGCTGATACTTTAGAAATAATGAGCAGTATACTTTAGTTATTATAGAAAATTTAATTTCTCAGTTATGAGTACATATTGTGAATAATATCACTTATTTAGAAAAATATTTTTTTAAAGTTACTGATAAAAAAGTTGATGATATTTTGTGTCTGAGGATGAAAATTAATTGAGAGGTACAACATGTTTGTATGGAAAAGGGTTCTTGTAAAAGTCCTTTATTAATAATGGTCAAGTGGGTTTTTTCTGGATGGATTTTGCATATTATGCTCATAGATAAAGAGAAATTTGGACATGCAGTGATCTTAGATTTGCATTGCGAGCACAGATTATTCTAATGATAAGGTTGAGGTGCACTTAGATGTATTTTTAATCTGACATTCCTGTTATATTACCAACTGAAATAAATAAGTACAGAATTGGAAACAAGTAAAAGTTGACTATATGCTGTTGAAAGTTGTATTTGAAATTCAGTTTTGGAGAAGTTGAAGTTTTACTGAAATAGATTAAATGAGTATAATTTTTTTGTGAACAGTTCATATCCATTTCCCACCTTAACATCTTTAACAGTAAAATTAAATAATGAAATATTTTTATTTAGTTGAATTGAAATTTTCATGAGACTTATCAGGGTTGAGGTTAAAGGATAGGTAATAGTTGTGTAGTGTGTTGTAATTTAACAGATGATAATTGGTATTTTCTGTTTTATTGTTGTTTTCCACAGGAAGTTTTAATGAAACAAATTCATAAGGTCAGTTGATTAAAATTTATTGATATTAAAACAAATATATCAATGAAGTACTTGTATTCACATCTATAAAAATATTTTTTCACTCTTTATAAAACTAGTACTGAACTGCTTCAAATTTTAGTTGGAATTGCCTTAAACATCTGCACTACATATATAGACCATAAGACATTGGGGTGGAATTTGGCTGTTCGGTCCATTGGCTTTGCCTTGCCATTCAATAATGGATAGTTTTTTTCAACTTCATTCTCTGCATCTTCCCTGTAACCCTTAACCCCCTTACCAATTACAAACCTGTCAATCATTTGCCTTAAATATCATACCAGAGGATCTGTTCTGGAATTAGCATGTAAGTGCCAAAATAAAGAAGGCACGGCAGCACCTCTACTTTCTTAGAAGTTGGCTCAGATTTGACATGTCACCGAAAAATTTGACAAACTTCTGTTGTTGCACAATGAAGAGTGTCCTGATTGGTTGCCTCACTACCCATTATGGAAACACCACTACCCAAGAATGGGAGGGTCTTCTAAAAGTGGTGAATATAGCATAGTCCATCACAGGCAAAGCCCTCCCCATCACTGAGCACATCTGCAAGGTGCGTTGCCACAAGGAAGTAGCATTCATCATCTATTCCTTCCACCATTGTGCCCATGCTCTAACATCGGGAAGGAGGTACAAGGGCCTTAAGTGCCACACCACCAGATTCAGGAACAGTTATTACCCTTCAACCATCAGGATCCTGAGCCAGCATGGTAACTTCAGTCACCTCAACTCTGAAATACTTCCACATCTTATGGATTCATGGCACAATCTATGGACATGCTTTCAAGACTGTACAACTCTTGTTCTCAGCATTATTTTATCTATCTATCTATCTATCTACTCTTTCTACGTATCTTTGTGTATCTGTAGTCTTTTTGCACGTTGGTTGTCAGACTTTGTGTGTGGTTTTGTATTGATTCTATTGTACTTCTCTGTTCTATTGTGAATGCCTGCAAGAAAATGAATCACAAGGTAATATATAGTGACATATGTACTTTGATCATTTGCTTTGAACTTTGAACTCAATGACTTATCCACTACAACACTCTATGGGGAAGAATTCCACAGATTCACAACCTACTGGATGAAGAAATTCTTCCTCATCTCAATTCTTTATTCTATGGAATTCTTTATTCTTTACTTCCCCTCAGATCCTAGACTCTCCTACTATTGGAAATGTACCTTTATATGGATTCTAACTTTTGTATATAATTAATCTTAGTGCAAAAAAAGTGTAAAGTTTATCCTTTTACAACGTAAATAATGCCACTGGATGTGGAATGAGTTGTTAGAAATTGCATAAGATATAGAGTAAGATTCTATCTGCAAATGTATTTTGGTCACTGTTGCTGATGTATTAAAAATGAATGACAATGTAATTTCAGTAAGATGCACACTGATTAGACTGTAGATACAACTGATAGGAAGGAAAAGAGTAATCTAACTGAAAATCCTTTAGAAAGGAATACTGAAAATCACAAACACCTTATAAATGTTTAGTATGTGTTATTCAAAGCTCCCACAGGAACATAGGAACGTAAGAAATAAGGAATAAGCCATCTAGCGCTTTGAGCCTGCTCCGCCATTCAATAAGATCATGGCTGATCTGACCATGGACTCATCTCTACTTGCCTGCCTTTTCCCCATAACCCTTAATTTCCCTACTAGGCAAAAATCCATCATGCATTGTCTTAAATATATATACACTGAGGTTGTCTCCGCTGCTTCATTGGACAGAAAATTCCACAGATTCACCACTCTGGGAAAAGCATCGTTCCTGCCTCTAACTTGTCTATTCCTTTCATAATTTTATGTGTTTCTGTAAGATCTCCTCTCATTCTTCTGAATTCCAGTGAGCACAGCCCCATGTGAATCAATCTCTCCTATTAGTCTAACCCCCTCATCTCTGAAGTCAACCTGGTGAACCTCCTCTGCACCACCTCCAAGGCCAATATATTCTTCCTCAAGTAAGGAGACCAGAATTGCACGCAGTACTTCAGGTGCAGCCTCACCAATACCCTGTACAATTTCAGCATAACCTCCCTGGCCTTAAATTCAATCCCTCTAGTAATGAAGGCGAAGATTCCATTTGCTTGCTGCACCTTCAAACCAACCTTTTGTGATTCAAGCACAAGCACTCCCAAGTCCTTCTGCACAGTTTCTGAAGTTTCAGAATGTGATTGTTTATGAACATTTATATATATATATATATCTATTTTTTTTTCCCCCAAAATCCAGTAGAGTTGCCCAGATTATACAACATTATTTCTTGTCCAATTTTTACAGGTCTTGTTCTGATGTTTTTTGTTTTAAAACAATTTTGTTTTCTTTGGTGTTGCAAAAATGTGATTAATTTTGATTACTTCTGTTTTCAAATATAAAAAATTTATTTTCACTTAAGCTTTTTTTCCCTCTTTATTTTAGACAAGTCAGTGTATGTGGCTGATGCAGGCACTGGGATTCCTGCTCTCTGCTCTTCAAGTGGAGGAAATCCTTAGGAACCTGCACTCCCTCATCAGCCCTTACATCCAGCAACTGGAGAAACTTGCTGAAGAGCCGGTATGTACAATGAAAAGCCAGCATCTTTACAAGATGCATATAATCCTGAAACCAAGATTTCAAGATTATATGCAACTATTTGAACTCCTTGTTCGTGTCATTCCTCCAGCAGTTTTATTTTCATCTTTTCTCTGTAGTAAGGTGTTTTATGCAGTTTCCTTACATCCTGAATCTCAAAACATTGCATCCTCTATGTCAGTTTCTTTAATTCTAAGAATTATAAACACCATAGAAATACAAGGGCATGGATAAACAACTATTTGGCACAATATTGATTTGTATTCAAGCACATACATTAAAACGTTATTTGATTTTTAAAGTGTGCAATTAAATTTGACCGCAATTTAATTATTGGCACTGATTTAAAATACTTGAATTCCCTGCACCAATATGTATGCAAATAATATTTCCTGAAAGTCAACACTTCCAATCTTAGCAAGCACTTTCAAAAGAATAAATAAATGGTTAATGTTTCCTGAAATATGATAAAATCAAAGGCACGGAAAGCAGATTTAATCAGTTGAAACTCTCACAGTTAATGTTCAAGACCTCTCATTTGAGCAAACTACTGAATTTTAAGCATTTCTGCTATTTTTCTTGATCACAAATGTATGTGGCATATTATACCAAAGATTTATCCTTCATTAAAAATATCCTATCGTTCTCAGAAGGCTTCTTTGTAAGTTTTAATGTACTTCTATCTTTTTCTTTTGTATTATTTTCAGTATAATTTAATACATACCATTTAATTCTAAGTCATATTTTTTCTTCCTCCTCATATTATTTAGCTTGCTGCTTGATTTTATTTTCTTAGTTCAGCCATTTTTCATTGAGAAATAAATCTAAATTGATTTCGCCATACCTTATCCAACACCTACCTAATTTTGGCACATGTACTTTATAAAGCCTGCAGGACTGTCTTTTTGATGTGATTTGCACAACACAGAGGACCATTGGATTCAAAAAATAAAAAAGAAGACGTGTTGAACATGTACAAATGCTGGTTAGCTACTAGAGTAATGTGTGCAGTTCTAGCTGCACACTTTAGAAAGAGTGCAAAACCTTTTTACAAGAATATTATCAGGAATACTTACTTTTACTTGGGCCCTTAGCTCTGAAGTGGAGCATAGGCCATTGATACCTCCATCTCCATCGTCCTTTGAGGTTGATGGTATGATTGGAGTTCATCAATGATTCTTGCAATCCATTGCATCCACTGTTCAGGGCTTTGGCCTTTGCAGCTTCACCACAGCTCTTTTCCATCTCTCACGATGGGGATGTAGGGTTGGACTTTTGAGAGGCTTTTTTAGGAATGAGCATCTATAAAGATGGGGAAGTTGGGATTGATGTCTTAGAGCATAGAAAACCTTTGAAAAGACTTAGTAAAGAATGTACAAGTTTGTGATTGATGTAGATCTGGTAAGTAAAGGGAATATATTCTCAATGGTTAATTGTGTAGTGGCACGTAAAAGAAAACTTTTCTGAGGAATGGTTAGGAACTAAAATTCAGTATGTGTAAAGGTAGTGGAAATGCAATCAGTTAATGCTTCAAAAGGTAGTTGATTAGTGTGATGAGACAGATGGGAAGCTGGAATTTCTAATACCCAAAATTGGATATTAGCAGTTAGATATCTGAAATAAAAACTGATTAAAATTTGGGAATGCTCAGCTGAACTGATGGAAGGGCTTGAACTTGAAATGTTAACAGTTTCTATCTCTAAAGAGGCTGCCTGCCCTCCTAAGTATATTCAGCATTCCAGCATTTTTGAGACTGATGGGAATGCTTTTCTAGGAGCTGACATGGACCTAATGGGATAAATCTTGGTGATCACATAAGAAAACTGTGTCCTATTCATTATACTACGCTACCGTGCTGCCCCAAATGATTTAATTTATTTTTTACTTGAATGTACTGCATGGGCTGGAAAGGCCTGTTCTGTGCTGTATTTCTAAATCCAAAAATTTTTTGGGATGACACAGTAGTGTAGTGGTTAGCCCTGAGTTTTACAGTATCAGCGACTCGGCTTCAATTCCCACTGCTGTCTGTAAGGAGTTTGCATGTTCTTCCCATGACAATGTGGGTTTCTTCCCACAATCCGGTTAGTTGGTGAATTGGTCATTGTAAATTGTCCTGTGATTAGGCTAGGTTTGTACGGTGGCACAGCTCAAAGGGCCAGAAGGACCTATTCTGCACTGTATCTCCATAAATGAACAAAACATTTTTAAATCCTTAATGCCTCATCAGTATTACTAATTGAATTATGTTTCCCAGTTCAGACATTAAAATTCAAAAGTCTTGTTGCTGCTTTTTGATCCTCATCTGTGTTTCTCATTAATTCCACTTTTCAAGTTGTTGTATTTTATCGACAGAAGAGAGCCAGGTATTGCATAATTGTATAAACGTTGATTATCTGTCAGTCCCTATTCTTTTCCCACATCCTTTTTAAAATTGGATATCTTCATCACTTTTTAGAAGACTGGTAGTAAATTTTACCTTTGGTGCTGATTGATCCAAATAAGCCAACGCGATTTAAAAAAAAAATTAACTCCTTACTCCTTTTTGATCTCTATGCAGACTTTAAGGATTTTGCAATATTTCGTATTTATCAGTCTTAAATTTATCCTCTGCAATTTCTTTTCAACTTCCGTAACTCCCATTATAATCGAAAGTCTGGCAAGCTTGTATTTAGTTTTAAATATAAAACTGTTTCTATAGTTGAGACATAAAAACTCTTTTCTTTAGCCAAGTGAAATCATATGTCAGGTGACCCATGATTCAGATTTTTAATAAAGCTAGATTCACGTATGATCTCTTTTTTGCAGCTTATAGCTTATAATGGAGTATTCCACATAGACGTGCAAGATATCTTACAAGTTCTTGCAGTTGGCACCCTAAAATTCTCCAGTCCATTTACAAAGTCACAGAACATTTTTAATGTTTTCAAAAATAAATTTGTCTCCCTGACTTTCCTTTCTATGTTCATGCTCTTTGTTTTATTAAAAGCCATAATTAATATAATACTTTAAAGTAGTGGGTTTTAAAGTGGGGATTTGCGACTGGGTATATAGATCAAAATCCACTAAATAGGTTTGGAAAAGATCAGTAATATGTGATGCAAAGAGTACAAATAATAAGCAGGAGCAATGTGCAAGGGAGAGCAAAGAAAAAGCGAGGTTGGGGAATTGCATGCCCTGTGTAAAACTTGGTTGTGCTTAATACACAACAATAACGATATGTGATATTGAAATAAATATGAAGGGTCATTTTTTTTTAATAACACTGCCTTTTAAGGTTTAACCAAAGTGGTTTTGTTGCATCTCCAGTTAGATTTATAGTTGATTGTTTATTGTTATTGAATGATGTTGGTTATTGAGTGACGTTGGTTAAGGTGGGTCACTGGAAAAAAATTATAACTAGTTCTTTGAGTAGGTTTACTTATATTCATTGTTAATTGACTATTGTACTGGTCATACTGTTTTTTTAAACATGAGCCCTATATTCTAATACTGTGGAGCTAAAAAGATATTTTCATAAAAATATATAAATAAATTCACTGACTTTCTCCAAATTATTTCCAAATTATTCTAGGATGAGTATAATTAAGGTAGAAAAATTTGCTAATTTTTAGTCTTGTTAGCTGCTTCAGAATTTATCCTATTGACTCTAAAATCTTCTAAGATATTAACAACTTAAAAATAGTGTGGCAAATAAGCAATATTCTAACCAATGAATATTCTGTCACAATGGTTAAAGCCTTGTATTTTTGGAAGCACCTTTAATGTAGTGCAGTGGCTTAAAATGATTCACTTTAGCATTCCTGAACAAACTTTGCACAGTCTTTGTGAAGAGATTGGCTCTAAAATAAATCTTGCAGGAAGAAAAGCCGAAGGAGATGTGGTGAATTTTGTTTGGTTTTGGGCTGACGTTGGAAGGAGTTACTGACACTTAAAGCCGGAGAAGTTTTAAGACGCAGTAATGGCGGAGTGATTAAAATGATGAATGCTTAAGATTTTGAAATTGGATAAGTACAAATATCTTTGGAGGAGATCTTTATAAAGCCACCTTCAATTTATAAAATCCAACTTGCTTAATATCTCCCTCCTAATGGATGAATATTAGTATTGGGATTAGCAGGATTTTCATTGCTCATCTCCCTAATTCATTTTGGTACATTTTTATACTCCTAAACTGTAGTTAATTCCTGTCTTCCAGGAGGTTTTGCTACATTACTTTTTAATTTTTATTTTAATTTTCTTATTTATCCATTTTGGTTTATTTGGATATCTATTTTGCAAATTTTATCTTGCATTCTACAGAACTCTTGTGACCCATTGGTTTAATAAGCGAAAGTCTATGTAATCAGAAAATATAATAACAGTTTTTAAATTGGGGGAGAAAATGTTTTCACTGGCTGCTTTATCATTAACTGGAGGCCACAGAACTAAAATAAATTTTAACAGATTGGAGGGGAAGACAAGGATGATAAAAAATCTTAATGCATTTCCTGAAAGGATGCCCATAGTGGATTCATTTGTATCTTTCAAAAGAACTCCAGTATGTAATTCAATGGGTAGGGTTACAAAGCTGTAGGGGAAAAAATATGGATAATTAGTTGCATACTACTGGCAAGGGTAAAATGGCTGAGTATGCTCCTTGTGTATATGATTGACTGCAGTCAACTTGAAAACTTTTGTCCTCTTTTGATCCATAAAGAGCTCTGTTCTTTTAAAGGCTAGAACTTTCAAATCTCTTACTATCTTTCCTTTTGGTTAGTCCTGACGAAGGGTCTCGGCCCGAAATGTCGACAGCACTTCTCCCTATAGATGCTGCCTGGCCTGCTGTGTTCCACCAGCATTTTGTGTGTGTTATTTCCAGATTGTTGCATTGAGTATTCATGGCCTCAAGTTTCATAGTCTGCGTGCTACCCTTTATTCAAACAGTACTTTTGCATTGCAGTAGTGACTATGCTGTGTCTTGTGTTTTCCATTTGTTAAGTTGCTGTATCTTCCATTCACTCAGACCATTAGCAAAATAAATGACATTTATGTTTAAGATGGTATTCCATTGTTGCTGTCTTGCAGTTCCTCCTTGCTATTATGCATACTCTGTCCAACCTGGATGTATGGTTATCTTGTCTGACTTGCCAAACTGTTGAATGCTCTTCCTCTACTTAATTTCATTTTCTGCAGGCTTCAAGTCATTTATGACTTTTAAAATTCTTCCTTAACAGAATATGGATTTTTATTTTATTTGTGATCCTTGGGTTTAAGTTCTAAACTATCAATTACTTGTCCATTTTGCCCACTAGAATTCTGCTTCTTTGTCTTATGGTCTAGAATTGAGTGAAAACTGAAGAAAATGGAAGGTAATATGAG
This sequence comes from Hypanus sabinus, assembly GCF_030144855.1. Lineage (NCBI taxonomy): Eukaryota > Metazoa > Chordata > Chondrichthyes > Myliobatiformes > Dasyatidae > Hypanus > Hypanus sabinus. The sequence continues at coordinate 42,975,240 of NC_082716.1, read as the reverse complement.
AAATGTATGTGTGTTTCGAGGACCCGATCAAGTTGTATTTAGTGTCCTTTTAAATGTTCCGAAAAACATTATGCAGTTAAAATTAATTGCTACTACTTAAATTTAAACTTAAATTGCCTCCAAATTGAGGCTACTGTAAAATGAAGCTGAAATTCAAAAAGTGCACATATAATTGTTCATTTAAAATTTAGTCTCAAATGTTTTGTATGTCTCAAATATTTCATATTTTGCAATCAAATAGCAGTGATTATTATCTAGAAAAATGCCCTAACTATTTTGTGGTAAATAGAATCAATCGAAATTGGTTAACTAATTTGCAGGACATCGGGTTAATAGGTTTTTTTGTAGTCAAACAGTGTCTTGAAATCTACAACTGGACATGCCTTTTAACATACCTCTGTAACAAACCAGCACTATCTTCTTTCTGGATTAAAGTATCAGGATGGATACACAAGTGAGACTGAAAGCTATATTTTGATTTAGCAGAAAATAGTCTATGCCGTATCAGTAGAGAGAATAGACAAGTTATGTCAGCTGTTGTGTGATCACAGTATGATTTTGTAGGCATTTGCTTCTGTTTCAGATATGAAGTATTTTTTCCACAAGTGGTACATCCTAGATTTGGATACTGTGCAGGCAAAAATCCTTAATGTCATGACCGAGAGTTCTGTAATAGCGAATGTGTTTTGTACATTGTTATTGATGCTATACTTAATATATGCATGAAACGTGATTGAAATTGTACTTGTATTTTCTGTGCATCATATTGTGCATTCTGTGGCCAACCTTTTACATTCTATGCGTCAATTTTTTCATACCTGAGTTCAAATGCGCCATACAACTCATGTACTCCCATTCAATTCTTGTAAAAATATGTTAATATAGACATATTTAGCATTTTTACATGATATATTGATTTAATATAAAAACAGGTAAACATTACTTAATGAGACTTTTAACAAATATATTTTGTTTCCTTTTGATTTCTTCCTTTTTCTTAATCACATATTCTTTCTGTAACTCAGACCCAAGCACTAGCTTCAGTTTTCCTTCTATTTCAGTCTGATGTTGTGTTTTATAGTGTCTATTAAGATCATGTCTTCTATTATGTGAGAAAGTGTTTTCACAAGCAATGCACAATGGTTTTCCTGACGGACCTGCTATAAATAAGAACTCATTTTCCCACTGTTCATTGAATTCACACTTACTATCACTTTCTGCTTTTCTTTTGCATTGTGATGGGTAACTGAATGTAAAAACAAGGCTTGATTTTCGAAGAAGTACAAAACTGCAAATGTTCACAAAGGACGAACAAAGCACAACTCCGTAGCACACGAGTGTTAATTGTAAACTGACTGGCAAAAACCCGCAATGCACCGCTGGTGCAGACACCTGGTGCCTCGGGATCAAACAAGTATCAAATGTGTATTGAACAGTTATGGAACGACTGCAGAACAGAAGTCCTTCTTTCCTAGTTTGACTCATTGAACATTTTTTTAAAAATTGAAAGCAGATTAATGTGAAAGAAGATAACATTCGTCAAAAGATGTGCACGAAATAATAAAATCGCTAAAAATAATTGCTAAGTTTTAGATTTATTCTCGGTAAAACCCATTTCTAGCTCTAAGCTACTTGAATTCCTGTTATAGGTTTTTTTTCCTGCAAATCGGTTTTTGGTTAATACTTCTTGCATAAGTAGGCTTACTTTTTTATTATCACTGTGGTGCAATGCGCCACTTCTAATCATCCAATGCGTCACTTTTGGTGCATGCGCCATAGGTTGGCCATCCCTGCATTAGACTGTTCGATGTATGGCTTATAACTTCACTCATCCCAACATTGCACTGACTCCATAATCTATAGACTCACTCTTAAGGACATTACAACTCTTGTTCTCAATACTTATTGCTTATTTACTGTATTTATTATTGTATTTGTATCTTCACAGTTTGTTGTCTTTTACACATTGGTGGTTTGCCTGCCTGTGTCATGGGTGGTTTTTCATTGACTCTTTTGTGTTTTTTTTATATCTACTGTGAGTGTCCACAAGGAAATGAATATCAGGGTGGTATATGGTGACTATACTGTGTATACTTTGATAATAAATTTATTTTCAACATAGTTCAACTGCTTTAAATACTTGATGTAAATTTATATCAGTAAGCCTTGCTGACTCTGCTTCTGGTAGGGTCTTTGTCTTATTTTCAATTCTGCTTACGAAAATTTAACCTTTGTTAAAGTATCTTGTCATGCAATTGCATACTTTCAAGTTCAAAAGAATATTTCTGCCAGTCAGCTTCAAGAAAGCTTGGTCGGCTTCTCACCTTTCAAATAATTTTAACTATTATGTTGCTCTAGCACAGGTCACTCACTGATAAGTACCCAGCTAATAGAGTTTAATTGCATGTATCTTGTAACTGCACTGGTGAAATTTTGTTTTGATGTGCTGGGAAAATTAAAAAGAATTGCTACCCACGGCTCCAGTGTCCTGGGTTTAGCCCTGACCTGTGCGATCTATGTGGAGTTTGCACTTTCTCCCTGTAACTGCATTGGTGTTCCAGTTTCCTCCCATGTGTCAATGGTCAGCACCATGTTGGTGGGCTAAAGAACCTGGTTCTGTAATTTGAGTTTAATTCTAGGTTCCCATTGAACCTGCAAACTGGATTTTGATAATCACTTTCTTGAAATCTGTTATTGTTACAATTATCTCTGTAACTTCTGGTGTCAATTTGATTTAATTAATTTTCATAAATAACAAAGTAACTTGGATTGCTTTTATTGTTGTTCATTTGTAGATGTGTATTTAGAAAATTATTTATTCACATTGCAAAATTAATTATGTTTGTTATTTAAGCCTTAAATTAATTGCGAGTGATTTTTGGATGTTTTTAGGCAAGTGTGCAGGAGGAGGTAGAAGAGATTATTGGCACTGTGGTGCTATTTTAATGTTCTATATTCATTTAGAGGAAATACTGACTCAACAATGAGTAAGTTTGAGTTCCAGTTTAATTGACATTCAAACAGTTACATGAATATGTCCAAATGAAAGAGTGTTCTTTTGGAGCCAAGGTGCAAAAACACAAAACCAACAGCTAAATACAGCACATATAATTATGATTACAGAAAAACATAATTACAAGAAATAATAATATAGCCTGTCCCTGAGTATTATAGCTGTAGATGATTGTGCATGGATGTTGTCTTAGAGCCAGGTTTCTACAAGAACAAGTAAATGTCGTAGATCATTCTGTGACAGCTTTGGTATTCCTAGCATTGAGACACTTCTGAGCTATTGCTGGTTGGATTTTCTGATGCACAGTGGGAAGTTGCTCCAGAATTTGATGCTAATACTCCCTAGAAAGTAGGCATTCCAACACCAAAAGTTAAAGCACCATCTCTCCAACTTACCACATTCATTTCCCGAGGGGCAGTGCTGGTGAGCTGAGGCCGTGGTTATTAATAGGCAATGGAAGACCAACAGAATGGAAGATTCTCCAAATTCTGTATGTATTGTTGCCCTATAGAAGATTAGTGAGTGATAATTTGAATAAACTGTCAATTGCTCTTTTACAGTAAATGATATTGTTGCTGGCCCCACCGCATCTGTTAGAATCATAGGCTCCTGTACAATATAAACCAGATATCTATGCAAGATCTTCACAGAACCTCCCTTTCTGTACATTAACTGAATTGTGACATTGTTTGGTTCAGTTATTAAGTTGTTTCATTCCACAGAAGAATGTTAAATTTGACACAAGGCTTTTGGTACAATGGTACATCTTTTGTGCATACTGATCCAAGGTAAATATATACACATTGTCCACTTAAGTGGGTCCTTTACTCAAGTTTAACAAAAGGGGCTGGAATTGCTTTAGGACAAGTTTCATGTTTTGAAAGGGTATTAAGGGCAGAGTGTGTGCTCCAGTTGATATGCCCAAGGCAGGGGTAAAGATGCACAATTTTTAGTGTGAGCTGTTGCTGCTTACTGACATTTCAAAAGTTGCAGGCCTGACTTAAAATGTTAACTTTCATTTGCCACTTGAAGACAAATTGCAAGTCTCAGGGTAAGTTAATGGGGAAAAAATTGGTGGCAAAATTTATCCCCTTTGACATATGATAAAGTTGCTGGTGTTAATAGTAGTAGCTGTTAAGGATATTCAGGAGCGGAGTTAGTCAGAGGCCTGCAAAAGTTCTGTGCTCAGAGGGGCATTGTGATTCTGATGGCAGTTGAACATGGACTGGGGAACCTGGCCTCCAAACCAGTTTAAATCTGAGGCAAATAAAACAAATAAATGAAAGAAAGTGGCTGCTAGGAGGGAGGTAGTAGATGCACTTTTTATAACCATTAGTTGAAATGGCTTTCATTAATTTTAGTGCTTTTAAATTTTTTGAAAAAATTCGCAAGCTTTCAATAACACTGATAATTTTGACAATTGGTGGCAGCTCCCTCCTGCTGTCAAAACCATCCAGTGACAGCAGCAAGCTGTCTGCTGGGTATGCCTTGGCCTCTGCTGAATAAACTGCAGTTCAAGACAGGGGCAAGGGGAAATCTTTTGCATTGTTGTATTATAAATCGTAAATGGCTGAAGACCCAGGATAATCCATGGGGCCTTCTAATAGTAATAATGTGCCAACCTTAAGCTGATCCATTTCTATTCTTTCCTTTAGTATTACGTAAATGAATAGTTAGTTCTGTGCAGGGAGAAATGCTTCAAGACTTGCCAGTTGTGGTATTGAGATCATGGGGAGTACCAGTTTGAAAGCTGGGGAGACCACAGGATCGTTAGGGAAAATTGAGTCATAAAGTGATGGATGTTAGAATTAGGACCAGGGGAAATGTTGTAAGGAGATGGTGGGAGCCACTGTTGAGGTTAGACACTACTGACACTGGTTCCCAGAACCAGACCAAATCTACAAAGAGCTACTCGGACCCGACTCTACATGCCTGCCCCCTTGTCATTCACAGGTCACACACGTGCCTGTAAATAAGAGGGCATGTATGAAATTTATGTAAATGGCACCCAGACATGCGATGCATACTATTGAATGTAACGATGGATGTCTGAGTTCCTAATGCATTGATGTATTTGTTCAACATGTGTTTGGTATATTGAGGAAGAAAGTCATTGTAATGTGGCACAACACAAACTTGAACTACTTTACCTTAATGTACAGACTGAGTTTCTAGGCCAAGGACTTTATGAATGCCTTTGATAAGGTATTAGGTGGAGATTGAGTGCAGAAAAAGGAATGAGGAACGTTAGAAATTATAACAAAGTATTTATTGCTGTTTCAGAGTTAGGTGAGTTTTACAGTGTCGTTGAGAGGATTGGAGATAATTGCTTATCTGGCTGTGTTAGATGGAGTTACTTAGATGTAATGATGGCTCCAAAAATAAAAATAGAGTAAGACTTGAGACCTGAATTTATAGGGAAAGGTTGAATAGGTTAGGACTTAATTCCCTGAGGCATAGGAGAATAGGGGACATCTGTTGGAGGTGTGCAGAATTATGAGGGATATAAACAGAGTAAATACAACAGGCTTTTCACTGAGGTTGGGTGAGAATAGGACTCGAAACCTTAAGTTAAGGATGAAAAACAAAATATTAAGGGGAACCGGAGCTTGGATGCCAGTGGATAGGGTGGATGCACGTTTGATTTCAACATTTAAGAGAAATTTGGATAAGTACGTGGATAGTTGGGATCTGGAGGGCTGTGGTCCAGTTGCAGGTTGATTGGACTAGGCAGAATAACAGCTTGGGATGGACTGTTTTTACATAGAAACATAGAAAACCTACAGCATAATACAGGCCCTTCACCCCACAATGCTGTGCTGAACATGCATTTACTTTAGAAATTATCTAAATTTCTCAGATTTTCTAAGCTCCATGTATCTATTGTATCCGCCTCCACCACCGACACCGGCAACCCATTCCACACACTCACCGCCCTCTGCGTAAAAAAACAAAAAAACTTACCCCTGACATCTCCTCTGAACCTTCTTCCAAGGTCCTTAAAACTGTGCCCTCTTGTGTTAGCCTTGGGAAAAAGCCTCTGACTATCCACATGATCAATGCCTCTCATCATCTTACACACCTCTATCAGGTCACCACTGATCCTCCATCGCTCCAAGGAGAAAAGGCCAAATTCACTTAACCGATTCTCATAAGGCATGCTCCCCAATCCAGGCAATATCCTTGTAGATCTTCTCTGTACCCTTTCTATAGTTTCCACATCCTTCCTGTAGTGAGCTGACCAGAACTGAGCACAGTACTCCAAGTGGGGTCTGACCAGGGTCCTATATAGCTGCAACATTACCTCTTTGCTCCTAAACTCAATCCCATGGTTGATGAAGGCCAATGAACTGTATGCCTTCTTAACCACACAAACCACCTGTGCAGCAGTTTTGAGTGTCCTGTGAACTCTGACCCCAAGATCCCTCTGATCCTCCACACTGCCATGAGTATACCATTAATACTATATTCTGCCATCATATTTGACCTACCAAAATGAATCACCTCCGACTTATCTGGGTTGAACTCCATCTGCCACTTCTCTGCCCAGTTTTGCAATCTATTGATGTCCTGCTCTAACCTCTGATAGCCCTCCACACTATCCACAACAACCCAACCTTTGTGTCATCAGCAAGTTTACTAATCCATCCCTCCACTTCCTCATCCAGGTCATTTATAAAAATCACAAAGAGAAGGGGTAAGTACAGAACCCCGAGGCACACCACTGGTCACTGACCTTCATGCAGAGTATGACCCGTTTATAACCACTCTTTGCCTTCTGTGGTCAGGCCAGTTCTGGATCCACAAAGCAAGGTCCCCTTGGATCCCATGCCTCCTTACTTTCTTAATAAGCCTTGCATGGGGTACCTTACCAAATGTCTTGCTGAAATCCATATACATTACATCTACTGCTCTACCATCAGCGACGTGTTTAGTCACATCGTCAAAAAATTCAATCAGGCTGGTAAGGCACAATCTGTCTTTGACAAAACGTACAGAAAAGCTGGATGAACTCAGCAGGTCGGGCAGCATCCGTTGAAAGAAGCAGTCAGCGGATGCTGCCCAACCTGCTGAGTTCATCCAGCTTTTTTGTACGTCTTGATTTGACCACAGCGTCTGCAGTGCACTTTGTGTTTACTGTCTTTGACAAAGCCATGCTGCTATTTTTTTGTAATCTATTTTTTAATTGAAGTTCATCATCAAACAAAATTTCCATAAGTGTATTTCAGATATCGTACACGTGTGTGTGTGTGTGTATATATGTGTATATATATAATACAGTCATATATGCCTTAAATCTCCCCATAATATTTATCTGAGGTATACACTTATAGAAAAGAGAGGAAAGAAAGAACAAGTGAAAGAAGAAAACTATGTACAAGTAGGGAGTGTTTTTTTTTACAACTTATTGATTTGTGAGGATAAAATCAGGCCCATGAGATGTTATGTCGTTAAACCATTTTTCCCAGTATGAATCAAATTGTTCCAACTTATGATTAACAGATGCTATTATCTTCTCCATTTTGTAAATGTCCATTGTAATTTCTATCCATGCATTTAAGTTTGGGCTCTCCTTGATAACCATTTCCTAGTCAGAGTTTTTACCAGCCACCAGCAGTATATTCATTAAATATTTATCTCTTTTCAACCATTCTTGAGGAATGATTTCTATTTCTGATCATATTATGCCTCTCCAAATGTTAATAAATCCTGCCTCTCAGGATCTTCTCCATCAACTTACCAACTAACCACTGTGGCTGTAGTTTCTTTTGACTCTAATTAGAAGACCAAAGGAAACTATAAAAACATTTCCATAACATGGTGAAATGTGATTTAAAAAGAATAATGTAAGGGGGATGTCAGATATCAAAAATAAAGCAGCATTTGAGTCAGTGTTGCAACTAGGGAGAATATATTTAGAGTTTTAAAGACAACACCTCCTCTTGATGAGACTATATAAAACACTAATAGAATTGTAGTTTTTTTATTGCTTCCAGTGATATAGTGGAATTATTGAATATTCTAATAGTCTCCATAGCAGGACAAATGTTAGAAAAGGATTAACATAATAGGATGTTTGATAACGTTTTTTTTAAAAAAACCCATAAGAATAAAAAGAATCTTCTTTTATTCATTGATGCAGATTATGGGGTGATTTAGAGATCTGATAGAAATTATGCAACCATCAGACCAACAGATAAAAATAGACCACTTCTAGTGATTGGGAAGCATCAGGAAAGCAATGTGAGACTGGAATTCACTGCCATGTTTAAGGGGTGAGGAAGAAAATTGATGTTCATGGTTAGTTTGGATAGTGTTCTAAGTTGAAGGGACTTGAAACTGCTGGATTAACTATAATGCAAACTGTTTACTTGCCTGCAGGTAAATAGTGATGTTGACAGGCTGAGCATATGGTTTATTTCTATGTAACATCAGTGTTATTTGTACATTCGACAATGAATGCTCTCACTCTAAGGGGAACTCATTTCTGTAGTGAATGAAGCAAAGTATTTTTGCTAACAGGCCATGTTGAATTCTGGAGGCTGAGGTATCGATAGACAGGACGTACAGGGAGGTGGTTACACTCAAGTTGCAGGACATAGGCAACAAGGTGAGCGTTAGGACGGAGAAAGGAGATAGACAGCTAATGCAGAGTACTTCCATGGCCTTTCCTTGAACAATATGTATACTGCTTTGAATACTGTTGGGTTGATGACCTAGCAGAGGAAAGCCACAGGCACCTGGTCTCTGGTACTGAGCCTGGCTCTGCGGCTGAGAGGGGAAGGAGGAGAAGACATGAGCTGTAGTGATAGGAGGTTTGTTGGTTAGGGAACAGAAAGGATGGTTTGTTGTCTTCCAGGTGCCAGAGTCAGGGACATTTTGGATTGAGTCCAAACACTCTTTAAGTGGGAAGATGAGCAGCCAGAGATCGGTTCACATTGGTGTCAATGATATGGGTATGAAGGGTGACAAATCTTGCAAAGTGAGTTCAGTGCTTATTTAAAGGTTGGGACCTCCAGGCTTGTGATCTCAGGGTTACTATCCATGCAGGGGGATAGGAACCAGAGCACCAGAACCGATAGCGAAGAGGTTGTGGAAAAAGATGTTGTTAAGCTTACATACAAAGTCAGGAATGGAAAGGTTGAGCAGATTGGGACTAATGTTCTGAGCTGCATATCTTTCAATGCAAGTAGTATTGTAGGAAAGGCGGATGAGCTTAGGGCATGGATCAGCATGTGGAATTACAACATTGTAGCTATTAGTGAGACTTGGTTGCAAGAGGGGCAGGACTGGTGTTTGAATGTTAGATGTGATAGAGTGGGAGGGATTAAAGGGGGAGGGGTGGCATTGCTAGCCAGGGAAAATGTCATAGCAGTTCCTAGTCAGGACAATCTGGTGAGCTTGTCTAGTGAGGCTCTATGGGTAGAATTGAGAAATAAGAAATGTATGACCACATTAATGGGATTATATTATATACCACTCACTAGACAGGATTTAGAGGAGCAAATTTGTGGAGAGATTGCAGACTGTTAAAAAATACACAAGGTTGTAATAGTAGGTGATTTTACCTTTTCACATATTGATTGGGACTCCCATACTGTAAAAGGCCTGGATGGGAAAGAGTTAGTCAAGTGAGTTCAGGAAAGTTTCCATAATCAGTACATTGAAGCTCCAACCAGAGAGAGAGAGAGAGACACCAGATCTATTAGGAAATGAGACAGGGCAGGTGATAGAAGTTTGTGTAGAGGAACACTTTACATTCAGTGATCCTAATGCCATTAGATTCAAGGTAATTATTGAAAGGGTCATTGGGTTGAGGTTCTAAATTGGAAAAAAGATCAATTTTGATGATATCAGAAAGAATCTGGCAAGTGTGGATTGGGATAGGCTGTTTTGGCAAAATTGTACTTAGCAAGTGGGAGGCCTTCAAAAGTGGAATTTTGAGACTACAGAGTTTATGTGTTCCTGTCAGAATAAAAGGCAAGGATATCAGGTTTAGAGAACCTTGGTTTTTCAGAGATATTGAGGCCCTAGTTAAGAAAAAGATGGAGGTGCATAGCAGGTACAGGCAGGCAAGAAAAAATGAGGTACTGAGTATAAGAAATGCAAGAGAACATTTAAGAAGGAAATCAGGATGGCTAAAAGAAGGCATGAGGTTGCTCCAGCAGACAAGGTGAAGGAGAATCTTAACAGGTTCTACAGATATGTTAAGAGCAAAAGAATTTCATGGGACAAAATTGGTTCCCTGGAAGATCAGAGTGTGGAGCCAGAAGCAAGGGGGGAGGTCATAAATGGATTTTTTGCATACTTATTTACTTGGGAGATGGAAACAGAGCCTACAGATGTGAGGCAATGCAGCACTGAGGTCATGGACCCTTAACAGATTACAGAGGAGAAGGTGTTTGTGTCTGGAGGTGAAGTAGGATGGATAAATCTCAGGTCCTGTGGGAAGTTTGTGCAGAAATTGCAGGAGCCCTAGCAGAGGTATTTAAAACAACCTTGGCGATGGGTGTGGTGCCGCAGGATTGGAGAATAGCTAATGTTGTTCAATTGATTAAGAAAAACTCAAAGAATAAACCAGGAAGTTACAGGCCAGTGAGCCTGACATCAGTAGTGGCTAAGTATTGGAAGGTATTTTAAGAGACTGGATATAAAAGGACAGATTAGAGATAGTCGACATGGCTTTGTGCCTAAGTTGTGTCTAACCAATCTTATAAGGTTTTTTGAGGCAGTTACCAGGAAAGCTGATGAAGGCAAAGCAGTGGATATTGTCTACATGGGCCTTAGCAAAATGTTTGACAAGGTCCAGCAGGGGAGTTTGATCAAGGAGCTTCAGTTGCTCAGCATTCAAGATGATGTAATAACTTGGATTAGTCAGTAGAAGAAGCCAGAAAGTGGTTGTAGATGGTGCCCTGTATGACTGGAGGCCTGTGACTAGTGAAGAAACTGCAGGGATCAGTGCTGCATCTGTTGTTTTTTATCATCTATATCAACAATCCAGATGATAATGTGGTAAACTAGATCAACAAATTTGTGGATGACACCAAGATTGGAAGTGTAATGGACAGCGAGGAAGACTATCAAAGTTTGCACTGAGATCTGGACTACCTGGTGAAAATGGCTGAAAAATGGCAGATGGAATTTAATGCAGATAATAGTGAGGATTTGCACTTTGTAAGGTCAACCAGCTTAGGACTTGCGTGTGAGCAGCAGAGCTCTGGGGAGTGTAGTAGAACAAAGGAATCTGGGAATACAGATCCATAATTCTTTGGAAATGGTGTCACAGGTAGCTAAGGTTATAAAGAAATTTTTTGGCACATTTCCCTTCAAAAGTCAAAGTATTGAATAAAGGGGTTATGTTGAAGTTGCAGAAGATGTTGGTGACGCCTAATTTTGAGTATTATGTTCAGTTTTGGTTGACTACGTACAGGAAAGATGGTAAATTGTGGTAAACTATCACCACAAACAATAAATATACGAGTGAAGGCAAGGCTGATTCGAGAGTTGAGCTGTGCAGGTGCAATGCAAGTCAGAGCATGGCATGTTCGAGGAGAAATGTTCAGAGTGAGGTCGAGGCATAGTTTAGATGGAGTTGCAGCGAGCAAATCATAGAGGAGTCAGTGCAGGGGAATTTCAGAGTCTGCCTGCCTAAACCAAGAGCGAGGTTGGATCAATCCAAGCACTGAGCTGCTTTGGAAGGGTTGAGTATGGGTTAGTACGCGGTCTTGAGCAAGGTGGCGGGGTACGGGCCCAGAGCATATTGCTGTGGCAGAGCCTGGGTCCTACTGCAGAGAACGGCCTGGTGTTTGGAGATTTAAATGTCGACTCAGATAGACTGGTAAGGCATGGTGTCGGGAATGGAGACAAGGATCAGGCCAACTCTACCCATTCTTCCACACCATTCACTGTGCTCTCTGTGGTGCTGAGGCTGTCAGACTGCTATGTGCTTTGTGTCTGCGAGCTTCACAGCAATTTGCCCTGTTTTGTGATGAACTGAGACTGAGGTTATGGGCCTACTCCTTCTCTGTGCTCTGGGTCTATTGACTCAGTGCTGAATGCTGTTGCTTGTTTTTATTGTTTACATGGTTTGAGTTCCTTTTCTCTCTCTCTGCATTGGGTGTTGCTTTTTTTTAAATTGGATTCTTTCAGGTTTGTAGCTTTGTGGCTGCCTGTAAACAGAGGGATCTCAAGGTTGTATAATTTATACATACTTTGATAATAAATGTACTTTGAACCCATTGAATAAGATTGAACGAGTGCAGAGAAAATTTACAAGGATGCCACAGGGACTTAAGGACTTGAGTTATAGGGAAAGGTTGAGTAGTTTAGGACTTTATTCCCTAGAAATTAGAAGATTGAGGGGAGATTTGACAGGGGTATGCTAAATTATGAGAGGGTATAGATAGAGAATGTCCCGCTTGGTGGCACAATAATATCAGTGCCAGACTCTGGAGCGAAGGTTCCCAAGTTTGAATCCAAGCCAGGTTAAGCGTTGAGCTAGCAACTCAGCCTCGTAAAAACAAGAATAGCTTGCTACGGAAACACCGTCAAAAGTCGGTGCCCCGATAACTCCAATGCTGTGATAAGGGCTATTCTTCTTCTTCATAGATAGAGAATGCAAGCAGGCTTTCTCCATTGAGGTTGGGTGAGACTAGAGCTAGAAGTCATGAGTTAACGGTGTAAGGTGAAATCATTAATGGGGAACATGAGGAGAAACAGCTTTACTCAGAGGGTGGTGAGAGTGTGGAACAAACTGTCAGCAAAAGTGGTGGATGCAGGGTCAATTTCAACATTTAAGTGAAATTTGGATTGGTACATGGATGGATGGGGTATGGAGGGCTGTGGTCCAGGTGGAGATCAATGGGACTAGGCAGATTAATTGTTTGGCACAGACTAAATGGGCCAAAGGGCTTATTTCTATGCTGCAATGTTCTGTGACTCTATTGAATCTGACTACTTGCCCTTGTGCTATTGTATGTGAAATCAGGGACAAATTCCTATCTATTTAAATCTTTAAAATTTGTGTTTTATGCATGGCAAGAAAATTAGAATTTTTTTGGCAATTTTGTGTTTTTCTTTCTTTGTCTTTTGTAAAAATTAGTACTTAGAATACTTTATAATTTAGAGGATTTTGAATGAATCACAACATAATGTTATGAAAATGATTCAACTATTGAGTCCTTGCAATAGCTCATGATGGGCGATTGTTAGAAATACTCAACAGTTTAGGCAGTACCTGCTGAGAAAGAAACAGTAATTCCTAACCATAATTCCTTATTTATTTAACCTCCTGAAGAGTAATTATTTACAGTTACAGTGCTTATAAAAAGTATTCACCCCGCCTTAGAAGTTTTATTATTTTACAACATTGAATCACAATGGACTTAATTTGGCTTTTTTGACACTGATCAACTGGAAAACTCTTTCATGTCAAAGTGAAAATATCTCTACAAAGTTATCTACATTAATTACAAATATAAAACACAAAATAATTGATTACATAAGTATTCACCCCCTTCAAGTCAGTATTTAGTAGATGCACCTTTGGCAGCAATTACAGCCTTCTGTGTGAATAGGTCTCTATTAACTTTGCACATCTGGACGCTGCAGTTTTTCCCCATTCTTTACAAAACTGTTCAAGCTGTGTCATGGGGATTGTGAGTGAACAGCCCTTTTCAAGTCCAGTCACAAATTCTCATTTGGATTGAGGTCTGGACTTTGACTTGGGCCACTCCAGTACATTAACTTTGTTGTTTTAAGCCATTCCTGTGTAGGTTTGGTTTCATGCTTGGGGTCATTGCTTTGCTGGAAAACAAATCTTCTCCCAAGTCACAGTTCTCTTGCAGACTGTATCAAGTTTTTCTTCAGAATTTCCCTGTATTTTGCTGCATTCATTTTACCCTCTACCTTCACAGCCTTCCAGGGCCTGCTGCTACTTGAAGTATCCCCATAGCATTACGCAGCCAACACCTGGTAGGGTAGTGTAAGGTAGGGATGGTGTGTTTTTGATGATATGCAATGTTTGGCTTATGCCAAATGTAACGTTTAGTCTGATGGCCAAAAAGGTCAATTTTGCTTTCATCATGCCTTCTTCCAGCTGACTTCAGAGTCTTCCACATGCCTTCTGGCAAATTCTAGCAGAGATTTCATGTGAGTTTTTTTTCAACAGTGGCTTTTTCTTTGCCACTCTCCCATAAAGCTCTGAATGGTGAGGCACCCACTAACAGTTGTTCTATGCACAGTCTCTCCATCTCAGCTACTGAAGCTTGTACCTCCTCCAGAGTTGTCATAGGTCTCGTGGTGATCTCCCTCACTCGTTCTCTTCGTACATGGTCACTCAGTTTTTGAGGACGGCCTGCTCAAGGCAGATTTACAGCTGTGCCATATTCTTTCCATTCCTTGATCATTGACTTAACTGTACTCCAAGGGATGTTCAGTGACTTGGAAATTTTCTTGTATCCATCTCGTGACTTGTGCTTTTCAATAACCTTTTCCTGGAGTTGGTTGGAGTGTTCTTTTGTCTTTGTAGTGTAGCTTTTGCCAGCATACTGATTCACCAGTAGTTGGACCTTCCACATACAGGTGTATTTTTACTGCAGTCAATTGAAACACATTGACTGCACACAGATCTCCATTTAACTAATTATGTAAATTATAAAACCAATTGGCTACATCAGTGATGATTTGGTGTGTCATATTAAGGGGGGGGTGAATACTTACACAATCAATTATTTTGTGTTTTATATTTGGAATTAATTTAGATCACTTTGTAGAGATCTGTTTTCACTTTGACACAAAAGAGTCTTTTACTGTTAATCAGTGTCAAAAAAGCCAAATTAAATAAACTGTGATTTAATACTGTAAAACAATAAAACATGAAAACTTTGGAGGGTTGATTACTTCTGATAGGTACTGTATGTCTCAGCATAAATTTCTGCTGATGAATGCAATTCCTTTCACTTTTGTGCCTAAAGTAGTTTGTATTTTGGAAAATAGATCTTTGTGTTGAATATTTATTAATATAATATTGTCTTTCTGTAATCTGTTAAAATTCAGATTGAATTGAAATCACCCTCCATTCATTAAACATCATGTGTGATCATCAGAAGGGGGGAATAGAAGATGAACACCAAAGCTGAATGTAGGTTGCATGCTGTTCAGAGGACAAGTTTGATAAATGCTAACTATAGCCTGGACTAGAAAATATAATTGCCAGTTACATCTTCATTCTTAGTATTTTCTTTCCCACTGTATTTAAAGTCTTTCCTTTATTTGTTGAAAGCTCTCTTTTTTTGATAGCTTTCTTTGATGACTCCTTAATTGTGCAGAAGAGTGTCAGTAATAAACTGCTTGTCAGAGTGCCTTGTAATTTAGGGGCAATAACGGATTTACGAAACCAAGAACTTGTCACTACGTTGAGAGTTTTATTATTGGTTGTGTTATACCAATTGGTTGCATGTAACTTTTCTCTTTGCAGAAGCCTGACAAACTTCTGATTTTTCTTCAGTTATCGGGTAAGTCCTTTTGAGAGCAGAGGGGCTGGAGTTAATTAATCTAACTAGAATATTCAAAAATACTATTTATAATCTGGCTGCTAACTATTAAACCATTACATTCAGTAAATGGCAAATTTCAAATTGCATCTCAATTTTGAAATTAATGCTCTTATTAAATAAGAATTGATTATAATTTTTTAATTGGTCTGAAGTTAACAATTTCTCAACCAGTATGCAAAAAGATTGAATCAATGTACCAATAGCTCAAAATACATTGAAAGAGTCCCATTGAATTCAAAGCTGCCTTTTCTGCAACCATAAGCATCACTTTCAGCTGTTCCATTCGATTTATGCTTTCAAAACATTTAAGATGGGTTAATTGCCTTGGGGAAACACCACTTTGCTGCTGCTTTTTTGGGAGGTTGCACCAATCATTCTTGCAGATAGATTTGTTCACCTTTTGTAACTCTAGACACAATGAAGATAAATAATCTGGTTTGTATTAAAAGGCAAAAGGATTATGAGGATCTAATGCTTGGCAATTGAGTTGGGAAGAGTGAGAATAGAGTCCAAAACAATTGTGTTGCCATGGAGTGATGTATGGTCTCTGGCAATCACGTTGAATATGTAAGCCTTGTATCTTCAGTTTCTCAGTTTCCTGATAATTGATTTGGGAATGCCTGATGAATTCCTTACCATCATTGCACTATCATAAGGTGATGAAGTCCAGTTATAACATTCTGAATGTCTTCCTGCTAAAATTAGTTACATTTAACATATAGAGTAAATCTTTCTGAAATGGGAGAGGAAAGTAAGGCACTAGTTGCTTACATTATAATAGTTGGAATAATGATGCACATTTATTCATGTTTTTGCTATAGATTTATGTTTTAATTGGCCATTTCTTATGACCATAAGACTTAGGAGCAGAATTATGCCGTTTGACTTATCGTATCTGCTCCACCATTCCAACTTAGCTGATTTAGTGTCCCTCTCAATCCCATTTGCCTGTATTCTCCCCATTGATGGGCCTGATTAATCAAGAACCAATCAACCTTTGCTTTAAATATACTCAGTGACTTGGCTTCCACAGTTGTCTGTGGTAACAAATTCCACAGACTCACTGTCCTCTGGCTCAAATAATTCCTCATCTTTGTTCTAAATGGACATTCCTCTATTCTGAGGCTATGCCCTCTGGTCCTAGACTCCTCCAGTAAAAAAAACATCCTTGCACATCCACTCTATCTAGGCCTTTCAATATTTGATGAGCCTCAGTAAGATCCCTCCTCATTCTTCAAAATTCCAACAAGTACAGGGCCAGAGTCATCAAACACACTCCATACGTTAGCCCTTTCATTCCTGGAGTCATTCTCATGAACCTCCTCAGTGCAAGCACATCCTCTCTTAGATAAGATGCCCAAAACTGCTCACAATACTCCAAGTGCAGTCTGACCAGTGCCTTATAAAGCTTCAGCATCACATCCTTGCTCTTGTATTTTAGTAATTTCAGATGTATACTTTTGTTGAATATTGCAGATTTTTTTGAGAGCTCTCTGAGTCATATTGGCTTATCTATTTGTACTTGTCTGACTTGATGTGTACAGCAGATTTGGAGTTAGTGATTGGTTAAACATGTCTCCCATGGTGGTTAATTGCATGTAAGAATCAGGTGAAATTGTAAGCCTGTTGTTCAAAAGTATTAAGCCTTTAATGCTTTTAAGATTCATTTGCAATTTATTAGATTGAACATTACATTAATATCAGGTTAACAATTACGAATGTATAAATAAAATTTAAAAGATGTGTGAAATTGAAGGTGCTCTCCAACTTCATGCCTGTATAGGTGAACATATTTTTAACTGATAAGACTACAGTTCTTTGTAACTGAGAGCTTTTAAAGGTGAGTTGTATACACACTGAGACTAAGTGGTTGATACTAAGGGATGAATGTATGGAGCTGTATTTTGCATTTCATGTGAACAAGTGGAACTCTTCTTAGATGCATGTATTGGTGTAGTGGGATGTGAAGTGGGAAGAATACTCAGTTAAATCAAAATAAGTGATACCCAGTATGTGCACGAACAGTTTTCATTTGTAATTGTATGAAAATATCAATACATGCCATTAAAATTAATATTTATGTAGTCTGTAATGGGAAAGATTATTTCTGCTGTATAGTAAACTAGGTTGAAGATTGTAAAACAAAACACAAAATATAGGAGCAAACACGAGGAAATCTGCAGATGCTGGAAATGCAAACAACACACAAAATGTTAGCCTGGCCTGCTGTGTTCCACCAGCATTTTGTGTGTGTTGTTCACAAAATATTGGAAATACTCAGAAGGTTAGGTAGCATCTCTGGGGAAAGGAAATGGGTTAATGAGTCATCCTTAATTAGAACTGGAAATGAGGATGTTTTGTTGCAGAGAGGTGGTGAGAACAGAGAGTATTTGTGATAGAATGCTGACTAAACTTAATACAATAATTACCTAAAACTGGCTACGAAAGAAAAGAAGAAAATGCTAAATAGAAACGATGGTTGAGTCACATCTTTGGATAGAAGAAAAGGGTGGTTATTTGAAATTGATAAACTTAGTATTAAGTCCTGAAGACTGCCACATTTGCATATGGAGAAGAGGGCCATTACTTGTGCCTACTTGGAGCATCGTTGAAGAAGTGTAGGTTACTAGAAATCAAGAGGCCAGAGTGGGGGTGAGACAAAGAATTAAAATGATAGGTTGATTGTAAGCTTGGATACTCTTGTGGATCAAGCAGAGATGTTTTTCAAAGCGTTTGTCTAGTCTATATTTGGTCTGTCCACAGTAGAGGAAACTGCATGTCATTAGACTAGAAGACGTGCAAATTCATTATTTCTTCAAGTGGAAGGACCATTTAGGTCTCTGGAGGGTGATTGTTGGTGATATTAAAGGAAAGTGATGTATTTCGTCCTGTTTGTTACATAGAATAGAGGAAGGGCGTGTTTAGCGATGGAAGAAGGGATGAAGGATCCATGGAGGATCTAAGCTCTTGGAAAACTGAAAGGGGAGGGGAATATATATCTGTTTATGAAATCTTGTATAAAGTGATGGAAATTCTGAAGATGTCATTGAAGTTGTGGTTGTTAGAATGAAAAATGGGGACAAGGCGAACCCAATCCTTGGTCTATGTGTGTGAGCAAGTGCAGGAAATAGACAAGGTGTGATTGAGAGTCTGGCCATCTGTGTTGGAGGGGAAGCTATGGTTAATGTGAAAGGAAGAAATCTTAAGGACATTAGAGTGGAAAGAATCATTGTGGGTGAAATGGAACTCTTACAGCAGGGTGGCTGTAAAGATGGGAGTCGTTGGCTTATAATAGATATCGGTCACAACCTACTGGGAATGAGGTGGAAATGTCAAGAGAGGGGGGAAAATTAGAATTATAGCATATGAAAGTGGCTGCAGGCTGCAGTATGGCAACAAAGGTAAGAAAATTTTGATTATGAGTACAGAAAGAACCACGAGTACAGTGATTAATGTAAGAGAAATGAAAAGTAAGATCTCAGTAACTCTTGCTTTCCAGAGTACTCAGGAACTCTATTATCTAGCACTTAAAAAAAAGTCCCCTCAAGATTAAATATCTGATTGAAAGCGCTTGCATGTTAATTGTGGATTGCTACCATCCTTGCCCACTTGCTAAATTTCCTGGTGTCACTCTGCATAAGTTTGCTTTCAGTAGGATGGGTAATAGCTTGCTGCATATCTCTATCTTTGGCTGTGAATGCTCAAAGCAACTAAAATAAATTTTAATCTCCATCCACTGCACGCAATATTTTGAAATTTTAAATATAAACTTAATTAAAAATTTGAGAAGCTGCTGGGGAAAGGTTCTTTACTTACGTCTATCCTTAAACAAAAATATCACTATCATTTTCCTTCACTCTTTTGTCCGTTCCCCTTTTCTGCTTTTTCAGGGTCATGGACTTTCTTTGTGATTTTACTCAATTTACATTGTTTTCCTGTTATCTAGTTTTGTTTGCCACTGAGCAGGTATATTTTTTTAAATCTTTTTTACAATCAGTTTGAATATTTTTTCAGTAATTTGTATTCTTGTTGTGCAATGTAAATTTGATACTACCTCTTGAAAATTTTAAGTCTTTTATGTAACTTGTGTAATGAGTATTGCTGATTTTGTTTTGTATAAAATTTGTTTCTAATAAAAGTAATTATTTCAAGTTAATTACTATCATTTTTCTTTGTATTAGATTTATTTGTTTATGTACTTGCCGTGATACTTATACTCATATTAATTATTATGAATTGTTATGGCCATTATGAACATACTTAAGTTTTGATGCTGTAAGTATCGATCATTTAAGTTGCTCATAATTCTGTTCTGTTTTCATGCAATTATAGCTTTGTTTTTGACCTTCCCTTGCAGCCAAATCCATCAAATAAACTAGCAATAATACATATTTTGGGTCTGTTGTCCAATTTGTTTACCACATTGGATATCAGTCACCATGACGATGAGCCTGAAGGCAGTGAAGCAAAGAAAAAACCCACCTTGCAAGGACCTAACCCAGTAAGTACTAGCAGTGGTACTAACATGGGATTCTCATGACTTGATCTTACTCTTTTTAGAAAAAAGAATGCTGTTTATGTAAACAGGGACTTGTTTGTGGGGAATTTTGTGTTTTATAAATTCAATCTAAGATTCAAAATAAACTACAAACTGTGATGATTTCCCCACAGGTTGTGGTGGTTCTCCAACAAGTCTTCCAACTGATACAGAAAGTGCTGTCTAAATGGCTGAATGATGCTCAGGTTGTTGAGGTAAGATAAATCACGTAGAGTAATGTTAGTTCTGTGATTTGTTTTCAATGTTGTCTTAAGACTCATGTTTTTGTATATACATAATGGCTTTTAAAAGGAAAGGACATATCAGTCAGCTGTGTTTCTAAGCCTTTAGTTTTTCTGTACCTCAGATAATTTTCAGTGTTTGGTTGTTATGTTTCCAAGTCATGTTAGTGCATCAGCACAAAATGTAATTTGAATTTGTATTTATATTTTTTTGGTTTGTTGGAGTAGCAGTTTACATTTTTGTAGCACCTTTTTGCATTCAAAATATTTTTGGTATAATCAGTCAAAATGCATGTCAGATAAAGGACATTGGAAGAGTGACCATCTTTGGTCAAAGTGTGAAGAAGAAAAGTTGAATTGGAATTGGTTTATTGTTGTCATATGTATTGAAGCACAGTGCTTTTTGTGTACAGATGATACAGATCAAACATTACATGGTGCATTGAGCTAGTACAATGTACCATAATAAAAGAATGGCAAATGATACCTATTAGCTACAGACAAAGTGCAGAGCAGGTAAACCATCTAATTGTTCTAGAGAATCATTCAATAGTCTTACAACAGTGGGATGGAAGGTGTCCTTGAGCTTCCTGGTACATGGTTTCAGGCTTTTGTATCCTCTGCCCAATGGATTTGGGAGAAAAGAGCATGTCTGGCATGGGTGGGTCAGTACAGCTGTGTGCTGTACTGAGGCAACAAGAATAAACAGAGTCTACGGAGGTGTGGCTGGTTTCTGTGATGCGTTGAGCTGCGTCCACAACTCTGCAGTTCCTTGTGGTCATGTGCAGAGCAGCAGCTGTACCAAGCCATGATGCATCCATATAGGACTCCTTGTGTGTAGCGATTTAAAAATTGGTAAGGGTCAATAGGGACATGCCAAATTTCTTTAACTCCCTGAGGAAATTGGAGCATTGCTGAACTTTCTTGGCTGTTGCATCTTGGTGGTTGGGCCAGGGCAGACTATCAATGATGTTCACTCCTAGGAACTTGAAAGGAAAGTGAGAGACTTCATGGCTAGATATCTTAAACCATGACTTCCATGAGGAGGTGGGGAATTACATTGTGCTGTATGAGTACAGCATGAAGTTCAGGATTTGTACGGATGGAGGAGAATGTAGGTATAGAGTCACACTTTTGATTGCTTGTCCACACGTCGCTTTCGTTCTCCAAATGGTTTTCTATTTTACTTTCTAGTATGGGACTTTAATTTGCATGAACCACTTGGTTACTGCAGGTTAACTTTAATGTTGATCTCTCAGAATTACCTTAAAAGGAAGATGGTATGCAGTGATGAGCTAGTTTCCTGGTAACAGTCAATATTAAATTACTACTTGTCAACTTTGGTGTTGTTTGTTTATCTGCATTTACTGTAGCTATAGCATTAGTTGGTATATATGTTTGCCAAATTAAATCACTTTTAAAATTATTTGGTGGCAAAATTCTTTTTAAACTATTAAAATCATTTGCCGTTTCTACATATGAAAAATCAAACTCTCCGGATATGGTATAAACATTACATTGTTGATTATTTCTTGCTTAGTCAAGACAGTCATTCACTTTACTTTTTCCGCTTTGTTGGCATGGAAGATTATGATACATAGATGCTTTTAGTTCTAAGGACATAGAACTGTTGGCCTGCAGAAGTCAGAATTGAAGCTATTTCTTATATATGGCTTAATTTTGAGGATGGATGCTGACGGTGGAAATTTCCAGACAGTATTAAATTGAAAAATGTTCAGGTAAAAGGACTAGAAAACAACTCTAGGGAACCTTGGCTGGTCAGATAGAAAACAGATGAAATTTAATGCAGAGGAATGCGAGGAGGAAGACAAATATGGAACTGATACAATACGTAGTAAAACCTCCCAGCTATGCGAAGTTGGAGAAGATCTTAAAAACCTCACTCTGCATAAAGCTCTAGATTGTTTAGAATGGTGTTCTACATTTTAGCTAATGTTACTCATCAATGACTTAAAGTGAAGTTAGAATTTGACCTCTGACATTTTATCCTCTGCTGGATCCACACCTTCAACCGCCGGTTCTTCACCTTCCTCGTATCCAGTAAGGATCAGAAGATTGTCCCTCTCCAGACAATAGATTCTACCAGCCTCACACTTCAATCTCAGCTGCCTCCTGTTCTGCCCTCGATTACTTTGGACTCCCCCAGATTACAGATCTCGCTGAATCCTTCCCTGACCCCCACAGCTCTGAGCACCCCCAGACCAGTGACACCACTATTGCCAACACCAGTTTCAATGATCTCAGGATTTCACTACCATCAATGCCGGTTCCTTCGACCCCAGACACCTTCAGACTGCTAATTGTACAGCCTCTAGCTCCGGCTCCAGCCTGCTTCAGCAAGTATTCCACACCCTGTGCTGAAGTCTTCTCCTACCTTCAACTCTCTTCCTCTTCTTAGACACCCTGCTCTGGTTCTTTTCATCTTATATTGCCAATGAGACATAAACTGTCTCGACTTCAGCACTCCTCTCTCCTCCTCCATTCTTACTCCCACTGAGCATTCTGCCATCCACTCTCTCCGCACCAGTCCCAACCTTACCATCAAACCTGCAGACAAAGGGGGTGCTGTTGTAATGTGGTGCAGTGACCTCTCCCTTGCTAAGGCCAGGCAACAACTCTCAGATACCTCCTCATTCCTACGCCTTGAAGAGGACCCCACTCCGGACTATCAGAAAACCTGTCTCTGACACCATCACTGACCTCATCAACTCTGGAGAACTCTCATCTACTGCCACCAAACTCATAGTTCCCTTACCCCACACTGTTTGCTTCTACCTCCCATCCAAAATCTACAAACCTGACTATCTGGGTAGGCTTATTGTCTCTGCATGCTCTTGCCCCACTGAACTCATGTCCTCATATCTCAATTCCATTCTATCCCCCTCCATTCAGTCCCTTCCCACCTACATCAGCGACACTTCTCATGCCCTTGATTGTCCAAATAACTTTCAATTCCCTGAACCTGACCACCTCATCTTCACCATGGATGTTCAGTCACTATACACTTCTATCACCCATCAAGGAGTCCTCAAAGCTCTCTGCTTCTTTCTTGACAAAAGAACCAACCTATCTCCCTTCTCCACTACCTTCCTCTGTTTAGCAGACTTGGTCCTCATCCTCAACAATTTTTCCTTTAGTATCTCCCACTTTCTCCAAAATTGAGGGGTAGCCATAGGCACTTGCATGGTCCCTAGCTATACCAGCCTCTTCATTAGCTATGTAGAACAGACAATGTTCGAAGCCTTCCCTGGTTATACTCCCCAACCCCTTCCTCCACTACATTGATGATTGCACTGAAGCTGCTTCATGCACTCATGCTGAACTCATCAATTTTATTAACTTTGCTTCTAACTTCCACCCTGTCCTTAAATTCACTTGATCCATCTCTGATACCTCCCTCCGCTTTCTCAACTCTTTGTCTCCATCTCTGGAGCGAAAGTGTCAACTGACATATTTTATAAACCTACAGTTTATTGCAGTTTATTCCCACAGTTATCTCAGCTATAGCTCTACCCGTCCTCTCTTTCATGTACATCCGTGCTCACCCTATCTTCCTGCCATTTTTATAGTGATAAGAGTTCCTCTTGTCCTTACTTACACCATCAGCCTCCGCATACAGTACACTATCCTCCACAAATTCAGCCACCTCCAAAGGGATTCAACCACTAAGTACAAACCCCATTTCCAGAAAAGTTGGGATATTTTCCAAAATGCAATAAAAACAAAAATCTGTGATATGTTAATTCACGTGAACCTTTTATTTAACTGACAAAAGTACAAAGAAAAGATTTTCAATAGTTTTACTGACCAACTTAATTGTATTCTGTAAATATACACAAATTTAGAATTTGATTGCTGCAACACACTCAACAAAAGTTGGGACAGAGTTAAAATAAGATTGAAAAGTGCACAGAGTATTCAAGTAACACCGGTTTGGAAGACTACATATTAAGCAGGCTAATTGGTAGCAGGTGAGGTATCATGACTGGGTATAAAAGTAACGTCCATCAAAGGCTCAGTCTTTGCAAGCAAGGATGGGTCATGGCTCACCCCTTTGTGCCAAAATTCATGAGAGAATTGTTAGTCAGTTCAAAAGGAACATTTCCTAACGCAAGATAGCAGAGAATTTAGGTCTTTCAACATCTACATAATATTGTGAAAAGATTCAGAGAATTCAGAGACATGTCAATGTGTAAAGGGCAAGGTCGGAAACCACTGTTGAATGCGTGTGATCTTTGAGCCCTCAGGCGGCACTGCCTAAGAAACCATTATGCTACTGTGACAATTATAGCCACCTGGGCTGGGGAGTACTTCGGAAAACCATTGTCACTTAACACAGTCCGTCACTGCATCCAGAAATTCAACTTGAAACTGTATTACGCAAAGAGGAAGCCAGACATCAACTCTATGCAGAAACGCCGGCGAGTTCTATGGGCCTGAGCTCATCTCAGATGGACCAAAAGACTGTGGAACCGTGTGCTGTGGGCAGACGAGTCTACATTTCAACTAGTTTTTGGAAAAAACGGGCGTCGAGATCTCCATGCCAAAGATGAAAACGACCAACCTGATTGTTATCAGCGAAAGGTGCAAAAGCCAGCATCTGTGATGGTATGTGGGTGCATCAGTGCCCACGGCATGGGTGAGTTGCATGTATGTGAAGGTACCATTGACTCTGAGGCGTATATTAGGATTTTAGAGAGACATATGTTGCCATCAAGGCGACGTCTCTTCCTGGGATGTCCGTGCTTATTTCAGCAGGACAATGCCAGACCACATTCTGCACGGCTTTGTAGACATAGAGTGCGTGTGCTTGACTGGCCTGCTGCCAGTCCAGATCTCCTATTGAAAATGTATGACGCATCATGAAGAGGAGAATCGGACAACGGAGACCACGGACTGTTGAGCAGCTGAAGTCTTATATAAAGCAAGAATGGACAAAATTTCCAATTGCAAATCTACTACAATTAGTATCCTCAGTTCCAAAACGATTAAAGAAGTGTTATTAAAAGGAAAGTTGATGTAATACAATGGTAAACATGCCTCTGTCCCAACTTTTGTTGAGTGTGTTGCAGCCATCAAATTCTAAATTTGTGTACATTTACAAAATAAAATTAAGTTGGTCAGTAAAACTATTGAAAATCTTTTCTTGGTACTTTTGTCAGTTAAGGAAAGGTTCATGTGAATTAACATATCACAGATTTTTGTTCTTATTGCATTTTGGAAAATATCCCATCTTTTCTGGAAATTGGGTTTGTATATGTTTACCTCACCCCACCTGCCTGCTTTCAACAGGAATTGCTCCCTCCGCAATTCCCTTGTTCATTCGTCCCTCCCTCCTGGCACTTATCTCTGCAAGTGTCCCGTGCTACACCTGCCCATACTTCTCCTCCCTCATCTCCATTCATGGCCCCAGGCAGTCTTCCCACTGAGGCAACCCTTTACCTGTGAATCTGCTGGGCTTGTTTATGGTGTCTGGTGCTCCTGATGCAGCCTCCTCTACTTCGGTGAGACCTGTTGTAAATTGAGGGACCACTTCATTGAGCACCTCAGCACCATTCGCCACAAGCGGTACTTCCCGGTGGCTAAACATTGTAACTCCAATTCCCGTTCCCGTCCATGGCCTCCTTTCGTGCCAGGATGAGGACAACACCTTGTCTGGGTAGCCTTCAGCCTGATGGCATAAATATTGGTATTTCCTTTCGGTATCAAAAAACACCCCCCCCCCCTCCTATGTTCCCCTTTCTTTTACCTGTTTTCACCTGCCTATTACTTCTGCCTGGATCCCCATCCCATTTCCTTTTTCCTATGACCCACTCTCCTCTCTTATCAGATTATTTCTTCTCCAGACCTTGATCTTTTCCACCCACCTGGTTTCACCTATCGGCTTCCAGCTAGCCTGTTTCCCCTCCCTTCCCCTCCCGACATTTTCCCCCTTCCTTCTCAGTCCTTAAGAAGGGTCTCGGCCCAAAATCGTCAACTATCTATTCGTTTCTATAGATGCTGCCCCAACTGCTGAGTTCCCACAGCATTTTGCGTGTGTATGTGTTGCTTTGAATTTGATAGTATAAAACTAGTATTGTACACAGTCTTTGTTCTCAGGGTGAGTATTGTAAATAAATGTGTCTAACACAGTAAAAGCGCAATACTAAACATTTCAATGAATGTTTGTTATAAGGGGGGATATGTTGGAGTAGAGTAAGTAATAAAGGTGAAAGAGAAGAATAATTAAGTAGAAGGCTACCAAGTGAACGAAGGCATCATACTTGCACAGAGGCATGTTTAAGACAAAAATAGATCAATATTTTACAAAAACCATTGTTTAATTTTTTTTTAAGGAAAGATCAGGGCTGTTAATAAGTGGCAAGTGCAGAGAATTAGTGTTGCTGGCAGGAGCTACTTGGCCTCCAGCCTACCAGATGTTGAAAGGACTAGATAAGGTGGATGTGGAGAGGATGTTTCCTCTGGTGGGGATATCCAGAACTGGAGGACACAGCCTCAAAATTGAGGGGTGACCTTTTAGAACAGAGGTAAGGAGGAATTTTTTTCAAGCCAAAGAGTGGTGAATCTTTGGAATGCACTGCCACAGGCTGTGGTGGAAGCCAAGTCCGTGGGTGCTTTCAGAGTGGAAATTGATAGGTTCCTGATTGGTTGGGGCATCAAGGGATATGGTGAGAGGGCTGGTATGTGGGGTTGAATGAGATCCGGGATCAGCCACGATGGACTGAATGACCTAATTCTGCTCCTATGTCTTGTGGCCTATTGTAAAGTTATTTTTTTCTACTATAGGATATGCTTGAATTTCACCACATTGACCATTGCAGATACACCCAAATGATCCATTGAATCCATTTGTAGAAAACTTTTTTCTCTGCAAGGTCTGTAAGTAATTCAAAGAATGATGACTACAGGTCTGCAAATCTAATGTCAGTATTAGGGAAATTATTGGAAAACATTATGAAAGACAGAAATCTGCACCTAGAAAGGCGGGGACTAATTTAAAGTGGTCACCAATGAGATTGAAATTTTTGATGAGCTGGCCAAATGTTTTAGCTCATGGAGTTGATGTGAACTACATGGACTTCATAAGGCCTGTGACAAGGTGGTCTTGTGTGGGGAAACTAGCAGTTCATGGAATCCATGGTAAATTAGCAAATTGGATGCAAAATTAGCTTTGTGATAGATGGGCATGGACATGGCAGGTTGAACAGCTGGTTTCTATGCACTGTGACTCTATAGGCATATAACAAGCAATTCATAACATGCTTTACAAATGTTATGAAACATATTTGAAAATCGATGATTACATTGTTACTCAGTAATTGAACTTCGATATTTATGAATGATACAGAAGGAAATGCTTTAAAACTGCCTACCACAAAACTTAAAATTCTCGTTGTATTCATGTACCTTTGTGGGCTTGACCCCATCTTGGTAACTTTCTCTGGGCATCTTGAAACCTCTATACATCTTACTCGCAATTTGTTCTGCCCTCTGACTTTATTTCATTGCCAGCATCCTGAGACTCTATTTCTTGCCCCTTTAGTTACAGCCCAGCATTCAATAATGACATGTCCATTGCTAATATTTTCTGTCCATTAACCAGTCCTCAGTCCATATTGCCACCAGAACAATTTCTCACTCATTGTCAGCAAGACCAAGGAGCTGATTATTGACATCAGAAGGAGGAAAATGGAGATCAATGAGCCAGTCCTTCTTGGAGGATCAGAGATGGAGAGGGTCAGCAACTTCAAATTCCTTGGTGTAATCATTTCAGGGGATCTGTCCTGGGTCCAGCACACAAGTGCCATTACGAAGAAAGCAAGGCAGTGCCTCAGCTTCCTTGGAATTTGTGAAAATGTATCATGTCATCTAAACCTTTGACAAACTTCTATAGATGTATGGGGGAGAGTATGTTGACAGGTTGCAACACATTTCGTTATGGAATCAGCAATGCCCTTGAATGGAAAATCCTCAAAAAGTAGTGGATATGGCCCAGTTCATCATGGGTAAAGCCCTTCCCACAATTGCATACATCTGCAGAGAGCACTGTCGCAAGAAAGCAGCGTCCATCATCAAGGACCCCTGTCATCCAGGCTGCGCTCTCTTCTCGCTGCTGCCATCAGGAAGGAGGTACAGGAGCCTCAAGACTCACACCACCAGTTTCGGGAACAATTATTACCCCTCAATCATCAGGCTCTTGAACCAGGGGATAGCTTCACTCACCCCATCATTGAACTGTTCCCACCACAACCTATGGACTCACTTTCAAGACCTGTACATCTCGTGTTCTCAATACTTATTGCCTATTTATTAATAATCATTATTATTTTCTTTTTTATTTTCACAGTTTGTTGTCTTTTGTACGTTGGTTGTTTGTCCTGTTGCGTGTGGTGATTGATTCTTGTTTCTTATATTTACTGTGAATGCCCACAAGAAAATGAATCTCAGGGTTGTATCTAGTTATATATAATACTTTGATAATAAATTTACTTTGAACTTTTGATCTTTGAATTGTGTTCAAATATGCCACATTATAGTCCACTAGATGCAGTGCTAAAATCTTAAAGAGATCTGTTAACGCAGGTTGTCCTTTTATAAATGATTAATTTTAAGTGTTCTCTCATATCTTTCCTACTAAAGTCAGGTAAATGTTCGTAGTTCTCAATTTTATCTCCCTTTCCTTTCTTAAAAAGAGATTTTATTTATTTTTCACTCTTCGCTCTAATATTGTATTTGCCCTGTTAGCTGGGAAAGTTTTCGGTTGGGTTTTTGCACTTTAAAGCGATATTTATTAGTTGTAAAATATTTATTCTTTAAAGAAAGCTTCTATGTGGCTTTGTTTGTCAAGATCTTTATTGTAATAAACATTCTAATTTGACCTTTGCTGTTTTAATAATTGAGGCTTTATCATTTTTTTAGGCTGTTTGCGCAATCTTCGAAAAGTCTGTGAAGACTCTTCTGGATGATTTTGCTCCGATGATCCCACAGCTTTCAGAAATGCTGGGTCAGATGTACAGTACTATTCCACAGGCATCTGCATTGGAACTAACACGCCAGGTAGAATCAATGCTTTTTTAAATAAAATAAGATCTTCTATTTAGCCTTTTTTCTTATTCTCTAGAATTAGAGAAACATTTAAGTTTTTTCTGATAAATACACTTTTCCATTCCTTTGGCTGATTGTCTGTGCCATATGAACAGGCAAATTTGTTTTGATTTTTTAAGTGAATTAACATGAGCATGTAATGAAATAACAAACCATAATGTGGACTAAAACAATTTTCAAGCTATAGCTTCAGTTTGTGGTTCATGCAGGTTCCAGAGGGGACAGAAGGAGTCATGAAAACCTGAAATATGAATTTTAAGCACCAGGCTCTTGAGTATACTTCTGTTGAATTCTTCTGGATTCACTACTGTTCAATACAAATTTTCACATCCAAAATATGGTGCTTCTTTGGTTCATCTGAAATACAGCCCAAAGTACTGAAAAAAGCAGAAAAAATATAAATGAACCAAATATCACTGATGAAATTTGATTAAATTGAACTGAATTTTTAAACTGAACCTTATGAGGAAAGATTGAGCTGGAGCGATTCTCTTTGGCGTGAAGGAGAATGCGAGGTCACTTGTTAAAGGTGTATTAAGATTATGAGAGGCATAGGTATGGACATCCAATGCCTTTCTCCCAGGGTGGCATTGGTCAATACCAGAGGGCATCTATTTTAGGTGAAAGGACTAAAACTTAGAGAAGTCGGAAGTAGGTGCCTGGAATTCTGCTATGTCCTGTGGTCTGTTGTGTGTGTATTCAGAGATGCTGTCCTACACACCACTATTGTAATGCATAGTTCATTTGAGTTACTGTTAGCTTGAACAAGTCTGGCCATTCTCCTCTAACCAATATGATTATATTCAAACAAAAAGATAACAGTTAACATATTAAAAACAAATTAAGGTGAAGATTTTCTGGTAAAATGTAACTTAACTTTCTCTTTGCTTTCTTAAACCAAACTGTACAATCTCCTTTGAGATCAGTAGAATGACAGCTCTTCTGGTATAGGATCCTACATTTAAAGCTCAATGTATCCCTGCAGTTTTCGCAGATACTGGTTGATCTGCTAATTTTTCCAGCAGTTTAATTTTTGTTCCAGATTCCAACAATTCCAGCCTTTTGTTTCTCAGTAAAATTTGTATCAGTAAACTGAATCTGTTGCCGTCTAGAATTTCTGCATTTGACAGTGGCTGAATGCTAATTGTTCTAACTGGAATCTCAGGTGGTAGCTTTTGAGTTGGAGGCCATTCACATTATTTCTGTTTTGATGTGCTATCTGAACCACTGAATATTTTCCACATTAACAATGATTTGTTTTTGCATAGTACAGACTTGGTGCAGGAACCTAACTGCCCTAAACTAGCATGTAAAGTATAATGACTTATTTCTACAGTAGTGTTTGTCATATCCTTTATAGAAATCTAAGTGTAGCATATAGATTAGTTCCCCTTATCAACAGCATATCTTTTTAAAAAAAAATCCTAATTTGTTCAAATGTAATTTGTGTCTTTTGCAAGTAGAATTCTTCACTCTCGTTTGAAGATGAATTTAGAACGCATGGTTAAGTAAGGCCATATATTAATCAAATAAGTGGATTGAATAAGCACTCAGAGCAGCATTTCTAAATGGCTTCAACCAACCATGGCAATGTCTGGAACCATTTCTAAATTGATTAAATTCTTTGTGGCTCCATGGGATAGTTATTTATTAACAGAATCATGGTTATTATCACTGACATATGTCATGAAACTTGTTGTTTTGTAGCAGCAGCACAGTGCAATACATTTAAAAATTACTATTTTAAACTAAATAGTGAAAAAGAGGAATAGTGAGGTAGTGTTCATGGGTTCATAGACCATTCATAAAACAGATGGGAGATGTAACTGTCCGGTTGTAACCTGTTGAATGTGGTTATTCATCTGTATCTTCTCAATGGTAGTAATAAGAAGAAGGCATATACAAGGTGGTGAGCATCCTTAATGATGAATGCTGCCTCTTTGAGGCATTGTCTTTTGAAGATGTCCTCAGTGGTGGGAAGGCTTATCCCAATAATAGACCAGACTGAGTCCACAACCCTCTGCAGCCTCTTTGATCCTGCACAATGGAGCCTCCATTTTAGGTGGTGATATAACCAGTCAGAATGCTCTCCAGCATACATTTGTAGAAATTTGCTAGAGTCTTTGATGACATATCAAATCTTTGTGATTTCATCAACTTGTTGGCCTAGAATGGATCCTCTGAGATATTAATGCCAGAAACTTGAAGCTGCTCAACTTTTCACCACTGACCCCTTAATGAGGACTGGTGTGTGTTCTCCAGACTTTGCTTTCCTGAATTCCACAATGAGTGCAAGGGTATTGTTGCAACACCTTTCAACCAACTGATCCATCTCTACGTCTTCCAATGCCATCTGAGATTCTGTCAACAACTGTGGTGTCATTGGCATATTTATAGATGGCGTTTGAGATGTGCTTAACCACGCAAGTCTTTAGAGAGAAAGGAGAGTGTGTAGTGGTCAAAGATACTTTTAGAAGGAATTATGAAGCCATGCCAGTGAAAAAACTGTTAAAAATAATTAGAAGTGTGCCGTTATCTTGGTGAGGCACCCATTGAATTGACATTCTTGATGCATTCTGTTCTACTCCAATCCCAATTTGCATAGCGTGCGGGATGTGCTCCAGATTAATATTTTCAAGGTCGCTGTTCATTAATGGTTTTTATTGAGTTTCTGTTTTCTGTTTGATCTAGCTCCTTTATTTTCCTTATGTGACTACAAATGTATTGTTTACTTGGGTTATTATCTTTTTCAGCTAGTGCACATATTTGCCACTGATTCAACTCATTTTGTCCCAGTAAAGGCTCTGTTCCTCCTTGTCACTTCTGTGACCCTCTCAATCTTCCAACAAGGTAGGTCATCATACTTTTAAATTTGAATCATCTTGACATACCTAATGTGTGCTGCTGTGTTTTTTTTTGCTCGTCTTTCAACCATAGTGATCATGCTGGTGGTTTTCTTGTATGTTTCCTGGTTTCGCTGCTATTCAGTGAGGTTTATGCAGCCACGTAAACCTCCCTGAATCTTAAAGTTACTTAATTAGCAATGAAAAATTACCATTTTACATATATGATGCAAAAATAAAATGTTTGATTCTCGTAAAATGACGTCTGTTTGTCTTGGATTTCCAATAAAACAACAGAATGTGGATGAGAAGATGATTTTCTGTTGGCAATTTCCATATGTGGTACATTAATGATTTGTGTACTCGCATGCACATGAAGAGAATGTTTGTATTCTTTCTGGGATGATTAAAGCACAAACCACTCTGAGCTATTATTCTTACAGTGATTGCTGTGCAGGTTGTGAAATGGGTTGCCTATGGATGAAGAGTTAAATCCAGCCTCCTCAAATGGCATATCAGCTTAGATAAACATTTGAAAAATATGTAAAATTTATTGATTTTTGGTAGGTATAGAAAACTCAAGATAATAAGATTGGAGTGGAGAAAACAGATGGAGTTTTATTTTGGCTTCATTTTTACCTAAAAACGACTGTCTTAATTTTTTAGGATATAGTTTACAGTGTAGGTGAGGGAAATTAGTAGATTTTAAAAAGGCATTTCAGACTCATTCTCATGGTATGTTATTAAGAGATCATAGTATTGGGATTAATGTAATAGCATGGTTAGAGGATTAGCTGAAGAGCAGAAAGTGAAACAGGGATAAGTGCCTAACTTTCATATTGGTAGAAGTTTACTGTTGGGTACCATAGAATTAATGCTAAGATGCTTTACTGTTTAGAATCTGGTATACTGATTTAAGGGACTGAATGTTATTTACTCAGTTTGTTGATAATGTAGAGTGTGGTAGGGAACTAAGCTGCAAGGAAGATGCAGAATGCCTGGGAAGATGCATGTACTTCCTTGAATAAACGAACATGAAGATAGAAGCTCAAGTGTAACATAGAATTGTGTTTTTATTTTTGCAGTTGGATAGAATATTGTAAATGGTGATAGTTTTTCAAATATTTGTTTTTACTGTTTTACCATTTGCATATCTATGAGCACAAAACACAAATACAAATATTTATTGTGGCAAATTGGATGTTGATTGTTATTGCATAGGCTATTGGGATAGTAGAATGAGGAAGTCTTGCAATAAATGTACAGAACTTGGAGACAAAACCTAGAGCCATCTATACAGATCTTATCTCTGAACCCAATGAAATATAAACGTAGTATAACAAAAGTTTGCCAGAGTGATTCCTGGAAAAATGGTGCCATCTAAATTATTGAAAGATCAAAAACAAAACAGTAAGCACGACATGTAGATCTGGAAGCCTTTAGCTGAACAATATTTTCAAAAAAGGAAGCATGTCCTGTAGACCCCAAAGTAGGTCAAGCATAATCAGCTGAGGATACTTAGAAGAAAGTTCAAATTTTCATATAGAACCATGAATTACCTTGGCATCAAAGCCATACTTGAGCAGAATTAAGTGCTGGATGTAGATTGAAAGGTCATAAATTTAACATAAATTTAAGGTCATAAATTTGACTTTTTTAAAGGATATATTGTACTTTGGTTCTATGTTTGTAATAAGTAACTTGCTTTTTTTGTAATAATTTGCATAGCTGTTAATAGTTTTTAATTGTCAGGAAACATAGGTTTGACTAGGGGCAAAATCACAACCCCAGGTTTGGCTTCTGTCAAAGACTGATAAGTATTTCAGAGCAAGGCCATCAAACTCCCTCCATTTGATGACGACTTGCCTTGCTGGACACTACAGGACCCATTAATCTAGTTAAAATATGTCAGTGCAGTTTAGAATGGCTATTGAGTGTAGTCATCTGGTTGGCAGATTGAATCTGACACAATTTGACCCATTCATTTTAGAAATTTAAAATACAAGGAATAGAAGTAAAAAAAAAACTCAGTCTGCAGACTCTGGAAATCTGAAATAAAATCAGAAAGTGCTTAAACACTCAGTAGTTCAAACAACATCTGTGGAAAGAGAAACAGCATTTGGAACTCTGATAAGATAATTAAGAAAAAAGAGTACTGCTAATGTATGGTTTAATAAGGTACTATTATAGAAAATTAAACTTATTTATTTTAAATTGTTTTTAGCAAAGTATTTTTTAAAAAATCTGAGTGAGGCTTTTCCTTAATTTTCTTTAAATCATAGGAACAGACATAGGCCAACAGACATATAATGAGTGTATAATCCATTCACTATTTGATGGCTATATATACCTGTAATTTCTCTGTTCCTCATTTCTTAATGCTTTTGGCTGCATTAAATTAACAATGTTTGATTTCTAAAATTAACATCAATGGCCAACTTGTTCAGAACACCTATCTCCTATTTATTTTAATCTTATTCCACTAACATTTGATCTTCTGATTTCCTTCCTGGCCCCTGTGAAACTTCTATTATCAATGGTCTTTCAATTTTATCTTTATTTGTTTCACATTTGCCATCCATTCTATCCTATTCCATTTGCAGCTTTATTTCAAATTCTCTCATCAGATTTCTGCCCTTGCTGCAGAACTTTTCAGTCATTAATCATTTACACAAGTGTTATGCTTTATAACAATGATCATTATGCATTATCCTTTACAACCTTCCTTGCCTGCCTATATTATTATTAAAAAAATCAGGTTTTAAATGTTTGAACAATTATTTAGTGTCACATTACTTGTGGTTTTTGAAGTTTAGCGCATTATATTGGATTTAAATGTTCTGGATTTTCATGATTGAATGTAGGGAACTCTGTGCATGTGTCTGGGCAAACTAATTGCATCAGAGAAGCTAAAACACTCATTGAGAGTTGAATCCTACCAGTTAAACATGTTTGTAGGTTGCAGTTTTCCTCTTTGTTTGCCAAGAAGATAAACCCTGTGCGTTATTTTGCTTCTATTTAAAAGTTTGAGATCAATGGAAACTGTTGCTTCTCTGAAATGCCAATCTATTTAGTTTGTTTGGCATAGGTATTTACTACAGTCTGTTGAAATATCCAAAATCACTTTTAACGCAATTGTAATAAATATTTAATGCACTGTAAGTATTTTTCAGCAAGAAGCTCTAGGTACTCTAAATCTGAAGGACAGGTAACATCTACGGAGAGAGAACAGTTAACATTTCAGGATGGTGACTTACTATCAAGAATCTTTTGCCAAATTGATGAGAGGAAGTCAGACTAGTAGATTAACTCCTGTTTTACACTGCATAAATACACCCAATCTGAATACTTCCAGAATTTTCTGACTCGAATATCAATATTATAGTATCTAGAACAAATGTGGAGAGTAAGTTTTTAAAATCTTTTCCCAGGGTGCTTTACTTTTAAGGTAATCAATGGTTAATTTGAAATGGTGAAAATGATTGCACGTCTCCCTTGGTTTCCTTACTCTATTTCTTTATCAACATGTGGTGTTCAGGAGGTTTAAAGCTGGCCTTCGCTTCTGGTCTTATCTGTTGCTAGTAGTAGAGCTTCCAGTGACAAGATGGAAATGCTCATCTTGCTGCTCTTTTACACTACTTTCAGATTTTCTTATGCTTTTGAGAAGTGTATGATAATAAGGTGTGTCTGTTCACATTTTTCAAAAAATATTTGTGATATTACTACTACAATAATAGTACCAGATGCAGGGGCTCAGCATTTAATTGGTAACCAGTTTGTTGCTCCAGAGTTAACAGTTCTGTCCTTGTTAGTTCCCTGGAGTTTGATCTGTCTCCAGGAGCTTGAGGCTTAGTTCCCAATATAAGTTTTCCAGATTATTTGGATGAGTGATTTGTGTTCAGCACACAGCCAAATGTCTGGTCTACCAGAGAACCATAGGATTTGTGCATTGGAAAAATTGTAACCTCCATGGTATGATTTCATGAATGTAATTTTTTTTAGTATTTGCTACAGAATTTGTATAATTATTAATTTATTAAATTGTGAAAGTTAGTAATTTTCTTGCCTAGGCCACGATATGTAGATGGCAATCACATTTTCGTTGCCATCTTTGCTAAAATCAGGTTATTCAGTATAGAGGAACTGTAATTTTCTGTCCTAGGTGGTAGTTTAGAATATTTAGTCATGGAAAAAAATAGCACATATTCTATATGAATATGTTGGTGCCGCCTGTGTGTCTGTTATGTCTTTGTGAACCTTTGCCTGTGAATGAATTGGAGGGTTGAAGGCTCAATCACACTCCAAAGAAATGAGCCTATTATCAAGTTTGAGATGGAGTGTTCAGCTGTTGGAGGTGCCATCTTTCAGGGACCCTATTCGATCTTGGCCAATAATTATCTCTCTGCCAGTAGTATTAAAATAAGTCCATCTGGTGTTCATTACATTTTGTTTGCTGAAGCTTGTTGTGGCTGTGTTTCTTACCTGACCACTGTGATTGCAATTCAAAAATACTTTGGCTGAAAAGCACTTTAGGATGTCCTGGAAGGCTTGGTAGAAGATTTATTTCGTAATGTTATCAGTTAGCAACATACGGAATTTGTGATGTAGAAATGTGGTTCTTTTTTTTGGCATGTGATGCCATAGTGAGTAATAATGTTGTTAGATTAGTAATTGGGAACACTGGGTTAATAATCTTGAAAATATTTGTTCTAATTTGCAGTAGCAATTTTAGCATTTGAATGCAACTGATGTGAAGCTGTCAGATTGTCACAAATAATCTCAGTCACACACACAAAATGCTGGAGGAACTCATTAGGCCAGACTGCGTCTATGGAAAAAAGTTCTGGGCCGAAATGTTGACTGTACTTTTTTCCATAGATGCTGCTTGGCCTGTTGAGTTCCTCCAGCAATTTGTGTGTGTTGCTGGGATTTCCAGCATCCACAAATTTTCTCTTGTTTGTGATTTGACAAATAATCTGACATTTTATTATTTGATAAATTAATTTTTATTGTCCAAGTATGCATGTACAATACAACTCGTGACATTTGTCTACTCCAGACAGACATGAAATAGAGAAAGACCATGGATGTTGATGAAGGAAAAGACATCAATTCCCTCACCAACCACCCCGCATGAAAAAGAAAAGAAACAAAACTCCCAGACCCCAAAATTCCCCCTTCCCTGCAGCAACAAACAGCCACAATAACAATTACCGACCCTCTACACATAACAATCCCTGACCCCCTCAGTCGCAGAAAAGAACAGTGACAGTAGCACCAAACCCCCAACCCCTCCCCCTTACATACAATAATTAACAGATCACAGGAAAGAAAGCACTGAAAAAACTGAAGGAAACCAATATAAATTACAGTCCAATAATAACAATAAATCTCAGAATATATCTTCTGACAGCTGCATTAACTCCTGCTGCACAGCAATGTTCCCTTTATGTTGCCTTTGGAAATGGTTTAACAAATCAGGTATTCACATCAAACACCATGTAATGTTAGACTTGGTCTCAGGGTAACAACAGACAGTTGGGGCATGAGAATGTGGTGATTGTGATCAATTGAATGGAACATCTGAGGCTTTGGCAGAGATCAAAATGATTATGCCGAAGTTGTTTTAATTAATAATTTAGTATTAAAGAACTATGATGTAGAATGGAGTCAGGAGCATGAATCCACAGTTTAGGCAGCAACTTAAACAAGCAGGGTGTGATTCCATACCTGACCTCCCCCCCCCCCCCATCCCCCACCAAAAAAGTGCTTATGATTCCTAGTGGTGCATTTTATATAGTATTTTGAAGAATTTACCTTTTTAAAAAATTCTCATCCTTTGTTTATCTGTGATTTTAGAACATTTTTTGACATCTAAACATGACTTATTGCATCCCATTAAACTTCCTGCTAATGATAGTATAATTATTTGCATTTGTACATTTTCTGGTCAAACCCTGCAGATTACTGATGTGTTATAGTATTCTTGGTTCTTGAAGAAATGTCACTCAGGGTGTGTGCTGCGAGGCCAGGACCCTCTGACTACTCTGCTAGGGAACCAATACTGATTCTTGCCTGCCACTGGCATTCTTGCACCAGTCAGTTATCCATGGCTTTGGAGAGGATGCCCATGAAAGTATTGGGTGCGCAGAGTGAATGTTTCAGCTGCTCATTAATGAAATACATGACCCTGGGTTGTAGCATATCTTGCGCAGTTAGTACTGGTCGTAACTGGCAACTAACTGCATTGTCCATGTGTTGGCATTCCTTTCTTAATGGTAATAAGCTCAATGACCAGTGAGCACTGTCGAAATTACTTCTGAAATCTGGGAGCCGGGAAAGGGTTGTGCAGCTAAACGGAAAAGACAACAGCTTCCATCCAATCCAATATAAGGCGATGAGAGAATCGAAAGTTTCAGGTGGACAGTCAATACATGGAGCGGGTATTTGCAGTCCCCAGCACTGGTTTATTAGTCGTATGTCTAAGATGAGTAACCTGAGCACTTGTCCCAGGCATTGCTGGAGCACTGGCCGGGGGGAGGGGGGGGGAAGAGAGAGAGAGAGAGAGAGAGAGAGAGAGAGAGAGAGAGAGAGTGTGTGTGTGTGTGTCTTCATGTAATGGATGATTTTCTGACTTGGCAACTGTACTAATGTCTTCCATAAGAAATTCTGTGTTGAAGCATCTAA
This sequence comes from Hypanus sabinus, assembly GCF_030144855.1. NCBI lineage: Eukaryota > Metazoa > Chordata > Chondrichthyes > Myliobatiformes > Dasyatidae > Hypanus > Hypanus sabinus. The sequence goes on along the minus strand of NC_082716.1, from coordinate 42,936,235 downwards.
GAAGAATATATTGTACCAGAACTGTGTAGTATCTTGTTAATTGATTTCTTTTAAAGGCTGCAGTGTGCTGAATGCTGTTAGATCACAATAATATGAACGGAAAAATAATATAACATGATAGGGTCTCAGTATATTTAAGGATTGGAGTAACTTGTATAAGCAAAATTAAGATATAAAGTTCTATACTAACAAGTATTATTATTATACTTCCTACATTTTAAAGACTATTATTTGCATGACTTCACACACAAAATGCTGGAGGAACTCAGCAGGCCAGGCAGCATCTATGGGGGGAAAAAAAAGTACAGTTGATGTTTCAAGCTAAAACTCTGCCCAAAACGTCAACTTTTCTTTCTTCCATAGATGCTGCCTGGCCTGTTGAGCTCCTCCAGCATTTTGTGTGTGTTGCTTGGATTTCCAGCATCTGTAGATTTTCTCTTGTTTGTTATTTGCATGACTTCGAAGTCTTTCAGAAATTCTGTGTGACAGTGACCAACAGCTACTGAATTTGTTGGACCTTGGCTGGTATTAGAAAAAAGAAATTAGTTCATAGGAGATGTGTAACTTTTTTAAAGTTTAAAAGTGAATTTTGGATGTTATCTGTCTGGATCAGGGACATACCAACAGAAATTAAAACTTTAAATTTTTAAGATGTCTGTGAATTTTGTGATGTCAAAATCTTCAAAAAAAGAAGTGTTTTTCTAACATTTTCAATAGTGCAGACCTTTTTCCAAAAAAAGTCAGGTCAGACATCCCTAAGTGATAATAACATTTTAGGTTACAGAATTACAAACTTTTCCTCTTCAATCCAAAAATACGTATTGCACAGTCTATTAGAATTTCTGTTAAGTTTCCAGTTCTTTGAAAATTGCCTTGGGTTCTTGACAAAAAGCACATTTTTGATCGGTTATCTCTATACCTGGGTTTCAATCTTCTTTGCTGTTTATTTATTTTGGGTTCTGAAGTTTCATATTTCTGTACATTCTTTTGTTTAACTGCTTTAAGCTATTCATTGTACCCCCTCACTGTAACTGTTATGTAGAGTTCATGAGACAATAAGAATATTGATTTGTTGTTTGTATATTATTTCTTAAGTTACATCTTATTATATTTTAGGACCCAGGGATCATCCTGATATTGTTGATTCATTTATGCAACTCCTGGCACAGGTGTGTTTTTGTTTCTTATTTCATTCACTTTCTTTTTTTTGTTTAATTAAACCTGAAATCAGCTTTTTTTTTTGTTTACAAGCTTGCAGAAATAAATTGTAGGTTAATTTGAGGTTCTTAAGGCATGTTGAATGACTGAACGCAGCTGTTTTGTGGATTTGTAGTAGTCGGCATTGGGAGCAGTTTTGATCACTGTTCTTCACTGACAGAAAAGGTATCTTACATCAGCAGTCAGACCACTTTGTGAATTCCATGTCAAGATTTGGCGTGGTTTCATAATGTTTTGTGCTGTTTGTATTTCATAGCCAGATGGAGTTTAAGCATGTGCCAAGTGACTAAAAGGTCATGAGGAAGTATTGGAAAGGACATTATGGACGAGATCTAAACTGAATTAGTTTATGACCTTGTGCAGCTAAACTATTCATGCAACAGTGTGGACAGCGGTATTGCTTGGGGGGTTGTATTTACTACACCCATGAGTTAATTGTGTCCTTCAGAGTAATAATACTATTGAATATCAAACCAATCTGCCATGAAGATCACAGTACTTTCAGAATATTGTTGTTTCTTTCATATATATACACAATTCACTTGTGCCTGATTGTTATTGGTCATATATTCTACACTGAAGTCAGGGATGGCTTCATCAACTATTCTCTCAAACATTGATGACCTGTGATGTATTTCCATTTATGTGAAATTCCTGTTTATTTATCATTCATATTATGTACTATGTCATAAAATATTTTGAAATTTGTAATTCCACTTCAATTTTATTTTGGGGAATAATTCTGATCTTTTTATTTTCTTCCAGCTCATTTGTTACACTGTGCATAGTCCCTATCATAAACAAAGATTTCACTCCTTTCCTGTGCAGAAATGTGTCCCTAGATTGGATTGATTTGAGGACATGCTCCACAGGGCATCAAAGACAAGAGTTCAATATTATCACTGCCAGGCTTTAGTAGCATGGCTCTCTAGTGCACTGCCAAGCTACCTGTGTGGAAACTGAGGCACCCAATGAAGAGCATTCTCAATATTGAGGATTTGGTAGTAACCTGGAGTTATTGCCAATTTATGAATGATTTAATGAAGCTTTGTATCTAATTCTTAGGCTCTCAAAAGGAAGCCAGATTTATTTTTAGCAGAGAACTGTGATGTGAAGGCATTGTTTCAGTGTGGTAAGTAACAAAAGTGTCTAGTACTAGCTTCATAGTTCTTAAGCTTTTAAATTTCTGTTTATACTGTTAGTGTTGTTGAATAAGGTTAAACTTAAGAAACCAAATTTTAACAAAAGTGGAATGTCCTTCTGTATATATAATGTTGACATTGTGTTCTCTTTATTTCTCCAAAATGCTTTTTATTGTTTTGCATGTCTATGAGTGAAGCTTTCCAGAGTTCCCACTGGCTTTTCAGACATCTCGAAGGAATAACTTGGAAATTATTATCTCTTTAAATTATTAACCATTTATTGGATATGCACATTAAAAGTAGTTTTAAACAATGTGATTTTAAAGTAACAAGATGACATGACAAGCTGACCAGTGATTTATAAATTTAATATATCCTTACTCATAAGAATGATTTAATTTTCTCCTATTTTCGTATAACATTCTTTTCCACTTGCTTTCTTTCTCCTCCAGAAATGGTTTTGCTAGTATTTCTGTGAATTTCCACTTGTAGACTGGTTCAGTAATCTCTGTGAGGGCAACATTCAGAACTTTGAAAGCTAAGATGCCTTCCTAGAGAAAGAAAAGATAGTACCCAACCCCTCTTTCAAAGTGGAGGGGTGGTAAAACGATGCTTTAAGCAGCAGTGTGCTAAAGACTTCCCAAAGGTGTTGCTATAACTAAAAAAAACACTTTAAAAGTTAATATAGAAAATTAAACATGTTAAATTGCTCAGTGGTGTGAAAAGGGTTGAAGTTGTATTGTGCTGGTGTCAGGTTTCACTTCCAGACACCAGCACATTTTGTTTCAGTATATTAAAGAACTAGTCACATTGATAAAGTAATTTAAATGTCCAGGTGAAATAAAATATTCTTTAGACCACGAGGAAAGCTGCAGACCTCTATTGATAAAGTGATGGAACTGGATTGATGAGTGATGTCTGGAAGGATTTAAGATTAGGTTTATTTGTCACATGTACGTTGAAACATCAAATCAACAAGGCATGCACACAACTCACTAAAACTAACTAGTACATCTTTGGAATGTGGGGAGAAGCCATAGCCATAGCACCCATAGCACATGGTCTTACAGCTAGTGCTGTAAACTGAAGAGCTAGCAATCAGAAATGAAACCAAAAAAAAAAAAATGCTGGTAATACTCAACTAATGAGACAGCATTACTTCAGTCCCACTTGGTTATTAAATGTTCTTGGGGCACTGATACTATACTTCAGGTTATTAAGATAAAGCATATAAAGAGTAGGAATTGAAGCTTTCTTGAGGTGAGGTGTAGAATATACAGTATATGCCAAGAAATAATAGGGAACCTGTGGTACAATTTTGAGTGTACTGTGAGCCATACCGATCACATTCTGTGGATAAGGAGAGAGAATGCAATGTGTCTGGTACGTAGAAAGACTTTTTTAAAGTTCTATGCAGTGATACTGATTCCAATTATTAGCTGTGTTGCACTGCCTTTGGAAGCTCATAGGTAGGGATAGTTAGAATATTGTTTCACTATTTGTTTAGGATTGAATGACATTGTAGTCTATTCAGTTGACCATAAGCTTACCAGTTTTTTGAAAAAGGTATCTATTTTGCACACCACTGATCACTCCAGATTTCTTTTTCAAAAGAGGAAAAGGATGTATATTTGAAGTTATTACTACATCTGCTTCCATTACCCTCAGGCAAAGTCATTCAAATCACTAGTCATTTACTAATACATATTATAAAATACAATTGCAGTAATGTCTTATCTGTTCCTCTCTAATTCTTTTGCCAATTGTCTCAAATGTGTATCATCTGGTTACTGACACTCAAGTTTGTAGAAACAATTTCTCCTTATTGAATTAAATTCTTTGATAAATGTAAACACCAATAATAATCCATTTATTTATTTTTGCTGTAAGGAGACATTCCCAGCTTCTCTAGGCTTTCCACATAATGGGTCCTGTATGTCTGGTACCAGTCTCCTTTGCATTGCTTTTGGCTTTGACGTCATTTCCTAAAGTGCAGTTTACTGAAATAAGGACAATTTTTTTTAGCTGAGGCATTGCACATGACCTAAAACATTTTTCAGTTTCCTTGGTCTTGTATATCATTCCTTTAAAGCCTACAATCCTATTGTTTTAGGTATTCTTCAGTTTTGTGTTTTTTTTTTATGTGTGCTGTTCCCTTTCTGAACAGGTAGTTTAGTGCAATTTCTTAATTCCACTGTGTTGTAAACCACTAAACAAACAAATGCAAAGTAATTTGCAAGAGCACCAAAGTATTGCAGGGATTTTCTGTGTTTTCACAAGTCTGACTCATTTCAGCACATGGTTTATCCACAATTCTGCCATGTTACAAACTCTTCATGAGAATATAAAAAAATAGGAGAAAGTCACTTGGCTTCTCAAGCCTGCCCTGTCAGTCAATAAGATGATGGCTGAACTGCCTGATCTGCCTCGGGCTTCATTTCTCCTGTGGCAATTCTCCCCCCCCCCCCACCACCTTCCACACAGTGATCTAACCTCCTCCTCCTCCTCCCCAGCCCTCTTGGAAGAATTCCAGAGATTGACCACACTCAGAAATTCCTGTATTCCTTGGTTTTAAATGCCAGCCCCCTAATCTTGTCTGAGACTCTCCCACCACTGGATAACTTTCAGTGCTGTCTTCATAAAGATATTGTGTGCTTCAAGAGTATCACCTCATTCTCCTTAATTCCAAATAGTGAAGATATTTCTTAAGTCATTCATGATAGGACAACCCACATCTCCTGGGATTAGTCTAGTGAATCTCTTCTGGACTACTTCCAATGCCATTATATTCATTTTTAAATCATCATCATCATCATTTGCTGTGGTGTATGATGTATGTGATCATGGTCTATGACCATGATTGTTCCAGGCAAATTTTTCTACAGAAGTGGCTTGCCATTGCCTTCTGGACAGTGTTTTTACAAGTCCGTTATCAATACTCTTCAGAGATTGCCTGGTGTCAATGGTCACATAACCAGGACTCGTGATATGCACCAGCTACTCACAAGACCATCCACCACTGCTCCCATGGCTTCACATGACCCTGATCGGAGGGCTAAGCAGTTGTTACACTTTGCCCAAGGGTGACCTGCAGGCCAGCGAGGGGAAGGAGCGCCTCACACCTTTGGTAGAGACGTATCTCCACCCTGCCACCCATCATTCTTTAAAAAGGGACCAAAATTCTGTACAGTGCTCTAGGTGTGGCCTCACCAGTATTATATACAATTGTAACAATACTTTCCTGATTCTAATCTCCAATTCTCTTGCAATAAAAGTTGGTATTTCAAGCTACTTGCTGTACCTACTTGCTATTATTTTTCATGTAGAGAGCAGCTGGCATTAGTGAAACATCTCAATACTGAATTCAGTGTGACCACAGCCACAGTATTGTCTGGAAATGCAGCTTTTAATTTTGCATTAGGGTAAGAAGTGAAGGTCTTTTATTAACGAGATTGCTGTAAAATGCAGAGATTCATTTAATTCTTAACATCTATGCTGGCCACAAGTTTAAAACTCAAGACGTGTACTTGCTGGACAGAACTATATATTCTGTGGAATAAAGCAGGAGAGCATGGATAAAGCTAATATATTCCAAGATAACTGCTATATCCAGGCTGTAGTACTCAGAAGTAAAATAAATTATATGTATGATAAAGACAAACAGTAATTAAGGCATGACTTTATATAGTGGGATGAGCTTTCATAAGTATCATCTTTCTACCACTGACACTTTATACATATGTGTGTGCACAGTAAATGATGATTGTAACCTACAATTAATTAAATCTGTTCTTAGGCATTATCTCGTTGAAATTTCCAGAGGCTCCAACAGTCAAAGCAACATGTACATTCTTTGTAAGTATACCTTATGTTGCTATGTGTATGGGGAGCAATGTTGACATTCGTTGAATTCATCTAAATGTTCAATTATAGCAGCTTTATTCTACAGTAGCTGCAATTTCAATGAAATTGTCTCTGTACAAAAGTCATCCTATGGTGCAGCATGATTTTTGTCAGTGAGCTAATACAATATTATGTAACTATCATCACAAATATGATGACTTAAAATTAATAAGTTCATCTGTAATGTTGTATTGAAGGCAATTCCTTTTTTTAAGATTTTCATTTCCTTGTTAATGCATTATGGTGACTGGACTTTAATTGGCAAACAGATAATTCTCTCTATGTACCCCAAATGATGAGTTTGTCCGTGGGGTGTAAGTCGGACCACACCTGACCAAGCCCTGTTGGAAGAATTCCAGGGATTCACCATCCTATGAGAAAGTCCTATATGCTTTGGTTTTGGAATCGGAGATGCCTCTTGAAAGAATTTTCAAAAGGAAATTTAAACGGATGTTTTTTTTCCTGAGTTTTATAAATATGAATATTTATTTAATATATGAAAAGTTTAAGTTCAGTGAAAAGATGTGTAAATCAAACATATTTTTCCCATTTGCTTTAATGCATGCATGCTGATTGCACTTCAGAGCTCAAGTATTTTGGTCAAAGGCAGGAAAGCACTTAATATATTAATACATTTATAAGAAATAATATATTTTATTAATTGAATATTCAAATAAATTAATAACACACATTAAGTGCCAATCTAGAGAACTCACTTAAGTGCACCATGCAAGATTTCTTGCTTTCTTCCTTTGGCTTTCACTGACCTCTTTCTTTCTTCCCTCCCAATCGCTGAACTCTTGCTATTTTCTTTCTCCTGCTTTAATCCTTGTATCTCTGCCCTCTTCTTTCATTTCCCTTCCCCACCTCTCCATCCCTACTCCCTTGACTCTGTTCCGGTACTCTCGCCCTCCTTGATTTCACATACTGGCATGTATGTACACATATTACACACAAGCATAACATGTTTGCATGTGTACATATAGCCATCCTGTGAAGAACCTGTAAGTTCACTATTTTAACTGTATTTTTTGACAAAACTAGTCTCCACTGAGCTGGGATTTTCATTGCCTGATTAAGGGTTGTTAACCTGAAATGTAAACTCTGTTTGTCTCTATGTTGGATAGGTATATGGACAGGAAAGGAATGGAGGGTTATGGGCTGAGTGCAGGTCGGTGGGACTAGGTGAGAGTAAGCGTTTGGCATGGACTAAAAGAGCCGAGATGGCCTGTTTCTGTGCTGTAATTGTTATATGGTTACAGATCCTGTCAGCCCTGCTGAATGTTTCCAGCATTTTCTGTTCTTATTTCAGACTTCCAACATCCACATTATTATTTTCCAAATCATGATATCTGGTATATTTGATCAAGATTTGTAGTTAACCAAAATCTTTTGGATGTTAGTAAGAATTATAGTGTGATTAACCATTTGTATTTGTTTATGCTACTTCTATTTCAATAAATTGTGGATTAACAATTTCCACAAGTTTGTGGTTCTGTTGAATTCAACATTATATATTTCAATTAAAACTTTAAAATTCAAATTTCTCATAAATGTTTTGTGATACTCCAAGTGGCAAGTTGCTTTTTGTAAAATTGTTTTAAAAATGTTAATTTCACAATTGTTTAAAATCTTTTGGTAAATTAGAAACTAATTACATACAAGCAATTTATGTTAATAACAGACATTAAATGTTCTTGCATATTTTAACCATAATCATTATGGCTAGAGTATATATATTTTGCTGTTTCATATTTCAAAAGCTCTTTGTTGGTCAAGGTATACCATTTGGAAGAATATTTAATGCCTCTACCCTACAGAAAATTGGTTTAAAATGAAATATGATTGAAGTAGGAAATCAATGACTCTGACGGTGTCTATTCTGCTGAATTACCATTTATCTAATATTATTCGTCATTTATGTTCGTAATAGTACTCCCAGTCTTTCAAAAATATGCATAGGCATACTGTTCATGGTTTTCCAATTTATCTTTACATTGGACTGATCTCAGTGATTTTTATGATGACTTGCAAATTAATATAGAATTAAAACTAACAACAGTCCTACATGTTATTGAAGAATTTTAATTAATTTTTCTTCACTTGTGATTTCTGTTTACTTTGTTAGACTGAGCTACTGGCACGTTGTCGGGAGATACAGCCTATTGGCTTAGTCGTCCATGAGAATGGAAAGCTGTTACTGCAAGCTACTCTAGAAGTATGTAATCATGACAAGTTATCTAAAATGGCGATAGGAAGAAAACTGACACCAGCAGGGACCAAATCGTGTAAATTAAATTTAAAGTTAGTTGTTAGATTCACAGCATGAAGTGATGGGTCTTAAATGCATGATGAAGTGTTAGATAATGTATTTTGTTGTGGAAAAATAAAAAAACTAGCATCAGCTTGACAGAAAGTTACTGATAGTGGTTTGCAATTTTCACACGTACTGAGGTACAGTGACAAAGTTGTCTTGCATACCTTCCATTCAAATCAATTCATTACGGCAGTTCATTGAGGTAATAGAAGGTAAAACAGTAGCAGAATGCCGAATAAAATAGAATAAAACAGTAGAGAAAATGTTTAGTGTAGACAGACAGTAAAATGCAAGGTCACAACAAGATGCATATATTGTAAGATCAATTGTGTTTGAAAAGATGGCCATCAGTGTCCAAGAAACTTGACGCTATCTAGTACAAAGCAGTTTGCATCTACTACTCTAAACAACCAACCACTCCACAATTGTGTACTGAAGCTCTAGTCTAGTGGGTACTATCTTCAGAATGAAAGGAACTGGCATCTAAACAAGAGAACTTCTTAACCCAAGAGCAAAAGCCCCATGAAATAACTGACTTTTCCAAATTCGCCTACAAGTTGTATATGATGTTGATGTACTCTACATTCCATATTATGCAACCTTTTACTTAATAGGGTTGTGAAAGAGCACATGCTATGTAAACAGCAATATTTCTGTAAGGCACATAGCTGATATCTCAAGTACAATTTCATTTTGAAAAAAGTACGCTATGCTCTGAGTAAACAGCAGGATGGTGGAAGTATGTAATGGACAGTCCTGGCAAGAAATCAGTAAACTTCACAATAAGGTTTTCTTTCTAAGCTGTAAACATCCAAGATTCATTAGTTCCATGACAAACTAGATAGCCCATATTTCAGGAGAACAAAGTTTTCAATGCACAGTATTCTGCTGATGCTGGAAGTCTTGAGCAAAATACTCAAATTGCTGAAGTAACTCAAAGTCAGGCAGCATTTATGGTGGGGATTAAATGTTATGGGCCAAGGCACTTCATCAGGACTGGGAAGGAAAGGGGAAGAAGCCAGAGGAAGGTGAGGAGAGGGGAAGGAGTACATGTTGGCAGGTGATGGGTGAGATCAGTTGAGAGTGAAGGTGAGTGGATGGGGGAGGAAAAATGAAATTTGAAAGTCTTCATTGTTTCTCTGCTATTCATTTAGTTAAGAAAACAACCTTTCCTAATCCACACTTGCCAGATAGTTTCTGGTGCTATCAAATTGGCTTTTCTCCAATTCAAAATCTCAACCTGAGGACTAGACCAGTCTTTTTCCATAATTCTCTTGAAACTAAAGGCATTATGATCTCTAGATGCAAAATGTTCCCCTACACAAACATCTGTCATCTTTCCTGTCTCATTCCCTAACAGGAGATATAGTATTGCACTCTCTGTAGTTGGGACCTCTATGTATTAAGGAAACCTTAGTGAACACACTTAAAAACTGTCTCTTTCAGCCCTCTTACAGTTTGCAAGTCCCAGTCAATATGTAGAAAGTTAAAACTTTATACTTCTTGCAACAGTCTGCAATCACTCTACAAATCTGCTTTGTCTAAATCCAGCTGACTGTTGAGTGGTCTATAGTATTATTGTGTTAATGTGCTCATCCCTTTCTTATTCCTCACCTGAGTAGAAGAGGTCTCCAGCCTGTCCAGTCTGTGCATTGCTGTAATGCCACCCTTCCCGCTCTGTCATGGCCTAAACAGTGGAATCTGGGGACACTGGGCTGCCAGTCCTGCCCCTCCTGCATTTAAGTCTCCCTAATGGCTACAGGGTCTTAATTCCATTTGCTGATCCATGCCCTAAGCTCATCTGCTTTCCATAAAATATTCCTTGTATTGAAATATACACAGCTCAGAATATTAGATCCACCATGCTCAACCTTTTGATTCTTAACTTTTTATGTAGTCCTAACAAAATCTTTCCTCACAACCACTCCACTATTTGCTCTGGAAGGTGCTTTGGTTCTTATCCCTGCAACTCTAGAATAAACTTCCTATGCAGCATTTGCAAACCTTCCTGCTTAGGGTATTAGTCCACCTTCCAGTTCAGGTGCAAATCATCCTGCTTGTACAAGTCCCACCTTCCCTAAAAGAGAGCCCAATGATCCTAAAATCTGAAGCCCTCCCACCTGCACCATCTCCTTAACCACTTGTTAAACTGTATTACCTTCCTTTTTCTGGCTTCACTAGTACGTGGCATAGGTGCAGTCCTGAGATCACAACCCTGGAGGTCTTGTCCTTTAACTTAGCATCTAACTCCCTGAACTCACTTTGCAGGACCTTGTCACCCCTTCTACCCATGTCATTGGTAGCATCCATTATGGAAACATAGAAAATATGTGCAGGAGTAGGCCATTCGGCCCTTCGAGCCTGCACCGCCATTCAGTATGATCATGGCTGATCATCCAACTCAGAACCCTGTACCGGCTTTCTCTCCATTCCCCCTGATCCCTTTAGCCACAAGGGCCATATCTAACTTCCTCTTAAATATAGCTAATGAACCGGCCTCAACTGTTTCCTGTGGCAGAGAATTCCACAGATTCATCACTCTCTGTGTGAAGAAGTTTTTCCTCATCTCGGTCCTAAAAGGCTTCCCCTTTATCCTTAAGCTGTGACCCTGCGTTCGGGACTTCCCCCAACATTGGAAACAATCTTCCTGCATCTAGCCTGTCCAATCCCTTTAGAATTTTATACGTTTCAATAAGATCCCCCTCAATCTTCTAAATTCCAGTGAGTATAAGCCTAGTCGATCCAGTCTTTCTTCATATGAAATGCCTGCCATTCCAGGAATCAATCTGGTGAACCTTCTCTGTACTCCCTCTATGGCAAGAATGTCTTTCCTCAGATTAGGGGACCAAAATTGCACACAGTATTCTAGGTGCGGTCTCACCAAGGCCTTGTACAACTGCAGTAGAACCTCCCTGCTCCTGTACTCAAATCCTTTTGCTATGAATGCCAACATACCATTTGCCTTTTTCACCGCCTGCTGTACCTGCATGCCCACCTTCAATGACTGGTGTACAATGACACCCAGGTGTCGTTGCATCTTCCCTTTTCCTAATCGGCCACCATTCAGATAATAATCTGTTTTCCTGTTCTTGCAACCAAAATGGATAACCTCACATTTATCCACATTAAATTGCATCTGCCATGAATTTGTCCACTCACCTAACCAATCCAAATCACCCTGCATTCTCTTAGCATCCTCCTCACTGTTAACACTGCTGCCCAGCTTCGTGTCATCCGCAAACTTGGAGATGCTGCATTTAATTCCCTCGTCTAAATCATTAATATATATTGTAAACAACTGGGGTCCCAGCACTGAGCCTTGCGTTACCCCACCAGGTCCAGTTTACTCCCACTCTTTGCTTCCTGTCTGCCAACCAATTCTCTATCCACATCAATACCATACCCCCAATACCGTGTGCTTTTAAGTTTGCACACTAATCTCCTGTGTGGGACCTTGTCAAAAGCCTTTTGAAAATCTAAATATACCACATCCACTGGCTCTCCCCTATCCACTCTACTAGTTACATCTTCAAAAAATTCTATAAGATTCGTCAGACATGATTTTCCTTTCACAAATCCATGCTGACTTTGTCCGATGATTATCAAAGATCCCCAGCACCCAGGCCATGCTCTTTCCTTGCTGCTGCCATCAGATAGAAGGTACAAGTCCTTTAGGACTCGCACCACCAGGTTCAAGAACAGTTAGTAAGCCTCAACCATCAGGCTCTTGAACAAAAGAGGATGACTACACCTATTCTGTTTCTGGTGTTCCCACAATCAATGATCTCACTTTAAAGACTCTTTATCTTGTTTATTTTATGCTCTCATTATTTATTGCTATTTATTTATATTTGCAGTTGCACAGTTTGTTGTTCATTGATCTGTTTACAGTCTCTGTTCTATAGATTTGCTAAGTATACCAGCAGGATAAAGAATCCCAGGGTTGTATGTGGTGACACATGTTTACTCTGAAAATAAATTTTACTTTGAACTTTAAGCTTTGACCTCTGGCTGCTCACCTTCCCAATTGAGAATTTTATGGCTTTGTTTGGAGATGTCCCTCACCCTGGCACACAGGAGGCAACATATCATCCGGAAATCTTTTTCCCATCCATAGAACCTCCTAATCAATTTCCCTATCCAATGAATCCTCTATCACTGCAGCTTGCCTCCTCCGCCCTTCCCTTCTGAGCTTCAGAATTAGACCCAGTGTCCAAAATCTGACTGCTGTGGTTTGCTTCATTCCTCCCCCCCCCCCCACCCCGCAACAGTAGCCAAAGCAGTGTACTTGTTATTGAGAGAAGGGGTACTCTGCATTGACTGCCAATCTCCTTTCTCCCTCCTGATCATCACTCAGTTATTTATGTCCTGCACCTTGAATGTAACTACACACTACCTCCCTGTATTGTTGGTTGATCTCTCAGTATCCCGAATGATCCTGAGTTCATTCAGCTCAAGCACTATTTCCTTAATAATCGCTTGTAAAAAGCTGCAGGTGGATGTACTTCTTGCTGGGTCAACAGGGCAAGTGGAAGTCTCCCTGCCTTCCCACATCCTGCAAGAGGAGCATTCCACTATCCTGCACTCTCCTGCACCCTTTCTGAAGCCTCCACATTCTTCCTAAAACAGGATGATCAGAATTTAATGCAGTGCTCCAAATAGAAGGGAACACAAATGCCATAACTAATTGGATTGATTCCCAAGACCTTTAATATTTTCCCCTTATTCTCAATTATCCTCAAAATTATGCTACCATATGAGGAGTGGGTCTGTAGTTGCAGGAATTTAGAAGAATGAGGGGGATCTCCTTGAACCCTGATTATTGAAAAGCCTAGAAAGTGGATGTTTCTATTTGTGGGACAGTCAAGGACTAGTGGGCAAGGGGGAATTTCTTTATCCAGAGGGCGATGGATCTATGGAATTTATTACTGCACACAGCTATGAAGGCTAGTCATTGGGTGTATTTAAAGTGAAGGTTGATGGGTTCATGGGGGCATGAAAGGTTCCAGGGAGAAGGCAAGGGAACGGGGGTTCGGGGGAAAATATATCTGTCATGATTGAATAGCGGAACAGACTTTTGGGCCGAATAGTCTAATTCTGCTCCTATATTTTATTGTCTTATTATTTCTTTTCTCATACATACAATTATTGGTATATTGCATATTTTTAAAATGCTTAGCTGTAAGTGCAGTTTAAGCTCCAAATTATTATGATGCATCTGAATGGAAGTTCTGATTTTGATTCCTCCACTGATGGCATTAACTTGTATACTTGACAGGCTATTGGTGGCCAAGCCCCGAGGAATCTAATGGATCATTTTGCTGAGATACTGTTTGCTTTGAACAAGCATTGTGTTGCCTACTTGAGCATTTGGTTAAAGGAAGTGATGCAGCAACAGAATTTTCCATCAAGTCGCCTTACTCAGATACAAAAAGAAACATTTAGTCAACAAATTTTAAGGTATGTATGTTCAAAGTGCATGAGGGAAAACTAGTCCTTGTTTGGGGAAAATTAATTGAAAGTAAGTTTTGTCGTATCTCTTTGCATGCTATTTCAGTATGTATACACTCAGTAGCCACTTTTTAGTGGCCACCTGTATACCAGCTTGTTAATGCAAATATCTAATCAACCAATCATGTGGCAGCAACACAGAGCATAAAAGCATGGAGACCAAACATCAGAATGGGCAAGAAGTGTAATCTAAGTGCTTTTGATTATGAAATAGTTGTTGGTACTAAATGAGCATGTTTGATTATGTCAGAAACTGCTGGTCTCTTAGGATTTTCATGCACAACAGTCTAGAGTTTATAGAGTGATGTGAAATATGAAAAAAATATCAGTGGTCGGAGGGGAACGCCAGACTGTTTCAAGCCAACAGGAAGCTGACAATAACTCAAATAACTAAGTGTTACTAAGTGGCGTGTAGAAAAGCATCTCTGAATGCACATGTTGAACCTTGAAGTGGATGAGCTACAGCAGCAAAGCACAAGAGTTCGCTGGAGATGGATATTTCAGGAGTTACATCATTGTGTCGGAACAATGCGAGTGAGGAACATTGTAACCAATCCATCTTCTGACCCTTTCACTCCAGCCCCACCAAAGAGTAAGGCCACTCTTTAATTTTTGGATTCCTGTTTTTTTTCCTCCCTTAGTCACAGTAAAGTCAAGCATTGGATCGCAGTCCTGGATACATGGGCTAGAGATCTGTGTCCAAAATCCGGGTCAACTTTGTCCCATAGCTTTGTGATCACAGTTCTGGATGCAGAGGCTAAAGATTTGTGTCCAGGCTCCAGAAACTATGTCCAACTTCATCATCACACATGCAGGGATCTATGTCCACATTCTGGAATTGAATTGTGGTCGAACTACCTAATGCATGGTGCAGGGATGTACGTCCACACTCTGGAGCTGAGTTGCGATGACAGTATTGGATGCACAGTGCAGGGATCTACAGCTGAACTCTTGAGCCAAGGCCCGGTCACAGTACTGGATGCACAGTGATCTATGTCTGCACTCCAGAGCCGAATCATCAAACCAGTTTCAGCAAGGCTATTTTGTGAGGAGGGAGACATGACCCAGGGTAAGGAACTAAACTCCCCACAGCTGATTTACTTCCTTCAGGATAATGACTGAAGGACAGCAAACTGCTGTCTGTACCACACAACTTCCAAAGGAGCCAGAGCTCCCTTCAGAGCTGAAGTGAAGTGAAGGAGGATGAGAGGAGTACAAGATGATAGGAGGCATGGATTGGGTGGACAACCAGAGTCTTTCTCTCAGGAGAGAAATGATCGACTCCATTTCTTGCCAATCAAAGCGCTGAGAAAGATTGAAATCATCAAGAGTACGCTATTTAAACATTTGCAGTCTAGTTTCAAAAAAGTATGTGAACCTCTGGGCTAATGCTGTCTACAAAAGCTATTTGGAGTCAGGTGTTCCAGTCAATGAGTTGAGATTGGAGGTGTGGGTTGTAGAGATGCCTTGCCCTATATAAAAAAAACACACACACACAAGGTCAGGTTACTGATGGAGCCTGCTCTTCTCAATAATGATCTGTTTATGTGCACCATGTCTCGATCAAAACAACTTTCAGAGGACCTTGGAAGAAGAATTGTAGAGATGCATGAAGCTGGAAAAGGCTACAGAAGCATTTCTGAAGACCTGAGTGTTCAACAGTCTTCAGTAAGCAAAATTGTCTACAAATGGAGGAAATTCAGTTCACACCAAGAGCATAACTTGCAATGCTGAAGGATTTGTAAAAGAACCCAAGGGTAACAGCAAAGGACCTGCAGAAATCTTTTCTTTTTCAATCTTTTTATTGAGTTTCATATATATATAAAAAAAACATAACATAATAATGAATAGGTTATGAATACAATAGACTTGAAATTGCATTAGTAATAAGATAACAATATCCTATTAAACATCAACAAAAAAAGTACATTAATCAATCAAGTCTATATAATTATATATGAAAAAAAACAAAAATAATCGTCAAAAGAAAAAAAAATTTGAAAATATATAAAAAAATATATATATTGAGAAAAAAACCCACTAAACTAAACTAACATGGGCAATAATAACAGTTTATAAGTATATGATAGTGTCAAAAAACTCCGGAACTCCATACCTGAACAAGAATAAGCAGAGAGAAGGTCTGGAAAAGGCCAAATTAATTCATATGGAAATGTCGAATGAACGATCCCCAAGTTTCTTCAAATTTAATTGATGAGTCAAAAATAGTGCTTCTAATTTTTTCCAAGCTCAGATAAGAAATAGTTTGAGAAAACCACTGAAAAGTGGTAGGAGGATTTACTTCTTTCCAGTTTTGTAATATAGACCTTCTGGCCATTAATGTTACAAAAGCAATCATTCGTCTGATTGAAGGGGAAAACTGATTACCATCCTCATTTGGTATACCAAAAATTGCAGTAATAAAATGAGGTTGTAAATCGATATTCCAAATTGAGGAAATGGTAGCAAATATGTCCTTCCAATAGTTATGTAAAGTGGGACATGACCAAAACATATGGGTCAATGAAACCACTTCTGAATGACATCTGTCACATTGAGGGTTAATATGAGAATAGAATCGAGCAAGCTTATCTTTAGACATATGAGCTCTATGTACAATTTTAAATTGTATTAAAGCATGTTTAGCACATATAGAAGAGGAATTAACCATTTGTAAAATTTTTTCCCATTTATCTGTTGACATATTATATCGAAGTTCTTTTTCCCATTCTTGTTTAATTCTATCTGATATTTCTGGTTGTATCTTCATAATCATATTATAAATAAAAGCTACTAATCCCTTCTGACAAGGATTTAAGGTAAAAATCAAATCTGAGAAATCCATTGAAGTTGAATTGGGAAAAGATGGTAGAACTTTATGTAAAAAATTAATGATTTGTAGATATCTGAAAAAATTAGATTTAGGTAATTTAAATTTGTTGGAAAATTGGTCGAAAGACATCAAAGTACCTTCAAAAAAAAGATCACGAAAACATTTTATACCTTTCCTTTTCCATATGCTAAAAGCTTGATCTGTCAAGGAAGGTTTGAAAAAAAAATTAAGTAAAATAGGGCTATCAAGAACAAAATTTTTCAGAGTAAAAAACTTACGAAATTGAAACCAAATTCGTAATGTATGTTTGATAACAGGATTAGATATCTGTTTATTGAATTTAACTAAATCAGCAGGAAGAAAAGAACCAAGAACGGAGAATAGAGAATATCCCTTTATCTCATCGCATTCCAAATTTACCCACTGTGGGCACAATGGTGAATCTAAATCTAATTTCCAATACATTAGGTTACGAATATTATTCGCCCAATAGTAAAATCTAAAGTTAGGTAAAGCTAAACCACCATCTTTTTTAGATTTTTGTAATTGCCTTTTACTTAACCTGGGGTTTTTATTTTGCCACACAAATGAGGAAATTTTTGAATCAATGTTGTCAAAAAAAGATTTAGGAATAAAAATTGGTAAGGCTTGAAATAAATATAAAAATTTCAGTAAAATCATCATTTTAATAGCATTAATCCGACCAACTAATGATAAGGATAAGGGAGACCATCTTGTAGTAAGTTGTTGAATTAGATGAAGCATAGGTAAAAAATTCAATCTAAATAAATCTTTATATTTCTTGGTAATTTTTATACCTAAATAGATAAAGTTATCAGTAACAACTTTAAATGGTATCCTGTCATTCAATAAAGTTTGCGCGTTTAAGGGGAATAATTCGCTCTTATCCAAGTTTAATTTATAACCAGAAAAACTACCAAATTGAGCCAACAAGGATAAAATAGTGGGAATAGACCCGTCAGGATCAAAAATATATAACAGCAAGTCCTCAGCATAAAGTGATAACTTGTATAATTTCTCATTACGGGTAATACCAAAAATATTAGGAGATTCACGAATAGCAATGGCTAAAGGTTCTAATGCGATATTAAATAATAAAGGACTTAAGGGACAACCTTGTCTCGTACCACGAGATAATTGAAAAAAAGAGGATCTATAATTATTTGTAAGAACAGAAGCAACAGGTTTAAAATATATTAATTTAATCCATGATATAAAATTAGGACTAAAATTAAAATTTCTCAATGCATTAAATAAGTATGTCCATTCAACTCTATCAAAAGCTTTTTCAGCATCTAATGAAATAACACATTCTGGGGTTGTGGGTGATGAAGTATAAATTATATTAATCAATTTTCTAACATTAAAAAAGGAATACCGATTCCTAATGAAACCAGTTTGGTCTTCTGAAATAATCTGTGATAGTACCTTTTCTAATCTAATGGCTAAAATTTTTGTAAGAATCTTAGAATCTACATTTAATAATGATATAGGGCGATAAGATGCACATAAAGTAGGATCTTTATCTTTTTTAAGAATTAGAGAGATAGTAGCTTCATAGAAAGATTGAGGTAATCTTTTCTTAGCAAATGCATCATTAAAGATTTCACATAACCAAGGGGAAAGCAAAGAAGAAAAAGTTTTAAAAAATTCTACAATATAACCATCAGGGCCAGGAGCTTTCCCCGAATTCATTGATGAGATAGCCTCTCCTATTTCAGCCGTAGAGATAGGAGCATCGAACAAGCTGCGATCTTCATCTGTCAGTTTAGGAATATTCAAATTGTTAAAAAAATTACCCATCATGGACAGGTCAGCATCAAATTCTGATTGATATAAAGATTTATAAAAATCTTGAAAAGTGTTATTGATTTCTTTATGATCAGTAGTTAGATTACCGTCTTGTTTACGAATTTTAATAATTTGTCGCTTAGTCGAAATAGCTTTTAATTGATTAGCTAACAGTTTACCAGTTCGATCACTATGAATTTAGAATTGAGCCCTGGTCCTAATTAATTGATCTTCAATTGAAGAAGATAATAATAAGCTATGTTCCATTTGAAGCTCAACTCTCTTCTTATAAAGTTCTTTGGTAGGAGTCACGGAATAAATCTTATCAATTTCCTTAATTTTATCCACTAATAAAGCAATATCTAAATATCTTTGTTTTCTTTTACCAACCGAATATGAGATAATTTGTCCACGGATAAAAGCCTTAAAAGAGTCCCAAAGTATTCCTCTGTCAATTTCTTCAGTATAGTTTGTTGAGAAAAACAAGTCAATTTGCTGTTTTATGTAGGTGATAAATTCTGGGTCTTGAAGCAAAGTAGCGTTAAGTCTCCAAGATCTAGTATTATTGGAAAAGTCCGAAATCTTAATAGATAACTTCAAAGGTGCATGATCCGAAATAGTAATAGAATCATATTTACAATCAATAACATCCGTGAATAACTGATGATCAATAAGAAAATAATCAATTCTAGAATAACTATGATATACATGTGAAAAAAATGAAAATTCTTTATCTTTAGGGTTCAAAAACCGCCATATTTCAGTAATTCCCGAATCAACCATAAAAGAATTAATAAGTAAGGCTGATCTATTCGGAAGAGTTCGGATAGGTTTAGATCTATCCATCGAAGGATTCAAACAACAATTAAAATCTTCACCCATTATCAACATATATTCGTTTAGATTAGGAAGGGAAGTAAATAAATGTTTAAAAAATTCAGGGCAGTCAAGTTTGGAGCATAAATATTAACTAGAACCACTTTTCGATTAAAAAGTGAACCAGTTATCAACAAAAATCTGCCCTGTGGATCAGAAGTAATTTCATGATGTGTAAACGAAATTGAGGGGTCTATAAAAATAGACACACCTCTAATTTTGGCGGTACAATTCGAGTGAAATTGTTGACCCTTCCAGAACCTAAAAAAACGTTGATTATCCTCCCTCCTAATATGGGTCTCCTGTGCAAAAATAATATTAGCGTTCAATCTATGGAATACTTTAAATATTTTTTTACGTTTAATCGGATGATTTAAACCATTAGTATTCCAAGAGATAAAGTTAATAGATTTATCCATCATGCCAATATTAGTTGCGTGTATCATAAAAGGTTAAAAAGACACATAACCCATAATTCAGGAAGAAGGAAAATTGATTCAGGAGCAACCGGAGAACATGACACCTCAACAGTATTAATAATTTAAAGACGGCCCATAAAATAAAACCAAAAAAATAAAAAGCAAAAGCGTGAAAAAAGATCCCTACCCTCTCCCCCCACCCCTCGAAAGAAAGCCAAGCGGCAGGCGCATAATCTAACACTAACATTACCCCCATTTCAAGATGGCAGCTCCATAAAAAGATTAAAAGAACTATATAACACCCAGATTTAAATATAGGGTTGCAAAGAAAAAATATATATCAGTCAGAATGAAAAAAATAATATAATAAAACAATCATTAATAAAAAATGTATAAACATTAAAATTTGAAAGTGTAATTACCTTTAAAAAAAATTCCATGTTCAAATACAAAAAAGATGACGTTTCAAAAGCAAAGACTTATGGGAAGAAGAAACGACATTTTGAAAAAGCCCTATTACAAAATATAGATGTAAGTTCGGCAATCTATTAAAAAAGTTTAATAAAAAAAAAGTTATCAAAATAGGATTTCAAAAAAGGATTTAATAGACACTACAATATATAAAAAAAAACCAAAAAATCCAAAACATTCGTCCCATTTCTAAGTACAGGCAAACAAATAAATGCTTACAAAAAGCAAAGTCTTATGGGAAGAAGAAACGACATCTTGAAAAAAAAGTAAATCATTATTACAAAATATAAACGTGTATATCCGAAACAGAAAAAACAGTAAAAAAAAAAGATATTATAAAAATTAAAAGAGCATCTATAAACAATGATGACAGTAAAAAAAAAGAAACCAGACCCGTAGATCAGGATAAGAAGTTATAACCCAGCTTCATAGGTTAAAACTTAAAATGAAATGGCATCCTCTCTCCAAAAAATCTTCAACATAACACATAGTTCAAGTTGCACTAGAAGATCGATATTCTTCAATAAATTTCTTCGCTTTTTCCGGAGTGTTAAAAAATTGCTGACTGTTGTCGTTCAACGTAATTCTAAGATTCGCTGGATACATTAAAGCTTGTTTAAGTCCAATCGAATGAATCTCTGCCATCACTGGTTTAAAAGCGATTCTCGCTCTCATTACTTCGAATGAATAATCTTCAACAATTCGAAATGTGTTGCTATTGTGAGAAATCATACCTTTTTTACGAGCTAATCGAATTAAAAGCTCTTTCTCCCGAGGATAATGAAGGCGAACAATCACCGCTCGTGGTTTACCAGTCACAGCCGAAAATCTCGCAACTCTGTGAGCGCGGTCGATAACAGGTTTAGTATGCAAACCTTCATCACCGAAAATTTCCCACAATAATTTAGAGAAAAATTCAGTTAAATCACCGGACTCAGCTTTTTCGGGAAATCCGATGATACGCAAATTCTGTCTGCGAGATCGGTTTTCGAGATCAGTAATTTTAAACTTATACTGATCTATAGTTTTAGCAGTCGACTCTATCTTCTTCTCCAGCGCTTCGATTGTACGTGCTTTTTCACAAATTGATTTTTCAAGAGTCGTGATCTTATCTTCATGCCGCTGAATATCTGATGCCTGCGATTGAAGCTTAGTTTCAAGCGATCTAACAACTGCTTCAAGTTCAGATATTTTCGTGGTAAGCTTATTTTCCAAACTTGCCAGTTTACTATCCAATTTACCTTCTAACCTGCCTTCCAAACCCGCAAGTTTAGCATTATTGATTAGAAATTAGAAATTAGAAATTATGTCGATGGGTAAAGGATCCTTAGACGATTTCTTGCTTGTAGCCATTTTAAGTTTGACAAGATTAGATCAAATATTGTTTTAGGAAAAAAAAAGTTAATCAGAAGTAGCAACTCATATGATTAAGTTCGAAAAGATTTGATTAAAGTGTGATTATAGTTGAAAAAATGAAGAGCGCCTAAAAGGCAGATGTTTACGTCGCCATCTTGAAACTCCACCCCTCTGCAGAAATCTGTAGAACTTGCTGAAGTTTCTGTTCATGCACCCACTACAGGTGTCCCCCGCTTTACAAATGTTCGCTTTACGCCACTTCACTTTTACAAAAGACCTACATTAGTACATTACAAAGAGGATTTTTGCTTTTATGAAAATTTTTCCCATATAAATTAATGGTTCTTCTTAGCTTTACGCCATTTTGGCTTAAGAAAGGTTTCATAGGAATGCTTGACCTTTGTAAAGGGGTGGGACACCTGTATAAGGAAAACACTGAACAAGAATGGTGTTCATAGAAGGACACCGCGGAGGAAACCACTGCTCACCAAAAATAATATTGCTGCACCCCTCAAGTTTTCAAAAGACCATCTGGCGGTTCCACAATGCTTCTGGGACAATGTTCTGTGGACAGTTGAGACATACATTGAGCTTCTTGACAGAAGTGCACACCGCTATGTTTGGGGGAAAATAAAGGGCACTGCACACCAACACCAAAACCTCATTCCAACTGCAAAATCATGTTGGAAGGAGCATCGTGGTTTGGGGCTGCTTTGGGGCCTGGATAGCTTGCAATCAATGAGGGAACAATGGATTCAAAATTTACAGGAGAATGTCAGGATAGTCATCCGGCACCTGAAGCTGGATGGTGCAACAAGACAGTGATCTGAAACACAAGAGTGTATCAATGACAGAATGGTTTAAGAAGAAGAAAATCTGTGCTTTGGAATAGCCAAGTCAGAGTCCAGACCTTAACCCAACTGAGATGCTGTGGCATGACCTGAAGAGGGCTGTTCATGTAAGGTATCTCAGAAAAACTGAAAAAGATTTATATGGAGGAATGGTCTAAAATTCCTCTTGGCCATTGTGCAGGTCCCTTCAGCAGCTCCAGGAAATGATTGTTAGAGGTTATTGCTGCTAAAGGAGGCTTTGCCAGTTATTAAATACAAGGGTTCATATACTTTTACCAAGCAAAACTGAATGATTAAACAGTGTGTTCAAATAAAGACGTGAAAAGTACAATTGTTTATGTGATACTTATTTAGGCAGATTGTGTTTGTCTGTTCTTGTGACTTAGATGAAGATCAGACCACATTTTATGAGTAAGTAATGCAGAAAACCAAATAACTACAAAGAAAGCATCTGTGATGACTTTCTTGAGCAGCATGTTAGTGAACCTACAACGGAAAATGTTATCTTAGATCTAGTCCTGTTCAATGAGACAGGTAAGATTAATGATCTTGTAGTCAGGGATGCGCTTGGAAAGAGTGATATAGTATTATTGAATTTCGCATACAGATGGAGGATGAAATAGTAGATCTAAAACTAGTGTATTATGCTTGAACAAGGGACACTACAATAGGATGAGGGAGGAGTTGGCTAATGTGGATTGGGAGCACGGGCTATTTGGTAGGACAGTTGAGGAACAGTGGAATACTTTCAAAGAGATTTTTCACAGTGCTCAACAAAAGTATATTCCAGTCAAAAGTAAGGACAGTAAGTGTAGGGAGAGCTAGCCTTGGATAACTAAGGAAACAAAAGATAGTGTCAAATTAAAAGCTCATGTACAAAGTTGCAAAGGGTAATGGGAGACTAGAGGATTGGGAAAACTTTAAAAAGCAACGAAGAACAACAAAGATGAGAGGCATTGATCGTGTGGATAGTCAGAGACTTTTTCCCAGAGCTGATATGGTTGCCACAAGAGGACACAGGTTTAAGGTACTGGGGAGAAGGTTCAGAGGAGATATCAGGGGTAAGTTTTTTACTCAGAGACTGATGAGTGTGTGGAATGGGCTGCCAGCAACAGTGGTGGAGGCGGATATGATAGGGTCTTTTAAGAGACTCCTGGATATGTACGTGGAGCTTAGAAAAATAGAGGGCTATAGGTAAGCCTAGTAATTTCTACGGTAGGGACATGTTCGACACAACTTTGTGGGTCAAAGAGCCTGTATTGTGCACTAGGTTTTCTATGTTTCTAACTAAACAAGAAATAAGGAAAGGGAAGATAGAGTGTGAACGTAAATTAGCAGAAAATGTAAAAACAGATAGCAAAAGTTTTTCTAAATATATAAAGCAGAAGAGGGTGGCTAAAGTCACATAAGTCCTTTGGAAGACGAGAAGGGGAAATTGATATTGGGTGATAAGGAAATGGCTGAGGCATTGAATGACTATTTTGTGTCGGTCTTCACAGTGGTGGACACGTCTAATATGCTAAAGAATGATGTTATGGATGAAATGGGAGGTGAGGACCTCGATAAAATCACTGTCACTAAAGAGATAGTGATGAGCAAACCAGAGGGCCTGAAGGTAGATAAGTCCCCTGGTCCTGTTGGGATGCATCCCAGGGTGCTGAGAGAATTGGCGGAGGTTATAGTAGACGCATTGATAATCATTTACCAAAACTCTCTAGACTCTGGGCAGGTCCTGGTGGATTGGGAGACAGCAAATGTCACGCCATTTTTTAAAAAAGGATGTAGGCAAACTATGGGCAACTATAACTTAACATCTGTAGTAGGGAAAATGCTTGAAGCTCTCATTAAGGAAGAAATAGCAAAACATTTAGAAAGGAGTGGTTCCATTAGACAGATGCAGCATGGATTCAGAAAGGGCACATCCTGTTTGACAAACTTACTGGAGTTCTTTGAGGACATAATGAGTGCAGTGGATAGAGGGGAATAGGTCGATGTTATATACTTGGATTTCCAGAAGGTGTTTGATAAAGTGCCGCACAAGAGTCTTATATATAAGATACAGATGCATGGAGTCAGAGGAAGTGTATTGGCATGGATAGTGGATTGGTTAACAAATAGAAGGCAAAGAGTTGGTATAAATGGGTGTTGTATAAATGGGTGTTTCTCCAGTTGACAGTCAGTGGTGAGTGGGGTGCCGCAGGGGTCGGTGCTGGGCCGGCAGCTGTTTACCATTTTCATTGATGATTTGGAAGAGGGGACTGAGTGTAGTGTAGCAAAATTTGCTGATGACACTGAAGTGATTGGAAAAGCAAATTGTACAGAGGAGTTGGAGAGTCTGCAGAGGGATAAGTGAGTGGACCAAAGTCTGGCAGATGGAATACAACATCGGTTAATGCGAGATCATCCACTTTGGAAGGAATAATAGAAGAGCAGATTATTATTTAAATGGTGAAAGGTTGCAGCATGCTGTTGTGCAGAGGGACTTGGGTGTGCTTGTTCATGAATCGCAAAAAATTGGCTTGCAGGTACAACAGGCTATTAAGAAGGCAAACAGCATGTTGGCCTTCATTGCTAGAAGGATTGAATTCTAGAGCAGGGAGGTCATACTGCAACCATACAGGGTATTGGTGAGGCCGCACCTGGAGTACTGTATGCATTTCTGGTCTCCATACTTGAGGAAGGATATACTGGCTTTGGAGGCAGTGCAGAGGAGGCTCACCAGGTTGATTCCACAGATGAAGGGGTTAACCTGAGGAGAGATTGAGTCGCCTGGGACTTTATACTCTGGAATTTAGAAGATGAGTGGGGATCTTATAGAAACATTTTGAAAATTTTGAAAGGAATAGATAAGATAGAAGTAGGAAAGTTGTTTCCATTGGTGGGTGAGACTAGAACTAGGGGACATTGCCTCAAGATTCAGAGGAGAAGATTTAGGATGGAGATGAAGAGAAAATGTTTTGCCCAGAGAGTAGTGAATCTGTGGAATTCTCTGCCCAGGGAAGCAGTTGAGGCTTCACTAAATACATTTAAGATAAAGTTAGATAGATTTTTACATAGTCGGGGAATTAAGGGTTATGGGGAAAAGGCAGGTAGATGGAGCTGAGTTTACAGACAGATCAGCCATGATCTTATTGAATGGTGGGGCAGGCTCGATGGGCCAGATGGCCTACTCCTGCTCCTATTTCTTATGAGTTCACAAACATTCTCTTGCAACTGTACCTGTTCATCTTTTGTAAGTAGTTATCAAAACTCCAAATGTTTTGCACCTGTCTATAATTTTAGTAAATGTCAATCCATTCACATATTGAAATTTTGCAAAATATTTCAATTTTTGGGGTTGAGAACTTTTATTCTTCTTGACTTGGCTTCAATACAGTCATTGTAAGAAGTGTTACAAGAGATGTTTCTATTCATTATATCTGTACTCTTCATCAATTTGCACCTGGTATATGCAGCACCATGCGTGTAAGTAAATATGAATTTGGGTTTAAACAAATTAATTGCCAATTGACATGTAATTGATCCAAGTCCATTTGAACATTTTTAAAAATTTAGCTATTATGTCCAAAAAAGCCCTTTTTTATATCGTGTATAAAATTGTCACTATCAGTATGTGTTTGGTAGACAATAGGAATAAGCTCAGGCTTTCTAATAAGGCAAAATACCTTCTCATTTATTGGGAATGAGATCTGAATCTTATGGGCAGCATTCATGTTAGCAATCTTCACCTGAGTCTTCACTAATGATCTTGTTTGACTTGCTGCTAATAAAATGATTTTTGCTTCTCCAGTTACCCCTTAAATAAAATATTGTATGCAAAATGAACAACAATTACCTTGAGATGTAGTGAAATTCTCAACTCCTGTAAAAATAGTGTTAGCTTTTCTGTAATGTTTCAAAGATTTCATAGGTTGAGAAGAACAGGCAATTCTTCCTACCCAGGAGGTGCCAGCCTATATAATTGGGGTAAATAAGCAGAATTTAAAGCACCAAAGCAATATTTTGTGGATGCTGGAGATCTGATATGAAGTCAATAATTGTTCAAGTGGTTATTGTCTGAAAGCGTTGATTCTGGAAATATGTAAAGATAGGAAGCTGGGATACTTTTAGAGAAATAATGCTGGAGATATTCAGCATTTCATATAACATCTGTGTGTGTGAATGAGGGAGACAGACAGACAGAATAAATGATTTGGGTCACTTTCATGCACTGAAGGGCATAGCAGCATAGCCGTGAATGCTTCTGCCCGAATGGCCTGGGTTTGGTCATGACCTCTGCTGCTATCTGCAGAGTGTGCATGTTTGTCCGCTGACTGCATGCATCCTGTGATACAGGGAGGGTGTTTGGCTTTGGGAGAGGGTGCAGAAGAGGTTCATCAGGATTAAAGAGTATTGGCTATAAGGAGAGGTTCAACAGATATGTATTGCTTTCTTTGGAGAGTCAGAGGCTCAAATTTATCTGAAGGAAGTATATAAAATTGTGAGAGACATAGGTGAGGCAGATGGAGTCTGTTTCCACAGGTGAAGCAGATGGAGTCTGTTTCCCAGGGTAAAAATGTCAAATACTGGATTACATGAGTTTAATGTCAGGGGGAGAATGTTTAAGGGATATTCACAAAGGAAGTTTTGTTACACAGAGATCGGTAGGTGACTGGTAAAGTGGTGGAGATGGGTATGTCAGCAACATTAGAGGTACTTGGGCTGTGAAAAGAAGGATATGGACTATATATGGGCAGGTGCAATTAGTTAGATTGGCACAGGCATTATGGGACATAGGGCCTGTTCTTGTGCTGTATTGTTTTATGTTCTAAAGGTACTGAAATTTTCAAATTCTGGATGAGAACAGGAAGCAGGAGGAGGACTAAAATCTAAATAAATAGATGAGGGATTGGCCTGGAAATTTTAACAAAATAGAAAGGCTTTATCAATCTTGTAAGAGCCCAGTGGTTTTCAGCCACTTTCAATACCATAAATAGCTATGGAGTCAATTATGTATTGCATGTCTAAATGGAAACAAAATGCATGCACTTAGAGCCTAAAATATGAAAAAGATACTGAAAAAGCCTAGACACATTACAGCGTCTGGAAAAAGTCATTAAACAGATGGTGCACCATAGGCCAACATATTGATTTTTTTTTAGGGTTCAACATTGCACGGTTCTGCAGAATTTGAGGCTAGTGTAAATGTTTTCAAAAGTGGAGGGTGATTGGGTTAAGAGGGGTGGGGCTTTGTACTGTTGTTGAGGTGCTGGAGTGTCAGGTTGATGTGATGGAACTTGGTGGGATCTTTAATGGGAAGCTGCCACAAAATAGTTGTCTTTAATGTGGACCTACCTGTTTTCAGCACTGAAATCTGCTCAGGCACATTCCCCTTTAAGATAAAGCATGATTTATTTTCTACGTCACTGCTCTAACTTGATTAGGTGCTTGTAGGTTATGTATGCAAACATAGAAGGAAGGGGTCTTTGCTACATGTTTTAGATACCATGGTGATGTACAAATGCCTCAATGCATTAAGGGTCTGGAAGAAAAATTGTATATTTTGGGGAACAGGCTTTCATTGACCTTCACAAGTGATTTTCTCACAAAAATATTTTTGCACAGCACATTTTAACATAGAATATCTAAAATGTTGCACAGATCAGAACCAGCTGAAGTGTGAACTGCCATTATTATGATTACAGTCTACAAAATGTAAGCGGTGATTATTTTATTGTCTTTAGATACTTAGTTTTTTTTAAGTACTTCAAGTAGATTCTATGTAATTTGACTGAGGGTTGGCTTTCAATAACAAAGTGCTGTAGTACTAAAGGTAATAATATCACCTTTGCAACCAAAGTTACAAGCCTTTAATTTTAAGCAGATCTTCATTTCCAATGTTTAGTATCAAAATGTATGCTAGAGTCATAAACAGGAAGTTAAAGCAATTCTGTATCGTAGGTGAATACATTACAAATTGATTGCTTTGTGCTTTTGGAATAATGCTGCAAAATAACTTTATTACTATTTTACAGAGATCGAGTAAATAAGAGAAGAGTAAAGGACATTGTTAAGGAGTTCACATTACTGTGCAGGGGTCTTCATGGCACAGAGTATGCAGCCGAGTACTGAAGCTGAGTATTTATGTTGAAGTGTCACTCCTTATTAGCATGCTTCCTGCATTCTCAACACATGTTTGCACCGTTTCCTTCTGTAAAAATGCATTCTAGTGTAAAAGATGTGTTTTTAAAGCATCAAATGGGCTTGTGTTTGCACCCCACGATTTGAGAAGAGAAAAGAATACCTGCTCTCATATGTAGCCATATTTTGAGGCATTTTTTTAAGTGACCTGTCGTAGGATTGGGTCATTTAATAGAGGGAAATGTGCCAGGGAATTTATGGCATAAGCTACCCCTGACTTGTAAGTAATTTGTGTACATGTTTTGTGTCATAATTAAAGCTTTATGGAAGCAATATAACTTGCTGCTGGAGTCCTGTGATTTTTGGCACTTTGTAAACACAACAATATTTTGTTGAGGGAGCTAATCCCAGATGATTCAACTGTGGAATATTATTGGTGATGCTGCTACAATGTCTCAAACCATTTTAAACAAATTTAGAATTTTAGTTTATTTTTTCATTTTAATTTAATTATGGATGTGATGTGGATTCCTGTTGTAATGTAAAAGTTGAGGATGGTGCAACAATCTTGAGAGTTTAAAACATTATTTGCAACTGTAACAATAGCTATTTGAGTTTCAAAACTTTATATCCTAACTCTAAAGAAGCTCACTGGAGAAATTTACTGGAACTTTCAGTCATCCAATCTGTGAGTGATAGAGATTTGGCCTAGGTAAAGGATCTGATAAACCCCACAATAGGGATAATTAAATCAATAAACTGACAAAAAGCCGTAAAACTGCTAAAGCTTTGAGGCTCTGAAAGCTTTGTTACAGCACTATTTCATTTTGCATCTTTTAAACCTTTGTAATGTACAGTACATTCTCTCTGCTACTTTCTGTCAGAAAGGGTATCACCTTGATGTAACTCCAAGCTATACTTGTGTTCATGTAACTTATTTACCTGTTCTAGATTTTCTAGAAGATCCACAAACATGGTATCTAATTTAGTCTGAAAATAACATAGGAAGCCCACTAGTGAAATCTTGATGAGAAATTACACTGCAGCCAATTTGTTTTCTATTGTGAAATAAAGCTTCACTTAAAAATGTGTGACTTTTTTCCTTCCCATGTTTTTTTAGCTCAAATAATCATTGTGGTTCCGATGGAAATGTATGTCTTCTGACATTTTCACCAATTGACTTGTAAAAGAGATATTGTGTAATATACACCTATATGCAGATACCATAGTCTGTAATAAAGTATAATCAATTCTGAGTTGAGATGCTCTGATTTAAAGCTGAACTGGGATAATGTTCATTTATAAAACCAGGTTTTAAGAATCATTAAGAAATAACTTGCATTAATAAAGTGCCTAACAAGACATCAGAATGTTCAAAAGTATTTAAGAATGAAGAACTGTTTGGTGAGTGGTCAGTGTGCTGGAGAGCGATGTTTGTTTTGTGCACAACTGGATCCTGTACAGGAAAGACAAGTGACCATTTTAAGTGCCTTTGGTTCTGTTTGTTAAGGATTAAATATTGCTTAGGTCACCGGCAATAGTCACTGGTATTTTTGAGTAGCTGTGTGGAATCCTTATTTTGTTCATTTGGACATAGATGAGTTGATAGAGGAATAGGATATGGAATTTAATTTTAATTTTTTTAACTTATTAATTGAGGTACTGCGCAGAATAGGCCTTCCAGTCCTTTAAGGCACGCCACCTTGCATTCCGATAATTTAATGCTAGCCTATTCACGGGACAATTTACAATGAACAAATAACCTACCAACCGGTAGGTCTTTGGACTGTGTGAGGAAACCAGAGCACACAAGGAAACCTATGCAGTCATGGAAAGAACATGCAAACTACTTATAGGTAGTGGGAGGAATTGAACCCAGGTTGCTGGTACTGCAAAGCATTATGCTAACCACTGCTACCATGCCATCTCAATAGCAATCTTACATAAGAATGATCTGTAAATCCAATGGATTATAATTGTTTTACACTACACTATGTGTTGTTCCTCTCTGGGAACTAAATTAACGTTTTTTCTGAGTTGGGTACTTGAGATTTCGCTTTAGAAACCTGTGATATTGATCTGTGGTGGACCAATGGTCTAGGACTTCTTGGAGGTAAGAATCCCAAATACACAATAGCCTATAAAATTTGAACATAAACACAGTGCCCAGTTTATTAGTACCTCCTCTACCTTAAAAAAAAGAGGCCATTGAGTGTATGTTTATGATCTTCTGTTGCTGTGGCCCATCCACTTCAAGGTTTGACATGTTGTACATTCAGAGATGCTCTTCTGCACACCACATGGCTACTTGAGTTACAGTCATCATTTTGTCAGCTTGAAGCAAACTGGTCATTCTCTGACCTCTCTCATTAACAAGATGTTTTTGCCCACAGAACTGACAGCTCACTGGATGTTTTTTTTTTGTTTCTTGCTCCATTCTCTGAAAACTCAAGACTGTTGTGCATGAAAATCTCAGATTAGCAGTTTCTGAGATATTCAGACTACCCGCACCTAGCACCAATAATTATTCCATTGTCAAAGTCACGTAGATCGCATTTCTTGCCTGTTCTGAAGTTTAGTCTGAACAACAACTGAGCCTCTTGACCATGTCTACATGCTTTTTTACATTGAGTTGTTGCCACATGATTGGCTAATTAGATGATATTTATTTTAACAAGCAGGTGTACCTCTTAATGTGGCCACTGAATAACTTCTGCTTATTGGCATGTGAGCAGAAATAAGTTCCTTTTGCAATTAAAAACACTGAAAGCTTTCTAGAAAATTGTTCTGAATTGCTCTTGACACTGTTTCCCCACCATTGGTTTACCTCCTTACCTTCAAGCTATTGGATTTTAGTTTGTTCTGGCAATTTCTTGGCTGGACCAATCTTTACCCAGCCTGTATGTGCCTACCTTTGATTTTCCTGTAGTGTACTTGTCTTGTGTAACTTTAAGTGCCAATCAGCCTTGAGCCTAGAAACTGCAGCCAGCCTATTGAGAGAAGCTGGCTGCCAGTGACTAGGGCCAAGGTGGTGGATCCTGAAGCCCCATCCAGAAGCACACTGATGGTCTTTAACAGGTTTCAAGTATCTCTGATCATCACAGACATTTACATACAGTTCTGTGAAACATAAATTTAAAAACTTTAATGTAGATAAGTGATTCACTGATGTTTATATATAAAGTTGATAACCACACTCAAGTAAATGGGGTTCTGGCCTGGCTGGTGCCAATATAAAAGACAACCTATGGCACTCACACAGTTCTCTGTCTCACCGCAGACTGCATGCTGAAGTCCTTCAGAGTACTTCCACGTTTCAAGGTATGGTAGTGAAAATGAACTGTCAGGAGGATGTCACTGGCGCTTGTCCAGGGAACTGCTGGTCAGAGGTGATTACATAGCAGCCAATTATTTCCTTTGTTTCAGAAACACGATGGCTCAAAATGCCATCTGCAATTGAAATGTAAGCCCAAACTATGTTTAAGATTTTAGTTATAACATTTATTTTAATAGTAATTAACTATTTCAGAAAATTTGAGATGCACATCCATTTTACTTGACGATAATTAAGGCAGTTTACATTTGTGTCTTGAAAATGCAATTAAGTTGCAAATACAAAGGTCTGATTTTGAGACAATTTGCAGTTATCTGGATAAGGTAAACAAAGTTAAGAGAGTATACATTGATTCTAGGGACTAAGGGAAATGATGTACTCTGGCAAAGTGCCAGTGACTGCATGAAATGGAAAATGTGTCTGGGAAGAAGGGGAGGGCAATACTGATTGGAGGGCTGATCAGGATTGTGGTCCTTTATACTAGAATGGGGCAGGTGGGAAGAGGTATTGCATTTTTGGTGTAGAGATGAATGCTGGAACTTCCAAGGACGGGAAGTGGGCGATTGGATAGTTTGGGCTGGAGCTAATGGATATAAAGATGATGGGACACCACATAGATCAGTCATAAAAATTTTTAATATTTCAATTTCAGCATAGAAAGAATAATGTGCTCTTAAATGACTACTCACAAGACAGCATAGACTAGTTTCCCGTAGGGTACCAAAAGAAGCTTTGCACAATTAATGTCTATTTGACTTGCAAATGTGACAAGCCCCAAGATATATTCCTTCTAATTTTCTGAGTGTTATGTAACAAATCATACCAGGTTATTAAATTCCTCTGGAGAAAAGTCCATTTTCAATTGTATGTAGCCAAATTAGGAGTGCTTTGCAATTAAATGTCTAGATCCCAATTTATTATTTTCGGCATTTTACTATGTAAAAAATATGAACCAATTTTATTCTATTACAAATTGATTACCCAGTATCTAGGCATATTATCAATCCCCAAATGACCTGAGTTATTACAAATATGAAAAAATATATGAATAAAAATTGAGATACCTTGTACATTTGAGAGCTTGAAGGTAATAGGGATTACTAGAATACAATAGAAAAATGTTGAAGATATGAGAATATGTTTGGAATAAGTTTTTTTCATTATTCAAAATCTGCCATTGCTGATAAGACCATTAATTGCTGATCCCTAATTGTCCTTGAAGATGAGAGTGAATTGCCATGCTAATCTGCTGTTCTTTATTTGATGAATTTACTCTCAAAATTCTTGAGAGGTGAATATTATTACTATGGAATGATATTCCCAAATTTGGTGGTGGTTGACTCGGGCAAAGCATACAACAAACTAATGCTGCTCTCTTGTACCTGTTGGCTTTGAATGTAATGGTAGAGGTAACGGGAAATTCTGTGATTATAATCTGGATTAGTAACTGCAGTAAATTTGTAGGAGTTGCTCACTGCAGTTATATGTGCTAGTAGTAAAAGTTTAAGTAAGGCCTTCTGGGAGAAAATGGTGGGGAGTGGCGGAAATGGAATTTAATAACCTGGAATTAATTGTTCTATAGCACTGTGAAAATTAGAAGGAATACATCTTGGGGCTTGTCACATTTGCAAAAACATGGAGTTTATGAGACCAAAGTAAGTTAGTATATTTGAACCAAAATTGGCTTGACAGTAGGAGGTGGAGACTGATGAACCAACACAAGGAACTAAAGTACATGCTTGCCAGTGCATGTGTGGAAGATGCATCTGCCCATAATGGCTCTAGCAGTGGTGATATTTCTACAAGGACTGTTTATAATTTTTATATTGAGGCCAACCCCCATCGCGTACTATTCACTATTTGCCTTAAGCACTTTAAATACAGGTTAGTAACAATTTCACAGGTTCAGACTCGGGTATAGCCAACCTAAAGGGATTGACCAGATTCACTCCTGAGTGATTTATCTTCTCTGATTCTTGGACTTGTAACGTTCCCCTTAGCAAAAGCTGGTCTCGAGTCTTCGCTGCTTATGTCTCCAATATTCTCTTTTTATATATTTCTTCCAGCCTTCCAAAAAGCTTACTGTACCTTTGTAATAGCTTGTATGCCTTCCTGACTACCTTTTCCACTTGCGCCAACAGACGATGGACAAATCCATGGCAGATGTAAAGAGATTATTCTGTAGCCTTCAATTTACCACCAGTCAACGTCAACACCTACAGACTCAATAATCCATAGTACATTTATATCCATATTGCTAATGTATGTAATTAGTAGAGATTTAAAGATCCCCTCCTTTACTCCCTGTATACCCATGACTGTGTCGCCACCTACAGCTCAAATCTGCTAATTGATTGGCCTAATCTCAAACAATAATGAGGTGGCCTACAGGGAAAAAGTCTTTTCTGACACAGTGGTGTCAAGAAAACAACCTTTCCCTCAATGTTGCAAAAACAAAGGAGCTGGTTGTGGATTACGGGAGGAATGGAGATGGGCTAACCCCTAATGAGATCAATAGATCTGGAGTTGAGAGGGTAAGCAGCTTTAAGTTCCTCAGCATCCATATCACCGAGGACCTCACGTGGTCTGTACACACCAGCTGTGTGGTGAAAAAGGCAAAGCAGCACCTCTTTCACCTCAGATGGTTGAGGAAGTTTGGTATGGGCCCCCAAATCCCAAGAAATTTCTACAGGGACACAATTGAGAGCATCCTGACTGTCTGCATCACCGCCTGGTATGGGAACTGTACCTCCCCTAATCGCAGGACTCTGCAGAGAGTGGTGCAGACAGCCAGGTGCATCTGTAGATGTGAACTTCCCCCTATTCAGGACATTTACAAAGACAGGTGTGTTAAAAGGGTCCATAGGATCACTGGGGACCCAAGTCACCCCAACCACAAACAGTTCCAGCTGCTACCATCCAGGAAACGGTACGGCAGCATGAAAACCAGGACCAGCAGGCTCCAGGGCAGCTTCTTCCACCAAACCATCAGACTGATTAACTCATGCTGATCTGAGCGTATTTCTATGTTACATTGACTGTTCTGTTTATTATAAATTACAATGATTGCACATTTAGGTGATGTAAAGATCTTAACTCGTGTATGTGAAGGATGTAAGAAATAAAGTCAGTTCAATTCAAGATTAGTAAAGCAACTCAGCAGGTCAGGCACCATCTATAGGATTGAGTAAGCAGTTGATGTTTCAGGCAGAGACCCTTCATCAGGACTGGAAAGGAAAGGGGAAGATAGGGAGGGGAGGAGAAGCTAGAAGGTGAAGCCTGTGGGTGGGGAGGAGAAATGAAGTAAGAAGCTGGGAGGTGATAAGTGGAAAAAGTAAAGTGCTGGACGTGAAGGGATCTGAGAGGAGAGGAGACCATGGGAGAAAGGGAAGGTGGAAGGGCACCGGGGGGAGGGGAAATAAAAGGAGAAGGAGGAAAAAAGTTATCAGAAGATGGAGAAATCGATGTTCATGCCATAAGGTTGGAGGCTACCCAGATGGAATATGAGGTGTAGCTCCTGCATCCTGAGAGTGGCCTCATTGTGACAGAAGAAGAGGCCATGGAGTGAAATGTTAGAACGGGAATAAGGATAGGAATTGAAATGGTTGGCTACCAGGTGGTGATCAACAATGGTGGTTCACCAATCTACATCAGGTCTCACCAATGTGAAGGAGGCCGCATTGGATACAGTAGATGACCCCCACTGAACTCCATCTGCTAAAAGTGGGATTTCCACCCATCACCTCCCAGCTTCCTATTTTATCCCCCTCCTCCATCCATCTGGCTTCACTTATCACCTTCAAGCTTGTCTTCCTTCCCCTCCCCCACTCTATTCTGGCTTTACCCCCCTTTCCTTTCCAGTCCTGATGAAGGGTGTCAGCTCAAGATTTTATTTGTTTCCATAGACACTGCTGGGTTCCTCCAGCATTTTGTGTGTAGTAAAATATGATTCTATAAGGACTCCTGTCGGGTCATTGCTTGACTCAGCTCTGGGATAACAAGTCCATAGCTCCCTCAAGTGGATGGGGTGGTAAAGAATTGGTCTGCACATTACGTATACTTTTCCCAATTTGATGATGGTGGTTTTTGTTTTATTCCTCTGCTTATGGTACAACATGGGATTTACTAGGCATTTTTGCAGGGCATTTTAGTATTGTATTCACATATCCAACAATCATATGTATACAAAGAGAATTTGGAAAAGAAACCAGTTCTATTCTGAACACCAGTCCATTGGAAGGAGGAAGTTAAACCAAACTACTGATTCGGTCAGTGTCTAAGGTGCTAAGGCTTAGCTAAACCTTTGTGACTGCAAGGTTTCTACTTAGACTGAAAAAATGAACAGCAGAGCATGCTGGTCCTGTTTGCACCAGAATCCTGGTAAGCATAAGGTGATGGACTAATGAAAGTAGGATATACCCTATGAGTAATCGAGTTCTAGGGTTCTATCTGAGGAACGGGGCAACCTTGTACAAGGATCCCTGAAGGTGACAGCAACAGTAGCTAATGTAGTGCGAACGTTGTTCATGGTATTACAAGTGCACCCAGAAACCATCTAGTAAGATTGTAAGCAGCCTGTAATATACAGCATATGGGTGAAATGAGCAGCAATGATTTGTGTAGAGCATAGAACAGTACAGTAGAGGAGCCGGCTATTGAGCCCACTATGTCTATGCTTACCATTATGCCAATCTACACTATTCCGATTTGCCTGACTCTGTTCCCTGCTGTTAATATGTCTACCGAAATGCCTCTTAAACATTGCAATTGTAGCTGCACCTGCCACCTCCCTTTCTCCAAGGGAGCCCTTTTTGTGCCCCAAAAGACTTGATTGCAAATCATGTTTTAAACTTTCCTCCTCACTTTAGACCTGAGTTTTTGATATTTAACTTGTTCACTTGTTGCATATATTTGTCTTGTTAATGGTTCCCAGCATGCAGCTGACCTTGTCTTCACAACAAACACCAAACCCCTCATTTAGTCTGTCTAGAAATACTTTCCAGTTATTTAGATGTACAGGTTAAATGTTATTGTTGACCTGTTCCAACAGGGATCAGATTTCTGCATTTTCTTAAGTGTGGAGTACCTGAGGATTTGGCACAGGTGCTGTAAAGAAACTAATCATAATAATTTTAGGAGTTCTGTACAGGAGAACAGATCCTCAGAAGGAGGGAAGAATTCAAAAGGCTGGCAACTGTGTGACTAAATGAGCATTTTGCCAGGTTTATGCAAGTTCTCTGGGAGCAAATTAATCTTTTGAAAGGGATCCAAATCATTGTGCACAATAGAATAACCCACAATTCTTTGGTCCTTTTTCCCTATTTTGAAATATTTTTCCAGATTCTCTATCTGAGCATTAGAGGCAAAATAAAATGTCTTTGCCATGTATGCACCTTCTGTCCGGCATTAGAAAAGTATTGGTTTACATTTAACCTGGAGGAATGAGTCTGAGAGTTGGATTTTGAAGCCTGTAATTAAACATTGAAAACATTCAATTTTGTTTTGGTGATACAGCATTTGCATATAATTTTACATAGAAGATTCTCTTTTCCATACCCATCTTTTGTTTTGATTGTCTGAATGATATTTATATTTAAGATGCAAATGAGTTCAGCACTAAAATGTCTAATTTCCATATTTGGAAATTTGGTTAATTGCTTCTGTTTCAAGTTATGTTGTTTTCCTATTAAGTTTATATTGGTGTCTGAGTGATAAGTTGTCCAAACTTTTTAATGTACTTTAGTTATTCAATAAACTATGTATCAGATTTACCAGTTGAATTAAACTGTGAAATTAGTGATGAATAAATGAAATTAGTGATATCAGCCATTAAATTGTGATGTACTATGTATTATGTTATCAAACATTACAAAACTTCTGTTTCAAAACCTTGCACATTCTGGTTAATCAATAGGCCAAAGTACCAATGTCCTTGTTTCGATTTGTATTTACTTTTATTTTTGCCCTGTCCAGTCAGTGTCCTATTGATTTTGAAGCTTAAAAGTGAGAGCTTTCTTAGAGGTTTGTGTTCTTTCATAGAATTTTATGTCCAATGTGATCACTCTTCTTGGATTATACATCTGGAAACTGGAGATGGCATTTTCTGCTATTTACTTTTTGGATAACAAAGGGCAGGTGGGTTTCCATTAAGATTGTATAGCTATAAAGTAAAGATATTTGTATCTTAAATCTACTTCATTATTTCCTCCTAAAGATTATCATATAAGTCAATCACATAAATTAGAAATTTATGAAGAGTTACTGTATTTCTTAATTAGAGTGGAATTTTTATTTCGTAATGTATGCATTAGTTGTTATATCTGTTTTGACTGTGTAAGACAGATGTCCTACTTATTTATATTTTAAAGATTGATTTCCTCTTGGATTTAACCTTAATTTTTTTAAAAAAAGTAAGTGAAGAATGTAACCTTACCATTGTGGTTTTTTAAATCACATAAAAATAAACATTTATTGCCTGAAGCAAGTGGTTACGAGCAAGACCAGATAGGAATTGTGCCCCAGTTTTGTACCAGAAGGCTAATACACAACCTGACATAATTGGTCCTATTTTACTTTTTGTTTTTCTGGGAGTACCAGACCATTCTCCACTACTTTCTCATTGAAGCACACTTCATATCTGAAATTTGAACTGTTGTTCAACTCAAGTGCAAAGTCATCAGGGGTGGATTTATACATAGCAGCAAGATTACGATAGAAATCGTGGACAACTGCAGATGAGCGGAAGCCTGGCATGGGGGAATGGGACCAAGCTAGCTGCGGCAATCTCAAAATTCACATCCAAGCGGAAGGAAGAAAGGTCGTCCAGTAGAGCCGTCAATAGTTTCAGCAGGGCGGGAAAAGCTCAGGCAGGAAGCCATCAAGATTAGACATATGCAACACGCACAAGTTGCTTTGACCCCAGCATCTGCAGAGTATTTCGTGTTTAGATTGGACTTATGACTCCTCAAACCTCTATGTCAATATGTTCAAAATGATGTGGCATCTTGGCTGCTTTCCTGCTTGTTTCACAGTATAGTCAAAGATACGCCTATTTAATAACGTGAGATTGTCACAAACAGGCTGAGGTATCTAGCTAAAAGACCCACATACTGTACAATTAGGTTAATGTGCTGTCTCACAAATAAATCACAATTATTTGAATATAAACTATGTTTTAATGCATCCATCATTCATTTCATCACCCCCACTGTCCAATTTGGCTTAGTATTATTTTGATAGGAACATATTTCAACAAAGTTAATCAAAACTTTGCATGCGGAGCATGAAGTTAATTTCTGAATTCATGTGGAGCAGAATTCACTATTTGGAATCATTTAACTATCAATACAGTATAAGTATTTTCAGGATTAAAATGACACAGTTTATGGCCAATGATAAATTTTGCAGTACTGATTTACAGGTTCTTATCTCACGCAATTACCGAGGAGATGTTGAAATGTCAGTGATCGAGAAGTTCATGCCTTTACTTCTAAACAATGAGGAGGATGGAGCCTTGTGTCCTATTTTAAAGCAAGGCCAAGTCTATTTTCTATGGATTAAGTACAAAGACATCTACAGTATCCTTGAATTAAATTCAATTTAAGTAATTTTATTTGATAATGCCAGAATTTTGTACTTGGGCACGTGCTATGGAAGTTACAGAACCTTAACCTGAAATCCAGTGGTATGTACAATAAAGAGAAACACCAACATTTCGTTGTCATTTTCATTTCTCTTCAAAGTAAAGCAGGTAGGCACAACCTGTTGCAAGATGTATTTTTCAAGCTTTTTAACAAAAATACAGTCCTACCCCTTTTTAGTAGTGAAATGTAACTGTGCCACTAGGGTTGCTGCTTTCTTTCTCGGAGCTGTCCAATTTAATAAAATTGTCAGATAAAATAGAGAGAAGGCAGGAAGTTTAATATTTACTATAGTAAATAAGCTGTTTGGAGAACTCGGTATTTTGTTGTATCACTAACCAGTTTTGCATGGTCAAAGTCACTTGGATCACATTTCTGACACCATTCTGACATTTGGTTTGAACAACAACCGAACCTCTTGACCATGTCTGCATGCTTTTATGCACTGAATTGCTGTCACATGATTGGCTGATTAGATATTTACATTATTAGATACACCTGTGTACCTGCTCGTTAAAGTAGCCACTGAGTGGAAGTGACTTTGACTGTGGAATGATTGCTTGTGCCAAATGTGAATATCTCAGAAACTGCTGATCTCCTGGGATTTGCAAGCACAGGGAGCTCTGGAGTTTACAGAGAATGGTATAAGAAATTTAAAAAAAAATCCAGTGAATAGCAATTCTGTAGGTGAGAATGCCTTTTTAATGAGAGGAGAATGTACAGACTTTTTCGGGCTGACAGGAAGGCAACAGTAACTCAAATAGCCACTGGTTAAACAGTGGTGTGCAAAAGAACATCTCTGAACGCACATCACGTCAAACCCTAAAGTGAATGTGTTGCGGCAACAGAAGGTCACACCGGATTCCCCTCTTGTACCTAATAAAGTGTCCACTGATGCTGCAGGTGCCTTTCCAAGGAACTTAAGTGTCAAAGTTATGGAAAAATGTCACCTGTTATGGAAAAAAATTGATAACTTCTGCCTTCTAATTTTTCATTAAGCTGGTAGTTAAGTCAGACCAGATTTTTTTTACTTTAAAAAAAGTTCCACCTACATGGGGATTACCTCAAATTCATGAAATACGGCAGCTTCCCTTGACTTCTAATTAGAAGGCATATACTCATAGCATCAAAAATGGAATGTGAGTAACTTGTTACATGCTCCTATGCTTTATTCAGTTAATTGTAAAAGAAAACAAGTCTTTCTATGTAGTTCTTAATAAAATCTAGTGCATTACTGATCCACTCATATTTCCCTAAGTTATGGTAACAAAAATCCTCAGTGATCAAATCATACATATTATTTTAAAACAAAAATTGGTTAATGGAGTTAATCAATGCCATTCTTAGTTCTTTCTAGAAGGTAATGATTAATATCAATGGTTACACTGCCAGGCATTGACTAATGTGTCCATATTTACTCAACTGAACTGATTAGAAATTTGGACTTTTTATAGCATTGTTACATTGATGAGTTTAATTTCCCTTTTTTAAGTTGCTAACTATAATGTCATCTTTTCTTAAAAAAAATTAATGGCATTTGCTCCAAAGATGGAATTAAATTCTGAATCATAACAAGTTGAGAAAATTAACTGATGAAGTGTGGATAACAGCTTCTACCCCACCACATTCGATTACTGATCGGTCCATAAGCACGACCTCATTACTGTCATTTGCACTATTTAATTTTGTAACTTATCATAATTATCATGTCTTTCTCTATACTGCTGCTACAAAACACCAAATTACATGACATATATCAGTGTTAATAAGCCTGATTCTGAATTTACATCAATTGTTGTCCATTAATTGTACAGTCCCTTTAGTTACCTGAGTGCATGATGGATGTTAAATTAACAAATTTGCCCTTCCTTTGTTAACTTTGTGTCTCAGGGTAGTTTGCTCTAATAAATTAAAAAGTTAGACAGTATCTTCATGAAACATCGATTTGATTTCGTAATCTCTGTTGCAGCATTTGAAAATGATTGCTTTTTTTTTGTCTGCCATTCTGGTACGAGGCAGCTGGTTTGAACAGTGCTCCTGGATGTTGCCCACATTTCCACACAAAATTAAATAATTGTTTATGTCCATGTACCAACATGTTGTTCCTTTGCTGTTAGTTGTTTTTTCATATGTCCAATAGTTTCTAAAGGAGTTGCATAGTTGAAACATGGAAATGTTTGAAACTTAGGTTATTGGGCATTTGACCATGTCATTAAAATGAAAGTCACATGTAAGTTAACTCAAATCAGCTGTTTCTTCAATGTCATCAGAGGTCAATTTTTTGTAGGTTTATCTGAAATATGTTGATCTTATCCCATTTCAATGAGAGTCTATTGAGTAGCAACAACAGAGATAAACTGTTTTTTTAAGAAAGCGCATTCTTATAATGTGAACACCAGGAAATCTGCAGATGCTGGAAATTTAAGCAACACACACAAAATGCTGGTGGAACGCAGCAGGCCAGGCAGCATCTATAGGGAGAAGCGCTGTCGACGTTTCGGGCCGAGACCGTTCGTCAAAGGGCCGCCTGGCTGCCTGTGTTCCACCAGCATTTTGTGTGTGTTTCCTATCATGTGAATAAGAATGGTTCAAAAGGTTTCAACGGTATATTTAATGTTAGAGAAATGTATACAATATATATCCTGAAATGAATGCATTTTCGTTGCAACCGTTCACAAAAAACAGAGGAGTGCCCCCAAAGAATGAATGACAGTTAAATGTGAGAACCCCAAGGCCCCCCAGCTCCTCTCCTCCCTCCCACTCGAAAGCAGCAGCAAGCAACGATCCCCATCACCCCACCAGCAAAACAAAAGGATCAGCACTCGCCACTGAGCACTCAAGCGTGAGCAAAGCAACAGCAAGGACACAGACGCAGTACTCCAATGACCACTTGTTCACCCAGTATTCGACATACCACCGGCTCTCTCCCTCTCCCTAATAAGGGAGGAAAGAGATATCTCCATTTAACAGCGAGAGTGGAGACAATCAACTCACTGGTTTATGATGTTAAAAGTCCATTACGTCACTTTTTCTGAGCTCTGAGCCCAAAGATCTCAGGTTTCTGGGCACACAGCCTTCAATCTTCCATCTACCATGACACACCGATCTCCTGCCCAGACACTGACCTTCGACCTGCTGTCTCCAGAGCCACGAGGTCTCGGCCCTCTGAAGGTGAGCTGAGTTCTTAGGCTGCACCTTTGGTGTGCTGAATAACGGCTAGTCACGAAACCCTGAGAGTGGGTCCCATTCCTGCAAAGAACCGAAGTCAGCGTGTGACTCCAGGTCAGGGTCTTCAAAAGAACCCTGAAAGGGAAAAATAGAGATATTAAAGATAGAAATAGAGCTGTTTCAACAGATGCAAGCAAAGGAGTTGGCATTAGGCATCATTAATCCTCCTAAGCTCATAATTCATTGCAAGAAACTTTTGCGTAACATAGAGAGTGAGATTTAGGAGTTACAGTATGCTGCAGAATTCTAGGAAATATGGGACGTACTGCACCTCATTGAAGGTTAACGTTGGATGATAAAGGATTTAATAATTGAAAGTTGATATATCAGCTACTTGCCCTTGTATAACACCTGGCAACATTAGATATCAGGTGTGAGATGGAAAAGGGAGAGGAATGGAAGAAAGGACTAGCTCAAATGATTGAAGCGGCAGCTCTTAAGAAGGAGCTTGAAGTTGGGAGCGATCAAGTAAACCATTCATAAACATTGCCAGTCCAGTTGTAGTTAATCAGCTACCTGCCATGTGTGATGCTGCATTTGGAATTTGTCCAATTTTTGTTTAGCTGCTTTCAAAATCAAATAACAAATGTTGTGCTAAATGCAGACTGCCTTTTACTTAAGACATTAAATCTCTCCAATAGCAGCAAATGGCAAAACAAGATGAGAAATCATACCATATGATTTAGGTCTTAAATTAGATCTTAAAGATCATCTTCTCAGGAAATTCCTTGGTGATGACTTGCTCCATTTTGGTTTTGAAGTGATAGGCTCATGTGGATACCCCAAACTCTTCCACAGATCATCCAGTAGCACTTAGATCCTGATTTAAGAATATGGTGATGAAACATACCAACTCCTGCCCGAGAAGCAACTTGGATCCACTTCAATTTGCCTACCATCACAACAGGGTCACAGCAAATGCCATGTCAATGGCTCCTCACTCAAATTGGAGCATCTGGATAGCAAAATACATACTTTATTGACTACAGCTCTGCATTCAACACTATCATACCCTCAAAACTAATCAATAAGCTTCAAGACATTGGCCTCAATACCTCCATGTGCAATTAGATCCTCAATTTCCTCACTTGCGGACTCCAGTCAGTTTGGATTACTAGCAACACTTTCTCCAGTCTTCATCAGTACAGGTGTACCACAAGGCTGTGTGCTTAGCCCTCGATCTACTTGCTTTACACTAATGACTATGGTGCTAAGCACAGCTCCAGTGCTGTATTTAAGTTTGCTGATGATAACACTATTGTTGGCCGAATCAAAGGTAATGATGAATCGGTATATAGGAGGGAGATTGAAAATCTGGCTGAGTGGTGCCACAACAACAACCTCTCACTCAAAGTCACAAGATCAAGGGCCTGATTATTGACTTCAAGAAGAGGAAACTGGAGGTCCATGAGCCAGTTCTTGTCAGAGGATCGGAGGTGGAGAGGGTCAGCACCTTTAAATTCCTCATTTCAGAGGATACAATAACACTGGGCCCAGCATGGAAGCGCAGTTATGAAGAAAGCACGGCAGTGCTTTTACTTAGGAGTTTATGAATTTTGGCATGACATCATTACATAAGCAGCATTTATTATCAAGGACTCTCTCCACCCAGGCCATGCTTTCTTTCTTCCTTCTGCTGCCATCAGGAAGAAGTCACAGGAGCTACACCACCAGGTTCAGGAACAGTTATTACCCCTCAACAACCAGGCTTTTGAACTATTTGGAAAGCTTTACTCAACTTCACTTGCCCAAGCTGTTCCCACAACCTATAGATTTACTTTCAAGGACACTTCATCTCATGTTCTCAATATTTATGGCTTATTTATTATTATTATTATTATTATTATTATTATTATTATTATTATTATATCTTTTGTAGTTGTACACTTTGTTTTCTTTTGCACATTAGTTGTTTGTCCGTCCTGTTGGGGGCTGTCTTTCATTGATTCTATTATGTTTCT
This sequence comes from Hypanus sabinus, assembly GCF_030144855.1. Taxonomy (NCBI): domain Eukaryota; kingdom Metazoa; phylum Chordata; class Chondrichthyes; order Myliobatiformes; family Dasyatidae; genus Hypanus; species Hypanus sabinus. Next base: position 42,891,243 of record NC_082716.1, on the reverse strand, counting down.
TGGATTTACTGAGTAAGCACCCAAGAAAATGAACCTCCGGGTTGTATATAGTGACATATATGTACTTTGATAAAAAAATCTACTTTGAACTCTTGCGATGGAGTGGTGATTGCCTTATGCTGGGCAGGTAGATAGATTGAGATGTTGCAATGGTTAATTATTTCTATGGTTCCTTTACCAAAGAATGCAAACCTTAAAACTTCTATGTGCTCCCAGTGTATAGTCTTGAAGTTTTCAATATAATTTTAATGCACCTTCTCCAGTTTGAGTGTCACGGTTTAGAGGTCCTTTGGGATCACTGGGGATGTTACATTTTTTTCAAGGAGACCTTGCATATACCTGTGAGCCATTTCTTTTGTCAGTGGTGATCTTCTCCTGTAACCGAACTCAGAGTAGAGAGTCTATTTGGGGATGCTTAGATTCCAGCGTGCAGGTGACATGGCGTGGTCTCAAGGACAATGGTGCAGAACCTGGCCCGAGTCCACCATAACTCCGAGGCACTCCAACTATCCACCACATCCACTGCCTGTTGTGACGGACTCTAGTGATTTCAATAAACTGCTACTTTTATTTACACCACTTTGCTGTCCTGCTATTCTGTCAAGCAAGAATCTATCCACATTACCGGCATAGGGTCTGTACTCTCTTTTATGTTGCTCCTTGAGCAGCAGGAGAGGAGGTATTCTTTACTGGACAGTAACTTCTCAGTTAATGCCAATGTCTGGTGTAGCAAATTACTTCAGTTCTTACATATAATTCTCTGCATTACATGGCCAGATTATTTACTTCTCAGAAGGTCCATTTCAACTTATTAAGAAAAATAATCTTTTTTGTTCTGATGTTAAAAAAAGACTTGTTCATAAAAGAATCAACTGGTAATATAACTATTTCCTCTTTTTTACATTGCACTGTGGAGGAGGAGAGTTATGATGGACTCTAGTGATTTCAATAAACTGCTATCTGTGCACAGAGAATGGTCAAGGTCTCCAATAACTCAAGAACCCACTGTGAGGTTAATTATACACTGCAGTAATCACAAACAATTTTTACTCTGTCCCTCTTCAGAGGAGCTTGTTCTTTCTGTTCTTCCACCCACCCAACCCTTGTCCCATTCTTGACTGGAAACAGAGAGTAAAATGTATTTACTTCGGGCAGGAAATATGGCTCAAGTTAAGGTCCCACCAAGCACTTGTATTAAAAAAAACGGCACAGAAAGGTGGTAAGTGAAAAGACATGGGTGTCAGGGGTGTGAGTTTTTGCTTCAAAGAGATTTGGTGAGGTGAGGGATGGACTCTACTACTCTCTCGCAGGCTGCATTCATACAGAAGGGGGCTCCTAACCTTTGGGTAGGATCAATCTCAGAGGCAGCCAGTCAGGTTTATTGTCTAGAGTACTAGTGCAGTGAGGTAGGGGGCAATGACAAACCCGCTGGCAGCAGAATCTCAGGCATGTGGGTAAACGCAACACAAATATAAACTATAATTAAATTACATATAAACTTACACCAAACTGTGTGTGTGTGTGTGTGTGGGGGGGGGGGGGAGGGGGTGGCTGGAATATGAAAACAAGACCTTATTCTGTCTTGTTCTATTTCTGTTGTAGTTCAAGGCTGTATAGGTAGATTCAAGAACTGAACCTGGTGGTGTGGAACTTGCAGCTTCTGTACCACATTGATCGACAGCAGCAGTGAGAGAGAGCATGACCTGCACAGTGAGGATTCTTGATGATACATGCTGCCTTCTCGAGGCAGTGCCTTCTGTAGATACTGCGCTGGTGCGAGAAGTGAAGTTGGAACTTTTATTCTGGCGTCTCTTTTCAAATGAAACACCACCTATTATTATTATCTTTAAAAGAAGACATTGGGACAGCTCGTGAAGAGGAAGCAATGTGTAGTGATTCCAACCTGGACCCGTTGAAATTGGTACATTGCTAGTGAAGAATTTAAGTTCTCCAGAGGACATTCCTCTCTGTCCATCTATTTGTGATTTGTTGATTTGAAATGAACTGTCAATTTTAGAATGATCTGTGAACACTGGATTGGATCTGGATCTGAATCAAGCTGTCCAACCCTGCAGATATCTGGCTGGGGAGCGGGCAACAACTAAAACCAACCCCCGGCTCTCAGTTCAGGGATCTGAGTTTGTGTGTCTGATACAGATTCAAACACAGTGTAGTTTGCTGCACCTCTTTCTATCTATCTATCTATCTATCTATCTATCTATCTATCTATCTATCTATCACAAACCCCTCACCTACCCACCCCCACTTCTCCATCACTCTGCTCCCCACCCCATTTCTTACCTAATATGTCCCAAGGAAGAAGTCGTCAGGACTGAGAGCTGGTTATCTGGGTAGGACACACAGCGTGTTGCTGAACTGCCTTAGTTTCAGCACCTCTTGTAAAAGGAATGAAACCTAGCATCTAGTGTAACACACATGAAGTGCTGGAGGCACTCAGCACATTAGGCTGTGTCTATGGAGGGGAATAAACCATCAATGTTTTGGGCCAAGACCCTTCATCAGGACTGGAAAGAAAGGGTGAAGGAGCCAGGTGGCTTGCCCGGAAATCCCTCTCTGATGGCTGGCTATCATTCACATACCTGGAACCAGACTCTTGATCAAAATCCTCCATGTATTACTCTAGATTTCCACTGTCTGCAGAATCTCTTGTGCTTACCGTTAAACCTAGTATCTATCCAGAATTTAATGAAATAAATTGTATTTAGTCGTGCCTGTTTCCTGTACCATTATGTATCTGGAGAAATTATTTTTACAGGTATTTAGTATGTGGTAAAATCATCAGAATTTTAAAAGCTGCATTACATCCTAAATATTGAATGAAAAGAGATTTCTAATGCAAAGCTGATACCATTGTTATTTATGTAGTTAAATATATATTTTTCTTTTTATAATTTAGATTTTGATAGAGTACTTTGGAGATCTTGAACAGGAGAGTATAAAAGACAATTTTATTCTAATCTATGAGCTGCTTGACGAGATTATGGACTTTGGTTATCCGCAGATCACTGAAACCACGATCCTGCAGGAGTAGGTATACTGTGCACACCTTGTGTACCTTTAGCATTTTCCATGAACTCGCTTTTGTGAAAGACGTATAATGCTGGGTAAATTTTTAATTTTGTATCTAAGTTTTCAAGATATTTGTTCAATAAAAGTATTGAGGAATATAGATAAAAGGGATTTATCAATCAGATCAGCCATGATTTTATTAAATGGCAGTACAGGTTTGGGGGCAGGCTAAATAGCAGGCTGTTCATTCACTATGGTGCAGAGGATAAAAACCCGGAGAAAAAAAAAAGCACAAATCTGTATTGGTTCCTCTCTGAAATAACTTGAATGATTTTTCCTGCCTTCTAAATGGTGTCTTAAAATAATAGCATATTTATTCATTTTGGTGGATTGTAAAAAATCCATCCATATTTTGTTAATTTATCACTAATAGAGGTATGCAGGATGATTAGAGACATTGATCAAGTGGACCAACAGAGACATTTTCCCAAGGCAGAAGTGGCCAATATAAGCGGCATAGTTCTAGGTGATTGGAGAAAAGTGTAGAGGGATATCAGAGATAGGTTTATTACAGAGAGAATGGTGGGTGCGTGGGTGGTGGTAGAGATAAATACATTGGCAGCACTTAAGAAACTCTTAGAGAGGCACATGAGTGACAGTAAAATGGAGAGAGAACCTGGAGGGAAGGGTTAGATTGACAGAGTAGTTCAAAAGGTCAGCACAGCATCGTAGGGATAGGACCTGTTCTGTACTGTTCTGTTTTATCTGCTTAATCAATTGACTTCACTAATATTGAAGGACAATACCAATTGTGTAGAACACTTCCCCTAGTTATTTTTAATGTTTTTCTGAATTGGAGTGTGCCAGTCATTTATCACACTGAGCCTCCTCACAATTTTTAATTTATCATCCTTGTAATTGGACTTCTATTAGAAGTTACCACATGTTCAACCAATCTCTAAAATATCAGTTATCAGGCTTCTGGAGGCAGAAGATAGTTATGTACGCATAAGCTAGAGACCAAGTCCAGTCATTGTTGGCCCATTTGAGAAAGAACATCCATAAAGTAAATGTCTTCTGAATGTACCCTTGAATAATACTGCCCTTCAGCAATAAAGGTAATACAGAACTCACAATGAAAGCAAATGTTGATAATGAAAACTTTCAAGAGACGCCATCAGTAGTGTCTTCTCAATAGTTTCCATCTACACCTGGTGAACCATCAGCAGCGGCCTCTCCCAAGCCAGCAGCCTAGAATTGTCCTCGTCTGGTGGGCTGGCCGTATATTCGTATGCCCGAGACAAGACTCACAAACCAGACACATTTTTTTCAAGGTGCATCATGGCAAGAGATAGCAGGTGGACAGAGGAAAAGCTTTAAGGAAATTTTGAAAGTCTTCTTAGATAAAGTGCAATGGCTGCTGCAAGTCCCCACTTGTGGCTGAATTCAGATGGAGAACAAACATTCAGGATGACACTGAGAACTTTGACTCTATTTGGTGGAAGCATATAGATGATTAGAGTAAATGTCAGAAGGAGGACTTCCCAAATTGCCATTTCTTTTCCAAAGTAGTCAAGATTATTCCTTTCTTTTCAAAACTGTTCTTTCCTAAATTATTCAAATGTGCTGTAGCCTCTAAAATGTGTGCCCATCTTTCTAGTTGTCCTTGCTGAAATTCTTTTATTAGTTCTACCATGATAACAATAATGAAACAGCTCTAATTAAAGCCTGTTAGCTCATCATATGTGAGTGTGACAAAGATAACTCACTCCTCCTTGTGTTGCATGAGTGGTCTACAGTCTTTGAAGATATCAACGACACCATTCTCATTCAATTCTTTTCCACTGTTACCTAGTTGGATAGGATTGCAACACCTAATTGTAGACATTCACCAGTAATGGTTTCTCTTGTACCCATGTTATTGGTATTGTCAGTAAATCATTCTTGCTCCTCCTTTTTTCCCATCAATGGAAAATAAGGGAACTGTTTCAATGTTTGCTTATGACATGTTGTATTTTACTGCATAAACAGAAAACTTATCTGTTTAAATATTGGGAGAATCAAAGCATTGTCTATGATCTACATCTCAAACATTGTCAGCGAGCCAACATTTCTGTCCCTCTCCCAGAAACAGTTAAAGCCATTGACTTCACTTTTCCATGTGTTTTCACTGTTACGATCCCATGTTATTTGCATCGAGTGATGGATCTAGCCCAGTCCTCATACATTTACAGTCTGTGACAATTTCTTCCTTGCAGAGCCTTCGACCACTCCAGGACCAATCCTGAAATCTCCTTCTTAAAATCCTTAGTTATCCTCATCTATGCACATATGAACAAATTCTTATCAAAGCCCATCTCTTCCATCAGACTTTAGCCCCAGTTATCTTAATTCTCTTCATCTATCATTGTCTCATTTTGCTTCTTGTTCTTTTCTACTTTCTCTGCCTTTCTTCAGGAAACTTAAAGGTCCTAAAACACAAGTGGTTGTTTCAGTGTTCGACTGTTATGTTAAAATTTACAAATACCATCTGTCTTTTTCCATCTTTTCAATGACATAGATATATCACACAGGAAGGCTACAAATTGAAGAAAGGGGCACCTAGACCCCCAGCTGCTGTAACCAATGCTGTATCCTGGAGATCAGAAGGAATCAAATATCGCAAGAATGAATTTTTCATGGATATCATTGAGTCAATTAACCTCCTGGTTAGTTTTCATTTTGAAGGCTATTTTAAATGTACATATAGTTTAGTTACTTGTGTCTGGCATTGCAGATTTGTAAATCAATTGTAAAGAGTAAAGCTATTATGATGTGCCAGGAAGATTATTTATGTTTAATGTTCATGTTAAAGCATTATGGCTAGTTTATATTTCTAATGCTCAAGCACTTGATATTTTTTCTTTCAATATTTTATTGATTTCTTACAAAAAAGAATACAGAGTACAGGAGGATATATGTCATATATCAATTACAGTATATGTGAATCACACATTACCCCATATTCATGCAAATTAAATTGAATCATAATATTGAAAAGTAATAATTTTATTATTCTTTTTCAATACTTTTATTAGTTTCTGCATAAAGGAATACAAAGTACAAGAAGATATACATTATAAGTCAAAAGACAAAAATAAAATAGTACCAAGTACATTGTATTAAAAATACAGTTAGAATCACATTATTTATAAAAATTAAATCAAATCATAATATTGAACTATAATAATTTTGTTACAGAGAAAAAATTCTAAACCCACTACCAATGTCAGGGTTGTTAGGAAAAGCAAGAAAAAAGGGGAAAACCCTTACCATATAATAAAATATATTATTAGCCAGCATCTGTACTTTTACAACAAATCAAAGGTTTTGAAAATAACTCAAAAATGGTCCCCACAATGTATAAAAGTGATTAAAAAAATGTTCCTCTGGCAAAAACATTTCTTAACAATTGAATTCCTATTTGAGATTTGTTTGCTATTGTTTAAAGTTAAGACCAGTAATATATTAATTTAATCTAAGAACAGCAGCTCAGGAGGGGACAATGAACTATATAACTCCTGCAGCACACAGAAGCTTCAAAAGACATGCTAAATTATGTAGCACGCACATCTGAAGGAAATGTCTTCATCTTACATTGATTAATTTCAAGATCAGCATTGAGATGAAATCAAACATTGTGATGGTGGTGTGGATCAGTGGGGGAAGGTTCAGTAAGAAATTTTAAGACAATTTAGTTTGGAATACTGTAGAATGAGGAAGTTACGTACTTTGAAGGATGAATACTGACTTTTGCAAGCTCATCCAAAAGTTCCAAATGCTATAAGTCCATGAAGATAACACGTACTACCCTGCCCTTATCAAGCTTCTTGGTCATCTCAAAATCAAATGCAGTTACATTTTTGAAACACCATTTCTCATGCAGAAAACCATGCAATATCTTAATAATCTGTCCCTGTCATTTCAAATGCAGGTATATCGTATCTCTCATAATCCCTTCCTGTAACTCCTCCCCCCCCCCCCCCCCCCCGCCACCCTGTGGAAGTTCTGTAGTTCCATAGCTTGTTCTAACAACCTTTCTTAAATAAAGGCACACAGATCAGTCTTCCAGTACCTCAACCTGACTAAGAAGGATGCAAAAATCTGCTAGGAATCCAACAATTTCTTCCCTTGTTTCCTGCCTATACCTGGCCTACATCACCTTTTTCTTGAGTTCCTCCATCAGGCAGGATTCTCTATCCAGCCAGCCTTGCCCCCTCACTCCAGCTCTGAACTCTCCCTTTTCAGACTCCCACTTGCTTGACATTCCTCTGCACAATAACTCTCTGCAGAATCTCATACCAGCACATCAGGAAAACCAGCCGCCCCTCCATGAACTCCATCTACTCTTCTTGCTGCTTCAGTAAAACAGCCAGGGTAATCAACGGCACAGACAATCCATTCTCTCTTCTTCTACTGGGTAGAAGATATAAAAGCCTTAAACTTGCACCATTAGGTTCAAGGAGAGATTCTATCCCATTGTTATAAGATTATTGATTGGCTCCTTAGTATGATAGGGATGGCCTTTTACCCTCAGTCTACCTTGGTATGAAGTTGTCTACCTACACTGCACTTCTCCCTATAGCTGTTATACGTTATTCTGCATTCTGTCATTATTTTACCTAGTACTCTTGTACTACCTCAATACACTGAGTAATGAATTGATCTTAACCAACTTTTCACTTTATCTCAGTACTTGACAAGAATGAACCAGCAGATCAGCCACAGTGTTTCCTAATGGTGGAGCAACTCAAGTTGCTATATGACCTTCTCCTGCTCCTATTCTGAAATTTCTGATCATTTTATAAAACTTGCTTGATCATGAACTGCAGTGACAATAAACACAATTGTTTCTGTCAAAAAAGATGTGTATTATCAGAATCAGGCACGTGATGTGAAATTTGTTAACTTAGCAGCAGCAGTTCAATGCAATACATAATATAGAAGAAAAAGAAAACAAAAATAAGTTAAAAAGATAAATTACAGTATACATATATTGAATAGATTTAAAATCATGCAAAAACAGAAGTAATACATATTTAAAAAGTGAGGTAGAGTCCAAAGATTCAATGTCCATTTGGGAATTGGATGGCAGAGGGGAAGAAGCTGTTCCTGAATCGCTGAGTGTGTGTCTTCAGGTTTCTGTATCTCCTACCTGATGGTACAGTGAGAAAAGGGCATGCTCTGGGTGCTGGGGGTCCTTAATAATGGATGCTGCCTTTCTGAGACCCCGCTCCTTGAAGATGTCTTGGGTACTTTGTAGGCTAGTGTGGTAAACTATGTATACCTGTCGGGACACGCACCCCCCCACTGACTGCTTCTGTGGCTCCTCCCACAGACCCCTGTATAAAGGTGATTGGGGGGACTGCTCCTCCCTCAGTCTCGACATGGTCGTAGTCCCTTTTCGCTGTTAATAAAAGCCTGTCGTTCACTTCCAGTCTCCTAGAGTTATTGATGGTGCATCAGCTAGTGCCCAAGATGAGCCAACTGAATTTACAATCCTCTGCAACTTCTTTCGGTCCTGTGCAGTAGTCCCTCCATACCAGACAATGATGCAGCCTGTCATAATGCTCTCCACAGTACACCTATAGAAGTTTTTGAGTGTATTTTTTAACATAACAAATCTCTACAAACTCCTAATGAAGTATAGTCGCTGTCTTGCCTTCTTTATAACTACATCGACATGTTGGGACCAGGTTAGATCCTTTGAGATCTTGACACCCAGGAACTTGAAACTGCTCACTTCTGATCCCTCTATGAGGATTAAAAGGAGGAAGAGTGATAGTATTGTTGAAGTATGTGACAGAATACCTATTGACCGTTTAATATAGAGTCTGGTGTCATACATGGGAATATTTAATAAAGTTAAAGGCTGAGAATTAGGAAGATAGTATCAAATTGGAAATAAATTGGGTCAGAGTGAGAAACTGAGGGGTTCAGGACAGTTTCTTGTACAGGTTTCCTGTTTTGGGACTGGCTCAACCAGCAAAACCAAAGCTACAGATTAAATCATAGAATTTTTCCAAACTTGATCTTTCTGAAATTGTGAATTGTTGCAGGTTAATACACGTGGCTGTATTGTCCACAGCGAGATTCTGGGACAAATTCTGATTAATTGCTGCCTGAGCGGGATGCCTGAAGTCAGCTTAGGCTTCAATGACAATGCTCTTTTCAACCAGAATTCAAGTAAGTACATGAGCTGGGAATGGAGAAAAATGACTGGAATCCTGAGGATGACTTAACGATCAGGCCAGGTTCACTTTGACCCTACTTATCTGACCTTGGCAATTTTATTAACAAATAGCAAAGGCCACTTTACCATTTTTGGCAGAGTAAATGCAAACACTTATGTTAGTTTTCCAAACAAAGATAAGAGCACCGATAGAAGCTTTTCATACCAATGTGTTTCTGAATGACCCGGTTTTGTTTCGCTGTCCTAATCATTGCTAGAGCACTGCATCTATTTTGTTTTGTCCTATTCTGTTACATATCTTGGTCCTTTTTAAAAGTTACCATTGACTCTGCTTCCACCATCATTTCAGATTCTACTATCAAGCAACAAATAATGCTCTCGGGCATCATTTCAGAGTTTACCCAATTACCTTTTTAAAATGTGTCATCCTGGAAAAGCTTGTTAATGTGTTTGTGGATCTTACACTGTGGTTTATATGGCAGCATTCTTGAATCTGTGGACCTCTTTAGTATCTTGGTTGCTGTTGTCAAAGTATTGAATTTGCAAGTTGATGGTATGGAGTGTTAGGCACTTTTCTTCTAGGACAATGCAGACAAATGTTTTCTCTGACCTAAGTTGCATCTGTATTCAATGACTAGTATTTGGAATCGATCTGTTCTCTGCAACCAAGAATGAATTCAGAATCAGAATTGCAATCAGGTTTAATATCACTATTATGAAATTTGTTGCTTCCTGGCAGCAATACATTGCACTACGTAATAATCAGAAAAAAAACTGTAAATAGCAAGAATATATATATCTGATTGTGCAGGGGAAGAAGCTATTGCTGAAACATTGATTGTGTGTCTTGTACCATCTCCTTGATGGTAGCATGATAAGAAGGCATGTCTTGGGTGATGGGGGTCCTTAATGATGGATGCTACATTCTTGAGGTATCTCCTTTTAAAGGGATCCTTGATGTTGGGGAGGCTACTGTCCATGATGGAACTGGCTGAGTTTAAGTCTTTCTGCAACTTTTTCCAATCCTGTGCAGTGGGTCTTCCATATCAGACAGTGGTGCAACCAGTTAGAATGCTCTCCATGGTACATCAGTAGAAATATGCCAGAGTCTTTGCTCACTTGCCAAGTCTCCTCAAACTCCTAAAGATATATAGCTGCAGTTGTGCCTTCTTTGTAATTGTATCAATATGTTGGGCCCAGGATAGATCTTTAGCAATGTTAGCACCCAGGAAACTAGCAGACAGCAGAGCCTGCTATAATAATGTATCAAATGTTATACCATATGGTACATTTTGTACACATGCCTAAACAGTAACACAATCAGGTACAAATATCAGTGCTTCAAGATATAACATCAAACTTGAATTTTATATCAGAAAATAAATGAATCTTTCCTTTCTCATGCATGCATTGTGAAATCAACATACGAAGGTACGTTTCCAAACTTGAACTCAGATAAAATATTTCCAAACTTGAAGTCAAATATATGTGCATTCTCAGGATCAAAGTCAAGAATGTATTCCTGCCAGAGCAGCTTAACATCTCATTTAATTCATTTTTATTAAAGCATATTAAGCTGACCTGCATTTCATTTAAAGTTGAAATAAGTGAGTGTCTCAAACCTAGTTAATACTAACTTTCTTGTTCCAATGCAGTAAATGCTAACATGGTGGACTTTGAAGATATAAAATTTCATTCGTCTGTTCGGCTATCTCGCTTTGAGAATGAACGCGTCATCTCCTTCATCCCACCAGACAAGGAGTTTGAACTGATGTCCTATCGAGTTACCAACCGAGTAGGATATGACGACTTGTATTAATGTATTATCCTGTATTGTGTCATTTGACAAAAGCTTCTCAAGGAATATGAGGCATAAATTGGCCACTTGAGTGAACTTATTGTATCATCCTTGAATCATTTAACAAGCTAAGTACATAATTCAATCAGATCTATAAACTATATACATTTATTATTCTAAATTCAATCTCTTTCATGTGATTGATCACTCTTTGAATACATTATTTCAATAACGTGTTGCTAGGCTGCTCTTGCATGTTAGTTAAAGATAAGACTAAAAAGGGCTGATTTCTAATTATGGATTATTGTTTGAAGAGCCTCAATTTTTCAGTAGTTTCCATTTAGAACAATATTCATTTTTTGTTGCAAAGTTAAATTGGAAGGAATGTCAACTATGAAAATAATGTTCTAGATTTTTTTTACACATATCAAGTAGAGGAAAAAAAATCTTATAAATTGAATTGTGAGATAAATGACTGTGGGTACATTTCTATTCAGGTCAGACCATATATAGTGGTTGAAGCAGCTCTACAGAAATACTCACATAGCAGAATGGAGATCACAACAAAGGTAAGGAAACGACTAGGAAGATTAAGGTGCAATGTTCCCTCTGAGGTGAGTGCATGCACACATCTTGTGCTACTAGCACACACAGGTGATTTAAACTGCACACAAAAGGTTGTCACCCTCTACCTCATTGGCATGGTAAGTATATTTTACGATCGTACACAATTACATTTCCTTTTCCAGTTCTGATGCGGGCGGTGTTGACAGTGTTGAATTTGCGATGATTTGTCTGCAGATTTTAGGACTGGTTTATTTTTACTGTTCTTATTAAAGGAATTATTGATTCTCTATGTCAAATTCCAAAGAAGCAAAGTGCAAGAGAACCTCTAGTTCATTTAAAGCAGAATGGCTTATTATCCTTAGAATAGCTTCATCCTTACTTCCACTTAAAAATTCAGTGTTTACATGTTGTCGTCACTGGGCAAAACATTGCACAGCACAAGGCTTTTGTGCAAAGCAGTCATTACAAGTTAGAGGAAAGTAGCAAGGGTGGTTATCTGTATGAAAATAGATTGAATGATTTAGTGTTTCTTATGAATAGGTAAACACAGTGTCAAGGACCTTGTTAGCATAACAACTATCAAGCATCTCCTGATAAATTATTCTAATTTCCCCTTACTCTTAATCCACTACCATTCTGCCATTTTGCATTAATCCCTGGTTATTTGAGTTGACAGTGAATTGTCTCAATACCTCAACCAATCTCCTTCATGGAAAGAGGCAAGACATGAGGCTAAGGGATTTGTCCTCCAGTCTTTGGCTTCAAACCTTCTGATGCTGTGAAAAGACATTCACTTAAATGCCATTTATTTCTCCTCCTTAGTGAATTTGACTGTTAAATAGAAATATGTCTCAAAGATGCTTCCAATACATCATTTTGGAGATCTTTTACTTCCTCTAAACATAGAAAAGTGTCAGCATCAAGGCATTGCATCTTTCTACTTTATAACTTATTTCTTCATTGGGTGATTAGAGGACAAACAGAAGTGGCTAGAATTTTTTTACTCTTCCCTAGCTTGGTAAATTGAGAGTATTTATATTGGTCCACTTGTGCACTAGGCTAAGATAGACAATCATAGAACACTTATGTCACAGGAGGCCATTCTGTCCATTTTACCCATGATGGATGACAGAGTTATCAAACCTAACTTATATTTCTAATAATTGGACTGTACCCTACAAACTCAGCTTACTGTGTATTGTTTTGCATTGAAGTCTCTTACCCCTGCGTTTCTTTCCAGCAGTGACCTTAAGTCTTCACCGTCGTCTGTAATCGTTGTTCTTCTTGTTTCCCCACTAATCTCTTACCATTTACTTTAAAATTATGCCTCATTGTTTTTGACCCCTCTGCTAAGGCAAATGGGCTTTTCTTATGTACTCTGTGGTAACACACGATTTTATACAGTTCAGTTCAACTTTTCCTTGACGCTCTCTATTGCCAAAAAGAAATGTTGCCAGCTTGTTCTATCTTTCCTCATCACTAATGATTTCCTAGCCCTGCACCATCCCCCTAGATCTCTTTTGTAGCCAGCACAGAACAAACATAAATAAGAAAAAGTGGTACTTGCTTTGAACCTTACTGCTGTATGGGTTAGTGTCATTCTAGACAGTGAATTGTACTGTATGTGAAAGATGTCACATTATGTCTATATACATTTGTAAAAAAAAAATTATAGAAATAGGTATTCTATGCAACTCTGTGATGTCGCAGGTTAAAGGACAATTCAAGAACAACATTATGGCTACAGACGTTGAGATTATTATCCCTGTCCCCAGTGATGCTTCATCCCCAAGATTCAGCACTGTTAAGGGTTCTGTAGAATGGGTACCCGAGGACAGTGCCATCATCTGGACTATAAATTCAATTAAAGTAAGTTAATGTTAAATATGTTTCCAAACAATTGCATATGAAAATCTGGGATGCCCACAAATGATCTATTACAGCAGAAAATTTTACACTGTTATGTTTGTACTTGTATTTTTTAATATTTACAGAATTAAAGTGGTTCATTTGGGCTTAAACTGCTGCAGAAATGGTGCTTCAGGTCTTCATGTGGGTAATTTCAGTGTATCAATTAATGACAGATGAGAGATTGATTAATTAATTAATGACACAGAGAGACCAATCAGAAGAGTCTAAAGCAAATATACCTTTGATACTTTTGCAATAAGACCATAAGACACAGGGACAGCCACCAGGCCAGAGTTTTGCATTCAGAAATCCTTTATATTTCTAAGTCACTATTGGTCCCTACTGAACATTAACATGTACACATACAGCTAACATGTACAAAAGCTAGATGAAATCGACTATGATAATCATTCAATATTGAGTTCCCTTGTAAGCTATTGGTTTCATGATTCTTTACTAATCCTAAAGGAAAACAGGTATATAGAACATAGAAACTTACAGCACAGTACAGTCCCTTCAGCCCACAGTGTTGTGCTGACCCTTTAACCTACTCAATCTGACCTTCCATTTTTCTACAACCCACGTGCCTATCTAAGAGTCTCTTAAATGACCTTGGCATTAAATTGCATTAAACTACAGTGCATCACCCACAGTCCAATGGTCTGCGTGAGTGGTTTTACCGTTCATCAAAGGCTGCTCTGAGGGCCTCCTGATGGACAATATTGCACGGTCATCTTCCATGGGTCCTGTTGGGACTTATAATGGCTCCAAAAGAGGAACTTGCAACCCTCCGCAGATGAGTTGGTGTACGGGCAGCTGCTACGGGTGCTGGGTGATGCCATGTCTGCCTAGTCAGTGTCTCAGCAATGGTGCGCTCTACTCAGTAGACTTAATACTTTCACACCTATTCGTACCGCACATCACGTGGTACAGCACCCTTGGGTTCCATTTAACCTACATTCTACCTCCTTCACCTTTCTCCGCCATGGTGCACATCAATGTCCCTTTTAAGCCCCCTTACTTATCCATTCCATCTACTGGAACAGGATGCAATGACTTTTATTGTAGATAGGAAGGGCAAAGCTGAATGTATTTTTGTAGATCGCATTAAACCGGCTCACCAAGACCTGAATGGTACCACGACCATACCTCCTGCATCATGACATGACCATGCGCATGTCAGCACATAACTGGACGAGCCAGTGACACCTGCTGTTACTCCAACAGTTACTCCAGGTACATAGGACCCGAGTCGGGAGGTTATTACACGCTCCAGACAGGCTCACACTGCCGGTTTTGGTAAATTCTGGATTGGTGGGGGGGGGGGGGGGGTGTACCTGTTTAAGGTAATGTAATGGGTGACAGATGACACATATTGTCTATAATAGAAATTGTTCTACATTATTCACAAACACTTTCATTGAATTATTATGTTCACTTTAAGAGATGGTGTCTGATGTAATGACATCAGTGTAAGTATAAGCTTGTTTTTTAAAATAAAACCAGATTTCCACAGAGTGCTCTTATTGAAGAATATCCTAACCATTTGTACATCTATCAATTGTTATAAATTAATTCACAGCTATGTACCCGAAACAATTAAACTGAAATTACAAGTACCATTAAGCATCTTTCCTTTCAATATTTGATTCTTGGTAGTGTTTTCTAATAGCACAGCCCTTGTATTTTCTTTATGGTACCCTGTGCTCTAAAAACATTAAGCACAGTCTGCAGATTAAAGGCTGAGCACTCCTCGCTGACAATCAACTGTTCACAACATCACGCTGACAATGATGTCCTCTTGCCCTGGAAATAATGGTGTGCCCCACGTCATTGTCTCACGTAGCAGTGGAGGGAGGAAACCGGAAGCCTCAAAGTTCCTCGGTGTCATCTCCACCATTAAAGCTCATCTGAGAATGTAACATGCCAGATGAAATATTTGAAGGACTGAAGCCATTCTCTTTAGCTCTAGCTCAAGTGATGATCCTTATCTGGAATTTTCATCTCTTTTTCTGGCCACACACTGAAACCGAGCCTTGCCTTTCACAGTCTCAGTGTTATTTTTAACCTGGTTATGAGTTTGTCAGGATGAAGGGTCTTGGCCTGAAATGTTGACTGCTTGTTTCAACGGATGCTGCCCGACCTGCTGAGTTCCTCCAGCTTGTTTATACGTGTTGATTTGACCACAGCATCTGCAGTGTATTTTGTGTTTCGTAATTCTGGCACAATGTGCACTATTGACCTTAGTCACTGAACCATTGACGGCTGTGCTTCAGCTGCCTCTGTTCTCTATTCTGTAAATCTCTTCAATAAACCCCACCCCCTCTTGTTTATTTCTCCTTTACAATACTCCTTAAAATTTCTCCATCAGCAAAAGTATTTACATCTTGGTAATGTAGCTTCTTTAAAATGCTCTCTTTAGCTCCTGTTGCTGTGTTAAATTTGCCTTAAAATTACCATATTGTTCTTCAGCTGACAAAAGCTATAATTAGCTGTCATTCATTTTGTGAAAAGGACAGCTTATTTGAAACACTGGAAATCACAATTTTCTCACTACTGAATTCCATTACATTAGCTTTGCTCTGAAGAGTAAATGGAACAATCAATAATTATTGATGAATTAAAATAAGCTTAAAAAATGTCTGTGTACTTCCTATTTGTCATACTGACTTGCAGGAACAGAGCCAGACTGAGAATTATACATCATAAACGGTTGGAAGAATCTTACAACATAGAGATCACTCCACAAGATACCACAGCTTCGCTCCCTCAGTAACTTGAACACAATCTCTTTTACCTGTAGTTATACATCAGTGATAGGTGCAGAGAATAGCAATCCAAAAATTTATGGGTTTTATTTTAAAGATAAAAACCTTTCTAGAATATTTGATTGCTGATGATGTTTTATCATTGCTCAATTGTTTAAGGGAGGGAAAGAATTTGTAATGAAGGCACATCTGGGATTACCGAGTGTAGAGGCTGAGGAACCTGAAGCGAAACCTCCAATCAGAGTGAATTTCAAAATCCAGTACCTAGCCGCATCCGGTCTACAGGTATAGTTCATTCATGCTTAACACCTTTAGGTGGCATGTATTTATATAATACTTATATCTTTACAAAGGTGAATAAAATAGCACTGTTAAACCTAGACCAGAAAGCTCAATTCTTGCAGCTTAATGATTTACCCATGCTTGTAGAGAACATTATTCTATTTCATATTGGGTTAAGTGTAAAGTCTCTTTCTGTGTTTGAAGTATCTTCAACACTTACTACAAGTATCTTATGCACAAATCTTTGACTTTGAAACTGTGATCTTATAATGACCTAACAATAAGGAACCCCAAGCTTAAAATTCAATCTGTGCACATTCAAGGTGCAAGACAGCTGGAGATAAATCCAAATTTTAATCAAATCTATTGTTCTTTCACTTTGAGATTGTGACTGGAATCCCTGTGACACTGATGTAATGAAAATATTCCTAATTTTCTTTCTTTCTATTGCTGTTAAACATGCCCCCCCCACCAAGTGCCATTCTCCCATTCCAGCATTTTCTCCCCCGTACTTCAACCTATCCATAACATTCTTTATGAACTGAGCTTTGTTAGTCTTGCTCCATTATAAATATTGTTTCCTCAAATTAGCAGTTTTCTTTAATGAATCCTAAAGAATGGTTGATCTATGAAATGTCTTATTTGTTAAGTAGGTGTACCATTAACTAACTTATGTTTTATGTTGAATGAATGTTACAAGCTCCAGACAACCATGACTTTTCTTACACTGCTGCCCAGTACCAATCGCAAACAAGAGAAAATCTGCAGATGCTGGAAATCCGAGCCACACACACTCATTATGCTGGAGGAACTCAGCAGTCCAGGCAGCATCAAATAAAGATCCTTTCCTAGATGCTGCCTGGCCTGCTGAGTTCCTCCAACATTTTGTGTGTGTTGGCTGGTAATAATAGAATTTTCTTCGATAATATATTAGGTATTACATCAAACAAGCACCTGAATAACAGTTTTATTTTTATAGATCAAATACGTGCGAATAATAGAAAAGGGACGCTATGAGGCAACTTCCTGGGTTCGATGCCTAACAAAAAGTGGAGGTAATGCTTCGTCGAAAAATTGCAGACATTATTTTATGAAACAAATTTGTGGAGTTTAGTGGTGTACAAGATGAAATTTTGATGCACGTGGAGAACTCCTGTTTTAATTGTGTTACAAAGAGGGGGGTATCAAATAAAACCATCAAATTCAACAGGAAGTGAAAATAAAATCCTGATTTACAATCTTACTGATTGGCCAGATAGTTATACAGACTGAGACTGCATAGTTTGTGTATTGTGATGAAGCTGGGAATAAATCCACAACCACAAGTTCTCAGCCTGAGGAGGAACAGGATTCAAATCACTTACCACTTATTAAGTATCCACACGTGACAATCCAGTTTCAGAAGAATATATCTGTCGGTACATATGACTGTATGATTCCACACGGGGCAACAGTAACATTGCTGTACTTTGGGCTGGCCACGGGTGATGTAATAACAAATCTATTGCTTTTCTTTGTTTTTTGGTGGCTGCCTGCTAGAAAATGAACCTTAAAGTTGTATATGGTATATATACTTCAATTAATAAATCTACTTTGAACTTTGAAATCTCTCATTTGTCCCTAGATTTTCAGATTCGCATATAAAATACAAATTTGACAAGTTTCTGAAGAAGATTGGGAGGATTCCAAGCCTGGACGTTGTTCATAAGAAGTTCACTGTTGTCTGAAACTCTGAAACAAAGGTCCTTGGTACATGCTTCATTTTAGATTAAGTATGAAACAGCACAGATTTAAAAAAAATAAATAGAATAATTTTATTTTGGAGAAAGGATAGTCATTTCATCTAGTTCCGAATTACATGTCTATAGGCCACCAGGATCTGAATACAGCCTCAGGTTTGCACTACTTTGACAATGTGAAAATACTTGTTCATTAAACAAGTACGCATGCACACGGCTATTGCTATCTGATGGTGGTTTTTATATGTTAGTTGCCCTGGTACGATGTTGCTTTACCACTTTGTGCTTGTTCTTCCATTAATAATTATGGTGTTCTGAAAATGCGTGTGTTATGCCTTCTGGGTATGTACAAAAGGCAACAGTGGGAGCGGCACTTGTTTTGAAGAGGAACCTGTTTAGATCTTACCACAACAGTACAAGGTAGTAGCTTGTTTTCAAAGTGAAATCAGGGATGGGGCTTATTAGTGACACCAACATGCTCTAAAAGTGCAGCATTGTTAAATAGTACAATTCCCTGCTATAACTACACCACCTTTGAAATGACACACACAAAATGCTGGTGGAATGCAGTAGGCCAGGCAGCATCGAAGGAAGAAGTACAATCGATGTTTTGGGCTGAGACCCTTTGTCAGGATTAACTGACTACCATTAGTACTGATGAAGGGTCTCGGTCCGAAACGTCGACTGTACTTCTTCCTATAGATGCTGCTTGACCTGCTGCGTTCCACCAAATTTTGTGTGTGCTGTTTCAATTTCCAGATCTGTAGATTTCTTCGTATTCCCACCTTTAAAATGTACAGGTGAAACTGTTAACAGGGATGGTGAATTGTGATTATAATGCACTGAAACTACATGCAGGGAGTTGTGGGACAACACAGCTGGTGGGAAAGATTGGATCATCTACAGGACTGATGAATGGGTTTGCAATTCCCGGACTGACATTTGGTGAGTGGCGATTTGAAGCAGCTTATCATGTTGCAGATATTATCAGTGACCCTACTGTCTTCATTGTGCAGGGGTAAAGTTTTAGCATTTGTGTTTGGGAGAGAACTGGACCCACCTGAAATGCAGTTGTATTGCTGTTAGGGAGTGTAAAACTTTCCACCTTCCTCATAAATCAGTGACAGTTTAGATTTCCTGCTATTGGTTTGGACTTCTCTCTTGTGTCCCATATACCTTGGCTGCTATCCAGTAGATTCCCTGCTCTCTTTCAACAGTGATTTGCAGTGCGTAGACTAACTGCAATATTCAGTAATACGCAGGGCATGAGAACTAGATCACAAAGACCCATGTGTATCTGCTGCTTGTCATTGAGGTTAACAACCCTATCACACAGGAAGAAGCAACACACAAAATGTTGAAGGAACTCGCAGGTCAGACATCATCTATGGAAAAGAGTAAACATTTCGGGCTGAGGCCCTTCATCATGACTGGGAGAGAAAGGTCAGAGTAAGGAGGTGGGGGTAGGGGAGGAAGAAGTATTAGGTAGGAGGTGATAGGTGAAACCAGGAGAGGGGGAGGGGTGAAGTAGAGAGCTGGGAAGTTGATTGCTGAAAGAGATAAAAGGGCTGGAGAGGGGGGAATCTGATAGGAGAGGACATAAGGCCATGGAAGAAAGGGAAGGGGGAGGAGCACCAGAGGGAGGTGATGCGTAGGTGAGGAGAAAGGTGAGGGGGGAAATGGGAATGGGGAATGGTGAGGGGGGAAATGGGAATGGGGAATGGTGAGGGGTGGGGGGCAATTACTGGAAGTCTAAGTAATCGATGTTCATGCCGTCAGGCTGGAGGCTACCCAGACAGAATATAAGGTGTTGCTCTCCAGCTGAGTGTGGCCTAGCAGAGGAGGCCATGGTGAAAGGAATAGAAAAGGTATGCTAAGATGGATTTGTGTGGACGGCAGGGGAGAACAGATAGTCTTACTGTGCTGTAAATTGGTGTCTTGGTCAAGAGTACCTCCTATATCAATCTTTAAATTTTCCCTGAATTGTTTAGCTTTTCTAACAGAAGAATCACATCTTGCAGGATTAGCACCAACATACACATAGAAAGTCTATCAGATTTAATAACAATTGACAAGGTGTTATGCTCAAACATGTACACTCCAAATATTTCAGCTCAGTTTCAATTCTACCAGTGCTAACCGAAAGAAATACTCGCTGTAACTCATAATACTGTACTCACTGTTACTATTTAACCATGTAAAGTGCAGCTTCTGCTTAAAGCGGGTGCAATTCCCCTGCTGTTTTCTGCATCATCATCTTCTTTGGCTGTCATCCAGAAGTGAAGCTGGCTTGTTTCAGCTCTAGTTTTACGGCTGATGGGAAGCAGATGCTCTTCCATTGAGGAAGTATGGAGGGTAGTTTGAGAGGTGGTGAGGTGTGGTACCCTTTCACAGTTTACATAAGTACGGACCTGAGATTCATGATACTATTCCAAATTCTGCTTCTCCACTGGGCCAGGGTAAATATTGGGTACTTGTTTTCAGAAGAGGCTTTAAAAAGGAATGTTATTGCGTCTTTTCTTCTGTCCACCTGGTAATTTCTCCCCTTGCCTGAGCTTGGAATAGAGCAGTTTCAGGTGTTTCGTTATGCAAACAAATTGGTCTCCAAAAAGGTAGCGATGAACGTAACAACAGACTTGATAGTGGTGGGAATGTTGGCCTGGCATCAATTTTTTTCTCACCAGTAAATTTGGAGGATTTTACAGAGCCAGAATTGGTGGCATCCTCCTAGTCCCCTGAGGTGTCTGCTGTATGTAGATAGTCCAGGTATCCTGAGTATAGAGGAGGGTGGAGGTCACTCCTGCTCTGCAGACACACAAGTCTGAAGTCTTAATCTTCAAGTACTGTTCTCTCAAATGACCAAAGCCTGTGCTGCTGTTTTGAATTTTGCCAAGGACACATGCCTTTGTTGAGAGATGGCTCCCACACAACAAGTGGTCCACATTTTTCATGAGCTTTATGCCAGAAAGCAGAGTTTTACAGCAGGAGCAAGTCTGTAGAGGAACTCAGCCCTGCAGATGCTGTGGAAGGTCCAACTTCATTTTGCTAACTGTACAGCTCAAACACATTTCAGTAACTGTATTTTTTTAAAATTTATTGAGATACAGCGCAAATAGGCACCCTAGCCTAATCATGGGACAATTTACCATGACCAAATAACCCACCAATCAGTACATCTTTGGACTGTGAGAGGGACCCAGAGAACCTGGAGGAAATCCACATGGTCACAGAGAGAACGTACAAACTCCTTACAGGCAGTGATGGGAATTGAACCCAGGTCGCCTGTATTGTAAAGCGTTGTGCTAACCGTTACGTTACCATGCCACCCAATAATGATTGGTAGTTAGCCAACTTGCTCCAATAGAAAAAGAGGTAGATAGACTGTAATGGCACATTTTAAACAGGCTAGCTCAAATCACTAAACACTGCAATTAAATCTGGAATGCAAAGTAAAAAGTTACCCATGACGAGGTTGAGTTGAAGCTTTCTAGAGTAGTGATGCTAGGATGGCATATTTAGAGTGGCAACTCAGAATAGGCCTCAAAGTGCTGGCTCTCTTCAATAAAGACACATTATAAAATACACAATTTAAATTTACATGTTAAATATTTTAATTATGGATCCCATTCATAACAACTTTACTCCAACAGAACAAGATTCATAAGTGCAATGTAAATTACAGAAAATGAAATTCCTCAGCTCTAGAAGCAGATACTGTTAAATAATCACATAGAATGGGGGCAATTAATTTAAAGCAATAAAAAAAACATATACCTTTCTTTCAATTTTTTGAAAATTTTTTGAAAAACCTCAGGTATGTGTTTTTTCATGTTTTCTCTATACAAAAGAACTGAACAAATCTGGATCCATCTCTACACTCCCATTTTCATGCAAACATTAATACAGCATCAAAATGTCATCCTTAGTCCAATAAATAGTTTCTGTACACATTGTACATAGATACATATAAAGTGAACCTTTTCCCTTAATATCAAACTCCTTCTCAATTCTTTCACCATCCATTTTGAGATACGTCCCAACATTCTCCTGTCCAATCAGCTTCAAATCTCTGCAAGTTAAAGTGCATTGACCAATCGAACAAAAACAGTGAAGAGGGGTAATGTGTGCTCTGATAAACTTTACTGCTGCTTATGTCTGCGGATGACGGAGTTTGCTTTATCAGTGTTCTTCAGTTTTACCGTATCCTTGTAAAAAGGTTAAGGACAGATTTGGATTCCTGGGGAAAAAAAAGACAAATCAAACAATTAACTGCTTCAAGAAACATTTAATGTATGCACAAACTTCACATTCATATACTAAGGTTGGATACAAGGCAGCAATTCATTAAAGCTACAGAGAAAATCTAACATCATTAAAAATTAAATTCAAGGTTATCAACTTTATTGATTTGCTGTCTATCACTTCAACAACTTGTATTAAGCCAGCATGAAAAAGACTCAATTTACAGAATTGGCAAAATAAAAGACGGGTGGAGCAGAGGAATTTTAACAATTGGTCAAAAAAAAAGGGATGAATGGAAGAAAGTGAGGCGGAAAGTTAGAAGGGGAATCTATTTAGTGTAAAGATGATGGTAGCATGACCACCAGTTCTGGGATTAGCAGGTATTCAGGAACCTGGAGTTAGGGGTATAAATACCAGCATCTGAACAAATCCCATTAATCTTTAAAGATCAGAGAACCAAGGGAGTCATGAAAATATGTCTGAAATGGCCAGGAAACATTTACACCATCAACTCATTCAGGGAAAAGAATGTAGTTCAGTATTCAATAGTTTAGTGGGAGAGGAATAAATCTCAGGGGAAGAACAAAGGATCAGGGGGTAGGGTTGAAGCTGTTGGGTAGATCGAATCCATGTGTTGCCCAATGGGAATGGGAAGTGCAAGGAGAAATGCAATTGTTGATGCTTAAAGAAGCTAATTCCTTTAACTAATTCCAAAGGAAGTATATTATGTCCAACTGATCTTTCTTTTAGCCTACTGGGAAAATGTAACACTAATACTGTATCTGTAGAGGCTGACCACATATTCTTGAAACATTTCTACGGTTCTGTGAAGTTGTTGTGGTTTTATGCATTTGGTTTCATCTAAAACTATCTTTAGGCTTTCACAGAGTGTTAATAAACAAAGTAGTGGTACTTGGCTGCACAAGGGCAGTTTACAAGTGGGCAGTACACATGGCCTCACCGACAATCAGTATATGTAATAGGTTACAAGGGAATATTAACAAAAGCACTGCTTCAGAATATTCTGGATTTTGAGAAATGGCTGATGTCAGACCTTAGTATGAGCAGTTTTGCAAAAAAGGCTTCCTCCATTAGATAAACAGACTTGCAAAAATTGCTCTATTTAGTGTGAAGCCATGTGGCAAATGGTCGTTCAGAAGGGTACAATATAAATGTTAGTGTCTCTCAGAAAATAGCTCAGCCAGAGAAGCCATCAGTCATTGGGCATCTAATAATGACCTTCAACTACCACGTGATCCTAAAGATAAAGAGACATTCTTCTCAGTTAGACAGCAACAAAATTACACACCAGACTTGTTTTGTAACAACAAGCAGTCAACTTGAACACGTACCAGCTCCTCATGAAATCCTTGGTGATTTTCCTCAAAGCTAATAATGGATGGATCCCATATACCCACTCAACTCTCTTGCCCAAAACCCAGATGGATCTTTGGGAAAGCAAACTGGGAAAAATTCACCTCAGAAGTCGACAATTTGTGTAGAATACCACCCACCACTGAAGCTTTCCACCCATTTCATAGACACATGCTAAACTGTGCGAAAAGAGACAATAGTGAGAGGCCATCGACAAGAATACATTCCTTGTTGGTCTAAAAAAAGTGAAGAACTATTTCAAGAGTTTAAAACAACAGGCGATACGACTACAGCTCCTCAAATCACTCTGCAACAGACAAAATAGATGGATGGAAACTGTTGAAAACATGGACCTCACTCACTCCAGCAAACCTGCATGACCGCTCCTCAAAAAAACTAGATCCCAATACAGCACCAAAGCAACAAACTAATTATCCAGTCGGTGCACAGTAGCAAAACATATCAGACCAAGAAGAACGCACATTCCTAATCTTAAGTTTGAAACAAGTCAGATCCGAATACCAAAAGCTTTGCATTAGCTCGCCAGATAATGACACAGTTACATTTCCAATAACTGACATAAAATCTGCCCTGCAAAACACTAAATCAGCAAAAGCCGTCGGCATCAATGATATCTGTCCAGAAATGCTGAAACATCTCGGAGAGGGGAGTGACAAGTGTCTAACTTGTGCTTTCAGTGTTGTCATAACAGAAGGGAACATGCAAAGTCACCGCAACAACTACACCAGGAAAGCCTGCAGATGATCCAGCAAGTTACCAGCCAACTTCTCTCCTCTGCGATACTTACAAACTTCTTCAGCGTGTTATTTTATCCAGAATGTTATCTCTGACAGATCCTGACATACATATTGAACAAGCTGGCTTCAGTGAATATCGGTGAACAAGGCCTTGCACTCACATCGTACATCAAATCAGTCTTTGAACTCAAAAATAAAACTAGAGTAATTTTTATCGATTTAACTTCTGCATATGACACTGTTTGGGACCAAGGGTTAATGTTAAAACGAGTTTTAATGTAAAAAGATCCTACATCTCCTCCACTGAATGACAGGCGCCCGGTCACT
Source organism: Hypanus sabinus (assembly GCF_030144855.1). Taxonomy (NCBI): domain Eukaryota; kingdom Metazoa; phylum Chordata; class Chondrichthyes; order Myliobatiformes; family Dasyatidae; genus Hypanus; species Hypanus sabinus. The sequence goes on along the minus strand of NC_082716.1, from coordinate 42,866,215 downwards.
TGACTAGGAAGTGACATCACTTGACTAGGAAGTGACACCAGTCGTATCACGCAATTCCATAATGGCGTCGCCCAAGGGTCAGTTCTTGCTCCAACCTTGTTCAATCGGTACCTCAATGATCTCCCTGAAACCAAATCTGCTAATGTTAGATATACTGATGACTTCCTATTGAATGATGTCAAACCCATTGAGAAAATTCTTAGCCAAGGTAACAACTCCCTATCCAACTACTTCACAAACTACTACCTGGATATGAATGTCAACAAAACAGCAACTTCTATATTTCATCTGGACAACTGACTTACCAGATTTAAACCAAATATCAAACTAAATGACAGCTGCTCAACGATCCACACCCAAAGTACTTCGGAGTCACACTAGATTGAACTTTCTCATAAAAGATCCACACGAACTGTTGCAAAGAAACTAAAATCCAGAATGGTTATGATCAGGAAGACAGCAGGAATTAAATGGGGTACTAAGGGCAGTCTTATGAACCTTGAGCCTAGCACTATGTTTCTCAGTCGCTGAATATTGCACACCTACCTGCAAACATCATCAATACACAGCTGAGAATAATCTCAGGAGCCCTAAAATCCACACCTGTCCAACAGCTCCCAACAACGAGCGGAATAGCACCCTTGGGAGATCCGTAGGAGAGCGGCTTCAGCAAAATTCTACAAACGTATCCAACATTCCAGTTCATACACTCATTGAAAATGCTCCATCTTTCTGACTCATATCCTGAAAACCTTTCTACAACTTGAAAATCCTCAACTCCTATGATGAACACAATGAATGGCACCAATCCCGGCACACCAACATGCTCCCCCCCACCAGAGATCTGATCGATAACCCCACCGGGATTTACCGGGAAAAACTGGACAGCTGCAAATAGATTCAGAAATGCCAGGACAGTACAAGCACCACACGATGGGGTTCTCGACAAACTCCAGCTTGCCCCTGTGTTGCCCCAACCCAGGGCGTCCTCCACCTGGACCAAACACGCCTTCACCAAGATCCAAGACGGCTTTGCCACGGTCCATGGCGGGGGCCACGAGCTGGCTTGACAAAAACCAATTAGAAGCATGAAGAGAAGAACACCAGCTGTCTGAAACAAGTGTCTCCTTAAGGCAGGAATCACAAGTACACAGAGTTAGTTTGAAATGGGGAGAAGTTAATTCATTTCAAAATATTGGCAATTCCAGGATTTTTTTTTTCCTTGAGTAACTTACCCAAATTAGACTGAAGTGCTATTATAGATGTAAGTTATAATCAAATTGATGCAAAAATGAAAGACAAGTTGAAGAATTTGCAACAGGAAATTAAAAACATATTTTCAATAACTAGTTACCAAAGTGTATGCTTCTCTCTAAAAACACAAATTTATTTATAAATCAATCAAATTGGGTGCCACGGTAACATAGTGGCTAGCGCGATGCTATTGAACTCTGAATTCCAGAATGCCCCGAGCTGTAAGAGTTCAATTCTGGCACCATTCTGCACGGAGTCTCTGTACGTCTCCTGTGGAATGGGTGGGTTTTCCCCGTGCTCCGGTTTCCTTTCACAGCTCAAAGATGTACCGGGTAGGTTAATTGGTCATTGTAAATTGTCTCGTGAATAGGTTAGGGTTAATCGGGTTCGTTGGGGGTTGCTGGGGCACCTTGGGTCAAAGGGTCATAAAGCCCTGCTCCGCACTGTATAGCTAAATTAAAATTAAAAAAATGTTTACAACACAACTCTGCTAGCAAATAACATCAAAACGCTTGATACCTTTGTAGAACGGGTTTTACTGAAAACGTTCCAAAACCGCAAAGTTTCATCTCCGGCACCTGTCACAATAGCCTCGCCATCTGGTGATATGGCCTAAAGATCAATGAAAGGGAAATTCATTACCAACACTAAGTGAAAAATGCGCATACATGGTGGGGCAGACGTTATGTCCCACCAGGACTCGAACTCAGAAAAACAACTTGATCTCCTGATGTTTAGATCTGTAAGTTGCCTGGTAAAGTTGGATAGGTATAAACAAGACCGATATATACCTGCAGAAGGATATGCAAGACAGGTTTATGCCTCAGGGATGCTGTTTTAATATCTGCTTTCCATAGCAATAGGAAACCAACCTTATGGCAGATTTTCTTAAATTATTTATTCGTTTCTTCTAATTTCAATATAGAATGAATTGCTTATTTATGTTGGTCAATTTTGGAAATATAAAATTAATTAATATTTTAAGTTTCTGCCATGCCGATAGATGTGACTGGAGTCTGTATCAGTTCTGGGAGAACACAGTTCCCAATACTTCTCTAAATGAAGCAATGCTCACTTACCCACTGTTTAATCAAAATTGTTCAGGCTGTGAGAGAGGGAAGAAACTCACATCACATTACCAACTGGAATGTGAAAAGGAAAATATATTCTTTTCAGTCCTTGAGACAAATAAACATCTGTTAAGTGTAAGTGGGAAAAAAATAAGATTTAAAAAATAAAAGCATTAACATAAGTGCTACTGTGACTCAGTCTCACTGTCAAACTTAGTCTGTCGCTCACTGATAGAGTGCCCTCTGCTGGCTGTGTTCAGAATCCACGGCCGGACACCAACTGCTTTGAAAACCATTCATTCAAAATTAATTTTAGGGATGGATTTCTCTGCTCTCTGCCAAAAACAAGGCAGGGGAACAAAGCTACCACAGGAGTTTGAAAAGACAAGTGTGAAGTCAACCATTTTTCTCATTTATCTTTTCACTGGGGGGGGGTCTCATTGAAACCTTTCGAGACAGAGTAGATGTGGACTGGATCTACGGTGGGAGAGTCTACGACAAGCAGGCACAGCCTCAAGATAGAGGGGTGCCCTTTCAAAATAGATGCGGAGAAAGTTCTTTAGCCAGAGAGTGGTGAGTTTGTGGAATTTGTTGTCACAGGTAGCTCTGCAGGCCGGGTCGTTGGGTGTGTTTAAGGCAGAGATTGATAGGATCTTGACTGGACGTGGCATTGAAGGTTACGGGGAGAAGGCCAAGAGGAGGAAATAAAACTAACAGCCATGATGGAAAGCAGAGCAGACGTGATGGGCCAGATGGCCTAATTCTGCTCCTACGTCTTATGGTCTTATAAAAAAATGCGAGACAAACGGCCAGGGAGTGAGAGGAATGACAATTACAATGACAAGTAACCTTTGTGCCAAGTAACCTTTTACATAAAACTACATGTAAGAGATGAAAGCTTATGCCAGCAAACAATATCCCTCCTACAATAGATATTCATTTCACATATAATCTCTAACATTTCCGATCAAAATACACAGCAATGAACGTTAAGCAACTTAGAATAGAAATCACTTTGCGAATAGGCACACAAGTTTAAGAATTGAACACCACAGTGTTCACAACAAGTTCACCACAAGCCAATTAAGCCATATACCATTTTGGATTGCCTGGAAATAATTTTGGTCTTTTACACTGAAAATAATCATAACTGTGAAGTAGAGTCAGTCTTTCAGATCACAAACAAGAGAAAATCTGCAGATGCTGGAAATCCGAGCAACATACACAAAATGCTGGAGGAACACAGCAGGCCAGGCCGCATCACTGGAAAAGATTTCTAATGTCAGTGCTTCAAGCTGAGACCCTTCAATGGTGTAAGAAGGTGGTGGTGTTGGGGGGGGGGGGGGGGTGAGGAAGAAACACAAAGTGAAGGGTGAAACCTGGAAGGGGGGGTGAAATAAAGAGCTGGGAAGTTGATTGGTGACAAGAGATACAGGGCCAGAGAGGGGGGAATCTGATGGGAGAGAACAGGTCAAGGAAGAAAGAAAAGGGTGAGGAGCACCAGAGGGAAGTGATGGGCAGGTAAGGTGAAAAGGAGAGCGAGGGGAATGGGAATGAGGAATGGTGAAGGGTGGGGGGGGGGGGCGCATTACTAGAAGTTCAAGTTGTCAATGTTCATGCCATCAGGTTGGAGGCGACCCAGATGGAATACAACGTGTTGCTCCTCTAACCTGAGTGTGGTCTCATTGCGACTGTACAGACAGCCATGGATGAACTTATCAGAATGGGAATGGGAAGTAAAATTAAAGTGGATGCCACAAAGAGATTGTGCTTTTACTGGTGGACGGGTAAGGAGCGTAGGTGCTTGGTGAAATGGTCTCCCAATCTACACTGGGTCTCACTGATATACAGGAGGCCACACCAGAAGCTCTGGACACAGTACATGACCCCAACAGACACACAGGTGAAGTGTCGCTTCGCCTGGAAGGACTGTTTGGGACCCTGAATGGTAGTGAGAGAGTAGGTGTAGGGGCAGGTGTAGCACTTGTTCAGCTTACAAGGATAAGTGCCAGGAGGGAGATCAGTAGGGAGGGATGAATGGACAAGGGAGTCGAATAGGGTGCGATCCCTGTGGGAAGCAGAAAGTGGGGGGGGAAGGGAAAGATATGCTTGGTGGTAGGATCCAGTTGGAGAAGGCGGAAATTACGGAGAATTACATGCTGGATGTGGAGGCTGGTGGGGTGGTAGGTGAGGACAAGAGGAACCCTATCCCTGGAGGGGTGGCAGGAGGATGCGGTGAGGGCAAATGTGCATGAAATGGAAGAGATGCAGTTGAGGGCAGCATTAATGGTGGAGGAAGAGAATCCCCCTTCTTTGGAGGAGGACATCTCCTTCGTTCTGGAATGAAAAGCGTCATCCTGAGAGCAGATGTGGCGGAGACAGAGGAATTGTGAGAAGAGAGTGGCAGGTTTACAAGTAACAGGGTGGGATGAGGTACAGTCCAGGTAGCTGTGAGAGTCAGTGGGTTTATGATAGACATCGGTAAACAAGCTGTCTCCAGAGATAAAGAAAGTGAGATTGAGAAAAGGAAGGGAGATGTTGGGAAAGGACCTGGTATATCTGAGGGCAGCATGGAAGTTGGAGGCAAAGTGGATGAAGTCGACGAGCTCCGCATGGGTGCAGGAAGCAGCACGGATGCAGTGTAGGGAAAGTTGGGGAATGATACTGGTGTAGGTGTGGAACATTGATGTTCCACATAGCCAACAAAACCCACGCGAGTGCCCATGGCTACACCTTTTGTTTGAAGGAAGTGGGAGGAGTCGAAGGGGAAATTATTGAGAGTGAGGACAAGTTCTGCCAGATGGAGGAGAGTGGTGGGGAAGGGGAACTGGTTGGGTCTGGTGTCCAGAAAGAAACGGGGAGCTTTGAGGCCTTCCTAGTGGGGGATGGTGGTGTATAGGGACTGGACATCCATCGGGGCCAGGGAACTGGTAATCGTTGAAAAGATCAAGGGCACGTGAAGTGTCAGAATGTAGATAGGAAGGGACCAAACCAGGGTGGCAAAACTGAGTCAAGGTATGCAGATATGAGTTCAGTGGGGCAGGATCAAACTGAGACAATGTGGCTACCTGGACAGGCAAGTTTGTGGATCTTGGGTAGGAGGTAGAAACAGAAGGTGTGGGGTGAGGGAACTATGAGGTTGGTGGCAGAGGATGGGAGATTCCCACAATGTGGGAGACAAAGGCCTAATGCTCCCAAGGTGCAAGTAAGAGCAGGTGTTTGATGGTTGTCATTGGACCTCAGCAAGGTAGAGATCAATCTGCCAGATTACTAAGCAGCCTCCAGTTTGTGGGTTTGTCAGTGAGGTTAGGATTAGTGTGGACAGCGTGGAGAGCGGAACATCTGGAAGGAATGAGGTTGGAATTGGAGAAAGGAGTGATGAAGTCGAGACGGTTGATGTCCCATCAGCAGTTGGCAATAAAAAAATCCAGGGCAGGCAGAAGACCAGAGCAGGGTGTCCAGGAAGAGGAGGAGGGTTGAAGACGGGAGAAGGGGTTATCTGTGGGGGTGGAGGGTCCCTGCCGAAGGCAGAGCCAGCGAAAGAAGAGCTCAGTATTACGGCAGCTGCGGAGCTCACTGAGGTGTGTGCGCAGGGGGACAATGGTGAGACCTTTACTGAGGACAGAATGTTCTGCATCAGAGAGGGGAAGGTCAGAGGAGATGGGGAAGATCACACAGTTCTTTAGATTGTGATAAATTCAACTGAGAAGTTACAGCATAGTCTCCGCATACTGCACTTGCTTGCACCATAATTAAATAAGAAATATTACAGTCACCCTTATTTACACACTGTGCTTACAGTTGTTATACTTTTTGTCAGTAAACATGATTAGTAGGGAACCTTTGGTGCTTGTAACCATTTGGAACGTTAAGGCACTTACCAGGTACAGCACTCTATATGAATGTCCTGTCAGTTTGGCAACTTGTGTTAAGGACGGATACTTCCATACTAAGATTTGATTCTGGGAATAGCCATGCGTACTAACCTGGAAAGTAAAGCAGAGTCTCAATAAAACTTGAATAGAAATGAAACAACGATAGACTTTAATTAGAAATAACCTTGCTCCAAAAGATACCGATTCAAGTAAAAGTCAACTGAAAGATGGCAAGCCACACAACACTTTTATTGGCTATATAAACATATTCATCACCTGATGTCCTTCAACCATAAGCTCCTTGAAGCCATACAATTTGGCTCCAATACTCTATCCTTGACTGTACAATCATCTTTTATTTTACTATAAACATCACAATGCAAACTTTTCTAAACAGTAGCACTGCTGTAAAGCAGGCTTTTCAATCCCAGGTCATGCCTTTAATGGGCACCACATGCAAAACCAAGAATTAAACAAACGCTTTTGCAGCCTTTTATAAGGATACTGGAGAAAGCTCCAGAATTTCAAAAATATTGTTGTTACTTTAGTTTGCTTGCTAAATGCAATAAGCCTCAGAACAGAGTAAGCTGGGATTCATTGTAACTGCTTGAAGACCACCGAGTTCCACCTTGAAATCATGAACACTTGTACTCTTTTAGCTATTGTTACATCTGGAACCGAACAATCACGAGCAGAGAAGGTGCAGGAGGGATGGATAGACGAATGAGAAATATCTTCAATAGGACCACGTGCTCTGCTACCCAAAATGAACATTTCTTTTTTTCCCCCCCAGTTCCAATGAAGGGTCCTAAACCTGAAATATTAACTGTTTTTCTCTTCCCAGATGCTGAAAGTTTGCTGAACTTTTTGTATTTATTTCAGATTTTTAGCATCTGCAGTTTAAAAATTTTTAACCTTATCTTATGGACACTGCCATCTGCTGCTACAAAGGTTCTATGTAATTTCACAGAGAGTAAGGAAAATAGAAAAATAGATTGTTAAAATCCCAAGTCTGATATCCAAGGATAAACTGTGATCTATCTTGAACTTTGCCATCTCGAGTCATAGAACACTACAGCACAGAAACAGGCTGTTCGGCTCATCTAGTCCTCATCTTATCCTGCCTCGTCTCATCCATCACCTTCCATACCCCTCTCAACCATGCACTTAACCAAATTTCTCTTAAATGTCGCAATCAAAGCCACACCTACCACTTCCACAGGCAGCTCACCCTCAGGTTCCCCTTAAATAGTTTCCCTTCCACCTTAATGGATGACCACTAGTTCTAGTCTCACCTAACCTCGATGTAAAATGACTGCTTGCATTAACCCTAACTATACCACTTATAATTTTGTATACCTCTGTCAAATCTCCCCTCATGCTCCGCGGAACAATCTCCTGACCTATTCAACCTTTCCCTATAGCTCAAATCCCAGCAAATTCCTTTGAGTGGTACATCCATAATGATCAGATCTCACATCAGAGTGGCAGAGAGCATTGCTACTGTATTGCTCCACTGACACAGGTATGGTCCAGATTAGATTCTGTCTGTGTGCATATTCTCGCAATGGATTACCTCTGTTTACTCTGCACGACAGAATGAATAAGCTGTGGGGGGAGGGGGAAGGACTGGTTGGAAAATTTAGAGCTGGCACAGACTCGATGGGCTGAACAGCCTCATCTGGTTTGAAGAAAATATGAAGCCTACCACAAGTGTAAAGGACACAGACTGTGCTTCCCAGAGAAATTAAAGTGCTTGGTATTCTGAAGACATAACAGAATAAATAAATCCACTCTAAGATTATCTTCAATATGAATGACACATGCAGAAGAAAACAAATCTTTATTCCATCATTTCCTGTCCAGGCTAACCAAATCTGTGCATACACATACATTGCTCACTGGATTTATTAATGATATACTGAAGATTTAATTTGTCATAGCTTTCAATTTTAGAAGCTCACCAGTTCATTTGCGTGCTTTGACCACGCGAGATTGCAGACCTGGGAGCCGGTGTCCACGCACTGCAGTGGCTGACAGGTTAGCGTGTTCCAGAAACGGATGCAGCGGTCGGCAGTGCCCCCTCCTGAAGCCAGGAGTCCGTGTTGATGAGGGGACCACGCAATGGCTTTTACAGCCGCTAAGTGTTCTGTGTACTGTTGGACTGGACTCAGACTGGAATTGTTCCACACAAACAGCTGAAAAGAAAATAAGTTGCAGCCATAATACAAATATAATCAACAACTTTAACCTCACAAAGCTTTACATCGTCACACAATTTGACAAGTTCCCAATGAACTTTCATCCACACCTCACTCAAACTGGTAGTCATCTAGCTAATAGAACAGAGTACACCATTTCAGCTTTCAGCAATTTGCCAACCATTCATTTAATTCCTTCATTGTGTGGGTGCAAGTCCACGCCACTAAATTCAGTTTTACAACTCTCACAGTAGTACTGACTCTAGACGTCAAGTGTGAGGTACCTTGTTGTCGTTGCCACCAGAAGCCAGGTGCTGGTGATCGGGGGACCACTTTAACCCACAAACTTCCTGCCGGTGACCTTGCAACCGGCGCTCTGTCTGAAGTGGGGGCGTTCGTACGTCTCTCTGCAGAATCAGACGGTCCCGACTACCTGATGAAAGCTGATCAGCATTCCAGGCTAAAGCCCCTGCACATCAAGCAACACTGCATTAAAAAAACATCAGCAGTTGTGTAACTAAACACTTCAGTCCCCCAATACTTCATTTCAGAGCCATTGTGAAACACTTCAGCAATAATAACCTCATTTACTCAAAGGCAAAATGTTTTTAAAAGCTGTGATGGTAGTAATACAGACAGTTGAAGATCAAAATACATCAGCACTGTAATACACTAAACACAGGTCTTAAACTCTCCTTTGCAATGTGTTCATGGATTTAACCGTGTCATAAGAATTTCTATTTTAAGCCGTTGTTGCTGACCCTGTCCTCCTGAAAACACAAACCTTCAATAAAAAACAGTGTAGCAACTAAAACCAAACAGCCCTGTTCTTCCTGGACAATATAAATTTTGTTGGATTCCTAAACCTCCATGATTAACAATGCCATTTTAGTCCGCATGAACACCTAATATCATTAAATCACCTTTCCACATCTGTACGCTATTATAACAACACGTCTTAAAGCCCTGGTACAATCACAGGATGACACAAAGGATTCCTTGGAACTTTTGCGGAGAGTGGTAGTAGCATCATACCACCTTTCCTTATAATACTTACCTCAATCGATAACACCAAAAAACAAATCAGGGCAGAATCCAACTGCTGCTCATCACAAAATGCCTGCCCCACTTCCTATGACTATGAATCAGAATCACATTTAATATCACTGGCATGTGTCATGAAATTCGCACTTCACTGCACTTCAATAGTTTAAAATTGCTGGAAGATACTCAGATAGTGTAGAGGCACAAGCCCCTCTCCATTTCCTTAATCCTGATTGAGAAGTTACAGAACCTGGGCCTCTGTACCTCCCTCTGCAATTGGATCCTCGACTTCCTAACCGAAGACCACAATCTGTGTGGATTGGTGATAACATATCCTCCTCGCTGATGATCAACACTGGCGCACCTCAGGGGTGTGTGCTTAGCCCACTGCTCTACTTTCTATATACACATGACTGTGTGGCTAGGCATAGCTCAAATACCATCTAAAAATCTGCTGACAATACAATCATTGTTGGTAGAATCTCAGGGCGTATGGGATTGAGAGATGCCAACTAGCGAAGTGGTGCCGCAGCAACAACCTGGCACTCAACATCAGTAAGAGAAAGAGCTGATTGTGGACTTCAGGAAGAGTAAGACAAAGGAACACATACCAATCCTCATGGAGGGATCAGAAGTGGAGAGAGTGAGCAGTTACAAGTTCCTGGGTGTCAAGATCTCTGAGGATCTAACCTGGTCCCAACATATCTATGTAGTTATAAAGAGGGCAGGACAGCGACAATAATCAAGGAGCTTGAAAAGATTTAGTGTGCCAACAAATACACTCAAAATCTTCTATAGAGGTACCGTGGAGAGCATTCTGACAGGCTGCATCGCTGTCTGGTATTGGGGAGGAGGGGCTACTGCACAGGACCCAAAGAAGCTGCAGAGGGTTGTAAATTTAGTCGGCTCCATCTTGGGAATTAGCCTACAAAGTATCCAGGACAACTTCAAGGAACGGTGTCTCAGAGAAGCAGCTTCCATTATTAAGGATGTCCAATTCCAAGGGCATGCCCTTTTCTCAATGTTACCATTAGGTAGGAGGTACAGAAGCCTGAAGGCACACACTCAGCGATTCAGGAACAGCCTCTTCCCTTCTGCCATCCGATTACTAAATGGACATTGAACCCTTGTATATTACAACACACACAAAATGCTGGTGGAACACAGCAGGCCAGGCAGCATCTATAGGGAGAAGCGCTGTTGACGTTTTGGGCCGAGACCTGACGAAGGGCCTCAGCCCGAAACGTCGACAGTGCTTCTCCCTATAGATGCTGCCTGGCCTGCTGTGTTCCACCAGCATTTTGTATGTGTTGTTTGAATTTCCAGCATCTGCAGATTTCCTCGTGTTTGTTCTTTGTATACTACTTCACTTTTTTATTATTTCTATTTTTAATGATTTTTAATCTATTCAATATACGTATACTGTAAGTGATTTATTTACTTTTATATTATTTTATTTTTTCCCTTCTATATTATATATTGCATTGACATGCTGCTGCTAAGTTAACTAATTTCATGACACACGCTGGTGATAATAAACCTAATTCTGATTCTGCCGATTTGACCAATCCCACTCAATCACCCAAAAGGGTGATCAAAAGATGGTGCAAAGCTAACATTATTTGTACAATATAAAGTTACTCAGCTGTTAATCTTTCTTCCAAGGTTACACAATACATACAGTTAAAAAAACAGAATCCCACAGTGGAGGGTTATCTACAATTCTACAAGGGCAGTTACATTGGGGACTTAGAAACAGCAGCAGTTCACTTAGTTCCTTAAATCAGTTTTATAACTTTAGCTAAATCAAAGATTGTTATTTGTAAACCTTTGTCTAACTAAAATCTATCAGACTTCATGTTGAAACTTCCAATTGACCCTTGGGGGAGCAGGATGAAAGGAAAGAAAGGAAACTCCAGATCTTCATTTCCCTTCTGAGGATATATTTCATCACCAATAAATATTCCAGATCTCTTAAAGATGCATGGCAGAATAAAAAAATGCAAATTGAGGACACGTTCAAATTACAAATATTCAGGAAGACAGCGTAATTCACCTTGGATGCTGACCGCACCAGATGATAATTATCTATACTCCCACGCATTCATCTGCCAATTTAATCACAACCAGCAACTAGTTAGTACTCACCAACCCTAGCGGAATGTCCATCGAGAGAGGTCAGCTTCTTCCCAGCTGCTGCATCCCAGATCTGCACGTATCCTTTATGGGTGCCCACCGCCACAAAGTTCCCCTGAGCATATTAAAAATGTATTATTTATTATCTCCAGAATAATACAGCACGAAAGAGGTCCTTTGAACACACAGAAAATAATTCTATTTTCCCATATTCCCATTAACTCTACAACTTACCTACATGCAAGAGGCAAATTGCAGTGGCCAGTTCACCCACCAACCGGCATGTTGGGATGTTTGAGCGGAAAGTGGAGCACATGTACATATTACACACAAAGCACCAGGTGTCAGAATCGAACCAAGATCACAGAAACCGTGAGGCTGCAGCTCTACCAGCTGTGCCAGCACGTTGCCCTGAAGACCAGCGAGGGCTTTGCTAGTAAGACAGCAGACTCCCATAGTTCACCTCGCGTGCCAAGTGAATAACAGTAGCACTGGTAACAAGGGTTGAACATTGAGACAAAGGAAAATTCTGTAGCAATGTCTAAAACGTACCTCCAAGGAACGGATCAGGCACACTACCAGAATGGAGGGAGGGAAAGACAGAGGCGTGTACCTGTAATGTGTAGAACCTCTCAGTGCTCCCATGCCATCTACCACGCCTGCTTACAGATCATTTTTCATTTTCTTGAAAATAACCCCTCAGCCTCTGCATTGAATTTGGTCAAAAATAATTCCACTAATTGCACAAGGCAAGGGGGAAATCACTCCCTAAAAATGTCATCTTCATTTTAATGCTAGCTTACAGGGCTTCTCAAATACTTTCATGTTTTAACTTCATAGAATTTGTAGATCTGTTTTTTTTTAAAATGGAAACTCAAAGCTCTATTTAAATATATACCAAATTTTCTAATTAAAGATTATAGGCCATTTTCTATCTATTCATTTGCACAGTTAACCCAGTGTCGGTAGTTAAGTAACTGCATAGCAATTAACCTTTTGCACAGAGTAGAAATTATCCATGACACACCAATTGACTAAAAGGTAATTAGCAATACAGTATTTCACAATATTTTAGTATTAATTTATTTGTGAATAATAGCCTTATCAAAGAAAAATATTAATATTTGTAAATAAATGTACAATAAAATCTAATGAATTTGACTGGACATTTGATCAGTGAACAGAACAGGAATTGAATTCAGTAAAGAGCGATCGGGAGCCAGATTACACGTACCCTCTCATTCCAACAAACTGATGTAACAGAGTCCCCATCTATGGAGAGGTCACATAGCCTCGTTACCTAGGAAACAAAAAGACCAAGCGCAATTAGCTCAGCTCTCTATTTAAAAACAAGATCCAATCCCTCGATAAATCAGAGCTCACCCCTCATTGACCCCCAATTTAACACTCTTACTCAGGTGGCTTTGCAGAATAATTGTCCCAAAGGACCAGAATCCTTTGTTAAAGAGAAACCACATGATTCATCGAAACAATCGTGTACTCAGGCCAAACGCAAGGTTCCTTATTAAGCGCTCTCTCATGTCGCAAGAACAAAAGCAATTCATTGTTTGCCCAGCACTGAGAGATTGTGGTTGTAAATAATTCAATGATAAAATGTGCTTATAAAACAAAATTTAAAAAATTCATTATATCAGATTTCCTTACAATATAAAGAGGCAGATATTTGACTCATTTAATTCTGCAGGCTCTCACAGCAATTCCCACATTTCATTCCACTATAACCCATTCCCTCCAAAATGCACACTTACTTCACCCTGATTCTCAGCCCCTCCCCGCCTCATTACTAGAGGTAATTTATAGTGACTAATTTCCCTCCCAACAAGCAGGTCTTTAGGACGTCGGGGCACCTGGGAGATCAAATGTGGGTCACAGCAGTTCTATCTGTGCCACCCTTTTAACAATAAATGGGGCAAGAAAGTCCTTGATCTCAAATTGCAAGTGATCACTGTCCATTCAGCTCTAAATGAAAGTAAGTCACTGAATATATTGAAAGAATAGAAAAAGGAAGCAAATAAAGAGAAATTTATTAAAACAAAGCTGTATTCACAGTGGGATCCCCTGTAGTTTCTGGAGATGAAACGGTAGTTCAGTTGCCCCTGGAAAGCTCAGTGGGCAGAGTGGCCTTTGTTCTCTCCTAGGCTCCTGGTTCTACTGCTAATAAGCACTTGTAAATTGTGAATATCAAACTCCAAAGAACTGGCATTAGTTTACCCTCACTTCTCCCAAAAGTTCTTACTGACTTGTGAGCCAGAATTGAATCCTCTATACATGAGCAAAACAAAGGCCCATCAGGAGACAATACTGTCCCTGACCCACTGTGCGCAAAGAGGGCTGGAGACACCATGGGCATGTCTCTTTCAACCATCAGTGTCACCCACATAATGCACTGCTTCAAGAAGGCACCATTTATCAACAAAGACCTTCCCCATCCAGGCCATGCCATCTTACTGGTACCACTGGGTAGAAGGTACAGAAGTCTCAAGTCCCACATCATCAGGTCAAGAACGACTACTTCTCATCAACCATTTGGTTCTTAAACAAACCTGCACAACCCTAATCACGTCCTCAGTGTGGAAACATTATGTCCATTTTACATTACAATATACTGTGCTTTCACCCCCACACTTTAAAGTGTTCTTCCACATATAATTTGCTCTTCTTGCGATTGTTGTGTCTCTGATGTTATGCGCCTGGTGATGCTGCTGAAACTAAGTTTCCCATTGTACTTATGCATATGATGATATGTTCAACTTTGCCACTAATGAAGGCATCTGAACTACTTCTAACTGCTTCTGATTATTAAGGACATTTTAAGAAGTTCAAAATAACTTAGATCATTAAAATGATCAGCAACACAAAGCAATAAACCTATTTTAAAACTGACAGTATCAGAATATTAAAAACTAAATTTCCATTTCTATACACTGCCTGATCCGCTGTTTGCAGTACTCTCTGTTTTTATTTCAGATTTATAGTACTTGCACATTCCTTTTTAATCAATGCCAGTGATCACATAAAATACTGGTCTTGTGCTAAGTCCACCAGTCATCTTGGCACTGAAGACATCTGACCTGCTGCAGCAATGCAAGCTGGGAACAGCACTGTCACCAAGGAAACACTGGCTGAACAATAACCCATGTTGACACGTCATGTCTGTAACATAATAACCAGGCTGCACCTTACCTGACTGGTACATGCACTCCAGAGGTAAACACACGCACCAAGACCAACACTTAACACATTCACTGCTGACCAATCCACCAGATTGAGGTAAAAGTCATCTTGCAATTCTGGAGCATCCAGAACTTTAAATGGAATCTTTGAAATCTTCCTTGTTGGTTTCCGTGGTGACCGCAACAACTTTTGACTGTTCAAAATAAGTTGAAAGCAGGTTAAATTTATGGCCAGTTAGAGATATAGCTTGCTTATTCTATACTGGGCAAATAAGGAAATTCTGCCTAGAAAAGAATTTTTAAATCATTGATAAAACCTTCAGCTTTAAAATGTAACAAAAAATATTCAACTTATGTTCTAACATTTTCCAGAGCTAGTCCCAGTAATGAGCCAAAGAGAACCATTTACAAATACAAATGTTAAATGAACCTGGTAATTAAGCACTTCAGAAATAAGTAAAGAACTAAAAATACAGAGCAAAAGAAATATTTTTCCAAGTGACAAACTCATAGCTTTTCTTTCCAATGGTTCTTTAAAATATATCTGATTGATCCCTTTTTAAAATCATTACTTCTAATACATTTCTGCCAAGCCTGTGTTCTAACCATTTAATTCCAACTGAAATATTGGAGAAAGGGAACCACAGGATATGTAAATGCCAAGAACATGATCAGTTTCTTCTGTCTATGTTGGTTCGTTCCTGGAGCCACTTTAAATCCATTGTTCTACATCCTATTCTCTTTACTTATTCTGTTTTCTTTAAAGCATGTACATTTTAAAATGTTGCCAGGAAAATAATTCGATTCTAACACTGAGATCCTTCACTGAATGTATAATTATCAAAAAATACAAGTTGCATCATAACTGTTCATATTCAGATGCAATTTGAGAATGAACAGAAATAATTAAATCTGAAAAAGATTATTTTTCATTAATAGGCTACAAATATTTGTCTCAATTGTTCATGGAAGCAGCAAAATGGAATTTAAGTTCTCAGCAATTTGACTAAGAACAATTCACCAACGAAGAGAACTGATAAAACCTAATACTTTGTTTTACGAAAGCAGTGGAAAACACAGTGAAGTTTGGAGGCAGACTGTTGGGTGAAAGAGCCAGCACACAAGTCTAATACTCATTTTCAAAACCAATCTACAATTATGGTTTTTCATTATTCTTCTTCAAATAAAGAGAAACAAATTGAACATGGTCCTCTTTTACCCACCTTTTATTACTAACAGGAGATAATGAATACGGTGAAATCTCATTCCCACTTTCAGTAGTAGATCTCTTTGTACTCAAAGCATACTGAAAAAAGATGCAAAACACCAAGCAAAAGTTAAAACTAGAAAGAAAACCTCATTTTATTGCAATGAGCAACACACAGTGAAGCAGAGTTACTACCAAGTGAAATCCTTGTAGAGAGTAAGCCTTTAGAAACAGAATACATTTCAGTTATTTTTAGACTTATGCGATGTTACTGAAGAATCCAAGTTCAATAATATCTAATTAAAATATTTCACTACTTTTTCTTTGCTTATGCTTATCTGAAATTTTGTTCAAAAACGGTACCTATTGTCCATATTATAGTTCAAGCTAGAAACATACTAAAGTTTTTCAAAAACAAAATAAAAGTACACAAGAATGCGGGTAAGTCAGCGTGGAGCTTACAGAACTCACTGTTATTGATCTGGGTCAAAAAATTAACCTCATGGTGCCTACTAAGGGTATCAGCCTCCTTTGGAAGATTAAGTAATCATAGGTGGAAGAATAAATCAAGGAGTGAAGTGAGACCTTATGACAACACATCGTCAACTGATGTATGGGAACTTTTTGCTATCAATGTTATCTTGTTGTGCACAAAGCAATATGAGTTGATTAATCCATTTTTAATATCTTAAACGGGGGGCGGGTGTTTCCTGGACATGGGACAAATCTTGGGCAATGAGACATTAATTAATTATGGAGCAAGACACACAAAATGCTGGAGGAACTTGGCAGGTCAGGCAGAAATAAACAGCTGACATTTCAGGCTGAGACCCTTCATCGGTACTATGTTAACGAGATAACATAGGTTTATTTATTCATTTGGAACATTTTGTCACAGAACAAAGAAACATGCAGTGAAATATGGCTATTTGTAGGTGCTGTATCTATTATTCGACTGCGGTACTATCAATCAGGGGTAGTTACATTGAAATCCAAGCAAAATATACATCACTTTCAGTTCAAAATGCATTACAGACACAACAGACATTACAGACTGGGGTGGCGGGGCAGAGAATTATTCAACATGGTGACTCTTTCAGGGGCAGCTTTCTGACTCAGCTCCAGTTATTATGCTGTCAAGTTTAGTGTTACAACACAGGAGACACCATCTGACTGTGCGTAGGACAATATGGCTGACCAGAGGAAAAGGTGCTAGTTTAGCCAGTCCATAAATAATGGCGTCAAAGATCTCTTACTCTGAATAGATTGCGTCGCTCCTGCATCGGCATCTGGAATCTCCGATCTTCCATCTGTGGATCACTCACTTTTTCAATGCCTGCTCCCAGTAACTCATTCTTTAGCAAGGCCGCGTATGCCACACCATCTGCCAATGGACAAGAAACTCCCATTACGGCAATACCACCATCCCATTATTACCACGGAAAACAGCAACTTATTTTATTTCAGATCATTTGGAATCCACACCCAAACACAATGGGGCACCTTTCTGCCAACAACTATACACCATGATTGGATGAAAACCAAGGGTACATTCTTCTCCAGTAGGGCAGAAGATCAGAGTTCAACCCAGGTGAGGTGGTTCATTTTGGTACGTCAAATACGATGGCAGAATATAGTATTAATGGTAAGACTCTTGGCAGTGGGGAGGATCAGAGGGATCTTGGGGTCCAAGTCCACAGGATGCTCAAAGCAACTGCACAGGCTGACTCTCTGGTTGAGAAGGTGTACGGTGCATTGGCCTTCATCAATCGTGGAATTGAATTTAGGAGCTGAGAGGTAATGTTGCAGCTATATAGGACCATGGTCAGACCCCACTTGGGAGTACTGTGCTCAGTTCTGGTCGCCTCACTACAGGAAGGATGTGGAAGCCATGTGGAAGGATGTGGATGTGGAGATTTACAAGGATGTTGCCTGGATTGGGGAGCATGCCTTATGAGAATAGGTTGAGTGAACTCGGCCTTTTCTCCTTGGAGCGACGGAGAATGAGAGGTGACCTGATAGAGGTATATAAGATGATGAGAGGCATTGATAGTGTGGATAGTCAGAGGCTTTTTCCCAGGGCTGAAATGGTTGCCTCAAGAGGACACAGGTTTAAGGTGCTGGGGAGAAGGTACAAAGGAGATGTCAGGGATAAGTTTTTGTACTCAGAGTGGTGAGTGCGTGGAATGGGCTGCTGGCAACAGTGGTGGAGGTGGATATGATAGGGTCTTTTAATAGACTTTTAGATAGGTACATGGAGCTTAGAAAAATAGAGGGCCATGGGTAAGCCTAGTAATTTCTAAGGTAGGGACATGTTCAGCACAACTTTGTGGGCCGAAGGGCCTGTATTACGTTGTACGTTTTCTATGCTTCTAAACAGCAGTAGACAGCAAGGGTTATCAATTTCAAGTTTACTGTCATTCAATGTGTACTGCCAGATGAAACAATGTTTCTCCGGACCAAGGTATACAACACAGTATATCTAACTCTCACTCAACACTAATATTACAACAAATTATAAGGTGCATTTATGACACCATTTAAAAGTAAATGGTCTAACACTACTGACACTTCATACATGGTGATGCAGAGAGTTCAGTATCTTACAGTCTGGGGGAAGAAGCTGTTTCCCACCCTAACAGTTGTTGCCCTAATACTACAGTATTTCCTGCCCAATGGTAGGGGGTTGAAGAGATTGTTGCACAGATGGAAGGGATTTGTATATACAACACTCATGATAACTATCTTTTGATGGCTGGAAGAGAGACCCCGAAGATCCTCTCAGCAGTCCTCGCAATCCTTCGTCGGGTTTCGTGGTCAGATGACTTGCTATTCCTGTACCACACAGGGCACCCTCAATGGCACTCCTGTAAAAATTGGATCAGAATGCTGGCAGCGGGGAATCCTCACTCTCCTCCATCTCTTCAGGAAGTGGAGGTGGTGTTGTGCTTTCTTGACTAAAGAGATGAGGGAGCAGGTGAGATTGTCTGTTATGTGCACACCCAGAAACGTGGTGCTTCTAGCTCTCTCCGCGGAGCAACTGCTTGTGTTCAGAGAGGAGTGGTCAGCCTAAAGTCCGTGTTGACTCTCAGGTTGAGCTTGCACCATTCAGCCTGCTCTCTGTACGATGTATTGGCATCATTGTTTATGAGGCCATGTCACCAAATTAACCTGATGATTTGGTTTAAACTGGATCCTGCAGTACAGTCATGCATCAACAGTGTGAATAACAGCAGCCCTGGGTGGTGTCAGTGCTCAGTGTGATGGAGGTAGAGATGTTTCTGCCAACACGGACTGACTGGCCTTTCTGTCTCGAAGCCCAAGATCCTGTTACAGAGAGCGGTGTGAGACCCAAGGAGTACAGTTTACCCAGAAGCATCTGAGGGATGAACTTATTAAAGTGCCGCGATGAGGTCGTTAAACAGCACCCTGGGGTATGAGACATAGATACTGATGGGGTCAACAGTGTTCAGGCCATTAGGTCACCAAAAATTCCTCGATCTTGCCATGGATCTTTTAACAGGCAGTGTGGACCTTTGATTGACATTCACCCAAAAGATGGCATCCACGATCGTGGTGGGGTTCCCTCAGCAGTGCCCAACTTCTTAGCCTTCCTTGAACAGATAACCTGCTAAACCCTTACACCTGTATTTTCTATAGCTAAACCATGGTACAGAGGCAACTCTCCAAGCTCAGGAACCCTAATACAGCAAGTCATGATTCATTGAGAACTCATCCAAGTCCATTTTAATTGCATGAAGGATTCTGCCTCGAGCACCTCTGAGACACTGAGTTCCAGATCCTGACGGTCCTGGATGGAAATCGCATCCTCCTCTGCCCTCCCTCCAACTCTTTTCTAAGCCTTTCCACCATTAACTTCTTATTCAGAGATACAGTACTGTCACGTGCCTTCTGGCGCAACAAGCTCGCAGTGCCCAACCACACCCATGTGACCAAGTAATCCACTAGCCCACACATCTCTGAAATGTGGGAGGAAACAAGAGTGCCTGGAGGAAACTCACACAGTCACAGGGAGGACGTACGAACTCCTTAAAGAGAGAGGCAGGAATTGAACTGGGGTCACAGATGTTGTAACAGCGATAGTTTAACCACTACACTACCATGCTACTAATGCCACTCATTCACAGAGAATGCTGGTTCTGCAAATATCCCGAATATGAATTACAAAAAAATATATATTACACAAGAACAAATTAGGCCATTTGGCCCATCAAGTCTGCTACACCTTTCCATCATGGCTGAATTATTACTCTCTCAACTCCATTCTCCTGCCTTCTCCCCATAAGCTTTGAACATCCTGATTAATCAAGAACCTGACAACCTCTGGTTAAATATTCTCAGTGACTTGGCCTTATTGGAGAATAAAGTTGCATTGTTTGCTGTGTAACCAAAACTATGTAACCAGCCTTATATTTACTATGTATTCAATTTATTAGTCAGAATGTAATTTCTAAATTGTCTCTGTACTATTGAACACATCAGTGCCTTGAGAATGTAGCTAACAGTGAAAGTAAGAATGTAGAGATAACGGTGGTAGATGGGATCATGGAGTGGTGTGATGGTATGGGGACCAGTCAAGGCCGGGAAGGGGGACACGTGTTTCAGGAAGTAGACTAGAGCGAGTATGGGCTATGGAGTGGTGTGATGGTATGGGAACCAGTCAAGGCCGGGAAGGGGGACACGAGTTCCAGGGAGTAGACTAGAGTGAGTATGGGCTACTGAGTAGAAATATTGGTGGCGAATCGAGAAGCTAACATGCTGGTGATAAGCGTTGCAAGTGGATAGGGTATGCTAATGTAACTGAGATAGGAGACGAGGGTATGCTAATGCGACTAAGATAAGAAATTACTATAAAGAATACTGTGAACTAGGCTCGGCGGACAATTAGTGACATGCTCATTAATTGTCTCAGCTTTTGTTTGCAAATAAAGGCTTAAACTTCTCGAAGAACCTCCTGCATCTCCTGGTTATGTCAAGAAACCATGACTGCCTCCAAATCCATCTGTGGCAATCAACTCCACAGATTCACTACTCCCTGGCTAAAGAATTTCCTCCTCATCTCTGTTCTAGGTGGACATCCCTCTACTCTGAGGCTCTGCTTCCAGTCCTAGACTCCCCCACTATAGTAAACATCCTCTCCGCATCCATTCTATTCAGACCTTTCAATATTTGATAGGTTTCAGTCAGACTCCCCCACCCCCCCTCATTCTTCTAAATTCCAGTATGGCTCAGAGCCGTCAAACACTCCTCACACATTAACCCTTCCTTTCCCAGAATCATCCTTGTGAACCTCCTCTGCACCCTCTCCAAATGCAGCCTGACCACTGTCTTAAAGCTTGAGCATCACATCCTTGCTCGTATATTCAAGTGCTCTTGAAATTAATAGTAATATTACATTTGCCTTCTTAAATACTGACTTATCTACAAGGTAGTCTTTAGGGAATCCTTTTTTGAATTTTCTCCCCATTTAGAATATAGTTTACACCTTTATTCCTTCTACCAAAGAATTCTACCAAAAATGACCATACACTTCCCAACAATATAATCCACTTGTCACTGCTTTGTCCATTCTCACAATCTGTGCAAGTGCTTCAGCACACTCCCTGCTTTCTCAACATTACCTGCCCTTCCAGCAGTCTCCGTATCATCTGCAAACTTGGCCACAAAGCCATCAATTCCGTCATCCAAATAACTGATATATAATGTGAAAGGAGGTGGTCGTAACACCGACTCCTGTGGAACACCACTAGTCACCAGCAGGCAACCAGAAAAGGCCCCTTTTATTTCCATCCTTTGCCTCCTGCTCAGCAGTCAGCCGGTCTTCTATCCATGCTGGTAACTTTCCTGTAATACCAGGTACTCTTATCTTGTTAAGCAGCCTCATGTGCGGCACCTTGTCAAAGGCCTTCTGAAAATCCAAGTAAACAACATCCACTAACTCCTTTGTCTATCCTGTGTTTTTCCCCCTCAAGGAATTCCAACAGATTTGTCAGGCAAGATTTCCTCTTAAGGAAACCATGTGGACTTTGACCTAGTGCATTTGATCATGTGTCTCCATGTACTCCGAGACCTCATACTTAGTAACAGACTCCAAAATCTTCCCAACACTGAAGTCAAGCTAACTGGTTTGTAACGTACTTTCTTCTGCCTCTCTCACTTCTTAAAGAGTAGTGTGACATTTGCAATTTTCACGTCCTCTGGAACCAGTCCAATAATCTAGAGATTATTGAAAGATCATTACTAAAGCCTCCGCAATCTCTTCGCCTACCACTTTCAGAACTCTGAGCTTAAGACCATCTGGTCCAGGTGACTTATGGCAACCTTTCAGCTTTCTAAGCACCTTCTCTTTAGCAATAGTTATTACCCTCACTTCTGCCCCTGACACTCTTGAATTTCTGGCACTCTGCTAATGCATTCCACAGTGAAGACTGACCCAAAATATGTATTAAATTCATTCACCATTTCTTTGTCCCCAATTGCTACCTCTCCAGCATCATCTTCCAGTATAATTTTGGCTTATTTGTGATCAGAAGCAAAAACAACAAACAGAACAATTAAGAGTGTCACAATCACAACTGCCACATCCTGAAACCAACGCAAAAGCATAAATTCACAAGTACTCAGTGTAACACACACGAGAAACTGTGACAAATGTCTTAAGAGCTCTACTCGCCAGATACCGACTATCTAATGGAATCTTTACCTACAATGATTTATAAATGCTGAGTGGGGTGCGACTTAAAAAAATATTCCATTTGTACAACTTCAAGTGCAGGCCAAACCATAGGTGGATCCATGGGGAAATGAGCAGTATGCAAACTCATGACAACATTATAGATAACAATCCCTAAACCTCCTAAAGTAAGCAAATTAGACACAAACTGAGAAGTCGTAAGGAGCATACCGACAGTACCCTTCTCTATTCAACCTTGGGGTTGTGTCTGGGATTAGGATGTTAACTTAAATATAATTACATTTATTTATAAATGTAAAGCCAAAGGAAAATGCACAAGGAAATTCTGTGCAGATATCAAATTTCCTCAAGTGTTAACTAGCTATGCTGAAAACGGCAATGAGTTGGAACTTGCTGGCAATTCAGAACCAAACTACAGGCTTTTAATCTCACTGTAAATGCCAGGCAGTTCAGGACCGACAGATGAATGAGGTGGTTCTGAACTTGCAGGCTGAGTTCTGCCCAGCATCTTCTCAGCTGGTTTCTTGTATGGCAGTTCACATTAAATCCAAATTCATTGTGAACACAGTTGGCTACTTGCACCTCCCACTCTGTAATGCTGGCTGCTAGGCTTCCAATTGAAAACTATGCCAATCATCAAGTTGGGAAATACCACCTGGACCACAGGCATGTGGCCAGTGATAGATCTGCCCCATTTTGTTACACCAAGAACATCTTGTCTTCATTACTATATTACAAAAGAAAGATGATAATTGTATAATTCCACAGCAAGAAAAGGAAATATTGTGAGCTCAAGACTGGTTCATTATTGGGTTTTATTCTTGCTGTTAACAGCATAGAATGAGCTTTAAACAAAATTAATCACAGTTACCACTCACATTGTAAAAATAATACACTGCAATCTATTATACCAAAAGAAACTCATTGAGACCTAGTCTCATAAATAGGGGATTGAATGTGGATCCAAGGGGTCATAGTCATTCTATCTCGAGAATTTATTTTCATTTCACATAGTGACCTTCCAAAGTTCAGGACATTAAGTTATGGTATGTGATATCTTCAGATCAATAGTAATGGTTTCTCTATTGGTGCTGTTACAGCTACCATGATGTTGAACAGTGGTATTGTACTCTAGGTCACAGGATCACAAAGCACTCTTACTTTCTGACAATGATCATTAAGGGATACCCAATTCAAAGAGACTTTTAATTTAACCATGCTGAAGATAATATAGACAAAAAACTGTACCTTTCCCACTGTCAGAACTTGTTTCTTTCGTTTTTCGATTCTGATTTGGGGATTTTCCATTTTCCTGTTAAAATACAACAAAGTCTTTATTAAAGCAACATTCTCTTTCCACATATAACACAGTACTGTTAATACGATAATGTTATTACTGATTAGAGCATTTGTTACAAGGTTACAATAAATTTAAGAAATAATTTACGTACTTGTGAGTGTCTTTTCTCATTGGTACCCTTCAGAACGAGAGGTGGGGACAATGTGTTTTCTCTTACCTTTCTCAGTCATCATTACACTGAGGGATCAGAGTAACATTTGTGCATCTTGCCAGAAATATGTTCCCTCTCATTGAGCAAAAAGTAATTTTTTTTAGTATGAAAAAGGGGTGCAGGATAATTGCCACAAACTATGAAGGAAGTGATAGAGACAAACTCCAATAAACTGTCATCACATTGGTAAGAAATCCTGAAGCTTTGACAATTGGGTGGTGATGCTTCCTTTCAATGCAGGACCTGATACTTTATTACTCTCAAAAAATGTAAAATCTTCTGAAAAAAATTACTAAGCAATTTTTACAAGCCCTTGAATAATTGATGTGTTTTCTGAAACAAAAGACTTTTAATTGCCAAATGCTGTATGTGCTGAGACTGTTTTTCCAACTATTATTATGAATGAATGCAAATTTTCTTACGGGTGTATTGGAAGTACCATCTTCCCAAAGTTCCAGCCAAACATTTGCAGTTCAGTAGCAGTAAAGGCGTTTTTTCTCAGTGTCCCAACAAGATACTTTGAGTTACTCAGGAGATTTTCAGTACACCAGTGGAGCGGAGTTTAAAGTATCTTGTTGGAGCACTGAGGAATCCTGCCATTACTGTATTCCAGCAATGCCATGCTTAGTGTGCCCACAGATTTCACGTCCCCACCAAAATGCTCAAATATCACTCTGTTTGACAGTAACCCTCATTATTATTTTGCAAAGGATTTATAAGAAGCTAACAACAGCCAATGTTAGTTTTTCACATTAGTTGTCAATATTATCTTACATTTATGGTATGGAAGTTGATGCTCCAGTTAGAACTCGCCCTCGTTGGGATAAATCGGTCACCTGTCTTGCGAGGAAGGGTCGCTGGTGAGTTTGACGTTACATGTCGTGTACTCAAGGCAGACTGTTTCAAAAGAACGTTCACATCAGTAGCAGTTATTTAAAATAAATAACTTAAACTCAGAATCCATCTAATCTTGGGGATTATAAACAGAAGCTGTTTAGAAATAAAGAATGAATGTATAGGGTACATTATCAGATAACAGTATCATGAAACTATTGAATTACTAACCATAATCTTAAAGATACATTAAACTCTTCACATGTGCAACATTCTCCAAATCACACTTTAATACCACATTGAAAAAAACACATGCATAGGTACATCTGTGGAAATAATACATGCTTTCCCCTAGGGCAACATTAATTGTGGATACTTATTTTGTATACTTTTGTCTAGATTATTGTAACCTCTATTTTTCTTGTAGAGCTCAACTCTCCAATCTTTGTTACAAAACAGAAAAATAAAAAGAATTCTTGCTGGACATCTGCAATAACACAAAGTGCTGGGGATACTCAACAGGTCAGTGGGAAGAAAGTAAGTTAACATTTCGGGACCAAATAATAAACTGATCTGTTCTGATGAAGCATCATTGATGTGAAACATTTAATTTTGCATCTCATCCACTGATTGCTTCCTGACCTGCTACGTGTTCACACTGTTCCCATATATTGCTGTCTGTAGTGTCTTGAGTTGTGCATCCAATGAAATGCATTGTTTGAGACTGAGCCGACTTTGGTACAAAAAGTCTTGAGAAGTTGAACATCCAATAAAATGGATATTATAAGGAATACTCCTCTTAGCTATTAATTAAATCATAACCAATGAACATACTTCATGTTTTTGGTATCCTCTCACAGCTTAATACTCTTATCCTTGGCATCACCTCAGAATCTGAAGCAGTATCAGGTTTATTATCACTAAATTTGCTGGTTTACGACAGCAGTATAGTGCAGGTCACAAGTTTCAAAAATAAATATATATTTCAAAATAATGTTGCACTTGTTTCATTATTCTTCCTACTGACATTAAGCTGTCTAATCTCCAATTTATTGCTTTTGCTTTATCGTCTCTCTTAGGCAGAAGTGTTTGTTATGGTTTCTTAAGTATAGTGTTAGCTTTGTGAACTTCTACCTGTAATCATCTTAGGCACTAAAGCAACACAAATTTCTTAGAAAACAGAACCTAGAATAGTTAAGTAGAGAAATGGGCCTTTGTTCCTTGACGTCTGTGCTGAACACAATGCTTATATTAAACTAAATCTCTTCTGCCTGCTCATGATCCATATCCCTCTATTTCTTGAAGATTATTAAACACCACTATTGTTTCAACTTTCACCACTACCCTTAGCAGCCCATTCCATATGCCTATCATTCCCTGTAAAAAAAATCTTGCCCCACACATATCTGTTAAACTTTGCTCTCTCACCTTAAATGCACCTCCTCTGGTGTATGGCATTTCATGTACATGGGTTCACCATAAGCCTAACTGGTGAACTCAAATTAATTCCTTTAGGTGTTGTGATGCTGTGTTAGCATCGGAGAATGTGAAGATTGCCTATGTTAGTTCTTCCCTCTCGATTGCAATCATTAAATTGCTCACTACCTCCTCCAAACAAACTTTTCCCTTCCTTTACCACCTACATTTCCAGCTCTGAGGGAAATGTCGCTACCTAACTAAAGGAGTGGTGTCAGTGGCAGGGATGAGTGTGGGATTGTAGTAGAATGGAAGGAGTTTGCAGAAGAATAATGTAACTCTATTGAAGAACCTGTTAAACTCTAGAGCAGCAGACCAGTGTCCACAGTAATGGAGAAATTGGAGAAAAGGACAATGGAAGGAATCAGATTTAGTGGGGTTCACCAAGATACAGCTGTAGAAAGAAAACAGTATTGGAAATTAAGTGTTTCATGGCATAACAGAATCACGAGAGACAAGTGAGATGATACAGCTAAATGTTCACACGGCAGTTGGATAAAACTGTATCATTAAGACAAGTGAAATTCATACAGATGCAGGCAAATTATATACAGGATCAAACATCCTACTGGGGCAGCTGACTGGCTAGAAGTGGCAATAAGACCATGAGATATAGGAGCAGAATTAGGCCATTTGGCCCATCAAGCCTGTGCTGCCATTTCATCATGGCTGATCCAACTTTTGCTCTCAAACCCAATCTCCTGCCTTCTCTCCGTACCCCAACCAACCAAGAGTCTATCAACCTCTGCCTTAAATATACATAAAGACTTGCCCTCCACAGCTGCCTGTGGCAGAGAATTTCACTGATTCACCACTGAAACAGACAATATAATGAAACTCCCATTATATGCAGTATATTCTTTCAATTCATTAACTATGCAAGTTAGGTAATAAAGGAACTACACCCAGCAATAATGAATGATCTTGAGCAGGTAAGGATGCTAACAAGAAAGGGTTAAGATGGTACTTGGGGAAAGTACAATGAACAGAGTTGGTAAATAATGACACAGCAGAAGAGCAATGTAAACCATTTTGAAATGTGCTGAAAAAATATTTCCTGCTGAAAAACAAGAACCAACAAATAAACTAACGAGACACAAAGATGACCCCAGAAGGGAAATGTTGAGGACTCTGCAGAGAGTGGTGCAGACTGACGAGCGCATCTGTAAATGTGAACTTCCCACTATTCAAGACATTTACAAAGACAGGTGTGTAAAAAGGGCCCAAAGGATCATCGAGGGCCCGGGTCACCCCAACCACAAATTGTTCCAGCTGCTACCAACCAGGAAACGGTACTGCAGTATTAAAGCCAAGACCAACAGGCTCCAGGACAGCTTCTTCTACTGGGCCATCAGTCTGATTAACTCCTGCTGATACAATTATATTTTTATGCTATACTGACTGTCCTGTTGTACATACTATTTATTACAATTTACTATAAATTGCACATAGACAGATCTTTACTCCTCATGTATGTGAAGGATGTAAG
Source organism: Hypanus sabinus (assembly GCF_030144855.1). Lineage (NCBI taxonomy): Eukaryota > Metazoa > Chordata > Chondrichthyes > Myliobatiformes > Dasyatidae > Hypanus > Hypanus sabinus. Next base: position 42,838,209 of record NC_082716.1, on the reverse strand, counting down.
AAATAAAGTCAATTCAATTTAATTCAAAGTGACAGCAAGTACTGTAAGACAGATGAGCATAGACACAACAAGATGAGAGGCTGAAAATAGAATTAGGAAGACAGAGGAAAGATGAAATTAAATGTTTAAGGAACACAAAATATTATACATACAGTATATAATTAGCAGGATAGGAAAAGAAATATTGACTGAAATACTCGATATAATCTCAGAAAGTAGGACATGAAATCACACAAACATATTTAAAAATATTAAATAGACTAATCAAACCTGGAGGATAAACTGTTTTAAAAGAAATTGAGAAGACACAGAAATACTCAACAATTTGTTTAAAACAAATGGTGGAGCCCAAATGACTGGCAGATAACTAACACCTATACTTAAGGCAGATGATAAAACACAAGAGGTAAATTAGAGGAGAGCCTGATGTCAGTGGGAAGAACAAAATGATACAATCCACAACTAAAGGGAGAAAAAAACAAAATCTCCAGAAAGTAAAGACATAGAAATAAGCACTCAGCATGGATAATGTTGCTCTTAACCAAGCTCTTCAGATGCTATGTGGCAAGAGTGATGTTGCCAACCCTCTTCTACCTCAGTTCCCTACCCTCCTCTCAGCTGCTGTATCCCACAAAACCTGTCAGCATTCCCTTCTGTGTCTGAAAACTGTGCCTCTTTACTTCACAACCTTCTCCCAAACTGCTTCCAGTCAACTGAAAATCACCTTCCCTCTACAAATTCCACAATCAGCCTACTGCTCAGCACAGCAGAAGCCTGCAGACTACTGTACAACCACCCAAATTTTCATCCAGAATGACTGTAAATCAAACAAATTTTTACCCAGAAAACCTCAGGAAAAGTATTGGTTCTCCACTTGATGCTGTCTGCTGTCGGCATACCACAGTAACTTGTGGTTCCTCCATGTTTGTCAACTGAGGGGAAAGGGTTCCCGGAACCTTACTTGGATGTGAGAGACACTACATCAGGACCTCTTTCAGCGAAGGAGATAAGTTGGGTAGGGGTAATTACGGGGGGTTTTCCTACTGTCTGCTGATGGTGAAGTCATCTCTAAGATCCTCCCAGGGGCAGCAGAGTTGGCCCCAAATAATAATGAGGCTTTTCCCATCGAGAGATAGCATCAATATAATCTTCCTCATGTGACAAATGGAAAAGATACTGTAGTGGTAGCATTGACCACAGTGTTTTTGCTACTGACCTCAGAAAAGACTTTGCCTGCTCTGTTTGCACATCTTGCATTTCTGGTATCAGGCTTGGATATCTTCTGCGTTTAGTCCAATGCCTCTCTATTTTTTTGCAATATGGAGATTAGACTGCATACAATATTCTAAATGTGGTTTAAGCAAGGTCTGACAAGCTAAGGCCCAATCAAGTTTAGCATAATGTTTTTACCTTTCATTTATATTCTACTGGTGCTTGGTTTGCTTTCTTAATGGGCTCTTGTTGTGCAGCACCCACTGCGAGTCTTGTGGGACAGCTGACATGCCCCAGTGATCTCCAGAATTGGCACTGGACGTTCATGGACTGGTCCGAGAAGGAGGCTGAACACAGCAGTTCTACTGGGCCTCCAGACTGGGGGCCAGGCGCAGGGCTAACAACCCCGCCCATTATGAAAACAAAGCATATCACAGAACAGTGGTGGAGAAACTGATCAGCAGCGTGTGACAGATTAGTATGGTTGCCAATGGTGTAAGCTGCAAGGAAGTGACTGCCACAAAGAACAACGTGCTCACCATCAGAATCAGGTTTATTAACATCGGCATGCACTGTGAAATGTGTTAGCTTAGCAGCTGCAGTTCAATGCAAAACATAATGTAGAAAGAAAAAAAAACAAAGAAATCAAATATAGTAAGTTTATATACATATATTAAATACAGAAATAATATATATATTAAAAAAGTGAGGTAGCATTCATGGGTTCATTGTCCATTCAGAAATTGGAAGCTGTTCCTGAAACACTGAGTGTGTTCCTTCCTGATGGTAACAGTGAGAAGAGGCACATCTTGGGTGATGGGTGTCCTTAATGATGGATGTCGCCTTTCTAAGGCACCCTTCCTGGAAGTTGTCTTGGATACTACAGAGGCTAGTACCCAAGATGGAGCTGACCAATTTTACAACTTCCTGTATCTTCTTTTGGCCTGTGCAGTAGTTCCCCAGACAGTGATGCAGCCTGTCAGAATGCTCTCAACGGTACATCTACAGAAGTTTTCGAGTGTTTAGTTGACAATCCAAATCTCTTCAAACATCTAATGAAATTTCACTGCTGCATCGCTATGTTGGGATCAGATTAGATCCTCAGAGGTCTTGACACCAAAGAACATGAAATTGCTCTCTCTCTCCACTCCTGATCCCTCGATGAGGATTGGTTTATGCTCCCTTGTCTTACCCGACCTGAAGTCCAAAATCCATCTGCACTAAATCACTCACCTTCTTGCTTCACAGAGACAATGCTTAAAACAGTGGTCCCCAACCACTGGGCCACAAGGCATGTGCTAACAGGCTGCGAGGAAATGATACGAAACGATATGAGTCAGCTGCACCTTTCCTCATTCCGTCACACCCACTGTTGAACTTGAACACACGCGAGGTCATCAGTCGGTCATTAACCTACAACTACACAATAAGTAAAAAAACAAACATCACGAGAGTTTCTTTGGAAGAGATGGTAGGGACATAAAAGGCCTAACGATGATGATAACACAGACATTGACCCACAGGTTTTGGTCATGTCCCACCTTAAATAACTATTGGAAGGATATATTTGCTATCATTTCCTCAGTTTGGAATATTGATTGACAACCCCATTTTATTACTGCAATTTTTGGTATACCAATTGAGGATGGTAGTCAATTCTCCCCTTCAATTAGACGAATGATCACATTTGCAACTCTAATGGCTAGAAGGTCTATATTACAAAATTGGAAAGAAGTAAACCCTCCTACCACGTTTCAGTGGTTCTCTCAAACTATTTCTTGTTTGAGCTTAGAAAAAATTAGAAGTACTATTTTTGATCCATCAAATAAATTTGAAGAAACTTGGGGACCGTTTATTCGACATTTTCATATGAGTTAATTTGACCTCTTCCGGATCTTTTCTCTTTTTATCCTTGTTCTGGTATGGAGTTCCGGAGTTCTTGACACTATCATGTATATATAAACTATTATTATTGCCCATGTTAGTTTAGGCTTATTGCTTTATTTTAATATATATTTTTTCTTGTATTTTTTTTTCTCTCTTTTTGTGATTATCCTTTTTCATATACAATTAATACAGCTTTGATTGATTATCTTATGATGTTCTTTGCTGATATCTCAATGAGATATTGATATCTTATTACTAATTTAACTTCAAGCCTAGTGTATTTATAACCTATTCAATATTATGTTATGTTATATTTTTATTTTCTTTTGTATATGAAACTCAATAAAAAGATTGAAAAAGAAAGAAAAAGATAACACAGAGACAGCTGAGGCCGAGACTAAAAAGAAAGCTTCCTTCAACAGAAAATACGATGACTCGTACATAAAATATGGCTTTAATGCGACCGGTGACAGGGGCTCCAAGGCCCCTGTGTGTCATATGTGGAGACAAGCTGTTTAATGAGGCAATGAAGCCCTCAAAACTGCTTCGGCACCTTGAGTCCAAGCACCCTGCACTTAAAGACAAACCCGTTGAGTTTTGTGAGTGGAAAAAACGTGAGCAAGCGGGAAAGAAGCAAGTGCTGAGAGCCACCACCGCCACAAATGCTGCTGCTCTGAGAGTGTCGTACTCAGTGGCTAGCCGTATTGCTAAGGCTAAGAAGCCTTTCACTGTCGTGAAGAATTGATTCACCTGCTGCCAAGGACGTGCTGTGAACTGTTGGGAGAAGCTGCAGCTAACAAGATGGCACAGGTTTCTCTTTCAGCTACCACAGTTTCAAGGAAAATTGATGACATAGTGGAGGACATCGAAGCACAGCTGTTGAAACGGCTTAACAAGTCACCATGTGACAAGGAGTGAATAGCAAAACTCACTGATCTGTGTGACATCTTCAACCTGCTCAATCATCTCAATTTGTCACTTCAGGGGAGAATGACAACTCTCTACAAGTTGGCAGATAAAGTATCTGCTTTCAAGGCCAAACTGGAACTGTGGGGACGGTGAGTGGACAGGGGCATATTTGACGTTCCCAACATTAGCTGGGATTTTGGGAGAGACTGAGGCTGCATCTTCCTTCTCACAGCTGGTGCGCGATCACCATGAACCAGGACGTGCAAAGGAATGAGTCTGTGACCCATTTGTGAATGTCCTCAGTGAATTATCCATGTCAGCGTGGGAAGAAGATCAACTCCTCAAGCTTGCAAATGACGATGGGCTGAAAAGTATGTTTGGCATAACATCTCTGCTGGCATTCTGGATCAAAGTCAAGGCTGAATATCCTGAAATAGCCACAAAAGCACTGAAACCGTTGCTTCCATTTCCAACATCATATCTCTGTGAAGCGGGGTTTTCCGCAATGAATGTAAGGAAAACTAAATTGCAGAATTGACTGGACATAAGTAACCCCCTTCGAGTATCACTGTCTCCCATCACCCCTCATTGGGACCGTCTTGCTGCAGGGAAACAAGCCCAGGGCTCCCACTGATTCAGCGATATTGGTGTGTTGCAATGATTTTATATGTTCATACGAGGAAAATATGTGCTGTGTTTAATATCCAAATGTTACTTAAAATATTATGATGCTATTGACTTATAAGTGAATTATAATTGACTGATCACTATATTCATGCGAGGAAAATACGTTTAATATACGAAAATATGTGTGTTTAATATTAAATTTGTTTAGATAAACCCTTTAGAAACAAAATTGAGTGCATTAGCCACCTGTAAGTGACTTATAGTTGACTTATCACCAATATTCCTGTTGTGGTTAACACCACCCACCATTGGCTGGTCCACAAGAATATTGTCAATATTAAACAGGTCCACGGTGCAAAAAAGGTTGGGGACCCCTGGTTTAAAACCACAAAAGGAAGCTTGGTCACAGCCTATGCGAGATACTCCATCAACATAAAGCAGCAAAATAACCACCATGGAAGTTGTAAAGAGGAGCACCTTTACCGCCCCCCCCCCCCCAAATGCGATATAACAGGTAGAAAGTGGCCACTAACCTGAGGCACAACTTTAAGCACCGACCACTTTTGTATTTCAAGACCTGCTTTGCTCCTCTGTCCCAACCAGACTTGCACCCGCCCAGTGAAAGGTCACTTCCCTGCTCTTTCTTCCAATGTACTTCCTTGCACAGACTGATAAAGAACCACATCAGCTAATTATTTGTGCAATCTTTTGGCTTAACATTATCTTTAGCTAAGGAAGTGAACCAGGAAATGGCTTTATTTAGTTAGTTTCGATGTTATACAGATGCTGTGTCGCTCCAGATGACAAACAACACCAGTCATATAATCAGAAACAGAACTTCAGAAATTTGATCACGTGGCACAAGTCCAGGCTTGCTCCCCTCACCACCTATGACCAATTAAGGCTTGGTGTCTACCTATAGTGCACAAGTCTTTTAGACCCTTCCCTGAGTTTACAGCAGGTATTAGGCATTTGCTTGTAACAAATGGAAGCTTAAGCCTGCCTCTATCTGCTAACCAGCCTTACCTCAGACAATGGGATTAGCAGCAACACTCACAGACATTCCTAAGAAGCACAGAGGGTAGCACACACAATTCCCAAAACAAGTCCTAGTATAACAGTGAACAAGAAAACATACAGTGCATACAACCAAATTAAAAGCCTTCTGTAAATTTCCAATATCGACAGGGAATAAACATCATTTTAAAGGCAGAAGTTGAAAACTATGAATCCCTCTTCTACTCTTGAAACAGGATATCCTCATTCACGTCATTTACAAACACAACTTATTGACGACATGTAATGACATGCCACTGCTTAAAGCAGTCAGATGTGACACAACAGCAGGAAATGAGATCAGTATTTATGTTTTCACAAAAGCCTTGGAACAGATGCCATATTTTGGAAACAGAAATAAAGTGTTCCCCCATTTGTATTTCCAGTGTCAGTCTTGAAATATCCCGTCATTCTGTTTTGGAGCTGTGGTTCAAGTGCGTAGAGGCGGTTTCTATGGCAATACAGTAAGAAGTAATGAGCGATCAATGCAAGGACATTCAAAGCAGAGGGGAGGCAGTGCTGATCAATGCCAGCACAAGATGATGGGGTGCCAGTGGGCATGTTGAACAAAGCTGAGAGGGGATTAGTGCAGAGATTATATTGAAGCAAAAGATTGACAAAAAAAAATGACAATTATTTACCTTCTAAAGTAAAGCAAAACCTACATTTCAAAGATAAATTGATTATAGAAAGCATTTATGCTTTCTTCTAAAGAAAATAATTGTTCAAGTATTTTTTTCTTTTTTCAACTGACGTTACAGAATTATATTTCCAAATTAAAACAACAAATCTGAAATACAACAAATCCAATCAAATTTACACCTAGCACTTGTCAGGATAACCATATAACAATTACAGCATGGAAACAGGCCATCTCGGCCCTTCTAGACCGTGCCGAGCGCTTACTCTCACCTAGTCCCACCTACCTGCACTCAACCCATAACCCTCCATTCCTTTCCTGTCCATATACCTATCCAATTTTACCTTAAATGACAAAACTCAAACCTGCCTCAACCCCTTCTACTGGGAGCTCATTCCACACAGCTACCACTCTGAGTAAAGAAGTTCCCCCTCATGTTACCCCTAAACTTTTGTCCCTTAACTCTCAACTCATGTCCTCTTGTTTGAATCTCCCCTACTCTCAATGGAAAAAGCCTATCCACATCAACTCTATCTATGCCCCTCATAATTTTAAATACCTCTATCAAGTCCCCCCTCAACCATTTACACTCCAAAGAATAAAGACCTAACTTGTTCAACTTTTCTCTGTAACTTAGGTGCTGAAATACAGGTAACATTCTAGTAAATCTCCTCTGTACTCTAATTTATTGACACCTTTCCTATAATTTGGTGACCAGAACTGTACACAATACTCCAAATTTGGCTTCACCAATGCTTTGTACAATTTTCACATTCCATCCGAACTCCTATACCCAATGCTCTGATTTATAAAGGCCAGCTTATCAAAAGATATTACTTCCATTTTCATTCCTATGGTACTTATATTTTCCTGGACCACAACAGGTCAAGATATAGGAGCAGAATTGGGCATTTGGTCCATCGTGACTGTTCTGCAATTTGATCATGGCTTGATTTATTTTCCCTCTCAACCCAATTACCCTGCCTTCTCTGCATAACCTTCGCTGTCCTTAATAAGTACTATTATCTCTGCTTTAAATATACCCAATGAGTTGGATGCCACAACCATCTGTGGTAATGAATTCCACAAATTTACCACACTCTGGCTAAAGATATTCCTTCTAATCTCAATTCTAAAGGGACATTCTTCTATTCTGACATTGTGCCCTCAGGTCCTAGACTATCCTATTGGAAACATTCTCTCCATATCCACGCCATCAAGGCCTTTCAATAATCAATAGGACTCAATGAGACCCCCACGCCCCCCATTTTTCTAAACTCCAGTAAGTACAGGCACAGAGTTATCAAACACTCCTCACACATTAACCCTTTCATTCCTGGGATCAATCTCATAAACATTCCCTGGTGGACCCTCTCCAATGCTGGGACATCCTCAAAAGAGCTCACACTGTGCCAAATGTGGTCTAACCAATGCTTTATTACATTCTTGATTTTATATTCTCATCCTTTCGAAACGAATGCTAACATTGCATTTGCCTTCCTTATTACCGACTCAACCTGCAAGTTAACCTTTAGGATTGACTGGCTCGGTTAGCATGTTCAGTGATGTACCAGACACCCACTTATTAACTTTCAATCCGTGAGCATTCAAGGTTCATCAGTCAAGCAGTGGAATATTTATCTATAACTTCACCACTCCTGGCAGAAAAAGCCCACTTGCTTACCGGAGAAAGCATATTTTCAGAGACATTTTGGAAATGTGTTTGCCGAAGAAGCCTCCTCTCATATTCTTGGTCCATAGTTCTCCAGGATACACACGACAGCAGGAGTTGAGTAAGGAAGCAGTAGCAACACAGTAGTTAACACTGTCAGCCGAAGCCAGTTAAGGATAAAAACTCCCATTCACCCTGCCGCCTTTGCTAATTTGCATTCCTGAAGGAAAGAAAAACATTTATGCATCTAAAATATTAAGATCTTCAAATACAAAGACATTGATACTGACATAAAACTGTTACCTTTCACAATGTTTCATGTACTCCCAATGTCCAGCTTGTCTGAAAATCAGAGATCCTGCTCTTTTATGAGGTAGTGTGTGTGAAAACAAGGTGATGTAATAGAACAACATAGAAAGCTTTATCATTGATACTCAACACAACATCGTGTGTTTTGATACAAAAAGCTGTGGGACTAGTGTAGAGCTCCAGTTGCTACACAAATGGTGTTACGTGGTTGTATCGAGGGCGTTACCCTGTAATTCTGCACAATCAGTTACAATTATGTGCCTCAAAATGCTTTTCTGCCTCACCTAGTTTGCTTAGCTCATTACTTTCAGCAATTTTCTCAGCCTCAAGGGAATCGTTTGTGCAACAATGGTAGAGGTAAAAGGTAGGATTGTTGAGAAGGTGTATGGTGTGTTGGCCTTTGTTAGTGGAAGAGATTGAGTTCAAGAAGCTCAAGATAATGATGCAGATCTATAGAACTCTGGTTAGACCACACTTGAAACCCTGTGTTCAGTTCTGGTTGCCTCTTCATAGGAAGGATGTGGAAACCAACAGGTCCTGCTGAAGAGTCTCAGCCTGAAATGTTGACTCTACTCTTTTCCATAGACACTGCCTGAGTTTTGCCATTTTGTGTGTATTCTTCAGTGCTACACTGAGGGCGACTATTCAACAGAAACCAGCTTTCAATCCCCGAATATCTGAACTTCTGCTTACTTTAAATGTATTAGTTATTTAGCATCCTTTACACCCATAGAAAATCCTAAAAATAATTTAATGGCCAGTGAATGACATCAAGAGTCCATGAAAAGCAAATGGATCCATGACCTGTTGGCCTGTTGTGGTGGCATTTATTGAGGGCAAGTGTTGCCAAGGCACAGAAACTCCAGGAATCTTTTACATCCACCTCAGCAATAAACTAGAACATCATCTCAACTGGCAGACAACATCATTAAGAAACCTGCCTTCTATGCTCCACTGATGTTGTCCTCGAATCCGGGTACAAACCCAACAAGTGCGACAAGGTAGTGCAGTAGTTATTGTAATGCTTTACAGTGCCAGCGACCCGGGTTCAGTTTTGCCACTGTCTGTAAGGGGGATTGTGTGTTCTCTCTGTGACCATGTGGGTTTCCTTTGGGTGTAACATTTCCCTCCCACGTTCCAAAGGTCAGGGTTAGTAAGTTGTAGGGATGCTGTGTCAGCCGGTACCGGAAGCAAGGCAACAGCTGGCGGGATATTCCCAGCACATCCTCTATGTTGGTCATTGACACAAATTATGTATTTTACAGCATCATTGACAAATAAAACCAATATTCAATCTTTATTCAATGTTGCTTGAGGATTTAACCTTTGACTCAACAAGATCCTGTTCGGAGAATTAAGTGGTTTCTGTATTAGTGCAGCAAACCTCAAGGTCCAGTCTATCACAAATGCAAAGCTAAACTTCCTAATTGATCACTAAAGCACAGAAGCCTATGGGTGAAGTGGTGGTAAATGGGCTTTGCATAAATAAGTACTTAATGGCTGGTATGGACAGGTTGGGTCAAAGGGCATGGTTGTGTGTGAAAGGTTCTCTGACTCAAAGTTTAAAAACATGGATTAAATGCAGACAAAAGGGACTAGCTTGAATGGGCATCTTGTTCAACACTGCCCTTCTGAATATATTCAGAAAACTGCACACATGGAACAGCTACATAGAGGGAGCCCAAACACCAGCTCATAGTTTCAATGTGAAGAACTACAACTGCCACAGATTGCACGCAGCTTGTAAGGGTTAATTTTTGTACTTTGTTACAAGTTTTGCCCATAAATCCAGCACTCTTTAGCAAATACTGGCTTCAGTCTTGCTGTAATGAGGTATGTACAAGTCCCATATACATATGCATACATACCAGATGAAACTACATTCAAAAGAAATTTGTGATACTCAAGCTCATTTAGCTTAAGGCGTTTCTTCCTGGTATATGTGGATCTTCACATTCAAGATGGAAATCATGACTCATGTTCAGGCCACTCCTGTGTTGGTATTTACCTTCTGTACAAGAAACACCCATGATCTTATAAACTTTAGTCAAGGCCTCTACTTCAATTCACAAATTTCACTATGTTGCAATTCCAAGCCTCACCACTCTGGATGCCTCCCTAATCCTAGGATCCTCAAGACTAGACAGGATCATGTGCTTTATTCTGCACATTCTCTTTGGAAAGTTAAAGATTTTACCTAATTACATCTTATTTCTGCCTTTTTAGCTCTTCAAACAAGACAGCCTCACTGTGCCTATGTTACTTGCTCAACATTATTCTGATGACCTTGAGCCCATTTCTCCATAATTAAACTATGTCCCATCAAAGAGTGCATAATATTACAGATAACTTTTAACCAAAGTACCAACATTTATACTTAGCATCTATTTCAGGTTTTCTTATTGATGTCCTTTCCTTTCACCATCTTTCTTCCTGCAAGGTTAACCTTGCTCCATCAGGAGTATGGAATAATTTGGTCAGCTGACTATTCTTGGTAAAGAAGTCCCATTAATGACAAGAGGGAATTCCTGAAGACAAGACAAATACAGGAACAAGCTAATACGCTGGAACATGCCAATGTTAAAAATGACGATGCACAGGAACTTCTGAAAAATATTGGGATAGATAACACCCTAGGGCCAGACAGGATACACCTCAATTACTACGGGAACAGATCGCTGTGCCTTTGGCAATGATCTCTGCATCCTAACTGGCCGTGGGAGTATCACAAGAAGACTGGAGGGTGGCAAATGTTATTTCTTTGTGCAAGAAAGGTAATAGGCATAACTCTTGGAAGTGTAGACCAGTGAGTCTTACATCAGTGGTGGGCAAACTACTGGAGAGGATTCTTAGAGATAGGATTTACGAGCAACACACACAAAATGCTGGAGAACTCTGCAGGTTGGGCAGTATCTATGGAAATATATAAACAGTCAATGTTTCGGGCCAATACTCTTCATCTGGACTGGAAAGCAAGGGGGAAAATATCAGAATAAGAAGTTGGGGGGAGGGGGAGGAGGACAAGCTAGAACTGGATAGGTGAGGCCAGGTGAGAGTGGGAGGGGGAGGGATGAAGTAAGAAGCTGGGAGGTGATAGGTGGAAAAGGTAAAGGGCTGGAGAAGAAGGAATCTGATAGGAGAGGAGAGTGGACCATGGGAAAAAGGGGAGGTGATAGGCAAGTGGGGAAAGTGGTAACAGGTGAGAGTGGGAAATTGAAGAAGCTAGAAGGGGGCAGGTAAAATACTGTAAGTTGGAGAAATTGATGCTCATGCCATCAAGTTGGAGGTTACCTTGATGGAATACAAGGTGTTGCTCCTCAGACCTGAAGGTGACCTCATGGCAGCAGAAGAGGCGGCCATGGACTAACATGTCAGAACAGGAGAGTGTGATCCCTGTAGAAAGCAGAGAGTGGGGTTGGGGAGTTCTCTCTGTAATTTCCTTGCCCTTTCATCCTTCCTGACATTTATCACCGCAAGTGGAAGAGCTACAACTACTCATTCAAGTCCTCCCTCAACTCTATTCAGGGCCCCAAACAGTCTTTTTAGGTGAGGCAACACTTCACCTGCAAATCTGCTGGGGTCTTCTACCGTATCCAGTGCTCCTGATGCAGCCCCCTCTACACTGTTGAGACCTAACATAGATTGGGGTCTACTCTGTTGAGCACTTCCTGCAAAAAGTGGGATTTCCTAATGGCCAACCATTTTAATTTCAATCCCCATTTCTGTTCTGACATGTCGGTCAATGGCCTCCTCTTCTGCCACAATGAGGCCACTCTCAGGTCGGAGAAGCAAAACCTCATATTCTGTCTAGATAGCCTCCAACCTGATGCATGAATATCGATTTCTCCAACTTCTGGTCATTTTTTTCCCCTTCCCACTTCCATCTTCTTCATTTTCACCTCTTCTCCTATCACCTCCCTCTGGTGCCCCTCCTCTTTCCTTTTCTCCCATGGTCCATTCTCCTCCGATCAGATGCCTTCTAATCCAGTCTTACAGTTTCCACCTATCACTTCCAAGCTTCTTACTTCATTCCCCCCCACACCGACTCCCACCCACATGCTTCACCTACCACCTTCCAGCTTGTCCTCTTCCCCTTCTCCCACCTTCTTACTCTAGCATCTTCCCCCTTCCTTTTCTGTCCTAATTAAGAGTCTCTGTCTGAAATGTCAACCGTTTATCCATTTCCATAGATTCTGTCAGACCTACTGAGTTCCTCCAGCATTTTGTGTGCGTGGCTCTGGATTTCTAGCATGTACAGAAGTTAATCTGTTTAGCATTTATGAGCATCTGGATAAGCACAGTCTGATGAGGGATATTTTGCATGTCATTGTGTGGGGCAGGAGCCCGAATGAATTCTTTGAGGAAGTGAAAAAACAAATTGAAGGTGAAGCAGTGGATGTGGGGTATATGGATTTTAGTAAGATGTTTGATAAGATTCTGCATGATAAGCTAATTCAGAAAATCAGCACTCACGGGATTTTGGAATACCTGGTTGCGTGGAATTCAGAATTGCCCTGTCCGTGGAAGGCAGAGGGATGGAGTGTTTTCTGCTTGGAGATCAATGGTCAGCGGTGTTTCACAGGGATCAGTTCTGGGACCCATGCTCTTTGTGATTTTATAAACGACTTGGATGAGGAAACGGAAGGGTAGGTTAGAAAGTTTGTAGATGACAAGACTGGTTATGTTGTGGATGGTTTTGAAGTTATAACTTTCTACAAGTTTCAACAGGACATCGATAGGATGCAGAGTTGGACTGAGAAATAACAGATGGAGCTCAATGCAGAAAATGGTGAAGTAATAAACTTTGGAAGGTCAGACCTGAAGGCAGTGTACAAGGTTAATAATAGGATTCTTAGCAGCATGGACGAACAAAGGGATCTTGGGGTGCATGTCAATAGATCCTACAAAGTTACTAGGGGGTTAAGAAAGCGTATGGTGTGTTGCCCTTCTTTAGTCGGAGGATTGAGCTTAAAAACTGTGAGGTTATGTGATAGCTCTATAAAAGTGGTTATATCACATTTGGAGTATTGTGTTCAGTTCAGGTCACCTCATCATAGGAAGGGCGTAGAAGCCTTAGAGAGTGTGTAGGGGAGATTTACCACGCTGTCTGGATTAGAGATTATATATTTTAAGGGTAGGTTGAGTAAGCTAGGGCTATTCTCTTTGGAGGAAGGATGATGGGAGGAGACTTGATAGAGGTGTACAAGATGATAAAAGGCATAAATAGAGTGGGCGCCTGAGATTTTTTTACCCAGAATGGAAATGGCTAATATGAGGAGGCATGATTTTATGGTGATTGGAAGAAAGTATAGAGGGGGCAAGTCAGAAGTAGTTGTTTTCTTTTTATATGGAGTGTGGTAGAGGCAAGGAATGCAATGCTGGGAGTGGTGGTACAGGCAGACAGATTAGGGACACTTGACAGGCACATGGATGAAAGGGCTACGATGGAGGACAGCGTTAGGTTCATCTCAGAGTATGTTAAAAGGTTGGCACGACATTGTAGGCCAGAAGGCCTGTATTGTGCTGTGCTGTTCTGTACAAATAGCGCTTACAACAATTTAAACAAGCTTTATTCATTAATAGACTAATGTAATCAGCTGGATCTTGTTGTCAGAGCAAAATCACTGTAGATTAACAAATCTCTCATTTAGCAAATTGTAAATTTACTGCAATTTTGATCATGCATTGCAAGTCAGAAGAGAACCATCCATAATCTGTACCAGACATAATCTTGCACCTGTCCTGCAGTAGGTTAAGTGATGAGAAACTGGCAACTCAGTCGTGAGGCCAGATACATACGTGTAAAAGATATGATGAATCAGTAAATTAAATTTTATTAAAATATGTTTGGCATTGACCCTGTGGCCAAAAAAAGTTCATAATCTAGTAAAAATCCAAATTGCTGGATTATTGAAAGGGCAGAAGTGCTTTTATTGCTAAAGAAAATAACATGAATAGTGTACTAAAAACTGAATTACTTGATCTTTAGGAGAACAGAATCAATTTAAATGAAGGGAAGATGACGACTAGTTATACCTACTTTTAATGCCAATTATACAATGTAGTTAAGAACAAAGTAATATAAAATCTAATTCTATTTTCAATAGCAATTACAAATTTTTATTCCCAATCTTTTTCTTGTCACATTACTTGGATTAATTTGCTAAAACATCAACACTTGAGTGAAGTACAAATGGCTTGTTTGAATGTTGTCTGCAGAATAAAGATTAACCAGAGTATTAACATCAAATTCAGCATCTGCAAATAATGTATAAAACAACAGTAATAAACCTACTCTAGAAATACCTAATATTCTCATTATAAAATTATTACTTACTATAAAAGGCAATGGTACCTCTATCCTCTTGTATGTAGCTGGCTTCTCAATCCTGATCTATTGTATACAATGGGATGCATAATTCAAATCAATATGGCAAAGATAAAATTCCACTGTCTTACTATAATATTTCATATCTAGCAATTAAACATCAATCAGAAATGGGAAAGAACCATTTAGATTACCAGGCCCACTTCCACACCATACGTACAGTATACTCGACTCCAATTCTCTGCCATGAATACAATTTAAATCTTTTTTAAAAAATTTGACATTACCATAAGTATATCTCCAGTATATTTCTACTTTTAGAATTGAATCATGAGCAATTACAAGATTGTGTTCCAATTATATAATCTACTACATTGTAAATCTCTGAAAAATTAAGCACCTTGTACTGATTTCCCTATAAAACCTTACTATACCATTTCTAAATGGACAGTAATCTTGCTTTTTCTGTACAAAGTCAATTGAAGAAACAGGTCTGATGGCATAAATACTTGCATTCTACATTTATTTTTACAGATGTAACAAAAAAGGCAAATAAGGTATATTATTTTAGTATTTATTCATTGAGACACAATACGGCCCACTCAGGACCACTGAGCTGTGCCGTCCAGCAACCCCCAAATTAACCCTTGCCTAATCGTGCGACAATTTACAATGACCAATTAACCTACCAACTGGTCTTTGGACTGCGGGACTACACCGGAGCACCCGGAGGAAATCATGTGACCAAGGGGAGAACGTACAAATTCTTTGCAGACAGTGGTGAGAATCGAACCTGGGTCGCTGGTACTGTAAAGCGTTCTGCTAATCACTATGCCGCCATGCTATTGGGGGGGGGGGGTATCTTTTTAAAGTCAGCATCATTTGTCATTTTAAAATTGGGCCCACAAAATCTTTGTAAATCAGAGTAACAACAAACATAATATTCTATTGTCTCACTAGTTGTTGAGCTTGGATGATGCACTGGACTTCCATTCTGACTGGTTTCCATTCATCATTTAAGTTGTTGCATATAATTTGTTATTTATTCATATGATTTGGGTGTAAACACATGAGGCTTGATCAGTAAATTTGCAGATGACACACAGTTAGGTGGTGGTGTTGACAGTGAATTGTGGATTGCAAGGGGATCTTGATCAACTACAGAAGTGGGCCAGGGAAGTGGCAAATGGATTTCAATACGTACAGGTTATTGTGAGGTGACGCACTTTGGAAAGTCAAACCATACAGGTCTCGTATTATGACTGGTAGGGCAAGAGGGAGTGTACGGAACAGAGAGATCTAAGAGCACAAGTGCAGTTTGTTGAAAGAATGGCGAAAGGGACATTTAACATGCTGGACAATCAGTCAGGACATCGAGTAGAGGAGACTGAACATCATATTGCAGTTGTACATGTCATTAGTGAGGCTGCACTTGGAGTACTGTGTATGTTGTCAGGACTAGAAGGCCTGAGTTATAGGGAGAGGGTTGACATACTAGGTCTTTATTCTGCCGAATGCAGGAGAGTGAAGGCAGATTTAAAGGACACCCGACAGGCAACCCTTTCACGCAGAGGGTGATGAGCTGTCAGGGCAAGTGTTTGAGGCAGCATCACTTAGGAAGCACTTGGATAGGTACGTACAGGGATGGTCCTTGGAGGAATTTGGACCAAAAACAGAAGATGAGGAATAGCTGAGTGGGTATGGTGGTCGGTTGGGTCAGCGGCCATGTGTCCGTGCTCCACAAGAGGAAATCTGGTAAACAAGGGCAGAGTAGCACCAAGGATCGTTTTAAACTGAATTAATAATAGCAACACCACACCAAAATGAGGGGTGTGGATGGGGAGGAAGATAAAGATCACATCAAAATTCTATCTAAAGTAATCAAAGACATTCTATTATTCTTCTAGCAGTCCTCTCTGCCCCCCAAATGAGACCATTGGCTGAGCCTACAGCACTACAAATGCCTCAGCTCAGAGGCAGCAATTCATGCAATGTATTAGGAGCCATAAAGGTGGCAGAGCTGTCCAATTCAGGGCCATACCCAACCCCACGTCTCACTCCAATGATGCCAGAGGAGCCAAAAACAAGCTTTGCCTACCCAGCTCTTGGTGTGTGCAAAGGCCAGCTGTATCGTTTCTAATATTGTGACTGTCTTCCTTCTGCTGTCTAGTAATCACAACAACATAAAGTCAAGCAGTAAGACAAGCTGGAGTCTAATGCTATCTAATTATACAAATAAATGCTCTGTTTACTGGGCTCACGTGCCACTATGGGCAACTCGGCTCTATAATCTAACCAGTCTAAAGAAAACTCTCAGCTCCTCACTCTTTCACTATATTCTGCCCTTTTCTCATTTCACCTTCATGTTCTTATCAGTTTTATTTCTTGATTCTCACTATTTTTATGTTATTGAAATTCGAGTAATTAACAGTCTAAGCTCTCACCAATCGTCTCCAACAAATGTTTAAAATGGAAAACATTTTACAATTGGGACTTCCATAATATTAAAAAAAAACTCTACAGGTATTTGCAAACATGTCCAGTATACTATCTTTATTCAAAATTTCTATTTCTATAAAGATAGAAATGGAAATTTCTATCATAATGGAATTTTCTGTCATAAACAATGGTAAACAATACATAATTTTAATCCTGTATTTAGCAGTACGGTGCAATGGTATAGTTATCTTAAAGTTTAAAAAAACTCTAAAAAGCACTCATCAATACTGTATTTCACAATTGAATTAAACACCCACAAAATAATAATATAAACAGATGAAATACAGTAAGTCGACGTCAAAGACTGAACGGAAATCCGGCTATAAATGGAATTGAAAATATCAATAAATGATAGCCGGTGTCTCAAACGCGAGACGTAATCATCTTATTTTCTAAACTCCAAGAAAATATATCTCCTTCTGAAATACCGGCAAATCAAACACCCGATGGTACAGGATGTTCGTTATTAGCTCAAAGCTCACACATATGATTCCCGAGTCTTCAGCTAGCCGGTCCAAACCACTCGAAAAAGTTCCCAGCACTCACGGAAAGTGTTGTGTTACGACTATTAACTATACACACCAAATTTAAAGGATCGTAAGTACGCACACATATTCGAAAATAGATTCGAAGACAAGTCTACCTTGCCAGAGAATAAAACGATTACAAGTCAAATATGTTGCGAGGTTTTAATTAAAGTTGTTTTTGGGGAATAAAAATCACAAGTATAATTTTCGAGTACATGGTGGGAGAAGGCCGCCCTGCTAGCAACAAACCTGGTAACCAGGCAGTTGTGTCAATTTCACACCACAACAAAATCCAAAACATTCTAAATTGGAACGCTTTGTCTCAAAAATGACCGACACGAATTCTCTGGGAGCATAATGGAAACATTACAACGAAATGTATCAACATTCAGCAGCTAAAAATCCCGATCATGTCTCTCGACTTTTGTTGCCCCGAAGCGCCGATTACTATTGATGCAGAGTTGTCACGGAAGACTTCTCTACATTCGAGGCTTGATTACCTTCTCATCGTACTGGCAAAATCATATGCTCCTTCGTTGCGGAATGCTTATAGAGATCTGTGGCAGATAACCTCATTCAAGATGACAGAACTGAAAAAAAATCCTTCGCGTCCCATTCAGCCTGTTTATATAGAATCCCTACTCAATATGGCTCCGTGGCAAGAAAGTGCACAGCACTATGGGAATGGCTTCCATAAAAGGAGTGCTGTATTTCATTACAGACTAATACTCTATGAGTAAGATATATCCCATTGTGTATGAATGTATTTTTGTAATCACCTGCACCAATTTAGAGGATATATTTATCGTTTTAAATGCACACCGTTTCTTAACGGTATGCTTAATCTCCCTGCTGGTAATAACGAGTAGTGTAGTTTGGAATAAGGAGGCAAGTTCAGTCAATTAAGGCTCGAGAAAACAGAAGAAATTATGTAACGTCACCCAAACTCTGATGTTTGTGAATTCTCAATAAACAATATTGTCCGAAAATAAGAATACACAGCTAAACTTTCACACTTATCAGATCATCTTTGATTTCAGGAGAAGAACTGTGTGTAATTCTCGTTATGATGTCACGCACAGGCTGTAAGGTGTTTTAAAATATTGCAAACAAGGAAGGATATTCTGAATATTTTTTGTTGAAAATAAGATCATTTCAAATATATTTTAATAATTTTATTTGAAATAAGTAATTGTATTTTATCTGCCAAATCAATTCAATGGTGGTAACAATCTCTTAATTGTATTATAATACAAACCAATTGGTTGGATTCGTGGAATGATATACTAGGCAATGGAAAAGGAGATTGCTATGGTTTTAGTGGAGGGTGGGTGAAGTGGTATTGGCAGTGGGCCAGAGGAAGAGCAAGATTGTGAGAGTATGGGCTTTTTACCAGAAGGAAGAGAATTAATGGGAAATGAGAAGGGGCAAAGGAAGATTCATGGAAAGATGTGGGCAGGGAACAGAGGATAGGCAAAAGAGTAAGAAAAAGAGGGAAATGATAAAAGGGGATGGAAATAGTAAAAAGGTTTGAGGGGTTTGGAAGAAAGGAAGTGGATGGGGAAGATAAAGAATGGGTTAAAGGAGTAGGCAGGGAAGGTTAGGAGAAGGGAAGAGGTGCTTGAGAAGAGGAAGGGGAGAGGACTAAGAGAAGATGAGGGAGCACTGAGCAGAGGTGAGAGGAAAGAGAAAAAGGCAGTATAAGGCAGAGGAAGGGAGATGGTTAAGGCAAAGAACGTTCAAAGATAAGAAGGGCGTGGCATTGAGGAGTGACATGGCAAGAGCTGAGAAGCAGAGTTAAATGAAGAAATGAGGTAGGGGTTGGGATGGGGAAATGAGGAAGGGGTAAGGAGGGGTTGGGATGGGGAAATGAGGAAGGGGTAAGGAGGGGTTGGGATGGGGAAATGAGGAAGGGGTAAGGAGGGGGAAATGAGGAAGGGGTAAGGAGGGGTTGGGATGGGGAAATGAGGAAGGGGTTGAGGAGGGGTTGGGATGGGGAAATGAGGAAGGGGTTGAGGAGGGGTTGAGATGGGGAAATGAGGAAGGGGTTGAGGAGGGGTTGGGATGGGGAAATGAGGAAGGGGTTGAGGAGGGATTGGGATCGGAAATGAGGAAGGGGTTGGGATGGGGAAATGAGGAAGGGGTTAGGAAGGGGGTTGGGATGGGGAGTGGAAGGAGAAGGGTGTACAGAGGAGGGAAAAGTAGAACTGCAGGTGCTGAAATTTGAAACAAGAAATTATGGAAGAACTCAGCCAGTCAAGCAGCATGTAGAAACAGAAACTATGAAACATTTCTGGTTATTGACCCTTCCCCTAATTTACTTCAGCTGCAGGTCCTGATGAAATAACTATTAAGCTCTTGAAACCACTCACTAGTTTAAAGGTGCTATACAAATGTAAATGTAAATACAAATGTTGATCTGTAAAGTTATAAGAAGGTTATATACTGAATTTGTTGATGCTCGTTGTTCTCCATGCTAATTTATTTACTGAATACCAAAAGGATGAATGCAAACATTGATTCCAGTTGTAGGAAGCATAAATGAAAGTGCCCACACACTTTATGCTCAATCTTCACTTGTAGCTTGTCCATGCTGATCCCAGTGACAGTTGTTAATTCGACAGTGCATCCGGACAATGTTATAAACACTAAAGCAAGAAACTCAGAGCTGACAGTCATTGCAATTTATGTCACCGACATCAATCGGAACTGAGCAGCTGCATTTCAGAAACATGCAGAAAGTTTAAGAATATTCAGACTGAGCAGCTTTGGATTAAAAAGAACAGGCATAACTGACTTTTCTTTCATCATGGTGTCGAAATATTCATAAATCCTGATTAGATACCAAAATAGCTAAAATCAAAACATTTAGAAACTCCATAAAATAATTAACCAGTTAATATCCCTGAAAGTCATTCTGAGATATTTATCAAGTCAAGTCAAGTCAAGTCAACTTTTTTTGTCATTTCGACCATAACTGCTGGTACAGTGCATAGTAAAAATGAGACGACGTTTTTCAGGACCATGGTGTTACATGACACAGTACAAAAAAGTAGAATGAACTAAGTAATAAAAAACAACACAGAGAAAGCTACACTAGACTACAGACCTACACTGGGCTGCATAAAGTGCACAAAAAACAGTGCAGGCATTACAATAAATAATATACAGGACAGTAGGGCAAGGTGTCAGTCCAGGCTTCGGGCATTGAGTAGTCTGATAGCTTGGGGGAAGAAACTGTTACATAGTCTGGTCGTGAGAGCCTGAATGCTTCGCAGCCTTTTCCCAGACGGCAGGAGGGAGAAGAGATTGTATGAGGGATGCATGGGGTCCTTCATAATGCTGTTTCCTTTGCAGATGCAGTGTGTAGTGTAAATGTCTGTGATGGCAGGAACAGAGATGATCTTCTCAGCTGACCTCACTATCCACTGCAGGGTCTTGCGATCCGAGATGGTGCAATTTCTGAACCAGGCAGTGATGCAGCTGCTCAGGATGCTCTCAATACAACCCCTGTAGAATGTGATGAGGATGGGGGGTGGGAGACGGACTTTCCTCAGTCTTCGCAAGAAGTAGAGACGCTGCTGGGTTTTCTTTGCTATGGAGATGGTGTTGAGGGACCAGGTGAGATTCTCCGCCAGGTGAACACCAAGAAATTTGGTACTCTTCATGATCTCTACCGAGGAGCCGTCGATGTTCAGCGGGGAGTGGTCGCTCTGTGCCCTCCTGAAATCAACAACCATCTCTTTTGTTTTGTTCACATTAAGAGACAGGTTGTTGGCTCTGCACCAGTCTGTTAGCGGCTGCACCTCCTCTCTGTAAGCTGACTCGTCATTCTTGCTGATGAGACCCACCATGGTCGTGTCATCGGCGAACTTGATGATATGGTTCGAGCTGTGTGTTGCAGCACAGTCGTGGGTCAGCAGAGTGAACAGCAGTGGACTGAGCATGCAACCCTGGGGAGCCCCCGTGCTCAGTGTGATGGTGTTGGAGATGCTGCTCCCGATCCAGACTGACTGAGGTCTCCCAGTCAGGAAGTCTAGGATCCAGTTGCAGAGGGAGGTGTTCAGGCCCAGTAGGCTCAGCTTTCCAATCAGTTTATGATAGAGTTAGCAGTTTAAATAAAACACATGCTATCTTCGTAACTATTAATAAATCTGATAACAATATGAAGGAACTAATGACTATTTCCATTGAAAACTGTAAAAGAAACCATTCAACCAATACACCCAGTTCAGTTATTCAATGAAGTCGTGGCTGATCTGTAACCTAATTTCATCCATCCAACATAGCCACATATGCCTTGCTGCAAGCTATGACATTGTCCATGGGTTTATCCAAAAGTTTAACAGCATTCGTTCTAGAATTCAGCATTAAATTAGCAACATCACCTATCCAAAAACTCTGCTTTGCAAATTATACTTATGTCAGCTACTTCATTAATGTTATACACACATACAGGCTTGGTGCGTCTTCACAAAAAGAGGGTTAGATCAGTCAGTTATTATTTTTTTAGACATACAACGTGGGACAGACCCTTCAAGCTGCACCGCCCAACAACCCCGATTTAATCCTAGCCTAATCATGGGACAATTTACAATGACCAATTAACCTACCAAGTGGTAGTTACTGGTCAGTGGCAGAAAACTGGAAGAGCCAGAGAAAGGCCATGCTTTGCATGGGAAGGACATAAAAACTCCTTACAGATTACGCCTGAAGTGAACTCCAAACTCCAAATGCAATAGTGTTGTGCTAACCACTACACTACTGTGGTGCCCAGTTTTCTCCGATGTTTTTATTTATTAAAAATTTTTTTTAATTGAATTTTCAAATGGTTACAGAAGGAAAAAAATTATCAACCCCTTCCCCCTAACATAACCCTGTAGAAAGAGAAAAAAAGAGAAAAAAAAGAAAGGAAGAATGCCTGGTTATCGGAAGATCCCCACATGCTCCATGGAGTTCATAATAGCTTTAGTATATATATATATATTTATTTCTTTCCCAAAATAACCAATAATTTTATCTTCAGAGCACCTATATATTTAATCCTATCTTTTGTAAATAAGGGTGCCAAATTTTCAGAAATATTTCATATTTATCTCTTAAATTATAAGTAACTTTTTCAAGTGGAATGCAGCTAAAAGCTATATTTATTTTCATTTTCTTAATGTATGTTAAAATTCTTTTTCCTTTCACTGGTCCATTAAGCCCATTAACATTAAAACTTTAAAAATTCAGTAAATTAGTCATTATTTTTAACAGGGTTACTCCAGTCTATAGTAATACCTAACTTTTCAACTTTTGTAGTACCTTGGGGAATCTTTTTAAAATTCTCCGTGTTGCTATGTGTCTTCCCCCCTTGATTGTCCAGGCAAAGAAAGAAAGATAAAAAAAAATAGATTATAAAGAAAAAAGAACAAAATACCCCCCTAATATTGTGAATAAAAAAAACACATTACCCCACTCCGTTGTACGGGACATGGCAATCGCCATGATTACACACGTAATCGATCCGAAGTTCCCCCAGCTCCCCCGTAACATATATATACTTTTTTAAGAGAAGAAAAAATAGTATCACTACTCTTAATATTTCTCAAATTTTTACCTTTCTCCCCCTGTATCATATAATTAAGAATATATTTAAATATTCTTCTGTCCTTAAACATCCATCAACTCCATTCACTGTCCCTGTCTTCATCTTTAATCCGTTTCACTTTTAAATCTTTGGCTGTGGTTAGCGAATATTTGGGAGTTCTTGTGCAAATTCTTTCGCATCCCGATAATCAGTAAAAGATCTTCTTTTTCTGTCATCCAAAAAAATTATGAGGGTTGCCGGGTGGCGCAATATAAATTTATAACCCTTTTCCCGTAAAACTTTTCTCGTTGGGTTAAATTCCTTCTTTCTCTTCGAAAGGTTATAACTTATATCAGGATAGAAAAGAACTGTTCTCCCTTCTATCATCAATGGCCCGTTTCTCTTTCTGGCACGTTGGGCAGCCGCCTTCAGGATCTTTTCTTTATCTTGATATCTTAAGCATTTTATCAAGATTGATCGTGGGTTTTTATCAACTTGAGGTCTTGACCTTAAGGCTCTGTGAGCCCTTTCAATTTCAATTTGTCTCTTCATCTTCATCTGATTTATCCAGAGAATCTGATTCCACCTCATATTCACTTTCAATTTCAGTTCCGATCATAGCTGAGATTTGTAGTTTGGGTTGCTCGTGTTTGCACATGCTCCTTCCTTCACGCGTGCCCAATTCCTGTTGCTCTTTTGTTTTGGAAATGGTTGACGTTGCCCCAGTTTCCTGTTCTGTATCGCCGGAGGTAAAATGCACTTGAGCCCGAGGCTCTTTTGTGGCAGCCAGCCTTGATCCTTTCCCAACTTGTGTTGTCTTCAAAGTAGTAGTTTTCTTCTGCTTAGACATATCTTAAGACAATCCTGAGTAGTTTATAAGTAATTTTTAATAAGTATTTACTAACTTTTCTTCACTTAAACATTATTTTACTGGTTTTTTACGGGAGAGCTGGATTTCCACATCTCGATCCTATGTCATCACGTGACGTCCCCCCCCGATGTTTTTATTGTGAAAACATAGGCTGCAATTAAATAAGTGACTTGGCCTATTCAGAATCAGAATCAGCTTGAACATCACTGGCATATGTTATGATTTTTTTTGTGGTAGTAGTACATTGCTGTACATAATAATAAAAATATAAATTACAATGTATATATACTAAAAGCATTAAATTAAGTCTGAATCAGAATCAGATTTATTATCACCAGCACATGTTGTGAAATTTATTAACTTTACAGCAGCAGTAGAATGAAATACATGATAAATATACAGAAAAAATGACTATTAAATAGGGAAGTTAAAATAAGTAATGCAAAAAAAAGGAAATAAAAAGAAGTAGTGATGTAGTGTTCATGTGTTCAATGTCCATATAGAAATTGAATGGCTGAGGGCAAGAATCTGTTCCCGAATCACTGAGTATGTGCCTTCGGCTTCAGTACTTCTTTCCCGATGGTAACAACGTGAAGAGGGTGTGTTTTGGGTGGTGGGAATGATTAATGATGGATACTGCCTTCCTTAGATACCGCTCTTTGAAGACCTCTTGGAATCTATGGAGGATAGTACCATGATGGAGCTGAGTAATTGTACAAGTTTGTGCAACTTACTTTGATCTTGTGCAGCAGCAACCCCCCCCCCCCCAAATACCGGACAGTGATGCAGCCAGTCAAAATGCTCTCCACAGTACACTTGTAGAAGATTTTGAGTGTTTTAGTTAACAAACTAAATCTCCTCAAATCCCTTTCTTTATAACTGCATCAGTAAGTTGTGTCCATGGTTGTGTGACTAGGCACAGCTCAAATGCCATCCATATATTTGCTGATGATACAGCCATTGTTGGTAGAAGTTCAGATGGTGGTGAAAGGGTGCACATGATTGAGATATACCAGTTAGTTTTGTGGTGTCGCAGCAACAACCTTGCACTCAACGTCAGCAAGTCCAAAGAGCTGATTGTGAACTTCAGGAAGGGCAAGATGAGGATGCACAAACCAATCCTCATAGAGGGATCAGAAGTGGTGAGAATATGCTATATCAAGTTCCTGGGTGTCAATATCTGAGTACTGCAAAAAAGAGGAAAAATAGTGAGGTAGTGTTTATGTCCATTCAGAAATCTGATGGTGGAGAGGAAGAAGCTGCTCCTGATGTGTTGAGCATGTGTTTTAAGGCTTCTGTACCTCCCCTTGATGGTAGCAATGAGAAGAGGGCATGTCCTGGCTGATGGGGGTCCTTAATGATGGATGCCACCTTTTTCAGGCATTGCCTTTTTAAGGTGTCCGTGATGCTGGAAAGTCTTTGTCTGTGGTGGATCTGGCTGAGTTTACAACTCTCTGCAGCTTCTTCCGATCCTATGCAGTGGCCCTTTCATAGCGGACAGTGATGCAACCAGTTGGAATGCTCTGCACAGTAGATATTTGCGAGAGTCCTTGGTGACATACCAAGTTACCTTAAACTCCACGTGAAGCACTGCCACCGTTATGCCTTCTTTGTACCTGCATCACTCTGTTGGGCCCAGGATAGATTTTCAGAGATGTTGACACCCAGGAACTTGAAACTGCTCACCCTTTCCAGTTCTGATCCCTCGATGAGGACTGGTGCACATTCCTTTCCCTACCCCTTCCTGAAGTACACAATCAATTCCTTGGTCTTACTGAAGTTAAGTGCAAGATTGTTTATAATGTATTTTGAACTGAAAGGGCTGTTTTCTTTGTACAGCTGGCAACATAAACAAATGCTTCTACTTGGGAAACATGGGAAGAAAACAGAAAATCTGTTCCATAACTCATAGAAATATACTATAGTTATATTTAACCAAAAATTCAAGTTCATCTTTGAGAGTATTTGATAGCTTGCATAAATATGGTTTCTCTATGCGATACATGTTTAGCAATATGCTTCTGTAACCAGCTTGTTTCATGCTGAAACTTTCTATTTTCTCACTGGTTTTCTAATTAACGATGAATTGCTCTTCCATTCCACATCGTTCAACAGCACCAATTGCATTTGTATTGCTCCTTTAAAAAGAAAACATACGAAGATTCCACACAAAAGAATAATCAGACAAAAGTAGATGGCAAGATAAAGGAAAAGTTAGTAAATGCCAAGAGCATTTCAAAGAGAAAGGTTTTACTAATGAACCTACAGAAGAGAGGAAGGTGGAGGCAGAGATTTCCTGTGTGTGGAGCCTCATCTCAATGTGTGTGTGGGTTTCCAAGTCCCATTTTGCTCTGCAATTGAACTATTGCTCAGTCAGCTTATTCTTCAAACACAATCACCCAATTTGAGCCAACCACTTGTATTCATATAAAAATTTCTCTATAACATTTTTATTCATGAGGTAACAGTGATGCATTGATGTATTTCCTCAATATTACTTAGCTCTCACAAGAAAAAGCTTGTCCCATGTACATTGGAACATCCTTAGCATACAGTGAATTGTGTGTTGGCATCAAATCAACTCAGCGAAGATTGTGCTGGGTAGCCTGCATGTATCAATATGCTTCTGGTGCCAACGTAGCATGCCCACAACCCTCTAATCCTGACCGCAGGTCTTTGGAATTTGAGAGGAAATCAAGAGCTCTTGAAGGAAACCCATCTGGTCATGGGGAGAACCCCCAATGTCAGGAACTGATCCTGGATTGGTGATTGTTGGTGTTCTGACAGCATTATGCTAACCACTACACCATCATACCACCCGATATTTAATTCAAACTAAAAGTCACTGAAGACTTCCAAATGATTTCAACTGCCAATCTTATATAATTACAATAGCCTGGGGTACAAAGTTAAACATTACTCAGACTAAACTTAACTAACCAGGACCTACTAGGGTTAGAAAAGAACAGTTGTTCTTTTACAACACATCACTTCTACAAAAATAAGCAAACTTGCTCTTTTATCTCTCCAAGTAACTACAAGTCCACAGCACAAGTGCAACATACTTTGGCAGGCTTACCCAGAAAGATGACAAGAACTGACTTGTGAAATAGCAATGACTCATACTGGCAAAGTTGCAGGGTCCTTAACGAAGACACAGAGAACTTCACTTTAAGGTACACCATGTAGCTACATATGAAGTACTCCAAACAGAATGTGGTACGTGAGTGAAGAACTTTTAGTGAGGGAGTTTTTGGACAAAGTGTTCCAAACCTGAAGATTTTCCTCAGAGTGGATATCTACTTTTAGGGCACAAGCAAGAGAAAATCTGCAAGTGCTGGAAATCCGAGCAACACACACAAAATGCTAGAGGAACTTAGCAAGCCAGGCAGCATTTTGTGTGTGTTGTACCTACTTTTAGGGAATTTGAAGGATATCTGAAGCTGATGAACCAGATCCAAAGTGAGAGGAAAAGAATGTCTACGTTGGTCCTCACTCTAGGATATGTCTTCCCATTCCAATGGGCCAAGGAGCAAATGCAGATAACTTAATCTATTAAATTAATATAATTTAGCCTACTTGTCCCAGTTGTCATTATGCTCACATTCCTGAGAAGATACAAATACAGGACAGAAAAGACCACAGGCATTGAAGACATGCATGATATCTGGGACAATAAAATAATTATCAAGATGAAACTGAGGGCACATGAAGATGGAAATATCATCTACCTCACAATTTTCATGAGGCATGGTAAACTAGAGACAATATAAATGCATTGAACCTATGAAAATCTAGGCATAAACAAAACTTTGTAATCATCTAAGACGCAGGATGAAGTACCATCTGACACTGAATGACCAGAAAGTCAAATGCTACAACTTGAATAGGTATGTGGATTACTTCTGCAAAGCCTCCCAAAAACACATTTGCTGCCCTCCCTAGACAGCAAGATAAAAGGAAACACAAAAGAAGAGCAGTAATCATAGCTACTCCAAAACAGAACTCTAGCCTCTGCCACTACCCTGCTGAGAGGTATCTCAATGAACAGGAGGGTGTGAGACACTGACAGCACAGAGGAATGTACATTACCCACGGCCATCACCAGAATATGTACAGCAAAACAGTGCCTAGGACAGGGTGGTTGACACGGAAGAAAGAGGAAACCTCACAGATTCAAAGGAATCTGAGTTCAATCACAAACAAAAGAAATTTTGCAGATGCTGGAAATCCAAGCAACAAAATGCTGGAAGACCTCAGCAGGCCAGGCAGCACCTGTGGAAGATTACAGTTGATGCTTTGGGCTGAGACCCTTCAGTAGGACCCTACTGAAGAGTCTCAGCATGAAACGTTGACTGTATTCTTTTTCATAGATGCTGCCTGGACTACTGAGTTCCTCCAACATTTTGTGTGTGCAAACTGAATTCAAGGTGTCGAGGCAGTAACAGGTGCCCGGACACCCCAATAGACAGGACTAATCTCTCCTCTACTGAAGATTTGCATGGAGGAAAACACTCTTGCAATGTGTATATCATGGATCTTCAGTGCACAGAGGGTAGTGAATCTCTCCCTCCAAGGTGGTGTTGGTGAGATCATTAGAAATGTTGAGGGTGAAGATAGAACAATATTTGAAGGATCAAGGAATTGAGCTTTATGGGGAATTAGCATAGAGCAGAGAAGAACTGAGGCCAGCACAAGTAAGTCATGATCATATCAAACTGAAGGACTGGCTTGAGGGGCCAAGTGGCTTCCTCCTGCTTCAGTTTTCTTGTGTCCTTGTGCAACGTAGCCCAGATCCACGACATGTGGGATATTGGCCTCCTTTAGTCAGGAAATAATCTACAATAGAAAGGAGATAATGCCGATAGTATAAAACCTTGGTCGGACCTCAGCAGGAAAGCTGCCTGCAGTTCTGGTCACTAGGTATGGCACTGACAAGGGTACAGAAGAGATTCGCCAGGATGTTGCCTTGGTTGGAGCATTTCCTTAGAAGGCTACTGGAGAATCTAAGTCTGTTCTCCATGGATGTACTGCAAACCCAGAAGCTACAGAAAATTACCTGGTCAGGTTCAGTCCAGGATAAACTAACTACCCTTTTCAGATCCAATCACTCAGGATCAATCCACTGATATCACACCAGTGTTCTCTGATCATTGATGGCTCAAGTTATCTGCAGGAAGATTAAAAGGCCAACAGGGGAAAATGGAAGTTGAACATGAAACAAGTAAAACTGGGGAATTTGATGAGTGCTTTAATTTCCCAATCTAATACTGAGATGCATTAGGATGAACATCACAATTCTTCACTCTCAAATGCATTTAGAAAGTGAAATCCAGAAGGAAATGTGCCCACTACAAATTGAGGCATAACCTTACTTCTTCCAAAAGGTTTTCACAGAAATCCTTCAGACAGCGCAAGGTAATTTTGTAACATAGCCTTTCAAAATTTACTTTACTTGGAGTCAAGGTTTTAGTTGAACAAAAATGGAATAATCTGCCTCGCAACTCAGTAGGTTGTCTAGGTTGGTGTGTTTCCAGATGAATATCCTTGGAAGCCATGGCATGTGTTTAAGGCCCAAACCTGCTAAACTACACACTACGAGAAAATCTGCAGATGCTGGAAATTCAAGCAACACACACAGAATGCTGCCTGGCCTGCTGTGTTCCACCAGCTTTTTGGGTGTTGCTTAAACTATACACTACTTTGCTTTTAATCGACAACATCGCCTTTTTCTACATGTAGTAAACAGAGTGGGAGGAAACCCTACCCAATGGAAACACACCTCACTTGATATAAAGCACAGGATTCTGTCCACTCAAGCAAAGACTGCCCTGGTGATTCACTGGGATCAAATATCTGCTTCCATGTGGGACAATGGAGTAGACACTTGGTCAGCTTGATCAGGGGATCTTTGACAGAATATTGTCCTAGAAACTAATGGATATGCTTTCCAAAATGGGCTTAGTAAGAAATTCATAATTGAATATGACAGCTCTACACAGACATCAGGAGCACAATTCTACTTAAATGGGAAACAAAGCTTCCCAATCAAATCTGAACAAATCAAATGTCCTATTGGTTGTCTAGACTCTCAGGTAGGATATTGAATATAAAAGGGGTGATGAACCCAGGCAGTTAACTCCTGTTGTTATCTTTCCATCAGATTCACAATTGGTCTGCAACTGCTGAGGAACTATGGCCATTGCAAACTGGTCGCTGGTTCCAGAGATAATGGCAGCAAGAGCAAGGCCATGTTCTATGCCATCTGGTCTAATTTCTGTTTCACCTCTTTCTGCTGTTCTGTCCAATTATTTAAAGTGCCAAGGAACATGACTATGGCATATACAAGGTTGGAGTGTTTGGCCAGGATAAAGCAGAAAATGGTACTGTGGGAACGATACTCCCTCCCAGTTGGTCATGTTTTTACTGTGTTCTTTATGCTTACTGTGTTTTCTATTGCTGCATGCATCCACAATAACAATCATTTCATTCTCTTTTACATTCAGGTAGGATGACAATAAACAATCTTGAATGTTGGGATACAAGATGCTCGCACTGTTTCTAAAAACTGTGTAGCTGTACTTCCATTTCTGGCTGCCATGCTGCAGCAGTAATCAGTTTTTTTTCTTTGGAGAAAGAAGATAGATTGTGCTTATACAGAGGCAATGAATAAAATTCCTGCAAATGACTGAGAAATCCAATCAACATGGTCTTCAACTTTTGCGTGTGGCTGTGTCAAACTATTTAAAGATCATAGGTAATCCAAGTCCGATTATCACTGGATGCTTTAGTACTACTACTGTTCTTAAGGATGGGGCTGGAATTTTCCAGTCAGTTGGACCATATTACACTTCCTTCCCCTTACTGAAAGGCCACTATAGAGTTTTTTTTAAAATATACTGAATGTTTTCATGATCCTGCAAGATGATGGTCAAAACTGACTGCAAATAAACAGCAGAACCTTGTTTGATTGGTGGTAGTAGGACTCTGCTTGTCAGATTATTCATGCATTGTGAGAGTATTTTCACCACATGGTACACTCAGGTCAACTTTGCTTGTGGGAGATTGAGACTTGCATCCAAACTGGAATGTTCACTTTCCAGGATCTGGTAGGAAATGCAGTGGTTTTTGTCAAGGTTCATCTCAAATCTGAAGGATTTACTCCATCAGACCCACTCTGATCTTCCAGTACCAAAGAGTTGATCACTGTTACAGATTGACACATCTCAAAGTCCAGAGCTTCATGCTAATTTACACACACAGTCTGTGTAGGTAACACAAGTGCTCTAAGGGGAAAGACCAGTTTAAGACCCCTCACCACTGCACACAGGGGTCTGAATAAGCATAAGAGCACATGTAAAAAAAAATTGGTGTCAGGCTGATGTAAAGAGCATAAGTGGAATGTCATCTAGAGTATGGGGCTGTACTGTATATATTTGCAAATTCAGAAAAATTATTTTTGGGAAAACATCTTTGCTTAGAGATCCAGATTCAAACATAAACTTTGGTACTTTCACAACTCTCAAATTCACCACACTTGACACAAAGACATGATCCTCTAAAATTACCAGTAAGTCATTGGCTAAATCGAATTTCCTTTCCATTTAGATTAACTGACTTAACACATGACATTTTCCCCATGTGATTAACAGTTGGGAGAGTTTTAATGAAGTTAATAACCAGCTAGCTGATTTTGCCACAGCATCACAAAAACCCCTCTAAAAATTAATAGAACAGCAAAGCATAATTTACATTCACTCCTGTTTAGGAGTATTACCTTCTGTGCCATGAGAATTGTTTCAATATTATTTTTTCCTGCATGGCAATTTCTTACCTTTCTAATAGCACTTCCAGAACTTTTAGTAATTAGCATAAAGAGCTTTCTGTCAAGAACTTCGTTAGGAAAAAAGTTTCCTCCTAACTGTCTTGAGGAGAATAGAAATTAAAACCACTAATATCTTATGACCTGAATAGTCACCTCAAGATGACACCACCATCATGGATACTGTTCTTGTTCAATCTAATAGATGCATAAATTGTGGAATTATGGCATCAATTGCAATAGAGTAAAAATACTATTGCAATTTTTTCTAGTTACCTTACAGTCAACCAGAATAGTTTTTGATTTTATACAAAAGTGTTGACAGAGATTTAAATTTGCCAAATATAAATTGTCATCGTAACAGTGCTTCACAATTCAAGCATAAAGCAGTCATTAAATACATCTAATAAAGTTGAAATGTGTTGTTATGCAAGATAAACTGAATTGATTTAATTTTCCATTGTTCAAATGCTCCATGGTTATAGATATATACAGGATCCAATATTAGTAAATCATTAATCTTTCATTTATTAAATTTTGGAAATTAATCAAATATCTAGCAATAACTAAATGGTGCAATTTACCTTTAAGCCAAAAGTCAAAAACTATAAATCACAATTTATAGTTATTATAAATTTATTTTGGTTTGCAGTTAATAATCATTTTCTGGACCTTGATTCTAACCAAATCCAAAGGTTTTTTTATTCAAAAGTAGAATTCATTTCTATTGGTATCAATGTCCTTAGGTAAGCATCAATGTACATATACAAATGAGGAAAGCCAAGTTCATTAAATCCCACACTGCGGGAAAACTAGACATGAAAACATATCCATTTTCAGTTTAATTTCGTGACCTGTTTTTCATCTTCTGTCGATTCCTTTTGCCAGGCCGCTTCTGTGAAAAAATAGCAGAAATTAGCATTTTAAATAATTAAGTTTTGACCTTTCTTCTCTTTCTCCCAAAAGAGAAAAAATACAAGGACATAAATTATACAAAAGCATTGAAGATGATGAAGATCCTACAAATACATCTTTGTAGATTATTTTTCTGTTCCTCCACTGGAGGGCAATCATTTGGGCTTCTGATTGTCTCCATGGTGCTAACAATCAGGCATAAAGTACAGCCTCTTCCTTCTCCACCATCCAGGTCAGAGCTTGTTGTCATATGCACAAGTGTAGTGAGATACAAGTACAATGAAAAACCTACCTACAGCAGCAGAATCATAGACACGTAGATTCTGGCAACAACACAATTACACTTAAATTGTATAAGTCAGTGAAGAAAAATAGTTCAAAAAACAAGGTAGTCCATGGTAGTGCAACAGGTGGTCTTCCCCAAACATTTCTCCTTAAAATTCATCAGGAAAAAATATTAATACTTAAAAAAATCACTGCAGCATTGCAACAGTTGTTAAATTGCTTTCATTGCGGAATCAACCTGCCTTCCTTTTGTAGCGTATTACAGATTCCATTCATTGCTGCATTAAAAAATTTCCTCTGCCATTTACCTTTTGTCTACTTCATTTCTCTTATCACATTTACCAAACTATCATCTCCCTCCCACCCACTTTCATAATTCACTGATCCAAATTAAATAACCCTAGTACTGTATCCGGTGCTCCAGACGTGGCCATTTATACATTGGGGAGACCCACCGCAGACTGGGAGACCGTTTCGCTGAACACCGGCGCTCAGTCCTCCAGCAGTGGCGGGATCTCCCTGTGGCCTCACACTTCAATTCCACAGATCACTCCCACTCCGATATGTCTGTCCATGGCCTCCTCTACGGTCAAGATGAGGCCACACGCAGGTTGATGGAGCAATACCTTATCTCCCGCCTAGGTATCATCCTACCTGCCGGCATGAACATTCAACTCACAGACCTCCGTTGATACCCCTGCACCCCCCCTTACCCCACCCCTATCTATAATTTTAGTCTGGTTCTCTTTCTCCCTCTTTTTCCCTCCCTCTCTATAATCTCACCCTAGCCCTACCTTTCTTTCTCTTTTATTTCCCATAATTCTCCACCTTCCCTCAGCCCATTTCCCTCCAGCCTATCACTTCCCAGCTCTCTACTTCATCCCTCCCCCAACTTCTTATCCCCCCTCGACCATCCCATGTTACTTCACTCCTGATGAAGGGTTTTGGCCCGGAATGTTGTCACTACCTCCTCCCATAGATGCTGTCTGGCCTGCTAAGTTCTGCCAGCATTTTGTGTTTTTATTTACTTCCAGCATCTGCAGATTCACTTGTGTTGCCTTTAAATAACCCTAGCTTCTCCGCCTTGTCCATATCAGCATGGTCCTATAATCCTGAAACCATTCTGGTAAATCCCTTCTGTATGCTCTCTCAGCCCTTCATGTCTTTCTTAAAGTGTGATGCCTAGAACTGGACAATACCCCAGTTGTGATTGAATCAGTATTAACAATCACTAATAGTCCTGAAAAGGGTTTTGGTACATAGCATCAACAGTTTATTCCCAAGGTTGCTGCCTGACCTGCTGAGTTCTCCAGCATTTTGTGTATGTCAATTTGGATATCCAGCATCTGCAGAATTTGTGTTTATTAACAATTCATTGCTACTTTCAAGCTATTACTCTTTCTTTGTTTAGAGTTACAGCACAGAATAGGCCCTTCCAGCCCATTTGGGCTGTGCTGCTACCAACCCCAGATCTTAACCCTAGTCTAACCATAACGACCAATTAACCTACTAATCGACATGTCTTTGGACTGTGGGAGAAAACCGGAGCACCCAGAGAGAACGCACGCTTTCCACGGGGAGGAAGTACAAACTCCTTGGAAGATGTCAGGATTGTATTTCAAACTCCAATGCCTTTATGCCTATAAAATCCAGGATCTTGAATTCTTTGTCAACCTGCTCTACAACTTTAATGACTTATATACGTGTACTCCCAGATCTCTATTTTTTTTTGAGAATCAAGCCCGACAATTTATATTCTGTGAATTCTTTCTTTTTGCAGATATTTAAAATTTCTGTGTGCTAATTCCAAGAGCTTGCCTATATCTTTCCCTAAAGGGTTGAGCACAATCCTTCTCAAAAGTACAGCATGCTGCCAAATTTTATGCTATCTGCAAATTTGGAAACTGTATACTGCACACCCAGTCTACATTGTGAATGGCAAAATGGCAGAGGCAGTAGAGCTCTGCCTTACAGCTCCAACACCCTGATACAGCCTCTGCAGAGTTTGACCGTTCTCTGACTGACTGCTGAGGTCTCCTTTAGGTGTTTCCAGTTTATTTTTAAAAAGTTGGTAGGTTTACTGGCCACTGTAACTTGCCAAATGTTTTGTGTGCGTCCAAGCATGCACGTACGTGTGCGTGTAGGGGTGAGAAAACGGGGGAAGGTGTTGATCGGTACATGGACAATAAGACTGGGATTAATATAACTATGGAGTCAAAAGTCCCACAGGGCCTGGTTCTGTGCTGTATGACTCTATGAAAATGGTTGTTCTCACTACTTAACCAACTTTTCATCCATATTGCTCTACAAACTCCACAGGGTTCAGTCTCAATGACAAGCCTATGTATGATGTGTCACTCTTTCACCTTCTGAAAGCCCACAATATCAACTGCATTCCTACCCAACTTCATTATTTTAAAACTTTTAACAAATTAATTAAACAACCTTTCATGCTTTCATCCATCAGAACTTGTCCAGGAGACTGCTAATTCTGAACTCAATTATTACTTCTGAATGTTTTCCCATTCAAAAGCAATAATTCAGCAGAGGTTAAACTGCTGAAGCTGGGTTTAATTCTATTGAGCCTTATTCACAAAACAAAAATTGCATTTTCGATCTGCAGGGAGCTCCACTTACATTGACACACCTTTGGATGTTTATGGCAATGCTTCTGCAATTTTCATTCTTAATTCACTTAGCAACTCCAGGTGGATCCCATTAGGACTCACTTAGTCAATAAGCATAGCAAGCCTTTTAATAAGTTCATTGATTTTTTAAAAAAAATTGTTATTTCAACATATCCCTTTGCAGATACTCTTGCAACATTGTCTTCCTTGGAAAGACAAATGTAAATTATTTAATACCTTTGCTACAGCCCATCCTTATAAGAGTAGATTTTCTATGGTCTGATTTCAAGCAGTATCCTCTTACGACCCATTTAGCCATCCTCATATTCCACCATTGTCACTAAGTTCCTTTCTCACATCTGCAAATCCTATCTAAGTTTTCTTTTCTATATTCTTCCAATTAGCCTGAAGCAAAATTAATTTAAGCACAATGGCAGAGGCAAGTAGACTTTCAAGGAGAATATTCATGAGTTTCTGTGCATTTTGTGACTAAAATGGTGCTGTTTCATAAATTGTCAACTCATTCTGAAAGAATTGCAGAACTAAAGAAAAA
Source organism: Hypanus sabinus (assembly GCF_030144855.1). Lineage (NCBI taxonomy): Eukaryota > Metazoa > Chordata > Chondrichthyes > Myliobatiformes > Dasyatidae > Hypanus > Hypanus sabinus. The sequence continues at coordinate 42,801,898 of NC_082716.1, read as the reverse complement.
CTCACATTAGCATGTTTCTTTCCTCCTTTTCCAAAGCGGTCATTTTTTGAATGTGCAATTTTTGCTTTGAAGCTGGAGACATCATCGTAGCTTTCTTTGGTGTTCCTCTTTAAACCCTTTTTCCTTCCTCCAAAACCAAACTTTTCATTTTTATATTTCCTTTTTGCATTCATTCTGGATTGAAAAAAAAAGCACAATTGGTCCTTAACAACTGTTTTTCTAAGTCCTAAAATCTTATTCAATAAAAATCTACTTACATTATCTTACTCTGAAAAATTCAGAACAAATTTACAGAGATGTATGAAGTATTATCATAATGCTCAGGTAACAAGTCACCAGATATAGCTTTCCTTTGGTAAGAATCAATCTTTATGTCTCTAGAAGTTGAGACAAAATGGTCCTAGCACCATGAAGCCAAAACAATCTCAAATTGGATACCAATTGTTGCACCACACCTCATACCAAGCACAATACTCAAAGGAAAACAACTCAAGTCAAGTAGACTTTTATGACTGGTCTCTGACAGTGACACTTTTCTCCTGCCTGTTTAACTTGCAGTGAAACAGCATTTTCCGCATACTTTCAGTTTTATACATTGCATTAAACTGCTTTGCAAACAGCTCTGTATGATCCACAGGAATGAATTCAAGCTTCCAGTTAACTGTTATTTTAATCATCTGGCTCACACCCTTAATAGTTGATGTTTATAGCCTTCTATTTTGTTTGAATAAAATCTGATGGGATCTCAGGAAACAGCCTCTTTAATACAACCTTGCAGTCTTGACACTGGGATGAACAAAGTTAGATAATAACTTCTGCTTTTATTTCTTCACACAGCAGCTGTTCAATTATCATTTACACATACTTAATTTCCTTTTTGCTGCTGGCTTAGTGAGCTGTCCTATACAATTTTAGCATACATTTTTGTTCCTAATTAATATTTCTGGGTTTGCACCATTTCTGTTCCAACCCCCACCTCACTTCACTTCCTTTGCCTTGTATTTGAACTATCAACTTTTTACAGTTTTGGACATTATTAATGTTTTCCCCCAGGTCCTGTTCTTGTACCTTCAGCTTTGCCTTCTAGTTTTTGCATTACCAACTTTGACTTCCAACTGTTAGAAAACTGCTTTTTTAAAAAAACGGTTTAATATTAATGGTTACCCACTATCGTTTTTGATTATGTCATTGGTAATTGAGAAATACAACTAGGATCACAAATGTACTTTTCTCATTGATTTAATCTTACTTCCTTTGCTGCTGTGCAGATCCTCCACCACCTTCTTTCTTTGATGTTGAAGAAGCCTTATCACCCTCAAGGAAATCTAGTTTATCAGAAAGTCCTAAAGATAAAAGAAAACCAGAGAGAGAGAAAAATTTTTACTTGTACATGCATTTGCGAATAAATTAGAAAATAAAAACCACCTCAATGTATATCTGGTTTGTTTTCACTAAAATCCAAGCAATTGAAAAGAGTAAAAGTATTGAAACTGGAAAAAAATCTTTGGTTATCCTGTCATGTAAATGCAACAAAACAACCCCAACCTTTCTGGTACTTTTTCACTGCAGTCATCATGGCTTTCTTTTCCTTTTGGCGCTTCTGTATAACTTCTACTTGAACCTATTGATAAAAGAACAGAATTCATTGACAAGTTGCAAATTGCCTTTGTGGCCCCTCATCTGTAAATATGAAGTATATTTAAATGAATGTTGGGAAGGTCAAGTTCAGGTTACATCCTATTTTCCGCAAGTGTGCACAAAATACTGCTTCTGGTCATCTATCAAGAATTGTTACTTGAACCAAAAAATATCTAAGGCTGCTGCCTTAATGGTGTTGAAAAGGAGCATGAGAAATGGAACAAGAACAGAAGGAGTCGGCCACTGGCTTGTGGAGCCTGCTCCGTCATTCGCTAAGGTCTGGGAATATCTGCCTGTAGACTCAGTTCTACCAACCTGCCTTTTCCCCATCACCATAATTCCCTTACATTGCCAAAAAATCTAATTATGTCTTAAATATTTAATAAAGTAGCCTTTACTGTTTCCCTGTGCAGAGAATTCCTCAGATTTACTACTCTGCGAAAAACAGTTCCTCATCTCTGTCCTAAATCTACTCCCATAAATCTGGAGGCTATGTCCCTTAGTTCTAGTCTCACCTACCAGTGGAAACAACTCTCTTGCCTCTATTCCTTTCAAAACCAGTGGATTCTGGTTCAGTGGGACAGATCAGGACCAGTAAATTTTTTTTTAAGAGTTGCCTATACAAGTGCCTGCAGCAATTAACCAGAATCCACTGTATTTCTCTAAGGTCCCTCCTTATTCTTCTGAATTCACAGCAAGATAGTCCCAGGTAACCCTTCATCTCCAGAATCAATCTGATGACCCTCCTCTGCACCACCACCAAAGCCAGTGTATCTTTCTCAAGTAAGGAGACAGAACCGCAGGTTGTACTCCAAGCACGGCCTCAACTGATAAAGTTGTACTATAACCCCTCACTATAATTCCCCCCTCCAGCCCTACCTTTCTTTCTCTTTTATTTCCCATAATTCTCCATCTTCCCCCTAGCCCATTTACCTCCAGCCTATCACTTCCCAGCTCTCTACTTCATCCCTCCCCCCACTTCTTATCCCCCCTCGACCATCCCATGTTACTTCACTCCTGATGAAGGGTTTCCGCCTGAAATGTCGTCACTACCTCCTCCCATTGATGCTGTCTGGCCTGCTGAGTTCTGCCAGCTTTGTGTTTTTATTTTTTTTGTACTATAACCTCCCTGATCTAGAATTCAACCCCTCTAGCAATGAAGGCCATCATTCTATTTGCTTACTTGATAACCTGTTGCACCTGAAAATCAACCTTTTGCAATTCATGCACAAATATTCCCAAGTCTCTCTGAAAAACCACATGCTACAATCGTCCACCATTTAAATAACAATCTGACCTTCTATATTTCCAAAGTGAGCGACCCAGCATTTACCAACTTTGTAATCCATCTGTCAGACCCTTGCCCACTTACTTAGCCTATCCATCTTTCTCTTAAGACTCACTGCATCCTCTGAAGTTTACTTTTGCACTCAATTTAATGTCAGCAGAAAACTTAAGATATACTATACCCAATTCTCTCTTCTAAATCATTAATGTATATCATGAACAGTTACGGGCAGAGCAACGAGCTCTGCCGCACTCTGTTCAACACCGATTGCCAAGTAGAGAAAGACCTATTTATTCCAAGTCTCTGGTGGTCCGAAACATGGACTGTTCATTGCCATGCTACACAACCTACTGACCTGCTCCAGCACATTGCTCCGGATTTCCAGCATCTGCAGTAACTCTTGTGTCTATTCCAACTCTGCCTTGCATTGGTTAACCAATGCTGTATTCATGCTAATACATTACACATCAATCCATGCATCCTTTTCCTATAAATAGGTTTTTTATGCATTACATTATGGAACCTCTCCTGGAAAGCTTACAACATCCAACTTCTCCCCTCTATCCAATGAGCTCATTATATTCTCCAATAGGTTGTTCAAACAGGATCTGCCCTTCCTGAATCCATGTTGTGTCTGCCTGATGGAGCCACTTCTATCCAGATACTTCACTATTTCTTCTTAAACATTAGCTTCAAGCACCAGAACTACCCATGCCTAGAGAAAAGGGCAATTTGTACACTTAAAAAAAAGTTTAAAAAGGATTTGGCCAGATTTTGTTTCCTTGGTGGGTGGGCCTTTATCAAGAGAGACCCAAAATAAATCCTTAATGAAGTTAACTGAATTCCTTGATGATATACTTCTGCAGTATTCCCTGAAAGAATCAGTAAAGAAGCAATTTAAGTTAGAAGTGAAAAAAAATCACTATGCTTTATTCATTTTCCAGTGGCATTACATGAGAAAGTCAGGCTAACCACTTTAGAACATAGAAATATAACCAAATGCATTTCATGGATTTGGATGACAATGGTGAAGCAAAGACCAGTGCTTCAAATGGAGAACTATGATAAATGCTCTGATTCAAGAAATTATTGATAGCCATTTTTAGTTTGGAGAATGTCATATGACAAGATATTATGCAGGCCTGGAACAGCCATTTTGCCTGTTCACACAGTCGTACAGCATGGAAACAGAACCTCTGGCCCAATCAAGAGAGCCCATAACCTAAACCTTTCTATTTAAAGTACCTATTCATCTTTTGTTTAAAATGTGCTTCAGTGGCTTTCTCTGGCAGTTCATTCCATATAGATGCTATCCTTTGTGTAAAAAAAGTTGCCCTTCAAGTTCCTCTGAAATCTTTCCCCACTCACCTTAAACCTATGCTCTCTAGATCTCGATACCAATCTCTGGGAAAACGACTAACTGCATTGAACACACCAACAACTAAACGCAATACCATCGGCACAGGGGTACATCTGACAAAATTTAAGAAATGAATAGCTAAATGAAATTCACTTGGCTCTTCCCAAAGTAATTATAGATTCATAGGAGTCATTTCGTTGAGGTGGCCTTCTAATCTGACACTTCTCTGACACAGAAACAATTTATTTTTTCCCTGCAGGTTAAACAAGAAAGTATAACAACTTGAGTTCATTACTCGGCTGAAACTTAAATCAAGTGGTACCACTTTTGCATTTGTAGTTGATCTGTGCCTTTAGTCTCCAGTCACACAGCTCAATATTCACTTATGCTAACAAAATATAACATACTGGGATTAAAAAAAAAGATGAGCTAACATTTACTTAAGCATGTAGGCGAGAGCTCTACACTTTATTTGAAGACCTCCCACCTAATTCTATTGATTGGCCTAACAATGATTTTAGGGTTATTTCCTTCAATCTTACACTTTCACAACAGTAGAAAAGTTCTTTCAGTGCCTTTCAAACTCCTAACAGGTATCCCCATATAGCCCCCATAATTAAGCTTAAATAAAGAAATCACCAATGACTTTTCTTGCCCTACAATTTCACTGGCTTAAAAAAAACCTACTACTTTAAAATTATATCATAACTTCTGAAAATATGTTATAAGGATTGCTGAATTTTATCATTGGACAGAACCTGTCTATTTACTTCAAGAAAAAGGCCCTAACCATACAGTATTTGCATTATTTGGATGTTCATGCACAAAAAATAAATACCTTTTTTCCATATTTTCGTAATGCTCTGAGCTGCTTCGCCTTTTCAGACTTCTCCATTGCTGTCTGCTTTGATAACATTTTTTCTCGAATCTAAAAAAAGAGTAACATTTTAAGATTTAGACCAATGGGCTCACAGCAGACTAGCTGAAATTTGACCTAATGACATTCAGCCGAACATTCCGCAAGCAACCAGCTGAATAAGCTTTCTTTTGGTATTGTTTTATGCAAGAGTAAAACAAAAATAGGAGATCTCCTCATTCTCCTTAAAAAAACACAAAACCACCAAATTTCAGCTACAACTGCTGAAAAAAAGCATCTCTGGTAATGAACTAACTGTTAATGCAATACTAAACTATGTACTTAGGAAATGGAATGATTCCTGAAACATGTTTGTTTGCTACAAGCAGTGAGACAATCAGACATAAAATAAATACCTGGATATATTTAATTGATGTAATTCTGAGGCTACAAGTCAACCAATATCTCCTACCGCGGCACTCTTGCTAACTTAAGGAATCAGTCTGAAAGTTTTAAGGTACATTATACAAATGTATGGCATACCTTTTTTGGATAAGGAGGCCAAAGCTGCACAAAAGGCATATTATAACAAGTTGTCCTTGCTTATTCACCCCAAATCTCTTTCAGTGAAGGGCAACATACCATTCACCTTATCACTCACTTACAGTATATACATGCTTGTATGGGATTTGTGATCGATTGACAAACACCTATGTATCAACATTTCACAATTAATTACCTGATTTTCTTTTTGCTACCAAAGTACAAAATTTACATTTACCCTGGATTTGGTATTTATCCACTCATTCAACTGGTCTATATTGCCTCAAGGTCTCAGCATCCTCATCACAACCAATCAGGGTTAATGCAAGCTTCAATTGTTTAAGGACTACAAAAAGCACACCCTAAGCAAGCTTGCCACCGTTATCTATGTTTTTTTCTTAAAAGCCTAGAACCACAGATAACATAACAAATTGTAGGAAATATTGCTTCATTACTTATTGTTAACACTGTGCTTATTCTGAACTTGTAAAATAGTGTCCAATACAAAACCCATTTAACTTTCAATTATCTGTTAATACAAAATCTTTCCAATAAACAAAGATCTATTAGCCCAAGATCATTAGCACTTGCCTTCTGCATTTGTTGGTCTGACTTGGCCATCTCAGCAAAATAGTCACTTGGTCTTTTTGTTGCAATTTTCAGTCGCTGTAATCGAGGCAATGCACTCAATGTAGTTGCTTGTGCCTGTCGATAACTGAACAGGTGAAATTACAAAAAAGTATAAACGACTTTGCCACTTTGCTGTGCGGTAATTGTACTGAAAAGGCATGTTTGTTTTGTAAAGCAAAAAATTTCTATCTTCAAAGATGCTGATGGTTTTATCAAGATTGGTACAAATGAATCAAGTCTAAAGTTATAAACTATAAGAAATAAATCAACAGTTCATGATAAATTATATTTTATCAAAATTAATTTGGAAGGAAAAAGCATGAGATCGAAAAAATTTCCATTCATACCAGTTTGAGAGCAATCACACATTTAATTTGAAGTTGAAGTCCTTTTCCTTCTAATGTGTCATTTTAACAATGACAACTTTAACTTAATGTCATCTCACAACTTCCATCAGGTTTTAATAAGCAACATCCTTAAAATTTAAGAAATATTTTCATTCAACAACCTATCTATTTTGGTTGTCTATAAGTATATTGGAATGCAGTAATAATTAAAAACAAATCAGGATTCAGGGGCAATCATAACAAAATTCTGAATAAAGTCTGTCACCTAAACTTATAAATTTCAGAGAACCAGCTAGATGATGCCAAACTGAGTGGTGCTACAACAACCGCTTCCTCAATGACCGCAAGACCAAGGAGCTGATTTTTGACTTCAGGAAGAGAAACCAGAGGTCTATGACCCAGATCTCACCCGGGAATCAGAAGTGGAGAGGATCAGCAACTTTAAATTAGTTGGTGTTATCATTTCAAAGGACTTGTCCAGGGCTCAGCATGCAAGTGTAATTATGAGGAAAGCATGGCAGCGCCTCTACTTTTGTAGGAGTTTGCGAAGATTTGGCATGACATCTAAAAATGCATCACAGCCTGGTGTGGAAACACCAATGCCCTTGAACTGAAAATCCTACAAAGAGTAGCGAATGTGGCCCAGTCAATCACAGGTAAAACTCTCTCCACCATTAAGCACATCTACACTGAACGCTGTCGCAAGACAGCATCCATTATCAAGGACCCCAACAGCCAGGTCATGATCTCTTCTCGCTGGTAACAGGAAGGTGGTACAGGAGCTTTTGGACTCACGCCACCAGGTTCAGGAATAATTATTACCCCTCAACCATCAGTCTCTTGAACCAGAGGGGATAACTTCACTTGCCCCATCACAGAACTGTTCCCACAACCTATGGTCTCACTTTCAATGACTCTTCATTTCATGATTTTGATATTCATTACTTACTAATCACTATTATTTTTCTTTTCTTTTGTATTTGCAGTTTGTTGTCTTTTTCACACTGGCTGTCTGTCCTGCTGGGCGTGGTCATTCATTGATTCTATTATGGTTATTGGATTTATTGAGTATGCCAATGAGAAAATAAATATCAGCGTTGTATAAGGTGACATATATGTACCTTAATAATAAAAAATTTACTTGGAACTTAAAATAAAAGATATAAGTCCATGTAAAAAAAAACTCAAATATTCATAACTACATTGCTCTTAATGAAGACTGTAGGAACATCAAGGAAACAATACAATATGTTACCACTCCAGATGCTTTAGGAACTGATAACATAATGCAATGGCTCCTTTGACATTACTGCAGCCACCATTGGGAGCAATGCATACATATTATAAATACTCAACAGAACTTCGAGAAATATTTAGTATAGCAAAGTATGATCAACATGTTTCATAGAAGAAGAATTGAGTAACTGTAGCCACTCTTAAAAGTGATTAAACATCCATGAGATAGAGGTTAAGTGTGAAACATTATACTTACAAGAACACTTCACGCTGAAAGTCATCTTCTGGGTCAATATTTGAGTTTTCCTGTCCCACAGCTTTCCCTTCAGCCTTTGCTATGATGTCAGCAGCTGGGCCATTTGTCATGTCCAGTCTTTCCACCCACTTCAGGTCTTTCTTGAAGTCTTCTAAGCATTGTTTCAAGCCCACCTGAAGATTCACAAATATGTACATTTGTATATGTGCAATGACCAGCACAATAACAACTATGGGATCATTATAAGCACTTGCACAAGCAAAGTAAACATCCTTTGGTCTGTATCAGTCAAAGCTGATGTGCATTTCAGCTCATTCAGCTTTATTAAAAATACATCTAATTTACCGTGACTGTGTTAAATTCCAAAGAGATCAGCTTCTGGACAGAGCTAATTACCTCTTTCTGTGGATTTAACATCACATCAGTGGAAACAAATGTCCCAGAAGTTGGCAATAGCAGAGTAAGACCCCTTCTGCTAGCCTTTGGTAAGTTGATGAAAAAAGATCCTGAGGGGCAGGATTTATGAACATTTGGAGAGGCATAATACGATTAGGAATACACAGCATGGCTTTGTCAAAGGCAGGTTGTGTCTTACGAGCCTGATTGAATTTTTTGAGAATGTGACTAAACACATTGATGAAGGTAGAGCAGTAAATGTAGTGTATATGGATTTCAGCAAGGCATTTGGTAAGGTACCCCATGCAAGGCTTGTTGAGAAAGTAAGGAGACATGGGACCCAAGGAGACCTTGCTTTGTGGATCCAGAACTGGCTTGCTTACAGAAGACAAAGAGTCGTTGTAGATGGGTCATATTCTGCATGGAGGTCGGTGACCAGTGGTGTGCCTCAGGGATCTGCTCTGGGACCCTACTTTTCGTGATTGTTATAAACGACCTGGATGAGGAAGTGGAGGGATTGGTTGGTAAATTTGCTGATGACACAAAGGCTGGGGTGTTGTGGATATTGTAGAGGTCTGTCAGAAGTTATAGCGGGACATCGATAGGGTGCAAACTGGGCTGAGAAGCGGCAGATGGAGTTCAACTCAGATAAATGCGAGGTGCTTCACTTTGGTAGGTCAAATACGATGGCAGAATATAGTATTAATGGTAAGACTCTTGGCAGTGTGAAGGATCAGAGGGATCTTGGGGTCTGAGTCCATAGGACGCTCAGAGCTGCCATGCAGGTCAACTCTGTGGTTAAGAAGGCATAAGGTGCATTGGCCTTCATCAATCATGGGATTGAGTTTGAGAGCCAAGAGGTAATGTTGCAGCTTTATAGAACCCTGGTCAGACCTCACTTGGAGTACTGTGCTTAGTTCTGGTTGCCTCACAATAGGAAGGATGTGGAAACCATAGAAATAGTGCAGAGGAGATTCACAAGAACGTTGCCTGGCTTGGGGAGCATGCCTTATGAAAACAGGTTGAGTGAACTGGGCCTTTTCTCCTTGGTGTGATGGAGGACGAGAGGTGACCTGATGGAGGTGTACAAGGTGACGAGAGGCATTGATTGTGTGGATCGTCACAGGCTTTTTCCTAGGGCTGAAATGGCTAGCACGAGAGGGCACAGTTTTAAGGTGCTTGGAAGTAGGTACAGAGGAGATATCTGGGGCAATTTCTTTTAATGCAGTGAGTGCTGAGTGTGTGGAATGGGTTGCTGGCATTGGTAATGGAGGCAGAAATGACAGGGTCTTTTACAAGACTCCTGGACAGGTACATGAAGCTTAGGAAAATAGAGGGCTATGGGTAACCCTAGGTAATTTCTAAAGCAAGGACATGTTTGGCACAGCATTGTGGGCTGAAGGGCCTGTATTGTGCTGTTGGATTGCTATGTTTCTGTTTCTTTTGGGGGAGAAAAGCTCTGGAGACATAAGAAACTGCTGAGAGTGGAGAAAAAAAATCTGATGGAAGAGGAACTCAATGGATCAGGCAGTATTTGTAGGGACATGCATCTCCTCTTTTTTCCACCTCTGTCCAAATCTCAGGAGACTAAGCGTTTACTAACATTTATGATAAATAAACTGACACCCACAGTTACCCTGATTACACCCCCTCCCATCCTGCACCTTGTAAGGATACCATAACTTTCTCTTAGCTTCTGTCTCTGCCACATCTGCTTTCAAGATGAGGCCTTCTATGGCAGGACCTGAAGTGAATACAGTTATCACGGAAATCCACCCTCCCTTCTGCCTACAATTGCTGGAGCCTTGGCAAAGCAGCCAACGTAATCAAGAACTTCTCCTGCCACAAGCACTCTCTCACTTTCCCCTCTCCCGTTGGGCAGAAGACTGAAAACACGTTAAGCAGATTCACGGATGACTTTTATCGCACTGTTATCAAGCTCTTGAATGGACCTCACATATTCCAAAGACTCAATCTACAAATCTACCTTTTCGTGGTCCTTGCACTTGGTTTGCTTATCTGAACTACGCTCTGTGGCTACAACACTATATTCTGCAATCTTTTTACTACCCTGAAGTAGTTATGTATGGCATTATCTGACTGGATGCATGTAAACCAAAGCTTTTCCCTTTATCTTGGTACTTCAGATAATAATAAACCAATATCCTGATGACCACCTCCAGCCCAACCATCACCCACTTCTTCCTCCCCGCCCCAATAGGGTTCCATCCACCTATCACCCCTAGACTTTTACAAACTGGTGCTTATCCTACCCCTCCATCTGGTTCAAACTATGCTTCAGCCTTCTCTTTTTTCACCTCCCTGATCTGGATTTTAGCCCTTGTAACTCTTGTGTATCCATTTATCACCCTCCAGCCTCTGTCTTTCCCATCATACTGCTCTTTTTACCAGCCCCCAGTGCCTCCCCCCCACACCTCCTGTCTCCCAACTCCATCCCTCCCTCCCTCTGTCCTCCCTACCTGGATCCACCTGCCCAAAATCTCTCACTTTAATTAACACCTATTGGCCCCGCCTCTACACACTATCCTCCCACTGTACTCAATCCTCATTCAGGATCTCAACCCAAAAGGTTGTGTATTCCATTCTCTGCTGACTGACAAAGCACACACTTGTCAGTGTACTTGGCTTTGAAATAAATAGGCTCTGAGAAGAACATGCCAATCTTTAATGCCTGCAGCCACCAGGCAATGACTCAAAGGAATCCAATATCTGGCATCAAACTGTAATGATCAAAGTGGCTAAGCATTCAGTCACATTAAAGAACTCTCCCAACAAAATATTTTAGCATTAGTTTAATTAATAAAGGATAACATGTTAAATAAAGATCACAACATACAATACACTTTAATTACGTCCAAGCTTAAAAATCCCTTTATCATTTTTAACTCATATTTCAATATGGGATCTGCATATAAATGTAGAAACGTTGGGCTATATAGAATTTAAGTAGAAGAGTTTGCTAACCACCAATTAAAACTTTAAAACCCCACTTGGACTGTCTGAATTGGCTCAATACATTACAGGGGATTTTGTAGTGGGATTATTTTAATTTTGTACAAAATTCAAGTGTGCCAAAGTGCTTTTTCTTCATTCTATTGGAGAATGTTGTAAGCAGTTTGGGGAAGTGTACAGAACTATTAGCAGAAACTGATGTGACCACTACAATAAATCTTTCGAAATCCAACAGCAGTAATGCGAAGGAAAATATAGCACAACCTGCTTCAAGAGTCAGTCTGGTTAAGCAAATGATGTATCAAATCCATTCCTCTTACAAATGATGTATGAAATCCATTCTTCTTACAAATGATGTATGAAATCCATTCTTCTTACAAATGATGTATGAAATCCATTTCATAATAAGGAACTTTTAAAGAAAGTGTTTAGTAATAACGAGAAAAGGAAATGACTGGATTGCTATGAAAACCTTCCTGAGAAAATCTACCTGATCGCTTGCACCTGTGTGCGACTCTAAACCATTAAGCCACCAGCAAATACGCTCAGTTGTACGAAGGCAATCTGTTTGGTAAATCGGTGTATTACCGTCACATGTATCACGGTGGTATGGAAAACGTGTCTTGCAAGCCTCTCCTTCCATGAATTCTGTCTATACTTCTCACAGCTCCATGAATATCCCTTTTCTCAGCTATGGAAGGGCCCACAGTGCTGGAGACCGTGTAAAGCACTCTCGACCACTTTCAGCCTGAAGTACTAAATGGATGACCCATTCCAGCTTCTTCCTGAGAGTTCCAACATCTTCAGCCAATTTAATGCACACTATGTGGCATTAAGAAACAGCTGAGAACACTGACATCTAAAGAAAACTGTAGTACCACAGACATTTGCTCCAGAATGAGCTGTGCCTTTGGCCAAGTTGTTCCAGTACAGTTACAAGCATGACACCTGGTTAACAAAGAGGAACATTGCCCAGGTACATCCCCATCACAAAAAGCAGAACAAATACAACTGGGTAATTATTGGGCACTAACTACTTTCAATCATCAGCAGAATAATGGAAAAAAAATGTTGACAGTGCCATCAAGGACTCTTCATCTCATGTTCTCGATAATCATTGCTTACTTATTATTTCCTCCTTTTTGTATTTGCAGTTTGTTGTCTTCTGCTTTCTGGCTGACCACCCAAATTGGGCAGTCTTTCATTGATTCTGATATGGTTATTGTTCTACAGATTTATTGAGTATGCCCACAAGAAAAATAATTTCAAGGCTGCATATGGTGACATATGTACTCTGAAGCAGCACTTAGTTACCAATAACCCGATCAGTGACACTCAGATGGGTTTTCCCATAGGACCACTTGCCCCAAGGCATATACAGGTAGTCCCCGAGTTATGAACGTCCGACTTATGGACAACTCGTACTTATGAACCGAGGAAGGAGAAAACCGTCCGCCATTTTAAGTCGTTGCCATTGTCACTGTGTCGAGTGTTTAACTTTGTATTTGGCTTAAATTTTTCTTAGTAAGATTCACCCTGACCGCCCCCCCCCCCCCCCGCCATTCCAGTCAGCTGGTGGCGCAGTCAGTTCAGCACCGGGCTAGAGAACGGAGGTTCCCGAGTTCAATTTAGTGACAGACTGGTCCCGTGCTGGGTTGACTATTGATCCAGTAATTCCCATACCATCTGTGCAGAACTGATATCGAGCTCGCAACTCGACCTCGTAAAAAACAAACACTGCCACCTCCAGTTTAAATGCCCACGTGGAATATTGTGGAGGATCAATTACCCAAACCCAGCACAGCCCCCACTTGTCCCATTTAACCTGTCTCAGTGCGGAGCAGTTTAGCATCTGGGGAATCAGTGCTGTGGTCCTTCGGACCCAGCGGATCTCGGGAGCTAGCGCAGGCTGGGACCTGCCGCCCGCAGTGTTTAAATGCCTACTACTGTCAATAGCATTTGAAAGGCCTTGAAGACGTTTATGAAGGTGTAGAAGAGGTTTACCAGCATTCTACCTGGATTAAAGGGATGTGCTTTTACAAGAGGTTGGACAAACTTGGGTTGTCTTCTCTGGAGGGGCGAAGGCTGAGAGGAGATCTGATAGAGGTTTGTAAGATTATGGGAGGCAGAGATAGAGTAAACAGATAGTATCTTTTTCCCAGGGTTGAAACGTCTAATACCAGAGGCATGCATTTTAGGTAAGGGAGTAAATTCAAAGGAGATCGGAGAGGGGGGTGGTTGGAATCTGATGCCTGGGGTGGCGGTGGTGGCAGATACATGAGGGACTATAAAGAAACATTTCAATAGGCACATGAATGTGAGGAAAATGGAAGGATATGGGCATTGTTAGGCAGAAAACATTAGTTTAGTTGGCCATTTAAATTACTAATTTAATTGGTTTGGCTCAACATTGTGGGTTGAAGAGCCTGTTCCTGTGCTGTACTTTTCCATGTTCTATGTACATGAAGAGGTCAGGGATGGGTATGCTGCAGGTTTCTGACCCCTTTGATACATTCAGAAGTTTTCCACCATCTACAATGCACAGTCAGGTGTGGGATGGAACACTTGTCACTGACGTCATTACAATTTCAACAGCATCAAAGGAACTCAATATCAACCAGGATAAAGCAACCTGCTTCATTATTACCTCATCCACCAGTGAGTGGTGCACTATGGCTGTATTGTATACCTTCTACCAGTTACCCATTCAAGCTACTTTGACAGCACCTCCCAAATCTGCAACATCAACCTCCAAGTGAGACAAGGGTTTTAATTGCAGGGAATCATGTGCAAATGCCTTTCACTCCACTGGACACCTTGAATGAAGAATAAATTGCTCTTCCTGCATCACTGTAGGAACGGTCTGAATGTTTGAATTCTATTACCAACATCACATTTCATTCTCTTAAGAACAGGTATGTATGCACAATACATACTGACCTTGACAACAAGCATATTCTGAATTAAGAAATTTTTAAAAGATAATCCGTTTTGGACCATTAATGTGCTCAACATACATCATGTCAGAAGATCATGGCACCAGCTTCAGTCACCTTAGAGCAGGGGTGGGCAAACTTTTTGACTTGTGGGCCACAAAGGGTTCTAAAATTTGACAGGGGGGCCGGACCAGGAGCAGATGGACGGAGTGTTTTGGTAATACACCTCATAAGAGAAAATAAAATATCATGGGCTTTAATTTCAATTAAAAATGAACAAATGCATTACAACAAAATATCTGTCTTTGAAGTCCCATGGTATTTAGCTATTTATTGAAATGACTTTTAAAACACTGAAAATTCTGTTATCCTTCAAGATATTATCATCATCACTCTCCTCCTGACTGTCTTTATTTCAAAAACGGTAGGAGATGCAGGTCTACTTGTTCTGCTCCTTCTTATTCAATTGTCCCCCGTGCCAAAACTCAACAACGACCATCACAAGGAGAGAACAGTGACAGCGCGCCAGTATGCGGAGCGCGTTATTTGATCTGGAGCACATTTTTTATTTTGAGAACGTACGTGCACCTGCGCACTACTCATGTCCATCACTTAACAGAAATGACATGCTTATTGAAAGGCTTATTGAAAAAAATATTTTCAAATGCATTTTTTACATAACACAACGAAGAAACTTATTTTTAATTTTAGTGGGAACAGTGTTGTTGGTCTCCCTTTTTAGCCAGCGCATCAAAGTCTGGATTTAGTTTTGTTGTGGCGATTCTCAGGATGGATCTGAGGTGTTGGTCAGTTAACTTGGATCTGTGGCTGGCTTTGTTGATGTTCATGACGCTGAACGCCTGTTCACACAAATAGGTCGAGCTGAACAAAGAGTAAAGCGCAAATGTGGAGTAATACGCTGCACCTCAACAAAGGTCAATGTATATAGAGTGCGTCATCTATTGGGAAAACGCCAGAATTGCGGGGAAAAAACGTTAACAAGGTTTATTAATATAATTTCATCAAGTTCTGCGGGCCGGATTAAAAAGCTAACGGGCCGCATATGGCCCCCGGGCCGTAGTTTGCCCATGCCTGCCTTAGAGCAAAGACAGATCATCAATTTTACGTCACACACTGAGAAAATCGGAGCCTAGTATTAGAAGTTAAAAACTCACCACATTGTTGACACATTGCTTCTCTGTCTCCTCAACTACATTCAAGCCAGGCTTGAGTAAACCCTTGGAAAAAGCTTCTTGAAGCTGCGGAAAAGTAAACACTCATTGTGACAGGTTTAATGTAACTGCTGAAGTGAAAACTTCAGCATTTTCCTTTCTGACATAGTAATTCACCCAATGGATTTCAGGCAAATTTTAAAACAATTTGAGCTGAAAAGGAAATATTTATTTTTTTTAATTGTGACCCACATTATTTAATATTATATCCTTTTTCGTGCACAAGAACCTAAACAGGTTTTTGATGAAAGTATTTGAACTATTTGAAAATACAGTAATACTCTATTTGGTTGCTCTTCTTACTTAGGGCAATGTGACACTGGCAGGTCTGTACCAAGAAAAGTATAGATTTCAATAGTCAGAAAACTTGTCCGATTGCTTGATGGTAGAGCATTAACAAGTATTTCAGATTCTTAAAATGTTTTTCAAGAAGAAGCTGAAAAGAGTTCATTCCAAGTTGTATCAATGAGGTGTGAAAGTCCCACTGGAATTTAAGCCTGAAAATTTGCAATGCACTTTTATTAACTGTAGAAAATAGTTCTGATGGTCTCTGGCATGAATGCTAACCTTAAGAAGCACAAAGTATTTCCAGGCTACTAATGCACTTGGGACCTGGAAATGACAGGGCTTCGTATTGTGCCATTCCACAGGTATATTACATTACGCCTGGAAATTGGATGTTTAAGATTGACTGGCATGCAGTGGATAGAACATAGAGCACAGCACAGGCTCTTTGGCCCATACTCTTGCGTCTTTCTAAAAAAATCTAATCCTTCCCCCCTACACAGCCCATAACACTCCCTTTTTCTTACATCCATATGTCTATCTAAGAGTCTCTTAAATATTCCGATTATCATTACCACCAACCCTGGTGGTGTAATTTAAGCACGTATTACTCTGTACAAAAAACCTAACTCTAACATCTCCTCTATACTTTAAATGGATGACCTCTGGTCATTGCTGCCCTGCCTGGGGAAAAACGCATTAGCTGTCCACTATATCTGCCACCCATATTTATACACCTCTATCAATTCGCCTCTTATTTTCCCTCCTCCAAACAGAAAAGCCTCAGTTTTCAAGATACCCCAATAGAGAGTGAGAATTCATCAGCCCCAAGTTCCCTGAGGGTGTCCAGACATTTAACACAGTCCAACATCAGGCACTTTGCCGACTGTGAACCTGAAAACAATAGTCGGTTTCTTTTGGACGGTTGTAATGATGACTGGAAAGTCAGCTTTTCCGAAATGGAACAAGTAACCGATCAAATTGGACGAAAATCACACAATTCTGTATCAGCATAGCGTCCGCTAACCCCAAACACGAGAGATTCTGCAGATGCTGTAACGTTGAGCAACACACACAAACAAAAAATGTTGGAAGAACTCTGCAAGTCAGGTAGAATCAATGGAGGAAAATAATCGACGTTTATTCGGGCCAAGACCGTTCATCAGAACTGAAGTCAAGCCGACCTCCTCAGCCCGAAACGTCCACCGTAGACGCTGCCCGATTTGCTGAATTCCTTCAACGTTTTGTGTGTGTTACCGTTTGAAAACGCCGCTTTCCTTGTTAATCACCTAGAAATTATATATTTGACCACTTCAGTAACTGGTAGTTAATACACTCTACCATGCTCTAGAGAAGTAGAGCACCTTCAATCGGCGAGCATTTACAGCCTGAACCGCGAGCTCCTCCAACCAGGCACGTGTCCACAGTTCCCAACGAAACAAACGCACCCTCCCACCCCAACCCCGTTACTACAACGTATGAAAGTCCCGTTTCAAAAGCCATCTAACCTCCAAGTCGGACAAATCCGACCCCTCCAAGTCTGACAGGGACTCAGATTCCGACTCGGACGTACCACCGCGCTCCATGCCACCACCGTTAACAAAGCGGAAGCACTTTTCCCGGTCCCCCAGCAACTACTGTCCGGAGTCAACAAACCCCCCCCTTTCCTAGTTCTAGGCAGCAAGCGTTTGCTTTAACAATTTATTAAATCTCCCATCGTGGGTGAAACTGATAAAAATTATCTCATTTTGTGTTTTCTATCCCTCTCCGTTTAATTCCGGGGAAAGAGACACTTTCTTTCACGTTCTTGAAGAGTCGGTTCGTTGCAAACCGGACACTATACTGCTGCGCGCAAGGTGAATTATTTCAAGTCGCCGGTAGATGGCAGACTCGGGCTAGTCATCGTGTTCAAGGCGACCGAGCAGCGGAGGCTAATGGAGAGGAATGCTTGGGAAAGAGTGATAAAGGGTGGGAAAAGTGAGGAATAATGCGCTGAGAAGGAAAAGTGCAGCTGCTGAAATTGTGAAATAAGATTAGAAAAGCTGTGTCCGTATCAGGTTCAGAGAAGGAGAGTGATTTCAACCAGCTGGACACAGTTATTTGTTTCGGATCATACACCTCTCCATTGTAAAATGTCTTTTTATTGCCACTTGTATTGATGTGTTGCGTCGAGCGCTCTGGTCGGTTATTTTTCTGGAAGATCCACATTTTCTCTGTTAGTTATTCCTGTCTCCAGCCACCAGACGTAAACTTCAATAAATGTGTGAATTGGCTAAGAAAGGTCGGGAAATTAAATGGCATGACAGTAGATAGTAGATTAACAATAATTGACGTCAAAAGAAAATAATTGAATATTTAATAAATATAAAACTCATTGCAAAATGCGAATCCATCAATAGCTTCATCCTTTACTTATCACTAAATAGGTAATAACAGGAATTAATTCCAAAAGCAGCCATTAATTTTACCGATTAAACGCGACTTCTGGGATTGACTTAGAGTTTCCAAAACCAGCAAAAGTAAACCAAAGCTCGATAGGATAGGGAAAATAATACTTAACAGTAAGCTAGCATGAAATAAACAGTTTTTAAGAAAACGTTGAAAAGGAGAAAGCAGCAAGTGTAAACATTGGCTCTTTAAAGGCAGTGATTGGAAAAATAGAACAGGGATAATGCAAAGGCCAAGTTATTAAACAAACATTTTTATACATTTCTTCAGAGTTGAAGTAAATTTCTATTAAAAATGAGTGGGAAGTTAATCTAATCTTCAGAGAACAGACAAAATTAATATCAGTAAGGAAATTGTGTTAGAACTAGAAAATAATGAATATTGTTGAGCTGATGGTCTACAGTACATCTTTGATTTCTAAAGTGGATGAAGAGCTGATGGTTGCATTGATACTGATTTTACCAAATTTACTAGATTTTTGATAAAAACCAATAGATTAGAAGGAAGTAAAACCCCACTATTCAAGAAAGCCAAGAGAGGATTCAAGGATAGTTAGACCAGATTTCCTGACACAAGTAGTCCCAAGTGATAGAGTCCACTATTAAGGATGTGTTCAAAAATGAAGTACATTTGTCATCAAGAGGTACATATCTCAATATTGTCATGTATATATGAGATTCATTTTCTTGCAGGTATTCACAGTAGAACAAAGAAATGCAATAAAAGCAATGAAAAACTACACACAAAGACTGACAATGTGCAAAAGACAAACTGTGCAAGTACAAAATAAACAAATGAGTGAATAAACTAACAAACACAAACAAATAATACCAAGAACATGAGTTGTACAGTCCTTGAAGGTGAGCCTGTAGGTTGTGGAATCAGATCATTGTGAGGTGAGTGAAGTTATCCATGCTAGTTCAGGAGCCTAATGGTTGAAGGGTGACCCTTAGGGAGCAATGGGTGGAAGGGCAGAACTCCCACCAGGCAGCAGCAGTCCAGCCAGACCTGCCTGACAGAGGCAAGGGATCAGAAGGAAGCTGGGTCCAGGGTGAGCAGCAGGACTACCGTGATACACCAGGTACATGGGAAAAGGCAACAAACAGCACAGGCAAAGCAAATAAGGCAGAACAGCAGGACCAGCACACAGGGGAGAAGCAGGGGAACAAGACCAACCAGATGGAACATATACAGAACAGGGCAGAAACAGATCCAGCCAGTTAAACCAACTTCAGAACAGGACAACCCCACAAGCAGGCTCAGTCCCTGAGCCCCTTATAAACACCTGCCCCCTAATAGGCAACAGGTGTACCTCCTTAAGCCAAGATGATCCAATGGCTCTGTGTGACAGGAGGGCTGGCTGCAAGGCCCGGAATCCAGAGTCCACGGACCGGAGCAAGATCCGGAAGGCGGGCTACGGACCGGACCCCAACATTACATTCAAGCCAGTGACAGAACCAGTCAGGATATTCTCCATTGTGCATCTATAGAAGCTTGTCAAGGCTACATACCAAAAATGTGGGAACTTCTAAGAAAGCGAAGGCAATGCTGCGCCTTTTTTGTAAGAGCACTTATGTACTGGTCCCAGGACAGATCCTCCAATATGATAACACCACGGGATTTAAACTTTCTGACCCTCCTCACCTCCGAACCTGTAATGATGACTGGCTCATGGATCATTGGTTTCTTCCTCCTGTAGTCAATAATCAGGTCTTTTGCTGACATTGAGTGAGATGTTGTTGTTGCGACAAGGCTGTATCCACTTGGATACAGTATATAGAGGAGAAATTATGCCTGCTAAATGTAATATGTCTAAGGATTCATCTAGCTGAGTAGCTTCTGCTGTAAATCCCCAACCTCAGGAGTTTCTATTTGGAAACAAATACAGGGATCTCTAATTGAACAACTCCTATTTAATTCAGTTAACGCATTTATTTCAAGATTAGAGGAAAAAAAAAGAAATGTATACTTTAAGACTACATAAGTTATTGTCATTGTTAAGCCTATCACCCCTATTGGGACATAGGCTGTCAACAGCAATTCACCCGATTCCTCTGTCCTGGACCAGTCTTTCAAGTTGTCCCCAGATGTAGCCTAATGTCAAAGATGCTTCCTCTTGCAGGATGAAGTGTTTGGAGCTTCTGTTGGCATTTCTGTAGCTCTGGGTTTTTACGAGATGGGGTGGCTCACCCCATGCCCAATTCTCTTCCTTTCACAGCTGGGCTTGGGGCCGTCCATGGTGGAGATGATGACTACATAGGCCCATTTTTGTATTTTTGAAGCAAGCGGTTCATTTTAGAGTTTGTTTGTTTGGAGTTTGAAAATAAATGTTATTTAACATTTCCAAATCTTTTCTCTCTTCTAAGTAAATTAAGAGAAATAGGACTAGAAATTGTAATTAAAGCTTGCAGGATTCATATCTGTTTGTCCTGTGTATTCTTTGTTAGTGACAGAATGACGTCAACTCTTAGAACTGAACTATCCCTCGAATCCAATCTCTTCTGGATTTCATTGCACAGTATTGTGAAAGCTATACATGTCTGAGCACGTGAAAGTGATCACTCTTTCCAAAATACTCTCATTGAATCTCCATTCAACCTGGCCAGGCTCATTTCCCAATACAACGGCCCCTTGTTGAGTAAGATTACCAGCATATTGTTTCAAGAAACCTTGGATTCACTACAATCTGCCCCATCTAAACTTTTGGCTCAAAGGGAGTCCCAGTAAATATTGAAGAAATTTAACCACAACTATCCAGTTGCTTACATATCCTTCCATAACCTGCCTAAATATCTGTTCATCTGTCTCTTGCTGGCTATTGGAAGGCCTATAGCAATGATTGAACCTTTCTTATTTGTGAAATGTCCCCATTTTGACTCACTGCATGATTGTGTTCTTCTCCCTGCAGTCCCCATGTTCAGTCTTAACGTATTTTACCAAGTACCTCATCTTGTATGCTTGACTCAGTATCAAAAACCATGTTTTTCACTTTCTCACAACCTGTCATCTGTGTTTCTCAGCTTCTCACAACCTGTCATACCCTCTTTGTGCCTCACTCTGTGATGGATGTATGAAATGTGCAATGGGTTTATTTGTCCTTGAAAAGAAATACAGGGGAGGAGAGTGTCCAATTTTTTCACAGCAAGTAACAAAATCCAGGTATTGGCAAGTAACAGGTAAGGTTACTGATTAGTCGCGTTTTCCACTGCCAATAAAATTAAGTTATTTATACTGCATGTTGCAGCAGATAGTCAATGGTATAGCAGTGATTGTCCCCAATTTGAATAATAATCCATTGCTACCTCTGCAGAAAACATACCAATAGAACAATTGGAAAATCTTGCTAGCAGTTTAATTAAAGGTATTTACAGATAAAGTCTAGATATACAATAGGGACAAATATAAATTGTAATAGAGGTAATTTTGCTCTGTAAAAGAATTGTATAATATAGAAAATAAATTCCTTCCAATCACAACTATGGAAGCAATGGTTGAAGAGGTGCTGAGTTATACTTGACTTACAAAGGGCTTGGAGACCCTCCATACGAACCCTGTAAGGACATTAAATTGCATAACAAATCCTTAGTGGGTAGAACATCACACATTCTATCAATCTGTATTCTTGGCCATTTTCCTCCCGGTTAACTTGTAACTCAAATTCAAAAGTTACCTGCAAATCTATTTTGGATGAAAACCCCTTTGTGCAGCCTTATTGAATGTTTATTGTGGGTCCATATTTACACTTGACTATCTGAGTAGTGTCCCACTTCTCCTCAGACTGAAAAATACTGTACTCAGAATGAAGAATACTCATTGAACCTTTTGCATTCATTAACTGCATAACCGTTGGCAAAGGTTTAATTGATTTCCCTTTATAATACTATCTTTTATCACTGTGACTTTTCAATGCAGTTGAATTGACATAGAGGAAAACATAGATTATTGCGGGTAGTCTCTGAGCCTGGCTCTTACAAAAATAAAGGATTTCTTCCTTAGTTCTGTTTTCCAATTTGACATTTTTAGGGGAAATCATTTGTATCTATCATCTATGAATAATTTATGTATTTACAGGAAAATCTCTTTGCTTTTTATAATTTGGTTTTCTATTATTTTACAACTGAGGTTCACATTCTGTGCTTTACTTGTTTACTTTATTGTTTGCACAGTTTGTTTCTTTTCTCTTATTGGATGTTTGTCAGTCTTGGGTCCAGGGTTTTATGCATTTCTTTGTTTTGTGGTTGCCTGCAAGAAGATGAATCTCAAGGTTGTATATGGTTTATGTACATTGATAATAAATTTACATTGAAACTTTATTTGAGTAATAAACCCTCACAGGCACCTCATTATTGGAACCCACATAGCCTGATTTACCACCTTTACACAGGATCAGTTATACAATCGTGCATGAAATATCTTGAAAACATGTTGCACGATTCTTTGACACCCTTTCTCTTGTTTTTTTAAAAAAAATTTTTATTAGTTTTTCAAACCATTTTACAAATTAAAAACCCCAAATCCCAATGAGGAACATTAAAACAGTACAAAATTAAGCATACAATAACAATATGCTACAAAGGAAAATTTAACAAAAAAAAAGCACCTAAATTAAAGACAAGTAAGCTTAGTGTACTCCCCAAGCCCCACAACACAAGAAAAAACAACAGCAACTCCAGGCCAACCACAACACAATATAGAGAGTGTAAGTCAGGACAGCCAAACTCCCAGACTGTGAATACACTCAGCAACAGAGGATAATAATGCCTTCTACCAGAAAAAAAAGGAGCTGAAAGCAAGGGACCAAAAAGAAAAAACAAACCCTAGTCAAGAGGAAGGTTATGAAAGTACTCGATAAAAGGTCCCCAGACCTTATGGAACTTTAGATCCGAATTGAGAACTGAATAATGAATTTTTTCGAGGTCCAAACAGGCCATGATGTCGTTAAGCCATTGAGCATGAGTGGGTGGGGCAACAGCTCTCCATCTGAGGAGGATCAAGCATCTAGCCAGGAGAGAGGCAAAGGATAATATTCGGCATTTGGTCGGACCCAGACATAAATCTGTCTCGCCCCAAAAACCGAACAGATCAATTAAGGGGTTTGGTTCTAGGTGCTGATTCAGAATACACGATAACGTAGTGAATACATCTTTCTAGAATTTCTCCAAGCTAGGACAGAACCAGTACATATGGATGAGAGAGGCCACGCCCCTCTGGCATTTATCACAAAGCGGACAAACGCTAGGGTAGAATCGAGATAGTTTAGATTTAGACATATGGGCTCTATGAACAATCTTAAACTGTAAAAGGCAGTGGCAAGCACAAAGAGAGGTTGAGTTAACCGATTTGAGAACTGAATCCCAGCTCTCCTCAGATAAGGAGATATTTAAATCCTGCTCCCAGGCCATTTTGATTTTATCCATGGGGGCCTGTCGTAAGGCTGCTAGTTTATCTCGGAAAATTGATATTAAGCCTTTACCTAGTGGATTCATGGAAAAAAATAGGTCCATAGCATTTTTCGCAGGCATTTCAGGAAAGTTAGGAATTAAAGGAGCAATAAAGTGTCGGATTTGGAGATATCTGAAAAAATGAGCATTGGGCAGATTGAACTTAACAGAGAGCTGCTGAAAGGAAGCAAAGCGATTATCAATGAAAAGATCTTCAAAATGTCTAATACCCTTCCTATACCAAACCTGGAATGCTGAATCATATGTAGTAGGTAAAAAAAGGTGATTATGAGCAACAGGGCTGGAAACGGAAAACCCCTGGAAACCATAGCATTTCCTGATCTGAGCCCATATACGCAAAGTGTGTCTAACAAGAGGATTAGCTATTGATCTGGGCAGACGACTAGGGAGTGCAGAGCCAAGAAGTGCAAAGATAGATAATTCTTTAGTGGAGCTCAGCTCCATCGCCACCCAGTTAGGACACTCGGGTTGGCCATGGAAGAAAGACCAGAAGGTAGCACAACATATATTGGCTGCCCAATAATATAAACAAAAGTTAGGTAAAGCCATGCCACCCTCTTTTTTAGATTTTTGGAGATAAACTTTATTAATTCTAGAGCGCTTATTCTGCCACAGATATGACAAAATAATAGAGTCTAAGGAATCAAAAAAAGATTTAGGAATAAAAATTGGGATAGATTGAAATAGGTATGAAAATTTGGGGAGAACATGCATTTTAACAACATTAATACGACCTACCAAAGACATAGATAGAGGTGACCATTGTACCAGATTCTGTTTTATAGCATATGAAAGATTGGCAAAGTTTTCACGAAAGAGATCTTTAAACTTCCTTGCGACTGTAATTCCAAGATAAGTAAATTGATTATGGACTACTTTAAAAGGGAGATCATGAAATGTTAGTTTTTGTGCTTCTTTATTTAATTGGGAGAAGTTCACTCTTATGTAAATTAAGTTTATAGCCAGAGATCTGGCTAAACTGGTCAAGAAGTGAAAACATTAGAGGTAAGGATGTAGACGGATTTGAGAGTAAGAGTAATAAGTCATCAGCATAGAGAGAAACTTTATGCTCAACATCCCCTCTCCAAATCCCAGTCAATTCAGGGCAGTTTCGAAATGCTATCGCCAGAGGTTCCATAGCCAAATCAAAGAGAAGGGGACTTAAGGGGCATCCCTGGTGTGTGCCACTTTTGAAATTAAATACTTGGGATTTCTGAAAATCGGTTAAAATAGACGCAGCAGGACACAGGTACAGCAATTAAATCCAAGAGATGAAACTTTGGCCAAGGTCAAGTTTTTCTAAAACTGCAAAAAGGTAGTTCCACTCTATACGATCAAAGGCTTTCTCGGCATTTAGGGAAATAACACATTCAGGGATCCCAGTTGGAGGTGAGTATAAGATATTAAATAAATGCTGAATATTAAAAAAAGGGAGACGGTTTTTAATAAAGCCTGTTTGGTCATCAGAGATAATGGAGGGAATGATGGTTTCTAATCTATGAGCCTAAATTTTAGCTAAGATCTTTACATCAACATTGAGCAGAGAGATCGGCCTATACGAGGAACACTCTGTTGGGTCTTTGCCCTTTTTTAAAAGAAGAATAATAGATGCCTCACTGAAAGAGGGTGGCAATTTGCCGTAATTAAACGAGTCAGATAATACTGAAAGTAACTGAGGAGAAAGAAGAGAAGAGAATGATTTATAAAATTCTACAGGGAACCCATCAGGTCCAGGAGATTTCCCTGAGGACAGTGCAGAAATTGCAGTAGATATTTCTTCTAATGACATAGGCGTATTGAGTTTGGCTTCGAAATCAGATGAAAGTGAGGGGATATTCAGATTCTGTAAAAATTGATCAACAGAGATATTGTCATTCAGAGATTCAGAGGAATAAAGCCGAGAATAAAAATTTTTAAATGCGTCATTAATTTCTAAATGATCCGATGTAAAGTCTCCGTTTTCCTTCCAGATCTTTGTAATATGTTGTTTGGCTTTGGAACGCCTCAGCTGATTGGCTAGGAATTTACCAGACTTATCCCCATGAATGTAAAAGCGACTCTTGCTTTTGAGAAGTTGGCGTTCGACAGGTTGAGTGGACAGAAGGTTAAATTTAGTTTGGATTTCAACACGCTTCTTGTATAATTCAAGGTTCTTAGTTTGGGCATATATTTGATCCAACTCTTTAATCTGGTTAATGACGTCTAATCGATCTGCACGGGATCTTCTGTTGAGATTTGCTGTGTAAGAGATTATTTGCCCCCTCAGATATGCTTTCATGGCATCCCAGACAATCTGGGATGGCACTTCAGGTGATGTATTAGTGTTAAAATAAAAGGTTATCTGATCCTTAATAAATTTTAAAAAATCATCATCCGACAGTAAAGTTGAATCAAACCGCCAGTGTTTATTCCTCTGAGGGAGACCAGGCAAATTCAGAGAGAGAGTAATTGGGGCATGGTCAGAGATCAATATACTCTGATAGTCACAAGAGTGGGCAAATGGAATAAGTTGGTTATCGAGTAAGAAATAATCAATTCTAGTGAAGGTATGGTGAACATGTGAGAAAAAAGAATAATCTCTCTCCGTAGGATGGAGGAAACGTCATATATCAGAGATACCATAATTAGAGAGAAACGATTGGATAGCTAAGGCAGATTTAGTAGGTGGTCTAGTAACAGAGGACAATCGATCCAAATTAGGATCTAACCAACAATTAAAGTCACCACCCAGTATAAGAGAGTATGAGTTTAAGTCTGGTAGTGAGGAAAAAAACTGTTCAAAAAAATTAACATCATCAAAATTGGGGGCATACAGGTTTGCTAGTGCAACTTTAGTGTTATATAGTTTGCCAGAAACAATAATAAAACGGCCATTTATATCAGATATTTTATTATGGAGTTCAAAAGGAATATTTGAGTTAATAAGAATGGAGACTCCCCTAGCTTTAGCGGTAAAGGATGAATGAAAATGCTGACCCGCCCACTTTGACAAAAGCTGGGAGTTATCAGAGCAACGAATATGAGTTTCTTGAAGGAAAGCAATGTCAGCTTTGAGTTGTTTGATATGTGAGAATACCTTCCTCCTTTTAACAGGGTGATTCAATCCCTTTACATTCCAGCTCACGAATTTAAGTGCACTAGCCATTATCGATTACTAATGCATAAAAGGCAGAAGGCATGTAAAAAGTCAAGCAGTACAATAGCAGTCTGGGAGCAGAGATGTAAACATAGATTCGTAAAATCAAAACATATACATGTCCTGAGCAATAAAGAGATATAATATATACAGTGAGTGATGTTGGAACTAGAAAATCCACCCCACCCACACAACCCAAAACTAGACAGCTACCAAAACAAGTAGCTAGCTCTAGCAAAAAAATTAACCCAAATACAACTTCCAGATCTATGTCATTAACAGCAGTTCCGTGTAAATACTATAACAAATAGTAACTAGTTTATGCACTAAAAACATAACTACAGATTAGAACACTTTCTGCAGGAATATAAAACTTAATACAGAGAAAATCAGAAGAGGACCAAAACTAACCTGCCAGCGAAAAAATTATAGAAGAATAAAGTAAGAGAAAGGGAAAAAAAAGGATAAAAAAAAGAGAGGAAGGGGAAAATTATAAATTCAAAATGAGTATTTATCAACCATTTACAGAGAAGAGAGAAAAAAAATTCAGAAATTAGAAAAAAGGGGGTGAAGAAAAGAAAAAAGTATAATAAAATAAATAAATATAAAAAGAAGGAAAAATAGATCGGCAATTGAACTGTGAACCAACAAACAGGAAGGCCTTCACTGAAGACTTCAATCCTCCAAAACAAGTTAAAGTCAGTTGTAGAACTCTGTAGATAAAGTTGTACAACAATAGAAAATAGATTACACACACACCAAATCCAGGGAAAGATTGTCAACAGCCCTTAGAGTTTCGATGAATAATGTCTGAATGATTCAAGTAAAGTCTGAGTCCAGAAAAAGTAATTTTACTACGAGAAGTACTTATCCACCATTTTAGGAGGTCTGATCGGGTTCCGAAGATAACTGGATAGCTGGAAGACTTGCCACAAATGCTTCAGCTTCCTCGGCTGACTTAAACCATTTGTTTTTCCCAGTGTTAAGCTTGATTCGTAGATCAGCCTGGGAACGAAGAGAGGGTTTAAAACCACAATCAAAAAGCACTTTCATTGCGCCTTTAAACTCAGCGCGCATCTTTAAGGTCTGGGGTGCAAAATCTTCCACAAAGCGAATGGTTGTATCCTGGAAAATAAAAGAACCTCTGCGATGTGCCTCTACGTTCAGATGGTGTTTTACCTGGTATTGATGGAAGCACAAGATTACTGGTCGCGGGCGGTTGCCCAGAATTCCGGTGGGAACATGGACCCGGTGTGCCCGTTCGAGCTCAGGCGGGTTCGGGAGCAAATCTTTCCCGAATATCTCACAGAGAAACTCGGCGAAAAACTTCACTTTTGATCCCTGTTCGGTGGCCTCTGGCAATCCAAGAATTCTAAGATTGCAGCGTCTGCTGCGATTTTTGAGATCCACCGTTTTGAAAAGGAGTTTGTTACACTTTTCCTCCAAGCTGGAACAGAGAGTCTCCAAGTATCGAACACGACTTTCTAAATCTTCAGAAGTCGAATCGATGCGAGATAAGTGTTGGGCATGCTTGCCCACCTTGTCGTTGATCTGATCAATCTTGACCTCCAACTGTTTGAAAGCAGTTTTGAATTCCTTTAAAATTTCATCTCGGAGCTGACCGAGCGCAGCCAGGGTCTCGTCTGAGAGAGCCGTAGCTTCCTTTCTCCCGGATTTAGAGCTCTTGCTAGACATTGTAAGTTAGATGTGTTCACAGGCAAGTAAGAGGTACCGAAAAAGTTCCCGACTAAGGTCTAAAAAATGGAGACATTTAGTGCAAAGATAGCGACAGTAACGGAACAAAAGTTCGGAGCAGCTAAGCAATCGCCATCTTACCGGAAGTCCAACCCTTTCTCTTGTTGAACAAGGAAATAGGCAACAGGACTCAGCTGGGCTTGAATGGCAGTTATGATCATCATTAGAATGGCCATAGCTCAAGTGTCTGGTCAAAAAGCGCTGAGGAGATGACATTGACACGATGATCAATAGGATAGTGCCAGGCCAGTTTGAAAAGGTCAGCATGTTGGGGCCGAGGTGAGGGATGAGCCAGTTCAGCATGCTGCTTCACGACTTGGCTCTGCGCTGAACAATGAATGCTCAATATGGGACTTACTTTGCAAGCTTCAGTTCCGAATGCTATTACCTTGTGATTACTGTTTGCATTATGTGTTTTTTCTCTCTGCACATCGGGTGTTCAATGGTCTTTTTTAAAGGATTCTTTGTTTCCTGCCTGTTAGGAGACGAATCTCAATGTTGTATAATGTGTACATATTTTGATAATAAGTGCATTTTGAACTTTAAAAATTGTCCGCAGAGTAAGCAAGCATCTTTTATGTTCCCTTTCCACCTCTTGTAACTTTACCTTTTCAAATACACAAACACTGCAACCTGGGAAGACAGTACAGCAAAGGTGAAAACACTCTGTCACCAGTTTAACATTTCCAGACCAGAATTAGGCACGTGATGTGAAATTTGTTAATGTAGCAGCAGCAGTTCAATGCAATCTAGGGGGGGGGGGGGAGAGAGAGAGAGAGAGAGAGAGAGAGAGAATATAATAAATAAAATAAAACATAATAAATAAACAAGTAAATTAATTACATATATTGAATAGATTATTAAAAAATGTGCAAAAACAGAAATACTATATTTAAAAAAAAGCAAGGTAGTGTCCAAAGCTTCAATGTCCATTTAGTAATCAGATGGCAGAGGGGAAGAAGCTGTTCCTGAATCACTGAGTGTGTGCCTTCAGGCTTCTGTACCTCCTATCTGATGGTAACAGTGAGAAAAGGGCATGCCCTGGGTGCTGGAGGTCCTTAATAATGGACGCTGCCTTTCTGAGACGTCGTGGGTACTTCGGCTCAGGTGCTTAGAGACAGGACTGGTACATAGTAATAGTTTGCAGCAGGGGCAAAGCAAAAGGATAGTAAAGGTCCACCATTCCAGAGAGTGATGTCGGATATAAGTTCTGATGGAGAAAACTCAGAAGTAGACTGACAGGCAGGCTACAGAAGAAGACAGATGGGTATGAATAATCAGACAGTGAACTGGAAAGCCTGCCATAAGATTGTGTGCCCTGTCAAAGTGCACAGAAGACTCCAAAATTAGTAAGGCAGAAGAGTTTGCTGCGACTATGGACCCTACCCTTTCCATTATAGAAAAGGTGGATAGCTTTGTGAAACAGAATTCTGATTATATGCCTGATGCTTGATGTCAGGTTCTATTGTAGGACAATAAGCAGAAGACACTCAACATCTGAGTACTGCAATAGATAAAGTTCTGACTTCTGTACTACGAATTTATTTTTCTACCTTTTCAGGCTCATAATGCTGCTATTAGAGTTATAGATATCAGTGTTAAAGGAGATTCACCAAGAGTCATAGCAGTTTAAAAGTCTCCTCTGTCAGATTACTAGGGACAGTTATGCTTTGCCACAGGGGCTGACAATGGCTTTGAGGAACATGACAATGCTGACACTTTTCAGGATAAAAATATTCATCATCCTAGCTGGTTATGGCATCCAAGCTCCTGATGTTGCATGGACGTCAAGTTGTAAGTCCAGGAATTGTGCCAACAGTTGCTATGCTCCATCCTGTACTCCAGATTGACTCAATACGTACCAGGCAGAAGAACAATGATTTCATTCATCTGAATGGGTGTTTAGTCCTAAAGATTAGATAGGAAAATGTATGTATGGTAAGTTCAGGCACCTTTTACTTATTTTGCTTTGCTTTCATGTTTTTGATGCAGGATTTAGTACTTCCGGCCCTTTGCAGCTGATACAAATATATGTGGATTGGTAGGACCTCAAGTGAAGAAATGAGACGTGGGTTTTTTTGTAGTAAGTCTTCAGCATCTCATGGAGCAAATGTCCATCAACCTGTGTCAGTAGGTGATCACATAAAATATTTTATTGCATTTGCATAATATCTGAATAAATGCAAATTTTTGTTTAGTTGACTTTGCTGCTATACTTAATTTCTGTATCAATTCCTTGCACCACAAAATACTTGTACTCCAAATACTGAGTAAATCCAGCCATTGTCAATGTAAGATGAATAGAATAATTGGTAAACCTTCAACTGTGGGAATGAGATTTGACGCAAAAGCAACAGCTTTCACAAGAGCCCTTTTTCAAAATGCAAATTGCTTTTTGTAATCTGGTCAAAAAGGTGAAAACTAAAACTGTCAAAATGACTTCTGGAAAAATGTGATTGTTAAGTTTGGAAAGCAAATTTAAATTGCTGATCGCTGTTCTCAAGTGCTCTTTCACCTTCAATTGCACTGAAACTATGCATTTCTAAGAGAATTATGTTGATGTAAAATTGGAATCTGTTGTCTTTCCTGAGACCTTTGCTTTATTTCTCAATATTCTTAGTAGAAGCGGTTCAGATTTCCTTTTCAAAATTGTCCAATTAATGTTCCTTGTACTTACTCTGTCCAGCATCTGAGCACTGAACATAAATGATGTTTTCTCTTGGCAGAAAAGATTCAGTGATCCCAATGGTATTGATTTATAGAACATAGAAGAGTATAGCCCAAGAAAAGCCCTTCAGCCCTTCACGTCTGTGCTGATCATGATGCCAACCTAAACTAATTTCATTTGCTTGCACAAAATCCATAAGTCTGTATTGCATAACGATGTAACAAGTAACAGAGATGTTTTTGCTATCTAACCTGCTAAGGTACTTTTCAGTGGATGGCTAAAAACATGCTCATCTGCAATGAGCAAATTCCCAGAATACCTTTAAGAGATGCAGTTTCTACCGGGAGCTGTCAAAAGAGCAATATGGTAAATTGGTTTATTGTTGTTACATACTAGAGTACAGCACACCATCCACACAGATCATTTATCATGGAGGTAGTACAAGGGAAAACAATATCACAATGCAGAATACTGTGCAGAAGTTAGAGAGTGTTCAATATATTTGCAGGGTAAGGTTTTCAAAGTCTTTCATTGTGGACACGTGAAGATTTGTGAGAGTAACTTTAATCAGTCTCTTGCACTTGCCCAAAGCCGTTGCTGAAGTTCCTGGACCATGGAGCTCAAAGAGAAACTGGTTTTCTACTTTTTGGCCATTGGATTGTTCCAGGCAACAACCCTTCCTCCCTATTTGCTGATCACTGCAGCATCAGACAGGCCAATAAAACACTCCACTCACGAACAAGTTATTTCATTCTTTTTTATCTAAGCCAGGAGATTTACTGATAATTCATAATTCATTGAAAGCAGTGTCACAGGTAGATAGAGTTGTAAATAAAGTGTCTGGCATGTTTGATCTTAATAAATCAATGTATTGAGTGCAGGAAATGGGATATTATGTGGAAGCTGTATAAGATATTGGTGAGGCCTAATATGGAGCGTTGTGTACAGTTTTGGTCACCTACCTATAGGAAAGATGTAAACAAAGTTGAAAGGGTGCAGAGAAAATTTACAAAGATGTTGCCGGGTCTGGAGGACGTGAGTTATAAGGAAAGATTGAACAGGTTAGGACTGTATTCTTTCAAACGTAGAAGATTGAGAGGAGATTTGATAGAGGTGTGCAGAATTGTGAGGAGTATAAATAGGGTTAATGCAAGTAGGCTTTTTCTACTGAGGTTGGGTGGGACTAAAACAAGAGGTCGTGGGTTAAGGGTGAAAGGTGAGAAATTTAAGGGGACCATGAGGGGAAACTTCTTCACTCAGAGGGTCGTTAGAGTGTGGAATGAGCTGCTAGCAAGCTCAATTTCAATGTTTGAGAGGTTTGGATAGGTAAATGGATGGCAGGGGCATGGAGAGCTATGGTCCCATTGCAGGTTGTTGGGAGTAGGCAGTTTAAATGGTTTTCAGTATGGACCCGAAGGGTCTGCTTCTGTGCTGTACTTCTCTATGACAGAATGGCATCTTGGACCTCTGCAGATGTTGTTCAGAAGCTGAGATCCAAGATGTCTTTGGCTTATCCACCAAAGCATTTTAGAGGATGAGCCTTGTACTCGACATCCTCTATCAGTCTGTGTCGGCCTGGATGCAATGACAGGAGACAAAATGCGTGGCCGCATGGGCACGACATGGTTTCAGATATCTGCACACAACGCGGAGCACAATGCTGTTCCAAGAAACATTGTAGCTGAGCTCCTTTGGACAGCATATGCCCAAAAATAGACACAGCTTTGCTTGTTAGTATTACATCTGAGGCTTCATTCCTAAATGATCAAGCCTATGAGGC
This sequence comes from Hypanus sabinus, assembly GCF_030144855.1. Lineage (NCBI taxonomy): Eukaryota > Metazoa > Chordata > Chondrichthyes > Myliobatiformes > Dasyatidae > Hypanus > Hypanus sabinus. Next base: position 42,768,673 of record NC_082716.1, on the reverse strand, counting down.
TGACTGGAATGCAGTCTTATAGTGCACTTCATGTGGTTAATCTGAATCCTCAAGTCTCTGATCATCAGTGAAATAATGGGAACCAGTTTGGAATTACATTATGTGAGGTGATCGTCAGTGAGCATGAGAATTCTCTTTATAAATTCTCACAGGTCTCTGTGGCTTTAATAATACACTATTCTCACTTTCCTCAAACACAGTTGGATGAACTTGCCTGCTAGCTAACGCTAAATTAGATTCATTGGACAGTCTCTGAGAGGTCCTTATGTGTTATTGTTGTGTAAAGGAGAGGGCTTCTCCTGGTCTCAGAGATCTTCAATCTCTCACTGATGCAGGCAGAGGTTCCCATCTGCTTCAAAGCCAATGCCCAAGAAGAACAGATACTATCAAATACTATCTGCCTCAAATACAATCACCCAGTAGCATTTACATCTTTATGTTGAAATGCTTTGAGAGGTTGATCTTGCCTAAGCAAGAATCTAGACCTGTTGCAATTTGCCTACCAGCACAATAGGTTAACAATGGATGCAATCTCCCTGACTATCCACTCCACCTTGGACCACATGGACAATAACATACCTATGTCAGGCTGATGTTTATTGATTACAGCTCAGTGTATAAAATCATTACCCCCCCCCCCCCCCCCCATACTAATAAACAAGTTTCAAATCCTGGGCTTCTGTACCTCTCTCTGCACCTGGATCTTTAAGTTAATCTTTGGGGACTACAGTGAGTGCAGATCAGAAAAAAACATCTTCTCCTTGCTGACAATCAACACTTCAAAAACATGTGCTCGGCCCGCTTTTCTACTCTCTCTAGGCTCAGCTCAAACACCACCTATAAATTCACAGATGACTCTAATGTTGTTGGCAGAATCTCAGATGTGAGATAGATCGGCTCATTGAGTGGTGACACAACAACAACCTGGGACTCAAAGTCTGTAAGACCAAGGAGTTAATTACGAAGGGGAAGTTGGGAGAACACACACACACCAGTCCTCATCAAAGGTCAGCAGTGGAAAGAATGAGCAGTTTCAAGTTCCTGGGAATCGTGCCCTCTGAAGACCTATCCTGGGTCCAACACATTGATGCAATTAGAAAGAAGGCACGACAGCAGCTATGTTTCATTCAGAGTTTGAGGTGTTACGAACTCCATAACTGGGTCACATACCAGCAAAGATAGAGAGGTCCGTTGAAGTCTGATGGTACTATTTTTAACAGTATTTATTGATAAAAATACACAAAATAATATCAATGCAACCATACAGATAATTTACATCATCAATACTAAATCTAAACGTGCGGGTATAATAATAATCAATAAGAAATAGCTCTATCGTTGTCTAGGGGATAATGTATTGTCTGATGGAAATATAAAAGTCACTGTTGGTTGATTCACGCTGCAGCGTTTTGGTTTGAGAGAAAGACGGGTTTGAAACTTGCCCAATCCTTTTATGATGTTAATCCTTCAAGTCGTTGGGAGTTGGTTTCCCCGTTATTAGCTAAAAGCCGTTTTTCCGTGGTGAGGGGCACTGGTTCCGGGGCAAATGGAACCGAACGCGTGTGGCCTCCTCCCCCACCGGCTTCCGCTATTACAGGATCGCTAGCATTTCTTCTGGTGCGTCTGAGGGGCTGTTCCCACAGACCCTCTTTTATCCTGACTCACAGGGTCTCAGATGTCAATCAGGTTGGGGGTGATGCAATCCCTTCCTCAACCAGCCCACTTTGCCTGAGGGCTTCCACGTAGCACAGTATTGCAATACAGAAGTTCGTCTTCAAGAGACAATGGCCGTGTCCCGTAGCTTTATATTGCCGGGGAACGAGACATTCCACACATCTCTCTCTTGTTTCCTGGGTCTCCTGACCCAAATCAATAGTGATCTTGCGATTCTCACAGAGGAGGGGGCTTCCCGCACCCTTCGGCCCCTCAGAGCTGTGGTACATTCATAACAGAGGAAATTTGGTATGTCACCAAAGACACTAGCAAATTTCTGCAGGTGTACTGCGGAGAGCATTCTAACTGGTTGCATCACTGTCTGGCATTCAGAGGCCACTGCACAGGATTAAACTTCTCACTATGATTTCAGTCCATGGCTTTCGATACTTTTACAATGAAACATAATATGGATTTGAACCTTATTTTCCATCTGGACACATTGCAGTTTTCTAAACTTGGTCGAATTTTACAACTCCAAGTACTTTGTTTTCTGTTTGTATCAGTTGATATTGGCTGAGTTTGTTTATTTTCATTGGCTCTTTTTTCTTGTTATTCTTCTGAGAGTGGAGGAAATGGAGGACATGCCCAGTAAGACCTGCTGGCTATGGTTTTCTTGTTCTCCCTTTCATAACTCCCACATGCTTTTGTCTATGGTCTCTTGTATAAGCTCTCACTCCCTCACTATTCCCATTCACTCACTGACCAGATGACCTGTTTAGAATGTGTTCACTCTGGTTTTAAATCATCAGAGACATCCCTCCACACTCAGCCTCTCCTTCTCAAGGGTTTTAAATGTGAGATGTTAACAAATGTGGTCAGACCTGCTGAGTACTTCCAGCAATTTTTAAAAATTATTTTAGATTTCCAGCTTTGAGGTTTTCTTTAGATTTTCACTTCCTTTGTCACCTCCTCACTTGACTCAGAAAGGGCTCAAGCCTCATGCATGTGAATCTTGATGCATTGGGATAGATTCCAATCTTTAGCTGATTGTTATAACAACATTCCATCCACATATTTTCATACCATTATTTTTTACAAGGTTATGGAATTTAGAAATGAATATTTCTATTTTTCTGTATTGTAATGGCTCATTAATAAGTGAATACAGATATTAACAAAATCAAAGCTGACCCTGCCCTTGCTATTGAGGTCCCAAAGCATGTTCAAACCTTGCTGGTGAATTAAAAATAATGGCAAAACTGAGAAATCCTAGGAAGGGAAGTTCAGAGTGATTCTCCCAAAGCCAACATCATTGAAGTTGCTGGAACTTTCTCCTTTGAAGACATCTGACTTTATATCTGTCTAAAAACTTACAGCCTGCAGGGTAAACTTACATCTTCAGTTATTCTCAGTGAATAATTAGATTTTTGATATTTGCACATTAAAGCCCCAGGATCTTCATGTTCGTCACACATTCTGAACACTAATTAAAAAGCAAGTCACAACACAGATAAAATTAAAATATTAAGCTACTGTAGGGGAATTACAGTGCAAATTTCCATCTATAGAAATTCAGGTTTAGGCAGACAATAATGTCTTCTGCTGGTGAGAAGTAGCACTGTTAAGTTTTCAGTTTGAAAAGAACTATTTTGTTTTTAATTGACATTTTTATTTTCCTTCTTGTTTGCACATGTCAAATTTTACTAATCTTTGTGGGCAATTCAGACTTTGAAGAATCAGGCTTGTTATGTTCTCTGTACTGTTTCTAGGTGTTCAGCAGTCTACTTCTCCTGAATTGAGCTGAATTTAATGCAAAGCAGCCTAATTATTGTCCAATATTGCTCCAGTCTGAAAGGCATAAATGCTTGACAAAACAATCTCTGACCGAAGACCATCTAAATTTAAATTCTCAGCAGTCAATGAGACATTGCATATTTGATGTTTATTCCCATCATTAAATGAAGAAAAAGATGCTAGTAAACATTTGCCAGGAATTTGGAGCTACCCTTCATCTGCCTTTTATTTTTTGCTGGGTATGCAGCAGAAATTCTGCGTAAACTACATTCATGCTGCAAGGAACTGAAGCAGTTTGAAGGACATTCTCTAAGATACTGTTGGCATGAGGGGTTGCTGATAGTGAACAAATTTACCGGGATCTGCACTAAACCGAGGGTTTGTGGCCGGACTTTTATTCTTGGACTCAGTTCTGAATGCCATTTGCTTGCTTTTATTGTTTGCACAATTTGTTTTATTTTCTTTTTGCACATTGGGTGTTTTGACGATCTTTTTTTTAATGAGTTCTTTTGCTTTACTGTTTTGTGGTTGCTGGTAAGGAGACGAATCTCAAGGTTATATAATATATACATACTTTAAAAAAAATGTACTTTGATCTTTGAACTTTGAGATCTCCCCCTTGGATACTTTGTCTACTGGATACATTTGTCACTGCCTGTTTATATGCTTTTGAGATTTGATCAAGGCACTAAAAGATACTACCAATCCTCTCTTCAAAATCTTCCAAATTCATTAGAAGGGTAAGTGAGTCCTCTTCCAGGCAACACCTCCAGCATTGAAGCTATAATTACAAGCAGTTGAGATGAACAGATGTTCAGTTCAGGAAATACTAGAGGAATGTTGTGGAGATGATTGGAAGTGTTTTGAGGATTCATATCATCTCCCTAATATTCCCCTACATGTGGGTTAGAGTGGGGCAGAGGAAATTTTGAAAAGGCAATTGTGGTGGCCTTTAGGATGTTACAAGGAAAAATGGTGGGATAATCTGTAACTAGAGGTGGGCTAGACATGTATAGAGCCTTTAAGTAACACTAAAAAAGGCTTTAAATAAGGTGTTTAAATAACACTTCTAAACCCAAGGTTAAACCTGCCTAGATTTAAAGCTTAGTTATGTACCATAAAGTCATCAGAAGCTGACCCTCTTATTTTAATATGTTAAACTGAGCAGGTAGTTAAGGACTCTAACTCCAAATAGGCAAATTCCTATTTTAAATTGAAAAAAAAACTGCAGATGCTGAAAGTAAAAACAGAAAATGTCAAAGACACAAGAGACTGCAGTTGTTTAAATCTGAAGTGGTGCAATGGAGATACAAGTCACTGCATATACACAGAAAAAAAATTAAATAAAAATGCAGACATTTTGGTTCATCTGTGTAGGGTAATGTAATTGGGAGAAACGTACATAATTCACACCACCTCCATTGAGTTGGGGTTTTGCTGTAAGAGGCTGATGTGATGAGATTTTTATGCAGAGTTTTTAGCATGCTTTTGTGTATATTTTTGGAGTTCACTTTGGTGACGCTGGTGCTCTACAATGATTCCATAGTCATTAAACATGTCAGCTAATGCAGTTGCTTTGAAACTGCCAGAGCATTTGGCAGCAAAATGCCATTGCTTGGTTCATACAAGCTGAGGCCCAGTTTACGCTGCAAGAAATATCTGCTGATGACACCAAATTTTACCATGTGGTAGTGTTGCTCTGCAGCTTCATGGCAGGGAGGGTAGTGAGTCACCCAACTGAACACAATGAATACCCTTCACTGAAATTCACCTTCTACAGACTTTTAGACTATTGGAGTCTAAGTGTGCAAATGGTTGCTCTCCCTACCCGGTCTTGCTGATGCTAGGCCTTTGGAGCTAATGGATCACATGTTGTCTCTCCTGAGAAATCACCATCATTGTTTGATTTTACAGAATGTTTCAAGCCTGATCAAGTTCACATAGCCCTCACTAATGCACCCATGAAGGACTATAGGGAGCTTGTTAAAATGGCTGATGGTCTACACTCAGCTGGGCAATGGTGCATCATTCCCCCTCCTTTCTCTACCTTAATAAGCCTGATCAGCAAGGCCTCCAACATAAGGATACATGCGGCTGTGAAATAGACGACGCTGGGTGTCTGATTTTACCATGCATGCTTTAGTACGAGCACTAGGAAGTGCCGACTGCCTTGCAGCTTCAACAGTGCCAGCGCATCGGGACATCAGAGGTCTGTGAACACTGTGGGTTCCAGCTGCCAGGGTCATCTACTGTTCATTACAGACACCCTTTAAGGGAGACACTTCCTGTATGACATGGGTGCACAAGTGAGTGTTTTGCAAGCATCGCCTATTGATGAGAAGGCAAAGAATGGGAAAACTTCACTGGAGGCCACTAACGGTGGCAGAATACAGACTTATGAGATACAACGGGTGACACTCTGCTTCAGTGGGTGACGTTACACATGGGGCTTCTTCTGGCTAAAGTAGATAGACCTCTGCTTGAACAGATTTCCTGTGTGCCCAAGGACTGTTAGTCAATCTTAAGAACTGCCAGCTCGTGGATGTCAAGGATTTTGGATTGTTACCCTGCTCCCCTAGTAAACTCAACACAACGACTCTGCCAAGCGAATGCTCCACAGCATGTGAGTTTACTCGACTGCTGGGAGATCCCCAGAGCTCACCAAGCCCACGTTCTCCACTACAGTTGCAAAATATGGGGTTGAGCACCACATTTCCACAAGTGGCTCACCGGTCCATGCCCATGTGTGTAAACTGGACTGAGCTGGCAACTGTGAAGGCTGAGTTTGCCAACGTGGAAAGACTCGGAATTGTACACTGGTTGAATAGCCCCTGGGTTTCACCCCTCCATATGGCCCCCAAGTCTGACGGTGTGGCGATCACTGATGCCTCAATGAGGCCACCACCCCCGATCATTACCCGGTCCCACACTTACAAGACTTTTTGGCACATTTAGCCAGAAAGTTTTTTTTTCCAAAGTCTGAGGTGCCTGTGTGCTCGGAGGACATTCCCAAAACAACTGTTATAACCCTGTTTGGCCTTTTTGAGTTCCTGCACATGCAATTTGGACTGAAAAATGCAACACAGACTTTCCAATGGCTGATAGACTCTGTATTAAAAGACTCCGATCTTCTTTTTGTTTACCTGGATGACATATTTGTCACCAGTGCATCCAAATCCAAACATGTATCTCATCTCCGCACACTTTTTGAGCACTTAAGACAAAATGTGTAGATTATTAATCTGGGTAAATGCCAGTTTGGGTTGTCAATCATTGACTTTCTCAGCCATTGCATCTCTGCAGAAGGTGCAAAACCCCTCCCATCAAAAGTAGCTGCTATTATGGATTTCCCACCGCTCCACACTACAGGAGTTTTTAGGTATGGTGTATTTCTATCACCGCCTCATTCTGCAAGCTGCTGAACTTAAGCTCCCCCTGTATAGCTCGCTTAAAGGCAATACCCCTAAACAAGTGCTTGACTAGTCACTGGGCCTGACCGGAGCATTTGATGATACCAAATGAGCTCTTGCTAACGTGACCCTACTGGTGCACCCACTGCCCAGCAGTCTCATAGCCATTACTACTGACACTTCAGACTGTGCTGTGGGTCTGTGCACGAACTGCTCATCAGAGGCGTGTGGCAGCCGCTCGCCATCTTCAGCCAGCAGCTCTGACCTCCTGAAAGGAAGTACAGCAGCCTGAGCTTCTCAGTCTCGAGCTGGCTGCTTGCCATTTCCATTTTTTTCTGGAGAGCCATTAGTTCCTGGCATTCATTGACCATAAACCTCTGGGCTGTGATGACCCAGAACCTTGTCGTTAGGCAACATCACACCGTGGTGTATCACCTGCAGTCCAATGGCCTATATGAGCGGTTTCACCGCTCCTTAAAGGCCGCTCTGAGGGCTAGATGACTACTGGCATGATCGTCTCCCGTGGGCCCTGCTGTGGCTCAGAGTAGCTCCAAAAAAGGACCTGCAGTTGTCCGTGGCGGAGTTGGTATATGGGCAGCCATTATGAGTACCAGGTGACTTCATTCCTGAAACTACACCTGCCTGGTCGGCCTCTCTACAGCGTTCCACCCTCCTCTGTAAATTCAATTCCTTTTCCCCTGTTTCTACCTCTCAACATGGGATATACCACTCTAGGGTTCCTGTTGACCTACATTCTGCCTTGTTTGTTTTTGTCCTCCATGAAGCACACCAACATCGCCTTAGCCCTCCTTACAATAGTCCGTTCCGCATTTTGGAATGGGAAGAAAGGACTTCTGTCGTAGGTAAGAGGGGTAAACCTGAACGTATTTCGGTAGATCACCTCAACCACGAGCCAGAGTTACCTGCTGTTCCTCCACCTATGGAACACTGGACCTAAGCCGGGCGGCTCGTCAGAGCTTCAGACAGGCTCATAATGCCGGTTTCAGTGAGTTATGGTGGAGTAACATAATTGGGGGAAACGTACATGATTCACAGCCACTGAGATTGAGTTGGGGTTTCCCTTTAAGAGGCTGGTCTGATGTGATGGCATTTTTATGTAAAGAGTTTTTAGTATGCTTTTGTGCAAAGGTTTTGGAGTTCAATAAAATGTGTTATGGGTTTCATTAAACATAAAATGCCTCATTTTGATTTATTTGTGAAAACCTAAACTAGTATGTGTCTGGCTTTAACTTTGCAGATATCATAGAGATATAACTGAAATCAGGAATCATCTAACAAACAGTCAGGGATTTAGATTTGAATCTCATCACTCCACAGTGTGCATGTCACATTTGTTAGAATGCCAATACTTGATTATAAAGTTTATTAATAACATATTGAACATGCTGGAATGCTCCATTTTCAAAAGGTCTATCCTGGTTTTGGCATTATAATGACTCTTTAGAGCTATTTAATGCTGTAATTCTATTAGATTACTGACTCCAGAACTTCATGAAAATGCTTTGTCAACTCAATTTAAATTCCATCAAACAGTATAACGTTTTAAGTAATTGACTAACAAAACATATTCATTAAAATTGCTTTTAAAGTAATAATGTCAATAACAATGTGACAATAATATGATTTTGGAGATGGAACATTTGCTGTTGTACTTTAATATTTAACTTGAATGCTGATATATTATTACTAACTTATGATCATTATGACCATTACAGCTATATAGTTTTTCTTTCCAAATTTAAGCAATCTTTCAAAAGATGATTAATAGGAAAGACATCTTGCTCTGAAATTATTCCAGCTGATTGCAGTTGGTGGTTTCTACCTAATGGACATGTTTTACCAATTATGTAGCACATAAATAAGAAAGGTCCTGTGAAGTTCAGGAATCTTTCAATTGTCCTTCTTTACGAGCAAGGCAAAAAGGCATTTTGTGCTAATTAAATCTGCAGATGATACTATGTTGATTGGCCCTAACTCAAATAATAATAAGGCAGCCTACAGAGAAGAAGTCATCACCCTGACACAGTGGTGTCAAGAAAACAACTTCTCCCTCAGTGTCGCAAAAACAAAGGAGCTGGTTGTGGATTTCAGGAGGAACAGAGACAGGCTCACCCCTATTGGCATCAACGGATCTGGGGTTGAGAAGGTGAGCAGCTTTAAGTCCCATTGTATACACATAACCAAGGACCTCACTTGGCCTGTACATACTGGCTGTATGGCGAAAAAAGCACACCAGTCCCTCTTTCACCTCAGATGGTTGAAAAAGTTTGGTACTAGTCCCCAAATCCTAAGAACTTTCTACAGGGGCACAACTGAGAGCATCCTGACTGGCTGCATCACTGCCTGGTATGGGGACTGTACTTCCCTCAGTCGCAGGACTTTGCAAAGAGTGGTGCGGACAGCCCAGCGCATCTGCAGATGTGAACTTCCCACTATTCAGGACATTTACAAAGACAGGTGTGTAAAAAGAGCCTGAAGGATCATTGAGCACCTGAGTCACCCCAACCACAAACTGTTCCAGCTACTTCCATCCGGGAAGCGCTACCACAGCATAAAAGCCAGGACCAACAGGCTCCGGGACAGCTTTTTCCACCAGGCCATCAGACTGATTAATTCACTCTGACACAATTGTATTTCAAAGCTATATTGACTGTTCTGTTGTATATCTTACTGTACATGCTATTTATTACAAATTACTAGAAGTTGCACGTTGCACATTCAGATGGAGATGCAGCATAAAGACTTTTACTCATCATGTTGTGAAGAATGTAAGAAATAAGGGGAATTCAATTCAATTCAATTCACTAGGGAATCTCTTTTCCTTTGCTAGAAAGATTCTTGAATGATTATTTTTGCTTCGCTTGACAAAATATTAAAAATATTCAATCTACCAGAGGAGGGACAACAGTATCCAGGAAGTAAGTACAGAAGCAGCAGGACTAGGACTGCTAGACTGGGTAACAGCTTCTTCCGTCAGGCTGTGAGACTAATGAATACTCTAGCATCACTGGGATCTCGTAACTAGGACAGCAAACTGTTTATTGTGCTTTACTATATGCATTTTGATTATATTTTATTAACTTATAGTATACTATTTTGGTTTATGTGCTGTGCATGATATGTGTTTCTATGTTGTAGTGCTTTATGACCCTGACTCTATCAATTAGCTGTTATCAATGGGCCATAGAGTACCTTCTTTGAGATCTGTCCATTTGATATTTGCATCATGATCAAAGTAAGAGCTGAATTTATTATTAAATACAAAAGTCTGCATGTTGAACGTTGAACATGTACTGTATATATAGGTGCAATGAGAAACCTACTTGCGTCACAGGCACATAGTATCATATAAGAAAAGCATAAATAATACACAAATTTTACAAGAAAGAACATAGAACAAAATACGTCTATTTTAGTGCAAGGTGGTCAAACCAGTCATTGTGTTGCTGAACTGTCGTGATTAGGGTTCAAGAACTAAATAGTTGAAGGGAACATGGTGGTGTCGGACTTCAGGTTTCTGTACCTCCTTCCCGATGGTAGCTGTGAAAAGATGGCATGGCTTCGATGGTGAGAATCTTTAATGATAGGTGTTGTCTTCTTCAAGCAACTTCTCCTGTTGATAATGTGTGGAGGGATGTGCTTGGAATGTATTAGGTAGAGTCCACTATCCCTGCAGCTTCTGACACTGTGCACGTTTGAAGTGCCGTACCAGACCCTGATACAACCAGTATAGCCAACATTTCATGATTGGGTGCATCAAAACTTGGAAGCCTCTTTTAGAATTTCATGTCAGTGATCTTATGTTGCTCTTAGATCACTATTATCGTTGTAGGCAGCTCAGGTAATTCTGCCATGAATATATTATCTAAGATTGAGGTGTTTATCAGAACAGCAGTCATTTGATCTTTTTCTGCTGTCTAATGCCTCCCAGGTTCACAAAATTCATGGAGAACAAATTTGTCTTTGATGATAAGCCCAGTTTCCTTTGTATCAACTGGGACCTCTGTGGGCAGAATGTTAAATGACTAAGTTTCCCACACTCTATCCATTGAGTGTTATTATTAATAGTTAGGTGGAACTTCCCTATTCTCTGTTCATATTTAAAGCTGCTTACTTGTGCTAATTTCTTCCAGTCCTGAAAGATAACTTCTTTTTGAATTGATGAGTACTTCTGTCTTCATTTTAGAGAATCAGTATCTGCTGCATTTTGCATGAGTATTAGTGAAGTGTAATCTCATAATGGGCAGCTTCCAAACTGGAATAAATTGGTATGTGAACATCCATACTGTTGTGGGAGAAGGAAATGCAGATGTCCCAATTTTCACTGAAGCTATCACTCTCACTGTCATAGCATTGGACAAATAATTGACAATTTCAGTATTTTTTTTCAGGTCAGTAGGATTTTCTGGTGACATAGCTCCTGACTAGTCAAATTATTTTGTTAGGTCAAAAAACTGATTGGAGATGGCCGCATTTCTCTCCCTGTATTTACTTTGGAGACATCAAGTTCAAAGTACATTCAAGTTTATTGCCATCTGACTATACATATATACAGCCAAACTAAACAATATTTCTGTGTATCATAGTACACATAGTACATAGTGTATGTACTGAACTGTTATCCTGCCAAGTCCCATCAGCCTACACCTGGACCATAGCCCTCCAAACCTCTCCCATCATACACTTATCTAAACTTACCTTAAATGTTGCAGTTGCCCCTGCATCTACCACGTCTGCGGACAGCTCGTTTCACACTTGCGCTACTCTCTGAATGAAGGAGTTCCCCCTTAGGTCCTCTCTAAATTTTTACTTTTCACCTTAGCCCATGACCTCTAGTTCTAGTCCCACCCAACCTCAGTGGAAAAGGCCTGCATACATTTACCCTACCTATGCCCCTCATCGTCTCAAATTTGACAGCATAAGAGACAAGTTGTCAGCACTCGCTGAGAAAAGCATTTGCTCTCAGGATATTTGTAATGTCAGGGACACTTGGACAAATATCCAAACTTGTTAGTCCGGCTCCACTGGAGACTGCACTTGTATGCCAGATTCCTCATGGAGTCTAATAGTGGAAGAGAAATCTGCACCATACAGTCCCACTTGTATACTCAGTGCAATGACAATTACTGACATCACTGCTGAACCAGGAACCTGAGATGAACCCAGTAAAGAAGAACCCGTGGTTTGATGAGTGTAGGCTGGTGCTAGGCAGGTCAGGGTGATCAATGCACCTGCTTTGTGCTGAGATGTGGAGCTCAGAGTGTACCCTAGTTGGTGTGGTAAGAACATAGTCTCTCAACACCACCTGTTGGATGTGATCGCTGCTGCTATCTTTCTTTGACGGTTCAGCTCTCTACATTCTCAAAGATCTCTCTGTGGTTATCAGTCTTTGAGCGTGTACAGGCAAAGCCGCCACTCAGCTAGGATGTAGTCCTAAGCGCTACACCTCTGTACGGAGCACTTGGAACATTTTCTTCAACTCACTCAACTTCAGCCCTCATAGGCAGTTCTGTCTGTAGAGATAGTCCTTCTACAGGAGTACCGGTGACAGGTAAGGATTCACCGCAGATCAATGGCAAAGAGCGGGCAGTCCACATGGATGTCATTTTTCAATTACTGGGGGCAGGGTAACTGAGAGTGTTTAAACTGGAGGTCAAGAGCACTGTAACAACTTGGTGCTCTGTGAGGCAGTGTTGAGTGAAGCACTATCCACTTTTGTAATAAGAGCATCAATGACAAGGACAGCATTTATTGTCTCTCTCAAATTGCCCTTAAAATGAGTGGCTTACCAGGCTGTTTTCCTGGGCATTTAAGAAGCAACCACATTGGACAAGAATGGCAATTTCCTCCCTTGCACAGTATTCATGAACTGGATAGATTCAAAGGTAGAAGGAATATTTGATAGTACTTTTTCCTTTCATCTATCCAGTGAGCTGAACCTGTTTAGCAGTTTAGCAAGAACCAGGAGACAAAAGATTTATGCATTAGAGGTTAGGCCAAAATGAAATATATCTTTGTGACAAGACTCAGAATGAGCAGATTGAGTAGAAGGAAAAGCAGGCTTTGTTGTGCTGGTTAATAGATTAAAAGTGTGCATTTTGTTGGCACTGATAGATTTCAATCAGATACTCCTTAATTATAGTTTATGCTTCATTAAATTACATCACAGAAAATCAGTACTTTTAAAAATAGTGAAGGTAATTTTGACTTTGTAAATTAAATTATTTTTATTATTTAATGAATAAAAAAAGGTAGGGAACTTTAGAGACGATGGTCAAAATTGTCACCAAAGGTTTGTAAGCTAACTAATAAAAAGTGCCATTTCATTTACCTATCTACCTATTCATCTAATTATTATCATTTGTTGAACATGTCAATCTTATTGACAGATTATCTCCATGGCTACCCTGGTTTTACCTTAATCTAGACTTCACCCTTCCTGTAGTATAACAAGCTTCTTTTGTCTTCCCCTTCCCAGTTCTGGCGAAGGTTCTTAACCTGAAACATTTTGTTTCTCTTCCTAAAGATGTGGCCTGGCCTATATTGAAACTCCTGCATTTTCTGCTTTCAAATTCCTAACGTTTTTAACAGTTCTGCATAAGAACCTATGATCTCATTGTACCTGCTCCACCATTCAATAAGATCATTATTATCTTTTACCTCAGCACCTCTTTCCTGCACTAACCACATATCCCTTGTTTCCTCTAAGATTAAAAAAAAGCTATGAACCTCAGATTTGAATATACTCCCTTTTCATTTATTGGGTATGAAAATAGATGATGAAAACTGAAATTGAAGTGCTAATCCAACTATTTTCCCACAGACTAATTCACCTGTTGATTGTTTCCAGCATGTTCCGTATTGGTTTTCCTTTCCAGTCAGGTTTTCATTTTCATTTCCCTTTTTGTAATTACCTCTATGTCCAGCAGGAGGCACTGGCGATGGTATGCCATCAGGTGGATTTCTGATGGAAATACCCGGGTATTTCAATCTGCCATTTCCTGAAAAAATAAAGGGACTCATACTCTTGTGATTTATCATTTTTGTACATTATTTGGGATGATGACTGTTAAAGCAATTGCATTGAATAAAATAAATCACATTTATTTAATCAATTTATTTATATATCTGGCCATAAAAACTGAAAATTCTTGACACACTAAGCTGATTAAGCACCATTTGGGGAAAGAGAAACCGTTAATGATTCAATGTTGGAGAACCTTTTTCAGAATTGGGAGACAGAAAGAAAGCAATGTCATTTATGTTGCAGAGAAGGTGGGGCAGGAATGGATTGGACAAAAGGAATATTTCTGATTGGGTGAAGCCATACTCGTCACAAGAGAAATTATTGTATTATTATTATTCAGTGTGATAGATTAATGGGGGGGTGGAATTAGAGAGAGAAAAAAATGGAACAAAAGCTATGAGATGAGGACATATAGAAAGTGGAAATATAGGCAACAAAGTGGAAAAGGGTGAAACATGCAGGGTTAGAGGATATGTCAAAAAGATCAGGTTATGTCGGCATGAGAGATAAGTAACCTTATATCACAGCAGATGACTTGCATTGGAAAATCTCAGTTTTGATGGAGAGAGTGGAAGCATGTTACCAGCAGTCAGAATACTTGACATTGAGTTTAGAAGGCTGAAACATGGTCAGTTTATAGCTGGCTTCATTGTTGTATGAATGGAGTCATATTGATGATATTGAGGAATCAGATTTGTATCACAATCTTTTAGTTGTATTTTTGTTATTTCTGATATTTAGCAATTTGTCAGACTTTTAAATTAACAATAGTAGTTGGATTTTGATATTGACTCACTTGGCTAGGCCTGTGGGTTGCTGCTCTGGTGACAAAATCTCTGTGCTGTCTTGTCTCTCATTTAATACTCAAGACAATGCACTCTAGTTGTAATTCACTTTGTAAAAGTAGTTAAAGAAGTCTGAAATAGGAATCAATTGAACAGAACTGCAAAATAACCGAAGAGAGTTGCATTATAATTTGCAACATTGATTAATATGGATGAATAATAAGTTGCAAATGATCAATGTTGGGACACAGCAAACATTTACCAGAGAATATTCTTTCATTGTTGGCAATATCCGTGACTGGTTTCGGTGGTAATCATCTCTATAACAATGGTGTTGTGCACATTACAGAAGGTACAGTGCAAACCCATTATAGAGACAACTAAAGATTGTGCTTCATGTGGATTCACTGACATGAAGGGCAGTGGTTAAACTGCATAAAATATAAGAACAAGTTCTAAACAACTGTTTGTGTATAAACTTCGTTAATGTAGTCCACTTGTCAGCTTTAGACCTCCTTGGCATTGGACTTCGACTTTGCTACGTGTTACTTCAAAGGTCAGCCTATATTAAAATAAATCACATAGAGAGACCTTCCATTCTTCAGAAATGGAATGAAAGCAATTCATGTCGATCTCTGAGGGAGTGATAAACAGCAGAAATTAAATTAAGGACAAATATATCCCAAAGAAGGAATTTTTTTGAAGCAGATATCCACATGATATTAAAACAGGAACTTTCTGAATGTTAATTAATTTTAACACAATGCTCTGACTTAAGTGGAAGATGTAATATTAGGAAATGAGAGAGAAAAATGTGAACATATGAGTTGAACACAAGTGTGTCCCCAGAACTGTTCCTTGGAGCAGGAATGGATAATAAAGGAATTCAAAATTATGAGTTATTTTCAAAGAATAGAAGAGTTAGCTCAGACATACCAGTATGAAATTTCAAGAGCTATGTTGCGATTGTATTATGCTTCCCAAGAGTTACACAAATGCCTTATGCTGAATGGACTCCTGCTGTACTATGTGATTCACTGAAGTCAGAAAATTTTTGAGGAGAGAAGTAGTTGTTTCTATTTTTGGGTGGAGGGTGTTGGTGGGAACACCTGCTTTTAATGCATATTCCTAATTGGCTTGAGAAAATGCAGGACTGTGTGCCAACCACATTGTTTTGACTCAGTCCATGTTGAAATTCTTGTTGGAGTTGCTCATCCTGTCAGGGTCTGGTCCAGAATCCGCGTTCTGGGTTTTGATCCAGTCCGAGGGATCCGGACTCCGGGTCCTGCAGTTGCCCCTCCTGTCACCCGTGAACTACTTAGGACCCTCCTGGCTCAAGGAGGCACACCTGTGACTCATTGAGCTGCAGGTGTTTATAAGGGGCCTTGGGACTGGAACCAGGTAGGTGGTTGTTTTGTTCTGTTTCCTGGTCTCTGCTGGCTCCAAACTCTTCTCTGCATTCTGTTATCTTGCCTGGGCTCAGATCTACTCCTCATCATGCTTCTCTGCCCCGTACCAGTACTGCCAGGTTGGTCCTCTCCCCCACCTTTCCTCCCATGCGCTGGTCCTGCTTCTCCGCTTGTTTGTGTTGATCGTGCGGTCACACTGTCTGCTGGCCTTTCCTGATTTTCCTGTTATCATGACTGTTGTGTTGGTCACCCTGGACCTATGCCCGTTCCTATCCCTTGCCTCCGTTGGGCAGGCCCGGCTGGTCTGCCGCTGCCCGGTGGGGGTTCTGCCCCGTCCTCCTCTTCCGCCCGAACCCTGGGATTGTGCCATGCACCCACCTAGGGGTCTGCGTTGTGCCCAGGCCTCTGGTGTTTCTGCCTGGGAGGCGGCCCTTCCTGGGACATATGCGGCCCGCCCAGGGAGGGCTCTCCGCCAGCCTATCTAGCCACCTAGACCTGTCTGCCTGCCTGCCTGAACCCCAGGGACCCGTCTGCCTGCCTGAACCCCTGAACTCTTGTGCTTTGTGGATTTGGAAGGTTTGGGGAGTTAGAAAGCAATGAAAGCAATTCATTACTTGGCAATGAATTGCCAGGGTACAGACTGTCAGTGTTTATATGCCTGACCAGTTAAGTTTCTGATAAAAAGCAATGAACCTCCACTGCTCCCACCAGCTCCCTTTTCCCAGGTGCCTATTGTGGGGAATTCAGGATTGGGAATGACACTGATTCCCAAAGAGAATCTCATTTTTAGATTACTGCTTGGCACATATGCAGTGTGCCACTCATGTCTGAGTGTTGCTCAGGACTTTCTACAATGATCACAAACTGCTTCGTTAACTAAAGAATTGAAAATGGAACTGAAAACTGGACAATCAATAGCAACCTTGTGATATAGAGAAGGTCAAAAACAGAACAGCTGAAGATGGATTGCCCTGAAGATCCAGCAATAACTCTGAAAATGGGAAGCATTTACTTTGACGTAAAAGGTGAAGCTGGAGCAGAGAGTTAAAACTGATGCTCCAGAAAGGGGATTGATAAAATTTCCCCAAGACTCATCCAAAATCTTCATTCAAGAGCTCAGCCAAATAGACAGTAAATACTTCTGCACCTTTTCCTAGATTAGAATTGTAAAAATAAGTAAAAATCGAATATACACCAGAGTTCTCATTCTTACTGCTACCAATAAACTGTAAAATGCTGAAGGAACTCAGCAGCCAGGCAGCATCGATGGAAAATAGTACAGTCGCCGTTTCCAGCTGAGACCATTCAGCAGCCCTGTTGAAGGTTCTCGGCCTGAAGCATCGACTGTACTCTTTTCCATAGATGCTGCCTGGCCTGCTGAATCCCTCCAGCACTTTGTGTGTGTTGCTCACATTTATAAGAGTGGTTGAAATCAGTGGAAACTGCAGACAGAAACACAATTGAGTTGCAGTCAGGAGTGAAAGTGAGTGTGAACAAAGTGCATTGTCTTAATAGGAACCAGCTTGACAGACAAATTGTGTTACCATTGTGGCAGGGGCTCACATACACCACACCAATGCAGATTTCAAGATGAATCTTGCCAAAAATGTAGTTAAGTAAGACACATACAAAAAGCATATTGGGCAGAGAAAATAAATGGAGTGCGCAGGGAAGAGAAACAAAGATAAAAATACAAGTTGCAGTTTCAAAAAGAGCACTAAGGTGCATGCTGTTGAAGAAAGATCTGATAGTGATGAGAGTGTCACTGAGTAGCCTTGAGATTTACAAGGTGAAAACTGACATGAGACATGCTATATGGCTTACACCAGAAGTGAACAGCAAATTATTTAAAATGGAATTGGACACTGTCTCGGTTGTTTCAGTTATTCCACAAAATGAGTTTGAATGGCATTTCAAAGATACTGAACAGAAGCCTGCAGATATCTATCCTCAGTTATACCTGAGAAAAGATAACTCCTGTAGGAATGACATTTTTTAACAGTGAAATGCAACAACCACCAAGTCACATTGGGCTTGTACATGGCAAAAATAGGAGGGCCAGCATTGCGGGGTCATGAGTGGATGAAACAACTTCAACTTGATTGAAGATCTATCCACCATTGGCATGATACATCCCTTACAATAGAGTAAACTGAGGGTGAATTATGAAAGGTACTGGATGATGCCACAGCAGTGCTCAGGGATGGCACTGGAAAACTCAAACGTATCAAGGGTAGAATAGTGTTGACTAAAAATGCCTCATGCAAGTTTTACAGAGTCTTCAGGTTCCTGGTACCATCCAAAGTAAAGTAGCCAGTCAATTAGATCATATGGAGGCTGAGGGAATTCTTTCCAAGGTTGAGTTGAGCCCATGGGTAATGCCCAGTGGTCCCAGTAGCCAAGAAGGTTAGGTCTGTCAGGGTCTCTGGTGAAGTTAAGATCACCATCATCCCAGATCACTACTCTCTGCCCAGGGCAGAGTATATCTTTGCAAACCTTTCTGGAGGAAAACACTTTAACAAAGTGGACTTGGCTGATGGAAATGGAAGAAGAGTTCAAAGTGTTTCTCACCATAAACACTCACAAATGGCTTTATCATGATAATAGGCGTATCATTGGAGTTGCATCTGCACCTGCACTCTGGTAAAAAAGCTATTGGCCAGGTGCCCAGGCACTCAGTATTACCTGGATGACATCATTGTTATCAGTAAAGATAGCAAGGAACATCTCCAAAATTTTAGGACAGTGTCAAAAAGTTAGAAGAAAAGAACCCACACTGTTTTAGCTCGACATGGCAACTCAAAATGTCTGGAATGCACAGCAGAAATTCCAGTTCCCCATTTTTACTAGTGCTGGGATGAACTTGCCCTTGATAGAAGACACTAGCTGTATGCCAGAGGTCTCAGAGTGTTCGGGAGTAGGAGTGAGTGTTACTGCTATTACAAAGGAAAAAGTGCTAGGCAAACTGAAAGGTCTTAAGGTGGATAAGTCACCTGGACCAGATGGACTACATCCCAGAGTTCTGAGAGAGGTTGCTGAAGAGATAACGTACGCATTGGTCATGATCTTTCAAGAAACACTTGATTCTGGCATGGTCCCAGAGGACTGGAAGATTGCAAATGTCACTCCACTCTTTAAGAAGGGAGGAAGGCAAAAGAAAGGAAATTATAGGCCAAAATCTGCATGTTTTCTCTTGTTTATGAAATTATAGGCCAGTTAGCCTAACCTCAGTGGCTGGGGAAGTGTTGGAGTCTATTATCAAGAATGAGGTTTCCAATTAGAGACTACTGATAAAATAAATCAAAGTTAGTATGGTTTATGGAATACAGTGGCAGATGGAATACAGTGTTGGGAAATGTAGAATAATGCATTTTGGTAAAAGGAACAGTAGTGCAGTCTATTATCTAAATAGGGAGAATATTCAAACATCAGAGGTGCAAAATGACTTGGGTGTCCTTGTACCAGAAGATTAATTTACAGGCTAATTCTTTGGTAAAGAAGGCAAATGCAATGTTGGCATTTATTTCAAGGGGAATAGAATATAAAAACAAGGAGATAATGGTGAAGCTTAATAAGACACTAGTCAGGGTGCACTTGGAGTGTTGTCAACAGTTTTGGGCTCCTTATCTCAGAAGGGATATGTTGTCACTGGAGTGAGTCCAGAGGAGGTTCATGAGGATGACTTTGGGAATGAAGGGGTTAACATATGAGGAGTGTTTGATAGCTTTGGGCCTGTACTCACTGGAATTTAGAAGAATGCATAAGAATCTCATTGAAACCTACCGGATGTTGGAAGGACTAGATAGAGTTAATGTGGAAAGGATGTTTCCACTGGTGGGGGTATTCAGAACCAGAGGACAAAGCCTCAAATCTGAGGGATGACTTTTTAAGAACAGAAGTAAGGAGGAATTTTTTTAGCCAAAGCGTGGCAAATCTGTTGAGTGTTTCTGCCACAGACTGTGGCAGACACCAAGTGCCTGGGTATATTCAAAGCAGAAGTTGATAGATTCCTGATTGGTCGGGGCATCAAGGGATATGGTGAGAGGGCAGGTGTACAGGGTTGAATTGGTTCCGGGATCCGCCGTGATGCAATGGTGCAGTGGACTCGATGGGCTGAATGGCCTAGTTCTGCTCCTCTGTCTTATGGTCTAATGGATGTTGCCTTATATGGGGATTGAGAGTTGTTGTACCACCCAAGCTGAGAGCTGAAGCTTTGGAGGAGATACTTACCAGTCATTGTACATAGTTAAATGAAAGCATCAGCTTGAAGCTTTGCCTGGTGACCTGGGATAGATCAGCATATCGAATTGTTTGTCATGGACTGTTTGGGATGCCAACATGTCCAGAAGGAAGATAACCAAAGCTGCCAGAACCACTTTCTGCAGTCCCAGAGTCAACTCCTACAACAACTGTGGAGGAGGCCTCAGAATCTGAGATTGTTCCAGAAGCACACAGAGCCTGAGAATGCTTTCGCAGCCACAAGTCTTGCTGCCAAGCTGGGTAACCGCCCCCACTCACCATCCGTCATGAAAGGAGTAGGAAATCCTCCACAGTGTTAAATCTTTAGGCCTGAATGGGACAATTTAAACTTACGATGCTGTGGATGCCTGTATAGCAGTTGTATTAAATAGTTGAGATGCATTCTATGTTGAGCTGGAGTTTATAGCTAAGTAGGAAGAAGTGTTGTGTATTTAGTATTTCAGTAATATTTGAGTAATATTGTAAATATATGGTTTGGTTAAGCATTCTTTCTTTGTTTAAACAATTCATTACCGGTTATATGTCAACGTAGGTGAATGATATATATCATCATGCCACCATGTCATAAGTGGGCACCTCGCTAAAAATAAAAACAAAGTGTACACGCATCTCTTGGGCTCCCACATTTTTTCTTTCAATTAGATTTTTTTGACTTGGAGTTAAAATATAACAACACTCTTCTACAGAACATTCTATCCTCTCCACATTTCCAGGAACTGCCCTCAGATTCTTCCATTCACTTACACGCTCCGGACAATTTACAGTGATCAGTTAATACACTAACCTGCACATCTGTGGGATGAGGGAGGGAAATGGATCACCAGGCAGAAACTGATACATTTGCAAATTCCATAAAGTCAGCATTGGAAAGACAAATTGAACCCATGTCAGTGGGAATGTAAGGAGGCTGATTCATGTAAGGAGCTGTGTCATTGTGTCTCACCCAAATAATGTTAATAGCTGTTCCGGTGACAGGCTGGTTGTTTGCTAGGCCCTTTGATTTTTTTTTGGTAGCAGTGTTTTATACGTAAACACAGGATCCATAATTAAGGATTTAGAACATTATAGGCCCTTCGGCCCACAAAGTTGTGCTGACTATGTAACCTACTCTACAGACTGCCTACAATTTCCCTAGCGCATAGCCCTTTATTTTTCTAAGCTCCATGTACCTATCCAAGAGGCTCTTAAAAGACCCTATTGTATCCACAAAGAAGTTTGCAGATGATACCAAAGCTGGCCATGTGATTAATAATAAGGGAAAAAGAAGCAGAAATTTACCAATGGAGTGATCAGGTGACAATGGAGAAATTTTTTTACGCGGGGAGTGGTGTGCGTGGATTGGGCCGCCAGTGACGGTGGTGGAAGTGGATATGATAGGGTCATTTAAAGAGACTCCTGGATAGGTACATGGAGCTTAGAAAAATAGAGGGCTGTGGGTGAGCCTAGGTAATTTCTAAGGTAAGGACATGTTTGGCACAGCTTTGTGGGCTGAAGGGCCTGTAGTGTGCTGTAGGTTTTTCTACATTTCTGTTTCTTTTGGGGAAAAAAGGCTCTGGAGACATATGAAACTGCAGAGGCTGGAGCAAAAAAATCTGCTGGAAGAGGAACTCAGTGGATCAGGCAGTATTTGTTGGGAGACTCATCTCCTCTGTCCAAATCTCAGGAGACTAAGTGACTACTAACGTTTACAATAAATACACTGACACCCACAATTAACATGATTACACCTATACCTATACACTTATGTTTCTATAACTGGAATTGAAAGCAGCGAAGTTGAGATTTTGAATTTAGGAAGAGCATGCAAGATAAGAGGGTGATATGATAGTAATAGATAGAGAACTGGAAAGTAGTTTCACAGATCACTGAAAGTCATCAGACAGGTTAAAACAAAATAAGGTAAACATTCTTTTGTTGGCTAAGACATAGAATATGTAAAGGGTTATATGAGAACTGTTTAAATTATAAGATTACAACCAGAATATTACACAGCAAAGGAAGGGTAAAATACAGCAGACAAAAAAAAAGGATGTTTTCAGTAATGGAAAATTACAGACCTGAGGAACACATCAGAAGAAAAATTAATGACTCGTTCATTTAAAGTAAGTTAACAGCCTACTGGCATTAATGTATAAGTGCCAAAAAAAATCTCCACAAAGTCAAGATGGGTCATTTATATAATAACTGATGATTAAAGAGCAGCCACCGGGGTGTTCAAACCCTACATATCTAACTGTGATAAAGAGGCAGGTCCACACTCGCTGAAAGTAGTGTTTTTCATATAGCGAATGAGTTTGGTGGATGATGGATGATATTCTTAGTAAAAGATACTGGATTCCTGAGAAGGCATTGATTCAATTTGTTCAACTACTGATTTTTGCATTCTGGTCATTTTTATATGTTGTATTAAGGGGAAACTGATCTGGCATATAATTATTTATGACACAGAAGTAAAATAAATAACCTCACTATGGTGAGAAGTGCAAACTATATCTGAAAAGCAGGGTGCAAGAGAGAAATTATATAACTTCAATCGACTATCGATCCACTCAGTATTTCAGTATTGAACCATGTCATTAGAATATATTTCTGCAATCATTTTACCTGCAGTAGAACAAATTTCACAGTAGGGGTTCTGAAATCAGTTTCTTAATTGAACTAATTATACACCAGCTAGGGAACTCTCAAATATTGTTGACTTCCTTTCCAAAAATACATCTGTATGGGTGTGTGTCTGAGAGAGAGAGTGAGTGAGAATGAGAGACAGATCTGCAGAGATTTATTTGTTATATTAAGGGGTAATTGAAACAGTGAAAGGAATTGAAGCATGAATACAAATTCATGGTTCATTCTGGTATATGAGTTATTTCCTTGGATTTGTTCAGAAACGCCAATGGACCTGAATTTATATAGAGCTATTAAAATTCAAGTGTCGACAGACAATAGCATCATCTGCCAGATATGTTATTCCAGATGCTGAGTCAGAATAGTCTGGAAGGTGTTTGGTCTACTTGCCTACCCTACAGGAATGTCTTGTAAAAGAAAATATGGGTACCAAAAAAATGCTGGATGGGGTGGATTAAGAAGAAATAGCCTAGAATTGTGAAGGATCCAATGGAATATATAACACCTAAAGACTATTCAGACGAAATAGTTGGTGCTCTAGTTCTCTAAATTAATCCAAACATTTTACTGCAAGTATTTCCTGTGGTAGTAAGCTCTACAATCTATTCTCATTCTTTGGGCAGAATTAATCTTATCTGCCTCTTAATTATTATCTTTAGCGACTACACTATCTTCTAGCCATTTTGTTTTCCCTCACAACCTGAAAGTTTGTGAGGGATTCCATAGTGTACAATCTTTTGAGCACCATGGAATCGTGTGAACTTTCTATAACAAGATGGGTTGGATGCACTCATCACATACAAAATGCTGGATACACTCCCCATGTCAGGCAGCATTCTGTGGGAAGAGAAACAGAGTTCACGTTGCAGGTTTAAGACCCTTCATCCGTTTCTATTGTATTTTCTCCAGTGCCAATTATAGAAGTACTTTTGACACTTTGATTTCATAATTTATCATCACCTTCCAGACCATTTAAAAATTTGTGTTTTCAGATCTTTGTATCTTAGATATTGTTTTTTTCAGCCTCTAAGTATAAAATTGTTATAATTTCCCCCCATTATTTGGTTGTTTATTGTTCACTATATTACAAATTTTATATTTTTGTAAGTACACTAATTCTATGTTGTTATCAAGTGAATTTAGTACAGAGATTCCTTGATAAATCCATGGAACTTCTTGCATAACATTAACAACTGCAGGATAAACAAAGTTGTGCTGGTAATACACTGTAAATCATTGGGGAGGAAGTGGTCCTATTTTTGCAGTAGCCCAGAGGACACTAAACATTTTTACACTGGCCCTGTTCAGGGAAATTTGTTTCATTTGCTTCCACACCTCAGTGCCATTCTCCATTCTAATTACAAAACTTTCAATTAAAGGATAATTGAGATAAGAGGTAGCTGAAGTCCAGAGGGCCAAGCCCAAGTTTGAAATCAGTGAGTGCAGAGGTAAGAAGCCCAAAGGTTGAAGCCTGAAGTCAGTGAGTCTGGAGCTTGAGGCCTGAACAGTGAAGCCCCTGGGTTGGCTTGTCCGGAGGTTAGAGGCTTGTTGACTGAGTCTGAGAGTCAGGCCAGGGATCAGAACTTGGAACTCCAATTTCTGCCCGTCAGAGAGTCTGTGGCTAAGGACTGGAGGGCCATAGCTGGCTTGTCCTGGGGCTGGGGGAATGCAGTGTGTGTGAGAGTGGGTGGGTGGGAAAGAGGACTGTTTTGCTGCTATTATCTTCTTGTTGCTGCTGCTTGTGTTGTTCAGGAGTATAGAAGTGAGATAGATTGGCTGGTTGAGTGGTGTCACAACAATATTGCACTCAACATCAATAAGACCAAGTAATTGATTGTGGGCTTCAGGAAGGAGAAATCGAGGGAACACACCCCAGTTTCAAGTTCCTGGGTGTTAACATCTCTGAAGATCCATCCTGGGCCCAACATATTGATGCAATTATCAAGAGGAAACACCAGAAGCTGTATTTCATCAGGAGTTTGACAAGATTTGGTATGTCAGCAAATTTCCCCAGATATACGGTGGAGAGCATTTCTACTGGTTACATCACCATGTCATATGGAGGGGCCACTGACAGGATCAGAAAGAGCAGCAGAGGGTTGCAAACTCAGCAAGCTCCATCATGAGCACTAGCTTCCCCAGAATCACATTTATCTTTGAAAGGTAATGCTTCCAAAAGCCAGCAACCATCATTAAGGATCCCTATCACCCAAGACATGCTCTCTTCTCATTACTAGCATCAGAGAGGAAGTACAGGAGCCTGATGACACACACTCAACCTTCGAGGAACAGCTTCTTTTTTACCACCTTCAGATTTCTGAATGGAGAGCCAGTGGATGTAGTGTACCTGGACTTCCAGAAAGCTTTTGATAAAGTCCCACATAGGAGATTAGTGGGCAAAATTAGGGCACATGGTATTGGGGGTAGAGTACTGACATGGATTGAAAATTGGCTGGCTGACAGGAAACAAAGAGTAGTGATTAACGAGTCCCTTTTGGAATGGCAGGCTGTGACCAGTGGGATACCGCAAGGTTCGGTGCTGGGACCGCAGCTGTTTACAATATACATTAATGACTTAGATGAAGGGATTAAAAGTAACATTAGCAAATTTGCTGATGACACAAAGCTGGGTGGCAGTGTGAAATGTCAGGAGGATGTTATGAGAATGCAGGGTGACTTGGACAGGTTGGGTGAGTGAGCAAATGTATGGCAGATGCAGATTAATGTGGATAAATGTGAGGTTATCCACTTTGGTGGCAAGAACAGGAAGGCAGATTACTATCTAAGTGGAGTCAAGTTAAGAAAAGGGGAAGTACAACGAGATCTAGGTGTTCTTGTACATCAGTCAATGAAAGCAAGCATGCTGGTACAGCAGGCAGTGAAGAAAGCTAATGGCATGCTGGCTTTTATAACGAGAGGAACTGAGTATAGGAGTAAAGAGGTCCTTCTGCAGCTGTACCAGGCCCTGGTGAGACCCCACCTGAAGTATTGTGTGCAGTTTTGGTCTCCAAATTTGAGGAAGGACATTCTTGCTATTGAGGGAGTGCAGCGTAGGTTTACAAGGTTAATTTCCAGAATGGCAGGACTGTCATATGTTGAAAGATTGGAGCGACTGGGCTTGTATACACTGGAATTTAGAAGGATGAGAGGGGATCTGATTGAAACATACAAGATTATTAAGGGATTGGACACACTGGAGGCAGGAAGCATGTTCCCGCTGATGGGTGAGTCCAGAACTAGAGGCCACAGTTTAAGAATAAGGGGTAGGCCATTTAGAACAGAGATGCAGAAGAACTTTTTCACCCAGAGAGTTGTGGATATGTGGAATGCTCTGCCCCAGAAGGCAGTGGAGGCCAAGTCTCTGGATGCATTCAAGAGAGAGTTAGATAGAGCTCTTATAGATAGCGGGGTCAAGGGATATGGGGAGAGGGCAGGAACGGAGTACTGATTATGTATGATCAGCCATGATCACAGTGAATGGCAGTGCTACTCCTGCACCTACTGTCTATTGTCTATTGACAATGAAGCAACCTATGAATATCACCTTACCATTTTTCCCTCTTCGCACTACTTAATTAATTTATATATATATATATTTCTTATTGTACTTTATAGTACATTTTACATATTACACTGTACTGCTGCTGCAAAAACAGCAAATTTCACGGTATTTGTCAGTGATAATAAACCTGATTCTGATTCTGCTGAACATCGTGACCATCCTATTTTAGTGCCAGAAGGTATAGCCACACGGTGGGCTGCCCCCAGCACATCCTTGAGTGCGTTAGTTGTTAATACAGTGACACATTTCACTGTATGTTTCAATGTACATATTGTAAGTAACTCTGAAACTGAATCTAAAATACAGTGGATGCCGATTAATTGGGCCATTGGTTAATTAGGGCAGCTGCTCATTTGGGACAACTCTTAAAGAATAAAAACATTTATTTGCGACACAATTGGGGCAGGAGACTGTTGCCCAACTTTTTCTAACTGGTATCAGTCACTTGCATGTCACGCGGCCATTGGATACTACACTGTGCTTAGAATGAACGGGTGTGTAAATAGCATCGCTTGCACTTTTATGTTCAAAAAGCAGTGATTTTTTCCACTGATCGTTGGCGAGTTGTAAACAATAAGACAATTCAGAACCGTTGGCTCACTGTGGTTTCAAGCATTCAGGTTTCTATGTGCCAGGATTAGCCAGGAGTGAAAATGAACCGATTTCACTACATCACCAAGTTAGGAACTATGAAGAATTTGAAGGAATTGACAATCATCTTGAATGTTACAATTAAAATGAAGATTTGGAGGATGCAATCATCAAAAGCACTGTAGGAAGGTAGTCCACTATCTGCACTAGGAGTCTGTGCTGAAAATAGTTTTATAGGACGGTAGTGATATTGGTAATGATCTAATTTATCCTGTATTTCATTTAAATGCATAATTTGTTACTCAGTTAAATGGTAGTTTGTCTTTTTTGTACTTTTATAAGCATTTCCATGAAACTTTGGCTAATCAGTGCAGCCGCTTAATTGGGCCAAAATGTACTTGTCCCAGAATCCCAATTAATTGGAGTCCACTGTAACACTCATAAAATGCTGGAGGTACTCAGCAGGCCAGGCAACATCTATGGACAGTCCTGTTGAAGGGTCTCGGCACAAAACTTTGACTGTTCACTCTTTTCCATACATGCTGCCTGGCCTGCTGGGTTCCTCCAGCATTTTGTGTGTGTTGCTTTGATTTCCAGCATCTGCAGATTTTCTCTTGTGCGTGATCGGAATTTGCTTGTTTTTATAATCCCACTTTCCACCTGTAGGGTAAATTGAATCATCCGTTCTTTCCAGTAGGGTCTGTTTTTTTGAATCTTGTGAATGACTGCATTTCCATTGCACAGCTGGCTCTGACAAATGGTCTGAAGGGGCCAGACCAGATGGAATTAGTAAAATTGTTTGTAATTTGTTTTCCTGTGAATTTTTTTAGCCAGGCACATTTGCTTTGGCCCTTAAAAGAAGCAATAAAGACCATCATCTCAAGTTAGCAAGTGATTTCTTGTGGAGATAACATGCCTCTGTTTTATGCAGTTGGATATGAATTTAATGAGGCCAAGGATGCCTTACCAATGGGTCAAAATTTTTAAAAAATAAAGGATGTAGATTTTCACTGTGTTAATAATCATGTCTACTAGTTAGTGATGGCTTTAAGCATTACATACCAAATGAAAGCACTGAAATGTTTTGCTTCAGGATTGACCTACAAAGCATCGCTCCTGACAACCATGAACATCCTTATCCATTCGTGAAGGAAATAATTATAATTACTGCCTGTTGAGAAAGAACTGGGATATTCTTCAAAGTTAGAGTTTGAGGGCAGTAAGTTCTCCTTTCACCTGACTTGATTGATGACTTTGTGTAACGGAACTCTCAGACTGGGATATATCCTAAAGCCCAAGGGCTGATGTTAGTGCAATTATTGATGCACCTCCGGCCCTTTGCAGAAAGTAGGGAAATGATTGCTTCTGTGCAGAAATTACACTTCATTAGGTTGTATAAAAAACTCCTTCTGCAGAAGTTACAATTAAATTCAGATAGATTTAAATCTTCCTGTAGCTATCTATAGTTAATATTACAAATTGGACTTTTATGTGAGAAATTTTCACTGTAATGTTTGCTGAAGGTCAGTGGAGATTGTGATTCTCTCTACCTGCACATATGCACCATTTTATAGGATTTTCATAGATTCTTTGGTCGACACTAATGAATTACTAGAGGTATTGTAATCTATGTTTCAGCTTGAATGAATGTTTTAATAATATTATTGTATTATTGTAGTAGTACAGCTATTTCTCTCTGCCCACCAATTTACATGGTTAGAGAATTGGACACATTACATGCCAGATTCCTAACTATGCTATTGGCTATATTCAAATTTGGAACAAAAAGCTGCAGATAATCCATTTACTCCCAATTTGGTTCAGATCTGAAAGGAAGTATACCTTTTAGAGGAGCTTGGTAGCTTCCCTCAGGAATATCTTGGAAAAATTTAATGGAATTCGTGGAATTGGTTCACCAATTTTGCAAAGGTTTAATCCCTTAGATCAGTGAGGGAGTTGATCCTGAAGCTTCCAAAATCCATTTGGCACAAGTATTAGCAAATACTAGCAAGTTCAGAAACAGACGGTTGGGCCAGATGGATTCATGGCTGAGGAGCTGGTGCAGGGGGTAGGGAGTTGGGGTTTTGGACCTCTAGAGTCTTTTCTGGAATAAACACAAGTTATGCAAGAAGGATGAGTTGCAATTCAACTAAAGGGGGACCAATATCCTGGCAGGGAAATTTGTTAATGCTACACTAGAGGGTTCCTCAGGGCCATCAGAAGAGTATGGTCCAGGATGACATGGAAGTTGTGAAGTGTGTCCAGGAAAGAGTTCTGAGTCAATGTATAGAGGACCCTATTTAGGAAACTGTGATACTGGACATTCTCTAAGAGAATGAGATTGGGCAAGTAACTGAAGTAAAAGACAAGGATCATTTTGGCTCGGGACCATAATCTATTAGTTTTAAGTTAATGGTGGAAAAGTATAGATCAGGTCCACAGGCTAGGCCCCAAGGTGGATTAGGATGAATTTGAGGGGAATTAGGCATGATCTAGCAGAAGTTAATTGGATTAATCTGTTTGAAAGAAAACAAATAAATAGCAAATGAGAGGCTTTTAAGAGTATGATAACAAGTGTCAAGGAGCAGCATGTTCCTGTTAAGGTGAAGATTAAACCTGGCACCTTTAGGGAACCCTGGCTCCGGAGTGATACTGAGGCTCTACTCAAGGAAAAGAAAGATGTATACTTTGGGTTTCAGAGGCTGCGATTGAGCGAATCCCTTGATGACTATCAAATATTAGGAACACACTTAAGAGGCTAATCAGGAGATCAAAGAGAGGGTGTGAGATGTATCTGGCAGATAAGACAAGGAAAATCCAAGAGGTTCTATAGATATATTAAGAGTAAAAAGATGCCTAGAGAGAAATTAGGTCCCTTCGAAATCAGCAGGGCTTTCTATGTCTTGAGCTGAAGGAGAGGAGTGGATTTTTAACAAATATTTCTCCTCATGGTTGCTCAAGAGAAAAGTGAAGATGTTTTGAAGGACATTCATATTACCAGGGAGGCTGTTTATACAGCCTTACAGAAAATTAAGGTGGATAAATGATTGGAATATGTATCCTTGGACTTTATGGGATGCTAGAGCAAAAATTGAAGAGGTCCTTGTGGAGATTTCTGCTTCAATATTAGCCACTGTTGAAGGCCCTGAAGACCAGAAGGTGGCTAATGTTGCTCCATCATTTAAGGGGGGTAGGATGGACAAGGCAGGAACTACAGGCTGGTCAGCCTGACATCAGTCGTGAAAAAGTTATTGGAGAACATTCTGAAAGATGGGATCTACCAGTATTTGGGTAGACAGAGTCTGATTAGGAGGTGTCAATTTGGCTCTGTGTGTGGGAAGTCAAACTTGATGAACCTTTTACAATTCTTTTTAAAGGTAACCAAAAAGGCAGATGAGGGTAGCAGTTGATGTTCTCTAACATGATTTTAACATGGTCTTTAGCAAGGTTCTGCATGGTAGGCTGGTCTGAAAGGATAGGTCCCTTAGAATGCAAGAAGAGCTAGTTAGATGGATTCAAAATTTGTTGAGAGGTAAGAATCAGAAGGTGGTAGTTGAAGGTTGTTGCTTGGAATGGAGACCAGTATTGGGATCCTCGTTGTTAGGTATTGGTATAAATGATTTGGATTCACAAGGCTGAAATGAAATTGAAAGGTGTTGTGAATAGTGAAAACGATTATCATAGCTTAGAGAGGATTTTGATCTATTAGGGAAGATGGTCAAGGGGTGGCAAATAGATTTCAATACAGATAAACACACACAAAATCTCTGAGGATCTAACTTGGTCCCAACACATTGATGTAGTCATAAAGAAGACAAGACAGTGACTTTACTTCATTAGGAATTGAAGCAACTTGGCACATCAACAAATACACTCAAAAACTTCTATAGTTGTACCGTGGGGAGCATTCTGACAGGCTGCATCACTGTCTGGCATGCATGGGCTACTACACAGGACCGAAAGAAGCTGCAGAAGGCTGTAAATCTAGTCAGCCCCATTTTGGACATTAGCCTACAAAGTACCCATGACGTCTTTAGTGAGCGGTGTCTCAGAAAGGCAGTGTCCATTATTAAAGACCTCCAGCACCCAGGGCATGCCTTTTCTCACTGTTACCATCAGGTAGGAGGTACAGAAGCCTGAAGGCACACACTCAGCGATTCAGGAACAACTTCTTTCCCTCTGTCATCTGATTCCTAAATGGACTTTGAAGCTTTGGACACTATCTCACTTTTTTAAATATACTGTATTTCTGTTTTTGCACATTTTTAAATAATCTTTTCAATATACATAATAGATTTACTTGATTATTTACTATTATGTTTTATTTTATTTTCAGTGCCTGCAGAATCTCTTGTGTTTTCAATGCAGTTAAGTGTCATGTGATACACCTTGGAAAGTGAAACTTATTCAACGAATGGTATGAAATTAGGGAGTGTATTGGAACAGGGGAATTTAGTGATACAATTGCATAATTTATTGAAAGGCAGACAGGATGGCGAAAAAGGTGTTTAGAGTGATGGGTTTTAACAGCCAGGGCATTGAGTGTAGAAGTTGTTGCAGTTGTAGAAGTCATTGGTGAGGCCACACTTGGAGCACTGTGCATAGTTTTAGTCAATCTGTTATAGGAAACAAGTGGTAAAATAGGAAATATTTACAAGGATGTTATCAGGACTAGGCCTGAGCTATAGGGAACCATTTGCCAGACCAAGTCTTTATTCTGTGGAATGTAGAATAATGAAGGGAGACCTTATAGAAATGTTTAAAAATATAAAGAGAGCCATAGATAAGGTGGATAGTAATGGACTTTTCCCCAGGGTAGGGAGGTCCAAAACTTGGGGATGTAGCTTTTGGGTGAGAGAGGGGTAACAGGGACCTAAGGGGAAACTTTGTCATGCAGAATGGAAAGTATATGGAATGAACTGCCAGAGGAAGTGGTTGAGGCAAACACAACAGAATTATTTAAGAAACTGTTGATAGGTACATGGAAGCACAGGCCTTTGAGGGATGTGGAGAAATGCAGGAAATTGGGTGTAGCTGGGTGGACACCATGTTGGGACAGTACTTGTTGGACCAAAGGGCCTGTATCTATACTGTATGACTCTTATTAGTGCTGAAGCACTGGTTAGTGACCTTTTTCTGGAGCAATGCATGCAGACGTCGAATAACCTCCGGAACTGAAAGGCCAGGGTGTGCCAGCTACTACATGGTGAAGTTTACCATGAGCTGACTTTCATGTTATATCAGGATAAGCATCTCAGTTTAACTTACTAACTTTTACACTGGGTGGAACTATTGGCAATTATATAAGTCATTATATATAAATAATGACATTTGTTGTAATATATCTTTACTTGAGTTTTGCCTGTGCAATAGCAAAGAATAGCTGGCTCTATGATCACCACTTCCCTAATAAATTAAATGCTTAGCCTCAAGTATTCAAAATGATCCTTGATTGATGGAATGGTGATGTACTGTTCATCTTCTGGTGACTGACGAGGTCACAACTTCCCAAGTGAACTGAAGGCCTGATCTTTTAACACTAGCTTTGCTGCCGTGAGCTATCCGCCCCGCTTCCCCTTTGTTCTCTAGCTAAAGTTCACATCACCCATCCCAAGGCAATTCCCTTTAGCCATAGGTTGCAAATTGTACTTGTCATCTCTCTGGCCTTGAGCACATAAGAATTCAATTCAAACTTGCCTATTTGTCAGCCTTGCATTTATGTCAGTATAATTCAAAAGTTCTCTCTCTTTTTCTTTAGTGCAGTCCCTTGAGATTAAGGATGACTTTCTTCAAAATAGTTGAGACCCCTCTGTGAGCATCAGAATACATTCCATTCACTTTGCAAAGGGAATGGAGCTTTTAGAAGGCAGAAAAGGCAGGGAAGGAAGGAAGATGTGTTTGATGGTGGAATATCATTGATGGTAAACAAGTTGTGGAGAATAATCTACTGAATGTGACATTACCATTCAGTCTGTAATGGCTTCTGTACCTGGGATTGCAGATGCAATTTGTATGAAGGAAATGTCAGACTTCTTAAGGAATAAACTGGAGAAAATACAGAAAAAATGCCCTTTCTTCTTTCTTATCTCTGTTCTTCGACCAGCTGAAGAAATTGAAATTGAAGTTGAAATATCTTTGTCATTGCATAGTACAATTTGTCATACAGTGAAAATGAGTTTGCAACGTTCGTACTCAATGCTATACAACAACAAATAAAATAAATAAACAATAAATAAAATTAAGTAACCAGCCAGTACAAGCAATGTCCAGCAGTACAAAAGCGCAACTCAGATGCATGACAGCCATAAAACCGGTATTAAAAGTAGCAATATAACAAATTTATGAATGATGCTTGATCGATTGGTCCAGAGCAGTTATAACTCTGGGGAAAAAGCTATTTTTCAGTCTGGAAGTCCGGGCATAGAAAATCTTATAACGTCTGCCAGATGGAAGAAGTTCAAACAGATGATTGCATGGGTGTGTATTGTCCTTCCAGATGCTTGTAGCTCTCCTTAGGCAGCGTAAGCTGTAGGTGTCCTTCAGGGCTGGGAGCTGTGTCCTGATGATCTTCTGTGTGCTAGAGACGACCCACTGAAGTGCTTTCCTATCAGCTGCTGTACAACTGAGATACCACAGAGATGCAGTATGTTAAGATGCTCTCTATGGTGCAGTGATAAAAGGTCACCAGCATCTGTTCAGGTAGACCAGCTTTCTTCAATGTCCTGAGGAAAAACAAGCGTTGCTGTGCTTTCTCAACTATTGTTGTGTGTTAGTGGACCATGTAAGGTCTTCTGAGATGTGTATTCCCAGAAACCTGAAACTGGACACTCTCCCCACTATGTCTCCGTTAATGTAGACTGGAGCGTACTCATCATCCCATGACTTTCCAAAGTTGATAATTAGCTCATTAGTCTTTGCTGTCTTTGTTGTTCTCTGAGCACCAACTCACTAAGTTCTGTACCTCCACTCTGTACACTGATTCATTTCTGTTGGAGATCAACCCGATCACTGTTGTGTCGTCTGCGAATTTGACAATGATATTGGTGTTAAATGCAGGTACACAGTTGTAAGTGAAGAGGGGGTAGAGTATGGGACTCAATACACAACCTTGTGGTGTACCAGTGTTCAAGATAGTAGTGGAGGACAAGTGAGGGCCCAGTCTCGCTGCCTGTGAACGCTCTGACAAGAAATTCAGGACCCAATTGCAGAGTGATGAGAGATTAACTGGGACTATTTGTATTATAGCATTACTGTTTAATTGAACATTAGTAAATAATAGATTTAGTTTAGTTTATGATATAGTATCAAAACAATTTTACAGAAATTTAGGTCAATTGTTTCTGACTCTAACTGTCCTGGTAGACCCATCGTTTCTGCTCCTGCCCCAAAGAATTTGTGTCTGCATACCTCAACCACATTTTGTCCTTCTTTATTCATTCTCTTCCTTCATCTGTGACACTCCACATACTCTCACTCGCTTCATTCACTTTCAGTTCCCTGGCCCAGATTGCCTTACTTTCAGTATGGTTGTCTGTTTCTGATACACTTCCATACCCCTTCAGTTATAATGGTGGTGTATTCGGACACAGTAGTTTCTACTGAACCAACCAAAGGTATTATTGTCTTCTATAAATGTATTTTTTACAAACATAAGTGCCTGCTGAACCTTAAGAATTTAAAGTACTGCAGGCCTACCCCATCAGCAAGTTACTCATTGGCGGAGAAAATTAAGGAGCTGGACTTGGTATTGATCAAGTTGTCTGTGTCAGAGAGATATCGGGAGGAATCATAGCGTGAAGGTGGCGTGCAGTCTAACAGCGAGTGCTCATCTTAGTTGCTTTTCTTGTGATCACAAGACACTTGGATGCTGTTAATGTGGAATACTGCAAGGTTGATGCACTGACTTATTGGCAGACAACAGGGGAGCTGAGTAACCTCGGTCATAGCCAAGACTAGGCCTCAAGCCTCAGTGTCACCTATTTACAGCTGCCCTGGAGAGAGGTACTGGAGTCAGTGCACTCCTCCGGACTGATGGGGGCAGTGTGGCACAGTATCCAAGCTAAAGTCAGTGCTGTCCCTCAGTGTTCACTTGGCAGAAGACAAGCTACATTGCCTTCAACTGCAACATTCATGGACTCAGGGTCTTGGACTATATTTTTTGTGTGACTGTATTTTACTGATATCTTATATGTGCTTGCAACCTTATTTGTGTGATATGTGCCTCCTGCTGTGTATGACTGTTGGTACTGCGTTTTGCACCTTGTTTGTTTGTTTGTTTGGCTGTATTTGTGTAAGGAACGACAATTAAACTTGATTTTAAAGATAAATTTGAACTTGAAGGACTTAAAGCTCTCCTGGACAACAGGTCTAACCAGTTCCCCTCCACCATTACCCTCCTCCTTCTGGTGAACTGGTCCTCACCCTCAGCAAGTTTTCTTTCGGCTCTACCCATGTTCTCGAAACCAGAGTGCAGCCATGGGTCCTCGCATGGAACCAGCTGTGCCTGACTTTTCCTGAGCTACGTGGAACAGTCCATGTTCCAAGACTACACTGGTAATACTCTCCAACTTATTCTCCAGCAGCATTGGTGCTGCTTTCTGCACTCATGCTGAGCTTGTCAATTTCATCAGTTGTCCTTCTCCTCTTGGTCTGTCTCCATCTCAGGTATTGTTTATAACCTACGGACTCTCAACAGCTATCTTGACTTTACCTCTTCCCACCCTGTCACTTGTAAAAATCCTGTTCCCTTTCCTCAGTTCCTCTGTCTCAACTGCATACATTCTCAGGATGAGCTTTCCATTCTATAACATCCAAAGTGCGGGATTTCCTTTCCACTACCATTGATGCTCCCCGTGTGATGCACCATGGAGACGGGAGGCGAACAATAGGCTTTTATTAGCAGCAAAATGGAGCACAGCATCTCGGAGACTGAGGGGGGAGCAGTGCCTCCAATTGCCTTTATACAGGGGTCTGTGGGAGGAGCCACAGGAGCAGTCAGCAGAGGGGCATGTCCAGACAGGTGTACATAGTTTACCACACCGTGCCCCCACCTTCTCCATCTCCTCCACTTCCCCTACATCTGTCCTCCCTGATCCTCTCACTGTCACAATAGGCTTGTCCTTACCTACCAGTCCACAAGCCTCTGTGCAGCACATCCATCTCTGTAACTTCTGCCATCTCTAACACTAAGCACGTCTTTGCATCCTCCCTCCACCTTCTATAGGGTTCACTCTCTATGTGACTCCCTGGCCACTCGTCTTTCCCCACAGATTTCCCTCCTGGAATTTATCCCTACAAGCATGACAGTGCCTGCACCTCTTCCCTCATCACCATTCAGGGTCCCGGATAAGCCTTCCAAGTGAGGCAACCCTTTACCTACAAACCCGTCGGGGTCACCATTTGTATCCAGAGTGCCTGATGCAGACTGAGGACTGCTTTGTTCAGTACCTTTACTCTCTCCACCACAAAAGGCAGGATTTCCCAGTGCCTACCCATTTCAATTCGACTTTCCATTCCCATTCTGACATGTCTGTCCGTGGCCCCCTCTACTGCCATGCTGAGGCCAATCTCAGGTTGGAAGGGTAACTCCTCATTTTTCATCTGGTTATCATGATGGCATGAACACCGATTCTTCTAACTTCTGGTAACTACACCCTTCTCTCTCCTCTTCTGTTCCCCATTCTGGTTACCCTCTGGTTCCCCTCCTCCTTCTCTTTCTTCCTTGATCCACTATCCTCTCCTATTAGATTTTTTTTTGTTCTTTCCTTTAACTCTTCTACATCATCCCCCACCCCACCCACCTACCGTCCCCCTTACCTAGTCTCACCCATCACTTGCTAGCTTGTGCTCCTTCCCCACCGCCCACCTTTATATTTTGGTTTCTGTCTCCTTCCTTTCCTGTCCTGGTGAAGGGTCTTGTCCTGAAAAGTCAACTGTTTATTCACAGACAAGAGAAAATCTGCAGATGCTGGTGTTACGAATGTGCCGCAACTCTGAGGGGCCAAAGGGTACATAGTCGCCCCCCTCCTTTTTGAGAATCGCAAGATCGCTATTAATTCGGGTCTGGGACACAGGAAATGAGAGAGAGACACGCAGAATCCACAAGGTTTGGAATGTGTCCTGATCTCAGCGGAACGGAACCACTGATAACGGCCATTGTCTCTTGGAGACGGGATTGTGTATTAAGTACTGTACTATTCATTGAAACCCCTCGGGATGACCAGAGTGGTCTGGTTGAGGGATTGCATCATCCCAACCTGATTGACATCTGAGACCCCGTGAGTAAGGATAAAAGAGGGGTCTGGGGAACAACCCCTTTGATGCACCAGGAGAAACGCTAGAAATCCCGTGACAGCGTTTAATAGTGACAGCCGGTGAGGGCTCGTGTGCGTCCTTCCTTGCCTGGGCGGCGAGCTCACCATGGAAGAATGGCTTAGCTAAAGGAGAGGCCACAAGTGAACAGCCACACCAACGAGACTCCGACGGATCGAAATCATAAAAGGAAAGCTGGCAAGTTTTTCTCCAAATCTCTCTCTCTCTCTCCAACAATTGCAACACAGCGGTCCCCAATGGCTGCAGCCTGCATGAGCTGAATGAACTATATATTTCCATCAGACAATACATTATCCCCTAGATAACGATAGAGCTTATTTCTTATTGATTATTATTATACCCACACTTTTAGATTTAGTATTGATGACGTATATTATCTGTATATTTGCATTGATATTATTTTTTGTGTATTTTTACTAATAAGTACTGTTAAAAATAGTATCATCAGACTTCAACGGACGTCTCCATCTTTGCTGGTAAGTGACCCAGTTTTGGGGTTTGTAACACTGGAAATCCAAACAACACACCCAAAATGCTGGAGGAGCTCAGCAGGCCAGGCAGCATCGATGGAAATGGGCACAGTCACCGTTTCAGGCTGAGACCCTTCAGCAGTTTTTGCAATACTTCTTATGTACTGCACTGTATATCTGTTGCAAAGGAACAAATAATCATGACGTGTGTTGGTGAAAATAAACCTGATTCTGTGTCACCAACTTCAAAGATTCAAAGCATATATATTATCAAAGAATGTATAAATTATACACCTTGAAATTTGTCTGCTTACAGGCAGCCACAAAGCATGAAACCTAAATAACCCAATTTTAAAATAAGTCCCAAACCACTGTGCAGATAGAGGGAAAAAGAACACACATGTCATGCAAACAACAGAAGCACGCCAACAGCATTCTGACCCAGATCTGCTCCCATAGCAGCCGGAGTAGGCCCAGGCCTTCGTCCCCAGTTCATCACACCAGCGGGGCAGAAACGCACAGCAGCTGGATCAGTTCACAGCCTTGGTGCCATGGAGGAAGAAATAAACATTAATGGGGAGAGAGTGAAATCAGCCCAACCCTTGCCTCTGTACCCAACACTTAGGCTTCCAGTCGATCTGAGTCAATGTTTAAATTGACCAAACACCAAATAGTGTCATGTTCAAGATCCAACTTGGAGTCTGATTGACATTTGGAGAAAGAGGTAATATTCCAGTGTAAGCTGTATGCACTATAACGTAGCCCCACACACCTTAATTGTCCAGTTGGGGAGTAAATTCAGTCATGCATTCTTAACCATAAACTCCAGTACAACATCCTTGTACTGAGGTTAATAGATTTCCTTGTACTTCCTCCTGACAGCTCCTGACAACCTCTAAACATTTTTAATTTCTTTAAAACTAGACACAAGACTTAATAGTTTTTATCATTCTTCAATCACTAATTGGAGAAAGTTTAAATAGAACACCTGAGCTTAGGAACTTGTAGTTATTTTTCTGAAATTCCAGTGAAATATTGCTGCAATTAAATATTAGATATTTGCTTCAAGCGTAAGTCTTATTCATTGGCATTCTTTCTGGATATGGAAATTTGAAAAATCAGAGTCTCTTTTTCGATAAGGGATTTTATTTAGCTGGTGTATCTGAGGCTTTAGTTGCTCCAACCTAAAGGGACAAGAATCCATGTATCCACAGCCTTCAGGCAATCCTAGCCTTAGAGGCAAAGAGCCAGTCATTTGCATTCCATTTTCAGTTCTGGTGAGAGGAAGGGGGAGATACTGTATATAGAATGAGCTGCTAGACTCTACAGAGCTCTTCCTGTTGTTGATTCTTCCAGCAGCTGCTTTTCACGGTCAGATGGTGAACACATTTGGTCTGGATTTAATAGGCAGAGGCAAAGGAACAGAGCTCCCTGCTGTGTTTAAGGCTGCCTTAAACATTTAAAAGTGTTTGAACAAAAGGATGGGTGGGTTCTTAGAGGGTCTTAATATTGGGAGTCTCTCAAAAATATACAGAGTGCAGGCAGGGGAGGTAACTCTGTCATAAAAATTCTAAACATAGCAGCATGAAACATATTATTGTGGATAGAGCCAAGGAACTGTAAGGGTATAAAGACCCTGATGGGAGTTATATACAGACCCTCAAAGAGTAGAAAGAATGTGGTCTACAGATTACAATGGGAGATAGAAAATGCATGCCAAAAGTGCAATGTTACAATAGTACACACAAAATACTGTAGGCCAGGCAGCATCTATGGAAAAAAGTACAGTCAACGATTTGGGCTGAAATCCTTTTGGAGGGACTATAGTGTTCTGCTGAAGGGTTTTGGCCTGAAATATTGATGGTACCCTTTTTCATAGATGCTGCCTGGCCTGCTAAGTTCCTCCAGCATTTTATGTGTGTTGCTCGGATTTCCAGCATCTGCAGATTTTCTCTTGTTATTGTTACAACAGTCATGGAGGATTTCAATGCGCAGATAGATTGGGAAAATCATGTTGGTGCTGGATAACAGGAAGGGGAATTTCTAGAATGCCTATCAGATGGCTTTTTAGAGCAGCTCGTGGTTGACCCACTAGGGGATCAGCTACTCTAGGAATTGATTAGAGAGCTTAAGGTAAAAGAACCCTAAAGGGTAAGTGATCATAATGTGATCAAATTCATCCTGAAATTTGAGAAAGAGAAGCTCAAGTCAGATGTATCAATATTACAGTAGAGTAAAAGAAATTACAGAGGCATGAGAGGAGTTGTCCAGAATGGATTAGAAAAGAACACTGGTAGGAATTTGGCAGAGCAATAAAGGCTGGAGTTTTTGGAAACAATTCAGAAGGCACAGGATATATACATCCCAAAGAGGAAGAAGTATTCTAAAGGAAAGATGACACAACTGTGGCTAACAAGAGAAGTCAAAGTCAACATAAAAGCCAAAGAGAGGGCAAATAATAGACCAAAAATTGATGGGAAGTTAGAGAATTGGAAAGCTTTCAAATACCAACAGAAGGCAACTAAAAAAGGCATTAAGATGGTAAAGATAGAATAGGAAAGTAAGCTATTAAAAAGGATACCAGAAATTTCTACAGTTACATAAAGTGTAAAAGAGAGGTGAATGTGGATATTGGAAGGCTGGAAAATGATGCAGAAGAGGTAGTGATGGAGCAAAGGAATGGTGGATGAACTGAATCAATATTTTGCATCAGTCTTCACTCTGGCAGACACTTGTAGTTTGGTGGAAGTTCCAGGCATCAGGGGTCATTAAGTGTGTGAAATTACCATTACGAGGGAGAAGGTTCTTGGGAAACTGAAAGGTCTGAAGGTAGATAAGTCACCTGGACCAGATGGTGTACACCCCAGGATTCTGAAAGAGATGGCTGAGGAGATTGTGGAGGCATGAGTAATGATCTTTCAAGAATTTCTTTCAGATTCTGGAGTGGTTCTGAAAGACTGGTAAATTGCAAATGTCATTTCACTCTTCAAGAAGAGAGAGAGAGAGACAGAAGAAAGAGCCAGTTAGTCTGACTTCAGTGGCTGAGAAGATGTTGGAGTCAATTGTTAAGGTTGTAGTTTCAGGGTACTTGGAAGCATTTGAAAAAATGAGCCACAGTCAGCTTGATTTCCTCTGGGGAAAATACATTGATTGCTGTGGAAGCCAAGTCTGTGCAGATATTTAAGGCAGAAATTCATTGTTTCCTGATCAGTCAGGGCATCAAAGGATATGGTGAGAATGCATGTGTATGAGGTTGAGTGGGATCTGGGATCAGCCATGATAGAATGACGGAGCAGACTTGATGGGCTGAATGGCATAATTCTGCTCCTATATCTTATGGACTTATGGTCTTATGGTCTAAATATATCGGAATTTTTTGAAGAAATAACAAGCAGGATAGACAAAGGAGAATCGGTTGATGTATACTTGGATTTTCAGAAGACCTTTGACAAGGTGTCACACATGAGGCTACTTAACAAGTTATACATTAATGATTTGGATGATGGAATTGATGGTTTTGTTCCAAAGTTTATAGACAATATGAAGATAGGTGGAGGGGAAGGTAGTTTTAAGGAAGAAGAGAGGCTAAAGAAAGACTTGAATAGATTAGGAGAATGGGCAAAGAAGTGGCAGTTGGAATACAGTGTTGGGAAGTGTATGGTCATGCACTTTGGTAGAAGAAATGAAAGGGTTGACTGTTTTTTAAATGTAGAGAAATTCAAAAACCTGAGGTGCAAAGGGACTTGGGAGTCCTTGTGCAGGATTCCCTAACGTTTAATTTGCAGGTTGAGTCTGTGGTGAGGAAGGTAAATGTAATGTTAGCACTCGTTTCAAGAGGACTAGAATATTTAAGCAAGGATGTCATGTTGAAACTTTATAAAGTGCCGGTGAGGCCTCACTGGAATATTGTGAGCAGTTTTGGGCCTGTTGTCTTAGAAAGAATGTGCTGAAACTGGAGAGGGTTAAAAGGAAGTTCACAAAAATTTCCCTGGATTGAATGGCTAGTCATATGAAGAGTGTTTGATGTCTCTGGGCCTGTACCAGACATCCCACCTCTCCCAGAAATTCTGGGAGTCTCCTGCATATTGATAGCGGCTCACTGATGCTCGCAAATTACATACAATATCCCGGAAATTGATATTTTTGACAGCGAGTGAGAGGGAGAGAGAGAGCAAGAGAGAGAGCGAGAGAGAGAGAGAGAGAGAGAGAGAGAGAGAGAGAGAGAGAGAGAGCGCACCATGGTAGAATGTTCCAAAAAAGAAAATATAAAATGTACTTCACCCCAGACTACACTAAAGTGTACTCCTGCCTAATAGGGGTAAAAAATAATGACTGTGTTTCTCACTGCACTGTTTGCAACAGAGACTTTTCTATTGCCCCTGGTGGGTTAAAATGTAAAAGACATGTTGAGGTGAGCTTAAAAGGTGTTTGATGCACCATCAATAACTCTCGGAGATGTGAGGCGAGATATAGGCTTTTATTGGCTGGAAGAAGAACAAGCAGCAATTGACCACCACACTACATCCTGGAGACTGAGGGCAGGGCTCAGGCTCCAATCGCCTTTATACCGGGGTCTGTGGGAGGAGCCACGGTCAGTGGGAGGAACCACAGGAGCAGTCCGCGGGGGGGGGGGGGGGGGGGGGGCCTGTCCAGACAGGTATATAGTTCACCACAGTGTCATTTGTTCATTAGTATAGCTAACACTATTTAAGCTAGCTGGCTAGCTGCTAGGGAGCTACTCTATTGCAGACATCCCACCTCTCCCGGAATGAGTCTCCCGCAAATTGATGGTGTTACCTCCCTGAAATGAGTGTTTTCAGGGGGATGTCTGCTGTACTCACTAGAATTCAGAAGGCTGAGGGATGACCTCATTGAGACCTATCAAATGGTGAAAGGCCTTGGCAGATTGGATGTGAAGAGGATGTTTCCTATGGTGGGACAAGCTAAAACCAAAAGACACAGTGTCAGAATACAGGGGCACCCTTTTAGAACAGAGTTGAGGAGGGATTTCCTTAGCCAGGGAGTGGTGAATCTGTGTAATTGTTTGCCACAGGCAGCTGTGGAGGCAAAGTTTGTATGCATATTTAAGGCAGGGGTTGATAGAGTCTTGACCGGTCAGGGCATGAAGGGATACAGGGAGCAGGCAGGTGATTGGGGCTGAGGGGAAAATGGATCAGCCACGATGAAATGGAAGAGCTGACTTGATAGGCCAAATAGTCTAATTCTCCTCCTGCGTTTTATGGTCTAACTATCGCATGCACAGGTTCAGATTGCTGGAGTATATATTGACATCAGATGGGGGGGGGGGGGAACACCTGTTTTGAGATCACTGGTGTAAAATAGTACTGGGATTATGAGGCCTGTGATGGTGGAGGTCACAGACATTTAAACAGGCATAAATTGTGTTTACTTGGCATGAGTTAAAGGAACCCATCCCTATCTAGGGCATACACCTTCCTTTGGAGTACTCTTAATTTCAGTACATTTTGTAGTGATCATTCTCACCTACACAAACCCCACCTTATTCTAAGATTCTAATATCATCAGAATCCTCCTGGAACCCCATCCCAATTATACACCTTCTCCCAATTGGTCCACACTCTAATCTGACTGACTTTCCTCAGCCTTTGCTCCCCTTATCCTCCAATAATACTCCCTTCATCCCCCCCGATGATGACTCTGTCCTCCCATAAGCCCTGTCACTTCCCAGTTTTCTGCCCAATTGTGACTTTGTAAGCTCCATGCCCTGAAATAAGAACTTTAGAAATAGGAATAGAATAGCTGCCCATTGGGCCTGCAGTACCATTTATCAAGATCTGAGCTCCCCAACCTGAGTGGCCCTATATTTTGTGCCATGGAAACTTGAAAAGTTCACAGATTTGCTAGCCTTGTGAAAATCAGTCAATTTTCTTACCATTTTGTGCCCTTCTGACTAAGAATTCCTTAAGATATGTCTGGCAGAACGCTATGAGGATTTGGCACTCGTTGTTAAAAATGGCCACCAGATGCAGCTGCAGGACGATGTTGTTCCACCAGTTTGTCGACATCGGCCCAACGCAACTCCAGGAGCTTTGAATTTTCCTGATTTAACCTCACATCCAATCCCACACATTTCCCAAGCATCTGTTTCACTTATTCTTGAAAAATAAATCGATTTATTCTCTTGCCTGATGTATTCATTGTCTTTTATGAAGTCTTGTTGATAAAAGGTGTTTGCAAAATGCAATTTTACATAAGCATGCTAAAACAGCTATTTTTATTCTAGTCCCAGATATAATTTGTAATGTCTTGTTGTTTTCAGAACTCAGTTTCATACTTACACTTTAAGTTCCAAACCCGTGGCCTACGTCATGTCTATTTTTGGATCACAGGCTATGTGTTGAAAGGAGGTACAATGTGGGATTTTCTAACTAGATTATGTTGCATTACTGAGGAGAACAGTACAATAAATATAATTGATATACCTGCATCCATTGCAATGTGTTCTTGCTTAAAATAATGTGAATATAACTCAATCAAACTGCACTGTTGGCCAGTATGTATTTATTTCAATTTAATCACTTCCATTTTGTGAAGGGTTATTGTCACCTTCCCAGAAAGAATTGGATATGTGAATTCATTGTGAAAGAGAACACAGCTTGCAAATCAAATTAATTCTCTTGGTGTGGAGTGCACTTGAGAGTAAAATATTATTCTCCTTTGCAAAGTGGTAACACCTGACAATACTCAAGAAGATGGGTGGCATCTTTTTGCATTAAGATTGGAACATTATAGAATAAATATAATTGTCTGTTAGTCTCTTGAAATTTGTAAATGTTTTTTACAGGGATAATTTTGGATTTTTATAAAATCAGACCATAATTGATCAGTCAGTGAAACAGGTCCTGTAGGAGTTGACTAAGGAAATTCTTGTGTGTGTGTGTGTGTGTGTGTGTGTGTGTGTGTGTGTGTGTGTGTGTGTGAAGTAGCTCTGTCATAGGTTATTTCAGTGGGTGGAATTGTCAGTGAA
This sequence comes from Hypanus sabinus, assembly GCF_030144855.1. NCBI lineage: Eukaryota > Metazoa > Chordata > Chondrichthyes > Myliobatiformes > Dasyatidae > Hypanus > Hypanus sabinus. The sequence continues at coordinate 42,723,722 of NC_082716.1, read as the reverse complement.
AATAATCTTTTGCAGCTACAGTAGACAGAGATGTACAGAATATTTGAAAACTGAAATGGATGGGAATCTTTGGTTTGATGTTAAAAATTTTCTTCATTCATTTTAGTAAAGTAAGTTTGGGCCATCTCATTAAGACTTTGAAAACAAATATGTTCATGTTCGTATGAAAATATTATGAGAACATAAGAGAAAAGTGAAATTAAAATTAGAAAACTTTTTTGAAGTTTTAACCCATTTCACCCTGCAGTGTTAACTCTGTGTCCCTCCTACAGATGGCTCTAAAGGACATGCTCGGCACAGCATTGTGGGCAGAAGGGCCTGTATTGTGCTGTAGGTTTTCTATGGCTCCTGATCTTCTGAAAAAGTGTTTGCATCTTTTTTTCTAATCTTCAAAATTTGTAGTTTTACTAATTCAGTATTTTTTGTATTTCATTATTTATTGCATGTTTTGGGCAGTTAGCATTTCTAATAACTACTTGGTTACAAAAAAATTCTGAACATGAATCAAGAAACGGTAAAAATTGAAATTCAAATGAATTTGACTCTGGGTTATACTTAACTTTCAATTTTTATGATAAAAAGAAATTTGTCTATTCAGTAAGAAAACAATGCCACAAACTTAGGTGTAGACTTAATCAGTAGCGGGAATCTCTAGCGGTGAGATGGGATATGCCTACTCCAGCAGGCGAAGCCAGTTCCAATGGACTGGGTGGATGATAGCATCTACAAGATCCAATGCCCAAGGGCTGCAATGCATGGTGGAGAGTGAAGAGCATGATGAGGCCCAGAAGGTGCCTTGGCTATCCACTGCAGACAAACATAGTGTTACGTATCCCGTAACTGGATAACTTACCAGCAAAGATAGAGAAGTCCGTTGAAGTCTGATGTCACTATTTTCAAACGTTTTTATTTATAAAGGGACACAAAAGTAAGGTTAATACAAACATTCAGATAATGCGCGTCGTCAATACTCAATCTAAAGCGTGGGTATAGTAATAATCATCATTAAGAAGTGAGCTCTACTGTTGTCTAGGGGTTAATAGATCGTCCGTTGGAAATATAAAAGTCACTCAGAAGTCTGCAGACTTTAGCCTTTCGAGGAATCGTTGGGTTTCACATGGGGCGACCGAGAGAGAGAGATTGGGGAGAAGAGAAAGAACTTGCCGGGTCTTGATGAAGCTTCCGTGAAATCGGGGGAGCGTTGGTTCCCTCTCCCCGATGTTAGTTAAAAGCAGTTTTCTGTGATTCCAGCCACAAATTCCAATCCCGGAATCTAACGCACATGGCTTCCTTCAGAATGGCTTCCCGCTGCTGCGGGATCACTCTCTCGTGTCTTCTTGGTGCGTCTGAAGGGGCTGTCCCCCTGAGACCCTCCTTTATACTTCCTCACGGGGTCGCAGGTGTCAATCAGGTTGGGATGATGCAATCTCTCTCTCAACCAGCCCACCTTGCCCGAGGGCTTTTCACGTGGTCTCCATGAGACAATAGTCATTGTCGTCTTATTCTGCATCCTGGGTGGAATGTGCAATTCGGCACATTTCTCTCTCTCTCTCTCCTCCTGGGTCTACTGACACCCCCCCCCCCCCCGGGACGGGTGCTCTTGCGATTCTCACAAAGGAGGGGGCTGGGATCTTAACAATAGTCTCCAGTCATGACATTTTTCATACCATTGGACCAAGATTTTTGAGGCTGAGAGGGTGGAACTGCCGCAGTGCAATGGCTTTTTCTCTATAAAACTCCTCCCATTACATCATTGTTGGTAATGACGGACAACCAACACACAGACTTAATTATCAGTAGTAAAGCAGATTATCTTTGAAGCATCCTGAAACTGGTTGGCATTCTGTAGTATTAATTGCAATATTTTATGTTAAATGATGATCTGATTGATTTAATTGTTAAAGAGATAAGGAGAAGGCGAAAACTTTTTCAAAGAAAAATAGGTATCTGTGAAAGATCACTGATCATCTGATTGTCTCATGCTGTTACTTGGAATGAAAAAAAAACTCAACATGGCAGTCATGTTATTTGAGAAACTCCATGAACATTTTAGCAATGAATCTGTTTTGGACTTAATTATGAATTCTAACGTGAGACTATCTGTGGAAAGCAAATGAATCGTTATGAGTACTGCTTTGTAATGATTTTCTGAGTGCTCTTCTTGGATTTGTATAATAAACTGAAGCAGGGTGCTTGTTCAGGCCAAAGGGATTTCAGGGCAGGAATTCCCTTGAACCTGACCAGGGGACAAATAGTTGGAAGTTCTGGTAAGAAGAAGTGGACTGGGCTGTGGAGTATATTCCATTTGACTATCCATGTATTTATAAGAGAGGGTGGTATTTAGGTCCTAAGAAAGATAGACTGTAATTATTGTACAGTTAGTCTACAACTAGACTGGAATGTGAGGCCCGTTGGCCAGAGCCACAAGCCTCTGAATCTCTGCAGGTCTGCTGGGCTAGTCAACGTCTAATGTACGTGAGTCTGCGTCCACTGGAGGTTGGAGGCCAGAAAGATGGCCTGTACTGGAGTTGGAGGACTGTGGAAGAACAGAGCTTGTTTTGCTGTTGTTGTTCTGTTGCTTGGTATGTTCTGTTTTGTTGTGTTTTGTGTTGTTCTGCCAAGCATTGCGGGCAGGCTATGTTGGCACTGAAATGTGTGACGACGGCTTCAGGCTGACCCAGCACTCCTCAGATGTGCTGGTTATCATTGCAAACAACACATTTTACTGTGCAGTATGTTTCAATTTACATGTGATAAATAAACTTGAATCTTGAATCTCTCTGAATGCCTGACCTATTCTGGGTAAGATGATGTCAAAAAGGCTACTGAAGAGACTGGAGAAGCAGCACATGACATTTTGCCTTACAGTTAAATTGTGTAATGAAGCCAAGGACTACAGGTGACTATTTTCCTGATGCATAATGAGAAACATTGCTGGTTAGACAGTTCAACATCTTGAACAATGGGGTGGAGCATGTTTATGAAATCTATTTCAACATGCACAGATTGCTGGAAGAAGTCAGCAGGCTAGCAGGCATCTATGGGAAAGTGTAAAGAGTTGATGATTCAAACTGAGACCCTTCAGTAGAGATGTGCTTACTCTTGCTCCTGTTTGACTTTGACATTTTGTGTATTTACTAGTGACTGCCTTTTGAATCCAGCCCCCAGTCTACCTGCAGGAAAAACCATGCTGGGAGATGGTGTCCATTGCTGTTGTTTGCACATCTCAAGGAATAGCTGCAACAGAGTTCAATTTCAACCCAGTTAATTAAGAGTTGATGCCAGGGACTGGTCAATACTGAATAAAATATTTTGACTTTTGGTTAGCATTATTTGTTTGTTAAAATAATAACTTCTCGTTATTGCCAGGCATATCTTTAGATACTTTGTTTTATATTTTTGCATATTTGGTAATGTGCCAGCATTACTGATGCTGAGTGCATACAGGTCATATCTGAGGCCACCAACAAAATGTCTCAGTGGCACTTCCCTGTCATAGCAATCAATCCATGAATAATGATCTCCCTCACCTGGTATATATTAGCATGCTATGACTAATGTGATGTCTATTATTTCGGCAGCTATCTGATTGACATTATGAGTGTCATACCATTTTAAAGCAAATGATCATTTATAGTCAAGGTGGTGTGTTCTGTGTTAATTGCAGGGGTTAATTAATATAACCATTGTAAAATGTTTTCTATTCATACACTGGACTCTATAAATCAGTGGGAGAAGGTACACAATTTTCTGTGGTGATTTGAATAGGAAAATGATTGCTTGGTTTGAAAAGAGCGTTTCATTGAGCAGAGGGGAGCATAAAATATAACACATTGAACAATGAACATTCTAATCATATAATGATAGTTCTGTTGAAATACAATTTTGCTTTTTTCAGCTCGGTAAGTAAAAAAGGTTACTATTAGTTCCTGATGACAAAATTCTGCAGAGAATTTGTTAACTGATTTTAAACAGTTGGTTTTCAATGCTGCAGTTTGTGTTGGGGGACTGAGTTGTAAGGTGGCTGAGAGCATCTCACTGAGTTTTCCAATTTTCCAGGAATGGGACTTGGATATTTAATATTGCCATTGGTAAAGTGGTATAGTTGGACTTGTATCTATTCATGTTATTACACTGGCATCTGACTTTGTTTTTCCTTCTAAATTTATGAGACCTCCCAAATCTCATGCATCTACCCTGCTCAGAGGGAAGGGAATTGGCACAGGTTCATGTAGATGGAAGCATCAATTAACATCATATATCAGATAGCTTCGATGTGTGTGGGAGTTAATGCAAGAGTGAGAGAAGCATATAACTGGAGCTCAACAAGAATATTAGAGTCGTCACATGGGAGTAATAGTCAAGGTGCAAGGTTTTCTAAAGTTTTAGCAGAACATTATTGGAAGAAATACGAAAGGCCATATAAAACCATAAGACAAAGGAGCAGAACGAGGCCATTTGGCCCATTGAGTCTACTCTGCTATTCAATCAAGGCTGATTTATTATCCCTTTCAACAACATTCTCCTGCCTTCTCTCGGTAACCTTTGATGCCCTTACTAATCAAGAACCTATCAATCTCCACTGTAAATAATCCCTAAAGCATGGACTACATAGCTGTCTGTGGCTATGAATTTTACAGATTCATCATGCTTTGGCTGAAAAAATTCATTCTGATCTCTGTTCTAAAAGTATATCCTTCTATGGAGGAATTTAAGATGGGGGGTTATATGTGAGGCAGGGTTTGAGGGTCAGCACAACATTGTGGGCCAAAGGGCCTGTAATGTGCTGTACTGTTCTATGTTCTATGTAAGTACATGGAGCTTAGAAAAATAGAGGGCTATGGGTAGCCCCAGGTAATTTCTGAAGTAATTATGTGTTCGGCACAGCATTGTGGGCTGAAGGGCCTGTATTGTGCTGTAGGTTTTCTATGTTTCTATGTTTCTATTCTGAGGCTGTGCCCTCTGGTCCTAGACTCTCTCATGAGAGGGAACATCCTCTTCACATCCCCTCTTTCTAGGCCTTTTAGTATTCAATAGGTTTTAGTGAGATCCCCACTTGTTCTTTTAAACACCATTGTGTATGATCGTTCATCCTAGAAAAGGACACAGGTGTGATGGTACTGGGTTTGCTGACTGTGATGTTTTAAACTCAAATGAAGAGCCCTATCTGATATGATAGTTACTGTGACCCTCCCTAAAGCCAAGTTATAGTCTAGCCACCCAATTTTCAGACCTGTTCACTTCCCGATATATCCTCCAGGGTGAATTTAGCTGCCAATAGTTGTTAGAGTGGTGAGTCCCCCCCTCCCTTCCAAGGGGGAGATACTTTCAGCTAACAAAGTAGTTTAAACAAAGTTCATTTACTTTTAGTGATACACATTTAAATCCAGACAAAATTCTTAAAGCACATTTAAAAGTTATTGAGGTTTTCTATCTTATAAAAGATTTCCAAATTACAACCTATTTCTAAAACACAAAAGATTTCCAAAACACGGGTATAATTCCTATAAACAAGAAAAACATAGCAACGAGTTTCAGGGGAATGAATCGTCTGTCAGAGAAATCAAAGGCAGAAGAATGGATCCTAGTTCATCCCATCTTTTTGTTAATCTTCTTGATGTTCTTGGACCATTCCCATTAAGCTTGGCTGCTCTCTTAACATTTATAGTGTTTTTTTCTGCTATTTGGGTGCCTTCACACATGTAATATTTTCTCAGATACTTTTCCACATAGATGATCTAAAAGCTTCTGGAGATGGAGTTTCCAGATTCCCACAATTAATGCTGTGACGCTAACTGAGCACACAAAGCTTACACCTATTAATAGATCAGCTATTTGATGAGCTAAGTGACTGTATCAATCTGGTCTGCAAGCTTCCTTGAACTAATTAACTTAGCCAGCGATGCCTGATTTGATGCAAACCAATTAACATAACCCCACTGTCTTACATCAGTGTTGTCCCAATTCAACCCCCCCAGACCTGGAATATCTCACAATTAAGTACCATCCTTTCTACCTGCCACGGGAGATTTCAGTGAACTTTTTGGCAGTGGTGTACGTTCCACCTCAGGCCGCTATCAAATAGGCTCTAGATGATATGAGCAGTGTGATCAACACCACATATTGATGCCTTCCCCATCATCTTGGGGGCTTTTAACCACGCCAGCTTGAAAAAAAGATCACTAAACAATTATCAGCAACAAATCACTTGTAGTGCCAGAGGAAGCAACACACTGGACCACTGTTATACCAAGGCCTAGAGAGCTTACTGTGCTATTCCACACCCTCATTTCGGAAAGTCTGATCACCTGGCTGTACTTCTACTCCCTGAGTATAGGCAGAGACTGAAGACTGCAGCAACAGTAGAGAGGACCAAGATAGTATGTACAAGGGAAGCACAGGAGCACCTACAGGACTGCTTTGAATCGGTGGACTGGACTGTATTCAGGGATTCATCTTTGAGTCTGGATGAGCATGTCACAGTTGTTACCAACTTCATTAAAACCTGTGTGGATGAGTGTGTTCCTATGAAAACTTGCTGCACATTCCCAAACCAAAAGCCGTGAATGAACCAGGTGGTTCGTCATCTGCTGAAGAGCTGGATCTGTGGCATTTAAGTCCAGTGACACAGTTTTGTGCAAGAAAAACAGGTATGACATGTGGAGGGCTATTTCAAAAGCAAAGAAACAATTCCAAGTGCGTTTGGAGGTGACATCGGATATATGTCAACGCTGGCGGGATTTGCAGCACATTACCTCCTACAAAGTGAAGCCCAATAGTGATGCTTCACTATCGGACGAGCTCAATATATTTTGTGCCAACTTTGAAAGGGAGAATACAATTATAGCTGTGGAGATCCCTGCTGCACCCAGTGATCCTGTGATCTCTGTTCGGAGGCTGATATTAGGCCGTCTTTCAGGATGGTGAACCCTTGTAAGGTGGCAGGACCAGATGAAGTACCTGGAAAGGCTCTGATAACTTGTGCCAACCAACTGGCGGGTGTATTCAAGGATATTTTCAACCTTTCAGTGCCATGGTTGGAAGTTCCCACCTGCTTCAAAAGGGCAACAATTATACCAGTGCAAAGAAGAGTAGTGAGAGCTGCTTTTGTAACTATCATCTAGAAGCACTCAGACCTATGGTGATGAAATGCTTTGAGAGGTTGGTCATGCCCAGAATGAACTCCTGCCTCAGCAAGGGCCTGGACCCGCTGCAATTTGCCTGTCGCTACAATAGGTCTATGGTAGATGCAATCTCAATGGCTCTTTACTCAGCCTTAGATCACCTGGACAAGAAGTTCAGAGATCTTGGCCTTCACTCTGCCTTGTGTAGCTGGATCCTGGACTTCCTGTCAGATTGCCGAAAGATGGTAAGAGTGGGCTCCCTCACCTCTGCCCCCTGACCCTCAACACAGGTGCTCCTCAGGGCTGTGTACTAAGCCCCTTCCTTTACTCTCTGTATACCCATGACTGTGTCGTCACTCACAGCTCCAATCTGCTAATTAAATTTGCTGATGACACTATACTGAATGGCCTAATCTCAAAGAATAATGAGGCAGCCTACAGAGAGGAAGTCATCACCCTGACACAGTGGTGTCAAGAAAACAACCTCTCCCTCAATGTCACAAAAACAAAGGAGCTGGTTGTGGATTACAGGAGGAATAGAGACAGGCTCACCCCAATTGACATCAATGGATCTGGGGTTGAGAGGGTGAACAGCTTTAAGTTCCTCGGCATAAACATCACTGAGGATCTCACGTGGTCTGTACGTACCAGCTCTGTGGTGAAAAAGGCACAACAGCACCTCTTTCACCTCATATGGTTGAAGAAGTTTGGAATGGTGCCCCAAATTCTACAAACTTTCTATAGGGACACAGGCCTCTGCAGAGAGTGGTGCGGACAGCCCAGCGCAAGTGTAGATGGGAACTTTCTACTATTCAGGATGTTTACAAAGACAGATATGTAAAAGGGCCTGAAGGGTCATTGGGGACCTGAGTCACCCCAACCACAAACTGTTCCAACTGCCACCATCTGGAAAACGGTACCGTTGCATAAAAGCCAGGACAAACAGGCTCCTGGACAGCTTCTTCCATCAGGCCATCAGACTGATTAATTCATGCTGATACAACTGTATTTCAATGTTATGTTGCCTGTCCTGTTGTACATTCTGTTTATTATAAATTACTATAACGTTGCACATTTAGACAGAGACATAATGGAAAGATTTTTAACTCCTCATGTATATGAAGGATGTAAGAAATAAAGTCAATTCAATTCAATACAAACATGGATGTAAGGAGGCTGCTCATCAACTATAGCTCAGCGTTTAACACCATCATTCCCACAGTCCTGAATGATAAGCTACAGAATCTGGGTCTCTGTACCTCCCTCTGCAATTGGACACTCAACACCCTAACCGGAAGACCACAATCTATGCAGATTGGTATTAATAACTCCTCCTCACTGATGATCAATAGAATCATCATCCGATCATCATTCTGGAGATCAGAATCTCCATCTGGCAGAATCTCAGATGGAGACGAGAGGGCATACAGGAGCAAGATATACCAGCTGGTTGAGTTGTGTCACAGCAGGAACCTTGCACTCAATGTCAGCAAGACCAAAGAGCTTCAGAAAGGGTAGGACATGGGATCACAAACCAATCCTCATGGATTTCAAGTTCCTGGCTGTCAAGATTTCTGAGGATCTATCCAGGACCTAGTATACTGATGCAGCTATAAAGAAGGCAAGGCTATATTTCATTAGGAGTTTGAGGAGATTTGGTTTGTTACCTAAGACACAGATATACAGATGTACCATGGAGAGCATTCTGACAGGCTGCATCTCTGTCTGGTATGGGAGGGTGGTAGTGGTGGGAAGCTACCACACAGGATTGAAGTAAGCTGTAGAGAGATGAAAAATTAGCCAGCACCATCATGGGCACTAGCGTCCATAGTATCCAGGTCATCTTCAAGGAGCTGTGCCTCAGAAAGGAGGCGTCCATTATTAAGGACCTCCATCACCCAGGTCATGCCTTCTTATTGTTACCATCAGGAAGGAGGTACAGAGGTCTGAAGGCACACACACAGTGATTCAGGAACAGCTTTTTTCTCTCTGCCATCCGATTCCTTAATGGGTATATCACCCTGCACACTACCTCACTTTTAATATTTCTGCTTTTGCACTATTTTAAATTTAATTATTTAATACACTTACTGCAATTGATTTACTTATTATTACTTATTATTTTTCTACATTATCATATATTGCATTGCACTGCAATTTCACGACATATGCCAATGATAATAAACCTGATTCTGATTACACTGCATCTCTTGAGGAATCAGCCCAAGTGTGGTGGGCCAGCAAGTCTGCTCTATATAGACAGTGCTGTTTGTCTGCAAAGATATCTCCTTAAATTCAGACTGATTATTGCTTGCAATTTACTTCAGAACTGAAGACTGGCTCCCATTTACAACAAGAAGCTGAACAAAGAATATTGGTTGGAAGTTTCTCTTACTCAAGATCAACACTTTGATCTTTAGAAGCCTCACAACTGCTGTGTTTAGAAAGCAGAGCTTGGCAAAGAGTCCCTCCCCTTTAGCCTAAATAGTGAATAACCATTGCACAAGCAGGCAGTGGTAAACCCACAGCCATTCAGAACCAAACTATTTTAATGAACTTATCAGGTTGCCCAAGATAAGCAAAGTTATAAAGTACTTTGTGAAAGCTAAGGTAATTCTGGAAACTTGTATCAGCTCTATTGTAAAAAAGGTAGAAATAAATGAATTCCTTAAGTGGTAAAAGATTCCCAAACCTTCCACCTCATAGGTATAACTCCACATACCATTCTGACAAGCCAGCTGACGGTGTAGTAGCATCCACACCGGACTTCGAGGCAAGTGGTCTCAGGTTCGAATCCAGCTGGCCCCTTGCACACTTTCCATCCATGCTGGGTTGAACAGTTACATAAAAAATAGTCAGATGCTAAAGAAATGGCAAGCTCGTCACCTGATGTGTCACAAGGCGTGGAGAGGAATGACTACTGACAGGATAGATCATAATTCAGGCAAAAAATGTGAGCAAGTAGTGTTTCTCAGAAACTATGTCTGAGACAAGAGAGCTATGCGAGGATGGTTAGGACCCACGTGCCGGAGTATCTGAGACTAGAATCGAGACATCATCCAAGACTAAAATGGGTACAGAGTTCTAAACTAGACGCTAGATGAGAATCCAAAGTTGAGCTGTCAATTGAGCACCAAGCTTCAAATCAGACACTCTTTAAAATTTTAAATCCTGGCACCAAAACATGGCCGTAAATCAGTGGGGTCATTAAAGGGGGCTGTGCCAGCTGTCCACAATCCAGAGTTAGGGTGTCCAAACCCTGGGGCTGGTGCGTGTCATAACAAAGTCATGTTCCCAGGCAGAACGCAGTGATTTAGACTTCAGTATGTTTTCATTTTACTGCTTTAGTTGCATGTCCTTATCAGGGAGGCAGAGGGAGATAAAGAAAATTATAGATTTTAAGGCCTGCTAAGTTTCTCCAGCATTTCATATATGTTGCCCAAGATTTCCAGTATCTTGAGTGGGGTGGGGGGGGGGGTTTGGTGACTCTATATGAAATTGAAATTTTGCTAAAATTTGGATAAAAAGAAGCATCTGAACAATAGTCACACAAAGTCGGAGGTTTCCTATTGCACCATATCTCCTCGGTCACCATGGTTTATTCCAAGACCAAATACAACCTGCAGATGAGGGCATTGCCAAGCAGAAGAGATATCATTTATCAATCTGCTCTGAGAGCAGTAGGAATTGGGAAGGAATGATGAGATAATGGCCTTATCCTATGGGGTTGGAATTTACCATCATTGGTTGAAGAGCTTAAGTATCACGATTCCAATGGCCTAATTTTTAAATTGCAAAATGCAGGCCAGCAGTGTTCAGAAGGCTGCAGGTCAGTGGCACAGCAAACACTCTTCCCAGATTGAACTGAAGACTGAGTTTGACTCTGACAGATGGTTAGTTTTTGTGTGTGAAACAGGAGATTGGGCATTTGATGCTATAGTAGCTGTTCTTTTCTGCGAGGGAGGGGTTTGGAGGTTTGATGTTATTGTTACTTTTTTTGTGAGCGAGTGTTTGGGGGTTTGGGGTTTGATGTTCTGGTCATTGTTACTGTTTCCTCTGCAGGTGATTCGTTAGATTTGTGCTAATGAGGGGGTGGGGGTTTTGGGGTTTGCAAGTTTTGTTTCTTTTTCCTCTTCGTGCGGGGAAGGAGTTGATGTCTTTTCTCTTTTGTGTATTTCATGGCTGTCTGGAGAAGATAAATATCAAAGTTGTATTGTACATACATACTTTGGCAATAAAATGAACCTTTGAACCTTTAAGTCTTTGAACCTTTGAAGATTAATAGAACAGAATATCCCCAGGCTCTTCACAAGAGTTGTATTAAAATCTATATTGCTTAGTCATTTGACTTAAAAGGGAGGTGTTTTATTACAGGATGAAAGATAGAATAGCAGAAAGATTTAAGGAAGAGAGTACAAGTTCAGATCCTTTGTAGTTTAAGCTACAGTTACAAATCAAACTCAGAGATTCTCAAACATCCAGTAATGGTGGAGTGCAAAGAATTTGGAGGATTTTACGATTGGTATAGAAGCTTAAAGGCGGGAAGAGAGAGGCTAATAAGGGTCTGTTGTAAAAAAAATGGAAGTTTTAGCATTATATGAGTTGAAACAAGAATAATCTTCTCAGTTAAATTAGGGAAAAATTTTATACCATATCTATTTTGAATAGCAAATATAAATTATTTTTTGTCATTTTTAAAAGCAGGAATTTTTGAAGGAAGTCTGTAAAGGAATGATAAGTTGCATGTTTAATATTGGATTTTTTAAGGTCTAGAGAGCATGCAAACTGGTAATTGTGACATATTCAGTTACACTGATGGCACAAACATAACATCTTCAGGAGTATTTTACAAGCATGGTTTCTAGATAAGTGAAGAATCTGTCAGTCCTCTGATGTCAGATTACACTGAAGTAGACAAGCAGAGCAGCTGCTAGTTACTGACAATATCTTCTTGATATTCATGTTTATTGCGCATATGTCATTTCCAGAAATTACTGCCTGCTACAAAGGTAAGCTTTGACAATAGATTGTTATATCTCATTTCAAATTTAGTTGGAGGAGTTTTAAGTGCAGGTATATCCATGGTGATAAGATATGGCAATGGTAGTGGAACAAACGAATGATACCTGTGTATATCTAGTAATTTGGCACGGTGGTGCATCTTTTGCAAGAAATCTGATTCTTGCAACAGCAGGCAACATTGACAATGCCATTACCAGGCACCTGTAGGTTTGTAGAACTTTCAGACAGATCACCATCTGTTTGTGTTCAATTTTGACAGAGGAATCCCCAAAGGTCCCTGGCTGTAATCATAAAACTGCTCACTTTTTATTAGAAGCCAGCAGCAGTAGGTATATAGCCAGAACACTGAAGAATAGAATTAGAAGGCCAAGTAGTTCCTTGTCATGTTTCCCGCTTTCCATCAATCCAACCTTGTCCTTCTTAATGCATAACAATAACACCATGTCCCCAGGTCAGCAAGCTCTGAAAAAGCACTTCATTGTTTGGAAGTGTCTTAATGGTAATGTTTTTTGAAAAGTTTTGTTCAAATAAGGGATTGTGATTATTTAGCCTTTAGGAATTTTCATTATTCAGTTGAATTAGCTTATAGAGTCATAGAAAAGTACAGCACAGAAACAGGCCCTTTGGCCCATTTAGTCTGTGCTGAACCATTTAAAATGTCTACTTCCAACGACCTGCCTTCTATGCTCCTACTATCCATGTACCTATCCAAGCTTCCCATAAACATTGAAATCAAGCTTGCATGCACCACTTGCACTCGCAGCTTGTTCCACACTCTCATGACCCTCTGAGTGAAGAAGTTTTCCCTTAAACTTTTCACCTTTCACCCTTAACCCACAAACTCCATTTGTAGTCCCACCCAAACTTGGTGGAAAAAGCCTGCTTGCATTGAAGCTTAATGGACCATTCCTGCTGAAGGGGCTCGGCCTGAAACGTCGACTGTACTCTTTTTCGTAGACGCTGCCTGGCCGGCTGAGTATCCCCGGCATTCTGTGTGTGTTGAACTGAAGTTTAATTTTCCTCTTAATGTACAAGTTGGGAATTCCTGCCATCTGCCAATCAGCCAGTCATGGCAGAGCCATAAGTCTGAGATGAACTTATCTACTGAGAAAGAAAGAGTTAATATTTTGGATGAATAACCTTTGAGGGTGATGAAGAATCATGGACTTGAAATCTAACCCTGTTTGTCTCTGCAGAGGCTGAATTACTGAACATCTCATTCATCTCCAACTTTTCCTTCAGGTTTTCAACATCTGCAGTTTTTTTTTTGATTTTTTTTCAACTTGAATACTGTGTTAATTGCCTTGATCCCAGGAACCCAATATTAACGCCTCGACTTGCCACTGGTTGCTGTTTTTAACAGCCTATGTTGGTAATTGGCAGGGTCTTAGCACTGTGATTTAAAATTAAGATTGGTGCTAAATAATTTGTGTTAATAAATTAGATAGTCATTTAGAATGCATCTCAGTACGATTGTTTAATTTTCATATCTTGATGTACTATATACAATGTGGTACTCCATTTAGTGTGAGTAGCTATGTATAGCTTTGGTTATATTTTAATACCTTTGCTCTTATTGATTGAAGTGCATTGTTTTCAATTTACAATTTAAGTAAGGCATTCAATGAACCCACTCACTCTCCAGTGGTTAGAGCATATTCTGTGCTTCTTAATAATAAGATTATTAACCCTGGCTTGTCATTATGGTCAGATGTTTGAAATGTTCATACAAGTCTGGATGAGTCTCCTGAAGGCTGATAAACAGCCTATGGTGAAGAGTTATATAAGCTTTGTGGTACAGAATCACAGAATGGATATAGTACATTCAGCCTGTTGATTCTGTACCAGCTCCATGCAAAACCAACACAGACAATCCTACTCACCCGACCTCTCTCCAACCTGCACATTCTTCCTTTCAGACATATTTTCCAGCTGTCTTTTTGAATGCCTCTGCAAGTCCTCCTTTCATTCCAAATATGCACATCAAACAATGGGTTGGAAGGAATAAGGGATTCAAGGAAATGTATCTTATAATTCCCACGTTCAGATCTCTATTTAACCTTTTCCAGACTGGTACCAACCGTGCTTGGACACAAACTTTAAAAAGCTACATTTAAGTCTGATGGAACAGTTTATTATTATTTACTGTGTGAAGCAAGATGATCTTTTTTCCCTTCTATATCAACTGCAGATCTTTTGAATTTCAGTTTGGTTCATGCTATTTTATATCCAAAGCTATGCAGAAATTATTGATATGATTTCTGAAACAGGTTATTTTGAATCTGCAACCTGATATTCTTCTACAAGAGAGAGTATTAAAGAAGAGAGCATAAAATAAGGCTCCTGACTGATTTGTATTGTGTAGATAGAGCAAAGCTGTTCCTATTAACAGATGGTTTAAGGGCATGGAGAATAAATTTAAAATTTTAAGCAAGTCATGGGGGATGGAATAAATAATTGCGTAATTACCCTGGAAGTCACTACCTGTTGCACTACAGTATTTACTTACTTTGAAACCTATAGTAATTGTTTATGTCTTGCATTGTACTGCTACCGCAAAACACCAAAATTCATGACATATCACAATGATAATCAACTTGATTCTGACACCTTTAAAAGGGAATTGGTTGCGATTTGTGAAAGAAAATTTCCAGGTCTTTGGGAAAAGATTTGTTAAAAGCTGCAGGTGAGGTGCTGGAGACTTCCTTGACTTCTTTTTCCGTACCTGATTTAGCACTAAATCCACTCTCTCTAAATAACATTCTGATCCTCCCCCCCAGAATTCTCTCTCATTCAAGGGTATGCTTCTCAGTCCTTTAATGACACTGGTTTAGGTGGTACACAAGTTGTCCACCACAATGTTTGAGTTAACTCGTAACCCAATAATGATGCGTGAAAAATATTCTGAAACCTCAGCAGTTAATTCAGGTAAATGCCTAATCCAAGAAAGCGTGGCCCTATGATCTGAAACTTTGACAATAATGAGCATTATGGAATGGAATTTCCATGGGAATTCTCTTGATCTTTCACCATAACTTTGGGAACGAGGAAATGGAAAAGCAACAGCAGGTGAAGAATCCCATGTATATTCCAGGGTTACCTCTGTTACTTATTCATGGAAAAACTAAATTCCATTCAAATACCACATTAGAAATGAAATGTGATTAACTCAATAATGAATTCTTCTTTCTGCCCAGGACCTCTGTTCCTATCTTTCTGAACCTGGTCTTATTACTCAAGCAGAAAAGTAGCCTGATGGGGTTGGTAAAATGTTGGAACTGCTACAGTGGACTGACACTGTAGAATAAAAGGAGCCTTTTAAAGGACAGAACAGAAGACTTATCCTGGAGGTTGGTTACTGACTTCCAACCACCACAACTTTATCATTTTCTGTCAGAGTAACCTTATGTTCAGAGGAGTGAGGAGAGTATCTTACCTAGAGACACTTCATGTACATACAATTAGTCTACGTATATACATTGTGTTTCATAGGATTGTTTTTATATTTATTATGTTTTATGCTTATTGTGTTTTTTTATGTTGCATTGGATCCAGAGTAGCAATCATTTTGTTCTCCTTTACACTTGCGTTCTGAAGAATGACAATAAGCAATCTTGAATCATCTTCCTTTGGGCAAGTTATGTTTTCAACCACAGTTTTATTTGCTTACAAATTTATTTCAGTTTTACCAAATCTCTTCAGTGCCACACTCAGTCAAATGCTGCCTGAATGTCAAGGGTAGTCCATCTCACTTCACCTCTGGAATTCGGCACTACTTGCATCCATGTTTGGACTCAGCTTGTGATGAGACCTGGAGACAAGTGATCCCAGAAAAACTCAGTTTGTGCATTGTAGAGCAGGTTAGAGAGTGTTTCTTGACGGTGATGACTGAGAATAGACTGATTAGGAGGCAATTAGCCAGACTGCACATGTCCTACTTTTTAGAACAAGACATCCCTTGGCAATTTTCAACATTTTCAGGTAGATGTCATTGTTCAAAGTAAAGTTCAAAGTAAATTTATTACCAAAGTACCATAGACAACCAGAGATTTATTTCCTTAGTGACATACTCTATAAATCTATAAAATAATAGCCATAACAGAATCAGTAAAAGACTGCAACAACTTCAGTGTTCAACTGGTGTGCAAAAGCGAACAGACTGCACAAATACCAACAAAAAGAAATAACAATAATAATTAAGTAAACAATAAATATCAAGAACATGAGATGACGAGTCCTTGAAAGTGAGTCCATAGGTTGTGGTAACACTGTAACAATACTGGAATTTGGATGTATTTGTGAGTGATTGTGGATGTAGTCTTCAGCGCTCCAACTGGGGTGTCGACTGGTCTTGTAGTACTTCGCTGTATCCAATGATCTCAGCCATTTCTAGATCAATGTTCAAAGTTCAAAATAAACTATATGTCACCCTAAAATTCATTTTCTTATGAACATTCTCAATAAATCCATAATAAAATAATAGCCATAATAGAATCAATGAAAGATCACACCAGCTTGAAAGTGAGTCCATTGTTGTGGGAACATTTCGATGATGGGGCCAGTGAAGTTGAATGAAATTGAATCCCCTTTGGTTGAGCCTGATGGTTGAGAGGTAGTAACTGTTCCAGGTGCGATGCCTGAGGTTCCTGCACTTTCTCCCTGATGGTGACAGTGAGAAAAGAGCACGTTCTAGGTGTTGGGGGTCCCTGATGATGGATGCTGCTTTTCTGCGACAGCATTTCATGTAGATATGCTCAATGGCTGGGAGGGCTTTACCTGTGATGGACTGGGCCATATCCACTACTTTTTGTAGGAGTTTCTGCTCAAGGGCTTTGGTGTTTCCACACCAGGCTGTGATGTAGCCAGTCAATATACTCTCCACTACACATCTATAGAAGTCATGCTGAATCTCTGCAAACTCCTATGGAAGTAGAGCCACTGCTGTGCTTTCTTTGTAATTGCAAATACCCTGGACAGGTCCTCTGAAATAATATCACAAGGAATTTAAAGTTGCGGACCCACTCCACGTTTGATCCTCCAATGAGGACTGGCTCATGGACCTCTGGTTTCCTCCTCCTGAAGTTAATAATCAGCTCCTGGGTCTTGCTGACATCGAGTGAAAGGTTGTTGCTATGGCGCCACTCAGCCAGATTTTCAATCTCCCTCCTATATGCTGGTATTGAATGGAGTGATTATAATTAACTGGAGACCAGCTCCTGTGGTAGTGGGTGATCTCTGAAAGAAGCCTTGATCAACTTTGGCTGCAAATGCTTTGGTAGGTTCTGTAGTACTCATATTACAGGGTCCTGCTGATAAATTGACTTGGATATTCTTGAAGTTCCTCCTGGGACCCTTTAATTGCCCACCACTTCTGGATGAACATGACTGCAGAGCTTTGACAGGATCCTTTTGATTATCTATCTATTTATTTATTGAGATACAGCATGGAACAGGCCCTTCAGACCCTTTGAACAGCAGTGCCTAGCAATCCCTGACTTAACCCCAGCCTAGTTACAGGATAATCTACATTGACTAGGCAACCTACTATTGGTAGGCCTCTGGACTGTGGTTTGTAACTGGAGCACCCGGAGGAAACCCACACAGTCACGGGAGAGCGTACAAACTCCTCACAGACAGCAGCATGAGATGAACTCTGGTCACTAGAATTGTAAAATGATGTGCTAAGCACTACACTACCGATGCAGTATCATTTGCCTCTGTCTCAAACATGCTGCTTTTGCACTGCAGCTTGGCTGTGGCATGTTCTGCCGCAGCCCCCGTTGAACCAAGGTTGACCCCTAGATTTGATTGCAAAAGTGGAGTGAAGGATATGGAGGCCATGAGTTTACAGTTTGTGGTAGCATACATCTTTTCTGCTGTTAATACTAAAAACACACATATGTGTTTGTACAGTCTGTTAACTCATATTATTATTGACAATTTGAAGTGGGTACTGTAATTTGCTGACTCCAGCTTTTGAACTCCATTTTTTTTACAGTTTTATAAACTATATTATTAACATATGATTTTATACTCTAATTTTATTTTGCTTTTCCTGCCAATGGAAATAAAGTATTCATTAACAAAGTTCAAGTGATTCATGATCTGTGGTTATGAGGCAATTTACATGATTAAATCTAGCACTGAATTTTAAGTTACTACTCAGGAAATTATTGAACATTAGTGCTCTTATGCAGTTAACAGTCACATGTAGGGTGATTCTGTCCATTGTATTTATTTGTAAGAGATAGTTCTTAATCATACATCTTTTAACTTTGACACGTATCAACTCTTGAGCTTTTGTGTTTGGACAGCCTGACATCAATAAATGCGCTTTTTCTGATGGCTGGAATTAAGAAAAAATAACGTAATGGAAATGAAGTATATTGTTTTTATAGTGTCTAAATTATGGGGATGAAATACCCCTTCAGTTTGACTTGGCATATTTTTCTCTGTGACTATATTCACTCTTCCATTGGCCATCCACTTCAATATCATAGTAATATGCAATTAACTCTAATCTGTCGGCTTTGGAGAACTCGGGTTCTATCTGTAATCAACTGCTTTTAATCTTAGTGTTCAAGTAGTCCTGCTTAGTATCTTACTAGATTGGTATCTCTTTCTAATTCATCCCTTGTGTTGCTTCAAATGTGTTTTCATACCCCCCCCCCCCAACAACTGAGCCAACGTCTGGCAGGTTATTGGAGGTAAGGATGAGGGAAGTGCTAGGCCAAGGAGCTACTGGATTTTAGAGGGTGCTATAGGCCACTATAGGCCAGCAGCATGATTGGCAGTTCTGTTGATTTAATGCTCACTGTGACTCAAAAATGTTAACTTAGACCTATTCCCAGAGTGCCTTAAATAAAAGTTGCAGAGTTAAATATAGTTAAAATGCAAATTAGATAACCTAAGATGCTAATGCAAGGTTTTAATTTTGGAAAATAATCAATATACTTTTTTGAAATGAAGACTGTTGAAACAGCTTGTAATGAAGTACAAAGAGATCTTAATCAGTTAATGAGCCGGCTGAAGAATGAAATGGAGACTTCTCTTTCTCCTTTATTGGGGGAGAGAGAAAGAGAGAGAGAGAGAGAGAGCCTGAGGTATGTTGAATACCAGGTGAAACGCAAAGTCTTTGGAGTACTGCAAGTCTGTGTCTTTGCTGTTGTCTTGTTCATGCTTGAGTGCTCAGTGGCGGGCACTGATGCTTCTTCTGTTGGTGGGGGAGGGGGGTTTGTTGCTTGCTGTCGCTTATGTGCGGGAGGGAGGGAAGCTGGGGGTATTTTGGTTCTAACATTTAACTGTCATTCATTCTTTGGGGCACTCGTTTGTTTTTGTGGATGGTTGCGAGGAAAAGGCACTTCAGGATGTATACTGTATACATTTCTCTGACATTAAATGTCCCTTTGAAACCCTTGAATGGCAAATGGATTTCAACTTGGATAAGAACAAGGAGATATATTTTGGACAGTCAAACCAGGATAGGAGCTATACAGTGAATGGTAGAGTACTGATGAGTGTTGTGGAGCAGAGTGAGTACGAGGGAATGGAGCCGTGGAAGCAGAGAGTGAGAAAGAGGCATTTAGTATGCTGGCTTTCATCAGTCAGGGCATCAAGTTTAGGAGTAGGGACATTACGTTGCAGATATTTAATTTGTTAGTGAGGCCACACTTGGAGCATTGTCTACAGCTTTGGTGACCCTGTTATAGGGAAGACATTGTCAAGCTGGAGCAGAAGAGATTTACAAGGACTAGAACTCCTGAACTAAAGAGAGCCTGGCTACCATAGATCTTTATTCCTTGGCACATAAGAGAATGAGAGGTGAACTCACAGAAGTTTATAAAATCATGAACAGTATGGATAATTGGACAGTCATAGCCTTTTCCCCAGGGATGGGGAGTCCAAAATGAGAGGACACAAGCACAAGAAAAGAGAGGAGAGAGTCAAACAAGACCTGAGAGGGAAGTTAACTACACAGTGTTTAGAGAGTTTCTGGAATGAGCATCTAGAGTGTAGGTGCGTAGAGTTACGGCATTTCAGAGATATTTTGATAGGTACACAAGGGGGATGACCTTGGAGGGTTATGGGGTAAATGCAGGCAACTGAGACCAGTAGGGAGCTGTGGACAGGAGGGCCAAAACCTTCTCTCTGTGCACAATTCATTCCAGACAATGAAAAATATCAGAGCTTTGTTGGTGTCTTAATATAAAGATTCATGGGCAGCATACATTTTCTGGAGCAAGCTTGATTACTCCACAGAGTCAGGGAAGATTTGTTTATTTTTACGACAGAAGGAAGCAATATGGCTTTGTCACATATCCACATGAAGGTGTGATTTACAGTAGCTACGTAACATTTTTAGGATTTCTTAGTACTTCTCTTGTAATTTTTTTGTCTGCAGCAAGCAGGACCATTGTCACTAACTGGAGTGAAAAGTACATAGGGACAAATGTCTACTGGTGATAGTCATTGTAGTCTTGTTTATTCTTATAGGATCACATTAATGCAACAAATAGCAAGAGCTGATACAAGTCAGTTAAAAGTGATGTCATATCAAGGAATAAAATACAAACATTTGTACTAAAATTGATGTTTTTCCTTAAATGAATGAGATCCTAATGTGTAATCACACACTTATGGAAATGGGAAAAATCCACTTTAAATGTGTATCCTTGTGAAAGGAGTTTTGGGAAACATTTGTGGTGAGAAGTTATGGATAATAGAGTCGGCCATGTAAGGGAATTTGGGAAACATATTTTTTCACAGAAGCCTCCTGATGTTGTGAATTTTAAGGGTCTGTTTCATTGGAAGTATTTAAGGAAGTTCTGTATCTACAGTAAATATCTGAACAATCAGGGAGCTGAGGGTTGTGGGGAATTGGCACTGGACAGAAATTTCAGAAGGAAATCCCCAATACTTTGGATGAAAAGATTTCAGGTTTCCCATACTTAGCCCTTTCTGATTTCACTTCTAGAAGGTCTGGCTTTAACATTTAAGATTAAGCATCTCTATTCTGGATTCTGGCATCAGAGGAAATAGATTAAAAGCACTGAAACCATTTAGTACTTTAAGCACTTTAGTTGGACTGTCCTTCATGGGAATAAAAGCCAGTTCACGCAATCTGTCCTTGAAATTAAACCATTGACCTCTGTCCTTGGAAAAAATACCTAGTCTTTGTCCTCGCTTTTCTGTCCAATATATTTTTGACAATGGCCTACCTTCCTGCATATCTTTATTCCACCCTTTGAATTTCTAGGCATACCCTACCCTTACCCTAGGAGCAGGAGTTAAGGGTCAATTACATTGTGGTCCTGGAGCCTGCTAAGAATGGGAAGTTTGCTTCAAAGACATTAGTAAACCAACTTTTTTCTTTACAGCAATGTAAAATTCTGATTTGTTTAATTACCTGAACTTAACTTCTTCAGCTACCTTAGTGGGATTTGAATTAATGTTTCAGAGTTAATGGTCCAGTACTTTGGCTGCTAATCCTGTAAATTAACCACTATGTGACATTATGTTGAGAATAATTTGTAAATCTGTGTGTTGCCTTGCTCTGGAGCAATTGTCAGACTATTTTGTATTTCTCAGATCTGTTCATCCTTTAGACTTTGTAATGAAAGCTGTCTTTAAGTAGCTTAAGCTGCTTTTTTAATAAATATTTCCTTTTCAGGACAGAATTAAGTCTACAAGAATCCCTCCAATTACATGTTAATATTGTAGATTTGTAAAATATACCCATTTATGTATTCCTTCATAAATATAATTCACAAGGTTTTCTTTGGAAAGCAAAGTGTGACTGCAGTTTGAGACTGCACACTAGCACAAAGCTCTTGACTTTTCTAATTGCTGTGAAAATTAGACAGAAGAATGAAGATGGGTACTTGAAATCTACATCAAGCCAAATACAATAAACATGCTTATCCAAAAGGCTCAAAGCTCTCTGAAAAATTCTATAAAGTGAAATTGGAGATTCTGATCATCTTAATGTGGGAAAAATATCCTTTGGACAAAACAAAAACAGGGATGTTGAACAGAAGATCTAATGAAAATGGAATTTCTTCCTCTAACTTCACATCGTCCAAATCGGGTTGCTAAGATGGGGAAGGGGTCCCGGAAATGGAGGAGGAAGCTGAGGATTGTTGTTTTAGTGTGACCGTCGCAGTTGAAAATCTGTCTGTCTTGTTTCCTGCTACCATCTCTCACAGCTGGGCAAAATGCCAACCAAGTTCTGAACGGACAGATGGAAATGAGACAGAGATGATGTAGCATTGACATAAATCACATTTTCTGTCATTTTCACCTCATTAGCACTAGTTCACAATCCTGCTAGAGTAATAGCTGACAGGCACAAAAAGAAGAGAAAGTATATTAAAGAGCCTGGAAACTAATTTACA
The DNA here is from genome assembly GCF_030144855.1 of Hypanus sabinus. Classification (NCBI taxonomy): domain Eukaryota; kingdom Metazoa; phylum Chordata; class Chondrichthyes; order Myliobatiformes; family Dasyatidae; genus Hypanus; species Hypanus sabinus. The sequence continues at coordinate 42,701,182 of NC_082716.1, read as the reverse complement.
GAGTACTTATGGGTGACTTAAAGTCCGTCCACCCAACGAAAATGATTGTGTAATAAAACTATCCCAGTTAGAGGTGCTTTTAACAAATAAAGTAAATTATCAAGTTCACACTTGATCATAAATCTGGGTACTGTCACTAGAGCTATGGAGTACTTGAAGAAAAGTATCCCTAAGGATAAGTTCAAGAGAAAAAATATCAAGGAACATTTAATTCCCTGGGTACTTTGATCTCTGTAGACTCTGTGTGCCAGTCTCCACACTAATTACCCTGTATCTGGCTACTGAAAGAATTCATGCTGTGCGTCTGGTGGTTGTGAGGGGTTAAGTAATACATACAACTCAAGGTGACTCACAGTAAACCTCAGACTTAAGAGCATCTCATTTATCATGCTGAATGTTATTAATAATTATTTTCTTGTCTAAGGTCATTGCATTCTGAATAGAACATTCAAAAGCACACCATCTTGTTTCTTACTTTCTTATTTACCTGTCTGCAGTTTTCAGTTACAAAGAAACATATACATAAATAAAGACCATTTAATATAAAACCATTGAACAATTTCATAAAATCCTGGCCTATTTCAGGTGGTTTATTTTTATTTGAATGTAATTGCCATAATAAAATGAAATAAAACAACCTGTTTAAGTGGTATATGAACATTGTACTTAAATGACGCTAGAAAGTGATCTGTGCAGAAAAGGATAGACTAAAGACTAGACAGAATTTCAACCAAAGATGGAAAATCAAAAAACCAAAAGTGCTGGAAATCTGAAATAAAAGCAGAAAATATTTTCGTCTGGAAGCATTGACTCTGTTTTCCTTTCCACAGATGCTACCCAGCCTGCTGAGTGTTTCTAGTTGATCTCTTAGCACTTAAAGATATTGAACATCGACTCCACCAGCAGAATAACTGAAGGTGGTGTTTGTGGATCTATCACAAGACTGCATTAAGTAGGTTGTACTGATGTAGCTATACATGAAAGAAAACTGGCAGTAAATGATTTTTTTAATAACAGGTTCAAAAAAACTAGAAGTGTGCATATTGATTGGCAATTACCTTCAGTTATTATTGTTTTAGAATATTCATTTTAATTCTACATTTTGGCAAAATACACAAAGAATTGTTTCTGGCAATTGACAGCCAACACTAATCTAGACCATTTATGGGGACTCTGGAATCATAGGGAAGTACCAGCACAGAAACAGGCCCTTCAACCCATCTATCTGTACTGAAATGCTGAAACCATTTAAACTGCCTACTCCCATCGACCTGTGCTGGGACCATACCCCTCCATACCCCAACCATCCATGTACCTGTCCAAACTTCATTTAAACAGTGAAATTGAGCTTCCATGAACCACCTGTGTTGGCAGCTCACTCCACACTCTCTTGGCCCTCTGAGTGAAGAAGTTTCCCCTCATTTTTCCCTTAAACTTTTCACCTTTCACTCTTAACTCATTGTACTTCTCATTGTAGTCCCACCCAACCTCTATTTGAATCTAAACAAAGCTCTTACAGAGGTTTGATCTTTATCTCTCCATGCATCGTTTAAAAAAAACCCTTTCATTCATTATCCAATCTTGAGTGAGTTTGTTGGATCTCTTGCTATCCTTACGTTATCGAACATTCAGTAGTAAAGGTTAAAGTGAAAACCAGAAAAAGATTGCAGATGCTGGAAATCTTGAAGAGACAATGCTGGAAATTACTTGGAGGTCAGCCTTCATTCATGGGAAGAGAAACAGAGTCAATGGTCAGGTTGGAGACACTTTGTCTGAACTGAGAAAAGGGACTGCAACAAATATGTTTTAAAATTTGTTCCTTGTTCTTTTCTGATTCAGTAGCAAGAAGTTTCCGCAAACAAATGAGGTACTGAACATATGTTAAAGATTATAAGAAATTACTTTATTAGAGTTAAATAAAGAATAAAATAGAGATGAAAAAGAAAAGTAATTAATAAAGTAGGTAAAAGAGACAAAATATTACTTCCCAACCAATCAGTGAACCATTCCATACACTGTGCAGCAGGGGGATCTGCAAATCATCTACCGCTTTTCCAGATTGTCTCGCTCCCCCTTGCTCTCTCAGTCTTGATGTCTCTGTCTCAATCTCCAACAGCAGTCACCCAGCCTAAGAGAAGATTCCCACTTGCATAAAGAAATTTTAACAAAAAAATTTAAACATATATTGTACCCCAGTAATTTTCCATCCCTTAGAAGTACCAGCCTGTACCCTCTTCTCTGGCCTGTGCACATAACTACAGAGACAACAGGTCTGTGGGGAAGAAAACATCCTTCATCAGTATCTAATCTCAAGGATGTGCTTTCACGCATATTTCCAGACTATCACAACATTCCAAGCTGACGCCATATTGCCATACAAAATTCAGTTTTGGTTTACACATTTGAGCATATACCAAGTTTAACTTGTTCCTTATGGAGGCACATCAAGCTTGTTAATCTGCAGGCAGGAGGACCTACCTGCAACCATCTATTCTTTCCGCTGCAACGCTAGGATCTGGTGGCCACCCATTTCAATTCAACCTCCCACTCTCGCATTGAAATGTTTGACCATGGCTTTCTCTACTGCCATATTGAGGCCAGATGCTGGTTGGAGGAGGAACATCTCATATTATGTCTTGGCAAACTCCAACCTGATGGCATGAACATTGATTTTTCTAACTTCTGGAAAACACTCCCCTCTATTTTACTTAATTCCAACCACTGACCCCCCCCCCCTTTGCCCCTCTCAGTGCCTCTCTTCACCTCTCCCACTCTCATGAACTGCCCATTCCCTCTGGTTCTTCACTTTTTCCCTGTATTTCATGGTCTACTGTACTCCTCTATCAGATTTCTAGCTTCTCACATCATTCCCTTTCATTCTCCTTTCCTGTGTACTAAGTCCCCTCCTTTACTCTCTGTATACCCATGACTGTATCGCCAGCCACAGCTCCAATCTGCCAATTAAATTTGCTGATGATGCTACATGGTTTGGCCCGATCTCAAATAATAATGAGGCAGCCTACAGAGAAGAAGTCATCACCCTGACACAGTGGTGTCAAGAAAACAACCTCTCCCTCAATGTCACAAAAACAAGGGAGCTGGTTGTGGATTACAGGAGGAATGGAGACAGGCTCACCCCTATTGATATCAGTGGATCTGGGGTTGAGAGGGTGAACAGCTTTATGTCCCTCGGCATAAATATCACCAAGGAACTCATGTGGTCTGTACACACCAGCTGTGTGGTGAAAAAGACACAACAGCACCTCTTTCTCCTCAGACAGTTGAAGAAGTTTGGTATGGGTCCCCAAATCCTAAGAACTTTCTGCAGGAGCACAATTGAGAGTATCCTAACTGGCTGCATTACTGCCTGATATGGGAACTGTACTTCCCTCAATCGCAGGACTCTGCAGAGAGTGATGCAGACAGCCCAGCACATCTGTAGTTGTGAACTTCCCTCTATTCAGGACATTTACAAAGACAGATGTGTAAAAAGGGCCTGAAAGATCATTGGGGACCCCAGTCATCCCAACCACAAACTGTTCCAGCTGCTATCAACCAGGAAACGGTATCGCAGCATAAAAAACCAAGACCAGTTGTTGTACATATTACTTATTACAAATTACTATAAATTGTACATTGTGCATTTAGATGGAGATGTAATGTAAATTTTTGTTTTATGTAATGTAAGGATGTAAGTAATAAAGTCAATTCAATTCAATCCACCTACCTTCCCTCTCACCTGGTCTCATTTGGTCACATTATTTTTTAAGTTTCCAGAATTCCCTTGTCAGTATATTAATGCGGATTTTGCTGTTTTCAGATCTTTTCCCCCCTCCCTTTTTCCCTTACTCCATCCCTCCATCCCTGTGGTCTTTCAGGTGAAACATTCTGCTAACACTGAAGTTTGCTTTCTTTTCTTGTTTTTCCCACAATTGTTCATTTATGTGTCTCAGGATTATCCACATCCACGTGTTGACTACATTTCCACTCCAATCTGTTACATTAGAAGTGGTTAATTCTCCAAGCCTTCTTAAATTCCATTCCAAAATTCTATTTCCAAAATTGTCTTATTTGGTTCAAAAATACTTTTTAGGATATTACAGAGTCAATATCTTTGACTCACAGGTAAAAGTTAATTTGTATGTTCCAGTAGACAGGAGCTATGAGAAGTACTCTTAATTAGCACTTTTCCAAAATCTGTTTGCTTAGCATAGACTTCCTGCTCATCTTTGAAGATAGTTATTGAATAGGAACAGGGGCTGTCAGTAGGAAGCAATTTGACCATTACAATGTCCACTGAAGTTAATTAGGACCTGCAGGATGTTTTGCTGGGATCAGTGAATAGCATTTGCTCAGATGTTCTGAAGCCCAGAGAGCTTCAGCAGACTAGATCATTGCCAAGAACTTTAAGTTTCTCAGTTTTAATTGTCACTTCCTTTATATTTCTTTTTTTTCATTTCTACCTATTGCCATTTCTATTGGAGCCAGAGGAAGTAGAGCCATTTGAAAACTAGCTTTTATTATCAACATTATAATCATTTGAATGGGTCGAGCTGCAAGGCAGTGAAGATTTGAGTTCAGAGTTTTCATTCTCCTGGATGAACTGGCAACCATGGCTGACAAGTCCCATCTGCCCAAAATGACTGGTTTTAAGGCACCAGTGGTCTGCCTTTGCCTCTTCTCTTGTCAGTAGAAACAATTCCACCAAGCTTAATAGTTAAGCCGCACACAGAAGTCAGGAGCTGGACTTGGTCGTCAGAGGCTATTTGAGATGCACACCGTTGGTAGTGGGAACTTAACCCCACTAAACCACCCCCCCCCATCTATTACAGCCTTAAGGAGTAAACCCTGAGGAAAAATCTGGAGCTGTAGTCTCTAAGGCAGTCCTAAAATGAGTTCAATGCTGACTTGCAACTCTTGTGATGCCGCTAATGCCGAACTGTTATTGGTCTCTGCCGTTCCTTTGGATTCATCAGCTTTTGGAGAGGGAGAGCCCGCTGCATGGGCAACAGCTTTCTCTCCATGTTGCTGTGGGCACCATGATAACATAGTGGTTAGTGCGATGCTTTTACAGCTTGTAGCGTTCTGGCATTTGCAATTCACTTCCACTGACGTTCTGTGAGAAGTATCTGTACATCCTCCGTGGAATACACGGGTTTTCCCGGGTACTCTGGTTTCCTCTCACAGCCCAAAAACATACTGGTTAGGTTAATTGGTCATTAAAATTGTCCTGTTATTAGGTTAGGATTAATTGGGTTTGTTGGGGTTTATTGGTGTAGCATGGCTTGAGGGGCTGAAGGGTTGCTCTGCATTGTATGACTAAAATAAAATAAATGAAATAAAACTGCCCTGGCTTGCATATTGACTGCGTATTGACTCCAACCAATGGAGGGCCATCGATATAACCAATTATATTACTGTTTGATATTTATTATTTTAACGTGAGTTGATCTTATATTCCTGAAATACCAAAGTGGATAAAACAATCAGTAAATGCTTTGGGTGGGGGTGTTATTGTGGATCTTGTTTGACCTTCTTTGGTAAAGTACCATCAAAATATCAAATTAGCATTTAAAGGCTTATAACTTATTACATTATCTGAATAATGACTTCTGCTGTAATTATGGCAGAGACTGGGGTGGTATTCTGTGTACAGTGAATCCAGATGATTGCATCTGATTACTCTGCAGTACTTTAATGATTGGCTTCTGTTGCTGAATTTGATTTTGAATACTCTCCTCATTCTCATTAAGATGCTTCAGCCATCAATATGATGTAAATTGTGCCTTCACATGCTGTAAATACTTATGTAATGTGTCTACAATGCAGTCTCCATAGTGATAAAAATCTTTCCCTAATGGAACTCTAGTTCATGCAGAAGTCATAGGGTTTGAAAGTAATTTGATGGACAGGCTTGCGTTGTCCCATCCCATGTCATTCCCCCCTCCACCACCACTGCCCCCAACTCCTTCATGATGAGCCTTTAGTATTGAAGACACTCATGCTGCATAGAGATGTACAAAAGTGAATTCAGTCACCTTAGTTTAACAAGCTGCTCTTGAGAGGTCCATACAGGTTAAATTGAAACTATTACAAGGCCTCTGGTATGTGTCAGACTCACCAGTGGCCAGTCTTGACCTAGGATTAGAATATCGTCAGTTGAAGCACAAACTAGTCTGAAGCCCATCAGCTGCACGGTAGGAAGTGCTATTTGAGAGATTTTAAAAAATATATAGGATTGCGTATTATCCAGTAGACATATGTTTTTGAAATGAAGTGCTACGCTTTGAATGAAGTTGGACAAATTTAAGTAATGCTAAAACAAAAGTTCAAAGGTTCAATTTTATTGTCAAGGTATTCATGCACAATACAACTCTGCTACTTATCTACTCTGATATTAGTTGGGAACAGAGTACTTACCAACATACGTCAACAAGAGAAAATCTGCAAATGCTGGAAATCTGAGCAATACACATGAAGTGCTGGAGTAACTCAGCAGGCCAGGCAGCATCTATGGAGAAAAGTACAGTTGACGTTTCGGGCCGAAACCCTTCGGCAGGGCAGGAATTCCCAACGTAAAATTCTTTTAACTATACCATCTTCTTGCCTGAACAAATGATAATTATGTGAGCCTAGATATTGGTAACAATAGTAGTCACAATTTATTAATCAATCTGCTTTAAATTGCTAATTGCCAGACCTAGTTTGATGTGCAGTAAAATCATGAACTAATTGCCTATTACGCGCTTACTAACATATTTGATGTTTTCTGTAATCTTGAAAAATATAATTTTTATACATATTTAAATTTAAATTGAGGAATATCACAGATTGAATGAGTTTATTTCAATATTTGCATTTTAAACAGATCATTTTAAAAATATGTAAATTTATACAGATTCTTGGTGTAATTAGATTGGAAATATATTGCATTTTTGAAGTGTTATAAATATTTTAATTCAAAAAAAGAAGCAAAGATTTTAAAACAGACATATTAATAAACTAGCATGTTGAGCTTGGGGAAATAAGTGTGAAGAGTTTATGGACTGGTGCCACAGTAGCGTAACAGTTTGCGTAATGCTATTACAGCTCGAGGTGTTCTGGAGTGTGGAGCTCCATTGCGGAGCCATTCTGTAAGGGGACTCTGTAGGTCCTCCCTGTGGAATGTGTGAGTTTTCCCCGGGTGATCCAGTTTCCTCCCACAGTCTAAAAACGTACAGGGTAGATTAACCGGTCATTGTAAATTGTCCCGTGATTAGGTTAGGGACAGTTTACAATGTTTGTGGGATTGCTGGGGCAGCATGGCTCAAAGGCCCAGAAAGAGCTACTCCATGCCATATGTCCAAATAAAAAAAAATAAATAAGGGTGCATGCGGAAGGTTTTCATCATCCTTATGTTAAATATTACTCATGTTTAGTAACTCATATATTTATCGTTGATTGTTCTGGTGAACCCCTTGACCACCCCCATGAATGTGTCCCAAGAATAACTCTACCCAGCATATCCAATGGTAACTTTAAGGCAGATCGTAATTTGGGATGGGAATCAAAGGTGTGAGTGGGCAAACTGAATAGCTGAAAAGCAACTCTCTCCAGAAAGGTTTTAACATTTTAGGCTCATTCAGCTGCTACATTGCTGCCTGAACTGAATGGAGCTGAGGTAAAAATGTGCAGGCTCTGACGAACAGTAATAGGACAAAAGCATCCTCTTTCTCTGATCACCTGATCTACCCAGCATCATAATCCATTATGAAGGCAGTTCAGGCATCCAGAGAAAGCAGATGGAAGTGTTGTATTGGTATTTAAATTACGGCAGATATTGTCAGTCAGGCTTGAACGCCATTGTGGTTTTCCATATGTTAGCATAGTGTGTGTACAATGCTCCAGACACTGAACACTCATTAGCTTAGATTGATTCTTCACCTCCCTGAAGCTGTACCCTCTTGTCTTGTTTTGATGGTGTAGTTGAAGATACAATTTTGGTTGCTTTACTATTGCTTTAAAGGTAACATTGCAAACTCTTAAATCTTTTGATGCAGCTCCTCCTACAGTTCTTCCTATTTTACATTCTGCAAGTCACTGTTTTCACCTGAATGGTTTCCAAACTGAAAATGGCTCCAAGTGATCAGTGGTGTACCTTGCCACTCTGGGTTTGAATTCAGTTTATTTGGAAGTATAATTCAGTATTCTATTTGCTGTGTGTGCTGTAACTTTAACTGTTAAAGAGTAAAAATACATTATCTGTATTTTCCTGCTGCATTTAATTCCGAATGCCATAGAGCACAAACTACAGTACTTATCATTATTTTCAGAAGATGTTATTTTGTATTTGTTTGTACACAGTGGCCATGTTATTAGCCACACCTGTACGCCTGCTCATTAGTGCAAATATCTAATCAGCCAATCAAGTGGCAGCAACTGAGTACTTAAAAGCATGCAGACATGGTCAGGAGGTCCTGTTGTTCTGACAAAAGATCAGAAATAAGGAAGAAATTTGACCATAGAATGATAGTTGGCGCCAGATGGGGTAGTTTGAGTATCTCAGAAACTACTGGTCTCCCGGGATTTTCGTGCAAAACAGACCCTAGCGTTTACGGAGAATAGTGTAAAAAAAAAACCAAAGTAAAAAATCCAGTGAGTAGCAGTTCTGTGGGCACAAAAAGCCTTGTTAATGAGAGAGGTCAGAGGAGAATGGCTAGACTGGTTCAAGTTGACAAGAAGGAGATAGTATCACAGATAATCACATGTTACAACAGTGGTGTGCAGGAGAGCATCTCTATATGCAGAACAGGTCAAGACTAGAAGTGAATGGACCACAGTAGCAGAAGACCACAAAGATAAAGTCAGTGGCCACTTTATTAAGTACATATTAATAAAGTGGCTACTGAGTGTATACTAAGAATAATTTGCCTTTGATTTGTGTTGGTCCATCCACATGTTCAGCACTGAATGAGTTAATGTGGCAAAATATTCGGTTTCAGTCATTCACACTTCCATTCATTAATTTTAATAAATGATTCTGAAAATCAGCCATGGCAAGACAATAAAACAACAGGTTTCATGAAAAAGTTCCTAAAAGCAAACGTTAAAATAATAATTTGTTGTTTTATTGTAAGCCAAGGTTTGTTTTGGTTAATTTGAAACTTAGACATGTTTCTTGTGCAATTTTATGCTCAAACGCTAGTGAATTCCGATAATTTAATAGGATTTCTAATTTGTGTGCTAACTTAATTACTACAATTGCTTTTTAGATTTAGAGAATGAAAATTGAGTCTCATATTCGACAACTTAAAGTTTTGCTAGAAATAATGATCAAGATTTTGTTAAATGAAGAGAATTTTGTAAGCAACCACAAACCCTCGCAATCATTTTGTTACAAATTATAAACGAAACGAACCAATAGTATTGAGAAGGGAAGCATTAATCTGCAGCAATCTTGGTATGATGAAAATTACTCTCCTTGATGCATTCACAGAAGTCATGATCACCCACTGCAACCCTAATTGCGCCGACTACTTGTGCCGTTGCACTTGGACTTATGAGGTCGAGAGAGTGGAACTGCCCCAGGGCAATAGGTTTTCCCTTTCAAAGCCCTGCGGTTCACAGCAAAAAAACCTGCTCAGATCTAACTGTCATCATCAGACACAACGGACAACCAATCAATCACTTGACACATTAGCACAGGTCTTGACTCTACCCATCCCCTCTACATTTCATCTCAAAAACTGACAAGAAGTAGAAAATAAATCAATGAATGGCGGAATTAATGATAGCTGGGCCAATTGAAACCATCCACTTCTGCAAAAAGCAAAATCACACACTCACAGACAGACGCACATGCACAGCTATTTTATCACTCGGGCTAAGCACATCCGGAGATTCGGCTGGCACTAGTCCGTGGGAGGAAGGCTCCGCGTTAAGCAGCTTGATTCTCAGTCTGCACACACTCGTAGCGTCGTTCTCCGGTCTGTGTACGGCAAACTGTTGCTGCTCTATTTCACTCCGCCGTGGCTACTTGGAGACCGTATGTTCCGCCGGCAGGTTCCCGACCACCTTCATGGCAGTATGATCCCGTGCAATGGCACGGCGTTCAAAGACTGGCTCGCCTTCCTTTCCCGTCTTTTACCTGCTATGAACACAACGGCTAATTTGGTGCAAAAGTCGGTGGAGACGACGACGTCGGTGGTGAGTTTGCTGGGTCGGGAAGAGGGCGATTACAACGCCGCCGTGAACGCCAGCAACTCCACCGGCGACATGGGCCATCTGTTCCAGTACTCTTTCTCCGACAACGAGTTGCTGTACAAACAGTACAAGCCGCCGCCTCGGGAGGCCATCCCTTTGCCAAAGGCTGTGCTCTACCTGTTGATGGCAGCCTTGGTGGTCGTGGCCGTGGCTTATGCTATCGTTGGGCACCTCATTAAGGACCTTGTCCACGACCTCGTGGGTGAGTGGATGAATTTATCGATAAGCTATTAAAACAGTCTGTAAATAAATCGGGAATAAAACAGCCGAGCTCGCTTGCACTTGAAAAGTTTATGATAACTTATTGAAATCTGATTTTCCCCATTTTAGCAGCCTAAGCAAGCGGAGCAGATAATTTTATTCAACGCCCCCCTAATTATCACCAGACCTATTTTCTCGGTGATTTCCCTTCAGGACTAGAGAACATCTCTGTACTTACGAGTGAGAGATGATGAATAAACAAAGCACAAGGAAGCGAGAGGCAATCTAAAGGCAGCGTCACCTTGCATTTATTTAAGGTATAGGGTTTTAATAAATAAGAATTTATTGTAGTTTTCTGGTGTCGTTGGCCTTCGGAATAAAGAGCGCAGAGTCGGTATTCTCGACGTTTACCGAGCGGCGGGTGGGATGTTGGGGTTCCTGAGCCCGTCGGAGCCCGATACCCAGGTTCTCTTTTATATCTTCGATCTCACCTCTTATATCTTCGATCTCACCTCTTAGATCAACTCGGGTTTTATCTCAGTAGCATATCCTGCTTGTATCCGAATGGCACGCGTGCCTCGATAAAACAAACTCAAATCTAATTGGAAGCAGATGGTACATTAAAATAAACCTTGCTACAAGCAACAACTGAACTGCGAAATTCTGTCATGGGAGACAATTTATAAAGGAAGAGGTGCGATCGAATCCTTAACACTGAGGCAAGAGGCAGTTGTTACTTTTACCTGGATATATTTGGCCTATTTAGATACCTCGAAGGCACTGGTGGGGCTTTGCGAATTGGTCGAACTTTATACTGTAAGAAATGTTCACTGAATTATGGAACAATACTCGCGGTTCTGGTTTCTCAAGCTGAATTCTGAAATTCCGGGACGGTAGTGTCGACGAGGTCTCACAATTCCGATGGAAACCGATGGAAAAATTATATCGCAATTGGTGTCGGATGTAAGTATTAAATATCAACCCAATACAATCAACACATTTCAGATCAATGTGCAAAGATTTTCTTCTGATTGGATTTGGTTTCATTTGGGAAGCAAAGTTCTTGTGTTATTTTTGTCAGTGCTGTCAGCCGTGGACATCAGACGACTTTTCTTTGGGTCGGCTGTTTTGTAACTCAAATGATATGATTGGATTGACGGACAAGAAAATTGGAAAAGAGCAACGGACAGCTGGAATAATAGACTCCTCGCCGTTGAGCATACCCACACGAAGCGTGGTCCATCATCCATCGACCAGGTCATGCTCTCTTCTCGCTGCCACCATCAGGAAGAAAGTACAGGAGCCTCAGGACGCCCACCACCAGGTTCAAGAACGCTTGTTACCCCTCAACCATTAAGCGCTTGAACCAAGGAGATAACGCCACTTGCCCCATCATTGAGATGTTTCCACAACCCAATGACTCACTTTCAGGGACTCCTTATCACATGTTCTTGATATTTATTGCTAATTTATTATTATTTATTTTTGTATTTGCTCAGTTTGTTGTCTTTTACACACTGGTTGAATGCCCAAGTTGGTGCGGTCTTTCATGGATTCTATTATGGTTGTTTTTATATTATGGATTTATTGAGTCTGCCCGAAAGAAAATGAATCTCAGGGTTGTATATGGTGAGATATATGCACGCTGACGATAAAATTATCTTGAACTTTTGTTTCAATGAAAGCTGTCTATAAGATAAATGTGAACAACGGAAGTATTTTGTTTTCAAACTGTCTGGATTCGAGAAGTTCACTTAATATTACCAAAGTTTGCCTAATATAAATTCTAAACTCCCATAAGACGCTTATTCTTAGAAACCTTGGGCTGACCTAGATTGCCAATAAAAAGTGGAGCATTTTCATTAATCGAGATATCAATTCATAATCCGCACTCTCCTTAATTCTTAATCCACATACTTTCTAAATGTTTGTCTGCTAAATTTATTTCTTAACGTCGGTAGGTAACTGAGGAAAAGAATGGCGTGAAGACCTTTGCAGGAGGATTAACAGTCTTAAATCCCGTCACCTTAGAAGAATTCACAGGAAACACGATTTACCATTCACATTGCTCGATATGGACGCTTGCTTTCTTTAACAAAAACGATTTGGAGCCAGTAATCTACCTATTATGTTTTAACTCATTCTCCTTCCAGAGAATCAGAATCAGGGTTAATATCACCGGCATATGTCGTGAAATTTTGTTGTTTTGCGGCAGCAGTACACTGCGATAAGTCGTAATAAAAACTATAAATTACAAAAAGGTATATATTATACAGAGCAAAAGTCTTAGGTGTGAACATATATATTAAACAAGGGTGCTTAAGACTTTTGCACAGTACTGTGTTTGTCAATATTAAGTGAAGAGCAAGTTTGTAAACCTGGCGTGAGCAAAGGATGTTGAGAATAGTGTAGAGAGGGTGGAGCGCAGTGCAGGGGTGTGGGACGAGTGCTCGAAACGGGTGTGGCGCGGGTGGAGTCACCAGGCAAGGTCATTTGATTCCAAGTAACTGGGTTATTGATCATTGTGGAATGTCTCTCAGGTGCTTCCCGCTCCCTCCCCCTCTTCCTGCCCCTTTCCCACTCGGTCCACAACAGAGACCCGCATCAGAATCAGGTTTATCATTACTCACACGTCATGAATTTTTTTTTCGGCAGCAGTATAGTGCAATATATAAAATTGCTACAGTACTGTGGAAATGCCTTAGGCACCTCAGCTATGCCTAAAACCTTTGCACAGTACTGTATATTAAAAATACATAAGTAGTGCTAAAAAAGAGGGGAAATACTGAGGTAGTGTTCATGGATTCAATGTCCGTTTAGAAATCTGATGACGGAGAGGAAGAAGCTGTTGCCGAATCGTTGAGTGTGTTCCTTGAGGTTCCTGTACCTCCTGCTTTATTTCATATATAGTACTAATACCGGATGTCAGATCTCTACAAAATGAAATAAAGCTAGTGTGAAGTTCTTTTTGAAACGTGGGTACTTGGGAATGATGACAAGAAGAGATTCCAATAGGGGCTAAAATCTTTTTTGGTATTAGGCTGGAAGGTTTTTTTCTATTTCAGTTGGGACAGCTTAAATTCTGTAAGTGATTACAAAATAGCCAATATGCTATAACTGGTACAAGTTCGAACAGACAGAAAATGGTTTAATCTTACTGCCAGTGCTGAACTTTTATAAGAAGGTAGCTAGTTCCTCATTAAGTTTCAATAGTAGTTCATGATTGGTTGTCTAATACTGACAAGTCACAGCTATTGGGCACAGAGGACAATAATAATAAACATGATTTTTGGAGACAGGATAATTTTTTTTTGCAATTATTTTTATCTGTTTGAATAGGCAAAATGGAGCTGCCTACAGATATGGTATCTGAGATATGGCAACTCCCTGAATGGTGGTGGCCTGAAATGATCACACAGATTGTGTGCTTAAGTACACACGAGATATTACACAAAATTATCAGTAGTTTAATCAGTATCAGATGTTCGATTCTGAATAAACCATAGTTTCTTGATACAAATATAATAATTGCAATGATATCAGCACCAAGAACAGGTATGGGAGATGTAGAATGAAGTTGTGAATATATTCAAACTGCAGAGATATGATTGACATCTGGAGCAATATATATTTTATTTTAAATCACTCCATACAGAGTATAAAATTAGCTGGTCATTTGAATAACAAAGTGCTCTCTACTGCCATTTCAATATCCTGGAAGCACGAGACACTTGCATCCTCCAAGTTGAAGAAAATGAAAATAATTGCTTTTGGAAACATTATGTGGTTACATTTAACTAACTTTGCTGACTTCTCACCTGAAGTCCAGCAAGTTTTGTAAACTTGTTGCTGTGGTCTTTCTCGTGATGCAATAAGAGGGACTTCAGCCTGTTGGGTATATACTGGCTGTCTGAGCAGCCCATTAATTCCATTCTCTCATTTATTTTCCTGTAACCAACTCTCTCTCATTCCCATCATTCTCCTTCATCCACCTTCACTAGGGGCAATGATTAGTGCCCAATTAACCCACAATACACTTTTGGCATGTTGGGAAACTGAAGCACACATAATCACTGGGAGAACTAATAAACTCCACACAGACAGAATTGAACAAGTTGCTGGAATAGTGCAGCAGCAGTGGCATCTGCTAACCCACTGTGTTGTGCAAATGTGCTCCAAAGATTAGTGCAAATAGTTCACAATTTATCCTGCACCAAGCCCTGTGTTTCCCTATCACCTCTGATCAAGCCAGTCCCCATTGTTAATCCAGTTTCTACTGCCTTGAATTTGAACTTTCATGTATATTCAGTTTCTATTATTCTCTAGTTATCACCTGATGGGACAGCTTGGCTTGGTGGTAGCACTCTCACTAACAATTTGGAAAGCTGTGGACCCCACAAACCTGAGCATTGAGTGAATGAACCATTCTTAGTTTAAAGAAAACATTAAAACCTCGTCCCCATCTGTTTGTTCATTTGTATGTTTGTAGAAAATTGACAGAACTACTTAAAGAAGGACAAATGAGCTTCCCAGACTTTCTGGTCAATGATCTTACATTTAGAGAACACATATTAACTGATTACTATTTCAAGATATAATTAATTTTGAGTAACATTTATGTGTTGTGTTCTAAAACAGTGAATTTGCATACATTTAATTTTTTAAATTTGAGGAAGTCACTTGTATTGAGATAACTAATCCATGCTCTTGAGTCAGTATGCAGAATATAAGAACTGATACAATGCATTATCCTCTGTCAGATCTGCATAGGCAGATACCTTCTTGTTTCCACCCAGCTAACATGAGTCGCCTGTTGCTCATTTCCAACTCATCACCTGCAGCCTATTTAAACCCAGCCCTCATCTACAGTCCTTGTTTACCCATCAAAGCAGCCAGCTTCAACCAGTTGCTCCTTGCCTTCAGTTACCTTGTTGCCTGTTGTGCTCAGTATCTGTACTTTCTTGTTTTGTGGCCTCTCGTGCCCTGTCACTTTGCAGTTTATTAGTAAGTTGTCTAAATAGTCACTGCTAAATTGTCTCTGCTGCTCTGCTTTTGGGTCAAGCCTCCTCGACATTTCCTGACAGGACAGGTGAACCAGTGATTGACCCAGCAGAGTTTGCTCACCTGAAGGAAGTTGTCTGCTGACCTGAGTATAGGACACAGAAACAGCAAGAAACCATTGATAATCTGTTCACCACTCTCAACCAGCTCTTCATTCCATTACAGTGAGTCTGTACAAGTCAGCCTCCTCCCTTGGAACCTCAGATTCTGGCACCTAGACAATCTGGCTTTGACAATCCCCAAATTGATATTGCAACTTCTTGTCCCAGTGTGTCTTGCTCTTTGAGATCCAGCCATCTCAGTGTTCTACGGACCAAGTCCAGATTGCCTTTGTCATCTCTCTCTTGAAAGGGCGAACTCTGACCTGGGCCGCAGCTAACTGGGACCACCATCTGCAATAATTATGAGGAATTCGCTGCTCAGATGCACCAGATTTTGGACCATCAGAGAAGTAGAATGAAGGCAGCGGATCAGATACTGTGCCTGAGTCAAGACTCGTGCTAGGTGTTGGATTATACTGTCGAATTCAGGACCATCGCAGTGGAGTGTGGCTGGAATGCAGAAGTGCTGCTGGCCTGTTACCATCATGGCCTCTCAGAGCACATGAAAGATGAGCTGTCTACTCAGGGTATGCTCTCTGACCTCGAAAGCCTCAACACTTTGGCCCTCCGCATTGGCAGACATCTTATGGAATGACCCTCCAGATCACCCATCAGAACCCTAGATCCATTTCAGGCTGCAGGACCTTCATCAGCAATGCCTCCAGAACCCATGAGCTCCCATCCCCAAGAGTGTGAGTGCATTTATTGTACAAGGAGTGTTTGATAAGTTTGTGGCCTAAGGTAGAAGGAGTCAATTTTAGAAAACCTGGCAAATTTATTTGTCAAGATATTCCCCTCCTACATTTACACACTTAGCCCAGCGGTCTGGAGCATACGGATCCCTTCTTTGTAGAAGTCGGTGTCTTGGACCTCCAGAAGTGGTCCACAGCATGGGGTGATTGATAAGTTCGTGGTCCAAGGTAGAACGAGATGGGTTATATAGCTCTTGTTACATGCACGTGCAGGTCAACTCTTTGAGTGATTATGCAGAAAATTTGAAGTTAATAACTCATCTCCTACCTTAGGCCACGTACTTATCAATCACCCCTGCTGTGGATCACTTCTGGAGGTCCAAGACTCCCCTTCATATTGATTCCACTTATGAAACCTAACGCATGCTACAAGTGTCCCTGCATTACTTCCACAACATCAGCAAAGCTCATTTCCAGTGATTTGGCTGGAGCAGTTAAACTTTATGCAAACTGTATGTCCTTCCACCAAATGCACACGCAAAACTGGCATTTGTTTTTCAATGGCTATTCCATTTGCTTTAAAATACTGCTCAGTCGTTTAGTACACAAAATCCAGTTATCTGTTGTGTAATTGAACACATCAATCTTTATGACTTTGGCTCTTTTTTATAATTTATGATTATTATCACCCGGTACTCACTGCTTATGAACCTATGGATTCATTTGTTTTCTGTCATTTTTTTCCAGTCAACCATCTCTTCCCTTCTGAAGAAACAAGTGATGTGATTATTTTTAACTCAAATGTCTCGGTGTGCTTTTTTAAACTTGAACGTCTTGCTGCACTTCAACATGTTGGTAGTTGTCTCAGGTTCATCTTAAAATTTACTTGTCACCACTGCTATATTTTGTAACACCAAAGCATAAAACTAATTGAAAGAAAAACATTGAGCTGGGAGATAAACATGCATACATCTTTTTTACTTTAGCAAATCATGCACTTATGACATGGTGGCATGATAATGTGCACTATTCATGTACTTTTACATGTAACCTATAATGAATTATTTAAATGATCAAGAATGTTTAATTCAACAATATGTTTACAATAGGGAAGGAGGAAGGACTAAACACATTGATGAAGGTAGAGCAGTAGATGTAGTATATATGGATTTTAGCAAGGCATTTAATAGGGTACCCCATGCAAGTCTTATTGACAAAGTAAGGAGGCATGGGATCCAAGGAGCCATTGCTCTGTGGATCCAGAACAGGCTTCCCTTCAGAAGGCAAAGAGTGGTTGTAGACGGGTCATATTCTGCATGGAGGTCAGTCACCAGTGGTGTGCCTCAGGGATCTGTTCTGGGACCCCTACTCTTTGTGATCTTTATAAATGACCTGGATGAGGAAGTGGAGGGATGGGTTAGTAAATTTGCTGATGACACAAAGGTTGGGGGTGTTGTGGATAGTATGGAGGGCTGTCAGAGTTTACAACTGGACATTGATAGAATGTAGAACTAGGCTGAGAAATGGCAGATGGAGTTCAACCCAGATAAGTGTGAGAAGGGTCATTTTGGTAGGTCAAATATGATGGCAGAATATAGCATTAATGGTAAGACTCTTGGCAGTGTGGAGGATCAGAGGGATCTTGGGGACGAGTCTATAAGACGTAGGTTGACTCTAGGTTAAGAAGGCATAGGGCGCATTGGCCTTCATCAATCATGGGATTGAGTTTAAGAGCCGAGAGGTAATGTTGCAGCTCAATTCAGGTCGCCTCACTACAGGAAGGATGTGGAAGACATAGAAAGGGTGCGGAGGAGATTCACAAGGATGTTACCTGGATTGGGGAGCATGCCTTATGAGATAGGTTGAGTGAACTTGGCCTTTTCTCCTTGGAGCGACGGAGGATGAGACGTGATCTGATAGAGGTGTACAAGATAATGAGAGGTATTGATCATGTGGATAGTCAGAGGCTTTTCCCCAGGGTTGAAATGGCTAGCACAAGAGGGCATAGTTTTGGGGTGCTTGGAAGTAGGTACAGAGGAGATGTCAGGGGTATATTTTATTTTTCACAGAGTAGTGAGTGCATGGAATAGGCTGCTGGCGGCATTGGTGGAGGCGGAAATGATAGGGTCTTTTAAGAGGCTCTTGGATAGGTACAAGGAGCTTCAGAAAACAGAGGGCAATGGGTAGGCCTAGGTAATTTCTAAAGTAAGGGCATGTTCAGCACAGCTTTGTGGGCCAAAGGGCCTGTATTGTGCTGTAGGTTTTCTACGTTTCTATTACTGAAATATTAAATACACAACAGAACCAAGCGCCTTCAACCAATTGTTTTTAGCTTTCAGTTACCTTGTTGCCTGGTGTGTTTAGTATCTGTTCTCTCTTGTCTCATGGCCCCTTGTGGCTTGTTATTTTGCAATTTATTAGTAAAATATCATTTACTGCTATATCATCTCTGCTGCTCTGTTTTTGGGTCAGGCCTCCTCTACATTTCATGACATCCCCAGCCCATTAGATAAGACCCTTTAACTTCGAGTCAGTTAGAAGTTGCCTTCCAACCAAACATTCCACGGTGACCTGAGAAAACATGACTGTTTCCCCAAAATCACTGGGTCCAAATCTTGGAACTGCCTTCCAACCAACTTTGTGGACTTCTCCACAACTTCAGTGATTCAAGAAGGCAATTCACCACCATCTTCTCATGGGAAGGTAAATGCTAGTTCAGCGTGCAAAGGTCATACCCTTTAAATGATTGAAAAAAAAACAGTGAACTCACATCCCACAGAATTAAAAAAGAAATGTTGCTGGTTTTGTAACCAGAAGTCAGATCCTTGTTCTCCTCACACTCCCAGAGAAAAGGAGAGTGGTTTCTCTGATGTGCTGAGCCACGTACCCAACTCTTGCAGTTTATTGCAGTGAAAGGCAGAGCAGTTGCTGTACAAGCCATGATGCATCGTGTTCAGATGGCACTTTGATAAAAATTGAGGAGGGTCAAAGGGGACGGGCTGAATTCCTTCATGCTCCTGAGGAAGTAGAGGTGTTGGTGAGCTTTTTTGGTCATGATGTTGTCAAGGTTGAACCAGGACAGGCTACTGGTGACCTTCACTCCGAGGAGTTTGAAGCTTTTAATCCTCTTGACCTCAGCACCATCAATGTTAACAGGAGCAGGTGCACCACTCCTTTCCGAAACTCGATGACCAGCTCTTTTGATTTGCTGACTTTGAGGAAAAGGATGTTTTCATGACACCATGACAGTGGTCTCGCAATCTCCTTCCTGCTATTTGAAATACGGCCCTCTATGGTGGTATTATTTGCAAAACTGAGGATGGAGTTATGTTGAGATTATGTGGGCAGTGGGGAAATCTTCCTTCTTGTGCCTCTTGATCTCATCACTCGAGATCCATTGTTATGCAACCCTACCACTTTGGTCTGGCTCACACCTCTATTAACCAGGTCCAACACTTTGGGTCTTCCTCCTCCTTACACAAGTCAGTGGGTTTGTGGTGGTGGGGCTAGAGTTAATAGGACAAGGGTTAGCTTAAAGTAGTGGTTGCCAACCCGTCGATTGCGATCGACTGGTTGATCTTTGAGACTTTCCCAGTAGATCCTGAAATAAACAAAAAATAAATACACAAATACTGTTGAGAGATTGTTTTCAGGTTGCGGGGTTTTAGTTCCGTTCTTTCTGCTCAGTGTGCATGTGTGTGGCTCCCCCGCCACGCGCTACACAGTGTACTTCAGCGGTCCCCAACCATCGGGCTGCGAGGAAACGATATGATTTGTTGAACTTGAACGCATGCGAGGTCATTACGCACACGAAGTCATTATGTCCGCGAGGTCATCAGTCACCTAAACGCAGTGATACCCTCGCGCCAGGGATCACTGGTTAGCCTTGGGTAACCGGCCGGAGGGAAGCACTGTAGCTACTGGCCTGGAGCTCGGACAGATGGGTACCGCCTCTAAACCTGCTTACCACATCGAATGTTCGTGGGGAACCCGTTGCTAAAATATTCGTAGATGACCTAATTCAGGCTCAGCGTTTCGTAAGTAGCAGAGCAGCTACCTCGCTGTGATCTACTGAAACAAACATTTGTCGGCCGATAAATCCTACAAGGGGGGTGGGCGCACGTCCTGTCGCACTCCTCGCTCGGTCGGTCGCTCTCTCCAGACTGTGACCGCTGCGGCCCCGGCACGGGGACCTCCGGCCCTGACCTTGTCCTCTCACCCCACCCACGACCAGCCGAGCCTGGCCAAGGCGTCTGGCGGCAGGTGGGCGGGAGGCTGGAGTTCGGGCCCGGAGGCTGTCCAATGAGGCAATGAAGCCCTCAAAACTGCTTCAGTACCCTGAGTCCAAGCACCCTGCACTTAAAGACAAACCCGTTGAGTTTTTGCAGCAGAAAAAAAATGTGAGCAAGTGGGACAGAAGCTAAGTGCTGATAGCCACGTAAACTAAATTGCGGTATAGACGGGACATAAGGGGCCTGCTTCGAGTATTGCTGTATTCCTGTCATGTTTAACATCACCCCCTCACCACCCCCCCCCGTTGGCCAGTCTGCAAGAATATTGTCAATATTTAACCGGTCCACGGTGCAAAAAAGGGTGGTGACCCCTGGTTTACGTACATTATTTCTACTTCCGGGTTGCGGGGTTTTGCTTCCGGTCTTTTCTGCATCGGTGCGCATGCGTTTGACTAATCGATTTAGCAGGGTTGTGATATTGGGTCACTGACTATACCAGGGTCATTACAGACTTTATTAAAACAGCTGTTAGATGAGTGTGCCCCACAAAATCATTCAGGGTTTTCCCCAGAAGCCCTGGATGAACAATGAAATCTGGATTCTGCTGAGTGCCAGATCAGAGGCATTCATACCTGGAGGTGTAGGTATGACCTCTGGAAAGCCAACTCACAGGCAAAGTGATGATTCCAGATTAGACTTGAATCAACAAGGGCTGCTCGACAGTTGTGGCAGGGTTTGAACGACATAACCTCTGGCAAAGTTAAATCTTGCAACATGTGGGATAGCAGAGCTTTTCTTCCAGATGAGCTCAATGCTCTATGCTCGTTTTGACCTCCAGAACATGGAGGAATGACTGTGCACCCTCTCGTCTCCTGCTGATCCTTTGGTCTCAATATCAGAAAGTGACGTGCAGGCTGCCTTCAAGAGAGTGAATTCAAGGAAAGCGTCTGGTCTGGATGGAGTATCTGGCCAAGTACTGAAGACCTGTGCTGACCAACTGGCTCATATATTCACAGTCTGGCAGTGTGTGGGATCCACCTGCTTCAAGCACGCTACAACCATACTGGTGCCCAGGAAGAGAATCTAAATGACTATTGTCAAGTGGCACCTACATCCATGGTGATGAAGTGTTTTGAGAAGCTGGTGTTGGAGGATATAAGCTTCAGTCTGAGTGGTGACTTGGATCTGCTCCAGTTCACCTGCCCAAGCAACAGATTTACACCAGGAGCTATCTCGTTGGCTCTTCACACAACCCTGCCACATCTGGACAGTAAAGATCAGGAAGCACTTTATCGATCACAGTTCAGCATTGAATACCATCATCCCCTCAAAACTAATCAGTAGACTTCAATACCCCTTATGCAACTGGACTTGGATTTCTTCACTTGTAGAACCCCAGTCAGTTCGGGTTGGCAAAAACATCCCCTCCACAATCTCCATCAGCTCAGGAGCACAACAGGGAAGTGTGCTTAGTTCCTTACTCTACTTGCTTTAACCTATGTCTGCATGGCTAAGTACAGCTCCAACAAAATATACAAATTTGTTGATGACACCACTGTTGTAGGCTGTATCAAAGGTGGAGATGAATCAGCATACAGGAAGGAGACTGAAAATTTGGCTGCATGGTGTAATAACAACCACCTCTCACTCAATGTCAACAAGACCAAGGAACTGTTTGTAAACTTCAGGAAAGGCATACCAAAGGTCCATTAGCCTGGAAACTTCAGGGGATCAGAGGTAGAGAGGTTCAGTAACTTTAAATCCCTGGGTGTCACAAAATCAGAAGTCCTGTCGTATAAATAAATTGCAAAGAAAACATGACAATGCCTCTACATCCTTGGGAATCTGCAGAGATACAGCATGTCACCAGTAACCTTGGTAAACTATTATAGGTATGTGGTGGAAAGTGTGCTGATTGGCTGCATTATGGCCTGGTATGGGAACCAATGCCTTCGAATTGAATTGAATTGACTTTATTTCTTACATCCTTCACATACATGAGGAGTAAAAATCTTTACATCTGCAATTAAATGTCCCATGTGCAATCATAGTAATTTATAATAAATAGAACAGTCAATGTAATATAGAGTGCACTCAAATCAGTGTGAGTTCATCAGTCTGAAGGCCTGGTGGAAGAAGCTGTCCTGGAGCCTGTTGGTCCTGGCTTTTGTGCTGCTGTACAGCTTCCCAGATGGTAGCAGCTGGAATAGATTGTGGTTGGGATGACTTGGGTCCCCAATGATCCTATGGGCCCATTTTACACACCTGTCCTTATAAATGTCCTGAATCACGGGTAGTTCACAACTACAGATGCGCTGGGCCGTCCGCACCACTCTCTGCAGAGTCCTGCAATTAAGGGAGGTTCAGTTCCCATAGCAGGCAGTGATGCAGCCAGTCAGGATGCTCTCAATTGTGCCCCTGTAGAAAGTTCTTAGGATTTGGGGGCCCATACCAAACTTCCTCAACCATCTGAGGTGAAAGAAGCACTGTTGTGCCTTCTTCACCATACAGCTGGTGTGTACAGACCACGTGAGGTCCTCGGTGATGTGGATGCTGAGGAACTTGAAGCTCTTTACCATCTCCCCAGATCCGTTGATGTCAATAGGGGTTAGCCTATCTCCATTCCTCATGTAATCTACAACCAGCTCCTTTGCTTTTGTGACATTGAGGGAGAGGTTGTTTTCTTGACACCACTGTGTCAGAGAGATGACTTCTTCCCTGTAGGCCACCTTGTTATCCTACAAAAGATAGTGGATTTGGTCCAGTACGCCACTGGTAAAACCCTTCCAACCATTGAGCACATCTACATAAAACATTGCTGTAGAAAAGCAGCATCCATTATCAATGATCCTCACCAACCAGGCCGTGTTCTTTTCACAGTGCTGCCATCAGGTAGAAGGCACAGGTGTTTCAGGACTCATACTACCAGGTTCAAGAACAGTTACTACCCCTCAATTATCAAGCTCTTGAACAAAAAGGGATAACTACACTCATTTAAAGACTCCTTTATCTTGTTATTTCATGCTTGTTATTTATTGCTATTTATTTATATTTGCATTTGCAGTTTGTTGTCCATTGATTCTGTTTGCAGTTACTGTTCTTTAGGTTTGCTAAGTAAGCCCACAGATAAAGAATCTCAGGGTTATATGTGGTGACACGTATGTGCTCTGATAATACATTTTAATCGGAACTTTGAACATTACTTTGTACTTTGACTGGAACATAGACATCATGCTGCATCTCTCTCCATGGATGCTGACTGATCTGCTTGGCTCTTCACCTGTGTTTCTGAAGAATGGAGGGGTATTGCTTTGATTGACACTGCACATTTCTTTGCTACTTTTAAAACAGGCTTAACAATTTGTAAGCAGCGTGTCTGGCTTTAAGCTGTAGAAGTTCAGGTGAAATTCAGATTAGAAGTTTAGGATTCCTGTTCATGAAACCTTCTACTTTAGAAAGGTCGGTGAAATCCAGATTAGTAATTTAGAATTCCTGTTATGCTTTTGCTGTACTGTACATACAGTATACCTGGGTAATGCCCATTATGGCACACTCTTGAATGAATATAGTTTGAACTTCTTACAAGAGAAATCATTCAATGAATGACACTCGTAATTCTAGTCCAAGAAATTCTGCTGGATGAACTCAGCTGGTCAAGCAGCATTTGTAGTGTGTTGTGAATGTTCAAAGTCAAAACCTTGCAACAGGATCTGAGTACTGGTGCAAGGCTTTGATGCTGCCCAACCTTCTGAGTTTCTCCAGCAGATTGTGTGTTGTTCCAGATTCCAGCATCTGTGGTCTCTCATGTCTCCTTGCAATTCTAGTCGTTTCAACAACACACACAAAATGCTGGTGGAACTCAGCAGGCCAGGCAGCATCTATGGAAAAGAGTACAGTCACCATTTAAGGCTCCCTGCTCCCCCGCAGAGTCAGTGAAACCCTCTCTCACTGCTCCCCCTCTGTAATCTCTGCTGCCAGTCCTGCTGAAGGGTCTTGGCCTGAAACGTTGACTGTACTCCTTTCCATAGATGCTGCCTGGCCTGCTGAGTTCCTCCAGTATTCTGTGTGTGTTGCTTGGATTTCCAGCATCTTGGATTTCCCTTGTTTGTGATTAAATTCTTATCATTTATTATTTTAGGGAATGTGTGTTCTTGCTGTGTCAGATCAATAGGAGCTTGGTGTTACATTCCAGTAGATCAGCACATAAGTAGATTGCATTTCACCAGTGAATATATTGTCTATAGAATAATTGAAAGCAAGATTTTTAATGTATTTTTATGATTCCAAAATACTTCACATGCAGTGGAGTAGTTTTGATGCATAGTCATAGATATAATGAAGGGAAATGCAAAACTTACCTTCCTCCCACCAGTCAATGAGTTGAAATAAGAAATCACCAAAGAGCAAGAGATTTTGGGATAGGAGGCATAAGTATTATGCATTTAATATTTCAGTAATATTTGAGTAATCTTGTATAAATATTGCTTGATCAAGCTTTCTTGTTTATTTAAATATTTCATTACGTTACATACATAAATACGTGAATTGCATAGGTCATCATGCAACCATATGATACGTGTATGCTTTGCTTAAAATAAACATGGTTGAACTCACATTTTGGACTGTTGTGTCTTCCTTTGAATCAGTTTAATGTTTTGAAGTTATAAAACATAACAGTGGTGATGGGGTAGTTTTAAAATGATCCTGAGACAACTACCTACCTGTTGAAGTTCAGCAAAACAGTCGAGTTAATTTTTTTTTAAAAAAGCATCGCAGCACAGGTCCTTTGGAAAGGAAGACCTGATCGAGTTTTAAAAAAGGCAGGAGATGGAAACACTCATGGGTTCATAAAGAATGAGTACTAGGTGATAATAATTATAATAAAGAGCAGAAAAGGCTGGCTATATTGGACAGATTGGTATGTTTGATTATGCAATGGGTAACTGGCTCATGTATTCTAAGCTAATTGAACAATATTTTGAAGCGAATGAAATAGCCAATGAGAAATGAGTACCAATTTTGCTTTGAAATTTAATTGTTTCAACCAAACCAGCAAAAATGACCTTTGCTGATATTGTGAAAGTAATGCAAGAACATTTAGACCCAAAACTATTGTTGATTGCAAAATGCTTTAGGTTTGATAAGTGGAATCAAATGGAAGGGGAGTCCATTTCAGCAAATGTGGCTGTATTGAAGGGATTGTCTGAGCATTGTCAATTCAATCATGGGCTTAATGATGTATGAGAGATTATTTAGTTTGTGGAATCTTACAAGAAAGCAAAATGGAAGCTCAACTCACATTTTAAAGAGCAGTTGAAATAGCTGTATCAATGGAAACAGCAGACAGACTCACATTTGAGTTGCAGTCAGGAATGGAAATGAGTGTGAACAAAATAGCAATGTCTAAACAGAAACTGATGTAGCTGAACAAATTGTGTTGCCATTGTGGCAGGGGCTCACATACACCAGTCCACTGCAGATTTAAAGATGCAACTTGAAAGGAAATGCAACAAAGAGCATGTTGGGCAGACAAAAATAAATGGACTGCACAGGGAAGAGAAAAAGCTAAGAAGTCAAGTTGCAGTTTTAAAAAGAGATCTAACCTGCATGTTGTTGATGAAAAATCTGTTAACAATGAGAATAGCACAGGACTGTGTAGCCTTGAGATTTACTAGCAATATAGCTTACACCAGAATTGGATGGCAAATTAATTAAAATGGAAATAGATACTGGTTCAGCTGTTTCAGTCATTCCACAAAATGAGTTTATACAGCATGTCAAAGATTCTGAAAGCCTGCAGATACCCAACTAAAAATTACACTGGAGAAATGATAACTCATGTGGGAAAGATATCCATAACAGTGAAATACAACAACCAACAAGTCACATTGAGCATGTATGTGGTAAAAACATGAGGACCAGCATTGTGGGGACATGATTGGCTGAGACAACTACAACCTGATTGGAGATCCATCTACTATTTGCATGCCACATCCACTGCAATGATGCCATCTGAAAGCAAATTAAGAAATGTACTGAATGATGCCACAACTATATAACATGAACCGTTGCTCAACAAAGGACAAACAGGTGTTAGGGCCAACCTCTGTGCCTCTGGTTGGAAAGCATATTGGACCAAGGAAGCAGCGTAGTGTGCAGGAGAATTGTGAAAGTGATGAACACAGTGGCCCAACAACACCAGTGTTTGTAGGTAACAAATCTGAGGAAGCTTTGGATTATGTTAATGAAGCAGTTACTGTGAATGTGGCTTGGCTTGAAGCTGGAAGAGAGTTCAAGGAGCTTCAGGAAAGTCACAATCATTTCGCGTCTGTGAGTATAAAGAACCAAAATCTACTCTGGGTGCATTGTTATTGCATGAACTTCAAGTGGGAGACAAAAAGCTGCTTGTAAAAGTAGACGCAAAGATGAATGCCCAGCTGGAAAGCCAAAAAGAAAGGAGTCAATGGAGATAGGGAAATAGAGGATTCATCGATATTGTGGATATGGAAACCAAGAGGAGAGATCAGATTTTTAAAGGGAGCAATTGAAGGATTAATAAGAGAATACTTCAATGAACTAAATGCACCTTCCCAAAATCAAACTGCACAAACTACAAATTCAAAGAAGTATAATCACTCGAATAAAACATTTATATAGTCCAAGACCCTGAGCGACAATGAGCAGCACGATGGTACAGTCTCCTGGCAGTGTACAGGTGTACGCAATCCATCCTGTCATTTCACCACTTGAAGCCGAGAGGGCAGCACTGACCACTGAGGCTAAGAACCGGTCAAGCTCAACCACGTGGTCGTGCTTCTACATTGCTCACCTGGTCTGCAGGAGCAGGCAAGCCCAAGGCTCGAGGCCTAATTCTCACTACAACTAAGGCCACACATCTCCCATGTCGACTGTCCCGCCCGTGGCAGCTTACATTATCGCTGTCCCACAGAGTGTTGCGCTCGCAAGTGTAATGTCTGAGATAATCTTCCACAGTTATAACGCACCAACTTCGAAACTTCCGAGTGGCGGGCAGCACAGTTTTGCACCCAGGTCAGCTCCTCTGAACCCAAACAGGCTGCTCCTACATTCCACAGGGATGTGTCCCAACTGGCTCCTTCGATACCTTGCCAGGCTCCTTCTCCAATATCCCGTCCTTGGCCAGCCCCTTCGACACCTCGGCCAGATCCTTCTCCACCATCCTGCTCTCAGCCAGCTATGCCACCAATACCAGCCCAGCTACTCCGATCAAAGAGCAGCTCACTGATGGAGTAGTCCTGCAGTACCTGTAGTTCTTGGAGTAGAATTGTCTTTGGATTGTAAAAAACAAATTTTACAAAGAAAAATCACCTTTGGTTGGCCCCCAAGAGGCTGCTGTGTTTGCACACACCGCCATCTTAGCAGAAGTTGCCTACCTTGAGAAAAAGATAAGGTATTGATTCATAAAACTTAACAGATTCATGGAGCTCTCTTAATGAATGTCTTAAGTTCTATGTATCAGTACCTTATTGTTATTTTCTTAATGTGTCAAATATTATATAGTATATTATGTAGTATATAGCTGATCTGCATTCTGTACTGAGTTGAAGTTTATACTGAAGAAGGCAGGAGCATCGTATATTTAATATTTCAGTAATATTTGAGTAATCTTCTGCATATATATTGGTTGATTAAACGTTCTTGTTCATTTAAATAATTTATTACATGTTATATGAATAAATACGTGAATTGCATACGTCATCACGCTGCCACGTGGTACATGTGTGCCTCGCTTAAAGTAAGCATGAAGTTGGACTCACATTTCACACTCCTGGGTCCTTTGAATGAATTTAATGTTTTGGAGTTACAAAACGTAACACGAAGAGTCAGGAGGACGAGAAGATAAAAAGCTGAGGAGCAGAGGGTGGAAAACAAAGCAGATTAATTTCAGAATTGATGAATCCTATAGGCGGCATGCGAGACACCAAGAAGAAATCAAGGATAAGTAGGCAGGAAAGAGAAAATCCCTATCCCAGAAAGGAGAATGAGTTAACTACAGAAATATTTACTATGTTTGAGCAAGAGGAGTGAAACATAACAAATTGCATTAAAATAATATTTTAGTTTACTAATTAACAGGATGGTTTGAACATGAATGATAAGGTGCTGAATTGCTTTAGGGTGCACTGATGGTCTGGCTTACACACAACTCAGTTCCCTCACATAGCTTAATGAATCTCTTCAGTTCCACGAATCAGTACTTTATTGTTTTTTTTCTTAATGTGGTCAAATCCAGGTATATTCTACTTTTAGTATATTCAGTTTTACCTAATTTTTAGAAGTCTCCCATCTGTCCAAGTTACCTGCAATTGCTATGGTCAGAAGTTCCTACCTGCTTCAAAAGGGGCAACAATTATACTGTTGCAGTGCCCAAGAAGAGCAGGGTGAGCTGCCTTAATGACTATCATCCAGCAGCACTCACATCCATGGCAATGAAGTGCTTTGAGAGGTTGCTCATGGCTAGAATCAACTCCTACCTAAGCAAGGACCTGGACCCATTGCAATTTGCTTATCGCCACAATAGGCGTGTCATAGGACATAATCTCACTGGCTCTCTACATGGCTTTGGATCACTTGGACAACACAATTACCTATGTCAGGATGCTGTTTATTGACTGCAGCTCTCGATTTAACACCATCATTCCAACAATTCTGATTGAAAAGCTCCTGGGCATTTTAACCTCCCTCTGCAACTGGATCCTTGACTTCCTAACCAGAATATCACAATTGATGTGAATGGAAATAATATCTCTACCTCACTGATGATCAACACAGGTGCACCTCCAGGATGTGTGCTTAGTCCATTGCTCTCCTCTCTCTATACCCATGATGGTGTGGTAAAGTCATTTGCTGATGATACAACCATTGTTGGTAGAATCTCAGATGCTGTTGAGAGGTGTTGTGCAGCTAGTAGAGTGGTGTTGCAGCAACAACCTTGCACTCAATGGTAATAAGACAAAATAACAGATTGTGGACTTCAGAAAGGGTAAGTTGAAGGAACACAGGGATCAGAAGTGGAGAGAATGACCAGTTTCAAATTCCTGGGTATCAGTATCTCCGACCTGGACCCAACATATTTACGGCGCTGTAAAGAAGGCAAGGCAGCAGCTATATTTCATTAGGGGTTTGAGGAGATTTGGTATGTCATCAAAAGCACTCACAAATTTCTACAGATTTACTGTGGAGAGCATTCTAACTGGCTGCATCACTGTCTGGTATGGGGGGGGGGTGTTGTTGGTGGTGGAACTACTGCACAGGGCAGAGAGTGGTAAGATTAGCTAGCACCCTCATGGGCACTAGCCTTCGTAGAATCCAGGTCATCTTCAAGGAGGGATGCCTGTAAAAGGCGGCGTCCATCATTAAGGACCCCCACCAGCCAGGTCATGCCTTGTTCTCATTGCTACCATCAGGTAGGAGGTACAGAAGCCTGAAGGCACACACTCAGCGATTCAGGAACAGCTTCTTCCCCTTTGCCACCTGGTTTGTGAATGGTCATTGAATCCATGAACACTACCCCACTGCTTTTTTATTTCCTATTTTTTGCACTACCTATTAATTTAACTATTTATATATATGCAGTATATATAGACTGTAATTCACAGTTTTCTTTTTCTCTATATTATCATGTATTGCTGCTGCTAAGCTGACAAATTTCACAACACCTGCCGGTGATAATAAACCTGATTCTGATCTTGAGGTATTACTTTCTCATCTAATCAGTTCTGTTTCTCTGTAAAAATTTTTTTACATTTCTTTTATTCAGTTCTACTCATCTGTATTATTCAATGGAGTAAATCCATATACTATACATCTATTGTTTGCTGTATAATAGGATAAACCCAGGATTCTAATTAGTTCATTGCATTTATTATCCTTGGGGAAGTCAGCTCTGCAGATGTCCTATTCTAGCAAAGTATTGCTGCACATCTGCCATTTTCCATGTAATTGCTGCCATTATGTGCCATTATTTCGCCTGTTAGCTCTGCTACACTGCAATGAAATCAACATTTGAAAGGTGAGCTAGAATAAAAGAGATAATGTACTAAATAAATATGTAAAATGAACATTAAAGACAACTTAATTTTGCAAATTGCTATATAAGAGGCTGAACAATTTTTTTTTTTTTGCGATTTGGTTGATTTCCTCCCAACATCTGTTTCACATTTATTCAGCTGGAACGTGACATCTGGAAAATGGTCTTTCATTAATCTTCTATTTAAATGATAATAAGACACAGGAGAATGCAGTGATCCTGTGGCAGTTATACAGTGATAGCCATTTGTAACTACTGTCACTTTCAATATTGCAGTAAGTATAAACGGATATCTGCTGTTTTGAACACAGTATTTCAATAAGCGAGCAACACCCAAGTAAAAAATAAACCGCAGTGCCATTAGTAACTTGGTAAACTGGGCTTTCGGCTATTGTTATCATTGTACTTACATTCTACATTCTAAGTTAAACAGTGATTTTTTTATAGATTGGATATTTGGACCACCTTCGGATGACAGCAGCAATAAAAGTGAAATAAAAAGTATTTCCAGTAGCTTGAATGAAGTAGACAGCCAGCGCCAAGAAGAAGGCAGCAAGCCGGATGAGCTGGTGATTTTCATAGAAGATCATTTATATGTACCACAAGCAACATGAAAGTGACCGAACTTCAGACTGGGGACATGGTAACAACCAAAAACTAAAGGTTAGCTGAATACAGCATTTGCTCTCCCTTTCTCTCCTTTCTTACATACAGAATATGGATAAATATGAGAAAGAAGAGAAAAATATTGCCAATTTCTCCACTGCTATCATAAGAGTGGCAATTGTTTAAACAATGATACCAAGCTTTGGAATGAGCAATGAAGAACATAGTTTTATATACCAAGCATCTTTCTCTTGTTGCCTCTTTTGACCTGCATCCTTTATTTTCCTAAAATTCATGTGGATTGGGATTGCAGATATATTTTTGGGCTCTGATGCCTCTTCTTTGAGGATGAAATTCCCATTAAATTTTGTTAGCTATTTAAATATATGTGGGAATAAGATATAACCGGCATTTCATAGAGAGATGAAATGAGCTAAAATATTTTTGTTTTGCATCATTTTCTTGGGTATTATCTCAATAAGTGAAACTGACTGAATTAATTTGGCAGTGTAAATGCTGAGAAAGTGGCCTTAAAAATGTTTCCCCCTGATGTATCAATATACTTCTATTGGATATATTGGGCATGTGATTGATCATTTAACTGTTGATGATAATTACAACTTCTCATTATTTTATTTCATTCTTATGTGTGTTGCTAGACAACAAAGACATTTTCACAAAAGGATGCACCTGTCTCACAGTGAAGTGTAAGTTTGCAGTCAGATTGTACCTGTGAAAAGGATGTTCCAATGAATATAATATGTCTGCAAAATCAACCAGTACTGGCCCCTCAGTTAAGATGGCTGTATCATTGGATTGCTGTCAGTAATTAGTTGTTGTTCACATAGACCTGTATTATGAAGTAAGAGCAGGGAAATAATGTTTGTCAATGACCTGGTAAAAAGCTGCCAGAAAGAATTTGGTAGATAATGTGGCATCAATTTTCTCTTATTCCAAAATGACTTACAGTTTTTTTTGGGGGCATTAATGAAGTTATCAAGTCAATTGGATTGAAGGTCTCCTGCAAACCACAAAGTTGACAGGAAGAAGCACAAGTTATGGTTAACTAATTATTTTGTGGATAGTAAAACCAAGTTTTCAATTTGCGCAGTCTAAAAGCTGGAATATCATAACCAAATAAAATGAGTCTTGGTTTTCTATTTACAGAATTTTCATATGTTACTTCAAGGGAATAGCACACAGCATTTATAAAATCAGATTTTCAGAAAAGGAGAGATTGTTCATCAGTAATTGTAACATAAATGACAATAAAACTCATTTTTTGCATTGAAGTTAGTGAGTAAAACATCCAGGAACAGAGCTATACTGATTGCGTCTAGGACAACTGTAACATCAGACCTTCAGAGGACCAGGAAATGACTGAGGGCAAATTCTAAAAGCACATGTGTGTAGGTGCCATAAGTTGTTGTCTGTTACATATTACATGAATGACAATGCTGTTTTTCTTTTGATATTATTACAGCTGTAAATTTCAAAGTAATTGCATTTAATTCTGTGTAAAATATTCAACATGTTGCCTGTGCCAATTTTGTATTGAATAAGTGAAGAAAGGCTGCACAAATTGAACATAAAACTTCATATTACCAAACATATTTTGACTTGCTTCAAAGCTTTCTTAGTTTTACCATTCAGCAGTTTGCTATGCTGTATTGCAAAATAAATGTACTTGCTATGTGATTGCAAATAAGTTAATCATGATGATGAATTAAAACATATTTAGCATTTTAATTCCTTCTTGAGAGAGATATTTTTACAGAAACAATACAGACCTTCAGATTAAATATTGCATCTTATTCTGACTCATTGTTTTCATAATGTACAAGAAATAGGACAATTTTAAAAAGGAACTAATTCCCTTTGATGGCTGAACTGTAACAGTTCAATACTGAGACAATTCTAAGCTGTAGATACACGTCCATTCACAAGTGTATGTGCATCACAATTATGATATACAGTAAGTATTACTGGCAGGTAAGAATGTGCTGTATATTGCATTATAATAGAATATAGATTTATATTTTAATAAAGCAGTAATTTCAATCTACATTCCTGATTTCATAAGGGCTTCTACATCACAAAAACAGTACTCTTTGTGATGATTATGTTTAAATTCAGTAGTACATTTAGATAGCGCCTTTCAAATCTTTAAACTTCCCAAAACAATTCATAGCTCTTTAATTAATTTCTGCATAGCAGTAATGTAAATAATAAATGTATATAACAAGACCCTCATAAACAAGCATGAATAAATGACAAGGTGATTTGCTTTAATGGAATTGGTTGAGGGCTGGTTAGTTAATGGGACAACAGGGGAGCTGCCGTTTCACTTTTAGGAATAATGTTATTGGATATGCTTCACTTGGACACTGAACCTTCCATCAGGGATGTTGGAGAGTTGGCGAGTCTGATCTGTTTGAGACATGGAACTATTAGGGAACAGGGCCTGGGGATGTATCAGAATTTTAGGGAATTGGATTATTAGGGTCTCAGGGGAATGCAGAGCCAGAGGAGGGTGTGGTTTGAGGTTAGGCTGGGGAGGGTCTGAGTTACTGAGTTGGAGGATGGATGGTTATGCTGGCACTGTAGGCATGGAGAAGGGGCCTCAACGATAGAAAGGAAGTGTGGGTTTTACTTTCGTGGAGTCCGAGGTCCATGCCTGAAGCTGAGCTATGAGAACACTTGTAGAGTGGTCAATCACAGTCACAGCTGGAATGATGTGGACTAACTTCTCCAGCATGAGAAGTGATTTTACTCAAGTTGAAAAAAGGAAGAGTTTTTACAGCGGTACAAAGAGACCTGGAAATGGCTATTGTTGAATTTCACTTTCCATAGTAGATTTTCAGTCATATGGCTTTCAAACAATATTGCTACATTGTCAAGCTTTTAGGCTGTTAGCTTTACACAAGTCCAAGATTGAACTCACCAAACTTCCACATATTTACAAAATGTCTCTTTATCTTTATAATCCAACTGTGTTATAATAAGGACTAAAACACCTTTATTAAAGGCTCACAAAGACAGCATCCATCAATAAGGACCCCCATCAACCTCTTCTCATTGCTACTGTCTGGGAGGAGTCATGGGAGCCTGACGACAGGCACTCAATACATCATAAACAGCCATTACCCCTCCACTATCAGATCTCTGAATGGACAATGAATCCATGAATACAACCTCAATATTGTTTTGCTCCCTTTGTGCACCACTTACTAAACTTATTTTTACAGATATTTCTTATTGTAAATTATAGTTTTTATTACATATTGGATTGTACTGCTACCACAAAACAATAAGTTTCATGATATATGCCAGTGATATTAAATGTGATTCCGATGTATTCTCTAATTTGATGTGTATACAGCACAAGAATACCCAGATTCCTCTGAATACCAATATTTTCTGGTTTTTCACCGATTAAAGTAAATTAGTTTTTTTTCTATTTTGTCTACTTATAATTTCACACTTCTTTGCATTATTGTCCATCTCCAGATGTCAGGCTAACCTTCCTTCCTTTCTTTAATGGTAGGTTCACAATCAGAATTACAATTTAGTTTAATATCACCGGCATATGTTATGTACTGCTGTTGTTTTACACACAAGAATAAAAACTATGAATTGCAATAAAAAGCATATATAAAAAAGAAAAATAAATAAAAAGTGACAAAGAAAGGAAAAATACTGAGGTAGTGTTCATGGGTTCATTGTCCATTCAGAAATCTGATGTTGCAGGGAAAGATCCTGTTCCTGAAACATTGTACCTCTTGAGGCTCTTGTACCTCCTCCTTGAGAGAGGCAGTGAGAAGAGGGCATGTCCCAGGTAAAGGGAATTCTTAATGATGGACGCTGCCATTTTGAGGCATTTTTCTGCAACTTCTTCCAGTCCTGTGTAGTGGCCCCTCCAGACAGTGATGCAACCAGTTAGAATGCTCTCCGTGGTACATTTGTAGAAATTTGTGAGTGTCTTTGGTGACATACCAATCCTCTTCAAATTCCTGATGAAGTATAGCTGCAATTGTACCTTCTCTGTAACTGCATCCATATGTTGGGCCCAGGATAGATCCTCAGCGATGCTGACACCCAGGAACTTGAAACCGTTTACCCTTTCCACTCCTGTCCCTCAATGAGGACTGGTGTGTGTTCCCTCGGTTTCTCCTTCCTGAAGTCCAGAATCATTTCCTTGTTCTTACTGATGTTAAGTGCAAGGTTGTTGCTGTGATACCACTCAACCAGTTGATATATCTCACTTCTGTACGCCTCCTCATCACTATCTGAAAATTTTCCAACAATAGTTGTCATTGGTAAATTAATAGATGGCATTTGAGCTTTGTCTAGACGTGCAATCAAAGGTATAGAGAGAGTACAGGAGTGGACTAAGCATGCATCTTTGAGGTGTACCAATGTTGATTGTCAGCGAGGAGAAGATGTTATTTCCGATCTGCACCGACTATGATCTCCAGATGAGGAAGTCAAAAATCCGGTTGCAGAAGGAGGTACAGAGGCCCGGGTTTTGGAGCATTTTGATGAGAATTGAGGGTATCAGGGCGTTGAACGCCGAGCTGTAGTCAATAAACGGCAGCCTGATGTAGGTATTGCTATGTAGAGGTGATCTGAGGCTGGGTGGAGACCCACTGAGATTGTATCCGCCATAGACCTATTGTGGCAATAGACAAATTGTAGCAGGTGCAGATTCTCACTGAGGCAGAAGTTGATTCCAGCCACGACCAACCTCTCAAAGCACTTCATCATAGTAGATCTGAGTACCACTTGGCAGCCATTGAGGGAGGTTAGCATTCTCTTGTATTTGCTCCTAATATATATCATATTAGGTTTATACTTGATCCTTCCCAAAACTAAGATTGAGTTAACTGAGACTTTGCAGGTCTAACATAAAAAGGAAATTTCTTCTGAGGCTGTACCAGGGTGTATGGGACTATAATCTACACCCTATTTATTCAACTAAATAGTTTAAAATTCAGAGTTTTCTTAGGTTTTAAAATAATACAAATTAATTATGTATAAAGTAAAAAAATGGACAGTTACCACAAAGTATCCAAAGGTTGTTTAAAATGAGAGAAAGTCAACATGATTTGAGAGGAACATGTATATTTCAAACACAAAGGATAAAAACAAATGTAAAAAATCATTGTATTTCAGTCATTGTATTTAATTTATGTAACAGTTATAATGAGAATTTAAAAAAACATGCACCACACTTAAGTTAAAAAAATTATTTAAAAATAATTTAATGAACAAATATAAAATACATGATTTATAATGAATGTGATTGGTAAATAAATGATAGTTGGAAATGGATTTTGTGTTAAAAGATTATGAAATTTTTGTTTTGATGTGATGATTGATGCCAAATATGTTTTTGTATAAGCAAGAGGGGCAGGCATAATAAACTGTAGCTTCAGCCTACACCCTTTCAGTTTGTTTTAAAGATTTTTATTATTTAATTTTGTTTTATGAAATCAATGTTATGAAATCATCATTGAAAATGATGCTTTTTGTTATGTTTGTACTGACCGTAATAAAATTTCATTCATTCATAACTTCACTCCAAGTTAGTATACACCAAGGAAAATGGGTCCTGTAAAAATACATTATGTTGCTTTGTTGATTGTTTCCATAATATTTCTTAGTTCATTCGACATTCTATATTTTTACCTGTTAAACCTGCTTAGCTGGACTTCCCCAGTTCATATTAGCTTTCTGTGTAATGTTATTTGGATCCCTTCAATAAAATACTTAAAACCAATCAAATAGTCATTGATGGTCATTCTTTGTAGCATGCATTGCCTGTAACTTGCTGGATCTGGAGTTTTTGACATCATCAACTAAACAGCTGCAGTGGATCTTTTATTCAGGTTATGCTACAGAATTAACAGGCACATATCAACTTGTTTTCTCAGCTATTTTAGAGAATGAGTCAACATTGGTTTTAAATTCTTCATTAGTAAGCACAAGAAAAATTATACCTATTTCAGCTAAGTATGATGGACGTGAAAATTGCTTAAGCAGGAATTGGTGTCAATCGTATTTTAATTTCCAGAGAATACAAGTCTTTTTGTAGTCCTGAGAAATGGACAAATCTCTTGTTGATTCACCCATTGCCCTTCTTCCACCTGGACTCTTATGAGCCAAACCCATATCACCCTACTGCCTTGGAGTCCTACCACTCTTTAGGAAGTGAGATGTACTCTAGCTTTGGCAAAGGAAACAACTGAATATTCTGAGCATCTTCCTGAGTGCAGTAGATGGTGTATTATTCTGCTAGTGGCTGGAAGTACTAAAAATTATGCAGTTGTTCCAAAGTTCAACCTGCTGACTTATATGATATGCAGGTAAACATCTAGAAGGTGAACATCATTTCACAATACTGAGAGTGAAGGATTTTTATTGGAACTACCGAGGCAGTTTTTGGAAAATGAAGCTGATGACATTTAGTGGTTTGTC
The DNA here is from genome assembly GCF_030144855.1 of Hypanus sabinus. Taxonomy (NCBI): domain Eukaryota; kingdom Metazoa; phylum Chordata; class Chondrichthyes; order Myliobatiformes; family Dasyatidae; genus Hypanus; species Hypanus sabinus. The sequence goes on along the minus strand of NC_082716.1, from coordinate 42,663,498 downwards.
AATATCCCTCTATATAGATTAAAGATATCTGGTTTTGTCCATCCTATGAACTTGCATTGCAGTAGATGGAACAGGGATGTCATTCACTGAGGTTTAACAGAACCTGTACACATTTTTGAAATGTTTACAGCCCTTTAAAAGAGATATTCAAGTTTCTTATACATCATCTTGGATTCTTCTCAGTCTCTGTTGATACTACACTTGGGAACTTTCCAATTGGAAATAATTGCCAATCATGCAGCAGTCATTCACTTGTATAAGGAAAGCACGAGATGACAGCAACCAGCATGCATTACTGACCAGTCAATCACAATGGATGAAATTAAAGTCATTAAACAGGAAATGATGATTTCAGGGTATGTGCTTGCTCTTAACCGACTGTAACTGGGTGAAAATACAACAGTTGCTAAAACAATTCTTCCATTTAAATGAAGGCATTGATTTTGGAGATGAAAGATTCTCGTGAAGGAAGTCCTATGATTAAAGTAATTTTTGGAGATGTAAGAAGCATCAGGATTAACTGATCTGCTTTGTTTAGATCTTGGCATTTTAGAAAATATTATACGTAGCTGGTTCAACAATGGTGCCAAAAATTGCAAATCAAGTAAAAAGGAGACCTGCTGGGCTAAAAGGTTCCAAAAAGTATAAAAATTAATTATCATTAACTTAAGAAATTTTCCATTTTATTAGTTTTAATGTGTTCTTCATTAAGACTAGTTTGGTAAACACTTAAGCTTATAAAACCATTGTACTGCTGCTTTCCAATTTTCATGAACGCCTGAAAGATCACAAAATAGAATTGACGCTCTGCTTCTTCTGATCCTCTTCCTTTGTATGATCAGGAAAGGCCCTATTTAATAAGTGAAATAAGAGTCCTGACGAAGGTTTCTGCTGAACTGTCGCCTGTCAACTCTTTTTATAGATACTGCCTGCTCTGCTGAGTTCCTCCAACATTTTGTGTGTGTTACGTTTATTTAATATGTGATGTTGAAAATGCCTTTCATTACATCGGCCTAAAATAATTACTGTATTCAGCTGAAGTGTTGTGAATACGATGCATCCCAATAAGTTGCTGTTTCAATAATAATTTCTACAACCCTGACATGAGTTCAAGGTGAGGGTGCAGAGATTTCATATGAACCCAAAGGGCACCATTTTGACCTTGATAGTGGTCTGGATATGGAATGAGCTGACAACGAAAGTGCTTGAAGTAGACAGAGGACATAAACCATGTTTAAAGACACTTGCAGACCATCAGATAGGAAAAGTTTTGGGGTATATACATCAAATAACGGCAAATGGGACCACATTGGATTGCGATCATGGTTAGCATGAACAGTTGGGCTGAATGGCCTGTTTCTTTGTGGTATGACTCTATAACTCTATAACCTACAGCATCATCCAAAAGGACAGTTTAAATGAAAAATTGCAAAAATATCAGTTGCCCAAAAGTCCTGGGCAAAGGCCTCTACAGCTGGTGCTATAACTAGGTGCTAAAGGCAGTGGCAGAAAATATCTCCTCAGCTATTAACAATAGTAAGTGCCTGTACGAACCCAGAAAGCCCATAGTCTTTGTCAAAGCTGGAGACCAACCACATCCTCAGCCCAGATCACCAGCAGGCTTGCTTGCCACAGTGTCCGACTGGCAAATGAAAGTCCATCTTGGCAAGCAATTAAAGTTCCCTGATTTCATTTCATCATCATCACTAAGGTCTGACATTGTCATTCTGGCAGAAACATCGAAACTGGTGATCATGGTAGAAATGACAGTGACTTGGGAAGACTGGATTGAGGAGGTGTTCGAGCGTAGGAAAGCTAAATACCAGGAGTCGGTTGAGCAGTGCCAGACACAGGGGTGGAGGGCACATTGTGAGCGTTTAGAGGTGGGCTTTAGATGTTTTGCTGGCTGCTTGCTCTGCAGAACCTACTCTCTACTTAGCATTACAGGGGTGCAAAGAGAAGAGCCTTCAGGGTCATCACAGAGGCTGCTCCAGAAGGCAATGGCTCAAGGAATGTGACCCATGGACCAACGCTGCTGGGACACAAGCCGGGGCCTGATCAACCTTGGCTGGGTTGCTTGGGAGAGGCTGTCTGGTGCTGAAAGACCCGAAACATTTGATGCCCCCAGGTTACATCACTAATGATGAGTCCCAGGATGTTTCTCAGCATCAGCAATTAGCCTTCAGATTTTTTGTAAAATGCAAGCAGTAAATAGAAGTTAAAAGCATAGGCTACTCCCCAGACTAAGAGATTGCATATTCAAGAACTAAACATTGAGACAATGTGTTTATGTTATTGGCTTGCATCGAACCTGGTCTTCAGAGACGTCTTAGCAATTACAATGTGCTTCCACTATGTATCTCAGAGGAAACGTGTGTCTACCCAAAGTATTGAAGCAAGCAATGCCATTGTAACTATTAAAACTATATTGAATCACCTGCTGTTACCTTTATTCTTAAGGGTATGAAATGTGATGTAAATTTGGGTTTGTGAGCCTCTACCGAGAGTGTCTTCAGAATGATGGCTGCAGTTATGACGAATAAAGACTTCGGTATCACCAGCTTCAGTTTCTCTATGGTAACTCCGATCACAGTCCCAACCTTTGGGTGCTCGTCCCGGATACTCTCGTGACCCAGTGTGGCCAGTGAATTCAGCTGACTAAGAGGGTGAGTATTTTGTTTTAAGAGTAGCACCCATATCTATATCTGTTTAGGTCAACAGCTGCAGGATCATGGAATATCAATGGACTTGGCGGACAACTGAACTGCTAGACGTAAAAGTGTGGTGTGTATTTATTTCTGTGTTTTGTGTAAGGAACCACCTGAGTAGTTTTTTTTTAACAGGATGCACCATGAGCCTCAGCCAGGGGCCATATACTTGGTGGCATAACCAAGTTCTTAGACAGAGGCAAACCACCGTAAACGCTCTCCCACAAACATCGGCAGGAAATGTCCACATTACATGATTTGTACAGCAGGCCAACCTCCAGAGCACCTAGCAACATCAAAGGATATAAGCATTCTGCATGTTGTTTGGGATTGGAAAATGGACGTGGACTTGGAGAAAAAGCTTGTGTTTCCCCCAGACGTTGCGGCTACAACACTCTGACTAGACATAGTCCTGTGGTCCACAACAGCCAAGCTGGCATGTGTTGTGGAATCGATAGTAACATGGGAAGATGGCGTTGAAGAAGCTGATGAGAGGAAAAAGACCAAGTGCTCTGAACTAGCAACTGAAGTTGCTCAGAACGGCTGGAAGACCAAGATTTTCCCTGTAGGAGTGTGATGCAGGGGATTCGTTGCTACATCTACGGCCAGTCTATTGAAGAAGGTGGGGGTTAGGGGTGTCTCCCTCCAACAAGCAATCAAGTCCTTGTCAAATGCAGCAGAGGAAAGCAGCAATTGGATTTGGATTAAAAGGAAAGACAACAACTGGGCTGCAAGATGAAGACAGGAGGGTACGGAACTGAGGGGGGTGTATCTGGTTCGCCAGGTAGCACTGTTAAGCCCTCTGGAGATGTCGTGGGCTTATCAATGAAACATCAAAGAAGGAGGATGCCCACCTGATGACCCCAATGACGTAGCTTCCCTCCTCGTCGCCACTCCAAGCCTACTGCCAACATCGAGAGTGCCGACTTTATCATTGGGATTGAAACATCAAGTCCTAGTAGCTCTACTGCTCCACTGTGTTTTGTGTAATGAACCATCTGAGTAGTTGGTCGAGATAGGGCCGCCAGTTGCAAAAGGTGGTTACTCACTGTTTGGGATGCCGGAGGTGCATTTATGCTCATTTGTTGGGCAAAAGATTAAGTGAAGCATGGCTACTGAGAATACTTGGGTAGTGTGGGAGATACCATCTGTGACGTCAGAGGGTGCGTGTATACTTGTCTGGGCAATTCTTTGTGTGTCTGACTGTGTGTCGCAAAATCCGAGAATCAAAGTCCAAGATGGATGATAGTACAGAAATATTTAATCTTCTATATAAAAGGGATATAACTACATCATGGGCTCAGTTAGGAAGAGGGGAAAACTCACTGAGTATATAACTCTATAAACTTGAGAAGGTTGAGCAGAGAATGAACAAAACTGAGTGGTTTAAGACCTGGAGCCTGGGCAGTTGTGGAAATGCCAAGCAAAGAGGAAGGGAGATATGGCTGCAGTCATTCAATGTTATCTGTATTTGCAAGCGAGAAGGAGAGGGATGAACAGCGAGACAATGTTCAAGTAGAGTTGGACAGATTTGAAGGAACAGAGAGGCAGACATATGGGTGAGAAACAGGCAGGGAAATTAGAAGAATACAAGAATGAATTAGTCTGGGCAGACTGAGAGGTAAATGGGATAAGGCCCAGCAGCTGGGTGCTCATCTGGCAGTAGCCATGGGAATAACTGCTGAGAAAGGTGATATGGTAAATTGGGAAATGCTGGACCAGGGAGTTGACTAATAGCAAAGTACCCACAAATAGGAGAGGTTATACCCAGTACTGCCTTTAGAATGGCAGCTATACAGACCAGACATTGACAGGTTCAAAACCCTGACAAACCCAACTAGCCACTCACAGTCATCACCACCATTCACAAACTTTTCACTCCAGGGGAAAAGCAGAACATTCTATCTGAAATGCACTCACTTCAAAGTTCAAAGTAAATTTATTATCAAAGTTCATATATGTTACCACATACAACCCTGAGATTCATTTTCCTGTGGCCATACACAGTAAATCTGAGAAACATAATAGGACCACTGAAAGAAGGAGGACAAACAACTAATGTGCAAAAGACAACAAACCGTGCAAATACTTAAAAAAAACCCAATAAATATCGAGAACATGAGAAGAGATGAAGAGGCCTTGGAAGTGAGCGCATAGTTGGTGGGAACAGGTTGGTGATGGGCCGAGTGAAGTTGACTTAGGTTACCTCCATTGGTTCAAGATCCTGATGGCTGAGGGGTAAAAACTGTCCCTGAACTGGGGTGATGGGGGACCTGGGGCTCCTGTACTTTCTTTCTGATGGCAGCAGCGAGAAGCGAGCTTGGCCTGGATTCTGCGGGTCCTTGATGGTTGATAATGCTTTCGTGCAACAGTGCGCAATGTTATAGCTATATAAGTCCTTAGTTAGACCCCACTTGATGTACAGTGTTCAGTTCTGGTTACCTCATTACAGGAAGGATGTGGATATTATATAGAGAGAGTGCAGAGGAGATCTACAAGGATGTTGCCTTGATTGGAGAGTATGCCTTATGAGAATAGGTTGAGTGAACTTGGCCTTTTCTCCTTGGAGTGACAGAGGATGAGTGGTGACTTGATAGAGGTGTATAAGATGATGAGAGGCACTGATCATGTGGATAGCCAGAGGCTTTTTTCCGGGGCTGAAATGGCTAACATGAGGAGGCATAGTTTTAACGTGCCTGGAAGTAGGTACAAGGGTGATGTTAGAGGTAAATTTTTCACGTAGAGAGTGGTGGGTGAGTGGAATGCACTGCCGGTGAGGGTGGTAGTGGTGGATACAATAGGGTTTTTTAAAGGCCTCTTAGATAGAGACATGGAGCTTAGAAAAATAGAGGGGTATGTGGTAGCGAGGTTCTAGGCAGTTTCTAGAGTGGGTTACATGGTCAGCACAACATTGTGGAGTGAAGGGCCTGTAATGTGCTGTAGATTTTCGATGTTCTATGCTCTGTGTGGATGTGCTCATTGGTTGGGAGGGCTTTACTGTGATGGATGTAGAGTTGTGTGTGTCAATGCAGAACGTTGGTGTAAGTTAGAAGTAATTGAAATCCACCAAATGCATGTCAGGGGCATACTCATATTGGGTAAAGATAAATGCCCGAGATATGTGGGACAGTATGACTCCAGGAGCGCAGGATGGAGCATGGACAACTGGTGGGAATGCCAGCATTGAGGAAAGTTATCAGAAGTTTAAGGAAGAGTAATGATAAAGAATGATAATGTCAGTTGTTCAGAAGGCTGCTGGACTCTCCAGAGTGAAAATACTCAGGCCTGGACAATCCAGGGAGGGATGATCCAGTCTTCCTGAAAATGCTCAAGGAGGCAGCTGAGCTTAGCCCACCAGGAGGTTTTAGACGTGGGGATAATGGCGGGATCTACCTACTCCACGTTAGTTTCATTGGGCGGGGAAATAGGTGGAAAAGAGAGGGTATAAAGTGGCTGTAGCAGAGTAACTGCTGTGAAGATGTTGAGGTCTTGCTTTGTTTGCCACTGACCAGGGCTCTTAGTGAGGGACTGCCAGGCTAGACATAGATGGGCAGAGGAAATAATATGTGACAGCTGAGGCCTCCCAGCCTGTGGTTAGTGGCAGTGTCCTCCAGGGAAAGGGGACATGAGAGTCAACCACCAAGACAGCTAGACACCCCAGACGAACCCAAGTCCTGAACCCTGACTGCACCCTTGCTGTCCAGTTTGACTGCTGACCAGATTATGGAACTAGTAATGACCACCTTGAGGTCGGACAAATAGCTGATAGTGGCCCCCATCATAGGTGGAGCTCTGGTGACCCATGAGTGTATACAATACCAGTACAATAAGCTAGTAGTTACAAAGGCATCAGGATTAATACCGGACCTACCCTTGCCAATGATTGGAGAGGCTATTTATATTATGGGTGTAGGAAAAAGAAGAGGGAAAGCAGAAAGAAGTAAGTCACAATTACTCAGAATCAGTGGAGGGCAGCTTCCTCTGCACCTCTGAGTCTGGCCATATAACGAGGGTACTATAGACTCTGGAAAAGGAGAACTAACGTGTACAAATCAGAAGCAGCAAACACATACAAACGCTGGCGTACACAACCTAGCCAACAGAGCTGCAGTCACTCCAGTCATCAGGGACTGGGGCCAGGATGGTGTCTGTGGGTTACTTTGTCAGCAGCTCCAGGAGGTGTGGGTTAGACACAAGCATGGATGTGGTTGGGTGAAGATAAACTCAGTTAAAATAGAGGGGGATCTTCATAAACACCATAAGCAGTATCCCACAAAAGCTGATGCACTGACAAGCTGTTCAGGGTAGAATGAAGAGACTAAAGCACCAGGGGATACTAAGAGAGACCTTATCAACTACGAACTCATCTATATGGCTAGTAAAAAAAGCAGGTGGATCATACAGGTTAACAAATGACTATACCTCCCTCAAGAAGACTATACTGAAATGGCATCCCATTATGGCCATCCCTGTGACAATGGTCCATCTCTAGAACATAAAATTTTTTGAGCCCTGGATATTGCTAATGGATTTTGGGTGATCCCATTAACGCCCAAGTCACAAGACTGCTTGCCTTCACCCTGGGTGGACAGCAGTATATATGGATGAGACTCTGCCTAGAATTCCACAATAACCCAGCCATCTTTCAGAAGGTCCTGGCACGGACTTTGGGAAAACTCAATTTACACACTACTACCTTAATATATGTACTGTATATAGACAGCGGGGATGCTTTTGGGGTGGTGCATGATTGTCCATTGGCGTGGGCACGATGAGGATCTGTAACTTCAACAAGGGCGGGTATTCTGTACGGCACTGAATACAACTGCTGGAAGCAGTGGGGCTGCCAGCAGAGGCAGCAGTAATTAAAGTAAAGGCTCACCAGAAAAGGGTGAGGAAGGGGCATAAAGCAAATGAGGTGGCAGATGTCAGGCCAAGAAGAGCAGCAGAAGAACAAGAGGCAACTGAAATTGCAAGTGTGCAGGAAGAAACTACTGGAGGCAGTTTAGTAAAATTATATGAAAAGGTGGAGGCAGAGGAGAGGAAGGACTGGAGGAGAGAAGCAGCAAGGGAAAGGCCAGATGGGAACTGGACACATGAGAGGCAGGAGCCAGTAGCCTCCCCATGTATTAGACAGAGACAACTAAAATTATATTATGGAAGGGCCCAGTAAAATCATTACCTTCCAGCAGGACTGGTGGTGGCCATGGATGGGCAGAGACGTTGAGAAATTCTGTCACTATTGTATCATTTGTTCCCAGCCTAACCCAAGTAGGGGCATAAAGGAGCAGGTGACAAATGAGACATGGCCAAGGGGGCCCAGGAAAACATCCAGATGGACTTCATGGGGCCACTGTCAAAAAGCAGGGGGGGAAGCTACTGTCTGGTGAGATCATGGATTATTCATCCAGTGAGTAGAGGTTTTCCCAACGGGAGATTGTACCACCAGCATGGATTTTAGCTCAGGAAATCCTCCCCAGGTGAGAAACCCCAACCCAGGTGGAATTGGATCAGAGAGGGGAAGTCATGAAGGAAACGTATGTTAGGGAGTATTCTGGAGTTAGGTGCATATAGCAGATATTAATTCAAACAAAAACCAAGCTTCAATTCTTATTGTAAATGTACATTGCAAGAAGTTGCAAGTTCAAGAAGCTTGCAATTAGCCTTCAGTATTTTCTGTAAAGTAGTAAACGGAAGTTAAAAGCACAGGCTGCTCCACAGACTAAGAGATTGCACATGCAAGAGCCAAATGGGATTGTGTTAATTGGCTTGCGTCAAAACAGGCAACGTGGCTATTATTTGCACCATTGTGACTTGAGCGCAAGCTGGCAGACCAGACGGATGTTGTCATTTAGCATATCAAACATTGTTACAGGTATAGGTAATCAATAACATTAATTTCGGGTGTCTGGTTTTCTGTTGTCAAAAGGTTTTAAGAATACTTGCGTTAATTATTCCTTGCAAAGGTGTTTGAACATTCAGAGGTGTCTTATCAATTACAATGTGCTTCCACTATGTATTGCAAAGGAGCCATTTGTCAACCCAATGTATTGGAGTAAATAATGTCATTGTAACTATTGACATTGTCTTGAATCACCTACTGATCTTAAAGGTATAAAAATGTGATGTACTTTGGATTTGTGAGTCTCTGTCAAGAGTTTCTGCAGTATGATGCTGCCTGGTTGTTTTGCTGAATAAAGACTTCTATATCATCAGCTTCAGTGTCTCTCCGATGACTTTGATCACAGTCACAACAGGAACTACAAAGAATTTGAAGGTATCGACAATCATCTTGGATGTTACAATGAAAATAAAGATTTGGAAGGTGCAACAGTTTCTAACTTGAGTCAGTCATGCACACTTATAGAACCATAGAACATTACAGCACAGAAGCAGGCCTTTTGGCTCTTCTTGGCTGTGCCGAACCATTTTTCTGCCTAGTACCACTGAGCTGCACTTGGACCATATCCCTCCATACCCCTCTCATCCATGTAGCTGTCCAAGTTTTTCTTAAGTGTTAAAAGTGAGCCCGCATTTACCACTTCATCTGGCAGCTCATTCCACACTTCCACCACTCTCTGTGTAAAGAAGCCCCCCCCCCCAATGTTCCCTTTAAACTTTTCCCCCTTCACCCTTAACCCATGTCCTCTGTTTTTTTTCTCCCTTAGCCTCAGTGGAAAAAGCTTGCTTTCATTCATTCTATCTATACCCATCATAATTTTATATACCTCTATCAAATTTCCCCTCATTCTTCTACGCTCCAGGGAATAAAGTCCTAACCTATTCAACCTTTCTCTGTAACTGAGTTTCTCAAGTCCTGGCAACATCCTTGTAAACCTTCTCTGCACTCTTTCAACCTTATTAACATCCTTCCTGTAATTAGGTGACCAAAACTGCATGCAATACTCCAAATATGGTCTCACCAATGTCTTATACAACCTCACCATTACATTCCAACTCTTATACTCAATACTTTGATTTATAAAGGCCAATGTACCAAAAGCTCTTTTACAACCCTATCTGCCTGTGACGCTGCTTTTCGGGAATTTTGTATCTGTATTCCCAGATTCCTCTGTTCTACTGCACTCCTCAGTGCCCTACCTTTTACCTTGTATATTCTACCTTGGTTTGTCCTTCCAAAGTGCAATACCTCACACCTGTCTCTATTAAATTCCATCTGCCATTTTTCAGCCCATTTTTCCAGCTGGTCCAAATCCCTCTGCAAGCTTTGAAAACCTTCCTCACTGTCCACTACACCTCCAATCTTTGTATCATCAGCAAATTTGCTGATACAATTTGCCACATTATCATCCAGATCATTGATATAGATGACAAATAACAATGGACCCAGCACAGATCCCTGTGGCACACCATTAGTCACAGGCCTCCATTCAGAGAAGCAATCTTCCATTACCACTCCCTGGCTTCTCCCATTGAGCCAAGGTCTAATCCAATTTACTACCTCACCTTGTATACCTAGCGACTGAATCTTCCTAACTAACCTCCCATGTGGGACCTTGTCAAAGGCCTTACTGAAGTCCATGTATACAACATCCACTGCCTTCCCTTCATCCACTTTCCTGGTATCTTCCTCAAAAAACTCTAATAGATTTGTTAAACATGACCTACCATGCACAATGCCATGTTGACTCTCCCTAATAAGTCCCTGCCTATCTAAATACTTGTAGATCCTATCTCTTAGTCCTCCTTCTAATAATTTACCTACCACCGATGTCAAACTTACCGGCCTATAATTTCCTGGATTACTTTAAGAGCCTTTTTTGAACAACGGAACAACATGAGCTATCTTCCAATCCTCTGGCACCTCACCCGTAGCTACCGACATTTTAAGTATATCTGCCAGGACCCCTGCAATTTCAACACTAGTCTCCTTCAAGGTCTGAGGGAATACTCTGTCAGGTCCTGGGGATTTATCTACTCTGATTTGCCTCAAGGTAGCAAGCATCTCCTCCTCTTCAATCTGTATAGGTTCCATGACCTCACTACTGGTTTGCCTTGTTTCCATAGACTCCATTCCAGTTTCCTTAGTAAATACAGATGCAAAAAACCCATTTAAGATCTCCGCCATTTCTTTTGGTTTCATATATAGCCGACCACTCTGATCTTCAAGAGGACCAATTTTATCCCTTACTATCCTTTTGCTCTTAATATATCTATAGAAGCTCTTTTGATTATCCTTCACCTTGACTACCAAAGCAACCTCATATCTTCTTTTAGCTCTCCTGATTTCTTTCTTAAGTATTTTTTGCACTTTTTATACTCCTCAAGCATCTTATTTGCTCCCTGGTGCCTATACGTGTTATACATCTCTCTTTTCTTCTTTATCAGAGTTCCAATATTCCTTGAGAACCAAGGTTCCTTATTCTTATTCTTGCCTTTAATCCTGACAGAAACATACAAACTCAGCCCTCTCAAAATTTCTCTTTTGAAGGCCTCCCACTTACCAATCACATCATTGCCAGAGAACAACCTGTCCCAATCCATGCTTTTTAGATCCTTTCTCATTTCTTCAAATTTGGCCTTTTTACAGTTTAGAACCTCAATCCGAGGGCCAGATCTATCTTTATCTATGATCAAGTTGAAACTGATGGTGTTATGATCACTTGACCCAAAGTGTTCCCCTACACACATGGCCTTATGTGGCACTATTCTGTGTTTAAAATAGTGGCAGTGGCATATTCTGTTATTCATTTGGGCTGAGCAATGCGAATGAAAGAAAACAGTAGTTTTTGACATGACCATGCAGGAAGGCAATGAAGACAATCCATTACTGTATCTGCACCAGGTGTCTGTGCTGATTTTATTCATTTGCAGTTAACCTAAGGAACACGACAGGATACAGTGTATGAATTTCTCTTTTGATAATTATTTGAAAACAATAGTGTTTTAATTTCTTCTATATTTCATTTAAATACATAATTTGTTGCTGACTTTGCCTTTTTTTAAAGACCTTTTTAACTATTTCCATGAAACTTCAGCTAATTGGGACAGCCTCTTAAATGGGCCAAAATGTACTCATTCCAATGTGTCCTATTAATCAGAATCCACTTTATTTATCTTGAAACTAGCTTTGTATTTTCTGTTTAATTTAAAGTATTTGTGGTCTTTAAATGATACTGATAATACAAAGGTAGTTTGAAAACAAATATTTCCTTGCTTGAGACGGTTTATGATGGTGATTTACGGTTTTAGAGAAGGCGGTTTCTCATTCTTCACATACAATAAATCTGCTGAATTCATTCATCCTGGTTTATGAGCAATCCCCCGAGAGCACACTTTTATCAAACAGTCGTGCACAGCTGAGAACAGAACTGGAGCGGCTATTAAGTACTCCTGCCTTGCGGTTGGACTTGTTTCCATCTGTTTATAAAGCTGCAGACTGATCATCTGGCCAGTTCCTGGAACTTATCATGGTGGCATTTTTTTCTCTATGGGTATCTCATGACAAAATCCCTCCAAAAATAGGAATCAACTGTAGAATCCAAGGGATTCTACATAATGCAGGAACAATATTGTAGGCTTTGGGAAGATGGGAGTCTGCTTAGAGGGGGGCATGTGTCTCTGGACTCTGGTTAGTGTATGATAGACAAGATGATTCAGCTGATATTAAGGGAGGATTTGGCAGCATGCCCTTTCCATTCTTTGGACCTTCACATAACTATCTCAGGAACCAAGGTCAACCTTCACTGTCGGGCTAATTAGAGTTGCAAAAGAGGTAGATTAGAAAGAACTTGATTGACAGCTTCATAAAAAGGAAAACAAAAGAAAAGATGCTTTACTAGCTGAATTCCAAGCATATTCCATTGCTAACCAGACAAGTTTGATTCAAGTTTGCAAAAAAAAAGAAAGAATCTGGGACTCATCACTAAGGCTCACACATAGGTGAAAATTGGATGGCTAATGTATCAAAGAATGGCTGATTTTCTTGGCACATAGGTAAGTGTGGGAGAGAGAAACAGATAAGAAAGGACAGATAATAAGTGTATAAAGCAGAGCATTACTTTACACATACTGTATTAGTAAGTTATACAAGACCATAAGATCATAAGATGTAGGAGCAGAATTAGGCCATTTGGCCCATCAAGACTGCTCTATTTCACCATGGCTGATCCAATTTTCCTCTCAGCCCCAATGTCCTGACTGTTCCTCGTATCCTTTTATACCTCAAGAATCAATCAACCTCTGCCTTAAATACCTTATTACTTTATTGTCGCCAAGCAATTGATAGTAGACCGTACAATCATCACAGCGATATTTGATTCTGCGCTTCGCGCTCCCTGGAGTACAAATTAATAGTAAATATAATAAAAACTTAAATTATAAATTGTAAATAGAAAATAGAAAAGGGAAAGTAAGGTAGTGCAAAAAAACTGAGAGACAGGTCTGGATATTTGGAAGGTACGGCCCAGATCAGGGTCAGGATCTGTTCAGCAGTCTTATCACAGTTGCAAAGAAGCTGTTCCCAAATCTGGTCGTACGAGTCTTCAAGCTCCTGAACTTTCTCCCAGAGGGAAGAGAGACAAAAAGTGTGTTGGCTGGGTGGGTCGTGTCCTTGATTATCCCAGCAGCACTGCTCCGACAGCGTGTGGAGTAAAGTGAGTAAAACAACGGAAGTTTGGTTTGTGTGATGTGCTGGGCTGTGTTCATGATCTTCTGCAGCTTCTTCCGGTCTTGGACAGGACAACTTCCATACCAGGTTGTGATGCACCCTAGAAGAATGCTTTCTATGGTGCATCTATCAAAATTAGTGAGGGCTTTAGGGAACAGGCCAAATTTCTTCAGCTTTCTCAGGAAGTAAAGGCGCTGGTGGGCCCATCGTATTGGGCCCAATACATAAAGATTTGGCCTCCACAGCTGCTTGTGACAAAGAATTGCTGCAGACTGCCTAGCGCATCTGTAGTTGTGAACTTCCCATGATTCAGGACATTTACAAAGACAGGTGTGTAAAAAGGCCCCGTAGGATCATTGGGGATCCAAGTTACTCCAACCACAATCTATTCCAGCTGCTACCATCTGGGAAGCGGTGCCACAGCATAAAAGCCAGGACCACCAGGCTCTGGGACAGCTTCTTCCACCAGACCATCAGACTGATGAACTCACTCTGACATGAAGGTACTCTACATTATATTGACTGTTCTATTTATTATAAATTACTATGATTGCACATTGCACATTTAGATGGTGACGTAATATAAAGATTTTTACTCTTCATATGTATGAAGGATGTGAGCAATAAAGTCAATTCAATTCAGTTCAATTTTCTGGCTAAAGAAATTCCTCTGTTCTAAAAGGACCCTGTTTTTTTTCTAAACTGTGTCCTCTGGTCTTAGACTTTCCCACCATAAGAAACATCCTCTCCACATCCACTCCATCAAGGCCTTTCACCATTCAATGGGTTTCAATGAGGTCACTCCTCATTCTTCTGAATTCTAGTGAATACAGGCCCCAGCCATCAAACACTCTTCATATGACAAGTTGTTTAATCCTGGAATCATTTTTGTGAACCTCCTTTGAACCCTCTCCAGTTTCAGCACTTTGTTTCTAGGATAAGGGGACCAATGGCTCACAATTCTCCAAGTGAGTGCTTTGTAAAGTCTCATCCTTGCTTTTATATTCTAGTCCTCTTGAAATGAATACAAACATTGCATTTTCTGTCCTTAACACAGTCACAACCTGCAAACTAACCTTTAGGGAATCTTGCATGAGGGCTCCCGAGTCCCTTTGCACCAGTTTTTTTTTAATATTCTCTCTCCATTTAGAAAATAGTTAATCTTTCCATCTCTGCATGACTGTACACTTCCCAACACTGTGTTCTGACTGCTCTTTCTTTGCCCATTCTCTTAACCTGTTCTTCTACAGCCTCTCCACTTCCTCAAAACTACCTGCCCCTCTTCAGTTCATCTGTAAATCTTTGCAACAAAGCCATCGATTCCATCATCCAAATCATTGACATACAAAGTAAAAATAATTGGTCCCAACACAGACCCCTGTAGAACTCCACTAGTCACCGGCAGCTAACCAGAATAGGCTCCCTTTATTCCCACTCTTCGCATCCTGCCAAACAACCACTGCTTTATTCATGCTATAATCTTCCATGTATTTCCTGTAGCTTGTTAAGCAGCCTCATGTGTGGCATCCTGTCAAAGGCCTTCTGAAAATTTAAGTACACAACATCAACCCGTTCTCCTTTGTCTATCCTGCTTGTTTCTTCAAAGAATTCCAAAAGACTTGTCAGGTAAGATTTTCCCTTGACGAAACAATGATGACTATGGATTGTTTTGCAATGTGCCTTCAAGTATCCTGAGACCTCATCCTTGGTAATCTTCTCAACCACTGAGGTCAGATTAACTCATCTAGTTTCCTTTCTTCTGCCTCTCTCCCTTCTTGAAGAGTGGAGAGACATTTGCAATTTTCCAGTCTTCTGGAACCATGCCAGAATCAAACGATTCTTGAAAGATCATTAGTAATGCCTCCATGATCTCTTCAGCCACCTCTTTCAGAACTCCGGGGTGTACACCATCTGGTCCAGGTGACTTATCTACCTCCGGACCTTTCAGTTTCCCAAGAACCTTCTCTCTAGTTATGGTAACTTCACACACTGTATGACCCCTGACACCAGGAACCATACTGCTGGTGTCTTCCACGGTGAAGACTGATGCAAAATACTTTTTCAGTTCATCTGTCATTTTGCTGTCACCCATTATTATCTCTTCAGCATAATTTTCCAGTAGTCCAATATCCACTCTCACCTCTCTTTTACACTTTATGTATCAGAAGAAACTTTTGGTATCCTCTTGAATATTATTGTATTCTATTTGTACTTTTGTATTCCATCTTTACCTTCTTAATGACCTTTTTAAAGTTGCTCTCTGTTGGTTTTTGAAAGCTTCCCAATCTTCTAATTTTCCACTATTTTTTGCTCTATTATATGCTCTCTCTTTGGCTTTTATGTTGGCTTTGACTTCTCTTGTTAGCACAGTTGTGTCATCTTTCCTTTAGAATACTCCTTCCTCTTTGGGATGTATATATCCCATGCCTTTCAAAGTGCTTCCAGGAATTTCAGCCATCGCTATACCGCTGTCAGTAAACATGTCAGTTGCTTACTAGGAGATTATACAAGGAAATCAGGACCTGGAGGCAGAGCTGGCAAAAGTGCACCTGCCTGAGGTCTGTCGAGGACATGATCTTCAGGAGGATGAGTCCTGTAGCTAATGGTGTCGTAAATGTACGTAGATAGCTACCGACTCTAGGGTCATTATGGACAGGCTGTTGCCATGGTCTCTGTGCTTTGTTCAATTCAGGGAAGTGATCCCCTCTGGATAATTGACAGGTGAACTGTGTATGAATATTTATTTTCCAAAAGTAAATTTTTGATCAAGGGTGCCATCTTGTGGAAGACACAAATCCTGTTTTTGAACAGCTCACTGGAGGTCAGCATTGTATTGCCATGAGATAACGTGCACAGATTGCAGCACCGATACTTCCGAAGATGCATCAGAAAGATGGAACCAAGAAAGGGCAATGTTGTGCGCAGCTCCTGTGGGAATAATTAAAAATTTCCCATCACGGCCATGGGTACTTCAGTAAGTAACACCTCAGTATTTTCCCCTCTGCTTTTACACTATTCATTTAATTATTTTAAGTATATACTTATTATAATTTATAGATTTTATTACTATGTATTACAATGTAGTTGTGACGCAGAACAACAAATTTCACAACATGTGCTGGTGATATTAAACTTGATTCTGATTCTAATTATCACTGGTAAGACCATAAGATCATAAGGTATAGGAGCAGAATTAGACCATTCAGCCCATTGAGTCTGCTTCGCATCCATCATGGCTGATCCTGGATTCCACTCAACTCCATACACCCTGGATCCCATTTGCCTTCTTTACCACATACTCAACCTGTAAGTTAACCTTCTGGGAGTCTTGCACAAGGACTCCCAAGGTCGTCAGCACCACTGAACCTTCTCCCCATTTAGATAATAGTCCACACTATTGTTCCTTTTACCAAAATACATTATAATACATTTCCCAACACTGTATTCCATCTGCCACTTTTTTGCCCATTTTTCCAATTTGTCTAAGTCCTGCTGTAATCTCATTGCTTCCTCAGCACAACCTACCCCTCCACCTATCTTCATACCATCCACAAACTTTGCCACAAAGCCATCAATTCCATTATCCCAATCATCAAGAAACAATGTGAAAAGTAGCAGTCCCAACACTGACCCCTGTGACCGCTAGTCACTGGCAGCCAACCAGAAAAGGTCCCTTTTATTCCCACTCACTGCCTCCTGCCTGTCAGCCATTCCTCTATCCATGCCAGTATCTTTCCTGTAATGGCATAGGACTTTAACTTGTTAAGCAGATACCTTATCAAATACCTTCTGAAAATCCAAGTCAATGACATTTTGAAGTCCTCAATACAACTATCTCTTCACACTAAATTTCATCAGCGGAGGATATCATTTTAATTTTACTCACTATTTTTTTTAAATTTAAGGATACAGTGCAGAATAGCACATTGCAGCCTGCTGAACTGTGCCAACCAGCAACCCACCGACTTAACCCTGTTTCCAATAACCTACCAACCGGTACGTCTTTGCACTGTGGGAGGAACCCGGAGCAGCCAGAGGAAACTCACACACACGGAGGAAGAATACACAGTCTTTCTTACAGAGAACGTTGGAAATGAACTGCAAAGTCCCGAGCTGTAATTGCCTCGTGCTTCTGAATTTACAAGCACTCTTATATTTAATCTGATATGTATTTTAGATAAATGTATGCTGGGATACCAGGGTGAACAATTGCAGCAATGTTGTAAGAACAGGAAAGAAGAAAGTAAAAACAGGGAGCAGTCTCCTCTTTGTGACACATAACAGTGCTCTGGCCCTCTGAGCTTGTTACACCATTCAGTAAGATCATGGCTGATCTGGCAATGGACTCATCTGTCTTTCCCCATAACCCTTAGTTGCCCTGCTATGCAAAAATCTATTGAACTTCATCTTAAGCATATTTATTGAGGTAGACCCTACGACTTTCCTGGACAGATAATTCAGTGGTCTTAATCAAAGATGTGCAACTGTTTTTTATGGAAGGTTCTGCATGTCTTTCCCAAGAGGATTCTATTACCAGTGTGTTAGAGACAAACAGAATAAAATGTAAATTTATTCCCCCCTTCAGCATTTGACAATGCTGCTATAAAACTTTAGTGCAGCAGGAATGATGGATAATTTAGTCAACGTACAGTAGCCTTTTGGGAACTTACAGATAGTAATATTCATTTTAAAGCAGTCTATTTTATTAAGCACAGGATGGAGAGTATATTGCAATATCCATATTAAGTACGCAGTGGCATAGTGGTTAGTGTGATGCTTTTACAACTCGAGGTGTTAGAATTTGGAGTTTAATTTCGACATCATCTGTAAGGAGTCTGTACGTCCTTCTTGTGGAATGCTTGAGTTTGCTCCGAGTGCTCTGGTTTCCTCCCATAGTCCAAAGACATATTGGCTAGCAAGTTAAACGGACATTGTAAATTGTCCTCTGATTAGGCTAAGGTTAAATTGGGGGATGCTGGATGGTGCAGCTCGAAGTGTTGGAAGGGTCTACTCCATGCTCTATCTCTAAATAAATGAATAAATGTGCCAGCAATAAACTCCAGTAAACAAAGGAGAGATTGCTCAAACTAGCAACATAATTGAACACGTTTATCATTTTAATGCCAAAAGCTGACCATTTGACCTTTGCTTTCTGATTGAGATATGAACTGGCATTAAAATTCCACTTGACCCACGTCTGTCATCCATAGAGGATGATACCTGAAGTTGTAAAAAGAAAAAAAAATTGCAAACTCAAAGGTTGACAGCAGTTATCAAGCAATAAATTCCTGGGCGAAAAGTTACTCAAGAACAATAATAAAATGTGCACACCAAACTGCAGAGTCTTCATTTTACAATAGTGTCAGCATTCCTCTTTCAACTGGAAATATCCCAGCGCTTAAAGAAATCACGTGGTTGTACATCAGGTAAATGAAATCCTTGTTTAAAGTAGTTGGTGTTTGAACAGTTTTACAGGTGTTGATTTGAGACATTGGTGGCTCTGCTTCTTCTGAATCAAATGTCACACATCACATGATAACAGGCATCCTGTACTGGATAACTGTTTCAAGCTGAGCCTCACTGGTTTGCAACCTCAGCACTCTCCCTCTTCCCTTTGAGATAGAAACTTAAGGCAAGTAGCTGTTGCAATTCAGGACCTCCCAAGACTGCTCAGCTTCTGACTTTATAACCCTGGCCTTCAGCAAGAGCTCCTCCTCAATATTAGTCATTTCTGCTCTTGCCTCTGGTTAGCTCCAATTGAAACTGGAATGCTTTTTGTTAGTTGGTAGCATTCCCATCTCCAAGTCATGAGGTGGTGAATTCAAATCCCACAATGATGACTTGAGCTCAAGGTCTAGGCAGATATTCTGGTGCACTGAAGAAGGTGAGATAGCAGGAGAGAGAGAGAAAGCACTGCATCGTGATATATTAAAATGAGTCCATTTTCTGATGTTAAGTAAAATGCTCTTGGCATTTTTGGGAAAGACCTTTCATTCAGTATTTAGACAGATTATTCAGTCAGTACTGTATTGTGATTTATGCAAGCTTACTGTGGGCAAGAAGGTTGCTGTATTCCTACAAGTGCCACTATGGTAAAAAGTGCCTAACTGTAAGTTACCTCGGGATGTGCAAAAGATTTGTGAAAAGCACTGTGTAAACACAAATTTTGTTTTTGTGTTACAGTTTGGTTCACCTACTCTAATGTTCTCTGGCCTTGTATATCCTCAACCACTATTCTTGAACTTGTTCAGAACCCAGCACCTCCAGGTATAACTTTCGTCCGATATATGTATTCAGATATGCATCCATGTGTTCAGACTGTACCATGTTCTTGTCCTTTCTCTTCCCTGTTACATTTTTCAATCTTATAACCTTTCAAAATCCAAACTGCTGAGAGGACCACCAGGGTCTCCTTTCTGCATATTTGTGACCCCCACAATCTCTTAGACCCACTACTATCAGGAAGGAGGCATGGGAGCATCAGGACTAGAGCAGACAGACTGTGTAACAGTTTCTTACCCCAGGCTGTGAGATTAATGAATACCCTGCCACCACTGAGATCTCATTACTACGATGACTGTTTACTGCATTTTGAATTATATTTTTAACTTACTTATGGTAATATTTTGGTTGATGTGCTGTGTGTGATATAGGTTTTGGACCCCACGGTCCAGAGGAATATTGTTTCGTTTTGTTGTATATATGTACAGCTAGATAGTAAATTTGAACTTGAACTTTATCCCAAGCCAGAGGTCTTGTGCGTTCCAATTCCTCATGCCAGCTCTCCAAGTCTTTCTTTCAGCACTAATGCTTTCAGCTCTGAACTTCTACTGCCTCAGTTCCCCTATTTTACCACAATTTCTGTTGGTATATTTGGATGTCCCCATGACTGTCTCAATCGCAATTATGCATTTGAAACACTGGGATGACAACTTCAGGCAACTTGCTGTTGCTTCTCCAGTGACTAGAGGGCTAACCTATATTTTTTTTGTACAGGATGTAAACCAACTCTCTGATTGACAACCATGAGTACTACCTACTAAGCTACTGCTCACATTAATTAGTTATGAGGAGTGACCTTAGAAAGCATATAATTGACAATTCACAGGCCTTGTTTCTATGTGTCAGATGTACTCTGAATGGCCTAAAAACTTGGTTAGCCCTGCCTGATCATTTTATTCCACCTTTTCTGCATGGGTCTTGAGCAGTGGGTGCAGGATGGGTCTTTGTTCTTGTCATTTGATAGAAATATGTGATAGTAGAACATATCAAATATATGATCTAATGGACCTGGTATTGAGAGTTAAAGGCTAATTAGCTTGTTAAGTAAGTGTCACATGACCGTTTGGGTTGTGGCAATTTTCTACAGGGACTTGTCAAACTAGTCTGCAGAGGAAAAAGCAGAACAGCGAAATTAATGAGAATCTGAAAAAAGAACCAGAAATACTGGAAAATGTCAACATGCCAGGCAGCGCTGTGGAGGGAATAGTAGAGGTAATGCTTCACCTTCCAATGAAAGATCTGTTTCTCTCTCCACAAATGCTGCTCAGTGGGCTAACTATTTCCAGGACTACCGGTATTTATTTCAGACTGGAACCCCATGCTTTTTCAAATTCTTGAGTTTGCATGTATGTTCTTGGTCACTTAAAGAACCCGGGGCTACACCACACCCAAAGTAAGTTTTTCTAGCTGAAGTTTCCAATTCGTTTTAAGAGGTATTGACACCACACATTGTAATACTTGTCAGTACCTTGGAATACACGAGGCATGATGATTAACTTCTATGCTAAGGCATCAGATTCAATTGGACTGATGATCCTAATTGCCTGAGAATAAAATTGGTCTTCCAGAATTATATTTACAATTCATTGTTCAACAGAGGCTGTTTTCAGTGCTCCCTATGTTTGATTCAGGTACTGTAACTTGCAATCCATTCAGAAAATTAGGCGCAAGGTTGTAGCAGCATGTGGCACACCATAGGTTAATTGGCTAGTATTATCCATGAAGGTTCGGAGATGACTAGAAGAATGTGTTTTTTTTTTCTCTCTTTTTAAAAATTTTATCCTCAATTGGACTGCCCAATCTTTCTTCTTCTTTCCTTTTTTTCCTTTCTCTTTTTTTCTGTTTTCTGTGGGGGGTTTTTTCTTTATCAATAAAATTTCCAATCTTTTTTTATGATTGCTATGAGGAGTTGTAGTTTCTTTTTGACCATTGTATATATAACAGCATAATATATTACCTATTTGATTTTGACATTATATAATTTCTGTTTTTACTATTGCTGTTTATATGTCTTTTATATTATCTATTTGTAAAACTCCTCTTCCGATTTGTATATCCTTTATTTGAAAATCAATAAAAAAGATTGAAAAATGAAAATGAAAATAATTATCCCTAGTGTAGGTTAAAGGCAGGAGATTACAATTCAAAGCTCAAAGTAAATTTATTATCAAAATACTAAATACTACACTATGATTCATTTTCTTGCAGGTGTTCACAGTAGAACAAAGACAAACAGCAGAAACAACGAAAAACTACAAAGCGTGACAAACTGTGCAAATACAAAAAGAAACAAGTAATAATAATATATTAAGTAAATAATACCGCGAACGTGAGTTGTAGAGTTCCTGAAAGAGAGTCCATAGGTTGTGTTCAGTGAGCAGTTCTGGTAAGTGAAGGTGTTTGTGCTCATTCAGCAACCTGATGGTCAAAGGGTAATAACTGTTCCTGAACCTGGTGGAATGGGACCTTTTCCTGATGGTAGAAGTAAGAAGAGAGCATCGCCCTGATGTTGGATGTTGTCTTCTTGTGGCAATGCTCGTTGTTGATACACCCAGTGGTGGACAGGGCTTCTCCTGTGATGAGCTGGGCTGTATCCACCACATTTTGTAGGCTTTCCCTATCTTGGGCATTGGTGTTTCCACACCAGGCCGTGATGCAACCAGTCAGGAAATTCTCCACTGTTCATCTATAGGGAGTACATGGGAACTTAATAAGTTACAAAGAAATAAGTGGGAAATGAGACTGATGGGGATGTTCTGGGAGCTGTATTACCTTGATGGAGTGAATGATCCTTTTCTTTGTCATAAGTAAATATGAAATAATAAATATATAATATGAAAAATAAAGAGCTCTGTGTACCTTATTAATAATTGAACTGTGGTTATCACTTTTCAAATTGACATCATCTTCTCAGAAATTGGATGATTAACATCCGCATCAAAATTTACGCTGGCATTAAACTGAAGGCATATGAAAAGAAGCAGAGGTGAATTCACCTTTGCTGAGCAAAACAATAACATACTGCCTTGAAACTAATAAGGCAGTGAATTTTCTCCTATTTAAAATGCTGCTCCTGCCTTGTCTCTGCAAAGTGACTTGGAATCTTTTCCATGCTGAGGGCATTTAACAAAAAATGCTGGAATAGCGCCTTGCACAACAGTAAAGGTCTTCAGAAGAGTCAGAAAATGTAAAAATAAAAATTTAAAAATACTAATCCTGTCAGAGGAAGCCAAAACAATTCTAAGCCTATATTAGTACCTAAACTCTTCTGTTTCCTGTCATCAGACACAAATCTCCATGGTAAATCTAGATTACTGTTAATACTGCAAGGAAAGTTTTGGCTGTAACCAAATCTCAGTGCCATTTGAGCAGTTTAAAACCAGCAAATACGTTCAGTATTTCTAAGCTCTCAGCTCAAGAGCTCCCAGTAACAAGTAAGTGCACAGCTTTCTCTAGTTTGCTTTGATTTTTTCTCTGTACTGCTGTGATGTACCAGTAAAAGTGTGCCAAGAAATTTAGTAGATAATTGTATTGCAGGGGCTTTGTTAAATAATACACATCTTGTGAAATTAGTCAGGACCTATTAGATTCTTAGTGTCAGCCAATGGTTTTATTGGTGGGACAGCTGTGAACAAACTCAATGGCATACATTGAGGCCCAGGTGCTGTATGCTACTGCATAGACCTCACACACTCAAGACTTTCTGAACAGGAGAGGGACAGTATAGGTCTGTGCCAGGCCTAAGAATCACAGAGACTAGATGATGGGGAACAAAGGAAAGAAAAAAGAATTGGGGCCAATTGATGGGTATAATGAGATACATCAGAGAAATTGTCAGTTCCCAGGGGCTGATTAGTAATCAGGGCCTGTGGTGGGTGAGCTATTAAATCTCTAAAAGGTATGTCTATGGGGAGTTATAAATGACCCCCCAGTGCAGATCTGCCCAGGCAAGTCCCACACCCATCAACCCTGGGACCTACTGTCCACAGTTCCATTTATGACTCAAATTCTCCCACACAACTATTGATCACACATCCTTCTTTGTTGCTGTTTAATATGCAAGTAGTTAGAATACGACAATCAGCCAACAGCAGTAGTTGGTACAACAAGCTACTTAAAGTTACTCCAAATGGTGCACATGCTTTTCAGGGAATATATGCATACTTAATATGAACATCAGCGGTTTCTCTCAAAAAGTACCACACCTACATTAACTGTCACAATCTCCATATAACTACATCAATTTACTATTTATATAAATATATTTGCAATTGTTGGATATTTATATAAATACCCACACAACAGCTATAATCAACCTGCACTATTGAACCCCTCCCCCCCCCCCAGGGCTGGTGGGAGTTTCTAAGGGAGTGATAAAAATGGTGGGTGGGTATGCTCAGTAGTGAGGGGGGCATCTGAGGGATTACAGGTTTAATTTAAGAAATTAATTACTTCTTATAAGCATTTGATCCTCAGTGCTTCGTAAAAGATAACAATAATAACAATAATCATCTCAGATCTTGCTAACCCACTGATTTCTTAGACATTGCTTGAAGGTAGTTGTTGAAAAGCAATGTGACACTTTTGTATTTGGCATATCGCGAGAAATCTATCATTCACTACTGTAGTACCGTACAGTGTTAGCTAATACACTTCCCATAATTTAATTATACAGTGACACAGTCCCTGTGAATTAGGACACTAGTGTTCAATGGGTTAAAGTTCAGAATCTGCCCTTTTGAATGGTCTTGATCACATTTCTGTAGCCCATGACCCAACTGAGATATAGCGGCCCAACCAAGATATCGCTGCCCCACCTTATGTACTTTCAAGCAGAGAGTTATGTTTTGCCTGAGCTATGATGATGTTGTAACTTTCTCCTATATTGATTGTAGTGCTTGAGGTTGGGCTTAAACATGACTGATCGTGGTCATCAATCCATAATGAAAATGGCAGAAGTGCACTAAACAAAAAAGAAGTGTAAATCGCAGAGTGTGGTGTATCTGAAATATGGATTTACATCAGCACAAGCAACTAATAGCAGTCAATGTGGCTGTTGTGTGAAAAAGTTTTTCAAATGAGGCAATGAAACATCCAGGCTCTTTGAACATCTGAAGAGAATACACTCTGATAAAGCAAACAAGAACTTGGCTTATTTTCAGTCATTTTGTGAAAACTGTCAGAAATGGAAAACAGTTCAAAACATGTTTACCACGACTTCACAACAAAACAGTGAAGGTCTGCATGGTTCACACATTTCATCGCTCATTGCTAAATCTGGAAAACCCCATACAATTGCAAAAGAACTGATTCTGCCAGTAGTAGAAGAGGTTGAGTGTGGTTTTGCATGAGTCACCAGACAAAATAATCAAAGCCATTCTGCTCAGTGACAACTCTGTACAAAAATCAGTAGATGAAGTATTTGAGAATGGTTATGAACACTGTGCAACGTACTTCAGACAACAGAATTTGCTCTACAGTTGAATGAGTCATTTTCACCAGGCAACACATTTTTGCTTCTCGGTTGTGCTTGTGTCAGAGAAGATGAAAGCATGGTTCAAGAGTTGTTATTTGAAAGGTGACTAGAAACAGATATGAAGGGGGAGTCAATATTTCAGGTTGTGGAGCAATTTTTCAAAGAGAAGGACATTCTTGTGTGACAGATGGGGCATCATCAATGACAGGACACCACTGTGGGGCTATGACTTTCTTGAAAAAAGCTGTACTTAACATATTTACCACTTACTTTGTAATTCACAGAGACCAACTTGTTGTAAAAAGCCCAAGAGATCAAGTGCACAAATCATTGAATACTGTTATGACAGTGGTAAATAAAATCAAGTTCCATGCTTCAAATTCTTGATTACTTCGAGAGAATTGTATTGAGAATGCTGAACGGTGTGAACACTTGCTGTTGCAAATAGAAGACAGACAGCTCTCAAAAGGAAACTGCCTGAAATACTTTTATGATAAAATTCTTTAAAGACTTGCATGCTTCATTCAGTAATCAACTCAAGAATATTAAGGATGACATTGCTTATCTGTCAGAATTATTCACAAAGTTTAATGAAGTCAATCTTCAATTGCAAGGAATAGATGTAAATCTTATCAAAGTAAAAGCAGTCATCTCCACATTTCTGTCCCAGTTCACCTTATTTAAGTTCAACATGGGCTGTCACTCCCCTTTCCAATTTCCAAGCTTCTCTGAATTGGAAAAGTAAGAAAGAATAACAGTTGATGATTTTCAAGTATGGTGTGCCCACCTGGGTAAAGCTGCAGAAAGACATGTCAGAGAGGTTTTATTATTTTCTCTCAATTCAAATCCTAGTTTAGGTAATAAATCCATTCCTGTACCGAGGAATTAACAAGAAGGATGCAAGAACTGATTTTGCTACAAAATGACTTTGAGCTGAAACCAAGGTTCAAAAAAATCATATAAAGACTACTGGTTGCAGAAAAAAATCTCTGATCGCTGCCCTGCACTGTGGAAAAAGGTTAAGATGTTCTTTACATCATCATTATTTAATGGAGTGCAGTTCCAGTGCAGTCACCCAACTCCTTTCGAAGCAATGAAACAGATTGCAAATTACTGAATATAGAGGTCTGAGATAACTAAGTAACATTCAGACTGATGTTGAGAAGTTGATATCACTGCTCCAAGCTCATCCATCTCATTGAAAGGTGAAAAAGGAATGAAGTAGCGAATAGTTGGACTACTAATGTACGTTCTAAAATAGTTGTTGAAAGTTGCTTTTACTGTAATGAAAGAAATAATTTTACTAGTAGCTTTAAATAGATTTGAATATTTTTTGCAATTATTTGTCACCACTTTGACTTTTCAGTTCCTATTAACTTTCACTGTGCATTGCAAATAAAAATTATCTATAATTTTATGTAATGGCTAGAAAGGGAGTGGGGGGGGGCACTGGGGATGTGGTCTGGGAGCTAATGGGGTGGTAACCCAAAAAAGTTTGTGAACTACTGATATCCAAGATTCCTTAAAGGTGATTTCATTCATTGCAAAGTGTTTTGTTACTCTAGCAGCATTGATTCAGATGATTCACCTCATCCTGTCCTTTAGGCTGTGTATTATTTCCTCAGTTTTGGCCATCAGGTGTCTCCTGAACAATATCCTGTGCAACAATGGCATTTGGCTTATATGTGAAGGACACAATGGAGAAATCTGGATGTGAGAACAAAATTATCAACACTGGAGTTGCACAGCTATTATTTGACAGTAGTCGACTTTGGCCCAAAGTAATTTATGGTCCATGACCAGGTGTGCAGACGCTCCTCACTAGACATTTCTGAAATCAAATAACGTGCATAATTTTTGGTGGTGAGGTTGTGAATTTTGACAAAAGTTCTTGGATCTGAAATGTTAACTGATTTCTTTCCGCAAATGGTGCCTGTCCTACGGAGTGTTTCAATATTTTCTGTTTTTTTATTATTCTATTTAATCCTTCTCTACCAATCCTACAAATATTATTCTGCATACTAAGAAATATTATTCTTCAACTGTTTTGGACAATGTGTGTTGTGTCACTTGATTTTCATTCAGATCTAGTCAATGGCCAGGAGTAATGTTGATACTTTCAATAATCCAGGTGACTGTTCAAGAATCCCATGAATTAAGAGCATAATATTGCCTAAATGTGGCATCTTCTGGATGATAATGATATGGGGATCCTCTCCATTTTTAAAGATTGCTAGTAAAACTCCCACCAAGACAGATTCAGAATGGAGTAGAATCAAAGGGAGAAGAATTACATATGTCCGTGTTAAGGTTTAACTGAATAAATTAGAACAGTGGTGATACAATGAGTGAACTTTGGCAGATAGTAAGATTATAAGCGACAATCCAAAGCTCCTTGTTATGGTGTATTTTTCAGCTCTGCCATAAGAGAGCACAATTTTCTATATCCCAAATTCCATTCAAACAATGGAAGAGAACTGATGGGTAATCTGGAATGCTTCAGTGATTGCTGGTGGAAGCACATTCAATAGTGAATGGGAAAGACCAGGAAATCAAGGGGAGTTAGCTCAACCAACATGATATAGGCCAAAGACTATGCTTATGACTCTCCAAGCTGGCATTGTAGAAAGTGCAATATCGGAACAATGTGAGGATACCTTCTAAGGCAGGAGTTCCCAATCTGCGGTTCATGGACCCTTTGCTTCATGGTATTGGTCCATGGCAGAAAGTTCTTGATGGCAGTCTATCAGACTGTAACATTTCTGGTGAATATATACTGCAGTTCTACCTCAAAGAAAGAATGGGAATTTTACAGCTTATTTTGTCAGTGGCAGGACTACATTTGTTACAGAGAGAGAGATATAGTGAAAACCTCCACTTCCCTGAATTTAACTGGTCAGGCAACAAATCAAAACAATCACTGGGGCCTGGCAGATGTAATAACATCAAAATACCTGAGAAAATTGTTACATTAACAGCATATCAAGAAGTAATTTTTAAATAATATTTTAAACATTCTAAATAATTACATGGCACATATCAATATGATTAAAAGGAATCCAAAATAAAATTTACTGAGTAAATAATTTAATTCCCTTGTATTTCAGTATTCACGTAGGGAAGCTAGAATTGAAAAAATGGCTGTCAGTTTTAACATAGGAACATGAGAACATTAGAAATGGAAGCAGGGATAGAACATACAGCTCCTCATTCCTTCTTTACATTTTGTAATATCATAGTTGATTTTATACCCCAGTACCACTTTTCTGCATTGACCCTATGCCCCTCAATATGTAAAAATCTATTAATCATTATCTTTAATTTATTCAGGGACTGAGGCTTCACAGTCTTGCTGGGTAGTGAAGGTCATTATCCTGTGGGTGAAGGAATTATTTTCTTAATCTCTGTCCTGAATGGTTGACCCCCGATTCTGAGACTGTAACCCATGGCTCTAGGCACTCAGCCAAGAAAAACGTCACTTCTGCACCTTCTCTGTTGGTCCCCATGAGAACTTCAAAGAGATAATTTCTCATTCTCCAAAACTCAACAGAGTCTTGGCCATAATTAAAACTGAAAATGCTGGAAGAATTCTCCAGGTCAGACAGCAATTTTGAAAAGAGAAACAGAGTTAAGGTTTCACTTTAAAGGCCCTCTGTCAGACTACTCTGATGAAGAGTATTTGACCAGAAGCATTAACTTTATTTCTCATTCCACACGTGGTCTGACCTAGTATTTTCTGTTTTTATTTTAGATTTCCAGTGTCTGTAATTATTTCTAGAGTAGAGGGCCAGTCTGCTCAAACTCTCCTGATTAAACAAACTCGGCATCTCAGGAATCAATCTGCACACACTCTGTTGCAAATTATGCTTTCCTTATGAGGAAAGACTCAATATCCTACATATGGTGTTGTTGCTGAGGTTAATTTACTAAAGTAGTCTTGCAGAAATCTGACTTAATAATCCAGAGACACAAATGTAAATTCCACAGTAGCAGCTGTGGCATTTAAATTCAGCTAATAACCTGAAATCTAAACTGTTCAAACCCAAATTGGTTTCCCTTTCCACAGATGCTGACTGACCTGATAAGTAACTTGAGCATTTTCCATACGTGAACAAAGTAATTGACTTTTAATTCTGCTCTGAAGTGGTCTTGTAACCTATTTTGTCAAAATTAGGAATGATAAATAAATGTTGGGCTTGCCAATGATGCTGAGATCCCAAAAGAAAATAAATTTTAAAAAGTTACTGTTTCATCATGACCCAATATAATCCCCATTTTTTACTCTAATTGTCTTGCAGAACTACTTGCCTTCCCTATTGCTTGCATAAAATTTGAGTTATATTGATTGACGGGATATTGGATTTTTGCAGGTTCCTCTGAAAGACAACACCTTTCAATCAGTTACCATTTATACATTTTTTAGTTTTCCATTTAGGTGTTGACTTCACATTTTTCCACATTACTTTTTATCTGCCATGTCTATGTCCATTTAGCTAACCTAATCTTAACCTGAAGCTTCTCTGCATCTTCCTCACTGCTCAGCTTTGTATAAGCATCAAATATGGAGATATTGCACTTCATTCTTTCATCCAAACCACCTTGTGAGCAGTCGGAGATTCACCTCTGATCCATTCAATTGCAGTGATCAACTGAGTTGAGCATGATGTCCTCCTAAGGGGTTGACTATTGGTGGGTTCTCGGGCAGCTGGAGAGGCCGATCGAGGATGCTAGTGTTAATGGGAAGTGCATGTGCATGATTTTATTTAACATGAGGAAAATGATGCATGGGGAGCCACCACACGGTCCTTGACAGATTGGGATCAGGGTCCAGTGGCATGGAGAACAAGATGACTGGGCCTTCCTCTGCCTTCATTGCCATTTTGATGTGCCATCATCTTCTGCCAGCTCCACCACTGAGGTTTTGGTTGGATCCCTCTTGTCTGGAACCTCCCCCTTGACCTTACCACCTTGGATGACCCTACAAGTAGCTAAGTGCTAGATGGCTAAACTCCAGACAGCATCGCTCTCAGATACTCACAAATTTCTCTACCATGACAAGGTGATGATCCTTGGAGAGGGACCCATGCAATACCTCACTATTCGCAGTCTTCCAGCCTGAAAATTACCTATGGTTTTGTCCATTAGGTGATATAAATCCTCCTTAATATAAATCAACATGGAATAAACACCGGGGACACAACAGACTGCAAACGTAATCTGGAGAAAGTCAGCAGGTCCAGCAGGATCTGTGGAGGCAAAGTGATGGTAGATGTTGCAGGGTTATTAGGATATCAAGGCAATAAAGTCATTTGGAGTGTAGTAACTGCTGAAATATGATTAATGTATGATAATAACCTGAGAACCTGTTCTAATGATGTTGTTCCCTTATTCAAGAAGGGGAGTAGAGATAGCCCAGGAAATTATAGACCAGTGAGTCTTACTTCAGTGGTTGGTAAGTTGATGGAGAAGATCCTGAGAGGCAGGATTTATGAACATTTGGAGAGGCATAATATGATTAGGAATAGTCAGCATGGCTTTGTCAAAGGCAGGTCGTGCCTTACGAGCCTGATTGAATTTTTTGAGGCTGTGACTAAACACATTGATGAAGGCAGAGCAGTAAATGTAGTGTATATGGGTTTCAGCAAGGCATTTGATAAGGTACACCATGCAAAGCTTATTGACAAAGTAAGGAGGCATTGGATCCAAGTGGACGTTGCTTTGTGGATCCAGAACTGGCTTGCCCACAGAAGGCAAAGAGTGGTTGTAGATGGCTCATATTCTGCATGGAGGTCGGTGATCAGTGGTGTGTCTCAGGGATCTGTTCTGGGACCCCTTTTTGTGATTGTTATAAATGATCTGGATGAGGAAGTGGAGGGATAGATTAGTAAATTTGCTGATGACACAAAGGTTGAGAGTGTTGTGGATATTGTAGAGTGCTATCAGAGTTCCAGTGGAACATCAATAGGATGCAAAACTGAGCTGAGAAGTGATGGATGGAGATCAATCAAGATAAGTGTGAGGTGGTTCATCTTGGTAGGTTAAATATGACGGCAGAATATAATATTAATGGTAAGACTCTTGGCAGTATGGAGGATCAGAAGGATCTTGGGGTCTGAGTTCATAGGACACTGTGCAGGTTGACTCTGTGGTTAATAAGGCATACAGTGCATTGGCGTTCATCAACCGTGGGAATGAGTTTAAGAGCCAAGAGGTAATTTTACAGCTTTATAGGACCCTGGTCAGACCTCACTTGGGAGTACCGTGCTCACTACAGGGAGGATGTGGAAACCATAGAAAGGGTGCAGGGGAGATTTTCAAGGATGCTGCCTGGATTGGGGAGCACGCCTTATGAGAATAGGTTGAGTGAACTTGGCTTTTTTTCCTTGGAGCCACTGGAGGATGAGCGCTGACATGATAGAGGTGTATGAGATGATGAGAGGCATTGATTGTGTGGACAGTCAGAGGCTTTTTCCCAGGGCTGAAATGGCCAACACGAAGAGGCACAGTTTTAAGGTACTTGGAAGTAGGTACACAGATGTCAGGGGTAAGTTTCTTTTACACAGTGTTGAGTGCGTAGAATGGGCTGCCGGCGACAGTGGTGGAGGCGGGTACGATAGGATCTTTTTAGAGACTCCTGGATGGCTACGTGGAGCTTAGAAAAATAGAGGGCTATAGGTAACCCTAGGACAGTTTGTAAAGTAAGTACACGTTTGGCACAGCATTGCGGGCCGAAGGGCCTGCATTGTGCAGTAGTTTTTTCTGTTTCTAATGCTGTTTGAGAGATAAATACTGCTTAGGGCATCTTTTAACAATCCACTGCCCTTGGTGCGAAAGGCGTCGCCTAGGAGATTGCGGCGCTCCCTCAGCAAATGTGGTGAAGAGGGGAGATTGAAGGCCCAGCCTGCTGGCTCTGACGGGCAACAATGGACCAATTCTCGGCGGTAGTGGCGTGTTTAGGTGCAGTACGGTAGAGAGGGGGCGGGCGCTGCCTTCGCCGCAGTGTGTCCATTCATTCATTCATGGCTGCAGGTGGAAGTCGGCGATGAGGAGGTGCGGGGCGGTCCGTTCAGCTGGCCTCAACCCTCGTAGCGTGTAGACAGCCACCGGCGACTGCTCCCACCGCCATGGAAGACAGTGTGAGCGAGGCCCTGCCCGAGCTGAAGGACTTGGAGCACAAGGTGGGACGGAAGATGCCCGACGGCTTACTGCGCTGGCTGCGAGAGGACTCGGCTCGGCCGTCCGGTGACAAGGCGGAAGCTCCCGGTCCCGGGGCCGGTGGCGAGCCCGTACCCGCTCCGGGCAGGCGATTGCCTCAGGGGCTGGCGGAGAAGATCCGTGTGCTGAGGCTGGAAATGGTGAGGTGGAGCGAAAGGGGGGAGGGGGTTGTTCCGTAAAGGTGCAGGTCTTGTCATTACAGTTTTATTTACACCGTTCTCCCCCCCACCCCCTTTCTCCGGTGTCGAATCCCCAAAGCAAAGTTTCTGCCAGCTACGCTGACAATAATCCCTCAACCGTCACCTGAAGGAGGAACAGACTGACCACCAGCTACAGTGGTTCCCAGCGGGAGCAGTGACACATATCGATAACACACTTGACAGGAGGGTCCCGCAGGCTGCGAAAGACAGCCAAACCTCGCCAAACGCACCCTTCAGGAGCGGCTGACGCCTGAGCACTATTAACTTTAACCCTTTCCTTTATTGCTTGTAAATACAGAGGGGAAATTGCGGATGGCGGAACGTCCCAGATCCATAACTTGCGATCAATTGGATGTTTTTTTAAATGTAGTTGGCCATTTCACGCTTAAAGCATTTCGGCAGAGGCTTTGATGATTTAAGTGGCTAGTTATTCTCTCTGGCACGGGCTTTAAGCCTCAGTACCCCCAAGTTCCGCGAAGCCGGTACTCACTCGACTCCGGGTGTGGGTGATTGCGGGAGCTTGCTGTAATGTTTGGGGCTCTCCCTACTTGGCTTTAAGTAGAGGACGCGGCATTGATCAAATTCGTATAATCGGGGTTGACCCCGGATGCAGATGGGGGTCTGCATTTTTTTTAAGGCAGATGAGTCATGGTTTTTGTTTGGCTTAAGTAAATTTTTTTTTGCTCTCCCACCCGTAACACAATTCGTAAGTTCTGATCAATTTAGAATAGAATTCAACAACGTAGGGACAACAGGTGCACGAACCAATGCAATTTTATGAACCAGCTTTAAAAAGAATCCATTGCTTTCCTTGGTTTGCGGCCAAGCCAGTGTTCACTGTTTACCTGACTGTGCTGAGGCTGCGGATACTTGAAGCTGAACCATGCCCACGTCTGCAGCTTTATTTCGGCTCTGGGCACCAGCAGCCTGTCCCAGCTTCAGCGTGGCGCTACACGCACCGTCATTCATTTAAAGCGAGAATTCCGACAGATATTTTAATAATCTTTGAGTATCATCTGGGTTTATTGTTGGTATTTTAAAAAGTGAAATTACTGCATCTGCTTTCCCTCTGGAAAACTTGCATTTTCTTCCCTTTTCATTTCTCTCGCCCCCTCCCCAACAATTTCACCTGAGTCCAAAACTAACTTATAAATACCCATTGTTATAAATTTATGGATCCTGATTAGGACAGTTTGGAGGTGTTTGACATGGATGCCAGAAATTTTTTATTGTAGTATTTTTAGTAAGCTAGTTACATATGACTTGGCTTGTTTTCTTATCATCTACGGGAAGCAAGCTTTCTCCCTCCCAGATGCTATCAGATCTGTCAATTATTTCCAACGTAATTTTTAGCTTGCTTTTGTTGTACTGCCTTTATGAATTCTAAATAATGGTAAATGACTCATCCAAGATTTGTGCTGCTTTGCAGGATATAAGCAATATATTAATGATAGATAAACTAATTGGCCAAGATGGATGACAAATCATCATTATCTGATAATTGTGGTAATTGTTATTGTCCCATATACTGAGTGCAAACATGAAGATAAAAGACTAAAAGACTTCTATGCTTTTTTTTTGTAGTTCCTGTGCCCAGAACAGGTCTTCTGAAATGATAATACTGAGGATTTTAAGGTCGTTCACCCTCTCCACTTCTGATTCCTCCATTAAGAATTGGCTCATAGACCTCTGGTTTCCCCCTCCAGAAGTCAATAATCAGCTCCTTGCTGACATTGAGTGAGAGGCTGTTGCTGTGGCACTATTTAGCCAGATTTTCAGTTTTCCTCTCGTATGCTGATTCATCACAATTTTGATTTGGGCTATGACAGTGACGTTGTCAGCAAACTTGAATATGGGATTGGAGCTGTGCTTGGCCACACAGCCATAAGTGTAAAGTGAGTAGAGCAGGGGCTAAGCACAAGTCCCTGTGGTGCACCTGTGCTGATAGAAATTGTGAAGGAGATGTTGTTGCCAACTTGGAGTTTTCAAGTGAGGAAATTGAGGCTCCAATTGCAGAAGGAGGTATTGATGCCAATGTCTTGAAGCTCATTGACTAGTTTTGAGGGGTTAATAGCATTTAATGCCAAGCTGTAGTCATGATGAGATTCTGTGCATCTTTGCAGTCCAGATGCTCCAGAGTTAAGTGTCATTGAAATCAGTTGTGGAATTGTAACTTTGTAAAAGGAACAAAATTGGAAATGATCTCAAGCTCCCAAAGTTTAATTAATTTAGAGATACAATGCGAAACAGGCATTTCCAGCCTTCTGAGT
Organism: Hypanus sabinus; assembly: GCF_030144855.1. Classification (NCBI taxonomy): domain Eukaryota; kingdom Metazoa; phylum Chordata; class Chondrichthyes; order Myliobatiformes; family Dasyatidae; genus Hypanus; species Hypanus sabinus. The sequence continues at coordinate 42,628,717 of NC_082716.1, read as the reverse complement.
CGTGCCACCCAGTAACCTACTGATTTAACCCTAGCTTAATCATGGGACAATTTGCAATGACCTTCTAACCAGCACATTTTGGTCTGTGGGAGGAAACCAGAGCACTCAGAGGAAACCTACGTGCATACAAGAAGGAATTTACAAACTTGTTATCTGTGGACAGTGGATTTGAACTCTGAACCCTGATGGCCCGAACAGTAATGCTATACACTAACCATTTCATTACCATGGCACCCTAATAGTCTAACACTGTTCATAAGTCAGCATCTCCCTCAATGTCAGGTTGGTGTAAATTTGTAGTTGGATATGTTTGATCTTCTTCTGCAAAGTAAAGAGAGTTTTCTTTTGGTGGTCCGTTTTCCTTTGGCAGAGCTATATTCTTGCAATTATATGATTGCACTTCTGCCTTTCACATTGCTACAGTTATTCCAATTTAGGGTTGGTGACATGGACCTCTTCATTTCGGAGGGTGTTTGCCACTTGGTGGAGCTACTTCCTATACCAGTTGTGGCAGCATTTATTCCCAGATTTGAAAGGATATGCAGCAGAGATATTTTAGCTGGGATATTTTATATAGCTATAATATTATATTTTTATAAAACTACTTACTTCAAGTCACGGTACAAGTGTTATCAAGCAAAACATTAGTTAGGTATGTGAAAGCAGATGGACAAAATCATGGTCAAAGAAATGGGTTTTAAGGTGATGAAAGAGTGGTGGGAGATTTGGGGATGGAATTATAAATTTTTATATTTTGGCATTTGAAGATGGCTATGAGAGTGATTACATTTAGGAATGCTCAAGCATATGGTCTAGCATTGTAGATAGGCGGAGGTTGAAAAGTGAGAGGGAGAGAGTCAAGGCTATGGGAAAAATTGGAAATTGAGTATTTTGAAATTAAGGAATGGCTATGGAGAGCCCATGCAGGTCAGTGAACATAGAGGGTAATGGGTTGGCTGGATGTAAGATACAGGAACAGCTAGAAAATTAGATGACAGGAAAGGCTACCTACTGTCAAGAATATGTTGAAAGCACCTGCAGTGCTCTTCTCCAAAGGGCTAGATATGCTGTTATGATGAAGAGAACTTGTATAGTTTAGATTTTTTTTATTGGCAGATTAAACAACAAATAAAGCACCACTGAAGGTTCACCTAAAGTAGTATGACATTGTTTTGGGGATGTAAAGACAACTCCCAATGTCAGTGCTATGAAGAACTGAATAACTTTGTGTAGAGCAACCATGGCAACAAGTTATGTTACAGAGACAATCCTACCATCTTGGTATATAAGGTATCTATTTTAATGACTTTCCAATATCTTTTTCACTTGGGAAGAAATTGGTGATAATGGATGGCTTTATGGAGCAATGCTAACACTAGAAAAATGATAACTTAAGCCCCTTTGACATAATTGTCGATCAGATATGTGATTTTGTTCTGGAATGCAAAGGTGTATAATGAGGGAGTGTTTCTAATGCTGGAATTTTGGAATATTAATGTGGTTGATGTGTTCAAAACAGTTTGAGAATTTGAATTTGGATTTTTAAAAAGATCAAGTTTGTGAAAGCTGAGGTGTTTAAAATTATGCCAAATTTTCCAGAAAAATATTGGTTCACTGATATCCTCTCTAGGAAACCAAGGAAAAGCTTACTTAATTAAAACTTCCTGCATTGTCCTATTTAAAAAAGAATTGTGTGGGCATGTTAAATAGCAGTTTGTAGGTTCTGTATATTATCTAGTCTTCTGTGCTGGTAATGATCTCCCCAAAGTAATTATTCCTACTGTCAGATCAATGGCAGATTTGTGATTTGAGTCCTAATTTAAAATATAGGTGAAAGTGTAATCATTGAAGAGTATGAATACAATGATTTGTTATTAAAATGAAAGTGATCAGCAAAATCTTAAATGAGTTTTATAAGATTTTATTTTGTAACATAGGCGGTTTTTAATATTTTAGTGACTCTTTTTTTTTACCATTAGGCATATCTAAGGGCAGTTGATATCAAGATCATGCACCAACTGATGGCCATTAATGAAGGGATTGAGGTGGTGAAGTGGATTTTGGAAGAAAAAGGCACTCTTGCCAGTAGATGCAGCAGTCTCACTAGCAGTATGTACAGCCTCGTTGAGAGCCAGGAGACCTCAAGGAGAGGTAGCTGGAACAGCCTCCAGGATCCAAACGATAAACTGGATGGGATTTCTATTGGAAGCTTTTTGGATACTCTGGCTGATGACATGGATGAATACTGTCAGACCACCATAGATCCTTTGTCCTCAATGCCTTCGAGTGGCCCCTTCACTACAATGGAGAAAGAAATCTACCCCAATGAGATACACAGCCAACAGAACAATATTGCTAATGGCTTCATGGAAAAACAAGGAAACTTTGTAGCAGATTGCAATGTGGAAAATAAATTCTCTCATGATAAACAAATCAAAGATGGTGGGAAACTGAAGGCACAGAAACATGGGAAAAGTGAATATGATAGCTGTAAAAATAAAATGCACATTGAATATGATTCCCATTGGCACTGGGTGCAGTCACAAGATGACATAACATTTCTGTGAGAAGATCAGGTTGACATGATATGATCAAAGAAGTGATACTTTATCTCTATTAGAACCATTGAGTTAACTCACAGAGCCAAATAAAAACATATGGGGTCAGATTGGTAAAATACAGAAAAACTCTGAATTTAAAGTTACTCTTACAATAAAAGTAAAATGTTTCAAGGATCAGAATTATAATTCTGAGAAAATATCATTTTTAAGAAATTGGAAAACTGAAGTGAAATTTCTTTAAGATTAGAACCCAAGTTAGTGTAAATAATGTCCACTGTGGTTTATAGCTGTATTATTAATGCAGCTTGAATCTGGGGTCCAGGGTGAATTTGACTTTGGAACAAAATGCAGTCTGGTTAGGCAAAGCATTGGACTTACACCAGGAATGTTTAACTGGAAATGAAGCTGAAAATTTTTATCACAAATTCAATACACCAATATCATTATCATTTAAAAATGCATTTTGGTTGTTATGGGTATTAAGGGAGGGCTGTATATCCACTACGTTGACTCTCAGTAGATAGAAATGACTCTAGTTGCATGCAGAATACCATCTTGGGGACAGAAGGGATTAACTGAAATTTTGCATTGAATTTTACTGTTATGTCATGGAAGATATAATGATTTTGGTAATTAGGAAGCATGATAATTGTAATATGTTTATAACATGGGAAGCACTTCCTTTTGCAGTGTGAGTGTACGTTTGAGGTATTGGCTTAGCCATTGAAAAATTAGGCATGTTTACACGATCACTCCGCATTTAAATTTTTTTCCACTCTCTAAGCTGGGGAGGGAAGTTTCCAAAAGTTCAGCAGGTTTAAATAGTTGTGTAAACTTAATACCTGAGCTATTCTTGTAAAGCTATAATTCATTCTGTAGATAGTTCTTGCCTTTTATGGGGAGAATTTTTACATACCTCCTCCCTTTTGATTTGGTGAAGACTGAAATTCTGTTTCATGATTAAATTACAGGTCAATACTAAGTGAGTTAATCACTCTCTCTAGCTGAGAATTTTTATTTGAATAAACCTTAGAAAGGTTATAAAGGTACCTTTTCTCTTCAGTAAATTGGACATATCGATGTCATTTTGCACTTTTGCAGAGATTATGGGCAGGACCATCGTTTCAGTGGAATGTTTTTGGTTGGAGATCTGGTGTAAATTTCTTGTTTAATTTTGAGAAGGTACAAAAATTTATATTTTCAGAGTTTTGAGTGATGGATTTCTTAGTAACTGGAGAAATTTGCTCTTGCAGTGCTTTAAATACAATATGACTTGGTTTATTCAACCATTTCTGGAATACAAGATTTTATTGGATTGTATATCTCCTGATTATTCCCTCCATTCAAAAACAAACTAAATTGTGAAAATAACAAATACATAATACCTTGCTTGGAGGAAAACCATTAATCAAAAACTAGAAAGTTTGGGATAGTTTATAAATAATTAAGAATATAGTCAGTGTTTGAACAACCTTGTGCTCTTGAAATTTTGTAACTGAAATTAGTTGACAAATGTGGGGAGGAAAGGGAAGGGAATATTTTTCAAGACTTTGTCTTGAACTTTAGTCCTTCTTAATCTCAATAATTGAAAGGTATTCATCATACCAACAAATTGGTCATATGCATTCAGCAGCGAAGCACTGTATGGAAGTCATCATGGATATTAGAGGTGTAGTGGGGTAAAGTTCCTTCTGCAAACCCACAAGCTTTGAGCTTTCAATGTTCATCTCATTTAGTATGGTTCCAGCAGGATGGGTCTGTGGTTTAGTTGTGCTACTTTTCCATATTTCCCCTGATCTAAGCTCAGTACTATTGTCTTTTTATTTAGTGGGAGGTATCCTTAATGCAGTTAATCATTAATGAAACTGGTGTATGATGAAATGTATGTCTAATGCAAAGTTGATAATGGGGCCAAAACTTTTGCATTTATATTTATATTTTACCTCCACATTCATAAAGCATAGTCCAGTTAGTAATATATGCTCATCAATATTAGCAAAATTAAAATCACGTGCATCAATGGCAGCCATTTTGGATTAGGAGGAAATTATCAGTTGAATCAATTTGTGTTTGGAGTGTAAATTTAGGATTGGATTGAAAACTGGGGTAAAGAGTGATCAAATTAATTACGGATAAACCATGTCTGACCTCTATTGATTATTGAATTATCTAGATAGATATTTTGTTGATATATACTGATGCAAAAGGTGATTGAAGTGTCTGCCAAATTTTAACAGAAGTAGGAAAAGATATATTCTTTAGCAAAGCGACATAATGCACTAAAATATTGAAGTCTGATGGTTGTTATGCAATGAAAATTGTGTGTGTGTGTGAGATGTGTATGGTATGTGCCTGTGTGTTGTATAATTTTCTGAATTTAACTTGTTTACTAATTCTGAACTTAATTCTGTTTGGTCTTTGCTGTCATATTTTAGCTAAACTAATATTTGTACAAAACTGCTTTGATTGTTAACTGTATTTAATATAGGTGATACATTTTATATTTTACTATAAAACTCAAAGCTTAGTTTTATGATTAAAATATAATCATAGTCTGGTAATATACTTTTCAATGTTGCTAATGAGTGCACAGATAGCTTTAAAATATTACAGATCAATACAGTTGCAGAAATATTAAACTCTTTACAAATTTCAATCTGCGTGTAATTAGGTAATGTTTGACCAAACCTTACTAAAATGAGTTCCTTTGTGTGCTTTGCTTGTTGTCCTTTTGTCTTTGTTGGTCTTTATCTAATTATTTATTTATGGTATTTATGGTGCCAGAAGTGATGAGGTGTGCTAGAATTTTAACCAGGATCGAACGCAATGCTGCAATGTGGGACCCTTCCTGCCTCTTATAGCCATAGCCCCCCCCCCACTCCATGATATCTTTTGTGAAATATGACAGACGTCTCCAATCTTCCTCTCTTACCCTTGCACAACGTGTGGCTGTTTTTAGGGTATTTTGAGACTGTGAATCTGTGTTTCCTGGTTTTTGCATATCATTTCCTGGTGCTCTGTTGCATTCCACTGGGAGAATACTGAATATATCAAATGCATAGTAAGTTATTTTGAGTTTAAATCTATTGGTATTGTTTTCTGATTTTGTGTAAAAGGAATTTGTTCTAATTTTTTAAAAAAAGCATGCTCCTTGAATTGACTGGCATATAACAATATTGAGACGTTCCCTCTATTCTCCTGACCTCCCCACCCGCAGCACATCTCATCCTATTGATTAGACCACTTTAAATACTAAATGATCCCAAAAAGATTTTGTTGTGTTATATAGCTAATCACACTTACACTAATCAATCATAACATTTATTCACTGTGCACAGAATATTTTTGAATGATCATTTATCATCGCCACCTCTCATTGCATTTTGCATAATGCATACATTACAATAGAAGGGTAGCTGTATTCCTCATAGTAACACAATGGGCTGGACAAAACATTCAAGGCAACTATAATTGCCCTGCATTACTACCTTGTGCATCTATTGGAACAAAATTGCCAATGCTTTCCTGCCCCCAAAAGTAGGGGCAATAAGTGCTGATTTGTCACTTGGTACCACTACTCTCGCTTGGACAATCTGTAAAAGTTTACTTTATTCATGATTTACATAATCATGACATGTTGATAGTACCATAAATATATCCAGTGCCACTCGTGTTTCTTGCTGAAGCAATGCACCATGAAGCAGTGGAGAGATTGTAACACAGCCCAGTCTCAGAGTATTGAGAGGTGACAGAATCCGAGACCGTGGTTCATGCCCACAGAGTCTTTGCAGTGGCTGCACTGAGCTTCCCTGTGGCAGACTGAAGTGCGTCTTTCATCAAGTTGATGACCTTGGTGTCTGCCTCAGTCCACCTCCTTGAGAATAGCCCATGGAGCAGAGGGTCCTCTGTTATGTAGTGGTGTGGGCTGAACCTCATCAAAGGCAAATGCTTCGATTTCCAGACCTTGTTGGGAAATGCACAATCCACAAACAGGTGGATCAGCAGCATCACAGACATCTCAAGGACAGAAGGCAGTGTGACTGAGGCAGGTAAAACTACAGCATCTAGTGACGTGGTGCCTGTGGCTTCATCTACAGCTCGATGTGGTTTCCAACAAAGGTAGTTTGGTCGCTGCCATACTTATTCCAAAAATATTCATTAATACATACAATTGGAACATATCCTTCACTATGTTCATTGTATCACGATCTTTCACATTTTTTAGTGTATCAGTCCCAATCAGTAATCCATCCATGAAGTATCAATATCCTATGGGATGGATAGCCAGAAAGACAGATCTGAGGTGCTGTTATTACAGGCTCCATTTTATCCATACAGTCATGGCAGGACCCCAGCTACAGACTGAGGCTGCAATTCATCGGCTGTAACTTATGAACAAGCTGCTTTGAATCTCATCTACAGAATTAGCACCAACCTGCCTTCGATGGGCGCAAGTTTACAAACTTCCAAACCTTTGTTGTTTCCATAATGTCATTTACGATTTCAGCCACAATAGTCCAAAAGGACTGCATTTCATACAATTTTTGATTAAAGTATTCAAATGTATTATGTAAAAATATGTGCTCATGTAAATCTGGGAAAATGAAATAATTAAGAGTCTTCGGCAAAAAAAGGACCATTTGGATTGTAGTAAAGCTATCAACATTAAGTAAAACATGTCAATGTTATGGTTACGAGGTGAATTGTTCTGAACTGTGGTAAATGTTACATTATGGCAGAGGATTTCAGGGCTGTTTATCTTGATCTGATTAATTTCCTGTTTTTCTATGTACCATATAAGTATATTAGTGAGAAAATGTGCTATTTAAATACTTTGCGTGCTTCTACAATCAGACTATAAATGAACTGAATTATGTGGTGTGACTTTCAATTTTATTATCTGAAAAATAATGAAGCCACAAAGGAAATCTGTTTAGCTGAGAACAATGTTAAATTATGCTCCATTTCTAGAAGCTGAAGAAGTTTCAAGGTACTGGAACCTAACGTATATTAAAAGTGTCACTGAATAATTGCACTAAATAATTTCCTTCCATATATGTTGATCCATTTTGACTCCCAGTCCTACTGCCACATTGATCTCCCTTTTTACCTTGTTTGAGGAATTCTTGGAATATTATTTGAAGATTCCAATTTTTATAATGCTATTACAGCTTTTTGTTTTCAAAGGAGAATACTAAGTAATATTGCAGTGCAATTCCAAACCAACTCTGACTACAGAAGCTGGGATCAAGAACAAAAAAAAGGCTTGAAGTGTTCAGTGGGTCAAGCAGCATCTGTGGAAGCAAATGCTTTGGGTCAATGCTCACATCAGTTTGCTGCGTTCTTCAGTGAAGCAATTCGGAATTCTGTTTTGCAAAACTTCTTTGGAAAAGACAATTAAATGCTTTTTTTGATGTGTAAAAGTGCTGCACTTCAAATTGTGCAGAATGAAATTTATGTGAATTGAATGGTGTGATGGTTTTGTTTATGATTTTTAATTTTCTTAAAGTAAATTAAAAGGGAAAATATGTGTGAATCCATTTTTGTTGCAAACTCAGGATAATTTTAATCCGTGATTTTTATTACCCCAAAGGAACCACCACTTGACCTGGATTATTAAGCAAATGGTTGAGTGGATGTTTAGAAAATGATTCTGAAATTAAAATACATGTTAAAATGATTCAACTGAGATCATAACATTGTTTCATTGTCAGGTAGAATGAGAATAGGGCAGAAACACGAAGAGGCAATTAGAAACTCAACAGGTTTTAGAGAAGAGCAGCTTTTAGGCACCACAGTCGAGTAGAGGTTCGTGTGATGATGTTACAGCTCCGGGTGTCGGAGTCTAATATTGGTATCATCTGTAAGGAGTTTGTGGGTTTTCCTCGGGCACTACGATTTGCTCCCACAGACCAAAGATGGACTGAGTAATTTAATCGGTGTTTGTAAATTGTCCCGTGGTTAAGTTAGAATTTAATCGAGGTTTCTGGGATGGTGTGCCTTGATGGCTGGAAGGGCCCATTTCAGATTGTATTGCTAAATAAAATAAATAAGTCTCCAGTTTATTCAAATTTGATTATACAGGAAACATTGGAAGGCAAGAGAGTGATCATAGGAGCAGAATTAGGCCATTCGTCCCATTGAGTCTGCTCCGCCATTTCATCATGGCTAATTTATTATCCCTCTTTCAACCCTGTCCTACTGTCTTCTCCCCATAACCTTTAACACCTATCAACCTCCAATTTAAATGTACCTAATATCTTTTAGTTAAACCATTAGCACCTAAAGAGAAACACCAGCGCCAACATTATAAAAGGCCTGTTTTCAGGAGGTAATACTCTTTGACTTTTAATCCACATGCTCACTTTGTAACTTTAATTCACTTGTGATAAATTCAAGTCCTTCAGATGTTCAGAATTTGCTCATTAGTTACCAACATGCTTGTTTGCTCTTTTAAAACTCCCTTGGCCTGAAACATTAGATCTGTTTCTCATTCCTCCAATGCTGCCTGACCTCCAGTCTGCATCTGGCACTTCAGTTAAGATTTTCAGCATCTGCTTTTTTTTCTGTTTTCCTTTGTGTTGTTGCTTTACAATAGAATTGAGATTTTCCCTGCACGTGGAGTGCTGACAGTGCTGAACCAAGCTCAATTGTCCACAGAGGGGTTACTCAATTTGTAAAGGCATTTTCAACCCTAGTGAATTTTCTTTTTTATCTTTTAATGTGGTGGGATACTTCTTTTCTGAAAGGAAAGTTGAAAAGGCATTTTCTGCTCTTATAGTGAGTTACACTTAAAAGCTTTAGGGTTAGGTAGGTGTCAACAGGTACTGGCATTTTATAAGACATGTTTGTCTGTTTGAGAGATCTATAGTCCAAAAATCTGCCAGTTTACTCTTTAGTCATTTCAAAACAACAAAGAATTATTATGGCTATAAATACTGACTTTAGATTACATTTAAAGGATGATGTATGATTCTTGTAATTTAATCTCCTTCTATTACCAACAGTAACGCAGTAATATGCTGAATGTATGAGTTAAATCCACATGCCTAAATGAAGAATGAACTTCTTTTGAATATTAGAATAATAATTTTAGGAAATATTATGGCAAGTAAAGAAATTTTCACATACCTAGCTTTAAAAATTCAGAGTCTCCCTTCCATTTCAGTAGGAGGTATGTTTATATCTAGGACATATACATCTTTTTTTACTGTCTTCTATTACCTATCAGTGACATATACATATAGAAATGAATTACTGTCACCGGATTTGGGTCTCAGCATCTTTTTGAGTTGCATATGGAGATGGCACCTGGTGTAGGCTGTTGCTTTCATTGTCTTTTAAAAATATTGACAAATTTTAATTATAGTAAAATTTTATTCAATATGCTTTGTTATTTTAATTGTATCATTGATGGTACTGAATACATTAAGAGCACAACTTGAGCATATGGACTGGTCTGCTTAAATTCTCCTCATCTGACACAATCAGTATTGCAGAATGATGAATGCATTAAAACCACAACTTGAGAATATGGACTGGTCTGCTTAAATTCTCCTCATCTGACACTCAGTATTTCAGAATGACATGGTGAGCCCTTATCTTGGATTGGGTAACATTGCTCTGTACAACTGGTGCAAGACCTCCATTGGGCTCAAAATCCTCTCACAAACCAGCCAGTGCCCCATTTCTCTTTATAATTACTTGCTGTATCTGTATGTACACTTTCAGTGATTTGTGTTCAAGGGTATCCAGATTTTTCTCAGCTTCAATACCTTTCAATCTATCACCATTTTTTTTAAAGAAAACATTGTTTTCCTTTTTTTGCTATCACAGTGGATGACCTCTCATTTTTCCATGAAATTTTCTGTCGACCATCTTTTTGATCATTCATAGAACCTCTTTAAATTCCTTCGAAGTTCTATGCATACTCTACGGCCTATTTTTGTCATTGGCAAGCTTGAATCTAATATTCTCGATCTCCTCATCCAAATCATTGATATAGTTTCTGAGCAGCTGGGGCTCCTGCAATGGGACATCATAAGTTACAGCTTCTCAAACGGAACGTTAGCCATTTGTTCCCAATCTTTGTTTTCCTGTGCATTAGCCAACTCTCAATCTCTGCCAGTATATAATCCTCAACGTTGTATGCTCTAATTTTATTTAATAATCTTCTGTGTGCTTAGATATTGAAGATCTTCTGAATATCTAAGTATATAACACCCTTGTTTACCTGGTTGCAACTTCAAAATAAAACAGATTTTAAGAAACTTGTTTCCAAGGAAGGATGAAAATAGACCAAAGAAGCATTGTTCTGAAATTGAACGCACAAGATCTTTGAATGGGAAACACCAGAAATTCAACCCAGAGGTGTATTGAAGGCCAAGAGTTTGATGGAAATAGGGGCTGGGGAGGGGAATGAAACTGGGGGTAGGTTAACAAATTTGCGGCAGTAGTTGAAGCTAATCACTTGGTTCTTAGATTGTTTAGGTGGAAAACATTGTGACGTGACTCACTGTCAGGTAAAATCTGATATCATCTTTTAGATGCACATGGCTTCCTTTGAATCAGTAAAGTGGAAATACTATTCAGGTCAGGCATATTCTTGTTACAGCTCGTCACCCTGAAATTTCACAGTATTATGAATCATGATGTTGTATTTGAGCAAGTGTCACCTGTTGCAAGTGTCAGGATTAGAACCAATGTTATTTGGGGAAGGAAGTGGGAATAGATCAGCTATCGGTTTCTAAATTGCTCTGGGTGTTTCAGTCACACCTTTTCCATTCATTGCTGTTATCACCTCACTCATCTTGCTGAAGGTCCACGTCTAAAGCAGAACACATCGGCACACCTAAAACTGGCATCAAGTGCACTGCACTGGAGGAAGCTGCTCACCTGATCTGGGTAACAAGGTCCACTGGCTTCACTGAGAGTTTGGAATCCAAATTCACAGACTGGCACAAAAACATCTGCAGGAGTCATTTAGAATTTCTCTACTGCTCCCCACCCTTGGAGCAAGCCCCACTCTGCAACAATTTTTATCTGCAGGTGCTCATTTAACAGGGATGCTGTGGCCTGAAAATCAACCCACTGAGTATTGGACACAGAGACTACAAAGAATATGACCCACTTCCTATTTAGCTTCAGTTCCATTAACCGCAGGTGTCACTGAGTTGGGGAGAAAATCCAGTCTGTCTTCTGCTGTGATTTGGTCGCCACTGTGGGGAAGTACTAGATATGCTAAACCAAGGATCCCACCCAACTGTGGTGTCCTCCGGTGGGGAGCTGCCTGCTATCACACTGTAGTTGAGTTCCTAAGAAATCACACCATTGTACTTCAGCTGGAACAGTCAGGAAAGCAAAAACTGATTCTTTTTTTAGGTTAATCAATTTTTAATCTGTAACTGTGAAAAGAATTGTACCGTATTTACTTTAGGTAAAGGATGGAATGGGAGTTTAGAACAAAGGTATGGTTGTGTTTGGCCAATATGTAATTGTTTTTATTTTTTCTATTATCATTCAATTACATAATTCTTGAAACTATACTGCTGTTTACGTAAGGTATGTTTTCTGTTTCACCTACTTAATGTCACTGTGTTACATTTTGGAATATTTCTGATATATATTCGAGTCATGTGCAACTACAGTTCATCTTGCCTTTTTTTTATTACTGACCTTTTTTATTCCAGTTCTTGTCCATTTAATATGGCAGAATTAATCTTCTGACAGATGTAAAACAAGATAAATAATTACCAGAGTGATACATTACAAACCTTTTGTAAAACAGTATCTCTCACAATATGTATTAGGTTTCACTGAACTCTGTAGTAGTGGGAGTTTCGATGTTTCCTGTTTGAAAAATTATTCTTGTTCATGTGAAAATTACTTTTGTGTAAACTAGTAAAGGAATTTCTTGAAAAAGAAATCTAAAGAATTATTTTCAGTTGCCATGCACGAATTTTCTATTCATTTGTCTTGTTGAGATGAATGGATCTATTCATTTAATTTATTGATAATTAGTAAAGTACAAACGCTCTTTGTAAAGATATGAATTCATTATCTTGTTTTCATTCAATATCAGTTTTAATTGACACTCTTTGCATAAATCTCTTTTCAATGTTGGAATTTGCATTATCTTTGGAACAATGGCCATACTTAGAAAAATGATCCAGCACAAATCATTCCATGGTAGCATTTTAAGTTTTGTTAGACTTTAAAGCTACAGATTTATGAGATCATAGTAGATTTTGCACTCTTATGAGTAGATGAAATACAGATTTTGTTGGAAATATGCAGTTTACTCACTTGTTTTGTTGAATGCTTTGAAAGACTTCATCTATATTGGATTCATTAAAGAATTCATATAATCAACAAAGTTCATTGGCACCACTTTGGATTAGTATATCTTCTACGTAAATATTTTTATGTGAATTTTTTTTTTAAAGAAACCTGAAGGGATCTCTGGCCACAATGGTTGAGAAGAAGAGCTTAAAAGTCGCAATTCTAAAGTGCTCCCATAAAATTGCAACATTTTGTTTAATTGAAAAAGAGTGTTCTGAGTAGGAGTGTATTATAATGATTTATATATGAAAAGGGGTAAAATGAATGGGTTTGCATTTAAAGGAATTGAGGCAGAATTTTTCTGGAATAATGATTTTTATAGAGCAAATGAATTCCTAAATATGAATATAAAATATAGAAAATATGGCAGAACCAGAAGTGCCATATTTGTTGCATTTTCTTTGGCCATAATTCTAGTGGTAAATTAGAGATGATCAAAAATAGTGGTGCTGCTCATCTCTCGGTTACAAGGGTGGCATGGAGCGTAGTGATCACTGTAACAATATTACAGCACCAGTCAGCCAGGTTTAATTCTGCCATTGCCCACAAGGTGATTGTATGCTCTCTCTGTGACTGTGAGATTTTCCTCTGGGTGTTCTGGTTTCCTAACACGTATGGGTTAGTAGGTTAACTGGTCACATGGGTCTAATTGGGTGGCAGGGGCTCGGTGAGCTGGAAGGCCCTGCTACAACGCTGCATCCCTAACTAAAGAAACAAAAAGGTTCCTGGGATAAATAATGCCAATGTATCTATTGCACAGCTGGGATTAAAACAAAGTCCCGAGGTCGTGGAAACAGTCGTGAAACATGACGAATTGTGGAAAAAGGCAGATTATGAACTCTTTCAGAGTTTTGGTTTGGGTGAATTAAATGCTCGTATTCAGTATCAATCTTGTGATTGTCAACCTCACGGAAAATAATGCAGCCAAATATACATATGCAGCAGTTTTTTTTCACTCCCAGATCCACCTGCTGTTTTTGATGAATGGAATAATAATAATTGCTTTCATGTTAGAGTAGTAAACAGGATAGTGTTGGGGGTGGGGGGGGGGTAATGCAACAGAATATTGCAACTCTTAAAGTCGAAAAGAATAACTCCTAGAAGTTAGTTTATGGCGTTCTAAAATACTGTAGTGAAACAAAACACCAGAGCAAAGTTTTAAAATATTTTGTCTTTGTCATACTGGATTTTAATTCTTTGATCACTTATTCTATCTGTAAAGTGTGTAGTCCAGGCAAAGTTGCATCATTTTTGATCCATCTTAATGCCTTGGAAAATGCAAATATGAGTAGATGTAAGACACATGCATGTCTACTTATAAAGTTTTTCAGAAAGCTGAATTTTGTTAATATTGTGAACTAGGCTAAATGTAGGGAAATAGTCTTTTTAATTGAACTTTTGGTTTAAGACTATCACATCTTTCTCTAAGGTTTGATGCTCTCTATAAAGATACCAAAGTTTGGTCTAAAATAATTGGTGCTGCAGGGAGATCTCTAGATCAGATTAGAGAAACATTCAAAGAATTTTGTCACTGAGTAACTACTGCTGCTTTCCCTCCTCATTGCTTCATGTGTTTCATATTAAGATCAAGTTAACAGCCATTAATCTGCTTCAGTTAATAGGGATGTCTGCACTGTAACCTTTCAGAATTTATCAAAATCTAACTTGTATTTGCTCATGAACTCTATACTCAATAAAAAAGGTGTGAAATTCTTCAGCTATGCACTATATAGATACTTAGGAAAGTAGAGAAAGAAGTGAAGTTGACATTGAATTTTCAGTTTTGGAGTAAACTCAGTATTTTGTGTGTTGTGAAACATCCTGTTTTATAAAATACATTGCTAATAATATATATTTATTAAACTAATATTTCAATAACATTGTAACTGCCTTCTTGCAGCACAGAAAAATGACTTCTGTGGAATTACTGAACAGAAATAATCTTCATAAATGACACATGCAGTGACCAAGTCTGATAGGCACATTTATGGGTACTGGAGAAGGCAGCTTGTCCCATTGCGCTTATAAAGCACTTTTAATGCAATAATTGAGTGCGCTCAAATGAAAATTAACCATCGAAAAATGTTTGTGAGAAGTTCCAAGTTTTAAAATGTGTCTAAAAGAGGTGGAATAGTGGGGAATATCAGAGAATGCGTGAAGATGCAGCCACTCGTGGTGGCCACACATATCAATGACATGAATGTTTTTACAGTGCAGTCTCTGATCAGGCCACATTTAGCATGACAGCTAATTCACTGTGTGTGGTGAACTACATATACCTGTCTGGACACGCCCTCTGCTGACGGCTCCTGTGGCTCCTCCCACAGACCCCTGTATAAAGGCAATCAAGGCCTGAGCCCGGCCTCTCAGTCTCCAGGATGTAGTATGGTGGTCACTCACTGCTTGTTCCTTCTTTCAGTCAATAAAAGCCGATATCTCGCCTTTACGTCTCAGAGTGAGTTATTGATGGTGCATCACTGTGCACCATATCTATCTCTTCGTAAGGTCTGAAAAAAGATGCGTTCAGATTGTGTTTAAACTACACAACACTTGGCAATCAGCTGATACTGAAAAGGCTAAAAGGGCAAATTTTATGAATTCCCAACAGAAGTAAATGAGGCGATCTGAGCCCAATCTTTGTCTGTTTTCTGACTTTAGATGAGGCATAATTGAAGAAGCTGATTAAATTGTTCTCAAGGGTGTTAAGTGATGACTGATGCATGGAGCAGATGCACGCTGTTCCAGCAAAGCTAATGGGCCAAGAGGAGGAGGAGTGCAAATGTTTCCCCTTGGACTCTTAGTCATAGAGCATTACTGCACAGAAATGGGGCCATCTAGTCCAAGCTGACCTTTCTGCCTGGTCCCATCTACCTGCACCTGGACCTTATCCCAGCAAGGTTCTCCCAACCATGTCCCCATCCCAACTTCTCTTAAATGTTACAAATGAACCAACATCTTCCAGCTTTGCTGGAATCTCATTCCACACTTGCATCACCATCTGAGTGAAGATGCTCCCCTTCAAATGCCCCATAAATATTTCACCTTTCACTCTAAACCTATGATATCTGGTTCTAGTCTCACCCAACCCATGGAAAAAGTCTGCATGCATTCATCCTAGCTATAACCCTCATTATCTTGTATATTTCTATACAATCTCCCCACATTCTTCTGTGCTCTAGGGAATAAAGTCCAAGTCTTTTCAACCTTTTTCTATAACTCAGATCCTCACATCCCAGCAACATCCTTGTGAATTTTCTCTGCACTCTTCTAAGCTTACTAGCATCTTTTCTATAGGTAGGTGACCAGAACTGAACTCAATACCCCAAATTAGGCCTCACAACATTATGCACAACTTCAAAATCCCAACTCCTGTATTCAGTGCTCTGATTTATGAAGGCCAATGTGCCAAAAATTCTCTTTATGATCCTATCTGCCTGTGATCCTACTGTTAAGAAATTATGGATCTGTATTCCCAGCAACATTCCCTCTAAGGTGTGTGTGCGCACACGTCTTTTGCTACTAGCATACAAAGGAACTTAAACTGCACCCTTTACCTCGTTGGCATGTTAAGTATATTTCACGATCGTACACAATCACAAATCCTTTTCTGGTTTCTGATGTGGATGGTGCTAAGAAAGTGGAATTTGCACTGATTTGTCTGAAGGTTTTAGAACTGTCTTATTTTTACTGTTTTTATTGAAGAAATTAATGATTCACTATATCAAATTCCAAAGAAGCAAAATCCATAAGAACTGCTATCCATTTAAAGCAAAATGGCTTATTGTTCTTAGAATGGCTTCAGGGTTACTTCCACTTTAAAATTCAGTGTTTACATATTGTTGTAACTGGGCAAAAAAAATGGTGCAACACAAATTAGAGAGAAGATTGATTCCTAGATCCTTCTACTCTATTGTACACCTCCGAGCCCTACCATTCACTGTGTAAGTCTTACTGTGATTTGTCCTCCCAACTGCACACTTGTCTGTATGAAATTCTATCTGCCACCTTTCAGCCGACTTTCCCGAGCTGTTCAAGATTACCCTGCAAGCTTCAATAGCCTTCATTTTGACCGACATACCAGTACCTCTAATCTTGGTGTCATCTGCAAACTTGCTGCTCCAGTTTGCCTTACTGTCATCTGAATCATTAATATAGCCGAGAAGCAATGATAGACCCGGTACTGATCCCTGCAGTATGTCAGTCCCTGTGTCACTCCTCATGCCAATCATTTAGTTTTGCCTCATCTCAGTGTTAAGCTGCTGAACTTCACTCGCCCCACACCCCAGTGGCTCTACGTGCGCAGGAGTCTCTGGTAGATTACAGCGCAGCAGGCAGCTTTCTGGACCAGACTCTGTGTGTGCGGCTTGGACTTCCTACTGAGCCCATCTCTAACTCCTTGTGCATCACGGCCATGGATGGGCGTCCCTTGGGCTCTGGGGTGGTCAGAGCATGCGCATGGGCATCGAAGAGCACTATGGTCCATCCAATTCCTCCTGATTGCCTCACCCAACATTCCCCTCATTGTGGGTTACCCCTGGCTCTCCACTCATGACCCTCAGTTCGCCTGATCATCCAGTTCACTGCTGAGTTGGTGACCCATCTGTCTGCAGCCTCAGTTGACTTCACTCTATAGAATCTGTCAGATGGAAGAAACCCTTGACCTCACCAAACTGACACAGGAATACCACAACTTAGCCATGGCCTTCAATAAAAGGGAAGGCAGCATCCTGTCACTTCACAAACCTCCTCCCAGGCACTGCCCATCCCTGAGCACACCTGTCCTCCCTCTCCCCTCCTGAGACCAAAGCCAAAGCCATGGATGACTACATTGCCATGTGCTACAGCATAGCTTCTTTCAACCACCCCAGTCCTCAGCCAGTGCAGGATTCTTCTTTGTCAAAAAGAAAGATGAGGGTTTCCAACCCCGCATTCACTACCATGTACTCAACAAAATCACCCTGAAGAACCGCTATCCTCTCCCCTTGATGGATAATGTGTTCAAAACATTCCATGGGGCCCAGGTCTTCAGCAAATTGGATCTACGGAGTGCATACAATCTCATCTGTAACAGCCTGAGGGATGAGTGGAAGATGGCATTCATAACACTCACTGGTCACTATGAATATAGTTGATTTTGGTTAATCGGGCTGCTTATTTGAGCCAATTCCTAACGAAGAGCAACTAATTGAGAAAATAGCCAGTTCCTTTGTTTATTTGAGACACTATGCTGCCTAATTGGAGAAGAAGACTGTTGCAAACATTTTCTAACTAGTGTCAGACACATACAATGCATCATCATGATCCCAAAGGAAGTGTGTGCTATCGTTGAATGGTCCTGACTGCGCTCAGTCAGCTACAGCGCTTCTTGGGCTTCTTCAGCGTCTACCTCCATTTCTTCAGGAAATACAATCCAATTGCTTTTCCTTTCACAACATCACCTACCTCATGGGTAACTTGGTCTGCTGCCTCAGACCGTGCTTTTCAGGAGCTGAAGAGGCACTTCCTCCTCCACATCTCAGTGAGTTGGTCCTCTGGCCTATCATCTGTTAGAAAGAACCAATCAGCAAAGGTACAGGGTTCTCCGATGCTTCGCTTCCTCTTGCCATTCCACATGGAAGAAGTATCAGCTGAGGTGACTCCTCTTACGCCACAGGTATGTCACACTTTGAAGTGCATCATGGCTACCAACTCCCATTGTTCCCCACGGAGAAGCCAATGGTGGAGGTCCTGTCCGTCAGGGCCCTGACTTGCTGATGCCAGAATGCAAGGAAGAGGGCATGGAGGGCTATCCTAGTTGCCAACTGTGCCTACTGCTATTAGCGCCCAGCCAGACTAATCCTGCCTGGGGACTGTGTCTGGCTGTCCCCTGTGCACCAATTCCCGCAGGCTGTCACCCTGGTTCATTAGTCCCCTTCAGGATCACCCATTGCATCAATCCAGTCACTTACTGCCTTCAGCTGCCACCCTTCCTCAGGATTTTACCTAATAACCATGAGTCCTGCCTCAAGCCCATTGTCCATGGACTACTCAACCCAGCTGAAGCGGATGGTCTACACCACATGCAGGCTCCTCCCAGTTCCCATCTAGCCAACAGGGGTCCCCTGCCACTCATTTCTAACTTATCACCTGTGGCCTATTCATACCCAGCTCACATCCACAGTCCTTGTTCACTCATCGAACCAGCCAACTTCACCTCGTTGTTTCTTGCCTTCAGTTACCCTGTTGCCTTGTTGTGTTTAGTGTCTGTCCCCACTTGTTTTGTGACCCATCGTAGCTTGTTATTTTGCAGTTTATTATTAATGTTATTGCTCACCACTAAATTGTCTTCTCTGCTCTGCTTTTGGGTGAAGCCGCCTCTATGTTTCCTGACAGAAGCAAGTAATTTCAGTCTTTCAAATCTAAGCCAGCTCAGAAGACAATCCCATTACCTTAGTAATGTTCCCTGTAATCTGATTTCCCTACAGTCCCTTTTACCTGCTGACTGTACCATTCAGTTGCACACTAGTAATAATTTATATCGGCCAATTATTCTTCAACCCCACATATTCTTGGAAGGAGAGCAGAACATTTGCAGAAAAAAGACATATAAACTCCACACTGATGGAAACAGCAACCATGATTGCAAATGGACTCCTAAGCATATGGTGCAGTAAATCTATCATTTGTTTTACTGTGTTGTCACATGGGACCTTGTCAAAAGCCTTATTAAATTCTATCAGTCACTCTTCCCTCTCTAACCCTTCATGCTAAGTGATAAAAAATTCTCTTGTTCATCAGAAATGAGTTTCCTTCAACAAACCTATTGCAATGATCCTTCACTAATTTGTACTTCTATGTGATGAAGGGTGTTACATCCCTCAGAATTAATTCCAATAATTTTTCCATCCCTAATGCTATATTGGCTGCCTTGTATACTGCAGACATACTTTGATAATAAATGTATCTTGAGCCTTGTAATTACATAATTTATCACTTTGAAACTACCTTTTGGGCAGTCTCTTGGAACTGCAGATGACTTACTTCCACTCTTGCCTTTTGGGTTAACGTTGGTGGGCTGCAAACTAAGGTGACATGCTCTTTCTGTTGTTTACTCAGAGCTCGTTGTGTTCCTGATGCAATGTCTTGAGGTCTTGGTATCATTCTTATTACTTGTCTACTTTGAGCAGTCACAGACCAGAGGTTCCCAGGAGTCAAAGGGGATGCTGGATTTCTTAAAGGGTTCTGAGTTCACATCCTTCCCATGTCAGAACTTGGAATAAACTGTCTACATTAAGAGACAGGAGTCAGGAATATGGATGATGTGGCCTGCCCTGTGTAATTCACTAACTGCAACAAGCCCTCAGTTCTGAAGCTATTGTTTTGGAAAAGGATAACACTGTTAGTTTGCTTATCCTTCCAGTGGATGTTGTAGAGATGCTAAAGACATCAGTCTTTCTAGTGCTTTGAAGAGCTTGTTTTAGCTAGGCTCGATCTTAGAAGAATATAGGAGGGCAGTGATCAGATCTGCTCATGAGACCATGAGGTATGTCCTGAATCTTATCTTGATGTTCAAAAGCACTCTTCCTCGATTGACTGAAGACTCTACTGGCATATTGAAGCTGGAAAAAGAGAGTTGAATGATACAGGAAGTTTAGAAGTGTGTTGATGCAGATGTGTATTAGAAAGGAAATAAGGGAAGCAAAGAGCAGCCATGGAAAAATAAAATACTGGCAAAAAAAAAATCAAAAGATGAGTCTTGCAAAAAGGCAAGAGGATAACAATGTTTTCTTCTTGCTTTTTTGAAGTTGCTACCAAGACCATGAAACAATGTTAGCGGTCTTCTAGTCCTTTGGCATTACACCTGCAGGCAGAATGGATTAGAAACTAATAATCACCACCGTTGTCATTCTTTCTTTTACTTTTATAAGCAGGTTGGTGTATAGTACAGCCAGACTAGGTGGATTAAGTACTTTCTAAGTTTCAAATATACTCTACTCTATAGTTGCTTCCTGCTCTATGAACACTTAAAAATAGTTTCCTGAGCTTTCTTTCCAGTAACTTTTCATGCCCACTCTTTTCTTTCGTAATTTACTTTCTATTTCAACCTTACATTTTCCAAACTCTTCCAGACTTCTATAGTGTTGCACTGCCTTTGTCTGGCATAAGTTGCCATTTTTGCCTTCCATAGAACATAGGACAGTATAATGGATTTTTGTCCCACAAGTCTGCACCATTCATGATGTCGATCTAACTAATCCCAGAATGCCTGCTTGTGGTAAAAGTTTCTCTATTCTCTGCCTGTACGTGTGTTTGTCTAAAGGCCTCTTAAATATTGCTGTCGTAATTGCTTATTCTGCCAGTACACTGAAATCTAGGAGACTCTAAATTAGGCATGTTCACCATTTATCTTGTAGGAACATCTTCATCCTGGCTCATGAAAGCCTTCCATTGCTCTGAGATTTGATTTATCTTGAAGTAACTGTTTCTTGTCCACTGTTTCTAAATCTTTTTGCATCCCCAAATTTATAGCCATACTCCTGCTTTATATTTGCCTTCAGAATGCACTTAATTGAAATTGAATTATGTTCACTATTACAAAATGGTACTCCCTCTCAACAGCACTCCTGCCCTAATTCATTTGTTAATTAAATCAAGAAGCTTTCCCTTTCTCCCACCATCAACTTGTCAGCGTTGCCTTATTTTAATTAAACAAGTTCTCCTGAATGCAGTTTAGCAATTATGCTCAATGGCCACTTTATTACATAACCCCTGCACCTAACGAAGTGGTCTCTGAGTGTATGTTCGCGGTGTAAGCTATCCACTTCTAGGTTCCACATGTTCAGAGGTGTGCTTCTGCACACCGCTGTTGTAATACCTGGTTATCTGAGTTATTGTCGCCTTCCTGTCAGCTTGAACCAGCCTGGCCATTCTCCTCTGATCTCTCTCATTAACATTGCATTTTTCACCCACAGAACTGCCACTCACTGGATTTAAAAAAAAATTTTACACCATTCTCTGTAAACCCTGGAGACTGTTGAGTTTGAAAATCCCAGGAGATCAGCAATTTCTGGAGATACTCAAACCACCCTGTCTGGCACCAGCAATCATTCCATCGTCAAAGTCACTAAGATCACATTTCTTCCCCATTCTGATGTTTGGTCTGAACAACAACTGAACCTCTTGACCATGCCTGCATGCTTTTATGTATTGAGTTACTGCCGCACGACTGACTGATTCAATCTTTGCATCAGTGTGCACGGGAACCCGAGAAAATGGCCACTGACTGTATATGCACTCTGCCCTTTCAATGGTGTGCCAACTGAGCCATTTAGTAGAGCTGCTGCCTTTCGGTTTCAGTGACCCAGTTAAATCCTGTCCTTCAGTGCTCCCTTTGCTAGCTAATTCTCCCCATGAACACAAGCATTTCTCCTGTGTGTCCTGGCTTCCTCCCATTTCACAGAGACACTAGGTCAACAGGTTATTTGACCATTGTAAGTAGATGTAGATCAGTGGCAGGATAAGGAGGGGAAGAGTTGGTGGGAATGTGGAGAGAATAAATAATAGGGAAATCAGAAATCATGGAGGAGGGGATTGCTCTGATATTTCACATAGACTCAAAGGGAACACATTCAGCCCATTATGTCATGTTGGAACAAATGCAGTTCACTGTTTATATCACCGTTTATTACAGTATTAGGGTAATGGAATTCCTGCAGAATGAGGCAACCTTTCATTCTTTTAAACTCCAATTCTGCAGTGACTTTGCTCTCCTTTATGTTAAGTCAACAGCCACAACAAGCCAGTCAACTTTCCACAATTGTGTAATCTGAGAGAAATGTAAACAAAAAATGATTTAATGTCGACAAGGAGAATTTGGCGATTTAGAATCAAAAAGCATCTTAAGGGGGTATGTCTCTCTCTCCCCCTTAGTGATTTTTCCCATTTCTAACCCTACTCTCACTAGAAGTAACCCTACTCTCCCATCTGTCCCAGTCTCATCTTGGATTTGACAACAAGTGCTGTACACAACAAGACTATTCTTTGGAGCCTTCCCTAGATAATTGTTTCATTTATTCATTTTGTATTGTATTTGGACTTGGCAGAGTCAAATTACCAATACATTTTGCCTTGCGACCATTGATACAATCTTTATACAAAATCATGCACAAGCCTCAAGTCACAGTATTGTTTCACCTTTCTAACTTACATTGATCATTCTTGCTTGACTAATGGGCGGGCTACAGCTCACTGCATTCTTGAGACTTTGAAGTGATCTTTCAAAGATACCTCATCTCATTTTATGTCAAAGTAACCAGTTTGTTTGAAATTTGTTTCCCAGAAATTAGCAGGGGGGCTCCGGTTCTGATATGAGGGGACGAGAAGAAGTAAATGGACTGATTGTCCCAGGATAGAGTTTAAATGGGACCAGAGACCCACCTACCTTTTGCTCTGTTGGATTCTCTCCTTTGCACAACTATGTACAGAACATATTCGATGGAATAATCCATTCAGATCCATTGAATTTCATTCCTCGCTCTCCATTGTAAGGAACACCAGTCTTTTGTCAGTATCTCTTCACGGTATCTAGACATGCAGTTGGAAGCAGTTTCTTAAGTGAATTGCAAAGATAAAGTGCAGCCTAATCAGTATTTCCTGCCATTTCTAATGGAGTCAGTGCCTGTGCATAAAAATTCTGCACAACTAGTGAATTCTATGATTAGATGGAATGAAGATTTTATGTCTAAAACTTTTCTGCTACATTACAATGAGAAGTCAGCAACTATGTTTGCCAAATAAATGCCAGCATTTATTACTGACTTTTCCTGTTAGCAAAGCTTAATGATATCTTTTTCTTAAACTGGACACCTGCTTTCAGCAGAGTAATAAGTTATTAAACAGCACTTTACCTCTCAATCTGCTTCTCAGCTATGCAAAAGCCATTTCCGGCGGACTGGCCGGATGAGATCATCTACAAGATCCAACAGCCAAGAAGGCAGTGCTGCAACGCTTCGTGGAGAACAAAGGGCACGACAAGGCACAGAAGGTGTCATGGCTATCCACTGCAGCTGAGGAAATCTCCAATCGTGATGATTCTTCGTACCATTGGACCAAGATTTTTGAGGACAGGAGAGTTAAACTACCCTCGCGCACAGATTTTTTAAGCGTCATGATTGGAAACATTGGACAACCAACCCAAAACCATGACAGCTTTGTAGAATTTTGGAACTTTAGACCTCATTACAAGCTCTTGTCATCAGAGCCAACTCCATCCTTTCTACAAGTACAAACTTGAATTCAAGTGCAGTTATATAAAGGCACCAAAATCTTCAACAAGATAAACCTTGTTACTTAACTACCTTTGTCTGACCACATGAAGTCATCATAGAAAAAGGAATATTCACTCAAATCTCAAAATATGATTTGATTGCGAAGGAAGCTGAAGTTTGCAGATTAAAACTGTTTGCTCTAATAATTCAAGAAGATACAGATTGAGTGCCACCCTGGGTGATGTTGACTAAAGACTTCGTTGGTGTGGACAGAGGCTAAACTTACTGCCTACTTTTAGATTGTTTAGACATTTTCCTATCTTCAAGCTCCTTCTATTATCTGATGGGTTTACAAGGTATTGGGAATGCACGTTCCATTTGATGAGCCCGGGACAGAGATATCCCTTGCCCCGGTTACGCTTAATCTTTACACGTTGGCTGTTCTTCTGGAGATACGCTGGGCAATCAGGCCTCGCCTCACACGTTTCTTTGGCAAGGGACTCTGAGGTGACCAACTGGAGGCCTGGTATGTACATTCCTCTAAGGATACTTGACCGGCAGCTACCACTCAAACAAAGCAACATTGCCATTGACCTTTCAACCCTGTGTCTCCAATTGATAGATCAATAGAAAGGAGGGATAGCTAATAGATAAAATACAACCCATTGGCATTAAGAAGATAGAGAAGATGACAGAACGTGTTCTCTGTATGATAACTCACCATGGTGCCAGGCTGAAAGAAACTGAGTCAAGTCAAGTCAAGCCAAGTCGCTTTTTATTGTCATTTCAACCATAACTGCTGATAGAGTACACAGTAAAAATGAAATAACGTTTTTCCAGGACCATGGTGCTACATGAAACAACACAAAACTACATTAGACTTCAGATCTACATTGGACTACATAAAATGCACAAAACAATGCAAGACAGTACAATAATCAATAAACAAGATAATAGGCACAGTAAAGGGAAAATTACAATATAATAAAAATGACGTAAATGAAAATGTAAACAATGTTTAGCAGGAATTGAGAAATAAATGAGCAAAAATTGTCAAGGGAGTGTGTGTGTGTGTGTGTGTGTGCGCGTGTGTGCGCGTGTGTGTGTGTGTGTGTGTGTGTGTGTGTGTGTGTGTGCGCGCGTGTGTGTGTGTGTGTGTGTGTGTGTGTGTGTGTGTAGGTTGGTGTCAGACTAGTCTTTGGGTATTGAGGAGTCTAATGGCTTGGGGGAAGAAACTGTTACACAGTTTGGTTGTAAGAGCCCGAAAGCTTCGGTGCCTTTTGCCAAGTGGCAGGAGGGACAAGAGCTTGTATGAGGGGTGCGTGGGGTCCTTCACAAAGCTGTTTGCTTTGTGGGTGCAGCGTGTGGTGTAAATGTCTGTAATGGCGGGAAGAGAGACCCTGAGGATCCCTTCAGCTGACCTCATTATCCGCTGCAGGGTCTTACAATCTGAGATGGTGCAATTTCAGAACCAGGCAGTGATGCAGCTGCTCAGGATGCTCTCAATACAACCCCTGTAGAATGTGATGAGGATGGGGGGTGGGAGATGGACTTCCCTCAGCCTTCGCAGAAAGTAGAGATGCTGTTGGGCTTTCTGGGCTATGGAGCTGGTGTTGAGGGACTAGGTGAGATTCTCTGCCAGGTGAACACCAGGAAATTTGGTGCTGTTAATGATCTCTACGGAGGAGTCGTCGATGTTCAGTGGAGAGTGGTCACACCGTGCTCTCTTGAAGTCAACAACCATCTCTTTTGTTTTGTACACATTAAGAGACAGGTTGTTGGTTCTGCACCAGTCCGATAGCCGCTGCACCCCCTCTCTGTAAGCTGACTCGTCGTTCTTGCATATGAGATTCACCAAGGTCGTGTCATTGGCGAACTTGATGACGTGATTTGAGCTGTGTGTTGCTGCACAGTCGTGGGTCAGCAGAGTGAACAGCAGTGGACTGAGCACACAGCCCTGGGGGGCCCCTGTGCTCAGTGTGATGGTGTTGGAGATGCTGCCTCCGATCTGGACTGACTGAGGTCTCCCAGTCAGGAAGTTTAGGATCCAGTTGCAGAGGGAGGTGTTCAGGCCCAGTAGGCTCAGCTTTCCAATCAGTTTCTGAGGAATGATTGTGTTGAATGCTGAACTGAACAGCATTCGAACGTACGTGTCTTTTTTGTCCAGGTGGAGAGTGGTGACAATGGCATCGTCTGTTAAGGGGTTGGGAGGATATGTGATTTTTACATTCATTGTGCTTGTGCTTCTATTTTGAGTTTGCCACTTGAATATCCAAATATGGCCACAAATGAATAGATGAAACATGAAGACAGATCTATAGACCATAAAACCTTGGTTGTTATGTAGTCTTCCAACATTGGCACTCCAAATTTTGACAGTAGCGACCACTGACAAGTTCATATTGGTCAGGATGTAGGGAGAAATGGACAAAATCACAGAGGGAATGAAAGGGAATTTGTTCCCTCAAACTGTTTCAGGATTCATTAAGCACTTAAACCACTGTTTTGTACCACTAACAGCATAATGATTCTGTACTGCAGTGTCAAAGAAGCCTGTGATTATAGTTCTGATACTTATCGGGAATGATGCTGGTGGGAAATTTATTGGGCTGAGAAACTATAAATATGATAAATGTAACAACAGCTACTGATGAACCTTAATGACCCAAATTCATTCAGCACTCACCCCCCATGGACATGGAATAATATATGCCAGTGAGCTCCTTGCTTTTTCTTGTGTGGGATGAGCAAATTGAAAGTAGTTTCCACTGGTGGTTTGAACTGATATCGATAATAAATTCTTCTGCAAATGGACAGGTAAATTAAAGTAAATCTGATCATAAGGATTATGGAATAAGAGAGTATGGATACACAGGAGACTGCAGATTCTGGAATCTGGAGCAACACACGATCTACTGGAGGAACTATGGGTTAAACAGCATCGGAGGGAGGGAGGAGCAGTTGAGGTTTTGGGTCAAAATCCTGCATCAGGACCAAAAGACCATGAAGTAATGGGTGCTGTGGGTGTCATAAAGTAAGAGGAAGAGATTATAGAACAGTGGAAGATAGCTGGAACCGTGGTGCAAGATAGAGAGGTGGTTATGCTCATCTCCAGACATCATTATGGATAGTCCAGGAGATGTTTCTTTCACTGAATGATGATACCTAGAGGGGACACGGTTATAAGGGGCAGAGTGTGCTGTGTGCTCCATCTGTCACTGCTGTGGGGGAATTAATGCCAAGAATCCACTGATCCTGTTTGCAAGGTCTGGAGGTTAGAATAAACGTAGTTGTGTTTTTCCATTTGTGGCTTTGTGCCATGCTGTGTGGACCAACAGGGCACAGATGGGAATTGATTGTTTTATATGAGACCCAATATAATAAGAAATGTAGGTAAGACTTGCAGTGAATTTGAAAGCAATGAAAGAGAAATTGCATTTTTTTCTGCTCTTACATTCGGCATTGTTGTATTCTGTAGACTAACCTGGGGTCACAGTTGTAAGGCTGCCCTGAAACTTCCTGCTAGTGTAACTGAATTATGTCAGTTTACCTTCAGAGTTTGCACAAGAAGATTCACAGAAGCACAATGGCCATTTGTCACTGCAACCAGTTACAGAATTGTATTTACATACCCACTGAACAATGACCTCATAAAGTAATGCTCACAGTTTGGGCATCACCGTCATTGGGCTAAACCAATAGTTTATAGATAAGAGTTTAACTTCTGCCTTGTTTTACTAGGAAGTTTCCAAGCAAGCTGAGTTAAACAAACATGCCTGGAGTATTCTAATAACACTTGTGTGTTGAATGTGGCAGGTGCTGTAGTTGAAGTTCTCCTTGTTTTCGTTTAAAGATCTTTAAAAGAATAATCTCTGTTATGCAATGGCCTCAATATATCACCAATTGTTTAAATTTTCATTTTTCCCCTAGCTTATCAGTGTGAAGTAACACTCTGCTGACATGACAATTTATCAACTTTCCACCTGTCAGGAATCAGCAGAATCCCAGATTATTCTGGCAGCTGTATAAACAATCTGGATAAAAGCTGCACACATCTCCTCTTATATATCTTACATATATCTGAAATAATTTATACATTTAGCAGCTGCAAATGTTTTACTGGATCATTTCTCTGAGAGACATTTCAATGATCTCAGAGGAATACATTCAGTGTGTGGGATTAGAGAATTTGGTGTGGCGGGGAGGAGTGGAAACAATCGTTCTTTTGTCTTAGTCAATACAATCTTACCTCAATAAATAAATGGTTTACCGAGACATGTGCTTATTATGTGGCACATGGATTAGAATCAGCTAGATTCAAAATATATTTGCCACACAGCATAAATATGAGGAATCAGATAACATCAGAGCTAAAGCTTTAGCAGTTTTGTGAACAGCACACCATCTCCATTTTACCTGCTGCCTGTCTGGTTCAGCTGGACAGGCATGAGCAGGGTAATAAAAGCTTCCTGCTGCCTCGGCTTAGAGCTGTTACTTGATGTCAGCTCTGCTCTGAAACAGAAATTGGGGTCTGAAGTTAGCAACTGCCTCACTGACATCGGTGGCGGGAGGGTGCAAATGAGTGGGAATAGCACGAGTGACATGGTAAAGGGAAGGGACGGAACGGGACTAGTGGCCACAATTATTTCATAAGCAGCAGAGAGTCCAGAGAGGAAAGCAGAAAGAGAACTGTGTTTACACGGCATCCTCTTGATCTTATGATTTCAAGGCACTAAAGCCACAGAAATATTTTGATAAAGGAAATCACAATACAATGTAGACCAAAGAGAGGAGAAGCAACTCTATAAATAAGATGCCACAAGAAATGAATTATTAGAGTCAGGTAAGTTATATCTAATAATAATAATAATAATAATCAAGGGTAATGTTACTCAGAAGGCAATTTGAATGCTGCAGCAGTCTCTGAAACATAACTAAGATTGAAATCAAATGATGTGGGGTAGATCATCATTTTTAGTTGATGCACTAAACAAGCTGCTGATGAGCTGTTTTTCATAACGTTCAGTTGAATCTAATAGATATCAAAGATTGTAGCAATCGTTTAATGCTGGCCCCAAAGATAAAATCCACTCTTAACTGTTTGTCACTGAAGTAAAGTGTGCAGGTTAAGGATTTCTATTGAACAATCATCAGATCAAACAAACAACATTTTGGATTTGTAGGTCAGTTGCATATAAGTTTGGAGATAGATAGATCATCTATCTATACCATTAGGGTCCATTTTAGGGTCTCAGTAGAGGTTCTGATATCAGCTGAGCCCATAATGTGAGCCATCAGAAAATTTGGTGTGGAAGATCCGGTCATTTGGACCTACATGTGGCTAATTACAGTGTCATATTAATAAAACCTCAGAGAATGTTTTAATAATCTGTGGAAGCTATGGAAACTTGGCCCATTTGTCAGACCCAGCAGATGGTGACAACTATAAGGAGTGCATTTGGAAATCACGGTCAATGGCTTTCACCCACAATGTTCACTCATTGGAACATTACAAGCTTTACACCTACAGTTGCTCACAGAGCAGTTCTTATCCTAATAGAAACACTGGGATTGCAGAATCAATCCTGAAGAACCAACATTATAACTGGCCCTTAATCCAACCCTTTGAAATTTATAATTAGGTAAGCTTTATAGAAAGTGTACAAGGCACAAATGAGACCACTTCTAAAGGACAGTGAACAAGTTGATCCCTATATTCAAGGAGAAATGATATTTCATTGGAGATGGTTTAAAGAATGTTGTCTAGGATGAGCTGGGGTATGGTGAGGGTTGAGGAAAGAAAAAATAAGTTGAGACTCTTATTCATTGGAGCTAGGAGAATGGGGCACGAAGAGAGTAAATACTGAGAGGGTGTTTCCTCTCATGGGAGACCTAAGAACCAAAGAGATTTCCCTCAGAATAATGGGCCTCATTTAAGAATGATAGGAAGAATTATCTTAGTTGGTTGTTAATCTCTGAAACTCCTTGGAGTTTCAAATCTCTTGAAACTCATGGAGCTGTGAGAGGCAGATTCCTTGGTTATATTTAAGGCCAAGGTAGATTTCTAATCAGTTATAGAACAAAGCTTTTGTGGGGAAAGTGGACACAAAAAATAGTTCAGTCATGGTACAATTGAATGGGGAGCAGACTTGATAGGCTGAAAAGTCTATTCCTATTCCTGCTTCCTATGGCCTTGATGAAATTAGAAGGAATAAATGATTCTTGTGATTAGTAGGGAGACATTTGTAAATGTACACATAGTTTCTTTAGGTCAACACATACAACACGCTGGAGGAACTCAGCAGGTCGGGCAGCATCCGTGGAAATGAGCAGTCAACGTTTCGGGCCGAGACCTTTCGTCAGGACTGAAGAAGGAGGGGGGAGGGTGGAATGTGCCAGGTGAAAAACCAATCAGAGGAAAGATCAAGGGGTGGGGGAGGGGAAGCAGGGAGGGGATAGGCAGGAGAGGTGAAGAAGGAATGTAAGGGGAAAGAACAATAGGTAGTAGAAGAAAGCAGAATCATGAGAGAGATGATAGGCAGCTGGGAGAGGAGGCAGAGTAAAATTGGGATGGGAGAAGGGAGAGGGAGGGAATTACCAGAAGTTGGAGAATTCGATGTTCATACCAAGGGGCTGAAGACTACCCAGACGGTAGATGAGATTTTGTTCCTCCAAATGAAGTTTGGCCTCATCATGGCAGTAGAGGAGGCCACGTATGGACATACCCGAATGGGAATGTGAAGCAGAGTTGAAGTGGGTGGCAACCGGGAGGTCCTGTCTGTTGTTGCAGACGGAGCGGAGGTGCTCAACGAAACGGTCCCCCAATTTGTGTCGGGTCTCGTCGATGTAGAGGAGGCCGCACTGGGAGCACCGGATGCAATTGATGACCCCAACAGACTCACAATGAAATGCTGCCTCACCTGTAAGGACTGTTTGGGGCCCTGAATGGTGGTAAGAGAGGAGGTGTAGGGACAGGTGTAGCACTTATCCTTTCAGGGATAAGTGCCAGGTGGAAGATCCGTAGGTAGGGATGTGTGGACCAGGGAGTTGCGGAGGGAATGATCCCTGTGGAAAGTGGAGAGGAGTAGAGAGGGAAAGATGTGCTTAGTGGTGGGGTCCTGTTGAAGGTAGTGGAAGATGTGGAGGATAATATGCTGGATCCGGAGGCTGGTGGGTGGTAGGTGAGGACAAGGGGAATTCGGTCCCTGTTGTGGTGATAGGAGGATGGGGTGGTGGCTGAAGTGTGGGAAACATTGACTGCTCATTTCCACAGATGCTGCCCGACCTGCTGAGTTCCTCCAGCTTGTTGGACGTGTTGCTTTGACCACAGCACCTGCAGTGTACTTTGTGTTTAGTTTCTTTAGATAATTTTGCATGCATTTTCTTGCGTTCTTTCTTTGCCTTTGTAGAATGCTGATAAGGTGCCAAATTTTGATGTCATCATTCAAGGATCTCCTGCTTGGAAGCAGCTGAAGCCAGAATCCAACAAACTGTCAGACGTTATTTTTATTTAGCATTCTACACAGCAGTGAATGCTGCAGAATCTGAGAAGAGTAATTAAAGAGGAATTTACTAGGTTAACTGAGCTTTTAGAAAGTGAAGGATAAATGGAAGATATTTTCTGAAAAGAAATGGCAGATACGGAAATGAAGTTGAGGCTCATTAGATATTAACAGTTTTGCTCTATCTTAAGTATGTACACACCATTATTTAGCTTTTTGATATGATATTCATTTTTATTAGCTCTCTTCAGGTTTGTTTTTGGCATTCATTGATTATTTCTCTCCACAAATTACTTATTTTAACTCCCATACAGTACATGTAAATAAAACCTTTGTCTGTAATCCTCTGTGTGAGTACACTGACTTCATACCCAGAATCAAAAGTTCATAATCTAATGATCACATAAAAATCACAACTTATTCTTCAAGATTCTCGACAGTCCAGCAAGTTTATTTTTCGTACACAGCACGCAGTGGTTCTCAGCAACATCCCTGAGCATAGCTGTATTCTCCTGCAGCACTTCATAACCCTGTCACTCCAACCCGGCTAAACTCAATCCATGGAGGGCAAGTCCACAGCATTTTTCTTTATCACATCACAAATCTTTGCTGAAATAAAATATTTAGTAGAATTATTAACCGCCGGAGTTCTAACATTCCTATTTTATTTAATTACTCACCGTCTAGCATGGTTGAGGAAAATAGGAAACAGATAAAGTTTAAAAGTTTGCAAGCAGGAGCTGAGGAAATGTGTGTTATGCCAAATCATTTCATAATGAAAGAGTGGAATGAAATGAAGGATTAATGATTGGAAATTGATTGAGAGTTTAAGAAAAAGAGAGGACTGAGTTTCAGAAGGCAGAAGGAAGATTTGGATTTGGGGGAGCTTGGATCATCCTACCCATTGTAAAATGTTGATCTGCTGACTAAAATGCAGTGATGAGTGGTAAGAGATCAACCTATATGAATCCATTTGTAACATAATGAACACTGATGACTAGTGAAACTCTGTGCTATATCGAGAGGTTGGACAAACCTGGGTTGTTTTCTCTGGGGGGGCAGAGACTGAGAGGAGATCTGATAAAGTTTTATAACACTATGAGAGGCATTCATAGAGCAGACAATGGTATCTTTCTCCTAGGGTTGAAATGTCTAATACTAGTGGGCATATATTTAAGGTGAGGGAGTATGTTCAAAGGAGATTGAGGAGCAAGTTTTTTTTACACAAAGACTGGTGGGTGCCTGGAATGTGCTACCTGGGGTGATGGTAGAAGCAGATACATTAAGGACTTTTAAGTAATGTTTAGAAAGGCACATGAATGTAAGGGAAATGGAAAGGTATGGACATTGTGTAGGCAAAAGGGATTAGCTATTTGATTATTAATTTAATTGGTTCAGCACAACATTGTGGGCTGAAGGGCCTGTTCCTATGTTCTATGTTCAGTGCCTGATGGGCTGTGCTGTTACCTGTACAACGCCACCAAGAAATTTGTTCCCAGTTGGTAGAGCTGAGCAGGCTGACCGGTGACATTAGTGCTCTGGTTTCAAACTTCTTTCTAATGAAATCAATGGGGTGAATGTCAGAAGTAGAGACTCATTCAGTGTGACTTACTGAGGATGACAGTCTATACAAGTTTGTCTTGGTTTACCTCAGCACTCAGCATGGACCTTTCAGTTTAACATGTCAAAAAACATCACCAAGGAAACAAATTTGTAAATACAACCACTCAAAACATACTAGGACTGATTATACTTATATATATTTGGAGCGGAGCTGCAGATCTTCAAGATCAATGTTTCTTGTCCAGTCTGAGAAGAGGCCCTGATTCTTATATTTTCCTGAGGGTCAGGATGAAAGCATGGCCTGATTGGTTGAAGAGTCGCAGCCTGAAACGTTGACTGTTTATTTCCATCCATTGATGCTGCCTGACCTGCTGAGTTCCTCCCATGGTTTGATCTAGATTTCCATATCTGCAGAATCTCTTGTGTCTCCGGTTGATTGTTGTAGCCCGTCACCTCTGAGTTACAGTATTGTGTGAAAGCCTTAGGCACATATATATAGCTAGGGTGCTGAAGACTTTTGCACAGCACTGCAGTAACTTTATATATTGCACTGTACTGCTGCCACACAAAAAAACACATTTCATGACATGTGAGTGATGATAAACCTGATTCTGATATGAATCTCTATTGTGGTCTGAGGGTGGGATGGGAGCAGGGAGAGGGGAATCATGGTTGGGAAAGAGCAATGGTGAGATGAGGGAGTGGAAAGTAACAGAGAGACATTCTGTAATGATCAATAAACCAATTGTTTGGAATCAAATGACCTTGCCTGGTGTCTCAGGACTGGGTGTGTTCGCATGCTCATCACCCCCCCACCCTCCGCCCTGGCACACCTTCTCTGTCATCCGTCCCAAACCTCTCCTGCAGTTCCCAACCTCCTTTGCTCCCTCCAGATTTACAAACCTACTCTCCACATCATGTTGACAAATACAGTACCATGCAAAGGTCTTAAGCACCCATGTGTTTATGTACCTATGACTATTGCAGAGTACTGTATTTGCTCAGGCTTCGGTGCATGATATCCTGTGATCAGCACAGGGACAAGTTTTAAAAAGAATGTCTTGTACTTTTCCAAGAGAAAACCATCAAACTAACAGAAAACCAAATGTTTACCGGCTCAGTCAGCTTCCTGCACAGTTTGGAATGTGTGTCATAAAAATTTGACAGATTAATTGTGAAAAACATAAAAGATGTTGTGAGGGTTACTTGGTAAAAATAAATCCACAGTTCTGTAACACATGCATTTGTTATTAAAGGCCAGGCTGCTCCCATCTCACACAGTACAGGGCTGTTAATGGCAGGTCACAAACATTCTAACCACTAATCCCTGGAGTCTGGGTTTCATTCCAATCAGATTGCTAGGATATTGTTATTTTTTGATGACCCTAAGGAAAGAAGTGAGCCCCCATCCTCAGTTTCCATGCATCTGTGTCATATTCCTGGTTAAAGTGCCCAAGCCCTTCGAATAAAAAGCAGTCCATGTTAATGAGTTTTCCCAGTTAATCTTGTAAAGACTGGGACCCATTTATGGTCTTCTGGGAACAGAATGTTCTCATCTATTCAGTACATCTGGATGGGTTTTAACTCCTTCAGTCACGCCCCTCACACACACGTAGTTGGTCTCACCATCAGTGAGAATGGGGATATCTTGGTGACTCCTCTTCCTGGGATGACATTTTCATTAATATCTAAAAGTACCCATTGGGCTTAATGTTCTGAGTCTGTTCTTATGTTTATAGTCTAATATTCATATTACATGTGATGGTCTGATCCTTTGTTTCAGATGACTTCCCCTTGTTCATTGCCTGTTGCTGTGATTTAGTATATCCTGTGCGACAGCTTCTCAGTAGGCTAATACGCCATATTGACTGCTCCTAGTCTACACTACTCATTGACTGGGGTCAACCCCCTGCCTTGAAGGTATTGGCATGATCATGAGGCTACAGACTGCGTGTACACTTCTGCTGCTGCTGCTGGTCTACACCCACTCTTGTACGCTCAGCTTTGAGTGGATAAGTCTGCTCTGACCACATCCCATTTAGGAAGAGAATGCTGCCACACAACACGATGAAGGGTATCCCCTGTGGGACGACAAGACTGTACAGTGGAAACTTCTACCAATGCCATCATGAACATATGCATTGCCGCAGGTAGTCTGGTGGGGATAAGATCGGGGAAGTTTATTGCTCTTGCTGGGTTGCTCCCTACCTGCCACAGAGTGTAGTACCTGTTTTCTTCAGGACTCATCTAGCTTGGTCAGTCCTTGTGTTATCAAGACATTGAATTGCCCCACACACTTTACAGTCTGTGCCCTCGTAACAGTGCAAGTTCCAGGAGCATGGAGGAGTTCTGGTTGATCAAGTGGGGGAGACAAACACAGTAATGAGGAGGAAGTTCCCTTGTCTCTTTCTGACCTGTTTGACAGGATCAGGAGTTGATGTTGAGGATTCTGCAGTCAAGGTTGCTCCATCCTGTTTACTCCCCCCGGTACCATCGATGCTGTTGTGTCTGGATGCACCCAGGGATAGTGATGGAGATAAGGTGCAATTGTGTGACCACACTTGTGACAGGCTAGCCTGTGGGAAGCTCTCCAAATCTAAACATCAGATCCCAGGTATTTGTGAGGAGGATGTTGCAGGGTTGAAATAATTGGGAGTGATTTGGAGCCCATGGCCATAATATATTCCAGTCAAGGGAAAACTGATAGAACTTGGCACCAAAGTGCTCTGCAGGTTTTGATATCTTACTCTTTAGCTACCTTGTTATGGTAATTCCCAATTCCTTTTGTAACTTCCGAAAGGAAAATTACTTTTCTATTAATTACCAACAGTGTTAATCAATAGCAAAATTAAACGGGAAGCTATATTAGATATTTGAGTGAATAATACAAAATCTTTTATCAGCTCTGCAAGATGAATATGAAGTCTACAATGTTTTAAAATCTTTGATGTCATTACTTATTGTGGCCTCCTTTATGAGACAACATGACCTCGACTGTGTGCTGTGTATTTAACATGCTTGAGTGATCTTACTGGTTTTATCTGAAATGGTTACATCAGTTACACCATGAGTCTGGCCAAAATTCCACAGCCATGAGCAATGCAAATGCAAAAGTAAAATACAGTTTATTAGAGAATCATGGAAAAAAGGGATACAGAGCAGTAGAGCCTGGAAAAAAACGACATCCAACATTGGTACTGGGAAGATTTGGTCAATGATTTAAAGATAATATTGAATGCAATGTTAATATGATGTTTTGAGATTTCCATCAGCATCTGAATGGGGAATTTATCAATTGATTTATGTGAAACATACCGCTTTTATGCTTAATATGGCTCTCCAGTGTTTCCAATTTGAAAAACAGCAGAGACAAGGAAGTGGATTAAAATCAGACAAAATCTCTTAAATAGTGTGCTTCACAGAAAGATAGTTCAGCTGTTTCAGAGCATTCACAGCTTTTAAGCTGAAGATACTTACACACATTTGGTGTCTGGAGGAAATTTTCATATTTATCCCAGAGTTTTAGAAAAATCATTGTTTCATTTAAGAGCTTACTGGTGAATCTCTAAAATGGGAAAGAGTTGGGATACTTCTTTCCCACTCTTTAGGACTACAGGGAGCTCAAAGGATTTTCTGGACAAATTTTATCATGATGAGGCCTGGTTTGGAATCTTGCCCCGTGTTAGTTTTGGGAGTTAAGAGTTGTTAGAAAATAAAGAAGATATTCTAAAAATCAAATCAAGTCCTGAGGTGTATTTGAAGGAAACTATATTGTTTCTAGGACACAAAGGTTGCAATTGTTTTTCCCATGGGTTACATGTATGTAATACCATATATAGTGAAGATTAGGACACATTCTTGATTACTGAGGTCTCTTACGTTGACATTGTGGAGCATGGCAGCATTAAATTACTGATTAGGTTACTAGTTCATTGTGAAGTTGAGTGGAATGTTGATTGCTGAGATAGTGCCCAAAACTTCATGTCTGTGGAGTAATACCCACACTCACCACTGCCTTATTTGGTTAAAACAAACTTAATTTTTACAGTATCATTTTTCTGACCACGCTATCCTGATGCCTATTGATGAGCCCTTGCACACAACAGGGTTCTCAAATGTAATGGGATCATGTACAAGGGCCAGAATAAACACACTGGCCCTTCAAGTATAATCTTGCAATAAGATCGTGGCTGATCTGATGTCACTCTTGTCTCTGCATTCTCACCGCTCTCTATTAAGCTTTAATCTTCCTGCTAATGAAAGGACGATCTACTTTTCCTTCCTACCACTGTTTGAGGAAGAGAGTTTCAAAGGTTTTCAGCCTTCTGAAGCAATAAATCATCTCTGCCTGTTACTTTTTTAATCAAGACCCCTTCTCAAACTTTTTCTTCTGTACTGTAGTAGGTAGAAGCTTAGCTGTCCAAATGTCTGTGGAAGAAATAACTCATCCATTCCAGATCTCAGACATATGGAAACATCCAAATGATATTAAATTCCATCCATTTAATGATTTAAATAGGTTTAAAAGTTCTATGTGTCTTAGTTCCCAGGGAAGTGTTGGACTGTGTGTAGTGGGAAATGGATTCAAAAAAAGCAGCAGGGGCTGTTGGGATTTTTTATGTGTCACAGTTCCCAAGGTGACATTGGATTGTGCATAGTGTGGGAGAGGGATTTTAAAAGAAGTAAACTGGAAAAGTTGGGGCATTCAGTGCACCACAGTTCCTGAAGAGACATTAGGTTATGCGTAGCAGGTGAAGGATTTAAAAAAAATTGAGTGGCAGCAGTTGGAACATTTTGCACACTGCAGTTCCTGCAGAGACATTGGATTGTGCATAATTCGGCACTTGGCAAAGGCCAATAAAAAGAAGTTAGATTTAAATGGAGTGGCCATTGTAGAAGTGGGTTAGTGTTAGAGTGAGGAATTGAGGCTTTGGTGAGAAGGGACGAAGGATGTAGGTAAATTTTATTTGTACGTCATGTCTAAACAACCTTAGACCATAAGACCACAGGATATATGAGCAGAATTAGGCCATTTGTCTCATTGGATATGCTTTACCATTCCAATATGGCTGATTTATTATCCCTCTCAACTCCATTCTCCTAACTTCTCCCCATAACCTTTGATACCCTGACTAATCAAGAACCTATCAACCTCTGCTTTAAATATACTGCACTTTAAAAATGACATGCCAGTACAGATTTACTACTCTTTGCCTAAAGAAATTCCAGCTCATGTCTGTTCTAAATGGATGACCCTCTGTTCTGAGGCTGTGCTCTCTGATCTGAAAA
Organism: Hypanus sabinus; assembly: GCF_030144855.1. Lineage (NCBI taxonomy): Eukaryota > Metazoa > Chordata > Chondrichthyes > Myliobatiformes > Dasyatidae > Hypanus > Hypanus sabinus. The sequence goes on along the minus strand of NC_082716.1, from coordinate 42,590,215 downwards.
CTCATCCACTGTAGGAAACATCCTCTCTACATCCACTTTAACTAGAACTTTCAATATTTGATGAGTTTCAATGTAATCCACCTCTCATTCTTCTAAGCTCCACCAAGTACAGGCACAGAGCCATCAAATGTTCCTCATATGTTAATCCTTTTATTCCCAGACCACTCTGGACCTCCTCTGGATCATCTCCAATGCCAGCACATCTTTTCTTAGATGAAGGGACCAAAACTGCCCATAATATTCCAAGTGTGTTTTGACCAATGCTTCAGCATTACATCCTTCCTCTAATATTCTAATCTTCTCAAAATGAATGTTAACATTACATTTGCCTTCCCGATCACTGACTCAACCTGCAAGATAATCTTTAGGGAATCTTGCATAAGGATTCCCAAGTCTCTTTGCAGGTTTGATTTTTGAATTTTCTCCCCGTTTAGAAAATAGTCTGCAACTTTATTCCTTCTACCAAGATGCATGATCATATATTTCCCGACACTATATTCCATCTGCCACTTCTTTGCCCGATCTCCCAATCTGTCTAAGTCCTTCTGCAGACTCCCTGTTTCCTTGGCACTGCTTGCCCCTCCACCTGTCTTTTTATCATCTGCAAACTTGGCCACAAAGCCATCAATTCCATCATCCAAATCATTGACATATAATGTGAAAAGAAGTGGTCCCAATCCAGTCCCTGCAGAACACCACTAGCCAACCATAAAGGCCCTTTTATTCCCACTCTTTGCCCTTACCATTCAACCAATCTTCTATCTATACTTGTATCGTCCCTGTAATGCCATGGTCTCTTATCTTGTTAAACACCATCATCTGCAGCACCTTGTCAAAGGCCTTCTGAAAATCCAAGTAAACAACATCTCTTTTGTCTAACCTTCCCGTTATTTCTTCAGAGAATTCCAGCAGATTTGTCAGGCAAGATGTCCCCTGAAGGAAACCATGCTGTCTTTGGCTTATTTCATCATCTGCCTCCAAGTACCCAGAAACCTCATCTGTAATAATGGACTCCAACATTTTCCCAACCACTGAAGTCTGGTGATCTAGTCTACAGTTTTCTTTCTGCCTCCTTCTCTTCTTAAATTGTGGAGTAACACTTGCAATTTTCTAGTCCTCCAGAACCATTCTAGAAACTAGTAATTCTTGAAAGGTCATTACTAATGGCCTCCACAATCTCTTCAGATACCTCTTTCAGAATTCTGGGGTGTAGTCCACCAGGTCTAGGTAATTTATCTACCTTCAGACCTTTCAGCTTCTCAAGCACCTTCTCCTTAATAAAAGCAACTGCACTAACTTCTGCCCTGACACTCTTGAATTTCTTTTTTTTAAAATTTTTTTTTATTAGTTTTTCAAAACATTTTACAAATTAAAAACCCCAAATCCCAATGAGGAACATTAAAACAGTGCAAAATTCCTCTTGAATTTCTGACATACTGCTAGTGCCTTCTACAGTAAGGGGTGATGCAAAATCTTTTATATGATATGAGAAGTTTATTTTATATAACTGGCTAGCTTAACTTCATATTTCATCTTTTCTCTCCTTATCACTTTTAGTTGTCTTCTGTTAGTTTTTAAAAGCTTCCAAAACCACTACCTTCTCAATAATTTTTGCTATATTATTTGCCCTCTCTTTTTCATTTGTACTGTCATTGACTTCACTTGTCAGCCATGGCTGCCTTATCCTTATACTTCTTCATCCTTGGGATATATCTATCCTGCTCCTTCTGAATTGCCCCCAGAAACACCAGCCAATGCTGTTCTGCTGTCATCCCTGCTAGTATCCCTTTCCAATCAACTTTGGCCAGCTCCTTTCTCATCCCCTGTAATCCCTTTTACTCCACTTTAATGCTGATACATCTGATTTTATCTTCTCCCTCTCAAACTGCAGAGTGAATTTTATCATATTATGATCACTGTCTACTAAGGGTTCCTTTACCTTAAGCTCCCTAATCAAATCTGGTTCCTTATGCAATGCCCAAACCATAAGTGCCTTTCCCCTAATGGGCTCAACTACAAGCTGCTCTAAAAATCCATCTAGTAGGTATTCTACAAATTCCTTCCCTTGGGATTCAGAACCAACCCCTACTGCCCTTAAGTGTCTTCAATCCTGAAGGATAGTTCTTTAACCACACTTTTAGTTGTGGCTTCTAGTATCTTATTCATTGACATTTTATCTTAGTTGTTATTCAGCAGTAGATCACAGTAATTTGTCATGGTTGATGTTGTGGCCAATTGGATTTAATGATTAGATTATCAATGAATTTTTTGAGTACTTCATTTCATCAAACTTGAAAAATACTTATGAAAATTATCCTATATAACTCCAACTCAGAGAAATAAATGCTGAAATTTGTTGACTTTATTTAATGGGTTCACAAAAATTACAATTGAACTCCATTTAAAAACTGCAAGATGGTGCTACAATATACTTCGTAGTCAAGGTGACTTGTTAATACTGTTCTGTACCAGGTACACACATAACCATGCACTTCCTAATGGTAGAGCAAACTGAGACACATTAATGCAGAACATTTCAGTCATTAGATGTTCTATGAATAGTATTCCTGATTAACGTTATTACGCATAGTCATGTACCAAATTGAATTGCATATGGCTTGAGACGATAAGACCATAAGACATAGGAGCAGAAATAAGCTATTCAGCCCATTGAATCTACCCTTCAAAGTGAGTTGGGCCCTTTGACCAGAATGATATCTTTCTAAAGTCTGTTACTATTCTCCATTTTTGAATATTGCTTCAACTGTATGATTTAAAGAAAATCCCTAATACCCAAGACAAATTCACCTGTTTATTCTTTCCTATTGTTCATTTTGCCCACACCATTCCTGCTCCTTTGACATTGTTTATAAAGCTTGTTCATAATCAGTGATGCTTGCACGTATGACCTTGTTGTAGAGGACTGGACTGATGTCAAAGCCTAGACAGAAATGTAGGTCATGGTCACATTTTGTCCTTTAACGTAACCTTCCCCAGCCATCTATATTTTACATAAAATTCATTTATTGTTAAATCAAGCCTTTATTAGGTCTTTATTTATTGTTAATTCAAGCCTTTATTTGTTCCTTGCTTCTCTTAACACTTTTCTTGCTTCAATATATGACATGCCTCCATTTCTTTCACCTTCTCTACAAAATCCTTGTTCTTGATTGTTCCCCCAGTTTATGCAGATTTCTCATTGAGATATCCATTTTCTAAATCAGTCCCTGTACAGAATTACTCCTCATCTTCAGTAGCTTCAATTTCTATGTTTGTTCACTTCATATTCAATGTCTCATACCCATTCCTTCGTAGCAGTCAAAGCTTCTCTGACTACAACATGGTTATGTTGCTTTTTGGATCAAGCCATACTCTGAAAATTTGATAGACATTTCATATTGATGCTTATGTGGAATAGTCACTTTCCTTGTCATTTATGCAGATAATAATAACTTAATGTGGACCTATTTGAACTGGATTCCTTCCTGTGGGTTGCTGTTGAATCAAAGAGATAGTCTTTAACTTTCTCCAGAGTGTACAGCACCTAGTGACTGACATGGTTTGCATTAATAAAACTGTTCATCCAAAACAATGAAACCTGCAATGTGAAGTGCCCAGCGTTCTAAGAAACAACGAACTTCAGATCTCTGATAATAAAAAGAACACAGCTCTAATTAGTGGAATTTCTAGGCACCTGAACTTGATTTTATTCTGACTTTACTAGTTATAAGCAACAATAAATTCCTCAATGTTAGAAAAGGTAAAATGAAACCAATATCCTCTCACTTCATTTTGCACCATAACTAATGTACCCAGTCACTGTACTAAGCTGTCACACACACAGCAAACCTACACATGTAACAGTAGTTAGCTACATTTGATTTCTTGATGGTAAACACACTCCATCTGCAACTAAGCCCTTCAGCTCACACATATCAAGATTTCAAATAAAATGTTAATAAGTATAAAATCATAAAACAAAATTGAGAAGAAGGCCAATAATTTTGATTAGCTGACAATTGGTTAAGAATGACCTGTGAGTTTCAATTTGTGATACGTGGCCAAACCTAAGGCTGATACTTCTCTAAAGTTCACTGGTGTTTGTTGAAATTGGCAAGGCAATGAAGACTTAAATGGATTTATTTGTTCAATATGAGATAGCTATAACCTTGAAATACAGGGAATTTTCAAATTCCATGGGACTTTGATGCAATCCCAGTAGATTTGAAAGTGAAAGGTCTTTGGTTTATATCTCACGGCACCCTGAAATACTCTGGGCTGCAGTTGAAAACATTTCTTATCAACAACAAACAGATGCAATAGTGCATAAAACTGAGAAGTCCTTTCTAGATCTGAGAGTTGGTTTATGGTGTTTCCCAGTGATTGTGCATTTCAGATTGTGCCATTCTGATTAAATTCTTTAAATACACAATGGTTGAAATTGTTGATGGAACAAATGATAAACAAATCAAATTAATTCATGCCAAGATTCAGATACGATTAGGTGCTGTTAGCTTATCTGGTTTTTTTTTTGGAGGGTTTTAAGAAGTGCAACAACGATTGAAATTCCAAGTTTTTTTTAATGCCACTAAAACACAGAACTGTTCTTGGAATAAATTTGCATAGTATAATTCAAAGACTTCTGTTCAAGCTAAAGAGAGCATTTGGCTGTAAATGGTATCTTTGAACTTAAAGATTAGCTTTGTTGGTGACATTGAAACATATCGTGAAGTTCGTCGTTTTGCATCATCGTGTGGCTGTGCTGGGCGCAGCTTACAAGTGTTACCGAGCATCCATTGTGATGAAGTGCCTTGAGAGGTTGCTCATGAAACATATCGACTCCAGCCTGACGAGTGGCTTGGATCCGCCCTAATTTGCATGTTGTCACAACAGGTCAAAGGCAGATATCATTTCACTGGCCCTTCACTCAGCCCTGGAACATCCGGAGAACGAAGAAGAATATATCAGGATGCTCCTCATCGACTACAGCTCTGAATTCAACACTATCATCCTTTCAAAACTCATTAATAGCTCCAAGGTCTTGATAGCTCCCTGTGCAACTGGATCCTTGGTTTCCTAACTTGCAGACCCCAGTCAGTTCAGATTGGCAACAGCATCTCCCCGCTGCCACCATCCAGGTCATACTTTCTTCTCACTGTTGCCGTCAGGAAGAGCTGCAGGAGCCTTTGGTCCCATACCACCGGGTTCAGAACAGTTAATACCCTTTAACCCTCAGTGTGGATAAATTCAGTCACCTCTACACTGAACTAGTCCACAACCTATGGACTCACTTTCAGCAACTCTACAACTCATATTCTCAATACTTCAATAAATCTATCCATTTACTTATTTATGTATGCATGTTCTTTTTTGGAATTGCACAGTTTGTCTTATACACATTGGCTGTTTTGTCTTTCTGTTTGTAGGTTTTCATTGTTTCTATTGTGTTTCTTTGTACCTACTTTGAATGCCTGCAAGGAAATGAATCTCAGGGTAGCATATGGTGACATATACATACTTCGATAATAAATTTACTTTGAACTTTGCTTCCATTGCCAACATAGCATGCTCAAACCTTACCGGCCCTATCCCACACCTTGATTGGAATGTGGGAGGAAAATTGAGAAACAAAAGGAAACCAACACGGTCGAAGGGAGAAAGTACAAACTCCTTACAGAGAGCAATTGAAACTTGATCTTTCAATAACTGGCCCTGTAAATATTATGGTAACTGCTATGCTACTGAGCACTTCACAAGGAAAACAAGGAGCTCAAAATGATAAAATATAATGCTTTGCAACCAAGCAAATATGGGCATTACTTGTAGACTTTCTTCTCACTTTATTACTTCCATTCAATTTATGGTTATGATGAAACAGATCGGTTTAATGATGGGGATGGAAGAGATCATGCAGACGCTAGAAATCTTGTGGAACATCCACAAAATGCTAAAGGAAGTCAGCAGGTCATTTATAAGTTCATAAGACCAGAAAGTATAGGAACAGAATTAGGCCATTTGGCTCATGGCACCAGCTATACATTTCTATCATGGCTGATCCAATTTTCCTCTCAGCCCCAATCTCCTGCCTTCTCCCCATATCACTCCATGCCCTGACCAATCAAGAATCTGTCAACCTTTGCCTTAAATATATATTAAGATTTGGCCTCCACAGCTGACTGTGGCAAAGAATTCCACAGATTCATCGCTCTTTGGCAAAAGAAATTCCTCTTCCTCTTCGTTCTAAACGGTCTCCTCTTTATCCTGAGGCTGTGTCCTCTGGTCTTACACTCTCCCACCACAGGAAACATCCTCTCCACATCCACTCTATCAAGCTTTTCACCATTCGATAGGTTTCATTGAGGTCATCCCTTATTCTTCTGAATTCTAGTGAATACAGGCCCAGAGCCATCAGTTTTCACATGATAAGCTGTTTAATCCTGGAACCACATTTGTGAACCTTCATTAAACCTTCTCCAGTTTCAACACATCCTTTCTAAGATTGTGAGCTCAAAACTGCTCACAGTACTCCACGAGGCTTCACCTGTGCTTTATAAAGGCTCAACATTACATCCTTGCTTTTATATTCTAGTCCTCTTGAAATGAATGCTAACATTGTATTTGCTTTCCTTACCACAGACTCAAGCTGCAAATTAACCTTTAGGGGATCTCAGGTTTTTGAATTTTCTCTTTGTTTAGAGAATAGCCTATCCTTTCATTTCTTCTACCAAAGTGCATGACTATACTCTTCCCAACACTGTATTCCATCTGCCATTTCTTTGCCCATTCCTCTAATTTGTCTATGCCCTTCTGAAGCCTTTCTACTTCCTCAAACCTACCTGCCCCTCCACCTTTCTTTGTATCGTCTGCAAACTTTGCAACACAGCCATCAATTTCATCATCCAAATCATTGACACATAATGTAAAAAGAATCAGTCCCAACACAGACCCCTCTGGAAAATCACTAGTCACTGGTAGCCAACCAGAAAAGGTTCCCTTTATAACTAATCTTTGCCTCCTGCCAACCAGCCACTGTTTTATCCATGCTAGAATCATTCCTGTAATTCCATGCGCTTGTAGCTTGTTAAGCAGCCTCATGTGTGGCACTTTGTCAAAGGCCTTCTGAAAATCCAGGTACATAACATCAACCAATTTTCCTCTGTCTATCTTGCTTGTTATTACTTCAAAGAATTCCAACAGATTTGTCAGGCAAGATTTTCCCTTGAGGAAACCATGCTGAATATGGCTTATTCTATCATGTGCCTCCAAGTACCCTGAGACCTCATCCTTAATAATTGACTCCAACATCTTCCCAACCACTGGCCTATAGTTTCCTTTCTTCTGCCTCTCTCCCTTCTTGCAATTTTCCATTCTTCCAAAACCATTCCAGAATCTAGTGATTCTTGAAAGATCATTACTAATACCACCACAATCTCTTCAGCCATCTCTCTCAAAACCCTGGAGTGCAGACCATCTGGTCCAGGTGACTTATCTACCTTCAGACTTTTCAGTTTCCTTATAACCTTCTCTATAGTAATGGTAACTTCACACACTTCATGCCTCCTGACAGTTAGAACTTCCAACATACTGCTAGTGTCTTCCATTGTGAAGGCTGATGCAAAATACTTATTCAGTTCATCTGCTATTTCTTGCCTCCCATTACTACCTCTCCAGCATCATTTTTCAGCAGTCCAATATCCACTCTTACCTCTCTTTTACACTTTATGTATCTGAAGAAACTTTTGGTATCTTCTTTAATATTGTTGGCTAGCTTACTTTTGTATTCCATCTTTACCTTCTTAATGACTTTTTTAGCTCCCTTCTGTTTGTTTTTAAAAAGCTTTCCAATCCTCCAACTTCCCAATCATTTTTGCTCTATGCCCTCCCTTTGGCTTTTATGTGGGCATTGACTTCTCTTGTTAGTCACAGTTGTGTTGTCTTTCCTTGAGAATACTTCTTCCTCTTTGGGATGTACGTTTCCTATACCTTCCAAATTGCTTCCAGAAGTTCTAGCCATTGCTGCTCTGCCATCATCCCTGCCGGTGTTCTTTTCCAATCAGCTCTGGCCAAATTCTTTCTCATTCCTCTGTAATTCCCTTTACTCCACTTAATACGAATACATCTGACTTTGGCTTCTCCTTCTCAAATTTCAGAGCGAATTCAGTCATTTTATGGTCACTTTCCCTGAAGGGTTCTTTTACCTTATGGTCTTTAATCAATTCTGGTTCATTGCACAACACCCAATCCAGAACAGCTGATCCTCCTGTGGTCTCAAACACGAGCTGCTCTAAAAAGCCATCTGGTGGGCACTCTAGAAACTCCCCCTCCTGGTATCCAGCACCAACCTGATTTCCCCAATCTACCTGCATATAGAAATCCCTTATGATTATTGTAACACTGCCCTTTAAGCATGCATTTTCAATCTCCCATTGTAATTTGTAGATCATGCCCTGACTACTGTTTGGGAGTCTGTATACAACTTCCAGTAGGGTCTGTTTACCCTTGCAGTTCCTTAGCTCTATCCACAGTGACTCAACACCTTCCGACACTTATGTCACCTCTTTCTAATGATTTGATTTCATTTTTTTACCAACAGAACAACACTCCACCCTCTGCCTCCAGCCTGTCCTTTCAATACAATGTGTATCCTTGGACATTAAGCTCCCAGCTATAAATCTTCTTTCAGCCATCATTCAGCAATGCCTACAACATCATACATGCCAATCTGTAACTATGCTGCAAGTTCATCGACCTTATTCCATATATTGCATGCATTGTCATCTATGGAGGGAATTAAACAGCCAATATTCCAGGCCAAACCATTGACTGGAAAGGAAGGGAACAGAAGCAGGAATGCAAAGGTAGGAGGAAGGGGATAAGTGTAAGCTGGGAAGTGGTAGGTAAGACCCTCTACCATCTCGTCCTTCTCCCAGCCTCTCACCTTCTTATTCTGGCTTCTCCTGCCTCCTTTTCCAGTCCTGATAAAGGGTCTTGGTCTGAAATCTCGACTTATACTTGCCTCCATGAATGCTGTCAGACCTGATGAGCCCCTCCAGCTCTTTGATTGGTTTAATAAACTGTGTTTCACACCGAAATTCCACATTAGAAGAATATTATTGAAACTGTTGCTTCGGCACACTCTGCTCCACTGTCTTTCTAAGATTAGTGTATTTCACAGACTAATTGGCTGTTCTCGCGGCCTTGGATCACCTGGGCAATACTAATCTTTATGTCAGGCTGCTCTTCATTGACTACAGCTCAGCATTTAACACAATCATTCCTACAGATTTGATCACAAAGCTCCAAAAGATGGGCCTCTGCACCTCCCTCTGCAACTGGATCCTTGACTTCTTCACCGGAAGACCACAGACTGTATGGTTTGGAAACAACATCTCCACCCCACTGACAATCAACACTGGCGCACCTCAGGGGTGTGTGCTTAGCCCACTGCTCTACTCTCTTACACCCATGACTAGGCCCAGTTCAAATGCCATCTATAAATTTGCTGATAACATAACTATTGTTGGCAGAAATTCAGATGGTGACGAGAAGACATACAAGAACGAGATATATCAGCTAGTTGAGTGGTGTCACACCAGCAACCTTGCACTCAGCATCAGTAAGATCAAAGAATTGGTGTGGACTTCAGACAAGGAATATACACCAGTCCTCATAGAGGGCTCAGAAGTGGAAAAATGAGAAATTTCAAGCTCCTTGGTGTCAATATCTCTAAGGATCTATCCTGGGCCCGACATATCAATGCATCTACAAAGGAGACATGGCAGTGGCTATATTTCATTAGGAGTTTGGGAAGACACTCACAAATACCGTGGAAAGCATTCTAACAGGCCGCATCGTCATCAGGTACAGGAGTGGGCCTACTGCCCAGGATTGAAGCAAGCTGTGGTAAGTTGTAAACTGTTAGCTGCATCATGGGCACAAACTGCATCAGCACGGACACTGGGCCAGATGGTCCTGGGTTCAAATCTGGCTGGGTCCCAACCTGGGCGGCAGCAGTACTTGCGTGGAAGAAAGGTCTGGCAATCTACTTCCATATCATGTCACAAAAACCCTATGAACAGCTACACTATCCATAGGGTTGCCAAGAGTCGATGACGACTTGACGGCACTCAAAAACAACAACAACAAACACAAGGAAATCTGCAGATGCTGGAAATTCAAACAACAACACACACAAAATGCTGGTGGAACACAGCAGGCCAGGCAGCATCTATAGGGAGAAGCACTGTCGACGTTTTGGGCCGAGACCCTTTGTCAGGACTAACCAAAAGGAAAGATACTTAGAGATTTGAAAGTAGTGGGGGGAGGGGGAAATGCGAAATGATAGGCGAAGACCAGAGGGGATGGGATGAAGCTAAGAGCTGGAAAGGTGATTGGCGAAAGTGATACAGAGCTGGAGAAGGGAAAGGATCATGGGACAGGAGGCCTCAGGAGAAAGAAAAGAGGGGGGGAGCACCAGAGGGAGATGGAGAACAGGCAAGCAACTAAATATGTCAGGGATGGGGTAAGAAGGGGAGGAGGGGCATTACCGGAAGTTAGAGAAGTCGATGTTCATGCCATCAGGTTGGAGGCTACCTAGACAGTATATAAGGTGTTGTTCCTCCAACCTGAGTTTGGATTCATTTTGACAATAGAGGAGGCCATGGATAGATGTATCAGAATGGGAATGGGACGTGAAATTGAAATGTGTGGCCACTGGGAGATCCTGCTTTTTCTGGCGGACCGAGCGTAGGTGTTCAGCGAAACGGTCTCCCAGTCTGCTTCGGGTCTCACCAATATATAAAAGTCCACACCGGGAGCACTGGATGCAGTGTACCACACCAGCCGACTCACAGGTGAAGTGTCGCCTCACCTGGAAGGACTGTCTGGGGCCCTGAATGGTGGTGAGGGAGGAAGTGTAAGGGCAGGTGTAGCACTTGTTCCGTTTACAAGGATAAGTGCCAGGAGTGTGATTGGTGGGAAGGGATGGGGGGGATGAGTGGACAAGGGAGTTGTGTAGGGAGCAATCCCTGCAAAAAGCAAAAAGAGGGCGGGAGGGAAAAAAAAGGGTAGTAGGATCCCATTGGAGGTGGTGGAAGTTATGGAGAATTATACGTTGGACCTGGAGGCTGGTGGGGTGGTAGGTAAGGACAAGGGAAACCCTATCCCGAGTGGGGTGGTGGGTGGATGGGGTGAGGGCAGATGTGCAGGAAATGGGAGAGATGAGTTTGAGAGCAGAGTTGATGGTGGACGAAGAGAAGCCCCTTTGTTTAAAAAAGGAAGACATCTCCTTCATCCTGGAATGAAAAGCCTCATCCTGAGAGCAGATGCGGTGGAGACAGAGGAATTGTGAGAAGGGGATAGCCTTTTTGCAAGAGACAGGGTGGGAAGAGGAATAGTCCAGGTAGCTGTGAGAGTCTGTAGGCTTATAATAGATATCAGTAGATAAGCCCTCTCCAGAGATGGAGACAGAAAGATCAAGAAAGCGGAGGGAGGTGTCGGAAATGGACCAGGTAAATTTGAGGGCAGAGTGAAAGTTGGAGGCAAAGTTAATGAAGTCAATGAGCTCAGCATGCGTGCAGGAGGCAATGCCAATGCAGTCGTCGATGTACCGAAGGAAAAGAGGGGAATGGATACCGGTATAGACTTGGAACATGGACTGTTCCACAAAGCCAACAAAAAGGCAGGCATAACTGGGACCCATACAGGTGCTCATCCCTACACCCTTGGTTTGGAGGAAGTGGGAGGAGCCAAAGGAGAAATTATTGAGAGTAAGAACTAATTCTGCTAGACGGAGGAGAGTGGTGGTAGACAGGAATTGGTTAGGTCTGGAATCCAAAAAAAAGTGAAGAGCTTCGAGACCATCTCGGTGGGGGATGCAGGTATGTAGGGACTGGACGTCCATGGTGAAAATAAGACGGTGGGGGCCAGGGAACTTAAAATCATTGAAAAAAATTCAAAGCATGAGAAGTGTCATGAACATAGGTGGGAAGAGATTGAACAAGTGGGGGATAAGACAGTGTCAAGGTATGCAGAAATGAGTTCAGTGGGGCAGGAAAAAGCTGAGACAATAGGTCTACCTGGACAGGCAGGTTTGTGGATCTTGGGTAGGAGGTAGAAATGGGAAGTGTGGGGTGTGGGAACTATGAGGTTGGTGGCAGTGGATGGGAGATCCCAAGAGCTGATAAGGTTGGTGATGGTATAGGAGACAATGGCCTGGTGCTCCTTAGTGGGGTCATGATCAAGAGGTAAATAAGAGGAGGTATCAGAGAGTTGTCGCTGTGCCGCGGCCAGGTAGAGGTCAGTGCGCCAGACAACATACATCTATACTTTCTGTAATTCACATTTTATTATTATGTGTTGCAATGTACTGCTGCCACGTAACAGATGTTATATCATATGCTGGTGATACTTTATCTGACTCTGATATGTGGATTGCACCACATGGCTGCTCTGGTTCAAAGAATCAACTGAATTAGGAGAAAAACAAGTAACTAAAATGGATCAGTATATGAATGACCACTTAGCATCACCACACTTAAATAAATCTGTACAGTAACTCCAAGGAAGGGAGGAATTTGCATTTCTGAAGGGCCTGTTGTATGGACAGGACATTATTAAGTGCTTCATGGTCAATAATGTGACCTTGAAGTGTCATCATTAATATAATGCTTTCAAATGCAGTAGCTGATTTCCTCGCAGCATGGCCTACAGATACTGGCTGACTAATGAGGTGCCTAGCTGGTAGTGTGTCCAGACGCACACATACCTGGATTCAGCATTACAGCCAGCGTATTCTAACGGAGTACATGGTCAGTTTTAACTTGAAGCTCAAAAGCCCAGTTCACTTTCACACTACAAGTGTCAATTTACCAGTGATAATAGATTCAATTGCTCCTTAGTTTATGTGTCTGAGTGGAATTGACAAGGCTGCTGTCGGAGAACAATTAACCACTGACTCTCTACATGGCTGGAGTTACTCTGATACCAAATTCATATAAGGACACATACCAAAATGTCATACACATTCATTCACAAGTCAACTTCAGAATACATTTGGCTGCCTCGTTCCCCTGTGTGTGATTTGCATCTAAAAGTCATTATAAGAACGTTTCTGTGTGGTTGCAGGGTGGAAAGTGAGCGTCTTATATACAAAATTCCTTAAAATCTGCCATGAAAGTTAAAAGTTCCTGGAAGGTGTTCTATAAGTTGCCTCATATTACTCAACCCAATTCATACAGCCTTTCCAAAAAATGAAATCAACCAGATCAAAAAATAGTTTTATCTATTGTACCTTCGCCCCATAACACAACTGATCATATTGGAGAGAACTGAGTGAATGTCATGACAAGTTCACATCCTGCTGAACTCCTATTGTAGCTAATTCTTTACATATGTTAAAACATTGGGTTTCAATTTATGCTGGAAAACAAACTGAACTGAAGAATGTGATCCCAAAACTCTTATAAAATCCAATGTAATCTAAAGGAATTAAATGTACTCAGTTGTTTTAGAACAGAAGCGTTGGTAATGGCCTTCGTACAAAATTATGATTAATTTATTTGTGAGTTTGGAGTTGGCATCTTTTCAAGATTGTTTGTTGTTATTCTTCAGTACGAGTGTAAATGATTGTTATTCTGGATCCAATGCAGCTTAACAACTAAAAATAAGCATAAAGAACACAATTTAAAAAACAATAAAGAAGCACAATAAATATAAATATGAAAGCAATTCTATACAACACAATGTACAAGTAACTTATATTCATAGACTGGTTGTATGTACATAAAGTGGCACTAGGTGATGTGTATATAGTGGTGTGGTGGGGTGGGTTAATGGGTGGAGGTGTTGGCTTGGGCAAAGTATTCTGGTTGATGAAGTATCGGCTTGGGGTAAGTATTGGGGGGAATTTTTTGGGTTTAAAGAGCAGACGTATACAAATTCAGCAGAATTTGAACATTTAAAGATAGGAACAGAACCACTTATCAGTTAGCATTTAAATTAAAGAGTATTTTGTCCCATTTATCAGATTGCGCTAACTACTCACAAACCAAAATGCCTTTATTGTTTGTTCAGTTTCAAAATCAGCTGAAGGACTGGGTTGTTTAGATTGTGGGGATGTCTATATTCAGAAATAATTATATGTTACTGCCTCCAACAGTATTCATTGCACATGACTTTGAAACAGGAGAAGGTTAAATGAAATATTGTTTCCTGAGATAATAGTTATGATTTGCTTTATTTACTCTTGAATCCAGGCAGAGCCTGGAAGACTGATATTTACTGGCTGAGTGGAAGAGGTGGTGGTGCATCTTGTCCATAGTCTACTGATTATTCTCCTATTACAACCTGTTGTATCAGTTTGTAAAGCAGTTTTAAGTGCAATGTGAATGTAGAGAAGTCAGAAAATCTAAAATATTTGGATATTTGCCCAATTCACTTCTAGACACATTGGAAATTTTAAAATGACTCTTTAGAACTTAGAATGGGACTTCATATTCCTAATTTCAAAAAGGCTACTGCAAATCAAACAATTTTGTAACATCAGGTCTCATTTCTGGTCTCCTTCTTTCCAGAGAAAAAATGCTCTGTCTGCTTAATCTTTCCTGATGCACGTGTCCTCTCAATTTTGGTAACAGCTTTGTAAAGTTCCATAGAATTGTCATGTTTAAATATTTTCTTTCTTTATTTATTTTTGATATCAAGACTTTGCTGGCAGGGCCAGAATTTATTATTAATCTCTAACTGCCCTTGAAAAGTCTCCTTTAACCACTACAGTCCTCCTGGTCTAGGTAATCCCATGGTGCTTTTGGGTAAGGAGTTCTCAGATTTGAACCCAGTGAGGATAAAGGACGGGTAAAATATTCACAAATTAGTATGGTGCATACCTTAATTAGACCCCAAATGGAGAACTATGTTCAGTTCTGGTCAACTCACTACAGGAAGGAAGTGGATACAATGGAGAGTGTGCAGAGGGGATTTACGAGGATGTTGCCTGGATTGGAGAGCATGCCTTATGAGTGAACTTGGCCTTTTCTCCTTGGAGCGATCCGTCGCTCGCGACGGATGAGAGGTGACCTGATAGATATGTGTAAGTGGATGAGAGGCATTAATTGCATGGATAGTCAGAAGCTTTCTCCCAGGGCTGAAATGGCTAACATGAGTGGGAATAGTTCTAAGGTGCTTGGAAGTAGGTACAAATGGGATATCAGAGGGAAGCTTTTACACAGAGACTGGTGGGTGTGTGGAATGCACTGCCAGCCACTGTGGTAGAGGCAGGTACAATAGGGTCATTTAAGAGGCTCTTAGGTACGTACATGGAGCTTAGAAAAATAGAGGGCTATGGGTAACCCTAGGTAATTTCCAAGTTAAGGACATGTTTGGCACAGTTTTGTTGACAGAAGGGCCTGTAATGTGCTGCAGGTGACTATGATTCTATGATTTACAGGGGAAATTGGTGGTGGTGTTCCCATTGGCCTGTAGTTTTTGTCCTCCTTTGTGGTAAAATGTGCATGCTTGTCTGATGGTGTTGGAGTAGCCTAGGCAAGGAACCTCCGTGCATTTTATAAGCGCTATACACTGCAGCCCCTGAAAATTGGAAAGGTCAGCTTTGGACTGATTTGCGATGGTGGGGTCCTGGGCCCGAGCGTATTGGAGACAGGGCCCGGTTCCAAGAACGAGGAACAACCTGATGTTTGGATGATTTATGCACCGGGTGTTGGGACCGGAGGCAAGGGAAAGGTCAATTCAGCTTGCTGTTCTGCGAAGTCTACTTGACTTTTTGTTGAACTTAGGCTGTGGTCTGCTCTGGCTTCAGTGATGCCCGGCTTTGTGTCTGTGGAATCACTTTCAAAAAACTTCAGTTCTAAATGCTATTTGCTTACTTTTATTGCTTGCATGATTTTTTCCCCTCTCTGCATATTTAGTGTCTGATGGCCTTTTTTTAGGGGGTTCTTTTGGGTTTCTTTGTTTTGTGACTGCCTATAAGGAGACAAATCTCAAGGTGTATAATGTATACATAGTTCGATAATAAATGTACTTTGAACTTTGACCTTTACTCCAAATTTTGTACATTTTTCTTAATGAGGCCTATTCAATGCTGGCAATAAATGCAAAAAGTGAGAAAATGTTCAAGGACCTACCAGCCTTCAATGTAAATGGCAACTAAAAAAGACATAATATCAGTATGAAGCTTAAATATTTATGCTCTTTAAATAGAAAGAGTATTGACATTGATGTTTTTGAAACCGGTTGCAAGAGATAATGGCAAAAATGTTATTTCTGAATTATAGCGAATCCTCTTCTTATTGTTTTTTTTCTTGAATAAGTTTTTCAAGGCTTTGTTTACACAATTTTAAATCTTCAAAGTTGCTGGGATTTGAACAGGTGCCATTAGAGCCTTAATTTTCAGAAGTTCAGGCTGATTTGACTAAGCATAAGCCCTTTGAACTGAAAACCAGTACATTCTGTTTTTTACACTGCAAGATAATATAGGATTTGATTTTTCACCTGTTAGGTATGAATGAACAAAACAACACACACAAAATGCTGGAGGGGCTCTGCAGGCCAGGCAGCACCTATGGAAAAAAGCGCAGTCGACGTTTCGGGCTGAAACCCGTCGGCAGGACTGGAGGAAAAAAGCTGAGGAGTAGATTTGAGAGGTGGGGGAGGGGAGAGAGAAACGCCAGACAATAGGTGAAACTTAGAGGGGAGAAATGAAGTAAAATGCTGGGAAGTTGATTGGTGAAAGAGACAGAAGGCCACAGAAGAAAGAAGAAAGGTTGGGGGGAGGTGCAGGGGTGGAGTACAAGAGGGAAATGGTGGGGCCTTTTTGGCCTGAAACGTCAACTGTGCTTTTTTTCCATAGGTGCTGCCTGGCCTGCTGAGTTCCTCCAGCATTTTGTGTGTGTTGCTTGGATTTCCAGCATCTGCCGATTCCCTCTTGTTTATGAAAGAACAGAAAATGGTTTTAACACCTATTCAAAGCTATTAAATGCAAACAACAGTGTTGGTCTTAAATCCCCTCTATTTGGTCCCAATCACTATTGCCTCGCGTCCCTTTCAGTTGAGAGATTATCAAGTTACAAAGCTGGGTGAAGAGCAGGCTCACATAGCTGAAGTGAAAATACAATTCATCTGTGTTACTGGCCATGGGATCACATGTAACTGTTAGGTCCAAGCTGCTTAATGGCAGCCTATCAGTCAGTGGTTGGAACTAGTTACTGTGACTCATTCCTATTCACAGATTCCCATCCTTCCATCTGGCAAGCTGAAACGTCTGGCAATGCATTGATCAAACTAATTATTGCACAGGACTAGTGGAACTGTGCTTATGGTCAAACCATTAGCTGCTTGTGTATAATAATGGAACAAACTGAAAAATGAATTGGAATATGAGTTATGACACATATGGCGCAGCATGAAATAAGATAGCTTGGCACAAAGAGAATGGATAAGAATTTAAAAAGAATGGATGGAATTCACTAGGTAAATAAAGCATTAATCCAAAATGAAGCTTGTATTTTCACTCCCTATGGCTGAAAGAATTCTGGCAAATCATAGCATAAGCTTCTTCTAGACTTAGAAAAAGGTTCTGAGATGATGATTTGTATATGATATTATGGCAATGGAATGCAGACAAATAAAGTTCAGCAGAAAATGACCTATAACGAGTACACTTGCTCAATGTAGTACCTAGGAATACGTAAGCGCAGCACCTCAGTCCTAGTAAAGGGTCTCAGTCCAAACTGTCGCATGCACTCTTTTCCATTGATGCTGCCTGGCCTGCTGAGTTCCACCAGCATTTTGTGTGTGTTGCATCTATACATTAAAAATTTTATACTGAAACATCTTCCAGCGGCTGGTCTGAATTTAATGGGATAGGAAACAATGTTCTCAATGTTACCAGTTCAGGAGTCATGCTGTCAACGATGGCTCCTGCTGAGATTTCCTGAATTTGGTTTCAGCTGTGCAGTGAGGAGACAGTAAACTGGCATCTCAGTCTCAGGAGGCAGGAAAACGTTTCTGAAAATTTTAATAATTCAGCAGCGAGTGTTCAATTGTTAACTTCAATCCATAATAAACATTGCAATAAATACCACCACAGCAGCCGATCATTTTGCCTATGAAGATTTGGCAGCATTGTTCTCCACTTAAGCTATGTAGTCAAACCCGGTTCCTGAACTTTGGGACAGCATGTCAGTGTAGTAGTTAGCACAATGCTTTACTGTACACGCGATCCAGGTTCAATATGGAGTTTGTATTGTTCTCCCTGTGACTGTGAGGGTTTCCTCCCACAGTCCAAAGATATACCGGCTGGTAGGTTAATTGGTCATTGTAAATTTTCCTGTGATAAGGCTCAGATTAAATTGGGGCGTGGCTCAAAGGCCCTCCTCCACACTGAGTCTCAATAAGTAAATATTTAAATAAATAAGCACCTTTTCTTTGTTTATTTGAGCAGCATCTCATACAGGTGATGAATTTACCAACACCAACTTCACGCATTTGATCGCAGAGCATGCTGAAGGAGGCTTAACTCAGAATGAATTGTTTACTTGGCTGGAGAATATTGAATAGGTGACATAAAGAGGAGAACTGAATAAGAAACAGTCCACACAGGCATGAACACAAAACATGTAAAATCAGAATAACGACAAAAAAATTCATGCTTTGTGTTTTTTTGTCTGTTTTCTGGACATCGTTATTTGTTTTAGCTTAAGACATTGTTTATATCCTAAAGAGCAGAGCACTTCTGTGCATGATTAATATTAGTGTGCCTGACCTTTTCCTAGCAGTAAGTGTGCTCCTAATGACACCGTTTAGATCCCAATCAAAATGATAAATATAGATCCTGTTGTTCCTCTTTGCAGACTATTTAAGCCTCATTGTAATTGTACCATTGTAAAAGCTGTTTTTTTGCAAGAAAATATTTTAGGAATATCCTACTTTTCACATCAGAGAATTCAATGTTTGATTAAAAATGGTTGCTTAACAACCAGAGGCATTGAACATATCTCTGTCAAAAAAAATTCCAGTTTGCTATATCCTGTCAGTGAAGTTTCTTATTGAAAACTCTGCGAAGCACCTTCCTTCAGCATGTGTCATCGCACAATGGCATTTCCTTTCCAGCTGAAGCATTAATGATGTGGGTTGAAAGTGTCAATGAAGTCCTGAAATGTTAACTGCATGTACATGGATGGATGGACTCCAGAGGCAAAAAGGTATGCAGAAAGTTAGCAAGTATTAATGAATGTCAGATCTCTGCCTGCACTAGCAGAGTTGTGAACTGCAACATCCCATTGCGCACAGGCCTTCAGTTTGAGAAGCCACATGTTGCATGAAATTAAAATGTTTCAAAGGATTTCTTCGAGAAACTTTAAAAGACTCAACATGCCTACAACACATTGCGGAACAATTCCATAAAGATTAATATTTCTGTATTGCTTTTTTAGATTAAAGATCATGCAGTTTTAATGAGAAGATACATTTCAAGGTTAAGAAGTCTGCAGGTGGCATAAAAATAGGTGATGCAGCAGCGAGTGAAAAAGTTTATCAGGATCTGTCGGGTGGTCTTGATCAGCTCGCTAAGTGGGCTGAAGAATGGACATGGTACTCAATCCAGATGTGTGCAAGGTGTTGCATTTTGGCAAGTCAAACCTGGGCAGGATGCAAACAGAAGAGTAATGCAGAGCAGGGGGACCTAGCAGTTCAAGTACATAGTCCTCTGAAAGGGGCGCCATAGATAGACAGGGTGATAAAGAAAGGGTTCGGCCTGCTGGCCTTCATCAGGCATGACATTGAGCATAGGAGGTGGGACTTTATATTGCAGTTTCTCTACATTGGTAAGGCTCCACCTGCAATAATGTGTACAGTTTTGGTCACCCTTCAATAGGAAGGATGTCATTAAGCTGGAAAAATTGCAAAGACAACTTAGGGAATTTTGGCAGGATTCAAGAGCTTGAGCATCAGAGAGGTTGGGCAGGCTAGGGCTGCATTTATTGGACACTGTGTACACTGCTTAGAGCTTCATTTAATGATAAATCTCATAGCAGAGGTTATTTTGTTCCACCCCACCTTCCTCTTTAATCTCTTTCTATTTCATTGGAAAGCTCTGTAAACTGGAAGGTAAGCTGCAATTTCAGTATCACTTTTTAGCCATATTTCCATAACACCTCTGAATTCCCTCCTCCGTGTGACTATTACTGCCTTCAGCTTATCAACCCTATAGTTTCTAAGTTCAAAGTAAATATATTATCAAAGTACATACATATTAGCATATACTACATTGAGATTAATTTTCTTGTAGGCACTTACAGGAAAAAAATATGACAGAATTTTACAACAAATACTATACATAAATAGACAAAGACGGGCAAATATCAACTGTGATCTGCAATAATAAGACAAACTGTGCAAATAAAATTAGTACTGAAAACATGAGATGCAAAGAATCTGTAGGTTTTAGAATCTGTTTGGAATAGTTGCGAATGAAATTATCCATACCCGTTCAAGAACCTGATGGTTCTAGAGCAATAACTGCTCATGAGCCTGGTCGTGTGGGACCGAAGTCTCTGTACCTCCTACCCAATACTGGTAGTGATAAGAAGGATGGATAGTGGAGACCTTCGATGATGCTTGCTGCTTTCTTGTGGCAGCACCCCATGTAAATGTACTCAATAGTGGGGAGAGTTTCATCTGCGATGGACTGGGCTGTATCCACCACCTTCTGTAATCTTTGCCACTCATGGGCGTTCGTGCTTCCATACCAGGCCAACATGAAACCAGTGAGGATACTCTCCTCTGTGCACCTTCAGAAGGCTGTCAAAGTTTTTGGTGAAAAGCTAAAACTGCACAAACACCTAACTAGTGGCACTGTTCTGCTTTCTTTCTGATGAGACTAATGGGCAGGTCCGAGGACAGATCTTCTGATATGTCGATGCCAAAAAACCGTAAACCTGCTGACCTTCCCCTAATGAGGACTGACTCATGGACCTCCAGCTTCCTGTAACTCTATGGTCCAGGAAGAAGAACTGATAATCAGCTCTATGGTTTTGATGACTTTGATGAGAGGTTGTTGTGGCATCACTCCACAACATTTTCAATGCTGGTTCATCATCATCTTGACTTGACTGCCACCAACCAGCTTGCATTTTGGTACATACAGACAGATTTCTATTTTGAATCCACATTTGCTCTTCTCTTCTGCATTATATTATTCACATACTATGAGCTGGTGCTCTTTTCATTATTAACTATTCTCCATGGTATTTAATGAATGATTTATAAAAATATTCTCCACCCATGTCGGTAATATACTTTCGATATTTTTCGATAACAAACGTTTACAGACATGTCCACACAGTTGCATTCCCTACTGTTACCATGACACATTGTTTGCATTTATGCTGATGGATTGGTCAGTGGACATGATTACAGAGATTTTGTACCCTTAATACCAGGTGATTAGTTATTGGAAGTTAACTAAAGGATATCTTAATTGTTTAGATGTTAGCAATGCTACTTAAAATGCCTGACTGCCTTCTGTAAAGTTTTCTTCTTTGCTGCTCTCTACTTTTACTTTTCAATACCTAACTATTTCATGAAAATATAGATAACTTGTTCCAAAAACTCTTTAGTGTCTTTTGTCTTTAATCTTTACATTTTGTTTTTAAAGCATCCCACTGAGCTGAAGGTGCTTTATATTTTTTCTCTTCACATGGCTGGGAAAAGTATTCTCATCAGCCTTTACCAGAAGCTATCCCTCCTCTCTTTTTTTACTCTTTAAGATGCATTGCTTTGCTTGGCTAAGAGTTTAAGAAATATAACGTCCATTTCTAACTTGCTTCAGTTTTAGTTTTAGATTTTTTTAAACAGTAGATGTTAATTTCTGTAGCCAAAGGTTTTG
Source organism: Hypanus sabinus (assembly GCF_030144855.1). Taxonomy (NCBI): domain Eukaryota; kingdom Metazoa; phylum Chordata; class Chondrichthyes; order Myliobatiformes; family Dasyatidae; genus Hypanus; species Hypanus sabinus. Next base: position 42,568,314 of record NC_082716.1, on the reverse strand, counting down.
TTCCAACCATGAGATATAGTAACATATGTCAGTAAAACATTCTTTCCTGATAAGTGTGACAACAAATTGAATGTTAAAGTTTTCATGCAGATGAAATCTAAGAGATTCAATGATTAAGTTTGTATTTATCTCAACAACAGCTTCAAATAGAAGGCACTGTACAGAACATGATTTTTAAAAAGGAACAAGGAACCATTAGATGGAATGACTAAAAGACAATCAACAGATTCAAATATTTGGCACATACATAGCTGTCCTTGAACATCCCCCAGTTGCAGTTCTCTCTGAAGATGAAACATCTATGGATATTTTCACTTGTCTATTTCACAATATTAAATTCTGTTGGAATACAACCAAAGCATTAAGGCACTTCAGTACTTGCATTTTAGTTCCATAGATTTTACCTATCTATTTCTCAGTTTTAATATCTAACTTTTACTTGTAGACTTTATATTGTGCAATATTTAAATGGTTGTTTGGTTATACCTTTGCATTCTGTTTAAATATTTAAAATATAGGAGCAGCGTGAAGTCAATTCACATGCTTCATTATGTAGGGGATTCTAATAACTTTTTTTAAAACGGTGATTTAAATAGTATAACAATCTCTTCTTCAGGGTGTTGATGGAGCTTTCTCTCTCTTGTTTTCTAGTAACATTTTAACTTCTCAGGCTGGAAGGAAGTGCCTGGTGGTATACCCCAGGGATCAATTCTTGCTCCTCAATTGTTTGCTCCTTCTATATTGTTGCAGAAGGAAATGCAAGGTTTCCAAGCTTGTTGTTTAAACCAATATATGCACAAGGGCACGATGTGACAAGGGAACTGTGACGCCACAATGGAATAAAGACAGACTGAATGAAAACCTGGAAAATGGAATTTAAAGTGAGCTCCTAGACTTCAGTAAAAGGAAACAGTAGTAAGAATAGAGTGAGACTGAAAATGAGTGAAATTCAGAGTGATCTGGGTGTCACAGTAAGTTAGCAGGCAGGTACAACCAGTAGTTACGAAGGCAAATGGTGTTTTAGGCTTTCTTGCAAAGGGATTTGGTATTTAAGAACGGGGTGCATTTATTACAGCACAGGGTGTTTGTCTGATGGTGGTGGAATGGTGGGTGCTCTATGCCAGGAATGCAGTGCATAGTTTTGGGTCCCTTTACCCAAGAATGGACATGAAAAGATTCCTCAGTTTAATACCTCGGAAGTCTATCAAGAAAGGCTAGAACGTTTGTTCCTGTCTTCTCTGGGGAATGAGATGTGATCATATTCAAACATGTAAGATTGTAAGATTCTGAGTGGGCTTCACAGAGTAGATGTGAAGTTTTCACAACTGGGTAAGTCTGGATCTGGGGCGGGGGACAGTTACAAAGTAAGACTGATGTGCAAGTAAATTTCATTTCTCATTGGGTAGTGGATCGCTGGAGTTCTCTGTCCCAGGAGATGATGGAGGCCAGAATTCCTTAAACTAAATATTAATTTCTCTGTCATTAAGTCTCTGCAGTGAGTTCCTGTCACAGATTCCGTTCTCTGGCAACCAATTCCACTGCTAACAATGGGAGGTAATAGAAACTGAAACCAATCAGTTTCTTGGAGCTGTATTTGATTCACATTGAAGTTCAAAGTTCAAATTCAAATAATTTTATCATCAATGGACATGTGTGTTACAATATACTACACTGAGATTTATTTTCTTGTAGACATTCACAAGGAAACACAATGAAAAACCGCACACAGCAAGATGGACAAACAGCCAATGTGCAATAGTCAACAAACTGTGCACATAGAAAACAGAAGAAAATCGCAAAATAATAATAAATAAACAAGTGATAAATTTCGAGAGCATGTGTTATAAGGTTCTTGAAAGTGAGTCCATAAGTTGGGGAATCAGTTCATGTTGGGGTGAGTGAAGTTATCCTGTCTGGCGCAGGAGCCTGAACGCTCCTGTACCTCCTTCCTGATGGCCTGGATGATGGTGGATGTGCTTTCCTGGAAGTGTTCCTTGTAGGTGTGCTTAATGGCAGGGAGGGTTTTGCCTCTGAGATCTTCAGTAAAACTGCTTAAGCTCAATTCTGCAACATCTCTATAACACCACTGTCTCAGCTCACTTCAACCATGCCTTAGTTGTCTGTAAACAAATATTATTTGGCTATACCATCATGCCCTTAGTAAGAATCAACAAGCTCCGAAACGTGGGCCTCTGTACCTCCCTCTGCAATTGGACCCTTGATTTCCTCACCAGTAGACCACAGTGTGTGTAGATCGGAAACAACATCTCCTCCTCATTGACAATCAACACTGGTGCACCTCAGGGACCCGTGCTTAGCCCACTGCTCTACTATCCCAACACCCATGACTATGTGACTATGCAAAGTTCAAAAGTTCAAAGTAAATTTATTGTCGAAGTACGTAAACGTCACCCTGAGCTGAATTTTCTTGCGAGCATACTTAATAAATCCATAATAGGATAATAACCATAAGAGAATCAATGAAAGACTGCACTAACTTGGGAATTCAACCAGTGTGCAAGAAACAACAAATACACAAAGAAGAAATAATAATAATAAATAAATAAACAATAACTATTGAGAAAATAAGATGAAGAGTCCTTGAAAGTGAGTCCATAGGTTGTGGGAAATTATTTCCTTTGGTTCAAGAGCCTGATGGATGAGGGGTGTTATCTGTTCCTGCACCTGGTGGTTTGAGTCCTGAGGCTCCTGCACCTTCTGCCTGAGAATATTGAAAGAGTACAGAAAAAATTTACAAGGACGTTGCCAGGACTTGAGGGCCTGAATTGTAGGGAAATGTTGAATAGGTTAGGACCTTATTCCCTGGAGAGTAGGAGAATGAGATTAGATTTGATAGAAGTGCACAAAATTATGAGAGGCGTAGATAGGGTAAATTCAAGCAAGCTTTTTCCACCAAGGTTGGGTGAGACCAGAAGTAGCGATCAAGTGTAAGGTGAAAGGTGAAATATTCAGGGGAAACCTGTGGGGAAACTTCTTTACTCAGAGGATGATGAGAGAGCGAAACAAGCTGGCAGCAGAAGTAGTGAATGAGGGTTCAATTACACATTTAATAGAAATTTGGGTAAGTACACGGGTGGGAGGGAAATGGCCGACTATGGTCCAGGTATGGGTTGATAGGAATGGGCAGACATGATGTAGATGGGCCAAAGGGCCTATGCCCATGCTGTAGTGCTCTAGGACCCTGTGTAACTTCTTGTTTAGAGAACATGTTCAAAATTTTCCTTGGGCCTGCTCCAATTGATTGCTGGAGCTTTCATTCACGTTTGCTGGAATCTAATCATAACAGATCTAGGTTTCCACAGATTTTAATCAACACCAACTGATTGGAAGAAGATCAAGGAAATTTCCACATTTAAACAAAAAATATTTCTCTGATAATTAGAGTGTAAGTAGTGATACATTACATTTATTACACAACATTAATATACACTAATATCCACTAACTGTGTATGTAGTATTAAGTTCTGCATTGGCTAAATTACTGAGACACTGATCATTCAGGGGGCCAAAACAGTAAATGTAGATGAGGGCAGCATACTCCAGGCAGAAAGAGCAAACAGCCTGTGACACAACTCTTTGGGATGTAGCTGGAAAATCTGCAGTAGCACAATTATAACATCAATATCTTTCTTCTGTTTATTTCCCTTAATAGCCATTGCTCACCACTGTAGCTTTTTAAACAAATTTTACTTTAAAGTTATACTGAAACAAATGTCAATTACAGCTTTTATGGAACAACTGTAAACTCTTGAATTACAGAAACAGAACCCAAATGCGCAGTAGTGCTCTCAAACATCAGCTTCAGCTATTCAAGCACATTCTTTCTCCTTTCTGAGAACCTCGGGTCAACAGTTCAATATTGCAACCATCAGCTGAAGTCAGTCATGAAATGGGTGTCTGGTTTATTTATGTTTTTAACTTTATATAAACCTGACACCTCAATGATGGTGAATAAGAAATAAATCTGCATGTTGTACACAAATGGAAACCCAGTTATCTAGTAATTTTAACATGAAACAGAAGATTCTGACAATGGAAGCCAAAGAGCTGTGGGTAATTATCAGTGTGGATAATGTAATCCTCACATTAATTGTAAAGACACATCTTACGAGTAGAGTTATTTTCTGTTAAACTTTATCATAAGTGGAATCTCACAGGGTGCTCAGGTTTACTTCTGTCCTAGAATCTTAGCGCTGGCTGACAGACTCCTAATATCTTATTTGGATCCTTTCCAAACATTCAGCGAAGCCAATGGAGTGAAGCGAAACATTTGCTTCCTGTAATTCTTAAAGAAATATCTTTCCATATTGCATATGGAATATTTATTAAATGCCATTCTATGCATTCCATTTGTCAGTTTAGTATTTTTAAATCATATTTTTAACGAAGAACAAATTGGCACTTGTCCCCATGGAGGTAAATGAGATAGGAATGAACTAATATTCTAATTCCATTCCATTTTCATCATTTTCCTGTAGGAATGGAAAAATCTTTGTAATAACTCAAGTTTCAAAGCCTAACTTATTGAATTCTAATTTAAAATATGATTAAGTGGAGGGCTTTGGTAAGAAAAATATGAATGCAATCTAAGCTGCTTTGGGATGGATGTATGCTTACTAGCGATGGTTTGTTGTGCATTATTAAAACATTGAAGTGTGAGGATCAGAATCTGAGCAGAGATCACATCAATAAACAGCACGTCTTACAATCGCTGTAAACTAAAAACAGAAAACACAATGTGTATCAGCATCTGTAGTCATGACTGTTGATGAAAGGTTGACATCCAAAACATTAAGTTGTCATTTTACAGAGAAAATCAAGCAAGAATACAGAATAGAAGTTTCACTGGAACATGCACAACCACAATTAAATGAACATATATAATAAGAAATTAATATTGTGCATATCATTTGTCCATTAGCAATTCTGATATTTTTTTGGTGTAAAGGTGTCCCCCCCATCCTTTACAAATGTAGAGCGTTCATATGAATCCTTTCTTAAGCCGGAATGGCGTAAAGCGAAGAACCATTAATTTATATGGGAAAAATTTTCGTAAAAGCAAAAATCCTCTTAGTAATGTGAAAACAGGTTACTAATGCAGGTCTTTTGTTACAGTGAAGTGGTGTAAAGCGAACATTTGTAAAGTGGGGGTACACTTGTACCCGATTTGTCAATACAGTACTTTTCCCTTGAGGTCAACAAAGTGAAGGAGCTGGTCATTAACTTCAGAAAGGGTGGGGTGGTGTATATGCTCCGTCTACATCAATGGTGTTGAGGTTGTGATGGTTCAGACCTTCAGGTTCCTAGGTGTGAACATCGTCAATACCCTGTTCTGCTCCAACTAGGTTGATGTCATGGCCAGGAGAGCACCTCAGTGACTCCACTCCCTCAGGCAGTTAAGGAATTTCAGAATGTCCCTCTTGACTCTTACCAATTTTTATCAATGCACCATAGGAAACATATCACCATCTTACCCCAGAAACTGGTGCGAAACCTGTCTTTGCTGGGTCTCAACACCTCCCTCTGCAATTGGATACTGGACTTCTTTACAGTAAGGCCACAGTCAGGCCACGTGGGCAGCAACGTCTCCTGTCCCGTTACGCTGAGCACTGGCGCTCCCCCAGGCTCCGCCGCTGTTCACAAGACTGACACATAACTGTGTTGCAGGATCCAGCTCAAACCGTGCCATCAAATTTGTGGATAACGCAATAGCCTTATCAAGAATGATGACGAGATGGAGTATAGAGAGCAAGTGGAGTGGCTGGTGGATGAACAACCCAAGCCTGAATGTGGAGAAGATGAAGGAAATCATTGTGGACTTCAGACAGACCATCCCCCTCTGCGAATACATGGCTCCTCTGTAGAGAGAGTTCCTGGGAGTTCACATCACGATGACCTCACCTGGTCCGCAACCTGAAGAAGAGGGCACAGCAATGCCTCCACTTCCTAAGAAGTTTGAGGCAGCCAAGGCTCCCCAATGGCCCCCTGCTTCTTAACCGTGCTTTACAGGAGCACCATTGAGAGCGTCCTGACAAGTTACATGGCCATCTGGGATGGGAGCAGTCGAGCATCGGACCAGAAGTCCCTACAAAGGACTGTGAGAACAGCTGAGAGGATCATAGGAAACACCCTGCTATCCATCGGGGACATTTATCAGGAGTGCTACGTATGTAGGGCCCTTAGTGTTATTAAGAATCCCGCTCATTCGTCCAGCATCCTCTTTGACTTTCTACCATCAGACTATGCTGCATAAAAACAAGAATGGTCAGGATGAGAAACAGTTTCTTCCCCCAGGCCATTAGGATTCTGAACTCCCTGCTGCATCGTATTCAGTGTCACTGGTTAATCTGTTCCATACCTTATCATATTTAATTTTAATACACTTTAGTTTGTTACCTATGTGTGATTAATCTGTAGATTTTATCCTCACCTTCATAAGTTATTGCGTGTTACGTGTGTTATGTGTTCTATTGTGCTTTACATTCTGGTTCAAAGAAACATTGCCTCATTTCTAGCCACATGATATGGTCATATATGCTATATACATGCATATAGTTAAATGACGTAAACTTGACTTGACTTGAACGAACCTCTTGTGCAAAAAGATGGCTTCTTGGACTCACAATCTACCTCTTTGTTGTGATCTTGCACTTTACGAATTACCTGCACTACACATTTTTGGTACCTTTAACACTTCATTCTGCATTGCTCTTGATGATCTTATTCTGGCTCAAGGCACTGTGTTGTGAATTGATCTGTATAATAGACAATATGCAAGACAAGCTTTTCATTGCACATTTGACAGGAATAAAACAATACCAATAGGGACTGACCATTTTCAGACTTTTGCATTGTTATAGAAATCAACAGGTCAACGGTAAGACTAAAGTTTATGGTAACCAGCTATTAAGCATAACAAGGTACTGCTGAATGTTATTCCAGGTAATAAAATTCATGTATAATGATCACTGAAAAAGGGACTAATTATTGCCCTAACCTCTGCAATGTTTTTAGTTTGGATATAATTACATGATAAATGTCAGTTTCAAGTTTCAAATCAAAATTACAGCACTAAACACAAAGGATTACTTCCAGAACATCTGGTGTCCTAAATTGTATTTTGCAATTGCTGTGAGAAAATATTAACTCCATTTCTGTATAATTAAGAACCTTTCAGGTCTGCATGCATAGAAAAGTATTTGTGCTCATACACCAGACAAAATGCAAAATACAGCACATGCTAGCAATCTGAATTAAAGGAAAATAGAAAATATTGGAAACCCTCAGAGTCAGACAGTACCTTTGAAGTGTAAAATAAAAGACTTTTGATCTGAAATACTAAAGCTGCCTTCTGAGTGCCCTACCAGCTGAGTGCTTCCAGCACTTCTTGTTTTTATTCCCAAGCCTGGCCTCAATTGGGTTTCAGGATATTGTTTTCCAACGTTCCTTGCACATTGAAGCTGCGTCCAGAGAGCCAGGCCTAATATCGGCCCATCAGAAAATTGACTCAGTCAGATGCATTAAAATTGAAGATATTTAAAATGAGGTCTTTTGTTTTTACAGGTGTAGTTGGTGATATGAAGTTTGATTCAAATTCCTTCCTAGTAAATAGGTATGGCTCTAAGAAATGCTCACTCTTGTATTGTGATCTCTACAGGAAAGAGTCAAATCAGCTTTCAATGAACATGGTCTACTGGAACTCATCAAACTAGTTTGTGAGGCCCAGCAGGTGATGTGGGTCTCTGAAAATTTTAACCTTTTAGGAGTAAGGGCCATTTCTGATCACAAATTTCGTTGCCATCATTGACAGAGCAATGTACTCTGTTAAACAGACTTAGGCATGATCAGTGCTTGGGACGGAGACCACTCTAAGTGCTATCTGCAATAAACTTAGATTCAGCTATTAGACTGAATTGATATCCAAACTAGAAGCTCAGTCACTTTGCCAGTTACAGAAAACTGACATTAGCCATCAGTGGATGATTTGACAGTGATGTATGATGGAAAAATACCACGTCCTTGATTTCTTTTTTGATTTTTTTCAATAATAACCTAGCCAATGTACTTTTCTGAGCTTGGAAGAACATCATAAAAGTTCACCTCAAAATAATAATTGCTGGAATTAGTTGGCAAGATTATTTTTAACTTGCTTATGTTGCACATTCTAATTTTTAAATTTATTTCTGCTTTCCTTTCCTCCCCTGACTGCAGCAACAGCCCAGAGGCAGGTGTATGGCTCACTAAGTCCTTCACAAACTTTGTTCTGAGCTTAGCACGAGTAAGCTTCTTTTGAATGAATTCATCCAGTTTTCCTCTGACTCTAAGGACCTTGAACCTGGCCCTGTGAAATGGGTCTCACAATGGTGGACCTGCATAAGAGCTATTGTGATGAGCACAAATAGTTTATTCCGACGTGTGATGGGGAGTATGGGAACAACAAAACACATTGAATACGATCAGATAGTATTTTCTTCTCCTCCTGATCACTCCAATGAGCTCAGCACAATTTAAATTGTTGCCCAGCAGCCCAAAGCACTCTACAGGGGAATGAATAACAGTCATGAAAATGCTGGGGCAGAACCTACAGAGATCAGAGAAATAGAAATAAACCTAGGCGCTGAAATACACATACTTCATATGGTCCGTGACAATGCAGTGCAGCGATTGTATTTCCCTTGAGTGGGGTTTCTAGAACTATTGGCTACTGTTGTAGAATGGTCTGATCATTTAGCTCGTGGGATGAAAAGACATTTCTTCACCTAGAACAGAGCAAGTTTGCAGAACTCTCTACCCACAGGCTGTGGCGGCTTAGTTACTGAGTATCTCCAAAGCAGATTGATAGTTTTTTATACTAAGCTAATCGTGGGTTGAGGAGGTAGTGCAGGGAAGAGGCGCTGAGCTGAAAAGTCTTACTGAATGGCAGTGCAGACATGAGGGACTGAACTGTCAGCCTGCAACTGCTCTCCTTTGTATTTCTGTTGTTACTGTAATCAAATGGACAGGTAGAAGCACCAGTCAGGGGCATATACAAATGCCACTTAAATTAACTGTCAAGCACTGAATTCATGAAGGGGTTTTAGCCATTGTGAATAATAATTTAAGAATAATAGTTTAAAAATAATATTCAGTCAGGGTTTTAATGAGGTTTCTCTAATTTTCTGACAGTTTAATCTATGCACCCATAACTAATATGCATATTAATCCTGGCAACTTATTAATATTACTTTTATGCAATGTTGCTGTTGTTGCCACAACTCAGTCACTACTTTTGAATTTCATCTTGTGAGTCAGGTAGTGACTTACTTATTAGAATAATGAGTACTGGGAGAGACTGGCGGCCGAGGAAGACAATGACCTACATGCTAGAGGCTGGGCTGAGTTTCTTGCCAAAGGAGATTTGTTGTAGCAGAGGAAAGAAAGTAACTGGAATCATACCAGGGTGTTTATATCAGTAACACTGCCAATTTTACTCATTTATATCATTGCATTAGCCACTTACAAACTAGCTTGCAATGGTTTACTTTCCATTACAATGGCAAGACTTATCTAGCAGTGAGCTAGATAAATAGCTGAAAATCTCTGTGTAAACTGCGCTTGCAGGTATCACAGACCAGAAAGGATGTCAGTTTTCAGTGAAATAGCAAGATAGATGGGAAGAAGTTCTTCACCAAAGCTGCCCAAGGTCAACGACCTCACTGGACTGCCGAGGGGCATTAGACTGGATGTGACACTAAACTACGGCCACGTGCTGTGCGTTGGAGTGGTAAAATAGCAAGGTGGCTCCCTGCTCTACATTCTTCATTTGTCTACTCCTAGGAATTAAAAGCAGGCAGAAACATGTGAAAAATGTCTAGGCCCTTGTGCTCACAAGTAGTGTTTCCTTTTTTAAATTCAGTTTCCAGGATGAATGCAAGACCAGCATTTCTTGCCCATCCCTTCCTGCTCTGATGAGATGCATTCTGGAACCACAGAGACTGTCCATGACTGGTTTTCTGCGGTGTTGTAGGGTAGTGAAGAGTAACCCGCAATGATTTGGGCTAGCAGCAAATTTCATAGCATCATGGTGCTTCATGGGACAAAGCAGACCCTTTGCCCCACTGAGCCTGTGCTTGACCATCACACAGCTGTTCTTACACTTACAGTACCCAAACACATTACTGAGAATAGGTGTTCTTTTAAAAATATGGATGGCCTAATTAACTGAATTCAAATTTCATAGCTATTGTGGGCCGATTTCAACTCATAAAAATCCTGTAGATGCTGGAAATCCAAAGTAACACACACAAAATGCTGGAGGAACTCAGCAAGTCAGGAGTTAAGAGGGGTCTTGGTCCAAAACATTGACTGTTCAATAGTTCCATTTACTATCAGAGAATGTATACAATATCCAACCTGAAATTCTTGCTCTTCACCGACTTCCATGGAAACAGAAAGGTACCCGAAACGATGAATGGAAGTAACATCGTTAAACCCCAAAGTCCCTTCTCCCTCCTCCGATGCACAAGCAGCGGCAAAGTATCAAAGCCTCCCCCACCCCCACTTACTTCAGCAAAAAAGCATCAACACCCATGAGCCACCAAGCAAACAATAACAAAGCCCCCAGGAAAGACCATGATCTGCAGTGCAACAAAGATTGCAGATGCTAGAAATCTTGAGCAACAGACACAAAATGCTGGAGGAACTCAGCAGGTCAGGATCTGATGAAGGGTCTTGGCCCAGAACATTGACTCTATTTCCCTCCATAGATGCTGCCTGAGCTGCAGAGCCCATGCTTCCTCAGGAGTTTGCAAAGACTCAGCATGACGTCTATAACTTTGACTGACTTCTATAGATTTGTCATAGAGAGTGCATTGACTGGTTGTATCACAGCTGATATGGAAACACCAATACTCTTGAAAAGAAACTCCTGCAAAAAGCAATGGGTATGGCCCAGTCCATCAAGGGTAAAACCCTCACCACCATTATCTACAGGCAGTGCAGTCGCAGGAAAGCAGTATCCATCGTCAGGGACCCACCAACCAGGTCATGCTCTCCCGCAGCAACAGGGCGGACAACCAATGTGCAAAAGACAACAATCTCTGCAAATAGAAAAAGAAAGAAAAGAAATGAGCAATAAGTTTCTAGAACATGAGATGAAGAGTTCTTGAAAGTGAGTCCATAGGTTATAGGAAGATTTCAGCGATGGGGCAAGTGAATGTGAGTGCAGTGATCCCCTTCGGTTCAAGAGATTGCTGGTTGAGTGGTACTAACTGTTCCTGAACCTGGTGTTGTGAGTCCTAAGGCTCCTGGACTTTCTTTCTGATGGCAGCAGAAGTAGATCAAAGCAGCTGGAGTAGTAGGCCCAAGCCTCGATCTCAGTTCATCATTTTAGCAGAGTAAAAAATGACATGACACTCTCAGAAATGGCAGCCATTGGAGAGAGGAATGAACATCGTGGGAGAGCAAGTGAAATCAGTGCGATCCTCGCCTCTGCATTTGCCCTTTTTAGTCTATCTGGACCGTTGTCTAAACTGCCCAAGCCCTGAGTAGAGCCTCCCTCTAGCACCAGGCCCCAGTACGGTGACACACCCGGACTGCACAGCCTGAAGCCATTCTCAGTCTCACCAAATCGGCTCGGCGCTTGGAGCGATCCACCCTCACAGCCGGGTTAGGTGGCCGGGCATCAATACTCTTCCACATCGACTCCTCTCCAACAACGACAGCGATAATAACTCTGTCTGTGACCGTGTCTTGAACACATTGTTACATTCCGGCTTTGGGATGACCCATCCTTTGAATCAGCTTCACCTCCACTTGCTTCTTCATTGTTTGCAGTGATAGCTGACCACAATTCACTTCAGGAGTTTAGTGATCCTAGCAGTCGAGTCGGGAGACACTGAGGAAACCAACAATTCCCAGGTTGACAAGTCCCGGATTGGAGGTCTGTATAGGCAGGTCAGTGACCTCACCTTCCATGTCACTGGTATTGGAGGTATGTGTGAGTCTTGAAGTTCAAACCTGTGACTGGTGAGTCCTATGGACAAGGCCTGAGGATTAAACCGTGATCAGAGAGTCCTGGAGTTGAAGCCCAAAGGTCAAACTGGTGATTGAAGAGTTCTGAGGTCACTTAGGTCGGTGAAGGTCCTGAGGGCAAAACCAAAGGTCAAAATCCAGAGCTTGGCAGGTGTAGGGGTAGAAGCCTGAAGGTTGAAGTCCCTGCGCCAGCTTATGCTGGGGTTGGAGGTGTGTGTGTGTGTGTGTGTGTGTGTGTGTGTGTGTGTGTGTGTGTGTGTGTGTGTGTGTGTGTGTGTGTGTGTGTGTGTGTGTGTGTGTGTGTGTGTGTGTGAGAGAGAGAGAGAGAAAGGGGCTTGTTTAACTTTTGTTTTGTTATTGCTGTTGGTGCTCATGTTCTGCTAACATTGTAGCTATGCTATACTACGTTAGTGTCAGAGTATGTGGTGACACTTGCAGGCTGCCCCAACAATACTTCTTTTTAAGACCATAAGACATAGAAGCAAAATTAAGCCATTTGAGTCTGCCCTGCCATTCCATAATAGCTGATATATTATCCCTTTCAACCCTGTTCTCAAACCTTCTCTCCATAATCAAAAACCTATCAACTGCTTTAAAAATGCTCAAAGACTTAGCCTCCACAGCCATCTGTGGCAATGATTTCCACAGGTAAAAAAAATCCCTTATCTCTGTTCTAAATGGATGTCCCTCTATTCTGAGGTTATGCCCACTGGTCCTAGAATCTCCCATTATAGGAAACATCCTTTTCACATATACTCTATCTGGGCCTTTCAATATTCAATAGGTTTCAATGAGATTCCCCATTCTATTAAACTCCAGTGAGTACAGCCCCAGAGCCATCTAACACACCTCATACGTTAAAACTTTCATTCCTAGGATCATTCTCCAGAAACTCCTCTGGACCCTCTCCAATGCCAACGCATCATTTCTTAGATATGGGGCTCAAAACTGCTCACAATACTCAGTGCAGTCTGACCAATGGCTTGTAAAGCCTCAGCATTGCATCCTTGATTTTATATTCCAGTCCTCTCAAAATGAATGCTAACATTGCATTTGCCAACCTCACCACTGACTCAACCTGCAAGTTAACCTTTAAGGAATCCTGTATGAGGACTCCCAAGTGCTTATGCATCTCTGATGTTTGTACTTTCTCCCCATTTTGAAAATAGTCCATGCCTTTATTCCTTCAACCAAAGTTCATGACCAACACTATATTCCAACTGCAAATCTTTGCCCATTCTCCCAATCAGTCTATCTACAGTCTACCTGCTTCCTCAAAACTACTTGCCCCCACCTATCTTCATATCATCCCCAAACGTGGTCACAAAGCCATTAATTCCTTTTTCCAAATCATTGACAGATAATATGAAAAGAATCGGTCCCAATACTGACCCCCTGTGGAACACCACTAGTCACCAACAGCCAACCAACAAAGGCTCCCTTTATTCCCACTCTGTCATCTGCCAGTCAGACTATCTTCTTTTCATCTAGTATCTTTCCTGTAATACCATGGGCTCTTCTCTTGTTAAGCAGCCTCATGTGTGGCATCTTGTCAAAGGCCTTCTGAAAATCCAAATGAACTACGTCATCTGACTGTTAGCTCCGTTAAGAATTTCAACAGATATGTCAGCGAAGATTTTCCCTTGCCTCCGCATACCCCAAAACCTCATCCTTATTAATGGACCCCAACATTTTTCCAATCACTAAATTCAGGCTAACTGGCCTATAATTTCCTGTCTTCTGCTTCTCTTCCTTTTTAAAGAGCGGAGTGACATTTTGCTATTTTCCAGTCCTTTGGAACCATTCCAGAATCTAGTAATTCTTAAAAGCTCATTACTAATGCCTCAATAATCCTTTAGCTACCTCTTTCAGATAGATAGGGTGTAGTCCATCTGGTCCAGGTGATTTCAGACTTTTCAGCTTCCCAAGCATCTTTTCCTTAGTAATAGCAACATCACTCACTTCTGTCCTCGAAACTCTTGCATTTCTGACACTCTGTTAGTGTCTTCCACAGTGAAGACTGATGCAAAATACATCTGCCATTTTTTTTGGTTCCTCCTTTACTACCACTCCAACATCATTTCAGTGGTTCAATATTCACTCTCAATTCTCTTCTACTCTTTATATATCTGAAAAAGCTTTTGTATCAGCTTTTATTCTATTGGCTAGCCTTCTATCATATTTCATCTTTTCTCTCCTTATGGATTTTTAGTTGCTTTCTATAGGTTTTAAAAAGCTTCTCAATCCTCTACCTTCCTACTAATTTTTGCTAAATTATATGACCTCTCTTTTGCTTTTCTGCTGTCTTTGACTTCTCTTGCCAGCCACAGTTGCCTCACCTTTGGAATGTATCTTTCCTGCACCTTCCAAATTTCTCCCAGAGACTCCAGACATTGCTGTTCTGCCATCATCCCTGCTAATGTCACCTTCTAACCAGCTTTGGCTAGCTCCTCTCTTACACCTCTGTAATTCCCTTGATAATACTAATCCATCCGATTTTAGCTTCTCCTTCTCAAACTGCAGGGTGAATTCTATCATATTATGATCACTACCTCCTAAGGGTCTCTTCACCTTAAGCTCCCAAATCAAATCTAGTTTATTACACAACACCCAATTCAGAATTGCCTTTCCCCTAGTGGGCTCAACCACAAAATGCTCTAAAAAGTCATGTTGTAGGCATTCTACAAATTCCCTCCCTTGGGATCCAGCTGCAACCTGATTTTTCCCATCTACTTGAATATTGAAATCCCCCATGATGATCACAACATTGCCTTACATACCTTTACTATCTCCTGTTGTAATTTTGTAACCCACATCCTGGTTACTTTTCAGAGGCCTATATATAATTCCTAACACAAGTTGGTTAACACAAACAGTGTAATTTACAGTATATTTGAATGTACATAAATAAATCTGAATCTGAATTTAAAACATTGTATAGGAAGGAGATTCATTCTCTTCAAGTTCTCATTTGTTTTTCTGTTCTGTGACCTTGGTAGGATAGACCCAGCAGCAGCCCTATCTGTGAGGCAGAGGGGAGGTAGCGACAAGGTTGCATGCTCTTGTGGGAGAGAAGGAGAATTAGCATTAGCTGGCATCAGACAGGTTCTCAGCCAAAAATAAACTACTTCAAAGAAAGATTGAATAATTAAATCCAAAACCATCCTTTCAGATATCGTGGGGAAAAATAGGAAAATGCACTGGTTCAGGGCTATGGGACTGTGCATAAGGATAGATTTCATGAAGATTTACTTTATAACAAATTTGCTTTGCCAGTTTAGTTGGCTAAAGATAGTTGAATAGTTTTTGATTGTTGTAATATATAGAGTTAATTAAGGGTTATGGGGGAAGGCAGGTAAGTGTGGCTGAATTCATGGCCAGATCAGCCTTCATCTTACTGAATTGTGGAGCAAGCTTGACAGGCCAGATGGCTAGTTCTTGCTCCGATTTCTTATGTTTCTTATGCTTACTGTTGACGATACATATGGCAGTTTGGCAAGAAGGTGGATGAAGCTGTGTTGAATAATGGCTAGCCTCTGTTACAGGAAGAAACTAGGGATGATACTTTGCAAAGGTTCAAGTGTGTCACATTACTTCTCGGGGAGTGTAGGCGCTTTGTCTGTGTAGTTAAATGAGGAGAAGATGATGATGGGTTCTAAATGCTAAATGCAGACTGTTGTTGCCTTTTCTAATCAATAATGCACCAAATTCTGACTGTAACCTTAGATTTATGGAACAAGTATACATTCCAGCTTGTCATTTGAATTGCTCCGTGAGGCATGGAGTCATGATGTAATCAGTCAGGTATGTAGTGCTGTGGAGAGAATTGCTCACATGACAATAACAACTGAATTATGGTGACTGCTTCAGCTATTACATTACCTAAGATAAGCTGCCAGACAGAAAGGCATGCTCGGTACAGGAACACCAGCATGTGGATCAAGGATTAAGTTAGCAAAGCAAAAATCCTAGGGATATCCCCCGCAGAAGCAAGAGCCTCGTCCTGACACAATATTAGCCTCAGGCCTGAGATGATCTCCCTTTCCTCTGCTGTTCTCATCCCTTTCCTTCACTCTCTACTCTTGCCTCTACCCTTCCTTCCAACATCTCTCCCCTCAGTCTTTCATATCCCCGGTTCTTGCCTGTCAATCCTTACCACTCCTCCTTATCCCTCACCTGTACCCAGCCCTGTGTTCTACCCCCTGTCGTCATCTGCTTCCTCTTTCTCCTCGCTGGTTTGCGTTGCTGTGCTCTTCATGCCTGCAGCCACCCGTGGACAGGACAATGCCTTGTTCTGGTGCTTGCAATCAGCTTAGCCTCCGGTGCCTCCACCATGTGCAGAGAATGTGGACTGTTTTTCTGCGGCTTGAACCCCTTTCTAGGGCAAGCTTCTAACTTGCAGATGATGCTGGCCTGTTGTGCACTGTGCACACTGTGCCCACATAGGATTCCAGAATGCTAGTCATCTCTAGACCACTGTTTAGAGACGTTAACTGTGGTGGGTATGGGATCTGGTGACTGACATCAGCAAAGGCACATGATGATCACTTTATCCTGTAATGTGACCATGTTGCAACAAGTTGGAAAACACTTTATTTTATTTCTTAATTGCTATATTTGTTAGGAAGTAGAGGCTTGCATGTCTTTCCTTTTCATTTAAAGCAGTGTGTGAAGGTAGACATATTTTGGTGTGGCTTTTTAATTAAATGTTCACCATTGAATTTCTAGCAGCTTTATTCACGACCTTTTGTTTTCTTAGTCAAATTGAAAGGTTGAAGGGTCTTAGCACACAGATCCGCAGCTGGATCTTTAACTTCCTCACAGACAGGACACAGGCTGTAAAGATAGGAGACAAGCTCTCCTCGACAATCACTCTGAGCACCGGTGCCCCACAAGGCTCTGTACTCAGCCCCCTGCTGTAGTCACTGTACACCCATAATTGTGTAGCCAAGTTTCCATCAAACTCAATATATCAGTTTGCTGATAATACCACAATTGTAGGCTGCATCTTGGGTAATGATGCACCATCAATAACTCACACTGAGACGTAAGGCGAGATATCGGCTTTTATTGACTGGAAGAAGGAACCAGGAGTGAGTGTCCATCATACTATGTCCTGGAGACTGAGGCCGAGCGTCAGGCCTCAGATCGCCTTTATACAGGGGCCTGTGGGAGGAGCCACAGGAGCAGTCAGCAGGGGGCGTGTCCAGACAGGCACATAGTTCACCACAGGTAATGATGAGTCTGAGTACAGAGAGGAATTTAAGAACCTGGTGGCATGGTGCGAAGGTAATAACCTATCCCTCAACGCCAGCAAGATGAAGGACTTGGTTGTTGACTTCAGAAGGAGTAGCAGACCACATGACCCCATCTACATCGGTGGTGTGCAGTGGAACAGGTCGAAAGCTTTAAGTTCCTTGGGGTGAATATCACAAATGACCTGACTTGGTCTAACCAAGCAGAGTCCACTGCCAAGAAGGCCCACCAGCGCCTTTACTTCCTGAGAAAGCTGAAGAAATTTGGCCTGTCCCCTAAAACCCTCATTAATTTTTATAGATTATGTTTGTAATATACATAAATGATCTGGATGATGGGGTGGTAAATTGGATTAGTAAGTATGCCGATGATACTAAGGTAGGAGGTGTTGTGGATAATGAGGTGGATTTTCAAAGCTTGCAGGGAGATTTATGCCGGTTAGAAGAATGGGCTGAATGTTGGCAGATGGAGTTTAATGCTGAGAAGTGTGAGGTTCTACATTTTGGCAGGAATAATCCAAATAGAACATACAGAGTAAATGGTAGGGCATTGAGGAATGCAGAGGAACAGAGAGATCTAGGAATAACTGTGCATAGTTCCCTGAAAGTGGAGTCTCATGTAGATAGGGTGGTGAAGAGGGCTTTTGGAACGCTGGCCTTTATAAATCAAAGCATTGAGTACAGAAGTTGGGATGTAATGCTAAAGTTGTACAAGGCATTGGTAAGGCCAAATTTGGAATATTGTGTGCAGTTCTGGTCACCGAATTATAGGAAAGATATCAATAAATTAGAGAGAGTGCAGAGACGATTTACTAGGATGTTACCTGGGTTTCAGCAATTAAGTTACAGAGAAAGGTTGAACAAGTTAGGTCTCTATTCATTGGAGCGTAGAAGGTTGAGGGGGGATTTGATCGAGGTACTTAAAATTTTGAGAGGGATAGATAGAATTGACGTAAACAGGCTGTTTCCATTGAGAGTAGGGGAGATTCAAACTAGAGGACATGATTTGAGAGTTAGGGGGCAGAAGTTTAAGGGAAACACGAGGGGGTATTTCTTTACTCAAAGAGTGATAGCTGTGTGGAATGAGCTTCCTGTAGAAGTAGTAGAGGCCAGTTCAGTTGTGTCATTTAAGGTAAAATTGGATAGGTATATGGACAGGAAAGGAGTGGAGGGTTATGGGCTGAGTGCGGGTAGGTGGGACTAGGTGAGATTAAGGGTTCGGCATGGTCTAGGAGGGCCAAGATGGCCTGTTTCCGTGCTGTGATTGTTATATGGTTATAGATGCACCGTAGAAAGCGTTCTTCTAGGGAGCATCACAACCTGGTCTGGAAGTTGTCCTGTCCAAGACCGGTAGAAGCTGCAGAAGATCGTGAACCTAGCCCAGCACATCACACAAACCAATCTTCCATCCTTAGATTCACTTTACACCACACGCTGTCGGAGCAGTGCTGCCAGAATAATCAAGGATAAATCCCACCCAGCCAATACACTTTTTGTCCCTCTTCCCTCCGAGAGAAGGTTCAGGAGCATGAAGATACATATGGCCAGATTTGGGAACAGCTTCTTTCCAACTGTGATGAGACTGCTGAACAGATCCTGACCCGGATCTGGGCCGTACCTTCCAAATATCCAGACCTGACTTGCACTACCTTACTTTCCTTTTTCTATTTTCTAATTACGATTTATAATTTAAACTTTTATTATATTTACTTTGATTTGTACTTCAGGGAGCGCGAAGTGCAGAATCAAATATCGCTGTGATGATTGTACGCTCTAGTATCAATTGTTTGGTGACAATAAAGTATTTGTATTTGTATTCATAATGGAATTCGGTAGAATTACATTGATGCTGGGAAATTGTTTGAATGAGATTGTGAAAGATAAGATCTTTAAAAATTAGCTTTATTTATCAAATGTATATTGAAACATACCATGAAATGAGTCATTTGTGTCAAATCAAATCAGCAAGGATTGTGTTGGACATTTTTGGCACCAACACTGCATGCCCACCACTCTCTAACCCAAACCACTTGTCTTCAGAACGTGGGAGAAAACCGGAGCACCTGGAGAAAATCTACACAGTCACAGAGAGAATATGCAAACCTCTTACAGACAGTGAGGGAATTGAACCCTGTTCTTGCAGCTGTCATTGTAAAGTGTTGTTCTAACCTGCACACTACTGTGCCACCTCATTGATTATCCAAAATGTAGTACTTTCGTCAACATACTTGGGTTCTTTGTAAGGGCATGGTGATGTTATGGGTAAAATCTTTGTCAGTGAGTTGCAGCTGAAGTATTGGCAAAGAAATATTTTACAGAGAGCATCTCAGTACTTGCTGTGATAGCTTGAAGCTCATTAATTATTAAGGACAAGCTGTCATTAAAGGACACCACTTGTTTACAGTAATGAACTGAGGTGGTATTTTTGGAGCAAAGGAGAGCACATTCATATCCACTTGCCCAATGATGTTCATTCTTGCTCAGCTCTAGGTGTCAGGATAATTGAGTTTTCTGCTTTAACTGGATCCTTTTGCTTTCATTATACAGAAACCAGAATGAGCAAGATTTTCACCTGCAGATGAACTCCTGTGACGAGCACAAAATCTCCTGTCCCGCTATGTGCTGATGCCTTCAAATATCCATCGTGTTTAGTTAGGTCAGTTTATCGTGTTATAGTGGGACAGCCTGGGCAATCCCAGGTCTTATGGAATGCACTTTACTATTCAGATAATAATTGTAATATTGACTAAAATAATTTGAATGAATAAATGAAAGGCCTAAGAGAACTTGGAAACCTTCTCCAGTCCCCAATTTATGTTGGAAAAAAAAGCTGAATGATCTTTATTGTCACTATACATAGGTACAATGAAACTCTGTTTGGCTTCCTCTCAGGCAATCAAACAAAATGGTAGATAAAAACAAGACAGTAATAGAAAAACAGTATTAAATAGATAAGTAGCAGAAAATAAGTTCACAGCATATCAGAATAAGCAGAATATGCTTATCAAGAGAAGTTTTACTAACAGGTGTTACATGCATGTGGCTGGAGAGCCTCACCAATGGTGGCTTCAAGATTTAATCATGCATTTGCAACCTCTGACTCAAGAGGATGTCTTACAGGGACTTGCATGTTAGACTGTAACCCTCATTCACATGGTTTGTTCTCTCCAGGCACTTGCTCCTTGAAGCATCAAACTTGAAAAAGATCACACAACAACAAATGACTCCATCATTTTGCAAGATGGAAGCTCTGCAAAAACTCAAATTCACCGAGCTATATTGGGAATCCTGATAGCCCTGATCTTCTAACCACACCCTTTGCCTGGATTTAGCCCTTCAAGTAAATTATTTATCATTCATCCACACCATTCACAGTATTACATGTAGCAACCCACTTCATCTTGGGGATGAATTAGTTGTGTTCTTAAATATTGGTAGATGTACATAACGGCTAGACAGGAGTTGCAAATTCTCCAATGTCACAAGGACTTCTCCCCAGCCACAATTCTGATTTTCTTTTGAAAACCTTTCTTGTTCAAGCAAACGCACTTAGAGATGAGCAGGAGAGTCACGTAGCAGCTGGTGAGGATGTTTCACTGCTTTCAATTCTCGTTGCTGGCTCTGTCTGTGTAGAGGCTCCATGTTCTGCCTGTGACCATGTTGATGATGTGCTGGTTGAGAAGTTAATTGGATACTATATATTACCTCCATTTTAATGAATTGTTGAGAGAATCAGGGGGTGTTAATGAGTATGTGTGAGAGAATACAGGGAAGTGGGTGGAAGAATGGGATTCATGGGATTGCTCTGAGAGCAGACATTGTCCCACCGAGCAAGTGACATCCTTTTATATTTTAAGAGAATATAGAAAAAATATCCTACTACGGCCTAGAGTTGATCAAATCTATTTAAACCTCCTTGTGGCACTGCATTTCTCCACAGCCCTTTCCTTCATACACAAACACCCATTCCCAATTCTTTTGGTCCACTGTAGCAAGCATCAGCCAAAGCATTCATCTGGATGTTCTCTTTACAGGAGGCAGCAGATAGAATCATTGAAATCTCTGCATGGGAAACAGTCTGGTTGGGTCCCTTCTAGCCGAGGGCCACAGACTACACTTTAAAACATAGAATTACTTGGTTTTAATTATCAATTAACTCATGTCTGTCCTCTGAATGGTTTTCTGCTGTTGGTTCTTATCAGTGATGGCACAAAACACAGTTGCTCAGTTTTCTCAGTGAGCTAGCTGAAACTTGTTTCATTTTCAGTCAGAACAGCAATTCTCTTGCTTCTTGCTCATTTCTTAACCTCTGATCTCCACCCCCTCCCTAACCAGTCCCTCCCTATGTTTTTCAGAGTCCAGGACCCAGTCATGGGGGCACATTGGTCAACAATCCAACACATCTGGTTTAGGAACAGCCTGGAGAGTCTCTCTCCTTGTGGGAGATGTCCAGAGAGCCAAATTCCTCTGTGAAAAAGAACACAGGAAATGTCCTGTTTCCTAACAGAATATTTTCATCCCAAATATTGTTGATTTATTTCAGTTTGTGAGGTTTCAAAAGCAGGACATCAGTCACTGAGGAGAAACAGATATTGCCTCTTGCTTGCCATGATAGGGGGTTTTCAATAGTTTGCCTGATCCCACGAAGGCCAAGATAAACCAAAGCCACACTCCTCCTTACAGTTCCTTGACTTCAAAGCACACCCCAGCACTCAGTTCTAGTCAGTATTTTTAATCAGGCGATGAAACCACACAAATGAACGGAGATAATAAATACGTGAGACTGACAAGGGGCAGAGAGATGATTCTCCCCACCCTCCACTGAACGTCCATTTCTTAACCAACTACAATATAGATGATTGGATCCAGCTGATTTCAATATTGTGTTTCTTTAGCTTTATTATAATTATTATTTTAGAAGATCGGTAGCGTAATGGTTAAATTTGTGTCTTGGGGCCTGCACTTTTCATCTGGAGACATGGAGTCAAATTCCACATGAGGTAGCTGGATAACTTAAATCAAGAAATTAAATAAATCTGGAATTAATAACCAAAGCTTGTACGAATAATGGTGAACATGAAACTATTGGACTGTAATAAAAAGAAATGTTTCACTAATGTCTCTTCAGAGAAGGAATTCTTAGCCCTCACTTGGTTTGGTCAATGTGTGACACCAAATCCTCAACAATATGGCCAACTCTTAACCAGCCTTTGAAACAGCTTAACAAGCGACTTAGCCGAGGGGTAATTAACTGTGGATGCTAAATACAGCCTGGCGGGTGAACAAATTAAAATGTCGTAGGTGATGCACTTCAAAAGAACTTAATTTCCGAAATTATAGAATGCAAGCCCCTGCTTCTTCAGCCTTCATAAAAGGTTTTCACAAGAAACAGGTAATTTTTTGTTCCAGCTGTTTCCAACTTCCTGACTTCTGTGAGTGCTCAGAAGGAGGGTGGTGATGCCAGCACTGCTAGAGTTAGACTACAACCAGTCACCAAGAAGGAGAATGTGTTGAGACCTACCTTCTCAATCAGGTCTGCACTCAAGATTAAAGGGCAGTTTTTGAAGTTGGTCTGCGACTAGACATCGAACAGGATTCATTAGAAAGGGCAAATAAAAATAATGCAAGTGCAAGCGGAGTGGACATTCTTGGAGTGGGCTTTGTTGTGAGTGGCTTTGGCTCATCTGGCTTGGGTGAGGTAAAGTATCTGCTAAGTTTCTCCTTTTGTTCTTAATTCTTCATTCCTCATCTATTAGGGCTGAGTAGTCTAGTGAGAATTTGTATTGCGTGTGAGATGTGGGAAGTCTGGGAGACCTCCAGTCTCCTGGATAACCACATCTGCACCAGCTGCCACTCCTCAGAGACCATATTAAGGAGATGGAGTTGCAGCTCGGTGACCTTTGGCTCATACAGGTGACTGAGGAGGTGATAGATAGGAGCTACAGGGAGGTAGATTGCAGATGAGCTGAGGGCCTGGATTGACACATGGAATTATGACATCATAGCCATTACTGAAACTTGGCTACAGGAGGGGCAGGACTGGCAGCTCAATGTTCCAGGATTCTGATGTTTCAGACGTGATAGAGGCAGAGGGATGAAAGGTGGGGGTTGGGGAGGTAGCTTTGCTAGTCAGGGAAAATACTACAGCAGTGCTTCGGCAGGACAGATTAGAGGGCTTGTCTACTGAGGCCATATGGGTGGAGCTGAGAAACAGGAAAGGTATGACCACATTAATAGGGTTGTATTATAGACCACCCAATAGTCAGCGAGAATTGGAGGAGCAAATCTACAGAGAGATATCAGACAACTTCAGGAGACAAGAAGTTGTGATTGTAGGGGATTTTAATTTTCCACACATTGATTGGAGCTCCCATACTGTTAAAGGTCTAGATGGGTTAGAGTTTGTAAAATGTGTTCAGGAAAGTTTTCTAAATCAATATACAGATGTACCAACTAGGGAGGATGCAATATTAGATCTCCTATTAGGAAATTAGTTAGGGCAGGTGATGGAAGTGTGTGTAGGGGAACACTTTGGTTCCAGTGATCATAACACCATTAGTTTCAACTTGATCATGGATAAAGATAGATCTGGTTCTCGGGTTGAAGTTCTAAACTGGAAAAAGGCCAAATTTGAAGAAATGAGAAAGGATCTAAAAAGCATGGATTGGGACAGGTTGTTCTCTGGCAAAGATGTGATTGGTAAGTGGGAGGCCTTCAAAGGAGAAATTTTGAGAGTGCAGAGTTTGTATGTTCCTGTCAGAGTTAAAGGCAAAATGAATAAGAATAAGGAACATTGGTTCAAGAGGGATATTGGAACTCTGATAAAGAAGAGAGAGATGTATAACATGTATAGGTAACAGGGAGGAAATAAGATTCTTGAGGAGTATAAAAAGAGTAAGAAAATACTTAAGGAAATCAGGAGGGCTAAAAGAAGACATGAGGTTGCTTTGGCAGTCAGGGTGAAGGATAATCCTAAGAGCTTCTACAGGTATGTTAAGAGCAAAAGGATGGTAAGGGATAAAATTGGTCCTCTTGAAGATCAGAGTGGTTGGCTATGTATGGAACCAAAAGAAATGGGAGAGATATTAAATGGGTTTTTTGCATCTGTATTTACTAAGGAAACTGGAATGGAGTCTATGGAAACAAAGCAAACAAGTAGGGAGGTCATGGAATTTATACAGATTAAAGAGGAGTCGGTGCTTGCTGTCTTGAGGCAAATCAGAGTAGATAAATCCCCACGACCTGACAGGGTATTCCCTTGGACCTTGAAGGAGACTAGTGTTGAAATTGCAGGGGCCCTGGCAGAAATATTTAAAATGTCGATATCCACGGGTCAGGTGCCGAAGGATTGGAGGATAGCTCATGCAGTTCCGTTGCTTAAAAAAGGCTCAAAAAGTAAGCCGGGAAATTACAGGCCGGTAAGTTTGACATCGGTAGTAGGTAAATTATTGGAAGGAATACTAAGAGATAGGATCTGCAAGTATTTGGTTAGACGGGGACTTATTAGAAATAGTCAGCATGGCTTTGTGCATGGTAGGTCATGTTTAACCAATCTATGAGAGTTTTTCGAGGAGGTTACCAGGAAAGTGGATGAAGGGAAGGCAGTGGATGTTGTCTACATGGACTTCAATAAGGCCTTTGACAAAGTCTTGCATGGGAGGTTAGTTACGAAGATTCAGTCGCTAGGTATACACGGAGAGGTAGTAAGTTGGATTAGACATTGGCTCAATGGAAGAAGCCAGAGAGTGGTAGTGGAGGGTTGCTACTCTGAGTGAAGGCCTGTGACTAGTGGTGTGCCACAGGGATCAGTGCTGGGTCCATTGCTATTTGTCATCTATATCAATGATCTGGATGATAATGTGGCAAATTGTATCAGCAAATTTGCTGATGATATAAAGATTGGAGGTGTAGTGGACAGTGAGGAATGTTTTCAAAGCTTGCAGAGGGATTTGGACCAGTTGGAAGAATGGGCTGAAAAATGGCAGATGGAGTTTAATGCGGACAAGTGTGAGGTATTGCACTTCGGAAGGTCAAACCAAGGTAGAACATACAAGGTAAATGGTAGGACACTGAGGAGTGCAGTAGAACAGAGGGATCTGGGAGTACAGATACATAATTCCCTAAAAGTGGTGTCACAAGTACATAAGAACATAAGAGATAGGAGCAGGAGTAGGCCAATCGGCCCCTCAAGCCTGCTCCGCCATTCAACAAGATCATGGCTGATCCAATCTTAACTCCAGTTTTCACCGAATCCCACAAGGCAACAGTGCCAACCAACAGGGCATCATGCCGCCCATTTTATTTTATTATTCATCCCGCCCAAACCCATGTGATTTGCCAATTGAGGAAAAAAATCTGGAAAATTCCTCTGCGACCCATCCAGGCTATCGAAAACTGGTCCAGGAGATCACATGGCTGATCTAAACCTAGCCTCATGTCCACTTACCTGCTCGCTCACCGTATCCCCTAACGCCATTTTTATCCAGGAAAATGTCTATCTCCGTTTTGAATTTATTGAGTGTAGTAGCTTCCACAGCTCTCTGGGGCAGTAAATTCCACAGCCCCACTACCCTCTGAGTGAAGAAATTTCTCCTCATCTCAGTCCTGGAACGGCATCCCCTTATTTTAAGATTATGCCCCCTAGTCCTAGTTTCACCCATCATTGGGAACATTCTCCCCGCATCCACCCGATCAAGTCCCTTCACAATCTTATATGTTTCAATAAGATCGCCTCTCATTCTTCGGAACTCCAATGAGTAGAGCCCAATCTACTCAACCTCTCATCATACATCAACCCACCCATCCCCGGAATTAACCTAGTGAACCTTCTCTGCACTGCCTCGAGAGCCAGTATGTCCTTTCTTAAATATGGACACCAGAACTGCACGCAGTACTCCAGGTGTGGTCTCACCAATACCCAGTACAACTGCAGTAAGACCTCCCTGTTCTTATACTCCATCCCCCTAGCAATAAAAGCCAGCATTCCATTGGCCTTCTTGACCACCTGCTGCACTTGCATACTAACTTTTTGTGTTTCCTGCACCAGGACCCCCAGATCCCTTTGCACAGAAGCACTTTCCAGTTTCTCTCCATTTAGATAATAACTTGTTCTATTATTTTTCCTGCCAAAGTGCAAGACCTCACACTTGTCAGTATTATATTTCATCTGCCAAATGTCTGCCCAATCACTCAGCCTATCTATGTCCCCCTGCAGGGTTTCAATGTCCTCCGCACTCATTACACTCCCTCCCATCTTTGTGTCATCAGCAAACTTCGAGACGTTGCACTTAGTCCCTTTCTCCAAATCATTAATATAGATTGTAAAGAGTTGGGGTCCCAACACCGACCCCTGCGGAACACCACTAGTCACCAACTGCCAGTCTGAGAATAAACCATTTATCCCAACTCTCTGTTTTCTGTTAGAAAGCCAATCCTCCACCCATGCCAGAATATTATCCCCAATCCCATGATTTTTTACTTTAAGTAATAATCTTTGGTGTGGCAGCTTGTCAAATGCCTTTTGGAAGTCCAAATACACCACATCCACTGGTTCCCCTTTATCTACCCTATATGTTATGTCCTCAAAGAACTCCAACAAATTTGTCAAATGTGACTTCCCTTTTGTAAAGCCATGCTGACTTTGTCCTATTAAGCTATGTTTCCTTAATTATCGATTCCAACATTTTGCCAACCACAGATGTTAGGCTAACTGGCCTATAATTTCCAGCCTTCTGTCTATTGCCCTTTTTAAATAAAGGAGTTACATTAGCTTTTTTCCAATCTGCCGGGACAATTGCCGAGTCCAGCGAGTTTTGAAAAATTATCATCCACAATCCTGACCGCCACTCTCCTTAAGACCCTAGGATGCAAGCCATCCGGTCCAGGGGATTTATCCACCTTCAGTCCCATTAATTTATCAAGTACCATTTCCTTGGTGATTTGAATCGTAGTTAGCTTCTCTTCCCCTAGAGCCCCCTGTTTATCCAGTGTTGGGATATTTTGAGTGTCCTCTACTGTAAAAACTGATACAAAATATTTGTTCAGTGTTTCCGCCATCTCCATGTCCCCTACCATTAATTTCCCGGTCTCATCTTCTAGGGGACCAACATTTACTTTAGCCACCCTTTTTCTTTTTATGTAACTATAAAAACTCTTACTATCTGCTTTTATGTTTTTCACCAATTTACTTTCATAATCTATCTTCCCCTTCTTAATCAATCTTTTTGTTATTTGCTGCTGATCTTTAAAAGCTTCTCGATCTTCAATCTTCCCACTAGATTTAGCTACCTTATATAACTTTCTTTTTAGTCGTATACTTTGCTTTATTTCTTTACTTAGCCACGGATAACTATTTTTTCTTTTACACCCTTTTTTCTTCAGTGGAATATATTTTTCTTGATAGTTGTAAAATAACTCTTTAAATATACACCACTGATCAAGTACCGATCTACCCTTTAATCTATTTTCCCAATCCATCTTAAGCAATTCTGCTCTCATAGCATCATAGTCTCCTTTATTTAAGCTCAGTACGTTTGTTTGAGATCCAACCCTCTCATTCTCTAATTGAATATGGAATTCGACCATGTTATGGTCACTCATTCCAAGGGGATCCTTTACTAGGACATTTTTTATTAGTCCTGTCTCATTACACAGGACCAGATCTAAGACTGCTTGCCCCCTTGTCGGCTTAGTAACGAATTGTTCAAGGAACCCATCCCGAATGCACTCAATAAACTCTTCTTCAAGGCTGCCATGTCCGACTTGATTAGTCCAGTCAATATGAAAGTTAAAATCCCCCATAATTATAGCTGTTCCCTTATTACAAGCCCCAACTATTTCCTGATTTATGCTCCAACCAACTGAGTTATAGCTGTTTGGAGGCCTATAGACTACTCCCACCACTGCTTTTTTCCCTTTACTATTTCTTATTTCTACCCAAATTGTTTTGTTATCCTGATCCTTTGAGCCAATATCATTTCGCTTTATTGCAGTGATTTCTTGCTTTAACATAGCCACCCCACCTCCTTTTCCTTCTTGCCTGTCTCTCCTAATTGTTGAATACCCTTGTATGTTTAATTCTCAGTCCTGGTCACCCTGCAGCCATGTTTCCGTAATTGCCACAATATCATAACCATAAGTAATTATTTGTAGATATATATTCGTAATTATAAGTAGATAGAGTTGTAAAGAGAACTTTTGGTACATTGGCCTTTATAAATCAAAGTATTGAGTAGAAGAGTTGGAATGTAATGGTGAGGTTGTATAAGACATTGGTGAGACCAAATTTGGAGTATTGTGTGCAGTTTTGGTCACCGAATTACAGGAAGGATATTAATAAGGTTGAAAGAGCGCAGAGAAGGTTTACAAAGATGTTTCCAGGACTTGAGAAACTGAATTACAGAGAAAGGTTGAATAGGTTAGGACTTTATTCCCTGGAGCGTAGAAGATTGAGGGAAGATTTGATAGAGGTATATAAAATTATGATGGGTATAGATAGAGTGAATGCAAGCAGGCTTTTTCCACTGAGGTTAGGGGAGAAAAAAACCAGAGATCATGGGTTAAGGGTGAAGGGGGAAAAGTTTAAAGGGAACATTAGGGGGGGCTTCTTCACATAGATAGTGGTGGGAGTGTGGAATGAGGAACCAGATGAAGTGGTGAACGCGGGCTAACTTTTGACATTTAAGAAAAACTTGGACAGGTATATGGATGAGAGGGGTTTGGAGGGATATGGCCCAGGTGCAGGTCAGTGGGATTAGGCAGAAAAATGGTTCAGCACAGCCATGAAGGGCCAAAAGGCCTGTTTCTGTGTTGTAATGTTCTATGGTTCTGTGGTTTTATGGACAGGTAACTGGGTGACTGTCAGGAGAGGGAAAGGAAATGGGCAGCCAGTGCAGAATACCCCTGTGGCTGTTCTCTTCAATAATAAGCATACCAGTTTAGATACTGTTGACAGGGACAACCCACCGAGGGGAGCCACAGTGACCAGGTCTTTGGCACTGAGTCTAGTGTGATGGCTCAGAAGAGAAGAGAGCTGAATAGGACTTCAGTGGTGATAGGAGATTCCTTAGACAGAGGAACAGGGATGAGATTCTGTGGGCACAATGGAGACACCAAGATGGTATGTTGGCTCCCAGGTGCCAGTGTCAGGGATGTCTTGAATCCGATCAATAACATTCCAGAGCGGGAGAGTGAACAGCCAGAAGTCTTGGTTCATATTGGAACCAATGACATAGGTCGAAAAGGTGAAGAGATTTCGAAGAGATATTTTAGGGAGCAAAGTAGGAAGCTGAAAAACAGGATGGTAATATCTAGATTGCAGCCTGTGCCATTTGCCAGCAAGGGTAAGAACAGGATGATTTGGCAGGTGAATGTGTGGCTGAGGAACTGCTGCGGGGGACAGGTGTTCAGATTTATGGATCATTGGGACCTGTTCTGGGGAAGGCCAGACCTGTACAAAAGGGACAGGTAACACCTGGCCCAAGAGGGACCCAAATCCTTATGGGCAGGATTGCTGGAGTTGTTCAGGAGAGTTTAAACTAATTTGGCAGGGGCTGTGATCTGGAGTGACAGTGCTGAGGAAGAGGTAGTTGGTTTACAAACAGAGGTGGTGTGTAGTGGGATTGCCAGTAAGGAGAGGCTGATGATAGTGCAAAATTGTGGTCAACAGGATGAGTTGCAATGTAAGTGCTGGACAAAATGAAAAGGGTGAATAGAGGACTGAAGGTGTTATATTTGAATGCACACAGTATATGGAATAAGGTAGATGAATTGAACAACAGTAACAGGTTGGCATGTATGACATTGTGGGCATCGCTGAATCATGGCTGAAAGAAGATTATAACTGGGAGCATAATTCCAAGCATGCACAGTGTATCAAAAGGACAGGCAGGAAGGCAGAGGGGGTGGCATGGTTCTGTTGGTAAAATGTGAAATCAAATCATTAGAAAAAGCTGGCATAGTGTCAAAAGGTGTTATGGGTGGATCTAAGGAACTGCAAGGGTAAAAAGACCCTGATGGAAGTTATATACAGACCCCCAAACAGTAGTAAGGATGTGGTGTCCAAATTACAATGGGAGATAGGAAATGCATGTTAAAATGGTAATGTTACAATCATCATGGGGAATTTTATTATGCAGGTAGAATGGGGAGAATGCCTATGAGATGGGCTTTTAGAGTCTACTAGGGGAACTGCTATTCTGAACTGGGTGTTATGCAATAAACTGGATTTGATTAGAAAGTTTAAGGTAAAGGAACCCTTAGGGAAAAGTGATCAGAATATGATAGAATTCACCCAGAAATTTGAGAAGGAGAGCTAAAGTCAGCTGTATTAGTATTACAGTGGAGTAAAGGGAATTAGAGACATGAGAGAGGAGATGGCCCAAGTTGAATGGAAAAGAACATGGGCAGGGATAATGGCAGAGTAGCAATGGCTGGAATTTCTGGAAGCAATTTGAAAGGTGCAGGATATATATGTGCCAAAGACAAATAAATATTCTAAAGGCAAGATGACAATACTATGGCTAACAAGGAAGTGAAAACCAACATAAAAACCAAAGAGAGGGCATATAATAAAACAAAAATTGGAAGGAGTTTAGAAGATTGGGAAGCTTATAAAAAGCAACAAAAGGAAACTAAAAAGGAAGGAAAATAGAAAGTAAGCTAGCCTATAATATTAAAGAGAATACCAGAAGTTTCTTCAGATGCATAAAGAGTAAAAGAGAGGTGAGAGTGGATATCAGACTGTTGGAAAAGGACACTGGAGAGGTAGTAATGGGGGTCATTGAAATAGTGGATGAACCGAATAAGTCCTTTGCATCGTGGAAGATGCTAGCAGTATTGCGGAAGCTCAAGAGGGTAGAAGAGTGTGAAGTTGAAATTACTAGAGAAAAGGTTTTTGGGAAATGGAAAGATCTGCAGGTAGATAGGTCACTTGGACCAGATGGCATAGACCCCAGAGTTCTGAAAGAGGTGGCTGAAAAGATTATGGAGGCATTAATAATGATCTTTCAAGAATCAGATGGGATACAAAGATGGGATACGTGTATGGTCATGCACTTTGCAGGAAGAAATAAAAGGGTAGACTATGTTTTAAATGGAGAGAAAATTCAAAAATCTGAAGCACAAGGGGACATGGGAGTCCTTGTGCAGGATTCCCTAATTGCTAATTTGCAGGCTAAATTGATAGTGAGGAAGGCAAATGCATCATTTCAAAATGACAAGAACATAAAAGCAAGGATATATGACTGAGGCTTTATAAAGCACTGGTGAGGCCTCACCTGGAGTATTGTGAGCAGTTTTGGGCCCCTTATCTAAGAAAGGATTAAACTAACATTGGA
This sequence comes from Hypanus sabinus, assembly GCF_030144855.1. NCBI lineage: Eukaryota > Metazoa > Chordata > Chondrichthyes > Myliobatiformes > Dasyatidae > Hypanus > Hypanus sabinus. The sequence continues at coordinate 42,536,690 of NC_082716.1, read as the reverse complement.
TAGGGTTCAAAGGAGGTTACAAACTTGGAAGGATTGAAAGGCTCACCATATGAGGAACATTTGATGGCTCTGGGCCTGTCCTCACTGAAATGAGGGGTGACCTCCTTAAAACCAATCGAGTATTGAAAGTCCTCGACAGAGCCGATGTGGAGACAATGTTTCCAATGTGGAGTAGTCTAAGACAAGAGAACACAGCCTTAGAACAAGGGGTGTTCTTTTACAATGGTGATGTGGAAGTATTTCTTTAACCCGAGAGTGGTGAATCTGTGGGATTTGTTACCACAGATAGCTGTAGAGGCCAAGTCATTGAGTATATTTTATGCAGAGGTAGAAAGGTTCTTCATTAGTCAGGGCATGAAGGGATACGGGGAGAAGACAGGAGACTGGGGCTGAGAGAGCAAGTGGATCAACCACGATGAAATGGTGGAGCAGACCCGATGGGCCAAATGGCCTAATGCTGTTCCTATATCTTATGGTCTTATAAACACAAGCAGCATGTACTCCGAAAAGAAACATTTATCGAGGGAAAAGAGAAAACTTCAGTTATAAGCTGCCTTGTTGCTGTTACAACGCCTCACTCTGATTGTATTACATGAAAGCAATAATGTTTTCTCTGTCACTTTTGTGGAGGTGGAAGGGGAGGCAGAGAGGGGAAGATCAACTGGATGCAAAGCTTTGACCTGAAACCATTGCTAGTGCTGGGACAAGCTGAGACGTGGGCTTTCTCTGCTGGTGTGGGCCTAAGCAGGCACAAAGAATTTCCTGCCCGCCTACTGTGCTGCCTGCTGCTTTAATGTTACACAGATGGATTCACGGAGGTCAAGCTGAGCAGTGCAGATTTCTGTAGACTGTGAGCAGCCTGACGCATCTGTGTTGGGTCAAAGCAGCCACAGCTACAGAAGCTCCAGTGAGATGAATTGAAGATATCAGCTGCCAGGAGAAATGCAAAATGTATTCAAACTCATTTAAACAGTTTAATTAGTTGATTAATAATAATCAATTATATAATTTATTCAATTACTTGTACATAATTTTTAAGTAGTAATTTTTAATAGCATTTTCATGCTTGGTCAGATCAAAGATGTTCACAAAAATATAGTAACATGAAGTTTTGACAGCCAGATGGCCTGGTGCTGGGGCTGTTCTGTGCAGTGGCTCTGCCCACTGAGAATGCTGAGGGTTGTGCTCCAATTGCCTGCTGGCTGAGCTTGGAGCCATGCTGGAAGGAGCAATGTGCTTGAGGGCAAGCGGCTATTGGTTTCAGATCAATGGAAGCTCTAGCCCAATCTGTTTCTGGGCAGCTTTTGCGAAGTCTTGAGAACACACCGTCAGAGAAATATCAGGTTGAAGAAAATACACAGAAAACAAATGACATGGCTGATTTTGATAAGTAACCTGGTAATTTTTCCTATAAAAGACATGATGGTGGATTGATCTCACTCATTCCTGGCCTTTCTCTGGAAACTCAGGACAGAGGAAATCCAATTCCCAGAGTGGAGATGAAGATGTGGTACCACGTACTAATTCAGTCGGAGCATTTTCAAGAGGCGGGTAACCTGAGGGAACCATTGGCTAAGGAGGTCACATGCTGAAAAATATGGATGACAAATTTATGACAAACAGGAGAAAACCTGCAGATGTTGGAAATCAGAGCAGCACACACAAAATGCTGGAGGAACTCAGCAGGCCAGGCAACATCTCTGGAAAAAAAGTACAGTCAACATTTTGGGCCGAAACCTTTCGGCAGGACTGGAGAAAAAAACTGAGTAAATTTGAAAGGTGGGGGGAGGGGAGAGAGAACCACTGGGCGATAGGTGAAATGGAGGGGGAGGGATGAAGCAAAGAGCTGATGAAGTTGATAGGTGAAAGAGACAGAAGGACATGGAAGAAAGAAAAAAAGGGGGTGGTGGGGAGGGAGCACCAGAGGGAGCGATAGGTGCGCATGGAGAGAACACGAGAGAGTGACAATCAAGGAGGAATGAATTCCAGCCTCTTTCAGAGTCTGAAAAGAACAAAGGTTCATCATCTGCACTAAGAATGGGACAGCTGAAAGCCAGCAATCTCATTCAGTCTCATGCTGAGTTTACAAAATGAAAAATCACAGAAGTCAAGGACATGGTTGACAACAAACAGGGCACAAGTAGAGATCGTGGCAGACTTGAAATGGAAGTGCCCTATCCCGGCTCTGAAGGCTAAATGGCTGGCTGTTTCCCAGCAGTTCCCTCTCCAGCTGTGTCATTGCTACAGCTGGACCGTCAATGGGCTGACAGAAAGTTGGACTTTGCCTCTAAAAGCTTCACTGAAGTGGCAATGGTGCCAGCTGCGCAGTATCCTAAGCAACTCTGTAGTTGGAGCACTCCACCTGACTGAGACCCACCGGAGGTCAAAGCTCAATGTGAGACAGCTGACCCCCAGAAAAGGTCAAAGGCCTTAAAAGGTATTGAAGAAGTGAGAAATCCCTCTAGACGCAATGAAGGTGAATGTCCAGATGTTCTTCATCCTCAAAGGCGTTGTGAAAGTGAAAGTGATTCAGGTAGAAGCACATCATACTGAATAATGACCTGGACCTCTTAATGGTCTCAATGTGCTCTGTATATAGTATGTAGTTGTAAAGGGGGTTTCTTTTTTTTCTTTGTTACTGTTGGGAAAGGGTTTCCTTTTGTTAACTAGCAGGAATGCTAATTTACTGATAACGAGGATGGTATTCCTTTGTAAACCAAATGGGGATTAATGTTCTTTCTTCTGAGTCTATAAGCTTTTGTTGACGGGCTTTGGGGCAGATCGGCGCGAGGGGGTCGAGAGAGAGGACGCAATGCTCTAAGCTGGGCGAGGATCGGACACCAAAGGGGGGTCCGAGGCCGGGAGATTCTCCGAGGAGGGGGGGGATGAAGCTAGATGTGCTTGGTTGACCACTCGGAGGGTCCTGAGCTGTTTGGAGAGTCGAGGAGTTCGGAGGGTCCTGAGCTGCGAGTCGAGGAGTTCGGAGGGGATCGAATGGTGGCCAGAAGACTTCAGTAATTGAGCTCCAACGGTTGTGCACGAAGTGGTTTGGACTTTGATAAGTTTGGCGCCTTTTCTTTAATTTTCTCTTCATATATACTGTATCGTTATTAATCACTTAGTTATAGTAACCTTTATAAATTGTACTCATTTAATCGCATATGGTGTACTGCCTGGTTTTGGGCGAGGCGGGGACATCACACAGCATCCACCCCAGCTGATTACCCAGTTTGGCGGGGCCGAAGGCTGCTCCCCCTAGACAAGAACGAGCTGAGCGAGCCTGAGGCGACCCAGGGGGTTACATAGTGTATGCAGTTCCTCACATGGAATTCAATGCTGATAATTCATAGCCGTCTGTTAACAGCATGGTCTACAACAGTACCAAAATAAAAAGTCCAGTGCATCTATTATCTTGACTGAGGGATACATGTTGACCTGTATATCAAAGAACACCCCAGTCTTCCTTGAACTATTAATAGAATATAGAAATTATTGGAAAATCAACCAAAAATGTTAATTCTAATTCCTTCCCACATGTAGCTTGAACTTCCCAGTATTTTCTATTTTTGTTTTAGTTTTCCAACATTTATAGCTTATTTGAATGTTTATCTCTTTGAACTGTTGCCGTTGGAATCCACACCATTCCCCAGAAAGCAGCTTGTCACATTTAATTTGATATATTCTTTCATGTGTGCTAATATGGGTGAGGTACCGACCCCTGTTTTCAAGTACATGTGGACATGAATATCCCTTTATTTTATTAAAAATTGAACAGTCCAAAGTTTAGAATCAATTTATTATCAAAGTACATAATACGTCACATACTCTATCCCGAAATTCATTTTCTTATGCGCATTCAGAGTAAAACAAAGAAATACAATAAGATCAATGAAAAACTACACCCAAAGACTGACAAACAACCAATGTGCAAAAAAAGACAAATAATTAACAAACAATAAATAAATAAACAAAACAGGACAGCAATCTTGCAAGTTAATTGTTTAATTAAATAATATATATTTGTATAAAGAATTGGGTAGTTTAAATTATATAATTAAATACTATTATAATTGAAATTTTTCCATCAAACTTAAAAATGACCACTTTCCTGTTAATTTTGCTGTTTACCAGAAATTTCAAGTTCATGTCCAAACTGGCAATGGTCTGGCCCATGTACTTAACACTATAAAAATGTCTCGGCATTCTTCAGCTATATTTTGAAGAGTGCAAGATCTTCCCACTGAAAACATAATAGAATGAAACTAAACCATTTAATGTAAGTACATCTTCGTGCATTTCAACAACTCAATTGGGATTGAAGTTTTCTTCCTGTTACAGGACAAGTAAGATACAGGGAAAAGGTTCTGCATGAAACAATAAATTATAAATTGTAATATTGAAATGTTGTCTTTCTGTAGACCTTTAAATAATTATTATTTAACGATGGAGTTTCCAAGGTTCAGTTTTAATACTGTCTTTTTCTTTTTCCTAGATCAATTGTTCAAACAAATGCAAAGCTTTTAGTGAAGCTTGTGAACTTTAAAGGCTTGCTTCTGCTGAAGTTTACAGTGAAGGAACTGGGTGTATAGCAATGCTGACAAGAAAGAACAGGTAAGCCAATCAATTGATGCGGTAATAAATTTGAAGAATATTCTTTCACTCAGAGAGCTTAAATATGGTTTTAGTAGAGTAGAGCCTAAGACATTTTCTTTTTTTCACTGATAATATCCCATTTAACTTCCAAACTACAGAAATTTAATGCACTCCAAAATTCTCAAATAGAAAAAGACATATCTTTTAGGTGTTGGTTTTATGTCAGTGTAAATTCAGAGGCTGGTATGATAGCCCAACACTGTCCAAATCACTCTGAATTCTTGTGAACTATCCATGAGTATAACGATCCTTAGACGAGTGGACCCAGGTGTGGAGCAAATTTAGGACTTGATAGTAGAAATTAATGATGGTTTATTCAGAGAATAATACAGGGAATAATCAAACTAAGAGCTTGTCTTCAACAAACTCTGGTTTGGAGAGAACATTGCTGGAAAAATGTTATAAGATACTTCAAGATTGATGCACCATCAATAACTCTTGGAGACGTGAGGCAAGAGACAGGCTTTTATTAGCTGGAAGAGAGCAGTCGGCAGCAAGAGACCATCACACAACATCCTGGAGACTGAGGAAGGAGTAATGCCCCCAATTGCCTTTATACGGTTCTGTGGGAGGAGCCACAGGAGCAGTCAGGGAATCTCTTCCAAATATGATTGGAAGCATGTAAGCCAGAGTTCAAAGGCAAGAGCTGCTTCCGAGGATCCAAGTCCAATTTTTCCGGATGTAAAATACTCTCCATGTTTTAAAATTCCAGCTAATAAAATTGATGCACCATCAATAACTCTTGGAGACGTGAGGCGAGACAGGCTTTTATTAGCTGGAGGAGAGCAGTCAGCTGCAAGAGACCATCACACAACATCCTGGAGACTGAGGGAGGAGCAGTGCCTCCAATCGCCTTTATACAGGGGTCTGTGGGAGGAGACACAGGAGCAGTCAGCGGGGGGGGGGGGGCGTGTTCAGACAGGTATATGTAGTTCGCCACAAAGACCCCATACCAGGAAAAATATAAAGACACAAACGTGGTGTGTTGGAGAAGGTGTGACTCCAAGAAGGCAAATCATTTCCATTTTTTTGGGATTGCCCTAAATTAAGTTTTTATTGGAAAGGTATTCACAGAACATTAGTTAAGGTATTTAAGATACAGATACCTCTGGACTTTGTGACTTTCTATTTGGGGCATGTATTGTTTTCAGAACAGAAGAAAGATATAAAGTTGCTGCAGGCCCTTTTAGCGGCAAGTAAGAAATCAATCACCAGAAAGTGGCTAAATCCAACATCACCTACATTAGAAGACTGGCATGAAATTAGTTAGGAAATATTTAAAATGGAATATTTAAAATCATTTAAAAATGCAATAAAAAATTATTAAAAAAAAAATGGAAAAGATGACTTACTCTCTGAGAATTCAAGAAGAAAAATTTTATCAGATTTGGACTAAATGGATTGAATTTATAACCCCAATGCGAGTAGACTTTAGATGACTCTCCTAATAGGTCATATTACTTTCCTCATCAACATAGTAATAGTGTTAACATAAGCTCCCTTGGTTTGAATGTTCACTGTTTTATTTCTGGAAAACATGGAATCAACACAAGTAAAGAAAAAGATTTGGGGAAAAAAAGATAAATTGAAGTAAATAAGTACTCAGGAATTGGATAAGTATGTTTATGGGTAGGAGCAAACACGAACGTGTTAAGATAAAAACACCTACGATGGAAGTTACACACATTATTTTGGACGAGAGGAGATACATGGAAATTATTATTCAACCACTATTATTACTATTTTAACAACTATTATTATTATTTAGTTTAATAGTGTGGAATTACAATTGCACATAAATATCTATTTAAGTGCCTAATTATTTTTCTTTTTAATATCTTCTCAGTGTGTACTTGTGAATGTATAAATATATATAGATTTATACATGTATGAAAAATAGAAAAAGGTTTTATATGTAAAAAAGTTTGTGTAATACTTATGAATACCTTATCCAAATAAAAATAAAATAAAAAAAAAACCAAAATAACCTTAAATAGAACTTGTGCAGGTTGAATTCAAAAACTAATGAAGAACAAAATGCATAAGGAAACCATATTCACATAATGAGCATCACACAAAAAAAACACAGTGACAGCTTAATGATATAGGTAGTCATTAAACAAATCCAATATAAATTATGTTTACCTGCCTACCTGGCGCCCCTTGCTGGCCCGAAGGGTTCATGACAGTGAACTCCAGTTAAAAAGCGGCAGAATTCACTGATGTTGATGTAACAATTTACCAGACATGACAGAAAGTTAAAAAAAACATAATTTTTTTTCTCTGTTATGACATCAGAAGTATGACATTAGAGGCTCAGAAAAAACGTGGAAGTAGGTTTGGCCAGTTTCAGTTCAAAACCACTCATGGAACTATTGTACAGAAATTGAAGGCAGTAAGGATAAAAAAATGAAAGTCTGTTGGGTCACAATATTTCCATTAAATCATGGTGAATTCAAACCCATTTAAACTCCTCAGGTGGTACTTCACATTTTGTAGTTAATGATTTCTGAAGATAGTAAAGTAGATGATACTGTGGCTCAATAACACTCTGGTAGATAATCCCCATAATCCACATTTTCATGACAAAAAGATGAGAACTGTCAAAATCACTCTTTGGAAAAAACACTTCCCTCACAATCTGGCAATAATCCAGCAGTCTCACTGTGGGACACTCATGACTAGAGAGTGTAGGAGATGGATGATAAAGCTTAATATAACTTAAAATGTTGGCATTGTGGGACAGTGACCATTGCACCTATGGAGGAGATCGATTTCTAATTTGCAGTTTTTAAGGCTAGAATCATTTACACATCCTTTTGGTGCAACAGTGATCTTGTCTCCCTCACCATCTGTCATATGAAATTCTCCTTTTCATTCTTCCCTTCTCATTCTTCTGTCCAGATAAAGGATCTTGGCCCAAAACTCGGGAGGTCACAGTTTCCCTTCACGGATGCAGCCTGCTCCTCCAGCAGCTTTTTGTTGTTCCACATTCCAGCACCTGCAATCTCTTCTGACTTTGTTCTCCCATAGTCACTGGAACTACCGACCAAACAGCATTATGGAAGTATCTTCACCAGAAAGACTCTAGCTTTTTCTGAGGTGACGTGTGACTAATTCTTCGTGAGCAGCGAGGGACGCACAATAAAGGCTGGCATTGCCGGGAGCACGTGCATTACAAAAAAACTACACAAGTTAAGTTAGAGGCTTGTCAGACCTTGAAGCCTAATAGAGTATTGCAGGCATTCAACCACACTTAAAATTCAGGAAGGAAATGAGAAAAAGAGGTGAGGATAAATTAATGGGCAAATTTGCTTGTGTCTGTTTTCCTCACTATTGTAGCACCACAGAGGTTGGGCGGAAAAGCTAATCTTGCTCATCAACATGATTCCTACTGAAGTTAAAGCATCATAACATTCAGAAATTCTCTTCCAATACTCCATCACAGATTACCAACAACCCCTGTGGTGGATATGTATCCCAGTAGATACTCAAACTCGGAACTTGATATGATCAGGAAATAACAAGTGATGAGGTATGTTGGTTTCGGGTACTGTATTTCATTACTTTAAGGATTATCTTTACAGAAAGTGAAGTTGAGCTTCAAAAGAGGTAAAACACACGTTTATTACAGTTTACTATCAACAGCTCCTAAATCAGAACCCAGAGGGCTGATTTATCTCGAACAAAAGTCATTGAATTTATCAAAACTGCCTTTGTACAAGAGTGGGAATTAGAATCATCAGTGAAATAAATTTTACATTTGAAATGCTTCAGGCTTGTTCTTGTAGAGGCATAAACTCTCCTGGGATGAGACCTCCACCCATAAGGTTTCAGGGACTAACTTGGTGTTCCCACCTGTGTTTGCACCATCCCAGTTTTCCCTGTCTGTGCTTGCCCAGTCCCTGTGTTCAGTGGTGATTCCTGAGACTTTTGCCTGCCTTGGGACCAGGGACACATATGTTTCTACAGCAACTTTAACAGACCACAGTGCTGAACTTCATTTTGAAAGGCAGAGAGAAATTATTTAATGTGAAGGTGCCTCATTAGTTATCATTCACCACTCTGCCCCAACGTGTTTCACATTCCAATGTGGAGTAGGTAGATTGGTTTCTAAGCAGAATAGATCAGATCCAGAACACGAGGAGGCTACCCTACTCTGTGTAAGCATGCAGTAACAGGTCCTCTCCAGCTTACGAACACCTGGCCTATGTACAACTTATACATATGAACAAGTGTTCAGGAGACCTGAGGGATGAATTGCTGTTTGCTCTAGGTGACTATTTCTGACACTAGCTGGAATTTTTCCACATCAAATATCATCTGCACTGAATCAGAGAATGAACTACAGAGTTAATGAGGGATGCAGAGGGCTCAACTCTTTACACAGTAAATAGTATTCAGCTGGAATACACTGGATATTCAGTGACAAGCAATAGGCCTAAAAGCCGATATCTTGCCTCACGTCTCAGAGAGCTATTGATGGTGCATCAATTTTATTGACTGGACGAAAGAGCAATTGACCACCATGCTGCATCCTGGAGACTGAGGGAAGGGCTCAGGCCTCAATCGCTTTTATACCGGGGTCTGTGGGAGGAGCCACAGGAGCAGTCAGCGGGGGGGGGGGGGGGGGCGTGTCCGGACAGGTATATGTAGCTCACCACAAGGCCATAAAGTGATACAGCACTGGCCTAACTTTACACCCTTCCTGTAATGAAGCAACCAGAGTACATCTTGTGCAGTGTAACTAAAGCCTTATGTAGCTCAAGTTCAAAAGGTTCAAAGTAAATTTATTATCAAACTACTTATATGTCATCAGATGCAACCCTGAGATTATTTTTCTTGCGGGCATACTCAATAAATCGAACAACCATAATAGAATCAATGAAAGACCGCACACAAAGGGCAGATAGCCAGTGTGCAAGAGACAACAAACTCTGCAAATACAAACAGAAAGAAGAAAAATAATGATATGCATTTCCGATAAGAAGTATACACCACTAAACTTAAATGTGAGCCCAGAAAAATGAAGATATTATCACTATTGAAGAGAAAGTTGACCAATGAAAGAGCATGACCCTTCATGCATGATATCCCCATGATCTGAACACTCTAGATGTCAACACGGAAGTGTCGAACGCCTGGCTCAGAGTTGGACACCTCTTCTCAGAACACAGAAGGGTTCTTTGTGGTAATACAGGATCAGGTGGTTAATACCAAAATGCTGAATACATAATCAAAAATACACAATAAAAGATCAGCAAATTCCAGATGATAAATGCCAAGGAAAACCTGAAACAATCCAGCACATTACAGGATCCTGTGTCAGTTTAACTCAATCTGATTACCTACACAGGCACAATCAAGTGGCAAACATTATTCAGAAAATCTTGCTTTAAAATACAAATCATAGAATAATTCAACCTTACTGTAAACACAAGCCCGATCCAGTTTTAGATTCAGAGTCCAAAGAATTATATTACAACTGATTAGTTTTTACAGATACGACAACCCATAATAACCATTCAGATATAATAATACAGGATAAACAAGCCAGAACAACATACTTATCGATATAGCCATTCCAAACACAATAACTCACAGAAATCAATACGTGAAAAACACCAGAAATATGCTGAATTAAAAGAGGAAATTGAAAGACTTTGAAACAGAAACAGGATATACATTGACCCGATAGTAATATCTACAACTGGTATTACCCCAGAGTCACTACACACTGACATTAAACAATTAGGGCTACGCTGTAATATCTATGCAAATCTGCAGAAAACCACACTACTAAATACCACTGGAAAGTTTCTAGCAATTGAGAAATGAGTGTGTTAGCCACAGCCGTACCTCAGGTTTCACCTGCCTGAGAAAAAAATAAATGGTAGTAGTAGTGGTAGTGGTAGTAATAACAACAACAACTGAATACAGTCGTCCCTCGGTATCCCCAGGGGATTGGTTCCAGGACCCCCCATGGATACCAAAATCTGCAGATGCGCAAGTCTTTTCTATAAAATGGCATAGTATTCACATATAACCTACGCACATTCTCCCGTATACTTTAAATCATCTCTAGATTACTTATAATACCTAATGCAATGTAAATGCTATGTAAATAATTATTATACGGTATTGTTTAGGGAATAATTACAAGAAAAAAAAGTCTGTATGGTTCATCATCATCGCTCTTCTGGGAATGCTGATGCTGCCTCGGCATCAGCTGATGCCGATTCTCCCGTGATCTTTAAGTTCTTGCGGCTGTAGCGCTTTACACAGCTAGCCAGTCATCCCTTACTAACCTTAAACTCCTTCCTCTTGCTCACAACACAAGTAGTAAATAAACGAGACATGAGGTGACCAATGCTCAAGCAAGGAGTGCTGGAGAGAGACTGAGGATCTGTGAAATGGCAGGAGGCTACACCAGGGTGTGCCTACACATCACTTCATTCACGTGGATTCAGCATAGTGCTTGGCACGTGGCAAATTCAAGTTTTGTTTTTTGGAACTTTCTGGAATTTCTTTTGAATATTTTCGATCTGCGGTTGGTTGAATCCACGGATGCGGAACCCGCAGATACGGAGGGCTGACTCTAATAAATATTGAGATGAAGAGTCCTTGAAAGTGAGTCCATAAGTTGAGGGAACAGTTCACTGATGGGGCGAGCAAAGTTGAGTGAAATTTTCCCCCTCTGGTTCAAGAGCTTGATGGTTGAGGGGTAATAACTTCCTGAACCTGGTGGTGTGAGTCCTGAGGCTCCTGTACCTTCTGCAGCAGTGAGAAGGGAACATGACCTGGGTGGTGGAGGTCCTTGATGATGGATGCTGCTTTCCTGTGCCAATTTTCTATGCGGATGTGCTTACTGGTGGAGAGGGCTTTACCCATGATGGACTGGACAATTCAAAGGCATTGGTGTTTCCACACTAGGCTGTGATGCAGGTAGTCAATACACTCTATACTACACATCTACAGAAGTTTGCAGAAGTTTTAGAGGTCATACTGTACCTTCACAAACTCCTAAGGAAGTAGAGGCGCTGCTGTGCTTTCATTGGAAATGCATTTACGTACTGGGCCCAGAACAGATCCTCCGAAATGATAACACCAAGGAATTTAAAGTTGCTGACCCTCTCCAACTCTGAACCCTCAATGAAGACTGGCTCATGGACCTCCAGTTTCCTCCTCCTGAAGTCCTTGGACTTGCTGACAGTGAGTGAAGGGTTGTTGCTGTGGCACCACTCAGCCAGATTTTCATTCTCCCTCAAAGTTCATCACCAACTTTGATTCAGCCTACAGAAGTGGTGTTGTCAGCAAACAAACATGGCATTGGAGTTGTGCTTAGTTTTGCAGTGATAAATGTAAAATAAGTAGAGCAGGGGGCTAAGTACACAGCCTTGTGGTACTCCAGTGCTGATGGAGGGGATGTTGTTGCAAATCTGAACTGACTGGGGTCTGCAAGTGAGGAAACTGAGGATCCAATTGTACAAGGAGGTATTGATGCTAAGTTCATGAAGCTTTTTGATTAGTCCTGAGGGGATGATAGTAGTGGATGCTGGGCTGCAGTTGATAAGAAGCATCCTGACGTAGTTCAAATTCAAGTACATGTTTAACTGCCATTCAACTGTACACGAATGCCCATGAACTCAGCCAAACAAAACAGCATTACTCCGGGGCCAGGGTGCAAAACACAATACCACCAGTCTCACACACACAGCACAAGTCACATGTAGCACATATAAAATATCAGTAACATACAGCCACAATCACAAAAAGATTGTGGGTTCATGAGTGTGCAGGAGTCTGCAGTCAAACACAATATAGCTTGTCTTCAGCTGCGCAAGTACTGGGGCAGCATCGACTCCAGCTGAGGCACCACACCAGATCACCGCTGGTGGAGCGCAGCGACTCTGATGTCTCTCTTCTGGAACCCGTAACAGGCGACCCCGCGGCAAGAGGCCTAGTCCTTGTTATTGTAGAGCCCACGCAGCTCCCTCGCTCTCTGCCAATAAATCAGTGAACTGGACTTGCAACATTCCACATTAACAACGTCCTACAGGGTCTTGCAATCACAAGAAAGGTGACTAAGATGATGACTCGCTGCTGGACCTTTACCTTCGACACTGTCTTCGTGCACAAAGTCCTCTGATTCCTCTCTGACACCGGCACCAGCATGATCCTCACCACGTCCGGTTCCTTCGCTTCCTTTTCCAATCAGCAACTCACTGATGAATTACCTTATTGATCTCTAGAGCTCCCGTGTGGTTCTTGTATATCAGTGAGACCCAATGTAGATTGGGAGACTGCTTCGTCAAGCACCTACCTCCGTCCACCAGAACAAGTGGGATCTCCCAGTGGCCACCCATTTTAATTCCACTTCCCATTCCCATTCCAACATGCCCATCCACGGCGTCCTTTACTGTCGGGATGAAGCCACAGTCGGGTTGGAGGAACAACAATTTATATTCCATCTGGGTAGCCTCCAATCTAATGGCACAAACATCGATTTCTAGAACTTCTAGTAATGCTGCACCCACCCCTCCTTTCTCTATACCCTATTTCCATTTCCCTCTCTCACCTTATCTTCTTTCCTGTCTATCAACTCCCTCTGGTGCTCCTCCCCCCTTTTCTTTCTTCCATGGCCTCTGTCCTCTCCTATCAGATTTCCACTTCTCCAGCCCTGTGTCTCTTTCACCAATCAACTTCCCAGCTCTTTACTTCACCCCTCCCCTTCCAACTCCCAGTTTTACCTGTCACCTTGTATTTCTCGCTCCCCTCCCCCCCTTTTTACTCTGACTCCTCATCTCTTTTCTCCCCAGTCCTGCTGAAGGGTCTCGACTGGAAACATTGACTGTTTATTCTTTTTCATGGATGCTGCCTGGCCTCCTGAGTTCCTTTGGCAGTTTGTGTGTGTTACTTGGATTTCCAGCATCAGCAGATTTTCCCTTGTTTGTACTTGAAGTTTTTAATATTCAGCAAGCTCTTGTGATCCTAAAAATATGTTTAACCATGATAATAACAGCTACGGTTGACCCCATAGAAGCCGCAGTGAACAAACACCCCTCCATTTTAGAGGAAGATATACTGTATGCACCTTCGCTGTCTAGATGTTCCAATGTTGAGTGAAGAGAAAACGAAATGGCATTCGCTGTGGACTGTTTTGCTGGTGGGCAAATTAGAGTGGATCCAAGTCAATTCTCAGGCAGGAGTTGAAATGTTTCATCATCAACCTCTCAAAACACTTCATCACCGTGGGTTAAATCCTACTGGATGATAGTCCTTGAGGCAGGTCACCGCGTACTTCTTAGGCACTGGTATAATTGAAGCCTGCTTGAAGCAGGTGCTTGAACTGCAGCATGATGTCCTTACTCTAATACTCAACATCTGTACTAATGAGGGAAGATGCCATATGTCTCCTTTACTACCTTATCTGCTTGCATAGACATCTTCTGTGAACTATGGACCTGGACCTATATCCCAAATTCCCAATGTTATTGAGTTGTATCATTTAGTAATGCAAGTTCTCTCTGTATCTCAATACTGTCTTCTTTCTTCTTTCATTTGTCCTCCCAGTGCAACACCTCACAATTGCCCAGATTAAACTCCATCTATACTTCTCTGCCCATCTGTAACTGTATATTTTGATAGTTCTTCACACTGTCCACAACTCCACTAATTCTGGTGTCATCTAAAAAACTTGCTCATTCACCCATCTGCATTTTTATCCATATCATTAATATATCACAAACAGCGTAGGTCCCAGCAGTGACGTTTGCAAAGCACCAGTGGTCCCAGCCAGAATAACAGCCTTCCACCCCTCCTGCCTGCTTTGGGCAAGCCAGTCCTGAGTCCGGACTTACATTTCAGAATCAGAATCAGGTTTATTATCATCGACATGAGTTCTGGAATTTGTTAACTTAGCAGCAGCAGTTAATTCCCTGCTTTATCCTTGAGTAGACCCTCACATTAGTTATCCTCTTTTTTCTTAATACCAGTATAAAGTACCGTTTGTACCTTGTGATTCTTCTTCATCCTTCTCACTAGAGACATGTTGTGGCTTCAAAGGACCTTCCTAATTGTCTATTTGAGTACTTTCCTGACAGGTATATGTAGTTCACCACAATATCTCACAATGGATTTTGGCTTTCTAATCCTTATGTATGTTCCTTTTTACTTGTTGACTAAATTTAGTACTTCTTGAGTCATCCTATTAGGTTTCCTCTTCTTCAGCCCTTTACCTCTTCCACCTATCACTTCCCAGCTTTTCACTTCATTCCCCTGTTCCCCAACCTCCCACCTTCCTCCCTCACCTGGTTTCACCAATCACCTGCCAGCTTATACTCTCTCTGCTCCCACTACCTTCTAATTCTGGATAGCCCTGACAAAGGGTCTTGGCCCAAAACGTTGACTGCTCATTTCAACGGATGCTGCCCAACCTGCTGAGTTCATCCAACTTGTTTGTACATGTTGATTTGACCACAGCATCTGCAGTGTACTTTGTGTTTACCTTCTTATTCTGTCTTCTTGCTCCTTCCTTTCCAGTCCTGATGAAGGATCTCAACCTGAAACCTCGACTGCTTATTCCCCTCCATTAATGCTGCCTAATTCGCTGAATTCCTCCAGCATTTTGTGTTGCTCTGGATTTCTAGCATCTGCAGAACCTCTTGTGTTTATGGGTCATCGAAGATTTCCTTACCTCACCATCCTTATTCTGACTGGTTCGGAACTTGCTAATCTGAACTCTGACCTGCTGGCCTTTAATCAACTCACACATGTCAGACGTGGACTTGACCAACATCAGCTGCTCCCAATGCCTCTTAACTCCTGTCTTATCCTGACATAATTTCCACTCCCTCTATTTAGTACCTTTCCACAAGATCCAATTTTATTCTTACACATAAATACAGTATCTTAAAACATGAGTTGTGGTCACTATTCCCAAAATGTTCACCTGCTATCAGGTCAGTCACCTGATATGGGTCATTTCCCCAAAACAAGTCTGTATGTTTTCTCCTTTAAGTGGAATCTCCACACACAATTTCAAGAACCCTTCTGGGATGCACAGAAGAATTCCCTCCCCATCTAAGCCTCTTGTATTAAGAAAGTTCCAATCAAAACTTGGGAAATTAAAGTCATTGTTTCCCCCATATAACAACCCTTTTATATCTGGACCTTTCCACATTCTGTCTACATGTCTATTTCCCCACCTCTTGGTGATTAATTTGAAGGCCTATAGTATAACTCCCTCAGCATAATTGCACCTCTCTTGTTTCCGAGCTTGACCCAAATTGCCTTTTTGGATGGGCCCTCCAATTGTGTCCTTTCTGACCACTCTCTTATCAGTGGTGCAACCCTCCACTTCTTTTACAATCCTCCCCCTTCCCTATCATGTCAAAAACAACAAAACTGAGGAAGATTGGCCTGCTTGGGGACAGTTAGCATGAGGTTTGTGCTGGGCAGATCATGCTTTATAAACCTGATTGAGCTTTTTGAAGAGGTAACAAAGGAGTTTGATGAAGGTTAAGGAAGTGAATGCTATCTATGTGAATCAAGTTTACGTTCTTTCATAGCTGTCTGGGAGCAAGAGTTCCAAAGATTCATAACTTAATCAAAATTCACATTACAACAAATCACATTAGAGAAATAAGGTTGCTGAGATTTATGAAAATATTACTTTCCCTAGGCAAATACAAACAACATAGCTATGATTCATTCTAATAGACAGAAAATCCTTTTCAGTTATCTAAATGAAGGGGAGCTTGTGTACATTACAATATGTAAACGTAAAGGTTTCTTGTAGATCATTTGACACTCTGACTGGAGGCCTGTGACCAGCGGTGTGCTGCAGGGATCAGTGCTGGGTCCGTTGTTGTCATCAATGCTCTGGATGATAATGTGGATAACAGGATCAGCAAATTTGCAGATGACACCAAGATTGGGGGTGTAGTGGACAGTGAGGAAGGCTATCATGGCTTACAGAGGGATCTACATCAAATGGAAAAATTGACTGAAAAATGGCAGATGAAGTTTAATGCAGACAAGTGTGAGGCTTTGCACTTTGGTGGGGCTAACCAGGGCAGGTCTTACACAGTGAATGGTGGGGCACTGAGAAGTGTGGTAGAACAAAAGGATCTGGGAACACTGGAACATAATTCATTGAAAGTGGTGTCACAGGCAAATAGGGTTGTAAAAAAGCTTCTGGCAGATTGGCCTTCATAAATCAATATACTGAGTTTAGAAGATGGGATGTTATGTTGAAGTTGTATAAGACATTGGTGAGGCCTAATTTGGAGTATTATGTGAAGTTTTGGTCACCAACCTTCAGAAAATAAGTAAACAAGGTTGAAAGAATGCAAAGAAAATTTACAAGGATATGGCTAGGTCTGGAGGACCTGAGTTGTAAGGAAAGGTTGAATAAGTTAGAACTGTATTCTTTAGAATGTAAAAGGTTAAGAAGAGATTTGATAGAGGTATAGAAAATTATGAGAGGTGGAGATAGAGTAAATGCAAATAGGCTTTTTCCATTGAGGTTGGGGAGGGTTACAAATAGAGGTCATAGGTTAAGGGTGAAAAGAGAGGTTTAAGAGGAACGAGGGGAGACTTCTCCACTCAGAGGGTGGTTAGAATGTGGAACAAGCTACCAGCACAAGTGGTGCATGCAAACTTGATTTCAATGTTTAAGTGAAGTTTGGATAGGTACAAGGTTAGTAGGGATATGGAGGGCTATGGTCCCGATGCAGGTCGTTGGCAGTGGGCAGTTTAAATGGTTTCAGCATGAACTAGATGGGCTGAAGGGCCTGTTACTGTGCTGTACTTTCTATGACTCTATGACTCCATGACTCTACAACTTGAGATTAGAAACAGACTTCTGGAAGCCTGCTTCTTGCAGGAATGCTGTGCAACCTTATCCTGAAAAAACAACTGAATAAATATAATTTTGGCTGACCATTGTATCCACGTATCTTTGGATGCTGAGAAACCTGGTTAGAATGGGAAAAAAAAAACAGGTTTTGAATTTATACATAATGAATACATTTTGTTGAGACTCAACACCTCACAAGCATATCTAAGGCTGGTCACTCTTTTTCGATTGGGCTTGTACACAAGAAAGATAGGGCAAAGGTGAATCATGCAATGATGTGTGTGGCCAGTTCAGTTTATTAAGTGTTTTGCACTTTTCTGTGAGTGAGAGTTGTTATCTCCTTCCACTTGGTCTGATTTTCTAACATAGTTATCCAGTAGCCTGTGCCCCTGAGCTTGAATTAATTGGCCCTGAAAACATTGGAGGCTTCTTCTCTGCGCCGTTCTTCGGTGCTGCCTGCGACAGCTGCCCTTGTGGTCTGAAGTAACCTGGCACAAAAACATTCCTGGGACTATCCAGTCAGATTAATTGACAATGCAGTAGGTGATCGGAGCTTTTGTCCTCATGTAACTGCTGTTCCTCACACCTGTGCTGCCATCTTTTGAAAGGCTGCACTCCAGCTACTTTGGAAGGTTACAGACAACCACTGCTGCATGGCACGGGATTTATGACCATTATTAATCTGAAAGTTTATCAAATCAGTCACCCTAGAAAACTCTTAGTTGAATAAGAGGGGGCACAAATTATTTTCTTTTGTTCCGCCACCTCGTTATTTGGAAAACTAATGTCTGTCAATATTTAATGCTTTCTCCATGTTTCCCCATTGAAAATCTTAGCCATGCCAAAGCCTGCAGTACACGATGGCCCCAAGTCCAGTGGGTTTCTACCTCCTCCCCCCCAACCATCCAACCGAACAGGAAACAGGAAGAGCCAAACTGAAGTTCCTTCCGCAAACAAGAGAAAATCTGCTGATGCTGGAAATCCAAGCAACACACGCAAATGCTGGAACACAGTAGGCCAGGCAGCCTCCATGGAAAAATAGTACAGTCGACGTTTCGGGCTGAGACCCTATGGTAGGACTGGAGGCAAAAACTGAGGAGTAGATTTAAAAGGTGTGGGTAGGGGAGAGAAACACAAGGTGACAGGGGAAACCTGAAGCAGGAGGGATGAAATAAAGAGTTGGGAAGTTGATTGGTGAAAGAGATAGAGGGCTGGAGAACGGGAAGTCTGATAGAAGAGGACTGAAGGCCATGGAAGAAAGAAAAAGGGGTGGGAGGGAAGAGCACCAGAGGGAGGTGATGTGCGGGCAAGGAGTGTAGGTACTTGATGAAGCGGTCTTCCAATCTACATTGGATCTCTCTGGTATACAAGCGGCCACACTGGGAGCACAAGACACAGTATATGACCCCAACAGACTATTGGTGAAGTGTTGCCTCACCTTGGAGAACTATTTGGGACCCTGAATGGTACTGAAAGAGGAGGTGTAGGGTCAGCTACACTCCATCCACCAAAAAAAGCGGGATCTTCCAGTGGCCACCCATTTTAATTCCACTTCCTATTCCCATTCAGATATGTCTCTCCATGGCCTTCTTCCTCCTTCACTGTCATGATGAAGCCACAGTTAGATTGGAGGAGCACCACCTTATATTCCATTTGAGTAGCCTCCAACCTGATGGTATGAACATCGACTTCTCAAACTTCTGGTAAAGCCCTCCCCCACTTCACCTTTCCTCATCCCCTTTTCCCTCTCTCACCTTATCTCCTTGCCCGCCCATCACCCCATTCCCTCCCTCTGATGCGCCTTCCCCTCCGACTTTTCTCTCTTCCATTGCCTTCTGTCCTCTCCTATCAGACTCCCCCTTCTCCAGCCCTGTATCTCTCTCACCAATCACCAATTACTTCATCCCTCCCTCTTCAGGTTTCACCAGTCACCTTGTGTTTCTCTTTCCCTTCCCCTTATCTTTTAAATCTCCTCCTCAGCTTTTTCTCTCCAGTCCTGTCGAAGGATTTCAGCTGGATGCATCAACCGTACGCTTTTTCCATAGCTGCTGCCTGGCCTGCTGAGTTCCTCCAGCATTTTGTTGCTTGAGGTTCCTTCCTGCTGGTGGGGATTAAACCCTGTGAGTATTCACCGTTTTGAAGGATCAAGAATCAGAATTTGAAGAATAGTGGTTGCTGAAACTTTAAAAATTTGATCATGAACATCTTGGCCTAGAAGCTGTTTGATGGTGAGACAGTATTTGGTTCTCTGTTTGTTGTTGACATTGATGTTCCTACATGAGGTATTTCTCCTTGCCAAACAATGAACATTTCTTTCAGCTAGCTCTTCCCCATTACTGAAAGATGACTGAGTAAATAATCGGATGAGGTTTTTCATTTGTTATTTAATCTGACTACTCACATACCACAGATGACATTCCCATGGCGTTGAGAGATCTGGACTGAAGTCCTCCACAATGTTTGATTATTTAGGCAGCTTATGCCTTACATTGTTGTTTTTTTTGCTGTTTATGGATTTGCTTCATGAGCACAAAGAATAATAATTCTGATTCAGAATCAGATTTATTTATTGCATTGAACCATACAGTGAAATTCACTATTTGCATTAACAGGACAACACAACCCAAGGATGTACTGTGGGCAGTCCACAGGTGTTGTCACACATTCCAGTGCCAACATACCATGACCACCAATGTTCAACAGAACAGCCCAAGAAACAACAGCAACTCAATAACAAAACAAAACAATGACAAAGCAAGTCCCTTTTCCACCCACGCACACACAGAGCCAGGACTCCTACTGCCAAACCGTCTGCCTCTGGGCCTCTGGCCCTGAGCTCTCAGACTTGAAGACACTGAGTTTCCAACCTGCAGCCTCAGACACACACATCCAGGAGCTTCAAGCTTGGGCCATCAACCACTGGAGTTGCCAATTTCAGTTTTGAACCTTCAGGCTTCAACATTCAGACTCACCGGTCCATGGGCTTCAGCCACTCGCTTTGACCTTGGGAATTCGCTGACCTCTGGGTATTTATCCCTGGACGATGATCTTAGGACTTCGACAGCAGGCCTCAACCTCCAGACTTGCAAGGAACTTCAACCTCAGGACTCTGCAACCTGGGAGTCACTGATCGTTGTGTCTCCTGCCTGCATGGTCCTCTGATCATGAGGTGATTCAGGTGCATGGCCATGCAGTGTGTAAAAAGGTTGTGCAGCCATTGGCCCCACACACAGCCTTGGGGTCATCCATGATTAGGATGATGGGGTGGGAAGAGTGACTGGGCATCATGACTATCCAAGGTCTGTTGATTCGGAAGTCCAACACCCAGTTACACAGTGACGTATTTAGACTGAGGAGTAGGAGTTTGTTCACCAAGGTCTGTGGGACAATAATGTTGAATGATGAAGTGAATCCAGAAATTGCACTCTGGCGTAAGTGTCCTTGTTTTCTAGTTGTGTAAGGACCAGGTGCATGACAGATGCAGAGGTGTCTGTTGTAGAGTGGTTCTGTCAGTGAGCATATTGGTGAGTGTCTAGTGTAGCAGGAATGAAGTTTTGAAATGTGCCATTACAGGCATTTCAATTGGCACCAGTGCTTACAGGCTGTAGACACCGTTTCGTTCTGCAGTGATGATGGTGGCTGACTTGAAGCCTGTGGGGGACAGCAGCTTAAATGATCAAATTGTTGACAATGTCCTTGAAGATGTCAATGAACTAGTGTACACACTCCCTGAGTGCTTGGCCTGCGATGTTATCTGGCCTGACTCCCTGCAGTCCTTCCCATGTGATGCACCATCAACAACTCACCCTGAGACGTAAAGGTGAGATATCGGCTTTTATTGACTGGAAGAAGGAACAAGCAGTGAGTGACCACCATACTACATCCTGGAGACAGAGAGGCTGGGCTCAGACCTCAATCGCCTCTACACAGGGGCCTGTGGGAGGAGCCACAGGAGCAGCCAGAAGGGGACATGTCCAGACAGGCACACGTAGTTCACCACACCATATCTACTGCTGTTGCAGACAGTGGCTGTTACCTGAAAGTGGGGTAGCTTTTGTGGTTGATGTTGTGTTGTATGCCTCAAAACAAGCATAAAAGTAGTTCAGAGGAGGGCTGTTGCACAGGAAAAGAAAATCCAAACATCCCTGTTGTGAATGTACAGCCTCACGTTTGTGAAAGTGGGATCACACTGTCAGGGCAATGGCATGAAGTTGCAGTGTTTTCATAGTAAACACAGACTGAATTCACCACAGAAAGTGAAAGTTTCTTCATTTCAGCACGTTAGCTGGGCATGATGGTTATGTTGACCTCTTAGAACATAGAACATAGAATAGTACAGCACAGTACAGGCCCTTCGGCCCACAATGTTGTGCAGACCCTTAAACCCTGCCTCCCATTTAACCCCCACCTTAAATTCCTCCATATACCTGTCTACTAGTCTCTTAAATTTCACTAGTGTATCTGCCTCCACCACTGACTCAGGCAGTGCATTCCACGCACCAACCACTCTCTGAGTGAAAAACCTTCCTCTAATATCCCCCTTGAACTTCCCACCCCTTACCTTAAAGCCATGTCCTCTTGTACTGAGCAAGTGGTTCTTCTGCTGTGAAAGTTCATAGTAACATGAGTGAAAACTCATTTCTTTACATTTTAATTGAGATGATTTAAAAATGTAAAATTGAAATATAACATTTTTTCTCATCTCTTAATGCATTCTTTCTTCGCCTCTCATTCTGTGTGTGATTGGCCATTGAGAGTATCCAGTCCAGCTAAGCCCATTCTCAGTCCTCGCAGATTTTACTTCAATTTAACTGGGTGAGGGGACCCACAGTTGTTTGTCTTAATCATCATTTGAACAGTTCCCCATGACATGATCTGCTCACAGAATTACAGTAAATATTTGAAAATCCAGGTGTGCCTGGACAAGTCTAATCTGCCAGAGGTCTTGTAGAAGTTCTGCTGCAGCAAATTTCTGTTTTATTTTGTAATTTGTGTTTTGTGATCTGGGCTCTGCTGCTATGTTCAACAGTTGCTGCTGATATTTAGTTTCCCTTGAACTGAGTGACTCGCCTATTAGGCCACTTAAGAGTCAACACAGAGGGTGGACGAAGTCATAGATGGCACATTCTACCTCCCCGCTCCCACCCGGAAGTCATTAAAAGGTTTATATGACATTCCTACAGTGTTTGAGGCCATTATTTCTAAACCTAGTTGATTTTTTCCAACAAATTTCAGGTCCTCCTCACCTACCCCACTAACCCCAGACAAAATTAAAATTCATTAACTGCCATAATGGAATTTGAACTTATTCTTTTGGGTTGTTAGTCCAGCTTTCTGGATTACTATTCATTTAATTTAGCAACTGAGTCACCACCAATCCCTGTCATAATTGCCTGATGAAACTTAACAACAGATAAGTAATTATCCGCTCTTACAAATTGTGGGGAGGGGAAGTGAAGTTAAGGTGTGTCCAGTGGTGGAATCTCTTTGAAGGTGATGGGAACTACAGAGAAGGATCTGTTGTTTGCAGGGTTTGATGGGGTGGAAGGTAAGGACCAACCTTCCCCCTAATTTGTAATGCCCACCGTGTGCAAAAATCTTGTGCTGTACATTGTTTTTTGCTCAGTGACAACAACCTACGCACACTGAATTTGTAAGTGGAAGTGAGCCTGAAGCTGTTCTAAGAGTAATAAACTACTGTCCAGTTTGTTGTTCAAAAGAAATAAAATAACTGTTAATAAAAACTTTGATCTCCTGTTTTTGCTCTCATTCACTTGCATTTTCACAAAACATATGCAGTAGGTCTGTAGTGGGCAGTGAAGAATTTTCTTGGCGGAGCTTTTGAACACCGTCTATATGTGCTTTACCTGCTAAGCGATGCTTTAAAAAGTCAAGTTTGCAAATATCACTTCTTCCCACTTGCAAATTTTCCAGTAACTTTTGCTTCACGACAATACGTGCAGATAACACCAGTTTCTGTACTATACATAAACATTTATTGTAGCTGCGTTTTCCTGACCTCATGGGCTTTCAGTGGACCAGTTTCCATGATTTCATTAAGCCATTCTGCTTTAAATGAACTAGCAGTTCTTTTGTGCTTCATGCCCTTTGCTTCTTTGGAATTTGACATAGTGAATCAATAACTTCTTCAATAAAAACAATATAAATAAGCCAGTTCTAAAATCTGCAGACAAATCATTGCAGACTGCATGTTGTCAACATTGTCCGCATTAGAAACCAGAAAAGGAACTGTGACTGTGTACAATTGTGAAGCATACTGAACATGCCAACAAGGGTGACAACATTTGTATGGAGTTTAAATTCCTTTGTGCTCTAGTAGCAAAAGGTGTGTATGCACACACATGTGCAGTCCTTAAAGTGACCAATGATGAGGACCAGGGAATCTCTATTCTTGTTCTATCCCAGAGGAGTGGAATGGATGAGATCTGGCCAAGTGCTTTACTAATAATGGTAATGTTCAGAAAGGACGGGGTCCCTGACCTGAACTGTTCCTGTTTCTCCTCCTACAGATGTTCTGTGACCTGCTGAGTATTTCCAGCATTTTTGTTTTGGTTTACATTTTTAACATCTGCAGTTTTTTAAAAAAATTTCATCATCTACTTTTATTGGACAATCTTAAAAATAAAAAAAGGCTTAGTCTGCAGGCAAAATTGCTGCAGAGGATATCAGGATAGAGTAAAGAACTTGGACTTGTCTTCGAGCTGTTTGCTGCTTGACTTGGAGCCTCATCCTGGCATGAAACCAACAGGAGACAGTGGAAGTTAATGAGATCTGAGTGCACATTTCACCGGGGCATATACCACTGAGTCATTGCTGCAGCACAAACCTGGCAGTGACATACAGAATAAGGCTCATTTGGGTGTACTCCAGCTGAAAACTTCATGTTAAATAAACAAGTACATCTGCTTTTGTTAACGAATTATCTTTGTCGCATTGACACGAAATAGAAACGTATCAAATGCTGCTTCTTAGCAATGTCTAATTTATTAGGTAAAACAAAATTCTGGAAAGATTCAGCGGGTCTGGAAGCATCACTGCAGAGGGAAGGGTAACATTTCAGGTCATCACTGGAAGGATCACTACACCATAGGCAGGATGGACAGGTAGCTGTGCTGGAGAGGCTGCAGAGCGTATTCATCTGGATCTCGACTGTAATGGAGCATTTCAATAAGGAGAGATTGGACAGCCTGGGAACAGATGGAGCTGAGGGGTGACCTGACAGATATCAGAATCAGGTTTATTATAACTGACGTACAGTATGTCATGAAATTTGTTTTTTAGTAGCAGCAGTACAGTGCAATATATAAAATTTACCACAATATAATATATATACAAAATAAATAAATAGTGCAAAAAAAGAAAGCAAAATAGTGAGATGCTGTTCATGGGTTCACTGACCATTCAGAAATCTGATGGCCGAGGGAAAGAAGCTAATCCTAAGATATTGATTATGGGTCTTCAGGCTCCTATGCCTCCTCACTGGTGGTAGTAATGAGAAGAGGTTATGGCGTGGATGTTGAGACTCGTTCATGATGGACGCTGCCTTCCTGAGGTCACCTTCAGTATATGTCCGTGATTGTGGGGAGTCTCATGCCCGTGATGGAGCTGGCTGAGTTTACATCCCTCTGCAGCCTTTTCCAATTCTATGCCTTGGCATTTTCATATCAGACAGTGATGCAACCAGTCCATAGTCCAGTGGTAGAAATTTGCTAGTGAAACCGTCCCCCCAATCCGGTTTCCTCGGCTGCGTAAGTCCAAGGAAGACCCTCTCTGGTCCTGCCAAACCCGTGAGATTGAGACGGCTCTCCCGCCCCAAACCCCGGTGTGTGTGGATGCCGTGTAATTTGCTACCCAGTTACAAATTAATGTCACACAATAACAGACAGTGCACTGCATATGATTAAAGGAATTATATTTATGAATCTTACCTTAAGGTTAGTAAAGAAAAACAAAAAGAAAAAGGCCCATTTTAATTAAACAGTCAAATGTGCACAAGCTGGAGCTCAGTGTTTCACCATATTCACTGATCCTCAATTGATCATCACCCCTGGCTTCATTGAATCATGGTCCGGGCCAATTCCTACAACCTGTTCTTTCCAGCATCATCTCCAGCCAGACAAAAGCCCCAAGCCCAACCTTAGTGTCCCTCACCAGAGAAACCTCCCCTCAGTTCTACCATCCTAACTGGATGACACACGTTCCTCCTCATCCCTTATCTTCAACAATAACCCTAACAGGCTGACAGCAGAACAGACAGCTCTTACAGGACGGCTGAATGAAATACATGCAGCATAACAATAAAAATATGAACCAGGGCATTACTCCAGAATTTAGAAAATTATTAAGGAAAGAGTTAGGATAAAGAATAAGAATGAACTGATGGAGAGCTCAAAGGGTTAGGTAGCCGTTCAGTTGAAGGATCTCAAACTGAAGCTTCGACATCCCTGGTCCTGCCCAGATGCTGTCTAACCCTTTGAGTTCTTCTAGCTGCTCATTTTTATCCTGCATATTTCACCATCTGCAACCTCCTGTGTCTCAAGAAAATAAGAATCTTAATAAGGGTCTCTAAAGAAGAGGGAATATATATAAGGTGAGAGGTGGGAGATTTAGAGGGGATCTGTGGGGATTTCTTTCCAAGGGGTTGGAGTCTCGAATGCATTGACTGAGGAGATGGTGGAGGCTGATACTCTCACAACATTGCAAAGGAATCCAGCCAATTTCTTTAATCGACAGACCACAGAAGGCTATGAACCAAGTGAGCATTAATGGGTTTAGTATAAGTAGGTACAGTGTAATGGTCAGCATGTTCATGGTGGGCCAAAGAGGCTGCTTCCATGCTCTATGACTCTAACATCAAAATAGAAGATGCCACACCTCACAGTAAGCAGATATAGAGATGGTGAAAAATATCTTGGGGATAGAAAAATCAGGAGAGAAAGTAAAAGATGGGAAAATCGAGGAGATGAATTGTTAAAAAAATCACTTCAGACACAAGGGGATGATAATAGAACAGAGAACAACACAACATATGGACAGGCCCTTCAGCACTATGGTCAGCATTGACCACACACAGTGGAATGCAATCCTTTACCAGCAGATGGCAGCTTTTAAATCTCTATATCTAACTGCTTATACTACGTAGGCATTGGAAGAAGTGGTTTGATTTAACCTTTAATGGTCATGTAGACAGTCTCTCTATTATTCTACATCAAAATTATGGTTTTTATAATAAGACATAAACTAATGAAAAATTTATATCACATTTATTTTAAATCTTCTTGGTTAATGCCTCAACATAGTTAAAATACATATAGTTGTCCATTGACTAAACAGTCATATCGCCCATTTGCCACACCTTAGTTACTCAAAACAAAACATGATGACACCAGACACTTCATTGACTAATTAGCTTAAAATTATCTTGAGGACTAAAGCAAAGCACAAAATTCTTTTCAAATGGAGTTCCATGCAATCATATTCCTTGAGTTTCCCAAACTGAATTGGTAGGAATCCCTTCAATGTAATTCCACTAGGAAAACAGAAAATCCATTTGGTAGTTCTGGTGGAGGGACAGTGGGAGACTCCTTTGAAAT
This sequence comes from Hypanus sabinus, assembly GCF_030144855.1. Taxonomy (NCBI): domain Eukaryota; kingdom Metazoa; phylum Chordata; class Chondrichthyes; order Myliobatiformes; family Dasyatidae; genus Hypanus; species Hypanus sabinus. Next base: position 42,509,561 of record NC_082716.1, on the reverse strand, counting down.
TTTCACTCAGTTTTCAACTTTGTGCTACTAAAGCAGCAGTATTCACATAAAACTCCTGTGATTCTACTCCATTCCTTCATACAAAGGAAAGATGCCTTCTGGCAAGAGATGTGTTTTTGAAGCAAAATCCATGTGCAGTCCTCAACATTTTCAGAAGATCATGAAGGCTAAAGACATAAGTCAAGATTAATGATTACCTTATATGAAATATTTTTATAAATGCAAGTAGATAGTAGGTGGAAGTGAACACCAGCAGGTCAGGAAGGTGAAGGTATTGGTGGGAGAGAGTGAGGTTGATCAGGAACTGAGTGAAGGAGATGCAGTGTCTCCACATTGCGAACAAATTTGTTTTTTTTTCACCACAAGTGGACAAAGCATAGGGTAGCCTGGAGCTCTTGAGAAACAAGACAAGAAAGTTCAGAGGATCTTTAATCTTGATAAAATTACCTCGATAATGACCAACATTGATAAAATGAATAAAATAGAGGTAGTGAGATTGTACCTTATTTGCCTTCCCAATCCCACTGATTCTGCTTTTGGACCCTACAAATATAAACATAACCTTAATGACTCAGTACTCCCATTAGAAAAGAACTATGGACTGTCATAACAATACTCTAATATATTCTTTTTTAAAGGATGAGAACAAAGGGCTGGAGAATTTACACTGTAGAATGCTGTGGTATTTGATCGCACAAATACTCTGCTCCCTAAATTATTTGACATCATTCATAGAAACTAGACATGCTTTAGTCATATTGTGACTGTTGAAGAATAGGAGGCAAACAGTACTTTGAGACGAGGGCTTTTTAAAACTAGCTCCAGATCTTTGTATAAAAATAGTGAAAGCATTATTTAACGATCCATCTCAACTACATATATGGATTAAAAATAATGCACTGTTGTATTACTCATCCAGCTGATGAAATTATAACATAATGCTAATGGGATAACTCTGTTTGTTTTGAAGTTCAATACTTCACTGGCTTTCAATTGAACTGCGCTGATAATGATCTGAACTGCCATCTAATTCACCCATGAGTATCATTCAGAATTAGAGGATTATCAATTGTGTAGAGCTTCTGGTCCAGTGGTTTTCCATTCAATCATTTACATAGGCTTGCATCAAACCAGTTCAATACAAGGCCTAAGGGTTCAATTGTGCCACAATAAGAGCAGAGGGAATTGAGCATAATGTATTTGCATTGAAATCACAGTACGCAGACACAGGGATAGTTTGACTGTAAGAGCATAACACATAGGAGCAGAATTAAGTCATTCAGCCCATTGAGTCTGCTCTGCCATTCCATTATGACTGATTTATTATCACTCCAACCCCATTTTCTACCTTCCCCCCATAACCTTTGATGCCCTGATTAATCAAGAAACTATCAATTTTTGCCTTAAGTATGCTCAATGAACTGGCCTGCACAGCTCTCTGTGGCAATAAATTCCACAGATTCACCACCCTCTGGTTAAAGAAACTTTTCCTTATCTCTGCTCTAAATGGACATCCCTCTATTCTGAGGGTGCACCTTCTGGTCCTAGACTCCCCGCTGTAGGAGACATTCTCTCCACATCCTCTCTATCTAGGCCTTTCAATATTCAACAGGTTTCAATGATAAGCCCTCCTTATTTTTCTAAACTCCAGAGAGTACAGACCCAGAGCCATCAAACGCTCCACACATGTTAACCCTTTCATCCCTGGGATCATTCTTGTGAACCTCCTCTGGATCCTCTCCAATATCTGCACATCTTTTCTTAGATAAGGGACCCAAAACTGCTCACAATACACCAAGTGCAGTCAAACATTGCCTTATAAAGCCTCAGTATTATACACCTGCTTTTATATTCTAGTACACTTGAAATGAATGTTAACATTGCATTTGATTTTCTTACCACTGACTCAATCTTCAAGTTGAACACTAGGAATAGACTCTCCCTTGTCTATCCTGCTAATTCCTCAAAGAATTCCAACAGACTTGTCAAGCAAGATTTCTCCTTGAGAAAACTATGCTGACTTTGACTTATTTGATTATGTGCCTCCAAGTACCCCAAAAGCTCATACTTAATAATCGACTCCAACACCTTTCCAATCACTGAAATCAGGCTATCTGGCCTATAATTTTCTTTCTTCTGCCCCTCTCACTTCTTAAGGAGTGGCGTGGTACTTGCAATTTTCCAGTCCTCTGGGACCATTCTAGAATCTAGTGGTTCTTGAATGATCAATACTAATGCCTCCATAATCTCTTTAGCTACTCCTTTCAGGCCTGTGGGGTCATCTGGTCCTCATCTCCCTTCAGAATTTTCATCTACCAAGCACTCTCACCTTAGGAATAGCAATGACAATCACTTCTACCCCCAGTCACTCTTGCACTTCTGGCATTCTACTAGTGTCTTCTGTAGTGAAGTCTGATGAAAAATACTTATTGTTTGTCCTCCATTTCTTTGCCCCCATTACTACCTCTCCAGCATTTTTCCAGCTGTCCAATATCCACTTTTGTTTACTTTTTATATATCTGAAAATATATTTTTGAATAATCTTTCACTGTATATTATTGGATAACTTACCCACATATTTCATTTTTTCTCTATGGCTTTTTTAACTGCCTTCTGTTGGGTTTTCAATGCTTCCCGGTCCTCTACCTTCCCACTAATTTTTTGCTGTATTATATGCCCTCTCTTTTGCTTTTTATGTTGTCTTTGACTGCCCTCGTCAGCCATCATTGCTTCATTCTTCCTTTAGAATACTTCTTCATCTTTGTGATGTATCTTTCCTGCGCCTTCTAAACGTCCCACAGAAACACCAGCTGTCACCGTTCTGGCATAATCACTTCTAGTACCCCCTTCCAAACAACTTTGGCCAGCTCCTCTCTCATGCCTCTGTAGTTCACTTTAGAAACATAGAAACATAGAAAACCTACAGCACAATACAGGCTCTTTGGCTCACAAAGTTGTACCTTAGAAATTACTAGGGTTACCCATAGCCCTCTATTTTTCTAAGCTCCACATACCTATCCAAAATTCTCTTAAAAGACCCTATTGTATCTGCCTCCACCACAGTTGCCGGCAGCCCATTCCACGCACTCACCACTCCCTGTGTAGAAAAACTTATTCCTGACATCTCTGTACCTACTCCCAAACACCTTAAACCTGTGTCCTCTTGTGGCAGCCATTTCAGGCCTGGGAAAAAGCCTGTGTCTATCCACACGATTGATGCTTCTCAACATCTCATACACACCTGCTGTAATACTAAACCCCCCAACTTTAGCTTCTCCTTCTCAAACTGCAGGATGAATTCACTCATATAGAGATCACTGTCTCCTAAGGGCTCCTTTATCTTAAGCTCACTAATCAAATTTGGGTCATTACATAACACCCAATCCTGAACTGCCATTCTCCTCATGGAGTTAACCACAAACTGCTCCAAAAAGCCATCTCATAGGCATTTTACAAATCCCATCCCTTGGGATCCAGCCTTAAGCTGATTTCCCCCACATATTGAAATCCCTTATGATTATTGCAACTTTGCCCTTTTTGCATGCCTTTTCTATCTCCCATTGTAATTTATAGCCTGGCTACTATTTGGAGGCCCGTATATAACTCCCATCAGGTTCTTTTTACACTTGCAGTTTCTTAAATGAGGATTCTACATCATACGATCCTATGCCACCTCTTTCTAAGGATTTGATTACATTTTTTACTAACAGAGTCACCCTACTATCTCTGCCTACCTACCTGTCCTTTTGATATAATGTGTAACCTTAGATCTTAAACTCCCAACTGTGATCTTCTTTCAGCCACCACTCAGAAATGATCACATCATTCGTGTCAGTGTCTAACTGCCCCTGTTACAGTTAACTCAGCCCACTGACTGTAATTTTGCCCGTCCTTCCTTACAGTCTTTTTCTATTTGTATACCAACTGCACCACCCTCATCTCTATCACTCTGGTTCCCATCCCCTTGCCAAATTAGTTCAAGCCCTCCACGACATCTCCATCAAACCTGCCCGCAAGGATATTGGTTCTCCCTCAGGTTCAGGTGTAACCTGTCCTTTTTTGTACAGGTTATGCCTTCCCCAAAAGAGATCCCAATGATCCACAAATCTGAAACCCTGCCCCCTGCACCAATTCTTCAGCTTCACATTCATTTGCCAAGTTATCCTGTTCTTATACACAAACCTTTTCAATTTCATGCAGTCTTGAGCAGAGCATTTGCCATGCTAATTCATGGTGCATCCAGATAGGATATTTTCTATCGTACATTGATAAAAATTGGTGAGATACAAAGGCAACATGCAAAATGTTTATAGCTGCCTGAAGAAGTAGAGGTGCTGGTGAGTTTTCTTGGCTGTGACATTAGCATGGTTGGACCAGGTTTTTGGTGATATTTACTCCTGGAAACATGAACCTCCCTGTCTCCATCAGTACTCCGAGTCTTTGATATTTGGAATACAGTCCACGATAGTGGTTTCATCTGGAAACGTGTGGAATCTGGCCATGCACTCCTGAGAGTACAGGGGTCTAATGATGCAGCCTTATGGGGCATCAGTGTTGTGGGTGATCATGATGAAGGCGTTGCTGCTTAACCTTATTGATGGCAGTGTGTTGGTCAAGAAGGCAAGTTGCAAGAGGAGGGTCTAGGAGTTTGGAGATGAACTTGCTTGATGTTATAGTATTGATTCTATAACTCCCGTATAATTCAGTATTCTAGTATAATCCTTCAGTTTAGTTCACCATCTACTGGATGTTGAGACAAGCTAATTGCTTGCCAGCATGTGGCTTATGTCATGGAGTTAGTTGTACAGAGGTACAGTTGTACTAAAATTTAATGTCTCATATGAAAGACGGGACTTGTGAGAGTGCAGCACACATGTAGTGCAGGGCTATAGTGATGGTCCAGATATTATACTCAGTTAATTTCCTATCACTGAGGCAATGGTTAACAACCTTACTGAAGATCATAACTACATTATTTAAGTCATAATTCTTAACTTAATAAATTCAAATGTCTACATTTATTATGGTAAACTTCTTTTATAAATTCAACAGGCTATAAATGCTGCTCCTCATTCTCCAGAAGCTAGTTTCTCATCCACTTCTGGGGATAATAAACCACCATGAAGTAACTGTTTTATATTTCTTTTTAAACAAAAACTTACGGCATTTTGAAGCTGCATCCAAGGAATGATGGCCTCGTATATTTAGACAGTCATTTATTTAGACTGATGGAATATAAAGAACCAAATCCAATCAGAACTGTGTTATTATTCAATCAGCAGGAATAAAATGTTGGAGACAACGCTGGGATTCAACCGTGGCAGGTTCTGCAGCTTGCTTGAAACTTGAGAAGTAATGTAAAAGTCGAAGCCCTGAAGGCTGAAAATGAGGAGTGGCATCAGACTCTTCAGCCATTTTACTTAACTGACAAACTCATCCTGGAGCTGGAGATAGTTCAGCATGATACTGGGATCGGGCTCAAGTTTTCCTGAGGGGAGTTTTGATAGAGGCATACAAAATTATGAGGGGTATAGATAGGGTTAATGCAAACAAGCTATTTCCATTGAGGTTGGGGGAGACTAGAACTGGAGGTCATGAGCTAAGGGTAAAAGGTGAAATATTTAAGGGGAACATGAGGGAGACTATCTTCACTCATATGGTGGTAAGTGTGTGGAACAAGCTCTCAACTGAGGTGGTGGCAGGTACAATTACAATATGAAAGAGAATTTTGAATAAGTGCATGAACAGGAGGGGTATGGAGAACTCTGGTCTGGGTGTGTGTTGATGGGACTGGGCAGAATAATAGTTCAACATGGACTAGATGGGCTGAAGGGCACGTTTCTGTACCATAGTATTCCATGAGTTCATTGACCAAGGCTGTCATCAGGCATGTTGTGGACTTGGGACGTTAACTCAGTTTCCCTTTTCACAGATGCTGCCTGACCTGTTGATTGTTACTAAGATTCAAGATTGTCATGTGCACATCAAAGCGTACAGTGAAATGCGTCATTTGCAGCAACAAACAACACATCCAAGGGTGTGCTGGGGTCTGCCTGCTTGAGTTGCTAAGGATAATGTGCCCACGATACCAGGCAGAACAATGTAAAACAGAACGAGCAACAAAACAACAACAGCAAAATCTCCCTCCCATCCTTGCTTATATACCGTCCCCGAAACGCAAAACAGGCCATCGTCTTTGGCTCCAGCCTTGAGAGGACTCAGTGCATGATCCAGACACTCAGACACTGGGCCTTTGACTATGCTAGTGGACTTGCAGAGATTCGGCCCTGGCAGGCTTTCTGGTCATTATATTGTTTTTGAAATCTCATCTTTAGATCTTTCTAGTGTTCCTATATTTAAGAATTAGAAGAATATGATACCACCAAGCAGAATCAGCTTGATTTTATGAAAGGGAAATCCTGTTTGATAGGTTTGAAGATTCTGATGAAGTTTGAGGATGTAATGAGCAAGGTGAATAAAGAGAAACAAATAGATGTCGTGTTCAGTATTTGGGTTTGTGGAAGACATTCATTCCAGAAGGCATTCTATGCACAAAAGATTCTGAAGTGAGGGTAACATATTAGCATGGTGTGGTGAACTACATATACCTGTCTGGACACGCCCCCTGCGACTGCTCCTGTGGCTCCTCCCACAGACCCCGGTATAAAGGCGATTGAGGCCTGAGCCCAGCCTCTCAGTCTCCAGGATGTAGTATGGTGGTCACTCACTGCTGGTTCCTTCTTCTAGTCAATAAAAGCCGATATCTCGCCTTTACGTCTCAGAGTGAGTTATTGATGGTGCATCACATGGATTTAGGATGGGCTGTGAGAAAATGGAGGGTTGTGATAAATGGTTCACTTCTGATTAGCAAACTGTAACTATCAATGTCAGTGTCTAAGATAAAAGAATCAAGTGTATTTTGGCCAGATTTGCTGATGATACAAAGAAAAGTGAGAAAGGAAGTACCGAGGAGGAATCTGTAAAGGGTTAATCATAGGATAAGTGAAAGGGCACATGCTTATCATGCAGTGGAGTGAGAGGTTATCATATTGGTAGAAAGAATATAAAAACAAAAAATGATTAATGTCCAGCAAGACTGCAGAAGGCAGCAGTACAGGATGATCTGGGTGGCCTTATCTGTAAAACTCAAGAAGATGCAGAAACACAAGCAGCAGAGCCTGGACTATATGAACCCAAAACTGCATATCCACCAATGTACAGCTTATACTGTGTGACCTACACTATACACCTAACATTGCCCATCTACTGTTGTATATACGACACCATACAGCCAAAACTGAATGCCCAATGCTGCACGTCAAAAGCACAGTCTCTGCCATCCAACCATTCTGTGTTTCCCACGTTAAATATACAATACAAAGCAGCCTGTTGCTAAACAGGCTACACTGCACAGACCGTGCTGTTGTGTAATTCAGCAAAGAACGACATATACTGCACAGTCTACACTGCATAGATTACACTGTACCTCTGGTACGACATATACTGCACAGTCTACACTGCATAGATTACACTGTACCTCTGGTACGACATATACTGCACAGTCTACACTGCATAGATTACACTGTACCTCTGGTACGACATATACTGCACAGTCTACACTGCATAGATTACACTGTACCTCTGGTACGACATATACTGCACAGTCTACACTGCATAGATTACACTGTACCTCTGGTACGACATATACTGCACAGTCTACACTGCATAGATTACACTGTACCTCTGGTACGACATATACTGCACAGTCTACACTGCATAGATTACACTGTACCTCTGGTACGACATATACTGCACAGTCTACACTGCATAGATTACACTGTACCTCTGGTACGACATATACTGCACAGTCTACACTGCATAGATTACACTGTACCTCTGGTACGACATATACTGCACAGTCTACACTGCATAGATTACACTGTACCTCTGGTGTTGCACAAGGCATAGTTCCGAGACGACACTGAGCACTGAAAGCCGTGCATCCAACACCACACAGACCGGGGTTCACAACCTACACTATACATCCAGACATTATAAATCTGACACTGCACTGCCGACACCGTACACGTGTCACTCCCGAAGCGATGTGACACATCCAGACTTCAAAAGCGATATCTTGGTCAAAGCTCAAAACCTCTGAATAAAAAATAACAAAACGGAATTTGTTGATGGCAAAATAGAAAGAGATATTTTTTGCAATCTTTGAAGGAGAGCCCAATGAAGTTTGTTTGGCAATGTAACGTTCTCACTCATCTTTTGAGAATAGGAGAATATGATAGCAAATGTAACAGGCACCATCAGTGAAGGTGGCAGCCAGGTTAATCATCAACCAGATAACAACCTGGAAGCTGTCAGAACTGCTGAGTTCCTCTATTTTTCTGGGTCTTGCAAAAACTTGGGGGGTTCCACCTGGATTGACAAGGTAAGTACAAGGGTTTTTTTTTTCTCTTTATCTTACTTACTGATAAATTCATTATAATGCTTGAAATGAATTTATCTCAGTTAGACATGGATCCTTCCACCTTGTAAGATGGTCTCATCGGTGAGACCTGGCTGCTGACATAAACCATGTATGTAGTTGTAAAAGGTCAGTGCAGCTGTAGAGAGCACCAGCCTCTGCAGGATGCAAGGGGTTAAAGCAATGGACCATTATAAACAGCAGTCACACAATGCTGTGTGTCAGTGATAGTCTCATTACATTTTCAATCAAAGAATAATATGGTGAAGTCAACCTTAGTTCTGTAGAGGGTAATGTAAATCATTGTGACACCACACTCTGAACCTCAGGCACTGTCCCGAGGTGTTGCCATGGTGAGACTCACTACCATGGAATGTGGCTCTCTTAAATTGGGTGGAGGCCTCTAGGGAAGATACTGCTCATCTTAAGTTAACTTTTAAGAAAATTACATTGACTTGACATGTTAGGAGTTCCAGAGAATGAAGGATGTCAAAGAAATTCAATAGCATGCAGGATATGGGAAATGAGAGAATGTTGAGCTGCTATTGTGATAGAAGATTTTCAAAGGTTTCAAAGGTAGATTTAATGTCAGAGAAATGTATACAATATACATCCTGAAATGCCCTTTCTTTGCAATCATTCACAAAAAGCAGAGGAGTGCCCCTAAAGAATGAATGACAGGTAAATGTTAGAACCCCAAAGTCTCCCCCCCCCCAGTGTAAGCAGCAGCAAAGCAATGAACCCCCTCCACCACCAGAAAAAAAATGTGTTGCCCGCCCCCAAGCACTCAAGCGTGCAGCAAAACAACAGCAAAGACACAAACTTGCGGTGCCCCAAAGACCACCCGGTGATTGACATACCACGGGCTCTCTCTTCCTAAGAAGGGAGAACGAGATGTCTCCGTTTCACAGCCAGAGGAGAGACATAACAAACAACTCACTGATTTACGATGTTAAAAGACTGTTGCATCATTTTTTCCAAGCTCTGTGCCCAAAGATCTTGCGTTTCTGGGCTCACAGCCAGAGATCTTCCGTCTCCAATGACACACCGATTTCCTGCTGGGATACCGACCTTCGGTCCGCTGTCTCCAGAGCCACGAGATCTTGGGACTCTGAAGGTGAGCTCAGTTCCTAGGCTGCGTCCTTGGCACATCAAATAACGGCCAGTCATGAAACCCCACGAGCTGGTCCCATTCCTGTGAAGAACCGAAGTCAGTGTGACTCCAGGTCAGGGTCTTCAAAAGAACCCTGAAAGGTTAAAATAGAGTTATTAAAGATGGAAATAGAGCTGTTTCCAAAGATGCAATCTATTTTATCACTATGTTTGTCTTGAACACTTCTTTTTTAAGTACACAATCTTCCATAATAGTTCTGAAGATTTCTGGTGTCATTGGTGTGGCAGTGAAGAAAGCAGCAATTGTGTACATTGTCTATTATTATATACGGTGCAAGTACCAATCATTGCATTTCTCTGATTCCATGTGGTTGGGTTTATTGTTTAGTGGAAGAGGGATTGCAATAGTGTTATAAAATCCATTGGTGTTTCACAGAATAGGCTGAGCTTGGGAAATCTGTTCTGTCATGTGGAGGCCCAGTGTGATATCCCATTGCTTTAATGAGGAAATTCTGCTACAATATTTGCTATTGTAGTTCTGATTCTCATCTAATTGTAACCTAAATGAAGACTGTGTTGAGTGAGTACACCTGCTGTGCCCCCCGCCCCAGTTAGATGGGACCATTGATGACCTTGGTTCTTGGTCTAATTAAAGAGGTCTTTATTTTCATTTGTTGCTTTTTTACGTATTTCTGGTCAATCTTTTATCCCCTGCATTACTTTCTTTAACTAAAAATGAATCAAATATTAGTGTTCTTGGATGTTTTGAGGTCTTTAGATGAACCACATAGGGTGCTGAAGGGAGTCATCACAGAGTCCGACCAATCATCAAGTTCGCTGATGACACAACAGAGGTGATAGATTGGCTTATGGGATGGTGTGAGCACAACAACTTGATTCTCAATGTGGTCAAGACTAAAGAGATGATTGTGAATTTTAAGAAGACGCAGGCTGAGCACTTCTTACTGCACTTAAATGGCTCTTCCGTGAAGTTTCTGGGGGTGCACATAATGGATGATTTCATCTGGGCCTTCAATACCACCTCTTAAGTCAAGAAATCACAGCTGTGTCTCAACTTCCTGAGAAGATTGAGGCAAGTGAGGCTTCCCCCCAACCATCTTTTACAGAAACATCATCAAGAGTGTTCAGACCAATTGCATCTCCATCTGATACGGTAATTGCAAGGCACCTGACTGCAAGACTCTACAAAGGATTGTGAGGTCTGCTGAGAGGATCATTGGGGTCTCTCTTCCACTTATCTGAGATATTTATCATGAAGGCTGCACATGCAGGGCCTTTAGCATTGTTAAATATCTCTCCCAACCATCCCACAATCTCTTTGACCTCCTACTGTCAGGCAGGAGGAAATGTAGCATAGGACAGGGAAGTTAGGAGTGGAAACAGCTTCTTTTCACAGGCAGTTTGCACAAAGAAAAGTTGTTTTGCGTGGCGGTATACATAGCAATGCTGGTGCCAAACTGTATTGGTCTCTGCTGTTCCTTTGGGCTCATCAGAGGTGTGGAGAGGGGGAGTTTCCAAAATGGGCATCAGCTTGTTCTCCATATTGTACTGCACTGGCTTGCGTATCTAGACAGCTAGGACGCAACCTCCATGTTTGGCCCTGACCAACGGAGTTCTCACTTACATGTGTAAACGGCATTCAAACTTGATGATGATGGTGAATGATACTGGGTGTACTGTCACCATTTGGAATCTATGCTCATCAACCCCCTTTACAGATAGTTAGACAAATTGGAGCAGACCTGCCTGCAGTTCAGAAGGGTAATGCCAAGTAGTTGGAAGTACACTTAACGGACTTATGTTATATTAGATAGGCTAATATAATGATATACGATTTCAATAAGACATCACCCTTCCTTTACCCTGAAACCTATCAGGGGTTTACAACCCTCTGAAAGGGTTGATGTTTTAATTCTTGCTGTTTGCTTGCACTCTATTTTAAATGCCCTGTTCCCAGCTGCAGAAGTCCTAAATGCTGGAATTTAATCCTCTGTCATTCTTCATTTAAGACTCACCTTAAACTCACCTCCTGACTAAAGTTTTGGTTAAGATTAAAGTATTACCTGAAGTGTCTTGGTATTCATTTCTGCTAGATGAGATTTCTATGAAGTAAATGTGAAGCGAAGTAAGGTGGAAGAAAGATCACATGTAGCACCAACACACTCGTTAATTCTGACCAGTATCCCAGCCTTTACAATGCAGCTTCCTGTCTAGAAACAGAAAATGGAAAATCGGTCCTTTTTATATAATATCATACTGGCATTCCCTTTATCACAACTGAGTCTAAATCCTCAACCTCTAAAATGTGACTGAATCAGAAAGGAAGAACAAGCAATGTAGTTCTGAAGTGGGAGAAAATTACTGAGAGAAATTGAATTCAATTGATTTTATTTCTTAAATCCTTCACGTACACGAGGAATAAAAATCTTTACATAATGTCTCCGTCTAAATGTGCAATGTGCAATTTATATCAAATTGTAATAAATAGTATGTACAACAGGACAGCCAATATCACATAGAAATACAATTGTATCAGCATGAGTTAAGCAGTCTGATGGCCTGGTGGAAGAAGCTGTCCCGGATCCTGTTGGTCCTGGCTTTTATGCTGCTGTACCACTTCCCAGACAGTAGCAGCTAGAACAGTTTGTGCTTGGGGTGACTTGAGTCCCCAATGATCCTATGGGCCCTTTTTATACATCTGTCTCTGTAAATGTGTTGAATAGTGGGAAGTTCACATCTACAGATGCGCTGGGCTGTCCGCACCACTCTCTGCAGAGTCCTGTGATTGAGGGAAGTACAGTTCCCATACCAGGCAGTGATACAGCCAGTCAGGATGCTCTCAATTGTGCCCCTGTAGAAAGTCCTTAGGATTTGGGGACTCATACCAAACTTCTTCAACCATCTGAGGTGAAAGAACGTCATAAAGCAAAATTGTCAATTATATAAGCAATATAATGCTTGCTTGAAGCTGTAACAATCTCAGGAGTTGAAGTATCCTCTACACTGGAAGTATTCTCTCTATCGTCATATATTTTTTTTATTCATGTTAATTGAGATTGAATTTAAAAGCAAATCAACATTACTTGAACCTTGTTGCAATACTCCTTACTTAAGTGCATAGCAGGTAGATATTTGTATGTGGACGTGGTGCAAGCTGGTCCAGTTGTGATTACCTTGTCTGTTCTATTCTGGTGTTATGTTCAAATGCTAACCATTCATTTTTGGCACTGAAATGTTAGGAATGCATGCCAGATCTGTCTTTAAGACATCTGGATCCTATCTAAAGAGCAATTACAATTATTACTCTTTCAGGATATGAGGAATGAACATCAATCATTTCATTATTAAATAATAAACAAATGTGGACTGACTTCTCTGCATCATGATAGCCTTTTTTCTACTTTAAGCATGGTTGAAGAACAATATTTTCAATATTTTCAATATGATACTGAGCTGATGTGAGTGTCACCAACAATAAGACAGTTTAAGAAGAACCTTCACAAAACGTTATTCATAAGTTGCTCCAGATTTCAAAGCACATATGTAATTTATGACTTTTAATTTTTCATACTTGGAATTTTCTGTCAGGGTGATAATTTATCTAAAATTCTGCACAATGTTAAGGGCAAAAGCAAGTGGAATATGTCCGTGACTGATTTTGTATTTCACTTATCAGTCAGCACTGTTGCAATAAAAGGGCTGAATATATTTTACTGAGGTAAGGAGGAGACATACATTGTCCCAGAAGGGCTGAGCTGAAAGTTTAATGGATCATTCTGAGCCCAAGGCATCTTCTGCTTCCTTTTGCAGGCTGAGGTGTGTCAGCTGCAAACGATACAAAACATTCCTCTGTTCACATGCCTGTACAGTTAGTCTGCCATTATTACTTTTAAATAAACTGTTCTTGCTAGCTATGATTGCATGCTTTTTTTACACTACACCTTGCCAAACCTGCTAATCTGCTCTGTTCCTTCTCTCATCAAGAGAAAGCCATTCTCCTCTGGCCACTGCCAAAGTCCCATGACCTCCCCGGTCTCCTTTATTTTGGTTTTCCCCTCAGCCTGCTTAGTTTCAGTTACTGTGATCTTGACCAGCGTCCACTTCTAACAGACATTGTAAGTTAGAAATTACTGTTGGCAAACACAATGAGCAATGTTTCATCATAATATTTTAATATCCCTGTCACATTATTTAAGCAATTATCCTATCTAAAGTTTGAAAAAAACACCTGCTACCAAAGCATTTGCTTTTCTCCCTGTTATTGGAATTGTTGAAAAGCTTGTATGTTACACACACTTCAAGAACTAGAGCAAAGGATAGTCTGGTGCCTCATGCAGAATTTCTGTTTCCATCCTTTACATTGGATCACTTTCATTCATTTGTGTTTCTCATCATCTTTGCACAGGTAGCAGGTAAACCCCACCCTCAAAGACAACTTTAATAACTCTCTCCAGCTTCAACACACTTTTGGACTAGGCATGTTGCATTAAATACAGGAATAAGAAATAAAGTCAGGTAATGATTTGCTTAATGCTATTTGCCATTTGCACCTTATCTGGACTCACAAGGTGGGAATTGTATTGAAGTGATTAGGGTATGGCCTAGTAATGTGGAGGCCTATAACGATGATTTGGACTAACAATTATGAATTGGGGATGGGCTTCATTTGATGGCCTTTCTGATGATGTCTAGTCATGAACATAAAACATTACAGCACAGTACATGCCCTTTGGCCGTAAAATGACTAAAAAATTTCTCTTGCATCTTAATCTCTTTTGCCATTTCATGTCTCCCTCTAATCATTCTGTCATTGATCACTCATTGTGTTCACTCCTCTCCTCTGCATGTTCTCTGCATATTATTGTCACAGAGTCATAAAGTGCAGAAACAGGCCCTTCGTCCCATTTTGTCCATTCTGAGCAAGTTGCCTGCTCCCATTTGCTTACATTTGCCTCACATCCCTCTAAACCAGGGGCTCCCAACGTGAGGTCCACTGACTCCTTGCTTAATGGTATTGGTCCATGGCATGTAAAAGGTTGGGAACCCCTGCTCTAAACCATTTCTATCCATGAGTAAATGTCTGTGGTGAACTACATATACCTGTCTGGACACGCCCCCGCTGACTGCTCCTGTGGCTCCTCCCACAGACCCCGGTATAAAGGCGATTGAGGCCTGAGCCCGGCCTCTCAGTCTCCAGGATGTAGTACGGTGGTCAACCACTGCTTGTTCTTTCTTCCAGTCAATAAAAGCCGATATCTCGCCTTTACGTCTCAGAGTGAGTTATTGATGGTGCATCAATGTCTAAACCTCGTAATTGTATCTGCATCTACTACTTGTTCTGTCAGCTCACTCCATATACCCACCATCCTAAAGGTGGAAAGATTGCTCTTCAAGTTCCCTTTCAAAGTTTCTTCTCTCATATTTAATCTATGGCTTCTGACTTTTAGATTCTGCTTCCCCCTGGGGTAAAAGACAATGATAATTCACCTTACTTATGCTCCTCGTGGTTTTATACACTTCTATAAGGTCACCCACTTCCTTCTCAGCCTTCTATGCTTTAAGGAATATATATTCTCTCCTTATAACTCAAGTACTCCAGTTCCAGAAGAGAAGAACAATCAAACAAATACTTTGGTCCTGTTTTCTCATAAGTAACTTTCCAGAACTGTTAGGGAACCAAGAACTTAATGAAGGTGAGGAAGGAAAGGAAATTAATATGAGTAAGAAAATAGTGCAGAGGAAATTATTTAGAAGGAAAGCTGATAAATCTTCAGTCACTGATAATTTGTATTCCAGACTTTAATAGTAGCTGTGGAAATTGCGGATATATTGGTTATTGTTTTCCAGAATTTTTTAAGCCAAGGCAAGGCAAGTTTATTTGAATAGCACTTTTCAAACTCAAGGCAATTCAAAGTGCTTTACACAAAACAAGGTATAGAAGTCAAACATCAAATTTCAGACAATATAAAGTGAACAACATCACACATAAAAATGAAAAAATAGAAGTTACAGTGCAGGTGATGCTAATCAAAAGCTACAGCAAAAAGAAAAGTTTTAAGCCTCGATTTAAAAGAGCTTAAAGTTGAGGTGGAGCATAGTAGCTAAAAGCTGCTTCACCACATTTAGTTTTGACCCTGGGGACGGTAAGCAGACCTGCTCCAGATGACCTGGGAACTCGGGAAGGCTCTTAATGAAGCAAGAGATCGGAGGTGTATTTTGGCCCCAGACCACTCAAAGCTTTAGAAACCAGTAGTAATGCTTTAAAGTTAGTCCTCTGATGGACAGGAAGCCAGTGTAGTGATCTGAGAACTGGAGTGATGTGTTCTGCTCTCTTGGTCTTAGTGCGAACTCTAGCAGCAGTGTTCTGAATGAGCTGCAGCTGTCTGAGGGATATTTTACAGAGATCTGGGAAAACGCTATTACAGTAGTCAAGCCTACCAAAAATAAATACATGGACGAGTTTTTCTAGATCTTGGCTGAGACATAAGCCCTTTAAGTCTCACTATATTTTTAAGTTGGTGGTAGGCTGACTTTGTTGTCTTAAAGTGGCAGTTAAAATTTAAGTCAAAGTCCATCACAACACCAAGGTCTGGGTTGGTTTGTGGAGTGTAACAACAGGGATCCTGAGTGAGCCCTGACTCTTAACTGTTCTGTTTTGGCACCAAAATCAGTTTTCAGTTTTCTCTTTGTTTAACTGGAGGAAATCTTATCACATTTAATCAGTGATTAGTTCACACAGTTTTTTTAGTGATTGTATGATTGTATAGTCACTTGATGACACTGTTATATAAATCTGAATGTCATCCTCACAATTAAGGTAAGATATTTTGTTGTTTACCATGATTTGAGTGAGAGGGAGCATGTGTATGTTAAGCAGAAGAGGCCCCAGTATGGACCTTTGAAACACTCCGCCATGACATTTTTGTTCGGTCAGATACGCAGCTACCAATTGATACACAATTGTCTCTGTCCTGTAGATATGATATAGGACTGTACTGGAAAGTCCCACCCAGTTTTCTATCCTGTCCAGGAATATGATAAGACCATCTGTATCTGAAGCAGCACTAAGATCCAGTAAAACCAAAACTGAAATTTTACCATCATCATGGTTTAAGTGATTAAAACCTTTAAAACCATTTAAACCTTGACCAGAGCAGTCTCAGTTCTGTGGTGGTGTCGAAATCCAGATCTGAAAACATCCATTTCATTAAATAATGAAATAGATACTTGAGAGGAGAGTGACAAATGTAAACACACAACTTGGCAGATTAAATATAATGTGGTTATTCCCTTTGATAGGGAAAGAAGAAAAACAGATTATTATTCAAGCTTCAAGACTGTTTATTGTCATTCTTCAGCGCACACTGTAAAGGAGAATGAATTTATTGTTACTCCGAATGCGATGCAGTAGAAAAAAAACACTATAAGCATAAAAACCACAATAAATACAAATATAAAAGCAATCAAATAAAACCCAATGTACAAGTAACTGTTAACTACTATGCATAAGACGAGCTTATATGTAGTATATAGACTGATTGTATGCACATAAATTGACACTAGATGGTAAAAGTATACTTTGTGTATTGTGTGCACTTCTGGTCTCCCTGTCCGAATTGATCAATTTGGCATGGAGGGAGTGATGTGGAGGCTTATCAGGCACATTCCAAGGATGATAAGACTGACATATGAGGAGAGGTTAGGTTGAATAGGTTTGTGAACTTAGAGGGAGAGACATCTAATTAAGCTTACAGAATTCTTTGAGGGCAAGACAGAATGGATGTTGGCAGGATATTTCCTGGGCATAGATGTGGGGAAAGATGCTTTGGGCTGAAATGAGGAGAAATGCTTTCACTTAGAGCATGGTGAATCTGACAAATTGACTACCACAGAAAACTGTAGAGGCTAGGTCACCGAAAACATTTAAGAAGATTTAAAGGGTATGGTAAGAGAATGGAAAATTACTTTGAGACAGAGGATCAGTCATGATCATATTGAACCAAGGAGCAGGCTGGATGGGCTAAATGGCCTATTCTTGTTCCTATTTGACTATGAATTTGTACTTTAATCTGTATTCCCCTTTCTTTATCTCTATCAAATGAGATAACATATAGATAATAGGGGAATTCACTAGGATTTACTTGAATCTTCTTGTACTTTCTGCCCTGTATCACTTTCCACTTTCACTAATCACTTTCCTAATGGCCACAGTCACGATAAAATTGAGGTTGGTTCCAGAAAAGCTTACAGTCACAAGCCACTCTTTTCTCTGAGGGTCCATGAGTACCTCAATGTGGATGCAGTGGAATCCTTTGTGATCTGCTTGTACCACAGTTGTCATGCTTTCACAAGAGTAGCTGGCAAGGGATATGACAATGACTGAAACATAAGACAACATTGGTAAATAAGAGCAGGAGATGGCCACTAGGTCTTTCAAGCCTACCCTGTGATTTAATATGATCATGGCTGATCTACCCCTGGCCTCAGCGCCCACCCCCCCCGTGCCAATCCCTATGACCCTCAAATCCTTAATCTTTCAATCATTTACCTACTTTTAAAAGTTCCAATGACTTGGATTCTATAACCCTGCGCACAGAGAATCACTACACTTTGTGAGAGGGAAGTTCTATGCACCTCGGTTTTAAGTTATTGCCACCTTATCTTGTAACCATACGCCCCCATGTGTTCTCATTCGAGGCCCCCTCCCATCTGAAGGTCTGTCCTATAATGCTCTCTTAAACGTTTCAAAGAGATCATCACCCATTCTTCTAAAATCCAAAGAATAAAGATCCATCTTCTTTAGCCACTTGGCAACAGGAGAGGACTGCCTCCAATATCCTTTCTCAGGTAAAGGGACTACAACCGAGCACAGGTGTGACCTCACCAACACCCTGTACAATTCTAACAAAACTGTCCTATTTCTAAATTCCAACTCCTTTGCAGAAAAAGGCCAAATCCTAGTGGGACTCTCACTTGTTACATTCTCTGCTACAGTTTTGTCACGATTGTTGAGTGGAATTGAAAGTGTTAAATTAGAAAATTTCAGACTGAGCACACTGCAGTGGCAGTATTAAAAATAACTGATGGTATGCAATTGCAATATTAAGGCAACTTGAACTAAAATGAATTCTACTTAGAACTATTCAAAATTAAATTTTGTTTGACAATTGGATGACACCGTAAGCATTTTAGTGTAATTTACAGAATCACATGATCATTTAAAAGATAAACGTGGTTCAATGAACATATATTCTAAATATCATTCAAGATGTTTCTTGTCCTGCGTGATCGAGATGAGATGATACTATGGATTAAATAATTAGCCGGCAGCATTCTACATAGAAAAGGAAAAATCATTCAGGTTACCCAGACCTGGGCTCTGTGTAGCAACCTGCATTTCAATGGAAATCATGACATTGTAAAATATTTCAAGGATTTTTGTTGGGGCATTGTCAAATAAAATTTGACATCAAGCCACAAGAAGATACTGCAGCATGAAATATTATCAAATTGGGAGCCAGCATGAGTCAGCATGTATATGTCTCCTGTACCTTGTCATTAACATTTTCAATGAAATGAAACTAGATCTAAAAATACATTAACAGCAGGTGCTCACATAGACACACTCCATCTGCTGAGGTGCCGTGATTGTTCACAAGTCCTCTCAATAATTGTGGCACTGTTGAAGCTGATAGTTTCCATTTTCTGTTAATCACATCCTATTTCCATTTCTTTACTCTCTTCACCCACGAATAATATGGGGTGAAGAGAACTAAGGCTTTCTTGGGCACTGGTCAGACTGGTCAGACCACACTTCGAGAATTGTGAGCAGTTTTGGGCCCCTTATCTTAGAAAAGATGTGTTGTCATTGAAGAGGGTCCGGGGGAGGTTCATGAGAGTAATTCTGTGAATGAAAGGGTTAATGTATGAGGAGCATTTTGATGGCTCTGGGCCTGTACATGCTGAAGTTTAGAAGACTGAAGGGGGAACTCATTGAAACATATTGACTGTTGAAAGACCTAGATAGAGTGGATGTGGAGAGGGTATTTCCCACAGTAGAGAAATCTAGGACTAAATAGAGGGACGTCCATTTAGAATGGAGAGGAGAAGGAATTTATTTATTGAGTGGAAATCATTGACACAAATGCCAAGTTATTGGGTATATATTTAAAGCAGAGTTGGATAGTCTTTTGATTAGTAAGGGCATCAAAGGTTATGGGGAGAAGGCAGGAGAATGGGGTGAGGAGTGATAATAATTCAACCATGACGGAATGATGGAGTCGATTCAATGGGTTAAATGGCCTAGTTTTGCCCTATGTCTATGGTCTTAATATCTAGAGAGAAGACTACTGGTCTTCTCACCACGAGTGCTCTTCAACAACTGACTTGGAAGGTCACACATGAGAAACCAGATAATAATCTACCTGATGCACCATCAATAACTCACTCTGAGACGTAAAGGCGAGATATCGGCTTTTATTGACTGGAAGAAGGAACCAGCAGTGAGTGACCACCATACTACATCCTGGAGACTGAGAGGCCGGGCCCAGGCTAAGATCGCCTTTATACAGGGGTCTGTGGGAGGAGCCACAGGAGCAGTCAGCAGAGGGCGTGTCCAGACAGGCACACGTAGTTCACCACACTACCCTACTTTATTTCCACTCCTTTGGAGTGGATTCCATTTTCTTAATTCCTGTGTTATCTCCTCAAACACTGGACCTGACACTGGTTTCATGTATACCCATAAACTTTCATATAAAACAGTGCTGGAAGACATCATACAATCTGATATATAGTGATTAAAAGAATTAAATAAAAAGAAGCAAACAGTTTTCTTAACTTGCAGTATACATACAATACTCTGTACCTTGTTAGACTTTTCTCAATGATCATTACATTTTTAAAAATATTGACGTTTTACTCCTAAAATCCCAAAGCTTCTGCTCCCAGTTGGATCAGCTAAAAAATGGACAACGATTGATATGGCTTTTGGAATTAATTCGTGTCTGAAGGTCAAACTCTTAATCAGGATAAGTCGGGTACTTCTCACAGACTGTCCATTCAATTATACATCATTTCACTTAATGCAAGTTGTCAGCAAAGCTGATTACTTAACTTCCACCCACCATGCTTTATTGAATGTGATAAAAGGCTAAAAAGCGAGTGATTCATTATAAATACCTTTTAAAGAAAGATGGAGTGGATAGCAAATCGTTGAATTAGTATTCCAAATCCTTACAAAAGCCTTTGTCTTTTGTCACTTTTGCCCTTATACTTGACCTTGCCACAAAACCACTTCCACTCCAGAAATCAAGTTGAATTAAGGTTTTTGTCAATGATATTTGAAATGTTTAATAGGATTTGCACCATGAGAAATATAGTAACTTGTTTCATTGTGCTTCCTCTTTCGTGATGGGCAAGTGCTTAATGTCTTAGATCATGAATAACTAAAGGCATAATTAGTGACTGGAATTTACCACAGAGATGTTTATAGGCTCAGAATTTGGTTGTATTAATCCTGTGGCATACATTGGTACACAAGTTCACCATGGGGAACACAGGGTCTTTGTTCTTGTCACACTCACTGTGAGCTCCAGCTAAGCAGGTTCAGGCCTGGTGAAGACACAAATGGGAAACGTCATTTGATCAGCAGACTGAATTTGCATCTGAACAATCCCCGCATACTAAAAATCTGCACCCATGTTGGCTTTTTATTTAGAATATTGCCATTTATATTGAGTTTATCCATAGTTAATATGTTTATTGGTTGGTGAATACAAACAGCTCACAGTTGGCAACAAATTATGTTTTGCACATGTTGATTATACTTGTGCTAATTCTGAGCTCATTAAACTGTTTCCAGAACCTGTGGATTGTCTTTTTCTAAAGTTATTTTCTTTTGGCATCAGTTTAGCACACAGACCTTAACAGTGAGTAGGTAGTGGAGAAGGCCACTCAGCCCACAATCCCCCTCTACCATTGAATAAAACATGACTGCAGCCTGAACTCCACATTCCTGTCCGTGCATGATAACACTCGCCCTTTGTTTATCAAGTGTTCATCCCCCTCTGCCCTGAATATATTCAGAGACTCGGTTCCTATGGCTCTTTGAGAAAAAACAGTTTGAAACACTTACTGACAATCTGAGAGAAAGCATTTTGTATCAACTGTCTGCTAAACAACCAATCATATATTTTTAAACCATAACCCTTAATTATAGATTGTTTCACAAGAGTAAACATCCTATCCACATTCTGTCAAAACCCCTTAGGATGTTGTACAGTATGTTTCAGTCAAGTCCTTCTCAGTCTAAATTGCACTGGATATAAGCCTAGATGTCCAAATTTTCCGCATTCCAAACTTAACCATTTCCTTGCATTTGTTACTGATTTCCCACCCTCATTTTCTAGCAGAGCAAAACTCCATCTGTTTTCTTCTATAACAAACACTGTAAATCTTACTATGTGTTTCATATTTCTGGCTATTTTTCTCTTGCATCTATATTTTTTCTTCTTTGCTAAAACGTTGTCATTCTTTACTGTCCTTTATATTCCGTCCAATCATCTGGCCTGCTTCTTGGCACAATGATGTGCTTCTGCTGATATTATCTTTAACTATTTTAATTAATCACAGATGTAGGTCTTCTCCTTGGAATTTTTCATTCTTGTTGGAATTCTGTGTATTTGTAAAGTTCCTCTTGAATGTCTACGACTGTATATCACCAGACTGCTCCCTCAACTTAATTTGCCATTTCATATTAGCTTGTTCTACTCTCAAGTCTCAGAGTTGCCCATGGTTAGTTTTGGCTCATTGTTCTCTCTCTCAAACAGAATATAAAATTCAATCATGTTATGATTGTTGCAACTTTACAACATGAGCATAAATTAATTGTCTCATTGCATAGTACCAAGTCTAAAATAGCCTGTGTTGTTGCTGGCTACTGTCTACTCCAAGAAACTCTCCTTAGAAAGATTTACAAATTCTCATTTGAATTAACTTTGCCTGTTTTTCCATCCCAGTGTGGACTTAAATCTCCACAAGTACCCATGGTTAAGTACCCATAGTTTCTTTCTTTATATGTGTATCCTACTGTGCAGTTACAGCAAGAATACTTGTAACTATTACCAAAAGTGACTATTTGTCTTTATTACATCTCATCTCTACCCACAGTTTACTGAACTTCCATCAACATCAAGGATAAAGGGAGGAACATTTGTTTGGATGCAGAGGTTGTGAGTGAGGTCCTTAATGAGTACTCTACAGTATTTACCAAGGAGAGGTACATAGAGGATAGGGAGATCAATGCTGAGCATGTTGATATTCTAGGGCATTTTGAGGTAAAGGAGGAGGAAGAGTTGGTTCTTTTAAATATCTTTAGGGTGAATGAGTCGCCAGGGCCTGATGACATATACTCCAGGTTATTGAGCAATGCAAGAGAAGAGATTGCTGGGGCTTTAGCCAATATCTTTCTGTCCTCTCCAGCCACAGGAGAGTTGGGGAGGTCTGGAGAGTAACTTATGTCATTCTATTATTCTAGAAGGAAACCAGGGATAATCCTGGAAACTATACACTGGTGAGTCTTATGTCAGTGGGAGGGACGACGTATTCTCTAGAGCAGTGAAGGCTGAGGGGAGATCTGATAGAGGTTTATAAGACTGTGAGAAGCAGGTAATACCTTTTTCCAAGATGTGAAGTGGTAAAGTGAGAAAAGGCAGCATAGCACGGGTGGGTCTCTTCGGAAGGGTGAGAGAGAAGACATTTGAATTTAGGAAAAGGTGGGAGATGGACAAGATTGATGATTTCATAAACAGTGAGTACCGGGTGATAATAATCATACTAAAGAAGAGCAGAATTAACAGTGCATGCATTTAAGGTGGAAGGGGTAACTTCAAAGATGTGAGGGTTATTCTTAACAGGGAGTGATGATTGCTTAGAATGCACAGTCTGGGGTAGTGGGTGAGGCAGAAGCATTAAGGACTTTTACGAGACATTTAGCTAGACAAATTAATTTGAAGAAAATGCAAGGATATGGACATTGTGTAGGCATAAGTGATTAGTTTAGTTAGCCATTTGATTAACACACACAAAATGCTGGTGGAACACAGCAGGCCAGGCAGCATCTATAGGGAGAAGCACTATCAACGTTTTGGACCGAGACCCTTCGTCAGGGCTAACTGAAAGGAAAGATAGAAAGAGATTTGAAAGTAGGAGGGGGAGGGGGAAATGCGAAATGATAGGAGAAGACTGGAGGGGGTGGGGTGAAGCTGAGAGCCGGAAAGGTGATTGGTAAAAGGGATACAGAGCTGGAGAAGGGAAAGGATCATGGGACGGGAGGCCTCAGGAGAAAGAAAAGGGGAGGGGAGTACCAGAGGGAGATGGAGAACAGACAGAGTGATGGGCAGAGAGAGAGAAAAAAAGAGGGGGGGAAAGCTAAATATATCAGGGATTGGATAAGAAGGGGAGGAGGGGCATTAACGGAAGGTAGAGAAGTCTATATTCATACCATCAGGTTGGAGGCTACCCAGCCGGTATATAAGGTGTTGTTCCTCCAATCTGAGTGTGGCTTCATTTTGACAGTAGAGGAGGCCATGGATAGACATATCAGAATGGGAATGGGATGTGGAATTAAAACGTGTGGCCACTGGGAGATCTTGGTTTCTCTGGTGGACAGGGCATAGGTGTTCAGCGAAATGGTCTCCCAGTCTGTGTCAAGTGTGTTTTAATGAGGATCTTAACGAAGGAAAGAGGAAAGCAAGATGAAGATTTATAGAGGAAGTTCTGAACCCTGGAATATTGGCAGCAAAAGGGCTGACCACCAATGGTAGAGTGATTGTAGTTGACCTTGTTGAATAGTTGATTGGTTTTGTTGTCCTATTCTATCCGGGTGAATCAAAATAAAGAATGATAAACACCTTTTACATCTTGCCTGTAAAGCAAGTTCTAACTTGTGTTACAGGTATGTGGCGGATTTGGCTCATTTAGATTTAACAAAAGACCATGCTGTGCAGCTAAACACTGCCCTTTCTATCACATTTTACTGATCTGTTATAGGCGCAGGATGAGGTAAATAACACATTTGCCATTATTTTGTAGGTCCATAAAGAAATACTCATAAAAAGATTCATTGTTGGATCTGGGTTGGGCAAACATCAGATTAGGATGTGATATTGTTTCATCGTTGGTCCCATGGTTTGAATGGTGACAGACAGCTTCAGGCAAATTCTCATTCAGTAAGAGAGTGCAGGTTAATCATGAACAATATGAAAGTTTTAGTCCTCAAAGAGCACTTTAAGGGAACTAGAACTGCCACCGCACTGTAGCTGAAAAAATATCCTACGAAATGAATGTTAGAGCGTGTAATGTTAAAACTCATTTGACAGTTTTGACAGTTATAAAACTATAAAAGAACATATTTTCCTTGCACTGTTGTTTATCTTATTCAAATTACCTAACATTCTTTTTGTGACTGTGCATTCAATATTTGTGTGGGTAAGGGGAGGGTGATGCCTCATGGTAGATAATTCCCTCTCATGCTGTTTCTGAGTGTCCTTGTACTTATCTCTCTGTAATTTATCTCTCTACAGTTCATTTCTGGCACCTACACACACAACCTCTTTTGTGTCCTTGCATTATTTTTAAAGATCTTCTTACTCTGAAAATAATGGATTAAAATTTACCAAAATATATTGGGAAACCAACTGTTGCACAATGTGACAGGCTTTGTCATGTTCCAACTTGTAAAGACTGCAAGGTTATCAGTCCATGATTATGAATATATCTATTTCATGAAAAGGTTTTAATATAATGGGTTAACTTGAATGTTTAAATTGAGTACACGTGGATTGTAAACACGTCTCCAAAACAAGAACACTTCAGGAATTTGTACAGGAGAATCCCTTTAAACATATTCAGATTAATACTTACAGAATAAAACGATCTCTGCAGCTATTGTTACTGTTCCATTAACAGCTATGATTAAATATACACTTGCATGTTTCTCCATCAGCCTACCCAAACAAAATGTTCCAGGTATTGAATGTTGATTATAAAAATAAATTCTTCATAATCTCTCATTTTATTGTTTTTATTCATGTGTAGAATTGCACAAACTTTAATAACATTGACTTCTTAATACTGAAGAATCAGGCAGAATAAGATTTGCTCCAAGTGACAGCCACAGACAGAAATGCAGAGCTGAACCCCTCATACCTCTTTGCTTACCCATGAGGGTGGCCACTGGGAACCCATTTTAATTCCATTTCCCATTCCTGTACGTTCATCTATGGCCTCCTCCACTGTCACAATAAGGCCACACTTAGGCTGGAGGAACAACACCTTATATTCCATTTGGGTAGCCTCCAAACTGATGGTGTGAACATTGATTTCTGAAACTTTCAGTAATGCCTCCCCCTCTCTCACCATTTCCTATCCCCTTTTTGCTCTCTCATGTTATCTCCTTGTCCTCCCATTGCCTCCCTCTGGTGCCCCCCCCACCTTATTTTCCTTCTTCCGTGGCCTTCTATCTCTTTCACTAATCAACTTCCCAGCTCTTTGCTTCATCCCTTCCCTTCCAAGTTTCACCTATTGCCTGACACTTCTCTCTCCCCTCCCTCCACCTTTCAAATCTACTCCTCAGCCTTTTCTCTCCAGTCCTGCTGAAGGGTTTCAGACTGAAACGCCCACTGTGCTTCTTTCCATAGATGCTGCCTGCCCTGCTGAGGTTCTCCAGCATTTTGTGTGTGTTGTCTGGCATAAATGGCTTGTCTTATCACTGGTGGTGAAATAAGTTGGATTTGTATTCTCTGAAGTTTTGTGGAATAAGAACAATGTTATTATAGAAACATACAGGATCCAAAAGGGGCATGATATTGTTATGTCATTAATGTGAGGATTTAGTTACAAAGGTAAATCCTGAAAGGTTCCACTAGGGCAAAAGAAAGTAGATTGTTTTTGGGAATCATTTCACAGTCTGGAAAAAGGGACAGAGGTAAAGCAAAAGGAAAAGGATTTCTGGAGCTACAAATGACAGAAGATGTTTGGACATTAAGATTATATATAGAGTCTTATAGGATGTTGCAGTGAGGTAATGGAAGATTATATGTGTTTAACTAGACATTGTTAACATAGAAGCTAAGGCTAAATTGGAGTGGACAGTAGAGTGTGAGGAAGGTCTTTATAGATCTGCAGTTTTGGGAGCAAGGAACTGATGGAGTGTTTCATTACAACAAAAGGTTCTTGAAAACAGCTCGGAAAGGCAGAAAGACACAAATTCCAATTATCTACTTAAGACTACATTTATTAGGACAGATCAGAGCAAGCATTAAAATATTTATCCAGGTGTGCGTGATCCTCTCATCGCAGCACTCTTCTGGTTCTGCCAGTCCACCAACAGCCCATTGGAGAGGCCTTGAAGAACTCCCCCCACCACCCAGGCACTCTATTTTATACCCTCTCCACTGATATGGAATGATTATGGAAGTGGACCAATATGTTAGCACTCAAACCATCAATCATCACTTGTCAACAGTCTGTGTTCACCTAATTTTCATGTCCCACAGTTGTATTCTCATAGTTGTATTGTATCCCTTAGTTGCAAGCAAAGCTCCTGCAGCTAGTTCTGTTATGTCCAAGGCCACGGTGGTGGTGAAGACATTCAACAAGCACAAAATTCAACAAACCCTTTACAATACGTGCAGGAATTTTGGCAAGAGTGTGCTTTAGGTGCAGTACTGTTACAACTAGCCCAGCAGTATTCCCCTTGGGACTAGAACATAGAACATTACATCACAGTACAGGCCCTTCAGCCCACGATGTTGTGCTGACCTTTTACAGCACTCTAAGATCAATCTAACCCTTCCCTCCCACATAGCCCTACATTTTCCTGTCATCCACGTGCCTATCTCAGACTCCCTTAAATGTCCCTAACGTATCTGCCTCTGCCACCACCCCTAGTAAAGCATCCCAAGCACCCTCCACTGTGTGAAAAATTTACCTCTGACATCTATATCTACTTTTCTCCAATCACCTTAAAATTATACTCCCTTTTATTCTTTGACTGATTGTAGGTTAGTAGTCCTAAATGGGAATGTTTGTCTATTTCCTTGGGAACTGCATGCAAAGAGTCTCTACTCTGCAGTGCCATCAGCCATTTCTGCCCTGAGAAAAAGTCTCTGGTTGTCCACTCAATCTCTGCCTCTTATCAACTTGTACATCTCTATCAAGTCATGTCTCTGTCAGTAATGTTGTACTCATTAAGTGAAATATGTTATATTAATTTCTTTGTTGATAAAAACTTTTGCACTGTTTACAAGAACCAATGCAGTAGTAACCTTGAGGCTAAGGCACACACCAGCAAGATTACTGAATTGTAAGGGAACCAAAGAGATGATTGAAGGAGCTTTATCAGCAAGTTGCAACAAATTGAGCTAATAAAATGAATTTATTGTTGAAAAAACCATGAGAATGGGACATAGAGAAGTAAGTGATGGCAAGAAATTACAGTTTTTTAGGAGTGCTTGAACCATTTTGTATGTTGTTGAAAGACAATGAACCCGATGGTTTATGCTGTACAACAAGTCAAGAAATGATTTCACATCACTCAGATAAAATGATAAATCTGAAAAGAGCAACACAGAAAATGCTGAAGGAACTTGGCGGGTTCTTGCATCTGCAGTCTCGCTCTTGTCTCCAAACCTGAAAAGAAGCAATGAAAGCAAAAATATCTGGTGGTATGATCACATGGTGGGCCTTAGCAGATGATGGTTGTCCTTTGGTAATATTGGCTTCTACACTATCTCAAGCCTGTCAAGGAGCAGGTAAGAGGTGTGATTTGGGGAAATCACGCATGCATGAATAGCTTAGTTAAACAACTGGCTTTGCATAACTCAAATCATACTGATGGAACATCCCGGAAGAACAGTGTCAATGTGGTGTATTGTTGGCTGATGGTATCGGAGAATGGAGACTTTTATGTGCAGTTCTCAAATATTCCCATTTAGCACTACTACATCTGTAATCTACAGTCAGGCACAGGTACTTCAGTAAACAATATTGTTTCGAGACATTTAAAATATTCATTGATCTTTCAAATTGGCATACTCCAGACTGCAGCCCACTCATGTAGTGAGTGCAGTTTCCATTGTTAGAGGAAGCATGGCAGCCGGGGTGGGCTGCAGGTAAAACTGAAATGCAGGATTCTGAGGCCCCTCCTCCCCACCATCCTCCAGCCTAATGTACATTCTGTAGAACATAAAACTGAAGACCCCTGGGCAAGATTGCAGTACCAGAGTTGACCAGAGAGTCACAAGGTATGCACCCTGATGCCCTTCCATTCGTTGTAGGGGACTTCAGTCTAGCCACCTCGAAGAAGTCTCTGACAACCTGCGACCAACATGTCACCCGAGGCCCATACTTTAGCAAGTCTGATCACTTAGCTGTAACTCTACTCTGGGCCTACGGGCAGATACTGAGGATCACAGCACCAGTGGGAAGGATCATGAAGGAGTGATCAAGGCAGACGGATGAACTGGACAATACGTAGGGATTCATTTTCGGATTTGAATGAATATACCACAGTCCTCATCGACTTCATCAAGACCTGTGTGGATGAATGTGTACTTTTGAGAACATACTTGGCATTCCCAAACCTGAAGTCATGGATGAACTAGAAGTTTCACGGTCTTCTGAGGGCTAGATCATTTAAGACCAGTGATCCAGCACACCACAAGAAGTCCAGGCACAACCTATAGAAGGCTATCAGAAGAGCAAAAAGCAGCACCAAGTGAAGATGGATTTATAATTAGATGCATGTCAACTGTGGCAGGGTTTGCCTGCTATAACTTCCTACAAAGTGAAATCTAACATCATGAATATCTGTGCTACTTCACTCCCAGATGGGCTCAATGCTTTTTATGCACACTTGGAAAGGGAGAATAAAATTATACCTGTGTAAATGCTTGCAGCATCTGGAAACCCTGTGATATCTGTCTCAGAGGCCAACAGTAGAATATCTTTCAAGAGACTGCAAGGAGTCAGGCCAGAAACAACAATAATCCTTCTGGATTTTGAGCTTTGCTGTAATATATTCTGGTGGCTTTGCTGCATATGTGAAATATTTGATATTACATTTTGCTGTAACCCAGCCTCCTTTATCCTAATATTGGCATTTGTGCTTGAAGAAGTCTAAGCTTTGAACTCAAGAATTTCCTCCCATGATCTCCATTCTTTCACTCTCCCCTTTCCTTTAAGACACTCTTTGAAGCTTACCTCTTTAAACAACTTTTGTCAGATGCCTTAATGTTGCCTTTGTTGCTCAGAGCAAATTTTCAGTTAAGACCATAAGAACATAAGTCATAGGCGCAGAATTAGGCCATTCAGTCCATCACATATGGTCCAACATTTCATCATGGCTGATTTGTTTTCCTTTCAACCCCATTATCCAATGACAATGAACTCCACAGTTTCACCACCACTGGCTAAAGAAATTCCTCCTTGTCTCTGTTCTAAATGGACGTCCCTCTATTCTGAGGCTGGTACTAGACTCCTCCACTACAGGAAACATCCTCTCCACATCCACTCTATCTAGGACTTTCAAATTTCAATAGGTTTCAATGAGATCTCCTCCCCCCACCCATTCTTCTAAATTCCAATGGGTACAAGCCCAGAGCTATCAATTGCTCCTCATATGATAACCGTTTCATTCTGGGAATCATTCTCCAACGTCCTCTGAACCCTTTCCAACATCAGCACATCCTTTCTTATTTAAGGGGCCCAAAACTGCTCACAGTACTTCAATTGAGGCCTCACCAGTGCCTTATAAAGTCTCAGCATTTATATTCAAGTCCCCTTGAAATGAATGCTAGCATTGCACCTGCCTTTATCACTACTGGTCCAACTAGCAAATTAACCTTTAGGGAATCTTGCAGAAGGACTTCCCAGGTCCTTTTGTACCTCAGATTTTTGAACTTCCTCCCTACTTAGAAAATACTTGCTTACTGCTCGCTGTGCTGCTGGTGTTTAGGGCAGCAATGAAGGTCCTCCATCACTGTCTGTATAGAATGATAGTTCATTATTGTCTCCATCATAATTGTTCTTTGACAAGTCTAGGTTGTTAGCCCTGAGCTGAACCCCCAAACCAGTGGACCACTCTTAGCTTGGCCTCTACCCTTTGACCTGTTTTTCAGGGGTGTCCACCAGCAGCCAAAGCACAAGGCCCTGTCTCCAGATAAATAGCTCTCCTGTTCATTGAGGCACGCAAGACTCCAAAACCTATGACAAAGTTATAGTCCTCTTGGAGAGTTTAGAAAATAGTCTATGCTTTTACTCCTTCTACCAAAGTGCATGATAATATATTTCTTGATACAGTATCCATCTACCACTTCTATACTCATTCTCCTGATCTGTCTAAGTCCTATTGAAGCCTCCCTGCTTCCTCAATACTACCTGCCCCTTATATTTAAACATATTAAATATTTAAATATTTAAAAAATTAAACATATTTTCATATCATTTGCAAGCCTGGTCACAAAACCATCACTTCTGTCATCCATTGACATACAACATAAAAAGAAGCAGTCCCAACACTGACCCTGTAGCACATCACTAATCACAGGCAGTTAATCAGGAAAGGCTCCCTTCATTCCCACTATTTGCCTCCTGCCAATCAGCTAATGCTCAGTCTATGTTGGTATCTTTCCTGTAATACCATGGGCTCTCAACTTGTTAAACAGCCTCATATGTGGTATCTTGTGAAAGGCCTTCTGAGAACACAACATCCACAGATTCTCCTTTGTCTAACCTGCTTGTTACATCCTCAAAAAATTCCAACAAATTAGTTAGGCAAGATTTTCCCTTATGGAAGCCATGCTGACTTGGGTGTGCCTTCAAGTACCCTGAAACCATATCCTTAACAATCAACTCCAACATCTTCCCAAGCACTGAGGCCAGGCTAACCGGCCTATAATTTCCTTTCTTCCTCCCTCACCCCATGATTCCAATCCTCTGGAATCATGCCGGAATCTATTGATTCTTGAAAGATCATTACTAATGCCTCCACATTTTTTCAGCTACCTTTTTCAGAACCCTGGGGTGCAGTCTATCTGGTCCAGGTGACCTATCTCACTTCTGACCTTTCAGTTTCCCAAGCACCTTCTCCCTATCTAATACCAAATGCATTTCTGCTCCCTGGCACTCCCAAACTTACATCATAATACTACTTTTTTCCATAGTTAATAGTCATGCAAAATACTTAATCAGTTCATCAGCCATTTCCTTGTCCCTTAATTGCTACCTCTCTCTCCAGCGTCATTTTCCAGTAGTCAAATATCTATACTCATCATTATCTGAGAAAAAAAACTTTTGGTATCCTTTTTGATATTAATGGCTAGCTTATCATCATATTTCATCTCTTTTCCCCCTAAGGCTTTTTTAGCTTCCTTCTGTTGGGTTTAAAAAGTTTCCCAATCCTCTAACTTCCCACTAACTTTTGCCCTATTATATGCTCGCGTTTTTGCTTCTATGTTGCTTTGACTTTCCCTGTCAGCAATGGTTGTATCATTCTGCTTTTAGAATACTTCTTCTTCTATCCTGTACCTTTTGAATTGCTCCCAGAAACTCCAGCCATTGCTGCAATGCTGTCATCCCTGCTGGTGTTTCCTTCCAATCAGCTTTGGCCAAGTCCTCTCTCATGGCTTTGTAATTCCCTTTACTCCACAATAATACTGAAACATTTGACTTTAGCCTGTCCTTCTCAAATTGCAGAGTGAATTCTATCATATTATAATCACTGTCTCATAAGGGTTCCTTTATCTTAAGCTCCCTAATCAAATCTGGTCAATTATAAAATACCCAATCTAGAATTGTCTTTCCCCTAGTGGGCTCAACCACAAACTGGTCTAAAAAACATTTTGTAGGTATTCTAAAAATTCTCTCTCTTGGGATCCAGCACCAACCTAATTTTCCCAATCTACCTGTATATTGAAGCTCTCAGGACTAACATAACATTGCCTTTTTGACATGCTTTTTCTATCTCCCATTGTAATTTGTGGCCCACATCCTGGCTGCTACATCTTCTGATCCCATGTCTCCTCTTTCTATAGATTTGATCTCATTTTTTACCAACAAAAACGTGCCACTCCTCTGTCTACCTGCCTGTCCTATCAATACAATTTGTAACCTTAGATGTTAAGCTCCCAACTATAATCTTCTGTCAGCCGTGACTCAATGTTGTCTACAACATTATAGCTGTCAATTTCTAACTACAAGATCATCTACTTTATTCTATATACTGCATGCATTCAATTATATCACATTCAGTCCAGTATTCATCACCTTTTTTGATTTTATCCCCCTTTTATACTACAACTCATCCCACTGACTGCAATTGTGCCCTTTCATCTGCCTGTGCTTCCTGACCATCTCACTATACACTGTCTCTGCTTGTAAACCAATACTCCTATCCTCAGCCCTACCACTCCAGTTCCCAAATTAATTCAAACCCTCCCCAGTAGTGGTATCATCCCTAGCCACCAGGAGATTGGTCCCCTTGGGTTCAGGTGTAACCTGTCCCTTTTGTACAGATCATACCTTCCCTAGAAGCGATCCTAATGATCCAGAAATCTAAAGCCCTGCCCCCTGCATCAGTTCCTCGGCCACGCATACATCTGACAAATCATCTTTTTCTGGAGGTCCTGCATTTCAGGTTTCTACCTGACTCCCTATATTCTCCCACCAGGACCTCCTCGCTTTTCCTACCTATGTCACTGGTGCCAAGTTGAACCAAGACTTTTGGTTGCTCAGCCTCCCCCATGAGAATGTTGTGGACCCAATCTGAGACAAACCTGACCCTGGCACCTGGGAGGCAGCACTCCATCCAGGTGTCACTATTGCATCCACAGATTCTTGTGCCTGCTCCTCTATGGAATCCCCCATCACTACCGCAGTGCTCTTCTCACCCCTCCCCATCTAACCCACAGTGTCAGAGACCTGGTTGCTGCAGCTTCCGCCTGTTAGCTCATCCCCCTCCACAGTATCTAAAATGGTATACTTATTATTGAGTGGAATGGCCACAGGGCTGCTCTGTACTGGCTGCCCATTTCCTTTTCCTTTCCTGATAATCACCGATTTATCTGCTTCCTGCAACCTAGGGGTGACCTGTAGATTCTATCTATCATCTCCTCAGTTTCCTATATGAGCTGAAGGTCATCGAGCTGCAGCTCCATTTCCTTAATATGTTCTCTGAGATGCTGCAGAATGGCACACCTTAAGCAGAGTGCACATTCAGGAGGCTTGAGGTCTCCCACATTTCCCACATCTCATAAAGAACACACCATAACCCCTGGAGCCATTCTCACTGCTCTAACAGATGAAGAAGAAGGAGAAGGAGAAGGAGAAGAAGAAGAAACTCACCAGAACGCCCAAGCCTGTTCTCACTAAACTTGATGAGCCAAAGCCTCCCCACTCCAACTATGGCCACTCCACTTGCCCCTGCATTAATTTTATTTGCCTTTGTGAATGAATCATGACTGCACTGTTGAAATCCTGCAAAAGCAGTTTTTGAAGTCTCTCTCTCTCCGCATCCCGCGTGAGGCCTTCTCCACTGAGTTGACCACGACTGTGCTGTTGAAAAAAGTTGAAATCCCTTGAAAGTCCCTTTTTAAAATCTCTGCCCACTAATCTGTGTGAGACCTCCTCTGCCGATTTGATGGTGACTGCTGTCGATGATTTTGTTTCTTTAAAGAAATTTGGGACACTGAGTTGTTGTGCACATTGTATCTTTTCTAAAGCTTTCGAAGGTTTGGGGCAAATTTCCAACTGTACCAGTAGATTTGCCATTGTTCTGTGCCTGGGGATCAATGCAATGCAGTTTTGTTACACAGAATTGGTCCCAGATGGGCTGTGAAAGGGGAGGGATTTGAAATAGGGGAGGGGAAGAGAAAAAAGACAAAAGACAATAGTGTGGAGAGATAGGATGAGATTAGTTAGTGCACAGCCTATTTACTTTACAGTTTAAAACTACAGAGAATTTGAAACCCCACTTTGAGTTTTAACCTGGGTTTTACTCCCTCTGTTTAATGAGTGAGTGGCCTACACTTCTTATGGCCACTGTTCCTTCTTTAATTAATATCTCAGAACAAAAGGTTCCTGCTATCACTGCTTCTGAACGTTATTTTGCTCTTGGATTTACCAATATAACAATGCCCTGGAGGAAGGATAAGCTTCAATTTAAAACTCATTTTCTGCCTTCCGCTAACTTACAGATTTTGCTATGATTGACAGCTACAGCTATATATAGTGAGACAAAATTGCACCCCTGAGTCCTTTTTAAGCATGTTACCATCTTGACTGAGAAAAATATTTGGCCAATTTTAATTCTAAGTGATTCAGTAGTACCTGTGATCTCACTTGGACTACACATTGCTTGTGTTTAATTTTGCCACAATGACCATTTTCAGAGAGGCAACCTCTTGGCTGCTTAATGATGCGAAATGTACACTTAGAAGGTGATAGCCTCTCCTTTTGTTGCTTCTGGTGGTTGAATTGATCTGTTATGATTGAGAAGGGGTAGTTATGACCCCCACACATGTAACCTATGAATCCTTGGAGTTTGGGGAATTCTGTCACTTTATAAAATTGCATACCTGTTTATGTTACCAGATGCTCTTTGTAGTGGGGAAGATAAATTGCTAGCTCTGGAGAAAAATATGCTTTTGTAACTTCCTTAATGCATCTGTGCACAGCTGTTTATCTAATGTTACAGATGTTCCCAGTGAGAACCTGGACTGACCCCGTAGCATACATGTAAAAAGTAGTCATATACTTAACAGGCCCAAGTGGTGGTGGGCTGTAAATCACATTGCAGCATGTGTTATTACTTAGTGACAGCTTCCAATGGAAATCATAGCCCTGCTAGACACTGCTCTTCAGTTTAATGCAAGGAGGGAAAACCCCTGCCCGAATATTCAGGTTGGACAAATCCTGCATACCTAAATTGCATTCTCAGCGGCTTGGCTACTGTCTATACTTTAACCCTTGTTTCATTTTGCATGAGATATGGGAAGAACAGAATATGTAAAGAAAGGGGAATTCTAACCATATTAAAGATGGAAATGTATACGCTCATCACATGTTGTGTTGATGTGATGTCATTTGTAAAGCTAAACAGAAAAATGCAACAAGGAATCAGTTATAACTACATTTATAAATTACAAACATGAAAACATCTGCAGATAAATTTCCAAGATGGCGGCATGACGCAGCTTGCAGCAGCCACTCCGGAGCTGATTTTCTGTTATTGTGAAGTGGGGTGATGTGCACAATCATAATTGATTGAAAATGGACGTGAGAGCATGGAGGAACATCAGGAAATCTCCAGGAAGACCTTCTTCGTTGCTGCTGTGAGGTCCGGGAAGAACAGGCCCCCAGTCCTCGGGGTCGCGTTGTCGATGGCCGTTGGCGGGGCCGTCTTAATACGCTCGGCAGAGGATGGTGCTCAGAGAAGCTGTGCCAGAGGGGATGGTCGTCGGCTCGGAGGTTCAACGGACTCAGAGTCTGCTGTGGTCAGGTTGCTTTCGGTGTGTGCTGCGTCTGTGAGGCTGGGTTCGACGGAGCTTTCATTGTGTACTGCGTCTGTGAGGCTGAGTCGGGTGGCACCGTGGAAGTCCATAGCGGGGGTATTCCCTTCTGCCGCTGGCATGGGATGGCGAGTCTGTCGGGACCCTGGGGACTTGTGGAAACTGTGTGGTGATTTCTTTTGAACTTATAGTCCTTTAACATCTTTGGACTATTTTTACTGTGCCCATGGTCTGTTTTTTTTTATCAATTATGCTATTGTTTGCACTATTGTATCTATGTGGTTTTGTACAGGTCTTGTTTGTCTGGTGGATTTGGAGCTCCTTTCCGGGGAACGCGTTAAGACTGTAGCGCGATAGTTGAGTCGAGTTGGTTGAGTAAAAAGAACTAGAGTAGGCAGATGACTCGAGCAGGTTTCCATTTTCGCTTCTCCATTCTGGCTCCCTTCATATCCCTTCTCTTCTCCTCACCTGACTATCACCTCCTTCCGGTGCCTCCCTCCTCCCCTTTCTCCCATAGTCCACTTTCTTCTCCTATCAGATTCCTTTTCCATCTGCACCCACCCAGCTTCTCACTTCACCCCACTCCCCACCCACCTGGCTTCACCTATCATCTTTCAGCTTGTATTTCTTCCCCTCCTCCCACTTTCTGCTTCTTTCCCCCCTTCCTTTCTAATCTTGATGAAAGGTCTTGGCCTGCAATGTTGACTGTTTATTCCTCTTCATCGATGCTGCATGAACTGCTGAGTTCCTCCAGCATTTTGTGTGTGTTACATTGTAAATATTGTCATTGGCACATTAATTTCTCTTCCTTTCAGAGGAATTAACTATGTGGTTTTGTGCAGGTCTTGTTTGTCTTCAGAGGAATTAATAAGCCTAGATATTTGCTTTACATGAGGGGTATGCAATATAGATATGACCTCCCATGATATTGATTGCAACTGCCAATTCTCAAGTCCAGTTGCAGAACCCTGCCTTCCTGGAAAAGCACCAGCTCCTTATGCATGCTGCACACACACAAAAAGATGCAGGCACGTTGATGTAAGCATATATTCTTGCAGCAAGAATAAGAAATTCAATCTATTCTATGTAGTATCTACTGTAACGTAGTTCCCTCTGGCAGCTGCTCCTTTTCTCTTTGTGGCCATTACAACGAACCTCAGAAACAAGAAGGTATGTTGTGGGAAGACACCACTCAAAAATATATCGAAAATTTTGTCAAGCAGATGCAGTTTTGTGCTAATACAAATGAGAAAGTAAGGAGGCATGGGATCCAAGGGGACCTTGGTTT
The DNA here is from genome assembly GCF_030144855.1 of Hypanus sabinus. Classification (NCBI taxonomy): domain Eukaryota; kingdom Metazoa; phylum Chordata; class Chondrichthyes; order Myliobatiformes; family Dasyatidae; genus Hypanus; species Hypanus sabinus. Next base: position 42,472,090 of record NC_082716.1, on the reverse strand, counting down.
ATGGATCCAGAATTGGCTTGCTTACAGAAGACAAAGAGTGGTTGTAGACGGGTCATATTCTGCATGGAGGTTGGTCACCAGTGGTGTGTGTGCCACAGGGATCTGTTCTGGGACTCCTACTCTTCGTGATTTTTATAAGTGACCTGGATGAGGAAGTGGAGTGATGGGTTAGTAAATTTGCTGATAACCCACAGATTGGGGGTGTTGTGGATGGTGTGGAGGACTGTCAAAATTTACAGCGGGACATGGATAGGATGCAAAACTAGGCTGAGAAGTGGCAGGTGGAGTTCAATCCAGGTAAGTGTAAGGTGGTTCATTTTGGTAGGTTAAATATGGCAGAATACAGCATTAATAGTAAGACTCTTATAAGTGTGGAGGATCAGAGGGATCTTGGGGTCCGAGTCCATAGGACACTCAAAGCTGCTACGCAGGTTGACTCTGTGGTTAAGAAGGCATATGATGCATTGGCCTTCATCAATCGTGGGATTGCTTTTAGGAGCCAAGAGGTAATGTTGTCGTTATTTTGGACCCTGGTCAGACCCCACTTGGAGTACTGTGCTCAATTCTGGTCACATCACTACAGGAAGTACATGGAAACCATAGAAAGGGTGCAGAGGAGATTTACAAGGATGTTGCCTAGATTGGGGAGCATGCCTAATGAGAATAGGTTGAGTGAACTTGGCCTTTTCTCCTTGGAGCGACAGAGAATGAAAGATGACCTGATAGAGGTGTATAAGATAATAATAGGCATTGATCTTGTGCATAGTCAGAGGCTTTTTGCCAGGGTTGAAATGGCTAACACAAGAGGGCATTGTTTTAAGGTGCTTTGAAATAGGTACAGAGGAGATATCAGGGGTAGATGTTTATACAGAGAGAGGCGAGTGCGTGGAATGGGCTGCCAGCAGCAGTTGTAGAGGCATAATCGATAGGGTCTTTTAAGAGACTCCTGGATGGGTACATGGAGCTTAGAAAAATAGAGGGCTATGGCTAAGCCTAGGTAGTTCTAAGGTAAGGACATGTTTGGCACAGCTTTGTGGGCCGGAGGACCTGTATTGTGCTATAGGTTTTCTATGTTTTTGTGTCTCTATATCAACAAGTTATTCAAATATTAAAAAGTTTAAACACAAAAGAGGCAGAAAAATAAAAGAATCAAAACTCGTGAGCAAGTAGCTCTTTTATTGAAATTTTACAAAAGAAAGATAGTCTAGTGTAGATTCAACAACGCCAAATATTTTTTGAGATGCTAAGAGCTAAATGACCAAGTTGTGTTCCAACAATTGCTTGGATTTGCTTCGTATGTGATTTGCTTCGGCCATGTGTCAAGCATTTCAAACCACTTGGAGATATAATGCAGAAGGACTTAAAATATTCTGAGGGGAATTTTGTAAACTGACACTGGCCAAAGATTTAAAATAGAAACAACCAGCATATTTGTTCTCAAGGAAGAGGCTACTCTTCAATGCGGTCCATTCCTCACTGGATTGAAGCAGCAATTACATCGACTCAGCTAACTCAAACATGCCTTCAAAATCAGCTCTGACAAACTCACCTACAATGACCCCTGTCCCATGAAACATCTTGCAATGATTGCACATTACACACACCTCCGACAATATTGTTCCAAACTATGAGTAATATTATAAAATATGATAATTACTCATTGAACCTCTCAGGCTAAACCTGGTGCAGATGTTCAGAATGGTGAAGATGGTAGCACCATGTGGACCTGTAGATTCAGCAGTGATACAGGATAATTCTGAAACACTGTAGCTTTATCAGAGGAAACAGGAAAGATGATGCATAGCATCCCATCCTTTTTTGGGACGACTAAAATCAAGCTGATCAATGAGGTTGTCATTGTAACTGAAGTCATTGTGTTCTGTTTATATCCTTCAATTTTCCTTCAAAGCATGCCCTTCAAGATTTCAAGATTTGCAATATTTTTAATCCCAGCTTTCAACTTGCAAAACCTGATGCAGTATCTTCCTTGGTCTATCTTACCATGAGCCAGGTTTAAAGTCTCTTTTTTGGCCTTATTGGCATTGAACTTGCATGCTTTGTTGTGTTTTAATGTTTTGCAAAAACGTGCATTCTTCTGTTGCATTTATTGCTCTGAAAACCAATATTGCTTGGCAAGTTGGCAGAGCTCAGGAAACTTTGTCAGCACCACTGATACTTGATCATGTCTTATCTCCAGATAGTTCTACCAAAGTCAGTTTAAAACACTCTAGCACTATACTCACTTAGACTTGTAGACAAGTTTGGACATAGAGGTGTATTGTTCTCAGGCTTGCCTGAACCTTATTCATTTCCCTAAAACAATCACATTATTGATTGTGAAAGCTTGCAATATTGTTGGGAATCATTTAACACCAATATTTTCCCATTAAGCTTTCCCAACCAGTAAGAAGTTCACCAAGATTATGAACTTCACACTTCTAAACTGTCGTTCTGGGGTGAGCTACATGATAAAGGATTAACATTTTCTTTTGACACATAATAACAAATGGATCTAGAACAGTTTCAGAAGCTTAAGAACTACTCTACATTTTTGCACAACACAGTGAGGAGAGGGAATCCAGAAATCCATTGATTCAACTTATCAACTAGCTAATCACCTGCAGAAAAAATCTAGACCAATCACCTGTTTGACCAAAATCAAAAATACTAGAAACCTGAAGTGAAAGCAGAAAATGTTGGGACTATTCTTCAGGTCAGACAGCATCTGTGGACACAGGTTTCACACAGTAGCTCCAAGACCCTTCACCAGAACTGACAAAGATTGTTCCATCAGAAAGAATAACTTATTTCTTTTTCTACAAATACTGCTTGACTTGTCTTGTGAACATTCTGACCAATCACTTGGCGAATCATCTGATGAGTCTCATGTTCTGCTATTATCACACAGAAAATGCTACAGCCGATTCAATCATATTGAAATGGTCTAATCTAAGAAGAAAACAACAGGTGCCTCCTGAACCTTCCACTGTATTTCTAAGAACAGGTTAATGATGATCTTAATGATTCTAATTAACCTCAATTTGCAATATTTGCTCCGTTCCTTTCTAGCTAGGGTATACGTTTTTATGAGTTTTGTTCAATCATCATCAGAATCACAATCTGGTTTACTGTCACTGACATATGCCATGAAATTTGTTGTGTTGTGGCAGCACAGTGCAGGTATGACAAAGCACTATAACTTACAATAAAATAAATAAATCTTAACTGTTGTATGTTCTATATTAAAAAAAAATAGTGCTGATGCACTATCAATAACTCCAAAAGACTGGAAGTAGAATAAATACTGAAAGGCTCTTATCAGCAGTAAAATGGAGCATGTCCATGCTGGATGACTGAGGGAGGAGCAGTGACACAATCACCTTTATACAGGGGTCTGTGGGAGGAGCCACAGGAGCAGTCAGCAGAGGGGCGTGTCCAGACAGGTATACATGGTTTACCACAAGTGTAAAAGAAGAATAATGATGTGTTCATGGGTTCATGGACTGTTCAGTAATCTGATAGCAAAGGGGAAGAAGCTATTCCTAAAATATGTGTCCGTCTTTGGGCTCCTGTACCTCCTCCCTGATGGCATTACTGAGAAAAGGTCATGTCCCAGGTGACTAGAGTCTTTCATGATGGATGCTGGCTTTTTGGGGCACCACCTTCGATGGTGGAGGGTCTTGTCTGAGTCTGCAGGCCTCGGAAGCCTTCACAATCCTGTGTGCTTACACCTCCATACCAGACAGTGATGCAACTGTCTCCACAGTACATCTGTAGAAATTTGTTAGAATGTCCTCTAAGTCCTAATGAAGTATAGCCACCGGCATGCTTTGGTCATGATTACATCAATATGGTGGTCACTGGATAGATCCTCTGAGATGTTGATACCCAGGATCTTGAAAGTGCTCACCATTTTCACCACTGACCCCTCAATGAAGATGGGCATATGTTCTCCTGACATCTCCTTCTTGAAGTATACCATTATCTTCTTGACTCTGAAAGGAATGGAAGCAATAATAAAGCATAAACTGCCTCCACATCAAGATGTTGCGGTTCCCAGAGGTGTAGATGGATGACAGCTCAGATCTGAGCTACACGCTGTTCTAGGGATCTTACTGCTTTTTGGTTAAATCAGCACAATGCAGATCAGGCACAGAACCAGGATCCTCCCATTGCTAATTCAACATACAGTGCAAACATTGCAAATTGGGAGTGGGAGGTGGGGCTCACAAACTGTATTTGCATCAGAGGATAAAAGGAATGTAATTATTTTAACAAAATAAGTTCTTGTGGTGCATAATCATGGCATGCATCAGTTGGCCTGATCACTGTCTGTTTGAAGAGTTCAGAGTTCAAAGTAAATTTATTATTGAAGTATTTACATGTCACCTATACTACCATGAGATTCTTGTGGGCAGTTCACTGTGAATACAGAGAATCACAATATAGTCAATGAAAAACTCCACATATCAATACAGGCAAACAAGCTATATGTAAAAGAGAACAAACGGTGCAAGTAGAAAAGGAAGAAATAAATAAACAAGCAATAAGTATCAAGAACATGAGAGGAAGAGTCTTTGAAAGTGAGTCCATAGGTTCAGTGATGGGGTGAGTGGAGTGTATTTATCCCCTCTGATTCAAGAGCCTGATGGTTGAGGGATAATAACTGTCAGTGTGGGTCCTGAATCTCCTGTACCTCCTTCCTGAAAGCAGCAGCAAGCAGAGAGCATGGTCTGGATGTGGTGGTTGCCGCTTTCCTGCAACAACACTCCTTGTAGGTGTGTTCAATGGTGGGGAGGGCTTCACCATGATGAACTGGGTTGTATCCACTACTTTTTGTAGGCTTTTCCATTCAAGGGCATTAATATTCAATGTCATGTTCAGGCATGATACAACCAGCCAGTATACTCTTGACTATGCATATAAAGAAGTTAGTCAAAGTTTAAGATGACAAGTCAAATCTTCACAAACTTCTCTGAAAGTAGAGGCACTGCTGTGCTAACTTTATAATGGCACTATCCAGGACAGACCCTCTGGAATGATAACGTTGAGGAGTTTAAAATTGCTGACCCTCTCCTGATGAGGACTGGCTCATGGACCTCCAGTTTCCTCCTGCTGTGGTCAATAATCAGCTCTTTGATTTTGCTGACTTTGAGTGAGAGGCTGTTCTTATGTCACCACTCAGCCAGATTTTCAGTCTCCCTCCTATATGTTGATTCACCAACACCTTTGATTCAGCCAACGACAGTGGTGTCATCAGCAAACTTAAATATGGCAATGGAGCTGTGCTCAGCCTGTGGTAAGTATAAAATGATTTGAGTAGTAAGCACACAGCCCTGTGGTAAACCTGTGCTGATGGAGATCGTGGAGATGTTGTTGCCAATCCGAACTGACTGGGGTCTGCAAATGAAGAAATCAAGGATCCATTTGCATAAGGAAGTATGGAGGGCTATGTCTTGGACCTTATTGATTAGTTTTGAGGGATGTTGGAGAAAAACCCAAGTGCCATTTGCCAACTTGCCTTTAATGATTATAATGGTTCTTATCACCATGGCGAAGTGATTACAGGAGTGCAAGAGTTAGGATGTTACGTACATTGGAGTTGTATAAGATGTTTGTGAGGCCTAACTTGGAGTATTATGTGCAATCCTGGTCATGTACCTACAGGAACAATATCAATAAGATCGAAAGATTGCAGAGAAAATTTACAATAATGTGCCAGGACTTGAGGACCTGAGTTATAGGGGAAGGTTGAATAGTTAGGACTTTATTCCCTAGAGTGTAGGACAATGATGGGAGATTTGATAAAGGTATATAAAATTATGAGGGTATAGATAGGGTAAATGCAAATGAAGTTGTAGAATGATGATCAGCTGTCATAGGTACACACAGTAATGGTTTTCTTAGCCTTACTATAGCTTGCAAAACCACGATTCAGATGGATCTATCCTTCCTATCAAATATGGGTCAGATGTACATGAAATGTTCACCATAACTCACTTTTAAATAAATGTGGTGAAGGCATGAGTTTGATCTTTGGATCCATGATCTGGTTTCTGCCCTGTTACATGTTCCCTGCCTTTTATCTTTAGGTGAGAATAGAGGTTTTGAGAAGTTTGTGTGTTAATCAGTAGCAGGGAGAGACAAAAGATTTCTAGACTTTAGACAGGAGTATTTGGAGTCCTGAGTAATTGGACATTAGTGGGTTGGGCCTGTTAAGAAGGAAACACGAGTATCATTGAACTATTGTAAGAAAATCTATTATTAAGAACATCGAGAATTGTATTTATTGCATAAATATCTATTATATATAATTTTGCAATATAACATTTTATGCTATTACATATAATTTTGAAAGCATATTGTACATTCATTATACTTCACTGTATACGCTCCACCCCTACAACCTCTCCCTCCTCACACCACCCCCTTCTCCTCAATCTTGAGTGCAGCTCCTGAGGCCAAATTGCAAACACCTCCACTTCAACTGGATCCAATTACTTTTTTGGGATTATGCTGATCCCCCTCTTGATTGCAGTTTATTGAGGCTGCATATTTTTTTAAATGTCTATGTTTCATAAGATGATGCCAAACAATTACTCCAGGCTTTTTTGAGGAATCCTGATTACCAAAGTTTATTACCAAAGAAGATTTTATATATTTTGTCACACCCATTGTTCAGATTAAGATCAAGCCAAACTTTTATTGAAAGATCAAATGAAACTGCCAAACCGCCCTTTCCACTAATGCATGAATTCACACTAAACACCTGCCTCAAAGTCAACCGGATAACCAATTTTCTTCACTGAAGTAGACAGGTATAAGTAATGTAAAAGACAAGATCAGAACAGCTCCAGAGTTATTAAGATTGTCTCATTTCCTTTATGACATTTAATGAGAATTTGTGACCAGTTAGCATGGTTTTTAGACAAAATGCTGGTGTGTAACTGAAGACAGTCTTTCGGTAACAATATAAAATGCTGAAGACATCTACAGACAAGACGATTAAATCCAGATCGCAGAGATTGCTTAAAGAAAAGTAGAAAGACAAAGCTGCCTCTTCTCATTAACCCTATTATTGCCTCAGACTACTTGACTGATGTCCATGACTGAATGAATGGCAATTTCTCGAACAAGACATTAATCTTTATCACTGATCCCTAACAAAACTTCTGTTTTCTAGCCACCAATTTCACCTCTTTGCCTTGTGATTGCTTCAGAATAAACCACACAGGTTTAATTTTGGTGTTAATTTTGGTGTACAGAACTCCAAGATGGTGTCCTGATTATCTAGTGTTTTTGCATCAAACTGCTGACCTCCATCTCTTCCTCTGCTTCAGTTTATCAGTTATTTCAACTTTAATCTGTGCCTAGTTACTTCTAAATCTCATTACTCCAGTGTTCCCCAAGTCAGCCTCAGATCTTAAACAACTATCAAATTAATGGACATCCAAAACTCTGTTACCTTTGTTGCTCACAAGAACACATGCACATCTGCATTGGCTTCAAATTAAACTGTGCCTCGTTTTCTAACTTCACAAACGTTTGTATTTATTTTCCATTCATGGCCTCACAACTCTTATCCCTGAGATTTAGATCATAAGACATAGGCCCACTGAGTCTGCTCTGCCATTCCATCAAGGCTGATCCCAGATCCCATTCAATCCCTTTCTTGCCATAACCTTTTAAACTCCCTATACTGACTATCTTGCTGGCGAACGTGCAGTCTGGTGAATAAAACTGATGATCTCAGAGCCAGGGTGCTGAATCAGAGGGACATTAGGACCGTGTGGGTCCTTTGTTTCATGGTTAACCCCTTCCGTACCGGATGCAGCAATCCAGATTGATGGGTTTACTAAACACCGTCAGGATTGACCTATAGAGTCTCTCAAAAGCAGAGGTGGAGGAGTATGCCTCATGATCAACTCTTCTTGGTCCATGAATATATCAGTGCTGTCCTAATTTTGCTCACCAGATCTGGAATATCTAGCAGTAAAGTGCCATCCTTTTTACCTGCCGCGGGAGTTCTCTGGGGTCATTTTGGTAGCAGTTTACATTCCACCTCAGGCCAATGTCAAGCAGTTTAGATGATCTGAGTAACAGGATCAACATGCATGAAACAACGCATCCTATCGCCGTCACCACTGTTTTGGGGGATTTTAACCAAGCCAGTCTGAAAAAAATCTCTAAGCAACTACCATCAACAGATCACTTGCAATACCAGAGGAAACAACGCACTGGACCATTGCTACACCACCATCAAGAATGCCTACCGTGCTATTCCACACCCTCTCTTCGGGAAGTCTGATCACCTGTCTGTACTTCTACTCCCTGAGTATAGGCAGAGACTGAAGACTGGAATACCAGTAGTGAGGACCAAGGGAAGCACAGGAGCGCCTACAGGACCTGCTTTGAATCGGTGGACTGGACTGTATTCAGGGATTCATCTTCGAAGCTGGATGAGTATGCTGCAGTTGTTACCGACTTCATTAAAACCTGTGTGGATGAGTGTGTGCCCACAAAGACTTACTGTACATTCCCAAACCAAAACCCGTGGATGAACTAGGAGGTACGTCATCTGCTGAAGGCTAGAGCTGTGGCTTTCAAGTCTGGCAACCCAGGCCTGTACCAGAAAGCCAGGTATGATTTGTGGAGGGCTCTTTCAAAGGCGAAGAGACAATTTCAAATGAGGTTGGAGGCGCACTCTGGCAGGGTCTGCAAGACATTACTTCCTACAGAGTGAAACCCAATTGCATGAATGGCAGTGATGCTTCACTACCAGGACATCCTCAGGGAGTGGTGTCTCAGAAAGGCAGTGTGCATGCTCTTTTCCCACTGCTACCATCAGGTAGGAGGTACAGAAGCCTGAAGGCACACACTCAGCGATTCAGGAACTCAGCGATTCCCCTCTGCCATCTGATTCCAAAATGGACATTGAATCTTTGGACACTACCTCACTTTTTTAAAATATACAGTATTCCTGTTTTTGCACGTTTTTTAAAGATCTATTCAATATACGTAATTGATTTACTTATTTATTTATCATTATTATTATTATTATTATTTTATTTTATTATTTCTCTCTCTCTCTCTGCTAGATTATGTATTGCATTGAACTTCTGCTGTTAAGTTAACAAATTTCACGTCACATGCTGGTGATAATAAACCTGATTCTGATGCCCTGACCAATTAGGAAACTATCTACTTTCACCTTAAATATACCTGTGGACTTGGCCTCCACTGCAGTCTGTGGCAGAGCATTCCACAGATTCTCCAACCTCTGGCAAGAAAAATTCCTCCTTGCTTTTGTTCTAAAAGGTCACCCCTCAGTTTTGAGGCTGTGCCCTCTAGTTCTGGATACCCCCACCAGAGGAAACATACCCTCCACATCCAACTATCTAGTCCTATCAACATTCGGTAGCTTTCAAAAAGATCCCCCCACAGTCTTCTAAATTCCAGTCAGTACAGGCCCAAAGCTGCCAAATGCTCTTCATTTGTTAACCCCTTCATTTCCGAAATCATCCTTATGAACTCTGGATTGTCCGATGACAATGCATCCTTTCTGAGATATGGGGCCCAAGGCTGTTGACAATACTCCAGGTGCGGCCTGACTAGTGTCCTATAAAGCCTCAGCATTATCTCCTTGCTTTTATATTCTATTCCCTTTGAAATAAATGCCAACATTGCATTTACCTTCTTTACCACAGACTCAACCTATCAATTAAACTTCTGGGAGCCTTCCACGAGGACTACTAAGTCCCTCTGCACCTTTGATGTTTGAACCTTCTTCCCATTTAGGTAATGGTTTGCATTATTATTCCTTTTACCAAAATACATTATCATACATTTCCCAACACTGTATTCCATCTGCCACTTTTTTGCCCATTCTTCCAATTTGTCTAAGTCCTGCTGCAATTGCATTGCTTCCTCAGCACTACCTACCCCTCCACCTATCTTCATACCATCCAAAAACTTTGCCACAAAGCCATCAATTCCATTATCCCAATCATCGAGAAACAATGTGAAAAGTAGCGGTCCCAATACTGACCCCTCAGGAACACCACTGGTCATTGGCAGCCAACCAGAAAAGGCCCCTTTTATTCCCACTCATTAGCCATTCCTCTATCCATGCCAGTATATTTCCTGTAACACTCCAGGATTTTATCTTGTTAAGCAGCCTCATGCGTGGCACCTTATCAAATGCCTTCTGAAAATACAAGTAAGTTAGATCCACTGCCTCTCCTTTGTCCACCCTGCTTGTTACTTCCTCAAAGAACTCAAACAGATTTGTCAGGCAAGATTTCCCTTCACAGAAACCACTTTGACTTTGACTTATTTTATCATTAATCTACAAGACCTTATCCTTAATATTGAACTCCAACACTTTCCCAACCACTGAGGTTAGGCTAACTGACCTATAATTCCCTTTCTTTTGCCTTCCTCCCTCCTTAAACAGTGGAGTGTCATTTGCTATCTTTCAGTCCTCTGGGACCATGCCATAATCAAGTGATTCTTGAAAGATCATGACCAATGCATCCATTATCTCTTCAGCAACCTCTCTCAGGACTGGGATGTAGTTAAAGGTTACGCGGAGAAGGCCGGGAACTGGGGTTGAGGAGGAGCTAGAAGAAAAGGATCAGCATGATGGAATGGCGGAGCAGACTCGAGGGGGCCAGATGGCCTCATTCTGCTCCTATGTCTTTTGGTCTTATGGTCTTTCAAGTTCACGTTTAGGTTTAATTGTCATTTAACCATACATGAATACAGCCAAACGAAACAGCGTTACTCCAGGGCCAAGGTGTGAAACATAGTGCAACATTCATACACAGCACAAAGCACTTACGACAAATTTAGGATATCATGAACGTACAGCCACACAGAAAATACAGTCCAAGACCCTGAGTCCATGACAAAGTTAAAGCAGATATGGTCTGAACTAAGGAAATAATATGCCCACGATTGGATGAGAAACATATGATTTTAATTCAAAGCCATAGTTTCCACTGAATCGGCAACTCTGTATTGTCATATGTCGCAGATTGTAATACATAAATACAACTCATAAAAGACATTTATTCTAATATACACTCAGTATATTAGGCAAACTTGCACATTAATTCAAATATCTTAGCCACTCATGAGGCAACAGCTCAATGCATAAAAGCTTGCAGACGTGGTCAAGAAGTTCAGTTGTTGTTCAGACCAAACATCAGAATGGGGAAGAAATATGATCTAAGTGACTTTGTACTGTAGGATGATTATTGATGCCAGACAGCATGGTCAGTGTGTAGCTCAGAAACTGCTGATCCGCTGGGACTTTCACACACAACAGTCTCCACTGGAGTTACCTCATAAAGTGGCCACTGAGCATAAACTGCAAAAATATGAATCATCTTACTGCCATCTAGTGGAGACATGTTGCTAACTCTTTGCCTGTATTCCATTAATAATTTTGTGAGATGTCTTGCTCATTACATACTCATGATGCCTTGCTCATTACATACTTGCTCATTGCCTTGCTCATATCAGAGCTATAGATGTTTAATAGTTTGTATCTCACAGCCTACAATGAAGGATTGCAGAAGTTTGGAAGAAAGATCAAGAAATTTGACCTTCACATTTCTGACAAAGAGTTAAAGAGATTAGGATTAAAAGGTGAGAATTTACTTAAGAGACACAAACGAGGTGCAGGACTGGGCCATTTGGCATATTAGACAGCCCTGACATTCAATCAGGTTAATAGCTGATCTGAGAGTAACCTCATATTGCATTCCCATCCATCAGAGCAAACTTTCCCAGACTCACACATTCCCTTTGCTACTATTCAGACTCCCCGCCCCCCCCCCTCCACCCACCAGGTGCTCCGGTTTCCCCACACATTCCAAAGATGAGCTGTTTCAAAGACTCATGGTCCTTTGGGAGAAATGCATTTGCCTTTTTTCTACCTTGAATGGGTGCCCACTTACTGTTGAAGATGAACCAGCCCCCTCTTCGAATGGATGGCTCCTCCACAGAGAGAGTTCCAGGTCCCTGGGAGTTCACATCGACTGATCCCATGATATCACTTCCCTGAACAAGAAGGCACAGCAGCACCTCCACTTCCTAAGAAAACTGAGGCAAGCAAGGCTCCCACCTTCCATCATAACTACATCTCACAGGAGCACCACTGAGAACATCCTGACAAGTTGCATCTCCACCTGGCTTGGGACCAAAGGACTGTGAGAACAGCTGAGGGGATCATAGGGCTCTCCCTACCACCCATCATGGATATACAGTATATCAGGAGTACTGCATACACAGGGTGCTTAGTATTATTAAGGATCCCACCCATCCATCCAGAATCCTCTGGTTTTTTACCATCAGGCAAGTGATGTATAAAAGCAAGAATGGACAGGAAGAGAAACAGTTTCTTCCCCCACGTCATCAGGCTTCTGAACTCCCTGCCACATTAAATTCGATGTGTCACTGGTTAATCTGTTCCATACCTTACAATATTTAATATTAATGCACTTCATTTGTTATTTATATGTTATTCACCTGTAAATGTTATCCATACCTTCATACTGTAAGTTAACGTGTGTTATGTGTGCTACTGTGCTTTACACCCTGGTTCAGAGAAACAATACCTTGTTTCTATATACATTTTTATGGTTATATATATATTAAATACATGTATATAGACAAATGGCAATAAACTTGACTTGACTTGAAATAATTATCCTTAATTCTAGACTGTTCTAGAAGAGGAAATACTCTCCTCAAGTCAAGAAGAATTTATATTTTGTAGGGCACAATTAACTCTTGAGTCACTTGATAATAATAGTTCTACCCTGCTCTGCAGTAGGCTATACGACAAAGGAACTACGCTTAACTTCTTTCCAGTCTGGTCTGTCTTACGCAGAGAAGTTAGAGAGACTGGGCTTGTACACGCTGGAATTAAGGAGATTGAGAGGGGATCTGATTGAAACATATAAGATTATTAAGGGATTGGACAAGATAGAGGCAGGAAATATATTCTAGATGCTGGGAGAGTCCAGTACCAGAGGGCATGGTTTGAGAATAAGGGGTAGGTCATTTAGGACAGAGTTAAGGAAAAACTTCTCCCAGAGAGTTGTGGGGGTGTGGAATGCACTGCCTTGGAAGGTAGTGGAGGCCAATTCTCTGGATGCTTTCAAGAAGAAGCTAGATAGGTATCTTATGGATAGGGGAATCAAGGGATATGGGGACAAGGCAGGAACCGGGTATTGATAGTAGTTGATCAGCCATGATCTCAAAATGGCGGTGCAGGCTCGAAGGGCCGAATGGTCTACTTCTGCACCTATTGTCTATTGCATTCCCTTTTGTTTCCATATTACCATCAGCTGTAAAATAATTTGTGATTACTTCAAGCCCCAAAGAGATTGTTACAGAAATTCAAGTCTTGCATTTTACTATAGGAACAGCTTTCACTCATGGACTGTAGCATTTCAGGTAGCACTGTACCATCTTCTCCAGTAGAGTAATAAGGGATCAACAGTAAATGTGAGCCACATCATAATCTAATATTAAGTTAATTATCCATATATCCAAATTGCTGTGTCATGAGGAAGCTGTCTAATCTTAATACACAGAGAAATTTTAATGCAGACTGAACAGGATGAGTTTGCTCATATTGAAAGTATATTAGCTCAAAGTAAAGTTTGCATGTACTTATTGAACAATTACTGGTATTCGAAGTGAAAGAATACTATCATGAACAAAAAAGTAAAGAAGGTGAGTCCCTGGGGGGGTTGCGTGCGTGGTGTTGTGTTGTCGAGCAAGAAATGAAATAGAAGAGAAACTGTCATGCAAAATGTCTCAGATGAGGTATGTGCAAGGAGAAAATCAAACATATTGAACAATCATTTACAACACTGCAAATATATGTGTAACAATATAAATTCTATTCTCTGTTTACAATTAACCTGATCAACGACAGGGGTGGCAGAATTCAAGATGGCGGCTGTGAATGTGGTCTATTCACGGCTGGGACCCGGAAGTGATCGCGGGGTGGGCGATGACCAGGGGTACAGGTTCGGGCCTGCAGCTTGGGTCCGGGTACGGGGAGCAATGATCTCCGGAGGTGAATGAAGGCTGGACCGGACGGCAGCAGGTCGCCTCTGATGGACGAGTGGAAGCCGAACCCGCGAGCCAAGCCGTTCGTCCCGCGGCGGCACAGGAGCTGGTTCATCAGCTGGAGGTACAGGCTGAGGGGACAGCGATCGGCCAGGAGGCTGTGCCAGGTGAGGAGGCCTTGTCGCCGGGCATAACCCCGCTCCCTGTCGGTGTACACCGGAGCCGCAGGGGTGGGGGGATGAGGGGAAGGAGGAAACGGGGTGGGGAAGGTCGGGGAGAGTGGAAGGAGAGGGAAGGGGGTAGATAGGAGAGAGTACTGGGAGCCTGACTTCATATCTGCAGTGCCACTTCTCAACAGTCCAGCCCCTCAAGGCAGTGGTAGAGACTGTCACAACATGCAGGAAGTGTAGATGATGGGATTAGTACGTAATGAAATGTTATTTCATGGTTGCATTAGAGATGGCATTTGAAGTTCTGGTTTCTGTGTTGTATACTCCATGAAGCTGTAGGGTGTCTGCAGAAGTCTCCAAATCCGTCGGTCAGATAGGGGTCCAATGTCTTTGCTTAATTCCCCATCTTCTGGGTTCTACACCGAGGTTTAAAGTACATTTATTATCCGAGTAGGTAACTATGTCTCCAGACAGATTCATTTTCTTGCAGGCATTTATAGTAGAATAAAGAAATATAGAATCAATGAAAAACTACAAGACTTGACAAACAGCCAATATGCAAAAGAAGTCAAACTGTACAAAAACAAAGTAATAAATAAGCAAGCAATACTGAGAAGATGAGTTGCCGCATCCTTGAAACTGAACCCATGGTTTGTGGAATCACTTGAGAGCTGAGGTGATTCCATGCTGCTTCAGGAAGCTGATAGTTGAAGGGAAGGAAATAACCGTCCCTGAACCTTGTGGTGTGAGACCTGAGGCTCCTGTACCTCCTTCCTGGTGTCAGCAGTGAGACGAGAGCATGGCCTGGATTCGATATAATTCAGGCAGGGGACCTTGATGATGGATGCTGTTTTCTTGTGATTCCTTGTGGAGGCGCTCAGTGGTGTGGAGGCTTTTGCCTGTGATGGACTGGGCTGTATCCTCTACTTTTTGTAGGCTTTTCCATTCAAGAGCATTAGTTTTCCCTCTCAGGCCATAACGTAACCAGTAAGGATACTTTCTACTGTGCATTTATAAAGGTTTGTCTAAGTTTTAGATGGTGTACTGAATTAGATGATCAATGGGAAGACTAAGTTCATTTCCCTGGCACTAGATTCTCAAAACTGAGAACTCTATAGTAATAAATTTTCAAGCACATATAGAGGACATTTTAAAATTAATCTGCTATTGTCACGTGTACTGAGGTACAGTGAAAAACTTTGCTTGGCATGTCACTTCAAGCATAAGTATATTGAGATGGTGCAAAAGGAAAAGCAATAACAATGCAGAATAATGTTACTACTACAGAGAAATTGCAGTTCAAAGGTTCATTTATTGCCAAAGTATGAGATTTGTCTTCCCCTTATGGCTACGAAACAAAGAAAACCATGGAAATCATTCAAAGAAAAACACCAAACTCGCCCCCTGCACAAAAAAAAAGCAGTAACATGATCATCAGCCCCCAAAACACCTTTCCTGCACAAAAAAAACTAACAAAACACACCAACGAGAAAGAACAGGTGAAAACACAGAAGAGAAAGCTATGAGACTGAAAAAGTCCACAATGTGTAGTTCAATCCATAAATGCAGAAACTCGGTAGCATCCTCCGACAGCATCGAAAGAAAGAAATACTGTTTTAACGCAAAGGGGAGTGATAGGCCACCACGTAGACTGCTTCTCCCCGGGAGCAGAGAGATCCGTTCATTCAGCAATCAAAAGCAGGCAGTCAATCCTGAACCCTCACTTGCCTTCCACATTTACCTCGATGTTTCAAACTTCTTCAACAGATTAGCCAGCGATTAATGAAAGCTTCAGTCGATTATTGGCTTGCGCCCCTTTTCTAAGTTTCTTTGCCCCAAGGCGCTACGAGCTTGAGCTTACTTTCTCGAATCTTCTCAGAGGCAGCAAATAACTGGATCACTGATTCATTCTCCCAGCTGTAAATCGCAGAAACACATTTAAGATGAAAATCAGATGTGAAAGAAGTGAAGTAGACAGCTTTGTGGACTAGCTGGAAGATGCCGACTAAGGAAGCATTGTCCGCTGACCAGAGTTTGGGTGGACAAGTAAGGAGCAAGGACCAAGACTGGGTAAAGTGAGAGATGAAGAGTTCAAATTTATTGTACAAGAGGTCTGTTCAGGAATTTTGCGGCATTAAAGATGAACTTGAGATTGATGGTGTCTGCTTTCAGGGATTTGTGTCTTCTGACTGATGAAATGGAATAAAGGAGACAATATTTGGGGGGGGGGAGGGCCTTTGATTACATTGTCCGCTTTCCCATGGTAGGTAGAAGTGTAGACAGCCAATGGAGGGAAGGTTGGCCTTGATGATAGACAGGATTGTGTTCAAAACTCCTCAATTTCTTGTGACCTGGGCAGAATACTTGCCATACCAAGCTGTGGTGCATCCAGATAATTTGCACTCTATGGTGCATCTATAAAAATTGGTGAGTGTAATCGGAAACATCTTGAATTTCCCTAGCCTTCTGATGAAGTAGAGGTGCTTGCGTTCTTCCTTGACCCTAGTGTCTATGTGATTGGATCAGGACAGGCTACCAGTGGTATTTACACCTAGAAGTAGTAAGCTCTGAGATACTTCCACTTCAGAACCATTGGTACAGATTACTGATACATGTACTCTCTCCTGATTCCTGAAGTATTTTGTTTTTTCTGACACTGGGGGAAAGGTCGTTTTGACACCAAGTCACTAGACTTCCTACCTTCCTCCTGTACTTCCTCTTCTTGGTGGGAGGAAGAAGGGGAAGGATTGCAAGGACTTCTGGAGATTCTTGGCCTGAATAATCAAAGTCAATTAGGATTACTTGGCAAGGCACAGAGCATCTCAAATTTCCACAGTGGGACTTCATATGGATCACCAAGCAGGTGGTGAAAATGGGCACGAAATATTGCAGATGCTGGTTTGGTGGGAATATGTGCTGATTTGTGAGATGGGAAAACATAGATAGTCTGGTGGCAGGACTGAGAAGGGAGATGCTATTTAGCTGTCCTATTTAAGTAGCTAGCTAACTGATTTGGTTGATCAGTGACATACGGCAGCGACACAGATCTTTTGGTGTCATGCCGTCAAATACCCATCTCCAGTGATTGCATTTTCTAGTTCTTGGCACGTAGCTTGCAATGCCATAGCTTTGGAACCCAGAGAGAAACAGGAACAACTGGAGGTTAGGATTTTCTTTCAAGAGTTGGCTGATTGTAGCTGCACATTGTTAGCAGGCAGCTTTTCAGTGCTTTCTATTATTAACTTGTAAGTTGTTTCACCTCCTGTAACAACATGGTGTCTCCTGCACTCTTCAATTCTATCTGGTTTTGGTGTTTCTGTAAGTCTAATCAGCGGCAACCCTCTTTACATTTTTAGTTCAACACAGTATTTTGTCAGTTACTTAATGATTGTAGGATGTAGAGTAATCATTGATGTTGTAGTGAGTGAGCAGTTATCTTAAGAGCTGCCTCACACTGATTGTATTAAGTATAACAAAACTATAAAAATAAGATGTGGAACATGGGTATCAAATTCACTGTCAAGTCATTTAAGTATTTTATGTTTGCATTAGTTATTGCAGGCAACTGAAATATTTGTGATAATGTTTTTTTTTGCATTCTGATATTTCTTATCAGCACAGGTTTGATCAAATACATTTTTCTTCCAGACTGGTGCACTCCTGTTTTTACTTGTGACCATAATTGTCAACATTAAGCTTATTTTGGACACAAGAAGAGCAGCAAATGAAGAAGAGCTTGAAGAAGACTATGGTCAGTTTATGTAAAGATTTCTACATTTTTTATTATTATTTTTGTCAGCAATGTAAACGTTTAACAGTTTCCAGCTATATAAAGATATGTTGTGTCAGTTCTTTCACCCATGCTGAGGTTAGGGTGTAGCCTTTCAAATATAGATAGACATAGATAGAGATTGCCTATGCTTGCTTTTTTTGAAATTGCAAAGAACAATTCATTTTAGATGATGCTTGTGTACAGTTGCAAGAAGATGAAGATCAGAACACATTTTATAGACAATAGACAGTAGGTGCAGGAGTGGGCCATTCGGCCCTTCTAGCCAGCACTGCCATTCACAGTGATCATGGCTGATCATACACAATCAGTACCCTGTTCCTGCTCTCTCCCCATATCCCTTGACCCTGCTATCTATAAGAGCTCTATCTAACTCTCTCTTGAATGCATCCAGAGACTTGGCCTCCACTGCCTTCTGGGGCAGAGCATTCCACATATCCACCACTCTCTGGGAGAGAAAGTTTTTCCGCATCTCTGTTCTAAATGGCCTACCCCTTATTCTTAAACTGTGGCCACTAGTTCTGGACTCACCCATCAGCAGGAGCATGCTTCCTGCCTCTAGCTTGTCCAATCCCTTAATAATCTTATATGTTTCAATCAGATTCCCTCTCATTCTTCTAAATTCCAGTGTATACAAGCCCAGTCGCTCCAATCTTTCAACATATGACAGTCCCGCCATTCCGGGAATTAACCTTGTGAACCTACGCTGCACTCCCTCAATAGCAAGAATGTCCTTCCTCTGGAGACCAGAACTGCACAGGATACTCCAGGTGGGGTCTCACCAGGGCCCTGTACAGCTGCAGAAGGACCTCTTTACTCCTATATTCAATTCCTCTTGTTATAAAGGCCAGCATGCCATTAGCTTTCTTCACTGTCTGCTGTACCTGCATGCTTGCTTTCATTGACTAATGTATAAGAACACCTAGATCTCGTTGTACTTCCCCTTTTCCTAACTTGACTCCATTTAGATAGTAATTTGCCTTCCTGTTCTTGCCACCAAAGTGGATAACCTCACATTTATCCACATTAAACTGCATCTGCCATACATTTGCCCACTCACCCAACCTGTCCAAGTCACCCTGCATTCTCATAACATCCTCCTGACATTTCACACTGCCACCCAGCTTTGTGTCATCAGCAAATTTGCTAATGTTACTTTTAATCCCTTCATCTAAATCATTAATGTATATTGTAAACAGCTGTGGTCCCAGCACAGAACTTTGCGGTACCCCACTGGTCACAGCCTGCCATTCTGAAAGGGACCCATTAATCGCTACTTTTTGTTTCCTGTCAGCCAGCCAATTTTCAATCCATGTCAGTACTCTGCCCCCAATACCATGTGCCCTAATTTTGCCCACTAATCTCCTATGTGGGACTTTATGAAAAGCTTTCTGGAAGTCCAGGTATACTATATCCACTGGCTCTCCCAGTAACTAATGAGTAACTAATGCAGAAAACCAGGTGATTGCAAAGGGTTCACAAGCTTTTCCTTGCAACTGTACGTGTAAAATTTGCTTTAAGGATTAAATTGACACTGCTTTTTGGTGATGCATGTCAATTTGGCCTTTTTAAATCCAGCTTTGGTAACTTTAACAGGAGAATAAAGCTTGATGAGATAATGATTACATGTAATCCTTTTATCATTTTTGATTTGAAGATTTAAGTGGCTGGTGTTTTATATGCATAACAAATCGAAGTGATTTGCTTTGAGGCTTTACTGTATATGGTTTACTTTCAAATTTCAGTACATTAGCAGTTTTTAAAAACATAAGGAAAAGGAGTGAGAATTGGTTCCTTCATAGCTGCTATCTCTTCTAATGAAATGTGGCCTTGTCTCAACTGCAGCATTTCTCTATCTCCATAAATCTTAATTCCCTTTGTCTAAAAATGTATTCCTCTCATTGTAAACATGCTGTACACACTGTATTTCCATGGTCATCTGGTATAGAGAATGCCCCAGATTCACAGTATAATTAATAGTTGGAAATGCACCCACATACCCCTCATTCAAACTCTCCTCCCTCCTGCCATCTGGGAAAAGGTACTGAAGCATTCGGGCTCTCACAACCAGACTGTGCAACAGTTTCTTCCCCCAAACCATCAGACTCCTCAATACCCAGAGTCTGGACTAACACCAACTTACTGCCCTCTACTGTACCTGTTGTCTTGTTTATTACTTATTGTAATGCCTGCACTGTTTTGTGCACTTTATGTAGTCCTGGGTAGGTCTGTAAACTAGTGTAGTATTTTCTGTGTTGTTTTTATGTAGTTTAGTGTAGTTTTTGTACAGTTTCATGTAGCACCAAGGTCCTGAAAAATGTTGTCTCATTTTTCCTGTGTACTGTGCCTGCAGTTATGGTCGAAATGACAATAAAAAGTGACTTGACTTGAGATGGGTGTTAAATATCTGTACGGCCAATAACTTCCCTATGCCGAGCATGCATATCTCTGATATTTTTGTACTTGTCTGGTATAACTCAGATCTGCCAGCTCCTTTGTTATACAGCATACTTCTGTAGGTGTTCTGTAGGTGTTTTATGGTGTTTTCTTGTTTCTGTGGTAGACGATGCAATGCCTAATATGGAAACTGCTCGTAGGCCATCACACGGCCGGAAGGTTCTGGACATTGAAGTATATTCCAGCAGGTCAAAAGTCTATGTTGCTGTTGATGGAACCACAGTAAGCACCTTCTTCCTATTTAATTTTAATTAATCCATTGTGCTCTGTAATACCAGTTTTAACATTAAAGCTGCACAGAAAGGAATAAGTAGAAAGGTGATTAGCTTTATGTCAGAGTTGGATACTATCAAAGCTATAGTGATGCATCAGGATGAGTATTTACCTTCCCTCTATCTCCTTCATAGAGTTATTCATTGTCATTTGCTTTGCATAGCACTAGAGAAATCTTGCTATTATATGTTCTTGTCACATTTTTTATTGTAGTGTCTTTACCTCTTTCTGGAAGATTGATTGTTATATGACTGCCCTTGTTTTTGTTTTTTATTTTTTAATATTGAAGTGGCTGATTTTTTTTTTGCTCCATTATAGTTCTAAAGGGTCTAATTTCCCTTCCAACTCAATAACCATAAAAAGACATAGGAGCGGAATTAGGCTATCCGGCCCATCAAGTCAGCTGTGCCATTTGCTCAGAGCTGATTTATTTTCCTTCTCAACTCTGTTTTGTGTAACCTTTGACACCCTTATGACCTGTCAACTTCTGCTTTAAATATACCCAATGACTTGCCCTCCCCAGTCACCTGTGGCTATGAATATCATACATTCACCAACCACTGGCCAAAGAAATTCCCCCTCTTGTCTGTTATAAAGAGATCCCCTTGTATTCTGAGGCTGGGTTCTCTGGTACTAGACTGCTCCACTACTGGAAATAGCCTCTCCGTGTCAACTCTAGATAGGTTTTTGAATATTCAGTAGGATTCAGTGAAATTCCCCCCTCCCCTTATTCTTCCAAACCCCAGTGAGTTAAACCTTCCATTCCTCATATGTAATATCTTTCATTCCTGGGATCATTCTCATAAACCTCATCTGTACCCTCTCCAATGCCAGCACATTCTTTCTTGGATATGGGGCCCAAAACTGCTCACAATATTTTAAGTATAGTGTGACAAATGCATATTTACCTTCCTTTCTACAGACTCGACCTGTAAGTTAACTTTTTAGCAATCGTGAACTAGGACTCCAAGGTCCCTTTGCACCGCTGTTTTCTGAATTTGTTGCCCTTTTAGAAAATAGTTTATGCCTTTATTCCTTTTACCAAATTGCATAACTATACACTTCCCTCCACTGTATCCCATCTGTCACTTCTTTCTCTATTCTCCTAATCTGTCCAAGTCCTTCTGCAGACTCCCTGCAATACTCCCTGCAATTTAACAATACTTGCCCCTCCAACTGTCTTTGGATCATCTGCAAATTTGTCCAGAAAGCCACCAGTTCTGTCATCAACATCATGAAAAGCAGCAGATCCAACAAAACCCTGTGTGGAACAACACTGGTTGCCTGCAGCCAATCATCAACGGATCCCTTTAATCTTACTCTCCGCCTCTGCCGCTTCGCCAATTTTCTGTCCATGCTAGTATCTTTCCTGTAATAACATAGGTTTTTATCTTGTTTAGCCGCCTTGTGTGTGGCACGTTGTTAAAGGCCTGTTGAAAATCCATGTAAATAACATCCACTGACTCACCTTTGTTTATCTTGCTGGTTATTCATGTGAGCCCTAATATAGTTCTGACAGGCAATTTCCTCCTCATTCAGTCCCCCCTCCCACCCCCAAATCTTCCCTTAACCCTTCCTTTAAAAACAAAATGCATTAGTTGCATTCATGGTACCATCTTCTCCAGATGAGTTTAATTAACCCAACTCTTAATTGGTAGATCTGTTGATCTGAAGAGATGAGCAATGTTTATGTATCAGACTTGGTGGGAAATAAAAATTTTAATCATTTATTCAGCTCACTGTCTGTCCATCTTGATTATCATATGGCAGAAGTGTGTATGCAACAGTATGTGTTGAGTGATAGAGAAAAGGGCTTGAACAATAGAGGCAGCAATTTGACTGATGTTTTTGTTTTCTATTATCTCAAATACCTTTATGAAACCAGTGTTTGGTTGAATGCAGATGAACTTTAATTTTGGAAATTACTGCATTTATTCACTGCTGATTACTGTTTTTTTTTGTACGAAGCAAATCCTTAATATTAAAGTAATACTATGTAATTAATCTGAAAGAAGTTTTTCAGTTTGCACTTTTTGCTTAGGCAAGTGGAGAATGCTTACTTGTTGTTTAGTAGACAGATCAATTAAGTTTTTGTAACTGTTCATGCTGACACATGAGAAAATTTTTAATTTCACAGACAGTTGAGCAGTGCTACAACTCATGCACTTTTAATCTGGTGTCGTAGGTTCTTGAAGATGAAGTCAAAGAGCAGAGTCGAGGAATACACGTTATTGTTCTGAATCAAGCTACAGTAAGTTCGACATGGAAAGACTGAAACTTCTTCCCTCAAACCTATGGTTAAAATGATTATAGACGTAAGCTTGGACCCCACATCAAATTCTGTTTGACATTATAGATGCCAGTTTGCATCTTGAAGTCTATGCAAGTCACACGTTCATGTTTTTTTTTATCGTGGTAGGCATTTTTCACATTGGATAGTGCGGTGTGCATTGCTTAGTAGTACCAAAGTGCATTCAGTAGGCAGTTCAGTTCTTATGCAGCACTAACTTGACACATGACTAACCAGTTGGATGGGAGTAAGCGTTCGACATGGACTAGAAGGGCCGAGATGGCCTGTTTCCGTGCTGTAATTGTTATATGGTTATATATTATGGTAATAACGTAGATGACATTACGTTAATCAGCATAAAGTAGTCCTGACCTTGCGCTGTATTTTGGATTCTGGAATGCCTGAGCAAACTGAATTGGTCTTGACAATGCAGAATACTGCCCGGGTACTTTGAATCTCTCCCTCTCCCAGTATAGAGCACCTCCTGCTTCAAAATATCCACCATTGTTCCCGTAAGTAAAATGTCTAGGGTAACATGTCTGAACAACTGGCATCCTGTTGCATTCACCTCAATAATCAGCAAATGCTTTGAGAGGCTGGTGAAGGATTACATCTGCAGCATGCTACCACCTACAGTGGATTCCGTACAACTCGCCTGCCGCCACAACTGACAGATGATGCAATAGCCACAGCTCTACACACCATCCTTACACATCTGGAGAAGAAGGATGCTCTTGGACTACAGTTCAGCATTCAACACCATAATTCCCTCCAGGCTCGGCAAGAAGTTCAGAGACCTCGGCCTTCACCCTGCCTTGAGTAGCTGGATCCTGGACTTCCTGTCAGATTGCCAAAAGGTGGTAAGAATGGGCTCCCTCACCTCTGCCTCTGACCCTCAACACAGGTGCCCCTTGGGGCTGTGTCCTAAGCTTCCTCCTTTACTCTCTGTATACCCATGACTGTGTCGCCACCCACAGCTCCAATCTGCTAATTAAATTTGCTGACGATACCACACTGATTGGCCTAATCTCAAATAATAATAATAAGGCAGCCAACAGAGGAGTTGTCATCCTGATACAGTGGGGTCAAGAAAACAGCCTCTCACTCAATGTTGCGAAAACAAAGGAGCTGGTTGTGGATTGCAGGAGGAACAGTCAGGGTAACCCCTATTGACATCAGTGGATCTGGGGTCGAGAGGATGAACAGCTTTAAGTTCCTCGGCATAAACATCACCGAGGATCTCATGTGGTCTGTGTATACCGGCTGTGTTGTGAAAAAGGCACAACAGCGCCTCTTTCACCTCAGATGGTTGAAGAAATTTGGTATGGGCCCCCAAATCCTAAGAACTTCCTACAGGGGAACAATTGAGAGCATCCTGACTGGCTGCATCACTGCCTGGTATGGGAACTGTACTTCCCTCAACCATAGAACTCTGCAGAGAGTGGTGCGGACAGCCCAGTGCATCTGTAGATGTGAACTTCCCACTATTCAGCATATTTGCAGAAACAGGTGTGTAAAAAGGGCCCAAAGGATCATTGGGGACCAGAGTCACCCCAACCACAAACTGTTCCAGCTGCTATCATCTGGGAAACGGCATCACAGCATAAAAGCCAGGACCAACAGGCTCCGGGACAGCTTCTTCCACCAGGCCATCAGACTGATTAATTCATGCTGACACAACTGTATATCTATGTTATTATTGACTGTCCTGTTGTACATGCTGCTTATTATAAATTACTATAAATTGCACATTTAGACTGAGGTGTAATGTAAGGATTTTTACTCCTCATGTATATGAAGAATGTAAGTAATAAAGTCAATTCAATTCAATTCAGATAGGACTTGTTCATGAAGAGTAGGGCCACTCTTGCAACATAGTTTGTCTTCACTTGATCAGCAAAGTAATGGTATTCATTGGTCCTCTGGCAAAACATGAAATTCCACATTGGGTGAGAGTGATTGCCCTTGACATTGGGGTGGTATTTGACTGATTGAAGCATCAAGGAATGTTAACTGAACTAAAGTCGGTGGATATCAAGGGAAAAGTGCTGCATTGGCTAGAGCCACTTGAAGAAAAAAGATGGTCATTACCATTGGAAATCAATATATCAACCTAAAGATGTCGCTGCAGAAGTTATTTGAGGCAGTGTCCTACGCCCTTCCTAGGCTAATGATTTTCCTTCCATCAGGAGCTCAGAAGTCATTGATGAAGCGGCTGAAGATGGTTAAATCTCAGATACTGACTTGAGGGAGTCATGCAGTCACATCTTTCAGAGTATGTTGGTCTCCAAAGGCAGTGACTATCATTCTCTAAGTGATATGACTCCTGCCACTGAAGTACTTTTCCCATGATGTCCATCTGCTGACTTTAATTTTACCAAGACTCTTTGATATTTCATTCAGTCAAATATACTTTGATGTTGAGGGCACTCACTTTGCAAAATGAGTTAATGAGTCCGTCAATAGTAAGGCTGTGGTGAGATCTGGAACAGAACTGGTCCTGGCAAGCCATGAAATGGAATGATGTCACTAAGTAGCACTGACAGTATTTTCTTTCAATTACATTACTGATGATTGAGAGATGATTGGGTGATAAAAGCTGTATTGATTTTCCAATTTTTTATGAACAGGACACCTGAATCAATTTCCACATTATTAATTAGCAGCCAGTATTTTAACAGTATGGGAGCAACTTTAGGTGTGGCTAATTCAACAGCACTGGTCTTCAACATTATAACCAAATGTTCCCTTTAACTGTTTTAACCTCTGGTAGTCATATTGATCTGCTTTCAGTGAGGATGGTGATGTTCCTCAAGATGTTGTATGTTGTCTGTGCACTTTCCTTAAATGCAGGCTCTTCACTTTTAGACATGTTTAATATGTAACCTATTTAATTTTCAGGCTGCATTTAAACCAAATGGATTTGTTGTGCAGTCCCACTTGTGTGGAAGGTGTACTGTAATAGTTAATATTAATGTCTTACTGTTTTGAAATATTAAAAAGCAGCTTTTTTTTTTAGTTACCAAGTATACTAATGGTAGTAAATTGTTCTTGCTTTAAACAGGGTCATGTTATGGCCAAACGTGTGTTTGATACCTATTCACCCCACGAAGATGAAGCTATGATCCTTTTCTTAAATATGGTGTCTCGTGGTAGAATACTTCTCTTCACTATTAAGGTTGGTGTAGTCTTTCCTTTTCCAGAGTTACATTTGGGAAATTCTGGATTTCCTTACGAGTTGTCTTATGATTCCCTTTACATTTTGATTTTGTTTGGAAGGAGGTTCACCTTCCAATTGAATTGTTGGGTTCTGCTTCTGGAGCGTCAACTTGATGAAATTATTCATGTCTATGCAGTGGATTCCAGTTAAATGGGCAATTGCTTAATTGGGGCAGCTACTTATTTAGGACAGCTCTTAAAAAAAACAAAAAACATTGAGGAAATAGCCATGATTCCCTTAAATAGGGCAGGAGACTGTTGCTAAACTGCTTCTAACTCGTGTCAGATGTGTACACTTGTGTGGCTTTAGACAAAGCACCGTGCATAGAGTGAACAGTTTTTAAATGGCATCAGTTGTGCGTGCTTGTGTTCAAAAAGCAGTGATTTTTTCTCACTGATAGTTGGTGAGAAATTTGCAGTAAGACAATTCAGAACTGTTTTGCTCACTGTGGTTTCAAGCTTTCAGGCTTGGAGATGCCAGAAATGTCCGAGAGTGAAAATGAAATGATTTCACTACTTCAAGTCCGGAGCTATGAAAAATTTGAGGGTATTGACAATCATCTTGTATGTTACAATGAAAGTGAAGATTTGGAGGATGCAATCGTCAATAGTCTTGTGTGAAGACAGTCCATTATCTACACTAGGTGGTCTGTACTGATTTTGTTCATTTACAGTCACTCAAAAGAACACATCAGTGTTCCTCTGTCGATAACTATTAGGAACTAATACACAATTTTATAGTACTGTAGTGGTATTGATAATCTTATTTGTTCTGTATTTCCTTTAAGAAGCTAATTTGTTACTCTGCTAAAATAGCAGCTTAAAAAAAGATAATTTCCATGAAACTTCAGCTAATTGGTGTAGCCAAAATGTATTGGTCCCAAAGTCTCCCAATTAATTGGAATCCACTGTATTAGTAACAAGTTACACATTATCTTCAACCTCATATTCTTCTTGCCAAGATATTAGTTTTTAAACCAGAGAACCTTGAGTTTAATATGTTCATCGTTCTTGCTGGAATTTTGACTCGTGATCAGTTATCTGAGCCTTCCCTCTAGTTCATGTACCCATCCCCCATCTCAGCTACCACCACAACCCGGTTCTCCTTATAACTACAGTAATCTTTTGCAGCCCTGTGTAATAAATTGGTTTTCAGATGTTACTTTCATGGCTGTAGTTCAAGACAGAATGTGCAAGAATGCAAGAAATTAGGAACAGGCATAGGCCATCAGGCCCCTCGATACTACTTCACTCTTTAATACAGTCATGGCTGTTGTATGCTACCTATTCCTCAAATGATCAAATGATTATCCACCTCCATTTAAAATTTTTCCAATGATCTAACTTACACTATCACAGAGGTAGCAAATTCCAGAGATTGATCACCCTCTGTGAGAAGAAACTTCTAAATATCTTTGAATTCTTGAATATCTTTGAATTGAATAATTTGAATTTGAATATTTGAATTCTTCCACTTGTGAAAACTTCTCAACATCAACCTGGTCAATCCCCCCTTAGAAAAGAACATAGAACATAGAATAGCACAGCACTTAGGTTTTTCTATATTTGAATAAGCTCATTCCTTGTTCTTTTAAACTCTATGGAATACAGAAACCAGACTATCTTGCCTTTCTTGATAGAATGTCCACAGTGAACTAGCCTTCTACTTTTAGGTGACTAGTTTTTGGGGGTGGCTACTTTTGTACTAATTCCAGGACAACAATACAACCAAACAGGTTACAGCGATTCGCCCATACACAATTAAAAATCGCTAACCATAAATTTGAGAGATGGAATAAAAGGTTACTCTTGAAGAATTTCTTTGTAAAAAAAAAAATTAATACTTTTCAATTTGTATTTCTTGGCACGTGCAGATGATGAGGCTACTTGTTACAGACAATTGTAATATGGCTATTTTCTTAGAATCCAACCCTCTCCTCCTTTTACCTGTGGGAGATACTTATACCACTAATTTAGTACTTAAAAGCAGATGAAAATAAATGTATGATTTACTTAAAATGTGTTTGAAGACATTAGATCTGAATTGGCTGACAGCACAATCCCATCAATTCATTTCTCCCATGTGCATTCCTGTAAACTTCTCTATTGTATGTGCGTCAACTCCTACATCTGCACTAGGGCAGTGTTCAGTAATTAATTCGACTGCCAGCCACGATGCTTTTCTGGCATGTGAGGAAACTCAGCCAATCATGAGAGGAATATCCACACAGTCAGCCACGAAAATTGGGATCAAACTTGAGTTTCTGAAATAGTGGGGTAGTAGCACTATCTGCTTTCTCATTGAACAATATGTGCTGTGCATAAAATTTAAAACAGCAGAGTACACAGAATGCTGGAGGACCTCAGCAGGTCAAACAACATCTACGGAGGAGAATAAACAGTTGATGTTCTGAGCGGGGACCCTTCATATGGCAATCCTAATAAAGGGTTTCAGCCTGAAATGTTGATTGTATATTTATCTCCATAGATCTTCCCTGACTTTTGTCTGTGTTGCAGAATTTCTTGTGTTTATAAATGATATTTTCAATCCAAGAACACAATAAATAAGACCTAAGAGTAGAATTAAGCCATGTGCCGATCAAGTTTGCTGTACCTACTGATCATAGGTGATTTATTTTTCCCTCATCCCATTCTCCTGCTTTCCCTCTGCAAGCTTTGACACCCTTACTGATCAAGAACCTGTCAAACTTGGCTTTGGCTGTAGCCAATGATTTGACCTCCACAGCGTCTTTTGCAATGAATTTCACAAATTCAACCACCTTCTGTTTTAAGAAATTCCTCCTCATCTTTGCTCTTTAGCAGGGGTTCCCAACCTGGGGTCCACAGAATCTTTGCTTAATAGTATTGGTGCATTGCATAAAAAAGTTTGGGAACCCCTGGTCTATAGGGGTTTTCTTTTATCCTAAGGCTGTGCCCTCTGGTCCTAGACTCTCCTACTGTTGGAAACGTCCTCTCTATGTCTACTGTATTCAAGCCTTTCGATATTCGGTAGATTTCAATGAAACTACACCCCCCCCCACCCCATACTTCTAAACTTTTACAGGCCCAGAGCTATCAAATACTTTTCATACATTAATCCTTTCATTCCCAGAGTCAAAAATTTCAAAGTAAATTTATTATCAAAGTACATATATGTCACCATGTAGAACCCTGAGATTCGTGTTCTTACAGGAATACACAGTAAATCCAAGAAAAGTAATAGAATCAAAGCGCACATCCAACGGGCTGGACTAACAACCGATGTGCAAAAGACCACAAACTGTGCAAGTATAAAAGGAAAAAAAAGTGCAATAAATATTGAGAATATGATATGAAAAGTCCTTGAAGGCGAGTTAATAGGTTGTATTAACAGTTTAGTGATGGGGCAAGTGAAGTTATCCCCTCTGGTTCAAGAGCCTGATGGTTCAGAGATGATAACTGTTCCTGAGCCTGGTGGTGTGCTCCTGTACGGTCTTCCTGGTGGCAACAGCAAGAAGATGGTATGGCCTGGATGGTGGGGTTCTTTGATGATGGATACTGCCTTTCTGCAACAGCTCTCTGTACTAATGTGCTCAGTGGTGGGGAGGGCTTTACCTTTGATGGGCTGGGCCATACCCACTACTTCTGAAAGGATTTTTCATTCAAGGGCATTGGTGTTTCCACACCAGGCTGTGAAATAACCAGTCAATATACTCCCCATCACATATCTATAGAAGTTTGTTGAAGTTTTACTTGGGAAATAGAAAAAGACATCTACAGTTTTGTGTGTGTGTGTGCGTACTGCTGCTGCAAAAACATTCATGAAAATGAGTGATGCTAAATCAGACTCTGATATAGGTCTCTATTGTAGACTGAGAGTGGGAAAGGGGCAGGGAGAGGGAATCATGGTTGGGTAAAGGGGAAAGGAGAGGAGAGGGAGCAGAAAGCAGCACAGACATTCTGTAATGATCAATAAACCAATTGTTTGGAATCAGTTGACCTTGCCTGGTGTCTCAGGGCTGAGTGTGTCTGTACTCGTGCTAACAAGACAACTCAGCTTCCCCTCCCCACCACTCCTCTGTCACCTGTCCCACACCCTGCCCACGGCAAACATAAATATGGCGTTGGAGCTGTGCTTAGCTTCATAGTTGTAAGTATAAAGTGAGTAGAGTAGGGTGCTGGACACACAGCCTTGTGGTACACCTGTGCTGAGGGACATTGTGGAGGAAATATTGGCAATCCAAACTGAAGCTCCAGGCATGAGAATAGAGCTAATGAAAATAGCATTTGCTGTTGACTTGTTGTGATGGTAGGCAAATTGGAGTGGATCCAAGTCCCTTCTCAGGATTTTTCTTGTAAGCCTCCTCTGGACCCTCTCCTCTGCCAGCACACCCTTCCTTAGCTGCAGTGCCCATTGCACATACAACTCCGAATGGAGTCTGACCACCGTCTTATAAAGCCTCAGCATTGCTTCCTTTCTTTTGTACTCCAGTCCTCTCCAAGTCAATGCTAACATTGTATTTAGCTTCATTACCACTGACTCAACCTGCAACTTAACCTTCATAGAATCCTGCACAAGGATTCCCAAGACTCTTTGCATTTGTGATTTCTGAATTCTCTCTCCATTTAGAAAATAAACATCTTTGTTCCTTCTACCGAAATGTATTACCATACATTTCTATATAATGTATTCTTGCCCATTCTCTCAACTTATCCAAATTCTACTACAGAATTACTGCTTAGTCAACATTACATGCTCTTCCAATTATCTTTGTATCATATACAAACTTGGCCAAAAAGCCATCAGTTCAGTCATCCAAATCATTAACATAACATGAAAAGTAATGGACCCAACGCTGACATTTGGGGACCACCACTAGTCCCTAGCTGCCAAACAGAAAAAAAGAAAGCTCTTAACCCCAGTGGAGACATCGGGGTGCTGTCGTGATGGCATTTTTTAGCAGGCTTTCTTGTTTTTACAAGGCTGAGTTGCTAGCTCGATGCTCAACCCAGCACGGATGGAAAGCGTGCAAGTAAGCTGGCTGGATTTGAACTCGGGAACCTTCGCTCTGAAGTCTGGCGCCGATCACTACGCCACCAGCCGGTGCCAACCAGAGAAGGCCTCCTTTATTCCCACCTGATAGTCAGTCAATCCTCTATCCATGCTAGCATCTTTTCTATAACACCATGGATTCTTATCTTGTTATGCAGCCATATGTGAGGCACCTTGTCGTAAACCTTCTGAAAATCCAAGCAAGCAACATCAACTTACTCTTATTTGTCTATCTTGCTTGTCATTCCTTAAAGGATTCTAGCAGGTTGGTCAGGGAGGATCTCCCCTTAAGGAAACCATGTTGTTACTTTATTTTGTCATGTTCTTCCAAGTATTGTGAAATCTCATCCTTAATACTGGACTCTTAATATCTTACTGAAGTCCTTTGACTCCCTCTTTTTGTTTTAAAGAGTGGAGTGATATTTGCAATTTTCCAGTCCTCTGGAAACATTCTTGATTAGTAACTCTTGAATGATCATTAATGTTCCATAATCTTTTCAGTGGTCTGTTTAAGAGCTTGGTGGTATAGTCCATCAGGTTCAGGTGATAACTCTCCTTCAGACCTTGCAGTTTCCCAAGCACCTTTTGCTTAGTAATAGCAGCTCACTCACTTCTGCCCTCTAACACTCTTAAAATTTCTGGCATGTTGCTTGTGTCTTCCACAGTGAAGACTGCAAAATACCCATTCATTTTATCAGCCATTTCTTTATTTTCCCCATTACTACTTCTCCACCACAATTTTCCAGTGGTCTGCTGTCCATTCTTGCATGTTTTTTACACCTTGTATCTGAAAAATCTTTTGTACTCTTCTCTTATGTTATTTGCCTTCCTTTATATATTTCATGTTTTCATCCCTTAGTGCTGCTTACATTGCCTTCTGTTGGTTTTTAACTGTTTCCCAATCCTCTAGATTCCCATTATCTTTTGCAGTATATGCCCTCTCTTTTTGGATTTATGCTGTCTTTGCTTTTCCTTGTCAGCCATGGCTGCCTCATCCTTTAGAATGCTGTTGTTTCTTTGTAGTGAACTAATCCTGTGACTTCCAAATTGCTACCAGAAACTCCTGCCATTATTACACTATAATCATTCTTGCTAGCATCTCCTTCAATCAATTTTTGCTATCTCCTCTCGTGCCTCTGCCATGAACTTTACTCAACTGTACTACTAACACATCTAATTTTAGCTTCTCCCTCTCAAACTATTGAATTCCCCCATATCTGCCCTTTTATTTTGATAGGATGTGTGTCCTTGGATGTTTAGCCTCCAGCTGTGATCTTCTTTCAGCCACAACTCTTTGATGTCATACCTGCCAGTTTCTAGCTGCACTATAAACTCATTTACCTTGTTTCATATACTGTGCATTCAAATATAACAAATTATGTCATGTATTTGCTACCCTTCTCAAATTTGTCTCCATGTTGCCTGAAATTAAATTCTTATCCCTTAATAAGCTTTGTCTTTTTTTAATTTTGGCCACTTTAGTAACTTCTTCCCTTTCTAATCTGTTGAATCCATCCCTTTACTATTTAGTTTAAAGCTCTGTCCATGGCCCGAGTTATGTGATTTACCAGTTCCCTGGTTTCAGGTGCAGGCCAGCCCATTGGAACAGCACCCTCCTTCGCCACTACTGGTGCCAATGTCATACACCCACTTCTCCTACATTTACATTTTCTCCTGAGCATACATTTAACACAAATCTTATTGATCCGCTGCCAGTTTGTGTGTAGCTCAGGTAGAAATGTAGAGATTATTACCTTTTTGGTTGGACCTTTAACTTTAGCAGATTGATCTTGTTTGAATTAAAGTTTAAGCAACTAAAGTCACAATAATCTGTCAATGGGGCAGACTTGAATTCTCTCCTTCTTCACTTAGAAGTTTGTACTAAGTATAACATTTTAAGTTTTGCTACCTTTTAAATATTTTGTTAAGTTTACAGTAGCTTATTTCCCAATAATTTTTATTAAGGTAGGTTATTAAGTTAGACTTCCTCAAATATACACACATGTTACTATAGAAAACAGTGAAATGTCAGTATTCCTCATGCTGAGGTTAATTGCAATAAACTGGATCACTTTGGATGGTCAAGACTAGAGAATTTGAATCTCTTCACTGATCTTATAAAGGATTATTGACCTAAAATATATTAACTCTGATTTTCTTTGCACAGTCGCTGAAAGACCTGTTGAGATCTCCTGAGTTTTTTGTGATTTTTTTTGCCATAAATTTCTATCAGGATGAGTCAGTGCAATTACAGCAATATAAAATGTTAATAATCAGTATTTTGGTTTTTCCTTTCTTTAAACATGCTACACTGGGGGGAAATTGCTTGTTATTTTCTTTTTATTTGCTACATAGGATGAAGGATCCTTCCACCTGAAAGATGCAGCCAAAAACCTGCTGAAAGGCCTAGGCAGTCAAATTGCCTCCTCACTCAGTTGGCGTGACATGTGGACTTTCGTTGTAAAGAAAGGAGGTGAAGTTTATGCATATTTACATGTTCATACAGTATGTGATAGCTTTCATTATTTTATCTGAAAAGTGAAACGTACCAGAAGTAATAACATGGAGAAGTGAACAGTATTTTTTTGAGGTGGTAAGAATTTGTTATATCACTACCCTGCACTCGGTATTGCAGTAGATTTCCACTTTGAATCCTGTCGTCTTCAATGGCTTATTAGTTAGAGAAATGTGGAGATTTGCATGTTCTTGCAGTTAATACGTGCCAAATAGGTGGATGTCAAACTGATTTATTTGGAAGCTCACAATGTTCAGTTCTACTTTCAGGTCAGGTATATGGTGAAAAACATTCAAAATCTCCTGCATTGGCCACTTGGGGTGATCCTGTTTTATTGAAGACTGAAGTTCAGTTAACTTCGACTGAAGGTAAATATTAAATGTGGGTCAGTTGATTCTGAGCATTGCGGTACATAATGAGCAGAATTCAGCTTTTACTCTCTCATTAAACACCGTGCTTTATGCAATTTTGAGTAACTGGTGAAGCTGCATGGATGCCTTTAAATTTTTTTTGAAAAATTTAAAAAAATTGAGGAACAAACTGATCAGCCATGTGCCATCATAGCCGATGTTTAAGTTGCAACGAGCTCAATCTTGCCTTACCACCCTGTTCCCAGCAGAGAATACCTGCCTGAAAATCCTTCACTTACAATTTATGTTCTTCAGCTGTTTCTCTATGAAATTACCTGTAGTTAGTTTGAAGTATGTGAATGGAACAAAACATTTAAAGTTGTAATTAGCAGATTTTGATGGAAATAAATGACAGATATTCCAGACCAATTCCTTTGGTGTGACAAGTCACAGGAAGTCAAGTGTCCGCTAAAGGTTTGCATTTCTTCTGAAGATGCTGAGTGCCACTGGGCAGATACAGATGCGAATCGCAGGAGGAAGACTTTCTGCAGTAAAGTGGAAGGATATGGGAGCATCTGCAGCTGTAAGGATCCAGCACCTATTGAATTTAATCCTGAGCCTGTAAGTTCTTCTTCCCCCTTGAGCTGTTTTATCAGTCAACACGAGTGAATCTGCAGATGCTGGAAATAAATAAAAACACAAAATGCTGGCAGAACTCAGCAGGCCAGACAGCACCTCCTCCCATAGATGCGGTCTGGCCTGCTGAGTTCTGCCAGCATTTTGTGTTTTTGTTTTATCAGATAATTGTTTTCAAGTGGCTGCTATGTTATAATAGACCAAGGTTCAAAGTAAAATGTATTATTATAGCACATGCATGTCACCACATACAATCCCAAGATTCTTTTTCTGTGGGCATATTTAACAAATCTATAGAACAGTAACTATAAACCTTAAACAGTAGGAACTGTTAACTGAAAACAAACTGCAAATGCAGATATACGTTTGTAAATAAATAGCAATAAGTAATGAGCATGGAATAGCAATATAAACTTAATTAACTTTAAATGGGTGTAGTTATCACCTTTTGTTCCAGAGCCTGATGATTGAGGGGTAGTAACTGTTCTTCAACCTGGTGGTGCGAGTCCTGAGATATTTGTATCTTCCACTTGATGGCAGCAGTGAGAAAAGAACACAGCCTGGGCGGTGACGATCTTTGACGATGGAGGCTGCTTTTCTACGGCAACGTTTCATGTAGATGTGCTCAATGGTTGGGAGGGGTTTACCCATGATGTACTGGGCTGAATCCACTGCCTTTTGTAGGATTTTCCACTCAAAGGCATTGGTGTAATGCAGCCGGTCAGCACAGTGTCTACCACACACCTATAGAAGTTTGCCAAGGTTTTTGATGACATGCTGAGCCTCCACAGATCCTTGAGGAAGTAGAGGTGCTGTTGTGCTTTCTTCAGAATAATATTTATGTGATAGGTGAGGACAGGTCCTCTGAGATAGCAACACCTAGGAATTTAAGGTTACTGATCCTCTCCACCTCTGTCTTCCGATGATTACTGGCTCATCTTCCCTCTTCTGAAATCTACTATCAGTTTCTTGGTCTTACTGACATTTGGTGGGAGGTTGTTGTTATTACACCACTCAGCAAAGTTTTCAGTTTTACTCCTGTATGCTGATTCATCACCCCCTTTGCTACAGCTCACAACAGTGGTGTCATCAGCAAACATGTATATGGTGTTGGAGCTGTACTTAGCCACACAGTCACAGGTGTAAAGTGAGTAGAGCAGGGAGCTAAATACACATTCTTGCAGTGCTCCTGTGCTGATGGAGATTGTGGAGGAGATGTGTTTGCCTGTCTGAACTGACTGGAGTCTGCAAGTGGGGAAATCTAAGATCCAATTGCACAAGGGGGTATTGAGGTCCGGGTCACGAGTTTACTGATTAGTTTTGAGGGGATGATGGTGTTAAATGTTGAGCTGTAATTTGATAAAGAGCATTGTGATGTATTCATCTTTGCTGTTCAGATGTTCCAGAGTTGTGTGAAGAGCCAACAAGATGACATCTGCTGTAGACCTATTGCTTTGGAAGGCCAATTGGAGCAGGTCTAAGTTGCCACCCAGACAGAAGCTGATGTGCTTCAATACTAGCCTCTCAAAACTCTTAATCACTGTAGGTATAAGTATCACTGGGCGATAGTCATTTAGACAGGCTACCAGGCTCTTGTTAGGCACTGTTACAATTGAAGCCTGCTTGAAGCAAGTTGGTACCACACTGCTGGTGCAAGAGGTGAAGATATCTGTGAATACACCAGTCAGTTGGTCGGCACAGGTCTTCAGTTCTCAGCCAGGTACTCTGTCCAGACTGGATGCTTTGCTTTGGATTTACTCTCTTAAAAACAGCCCACATGTCATCTTCAGATATTGAGACCAAATGACCATTAGGGTGTGCGATGGTTCCTCCCTGTTCTGGTGATCAAAGCAAGCATAGAAGGCACTGAGCTCATCCGGAAGCGAAGCTCTGCTATTCCCTGTGTCACAAGATTTAACTTTGTAGGAGGTTATGGCATTCAAATCCCAACACAGCTGTCGAACATCCCTTGCTGATTCCAGTCTAGTCCAGAATTTCTGCTTCACCCGAGAAATGGCTTTCCGGAAATCATACCTGCACCTCTTGCAGCATTCTTGATCTGCATACTTGAATACCTCTGACCTCACTCTCAGCAAGATCCAGATTTCATTGTTCATCCAGGGCTTCTGGTTGGGGAAAACGCTGAACAATTTTGTGGGGACAATCTCATACACAGCTGTTTTAATAAAGTCTTTAACAACCCTGGTGTCATCACTCAGGTCTTCAGATGTGTTCTTGAGCATGGTCCAGCCCACCTACTCAAGTCAGTCTTGTAACTGTTCCCCTGCCTCCTGCAACCAGCTCTTAGTTGTTTTGATGTCTGGAACCTTGCCGTTTAATCATTTTCTGTATGTATAAGGAATACAGTCAAATGATCCCTCTTACCAAAACGCAGTCGCAGGAAAGAAGGATAAGCATGTCTTATTGTAGTGTAACACTGCTCTAGTATGTTAGGACCTCTGGTGCAACAGGGCATGTGCTGTTGATAATTGGGCTGGATTTTCTTCAAACAGGGCTGGTTAAAGTTTGAACTGTGTTGGGATGGGCATTTCTGGTTTGCAGATAGCATTGTGCAGTTTTGCGAGTGCTTGCTTATAATCGGCTGCTGATGGTATATAAGCTGTGGTCAGGATCATGGATACGAACTCTTGAGGCAAGTAGAATAGCTTACATTTAATCATTAGCTGTTGTAAGTCAGGGGACAAGAAGTTGACATAACCCCAACATCTGTGCACCAGTGAGAATGGACTCAAAAAGCACACACCACCTCTTTCCTTGCCAGAGTTTGAGGTTTGATTCATTCTGAAAGTTGTAAAACCTTCTGGTCAGATAGCTGCATCCAGTGTGTTCACTGTTAACCGAGTAAAGCAACAAACGTTTGAGATCTGTCTTTGATACAGCAACCTTTCCGTGAGATTGCCAATCTTATTTTCAAGTGACTGTTTTTCACCAACAAGATGCTCAGAAGGGGAGCCCTCATTCCCCATGCTTCAGCCAAGTTTGAATCCTGCCCCTCCTGCTGCGTTTTTGGCATTTAACTCTTGAATGTGAGAACTGAAAATCATTGATGGAGTTTCGTAGTCCGTTGTTAAGAGGAAATTTACATGTTACAGATTGCAGCGAAAGTAGCTCAAAAGCAATATATTTTAAGAGGAAAATTTCCTGCAGCCCGCAGAGAGTCCGGTGTACACTGGCGCCATGTTGGGTCATTTTAGACTTGATAAATTCTGCTGAAGTGTTCTAAATCGATTTGGTTATATTCTTGACTGATTTTAAATCTTCTAAAACCTTTGTCTTAATATTTGATTGGCTGAGTGTGTGTGGTCATTTCAGCCATTGATTCAATTCAGTGCTCTAGAACGTTCCCTGTTAATGTGTGTTGTTACGTACTTGTGACACATGACAGTGGTACCCTTGTCACGTGACTGGGGTTGAAGCTATACTGGACTTGAGGTCATGGTCTTGTGATGGTGGAGTGACATCATTTTCCCGCCAGTAGAGATCATGTGACAGGTTTTTTTTTACAGGTTATAAAAGGAAGACCCCACCCTGTGAGGAGGGGCAGTTCGGGGCTGGATTTGCCAAGTTGACTTCATGCCACTGCGTGAATTAATGTGATGACGCAGTTTAGTTGAAGGATGAAGTTTTTATCTACTGCCTAAAGTTTAAAAGGTCATTGCCAGCAGTTTTGTTACAATACTGCTAGTTCAGAAGTCAGTGGAGAGTGAAGATCGGAGTTCGGGAATTAAAGATCGAGGAGAAACTATTTTCGACGGTGAAACGGGTTCGACCTTATTTAATCCTTATTTGAAAGAATACGTTGACTGTTCTCGTGTTAATCTCTGCGGGATAGCAGAAGATTGAGGACAGTGTGATAAAGGAAAGGTCAGTGCCTTTAAGCCGTTTCGTTTCGTAAATACTTCGTGGGAAAAGTTCGATGTCGGGGATCGAAGCAAAACGACGTGAAAGAGAATTTAAATCGTCTTAAAAAGTTTCTCCCTTAAATGGACTGTGAGCATTTTGAACTTTTGGCAATACTACTTTAAAGAACTGTTTTTGCTGCATCACTTTAAGAACTGTTTAAGCTGCTGCACAGCAGCTGATTTCCGGTTACATTAGTGTTTGTTTACTTTTGGGGGGTTTGTTTTCAGTGTTTAATAAACGTGTTGTTTGTTATATAAACCCTTGCCGAACTCAATATAGTAACAGTGTCGACTGATTATTCGACTAATTTTTTTTACCATTTCAATCTCCTAAAAATAAGCTCATTTGGGAAAAGGGGAGGAATATGCTGCTCCTTTTATGTGTGTTTGGTGAATCATGAGAATGATTTAGAACAATGTGTAGCTTTGATGCATCTTTTCCTTTATCTTCCCATGCTTTTACTACCTCTTGTAGATTTTGGAACAATCTCTCACAAGCTGAACAACATATAGACTTTGTGAGCCATGAAATAAGTTTCTACATCCTGCCCGCATTATTTGAAATTACAATAGGGTGTTATCGTAACTTTGCAAAACAAATAGGACTGCTTTCCATGGGCATCTTGGTGAGCATGGACAAGTTGAGCTGAAGAACTTCTCTGCATTCCTCTGATAAAATGGAAAAATCCAGGTTTAAAAATCGAGATCTGTATATTTTCTCATGTTTGTTAAAAATTGGGGAGCTCTGTTGCCATAAATGATGATTTCAGTGCTTGTATTCTTAATTGGCACTTGTTTTAAAATAATTATTATAAAATATTTGGATGGCATATTGTAAACCGTGCTAAAGACCTTTTATGCGTTGGCATTGTTGATCACAGTGCTGTTTGTCCATGCAAACTGGAGGCCAAATGGTTGCTCTGAAGGCTGAAACTTTTGTTAAAGTTATTTTGATGGCATAGTTGTATGATTCTTCTGGTTGGGTCAGATTAACATTTGAGATGTTTCAAGCAGCTGGTCAGGTGCAGAGATTGTTTGAAGGATGCCAAAAAGGATTTAAAAATAAAACAATGAATGCTGTTTTGTTGAGAGATGTATTGATTTGTGCCTTGATTGGAATTTCAGTTTTATTACAGAACAAATATCACACATATAAATTCCAATATTTTTGTGTAGTTGTCACCAGGATAACACAGAATATTATGTTTATTTTAACAGCTAAAAGATAATAAAGTGTATGATATCCCAGTAGCAGTAATAGCAGGGAACAGGCCTAACTACCTTTACAGGTAAGATTACTTATTGTTTATGTGGTTCGTGCAGATGATATAATTTGATTTGTTTGTTAATATTAACATGAGTATTTCAACATATCCTTATTTTACTGTATTGCTATATTAAGGATATATTTCAGAATTCTATGGTTGCTCTCTCATGTACCGGTAGTTGTGTATCATCCTGATCTATGGCCATCTAGCTAACACTAGGTCTAGAGATTTCTAATTCTTCCCATTTGACTGAATAGTCAGACTATATATGAATTAGAGAGTACGAAATAGAGACCATCTCAGAGATTATATTCATGAAGATTTAATGAGATGTTGGGAGAATCTCTATACTTGGGAGCCACTGATCCTCTGGAAAGGCTTTATGCATAACATTTTTGCAGCTTGGAATGTTTTGCCATGATAATTGGGGCAATGGTGAAAATCTTGTGGCATTGGAAGTTGAAAAAGATTCTGTCTATGGGCACAAACTAACAGTGGCTGATTTTTGGACTGCCTTGTCTGCAAACCAGGTCCAATTCTAGTTGGTCTAAAATAAAATCCTGAATGTTTTTAATTTTTGATTTGTTTGATAGTCCCCAAGATTTTAATATTTTCAATTAGGAGAGGTGATAAAATAAACCACAATTTTGAATGTAGCTTTGCTTTTTTGTAGGATGTTGCGTTCATTACTGTCTGCACAGGGTGTGAATCCAGAGAAAATCATTGTTTTTATTGATGGTTACTATGAGGTGAGAATTTACTTTAGTTAAAAGAACAGGTGTGTATAGATCAAACCCTCTGAATGTGTAACATCCAAATGAACTGTTTTTTCTTTCTCTCTATGGCACAGATAAATTTAACTGCATTGTGAGTCACTTCCGATTCTTTATGGAGATATTTAGAATATTAATATTTTTTGTAAATTCAGAGAAAATCTGATTATTATTAGCGAGGTAAAAAGGTGTGAATAACTGAACTGCTTTATTTATACATGTTTCTACTCTCTCACCTTTGATTACAATACCTCTTCCAAAGTCAGACCCTCATTAATATCCAAACTGCAGTGTTCAAATATGTCCTTTGTTTTGTTTTGGTAT
Source organism: Hypanus sabinus (assembly GCF_030144855.1). Lineage (NCBI taxonomy): Eukaryota > Metazoa > Chordata > Chondrichthyes > Myliobatiformes > Dasyatidae > Hypanus > Hypanus sabinus. Next base: position 42,430,976 of record NC_082716.1, on the reverse strand, counting down.
TATTCTGCTTGATACTTAATAACATAAATTATGTTAGACATGGTATTTTCTTCAGGTTTAAAAATAAAGTGAAAATTATATAATTTCAAGTAAATCTGTTCTTTAATGTTCAATGTTTCTCTTTCCTCTTTTAGGAGCCAATGGATGTGGTAGAACTCTTTGGGTTGAAAGGTGTTCAGCATACTCCCATTAGTATTAAAAATGCTCGAGTTTCACAGGTAATAGTTTAAAGTTTTAGTAATCTGCTTGCCTTCTCTACTTTCTTTGTCTACTAGCAGTTCAAGTAGAATCCTTTTCCATCAGTGTTTCATGATTTTAATAGTTCAAAGGACACAAACAATGATGAATTAAAATCTGAACTGCTTGTGCTGTTGAAAGAAGACAACTTCAAAAGACAACTTCATTTGTCTTCAAATACAACTTCATTTACAAAAAGGACCACTGTAACTGTATTTGTTAGTGTTTTTAACTTAATGTATTTAAAGAGAATGGACTTTGTCTATTAACCCTGATCAGCACTTGTATTTCTTTCTAAATTCTTTTTCTTTTCACAGCATTACAAAGCCAGTTTGACAGCCACATTCAATTTACATCCGGTAAGTAGTGAAACCATTCTGTGCAAGGCTCTTTTAAAGTGTAAGCTACTATGGCCCACTTAGGACTCAATCTTACAGGTAAATGATGATACAGCATTAATCTATTTATGTGGAATCAAGGTGGGGGGCTTCCTGTATGCGTAGTATGAAAGACTAAGGTCCTGAAGTTACTGAACAATTTGTAATGTAGTTTTCTCCATCGCTGGATTCCGTTATCTTGTTCACATTCCTAGGTGTCTCAAATCCTGTGTTAGATTAGACACCACTCTCACTGAAATCAATGTGGGCTTGTTAAAAATAATGTGGATGGAAGACAGGGCAAAATCTTTTTTTATTTACTATTTGATTTTTGTTTGTTTTAAGTGTTTGCAGCAAATGTTTTTAGAAGTATTTTTAAATGTTTGTAGTTTCATCTTTAGTAGTTTTCCAAAAGTTGCATTTGTAGCCTCCGTGCCCCCAGTTGACCCCCGTTTGCCTAGGGTGAACCGCCTTCACCCCGCCAGTAGTGCAAAACTTCGGTAATGTCCCCCAGTACACGCTCGCAACACAAATATCAGACAATGCACCAAAGGTGAGTAAAGAATTGCAACTTTTTAGTTATTTCTTAGTGATGGGTTAGTAGAAACAGATAATCTAAAGGATAGGTGTCAAACTCAAGGCCCGTGGGCCACATCCGGCCCGGCGAGATCATTTTAGATAGATCTATTATTTTAATTATTAATGGCCCGGCGATATGAAGCCTATGATTGTAAGTTAATACCAATCATAAAATTAATGCTTGCTTAGCAGTCTTCTTCATAAGAAACGGAATTTGTGAAGTGGAACACTTTGTAGTTATAACAGAGACTGAGACACATGAGAACAGGCTGAAAAAACGGAGGCAATGAAAGCTGCGTTCGCACGCGCCCGACTGATCCGGCCTGCATGAAGCTGCATTTTGCCCAATCTGGCCCGTGACCTAAAATGAGTTTGACACCCCTGATCTAAAGGCACCAAAGTAATAATCAGTTTGACAGTTTGTGCACATATTTTAATACGTTGGAGCTCATGCCTCCAGTTCCTTCCATAATGACCTTCCGAGCCTTCGGCCACTGTCCGAACCGCTGACATCCAGTATCCGTCGCTCTGGAACCGCTGCCCGCTCCACACACGTCCGTCCTCCTTGCTCTCCTCCCGAAAAAGACCACAGACTCCCGCTCAGCTTACACAGACAAGATAGCATAACAATTCTCCATTGGTTATTTTCCCCCTTATCATTAGCCATAACCCAAACATAACAGACACAGAATAACATTATAGCATTACAGAGAAGCCATTTTGTTAGCCTGAACAGTTAACACCATGGTTACTGTTACTGAGAACCCTACACATTTAATATTCATTTTTTCCAAATTGACCAAGTTGCCTGTTTACAGTACCATTTGCTTGCATTTGGCCAATATTCTAAACCTTTCCTGTGCATGTACCTCTGCATATGTCTTTTAAAGATTGTAATTGTACTTGCCTCTACCATCTTCTCTGGCAGCTTCTTTCATAAAGCCAATATGGGGAGAATCTTGCTGCTCAGATTCTATTTGAATCTTTCCCCATTCATCCTTAATCTACACACTTTAATTCTCTATGCTGGGGAATACACTCTCATAATTTTATAAGCCTCCATGGTTATCCCTCAACATGATTCATTCCAGGGGAATTGGTTAAAGCCTATCCCATCGATCCTTGTAACTCAAACACTCTAGTCTAGGCAACATTCCTGTTAATCCTTTTTGTGCTCTCAGGAGCTTGATCACTCTGGCGTAGCAGCCAAAACTGCACACAGTGCTCCCAGTACAGTCTTAACAAATAATTTATGCATTTCTAACAAGACATTCCAACTCCCATCCTCACTATCTCAGCAGATGCAGATGAAGATGACAAGCATTCCTTACTCCTTCACTACTCTGTCTGCCTGTGCTGCTCCTTTCCAGGAACAAGATGCCAAAAAAAAAACAACTGTTGGAAGAACTTAGTGGGTTGAGCCAGCATCTAGTTTGGGGGAGGGGGGTTGTGGGAAAGCGGAGCCAATAGAATGCGGAGACCTGACTTGAAACGTCACCAATTCCTTCAGCAAGAATGGATGTATACGTTTGCACACATACGAGCATACTAGTCTCTTGTGTTTCCCGCTGCTGCCACAAAACAACAATTGGGAGACCGCAGTCAGTGCAGATTGGAAGTAACATCTCCTCCTTGCTGACTGTCATGACCTGCAAACCTCAAGGGTATGTGCTTAGCCCACTGTGCTATTCTCTCTATGCCCATGGCTGTGTGGCTAGACGCAGCTCAAATGCCATCTATAAATTTGCTGATGACACAGCAATAGTTGGCAGAGCTTCAGAAGGTGATGGGAAAGTGTACAGGAGTGAAGATGGATCAACTGGTTGAATGGTATTGCAACAACGAACTTGCACTCAAAGTCAGTAAGACCGAGAGATTGATTGTGGGCTTCGGGAAGGGGAAGTTGAGCAAACACACCAGTCCTCATCGAGGGATCAGTAGTGGAAAGGGTGAGCAATTTCAAGTTCCTGGGTGTCAACATCTCTGAAGATCTATCCTGGGCCCAACCTATTCACGCAATTACAAAGAAGGCACAACAGTGGCTATATTTCATTAGGAGTTTGTGGAGATAAAGTTAGTATAATTACTGAAATGTATTGCATCACAATATGTGCCAGTACAAGAAAATGCAAAGTCTGAGGAAACTTGTATATCATGAAAGACTCTCAAAAAATTTCTGCAAATGTTCCATGAAATGCATTCTAGCTCGATGCAACATCTTTCTGGTATGGAGGGGCCACTACACAGGATTGGAAAAAGCTGCAGAAAGTTACAGACTCGACCGGCTTCATCATGGGTACTCACCTTCCTTGCGTTGAGGAGATGTTCAAAAGACAAAGCCTCAAAAAGCAGCATCTATCGTTAAAGAATCCTCATCAGCCCTCTTCTCATTGCTACCATTACAGAGAAGTACAGAAGGCTGCAGACAGATTCAATATTTTAGAAGCAGCTTCTTTCTGTCTGCCATCAGATTCCTGAATGAGTGATGAATTCATGTATACTACCTCACAGTTTCTTTATGTTTTTGCAGTACGTACTTAGTTTATTTGTGTGTCTATACTATATGTGTTGTCTGTATGTGCATATGTGTATGTGTGTGATTTGTCGAGTCAAAGGGCCCGTTTCTGTGCTGTACCACATGATGACTTAACTGGAGAGGATGTACCTGGGCCTGATTATTGGATATAGTTTAACTGTCTTGACTCACTTCCTAGCATTTTGCTCTTACTGTGCTTGACTGTCCATCAAAGTAGAAATGTCACATCCTCCTTCCATCTTAATAAATGGATTGAGCATGCTCCCCACATATAGAAATAATTAATTGCTTGTGTATTCTTTCAGGGTTTTGATTTGGCTTAATTCTGTATTAACAAACATTTTTTCAGTGTATAAAAATTGCAGATGTTGGAAATGTGAAATACGAACAAAAATTGCTAGAAATACTACAGGCAAGGCAGGCCATCTGGTCTTTGACTTGAAGTGTTCTCTTACCACAGATGCTCTCTAACCTGCAGGGGTTTTCTAGCACTTTCTGCTTTTGATCTTATCAGTCCTGGATGATTGATAATTGACATGTTTCTGTTCTTTGGTAGTGTTTAAAACACTACCTTTTAATATTTTGTAATGAATTTTCCATTGCATAGTATTCTCCTATTTATTTTTTGTATGGTATCCTAGGATGCAAAGTTTACTGTGGTACTTGAGGATGACTTGGATATCTCAGTGGATTTTTTCAGGTGAGTACAGACATATTTCCTGTTTCAAATGGTACTGTTTCAGTAAGCAGTGAAGTAAAGTAAATTTGTAAAGTATTGATTTACTTTAATAAACACTTCTTGATGTTGTATTTTTAAATTCTTATAAGAAAGTTTCAAAATTTTTGTGCTTAACACCCTATTGATTAAAGAATGTATTCTAGCCAATGATTATTCTGTGGAAAATTTCTTATTAGTTATAATTGTTTTTTTTCAATCTTTTTATTGAATTTCATATATAAAAAGAAACATAACATAATATAAATAGGTTATGTACATAGATTTGAAGTTAAATTTATAATAGGATAACAATATCTTATTAAATATTAGCCAAAAAAAACTTATAATAAACAATCAAACCTACTTTGATTGAACATGAAAAAGAATAAAAATAGTCATCAAAAGAAAAAAAAGTAAAAATGCACGAAAAAATGTATATTAAAAAAAATAAACCTAAACTAACTTGGGCAATAATACCAGTTTATACGAATATGATAGTGTCAAAAACTCCGGAACTCCATACCAGAACAGTTAGTTATAATTGTTGTTTGTAAATTTGGTTCAAGATTGGGTCAAGTCCTTGTTATTCATAATTGGCAAGTACTCTGGATCTGTTTTCTTCTAGTTTTCTCAGCCAAACAATCCATTTACTTGAAGAAGATGAAAGTTTGTATTGCATATCTGCTTGGAATGATCAGGTAGGCCATACTAAACTGCATCTGGTTGAGTTCTAGTTTAACTAGTTTGTGTGGACATTTGAATAGAAAGATTTGTTTTGTATCTGAAGGGTGTGAAAACTCCTGACACTGCCAGGTGAATGCCTAGTTTAATCAATCTCTGGAGAAATTCTTCATTTTAATTGTAAGTCTAAATCCTAAACACCCGTGGATGCTTGTCCCTTGTATAAAATGGTGTAGTATTTGCATATAACCTACACACATCCTCCTGTATACTTTACATCATCTCTAGATTACTTTTAATACCTAATACAATGTAAATGCTATGTAAATAGTTGTTATACTGAATTGTTTAGGGAATAATGACAAGAAAAAAAAGTCTGTACATGTTCAGTACAGATGCAACCATTGCAGCTGTTCTGGGAACTCTGATGCCAACTTGGCATCAGCTGATCCTGATTCTCCCGTGATCTTTAAGTTCTTGAGGCTGTAGTGCTTTATGTAGCTAGCCAGCCATCACTTATTAGCCTTAAACGCCTTCCTCTCGCTCACAACATGAGTAGCGAATGAACGAAATGCGAGGCGAACAATGCTCAACCTGCGGGTTTTCCCGATCCGCGGTTGGTTGAACCTGCGCATGCGGAACTTGCGGTTAAGGAGGGCCGACTGTATTCATGGAGGTACTGGATAAATGCCCTTCCTTCAAATTCAGTATAAGGCCATGTAAACCAAGCAACTTCCCTATGTTCTTGCTCCACTCTAAAAAGGAGAACCCATTTCTTTTCTGTTACTTTTTTGTATCTACAAAAATCTGGAATGTTGTAGATATGAAGCAAGAGAAGGGGAACCTCAGATTTTGTGGTCACCCAGCTGATTAGCCTAAGCATTCTTCCAAATCCCATGTAAAGGACTAAAGTGTTGCTCCTGTATCTGGAATAATTCCCCATCAAAATGTTGGTTCAGAAATTAAAAGAATGGGTGTTTGGGCAAGGAGGTGGCATTTCAACTCCTCTACTTTATTAAGAATTTGCATAGATTCAGCAAATCACCAAAAACTTTGATAAACTTTTATCAATGTTGGAGATTATCCTAAATGGCTTCATCTCCTGGTATGGAATTATCAATGCCCAGGAATGGAAAAGACTACAGAAAGTGGTGGATTCAGCCCAGTCCATCACAGGCCTTCCCACATGGAGTACTGCTACAAAAGAAGACAGAATCCATAATCAAAGACCCCTACCATCCAGGCCATGCTCTCTTCTTGCTACTACCATTGGGCAGGAGATACAGAAGCCTTGGGTCCCACAGTGTTTCCATAAATTCTATCGTATTTTATTTACTTTTCCTGTAAATTCCTGCAAGAAAATAAATCTCAAGATAGCATATGTTAACATACTTTGATAATAAGGTTACTTTGAACTTTTGATCAAACTTACAGAAAAACATGTATAAATAAAAGATAAATTTGCTGTTGTATGAGCTTCATAATTCCATTCTTTCATCTCACTACCTTCCTTCTAAGTGAAAGACAATATGAAAGTAAAGACGATTGTTTCACTGTGCAGTACAATTCTTGTTTACCCTTCCAATGCTGCTTCTGCTGTATTTGTAGCTTTGAAGCACTATCTAATTTATCTGTCACCTCTTAATTTACCTAATCTGTGATACTTTCAGCTCCAGTTAATTTGCTGTACATTCTGCATTGAACTGTTGCTGCTGTTAACAAATTTCACGTCACATGCCGGTGATAATAAACCTGGTTCTGATTTTGAATCTGTTTTTGAGTTTCAGTTTGCTAGCCGACATTATCTCTGTGAAAACTATTTTCAGCAGTTTCTTCCATTTGCCATCTTTCCACAACCTAAAATGCTCAACATGACTTTGATGAAAGTTCCCCTTTCTCATTACAGGTGCATTTTTCCTGTGTCCTTTGCATATCTGCTACGCCTGATTTTCCCACGATGGCCCTGTTTGATTTCAGACAGACCTATTTCCCTCATTTCTGCTTTGCCGTAACTAATTCCTCTTTTACCCTCCTATAGCCTTTGTGTGTGACAATGCCTGGGTCCTTCTCTATTCATTCCGATTGTTAAGTCTCTAGACTGCTCTTACTTAGTTCCATCCTGATTTGTAAGCAGCATCTCTCCTAATGGCTTCCCTTTCCACACCTATAACACTATACCTTGCCTCCCGTAAGGAGAGAGTTGTGTTTTCTGTCTCCTTTCTTTTGGTCTGAGTTTCAACATTCAGATAAGGGAATGAAAGGTCAGAGCTGCATTTAAATGCCACGGTGGTCTGACTTGGATGGAATTGCAGATGTTGGCATTCATGTGCATCAGCTTGTTTGTCCTTGTTGATAGTGATTTTTTTAATGGTGGAGGCTTTCAGAGAAATTTGAGTTGATAAAGTGCATTTAATAGAATGGTGCCTACTAGAGTCAGATTATGTTGCTGCAATGGGGAATAGATGAATAGGCAGTGGTTCAGTTGACATCAACCAAGCTGCTTTGTCTTAGATTGCTGAGCATCTGGAGTATTATTGGGAGAGTATTTTGCCACGTGTGTCTTGAAAATGCTTGGTAGGCTATGCAGGCCAGAAGGTTAAGTGACTACTGGTCTTTTAATTGCAGTATCGGTGGCTTGTTCAGCTAGCCTCTGGCTCCTCAGGGAGATTTGGTGATAGCAATGATGTCAAATGCAAGAGGAGAAGGTATTTCTCTTGCCTAGCACTCCTGGGGTTCAAATGGTTACCTATCAGCTCAGACATGAATATGACCAGATATAGCTGCATGCAACCATTAATTGCTTCATTTTTCTGTGCGGCTGTATATGAAGTTCAGTTTCTAAACTTGTAATGGAGGAAACAAAAGAAGACCGATGTTTGTAGCATATTGACGTTTGAATGCTCTGAAATATATCCTGCAGTTGAATATTGAGGAACTCTACCACTCATCCCAAAATCTCTTTAACTCACTATTGTCAGAAGGGAGGTTCAAGAGCATCAGGACTAGGTAAGCTAGACTGGGTAACATTCTGTGTATCAGTTCCTGGGGAGAAGTTGGATTGTACATAATTGGGTATTTGTCAAGAGTAAGTGGAGTGGTCATTGTGTGAGTGTGCCAGTGTTAGGGTGAGGAATTCAGGCTTTGGTGAGGAGAGATGGAGACCATCGGTAGTGTTACAAATGTGAAGCAACTCTGAGGGGCCGAAGGGTACAAAGTCGCCCCCTCCTTTTTGAGAATCGCAAGATCGCTATTATTTCGGGTCTAAGACCCAGGAAATGAGAGAGAGACATCCAGAATACACAAGGTTTGGAATGTGTCCTGACATCAGCGGAACGGAACCACTGAAAACGGCCATTGTCTCTTGGTGACGGAATTGTGTATTGAGTACTGTACTATTCATTGAAACCCCTCAGGGGACAACCAGAGCGGTCTGGTTGAGGGATTGCATCATCCCAACCTGATTGACATCTGACATCAATTGCAACCCAGCGAAAATCAAAAGACGGCAGCTTGTGGAACTGCAGTGAACTTTATATTTCCATCGGACAATACATTATCCCTTAGACAATGATAGAGCTTATTTCTTATTGATTATTATTATACCCGCACTTTTAGATTTAGTATTCGTCAATACTAGCCCCCACTGGGTTTTGCTATAAAACACTGTCACGGGATTTCTAGCGTTTCTCCTGGTGCGTCTAAAGGGGTTGTTCCCCAGACCCCTCTTTTATCCTTATTCACAGGGTCTCAGATGTCAATCAGATTGGGATGATGCAATCCCTCAACCAGACCTCTCTGGTTGTCCCCTGAGGGGTTTCAATGACCAGTACAGTACTCAATACACAATTCCGTCTCCAAGAGACAATGGCCATTATCAGTGGTTCCATTCCGCTGATGTCAGGACACATTCCAAACCTTGTGTATTCTGGACGTCTCTCTCTCATTTCCTGGGTCTCAGACCCGAAATAATAGCAATCTTGCGATTCTCAAAAAGGAGGGGGCGACTTTGTACCCTTTGGCCCCTCAGAGTTGCTTCACATTCGTAATAGTAGATATTTTTCATTTATTTTTTCTTTCTTTATTGCACAGTTAGGGCAGTGGGGGCGTCAGACAGGAGAGTGAAATGCTCCTCTTGCAAGGTAATTGAAGGCAGGGAGACCTCCAATGTCACTGACGACTGCACCTGCAAGAATGCGTGCGTGCGTGTGTGTTTAACAGAGGGGTCTGTGGACCCCAGATTGGGAGCCCCTGTTCTAAAGGGAAGATGAGGTTATCTATCATGGCTGACAAGGGAAGTCAAAGACAGCATTAACTCAAGAGAGCGATCATATAATATAGCATAAATTAGTGGAGCATTATGTTATTGAATTGGAGGACTGAGTTCATGGCTAAGGAACCAGGTTTGCAGATGACATGAAGATGGGAGGTGTGGCATGTAGTGTTGAGGAAGCAAGAAGTCTGAAGAAAGGCTCAGAATAGGAGAATGGGCAAAGAAGTAGCAGATGGAATATAGTGTAGGGAAGTGTATGGTCATAGAAGAAATAAAGGTGCAGACTATTTTCAAATAAGGGAGAAAATTAAAAAGGAACAGTTGTACAAAGGGACTTAGAAGTCTTCAAGCAGGATTCCCTAATGGTTAACACTGCAGGTTGAGTGCAGCTGAGAAAAGCAAATGCAATGTTAGCATTCATATTGACGGGATTAGAATATAAAAGCAAGGATGTAATGTTGAGGCTTTATAAGGCATTGTGAGCAGTTTTCACCCCCTTTTCTAAGAAGAGGTGTGCTGGTATTGAAGGGAGTACAGAGCAAATTCATGAGAATGATTCTGGGAATGAAAGAGTTAATGTATGAGGGGCATTTGATGGCTCTGGGCTTGTACTTGCCATCAAATATTGAATGGCCTAGATAGAGTGGATGTGGAGAGGATGTTTCCTATTGTGGGGGAGGCTAGGACCAGAGAGCACAGCCTCAGTATAGAGGAATGTCCATTTAGAAAAGAGATAAGGAATTTCTTTACCAGAGGATAGTGAATTTGTGGAATTCATTGCTGCAGATGACAGTGCAGGCTTAGTCATTGGGCAATTTAAAGTGGGGGTCGATAGGTTCTTGATTACTCATGGTGTCAAATGTTACGGGAAGAAGACGAGAATGACGTTGAGGGGGGATAACATCAGCCATGTTGGAATGGCGGAGCAGATTTGAAGGATTGAATGGCCTTATGGTAACAGCTTCTTCCCTCAGGTTCTGAGACTAATGAATACCCTACAACAATTGAGGTCTTGTCACTAGGACTACGAGCTGCTCACCCGTGCAGCATATTACATACACTTTGAATTATATTTCATTAACTTAATATTTTGTTTAATGTGCTGTGTGTGATATGTTTTGTGGGTGTTCATATGTATGTAGTCAGTTGACAATAAACTTGAAATTATTGTTCCAAGATCCCGAATATTATTCCTTTTGTACTGGGTATCGCTTCAGCCACAAATGGATATTCAGAATCAGAAACAGGTTTATTAAAATTGGCATTAAAAAGGGATAATAAGGTAGGGTTCATGGATCATTCAGAAATCTGATGGCGGGGGGAGAAACTGTTCCTAAATCACCTTTGGTGAGTCTTCTGATTTCAGTTCCTCCTACCTGGTGGTAGTACGAGAAGAAGGCATGTCTCACGTGGTGAGGGTCCTTAATAATGGATGCTGCCTTCTTGAGACACTGCCTTTGAAGATGTCCTCAATGGTGGGGAGGGTTGTGTCCGTGGTCGAGCTGGATGAATGCACAACACACCGCTGCCAATTTCAATCTTGTGGATTGGAGCTTCCTTACTAGGTGGTGATTAACCAGTCAGAATACTCTCCACATTTCATTATGTATACTCTATGCATTTGCTGGAGACTTTAGTGACATACCAATCTCTTAAAACTTGTGCCAACCAACTGCAGGAATATTCAAGGGCATGGCTCAATTTCTCGCTGCTGCAATAGAACATTCCCTCCATCTTCAATCATGCCAGTGCCCAAGAGGAGAGGGTGAGCTATTCAATGATTATCTACCAGTGGCACTTACATCTACTGACCTGAAGTGCTTTGAAAGGTAGGTTGTGGCTTGAATTAAACTCCTACCTAAGCAAGGACCTGGACCTGCAATTTACCTATTGCCATAATAGGTTCAGTGGATGCAATCTCACTGGCTCTCCACTAGATCACCTGGACAAAAAGTAATGCCTACGTCAGGCTGCTGTTTATTGATTACAGCTCAGTGTTCAACACAATCATACCTTCGGCTCTAGACAACAAGCTCCAAAACCTGACCCCCTGCACCTCCCTCTACAACTGGATCCTTGACTTCCTCACCGGGAGACCACAATCTGTGCGGATTAGAAATAACGTCTCCTCGCTGACAGTGTACACTGGCACACCTCAAGGATGTGTGCTTAGCCCACTGCTCTACTCTTTCTGCACGCACAACTTTGAGGCTAGGCTCAGCTCAAACACCATCTATACATTTGCTGACAACACAAACATTGTTGGCAGAATTTCACATGGTGACCAGGAGACATACTGGTGTGAAATAGATCAGCTGGCTGAGTGATGTTGCAACAAAGGCCTTGCTCGTAAAACCAAGGACTTCAGGAAATTGAGGGAACATGTACCAGTCCTCATCGAAGGATCAGCAGTGGAAAGGGTGAGCAGTTTCAAGTTCCTGGGTGGCATGGGACCAACAACACACTGCATCGATGGAAATCTGAAAAGATGAACAAATTACCGAGGAAGCGTAGAAGAGAGCTGGGCTGCTGGTCAGATTGAAGGGAGGGGCTTTCGGATCCCTCTGCCCACCATCCTACTAGCTAATGTGCAAGCCATAGAGAACAAGGTGGATGATCTTAAAGGGAGACTCGCCTACTGCAGGGAGATGCAGAACTGCTGTGTATTCTGTTTCACAGAGACCTGGCTCTCCCCTGCCACCCCTGACTGTGCCATCCGACCAGAGGGATTTTCGATCCATTGGATGGACTGCATGGTGTCTTCGGGCAAGACAAGGAGGTGGAGTCTGCCTACTGATCAACACTGCGTGGTGCTCGGACACAGTGGCACTGACAAGCTCCTGCAGTCCGGACCTGGAACATCTGTCAGTGAACTGTCGTCCTTATTATCTGCCACGGGAATTCACCTCGGTCATACTGACAGCGGTCTACATTCCCCACCCCCAGGCGGTCTTGGAGTGTGCTGTGAATACACTGTATGCCAACATCAGTGAACTTGAGACTAGGTATCCGGAGGCTTTGCTCATTACAGATTACAGCTGGGGACCTTAACCAGGCCAACCTCAGAAAAGCGCTGCCAAAGTTATATCAACATGTCTCCTGCTCCACTAGAGGCCCGAATATACTTGACCACTGCTACACAGCAGTCAAAGATGCCTACTGTTCAGTCCAATGACCTCACTTTGGAAAATTGGACCATCAGGCCGCACTCCTCCTCCCGGCTTACAAACAGAAACTGAAGCGGGAGGTCACCGTGTCAAAAGTGTTGCTGCATTGGACAGAGGAAACGGATGAGGTCCTCCGTGGCTGCTTTGAATCGGTGGACTGGTTCGTGTTCAAGGACTCGGCAGCTAACCTTGATGAGTATGCCTCAGCTTGACTAATCTGTTGGAGTTTTTTGAGGCTTGACTAATCTATTGGAGTTTTTTGAGGGTGTAACAAGGATGTTAGACGAGGGTAAGCCAGTAGATGTTGTGTACCTAGATTTTCAGAAGGCATTCGATAAGGTGCCACATAGGAGATTGGTGAGTAAAATCAGAGCTCATGGCATTGGGGGCAGGGTTTCAACATGGATAGAAAACTGGTTGGCAGATAGAAAGCAAAGGGTAGCAGTGAATGGGTGTTTCTCAGACTGGCTGGAGGTGACTAGTGGGGTACCACAGGGCTCTGTATTGGGACCACAGCTCTTTACGATTTATGTCAATGATTTAGATGAGGGCATTGAAAACTATATCAGCAAGTTTGCTGACGATACTAAACTGGGTGGCAGTGTGACATGCGAAGAGGACGTTAGGAGAATACAGGGAGACTTGGATAGGCTGAGTGAGTGGGCAGATGCTTGGCAGATGTTATTCAATGTGAATAAGTGTGAAGTTATCCACTTTGGAAGCTGGAACAAGAGGGCAGAGTATTGTCTGAACGGTGTCGAGTTAAGTAAGGGAGAAATACAAAGAGACCTAGGAGTCCTAGTTCACCAGTCAATGAAGGTGAATGAGCAAGTGCAACAGGCAGTGAAGAGGGCAAATGGAATGTTGGCCTTTGTTACAAGGGGAATTGAATACAAGAGCAAGGATGTTCTTTTGCATTTGTACAGGGCCCTGGTGAGACCACACCTGGAATATTGTGTACAGTTTTGGTCTCCAGGTTTAAGGAAGGACATTCTGGCAATTGAGGAAGTGCAGCGTAGATTCACTAGGTTGATTCCTGGGATGGCAGGGCTGTCTTACGCAGAGAGATTGGAGAGATTGGGCTTGTACACGCTGGAATTGAGGAGATTGAGAGGGGATCTGATTGAAACGTTTAAGATAATTAAAGGATTTGATAGGATTGAGGCAGGAAATATGTTCCAGATGTTGGGAGAGTCCAGTACCAGAGGGCATGGATTGAGAATAAGAGATCAGTTATTTATAACAGAGTTGAGGAAGAGCTTCTTCTCCCAGAGAGTTGTGGAGGTGTGGAATGCACTGCCTCGGAAGACGGTGGAGGCCAATTCTCTGGATGCTTTCAAGAAGGAGCTGGATAGATATCTGATGGATAGGGGAATCAAGGGATATGGGGACAAGGCAGGTACTGGGTATTGATAGTGAATGATCAGCCATGATCTCAGAATGGCGGTGCAGACTCGAGGGGCTGAATGGTCTACTTCTGCACCTATTGTCTATTGTCTGTCATGGACATTATCTGGAAATGCACAGAGGACTGTGTGTCTTGCAAGACGATCCGGGTATTCCCTAACCAGAAGCCTTGGATGAATTATGAGGTCCAGTCCCTTTTGAAGACTAGAGCTGTGGCTTTTAGGTCTGGAGATACCAGTCGCTACATGGAATCCAGGCGTGAGCTCCGGAAAGCCATTAAGGGCGCCAAGAGGCAATATCGAGCCAAGTTGGAAGCCCACGCTAACCAGAGGGATGCCAGTAGACTATGGCAGGGTCTGAATGAGATCACTGGGCGCAAAGAAAAGGCTGGGTATATCAATAACTGTAGTGCTTCTCTTCCTGATGAACTTAACGTATTCTACGCAAGATTCGAACAGGAGCGTCCAGCCCCCTCTGGATGAACCGGACCTGGTGGCATCGAGATTCATCGTCACCGAGGAAGACGTTAGAAGAATCTTCCTGAAGATAAATCCAAGGAAGGTGATGGGCCCAGATGGCGTCCCGGGACAGGTTCTCCGGGCCTGTGCAAGCGAGCTTGCTGGAGTGTTTGCTGACATCTTCAACTGCTCCCTGCTTCAGTATAAGATCCCCTCGTGTTTTAAGAAGGCAACAATAATCCCGGTGCCGAAGAAAAGCAAGGTGGCATGCCTGAATGACTGCCAACCTGTGGCTCTGACATCAATTGCTCTGAAGTGCTTCGAGCGATTGGTTATGGCACACATCAACCATAACCTACCAGTCAACCTCGACGCTTTGCAATTCGCCTACCAAAGCAACAGGTCAATGGCAGATGCCATCTCTCTGGCACTACATTCCTCCTTAGAACACTTGAAGAATAAAGTCACATATGTAAGGCTCCTTTTCATTGACTACAGCTCTGCCCTTAATACCATCATTCCAAATAAACTGATTCCTAAGCTCCGGAACCTGGGTCTTAGCACTCAGATCTGCAGCTGGATCTTCAACTTCCTCACAGACAGGACCCAGGCTGTAAAAATAGGGGACAAGCTCTCCTCTACAATCACTCTGAGCACTGGTGCCCCACAGGCTGTGTACTCAGCCCCCTGCTGTATTTACTGTACACCCATGATTATGTAGCCAAATTTCGATCAAACTCAATGTATAAGTTTGCTGATGACACCACAATTGTAGGCTGCATCTTGGGTAATGATGAGTCTGAGAACAAAGAAGAAATTAAGAACTCGGTGGCATGGTGCGAAGACAATAACCTATCCCTCAAGGTCAGCAAGGCGAAGGGATTGGTTGTTGACTTCAGAAGGAGTAGCGGACCGCATGACCCCATGTACATCGGTGGTGCGCAGGTGGAACAGGTCAAAAGCTTTAAGTTCCTCGGGGTGAATATCACAAGTGACCTGACTTGGACTAATCAAGCAGAGTCCACTGCCAAGAAGGCCCACCAGCGCCTTTACTTCCTGAGAAAGCTGAAGAAATTTGGTCTGTCCCCTAAAACCCTCACTAATTTTTATAGGTGCACTGTAGAAAGCATTCTTCTAGGGTGCATCACAACCTAGTATGGAAGTTGTCCTGTCCAAGACCGGAAGAAGCTGCAGAAGATCGTGAACCTAGCCCAGCACATCACATAAACTAATCTTCTATCCTTGGACTCACTTTACACCACACGCTGTCGGAGCAGTGCTGCCAGGATAATCAAGGATAAGTCCCACCCAGCCAACACACTTTTTGTCCCACTTCCCTCCGGGGGAAGGTTCAGGAACATGAAGATACGTACGGCCAGATTTGGGAACAGCTTCTTTCCAACTGTGATAAGACTGCTGAACAGATCCTGAGCTGGATCTGGGCTGTACCTTCCAAATATCTGGACCTGACTTGCACTACTGTACTTTCCCTTTTCTATTATCTAGTTATGATTTATAATTTAATTTTTTATTATATTTACTTTGATTTGTACTTCAGGGAGCGCAGAGTGCAGAAACAAATACCACTGTGATGATTGTACGCTCTAGTATCAATTGTTTGGTGACAATAAAGTATTTGTATTTGTCACCTTTGCTGCAGATCTATCCTGGGCCCAACAATTACAAAGAATGCTTGATGCAATTACAAGGTGGTATGACAGGGTCTGTATTTCATTAAAAAGTTAAGGAGACTTGGTATGTCACTAAAGGTGCTTGCAAATTTCTACAGATGTGCCATGGAGAGCATTCTAACTGGTTGCATCTGCATCTGTTGTTGAGGTACCATGGCAATGGAGCAAAAGCAGCTGCTGAAATTTGAAAACTTGGCCAGCTCTGTCATTGGCACTAGCTTCCCAGCATTGAGTGTTGTTATTTTCCAAAACATTCAAGTAATTTTGATGTCATTTGAGTCCTGCATAGTGGATCAGATTAGCATCTGTTATGGAGAGGATCATAGAGGTGGAGGGGATGGATTATGTATTTGGGTTTTAACTCAAAATGATGGTTGCTACCACTTGAGCTGTGTTTAGTGTGTTCAGCTGCTCTACTTGTATTGGGAAATCACTGCCTCCTTATTAGACGCCTTTTCCATTGAAGTGTTTGTTCTAAATGACAATATTAAATTAAAATTTGTGATAATTTACAGTGTTTGTAAAGGTAAATGGAGAAAGTTAACTTCTGTTTTAAAGCATTTTGATACATCTATGTTCATATGGTTGATTTTCTTTCTGCTCTACAAATTATCTGTGACTGATGCTGTTATCAGATCAGTATTGCTTGTTGATTACTTGCAGTTCTCCATGGTTGAGATTGAGTGATACTTTGTGTGTAAACCTTAGGGCTATGAGCACACAGCAGAGGACATTGCTCTGCTCTATCGAGTGGAGAGTATGCCAGGGCTTGGATGGGTTCTAAAGAAGAGCCTTTATAAAGATGAGCTGGAGCCAAAGTGGCCAACACCAGAAAAGGTAAGGTTGTTTTAATTCCTAGTCCATTAATTCAATGTTAGTTCCTGTGTGTTATTCTGACAGCTGTTTTAATTTTTTCCATAACGGTCACTTTGAGTGTATCAGTGTGACAATTTTTTTTTCTTTTTGCTCTCTCTTTTCAATTTTTTTTCTTGGCAGGAATTGTAGAAAAATTATCTAAGTATGTATTCTAATTTCCTTTTGAATTTTTATACATTAGTGGAACTGTGCAGTAATTATTTACAAATTATTTTAATTTCTTATGGGGATGAGAGATGAAATCCAAAAAAAAAGCAGAAATACCATGTCCAACTTAAAGAACTCCCTCTTTCTCCCTTCAATTCCTATTGCCTTTGCAATAAGGCATCTATTCAGAGAGTGAGCCATTAAATGGATTTTTTTGGTCAATGTACTTGTATCAGACAACTATTTCCTCTCCTACCCAGGCCAGATCATTTGCATTGTACAGCTAAGGAAAAATTAAAAGAAACCATAATAATTTAGTAAAGATCCCTAAGTTGTCATATTTTGATTAACCAGGATGTGATGTCAAAAATGGAGCAATAATTATTATTGCCAATTGAAAGAGTTGGTGCAAATTCTTGATTCTGTTAGTGTAGTTGGAAATAATTGATTATCTGAAAAGCATTGTCCTATCTTTTGTTGATGGGTAAAGTACAATATTGTAGTCACAGCGTGTCAAAGGTTATAGTAATCAAAGCTGTATTAAAAAGAACTGAGAAGTTGTAACATGAAGGGCTAACTTGCCAGCTGGTCAAAAGCCGCTTCTGCTGTGCCAGTCACTAATTGGCCTGTTCAAAGGATGCGGAGGCATTGGCTCCTGGAGATTAGAGTGTGCCAGATGCTCTGCCTCTTAGCCAAGGCCTTCCTTCAGGCTGGATCACAACCAGGACTGAAGAACAATTGGAAAAGTGTGCTGCTGCAAATAGAAGGGCCCACGCGTACACTTCGGTTGAATGTTTAGTGTTGTAGTTGTGTAATTTGGGACTTGACCAAATACCTGTTTGAGTTAGAAATTAGTGTTTAGTGTTGTAGTTTTGTAACTTAAGGGGCTTAGATAAGTACTTGAGTGACTTCGATACTTAGTTGAGTGTTTCACTGTAAATAAATAGTGAAAGTGCTTGTATGCAATCAGTGTCTCCTGTCCCACTTACTGAATCTGCTTCTGTCAAACATTTGGCATAGTCAGCAAGGATCCAGAGATTGAACAGAAGTTAAGTTTCTTTAGAAGGGAAAATAAGAGAAAGAACTCTGTGTGAGCAGTGTCATGTCCCAGGGTGGACTGACAGCAGTGCGAGATTTGGGAGTCTTGCCAACCTACTTGATGCCTGGAGACTGGTCAGACAAGTTGGACTCCCGTGGGGTGAATATCAGACACCACATAATGTCTGTACTTAATAAGGCAGGTTCCTCAGGGGAAAGGGGAGCCGGAGTGATGCTTTCACAATTGCTGGCAGCCATCGTAAAGCACCAGCAAATAACGATCACACAGAGAGAGCTGGAGACAGCAAGTCTCAAGAATGAGGCGGTGGTGCTGCACCAGAATTGTACCACCATGGAGGAAGCTTCTCATTCAGCACTGACCCAGGCTGAAGAGCTAGAAGACAAGGGTATGAAGATAGCCTGTTGGGTAGTGAAGGTGGAGCATTTGGAGGATGTCCGACAGGCTAACTGGCAAATGGTTCCTATTAAGGTTTGAGCCTTGTTGCTGCAGGGAGGTGATCCAAACGTGCCGATTGGGGATAGGGATACATGGCGAGATGGTGAAGATGGAGGAATCAGAATCGGGTTTATTATCACAGGCATGTGACGTGAAATCTGTTAACTTAGCAACAGTTCAATGCAATACATAATCTAGCAGAGAGAAAAAAATAACAATAAATAAACAAGTAAATCAGTTATGTATATTGAATAGGTTAAAGAAACGTGCAAAAACAGAAATACTGTATATTTTTTTTAAGTGAGGTAGTGTCCAAAGATTCAATGTCCATTTAGGAATTGGATGACAGAGGGGAAGAAGCTGTTTCTGAATCGCTGACTGTGTGCCTTCAGGCTTCTGTACTTCCTACCTGATGGTAACAGTGAGAAAAGGGCATACACTAGGTGCTGGAGGTCCTTAATAAAGGATGCTGCCTTTTTGAAACACCGCTCCCTAAAGATGTCCTGGGTACTTTATAGGCTAGTACCCAAGCTGGAACTGACTTAGACTTGCAACCTTCTGCAGCTTCTTTCAGTCCTGTGCCGTAGCCACTCCATACCAGACAGTGATGCAGCCTGTCAGAATGCTCTCCACGGTACAATTATAGAAGTTTTTAGTGTATTTGTTGGCATGCCAAGTCTCTTCAAACTCCTAATAAAGTATAGCGGCTGTCTTGCTTTCTTGATAACTCCATTGATACGTTGGGACCAAGTTAGATCCTCAGAGATCTTGACACCCAGGAACTTGAAGCTGCTCACTCTCTCCACTTCTGATCCCTCTCTCCACTTCTGATCCCTCTATGAGGATTGGTATGTGTTCCCTCAGCTTACCCTTCCTGAAGTCCACAATCAGCTCTTTTGTCTTACTGACGTTGAGTGCCAGGTTGTTGCTGTGGCACCACTCCACTGGTTAGCATATCTCACTCCTGTACACCCTCTCGTCACCACCTAAGATTCTACCAACAATAGCTGTATCATCAGCAAATTTATAGATGGTATTTGATCTATGCCTAGTCACACAGTCATGTGTATACAGAGAGTAGAACAGTGGGCTAAGCACACACCCCTGAGGTGTGCCAGTGTTGATCATCAGTGAGGAGGATGTTATCATCAGTCCGCACAGATTGTGGTCTTCCAGTTTGGAAGTCGAGGGTCCAATTGCAGAGGGAGGTACAGAGGCCCAGGTTCTGCAACTTATCAAATAGAGCAGAGTTGTATGATTCTCTCTGTACAGCTCAGATCTATGACCACATGATCCCACATGAACCCCATTTCCCATGGGGCCCCTGGGAAATGCCATGGGAGTACTAAAATAGGCCCTTCCGAGGTCAGAGATCAGGGAGTTCTCCACCAAGGAACTAGAGGGATTGGCGGATAGGTACAGGCCAGGCAGAAGCTGGGAAGGCCCCTGGTCACGTGGTTGTTGAGGATATGGGATGATAGGGGTACTGGAATGAGTCTATCTAATAGAAAGAAGGGCGCCTTATGGGGTCTGTTGTTCCAACATGTGATCAACAACACACACAGGATGCTGCTCACTCCCTGTAAATGTAAATAAATCCTTATGGGATTGGGCAGCAGTGTCGGTCAAGGTCAGATACCCTTCCCGCCTTGAGTAGGATTTAAAGCCCTTGGCAGAGTGAAACACAGAAGAGAAAGGGACCAGGGCTCTTTGCCAGTGGTTTTATGTTTTATATGTAGTTTAGTGGGGTGCTTGTGGGGGTTATAGTAGCCTGAGGGCTGACTAGTCATGGTGTTGTATCTTTTGAGGGCTAAAATGTAATGTAAAGGATAAATTTGCCTACTGATCGAAGGCCGCTTCCACGGTGTTGGTTGCTGATTAGCCCATTTGAAAGATGTGGCAGCTGTCTCCCATTAGCTGGCTTTCACGCTGTAACACCATCTTCGGTTTCGGGCCCGCCAGCAGTATAAGGATAGTGTGTGCCAGACGTTCTGACCCTTGATTAGGGACTGGGTCCTTTCAGGCTGGGTCACGACCAGGGCTGCAGAGCCATTGGGAAAGTGTTCTGCTGATATAAGGGCCCCACACAGAGACGGACAGTTTGTTAGTGTTGTGTAACTTGAGGGGGCTTAACAAAGTTCCTGTTTGAGTTAGTAATGTTATTGAATGTGTAGTGTTGCAGTTTTGTTATGCAGGGGGCTCAAATAAGTACTTGTTTGACTTAGATGTTTGGTTGATTGTTTCACTGTTGGTTTGTAAATAAATAGTTATCGTACCTACTTGCAATCAGTATCTTCTATTCCACTGACCAAATCCACAAATCTGCTTCTGCAAAACAAAGTCTTAGTTTTTAAAATGAGTGGGATCCATGGTCATTCTCATAGATGGTGAATTTTTAATAGAAACGTGAATATTTATGAAATTTTAATAACATATAATAATCATACATTAGATAAATGTCAACAGGGGCCAACTTGTCATGTCTGTGCTATGGGGAAATGCCGTGTGTACCTGGTTGAACCAGAATGCTTGTGACATTGACATCTTGCCAAGTGTGGATGAACATACTGGCAATTGTTGCCCAAATCAAAGACTCCACAAGTTATTAATGCATAAGTGCCACTGATGTTATCTGGAAAGTTAAAAAAAAAATCAATGTGCAGCAATTCATTTTTATCCAAGTGGTTTTATCAACACTTTGTTTTGATAAGAGATGTCAGCACAATTGCTTTGAGTGAAATGCTTTCTTTTACATGTTTAAACACTCCATTTGAAGAAATATTTAAAAAAATATCTTCATGCTATCATGCATTACATAGTAATTCTATGAGATAAGAATTTATTTTCTATTTATCAAAGAAAATTTAAGAGTTTATCGTGGTCATGGTGAATACACCTTTAAAGTGCATAGTATACAACTGTGGCATTGAACCAGGATCAGGAACATCATGCAGGCTGAGTGTATTGTTTTGGACAAAGCAAATAAATCAATCAATCAATAAATAATAAAGAAGTAAATAAAAATGCAGCTATATACCCTGATATTTAGTTTAAAGAAGATTATTTGAGTTTTAACTTCTGACTACTTCACAGCTCTGGGACTGGGACATGTGGGTGAGAATGCCTGAGCAAAGAAAAGGTCGGGAATGTATTATCCCAGATGTATCCAGATCGTACCATTTTGGCATCGTTGGACTCAATATGAATGGGTATTTTCATGTAAGTACTAGGTGGTTGTATTAATATAAAGCTGCTCTGATGGGATGATTTAGGGTTGATCAAACCAATTTAGTTATAGTGATAAACAGCTGATGTGTGCTGTGACCTTTCTGGTTGGCTCTTGTATAGTCAGCAGTACCATCAATAGCTAAATGATTAGTGATGAGGGCTTAATTTTAATCTATTTTAATTGAGTTATAATGTTTTGTTGTTGTAAATTAAGACATTTTGTGTAATTCACTTTTTTTTCTTTTGTAGGAAGCTTATTTCAAGAAACACAAGCTCAACACTGTTCCAAATGTGCAGCTCAAAAACGTAGATAGGTATCTTGTACTTTTATCAGTCTTTGGCTCTTTCGACATCTCATTGTGTCCCAAATAGTCTTGTGTGCTTCATTTACCTAATGTTGATATTTGACTTGTATAACTCTATAACAATTACAGCACGGAAACCGGCCATCCTGGTCCTTCTAGTCTATGCCAAACGCTTACTCTCACCTAGTCCCACCTACCTGCACTCAGCCCATAACCCTCCATTCCTTTCCTGTCCATATATCTATCCAATTTTACTTTAAATGACAATACCGAACCTGCCTCTACCACTTCTACTGGAAGCTCATTCCACACAGCTACCACTCTCGATGAGTAAAGAAGTTCCCCCTTGTGTTACCCCTAAACTTTTGACCCTTAACTCTCAGCTCATGTCCTCTTGTTTGAATCTCCCCTACTCTCAATGGAAAAAGTCTATCCACGTCAACGCTATCTATCCCCCTCCTAATTTTAAATACCTCTATCAAGTCCCCCCTCAACCTTCTACTCTCCAAAGAATAAAGACCTAACTTGTTCAACTTTTCTCTGTAACTTAGGTGCTGAAACCCCGACTTTTCGGCAATTTTTGAACCAGAAATTTACTTATGCCCCATTCTTGTATTTAGATCAAAATCTATTTGTTTTTACACTTTATACTAATGATTCTTAACACTAGTGACATTTAAAAGCCATTTTAAAATGTTGTTGATAAAATATCTTTGCATGCTCATGGGCTCAAACTTGACCTCTTTTCCAGTTTGAAAAAGGATGCATATGAGAATGAAATTCACAAGCTGGTAAGGTAATGTAGTGCTTTGTTTAAATAAAACTGCTCTTCTTCTCACTTGTTTTCTTTCTGATCCTGTTTCCTGTTTAATATTTATATAGAATAAGAGGACAGGGTGTAAAAGCAGCTACTGAATTGTTTAGCTTTTCATTTCAAGAATTTCTGTGATTGGAAAATGTTTACTTCGTACCATTACCTTTAATAAGCAGTGATCATGTTTAACTACCCTTAGTAGTAATCAAGCAGTTTGGTAATTGTTGGTTAACTAAAATGAACCTGCTCTTTGCAGTATATACAACATAGCTTAACTTCAGTTGACCTCTTGGATTTCTAATAATTGGTGGTTATTCCTGCAGTGAGGCCAAGGTTCTAGACCATACCAAAAACCCCTGTGAAGATAGTTTCATTCCAGACACCGAAGGAAAAATCTACATAATGTACATTCGAATGGAACAGGAAGATGATTTTATAACCTGGACACAGTTAGCAAAGGTAAGAGGGGTTTTCTTCTGGTTTGAGCCTCAAAAAGTGACTCATAAAGAGGCACAAGAAATATTATTCTGAAATTAGAAAGTACTTGACTGTGTAAGCATGGTGTACCTGCATTATGTTTGGGAGAATCCCATACTGATTTGTGGTTCAACAGATGAAATGTGGGGTTTTCCTCCTGTTTAAGGAATGGTAAAACTAAGAGGCATCTGATCATTGTAAAGGGATTTACCTTGATTGGAATGTAAGTCATGAGTTTCGGGGGAATGGTTTAAGTAGTTTGTAGACAATACCAGAACTGACTTTGTTACTGTTGTAAAGCTGTAGAATTTAGGAAAATATAAGAGATTTGCTTAGGGTGAAGAAAAGTGGCAATTGGAGTCTATGGGATTGTTTGGGAGGTGGCAGGGCGAGGGTGAAAACAAGGCAAAAGAATAAATGGAAATAGGGAAAATATGAAGTGCAGAAGACCAGATGACGTTTTACAGATTCCTCAAGATAGCTTGCAGGTCAGTAAGGTAATTACAAAGGTAGTTTATCAATGGAGAAATGGAACGTAAAAGAAAGGAAATCATGCTAGAGTTATGTGAAACATTAAACATACAGTTCAGAATTCTGCGTAGCTCTGGTCATTGCATTTTAGGAATTGTGAAGCACTAGAGATTATTAAGAGGATATGTACAAGTTACCATGGCTGAGAGAGATAGTTTTGGGAAATGATTAACTAGGTTATGCTTGTTTACTTCAAAACAAAAAGCTGTGGCAGGTGCATAAATGTGCATAAAATAGTGGCGTAGAAAGTTTCTTTGTATTTTCTCTTTCCTTCCCAGAGAAAATGTATCACCTTAATGGTAAGATAACAGGGCTGTAAAAGAGTTTAACATGTTCTTCTATCCAGGTGCAGTGAGGACAGAAACATTTACTGCATTTAATTAGTGGGCGAGCGGTCACTGGGTTATAACCTGCAAGGTTGGGGGAAGAAAATTGGGATATGTTTCTGATTTAAATTGAAGTTTAAGAGAGAGTTGGTGACAATTCCTTCTGGAGTTTTTGTACCAGTTTTAAAAAACCCCGTTGGGATTTGTCCGTGGAGTGGGAGATCACCGAGAGAGTTGGCGATAATTCCTTGTTGAGTTGATATGCCAGTGTTTAAAAGCGAGCTGGGCATGTCAGAACTTGTCTGCAGAGTTTAAGATGGCCTGGTTATTAGTCACTTGGCAAGGGTCAATGAAAAGAAATGGTGCAAGTGGTGTGGGCCCATGTTAACAATGAGAGGCTTTGGCTCAACTGGCAGAGGCTCCAAGTAATTTTCTGGAAAGTTCTTTTTCTTTAATGATACATAGCCAGTGCATTGAGAAGGAAACATAGAAAACCTACAGCACAATAGAGGCCCTTCGGCCCACAATGCTGTGCCGAACATGTACTTTCTTTAGAAGTCCAGGAGTCACTTAAAAGAGCCTATTGTATCCGCCCCCACCACTGTTGCCGGCAGCCCATTCCACACACTCACCACTCTGAGTAAAACAACTTACCCCTGACATCTCCTCTTTACCTGCTTCCAAGCACCTTAAAACTATGCCCTCTTGTGTTGGCCATGATCCAGGCATAATGGCATGTTCTTTGTGAGAGATAAGGGAGCTCTGGGAGATCACCAGTCTCCCTGATAACTACATCTGCACAAAGTGCTTCGAGCTGCAGCTCCTAAGAGACCATGTTAAGGAACAGGAGCTCCATCGGGATGACCTTTGCCTCATACGGGAAAATGAGGTGGTGATATATAGGAGCTACAGGGAGGTATTCACCCCTAAGTTGCTGGGGGAAGGTAGCTGTGTGACTGTCAGGGAATAAGCAGCTAATGCAGAGTCACCATTCTCCTCCATAATAATTATACAGCTGGGAGGAGAGAGGTGACCTACCAGGGGAAGACGCAGCGACTGGCACAGAGTCTGTCTTTGTGGCTCAGAAGCGGTGGGGGGGGGGGGGGGGGGAGAAGAGGTGTGCAGTATTGGTAGGGGATTCCGTAGTTACAGGAGGTTCTGTGTTTGTGACACACCCTGATGGTATGAAGCCTCCCAAGTGCCAGGGCCCTCTTGGATGAGGTCCACACCATTCTAAAGGGGGAGGGTGAAGAGACGGTTGTTGTATTGGTACTAACAACATGGGTAGGAAAAGGAATGGGGTCTTAGAGAATATAGGGAGTTGGGTAGAAAGCTGTAAAGCAGGGCCTCAAGAAAAGTAATCTTGATTTCTGCCTGTGTCATGTGCCAGTGAGAGTAAGAATAGAATGATTTGTCAGATGAAAGTGTGGCTGAGGAATTGGTGCAGGGAGCAGGGTTTCAGATCTCTTCTGGGAAGGTATGACCTGTACAAAAGGGACGTGTCACACCTAAACTCAAGGGGCACCAATATCTTTGGTTTGCTAGAGCTGTTTGGAAGTGTTTAAACTAATTTGGCAGTGGGATAGGAACTGGAGTGAAAGGGCTGAGGATGGAGCAAGTGGTACACAAGTAGGTGCAGTGTATAGTGGGACTGTGAAGAAGGACAGGCAGAACATATGACAAAATTGCAGTCAGTGGGGTGAGTTAAAGTATGGGGCGGCACAAAATCAAAACCTGATTAAAAACAGAACTGAAGATGTTATATTTGAATGCATGCAGTATGTGGAATAAGGTAGATGTTCTTGTAGAACAGTCAGAGATTGGCAGGTGTGACATTGTGGATATTACTAAGTCACAACTGAAAGAGTATCATGGTTGGGAGCTTAACATCCAAGGATAGGCGTTGTATTGAAAGAACAGACAGGTAGACAGAGGGAGTGGTGTGGCTCTGTTGGTAAAAAATGAAATCAAATCTTTAGAAAGGGGTGACTTTGGATCTCATAAATATCATTGATTAAATCAGTAAGTTTTTCAATTCCATAATCTTCAAGGGTGATAATTTGTTCTATCACTAATTCATCAGGACCTGCTGTTTTTCCTTTCTTCATCTTATTTGTTGCATTACGAACTTCAGATTTTAAAATACTTGGACTGTCAATGTTCTTCTTAATTTCTGGTTTTTCACCTTGATAATTTTCAAACAATTCCTGAATATACTCAGTCCATCTGTTCATAATCTCATCTTTTTCCATGATAATGGTACCATCCTTTGCTTTCAAATATCCACCTGAAGAATAGAGGAGCTTTTCACCAGTAATATTCTTGATTTGTTGATGTATCATTTTTGGATCGGTAATAGGGATTCTTTCTAGTTGCTCACATTCCTGGTTTAACCATTCTTCTTTGGCTTTTTGACATAAGCTTTTAACTTTTTTATCTAAGGACTTATATTCTATAGGATTTGTTTTCTTCCGTCTCCTTTCTTCCATTAGATTTTTGACTTCATCTGTCATCCATGTATTCTCTGTGCTGTTTTACTTTTTTGGGAATCACTGACTTTGCTGATTCTACGAAGGCATCTTTTAGAGAGTTAAACTTCATTTCTACATGATTGTTATCATCTTCAACATACTCTATTTCTAGACTTTGAAATCTATTCCTTACTTCAATGGTAAATTTTTGTTCTTAAGTTTTCTTCTTTAATTAATTGTGAGTAGTCAAGGGATTGATCAGGTTTTACTTCTTTAGTTTAAGTTTAATTTTACATGACATATTACTGGGGTATGGTCACCATTACACCTGGATATGTTTTGCATTGAGTCACTGAGTTTCTAAATCTTTGGTTTACAGTAATAAAGTTAATTTGATTTCTGGTGTTATTACCTGGACTTTTCCAGGACCACAAGCGTCTTGGATGGTTCTTAAAGTAGGTATTCATAATGACCTAACCATTCATCTTGCACCATTCTATCCCTTTCTGACCCCTTTTATTTCTTTCCCCTAGTCCAAATTTTCCTATGGTATTTCCATTAGCACCTTGTCCTACTTTAACATTTAGATCTCCCATGACAATAACAATATCTTGAGATTTGCGTCCATTCTTTGCTTGTTCAAGCTCTTCATAGAATTTATCTATATCCTCATTTGTTCCATCTGTTGTTGGTGCACGTACTTGTATAATTGCTAAATCAAATGGTTGCCCTCTGAATCTAACAAGGAGCACTCTTTCTGATATTGCCCAATGTCCTAAAACACTTGCCATGTTTTCATCTATAAGTATTTATCACTCTTCCTAAGAAACCCAGAGCAATAGCATGTGAATTATGTAGGACCGTAAGTTTAATGAGTTATATCACCACAATACTTATAAGAATTTTGATGACAAGAGTTAAAAATAAGATACAAGCTGAAATAGGTAAAGAACAATGTAGTTTTGTGAAAGAACCGCGATATTGATGTTAAAGATACTATCCGAATGAGTTATCCAAATGCAAAAAGATTTGTTTGTTTTATCAACTACACAAAAGCATTGATGAAGTGAAGCACAGTAAGTTATTTGAAATACTACAGGAAACTCTAGATCTAGATTTGAAAGACCTCCGCCTAATCAGAAATCTGTACTGGGAACAAACTGCTGCTATAAGAATAGATGGAGAAGTGAGTCAGTCTATGAAAATCAAGAGAGATGTTATACAAGGGTGTGTTTTCTCCCTGGATTTGTTTAATGTGTACAGTGAAACAATATTACAAAAAATAAGAGACACCTGGGGAATCAAAGTTGGTGGTGAAATCATCCATAATTTCAGAAATGCATATGACACTGTGTTAATTGCAAGTATGGAGGAAGAACTACAAAACTTCATTGATATAGTAATTGAAGAAAGTGCAAAAATGGGTCTATCTGTCAATTGCAAAAAGGCAGAATGTATGGTGATATCCAAAAAAAGGAGAATCCTATTTGCAGGCTGAGAATAAGCAGGGAAAACATAAAACAAGTACAGAACTTTTGCTACTTAGGAATCTGAGTGACATTAGATGGCAGGTGTGACATGGACATCAAAAGAAGAATAGAGATGGCAAAAGACACCTTTACGAGAACTAAACTAGGCATGAAAACCCGCCTCAGAGTACTGAAATGTTACATTTATCCAGTTTACTAGAGGAAACAAATTGAAGCAACAGAACTGTGGTTTTTGAAGAAGATGCAAAGAATATCATGGACAAAACGAATGTCTAACGAGGATGTCATGAACAGAGCAAGCACAAAAAGAAATAATGTATGAGATCATGAAAAGGCAACATAACCTCATTGGCCAAGTGATTAGGAAAGAGGAGTTAGAATGCACGGTAATTGTGGGAAAGGTTGAAGGGAAGAAAGCAAGAGGAAGACAAAGACAAGTGATGATGGAGGCAGCAGCCAGAGAACTGGAAATGAATATCAATGAATTGATCCACTTGACCTGAAACTGGAGTGTGTGGCCCATGGCAGTCAAAGCTCAAACTGGGCATGGTCTGGGCATGGTACCTGATGATGATGATGACATAGGATCTAATGATGTAGAATCCTTTTGGGTAGCGTTAAAAAACTGCAAGGGTCAAAAGACCCTGATGGGAGTTAAATACAGCCCTCTGAACAGTAGCTAGGATGTGGGGATTAAATTACAATATGAGATAGAAAAAGCATGTGGGAAAAAACTACGATAGTCATG
Source organism: Hypanus sabinus (assembly GCF_030144855.1). NCBI lineage: Eukaryota > Metazoa > Chordata > Chondrichthyes > Myliobatiformes > Dasyatidae > Hypanus > Hypanus sabinus. The sequence goes on along the minus strand of NC_082716.1, from coordinate 42,401,947 downwards.
AGGATTTCAATACTCAGATAGATTGGGAAAATCAGGTTGATGCTGGATCCCAGGAAAGGGAATGTGTAGAATGCCTATGAGATGGCTTATTAGAGGAGCTTGTGGTTGAGTCTATTAGGGAAAAACTGATTCTGGATTGAAGGTTGTGTAATTAACCAGATTTGTTTAGGAACTTAAGATAAAGGAACCCTTGGGAAGCAGTAGTCATAATATGATAGACTTCATCCTGCAGTTTGAGAGGGAGAAGATAAAGTGAGATGTATCAGTGTTACAGTGGAGAAAAGGGGAATGAGAGAGGAGCTGGCCAAAGTTGATTAGAAGGGGACTCTAATGGGATTGACGCCAGAACATCAGTGGCTGGTGTTTCTAGGAGCTATTTGGGAGGCATGGATAGTTCTATCCAAAGAAATAGTATTTTAAAAGGAGGCTGAACAACTGTTATTGATGAGGAGGTCAAACATAGCATAGAAGAAAAAAGAGAGGGTATATAATAGAACAAAAATTAGTGGGAAGTTAGAGGATTGTGAAACTTTTAAAACCAACAGGCGACAACTAAAAAAGCCATAAGGAGAGAAAAGATGAAATTTACAGATGATATGAAGGTAGATAGAGGTGCAGATAGTGTTGAGCAAGCAGGAAGTCTGCAGAAGGACTTAGATGGAATATTGTACGTTATTCTAGACAGAAGGAATTAGTGGCAGAGGGAATATAGTATAGGGAAGTGTTTCATTGTCAAGTCATTTCGACCATAAACTGCTGGTACAGTACATAGTAAAAATGAAACAATGTTCCCCCAGGACCCTGGTGCTACATGAAACAAAACAAAACTACACTAGACTATGTGAGACAGCACAAGGCTACACTAGACTACGTAAAACAACATAAAAACTGCACTAGACTAAAGACCTGCACTAGACTACAGACCTGCACAGGACTACATAAAGTGCACAAAACGATGCAGGGCAGTACAATAATTAATAAGACAATAGGACTGGTAGAGGACAAATTGCAATATAATAATAAATGATGTAGAGGTCAGTCTGGACTCTTGAGTATTGAGGAGTCTGATAGCTTGGGGGAAGAAACTGTTGAACAGTCTGGTCATGAGAGCCCAAATGCTTTGGTACCTTTTGCCAGGTAGCAGGAGGGAGAAGAGTTTGTGTGAGGGGTGCGTGGGGTCCTTCATAATACTGTTAGCTTTGCGGATGCAGCGTGTGGTGTAAATGTCTGTAATAGCGGGAAGAGAGACCCCGATGATCTTCTCAGCTCACCTCACTAGCCGCTGCAGGGTCTTGCGATCCGAGACGGTGCAATTCCCGAACCAGGCAGTGATGCAGCTGCTTAGGATGCTCTTGATACATCCTCTGTAGATTGTGATGAGGATGGGGAGTCGGAGATGGACTTTCCTCAGCCTTCGCAGAAAGTAGAGACGCTGCTGGGCTTTCTTGGCTATGGAGCTGGTGTTGAGGGACCAGGTGAGATTGTCCGCCAGGTGAACACCAGGAAATTTGGTGCTCTTAATGATCTCAACAGAGGAGCCATCAATGTTCAGTGGAGAGTGGTTGCTCCTTGCTCTCCTGAAGTCAACAACCATCATAGTTATGCACCTTGGTAGAAGGAATAAGGCATTGACTATTTTCTAAGCAAGGAGAAAATTCAAAAATCAGAAGTGTAAAAGGACTTGGAAATCTTCCTGCAGTATTCCCTAAAGATGAGCATGCAGGTTGAGACAGTGGTAAGGAAGAAAAATGGAATGTTAGCATTAATTTCAAGAGGTCTAGAATATAAAAGCAAGGATGTAATGCTGAGGCTTTATAAAGCAGGAGTCCGACTGCACTTGAAGTGTTGTGAGCAGTTTTGGGCCCCTTGTTTAAGAAAAAATGTGTTGGTATGTTTGTGGGGGTGGGAGGGGTTGTTGCCTTGTTGCTTGTGCGTGGGAAGAGGAGGTAGGGGGGCTTTGGGGTTCTAACATTTTAACTGTCATTCATTCTTTGGGGCACTTCTCTGTTTTCGTGGATGTTTGCGAAGAAAAAGAAGTTCAGGATGTATATTGTATACATTTCCCTGACATAACATGCACCTATTGAGAGGGTCCAGAGGAGGTTCATGAAAATAATTTCAGGAATGTAAGGGTTAATGTATGAGGATAGCTCGAGACCTGTACTCACTGATTTCATTGAAACCCATCAAATATTGGAAGGCCTAGGAGCTGTTTCCTGTAGTAGTGGAGTGGAGGACCAGAGGGCACAGCCTCAGAACAGAGGGATGTCCATTTAGAAAAGAGATGAGGACCAACTTCTTTAACCAGAGGAAGGTGTATCTGTAGAATTCCTAGCCATAGATGACTGTGGGGGCCAAGTCATTAGGTATATTTATAGTGGAGGTTGATGGGTTCTTGAATACCTAGGGTGTCAAAGATTGCAGGGAGAAGGCAGCCATAATAGAATAGTGAAGCAGACTTATTGGGCTGGATGGTCTGATTCTGCTTCCATGTCTTCTCTCGTGGTCTTAAAATGGAAAATCCCTTTAGGTTAGAATGGATCAAATAAAAAAAATTGTTGTGATGTTTAATTCTGCCATTGAATGCTACCAATATGTCCCAATTGGAAAAAGTCATCTGTTATTTTATGGCATTATGTAAAAATAAACAATTTCTGGAACAACAACAACACACAAAATGCTGGTAGAACACAGCAGGCTAGGCAGCATCTATAGGGAGAAGCGCTGTTGATGTTTCGGGCCGAGACCCTTCGTCAGGACTAACCGAAAGGAAAGATAGTAAGAGATTTGAAAGTAGTGGAGGGAGGGGGAAATGCGAAATGATAGGAGAAAACCGGAGGGGGTGGGATGAAGCTAAGAGCTGGAAAGGTGATTGGCGAAAGTGATACAGAGCCGGTGAAGGGAAAGGATCATGTGATGGGAGGCCTCAGGAGAAAGAAAGGAGGAGGGGGAGCACCAGAGGGAGATGGAGAACAGGCAAACAACTAAATATATCAGGGATGGGGTAAGAAGGGGAGGAGGGGCATTAACGGAAGTTAGAGAAGTCAACGTTCATGCCATCAGGTTGGAGGCTACCTAGCCGGTATATAAGGTGTTGTTCCTCCAACCTGAGTTTGGATTCATTTTGACAATAGAGGAGGCCATGGATAGACATATCAGAATGGGAATGGGACGTGGAATTAAAATGTGTGGCCACTGGGAGATCCTGCTTTTTCTGGCGAACCGAGCATAGGTGTTCCATGAAACGGTCTCCCCGTCTGTGTCGGGTCTCACCAATATATAAAAGGCCACACCGGGAGCACCGGACGCAGTATATCACACCAGGAACAACCCTGTTGCGTTTAATTTTCTTCTGGGGTTCTAGAAATGGTACTTTATTTTACACACACCTGGAAGATGACTCTTGGAGTTTAAATTAGAAGCCAATTATTTCTGCTAACTCCTTGAAATCAATCCCATCCAGCTCTTATACTAGCAATAGAGGCAGTATGAAACTGATTCACTCGACTATTTCCTGGAAAGAAAAGGTGTCCTGTTAAGAGTGGCCAAAGAAATTAAGTCTGGACTCCTTAGAGTTTAGAAAAAGGAGAGCTGATTTTATGGAAACACAAGATCCTGAGGGGCAACACAGGGTACATACTAATATCTTTACACTAATGGTATGAACTTGAATGAGGGGAGATAGTTACAAGTTTAGAGAACAGTCATTTGAAGTTCGGATGCAAAGGAGTAACTTGAGAGTTTGATAAATCTCTGGAACTGTCTACCCTGGACTGTTGTGGAAGCTAATTAAAGAAGTAAAGAAAAATCTGGGAATTGAAGTTTATGAGGACCTACACAGAAGAGGTGACGAGGCTGGGAACAAATGAGTTGTGATTACATTAAATGGTGGGATAGGCTTGAAGTACTGAGTATCCTAACTCTGATGGTTTTTTTTTCTTCTGTCCTTGCACCAGAGCGTTAATTTGCTTCCACTGCCCTTCCAGCTAATAGATTTGACATAACAATTTGTATTTGTGTATTCCATGTCTTATTAAAATCAGAGGCAGCAGAAATTGCTAGGAACACTCTGAATTATTAGCATCTGTGGAGATTGAAATCAGGTTCATGACCTTTCATTGTAATTAGAAATATTTAAGAACAAGTTCTGCTTGAAATTTTAAACCAGTTCTCTCTCCACAGGTGCTTCTGGTCTGCTGAATGTTTTCAAAATTTATAGCATTATATTTTTTTGCAGTTTGATTGTCTCAAGCTTTTTGCAATTTTCCTTTAACCTGTATCCTATTTCTGGTGCCATTTTTAAAAATTCATTTTGTGAAAATCAACACCTACTAATTGACCTCTTAATTTTCCTTATTTGAAGGAAAACTGCCCCCTTTCTGGGCCTTCCACATAAATGATAAGACATAGATGAAATCTGTCATCCCAATGAATATATGAAATCCCAATAAGTACTCCTGCTTGAGTACTGTTGGGGGGGCGGGGGGGGGCCTACCTGGGGGAAGCTACAGTGGTCGCGCCTCTGGCACGGAGTCTGGCCCTGTGACTCCACAGGATGGGGAAAGCAAAAGGATGGTAGCAGTGATGAGACTTCTATAGTTAGGGGGTCAGACAGGTGATTCTGTGGACGCAGGAAAGAAGCACGGATGGTAGTTTGCCTCCCAGGTACCAGGGTCAGAGATGTTTGTGATCATGTCCCTGGTATCCTGAGGTGAGAAGGAGAACAGCCAGTGGTCGTGGTACAATGGCATAAGCAGGAAAAGGGAGGAGGTCCTGAAAGCAGACTACAAGGAGTTAGGAAGGAAGTTGAGAAGCAGGACCACAAAGGTAGTCATCTCGGGATTATTGCCTGTGCCACGTGACAGTGAGTATAGGAATAGAATGAGGTTGAGGATAAATGTGTGGCTGAGAGATTAGAGCAGGGGGCAGAGAATCAGATTTCTGGATCATTGGGACCTCTTTTGGCCAGGAGTGACCTGTACAAAATGGATGGATTGCACTTGAATCCTGGGGGACCAATATCCTGGCGGGGAGGTTTGCTAAGGCTATTGGGGAGAGTTTAAACGAGGACTACTGTGGGGTGGGAACCAAACTGAAGTGACAGAGGAAAAGGCGGTTGGCTCACAAATAGAGCAAACTTGGAGACAGTACGTGAGGGAGGATAGGCAGGTGATAAGGGATGCGCTCAGACTGATGGTTTGAGATGTGTTTATTTTAATGCAGAGAGTATCATGAACAAGGCGGATGAGCTTAGAGTGTGGATCAGTACTTGGAGCTGTGATGTTGTCGCCATTACAGAGACTTGAATGGCTCAGGAGCAGGAATGGTTACTTCGAGTGCCAGGCTTTAGATGTTTCAGAAAGGACAAGGAGGGAAGCAAGAGAGGAGGGGCGTGGCACTGTTGATCAGAGATAGTGTCACAGCTGAAGAAAAGGAGGAAGACCTGGAGAGGTTGTCTACAGAGTCTCTGTGGGTGGAAGTTAGGAACAGGAAGGAGTCAATAACTCTACTGGGTGTTTTTTATAGACCACACAATAGTAACAGGGACATCGAGGAGCAGATAGGGAGACAGATTCTGGAAAGGTGTAATAATAACAGGGTTGTTGTGATGGGACATTTATTTTCCCAAATACTGAGTGGCATATCCCTAGAGCAAGGGGTTTAGATGGGGTAGAGTTTGTTAGGTGTGTTCAAGAAGGTTTCTTGACGCAATATGTAGATAAGACTAAAAGAGGAGAGGCTATACTTGATCTGGTATTGGGAAGTGAAACTGGTCAGGTGTCAGATCTCAGTGGGAGAGCATTTTGGAGATAGTGATCACAATTCTATATACTTTACCATGGCATTGGAGAGGGATAGGAACAGACAAGTTTGGAAAGCATGTAATTGGAATAAGGGGAAATATGAAGCTATCAGGTAGGAACTTGGAAGCATAAATTGGGAACAGATGTTCTCAGGGAATTGTACGGAAGAAACATGGCAAATGTTCGGGGATATTTGTGTGGGGTTCTGTATAGGTATATTCAAATGAGACAAGGAAATGATAGTAGGGTAGAGGAACCGTGGTGTACAAAGGCTGTTGTAAATCCAGTCAAGAAGAAAAGAAGAGCTTGCAAAAGGTTCAAAAAACTAGGTAATGATAGAGATCTAGAAGATTATAAGGCTAGCAGGAAGGAGTTTAGGAATGAAATTAGGAGAGCCAGAAGGGGCCATGAGAAGGCCTTGGTGGACAGGATTAAGGAAAACCCCAAGGCATTCTACAAGTATGTGACAGTGGAAAATTGTGTATGGAACCGGAGGAGATAGCAGAGGTACTTAATGAGTACTTCACTTCAGTATTCACTAGGGAACAGGATCTTGGCGGTTGTAGGGATGACTTGCAGTGGACTGAAAAGCTTGAGCATGTAGATACTAAGAAAGGGAATGTGCTGGAGCATTTGGAAAGCATCAAGTTTGATAAGTCACCGGACCGGATGAGATGTACCCCAGGCTCCTGTGAGAGGCAAGAGAGGAGATTGCTGAGCCTCTGGTGATGATCTTTGCATCATGAATGGGGATGGGAGAGGTTCTGGAAGATTGGAGTGTTGCAGATTTGTTCCATTATTCAATAAAGGGAGTAGAGATAGCCCAGGAAATTATAGACCAGTGAGTCTTACTTCAGTGGTTGGTAAGTTGATGGAGAAGAATCTGAAAGGCAGGTCTTACGAACATTTGGAGAGGCATATTATGATTAGGAATAGTCAGCATGGCTTTGTGAAAGGCAGATTGTGCCTGATTGAAATTTTTGTGGATGTGACTAAACACATTGATGAGGGTAGAGCAGTAGATGTAGTGTATATGGATTTTAGCAAGGCGTTTGACAAGGTTCCGCATGCAAGTCTTATTGAGAAAGTAAGGCATGGGATCCAAGAGGACATTGCTTTGTGGATCCAGAACTGGCTTTACCACAGAAGCAAAGAGTGGTTGAGGATGGGTCATATTCTGCAAGGAGGTTGGTGACCAGTGGTGTGTCTCAGGGATCTGTTCTAGGACCCCTACCCTTCATGATTTTTATAAGTGACCTGCATGAAGAAGTGGTGGGATGGGTTAGTAAACTTGCTGATGACACTCACTAAGGTTGGAGGTGTTGTGGATAGTGTGGGGGGCTGTCAGAGGTTACAGTGGGACTGTAAAACTGCAAAACTGGGCTGAGAAGTGGCAGATAGAGTTCAACCCAGGTAAGTGTGAGGTGGTTGATTTTGATAGGTCAAATATGATTGCAGAATATAATATTAATGCTAAGACTCTTGGCAGTGTGGAGGATCAGAGGGATCTTGGGTTCCAAGTGCATAGGACACTCAAAGCTGCTGCGCAGATTAACTCTGTGGTTAAGAAAGCATACGGTGCATCGGCCTTCATCAGTCGTGGAATTGAGTTTAGGAGTCGAGAGGTAATGTTGCAGCTACTGTATATAGAACCCTGGTTAGATCCCACTTGGAGTACTGTGCATAGTTCTGGTCACCTCACTGTAGCAAGGATGTGGAAACCATAGAAAAGGTGCAGAGGAGATTTACAAGGATGTTGCCTTTATTGAGGAGCATACCTTAATGAGAGCAGTTTGAGTGAACTTAGCCTTTTCTTCTTGGAGTGACGGAGGATGAGAAATGACCTGATGGAGGTGTGTAAGATGTTGAGAGGCATTGATTGTGTGGATAGTCAGAGGCTTTTTCCTAGGCTGAAATGGTTAGCCTGAGAGGGCACAGTTTTAAGGTGTTTTGAAGTAGGTACAAAGGAGATGTCAGGGGTAAGTTTTTTGCGCAGAGAGTGGTGAGTGTGTGGAATGGGCTGCCGGTGACGGCGGTGGAGGTGGATACGGTAGGGTATTTTAAGAGACTCCTGGACAGGTACATGGAGCTTAGAAAAATAGAGGGCTATGGGTGACCCTAGGTAATTTCTCAGGTAAGGACATGTTCGGCACAGCTTTATGGGCCGAAGGGCCTGTATTGTGCTGTGGGTTTTCTATGTTTCTATCTCTTTAATTTCTGTGCAACCATTAATATGTTGTTTTCCCTCCTTCATGTAGTCAGGATATAATGGAGCTTTTGGGACGTAGTTGGCATTTATTCATCAACTACTGAACTTTTACATTACTAAGGAAAGAAAACAATCTAGTTAGTGTTTGCATTATTACTTGGCTTTAAAACTGTTGGACTTGCCTATGTTGTGACATTGAAGTCAAAAACGTGTGGCATTGAGTCTCTGGTTATGAATAATGAATAATTTGCTTATTCTCCTATAAAGAAATGGTTAAACATGATTCAATTGTAGAAAATGATACCTTAGTAAATCTATATAGTGAAGATTATACTGTTAAATGTTGAATTGATGCTGATTTTGTGTTGTCTATCATTGGCTTATACTGATTGTCTAAAAATTACAGTATTTCTGTTTTCCAGTGCTTGCACATCTGGGACCTAGATGTCCGCGGTAACCACAAAGGCATGTGGAGGCTGTTCAGAAAAAAGAACCACTTGCTTGTTGTGGGGACACCTTCCTCTCCTTATTCGTAAGCATCATTCTGTCATTAAGCCAATTTTAAATTGAAGCATTTCTTTTATATGATTCCTTACAGCTTACTTGAGAATGTTCTGATCAGTTGGAAGACTTTGTTTTAAAGTTAAATGAGATATCTCCAATTTTCCGTGACTACGTGCAGTTGAATTTTGTTTTGTATAAGACTCTTCATAGAATAAAACATTCTCCAAATGTCTTACTGATACTTTGAGGACATTTCTTTCTTTTTTTAAACAGGGCAAATAAGCCTGCATCAGTTATGCCAATATATCTTGAGCCACCTCCAAAAGAAGATGTGGAAATGAACTGAAGAGGACAATCAAGAAATTTAATAATGACTATTCTTGACTACTTTATGCCACTATATTTAATGTACTGTTATCATGATGTTTACATGTTAAATGAACTGCTTCAACAAAAGAAAACAAAGTTAGAAATGGCTAATACTTGATTAATTGTAAAGCTATTATAGATTTAGTTTTATAAATTATGGATTGATATATTTATTTTACCTGAATGCTGAAACCACATTTTCTGAAATAGAACATGAGAACATAAGAAATAGGAGCAGGAGTTGGCCATCTGGCCTGTTGAGCCTGCTCTGCCATTAAATAAGATCATAGCTGATCTGGCCATGGTCACCTACCAGCCTTTTTTCCATAACCCTCAATTCCCTTACTATGCAAATATCTATCCAACCTTGTCTTAAATATATTGACTGAGGTAGCCTACACTGTTTCACTGGGCATAGAATTCCATAGATTCACCACTCTCTGGGAAAAGCAGTTCATCCTCATCTCCGTCCTAAATCTACTCTCCTGAATCTTGAGGCTATGTCATCTATTTTTTGTCTCACCTACCAGTGGAAACAACTTCCCTGCCTCTCTCTTATCTATTCCTTTCATTATCTTACTTACCTCTATAAGATCTCCTCTCATTCTTTCGAAATCCAGTGAGTACAATCCCAGATGACACGAATCTCTCTTCAGACTAACACGCTCATCTGTGGAATCAACCTGGTGAGCCTCCTCTGCACCGCCTCCAAAGCCAGTATATTCTTCCTCAAGTAAGGAGACCAGAATTGCAAGCAGTACTCCAGGTGCGGCCTCATCAGTATCCTGTACAGTTGCAGCATAACCTCCCTGCTCTTAAATTCAATCTCTCTGGCAACAATGAAGGCCAACGTTCCATTTGCCTTCTTGATAGCCTGCTGCACTTGCAAAGCAACCCTTTGCAATTCATGCACAAGCACTCCAAGTCCCTCTACACAGCAGTAATCTGCCATCTTTAACCATTTAAATAATAACCTGCTCTTCCATTTTTCCTTCCAAAGTGGATGACCTCGCATTTACCAAGATTGTACTCCATCTGCCAGACCCTTGCCCTCTTTAACCTCTCTCTATCTCTCTGCAGACTCTCCGTATCTTCTGTACAATTAGCAATGCCAATCATGTGGTTAGATAGTTTAACTGATGTATCCAAGAGATTATGAATGGGGTTCTGATTTATTCAAGCTAAATGTAGTTGTTGAATTTGACAAAACAGATTTCTTCAAACTAGTGTATTTTCTTACACCACAAGTGTTTCTACTGTAATTATCTTGCTGAATTTTGTACAGATTGTTAGCCAGAATTTTATCTCAAAGCTCTATCATGTCTTCAAATTCTAGAAATATGTTAAGTATTAAATATGTTAAGCTATTGAGGTTTTTTAAAAAAAGATAGGGATTTGTGTATTAGGAGTAAAACTAAAAAAGAAAGATCTATTATCCTGCTGGACTGATGTATTTAAAAGAAAGCACTAACATTAAGGAGCAGGACAATCTAACACTAATTTTTGTTAACTGGAATTGCCAGGTTGTTATTTAATTAACCTCAACTTGGACTTATTATTTCCTGACCTGTTTTATATAAAAGAGGAGCTTGATTATTTGCTTATCTTGGATTGTGTTGTCCATTTATAAATAATTAATGTTTATATTTGTATATAAAAGAAGCCAGTAAGCTATCGGTACCTTTTCAAATTACAGTGTTGTTCTGGGCTGACAGAAAATCATCTGAGCTCCTTGAATGTTTAAACCACTTATTTCAAGCAGGTGCTTTACCCTTTGTTTTATTTCTCCCATGTTGTACCCCAGCACAAGGCAAACTGCAATTTGTATAGCTGAGGTTTTGATTGCTTCAGAATGATCTGCCTGACTCAAATTTACAAGATTATAAAACAGTAATCCTAATTTTAATAAAATGTTTTTAAAGCCTCATTAAAGCTGCTGATGGTTGATGGGATGGTAGAGGAAGGTTGTGGGTGAGGCCTAGAACATCATCCATTTCACACAATGAGCAATACAGTATATACTTGTTTGGTCTACAAAATACGAAAGTGTTCTGTAGCAAGAATTTTTCAAAATGTAGTGTGGAGGGTGTTTAAACAAGGCAAATTGATCAGTTCTTTTTTTAGTTTCTGGTGAGAGAGAATAGTTAACGCAAATTAATTTATGTAGCATCCATCTATATTTTCCTGCAGTGTAGTATCCAGGCCAGTTCCATTCTTAATCTCTTACTGTTATTTAAAAAAAATACACTAAAACTGGATAACTCATTCACTTGTAAAATGCTAACTTAATAGAATTTTGTCTATGGAATGGTGAGGTGGACCTTTTTTGTTTAAGTTTTAGAGTTGACCTTTTGAGTTCTTGTTATCAACAAGTCCCAGGTGGCAGTTGCTGTAGAAAGATCTATTTAGATAGTTGATGAAAGACATTATCTCCAAAAATATGTATATATCTACCAACAAGCAATACTCAAGATAATTGGACATTACTAATTTCTATATGTTTCTTGTCATCTACTAATCCCTAATTTTAAAGTTTGTAGAAATGCTAGTTTTCAAACTGCCAAATTCGTCGTGCCTCAGCTGAAGTAGCAATAAGATTTAATCGTGTGTTAATCCTCAAGTTTTTATTACCTGTGGAAGCTATGTTGAAGTTTAGCAGTTCCTTATTCAACCTCTTCTGGAACTTTAACAGCCATGGTGAGTTTATCTCCGCATAACCTTCACAAATGATTCTCTTTTTGAATGATGAGCAGACCACACGCTAGTACAGTTCCAATTCTTCAACCAGTTTGAAACTTAAGAGTAGCAGAGACTCTTTTATGAGAATCCTATGGAAAAAAATGGATGATTCTATTCAACCTGAAATAGAAAAGACTTTTAATATTTTGTGCTTAACCTGTTGTGGCAGGTGAGTACCTATAACTGCTTTGCATGATGAGACTCTTGAAGTGAGTTGAAATGACTGCGGTAGTTATCTCGCAATTCAATTGGATTGCTTGTTCCAAAGATCTTGACCTAAACCATAAGGAAGTGGGCACTATGCAACATTTTCAATAGCTAACATCAAGCTAGCAAATCTAATAGTTTCTTAAAGTTATTTTTTGCCCCAGACAATCTAGTGTTTGTTTCAGAAGATGGCTACCAGATTTTGATTATTGACTAAGCATTTATAATGTGGAAATTAGTATTAAACACCAGGAACATAAGCTACCAAAATTTGGACTAACTCTTCTAATGACTTTGGGGCAGTTTTTTTTCCTTGTACCTCTGTGATTGTACTTCGTGGAAGGTGCTTTATAAATGCAAGCTTTAGAAGTAGAAATAGAATAAAAGAGAATGTGTTTTAAACTAAGGCCACTGGAGCTCTTGTTCTGCACTTGCTTCGTAGGCTAGTGTGAGAGAAAGTTCCTGCTATCTATTGGCAATCAGTTAATTTCAATTTGACTCAGATCATCATCAAATTCTTGCATATTGAGTTTGTCTGACACTATATGCACAGAGTGAGTTAAATTTGCTGATGTGATGGGTTCTGAACTGAGCTGTTGGTCACATTAACAGTAGTTACTTATTCAAAACGGCAACTGTTGCTGCTTCTCAGAAATATAAAGTTCTCTCACAAATGAGAGCGTTTCTGAAGATCTGTGCATCCTCTATACCTATTTCCATTGTGCCCTTTAGTTAACTTTGGTATTTCAGATACTAAAGCAATCCATTTCCTAATAGGGATCAGACTAGGTGACAACAATAAAGGGATTGCATTTTCATATATTTGATAGATCACTGCACTGTAAAGCTCCTTCACTGTAACGTTACCTGCACCATGAGCTTCAGTTGTGTCTACAGCTTCAGATGGCTTCCTTCAATATTTTACTGTTATTTGCTTAATGCAATGTCATTTCTTGCTACATGTACTAAACATAATGGAAAAGGGATTGTGTAGGTTATGTTGTGACTGAACAACCTACCATTAGCTTTTGATCAGCACTCGAATAAAACATTTTGTATATTATAAGTAAGCAGATGCTGACAATTAAACATGTTTTCAGTATATCCTTCTCTTCATGGAAGATTTTTTTTAATGTTTTTTGCAAATGCATTTTTACTTGGTTGATGTTTCTTTCAGTCATCATACTACTTGTAGTGACTCAAATTAGCATTGTAAATCCAACTATTAAGAAGGGTAAACCATTTTGATGTGAATAATGTTAACTCAATATTGTTTTAGCTTTACCTTGAATCTTGTCAGTTTAGGACTTGAGCCAGTGATTTTATACATATTATCTATAAACCTGTCTAGCAATCAATTGGGGAAAGTTCTCATGTCCCAGCGTTGGAAGTGCAAATATCTGGATTGAGGCAATCTTTTGATTAATTCAATCTAACTGGGGCTACCAATGAAACAAATCTGGGAGATACATACATGTCTGATTACATAATTTGGGGATTATTTTTTAAGATAAAACGTGCTACACATCAGGGTCTGCCAAGTGACATTTTAAGACACTGACTTCACAAGTTTCAGTGAAACATTTTAGAGGTTAAAACCTGAAGACTTATCTGAAGCCCAAAAATGTGCAAAACTGTCTGCAATACTTGTTTTGTATGCTTAGCAATTCCCCCCCCCCCCCACCCACCTTACACTTATGACTGTGTGGCTAAGCACAGCTCCAAGCCATATAACACCACTATCAAGAGTCAGCATATTGGAGGGAGATTGGAAATCTGACTGAATCAGAGGGTCAGCAACTTTAAATTCCTTGGTATTATCATTTCAGAAGACCTGTCCTGGGCCTAGCACGTAATTACAAAGAAAGCACAGCAGCATCTCTACTAACTTAGGAGTTCACGAAGGTTTGGCATGACATCGACAACTTTATAGAAGTTTGTCAGATCTATGGTGAAGAGTATATTGACTGGCTGGATCAAAGCCTGGTAGAAACACCAATGCTCTTGAATGGAAAAGCCTACAGAAAGTAGTGGATAAGGCTCAGTTGATCACAAGTAAAGCCCTTCCCATCACTGAGCTCATCTACACGGAACATTGCAGAAAAGCAGCCTCTATCATCAGGCATCCCCACAACCTCGGTATTGCATTCTTCTCACTGCTGCCATCAGGAAGAAGGCACAGCAACCTTAAGACTCTCGTGACCAAGTATGGGGATAGTTATTACCCCTCAACCATCAGGCTCTTCAATCAAATGGAATAAATTCACTCAGCTTCATTTGCCCCATTATTGAAGTGTTCCCAGAACTTACAGACTCACTTTCAAGTACTCTTCATCTCATGTCCTTGATATTTATTGCTTATTTATTTATTTTTGTATTTGTACAGTTTGTTATCTTTTGCACACTGGTTGAACACCTCAATTGGTACAGTCTCACTGGTTTTATTATGGTTATGGATTTATTGAGTATGCCCTCAAGAAAATGAATCTCAGGGTTTTATATGGTGGCATATTGAACTTTGATAATAAACTTACTTTGAACTTTTGCTGCAGCGCCTCTTACACCAAGTTCTTGTACTGAATCGATTGTAGCCTTGCTTTGAAAGTTTATTTCCTAATTTTAAGGAGACTTCTTGAACTAGGAGTTATTCTTTGAAAGTGGGTGTTTTGCCAGGCCAATTAAATGATCCTACACAAATTGCCCATTGTAATTCATGAGGCTTTGCAGGATCCAAGTGATCTAAATAGACTTTGTCTTTGCTTTCCAGCATTTATTTGTGATAAGCTAAATATATTTTATGACAATTGATTGTCTCTTGATTGACATCCGTTGATTAACCAGTAGGTGCCATCTACAATAGTTAATTGCCTATTCTATAGCAACAGTAACTTCCAAACTACAAATGTTGCCACAAAAAAAAAACAAGGAGTACACATTTGGGAATGCCAACACCTACAGATTTTCTTCCAAATCACACACCATCCTGCATAATTTGTAAAAAAAAAAGTGGAAGTCTTTTTCATCTCTTTCTAAGGCAAAATAATCATGATTTCTTTGAGCCTCTATGAAACATTGTTCTGACCATTGCAATAATTTCTGATCTTGTTCATGGATGAGTTTGTGCATTCCAGCTAAAGAACTTTGACCACCCATCAGTGTGGATGGTCTGTTGTCTTCCCAATTCCTAAATGTGGGTGTTGAGTAGAGGGGAATCAACATCCACAAAAGTGTGCTGTACCTGAAGGCAGTTTTCCACTGTGTACCGACAGTCACCAGTCCACAACAAGTTTATTCCACTGCATTGCAAGAGAGAAAAAAAACATTGCAAGCATTCGTCACAAGATCAAACCTGCTGTGTGAATTACAAAAGGTAATAAAAACACAGAAAACCTACAGCACAATACTGGCCCTTCATCCCACAAAGTTGTGCTGAACATGTCCCTACCTTAGAAACTACTAGGCTTACCTACAGCCCTCTATTTTACTAAGCTCCATGTACATATCTAAAAGCCTCTTAGAAGTCCCTATTGTATCTACCTCCACCGCTGTTGCCGGCAGCCCATTCCATGCACTCACCACTCTCTGAATAAAAAAAAACTTACCCCTGACATCTCATCTGTACCTACTCCCCAGCACTTTAATCCTGTGTCCTCGTGTGGGAACCATTTCAGCCCTGGAATAAAGCCTCTGACTGTCCACATGATCAATGCCCCTCATCATCTTGTACACCTCTATCACATCACCTCTCATCTTCCTTTGCTCCAAGGAGAAAAAGCTGACTTCACTCAACCTATTCTCATAAGGCATGGTCCCCAATTCAGGCAACATCCTTGTAAATCTCCTCTGCACCCTTTCTTTGGCTTCCACATCCTTTCTGTAGTGAGGCGACCAGAACTGAGCACAGTACTCCACGTGGGGTCTGGCCAGGGTCCTATATAGCTGCAACATTACCTCTCGGCTTCTAAATTCAATCCCACGATTGATGAAGGCTAGTATACCATATGCCTTCTTAACTACAGAGTCAACCTGCACAGCTGCTTTGAGTGTCCTATGGACTTGGACCCCATGATCCCTCTGATCCTCCACACTGCCCAATTGTCTTACCATTAATACTATATTCTGCCATCATATTTGACCTACCAAAATGAACTACCTCACACTTATCTGGGTTGAACTCCATCTGCCACTTCTCAGCCCAGTTTTGCACCCTATCAATGTCCCTCTGTAACCTCTGACAGCCCTCCACACTATCCACAACACCTCCAACCTTTGTGTCATCAGCAAACTTACTAAACCATCCCTCCATTTCCAATTCAGGTCATTTATAAAAATCGCAAAGAGTGAGGGTCACAGAACAGATCCCTGAGGCACTCCACTGGTGACTGACCTCCATGCAGAATATGACCCGTCTACAACCACTCTTTGACTTCTGTGGGCAAGCCTGTTCTGGATCTGCAAAGCAATGTCCCCTTGGATCCCATGCCTCCTTACTTTCTCAATAAGCCTTGCATAGGGTACCTTATCAAATGCCTTGCTGAAATCCATATACGCTACATCTACTGCTCTTCCTTCATCAATGAGTTTAGTCACATACTCAAATAATCAATCAGGCTCGTAAGTCACGACTTTGACAAAGCCATGCTGACTATTCCTAATCATATTATACCTCTCCAAATGTTCATAATTCCTGCCTCTCAGGATCTTCTCCATCAACTTACCAATTACTGAGGTAAGACTCACTGGTCTATAACTTCCTGGACTATCTCTACTTATTTTCTTGAATAAAAGAACAACATCAGCAACTCTCCAATCCTCCGAAACCTCTCCTGTCCTCATTGATGATGCAAAAATCATCACCAGAGGCTCAGCAAACTCCTCCCTCACTTTCCACAGTAGCCTGGGGTACATTTTGTCTGGTTCTGGCGACTTATCCAACTTGATGCTTTCCGAAAGCTCCAGCACATCCTCTTTCTTAATAACTACATGCTCAAGCTTTTCAGTCTGCTGCAATTCATCACTGCAATCACTAAGATCCTTTTCCATTGTGAATACTGAAGTAAAGTATTCATTAAGTACCTCTGCTATTTCCTCCGGTTCCATACACACTTTCCCACTGTCACACTTGATAGGTCCTATTCTTTCACGTCTTATCCTCTTGCTCTTCATATACTTGTAGAATGCCTTGGGGGTTTTCCTTACTTCTGCCCGCCAAGGCCTTCTCATGGCCCCTTCTGGCTCTCCTACTTTCTTTCTTAAGCTCCTTCCTCATAGCCTTATAATTTTCTAGATCTCTAACATTACCTAGCTCTCTGAACCTTTTGTAAGCTTTTCTTTTCTTCTTGACTAGATTTATTACAGCCTTTGTACACGACAGTTCCTGTACCCTACCATAACTTCCTTGTCTCATTCGAATGTACCTATACAGAACTCTTACACAAACATACCTTGAATATTTGTCACATTTCTTCCATAGTTTTCCCTGAGAACATTTGTTTCCACTTTAAGCCTCCAATTTCCTGCCAGATAGCTTCATAATTCCCCTTACTGAAATTAAATGCTTTTCTAACTTGTCTGTTCCTATCTGTCTCCAATGCTATTGTAAAGGAGATAGAATTATGATCACTATCTCCAAAATGCTCTCCCACTGAGAGGTCTGACACCTAACCAGGTTCATTTCCCAATACCAAATCAAGTACAGCCTCTCCTCTTGTAGGCTTATCTACATTCTGTTTCAAGAAAGCTTCCTGAATACACCTAACAAACTCCACTCCTTCATTCCTTGCTCTAGGGAGATGCCAATCGATATTTGGGAAATTAAAATCTCCCATTTAGACAACTCTTATTAATACACCTTTCCAGGATCTGTGTCCCTATATGCTCCACGATATCCCTGTTACTATTGGGTGGCCTATAAAAAACACCCAGTAGAGTTATTGACCCCTTCCTGTTCCTAACCTCCATCTACCCCTCCGTGGTGTCCATCTTTTCTGCAATCATGACACTATCTCTGATCAACAGTGCCACGCCCCCACCTCTTTTGCCTCCCTTCCTGTCCTTTCTGAAAGATCTAAAACTCGGCACTTGAAGTAACCATTCCTGTCCCTGAATCATCCATGTCTCTGTAATGGCCACAACATCATAGTTCCAAGTACTGATCCACGCTCTAAGCTCATCTGCTTTGTTCACAACACTCCTTGCATTAAAAAGGCACATCTCAAACCTTCAGTCTGAGTGCGTCCCTTCCCTATCACCTGCCTATCCTCCCTCTCGCACTGTCTACAAGCTTTCTCTATGTGTGAGCTAACATCCTCTTCCCCAGTCTCTTCAGTTTGGTTCCCACCCCCCAACAATTCTTGTTTAAACTCTCCCCAATAGCCTTAGCAAACCTCCCCCCCAGGATATTTGTCCCCCGGGATTCAAGTGCAACCCATCCTTTTTGTACAGGTTACACCTGCCCCAGAAGAGGTTCCAGTGATCCAGAAATCTGAATCCCTGCCCCTGCTCCAATTCCTCAGCCACGCATTTATCCTCCACCTCATTCTATTCCTATACTCACTGTCACGCAGCACAGGCAGTAATCCTGAAATTACTATCTTTGTGATCCTGCTTCTCAACTTCCTTCCTAACTCCCTGTAGTTTTTTTTCAGGACCTCTTCCCTTTTCCTACCTATGTCATTGGTACCAATATGTACCACGACCTCTGGCTATTATCCCTCCCACTGCAGGATATCTTGGACACGATCCAAAACATCCCGGACCCTGGCACCTGGGAGGCAAACTACCATCCGAGTTTCTTTCCTGCGTCCCCAGAATTGCCTGCCTGACCCCCTAACTATAGAGTCCCCTATAACTACTGCCTTCCTCTTCCCTTCCCTACCTTTCTGAGCCACAGGGCCAGACTCTGTGCCAGAGGCATGGCCGTT
The DNA here is from genome assembly GCF_030144855.1 of Hypanus sabinus. Lineage (NCBI taxonomy): Eukaryota > Metazoa > Chordata > Chondrichthyes > Myliobatiformes > Dasyatidae > Hypanus > Hypanus sabinus. Next base: position 42,383,192 of record NC_082716.1, on the reverse strand, counting down.
GCTCAAACAGGAGTACTTATTGTCAAGAGGTGCAGCCGCAGGGGTACTCTCTAGCGCCTGACTCTTCCCCTTCCCCCTCCTGACTGTGACCAACCTGTCTGTCTCCTGCCTATCACTCCTTTCTATCAACTCCTCACTCTCCCTGACCAGATGAAGGTCATCGAGCTGCATCACCAATTCCCTAACCGGGTCCCTTAGGAGCTGCAGCTCGACACACCGTGTGCAGATATGGGCGGCTGTATATGCATCAACAGTGTTTAAATGCAAGATCAAAGGTATTGAAGACTTCAGTAGTCATTTTCATCTTTCATTAATATAAGATGCCTTTAATGTGGATAAATGTGATGTCATTAAGAGGAATCAAAAGGCTGAATAGAGACTGCAAATAAGTGAAAACCATAGAGCAATACAGCATAATATTTGGTGCCGTTGTCATGCAATCTATGTAAATATAGTCAACCCTTCCCTCTTACACAGGTCCTAGCCCTGCCTTTTTTTTACATTCAGGTGCTTTTCCATGAGCATTTAGATGTCTCCATTGTATCAGCCTCTATCATCACCCCCGGTAGTGCTTTCTATGTACCCACTTTTTCTTCTTCTTACGTCGACTCAGGCCTAGGGGGCCGGCGTCAGGCATGATGATGAACTCTCCACTCCTCCCTCTCCCTCATCAGTGTGTTCAGTTCATCTACATTAGCTGCACCGCTATCTTCTAGGAGCGTGTTGACCACAGTCTTGGGAGGGCGCCCAGGGTTCATCCTCCTATGCTTGGGCTCCCATGTGATGACCAGGCTGGCAGGTAGCTCAGGGTGGTGTAGAGAGTACCCCGCTAGTTGCAGTTCTTCTCGCCTTGGTTTTAGTAATGAGCATTTATGTACCCACCAATTTGTGTAAAAAAACACAAAACAACTTCTTTTGACATCTTAAACTTATCTCCACAACTTTACTCTCCTTAAACAGATGACCTGGGAAAAAGGTGCTGTCTGGATTATGTCTCTCGTATTATTCACCTTCAAGCCACCTCTCATCCTCTGTCACTCCAAAAAGAAAAACCTTAGCTTGCTCATGACATGTTCTCTAATCCAAGCAGTATCTTGGAAAACTTCCTCTGAATCTTCTCTAAAGCTTCTTCGTCCTTCCTATAAATGAGACGACCAGAAATGAACACAGTACTCCAAGCAGAGTGGAGCCAGAAAGTACAACATTACAGGCTCTTTGTCCCATAATGTTGTGTCGACCATACAACCTACTCGAGAAGCTGCCTAGAATTTCCCTTCCGCATAGCCCTCTATTTTTCTAAGCCCCATGTACCTATCTAAGAGACCCTTAAAAGACCCTATTGTATCTGCCTCTACCACTGTTGCTGGCAGTGCATTACATGCACCCACCATTCTCTGTGTAAAAAACTTACCTTTGACATCTCCCCCGTACCTACTTCCAAGCATCATAAAACTATGCCCCCTTGTGTCAGCCATTTCAGCCCTGGGAAAAAGCCTCTGGCTATCCACAGAATCAATACATTTCATCGTCTTATGCACCTCCATTAGGCCACCTCTCATCCTCTGTCACTCCAAGGACAAAAGGCTAAGTTTATTCAACCAATTCTCATAAGGCACACTCTCCAGCCCAGGCAACACCCTTGTAAATCTCCTCTATATAGATCCACGTCCTTGCTGTAGTGAGTGAGGTGACCAGAACTGAACACAGTACTCCCAAGTGGGGCCTGACCAAGGTCTAATATAACTGTATTATTACCTTACCACTCTTGATCTCAATCCCATGGTTGATGAAGGCCAACCCACTATACAACTTATTAACTAACACTGTAAATCTGCACAGCAACTTTGAGTGTCTTATGGACACGGACCCCAAGGTCTCTCTGGTCCTCCACACTGCCAAGAGACTTGCCATTAATATTATATACTGTCTTCAGATTTGATCTACCAAAGTGAACCACCTCACACTTACCTGTTTTGAACTCCATCTGCCACTTCTCAGCTCAGTTCTGCATTCTATTGATGTGTCACTGTAATCTCTATCAACCTTCCAGACTATCCACAACACCCCCAACTGTTGTGTCATCGGCAAACTTGTTAACCCATCCTTCTACCTCCTCATCCAGGTCATTTATAAAAAATTCCAAAGAGGAGGGGTCCTAGAACAGGTTCCTGCAGAACACCACTGGTTACCGATCTCCATGCAGAGTACGAACCATCTACAACTACCCTTTGCCTTCTGTGGACAAGCCAATTCTGGATCCACAAAGCTCTCCTTGGATCCCATGCCTCCTTACTTTCTGAATGAGCCTCGCATGGGGAACTTTATCAAGTGACTTAGTGAAATCCATAAGCACTACATCCACTGCTCTTCCTTCATCAAAGTGTTTTGTTACATCCTCAAAGAATTCAATCAGGCTTATAAGGCACGGCCTGCCCTTGACAAAGCAATGCTGACTATCCCTAATTTAATTATGTTTCTCCAAATGCTCATAAATCCTGCCTCTCAGGATCTTCTCCAACAATTTGCCCACTATTGAAGTAGGATTCACTGGTTTATAATTTCCTGGGTTATCTCTTCTCCCTTTCTTGAACAAGGGAACAACATTTGCAACCCTCCAATTGTCTGGTACTTTTCCTATCCCTATTGATGACGCAAAGTTCATCACCAGAGGCTCAGCAGTTTCCTCCCTTGCTTCCCACAGTAGCCTGGGGCATATCTCATCTGAACCTAACTTAATGCTTTTCATAAGCTCCAGCACATCCTCTTTCTTAACGTCGACATGCTCAAGCTTTTCAGTCCACTGTAAGTCATCCCTACAATCGCCAATGTCCTTTTCACTGATGAATACTGAAGCAAAGTATTCATTAAGTATCTCTGCTACCTCCTCCGACTCCATGTACATATTTCCACAATTGCAACTGATTGGTCCTTTTCTCATTTGGCTCATCCTCTTGCTTTTCACATCCTTGTAGACTGCCTTGGTGGTTTACCTTAATCCTGCTTACCCAGATCTTCTCGCGGCCCCTTCTAGCTCATCCTTGTACCTCCTCCTGGCACCCACGTAATTTTCTAGAGCCCTAACAGAGCCTAGTTTCCTGAACCTTTTGTAAGCTTTTCTTTTCTTCTTAACTAGATTTTCTAACACCATGTCTCAGTGGAACATACTATTTGCATAATGTTCTGCATGTTCCCTGAACATTTGCCACATTTCTGCTGTGCATTGCCCTGAAAACATCTGCTCCCTGTGTAACCCCCCGGGACGCCTCAGGCTCGCTCAGCTCGTTCTCGTCTAGGGGGAGCAGACTTCAGCCCCGCCAAACTGGGTAATCAGCTGGTGTTGCTCCGCCTGACTTCACCCTACTCTTCTGAGGCACTGAGCTGACCTCAGTGCTATTGGTCTGGCTGTTACTGCCTTGCCCAAATAGGTCATCCCCCCTAGGCAGTAACCAAAGGGGTATACCTGTTGCTGAGGGGAATGGCCACAGGGGGACCCCATACTAACTTCTTTCTGCCTTTACCTCTATAGGTGTTCACCCATCTAGTCCTTTCGTTCATCCAACTCCAGCTCCTTAATGCGGCCTTTCAGGAGCTGGAGTTCGCTGAACTTCCCGCAGGTGTATTCATCAGGTCAAATGAATTCCCACATCCTACCGGAAGAGCATTCCACAGCCGTATCTGCTATCCCGTCTGCACTGAACTGTAGGCAAATCAGCAATAACGAAAGAAAGAGCCTACCCTTCTTATCTGTCCGTTTGGCCTCAGCCTCCAGAGTCAAAGCCTATAAGCTCCCACTCCGACTCTAGCCCCTACTCAGTTAATGGCCACTCTGGTAGGCCCTATCTCTTGTTTATGGTTTAAAAAAGGGTCCAGTGGTTTAGCGGGTCCAGTGAAGCTTTCACCCAAGGGTTAAGTTAAGTCAAAACCAGCCCCTACAGCACTTCATCATATGAGGTGTGATTTCAATTGGTCTGTAGTCATTAAATGGAGTTGCCTCCTTTGGTACAGGAACGAAGCAGGAAGTCTTCCACAGCACTGGTATTTTTTCCTGACTCAGACTCAAATTGTAAAGGTGATGCAAAATATCAGAAAGCTGGCTTGCACGGGCCTTCCGTACCCTGGGGCCAGTGTTGTCTGATCCAGCAGCCTTACCTTGATGTAGTCTGTTAAGCTGTCTCTTAACCTGACTTGCAGTCAGTGTTTGGTTGGGGGTGGGTGGGGTTTGGGACACAAATGCCAGAGGGGAAAGAGTGGTGGGGGGAGAAGGCTTTGGGGTCAGGGAGGGTGTGTGGTCTGAGCCAGTGGGGGAGGGGACAGCAGGAAGGCCCGTGCTGAACATGTTGAAAAACAAGTTCAATTCATTGACCCTATCCAGACAGCTTTCGATCTTCCTTGCCTTAACCTTGCAGCCAGTGACCTGCTTCATGCCCGACCACACATCTCTTATGCTATTCTGCTGGAGCCCGTATTCCAGCCTCCTCTTGTAGGATTCTTTACCCCCTCAGTTCACTCTGTACTCACCTCAATACTTGTCTATCTCCAGATCTGAAGGCTTTCTTCTTCTTCAAAGTTCTTTCAAATATGGTTTTAATATAAAATGGGTGCAGAGGAATTTCTTCACAGGGTAGTGAATTTCTGGAATTCTCTGCCCCATAAGATTGTCAAGGCCAGTTATTTAAATGTGGAAGTAGATAAATATTTGAAATTTTGAGGAGTTAGGGATATGGGGAACAAACGAGAAGTTGAGGCCATTAAGGATCATCTGTGATCATATTGAAAGTTAGGGCAGGGTGATGGGCCAGATGGCCTAGTCTTACTCACATTATGTAATATGAACAGAGTGCTACTGCTGTTAGTTTTGGATCAGTTATGTAATAAATAAAGGGAGGTGCAGTCTCTTTACACAGTGTTCATTTATCATTTGTTGGCAAACCAGGAGCTAAGCTGTTCCAAGGCACTTGGAATAAAATTCATATTTACTTTTATCTGAAAAGAACATGTAGGTTGAAAAGAGTTATTGAATCATATTTGCAAACAGATAGTTGGAATAAAAATCAATCCAGGATGCAAAACATTTGATGCTCTCTTTCACAACTGCGCCCAGCATTTGTATTGTGAGTTTCCGTTTCACTAATTGAAGCTGGTTCAGCAGCAGAGAACTGCATTGAGATATATCAATGAGAAATGTCACGTTCTGGCTTCTACCCTCTTCCATTCTAGTTCTGATGAAGTGTCTCGGCCCGAAATGTCGACTGTTTATTCCTCTCCATAGATGCTGCCTGACCTGCTGAGCTCCTCCAGCATTTTGTCTGTGTTACTCTTGGACCTATTGGTCTGGTTTCAGTGTATAGATCAACTTGTGCTGAAGTGCAATGAGGAAATGAATTCGATGGGCGCGGAGTGATTATTTAATAGCTTCCCTTCCAAATTCCTTTGTGACATTTGGGTGAATGTGTTTGCTTGAGGGAAAAAAATGTGATTATCACTGAAGTAGTGTTGCTGGAATGTTAAATGAAAGAGGTGTGGGTGAAAGAGAATGTGTTCTGGAATCTTAACCCTTTTGCGATAGGAAATGAGAACTAAAATAACAGCTATGTGCTGACTGGCAGAAGTAAAAAGGCAGCAAATGAAATCCAGGGGTTTGCTGTTAATATAACTTATAAAAGCCTGGTTCTACTAGCAGGATTGGACATGTGGTCTTGGACTGAATTCAAACTGGCAAAACATTTTTGCACTGCAGACTATCAGTTTAGGATATGCTTTACCGCAAATGGCGATTGTGATGAAGATGACCATATTAATTATAAAAGGAGTATTTGAGAATATGAGAGGATCTCGAGGATTGGGTTTGGAGTATGAAAGCACGGGCACAGCCGAATATCTTTTTGCAGACTGGTGTCCACCAACGTATAAAGATTGTTTCACTGAATCTGGTTTAGTAATTACTGTTGCCATGCTGAAGTCCAGATGGTTTACAGAGGAGTGACCCAAACACATTGCTCATCAGTCTTTGTGTAGTCAGCTGGTGAGATTGGTTCCGATGGATGAAGTATACTATAAATCAGTTCTGATGGAGATGATAACAACATGTTCAAATACAGATGTTAATTATAAAGATTGTAAATTGCTGAAGAATACAACACAACCTGTGTAGGTTTGTATATTACTGTTATATAAAAGTCTTTTGATGGTAAAAAAGTGAGAGTTGTTAAATTTAGCCAGTTCTTAAATTTAAAGACACAAGGAAGTCTGCAGACATTGGAAATCCAAACCAATACAGACAACAAGCTGGAGAAACTAAACAGGTCAGGCAGCATCTATGGAAATGAATAAACAGTTTATGTTTTGGGCCAAGACGCTTCTTTAGGATTGAGAAGGAAGGGAGAAGATGCCAAAATAAAAAGGTGGGGGGGGGGGGTCAGAGGGGAAAGAGGCCAGCTGGAAGGTGATGGGTAGAACTAAGTGACTGGGAATGCTTGAGGGCTGGAGAGGAAAGAACGAACCTGCGAGGAGATTAGAGTGGACCACAGGAGAAAGGGAAAGAGCAGGGGATCAAGGGGGAGAAAAATGGTGTTGAGAAGTAGTAAAAGGTCAGAATAGGGAATAGAGGAGGGAGGAGAGATTTGTATACCAGAAGGAAAAATCGATATTCATGACAGCAGGTTGGAGGGGGCCTCATCTTGTTACGGGAATTAAAATGTTTGGCCACTGGCAAGTCCTGCTTGTGGTGGATGGTGCAGAGGTGCTCGATGCAGTTGTTCCCCAGTTTACAATCGGTCTCGCCAAGGTAGAGGAGGCCACATTGGGAGCTCCAGATACAATAGACAACAGCAGCAGATTCGCAGGTGAAGTGTTGCCGCACCTGGAAGGACTGTTTGGGGCCTGAATGAAGGTGACGAAGGAGGTGTAGGGGCAGGTGTATCACTTAGGCCGCTTACAGTAGTAAGTACCTGGAGTGAGAGGGACAAATGGACAAGGAATCATGGAGGGTGCAATCTCTGTAGGAAGTGGAGAGGGCTGGAGGTAAAGATATGTTTAATGGTTGGGTCACTTTAGAGATGGCAGAAATTGCAGAAGCTGGTGGGTTGATAGGTAAGGACAAGAGGGACAAGAAGATGGGGTGAGCGTGGATGTGTGGGAAATGGGGGAGATGGAACAGATGCAGAGGAGGTGAAGAAAATGAGAAAAAGGAATAGCATTTTTGCAGAAGATAAAAGTGGGGAGAAGTATAGTTGAGATAACTGGGGGAATCAATTGGTTTATAAAAGATGTCGGTAGATAGTTTGTGCCCAGAGATGGAGAAAGAGATCAAGAAAGGGGATAGAGGTGTCAGAGATGGTCCAAGTGAATTTAAGGGCATGAAGCAACATCAATTCAGTCAAACATTTAAATTTACTTCCTGATTGAATGATCCTTCATCAGCACTTTCTTGGAAATACATTTACAACTTAACTGGACCATGTAGTAAGTTAAGTGGATCATACAGAGTCTTCACTGTTGCCAAAGTGATTATGTAATAAATTAGTAAACCAGTGAGTTTCTGTGTGGTAGTAAAATCACAAGGTGATGGCGGTACAGCCATGCAGTGGGCTCAGTGATGCAAAGTTTTTTGACCACAATGACAAATCCAGGATAATTTTATAAGAACACTGGAAATGATACTATTTTGGCTTAATCATTAACATGAAAAATATCACACAAATGATTTGACTAAAGCTGGACTTCTGAGCTCTACAAGTCTTTACAATTTCCTGATAGTTCGAAATGAGGGCGTATAAAATTAAGTGCTGGAGATACTGATTTGGGAAGCACCTCTTGAAGAGGAAATAGATTACTTACGAAAGTAACATTTTCAGTGTACATTGCACTGAAAACAGTTTATTAAAGAGCATTTTTAGGCTGCTGTCAGCCCATTAGTCATTAGTGCCCTTCATGATGAGAGAGGTGCAGGCATCTTGGTACTCTTTTGCTTGGCTAATAATGTAACCTATTAGGTGTCAATACTTGGGCTGAGAATATTTCCATGACACCTTGTGCTTTCTTCTTTGAAACAGAGTTTTGTGATGAGGCTGAACTCCAAGCATTTGGACAAGAGAAGAAGCCTTTAGAGATTACCTATTTTATTCTTTCTTTACTAATTGCACCTTGCAATTAGTTGTTTCTCTTTGCACTTTGGTGTTTCAAGTAGGAAGATCAGTTTGTGTCCATTTTGGGATGCAGACGAAGGGACTTTCCAAGATCACCACATAAGTAGGCCTTTTCCAAATCTTCAAGGTTTAGGGCACGTGCACTGATAACCAAATGTGCAGGTTCCATATTGGGTGAGTAAAAGGATCATAGCTTTGCAGAATGTCTGAAAAATCCTCCGAGTTAACTAGAAAGAAAAGCAAACTGACATCAATGTCTTACCTCAGGACAATATCCCCAATATCAATGATCTAGTAGTATTCAGTCAGCCTCATTGGGCAGACTTCACATCCAACACCAGATTCCTGAAGCCGACACTCTGTTCTGAGCTCTATTGTGGATGGAGTTTTGCAAGCAGAAGGATGTGCTCAAAACCTCCTGGAAGGTGTGCAACATTCCCATGGGCTCCCGGGAATCTTTGATCCCAGACCATACAGAAGTGTTGAAAAAGCATTCTGGGAATTTCTGGTGACGTCATCATTGAGAATGGCAGCTTAAGTCACTAGATTCTCCGGAAAAATGCATATTTTGCCCTGTTAACCCATCAAATATAGTATTTTTTGAAAGTATTTGAACAGATAAGAGGGGCAAGAATGGGGAAAAGGAATGGAAATTTAAAAAAGTGACACTGCGGAGACTGTGGACGAGAGGAGTACAACGAGGAGCTCTCCTACCTGACTGCGTGCTAGCGAGGCTGACGATGGGCCTCATTCAGGCAAACCGGCAAGTATGATCGAAATTTTGAAAGAGTTAAGGGAGTTCCAGAAAGATATAAAACAGCAGCTACATGATATTAAGTCAGAGCTAGCCAACATCAATCAAAAAATAGCGGTGGCAGAGACTCAAATTGAGAAGGTGGAAGATCGCGTGCAAAATGTGCAATGGATACTAAGTAAGACAATAAAAATATTAAATCACCAAGAAGGTAAACTGCTTGACCTGGAGGGAAGATCACGGAGTTAAAATATCAGAATATACAACGTTCCCAAAGGAGCTGAGGGTTTATCTATGACAGAGTTTGTTGGAAAGTTGCTGTGGGACGCGCTGGGGCTTCCCTCGATTATGGAGCTGGAACTGAGAGGGCACATCACGCGATCGTCCAGAGGCCTACCCAAGGTAGAGCAGATAAGCCACGCTCAATAGTAATTAAATTCCTTTGATACAGTACCAAGGCGGAGATTATACTAAGGGCCTGGGGTCAGAAGCGGGTGTCTTTAGACATTAATGTAGAAATTTATTTATGTAGAAAATTAATTTAGAAATTAATGTATTTCGACCAAAATTACCCCCCGCAGTCCTGCAGAAATGTAAAGAATACTCTGAAGTAAAGCGAATACTAAAGCAAGAAAGGATTAGATTTCAAACTCCGTACCCTGCTAAACTTCAAGTGTTTTATCAAGATGGGATTCAACTGTATCAGACAGTGGAAGAGGTGACTACAGACATGAAGGCCAGAGGGTTGCCTGTCAGCGTGATCAAACCAAGGGAAAGCCTGGCAGAGGAATTATCCCGCTCTGCTTGGGAAATCGTGCGAGAATCGAGAAGGCAGGAGATGGGAGGAGAAGTATATCAGGAGAGACTCACCCCCTCCAGAAGAGCCATAAGGTTTGGCTAACTTTAAAAACGTTGAGAAGCTAAACGGAAGCAAAAGTAGACGGTGACATACCCATCTCGAAAAATACTTATTATAATGCGGATTTTATATTACTCAGTTATTCTTCTTTATTCAGTCACTTACTCCTTTTTCCCTACCAAAATGAGAATATATACAAAGTGTATATATGTGTGTATATGAGTATGTGTGTGTGTGTGTGTGTGTGTGTGTGTGTGTGCATATGTATATATATAGGAGGAATACACAGGGAAATCATTTCTGTGTAATGGATTTGTTCACTGACTACTGACTTTTATGAATACTGCAATGGGGGCCCTCAACTCACAAGTAGGAGGGGTTATCCCCCACAGCTAGACATTTCCTCTAGCTCAACCCAGGGTCATCTACCGGAGACCTCAGCCTTGGAACCACACCTTTGTTGCCTTTTTTGTTATTATTCGCATTTCTTGGTTCTTATTTGTTCAGGGAGTAGATCAATTAAGTTTTATTCTGCTAATTTCAATGATACATTGACAGATAAATACAGATGGCTAAGGACAAAGTAAGATTCATTTCTTTTAATGTCAATGGGCTATTATATCCAATCAAACATAATAGAATTTTATCCAAATGAAAAGAGAACAAGCCCATGTAGTATATTTACAGGAAACCCATTTAAGTGATAATGAGTATAGAAAACCAAAGAGAATGGGCTTCACTAATTTGTTTTTCTCCTCATATAAATCAGGACACAGGAAAGGAGTTGCTATTCTTATCTCAAGTAAGCCAAATTTTGAAAAAGTATTTGAAATGGGAGATAAGGAGGGCAGATATAGTCTGGTAAGGGGGAATATAGATGGAAATTCAATTACTCTATTGAATATATACGTTGCCCTGGGAAGTGATATTGGTATCTTTCAGAAAATTACTGATATTATGGTAGCGGGAACAGAAGGTCTCCTGATATGTAGAGGAGACTTAAATTTACAATTACAACCAAAGTTAGACTTTTCCAATACAAAAACCTATGAAACAAAATCCTTACATAAGAAAGTTAATACACTTTTTGAAGATGTTGGTTTAATTGATATATGGAGGGACCTTTCCCTGACAGAAGGGATTACACTCATTATTCTGCTTCCCATTCTGTATATATAAGAATAGACTAATTCATAACATTTGGAAAAGACAGAGACAAAATAAACACCTGTGGAATTGGGACAATAGATGTAAGTGGCCATGCACCTATATATTTATCTGTTGATTTTGACCTACAACCAAAGAATACTATTTTGAAACTAAATTCAAGTCTACTAAATGATCCATACTTTAAGGAACAAATTAAAAAAGAAATTGGTCTCTACTTAGAATTCAATGGTAATGGAGAGGTTTTACCTCCCATTTTATGGGATACTCTGAAGGCTGTCTTAAGAGGGAAAATTATAGTGATATCTTCATATAAGAAAAAAATAAGGAATAAAACATTAGAGGAATTACAAAATAGGCTGAAAGAAGTAGAGAAAAACACAAATTGAATTTGGCACAGGATACATTAGGGGGAAATTAAAGGAACTAGGAATGAAATTAATAGTTTGGCTATGCAAGAAATCAGGAAAAATTTAAAGTTTCTGAAACAGAGACATTATGAAAGTGAATCAAAATCTATGAAAATACTGGCGTGGAAACTGAAAAAAAAAAGCAGAAAATACAATTCATAGAATTAGGGACCCAAGAACAAAAATGATAAAAAAAAATAAGCTAAGTGAAATTCAAGAAGCTTTTGAAGTGTTTTACAGAACTCTATATTCCAAAGTTCCAGGGGGAAGCATAACCCAAAGTGACACATCCTTGAATTCTCTAGAGTTACCCACTTTAAGTGAAGAACAAAATAGAACGATGACTGCTGACATAACTGAAGTTGAATTAAAAGCTGCAATTAGTAGGCTTAAATTAAAAAAGTCACCAGGATCAGATGGGTATACGGCAGAGTGGTACAAAGAATTTAAAAATGAGTTAATTCTTGTTTTACTCCCCACACTGAACTGGGCTCTAAAAAAGGCACAAATGCCACCCAGTTGGAAGGAAGCGATAATCTCAGCTATACCGAAAGAAGGCAGGGATAAAATGGAATGCGAGTCATTTAGACCAATATTCGTTCTTAATGTAAATTATAGATTATTTACCTCCATTATAGCCAAACGATTACAGGAGTTTCTACCCATTCTGATACGTAACGATCAGACAGGTTTTATATAACAATGCCAGATACAAAACAATATACGAAGGACACCTCACATTATGGATCATATACAAAAAAATAAAATCGAAGCAATAGTGATAAGCGTGAACGCTGGAAAGGCATTTGATTCGGTTAATTGGAATTATCAGAATGTAATTATCAGCCTTTATATTAAAAAAAAGGAAGAAATGGCAAGATGGAACCTGATTTCTTTTTTCAGCCTCAGTTCAAGGATTGAGTCTATTAAAATGAATATACTGCCCAGACTGTTATATCTCTTTCAGACCCTACCAATAGAGATTAATCAAAATCAATTCAATGAATGGAACAAGATGTTATCAAGGTATATTTGGCAGGGTAAAAGGCCTAGAGTTCACCTCAAAACTTTGCAATTAGCAAAGGAAAAGGGGGGATGGGGCCTACCTTCTCTTAGAGATTATTATTTTGCAGCACAGTTGAGAGCTGTGATTTGTTGGTGCAACTCATCATATGATGCTCAATGGAAAAACATTGAGGAGCGGGTACTTCCCATCCCCATACAAGCAATTTTGACTGATAACAACCTGCAAAGATACATAAATGCTATTGATTGCCCATGGGTGAAATTGACTCTTAAATATTGAAAACTACTGTAAAAGAATATAATCTAGAGGGAGGTATTGCAATTCTTAAATGGTGTGCATAGGACTTGGATTTTACACCAAATAAATTGGATGCTAGATTTAAGGACTGGACAGCTAAAGGAATAACAGTTCTTTGCAACATAATGAAAGAAGGAACACTGTTCAATTTTGAAATGCTTAAAGAGAAACTCTTATTAGAAAAACAAGATTTTTATCGGTATTTTTCAAATATGACAATATGTTAATAGGATGCTTAAGAATGTAACCAAGGCAAGTACATGCTTGATACAGCTATTTAGAAAAGCATATAATTCAGATAACGGTAGTAGAATCATTTCAAGCATGTATAAGGGTTTGTCAAATCTTAAAACACATTTGACTTCATACATTAAAACAAAATGGGAGAAGGAAGGAGGGATATTTATATCTGAGGAAGAATGGACAATAATATGGAGGTATCAATGGAAGTGTACCAGTTCACAGAAATGGAGGGAGTTTGGATGGAAAAACTTGATAAGGTATTTTATTACACCCTCTCAGAAATCCCATTATGATAGTAACCTCCCTGTTTGCTGGAGAAATTGTGGAAATCAAAATGCAAATCATTATCATATTTTTTGGGACTGCCCTGTTATCAAAGACTATTGGAGGAGGTTACTCAATGCCCTACAAGACATCTTTAAATGTGAAATACCCTTAGAGAGTAAGACCATATATTTTGAATATATACCTCAAGAATGGTTGAAAAGAGATAAATATTTAATGAATATACTGTTCGTGGCTGGTAAAAAGACTCTAACAAGGAAATGGATATCACAGGAGAGCCCAACTTTAAATACATGGATGGAAATTACAATGGACATTTACAAAATGGGGAAGATAACAGCATCTGTTAATCATAAGCTGGAACAATTTGATTCATTCTGGGAAAAATAGTTTAACGGCTCATAAGCCTGATTTTATTCTCACAAATCATTGAATATGTTGTAAAAAAAGATCACTTCCTACTTGTACATAGTTTTTTCCTTTTGCTTGTTTTTTTTCTTTCCACTCTTTTCTATAAGTGTATACCTCAGAAAAATACTATGTGGAGATTTGTAACATATATGATTATATAAGTACAATGTCTGAAATACATCTTATGGAAATGTTTGTTTGATGATGAACTTCAATAAAAAAATTACAAAAAAGAAAATGCATTCTGGGATGTATTTAGAACCTTAAGTCTGAACCGTGGGAGGAGAACTTCAGTTTGGAAAGTACCCACCTTCCTGCTTTGCTGGTGTTTTCCTACCCGATGTAAGATGACGAATGAAGCCAATAGATTTTCAATGTTGACTATGTCAGCCACTTTGTAACCCACAAAACCTGTAGTCATCCTCAATTCTAAGGCAAAGGATAAAGAAGTATATATAAAAATATTTAAGAAATCTCAATTTGAGTTAATAATTTGTGAATATATTTACAGTCAAAGTCTAAACTCTATTTTATTACAGGCTGGCCTTGGTTACAAGTTGCATGGAGACTCACTTGTCTCATGTTGTAACCAAATACAATTAGGCAGTGAAACTGTTTTACGGGCGTTGTTTGAACAAGCAAGGTGATATCGTTATTGTCTGTAAAATTCTGTTGTGCTATTATGTGGAAACACAATTCAGCTGAATTTCAGATGCATTGATTGTAGTTAAGATTTCATTCAGTGCCACAGTTTTTGACCCAAGACATGTAGGGTGGTTGTTTTTCTCCCCAGCTCTGATTTGATGTCACTGTATTGCTAGACAGCACTTTGCTAGTGTCTTTAATACTGGTTTCCTAAGCTGTACTGTGAAAATTTCTACAGATGTACCTTGGAAAGCATTCTAGCTGACTGCATCACAAGATCAGAAAAAGCTGCAGAGGATTGTAGACTCAGCCAACTTGATCCTAAGCACTAGCCTCCCCACTATTAAGGACATCTTCAAAAGGTAATACTTCAAAAAGGCAGCATCCATCACAGAGGACCCCCAGCACCCAGGACGTGCCCTCTTCTCATTGCTACCATTGAGGAAATGGCACAGGAGTCTGAAGACACACACTGAACATAATAGGAACAGCTTCTTTCCTCTGCCATCATATTCTGAAGGGATGATGAACCCATGGACACTATTTCACTATTTTTTCTCTCTTTTTGCAAAATATATACATTAAAAAAATATCCTTTTTCCTTTTTGTTTCCAGAAACACGTCTGTGATTACTTGTAGTCCCACCTTGATTACTACCTTAGGAAATTATTTGATAAACATGCTACAAAGGATTCAGTCAATAAACTTAGTTTGAATTTGACATATTATACACAACCTAAACAAATGGTGTCCTGGTTAAATGGCACGCCAAGTCTCTATGATTACAAAACCTTATTAAATGTCTAATCATGTGATATTAACTCTCTTTACTCACAGTGATGCAATAATTTATCACTGAATAAACCCTCATGACCTGAACTAATTAAAGTACACAAAATAGTTATTATTTAAAATAAAGCTAGTTATAAACTGTAGGAACTAGCAGATTCTGAAAGATTATTGTGCTTCCACACTAGTTTTAAGTTGTGGATATGTAACACAAACACAACAAAAAGATGTTATATTGATCACCCGATATCTCAACTAGTTAATAGAATGAGCATGTTCAGCCACACTGAAAGGAAAATCCAAGATTAAGTCTGTAAATGTTATCTTTTTTTTATTTCAGCCTGAGAGGCTGCAAGGAGTTAAAACTGGCATAAGGAATTCTCAAATAAACTGCTTCCCTTTCTCATAGTTGTTAGGCAATTTACTGGAACACAGACTCAGATTAAGATATAACTGGATGTGTTTATGATAACAGAGCTCATGAACCTGTGCTTCCCACTGCTGGTTGTTGGGTTTATCTTGCTCTACATCCCAATGATGCATTGCAGATCTATGCTACAAACGTTCAGAACTTCCCATGCCTAAATGTTAGTTCATGGTCTTTGGCTGTGATCTGGGATTAAGCACTGAAACATGGGATCACCTTCTTCAAGGTGCATCGTGGCTAATTAGAAACATAGAAACATAGAAAACCTAAAGCACAATACAGGCCCTTTGGCCCACAAAGCTGTGCAGAACATGTCCCTACCTTAGAAATTACTAGACTTACCTATTCCCCTCTATTTTACTAAGCTCCATGTACCTATCTAAAAGTCTCTTATAAGACCCTGTTGTATCCGCCTCCACCACCATTGCCGGCAGCCCATTCCACACACTCACCACTCTCTGAGTAAAAAACTTAGCCCAACATCTCTTCTATACCTTCTCCCCAGCACCTTAAAGCTAGGTCCTCTTGTGGCAAACA
This sequence comes from Hypanus sabinus, assembly GCF_030144855.1. Lineage (NCBI taxonomy): Eukaryota > Metazoa > Chordata > Chondrichthyes > Myliobatiformes > Dasyatidae > Hypanus > Hypanus sabinus. The sequence continues at coordinate 42,367,197 of NC_082716.1, read as the reverse complement.
TTTCAGCCCTGGGAAAAAGCCTCTGACTATCCACACGATCAATGCCTCTCATCATCTTGTACACCTCTATCAGGTCACCTCTCATCCTGCTTTGTTCCAAGGAGAAAAGGCCAAGTTCACTCAATCTGTCTTCATAAGGCATGCTCCCCAATCCAAGCAACATCCTTGTAAATCTCCTCTGCACCCTTTCTATGGTTTCCACATCCTTCCTGTAGTGAGGCGACCAGAACTGAGCACAGTACTCCAAGTGGGGTCTGACTAGGGTCCTATATAGCTGCAACATTATCTCTCGGCTCCTAAATTCAATTCCATGATTGAAGGCCCATACACCATATGCCTTCTTAACCACTGAGTCAACCTGCAGCGCTGCTTTGAGCATCCTTTGGACTCAGACCCCAAGATCCCTCTGATCCTTCACACTGTCAAAAGTCTTACCATTAATACGATATTCTGCCATCATATTTGACCTACCAAAATGAACCACCTCACACTTACCTGGGTTGAACTCCATCTGCTAGTTCTCAGCCCAGTTTTGCACCCTATCAATGTCCCGTTGTAACCTCTGACAGCTCTCCACACTATCCACAACACCTCCAACCTTTGTGTCATCAGCAAACTTACTAACCCATCCCTCCACTTCCTCATCCAGGTCATTTATAAAAATCACAAAGAGTAAGGGTCCCAGAACAGATCCCTGAGGCACTCCACTGGTGACCGACCTCCATGCAGAATATGACCCGTCTACAACCACTCTTTGCCTTCTGTGGGCAAGCCAGTTCTGGATCCACAAAGCAATGCCCCCTTGGATCCCATGCCTCCTTACTTTCTCAATAAGCCTTGCATGCGGTCCCTTATCAAATGCCTTGCTGAAATCCATATATACTACATCTACAGATCTTCCTTCATCAATGTGTTTAGTCACATCCTCAAAAATTTCAATTAGGAACCTTTTCCCTTTCTGCTCCTTGATATCCCTGTTACTATTGGGCGGCCTATAAAAAACACCCAGTAAAGTTACTGACACCTTCCTGTTCCTAACCTCCAACCACAGAGACTCCGTAGACTAACCCTCCATGGTGTCTTTTCACCCTGTGGCATGATTTTCTTTCCCTGATTTGCATATGTAACTGAACAATGGCAATGATTAATCCGGGACCAGCCTCCAGTACTCGGTACTTTTAAGTTAGCAGTGTGCATGTATCTATGGAACTCTTGTCTGGTAAACTGTATTCTGGCTCCCTGTTCATACATATAGTCAAGGTCACTGAAGATGATAATGCTGTGAGATTAATCTCAGATTAGCAACTAGCATAAATTTAATCATTCTAACAATTGTTGTGGCTGCAGGTCCATTGTATCTCCTGTTCACTGATTGGTAAGTTGTTGATGAGGAAGCTATTGTTTAGTGCATGAGGACCAGGTGTTGAAATGGTGACATTCAATATAATATCTGTAGCAAATAAAACAAACTGCTGGAGGAACTTAGCAAGTCGAGCAGCATCTGTGTTGGCAACGCCTTGGTTCAAGTTCCTGATTGAGACCCTGCCTGAAATATCGACCGTCCCTTTTCATCCACTGATGCTGCTTCAGCTGCTGAGTTCATCTAGCAGTTTGTCTTTTTTTGCTCCTGATATCAGCATCTGCACACTCTTGTGTATGAAATAATATCTGTCTCCTTTGAAACAGCAAAGTGATAGCACGTAATTTCTCCCCAGCATGGTGTTTAGCATAAGGCTGTTACAGTGCCAGGAACCCAAGTTCAAATCTGCTGCTATCCGTAAGGAGTTTACACAAGCTCTCCGTGCCTGCGCGGGTCTCCGCCCACTTCCCAGAGATGTACAGATTAGTGGGTTAGTTGGTGACATGAGTGCATGGATGTAAGTGGGTGGCACCAGAAGGGCATGTTACTGTGCCTTTTCTTTAAAATCTAAAATCTAAATCTGTCCTCATTATTCTGCAAGCATTTTATAGAAATTCACTTTCTGTATAAACGATTTCACAGGGAGAGAACATATTCTTTTTTTCCATAATCCTTTTCAAATTTGGTTCATTCTGCTGCATAATCTCAGGTTGACTCCAGGATAGAAAATGTTAATTAGTCTGATCGCATTGTGGTTGATTGCAGTCAATGTGGAGGAGTATTTGGACAAGTCTATTGCAAGATGAGTTTCCATGGAGTTCCTTTATCTCTTGGCATAACCTTTGAAGCAGAAGGGAGTTTTCTAAGATTTGCTACATGGGTTATATTGTAATTAACATTCTGCCATCATTTTAGGATTGTTGCACTTCGAGGTTTTGCATATTTTGCTAACTAGCAATAAAACTGCTGTGTGGGATTGGATTCCCCTCAGGATGATGGCTTTACAGAGCTGTTTTGGGAATGGCTTATTAGAAATTCTCCCCATCGCCTTTGGCTCCTGCAATTCATCTTCTCCTCCTCCAGAACCTGAAAACACGGGGGCCAAAAGAACAGCTTTGCTGGATCTGCATAGTAATACAAAGGATAATTGACTGAAGGTGTAAGATCCAACTTTAGGTAACTCTTGAAGATGAAATCTTGACACTTTTGTTCCAAATTTTCCACCTTGAGATGTATTCTGCCTTGGAAAGTGGACAGATTAGTCATAACTGGTAGTTGTGTTCAACAGCTTCCAAAAAGTATTTTATTAAATTGAGCGCATGACAAAGACATGTAGTCATACAGCTCTTTGAGCCAGATCTACTGTCCAATTAGATCATCAAGACTATTTTCCCACCTACTTCCATGCCCTTGGGATTTGCTTAAAGTTCAGGTTGGAGAACTGGACACACCTGCACAATTCATTTTATTTTTTTGAATGAAAATTATTTACCAAGGCTATTATTCCACCCACACTTTGGTATCTGATTCACCTCCTTCCAAATTTCCCAGCAACAGAGAGCTGAAGGGGTTCTTCCAGGTGAGGCACCACCTCACGTAAACCTTTTGGAGTTCTCTATTATACCTGATGCACTGATGTGGCCTTCCCTGCATTGGGGTTCATTTTGTCAAGTACCTCTGCTCTATCTGCTAAAAGCGGAATTTCTTGGAGGAGCAAAACCTCACATGCTGTCTAGGTAGCCTTCAACCTGATGGCATGAACATCAATTTCTCCTTCCTGTGATCTTTTACCCACTTCTCTTTTCCTCTTCTATTTCTCACTCTGGCCTTTTATCTCTTCTTTTCACTGGTACATCACCTCCCCAGGGTGCCCCTCGTTCTTCCCTTTCTCCTATGGTTTACTGTCCTGTCAGATTCCTCATTTTCCAGCCTTTTGCCTTTTATCTTTGCTGTCTACTTGGCTTCACCTATAATCTTCCAGTTAATCCTCTTCCCCTCTGACTACCTTTTTATTGTGGCATCTTCCCCCTTCCTTCCCAGTCTTGAAGAAGGATCTCAGCCCAAAACATCAACTGGTTATTCATTTCCATAGGTGCTGCCTGACCTGCCTAGTTCCTCCACCATTTTGTGTGTCTTGCATTAAAATGAGCTGGTTCATCTTCCAAGAAATTTGGCTGAGTCTTCTCCACTGCAGCTGGTTTTAAGATAAGCAAATGTTAAGCAGTATTTACATTAAAACATTAACAATAAATGCTTATGCTGTGTGGAAGACTTGCCATTGGCACAAAGAGTGAAAAAGGATTTAGGAATGTGATTGTGTGCTATACAAGTAAATAAGGCCAATTGAAAATGTGAGAACATGAGGTTGTACATCAGAGCAAGTTACACTAACATTTCATCAATTTCTGGAGAGACTACACTTTGATTACTGTAGGTGCTTGATTTACAATTGGAAGTAACAAAGTTCTGCTCATATCAACGGAATTTCTAAATAAATAGATGCCTGTCATTTTGAGGTCTTAGATGAAAAATACTTTACAACAGAGTAAAGAATTTTTTTTTAGTGATATTTCAGTGCTTATTAGCATTCAACATATAATTTAAGTATTTTGACTGTTTTGGTATTAAAGATGATGCAAGAGGAAAGAGATCTGGGTTTTCTTATTCACATATCTTTAGTTTTAACAGTCTCACCGTGTAAGACCTACCCTGGTTGGTCCTCCCAAAGTGCAAAACCTCACACTCATCTGCAGTGAATTCCATCTACCATTTTTCAGCCCATTTTTTCAGCTGGTCCAGATCCTGTTGTCAGCTTTAATAGTCTTCCTTGCTGTCCACTACAATCCCAGTCTAGGTATCAGTTGCAAACTTGCTGATCCAGTTCACCACATCAGCGGTTTGACAATCCTGAACACATCTGTACATAGAAGGAGGAGGGGCCAGAAATCAGTGGAGCAGATTTAGATCGACAGATCTGCAGGGCATGATGGAATCCATCTCCGGATATTCAGGAATGAAAGGGAGCAGATTTTTACACCTTTGTGGGCCACAGCTGAGGTACCAAGGACACAAGGACAGAATCAGAATCTTTTTTTAAATATCAGTGGTATATGTCATGAAATTTATTTTTTGCAGCAGCAGTACTTTGCAATACATAATAATAAACATGATAAATTGTCATAAGGAAGAATATATAAAAATAAATTGACATAGTGCAAAAAGAGAGGGAGATAATGGGTAGTGTTTATGGATTCGTTGTCCATTCAGAATCTGATGGTGGAGGGGAAGAAGTTGTTCTGGAATGTTGAGTGTGTGTCTTCAGGCTCCTGTACCTCTTCCTTGATGGTAACAGTGAGGAGAGGGCCTGTCCTGCGTGATGGGGTGGGGGGGGGGGAGCCTTAATGATGGCTGAATTTTTTGCCATTGCCTTTTAAAGGTGTCTTGATGTTGGGGAGGCTAGTGCTCACGATGGAGCTTGCTGAGTTTAAAACTTTCTGCAGATGCTGTGCAGTGGCCTCTGCACATCAGGCAAATGTCCAAACAAAACAAGTGGGTTGAACGTGACAGGTGGACAGGATGATGCAGAAGCCCTGAGCCAAAGGGAATGTCTGGGTGTCCCAAGACGTTATTCTTTGGAATATAAGTCATTGGTGAGGCTTACTTTGGAGTACTGTGTGCAGTTTTGGTCACCTAACTACAGAAAAGATGTAAATAAGATAAAAAGAGTGCAGAGAAAATTTACAAGGGTGTTACCAGGACTTGAACATCTGAATTATAGGGAAAAGTTGAACAGGTTAGAAATTTATTTCCTAGAATGTATGCATAAGGGGAGATTAGATAGAGGTGGATTGGTGTGAGAAGAACAACCTCAGCCTGAACGTGGAGAAGGCAAAGGAAATCATGGACTTCAGGGAGATGTAGATGAACCACCCCCTTCAGCGAATGCATGGCTCCTCCTTAGAAAGAATTAAGTGCACCAAGTTCCTGGAAGTTCATATCATGGATGGCTTCATCTGGTCCCTTAATATCCCCTCCCTGAACAAGAAGGCACAACAGTGCCTCCACTTCCTAAGAAGATTGAGGCAAGAAATGCTCCTTCCCCATCTTAACTGTGTTTAACAGGAGCACCATTGAGAGTGTCCTGACTAGTTGCATCTCCATCTGGTGTGGGAACAATCGAGCATCGGACCAGAAAGGACTGTGGGAACAGCTGAGAGGATCATAGGGATCTCCCTACCATCCATTAGGCACATTTATCAGGAGCACTGTGTATGCAGGGCACTTAGTATTATTAAAGATCCCACTCATCCATCCAGCATCCTCCTTGACTTTCTACCATCAGGCAGGAGATTGTGATGCATAAAAGCAAGAACAATCAGGAAGAAAAACAGTTTCTTCCCCCAGGCCATTAGGATTCTGAACTCCCTGTCCCATTGTATTCAAAGTGTCACTGATTAATCTGTTCTGTGCACAATATTTAATATTAATACACTTTAGTTTGCTATTTATGTGCGATTCATCTGTAGATTTTATCCTTGCTTTCATACATTATCGTGTGTTATGTGTACTACTGTGCTTTACACCCTGGTTTGGAGAAATAATTCTATATTCATTATATACGTTATATACATGTGCATGGTTGAATGAACATAAATTTCACTTGACTTGACTTGATACAAAATTATGTGAGGTATAGCTAGGGTAAATCCAAGCAGGCTTTTCCCACTGTGGTGGCACTAGAACTAGAGGTCAGGGTTAAGGGTGAAAGGTGAAATGTTAAAGGGGAACATGAAGGGGAGCTTCTTCACTCAGAGGGTGGTGAGAGTGTGGAACGAGCTGCCAGAGTAAGTGGTAGGTGCAGGTTTGATTGCAACATTTAAGAGAAGTTTGGATAGGTAAAAGGATGGGAGGGGTATGGAGGGCTGTGGTATGGGGCAGGTCAATGGGCTTAAGCTGTATAATAGTTCAGCACAGATAGGTGGGCGTAAATGCCTGTTTCTGAGCTGTAGTGTTTTATGTCTCTATCGTTGATAGAGACAACAAACAGCAATGGACCAGCACTAATCCTGATCCCTTGGCATTCAACTACTCACAGGCCTCTGGTCAGAGAGGCAACCATCTACAACCGTTCTCTGGCTTTCCCCGCAAAGCCAACATCTAATACAATTTACATCATCTGGAATTCTGGAATGCCAAGCGACTGGACCTCTTGACCAACCTCCCATGTGGGACCCTGTCAAAAGCTTTGCTAAAGACCATGTAGACAACATCCACTGCCTTGCCTTCATCAACTTTCCTGGTAATTTCCTCAAAAAGCTCTGTAAGATTGATTAGACATGACTTACCATGCTCAAAGCCATGCTGCCAATGCCTAAACAATCCTGTCTATCCAAAAACTCATACATACAGTCTCTTAGAATATCTTACAATAACTTTCCCACTATTAATGTCAGGCTTGCTGGTCTGTAATTTCCTGGTTATTCTTAGAGCTTTCTTAAACAGTGGAACAATATTGGCTTTCCTCCATTCCTCCCGTACCCTACCTGTTGCTAAGGTGATTTAAGTATCTCTGCTGGGGCCTCCGCATGTTCTGCGTTTGCCTCTCACAGGGTCCTTAGAAATACCTTGTTATGCCCTGTGGATTTGTCCATCCTGATTTGCCTCCAGACAGCAAACATCTCCTCCTCTGCAATCTGTAGACAGTCCATGACCTCGCTGCTGAATTGATTCACTTCTGCAGGCTCAGTGTCTGTTTTCCAAGAGCATAAAATTTATTTAAGATCTCCCCCACCTGCTTTGGCTGTACATATAGATTATCATTCTGATCTTCCAGAGAACCAATGTTTTCCCTTGAAATCCTTTTGCTCTTAACATATCTGTTGAATCTATTAGGATACTCCTTCACCTTGTCTGCTGGGGCAACTTTATGCCTTCTTTATACCCTCCAGATTTCTTTTTTACATTTCTTGTAATCCATAATCACCTCATTTTTTCCTACCTGCCTATGCCTGCTATACAGCTCATATTTTTTTCTTAACCAGGGCCTCAATATCTCCCCAAAACCCAGATTTCTTAAAACTGTTATCCTTGCCTTTTATTCTGACAGGCACATCCATATCTTGTACTCTCAAAATTTCACTTTTGAAGGTCCCACTTACCAAGCACACCTTTGCCAGAAAACAACCTGTCCCAATCCTTTCTGATACCATCAAAACTGGCCATAGAATCTCAACCTGAGGACTAGACCTATCTTTCTCTCTAATTATCTTGAAAATAATAGCATTATGATCACTAGATGCAAAGTGTTCCCCTACACAAACTTCTGCCACCTGCCCTATCTCATCCCTTAATAGGAGATTAACATTTGCTTTTCTAAGATGAGGGACCCAAAACTGTTCACAATACTCAAGGTGAGGCCTCACCAGTGCTTTATAAAGTCTCAGCATTACATCTTTGCTCTTGTATTCTAGTCCTCTTGAAATGAATGCTAACATGGCATTTGCCTTCCTCACCACCGACTCAACCTGCAAGTTAACCTTCAGGGTGTTCTGCACAAGGACTCCCAAATCCCTTTGCATCTCAGATTCCTGGATTTTCTCCCTGTTTAGAAAATAGTCAGCACATCTCTTTCTACTACTAAAGAGGATGACCATGCATTTTCCAACATTGTATTTCATTCAGCCAATGCTCTAAACATATTAGTAACTTTCCTGTAATACCATGGGCTCTTAACAGTAAGCAGCCTCATGTGTGGCACCTTGTCAAAGGACTTCTGAAAGTCCAAATATACAGTATCCACTGCATTCCCTTTATCTATCCTACTTGTAAATGCCTCAAAGATTTCCAACAGGTTCATCAGGCAGGATTTTCCCTGAATGAAACCATGCTGACTTTGTACTATCTTGTCCTGTGTCACCAAGTACTCCATCACCTCATCCTTAAAAATTGACTCTAACATCTTCCCAACCATTGAGGTCAGACTAACTTTCTTTTCTGCTGCCTTCCTCCTTTCTTAAAGAGTGGAGTAATATTTGCAATTTCCCAGTCCTCTGGCACCATGTGGTGTCCAATGATTTTTGAAAGATCATTTCTAATGCCACCACAATTTCTAACGCTGCCTCTTTCAGAACCCTAGGGTGCAGTTCATCTGGTCCGGGTGACATGTACATTTAGGTCTTTCAGCTTTTTGAGCACCTTCTCTCTTGTAACTGCACCCACTTCTCTTCCCTCACACACTACAACATCAGGCATACTGCTCGTGTCTTCCACAGTGAAGACTGAGGCAAAATACTAATCTAGTTAATCAGCCATCTCCTTGCCCCACATTATTATTTCTCCTCCCACATTTCTCGTGGTCTTATATCTACTCAAATTGATCTTTTATTTTAACATACTTGAAAGAACTTTTACTATCCAGTTTGATATTATTTGTAACTTGTTTTCATATTTCATCTTTTCCCTTCTAATGATTTTTTTAGTTGCTCTCTGTAGGTCTTTAAATTTTCCCAATCTACCTTACCACTAATTTTTGCTTTGTTATATGCCCTTTCCTTTGCTTTTACAATAGCTTTGGCTTCTTTTGTCAGCTATGGTTGTACTATTTTAGCATCTGAGTATTTCTTCATTTTTGGAATATATATGTCATGCACTTTCATCATTTTTCCCAGAAACACACGCCATTGCTGCGCTGCTGACATCCCTGTCAGCAGCTCCTTCCGATTTACTTTGGCCAACTCCTCTCTCCTACCACTAAATTTCCCCTACTTCACTGAAATACTGCTACGTCAGACTTTACTTTCTCCCTATCAAATATCAAGTTGAATTCCAGTCATATTGTGATCACTGGGTTCTTTTACCTTAAGCTCCCTAATCACCTCTGGTTCATTACATAACACCCAATCCAATATAGCTGATACCCTAGCAGGCTCATTGACAAACTGCTCTAAAAAGCCTTCTCATAGGTAAGAACAAACCCTGAGTCTCAATTTTGCCTAGACAAATGAAATGATTGTGGACTTCATGAAGGTATAGGTTGACCACTCTCCATTACACATCAATGGCTCTGCTGTAGAGAGAGTGAAGGGCACGAAGGTTTTTGGTGTGCATATAACAGATGATATGTAATCTGGACCCACAATATCTCCTCACTAGTCAAGAAGGCACTGCAGTGATTACACTCTCTGATGAGTTTGTGCTGTGTCCCCATTCTAACAGCCTTCCTCAGGAGCATCATTGAGATGATCCTGTCTGGCTACATCATTGTGCGGGTCAGAGGCTGAAAGGTGTCAGACCACAAGACCCTACAGGGGACAGTGAATCTGCTGCGAGGATCATGAGGGTCACTCCCTCTCCCATTTACTGGGAACATTGTAGATGAAGGGCCTAAAGCATCTTTGAGGAACCCTACCACCCATCCATCAATCCCTTTGATCCACTTCTGTGAGGAAAGAGGTACAGAAGCATCAGACTAGGACTGTCAGACAGACTACTGAATACGAGGTCCCACCACTAGGACTGTGAGCTGTTTACTGTACTGTTTCCTGTTTACCTCTGCTGGCCTTTACTATTATATTTTATTAACTTATTCATCGTATAATATTTTGGTTTATGTGCTGTGTGTGTGATATTGTTCTGTGGGTGCACCATGGTCCGGAGGAACATTATTTCCTTTGGTTGTATAGTCAGATAACTGTGAACTTGAATTTGAGCTGTCTGTATGCTGGGAGTAGAAATCCAGTCAAGTGATTAGACTTGCCGAAGTGCAGGTGTGAGGCGGCACGGTCGTGTATCAGCCGTAGGGTGAGCTGGATCCTTTGGTTCCACAGGTGACGTGTTGTTCAGAGACTTCTTCAAGCTGGCTTGGTTGAAGTGCCCCGTGATGATTGGAAAGGCATGAGGCTGTGCTATCTCATGACTGCTAATCACAGTGTTCAGCTCCTCCAATGCCAAGACTCCTAAGGTATTTTGTAACCATGTGATTCTATCCGAATATCATTGTCCACCGGAAGGAATCTGTCATGTGACACTATCGCAGAATCTTTAGCTTTATATTGGTTGTCAGTTAGTGAGGGTGTCTTGTGCCGACTCATCCTTCCTGATAGGCTTGCTCCCTGTGGCCATCTGGGAGACCCGGTGGGCTGCTGGCTGCATCGATGTAGTCCATTGTTGCAGTGTGATAGGACAATACTGGTTCCACGCTTTCCTTTCACATGATTGAAAATTCATTTCCTAATTCAACGTGCTAACTATGTAAATAAATTAATATAGCATATGACAAAGCAAAAATAAGCTTCCCAGTGAGTCATCCTTATCACCCCGGTAACCTATGCCGTCACTGGCAACAAAAGAGCTGGTAAAGCCAGTACTATTAAATAGAATTGCAAGTGCTCTTTAGATTAAGGAAGAGGTTACGAGAAAATTGCTTGGGTCAACTACACCCAAAACTAATCCTTTATTTATTTGTGAATGATCATACAGTCTCTGTTAAGAATATTTTTAAAACTTTGAGATAAAGAAACATGATTTTATTTCTGAGATTGGTTTGGAGGAGGGGTTGTGTATAGGAATAATTTAAATTTACCATGTGTCTTGCCCACTCCCACAGGCTATGATTTCTATGTTGGTGAGAAGGTGATCCTAAGAAATGGCATTGGTGCTTAAGTGTGATAATTGTTCTCTGATGACCTCATCATGTCTGATATTAACCTGAGCAAGAAAAACATTCCTCATTTCCTGTCAGTCCAACCCAGGGCCAACGGCAGATTGCAACTTGCAAACAATTCTGTAAGACCATATGACATAGGAGCAGAATTGGGCCATTCAGCCCATCGAGTCTGATCTGCCTTTCCATCATGGCTGATCCTGGATCCCACTCACCCCATGCACCTACTTTCTCACTATATCCTTTGATGCCCTGACCTCCTTTAATATACCCACTGACTTGGTCTCTACTGCAGTCTGTCGCACAGCATTCCACAGATTCTCTACCCTCTGGCCTTCCACCTTACCTCTGTTCTAAAAGGTCGCCTCTCAATTTTGAAGTAGTATCCTTTAGTTCTGTATATCTCCACCAAAGGAAACATTCTCTCCACATCTACCCTATCTAGTCCTTTCAACATTCGGTAGGTTTCAATGAAATCTCCATGCATTCTTCTAATTTCAAGTGAGTGCAGGCTCAAAGCTGCCAAATGCTCCTCATATGTTAACCCTTTTATTCCCTGGATCATCCTCATGAACCTCCTCTGGACTCTCTTCAAAGACAGTACCTTTTCTAAGATATGGATCCCAAAAATCCCAAATCCTAATACTCCAAGTGCGGCCTGACTAGTGTCTTATAAAGCCTCAGAATTATTTTCTTGCTTTTATATTCTATTCCTCTTGAAATCAATGCCAACATTGCATTTGCCTTCTTCACCACAGACTCAACATGTAAATTAACCTTCTGGGAGCCTTGCACGAGGACTCCCAAATCCCTCTGCACTGCTGATGTTTGAACCTTCTCCCTATTTAGATAATAGTTGGCACTATTGTTCCTTTTAGCAAAATGCATTATCAAACATTATTCCATCTGCCATTTTTTGCCCATTCTTCCAATTTGTCTAAGTCCTGCTGCAATCGCATTGCTTCCTCAGCACATCCTACCCCCTACCTATCTTTGTATCATCCGCAAACTCTGCCACAAAGCCATCAATTCTGTTATCCAAATCATTGACAAACATTGTGAAAAGTAATGATCTCAATACTGATCCCTGAGGAACACCACTAGTCACTGGCAGCCAACCAGAAAAGGCCCCTTTTATTTCCACTTGCTGCCTCCTGCCTGTCAGCCATTCCTCTATCCATGTCAGTAACACTATAGGATTTTATCTTATTAAGCAACCTCGTGTGGCACTTTATCAAATGCCCTCTAAAAACAAAGTAAGTGATATCCATTGCCTCTCCTTTGTCCACCCTCCTTGTTACTTCCTCTAAGAACTCTAAAAGGCATGACTTCCCTTTTCAGAAATCGTGCTGACTTCAACTTATTTTATCATTAGTCTTCAAGTTCCCCAAAACCTCTCTTTAATAATAGACTCCAACACTTTCCCAACCTCTGAGGTTAGGATAACTGGCTTATAATTTCCTTTCTTTTGCCTTCCTCCTTCTTAAGGAGTGGAGTGACATTTGCAATTTTCCAGTCCTGCCATAATCAAGTGATTCTTGACAAATCATGACCAATGCATCCGTTATCTCTTCAGCCACCTCTCTCAGGACTCTGGGATGTAGTCCATCTGGTCCAGGTGACTTATCCATCTTAAGACCTTTGAGTTTGCCTAGCACCTTTTCCTTTGTAACAGCTAACTCCTGCTCCCTGACACTCACGGACTTCTGGCACACTACTGGTGTCTTCCACAGTGAAGACAGGTATATTATGTATCCATTACATTCATTTTCCATTTCTTTGTCCTCCATCACTACCTCACCAGCATCATTTTCCAGTGGTCTAATGTCAACTCTCACCTCCCTTTTACTCCTTATATAACTGAAAAAACTTTTGGTACCCTGACTTATATTATTGGCTAGTTTGCCCTCATATTTCACCTTTTAAGTTGCCTTATGTTGGATTTTAAAAATTTCCCAGTCATCCAAATTCCCACTCACTTTTGCTACATTATATGCCCTTTTCTTGCCTTTTATGCAGCCCTTAATTTCCATTGTCAGTCACAGTTGTCAACCCTTGCCATTTGAGAACTTCTTCTGTGGGACATATCTATCTTGTGCCTTGCGAACTATTCCCAGAAACTTCAGCCCTCTCTGCTCTGCCTTCATGCCCACCAATATCCTTCACCAATCCACCTGGACAATCCTCCTTTCTCATGCCTCTGTAATTCCCTTTATTCCATTGTGATACTGATACATGTGACTTGTGCTTCCCCTTATCAAATTCCATTTCTTTACATTAAGCTCCCTAGTAAGATCTGGATTATGACACAACATCCAATCTAAGATAGCCTCCCCAAGTAGGCTCAAGCACAAGCTGATCTAAAAACCCATCCCATAGGTATTCAACAAATTCCCTCTCTTGCGATACAACACCAACCTGATTTTCCCAATCCCCTTGCATATTGACTTCCTCCATTACAGTGGTGTCATTACCCTTATGACATGCCTTTTCCACCTTCCTTTGCAATCTCAGCCCCACATCTTGGCTAGAATTTGGAGGCATATATACGATTTTCATATTTATTTTTACCTTTCAGTTTCTTAACTCCACCCACAAAGATCCAACATTCTCTGACCTTATGTCATCTTTTTCTAAAGATGTAATTCCATCTCTTAACAACAGAGCCACACCACCACTTATGCCTTTTTGCCTGTCCTTTCAATACAAAGTATATTCTTTAATGTTAAGCTCCCAACTATGGTCTTCTTTCAGCCATTACTCAGTGATGCCCACAACGTCATACCGACCAATCTCTAATTGTGCCTCAGTTTCATCCACCTTATTCCAAGTGCTATGCACATTTAAATACAACACCTTTAGTCCTGCATTCTTTGTGCTTTTGAATTTTTCCTCAGTGGTATAGTTCAACTCTTCTTTTCATTTTGCATTTGTACCCAATCATTGGCTTGTTCTTCCTTACATTAATGTTACATTCATCATCTGCTTGTAAACACATACATTTACTTGTTGGAAGTAGCAGGAATAGGGTCACTTCTTCTGGCCAAGAAAGGAAAGTTCAATTGTTTCTTGCCTCAGGCTCTTAGCTCTTAGCCACCCCAAGTGTTTGTTTGGCTCCTAGCGATGGTATCCTGCTGTTTCAAATTGTGCTTCTGATCTCTGCTGTTGCATTGAATCATAGAGTAGACAATTGGCATGTAAGAGCTTCCTTTTGGAAAGCAACCCAGTCAATCCCATTCACTTCCAAGGCAGTATGAAAGGAGACAAAGTAGTCGCCCATGCAGCAGGTTTGCCTCTACATGCAGCTGATGAATCCAAAGGAACGGCAGAGACCAATACAGAGACCAGCGGCATCACTAAAGTTGCCGTTCAGCATTGAGCTCAACATACAACTGCCTTAGGGATTCCAGCTCTGGATCTTTCCTCAGACTTCCCTATGAGGGTGTGTAGTTGGATGCTAGTGAAAGTTTGAGATCAGAGTTTTCCTTCTAGATGAGCTAACGAGACTCATTTGCCAAACCTCTTTGTATCTCAAACCTTTATAAAAAAAAGCTTTAGCTTTACAAAAAAATCATCTCATCACCTACAGTCATTTTTCTGGGTGTATTTAGACATTACTATTATGGAGTTCCCAGTATTTCAAAGCAGTGAAGGTTTTAATTCATATACTGCTTTTATCAACACTTTCATAGTATTGCCAAGTGCTTTATGACTGTTGAAATACTTGTGAAGTATTGTTGCACCTCAGTAGACAAAGCCAGGAATGAAAATTGGAGGGGCAGAAGAACTGGTTGTGTAATCCTCATGTAAAGAGGGTTTCTTCCTTTTGTTAACTAGCAGGAATGCTAATTTACTGATAACGAGAATGGTATTCCTTTGTAAACCAAATGGGGATTAAAGTTCTTTCTTCTGAGTCTGTAAGCTTTTGCTGACGGGCTTTTGGGCAGATCGGCGCGAGGGGGTCGAGAGAGAGGACGCAATGCTCTAAGCTGGGCGAGGATCGGACCCCAAAGGGGGTCCGAGGCCGGGAGATTCTCCGAGGGGGGGGGGATGAAGCTAGATGTGCTTGGTTGACCACTCGGAGGGTCCTGAGCTGCCAGTCGAGGAGTTCAGAGGGGATCGAATGGTGGCCAGAAGACTTCAGAAATTGAGCTCCAACGAGTTCCAACGAATCAAAGTGAGTTTGATTGATCTTCAGAGTGATATAACTGCACGTCGGTTTCAAAAAGACTTTTGGATCAAGAATGATTTGCCGATAAATTTTTAACACTGTGGGAAAAACCCCAAAGACTTTTTAATGCCTTTCCTTCAACATACTTGGTTGAGAGTGGATTCTGCAAGGTAGTTTCCTTGACAAAAACCAGGAACAGAATTAATAATCGCAACAAGAGGTGACCTCTGACTGACATTGTCTAACTTGGAGACCAATATCATGAAACTTGCAGAAATACACCAAGCTCAAGGATCACATTAGGCCTGATAGATGTTTAATTTCATACAGTCTTTTTTAAAGTATTGTCCAATATGTCAGAATGTTCAAGTTTTTTTGGTGTTCAAAAATAAATGATTTTCTGTATATTTTGTTCGTGTTGTATCCCTGTTTGAAAGGGGGTCCCTGGAACCTGAGAAGAGCTCCTAAGGGGGCCGTGGCCAAAAATGGTTGAGAATTATTTGTCTATTACATCAGGTGCTCCCACAGTGGCCTCTTCTACATTGCTGAGACCCATTGTAAATCAGGGCACTGCTTCGTAGAGCAACTCTGTTTCATTCACCGAAAGCAGAATTTCCCAGTGGTGAAATATCTTAATTCCAATTCCTATTCCCCTTTCGACATATCAGACCAAGGCTTCTTCATGCCATGATGAGGCCAGACTCGGGGTGGAAGAGTATCACCAATATTCCGCCTGGATAGCCTCCACTCTGGCCTCTTACCTCTTTTCACCTGCCTATCACCTCCTTCTGGGCTCTTCCTGCTTCCCTTTTTCCTATGGTTCACTCTCCTCTCCTACCAGATTCCTTCCACTCCAGCCCTTTACTTTTCCTACCCACATGGCTTCACCTATCACCTTCTAATTATCCTCCTTTCTCTAAATCCTCCCACCCCCCATCTTTTTATTCTGGCATCATCCCCCATCCATTTCAGTCCTGAAGAAGGGTATCAACCTGAAATGTTGACTATTCATTTCTATGAATGCTGTCTGATCTGCTGAGTTCCTTCAAGTTTTTATGTATGTTGCTTTGGATTTCCAGCACCAACAGAACTTCTCATGTTTATTAATGACTACTTTTGTACTTGCTCAGAAATTCAATAAGCCTCTTGAGTATGACCTAATCGTTACATCTACCTGACAAGTTCCTTCTTAGGTTTAATTTGCATGGTACTTAGTAATTTTAATTATAGATTGCTATGGGATCACATTCCCAGAACTAGTGTTACACTGTAACTTCCTGGTTTCTTGTTCTCTTTATCAAAATAATGGCGTTCAATCTGCAATTTAACAATCTATGGCAATAATTCCAAAAATAAATATCTTGGGAAGTTTATGGGTACACTTTCCTTTGCTTCCTCAGCCAGCATCTTTAAAACTTTGAAGTGGAAATCATCCAGCCTTGAAGCTCCAAATGAAACACTGAGATAATCAATACAACATAATTGATTTCATTTAGAAAACTACAGCTAAACGAGCCTATCATTGCTTGGGAGGTGGATCACCAATGAAGAAAAGACCGCTAGAAATATTCAGCAGTTTGGCACCATCTGTAGAGAGTGAAGCAGAGCTAGGTCCTTGAACCATAATGTTAAGCTGCTTTTTCTTTTATTTATGCCTTCCCACCTGCTTTTAATTTCCAGCATTGGATAGAGGTTTTGTCATTCCTCCACTCAGGTTTAATTCACTAATTTCAGCCAAGCATGAAAAAGCAAAACTAGGTCTTATGAGCGTAACCCCCGGGTCGCCTCAGGCTCGCTCAGCTCATTTCGTCTAGGGGGAGCAGCCTTCAGCCCCGCCAAACTGGGTAATCAGCTGGTGTGGATGCTGTGTGATGTCCCCGCCTCACCCAAAACCAGACAGTACACCATAAGCGATTAAATGAGTACAATTTATAAAGGTTACTATAACTAAGTGATTAATAACGATACAGTATATATGAAGAGAAAAAAAATAAAGAAAAGGCGCCAAACTTATCAAAGTCCAAACCACTTAGTGCACAACCGTTGGAGCTCAATTTCTGAAGTCTTCTGGCCACCATTCGATCCCCTCCGAACTCCTCGACTGGCAGCTCAGGACCCTCCGAGTGGTCAACCAAGCACATCTAGCTTCATTCCCCCCCCCCCTCGGAGAATCTCCAGGCCTCGGACCCCCCTTTGGGGTCCGATCCTCGCCCAGCTTAGAGCATTGCGTCCTCTCTCTCGACCCCCTCGCGCCGATCTGCCCAAAAGCCCATCAACAAAAGCTTACAGACTCAGAAGAAAGAACATTAATCCCCATTTGGTTTACAAAGGAATACCATTCTCGTTATCAGTAAATTAGCATTCCTTCTAGTTAACAAAAGGAAACCCTTTCCCAACAATAACAAAGAGAAAAAAGAAACCCCCTTTACAGATAAAAAGAAAATTAAATAATTAGTGGAATAAGAGAGAGAAAGGTACACTGAGGTAGTGTTCATGGGTTCATTGTCCATTCAGAAATCTGATGGCGGAGAGGAAGAAGCTATTCCTGAAATGGTGAGCGTGTGTCTTCTGGCTCCTTTACCAAGTCCTTAACAGTAGCAGTGAGAAGAGTGCATGTCCTAAGTGATCAGGGTTGTCAATGATAGATGCCACCATCTTTGAGGTATTGCCTTCTGAAGGTGTCCTGAATGCTGGGGAGAATAGTGCTCATGATGGAGGTGCTATAATAGGCCATTACTTCCTACAAAGTGAAACGTAACACCATGAATGGCAGTAATGCTTCACTCCCAGATGAGCGTAACACCCTTTATGCACACTTTGAAAGGAAAAATAAAACTACACCTGTGCAAATCTCTACAGCATCTGGTGACTTCATGATCTCTGTCTCAGAAGCTGACACCAGAACATCTTTCAAGAGGGTGGGCCCTCGCAAGGCATCAGGCCCTGATGGTGTACCTGACAGGGCTCTGAAAACCTGTGCCAACCAACCGGCAGGACCACTCAAAGACATCTTCAATACCTCACTGCTGCAGTCAGAGATTTCCACGTGCTTCAAAAGGGTGACAGTTATACTAGTCCCCCAGAATCCTAATTCCTCTGAATTCCTTCACAGACTTGTACCTCCCTATAACTAAGACCATCTCTAGCTCCTCCACGTTAACAGCATTACTCGAATTTTGGCTCTTTGCTCTTCCTGGATATTATTTGCTTCCATTCCGTCCTCACTATTTCTCTTCTCCTCACTTGCCCATCACCTCCCTGTGGTACCACACCAACCCCACCCCCACCCCGCTTCCCTTTCTTCCATGGTCCACAATCCTCCCCTATCAGATTCTTTCTTCTTCAGCCCTTCACCTTTTACTTACTATCCCCCATGCCCAGCCACCCAGCAACGACTCCAGCCTGAATGTTACCGAACATCACATCCAGTGGAGTGAACCGGCCCTGACCACAGACTACACCACAGCTTGGGGCCCAGTCCTCACACATACACGACAACAAGCCCACATAGATAATCCATAAAATACAAATATACGTTTATTTAATCCAAGCTCCACCCCCGTCCCCAGCCTAACAAATCTTCAGTCAACCACAATAGAGCTTGCCCTAGCTGAGCAAACTCTGGAGAGGGACAGCACCAATTCCAGCCAGGATGCTGCGCCATGCCTCCCTTGGTGAAGTGCACCGGCTTCAACGCCTCTCTCCAAGTGGCTGGAAACAGGTGATATTCCTTGCTTGAGGCCTACTCCTTGCTAGGACTGAGGCCAAGCCCTCCCCCGCCATCCTCAAGCCCCTGTTCTCAGCCAATAAATCAGCGAATTGAACTTGCTGAATACCAGATTAACAATGTCCAAAATGGTCTTAGAATCACAAGCAAAGCGACCACGACAGCCACTCACTGTAAGCCTCCATCAACTCAGGCAGCAGCAGCATGCACAGCTCCTTCATTTTTCTCCACCAGCAAGCAGCTTGCTGATGGCATAGACCTGCAGTGCTTTAAGTTCTTAATGTAAAGCAAGATCTTGCGACCATTAAAAATATGTTTAAATAGGACAGTAACACCTTATTTTGACCCTGTAGAAGCTGTTGTGACCAAACATGCCGCCATCTTGCCAGGAAATATTTTGCCAGAGCTTGAGATGATTTGGGTTATGAGGCAATTCTTCTTCTTCATAAGTCCTAAGTCAACACGAAAGGGGCAAAGGCTGCCAACAGCAGCATACCAGAGCCCTCTGGCCTTGGTCGAAGGTGATTGGCCCTGTGGCTTCCACTTTCATCACATGACTTCTACGGCTTCTAGGCCAAGATTCTTCTCTGCCAGGAATGAGATCTTTGGAGCTCTGGGTTTCTACAAGATGGGGTTTTAGCCCCATGCCCACAGCTCCTTTCTCAGTCAAGACTTTGGACCATCCATGGTGGGGTTATTCGGCACTTGGCAAGTGCCAATAAAAAGAAGTTAGTTTAAAGCAGAGAGGACATTCTTAGAGCAGGCTCATGTAAGAGTGGAAGAATTGAGGCTTTGGCTCGAGAGGCTTCAATGGAAAGACACGGAAGCAAAGGTAAGCTTCTGGGAAGTTTTGTTCTCATTTCTAGTGAATCTGTGCAATGCTTTGCCACAGACTGTGGTGAAGACCGTCTGTGGGTATACTTAAAGCGGAAGTTGGTAGTTTCCTGATTGGTCAGACCATTAAAGGATATGGTGAGAGGGCAGGTCTGGGGTCAGCCATGGTGGTATGACAGAGCACTCGATGGACCGAATGGCCTAATTCTGTTCCTATGTCATATAGCCTTACGGTCTTATTGCATAGGTGGAGACACGGGGATGACAGTCGGGACAGTGGAGAACTCCGCTTGCAGGATGTGGTATGACAGGGAGAACTTCAGAGTCCCTGATGGCTACAGCAGCAAGAAGTAAATCCAGCTGCAGCTTCTTACAGTCCGCATTACAGAACCGCAGCTGGATTTGGATGAACTTGGGATCATTTGGGAGGCTGAAGGGAAGAACTGACAGCAAGTACAGGAGGTTGTTACATCCCAGGTGCAGGACACAGATAGCAGGGTGACTGTCAGGAGAGGGAAATGGGTTAGAGAGCCAGTGCAGGTACCCCTGTGGCTGTTCCCTCCAATAACAGGTATACTGCTTTGGATGCTGTTGGGAGAACAGCCTACCAGGGAAAGCCACAGCATCCAGGTCTCTGGCCTTGAGCTGCCTCTGTTCCTCAGAAGGCAAGGAGAAGAGAAGAGGATTCACTGGTTAGGAAAACAGAGAGGAGTTCTGCGGATGAGAACTAGATTCGCAGATGGTATGTTGCCTCCCAAGTGCTAGGGTCAGGCACATCTCAAACTGAGATCGTAGGATTCTTAACAGGGAGAGCGAGTAGCCAGAGGTCATGGTCTACGTCTGTACCAGGAAGGGTGACAAGGTCCTGCAAAGTGACTTCAGGGAATGAGGTGCTCAGTTAAAGGATAGAACCTCCAGGGGGGTGAACTGTTATTCTGCCTGATCCATAGACTTGCACCTGGACCACAGTCCTCCATACCTCACCCATCTATGTACTTATCCAATTTCTCTTACATGTTAAAATCAAACCCACATCCAGCACTTCTGCTGGCAGCCTGTTCCACAGCTGCACCACCATCTAAGTGAAGAAGTTCCCCCTCCGGTTCCACTTAATTTTTGCACTTTTCACCCTTAACCTATGAATTCTAGTTCTAGTCTCACCAACGTCAGCAGAAAAAGCCTGTTTGCATTTACTCTATATATAGTCCTAAATCCTTGTAAATCTCCCCTCATTCTCCTTACCCCAGGGTCTAAAACAAAATGGGAAAAACTGGAAGTACCCAGTAGCAAGTCCATATCTCGTTAAAATAAGCAATACAGGTGGATCAGAAGCACTTGGCAAGTCACGTTGAAGTAGTAGAAAGCCTTGGTTGGGCACCATTTAGAGTAGTGTGTGCAGTTCAGGTTACCACACTGTAGGAAGGATGTGGTGGCTTTGGAAAGAGTGCAGGAGGGGTCATAAGAGTGAATGGAAGTGCAGTAGCTACATAGAGTGGTTGGACAAACAAGCATTGCTTTCTCTAGAGCAACAAAGAAGAAAGTTTAAAGGAGACATTGTAAGGCAAGTTTTAGCTTTATCCAGAGAATTATCTGCCTGGAATGCACAGCCAAAGGAGGTGGTAGAGGCTGATATTACAGGAAACTAGACAAAAGTAAACAAGCAGCAAATAGAGGGATATGGAGCAGGTGCAGGGAGATTGCATTAATCAGTTTGTCATCATGGTTGGTACAGACTTGATGGGTCAAAGAACCTGTTCCTGTGCTTGCTTGTTCTATATTAGTTTGGGGCACCATTTGTAGAGAGAATAACAGAATTAACATTTGCAGACAATGACTTTCTATCAATAGCTCTGACAAAGAGGATCACTGATCTAAAATGATCACCCTTCTCTCCCCACAGAGGCAGACTGACTTGTTGAGTTTTCTGCTCTGTTCAGTCCTCAGTTACAAAGGAATCATTTCTGGTTACATGGTAACAGGAGATTGTGCTTCAGTCATTGTCATTGTTATATCACAGTAAATCAGTTTAAGGCCAAGGAGAACTTTGGATGCCACTTCTCTGATGGATATAGGAATAGGTGCTTTAATGCGAGCTTAACTCTAAACACCTGTTATAGCTCCATGTCTTCTAGTAAACTTGGCAGCCAAAGCTTATCCACAAATGTAATGTTATTAAACTGCTCCTTAGAGGAAAGGGCACAAATACAAGATTGTTAATTTCTGCTGAGGAACAATCTTAGAGTTCTCAATAAGCTTACTCAATAGAAAACTTCGTTACTACCATTGATGGTGTGCTCAGCCACATCTCCTCCACTTCCCCAACATCTGCACTCACCCCATCTTCCCACTGCTTTTACAGTGATAGCATTCCCCTTGCTCTTACCTACCACCCCATGTCCCCGCATCCAACACATCATCATCTGCAACTTCCACCATCTCCAAAGGAATCCTGCCACCAATCACTTTACCTCTACCATTTCTGCTTTTCACGAAGATTGCTCCTTCCATGATTCCCTAGTCAATTCATCCCTTCCCACTAATCTCCCTTCCAGCACTTCTCCCTGCAAGCAGCCAATGTGCCATATCTGCCCATTCACCTCCTCCAACACCACCATTCAGAGCCCCAAAAGGAAACCCTTCAAGGTGAGGAAACACTTCGCCTGCAAATCTACACGTACACAAGCTGGAGGAACTCAGCAGGTCGGGCAGCATCTGTGGAAACGAGGAGTCAACGTTTCGGGCTGAGACCCTTCGTCAGGATTGAAGAAGGAGGGGGCAGGGGCCCCATAAAGAAGGTGGGGGGAGGGTGGGAAGGAGAAGGCTGGTAGGTGCCAGGTGAAAAACCAATCAATTTGACCACAGCATTTGCAGTGTACTTTGTGTTTAGTGTTCACCTGTGAATCTGCTGGGGTCATCTATTGCAGCCATTCTCACCGGGGGCCCCCTAGGGCCGCTGGCACATTTGAAAGGGGCCACCAACTGAAAGCTGTGAGAAGGGGAGCCCCAAATGTTTATGCGGGCCCTGAAGATGATCACAGAGGCACTGAAGGACAATGACCTTACAGTTTATGTTTAACATCTCAAGCAGATCACAAGGATATGCAAAAAAGATTTAATGACCTGTTAAACCTTGGTATCCCAGATTGGATTTTGAATCCATTTGAAGTACAACCCACCCAAGTTGAGGCAGAAAGGTGCTGGATCGGAGGAGTGGATGTTGCCAGATCCCGATGAGTGGGGCCGACAAGGACAAGACAGCCGTTATAAATTCCCTAGGAGTCTTCGGGTCCGAAAAGATGCCACAGGGCATATCTGGAGCCCTTGCAACCTTCCTGCTGGGCAGGTGGAAGACCACAGGGGATGTGGAGGCGTTTGGAGTTTTGGTGTATGTGGATGATCTCTTGGTGTTTGGATTTGCCTCAGGAGAATATGAAGTGAAGTCGTTGCAGGAGCAGCTGAGAACGTGTTTTCGGGACACGTGCCAGGGCTGGCGAAGGTCGTAGCTCGTGAGTGACTGTCTCTATGGAATCAAGTTTGAAATGAAGACGGAGAGACTGGAGAAAGTGATCTGGAACCATTCGGAAGACTTACAAGTTGGAGAGAATGAAGAAAGTTGTCTGACTGAGGGTAATAGAACCCGGAGAGGGGAGTTTGGGGAGGTGAAGAAATTACAGACGAATCTCAGAAGAGAGAAGCGGAAGCTTGAAGGGAACCTGAAGATGACCATCGACAGTTCAAATGAAGTGCAAAACCTGAAAGTTGATCTGGAAGAAGTCATGAGGAAGAAAAAGCTGGAGAGAAGTGCAGTGAATAGTGAACAGGAGGCTGAAGAGACTGCGGGAGCAGTGCAGGCCACGTGTTTCCGTTTGGAGAAGATCAAACAGCAGCTACCGATCACAGGAATGAGGAAGAATACAGATTCGATGGATGATGTGCTGGATGTGTGGTACATGCTGCCTTTTGCTGACTTTCCCTCGATTGAGGAAGAGACCTTTGGCCCTTCTCCCATTGAGTCAGGTGTAGCGGGGAGGGTTAGCTGTGTGTAGTGTGGGGCATGAGTGAGAGGTTGAGAGAGGAGTTGGTAGTGGGCCCAAGGTATCCCCAGTTGTGTCCGAGCCTGAAGGGTTTAGGTGAGGGGGTACGGAGGCCTCAGAAGGGTTAGGGAACTCCCAGATAGTTGGCCTAAGTAGTGCCTGAGGAACAGGGCGTGAGGGTTACTGTGTGGGGAGGAGATGTCACTGTTTGTGCTTGGGTTACGGTGTGTTGGCAGGAAAGGTGGCGAGTTATTTAGTAGTCATGAGGACATGACTTTTATTTGGTGGAGGAAGTGTGTAAAGGGGGTTTCTTTTTTTTCTTTGTTACTGTTGGGAAAGGGTTTCCTTTTGTTAACTAGCAGGAATGCAAATTTACTGATAACGAGAATGGTATTCCTTTGTAAACCAAATGGGGATTAATGTTCTTTCTTCTGAGTCTGTAAGCTTTTGTTGATGGGCTTTTGGGCAGATCGGCGCGAGGGGGTCGAGAGAGAGGACGCAATGCTCTAAGCTGGGCGAGGATCGGACCCCAAAAGGGGGGTCCGAGGTCGGGAGATTCTCCGAGGAGGGGGGGGATGAAGCTAGATGTGCTTGGTTGACCACTCGGAGGGTCCTGAGCTGTGAGTCGAGGAGTTCGGAGGGGATCGAATGGTGGCCAGAAGACTTCAGAAATTGAGCTCCAATGGTTGTGTACGAAGTGGTTTGGACTTTGATAAGTTTGGCGCCTTTTCTTTAATTTTCTCTTCATATATACTGTATCGTTATTAATCACTTAGTTATAGTAACCTTTATAAATTGTACTCATTTAATCGCATATGGTGTACTGTCTGTTTTTGGGCGAGGCGGGGACATCACACAGCATCCACCCCAGCTGATTACCCAGTTTGGCAGGGCCGAAGGCTGCTCCCCCTAGACGAGAACGAGCTGAGCGAACCTGAGGTGACCCAGGGGGTTACATATCTATAATTCTTATTGTAACTTATAGTTTTTGTTATGCATTGCTGCTGCAAAACAACACATCTCACAACATACGCCAGTGATATTAAACCCTATTCTGTTTCTGAGGGAAATATTTAATATTCAGTTCTAGTTCAGTCTAGCTACAAAAGCAGTTTACTGTTGACAGTTTACACAGAGAAATACTGTTGTAGTTTTTGATACCTGTGAGAACACCAAGACCTTGTACCTACACAATGCACTTGCTACTATATTCAATGTTGAAACATTTATCAAATGATTAATACAGCATGTCTACTCAGATGAAACATCTAGTTTTCTGCATGAAGTAATTGTTTGGCAGTATATGACCTGCACTTAAAATCTGATGTACATTGATAAAAGCCTTCCATTCAATCATTACACATTGTTGCATATTGTCAAAGTTAAAAGACATCTTAGCTGTGAAGTGTAAGTGTAAACAAGAAATCACCCGCTGCATAAAAAGTTTATTGTCAGCGCGTAATCTGGAAACAGGTTTCCTTTAGCCCAAACCTGATTCTGTAGATAACTTCACAATAAATAAGGATATGCAGGTCATTATGTATGGCTGATTTTAACCTTAGTTGAGTCAAATAATCGCTGAAGTGAATAACAAATTGTCTGTTTCTGCACTATATAAGCATCTTAAGTCCAGATTCTCATCTACATGGGCTCCCAAACCTCATGGGAAACAACAGGTGTCCAGTGATTGTGTGTGGGAATTTGAATGAGTACCCAAAGTAACCAACCTTGACACAGGGCTGGGTGGCTACTTTGAAAGGTTAGGTAGATCTATACCTAAAATATAAAAACGCAGGGCTTGGTGAAGATCCTGATTATGAAGCAGTGATGGATACTATTTCCTCTTTTACATAGTTAATCCAAACTCAGTTCAGGGAGCATACACTATTTCTATTTTAGTATCTCAACAGCTTCCTGGAATGCAGATTTTTCAGTTGCTTTAACAGGACAGGTATAGCGAAGATTTGTTATTAATTCTGGCACTTCATGAATGCAGGCTGTCCCAGAATTGGTGATGAAGTTCTTTAGAAGGACCTGCTGTTATATATGAGATGCGACACCAAATTTTAGCAGTAGAAGCTCATGGAGCCATAATGAGTACTTTATTCACTCACTGTGGGATAGAAGGAGACCATTTTGTGTACTGAGTCATGCAAGCTTTCAGCAGACAATTCCATGTCCCAGCATCCTCTACTTATTTCCCTGTACCTTTGTAACTGCGCTGTTACCTGTGCATATCAATCCTCTTTTGGCTCTTTATTCTCCAGGTTTAATTCACCCATTCCTTATCCATCCCAAATCACTCCTTGAACAGAGCATTTATGAGGCCCTTTCAACCTGTAGATAAGTGACAAACATTATTACTATATCTGCTGTCACTGCAAGCCAGATCAGATAAAGAAATGCAGATTTCTTCATCAAAAACAGAAAATCCTAGAAGCACTCAGAGATCACATGGCATCCATGCAGGGAGAAACAAAGTTAATATTTCGGGGCACAGACCTTCCTTCAGATCTGAAAAAGAGATAGCAGCCGTGTCATAAGTTGCAGGCTGTAGGAGAGGAGAACAAGAGAATGCTCTGATTAGGTAGAGACCAGTTTATATACAAGGAGAGAAAGGGAGAGGGCGAGGGAGGGATTGTGGAGATACAAGAGAAACCAGGTTGTACAATTATACACCATAGAAAAAGGCCTTTCATGTTGATCTTTTTGCCTATGTACATTGATCCTATTAACTGGCATCAAAATTTTGTCTGTGTGTCTTCCATAATTTAAGTGCCTGTACAATGTGTCTTTTAAACGTGGTAATTGTATCTGATTCTACCAACTCTGGTAATGCATTTGAAACACAAACCCCATTTCCAGAAAAGTTGGGATATTTTCCTAAATGCAATAAAAATAAAGATCTGTGATATGTTAATTCATGTGAACCTTTATTTAACTGACAAAAGTACAAAGAAAAGATTTTCAATAGTTTTACTGACCAACTTAATTGTATTTTGTAAATATACACAAATTTAGAATTTGATGGCTGCAACACACTCAACAAAAGTTGGGACAGAGGCATGTTTACCATTGTGTTACATCACCTTTCCTTTTAATAACACTTTTTAATCATTTTGGAACTAAGGATACTAATTGTAGTAGATTTGCAATTGGAAATTTTGTCCATTCTTGCTTCATATAAAACTTCAGCTGCTCAACAGTCCGGGGTCTCCGTTGTCTGATTCTCCTCTTCATGATGCGCCATACATTTTCAATAGTAGATAGATCTGGACTGGCAGCAGGCCAGTCAAACACACGCACTCTGTGTCTCCAAAGCCACGCTGTTGTAGCCCGTGCAGAATGTGGTCAGGCATTGTCCTGCTGAAATAAGCATGGACGTCCCGGGAAGAGACGTCACCTTGATGGCAACATATGTCTCTCTAAAATCCTAATATACGCCTCAGAAGCAATGGTACCTTCACATACATGCAACTCACCCATGCCGTGGGCACTGATGCACGCCCATATCATCACAGATGCTGGCTTTTGCACCTTTCGCTGATAACAATCAGGATGGTCGTTTTCATCTTTGGCATGGAGAACTCGACGCCTGTTTTTTCAGAAAACTAGCTGAAATGTGGACTCATCTGACCACAGCACACGGTTCCACAGTCTTTCGGTCCATCTGAGATGAGCTGGGGCCCAGAGAACTCACCGGAGTTTCTGCATAGAGTTGATGTATGGCTTCCTCCTTGCGTAATACAGTTTCAAGTTGCATTTCTGGGTGCAGTGACGGACTGTGTTAAGTGACAATGGTTTTCCGAAGTACTCCCGAGCCCGGGTGGCTGTAATTGTCACAGTAGCATGACAGTTTCTTAGGCAGTGGCGCCTGAGGGCTCAAAGATCACACGCATTCAACAGTTGTTTCTGACCTTGCCCTTTATGCACTGAGATGTCTCTGAATTTTCTGAATTGTTTCACAATATTATGTACTGTAGATGTTGAATGACCTAAATTCTCTGCAATCTTGCGTTGGGAAATGTTCCTCTTGAACTGACTAACAATTCTCTCACGAATTTTGGCACAAAGGGGTGAGCCACGACCCATCCTTGCTTGCAAAGACTGAGCCTTTGATGGACGCTACTTTTATACCCAGTCATGATACCTCACCTGCTACCAATTAGCCTGCTTAATGTGGAGTCTTCCAAACCGGTGTTACTTGAATATTCTGTGCACTTTTCAATCTTATTTTAACTCTGTCCCAACTTTTGTTGAGTGTGTTGCAGCCATCAAATTCTAAGTTTGTGTATATTTACAAAATACAATTAAGTTGGTCAGTAAAACTATTGAAACTCTTTTCTTTGTACTTTTGTCAGTTAGATAAAGGTTCACGCGAATTAACATATCACAGATTTTTGTTTTTATTGCATTTTGGAAAATATCCCAACTTTTCTGGAAATGGGGTTTGTATTAACAACTCAGTGCAAGATCAAATGTCCCAAGATTCCCTTCAAAAGTCCATTCTTAAAGTAATGCCCTCATGTTATGATACCCCTGCCATAAAGAAAATGTGTATTGGGGAGGGTATAGTCCCTTCAGAATGCTGAAAGGGAAAAGGAAGATGTGCCTGACGGCTGAAACCATTAAAGGTTGCAGAAGTTACAGAGAACGATCCGTTGGTTGTTAAGGCTGGTACGATAGAAGGTAAGGACAAAGCGAACTCTCTTTCTGGCTGGGAGAAAAGAGTGTGAGATCAGATGTGCAGGACAATTAGTCTGTGGGTTTGTAGTGGATACTGGTACCTAACATTTCCTTTGTGTTAAGAAAAGGAGGGAAAGAGTTAGAGATGGACTATCTGAAAGTGAGGGTAGGGTGGAAATTGATAGGAAGGAGAATTTTTGAGATCTGTATAAGTGCAGAGAATGGTACCATTAGAATCATAGAAGTAACAGAAATATAATTAAGTTGGGTGCCTCTGAGTATCAGTGGTGAAGATGAATCAGATGAAACCAGATGAAACGAGGTGAATGGAAAATATCAAAGTGGTTGAGGGCATCAGAGGTGTTAGAATTGTCAGTGGGACAGGGCTGAGCAAGTGGACAGAGAATAGAGACAATGTATGTGGAAACAAACTCTATTGGGCGGCAATGGACTCAAAATTACCTACGTTTTTATCTCTTCCTTTCACAGTCTCCAGCTTATAGCCTCCCACCCAAACACAAACCTCTTTTACCTCCTCCCTGAGCTATACAAGCAGCCCTGTCCCTTTGATTACTTCCAAGCTAGAATGGTCTGTGTCATGAAGTTGAATTGTCAGTGATAGGTTTGTATGATAATGTTTCACTGGAATCTCAACTTAATTATTTCAAATATATTTATCTATTTTGAAGTAAATATCATCACAATATCACTGTTTTATGATGTTACCTGAGAGATGAATATTGGACAGATCACCCACTCTGGAATTTTATCACAGAATCTCTTACGTTAACCAGAGGAATCAGGGAGATCTTGATTTAATAGCCTCCAAAAGATGACATCTTTGACAGTGTAGCAACTGCATAGTACTGGAGCTACTGAACCAGGCTATCAAACTAGATTTTTATGATTGAATATCTGGAGAGAACATGAATCCAAAACCTGGTTCAAAGGAACGCCTACTCCAACAATAGACTGAGTTTAGAGAGCCAAGACTAGAATTCATCATAGCTTCACCAAGACCACTGGGACACTTTTGTTACTGGTATAGTTACTTTACAAATCATATGGGCTGCATTTATTAATACTTTTGAATGGTAATAAAACATTAATTAATGACTGCAGCACTAACAAACATTTTTGATACATTGCCAATGAGGTAAGTAAGGGGACAAGGTGGCCAATATGTACATAGCAAGTCCCACAGGTAATAGTCTAGTTTTGCACAGTTAATAAGATTTACAGACAGACAGGCATACTTTATTGATCCCGAGGGAAATTGGGTTTTGTTACAGCCGCACCAACCAAGAGTGGTGAAGAAATATAGCAGTATAAAACCATAAATAATTAAATAATAATAATCATGCCAAGTAGAAAAATAGATTCAGGAGTGGTAATTCCCCCACACTTTAAAATAATACCAAATGATCTTTTACATCCACCTTGTAGGTTGATGATTGCTTATAGAAAGGACACATTTATACACATTAGTCAATGATTTTCAACTGAACATTTGTTGTGATATCTAAATGATGGAATTGATATAGGGAAGGAGCGTGTTTCCGGCAGTTGAGTTACAAGCAATTTTTCCAACCAAGAGGACACTAGAATCGTGCATCAGCTACTGATTGTAACATGCAACGAATAAAATTTGCACTTAGAACTCAAAATGATTGCAATCGCTTGGATTCATGACAGTTTTAAACTTGAAGCTAAACAGTATTCCCTTGGAAACATGCATAAGCTAAAGATATTCCTCTGCAACCAAGTTTAATGGGGATCACATAGGAATAGGTGGAGATTTAAAAAATTCCGGAGCTAAATACAAACTGCTGGGGGAGCTCAGCAGGTCAAGTTGCATCTCTGGATGCAAGGGTGTTGGTGTTTCAGGCTGAGAATGCAGAGAGAAGATGATCGGTGCAAAATGGTGAAAGGAAGATGTGAGACTGGCACTAGGTGATTGGTGGTACCAGGTAAGGCAGTAGGTGTGTGGTGAACTACATATACCTGTCTGAACACGCCCCCTGCTGACTGTTCCTGTGGCCCCTCCCACTGACCGTGGCTCCTCCCACAGACCCCGGTATAAAGGCGATTGAGGCCTGAGCCCGGCCCTCAGTCTCCAGGATGTAGTGGTCAACTACTGCTTGTTCTTTCTGCCAGTCAATAAAAGCCGATATCTCACCTTCACGTCTCAGAGAGAGTTATTGATGGTGCATCAAGGTGATCGGCAGATAGAGCAGGTGGGAAAAGGCTGGAAACAGATGAAGAAAATAATTTGGGCAAATGAAGTCAGGTGGGGGAGAGGACAGGAAAGGATGATCAAGAGGGAGGAGACCAAGGATCATCTGTGTGAGAGCAGATAGAATCAGGTGGGAGTGGGTAAAAAATCTATGGAATTGGGGGGGGGCGGGGTTTAAGTGGGAGAAAGAAAGTGGAAGAGGAGAACAAAAGGAGTGTGAGTTACTTAGAACTGGAAAAATCAATGTTCATACAATTAGGTTCTTGCTACCCAGGTGTAAAATGAGGCACTGTCCTTCTAGTTTGCACTTGCCTTATCATCTCTCAAGCGCTTTTCAAGATTAGAAGCAGGAAGCTTGTAACTGTGGTGGGCTGGCCCTTGTTACATTATGTTAGATTGGATTCAGTAGGAGCTTCAGAGGCAATCCATTTTGGAATTCAGAGCTGGTGCAAACAGTTCACTGTTTTGCCACTTTTGTTTGTATTGATTTAGTTTCCTTTTTTTTGTAAGGTGGGGTGATGTTTGACTTACTCATCCAACCCCCAGGGTGTCCTTCCTTCTATGAGAGCTGGATTCTTTCTGTTCACACTTAACTAGGTGTTGACCACGACGTGATGTTCTATTGGTACCAGCTTGTTATTTAGAGTGGCTAGGAAGCAAGTCAGCGGTTACATCCAGTTGCAACAGATGAATTCCAAACCTATCCCAAAGTGTCAGGCAGAGTTAATATCAATGTCCACAGATGTCCATGCTAGATACCAGATTCTTGCTTTAATGGAGAAAAATGTTAGGAAATGGGCTTGGGATATACTGTATGTTAGGGAGTGGGGATGGGATATATGGAGATGCCATAAGATGCACACTCGTTTAAATTATGTCTGTAAGATTAGAATATTACAATATACTGTATTTTATTGATGGTCCTTCACTGCCATTCAGGATGTTGAGAGGCTATTTTCAGTGAGCTGGTCCGTAATTTCATTTGAGCCTCTTAATTATCTTTAGAATGGAAATATCTGCTGGGACTTCCCCTCTCACTTTTATTTATTTTCATTATATTATTAGTAAACCATGAATAACACAGCATGGTTTCTGATTACCTTAATCCCAAATAAGTGAACACAGCTCAATAAAGTGACACCAGTCATGAAGCAAAAGAACCATGACATTCCTACATCAGTCAAGTTGTCATGTCAACCATTCATCATCATGTAGCTTCCTCCACACAGATTGCTGGAGGCTGTTGATACTCATCTTCCACTGGAAGAATTTTACAACAAGTAGAAACATAGAAAACCTACAGCACAATACAGGCCCTTCGGTCCATAATGCTGTGTTGAACACATACTTACTTTAGAAATTATCTAGGGTTACCCATAGTCCTCTATTTTTCTAAGCTTCATGTACCTATCCAGGAGTCTCTGAAAAGACCCTGTCGTATCCACCTCTACCACTGTCGCCGGCAGCCCATTCTATACACTCACCTCTCTCTGCGTAAAAAAACTTACCCCTGGCCTTTCCTCTGTACCTACTTCCAAGCACCTTAAAACCCTTTTGTGCTAGCCATTTCAGCCCTGGGAAAAAGCCTCTGACTATCCACACTATCAATGCCTCTCATCATCTTATATACCTCTATCAGGTCACCTCTCATCCTCCGTCGCTCCAAGGAGAAAGGGCCGAGTTCACTCAACCTATTCTCATAAGGCATGCTCCCCAATCCAGGCAACATCCTTGTAAATCTCCTCTGCACCCTTTCTATGGTTTCCACATCCTTCCCGTAGTGAGGTGATCAGAACTCAGCACAGTACTCCATGTGGGGTCTGACCAGGGCCCTAGATAGCTACAACATTACCTCTCTGCTCCTAAATTCACGACTGATGAATATACCACATGCCTTCTTAACCACGGAGTCAACTTGCGTAGCAGCTTTGAAAGTCCTATGGTCTTGGACCCCAAGATCCCTCTGATCCTCCATACTGCCAAGAGTCTTATCATTCTGCCATCATATTTGACCTACCAAAATGAACTACCTCACACTTATCTGGGTTGAATTCAATCTGCCACTTCTCAGCCCAGTTTTGCATCCTATCAATGTCCCCTGTAATGTTCCTGCCCATTGCCTCCTTTGCGTGGGTCTGGCCAGATAGCCACTGCCTGGCGGGGGTTCTACCTTTTCCACCTATTACTCCTAGGGTTGTGCCCCGCACCTGCCCAGGTGTCCGCAACTGGCCCAGGTCTTGGGGTTTTCTGCCTGAGAGGCGGCCCTGCCCGGGATCCATGTGACCCACACTAGGGACTCCTACCCTTTCCTCCCCTCGTTTCCCATTGATTGTGCCCTGCACCTGCTCAGGTGTCCACGACTGGTTCAGGCCTCTGTGTTCCCGCCTGGGAGGCGGCCCTGCCTGGGATCCCTGCGGCCCACCATGAGGAATCTGCCTGCCTGCCCCGAACTGTGGGATCCTCCGGCCTGCCTGCCTCGTCTGAACTCTTGGATCCAGCCCCGCCTGCATTAACCCTTACATGCCATGGCATCCCCATCCTGTCCTCCCCCTAGTACTTCAGTGTCTGTGTCCTGCGTTTGGGTCCATCCGGCCTCCGTTCCTGACACCCTCCACTTCCTCATCCAGGTCATTTATTAAAATCATGAAGAGTAAGGGTCCCAGAACAGATCCCTGAGGCCAACACTGGTGACCGACCTCCATGCAGACTATGACCTGTCTACAACCACTCTTTGCCTTCTGTGGGCAAGCCAGTTCTGGATCCACAAAGCAATGTCCCCTTGGATCCCATGCCTCCTTACTTTCTCAATAAGCCTTGCATGGGGTACATTATCAAATGTCTTGCTGAAATCCATATACAGAACATCTACTGCTCTACCTTCATCAATGTGTTTAGTCACATTTTCAAAAAATTCAATCAGGCTCGTTAGGCACGACCTGCCTTTGACAAAGCCACGCTGACTATTCCTAATCATATTATACCTCTCTAAATGTTCATAAATCCTGACTCTCAGGATCTTCCCCATCAATTTACCAACCACTGAAGTAGGACTCACTAGTCTGTAATTTCCTGGACTGTCTCTACTCTCTTTCTTGAATAAGGGAACAACATCCACAACCCTCCAATCTGGAACCTCTCCCTCTCATGGTCTGGTCTGTGAAGTCTGTGTTCTGATTCACGGTCCGGTCTGTGGACTCCAGACTCCGGGTCTTCTGGCTGTCGCTTCATTCAGTTGGGTTTAATCATAGGCACCTGATGCTCGTCTTGCAACTGGGAATATAAGTGGCCCTGGGTTTGAGTGTAGGTGCTGGTTGGTAGTAATGCAACAGTGTAGATGCCAACTGCTGTAAAAACTCAAGGAAGAAGTGTAGGTGCTGGTTTGCCCTGTCAGTGTCCTGTCCTTGCCTCTGGGGTAAGTCAAGCTGGCTTTACTGTTACCCTGTGTTTGGATCTGTCCCTTCCTGGCCTTGCCTCTGTTGGGTAGGCCAGGCTGGCTTTGCTGTTGCCCTGAGGCTGGACTGTTCCTTTCCCCTTCTTTCTGCAGCCCTTGCTTGGAGCCTTGCCTATTTTTGCTGTCAAGTTCTACTACTGGAGCAAGACTGGAGCCTTGCTGTGTCTAGATCCTTCCTGTAGTGAGGTGACCAGAACTGAGCACAGTAATCCATGTGGGGTCTGACCAGGGCCCTAGATAGCTACAACATTACCTCTCTGCTCCTAAATTCACGATTGATGAATACACTACATGCCTTCTTAACCACGGAGTCAACTTGTGTAGCAGCTTTGAAAGTCCTATGGTCTTGGACCCCAAGATCCCTCTGATCCTCCATACTGCCAAGAGTCTTACCATTAATACTATATTCTGCCATCATATTTGACCTACCAAAATGAACTACCTCACACTTATCTGGGTTGAATTCAATCTGCCACTTCTCAGCCCAGTTTTGCATCCTATCAATGTCCCCTGTAATGTTCCTGCCCGTTGCCTCTGTTGCGTGGGTCTGGCCGGATAGCCACTGCCTGGCGGGGGTTCTACCTTTTCCACCTATTACTCCTAGGGTTGTGCCCTGCACCTGCCCAGGTGTCCGCAACTGGCCCAGGCCTTGGGGTTTTCTGCCTGAGAGGCGGCCCTGCCCGGGATCCATGTGACCCACCCTAGGGACTCCTACCCTTTCCTCCCCTCGTTTCCCATTGATTGTGCCCTGCACCTGCTCAGGTGTCCACGACTGGTTCAGGCCTCTGTGTTCCCGCCTGGGAGGCGGCCCTGCCTGGGATCCCTGCGGCCCACCATGAGGAATCTGCCTGCCTGCCCCGAACTGTGGGATCCTCCGGCCTGCCTGCCTTGTCTGAACTCTTGGATCCAGCCCCGCCTGCATTAACCCTTACATGCCATAGCATCCCCATCCTGTCCTCCCCCTAGTACTTCAGTGTCTGTGTCCTGCGTTTGGGTCCATCCGGCCTCTGTTCCTGACACCCTCCATGGTCCATACTGTTACCCTGTGTTTGGATCTGTCCCTTCCTGTCCTTGCCTCTGTTGGGTAGGCCAGGCTGGCTTTGCTGTTGCCCTGAGGCTGGACTGTTCCTTTCCCCTTCTTTCTGCAGCCCTTGCTTGGAGCCTTACCTATTTTTGCTGTCAAGTTCTACTACTGGAGCAAGACTGGAGCCTTGCTGTGTCTAGATAAGGAACCGTCTTTTGTTGTTTGGAACTGTCTCTGTGTCCTTGCCTTTGTAAGGTAGGTCTGGTTGTTTGCTGCTACCTTGTGTAAGGAACTGTTTTGTCATGCTCAGCTTTCTGTGTATGTGTCCTGGCCCTCCATCCTGTTCCCAAGGATGGGTTCTGGTGCTGGGCGCCGCGTCCCTGTCTCGCGGGACCAAGCCTGGGCGCCGCGTCCCTGTCTCGCGGGACCAAGCCTGGGCGCCGCGTCCCTGTCTCGCGGGACCAAGCCTGGGCGCCGCGTCCCTGTCTCGCGGGACCAAGCCTGGGCGCCGCGTCCCTGTCTCGCGGGACCAAGCCTGGGCGCCGCGTCCCTGTCTCGCGGGACCAAGCCTGGGCGCCGCGTCCCTGTCTCGCGGGACCAAGCCTGGGCGCCGCGTCCCTGTCTCGCGGGACCAAGCCTGGGCGCCGCGTCCCTGTCTCGCGGGACCAAGCCTGGGCGCCGCGTCCCTGTCTCGCGGGTCCAAGCCTGGGCGCCGCGTCCCTGTCTCGCGGGTCCAAGCCTGGGCGCCGCGTCCCTGTCTCGCGGGTCCAAGCCTGGGCGCCGCGTCCCTGTCTCGCGGGTCCAAGCCTGGGCGCCGCGTCCCTGTCTCGCGGGACCAAGCCTGGGCGCCGCGTCCCTGTCTCGCGGGACCAGTCCGGTTGCCTTGCCATGTATTTCCCTCGCCTAGATCTGGAGTCTGAGCCAGAGTCGAGACCCAGGTTCTGGGTCCCTGTCCAGTCTCTGGCTCGGAGTCCTTGTCCAGGTCCTGCTTTCCTAGCCCAGGCCCTGTATCTTAGTCTCGTCCAGGGCCTGTGTATTGTCCAGCATCATTTCTTCCCCACTTCCCTTGCTTGACACACCTAGTCCAGTTCCTAGTACTTCACTGTCTGTATCTTGCATTTGGGTCTGTTCTCAACACCCACCTTATGACACTCCTGTCCCCAT
Organism: Hypanus sabinus; assembly: GCF_030144855.1. Lineage (NCBI taxonomy): Eukaryota > Metazoa > Chordata > Chondrichthyes > Myliobatiformes > Dasyatidae > Hypanus > Hypanus sabinus. The sequence goes on along the minus strand of NC_082716.1, from coordinate 42,330,849 downwards.
TGATGATGCAAAGATCATCACCAGAGGCTCGGCAATATCCTCCCTCGCCTCCCACAGTAGCCTGGGGTACATCTTGTCTGGTCCCAGTGACTTATCCAATGATGCTTTCGAAAAGCTCAAGCACATTCTCTTAATATCTACATGCTCAAGCTTTTTGGTCTGCTTTAAGTCATCCCTACAATTGCCAAGGTCCTTTTCAGTGGTGAATACAGTATTCATTAAGTACCTCTGCTATCTCCTCCATTTCCATACTCCCTTCTCACTGTCACACTTGATTGGTCCTGTTCTCTCACTTGTTCTTCATGTACTTGTGGAATGCCTTGGGGATTTCCTTAATCATGTCTTCCGAGGGTACTCATGACCCCTAATGGCTCTCCTAATTTCTTTCTTGAGCTCCTTCCTGCTAGCTTTATAATCTTCTAGATCTCTATCATTACCTAGTTTTTTTGAACCTTTCGTAAGCTTTTCTTGACTAGATTTTCAACAGCCTTTTGTACACCATGGTTCCTGTACCTACCATCTTTTCCCTGTCTCATCAGAACGTACTTATGCAGAACTCCAATCAAAAATCCTCTGAACATTTGTCACATTTCTTCCGTACTTTTCGCTGAAAACATGTGTTCCCAATTTGTTTCCAAGTTCCTTCCTCATATTTCCACTTACTCCAATTGAATGTTTTTCTAACTTGTCTGTCCCTATCCTTCTCCAATGTTACGGTAAAGGAGATAGAATTGTGATCACTATCTCCAAAATGCTGTCCCACTGAGAGATCTGACACCTGACCAGGTTCACTTCCCAATACCAGATCAAGTACAGTCTCTCCTATTGTAGGCTTATCTTCATATTGTGTTAAGAAACTTTCCTGAACACACCTAACAAACTCCACCTCATCTAAACCCTTCGCTCTAGAGACATGCCAATCGACATTTGGGAAATTAAAATCTCCCGCCATGGCAACCCTGTAATTACACTTTTCCTGAATCTGTCTCCCTAAGTACGGCTTGATATGCCTGTTACTATTGGGTGGTCTATAAAAAAAATCACCCAGTAGAGTTATTGACCCATTCCTGTTCCTAACTTCCACTCACAGACTCTGTAGACAATCCCTCCATGACTTCATCTTTTTCTGCAGCTGTGACACTATCTCTGATCAACGGTGCCTTGCCCCTACCTCTTTTGCCTCCCTCCCTATCTTTTCTGAAACATCTAAATCCTGGCACTCGAAGTAACCATTGTTGCCCCAAGCCATCCAAATCTTTGTAATGGCCACAACATTTTAGCTCCAAGTACTGATCCATGCTCTAAGCTCATCCGCTTTGTTCATAATACGCCTTGCATTAAAACAGACACATCTCAAACCATCGGTCTGACTGCATCCCTTCTCTATCACCTGCCTATTTTCCCTCTTGCATTGTCTCCAAGTTTTTTCTATTAGTAATCCAAATGCCTCTTCCTCTGTCTCTTCAGTTTGGTTCCCACCCCACAGCAATTCTAGTTTAAACTCTCCCCAACAGCCTTGGCAAACCTCCCCACCAGGACATTGGTCCCACTGGGATTCAAGTGCAACCCGTCCTTTTTGTACAAGTCACACCTATCCCAAAAGAGGTCCCAATGATCTGGAAATCTGAATCCCAGTCCCCTGCTCTGATCCCTCATTTATCCTCCACCTCACTCTATTCCTATACTCACTGTCAGGTGGCACAGGCAGTTATCCTGAGATGACTACCTTTAAGGTCCTGCGTCTCAACTTCCTACCTAACTCCCTGTAGTCTGCTTTCAGGACCTCCTCCCTTTTCCTGCTTATGTTGTTGGTACCAATATGTACCACGACCGCTGGCTGTTCTCCTTCCCACTTCAGGATTTCGTGGACATGATCAGAAACATCTTGGACCCTGGCACCTGGGAGGCAAACTACCATCTGCGCTTCTTTCCTGCGTCCACAGAATTGCCTGTCTGACCCCCTAACTATAGAGACCCTGTTAATACTGCCATCCTCTCTCTTCCCTACCCTTTTGAACCAAAGGGCCAGACTCTGTGCCAGAGGCATGGCCACTGTTGCTTCCCCCAGGTAGGCCGTCTCCCCCAACAGTACTCAAACAGAAGTACTTATTGTTAATGTGGACAGCCACAGGGGTACTTGCTAGCATCTGCCCTTCCCTCCTGACTGTTACCTACTTATGTCTCCTGAGGCCCTGGAGAGACCACCTGCCTGTAGCTCCTCTCTATTACCTCCTCACTCTCTCTGACCAGAGGAAGGTCCTCGAACTGCATCACCAGTTCCCTAACTCAGTCCCTCAGGAGCACAAATGTGGAAGGCTGGGAGTCTCCAGGACTTCCCACATCTGGCACTCTGGCCTCACACAGACTTCCTGCCTGTATTCTACACAGGCAACCTACCTTGCCTTGACCCATTGTCACCAAAGTCCTGTTGAGCTAAAGCCCTCCTACTCTGTCTCCCTCTACCCTGTCGTCCACTCCTTCAGCGTCCACTCTGTAAAGCTGTCTCGCTTTTAAACTCTTGTTGCTGTTCTAACTGGCTGACGTCCATGTGCTTGCGCGGCTGTGCCTCGATCAAACCGCTGAAGGAATAACCATGATTGAATGGCAAAGCAGACTTGGTGGGCCAGATGGCCTAATTCTGCTCCTGTGCCTTATGGTCTTGTGGTCTACTAGCTAACATTTTAATTTGGTCTGGTTAACACATTTTGTATACAACTATCATTCCCCCCCAGCATGCCTTTCCGCATTCCTTTGAAACACCGTACAGTGTGCTGGGACTCAGGGAAATGTTGGGTCATGATGAGATTGCTGCTGCTAGTCCATAATACCTCACAGATACCTAGTTTTTGGACTGTCTGATGTCAATTTAGTTTGCTACATGTAATGATAGCCACATAGCATAATGACCTGAAGATGAAACTTGGTCTCTGCAAGCACTATTATGGTTATTCAAACCTATACTGCCTTGGTAGATGTTTCTATAACTTCTTGATGAAGACTTATTGAAATATTTTTTCAATACAGCATTAATATGGGGGTGAAGGTGCTAGAACACATTACCAACAGTCACACACACGATCACAACCATGGAATAAGAGTCCCTGTGCACCGCACCCACCCCCCCCCCCCCCGCAACCCGGTGACACTGTGCCTTGAAGCCCAGCCCTCACACATATATATGGAATATCAATAAAATACAACAGATTATGTGTGTGTATATATTCCAGAAAAGCTCCCCAGCTCATCAATATCATCTGACTTGTCTCGATGCCCACTAGACAACATCATGGCCTAGAGGCCCAGTGCTTGCACACACAAGCACAAGTAGAATATTAGTAAAACCACAAAAATGCAGAATATGCATAAAAATATAGTCCAGCCTCAGATCATCTCACGGTCAGCCTCGACCCCTACGTGATACCGCAACTTGAAGGCCCAGTGCACATATAGGATATAGACTATTAGTAAAAACACAACCAGACAAATATATGTACAAACCCCATTTCCAGAAAAGTTTGGATATTTTCCAAAATGAAATAAAAAGAATCTAAAAAAAATGTTAATTCACGTGAACCTTTATTTAACTGACAAAAGTATAAAGAAAAGATTTTCAATAGTTTTACTGATCAACTTAATTGTATTTTGTAAATATACAAAAATTTAGAATTTGATGGCTGCAACACACTCAACAAAAGTTGGGACAGAGGCCTGTTTACCATTGAGTTACATCACCTTTCCTTTTAATAACACCTTTTGATCATTTTGGAACTGAGGATACTAATTGTAGTAGATTTGCAATTGGAAATTTTGTCCATTCTTGCTTGATATAAGACTTCAGCTGCTCAACAGTCCGTGGTCTCCATTGTTTGATTCTCCTCTTCATGATGCGTCATACATTTTCAATAGGAGATAGATCTGGACTGGCAGCAGGCCAGTCAAACACACGCACTTTGTGTCTACAAAGCCACGCTGTTGTAGCCTGTACAGAATGTGGTCTGGCATTGTCCTGCTGAAATAAGTATGGACATCCCAGGAAGAGACGTCGCCTTGATGGCAACATATGTCTCTCTAAAATCCTAATATACACCTCAGAGCCAATAGTACCTTCACATACATGCAACTCACCCATGCTGAGGGCACCCCCATATCATCACAGATGCTGGCTTTTGCACCTTTCACTGATAACAATCAGGATGGTCATTTTCAGCTTTAGCATGGAGATCTCAACGCCTGTTTTTTCAGAAAACTAGCTGAAATGTGGACTCATCTGACCACAGCACACAGTTCCACAGTCTTTCGGTCCATCTGAGATGAGCTCGGGCCCAGAGAACTTGCCGGCGTTTCTGCATAGAGTTGATGTATGGCTTCCTCCTTGCGTAATACAGTTTCAAGTTGCATTTCTGGATGCAGTGATGGACTGTGTTAAGTGACAATGGTTTTCCGAAGTACTCCCGAGCCCAGGTGGCTATAATGACGGTTTCATGATGGTTTCTTAGGCAGTTCCGCCTGAGGGCTCAAAGATCACACGCATTCAACAGTGGTTTCTGACCTTGCCCTTTATGCACTGAGATGTCTCTGAATTCTCTGAATTGTTTCACAATATTATGTACTGTAGATGTTGAAAGACCTAAATTCTCTGCAATCTTGCATTGGGAAATGTTCCTCTTGAACTGACTAACAATTCTTTCACGAATTTTGGCACAAAGGGGTGAGCCACGACCCATCCTTGCTTGCAAAGACTGAGCCTTTGATGGACGCCTCTTTTATACCCAGTTATGATACCTCACTTGCTACCAATTAGCCTGCTGAATGTGGAGTCTTCCAAACCAGTGTTACTTGAATATTCTGTGCACTTTTCAATCTTATTTTAACTCTGTCCCAACTTTTGAGTGTGTTGCTGCCATCAAATTCTAAATTTGTGTATATTTACAAAATATAATTAAGTTGGTTAGTAAAACTATTGAAAATCTTTTCTTTATACTTTTGTCAGTTAAATAAGGATTCACATGAATTAACATATCACAGATTTTTGTTTTTATTGCATTTTGGAAAATATCCCAACTTCTCTGGAAATGGGTTTTGTATATAGCCTGGACCCCTCGGTCCAACTGAAATCTTCAGTCAACCACATCTATGCCGCGCCACCCGCAGTAGATCAGGATGGCTTGGAATCCTCTCTCCTGGACCCTCACCACTTGTCATTCATCCTGTCTCTTTACTACAAAGACACCCCTTCATCCTTAACCCATGAAACACTCCATACCCCTGTTAGTTATAACATACTGAACCAGCAGCTGAGATGGGAAAGTAAGTTTGATTCATTGCCACCTAAATTCAAGAGTCAATGTTGAAGACTTTTCCGCCTCCATAAACTGCCTGTAGTGGGTTTCGAATGACACGCACCCAGGAATTTGGGAGGAGAATTCTGTTGGCGAAGTCTGGCTTGTTGACTGCGAGGTCTGTTGGATATTTCTTGAACAGAGTTTGAGATCATGCTCCCAATTTAGACTGCAGTCTCCAGATATCAATTAGGAGGGCTAAGAGCAAGACTTTTTTCCTGATTCCAGAGATTAATTTGATGCTGGGTTGTCCAGCTGTTTACATTTGTATCTAATACATTTGTTGTTGTTGAATAGCTTGAATCTTGCCTGCCCATTATAGAGGACATTTGCGAGGCAGTCAAATAACTGTGGATCTAGAGCTGAATACAGACCAGACAGGGTAACAAAAGGAAAGTACCCTCCATAAAAGATGTTGGTGAATCAGTTGGGTTTTTAAGGTGATCAAATTTTGCTTCAAAACATGTCCAGATGAGCAGAATTAAAATTCCTCAGTGCCAGAGTAAGAACAGTAGATCTCATATCTCCAGATCAGTTACTGGTTGGGTTGCCAACAAACTATTTATTTGTTGTATTCTGTTGGCAATACTTATATATTTTTCTTGCATTTGTTTACTTTCTGTTCAAGTTTTTGTTGTGCCAACTCTTGATTGTAGTTATGCTTTTTGTATAGTTGATATATGTAATGGAACTTTCTAAGATTAAAACTCAACAGTTTCTCCATCTTTGGTGTTCTGGTTATCAAGTGATGTTTTATTCTCACAACAGTGCCTACTGAAAAAGCAGTTGATAGGCTGGATTAGGTAGGTCATCAGAGGTGTTTCTGAGGGAGAAAATACACAAGCTTGTATTGATGATTAAAGATAGTCAGCACATCTTTGTGTATGGGAGGTTATCTTATGAATTTGCCTGAGTTTTGTGAGGAAGTAATTCAGAAGGTCAATGAGGGTGGGGCTTATATGGGCTTCAGTTAGACCTTTCTTTGATAAGGTTTTGCATGGTAGGCTACTATGAAGAGCTAGCTCAAATGGAGCCTAGAGACAGCTAGCTAATCCAATATTAAATCAGCATATTGGTAGAAGAAAGGGGTGATGGTGGTTAGTTTTATGGAACAGAAGCCTGGGACTAGTGGTGTTCACCAGGGCTCGGTGTGAGACCTGTTGCTATTTATCTATATTTATGATTTGGATGAAAATGTACTAGGCGTTGTTGGTTAGATTGCAGATATCACTAGAATAGGCAGTGCCATTGACAGTCTGACAGTTATTAGGGTTTACAGAGGGCTCTTGAGGAGTGGTCCAAGTAATGGGAAATGGAGTTTAATTTAGATAAGTGTGAGGTATTGCATTTTGGGGAAAACAAATGAAGTTAGGATTTTTACAGTGAACATTAGGGTTCTAAGAATTGTTTTGAAACAGGGGGACCTGGGAGTCCAAGGGCATCATAGGACAAGGTGCTGAAGGAGGTACTTGGTATGCTGATCATCATTGATTGGGACACTGAGTAAAGAAGTTGAAATGTACTGTTGTTGTGCATGACACTGGTGAGGCCATTAAGTTAGAAAGAGTGGAGAGGACACATGAGAGCATTGCTGTAATTTGGGTGACTGAGTTAGGGGAGACAGTGAGCAGGTTGGGATGTTTTTCGCTGGAGTATGGGAGAATGAAAAGTCATTTTATAGAAGTGTATAAATTTATGAGGAACACAGATAGGGTGAATGCTCACTGCCTTTTTGCCAGGGTTGAGGAACCAAGAACTGTTGAGCCTAGGTTTAAGTGAGGAGAAATTTTACAGGAACCTGAGGGGCAACTTTTTCACCCAATGAGTGGTCAATCTGTGGAATGATCTGCCAGAAGGAGTATTTGAGACAGGTGTATTATCAATATTTAAAAATTACTTGCACTGGTAAATAAGAGAGGTTTAGAGTGATATGGGCCAAACACAGGCATGGAGCAGTTGGGCTGGAAGGCTTGTTTCCATGATGTATGCTGCTGTGACTACTGGACATTTCATTTGTCCTGGTCCTGCTTTACTTTGTTCTCCCTTTATCTCAATTACTGACTGAGTCATAAATGTCATTAATACAGAAGGAGAGAGGGATGGGAAGAAAATAGAGGAGAAAGTGAAAGAGAGTCAGAAACAAAACATAAATTTGAAATATTAGTGGTGAATTTTTTGTGACTTGGCAATAGAACTGTGAAAATCTCAGAAGTTAGAGCCCATTGTATGGATAGAACTTGCAGTTGAAGTCAGAAGTTTACATACACTTGGGTTGAAGTCATTAAAACTCATTGTTTAACCACTCCACAGATTTCATATTAGCAAATTATATTTTTGGCAAGATGTTGAGAATATCTACTCTGTGCATGACACAAGTATTTTTTTTCAACAATTGTTTACAGACAGATTATTTCACTTTTAATTCATTATATCATAATCCCAGTGGGTCAGAAGTTTACAAACAAAATCAAAAGAAATCAGCCAAGACCTCAGGGGAAAAAAAATTGTGGACCTCCAATTCATCATCATCAGGAGCAATTTCCAGACGCCTGAAGGTACCACTTTCATCTGTGCAAACAATAGTACACAAGTATAAACACCCTGGGACCACACAGCCATCATACCGCTCAGGAAGGAAATACATTCTGTTTCCTAGAGATGAATGTACTTTGGTGCGAAAAGTGCAAATCAATCCAAGAACAACAGCAAAGGACCTTGTGAAGATGCTGGAGGAAACTGGTAGACAATTATCTATATCCACAGTAAATCGAGTCCTATATCGACATAACCTGAAAGGCTGCTCAGGTAGGAAGAAGTCACTGCTCCAAAACCACCATTTAAAAAAAAAGCCAGACAACAGTTTGCAAGTGCACATGGGGCAAAGATCTTACTTTTTGGAGAAATGTCCTCTGGTCTGATGAAACAAAAATTGAGCTGTTTGGCCATCGTTTTGTTTGGAGAAAAATGGGTGAGGCTTGCAAGCTGAAGAACACCATCCCAACCATGAAGCATGGGGGTGGCAGCATCATGTTGTGGGGATGCTTTGCTGCAAGAGGGACTGGTGCACTTCACAAAATAGATGGCATCATGAGGAAGGAAAATTATGTGGATATATTGAAGCAACATCTCAAGACATCAGCCAGGAAGTTAAAGCTCAGTCACAAATGGGTCTTCCAAATGGACAATGACCCCAAGCATACCTCCAAAGTTGTGGCAAAATTGCTTAAGGACAACAAAGTCAAGGTATTGGGGTGGCCATCACAAAGCCCTGACCTCAATCTGATAGAAAATTTGTGGGCAGACCTTACACCAGTTCTGTCTGGAGGAATGGAACAAAATTCCAGCAACTTGTTGTGAGAAGCTTGTGGAAGGCTATCCAAAATGTTTGACCCAAGTTAAACAATTTAAAGGCAATGCTACCAAATACTAAAAGTGTATGTAAACTTCTAACCAACTGGGAATGGGATGAAAGAAATAAAAGCTGAAAAAAATCATTCCACTATTATTCTGACATTTCACATTCTTAAAATAAAGTAGTGATCCTAACTGACCTAAGACAGTGAATGTTTCCTCGGATTAAATGTCAGGAATTGTGGAAAAACTGAGTTTAAATGTATTTGGTTAAGGTGTATGTAAACTTCTGATTTCAACTGTATGTCAACTATAGTTTCAGTAGTCACCTGAGATAACCAGCCCAGGTTAAACAGTGAAACCTATTCACTTCACAAAAGCATAAAATATTTTCTTGGCAAAATGAAAATAAAGAGAGGTTCTATTGAAACGGTTTTCTTATGGAAATTCAATATTTACACAAACTTGAATGCATTAGCTAAAGTAAAGAAGTTACTAGGTTATTTTCATAGCTATAGATCTTTGCAGTGAAATTATATGACGTGCACTTCCTGATGGTGCTACTGATTAATTTTGAAGGACAAGAATCTTCAAGGTCATATTTAATCAAGTTTCATGAATCATTGATAACAGTAAGCAGTTGTGAAAACTGGTGACATTTATAATACACACATTTTTACTGCACAATTCAATCCCTACTGACTCATTAATTTGCTTAACAAAGAGCCGTATTCTGGTTGTGAAAAGGGAATCGCAAGGTCACCAGATGCTACAGGGATTCGCACAGTTTTATTCTCCTTTCCAAAGCATGCAAAGAGGTGTTGAGCTAATCTGGGAGTGAAGCATCAAAACAGTACAATGTACATGAAAGAAATAAAGCTGACTTTATAAATAACTCCTTGTATATTATCCAAGGTTCAAAATTCAAGGATGTTTACTATTACGCTTTAGCACATGATTGAAAAGGAGACAGAAATGATTGTAATTCCAGATCTGGTGCAGGTTAAAAAGCACAATAAGCATAAAGAACGCAATTAAAAAACAAAAAACACAATATAAATATGAAAGCAATCCTATGAAGCACAATGTACAAGTAACTGTTACATATAGATTGATTTGTATGTATGTAAATTGACACAAAGTGATGTGTCCTCCCTTCCAAAACGTGTTGATGTCACTGGTTAATGGGTGAGAGATGCTGACTTGTGGGAAGTCACAAACAGGAGAAAACCTGCTGGAGCTGGAAATCAAAATAATACACACAAAATGCTGGAGGAACGACAGGCCGGGCAGCATCTGAGGAAGAGAGTGAACGGTTGACATCTCGGGCCGAGGCTCTTCATCAGGACCTGATGAAAGGTCTTGACCCAAAGCGTCGACTGTTAACTCTTTTCTATTTTTGCTGCCTGGCCGCCTGAGCACCAGCAGCATTTTGTGTGTATTAGATTGTGTGACGTAACTGCTTTTGAGACTAGTGGGTCTGGTGTGAATGCTGCATAGACTCTTCCCTGATGGGAATGGGGCAAACTGTCCAAACGCAGAGTAGGTGGGAACCTTTGTAATATCTCTGGTCTTCTGGCACCATTCTGTGTATAGGTCTTTGATGGCAGGTAGATTAGGGCTGGTGATGACTTGCACATCATTGTATATTGTATGCTTTGGCAATTTCAACTGTCGTCTTAGACCTAATGTCAGGGATTCCCATAATTGCCCAAGTGTTGTATTTTTATCATTTATTCATTTTCCAGGATAAATGGTTCATTTTGGTAGGTCAAATATGATGGCAGAATATAACATTAATGGTAAGACTCTTGGCAGTGTGGAGGATCAGAGGGATCTTAGGGTCCGAGTCCACAGGATGCTCAAAGCAGCTGCGCAGGTTGACTCTGTGGTTAAGAAGGCATACGGTGTATTGGCCTTCATCAATCATGGAATTTAATTTAAGAGCTGAGAGGTAATGTTGCAGCTATATAGGACCCTGGTCAGACCCCACTTGGAGTACTGTGCTCAGTTCTGGTGGCCTCACTACAGAAAGGACGTGGAAACCATAGAAAGGGTGCAGAGGAGATTTACAAGGATGTTGCCTGGATTGGGGAGCATGCCTCATGAGAATAGGTTGAGTGAACTCAGCCTTTTCTCCTTGAGCAAAGGAGGATGAGAGATGTACAAGATGAGAGGCATTGATCATGTGGATAGTCAGAGGCTTTTTCCCAGGGCTGAAATGGTTGCCACAAGAGGACACAGGTTTAAGGTGCTGAGGAGCAGGTACAGAGGAGATGTGAGGAATAAGCTTTTTACTCAGTAGTGAGTGCGTGGAATAGGCTGCCAGCGACAGTGGTGGAGGCAGATATGATGGGGTCTTCTAAGAGCATTTTAGATAGGTACATGGAGCTTAGTACAGTAAAATAGAGGGCTTATATGTAAGCCTAGTAATTCCTAAGGTAGGGATGTGTTTGGCACAAATTTGTGGGCCGAAGGGCCTGTATTGTGCTGTAGGTTTTCATGTTTCTATGAAGGTCACCCGCAAAACCAATATTTATTGTCCATCCCTAATTGCCTTAAAGACATTGTCATGAATTACTTTCTGGGATGCATTCCTCACAGTGCTGTTGAATTGAGGGTTTCAGGTTTTAGGTCCAGTATTGATGAAGAATGAGATATATACTTAAATTAGGATGTTGTGCACATCCTGGAGAGTTGAATGCAGATAGTTGTATTCCTTTGGTTCTGCTGTTCTTGAACCTCTTCGTGCTAGAGGATGAGGAATTGGGACGTGACGTCAGAAGACCCTGTGTGAGTAACTGAAGTTCCTTGTGTACATGGTAGACACAGTGACCACAGTGCACTGCTAGAGGTGACGATGAACATTTAGCATGATTGTTGTGATGGCAGTCAAGCTTCCTGAGAAGAGTTATAGTTGTATTCATTCAGGCAAGTAAGGGGTAACATCTTCAGTATTAAAAAAGGTCATGTATATTAATACGTTAATAACATTTGTGTTATTTCCTTTTTCCGTTAAAGTACTTTTGCATGTTGTTTGAGTAAAATATTAAGGATTCTTTCCAGCTTTATAGTTTTTCTCATGAAAATCAATTCTATTATTTTTAACTACTCCACTGTTTTGTTTTTTTTTCCTCCAGTCCTACCTAAGAGTCTTAGCTTGAAATGTCAGTTGTACTTCTTTTCATAGATGCTGCCTGTACTGCTGATTTCTTCCAGCATTTTGTTTGTGTTGCCTCCATATTTCCAAAATTTTTTTTGAGATAATTAAAAACTATGCAATTTGTATATCTCAGATACCTTCTGATACTCTAGTTCCTACTAAACCAACCCTACATCCTGTCCCTCGTTCACCTCATGAATTTCATCAGTGTAAGAACTACAAGTTCATTGTCTACTCCAAGCCTTCTCTTGTTTCCTTAGTTCCATGAAATGCCTGACAATACATGTTTTCTTGCTCAATCATGCATTACTGAGTAGCAAATTGCTTTGTGTTCTCTTTCAAGACTACCAGCATTAATTATGTTCAAAAAAATACCCCCTTGCCTGCAGTCCTTCTCCCACCACCTTTTTTAAAGTGACTCCTTCCTCCACGGCTAATAAAGTAGCTGTGTTTTATGATAAGCATTTCCTCCCTCCCCACCCACTTGCATTGCGACATGCCAGGCATATGAAACGGGTGATGTGAGAATTATCAGTGGCACTACTTCCTTCAAGACCAAGGACGAGGTAAAGTTGAGAGGTAATGTCAGAGCAAGAAATTATTCTGAGCATATTTTAAAATACCTCATCAGGACCCAATAGTTCACAATAAACTTTTTCAAACAACTATTTTAGAAAAAGGTAGATGAAGAAGGAACAAAAATTAAGTGTTATTTTTTATTTAATTTTATCCAGTAGAATGTACTGTACTCAGGTTGATGAATAACAATTAGGAACCTTCTGTCAACGTTGTTCCATAAGCAGGTGAGTAGAAAGGTGTCATGGTTCATGCTGCTAGAAGACAAAGGACAAGTTGTCTCACCAAAGGTTAAGCCACAAAATGACATTGAGGTATATCAACATGGATAGAGCATTGGTGATCATCTGATTGGAGTGTGGATGATAGGGAAAATTGAAAAGTAGATGCTGTTAATTTCCAGCAGATTTTTTTTGGTTCCAGTTTCCAGCACATGCAGTCGTTATTAACATAGAACAGCTCAATACAGGCCCTTCAGCTATGGCCTCTATTTTTCTAAGCTCCATGTACCTATCCAGGAGTCTCTTAAAAGACCCTGTCGTATCTGCCTCCACCACTGGCACCGGCTGCCCTTTCCACACACTCACCGCTCTCAGTTTTCTAAAAAAATATTCCTGATATCTCCTCTGTACCTACCTCCAAGCACCTTAAAACTATGTCACTTCATTAGTCACTAATTAGTCACACATTAGTCACTTCATCCCTGGGGAAAAAGCCTCTGACTATCCACATGATCAATATCTCTTGTCTTATACACCTCTATCAGATCACCTCTCATCCTCTGCTCCAAGGAGAAAAGGCCAAGTTCATTCAACCTATTCTCATAAGGCATGCTCCCCAATCCAGGCAACATCCTTGTAAATCTCCTCTGCATCCTTTCTATAGTTTCCGCTTCTTTCCTTTAGTGAGGTGACCAGAACTGAGCACAGTACTCTAAGTGGGGTCTGACCAGGGTCCTATATAACTGTAAAATTACCTCTTGACTCTTAAACTCAATCCCACGATTGATGAAGGCCAATGCACAATATGCCTTCTTAAACAGAGTCAACCTGCACAGCAGCTTTGAGTGTCCTATGGACATGAAACCCAAGGTCCCTCTGATCCTCCACACTGCCAAGAGTCTTACCATTAATACTATATTCTGCCATCATATTTGACCTACCAAAATGAACCACCTCACACTTATCTGGGTTCAACTCCATCTGCCATTTCTCAGCCCAGTTTTGCATCTTATCAATGTCCTACTGTAACTTCTGACAGCCCTCCACACTATCCACAACACCTCCGACCTGTCTGTCATCAGCAAATTTACTAACCCATCCCTCCACTTCCTCATCCAGGTCATTTATAAAAATCACAAAGAGAAGGGGCCCCAGAACAGATCCCTGAGGCATAACACTGGTGACTGACCTCCATGCAGAATATGACCCATGTACAACTGCTCTGTCTTCTGGGGGCAAGGCAATTCTGGATCCACAAAGCAATGTCCCCTTGAATCCCATGCGTCCTTACTTTCTCAATAAGCCTTGCTTGGGGGTACCTTATCAAATGCCTTGCTGAAAAACATATACGCTACATCTACTGTTCTTCCTTCATCCATGTGCTTAGTCACATCCACAAAAAATTCAATCAAAAATGTTTCACAATGAGGATAGTTAGGACTTTGAATGCTTGGACAATGTTTCAGTAAGTATTCTTTAACATAAATCCATTAATTTCATTAGTGCAATCAGACTTTGAGTCCAGGGGTCAAAATTGTGAAAAATATACTTACCGTTTTTCCCATCAGTAGTGTCACTTGCCATCAAAAGAGCCACTCCTTGGATACCAATGATCTAATACTGAAGTGATGAGCGATAAAGTTGGGACTTAAAATGCCAGTGCAATTTAAATGGTCAGTTTTTGAGTTAAAACATTTTGTTTATCCTTGAGTTCCATTAGCAAAGACTAATCTAGCTGTTGATGGCACGTAGCACTTTTGGAGGTTGACGGTATGACGTTGTAGGCATTACCACATTATGGTTGATCGTAGTTGGCAGTTTAAGATGCAAGGATACATTGTACGGACAGGACAGCCAGGTAGGCGGAGGGGGTGGGAGGCTTTGTTAGTAAAAAAAAAAAGAAAAGCAAATCCTTGGAAAGAGGTGACATAGGATCAGAAAATGTAGAATTCTTGTATGTGGCATTGAGGAACTGTAAGGGTAAAAAGATCCTGATGGGATTTATATAGAGGTATAGGCCTCCCAACTGTAGCCAGGATGTGGGGTAAAAATTGCAACAGCAGAAAGAAAAGGCACATAAAAAGGATAATGTTTTGATAGACATGGTCACCTCATTATAGGAAGGATGTGGAAGCTATGGAGAGGGTGCAGAGGAGATTTACCAGGATGTTGCCTGGTTTGGAGAACAAGTCATATGAAGCAAGGTTAGCAGAGCTGGGACTTTTCTCTTTGGAGTGTAGAAGAATGAGAGGGGACTTGATAGAGGTCTACAAGATTATGAGAGGCATAGATAGGGTGGATGGCCAGTACCTGCTTCCCAGGGCACCAATAGCAAACACCAGAGGGCATAGGTACAAAATTAAGGGAGGGAAGTTTAGGGGAGTCATCAGGGGTATTTTTTATTTTTTTTTACACAGAGGGTTGTGAGGTCCTGGAATGACTTGCCTGGGATGGTGGTGGAGGCTAAAACATTAGGGGTATTTAAGAACCTCTTGGACAGGCACATGGATGAAAGAAAAATGGAGGGTTATGGGGAGAGTTATGGTTTAGTACTTTTTTTAAGGATTATGTGGGTCGGCATAATGTGGAGGGCTGAAGGGCCTGTACTGTGCTGCAGTGTTCTATGGTTCTATGAAGTATTTCAATATACAGCAAGATTGGGAAAATCATTTTGGTGCTGGATCCCAAGAGAGGGGATTAGTAAGATGCCTACGTGATGGCTTTTTTGAGCAGCTTGTGGTTGAGGCCACCAGAGGAAAGGGATTTCTGGATTAGGTGATTTGACCAGGGAGCTTAAGGTAAATTAGCCCATAGGAGGCAGTGAAAAGCTGAAGTCAGATGTATCTGTATTCCAATTGGAAGGATCAGAAGCTTGAAGATGTAATTCACTCAGGTTTGCTGATCGTGTAGAAAAGGCAATGACTCCTGACAGTTTTGGAGCTTTGAACAGTGACCAAGCAGCTTTCAGGATTGATTAACAAGTACAAATTAAAGTAAGGCAGGGGCAAACAGAGTAGCTGAGTTAGAGTGGAGATTTGAGGCTTTAACTGTTTGGGGCTTCAGTAAGAAAAGACAAAAACAAACTATGGTATAGGTAGAGTACTATTTTTCCCTTTACATTTGCTCAGTTAGAACAATAGAGATGCCAGGCAAGGGTGCACTTGGACAGGCTAGCTTTCGCAGG
Source organism: Hypanus sabinus (assembly GCF_030144855.1). Classification (NCBI taxonomy): domain Eukaryota; kingdom Metazoa; phylum Chordata; class Chondrichthyes; order Myliobatiformes; family Dasyatidae; genus Hypanus; species Hypanus sabinus. Next base: position 42,315,015 of record NC_082716.1, on the reverse strand, counting down.
ATGTGGGAATACAGGGAGACCTCCAGTGCCCCCGATGACTTCACCTGTGAGAAGTTGCATCCAGCTGTAGTTTCTAACAATCTGCGTTAATGAGTTGGATAGGGTATGACAGATAGGACATACAGAGAGGTAGTTATACCCATGATACAGGACAGAGTGCCAGAACAATTAGTGGAGAGGTTGTGAGGCAGACGTTGGCAAGACCTCGGACAAAGTCCAGAATCGAAAAGTTGAGCATGGTACTAGTGTCCTGAGCTGTGTATACTTCAATGCAAGAAGTATCGTAGGAAAGGCAGATGAGCTCAGGGCATGGATCAACACCTAGAATTATGATACTGTAGCCATTAATGTGACTTGGTTGCAGGAGGGGCAGGACTGGCAGCTCAGTATTCCAAGGTTCTGTTTTAGATGTGATAGAGGGGGAGTGATTGAAGGGAGAGGGGTGGCATGACAAATCGGAAAATGTCACAGCAGTGTTCTGTCAGGACAGACTGGAGAACTCATCTAGTGAGGTGTTATGGGCGGAAATGAAAAAAGAATGGTATAGCTATGTTAATGGGGCTATTTTACAGACCATCCAAGGAATTTAGAGGAACAAATTTGTAGACAGATCGCAGACTGTTGCAAGAAGCACAAAATTGTTAAAGTAGGTCATTTTAACTTTCCACATATTGACTGGGACTCCTATTTGGTAAAAGACTAGATGGAACAAAGTTTGTCAAGTGTGTTCAGGAAAGTTTTCTTCATGAGTATGTAGAAGTCCCAACGAGAGTGTGGGATACTTGATCTGCTATTAGGGAATGGCAGAAGTTTGTGCAGGGAAACACTTTGCATCTAGTGATCACAATGCCACTAATTTCAAAGTAAATCTGCAAAAGGATAGGTCTGGTTCATGGGCTGAGATTCTAAATTAGAGAAAGGACACGTTTAATGGTATCAAAAATGATCTGGCAAGCGTGGATTGGGCTTGCTTGCTTTCTGGCAAAGATGTGCTTGGTAAGTGGGAGGCTGTCAAAAGCAAAATTTTGAGAGCACAAATCTTGTATGTGCCTGTCAGAATAAAAGGTAAAGAAAACAAACATAGGGAACCTGGGTTTCAAGAGATTGAGGTCCTGATTAAGAACAAAAAGGAGATGCACAGCAAATATAGGCAGGTAGGAACAAATGAGGTGCATAAGGAGTATAAAAAATAGAAGAGAACATTTAAGAAAAAATCCGAGAGCTAAAAGGCATGGCGTTGCCCTAGCGGACAAGGTGAAGGAGGATCCCAAGAGGTTCTTGTGGTGAACTATGTGCCTGTCGGGACACGCCCCTGCTGACTGCTCCTGTGGCTCCTCCACAGGCCCCTGTATAAAGGAGATCTGCAGCCTGATGCTCGGCCTCAGTCTCCAAGACATTGTATGATAGACACTCACTCCTGGTTCCTTCTTCCAGTCAATAAAAGCCGATACCTCGCCTTACGTCTCAGTGTGAGTTATTGATGGTGCATCAGTTCTACAGATATGTGAAGAGCAAAAGGATTGCAAGGGACAAAATTGGTCCTCTGGAAGATCAGAATGTTAATCCATGTGTGGAGCCGAAAGAGATGGAAGAGATCTTAAGTATTGTTTTTGCATCTGTATTTACTCATGTGATTCACCCCAAGTCCAGCTCACCTGGCTGGTAGCACCTGGTAAGGATCCCTTGCTTGGGGTTACGAGCGATGGCCAACGACTGGTGGGGAAGGCGGAAGAGCTATGACCTTGGAAGACAGTGGTTGCTTTGCAAGCAGATGATCTACCGTCTTCGTGCAAAGTTCCTTAAGGTTGACTTGCAGATTGAGTCAGTAGAAATGAAAGCAAATGCAATGTTAGCATTCATTTCAAGAGGTTTAGAATATAAAAACAAGAATGTAATGCTGAGGATTTATAAGGCATTGGACAGGCCAAACTTTTTGTATTGTGAGCATGTTTAGGCACCTTTACTAAGAAATCATGTGCTACCTTTGGAGAGAGTCCAGAGGAGATTCCCCAGAATGATTCCAGGAATGAAAGGGTTAATGTATGAGGAGCATTTGGTATTTCTGGGCATGTACTTGCTGGTGTTTAGAAGAATGAGGGGGAACTCATTGAAACCTATTAAATATTGAAAAGCCTAGATAGAGTGGATGTGGAAAAGGTTTTTCCTATAGTAGGAAGAGTCTAGGATCAGAGGGCACAGCTTCAGGATAAAGGGATATCCATTTAAAACAGAGATGAAGAGGAATTTCTTGAGTCAAAGGGCAGTGAATCTTTAGAATTCATTGCTGCAGATGACTGTGGAGGCCAAGTCATTGGGTTTACTTAAAGTGGAGGTTGATAAGTTCCTGATTAGTCAGGGCATCAAAGATTACGGGGAGAAGGCAGGAGAATGGGGTTGAAAGAGGTAATAAAATCAACCACGATGGAATGGCAGAGCAGATATCCTGGGTTGAATAGCCCAATTCTGCTTTAATGTCTTGTGGTCCTATCATCTACCAAGTAAATGTTGGCAACATTTTAAATGAAGTTGATATAGTACTTTCTGTTAAAGATGTGCTTTAAGAATAGAGGACCCTTTTCTGAAGCAATGTTTGCAGAAAATGTGATAACCAGTTAACTCTCAAATGTAACCTTGTAACAAGATCCTTTTGAAGATTTATTACAATAAGGTTTAATTTCATATACTTACAGGCCTTTTTCAGTTTGCGATGCACTTCCAGTCAAACTGTGGGTGTTGATTTGACCACAGCATCAGCAGTGTACTTTGTGTGAACTGTATACTGTCTATCTAGCATTTCTAATTTGGCATCAGCTTGACTAATATTCTTATAGCAGAATTCAATTAGAAAGGTTTCATTTCCCCAAAATTCAAAGGTTTTTTTCCCAGTAACATAACTGACTATAGCAGTCAATTTTAATGAAAGCCATTTTCAGTTTTTAATAATTCACAGCTAAATTATTGCTGGCTTGTTAGTTTTTCCATGAGTCATTAATATAAGAGACCAATAATACAAAAGTCTATAGATAAAGGTTTATTGTATTGTGAAAGATTTTTTAATGGTTGGAACTTGCCCTTCAAGTAGGAGGTTTCAGAATTTTATTTGATGCAAATATTGACACTGCCATTAGGAGCTACGGTCATGACAATCCCAGCTGTATTGTTTTCACCCAAATTACAAGGTAAAGCAATGCTCTGGGGTCTGTGCTAAAGGAGTTGAAGTTCTGAAGTGTCTAACAGTTGTGTTGTAGCACAGGTTTAAAAACTCAGCATCATTCCCCCCGCCAACCAGCTTTAAAAAAAATGAACTGATCACCTAAAGCATTCAAACTAGCTGCTGTATCTGCAAGACATAACATTTAAGTGCTTTGAGTTGCACAGATTAAAATAGGTGATTACTGTGGACAGTGAAGAAAGTTATCAAAAAAATGGCAGGGTGATTTTGATCAGCTAGGCTCTTGGCTGAGGAATAGCATTCAATTCAGGTAAGTGCAAGGTGTTGCATTTTGGGAAGTCTGAGCAGGGTAAGATCTGAGCAATGGTAGATAGTGGGGGGGGGGGTGGAAGGGGGAGTAAAGAACAGAGACCTGGGAATTCAAGTACATAGACCCCCGGAAGTAGCGCCACAGGTAGGCAAGATGAAGGTTTTGATGCTGGCCTTCAGTCAGGGCACTGACAATGCTGAGACATTATATTGGTTGTACAGGATACTTTTGAGGTCACAAATTGAACAATGTGATTACCCTGTTATTGGTATCATTAAGCTGGAAAGATTTCAAATAAGTTCTGTGAGAATGTTGCCAGGACTCAAGGGCCTGAGTTTATAGGGAGAGGCAGACAAAGTTTATTTCTTGGAGGGTAGGAGACAGGTGACTTGAGGAGCATACAGGATTATAAATGGACATAGACTGACTTCATCCTACCTTTCTCTCTTCCCTCTCCACCACTACCAACTGAGAAAGGAATCAAAATTTCCAGGGTGTATGGCTGGGGGAAGGGGGGGGGGGTGGAAAAAAGGATCCAAGTGATAACTTCTTGACAAAGGGCAAGTGTGAATGGACTGAGCTGCCAGCGTAAAAAGTTGAGGCAGGAACAGTCACCATTGCAAGATATTTTGACAAGTATACGAATAGGAAAAGCTTTAAGGTCTTGGACCAAATGCAGGAAAATGGGATTAACTTAAGTGCCTACAAGGTTGACCTTGGTTAAAAAGTCTATTTCTCCAGTTAATATAGTCTGAATTATTAAAGATACGACTTTTCCTGTAATTTTATCCTTTCAGCTGGACTTAAAGAAAATGCTCATGTCCTCAAACTAGTTCTACATACTTATAAATAAATAAAGCAAATAGTACAGAAATCACTCCTTACCCACATACATCAACACCAGACCTCTCAATGGCATCATTAGTATTGGTTTCCAGTGTTACGTCCGTAGCCCCCTCCTTTGTGAGAATCACAAGATCACTGTTGGGTTGGGTCAAGGGGCCCAGGAAATGGGAGAAGAGACGTGCAGACTGGCTCGTTTCCCCGACGATGTAAAGCTACGGGACATGGCCATTGTCTCTTGGAGACCAATTTGTGGATTGAGCTACTATACTATGTGAACGCCCTCAGGCAAAGTGGGCTGGTTGAGGGAGAGAGTGCACATCCCCAACCTGATTGACATCTACGATCCTGCGAGTCAGGATAAAAGAGGGTCTGTAGGAACGGTCCCTCAGACGCACCAGAAGAAACGTTAAGTGACCACGTAACAGCAGGAAGTCATCTGAAGGAGGCCACGTGCATTCAATTCCGTGGCTGGAATTGGTGGCTGGAACCACGGAAAACAGCTTGTAGCTAACAACGGGGGAATCTGCTCCCCTGACTCAATGGATTGGCATCATAAAAGACTTGGGCAAGTTTAAACCATATCGTTCTTAAACCCAACAACGCTGCAGCTTGAACGAACTGATAGTGACTGTTATCTTTCCATCGGACAATACATTATCCCCTAGACAACGATAGAGCCTTTTTCCTATTGGTTATTATTATACCCGCGATTTAGATTTAGTATTGACGATGTATGTTATCTGTATGTTTGCATTAATCTTATTTTTGTGCCCTTTATCAATAAATACTTTTAAAAAGAGTACCATCAGACTTCAATGGACCTCTCTGTCTTTGCTGGTAAGTGATCCAGTTACGGGATTTCTTAACACCAGTCTCCTAGCAAGGATGCAACAACTCTAAGGATCTCAAATATTCCCTATATCCCAGGTTATCGTTTGAAATAAATTAGACTTCATTAAGTTCATAATTTATTAAGACACAATTATACAAATCAACTTCATTGAAAGTCATAATCAAAATACAAAGACTAATTATTCGATGATATATACAAAGCAAGAGGCTTTATCATTTAAGAGGATCACTTATCCAGTGCAATACAAGATTAGTGGACATTGTTAGCCAATGTCAGGACTATGCATACATTCAATTTGTAGTCTTGCCCTACCTTATTTGTATTTATGCTAATAAAAGAAAATTTACACTGCTCAGTAGAAATTATTTTTCAGAAAAGTGCTGTGTATAAAAGGCTTCCAAGACATGAAGACTTTGTAAAGTGGTGATGGGAATAAAAATATCAAAGTGTGGGCAAAATTAAGATTTTAGCTCTTGGTCAAGGGGTCAAAAACTTAAAAGTATAGCCAACGGATACAACATTTGTCCCACTAAATCTAAACAAGGCAGCCACTGTTTGAATCAAACTGACAAATTCCAGAAGTACTCAAAAGTTAAAACATTTGCACTTGTACCTCATTTCCAGTTGAGACTGATGGAAAACTAAATTATAGGAAAACAAAGGTACCTTGTCCTAGTGCAATAGGACAAATGCAATGGTGTCAGCAAGGATTTTCCTCTGAAAGATTTCTGCACATCCATTATAAATGGATTCTTAGAATTTTGTATTGGCATCCAGTCATTTCATATTAAACTCCAAGTGTCTGAAGACGTTCAACTCCCAGTACAATCGAACATTGATCTGAAGTTTCATTACACTCCCTAGACAACTTGCAATAAGCTGGCTCTCATCCATAAGTCTTTCCATCAATCTTGCAGTACAGATACATTGACACCGCCATTGCAGCAATCTGAAATGAACAACAGCCCAGAGATATTAATTAAAACAGCAGACTTAACAACCACTCTCTAAAACTAAGTAGGCTCAAAACCAAGATGCCAATGAAGTTCATAATGATTGCTGCTAGCTTAGTTACTCTATTCTCCATTCTGCCACACTCTGTTGTTCTGATCATGGGGATTATAAATTGGACATTTTGGTTCCCTCTTATCTCAGTCCCCAGCTAGTTTAATAACAAAATGGAGATGTTAACATCTTAAATATTATTCCACAGGGTCAATTCTATCTAGGTAGCCTGCTTTGGCAAGATGAGTATTGAATTAGTTTGAACAAAATGAGCTCACCTCTAATACACAAATTCCTGCAGCAATCCCACCGACAATGTGTGCGTTTTCTTTCAGAATGTCAAAGAGTTGTTTAAAACATCCCTACAATAATGAAAAGATTGGGATTTATAGCTGCAGTGAAGCGATGCAAGTCAGAAAATGTCAGGAATAAAAAGCCATCATACCTGTACATTGCTGCTAGATGCCTCCGTTTCATTACAAACAATTGTTGTATTGCAGCAGAACGGTGGGTATGTATTACTGTTCTTTTGAAAGTAATAGGAATCGGTAAAATCTGTGTAGTTGGTAAAGCCACAACACTTCAGCTGCAAATATTGAGAGAGAAGTATTAAACCAAATACTAGAGGTATTTTATTCATATCAAATCTCTGTACTGTTGCAGGAAATTTTAGGGTTACGAGTTTTGAAATTCAAAAGGTGGTTTGGGAGCCATTTTTGATGTTTTCCTAAACTGTCTGATTTTGGCTACATGACAGTTGCAAGTCAATTCAAAGCCATGGCAATTGAACAAACAATATCCACAAAGAATCATCAGGCCTTGGACATCCCTGCTTAATACTGAGTTACTTCAAATCTTTCAGTGTCATCTCCGGTGCGCACTTGTTCCTCATAACACATATCTCCATAGCAAGATTTCCCTGTCTCGATTTAGTCATTTAACAGAAGTTAAACAATTACTTCGGTCATTGTAGTATTCCAGATTCCAGTCACATCTTTCTTCTTTCCATAGTCATTCTTTAGTAGTGGAGTTACCCAGGCACGAAGAAGACTCTCTGCCTACAAAAATACAAACAATTGTAGGATTAAATTTACCTTTCATTCAAAAGTGAATGAGACAATATTTGTACCAGATAAGCATCAAAGTGCAGCCAGGAGCAAGACTTGGTGTGCACGATGATGAAAAACAAATCTGACAACCAGACTTCAACATTTGGGCTTAGGTTGACAATCATTTTGCTTCACAAAACCAAACCAAGCCTATTTCTAATAGGAGAGTCCACTCTTACAACTACATTCAAGAATGTTGTCATCAAGTACTTCAGGAAGCCTCCACAAATTGACTGAAGCAGAAGATGGCTTTGTGGCAAACAAATTGGGTAATTGGGTTACCGGCAGGTGAGGGAATGGGAAAGGGCAGGTAGTGCAAGGTTCCCCTGTGGCCATTCCCCCTCCAGAACAGGAATACCAATTTGGATACTGTTGGGGAGGGGGTGGCTTAACCTGGGACAAGCTGTGGCAGCCGGATCTCTGGCACTGAGTCTGGTTCTGCAGTGCAGAAGGGAGGGAGGAAGAAGAGGAGAGCAGTAGTGATAGGGGATTCGATAGTTAGAGGTACAGACAGGGGGTTCTGTGGTCGTGACAGAGACTCCCAGTTGGTTTGTTGCCTCCCGGGTACCAGGGTCAGGGATATCTCTGATCGCATGCACAGCATTCTCAGGTGGGAGGGTGATCAGCCAGATGTCGTGGTACACATCGGTACCAATGACATACGTAGAAAGAGTCAGGAGGTCCTGAATAGTGAGTGCAGAGAGCTTGGTAGGAAGTTGAAAGACAGGATCTCGAGGGTAGTAATCTCCAGATTGCTGCCTGTGCCACGTGCCAGTGAGGGTAAGAGTAGGATGCTCTGGCAGATAAACACTTGGCTGAGAAACTGGTGTAGGGGGCAGGGTTTCAGATTTCTAGATCATTGGGACCTCTTCTGGGGCATATGGGACCTGTACAAGAGAGACAGGTTACACCTGAACTACAAGAGGACCAATATACTTGCAGGGAGGTTTGCTAGTGTTATTGGGGAGAGTTTAAACTAGATTTGTAAGGGGATGGGAACCAGAGTGCTAGAGTAGATCGTGGAACGGGGGGTAAAAATAAATGTTACTAGTTCATGCAAAGTCACAAATAGTAAGGTTGTGTGTGGTGGTAATAATCTTCTGAGGTGTGTATAGTTCAATGCAAGGAGTATTGTGGGAAAGGCAGACGAGCTGAGGGCCTGGATTGACACATGGAATTATGACATCATAGCCATTACTGAAACTTGGCTACAGGAGGGGCAGGACTGGCAGCTCAATGTTCCAGGATTCCGATGTTTCAGACGTGATAGAGGCAGAGGGATGAAGGGTTGGGGGGGGGGGGGTGACTTTGCTAGTCAGGGAAAATATTACAGCAGTGCTTCGGCAGGACAGATTAGAGGGCTTGTCTACTGAGGCCATATAGGTGGAGCTGAGAAACAGGAAAGGTATGACCACATTAATAGGGTTGTATTATAGACCACCCAATAGTCAGCGAGAATTGGAGGAGCAATTCTGCAGAGAGATAACAGACAACTGCAGGAGACAAAGTTGTGATTGTAGGGGATTTTAAATTTTCCACACATTGTTTGGGACTCCCATACTGTTAAAGGTCTAGATGGGTTAGAGTTTGTAAATGTCCAGGAAAGTTTTCTAAATCAATATATGGATGTACCAACTAGGGAGGATGCAATATTAGATCTCCTATTAGGAAATGATTTAGGGCAGGTGATGGAAGTGTGTGCAGGGGAACATTTTGGTTCCAGTGATCACAACGTCATTAGTTTCAATGTGATCATGGATAAAGATAGATCTGATCCTCGGGTTGAAGTTCTAAACTGGAAAAAGGCCAAATTTGAAGAAATGAGAAAGGATCTAAAAGGTGTAGATTGGGACAGGTTGTTCTCTGGCAAGGATGTGATTAGTAAGTGGGAAGCCTTCAAAGGAGAAATTTTGAGAGTGCAGAGTTTGTATGTTCCTGTCAGGGTTAAAGGCAAAATGAATAAGGAACCTTCATTTTCGAGGGATATTGGAACTCTGATAAAGAAGAGAGATGTATAACATGTATAGGCAACAGGGAGGAAATAAGATGCTTGAGGAGTATAAAAAGAGTAAGAAAATACTTAAGAAAGTAATCAGCAGGGCTAAAAGAAGACATGAGGTTGCTTTGGCAGTCAGGGTGAAGGATAATCCTAAGAGCTTCTACAGGTACGTTAAGAGCAAAACGATAGTAAGGGATAAAATTGATCCTCATGAAGATCAGAGTGGTCGGCTATGTATGGAACCAAAAGAAATGGGGGAGGTATTAAATGGGTTTTTTGCATCTGTATTCACTAAGGAAACTGGAATGGTCTATGGAAACAAGGCAAACAAGTAGGGAGGTCATGGAACTTGTATAGATTATAGAGGAGGTGCTTGCTGTCTTGACGAAAATCAGAGTAAATAAATCCCCAGGACCTGACAGGGTATTCCCTCAGACCTTGAGGGAGACTAGTGTTGAAGTTGCAGGGGCCCTGGCAGAAATATTTAAAATGTCGATACTCACAGGTCAGGTGCTGGAGGATTGGAGGATAGCTCATGTAGTTTCATTGTTTAAAAAAGGCTCAAAAAGTAAGCCAGGAAATTATAGGCTGGTAAGTTTGACATTGGTAGTAGGTAAATTATTGGAAGGAATACTAAGAGATAGGACCTACAAGTATTTGGATAGACAGGGACTTATTAGAAACAGTCAGCATGGCTTTGTGCATGGTAGGTCATGTTTAACCAATCTGTTAGAGTTTTTCGAGGAAGTTACCAGGAAAGTGGATGAAGGGAAGGCAGTGGATGTTGTCTACATGGTCTTTCACAAGATGCTGCATGGGAGGTTAGTTAGGAAGATTCAGTCGCTAGGTATACACGGTGAGGTAGTAAATTGGATTAGACATTGGCTCAACGGCAGAAGCCAGAGAGTGGTAGTGGGGGATTGCTACTCTGAGTGGAGGCCTGTGACCAGTGGTCTGCCACAGGGATCAGTGCTGGGTCCGTTTTTATTTGTCCTCTATATCAATGATCTGAATGATCATTGGTAAATTGGATCAGCAAATTTGCTGATGATACAAAGATTGGAGGTGTAGTGGACAGTGAGGAAGGTTTTCAAAGCTTGCAGAGGGATTTGGATCAGTTGGAAGAATGGGCTGAAAAATGGCAGATGGAGTTTAACGCGGACAAGTGTGAGGTTTTGCACTTCAGAATGTCAAACCAAGGTAGAACATACAAGGTAAATGGTAGGACACTGAGGAGTGCAGTAGAACAGAGGGATCTGGGAGTACAGATACATAATTCCCTAAAAGTGGCGTCACAGGTAGATAGGGTTATAAAGAGAACTTTTGGTACGTTTGCCTTTATAAATCAAAGTATTGAGTATAAGAGTTGGAATGTAATGGTGAGGTTGTATAAGACATTGGTGAGACCAAATTTGGAGTATAGTGTGCAGTTTTGGTCACCTAATTACAGGAAGGATATTTACAAGGTTGAAAGAGTGCAGGCAAGATTTACAAGGATATTGCCGGGACTTGAGAAACTGAGTTACAGAGAAAGGATGAATAGGTTAGGACTTTATTCCCTGGAGCGTAGGAGAATGAGGGGTGACTTGATAGAGGTGTATAAAATTATGATGGGTATAGATAGAGTGAATGCAAGCAGACTTTTTCCACTGAGGTTAGGGCAGAAAAAAAGAGGTCATGGTTTAAGGGTGAAGAGGGAAGGTTTAAAGGGAACATTGGGGGGGGGGGGCTTCTTCACGCAGAGAGTGGTAGGAGTGTGGAATGAGCTACCAGATGAAGTGATGAATGTGGTCTCACTTTTGACATTTAAGAAAAACTTGGACAGGTATATGGATGAGAGGGTTTTGGAGAGATATGGCCCAGGTGCAGGTCAGTGGGACTAGGCAGAAAAATGGTTCAGTACAACCAAGAAGGGCCAAAAGGCCTGTTTCTGTGCTGTAATGTTCTATGGTTCTAAATATCTGTTAAACTCTGAAAGCTTTATATCATTCACAAAGCATTTACCTGGTGACTGTATCTGATACCTAGTCAATACACGTAATGAAGTTTGTACCGAATGATCAGTGAACTGGAACCACTTAAAAGGCTATTGTTCTATTACTGCTTCCAGCTGAAAAGCGAAGTTGAGCTTGTGTATCGAATATTGTTGTTGTTCCTTACTGCACCTTGTGGTTTCTTTAGAATTTTTGTCTTTTTTTTTTAAAAACAAGGCAAAGTTATTAGATCAACACTCAACCCAGCATGGATGGAAAGCATGCAAAGAGCCGGCTCGATTTGAACCAGGGACCACTTGCCTTGAATTCCAGAGCGGATGTTACTAACCTACCGACTGACTGCATCAATTATTGCTGCTCTGAAACTGACCCTTCAATAGCCTTGTGGGAATACAAATAACAATCTTGCAGTCCTCATTGTCACCACATCTCCATATGGTGTGATTGTGGGAGGAAGAGATTAAATGTAACAAACATCTCTCCCACTTCCATCACTCTCAAAGTGAAAGCTAGCAAAACTTTGCCATGATACTAGCTGGAATAACTGAAGGCCATTAAATACAATAAACTCACGACAAATAGCACTTTATAAATGGGAGACAAAAGCTTGTACTTACGAAAGAAGAATACACCAGAGCCACGACAGCAGCAGCAATTTCAGCAATGAAGATTATAAGAACAATAATGAAGAACTGGGAAGATGAAAACAAAAGAATTGTTACCTGGCTCTGAGGAGAATGTTATTGACAAACTAGTTGCTGGATTATTTACATTTAAATGGTGGCAGGTACTGTCAGAATACAAAAACCCTCATGTGCAAGTTTGCTAACTAATTTAACAATTAGATATTACTCTTCATTAGTGGAGTGATAAATGGAGGTCTCAAGGCACCATGCTAATTCAAACCAAAAGATCAGATTTTTATGTCCAGTAGCTCATTTAAAGCAGCCACCACATTGCTCAAATTAATGTTGTGTTGTTTAGTGAGAAGGTCAGTCTGTCATGTGTTGGAGCATGGGTTCCCAACCTTTTTTATGCCATAGAGCCATGACCATTAACCGAGGGGTCCTCTAGCAGCTAGAGGGCTTGGTTGAGTGCATGCAACTACCAGCAATATTTAAAGAGATCTGAGAGAACACAACCATCACAAAAGGCTTAGGAGATAGCTTGCAGCACAAGACTACTCCTATTGCACACTGTGACTGAAAACAATGCAAAACCCCCTTTACTCAAAAAGCAAGGTCATGCAATAATGTCAATCTTTACAAGAATGAAATATTCCACCAGCGTTTGGAGCTTTTGTTGACATTCAATTGGATAGAATGTTGACATATAGCATGCAGTCACTATTGTACAACTCTTTCAGGTTGCATTTAGTCCAAACCCAAGGGAGTGCATTCCGAGGTTATGAAACCCAATTAAACTCCCAGAATCAGTCTGTCAACACACACATAAACCTTATTGAAGACCAGTATCATAGATGTGGCCAACAGGATGCTGAAACAGCTTTAGGATTCCAAATATTTGGAGACCAGGCTGATGTTGAGTTAATATGGGATTCTCTAGAAATCCAGAACATCACACAAAATGCTGGAGGAACTCTACAGGTCTTGAAGGGTTTTGGCCTGAAATGTTTTGGACACGTGACTTGTGAGCTCCTCCAGCATTTTATACGATGCAGAATTAAGTTGTTCAATAATTCCTCATTTTCCACCACCCACACTTCTCCAGCTCAGCAAATGGTAAAATAAAAATCATTTATTCATGGGCAGTATTTACTCCCCACAAATTATACCTACCATCATTAGCAGGCATTTACTTTCTTTCTGTGCACCGCAACATCCCAGAAATCCAAGGATAACCAAGATGGCACCAATCACAATGCAGAAGTAGCCAATGTTGACAAACTGCATTGCTTGAGAAGATATAGGACCAATTACTTTTACAAAAGATGTTCCATCCACGCTAACCCATATTCCGACACCCAACAGGACTCCTCCTGCAAGCTGAAAAGGAACAAGAAAATTTCAGATAGTTTTCCCCCACACTCAATTAAAATGCATGCAATTTAATCTAACAAGTCAAATTTGCAAAGATGAAAGACACTTTACGAATTGTTAATCATTTTAATAGAGCAAAATATAAATAGAACCATTTTAATATAATAGGATTGATCTTAAATTCAGACAGTAACATCCTTTGTATTATTGGTCAAATATACATTAATCCTCAGTGCCTCTAATGCAGTCCCTATAGAATGAATGCATCAATTTTGATTTTGTGATCTGGAGAAGTCCCTACTCTTGAGCAACACTACAGGACACTTGTAACACTACAACAACACTTGAAACAAGACAATCTTAAACAATGGAAATGCAAATAAGTGTTCAAACAGCTGTAATCCAAACCGTATAACAAAAACAAGTGCATACATGGTGTTGAATGAGTCACAAGAACATTAGGGCACACACAATTTAACACACAATAGATCATTGTGCTTTAAAAAAGTGGTGGTAAGGAAAGGTATTGGTCATTTATAATCAAGCATCTATTTACCTCCATGTTAAATGTACCTAATGACTAACTCCATAATTATCCAGGGCAATGAATTCCACAGATTCACCACTCTCTGGTTAAAGAAATTCCCTTTCATCTTTGTTTTAGAGACATCCTTGTACTCTAATGCCCACTGGTCCTAGATTCCTCTAATATAGGAAATATCTTCTCCACATCCATTCTACTGAGGTTTTTTGACATTCGATGGCTCCCCCCTCATTTTTAGTGAGTACATCCCTAGAGTCATCAAACTCTCCTCATACATTAACCCTTTTACACCCAGGATCATTCTCATAAACCTCTTCTGGACCCTTCATTGCCAGCAGATTCTTTCTTTGATATGGGGCCCAAAAACTGTTCAGTACTCCAAATGTGTCCTGACTGTCACCTTATAAAGCCTAGCATTACATCAAGATTCTAATTCTGTTGAAATAATGTTAACATTGTTTTTGCCTTCATTACCAACAACTTAACCTACAAGTTAACATTTAAGGAATACTGCAATAGGTCTTCCAAGTCCCTTTACATCTCCAATTTCTGAATTCACTCCCCATTTATAACATCTCTGATTTTATTCAGTCTATTAAAGGATATGGCCATACAACTTCCCTAAACTGTATTCCATTAGCTCTTTCTTTGTCTGTTCTCCTGATCCATCCAACTAATTCTGCAGACTCCATTTCTTCAACACTACTTGCCCCTCCACCTATCTTTGCATCATCTACACTCTTCTACCATGAATTCTATCATTCAGATAATTAATATAAACATGAAAAGTAATGGAACCAACACTGATCTGTGCAGAACACTACTAATCACTGGTAGCCAACCAGGTAAGGCCCCACTTATTCCACTCTTTGGCTGACAAGCAAATGGCAATCTTCTGTCCATGCTAGTATCTTCTTTATAAAAACATTATCTTATTTAGCAGCCTCACGTGTGACACCTTGTTAAAGCCCTTCTGAAAATCCAACTAAACAATATCCACTGACTCTCCTGTCTATCCTGCCTGTTATTTCTCAAAAATTCCAACAGACTTCTCAGGCAAGATTTCCCTTAAGGAAACCATGCTGACTTCGACCCATTTTTATTGTTTGCTTGTAAATTCAGTGAAATCAGATCCATAGAAATAGACTCCAACACCTTCACAACCACAGATGTCAGGTTAACTAGTCTACAATTTCCTGGCTTTGGCCCACCTCCCTTCTTAAAGAGTGGAATGACGTTTGCGATTTTCCCATCATGGAGTCACAGAACACCACAGTACAGAAATAGGCCTTGCAGCTAACTTAGTCTGTCCTAAGGATTAATTGACCTAGTCCCTTTGCCCTGCATGTAACCAGCCCACAGCCCTCTAGAGCCTGCTTACATTTACACTATGCATACCCCTTTTTATTCCCTAGAGCACAGCAAAATGAAGTCCTAACCTATTAAACATTCCCTATAACTCAGGTCTTCAATTCCTGGCAACGTACTTGTAAATTTTCTCTGCACGCTTATTAATTCTTTCCTGTAGGTAGGAGACCAGAACTGTACACAATATTCCAAATTAGGCCTCACTAACATTTTATACAACTTCAACAAAACATTCCAATACTCAATTCTTTGATTTATGAAGGTCAATATGCTTTTTTAAAAAAATGACCCTATCTACCTGTGAATTCAAAGGCAACACGAGTGATTCTGCAGATGCTGGAAATAAATAAAAACACAAAATGCTGGCAGATCTCAGCAGGCCAGACAGCATCTATGGGAGGATGTAGTGACGGCGTTTCAGGCCGAAACCCTTCATCTGTGACACCACTTTCAAGAAATTAAGGGTCTGCATTTCCAGATCCCTCTGTTTTACTGCACTCTGCAGTGACTTACAACTCACCATCTAAGTCCTACCTGGTTTCTCCCACCAAAGTGTCCAACACGTCACATTTGTCTTCATTAAATTCCCCCTGCCATTTTTCCAGCTGGTCTAGATCCTGCTGCAAGCTTTCCTCACTGTCCACCTCACCCCACAATCTTGGTGTCATCTATAAATTTGCTGATCTAGTTTATTACATTAAAGTTATTTATGTGTTGTGATACAGTGCAGAACAGGCCCTTCAAGCCGCATCAACCAGCAATCCCCTAATTTAATCCGGGCCTAATCAGGGACAATTCACAATGATCAATTAATCTGTTAATCAGTATGACTTCAGACTGTGGGACGAAACCCACATGGTCATGGGGAGAACGTACAAACTCTTTGCAGGCAGTGATGAGATTATCATCTAGATTGTTGATACAAATGACAAAGAACTAACTCAGCACTGATCACAATGGCACCACTAGTCATAGGCCTCCAGAGGAGCAACCATCTACCACCACTCTCTGGCATCTTGTAATGCCAATGTCTAATCCAATTTACTACCTTATCCAGAATGCCAAGCAACTGAACTTCTTGACCAACTTCCCATGTGGGACCTTGTCAAAGGCCTGGCTAAGGTCTACACTGTTTTGCCTTCAACTTTCCTAGTCAAAAGACCACACGATTAGTTAGACATGACTTACCACTCACATAGACATGTTGACTATCCCTAATTAGTTCTTGCCTATCCAAATATTGTTATATTTAGTCCCTTAAAATAAATTAGCTACTCCAGATGTCACCCTGTTTTATAATCTCCCAGTTTATTTTTAAGAGCCTTTCTTGAACAATGGAACAACATTAGCTGTTCTCCAATCCACTGGTACCTAACCGTTGCCAAGTTAATTTGAAATATAGTCCTCCAGAACTATATAGAATCTAATGATTCTTGGAAGATCACTACTCATGCCTCTGCAATCTCCCCAGTTACCTCCTTCAGAGTCCTGGGATGTACTTCATCTGGTCCTGGTGACTTACCCACCTTTAGATCTTTCAGCTTCCCAAGCACCCTCTCCTTAGTGATAGCAACTACATTCATTTCTGCCCCAATTCTCTTGAATTACTGGCACAGTACTCATTCAGCCCATCCTATATTTAATTTTTCCTTATCATCTCTCCAGCATCATTATCCAGAGGTCCAATATCCACTCTCAGTTCTCATATCTCACCTTTCCTTTCCTTATTGCTTTAAATGCCCTCTATTGTTCCACCCACCCCAAAAAAAGTTTCCAAATCCTTTAATATCCCACTGTTTTTTGCTGTACTATGTTTTTTGTTGGCTTTGATTTCCCTTGTCATCCTTGGTTACCTTATCCTTCTTTTAGAATGCTTCTTCTTTGGGATTAATCAATTCTGCATCTTCCAAATTGTCCCCATAGATTCCATTCACTGCTGCTCTACCATCATCCCTGCTAGTGCCACCTTCCATTCACCAGTTCTTCACAGCTGTAATTATCTTTGCTCACTGTAGTACATTGATTTTAGCTTCTCTTTGATTTTAACTCCTATTAGGAAGTTTTAACCCTTGCAGTATTTTAACTCTACCCACAAGGCTTCTACATTTTCTGATCTGATCCAATGTCACTTCTTTTGAAAACAATTTATTTTATTTATTAAACCAATGAACCCACCTCACCCCTTTAGCCTGTGTGCCTGTCCTTTTGATACAATTGGACGTCCTTGGGTGTTAAAGTCCCAGCTGTGATCTTCTTTCAACCATAACTCCAATGCCTGTGATGTCATCATACCTGCCAATTTTTAACTGCATTACAAGATCATCTACCTTATTTCCTGTACTGCATGCATTCCAAAATTACACCTTCAGTCCTGCATTTATCATCCTTTTTAATTATGTCTTCATGTTGCCTGGTTAAATTCTTATCCTTTTCTGTCTTTTGTCTTTATTCTGGAGATTTCCATAACCTCTTCTGCAATCTCCTTCCCCTTTACTTTAAACATAATTTTCCAAGCTGTTGAACCCACCCCTTGCTATTTAATGCAAAGCTCTATCCATAGCCCTAGAAAACCAGGATCCTGGTACCAGCATAGTTCAGGTGTAGCCCGTCTCATCTGTATAGCTCTCTCCTTCCCCAATACAGGTGCCAATGCCCCATATATTTAACTCTATTCTTATTAAGCCAATTTGCATGTTGTTCAGGCAACAATCTAGGGACCATTACATATTTGGTCCTGTGTTTTAATTTAGTTCTTAGCTACTTAAATTACCTCAGCAGAATATCTTTCCTTGTTCTTCCTATACTGTTGGCACCCACATGGATCACAAAAACTTGATCTTTCCCCTCCACTCCAAATTCCTCTGCAAGTGAGGTGTGATGCTCCTTATCCTGGAGCCAGACGGCAAAACAGTCATGGGACCCCTGTGACAGATGCATCAATTTATATCCCCGATGCAAATTACATTTCTCTTCTCTTAGCTCTTCCCCCCTCACCCCTCCCCACTGAATGGCTCCCTGAACTACAGTCCGGTTGTTCATCCTTCTGAGAGCACATCACACTCAGCCTCATAGGGAGCAACATTCTCAGACCTGCTGGGCAAGCTCAAGGGCAGAGGATCTTGTAGCATTAGATTCCACTACCTGCCTCACTTGCAGTCGTACACTCCTGTCGCTAGCCAAGACCTAAAAACCGAACCAATGCCAAACTCAGTAGAAAGTCCTGACAGGTCCCCTTGCTTTTATTGCTTAATTTGCATGATAAAGGCCATAGATATCCAATTTGAACCTCACCCTGTTTCACCCTGACCTTGGATCCAAAACCCTCACTGTTAATTTAGCTATTCTTAAGCAAACACTTCTACTCTTTAATTTATTCATTCAGCTCTGCTGTTCATGTTCTAATTTTAAAACCCTGATGACTATTATGTTTGATTGATATTAGTTCCCGAGCAAGCAGTATTTGCATCTTAATTTGCACTTACTTTTTAGTTCATTGTACCATATTTACGATCTGCCATTTCTCTTCCCTCAAGTTATTATATAAAAAAAACAGGGGCCATGCTTTTACTCTGAAATTCTTCCCACAATTTTTTTCTATGTTCTGAGCTCATGTCATCTTTGATGCCTGGCTTTAGGGTGACTCAGTTCTCCCTTTAAAAACAAATCTACTGTAAAGATACCTAGCATGACTTGCTTTTTAACATGATCATCAAAAATTGGTAATGAGTTGATACATCCGGAGACATTCTGCTATATTAGATTGCTGCTTAAAGTTGCTAAAAATTTGTATACAAAATAGCCTCTCAGTTACATCATTACTAAAGAAAAAACCTCCAAACAGGGTTTCAAAATATCCAAGCTGACACATTTACCAACTGTCCGTGTATATAATCACTGTAAGCCAGCTGTGGAACAAGCATACTCACAAAGATGAGGCAGTTGAAAAGGATCATCATAACCTTCACAAATGTAAAGCACCCCATTTTTACTTGAAGAGACCTATAAAACAGCAAATAATCAATTTTAAGATTGGCATTTGTGAAATAGCTAATGAAGTCTATAATGAAAGTTCTGATTAGCTATTACTTTGCAAGCTACATTATAGCTCTTGATGAAAGAAATTTAATATCTCAAAAGGTACTTTTTGATTTATTGAAGATTCAAGGTTTATCTACTCTTATCCCAGCAGTCTCCATAAAACAGAATGCCACAGTTCTGCATTGCTTTCAGTGTTCATTTTGGTGATAAGAACGTTCAATTAAAAACATACACTCTGGATTTACTCAACTATTTCAAGCTTCATTCTATGGAATGATAAAAGCCATTCATTCTAAGTGAAAAGGCATAGCATTTTCATCAGCCCAACTCAACTCCCAAATTGCCTCTAATTTCAGTGTTATAGACATAGTTACGATTTGGAAGCTTCGTGAAGCTTAACATCTGCAAACAAATTTCTAGACTCAAGCCAAGATGCTTCCTGCTCACCAAGTACATGTTTAGTGTATTCTTTCAGTTTATCTTTTGATACATTTGCTCCCTGACAAGTCCAACTTTTAAATAATATAAAATAAATGAATAGGCAGACATTTGCCCCTTTGAATCTGCTCCATCATTCATCAAGATCGTCAAGGTCGATCGTTTGTCTTAGCGTCATAGAACATCATCTCCATAACTCTCAGTTCACTCAATTATTGAAGGCATTGAATTAATTTGATGAACAAGCCTCCACAATTCTCATGAGGAGATAATTCCACAGATTCACCACCTTTTGAGTGAAGAAAATTTCAGTCTTAAACAGCTTGCATCTTATTCTTAATCTATTCTTGTTCATTATTCATACAGGAGGAATTTTTTTCCAGCATCTTTGCTAAGCTCCAAAAGGTACTTTAGATCTTGAGGTAATCTTTCATTCTTGTGAACTCAAGACGACGGTCTTATTCAATCATTGTCTCCAGAAAAATCTGCCATCTCTAGTGAGTCCCTCTGTAGCCCTTTGGATAAGGACAACACAAGTATACATGAAGCTCTGGGTGTTCTCCAAGCCCCATATAATTGGAGCACTTAAATTTTCTCAGAAGGACAATATATCATTTAATCATTTGCAGCACTTGTATGATAGCCATTCACTTATATTTTTTGTTCAAACATATCGTAACATATCATTCATTCTCACTTCTTCCTCAAATTGAGATAAATTATGCAAAGTCACTTCCTCTTTCCTTTCAACATCTAATTAGTCACACCCTGCCACAAATTCTTCTCTTTTTATAATGCACTGTCCGATACCAAATTCTCAATCCAGTTCCATGTATTCTGCTTTTATAATGTGGATGTCCTTAATAAAGCTTTTCTCCTTTAGGTGTATAGTTGCAGGGCATAGCTCTAAAGGGGTTGGAGATTTTCCACCCCAAGTGATTGAAATTTGTATTATGTCACAGATCCACTCTGCTCAATACCATTATTCTGTAAATGGTATTAAAGTAGATTTCTGCAGTTTCCTTATTACCAAGGTTTTGTCCAGTTTTAACTCTTTCACTAAATTGCAAGAAAGTAGATTGAGTTTCTTAACAAGCAAGTAAAACTATTTCTGCTAAGTGATTTGTTAGACAGAACAATAACCTTGAAACAGAAAATCAGTGCAATAAATGTTGAGTGGACGCGAAACAGCCCATTGGATTCTGGTTAATTGGGACATATCATTACCAGTATGTTTTGGCCAAAACAAGAGGCTGCCTGAATTATTTGAAGTTTCATGGAAATAGTTAAAAAGGGCTAAAAAGACAAACTATTTAACTAAGTAACATTACGTATGTAAATGAAAAATACAGAACAAATTAGAACACCATCAATCCTGCTACAGTACTATAATACTGTTTACTTCCTTATAAAAGGCAACAAGAGTGAATCTGCAGATGCTGGAAATAAATAAAAACACAAAATGCTGGCAGAACTCAGCAGGCCAGCATTTTGTGTTTTTACTTCCTTATTGTTGTTGGAGGAATTTATCTAGTGTTCGTGCTCTTTTGATTGATTGTAAATGGATAGAATCAGCACAGACAGCTAGTGCAGATAATGGAATGCCTTTATACAATGCTATCAAAGACTGCGTCCTGCAAATCTTCATTTTCATTGTTACAATCAAGATGATTGTTGATACCTTCAAATCCTTAATGATTCTTAACTTGAGGTATTATTTTCACACTCAGCTGTTACTGGCATAGCAAGCCTGATTGCTTGAAATCACAGTGAGCAGAACAGGTCTGAATTGTCTTTCAGACAAAATCACTGCTTTTTGGACATATGCATGCAACTGAGGCTATTTATAAACTATTTGTTCTAAGCTTGGTTTACTGGCTAACAGCCACCCAAATGCATGTGACCAATGCTAGTTAGAAACTGGTTGCAAGTCTCCTGCTCCAATTAAATGGTATAGTTTCCCAAATTAATGAATGGTATTCCAGCTATTTTCTTGATCAGCTTTTGTTCTTTAAGAGTTGTCCTAATAAACAGCTGCCTTGATTAACCAAGGATCCAATTAACTGGAATCCACTGCATCTTGTTTCCGCGTTTAGCTTTTTTGGTTATGTGTGACCGATCACAGTATTAAAAAGGAAATAACAACATTTGACCTGTTGGAGGACTAAAGGTAGGCAGTCAAGTTGCGCTGACCACAGGCAAGGCCACCAAACAACTGAAGGAATAAAACATACCATATTTGTCTTTCAAGGTGGAATATTTTAAGTCCAACATTAGTGACAGTGAAATTGTTGGGTTAGAAAAAAGTCTTTCTATACAGATTAATTAGGGGTAGTCAGCAAGACGTCAGGGGAGATCTTGTCTAATTTCATAGAATTTTTTTAAGGCAACTATGCATTAATGGGGAATACGGCTGTGGATATTTACACTGATGTCAGCAAAGCCTTAGCAACATCCACTTGGGATACTGGCTCAAAAGGGAGAGCCTGTGGGATATGGTGCAATATGGCAAATTGGCTTGTGACGGGAGGCAGAGAGTGATGAGTGAAGGTTGTTTTTGTGACTGGAAACCTATGACTATTAATGTAAGCATGGGAATTGGTGCCAGGCCACTGCAATTCACACACTAAATATGTGGATTGCGTACGTAGGAGCTTCAAGTTTACAGATACCATGTAAGCATTGTTTATGAAATCACAGGTAATCTGGCACAGTATCGATTAGATGCCAAGGTGGGCAGAAAGAGTCAAAACAACACAGTACAGATACAGCTGCTTCAGCCCATCTCTCCGTGCTGACCACAGTGCCCACCCAGCTAGTGTTAATTTCCTCTGTCAGCCCATATCCCTCCAAACTCTACTCCATTTAACTATCAGTGCCTCTTCAATGATACTATTGTACCTGTCTCAGCCACTTCCGCTGGGAGCTCGTTCCATTTACTCATTATCTTCTGCAGGATGAAGTTATACCCCCCCCCCCCAACCAGGACCCATTTAAATCATTCTCCACTCCCCTCCCTAAACTTGTACCTCCTGGGTCTGGTGTTCTCAGCCTCATAGAGGAGACTTAACACCCATCTTATCTATACCCCTTAATAATATTAAGTATTTCTATCAGTTTTATAAAATTCTCTTATTCAAAGAAGAAAAGGCCTAGCCTAGCCTAGCCAACCTCTCCCGGTAACTCAGGCCCTCTGTTCCAGGTAACGTCCTCAAATCTTTTCTTCATTCTTTCTAGTTTAACCCCTTTCTTTCCATTAACAAGGTGACCAAGACTCTACACAGTTCCCTTAAGTGCAGCTTCACCAATGACTCCACAACTGCAACATAATGCTGTAACTCCTATACTCAGAGCCCTGACCGATGACGGCTAGCATGCCAAAAAATAAGAATTTTTTCAACCTCCCTGTCTGTGACACTACTTTCAGCAAATTAGGTACTTTTATTCCAAGTTTGTTGTTCCGTTGCATCCCTATGCTGGTTTGACTCTCCAAAATGCAACACCTCACACTTATCTGCCTTCAAATCCAGTTTGACTCCACACTGCCCACATCCCCAGCTGATCTCAATCCCCCTCTAATCTACAATAACTTTCACTCTCAATCATCTGCTGATTTTGTATCACCTGCAAACTTACTGCCTTACACACTTGCACCCAAATCATTTATATTATTAAAAAAAGTCCCAACACTGACCCCTGCAGCACATGACTCGGGAGGGGCCTCCAATTCCAGAAACAACCTTCAACCATCACTCTGAGGAAATTTCAGATCTACCCAACTAGCTCTCCCTGGATTCCATGGGAGCAGATGGAACACATCTTGAAGAAGGTGTAAAGCAATGCATTTCAGGAGTGCTGCTTGGGCCAGCCAGTGGTGTAGAAGTGTCAGCACTGGACTTCGAGCTGGTTGGTCCCGAGTTCGAATCCAGCCAGTTCCAACCCAAGTAGCAGCAGTTGTTGCATGGAAGGAGGCCTGCCAATCTATTTTCATATCTTGCCACGAAAACCCTATGGACAACTATACTATCCACAAGTCGACGAGACTCAATGGTACTTAACAACATGGGGTAGGATGTACATAATGAATGGTAGATCCTTAGGAAGTACTGAGGAACTTTGGTGTACATGTCCCAGGATCTCTGATGGCAAACGTGCAGGAGAGATTGCTATGATGTTAGAGCATTTCAGATACTTTAAGACTGGCTAGACTTAGCTTGCTTTCCTTGCAGGAAGAATATGGCAAGGGATACTGATAGAAGCTTATAAAGTTATAAGGGCAAAGAAGGTAGATAGCAAGATGGGTATTTAACCAAAGGCAAGAGTTGGTGCTTTAGAAGGGAATTGAAGAAGAAATTTCATCCAAAGAATGGTTGAAATCTGGAACAAAGCCCAGGGGGTTGATAAAGAGAAAATAAATGCAATAACATTGAAAGCTATAGGTCTGGTGCTGAAATAAAAGTTTAAGTGTAGAGATGGATATTGCATGGCCAGTTGGATACTGGGCAGGTGTTGTTGTTCTCTCATTGGGACTCAGTAATGAGTATTTTTGCCAAACATCCTGATAGTCACAAGGGTTAACCGGACAATAACCAGGTACTAACTAGAGGGGGAGGGAAGTTCTAGCTGAAAGCCTTGCTCTGTTGGTTAGCAACCTGCTGTGCTCTAGCAAGCCACCACAACAACACAGAATTGGAAAGAATAAAGGATTTAATTTCATCTGGTAGAATTGACCATATTTTAAACACCAAAACTGGAAAAAAAAACTGTTGGAAATCTGAAAACAGAACCCAGCAGGTTTGGTAGTATGTAGAACGAACAGCTGAAGGACCCTTCCTCAGAGCTTCGAGGAAGAACGATTAGTTAAAACTCTTGAACATGCCAAGTGAGAACTTGCTTGCCCACCCAAATACGCCACTTAATTGAATCCTGGACAGAAAATTCGGGCGAAGAAAACTATTTGAAAGAAAAGTCGGAACCAAAGCTTCCCCAAAATTGGAAGCAACAGTTAATTTAAATAATTATAATTACTTAGCTAATTTTAAAATACTTATTTCTAACGTGTACAGATCCGCTTCGTGGTAGGTTATGGTTCGGAACAAGGAAGTCGTTTCCAAAGGAACACTTTTATGTTGACAACTCACCCCGATTTCACCTATGATGTAGTAAATGTTCTCTCATAAACAAAAAAACAAATCAAACCGCGACCCATGAAGGATAGTTGAAGGGAAAACGTCAGGCAAGATTAAATACAAGATTTTAACGGACGGACGAAGTAGTCCATCAATTTACACCTGAATTGAAGGTGTTTTAACGGATCACCGAACCAGTTACATCTAAACTTCAGGTACTTTCAATTTGAATTTGAATAAAAAGATCACGAGCGATTGTATCAAGTACCACGCAAGTTGAAAAGTCAGAAATAGTTATATTTCACGTAAAATTATAAAAAATATTTTCGCTCATTTGAAGATTAATTTCAGGTGTATGAAACATACCTTTTAATCGTAAAAGAAAGTTATCTGGCACCTTAACACGGACGCTGCTGTTATTCCACTTTTTTTAAACGAGGAAATAAATCATTGGTCGCACCAGACGAATGCTTCACCTGTTGCTCGACAGAAGATTTTAAGGAGGGTTTTTCGGGTTGTGGTTTTTAACTGACGTCGTGTTTAACCAATTATGTAAGGAAGTCGGTAGAGTTGATTTCTTGGCTTAGTTACAGCCTGAGACAGTTGCGCCCTCATGTGAATGTGTAGCCAGAGACATTTTATCAACACCACCCACAAAAAGAATTGACGTCGCATCCTTTGTACAAATCACGGAAAAGTATTTAAATATAGAATCCATTTATTCGTCATAATGAACCTTCCAAGTACTGCAGAATTCCTTAGGCTCAGGCAACATTTTAATCGCTTTACTCATTGAAGTACAGGTGTCAGGTGAAAATACTTTCGTAATCCAGCTGGACTGAGTGTCAGAAATTACAGGAGAGGAAGCTCCTAATCAAATGTGCAGCCCTCTCAAGTAGTTGTCATGCAGCCCATTTACAAAATTAATGGCGGAGTTCTTCTGAAAACTTTGAGTGTACCTTCTCCTTGATCATAGTAATGAGAAGAAGGCATGTCCTGGATGGCGAGGGCCCTTGATAGCAAATGCTCCTACTTGAGGAAGAAGAGTCCTCGATAGTGGGAAGACTTCAGCCAGTGAAGGAGCTGGCTTAGTCTACAACCCTCTGCAGACACTTTCAATCCTGTGTATTAGCGCTTCCGTACCAGGCTGCGATTCAACTACTCAGGATGCTTTCTGCGTACATCGGAGTCTTTGCCAACTTACCAAATCTCCTCAAATCCCTAATGAAGTATAGCTGCTGGTGTGCATTCTTTGTGATTGCATCAATATGTTCGGCCCAGGATAGATCCTCAGAGATGTCAACACCCAGGGAGTTGAAGCTGCTTACCCTTTCCACTGCTGGATAAAGGCTGGTATGTGTTCTCCCGACACCCCTTCCTGAAGTCCGCTGTCCCTAGGTTTTACTGACGTTGAGTGCGAGGCTGTTGTTGCCCACCTCTCAACCAGCCAATCTATCCTACTCCCAACCGCCCTCTCATCACCATCTGATATTCTGCCAGCAAGTTTATACTACCAAAGGGGTCTTGTGGTCTCACACAGGATCATAGGATCAGAGAAAACTTACTGCAGTGAAATAGGTCATTTGTCCAGTTGTGTCTGTGGCCAAGGATCCACCGATCCAATCCCATCCTCACCACATAGGTCACCCTTTCTTAAAAAAAACATTTCAATTGTGATGGCTATTTCGGCCTTTACTAGTTTTTCAGCCAGCTCTCCTTTCCTTCTGGGTGACACTCTGCACTCCCTCCTTTTATATAATGCATCTTACACTTTATGGGCACTAGTATTTGACTCCTTTGCTAAAGGAGTTCCTAGTTACACTGGGACAGTTCCTTTACACCATCACCCATGTCTGCTTTAGAACAGCTGAAGATATAAGTCCATTGTTTATCATAATATCCATCGTTGTTCATCCTGGTGCTTTTGAAGACTCTCTGGGAGTAGATATGAGTCACTTCTTGCATTCAGGACCCAATCCCCTGAGACTTTCAGTAAGGAATTGTTTCCAGAACGGAATGAGCTTCAAAAATGTGGAGAATACTGATGTTTTTAGCGTAATAACCTGAAGATGTTTGGGAAAACTGCATTTGGCTGTGGAACTTTCCAGTCAGATCTTGGAGTGGAAGCAGAGATTCTCTTTAAAGTCAGCTTACAGAGAGGAGGTGCAGCGGCTAATGGACTGGTGCAGAGCCAACAACCTGTCTCTTAATGTGTACAAAACAAAAGAGATGGTTGTAAACTTCAGGAGGGCACGGAGTGACCACTCCCCGCTGAACATCGACGGCTCCTTGGTAGAGATTATAAACAGCACCAAATTTCTAAATGTCCACCTGATGGAGAATTTCACCTGGTCCCTCAACACCAGCTCCATAGCAAAGAAAGCTCAGCAGCATCTTGACTTTTTGTGAAGGCTGAGAAAAGTCATCTCCCACCCCCCCCCCCCCCCATCCTCATTACATTCTACAGGGGTTGTATTGAGAGCATCCTGAGCAGCTGCATCACTGCCTTGTTCAGAAATTGCACCATCTCAGATCGCAATACCCTGCAGTGGATAGTGAGGTCAGCTGAGAAGATAATCTCTGTTCCTGCCATCACGGACATTTACACTACACACTGCATCTGCAAAGGAAACAGCATTATGAAGGACCCCATGCACCTGTCATACAATCTCTTCTCCCTCCTGCCATCTGGGGAAAGGCTCGGAAGCATTCGAGCTCTCACGAACAGACTATGTAACAGTTTCTTCCCCCAAGCTATCAGACTGCTCAATACCTGAAGCCTGGACTGACACCTTGCCCTACTGCCCTGTTTATTATTTATTGTAATGCCTGCACTGTTTTTGTGCACTTTATGCAGTCCAGTGTAGGTCTGTAGTCTAGAGCAGCTTTCTCTGTTTTTTTTTATTATGTAGTTCAGTCTAGTTTTTTGTACTGTGTCATGTAACACCATGGTCCTGAAAAACGTTGTCTCATTTTTACTATGCACTACACCAGCAGTTATGGTCGAAATGACAATAAAAGTTGACTTAATTTGACTTGACCTGAAAAGAAAGGAAAGCAGTAAATGAATGTAACGTTCTCCAAGATTGTTTCATGGAAGGAATGTACTTCCTTCCATTAAGTCAATTTCAAAATTCAAAGTTAAATTATTATTATTTAAGTACTTATGAGACCATAAGACACAGGAATAAACTTAGGCCATTCAGCTTACTGAGCCAAGGATCTGTTGTTTGTCATGTATATCAATGATCTGAATGATAATACAGTAAAATGGATCAGCAAATTTGTGGATCACACCAAGATTGTTGGTGCAGTGAATAGTAAGGAAGACTAGCTATCAAAACTTGCAGTGGAATCTGGACCAGCTGGAAAAAAAGGCTGAAACATGGCAGATGGAATTTAATGCAGAAAGTATGAGGTGTTGCACTTTGGGACGGCTAATCAGGGTGGGTCTTACACAATCAGCGTTAGGGCACTGAGCAGTGCAGTAGAACAGAGGGATGTGGGAATACTGTTCCATAATTCCTTGAATATGGCACCAGAGGTAGATTGCTCTTCATAAATCAATGCACTGAGTACAGGAGTTGGAATGTTATGTTGAAATTGTATAAGATGTTGGTGAAGCCTAATTTAGATTATTATGTGCAGCTTTGGTCACCTGTTAACAGTAAAGATGTAAATGAGATTGAAAGAGTGCAGAGAAAATTTATAAGGATATGGCTGGGTCTTGAGGACCGCTGTTACAGGGAAAGGTTGAATAGCTAGGAGTTCATTCCTTCAAATGTGGAAAACTGAGAGGACATTTGATAGAGTTATACAAAACCAAGAGAATTATGGATAGGGTAAATGCAAGTAAGCTTTTTCCACTGAGGTAGGGTGAAACTATGACATGGTTTAAGGGTGAAAGGTTAAATATTTAAGGGGAACTTGAGGGGGAACTTCTTCACTGAGAAACTGGTGAGAGTGTGGAATGAGTTGCAAGTGGATGTGGTGGATTTAAACATTTAGGATTTTCCTTTACATTGTCTGCTGGAGCAACTTCCTGCCTTCTTTTAGCTTTCCTGATTTCTTTCTTGTGTTCTCTTGCATTTTCTATTACTCCATAAGCACCTCATTTGTTCCTACCTGCCTGTACCTGCTATGCATCTCCTTTTTTTCTGTTAACTAGGACCTCAATAACTCTTGATCTTATGCTATCTCTTAATACATCTACACTTGTTATCTTTACCTTTAATTCTGACAGGCACATACAAGCTTTGTACTCTCAAGATTTTGCATTTGAAGTCTTCCTGTTTACCAAGCACACCTTTGCCAGGGAACAGTCTGTCCCAATCCACACTTGCTAGAACATGTTTGATCCAGTTAATATTGCCCTATCTTCAATTTAGAATCTCAACCTGCAGACCAAACCTATACTTTTGCATATTCACTTTGATGCTAATGGCATGTGATCACTAAATGCAAAGTGTTCCCCGACACAACTTTCAGTCACCTGCCCTGTCTCATTCCCTAACAGCAGATCCAGCATCGCACGCTCTCTCATTGGGTCTTCTACATACTGATGAAGGAAACTTTCCTGAATACATTTGACAAACTCTATCCCATCTAGTTCTCTTAGAGTCTGAGATACCCAGTCAATACGTGGAAAGATAAAATCACCTACTATAACAACCTTATGTTTGTTGCAGCAGTCTGTGATCTCTTTACAAATTTATTCCTCCAAATCCCTAGGATTGTTGGGTGGTCTGTAATATAACCTCATTAACATGGTCAGACCTTTCTTAGTTCTCAGTTCCACCCATAATGCCTCACTAGATGAGAGCTCTAGTCTGTCCTGCCAGAGAACTGCCATGACATTTTCCCTGGCTAGCAATGCCACCCCTCTTCCTTTAATCCCTGCTGCTCTGTCACACCTAAAACAACAGAACCCTGGAATTCCTGCCCCTCCTGCAGCCAAGTCTCACTAATGGCTACAGTGGCTCAGGGCATGGGTCTAGGTGTTGATCCATGCCCTGAAATCATCTGCCTTTATACTTCATGCAATGAAATATATGCAGCTCAGGACACTAGTTGCACCATGTTCAACCTTTTGATTCCTGACTTTCTCTGAGCCCTTACTAACATTAGCCTCTACAACCTCTCCACTAACTGTTCAGGCACTCTGGTTTCCATACCCCTGTAACTCTAGTTTAAACCCCACCATGCAGCATTAACAAACCCTCCTGCTAGTATATTAGTCCCCTGACAGTTTAGGTGCAAACTGTCCCCTCTGTAAGGACACCACCTTCTCTGTAAGAGAGCCCAATGATCCAAAAATTTTATGCCCTCCCTTCTACACCAACTCCTTAGCCACATGTTAAACTGTATAATCCTCCTATCTGGTGTCACTAGCACGTGACAGAAGTAGCAATCCTGAGATCACAAACCAGTAGGTCTTGCCCTTTACTTTAGCAACTAACTCCCTGAATACCCTGTGCAGAACCTCATCATTCATCCTACCCATGTCATCGGTACCTACAGGGAGCATGATCTCTGGCTGTTTACCCTCCCACTTGAGAATGTCGAGGGTTCGATCCGAGATGTCCTAGACCCTGGCACCCAGGAGGCAACATAGCATCAGGGAATCTTGTTCTCACCCACAGAACCTCCATTCTGTTCCCCTATGTAACGAATCCCCTATCATCACAACATGCCTCTTCTCCTCCCTTCCCTTCTGAGTCACAGAGACAGATTTAATGGAGAGACCTGACCACTGTGACTTAGGTCTGCTAGCTCCCCCACCTCCCCTTGTATCCAGAGTGATATCCCCTTGTTGAGGGTGAGGGGGATGGCCACAGGGTTACTCTGCACTGGCTCCTTAACCCCTTTCCCCTTCTTGACTGCCACCCGGTTTCCTATGTCCTACAGCTTGTGTGTAATTTCCTCTCTATGTATCCTACCCATCACTCCTTCTGATCCAGTGTTCATCCAGTTCCAACTCCTTAACATGGATTTTTAGAAGCTGCAGCTGGATGCATTTCTTGCAATTGTAGTCGTCAAGGACACTGGAAATCTTTCTGCCTTCCCACGTCCCACAAGAGGAGCATTCAACTATCCTGCCTGGCATCTCTACTCTAAAGCGCTAAGCGCTTCCAAGAATCTTTCTTTGGTCATATCCCACATATTTAACATTATGCCTTTCAGAATTCAACAGGTTTCAATAAATCCCCCTCTTACTGAAATACTTACATATGTCTATTTATCAGTTAGAGTGTGGGACAGCCCCCTCCAGCCCAATGAACCACGCTGCCCAGCAACCAAGCTATTTAACCCTAGCCTAATCACAGGACAATTCACAATAATAACTGGACGATGGGAGGAAACCAGAGGACCCAGAGGAAGCCCATGCAGTTCATGGGGAGGACTTATAAACTCCTTACTGTTGTTCTGGAATTGAACTTGGAACTCTGGAATGTCCTGGGCTGTAATAATGTCACACTATGATACCGTGGCACCCTTCTCAATTCCAGTGACTTCAGATCCAGAGCCATCAACCGCTCTTCATGTGTTACCCTTTCATTCCTGGAATCATTCTCATGAACTACCTCTGGATCGTCTCCAAAGCCAGCACATCTTTTCTTAGATACGGGGCCCAAAACTGTTCACTGTGTGATCTGACCAATGCCTTATAAAGCCTCAAGCATTACATCCTTTTTCTTATTTTCCAGTCCTCTTGAAATGAATGCTAAAATTGCATTTGCCTTCCTCATGACTGACTCAACCAGCAAGTTAACCTTTTGGGAATCCACACCTCTTTGCACCTCTGATTTTTGAATTTTCTCTGCATTTAGAAAATAGTCTATATCTTTATTCCTTCTACCAAAATGCATGACCATACAACTCCCTACTCTATTTTCAATCTGCCACCTCTTTGCCCATTCTCCCAATCTGTTTAAGTCCTTCTGCTGACTCCCTGCTTCCTCAACACTACCAGCTCTCCACCTAGCTATTGTCCACAAAGCTATTAATTTTATCATCCAAATCACTGACATATAACATGAAAAGAAGCAATCCCAACAAGGACCTCTATGGAACACTAGTCACGGGCAACCAACTTGAAAAGGCCCCCTTTATTCCCACAGTTTATCTCCTGCCAGTCAGCTAATCTTCTATCCATGCTAGCATCTTTCTTGTAATACCATGGGCTCTTATCATGGGAGGGAGGGGGGTTAGTTTGAGGTTCTAACATTTAACTGTCATTTATTCTTTGGTGCACTCCTCTGTTTTTGTGGATGGTTGTGAAAAAAAAACATTTCAGGATGTATATTGTATACATTTCTCTGACATTAAATTCTACCTTTGAACCTATCTTGTTAAGCAGTCTCATGCGTGGCACCTTGCTAAAGGTCTTCTGAATTTCCAAGTAAACAACATCCACTGGCTTTCCTTTGTCTATCCTGCTTGTTTTCTCTTGAAAGATTTCCAATTGATTTATTAGGCAAGATTTCCCCTCAGGGAAACCATGCTGACTGTGGCTTATTTTATCATGTACCTCCATGAACCCTAAATTCACAACCTTAATAATGGACCTCATTATCTTCCCATCCACTGATGTCAGGATAACTAACCCTATAATTTCCTTTCTTCTGCCTCCCCCCATTCTTAAAGAGTGGAGTTATATTTGCAATTTTACAGTCCTCCAAAACCAAGACAGAATCTAGTGATTTTTGAAAGACCATTACAAATGCCTCTGCAATCTCTTCAGTTACCTCTTTCAGAACCCTGGGGTGTAGTCCATCCAGTCCAGGTGACTCAGCCACCTTCAGACCTTGCAGCTTCCAAAGCATTTTCTCCTTAGTAATAGCAACTACAGTTCTGCCACTCTCGAACTTTTGGCACAAAATACATCTGCCATTCTTTTGTTCCACATTATGACTTCTCCAGCATCATTTTCAGCACTCTGATATCCACTCTTACCTCTCTTTTACTCTATATATCTGAATAAATCTGTGTTTTTTATATTATTAGCTAGCTTGCCTTCATATATAGTCTTCTCTCTTTGTAGCTTTTTAGTTGCCTTCTGTTGATTCTTACAAGCTTCCCATTTGTCTACCTTCTTATTAATTTTTGCTATACTATATGCCCTCTCTTTTGATTTTATGCTGTCTATGACTTTCCCTGTCAGCCATACTGTTCAGAATACTTTTTCATCTGTGAACTGTGTCTATCCTACACCTTCAGAATTGCACCAGCCATCACTTTTCTACTGGTGTCCCTGGTAGTGACTCTTCCAATCAACTTTGGGCAGCCCCTCTCTCATGCCTCTGTCAATCCCTTTACTCCATTAATACATCTGACGTTGGTTTCTCCTTCTCAAACTTCAGGATGAATGCTATTATATTATGATCACTTCCTCCTAAGGGTTCCTCTACTTTCAGCTCCTTAATCAAATCTGGTTCATTACGCAACACCCAACCCAGAACAGCCTCTCCTCTAGTGGGCTCAATCACAAGTTGCTCTAAAATGCCATCTTGTCAGCATTCTACAAATTCCATCTCTTGGTATCAGGTACCAACCTAATTTTCCCAATCTATTTGAAGATTGAAATTTCTCTGACTAATTGTAACGTTGCCCTTTTTACATGCCTTTTCTACCTCCCATTGTAATTTGTATCCCATATCGTGGCTACTGTGTATAACACAGGGTCTTTATATCCTTGCAGTTTCTTAACTCTACCCACAAGAATTCTACATCCTATGATCACCCAGATTTGGTTTTATTTTTTACCAACAAGCCCCTTTGCTTCCCTTTGATACTATGTGTATTCTTGGATGTTAAGCTCCCAACTATGATCTTCTTTCATGAAAGGACTCAGTGATGCCCACAATGTCACACCTGCCAATCACTAAATGCGCTACATCTACATTTTTCCATATACTGCATGCATTCAAATATAACACTTGCAGTCCTGTATTCATCGCCCTTTTCTACTTCGCTCCCATTACACTTCAACTCATCCCACTGACTTTAGTTTTGTAGTCACCTACCATCTCCTCACTATATACTGAGTTTTCTTGAAAATCAGCAGCCCTAACCCTGCACTTCCGACCCCCCTGCCAATATCATTGAAAGCCTCTCCAACAGATCAAGCAAACCTGTCCACAAGGATATTGGACCCCCTTGAGTTCAGGTATAACCTATCCTTTTCGTACAGATCGTGTGTTCCCCAGAAGAGATCCCAATGATCCAGAAATATGAAACCCTGCTCCTTGCACCAATTCCTCAGCCACACATTCATCTGCCAAAAACAAAAAACAAAATGAAAAAAAATCTACCTACAGGTTTTGCACTGTCTGCTGAAGACACTATGAGCCAAAGCTTGAGATCTCCGCTCACACTAGCTCACTCCCGCAATGGCCACTCACACCAGCTCACTCCTGCAATGGCCGTTGCCAATGCCAAACTGTGTCCAATCCAACATCTCCTTGTCACCATAAACTACCATGAGATTCATTTTCTTGTGGGCATTTACATCAAATACAAAGAAACACAAAAGAAAAAAGTTGTTTGTTTCAATTGAGTGCTTGATTTGTTTTCTTTTCTCCTGCACATTGGGTCTTAGTCTTTTATTTTTAATTCTATTCTTTTTTTTTCTTTAATTAGGTTCTTACGGGTTTCCTTTTTTGTGGCTACCTATGAGCAAATAAATCTCCAGGTTGTATAATTTTTACATTCTTTGATAATAAATATACTTGAATCTTTGAATCAATGAAAAAAATTCACACAACAGAGGCAGAGAAAGAACTGTGAAAAGACAACGAACTATAAATACAAAAAAAGAAAAAAAAACCCAAAATAATTATAATAAATAAATAAGCAATAAGTATCAAGAACATAAGTTGTCCCTGAAAATAAGTCAATATGTTGTGGAATCTGTTCCGTATTGGGATGAATGAAATAGAGTGAAGTTAGCCCCTCTGACTGAAGAGCCTGATTGTTGAGGGGTATTAACTGTTCCTGAACCTGGTGGTGTGGGACCTGAGGCTCCTGTACCTCCTTTCTGATTGTTGAGGGGTATTAACTGTTCCTGAACCTGGTGGTGTGGGACCTGAGGCTCCTGTACCTCCTTTCTGATTGTTGAGGGGTATTAACTGTTCCTGAACCTGGTGGTGTGGGACCTGAGGCTCCTGTAACACCTTTCTGATTGTTGAGGGGTATTAACTGTTCCTGAACCTGGTGGTGTGGGACCTGAGGCTCCTGTAACACCTTTCTGATGGCAACGACGAGAAGCGAGCATGACCTGGATGGTGGGGGTCTTTGATATTGGATGCTGGTGTCCTGCAACAGCACTCCTTGTAGCCGTGTTCAGCGGTGGGAAATGTTTTACCTGTGATGAACTGGGTTGTGTTCATTTCTTTTTGTAGGCTTTTCCATTCAGGGGCATTGGTGTTTCCATACCAGGTGGAGATGCAAGATTTAGATGATATGATGAATCTTTGCTATCTTCTAAGAAAGTAAAGTCTCTGCAGTGCCTTTTTCAGAATGGTGCTCACAGGCTGAACCAAGGATGATCTTCTGAAATGATAATGTGAGGAACTGAAAGTAGCTGACCTTCTCGAACTCTAATCCCCAGAAAAAACAGTGTCATGGACCTCCACTACTTCTTCCTATAATCAATAATCATATCTGTAGTTTTGCTGACTTTGAGTGAGATATTGTTGTGGCACCATTCAGCCAGATTTTCAATCTTCCTGCTATATACTAATACATTGC
The DNA here is from genome assembly GCF_030144855.1 of Hypanus sabinus. NCBI lineage: Eukaryota > Metazoa > Chordata > Chondrichthyes > Myliobatiformes > Dasyatidae > Hypanus > Hypanus sabinus. The sequence goes on along the minus strand of NC_082716.1, from coordinate 42,279,458 downwards.
TACATTTGACTCAGCCAATAACAGTGGTGTTGTCAGCAAACTTAAATATGGCATTGGAGCTGTACTTAGCCTCACAGTCATCGGTATAAAGTGTGCTGAGCAGAGGGCTAAGCACACAGCCCTGTGGTGCACCTGTGCTGATGGTAATTGTGGAGGAGATGCTGCTGCTAATCCAAACTGATTGAGGTCTGCAAGTGAGCAGATTGAGGATCCAGTTGCACAAGAGATATTGAGGCCAAGGGGTTGGAGCTTATTGATTAGTTTTGAGGGGATGATAATGTTGAATGTAGAGCTGTAGTCAATGAAGTGCATCCTTATGTATGCATCTTCACCGTCGAGATGTTCTAGGGTTGAGTGAAGGGCCAATGAAATGATATTTGCTGTAGACCTCTTGTAATGGGAAGCAAAACGGAGTGGATCCAGACCAGAGTTGATACATTTCTTCACCAATCTCTCAAAGCACTTTGTCACCATGGATGTAAGTGTTACTGAGTGATAGTCATCGATGTAGGTTGCCACTTTCTTCTTGGGCACCAGTGTAAATAAAGCTTTCTTGAAGCAGGTGGGTACCTCAGAGAGCAAGGTGGTGCCAGCGTCCAATGGTGACATCCTGCAGATAGCTCATAAAACGACTAGATACTCTTCTTCTTCTTCAAAATATACTTCTTCTGAACTGTGATTGATTACAACCTGTAATGTCCCTTTTAAAGATGAATTTTTGAGTGGACTTAATGATCTGGTGCTTCTGCGATCTCCTAGAAGATTTGGCAAAGGTCAGAGTGGAGAGTGCAGCCACGGCCATTAAGAGCAAGATTAAATTCGCTGAGGATGAAAGTGGAAATTGGAAAGGTGCTTAGTGCTGTCTGCCTGCATTTGACATCTCTGCTTGCTGCTGCCAGCTTGCTGAAGGTGGAGGAATTTTGAGTCCCGCACTGCCAGATCCAGGAGAAGCTATTGCCCTGCAGCCTTAACACTGTAAGACCATAAGATATAGGAACAGAATTAGGCCATTTGGCCCATGGAGTCTGCCCTGCCAATTCATCATGGCTGATCCATTTTCCTCCCAGTCCCAGTCTCCTGCCTTCTCACCGTATTCCTTCGTGCCCTGACCAATCAAGAATCCATCAACCACTGCATTAAATATTCATAAAGACGGCCTCCATAGCTGCTTGTGACAAAGAATTCCACAGATTTACCACTCTCTGGCTAAAGCAATACTTCCTCAACTCTGTTCTAAAAGGGTGCTCCTGTATTCTGAGGCTGTGTCCTTTGGTCTTTGACTCTCCCACCGTAGGAAGCATTCACTTCACGTCTTGTCTATCAAGTCCTTTCACCATTTGATAGGTTTTAATGAGGTCACCCCTCAAACTTCTGAATTCCAGTGAATACAGGCTCAGAGCCATCAAACATTCTTCATATGACAAGCCATTCAATCCTGGAATCATTTTTCTGAATCTCCTTTGAACCCTCTCCAGTTTCAGCACATCCTTTCTAAAATAAGGGGCCCAAAACTGCTCACAATACTCTAAGTGAGGCTTCATCAGTGCTTTATAAAACCTGAACATTATATCCTTGCTTTTATATGATAATCCTCTTGAAATGAATGCTATCATTGCATTTGCCTTCCTCATCCCAGACTCAACCTGCAAATTAACCTTTAAGGAATCCTGCACAAGGATTCCCAAGTTCCTTTGTGCCTCAGTTTTTTGTATTTTTTTCTCCATTTAGAAAATAGTTAACCCTTTCCTTTCTTCTACTGAAGTGCATAACCACATACTTCCCAACACTGTATTCCATTGACCATTTCTTTGCCTGTTCTCCTAGTCCATCTAAATACTTCTGTAGCGTCTCTACTTCCTCAAAACTACCCAGTCCTCCACTGATCTTCATATCATCTGTAAACTTTACAACAAATTCATCAATTCCATCATCCAAATCATTGACATATGACATGAAAAGAATCGCCCCTTGTGGAACACCACTGGTCACTGGCAGCCAGTCAGAAAAAGCTCCCTTTATTCCTGTTCTTCATCTCCTGCTAATCAGTCACTCCTTTTCCATATTAGAATCTTTACTGTAATACCATAGACACATAACTTGTTAAACAGCCTCAAGTATGGCACCTTGTCAAAAGCCTTCTGAAAATCCACGTACACAAGATCAGCTGATTCCCCATTCTCTCTCCTGATTATTATTTCTACAAAGAATTCCAACAGGTTTTTCAGGCAAGATTTTCCCTTGAGGAAACCATGCTGACTATGGCCTATTTTATCATGTGCCTGCAAGTACCCTAAGATCTCCTCCTTAATAATTGACTCCAATATCTACCCAACTTCTGAGGTCAGACTGACTGGCCTATAGTTACGTTTCTTCCACCTCTCTCCCTTCTTGAAGGGTGAAGTGACATTTACAATTTTCCAGTCTTCTGGAAACATTCCAGAATCTAGTGATTCTTGAAAGATCATTAATAATGCCTCCTTGATCTCTTCAGCCACCTCTTTCAGAACTCCGGGGTGTACACCATCTGGTCCAGGTGACTTATCTACCTCCGGATCTTTCAGTTTCCCAAGAACATTTTCTCTAGTTATGGTAACATCACACACTTCATGACCCCTGACACCTGAAACTTCCATCATACTGCTAGTGTCTTCCACAGTGAAGACTGATGCAAAATACTCATTCAGTTCATCCACCATTTCATTGTCCCCCGTTACTACCTCTCTAGCATCATTTTCCAGTGGTCTGATATCCACTCTCACCTGTTACACTTTATGTATCTGAAGAAACATAAAACCTTTGGGCTTCTGGGGTGGGCTTCACTCGCTTCCGCGCTGACCGGGCTCTGTGGCTGTGGACTCACTTCCGTGGACTTTGCAGTTCATGTTCCTCGTGTTCTTGTTTATTTCCTTTTTTTTAAAAACTATTTTCATGATTTGATCAAGGCACTTCAGCACTGAATTGATTCTGGAGTCCAGGAGTGGCTTTACTCGCCTCTGTGACCCGATGGTTTTGAACTTACTTTTGGAGACTCTGTGGTTAATGTTATTTGTTGATATTTTATTGTTTGCATGACATGTTTTTTTCACACATTGCATGTTTGATGGTCTTGTTTTGTGTGTTTTTTCTTCAAACAGATTCTGTTGTGTTTCCTTGTTTTGTGGCTGTCTGTAAGAAGATGAATCTCAAGGTTGCATACTGTATCCATACGTTGATAATAAATATACTTTGAATTTTGAAGCAAGAGTTTAAAGATACTAGTGAACACTCCAGCCAGTTTATTAGCCAGTTTAGTACTTGGCCAGGTACCCCTTCAGGGCCAGATGCTTTCTGTAGGTTCATCCTCTTGAAAAAAGCTCTTACATAGCCCACAGAGACAAAAACCTCAGGACGGATGGGTGCTGAGGGCGTTCATGAAGGTGCTTCCATATTTGTCAGTAAAAGCAAGTGTAAAAGGCAATGAGCTCATCTAAGAGTGAAATCTTATTTGCATAAGTGACTTGGTTTTATTTTGTAGGAGGTGATAGCATTCCAGCCCTGACATAGCTGTCCAGTAGACTTGTGTAATTCAAATGTGGTTCAGAATTGCCACTTGGCATGTGAGGTGGCCTTCTGGAGGACGTACTCATATACTTTACTTGGTTGCCAGGCCTGAACGCCACTGATCTGGCCCTCAGCAGATTGTGGATCCGTTTGTTCTTCCAGGGCTTCTAGTTGGGGAAGACTCTGAATGAGTTTGAGAGGACACTGATCAATGACCATTTTTATAAAGACCCTGACAACCGAGGCATATCCATTCAGACCCTCTGATGAGTCCTTGAACATGGCCTAGTCCACGGACTCAAAGCAATCTGTAGCCTCTGTTCTGCCTCCTGCAACCAATTCTTTGTTGTCCTTACCTCTGGATCCTTGCTCTTCTGCCCCTGTCTTAATACTGGTATGAGGAAGATGGCCAGATGATCAAGCATCCCGAAATGCAGTCTAAGGATGAAACCGTAGGCATTTCTTGTGGTGGTATAGTAGTGGTAAAGTGTGTTTTGGACCCCTGGTACTGCAGGTGATATGTTGATGATAATTGGGCAGATTTCTTCAAACAAATTTGATTGAAGTCCCCACAATGATTTGAAAGGTGTTGGGGTAGGCTGTTACTTGGTTACTAATCGCAGCACTCAATACATTGAGTGCTTGCTTAAATCATCCTTTGGTGGTATGTAAACTGCAGCCAGAATCCAGAGGAGAACTCTCTCAGTAAGTAGAATGGATGGCACTTAATCAGTAGATGTTGCACAATATCACTAGTCTGAGCACTATGAATAGTTTATCATGAAACACAGACTCCTACCCTTTGCCCTCTTTGAATTAGCAGTTCCATTCATCTGGTGGATTGTGAACCCCTTGGGTCTGACCCTTGGCTCTAATTGGCTTGTTCCAGGTGAGCCAAGTCTCTATAAAACATAGCAATCCCTCATTTCCCTCCAATGCAGCAATCTTGCCCTTACGTTCTCCGCCTGGTTCTCCAGTGACTGTACATTTGCTAACGAGATACCAGGTAGAGGAAGTTCTACATCTGATGTTTTTCTCTGGCTTGTAGTCCTCCTTGCCGACCTCTCTTCCAGCCATGGTGATGGATGTTCGTTCGCTTAAAGGTTCCGTACCAGCATTCCAGCCTGCTGTCAAAGGATTGAGACATCATGAGTTTGTTTAGACAGTTCAAAAGTACGTGACCTAAAGGGAGGTTACAGGCTGCAGATTGCTGTGATAGTACAATATGGTGGCACATACAGCTGGGGTGCCTAAGATTTTGGCACAGTACTGTATTTGTCAACACGGAGTGGAGAGTAAGTCTGTGAATGTTGTGGGAGCAAAGAATATTGGGAATGGTGATGGTGGAATGCTCCAGGAAGAGTATGGGATTGCTGGCAGAGAAGGAGTACAAGGGATGGGGTTGGTGCGGGTACAGACACACTCAGCCTGGAGACACCAGAAAAAATAATTTGATCTTGAACAATTGGTTTACTGATCATTACAGAATGCCTCTGTGGTGCTTACTGCTCCCTTCCCTCTTCTTTCCCCTTTTCCCAACCATGATTCTTCTCTCCCTGCCCCCATCCTACTCATAGTCCACAGTAAAGACCCATATCACAATCACGTTTATCATCCCTCACATACGAATATCATGAAATTTGTTTTTTTTTGTGGCAGCAATACAGTGCAATTCATAAAGTTACTACAATACTGTACAAAAGTCTTAGTCACCCCGGCAATATATGTCTGCCTGAGACTTTTGCACAGTAGTACATATTCAGCAGTTTTGTCAGTTGCCTGCAAAATGTCGCCATAGATGACCAGTGCCATTTTGATTCAATTTTGCATCTAACCGACTAGCTCACTCAGGATCCCAAGTGATCTCATTTGCCAGACCAGACTATTAGGCACACCAGCCTGTAGTTTCCTGATTTGTCCTTGTAGTCCTTTCTAAATAAAGGCCCAGTATTAGTCAATTTCTGGTCTTTCGTCATCTTACCTGCATCTAAGGAGGTTACAAGAATGTGTGCCTGGATCCTTGTTCTCTGCTGTGTCATAAGATACATTCGGATAGGTCCCGGGGATTTATCCAATATGCATGTTAAGACTGCCAACACCACCTTTCATAACATCAATGCGTTTCAGAATGTCACTATTTTCTTGTCTGAATTCTGTGCAGATGAGGAGTATTCATTTCAAACCTTCCCTGTCTCTAAATGCTCCAGATGTAGACAATGACACTGATCATTAAGCACATCTCATCTCTCCATATTTACTCCATTGCTTTTAAAATACATTTAGAATCTCTTCACATTCTCTTTTGTCCTATCTACCAAAGATATGTCATGTTCATTTATTGTCTTCCTGATTTCCTTAGGTGTATTCCACATCTATAATGTTCCTCACTTAATCCCAGATACACAGGCCCGATATATGCTCCTCTTAATCCAGACGTGCCTCAATATTCCACATCAACCAGGTTTCTTGAATTCTGCCTGCCTTACCCTTCACTCTAACAGGAACATGTTCCCCTGAATATTCCCTATGGCACTTTGAAAAGGCCCTAACTTGCTAAAGGTCCCTTTACCTACAAGCAGTCTCTCCCAATCAAACTTTACAAGTTCCTGTCAAATACTATTAAAATTACCCTTGCCCAAAGTTAGGACTTTAACTTGTGGGGCTGCTCTATCTCTTTCCATAATGATAATAAATCTAATAGAACTATGGTTGCCATTCTTAAAGTGACCCCCCCCACTGACACCAAAGCCACTTGCCCACTATTATAATCCAAGAGAAGGTCTAGTGTTGCCCCACTCTCTGGTAGGGCCTTCTACGTTTTGCTTGAGAATGTTTTCCTGGATATACTTAACAACTTCTGGGCCATCTAATCCCTTATCACTGTTTCTGTACCAGCCAGTATTAGGGAAGTAAAACCCACCAAACTATGCTGTCATTCTCCTTGATCCCTGCTGTCTTCTGAGGGTCCATAGTGTAAGTTTAGTACAAAATGATCATCCCTTCTTTATTCCTAATTCCTGTGTTACCTGTATAGCCTCACTGGATGTTCTCCCAGAAATATCCTCTCTCCATACTGCCATGAGGTTTTCCCTAGTACAAAAAAACCTCCCCTCCTCTCTTAACTCCACCTCTGTCATTCCTGTAGTGTAGCTGCGCACCCTTGAAACACATTTAGGTAATATCTATAATGTCGCACCCTTTACCTGGTAGTCACCCAACTACCCGCTGCTTGAATCTTTGGTGTGACTGTTTTACGAAATCTCCTCTCTATGATTCCTTCAGCATTACAGAGTCCCCATAATGAAATGTGCATAATTGGCACCAGACTGGGAAGTGCATCATTTTACATTTTAGATGGGTTTTAGATTGAAACCAAGGCCCAAGCATTTATGCTTAAATGAGGTTAAAATAACTGGTCAGAAATTTATAAGTTCTAGAAAAATTGAAGAGAAATTAAACAATTGGCCTTGTTTCCTTGTAATGAAGTTCAGCATTTCCTTGAAAGCTAAATTGTGGCTGTTTTCTCAACAACAGTAATGCTTTAGCTCCTCATTACTGATGTGTGATTAATTTAAGCTGAGATGCTAAACCAGTCATACTGAAAGGAACAGGTTATGTTTCATTCCTCTTGATTGTAACAATGCCTCATGCATTCCCTGAACTGGTCTGAAGCCAAACAACATTTTAACTTATCAATCTATCCAAGTGGAAATGCAGAAACATTTTCCTAATAAGTGACTGGAAAAGTGCTTGATTGTATCAAAACAGCTATTACCCTTCTCACAGCTTCAACTACTTCATGTTTAAACTCTGGGATTATTTATATAAAATATTCTGTCCGTGCACCTCACTCTCCTGTTTTAAGGTGCCCCCTAAAACCTATATCTCTTTGTCTGCCCTTCAGTAAAATATTGCCCACATGAAGTGCTCTAGAGAGTTTCCTTAATTAAAAGCACTGTATAAATGTAAATTGTGTTTGAATACAGTGAAAGAGGAAAGCTAAAAGGAATTTCCCCTTTGGCTGAATGTGACTTTGGTGCACCTATTCAAGATTATAATTTTCCATTCAGGTCACCACACCCTATGAGGGTTATTTTATTGTTGAATGAGGTAAAATTACCACTGAGTGTAGAGTACTACGTGGCCAGCAGCATGACACAGCATGAGGTGGTGCCTCACAACTTTGTGACGTTAGTTTGATCATAACCCCCATTAGCTTGGTGGAATTCATCATGTGATTGTGTGTGTTTCCTACAGGCTCTTTGGATTCATCCCACCTTCCAAAGACATGCAATTGACCACTGTAAGTATCTCCCAGTGTGCAGGTGGGTGGTGGAATCTGGGGGAGGTGATGGGAATGGTGGGGAACAAAATGGGATGGGTGAAAATGGGTGCTTGGTGGTTGGCACAGAATTGGTGTGCCAAAGGACCTATCTCCATGCTGTGTGGCTTTATGATAATATTCCTTCCACATAACCTTTAAGGATCCCCCTGTCACTCTGAGAGTAAGGATCCAAAAGAGGGTCCTGATGATGGGTCTCAGCTTAAAATGTTGGCTGATTATTCCTCTCCATAGATGCTGCCTGACCTGCAGAGCTCCTCCAGCATTTTGTGTGTGTTCCTCTGGATTTCCAGTATCTGCAGAATCTCCTGTGTTTCTTTTCCAACAGAGGTAAGTGCGCAGTGGGATGCAAGTAGGAGTGACACCGGGAGTTCTCAACATTAATTCCAAGTCCCAGGAGTTTGACCAGCAGCAGTTTAGACCAGTGGAGAGGGGCTCCTGCAGATTACCACCTCTCACTTACAACCAGCTGCTGAGTCAGTGCTCTTCTATGTTGGACACCATTTGGTTGAACTTTCCAAAGCCACAGGATGTGATTTGCATCAGTATTCAGTGTCCACCACTAAGAGTGGATTGGCACCTTCACAATAGACTGAGCAGGTCAAGTGTAGAAAGATGAAGCTACCAGACAGATGGTATTTACTGTTAACTCGGCTTTAATTGACAAGACACTCTTGTTCCATCTTGTAGCTAATTTTGCCTTTTTTTCCCCTTGTTATTAGAGCAGATATCTAACAAGTAACAGATTAAATTGAACATTTTGGTGGTTAGTTTCTTAAACTGATAGCAGAAGAAGGGATTATGTCTGAGTTTATGACCAAAAGTTTATCTACCACAGGAGATTTCAGCCATCATCTTGGCGTACATCCCACCTCAGACCAGGGTCACACAGGCTGTAGATGAACTGAACAACATAATCATCAGGCATGAAACAGTGCATCCTCATGTTTTCCCTTTCATTTTGAGGGATTTTAACCAGGGCGGCTTGAGAAAGCCTCTAAATAATTATTCCCAGCAAATCACTTGTGGTACCAGATGAACCAACACACTGATTCACTGTTACACCACATTCAAGAGTGCTTACTATGCCACCCCCATGCCCACAGTTTGGAAAGTCTGATCACCTGTATAGGCAGAGACTGAAGACTGCAGCACCAGTACTGACGATCAGGAAAGTATGGACAAGGGAGGCACAGGAGCGCTTACAGAACTATTTTGAATCGGTGGACTGGACTGTATTTGGGGATTCATTTTCGAGTCTGAGTGAGCTGTTACTGATTTCATTAAAAACTATGTGGATGAGTGTACGCCTTTGAGAACATACTGTACGTACCCAGTCAAAAGCTGTGGATGAATCACAAGGTTTGTAGTCTGCTGATGACTTGATCTGTGACATTCAAGTCTAGTGACTCAGCACTAAACCAGGTACAACTTATGGAGGTCTATCTCAAGGAACAATTCCAAACAAGGTTGGGGCAGAATTGGATGCATATCAACAATGGCAGTGTCTGCAGGCCATCACTTCCTACAGAATGAAACCTAGCATCTTGGATGGCTGTGATGCTTCACTCCCAGATGAGCTCAACACCCTTTAGGCACACTTTGAAAGGGAGAATAAAACCGACAGCTGAGAGGATCTGGTGACCCTGTGATCTCTGCCTCAGAGGCCGATGTGAGGCTCTCTCTCAAGAGGGTGAACCCTTGCAAAGTGACAGGCCTTGATGGAGTACCTGGTAGGGCTCTGAAAACCTGTGCTAGTGTTGAAAGAAGTTTTCAATTTGTTATTGTTACAGTCAGAAGTTCCCACCTGTTCTAAGAGGGCAACAATTATGCCAGTACCAAAAAAGAGCAGGGTGAGCTTAATGATTATCATCCAGTAGCACTATGGTGATTAAGAGCTTTGAAAGAGAGAGAGAGGCTCGTTATGGCTAGAATTAACTCCTGTCTCCATTTGCCTACAACTACAATAGATCTATGGCAGATGCAATCTTATTGAGTACAGCTCAGCGTTTAACGAAAGTATTCCTACAGTTCTGATCAAAGAGATCCAAAACTTGGGCCTCTGCGACTGGATCTTTAACTTCCTAACCGAAGGACCACAGTGTGTGGATTGGGAATAACGCCTCCACTTCACTGACAATCAACACTGGTGCACCTCAAGGATATGTGCTCAGCCCACTGCTCTACTCTCTCTACACTCATAACTGTGTAGCTAGGCTTAGCACAACTGCCATCTATAATTAGCTGATGACACAATTATTTTGGCAGAGTTTCAGATGGTGATAAGAGGAAGTGCAGGAACAAGACTTATGAGTTGTTTGAGTGGTGTCACAACTTTGCTTTCAACGTAAATAAGACCAATGAACTGATTGTGGACTTCAGAAAGTGTAAGACGATTGACCACACACCTGTCCTCATAGAGGGATCAGAAATGGAAAGAGTGAGCAACTTCAAGTTCCTGTGTGTCAGTTTCTCTGAGGATCTATCCTGGGCCCAACGTATTAATGCATCTACAAAGGAGACCGATGTTGGCTATATTTCATTAGGAACTTGAGGAGATTTGATATGTCACCAAAGGCACTCACAACTTTCTACAGATGTACCGTGGAGAGCATTCTAACTGGTTGCATCACTGTTTGGTATGGAGGGGGCGGTATTGCACAGGGTTAAAATAAGCTGCGGAGAGTTATAAACCTGGTCAGCTTGTTCACGGGTATTAGCCTTCATAGAATCCAGGACATCTTCAAGGAGTGATGCCTCAGAAAGGTGGCATCCATCATTGAGGACCCCCATCACCAGGACATGCCCTCTTCTCATTGCTACCATTAGGACGGAGATATAGAAGCCTGAAGGCACATACTCAATAACTCAGTAACAGCTTCTTCCCCTCTGTCATCTGATTTTGGAATGGAGATTGAATGCAAGAGCACTACCTTGGTAACAAGAGAAAATCTACAGATGCTAGAAATCACCTTATGGGCTGTATGTATGTGAATGTTTCCCTCAACAATCTTGGGCAGGTCCTCTACCAGAGGCCTGCGAGCTTGGCTTGAGGGTTCAGTGCAGTACTCTTGTAGAGCGCTCTTCTGGACCGAGATCTCAGATGTTGTTCCTGGGATCTGCTGGAGCCACTCTCCCAGTGCAGGTGTCACAGCTCCAAGTACTCCTATCACCATCAGGATTACTCTGGCTTTAACCTTCCATATCTTTTCTATCTGCTCTTTCAAGCCCTGGTATTTCTCCAGCTTCTCATATTCTTCCTTCCTGATGTTACTGTCATTCGGGATTGCCACATCCATTACTGTAGCTTTCTTCTGTTCCTTGTCCAGTATTACTATGTCAGGTTGTTTGGCCGGTACCTGCTTATCAGTCTGTATTTGGAAGTCCCATGGGATCTTAGCTCAGTCATTCTCCACTACCTGCTCGGGTGTTTCCCATTTGGACTTGGGAGTGTCCAGTCTATACTCAGCGCAGATGTTCCTGTGCACAATTCCTGCAACTTGTTTGTGCCGTTCAGTGTATACTGTCTCTGCCTGCATCTTACATTCTGCTGCAATGTGCAGGATGGCTTCAGCAGATTCCCTGCAGTTTGCATCTTGGGTCTTGTCATATCTGATGACTGGGAGAGCGAATATGTTGATGACTCTGGTCTTGTTCTTTCCATTCAGCTGACCTTTTAGGACCTGTCTCACTCTTTGGAGATACTTAGATGTTGCAGCCTTCCTTGTGTCCTTATCGTGGCTTCCACACACCTGCAGGATCCCCAGGTATTTGTAGCTGTCCTGTACACCTTGTATGCAGCCCTCAGGCAACTCAGCTCCTCCAGTCTTGACGAGTTTGCCTCTTGTCACAACCATCCGGCTGCACTTTTCCAGTCCAAATGGCATCCCAGTGTCTCTGCTGTACACCCTTGTCAGGTGGATCCGTGAGTCAATGTCTCTTTCATTTCTGGCATACAGCTTGATGTCATCCACGTGCAGGAGGTGGCTGATGGTCACTCCTCTCTTGAACCTGTCCCCATGTCCACTCTCTGAGATGATCTGGCTGTGGGGGGTGGGGTGGGGTCAAGCCCATGCAGAACAGCAGTGGGGAGAGTACATCACCTGGGTATAGAAAACCTACAGCACAATACAGGCCCTTCGTCCCACAATGCTGTGCTGAACATGTACTTACTTTAGAAATTACCCAGGGTTACCCATGGTCCTCTATTGTTCTAAGCTCCGTGTACCTATCCAGGACTCTCTTAAAAGAACCTATCATATCTGCCTTCGCCCCCATCACCGGCAGCCCATTGCACACACTCACCACTCTCTGCGTAAAAAAAACACTTACCCCTGACTCCTCCTCTGTACCTGCTCACAAGCACCATAAAACTGTCCTCCCACGTTAGCCATTTCAGCCCTGGGGAAAAAGCCTCTGACTATCCACATGATCAATGCCTCTCATTATCTTATACACCTCTATCATGTCACCTCTCATCCTCTCACCTCTCATATTCCACATCTGATGGTCACTTGTGCTATTGGCTTTGAGTTAACATCTACCATTGTCCTCCAACTGCGCATTGAGTTCGAGATGAAAGTCTTTGGCACCTTGTGGACCTTCTACAGAGACAGGGATTCCAGAATCCGTGTGTGGGGTATTGAGTCGTGTGCTTTCTGTAGTTGATCCAGGCCTTGTTTAGACTTGGAGTCTCGTATGATTGCTTTGGCTATCAGTAGTTGGTGCCTGGAGCCACTGGTTTCAATACCAATCCCCCTCTGAGGAATTTCCACACATGTTCCTTTAGCTTGGTGGCTGTGATGCCTGACTGGAGCTTCCATGTTGTTGACAGGCAGGTTATAGGCTGGTAGTTTGATAGTGTTGTTTCTTCATTATGAGTACTGTCCTCCTTTGAGTGGCCAGGCAGGGTGGCAGCCGGTTCATTTGAGTTGCCAGCCGTGTATGCAACGCTGTTAGTTTCTTCAGCCAATACTGTAGGTGTGGATTTTATCAGGCCCTGGTTTGGTCTAGTTCTTCATGCTTGCTACCCATTGCTAGACATGCACTGCTATGATGGTGGATTGGTTCTTCTTCTGAGGTATTGCCGGTAGGTCTTTCAGCCATTGGACACTGGTGTCATGTGATGCTTCTTTCTCTCCAATGCTCTTCCAGTACTTCTCAGTTGCTGCTTTGGTTGCTTCAGATACTGGCATGCTGTTGCACTGGAAATGTGTGAATGCTCTTCCTGGTAAGGGTGCATTAATTGTCTTGCATCATTGGTGTATCTCTGTAGCCTGGTGGCTGGAGCTGTTAACTGTAACTTCCAGGGCTTTGGCTATGGACACTCCTCTGTACTTCCTTAGTAGCTGAGATGAGTCTCAGGCCTTCCCACTTTTCTGCAGCTCAGACCTCTGCCCTTGTGGTTTTCATCTTGGCGTTGAATCGTCGTCTCCCGGGGAGCGGGGCAGGTTATAACAGTACTCTCCTCTGTATTTCATTTTGAGCCCAGCAATTCTAAGCCTCTGCTGCCGATGCATATATCAGGTTATTGGTCCCAATTATGTTGGAGGTTGCAATTGTGAGTAGTGCTTCATTGGCTGCCTCAAGCATGCTGCCTGTTGAGTTTTATCAATAAGATTGGGGAGCCCAGTTCATTGATTGACTGTCGCCAGTTTAGCTTTGATTTCAGCAGCCAGCATCGATACGCTGGTGAGGTTTGAACTTGCATTTCCCATGTACAATGGAATGCTATTACCTTTGCACCTTGTGGAGGTGGGCTTTGAACTTGTATTTCCCGATCAGCTCGGTCCTGCAGTGATGTTGCCGTGGTGCATTGTGACTTTATGCCTTCCAATTCAAGATGTGGGAGCAATCCTGTATTGACAATGTTGATCGCTGGGTAGCCAGTTGTTTTTTCCATGAACGTGGACGACGGTCTTCTTGTTATTGGAGTCCCCGCATGCGCTTGATTATCCTCCTTCTTGTGGGTTGCTATCAAAGTAGCATTCCATTAATTCCATGTGGTCCAGTCTCATCCATTTATGTTTGTTCCAGTAGCCAATTTCTTGCCAGATGGACTCAGTTCCCCATCCTTTAGTGCAGATTTTGTTAATCTCGGCGACAACCGAGCCAGCATGACTATTCTTGTTCTTGTCATTCTCATCCGGAGCATTTTGTGGGTTAGTGTAAGTGTGAGGGGTGATTCTGATTCTGAGATGATACAAAATAATACCACTAGGTGGCGCTGTGTCCACATCTCAGAACTGCAGAGAGCCAGTCTGATGTGTGCAGTAATGTGCTACAGTAATGCGTCTCTACCAGGGACCTGCTCCAGTTTCTTCTGAGACCACAGCAGATGAATTCATAGAGCAGGAGCTGTGAAAGCTGTGGGAATCCTGGATCTCGAGAATAGTTATGCAAGGCAGCCACATTTAATGTCAAAAAGAAACATAGTCACTCGTTGGGCCTGGAGCTGTTAGAGCGGTGGTGCTCAATGTAATCCAAGCTTCAAAAAGTGGGCCTGACCCAGTTATAGTTATTGCATCATCAGAAAATTGCAAGGGGGAAGGGAAGAGAGTCCTCCAGTTATGTAATTTATGTCCCAGAGATCTGATGAAGCAGATTTACACTCCGAAGTGCCGTTGTAAGAGAACATTTGAATGTTAGATTTCAGTACTGGCTGTCTGATAATGTATGTGTCTCAGGTTTGAGGTATAATGATGGATATAGCATTTGATGATGCATTATTGACCTTGGTCAAGCATGTGACATCGTTGAACTCAAGGCACTAAAGCCAACTTTCTTGTATTCACCTACAATTGAATTGTAAGAATAGTAGGCAGGTTATATAGAATAGGATGTGCTATGTTCACCTACCTCAGGGTAAGGTTAAGTGGATATCCCAGTCCCTGTGTGTCAGGCCTGTTCCCGTAGGCATCTCCCAGACTGCACTTAGCTTAGAGGATTGACCTGCCACATTCTAGGCTCATCACCTGCAGCCTATTTGACCCCAGTTCTCATCCAGTTGCTTCCAGCTTTCACTCTCGTTGTCTAGTTTACTTTGTTGCCTGTTGTGTTTCGTTTCTGTTCTCTCTTGGTCTTTGGCCCTTTGTGGTTTGTTATTTTACAGTCTATTACTAAAGTTGTTGTTTACTGCTAAATCATCTCTGCTGCTCTGCTTCTGGGTCAGACTTCCTCTACATTTCCTGACAAGCTGAGTGAAACATCGATTGAGCACATTCACCTAAAGGAAGTCAACAATGAGCACATGATTCAGAAGCAGCAGGAAACCATTGACTATCTGTCCAACACTCTCATTGAACTCTCTGTCTCGGTACAGCAGCTTCATGCCAGTCAACCTCCTCGCTCTGAGATCCAGGATTCCCGCGCCCAAACGCTTTGATGGATCTTCAACTGGATGCCGCAGCTTCCTGTCCCAGTGTGTCTTACACTCCGAGCTCCAGCCATCTCTGTGTCTTACCAACCGATCAAGATAATTTCTCTCTTGACTTGGTGAGCTCTGACCTAACCGGGACAATAAAACCACCATTTGCAATAAATATGTGGAATTCACAGCTGAGGTGTACTGGATTACACGGTGGAATTCAGAACCCTTCTGGGGGAATGTGACAAGAACATGGAAATGCTGCCGGCCCATTGCCATCACAGCCTCCTGGGCTGTTTGAAAGATGAACTGTCTACCCGGGAGATGCCCAATGACTTGGTAAACCTCAACACTCTGGCCCTTTGTATTAGACTTTAAGATACAGGAGCAGAGTTAGGCCATTTGGCCCATCAAGTCTGCTGCATCATTTCATCATGGCTGATCCAATTTTGCTCTCAATCCCATTCTCTGGCCTTCTCCCCATATCCCTTCATGCCCTGATTCTGAAGAATCTTATGGAAAGCATTGACCAGGTCATCGGCCAGACCTCCATTTCTGTTCCCAGGACCATTTCAGGCTGCAGGACCCTTTATTACCCATGCCTTCAGAACTCAGTCAGGGAATGCTTCCTAAATACCCCCCTGCCCCCAAAGAGCTTAAACTTCGGTGGAGAAGCAACGTGTGTCTACTGTGGAGCAGCCGACCAGCAACTCACCGAATGCCCGTCGTGCCCAGAAAATGGTGCCTCCAGGTAGTGTGGAGGGGCTTCCTATCTGACAAGCTTTGCCCAGCCCCTTGTTTCAGCACCATAGGTCGGTCCCCCTCTCCCCACTGTCCCCCTTTCCCCCCCTCCCTTCCTGCCTCCAGATTGGACTGCCTACCGAAACTGCCTCACCCCTTCAGCATCACAGCCATTGACAGATGTCCTTTGAGTTCAAGCATGTATACATCATTGGAAATCACTGTTCCTCCCGATCGACTGGCCAGCACTCCTCTCACCTGGGTGACCTCCAGCTCTCCACTCACTACCCTCTCCTTGCCTGGTCGTCTGGTGCACTGGCTGAGCTGGGGCCCACCTGCCTGCAGTCTCATAACCCCATAATTCCATGGAGACAGAAAAACCCTCGACCTCACCAAACTCCCACAGGAAAACATCGTCTTTGCCATTGCCTTCAGTAAAAGGAGAGCCAGCACTCTGCCGCCCTCATAGACTACACGACTGGAGAGATGACCTCCTCTCAACAACACTCATCCCTGAGGCTGTCTGTTCTCCCCGTCCCCTCCTGAGACCTCAACGACTATATCCCCGAAGTGCTACAGAACAGCTCCATTCAACCATCCCAGTTTACAGCCAGCGCAGGGTTCTTCTTTGTTAAAAAGAAAGATGGGGGTCTCCGTCCCTGCATTGCCAACTGTGGGCTCAATAGAATTACCATTAAGAACCGCCAGCCGCTCCCCTTAATGACGGCTCTTTAAAGCACCCTGTGCGATCAGATCTTCACCAAACTGGATTTATGGAGCACAAACAACCTGATCTACACCCGCTAGGCGTTGATTGGAAGACAGCTTTCATAACACCCACTGACCGCTAAGAACACTTGTTCAGATTTTCCAACACTCCAGCTGTTTTCCAAGCCTTCAATAATGAGATCCTCTGAGATATGCTATACAAATATATGTCTGTCTGCCTCAAAGACGTACTCATCTTATCCAAGAACCTCCAAGATCACATCTTTCATGTCTATTCAGTCCTTCAGTATCTCCTTGAAAACCAACTAGCCAAATCACTGCTCCTCATACCTTCCTCTTCAATTCATTTACCTTGCTGATAACCTGGTTTGCTTTTGAGAAGCTCAAGAGATGTTTCACCACTGCTACCAACCTCTGCCAACCAAATCCCTTGTGGTAGAGGTGATTGAATCTGGCATGGGTGTCTGGGCCATCCTCTCCCAGCAAGGAGTGGACTGGAAGATACGCCTTCGTGTCTTCCACTCATGCAAGCTCAATCCTGAACAGTGCCGTTACGGTGGAGGAGGTAAGGAGCTACTCGTTATTAAATGGGCCTTGGAGAAATGGAGACATTGGTTGATGGGAAACACTGAACCCTTCCTGATCTGGACTGACCACCAGAACCTCATATCCATACAACAGTCCTGCCAACTCAACCCCCGTCAGGCTCGCTGCACCTTCTTCTTCAAGCAATTCAATTTCTCCATGTCCTACCAACCCAGTTCCAAGAACATGAAGGTGGACGCCCTGTCACGACAGTTCAACCCAGCTGAAACAGAGACCGACCCTCAGCCTATCATTCCATCCTCTCAGATCCTCGTTGCGGTAATCTGGGACCTTGAGAACCAGACCTGCCAGGCCCTCCAGTATGAGCCTGCTCCTGCCAACTCACCTGACAACCTCATGCACTGTGACACACTCCAGTGGGCCCACTCCTCACTCCCCACCCTTCTCCAGCCATCCAGGAGCACAATGGACTCTGTATTTTCTGCAATGCTGCTTCTGGTGGCACACCACGATTGCAAGTAGACATTAGTTCATTGCCTGGTGCAATTTCTCTAATCAGTGGGCTTCTGGGCTCCTGTGGCCCCTACCGGTCCCTCAACACCTGTTGTCCCATATCGCTGTAGATTTCATCAGGGATTTGCCACCTTCCCATAGAGCCACGGTGATCGTGACAGTGGTGGGCTGGTTCTCCAAAGCAGCCTACTTCATTGCCCTTCCCAAACTTCCGTCAGCCACTGAGACGACGGACCTGGTTCTCCCGCATGTAGTACATCTCCATGGTTTCCCTCGGGACATTGTGTTGAGCTGGAATCCACAATTTGCTTCCTGCTTCTGGCGAGCCTTCTGCCCCTCCCCCTACACATCTCAGTGAGTTTGTCCTCTGGCTATCATCCGCAGACCAACAGTCAGCGAGAAAGAGCCACTCAGCAGTTGGAGACATTTCTGCAGTGCTTTGCGGCCTCTAACTCTGGGCTGAGCTGTCCTACAGTCTGCATATCTCCACTGTCACCTATATGTCACCCTTTGAAATGCTTCACAGCTAAGAACCCCACTGTTCCCGCGGAGGAGCCACAGTGGAGATTCAGTTATCCCGGGCCCTGGTTTACCGCTGCTAGTGTGCTTGGCGCAGGGCACAGAGGGCCATCCTGGCTGCCAACCACTCCTACTGTTGCTAGGCCAACTGCCATCGGCAGCCAGGGAGATTACTCTGGCCCGGGGAACGTGTTGGCCGTCCACCCGAGATCTGCCCCTGCGCACTGACTCCTGCAGGTTCTCGTCCCAGTTCATTGGTCCTTTCAAGATCGCCCATCGCATCAATCCAGTCACTTACTGTCTCTATCTGCCACTGTCCCTCAGGGTCACACCCACCTCTCATGTGTCCTGTTTCAAGCCTGTTGTCCATGGAGCACTCAACCCAGCTGAGCCTGTGCCTCCAGAACAAAGTACGGTGGAAGGTGGTCCAGGGTACATGATTCGCCAGTGGATGGATTCACATCACCGTGGAAGGGGTGCCTGGTCAACCAGAAGTCTTGGGTGCCGTCCAGTTACATCTTGGATCCATTGATCATCAAGGAGTTCTTTCCAACCCATCAGATTGAGCTGGGCTGTCAAATTTAGATAAAGCTGTAAGAAGAGCAAATCCTTAGCAGCAATATGAAGGAAAAGAGCAGTAAGGAGAGAGGTCTGTATCTGATGTAGATTGCCATGATCTAAGCAAAAGCAAAATAAAAAAAAAGGAAAATAACAGTTGATACAGGGCAGTTCAGTGCCTTTGAGGGTCAAGAGTGACGAACGTTAAGACTGCTTTGAAATAGAGAGGCAAAAATTAAAAAAAAAGAAAAAGATGAAAATGCCCAGCAGGTCAGACAGCAATTGTGGAGTGAGAAACAGAATTAGTGTTTCAGACCAGTGACCCTTCATCAGAAGTTTCCTGTTGACTCTCAGTTTCTGTAGTGATGTGTGGATCTGATATTTCCTGACATGACATCCTTGCCCTCCATCGCCGAACATGCTCTTACCAGATACAAAAAGATGATCTTGTTTGCCCAGGGCTACTAGGAGCCAGGTGTGGACATAAGAGTTACGTGGGCAGACCAGGATAAGGCCCACAAGAAAACTTCTCTATGACCTATGATGGCCACCAAAGTCTCATGCCCCTGCTCGGCGGATGGAGAAGCGATTAAGGTCACTTAGTAAGTTGTAAGCAATCTTAGTGACAAAGTAGCATCCATAAACATCTGTGTTTTTTTAAAAATTGAAGTAAATAATGGCATTTAAAAGTATTTTTGAAAAAAAGGGAAAAACATTAAACCCCAATTTTTTCCTTAAATGCACATGGACTGATAATCCACCTTCATTTGAAAAGTCTGACCAAGAAATGAAGGCAGAGGTCAGTGGTGAGTTTGGAACTTGTGCTCAGAAATGCCAGCAATTCCACATGGAATAGCTGACAAAATCCAGCAAAGTACAGACTATATAAAGACACTTCTGGTATGCAGCTGTGACAAGAAGTCTTGGAATTTGACATGGCAGAGCTCATGTGGCCAGTTATCTGTTAAAAACATGAATTCTTGAGGTCAATAGATATTAGAAAACTGCATTCCCACAGGCTAGCTGGCTGAGACGTCCACTGATTTAAACCTTGCATCCTCATTTTAAAATGAACTTCCCTGGTTTTACTGCTAATATCGTAAGGATTATCAAAATATTTTCTGCTGTCCCTTTGAAATCCTTATTGCTATTAAATCCAACCATGAAAAGAAATACTGATGCTAATTTTTCTTATTTCTAAACTTTGATATGATATTATAGAGTCTTGTTTCATTTCTATTTTCTCAAGTTATTATCTGGAAACTTAACAACTGTAGCAGTTCTTTAATCTTTTATACTTTAGGAGTGAATGAACAGAATTGCTAATATTATGACATAAGAAGGGCAAGTAATGTTGCCTTTTGCCCAGCAGATTGAATAGAAGAGCATTTAATTATCATTGCAGTGTACTTTGTTCCATGCTACAGCCAGCACTGGCCAAATGCAGTCCAATTAACCTTCAAGTGCTTCACCTTTTAATGGATCGTATAGCAGAAGAGCTCATTAGAAGGTCCACTAAATCTAATGGTATGATGAGAGATCAAATTTCAGTCACTCTGCCTCAGTCAGAATTTTTGTTAATCACGATCAAATTCATAATGCAAAGGGCAACCGATTTGCACCGTCTTTGGTCGAGTATGAAACAATTAGTACTGGGTGACTTTTAGATGCAGTTGCTCTCTTTCTTTTACCCTCTAATAATCACTTATCTCTACTTCCTTCACGACAGCTGAGAGTAAAGCGTGGTGGTCTGCTGGTTTCTGTCATATATTGTTGTGGGCACTCACAATACACTCTGCCAAAGCCAATGGCAGATGTGTGTTTTATTTCCCAATTTCCCTGGAAGGGCAGTCCCTGAGATCACTCATAGGTATTTTTTAGATAATATTCAAAGTCAATAGATTTAGTCATAAATTGCATTTCATGCAAATTTCTTTTTCTAGGTCGGCAACTAAAGATATTTTTCTGCTTATTTTCAGAGGTCATTGAATAAAAAATCTAGCTTCTATTTACACAAGATTATATAATAATCCTTCAAACTCTAGCCTCCAGTTCAAATTTGGCTCATAATTTCATGGGCCCCATAAGGATAATTGGTCACAGTGAAGGTGCCCTGCTTAGCTGACAGGAGCCATTAAATGATCTGACACTGCTGCTGGCAGTCACTTTATCTGTGTGATGCAGTTGGTTCTGAGAAGTATCTGCATTCAGAGAGGTTCACAAACTAATCCCTTTTGGTATATGTTAGGACCACTTAGACTGGAGCTTATTTTTACACTCATAAGAGGCTGAACCCAACCAGCAAAGGAATCTTCCCTGTTGTTCGGTTTGGCAAATAATAAATTGCTTAGAGTTGTTCCTCTTTTCCATTTTACTAAAAACAAACATTATATGAAAGCTCTTAATTAAAATGAAAATGATTTTGACTCTTTGATATATCATGATCAAATGGGGACAATTTGCAAGGAGATTCTGTAAAAATCTTATATAATCTGGCATCTTCCTTTTATTACTTAGATAAAGATACTGAAAAATTATCTTCTTGTACATCAAAATTGCAGTAGAAAACTTCAAAGCTTGCTTGACAATTGCATCTTGGGCAATTGTAAAAGGATTTATTTATACATTTAGCTGCTTAAGCAAGGAAAACCAACAATAACCTTCAGTAGTAGTCTCATGCACAGTGAAACATATACTTTGTCTAATTCATATCATCACAATAATTTTTTCACATGATCAGTTAAAATTATTTATTTTAATATATATTTTTTATTTGTTTATTTATTTATCTTAAAATAAGCTGCTAATATGAAGAACTATATTTACATGCACATCTGAAGTGACAAAATCAGTGAAACATCTTCAAAGATTACCTTAGTCAATCTTACAGCACTTCTGTCATCATTTCCTATAATGACTTCAGCACTCACCTTTGTATGAAGTTAATGATATATTTTGCAGAATAAAATCTGACTGTGCACAACAGAAAAAAATCTCACTGCAGAATTACAAAATACTTTTGATAAAAGAACTAATGTTGAAAAGAAAACCACCAAAGCACTGGAGGAATTTGTTTTCTTTAAATTAAACGTTTTTGCCCTTTTTTCATTTTCTGTTGCCTCAATAGCCCTTTAGTTGAGTGCCCAATCCAAAATGCTTTTTGCAAGGTTTGATAAACTCCAGAATGGGGTAAGATTTAAATGAGACCCAGTTTGGGGAGGGGGGCAAGTTTTTCACACACAGGATACTGTATATAGGGAACGTGCTGCCAAAGGATGTGTACAGTGTACATTTACAGCAATAAGAAAGCTATCTGGACAGGTTGATGGATAGGGAAGGTATATGGAGCCAATGTAGGAAACTGAAACTAGCCTAGGGTGGTCCTTTGGTTGGCATGGATGCACTGGGCTTGTTTCCATGTTGTAGTCCTCTCCGACTCTGTCACATCCAACCTGATGTCAGCATTAGAAACTTGCTCTCCTTCTCTCTTTCAGCATTCCAAAAGATTAATTCTTTCTGGGTAATCCCAGATCTTTTGCCCCGCTCAGTCCCCTTTTCCTGGTGCTCTCATGTCTCATGGCAGGTGATGCAACACCTACCTTTACACCTCCTCTCTTCCTGCCGTCCAGGGACTCAAGCACTTTTTCCGTGTGAAGCAACAGTTCTGCTGGCTTAATGTACTCTATCTGGCCTCAACTGGGAAACCAAAGGCAGACTGAGTGTCCATATTACTGAACACTTCTATTCAATCACTAAGGGTGACTCTGAGTTTAGTTTCTGTCCCTTTAAACGCCCATCCCTTTTCTACTTTGTCACTGGCCTCCAAAGCTGTTCAATGAAGCTCAACTTATCCTTAAAGAAGAACACCTCATCTTCTGCCCAGGCATGTTGCAATCTTCCAGACATAGTAGAGTTCAGCATCTCACCAGGCTCAAGAACAGCTTCGACCCCAGGATTATAACAGTATCGATGGTTCCCTGGTAGGACAGGATGCACTCTTGACCCCACAATCTACCTCATTGCCCCTATTACTGTGCTACGCTTTCTCTGGAACGATTATTCTGCATTGTTATTGTTTTATCTTATTCTACTTCAATACATTGTGTAAAGATCTGTTTGAACAGAATTGCAGACAAGCTTTTCACTATATCTCAGTAGGTGTGACAAAGATAAACCAATTCCAATTCTAGTTTGTGACATTCAGCCCTTCTGGTCTTCATCCAATTCCACATCCTCTCTTCTGTTCTTTCTGTTTCTCCCCCACCAACATCAGCTCACCGTGCCCACTCCTCCTGGCTATTGGCAACTTCTAAACTCCAATTCTTTCAATGCAACTTAAGACTTGTTTTATTTCTAACTTTACTCAGTTATGATGGAAGGTCAACTTTTTTCCCTCTGCAGATGCTACCTGAATTACTGAGTGTTTTTTTGGCATTTTATGTCTTTGAGTAAACCTGTAAACTGTTTTTGGTCGCTAGCATCAAATACTCTATTTGTTACTCTACATTCCTCTGTTAAATATTGATCACATGGGGAAACAAGTAGAATCAAAATGTATACTTTGTATTTCTGTTTTTTTTTTCAGCTGGTCACTTTAAGAAAGTTACAGCATCTTAAAGAAATTAAAAATTAGGTACCTTAATATTTTGATTGAGAATAGGCTGAAATATTTACAAGCAGATGGAAAGTGTTGCAAAATTTTGTTAATTGTAGCATGTCAGTTTAATTTATGAACAGTAGCAGTAACACAATTCCTATTAAAGTGAACATATTTTCTTTAAAGAAGAGCCATCATAATAGGATTCAGATTGTATGCCAAATTTTGCAGATTCTTTATCTTGAAAGATAACTTGTAAAGAGCTGTCATGAATACTTCCTCATTTAGAACCATAGAACATAGAACATAGGACATTACAGCACAGAAACAGGCCTTTTGGCCCTTCTTGGCTGTGCCGAACCATTTTTCGGCCTAGTCCCACTGACCTGCACCTGGACCATATCCCTCCACACCCATCTCATCCATGTACCTGTCCAAGTTTTTCTTAAGTGTCAAGTGAGCCTGCATTTGGTAAAGTTATTGTAGTAAATCCTTTGTTCTGACCTTGATAAAGGATGCCTTATATCAAATGTTCTTTACATTAAATTTTCATTCTGTTATGTAGTTAATATGAAACCTCACTGGTTTCCTTGGCTGCATACGTCTAAGAAGTACACACTCTGGTCCCACCAAACCTGTGAGATTGAGACGGCTCTCCCACCCCAAATCCTGGTGTGTGTGTGGATGCCGTGTAATTTGCAACCCAACTCAGTCCTACGTAACAACAGACAGCACACTGCATACGATTAAAGGAATGATATTTATGAATCTTAACTAAAGGGTCAGTAAAGAAAAAAAAAATAAAAAGAGCCCATTATAATTAAACAGCCAAATGTGCACAAGCTGAAGCTGAACTCTTCCCAAAATTCATGTTGACTGATCCTCAGTCGACCTCGGCACTTTGCTCCATCGAATCCCGGTTCCCCACTGGGTTGAGTCCTACCACTGGTTCTCTGCAGTGACTTCTGTCTTCATCTCCTGCTGAACAAAAAGAAACCAAGATCAACCTTCCTAACTGAATGACACACCTTCCTCAGCATCCCTTATCTTCAACAATAACCCAAATGTGTTGAAAGCAGAACACACTGCTAAGATGAAATACCTACAGCCTAACAGTAAAAATGTGAACCAGGACCACCAAAATAGTCTCCTCCATTTCACCTGCCTCAGCGTGAGAAGGGTTGGGAATCTCTTCATCAATTATTGGGGAGTTTGTGAAGAGCAGCATATATAACTATATAACCATATAACAATTACAGCACGGAAACAGGCCATCTTGGCCCTTCTAGTCTGAGCTGAATGCTTACTCTCGCTTAGTCCCACCTACCTGCACTCAGCCCATAACCCTCCATTCCTTTCCTGTCCATATACCTATCCAATATTTTTAAAATGCCAAAATCGAACCTGCCTCTACCACTTCTACTGGAAGCTCATTCCGCACAGCTACCACTCTCTGAGTAAAGAAGTTCCCCCTTGTGTTCCCCCTAAGTTTTTGCCCCTTAAAGTTATACACACCCTCTTTTGTTCATCCTCTGAGTCCATATCACATTCAGGGGTGGGGTCCGGTCTAATCCTTCCCATTGCTGGTCCTTTGGTTTCCCCCATGTCATCGCAGAGTCCTCTGACTAGGTGTAGGATCCAAGTCAGGCTCTGGGCAACACACACCTCTTGTCCCAGAGGTAGAAGTTAGTTCTGATGGAGAATCTTGACAGGCCCATTACCATCCTGTGGTTTCACCCAGATAACTGGGTATGTTTGGTATCTGACTCTTCACTACATGGGGCATAACTGCCCAGTGGTCAGCCAAATCATGCTTTCCAGGTAGCCCCCAATTCTTTATAAGGACTCGGTCTCCAGACATTAGCTGGGAGAACCTAACCTCTTGATCATACCTCCTCTTATTTCCTTGATTTTACTTGGTAGCCGAGACCTCAGCTAATTCAGAAGCCTTTTTCAGCTCCCTTCTCATATCAGACACATACTTCAGATAGACTTCTGTGGCTGATATTCCATTCCAGTCCCAAAACAGAGGTCAACGGGCAACCTCTCTTTGTGTCAAAGCATCGGATAATACGGCGAGTACCCGGTAGCTTCCTTACGTGTACAGTTGTAGCAATGTTCAATATGTTGACTCCACTTGTTCTTGTTACTGATCTTCAAGGTTCTGAGCAAGTCTAGCAAGGTCCGATTGAACCTCTCGGGCTGAGGATCACCCTGTGGATGATAAGGAATAGTCTTCGACTTCTCGATTCCAAGCATGCTAGGTAACTCATGTATGAGCCTACTCTTGAAATCCCATCCCTGATCACTATATATCCACCTGAGGAGGCCATAGTAAATGAGGTACTTCTCCCATAACACTTTGGCCATGGTGGATGCCCTCTGACCCTTGGTAAGGAAGGCTTGCGCATATCTGGTGTAGTGATCCGTAATGACCAAGACATTTGCCATGTTGCTAGTATCAGGCTCTATTGACAGGAAATCCATACACACCAGGTCAAGGGGCCCCGCACTCTGCAAGTGGGATAACGGAGTGGCCCTTGTGGGCAGCGCCTTCCTCCATGTCCATCAAATTCATGACTTGCAGTACTCTTCCATCTGGGGCTTCATTCAGGGCCAGTAGAACCGATCACTGAGCAATCCGTAAGTCATGTCAACCCTCAGCCGACTGGAATCATCATGCAGTAACTTCAACATAATCCTCCGATACCTCTCAGGCAGAACCAGCTGGGAGTGCCAAGGCCTGTCGGGAGGTGACGTGACCTGGTATGGAATCTGGTTTGTCATCTCCAATCTGGGCCATTCTCTCAGTAGCAGAGACACTGCAGAGCGTTTCATCTTGTCTGTCCCCTTCTGCAACCGTTGACCCAGCAGTAGCAATCTCGCTGAGTGGCTGCCACTTCCCCAGGACTCATTTCTGGTAACTGCTTTGTCTTCAGAGCAGGCAAGTTGCGGTAGGCTTGTGGAATGGCACCATCAGAAGCTTCCAAAAAATCAACAGCTCGATTCTGCCCTTGCCATTCATTTGCCTTCCCTGTGATGGAAAACTGGCACATGGCTTTGACTCTTGGGAAAGGAACGCTCCCCTACTCGCCCTCCCTGTCCACCCCTCATGCGTGTGTTGGGACAATGCATCAGTGTTCCGACTCCCCAGCCGGTACCTCAAGCTGAAATCATCAGCAGACAATGCTGCCAACCATCAATGGCCTGTGGCATCCAATTTCACCGGGATCAGGATATAAGTTAATGTGTTGTTGTCCATCCTCACCTTGAACTTGGCACCATATAGCTTATCCACCACAGCCCACTTCAAGACCAGGAACTCCAACTTGTGTGTTGGGTAGTTTCGCTCAGAGGATGACGGTCTCTGGCTGACAAACACGACAGGACTCAACCCTGCACGCTGATCCTGATACAGAACACCCCCCAAGCCCTCTTTGCTGGGGATCTGTATGCAGTAGTACAGCAATTGGGGGTCTGCAAAAGCCTGCACAGGCGCTTTCATCAGAAGCTCCTCCAGCAACTGAAAGGCATCTTCACATTTCGCATCTCATCTAGCTCCAATAGGTTCCGAAGGTTTAAGATAAGCTTTACCATCCTCTCCTTTTGTCCTCCTCCCTTTATCCCCCAGGGGAGTGTAACCACATGCAAGTTGATTCAAAGGGTGACTCATTTTAGAGAAGTCCTTCATGAACCTCCGATATTACCCATAGAATCCAAGGAACGAGCACAGGGCGCTCACAGTCTGGGACCTTGGCCATGAGGTCACCACTTCTATCTTAGACAGATCTAAAGCTACTCCATCCCGTGAGACTATGTGACCAACATAGTTGACAGGTGTCTTGCAGAACGGGCACTTGTCCAGGGAAAGCTTTAACCCTTCAGTTTTCAGGTGACTCAGTACCTTCAGTAGCCTCATTTCATGTTCCTCCAAGGTGGACCCGAACACTATGAGATCATCCAGGTTCACCAACGGTACGGTGTATTGGCCTTCATCAATCGTGGAATTGAACTTAGGAACTGAGAGGTACTGTTGCAGCTAAATAGGACCCTGGTCAGACCCCACTTGGAGTACTGTGCTCAGTTCTGGTCGCCTCACTACAGGAAGGATGTGGCAACCATAGAAAGGGTGCAGAGGAGATTTATAAGGATGTTGCCTGGATTTGGGAGCATGCCTTATGAGAATAGGTTGAGTGAACTCGGCCTTTTCTCCTTGGAGCGACGGAGGATGAGAGGTGACCTGATAGAGGTGTACAAGATGATGAGAGGCATTGATCTTGTGGATAGTCAGAGGCTTTTTCCCAGGGCTGAAATGGTTGCCACAAGAGGACACAGGTTTAAGGTGCTGGGGAGTAGGTACAGAGGAGAAGTCAGGGGTAAGTTTTTTACTCAAAGAGTGGTGAGTGCATGGAATGGGCTGCCGGCAACGGTGGTGGAGGTGGATATGATAGGGTCTTTTAAGAGACTTTTAGATAGATACATGGAGCTTAGTAAAATAGAGGGCTATAGGTAAGCCTAGTAATTTCTGAGGTAGGGACATGTTTGGCACAACTGTGTGGCTGAAGGGCCTGTATTGCGCTGTAGGTTTTCTATGTTTCTAACTTCTCAAGCAAGTTTATGTTCCCCACCTTTTCTCCGTGAGATGCTGGGAAGTTGCTGGGGCTCTCAACGTGCCCTGGGGCATCCTTCCAAACCTGAAGAATCCCAGTGGACGTATGAAGCCCACCTTCTCTTTGTCGGCCTCACTCATGGGGATCTGATAATACCCACTCCTCAAGTCCAGCACACTGAACCACTTTGCACCACTCAGACAGGCCAGCGTATCAGTTCTTGGGACCATATGCTGGTTGGGGACTGTATCCTTTCAGAGTCGGATAGTCCATACATATCCGTACCTTCCCATTCTTCTTCCTGGCTATCCTTACTGAAGATGCAAATGGACTTCTGGTCTCAGTGATGATCCCAGCTTCCTTCAGCTTCCGCAGATACTGCCAAAGCTGTTACATTTCTGTAGGCACCAGTTGCCACGACCTTCTCAGATCGGAGTGTCCTCTGTCACCTCGAAAGTGTGGCAAATTCTCTTGGAACAACAAACATCAAACTGGTCAGTATAAAAGATATCTTCTCTATCAACCTCCAGGTAACTGTGAGTCCCCAAAATTGAATGACTTGGCTGTAGCATAAATGCCCTCAATCGCTAGCAATACATTGGAATTTGTCATGCGAGTTGGCTGCACCCACTGATAACAACTGGGACATCTCAGTCCTAAATTCTGCTACGAGCTCCTTTCCTACTCCCTGGGGTGGGCTATCAGTGGTTACTTCAGCCAAGGGTGCCACTACCGAGGACTGTATCCACTGATGGAGGCCTCCCGCGTCTCCATCACATTCTCCTCCTTTCTTACTTCTCTGATCAGCTCGAGAAATGAGGGAGGGGATGTGTCTTATGAGACCTTCGGAGATCCCAAGTGATCACTTCCTGTGAGTGTGCTTTTCCCCACTTGGTCCGTTCTTGACTGATACAACTCAGCTGTTTGAATGGCCCCCAAAGCTGTAAGCAACTCAGCTGCCCCTCTAGCCAAAAAATGCAGGCAGAAATTTTCTCCCCCTTCTCCTGAACCATGCTCCAAAACCCTGTCCTAAGTTCCATTAGGCTTCACATCATGCCAAAAACATTTTCTAGTGCTTGCATGTAGCCCGCAGAAGCAACAAAGAGGTTTTGTGTCTTTAAAGATCACACTACGTCAGCAGCCGTCCCCCTCAGACTCTCTACCAATTGCTGTCTTTACATGTCATGGGAGCACTGCCATTCACCTAGCATCTGAGAAGTCTGCTCTGCCCAAGTCTCATACTCCTCTTCCCCATAAGGGGTGGGCGTTATTCCTGAGAACATGCTGAGCCTACGTTAACTCAGACTTTGAACCTGGGCACTTTGCCATTTACTCACCAGGGGGGTAAGTGCTGCTACCAACTCAGAATGCTCACCCCTCACCCCCCCCTTCCACATCAGACCACTCCTTCTCCTCACTCCACAGAAATGAGAGCAATTTGTCTTTAAAATCTCCACCCCCAGCTACGGGAAATCTGGCTTCCAATTCTAATTTCCTCCCAGAAAGGTTGGTCGGCCCAGGGCCCCCCTCTCCGGGGGCGCCAATAGTACCAGGCAGATCCACTGCCATTACAACGTGCTAGTCTGTACTAAAACAAAGTCTTTGCCTGCCATTTTGTCAAATCTCCACTCCATGGTTCCTAATGGTACTTAAAGTCGGAATTAACAATTCGTTGGGGATATGAATGTCTACCTCACTCAATACACATGCATTCATTACCAGTAATCACCATAGATTCACACCACTGCTCAACCCCAGCAGCGTCCACAGCCACGTTTCTTAATCATTTTACTGGCCAATAGGTTAACACAGGCTTAAACACACAACCCACTGGATCAATGCGCAGGGCAATCACACAACATCCAATGAAACTGATCCTGGATGAGCCCCCACAAATGAAACCTCGCTGGTTTCCTTGGCTGCATATGTCTAGAGAATACACACTCCAGTCCTGCCAAACCTGTGAGATTGAGACGGCTCTCCCACCCCAAACCCCGGTGTGTGTGGATGCCGTGTAATTTTCTACCCAGTTACAACTCAGTCCCAAGAAACAACAGACAGCACACTGCAACCAATTAAAGGAATGATATTTATGAATCTTAACTAAAGGATTAGTAAAGCAAAGAAAGAAAAAAAAAACCAGAAAGGGCCCACTATAATTAAACAGTCAAATGTGGACAAGTTGGAGATGAACTCTTCCCAAAATTCATATTCATCGATCATCAGTCAATCTCAGCATCTGGCTCCATCTATAAGCGGTTCTCCCCAGCGGCTTCTCTCTTCATCTCACGCTTATCAAAAAAAAAACCCCAAGACCACCCTTCCTAATTGGATGGCACACTTTCCTCAGCATCCCTTATCTTCAACAATAACCCAAACAGGCTGAACGCAGAACAGAATGGTAAAATGAAATACCTACAGCATAGCTTTAAAATGTGAACCAGGGTGTTACAAACATATCAGTATTATTTATTATGGAAAATATGTAGTTTGATGAAGCATTCTTTTTAGTTTAACTAATTCATTATCATTCTATGTATGAAGTACATGAATGGCATTTGTTGTCATCCCACCACATCATTTGTGCACACCTGTTTAAAATAAAAATGAACATACGTGAGTTACTTCCTGGCTCCCTTGTTTTCCTTTCAATTAATTTTTATGGTTTGGAGTTGCAAAACGTAACAGTTGTGCTGACGAAGTTTTAAATGAACCAAAGATGACTACCTACCTGTTGAATCATAGCGAGAAATAATAGACAATAGGTGCAGAAGTAGACCATTCGGCCCTTCGAGCCTGCACCACCATTCTGAGATCATGGCTGATCATCTACTATCAATACCTGGTTCTTGCCTTGTCCCCATATCCCTTGATTCCCCTATCCATAAGATACCTATCTAGCTCCTTCTTGAAAGCATCCAGAGAATTGGCCTCCACTGCCTTCTGAGGCAGTGCATTCCGGACCCCCACAACTCTCCGGGAGAAGAAGTTTTTCCTTAACTCTGTCCTAAATGACCTACCCCTTATTCTTACACCATGCCCTCTGGTACTGGACTCTCCCAGCATCTGGAACATATTTCCTGCCTCTATCTTGTCCAATCCCTTAATAATCTTAAATGCTGCAATCAGATCCCCTCTCAATCTCCTTAGTTCCAGCGTGTACAAGCCCAGTCCCTCTAACCTCTCTGCGTAAGACAGTCCGGACATCCCAGGAATTAACCTTATGAATCTACGCTGCACTTCCTCTACAGCCAGGATGACCTTCCTTAACCCTGGAGACCAAAACTGTACACAATACTCCAGGTGTGGTCTCACCAGGGCTCTGTACGAATGCAAGAGGATTTCCTTGCTCTTGCACTCAATTCCCTTTGTAATAAAGGCCAACATTCCATTAGCCTTCTTCACTGCCTGCTGCACTTGCTCATTCACCTTCAGTGACTGATGAACAAGGACTCCTAGATCTCTTTGTATTTCTCCCTTACCTAACTCTACACCATTCAGATAATAATCTGCATTCCTGTTCTTACTCCCAAAGTGGATAACCTCACACTTATTCACATTAAACGTCATCTGCCAAGTATCTGCCCACTCACCCAGCCTATCCAAGTCACCCTGAATTCTCCTAACATCCTCATCACATGTCACACTGCCACCCAGCTTAGTATCATCAGCAAACTTGCTGATGTTATTCTCAATGCCTTCATCTAAATCGTTGATGTAAATCGTAAACAGCTGTGGTCCCAATACTGAGCCCTGTGGCACCCCACTAGTCACCACCTGCCATTCCGAGAAACACCCATTCACCGCTACCCTTTGCTTTCTATCTGCCAACCAGTTCTCTATCCATGTCAATATCTTCCCCCCAATGCCATGAGCTCTGATTTTACCCACCAATCTCCTATGTGGGACATTATCAAATGCCTTCTGAAAATCAAGGTACACTACATCCACTGGATCTCCTTTGTCTAACTTCCTGGTTACATCCTCAAAAAACTCCAATAGATTAGTCAAGCATGATTTGGCCTTGGTAAATCCATGCTGGCTCGGCCCAATCCTATCACTGCTATCTAGATATGCCACTATTTCATCTTTAATAATGGACTCTAGCATCTTCCCCACTACTGATGTCAGGCTGACAGGATGATAGTTCTCTGTTTTCTCCCTCCCTCCTTTCTTAAAAAGTGGGATAACATTAGCCATTCTCCAATCCTCAGGAACTGATCCTGAATCTAAGGAACTGGAAAATGATTACCAATGCATCTGCAATTTCTAGAGCCACCTCCTTTAGTACCCTAGGATGCAGACCATCTGGACCTGGGGATTTGTTAGCCTTCAGTCCCATCAGTCTACTCATCACTGTTTCCTTCCTAATGTCAATCTGTTTCATTTCCTCTGTTACCCTATGTCCTAGGCCCATCCATACATCTGGGAGATTGCTTGTGTCTTCCCTAGTGAAGACAGATCTAAAGTACTTATTAAATTCTCTGCCATTTCTCTGTTTCCCATAACAATTTCACCCAGTTCATTCTTCAAGGGCCCAACATCGTTCTTAACTATCTTCTTTCTCTTCACATACCTAAAAAAGCTTTTGCTATCCTCCTTTATATTCCTGGCCAGCTTGCGTTCGTAACTAATTTTTTTCTCCCCGTATTGCCTTTTTAGCTAAGTTCTGTTGTTCCTTCAAAAATTCCCAATCATCTGTCTTTCCACTCACTTTAGCTCTGTCATACTTCTTTTTTTTAATACTATGCAATCTCTGACTTCCTTTGTCAACCACTGTGGCCCCTTTCCCCCCTTTGAATCCTTCCTTCTCCAGGGGATGAACTGAGTTTGCACCTTGTGCATTATTCCCAAGAATTCCTGCCATTGCTGTTCCACTGTCCTTTCTGCTAGGATATCCATCCATTTAACTTTGGCCAGCTCCTCCCTCATGGCTCCATAGTCTCCTTTGTTCAATTGCAACACTGACACCTCCGATCTGCCCTTATCCTTCTCAAATTGCAGATAAAAACTTATCATATTATGGTCACAACCTCCTAATGGCTCCTTTACCTCAAGATCACTTATCAAATCCTGTTCATTACACAACACTAAATCCAGAATAGCCTTGTCCCTGGTCGGCTCTTGTACAAGCTGTTCCAAGAATGCATCCCGTAGGCACTCTACAAACTCCCTATCCTGGGGTCCAGCACCAACCTGATTCTCCCAGTTCACCTGCATGTTGAAATCCCCCATAATTACTGCAACATTACCTTTGCCACATGCCAATGTTAACTCCCTATTCAACTTGCACCCAATATCCATGCTACTGTTTGGGGGCCTTTTACAATTGAGTAAAAAAAGAGCAAAGTCCATGCTTCTTCCGGAATGGGCAGAGACCGTCACATTGAGAAAAAGCAGTAGACAGAAGAATTCAGGGGTTCATAAACAATGAGTACCAGTGATAATAATCATAAAAAAGCAGAAATAGCTAGTTACATCAGAAAGATTGACACATTAGATTACATAACAGATAACTGGATATTGTTTATGGAATGAATTGAACAGTATTTTAAAGCAAATGGAATAAATGATGAGGAGGAAGTGCCAAATTTGCTTGAGTGTATTGGCTTTAAAGTCATACAGTTTGTCTGCTCTAACCAAACTAGCCAAAATGAGTTTTGCTGATATCATGAAACTAATGCAGGAACATTTAAAATCAAAACCAATGTTGATTGCTGGCCACTTCAGGTATAATAAGCATAATCAAAAGGAAGGGCAGTCCACTTCAGCATATGTGGCTGAATTGAAGAGATTGTCTGAGCATTGTCAGTTCAACTTAATGGTGCACTGAGAGATTGTTGAGCTGTGAAATCTTACAAGAAAGTATTTAAAAATGGCTGCTAGCTGAAGCAGAACTTACATTTTAAAGAACAGTTGAAATTGCCGTATCAATGGAAACAGCAGAGATGTAATTAGGTTGCAGTCAGGAATGAAAGTGAACATGAACAAAATTGCAATGTCCAAACAGAAACCAACCTTGCTGAACAAATTTTGTTACCTTTGTGGCAGGAGCTCACATATGACAGACCAAAGAAGATTTAAAGGCCACACTTGCAGAAAATGCAATAAAGTAGGACACATACAAAGAGCTAGTTGGGCAGACAAAAACAAATGGACTGAACAGGGAAGAGAAAAAAACTAAAAATTCAAGTTGCAGTTTCAAAAAGGGTACTAATCTGCATGTTGTTGATGAAAAGTTTGATAACAATGAGTTTGACACGGGACTGAGTAGCCTTAAGATTTACAATGTGAAAGCTAACAAGAGACAAGCAATATGGCTTACACCAGCAGTGATCGACAAATTAATTAAAATGGAATTGGACGCTGGCTTGGCTGATTCAGTAATATGACAAAGTGAGTTTGAATGGCATTTCAAAGATACTGAACTGAAGCCTGCAGAGGGATTAGAGGTGAGGGTTGATATTGGACCACTGGAAAATGATGCTGGTGAGGTAGTAATGGGGGACAAAGAAATGGCAGATAAACGTAATGGGTACTTTGCATATGTCTTCACTGTGGAAAACATTAGCAGTGTGCCAGAGGTCTGTGAATGTCAGGGAGTGCCATTGCTATTACAAAGGAATAGGCAGAGGGGGTGGCGTGGCTCTGCTGGTGAAGAATGGCAACAAATCAAGTAGAAAGAAGTGACATAGAATCAGAAGATGGTGAATCCTCGTGGGTTGAGTAGAGAACCTGGAAGGGTAAAAGAACAGTGATGGCAGTTATATACAGGCCTTCCAACAGCAGCTGGGATGTGGAGCACAGATTACACCAGGAAATAGAAAAGGCATGTCAGAAGGGCAATGTTATGATAATCATGGGAGATTTCGACATGCAGATCATGTCATGACCCGTCTGGCAATTCTCCATTACCTCTTTAATTGGACCCTAACCCCCTTGCCTGATTTCCAATCGTTCCCAATTCAGCAAATTACACACACCTGCTTCCCATCAGTAACTGCAGGACAAAAACCCTGGAAACACACCAAGGAACTGCCAGTTCATTGGTCAACTCTTGCATGGGTAACCTCGTTTCATGGTTGTTTAGGACTGTCAGTCCTAAGTTCTGCACCGTCTCCTGGATTCTCCACATGAACCTTGTCTCTGTATAATGACTCCCTGAGATACTGGCTCTCTGTTCACGGTGGTGCTAACACCTAACGACTCTGCCTCAGCACCTGTGTCCTGCACCTGAGTTCGTCCCCAGCCATGTCCCTGTGACAGGTCAATTGGGAAAATCAGGTTGGAAATAGATCTCGAAGGAGTGGGTCTGTTGTATGCCTATGAGATGGCTTTTTAGAGCAATTTGTCGTTAAGTCTACTAAGAGATTAGCTATTATGGATTGGGTGTTATGCAATGAACCGGAGATGATTAGTGAGCTTAAGGTAAAAGAACCCTTAGGAGACAGTGATCACAATATGATTGAGTTTAACTTGAAATCTGTTAGGGAGAAAGTAAAGTCTGATGTAGCAGCATTTCAGTGGAGTAAAGCAAATTAGTGTTATGAGAGGAGTTGGCCAAAGTAAATTGGAAGGAGATGTTGTCAGATGTTGCTCCCAAGTACAAGCATCCTTCAGCCATGATTCAGTGATGGCTGCAACATCATACCTGATAATCTGTGATAGTGCAACAAGATCATCCATCTTATTTCTTGTATTTCATTCATTGAGATACAACACTGTGAGTGCTGCATTTGCTACCCTTTTTGACTCTGCACCCCTAAAGTACTGATACTCATCCTGCTGGTTACAATTATGTCCTATCATCTGCCTGTCCTTCCTGACAGTTTGACTGCATGTTATCTTTGCTTTTTACCATCTGCCCTATCCTGAGTCTCTACACTGCTGTTCCTACCCCCTGCTGAATTAATTTAAATGCTCCCCAGCAGCTCTAACAAACCTGCTCATGAGAATATTGGCTCCCCTTGGGTTCAGGTGCAATCCATCCCTTTTGTACAGGTAATATCTCCTGAGAAGAGATCCCAATGATCCAAGAACCTGAATCCCTGCCCTCTGCACCAGTTTATAGCCACACATTAATTTGCCAAATCGTTCTGTTTCTACCCTCACTGGTATGTGGCACAGGCAGCAATCCGGAAATTACTAGCTGGGAGGTCCTGCTTCTCAGCTTTTACCCAGCTCTCTAAATTCTCTTTTCAGGACCATTTAGCTTTCCTTTCCTGTGCCATTGGTACTGATATGTACCAAGTCATCTGGCTGCTCTCCCTCCCTCTCCAAAATGTTGTGGGTGCAACCTGAGCTGTCCCTGACCCTGGCACCAGGGAGGCAACATACCATTTAGGTGTCCTGTTCACATCCACAGAATCTCCCGTCTATTCCCCTGACTATTGAATCCCATATCATTAGCGCTCCCCTCTTCTTCCTCTTTACCTTCTGCACCTTGGACCTATGTTCAGCGCCAGTAACCCGGTCTCTGTGGTATTCCCCTGGAGGGTCATCCCCCCCACAACGGTATCCAAAGCAGTATACTATTTTTTGAGGGGAGTGGCCACAGGGGTGCTCTGTGATAACTATTCACATTTCTGTTTCTCCTGACAGTCCCCCAGCTACTCGCTTTCTCAACCTCAGGGTCACTACTTCCCTGCAATTGATCGATTATCTCCTCACTCTCCCGTATAAGCCAGAGGTCATCCAGTTGCTGCTCCAGATCCGTAACATGGTCTTCAAGCAGTTACAGCTGGATGCACTTCAGGCAGATGTAGTTCCCTGGGAGACTCAGGGTCTCCCAGCACTCTAACAATTGGCTTTTTAACAGCCATTTAACACACAAGGTACAGTAAAAGACTGAAAAAGGAACCTTAACAGAAGCTTACCCACAGCCAACACCTCTTCCAAGTCAAAGTCTCCTTGAGTCAAATCCTGACACTCCTTCACTCACCAATGACCTACTCCCAACAATGGCCAGCCTGCTTGTCCCTTCTGTACTTCTAAACAAGCGTCACTGACCTGCAAGAAATCTCAGTGCTGTGGCCTGCTCCTGCTGCTGATTGGGCCATCAGAATGATGTCATATATACACAGACAAACATTATATATATATATATATGAGGTAAGTTGCATTCTATATTGAGTTAGAGTTTATGGAAGCATGAAGGAGGGTGATCTAATATTTGAGTCATATTGTAAAATCTTGTTTGATTAAGCTTTCTGTGTTATTTGAATAATTCATTCATTATAAATCTGATGCAAAAAGATGTTCTCTTAAATCCTTTGGGATTGCAAAGGATTTGTGGTTTCGTGTCAACTATCATTAACAGAAGCAACAGATAATGATTCAAGTAACCCTATGAAATCAGAAAGGATCGATGTTTACTGACAGAATTCCCAATGGACATTCAAGGGCCTGATAACAAAAGTGTCAGTGCTGGGGCACAAACTCTTCCCAATTTTTGGCATCAGGTATATTGACCATATTCGGGGAGTACAAGATTCCCAGATATAAAATGTAGCCTATGCTGCTGTTTTGACCTAAGTGTAACATGTCCTTCAAAACAAAACTTTTAAAACTGTAGTCATCATAAAGAGGCTATGATGTGCGGATGCTGAAAATCTGAAATAAAAATGGAGGATCCTAGAACTGCTAAGCAGCTGTGGACATAAAACAAGGTTAACATATTAGCAATGATGAAAGAGCTTGAAATGAAAACCACATGGTGAGATCTACTGACAATTTCTTGAATTCTTCCGTGTCAGCCTGAATTTTAATTTTACGTATCCTCAGTTATAGACAGTTTGTCTTGTGGACTTTTAATAAGAAATTTAAATAATTTTGTGTTCTATGGTTGTTCAGTTTTATTTTAGAATTCCCACTCATTTCTGTGTTTTCTGCACTTTTTCACTGGACCCACAAAGTGGATCTTTGTTCAGCTGCTCTCAATATTGTATTTGAATGGCCACTGAGACTACTGGGGGATCTGAAGTGCTCTTTCCACCTCTCACCATTTGTAAGAGGTTTGAATCCATTCAGATTCCTTCCTACGGGCTTTATAGACAATGGCTGAAAATCACAGTCCCAAAGATAAATATTAAAACCCTTATGTTACAGATGGCATCAGCTGAGAAATGTTCCTGAAGGCATAATATGCTTTAAAGTCTATTTTTTAAAAACATCTGCTGCCCTTCGATTGACTTCAATTACTACTCTTATTTTGGCAGCTGTGTTTTTCTACACCACAGTCTTTATTGCATTGTTAATGGTGCCAGCAATTTTTCTGTTAATTGGCCTGCTGTGAACTTGGAAGATTCCTTCCAAAGCGAACCTCTTTTGCAGTTTTCTCATATTATTCACCTGATTTTTCTGTGCCAATACTACACTCAAATGTGGAAGTCAATAAGTCACAGGCAACACTAATGACACCAATGCACAGATTTCACTGGTCAGCAGTTTGCTTCATCATTGTCAATTAATTCTTTGAAGTGAATCGGGTACTCCGGTAGATTTGAGAGAATCGGGTACTCCAGTAGATTTGAGAGAATCGGGTACTCCGGTAGATTTGAGAGAATCGGGTACTCCAGTAGATTTGAGAGAATCGGGTACTCCAAATCTTGGTGGGCCAGTTTAAGGTGATCTACCTGTGGTGAACTACATATACCTGTCTGGACACGCCCCCTGCTGACTGCTCCTGTGGCCCCTCCCACTGACCGTGGCTCCTCCCACAGACCCTGGTATAAAGGCGATTGAGGCCTGAACCCGGTCCTCAGTCTCCAGGATGTAGTATGCTTGTTCTTTCACTGCTTGTTCTTTCTTCCAGTCAATAAAAGCCGATATCTCGCCTTCACGTCTCAGAGAGAGGTATTGATGGTGCATCACTGCCAAAACATGTTCAGGTTTACCTCGCTTATCTATGATAAAAGTATTTTCTCTTCTTCTCAAAACATGGAAGGGGCCATCACAATAGGCCTGAGGGGAAGTTGGTGTGCATTATGGTAAACAAAACAATCAAGGCAGAGTATAGGTCAACAGGAACCCAAAAGTGCTGTACACCATAATGGGGGGTAGGAATAGGTGCAAAGGAGTTGAATTCTCTGAGGAGAGTGGAACAGGGTTGAGAGGCTGACCAGGTGGTAAAGGAGTCAGGAATAAAATCACCTGGCCCTCGTCACAGCTGCCCCTATATCAACTCAGATACAGATGACTTCAGGTCCTCTATTGCGGCTGTTCTGAGCCCCAGAAGGTCCCACTGGAGACAATCATGCCAACCTGCATCAGTCAGCAAGCCCTCAGAGCAGCCTTTAAGGAGCAGTAAAACTACTCACATAGGCCGTTGGACTTCAGATCATACGCCACGGTGTGATGTAGCCTAACGCCAAGGTTCTGTGCCAACGCAGCCCAGAGGTCTGAAATTAACTGGGGACCGTGGTCAGAGGAAATATCAGAAGGAGTGCCAAACCAAGCAAGCCATGTGCCAACGAACACCCGAGTCATGTCAGTGGCTGTTGTTGATGCTAGAGGGACAACCTCTGGCCACTTGGTGGTACTGTCCACCATGGTAAGGATGTGAGTGAAACTGCTGGAGGAGGGAAGAGAACCAACAAGTTCCACATTGACATGGTCAGACCATCGCTCAGGGACCTCAATTGGTGCCAATGGTGTCTGGACATGACAGGTAATTTTTGCCCGTTGGCATTCCACACAGTCTGCAGTCCAATCACGCATGTCCTTTCTATGGCCTTGCATACAAACTTTAGTGCAACCATTTTGTGTGAGGCCTTTTGGCCCAGATGCAAGAGGCCATGTATGGAGAAAAAAAACAGTTCACCTCCAGTTTGCAGGCACTATGGGGCGTGGGTGACCAGTTGAGACATCAGCTTGCCTGAACTTAATGTCAGCAAATGGCAGGCCCTTGACTGCTGTTTGGTAAACCTGGACCTCTGGGTCAGGAGCTTGGTCAGCTGCCACACCGGCATAGTCAGTCTCTATGTGTGTGGTCTCAATGGCTGGCCATGAGAAGCAATCAACTGCGGCATTATTTTTCCCCTTGGTATGTTGTGTATCAGTGTTGAACTCTGATATGTAGGCCAATTGGTGTTGCTCCCGTGCAGACCGAAGCTCTGATAATTTGGTCATCGCATGCACGAGGGGTTTGTGGTCAACAAATACTGTGAAATGGTGACCAACTAGAAGAAAACAAAAATGCCAGACAGCCAGGTAGAGACTGAGAAGTTCTCACCCAAATGTACTGCACTTCCTTTCGGGGGAGACAGAGCTGCCAGCTGAAGATGGCGAGCGGCTGCCACGTGCCTCCGAACAGCTGTTCGTGCACAGCACCCACGGCACAGTCTGAAGCATCAGTAGTAATGGCTATAGGTGCAATGGGGAGTGAGTGTACCAGTGGGGTCACGTTAGAAAGAACTCGTGTCTACTGACCAGTCAAGCACTTGATTAGGGGTTTTGCCTTTAAGCACACCATACAGAGGGAGCATATGTTCAGCAGCTCATGGAATGAAGCAGTGGTAGAAATTCACCATGCCTAAAATCTACTATCGTATTTTAGTAGTGTGGGGTGATGGGAAATCCATAATAGTGGCTACCTTTGATGGGAGGGGCTTTGCACCTTATGTGGAGATGCAAAGACCGAAAAAGTCAAAGGTTGGCAACCCAAACTGGCATTTAGTAGGCTAAATAATTAACCTGTGTTGGCTTAAGAGCTCAAAAAGTGTGCAGAGATGAGATATGTCTTCAGATTTGAATGCACTGGTGACAAATATGTAATCCAGGTAAACAAAAAGAAAATATAAGTATTATAATACAGAGTCCTTCAGCTGTTGGAAAGTCTGTGCTGCATTTTTCAGCCAAATGCGCAGACTCAAAAAGGCCAAAGGAGGTTATCACAGCTGTTTTGGGAATGCTCTCCGAGCCCACAGACATTTTATGGAAACCCCTAACTAGATTGACTTTGGATAAAATTAACTTTCCAGCTAAAGGTGATAAGAAGTTTTTGTTGTGTGTGACCAGATAATGAATAGGGGTGGCGGCCTCGTTAAGGTGTCAGTAATGGCCACGTGGGTGGCAACCACCATCAGATCTAGGAACCATATGGAGGGGCAAAACCCAGGGGCTATTCGACTGGCATAGAGTTCCGAGTCTTTCCATGTTGGCAAACGGAGCCTTTGGAGCTGCCAGCTTTTCTGGGTCCAGTCTATGTGTGTGGGCATAGGCTGCAAGCTCGTTGTAGAAATGTGGTGT
The DNA here is from genome assembly GCF_030144855.1 of Hypanus sabinus. Lineage (NCBI taxonomy): Eukaryota > Metazoa > Chordata > Chondrichthyes > Myliobatiformes > Dasyatidae > Hypanus > Hypanus sabinus. The sequence continues at coordinate 42,238,149 of NC_082716.1, read as the reverse complement.
TCGACCCCATGTTTTGTGACTGTAGTGGAGAATGTTGGGTTCATGAGGTTTGGGAAATCACTCAGCAGTTGAGTAAACTCACATGGCACGACAGAGTTCTAATGGGGGACTTACTGGGGGAACAGGGTAACAACCCAACATCCTTGACATCACAAGTTGGCAGTTCATAAGATTGACTAATAGTCCTCAGGCACACAGGAAATCTAAACTGAGCAGAGGTCTAGCCACTTTATCCTGGATGAAGCCCCATGTGTAACGTCGCTCACTGAAGCACCCGTAACGTCTTGTAGGCCTGGATCCTGCTGCCATTAACAGCCTCCAGTGAGTTTTTTATTGCTCTTTGCCTTCTCATCAACAGGAGACTCTGGCAGCCCATCCACTTGAGTACCTGTGTCGCTCAGGAAACGTTGCCCTGAAAGGGTGTCTGTAGTGAACAGCAGATGACCCTGGCAGCTGGAACTTAGAGTTCACAGACCTCTGATGTCCCGATGTGCAGGCATTGTCAAAGCTGCAAGGTAGACAGCACTTCCTAGCATTCATGCCAAAGTGAGCACAATAAAAAGACAGGTCCACATCGTCTATTTCACAGCCGCAGGTATCCTTATGTTGGGGGACTTGCTGACTGGGCTTATTAAGGTAGAGAAAGGAGGGGGAATGATGCACCACTGCCCAGTTGAGTGTAGACCATCAGCTATTTTAGCAAGCTCCCTATAGTCCTTCATGGGTGCATTAGTGAGGGCTATGTGAACTTGATCAGGTATTTACAGCTTGAAAAGTTCTTTAAAAATAAAATAAGAATGATGATTTCCCAGGAAAGACAGCATGTGGTCCATTAGTTCTGATGTCTTAGTATCACTGAGGTCGGGAATTAGCTCAGACTGTGATAGTATGTAAAAAATGAGTTTCCAGTGATCTGTATTTATCGTGTTCAGATCTGTTTTCTAGTAGATACACCACTTCCACAGCTGTGGAATTGCTGATCACTGCTACCACATATGAGGGATGATTGATAAATTCATGGCCTAAAGTAGAAGCAGTCAATTTTAGAAAACCTAGCACATTTATTTTTTTTTAACACAGTTCCCTCCTACATTTACACACTTAGTCCAGCGGTTGTGGAGCATATGGATCTTGGACCTCCAGAAAGTGTTCACAATCAGGGGTGATTGATAAGTTTGTGGCCTAAGGTAGAAGGAGATGAGTTATACAGCTCTCGTTACATGCACATGCAGTTCAACTCTTTGAGTGATTATGCAGGAAGTTAATAACTCATCTCCTTCTACCTTAGGCCACAAACTTATCAATCACCCCCCCCCCACCCCCAGTAGTAGAACTTGGTGTTGTCGGTGGTAATTTCTTGCAGTGTGAATTGAGCCTCTGTTTGTATGAATCAAACAACAATATTTTCTTCCAAAACTCCAGCAGTATCAAAGTGACTTTGTTGGCCCAAATGTTCAATAACTCTGGAGTCGTCCTAGAGCATCAGGGTCAAAAATGTAGGTTTTCACAAATAAAATTGCATGAGGCATTTTATGTTCAAGAAAACCATAAAAGCTCATTTATTGTATTCAAAAAACTGAACACAATCATGGTAAAAGTACTTTGCATAATTACGCCATCATGTCAGACTAGCCTCTTAAGACCATAAGACCATGACATAGGAGCAGAATAAGGCCATTTGGGCCATCGTGTCTGCTCTGCCATTCAATCATGGCTGATCCTGTATTCCCCTCCTCAACCCCACTCCCCGGCCTTCTCCTTTGATGCCATGTCCAATCAAAACTGTACAAGCTCTGCCTTAAATATACTCAACGACCTGGACTCCACAGCTGCCTGTGGTAACAAATTACACAAATTCAACACCTTCTGGCTAAAGAAATTTCTCCACATCTGTTTTCAATGGATGCTCCTTAATCCTGAGGCTGTGCCCTCTGTTCTAGATTCCCCCACCATGGAAATATCCTCCACATCAACTCCGTCGAGGCCTTCCAACATTCAAAAGATTTCTATGAGATCCCCCCTCATCTGTCTAAATTTCAGTAAGTACAGACCCAGAGCTATCAAACATTCCTCATATGATAACCCTTTCATTCCTGGAATCATCCTTGTGATCAGCCATGATCTCAGAATGGTGGTGCAGGCTCGAAGGGCCGAATAGTCTACTTCTGCACCTATTGTCTATTGTGAACCTTCTCTGAACCCTCTCCAATGCCAGCACACCTTTTCTTTGATGAGGAGCCCAGAACCATTCACAATACTCAAGGTGAGCTCTCAACAGTGCCTTATAAAGCCCAGCTCAATGTTGGTGGCTGTGAATTATGTAATTCCACCAATTACATTACCCTATAAGTACGGGCTTGTTCTTGCTGACAACACCCCATGCAGTAGTAATCTATAGGACATGACACTCAGGGACTTGGGCTCTATTACTATTTTCTTTAGTGATTGTATGTTCACTGTTATAAGTATATGTGCTCTGTGCTGTGTGTGACGGTTGATACTGTGTGTTGCACCTTGGCCTGGAGGAACATTGTTTCCTTTGGCTGTGTTCATGGGTATTCATGTATTGTTCAATGGCAATCAAATTTGAATTTGAACTTAAACTTGAACAAGCATTAGAGCTGGGATTATAGCTGTTTTCAATTTATAGTAATCATTCAGAATTAGAAGCTAAGAGCATTATTTCTAAATTTGTTAATGACAACAAGTCAGTGAGGCTGGCAGAGGGGAGGTGCTCTGAGGAAGAGGGTTGATAGTCCTTTTGAACAAGATTGGGAAGAAATGAGTAATATGAACAAAATGCTGGAGGAGCTCAGCAGGTTAGGCAGCATCTATTGAAAGGAATAAAGATTTAAAGTTTCAGGCGGAGACCTTTCATCTGAACTGGAAAGGGAAGGAGGAAAAGCCAGAATAAAGTGGGGGAGAGGAAAAATTCAAGCTAGAAGGTGATAGGTGAAAGCAGGTGAGGGTGAAAGCTCGTGGGTGGGGGAGAGGGTATGAAGTGAGAAGCTGGAAAGTGATAGGTGGAATAGATAAGGGCTGAAGAAGAAGAAAAGTGAGTCATGGGAGAAAGGGAAGGAGGAGGGACACCAGGGGGAGGTGATAGGCAGGGAAGAAGATCAGAAGTAGTAATAGGGGAACCAGAATGGGGAATGAAATAAGTGAGATAGGGGAAGAGGGGAAGAATCAATTTTCATGCCCTCAGGTTGGAAGCTACCCAGATGGAAATAAATTATGAGGACATTAATAAATCTGCAATATGAGCATATATTAGGTAATTAATTTAAAAGCAGATTGATGTTTGATGTTATATTTTGTTAGAAAGCATGAGGTCATATGTTGCTTGGAAAAATAAGAAGGGAAGGTAAGTTGAGTGCAGGAGCAAAGGGATCTCTTACATAAATCAGTAAGAGCAATGCCACAGTTAGTTACGGCCAAAACAAAGCCAGCTAAGCTCAAATATTTTTCTAGAGAGAGAAAACAGGAACACAAGAGTCATGCTAAACTAGTACTGAACTTCCTTTGATTAGAGTTGGTGTACTTGATGCAGTGCTTGTTGCCATACCAGAAAAAGTATACAGAGGCACCAGAGGGTAATAAAACACATTAGCAAAAACAATACCAGAAACACAAAGATACCTTAACTGAAAGTAAAGGATGAACAATCAGGCTGTTTTCTCCTGAACAGCAAAAGCTGAGAGTGACCTTATGAACTTGCTTTAAAATTCATTTCTTGGGATTCTGCTAGCCACCCGATTCTGACAGGTAACTAGAGTTTGGAAATAAATGCTGGCTTCAGTAACAATACTGAAACTCTGAAAAATGAATGAGTAAAATAAAGGTATGGTTTATTTCTAAATGCCCCTGAGAAGAGTGGTAGTGAGAAACTTGCTTGTGCCCAGTAAAGGTATTCCCACAGTCATGTTGGGTAGTTAATTTCACAATTTAGACCCAATGACAATAAAAGAATTGGGACATATTTCCTAACCAGGGTGATGTGTTAGTTGGAAGGAAGCCCAATGTTTTGATGGAATAGACATAAAGAGATTGTTTCTACTCATGGGACAAACAAAATTCAAGATCATTAGTGTAAGAAAATCACCAAGAAATCAAACAGGCAATTCCGGGAATGGAGAGGCAGTGCAATAGGGAGCTCTGGAAATGAAGGTATGGAGGTGCTCAGGAAAATCTAGCAAAATTGTGATAGGTTAAGTAAGTGATCACAGAACATAGAACAGTACAGCACAGTTCAGGCCTTTTTGCCCACTACGTTTTGCCGACCCTTTAACCTACTCTAAGATAAATCTAACCCCTCTCTCCCACAGAGCTTTCCATTTTCTTTCATCCATGTGCTAAAGTGAATAGTTAAGGAAACGTAAATACTACATGATCCTGTCTCTCTATTTAATATTTTCTGTATCTGAGTTTCAACATGCAGGACTTTAACACAGTTTACAGCCAGGACTTCAGACAAGACTATTCGCCAGTGTCAGCCATACTACTTAGTAGAGCCAATTCAGACCTGTCCTATAGGAGGTGAGAGAGCAGATCACTTCCTATCCTTCCAACTGCCAAAAGGTGAGAATGGAAGAAGGAGAAATTTTCTATAGCTGATCTAAACAAATGAAATGATAACAGCAGCATTGCAAAAGGGAATTCTTATGTGCAGGCAAATGTTTAGTAAATTTTAATTTTCTCACAGAATTATGTCAGGAATTTAATGTTGGGGTGATTTTAAGTTAAGGTATGTAAGTATATTGAGTTAGTGCCATTGATATATTTGATAACATATTGCCAACTTGCCATCCCTAGGGTCCTGGTTAAATTGTCTACCTTTGTTTTTACTGAATAAGTAAAATGGCATGGCGAATGAAACAGAATATAAATCAGACTTCTTAGATTCGATTGTGAGGACACTCAGTCCTCATTTATTGCCATTTAGTAATGCATGCATTAAGAAATGGTACAATGTTCCTCCAGTGTGATATCACAAAAACACAAGACAGACCAAGACTAACTTACAAAAACCACATAATTATAACATATAGTTACAACAGTGCAAAGCAATGCCATAATTTGATAAGGGCAGACCATGGACACAGTAAAAAGTCTCAAAGTCCTTGACAGCCCATCATCTCACGTAGACGGTAGAAGGAAGAAAAACTCTTCCTGCCATGAACCTCCAGCGCAGCAAAGTTTCCCGATGCAGCCTCTGGAAGCATCCGACTGCAGCCAACTCTGAGTCCGTCTGAAAAACTCTGAGCCTCCGACCAGCTCTCCAACACCGAGCACCATCTCTGCCCAGCGCTTCGACACTAGCCCCGTCCGCCAAGCAACAGGCAAAACCAAGGATTCGGGGCCTTCCCCTCCGGAGATTTTTCGATGGCACAGTAGCAGCGACAGCGAAACAGGCATGTCAGAAGTTTCACCAGATGTTCCTCCGTGCTTCTCACGTCCAGGAGAATTTAATTAATTTAATTAGAATTTCTGTACAATTTAGTTGAGAGTGTCAGCCAAATAATATACCTAAGAACAAAGAACCCTTTTTATTCTAACCATTTGTATCTGTAGTTGGAATACCTGAGTAAATTAAGAGATATAAATGTAACAGAAATGACTTTTTCTGCATCACTCATTTAAATGATATCTTTAATGGGGCTTATTTAGAACTCAAAAGCATCAACACCCCTTCTGATGTGTAAATCATGGTGGTTTTCATAATAAGGTGAATTGATCTGGATGTGCCTAGCTGGAAGCTTCAACTCGACAGATGTTTTTGCTATCTAACAGGGATTTTCAGAGAATGCTTTTTGGGGAGATCGGGAGGCTGGATAAGCCTCCGGGGTGGAATGCAGATGTTGGTTAGCTGAAGGGAACAAAATGGCCAACTGGAGCCTATATTGCAGAACAATCACCCGGTTTGGATTTGGTTTCTCAAAACAGAAAAAACCAGTACTGTAAGTGTCAAGTGCAGTGCGCTTAACTAGGGGAAATAAAAGTGAAAACAGAACTGAATGAACATTAAATCAAAACTTCCAGCGGATCAGTTACATCAAGTGGATGCAAGAGAATGCATGGCAGAATTTGAAGAATGGCAGGGGAGACAAGGATCCATTCAATAACTTGAACACCATTTAACCTTGAACAAACATCACTGAAGTGGAAGATATCTAGTCGTTCATTTCAGTTTTGAAATGGGACCCTTGAACAATCTGTCTCACTATATTACAAAAATGCTGGATTGTAATTCATTGAGTGTGAATATCTTTGGTATATCCTAATGTTGGGCGAGCTGCAATTATACATCTTCCTTTCCAACAATATTGCCCACAATCTGTAATTCTGGACAGAAAAGCTTCTGTAATTTATTTCAATATAAAAATTATTTCTGCCATAGCTGGGTCACAATATTTTGCTGACATAAGATGTTAAGTAGAACACAGAACAGTTACAGAGTGAGAACAGGACCTTCAACCCATGATGTTGTACCAAACTAATTAACACCAAATATCCAACTAAACTAATCCTTTCTGCCTACAACATTGAGATATCCTTCCATTTCTTGCATATTCGTGTACTTATCCAAGAACCTCTTGAATGCCTCTATTGTATTTTCCTCTAGCACTACCCAAGGAAGCACATTACAGGCACCCATTACATTTCTTTTGAACTTATTCCCTCTCACATTAAATGCATATCCTTCAGTATTAGATATTTCAACGCTGAAAAATATACTCTAGCTATGACTCTTATAAAACTGGACCAAATATCCCCTCATCATTTGCCGCTCCAGGCAAAACAACACAAGTTTTTCCAGCTTCCCTTGATAGCATCTCCCCTCTAATCCAAGCAGCTCCTGGTAAACTTCCTCTCCAAAGTATCAATGTTCTTCCTATAATGGAGCGACCAAAACTGAATGTGAGATGTGATCTATCTAAAATTTTATAAAGCTGCAACATAACTTTGATTCTTCAACTCATTTCCTCAACTAATAAAGGAAAGCATGCTGCGTGCTTTCTTTACTATCCTTTCAATCTGTGCAAACCATTTTCAGGGAACTGTGGCCTTGCAGCCCAAGATCTCACAACACATTAACATGTAACATGTCCATTTATTTTTTTATCTTCCAATGTGCAACACTTCAAATGTGAAATTGGCCATTTCCACCTGACATTTCTAAGCCCATATTTGCATCTAATCTATATCCCACAATATCCTTTGGCAGTCTTCTATGCTATTCACATCATCACCAAGTGTTGTATTGTCAGCAAACTTACTAACTCATCAATCTAGATTTTCATCCAGGTCACTTAATATGCTATATATTACAAGCAGCAGATGCCCCAATGTGGATCCCTGCAGAACATCACTAGTCTTATTAAGACTGTAAACACTGTTCTCCAACTCTTCTCCCACTGAAAAGTCAATCACCTGGCCAATCTCATTATCCAACAGCAGCTCCAGTGCAGCGCCTCCTCTTGTTGAACTATCTCAGCCTTCCTGGATGCACCTAACAAAATCTACGCATCTAACCCTCCTGTACTACAAAGCTCGCAGTCCATATTAGGGAATCAGCGACACTCTGTTCTGACACAACCTGGGGAAGTTGCTTACCTGAAATTGTTGAATTCCATGATAAGGAGCCAATTCCAAAGAGGAGATGCTGTACCTTAACCTTACATGGGGCTTTGTTGAAACCATGTAAGAGGAGGAAGGCTGAGGAGTTAGTTTTGCTGCAGATAGCACAGCTGTTTCACAGATTCAGTGACTCAGTGGTCTCGGGCCCACTGAAACAGTAGTTATACCTGCTGTGACATTGTGCTACTTTGAATCACAGGAATGGAAGAAGTAATGAAGGGAACTGCAATTGCCTTGGGAGGTTTCAATTTGTGTATTGATTGGATAGAAACATAGAAACATAGAAAATAGGTGCAGGAGTAGGCCATTCGGCCCTTTGAGCCTGCACCACCATTCAATACGATCATGGCTGATCATCCAACTCAGAACCCTGTACCTGCTAACTTTCCATACCCACTGATCCCTTTAGCCAAAGGGCCATATCTAACTTCCTCTTAAGTATAGCCAATGAACTGGCCTCAACTGTTTCCTGTGGCAGAGAATTCCACAGATTCACCACTCTCTGTGAGAAGAAGTTTTTCCTTATCTCGGTCCTAAAAGGCTTCCCCTTTATCCCTAGACTGTGACCCCTCGTTCTGGACTTCCCCAACATCGGAAACAATCTTCCTGCATCTAGCCTGTCCAATCCCTTTAGAATTTTATACGTTTCAATAAGATCCCCCCTCAATCTTCTAAATTCCAGTGAGTACAAGCCCAGTCAATCCAATCTTTCTTCATATGAAAGTCCTGCCATCCCAGGAATCAATCTGGTGAACCTTCTCTGTACTCCCTCTATGGCAAGAGTGTCTTTCCTCTGATTAGGGGACCAAAACTGCACACAATATTCTAGGTGCGGTCTCACCAAGGCCCTGTACAACTGCAGTAGAACATCCCTGCTCTTGTACTCAAATCCTTTTGCTATGAATGCCAACATACCATTTGCCTTTTTCACCACCTGCTGTACCTGCATGCCCACCTTCAATGACTGGTGTACAATGACAACCAGGTCTCGTTGCATCTCCCCTTTTCCTAATCAGCCACCATTCAGATAATAATCTGTTTTCCTGTTCTTGCAACCAAAGTGGATAACCTCACATTTATCCACATTAAATTGCATCTGCCATGAATTTGCCCACTCACCTAACCTATCCAAGTCACCCTGCATCCTCTTAGCATCCTCCTCACAGCTAACACCACCGCCCAGCTTCGTGTCATCCACAAATTTGGAGATGCTGCATTTAATTCCCTCGTCTAAATCATTAATCTATGTTGTAAACAACTGGGGTCCCAGCACTGAGCCCTGTGGTACCCCACTAGTCACTGCCTGCCATTCTGAAAAGGTCCTGTTTACTCCCACTCTTTGCTTCCTGTCTGCTAACCAATTCTCTATCCACATCAATACCATGTGCTTTAAGTTTGCACACTAATCTCCTGTGTGGGACCTTGTCAAAAGCCTTCTGAAAATCTAAATATACCACAACCACTGGCTCTCCCCGTCCACTCAACAAGTTACATCTTCAAAAAATTCTATAAGATTCGTCAAACATGATTTTCCTTTCAAAAATCCATGCTGACTTTGTCTGATGATTTCACCACTTTCCAAATGTGCTGTTATCACATCTTTGATAACCGACTCTAGCATTTTCCCCACCACCGATGTAAGACTAACCGGTCTATAATTCCCCGGTTTCTCTCTCCCTCCTTTTTTTAAAAAGTGGGGTTACATTAGCCATCCTCCAATTCTCAGGAACTAATCCAGAATCTAAGGAGTTTTGAAAAATTATCACTAATGCATCCACTATTTCTTGGGCTACTTCCTTAAGCACTCTGGGATGCAGACCATCTGGCCCTGGGGATTTATCTGTCTTTAATCCCTTCAATTTACTTAACACCACTTCCCTACTAACATGTATTTCCCTCAGTTCCTCCATCTTACTAGACCCTCGGTCCCTTACTATTTCCAGAAGATTATTTATGTCCCCATTAATGAAGACAGAACCAAAGTAGTTATTCAATTCGTCTGCCAAGTCTTTGTTCCCTATGATCAATTCACCTGTTTCTGACTGTAAAGGTCCTACATTTGTCTTGACCAATCTTTTTCTTTTCATGTATCTATAAAAGCTTTTAGAGTCAATTTTTATGTTCCCTGCCAGCTTTCTCTCATAATCTTTTTTCCCGTTCCTAATTAAGCCCTTTGTCCTCCTCTGCTGGTGTCTGAATTTCTCCCAGTCCTCAGGTGTGCTGCTTTTATTTTGCTAATTTATATGTTTCTTCTTTGGACTTGATACGAACCCCAATTTCCCTTGTCAGCCACGGGTGCACTACCTTCCCTGGTTTATTCTTTTGCCAAACTGGGATGAACATTTGTTGTAGTTCATCCATGTGATCTTTAAATGCTTGCCATTGCATATCCACTGTCAACCCTTTAAGTAACATTTGCCAGTCTATCTTAGCTAATTCATGTCTCACACTTTCAAAGTTACCCTTCTTTAAGTTCAGAACCTTTGTTTCTGAATTAACTATGTCACTCTCCATCTTAATGAAGAATTCCACCATATTATGGTCACTCTTACCCAAGGGGTCTCGCAAGACAAGTTTGCTAACTAACCCTTCCTCGTTGCTCAATACCCAATCTAGAATGGCCTGCTGTCCAGTTGGTTCCTCAACATGTTGGTTCAGAAAACCATCCCACATACATTCCAAGAAATCCTCTTCCTCAGCACCCTTACCTATTTGGTTCACCCAATCTATATGTAGATTGAAGTCACCCATTATAATTACTGTTCCTTTATTGCACGTATTTCTAATTTCCTGTTTAATGCCATCCCCAACCTCACTACTACTGTTAGGTGGACTGTACATAACTCCCACCAGCGTTTTCTGCCCCTTAGTGTTATGCAGCTCCACCCATATCGATTCCACATCCTCTAGGCTAATGTCCTTCCTTTCTATTGAGTTAATCTCCTCTCTAACCAGCAATGCTACCCCACCTCGTTTTCTTTCCTGTCTATCCCTCCTGAATATTGAATATCCCTGGATGTTGAGCTCCCATCCTTGGTCACCCTGGAGCCCTGTCTCTGTGATCCCAATTATATCATATTCATTAATAACTATCTGCACATTCAATTCATCCACCTTGTTACGAATGCTCCTCGCATTGACACACAAAGCCTTCAGGCTTGTTTTTACAACACTCTTAGCCCTTATACAATTATGTTGAAAAGTGGCTCTTTTTGCTTTTTGCCCTGGATTTGCCTGCCTGCCACTTTTACTTTTCACCTTACTACTTTTTGCTTCTATCCTCATTTTACACCCATCTGACTCTCTGCACTTGTTCCCATCCCCCTGTCACATTAGTTTAAAGCCTCCTGAACAGCAAACAGCAAACGCTCCCCCTAAGACACTGGTTCCAGTCCAGCCCAGGCGCAGATTGTCCTGTTTATACCAGTCCCACCTCCCCCAGAACTGGTTCCAATGCCCCAGAAATTTAAATCCCTTCCCCTTGCACCATTTTTCAAACCACGTATTCACCTGAAATATCCTCCTATTTCTACTCTGACTAGCACACAGCACTGGTAGTAATCCAGAGATTATTACCTTTGTGGTCCTACTTTTTAGTTTATCTCCTAACTCCCTAAATTCACCTTGTAGGACCTCATCCCGTTTTTTACCTATATCGTTGGTACCTGTGTGCACCACGACCACTGGCTGTTCAAACCTCCCATTCCAGAATGTCCTGCAGCCGCTCAGAGACATCCTTGACTCTTGCACCAGGGAGGCAACATACCATCCTGGAGTCTCGTTTGTGGCCACAGAAACACCTATCTATTCCCCTTACAATCAAATCCCCTATCACTATAGCTCTCCCACTCCTTTTCCTTCCCTCCTGTGCCGCAGAGCCACCCATTGTGCAATGAACTTGGCTGCTGCTGCCTTTCCCTGATGAGACATCTCTCCCAACAGTATCCAAAACAGGATATCTGTTTAGGAGGGAGATGACCTCAGGGGACTCCTGCACCACCTGCCTACTGCTACACTGTCTAGTGGCCACTCCTTCCCTTTCTGCCTGTGTAGCCTGCGGTGTGGCCAACTCACTGAATGTGCTATTCACGACTTTCTCAGCATCGCAGATGCTCCAGTATGAATCCAATTGCAGCTCCAGATGCTCAATGCGGTCTGCCAGAAGCTGCAGTTAGACACACTTCCTGCACACATAGTAGTCAGGGACTCTGGAAGTATCCCTGATTTCCCACATGCTGCAGGATGAACAAACCACGGGGCTGATCTCAGCTGCCATGACCTACCCAATACTTGCCTCAACTTTTGAAACTTTCTCCTTTGAAAGGAACTTACCCAGCCTTACCTCACTTGGAGTGAAGCTTGTCCTCAGCCTCTTCTCATCAAAGCCTCAAATCTCCACTCCTTCACTGGCCCACCAACTCACTGGTCACTTTCCACAGGCTGCTCCACTTGAGCTACCGCTCTATTTGTTTGAGCTTTTCAAACTGCTTGGTCACCTGACCTCGATTGCCCAATCAGCTGCTTCCTGCTGAGTCTGAGCTATTCAAATCTTGATTGACTTGATTGCACAGTCCAACTGCCAAAACTGCCAGAATCTCTCGAGTCAAAGCTTCAAATCTCCACTCCTTCACTGGCCCACTCCCTCACTGGCCGCTTTCCCACTCACTCACTGGTTGCTTTCTGGATGAATCACTGGCAAGTGTATCATTGAAAAAGAATTTGTGGAATGAGTCAGGGATTGCTTCTTAAAACACTGTGTATAGAACCTAGCCAGGAACAGGCTCTTTTAGATTTGTTCATGATTAATTAGGAAAAATGAATAAGATATCTTGTGACTAAAGATCTCCTAGGAGGTAATGACTATAGTAAAATAGAGATTGAGATAAAATTTGAGGGTGAACACCACAGAACCACTGTCTTCAACATAAATAATGACAATTATAAAAGTATTAAGATGAGCAAACATGAGGAAATCTGCAGATGCTGGAAATTCAAACAACAACAGACACAAAATGCTGGTGGAACACAGCAGACCAGGCAGTATCTGTAGGGAGAAGCGCTGTTGACGTTTCGGGCCAAGGCCCTTCGTCAGGACTAACCGAAAGGAAAGATAGTAAGAGATTTGAAAGTAATGGGGGGAGGGGGAAATGCGAAATGATAGGAGAAGTCCGGAGGGGGTGGGATGAAGCTAAGAGCTGGAAAGGTGATTGGCGAAAGTGATACAGAGCTGGAGAAGGGAAAGGATCATGGGACAGGAGGCCTCAGGAGAAAGAAAGCAGGATCTCCCAGTGGCGACACATTTTAATTCCACGTCCCATTCCCATTCTGATACGTCTATCCATGGCCTCCTCTATTGTCAAAATGAATCCAAACTCAGAGGAACAACACCTTATATACCGGCTGGGTAGCCTCCAACCTGATGGCATGAACATTGACTTCTCTAACTTCCGTTAATGCCCCTCCTCCCCTTCTTACCCCATCCCTGACATATTTAGTTGTTTGCCTGTTCTCCATCTGCCTCTGGTGCTCCTCCCCTTCCTTTCTTTCTCCTGAGGCCTCCCTTCCCATGATCCTTTCCCTTCTCCAGCTCTATCACTTTCGCCAATCACCTTTCCAGCTCTTAGCTTCATCCCACCCCCTCCGGTCTTCTCCTATCATTTTGCATTTTCCCCTCCCCCCACTACTTTCAAATCTCTTAGTATCTTTTCTTTCAGTTAGTCCTGACGAAGGGTCTCGGCCCGAAACGGCGACAGCGCTTCTCCCTATAGATGCTGCCTGGCCTGCTGTGTTCCACCAGCATTTTGTATGTGTTGCTTAAAAGCAAAGGAGAGAACAGATAATAGAGCAAAACGTAATGAGAAGTTAGAGGATTGGGAAGCTTTTAAAAACAAACAGACAATGAAAAAAATCCCTAATGTGGGAAAAGACAAAATATGAAGTAAAGCTAGCAAATAATTTCAAAGAGGATACCAAGGGTTTTTCACATATGTAAATGGTAAAGAAAGGTGAGCGGAGCTATCAAACTGCTGGAAGATGATGCTGGAGAGCTAGTAATAGGTGATAATAGCAGTGGCGGATGAACTGAATAAGTACTTTGCATTAGTCTTCACTGTGGAAGACATTAGCAATACATCAGAAATTTCAGAGTGTCAGGGTGGAGGAAGCGAGTGTAGTTACTCTTACTAAGGAGAAGTTGCTTCGAAAGCTGAAAGATCTGAAGGTAGGTAAGTCACTGGACCAAATGGACTACACCCCAGGGTTCTGAAAGAGGTAGCTGAAGAGATTGTAGGGGCATTAGTCATGATCTTTCAAGAATCACTAGATTCTGGAATAGTTCTGGAGGACTGGAAAATTGTAAATGTCACTCCGCCCTTCAGGAAGGGAGGGAAGCAAAAAAAAAAGAACATTATAGGCCAGTTAGCTTGACATCAGTGGTTGGGAGGAGGTTGAAGTTAATTATTAAGAATGTGGTTTTAGTTACATGACAAAATAGGCTATAGTCAGCATGGTTTCCTTAAGAGAAAATCTTGCCTGAAAAATCTGTTGGAATTCTTTGAGGAAATAGCAAGGCGAATAGACAAAGGAGAATCAATGGATGTTGTGTACTTGGATTTTTAGAAGGTGTTTGACAAGCTGGCACACAGAGGTTGCTTAACAAGATAAGAGCCCATGGAGTTACAGGGAAGATACTAGCATGGACAGAGCATTGGGTGATTGATGGGAGGTGAAGAGTAGGAAGTCTTTTCTGGTTGGCTGCCAGTGATGTTTCACAGGGCTCTGTGTTGAGACAGCTCCTTTTTACGTTGTGTTTCAATAATTTGGATGTTGGAGTTGATGGGTTTGAAGCCAAGTTTGTGGATGGGGCAGGTAGTATTGAGGAAGCAGGAAGGCTGCAGAAGGACTTAGAGAGATTCAGAGAATGTGCAAAGAAGAGGCAGATGAAATACATTTTCAGGAAGTGTATGGTCATGCAGTTTGGTAGAAGGAATAGAAGTGTAGACTACAGTATTTTCTAAACAGGAGAATTTTCAAAAAGCTGAAGTGCAAAACGATTCTCTATTTTGTGTGCATAGGTTGATACTAGAATATAAGAGCAAGGATGTAATGTTGATGCTTTATAAGGCACCAATGAGACCTCATTTGTATTGAGAGCAGTTTTGGGACCCTTATCTAAGAAAGGATGTGCTGACATTGGAGAGGGTTCAGAGGAGATTAATGAGAATGATTCTGAGAATGAAATGCTAATGTTTAAAGGCCTAGGTCGAGTGGTTGTGGAGAGGATGTTTCAGATAGTGGGGGAGTCTAGGTCCAGAGGGTACAGCCTCAGAATAGAAGGATGTCAATTTAGAATGGAGATGAAGAAGAATTTCTTTAGCCAGAGGGTAGTGAATCTGTGGAATTTGTTGCCACAGGCTGCTGTGAAGGCAAGATCATTGGACACATTTAAGGCAGAAGTTGATCAAGGCATGAAAGGTTATGGGGAGAAGGCAGAAGGATGGTATTGAGAGGGAAAATAGATCATCCATGATCAAATAGCAGAGCAGACTTGATGGGCCGAATAGCCTTATTCTGCTCTTATGTCATATGGTTTTATGGTCTTACCTCAAGTAAATCAGGAGAGCCAGCATATTTTGAAAGGTCAGTACAGCATATATTTCTCTTTTCAAACCGCTACGAGTTATAAGCAATTATATTTTCTTTGATGCTGTTACAAGAAAAGTACTTTCTTTTGGCTTGTCCACTGATATTTCACATCTGGTGCCTTCATTCTGGCGTGAATTTTGCTGAGTGCAGCACAGTGATTGAACAGCTCTGTAAAAGAGCAGATCGCAGATCCAGATTGCACCAGTTTCTCTAAAGCCATTGCCAAGCGTTATGTCGAAAGTTAGCTTGCTTTTATTTATTTCAGTTTCATGCTTTTATTTTTATACAGTGAAACTTCTACTTCAAAGTCAATTTAATTCGGCTCGCCTAATTTATATTTAGAAAAAAAATGACAAATATATATAGGCACAATTTCAAATTCTTATGTATTAACTATTTTAGGATTTGAAAAGCCAAGTTGGAAAATGTGCTCAGGGAGCCAATGTGAAATTTGTGCCAACTTAGTCAATGTGTCTTTCATATAAGCAGTCTTGAATGCCTAATTTTACTTTAGTTGTAGTAAGAGATTACCCCTACTTATTCACACAAGTGATATCCGATGGATAGTCCTTAGTGATGATAGAGAATCAGTAAAACTTGAATTGTTGCTAGTGAGAGTTCCTACCGTAAATTGACAATTTTGATTGCTGTTTGATGATGAAGGAATGGATCATAAGATATGAATGCATAAGCCAGCGACATTGACTAAAATGAAAGAAATTAACAAGGCCTGCAAACCAATCCACCAGCCCAAAGGACAGTCAGTCATTCTTTGTTCTGTGTGCATAGGTTGATACTTTTGTAAAACCTTTTAATCAATCCAGTTTTCTTGTCTGCGATGGTTGCAAATGGACTTAGTTACCCCGGCCTGATGCAAAGTGATATTTTAGCGATAGTTATTTGTAGGAAAGCCTGAGAGACATATAGTAGGAGAAATATCTGAACACACTGATAATAAAGAAGGATCATTGCTGTCACAAATAACAAAATAGCCCTTTGACTGTCGATCATTTATATCTTTAATTTAAACGATCTTCACTTGATGATAGAAAACAGGGATACTTCTGCAGAATAATTTTCAATGGCTTCTTAACCCAGAAATTGCATTAATATTTTGTGTTTGATCAGTTAGGTTCAGTGAGCTTGACTACAATATGCTCATTTTCATTCCCACTATTTGAAGGGAAATTCTAGGTAAGGTATGGCATTTAATAATGTTTGGAGAAGGTGGAGTAGAATCAGCCAAGGTTGCCCCTGGACTTGGAGACTACTCACTTTCTGTCATGATGTTCAATAAGAGTTTCACAAGGCATAATCTCTCTTGATCAAGGAATCGGAATTCTCCCAGCAATGTACAACTGGTTCAGTTGGAATTTGTCATAGCAGATGATCAGCAGAGGATGGTTCTTTCTCCTGGATCTGGCACAATAACCACTTAAGAGACCTCATCACATCAGGAAAGGTGAGCACAGTGGCACATGAGCCTACATGATGATGGAAGATTACTCCAAGGCCCCGAATTTGCTCTGTTACGTCTGCTCCTCTTGCCAACTCACTTTGCAGTTACGCCCATCCCTGACTGCCTCTATTTTTCCTTACATCTCTATCTGCCCAGCCATCAGCAATGTGGAAACTCAGCCTAGTGCAATATCAATATTCTCCTTTATTGTTAACATCAGTAGCTTCTCTTCAATCACACTTTCAACACTCTCCGTTATTCTTGGTGACACAATGGATGAGCATGTGGTAACAAAGAGATTGTGATGCTGTAATGAGATATAGATACAGATAGTTTGGGCAAAAGCTTGGCAAGCTGAGTTGAATGAGGAATGTTTGAGGTCACATACTTTGGTAAGAGGAATCAAAATGTGTTTCAGAGAGGATACAATTGGAATACTGTACATAGATTTGGTACCCTTACCTAAAAATGGAAGTATTAGATTTGGAAAGGTTAAAAGCAGATTCACCGGGCTAAATCCTGGGAAAAGAGTGTTATCCTAAGAGACTAACTATTTTGGGTCAGTATTTCTGGGAGTTGCCTTATTCAAATATGTACAGTAAGATCTTCAGGAGTTGATGCCAACATAGATCAGCTATAATGATATGGAATGACTAGGCAGGTTTACAGGGTCTCGTGACCTACTCCTGTTCTCATTTTATTTCATTCCTGTAATCTCTGTTATAAATGTCTTCTTCAAGATTGTTTATGATTCAAGATTCAAGATTGCTTAATGTCATTTCCAGTACGCAAGTGTAAAGAAGACAAAATATCTGATGCTGCACCAAAAATACACAATAAGATAAAGAAAACAATAATAATAAAAATACACAACAAAATATAAACATACAATAGCTTATATACATAGATTGATTGTATGTTCATACAATGCTACTAGGCACAGGAATCTCTATACATAAGGTGACTGTCAGGAAATGATAAACTAGTGGTGGTAGGGGAGATGGTGGGGTGGGTTAGTGGGCAGAGGTGTTGATCAGCCTTAATGTTTGGGGAAAATAACTGTTTTTAAGTCTGGTGGTCCTGGTGTGGATGCTATGTAGCCCCCGTCCTGATGTGAATAGGACAAGCAGTCCATCAACAGGGTGGGTGGGATGTTTCATGATGTTACTGGCACCTTTCTGTATATGTATCCTTGATGATGGGTAGGCTGGTGCCGATGATGCAGTTTTGATTACCTGTTGGAGAACCTTCCTTTCCACCACATTGCGGTCGCTGTTCCGTGCAGTGATACAGCCTGGTAGGACGCTCTCCAGTGTGCATCTGTAGATTGATGTGAGTGTAGATCTGCATAGTTCAGTAGAGGCATTGGTGAGCTTTCCTGATAGTGCGGAATGTACTCAGGGACCAGGAGAGGGTCTGTGAGATGTGCAGTCCAAGGAGTTTGAAGCTGCTCACAGTTTCCACTGCTGTGCTGCTACATAAAAAGGGGTGTGAGTGCTGAAAGATCTGCTGAAGTTGATAACCATCTCCTCTGTCTTGTTGACATTGAGGAAGAAGTTATTTGTGTGCACTGGGCCTCAAGATCTTCTACCACCTGGTCTCTGTCCGCTGTCTCGTCGTTGCTGGTGATGAGCCCCACCTCTGTTGTGTTATCAGCAAACCTTATAACGTGATGACTTGAATGTTTGGCCGTGCAGTCGTGTGTGAGAAGAGTGTGCAGCAATGGGCTCTGCACGGGGCTCTGTGTTGAGGATGATGGGGAGGGAGGAACGGTTGCTCCCAGACTTTCTAAGGTCTGTTGGTGAGGAAGTCCAACACCCAGTTGCACATTAGACTGAGGAGTAGGAGTTTGTTCACCAATGTCTGTGGGACAATAGAGTTGAATGCCGTACTGAATCCAGAGAAAGCTTCCCTTTCTTGGAGGAGATGTGATTAGTATGGAGAGACAGAGCCAGCTGATTCACCTGTAAAGATGAAAGCCTTTCAGAGAAATGAGAAGGCTGAATGCAAATCATTGGTTAGGTAGTTCCACGGCCTCCTGGTGACAGGAATCGGGGCTCAGACATGATACCAAAATGCTCATTCTAATGAATGAAGTTAGCAGTGTGAGGAACTTAAACTACCATACATTATGTCTGCTTTCATCCCCCAGGCTGTGCTCCTGTGTCTCAGGTTTATTGACTATCAAATACTCACATGGGCATCCACTTTGCCACATACGTGCACCTTAATACCATGGTCACAATGGGATGGTTATGAACCACGGCAATCAAGATCTTGCCTTGAGGACTAATGTGCCAGTATTTGCCAGATCCCAAAAATATCTCTGGCTCTCCTGAACTGGTCCTGTGATAAAGAGGGTGATACCAGTAATGACCTTGGTAGCAGGGTTGTACTAGGGAACAGCTACATATCACACCTATTATAAGAGCCCGAATCTCCTGAGGAACTTAGGCATGCAACAGGAAGCTCAGGCCAACCACTGTGGACAGACTGCGAATGCCCTGTGAGGTTTTGGTGAGGGATGGTCAAAGAGAATCTTTGATAAGGTGAGACCAAATGAGTTGGGCCTCATATTAACAGAGCTGGAGGCCACAAACAGAAATGTCAGAGCGGGAGTAGAGTAGTGGATTAAAGAAGACCAGAGGCTCAGAGATGTTCCTGCTATTTGAACTTGGAAGCTCTGCAAAATTATCATCTAATCTGCTTTTATTTTCTCCGATGCTGAGAAGACAGTTCTGTGAGCACCAAATGCAATCATTGCTTCACTTGGAAAAACTGTTTTAGCCCCTGGATGATGGGAAGGGGAGAGGTGAAAGGACAGGTGTTGCTCTTCTGTGGTTGCATGGTGAAGTAACATGAGTTAGGAAATGATAGGTAGGAGAGAAATGCCGTTCAGGGAGTATCCCTTGAATATGTTGAAAGGTGTTGGTAGTGGATAGTTGGAGATAGAATATTTTTGTACCTGGAAGAAATTGAGAAGGACAATCAATTGATTGCAGAGGCAGATGGATTATAGTCCCTGCAAGAATAACTTCACTAACCACAACGCTGAACTGTTTCCACAACATACAAACCCCATTTCCAGAAAAGTTGGGATAATTTTCAAAATGCAATAAAAACGAAAATCTGTGATATGTTAATTCACGTGAACCTTTATTTAACTGACCAAAGTACAAAGAAAAGAATTTCAATAGTTTTACTGACCAACTTAATTGTATTTTGTAAATATACGCAAATTTAGAATTTGATGGCTGCAACACACTCAACAAAAGTTGGGACAGAGGCATGATTACCATTGTGTTACATCACCTTTCCTTTTAATAACACTTTTTAATCATTTTGGAACTAAGGATACTAATTGTAGTAGATTTGCAATTGGAAATTTTGTCCATTCTTGCTTGATATGGGACTTCAGCTGCTCAACAGTTTGTGGTCTCTGTTGTCTGATTCTCCTCTTCATGATGCGCCATACATTTTCAATAGGAGATAGATCTGGACTGGAGCAGGCCAGTCAAGCACACACACTCTGTGTCTACAAAGCCACTCTGTTGTAGCCCGTGCAGAATGTGGTCTGGCATTGTCCTGCTGAAATAAGCATGGACGTCCCAGGAAGAGACATCGCCTTGATGGCAACATATGTCTCTCTAAAATCCTAATATACACCTCAAAGTCAATGGTACCTTCACATACATGCAACTCACCCATGCAGTGGGCACTGATGCACCCCCATATCATCACAGATGATGGCTTTTGCACCTTTCGCTGATAACAATCAGGATGGTCGTTTTCATCTTTGGCACGGAGAACTCGACGCCCGTTTTTTCTGAAAACCAGCTTTAATGTGGATTCATCTGACCACAGCACATGGTTCCACAGTCTTTTGGTCCATCTGAGATGAGCTCGGGCCCAGAGAACTCGCCAGCATTTCTGCATAGAGTTGATATATGGCTTCTTCCTTGCGTAATACAGTTTCAAGTTGCACTTCTGGATGCAGTGACAGACTGTGTTAAGTGACAATGGTTTTCCGAAGTACTCCCGAGCTCAGGTGGCTATAACTGTCACAGTAGCATGACGGTTTCTTAGGCAGTGCCGCCTGAGGGCTCAAAGATCACGCGCATTCAACAGTGGTTTCCGACCTTGCCCTTTACACACTGAGATGTCTCTGAATTCCCTGAATCTTTTCACAATATTATGTACTGTAGATGTTGAAAGACCTAAATTCTCTGCAATCTTGCAATGAGAAATGTTCCCTTTGGACTGATTAACAATTCTGTCACGAATTTTGGCACAAAGGGGTGAGCCACAACCCATCCTTGCTTGCAAAGACTGAGCCTTTGCTGAATGCTACTTTTATACCCAGTCATGATACCTCACCTGCTACCAATTAGCCTGCTTAATGTGGAGTCTTCCAAACCAATGTTACTTGAATATTCTGTGCACTTTTCAATCTTATTTTAACCCTTTCCCAACTTTTGTTGCGTGTGTTGCAGCCATCAAATTCTAAATTTGTGTATATTTACAAAATACAATTAAGTTGGTCAGTAAAACTATTGAAAATCTTCTCTTTGTACTTTTGTCAGTTAAATAAAGGTTCACGTGAATTAACGTATCACAGATTTTTGTTTTTATTACATTTTGGAAAATCTCCCAACTTTTCTGGAAATGGGGTTTGTACATACTCCCTTTGAAGGAATCTTTATAACTTAAGTTCTCAGTGACATATTTTTAGCATAATTTATCTTCTTTTGCTCATTGATTGTTTGTCAATCATGTAGTTTTTTTTTCCAAATTCTATTGTATTCCTTTACTTTCCTGTAAATGTCTGAAAAAAACCTGAATCTTAAGCTAGTATCTGGTACCATATATGTATGTTGATAATAATTTTTTCTTTGACTTTGACTTTATTCATCAGATGAGCTCTGAGGAAGGGTCTCAAATCTGAACCCTGAACTGTTTCTTTTTCCATAGACGCTGACTAACCTAATGATTTCTGTTTTATTTCGGATTGCCAGCATCAGCAATTTTCTGCTGGAAGCTATGGGCTTGTAATGCACCCTTATGGATAGCCCATCCTCTGGGATCCAGAAAGTGAAGCAAGGTTCAGAGGTGGAGTATGGAAGGTGAGAGCAGGAAGCTCTCTCCTGGGGAGGCTTGTCCTGTGCCTGCACACCCCATGTGATAATACAGTCTTCTGCAGGGCTGACTTCCCCACTGATCTGTCATGCAGGGTTGGACGGTCAAGGTGATTTTTTTGCTGCCAATTTAAGCCGTACTGTTCTGAGGGCCACTGGAAAGTGTAAGGAGTCATTAGCAAGTCGTTACCTCCACAAAAGAAATTTGAATTGCAACATTTATGAACAGTCCCTTTTTTTTAACTCTACTCCAAATGATTTCAGGCAAACTCCCCCATGAGTACATGAGAGCCTCGCCCAGTTGGTGATGGAAGTAGAAGTGAAGCTGGTGCACTTATTGATTGATTTGCCTGGCAGCTTGACTGCCCATTTGATGCCACTGTGTCATTGTCCTGCTTTCATTGGTGAAGTCTCCTGCACATTATTTAAAATGTGAACCTCCCGTTTTTGTCACTCTAATGAGGTATTAGCAAAATTAAATTGACAACCACCTTCTCCCACAGGCGTTACTCTCCTGTAAACTGACACACCCAGGTTAATTACAAAAGTCACTGGGTATGGGCTGATTCCTGATGCACCGTCACTTTCAGTACATTTAACCTCCAACTCAGCCAGAAACCCACCCGTGCACAGAGGTTACAATCCATGCTAACTGTACTGTATGAATTGGATTTTGATTTCCAGCATTCCTAGTTGTGAAAGCCATCTAGCCAATCCTTCAATTGTAACTCAAACCGTACATGTGCTTCCTGTTTCACATTCTGGGGCTTTTGAAATAAAGTGGATCTCAAAGCCGAAACCTTAAAGCCAGGCCTGCCTGCATTGTGGATACATTCAAGCTTAAAAAGTGCATTATTTTTCTTGGATTGCACTTTTTGACAGGTGAGCTTTATTCATTAAACCTAGGGATCAAGTAACAGTAAGAGCACAGTATTATTAAGTTCTGGAAGCAAAACTGGCTTAGAAAAAACACGGCAGTAGAGAATTCTAGTGTGCTTTCTCGGTACACTTAATCCTCTGTGTTGTGCAGATGGCTGAATAAACAGAACCTTCATTCTAATGGGCTTTTGTACACTTCCTCCAAGTGCAGCTGCATACTTCTTTTGAAGCTCCTGGGCATTTGGAAATTGCTGAACATTCTCAATGGGTTTGAATTGTCACCCAAGTAAACCAATGGTACATACAGCTGTTCAGATCAAGGCACTACATCATAAGTTGTATGTATGACAAGACCTGAACTTCAGAGAGTGATTTTTTTAATTGATTTTCTCACATATTCACATTACTTGTAATTGTTTTCATAGTAAACATCAACAGCAAAAATTGCAGGGTAATTCTCCCATGTCCACTAACCTGTAATATTTTTCTTCAATGTGTTAGCAAGTGGAGGAATTAAAGTATTCTCATTAGTGTAATAGTAATAATAATAGCAATAACTAATCTATTCATCTCTTCACAACAATTTAACAGAAAATGGTACACCATGAACCATGCTATATAAGGAATTCTGAAGTTCTGACAGCATAAATGAGGTCCAAATAGTTTAGCAGGATATGGACTATCAGTCTTCTAAATGTAGTGTACTAATGCAGCTAGGCTATTTTCAGAACGATTATTCAACTTGGGCATTTATATGTATCAAGAGAAAGATTTTAAAAGTGAGCAGGGCCTGTTGGGACTTACAGTGGAGCTTGAGATTGTTTGAGTTATTAGGCATGTAGCAAGGCTCAATAAAAATAAGACCAAAAGACACAGGAGAAGAATAAGGCCATTTAATCTATTGGGTCTGCTTTGCCATTCCATCATGGTTGATATATTGTCCCTCTTAACCCCATTCTCCTGCTTCTCCCCATAAGTTTGACACCCTTACCAATCAGGAACCAATCTACTTCTGCTTTAAATATACCTAAACACTTTGACTCCACAGCCATCTGGGGCAATGAATCCCACAGATTCATTGCTCTCTGACCAAAGAAATTCCATCTCATTTCTACTCTGAGGCTATGCCTTCTGGTCCTAGACTTAACCTCTAAAGGAATCATCCTCACAATGTCCACTTGAACTTTGAAAATTCGATAGGTCCCAATGAGATCCTCCCTCAGTCTTCTAAGCCCCAGCAAGTTCAAGCCCTCAACCACTCCTCATACATTAACCCTTTTGTCCTGGGATCATTCTTGTGAACCACCTCTGGTTGGTTCTCTACAATGCTAGCACAACCTTTCTTAGAAAGAGGCAGCTGAAGAGATTATGGAGGCATTAGTAATGATCACCATTTGCAATGGTTCTGGAAAATTGCAAATTTTACTCCACACTTTACGAAGGGAAGGAGGCAGAAGACAAGAAATTATAGGCCAGTTAGCCTGACCTCTGTGATTGGAGTCCATTATTAAGGATGAAGTTTCAGGGTATTTGGAGGCACTTGATAAAATAGGCCAAAGCCAGCATGGTTTCCTTAAGAGAAAATCTTGCCTGACAGATCTGTTAGAATTCTTTGAGGAAATAACAAGCAGGATAGACAAAGGAGAGTTAATGAATGTTGCTTACTTGGATTTTCAGAAGGCCGTTAACAACATGCTGCTCACGAGGCAGTTTAAAGTGGTATTACAGGGAAGATTCCAGCATGGATAGAAAAGTGGCTATCTGGCGGGAGGCAAAGAGTGGGAATAAAAACAGCCTTTTCTGATTTGCTGCCAGTGGCTAGTGATGCTGTGCAAGGGGCTGTGTACGGACCACTTCTTTTCACGTTATATGTCATGTTATATGATGGAATTGATGGCTTTGTGGCCAAGCTAAATCAAGTGATATCGGCTGGATGCTTCGCATGTTTGCTTTGACCACCAAACTATGGAGGTTCCATCACAAACTCACACAGCCCCTGATTATCCCGTAATTTCAGGCCAATGTGCGAGTAGCTTTCTGGAGGGTGAACCCACGAAAAGCACTCTGCCCAGATGGGCTACCGGGCTGAATACTAAATACCTCCCCTGATCAACTAGCTGGAGTGTTTACTAAGATCTTTAACCTCTCATTTTGGCAGTCTGAGGTACCCATCTGCTTCAAGCAGGCTGCAATTATACTGGTGCCCTAGAAGAATGTGGTAACCTACCACAATGACTATCGTTCAGTAGCACTTACATCCACAGTGATGAAGTGTTTTGAGAAGTTGGTGAAGAAACATATCAACCCCTGCCTGTGAAGTGATTTGCCTACCAACACAACAGGTCCACAGCAGATGCCATCCTATTGGCTCTTCACACAACCCTGAAACATCTGGACAGTAAAGATGTATACATCAGGATGCTCCTTATTGACTAGGGCTTGCCATTCAATACCATCATCCCCACAAAATTAATCAATAAACTTCAAGACCTTGGCCTCAATGCTTCCTTGTGCAATTGGTTCCTCGATTTCCTCACTAGCATACACTAGTCAGTTTGAATTAACAACAACATCTCTATGATCTCCATCAGCACAGGTGCACCACAAGGTTGTTTTGTCATCCCGCAACTATCAGGCTCTTGAACCAAAGGAGTTAAGTTCACTCAACTTCTCTTGAGCTATCATTGAAATTTTCCCACAACCTATGGACGCACTGTCAAGGACTCTTCATTTCATGTTCTCAATATTTATTGCTTATTTATTATTATTATTATTATTATTATTATTATTTCTTCCTTTGTGTTTGCACAGCTTGTTGTCTTTTACACACATTGGTTGAATGCCTGAGTTGGTGCGGTCTTTCATTGATTTCATTATGGTTATTATTCTGTTACGGACTTGTAGAGTATGTATGCTAGAGGATGAATTACAGGCTTTTATATGGTGAGATATATGTACCTTGATAATAAATTTACTTTGAAATTTGAACATTGATCTTGGGAGTTTGCAGATGATATGAAGGTAGGTGGAGAGGCAGGTGGTGTTGAGGAAACAGTCTACAGAATGGGAGAATGAACAAAGAAGCAGCAGATGGAATCTAGTGTAGGGAAGTGTATGGTCACACATTGTGTAAGAAGAAATAAAGGCATAGATTATTTTCTAAGTGGAGAGAAAATTCAAAATCCAAAGGTGCAAAGAGACTTGGGAATTTTTGTGCAGGATTCCCTAAAGATGAACTTACAGGTTGAGCTGGTCATAAGGAGGGCAAATGTAATGTTAGCATTCTTTTCAAGAAGACTAGAATATAAAAGTAAGGATGTCATGCTGAGGCTTTGTATGGCAACAGTTAGATTGCACTTGGAATATTGTGAGCAGTTTTGGGCCCTACTCTGAAAAGATGTGCTGGTATTGGAGAGAGGCCAGCGGAGGTTCATGTGAATGATTCTGTGAACAGAAGGGTTAATGTATGAGGAGCACTTGATGGCTCTGGGCCTGTACTTGCTGATGTTTAGAAGAATGATGGGTAACTCATTGAAACCTGTCAAATATTGAAAGGCCCAGATAGAGTGGATGTAGATTGAATGTTTCCTGTAGTGGCAGAGTCTTGGACCAGTGGGCACAGTCTCAGAAAAGAGGGATGTGCATTGAAAGCAGAGAGGAGGAGGAATTTCTTTAGCCAGAGGGAGGTGAACTTGTGAAATTCATTGCCACAGACAGCTGTGGAGGCAAAGCGATTGGGTCTATTTACTGTAACTCTTGTAGCCAACTCGGGACACATTCAAGGTGTAACCTACATGTTAATCCTTTGCTATGCCTGTATTTACAAGAGGTTCACACTGTAGGACACCACAGGAACTACTTACTGACATACACAATGGAGGAAAGAAGGAACTTATTTTGATCTTGCACCATTCTTGTTTCCAAAATACCAAAATAGCAATTATTCTATATATGTATATACTGTATAGTGATATGGACATCTGGATGGAATTGGCATGACTTTATTCCATTGTAGGTAGGAATCAATAATTTCTCTTCCTACTGCGGGAGCATCACTGTTACTGATCCCCAAGGATCTAATGTTTACCTCCTTCTTTTCTCCAGTGTAATATTTCTTGGAGATGTCAGGCTGACACCAAAGATCAGGTTCCACATGTACACTGACCACACCTCACCCACCACAAGAAACACTAGGATTGTGATGATTGCTTGCTCAATATCATATGTGATTCCCAATGCTAAAGAGTTTGCTTTTCCTCTTACTTCCAATGATCTCCGCTTTTGGAGTGGGGGAGGATTTGTAGCTACACCCAACCAACCAATGGTTTAAAACAATTCTGATGGACGGCGAGGAAAGCTGGTTTAATCATTGACTGTTGGACTTGCTCCCTCCTTAAAACATAATTGGTTAAATCCACTTGCTATTTCCATGAATATCCTAGAAATCCAAGATCTGTCTTCATTTCTGCACTCCCAATACTCTTCCTAAATCCTTCCTTCTGTCTCTTCCACCCCAGGTATAACCTGCTCTCAGGATCTGTCACAAAAACTATTAGTTGTCTCTGCTGCTTCCTTCTCATCACCAAGTCCAGCAGCCCAAAGTATCTGTCATACTTAGCCTGGACTTGCATCTTTCTTTAAATTCCTTATGCCTCTGTCACGTCTCTCAAAAACCTCTTAGTTTCAACAAATCCTGGTCCTCAGTTATATTCCCCTACTGCTTCAAATATGTTGTTATTCCTTCAGATATGCAACAAATGATCCCTTGAAAAATAGAGCTCCCAATTCTCACCTCCCCACTCTTTCCTCCCTGGTGCTTTAATAACCAAACCTCTGACCAACTTTGCAGAATCTCCATTTTGAACCCATGCACTCAAATTACAATTACAGTAATGTTACAAAATCACGAATGACATCCTAAATACATGTGGCAGTGGAATACAATCCTCCTTGATGCTTCTTGATCTGACTGAAGCCTTTGTTACACTTAACAACTTCATCTTCTTCCACCATCACTTCTCCATCACCTACCTTACATCATAACTACTCAACTGTAGACACCTTTAATTCTTGCTTCCACTGTGCTACATGTGAAGCAAAAGACAAACAGCTGGAGAAAATTAGGGAGATTGAGACATACCTGTGGAGGGAAAGAAATTGACGATACTTCGTGTCAAGACCCTGCATTAGAATAAAAGTTGGAGATGGAGTTAGCCAGTACAAAGAAGGGATGAAAGGAATGAGGCAGGACTGATGGTGATAACCATATGAAAGACAGTTAAAACCAAGTGTGGAAAGGGAGGGTGAAGATGAAGAAGAGACTGGAAGGTGATGGGGGTGAGGGGATACAAAGGCTTTCTGTGCTGGATTTGATAAGTAAGCAAAGTGATAATGTGAATCATTCAAGGGGGGGCTGGGCTGGGCAGATGCAACCATATGGGGCAGGGAATCAGTGGGTGAAGTGGGTGCATGGTAGCTTGATGAAACCAGAATGGGAGGGAATTTGGCTCGTCATGGTCACAAATGAGACATCGACATTAGGAGCTGAGGATCTCCCAGTCTTCTATAACACAGCTGAATGGTTTTGTTCAGGACTCATTGCTTACCTCTGGTGAATGCTCTGATCTTGTTTTGGTGTCAACTACAAATATAATTTATTATTTTGTAACTTTAATGTGGTAAAATACTCCACGGTCTCTAAATTCTGCAGATGCTGTAAATCCAGAGCATCACACACACAAAATGTGCGAGGAACTCAGCAGGTCATGCGGCATCTATGGAGAAGAATAAACAGTCAACAATTCTGACCAAGGTTGTCGACTGTTCATTCCCCTTCATAAATGTGCCTGACCCACAATCCTCTAGCATTGTGTGCATGCTGATCTAAAAAACATATCACAATAGGTGTAGATAGAGTTTAAAGAGAAAGGAAAATGATTTGGAGAGAGAACTAAAAGACCAAGGGTCAAGGCAGCTGGAAAGAAGGCTGACAAAATTGGAGCTATCCATATTGATAGTATGCAAGAGGTCAGTGGGGGAGAAACAGGATCTTAGAGGACTTTTGAATGGAAAGAAATATCAGAGTTGAATAAAATTGCAACTGATTCACTGATGTCTTTGACAGACTGAAACACTTTATCCCTACTTGACCTGGATTTTACTGTGTGGTCAAATACTTAGTAGCCTTGTTACTTCCATTTGTAATCATCATCTGCATCCCATGAAAAGATACTTATAGTTCCCCAAACTTGTCTTTCTACAATAACAGGAATTCAATAACTTATCAGACATGCACATCTAGTTTAGAACAATGACAGCCTGGTCTACATTTACCAAGTAGTGGCTCACGTAATGCGTCACAGTGTGATGATTTGGTGCAATACCTGCGTCTGTCTGTAAGGAGTTTGTACGTTCTCCTCTTCACCACGTGTGCTTCCTCTGGTTGCTTCTCACATTCCAGTGAAGTACAGGCTAGTAAGGGTTAGTAAGTTGTGGGCATGCTGTGCTGGCGCTGGGAGCATGGTGACATTTGCAGGCCAGCACTTCCTCAGACTGTGTTGGTTGTTGATGCAAAGTGATGCATTTCACTATATGTTTCAATGTTCATGTGACTATTAAAGATAATCTTTAAAATCATAAAAATCTTAGCACAGAAGGAAACCATAGTGTGACAAGACAGTTTTTGCATAGGACATAGAATAGTACAGCACATTACAGGCCCTTCGGCCCACAATGTTGTGCTGACACTTAAACCCTGCGTCCCATATAACCCCCTCCTTAAATTCCTCCATATACCTGTCCAGTGGTCTCTTAAATTTCACTAGTGTATCTGCCTCCACCACTAACTCAGGCAGTGCATTCCACGCACCAACCACTCTTTGAGTGAAAAACTTCCTCTAATATCCCCCTTCAACTTTCCACCCCTTACCTTAAAGCCATGTCCTCTTGTACTGAGCAGTGGTGCCCTGGGGAAGAGGCGCTGGCTGTCCACTCTATCTATTCCTCTTAATATCTTGTATACCTCTATCATGTCTCCTCTCATCCTCCTTCTCCCCAAAGAGTAAAGCCCTAGCTTCCTTAATCTCTGATCATAACCCATACTCTCTAAACCAGACAGCATCCTGGTAAATCTCCTCTGTACCCTTTCCAATGCTTCCACATCCTTCCTATAGTGAGGTGACCAGAACTGGACACAGTACTCCAAGTGTGGCCTAACTAGAGTTTTATAGAGCTGCATCATTACCCCACGACTCTTAAACTCTATCCCTTGACTTATGAAAGCTAACACTCCATGAGCTTTCTTAACTACCCTCTGAAAAATGGCCCAGTCTTTATTCCCTAACCTGCCAATCAGCATCTTCCAGTATATGTCTAAGTGTTGTATTAAAATCCCTCAGGATCTCCTTCCATCACCATATCAGCTAGTACATTTCAGATCATAACTTAACTTTATTACTTCATTGTTGCCAAACAATTGATACTAGAGCGTACAATCATCACAGCGATATTTGATTCTGTGCTTCGCACTCCCTGGAGTCCAAATCAATAGTAAATATAATAAAATTTTAAGTTATAAATCATAAATAAAAAATAGAAAAGGGAAAGTAAGGTAGTGCAAGTCAAGTCCAGATATTTGGAAGGTACGGCCCAGATCTGGGTCAGGATCTGTTCAGCAGTCTTACCACAGTTGCAAAGAAGCTGTTCCCAAATCTGGCCACATAAGTCTTCAAGCTCCTGAACCTTCCCCCGGAGGGAGGAGGGACAAAAAGTGTGTTGGCTGGGTGGGATTTATCCTTAATTATCCTGGCAGCACTGCTCCGACAGAGTGTGGTATAAAGTGAGTCCAAGGATGGAAGATTGGTTTGTGTGATGTGCTGGGCTAGGTTCACGATCTTCTGCAGCTTCTTCCGGTCTTGGACAGGACAACTTCCATACCAGGTTGTGAAGCACCCTAGAAGAATGCTTTCTACGGTGCATCTATAAAAATCAGTGAGGGTTTTAGGGGACAGGCCAAATTTCTTAAGCTTTCTAAGGAAGTAAAGGTGCTGGTGGGCCTTCTTGGCAGTGGACTCTGCTTGGTTAGACCAAGTCAGGTCATTTGTGATATTCTACGAGGAACTTAAAGCTTTTGACCTGTTCCACCTGCGCACAACCGATGTCGATGGGGTTGTGCAGTCCACTACTCCTTCTGAAGTCAACAACCAATTCCTTCATCTTGCTGATGTTGAGGAACAGGTTATTGTCTTATCACCATGCCACCAGGTTCTTAATTTCCTCTCTGTACTCAAACTTATCATTACCCGAGATATGGCCTACAATTGTGGTGTCATCAGCAAACTTATATATTGAGTTCGATGGAAACTTGGCTACACAATCATGGGTGTACAGTGAGTACAGCAGGGGCTGAGTACACAGCCTTGTGGGGCAGAGTGATTGTAGAGGAGAGCTTGTCCCCTATTTTTACAGCCTGGGTCCTGTCTGTGAGGAAGTTGAAGATCCAGCTGCAGATCTGAGTGCTAAGACCCAGGTTCCGGAGCTTAGGAATCAGTTTGTTTGGAATGATGGTACTAAAGGCAGAGCTGTAGTCGATGAAAAGGAGCCTTACATATGTGACTTTATTCTCCAGGTGTTCCAAGGAGGAATGTAGTGCCAGAGAGATGGCATCTGCCGTTGACCTGTTCCTCCGATAGGCGAATTGCAGCGTTGAGGTTGACCGGTAGGCTATGGTTGATGTGTGCCATAACCAATCGTTAGAAGCACTTCATAGCAATTGATGTCAGAGCCACAGGTCGATAGTCATTCAGGCATGCCACCTTACTCTTCTTCGGCACTGGGATTATCGTTGCCTTCTTAAAACACGAGGGGATCTTAGACTGAAGCAGGGAGCAGTTGAAGATGTCAGCAAACACTCCAGCAAGCTCGCTTGCACAGGCCCGGAGAACCCGTCCCGGGACGCCATCTAGGCCCGTCACCTTCCTTGGATTTATTTTCAGGAAGGCCCCTCTAACGTCGTCCTCGGCGATGATGAATCTCGATGCCACCAGGTCCGGTTCATCCGGAGGGGGCGGGACGCTCCTCTTCTGTTTGAATCTTGCGTAGAATACGTTAAGTTCACCAGCTGCAGTAGAGATGGTTCAGCCAAATTTCTTGAAGGATGAATCAGTTCTGTTTAATAGAACACACATAAAATGCTGGATAGAATGTAAGCTGTTGCCTTTCCAACCTAATGGTAGCCTCATCGTAGTCTTCCCTCTTCCTTTCTAGTCTTGAAGAAGTTCTTGGCCTGAAACGTTGAACGTTCATTCATTCCCATGAATGCTGCCTCCTGAATTCCTCCAGCATTTTGTGTGTATTGCTTTGGATTTTCAGCATCTGCAGAATTTCTTGTGTTTATGATTTGCAGCTCATTATAATTCTCACCTAGGGTTGGGTATTCAGTGGTATACTGGACGGATTATGCTCATCCTGCCTTGCACCTTCTGCTTGCCCCTTGTGGAATTTCCATGGTTACATTAACATTTTGTAACCACGATGGGCTACACTAAGTCCTTGGCCTGACTGTCCAGCTGCCCTGCAAAGCAGAGCGGTTTGCACACAGCAACTATACCTCAGAAGGAAGATCTTGTGATCTCACTACAGGATTTCCCTGTTGCCCTTCACATGTCCCTGACCTCCACACTACAACATATGAGTGTGGAAGTCTGCATGGTGCTGAGCTTTGTGAAGGGCAGCCCTCTTCTGAACTGCAAGCAAAATGTAAATTTATTTCAGCCTATGGAATAACACTACAACAATCATCCTGTTCAATACCTTTCACAAATACTACTAGCAGCAGCTGTTTAAGAACAGACCACTAGAGATTACTTATTTTTATACTAGTCCTTATCTTCTGACTTCAATTAAGAAAGTTCAACTACATCATTTATTTTCTGTTCCATGAATTTTGATTTCTTCTAACAGCAATCACATGAGGAACATTGTTAAAGGCCTGGTTCATTTTAATTAATTTAATGTTTAACTACAGTGTGAGAATAATTGAAATACACAAAGCTGCATTAATACTTTCCAAAATGTGAACGTCAAAACAGCTTGTTTCATGCTCTAAAAATTGACTAACTATATTCAATGGCATTCAGAATGTTCATTAATGTTGAGAAATATGCTTTTGAAATAACTGTGGTGGTCATGATTGAAATGCCGGAATGAAAATGATAAAGAAAGACAAAAGCTTTCTGGGATGTTTGCAGTTAATGGAGGAGCTGGATGATCTTTGCTTTTGGTATCCATTTTTTTAAATGAGTTTGATTTTGCTGAATTTTATTTTGACTGAATCATTTAATGTAAGTTGTTGATGCAGTTCTGAAGCTTTGATAAGTTTTCAATTGTTGTTGCATGCAAATGTTACCCTTTGAGGTCATCAGCTGCATGGCTTGACATGCCATTCAATCCAATTTTGTTGTGCTCTACGTATTCTGTTCTCCTCTATTTGCAAGGCTCTCCCAATGTATGATGAACAATGAATGGCTTCACCATGTAACAGGAGTGTTCACTTCTAAAAGCATCGACCCAATAAACCTCAAAGTGTCATAAAGAATCCTGATGCAGGGTTTTGTCTCAAAATGTTGATAATTACTATCATTGATGTTCCGTTCCTCCAGCAGGCTTCCTGTTGCTCTATAGTCTGCAGTCTCCTGTGACTTCACTTCTTAAGTCTGGCCTATCCCCATGGAATTGTTCCCTATGTGGGACCATGCCCAATCTGGATACGGTGCCTTTCACCCTCTCTTCAAAAGAAATCCATACCCACGTTCCAAACCCTGAGTGCATATTCGAACCAACCAATCAAAACAAAAACAAATTGCAATGATGCAAGTAACAGCATTGAAGAAACTTTCTTGTAATTTCTCCCCATCTCTGCCCCCTCCCCAACTTGTCTTGTCATGTTTCTAGTAAGTCAGATTAAAACTTTACTAAGATGTTGTGCTTGTGTGTTGACAAAAGGCATTTGATAAACAGCCATGTGAAATACTCATTAGAAATAAATAAAACTATTGGAGTGGACGTAAAGCAGTGGATGTGAAATTGGTTAAGATCAGAGACCAGAAGGTAATGATGAACAAACACATAAAAATAAATCAATATTTGAACTAGGAGCAGTAAAAGGTAATTACATCCTTTGGAATTGCTTTTCCATTTTATAAAATCTGAATATAATTCTACAATACTATCCACCAGCTGTGATGTTTCATCCTTTATTTACAAGGACTCTATATGCACTCAGTAAAAGAGCCAATTTCTTTGTACAAGTGGATATCTTCTCTTAGGCTGGGTCACAACTAGATGGCGGAAGTTATGGAGAATTATGTGCTGGATGTGGAGGCTTGTGGGGTGGTGGTGAGGATAAGAGAAACCCTATCACTAGTGGGGTGGCGGGGTGAGGGGGTGAGGGCAGACGTGCATGAAATGGAAGAGATGCCGGTGAGGGCAGCATTGATAGTGGAGGCAGGATGCCCCTATCTTTGAAGAAGGAGGATATAGAACATAAAACATAGAAATCTACAATACATTACAGGCCCTTCAGCCCACGATGTTGTGCCAAAGATGTAACTACTCTGGAAACTGCCTAGAGTTACCCTGCTGCAGAACCCTCTACTTTTCTAGGCTCCTTGTACCTATCTAAGAATCTCTTCGAAGATCCTATTGTCTCCCCTTCCACCACCATCGCCGGCAGCCCATTCCATGCACCCACCACTCTCTGTGTGAAAAACTTACTCCTGACATCCCCTCTGTACCTACTTCCAAGCATCTTAAAACTGTGCCTCCTCCTGTTGGCCATTTCAGCCCTGGGGAAAAAGTCTCTGACTATCCACACAATCAATGCCTCTCATCATCTCATACACCTCTATCAAGTCACCTCTCATCCTCCATCGCTCCAAGGAGAAAAGGCCGAGTTCACTCAAACTATTCTCAAAAGGCATTCTCTGCAATCAAGGCAACATACTTGTTAAATATCCTCTGCATCTCCTTATTTCTGGAACAGCTTGGTTGGAGGAACAACTAATTCTGGGTGCCAGTCATCAGTACTGGGATGATGTCTGGCCTATCATTTTAAGATATTAATTTGGTCTCTGTTGTAAATTATGTGCAATGAATTGAATGGCCAGGATTAGGTTCTATGATTGTGGAGATCTCCAGAGAAAGCTGAGATGAACTATGAATTCTGCAATAATGGCTGAACGTGTTTGTAAGTATTTCAGCTTTCAAACTATTCATATCCCGTTGTTTCCTCCTTATATCCACTTCAAAACTTACTTTTCTACTCATCATTTTTATCATCAGTAAATTAGCAGCCTTATTTCAATGCCTTCATCTTTTAATTATATAAACTGTAAAGGATTTGAGGCCACAGAACCAATGCCAGTGACACACCACTCACTAAATCGTGCCAAAGACCTATTAATTCCTATTCTATTTCCTGCTAGCCAGCCAGGCTTCAGATAATCTTCTGTGCATGCCAACTTGTCATCTCCTGCAAAGTTTTCTTTTATTTCCCACAATTAACTTTGGCATGGCACCTTGTAAATACTGACACAAGAGACTGCAGATACTGGAATCAAATGCAACACACAGTGTGTTTAAAGAACTCAGCAGGTCAGACTGACCCACTGAGTTCCTCCAGAGCTTTGTGTGTTGCACCTTATAAATGCATTAGTCCAAGTGTAATAATGCATCAGAAACCTTTTTTCCACAGCATGAAGTACTCCAATTAATTAGTAAAAGATGATCGCTCTTTTGCAAAATCACATTGCCTTTGCCTGATTACCTCAAGTTTTCTAAGTGCCATGCTATAATTTTTTCAACAATTGTTTTTAATCTATTTCAATCCAATGGTATTTGTTTTTGAATCTGAGAACTTTTGAAATAATAACAATGATTAACTACCTCTTTAGTCCCTTCTAAAGCAATGCTCTTCGGAACCTAGACTTAGCTCCAATAACTCGAGCACCAACAACTTGTTTTTGTAAGTACTATCCTAGTAATTTTAATTTTCTTTCCCTTCTATTTCCCAATATACAAATATTTCTGGAACTTTTTTTGTATTATTAATAGTGAAGACTGCTCCAAGAGACCTGACTAATGCATTTATATTCTCCTTATTTTCTTTAATTGAGTAATTAGTGATCTATAATTGAATCTATATTGAAATTGAACTTAGGAGCTGAGAGGTAATGTTACAGCTAGTTAGGACCCTGGTCAGACCCCACTTGGAGTACTGTGCTCAGTTCTGGTCGCCTCACTACAGGAAGGATGTGGAAACCATAGAGAGAATGCAGAGGAGATTTACAAGGATGTTGCCTGGATTGGGGAGCATGTCTTATGAAATACAGCTTGAGTGAACTGGGCCTTTTCTCCTCGGAGTGACAGAAGATGAGATGTGACCTGGTAGAGGTGTATAAGATGATGAGAGGCATTGATCATGTGGATAGTCAGAGGCTTTTTCCCCAGGGCTGAAATGGTTGCCACAAGAGGACACAGGTTTACGGTGCTGGGGAGTAGGTACAGAGGAGATGTCAGGGGTAAGTTTTTTTACTTGGAGGGTGGTGAGTGTGTGGAGTGGGCTGCTGGCAACGGTGGTGGAGGCGTATACGATAGGGTCTTTTCAGAGAATTTTAGATAGGTACATGGAGCTTAGTAAAATCGAGGGAAATAGGTAAGCCTAGTAATTTCTAAGGTAGGGACATGTTCAGCACAACTTTGTGGGCTGAAGGGCCTGTATTTTGCTGTAGTATATTTTATTGCTGTATGTGCCTTGTGCTGTGTATGACCATTGGTATTGTGTTTTGTACCTCGACCCTGGAGGACCACTGTTTCATTTGGCTGTATTCATGTGTAACATTGAATGACAATTAAAGTTGAACTTAAGCACAAGACAGCAGAAACGGTACAACACATATGAGGGCTATTTGACCCATCATGCTCATCCCAGGTGTAAAGCCGCTGTGCAGCTTGTATCACTGCAGGTCACAGCTCTTCAAGTACACACCAGGTACCTTGTGTTCCGTAACTTCAAAACATTAAACTAATTCAAAGGAAGTCATGTGGGTCTAACTTTGAGTTCACTTTTAGCGAGGTGCGTGATGATGTATGTAATTCACATAAAAACCTAACAAATTACTGAAGTAATGTTTGAGCAATACAATATTGCTCAAACATTACTTAAACATTAAATACTCAACACTCCTCCCTGCTTAGCTGTAAACTCCGACTCAACGTAGAATGCATCTCAACTCGATACACAGTATATTATACAATACACCATACCAATTCCAATTCCAAGTTCAATTGATGAGGATTTCTGCCTCTTTCTCTGCATCTAAGCAAAACTTTGAAGCTGCCAGGACAACCTGAGATGGCCATTCATAAAGCTTTGTGAACCGCGGTTTCGCTAGCAAACCAAAAATGAAAGAATGGTAAAGTACAAACACTGGCTAAAATACTATCACAAATCAGGTCACCACACATGAGGAAAGATGTCAAGGCTTTCAGGAAATAGATGTTCATTCTCCTTGGAGCAGTGACAATGAAAAGAACATTTGGCAGAAGTGCTTAAGATTAAGATTTTAATAGCATCAAAAGGGAGAAACTGTGCCTCAAGGTGCAGATTTAATGTGAATGCCCAAAGAACTGAGAACAAGGCAAAGCATTTTTACACAGCACATTGTTGTTGCAAGATAAGAACCCCATTAAAATACTCTCACATTTACCTTTCATATGATACCACAGCATCTTATAATGTGCATTA
Organism: Hypanus sabinus; assembly: GCF_030144855.1. NCBI lineage: Eukaryota > Metazoa > Chordata > Chondrichthyes > Myliobatiformes > Dasyatidae > Hypanus > Hypanus sabinus. Next base: position 42,200,591 of record NC_082716.1, on the reverse strand, counting down.
ATAAGCACTATTTAATGTATGTTTTGCCCTTATAAATATTATATCCACCAAAATATCTCAGGCTAATTGATTAATTGCAAATGACAAATTTTCCTCCCATTGTAATTGGTGTGACCAGATGTAGGGACTGGATACACAAAGATAAACACATACATTCCAGTTTCTACAGACTAATTCAAATCAGATGTGACTCAGATGTGATTCTGTTCTGGGCTCTCTGCCCATGCAATCAATTATCCCCCTGTACAGATTAAGGAACCTCGCACAATATTTGATCTTCCTTAACAACAGGTGTATCACTTTGTATACTGTCGGGAGGGATGACCTAACAGAGGAAAGTTGCTGTGGGCGAGTCTCTGGCACTGAGTCTGCCTCTGTGAATCAGAAGGGAAGAAGGGAGAAAAGGCATGGTGTGGCAATAGGGGATTCATTAGTTAGGGGAATGAACAGGAGGTTCATGGGCGAGAACAAGATTCCTGGATGGTATGTTGCCTCCTGGTGTCAGAGTCTGCGATATCTTGGATTGAGTCCTCAGCATTCTTAAGTTGGAGGGTGAACTGTCAGAATCTGTGGTCCATGTAGGTACCAATGACATAGATAGGATGAGTGACAATATTCTGTATGGGGAGTTCAGGGAGTTAGATGCTAAGTTAAAGGGCAGGACCTCCAGGGTTGTGATCTCAGGACTACTACGTGCTAGTGAGACCAGAGCTAGGAAGATTATATAGATTAATATGTTTAATATAGATTAATATGTTTGGTGTAGGAGGGAGACATAAGATTTTTGGCTTTCTTCCAGGGAAGGAAAGACCAGTACAAAAGGGACAGCTTGCACCTGGACTGAATGGGGACAAATATTCTAGCGGGAAGGTTTGTTAATGCTGCTCGGAGGGGTTTAAACTAGAGTTGCAGGGGGGTGGGAACCAGAGTGCCAGAACAGTTAGTGGAGAGGTTGTGGAGGCTGATGTTGGTAAGACATCAGACAAGGTTAGGAATCAAAAAGTTGATCATGGTGTGACTAGTGTCCTGATCTGCCTCTATTTCAATGTGAAGAGTATTGTAGGAAAGGAGGATAATAGTGCCGAAGATGAGGTCGTGAGGAGAGGCTGATGATGAGGCAAAACTGCAGTCAACAGGATAAGTAGCAACATAAAAGGTGGGCAAAATTGGAAAGGATGAACACAGGACTGAAGTTGTATTTGAATGGTTGACTGGCAGGAGGAAAAGAGTGGGAATAAAGGGAGCCTTTTCTGGTTGGCTGCCAGTGACTAGTGGAGTTCCACAGGGACCGATTGTTAATACGTTATATGTCAATGATTTGGATGATGGAATTAGTGACTTTCTTGCAATCTTTGCAGATGACATGAAGACAGATGGTGGGGCAGGAAGTTTTGAGGAAGTAGAAAGGACAGAGAAGAACTTAGATTAGCAGAACGAGCAAAGAAATGGCAGATGGAATACAATGTTGGGAAGTGTATGGTCATGCACTTTGGAAGAAGAAATGAAAGGGTTGACTATTTTCTAACTGGAGAGAAAATACAAAAAAACTGAGATGCAAAAGGATTTGGAAGTCTTGGTGCAGGATTCCTTTAAGGTTAATTTGCTGGTTAAGGCCGTGTTGAGGAAGACAAATACAATGTTAAGATTCACTTCAAGTGGACTAGAATATATAAGCAAGAGTATAATGTTGAGACTTTATAAAACACTGGTGAGGCCTCACTTGGAGTATTGCAAGCAGTTTTGGACCCCTTATCTTAAAAAGAATGTGTTGAAACTGGAAAGGCATCAAAGAAGGTTTATGAAAATGATACCAAGCATGAATGGCTTGTCATATGAAGAATGTTTGGTGGCTCTGGGCCTGTATTTGTTGCAATTCAAAAGAAAGTAAGATGAAATGCTGCGATCTAGTAGATGTGGAGAGGATGTTTCCTATTGTGGGAGAATCAAAGACCAGAGGACAAGCCTCAGAATAGATATACATCTTTTTAGAATGGAGATGAAGAGGAATTTCTTTAGCCACAGAGTAATGGATCTGGAATTTTTTGTCACAGGCCAAGCCTTTATGTATATTTAAGGCAGAGGTTGATAGATTCTTGATTGGTCAGGGGCTGAAGGGATATGGAGAGAAGGCCGATTGGGGATGAGAGGAAAATTGAATCAGCTATGATGAAATGACAGAGCAGACTCGATGGGCAAAATGGCCTAATCCTGCTCTTGTCTTTTATGGTCTTGTGAGCAAATAAAAAGATGTATGTATACCCGAAGAGTGAAGATGAATCAGCAGAGATGCAGGACAAGTAGAGATAGATCTATGTTTGCCACACGGGATTAGTATGGTTGCCTTCCTAATTAGATCCTTTGGATGTATCAGTTTGGATTAGAGATGTTGAGTGTTAGCCTAGTTAAACTTAATCCTAGGCAGTCATTGGTCCTTTCTGAATTGTTCAGAGTGTGGAGTTGGGAGGCCAATGGGGTGATACTTACTATGATGGTGACATTGGCCTGGGTAACTTAGAACTGCAGCCTACATTTTCAAATGGCACTGTTGGCTGACAGCAAAACACCTTATGCAGATCAGTGCATCTCTAGATGCTTGAGCAGCGTATCTGACCTCCTACTCTGTCACTGGACTTAGCACTGAGGCAAGGCCAGTACTCAGCGGTATTACAGGGCTACACGTACTTTACGCTGCACCCCTCAGCTTTGTGCCAGTCACAGCTGCCACATGTAGATCAGCTCTCTTTCACTTGGAGTTGGCTGCAGCACGGGATTAAACAGTTAAACAGTTTGATATTTGCTTTTCTTGCCTCTATTTTACATGAAATTATTTAGTTATTTCACCTCTATAACTTTAGTGTGGCTTTTAGTAAATCCACTATAACAATTCAAATTTTTTTCACTTGTAGATGGCTCACTTTGAAATGGGGAACTATAGCCCACTTTGAACCGCAGCCCTGTGAAACGTTATTTTTAAAATTGCCACCAAAACTAGTGGTTTTATCAAAAATCTGGGCAGCATGCATTGTCTGTCTACTTACAGGCCTAAACATGGAGTGGTTATTACCCCTTCCTATCGGTCCTACAAAAATATGTTTTGTTCATCAATAATAAGTCATTTCTTTAACTGGTGCATTTTGTTTGAATAGTTTAAATAATTTCTGCTACTTGAGCCGAGACAAGGGAAAATTGCCCAATGTACAGTATTATCCTCTGAATTTCCATTTGCCCTTCTAGAGTTATTTACACCATTTTTGAAAGATGGACCATTTGATTAAAGGCAGCATGAGAGGCAAAGATCCACCTTTGCAATCATCTTTGTATCTCACCAATGGATTGTCCCCAAGGATAACACAATCTCTGGTTTAACAGTTGTATCTGCAATTACTGGGGAACTGATATCATTGTGCTGACAGTTGATGTTAACTAATTAGATCTCAAGCTTCCGAAGTGTCTAATTGCTATTAAGCTGAGATACACCACAGCTGTTGCATAAGGGAGTTATTGAGGCCAAGCTGACTTTCCCCAGAAAAATAATTATTTTAAGTCACCAATGTAAAATGTATTTACACGATATGAACTAAGTGAAAAAAATTATGTGAAGCATTTTGAGTTTTGTTACATTAATTAGATGAGATCATGTCAGTTTTACATTGCCAAGGACAGAAAGAGGAAGGTAGAGTTTACAAGGTTTGCTGAAGAAGTTCTTTACCTCATATAATTAATGTAACTTACCTTCTAAGTAGATTTGGTGTTGATAGAAAACTGATCTTAGTGTTCACAGCAGAGATGCTTAGGCAGCTATGCTCTGTAAGCTTTTGAAGAATTAGAAGTTATATTGAAGATTCAAGATTACTTAACGCCATTTGCAGTACATAAGTGTAAAGGAGAATGAAATAATTATTATTCTGGGTTGATGGAGCATAAAAAATCACTATAAGATAAAGACATAATAATAAAAAACAATAATTATAAACAGCTAAGATAGCTTATATACATAGATTGTTTGTATATCCATAAAGATGCTAGGGACAGGGGTGTCTGTACATAAGGGTTGCTGACAGGAAATTATAAAGCGATGGTGAGGGGGGTGGGGGGTTAGCAGGGGAGAGTGTTGATCAACCTTTCTGTTTGGGGCAAGTAATTGTTTTTGAGCCCAGTAGTTTTGGCATGGATGCTATGTAGCCTCCTCCCTGATGGGAGTGGGACAACCAGTCCATGTACTGTGAGGATGGGATCCTTCATGAAATGTTGCTGGCCTTTCTGTATTCATGTCCTTGGTGCCGGAGGGGCATTGGGCTGTTTAGTCTACCCGTTGCAGAGTTTTCCTGTCTGCAGTTTCCGCATCGCACAGTGACGCAGCTTGTGGGGATGCTCGTTGCTGCACGTCTGTAGAGTGACACGAGTGTGGATGTATAAAGTCCAGCTCTGTCCAGAAAGTAGAGGTGTTGGTGATCGTTCCTGACCGTACCGTATGTGCATTCTCAGGAGTTTGAAAATGCTCAGTTTCCAACGTTGTGCCACTGCTGTAAAGAGGGCTGTGAGCATTGCAAGTTCTCCTGAAGTCTATAAGCCTCTCCAGTGACTTGTTGACATTCAGGAAGAGGTTATTTGCCTGGTACCAGCCCTTGATCTCCTCCACCTCCTCTCTGTAGGGCACCTCATCATTGTTGGTGATGAACCCCACTACTGTAATGCCATTGACAAACTTGATTCTGTGCAGTGGTGTGCGAGCAGCGTGCACTGCAATGAGCTCAGCACAGCCCTGGGAGTACCCATGTTGAAGATAATGGGGAAGGAGGAGTGGTTGTGCATCCTGACTCTCTGAGGACTGCTGGTTAGGAAGCCCCACTCCCAGTTGCACAGGGGTGTATTTAGACCGAGGAGCAGGAGCTTGTTCACCAAAGTCTGTGAGACAATAGTGTTGAATGCTGCAATGAAATCCAGAAACAGCATTCTGACATAAATGTCTTTGTTTTCTAGGTGTGTCAGGGCCAGGTGCATGACAGATGCTATGGCATCTGTTGCAAAGCAGTTTTAATGGTAAGCATATTGGTGAGTGTCCAATGTGGCAGGAATGCAGTTTACAACGTGTGCCATTACCAGCTGTTCAAAGCTCTTCATGATAACTGGTGTCAGTGCCACTGGGCGGTAGTCATTTAGTTCTGAAGGTGCAGAGTCAATGAAAAGCAGATCTATGTGGGCACAAGTAGTCACCCAGTGAATTCCCGCTGGCCAGGTACATCGAGGGAGTCTGCTGTCCAAGTGGATGCAGTGACTCAGTCCTGTCAACTGATGAAGAATGTGTTCTATCAGCAGAAGGCACGGTTGTATGTTTCTCTCCCGTTTGCACACTCTCCTCAAAGGGGCTTTCAGATCTGACTCAAATCTAATCTGGAAACTACTGAACCCTGACAAAAAACATCCCTTAAAGTCATAAACATGACCATTAGTGTTCTACAGCTGCAATTTGACTTCTGATAAAATACATGGCCCGATAATAATAGTGGGAGTGTTGGGCAAGGAGCACCAGACTCCGAAGCATCATGAAATGAGGTTATTCTGATGTGCTTTACTTTGGGAGATCAAATATAAAAGCACGGTACACCGTTAAAGGCAAATTCCTTAGCAGTGTTATATTCAGAGGGATCTTGGGGATTCAAGCCAAAAGCTCTCTGAAAGAGGTGACACATGTTGACAGGGTGGTAAAGAAGGCACAGGGCACACTTAACTTTGTCAGTTGAGGAAACAAGTTCAAGAAACAGGAGGCTATGTTACAGCTTTATAAAACTCTAGTATTGCATTTAATTCTGGCTGCCCCCATTATCGGAAGGATGTGGAAGCTCCAGAGAGGGTGCAGCAGGTGGTTGACAGAATGCTGTTTGGTTTAGAGAGCATGCACTATAATGAGAAGCTGGACAAACTTCGTTTCTTATTTCTGGAGCGGCGAAGGCTGAGGGGAGATCTGATCTTGGTTTGCAAGGGAATGAGAGGCATAGATAGAGGAGACAAGAACCTCCTGCCCACCACTGAAATATCGAAAATCAGAGGGCATGAACGAGGTTGTACGATCTCCTCGTGATTGTGTGGGTTTCCTCTGGGTGCCGCAGTTTCCTCCTACAGTCCAAAGAAGTAGTGCTTAGTAGGTTGATTGGTCAATGTAAATTGTCCTGTAATTAGGCTCGGGTTAAATTGGGGGTTGCTGGATGGCATATTCCATGCTGTATTTCAATAAACAAATGAAATTAGTACACTTAAGGTGAGAAGAAGTAAATTCAAAGGAGATTTTTATTTTACACAGAGAAGTGCCCAGAATGCACTACTTGGGGTGGTGGTGGAAGCAAATACAATAGAGGTGGTCAAGAGGCTTTTCAGACGCACAGGAAATTAAAAGATATGGACATTGTGTAGGCAGAGGGATCAGTTTAGTTGGGTATTTGACTACTAAGTTAATTAGTTTGGCAAATGTTTTTTGCTGAAAGGCCAGTTCCTGAACAATGTGTCTGTTCTATGTGTTTTATTGCTACCCTGTGGATTGAAAATAAGTTAACATTTCAGATTCTCACATGGATTGATCTTGGAGCTGGAATGTGAAGTCTATTTCTCTTTCCACAGTGATGGCCTCATCTTCTGAGTATATTCAGTAGTTTCCATTTTTGTTTCAGATTTCTAACTTCTGCAGTCTGTTGCTTTTGTTTTGATATTCTATTGGAGTGCGAGTTGGCCTTTGATCCTTAAAGTCAGCTATTCATTTTTCAAGCAGCTCAATTTGCAATGAAGACAACAGAGTTCTTCTAATTGAAGAGTATTGATATTTGGAATGATGTATTTGTGGTCATAACATCTAAACATCAAATTTTCCTTTATTAAGACATTGCCATTGATGCTTTGAGCTTTAGTACATGCAAGCCTGCAAGCTGGACTTCATACTTGAAGGAAATCTTACAGCAGGGAAAATCCTGTCATCTGTTCAAGTGATGCTTCCTTTCCAGAGGAAAAGTGAGGTGTAAACTTTTTTCCGATTACAGCTATGATTTCACTCTTACATTGGTGAACTGCAAACTGGCAGGTGTGGCAGTTGTCTCTGAGGTTACCTTTTTCTTTTGACGTAAACTTATATGAAAACATACAATGTCTTGAAAAAATATCCAGCCCCAACCATTTGTTCACATAAATGAGAATCACAACCAGGGTTACTGATAAGTTTTAACAGAGGATTTTTATTTGTGAATCACATGCTCCAAACAACCCCAAAAAATCAGAGATAATTGTAAAGCATGATAAGCTAAAAATTCAAAAACTGAAATGTCAGCAATTCAAAAGTATTCACCCCCATTTGCTCTTGCTTAGTTGAACCACCTCTACCAGCTAATACAGACAGTAGTCTTTTTGGGTAAGGATTAGACTTGCCCACTCCTTCTTGCAAAATTACTCAAGCTTTACCAGGGTCATTGGAGAATGACAATGGACAGCGGTCTTGAGGTCTTGCCCGTGATTTTCAATTAAGTTAAGGTCAGGACTCTGACTCCCAGTCCCACTCAAACATCAGTTTTCTTTATCTGAAGCCACTTCATGGTTGCTTTGGGTCATCCTGCTGAAAGACAAAATTCCTCCCCTGTTTAATCTTTCTGGGTGAGATCCAGGTTCTCTCTGTATTTAGCAGCATTCACCTTCCCTTCAATCCTGACCAGATTTCTAGTCCCTGCTGCTGAACAGTCTCCCCATAGCATGATGCTGCCTCCAGCATACTTTACAGTAGTGATGGTGTTACCTGGCTGATGCGCAGCATTAGATTACACCACACACACTGCTTAGTGTTGATGCCAAAAGGATCTACTTTAGACTTATCCGACCACAAGACCTTCTTCTACATCTTTACAGTATCTTCTAAGAAACACTTTGTAATGTCTTTAGGGGCAAGAATACAAGGGCTTCTTCCTTGCTATTCTTCCATAAATACCTGCTTTGTGCAAAGCTTTAGGGATTGTGGAGCTGTGACCTTCATCTCCAGTTGCGACTGTTGACTTCTGCAGCTCACTCTGAGTGACTGCTGGTGTTACAGTAGCCACCCTTACAAGTGTCATCCTTCTCCAGTGACTGTGTTTAGAGCAGGAGTTTCCAGCCTGGGACACAGGTTTAAGGTGCTGGGAAGTAGGTACAGGGGAGATATCAGGGGTAGGTTTTTTTACGTAGAGAGTGGTGAGTGCGTGGAATGGGCTGCTGGCGACGGTGGTGGAGGCGGGTCTTTTAAGAGACTCCTGACAGGTATATGGAGCTCAGAAAAATAGAGGGTTCTGGGTAACCCTGGGTAATTTCTCAGGTAAGGACATGTTCAGCACAGCTTTGTGGGCCGAAGGGCCTGTATTGTGCTGTAGCTTTTCTACGTTTCTATGCATCCAGGTCTTACCTACAGCTGTACAAATCAGACAAGTTCATAAACTATTGTCAGGGTTGTTTGAAGATGAACTAACTTCTCTCATTGGGTATTAATATGACCAATAAATGTGGCTCAGCAATACCTGGAAACTTCAATAAAACACTAATTGAAAGCCACAGATGTTGTATACATAATTCCCAGCCCTTTTTCTCTTTTCAATATGATCTCAGCTACCGAGTTTTGAAGAAGAAAGAATCAATTACCCTTTTCTCCTGTTATCAGTTGTGAACAGCTTATTGACAGAGTAATATGATAGCTGGAAAAGAGGAAATGTTGATAAATTAATGTACTGCAGAGTGTGTGTGTGTGTGTGTGTGTGTGTGTGTGTGTGAACTGCATATGAAACATGGTACAAAGACCTTTTATGGAAAGGGCTTGGAATAGAGTTTGAACTATGAAACTGCAGAGGGACTGATATTAATATTAAGAATTATAGAAGCTTTAGCCTTCTCAAGGGATCAGTTCAAGCATTCTGTTATAGCATTGTAAGCACTGACATTTAAAACAAAATTCAAATATAATAAATGTTTCTTTGTAATGTATTATTTGCAGACCAGTCAAAGGATATGCATAATACTCTAATCAGGGGAAGTCAATATTCCAGAATTTGGAGCTTGCCTTTCAAAATCAAAATGGTAGATATCTTTATCCATCCTTCTAAATGCGGTGACCTCATTCGATGATATTGCAGAATACACAAGGGAACCTGGGTAAAAGATTTGCCTCTGCAAATGTACTTCAGGTGTCCTCCTTAATGCTGAAGTTTTTGTGTAAGTTAATCATTCAAAACCAAACTTGGAGAAGTAGAAATGATAGAAGTAAACTTAATCACTAAGGATCAAAAACACTAAAGAATTTCTTACTTGGAGTCCAAGCACCAAATGTGATGTGAGTTTCTGGAAGTTGTGGGTGTATTCGCTCAAATTTTAAAAGTTTTGAAACGATCTGAAGATTCAAAGTACATAAGTATGTATGCAGTATACAACCCTGAGACAGCTACAAAATAAGGAAAACCATGCAACCCGTTCAAAGAAAAAGGAAGAGTCTAAAACAGCAACTAAAAAGGAAATAACAGAAAACAAAATCATATCATAATGTCCAATCCACAAACCATGTCGATTAAACCTTGCCCAAGAACTCTGGCACTATCATCTGACAGCATCAAGGGAGGGAAAGACCATTTGAACACAGGGTCCTTCCTTTGGGAGCAATGAGTGAGAGGGAGAAAGTGATTATCGCACAGAGACACCTTCCTCTGGAAGCAACGAGTAAAAGTCTGGTTGACGGCTCTGAGCACCCTCTCACCTTCTGCACTCACCTCGATGATTTCAATCTTATGCGGCGCTTTAACCTGTGAGAAGTGGAGTCAATCATGGGCTCTTGCCCCGTCAGCAGGCTTCTTGGCCTCAAGACTGCACTCTTTATTTGAAGCCTCCTGGAGCACCCTCTGAGACAGCAAAGCTGCAAATCACTCAAATGGCTCAGTAACACACCACCAGAATGTACATCACCAGCTCCAACAGTAGCAGAACCACAACAGAAAGAAAAAGAAGACGCGAAAGAAGCAGTTTCGTTAACCATCTGGAGGATGTTGCCCTTGGTTGCATTGTTTGCTGACACCATCTTCTTCAGGAATGTTCAAGGTATTAAGGAGAACTCTCAACGTAGGTGTAGAGAATATATGGCCTCTGGTTGGGAAGTCTCAGACAAGAATTAGAATAATCTGAAGTTTCAGGCCATGATTTAGCATAGCAAGGTCAGTCAGCACTTCCACAAGCATAGAGGGAGGGGGAGAAATTTCAAATTTTCTTCCTCAGATGTCAATTGATACTGAGACATTTGTTAATTTTATACATGAGATTGATAGATCTTCATCAGAATTAGAATTTGAATCAGGTTTATTATCACCGACATGTGTTGTGAAATTTGTTAACTTAGCAGCAGCAGCAGCAGCAGTTAAATGCAATGCATAATATAGAAGAAAAAGAAAAAAAAAATATATATATATAAATAAGTAAATCAAATACAGTATATGTGTATTGAATAGATAAAAATTGCGCAAAAAACAGAAATAATATGTATTTAAAAAGTGAGGTAGTGTTTACGGGTTCAATGTCCATTTAGGAATTGGATGGCAGTGAGAAGAAGCTGTGTGAAATCTTTATAAATTGTAGTCCCTAAAGGACATGGAAATGACAAGTATGGAGAGTTGACTCAGACTAGTTGTCATCTTACTGAGTAGTAGAAGCGATTTTGAGGAGCTCAATGGCTGATGGCTATCTCTGTATTCCCTCTCCCAACCCCCCACAGGCGATTAGATATTTTCAATTAGAGCCACGTGTTCATGTGGGCAAACAACTGATTCCCAAGTCTGTTCGGATGGAAATTTTATTGACTGTCAGAAGCTTGCTTCTCAGGAACAGATGATCATGGGGACAACCATTGTGGCATTGAGGCAGAATTAAACCTGTCAAAATTCGGCATACAGGTACACTCAGTGACCACTTTATCAGGTACGTCCTGTACGTTCATGGTCTTCTGCTGCAACAGCCCATCCACTTTAAGGTCCAATGTGCTCTGCATTCAGAGATGCTCTTCTGCACACCACTGTTGTAATGCCTGGGTACTTGAGTCACTGTCACCTTCCTGTCAGCTTAAAACAGGCTGGACATTCTCCTCTTACTTCTCTCATTAACAAAGCATTTTCACTCACAGAACTGCCAATCACCAGATTTTTTTTTTGTTTTTTGCATCTTTCTCTGTAAACTCTAGAGACTGTTGTGCGTGAAAACCCCAGGAGATCAGCAATTTCTGAGATACTCCAACCATCTTGTCTGACACCTATAATCATACCATTGTCAATGTCACTTAGATCATATTTCTTCCCCATTCTGATGTTTGATCTGAGCAATAACTGAACTTGACCACATTTGCATTGAGCTACTGCCACATGATTGGCTGATTAGACACTTGCGTTACTGAGCAGGTGTACAGGTGTATTTAATTAAGTGGCCAGGAACCTGCTCACACAGAATTTGCTATTTGACTGGTAGCATTCAAAGTAAACATCAACATTGTTTTTTTAACACTAATCCAACAAATATCGCTGAATGATTAGGATTTTCTTTAGCTAATGGGAAATGAGGTAGGCAGTTTATCAAACTAAATAAACATTACTTTTGATTTTAGGAGATTTCTTGGGAGTAACAAAATAAAGCTACAGGAATCAACATTAATTCATTTTGTGAACCGTTTAGGAACTCTAGGGAGCTCAAAAGGTCGGGGATGAGCAGGTTCTCTTCTGGTTTAAGCTTATCTTTGTATTGGCCACATGTAGTTAAAGTTGACAGTAAATACCTTGCACTTTGTTCAAAACAATTTGGCTGGTCAATGTGACCAACTACATTAGTTGCAAAGATTTGATCTGGAAGAAGTTTCAGACACAAGAAAGCTGACTTTGGTTTAAACTTCCGTTCCCCAACCCCCTCCTTCTCTGCCTATAGTTACCACTGTGATCCCTAAGGCACGCTGAGGCCTGGGACTAGATTACGAGTTATTGGCATCAAGCCATCAATCTGTGACACCCTGCCAGTAGTGAGGGCTGAGAGTGGAGCTGGCTGGCCCTTAGATCTTCTACTAAGCTTTAGGTGGGGGGGGGGTGGTCACACTGACTGACATTGGGTAAAGGCTTTTGGTGGGAGCTATAGGGTTACTCTTTCTGGCACAACAAAAATAGAAAGTTTGGCTGCTATTTTTTGACCAGCCAAATGTCCCTTCAAGGATTTTTGTTTAAGCTGCTTGATGTGAGTATGAGAAAGTGGAGTGAGAATCGGGCAGGAATTAAGCAAAAAGGAACTCAAGAAGCTCTCTACATACTTCCCACCTAAGATCTGTTCACATACATTATCTTACATCCGTAACTTATTATTTAAGGTCTCTGACATCGTAGGTCCAGGCATCACCTTGCTGCAATGAAGCATGGCATCTTTTCATTGCTGAAGCTGCTTAATTGCTGTCTGTTAGAGAGCAGTGCAAGATCAGAACTTAAAGGGGTTGCTCAGTGAAGCTCTTGGCAGATTGAGCATTATCATGGTTTTGGGCCTTAATGTCAATTTTGCAATAAGGTTTTTTTTTCTCTGCCTCTCACTCTGACCCTCAACTTTCCACATCAGCTCAGATCTCCTCTTGCTGGAGATAGTGGTTCCCAGGGGCTCAAATGCTTCCTGCCCCCTTGCCTCCTGAGTGGCAGGGCACCAATTAGTGACTAGTCTTTAATCCAGCAATCTGAAGTGCTGCTGCTTCCCAAACCTTTCGAGACTCCAGCTCCTCACCCCCACTATCTCCTGCTTTGTCTAACCTCCTTCACTTCAAACCTTTCCTCAGCTTCTCTGGTTGCATTGACAGTAGAGTGTGCCTGCTGGGCAGGTTAGCTGGGGCCCATGCTGTGAAAGGTCTCACAATCTGCTGAGGGTCTGCCATTTATTGAGAGAGAGTGCCCAGGAGAATGTCAATAGAAACAGTACACACAATGAGGAGAGAGCAGTGAACAATTGGACAATTTGCCATTACGAAGTTAAGACTCATCTGAATCTCTGTATGAATTAGAACATAGAGCAGTACAGCACAGGAACAAGCCATTTGTCCCACAAAGTTGTGCCAAACCAGCTGAAGAGCAAATCAGAAACACTCAAACACTAACCCATCTTACCTATGGTGTGTCCATATCCCTCCATCTTCCTTACATCCATGTACCTATACAAATGTCTCTTAGAAGCCTCTAATGTATTTCCCCCCACCACCATACCAGGCAGCGCATTCCAAGCATCTACCCTTCTCTAAGTAAAAACACTTGCCCATCACATCCCCCTCGAACCTATCCCTCCCCGCCTTCAACGAATTCCATAAGACCATAAGATATAAGAGCAGAATTAGGCCATTAGGCCATCTCATCATGGTTGATCCAATTTTCCTTCAGCCGCAATCTTCTGCCTTCTCTCCTATCCCTCCAGGCCCTGACAAGTCAAGATTCTATCAACCTCTACGTAAACATACATAAAGACACGGCCTCCACAACTCCCTAAGACAAAGAATTCCATAGATTCACCACTCTCTGGCTAAAGAAACTCCTTTTCAAGTCGGTTCTAAAAGAATGTCCCTCGTGAGCCATTCCAGAGTCTAGTGATTCTTGATAGATCATTATTAATGCCGCCACAATTCAGCCACCTCTTTTAGAATCCTGAGGTATACACCTTCTGGTCCAGATGACTTATCTACCTTCAGACCTTTCCATTTCCTAAGAACCTTCTCTCTAGTTATGGTAACTTTACACACTTCATGACACCTGACACCTGGAACTTCTGCCATACGGCTAGGTCATCCATAGTGAACACTGATACAAAATACTTATTCAGTTTTATCCACCTCTCCAGCTTTGTTTCCCAGCTGTCCATTATCCACTCTTGCCTATCTTTTACACTTTTGGTATCCTCTTTAATACTTCTGGATGGCTTACTTTTGTATTCCATCCTTACCTTCTTAATGATCTTTTTGGTTGCCTTCTGTTGGTTTTTAAGATCTTCTCAATCCTCTAACTGCCCAATAATATTTGCTCATAATATATCTTCTCTTTGGCAGTTATATGGGCTTTGACTTGTCTTGTTTGCCATGGTTTTGTCATCCTGCCTTTAGAATATGTCTTCCTCTTTGGGATATACGTATCCTGTGCCTTCAGAATTGCTTCCAGAAATTCCTGGTATTTTGCCCTATTCCAATTTTTTTTTAATTCCCACAAGGTTCATACCTATCCTTATCTATAATTATCCTGAAGGTTAAGGAGTTGTGGTCACTGTTCCCTAACTGCTCACCCACTGGAAGGTCAGTCACCTGGCCAGGCTCAGTACCCAACACTAGGTCCAGTTCAGACTGTCCTCTCGGTTGCCTGTCCACATATTGATTAAAGAAACCTTCTTGGATGAACATCAAATTCTGCCCCATCTAAACCCCTTGTACTAAGAAGGTCCCAGTTTACATTAGGGAAGTTGAAATCCCCCATGACAAAAGCCCTATTATATCTACACATTTCTTTAATCTGATTACATTTCTATCCCTTACTGTCCCAATGAATATTGGGGGATCTGTAGTACAATCCCGTCAGTGTGATTGCACCCGAGTTCTACCCAAATGAACCTGATGTGTGAACCCTCCATTATGTCTGACCTGAGTTCAGCTGTGAAACTGTCCCTGAATAATGGTGCAACTAACCCCACCCCCTTTTACCTCTTCCTCTATCTGGTACATTAATCACCCGTTCCTGCCCCTCACTCAACTAAGTTTCAGTAATGGCTACAAAATTGTAGTTCCATGGATCGATCCATTCTCTAAGTTCGTCACCCTTCCCATAATACTCCTAGCATTAAAATATACACTTGTCAAATTATCTGACCTATTTACCTGTCTTGATTTTACCTTTCAATACTTTCCCTGACATCTACCTTCCAGTCCGATCCTTCCCTACTGACCTGGTGCTTTGGTTTCCAGCCCCCTAGTTTAAACTCACCGGAGTAGTATTTGCAAACTTCCTGGTAAGGATTTTGTTTCCTCTCCAGTTCAGATGCAACCCTTTCCTCTTACACAGCTCACCCTTTCCCAGAAAATATTCCAATGATCTAAGTACTTGAAACCCTGTCCTCTGCATCATCTCTTCAGCCACTCATTCATCCATGCTGTCATCCCATTCCTAGATGGACCATGGCACTGGGAGTAATCCGGAGATGACCTCTTTGGATGTCCTTCTCATCTGTGCCTTTCCTCACACTATACACTCACGATGTAGGACCTCTTCCCAAGCTATTGATGCCAATATTCACCACAAGCTCTGGATGTTCACCGTCCCCAATGAAAATATCCTGCAGCCACTCCGGCACATCCTGGGCCCTTGCACTCGGGAGGCAATACACTATACTGGTATCTCTCTTGTGGCCACAAGATCTCCTTTCTGTCTCTAACTACTGAGTCCCCTATAACTACCGCACTGCTCAATTTCTGATTTCACTGTTCCCTATTGTGCCTTAGAGTCAGCCACAGTGCCTCCAGCCTGGCTGTTGATGCTGTGCCCAATGGGTCCTCCCCTTCCCCTCCGTCCTTCCCCCCACCCCCAGAAGGATATACTTGTTGCCAAGGGGAATAACAACAGGGGAACCCTGCACTGACTTCCTAATTCCTGTACCTTTCCTGATCCCATCCTTTCCTGTACCCATCTACTGTCTGAAGCTTGTACCACTTATTCACAATTCTTAACTATAATATCTTCAGTTTCCTGAATGATCGTGAGTACATCCAACTCCAGCTCCAAATCCTTGACCCAGCCAGCCAGGCACTGAAGTTGGGTGCACTTCCTGCAGTTGTAGTCATTAGGGAAACCATCAGATATTCTGAATTCCCACATATGGCAGGAGGAGCTGACTAGTCTGCACTAACAAAAAAAGCTTACCTCGTCTTAACTGTGCCTCTGCCTGCTCATTCCAAAGCCTTCCCACTCTATCGCTGGCACACTCCGACAATAGCCGCTCTGCTTGTTCCTGCCTTCTTTTGTCTTGCAGCTGAGTTTAGGCCTCTGATGCTGACAGTTACCGAGCCGGCGCAGCAGAAAAAGACTGGCATTGACCAAATCAGCTCCTTTCCCAACTTCTGACACTGCCGCTCACACTACCCATCCCTGAGCCACCAAAAAAGACCATATTTTCCCAAGTCTGCTCTTTCCATGTTTGCACTCCAAACTTCTGTAGGCCTCTAAAGTTGACACTTACCGTGTCTGCACATTTGATAAAGATAGGCTTAGCCAGAATATTCCTTTTTTATTCTCTTTCACGACTTCCTGAATTATGCAAATTGGTGATCAGGAAATTGGGTTTAAATCAGACAAAATAGCTACCAATCCTAGACCATTTCAAAATGATAGGAAGATAAAAAGTGTCTGTGATAATTTCCAGCCATTCAATATGTTCGAATAAGAATTTTTATCACACTTTCTTTCAGCTTCATTTATTTTCTCATTGAGAATTGGTCATCAAAAAATTTATATATTGTAATTATGTAGGCCATGGAGTGAAATATCTGTGCTTTTATTGATTTTCCACTGAAATTGTCTTGACACATCAAATTAAATTGATAAAAAGTGGCCTATATAGTGCCTAATCATTCATTAATTCTATATAACAGTGCCTCATTTTATTTTATATTTGCTACTATATCTTCAAGATCCTTTCACAATATAATTACTTCGCTAGTGATTGTATATATATTATTTTGTCAAAATTTTAAAAATCTGTTTATAATCAACCAAATAATTTCCCAATTTGAAAAGAACTGAAAGCAAAAAAAAAACTGCAGATGCTGGAAATCTGAAATAAAAGCAAAGATTGTTGTGAATGTTTAGCAGGTCAGACAGCATCTGTGTAGAAAGAAACAGTTTTTGTTTCATGGCCATGATATTTCAGTGTTTTCATAGAAACAGGAAAGGTCAGTTATCTGAAATAATTGAATACAGAGCTATGGTGATAAAAGAGAACTTATCTCCTGACAACCTATGTCTCTTGTCTCCCACAGACACTCTCTGATTTGCCCATTCTTCCATTTAAGTGGAACCATTTTTGTAGCACATTTATCTTCGAACTTTACCAAGTCTTTTTAAGGGGCCATTGACCTGACACGTTAACTCTGTTCTCTGCCTAGGCTGCTGAGTATACCCAGCATTCTCTGTTCTTGTTGTAAACGAAACAATGTCTCTCACAATATCTGGAGCTACATGGAAACATAATGGGAAACAGTGATCTGGAAGCACTACAATGTGGAATAATTGCGCAGAATTTCAGTTCAAATAGACTTTAATATCACATTTGTCCTTCACTGGCAGGCACGATGGAAAATACTATTTGGCTGCCTCCAGAGATGACCTATCCTATAGTTACAGATTTCATTATCCTAAGCCATTTGGAATAACTTGAGAATGTAACAACTTGGCACCTTACAACCAATTATAATGTAAACCAAACTATATGCTTGAAATTTACAGGGAATAGATAACTGAAAGGAAAAGTCAGTCTTCTATTAATCATTTTAAAAAAGTCTATTTTGTATGCAGGGTGCCATTTAATATAGGTATTGGTTAGCTGGAAAAATCATTTCCAGAGCAATTTTCTGGAATCTTTGGCTGCCAAATTGATTTGGGATTAGTTCCAGCAAATCTGTACTCTGAGTTGCATCATCAGTTGTTAAAAGTGCGCAAGCTATGAAAGTTATAATGCCAATCAGTTGAACATCACAATGTTCTATGGTTGGTGGGCACAGATTTCCATCTTCTCAGAATATGACCCAGTCTACACTACTTCAGCAGCAAGGTGGATCTGCCAGAAGTTTTATTCAAACCAGCTGCTGCTTGGTTTATTGCTGACTGGTTCTACTAGTTTTAATTCAGCAGATGCGCAATGCTTCCAGAGTTCTTTAAAGAAGTGAAAGATTTTAGTCTAGCTTCAAAGTTTCTTTGAACATATGTAGCTTCCACCTATGGGTGCATTAGTGCATTTTAGTGCATGACTAAGAAAGAGAATAGAGGGCATGTGGAACCAGACAGGGTCCTTGGAGCCTGTAAACATATACCACCTGGCTCAAGGATGGCTTCAGTCCATTAATTTAAAATTTTTTGAACATTTCCCTAGAATGGAAAGATATCCAGTCCTCACATTGTGACTTTGCACCTTACACCTATCTGCACTGCACTTGCCTTTATTCTACACTCTATTACTATTTTACTTTGCACCACCTCAATGCACTGTTATAAAGAATTGATCTGTATAGATGGCATGCAAGACAAGTTTTACAATGCAGCTCCATGAGTGTGACAATAATAAGCTGATTTAATTTATCAGTTTTTCGGGAAGAAGTGCTCTTAGGAGGTCATATTAAGGATATATCCATCCAGGAGGTTGCAAGATCTTGATTGTGTTGTATGCTGCATGAGCTGAGAGCTCACTTAAAGGGCAGTCAAGCGTGGAATTGGAAGATCTGGGATTGGATGAGAAAATGTAGCAGAAGGACCAGGGGTAGAATATAGACCTCTGCACAGCACAGTACAAGCACTTTGTTGTGCCAACTATTTACACTACTCTACGATCAACCTAATCCTTCTCTTCTGCATAGACCTATGTTTTTCTGTCATCTATATGTCTATCTAAGAGGTTCTTAAATGCCCCTTAGGTATGTTCCTCTACCACCACTCCTGGCAGGGCCCTCCTCGCACCCATCACCCTCTCTGTAAAGAACTTACTTCTAATATTCCTCCTTATACCTTCTTTCAAACATCTTTAAATTATGCCCCCTTGTAGTTGCCATTTCTGCCCTGTGAGAAAATCTCTATCTACTCTATCTGTGCCTTTTATCATCTTGTACACCTCTATCAAGTCTCCTCTCATCCTCCTCCTCTCTAAAGAGAAAAGCCCTAACTTGCTCAAAATGTCTTCAAAAGACATCCCCCCCCCCCCAGTCCAGGTAGTTTCCTAGTAAATCTCTGCACCCTCATTAAATCTTCCATATCCTTCCTATAAGCCCTCCATTGGTAGGGGTGAACCATGGATGTTGCATCCTAGCTGTCTACGCAAGCCAGGGCAGGACTATAGTGAGAGCAAGTTATTGCCCATGTAGCAGGCTCCTCTCCAAACAGATGATGAATCTAAAGGAACAGCAGAGACCGATACCGTTTGGCACCGACAGCATTGCGAGAGTTGCCAGTCAGTATTGAACTCAATGTAGGATGGTCTTAGGGACTCCAGCTCCTGATTTTTCCTCAGGGTTCATTTCTGAAACTTTCCTATGAGTAAGTTTGGCTGCAAGGCAGCAAAGGTTTCCTTCTCCTAGATGAGCTGCCAATTATGGCTGATGAGCCCCATCTGCCTGGAGCATCTGCTGTTAATGCACCAGTAACCCTCCTTTGCTTCTTCTCCTTTCAGTAAAAAGGGTTCCACTTGGCTTAGCAGCTAAGCACATGGATAGAACTATCAACAGGGCAGAAGACCCTTATGCAGGAAGCTACTGGAGCCAGAGAAGCAGGGAAAGTAGCTCCAGAGCCAAGAGGACCCAAGTGTGAGTAGGAGGTTTATACATTGTAGGGCACAAAAAGCATGGACACGGACAGGAGGCCCTGGGACTGTGTGAGTCAGGCAGGAGGATGTTCTGGGGTCGGGTGGCTGAGGCAGGATTGGCGTAAAATGAGCTCGGGAAGGATAAGAAGAGGAGCTTGGGCTGAGAAAACGGAACTGGTTACAGGACAGGTGGGGATGGAGCTGGAGGTTTCAGGAGGAGGTAGGAGGGGGGAGATATGGGGTGGATCTACAAGTTCAGGAGAAACTGGTTAGAAGGTGTTGGGCAGGAGGGATGAGGAGGAGGCTCTGGGACAGGACAAAACCACAATCCTCTGTTTCTGCACATTTTTTTTGTCGATGAATCCATTCCATCCAAAAAAGGACTGTTATTACCCATTTCTGTCATTTTTCTATCAAAAAAGAAACAAATTGCGTCTTGAACATGGACCAGATGGACTACACCCCAGGATTCTGGAAGAGTGTCCCCTTCCAATCATCTTTGACCAGCTCCACTTTCATGCTTCTGTAATTCCCTTCACTCCACTGTGATACTGACACATTTGACTTTAGCTTCTCCCTCTCAAATTGCAGTGTGAAGTCTATCACCGTCATCGGACTTATCCAGAACAGTGATGAGTCTGCATATCGACAGCAGGTGGACCAACTGGTGCTCTGGTGCAGTCGGAACAATCTGGAGCTGAACACGCTCAAGACAAAGGAGATGATAGTGGATTTCAAGAGACATCCCCCTGTTATGTCCCCCCTCACAGTCCTCGGCAGCCCTGTGTCCACCGTGGAGAACTTCAGGTTTCTGGGAACCACCATCTCTCAGGATCTGAAGTGGGAGCAGAACATCAGCTCCATCCTGAAGAAGGCCCAGCAGCGGATGTACTTCCTGCGGCTCTTGAGCAAATATGGTCTGCCTCAGGAATTGCTGCTGCAGTTCTATACTGCTGTCATTGAGTCTGTCCTGTGCACCTCCATCACTGTGTGGTTTGGAGCCGCCACCAAGCAGGATAGAACCAGACTACAGCGCACAGTGAGGACTGCCGAGCGCATCATTGGAGCCTCCCTGCCCTCTATTGTGGACCTGTACTCTTCCAGGTTGAAGAAGACGGCGGGGAACATCATAAAGGACTCCTTCCATCCTGCGCATGGACGGTTTGAACTGCTTCTGTCTGGTAGGCGCTTCAGATCCCTCCAGACTAAGACTAATAGGCATTGGAGAAGTTTTTTCCCTACTGCGGTCACTTTGCTGAACAGTTAACTGCCGGTTAACTGTCAGCTAACTATTACTTGGATTGCACTACTTATATGTATAATCTATATTTTCATTTATATTTATCATTATTATTGTTATGAGCAGAGAGACAACATCTGCCGGAAGTAAATTCCTTGTATGTGCACAGGTACTTGGCGATTAAAGTCTGATTCTGATTCTGATCATATTATAAACTCTGTCTCCTAAGGGTTCCTTTACCTTAAGCTCCCTAATCAATTCCACTTAATTACAAAACACCTAAACCAGTATAGCCTTTCACTGAGTTGACTCAATCACAAGCTGCTCTAAAAAGCCATCTCAAAGGTATTTTACAAACTCTCTCTCTTGGGATCCAGTACAAACACAATTTTCCCAATCTATCTGCATATTGAAATCCTCCACGGCTGTCATAGCATTGCCCTTTTGACATGTGATTTCTATCTACCATTGTAATTTGTAGCCCATATCCTGGTTACAGTTCGGAGGTCTGTATAAAACTCCCATCAGGGTCATTTTACCCTTGCAGTTTCTTAACTCTAAACCACAATAAGTCTACATCTTCCAATCCTATGTCACTTCTGTCAAAGGGTTTGATTTCATTTTTACCGATAGAGCCGGCCCATTCCCTCTGCCTATCTGCCTGTCCTATCAATACTGTGTTTATCCTTAGATGGTAGGCTTCCAATTATGATCTTCTTTCAGCCACAATTCAATGATGCCCACAACGTCATACCTACTAATCTCTAACTGCACGACAAGGTAATCTACCTTATTCTGTATACTGTGTACATTCAAATACAACACCTAAATTTGTCACCCTTTTAGATTTTGTCCCCATGTTACACTGCAATTCGCCCCACTAACTGCAATTTTGCCCTATCATTTGCCTATCCTTCCTGACAGTCTGACTGCACACTGCATCTAGTTGTATACCAATTGCCCCATCCTCAGCCCTATCACTCAAACCTTCCCCAACAGTTCTAGCAAACCTGCCCGCTTGGCCCCGCTTGAAATCAGGTGTAACCCATCCTTTTTGTACCGATTATATCATCCACAGGGGAGACCCCAAAGATCCAAAAATCTGAAGCCCTGCTCCCTGCTCCAATTCCTCAGCCACACATTCATCTGCCAAGTCATCCTATTTCCTCACTGGTGTGTGGCACAGGCAGCAATCCAGAGATTACTACGCCGGAGGTCAGCTTTCTAGCTCACTCCCTAACTTGTCTGTTTAGGACCTCCTCCCTTTTCCTACCTATGTAATTGATGTCAACATGTACCAAGACATCTGGCTGCTTAGACGTCTTTAGAGATTTCCCTGATCCTGGCACCTGGGTGGCTCTTTCATGTCCATAGAATCTCGAGCCTACTCCTCTAACTATGAAATCCTCATTCACTACAGCAGTCATCTTCTTTCCCCACCCACTTCCCATCTGAGCCATATCGTCAGGTTCAGTGCCAGAGACCTGGTCATTGCAGATTCCCCTGGTGAGTTGTTCCCTTCAACAGTATCCACAGCAGTATTATCGAGGGGAATGGCCACAGGGGTGCCCTGCATTGGCTGCCCATTTCCTTTCCTACTGACAGTAATCAAGCTACCTGCCTCCTGCAACTAGGAGTGATCACCTCCCTGTAGCAACTGCCAGTCACCTCCTCATTTTCCTGTGTGGAGCTGATGGTCATATTGAGCTGTAGCTCCAGTTCCTTAACACTTCCTCTGAGGAGCTGCAGCTCAGCACCTCATGTAGACGTGGTTACCCAGGAGGCTGGCAATCTCCCAGAATTTCCACATCTTACACAATGAACACCACACAGTGCCTGGAGCCATTTTTGCTGCACTAATTGATGAAGAATCCAGAAGGAAAAAACTTACCAGAAATATGCCTCGCTAAAGCCTTCCCTCTCTAGTACTGGTCCACTTACACAGTGGCTGCTCCAATAATGGCTGTTCTACTTGTCCCTGCCTCAATTTTATTTGTCCTTGTTAATGAATCATGATTTGATTGGCCCACCGAAAAAGTTGAAAGTCCATCAATGTTCCTTTTAAAATCCCTCACCCCAACTTTCGATTTGATTGGGCAGCTGGAAAAAGCCAAAAGGCCGGAAACACTCCATTTTAAATCTCCCTCTTGTCCCGACTAGTGTGTAGCCTCATGTCTTGATTCTGCTGGGATGCTGGTAAAAGCCAAAAGTCCATGACTACTCCTTTTTAAATCTCTCATCCTGACCTGTGTGCAGCCTCTTCTCTTGATTTGATTGGACCGCTGGGAAAAAAGAAGACAGATCCAAAAAAGGCAATATGCTTTATTTTTCCATTTGTTCGTCCAGAAGGAGCTCATGGAATTGGTGTCCTGCGCTAACTCAGAACATGAAATCCTCTTGTGATAGCTCCCAGGCATTCATCTGCCAGGTTGGTGTCTCATGGCAAAGCCTCATGCTTTCCACGTTTCATTCCTTCCTGTCAGCCAGCTGCCTCCACCTGCTGAACCCAGAGAAGAAACTTTGCAGGCAAGTCTTTGGAAGGGAAGAACTCCAGGCCTAGTGCTGTGGAGTTAGAAACAACTTACTGCCCACCCCAATCTGAATTAAACTCATCGCTCAATACACCACAACTTACTCATATTCTTTGGTCCATATATGTGGACAAGGAAGCTAATACTGAAAACTTTCAAACTGTAGCCCACTTCTGTTTAAAAGTATGATACAATTTGAAATTATTATGAATATTTTGAAACAAATATTCAGTCATCAATGAGCTGTATTATTGAAAGTCATACCATAAATTCTAGACATCGCATTGTCCTGGTTTATAAATCCATCCTCTATATTTCAAGGGCACAATCAACGTCCAAAGTGATATGGTTATTATGTTAAGATTTTATGGCTCTTTATAATTACAGAAAGACATTTTCATTTGTAGAAATATCCTCTTATCAGTAGACAGAAAAATCCTATTATCAGGTATCCACACGAGTGGAATTAGCAGTATCAATAGAATGTTGTCAGCGGAATGTAGCCTACTTAAAATGGATTTTGATATCCTGCTTTTCTTCAAGGATTGAAAGCAATCAGAATATTTCTGAAGTAATGGTGAGCTTGAGGCAATGATGCATTTGCAGGTCCAAGAATGACATGTTTGACTTCACAGCAAGTTCGCTCCAAGTTCAAATCCTCTTCTTTTTAAATGGACTAATTTCCTGCTAAGAAGAAGCTGTTACATTTATTCTCTGACACTTACAAACTACGTTTGCGAGGGTGCATAAATTCCAAGTTAAAGTCCACACTCAATGCAGGATTGAGCCCTAGCTTCTTTAGAGATAACTCTGTTGAAAGTTCATTGAGAGCAGCAAGAGTCAGATGAAAAACAGTATTTCAAATATATCAGAAAATTATTGAGTGGTCATACCATTTTAATGATCTTTTCTTCACCTTCTTTTGCAAAAGCCTTTACAAAATAGACACTGAACTGCATTCTATTACACATGTGCTTATTTCTGTGAGTTCTAAATAGATGGGCAGCTCCACAGACAGAGTCAATTACAAGTACCAGGAGCTCAATGCAAATTTGAATTTGTTTAGTTTTGGCATTAATGCTCCAATGCTATGTCATTGCTGTGGCATAACCAACATTACATGATCATTAACATTATGAGATGAGGAACAACTACAGATGTAATTCCTGCCTCTTGCACTTCCATCCATGTCCTCTTTCTCATGTTTCTCTTCTCTTCACTCCTCTGACTGCTTTTTCTGATTTCTGCACCCTGCTTTTCCTTGTCCAACCAAATCACCGTCAGTCCTCCCAATTCCCTTTTCCCTTTTGTCTTCTCATTGTTGTCCTTTATCCAACTTCCACCCCCTCCAACAATAACAATGACAACAGCAACCAGAACACTGGAAAGATTCTCAGTCAGCACCTGTGGAGCACAAAGGGGTAAGTTGGAATTTCAAGCCGAAAATTTATTAGGTGGAGAGGGAGGAGGAAAAATTGGCAGTGTATTGGAGTATATGGTGGGATGGATCAGAGTCTGATGGGTAATCGATTAAATCCAACGAAGAGGAGATGTCAGGCAGATGGAACCAAGTGGGAGGGGGAACAAAGGGAGAAGAAAACTAAGTGGATGGTTGAGTGTGGTGTAAGAACACTGAGGGTGCAGGTTACCTGAACCAAATAACTTAATGGTCGTACCACTCGGTTGCAAGCTACCCAAGCAGAATACAAGATGTAGTTCCTCCAGATTGCACTTGGCCTGTCCATATTAATGGAGGCCAGTGACTGATGGGAGAGTTAAAATGACATGCAACTTGAAGTTCAAGCTATTGTGTACCGAGCACAGGTATTCCACCTCATTTACACTTGGTCTCACTGATGCAGAGGAGGCCATATTGCAAGCACCAATTGCAATAGGTATGTTTCGAGGAGGTGCATGTGAATCTCTGCCTCAGTTGGATGGACTGCTTAGATCTCCTGATAGTGCTGAGGAAGGAGAAGAAGGAACAGATGTTACATCTCTTAAAGATGCAAGGGAAGGTCAAGGCACAGTCTCTCCCAATTTCCTAGCTTTAGTATATTCTGAGAGAGATATATTAACCAATATAATTTACCAGAGCAGTACAGTGCAGGCTTCAATCAAAACGGTGCCCAAGAAGAGGGTGGTAACCTGCGCAATGACTTTTGCCCAGTGGCACTTGCATCCACAGTGGTGCTTTGAGAGGCTGGTGTTGAAACATATCGGCTGCTGGCTGAGTGGTGACTTGGGTCCACTCCAATTTGCCTGCTGAAGAAACAGGTCTACAATGGATACCATCTCATTGGCTCTTCACACAACCCTGGAACAGCTGGATGGCAAAGATGTTTGCATTCGGGTGCACTTTATTGATCACAACTCAGCATTTAATACCATCATCCCCTCAAAACCAATCAGTAGAGTCCAAGACTTGGGCCTCAATAGCCCTTTGTGCAATTGGATCCTGGATTTCCTCACTTGTAGACCCCAGGCAGTTTGGATTGGAAAAAAAATCTCTTCCACTATCTCTATCATTAAAGGAGCACCACAGGGAAGTGTGCTTAGCCCCCGGCTCTACTCACTTACACCTATGACTGTGTGGCTAAGTACAACTCTGACACCATGTATAAGTTTGCTGATGACACCATGCTTGTGGGCTGTATCAGGGGTTGTGTTGAATCAGCATACAGGAGGGAGATTAAAACTTGGCTGAGTGGTGTAATAATAACAACCTCTCACTCAATGTCAACAAGACCAAGGAACTGATTGTAGACTTCAGGAGACAGAAAGCAGAGGTCCATGAGCCAGTACTCATTGGAGAGTCAGACGTGGAGAGCGGCAGTAGCTTTAAATTTCTGGGTGTCACAATCTCAGAAGACCCGTCCTGGACCCATCATATAAATGTAATTAGGAAGAAAGCACAACAGCACCTCTACCTTCTCTGGAGTCTGTGGAGGCTCGGCATGTCATCAAAAACCTTGGCAAACTTCTATAGGTGTGTGGTGGACACTGTGCTGACCGGCTGTATTACACCAATGCCTTTGAGTGGAAAATCCTACAAAAGGCAGTGGATTCATGGGCAAAGCCTTCCCAGCCATTGAACACATTTACATGAAATTTTGCCATAGAAAAGCAGCATCCATCATCGGAAATCCTCAGTACCCAGGCCATGAACTTTTCTCATGGCTGCTATCAGGTAAAAGGGTACAAATGCCTCAGGGCTCACACCACCAGGTTGAAGAACAGTTACTACCCCTCAACCATCAGGCTCTGGAACAAAAAGGAATAACAGCATGCATTCTATTTCTGGTGATCCTACAACAGATGGTCTCACGTTAACAGCTCGTTATTTTGGTATTTCATGTTCTTGTTATTTATTGCTTTTTATTTATATATACACAGTTTGATTTTTTTATTGATCCTTT
The DNA here is from genome assembly GCF_030144855.1 of Hypanus sabinus. Taxonomy (NCBI): domain Eukaryota; kingdom Metazoa; phylum Chordata; class Chondrichthyes; order Myliobatiformes; family Dasyatidae; genus Hypanus; species Hypanus sabinus. Next base: position 42,173,835 of record NC_082716.1, on the reverse strand, counting down.
TTACAATTACTGTTCTATGATTTGCTACGTATGCCTGCAGGAAAAAGAATCTCAGGATTGTATGTAGTGACAAGTAGGTGCTCTGATAATACATTTTATGCTGAACTTTGAACTTTGAAGTAGTGACACTGGATGTTGCAGATGCTCAGCATCACACAAAATGCTGGATCTCAGCAGATCAGACAGCATCTATGGAGGGGACTTAGAAGTTAACGATTTGGGCCGTGTCTGGAGTTTTGAGCATCTGGACTGGAATGGAAGAGGGAAGAAGCCAAAGATAGGTGGGGGGGGGGGGGGGGAGTAGAAGAAGCACAATATGGCAGGTGATAACTGTTAAGTTATGAAGGTGTTGAGTGGAGGTATGATGGGCAGATGGAAGCAGGTGAAGAGGAAATGGGAAACCCAGTTGATTAAGTGAGTGGGTGATTGCTCAAAGATTTCTTGGAAAAAAAAAGTATCATTGGTTTGTGAGAAAGCCAGCCCATATTGGTGAAAAATAGAAAAGAAACACACAACTCAGTAATCTACAACAGGAGCGACTCCAAGCAAAATCAGCAAAGTCATGCTGAACCTCCCAAACCATGAACACACCCATTCAGTGTTGTCAAGCGTCCCCTGCTCTTTGGCCTCAGCAGCTGTTGTTTTGTTATTGAGGGCTAGTGCAGAGCACACCAGGACACCAGCATGCAGGATACTCAACCAAACTTGACTGATAACACTGCTTGTACAGTATGTGTGAACTTCTCCCATATGGGAGTGACTAACTGAGTGGAATGAGAATAACACTATTAACTACCATTAAAGCAGCCACCTCTGAACCCACACAAATGGATCGGAAGCAGGTCATCCTTAACCTGAGGGACGGCCTAAAATTGTCACTGACCTGCCTTTCCCCAATGTTTGATTGGGTGATTCTAAGTCCACATAAGCACAAAGGAGATATGTTTATGCCCAATTAAAATTGGTTTTCTGAAATTTGTTAAGATTCACCTCAGAGTTTCTGCTTCAGTTCATTGCCAAGAAATTTGTGCACCACAAGAACATAAGAGATTAGAAACTTGTATAAGACTAGGAACTGATTAGGTAGGTTTTAAAAACAATGGATTGTAGTTAATTGGGGCACATCAGGACAGGACATTTTGACCTAATTAAGCGGCTGCCCCAAATAGCTGAAATTTCATTGAAATATTAAAAACGTAAACTACCATTTCACTGAGTAACTGTTATTTATTTAAATGTAATACAGAACCAATTCAAACACTACCAATACTACTACACTACTATAAAACTGTGTATTTGTTCCTAATAGTTATTGATGGAGGAATTCATTCGGTATATACAGTCTTTTGATTGATTGTAAATGAACAAAATCAGTGCAGATAATGACCTGCCTTCATACAATACTTTCAACGATTGCATCCTCCAAATCTTCATTTTCTTTGTAATATTTAAGATGATTGTTGATACATTCAAATTCTTCATAGTCCCTAACTTGTTGAAGTAGTGAAACTTCATTTTCACTTCCAGCTGTTTCGGGCATCTCCAAGTCTGAATGCTTGAAGCTGCAGTGAGCAAAACAGTTCTGGATTGTCTTACTGCTTCTTTCTCATCGACTATCAGTGACAAAATTTACTGCTTTTTGAACACAAGTACAAGCAACTGATTCAATTTTAAGAACTGTTCACTCTATACATAGTCTCATGATCATACAAGTGCAAGTGATTTACGCTAGTTAGAAACTGCTTGGCAACAGCCTCCTGTCCCAATTAAGCAGCATGGTGTCCCAAATAAACAAAGAGAATGCTGAAACAAACAAAGGAAAATCTGCAGATGCTGGAAATCCAAGCAACACACTCAAAATGCTGGCGGAACTCAGCAGGCCAGGCAGCATCTATGGAAAAAAGTACAGTCGATGTTTTGGGTCACGAACCTTTGGCAAGACTGATGCTAGGGGTCTTGGCCCAGAACGTTGACTGTACTTTTTTTCCATAAATGCTGTCTGGCCTGTAGAGTTCCTCCAATATTTTGTGTGTGTTGCTAAAGAGAATGCTAACTATCTTTGCCAATAATTTTTCTCTTTAAGAGTTGTCCTATATAAGTGGATGCCCCCATTGACCAATAGCACAATTTACTGGAATCCACTTCACCTTTCATAGTGATTGCCAAAATCTGCATGAGTTCAGGCATGAGGAGGTATTCAAAAAATATCCGTGAATTGGTTGGTTTATAACTTTCACATCCAGACAAAATGTTTGTCAAATGGGATTAAAGCTGTAGCAACTTTAAAGAATAGACTGCAACTTTTGCAAAGCATCTGAATGATTTATTAATTTCACAGATATTAATTTCTTAGGGACAGCTGTCACTGGGAGAGATAAAAAGGAATTTATGCACTGAAGTTGTTTTTCTCAAATACTGTATATTTTTTCTTTAATTAGTTTAAGTGGACTTGGTAGTTTTGGAGAACAAAATTAAATCATCAGTAAAGATAGCTGCGATAATCTTTGAGAGTTTTATTGATAACATGATTAAAGCAGGTGAGAGAGAGAGAGAATGAATATATCCTGTGTCATTGATGCCTTTTTGAACATTAGTCCTAAATTTGCATTTTGCTTCTTCTCAGAATGAGAATCAGATTTGCTATCATTGGCAGAGGTTATGAAATTTGTTGTTTTACAGCAGTAGTACATTGCAACAAGAAATATATAACATAAGTAGTGCAAAAAGAGAAAAACAAAAGTAAGGTAGTGCACATGGGTTCATTGTCTATAGAGAAATCTGATGGCAGAGGGGAAGAAGTTGTTACTAAAATGTTGAATGTGTGTCTTCATCCTCCTCTTTGGTAATAGCAATGAAAAGGTGATGAGGGTCCTTAATTATGAATGCCACCTATTTGAGGCATCCGCTTTTGAAGGTGTCCTCAGTGCTGGGGAGGCTAGAGTCTATTATGGAGCTGGTGGAGTTTACAACTTTCTGCAGCTTTTCCTGATCCTGTGCAGTGGCCCCTCCAGACCATGCAGTGATACAACCATTAGAATGCTCACCACAGTACATCTATAGAAGTCTTTGGGAGTCTTTGTTGACATAAAAAGTCTCCTCAAACTCTGTACTTCTTTGCCTGACACATATTGTGTGATATGATATATTACATTTCAATAATTATGCTAACTTTATCTGTTGCAAATGTCTGTGTTATGCCTTATTGTCTTCATTATAAAATATGCCCAGTTTGAGTATTTTGATCCAGTCTATTGTGTCAACTGGAATGGTGACCATTAATTAGTTCTGATGTGGGGTTTCGACCCAAAATGCTGACAGTTACTGTCCTCTCAAAGAAAGGAATTCTTCCATTTGGATGTTCGTTGCTCCATTATTTAAAGAAATACGTCTAAACATATATTCTGAATGAACTCAAATCTTTCCATACTTGTCATTGGTGTATTCCAAAGTCACAATGATGCCCAATAAGAAACAGAAAAACCATAAAAGTACAAAAGAGCTTTATTCTTTTTCAAATTACAGGAAATGGCAAAGAGTATATCAGTATATCCTCTAGTGGTTAGAGTTCTTTGTATTATTCTGGACACTTCCTGGGTATTGCAATATTTGAGTAGAGGCTATCTAATTGGTTATCTTTTATCAACAAATTTGAAGGGAATTTTATTTATTTCATTTATTTAGTGTTACAGCTCCCCCAGCTATCCCGACAAACCTGATTAACCCTAACCTAATCATTGTCTTTCACCTATGGTATAAGAAGAGCGGAGCACATTGGCTCATCATCTTTTCTCTTCCTTTCTTTGTTTTCTTTCTTATTTCTTACTACTTTCTTCTCTTTGTTCTCTTAGCACTTGATAAAATGATCATGAAGGCAGGTTTTGTGCCTTATTCTTGAGTTCCAACAATTTGGCAATTTGTGATGTTTTAAGAGCTTGGGAGAATCTGAGACAAAGTGGAAATTTTCAGCACCCAAACTTAAAAGGAGTTAAGAACTTCCTCTATAATCCAAAATCATTTGAGTAAGTGGACTAGTTCTGGCTTCAATACACCACCTAGTGGAAACTTGAGTGAGGAAACTACTATACGTTGCTGTTCTGTATAAGATCTGTAAAACACAGACCAGCTCTGAAATTAATATCATTCTGAAATTAAGTTGGTACGTTTGTGGCGTATGGGGAAATCTTCCAGCTGTAATCTAGTGCTTAAAAAAATAAACCTAGATTGTGATCTAATGTGGACACAATCATAGAAAATTTCAGTTGCACATTAGTAATAATATTTTGATTGCAATCTAGTGGTGAAATTTTAGCTGCAATCTAATAATATTAGAGCACAGTCCAAGTGATAAAAAGTACAAACAATTAAGTGGTACATGAGATTGAATTAAGACAACGGCCAAAATCGTGAAACGTACTGCAGAATCTCCACTTATGTGTGAACAGATGACTGAGGGTTTGAGCTCTTGCCTGAATAAAACATTTTAGTTTGATAAGAGTAATGAAAAAATGCTGAAGAAAAGTAACATCAACGTTAAGTTTATTAAGAAGGCAAAGGGAAAGGAAAATAACTGGAAAATGTGAGTTAAAGATGCAAACATTGGGATACATAATTCAGATGCTCTTTATCGACTACATTTCAGCAATCAATACCATCATCCCCTTAAAACTAATCAATAAGCTCCTTGGCCTCAATATCTCTTTGTGCAAATGGATTCTTGATTTCCTCACTTGCAGATCCCAGTCAGTTGGGGTTGTCAACAACGTCACCTCCATGATCTCCATCAGCAGATACACTGCAAGGTTGTGTGCTTAGCCTCTGCTCTATTTGCTTTATAATTATGACTGTGAGGCTGAGCACAGCTCCAATGCCATATTCAAGTTTTCTGATGACTCCACTGTCACAGGCCAAATCAAAGGTGGAGTTGAATCAGCATATAGGAGGGAGATTGAAAATCTGGCTGAGTGGTGCCATAACAACAACCTCTTACTCAGTGTTAGCAAGACCAGTGAGCTGATTATTAACTTCAGGAGGAGAAAACCAGAGGTCCATGAGCCATTCCTCATCAGAGGATCAGAGGTGGAGAGGGTCAGCAGCCTTACACTCCTTGATATTATCATTTCAGAGGATCTGTCCTGGGCCCAGCAAGCAAGTGCAATTATGAAGACAACACAGCAGCACCTCTACTTCCTTAGGAGTTTGTAGAGATTCGGCATGATCTTTAAAACATCGACAAACTTCTATAGACGTGCAGTGGAAAGTATATTGACTGGCTGCATCACTGCCTGGTATGGAAGTACCAATGCCCTGAATGGAAAGCCCTACAAAAAGTAGTGGTTGTGGACTGGTCCATCATGAGTAAAACCCTCTCCATCATGGAAATGCAGGAAAGCAGCATCCATCATCAGGAACCCCTTCCAACCAGGACGCGCTCTCATCTCACTGCTGCCATCAGAAAGAGGTACAGGAGCCTCGAGACTCACACCATTAGGTAAGGGAACAGTTACTACCCCTCAACCATCAGGCTCTTAAACCAATTGGGATACCTTCCCTCGGCTTCACTTGACCCATCACTGAAATGTTCCCACAACCTATAGACTCAATTTGAAGAACTTTTCATCTCATGTTCTTGATATTTATTGCTTATTTATTTATTATTATTATTTCTTGCTTTTTGCATTTGGACAGTTTGTTGTTTTTTGCACTCTGGTTGAATGCCCTAGTTGGGCAGCCTATCATTGATTCTGTTATGGCTATTATTCTATAGATTTATTGAGTATGCCTGCAAGAAAATGTATCTCAGGGTTGTATATGGTGACATATATATCCTTCAATAATAAATTTGTTTTGAACTTTGAACACGTGGTCAGTTTGATTAAATGTATGAGTGAGTGGAAAAGTTAATGAAGCAAGTAAAGCAGTTAGCTAAACAATTGGGAATGAAAAGTGAAACGTGTGATAAACTATGCACACGGTATGATAGAGACAGTAAACAGTATAAAGAGCAATTCACTAAACGAATGTAAAAGCAGTGTGGTAAGTGTAATTGAATCGAAGTGCATTGTATTGAGCTTCAAGACCAACTGAAGCAATAAGTTAATGGAGAGTGGGACTGCACAAAGGTCCCACTGTCTGTCACATGGCTGTGAGACAACACCTGAGAGACTTACCAGCCACTGATTCGGATACCATACAACACGTGGCTGATGTCCTGATTGCATCTGAAGCTGCAGACCAGCTTGACCATGATATGTTTTATTTGTTCGATTATCCAAAGATCAGAAAGCAGCTCTAGACATGGCCCAATTGCAACAAGAGGAAGTAATTTACTTGGGATAGAAAATTTCCCAAGGTAAGTGGGAAATCAATGAGGATCATGCAAAAGTCTGCAAAGCTTCTTGCAACAACTCGAATCATCTCCGTGTTCTTGTAACTACAACAGAGTAAGGGTCAATTTGTAGTGATGTGCTTCACACAGAGCTAGAAATAACGACACGCAGTCTAAGTTACATTCAAGACTAGTTTATTCAAACTTTGCGGCACTGGCTTTTACGTAGTTCCGTTGTCACCCTCTCCCCCTCTCCAGGTGGAAATGACGTCAGAAGTGCATTACAAAAGTCTCTTCCTGCACGTGGACTTTCTCCCCTTGCCATTTTGGGGCTGGCCTCTCTGTTGATGTGTGCGCCATGTTGTGAGCCGGTTCGCCTGCATAGAAAGCGGGTCGCCACATAACCCCACCCCCCAGAACTGGTGATACACCCCCCAATGTCCACAGTCTGGATCAGTCTCTGTTTGGGCGGTCTGCCTCTGCGCCGTGGTGCTTGAACCTCAACCAGCTGCGCTGTCCACATGGGCTGATTTGAGTCGGTCCGCCATGAAAACCTCCTCTTCCCCCTCAATGTCCAGAACATACGTGGATTTGTTGTTCCTGATCATCTTGAATCACCCCTCATACGGCTGCTGTAGCAGTGCCCGGTGTCCGCCCCTTCGTACAGATACAAACTTACAGTTCTGCAGGTCTTTGGGTACGCAGGTCGGGATCTGTCCGTTCTATGAAGTCGGTAAGGGGGCCAGGTTGCCGAGCCTTTTAGTGTAGTCTGTCCAGGACTGCTGTGGGTTCTTCCTCTTGCCCCCTTGGGGCTGGTATGAACTCTCCTGGGACAACCAAGGGTGCGCCGTACACCAGCTCGGCCAACGAGGTGTGCAGATCCTCTTTGGGCGCTGTGTGGATTCCAAGCAGGGCCCAGGGATGCTTGTCCACCCAGTTCGGCCCTTTCAAGCGGGCCATGAGAGCCAAGTGACGGTGGAAGCATTCCACTAGTCCGTTCAACTGTGGGTGGTAGATGGTAGTGTGGTGTAGCTGCGTTCCCAACAGGCTGGCCACAGCCGACCACAGGCTGGAGGTGAACTGGGCGCCTCTGTCGGAGATAATGTGGGCCGGTACCCCGAAGCGTGCTACCCAGGTTGCAATCAGCTCTCGGGCGCAGGAATCGGCGGTGGTGTCGGTGAGCGGGACCGCCTCTGGCCATCTCGTGAACCGGTCTACCATAGTTAGGAGGTACTGTGCTTCTTGTGACACTGGCAGGGGCCCCACGATATCCACATGAATGTGGTTGAACCTCCAGTGGGTGGGTTCGAACTGCTGTGGCGGGGCTTTGGTGTGCCGCTGCACCTTGGCTGTTTGGCACTGCATGCATGTTTTGGCCCATTCGCTGACCTGTTTGCAAAGTCTGTGCCACGCAGACTTGCTGCAGACCATCCAGACGGTTGTCCTGAGAGATGGGTGCGCTAAGCAGTGTACGGAGTTGAAAACTCGCCGCCTCCAGGCTGCCGGGACGATGGGGCGAGGTTGGCCGGTAGCCACGTCGCACAGGAGTGTCCTCTCACCCGGGCCTACGAGGAAGTCTTGCAGCTGCAATCCCGAGACTACAGTCCTATAGCTGGGCATCTCGTCGTCTGCCTGCTGCGCCTCTGCCAGTGCTGCATAGTCCACCCCCAGGGACAGGGCCTGGACAGCTGGTCTGGAGAGTGCGTCCACCATGACGTTGTCCTTTCCCGAGACATGCTGGATGTCTATCGTGTACTCGGAGATGTAGGACAGATGTCTTTGCTGGCAGGCCGACCAGGGATCGGACACCTTCGTGAACGCGAAGGTCAACGGTTTGTGGCCCATGAAAGCGGTGAACGGCCTGCCTTCAAAGAAGTACCTGAAATGCCAGATTGCCAGATACAGTGCCAACAGCTCCCAGTCGAAAGCACTGTACTTGAGTTTGGGTGGTTGTAGGTGCCTGCTGAAGAATGCCAGGGGTTGCCAGCGCGCCCCTCCATGAGTCACTCCAGCACCACACTGACTGCTGTGTCGGATGCGTCCACCGCGAGGGTGGTCAGAATGTCTGTTCTGGGGTGCACCAGCATCGCGGCGTCTGCCAAGGTTTCCTTGGTTTTAACGAAAGCAGCCATGGCCTCCTCGTCCCAAGTAATGTCCTTGCCTTTACCTGACATCAGGGTGTACAAAGGGTGCGTGATACGGGCTGCTGAGGGGAGGAAGCGGTGGTAGAAGTTCACCATACCAACAAACTCCTGCAGGCCTTTGACTGTGTTGGGCCGGGCAAAGTGACGGATCGCGTCTACCTTGGCGGGCAGAGGTGTTGCCCTGTCTTTGGTAATCCTGTGGCCCAGGAAGTCGATAGTGTCGAGTCCAAACTGGCATTTGGCCGGGTTGATCGTGAGGCCAAAATCACTCAGGCGGGAGTAGAATTGGCGGAGGTGGGACAGATGCCTCTGACGACTACTGCTGGCTATGAGGATGTCGTCCAAATAGATGAACGCAAAGTCCAGGTCGCGTCCCACCGCATCCACTAGCCGCTGGAATGTCTGTGCAGCATTCTTCAGGCCGAACGGCATTCGGAGGAATTCGAACAGGCCAAATGGCCTGATGGGTGCTGTTTGGGGATGTCTTCAGGGTGCACCGGGATTTGATAGTATCCCTGGATGAGGTCTACTATGGAAAAGATGCTTTCCTGGTGCAGGTTTGCTGCAAACTCCTGTATGTGCAGCATGGGATAGTGGTCCAGTGTTGTAGCCTCGTTCAGTCTGTGGTAGTTGCCGCATGGTCTCAAACCCCCGGCTGCTTTGGGCACCATGTGTAGGGGGGAGACCCATGGGCTGTTGGACCACTGTACGATCCCCAATTCCTCCATCCTCTTGAACTCCTCCTTCACCAGGTGGAGCTTGTCCAGGGGGAACCTTCATGCATGGGCGTGGAGGGGTGGTCCCTGGGTCAGAATGTGGTGCTGTACTCCGTGTCTGGGCATGGCTGCCGTGAACTGCGGTGCCAGAACCAAAGGAAAGTCCGCCAGGATTCTGGTGAATTAATTGTCAGACAACGTGATGGACTCTAGGTGTGGGGCCAGCAACTTGGCTTCACCCAGGGAGAGCGTCTGGAAAGTATTGGCATGTACCGGTCTTTTCCCTTGCAAGTCAACTAGTAGGCTGTGAGCTTGCAAGAAGTCCATTGCCAGGAGTGGTTGGGCCATGGCAGCCAGTGGTAAGTCCCACATGAACCGGCTGGTGCCAAACTGCAGCTGCACTGTGCGGCTGCCGTAGGTCCGTATCGTGTTGCCGTTTGTGGGCCTCAGGGTGGGTCCCAGCTCTCTGTTGTGGATGTTGTACCCCATTGGGGGTAAGACGCTGATTTCTGCTCCGGTGGTGACCAAGAAGTGGCGTCCCAACTGTTTGTCCCAGAAGTGCAAGAGGCTGCCCTGGCGTTTCCCTGGAACTTGAAGGGTGGGCGACAATGGTGGGCTTCTGTGCCCCACCACTAGTGGTAGAAACACCACTGTTCATTGGCCTCCTCACTCCTGCCTCTGGGTTGTGTGCGCTCCATTGCCGGGCCTGGTCTGGCCTGCTGTTGGGTGCGTGGCTTGGTAATCTGTCCGATGGATGTCCTGTTCTCCCTCTTGGCTTTCCACAGCACTTCTACCCGGGCCGCCACCTTCCGGGGGTCACTGAAATCTGTGTCAGCCAGTAGCAGGTGTATGTCCTTGGGCAGTTGCTCTAGGAAAGCTTGCTCAAACATGAGGCAGGGCTTGTGTCCATCAGCCAGAGCCAGCATCACGTTCATTAATGCTGACAGCGGCCTGTCTCCAAAACCGTCCAGATGCAGCAAGCTGGCACCTCGCTCACGCTGTTAGAGGCCAAAGGTCCCTATGAGCATCGATTTGAATGCTGCATATTTACCTTCTTCCGGGGATGACTGTATGAAATCCTCAACCTGGGCGGCCGTCTCCTGGTCAAAGGAGCTCACCATGTAATAGTAACGCATGGAACCAGAAGATATCTGCTGAATCTGGAACAGGGATTCTGCTTGGTCAAACCAGACGCGTGGTCGCAGCATCCAGAAAGTCGGCAGTTTTAGCGAAACTGCGTGAACAGATGAAGAGTCAGTCATCTTTGGTCCAAATCCCGTTTGGACTGTTGGGGTCACCAATGTAGCAATGTGCTACACACAGAGCTAGAAATAACAATACGCAGTTTGTAGGTTGCACTCCAGACTAGTTTATTCAAATTTCGCAGCACTGGCTTTTACACAGTTCCATTACCGCCCTCTCTGGGTGGAAATGACGTCAGAGGTGCATTACAAAAGTCTCTTCCTGCGCGCGGGCTTTCACCCCTACATTTACCTGTCTGGACACGCCCCTCTGCTGACTGCTCCTGTGGCTCCTCCCACAGACCCCTGTATAAAGGCGGTTAGAGGCATTGCTCCCCCCTTGGTCTCCAGGATGTTGTGTGGTCGTTTCTTGCAACTAATAAAAGCCTGTCGTTTCCCATCCGTCTCTGAGAGTTATTGATGGTGCATCACTCCCCTTGCTGGTGAAGAAGGCCCAGTGCCATTTTGGGGCTGGCCTCTCTGCCGATGTGCACGCCATTTTGTTGGCTGGTTCACCTGCGTAGAAAGTGGGTCGCCACAAATTCATATACTGAAATTGCCCAACCACTCAACAATCTGCTGAAGGGACGTAAGCAGTTAGATGACCCTGTGACTCTTAATGAAGAAGAAGTGAAAACGTTTCAAACTTTGAGGGTGACATTGTGACCTTAGGAAACTCTGATACAGGTAAACCATTTATTCAGATGTCTATGAGAAACATATGATGGCAGTCTTAACTCAGGAACATGGAGACCAACAGCTTCCTGCTGGTTATTACTCTGCCAAAGATCTGAATCCATACCGATGGCTTCTCAGTGATTAAGAGAGACATTTGAAAAGCTGGATGGACTGTTGCTACTGAAACTGAAATGCTTGCATCAGAAAGCATGACTCCTGTATCTCTGTGAAACAAGCGGAACTGAAAGATCTGAGTTGAAACCTGTGGGATGGAAGAAGAAGGAAGATCAGCTAATATCCACAGTGATTCTCAACATGCTTTTAAAGTTGTTCTTGATTTTAAAAATCTAAGGAAACAAAAAGGATTTCTTACAGCTAGAGGAATCCTAATCAAGAATGGCCAACTAGTGCAAGGACTAGTGAATGTTGTGCAATTCCTATCAGAGGTTGCTGTATTAAAATGTAAAAGCCACTCCAAAGACACAATTGAAAGCTGTAGAAATGCAATCGTGGATGAAATTGTGAAAAAGGCAGCACAGGAAGGGGTAAAAGAAATAAAAGAAGTTAAAGAAGTTTTAAAAAAGGTCAAAGAATTAAAAGAAATACTGAGAATATAAGCATTGAACCCAACAGCTGGAAGTATGAAAATGAAGTTAAAATCTGTATCATAGATGAAGATACAAGATAGTCAAAAGATGCCAGCTCGATGCTCTAGCCAGGAAAAGTGGTTCTGGATGGAGAATGGTGTGAGGTTAAACAGTGATGGAGCATGGAGATATGACTATAGTCATAGACTAGTAGCTCCAACTACATCCCTTCCATATCTGACACAGCAGATACACTCCCTAGGACATATTGGAGTGGAAAAGATGATCAACAGATTCTCCTCATGGTGGTGGGATCCAAAGTTCAAGTAACAAGCCTGACAAGCGTTTGAAAGATGCACGTCATACCAGAAAACTAATCTTGGAAGCAGTGGAAAAGCTACCACAATGGAGAGCTTCTGCTCCACCTGGTCCATCTTTACACTTACAAGTGGACTACATTACTTTGCCAAAGTGTCAAGGACACTCAGGTGTACTGGTAATAGTAGACAAGTTTTCAAGATGTATAGAAGCTATTCCAGCAAGGAAAGCCACTCCCACACACAGAAAAAGACTCTGATCAAGGATTATATTCCTAGATGGGGATTGCCATGTTACAACAGGTCTGACCAAGGTTAATATTTCACTGGGAATGTTTTCAGGAATTAATTTGACTGACGAACATTTAATAGTCTCTTCATTTTCCATATCACCCAGAATCAATAGCACAAATCAAATGAATGAATGGAGACACTAAGTATCATGAAGAAGGTGTACCCATAGCCTACAGCTCTTCATGTGGTCTTGTGTAGCATCATAGTAATTCCAAACAAGAAATCTAAGTCCATTTGAAGTAGTAACAGGACGTCCTATGTCACTGCTGAGAGCTCTTGATCTCTGAGAGGCTGATATACATATCACGGCAGACAGTTTAGTTAATGATGGTGTGAAATTAACTCAAGCAGTCCGGTCTGCTTCTCAACAGGTTTCTACTGCTTGGAGTGAGCCATCAGAAGGAGATCCCTCCCTGATGCATGGTGAGTGGGTCTTGATTAAGAAGTACCATAAGAACCATTGAGATCTTGAAAAGGAATGCCCTTCTCAAGTGCTGTTAATTATTAACTCGGATGAATCATAACAGCCACTGCAAGCGGGGTAAAGTGATACGTGACAAGGATAAGCTCTGTGACTAACATATTAGTAACCTTTGGCTCAGTTCCTACACAGCTGGGCTACATTGAGGAAATCACTAATCAGCCAGAAGACTTCAAGCAAGTTGACAACTACTGGAATAGAAGTTTATTCTCATATTATTAGTTATTATTATATGTGACGCTCTGTAAGGTTTCACTGCTAATGTAATGGTTTCTCTGCAGCAGCAGTGTTTTGGTTAAACCTAGAGATACTGGGGGCTTTGGAATGTGCAGCGTCCAATGAGAGGCAGGTTGTTTCTTTCTTGTGTGTCTGAGAGAAGGGATTCGTGAGCTTTTATTCGGCGGAAGATGGAGAGAGAAGATGCCAGAACGGAGAGGCTGTAGACCGCAGGACGGAGTGGACTGGAATGGGGCCAGGAGTTGCTGATGCCCGGGGGGGGGGGGGGGAAATAGATAAATCGATGGAGAACTAATGGACGGGAAAACAGTGAGCTCCAACGTGCACATTAGACCATTTCATTAAAACGGGCCATTTTTCTTTTTGTTTTCTTTATTAACCCTCTAGTCAAATTAAGAATTATAAAGCTCAATCATTTTGTAACATATTGTGTTCTGTTTGTTATTTCGTGGTACTGATTTGTAACAGAGGAACACATCCTGCAGCATTCACCCAAACAAGATTTCTCAAGTTTGGCCGGGTTGGAGGCTGTCTCCCCCTAGATTTACGAAGCTGGATGAACCTGAGGGTTACACATATATTTTTCAATTTTCCCTACTCACAATATGCCAATTGAGATGATGCATAATGTATACTTGTAAGTATCACATGAATTTGCTGATGCTGTTCATGCATCTATCTGTAGGGTATGTCAATATATCACACACTTAGAAATAGTTACCATGGGTAAGATAGTTCTTCAAAATCATATGGCATTAGATCTTCTCTTAGCATTTAAGGGGAGAATATGTGCAGTTTTAGGCAAGGAGTGTTATACTTGCATACCTAAAGACATATCTGATTTGGCCAATGATATTCATAAAGTTGCAGCTAAAATACATCAATCAGATGTATCAGATTTAGTTGATTAAATTCATTTCAGAATAGGAAACTGGGGTTACCCAATATTACAAGTCAAGGTATTTGTCCTGATATGCTTTATCAGAATTTACATATTTTATTATTGTATAAGGGTGATTGATACAGCAGTTCAAACACCTGTAAGTGTGCCTACTTTCAAAGACAAACTACTGTGACACCACCCTCCTTTATAGCTGTGAAGCTTGGGTAACCTACAGCCGTCACATCAAGTCCTTGGAGCGCTTCCACATAAGCTGCCTTCAGCACATCCTGGGAATTACCTGGCGTGAGTGGGTGCCTCACACTGAAATACTAGTAAAGACCAACTGCAGAAGTATTGAGGCCATGATCACCCAGCGTCAGCTGCAGTGGCTGGGGCACGTGATAAGGATGCCCCCATGTCGGCTACCCCGCAGAGTGTTATACGGCCAGCCACATCATGGTCAACGCTCAGCTGGAGGGCCGCAGAAGCACTATAAGGATCAGATGAAGAATGCTTTAAGGACATGCAAGATCAGACCCGAGGACCTGGAGGATGTTGCTGCTGACCATATCACTTGGCGACAGCTGTGTAGGGATGGGGTTCGTATTCTGGAGATGGAAAGACCAACCAGAAGACAGCAGAAGAGAGCCAGGAGAAATGCAGCCATGGTTGCCATCACTACCACATATACATGTCCCACCTGCAATAGAGCTTGTGGGTCCAGGATAGGACTGTATAGTCATCAAAGATCTCACCGTTAAAGGAGTGGACATCGTCATCGGATTTTGATGGACAACCGAAGAAAGGAAAAGACCTATCAAAGACATAATCCTATTAATACCCTTTTGTTTGATATAACATGTAGGTTTTGGATTATTTTGTACTTACGTAGTTAGCACAAGTTTTTCTGCCTTTGAATGTTATGATTATCAATGTATGACAGAATGAAATGGGGAATGTTAGATTAGACAGCATAAATGTTATTTCCTTTGTAGTTTAACTTTCTTACGACTGCTTGTATGTGTATGCAATTGTTCAGTGTATTGCTAGTGGTTACAGTTTGTATTATTCTGGAAGCTTCTTGGATATTGTGTTATTGGAATAGGAGCTATCTGATTGGTTAACACTTATCAACAAACTTGAATGGATTTTCTGTTATTAATGGTATAGGAAGAGCGGACCTCATTGGCACGCCATCTTTTCTTCTCCTTATTCTTTTTTCTTGCTACTCTACTTTCTCAATTCCTTTGTTCTCTTAGTGCTCAATAAAATAATCATGAAATGGCAAGTTTCATGCCTTGTTCTTGATTCCTGAAAGTACCTTGGATTAAAAATACCAGAATCCAACAAGTGATGGTGCTTTATTGAGGATAAGTTTAAAGTACAGTGCATTGATATGCTAAGAATCAAATGTTTATCTACATCTGTTCTGTAGTAACTTCCCGCTTAATTTCATTTTAACGTGAAAAGTGAGCCAAAAATTGTTTTCTATGTTTAAATCACATTAAACTCTCATTACAGTAAGTTTCACTTTACAGTACTCAGGACTTGGAGCAATGGTGAAAGAGTTTCAAAGAGTTATGTCTTGGGGCTTGCTTGTGAGTTTCATTTCACCGGAG
Organism: Hypanus sabinus; assembly: GCF_030144855.1. Taxonomy (NCBI): domain Eukaryota; kingdom Metazoa; phylum Chordata; class Chondrichthyes; order Myliobatiformes; family Dasyatidae; genus Hypanus; species Hypanus sabinus. The sequence continues at coordinate 42,158,313 of NC_082716.1, read as the reverse complement.
TTGTGACTTAGAGCAAGAGCAGGAGAGTTTAAAAGAGGTAAGTCTGTGGCACCTTCCCTGGACTGTTCAGGCCATTAAAATAATTTTACTTGATTGCATACTTATGAATCTGCTTGTAAACAAAGTTTCTCCAGCAACAGCTGCTTTTTGCTATACCATATTTTTTCCTCTGGAGATCACTATAGGTCTGTCACGGACCAACTGCCCTTTAGCGAATTATTTACAGATATATACCAACATCTATGCAAACACTGGGATCCAGCTCTCACTCTCTACCTGCAATATTGTCTCTTCCACTGGATGCACTATGAGAGAGATACAGCAATAATCTCTGGGCTGCAATGACTTTCAGATGGGAAGAGCAAACAATAGAGTTTGCCTCTTGCTAGAAATCTCTGCCCTGTCATTGAGAATATCTGTTACCTTCCCAGAGACCCATGTTGAACCAGTGATACAGCGTATTCCTTCACAAGTAATCCTGTCAGTTCCTCAATGCCCCTCCCCATGGTGCTCCAGCTATACAGCACCTCAACTGTGACTTTGTGCCTTCCCTATTTTACTGTTCTGATGAACAATCAATGAAATGAGCTGATGACTCTGGCTCTGTCTCTGTTTCCACAGATGCTGCATGACCTGTTAAGAATCTCTAGCATTTTCTAGTTTTGTTTAAGATTTCTCCTTCCGCCACTCTCATGGTCTCATGAATCTCTTGCTTTGTATTTCCAGATGGTTCTCAGTTGGTCTAAATTCTATGTTACTAAACTTCCGTTGGTACTAAAGTCAGTGATACATCCTGTATCAATTACTCCTCGCCTATCACACCACACCTTTCTGTGCAACATTGTCTTCCAGCTTCTACCACTCAAGTTTAAAATCCTCATCCAAAGTCTAAAGTTGAGCTTATTGTCACGTGCACAAGTACAGGTGCAATGAAAAACTTGCTTGCAACCGCATCTCAGGAATTTACAAGAAATACGTAGTATACACAATTCATACTAGAAATTGTGGACGAATTTCTTCACAAGAATAGGGAAAGTTGATTTTAGTGCAAAAATGATCAGAGTGGTCATAGTGTTACTAAACTGTAGTGGTCGTCAGTGGTTTGTCAATTGGTTCATGGACAGAATGGTTGAAAAGAATGATTAGCTGTTCATGAATCTGGTAGTGTGGAATTTTAGGCTTCTGTGTCTTCTGCCTAAAGGTAGCAGTGTAAACGTGGCATGACCAGGATTATTTTTGATAATGATGTTGCCTTCTTCAGGTTGCACTTCATGTACTGACGATGGGGAAAGATTTGCTCACGATGTATTGTACTCTCTTCACGTTCTTATATTCCTGCACATTTGAATAGCCATGCCAGAATAGCTATCTAGTCTGGATACTTTCAACAGAACATCTGTAGAAGTTTGTTAACGTTCAGTGCCAAGCCGAAACTCCTTAACCCCCAAAAAAAGTAAGAACGCTGGTGTTCTTTCCTAATGACGGCATTTATGTTCTGGGCTGAAATTTACCTGAGGCTATGCAACTCCCCAATCTCGACAAACTTTCAGACATTTTGACATGGATTGCAGAATCAAGGGATGGCGAATGCTGGAATCTAGAGCAAGAAACAATCAGGGCTTGATGCAGGATTTCAACCTGAAACACTGACAATTCCTTTCTCCTCTGCAGATGCTGCTTGACTTGTTGAGTTCTTCCAGCAAACTGTTTGTGGCAATGAGCTGCACATTGGATTAGGGATGAGGAAAGATGTAGTGTGGTTCTGAAGTTGGGTAATCTGCATTTGTGGATCCTGAGTATAAGAGGAGTATGTAATTTCTTTGTTGTTGCCGGCTTCTTGCATACCTGCTTACTGATTGACAGACTGGCCTGGTGCCTAGGGATTCCAACAGCGTGCTTCCAGCTGTGCTGGGCTGACAGTGGGGTGTTGGCAATGAGGAGATATTGGAAGGGTCTGTAGGGAAAGAGAGATCGCAGGGACTGGGGTGGTTTTTTCAGCTTGTAGATATGGAATTACGTCTGCCAGCTTGGGTATGGGGTGCTGTGATGACAGTGAGTGAAGGAGGATGGCTGTTTGAGGTGTGCCATGGGGTCTACTCACAGGAATGAGACAGATGCAGTATGGGGTGGGCTGGAGGGAAGAGGGAGCTATTGATCACTGGGCTTCTGATCCCCTTGGTTGCTCTAGCTGTAGGGATTGAATTGTCGAATAAGAGCTGCACTTACTCATTTGGGCTTTAATGGTGGTGAGTTCCTAATCACAAGGGGGTGCCAGTCATGGAGGATCTCCACTTGTGGAGTGGAGGGCAGTGAGAATGTCATAATAACAAAAGGGATGGTGAGCACAAGTGGGAGAGGTAGTTAAGATGATATGACTGTGGCGTTGATGGTGGGCAGAGGAATCAAATGCAAGAGTGAATTTGGAGGTTTGTAGTTGAGGGGGGAGCATTAGGTAGCAGATGTGAGGGGACAAAAAGTAATCTGGGGGAGTTATGGTTGGGAAGGCGAATGGGCCAAATATTTGTGGGACACATGGCATGGGTAAAGGAAAATAAATTGTGGACAAGGTTTGTCAGGTCTGAAAGAAACATGCCAGCCTGCAGTACCTGCTGCCAAGATACCCACCTCATGGATTCAGTCCTTTCCATCTTCCCACATTTGTCCATATTTCTAGTGTTGGAAATAAATCTGGCCAATTCTACTTCAGAATCGATTGAGTCTAATTATTTGTATCTCATCCCACTGGGATGACTAAAATCTTTCTTTCATGTTTTTTGAACATTAATGTCCCTGTTGGCCAGCCCACCAGTCTTTGAGATAAGATTCAATGTTTTTATATGCAAGTGAGCACTGTCCCCCTCTTGTCATCATTTCCCACATTTTGTCTCTCAGCCTGCCCATCTTTCTTTAAAACTAACTTTAAAACACAGAATCATAATGAGAATCAGATGCAGGTTTAATATCATTGGCATGTGTTGAGAAATTCATTTGGTGCAGTACTGTGTAATACATAATAAATATACAATAATTTTTTAAACAATTAAATAAAAGGTAACTGAAGTAAGTACTGCAAAAAGAGAGCAGGAAGGAGTAATGAATCATTGTCCATTCAGAAATCAGATGGTGGAGGAGAAGAGTATGAGTCTTCTGGCTCCTGTCCAGCCATCTTGATGGTAGCAATGAGAAGATGGCATGTCCAGGGTGATGCGGGTCTTTAATAATGGATGCGACACCTTGAGGCATTGCCTTTTGAAGGTGTCCTTAATGCTGAAGAGGCTAATGCCCATGATGGAAATGACTGGGTTTGTAACTCTGTGCAGCTATTTTGTTTCCTTTGCAGTGGCCCCTTCATACGAGATGGCAATGCAACCAGTTGGAATGCTCTCCATAGTATATCTGTAGAAATGTGCACGAGCCTTTGGTAACATACACAATCTCCTTAAACTCCCAATGAAATATATCCACTGTCATGCCTTCTTTGTAATTCCATCAATAAGTTGGGCTCAGAATAGATCTTCAGAAATGTTGTGACGCAGGAATTTGAAACTGCTCTCTCTTTGATGAGTACTGGTGTACATTCCCTTGATTTTCCCTTCCTGAAATTCATAATCAATTCATTGATCTTAGTGACAATGAGTGCAATATTGTTGTTATGACACCACTAAACCAGCTGATCTATCTCTCTCCTTTACACCTCCTCGTCACCATCTGAAATTCTGCCAAAAAGAATTGTATCATTGGCAAATTTATAGGTGGTATTTGATCTGTGCCTGGGTGAGAACGTGGTCATGGGTGTAGAGAGTAAAGCAGTGGGCTAAGCATGCATCCTGAGGTGCACCGGTATTGATTGTCAGTGAGGAGGAGATGTTGTTTCTGAATCACATTGACTGTGGTTTCCCAATGAAGAAGTCAACAATCCAACTGCAGAGGGAGATACAGAGACCTAGGTCTTGGAACGATGATTAGTAGTGACTATCTGATCAATTGAATTTATTTATTTAAATCTTACATCTGTCCCAGAACATGAGGGAGTAAAATACTTTGTGTTATAACACTGTTGCAATGTACAGAATTAATAAGTCTAATGACTTTTAGAAAGAAGCTGTCCCGTAGCCTGTTGGTCCTGGCATTAATACTGCGGTACCGTTTGCCAGACAAAAGGAACTGAAACAGTTTCTAGCTGGGGTGACTGGTGTCCCTGATGATCGTCCAGGCCTTCTTTATGCACCTGCTGCTCTAAATGTCCTCAATGGAGGGACGTTCACATCCACAGATGTGCCAGGCTGTCCATACCACTCTCTGCAGTGCCCAGTGATCGAAACTGATGCAGTTCCCGTACCAGGCAGTGATACAGCCAGTCAGGTTGCTCTCAAAGGTGCCCCTGTAGAAGGTTTTGAGGTTTTGGGGTCTCATGCTGAACTTTTTCAGTCACCCAAGGTGGAAGAGATGTTGTTGTACTTTTTTTTGCCACGCAGCCGATGTGTACAGTCCAGGTGAGATCTTAGGTGATGTGTATACTGAGGAACTTGAAACTACTCACCCTCTCGACTGCAGTCCCAATGATGTTAATCGGGGGGAGTCTATCTTCGTGCCTCCTGTAATCCACGAGCAGTTCTTATGTTTTTTGGACTTTGAAGGAGAGGTTGTTAACCTGGCACCATTGTGTCAAGGTGTCAACCTCTCTTCTGCAGGCTGTCTTGTCACTACTAGAAATAAGGCCGATCAATGTTGTCATCTGCAAATTTGATCAGCAAATTGGACAAAGCTTTGATGGGAAAGAGATTACTGATCCTTCTCTCCACAACGTTCATTTTGTTATTGCAAAGCATCTTGGCATATTATTCTATATTAAAGTCATTTTATAAATTCACATTACTTTGCAGTTGTTCCAACTGCATATAAATGGGAAGTACAGACTTTTGAACTGTTGCCTGGTTCAAATCTGCTTTGAGTCCCAGTGAAGATCACATCTCTGATATTGAGAAATACATACGTTTATTTCATGGAATAGCATTAACACTATCCAGATGTCCCAAGTAAGTTTAGTTTGCGTTTAGCGGTTCTGCCTTGTTTTGACTAAATAAGTGGAAGAATTTTGTAGCTGAAAGAGTCAATAACAACTTTGCAAAATTGAACAATTGTAGAGATGTCAGATAATTGTTACAGTCCTTATACCCTTCCCCAATCCCCTGCTCTTGCATTGAATTTTGACAGTGGGTGCATGTGACACCATTGTGACAACTGCCTCTGCAGAATTACTGGATTTGACTGTGCAAGAGAGCTGAATTTAAATGAGGTGAGAGGGTGTCATTGGTTAAGCTTCAGTGACCTTTTTGATTCAGAGGTGCTTTCATTCAGCAACCACACACGGTCAGCCTCAGCCGCTAACTCAAACCTGCTCCCCTGATAATCATCTTCGAAAATTAAAACAAAATCACGAGCAGTGGAAAGAGCAAAATAAATTCCCTGTGGCTCATTCTGCCTTGAAGCGAGATCCACTGAGAAATGAATTAGGTTGATCTTTGATCATGATCTTTACAAGCATTGCACTGAAACTCAACTTTCTGGTCAGGGTATTATGTATCTGGCTTATCTCACCAACAATCAACATGGAAATAAGTGAATAGTAACAGAAAGTGAAAATATCTATAAATACTAGAAATTGTGCAATAACTGGAATTGCTTGAAAAGCATGATATATCAAAGCAAATTTGAAAAATAAGTGTTGTTAAATTGAGACCAAATTTAGTTCTGCCAGGTCATCTGTTTTCTCTTTCATGGCTAACTAGCTTTCTAAAATCTCTCATGGTTGAACCATGCAACTAACCGTTGGTTAGACCACCAGAGCTCGGGTTTTCAAGAATGCAGTTACCTTATCCTTCAGTATAAAACAAATGCAGTACAAAATAATTCAGTAAAAGAAATTTCATCCAGATGTTGTGCACCTCAAAGGACATTTTGGGCACGATCGCTGGATGCTTCATTTATTGTCTGGACTGATATGGTATGCAGCACACTCTCAGCTCAAAACATGTTTCCACTTTGAACATTTTGGTTTTGCAAAGGGAGCAGAGCATTAGATTTTAGGTCAATGCCTCCATTTTAGGCTGGATATAGATTTATTTCAAATATGTTTTCATGAAATGCTTCAGGCTATTTTCCTAAGTTAGACCTACTATGCAAATACAAAATTAAATTATAGAGAAAATATTGGAAATACTGAGTAAGTCAGGCAGCGTATATGGTGAGAGAAACAAAGTTAATATCACAGAAGATAACGACTCAAATGACATTGAATTGGACGAGATAATTTGAGAGATAAAATCACATTTTGACATGCCTTGTGAGAGGATGGGAAAATAGGGGACAAGAGGGAGAGGAGGTGATGAAAGGAATGACGAACAGGAAAGATTACATGACCAAAGAGTAAAATTGTAAATACAAGTACTGATTCTTCAGCAAAACATAATCAGCTTTTGAGATATTTCTCTGATGCTTACATCTTGGATCAATATTTTTTTGGCTATATACTGTACAGTATTTCTCAGGAAGTTCCTCTGCAGGGTCATCAACCCCTCCCATCTCATTGCTGCCATAATCAGGAATATTTAGTCCAGCTTGGTGTAATTATTTCAAAGTAGATATCACTTTTGCCAAAGAACACCTCTTAATTATGGAATCCAAATATTACACGAGGAACTTTCACATGGAAATGCTACTTTTTAAAGTGCTAGATGTTAAAACCCTTAAAGATGTAGAACATGAGAAGGCAGGAACACTTAACACAAGGTTGTGTCACTGATGGCATTTTTGTGTGTGGTAAGTAAAAGGAAAGTGGTGTTGAGTTTCCTTTTTGAAACACTATTGCTGGTGAAAGGTCTCCCATGTAAGCATTAGATAAGTTAATGGGAGAATATCTATGTGGTTCTAAGCCAGTGTGATGTGGGACATGCAATGTTTCCTTGCCACAGTTCTGATGAATAGCTTTCTAGGTGGTAGAGACTGGGGGTTTGGGAAATCTCATTGGATTGATCTTGATGAGTTATTGAAAGGGTTTGCAGTAGTATTGCAGCTGTGACACTGTGGAAGGAATAGAAGGATTAAAATCAAGTGAGATTTCCACACAGGATGTTATTGACTGTTGGGAATCATAGGCACAAGCAGTTCTGCAGTTACTGGAAATCCAGAGCAGCACCTGCAAAATGCTGGAGGAATTCAGCAGGCCAGGCAGTATCCAAGGAAAGATATAAGCAATCAACATTTCAATCAAGACCCATCATCAGGACAGGAAAGGAAGGGGGAAGAAGCCAGAATAAGAAGGTGAGAAAGGGAAGGATTACAAGCTAGAAGGTGATAGGTAAAGCCAGGTGGGTGGGGTGGGTGGGGCAGTTGTTGACCATTTGTTGACTGATGGAATTGTACTGACACAGGCAAATGGAAAGTGCCCCACTACAGTCCTTCCTTTTAACTTGTAATATTGACAAAGCTTAGTAGAGCCACAGAAAACCCAGACTCTGATCTGTTCTTACAGGCAGAGGATTGTTGAGTCCAACCAAGTTAAGTTCCCTTTCAAAGATGACCCCAAGGGAATTGTATTTCAAAGTTCACACAGCCAATTTTATTTCAATGAAATGCAGGGCCCTGCAGGTTAGATTGAACTTTTTGTAAACTTGGAATTTTGGTTCATTTAATTCTCCTAATACACCTAATTCCACCAGCTCAGACACATTTAAATTATCCTCATCTGCACACAAAACTGTTCAATTTATAACTATTATCCTAAATAATGTAAAAGATGCAATCTCAGTATGGAGGAGTTAATGGCAGATCAACATTCTAGGAGAAAGCAGAGATGTGGTGGGTGGGCCTGCAGTCCATACTGGGTTGACAGACAGACACATACCTTATTGATCCCGAGGGAAACTGGGTTTTGTTACATTCACACCAACCAAGAATAATGTAGAAATATAGCAATATAAAACCATAAATAATTAAATAATAATAAGTAAATTATGCCGAAATGGAAATAAGTCCAGGACCAGCCTATTGGCTCAGCGCGTCTGACACTCCGAGGGAGGAGTTGTAAAGTTTGATGGCCACAGGCAGGAATGACTTCCTATGACGCTCAGTGTTGCATCTCGGTGGAATGAGTCTCTAGCTGAATATACTCCTGTGCCTAACCAGTACATTATGGAGTGGATGGAAGACATTGTCCAAGATGGCATGCAACTTGGACAGCATCCTCTTTTCAGACACCACCATCAGAGAGTCCAGTTCCACCCCCCCACAACTTCACTGCCCTTATGAATGAGTTTGTTGATTCTGTTGGTGTCTGCTACCCTTAGCCTGCTGCCCCAGCACACAACAGCAAACATGATAGCACTGGCCACCACAGCCTCGTAGACCTCCCATTGGTGCTGCTCTCTAGTGTTGGCTCAGTGGAAGATCCCCAGGATTGTGTTCATTTGTGACTGCCGTAGCATGTGATGAGGAACTGACGTTCTTGCAGAAAAGTGGCTCCAGGACAACATTCCCATGTATCATCGACCTTCAGGGACTTGGGGTATTATTATTATAATTATTAGTTATTTTTTCTCAACTCTGGCTGGTAAAGCAGGCGGTTTGGGCATACCAAGCACACTCATTTCTCCATTGCTAGGAACTTTTGGACTATTCAAGTGGTGTTTAGTATTTTGCCTTTCTGGAGATTTACATAAATATTGCTGTGTAGGCCTAATTGTTTAGTGCTGTTGTATAGTGAATGTGGGATGATACCAATTGTAGAAATTAATATTGTGACAAAATATACCCTGTTCATGTTCCATAGTCTTTCAATTTCCTCTTTTATTCTGACTCTAGAACTGGACCAGTCTTATACTTATAGTAAGGTATGGTGTCTTTTGTGAGTTTGTATTTTAAAGCAAGATTTTGGTCTATGATATTTCATGGCTCCACATCCTCCTCCTCTCCCTCCACCCTCCCTCTCCTTCTCACCTCCCCTCTTCTCCTCCTCTGTCTCATCATCCTTTCTCCCCGACTCATCATCTTTCCTCCCTCTCCATCTCATTGTCCTTCCTCCCACCTCTGTCTTGTCATTCTCCCTCCCCTCCTCCTTTTTGTCCTCCCCTCTCCCCCGTCTCATCCTCCCTCATTCATTGTCCTCAGCTGCCTGTAGCAACAAATTCCACAGATCCACCACTGTCTGGCTAAATACTTCCCTCCTCATCTTCATTCTAAAAGGACACCCTTCTATTCTGAAGCTGTGACTACTGGTCTTAGACTATCCTGTTCAGTCCTGGAATCAATTTGCGAACCTCCTTTGAACCCTCTCCTGTTTCATTACATCCTTTCTAAGATTAGGAGCCCAAGTGAGGCTAGTGCTTTATAAAGTCTCAACATTACATCCTTTGTTTTATATTCCAGTAGTTTTGAAAAGAATGCTAACATTGTATTTACTTTCTTCACCCCAGACTCAACCTGCAAATTAACCCGAGTCCTTTTGCTCCTCTCTCTTCAGTATTTTCTCTCCATTTCATTTCTTCTACAAAAGAGCATGATCATACACTTCCCGACACTGCATTCATCTGCCACTACTCCTAATCTGTCTAAGTCTGTATCCTTTCTACTTCCTCAAAACTACCTGTCCCTCCACTAATCTTCATATCATCTGCAAACTTTTCAACAAAGCCATCAATTCGGTCATCCAAGTCATTGACATATAATGTAAAAAGAAGCGGTCCCAACACAGACCCCTGTGGAACAAGACTAGTCACTGGCAGCCAACCAGAAGAGGCTCCCTTTATTCCTGCTCATTGCCTCCAGCCAATCAGCCACTGCTTTCTTCATGCTAGAATTGTCCTATAATATCATAGGCTCGTAACTTGTTAAACAGCAAGATTTGTCAGGTAAGATTTTTCCTTGAGAAAACTATGCTGACTACAGCCAATTTTATCATGTGTCTTCAAGTACCCCAAAACCACATCCTTAACATTCGGTTCCAACATCTTCCCAACCACTGACTAATTGGCCTAGTTTCCTTTCTTTTTTGTCTCTTCATTCTTGAAGAGCGGAATGACATCTGCAATTTTCCAGTCTTCCAAAACCATTCTAGAATCTTGTGATTCCTGACAGATCATAACTAATCCCTCTACAATTTCTTCAGCCACCTCCTTCCGAACCCTGGGATGTACACTATTCGGTCCAGATGACTTCTCCACCTTCAGACCTTTCAATTTCCCAAGAACCTTCTCCCAGCAATGGTAAATTCACACACTTCATGACCCCTGACACGTTCAACTTTCATCATACTGCTAGTGCCTTCCACAGTGAAGACTGATTCAAAATACTTATTCAATTTGTCTGTTATTTTCTTATCTCCCTTTATTAGTTTTCAAGCATTGTTTTCCAGCAATTCAGCATTCACTCTCATTTCTCTCTTACACTTTATGATCTGAAGAAACTTTTGGTCTCTTCTTTAATATTATTGGCTAGCTTTCTTTCATATTCCACCTTTACCTTAATTACTTTTTTAGTTATCTTCAGTTGGATTTTAAAAGCTTCTCAATCCTCTAATTTGCTGCTAAATTTTTCTCTAATGTCTCCTCTCCCTTTGGCTTTTATGTTGGCCTTGTCTTCTCTTGTTAGCTACGGTTGTGTTATCTTGCTTCTAGAATACTTCTTCTTTGGTGTGTATGTATCCTGTGCCTTCTGCCATTACTGCTCTGTCGTCATCCCTACCAGGGTCCCTTTCCAGTTAATTCCAGCCAACTCCTCTCTCATATCTCTGTAATCCCCTTTACTCCACTGTAATAGTTATACTTTAGCTTTTCCTTCTCAAACTTCAGGGTGAATTCAATCATATTATGATCACTTGTCTCTACGGGTTCCTTTACCTTAAGCTCTCTAATCAATTCTGGTTCATTGCACAACACCCAATACAGACTAGCTAATCTCTTAGTGGGATCAACTACATTGACCGAAAAAGCCATCTCATAGGAATTCTGGAAATTCCCCCTCTTGGGATCCAGCACCAACTTGATTTTCCCAATCTAGCTGCAAATGGATATACTCCATGACTATTGTAACATTGTCCTTTTAACACACGTTTTCTATTTCCTGTTGTAATTAGTAAACCACATCCTAAATACTGTCTGGGCATCCCATTAGGGTCTTCATATCCTTGCTTTTTTTATGGTATGAGTAAATACAAAATAATGATGATTAGTTAGTCAGTATGTTCCACTACAAGTTGCTCGAGGATCCTGCAGTCATCTCACTCATTTATGAATGTTTTAAATTTTTATCAGAGGGTTTTATTACCCGCAATGTTTGGTAGACCTTTAGGTGGCACTGCAATAACTGTTTTAAATGTTAAATATTCTGCAACATGAACTACAAACACAAGGAGGCCCCTCTTTTACATTTTCCAATAAAGACCTTACTTTGAACCTTCCCTATATGTCTTGTTCTTTTTTTGTTTATGTTTCTTGCTGAAGGCAGCTTTATTTACTTAGCATCCACCTGAATTTAATTAGTTCTTCTATTGTTTCCGGATGTCTTTTAGTTAAGTTTGTGAAATCTTTCCTCAGTCCCAATCTAATTCCTTATTTTTTAGATCTGAAAGTAGTAAATTGAAACTCATGATGATGTTTGTGTGATTCTGGGAACGTTCTCCAATGTGCGTGTGCATTGGTCAGGATGTATTGATCAGAATCTGCTAATAAGTCTGATGCTGGTGGGAGTATGTTCCAATGGGAGTATATCCTGCGCAGGTTTGTAAGTTAATATAGGAATGACTGCTCTTGGGTATGTACGTTGCTTGGAATCAATAATGGGTTTAGATGCTGCTGGGTTTGCATTCTGCTGGGATTATGGGCTACCTGGATTATGTACTGCTAGGACTGTATACTGTTTAGCTGGGATGCTGTGTCGCTATGATGACGTGGCAGCTGGGAATCTGTCTGTTGGTATGGTGTGCTGCAGGTATGCAGGTATCAAGTGCACTGGATGGTGTTTCGCTGGGTCTGTGAGCTGCTGGTATTGTGTGTTTCACTGGGTCTCCCCAGGCTTCATTGTCATTTGGAGCAAGCTCACGGCCAATTGCTTGCCTGTTCTATTGTTCTTTCATTGCTGTAAAACCACTACCACCCTGGTAACTAAGAAAAACAAGACAACGCACTTTAATAGCTACCAGAACTTGGTCATTAACTCCAGACTCCCAGACATCCATAACCCACTGAAATTTGCCTACCATCAAAACAAGTCTACTCCCTGGCCCTACACTCTTGTTTGGAGCATCTGGTCAGTAAAACCACTTATAAGACAATAATATATAGAAGCAGAATTATGCCATCTGGCCCATTGAGTCTGCTCACCATTTCATTAAGGCTGATCCGTTTTTCCTCTCAGTTTGAATCTCCCTCCCTCTCCCCAAGGAGGGCAGGGAGGTCCCACAATGGAGCTATTTATAAAGGCTCAACATTACTCCGGCTATTACCTTTTTCTATTCTCTGACAGTTCACGGACGGTCAAAGTAGCATGCAGATGGGCACGCAGGTAGTCAGTTCTGTAAATTCATGTGCTTTTTATTTCAAACATGCAACATATTTATCAGTAAATACAGATCATCTCTGTGCCCAGCTGATCATTTTTACTAAGGGCTAATCCTGGTAACAATTTAACATTTCAGATAAGAGTCTGCTTGTCAGAAATGGCTGGCAGAACTGAAAAAGGGACTTTAATCTGACGTAGAACATGAAACAGTACAGCACAGGAACAGGCCTCATGGCCCATGATGTTGTGCCAAATTAATTATGTTAATGACAACTAATTAAATTAATCCATTCTGCATATCTTCGATCTTCTGCATAATCACATTCTCATCTAGGATCTTCTTAAACAATTCTTTTGTATTTGTCTCTGCCATCACCCCTGGCAGTGCATTCCAGAGAAACCAACACACTCTGTGTACAATTCTTCTCTTTTGAACTTTCCTCCTCTCATCTTCAATGCATACTCTTGAGTATTAGACATTTCAGCTGTGGGGAAAAGTGCTGTCTGCTCTATCTATGCCTCTCATAATCTTATAAACCTCTATCAAGTCTGCTGTTAGCTTTCAGAGCAAACAACTATAGCGAGGCCATAAGATACAAGAACAGAATTAGGCCATTTGGCCCTTCAAATCTGTTCTACCATTTCATCATGGCTGATCCATTTTCCCTCCCAGCCCCAATCTCCTTTACCTCCATATCCCTTCATGCCTTGGCCAATCAGAAATCTATCAACTTCTGCCTTAAATATACATGAAGTCTTGGCCTCCACAGCTGCCTCTGGCAATGAATTTCACAGATTCATCACTCTCTGGCTCAAGAAATTCCACCTTATCTCTGTTCTAAAAGGATGCCTCTCTATTTTGAGGCTGTGTCCTCTGGTCTTAGACACTCCCACCATAGGAACCATCCTTTCAACATTCACTCTATCAAAGCCTTTCATCGTTCAATAGGTTTCAATTAGGTCACCCTTCTTTCTTCTGAATTCCTGTGAATACAGGCCCAGAGCCATCAAACACTCTTCATAAGTAAAGTATTTAATCCTGGAATAATTTTTGAGAACCTCCTTTGAACCCTCTCCAGTTTCAGCGCATCCTTTCTAAGAAAAGGAGCCCAAAACTGCATACAGTACCCCAAATGAGACCTCGCCAGTGCTTTATAAAGGCTCAACATTACATCCTTGCTTTTATATTCTAGTCCTCTTGAAATGAATGTTAACTTTGCATTTGCCTTCCTCACCACAGACTCAACCAGCAAATTAACCTTTATGGAATCCTGCACAAGGACACCCTTTGCACCTCAGTTTTTTTTTGTATTTTCTGTCCATTTAGAAAATAGTCAACCCTTTCCTTTCTTCTACCAAAGTGCATGACCACATACTTCCCGACGTTGTATTCCATCTGCCACTTTGCCCATTCTTCCAATCTGTCTAAGTCCTTCTGTAGCCTTCCTATTTCCTGAAAACTACCTGGCTCTCTTTGATAGCTCTTACTATCTTTCCTTTTGGTTAGTACTGACGAAGGGTCTCGGCCCGAAATGTCAACAGTGCTTCTCCTGCTGCCTGGCCTGCTGTGTTCCACCAGCATTTTGTGTGTGTTGTTGTTTGAATTTCCAGCATCTGCAGATTTCCTAGTGTTTGCGCTTTAAATTCACTACCGCGAAGCCTCTGCCAGTGATGCCTACACTGAAGAAGTTTAAATCTTCTCTTCGACGGGAGTTCAGTGAAACCCTCTCTCGCTGCTCCCCATCTATAATTCCTTTGGCTCTTCAACTTTTCGATCCTCTTACTATCTTTCCTTTCGGTTAGTCCTGATGAAGGGTCTCGGCCCGAAACGTCGACAGCGCTTCTCCCTATAGATGCAGCCTGTTCCACCAGCATTTTGTGTGTGTTGTTGTTTGGCTCTCTTTGTATTGTCTGCAAACTTTGCAACAAAGGCAACAATTCCATTATGTAAATTATTGACATATAATGTAAAGAGAATCAGTCCCTACATGGACCCCTGTAGGACACCATTAGTCACTGGCAGCCAACCAGAAAAGGCTCTCTTTATTCCCACTCTTTGCCTCCTATCAATCAGCCCCTGTTTTATCCATGCCAGAATCTGCCCTGTAATACCATGGGCTTGTAGCTTGCTAAGCAGCCTCATGTCTGGCACCTTGTCAAAGGCCTTCTGAAAATCCAAGTACTTAATGTCAACCGATAATCTATGTTAGATTCTTTAAATTGACTGCAGATTTGCATTCAATACTATTATTCCAAACAAACTTACTTCCAAACTCCTGGACCCAAGACTTAACACTTTCTTGAACTGGACTCATGACTTTCTGAGCAGCAGATTGCAATCAGTAAGGATAGGTTTTAACCCTTGCACCATGATCATCCTCAGCATTCATGCCCACAATGCTACGTCCTATTTCCCTTTCTCTACTGCCTATGCACTCATGACTGCTTGGCCAGGTTCCACTCTAACTCCATCTAAGCTGTGTAGATTATACCAATATAGTTGTCCGTATCTCAAAGAAAGATGAGTCAGAATACAGGAAGGAGACAGAGTGCTTGGTGACAATGTATCATGACACTAGTCTTTCCTTCAATATCAGTAAATCAAAAGGGCTCGACAGTAGTTGTTGACTTCAGGAAGCGAGGGGACGGGCACATGCTCCTGCTTACATCAGCTGTGCTGAGGTCATAATGGTTGAGAGCTTCAAGTTCCTCGGAATGAACCTTATCAATAATCTGACCAAGTCCAACCACATTGATGCTGCAGCCAAGAAAGCTCACCGGCATCTCTACTTCCTCAGGAGGCCAGGGGTATCTGTTCACTTTGACCCGCATCAGTTTTATTGATGCACCATAGAAAGCGTCCTATCATACAACTTGCTGTGGCAATTGCTCCACTCATGAGTGCAGAGAGTTGTGGACACCGCTCAGCCCATCATGGAAACCAATCTCCTCTCAATGGACTTCTCGCTGCCTCAGTAAAGCATCCAGCAGTATGAGAGGCCCACCCACCCCAGGCATTCTCTGTCCTTGCTATCAGCCAGAAGATACAAAACCCTGAAAGCATTCAGCACCAGGCTCAAAGATAGCTTCTATCTCTCTGTTATAAGACTACTGAACAGTTCCCTATTTCAATACAATAGACCCCTGACCTCACAATCTACCTCATAGGTCCATCTGTACTATACTTTGTAACTGTAAAACTTTATTCTGCAGTTTGTTATTGTTTTACTTTGTACTACTCCAATGCACTTGAATGATATGCAAGACACATTTTTCACAGTGACCTGGTATATGTGGCAATAATAAACCAATTTCACAATTTAGATCTTTCCCAGAAACCGCCCAGTTAATTTAAGACTTCTACAAAGACATGTTCCTGTAATCCCCAGTAAAATCAGTGGGCAATAACAGAGAAATGCATGGTCAAGTAATAACCCTATTGTCTAGAAATGGTGGGAGAATTGTGATCTAGGAGGTAAATGGTGGGGTAAACATTAGGGAACTGCCTGAGCATAGAACAGTATTGCAAAAAATTCACTTTAGCTTGTTTCTTCTGTCAGATATCAATTGGCCTTCAACTGGCAGTAGAGCCTTAGTCATGGAAAAGCAGTAGGGAGTGAAGATGAGTGGTGGGAGAGTGAGTGTGATCATTCAGTATGGGAATAGAAAACAGGAGCCGATGGAAAAGTGTCAGATCCTTGGAGATTATTCAGCACCTAACTCCCTGGCCAGGAATAGCCCCATTAAGGAGATTAGTCCCAATAGTCCCATTAGGAGGGGAAGAGCTCCTCCAATGTTCAAGCATTGTCAATTGAAAAAACGATGCAGAAGTAATACTTTTTCAAAAAATATTGCACAAACTTCTATTAGTCTGGCTACCACTGGGTGAGACAAGGTAAAACGTCACTTGTATAACACAATTGAACAGAGTCATTTATCAATTCAATGTGTACTGCTGCTTGGGAACATGTCTCATCAATGATTTATCAACTTGTACTGTTGAGGCTACTTCTCTGCTGAAAAAAGAAATTCTTATTTGTTGTAAATGTTTTGTTGTTTCCATACACCATCCTTTGTTTCTAAACACTGATTGAACAATGATCAGATATCACATATATGTGTGCATCATGTTGAGGTGCTGTTCTCTTGGGACATCATGGCACTAGACGCTGTTAAGTATGTATGTCGATGTCTACCATTGCGTAACATATGGTTAGCATTACCTGTGCAATTTATTTTCCAGTTGATGGCGTTTGAACACTGTAGGGAAAACTATCTGTTCCTCAAAGACCTTCATGTTCCTGGGGGTAGAGTAATGAATAACCTTGTACAAGGATGTATCAATTTCCATTGGTTCCTGTTTTCTATTTCCAATATGAATGACCTCACTGACTCTGCTGCCATTGGCTTTCATTCCCTGCCATTGTCTCCTTGATCCCAGTTCTTGACAACTGATTGATCTCCTCTTTGGTATTCTTCATCTTCACTCTGACCTCCAGACTTCTTCCTAAGTCCCCTCCTTGAATTCCCATTTCTTGCTCTCCAGCTATAATCAGCACCCTATTTCCTAATCAGCTGCGCAACTCATTCCAAGCTTTCCTTCACACCTCTCACCACCTCAGTCATCTCCCTGCATTCATACCCTGATGTGATCTTCTCGGCATGCTCATCTTCCATCTCCTAACCATGCAGCAATGCCACAATGTGAATTTTAGCCCATTTTACTTGTATACTACTTTAGTATTTTCTTATGGCTTTGCTGAGCACTTCACATTTGATGCATGATGTTGGACTGGAGTCAACTCTGTGTTGGCCGGGTTGCATGCTGCATGATCAGAAATAGTGTGGGGTAAGAGCAAGGGAAAGGAGCAAAGAGAGTCCCTGCATCACAATTTATTGAAGGAATTTTTAAACGGATTAGTTTTATTATTAAATATGTCATTCTGTACACAACAGCTGCTGACTTTAAAGAATTAACCAGTTCTTGCAAAAGACAAAGGAGTTTGTGAAATGTATGCAGCAATAAAATAGTCCGATCTCCACACAAGTAGAAGGTACTATATATGGATTCAGTTAATAGAAATCTCTGATAATGTACAATAGCTAGCGCCCTGCATTTTAAATGACCCTGAATTGCTGAATATAGCTGCATGCAATGGGATTCATGAAATTGAATAGAATGTTGCCCTCTAGTTATTGTTAGGACTCCTATATTAATTCACTCAGGTATTGAGTGAAAACAGAAACAACCCAGAATTACTGGAAACTGGGGAACAGAAAGTTTTTCTATACTTTTTCCTGCACCTTGGCACAATTTGTTCAGGAAATGCCAGAGTTAATTTAGAGAAATATGTGTTTTAACTCTAATGCTTTAGTTGATGTACAACCCTAATCCATTCACAACGTGCAGAGACAAAGAAAGGAAAAACCTCATGATGTGCTGCTGTTCATTTACTGACCTCAACAACACATTCTATCCTTCAATGACTATACCATTTGGGCCCTTCATACCTGAAATCATTCTCCAGTGTCTAGCTAAACTGAAGCTGTTTCAGCAATTAATCTTTCACAAGGGAAGTCTGAGACTGCCAAAGAATTCCTGACTTCACTTGCTGCTCCAAGTTTTGCGGGGTCCACTTTGCCAGTCAGCACAACAGCATGTGGAAACGATCAAACGTAAATGGTGCGAGATCTCCGGTGACTGGCTCATTCTCCATGTAAGGCTTCTGATGGGTCCATTAACTCTTAAAGAGACACTGTTGCTGATTTAACAGAACCTGGAGACAGAGGCAGCTCAGTGTAACTGAAGCTTAGGGAGCTGACCACTGTAATCCTTCCAATGATCAGAGCCTGAATGTATCCAGAGTGCCCCTGGAGAAACTGTATCTTGAGCCACATCATAAATCTTCTCCTGGAGTATGGTATGAATCTTGTAATGCTAATTGGAAACTACACATTGTTTAACCTCATTCCATCATTTGCCAAATGCTTGATATTTACTCAGATATTGTTGAATATCAAAATAGGTTACACAGTTCAGAATCAGAATCAGGTTTATTATCACCGGCATGTGACGTGAAATTTGTTAATTTAGCAGCACCAGTTCAATGTAATACATAATATAGAAGATTAAAAAGATAAATAATTTAAAAATAATAATAATAAGTAAATCAATTACAGTATACATTTATTGAATAGATTAAAAATGTGCGAAAAAGGAAATACTGTATATTGAAAAAAAAGTGAGGTAGTGTCCAAGGATTCAATGTCCATTTAGGAATTGGATGGCAGAGTGGAAGAAGCTGTTCCTGAATCGCTGAACGTGTGCCTTCAGGCTTCTGTACCTCCTATCCGATGGTGACAGTGAGAAAAGGGCATGCTCTGGATGCTGGATGTCCTTAATAATGGTGTTACGAACCCCGTAACTGGGTCACTTACCAGCAAAAATGGAGAGGTCCATTGAAGTCTGATGGTACTATTTTTAACAGTATTTATTAGTAAAAATACACAAAAATAATATCAATGCAAACATACAGATGATATACGTCATCAATACTAAATCTAAAAGTGCGGGTATAATAATAATCAATAAGAAATGAGCTCTATTGTTGTCTAGGGGATAATGTTTTGTCCGATGGAAATATAAAAGTCACTCAGTTCATACAGGCTGCAGCCTTTGGGGACCGCTGGGTTGCAATTGTTGGAGAGAGAGAGAGAGACAGATTTGGAGAAAAACTTGCCGGCTTTCCTTTATGATTTCGATCCGTCGGAGTCTCGTTGGTGTGGCTGTTCACTTGTGGCCTCTCCTTTAGCTAAACCGTTCTTCTGTGATGAGCCCGCCAATCCCAGGCAAGGGAGGACGCACACGAGCCCCCACCGGCTGTCGCTATTAAACGCTGTCATGGGATTTCTAGCGTTTCTCCTGGTGCTTCTAAAGGGGTTGTTCCCCAGACCCTCTTTTATCCTTACTCACGGGGTCTCAGATGTCAATCAGGTTGGGATGATGTAATCCCTCAACCAGCCCACTCTGATCATCCCGAGGGGTTTCAATGAATAGTACAGTACTCAATACACAATTCCGTCTCCAAGAGACAATGGCCGTTATCCGTGGCTTTGTTTCGCTGAGGCCAGGACACATTCCAAACCTTGTGGATTCTGCATGTCTCTCTCTCATTTCCTGGGTCCCAGACCCGAATTAATAGCGATCTTGCGATTCTCAAAAAGGAGGGGATGACTTTGTACCCTTCGGCCCCTCTGAGTTGTGGCACATTCGTAACAACAGACACTGACTTTCTGAGACACCGCTCCCTGAAGATGTCCCAGGTACTTTGCAGGCTTGTACCCAAGATGGAGTTGACTAGATTTACAACCCTCTGCTGCTCCTTTCGGTCCTGTGCAGTAGCCCCCCCATACTAGACAATGATGCAGCCTGTCAGAAACTAAAAGTAAACACTAAAAGTAATGTTCAATTCATGAATTGAATCCATGGAGACTTGGTAGATTGGACTCAAAATTGCCTTGTCCTTGGGAGACAGAGGGCAGTTGTGGAAGAGTGCTGTTCTGCCGGGAGCTTTGTGACTAGTGGCGTTCCGCTGATGGAAATTTCAGATACAGGTCAACTTGCAAGTTCTGAAACAAAAGGAAAGCACACAGTAAAAGGTAGGACCCTTCAGAGAACTGAAATACAGAAGGATTTTGGGAACAAGTCCACCATTTCCTGAAAGTGGCACACAACGAGGTAGGGATGGCAAAGAAGTCATATTTGTCAGTTGTGCTGTGAAGGATAAAATTTGGGAATTCATGTCACAGCTGCATAGAACTGGTTAGGCCACATTTGGAGGATTGTATGCAATGTTTATCACCACATTTCATCAAGGATGTGGAGGTGTTTGAAAGGGTGTAGATGGGGTTAACCAGGGTGTTGCCTGAATGAGACAGTATTAACTCAAAGGAGAGTTTGGACAAGGTTAGATCGTTTTCTCAGGGACTGAGGGATGACCTGATTATGAGGGGCATAGAAAGGGCTGAGTTTTTTTTTCCTGAAGTGGAAATATCAAATATTAGAGGGTATAGCTTTAAGGTCAGAGAAAGAAAGTTCAAAGGAGATATACAAGAGAAGTTCTTTCACACGGAGAAGACGGAGTGCCTGGAATGTCTGCGCAGGAGAAGTGGTGGAAGCAAACATGACTGAAATGTTGGAAAATTATTTAAATAGGCTCAGCTGGAGGGAGTGAATGGAGGGGTATGGACCATTTACTGGCAGGCGAGATTAGTTTAACCTGAGATCACGAACCTCACAGGCTTTGTGCGCCAAAAGTTCCTGTGTTGTAATGTTCTAAGTTCTATGTTCCAAATATCTTCTTCTCTCTTCCATCTTGCACAGTTGTATTAGGAGCCTGAACAGAGTCAGTTCCAATATTCCCAGGCAAAGTAAATAGTCTTGTCAGTGTTCATGTCTAAGGTTCAATGGAAGACGTGCTGCAGCAATACCTAATCTTGGCTGCCCCCTTTAGGACAATTATGTAGGAGATGAGGAAGGAGAGAATGTTTCTTATTGTGGGTCTGGAGATGTCAGAGACATCCTCTAGATGGGCCTCTATCCAGGTTGATGTGTCAACAAATATTACCAATAAATGTCATGTTATAGCATTTGTAAGATTTGTAAGTGATGGTGAAATCCAAGGAAACCTTTTCTGTTGCAAAGTGCTGCCTGAAACAAGCAAAGGTCAAGATATATTTAATGTTTTGTCTTCATATCTGGAAACAAAAGGTCCGTCTTGGAGGAACCGTGTTGGCATCTGTACTGATGGTGCCCCATCAATGGTTGGCTCCATCGGAGGTTTCATTTCTCTTGTAAAAAAAAAGGAAAATCCTGACATTGTTACAACAACATACACAAAATACTGGAGGAACTCAGTAGGCCAGACAGCATCTATGGAAAAAAGTATAATTGACGTTTTGGGCTGAAACCCTTTGGCAGGACTGGAGAAAAAAGATGAGGAGTAGATTTAAAACACGGGGGAGGGGAGAGAAAACCATGATGTGATAGGTGAAACTGGGAGGGGGAGGATGAAGTAAAGAGCTGGGAAGTTAATAGGTGAAAGAGATACAGGCTGGAGAAGGGGGTGTCCAATAGGAGAGACCAGAACACCATGAAAGAAAGAAAAGGGGGAGGAGCACCAGAGGGAGTCAATGGGCAGGCATGGAGATAAGGTAAGAGAGGGAAAAGCGAATGGAAAATGATGAAGGAGGTGGGGGAACATTACCAGCAGTTTGAGAAATCGACGTTCATGCCATCAGGTTGGACTCTACCCAGATAGAATGTAAGATGTTGTTCCTTCAACCTCAGTGTGGCCTCATTGTATCAGTAGAGGAGGCCATGGATTGACATATTGAAATGGGAATTGGAAGTGGTCATTCATGGGAAAGCAATGAACATTTTGCTGCAGGTTTCAACTTCTTACGTTTTATGTGTAACAAGCATCAAGAGCAAGGATAGAAATTGTCTCATTTCAGTTGAAGGTGAAATCTACCTGTGTTTATCTCAAGTTCGACCCAGAATAGAGTATTTGTGAAACAAAAAACAAGCACAGGTTTCACATGCTAGGCCAATATTTGAACCTGATTATGTCATTTAGTAAGAAAATTACTTTTTCAAAGTCTTGTATAAAGTTGTGTCTTAAGCTATAGTTTTATTCATATTGCTTTGGCTTATGGTTTTCAGTAACTTTACTATTCAACATTGTCAATAAATTTTCATGCTGTAAATAGCATTAATGTAAATCAATTTACAACCTTTATTTATTAAATCTACTGAGCCTACTTTTAGGAAAATAAAATCCTATTTTGGCTTGAGCCAGTTATTTAACAGAGATTTATTAAGTTTTCCTCATGCAATTTTAAAATTTATGAGAAAGGAAAGAGATAAATTTCAAGAAAGGTAAGCTAAGCTTAGCTACTTGTTGTTTTTAAGAAAGGTTGGCTAAAAATTCATTCTCTAGTCAAAAGAGCATTAACAATGATTTCTGGATTAGTATATCTACAACTTGCTAATCACACTAACGTACCGTAAGCTGTAGATATCATAATTTTTTATGCAGGGGTTCCCTGAGATCTGAAAATTATTTCAAGGGTTCCACCAGGGCAAACAGGTTGAGAAAGGCTGACCTAAACCAACATCTCAATCTGCAGGATGTTGTTGAGAGAATTCAGGCCAAGTGTGTTAATATAATGAACCTGACACTTGGGTGAGCATGCAGAGAGGTGGTCAGTGAGCAAGAGGTGCACGTTCACTCAGGGCATGTCAGCTGAGATACAGGAGGGAAAAAGCCCACAGAAATGTTAATGACTAAGTCACATGGACATTGAATGTGGTTTAGCAGGAAACCAGGTCTCATGAGTGCTAAAGGTAGAAAAGCTGCACGTTATGCAGTCAGAAAATACTGGAGGTCGTATCGACGGTAATCTTTCAAATATACTTACAAATTCCACCCCTCCACTCCTTTTCCATCTAAGTTACTGATATAAATGGGAAATAGTTCAGACCAAAGAACTCACCCTTGTAACTTCCTTTCAGACAGTCATCTGGGTTTGAGGATTACTTGTGTCCACTCCAGTTTTGCGGGTTCTGAAGTGGCTGATGAGAGCTGCCCCCTCTTCCCTAGAAAGGGGCAGAAGTGGCTGATGGGGAGGCTTGTACAATGATTGGCTCCCTCAGCCATTCGTACAGAACTCCGATATCCTCCCTCCTGAAGCTCGGACTCTATGCTCCTTTTCAACTTGCAGTGCTCATAGGTCGAATATTCTATGGAAAGAGAAATAATTTTTGAGATAGAGAAGTCTTCATCAGAGCAGGAACATAGTTTTTGCTTTATATCAGCCACCTTTCTTAAGTAGTGAGGTCATACTCGATATCTTCCAATCTACAAGAACAATTCTGAACTCTGCAGAATTTTGGAAGTCGATAACCAGGAAACCTGCTTCTTTAAAATCTCTGGAATTCAAATCACCTGGTCATTAGGATTTATCATCAGTCAGGGTCATCAAATTCTCTTGTAGTTTTCTTTTAACTAATGCCCATTTCATTTAATTCCTTAGTCTCGATTTACCAATGGTACTTCTGGCAAGTTTTTTATGTCATTATCTCTGAACATAGAGACAAAGTGTTATTTAATTTCTCCGACATCTCTTTTCTTCCTTAGTATAATTTCTCTGATCTTTATTATTAACCTCTCTCAGATATTCTATTTCTGTTACTTTAACATTTCTTTTGCTCTACTTCAGACTGCACTATCACCCTTGAACTTCTCTGTTTTTTGCACTCATCACTGAATTATTGTTACCATGTATACTGTTTACTCTGAGCGCCATTCAAAAAACCCTATCACATTCTACTTGTATAGGATAACAAGCTCATCTGAATCCGAAGTGATTCACATTTGCTTCTGCCAGTTTTTTCTTCATTTACCGGTAGAAGGTCCTATATTTCTTTCTCATATTTCACTCTCACAATCTATCTAGCTTTTCATTATCGATTAACTCTCTGAATACCATGGGAGGGGGGTATTGTTGAGGGCTTGAGGGAGTTAGAGGAGGGTTTGCTGACCTATTGTTCGACAGTCTGGCTCAATCTGCCAGTTGATACTGCAGGTCTGCTCTTGCGAACAATCTGCTAGATTGCAAAGCCATTCCAATCAATACGCTTGACCTTACTTATAGTAAAGTACATCATAAACCCGCGATGATCAATGCTACTGGGTTTACCTTTAGTGAACAGGATTGTAAACCCATGCCAATCAATAGGTCAGGGTTTTATTGCAATGAGAACTGCCAATGTTTGCATTTTATTAACTATTTACGAATTTGCACTGATGTTTTAATATGCACAAATCAATGATTCAGCAAGGAGAGAAAGGGATAAATGTTTTACCTCTCTGCATTCGAGCAGTACTGAAGAACAAATAAATCATCGACATAATTGTAAACATTTTCAGTGCTGACATCCCAAATCTGTTCCAATTACACAGGGGATGGATTGTAAATCCAGAGTGATTGAAGGCCTTTTGGAGAATGCAGTGATAGCTTTCAAATCCCTGAAAATGAAAGCAGTTAGATTTGCTCTTTCAGTTTTTACAAACCACCTAAAATCTAGTACTGTAAATGTTCTGCTCCCAAATTCCTTGTGTAGCTCTTAAATCACAAGATAATATACTAAAGCAAGGTTAAGGGGATGATGGAAAGCTAAATGAATAGTAAGTGCTCAGTCGGTAGGCAGTATCTATCATGGCTGGGACGGGGTTGAGGTCCCAGAGCGGTGACCTTTTCACCAGACCTGGTAACTGGAGGTGTGAACAAAAAAGATTCTGCAGATGCTGGAAATTTTGAACAACCCACACAAAACGCTGGAGAAGCACATCAAGTCTGGCAACTTCTTTGTGGTCCTGGTCCAGCCTCCTCGACATTGGTGAGACATGACACAGATTGGGGGACCACTTCATTGAGCACCTTTGCTCTATCAACCACAAAAGGTGGGATTTCCTGGTGGCCACCCACTTCAATTCGACGTCCCAATTCCATTCTGACATTTCAGTCCCTGACCATCTCGGCTGCCATGATGATGTTTGAGGAGAAACCCCTCATATTCCATTTGGGTAGCCTCCAATCCAATGCCACAAACATTGATTTCTCTAACTTCTAGTAATTCATTCCCCTTCCATTTTTCTCTTTTTCTATTCCCTATTATGGTCTCCTTTCACCCGTTCCTGTCTCACCTGACCATCACCTCCCCCTGGTGCTCCTCCTCCTTCCCTTTGAAAATAGTCTACTCTCCTTTCCTATCAGGTTCCTTCTTCTTCAGCCCTTTATCTCTTCTACCTATCACCTCTCAGCTTCTTACTTTATCCACCCCCTCACTCCACTCTGGCTTCATGTATCACTTGACAGCTTGTACTCCTTTCCCTTTCCCCACCTTTTGATTCTGGCTTCTGCCTCCATCCTTTCCAGTACGGATGAGCAGTCTTGGCCCAAAACATCAACCGATTATTCCCCCTTCCCCCACTGGAAATCTGACAGAATGGCAGCAGGAAATAAAGCAATACAGTTAAAGGAAGGGCTGTTATATGAGGGGTGATTGATAGGTTTGTGGCCTAAGGTAGAAGGAGTCAATTTTAGAAAACCTGTATCATTTATTTTTCAACATAGTCCCCTATAACACACTTAGTCCAGTGGTCTGGAACATACGGATCCCTTCTTTGTAGAAGTCAACATCTTGGACCTCTAAAAGTGGTCCACAGCAGGAGTGATTGATAAGTTCATGGCCCAAGATAGAAGGAGATGAGTTATACAGCTCTCATTACATGCACATGCAGTTCAACACTTCTGAGAAAATGATTATGAGAAAATTTGAAGTTAATAACTCATCTCCTTCAACCTTCTCCCAGGGCTGAAATGGTTGCCACAAGGGGACACAGGTTTAAGGCGATGAGGAGTAGGTACAGAGGGGATGTCAGGAGATGTGTTTACTCAGAGAGTGATGAGTGTGTGGAATGGGCTGCCAGCAACTTTGGTGGAGGTGTATACGACAGACAGGGTCTTTTAAGATACTTTTGGATAGGTACTTGGAGCTTAGTAAAATAGAGGGCTATAGGTAAGCCCAGTAATTTCTAAGGTAGGGACGTGTTTGGCACAACTTTGTGGGCTGAAGGGCCTGTATTGTGCTGTAGGTTTTCTATGTTTCACCCCATGCTGTAGACCACTTCTGGAGGTCCAAGACGCCAACTTCTACAAAGAAGGGGTCCGTATGCTCTGCGACCGCTGGACCAAGTATGTAAATATAGGAAGGAATTATGTTGAAAAATAAATGTGCTAGGTTTTCTAAAATTGACTCCTTCTACCTTAGGCCATGAACTTATCAACCACCCCTTGTATTATTGTATGCTGGTACCTAAAATCAGAAAACATCAAGGAACACTGAACGTCCCTGTGCCGAAGTGTCCTGTGGGGGGCGTGGCTTATTTTGTTGTTCAAGTGCCTCTTCCATTGCGTCCACTGTGATTGGTCAGTTTCAGAACTGCTTCAGCTATTCCCACTGGTTGGCTTGCGTGCCACAGCATCTCATGTCCAATTTTAAACACCTCAAGCATCTAGAGAATAGTACATGCTTTCTTTCTCTTTCTCATTGTCCCCGGAACTGTTGGGAAGATAAGCTCCACGTGCACTTTTAACTTAAGTACTTGAGTATCTCTCTGTTGAATATTTAGTTCTGTAGTTTGTGTAACTTGGGGAACTTAAATGTTTGGTCGAATTTTTACTGTTTGTAAATAAATGATTAACATACTTGTATTCAGTGTTTTGTGTCTCACTCACCAAATCTGTGAAACTGCTTCAATTATATATTTTGGCACTGCAAGCAGTGTTTGTTGTTTAAGCAGAAACTGCTTTTCTTTAAAAGGTTACTTAAAACTGAGGACCACCCCCTCCCTCCCATATGAGAGATGCTGAGCCGTGGGGTGGAATGATAACACGGAGGGCTTTGAGAGTCTTTCTAACCTGCTGATGCATGCGGAATGAAATTGGACACCACATTGTGTCCATACTTAAAACACTGGGTTTTCCCAGGAGAAAGGATAGCTGGAGAGATGTTTTCCTGCTGAAAGACACCAGCACAAGATGATTGCGACTATTAAGAATGAGGTGGAGGACTTAAATCACTGCTGCATTATTATGAGATGGCTCAGATACGGGCTGCAAAGTTAGGAGATAAGAATATAGAGATAGCTTGTCAGATAATGAAGGTATAGCAATTAGAGGCTGCCCACTGAGCCAGTTGACAGCCCGATCTTGTTTAATTTTTAAACTTTAATGTGGCTCCACCGTGGGGGCATTGTCCTGTGGCTTAACGTAGAACATAGAACATAGAACAGTACAGCACATTACAGGCCCTTTGGCCCACAATGTTGTGCCGACCCTCAAACCCTGCCTCACATGTAACCCTCCACCTTCTTAACTTCTTCCATATACCTGTCTAGAGGTCTTTTCAACTTCACTAGTGTATCTGCCTCCACCACTGACTCAGGCAGTGCATTCCACGCACCAGCCACTCTCTGAGTGTAAAACCTTCCTTTAATATCCTCCTTGAACTTCCCTCCCCTTACCTTAAAGCAGGGGTGTCAAACTCATTTTAGGTGACGGGCCAGATTGAGCAAAATGCAGCTTCAGGCGGGCCGGATCAGTCGGACGCGTGCGAACGCAGCTTTCATTGCCTCCGTTTTTTCAGCCTGCTCTCATGTGTCTCAGTCTCTGCTATAACTACAAAGTGTTTCACTTTACAAATTCCGTTTCTTATGAAGAAGACTGCCGAATAAACACTAAAAACCCTGAAAACCTGGTACCTGAATAAACTCAGCATTAGCCATATCATACGCCATAGGCGCTTCGATTACTGGGGCCAGCTTTAATAGTAATTAGATATTATCTCACGGGCCAAAGATAATACCACCACGGGCCGGATTTGGCCCGCGGGCCTTGAGTTTGACATATATGCCTTAAAGCCATGTCCTCTTGTAATGAGCAGTGGTGCCCTGGGGAAGAGGCGCTGGCTGTCCACTCTGTCTATTCCTCTTAATATCTTGTACACCTCTATCATGTCTCCTCTCATCCTCCTTCTCTCCAAAGAGTAAAACCCTAGCTCCCTTAATCTCTGATCATAATCCATACTCTCTAAACCAGGCAGCATCCTGGTAAATCTCCTCTGTGCCCTTCCCAATGCTTCCACATCCTTCCTATAGTGAGGCAGCCAGAACTGGACACAGTACTCCAAGTGTGGCCTAACCAGAGTTTTATAGAGCTGCATTATTACATCGCGTCTCTTAAACTCTGTCCCTCAACTTATTAAAGCTAAGCTTTCTTAACTATCCTATCTACCTGTGAGGTAACTTTCAGGGATCTGTGGACATGTACCCCCAGATCCCTCTGTTCCTCCACACTACCAATTATCCTGCCATTTACTTTGTACTCTGCCTTGGAGTTTGTCCTTCCAAAGTGTACAACCTCACACTTCTCCGGGTTGAACTCCATCTGCCACTGCTCAGCCCACTTCTGCATCCTATCAATGTCTCTCTGCAATCTTCAACAATCCTCTACACTATCTACAACACCACCAACCTTTGTGTCGTCTGCAAACTTGCCAATCCACCATTCTACCCCCATATCCAGGTACAGAGGAGATGTCAGGGGTAGGTTTTCAACGCAGAGAGTTGTGAGTGCATGGAATGGGCTGCTGGCAGTGGTGATGGAGGCGGATACAATAGGGTCTTTTCAGAGACTCCTGGACAGGTACATAGTAAAGTAGAGGGCAATGGGTAAGCCTAGGTAATTTTTAAGGTAAGGACATGCTTGGCACAGCTTTGTGGGTCGAAGGGCCTGTATTGTGCTGTAGGTTTTCTATGTTTCTATGTTTTCCCAGGAGGGGGAGGAGGATCACAAATGTGTGGGCGATAGTACAATGGGCCCCTTCAAAACAACAGACATCAAGGAGTCCTCTGCTAATGAATTAGTGAGTTTAGGAGATAGGTACAGACAGAAGCCTGGAATGTCTCTGGCTGTGTGGTTGTTCAGGATATGGGATGAAGAGGTTACTGGAAGTAATCCTATCTAATAGAGCGAGACAGATGTTTTAGGGAGCCTATCTGATGCACCATCAATAACTCTCGGAGACGGGAGGCAAACGATAGGCTTTTATTAGCAGCAAAAGTGACCACAACATCTTGGAGACTGAGGGAAGAGCAGTGCCTCCAATCGCCTTTATACCGGGGTCTGTGGGAGGAGCCACAGGAGCAGTCAGCAGAGGGGCATGTCCAGACAGGTATACACATAGTTTACCACACTATCATCCCAATATGTGATCAGCAACACCCTGAGACCACTGCTTGCTTCCCTTGAACATACTGCATCACTAAGGGATCAAGTAGTAGCAGCGATTAGATTCAAGTGTCCTTCTTTCTCTGAACAGATTGGAAAACCTCCAGGAGAATGGAACACCGTGGAGGGAGGCACTAACCCCTTCGCCTGGGGGCTCTATTACAGAGTTATACAGTGTTATGATAACCCACCAGAGGATGTTGCGCTAACATCTGCCCTTATAGGACATGTGGTAATAGCAACAGTGCCCCATTTCAAAGGAATAGTGCTGTCTTTAATAGCACCGGCTGTTGGTTGGTCAACAAGTACAGCGATTCAATTATTCCAAGGTCTGGCGTATGTAGAAGAGGGTATGGAAGTTGGATGAGCAGACGGGGTGTGGGAGATCTCTGTAAGGAAGGGTTTTGGCGTTGCTTAAAGCTGGGGTTATGAAGGAGTAGGTAGATGGAGTTCCCACCCTCACCCTCCATGCAAAGTGGAAGGAGTACTGCCAGGGGAAGCGAGAAAAGGGGGAAGAGTCGTTCTTCAAGCCCTCTCATTATAAGGGTCCTGTTGTCCTCTGCTGGCAGACCTTCAGCAGCACTGGGAATTGGGAGTCATTCAACCTGCGCCCCTCTTTCCTGCAAATAGTGAAGGAATTGAATGTGGAGAACTATTTCAGGTTGGTCACAAGCATCAGTTTGAGAGAGTTTTAATCTGTTGTTTCCCATGCAGTCAGTTTAGGGGATGTGAATGCAGAGCAGTGTATGTTGGCCAGACGGGATGCACAGTGAAGCACAGGAGGCGTTTCTGTTTGGGTCACCCAGAGAATTTGGTGGTAGCAGAACACAGCATTCATAATGACTTTGATGGCACAAAACTACTGTGGCAAGCCAATGGCTTTTGGGACCACTTGATAAAGGAAACCATTGGAATAAAAGTAGGGAAAATTAATTTTAACAAAGGCGAAGGTCTCGCTTTAAGGAAGAACTGGAATTTGATTATAGACAAGGTGGAAGAGTAGAAACCTGATTGGCTGAGGACTAACCAATAAGGATAAGGGATAGATAAGATAGAAGTAGGAAAGTTGTTTCCATTGGTGGGTGAGACTAGAACTAGGGGACATTGCCTCGAGATTCAGGGGAGAAGATTTAGGATGGCGATGAGGAGGAACTGTTTTTCCCAGAGAGTGGTGAATCCGTGGAATTCTCTGCCCAGGGAAGCAGTTGAGGCTACTTCACTAGATATATTTAAGATACAGTTAGATAGATTTTTACATAGTAGGGGAATTAAGGGTTGTGGGGAAAAGACAGGTAGATGGAGCTGAGTTTACAGACAGATCAGCCATGATCTTATTGAATGGTGGGGCAGGCTCGATAGGCCAGATGGCCTACTCCTGCTCCTATTTCTAATGTTCTTATGTTTTAATAAGAGGTCGAATTTGTGAGAATAGCCAGAGACCTTTTCCCTTGGTGGAAATGGCTAATACCTGGGACCTAATTTTAGGGTGATTGGAGGAAAATGTTGGGGGTGGGGTGTCAGTGGTAAGTTATTTTACACAGAGAGCAGAGAGTGCAACATCTTGTGGGGATGCTGATTAGGCAGATACAATAGGAGCATGTAAGAAACTCTTACATGGGCACATAGATGATAGAAAAATGGATGGCTATGTCAGAGGGAAGGGTTAGAGTAGGTTAACAGTTTGGTACAACATTGTGGGCCAAAGAGCCTATACTGATTTGTAGTGTTCTCTGTCCACATTCTATGACTTAGATTGTGGTCATAACACTCAGTCTTAAAATAGTAGTTTCAGATGAATAGAGAAAGCACTGTTACACTCCATCTCTGCATAATACCTTGAAATAGTGAAAGGTTATGAGAAGAATGATCTCTCCATACTGTAGAAGTCTGCTCAGGTGTGATTATACTGCGCTGGGCTTCAGGTGCTTCTCACACCTGTATGATGAGGGGAAGCCACCAAAGTGAACACAGAAATTATTATTGGAGCCATTGCCATCTGCAGCAATGTTTAAAACATAAAGCACCAACTTAGAGATAGCACATTAACAAAAATGTCTGAAAGCTCACTCTATTTATGATGATGGATATGTAGGCAGGCAAGGTTAGATTCCCTGCACCCACCACTCTCCGTGTGGAAAGACTTACCCTTGACATCCCCTCTGTACCTACTTCCAAGCACCTTAAAACTATGCCCCCTCATGTTAGCCATTTCAGCCCTGGGAAAAAGTCTCTGGCTATCCACATGGTAAATGCCTCTCATCATCCAAAAAAAATATCTCTCAGGTCACCTCTTATCCTCTGTTGCTCCAAGGAGTAAAGGCCAACTTAACTCAACCTACTCTCATTAGGTGCACTCTCCAATCCAGGCAACGTCCTTATAAATCTCCTCTGCACTCTCTCCATAGTATCCACATCCTTCCTGTAGTGAGGTGAGCAGAACTGAACACAGTACTCCAAGTGGGGTCTAACTAAGGTCTTGTATAGCTGTAACATTAGCCCATGGCTCATGAACTCAATCCTGTGGTTGATGAAGGCCAACATACCATACGCCTGCGGCACACCACTGGTCACCGATCTCCATGCAGAGTACGAACCATCTACAACCACCCTTTGCCTTCTGTGGACAAGCCAATTCTGGATCCAGGAAGCAAGGTCTCCTTGGATCCCGTACCTCCTTACTTTCTGAATGAGCCTCGCATGGGGAACCGTATCAAATGCCTTACTGAAATCCTTATACACTACATCCACTTCTCTACCTTCATCAAATGTTGCAAAAGATGAGTTAGTGTTTCTGGGTTGTTGGACTGTTCAGAAATCTGATGGTGTAGGGGCAGAAGCTGTTCCTAAACTCCTGAGTGTTAGTCTATAGTCTCCTGTTACTGTACCCTCTCAGACGGCTGGAACACAAAGAGGGCACATCTCGGATGGCGAGGGTCTTTAATGATGGATGCTGCCTCCTTGAGTGGGAAAGGTTGTGCCTATGATAGAGCTAGTTAAGTCTACAATCCTTTGCTGCCTCTTGTGATCCTGTGCACAGGAGGTTCCATACCAGGCTGTGGTGCAACCAATCAGAATATTCTCCACTGTACATCTATTGTATAATAATTTCAGGCAAAGTCATTTGGGCTAGTTCTGTGTAAAGTAATAAATGTAACTGAATACTTTATTAATAACACTTTTTCGGTGGAAAATTGTGGTACACAATCACTACAGACAAGGTGAGGCTGACTTGAGGCATGTGGTGCAAGGCAACATTAGCGAGGGTGAGGCATTTTTGAGGAGAAGTGGTTTGAGCACAGTTGAGACATGGTGGAGATGGAGTTGGGATGTGCGAAACAGAGTAAAGTCAGAACGGAGGAGTTTCAGAAGCAATTCACCTAAACGGAGAGTGAGGTCTGATTGATCCAAATGCCAGGCCAATTTGGATAGGTCAGGTACGGGCTGAAACATGGCGGCAGGGTCCAGACCCAGAGTGTAATGATGCGACAGGTCCTAATGTGGGGATCGACCCAGTGTTTGGACAATTTAAATGCTGGACCAGATGGATTGAAAGGCAGGGCGTCGGGAGTGGAGGTGGGGCCAGGCTGGTTCTGGTCACTGCTCTGTGTGGTTTGCTCTTCTCTCCACTGTACCGAAGCTGAGGCTGTGGGCCTACTTTGGGCTTCATGTCTACGGACTCTCTTTCATTCTGAATGCTGTTACTTGCTTTTATTGTTTCCACAATTTGTGTTTCCTTTTTCTCCCTGTGCATCAGGTGTTTGTCGGTCTTTTTAAAATGGGTTCTTTTGGGTTTCTTGTTTTATGGCTGCCTGTAAGGAGACAAATCTCAGTTGTATAATTTATAAATACTTTGTTGATAAATGTACTTTGAACTTTGAGATGTTATTCAGAAACTTGTTTTCACCCTTCAGAGAAATTGGCAGTTAGATGACTCAGGTCATGTTTCAATGGTGACTGGTTTCAGTTGTGTGTATTGGGAGTGGGTGAACCACAACATTTTAATGGGTTGCCTTACATTTAGCATGTAATGGGAGAAGGGAGCATTTCATTTTATTCTTATTTGTTTTCTCTTTTCTTATCTATAAATCCACCATTATCAATTACTGAACAATCCCTATGTTCTAAAATATATATACACTCATAGTGCCTATAAAAATTATTTACCCCATTGGAAGTATTCACGTTTTATTATTTTACAACATTGAATCACAGTGAATTTAATTCGGCTTTTTTTGACACAGATCAACAGAAAAAGACTCTTTCGTGTCAAAGTGAAAACAGATCTCTACAAAGTAATCTAAATTAATTACAAATATAAAACATAAAATAATTAATATGACACACCAAATCATCACTGATGCAGCCTGGTTTTAGAGGTCACATAGTCAGTTTGATGGAGATCACCCATGTGCAGTCAAGGTGTTTCAATTGATTATAGTAAGACTACACCTGTATCTGGAAGGTTCATCTGCTGCTGAGTTTGTATCCTGGCAAAAACTACACCATGAAGACAAAAGAACACTCCAAGCAACTCTGCAAAAAAAAAGTCATTGAAAAGCACAAATCAGGAGTTGGATACATGAAAATTTCCAAGTCACTGAATACCCCTTGGAGTAGTTAAGGAAAGAACATGGCACTGCTGTAAATCTCCCTGAAGCAGGCCGTCCGCAAAAAAAATGAGTGACCATGCAAGAAGGGGACTAGTGAGGGAGGCCACCAAGAGACCTATGACAACTCTGGAGGAGTTACAAGCTTCGGTGGCTGAGATGGGAGAGGCTGCTCAGGTGCTATTGCCCGGGTGTTTCACCAGTCACAGCTTTATGGGAGA
The DNA here is from genome assembly GCF_030144855.1 of Hypanus sabinus. Lineage (NCBI taxonomy): Eukaryota > Metazoa > Chordata > Chondrichthyes > Myliobatiformes > Dasyatidae > Hypanus > Hypanus sabinus. The sequence goes on along the minus strand of NC_082716.1, from coordinate 42,124,016 downwards.
GTGGCAAAGAGAAAGGCACTGTTGGAAAAAATCTCACATGAAATCTTGGCTAGAGTTTGGCAGAAGGCATGTGGGAAACTTTGAAGTCAGCTGGAAGAAGGTTCTATGGTCTGATGAAACCAAACTTGAGAATTTTGGCCATTAGACCAAACACTATGTTTGTTGTCAGCCAAACATTACAGAGCATCAAAAACACACCGTCCCTGCCATGAAGCACGGTGGTGGCTGCATCATGCTGTAGGGATGCCTCACTGCAGCGGGCCCTGGAAGGCTTGTGAAGGTAGAGGGTAAAACAAATGCAGCAAAGTACAGGGAAATCCGGGAGGAAAACCTATTGCAGTGTGCAGGAGAACTGCGACTTGAGAGAAGGTTTGTTTTCCAGCAAGGCAATGACCCTGAGCATAAAATCAAAGCTACACAGGAATGACTTAAAAACAACAAAGTTAATGTCCTGGGATGGCCAAGTCAGAGTCCAGACCTCAATCCAGTTGAAAATTTGTGGTTGTTCCCTCATGATCCCCATACAATGTGACAGAACTTGAGCAGTTTGGTAAAGAAGAATGGAGAAAAATTGCAGTGTCCAGATGTGCAAAGATGATAGAGACCTATCCACACAGACTCAAGGCTGTAATTGCTGCCAAAGGTACTAAATATTGACTTGAAGGGGGTGACTAATTATGCAATCAATTATTTTGTGTTTAATAAATTTACACCAATTTATAGAAATTTGTTTTCACTTTGACACAAGAAGAGTAATTTTCTGTTGACCAGTGTCAAAAAAAGCTAAATTAAATCCATTGTGATTCAATGTTGTAAAATAATAAAACATAGAAACTTTCAAGGGAGAGCTGGTGTATATATAGCAGGACTTCCATCTGCCCGTTCAAGGTTCAAGGGTATAAATGAAAAAAATGTTGAATTAATTTGTCTATGGATAGTATTTGATTATATTAATTTGAGACATATTAATTTTCTTGAATTGTAGACACTAATATTATATAACATATGACTTGTTGGACCAGGGAAATTTAGGGAATTGCAAAGATTGCAGATAACCCAAAGCTAGAATGAAGTTTCTCTGTATAATACCAAAACAGCTTAGCAATTTAGCAGCCATTTCCATAGATGTGTGACCATCAACTCAACTTATTAAATCATTCTCTATAGCTTTAATCTAAATGATTTAATAGAGTTAAGAAGAAAAGGAGAACCTGGGGGCAAAATGAAATATCAAAGGCTAGTTCTATGAATTTTCTTGATTTTTAATGCTCAGATCACTTCTGAGAGTAATAAGTAAAATTTGCCCAAATGCTTTATTTTAGAGCCAAATTGCAGAACAGAATAGTGAAAACATTCATTGTTAAAATTGGAAAATCAACATTTTATGGTTGTTATGAATGTGGAAGATACAGATTAGATTTTAAGACTTCATTCTTGACTAAGCAGCACAGTTAATTACAACTGCAGCAAAGGTAGTAACTTATTACAAGATTTTAGCCAAAGGCTTCACAATTATTAGCTTTTTCTACATGACCCCTTTTCTTTCATAGTTGATTGCTAGTTGCCTAGCCTACCCTCTGTGTTTGAAGAAACACTATACAGCCATATACTGTATAACAGAAAAGAATGAGTGAAGCATAATGCAGGCCTTTCTGAATACTAATCTATATTTCTAAACTGACGTAGTTCCAATAATTTGTATATTGTTCATATCAGCATGTCAGGTACAGTTAACTAGGACAATTTTCTGTTGCCTCAATGTGAAAATCAACCATTCGTAGAAATCATGTGAACCACTCAGCAGACAGTAATCTTTCAGTGAACTTACTATTACCACACCATATAAACAAAATTAATTGCTTTTGTTTTATTTTATAACCAAATATTTCATAAATGGTTATGAATTTTGTATATGTACAAGCTGACAGAAAATGAATTTAATTTGTTATCTATGTGAGTTTGAATGAGGAACATTTAAAATGGTCTAAATTTTCTTTAAATTTTTAAGATAGTACTTTTCCATAGAGGGTTTCTTGAAACAGCACGTGGATAGTCCAATTGCAGGAGAGGCCACATTAGAATTTGTATTGGGAAACAAGCTGGCCTGGTGATTAGGGTCTTGGTGGGAGATTGTTTTGGGAACAGTGATCACTACATCTTAAGTTTTAAGATTGTTATGAATAAGGATGTCTAGAATCACAGGGAAATTGGCAATTGGAGGAAGCCAAATTACAACAGTATCAGATGGAATTTTGGAAGAGTGGGAACGATTGTTCTTGAGCACTCCCAAATCTGTCATATGGGAGTTGTTTGAAGAGCAGCTATTTCAATTTAGGATGAATGTTTTCCTCTCTGGAGGAAGGACCAGGATAGCAAGGCAAGGAAAGATGGGAGCTGTAGTTTAGTGAAAAGGAAAAGGAAATGTACTGTCTGGTTTAGGAAGCTGAAATCATACAGGACCCTTAATGAATATAATAGAAAGCAAGAGATAAATAAAGCGAGGCAATAGGAGGACCAAAAGGGCCAATGAAATGTCCTTGGTGAGTGTATTGAGTAAATCTAAAGGCATTTTATACAATACATTTAAAATAAAAGGATAACTAGGGAAAGAGTTTGACCACAGGGATAAAGGAGAGAAATTATGCCCAGAGCTTATTTTGCCTAAACAAGATAGTGGTGTTTAAGAGACATTTATATATACATATGAACATACATGGAAATGAGGTATATGGATCAAGTTTAGGCAATGGGATTAGTTTAATTTGGCACCATGTTTGGTTTAGATCCCATGTGCGTTTTGCTGTGCCCTACTGTCTATGTTATAAATATGATAAATTGTGTGGGCATCAGGTTAAAACAAAACTCACTTTGTAAGACGTTTAGCCCATTATTCAGTTATGCAAATATAATTGAAAGTGATTTGGGATTTTATCATTTCTATTAACCTAACATAAATCATCTGAAACTGAATAAGAGAAGGCAAATAAATTTTGATCAGATTCAGCATTTCTAGAGTATTGAGCAGTCTGCTCTTGTCAATTGAGTAATATTGAGATCCATGAGGATGCTGAAGAGACTAAAGCCAGGAAAGCCAATTACAAACGGTCCCAGCTTTCTGTCAATCTCCCTGCTTTCCATTGCAATGTTCAATCCACAGACTTATCAATTGTAGTTAATTAGACCATTCATCATGAATTTGATTTTTGTCTAACAGAGACCATTAGCTTTGATTTGCCTATTATTCATGCTGCTTAAATAACCTCTCATGATTGAATTTATTGAAATAGTTTTGAATGTAGATAGCATATTAACTATTTCACTAGGCAAAATCAATCCAACTCTAGGCTCTGCTGTTAATATCTATAGTCTAAAGGTTACTATGGTGGATATTAATGTATGAATGACCAGCAAGTGCATATTGTCTTCTGCCCTTTATTTTACCACAAAACGCTGCTTAGTGCCAACGGAAGTTGCAGTTGAAGGAGTCAGGGAGTCATGGAGACCCATAGCATGGAAGCTAGCCATTCTGCCCAACATATTCATGCTAACAGCGGGCAGTCAGCTCCTCTAATTACATCTCCCAGTACATGGCCCATGCCCTTCTCCACCTAAATGACCCAAGAGTCATCCAGATACTTCTTAAATACTGCCAGCAGCCCCTCATCATCCACTTTCTTATGCAATAGTTTCCAGGTACTCACCACTCTCTGGGTAAGAAGGGTCACACATGCCTATGCTGATTCATTTCCAGGAGTGCTGTGTCAATGTATTTAACATTGACACTCTAATATCATCTCCATTAATTTCTGACATTGTGAGTATTGCAAACTGATCCCCACACTCCCAACCATTAAGATATTAGCCCCTCAGTGCATTTTTGATCAATTCCCCAAGTCAGACAGAAGAAGTGTGAAGGTTTAAGGAATGGTGGTAGTCATGTAAGCAGATACACAGAGAACAACTGCAAGGAGTAAATTTGAAGCTGTTGAGTAGCCCAGTGTAGACAGCTATTAAAAGTGAGGGCACTTAATTTTCTCTAATGTTCTTATGTTCTCTGATTTTAAAAAAGAAATCATACAGGTGTATATTAATCATAAAAATGTGAAGGATATTTCAATTTGTACAGACACAGAAAAGTATTGATTTGGACGTGTCTAAAAACAATTACATGGAAACTTCAGCTCAACCGATCGATAGAAGTGAGCCTCCATTCATTCATTCTTCATTCCCTTTCAATCAATGGGCAAGTTTGCTTGAGCTGTTATGAAGGGTTCAGACTAGTTTGGCAGGGTTTGAGAAACTGGAGTGATGGGACTGAGGATGGGGCAGTTGGTATACAAGTAGATGAAATGTGAGGATGGACAGACAAAAAATTGGATAGGGCAAATTGCAGTCAGTGGGGTGAGTTGAAGTGTAACATTGGAGCAAAATCACAAAGAGTGATGAATACAGTGTTATATCTGAATGTATCCCGTATATGGAATAATGGAGATGAACTTGTAGCACAATTAGAGATTGGTTGGTATGACATTGTGGGTATCACTGAATTGTGGTTGAAAGAAGATAAGCTGGGAGCTTAACATCCGAAGATACACATTGCATTGAAAGGACAGGCAGGTAGGCAGAGAGGCCTGTTAGTAAAAAAATGAAATCAAATCCTTAATAAGAGGTGTCATAGGATCAGCAGATGTTGAATTCTTGTGGGTAGAGCTAAGAAACTGCAAGGGTAAAAAGCCCCAATGAGAGCTATACAGACTTCCAAACAATAGCAAAGATATGGCCTACAAATTACAATAGGAGATAGAAAGTGCATGTCAAAAGGGCAATTTTACAGTCATGGGAGATTTCAATATGCAGGTTGATTGGGAAAATCAGGTTGGTGGTGGATCCCAAGAGGGTGAGCTTTATATAATTTGAAAGAATTTTCTTGTTACCACACAGCTTTTTGCTTTCAGGAAATATTCATAAAGTGCTGCAAGGCAACAACTGGAGTTTTGACCACCAGGTCATTTTGACCGATTTGCCCAATTACACTACTCCCATTTGCCCCATTAGGCCCATGTCCTTCCATGCCTTGCCTGCTTAAATGCCTGTCGAAATATCTCTAAAATGCTGTGATTATAACTGACTCCATAATCTCCTCTGGCAGCAAGTTTCAGATATCAAACACTCTCTGCTTTTTTATAAAAAAAACCCCCTCAAATTCTATTTACAATTCCTTCCTCTCACTTAATTCTATGCCCTCTTGTTTTTTGATTCTGACTGTCTACCCAAACAACCACTCTTATAATTTTGTATATCCTGATCAGGTTACCCCCTAATCTACTTTTGCTTCAAGGGAATCAAACCCAGCCTAATCAATCGCGCCATGAACTAGGGTCCTCCAATCCAGGCAACATCCTAGTGAACCTTCTTTGCATTCACTCCAGTGCAACTATATCCTTCCAGCTGGGTGACGACCAGAACTACACCCTGTGTACCTCACGCTTGCTTAAACACTGTCCTGAAAAATTGCATTTTAAGTCCCAATTTTTATATCCTATGCCCTGACCCATGCAGGCAAGAATACCAGTTTAACATCTTCACCCTGTTTACCTGTGTTGAGGCTTTCAGGGAAATGTGGTCTTGAATCTCGAGTTTCCTCCGTTCATCAGCATTCCACTATGCCCTACTAATTACTGAATATGTCCTACCTGTATTTGACTTCCCAACATGCGTCGCTTTGAACTTATCGGGATTAAATTCCTTCTGCCAATGTTCTGCTCAACTTTCCATCCGATCTATAACCAGAAGTAGCCTTAGACAATATTCCTCGATTTCCATCATGCCACACACTTTCTCATCATCCACAAACTTACTGACCATACTAATTGTGTATACATACATATATCTATATATAAATATAATATATACAAAATGGATCCCAGCATTGATCAAATAAAAATAGGAAAAGTATCCTTCTACCACTATCATCAGTCTCCTATCAGCATTGGATCCAATTAGCTTGTCTGATTTGGAACCCACATGCTTTAACTTTGGGAGCCGGCTACCATGTGGGACCTTATCAAGTAGACACTACCTATTCATTTCCTCTTGGTTGGTGTACCTGTCGCCACCTTTCCCTATCTTTCAAAGCACCCTCACCATTGCTTCACTAACTTTTTTGTAATTTAATGGACTGAATGTACTCAGCACAGTGTATTCCTGCAAGCCTAAACACTGGTAGGAATTTAAACACGTACCGGTTGTGAAAGGATAATTTGTTAACCCACTGTCTCTGTCAGCCCCAAATACTTAACACTTTCGTTTGTTTTGGCTGAATGATTTCTTTCATTAATGTTTGCCAATTGCTTTTCCAAATGAACCACAGTACTTTAATGTTTTCCTGTTTTACTGCTAAGATTGGAAACGTTTTGTGAAGCAACCCTGAAGACATTTTGCTAAGGGATTGCTTGGGAGGATATTAAAATTCTAGGAAACGTACACTGAGTGGAACTTAGTTATTTTGACATGATTTATTGATGCATTCTTTTATGATTACAAGAAATTATTGCATTTACAATGATATAGGAAACCTGAAACCATTTTGTAATTACTTGCAGTGAAGCACTGAGATTTATTATTATTTTCACATTCTTTCGTGACTATCTTATTATTTATAGAAACTAATTTAAATAATACACTTTACAACTCAGTGCCCCAGATTAGTTCTGTCATCTCTCTTCCACGATCAAATGTGTGACTTCATTATTCAATAGGATTTAAAAGAATAATCTCTGCTGTTCATATTTTATCTTGGATGGCATGGTAGCATAGTGGTTAGTGCAATGTTTTACAGTGCTAGCGACCAGGGTTCAATTCCTGCCACTGTCTGTATCTGTGACCATGTGGGTCTCATCTGGGTCTTCCAGTTTCTTCCCACATTCCAAAAATGTACAGGCTAGTTGGTTCATTGATCACATGGGTGTAATTTGGTGGTGTAGGCTTGCTGGGCTGGAAGGGCCTGTTATTGCAGTAAATAATAGAAATAAATAAATCTCACAGTCCCTCTGCAATTGCATCTCAGTATTTTCCTTACATTGGTTAACAGGACTGGAAAATATATTCTAGATATATTTTTCCTTTGAAGGACTGTAAATGCTTAGGATGGTGGTGTCTATGGGATGTGAAAGGTAAAGGGAAATGCTGCACGCGTTGCAGGGTTCCGAATGCATGTCGAAATCTCGAGAGGTTTCTACACAAATGAGAAGGCTTTGATCTCAACCTTTGGATCTTCGTGGTATGCACAGTAGTGTTTAAGATGATAAAAGGTATAAATAGAAACTGTTTCCTTTCAAGGGGAATCCAGAACAAAGGGGCTTAAAATCACCAGCTCTAATAAATGAGATTAACATATTAACACAACCTATATCACAAAGTAAAGAAAGCATGAATTAAAGACAGATGCTTAAGTAACATGAAGCAAGAATCAAGATGAAAGCTGGAAATGATGTACTGAAGTTTTCAAGTGATAGAGTCAGAGTTTTTTTAACGCTTGTTATTTCTTTAGGCAGACGCTTGGATGTTGCCATAATATTCCAAATCTCTCATAAAATGATATTCTTTTTGAACCTGCCTTATCTTGCATTTTTTTACTTTGCTTTAACTTTAAAAAATTGCCACTAGCTTGCTCTAGTTACAATTTCAAGAGTAACTATGGATAAAATGATTAATACTTTGAGAGAGATAAATTCACCTGATGCTCCTGCACATTGACACACACTCTTTCCTGTTGGCTATGGATGTATATGCAAGTTTTGAAAATTAAGTACTTGACATGGTTTTGATAAGCGGTTTTAAAAATATGGTCTAATAGAGCAACGGAAACCTGAGATGGGAAGCTGCAATTAATAATATCAATGCTTCTTGTAAGTTGAGATATGTTTCTAAAAAATTATAGTTAAACATTTGAGTATAAAAATTGCCTTTGGTAGCTGTACTAGACAATTGCCATAGAATGGCCACCCCTTTAATTCCTAATTACGCTCAGCATTATAATTTAAGCAGTTACAGAATACTGACTGACAAATAGTAATTAATACCATTGTGCACCATAACATTTAATTTGCCCAATTAAAAACATTCTTTTATTTTCTTTAAAGCAGCAGTTTTACAAATGAAAAGGGAAGAGTACTTTTTCTTTATTTATATTCCATTCCATTAAAATGAATGAAATAAATGGTCAGAAATGAGAAGAATAGGCAGAGGACATGTTGTCCTTTCAGCATTATAGATAAATCCTTGTCCGTCGTTTTGTTTGTAGTGTAAACGATTGAAGAAATGCTTCTGCCATTTCGTGTGACCTTTCACCACCACCAGGTGTAGAACTACTTGCATTGTTCCAGACACAGACAAACTAGAGAAAAAAATAACAAAGGCATTAAAGAAAGATCTTTGCATTTCTCCCCATTTTCTTTTGACATTTTTGCTTTAGGTTATTGGAAAATCAGAGACAGTGGAACAGAAGTAGGCTGATTTATGTGTGAGGCCATATAATTTAATATCCAAAAGCTACCCAACCAGAATTGGTAACCTGAAGCAGGAGACGGTCCTTTGAATTTGCTTGTAATAACTGATGAACATTTGTGTTTGCTGCACTCAGCAGTATCTGATATTTAGCAAAAGTGCATTTACTTCCAGCTGCCCTGGTCTGGTTCTCATTTCTTCATATCAGTAAAACTAATCACACCTGATTTCAGTTTCACTCGGTATCTGTGATTTTTTTTTAAAAAGCTTTGACAAATAGCCTTCTGCTTTCAAAGTCATGAAACAACGCAACTCATTAAACAGAGGATAAATCATTGGGTGCTGTGATACGCTGTTGAACTATTTTCAACTGATAAATACTATCTCTTTAATGAAACTGTCATTTTCAATTTTGATGCCTCTAGAAAGCAAAATACTGGAGCACCTAGCTTTTGATAAAACCTTATTTGTTCTACTTGGCACAATTTTATCTTAAACAAAATGGGTAGCTTGTGATTAGACCAACAAAAAAATGTAGGAAGCTCTCTGATTGCTTGAACTGGACAAGATTAGGAGTTAAAGTTTCCATTCCATAACTTCTTCTGAAATGACAGGAAATTAAAAGAAGCAGTAAAGATGATTTAATGAAAAGACATAACTAAAGGAATGGAAAGGGAGGATTTCCAGCTATGTTACAATGTTGCAGATGATATTAAAGAAAATTAAGAAATGCAAGATTCTAGAAACATAGAAAGCCTAAAGCACAATACAGGCCCTTCGGCCCACAATACTGTGCCGAACATGTACTTACTTTAGAAATTACCTAGGGTTACCCATAACCCTCAATTTTTCTAAGCTCCATGTACCTATCCCTTAAAAGACCCTATTGTATCTGCCCCTTCCACCATCACCGGCAGCCCATTCCACACACTCACCACTCTCTGCGTAAAAAAACCTACCCCTGACGTCTCCTCTGTACCTACTTTTAAGCACCTTAAAACTGTGCTCTCTCATGCTAGCCATTTCAGCCCTGGGAAAAAGCCTCTGACTATCCACACAATCAATGCCTCTCATCATCTTGTACACTCTATCAGGTCACCTCTCATCTTCCGTCACCCCAAGGAGAAAAGGCCAAGTCTGATGAGGAATATATCTGGCCTGGCAAAGTTATTGGGTGTGGGAGGTGGGATTTGGGGTTCATGGCAGACAGACAGACATACTTTATTGATCCTGAGGGAAATTGTGTTTCATTACAGTCACACCAACCAAGAATAGTGTAGAAATATAGCAATATAAAACCATAAATAATTAAATAATAATAAGTAAATTATGCCAAGTGGAAATAAGTCCAGGACCAGCCTATTGGCTCAGGGTGTCTGACACTCCGAGGGAGGAGTTGTAAAGTTTGGTGGTCACAGGCAGGAATGACTTCCTATGATGCTCAGTGTTACATCTCGGTGGAATGAGTCCCTGGCTGAATGTACTCCTGTACCTAACCAATACATTATGGAGTGGATGGGAGACATTGTCCAAGATGGCATGCAACTTGGACAGCATCCTCTTTTCAGACACCACCGTCAGAGAGTCCAGTTCCACCCCCACATCACTGGCCTTACGAATGAGTTTGTTGATTCTGTTGGTGTCTGCTACCCTCAGCCTGCTGCCCCAGCACACAACAGCAAACATGATAGCACTGGCCACCACAGACTCGTAGAACATCCTCAGCATCGATGGGGCAACACATAGTACTTTAAATATGCAAAGTATAATTAATGAAGTGAATTACAAAATCAAGCCCAAATAATAAATCTAGCCAAATTCTGTGAGTTGCTGGAAATGCAGCAAGTAACAGAAAGAAAATCTGAGAAGGAAACCTATAAGAAATATCCAATCTAATAAAATATATTAGACAGTTAGGAAAAAGTGTGCTGCAAGGAGGAATATACATTACATGTAACTAATAATTAAATAGTTGGTAGTATTGTAAACGATGCATTAGGAGTGCTTACTGTACTATCCCATGCCCACACTTTGGTAAGTCTGGCCACCTGGCTGTACTGCTACTCCCCGAGTATAGGCAGAGACTGAAGACCGCAGCACCAGTAGTGAGGACCAAGAAGGTATGGACAAGGGAGGTGCAGGAGCACTTACAGGTTAGCTTTGAATCGGTGGACTGGATGGTATTCAGGGAGTTATTTTTGAGTCTGAGTATGTACAGCTGTCACCGATGTCATTAAAACTTGTGTGGATGAGTGTGTGCCTACAAGACTATACAGTGCACACTCAAATCAAAAGCCATGGATGAACCAGGAGGTCCGTAGACTGCTGAGGGCTAGATCTGTGGCATTTAAGTTTGGCGATCCAGGTTTGTACAAGAAGACCAGGTATGACGTGGAAGGCTATTTCAAGAGCTAAGGAACAATTCCAAGAGTTTAGAGGCAACATTTGATGCACATCAACCCTGGCAGGGTTTGCTGCTATTACTTCCTACAAAGTGAAACCCAACATCATGAATGGCAGTGATACTTCACTCATATGTACTTGCTTCCCGGAATCTTCTCAGAGACAGTAAAGGACTGGGTCACTCAAACAGTCTCCAAACTGTCTACTGCAGGCTCTAACAGTTCCAGAAACACATTTAAAGTGAAAAATACATGTAAAAGAAGTAAAAAAGACATCCTTGTGAGCTATCTGGAACTGTCGATTGAGGGAGCATTGAACGCTGGTGCCATCTTGACCAGTATTGACAGAACACTGGCACATTACTGGCAGTATTGCACCCTGCTTTACCCACTGATCCTTGAAAATCCAGACTATCCACCAGGAGATTCAATCAGCAGGTAATCTGTGTTTATAAGTTAATGATGACAATTGACGATAAAGTAGTAAACCGGATCAGGAAATTTGCAGATTACTCTTAGTTAGGGGCATAGGGAAGCAAGGCAGGTTTGCAGTGGGATCTAGACCAGCTAGAAAAATGCTCTGAAAAGGTGGCAGATAGAATTTAATGCTGATAAGTATGAGATGCTGCACATTGAGAGGTCAAACCAGGGTAGGACGTACACAGTGAATGATAGGCACTGCCGAGTGCAGAAGAGGAAAGGGATCTGGGAATATAGGTCTGCTCTGATTCCCTCCCACAATCCAAAGATGCATCAGTTAGTAAGTTAATTGGCCTTGGTAAATAGTCCCATGATTAGGCTAGGGGTTGCTGGGCAGCATGGCTCTAAGGGCCTATTCTGTGTGGTATCTCAATGAAGTTAAACTCCTGTATATATCAATGGTGTAACATGCTAGAGAGATTGAATGGTCCACTCCTATAGCCCTCTTATTAGTAAAGCAAACTCTAATAATCTGCTATTTGATTATCCAAAATCCCATTGGTTCAGAATCTGCTGCTTACAAACTCACTGGGTACCCATTCCCACACATTTTAACATTGTCTGTGGCTTGTACACAATTTCCTTTTAAACTCAACAGGTTCCATGTTTTCTATGCTCCAACACACGAGGGGCACTTTAACCCACCAGATTTTGTTTTCCTCACTTCCTTTAAATTTACTGGGCTCCTATTTCCATTGCTACCTTAAACACAGAGGGTTCTGCTTCCAGCTCCCTTTAGACTCACCAAGTTCACTGAAGACATGATGAGTTTTCATACCTACTTTGAAACACTTAAAAAAGTGAAATTGAAATGGGTTGGGGCACTAAAATAAATAATACCCAAAATCCGGTGTATTTGTGGATTATGCAGAGAAAATTCCATTTTATAGATTGTGCGTAATTGAAGTCACAGTTCAAAGTAAATTTATTATCAGCGTATAGATTTGTCAGTAGATACAATCCTGGGATTCATCTTCTAGCAGGCATTCAAAGTCAATACACGAAACACAATAGAATCATTTGGAGTCAGGACTGATGAACAAGCAACATGCAAAAGAAAACAAACTTGGCAAAAACAAAGAGATAAATAAAGAAATAATACCAGTAAATAAATAAGTAATAAGAATTGAGAGTATAATATCTTGGAAGTGAGTCCATGTGTTGTGGGAATAGTTCAGTGATGGGCGAGTGAAATTGTGTCCTCTTGTTCAAGAGTCTGATGGTTGAGGGGTAATAATAGTTCCTGAACCTGGAGGTATGAGCCTTAAGGCTGCTATACCACCTTCTTGATGGGAGCAGTGAGAAGAGAACATGGCCTGGGTGGTGAAGGGTCCTTGATAATGGATGATACTCTCCTGTGACAGAGCTCTGTGTAGATGTGCTCAATGTGGGGAGGGCTTTACTTGTATCCACTATTTGAAGGCATTTCCATTCAAGGATATTGGTGTTTCCATACCAGGCTGGGATGCAACCAATCAATATACTCACCACTACATGAATCATGGGTCCTTAGGATCAATCTTACACAGAGAAGACACAAGCAAAAGCCCTTTACCCTGCTGTTAGAGACCTTGTGGAGTAATATAGATGGGTCAAGGAGGAATTAGGGGAAGGAGTTTATAGCTGACAAAGTTTGAAATTGAACTTGGGGGTTAAATATCATGTTGTCAAATCTCTGGTCGGTATCTCTGGTTTACCCAGAAATTGATTTAGGCCATATCTGATGTTGAGAGTGTGATATGAAGTCATTTAACAGAATATTAATAATCTGGGAGTAAAGGAGCCTTTAAGGAAGAGTGATCATAATGTGCCTAATTTTTAATTAACAATTGGCATGGTATTGTAGTGGTTAGCGCAATGCGTTACAGCATGAGATTTAAGATCAAGGCTTGATTCCTGCCATTGTAGGTGAAGAGTTTGCATGTTCTCTCTGAGACCATGTGGGTTTCCTCTGAGGCTCCATCTTCCCTCTACGTTGCAAGGACATATAGTTCGCGTGAGTAAGTTGTGGGCAGGTTACGTTTGTGCTGGAAGTGTGGTAACACTTGCGGGCTACCCAGACAGTCCTCGCTGATTTGATTTGACAAAAATGATGCATTTCACTGCATGTTGTTAATGTGCATGTGTCAAACAAAGCTAGTCTCTTTATTTTTTCTTCTTTTAAAGATTGAAAGTGATTGAGTGTAACCAGTCAATCATTATTTAACTTTCAAGCACCTTAGAGTCTGTGGCTGATTCGTAAAGATCAGAGGGAAATAGTTCACGTACTGTATTACTATAAGAAACATTTTGCCTGGTGGAAAACAGGGAAGATTTAAAATGACTAAAACCCTTATGCACCAACATTTATCCCTTTCCACAGAGGTCAGTTTTTCTTTAATTAGAAAAATGACTGAAGTACTGTACTTCTGATCTGCCCATTCCCCCTTCCAGTTCCTCTCCTCATCTTCCCTTTGTTCCATGGTTTACTGTCCTCTCCTATCAAATTCTATTTCTTAGCTCTTTTGTCTTCTCCACCTATCACCTCTCAGCTTTGTACTTCACTCATTTCCCCTTCCTGCACCCCCCCACCAAACCTGGATTGACCCACCAACAACTGCTCCCCATCCCCTACACTTTCGTATTTGTTTTTTCCTCTCCTTCCCTCCTGATGAAGGGTCTTGACTCAAAATGTTGACTAAAGATGCTGCCTGCCCCATTCAGTTTCTCAGCATGTGTGTTGCTTCTGAGTTCCATTTTTAATCTGGTCAGATAGTCAGGCAAAGACAATTTCAGAATTCTATTAGGTACTTTAAGAATACAAATTGACTCTGATATCAACAATACCCATTCTTGCTGTGAAGCCAACAGGAAGAAAGTGTTAGTTGTAGCAGCAAAACAAAACATTACCGCTTGTCTGTGACCGTACAGACTGTTATACTTGTGTTTTGTCTCCACAGCTCTAATAATTGCTCCAAAAGTTCAATCAGAAACATGCAATTTAAGCAAAATTCAGTGTAATCTCGGTGGTCAGCAAAAGAAACTACCTCCGCCAATCTCAAACTACAAACTGCAACAAAATAAGCAAGAATACATGACTTATTCCCTTCACTTTTACCACGCCCCCACTCATGTGACTTATTACCATAATAAGCATAGTAAATGCACAACACGGAATACGAAAGCAGATAGAGAACAGATACATGATTCCTACATTAGTTTATTAAACTTCCTCCTGGCCCCTCAAGGAACATTAAAGGTGCCCCTGTCCCTAGTACCTTTCTGACCAAGAGACCCTTACTGTATTCTTGCAGTCTCCATCGGATAGAGAAACAGCAATTCTAGCTGATGGCCCATTTCTGCTTCGCTTTGGTTTGGAGTAATTAACTTGCGACACGCAGAAGAAACACGGCTTTTGAAAATCCCAGACCACGTGCTGCTGAGGTAGGCATTTGGCAGGTTTACTGCTCACCCTAGCCCCCATCACTTTATAACTGGGTCGTTTCAGTTAAAGCTGTATAAACCAGAGGCAGTTCCAGTGCTTTTTAAAAAATCTCTACTGCTCATTCAAATCTCACTTTAGGTGAAATAATTTGTGTTTTTTTCAGATGTGACAAGGAAACAAAAATCGGGGACTGTTTACAGATAACAGTAATAGCTCATATATGGCTTGTCTGTAAACGGAAGATGGTTCAAAGAAATAATTGCTGAGAGCTAGAGCAAGTAATCCATTCCAGTCCACTTGTGATATGTGCATCTTGTCAGCCATGTCACAGATGTGAGTGCAAGAGTAAGAGCCTAATAGGGAGTGAAAGCTCCTGAGATGCAGTACACCAGTTATTCATTACAAACTGTCTGAAATTCCTGTGTCACTGTCATTCTTTTCTTTGATTTATTCACACCCCTCCCTTTTTTTGTGTTAGTATTTTTCTTACTTCCACATACATCCTTCTCTTGTCCTGCAGCATAGATTCTGTTGCGATTCCAGCAGCAGTTACCAGGCAATGCATGTCTGAGTATTCCAAACTTCTTAGCTGTCAAAGTGATGAGAACGTGGAATGCACTAACCAGGGGGCAGCTGAGGCTCATAGACGTTTAAGAGAAAATGAGACTGGGAGTAGGGAGAAGAGGAGGATTTAAATGGTACATCGATAGCATTTACCAGAAGCAGGAAGGGGAAACCTCATGGGGAGTTGTATGCTGGTAATAAGCATTTAGGCTGAACGGCCATCTCTTGTATTCTAGAATCCATGGGCAGGAATTTGTTGATGAATGTCTGCTGTTCTGTATGAAGCTGTTAGTTTAAGTCCCAAATGTGAGCTCTGTTAGGCATCTGTGGGTTGTATGTATGCTGGGAAAGAGCTGAGGTGGGTTAGACCCAGTGCAGGATCCTTTGGTCTATTTAAATCAGTGGGTTTATGTTTTAGGGAACAAAGAAAAAAATAAGTTAGTTCATTTTCTTTTCTCTGTCATCTTATAAAACAATATTTGTTTTCGATTCATTGCAATACTCGTCTGAATGGGATGAGAGCGAGAACTTGCCATTGGATGTAGGCAATCCAATCACACTATGAAATATAACACCATTGTTTCACCTTCCTGGGCTGCAGGAATTTTAGTTTTATGTATAAATCGAAGCAGTAACAGGCCCTCTGAGTCATTACATCAATCATTAAGATTATTGTTGATCTCTTACCTTGACACCAATTTCCAACAAGAGCCCCATATCCCTTGATTCCTCTAGTATCTAAGAACCAATCGATCTTTGTCTTGAACATAGTCAGCAGCTGAACCTCCACAGCCTTCCTTGGCAGAGATCTTTGAAGACTGACTTACACACTGGTAAAGAAATTTTCTCATCCTAGCTCCATGTGGCTGCTTCCTTACTTTCAGACACTAGCTCCTGGTTTTAAATTCTCAGCCAAGGGAAATTTCAACTTTGCATTAATTCCATCACACACCGTGTAAGAATTCTGTGTGTTTCCTTGGAAAATATTTGTAATATAATCTAGAACAAAGAACAGTGCAACACAAATTATGTCCATACATATTAGCCGTTTCAGGCCTGGAAATAAGTCCACTCTTTATATGTCCCTTACCAACTTCAGCCCACAACGTTGTGTTGACCTTTTAACCTGCTCCACAATCAATCTAACACATCCCTCCCGCATAGCTCTCTGATGCAATAACTCACTCTGAGACATAAGGTGAGATATCGGCTTTTATTGACTGGAAGAAGGAACAAGCAGTGAGTGACCACCATACTACATCCTGGAGACTGAGAGGCCGGGCTCAGGCCTTGATCGCCTTTATACAGGGGTCTGTGGGAGGAGCCACAGGAGCAGTCGGCAGGGGGCGTGTCCAGACAGGTATATGTAGTTCACCACACTCTCCATTTTCCTTTCATCTTGTACCTGCTTAAGAGTCTCCTGAATGTCCCTACTGTATCCACCTGAACCATTCACTATCCATGGAAACCCTGGAAGCATGCTCCATGCACCCTCCACACTCTGTTGTGTTTTTTAAAAATCTACTTCTGACATCCTCCAGAAACTTTTCTCCATTCTCCTTAAAATTATGGCCACTCATATGAACCATTGCAGGTCTGTAAATAAAGATCTCGGCTGTCCACTCTATATATGTCCCTTATCATCTAACATATCTTTATCAAGCCTCCTCCCATCCTCTTTCATTCAAAAGAGAAAAGCCCGAGCTCGCTCAGTCTATCCTCATAAGATGTGTGCTCTAATCCAGACAACTTCCTGGTAAATCTCCTCTGTACCCTCTCTAAATCTTCCACATCTTTCCTATAATGAGGCAACCAGAACTGAACACAATGCCCCAACTGTGGTTAACCAGGGTTTTATAGAACTGCAACATTATCTTGCAGTTCTTGAACTCAATCCACAAACTAATGAAGGCCAACACACCATGTGTCTTCTTAACCACTCTATCAACTTGTGCGGTATCCCCCAGGGATCTATGGAGTTAGACCTGAAGATCCCTCTGTTCCTCCACATTACTAAGAATCCTACATTTAACCCTGTACTCTGCCTTTGCCTGACCTTCCAAAGTGTATCACTTCACTATTTTCCAGATTGAGCTCCATTTGTTACTCTGCATCCTGTCAATGTCCCTTTATAACTTAGGACAAACTTTTAAGATCTATTAAGATCAGAGGACACAGCCACAGAACAGAGGGGCATCCATATAGTATGGAGATAAGGAAGAATTTTATTAGCCAGAGAACAGTGAACCTGTGTAATTCCTTGCCACAAACAACTGTGGAGACCAAGTCCTTATGTATATTTAAAGCAGTGGTTGATAGATTCTTGATTGGCCAGGGCAGGAAGGGATATGGGGATAAGGCAAGAGTTTGGGGCTGAGAGGAAAATTAGATCAGCCATGATCAAATGGCCTAGTTCTGCTCCTATACCTCATAGTCTTAGGATCTTATCCACAACATGAATAGCCTCTGTGTCATCTGCAAACTTGTTAGCTTATACTTCCATTTCCTCAACAGAGTCATTTATAAAAATTACAAAGAGCAGGGATCCCAGTACAGATTCCTATTTCTGTGGTCGCTGACTTCCAGTCAGAATACGCTCCATCTATTACTACCCTCTGCCTTATGTGGGCAAGTCAGTTCCGAATCCATGCCACCAAATTTCCGTGGATTTCATGCCTTCTGACTTTCTGAATGACTTTGTCAAATGCCAGACTAAAGTCTATATATACACCACATCCGCAGCTCTACCTTCATCAATATTTGTTGTCACTTCCTCAAAGAATTTGATCAGGTTTGTGAGGCAAGATCTGCCCCTCAAAAAGCCATGCTAATAATTCCTAATCAGATTATGCTTCTCTAAATGCTCACAAATCCTCTCTCTATGAATCCTTCTCAATGGATTGTCCACCACTAATGTAAGATTCACTGGTCTATAAATCCCAGAATTATTCCTATGACCTTTGTTGAACAAAGGAATATCATTTGCCACCCTCCAATCCTCTGGTACTATTCCCATGGACAATAAGGATGCAAAGATCATTGCTGAAGGTGCAGGAGTCTCTTCTCTCCCTTTCCATAGCAACCTGAGATATATATCATCTGGTCCTGGAACCTTATCTATTCAAATATTTTTCAAAAGTTCAAGACATTCTCTTTCTTAACATCGACATGTTGCAATGTATCAGCCTGTTTACACTGTCTTCTGTAACTGATGAATTCTGAAGCAAAATATTTATTAAGGATACTTCTGACCATAGGCAAATGTTTCCTCTTTTATCCTTGATCCGTCCTACCCTCACGCTAGTCATGAGGAGGCCTTGGTGATTTGGATTAAGGAAAACCTAACACGTGCAGAATTCTCATTCTCATGTCCCATTCTAAAGCTCTCAACTCCCTTCTTAACCTCCTTACTTGCTCCTTTATAACTCTTCATAACCTTGTCTGATCCTTGCTTCCTACACCTTAAGTATGCATCTTTCTTGCTCTTGACTAGATGCTCCACACCCCTTGTCAACTACAGTTTCTTCCCCATGGCTTAATGAGACATACCTATTCAGAACCCCATGCATGTGCTCCCTAAGCAATCTCCATTGTGCATTTTCCTTAGTACATCTGTTCCTAATTTACAGTCCCAATTCCCTGACTAATGGCATGATAATTTGGCCTCTCCCATTTAAATACTTTTCCATACTGTCAATTTTTTGCTCGAAGAAGATGATAATCAATATTAGGGAAGTTGAAGTACCCTTGACAAGACCCTTGTTAATTTTGCATCTTTCTAATCTGCTTCCTGATCTGGTTCTCAGTGTCTCTGTTACTATTGGAGAGCCTGTAGAATACTTCCAATAGATTGATTGCTCACTCACACTGACTCAGTAGATAAACCTTCCAAAGTTTCCTCCCTTTCTGCAGCTATGATATTATCCCTGAGTAGCAATGCTACGTACCTCTTTTACCTCCCTTTGGACAGCTAAATCTCCATAAGAGCCATAACATTGTGGTTCCATGTACTGATCCATGCACTAAGTTCACCAGCCATGTTCCTCTTACTTCTTGCAGTCAAATAGATACATTTCAGCCCATCCAACTGACTGTATTTATGCCCCGTCAACTGCTTAATCTTCTTTACAGTCTCTATATACATTGCATCTACCTTTACACCATCCCTTCTAGCCTTGGATCTATCACTCTGGTTCCCATTCCCCTGCCAACCTAGTTTAAAAACTCCCCAGCAGCTCTAGCAAACCTGCCTGGAAGGATATTGGACCCTTTGAATTCGGGTGTAACCCATCCCTTTTGTACAGATCACAACTTCCCCCGAGAGCCCAATGATCCACAAATCTAACAGTCCATTTTCCAAGCATCCCTGGTACTGTTCCCCAACTCTTCCACCATGACACTGATGACTGCACTGGTGCTGCTTCATGCACCCATGTTGATCTCATTAATTTCATCAACTTTGCCTCCAACTTCCACCCTGCTCTTAAATTCAATTAGTCTGTATCTGACACCTCTATCCCCTTTTTCAACCTCTCTGTCTCCATCTCTGGAGACAAACTGTTGACTGACATTGTTTATAAATCTATTGATTCCCACAGTTCCTTTTCCCACCCTGTTTCATGTAAATCTGCTATTCTCTTCTCTCAGTTTCTTCATCTCCACTGAATCCGTTCCCAGGATGTGGCTTTCCTTTCCAGAACATTAGAGATCACCTCTTTCTTTCCCTTCCTTCACCATTGATGTTGCCCTCACCTGTTCATCTGCCCTCACCCCATCATCTCAGCACTTTAACAGTGATGGAGTTCTCCTTGTCCTTGCCTACCATCCCATGAGCCTCCACATCCAGCACATGATTCCCCACAACTTCCAGCATCTTCAAGGAGATCTTACCACTAAACTTATCTTTATCCCTCAACTCTCTCTTTCTTCCACAAGGACTAATCTCCCTCCTGTCACTTATCCCTGCAAATGGCCGAAGTGCTACATCTGCCCATTCACCTCCTCCCTCGCCTCTATTCAGGGCTCCAAGCAGTCCTTCCAGGAGAAGGTACACTAACTTGTGAATCCTCTGGGGTTGTCTGGTGCTCCTGATATGGCCTATTCTACATTGGTGAGACCCATTGTCAACTGGGGGACCACTATTTCGAGCACTTCCTCTCCATCCACCAAAAGCAGAACTTCCTAATGGCCAACCATTTTAATTCCACTTCCCATTCCCATTCCAACATATCAATCCATGGCCTCCTCTTGAGTCACAATGAGGGCATCCTCGAGGTGGAGGAGCAACACCTAGTATTCTGACTGGGTAATCTCCAACCTGATAGCATGAATTTCGATTTAGCCTTCTGGAAAAAATAAATTTTCCTTCCCCCCCCTCCCCTCTTCTATTTCCCACTCTGGCCTCTTGCCTCTTCTCACCACCTACCCCACCTCCTCCCCCGGATCTCTTCCTCCTTCCTTTTCTCCTATGGTCCACTCTCCACTCCTATCAGACTCCTCCCTCTGCAGCCTTTACCTTTCCTACCCACTTGGCTCCACCTATAACCTTCTAGCTATCCCCCTTCCTCTCCCCCTACCTTTTTATTTGGGTATCTTCTTGCGTTTCCAGTTGTGAATTGTTGACTGTTCATTCATTTCCACAGATGCTGCCTGACCTGCTGAGTTCTTCCAGCATTTTATGTGTATTGCTTTGGATTTCCAGCATCTGCAGAATTTCTCATGTTCTCATTTCCTCCCCTTTTTCTCCTTGTACATTCTGTTTTGAAATAGGTAATTAATTCTGCTTATATAAATTGCATAGGAGTTTGCCCTTGGCAAAGTGTGACTAAATTGTCTTGTGCAGCTGGCTGTAGTTCTCTCCAGAGGCAGCAGGGTGCACGATAGAACAGAACAAGCAAATGAAAATAAATGGATCCCTTAGAAAGGGGCTGTTGAATAAGATGAGAACTGATTAAAATCAGGTTATTTTTTGTGGGTTGATTTCGTACACCAGGAGCAGTTTGTATTATGATTTAATCCTGATTCAAAATTCACCAGCTTGCTCCATGTTTTATGTTTGCATGCCTGAGTAAAAGAACAACAACGTTAGGCCAATGAAGACGTGGCATGCTGTTCGTTGGTAGTGATGTAATGCAGGTGTTTGGAAGCAGCCTCATTCCAGCTACAGCGGCCGAGTAGAGGTCAGGCATTTTTCGGAGAAGAGGTGGAAAACTGAGATGAGCAATTAGATCAGCATCTTATGCATGTCTTAATGATACCAGTTTTTCAGGAAGGTTGGAAGGGATACAGTTGGAATAAATTACATCCCTGCACTGAATAGTTCAGTCTGTTCAGAAGCACGTTTGTGTGAATATGCTGATTGACCAGGAACATTAGAATGTCTTCTAATTGCAGAAGCACTGACAACTGCCAGGAAAATAGAATGAAAGGAATATATCTTGCTGATGCATGTATAATTACTATTTTTTACATCATGAACATGAGGAAACCTGATTTAACCATTCTTAGAAATGATTGCAAGAATTAATTGACCAGTTTGCAGTTCTTGAGTCTGACTATGACCCTCACAAAACTCCAGCACTCTGGAATTCTTCAATTCTACTCTTCCCCACATTAAGTCATTGCATTTATAACTTGCTGATTTCAAAATTGTCGTCCTTTCCTCTTTGCGGCTATGCTCCTGTCTCCCTATGGAAGCTTCTCCATCTATGCACTTTGGCTGCTTTCCACATATCACAACATCAACATGATGCAGATTAATCGCTCCTTCCTCTTTGTTGTGAGTGCAAAAATCTTTACTGTCTTATCCATCTTATTAGACTGTCTCTATCTGCAAAGTGTGGTTGATGTAACCATGGTTGGGATCAATCATTGAAGCTGAGCCACACAAAAAAATTTTATCATGTGACAAACTCCTATGCGTGGTTGTTTCAATGGATATTGTGGAAAATTAGAGTGTGTCTATCTCTGTAGCGAAAAGAACAATAAAAGATGCTGCCTTGGAATACTTTTCTTTTATTAAGTAAGCACTATTTAATAAAATAGTTAATTTGAACTACTGAATATTTTCTAGTATTTAAGATGAGCTACCCAGACTCTAACTTCACAGATTTTCATTTTCATTATTATTCAGAACAATCTTTAATTTCTTTGCCTAATTCACCTTCTGTTTGGCTCCATGATGAATACATGAGTCTTCTCTGAATGACTTGATCTTTTACCCGAACCATGGAGATACAAGTTATCTCTGCTTGTGGGTTAGGTACAGAAAAATGGTTTAGGTTTCTGAAGCTGTCTGCTGTCCCGGACCTGTACAGCAACACCTTCAGAACTGGAAGAACGGGGATAATTGGTGATCAGATACAATTTCTGATAACAACTATCAGCAATGTATGTAGTTTCAAATCTATTAATTAAACATACATAAGGCATTTCAAAGTTTTAAGTAAATTTATTATCAAAGTACATATATGTCACCATATACAACATGAGATTCATTTTCTTGCAGGCATTCACAGTAAATACAAAGAAGAACAATAGAATCAATGAAAATCCTCACATAACAACATGGACAAGCAAACTAATAATAATAAATAAATAAACAATTATCATGGGACGAAGAGTCCTTGAAAGTGTATCCAGTCACGGTCCCAATTGTTAATTCCCTATCCTTTTCTTAATTTCCTTTGATTGTGCCACAGTTCCAACTGTTAATTTCCCATTTTCTCCTAATTCTCTTTGATGATGGCACACCTGGTTTTCATCAAGACCTGCAGCATAAGAACTCCAGTGTTACAACCACTAGTTGCCAGATTGTTGGTTTTGCTTATGTGGTAATTAACATTCCCCGGCCGCTTAGGACTGCGTGTTCTAAGTTTTGCTCCAGATTCAAGATTTACCTATGAAACTCTGTCTCTCTGTGTCAAGACTCCGTGTCACGATCCCACCCGTTTGCTGTTCGACGTTCAAGTTTGTGTATCTGTGCCTGTGTCCTGCACTGGGGTTCACTTCATTCGCTCATTGCAACAGAACGATCTGGCCACAATGGACCCAGCGAACACGAATACCCTGCAATGAGCCCTCGCCAGCCAGGGCTCCCTACTGGGTCTGCACGATCAACTCCTCCGAGATGTCATGGAGAACCTCTGTTCCCTGTCTGCTGAAGTAACAAAGATCAGTGACCAGGTGGACCATGTATCCACTCATTTTACCCCATCCACTCCTGCAACTCTGTCTAACCAGCCCAGACAGCCTGTAGTGGCAACTCCCTACGTGTCTGCAACACCCCCGCCAAGAGAGCCTCACGTACCTGAACCAGAACACTATGCTGGGGAATGGGGGGAAGTGCCGGGCCTACCCTTTGCAATGCTCCTTGGTGTTCGATCAGCAGTCATCTGCGTACTCCATGGACAAGTCAAAGGTAGCTTATATCATGGGGTTGTTGCGGGGAAGTGCCTTAGTGTGGGCTACAGCTGCTTGGGATAATCAACCGGATATCTGCTCTTCTTTCCCCACCTTTATCACGGAAATGAGAAAGATCTTTGACCACCCCGTCCGTGGTAAGGATGCAGCTGAGCATCTACTCACTCTCTGTCAGGGCTCATGCCGTGTTGCCAAATATTCTGTGGAGTTCCAGATGTTAGCAGCCAACTCGGGGTGGAACGATGAGCCATTCCAAGGGGCATTTCAGAATGGCCTCAGCAACATGGTGAAAGATGAGTTGGCAGCAAGGGATGACACTGACAGCCTGGTTTCATTGATCTCCCTAGCCACCAGGCTGGACAATCGTCTTTGAGAACGCCATAGGGAAAGAACTGGTTGTCCTCCACCTTTGGCCACTCCACAGCACTGATTACCGCCTCCCGCCAGAACAAGTTTCTCCACTCCTCCTGCTCCTAGAGTACCTCCCAGCCCGGCTGTTACCCCTGCCCCGGGAGAGGAACCCATGCATCTGGGATGGAACCGTCTTCCTCCCACAGGGCGACTCCGGAGACTGAGAGCGGGTGAGTGTCTCTACTGTGGCCAGTTCGGCCACTTCCAAGCTAC
Organism: Hypanus sabinus; assembly: GCF_030144855.1. NCBI lineage: Eukaryota > Metazoa > Chordata > Chondrichthyes > Myliobatiformes > Dasyatidae > Hypanus > Hypanus sabinus. The sequence continues at coordinate 42,099,596 of NC_082716.1, read as the reverse complement.
CTGTTCCCTTTGGCCAAAAGGGAGGGCTCCCCAGTAGAAAGGGGCAACCCCTTCACGGAGCCACCATTTTTTCTAAGTTGGACCTATGAAGTGCCTACCACCTGGTCAAGATAAGGGAGGGAGATGAGTGGAAAACAGCTTTTAACACCCCTCTTGGTCACTTCAAATGCCTGGTCATGGCAATTGTTCTCACCAATGCCCCCGCCATCTTCCAAGCCCTGATAAATGATATCCTTGGGAATTTATTAACCGTTTCATTTTTGTTTATTTGGATGACATCTTAATATTCTCCCGCAGTTTTCAGGAACACATCCACCATGTCCGTCAGGTTCTGCAGAGACTTTGGGAGAACAAACTATTTGTGAAGGCTGAGAAGTGTGAGTTTCATGTCCCTTCTGTCAGTTTCTTAGGGTACATCATCAAGAGTGGGAAAGTGAGGGCGGATCCCGAAAAGATCCGGGCGGTGGCTGAGTGGCCAAAACCCACGACACTCAAGCAACTCCAGCGATTTCTGGGTTTCACAAACTTTTATCGTCGCTTCATCAGGGATTACAGCCGGGTGGCAGTTCCCCTTACTCGACTCACCTCTCCTGCGACCCCTTTTCACTGGGACCCTGAAGCGGACTCTGCCTTCTCGGAGCTGAAGAGGTGTTTCACCTCCACTCCCATCCTGGTCCAACTTGACCCCTCTCGCCAATTCATTGTGGACACTTCCGACTCTGGAATGGGAGTCGTCCTCTCCCAAGGTTCCGGCCCAGACCAAAAGCTCAATCCCTGTGCCTTCTTCTCTCGCCAGCTGCCCCCCGCCAAACAGAACTACAACGTAGGGAACCGGGAGTTACTGGCCATCAAAATCGCTTTGGAGGAGTGGAGACACAGGGAGTGGAACATCCATTCATCATCTGGACTGATCACAAGAATCTCACCTACATCCAAACCGCCAAACGCCTGAATTCCCACCAAGCCCGTTGGGCATTATTTTTTTGGCCGTTTCAGATTCACACTTACTTATCGTCCAGGGCCCAAGAACGGGAAGCCTGATGCTCTCTCCCATCAATAAGTCTCCGAGGAGGGCCTTCCCAGCCCTGAGACCGTTCTTTCACCATCCTGTGTAGTAGCTGCCCTCACCTGGGAGATCGAATCCATAGTCAAAGAGGCCCAACGGACTCAACCTGACCCAGGCAATGGGCCCCCCAATCGTCTCTTCGTGCCCGACTCTGTTTGGTCTCAGGTTCTCCATTGGGGGCACACATCTCATTTCACCTGCCATCCCGGAATTGATCGGACACTGTCATTTCTGAAGAGACATTTCTGGTGACCCTCCATGGACACTGACACTCGCTCCTTTGTCTCTGTCTGTTCTGTATGTCCCACCAACCACCTGCTGGTTTGCTTTGTCCCCTACCTGTCCCTAGCCACACTTGGTCCCACATTGCTGTGGACTTTGTTACTGAACTACCCCCTTCACATGGTAACACTGCCATACTCACTGTGGTGGACCTCTTCTCCAAAGCTGTGCACTTCGTAGCCCTTCCCAAACTCCCTACAGCCCATGAAACTGCCGACCTCCTTGTTCATCATGTCTTCCACCTTCACGGACTTCCCTCTAACATTATTTCTGACCGGGGCCCCAACTCATCTCTCAAGTCTGGAGATCCTTTTGGCAAGCCCTTGGAGCCTCAGTAAACCTGTCTTCCGGCTTCCATCCACAGACTAATGGTCAAACAGGATGAGCAAACCAGGATTTGGAAGCAGCACTATGCTGCATAACCACCAACAACCCATCATCCTGGAGCACCCTTCTCGCTTGTGTAGAGTACGCCCACAACTCCCTGGTCAGCATCGCCACCGGAATATCTCCCTTCGAACGCTCCCTCGGTTACCAACCCACTCTGTTTCCCGCACTTGAAGATGATATTGCTGTGCCTTCAGTTCAGGCCCATCTCCACAAGATCTGGAAGGATGCACACATGGCCCTGCCCCGCTCAGCTGACCACAACTGGAGGATTGCCGATTGCCGTTGAATTCCTGCACCAACTTATCGGCCTGGGCAGAAGGTTTGGCTCTTATCAAAAGACAAGAGTCAAAGAATGAACCCAAGAAGCTCACCCTTCACTACCTGGGACCATTCTAGATTGAAAGCATTATCATCCCCTTGGTGGTCAGACTCAAACTGCCTGGATCCATGCACATTCATCCCACTTCCCACGTTTCCCAGTTGAAACCAGTATCTGTCAGCCCTTTGTGCCCTCCTGCCGAACCCCCTCCACCCGCCCGGATCATTGACGACAACCATGTGTACACCATGCGGTGAATACTGGATGTGCTCCGCCGAGGCAGAGGTCTCCAGTACCTGGTCGATTGGGAGGGATACGGCCCGGAGGAATGCTCCTGGATTCCCTGCTCCTTCATCCTGGACCCTTCCCTCATCCATGATTTCCATCAAGACAACCCGGACAATCCTGGTGGTTCGCCTGGAGGCTCCCATTAAGGGGAGGTATTGTCACGGTCCCGATCGTTAATTCCCTGTGCTTCTCTTAATTTCCTTTGATTGTGCCATGGTCCCGACCGTTAATTTGCCATTTGCTTCTAATTCTCTTTGATGATGACATACCTGGTTTTCATCAAGACCCGCAGCATAAGAACCCCGGTGTTACAACCACTAGTTGCTAGATCATTGGTTTTGCCTGTGTGGTAATTAACATTTCCCGGCCACTTTGGACTGTGTGTTCTAAGTTTTGCTCCAGTTTCAAGAATTACCTATGAAACTCCGTCTCTCCGTGTCAAGGCTCTGTGTCAAGATCCCACCCGTTTGCTGTTCATCGTTCACATTGCATAAGCATCCTAAATCAATCTCCATGCCTGTGTCCTGCATTTGGGTTCACTTCATTCACTCATTGCAACATATCCATAGGTTGTGGGAACCGTTCAGTGTTGGGGTGAGTGAAGCTGAGTGAAGTTACCCCTCTGGGTCAAGAGCCTGATGGTTGAGGGGTAATAACTATTCCACAACCTGCTGGTGTGGGTCCTGAGGCTTCTGTACCTACTTCCTGATGGTAGCAGTGAGAACAGAACACAGTCTTGATGGTGAGGGTCCTTAATACGGATGGTGCTTTCCTACAACAGTGCTCCTAATGATGGGAAAGACTATACATGTAGTGGACTGGGCTGTCTCCACTACTTTTTGTAGGCTTTTATGTTCTAGGGCATTGACGTTTCCATACCAGGCTGTGATAGAACCAGTTAATGAACTTCCCAGCTCACACCTATGAAGTTTGTCAAAGTTTTAGATAACATGCCAAGTCTTTGCGAACTTCTTAGAAAGTAAAGGCTTAGTTGTGCTTTCTTTCGTGCTGGACCCTGGAGAGATCCCCTGAAATGATAACACTGAGGAATTTAAAGTTGCTGACTCTCTTCACCTCTGATCCCCCAATGAAGACAGGTTCAGGGACCTCCGGTTTCATCCTGAATCAATAATCAGCTCCTTGGTCTTGCTGACATGGAGTGGGAGGTTATTGTTGTGGCACCACTCAAACAGATTTGAAATCTCCCTCCTATATGCTGATTTGTCACAATCTTTGATTCAGCCAATGAGTGTTGTTGTTGGCAAAAACTTATAAATATGACATTGGAGCTGTGCTTATCCTCACAGTCATGATTATAAAGTGAGTAGAGCAGGGGGTAACTTTCATATTGCACATAGACTTCTAAATCAATGCATTCCAGGAGTGGGAAGGATGGTCAACGAGCACTACCAGCTCTGAATAAGTTAGTGAGGCCACATTACCAATTCTCAGTTCAATCTACTTGAACTGCAAGGGAAAAGACTCTGCTTCCAGCTAGCAGATATCTGTGTCCATACAGCATGCATATCCAGCTGGCAACCTTCTAGCTGAAACTTAGCAAAGTCATAAATCACTACATAAAGTCATAAATCACTGTTCACTCTAATGTGAAACAAATTCTTATCTCTATATGTTGCAAGGATGTCGTCTGCGTAAAAAGAATGATGATACATTTTGTATTGCAATCAAACCACTGATCAGGTATGCCCCGATTACTGAGTAGCCCAGAATGGCCTCTGCCATTTTTTACTGTTTCTACCAAATATTACAATTAATGATCTGTATCAATAGTTATTTAATTATGACTTTACAGTTTTGGACTTGTTTTCCTATCTGGATAGAGTAAAGGTGGGAATTGACGCCCATTCAATGGTTGTAGTACTATGATGTTGCAACTCTTAAACCCTGGTTAGACCATACCTGAAACGTTGTGTTCTGTTCATTGCAGGAAGGACATGGATGTTTATGAGAGCATGGAGAGGAGACTTACTGGGACACTGTTAGGATTAGAAAGCATTCCTTATGAGGATAGGTTGAGCAAGCTAGGACTTTTCTCTTTGAAGCAAAGGGGGATGAGAGGTGACTTGATGGAGGTGTACAAGATAATAAAAGACAAAGATGGTGTGGAGATCAGGAGACATTTCCCCAGAGCAGAATGTTAAGGTTATTGCTGTGGTACCACTCAAACAGATTTTAAATCTCCCTCCTACATGCTGATTTGTCACAATCTTTGATTCAGCCAATGAGTGGTGTTGTTAAGTATGACATTGGAGCTATGATTATAAAGTGAGTAGAGCAGGGGGTAACTTTCATATTGCATAGACTTTCATATCAATGCATAATGTTAAGAGGAGACATAATGTTCAGCTGATTCAAGGAAAGTACAAGGGGCAAGTTCTTTACATAGAGAGTCATGAATGCTTGGAACACCCTTCCGGGGGTGAGGGTTATAATGAGGGTTATTTAAGAAACTCTTAAATACCACATGGATGCTAGAAAATTGGAAGGCAATATGGGTGGGAAGGGTTAGAATGTTTTCAGAATAGATTAAAAGGACAGTATAACATCAAGGGCCAAAGGGCCTGTACTGAGCTGTAGTGTTCTACACTTGCATGAAGAAGTTTGGTAATCCTTTGCAATTACCTGGTTTTCGGCATTAATTATAAAATATAGTCTGATCTTCATCTAAGTCACAATGATAGACAAACACAATCTGCCTAAGCTAATAACACAGAAACAAATGTACTTTTCATGTCTTTATTGAACATATTGTTTAAACATCCACAGTCCAGGCTGGTAAAAAAATATGAATGCTTGTATTTAATAGCTAGTAGAACCGCCTTTAGCAGCAATAACCTCCACCAAATGTTTCCTGTAGCTGCTGATCAGACTTGCACAATGGTGAGGGGGAATTTTAGACCATTCCTCCATACAAAACTGTTTTGGTTTATCAATATTTCTGTGATACCTTGCAAGAACAGCCCTCTTCAGGTCATGCCAATTGGGTTAAGGTCTGGACTCTAAGCTGGTCATTCCAAAACATGAATTTTCTTCTTTTTAAACCATCTGTTGTTGATTTACTTTTGTGTTTCTGATCATTGTTTTGTTGCATCATCCAATCTCCTTTAAGCTTCAGGTGACGGACCACTATTCTGACATCCTCCTGTAAAATGCCTTGTTACAATTTTCAATTCATTGTTCCCTCTGTGATTGCAAGCTGTCCAGGCTCTGAGGCAGTAAAGCATCCTTAAACTAGGATGCTCTTTCCACCATGCTTCACAATTGGGAAGAGGTTTTGCTGTTGGTGTCCAGTGCCCTTTTCCCTCCAACCATAGTGGTGTGCATTCCTGTCAAAAAGTTAAACTTCTGTCTCATCCATCCACGGAACAATGTCCCAGAAGAGTTGTGGAATATCGAGGTGGTCTTTGCAAACTTGCAACACGCAGCAATGTTCTATTTTTTTGGAGAGTAGTAGTTTCTCCATGATCTCCTTCCACAAACACCCTTTTTGTTCAGTTTTCCTTATACTGGACACATAAACAGAGACTTTAGCAAGTTCTAGATATTTTTGCAGTTCCTTTGCTGTTACCCTTGGGCTCTTTTTCACTTATAACCATATAACAATTACAGCACAGAAACAGGCCATCTCGGCCTGTCTAGTCCGTGCCAAACGCTTACTCTCACCTAGTCCCATTGGCCCGTACTCAACCCATAACCCTTCATTCCTTTCCTGTGCATATACCTATCTAATTTTACTTTAAGTGACAATACCGAACCGGCCTCTTCCATTGGAAGCTCATTCCACACAGCCACCACATTCTGAGTAAAGAAATTCCCCCTCGTGTTACCCTTAAACTTTTGCCCCCTAACTCTGAAATCATGTCCTCTTGTTTGAATCTTCCCTACTCTCAATGGAAAAAGCCTATTAACGTCAACTCAATCTATCCCCCTCATTATTTTAAATATCTCTATCAAGTCCCCCTCAATCTTCTATGCTCCAAAGAATAAAGAACTACCTTGTTCAACCTTTCTCTGTAAATTAGGTGCGGAAACCCAGGTAACATTCTAGTAAATCTTCTCTGTACTCTCTCTATTTTGTTGATATCTTTCCTATAATTCAGTGACCAGAACTGTATACAATGCTCCAAATTCAGCCTTACCAATGCCTTGTACAATTTTAACATTACATCCCAACTCCTATACTCAATGCTCTGATTTATAAAGGCCAGCATACCAAAAGCTTTCTTCACTACCCTATCCACATGAGATTCCACCTTCAGGGAACTATGCACCGTTATTCCCAGATCACTCTGTTCTACTGCATTCTTCAATGCCCTACCATTTACCATTTATGTCCTATCTGGATTATTCCTACCAAAATGTAGCACCTCACACTTATCAGCATTAAACTCCATCTGCCATCATTCAGCCCACTCTTCTAACTGGCCTAAATCTCTCTGCAAGCTTTGAAAACCTACTTCATTATCCACAACGCCACCTACCTTAGTATCATCTGCATACTTACTAATCCAATTTACCCCCCCTCCCATCATCCAGATCATTAGAGTATATAACAAACAACATTGGACCCAGTACAGATCCCTGAGGCACAATACTAGTCATCGGCCTCCAACCTGACAAACAGTTATCCACCACTACCCTCTGGCATCTCCCATCTAGCCACTGTTGAATCCATTTTACTACTTCAATATTAATACCTAATGATTGAACCTTCCTAACTAACTAACTAACTAACTAATTAACTAACACTTCTTTCAGCATTTTACATTGTGCTCTTGCTGGATGCCCACTTCTAGGGAGAGTAGCATCCTCTATTTGTATTTCCTCTATTTGTAGCCTTACTGTGGGCTGATGGATGTTCAGGTCTTTAGAAATGCTTTTGTAGCCTTCTCCAGCTTTATGCATCTCTGAAAGTTGTTTTGATCGAGACATGGTACACATAATTAGATCTTTCTTGAGAACTGCAAGCTCTGTCAAAGCTCTGACTTTGTGAGTCTTTTTTATAGGGCAGGGCACCTCTACAATCCACACCTCCCAACTAATCTTATTGATGGGAACACCTGACTCCAAATGGCTTTTGTAGAAGGCATTACGCCAGAGGTTCACATACTCTTTGAAACTAGATTGTAATTATTTAAGTGGTGTATTCAGTAGTGATGATAAGAAGTACAATTGTTTGTGTGTTGTTAATGTAGGCAGATTGTATTTATCTATTAATGTTACTCAGATGAAGATCAGACCACATTTTATGAATCATTAATGCAGAAAATTAAAGAATTCATTTCAAGAGAACTAGAATATAAAAGCAAGGATGTAACACTGAGGCATTATAAAGTATGGTAAGGCCTCACTTGGAGTGTTGTGAGCAGTTTTGGGCCCCATATCTTAGAAAGGAGGTTCACAAAAATGATTCTAGGATTAAACTGCTCATCATATGAAGAATGCTTGAAGGCTCTGGGTTTGCATTCACTGGAATTCAGAAGAATGAAGGGTGATCTCATTGAAACCTATCAAATGGTGAAAGGCCTTGATAGAGTAGATGTGGAGAGGTTGTTTCCTATGGTAGGAAAGTCTAAGACCAGAGCTCACAGCCTCAGAATAGAAGGGCATTCTTTTAGAGCAGAGAGGAGGAGGAATTTCTTTAGCCAGAGAGTGGTGAATGTGGAATTTGTTGTCACAGGCAGCTATGGAGGCCAAGTCTTTATGTATATTCAAGGCAGAGGCTGGTAGATTCTTGATTGGTCAGGGCCTGAAGGACAAAGCAGACTCAATAGGCCAAATGGCCTAAATCTGCTCCTATATCTTATGGTCCTATGGGCTTAAAGCCTGGCAATTGCAAAGGGTTCACAAACTTTTTCTTGCAACTGTAAGTTCTATTATAGAATCAGCCAGGTTAATTAAAAAGAAATTCCAAAGAATCACTTGAGTTGTACAAGTGAACTTCAGGTAAGTATAGCAGTATTTCATGTTTGAACAAGAAGCATTCTCAACCCAGTGCCCTACTGAATTGAGTCTGCTTTACATGTGAGCTAGGAGGAGATGTCAAAGTCAAGCCCGAGCCTTTCTTATGTGTGCACATGGAGATGTTATATGAAGATCACTACTCAGCAATCAGATATGGGAACCCTGGCTAGTTTATTCCTGTATTTTTCCGAATTCAGAAATATGAAGTTACAATTCATTCCAGACTAGATGAAGTTGGGATCTAGTACCAGTGCCAATAGTGTATACAACTGACAAGCCATGTGGAGTTTGTAGAGTGTGTTTTTTAAATAATGCAGCTAGCATTCGCCTGAATAAATCAAGAACAAGTTTAAAAGAAAACATATAAAGATGAAAACTTGCCATATGTTAGCACTGCCTTCTAGGGCTCTGTAGATTACTGAGAGAGTCTTGCCAGCCAAATTGCAACTGCCTGCTTTTGGGCATTGAGTCACCACTAAATCTCTGACTCCAGTACATTCACAAGCAACGAGCGAAGTTTGAGATGGCTCAGCATCAGTCACACATGTTGCCTTGTGCAGCCCACCAGCAGAAACAGTCTTGCCAGGAATCCCCACCCTGCTGATTTCAAAGAGAATTCTAGACTTGCAGAGTGCAAAGCCAGAAGTCCTTGTTTCACTTAATTTTAACCTTCATAATTATTCCTGCGTTTTCTATTTTAAAATTTTCTTATGTTTTGCTACTTGCACTTTAATAGATTTTATTTGAATTTAAATGTCTTGTTCAGAAACACTTAAATGACTGTTAGTATTAATGATGATTTTAACAGGAGGCAAACTTTCACCTTGGAAAAGTCATTGGCAGATCACTGCCCGAGGCCTGATTGCTGATGGATTTTGTTGCCTGATCCAGCCTGCAGGGGGCCAGGTAAGGGCTGGTGTGTGGGGAACATGGGCTGCATTATCTAATCCATTTTCTTTATCTGCATCTTTACACCTTGACATCAACACTTCCCTAATTTCAATCACTGATTTTTTTTTTTGTGCCATTTAGTGTAAATCTATAACAATACACCAAAATAGGACTTCCCTCTTCTAAAGTATTTATGATTGTGATCTTCTTGTAGTTGGATGCAACAATTATGTTTTAATTGAGCTTACATGTCTCTCTGGATTGGTACCATTTAAATTTATGAACAAAACAGCAGATAAAAATAGTACCTTTTGAGAAGACATTAGTCATTTTCCCATGAAATTTACTAGAAATTATTTAGTTTGAGAGAGAAACTGATGATGTGACTGTACTCAGTATTTCGTGCTGCAGAAGGAAACCTTTCAGTCAATCAGCTACATGCTGACTGTCTGAGCAATACCTTTCTCCAAATTATTTCCCTAAAACCTTTTCTCTCTTGGAGCTGCCATCAGTTCTGCTCTGGTTCATCTAATACTCAGCTGCACTGAGGCAATTTACCTACCAACTGGCATATCTTTGGGATGTGAGAGAAAGCACAGGGAAACCAAGACACTGCAAATCCCACATCTGATCAGCATCTGATGTCAGGGTCAAACCCTGATCACTGGAGCTTTGAAGCATTGGCAATAACAGCTCTATTGTGTTCCCATCGAACATGTTTTGCTTGAAAATGAAACGATATTCACAAATGCTAAATGCTGAAAAACTGGGATCTATGTCATGAAAGTATCAGGCCTAAAGAGGAACTTGAAATTGGGGTAGCAGGAAAACGGTCTACAGTTAAAGACTGGATAGTTATTTGGTCCCAGAACAGTAGCAAAGACAATAGAAGCAACTAGTCAGAAACACAACCTGATTTGAAAGAACAAGTTATTTAAAAAGTGTATAAATATTGTGAGGAAAAAAACTTATCTAGCAAGATGTGCAATATTTATTGAGAAAGCCACTGAGAAAAGATCTTTTCAATACTGCAGACGAGTTCTCGCAGAAAGCAATAAATCTATTTCTCCAGGATTATAATTGCAATACAAGTATAAAATGGAACCAAAGTGTCAGCCGGTTTTACTAGTTCTAGAAAATATACCAACTCTTCTTAAATGGTCATTTGGTCATTCTTAAATGGTTCAGGATGATATGTTCCATTCGAGTCCTCTGGTTTCCAGGGTGACCCACAGATTTCACCATAGATGCAGCCGTTGGGTGGAGTGATTACATTCATTGACCGTCCTTCCACTTCTTGTTCCCATTCTGCTCGGAGCCTTCTTACTGAATTGCCTTGGACCAAAGATTCTCAAGGGGTGGTGGGGGCATTGGGTATTTTTGAAAGGAAATTTTAAGGAGGTCCTTGAAACATTTTTTTAGTCTTCCTAAAAACTACTTTATTTGATGGGACTTGGTGCAGACCACTTCTTCCAGGAGCCATCCAACTGAAGTTGGCTGAGGATGTTGGCCTGGGACAGATCATGGATGTTACTTTACCTGCCCTGCGTATACGGATCGTGCAGAAGCAGAGCTGATGGGAGTTTCTCCAGTGCTTTGAAGTAAGTTGTTAATATCTCTAAATATTTATATTTATTTATAATTATGTGGTCTTTGTCAGTTAGTCTTTTATCAATTATGGTATTGTCTGCACTGTTGAAACTATATGTTAACTATAAATATATGTAACTATGTGGTTTTGTGTAGGTCTTGTAGCTTTAGTTTTATCTGATGGGTTTGTAGTTTCTTTCTGGGGAACATGCTAAGACGGTAGCGCGATATTGATACACAGCAGCCTCTCTGCCCTCTGGATTGGGGATTACCAAACGTTATGTGGTTTTTCTTGTGTGGTCTATTTTGTGCTTTTTCGTGATATCATTCCAGAGAACGTCGTCTCATTTTTTAACTGCATTGTATTTGTGGTTTATAAATGACAATAAACTGAATCTGAATCTGATATTAGTAATCGAGGACTTGGTGTTGGGGTTGATATCTCCATTTTACTCTTCCTGTTCCTGTGTTGGTCATTGCTGATGGAATGGTGCACTGATACTTGTCCTTTTTGAGACATGGCTGTGGACTAAACAGTCACAAGCTAGATAGAAAAGTACTTGTGCCTGAGAGGAGCAGAAGACATTTACTGAAGTTGCTGGATTTATGAGAGATAAACATAGGAAGAATTTGCTGACCTGGGTAATTAAAAGCAGCAAGGACATATGTTTCAGTTTGAACATTTTTCTTTTGTCAATGGCAGTGCGAAACTTGCAATCCAATTGAATTGATTTCAGATTTCTAATTGAATAGACATAGTTAACTAAAGAAGAACAAAATCTTGGGCAAAAAGGAGAAAAAACAGTGTTAACAGCTCCAGAAGAAACAGTCAAAGTAAAGAACTAGATTTTAAATGATGCCAAATAGTTTCAGCTGTAGAATTAATAACTCGTGAAACATTATAATAGCTACTATGTCAAGGCTTCCAGACCTAAAAGTAAAGTCCAGATGCTAAAATGTCCTCAGAAGAAAAGGAAATAATAGCACTCTTCCAAATATCAGTGAATCACAATGCAATTAGTTGCCAACTGACTGGCAGCATTAGAAACTTAGGAGTTAAATGTAAAGTGAATCAATTAGGTTTTTCCAACTGTGGTACAGAAAGGGATCTTGTTCTGCAGTGTCTATTGTTTATTCCTCTCCATCAATGCTGTCTGACCTGCTGAGTTCTTCCATTTTGTGTTTTGTGTGTGTTACAATAAAGGTCATGTTATTAGGCTCTGTTTTGTTTTTCTAATTTGTTATCAAATGAATGTAAATGCCATAGCATTAATGCAACGAAACTTTAAGTTTTCTTCAGTATTAAATTCTGGAAATCATACATATAATATTGCTTGAATGTTTCTTAAAATGCTAGAGCCAGCGTTTCTCTTGAAAGTTTACTCTGGCAATTGTCCAGATGGCCTTTCAAGCAATTCTATGCCCTTGACTGCAAAGTATCAATTAAATTATGACACATCTTTTATCCTATTTTTAATAGTGCATGTACCAACAATTTTCCCATTTGTGGCCACAAGTATCTTCAATCATTTTCATAACTAAGAAAGATCAAATACAATGTGAGTTTTCTCTGCCCTCCCTAGAGGATTGCTGTCAGCTCTAGATATGGAAAATAAAATGGAACTCTATCTTTGTAAATTTATCTTTTCCCATAATTGACAGTTTTTAAACTTGGATTACTTGGCTATTTCTTCCATATGAATTTTCTTTTTGTAAACCTGAAGAACATAACCAGTTTTCAAATTAGGACTGATCCATGTTGCAAACATACGCAAGAAAAGCATTTAATGTATTTTGGAAGTATGCCATCCTGTTAGTCTGTTGTCAGTTTACACCTCCTACTCCATCAATTTCAGTTTTTTCATGACTTGCCCTGCTTTGCTACTTGTATTTACCCATGAGGACATAAGCAATAAAGGCACGAATTGGCCAACTGGCCCCTCATGCCTTCTCCACCATTTGATAACATTATAGCTAATCTTGTACCTCAGTGTCATTCTTTTACAATATCCTGATGATCATTAACATCTAAAAAAAATCCATCAATTCCTGTTTTGAAATTATCCAGTGATAGCTCTCTCTGGGTAAAGACATTTCTCCTTTGATAGATCAAATAGAACAGTGCTTTCTGTTGAATTACGCTGCTTGGTCTTTATGCTTTGCACTTTTGCATTCTTTGCACGGCAATTCCATTCTATCCCCTCGGCTTATCTTCTTCTTTATCTGCAGGGCCAGTGAGCATAGGCAAAAGTTGATAGGTCGGGGGGGGGGGGGGGAGAGGGTGTTAGATTTCTCGCTCACAGGGACCGTTTCTAGGGAAGACAAAATTACACCGTCAAGAAGGATGGTTTGCACCTCAAGGTGAACATCTTCTGTGCCCTTGCTGCTGAGGCAGATTTCAACTAATTGTCTGTGGAACGGCATGCAGAGTAGATGTACTGCTTTGGGCTGGGAGGTGAGAGGGGGTGGCAAGGAAGGGACGTGTATATATAGACAACTAACAGCTTTGTTCTGTAGAAGGAGCAGGTCTGGGAACGCAAAGATACATAGGAGAACTGGAAGACTAAATTTTAGAACACAGAACATCACATCACAGTAGAGGTCTTCAGCCCATAATGTTGCACCACATTTTTATACCTTCCCTCCCACATAGCTCTCCATTTTTCTATCATCCTTTTGCCTATCCAAAAGTCTCTTCAATGTCCCTATTTAGCTGCCTCCACTGGCAATACATTCCATGCACCCACCACTCTCAGTATATAAAAAAAAACTTGCCTCTGGCACAACCCTTATAATTTTCCTCTGATAATATTATGCTCCCCCACCCCCTCTTTTTAGCCATGTCCAACTTGGAAAAAGACTCTTCTTATCTTTAAATTTCTATCAAGTCATCACTCATCCTCCTTTGCTCTAGAGAGAAAAGCTATAGCTCACTTAACCATGTCACGCAATCTGATCCAAATCTCCTCTGATCTCACTCTACGGCTTCCACTTCCTATCCTATGAGGTGACAATATTCCAAATGTGGACTAAGCAGGGTTTTACATGACCTTGTGGTTCTTGAACTCATTGAGGACTTAGATAGTGTGTGGTCCCAATCACCATGGAACAGGAAGGGTGTGATTGCACTGGAGTCTATGTAGAGAGGATTCCCTTGGATGCAGTGTTTCAGTTATGAGAAAATACTGGATGGGTGGGGTTAATTTTCTTTGAAGCAGGGGAAGCTTGGTGGGGGCTGGGGGACAACTCAGTAGAGGTATAAAAATGTATAAAATCATGAGGGTATAGAAGGTATGGTGTAGACATATGGATAGTGAGAAACTTTTCCCCCCATAATGGAAACAGTAAAATTCTGGGGCATAGTTTTAAGGTTATGAATAAGAGGGGTTAAAAGGGCTCTAATGATTTTCTTTTCATTTGGAGAGTGTTTTAAATCTGGAACATATTGCTTGAGTGGATGGTTTACACAAATTATCTTGCAACATTTTTGGAAGCATCTAAATGAATATTTGAATCACCAACACATCAAAGGTATAGACTAGGAGCTGGTAAATGGGATTAGTATGGATAAATGAAGGGTCTCAGCCCAGAACATCCACTGTTTCCTCATTTCCATCGATGCTTCCTGGCCTGAGGGCCTGTCTCCAGCAATTTGTGTGTGTTGTTTGGGTTTGCAGCATCTGCAGATTTTCATGTGTTAGTAGTTTGCATTGATATGTATAGTGGGCTGGAGGTGTTGGTCTGGTTCCTTATGGTTGTTGTATGCAGGACTGGTAATGGGACAACTTCCCACTACCTATTAAATGCTCCTAATGGTGTGCACCTCAAATAGTCTTTTACAACCAGGTCCAGCTTCTGGCCTTCATGTGTAGCTTAGCTACTAAACCTAGAAGAATCATTTCTACTGACAGGAGAAGGGGCAAAGTTGGGTTACTGGCACTTTAAAACTAATTGCTTTTGGCAGATGGGGTTCGTCAGCCATGGTTGACAGGTCATTTAGGAGAAGGAAGACTCTAAGCTCAAACTTCAGCTGCTTGTGGCTATACCCATTCACGGGGAAGGATTTGGGCGTAAATCCCAAGGGAAAAATCCAAAGCTGGACCCCCTAAGGCAGTCCTGCATTGAGTTCCATGCTGACTACCAGTTCCGGTGATGCTGCTGGTGCCAAACTGTGTCAGTCTCTGCCATACCTTGGGGTTCATCTGCCATTCCTTAGTGTTGCCTGGAGGGGGGGAGCTTGCTACATGGGCAACATTATTGTACTGGCCAGGCTTGCATACCAAGAGAGCAAGGATGCAACAACCATGATCGACCCTGATCACAGAGGCCTCAGTTTGTCATTCAGGTCATGGTCTGTGCTACAGCTCTGAGAAGTGGGCACGTACTCTTACGAACACTTTCCAACGTCTATGGTGCTGTCCAAATATAATAGGGAAAGCTTCTTCCAAAACCTAGCTGCTGAGGTGCTCACGCAACGGATGGCTCAATGCGATTTGAAATGTGGCTCTTCTTAACTACCCTCATGGCCCTGGCTCATTACCCAATGTATGTTCGGGATTTCAGGGTAGATGGCCAAGCAAAGAACTTGTTGGCAGAATGTCATGCGAAGCAACCCTTCCTCATCTGGACGTCTCCCTCAGTGAACAGTGCATTCACATGCTCAAGTGTTCATGTCGGGATGGCGTAACAGCTTCAAGGCTGTGTGGACTCTGATACAGTATATCTCAGAGACCAGAGCTTTAAATAAAGGTAGGAACAGTATCCCTCTGTGGCAATCACAGTAACCATTTCTTCCTGTGTGCCAGGATGGTTGTACCTTTTAGGGCTGAAGCCATTCTCTGGATGCCGCACAGCAAACTGCCAGGAGGATCATAAAGTGGGGTGACGTCCTGTGAGGAATCAAGCAGCTATTGCCTTAGCTCTTGCTCCTGGCAGTAAACTAGTCTAACACTGTATTGGGTTATTATTGTCATATGCACTGAGGTACAGTGGAAAAGTGTGTGGCACATTCTGTTCAGATGGTGCACACACACAAAGGTTTTCACTGGGTATATGAATACCACACTCACTGAAGGAGAGGTTTAAACACATTTTGGGCCAATGTTATGGGGAATCTGATTGGTATTAGGGCTTCAAGAATTGGTGCAAATCAGTTTCTGGTCAATTTTTAAAGTTTCTTCACCCTGAGATATTAAAGTGAAAAGCTGTATCAATATAACTGGTGAGAGATGCTAAAAAGTTAGAGCAGAGCAGTTACATGGCTGGGTCTGTAATCCAGAAATAATCTTCAAAACGTCAATTTAACTCCACATTGGCAGTTTTTTCAATTTGAATGCTGCTTAAAGTAAACAATTATTAAAAACTTACAAAAAGAATTTGTGTTACTTCAGTTCTGTCTAACATAATATTAGTCTGTACTTTGCAGGGAAACCAGCTGCTAAAGTTCCCCATGGAGGGATTGTAGTCAGCAGTGACAGTCCACAGTTCTCATGGAACAATGTGGCCATTTTTTGAATGTACTGCTGAATCATACAGTGGTCAGGAAGAATTACTAGATTATGGTAATTTCCCACCATTTGCATTTGGAGTTCCTGTAGAAGCAACCTTTGCCAGGTCAATTTTTTTATATCTCAAAAAGAGTGAGGTGGCATTTTTGGAAGAACAACATCAGATTGAGAGCAGATTTTAATATTTCTATTTGACTGTGAATCCTTTCTCCATTCCTGAAGAAGCTGCACAACTTGCCCATAAGGAAATTTTGGTCCACTTACATACCGTGTGACATTTCGATTGGTACCAGGAAGAAAAATAAATTGAGGAGATTAAATGAAGGTGAACAATGTGTGGTCACAAGCTGTGGTTTGACTATAAATCTTTCCTAACTACATAATTAATATTAAAGCTTTTTTGGTGGGAAAGAACTCTTTGATGCCCAAAACCATTTAGTGGATATTGCAAGGAATACATTATTAGTGTTGTCATAATTATGAAAAGATGTATTGAATGCTTTCTCTTATTCCAAGATACTTCAAAACAATTTATTTCTTTATTACTTTAAAATCCCATCACGTGAACAAATGCTTCAGGCTCCCTCAACCTGATTTTGCTTTGCTTTGCAGAGTGGTATAGCTGTACATACTGATTTACAAGTGATATTTCACCAACACCCATTCAAAACAAGAAACTGGTCTAGTTTTTAGGCAGTAGACCTTTTTCAGCTGCCTTCATTTGATTTTGTTGGTTTGAAAATTGTTTCCTGTCCCACCAGCAGTACAATGGCATGGTCGTTAAGTTACTGGATGTAACCAGAAGCCTGGGCCTTTAGTTCAGAAATCTGAGTTTGAAATGTGTCTTCACAACTAAGAAATTTAAAGTTTAGTAATTAAATAAATCTGGAATAGGAATCCAGACTCAGTAATAGTGATCGTGAAAGTACAGAATTTTATAGAATCCCACTTGGTTCATGGATGTCACTCAAAGAAGGAAGCTAGCTTGTCCTTGTCTGGTCTGGTTTGTATGCGACTCCACATTATTATGGACTCTTTACCGTTTGAAATCGCCCTGCAGGTCCTTTGCTAAAGGAGCAGTTTAGGGATAGTCAATAAATGCCTGACTTACCAGTACACACTAACTTGCTCTTCAACTTGTCACTAAAGATTAAGTTTAAGCACTATGTATAAGTACCATCTTAGTAGTAGTGCTGATCCCGGAAGTTAACTATTTCAAGCCTCCAATCAGGTTTTGAAATTATTATGTTTTCATTTATTAATTTAATGTATTGTTCACCCACTTTAAATCTTGTTCTTTCTGAGTTTAATTCAATATCTTTTAAACTTTATCAGTTTAGATTCATGATTTAAATATGGTCCCAATTAATACATCCTCTCATCAATAGCAAGACTATACACATCAGTGTTTACATTCCTGCATGCCATGGCATGATTTGTGGCAGCCAGAATATATTTACATTCAGGGCATTAATAGTAAATTTTGGCCTCTTGTGTGGAAAAAGTGACAGCATTGCTTTATAGCCCATTGCCTTTAAATTGCAGTAATTAGAAACATGCCTACCTTCATATGACAGCTGATAGTTTGCTTGACAGTGTCCCTGTTCATTAGTTATGGCATATGAAACCTCAAAAGACCAAAGAGAAAACTGCTGCTCATTTGTTTCTATTAATTAGAATGTACACTTTATTTGAGACAGTGTGCAGCATCTTATTTCCATTTCAAATATTGTGAAGTTCTGCTTTCCTGATGCCAGGAGTTCTGAGCTTTGATTTTATAAGCTCTACAAGTGCATACCATGGAGCCTCGGGAGCCCCATATAAAGATTCATTCCATTTTCCTGTTAACTTGTAAACCCAGTTAACACAGCATTCAAGTTGATGATACCAAGAAGGCTTCAAAGTTCTGATTTGAAATTCACCCTTTGGGGCTACAACAAGGCATAAAGCAACTACTTGAAAGCTTCTCTATCCAGTATTTTTTTAAACGAGAGAAGTTGTTAAAGTGTAAGCACTAAAAAGATTCAGCTGGCTGACCCAATTGCAAGTACTTTATGGATTTTTGCGAAGAGTGACAATTTGCATGGCAGAAAAGAGTTTAGAAAATTAATGCTTATTCTAAAGGCAGGGAATAATTTCTTAAAGTTAAGCAACTGTTTGCTAGAAGGATGGCTGGAATGGGAATGAGGAAGCAGCAGTTTAGTGAGAATATAAACTTGTCTTTGAGCCTTTTTCACTCATTGACAACTCCTTCTCCAATCTGTTTTCCTTACCAAGGTTCCTGCATGACTAAAATCACTCCTACACTCCTGATTGAAAAGCTACAGAACCTGAGCCTCTGTACCTCCCTCTGCAATTGGATCCTCAGCTTCTTAACCCAATGACCACAATCTGTGCGGATTGGAAATAACATCTCCACCTCACTGATAATCAACATTAGTGCATCTTGGGGATGTGACCTGAGCCCACTATTCTACTCCCTTTGCACCCATATCTACGTGGCTACAAACAGCTCAAATGCTATCTTTAAATTTGCGGATGATTCAACCATTATTGGCAGAATCTCAGATGGTGATGAGAGGGCATACAGGAGCGATATATACCAGCTAGTTGAGTGGTGACTTTGCACTGAACATCAGTAAGATCAATGAGCTGATTGTGAACTTCAGGAAAGGTAAGATGATGGAACACACACCAGTCCAATGGAGCAATTTCAAATTCCTGGGTATCAATGTATCTGAGGATCTAACCTGGTCCCAACATATCGATGCAGCTATAAGGAAGGCAAGACAG
Source organism: Hypanus sabinus (assembly GCF_030144855.1). NCBI lineage: Eukaryota > Metazoa > Chordata > Chondrichthyes > Myliobatiformes > Dasyatidae > Hypanus > Hypanus sabinus. The sequence continues at coordinate 42,080,485 of NC_082716.1, read as the reverse complement.
TGCTATATTTCTTTAGGAGTTTGAGGAGATTTGGTATGTCATCTGCAATATTCAGATTTCTACAGATAAAGCGTGGGGAGCATTCTAACTGGCTGCGTTACTGTCTGGTCTGGGGTGGGAAGAGTGGATGCTACTGCACAGGATCAAAGTAAACTGCGGAGAGTTGTAAAATTAGTCAGCTCTGTCATAGGGCTACCCTCCGTAGTATCTAAGACAACTTCAAGGTGTGGTGTCTCAAAAAGATAGTATCCATTATTAAGGACCCCCACCACCCAGGGCATGCCCTTTTCTCACTGTTACCATCAGGTAGGAGGTACCGAAGCCTGAAGGCACACACTCCGTAATTTAGGAACAGCTTCTTTCCCGCTGCCACCTGATTGCTGTATGGATATTGAACCCATGAATACTACCTCTTTTATTTCTGTTTTTGCACTCACAGGTAAATAGGGTAGTTAAGAAAGCTTATGGAGTGTTAGCTTTCAGAAGTCGAGAGATAGAGTTTAAGAGTCACGATGTAATGAAGCTCTATAAAACTGGTTAGGCCACACTTGGAGTACTGTGTCCAGTTCTGGCTGCCTCACTATAGGAAGGATGTGGAAGCATTGGGAAGGGCACAGAGGAGATTTACCAGGATGCTGCCTGGTTTAGAGAGTATGGATTATGATCAGAGATTAAGGGAGCTAGAGCTTTACTCTTTGGAGAGAAGGAGGATGAGAGGAGACATGGTAGAGGTGTACAAGATATTAAGAGGAATAGATATAGTGGATAGCCAGCACCTCTTCCCCAGGGCACCACTGCTCAGTACAAGAGGACATGGCTTTAAGGTAAGGAGAGGGAAGTTCAAGGGAGATATTAGAGGGATATTAGAGGAAGGTTTTTTACTCAGAGAGTGTTTGGTGCGTGGAATGCACTGCCTGAGTCAGTGGTGGAGGCAAATACACTAGTGAAGTTTAAGAGACTACTAGACAGGTACATGGAGGAATTTAAGGTAGGGGGTTATATGGGAGGGAGGGTTTGAGGGTTGGCACAACATTGTGGGCCGAAGGGCCTGTAATGTGCTGTAGTATTCTATGTTCTGTGTTCTATGTTATTTAATATAACTATTTAACATAATATATAATTATTGTAGTTCAGTTTTTTTCCTATATTATCATGTATTGCATTGTACCACAGCCGAAAAGTTAACAAATTTCACAAGATATGCTGGTGATATTAAACCTGATTCTGATTCTTCCTAATGGCTCTCACTGTTCTGACATGCATTCTTCTTGTTACTACCTTTCAGGAGGAGGCACTCAAAACTTTGGGAACAGCTTCTTCCATTCTGCTATCAAATTTCTAAATTGACCTTGAATCCATGAACACTGCCTTTTTATATTTTTGTTGGCATTATTTACAGTGCCTATAAAATGTATTTACCACTACCCACCCCACCCCCTGGATGTTTTCATGCTTTATTATTTTAAAATATTGAATCACAGTGGATTTAATTTGGATTTTTTTGACTCTGATCAACAGAAAAAGAGTCTTTAATGTCAAAGCGAAAACAAATCTCTATGAAGTGATCTAAATTAATTACAAATATAAAACACAAACTAATTGATTGCATAAGTAGAGATCTTTATGTAGAGATCTATTTTCACTTTTACACAAAAGAGCCTTTTTCTGTTGATAGTGTCAAGTGGATATTTAGTAGATGCACCTTTGGCAGCAATTACAGCCTTGAGTCTGTGTGGATAGATCTCTATCAGCCTGGTACATTTGGACACTGCAACTTTTCCCCATTCTTCTTTACAAAACTGCTCAAACTCTGTCAAATTGCAGAAGGATCAAGTCTGGCCACAAATTCTCAGCTGGATTAAGGTCTGGACACTGACTTGGCCACGCCAAGACATTAACTTTGTTTCTATTAAGCCATTCCTGTGGAGCTTTGGACTTATGCCTGGGGTCATTGTTTTGCTGGAAAACAAATCTTCTCCTAAGTCACAGTTCTCTGGCAGACTGCATCAGGTTTTCCTCTAGGATTTCCCTGTATTTTGCTGCATTCTTTTTACCCTCTACCTTCACAAGCCCTGCAGGGCCTGCTGCAGTGAAACATCCCCTTGGTACGTTGCAGCTACCACCAGGCTTCACAGTAGGGATGGTATGTTTTAGATAGTGTGCCTAGCATTTAGTCTGATGGCCAAAATGCTCAATTTTGGTTTTATCAGACCAGAGAACTTTCTTCCAACTGAATTCAGAATCTCCCACATGCCTTTTGGGCAAACTCTAGCCAAGATTTCATGTGCGTTTTTTTCAACAATAGCTTTCTCTTTGCCATTTTCCCATAAAGCTGCGACTGGCGAAGCACAGTTGTTATATACGCAGTCTCTTCTATCTCAGCCACTGAAGCTTGTAATTCCTGCAGAGCTGTCATAGGTCTCTTGGTGACCTCCTGTCACCAGTCCCTTTCTTGCACGGTCACTCATTTTTTGAGGACAGCCTGCTCTAGGCAGATTTACAGCTGTGACATATTCTTTCCTTTTTTGATAATTGGCTTAACTGTACACCAAGCAGTATTCAGTGACTTGGAAGTTTTCGTGTATCTAACTCCTGACTTGTGCTTTTCATAACTTTTTTTGTGTGGAGTTGCTTGGAGTGTTCTTTTGGCTTCATGGTGTAGTGTTTGCCAGGATATTGACTCACCTGCAGTTAGACCTTCCAGATACAGGTGTACTTTTCCTACAATCAATTGAAACGCCTTGACTCCCCATGGTAATCTCTATTTAACTAATTATGTGACTTCTAAAACCAATTGGCTGCACCAGTGGTGATTTGGTGTGTTATATAAAAGGGGTAAAGGGAGAGGGGTTGAATGAATACTTTATGCAATCAAATATTTTGTGTTTAATATTTGTAATTAATTTTGATCACTTTGTAGAGATCTATTTTCACTTTGAAACTGAAGAGCCTTTTCCTGTTGATCAGTGTCAAAAAAACCCAAACTTAATTGACTGAGAGTCAATGTTATGAAACAATAAAACATGAAAACTTCCGGGGGGGGGGGGGGTGGAGAATACGTTTTATAGGCACTGTATTCATTTTGTATTATCATAAAAACTGTTAATTCAAAAGTAAAATGTTTCCAAATTTAATGGTGCTGCTGGTTTTGTGGCTATGGTCTTACTGATACTTGCTGAAAAATAGTGGTCAGAACAACTTAGATGTTGAAATACAAGCAGGTCCAGATATCTTTGCATGTGCATTCAGATGCTGAATCCCCAAAATATCTGAATGATGGACGAGAACATATTTATTAATAGTTCCCCTTACCAGGACAGATTCAGAGCTCATCTTGTTGAGATCATACTTGAGAATGGGTTCTTGGATGCTATATCCTGGCTCAGTGTCTGACCCCCAATTAATTTCAGTGGTGATTACTGGGAAGATAGGGGTGAAGGCAAGTTTCAATTTCAATGATTTGTGTACTGTTTTAGGTTGTCAATTATTTAACCATGTTTTAAACTAATTATTAAAATTTTAATTTTATTTAATTTTCATAGTTTTTAATTGCATCTCAATGACTGAATTCTAAATGTGGGTGGAAAATTATGAGAGGCATAGTCCTTTGAAAGGTATTATAATAGACAGAATATATAAATATTTGGATAGATATTCCATGATTCCATGATTAGGAATCGACAACATGGTTTTGTGTGTCTGACAGATTTTTTTGAGGAAGTTGCCGGGAAAGTTGATGAAGGAAAGGCAGTGGGCATTATCTGCATGGACTTGAGCAAGGTTGTGACAAAGTCCTGCATGGCTGGTGTGTCCAGAAAGTTAAATTGCTTGGCATTCAGGATGAATCAATCAATTGGATTCAATATTGGATTAGTGGGAGAATCCAAGGTGGATGGTAGCTCTTCTCCCCCAAGATAGGGGAGTTCAAAACTAAGAGGCAAAGGTTTAGGGTGAACTGGGAAAGATTTAAAAGGGGCATGAGGGACAAATGTTTCACGCAGAGGGTGGAGAGAGTATCATTTAAGAAGAACTTGGATAGGTATGTGGAGGGGTGAGATTTATAGTGGTATGAGCCAAATGCAGAAAATCGGGATTAGCTCGATGGGCACTGTGGCCAGCGTGAACTTGTTGGGCCAAAGAGCCTGTATCATGCTGTACTACTCTCTAATATTCCAATCGCTTTAACAGCTGGGGGGGATCTCATTGAAACCTGTGGAATATTGAAAGCCTAGATAGAGTGGAAGTAGAGAGGAGGTTTCACATAGTAGGAGAGTCTAGGAGCGGAGGGCACAGCCTCAGAATAGAAGCTTGTTCCTTTAGAGCAGAGGTGAGGAGTAATTTCTTTTGCCAGAGATTAGTGAATCTGTCGAATTCATTGCTAGAGATGGCTGTGGAAGACAAGTCAATGGGTATACTTAAACTGGAGTTTCAGAAGTTCAAGGAGAGGCAGAAGAATGGAGTTGAGAGGGATAATGAATCAGCCCTGATGAAATGGCAGAGCTGACAGATGGGCTAAATAGCCTAATTCTACTCCTCCACCGGTGAGGCCTCACCTTGAGTATTGTGAACAGTTTTGGGCCCCTCATCTTAGAAAAGATGTGCAGGCATTGGAGAGGGTGTAAAGGAGGTTCACAAGGAATGAAAGGGTTATTATATGAGGAACAGTTGATGGCTCTGAGTCTGTACTCACTGGAATTCAGAAGGATGAGGGGGGATCTCATTGAAACCTTTTGAATGTTGAAAGGCTGAGACACAGTGGATATGTAAAGGATGTTTCCTGTGGTGGGGGAATCTAGGACAAGAGGCCATAGTCTCAGGATAGAGGGGTGTCCTTTCACAACAGATGCGGAGAAATTTCTTTAGCTAAATGGAGGTGAATTTGTGGAATTTGTTGTCACAAACAGCTGTGGAAGCCAGGTTGTTGGGTAAATTTAAGGTGGATATTGATAGGTTCTTGATTGGACATGGAATCAAAGATTACGGGGAGAGGGCTGGGAACTGGGGTTGAGGAGGAGAGAAAAAAAGGATCAGCCATGATTGAATGGTGGAACAGACTCGATGGACCAGATGGTCTGGTTCTGCTCCTGTGTCTTATGGTCTTATGGCAAAACTGGGAAATAGGCTAACTGAACTTTTGGGCTTTCCATCTGTCAAAGAAGTTAAGGGCTGATTTATGTAGGTGCGTGTTAGTTGCACAATTTTGGGCCCTTGTCCTTCTCAAGCCTTGCCACTGAAGTTTGGAAAACTGATGGTTATCAAGTTAGATTTCTGCATCTGGTTATGTAGATTAGAGTGTAGATTAACCATGGTAAATTGCCAGCACAATCCAGCTCAGTAGGATGAGAAGTGATTTGGGGTTGGGGAAAAATAGCAGTGTACTGGGAGCTTCTGCTATTGTGGCAAATATTAAAAATGCATAGGTCCATTTATCGAACAATGGAATACATTTATAGTACAATGGAATACATTAGTACTGCATCAGGAGCATACTTAATAGATGTACTTAAATGTGCTAAAGAGGTAGAAATGAACATTGTTAATGTGCTTATTCTGCAGAGAAGTGCAAGAAGTTCCTTCATGATCTCTTTGGTTGAAATGTGCTACTGACCAGTTATTCTATCAACAGCACCTGACAATGCCAAAAGTAGATGCTGGAAGAGGGCTAGGGAAAAGGATGTGAGTGCCTTTTTTGATTAGCTAATTAAAAAATTAATGCAAAGTTGTTTTCCAAGCTCCAATCTTAGCAAACTAAAATCTAGTTTCTCTTAAATCAATTTCGTAACTTTCTTTGAAAAATGATTAAAAAGTGTGCTTGGCTTCATCACCAAAAATTGAAGATTGGCATTGCACTAAGTGTTTTGTGCCTGACTTGTGACAATCACAGAATTCTCTCTTGCTGTAGCACCTGAGGAACAACTTTTCCACATTGAGGATAGTGGGTAAATGGAATGAGCTGCCAGAGGATGTGTAGAGCCAGTTGCAATTAAAAGGCATTTGGACAGATAGGAAATATTTAGAGGGAAATGAGACTTTCTCAGGCTGGTAGCTTGGTTGGCAAGAAGGAACTGTGCAGAGGAGGTCATTTTTCACTGCCTCTTTGCTTGCCGCCTATCAAAGCACAGATTGTGGGAAACTCTAAAATTACTTTTGAAAGCACACGCATATTCTTAGTTGATCCAAAAATGTAAAAGATAGAAAATTCTGGAAATACTCAAGTTGAGCAGCTTGTCTGGAGAAAGAAACCCAATTAAAAAGAATTTATTGGCCATTCTTGTGGGGAAAGGTGATACATGATGTTTTGATATTTCCAAAAACTCTTCACAACAATGATGCTTTTCCTCTTCCTCCAGACTTGATACTAAATCTTTTACTCCCCATGAGGTCTATCCCTCTCCAGGCCAGACCACAATTGATGTCCTCCAACTTGGGGCTCTCCCTGGTCTTGAACACATGGCTTTGGGGAGCTCATCCAGTCAGGCTGGTGACTTCATCAATGAGGTCCTTCGTTAACACCACCCCGTCATATTGTTTAAGCCGCCAGCTGAAGCAATGTACCAGGATGTGCCACTTGGAGGTAGACAGAAGAGATTTAGGAGATGGATGAGGGCCAGTGATGCCCATCCACCATATGAAGCAGACTTCAGCTGCCAGACATCAAATGTACTGGGTTCTACCTCTATCAAGTGCCCCCTACATCCTATATAGCATGATACACTGTGGGCCACAATGGCAAGATACAACCTGGGCCAGAACCATCAAACAGTTCTATACCAAAGCTAGTGGTGCAGTACTTGATCAAGGCACAGTTGGAGAGTGGTTCCACAGAACAGTTGGAGTCCAAAAAGGGTGTCTTTCATCCACGCTGTTCAACATTTTCCTGAAGGAAATGATGACAGATCCCCTGGAAGACCATTTCAGCACAGTCAGCATCAGAGGACAGATCATGACCAATGTCAGATTCACGGGTGACGTTGATCAGCTGGCAGGAAGTGAGGGTAACTTGGTTCACCTTGTGAACCGTCTGGATGATACTTCGACCGGTCAGTGCAGAGAAAACCAAGCGGATGAGAAACAGTGAAGAGTCAGTCCTGACAAAAATCACAGTCAGTTGACAAGAACTAGAGTTGCCAAATGGTTCAAGTATCTTGGTGCCACCATCAACCAAGAAGAATCAAAGCCTGAAGACCTTGCAAGGACAGTTCAAACAACCGCAACACTGGCTAAGCTAAAGTCAATCTGCAGAGACAATAATATCGCTCTCAGATCCAAGCTGAAATTCGTACATGCCTGAAGACCTTGCAAGGACAGTTCAAACAACTGCAACACTGGCTAAGCTAAAGTCAATCTGCAGAGACAATAATATCGCTCTCAGATCCAAGCTGAAATTCGTACATGCACTTGTGCTCTCCATCTTCTTGTATGCAGGCGACTCTTGGACTTTGACAGCAGAACTGCAAGATAAGATCCAGGCGGTAGAAATAAGATGTTTCAGAAGGCTCCTCGGCATCTCCTGCACAGACCATGTCTCAAACAATGAAGTACAAAGCACCATCACCCAGCATAGGAGTCTCTACAAAGATCTACTGTCCACTGTAAAGAAGAGGAAACTGAGATGGTATGTCCACATGGCAAGACCAACTCGACCCTCAAAGACCATTCTTTAGAGAACTGTGCAGGGGAAAAGAAAAAGGATCAGACAGGGGAAGAAATGGACCGACAACACTGCAGAGTGGACCAGAGAGAGCTTTGCCACAACCCAGGCACTCACCCAGAACCGTGAGAGATGGAGGCTATTGGTGCAGAGCTGTACCATCTGTACAGAGCCCCTCTGACCCAGGTGGGCTGTGGTATCTGCAACCTTAACCTTTTCATCTCATTAATGATGATGGTGAATTCTCCTACCTGGTATGTGGTTCTCACATCCCAGGTATCCAAGGTAGATACGGACTTCGGTGACAAAAGAGTTGTCGGCTGTGCAGGATCCTGACGATTTCTCCTGCACTGCATCATGTGCTCACTTGACGATAAGCCTCTTCTCACAAAGTCAATGGTATGGTTGGAGTTCATCAATGTATCTGTAATCCATTCTATCCTCTGAAAAGGGGATTAGCCTATACAGCTTCATCAGAGTCCTGTTGGCTAGTCTTACTCATTCCACCTCTAACGACAGAGATGTAAGTTGGACTTTGAGAGGTTTATAGAGTTATATTGAATAGAAACAGACGCAAATCATCCATGAAAACTCTAGCCCAGCAAGCTAATTCCATCTCTCACCTCTCATTTTAAACCTTGTTTTTAGCAGCCCCTCTCTGGGTTAAAAGACTATGTGCTTTCACCCCGTCTAAGCCTCTCATGAATTTATACTTCTGTCTGGTCCCCTGTGATTCTTCTTTGTTTCAGCAAGTGAAGTCTCAAGTCCAGGAAATATTCCTGGTAAATCTTCTCAGCACCAACATGTTTAATAGTATCTTTCTTATAACAGGGTGACCAAAACGTTATGCAGTACTTCAAGTGTGGCCTCAGCAATGCTATATATATTTGTAATACAGCTTACTAATTCCTATACTCAATGCCCTTACTGATGGAAGGCTAATGAGCCAAATGTCTCCTTCAAATTCAAGTTCAAGTTTAGTGTCATCTGACTGCACATATATACAAACAAACAAAACTATGTTCCTCCGGACCCCGGTGCAACCACAGAACATATGACACACACAGTATGCAAACCAAAATATTGTCATAACTAGGTTAATAAAATGTAATTCAAAATGCATTCTGCACAGGTAAACAGTTCAGTATACAGTAAAAAGCTCACTGACCTAGTGTCAAGACTTTGTTGGTGGCAGGATCTTTATTAGTCTCACAGCCTGAGGGAAGAAGCTGTTAGACAGTCTGGCAGTCCCAGTCCAGATGCTTCTGCATCTCTTTCCTGATGGTAGTGGGTCAAGGAGATTGTGGGATGGGTGGTAGGGATCCTAAGCAATTCTTTAGGCCCGTTGTTTGCAATGCTTTTTATAATTGTCACCAACGAGCCAAAGAAGTCCCCAGTGATCTTCTCGCTGGCTTTCACTGTCCTCTGTAGGTCATGTGGTCTGATGTGTTACAGCTTCTGCACCACACAATGATGTAGCCAGACAGGACACACTTGATAATACTCCTGTAGAAAGTTGTTAGAATGGGGCGGAATGGCTTGCATACCTCAATCTCCTCAATGTAGACACTCCTGTGCCTTCTTCAGTAGTGAGGAAATGTTGTGGATCCATGTGAGATCATCTGTTACATGAACTTCGTACTCTTCGCTCTCTTCATAGCAGAGCCATGGAAAGTGTTCGACCTCTGCTTCCTGAAGTACACAATGATCTCTTTCGTCTTATCCTCTTATCTACATTGAGACTCAAGTCGTTGGTCTCACACCATGTGACAAGCCTCTCCATCTCTCTGTTTGCTGACTCAATGAGGCCAACTACTGTTGTGTTATCAGTGAATATGATGTGATTTGAGATGAATCTGGCAGTGTGAGACAGCAGCAGGCTGAACACACAGCCCTGGGGGCCAGCAGTGCTCAGCATGATGGAGCTTGAGATGTTGCTGCCAACTCGAACTGACTGGCGTTTTTCCATTAAGAAGTCCAAGATCCAATTACAGAGAGGGGGACTGAGTCCCAACAAGGACAGTTTGCCCACCAGCCTCATGAAGCCTCATATTAAATGTCAAACTGATGTCGATGAACAGTATCCCGGTGAGCGAGGCATAACTTTCTGGGTGGGAAGGATGCAGTGGAGGGCTGAGGCTGTGGCATCATCAGTGCATTGGTTTGAGCAGTAGGCAAACTGCAAAGGGTCCAATGTCGCTGGAAGGTGGCACTCAAACACTTGATGATTATTGAAGTCAGAGCCAGGTAGTAATCATTTAGCTGTTCTCTGCCCTATCTGTCAGAGGCATGAGCTATGCACTGACACGACCAAGTCCCACATTCCATAAAACTCCCCAGGCCCCTAGCATTCACTCTATAAATCCCAACCTCGTTTGATCTCCCAAAATGCATTGTGTGTGATTTCTCAATATTTGTCAAACATTTGATTAAATTAACATTACCAACAAGGGGGCTTAGTTCAGGAAGACTGACTGAATGGTTAAAGGCCATAGCAGAAGTACTGAGGTAATACAAATGAAAGCTCCTGTTTGGTTTCAATTAACAGATATATTTTCTAAAAAATCTTAGTTCTGTACGGAAAGAAATGGAGAGAGTATGGAAAGGAAAAGGACTGAGAGAGGTGATCACATTCCTCTCAAGTTATGAAAGATGAACCCAGGCATAAACTATCAAGAACATGGCAATTAAGCAAAATAATTGGAAGATTGTTTAAAGATTAGCTTTCTTTCTCATTGAAACATGCACTGAATGTATCACTGGTATCGGGGCTGTGCTGGGGTAGGCCACAAATGTTACCTTGCTTCTGGCCCCGACATAACATGCCCACAACTTACTAATACTAACGTACATCCTTGGAACAAGAGAGGAAACTGGTGCATTTGGAGGGAACCCACACAGTTACGAGAGGACATACAAACTCCTTACAGACGTTCGAGGGAATTGGACCCCACTATTACAGCTGGCACTGTAAAGTTTTGTGCTAACCACTACGCTAATGAACTGCCCAAAGTAATTATTTTGACTAAAATAATGGCCATATATCCAACCATTGTGCAGCTATGCAAGTAAGTTTGTAATTTGTTTTTTTCAGGGGGAGAAATGACTGCTTTCTAATTTGAGCAAAAAGAACAATATACATATAGCAACCTTTACAAAAGGAGGAGATGATCCCCATTCCTTCTACAGTGTTTATCAGACAACTGATACAGACTGACAGGCTCTGCACTGACATCAATGTAGCAGAATGTCTGCTGAAAGAGAAATTGACCTTATAGCAATCTAATGTAAATCATGTAAACAAGTGGAGCAATATTTTTAGTACTGTGAATGACCACATCAGTATGTACTGTTATGTGTATTTGCAATTTCAGTACCTTAATATTTTAATAATTCTCTTAATGTGATTCATGGACAGGAACAACCAATCACTGGTTTTAAAATTACACTGCCCCTCTCCTTCCATTTAGCTTTCTATGTTAAAATGCACAGCATCACACAGCGTCACACAGCATCAGGATGGACTCTGCCGTTCACACTGAAGTAGGTTCTTACAGATTGGTGCTGGTAAACCAGGATTCAGCGCTGACGTCTGAGTTGATTTGCTTGAACTCCTCTGCTGTCCCTGCTTGGGGTAAGATTTGGATTATTTCCCAGCAACTCATGCCTTGTCTGACTACCACCCAGTCTGTCCCCTGCTCTGTTGTTACTACTGTTTGTTAAAAATGCACAAATAGCTGATTGATTGACACTTTTATTTTCATCTTCAAATCTTTTTGTTGACTTCTACATTACTCTTCAGCCAAAACAATCCCATTCCTTCATGACACTACTTTCCTAAGTATGGATAACTATTTCTTATTTCAAATCTATTCACATTCTCAATTTCTGATTCCACAATCCATGCCCATCATTTCCTTCTTCCATTAATGTAAAATTGTTTTTAACATACTGCAACCTATACAATTATGTTAATGTCAGCCATTGCCCCCATTGGATTTAGCCAGTTTTATTGCTATTAAGAATGTCATTTTCTGTGATCTATAAATTATATTTTACAGAAGTACCAATTATTTCTCTTTGGTTATTATCTTCCAAATCTTCAGTATTCCCTTTTAAAAATATACACACATCCCTTTTTGGCAAATGTATTATCTTAAATATTATAAAGGAAATTCAGTATCCAAACTTCGATACCTCACTAACTTCCATAAACAATTGGATATTGGCACCATTTTGTCAACCATTCTGAGAGAGGCTAGTTCAAGGGGCAAGAAAACAGTTTTAAAGTAGTCGGTAGATACAAAAATGATGTTAGGGATAAAGAAAACTGGGGACTGACTATGATCTGGACCTCACTGCCTTTAAGGATGGTAGGCACAAAGTTATTAAAGGTTTCATGAAGGATTCGTGTAGGCATTTGAACATTCTGTTTGTTTTGGCCATGGTTAACTGGCACTTTGGAGGTTGTGGGTCCAAGCCCACTTTTGACTTCAATTGCTGTATAATAATCCTGGCTGAGTGTAATTGCTTGAAATTAAAACTTGGCTGCCAATTATTTGCTTTTATATAGTAAGGAAACCCAGATCATTTCATCATTTCAACTGCTGGTAGGTCTGTAACAAATAAAGCTTCCCATCCCCTGCCTACTCCAATTAATCAAAACATAAACATTTGTCTTTCGGGCTGCTGTTAGCATGACATCACCTTGACAAGACCTCATGAGCTGGAATTGCCATTGAACAAGAGTGTCAAACTAAAGTGCAATATCTATTAAATCTCATAATGTTTGTGTCAAAATGTTTCTATTTTTGTGTTGCCTTTAGATGCTTTGACTTTGCTTTTTTTCTATTTCCCATTATCGTGCTGCCTCAGTTGAACTTGAAAGTCAGTTTCAGAATAAAGTGAGTGCTGATTTGGGTAAGTTCTTCAGTGATACTTAAGGCAGGTAAAATACATGAACGATTGCCCATGGTCTCCTGGACAAACTAGCTCTGACATTATGAACGCTCTTGAGAGAGTGAATGGATCTGGTAGAAAAGAACCCTCATCAAAACCTACTGCATCAGTCGCACTTTGTCCAGGTAATTGAATGAAATCTGTTTTATGCAATGGCAGATCAAATGGATCTCATCAAAACCAAGACACAAGGAATTGTGGCTTGTAAACTGACCCCAAATATCCAAGATCATTGATCTATTAAATCTATTCTACCAGAGCACCAAACAATCTGTGCTTTCATAAATGCAAGAGATTCTACAGATACCGGAAATCCAGAGTAAAAAAGTTAAAGTCTGTCCCGAGCCTTATAGGCTTCAGGCTGGTGCTTAGGCTGATTTCCGTGGCGTGAAGTGACTGAGAGTACGAGACTCCCCTCCCCCCCCAGGATAGGACGCCAGTCTATCGCAAAGTTAACCCCCAGCATTTTGCCAGTACCCATTTTCAGCTGGGTGGACTGGAGCAGTGTGTGGTTAAGTGCCTTGCTCAAGGACACAACAGCAGAGAGATCCACAAAAAAATACTGGAGGAACTCAGCAGGTCAGGCAGAATCTGTGGAAATGAAAAAACTGCCAATGTTTCAGGCCAGAATCCTTCATCAGAACTGGAAAAAAAGGGAGGAATATGCCAGCATAAGAATGTGGGGAGAGGGGAACACAAGTTAGAAAGTGATAGGTAAAGCCAGATGAAGTAAGAAGCTAGGAGGTGATAAGTGGAAAAGGCAAGGGCTAGAGAAGAAAGAATCTGATAGGAGAGGAGAGTGGACTATGGGAAAAAGAGAAGGAGAAGAGGCACCAGGAGGAGAGTGATAGGAGGCTAGTGTGGGGAATTGAAGAAAAGGGATGAGGAGGGGAATTAAATTAGTAGAAGTTAGAGAAACCTTTGTTCATGCCAACATTGGGAGATAGGTCTTTTTTTTTCCTGACTGTAATGAATCATGCTCAGGTAACCTTATGAGTGCAAATAGGCCAAGCCCTCAAGCATTACACTTGGTGATCAAGGAGGAAGGAATCCATGTGCTTCCAGTGCCCTTGCTTTTCAATTGTCAAAGGAAACATGTAATTTTAATTTGCAGGTCATGTCTTAAAGCTCCATAAATATCTGACAGGGAACTTGGAGTTGTAATTCAGTTTTTGAGTTCTGTGTAACATTTCAAGATATTTGAATTTCTGCTATGATTTACCATATTACATAAAGTGCTCAGTTGAATTAATCTCTTACAGCTGGCAAGTGTCCAGAGTCTCCATTTATTTAACATAACAATTAGCCACAGCAATGTGGAAAGATGGAACAGGTGACTAACCAAAGATATTCACTTTGTATTTGCAATGATACTTTAATCAGAAGGAATGGCACAATATACCATTGTTACTGTACTTGTAGAACCATAATGTAATTTATAGTGCAAAGTCTGACAACACACAAAGAACTGAGCATGGAGAGATAGAGATTCATAGATTGATTGAGCTAAACAGCTCAGAAACAGGCCTTTCAGCCCAACTTAACAAGGCTGGCCAAGATGCCTGCTGACACTAAGGTTGTTTGCCAATCTCTGGCTACACATTTCACTAAAACTTTCTGATAAATTGTAACTTTGGTTTCTGGGCTTCCAGCAGTGATTGGATAAAACCTTTGTTAACATAGGGAAACCTTTGGAAAACCTTCCTATAAAATTCTGTTTCAGTACAGTAGCATAGTGTAATGCTATTCCAGGCCTGCAACCTTGGTTCAATTCCACAGCAGTCTGTAAAGATTTTGTACTCTCTTCCTGTGACCACATGGATTTCCTCCACGTGCTGCAGTTTCCTCCCAAATTCCAAAGTAGGCTAATCGGTCAATCAGATGTAATTGGGCTAGAAGAGCCTGCTAATGGGTTGTATTTCTAAATAAAAAAGAATAATAAAACAATTCTATTTCATACCACCCATTGTTTGTGAGTATGCAGTGTACTGTATCTCAGAATCATTTGATACTCCATTGCAAGCCATTGGATCAGATATTGATATTATACTTGCAGGACATCAGGAATGTGCACCTGGTAAGGCAATGGTCATGTGGTCTGCAGCAATGGCAGAGAGATGGGGATAGATGTAATGCAAATACTTTCTCCTCAAAGGAAAGATTGTATTCAGCTTCTGCAATACAAGATTCGAATCTGAGTTTTCAGGGTGGAACCAGAAGACCTGCATAGTTGGCTGTGGAGCACAGCGGAGTCTAGGAAGAAGAGACAGCTCTTCCTTTCCAGCATGGAAGTAGTGTGGAATTCTGTCAGCACACCTGCAGGTTCAGAAATATTCCAGCACCTGACATCTGTGTTGCACTGTAGCACAACCAGTTGCGAGCGAAAGTCTGTGAGTTGTAATGCAGGAGTATCTTCCGCGTTCAGTCCGATGTCATTATGATTTTGAAACCAATCATAGTGCTCAAAAATAACACGTCCAAAATACTGAAGGGGGCAGGGGATGAAATAAGATGTTAGGACGAGGCATTTTACCTCTAAGTAAGATGTTTTTTTGGTGGGTGGCGCAGTAGCGTAATGGTTAGCACAACGTTTTACAGTACAGGTGACATGGTTTCAATTCCTGCTGCTACCTGTAAGGAGCTTGTACATTCTCCCCGTGACTTCGTGGGTTTCCTCTGGGTGCTCCAGTTTCCTCCCACAGGACAAAGATGTACCAGTTGGTAGGATAATTGGTCGTTGTAAATTGTCCCATGATTTGGCTTGGCTTAAATCAGGGAATTGCAGGGCAGGAAGAGCCTATTTCATGCTGTATCTCAATAAATGAAAAGGTGAAGGGCTGGAGAAAATAGGAATCTGATAGGAGAGGAGAGTGGACCGTGGGAGAAAGGGAAGGAGGAGAGGCTTAGTAGAGATCATAGAAGATGCAACTGGACAGCTATTTGATAAACAAAAAAAAGAAAATCTGGAAAGCAAAGTAATACACACAGTGCTGGAGGAACTGGTGAGTTCCTCCAGCATTTTGTATCTATAATTAATTAGATAACAAAGGTATAGATGTATCGGGCCCCAATGCAGGCAAATGGGCTAATATTCCCACTTACCAATTTGCTGGTCAGAGCTTCATAAATAGCTCCTCCAAAGATATGAGAATGTGTCTTTCTGGATTAAAGTGCTATATCCGCACAGGGTGTATGTGCCCTGAACTGTTATTGTAATGCTTGCAAATCTGGAGGGAAAATGTGAGTGGAATGAAGTAGCTGAATTTATCTGATAAATGTGTCTTAGAAAATCCTTACCTAAGGAACCCAAACTACTGAACTCAAAAATTATTTTAGTTGAGAGAATTTTAACTTCCAAGGTTACTCGGGTACCTCCACGTGCATACAGGATCGATGACGTGGCAATTAAGTATCAGATTATGCTTCGTTGTCTGCGCACTTTTTCTGATGGTAAGGCTCTGTGAAATGCAAAACAGGACAATCAATACAAAATAATTACTGTCAGAAATTACCAGTTCTGACACAGTTACATCACGCTTTATTTGATACTGAATCCTGATGGCTACAACATGCCCAGACTGGAGATGAGCTGTTGAAGATTGATGAGGCGTTGTTTCTGAAATTTGATAAGCTGTAATGTAGCAGAAAAGGAGACCACAGATAGATAGAATCAAGTGCAATGGAGAAATATAGTGGCTAATTTCCAATTCCATCATTTTTATTTATGATTTTCAGCATTTTTGTTTTTTTGTGATTTTCAAGATGATATGACCCATTGTGCAATTATGTTTTGAACTGTGTAATAAAGGGTTCTTGGAATTTATTAACAATTGTCAGCAAATGGCTGATAGGGGAGCACAGAACTGAACACTGCTTAAGGTTATTGATGTACGTGGTGGGACAGGGATATACAAGATGGATTCCCTGACGGTAAGTGTGCTCGCGAGGCCACCAAATGGCACAGCATCCTGATTCCTTTCTTGTGATTCCCGACTGCTCATCCCAGCTATCTCTTCCTGGAGAGCGTTTTGCCTTTCCATTTTCACTCTAGCGTAAACTTAAAAGACTAAGGACCCTATTCAGTTCCATGCTGTGCCTTTCCTCGTTGTCTCCCAGGTCAATTCCAGTGGAGGATTTAAAAGAAGAAAATGTTGGTAATAGATTAGGCAATGTGCCCGGAGAGAGGGAATAAAGGGTTGGGCTAAACATTGGTTAATTCAATTTCCACTGATAAGTGATTTTCTCATTGTTATTTCAAATAGTTGGCATTCACTATTCATTCTGGCCATTTCAGATAACTACTATGTTTCCCCATTTGTAACCTCACTAGTTTGGCCTTTGGTTCTCTTTCCTGTCCTGTAATCACTTTCCTTTGACCACCATTATCATCCCTTTGGACATTCAACTGTCACCAACCTTCTGTTTTCGACTCTCTGTCTTAAAACCTATTTTGCTTCTAAAATTTTCCCATTTCTTATATCAATGACATAATATGTAAACTTTGTTCCTCTTGCTAAATATACTGTCTGACCTGCTGAGTATTTCCAGCATTTCAGGATTTTATTTCAGATTTAAAGCATGTACAGAGTTTTGCCTCAGTTGCCAGACTCTGTCATTGAATTAAGGAACAACGTTGACAGATACATAATCATTGGAGAATGGGACATTAATTGGGTATAAACTGTGAAAGCTTAACCTTTAAAAGAACTGAGTTCTTTATGAAAAGCATTGAAAAATGAGATATCCTGGAACATTAGCAATCTCAAGTCACTTTCAGTCTGTCCTTCAGCAGAATGTAGTTTATTGATTTATCTATTTTTCTTGACTATGATCTCACTTATTTTACCTGATCCACCAGATTCAAATGAAGTTTTGTTTTTATATTTAAAGCCCTTGCTTTGATAAGAGATCATTTTCAGCAGAGTTGTGTCCATGAAGTGAATGTTTTCCATTAGCTCATACACGAAATTAACTCATACAGTTGCTAATGTCAACCATTTTGGTGAATACTTACCCTACTATCAATTGACACTATAGTACCAATATCTCATATACAAATCTACTATGCCCCTTATTAGTTACCAGAGATAACTATGAAAAATAAAATTATGTGCTGCAAACATAAATTTTTGATGTGAATTTATTTTAACCTGAAATCTAGTGAATTATTATATTTAATGTGCACAAACAGTGAAGCATATTCCAGATGAATTCAAAAGGAGAGCTTTTATGTGTAGATACCCTTGCGAATTTAGTAATATCTGCCAGTTTTTGTTCCCCTCTCCATCTTTAGTACAAATCAAGAACAAAGCTTTAGGCTTATTTGCTTAATTTGCTACATGCTTGACTGAACAGCACCTAGCAACCAGGACACTGGCTTCGGATTTAATGGCCATTTACACAGACATAAAAACAGTCGCCTGTCAACCATGGGAGAGAGAAAGTCAAAGCCACAGTAGGAGGCTGTCAGATTTTCTTTCAATAGTAGTTCTTAATTGTGTTCTCATTTCTTCACTGTGTTAGTGGACAATTTAATACTGCACGCAATCTTTTCTGTTATAATTATATAAACAATGTGAGGTTTATGAACTGAAGTCTGGAAACATTAATAATTATATAACAGAAAATCTTGTGTAAAGTTGATGATCAAATGAGTTAAGCTTCCACCTTGGGTGCAATTAATGCTTTGAAATTAAAATTAGATGTGCTTTCAATGCAATTCATCAAAGTTCAGAGCAAATCTATAATAAAGGTACGAACATGTTGCCATATATGACCTTGAGGGTCATTTTCTTGTAGGCATTTACAGGAAAAAAGAAATGCTATAGAATTTTATGGAAAAACTATACAGAAACAGACAAAGACAGGCAAGCAAACAATGTGCAAAAGAAGACAAACTGTGCAAATAAAAATAGTACTGGCAATATGAGTCCTTGAAAGCGAGTCTATAGATAATAGATTTTTTTTATGATCACCCCTGGGCCTGTGGACTTTCCGCAGTAAAGACTTACTCATGTGTCTGCAGGCACTTCTACACTGTGAGATCTATGAAGGAAAATTCTTGGAAATGGCCTCTCTCCTGCTGCGTGCAGCCACTCTTCCACTCTTATCCCTGACACATACCCACTATTTAATGTGTAAAACCTTTGTGGACTACAGTGACAGTTGGGACCTGAAGTAACTAGGCTTCTGAGATCCCACATCAGAAGGAAAGGCAATTTAATCAGTAGGTGAGAAGGATTCAGTGTAGATAATTGTGAACCTAGACCAAAGGTCCGATGACCAAATGTCTAAAATTATTTGCAGTGTGATTGATTACACAGATTGACTATTACAGCATGATTACTATCCTGGAATTGACATGAAACTGAATATAAATAATTATTTTGTGAATTGGGTACATGTGATTGGTGGAAAGTTTAAGGAAATCAATCTCTTCTTTGCAGCTTTAACTTCAGTTGAGCTTCCTGTTTTTAGCCTATTTTGTTGCTTTTTTCCCCTGCATCCACATTATTCTAACTCATGTTTTCATTCTTTGAGTTAAAATCTTCTGCTTTATGCTATTGAGTTTTGATCATTCATGCTGCTACTATTTTTGATTTTGATATTTCAGGAAATTTTCACTATTTCATTCCAAAACCCACCAAATTGTGAAAACCAATCACTTTTGGGAAACTATTAACAAGGTCAAATATGCAAAGCCCAAGGAAACCACTGAAGTTATGGACAGAAACCAAACTTCAAAAAAAAAAATTGCCAGTGCTATTTTTAAACAAGAGAAATGCTTAGCTCTAAACATGCATTTTTTTCTGTGAAAACCATGCTGCATATCTCAACTATTCCCGAGAGCAAAGCAATCTATAATCTCACAGTTCTGCCAGAAGAGAGCTTTTCAAAACTTGCATCTCACTTTTATTGACCTTTCTAAATCACAGGCACTGGTTTGTCTCCTTACTCTTGTTGCTCAAGTTAGAAGAAATTATTCCCCAAATTCTAATGAATTGATCTTAACTTTGGATGACTACATGTACAGAGCCTAAATTCTACTTTACAGTGAACTCATAAGAAATGGCCGTGTTCATTTGGAGGACTCTGGATGAATTTCTATTGATTTTCAGTATTCTCTTACATAGCATAGACAATGCTCCTTCCCTTGCTGAGCTCATAGCTATGGTATGATGAACAGATGTTTTTAATTCTTTTTTAAATATAGACATAAGAATGTCTCAAACTTGTATGGAACAAAAAAAAAGCTGATGTGACTTATGCAAATCCAATTCCACATTACTTCTGACCACAATTAAAATAGAGAATTTTGGTTCAGTTAGGCAGTGGCTGCAGTACCTCAAACCCTAAATCTATTACAAATTTTCAGATTTTAATTTGTCAAAATATTTACCTAAATGTTCAGCACACATGAAGATGGTTCATACACTTGGCCATTTGTATGCCCTTGAAATGGAAACCTATCTCAGCTGACTGTGGATAAGAACGGGGGTTTATCATAAATTCATTTGTTCATTCAGAAATTCACTTCAAGCACTCCCGAGTCTCTTCTGGCAACATCTTCATTGAACATACTCTGGAAACTCACTGCAGCTAAATCTAAAAGCAGTATTTCCCTGTAGTAAAATTGACTTTCTGCATTACTGTCATAATTCAAATTCAAATTCACATTCAAAACACATTTATTATCAAAGAATGTATAAGTTACACAGCCTTGAGATTTGTTGTCGATAGGCAGTCATGAAGCAAAGGACCTGAAAGAACCCAATTAAAAAATAAAGACCAACCCCCAATGCACACAAAAGAAAGAGAAAAAATAACAAATCATGCAAACAACGGGAGCGAGCAACAACAACGGCATTCTGAAACAAATTGAGTCTTTAGCTCCAAATGCCCTGGGCAGTCCACGATCCACTGAAGGGAATCACTCTGGATCTAGATTTCACTGGCAATCAAGCTATTCTGTATTTCTCCAAATCAGTCTGCGATCCGACCTCACCTGACTCTCACCCGACGATTGTTTTGAAATCTTAGTGAAAGCACATGAAAAATTTGGGTTGCATAATGGTACAATTTTCACTCCTCACAAGAGCATCTTTCCTTCGTTATGTGACAGGAGCATTCTTGACTATTAAAGGGAGGCCATGTGTCTATGGGTTATTCTTTGTTTATTTTAGAAATTGCATATCTGTTGCAATGTGCAGATTGATACTGCAAACTGTTTACTTTTGTGCAAAGTTTATTTTATTTTCCGCAGTGCCAATTACTTGTGTTATTAGGTAACGACAAATATTTAATATTTTTGTATAATGAATTCTAATGCGACCCTTTCTTCCTTGCTGCCTTTATTTAGAATTCGAGCTTTCATTGTACTGTGGTGACTTAGTAACCGTAGGAGCTTCCACTGCGCCATCAGATTTCTGAATGGTCCATGAACACTACCTTATTATGCCCCTTTTTGCATTATTTATTGATATTAATTCTATGTCATTGTACTGTATTGCTGCTGCAAAACAACAAGTTTCACATTATATAAGTCACTGATAATAAACCTGATTCTGAGGCTCTATGTTATAGAGTGATAAAGTAAAACAAAATACAAACAAGCTCTTTAGCCCACCGAGTCGGAACTAACTATCATATACGTTTACACTAAATCTTTATTAATCCCACTTCAGTGTCTTCACTTTCCCCTCAGTTCTCCCCAGATTCTATTCCAGTGTCCGATTAACCTTAAATAGCATACTTTATCTTTCTAAATGTATTATAATGAGGACCATTCTTTTTGTTCTTTTTTTGTTGCTATATGTTGATCCAGATAATTTCAGATTTTTTTTTGCAATTGAAACGCTGGTAAAATCAAAGTAATTGGTCAAAGATTACATAGAGATGGAATTTTAGAAATATTATGATAGCTCCTTTAATATCTGAGGAATTGTGGTAACCTTTACCAGTGATAAGCGGAAGTTCCTTATCTTATTGTCCACAAGGTGATGCCAAAGCCATATTATCTGATGGCCATCTTCTGCATTTGGGAGGTTTTATTGGCTAATCTTCTTGAGCCTCATTAGATGTTAGTTAAATTTTGTAAATGTTAAATCAGTGTTTAATTCAGCAACTGTGGCAAGGTAAATGATATTAGTTTTGAATGAAATCTTTCTATCAGATATGCCACCATGAAACCTTTCAAATTCAATCTTTTCATTGATCTTGTTTGATTGTAAGGGAAAATGAAGGATAATCAGATAGTTGGTCCATTTTCTTTAGTGCAGTATTTTGCTCAGCACCCTGTTGGTTGGAAACTGGATGGATACCCCAAAAGGTTAACTTCTCACATAAATTTATTTATCTAGATTCATGGTTAAAATTTCAGAGGGTGATGCAAAGTCAAGATGGCGCTAAACGACAACTCCTTTGCTTGCATCGTTGGAAACAGGTCTATTTCTATCTTTGCTATCTCTTTTTTTTACCTTTTCAAGGTTCTTTTGAAGACCCTGACCTGGAGTTTCACTCTGACTTCAGTTTTTTGTGGGAATGGAGCCCACTCTCAGGGTCTCACGATTGGCTGCTTTTTGATATCCCAAAGAACAGACTGGAAGACTAACGCGCCTTCAGATTGCTGGATTTTTGTGGCTATGGAGATGGGCTGATTCAAGACTGGTGCGCTTGACTGAGACGTCGCAGGGCAACATGGAACATTGGGGGCAGAGGGGTAGCTGCCGTGGGCTGTCTGTCCAGAGACCTGAGGCCTGGGGTCAACTCTCTGGGTGCAGAGCTTGGAAAAAGCAAATGAACAGACTCTTAACATCAGAAATTAATGAGTTGTTTGTTATGTCTCCGATCTTGCTGTGAAATGGAGACATTTCTTTTTCCCTTATTAGGGAGAGAGAGAGCCTGTGGTATGTTGAGTTACTGGGTGAACGAGTAGTCTTTTGAGTACTGCACGTCCATGTCTTTATTGATGCTTTGCTGCAGGCTTGAGTGCTTGGTGGGGGCACCATTGCATTTTTGCAGGTGAGGGGTGGTCATTGACTTGCTGTTGCTTGTGTGTGGGTGGGGGAGCTGGGGGTCCTTTGGGGTTCTAATGTTTAACTGTCATTCATTCTTGGGATGTTTGTGAAGAAAAAGAATTTCAGCATGTATATTGTATACATTTCTCTGACATTAAATTTACCTATTGAACCTACTGATTTCCTAAGAGATGTGCTAATCGTCTGGAACTTCTATCATTTAATGACATACTTCCTTGTTTATTTGCAAAGATATGAATCTATCAGAATGGAAATTTATTTTTGCTTCTGTATAAACTAAATAAGTGTAAAAATACAGGCCATACCCAGATAATGAATGCCTTCCATTTTCACAGATGTCCAGAAATCAACTTGTCCATAACAGAAAATACACAAAAATCACTCAATATTGTAAAGTAAGCATACGTACACAATATTCTAGTGAATAGCAGCAGGAGTACAAATACTGATAAGAAAGAACAATAATTAAAAGTGGAGAGAGAAGAAACTAGTTCAGCTATTTGTATGAACAAATACATGCACATACAATGGACTTTAGACTTTAATAATATTGCAGGAGCTGTATGCAGTGTTTGTAAGTCAGACATTTCTAGTCCAGAAACAGCCTGTATTGAAAATGATCAGTGAAGGAAGGGCAATTTACCATGATGCTGCCAGAATTAGATAACATCTCTTAACGAGTGAACTAGGGTGTTTTTCCTTTGGAGCAAAGGAGGAAGAGAGATTACTTGATAGAAATGTATAAGATGATAGAAGCTTTGATCAGGCGGACAGCCAGAGTCATTTCCCAGGCTGGCAATGGCTAATACGAGAGGATATAGAAGAGCTCAAATCATAGCTTATGTGAGTTAAAGATGACCTAGGACTCAGGTCGGCTGGCATTAACGGGATTCCCTGTGAATATGGAGCAGTGTATATCTGACAGACAGAATGCACGGTGGAAACACACAACAAAGAGCACAGGAGGCATATCTGTTTGGGTTTCTAGGAGAAATCAGTGGAAGCAGATCATTACACTTGCAATGGCCATAGGATTGACTTTGACAGTACAAAATTATTGTGCCATGCCAATGGCTTTTGGGACTGCCCAGTGAAGGGAGTCATTGAAATAAAACTAGAGGCAAAGAATTTTAACAAAGATGATGGTCTCACTCCAAGTAAGAACTCAAATTCCACTGAAAACAAGGTGGGACAGTGGAAACCTGATTGGATGAGGACTGTGTTCAAAATCAGGAGCAACAGGCTTCGGATTTATAAATACCACTGGACTAAACATACCCAGGGGCATCATCCCTGATGGAGATGGCAGGGTTTTTCATCAAAATGTTGGCTATAATTAACACCTGTACCCAACCGGAAGCTCAAGAAGAGTTTATTCATGAGAGAATATAATTCTATGTGATTAGAGGAAAGAGGAAAGTATAGCCAGACTGTCAGCAGTAGGTTTTTTACACAGAGAGTGCTGGGTGTGTAGAACATGCTTCCAGGGTGGTGTTCGATGTTGATATCTTAGAGAAATTTAAGAAACTCTTAGATAAGCACATGGATGAATGAAAAATGCAGAGCAATGTGGGTGGGAAAGGTTAGATTGATCTTAGAATAGGTTAAAGGGTTGGCACAACATAGTGGGCCAAAGGCCTGAACTGTGCTGTACTGTTCTATCTTTTATATAAGTTCCTAGGGCCATGATGAGGTAGATTGTGGGGTCAGGTCTACCTTATCAGGCAAGTAAATGTGCATAGTTAGTTATGAATAGTTTGGAGTTCTGAATAAAAGGATGTCCCCTTAGAAAAGAGATGGGGGGAGATTTCTTTAGCCAGAGGGTGGTCAGTCTGTGGAGTGTATTAGCACACATGACTGTGGAGGCCATCTCATTTGGTATAATTAAATTAGAGGTTATAGCTTCTTGATTAACAGGGATATCAAAGGTTACAGGCAGAGGGCGAGAATGGGGATTAGTATGTTAATAAATCAGCCATGATGGAATGATGGAGCAGACTTGATGGGCTGAATGGTCTAAATCTGTTCCCAAGTCCTATGGTCTTATGTTTTACCAAGCAGGAAGTACAGAAGCCTCAAGTCATCAATCACCAGCTTCAAGAACAGATATTTCCCTTCAGTCTTTCAGTTCTTGAACTAACCAGTGAAATGGAATCATTGCATTGAGTGACATTGGGACAGCATTGACTATCTTTCACTGAAGTAGACCATCCTTTTATTTTGTTCTATTTGTATTTTCTTGTAAAACTTTTGTAAATTGATATTCTTCTTTTGAATGCTGCCTGTATGATTGTACTGTATGTGCCTTTGCTGTTTTCATTGCATCTGTGCATACATGTAAGACAATAATCTCAACTTAGACTTCGAGTGTGGACAGATTCAGCACTATGCCATCATAAGAAATTTGACTGCAAATAATACAGGAGAACTCAAAGTAGATTTCTTATTTATTTCAATATTTTGAAATCTGCATGGATGTCGGTGACCAGTAGTGTTCTACAGGGATCCGTTCTGGGACCCTTCCTCTTTGTGATTTGTATAAATAATCTGGATGAGGAAGTAGAAGGGTGGGTTAGTAAGTTTGCTGATGACACAAAAGTTGGGGTGTTGTGGACAGTCTGGAGGGTTGTCAGAGGTTACAGCAGGACATTAATAGGATGCAGAACTGGGCTGAGAAATAGCAGATGGACTTCAACCCAGATATGTCCAATCTGAAGGCAAAATATAATATAAATGGTAAGACTCTAGGCAGTATGGAGGATCTGAGAGACATTGGGGTCTGTAGCGTTAGGACACTCAAAGCTACGGCGCAGGTTGATAGTTTTGTTAAGAAGGCGTATGGTGTGTTGGCTTTCATCAACCGTGAGATTGAGTTCAAGGGCCATGAGGTAATGTTACAGCTATATAAGACCTTGGTCGGATCCCAATTGGAGTACTGTGTTCAGTACTGGTCACCTCAGAGTGCAGAGGAGATTACAAGGATGCTGCCAGGATTGGAGGGTGTACCGTATGAGAATAGGATGAAGGTACTTGTCCTTTTCTCCTTGGAGTGACAGAGGATGAGTGGTGACCTGGTAGAGCTGTATAAGATGGTGAGGGGCATTGATCGTGTGGACAGTCAGAGGCTTTTTCCCAGGGCTGAAATGGCTAACATGAGGGCATAGTTTTAAGGTGCTTGGAAATAAATACTGAGGGGTTGTCAGGGGTAGGTTTTTCACACAGAGAGTGGTGAGTATGTGGAATGCACTGCTGGCGGCAGTGGAAGCAGATGCAATAGTGTCTTTTAAGACATTCTTGGATAGATACATGGAGCTTAGAAAAATAGAGGGTTATGCACTAGGAAATTCTAGGCAGTCTCGAGAGCAGGTTACATGGTCGGCACAACATTGTGGCCGAAGGGCTTGTAATGCACAGTAAATTTCTATGTTCTATGTTAATAAATATTTTTAGTTTGAAATCTAATCTTCAGTGAAATTTGTGAATGTTAATTTTCCTGTTGTTTTGAAGTAGATGTTCTCGTGTTTAGGAGGTCACACATGACCTAACCATTTCTTCTCCTCACATTTAGTTTAGCCTGGAAGACCAGATTCTTTGTTGGCTTAGCTTCTTTGTTATTGTATCATGTCCTAGTTAACTAAACATGATGTTTTGAGGAAATCTCTCTGTTCTGTATTTAATACTTCAGTAATATTAGAGTAATATTGCAAACATATTGTTTGATTAAGCATTCTTTGGTGTTCACATAATGCACTGTTTGTTATCTATAAAAGTACATTAATTGCAGACATCATCACGCCATCATGTGAAAAGTGAGCACCCCACTTAAAGTAGAAACAAACTATATAACCATATAACAATTACAGCATGGGAACAGGCCATCTAGGCCCTTCTAGTCCGTGCCAAACGCTTATTCTCACCTAGTCTCACTGACCCGCACTCAGCTCATAACCC
Source organism: Hypanus sabinus (assembly GCF_030144855.1). Taxonomy (NCBI): domain Eukaryota; kingdom Metazoa; phylum Chordata; class Chondrichthyes; order Myliobatiformes; family Dasyatidae; genus Hypanus; species Hypanus sabinus. The sequence goes on along the minus strand of NC_082716.1, from coordinate 42,053,887 downwards.
TCCATTCCTTTCCTGTCCATATACTTATCCAATTTTACTTTAAATGACAATACCAAACCTGCCTCTACCACTTCGACTGGAAGCTCGTTCCACAAAGCTACCACTCTCTGAGTAAAGAAGTTCCCCCTCATGTTACCCTTAAACTTTTTCCCCCTAACTCTCAACTCATGTCCTCTTGTTTGAATTTCTCCTTCTCTCAATGGGAAAAGCCTATCCATGTCCACTCTATCTATCCCCCTCATAATTTTAAATACCTCTATCAAGTCCCCCCTCAACCTACTACACTCCAAAGAATAAAGACCTAACTTGTTCAACCTTTCCTTGTAATTTAGGTGCTGAAACCCAGGTAACATTCTAGTAAATCTTCTCTGTACTCTCTCTATTTTAAAGATCTTTTAAGATCCTTTCTCCTGGGCTCCCATCTTTTTCTTGTAGTTAGATTTATGTTTTGGAGTTACAAAATGCAACAGTGGCAACAAGGGATTTTTAAAATAACCCAAGATGTCTACCTATCTATTGAAGCACAATGAGATGTTTGAGTTTAAAAAATGCAGCAAAATGGCCAAGTAAAAAAAAGCAGTACTGCATGTGTTCCTTCAGAAAAGCAGAGATGATTAAGTTTAAAAAAGGCAGAAATGGACTAAATTCCCAGGTTAATAAACACTAAGCACCTGCTGATAATAATCATAACAAAAAGCAGAAATAGCTAGCTACATCAGAAAGACTGACGTGTTTGATTACACAATAAATAACTGGAGATTATATATGAAGTGGATTGAACAGTATTTTAAAGCCAGTGAAATAGTCAATGAGAAACAAATACCAGCTTTGCAGAGTGCATTGGGTATAAAAGCATGTAGTTCTCTTCAAAGTTAAATTGCTCCAACCAACCAACCAAAATGAGATTTGCTGATGAGCATGGCTGAAACCGTGAAATTATTTAGAACTGAAACTATTATTAATTGGAGAATACTTTAGATTTGATAAGTGGAATCATAACTAAGGGGAGTCCATTTCAGAGTATGTGACTGAATTAAAGAGATTGGCTAAACTTTGTCAGTTCAGTAATGGGCTTAATGATGAACTAGGAGATCATTTAGTTCATGGCATCTTACAATAAATCATTCAAAAAAGGCTCCTAACTGAAGCAGAACTTACATTTAGAAGAACATTTGAAATATCTGTATCAATGGAAACCGCAGATAGAAATGCAATTGATGCAGTCAAGAATAAAAGTGAGCATGGACAAAATTGCAACATCTGGACAGAGGTCTGGCTGACTGAAAAAATTGTGTTACCATCATGTCAGGGGCTCACATGCACCAGACCAATGCAGGTTTAAAGGTGCAACTTGCAGAGAATGAAACGAAGTAGAGCACATACAAAGATCATACAGAAGGACAAAAAAAAGGACTGCAAAGGGAAGAAGAAAGGCTAAAAAGTCAAAGTGCAGTTTCAAAAGAGCATTAACCTGCATGCTGTTGATGAAATATCTGATAATGATGAGAGTGACTCATAACCGGGTAGCCTTAAGAATGATAAAGTGAAAACTAACACAAGGCAAGCAATATATCTTATGCCAGAAGTGAATGGCAAATTAATAAAAATGGAATTGGACTCTGGCTTGGCTGTTTCAGTCATTCCACAAAGTGAGTTTTAATGGCCTTTCAAAAACACTGAACTGATGCCTGCGGATATTCAACTAAGTACTTACACTGGAGAAAAGATAACTCCTGTGGGAATGATGTCTATATAAAGAAAATGCAACAAACAACAAGTCACGCTGGGTTTATATGTGTTAAAACAGGAGGGCCAGCATTGTTGGGATGTGATTGGCTGAGACAATTACTACTGGACTGGAGATCCATCCACCACTTGCATGCCACATCCTCTGTAACAGAGTCAACTGAGCAAATTAAGAAAAGTACTGGATGATGTCAAAGCAGTGTTCAAAATTGTATTGAAAAACTCAAAGATATCAAGAGTTAAATAGTGTTAAATTAAAATGCCACACCCAGGCTTTGTAAAGCCCTTCCAGTTCCTTATACCATCTGTGATAAAGCAGCCAGTGACATAGATTGCATGGATGCTGAAGGAATTCTTCCCAAGGTTCAGTGGAGCCCATGAACAATGCCAGTGGTCCCAATAGCCAAGTCACCATGATCACCATGTTAAAAGATCTTAAGGTTTTAAGGTCATGTGGTGAACTACATATACTTGTCTGGACATGCCCCCTGCTGACTGCTCCTGTGGCTCCTCCCACAGACCCCAGTATAAAGGCAATTGAGGCCTGAGCCCGGCCTCTCAGTCTCCAGGATGTAGTATGGTGGTCAACCACTGCTTGTTCCTTCTTCCAGTCAATAAAAGCTGATATCTTGCCTTTACGTCTCAGAGAGAGTTATTGATGGTGCATCAGGTCACCATCAATCCAGTACTGAAAGTAGAGTATATACCCTCTGCTCAAGATAAAGGATATCTTTCCAAACCTTTCTGGTGGAAAACACTTCAAAAAACGTGGGCTCAGCTGAGGCTTACCTACAGATGGAGATAAAAGAAGAGTCCAAAGTGTTTCTCACCGTAAACACTCACAAAGAGATTTATCACGACAATAGGCTCAGTTTTGGAGTAGAATCTGCACCTGGTCTCTGGCAGAAAGCTATGGACCAGGTGATGCAAGGCTGTCAGTGTTGCCTGGATGACATCTTCGTTACCAGTAAGGAAGAAAAGGAAAATCGCCAAAGTGTCTGGGCAGTGTTAGAAAGATTAGAGGATTATGGGCTCAAAGCATGATGCAACAACTGTGAATTCTTTAAACCAAGCCTCACATGCTATGGTTGCACCATTGCCGCACGAAGATTACATAAGCGTGCTGAGAAATTTCAAGTAGTGGGTGGATGCCCCAAGGCCAAAGGATGTGTCACAGTTGCTATTCTTTTTAGGATTTGTCATTTACTATAACGGGTTCCTGCCAAACTTGGCTATAGTGCTCCACTGCTTGAACTCATTACAACAGATCAGCAGGGGATGACAATGGACAAAGCAGTATGAGGTGGCTTTCCAAAAGGTAAAAGGAATGGTGATGTCAGACACTGCACTCACACATTATGATCCATATCATCCAGTGAAGCTTGCCTGTGACACCTTGACTTGCGGAATAGGTGCCATCATGTCATATGTTATGGGTGATGGAAGTAAATGTCCCACAGCCTTTGCATCACATTCTCTTACCACTGCAGAGAAAACTAAAACACAGATCAACAGAGAGGACTTGAGTGTGCTTTGGGGTGTAAAATGTTCCAACAAGTACTTCTATGGGAAAGATTTTATCCTCGTTACTGATCATCAACCCCTAGTGTCCATTTTAATCCTCAAAAAGGTGTCTCACTAACAGCAGCAGCAAATACACAGAGACGGGCTCCGTTTCTTGGAGGACACAATTGCAGAACTGAATTCAAGAGGATGACTAATTATGGAAATTCTGATGGATTGTCCTGTTTGCCCTTAGAAAAGGAAATAACATTTTAATAGACTCAATCCTTGAACTGAGACTAAAAAAAAGAATCAGGTTCCATCTTGCCACATCTTCCTTAATTTTTTTTATATAAAAGCTGATAATTACATTCTGATAATTTTGCAAAATCTTTTGGCATAATGATGCCCAAATATTTGAATGACTCTGTGGGTCATGCCCAGGGATATCTACTTTCAATTTCTCTTGGTGGGCTATAGTAATATGAAAGTAATTGGGTTTTATCTATGTTGATCTTGTATCCTGATAATTGACTATATTGTTCAAAGGATCACATCAATTTAGATAAAGAGTATGTTGGTTGCCCTAGATAGATCAAAATGTCATCTGCATAACAAGCCAATTTATGCTCTGTCCCTTTAATTCCCCTGATATCTTCATTTTGTCTGATGTATTGAGCTATTGGTTCCAGATATAATGTGAAGAGTAGTGATGACCATGCACAGCCCTGTCTCGTGCCCCTTTCTAGGGGAAACTATTTGATAAATATCCATTGATTTTAATCCTAGCAGTAAGATTGTCATATAGTGTATTTTGCTTGTTTTTTTCTTTCTACAATTTTCTATAAGTGTATACCCCAGATAAATACTTTGTGGAGATTTGTGATATATATGTACAATGTCTGAAATACATCTTATGGAAATGTTTGTTTGATGACCTTCAATAAAAAAAATTACAAAACAAAGAAAAGGAAATAACAGAAAAAAACACACTGTTTTGGATGTATTCTTGCTAATGTAAAAAGGCAGAGATGATCAAAAGAGAAACCAGAAAGGATCCTACCTTGTCGCTGGTCTACACAGCAATCAGACACTTATATATCACAATGCAGCACTCTCCTTACCAACCATTCACCAGCTGTGCTGTTCTTGGTTCATCCCTTGCATTCACACTTTGGACTTCCTCAAACCCAATCTCAGAAAGAGAATGCAGGAGAAACAGCTGAGAAAACTGAAGGCTGAGAAAACAAGGTTGTATATTTCACTCCTGGGTAAGCAGTTCTGGCAAGAGACTGCAAAGTTGATGAAAAGTGGGTACTCAGAAAGGTTAAGGACAGGTCTAGCCCACTCTCCTGCACATCAGAAATTGCCTCTGATATCATTTGGAGATATCAGATCAGTTGAGGAGAACACAGTCAATTGCTAGAGAAGAAAGGTGGTCACAGCTTTCAGAACCACTTCCTGCAATCCCTGATATAATTCCTACAACCATCATCATGGAGGAGCCCCCAAACCTGAGATAGTTTCACAGCCGTAAGTCTCAACTGCCAACCAGGATGATTCCTCCCCTTCCCGCACACACCTTGTCAGGAAAGATAGTATCCCACATGAGTAAGAAATGCTCCATAGAAAATACATCTTTAGGCCTGAAGGGGATAATATCAAATTGACTTTGCTGTGGAAATCTGTATAGAAGTTATATTATATAGTATACTGTGTATATAGTTGAGATACATTCTACATTGAGTTGGAGTTTATAGCTAAGCATGGAGGAGAGTTGTGTATTCAATATTTCAGTAGTATTTTAATAATGTTGTAAATATATTGTTTGATTCAGCATTCTTTGTTGTTTAAATAATGCATTGTGAGTTATCTGTAAAAGTATATAACTGGCATACGTCATCACATCACCATGTGATATGTGAGTAGTTCACTTTAAGTAAAAACAAACTAATTAAGTTTTCTTGGGCTTCTGTCTACTTTTTGCAATCAGTTTAATGTCTTGGAGTTAGAAAACATAATGATCTTTGCCTGAAGGGTTGACTGTTCATTCAATTACATAGCTGCTGCCTGACCTGCTGAGTTCATTCAGCTTTTTGTGTGTGTTGCTTTGGATTTCCAACATCTGCAGAATTTCTTGCATTTATGAAACAGTAACAGCTGAACTCTTCTACGTTCTCAGTCTAGATACTTTGCATGGGAAACTGAGATTGAATGAGCCTGAGCTGAAGCTTAGAAGCAATTTATCAGCTTCATCTTTCTGTTTACAACAGGTTTCTAAGCTTGAGAGTTTGTTCTATTTCATTACTGCCTACTCTTGGGCATACCTGAGAATTAGTTGCCCTGTTATCTGCTGGTTCAGTCAGCATTGTTGAAAGTTTCTGTGTGTGAATTGATACTTTCTTCGTTGCTATAGTGATTACATTGCAATAACTAGAAACATGGTGAAAAGCAACACAAAACGACGAGTCTAATTTACTTGCACTTTGCACAACAAAGGACTGGGTCCGTGCATTTGGGGGATTTGGTGGGAGGTAGAAGTCCTCCACCGAAGTGTAGACATATCCATTTTAATCAAAATTGACACATTACGCTTGGCAATTTCTTCATTCATGTCGTTTTCTGTGCCAGGACTGTGGCTGCAATAAATTTATGGATCCAATTTAAGACTCTGCATCCAATTTCACCTTTGTTCTGCTCCAAACTGTCCTGATAGTGTTTTAACTGCAAATGGTATTTCAACTGTTTCTATATGTCTTTGATGATTGGAGATATTTTAAAACATTTTAGACTGGGGTTCCCAACTTCTTTTACACCATGGACACTTAGCATTAACCATGGGGTCTGTGGACCCCAGGTTCGGAGCCCCTGCTTTAGAATGTTTAAAAAGGTTTTTAAAAATAACAAAAATAAACTGACCTCATCATATTGTGATTGTGCACTGTCCTGGTGATAGATGGTTTTCAATGGCAGTTCCTTCAAACCCTCACCCCTATCTATAAACCCGCTCTGCTCACTTTAGTTAGCTTCACAAGGTTTTCCTGAATACTGTGTATTGACTAAATAAAGACTGGTTCTCAGATGGAGAACATCTTTCCCCTCTGGGCTCATCACTTGGCCTGGTCCAGCCCAGCCTAGTCTTGCCCAGATCACTTCAAGATACTAATCCTGTCCTGAGCTAGAGTGCGGATGCTGAGGCCTGGCGATTTCTGGGTGATCCAGAGAAAGGGGGAGACAGCTAAACAAACCAATCAGGTGAGAGAGAAGTAGTTCAGACTCCAACACATTCAGCTACAATTGAGATTTAACCAGGTTTCAGCTGGTTCAATTGTTTATAGCCCACATGCCTCAGCTTCTCTGCTGCACTCAATATTTGCCAAATTTGAGCGGCAGCTGGAGGGATGAGGCGAAAGAATATATTCTGTTATGCTGCAGTGCTACAATGGCATTACACACAATTTTTGGTTTAATTGATCCTCAGCATAACGCAGCAATGTCAGTGACAGAACAGTTCTAACTGAACCCAAGCTCTCTGGAGACCATTCTGACAGGAATGTTGGCCCCAATATGTGTCCCCTCTACAGTCTGAGCTTTCTGAAACTTCTCTCATCACAGCTGATCTAGAATATCGTTTGCGTTTATTGAATAACATGGGGAAATAGCATGAAACTTGCCTGCCTAAAGTTGGTGACAGGTGCCATAATGTTTCTCCTGTTTACCGTTTTACTCAATTTATTTATAGACTTATGTAAGAGATGCAGAAATTGAGTGCTGGTGTGTCTGTTATGTTGAACTCTGTCACTTCCAGCAACAGATTGCTTTTAGTATTTTTGTTATGTATTCTGAGCTATAAATGGGGATCTCTATTCGATAGGCACAAGTGCACCGTTTGCACTATTGTACTGCATTAGTCAATAGAGCAGTATATTCATCGAAGAAAGCACATATATCAGTAACACATGATCTTGTAGTCAGAAAATAAAACTACAGAAGCATAAATCTTAAGATGCTATTAAGAAACAAAAGCTCAGAGAATAAAAAGATGTAACAATCTGAATATTTTTAATATTATTAAAGGATGGAAAGGAAAACTGGAAAAGGTGGAGAGAACTTTTATTTCAGGCTGAACTTTGAACAATGAACTTTCTTTTAGCAGAGTATGCAATGGCAACTCACTTTTTAAGTTGTCATAATGAATGTCAGAGGAAGCCTGAGAGGCCAGTTTGTGTCCCAACCAGCATGTGTTCTGCTGTTCACTCTGGTTTTGCAATCCCCTGGGGGAAAAGAAAGTCTGAAGGCTGAGTTGAATGGTGGATTGGCAGACTTGTCACATCAAAGAGCATGATAGGAACCAGGAACAAATTTGCATATTGGCCAAGAGCATGGAGTGATGGGTTTCAGGGGGACAGCTTTGCTCACTGATGTCATAATCTGCCTTCCCTACATGTTTCTGGTGGGAGCTGATATTGAGAATATATTTGTAGTGTGACTGAGCTGGCAGATTCTAAGCATTGTTCAACTGAGAAATAGAAATTGGAGGAAATTGTTAGTAATCAAGGGACAGGTGACAAATAAGTACATTTTATGAGGATTTGGTAGTGTGGTGATATGTGAAAAATAAACACTTTTACATTAAATAACATTAAGTATTGCATGTTAAAACTGCCCACTTTAAGGCTGGATTTCTCTATATAATGCATTGAAGATTACGAGCACTTGGCAGAATTCTGTGAGATACTTGTGTAAATTTTGTGACAGCACTGGGCTCCAATGGACGCCTCCATGTTATAAGTTGGCCACTATTATTGCTAGCATAGGGGCCACAGTCTGCAGCTGTGTCGTAAAACATAGAGATGTTGCTGCCTTGTGTGCAAAAGTGCAATGTGTGAAAATGAAAACAAGGAATTTGAAGAACATGACTGAGGTCACAACAGGACATTTTAAATTGTGGTTCTCAACTTGCTGCATTGTCTATTCTTTTTGTCACTGTGGGAGAAAATGGGAAAATGGAAGGTTGTTGGCTGCACCCTTTGGATCCAATTTCCTCCTAGACTGGAAAAGCATGCTGATGATGTTATGCTGTGAATCGCAGCCTGTTTTCCCGGTAGTTAGAGTTTCAGTAAGAAATGGTGCAACCAATTTTAAAATGTGGAAGACGCATTTACGTATTGAAACTGGCACAAATATATTATCCTGTTCTGGTTTCCAAACAAAGGAGGCTGAACAGGGATAAAAACGCATTAAATGAATGCAAACAAAAATCAGATGTAATATGAGGGTAAGGTATGGATTGTTTTCTAGAGGGTAGGGAATAGAAAAGCAGAGCATTATTTAAATGGTAAGAGACTACACAATGGTGATCTTCAGAAAGATTTTGTGTCCTCATATGAGAAACAGGAAGTTACCAGTCAGTCACAGCAAATAATTGTATATGAAGTATTATTGTTTATTAAAAGGTGGTGGGGGGCAAGGGAGCGAGCAGGCCTTGCTGTAACGGTACTGGGCTTTTATGTGAGCACACTTTGAGTGCTGTAGTTCATTTTTTTGTTTCCTTAGCATTAAAAGTATATTTCTCCCTTAGAGGTGCTGCAGTGAAGATTTGTTGACCTAAATCCCGAGCTGAGGGGGAGGATGAAAACTCTGTATGGATCTACATTACTGGACAACAGGGGAAACCAGGTTTATGGGAACAGGCAGGAGAATGGTATTGAAGTTTATGTTGAGTTTATTGTCATACACACAGGTGCAGCAAAAAAAAACCTACTTTCAGCAGCATCATAGGCACATAGCATCATGTAAACAATACACACAAAATTCTGGAGGAACTCAGCAGGCTAGGCAGCTTCTAGGAAAAGAGTACAGTCAACATTTCAGGCCGAAACCCTTCAACAGTATCATATAAGCAAAATTCACAAGAAAAACATAAATTATACACGATTACAGATTCAGATTCAGATTCAGTTTATTGTCATTTAAAAACCACAAATGCAATGCAGTTAAAAAATGAGACAACGTACCTCCAGAATTATATCAACAAAGCACATGACAAAATAGACTACACCAGAAAATCCACATAACATTTGGCAATCCCCAATTCAGAGTCCGTAGAGGCTGCTGCGTATTAATATTGTGCTGCCATTTTAGCAGGTTCCCCAGAAAGGAGTTCCACATCCACCAGACAAAACAAGACCAAAATCTAAAGCTACAAGACCTGCACAAAACCACATAGTTACAACAGTGCAAACAATACCATAATTTGATAAAAAAAAACAGACCATGGGCATGGTAAAAATAGTCCAAAGATGTTAAAAGACTATAAGTTTGAAAGAAACCACCACACAGTTTCCACAAGTCCTCAGGGTCCTGAAAGACTCGTCATCGCACTCCGGTGGCAGAAGGAAATACCCCCCCCATGGACTTACACGGCACCGCCTGACTCAGCCTCGCAGACGCAGCACACAATAAAAGCTCCATCGAACCCAGCCTCGCAGACGCAGCACACACCGAAAGCGACCTGACCGCAGCGGACTCTGAGTCTGTCGAACATCTGAGCCGCCGACCATCCCCTCTGGCACAGCTTCTCTGAGCACCATCCTCTCCCGAGCATATTAAGACACCCCCACCAATGGCCACCGGCAACGTGACCCCGAAGACTGAGTGCCTGTTCTTCCCATCAAAGACCTGGACCTCACAGCAGCAGCAACGAAGAGGGCCTTCCTTGAGATTTCCATATGTTCCTTCGTGCTCCGTGTTCCCACGTCCATTTTTCATTAGATTAGGATTGTGCACGGCACCCCGCTTAACCAATAACAAATAACATATCAGCTCCAGAGTGGCCACTGCAAGCTGCGTCATGCTGCCATCTTGATCTGGACAACAATTAAAACAAAAAACCGAAGTTCATTTTTAGTGCAAGGTGATCAAATAGTCATAGGGTTGCTACACTGTGGTGATTAGAGATTTGCTGTTTGGTTCAAGAACCGAATAGTTGAACAGAAGTAGGTTTTCTTGAACCTGGTGATGTGGGTTTTCAGGCTTCTGTACCTCTGGTCCAATGACAGGGTGAAAAGAAGACACTGCCCAGATGGTGAGAATCTTTGATGGATGATGCTTTCTTGAGGCAGTACCTCCTTGCAGACTCTACCAACAGTGATGAATTGGGTAGAGTCCACTGCTTTCTGCAGCTTCTTACATCCTGTGTGTGAGAAATACCAAACCAGACCATGTTGCAGCCTGTCAGGATACTTTCAACAATGCAATTGTAGAAGCTTGTTTAGAGTGTTTAGAAGCTTGATGATGTTGAATGGCAGGACTAAGTCTATTCCTGTTCCCGTTTCTTATGTTGCTATTTTGTTGTATTTTCATCTTTTATTAATTTAAACTTCATTATGCAGTTTCATTGATGTAATTATTCATGTACTTAATAGGAAGTTAATATCCTTTTAATTCTTGGATGAACAGAATTGTCCTTCAATTCTGTGTTAGAATTGAGACATTATCTTTATCCCCCAACACAAACTCCTTTCTCTGGTCTGATATAAGGTTCAATTGATGGGAAACAGTGACATAGCTGATCTCTCTTCATAGTCACTTGTGTTGTTATAGTCTTTATTGGGCTAATGGTCTACCTGAAAATGGATTAAATTTCTCCAATTTTTTTCCTGAAATTCATGAATTAAGAAGTGCTTAATAGGCCCATTGATGCAGCCTGGCAAGTTCCCATTCATTAAACCTAGAGCCCTTTCTGTCTTCTTGTGCCATAGAAGTCTCCTGAAAGGCTATATTCATTAGTATGTTCTATCTACTCTGGCAGCTGTGAATTATTAGGAATTCATAATATTATAAAGGAAATAATTTCAATAAGATCTGTGTTCTGAATATTGCTTCTTTTTAAGGCTGAGCTTCTGTGATCTGGACCTATAGCTTCCTTGGCCAAAGTCAGTCATTCCTGCTTGCCCTTGAAGAAGCCTATTTCCTCACAACCCTTTCAACTCTTTGCCTTACTTCCATTTCTCTGTGTAATACCAGCCCAGGGTATCAATCTTCCTCATTGTTGGCTTAGTGCTAATGCTTTTCCTCCATCCACTCGTGGTGTCTCATTGACATTGATTTGTTGGCATTTGTAACTATGCAGAGAATAAGACGTTATAGAAAGTCTACAATTCATTGGAAATTGAATACCATAGTACATTCACAAACTTTCCATTGTGACAATGTATTTAGATAAAGGCTGACAATAATTTCATTGTCTTTTATTCAGACACCATCCACTTTGCTCTGAGAAAGTGAGATACAAAGGAAAATAGAATAGTGCCAATAACTGAGAAGAGGACAAGGATTTGTTGAGGAGAGTTTCAATATAGTTTAAATAATTTTATTTCTTCTTTGGGGAACTGGAATGCATGAAGGAAATGTATGCTGCCTCAGTCATTTCTGCATGTTAATGGGTATAGAAGATTTACCAAACTTAGCTGAGTTACCAGGTTCAAAACCCTATCAAAGAACAGACAGATTGTACCAGCTCTACCGATTCAGAGTTGCCAACCTTTTTTTGAGTCTGTAACTCTACATTCCTGGGTTCCACAGACAACTTTTACTGTTATGATCACCTTGCCAATTCCAAAACACTTGAAGGCTTGTACACAGTATCCTGTCTCTTGCTGGTCAGTAGGCTAATATATTTCCTTCATGTGCTCTTGGCCTTATCTGTCATCTTTAGCAACTTTAACTCCTTACATTACATTGAATTCTACCAACTTTTTGGAAGCAGTGGCTTAATAAGCTCCCCCTGCACCCAGCAGTAATGGTTAATGAGCAGAAACCCTGTACCCACCACATCCTTGAGCAATGCTTTGTGTATCAGAGGCACGTGGAAGACCCACATTCCCCATAGTGCAATGCCTTGCCCAAATGTGCCGTCTAGTGATTATTTCTTACTCTGATTTTATGATAATTCTATTTTCCCACAATAGGCTGAATTGAATGGCCCTGTGCTCACAGCAGATTTGAGCAATGAAAGGTGATTGCACTGAAGTATTTGAGAGGGTCTGATAGTGTGGGAGCTGAGAATCTGTTTCCCTTTGCTCAAGAACACAGAACTAAAGTGGTTCAATTCACAGTCAAAGGTTAGCACAGCTGTGGGGGTCCTAATCAACCATTGTCTTCCAATCAGGTCCGCCATAAACTAACTTTCTCAGTATATACAAAATGCTGGTGGAACACAGCAGGCCAGGCAGCATCTATAGGGAGAAGCACTGCCGACGTTTCGGGCCGAGACCCTTCCTCAGGACTAACTGAAAGGAAAGATAGTAAGAGATTTGAAAGTAGGAGGGGGAGGGAAAAATGCAAAATGATAGGAGGAGACCGGAGTGGGTGGGATGAAGCTGAGAGCCGGAAAGGTGATTGGCAAAAGGGACACAGAGCTGGAGAAGGGAAAGGATCATGGGACGGGAGGCTTAGGGAGAAAGAAAGGGGGAGGGGAGCACCAGAGGGAGATGCAGAACAGGCAGAAAGAGAGACAAAAAGGAGGAGGGGGAAAAAAACCAAATATATCAGGGTTTGGGTAAGAAGGGGAGGAAGGGCATTAATGGAAGTTAGAGAAGTCAATGTTCATGCCATTAGGGTTCCCCTTGTCCTCACCTATCACCCCACCAGCCTCCAGGTCCAGCGTGTAATTCTCCGTAACTTTTGCCACCTCCAACGGGATCCCACTACCAAGCACATCTTTCCCTCCCCGCCTCTTCCTGCTTTCCGCAGGGATCGGTTCCCTATGCAACTCCCTTGTCCATTCGTCCCCCCATCCCTTCTCACCAATCTCCCTCCTGGCACTTATCCTTGTAAGCGGAACAAGTGCTACACCTGCCCTTACACTTCCTCCCTCACCACCATTCAGGGCCCCAGACAGTCCTTCCAGGTGAGGCAACACTTCACCTGTGAGTCGGCTGGTGTGGTATACTGTATCCGGTGCTCCCGGTGTTGTCTTTTATATATTGGTGAGACCCAACGCAGACTGGGAGACTGTTTTGCTGAACACCTACGCTGGGTCCACCAGAGAAAGCAGGATCTCCCAGTGGCCAAACATTTTAATTCCATGTCCCATTCCCGTTCTGATGTCTATCCATGGCCTCTTCTACTGTCAAGATGAATCCAAACTCAGGTTGGAGGAACAACACCTTATATACTGGCTGGGTAGCCACCAATTTGATGGCATGAACATTGACCTCTAATTTCCGTTAATGCCCCTCCTCCCCTTCTTACCCAATCCCTGATATATTTAGTTTTCCCCTCTCCTTTTTGTCTCTCTGCCCATCACTCTGCCTGTTCTCCATCTCCCTCTGGTGCTCCCCTCCCCCTTTCTTTCTCCCTAGGCCTCCCATCCCATGATCCTTTCCCTTCTCCAGCTGTGTGTCCCTTTTGCCAGTCACCTTTCCAGCTCTCAGCTTTACCCCCCCCTCCAGTCTCCTCCTTCCATTTCGTATTTTCCCCTCCACTTCCTACTTTCAAATCTCTTACTATCTTTCTTTTCAGTTAGTCCTGACGAAGGGTCTCGGCCTGAAATGCCGACAGTGCTTCTCCCTATAGATGCTGCCTGGCCTGCTGCGTTCCACCAGCATTTTGTGTGTGTTGCTTAAATTTCCAGCATCTGTAGATTTCCTCGTGTTTGCTTTCTCAGTATATACCCCCTTTGCTATCCACTCATCATTGTCAATTTCCTCGGGTAATTGCCAGCTGTAAACATTCCCCAGCTACAATGGCTGTTCAAGAAAACACTACCCTGTATGATCGATAGACATTCTGTCCCACTTCCCTCTTCATACTAATAGGGTAAATGTTAACCTATTCGATTACACACAAGGCCAAAGACATGATAGAAATTTGTTGTCAGTAGGGGACCTCCCACATTATTGTTCTAGGTTTACCAATTCTGCTCCAATATGAGTTTTGGGTGAAGGATAATTTCTGGTCCAAAGACTTGTCCAAATTTATTCCATGGTTACTATAGCATATAAGTGAAAGTGTCTCACTCAAAACCAAATTTAATAAAATGTATTTTTAATAAAATAGTTGTTCCAGAGCAATCAGAACTGTAATATTTTTGAAGTTAACATTATTTTTTCATCATTATTGATGTTTCTGGCTTGTTCCTATCAGCTGTCTTCCTAATTGCTTCCAGAGGTTCCAGCCATTGCTGCTCTGCCTTCATCCCTGCCAGCGTTCTTTTCCGATCAATACTGGCCAAATCCTCTCTCATGCCTCTGTAATTCCCTTTACTCCACTGTAATACAGATCATCTGACTGTAGCCTCTCCTTCTCAAATTTCAGGGTGAATTCAATCATATTATGATCACTGGATCTTAAGTGTTCTTTTACCTCAATCTCCCTGATCGGTCCCAGATCATTGCACAACACCCAATCCCGAATAACTGATCCCCTAGTGGACTCTACCACGAGCTGCTCTAAAAAAGCCAACTCATTGGCATTCTAGAAATTCCTCTCCTGGAATCAAGCACCAATCTGATTTTCCCAATCTACCTCCATATTGAAATTCCCCATGGCTATTGTAACATTTGCCTTTTGAATGTGCATTTTCTATCTCCTGTTGATATTTGTAGGCCAAATTCCTACTACAGTTTGAGGGTCTGTATATAACTCCCACCAGGGTCTTTTACACTTTCAATTCCTTAGCTCTCTCCACAATGATTCAACACTTTCCAGCCCCATGTCACCTCTTTTTAATGATTTGATTTCATTTCTTTTACCAACAGAGTAGATCTGCCCCCACTGATTTCCTGCCTGTCCTTTGGATACAATGTGTGCACTTGGACATTAAGCTCCCAGCTATAATCTTCCTCCAGCCATGATTCAGTAATGCCTGCATATCATACCTGCCAATCTGCAACTGTGCTGCAAGTTCACTTACCTTATTCTATATAGTGTGTATGTTCAAATATAACACCTTCAGCCCAGTATTCACCCTTTACAATTTTGTCCCCCTTTTACATTGCAACTCATCCTGTTGACTGCAATTTTGCCCGATCAACAGCTTCTCCTCACTACACATTGCCTCTGTTTGTAAACCGTCTACCTCATCTTCAGCACTATTATCCGCCTTTCCTACAGTCCTTCTTGCAGTGAAATACAGGCAGCTCAGGACACTTGTCGCACTATGCTCAATAAGTTGATTCCTATCTCATCTGAGGTCTGACCAACATCAGCCTCCACAACCTCTCTACTAGCTGTTCCAGCACTCTGGTCTCCATCCCCCTGCAACTCTAGTTCAAACTCTATCGTGAAGTTTTAATAAACCTTCCAACTAGGAAAATAGTCTTCCTGCAGTTCAGGTGCAAACTATCTCTTCTGTACAGATCCTACCTTCCCTGAAAGAGAGCCCAATGATCCAAAAATTCTTATGCCCTCCCTCCTAAACCAAACCCTTAGTCATGTATTAAACTATATAATCTTCCTTGTTCTGGTCTCACTAGCATGTGGCATAGGTAACAATTCTGTGATCACAACCCTGGAGGCCCTGTCATTTAACTTAGCACCTAACTCCCTGAGCTCCCCATGAGAACCTCATCACTTATCCTACCCATGTCCTTGGTACATACATGGACCACGACTTCTGGCTGTTCACCCTCCCGTTTAAGAATGCTGAGTATTCAATCCGAGATATCCCAGATCCTGGCACCCAGGTGGCAACATACCATCTAGGAAACTTGTTCTCACCCTCAGAACCTCCTGTCCATTCGCCTGTGTAACGAATTCCCTATTACCACAACATGCCTCTTCTCCCTTCCCTTCTGGGTCACAGAGGCAGGGTCAGTGCAGAGACCTGACCACTGTGACTTTTCTCTGTTAGGTCATTCCCCCCTCCCCCCGACAGTATCCAACGTGATATAACTGGCCTGTTATTGAAGGGGATGTCCACAGGAGAACTCTACTGACTCTTTAATCCCTTTCCACTTCCTAACTGTCACCTAGTTTCCTGTGTCCTGCACCTTGGGTGTAACTACCTCTCTATATATCCTATCTATCACCCCTTTAGCCTCCCCAGTGATTCGGAATTCATCCAGTTACAGCTCCAAATCCTTAACACAGTTTGTTAGAAGCTGCAGCTGGCTGCGCTTCTTGCAGTGGAGTCTCAGGAACACTGGAAGCCTCCCTGCCTTCCCACACCCTATAAGAGGAGCATTCAACTATCCTGCCTGGCATCTCCACTGTCCTGGATATAAAGAAGGGAAGGTGAAAAATAACCTAGAGCTTTTCTTTTCTTTGCCTTCTGTGACTGAAGCCTCTCTTCACTGAAACCTTGAAGAGCTAAAGCTTCAAGATCACCTCTCTGACTGTCCACTCAGACGAAAGCCGCTGTTAAGCTGGCTGCTGTGCTTACCCCCACCTTCCTTCAGTTCGCTCCTGCTAATTAATCCCAACTGCCAGTTGGTCACTGATCAAAGCTCTTTCTCACTGCAGCGACCCACTGCTGCATTTTGCACTCATGCGGTGTACCTAATTGAAGCCCCCTCCACTCAAAACTTCAGATTTCTGGATTGGCTGCAAACATACTCTCTGCGTCCAATAGGCTTTCAACATTTAACAGGTCTCAGAGATTCCTTCTCATTTTTCTGAACTCCTGAGAGTACAAGCCCAGAACCATCAGACACAACTCAAAAATTTCATTCCTAGTGTCATTCTAGACTCTGGACCCTGTCCAATAAAAGCACATCCTTTCTTAGAGAAGCGGCCCATAATTTCTCACAACACCTCAAGTGCTGTCTGACTGATGCCTTACAGAACACAGCAAGGGTCTTAGCCTGAAACGTCAACTGTTTGTTTATTTCCGTAAATAATGTCTGACCAGCATTTTGTGTGTTTTTTCTTGGATCTCTAGCATCTGCAGATTTTCTCGAGTTTGTGGCTCAGCACTACACCTTTGCTTTTGTATTCCAAGTCCTCTTGAAATGAGTTCTAACATTGCATTTGCCTTCCTTGCCACTGACTCAACCCGCACAAGAGGTCCCATGTCTCTTTGTGCCTCTGATTTCAGAATTTGCTTCCCGCTTAGAATGTATGCCTTTTCTTTCTACTTCCCTACACTATATTCCAATTTCCATTTCTTTACTCATTCTTCTAATCTGTCTAAATCCTTCTGTAGACTCCCTACTTCCTCAACACGACCTGCCCCTCCACCTATATTGGTATCATCCAAAAACCTGGTCATAAAGCTATCAATTCTTCAATTCTGATATCCAAGCCATTGACATATAACGTGAAAAGAACAATCCAAACGTGAACCTCTGCAGAACACCGCAAATTACTAGCAGGCAAATGGAATAGGCCAACTTTATTCCCATTCTTTGCCTTTTGCCAATCAACCAATCTCAATCCATGCTAGTATCTTTATACCATGGGCTCTTACACCTTGTTCAGTAGATTTTTTGTGCGGCACTTGTCAAAGGCTTTCTAGAAATCCAAATGAACAACACGCACTGACTTTCCTTTGTCTATCCTGCCTGTAATTTCCTCAAAGAATTCCAACAGATTTGTTAGGTAAGATTTCCCCTTAAGGAAACCATGCTAACCTTGGTCTATTTTATCATGTGCCTTCAGTACCCTGAAACCACATCTTTATAATGGACTCCAACATCTTACTAACTGCTGAAGTCAGGCTCATGGGCCTATAGTTTCTATTTCTGCCACCCTCACTTCTTAAAAAGTGGAGTGACATTTGCAATTTCCCAGTTCTCTAGAACCTTTCTAGTACCTAGTGATTCTTGATAGAGCACTACTAATACTGTACATCCATAATCTCTTCAAAACCTTGAGGTGTAGTCCATCTGATCCTGGTGACTTATCTATCTTCAAACCTTCCTAAGCACTTACTCCATAGTAACAGCATCTACACTCACTCTTGTCAACTGGTGCTCGAATTTCTGGCATATTGTTGGTGTAATTCACAGTGAAGATCGATACAAAATACTTTTTGAGATTGTTGGCCATTTCTTTATCCCTGATGACTACCTTTCCAAAATCATTTTTCAGCCTGTTTAAATTCGCCTCTCTATTTGTTATGTTTTAATATTGCGCATGTGCAAATCTGTTTAGATAACAATTACAAACATAATAAGATTATAATGAGATAATTAGAAACATAAATTGAAAGCTGCTTTCTAGAAAAGCAGGTAAGCCTATCAATTGGGGAATGTTGGTTCTGGTACGATGGTGGTGCTTTCGATCGCGTCGGCTTCTATGGGTTCAACAATAGGTGTTGCTGTCCATTTTAAATGTATTTTTCATGATTGCAAGATCCTGCCAGACATTAAAGATTTACAGGCTACCCCATCAGCGAGCTGCTCATTGGTAGAAGGAGCTGGACTTGGTGTAGTTCGTGCTGCTGCTTGCGTTGGAGAGGCTTTGGAAGAGCTGGTACGCAAAGAAGGCGTGCAGTCTGATAGCACGTGAGCGTTTTAGTCATTTTTCTTGTGATCACAAGACCCTTTTTGGACTTTGTTAACGTGGAATGCTGCAATTCTGACTCATTGATTGACTTGCAGACAGCAAGGGAGCTGCGTGGCCTCAGTCATAGCCTGGACTAGGCCCCAAGCTGCAGCATTGTCTGTTTATAGCCACCAGGAGAGAGGTGTGGAAGCCAGTGTGCTCCACCAGAAGTGATGTGGCATGTAGTCTAGACGGGAGACGGTGCTTCTCCACCTCCCTCCCCCCCCCCCCCCCAGTATACACCTGGTGGAAGACAAGCCATTTTGTGGATTGTGTTCGACTGCAGATTTCTGCGGCATTCATGAACTCTGGGCCTCAAGCTGTGGTCTCACCTGTTTGCGGCTGCCAGAAGGGAGGTGTGGAAGCCAGTGTGCTCAACCAGGGATGGTGCGGCACTGTGTGCCACAGTGGAGTTGGTGCTGACACCCCCCACCCCACCCCAGCGATCGCTTGGCAGAACACAAGCTGTATTGTGGTTGACTTACAGATTTCTGAGGTGTATTGTACATGGATTCAGAGTTTGGACTATTCTTTTTTTACTGACATCTAACATGTGCTTGCTATCTTGTATGTGCTCTGTGTTTTTTGTGCTGTATATGACTCTTGATATTGTGTTTTGCATCTTGATCCCAGAGTAACGCTGTCTCGTTTGGCCGTATTCATGTACGGTTGAATGACAACTAAACTTAAATTGGATTGAAATTGAATAGTGAATTAAAAGGCACAACACAAAGAAGGGATCAACTTAAATTTTACATTTGGTTTCTAAAATGTTCAAATCAATTAATATTTTTAAGTATTTGAGAATTATAAGTCTTCATAACTGAAAAAAGAAACATTACAGAAAGAATGATCAGGTCCAAAAATTTCAAAAGCACCAGAAAGAAAATATCAACACAAGAGTTGCATGCACAATCTACAATCCAGATTTCAGCAACTGACACTAATGCAGAAGTAATTAAAATAGGAAAAATGTTGGCATCTTTTAATTAAACAATATAATAAGTTGAAAGGAAGAGGGCAACAAGGGGGATATTTGCAGCAATATAGTTAAGCAAATTATTATAATGTAAAAAGCTTGAAAGCACAGTGCAATTTGATAGTTTTCCAAGGTTTTCATATCTACATTTATTATAAGGGTTTCAATACTTCATAAGCCAACTGCCCATAATAAAGTATAAAATTCCAATTTAATAAGGCTGCTACACCATTTTAGAAGGTATTATAAGTCTAGATATTTGATATTCTGCATTGTGTCACAGAAATATAAATAATTTTACAGCTGTTTCGTAAGATGAATTATGTTGACCAGGAGTAAAATGGGAATCCTAATCCCGGCAAGCTGTAATTTCAATGTAGTTGGAAACACAGCTACCTCGGATATTAGGTTGACTGAATTGCTACCTATTTAGGTCAACCTTCATCTAAATTCAAATGTACCAAAAAATAATCCAACCATAGTTGCAACAGGAGCAGAAAGTCAAAGCCCTGAATGCTTTGAAAGATTCTTGATATGGAGTAAGTACAATGGAAAATCAATGAGATGTATGCCTGCCCTCAATCCATGAATATTTTTGTTTTTACTATTACCATGGACTTGCTGCTATTATTTTCCTGTATGCAAAGGTGTATTCTCATATCTTGGAATGTTAGACAATAAAATCATACATACCTGAAACAGGTGAAAGCAAGAGTATTCAATTAGTTGAATACTAGCAGTTAAGGAAACAAGATAATTTTACAATTGGAATTTTCTGACCAAAGGTATTGCTTAATATTCATCTTGAAGGGACAAAGATTTACTGCTGCGTGTAGTACTGGTGGCCAAATATTAAACAAACTTCACATAGTCAGTGCTGACTGGAGCGTGTTTCTCTTTTATTTGGACTTTCAGACCAAGCCTCCTACGCAAAATAAATGGCTGACGATTAGGAGGCCTTCATTAGCAGCACTCTGAGCATATTGGATGATCATCTTCCATCTTGGGGAATTCTTGGTGTACACTTCCCCTTTTAAATTTGATGTTGATGGGTTGATTTAAAGGCAGACCAATCAGATTTCTGTTTCTAATATGCAGGAATGTTGAATTATCTTGCTTAGGAATTTCCAATGAAGAGTTCCAGTTCAAGTTTAATTGTCATTCAAGCATACACTTAAATACAGCCAAATGAAACAGCACTCCTCAGGGGCCAAGGTGCAAAACACTGAACTAATAGTCATACACAGCACACAGCACATATAATTATGACAGCAGAAATAAAAATAATAATAATTTTGCCCAAGTCCCTGAATGTTACAGCCTGTAGATTGATGTGCATGGATATTGTTCTGTAGCCGCATCTCTGCAGGAAAAAACCCATAGCGATTCCTCATGTCGCTCAGTGCAGTCACAGATGAAAGCAATCCACCCTGTTTCCCGCCGTGCCAACACTGGAGGGCAGAATCGATGGTAGGGAGCAGCCTCAAACTCAACGTGCATTCCAAGGCACACAGGCAGATCTGGCTACAACAGCAGCCCTGAGGAATGAATGAAGGCCTGGTCTGTGGCAAAACGGAAGCCATGCAGCTCCCTAACCATCGGTCCTGCCAATAAACCACTGAATTGAACTTGTAGTATTCTACATTATCAATGTCTAACGGGGTCTTGTGATCACAAGCAAAAGAACTAAGAACACCACCTGAATCATTCATTGGATTGCACACTGTCTAATGCCTTCGTTCCTCAGTGGCTGAAACACAGTGCACAGCAAGTCCTGCTCCACCACTATTTACTAACAACGCACACAAAATAATGGAGGAACTCAGCAGGCCAAGCACCATGGGGAAAAAAGTACAGTTGACGTTTTGGGCCGAAATCCTTCAGCAGGACTGGAGGAAAAAAAAGACAAGTAGAATTAAAAGGAGGGGAGGGAAAATAAATACCGCCAACAGGTGCACCTATCCTGCCAGGGATAGGGTTCCTCTTGTCCTCACCTACCACGCCATCAGCCTCTGCATCCAGCACATAATTCTCCGAAACTTCTGCCACCTTCAATTGGATCCCACAACCGAGCACATCTTCCCTCTCCCCCCACCCTCCCAAATTCCTGCTTTCTGCAGAGATCGATCCCTATGTGACTCCCTTGTCCATTCGTCCCTCCCCACTGATCTCCCTCCTGGCACTTATCCTTGCAAGCAGAAAAGTGCTACACCTGTCCCTACAACTCCTCCCTCACTACCATCCAGGGCCCCAAACAGTACTTTCAGGGGAGGAGACACTTCACCTGTGTGTCTGTTGGGATCATCTACTGTGTCTTCCAATGTGGCCTCCTATATATCGGTGAGACCTGACGCAGTTGGGAGACCGCTTCACCAAGCACCTACACTCTGTCTGCCAGAATAAGTGGCATCTCCCAGTCGCCACCCATTTTAATTCCACTTCCTGTTCCCATTCCGATATGCCTATCCATGGCCTCCTCTGCTGTCACAATGAAACCACAGCCAGGTTGGAGGAACAACACCTTATATTCCACCTGGGTAGCCTCCTACCTGATGGCATGAACACCAAATTCCTGAAATTCCAGTAATATTCCGCCCCTTTCTTCCCAATTCCCCATCCCCTTTCCCCTCTTTCACCTCATCTCCTCACGTGCCAATGACCATTTGTTCTTTCCTATTATATTTCCCCTTCTTGAGCCCTGTATCTCTTTCATCAATCAACTTCCCAGCTCTTTACTTCACACCTCCCCCTCCTGGTTTCACCTATCACCTTGTGCTTTTCTCTCCCCTCCCCTCACCTTTCAAATCTACTCCTCATCTTTTTTTTCTCTAGTCCTGCTGAAAGATTTCAGCCCAAAAGACCAACTGCACTCTTTTCCATAGATGCTGCCTGGCTTGCTGAGTTCCTCCAGAATTTTGTGTGTGTTGGTTGGATTTCCAGGATCTGCAGATTTTCTCTTGCTGTTGATTAGATCACCATTTACTAACCCGCTAGTGTCACGGTCTGGTCCACGAAGTCCGCATTCCAGTTCACGGTCCGGTCCATGAGCTCCAGACTCCGGGTCTTCCGGCTGTCCCTTCAGTTGGGCTTAATCATAGGCACTTGATTCTCATCTTGAGGCTGGGAATATAAGTGGCCCTAGGTTTGAGTGTGGTGGCTGGGTTGTCTTGTCAGTATCCCCTTGCAGCAGCCTGCTGGTGGAGGAGAACTGCTCCATGGGGCCTTGTTCTCTGTAGTTGGAGCAGTCATTGGGGTATGGATTTGGCTATTTCTGTGGCCAGCTGAGTGTCCTTCTGCCAATCTGAGCTAGATGTAGATTTGGCTGTTTCTGTAGCCAGCCAAGATTGCTGGCTGCCTTGAGACTTGGAGCCACCTGGATTGAGCTCCCTTCCTGTCCTTGCCTCTGTTGGGTAAGCCAGGCTGTCTTTGCTGTTACCCTGAGGTAGGACTGTTCTCTTTCCCTCCCCACCTGAATCCCTGAAAGTCTCCTTGGTGGTTTACCTCGGCAGTTGTCCTGGCCCAGTTTCCAAGGAAGGGGCCCAGCTCTTTGCTCTAGAAGGAGTACCTTGTCCTGCCCAGGAAAGCCCTGTCCAGTCCTGTAGCCACGTCATGTCCTCGCTTAGTTCTGGGGTCTGAGCCTGAGTCAAGACCCAGGTTCAGGGTCCTTGTCCAGTGTCTGGCTTGGAGTCCAAGCCCAGGCTCCTAGTTCCCAGTTCATTGTCCTGCCCACTTTCCTAGCTGGAGTCCTAGTACAAGTCTGTGTTCCTGTCCCAGCTCCTAAACTGTGTCCAGTCCTGTCCCTAACTCTCATCCAGTCCAGTTCCCAGTACTTCAGTGTCTGTGCCTGGCATTTGGGTCTGTTCCCAACCCCCCCCCCCCCCATCCCATGACAGCTAGTGGGGTACTCCTGCGGTAGCTGATGTTCTTGATAAGCAGTAGTATCTTGTGATTGTGAAAAAGGTGCAAAGGATGAACAATTACAACTTTGGACCAAAAAAGGCCACTGCATCTGAGGGCAACACTATTTTATGGAGTATGAGGCCACATTCAGTTTGGAGGAGCAACACCTTGTATTCTGTTTGGGTAGCCTCCAGCCTGATGGAATGAACATTAATTTCTTGAACTTTTGGTCATGGCCCCCTTCCTCTTGCTGACCATTTCTATTTCCCTCTCTCACCTTCTCTTTACTTGCTCATCACCTCCTTCTAGTGCTCCTCCCCATCCCTTTCTTCCATGGGCTGTACCTATCAGATTCCTTTCTTCAGATCTTCTAGCTCTTTATCGCTTTCACCAATCAACTTACCAGCTCGTTACTTCATCTCCTCCTCTCCCAGTTTCATCTATCATCTGCCACCTTGTACTACTTCCTCCCCTTCCCCAACTTCTTACTATGACTTCTGAGTCTTTCCAGTCCTGATGAAAGATCTCAACCTAAAATGTCAACTGTTTACTCTTTTCCACAGATGCTGCCGAACCTGCTGAGTTCCTCCAGTGTTTTGTGTGTTTGTTAATTCCACTGCTACTAATGTTAATCTATTCCAGGCACCTACCTCCCTCTGCACAAAAAATCTTGCTCCTCTGATCTTAATTTTTTTTCCTCTGGTGGCTACCTTGTTCTACCTTGGGGAAAGTGTTTGTCTATGCTATCTTTACTTCTCATAACTTTAAAGCCTCTATCATGATTTCCCCTCAGTCCCTGATGCTTGAGGGAAAACAGCCCAAGCTTTCCTTGTAGCTGATAGCCTCTAATCCAGGCTACATTTTGATACACCTCATCTGTATCTTTTCCACATTGTTCCAATAATAGGATGACCAGAACTGCATGCAAAGCCTCAAGTGTGGGCTGACTAAAGTTTAATATAGCTGCAACATGACTTCCTTATTGTTATACTCAACACCAACTCAATGAAGGCAAGCATCCCATATACCTTCTTTACCACCTTTTCCACTTGCGTAGCCATTTTCAGTAAACTATGATACCTGGACCTCCATATCCCTCTGTACCTCAGTGGCTTTAAGGGGGCTGCCATTAACTATATACTTTCACGTGACTTCTCAAAGTGCAACACCTCACACCAGCCTGGGTTAAATTCCATATGATAGTTCTCCATCCATAGATATAATTGATCTATATCCCACTGCATTCTTTGATGGTCTTTTATACTGTCCATGCTTTCACCAATCCTGGTATCATCCATAAGTTTGCTCAATCAACAATTTGTATTCTCATCCAAATATTTGATACAAGCATCAGAGGTTCTGGCACCAATTCTTACAGAACATCATTGGTTACAGACCTCATTTTTATTGTGTGCTACATTGGATAAAATAACAACATATCCATTTGCATAATATAAACGTGTTTTTCTCACCATTTTTATTTGATATTCTGGATTTGATTTAAAGTCTCTGGCAAATCAACAGATTTTCTATATAGCTCCATACCTGTTTCTCACTCAATGAACTAAAATTGCCTTCAGATGCATGCAGTTTCTTTCTCACCATGTTATCCCACTGGATGCATCTGCCACCCTGAATTAAACACGCAATAGTAATAACATATATTGGAAAGTTAAAATAATTGAATCATATTAAATATGGCAATCTAGCAGAAAAGGTGCTCTAGATCAATACCTTGTTAGATTCCAGGCATATGCACAAATTATATATTTAGATTTTGGTCAGCAATCCATTATTTATAGAATGCAATTGCTATTTTGAAGAGAACACTGTAAGATTATTAATTATTCTTAAAATGAAAACTACGATTTTCTGAGATGTATGGATAGTACTGTCAATATATTGTAAATATGTCCAATAACTGCACTGGAAGCAATAATTACTCTTCTTGCTCAACCTGAACTGAAAAGAATTAGTAATTTATTAATGCACATTTCCTTGTTGCCAAATGCAAGTCATGGCACATCGCCTGTTTTTATCACTTTGCACTTTGTACTTTGTTGTTCCATCTGCTACTTAATTCCATTCTAACAAGTACTTCAAAATTATGATTAGTTTCCCTCTTTCTGTAAACCAAACAATTGTTATCTATAAATGAAAATTGACACTTGACAAAGAATTACATGTTTTAAATATTGTTAACATGAAAATATCTTAATAAACCATTCAAATGGGTCATTTTGTTTATGGTGTCTTTATTTTAAGTCAAGAAGGTATATAATGTTTACATTAAAATATAGATTACTTGCTATCCTAACTTGGTGTATTATGGTGCAAAATAGGTTCTCATAAACATCACAGATATTTGTGCATTCAGTATGCTGTTATATAATAGTTTATCCTGAAACTTCAGAACTAGAATGTTGTACAAAATACAGCTGTTTGTCCATTCCATAAAATGGCTTAATCCCAAATTAAACTGGAAAGAACATTGAGTGAAATGCTCAATTATTCCTCCTCAGCAGTTAATTTTTCTCCAGTATATTTTTCAGAAGGAATGAAACTTCTCACACCACCCCATATTTAACAATAACTTCAGAATGATGAGATATTTAGAACAATAGGATATTGCATGTTAAAACTGTTAAAATGTTATAACTGAATGGTAAATACTTTATAATTATTTTAATATTTTCACTTTCAAATTCCATTAGATTGATACATGTTTTCTATTAGGTGGAAGAGTGGTAACTGGCAGCTGTAAAAAGGATAATCTTGCCAACACATGGTGTTGCACTTTCCCTCTAATCCAGGCAACATCCTGGTAAACCTCTTCTGTGGTCTCTCCAAAGCCTCAGCATCCTTCCTATAATGGGGCAACCAAACTGTATGCAATAGTCCAGGTGTGGCATTAATTAAGTTTTGTAAACCTGCAACATAACTTACTGACTTTTGAGCCAGTGCCTCGATTAACTAAGGCAAGTATGCCAGATGCCTTCTTAACCACCCTATCAACCTATGTAGCCATTTTCAGGGAGCTATGAACATAGACCCCATGAGTCCTCTGCTCATCTTGCCCTTACAGTGCACTGTCTATTTATATTTGACCTACTAAGGTAATACTTTACATTTGGCCAGGTGAAACTCCATTTGCCATTTCTCTGCCCATATCTGCAACTGATTTTATCCCTTTGTGTTCTTTGCCAGTCTTCTCTGCCATCCACAACACCACCAATCTTTTATTTGTTTACTTATTGAGATCTGGCATGGAATAGACTCTCCTGGCACTTTGAGCCATGTCACCCAGCAATCCCCCGATTTAATCCAAACCTAATCACTGGAAAGTTTACAATGGCCAATTACCCTACCAACTGGTACATCTTTGGATTTTGGGAGGAAACCGGAGCACCCGGAGGAAACCCAGCCGGTCGCTAACTCCTTCCAGGCAGCAGCAGGAATTGAACCTGGGTCACCTGTACTGTAAAGCATCTTGTGAACCACTATGCTACTGTGCCACCTTATAGTAAACCTACTAATCTACCCATCTACGTTTTCATCCAGGTCATTTATACACATCACAAACAGCAGAGATCCTGATACAGATCCCTGTGGAACACAGCCCTTCAGCTGGAATAAGACCCTTCGACCTCTAACCTCTGCTTTCTATAGACAAACCAGTTCAGAATCCAAACAGCCAATTCACCAAGGATCCCATCTATCTTAATCTTCTGGATGAACCTCCCATGATGGATCTTGCCAAATGCTTCACTAAAATCCATGTAGACATCCACAGCTCTACCTTCATCAATCACCCTCATTATCTCATTTCCAAGTAAATAAAAAAAACAAAATCTCAATAAAGTTAGTAAGACACCACTAGCCATGCACAAACCATGCTATCTCTCCTTAGTTAGGCCATGGTTTTCTAGATGCTCATAATGCCCTACCAATTCTCTCCAATAACTTCTCCCCCACTGACATGAGACTAACTGGTCTATATTTTTCAGGATTATCCCTGGTTCCCTTCTTGAGTAATAGAACATCCACAAACTCACCTGTGGCTAGAGTGGACACTCAGGTATTGATCAAGGCCCCAGCAGTCAGTGACCTGGAGTATATCCCATAACACACTGGGGACTTATCCACCATATTGCTCTTTAAGAGACCCAACGCTACCTCCTTCTTTACCTTGAAATATGCTAGCACAAGGGATCCCAACCTTTCTCATGCCATGGACCAATGCCATTAAGCAAGGGGCCTGTGGACCACAGGTTGGGCAGCTCTGCTAGCATATCAATCTTCCTATTCTCCAAGACCATTTCCTTGTAAATACTGATGAAAAGTACTTAATTAGGGCCTCACCTACATCCTCTGCATCCAAACCAATGTTCCACCAGCCCTCCCTTATCCTTAAGTTATCCTACCCTCTCCCTAGTTATACTCTTGCTTCTGATGTAGGTATAGAATACTTGGGATTCTCTAATCCTACTTGCCAAGGGCTTTGCATGGCCCCTTCTGGCTTCCTTAATTCCCTCCTTGAGTTCTTTTCTGGCTTCTGTTTGATTCCAGATGATGCCTATACATTGAGACATTAAGCTAAGTTTCCATCTATCTTGACAAGTTCTCCCTGGCCAATATTAATCCCTTCCTAAATATCACGTGAATAGATTTGAATTGAATTGAATTGAACTGACATTATTACCTGCATCCTTCACATACATGGGAGTAAGAATCTTTGTTACATCTCTGTCTAAGTGTGCAATTTATAGTAATTTGTAATAAATAGTATGTACAACAGGACAGTCAATATAACATAGAAATACAATTGTATCAGCGTCAATTAATCAGTCTGATAGCCTGGTGGAAGAAGCTGTCCCGGAGCCTGTTGGTCCTGGCTTTTATGCTGTGGTAACATTTCCCAGATGGTAGCAGCTGGAACAGTTTGTGATTGGGGTGATTTGGGTCCCTTCAGGCCCTTTTTAAACACCTGTCTCTGTAAATGTCCTGAATAGAGGGAAGCTCATGTCTACAGAGGTGCTGGGCTGTCTGCATCACTCTCTGCAGAGTCCTGCGATTGAGGGAAGTACAGTTCCCATACCAGGCGGTGATGCAGCAAGTCAGGATGTCTCAATTGTGCTCCTGCAGAAAGGCCTTAGGATTTGGGGACCCATACCAAACTGTCTGAGGTGAAAGAGGTGCTGTTGTGCTTTTGTCATCACACAGTCAGTACATACAGACCACGAGATCCTTGATGATGTGTGTGCCGAGGAATTTAAAGTTGTTCACCCTCTCAACCCAGAACTATAGATGTCAATAGGGGTTTGCCTGTCTTTTTTTCCTCCTGTAGTCCACAACGAACTCCTTTGTTTTTGTGACATTGAGGGAGAGGTTGTTTTCTTGACACCACTATGTCAGGGTGATGACTTCTTCTCTGTAGGTTGCCTTGTTATTGTTTGAGATTAGGCCAACCTAGTCATTGCCATTTTGCTCCTCATAGTACTGTGCTGTTCGATTCCCTTATTACAACACTTATTTTGCACCATAAAGTTGTTTATTTGCTGAAAGATGTTTTTGATAGTCCTAAAGACGTGAAAAGTGCCAAACAAATACAGTCTTTCCTTATTGAAATAGATCGAGTAACTGCTTATTTACCTCATTCCTTTATTAAAAAGGATGTCTGGTACAGTCTTATTTTCTATCTTCCAGCTGAACTTTGCACATATTGTGGCGGCTCATTTCCTAGCGTATGCGAACCGACTCACAATTAGATAGCCTACGGGGGTTTGCGAGCACAGAGCTTTGGAGCCTCTTCGCCATGGGGGGCCGGTTGACAGAGGCTTAAAAGTGAGGCTGAAGTTTTCGAATAAAGTTTTTTCCTTCGACTGCAGTTACCGACTCCGTGTCGTAATTTTAGCGCTGCTTGTAGCACGCCGCTACAATATAATCATTTTCAAATTTTTTCATACTGAAGCTTCATTGGTCTCTGGTACTGTCGAGCATCAGTTCTACAATTCACTTCCCAGTTCTGACACCCCTATATGGCCTCACTATTTCCTTTCTCTATAATTCTCCAAGTTATTTAAGCTCGTCTATTTTTGACTTCTTGATCATCTCTTAAGTTAATCTCTCCACTAATGGTTGCCATGAATTCAGCTGCTAAGACCCTAGGCTCTGAAATTCCATCCCCACTCCAAACCTATCCATCCCTCTCCTATTTTAAGACATGTCTTTAAACCCATCCTTTTGACGAGTCTCTTGTTTATCTGTCCTAAACCCATATCCCTTAATACCTTAGTACAAATATTGACAGACTAACACTCGCATGAAGTGCTTTAAGTTGAGTTACGGATTCTAATTGAATTCAAATTTTTGTTACATTTACCTATCAGTGATAGCTTTCATTGCTGTAAGTTCCTGGAATGTCATGTAAATCTCAACAGATATTATTTCAGTATTATGAGGCCCTCCATTGGTCAGGGTCGACCATGAATATTGCGTCCTAACCATGCACATGATAGGCAAGCCAGGGCAGTATGATCTGGAGAGCAAGCGGTTACCTGTGTAGCAAGCTCCTGTCTCCATGCAGCTGATGAATCCAAAGAAAACACAGAGACCAGTATAGTTTGGCACCACTGGCATCACAGGTGTTCAGCTCAATGTAGGACTGCCTTAGGAACTCCATCTCCAGATTTCTCCTCACAGTTTATTCCCAAAGCCTTCCCCCTGGGTAGATATAGCCAGAGATCAGAGTTTTCCTTTTGGGTGAGTTGCCAATCATGGCCAATGAGCCCCATCTGCCTGAACTGACATGTTTTAAGGCATCAGTAAACCATCTTTGCCTCTTCTCCTGTTAGTAATTGCAGTTCCACCTGTCTGAGTAACTAGCCACTCCTGAAGGCCGGACGCTGGACTTGGTTGTCAGAGGTTATTTAAGACTGATGCTTTTGGGAGCATTTCATCGGTTGTGGGAACTTATCCCCATTACCACCCCTGGTTGTAACAACCTTAAGGAGCCTTCCATCAGCATTATGCAATCAGTAATAGTACCCAGCAATTCACCCTATAGTATGCTGCCCCGATATAGACATTAAATTTCACTTTTTGATTGATAGCATGATCCTGCTGCACAACAGGTCTTGTAAACTTTGATCTTAACCCAAATAGGTTGCAAATAGTGCACTTATAGCTTGAACTTTCTCCAACCTTTTGAAGGTATTTTTATTATATTTTGAACAGTGTCCTTTTGCTACTAAATTCAGACAATTTAATGCCATGTCTAGCCAAGGGCATGCAGACACCTGTTGTGTAAAATTTTTCACTCATGGTATGCCAAGCAGACGCCCTGTAATTTGCACTTCTTGATGGGGAACATAAACCTCTGGATGTAAAACATTGACAAGTTCTATCAAACGCAACTTCTTCTTTCAGATTAGTTGTTTAAAGGTTCAAACGAATTGAAATATTTTCATTTCAATTTGCAATTTGCTTCCTAAATTCTAGTTGTGGAAATATTAATTCACTATTTCCTCAAAAATCATAACCTTCAGTTTATATTAAAATGGTAGAGAAACACGCCAGTGCATGCTGAAATATTAAAAACTAGTGTAAAATGAGCAGGAATTTGTGTGAGAAAAACTAAGGAATCTACAATATGCATAAAAATAACTGATCAGAAGTCATGAAAATATGCTTCTACAAGATATTGTGTAAATAAAGGGCAGCTATTATGAAAGGTTTATATTTTTTGATGTTTCCTTTAAAAATAATTCAAATACTTTGTTCATCTCCAAGGAATCTAATTGGGTTTTGTTTATACATCCCTGCAAAAATTAAACTGTTATTTCACTACAATGTTTGAAGGATCTTTAAGATTGGGTAAGAGAGGGTAATCTGTCACTAGGGCTTCTTAACTATATATTATTATCTAAGCGAAAATTTATTCAACAAGTGATGGGAAATCTGGCAAAATGAAGGAAGTGATAGCACAGGATTTAACATCTCTCTCACCAGCTTCTCCCTGGAAAGGATATGATCGTAGGGGAAAAAGAAAGAAGAACAGACTCTCTATTAGTTATCAATGGGATCTTTCTCGCAGTGGAGAAATATCCATGCCTAAACAAAGTCCAAAGTACAATTTATTATCAGAGTACATACATGTCACTACATATAACCTTGAGAAGCTTTTTTTCTGCGGGTATGCTTAGCAAATTTATAGAACAGTATCTGTAAACAGGATCAATGAACAACAAACCATGGAAATGCAAATATAAATAAATAATAATAAATAATGAGAGCATGAAATAACAAGATAAAGAGTCCTTAAAGTGAGTCCATCGGTTGTGGGGATACCAGAAACAGAATGAGTGTAGTTATCCCCCTTTGATCGAGATGTTGATGGTTGAGGGGTTGTAACTGTTCTTGAACCTGGTGGTGTGAGTCCTGAGGCTCCTGTACCTTCTACCTGATGGCAGCAGCAAGAAAAGAGCATGGCCTAGGTGGTGAGGATCTTTGATGATGAATGATTTTCTAGGGTAATGTTTCATGTAGATGTGCTCAATGGTTGGGAGGGCGTTACCTGTGGTATACTGGGCAGAATCCGCTATCTTTTGCAGATTTTCCACTCAAAAGCATTGGTGTTCTCATACCAGGCCATAATGCAGCCAGTCAGTACACTTTCCATCGCACATCTAGAAATTTGCCAAGGTTTTTGATAACATGCCGAATCTCTGCAGACTCCTAGGTAAGTAGAGGAGCTCTTGTGCTTTCTTTACAATTATTTTTATATGATAGATCCAGGGCAGATCTTCTGAGAAAATGACATACGGGAATTTAAGGGTACTAAACCTCCAAGTGAGTACTGGCTCATCAATCTGTGGTTTTCCTCTCCCGAAGTCTAAAATCAGTTTCTTGGTCTTATTGACATTGAGTGAGAGGTTGTTGTTATGACACCACTCGGCCACATTTTCAATCACCCTTCTGTATTCTGGTTTTTCACCACCTTTGATTTGGCCCACAATGGTGCTGTCATCAGCAAACTTGTATATGGTGTTGGAGCTGTGCTTAGCCACCTAGTCATAGGTGTAAACTAAGTAGAGAAGGTGGCTAAGCACACATCCCTGTGGTGCTCCTGTGCTGATGGAGATTGTGGAGGTGATGTTTTTGTCAATCAGAACTGACTGGGACCTCCAGGATCCAATTGCATAAGTGAGTATTGAGGCCCAGGTCTTGGAGTTTACTGATTAGTTTTGAGGGGATAGTGGTATTAAATACTGAGCTGTAATTGATAAAGAGCACCCCAACATACACATCTTGGCTAACCAGATGTTCCAGAGTTGTGTGAAGAGCCAATGAGATGGCATCGGCTGTGGAGCTGTTGCTTCGGCAGGCAAACACCCAAGTCACCACTCAGACAGGAGCTGTTCTGCTTCAACACCAGCCTCTCAAAACACTTCATCATTGTGGATGTAAGTGCCACTGGGCGATAGTCATTTGGACAGGTTACCACACTCTTTTTCGACATGATCATTTGTTGAATTAGCTATGCTGAATAGTATTATAGCATTTAACTAGCCTTGACTATCTTACTTGATTGTAGTAAGTTATAGAACACAGACCTTAGAACAGAACAGCACAGTAACAGGGCCTTCAGCTCATGATGACGTGCTGGGCTAATGAGCTAATGATGCCTAATAACATACATGCCCTCTACCTGTACTTGATCCATATCTCTCCAAACACTGTATGTTCATGTGCCAATCAAAGAGCTTCTTAAGTGCCTTTATGGATTATGCCTGCACTATCATCCCTGACAATACATTCCAGGTACTCACCATTCTCTGTGTAAAAATATCTCGCCTCAAACATCTCCTTTGAAATTCTCTCCCTCTGCTTAAATGCATGCCCTGTAGAATTAGAAATTTCAACCTGGGACAAAGATACTGAGATTCTTTTCATTCAATGCCTCATACTATTATAAACTTTCTATCTAGTCTGTCCTCAACCTCCGTCACTCCTAATTTGTCTCACCTCTCCTCTAATCTAGGCAGCATCCTGTTAAACCTTCTTTGCACCCTCTTCAACATATTGGATTAAACAGAACTGAATGCAGTACTTCTTAAGTCAGAGTTTTCCAAACTTAACCAAGGTTTTATAAAGTTGAAACGTAACTTCATGACTTTTGAACTCAACTATTACAGGCAAGAATGCCACGTGTCTTCTTTAACACCCTGTCAGCAAGTGCTGCCACTTTAAGGGAGCTATGGATTTAAATTCCAGATTGGAGATGATCAACTTTTGAGTCTTGGTTTAGTAACCTGACCATGTTACAAAGCAAAATGCAGGCTCAAACAAGGGGAAGGGGTGATGTTCTTGCAGCAAACAATGATGACTGGTTACAACTCATAAATTGGTGGACAAGACAGGCTTCATGCAAGATCAACAAACATTGCTCTAGAACAGGGGCTCCCAACCTTTTTTACGCCAATGGTCCCTACTATACACCAGGGGTCCATGACCTCAGGTTGGAAACCCCTGCACTAAAGATAAAGAGGCTGAGAAGCTTTTGGACTCTTGTAGTCTGTGGCTCCACTGAAAGTTAATTGATCTATTTATTATTCACAGTGGCTGTCATTTTAATCTCATTAATGCAGAAATAGGCTTAAAATAAGTGCATTAATTCCAGCAGAGCAGAATTAATTTACTAATTTCTTTTTCCAAAATAGCTGGAGGTCCAAATAAATTGTCGAGAAATAGATGTTGCATCCATCTGCACCAGAAATGATGGCATTGATTGAGCTGTAGATTCTACAGTGTAGGAATCCTCTCAAAAAGACTTTCATTTATCCCTACTTATGTGACCTCCCCTGCCACAACCGTCACCACATAAACACTTCCTCACTGCTCTGTTTCAATGGAAGGTCCCACAAACATATTGTTGCTGGAAAGCAGATGCTGAACAGAATAATAAATTAAAATCCTTTAATTGAAACTTGAGAATCAGTGTTCAACATGATTGTAGATTTGGAATTTAGCAGGCCTTTCCAGCCCACACTTTCCAGCAACTAAATTAAAATACTCAAGCCTGAGTTGTAGATCTTCATTTTTAGTAGTTTATTGTGGGATTCAGTGGTTGTTTATAACCCAGTTTGGTTTCTGCAAATGTACAATTGTTGTTATCTAAATGATGGTAGGCTGTGATGTGCCAGAAAATTGGCATGTAATACAATACAGATCACAGGCCTAAAATTGTCCTTTAACTGTACACAGATGGTTCAGGAATTTGAAAGTTCTATTGTTAAGTATTCACACATGTAAAAGTAGAATAAAGGAATGTTCATAGCTGTTAAAAAAAACTTCTTTTTATTGATCAGCATTCTCACGCACCAGAATGTGATAAAATATTTAAACCTATGTGAAGCAATCAAATTTAGCCAAGGGCTAACCTGGCAATGAATGTGTATCTGCGTATTATTCCATGGATTTCAGATTTTCAGCTCTATTGTACTTCGCTTTCATTTACATATGATAATTTCATAAAAAATAATTATAGTTCCTTTTAATACGGAAAATGGTGCAAATATATATTTATATATATAATTTCTTCTTACATTTTCTTCTTACAACTTTCAGATGGTAAAGACTAATCACTAACTTAATCTGTTTACATCAATTTCTATTAATAATTTACATCAATTTAAGACAATCAACTTTAACCTAACACAACCTCTATAGACTCCTATAGAAATTGTACAAATTATACAAAGTATACAAATTATACAATTTGTATAATATCCATTAATAGCAAAGAAGTGCCCTCCAACTCCAATATTGAGAAGTAGTCAATATACAGATTGTCCAAATTCTTATTCTTGTAGGTCAGCAGTTATTGTCCATTCTTCATCAAGAAGGTGGTGGTGATCTACTTTCTTGAAAACTGCAACCCATTTGCTGATGGGCAGGGAGTTCCAAGATTTAGACCCAGTGATGAAAAAGGTACTGTAATATATTTTTTGCAGCATAATGTGTGACTTGGAGGGGAATCTCCAAAAAATGTTGTTCTGATGAAGACTTCAATCTTGTTGGTGGTAGTGATCGAAGGTTGCTATCAGAATACCCATTGACAGTGGATTCTGTAGATGGTTCACTGCACAATGGAAGGTAGGATGGTGCTGCAATACACCAGGCTGCTCTACCCTCAGTGGTGTTGGAGATTCTAGAAGGGTCATAATAGAAATGCTGCCACCTTATCCATGTGATCATTTGTAGGGATTTTGTGGATATTATATCAGTTCAGATATGGTTAACATGAGTGTCATCAGGCAATATTAAGTGTAGGAACCATGTACCTATTTTCTGTCTGTATTGTATTTGGTGGAGAGTCTATTATGGTAATCTGTAACATGGATTGGGGCTTGGCAGAAGTACAGTTATGTATTCATGCATTTTCTTAGTTTAGTATAGTGGAGAGGGGGTGAGCCAAGGAGAATTATATTTTCTGTTGACTGCTAACTAGATCGTTATTAAAGAGCTAATTACACTTAGTAACAGTTAGTTATCAATTAAACTGCTTAGTTATGCTAATTTGAATGCCAAGATCACTATATTGCTAATTTAGTTTTGTTAGTTTTTTAGCACTATAAGATTATTTGTCTTTGCAGGCTTTGTAATAAAGGACTGGATGTACCTTTCTAAATTTGGAACTTTGTTATTTGGTAGAGCATCATACAGTCTCGTTTACCCTGGCTTAGTCTCTTGGCAGTTTTGGTTTGTTTTCAAGTAATCGCTACATTTTATCAACACAAACATTTAGTTATATCAACTGACCACCAGTCTATGGCAAAGAATTGCCTCTGACCTGTTGGTGGAACTTGATTAGCTTGCAGTATGATTATTAGTGACCTTTTTTGGTTGATTCATGCTGTGTATTTGTGTTTTGGATACAATTTTGAGTTGTCAGTGCTGCCTGTGAGACTGTTGCTTGAACATGTGGATTTGTTTCAGTGAAGTGCTGAAATCTTCCAGTTGTGATGTTTGAATTGAAAGCTCTTTGTTCGGTCTGGTTTAAGTGCTGTGGATACATGAACAATTTGTTTGTTACCTACTTTTATTAAATCAAATATCACCAGTGCTGTATGCAACAAGGAGGTAATTGTGAAAGGCACGACTAGAGAAAGTAACATGTGTGTGTTGACACATGGAACTGGCAACAAAGATTCTGCAGTCAGGGCTTGCAAATGAGAAGTTAAAGCTAAAGCTTTCAAAAGGAGTATGAAATAAATGTGAACAAAATTAAAGGTTTAATATCATCAATTAATAATCTTATGAAAATTAAAGAAAACACTTTACAGGTGTAATCTCAGCTGAAGAATGACTAAACTCTATGAAGCTGTTAACCTCATTACTTCCCAAGATGGAGCAGAAAAGACAAAATGGATGGTTTTCAAACCTGTTCCATTGAAGGTCATGTTGTTGCAACAAGTGAATATGTTTCTCAACTTCCATTCGACAATGTTTCTCAAATTCCAAGGCATGTTTTGACGACGCATGCAGCAAAGGGCCAACGGGATGATGTGAAACCAAATTACAGTGTGTCTAATGTCAGCGTTTGAAGTTCTGCAACATAAAGAACTCCTTCTGTATCTAATACCTCCTCTACACCCATTAAAACAAGGCTGATTTAGATGCATTGATCACATGGCATTGATTATTGAAGGATAAACATGCTTTGGAAGAACAAGAGGAACAGCTATGGAAAAGGAAGAAACAGCTTAATTTGGATTCATTAGTTCCTCTAATCTTTGGGGTGCACATGCAGGAGATAGTTCAGGGTGTTTACTCTCAGCCTGCACTCATGAGGCACTCTGAACCTATGGCATATTGAACAGCTCAAATGGCTCATGAAGACACTCACTTTCTGCATGGAAACACTCTTTTGGACCTATTAAATCTGAAGTCATGAAAGCTCTTTTTCTTATAGGCAATGCAATGGAAGAATTGCAGTACACGCGTGAGCTGGACATGCCTGTTAATATGTCATTTGTCATAAATAAATTGTCCTAAAAGCTTAGGGATAAATGTAGAACAGTAGTCTGTGAACAGGGAGAAAGGCACAAGTGTAAAATTACTTTCACTGGCATTTTTGATTTTAGTGAAAGGCAAGTAAAGATTGCTACACACCCAGTGTTTGGGAATACACAGGATGCTACTTCTCTCGTAATTAACAAAAGTATAAACAAAATGAAGTCAGAATTTCACTCTAAGCTAAAGGAAGCAACTTTGACACTACTGTGACTATGGTGAGAAGTAAAGATAAAACTGAACCTGGAAGGAACGGAAAATTGTCTCATCAGCCAAAGGGGTTTGTCAGTTCTGATAGAGTGAACACAAAATGGAGCTGGAGAAAAGGGGACATAGTGAGAAGTCTGCCTTCCTAAAGGATAATGGCTTCTGCTTTGGCTGTTTGTGTACGGGCACATCAGCAACATTGCAGGAAACATCTTTCATGCAAGGTACGCAGTGGCAAGCATCCTTCGTACTCACCCTGACGAAAAGGGTGCAGAATCAAAACAAGCCGTGGAAGAATCAGACTCAGCAGTGAGGAGTGCCCTGGTATCCAATGGCCTTACAGGGGCTGGCAATCATGATTGTAAACTTCCCATAATTGCAGTATAAGTGAAGTCTAAGAAGGACAACAAGGCAGTGGTTACTTACGCTTTCCTAGATCAAGGAGTGCAGCAGTGTTCTGCACAGTGAGCCTCATGAACAAGCTCAATGTCACAGGAAAAAGCACGTGAACCCTCTCACACACCATGGGTCAAGAAAAGGTCATGAGTAGCTACATTAATTCAGGATTGGAAGTGCCTGGTTTGCAAGGTGAAAACTATTGTGAACTACCTATCATCTATATGCAGGAAAGTATACCTGCCCACAAAGTTAACATTCCTCAACAGAGGGATCACTAGGGATGGTCTCACCTGAGATTAATTCAGAAATTGAGCAACTGAGAGGGATGTATGTGCCTAAAGCACTGGAGCCATTGCAAGTGATTCGCAGTGTTAATGATGGACCCTGTGCAATTAGAACAATGTTGAGTTGAACAGTGAATGGTCCACTGAAAGGAGACAATGTTGTTGGATGGAACTGTGCGCAGTCAGAGGTAACAGTTAACAGGATCTGACTTTTGATCTTGGATGAGTTTTGGCAGCAGCAGTTCTTCACTGATGCACTCAAGAGCAACAATTTGGTTTGTCAAGAGAAGCGCGCAAGTTCATGGAGTTGGTTGTGAATTCTGGAAAACTGGTGGATGGCCATGACCTGATTTGTTTCCCTTTGAGAAAGAATGAGATTAACATGCCAAATAACAGGAAGATTGGGGAGCAGCATGCTCTAAATCTAAGGAAGAGGTTTAAGAGGGATTTGTCATTTCACTGTGACTACATAGCTTCTATGAAGGATATTATCTTCAAAGGTTATGCTGAAAGAGTGCCAGCAGAGGATCTGAAATGTAGAAATAAGAAAGTCTACATCATGGTGTTTACCATCCCAGAAAAGGGAAATTTGTATTGTGTTTGACTGTGGAGCAACTTTTCAGGGAATAACTCTTAATGCTCAGGTTTTACAGGGACCAGATCCTACCTGCTCACTAATTAGAGTCATAACCAGATTAAGAAGAGAACCAGTGATGATAAAGCAACACACACTAAATGCTGGTCGAACGCAGCAGGTCAGGCAGCATCTATAGGGCGAAGCAATGTCGACGGTTCGGACCAAGACCCTTCGTCAGGACTAACTGAAAGGAAAGATAATAAGAGATTTGAAAGTAGGAGGGGGAGGGGAAAATGCAAAATGAAAGGAGAAGACCGGAGGGGGTGGGATGAAGCTGAGAGCCAGAAAGGTGATTGGCAAAAGGGATACAGAGCTGCAGAAGAGAAAGGATCATGGGACGGGAGGCCTAGGGAGAAAGAAAGGGGGAGGGGAGCACCAGAGGGAGATGGAGAACAGGCAGAGTGATGGGCAGAGAGAGAGAGGAAAAAAAGAGGAGGAGGAAAAAACTAAATATATCAGGGATTGGGTAAGAATGGGAGGAGGGGCATTAACGGAAGTTAGAGAAGTCAATATTCACGCCATCAGGTTGGAGGCTACCCAGTCGGTATATAAGGTGTTGTTCCTCCAACCAGGACTGTCCTTCCAGGTGAGGCAACACTTCACCTTTGAGTCAGCTGGTGTGGTATACTGCGTCGGAGCTCCCAGTGTGGCCTTTTATATATTTGTGAGACCCGACACAGACTGGGAGACTGTTTCGCTGAACATCTATGCTTTGTCCGCCAGAGAAAGCAGGATCTCCCAGCGGCCAAACATATTAATTCCACGTCCCATTCCCATTCTGATATGTCTACCCATGGCCTCCTCTACTGTCAAGATGAAGCCACACTCAGGTTGGATGTAGTTTCCTCCAATGAGACATTGTGCTTATAGTTGACAACATAATGCTTCAAAACTCATAGATCATGGGAAGAATCTTTCAATTCTTTCCAGCCTGAAGAGTATTTGTGTGGCAGGAGCACATGAAGACCAAGGCCAGCTGTCTGGACAGGCCTACATCCAAGATCTGTCTTCTACAGGAAGCAGAAATTTGAGGAGCTACAAATCTAGAAGCTTCATGACTTTGACTTGATAGAAAGCATGGTAAAGGTCACTCTGCACTGTGCTAAGTGCTGGTAACCTCTGGCCTAGATGACTCTTGCATGACTTGTCTGGAAGAAGAAGGAAGAATGAGGACCTTTGTATAAATGTAAAGATGTTTGTCCTTGAAGCTTTCATGTCTCCTGTTTTAGTAGTATGTAGTTGTAATTATTATAATGTAATAATTAGGGGCTGGGATGTATGAGCCATTTATCTATTTTCTGTCTGTATTGTATTTCGTGGCATGTTTATTATGGTGATCTGTTATGTGGATTGGGGCTTAGTAAAAACAAATGAATATAGCTACATAATCTTGCTTAGTCTGGTGAGCAGAAAGTGAAATGCGGAGATTGATATATTTTGTCAACCGCTAACTAGATCACTACCAGAGCACTAATTAGGTTTTGTATTGCTTAGTTATATTGCCATTTATACCACATAGTTACGTTAATTTGAATGCTCAGATCGCTATATTGCTAATTTCGTTTCGTTGGTTTTTTAGCGCTATAAGATCGTTCGTCTTTGCTGGTTTCATAATAAAAGATCAAAAGTACCTTTATCAATTTGGAACTTCGTTACACAGTGTCGATTACCCTGACTTAGTCTCTCAGCATTTTTGGTTTGTTTTCAAGTACTGCTACATTAAGAACTTCAGATGATAAAGCCAGATAATTTAATCAATCCAAAAATTGTTCGGCGACAGTACATGGAATGTTAAACTACCAGGACAATTAAATGAAATACTTCATTAAACAATTACTTTGAGAGAAAATGTTGTTTCTTTGATATAGAGTTGCATTTTGCTTCTGTGTAGCTTTCCCTGGCTAATTATATTTCTGGTTTATTTGGTGAGGTAAAATCAATGGAAGTCAGTCTGTGGGGAATAGGAGAATTTGCTTTAAAATAATCAACAATCTGCTGATTCTATTTACTCAAGTATGGGAGTATCAACTTTCTACATGTAAGTTTTACACTTGACTTAGAGAACGTACCATTATAAATGGATTGAGTGAGCTGTTTGTGATGCTGCTGTTAATGACTTGGTGATCAATGAGTCAACAAAAGGAGATGTAATAAAAAATTATTTATTTTACTTTGATTAAATCAGCTTTATTATTCATTTTCATTCATTCCAAAACCTATCAGTGCAATAATTGTTGAATTTAAAGAACAACATATTTCTATGGCAACCTGCCCTAATGTTCTATTGATTCTATTGCAGCAGCCAGAGCTGGGTAAACAGTGGGAACTGGTCACCACAGGAGGATTAGAGAAGAATTGTAGGTGTGATTAGTGTTACCTTTGTGGACAATTCATAGTTGCTATGACTCACTAAATTAGGTGATTTAATTAGCTTCGATTCACAAGCTGCTTTCCAAAATAGTGCCTTGATCGGTTTTGCATAAAAAACGTACACTGGCAGATATTCAGCATTAACACGAAAGGTGGTATTTAAAAAGGAAATGTTGAAATTACCCAGCAGGCCAGGCAACAGCCATGGGGTGGAGATTGTTGAACGACAGAGAGGAAATACACATTCAGCTTATTGACCTGTCTCTGCAGCTGCTGTCTGACCCGCCAGCTTTTCAGATTTCCAGCATCCACTGCATTCTGTTGTTTTGCTATTTGGAGAAAATTTCATGCTATGAAAATAGATTGGTGTGTGCTTTTGAACAGGCAGACAATAAGTCTATACTTGGATACCTAGAAATAACAATTGAACTTTTAGCAAATATGCCTCTTGCAAATACACTATTTGGTCAAAATAGACGGCCTATATCATCTGGCTATAAAAGTGCCTATAATAATGAGTATAAAAGAAATCTTAATTGAAAGAAAATTCTTTCCAAATTGCTTATTTTTCCAATTTGCTTTCCTGTTGCCCTCTGAATCCATGCTCAACACATCTAATACATATGAACAACAAGCAGGAGAGGGTCACTTGGCACCTCAGTCCTGCTCCAGACTGATCTGATTGTGTCCTCAGCTCTCCATTCCTATCTTTCTGCAGTAGCCTTTCACCCTTTTGCTTATTTACCCCCTCTTGAAAAAAAAATCACATTCTATTTCTACCATCCTTGGACTTCCAAATACTCTTCCTTATCCAAGAGGTAATTTTTTGCTTACTGTCACTGTAATACAGTATATAAATACTGAAAATGGCAGCTGCAGGAGGTCATTTAACTTTTCAAGACTGTTTCACCATTCCATAGCATCTGAATTAATCCACCAATTTAAGAACATCTTGCTGGTATTCTTTCACACTTCTTGATGCCTTAAGTGTTTACTGGTTCACAATCAGGGACAGTAACTGCAATATCAAGAATGCCTTGTTAGAACGGTCATAGCACAGAACAAGGCCTTTAGGCCTATAGAATCTGCACTACCCATCAAAAACCATCCGCACTAATTATACATTAATCATTTCTTATTCTCCCAATATTCATCAACTTCTCCATTCTCATCAGCTCATTTCCTAACATTCATAAGAACAGAAGTAGGAGCAGGAGTAGGCCATCTGGTCCTTCAAGCCTGCTCCACCATTCAATAAGAATTAGGCTGTTCTGGTCATGGACTTATCTCCACCTACCTGCCTTTTCCCCATAACCCTTAATTCCCCTACCATGCAAAAATCAATACAAATTCATCGCCACAGTAGAGGAAGTTTATTCTGAGTAACCTACTAATTATATGTCCTTGGGATGTGGGAGAAAACTGGAGCACCTGGAGGAAGTCCATGCATTCACAGAGAGTCCACACAAGCATCCAAGGTCAGGTTTGCACCTGGGTTTCCAGCACTGTGAGGCAGCAGGTCTGTTCGGGATGCCACTAGCCACCTGGCTCTATTTTCTTTGTGAAAAGTTATATATTAGTACCAGAATGGATCTTGCAGGAGAGTATTAAAATGGAATAGGGCAAATTATGAGAGTACATGTGAGTACCCTTTATCAAAAATACTAATTGAAGAGGATTTAATGCGATGAAAGTGGATTGGTGTGTGCTTTTGAACAGCCAGACCATAGGTCTGTACTTGGATACTTGGAAATAACAATTGAACGTTTTGCAAATATGCCACATGCAAATATGCTGTTCAGTTGAAATAGATAGTCCATATCACATGTGGCTATAAAAGTACCTATAATGATGAGTATAAAGGGAATCTTAATTGAAACAAATTTCATCCCAAATACTTATTATTCCAGTCTACTTTCATGCTACTCTCTAAGTCCAGGTTTAATACACCTAATACTTATGAATTACAAGCAGGAGACCTCAGTCCTGCTCCAGACTGATCTGACTGTGTCCTCAGCTCTCCATTCCCATCTTTCAGCAGTAGCCTTTCACCCTTTTGCTTACTTACTTACTTCTGGCTTGAAAGTATTGACATTCCATTTCTATCATCTAAGGTATATCAGTAAGAGAAAATCTGAGATGCTGAAAACCAAAGTAATACAGTTGGCCCTCCTTATCCGTGGATTCCGCATGCATGGATTCAACCAACCGCAGATCGAGAAAACACGGAAGTTCTCTGTCCAGCACTCGTTGTTTTAGCATGTACAGACTATTTTTCTTGTCATTATTCCCTAAACAATGCAGTATAACAACTATTTACATAGCAATTACATTGTATTAGGTATTATAAGTAATCTAGAAATGACTTAAAAGTACAAGCAGTCCCCGGGTTATGAATGAGTTCCATTTCTGAGTCCGTCTTTAAGTCGGAGTTGAAGTCGGAACAGGTACATCTGGTATTATTTAGCGTCAGTTAGTCAAACGTTTTTCTTGGTATATAGTACATATCTTACCTTTCTATGCATATAAAACACTTAAGAAACATATGTATTTCAATAATTAAGCCACTGCGTTGCTTAGCTTTCATCGGGACAGGACCTTTCACGTGTTTCATTAAAATTGTTCCGATCGGTGACCGACTGTAGCCTAACACTTTTCCAATGACTGATGGCGTTTCACCTCTTTCTGATCGCTTTATTACTTCCACCTTATTTTCAATTGTGATAGTGATTATATTCGTGAACAGAAACACTGCGGATTCAGAACCTCGCCACCGGGTCCTAAAGTCCACCGCACTGATACAGGTTAAATGAGGTCTGGGGTTCCGCTGGGTCCTAAAGAACAACACACTGAGCTAGGTTAAATAAGGGACTTGAGCATCCGAGTTTTTTGGTATCCGCGGGGGGGTGGGGGGGAGGGGGTGTCTCGGAACCAATCCCCCACAGATAAGGAGGAGCGACTGTACCCACAAAATGCTGGAGAAAGTATACGAGTTATACTTTAGAACCAGCTAGAAGTGATGAGAAAACATATTGCTCAGTTCAGTGCTTGTCT
Source organism: Hypanus sabinus (assembly GCF_030144855.1). NCBI lineage: Eukaryota > Metazoa > Chordata > Chondrichthyes > Myliobatiformes > Dasyatidae > Hypanus > Hypanus sabinus. The sequence continues at coordinate 42,009,237 of NC_082716.1, read as the reverse complement.
ATAGATTCAATGTAAACTCTTACATAAAGAACAAAAAAGGAAAATTGATCTGGAGTTTCAGTAAGGACCAATATTTATAAGTATACTGCAACATAGTAAGGAATGAGGAAGCAGCTGTTAGATCTTAAAGTTATTACTTGTATCTGGACTAAGAGAGGCTGAAAAAATTTGAGTCACTTACTGAATAAATGCCTTCTAATGAAGGTATCGGAATACTGACACAAAGCACAGAAGAGAAGGAAAGAAAAGTATGATGATTAATAATTAATATATATAAACAATACTCTTCAGTTATCAATATCAAGTTCATATTTTGAGGTCTTCCTGCATTCATTGCTCTCTAGCTACCATGCATGGACATATCTGGAGCGTGCACACACATGCTGTGTGTATCCTTTACTAAGCTATTGCACTTACTGACTTGGTGAAGGATGTGCCAAATGTGTTAAATGTGACAATGGCACTTCAGTATTACAGATTTGTGTGAAAACAGCTGCAATCCTTAGTGCCCAGCAGCTGTGCGAATCTGTACACTTAGACAATCTTCACCAACTTAATAGCCTAAGCACTTTTAATTAATGTCTTTTCAGATGTTATTACAGGCAAAACAACTACCCTCTGTTTCTGATAGTCCTTTTCACAGTAATATGGTTTGTCCAAGAGTTTAAGTTACATATCCATAATATTTTTGAAATAATATATTGAAATATTGCTATTCTTTGATCAGCAAAACAGTCAGAACACAGACTGGATAGTGAACAAACATCACCCTTCTCCCTCTTTTAAGATTAACTTTATGTGGAGCATTATGGATCGTAAAAGCCCACAGCACAGAAGTTGCTGTTTGGGCCATAGATGTATTTCTTTCTTTTTAATTTTTTTTCTTTCCAGTCACTTTCTAAATGTGTTACTAAACTTATTCTATAATTCTTGCAGTTAGAACTTTGCAGATCACCATGACGTTCTGGTGAAAGAAATATTCCCCTTAGTTCTCTGTATTCTTTGACTACTGACCTATTCACCAGTGGAAACCATCTTTTTGGTTACTCTATCAAGCCCTTACGTCATCTTGTACTCTTTCAAATACTCCTTAAGCTCCTCTGCTCCAAGGAGAAAATTATCACTTTCTACAGACTTTCCACATTACCCTCCTTTCTCATCCATCATAATCTCTTTGAGGCCAAGATATCTTTCCAACTCAGTAGCATTTAGAAATGGAAATGACCTCTGAACCACGGTTAGTGATTCACAAATCTTGAAAACACAATTCCCACATTTTTGTGGCTAATATTCATATTTATAGAACTATTAATTCCATTTAAAATAACTTCATAAACACCCTGCCATCTTGGTTTATGTGATCCTTCAGCCCTCGTGGTTACTGCTGTACTTTAATATTGTAACATTTAGTTTAAATTTAAAATTATTCCAAAATGCATCCATTCACATTTGCTGCAACAATATTGAATCTGTTCAAATTTAATCTTGTTTGTATTCTGCCTCATCAATCAAATATTTAAACCTGAATTGAGCAGATTTATCAATTTCACTGCCAAATTGTTAAAAGCTTGATATATCCCTGCAAGGGCCTAGTTAAAAGCTCTTATTTATTTTTCCATTGTGCTTCTCATTCCAGTTCAGCACTTGCTTTTTCTTCCCATGAATATATGTGTTACGTGCTGCTCTTGTCAGCTCTGGCTGAGCGCATTCCCATGAGTCAAATGATGCTCGGTTCTAATTCCATTCCTGTTCCTTGAGCCCTTGGTCTGGACAGTCTCCAATGCAGAACTAATGGAGTAAAGCAATGGAAGACTGTTGTTTTCCAGACAAGGCATTAAGTCGAGACTCTTTTCAACCCGTTTACTGGCTGTTAAAAATACCACACTGATATTTGAAGGAAAACTTTCCTGACACCCCTGGTAACATTATTTCCAGCCATTGTCACCAAAACTGATTACTCACCTTGTCACGATTAATTGAATACAGCTACATTTTTCTACTTTTCAACAATATCATTACTTCACAATGACTTTATAACAATACTCCGTAAACGTTCATTCTCTCTCTTCTTATTCCTGTCTATAACTGGATCTATATTCAATGCCATTTAACGGCCACTCTGCTGCAGTTTGTGGATTCCTCTGTAACTGATAATCTCTCTTAGAAGGTTGCTACTTGAGTCTGCTGACTATTATACAACCCTCTCTTGGCAGGCTGTAAATTTTTTTCTAAAACTGAATTGGCGAGAACAGGGTGTTCCTGGAAAGATGCAATTTTTTCCTTTTATTAAACGGTAATGATAGCCACGCTATTTCTAAAATGTTAACTGCAGATAGTGTTAATGTTATTGCCATGTTAAACTGCTTACATTGTTTTTGGCTTAATCACATGTGTGATAAATTATTTAACTCACTTGGTAGTAATCCAGACAAATGTATGTTGTAATTAATTCTCCTGAATTTGTTCACTTTTAGTGACAATGAGTTTACTTTTGAGAAAGTGATTTGAGCAAAAAATATGATGATGAAAAAAATTCTTTCTCTTGAAAATAAATCAATCACAAATCTGTCTCTTGAGTTAAATGCCTTAGAGATTCATAGAATAAATAGGATGGAAATAATTCTATAATGAAATTATTGGAGCACCAGAGTATTTTTCTATATTGTACTGAATGTTGAAACCAGAATCAAGGGACATAAGGAGATGTACCCTTATCCAACACTACCTCATGATAATAAAGTAATAAGAAGCGTGAAGCATTGGTCATGCAGATGGTGTTGTGATGATAAAGAACAACCATGTTGGCAACTTGTTAACAACTCATAAATAATTGTACTGTGTATGCTAATCAAAATGGTTTCTTTGTTTGTTAAAAGTAAAATTGCTTCTTTGTTATGCTAACTGGGGAGGGTGTGCCTTTCTTGCAGAGCACTCTCCAAGCTTCTCGAAGCTTGTTTGGGTTAAAGTTGCTGATAATGGGGATTGTATTCATTTGTTAACCAGTTGGGTTGGAGGTTATATTCTCTTGTCGGTCTGGGAGCTCGGATTGCGCGGTCTTTTTGGGAGTCAGGGAGAAGACGGTGAGAAAGATGGATGTGTGTGACACTATTGGTCAATCACCCAGGGTGGTCCCAGGTGCATGGGTCATGGAGGTCGGAGAAGAACGAAGAGTGGTCGGTGAATTTGATGATTGAGCTCCAACGATGTGCACTAATTGACTGAACTTTGATAAGTTTTGGTGCCTTTTCTTTATTTTCTTTCCCTTCATATATATTGTATTGTTTTTAATCATTTAGTTCTAGTAAGATTTATAAAGCGTAATCTGTAAACGTACCTGGTGTGAGCTTGATATTGTGTGTGCGAGTTTGTATTAGCATGTACTTCACAGCATCTACATATACGGGAGGCGCTGTTTGGCGGGTGGACGAATTTTCCCCTGAACAAACACCAACCAGTCATGTAAGCGTTACATAATCATAACATGACCCATGGAGAATGTGCAGAGTGTGAAAAGAAGTTCTTCATTTTGAGAAAGGATAGTTACTTGAGCAAAATGCATACAAAATGCCCAACAGGTCAGGCTGGGTCCTCCAACATTAGGGGCTGAGAGCCATCCTGATGAAGGATAATGATAATGGGTCCTGCTGAAGGATCTCAGCCTGAAACTTTGACTGTACTCTTTTCCCCACGTGCTGCTTGGCCTGCTGAGTTCCTCGAGCATTTTGTGTTCCTTGCTTGGATTTCCAGCATCTGCAGATTTTCTCCTGTTTATGATAGAGTCCCTTCATCTGGATGAAGGTCTTGGCTTGAAACATTGACTGTTTATTCCTCTCTATAGATGCTGTCTGATTTACTGAGTTCCTCCAGCATTTTGTGCATATTTCCCTGGATTTCCAGCAACTGCAGAATATCCCGTGTTTATGACAGTAACTGGAGGCAGTCTGATGTGCTATACTGCAAATTGCTAATGTGTTAAAAACCAGAATAAGGTTTCAGGGAGCAACAGAGTATTAGAGGATATTGGTTCAATGCCAGTAAAGCATGCAGGATCAGATTCTGTTGAAGTCAATGGGAGTGGAAGTAGCAGTAGGAACTCAAGAAGTAATGAGCCAGCAAACCTCACTGTTTATCTTGGAGTTCTCCAAAATTAACTTTCATTCTAGTGTCTGCTTCATGGATCAGGGTGAATTGCGTTCATATTTCTTTCAAAAAGTTATTTATCAGCATCCATAAGAAATAGGAGGAGCTTAGTAATTTTCTCACAACTTGTCTTATTAAGGATCTGCTAGACTTCCACTGCAGGACACAATAACTGGAAGACCACAGATAGAACAGTCTTCCGGAAAGTTCCTGACCTCCTTCTTGGAAATATTAGATGACAGCAAGTGGAGGAGTCTGGACCAGCTATTAATTCTACATGAGCTTATCAGATCTATCTTTTCCTTTGAGACAAATAAAGTTCCTGGTTTGCTTGCTGAGGTGGGACTGGGTGGAGCTTGATCTACTGAGTGATCTACTTGATCTAGAGCAATGCTGTTAGTGGCAGCATCTTGAAATTCATAACAAAGCAGAAAGGGGAGAGGGAAATAGTCAGAACTGATGACCTACCTCATTTTAAGGCCCTTGCTAACCAAGTCAAGTCTGCTCTGAACTACACCATGTTCAACAGGGAGATACCCGACAGCCTGGCATTGCTCAGAGATATTATCACCTACATATGGGGCAGGAGACCCAACAGACTACTGATATTGTAATATGGAGCAAAAAAAAACACAAACTGCTGGTGGAAGTGAGCAGGGCACACAGCATCTGTGGAGGCAGATGGATGATCAGGACTGGTGCAGGTTCTTGATATCAACCATCCCTGTCTCCACAGAGGCTGCCCAAGTTCCTTCAGCAGCTTGCTTTTGCTGTGTATGTTCAGTTAGCTTGGACAAGGAGATAGTCTTTAACAGAATATTACACGTGTTTAAGGTTCAAACATTCAAAGTACGCTTATTATCAAACTATGTATACATTATACAACCTTGAGATTTGAGTCCTTACTAGCAGCCACAAAACAAAGAAACCCAAAAGAACCCATGAAAACAAAAACACTGTCAAACACTCACTATGCAGAGAGAAAAATCACAAATCGTGCAAACAATAAAAGTAAGCAAATAGCATTCAGAACAAAAGTTAGTCCACAGACACGAAGCCTAGAGCAGGCCTCAGCCTCAGCCTCAGTTCAGCACAGAGCCAAGTAAATATCACAGAGTCCTCAGACCTGGAGCCCGGAGCAGGCCTCAGTCCAGCACACAACCGAGTAAATGTTGCAAAGCAATGAGCAGAACTGGCCTGACCCCTGCCTCGTCCCAACATCCTGCCTTTTCAATCCATCTAGCCAGGTGTTTATATCATCCAAACATTAGGTTGTTCTTCACACTAGGACCCGGGCACTGTCGCATCAATATGCTCAGGGCCTGGATCCAGCTGCCATATTTTAGCACGTACCCAACATTTCCAAATTGGCTTGCCGCTTAGATGGATCGTTCTTGGTTTAGGTGGATGGGCCTCGAATCTGCCTCTCCTCCGCTCGAACTTTGCCTCGAATATTCCTTCATCTTGCACCTGCATGCTCCAACCCTTGACTCATCCTCACCTTCACTCACCTCTCCTTTGTTTGTGGTGATCATTTACCATAAATACAAGAAAAAGTGTTACTAATAAAGTACTTAGTTGTATTCTTTGCCTCGTAAGTACCACTGGGCTTTACCAGCGCCATTTTAACCCAAAGGTTTATGTTACACACAGTAACTTACACACAGACAGCATTTGCATTGTTTAATTGAATGGGTGGGAAAAGAAAAACTTCACAATCAAATTGAGGGTCAGATAAGACTGCCCTCACTTCTTTGTTGTGTTTGTGTGTTGAACTGAGCCCTTTGCCATATCCATCCGGAAGGACACCAGTATCCGAGTGCTGATGTCCCAGGCAGAAGAGGCAGTCAAGTCAAAGAGACAATGTCACTGTTTTCAGCTTGGAACCACTGTTGTCCACAGACTAAAGAGTATCTGTACCCAGTCTCAACAGGCCTTGTTTGCCAGAATCAATCACAGCAAAAGTGAGTCCATGTTCCCTTTACCTTCAGATCCATCCAATTACCTGAAGGTACCGGGACTCTGCTTCACAGGAGCTGGAGTATGTGCCAAGAAATGATAGAGTGTATAGTAAAACCAAAATAAAAACCAGAATGTGCTCCATCTTGATTCTAGGTGTTACGTCCGTAGCCCCCTCCTTTGTGAAAATCACAAGATCACCAGTGGGTTGGGTCAAGGGGCCCAGGAAATGAGAATGGGATGTGCAAAATGCCTCGTTTCCCCAGCGATGTAAAGTTACGGGACATGGCCATTGTCTCCGGAAGACCAAGTTGTGTATTGAGTACTGTACTATTCATTGAAGCCCCTCAGGGGATGACCAGAGTGGGCTGGTTGAGGGATTGCATCATCCCAACCTGATTGATATCCGAGACCCCGTGAGGAAGTATAAAAGAGGGCCTCGGGAACAACCCCTTCAGACGCACCAGAAGAAACGTTAAGCGACCACGTAACAGCAGAAAGTAATCTGAAAGAAGCCACGTGTGTTCGATTCCGTGGCTGGAATTGGTGGCTGGAACCACGGGAAAACAGCTTTTAGCTAACAACGGGGAAGCCCGCTCCCCTGACTCAACGGATCGGCAGCTTAAAAGACCTGGGGCAAGTTTAAACCGCATCACTTTTAAACCCAACAATGCTGCAGCTTGAACGAACTGATAGTGACTGTTATCTTTCCATCGGTCAATACATTAACCCCTAGACGACGATAGAGCTATTTCTTATTGGTTATTATTATACCCGTGCTTAGATTGAGTATTGATGACGTATATTATCTGTATGTTTGCATTAATCTTATTTTTGTGCCCTTTATCAATAAATACTTTAAAAAATAGTACCATCAGACTTCAACGGACCTCTCTACCTTTGCTGGTAAGTGATCCAGTTACGGGAATTCGTAACATAGGAGAAAGCTGGATTATCAGCTTTTGGTGTTACTCTGTCTGGCACAAGTGTGGCCCAAGCTCCGCTCCTGAAGCTGGCATTCACACCCTCTTTCAGTTACTCTAGGAATTCAAAATGGATTGTGTATAAACCTACAGGGTGAAATGTATCTAACTCTGCCCTGATCCCAATAGTCACTTCTATGAACACAAGAAATTCTACCTATGCAGGAAATCCAAATCAACACACTCAAAATGTTGGAAGAACTCAGCAAGTCAGACAGAATCTATGAAGATGAATAACCAAACCCTTCGTAAGGACTAGAAAGGAAGGAAGATGATGCTGGAATAAGAAGGTGGGGGAGAGGGGAAGGATTATAGCTAGAAGGTGATAGGTGAAGCCAGGTAGGTAGGAAAAGTAAAGGGCTGGACAGGAGGGAAGAGGAGGGTAGACCATAGGAGAAAGGGAAGGAGGAGGAAAACCAATGAGAGATGATAGGCAGGTTAGAAGAGGGAAGAGGCCAAAGTGGGGAATATAAGAAGAGGGAAGGGGAAGGGAAAAAATTTACCGGAAGGAGAAATCAATATACATACCCTCAGGTTGGAGGCTACCCGGATGGTCTATGAGATGCTGCTCCTCTGCCTTGAGAGTGGCCTCATCATGGTACAAGAGGAGGCCACGGACTGACATGTCAGAATGGGAATGGGAATTAAAATGTTTGGCCACTTTGGCAGATGGTATGGAGGAGCTCGACAAAGCGGTCCCACAATTGACAACAGGTCTCACCGATGTAGAGAAGGATACAATAAATGACCCCAAAAGACTTGCAGGTGAAGTGTTGCCTCAACCAGCAGGACAGCTTGGGGTCCGAATGGTGGTGAGTGGGCAGGTGTGGCACTTAGCCAGGAGGGAGGTGAGTGGGGAGGGATGAATGGAAAAGTGCCTCATAGAGAGGACGATCCATGCAGAAAGCAGAGAGTAGGGAAAGGTAAAGATTTGTTTGGTGGGATGATCCCTTTGGAGGTTACAGAGAGTGATGTGTTGGATACAGAGGCTCATCAGGAGGTAGGTTAGAAACATGGAAAATAGGTGCAGGAGTAGGCCATTCGGCCCTTTGAGCCTGCACCGCCATTCAGTATGATCATGGCTGATCATCCAACTCAGAACCCTGTACCTGCTTTCTCTCCATACCCCCTGATCCCTTTAGCCACAAGGGCCATATCTAACTTCCTCTTAAGTATAGCCAATGAACCGGCCTCAACTGTTTCCTGTGGCAGAGAATTCCACAGATTCACCACTCTCTGTGTGAAGAAGATTTTCCTCATCTCGGTCCTAAAAGGCTTCCCCTTTATCCTTAAACTGTGACCCCTCGTTCTGAACTTCCCCAACATCAGAAACAATCTTCCTGCATCTAGCCTGTCCCTTTAGAATTTTATATGTTTCATTAAGATCCCCCCTCAATCTTCGAAATTCCAGTGAGTACAAGCCCAGTCGATCCAGTCTTTCTTCATATGAAAGTCCTACCATCCCAGGAATCAATCTGGTGAACCTTCTCTGTACTTTCTCTATGGCAAGAATGTCTTTCCTCAGATTAGGGGACCAAAACTACACACAATTTTCTAGGTGTGATCTCACCAAGGCCTTGTACAACTGCAGTAGAACCTCCCTGCTCCTGTACTCAAATCCTTTTGCTATGAATGCCAACATAGCATTTGCCTTTTTCACCGCCTGCTGTACCTGCACACCCACCTTCAATGACTGGTGTACAATGACACCCAGGTCTTGTTGCACCTCCCCTTTTCCTAATCAGCCAGCATTCAGATAATAATCTGTTTTCCTGTTCTTGCAACCAAAGTGGATAACCTCACATTTATCCACTTTAAATTGCATCTGCCATGAATTTGCCCACTCACCTAACCTATCCAAGTCACCCTGCATCCTTTTAGCATCCTCCTCACAGCTAACACCGCTGCCCAGCTTTGTGTCATCCGCAAACTTGGAGATGCTGCATTTAATTAGACAATAGACAATAGGTGCAGAAGTAGACCATTCGGCCCCTTGAGTCTGCACCGCCATTCTGATATCATGGCTGATTATTCACTATCAATACCCAGTCCCTGCCTTCTCCCCATATCCCTTGATTCCCGTATCCATCAGATATCTATCTAGCTCCTTCATGAAAGCATCCAGAGAATTGGCCTCCACCGTCTTCCGAGGCAGTGCATTCCACACCTCCACAACTCTCTGGGAGAAGAAGCTCTTCCTCAACTCTGCTTTAAATAACTGACCTCTTATTCTCAATCCATGCCCTCTGGTACTGGTCCCTCGTCTAAATCATTAATATATATTGTAAACAACTGGGGTCCCAGCACTGAGCCTTGCGGTACCCCACTAGTCACTGCCTTAGTATCATCCACACTATCATCCACACATATATGCACTAATCCTTAGGAGAAGAAGAATTCTATCTCTGTTAAGGCAGCGGGAAGATGGGACGACTTTTATGTGTGGTTACATTAAAAAGTGCAAACTGTGAGCAGAATCCTCCAAGTTTCCAACAGTTTGTTTCAGCATTAGATGATCAGTTGATAGACAAAGAAACATACAGTATGCAGTGGCTAGGTTCTGTCCTCACCATCCACTTCCACAGACATTCCTTGAACTGCCTGACTGAAATTCATCTTACATTGATTTAGTTAAGATGTGGAGTTATTCAGAAGTATGCTTTGCCAAATGCTGTCACAATATAAATAAGACCCAGTGCAACAAAGTGTTTGATGACATTAACCTGTCATCACCAGAAGTCTAAGTATATTACTTTTTAGAACTGCGTGGGGTTATTATTTGCATAATGATCAATGACAGGATTTAGAAGTCTATAGTCTTGGTTGATATGCTTTAGCAGAGTAAGGGGCCTAAATTCCAACAAAACAAAAATGTTTATTTGTTTTAATGTGATGTTGAATGCCAGTGGTGCCAAAACCCCTTTTATTAAATCAGATCAGCATGTGGGTATCAAATCTCAGTAACCTTCAATTCCCAAACATGTAAGTGTATTAATTCTCAATGCCACATTGAATATTACCAATTTTCTTGTAACTAATTTTTTTAAAAAGCATTTAATATAAAGTAATCTCTGAAGAGATGTTATTAACAGCAAGTAACATTGGTTTAAAAAACATCAGTACTCTAGATTATTTCCTTGTAAATCCTTCTAATCCATTTGTTTATCACCATATTCATACATTATGCTTGGTATTGCTGAAAGACTGAATTTGAAAAACAGGTTTTAGAAATGTATAAAAATCTAATCTCAATGAGTTGCTTAGGCATTGGGCTTCTAGAAAATACTTTGTTTTATCCTTCACTGAAGAAGCAGATGAATTAACACAGATTATTGTCAGGTCCTTAAGCTAGTAACTGGGAGACATGGAAAAGAGTCTGTAAATTATGTGCCTGAGAATATGAAATTATAATAAGAAGAATCAGATTCCATCAGTCAGTGTTATCAGGCCTGCTTGGGCAGCCCCCTCCCAGTCTCCACCCAGCTCCCAGGAGTCACCTGCCACTCGTTTCCAACTCATCACCTGCAGCCTATTTAAACCCAGCTCCCATCTATAATTCTTGATCACTCATCAAACCAGTCAGACTAGCCTTCAGAGGTTCTTTAATGGCAATGCTAGGCAATTGTGGCTGACAAGGGAAGTTAAGGACTGCATAAAAGCAAGGAAATAGCATATAAGGTAGCAAAAGTAAGTGGGAAGTTGGATGATTGAAAGCTTTTAATAAAAAGACAACTAAAAAGGTATAAGAAGAGAAAAGATGAAATATGAGTGCAAACTAGCCAAGAGTATAAAGCAGGATACTTAAAGTTTTTTTCAGTTTTATAAAAAGTACAAGGGAGGTTAGAGTTGATATTGGTCCACTGGAAAATGATGCCGGTGAGGTAGTAATGGGGGACAAAGAAATGGCAGGTGAACTTAGTAAGTACTTTGCTTCAGTCTTTACTGTGGAAGACACCAGCTGTATGCCTGAGATTTGTGAGTGTCAGGGTGCAGGAGTGAGTGCCATTGGTATTACAGTTCTAGGCAAACTGAAAGGTCTTAAGGTGGATAAGTCAGCTGGACCAGATGGACTACATCCCAGAGTCCTGGGAGACGTTACTGAAGAGATAATGTACGCATTGGTCATGACCTTTCAAGAATTACTTGAATCTGCCATTATCCCTGAGGACTGGAAGATTGCAAATGTCACTCCACTCTTTAAGAAGGGAGGAAGTAAAAAAGAGGCAATTATAGGCCAGTTAGCCTAAGCTCAGTGGTTGGAAAAGTTTTGAAGTCTATTATTAAAGATAAGGTTTTGGGGTACGTGAGACCAATGATAAGTCACAAAGTCAGCATGGTTTCTGTAAAGGGAAATCTTGCCTGACAAATCTGTTAGAGGTCTTCAAGGAAGTAACAAGCAGAGGCAGTGGATGTCACTTACTTTGATTTTCAGAAGATGTTTGATAAGGTGTCACCCATGAGGCTGCTTAACAAGATAAAATCCTATGGTGTTACAGGAAAGATACTGGCATGGATAGAGGAATGGCTGACAGGCAGGAGACAGTGAGTGGGAATAAAGGGGGCCTTTTCTGGTTAGAGGCCAGTGTCTAGTGGTGTTCCTCAAGGGTGAATATTGGTACCACTGCTTTTCACATTGTTTTTCAATGATTTAGATAGTGGAATTGATGGCTTTGTGGATGATACGAAGATATGTGGAGGGGTAGGTAGTGCTGAGGAACCAATGCGATTGTAACAGGACTTAGAAAAATGTAAGAATGGGCAAAAAAGTGGCAGGTGGAATATGGTGTTGGGAAATGTATGATAATGTGTTTTGGTAAAAGGAGCAGCAGTGCAGACTATTATCTGAATAGGGAGAAAATTCAAACATCAGAAGTACAAAGAAACTGAGCAATCCTTCAACTCCCAGGAAGTTAATTCACAGGTTGAGTCTGTGATAAAGAGGGCAAATGCAATGTTGGCATTTATTTCAAGGGGAATAGAATTTAAAAAAACAAGAAGGTAATGCTGAAGCTTAATAGGATACTAATTAGGCCACATTTGGAGTGCTGTCAACAGTTCTGGGGCCCCTTACCTCAGAAAAGACGTATTGTCATTGGAGAAAGTCCACAGGAGGTTCACAAGGATTATTCTGGGAAATATGCAGAATGTTTGGCATCTTTGGGCATGTACTCACTGGTATCTAGAAGAAGGCTTGCTGATCTCATTAAAACCTGCCAAATGTTGAATGAACTAGATGTGTTGAGGATGATTCCTCTGGTGAGAGTATCCTGAACCAAAGGACACATCCTCAAATGTGAGGGGCGACCTTTTAGACCCGAGGTCAGGAGGAATTTTTTTAGCCAAAGCGTGGTGAATCTGTGGAATGTTCTGCCACAGAATGCGGTGGAGGCCAAGTCCGTGGGTACATTCAGAGTGGAAGTTGATAGATTCCTGACTGGTTGGGGCATCGAGGGATGTGGTGAGAAGGCAGATGTATGGGGTTAAATGGGATCCAGGATCAGTCATGATGAAATGGTGGATCAGACTCGATGGCTGAACGGCCTAATTCTGCTCCTGTGTCTTGTGGTCTTATAGTCTAATCTACAAACCTCCTCTACTGCAGATACAGTGTGTCACCCTTTGAAATGCTTCATGCCTACCAAACCCCATTTTCCCCAAGGAGGAGCCAATGATGGAGGACCCATCTGCCAGGGCCCAAGTTTGCTGCTGCTGGAACGCCTGGAAGAGGGCACGGAACGTCATCCTAACTGCCAACCGCACCTCCTGCTACCAGGCCAACAGCAGGCGGCATCCAGTCAGGCTACTCTGGTTATCCACCTGAGATTTTCCCCTGCACATCCACTCCGACAAGTTGTCGTCCCAGTTCATTAGTCCCTTCAGGATTACCCATCATATCAATCCAGTTACTTATCTCCAGCTGCCACCATCCTGGAAGATCACACCCAACTTCTACATGTCCTGCCTCAAGCCTGTTATACATGGACCATATTCACCCCATCTGAGCCTGTACTCCTGCAACCTAGAATGGAGGAAGGTGGTCCAGGTATATGGTTCACTGGCTGATGGATTCATGCATGGGGTATGCATTACTTGGTAGATTGGAAATGGTACAGCCCCATGGAAAGAGTATGGATCCAGTTTTATCTTGGATCTATTGCTTAATGAGTTTGACCAGACCCATCAGGATCACCCTGGGCCGTCAGGTGCCCACCGTAAGAGGGGGAGTCCTTTCAGACAGTACAGGTAGGCACCTTCCAGTCTCCAACCAGCTAACAGGAGTCACCTGGCACTCATTTCCAACTCATGACCTGTAGCCTATTTAAAACCAGCTCTCATCCACCATCCTTGTTCACTCATCGAACCAGCCAGACTTAATCATTTGCTCCTACTGTTTAGTTACCTTTCTGCTTGCTTGGCTTACTATCTCTTCCCTCTTGTTTCGTGCCTCTTCTGGCTTGTTATTTTGAAGCTTATTAGTAAAGTTGATGTTTGTTGTTGTTCTGCTGTTGGATCAAGCCTCCACTATATTTCCTGACAAATGGTGCAAAATACCTCTATATCTCATGTTAAAATAACGCAGGTCTCAGTTTCTCTTTTATTTTTATAGTTCAGAGTTTCAACCTTTGGATGTGGGGAAAGGATAAGACACCTGCATCTTCAAAAATGTATTCAAATCTCCTTGTTTTCACTATCACTATAAAATCTCTTTCGATGGGAAGTGACAAGGTAACTAATTAGCTTTTTCCATTTAAAATGATTTATTGGGACAATTCATTAGAGATGGTGTTGCAAATTCCGGGCTTCATTTGTTTCAGAGATTCTTGTCTGATGAATTAACATAAGGTCTGGGTCCTCCTTTACCCTGTCAAGTCTCTGACATCGCTGACAGTGAATAATAGCTGATGGAGCATATCAGCTCCTGCAAAATTTCTGAATCTTTGCGTACCATCTCTACTATCTCTGCTCTGTAGATTCCTTTCTATTGTTTACATTATGTTTCTTTTAAATAGAATGATATTTTTTCTTGTGTCACTTCATAAGTGTGAGTGTGTATAAGTGTGAGTGTTACTATTTCAGCCATGTTGGCTCTGTGCTGTGCAGAGAGCTGATATTATTCAATTTCATGTCTAACATTACTCATTTATTGCAGCTCAGTTTTTTGAATGGAAAATAGTCCACTCTTATGCTGTTTTATGAATTCTGAATTCAATGATTTTCAAGTGTCTTATTTAGCACAATCTTAGCACATTATTATGTATTGATTTGTGTATTTGGATATTAATCCTGTCATCTTTAACCAGTTGATTTAATTGCATCACCCAAATGTTTTTATATATTTTTTGCATCTGTACATACTTAAATGAAAGGTTATGTTTGCACTAAATGTTTTGTTCACATAAATCAAGGACATGGCCTTATGAAATGTCGGAAAACTTAAGAAGTTGTTTGCAGTTAAAGTATATTTTTAAATGGTTACATCATTGTTTCTTGGAACAAGAAATGTCAATTCCTGATCAGCCTAACCTTTGTTGATTATATTCCACTTCTTCCGATCATTGACATGTTTGAACATTACTGACAACTTTAAATTATTTCCCATACCTTTGGTTCAATAAAAATGAAAGATTTTATTTACCTGTTTTTTTTGCACTATAATCTTCAGTTTAATATGTTTCCTAAAGGATACTATTTTTTCTTACAAAATACATCCTATTTTGTTAATGCCAAGCCATAATGATGGCACGGTCACTGTACCCTGTAAAGCCTGGCCAATCAAAGGAAACCTTTTTCTTTTCTGCACATGGCCTTGATAAGTGCATAATAGTTACAGAGCTTTTATCTAGAATGATCCTCATGGAGGCTTAGTTTGACTGCGGCTCGCAGCTCTGATGGAATGGTAGCTTTCTGTCCTGTCTCCCAGCTCTTACAATACCTCTGACCCAGCCAGTGCTTTAGTTCCACTTCCAAAAATTGGCTCACAG
Source organism: Hypanus sabinus (assembly GCF_030144855.1). Classification (NCBI taxonomy): domain Eukaryota; kingdom Metazoa; phylum Chordata; class Chondrichthyes; order Myliobatiformes; family Dasyatidae; genus Hypanus; species Hypanus sabinus. The sequence goes on along the minus strand of NC_082716.1, from coordinate 41,994,173 downwards.
CTCTGCCTGCCTGTTTGTTGGCTACGTGGAACAGTCTAGCATTCATCGCAGGGTCCTTATGCTGAGAATGATTTGTCTTGTGGTATCATTCAGTCATGCCACTGATGTTCTGCTGGTAATCCTATATATGAGATCTTGTTTCTACCTCCACATGGGAGTCTGTTGTTCTTCCACACCTGGGTTCAGTTGTTGCCAGAATTTCACCGAGACAGAGACCTTGCCTTGATTTTGGAAGAAACCAAGGCAAGATTCAATTTGTTCACATCAATATGAAGCTTTTTTTTGGTCTCAGAACATTTTGGACATATTAATAAACATGATCTTGTAGCTTGAGTTGAGGTATTGAAGGTGAGGGTGGAGTGATTGGAACAAAGAGAATATCTCTGATAGGGAAAAAAGAACAAAGGAATAAACATAGCATTTACAAATGGGGTTGGCTTCTTTTGTATTGTGAAATTGGTGATGATTTTCTTGTATCTACATTCACAACATTATTTCCCAGCAACATACAAAAGAGCTGAAGGAACTCAGTGGGTCGGGTACAGGCAGCATCTTTGGAGGGAAATGGGGTTTGATATTTTGGGTCAAGATCCTTGGTCCTTTGGGTGCTGCCACAAATTTCCAGCACCTGTGCTCTCTTGTAGTTCCATTTTTCTCCAGTGTGGTTTCAGCATTTTAATAAATAATTAAATAAAAAAATAATGAAAGCTTCCCTGCTATTGCAACAGAAAATGTATCACATGCTAGATTGTCATTGCTACCCCCGGGAATTAGAATAAACTCTCCACTTGTTCCAGTACCATACCTCAAAAGCACTGGCTTTCTGTTCTAATACATTATATATTCTGCCAAAGGTTGCAGCACTAATCAGTATAGTTAGAATACAGTAAAACTAAATGACCTTGTTTTAAAATTGGTAGGTGCAATATAAAAGGGGCATTAGAGCTTCTTTCAATGTGTTGTAAATTGGGACTGCATGGTTCAAAATATGGGAGAAAAGATGGTTGTAGAGGAGACCATAGGGATGTGACTGACTGCTAAGGAAATTGATTTGGGAATGTACTCAGTTAGTTCTGGCAATGGGGAGTCAAATATTGTACTAGGCAGTTGAGTAAATTCTCAGGAATGGTTAGTTTTTCATTTGTAAATACACTGATACTGCTGAAGCCCACCAATTTGGATAGTAAATAAATTTGTCCTTAAGAGCCAATTATATTCCAAAATGTAAGGTTGCTTGAGTGGTTACAAAGACATTTTTAAAAAATGTCACTTTTCTTAATGCATTAGTCATAGGCTGAGCAAGTGATTGAGTGCATATTTAATTCCTTGCAATCTGTATCCACGGAAAGTTAAATTGCTGCACTGCAATCAAGTGACCGCAAAATGAGACCAAATTGACAGTGCTCTCTCAGTAATGGATTATTGCTTTTGTGATTCTACATCAAATCCAAAGTTAAGTTCTTCATTCAATGCTCTAATATGAACAATTTGCCATCAACTTTTCACTGATCTGTTTTCAATGCTTCCTTGTGCCTCTGACAAGCAATTGCCTAAAAGTGTCCTCAATTTTTTTTTAATGCAGTCTCTCTTCTGCACTTGCAGACCACAAAACTAATAAAACCCAGCAAAAGGAGCCCACTCCACTCTCAGTTTGATAATGGCTAATCTGTTCTTAGTTTCAGGTCTACTTCCCTGCCTGTCCTAAAACCATTGATTTTCTGCAATGCCAGAAACCTTATCTCTGAATATAGAGTTATGTAGCAAGGAGATAGATAGTCCCTTCAGCCCATCTCTTCCATGCCAACCAAAATGCAAATCTAACATAGTCTTTTCTGTTTTTATTCAGCCTGTATCCCTCTAAATCTTTCCTACCTGTGTACCTCTCTAGATGTCTTTTAAATATTATAATTTAAATATAATATTTAAATTATATATAATACATAATTGTCTGTTTAAACAGTGCAACTGTACCTGCAAAACATTGTAATTGTCCTTCCATGATTCAACCTGAATGGATTTGTGGAATAGATAATTCAAAAGGTTTGGATAAACAAACAACACAACCTTGTAGAATACAAACGTTTTTCTTTTTACTTTAAATGGCTAACATCTTAATCTGAAAATGAGACCTTTAGCTTTAGTTACACCTATGTTTGTGCCAGAACCATTCTATGGTTGGAAAACTGAGTCATCCAATATTTCAATGCCAAAGTTTGGTATGGAAATGAAAATTGGAGATCAGTGGGATTTGAGATGGATAGGATCTGGCCTTGAAGCTCAGCACACAACTAACTGGTGTCCAATTATTGACCAAGGAAAGTGTGGTTCAGGCAAGTTTCATATCAGCCTGCACAGATTTTTTTATTTTTCAATATAATTATTGGAAGGGGAGAGGTACAAGGTTTAACTGTTTTGCCTTGATTGGTTTGAGCCTGAATGTGTTCAGCTGGTTGGAACTGGATATACTTTTCAACTGGCCACCATCACGAAGTCGTTGTTTGTGTAGAGGGAACGAGGCTGATCCCATTCCAGTGTGGCCTTGAGTCTACAGTCTATGAAGGACAGGCTCTATTTCTATACTTCTACTTTAGTATGGACTTTGGAAGAATATTTTGAATTCTCAAGCTTTTAAAATTTAAAATGCAGAAGTTTCTTCGTCCTTAGTAATATAATTTTCTAAGCAAGCTTGGAAAACCAGTCATTTTCTAACTTGTAAATTCATCTTTCCTTAAAAATATATACTCACAGGACAGGGTGTGTTCCTTTTCTAATCTCTTCCTCTGTGATGTAATTTTTATATATTGTTAAATTGTCAATTAATTATATTTTTAATAGTGTTTAACGCTGAAAGTTTAAAAACCTTTTTCACCCTATTACAGTTATCATCCTTTACATGTTTTACTATGCTGAATGATGCATTCACCTTCCCTGTTAAAACACAAATAAGGTTCAAGTATAGGAATAGTAGTCTCATAGAGCTAATGATGAAAAGATAGATAGATAGGAGCTGCTAACGTTCAACTATCACTGTAGCATTTAATGAAGAAAGGGAATGGGAATGGCTTTTATTTGTTCATAAAACTTAATGATACAGCAATAATTAAAGTTTCTCAAAGTCTCTCTCAGTGCATGTGTCAATAAGAACCCAATTTAATAAATAAATAAAAATTGTTTGTTTATTAAATCATGTTCTTGTTGTCACATGTAGTGGGATACAATGAGAAAACTGATTTGCATGGCATCCATTCGGATCATTTCATTACAGCAGTGCAATGAGTTAGTATGAGTAAAACCAATAACAGAATGTAGGATAATATGTTAGAGCTACAGAGGGAGTGCAGCACAGGCACACAATGTGATGCAATGCCATAACGAGGTGTATGATTCAAATTACAAAGCTCAAAGAAAATTTATTATCCTTGTGTACTTAATATTTCAATAATATTTGAGTGATCTTATATATATCTGGTTGATTAAGCATTCTTGTTTATTTAAATAATTAATCATGGATTATACATAAAAATACCGCGTGATACGTGCGCACCTCGTTTAAAGTGGACTCAAAATTAGACCCGCATTTTCAGACTCCCGTGTCTTCCTTTGAATTAGTTTGATGCTTTGAAGTTACAAAACATAACATTGACTAGGTATTTTTTTCAAATAATGAACCCAAGACAGCTATCGACTGGTTTGTGTGCAGCAAGTCATCCAAACTAAAAAAAACACAACGAGGATCTTGGCAGAGACTTCGAGTAACAAAAAAAAGCAGCAAACAAGAATTTAGGGTTCATAAAGAGTGAGTATTGGGTGATAATCAGAAGCAGCTAAGCATCAGAACGATCGAATTTGATTATAGGAAGGGCAATTGGCTGATGTATACTGAAATATTGGAACATTACTTTGAAGAAAATGAAATAGCTGATGAGAAACGGGAGCCAATTTTGCAAAGTGTATTGGGTTTAAAGGGATGCAGTTTGCTTCAAGATTTGTTTGCTCCAACCAAACCAGCAGATATGAGCTTTGCTAATATTGTAAAAGTAATGCAGGAGCACTTAAAAGGGAAGCCTGTTGTTGATTGCAAAACTCTAGGTTTCTATGCAGAATTAACAAGGAGGGGAGTCCATTCAAGCCCATGTGGCTGAATTTTCAGTTTGGTAGTGGTCTTAATGATGCACTGACAGATCGTTTAGTTTGTGGAATATTACAAGAAAGTATTCAAAATCAGCTCCTAATTGAAGCACAACTTGCATTTAAAAGAGCAGTTGAAATCACTGTTTCAATGGAAACCACAGACAGAGATGCAATTGAGTTGCAGTCAGGAATTAAATTGAGCGTGAACAAAATTGCAACATCTAAGCAGAACCCAGCTTCACCAGACAAGTTGTGTTACTCACACACACCAGACCAATGCAGATTTAAAGGTAAACCTTGCAGAAAATGCAACTAAGTATGTCACATGCAAAGAGCATGCCAGGCAAACAAAAATAAATGGACTACACAGGGAAGAGAAAAAGATAAAATTGAGGTTGAAATTTCAAAAAGAGCACTAATCTGCATGCTGTTGATGAAAAGTTGGATAATAATGAGTGACACAGGACTGGCTAGCCCTCAGACTTGCAATGTGAAAATTAGCAATAGGCAAGCAATATGGTTTACACCAGTTGTGAATGGCAAATTAATTAAAACAAAATTAATTGAAATTAACTGACACTGATTCAGCTGTTTCAGTCATCCCACAAAATGAGTTTGAGAGGCATTTCAAAGATACCAAATTAAAGTCTGCAGATATGCAACTAAAAACTCATATAGGTGAAAAGTTAACTCCTGTGGGAACGACATTCATAGCAGTGAAATACAACAAACAGCAAGCCAAATTGAACTTGTATGCGGTATTAACAGAAGGAACTGCATTGTGGGACGTGATTGGCTCAGACGACTGCAACTTGATTGGAGATCCATCCACTATTTGCATGAATCATCCTCTGTAATAAAGCCATCTGAAAGTGAATTAAGAAAGGTACTGGATGATGCACAACTTCTCCATGCAGAATACCATGAATCATTGCCCAGCAGCAGACGAACACATGTTGGTGTCAACCTCAGTACCTCTGGTTGGAAAGCATATTGGCCTAAGAAAGGGCCAAGCTGCCCAGAGGAATCGTGAAAGTGATGAAAGCAGTCGTCTACTACAACAGTGTTTGTAACAACAAACCTGAGAAAGGTTCTGATATCTTAATGAGGCAGTTACTTGTGAAATGTGATGATGAACTAAGCTGGAAAGAGTTCAAGGAGTTTCAGGAAAGTTGCATGCATTTAGCATTTGTGAGTATGAAAACCAGAACCCACCCTGTGTGCATTAAGATTGTTGCATGAATTTGAAGTAGGAGTCAAGAAGCTGCTTGTAAAAGTAGATGCAAAGTCCCAAGCCCAGGTGAATGAATGGGAGGTCAAAAAGAAAGGAGTCAATGGAGATACATCAGATGATGGTGTGGATGTAGAAACTAAGACGAAAGATCAGATTGTGAAGAGATCAATAAGGGAATACTCCATTGAATTAGATACATCTTCCCATGATCATGATGCACAAACTAGAAGCAGAAGGAAGGCGAAGAAAGGTGTCCAGAGCTGTCAGAATCACTTCCTACAGTCTCAGAGTCAACTTCAGCCACCACCACGCAGGAGGCCCCAGAACCTGAGATTGTCTTCACAGCCAAGAGCCTCATCTGTCAAGTGAGGGATCCCACTTGTCAGGAAAGGTGTTATCTCACAGAAGTAAGAAAGCCTCTACAATGGAGAAATCTTTCAGCCTAAATGGGACAATTTAAAATCTACTGTGGTGTGGTGGTCTGTATGTAGTAGTAATATTATATAATACACTGTGAGATTCTATTGAATCTTCACAATTCTTCTACATTGAACTGGGGAGGAGCATTGTGTATTTAATATTTCACTGATATTTGAATAATTGTATACTGTATCTATTGATTAATAATGGATTATATGTAAACATATGTTAAGTCAAGTTTATTGTCATTTAATACATGAATATAACGTATATAACCACATAATGTACATAGAAATGAGACATTGAACTTGGGTGTAAAGCACAGTAGTATACATAACACAATTAGTTTTGAAAGTAAGGATAAAATCTACAGATGAATCACACATAAATAACAAACTAAAGTGCATTAATATTAAAAATTTTAAGGTACAAAACAGATTAACTAGTGACACTTAGAAAATGATGTGGCAGGGAGTTCAGAAAACTAAAGTTCTGAGGGCAGAGACTGTTTCTCATACTGACCATTCTTGTTTTTATTCATCATAGTCTCCTGCCTGATGGTAGAAAGTCAAAGAGGATGTTAAATAGATTGGGGGGAGAATCTTAAATAATACTAAGGGTCCTGTGTATGCAGCACTCCTGATAAATGTCCCCGATGGATAGCAGGGAGACTCCCTATGATCCTCTCAGCTGTTCTCACAGCCCTTTGTAGGGACTCCTGGTCCGATGCTCAATTGTTCCCATACCAGATGGAGATGCAACTAGTCAGAACATTCTCAAAAGTGCTCCAGTAAAACACAGTTAAGATGAGGGGAGGGACCTTGCTTGTTTCAATCTTCCTAAGCGCTGCTGTGCCTTCTTGTTCAGGGAGGTGATATTAAAGGACCAGGAAAGGTCAGAAGGAACAAGCGGGGAGGCCATTGTTGGGAGTGGGCCTGTGGTGAGAATGGGAGCATCAGGATTTGGCTCATCTCGGAAGAGGCATTGGCTCTGTGTAGGTTTTTGTTAAGTTTCCCTTGTTTCCTTACTGTGTCTGGGGTACTTAGTGTAGTTTAAATGACAGTTGTGTGTTCTTCATGCTGCATGTTAGAGTCCTGGGAGACCCAGAGTCTTCCAGAGAACTACATCTTCATGACGCATTTAGCCGCAGCTCCTTGAAGAGCATGTTAGGGATCTGGAGCAGAAGCTGATAAGGTTTGGTTTGTACGGGAGAGTGAGGAGATCATTGATCAGAGCTACAGGGAAGTAGTCACCACTAAGCTGTGGGAGGCAGGTAGCTGGGTGACTGTCAGGAGGAATGGAAATTTGAATAGGCAGAACACCCTTGTGGCCATTCCCTTCAATACTAAGGATACCATTTTGGATACTGTTGTGGGGGTGACCTCCCAGGGAAATGTTACAGAGGCCAGGTTACTGGCACTGAGCATAAGACCGTGGTGCAGAAGGGATAGAGGGAGAAGAGGGAATCAGTAGTAATAGGGGCTCTATGATCAGAGGAACAGACAGGAGATTCTGTGGACGTGAATGGGACACATGGATAGTATGTTACCTCCCAACTGCCAGTGTCAGGGATGTCTCAGATCATGTCCACAGTATTTTGGAGAGGGAAGGAGACCAGCCAGAAGTGTTGGTACATACTGGTACAAATGACATGGGTAGGAAAAGCAAAGAGGTCCAGAAGAGAGAATTTAGAGAGCTAGGCAGAAAGCTGAGAAGCAGGAACCCAGGGTAGATATTTCTGGATTGCTACCTGTGCCATGCACCAATGAGGGTAGAAACAAGATGATTTGGCAGATAAATGCATGGGTGAGAAGCTTCAGGTTCTTGGATCATTGGGATCTGTTCTGGTGGAGGTATGATCTATACAAACGCAGTAATTTACACCTTGACGAGGGGGACTAATATTCTCACTGGCAGGTTTTCTAGAGTTGTTGGGGAAGGTTTAAACCAATTTGGCGTGGGAATGGGAACTGGAATGAAGGGACTCAGGATATGATAAATGGTGAAAAAGCAAAGGTAGTGTTCAGTCAGCCTGTCAGGAAGGACAGGCAGATGATCGGACAAAATTGCAGCCAGCAGGGTGAGTATTGGTGTATTAGGGATGTAGAATCAAAATGGGTAGCAAATACACTGCTTGAAGTGTTATATATCAGTGCATGGAGTATAAGAAATAAGGTGGATGATTTTGTTGCACTTTTGATGATTGTCAGGTACAATGTTGTGGCTATCAGTGAATCGTGTCTGAAGGATGGTAGTTGGAAGCTGAATGTCCAAGGTTACACCTCATATCGGAGGGATAGGAAGGTTGGCAGAGCGTGGTGGGGCTCTGCTGGTAAAGAATGGCATCAAATCCCAGAACAATATGACAGAGGATCGGGAAATGTTAAATCATTGTGGTTTGAGTTAAAAAGGATAAAAGGACCCTGATGCCAGTTGTATACAGCCTTCAGAACAGTAGCTGGGATGTGGACTACAGATTACAATGAGAAATAGAAAAGACATGTCAAAAGGGCAATGTTATAATAGTCATGGGAGATTTTAACATGCAGGTAGATTGGAAGAATCAGGTTCCAAATCGATCGCAAGCAAACGAATTTGTTGAATGCTTACAAGATGTCTTTTTAGAGCAGTTTGTCGTTGAGCCTACTAGGGGATCAGCTATACTGGATTGGGTGTAATGTAATGAAATGGAGGCGATTAGCAAGCTTAAGCTAAAGGGACCTTTTTGAGACAATGATCTCAATATAATTGATTTCAGTTTGAAATTTGATAGGGAGAAAGTAAAGTCTGACATAGCAGTATTTCAGTGGAGTAAGAGAAATTCAGTATGAGAGATGAGCTGGCCAAAGTAAATTGGAAGGGACTGCAGGCAGGGATGACAGTAGAGCAGCAATGGCATGAATTCCTGTGCAAAATGAGGAATGTGCAGAAAGATGTATTAAAAAAAACAAAGAAATACTCCAATGACAGAAAAGTACAACCAAGTACAACAAGGGAAATCAAAGCTAATGTAAAAGCAAAAGAGAGTGCAGACAGCTAAGCACAAATTAGTGGAAAAATAGAGAATCGGGAAGCTTTTATAAACCTACAGTAAACAACTAGAAGAATCATTAGGAGGGAAAAAATAAAATATGTAAACAAGCTATTAAATAATATCAAGGTGGATAGAAAAAGCTTTATCAAGTATATAAAAAATAAAAGAGAGATGAGAATTGATAAAGGACCACTAGAAAATGAGGCTGGAGTGATAATAACTGGGGCCAAGGAGATGGCAGATGACCTTAATGAGTATTTTGCATAGTTTTTCACCATGGAAGACACGAGCAGTATGCCAGATGTCATACTGTGTGAAGGAAGAGAAGTGGGTGCAGTTACTGTTACAAGGGAGAAAGTGCTCCAAAAGCTGGAAGACTTAAGGTTACATAAATCACCCAAAGCAGATGAACTGCACTCTAGGGTTCTGAAAGAGGGAGAGGTAGAGATAGTGGAGGCATCAGAAATGATCTTTCAACAATCATTGGAGTCTGGCATGGTTCTGGAGGACTGGAAAATAGCAAATATCACTCCACTTTGTAAGAACGGAATGAAGCAGCATGAAGGAAATTATAGACTAGTTAGCCTGACCTCAGTGGTTGGGAAGATATTGGAGTCAATTGTTAAGGATGAGGTTATGAAGTACTTGGTGACACAGGACAAGATGGGACAAAATCAGCATGGTTTCTTTAAGGGTAAATCCTGCCTGACGAACCTGTTGGAATTCTTTGAGCAGATTACAAGTTTGGTGGGGTTAGGTAGTATTGAGGAAACAGGTAGGCTGCAGAAGGACTTAGACAGATTAATACTTAATACTTAATACTTTACTTTATTTCCACCAAACAATTGATACTAGAGCATGCAATCATCACAGTGATATTTGTTTCTGCGCTTCATGCTCCCTGAAGTACAAACCAAAGTAAATATAATAAAAATGTAAATTATAACTCATAATTAGAAAATAGAAAAGGGAAAGTAAGTTAGTGCAAGTCAGGTCCAGGTATTTGGAAGGTACGGCCCAGATCCGGGTCAGGATCTGTTCAGCAGTCTCATCACAGTTGGAAAGAAGCTGTTCCCAAATCTGGCCGTACGAATCTTCAAGCTCCTGATCATTCTCCCGGAGGGAAGAGGAACAAAAAGTGTGTTGGCTGGGTGGGTCATGACCTTGATTATCCTGGCAGCACTGCTCTGACAGCTTGCAGTGTAAAGTGAGTCCAAGGATAGAAGATTAGTTTATGTGATGTGCTGGGCTAGGTTCATGATCTTCTGCAACTTCTTCCGGTCTTGGACAGGACAACTTCCAAACCAGGTTGTGATGCACCCTAGAAGAATGATTTCTACGGTGCACCTATAAAAATTAGTGAGGGTTTTAGGGGACAGGCCAAATTTCTTCAGCTTTCTCAGGAAGTAAAGAGTATGAGAATAATTTGGCAGGGAGATGGGATGAAATAAATGTGCAGACTATTTTCTAAATGGAGAGAAAATCCAAGCATCTGAGATCCTTGTGCAGAACACCCTGAAGGTTATCCACAGGTTGAGTCAGTGGTGAGGAAGGCAAATGCAAAGTTATCATTCATTTCAAGAAGTCTAAAATACAGGACCAGGGATGTGATGCTCAGGCTTTAAGTCACTGGTGGGGCCTCACCTTGTTTCTAATCAGTTTTGGGCTCCTTATCAAAGAAAAGATGTGCTGACATTGTAGAGGTTTCAGAGGAGGCTCACAAGGATGAAATGTTTACCATATGAGGAATGTTTGATGGCTCTAGGCCTGTAGCTGCTAAAATTTTGAAGTATAAAGGGGGATCTCATTGATCTCAAACATTGAAAGGCCAAAACAGAGTCGATGTGGAAAGGATGTTTCCCATAGAGGGGAGTCTAGCACAGGAGGCACAGCCTCAGGATGGAGGAGTGAACATTTAAAACAGAGATGAGGAGAATTTGTGGTATTTGTTATCACAAGCAGCTGTGGAGGCCAGATCATTGGGTATATTTAAGGCAAAGGTTGATAGGTTCCTAATTGGCCATGGCATCAAAGGTTATGGGGAGAAGGCTAGGGAATGGGGCTGAGCAGGGGAAAAAAGGATCAGCCATGTTTGAATGGCGGAGCAGACTCAATGGGTCAAATGGCCTAATTCTGCTCCTATGTCTTATAGTCTTATGGTCTTCTGTGATGTGAACTCCCAGAAACTTGGTACACTTAACTCTCTGTACTGAGGAGCCATGTATTCACAGAGGTGAATGATTCACCTGTACTTTCCTGAAGTCCACAATGATTTCCTTTGTCTTCTCCACATTCAGGCTTAGGTTGTTCTTCTTGCATCAATCCACCAACCTGTCCACTTCCTTTCTGTACTCCATCTCATTATCATTCTTGCTAAGGCCAATGACTGTTGTGTTATCCACAAGCTTGATGACATGGTTTGAGCTGGATCCTGTGACACAGTCATGTGTCAGCAGTGTGAACAGCAGTGGACTTATGGTTAAGAAGTCCAGTATCCAATTGCAGAGGGAGAGGTTGAGCCCCAGCGAGGACAGTTTCTCCACCAGTTTCTGTAGTAAGATGGTGTTGAACACCAAACTGAAGTCTATAAGCAACAGTCTGGCATATGGGACCCTGTTTTCCAGGTGGGACAATTCAGAGTGGAGGGCAGAGGCAGTGGATGGATTTGAGTGATAAGCGAACTGGAAAGGGTCCAATATAGTCAGGAGAAAGGCTTTAATGTGTTCCATGACTGGCCGCTCAAAGCAATGTTAATACCACCAGGTGATAGTGATTTAGACAGGTAACCGTCACTTTCTTTGGCATTGGAATGATGGTTGCCCTCGAAAACTGAGGGAACAATGGATTGTTCCAGGGAGATGTTGAATATATTCATCAGCTGGGCTGCAGAGTCTTTCAAAACCTGACCTGGTATATTATCAGGGGTTTGCATGGGTTGACTCTGCCTCATTTCAGTTCTGCCATTTTGAACCTCCTTCAAGTCTGCTCCAGCAGCCAAACATTGGCTCATTCCCTGCTCTCAGGCCCTGGCCCCTATCCCTCAATTTGGCACATAAATAACATCCCACAACCATCCTGCACCTTTGAAACTTCATTTCACACCAGAAAAATGCCAAGTCATGCAGGTAGTTCAAAAGCTCGATTCAGCATATCATCTAGTTTATTAATCATACTTTCTCTCGTTTCCAAGAAAAAGTGTGATTAATAAAGTAAGCAGATGATACGTTGAATCAGCACATTGCTCTTACGTGCTGGTCCCAGGACAGGTTCTCTGAAATGATAATGCCAAGAAATTTAAAGTTACTGACTCTCTCCATCTCCGATCCCCAATGAGGACTGGCATATGGATCTCTGGTTTCCTCTTCCTGTAGTCAATCAACCGCTCTTTGTTAAGTGAGATGTTAAGTGAGAGGTTGTTGTGACACCATTCAACCAGATTTTCAGTCTCCCTCACAAATGCCAATTCATCACCAATTTTGATTCGGCCAATGACAGCGGTGTTGTCAGCAAGCGTGAACGTGGCATTGTAGCTGAACTTAGTCTCACAGTCAAATATAAATCAAATAGAGCAGGCTTATGGTGGAGTTGTGCTGATGGTGCTTGTGGAAGGGATGTTGCTGCCAATCCAAACATCATGAGGTTCTGCAAGTGAGGAAATTGAGGATCCAGTTGCACCAGGAGGTATTGCAGCCTAGATTTTGCAGCTTATTGATTAGGTTTGAAGGGACGATGATGTTGAATGCAGAGCTGTAGTGAATGAAGAGCAACCTGATGTATTCATCTTCACTGCCCAGATGTTCCAGGGTTTATTGAAGAGCCAATGAAACGGCATCTGCTGTTGACCTGTTGTGACGGTAGGCAAACTGGAGCAGTTACTCTTCAGACAAGAGTTTGATGTGTTTCATGCCTAACCTCTCAAAGCACTTCATCACAGTGGATCTAAGTGCTACTGGATGATAGTCATTGAAGCAGGTTACCACATTCTTCTTAGGCACTGGTATGATTGAAGCCTGCTTGAAGCAAGTGAGTACGTCAGTTGCTGAAACGAAAGGTTAAAGATGTCAGTAAACATTCTCGCAATTGATTAGCACTGGTTTTCAGTACTTGGCCAGATGTTTTCCATGGGTTCACTCTCTGGAAAGATGTCTTCACTTCGTCCTCAGAGAGTGAGATCACAGGAGGTGATAACATTCACACCCTGCCACAGCTCTTGAGCATCATTCTGTGATTCAAGTTTGGTCTGGAATTGGCTCTTTGCATGTGAGATGGTTTTCTGGAGACTCTACCTGAACCTTGTATTTTTGAAGGTCATGTCAAGATTATCCTATCATACCCAAGGATTGCTCTGAGAATGGGTCTAGGATTGAAGTGTGGGGGTTCAAAATCACATTGTTGAAAAGGTGGAGGACTGAGAGCTTTAATAGTCAACACTAAGCCCAACATACAGTATGCTTAAACATATGAATTGCAAATTTTTATGGATGGACCATAAAAAACCCTTTCTAAATATTTTTGAGTTGGAGTTTGTGTAGTGGAGCTTATAGGAATGGAAAACAGAATTATGATATTTCAGAGAAGTATCATTCAGTAGATCTACTTTATTTACTTGTGCCCTGGGGTAGAAATCATGTGGTGGTGAGGATACCAGGAAGCTCAACATCCTGGAAGATCTTGGTTTGGAAGAGGGGATCCTTCTCCTTGCCAGGGGAAATATAATAAGATTATTAATCTGATATTTTCCTTGGAGTAGCATCCCTTCTACCAGTTATTGCAATTTTGAACACAAACCAGGGAAACTAATAGATGCTTTTAAAAGTGGAGCCAAGTCAAACAACAACATCTGTTTAATTATTTTATTCTATGGGATTTGTCCCACAAAGTAATTCACTGTATTTCCACTGGGTGCTGGGTGTGCATTTTAAGACTATTTTACTGGTTTTGCCAAGTGTTACTTGGGAGCGAATGTTGTTAGTGGTTGCAATCATAGGTACAGAGCCTCTAGGGGATCATTCTGCTGAGGACTAGCTACTCCTGTAATTCAGTGCCAGAATTTGAAAGGACCTCCAAAGGCCTGTGCTTGTGGTCTGCCATTCATCTGGATGGCAATTGCAAATTACAATAAGGTTTCCCCCTGTCCATTAGTGTATTTATTGGGAAATTCCTACTGAGATAGTCACATTTGTGGGAGCACTATTTCCATTGTGTCCTTATCACCCACTTCATATCCTTAGAATGGCTCTCAATACCTCAAGCTAAGTACATTAGTAATTGAACAATATTTTCAGAGCATGTAAGGGAAGTTGAGTGTGTTGCATTCTTTACTGGGAGTAATTATCCCCAGCCTTTTGGTCTTCTTCCTATTGCTCTAGGTGTCTCAGGTGCTGTGAGTTACCTTTTGATAAATTTACACCCCACTTGGCGTATGAGTGGAAGTGGCTAAGTTATGCAGGAAACCATCACATCCCTTGTCTTCATCCTCTCACTTCATCCACATTGTTGTGCTGTGAATTATATGGGGGAGAGATGAAAATGACCCCAGAATGAATGCCCTGGATGAGTTTTACTGTTGGATCTCCTTAAGCACTTTAACAAATGCTGGCAGCTTATGTAATGTGTTAAATATATCTGTGCAATTTATATTAATTTTATCATTATAAAATATAATTATATGGTCAAGCAGCACACTTGGATTTCCATCATCTGCAGATTTTCTCTTGTTTATAATTATATGGTCTACCGTTTGAAGACTCTGCTTCATCTGTTTATTTGTTTACATGGCAATAAGTTTGGGTGCAGGCACCCTGTGGAGAAATTGCAGATGGATTTGTTGTCTAAGCGAGGAATGGCCTGTAGACAACAAGCAAATTATCTCTGCTGTTCAATGCTTCATCAAGTTGCTATCTGGAGTTTAACAAAGTAACCTCTTGATATTCATGGCTAATCAGACAACAACTTTGCTTGCTTTGGCAGTGAGTTAGCTACCTGATGTAAGGTTGTTACCTGTAACTCCCAGCAGGTCCTTCTGAAAGATCCTCGGGAAAATCTCAGGTTCTGAACCCAACAAATCTAGTTTGGTGCATCTTTCTGAATGTTGTCTGGAGCCACTGAACTTTTGTGACCACGATGATGCTAAGTGGTGACTCAGTCCTTAGCAATTCCCTTAGTACCTGTTTAGAACTTCTTGTTAATCTCCAAGCACATAAAATGGTTTCATTTTCCCTCTCCTCTGGCAATCTTCCTCCTGCTCTACAAAGTCAGCAGCATCTTGGGGGCACTCTCATTTCTGACTCAGATATTTTTGAATTCCAATCCCATTTCAGAGAATCCAGTGCAAGGTCTTAGTGAAGCTAGGGTAGGATGATGCTCCATTGAAAGGGAGATGAAGAGATGGCAGAGCTGTTTTTTTGGGTCAGACTTCAACTGTCCTCTAGGACAGACATAAAAATAACTTGCAGCATTATTATGAGAATGGGCAGAGTGTGACTGTGGGAAACTGGTTAGACCCAAACAACAGGCCTTTCTGGAAAAAGAGGTATTTATCTGGCCAGTTCCACTTTGCTGTTTATGACAGATAGCTATTGAAAATTGGCTGCCATGCTAACTACATTTAAAAACTACTGCACTGGTTGTGAAGTATTCAGAACATCCTAAGGTTACAAAATGCACATGGTCAGAGTGAGTATTTCCTTCTTTCTTTTCTAATCCAACTAATCTCAATTTGGTCAGTAGTTATATCAGTGAAGAAAGGTCTTACTCCACGGCATTTGTACAGGCACAAATGAACAGCATGCATACATGTGCAAGCACAGAGACATGTGTGTACCCTAATATTTCATTTTATTCCATGTGACATTCTAGGTTGTTCATAACACGTTTATTAGGTCAGTAAAATATATTCCTTTGATGTCCATCTGGATTAATGTAATGCTGGCAAACTCTTCATTCTGTTTGAAATTTACTGCTAGCTTCATTAAGTACGTTAGGCATTTTCAAAGCTACTGATGTCAGTGAAGCCATTTCTGTGTAAAAAAAAAGATTCAGTAATTGAGTGAAAAATGATGAAAAAAAAATCAAAGCATGGAATAGAACATTGTTTTAAATTAAGCTTTAATTCACCTTCAGAAATGTTGATGGTACAGTTGCCTGGCAACTAATTGAATTCCCAGTGAATGTACAAAGAAAATTGCAATGTGCCCTTTCGGTATTGAGGCATTGATAACTTTCTTGTCTTTGAACAAAAGAACAGTGCTTGATTGCACAATAATCCTCCCGTAACCTTGATTTTTACTACAATACTTTCTTGAAATGAAGGACAATCAATCCACCATTTCCACGAAGCCTGTATATTGGTCCTGGTTGTGTAGGGAATTGCTAAGTACTATAAAGCTGCAAAAATGTTAGCATTTCTTTTCTTTTTCAGAGAAAAAAAAGATGTTAGTCTTGAAGTTGCTGTTAGTAGTTCATAACCATTTTGTGATACTGCTATTTGCTGCAGGGAATAGAATCATAGTGTTAAAACAGCATCGAAACAAGCCCTTCAGACGAACTTGTCTGTCCTGACTGAGATGTCTGTCTGAGCTAGTCCTATTTGATTGCATTTGGCTCACAACCTTTCCTAAACCTTTTCTATGTGTGCACCTGTCTAAATGTCTTTTAGACATTCTAACTTAACCCATCTCTGCCACCTCCACTGGCAGCTCTGTGAAAAGTTTCTCTCAGATCCTTATTTATTCTCTCCTCCCCACCTTAAGTCTATGTTCTCTAATTTTATACTCCATACGCTAGGAAAAAGACTGCCATCTACCTTATCTAGGCCCAATGAGATTTTATATACCTCTTGAGTTACCCTCAGCCTCCTACGATAGGAGGAATCTGCCTCGCTTTACAATTCAAGGCCTCCAATCCTGTTAACATCCACATGAATCTTTTCTGCACCCTTTCCTGCCAAATGAGATCCTTCTTATAGCTGGGTGGCCAGAAGTGAACATAATATTCTGAATGTGACTCACCAGTGACTTATACAGTTGCAATGTGATGGTGCAACTCCTGTATTTACAGCCCTGACTAATGAAGACAGCCTAGTTTAACTTAGCAAAATGCCACATCTTGCACTTGTCCAGATAACTTTCATGCACCAGGTTGGAGTTGGGGCAGGACGTATTTCCCATTTGTTTTGCTGGAGAGGTATGTCGGGAGAGAAGAAGGAACAATTAGTTAATTCAGATCTTTTAGCTTTTATCAATTTGTGTTTTAAAAGCTTTTTATTGTTTTTGAATGTCTGGAAGATTAATTTCTGCTTGTTCTGGCAAACTCATGCGGTGAGGCTATGCTAGCAGTAAGTTTGAACATAGAACATAGAAATCTACAGCACATTACAGGCTCTTCGGCCCACAATGTTGTACCGACCATGTAATCTACTCTAGAAACTGCCTAGAATTTCCCTACCGCATAACCCTCTATTTTTCTAAGCTCCATGCACCTATCTAAGAGGCTCTTAAAAGACCTTATTGTATCTGCTTCCACCACTGCCATCGGCAGTGCATTCCACATACCCACCACTCTCTGTGTGAAAAACTTACCCCTGATGTCCCCCCAGTTCATATTTCCAAGTACCTTAAAACTATGGCCCCTTGCGTTAATTATTTCAGCCCTGGGAAAAATCTTCTGGCTATCCACATGATCAATGCCCCTCATCATCTTGTACACCTCTATCAAGTCACCTCTCTTCCTCCGTTGCTCCAAGAAGAAAAGGTTGGGTTTGCATGATCTTTTATGTGAGCAGGCTTGTTCTGTCAACCATTGTAACCTTTCTAAGAACAGTGATCCCATTATGATGTGCAGGGTGTTTCTGCTATATTGAGATATGATTTGAAATGTCTGGACATCTCTGTCTCCCATGCCCCACCGTCTCCACAGGTTTCCTGTGGAAACATTCCTGAGATAAATTAGGTTTTACTTCAGAAGACAATGAATGACTCATGCTGACTGAACGTCTTGGTCCTTCATGGGTATTCTATGGTCTAATTGCTGGTAGGTGAAGGTAAATCAGAAGTAATGTAAGTGTGTGGCCTCTGTTCCAAATAAAGCTACAGCATCCAACTACAGATAGAACTAATGTTGTTCTTTTTAAATTATTTCAAAAAGTTCATACAGTCACTTACAGATGAGAATATCTATTACTTGGTTTTTGAAAAGATGTCAACAGAGGCATTTTTATGAAGATAGGAAGTAGTGTTGGCATTGTTCAAAGAAATGCAGTTGCAGGCAAGTATTGGAGGGGCAGCAGAAAGCTACACTAGACAGAATCCAGGCTGCCTGGATGTTTGTGTCATCGTGATGAAAGGGACGACTAGAAATAAAGTGATTATTAAAAGTGGTTCCTTCTTCAGGGGTGTAAGTAGAAGGGAAATAAGAGACACTTCATGACGTGCCCTACACAATTTCAGAACATCCAAAATGAACAACTCATAAAGGAAAACATAATGACTTACCTGCACTGAAAGATTCCATATATACGAGATGAAATAAAATTGTCAATATGGAGCAATTTGTTTTACCAGGTCACCAGGAAAGCTCCTAAACTCTACTTATTCACAAGTACCAATAGTGGGGATTATTCCTTTATCTGAAAGAATAGTGATGGTGTTGGTGATCTTTAGCATGGACCTTCATAGTTTACTCAGATTGCAGCCCCTTCACTCTGCTGCTGTTGGGAAGGAGGTACTGAAGCCTGAAGGCACATAGTCAGTGGTTCAGGAACAGCTTCTTCCCCTCTAGTATCTGATTTCTAATAATCTAATCTGATAATGAACCAATGAACACTACCTCACTACTTTTTTTCCTGTTTTATTTCCACTACTTAACTGTACTATTTAAAACATATGTAATGTAACTCACTTTCCCCTCTATTATTTATCATGCATTTCATTGTACTGCTACAGTGAAGTTAACAAATTTCACGACATATGCTGGTGATATTAAACCTGATTCTGAATTTAAATCTTGTTCGATTGGAGTTTGAATTTGCAAATGTTCATTCTAAGAGAAAAAAGATGTGACTAAGAGCTAAAGCTGTTGCCGAACATGCGCATGCATCCACTTTCTGAGTATGCCTGCAAGAAAATGAATTTCAGGTTTGTATATGCTGACATATATGTACTTCGGTAATAAATTTACTTTGAACTTTGATCTAAAGAGGGCAATCTGGGCTTTCTTTGGAGGTGCATAGCCTCCTAGTGTTTGAAAGTGGGGTCTGATATGGAGTGTGTGCATTTTTGGTGTAATCCTGGAGCATAAGTTTGTAGGACTATATTTTAAATTATTCACCTTCTGGGCTCTTGGTAATGTCAGCTTTTATTGCCCATGCCTAATGGGGAAGGTGGTGATGGGCTACTGAACTACTGTGATCCTTCCAGTGGTCTCACGGCTCTGTTGGGTAGGGATTCCAGCATTTAGATTCATCAGTAAAGAAGGAATGAGAAAAGATTTCCAAGTGATGATGGTGTTCGACTTGGAGCGCAACCTGCAGGTGGTGGTGTTCAATCTGTCTGTTATCTATCCAGGAGCACTAGTTTGAGAAGTGCTGTTAGACTAGCCTGGCCATGTAACTGAAGTGCATTTTGTGGATAGTACATACCCCAGCCATCGTATGCTGGTGGTGGAGGGAACAAAAGTTTAGGCCATTTCATGGGGTGCCAATCTTATAGGTTGCTTTGTCCTAAATGATGCATCGGTTCTTGTGAGTGTTTGGTGCTGCACTCATCCATGTAGGTGGAGAGTATTACATCACACTCCTGACTTGAATCTTGAGGAAGACCGAAAGACCTTGGAGTGACAGGGATGCCTAATAAATATTGATGGCATACAGAATGTGGAGAGGACTAAGTCAGTAACTGCATTGCTGGTTTGAAGCCAATGCTGTTCTCTTGAACACTAGCAATCTTCTTGCTACAGATATTCGTGGCTCACAATAATTCACAGTTGATGTGACATGTCACTGCTGGGATCAGAAAATAAACTTCATTCTTTGGATGTGTGTTAAACATAATAAAGAGCATTGAAGGATTACTATATCAGATAGAAGTATTGATATGATAGATTTTCAATCTGCTGGTTCATTTGTCTAATCAGCATTTCAAATTTATCACCTGGGACATTTCTGAAGGAGGGGGCTGATCTATGGCCCTAGACTGAACAAGAAGTATTTGCAGTACCTCACTCCAACAGTTAAGTCCTTCTGGTCCTGTCACATGAACATCCTTGGATCCTCCCTGTCTAAATCATGATGCCACCTCGATATAAAAAAAACTAGACTATTTCAAGAAATGGAGCCATATCTGCTATAAATAGAGGATATTGGATGACTGTCGGCAAGTTTCAAAACAGTATTTCAGTTATCAATGGGTTCAGATTTCATTATAATCTTCTATAGCGTCTGCCCATCAAATGCAACCCAGTTGGATTAGTTTCTGTAATCTATTGAGAGTTAGCCAGGACATTCTCTTAGCTGGAGAGATTATGAATTTTGAATCTGAGGCAGTGTTTAGATGATACGAATAAAGCTAGTTCATATATTGAGAAATATGTGGGAAAAAAATCAATGTTTCAGAGTTATTTTGCACAAAGCATTAATGAAATAAAGTTTATCTCCCAGAAATTTAATTTTCATGTGTAATATCATTTTAATCAAATATGCATTGACTTTTTTCTATCTGAAGATTCAGAAAATCCAAGCCATTATTCATATTTGGGTCTAAGAAAAAATTACCTGCAAATCCAATGGTTCCTTATTCTAAATTATCTTGAACTTGCTCCTTCAAATAATTGTTGAGAAGTGTATGGAAAACAAAGCTTTATAAATCAGAAACCAACACCAGCTGAGGTTAACACCTTTGATGTCTATTGCTGCTCATGGGAAGTAGGTAATATTCACTTTTACTACCTTGGAGAAGGTAGAACTTTTATGGGTGTTGGAGGCAACTTGTGGAATAATCAGTCAGCACAAAAGGTAGTTGCATGGAGAAACTCTTGAGAAATAATGAATTGCTTGGTAATGAAAAGGAAAGTAAAAACAATAAAGCAGTGTGGGCAACATTTTGAAAGGAATAGTGTGATGGATAAGCAAGAAAATCTAGGGAAGTAAGTAAGTAATTTATTGATCAGGGAAAATAATAGACTAGAAACAAGAAGGCTTAAATGTACTGCAATAGAAGATTGCATGAGATGTCGGAAAGCTAACAGGGATACTTTGGAGAGAACACATTAACATGTTGGCTACCATTGCTGCAAATCATTAATAATTGTATTGAAGAGGCTTGGAAATGGAGCACTGTACTTAAAGGACATATCTATCGCAGCAAAAAAAAAAATCCCGAGTAAAATAAAAGCAACTATAACTCATGCCTCATCCTAGTGGAGAACAAGCCAATTGACAAGGATCGTGACATACAGGACAATAGATGCAATGGAATAATGTGAGAGAAAGCCGTGCCAAACTATAGTGATCACTTGTCTTTTTTGCACACTTCCTGGTTTTCTGTGCACTATTGAAAGATTTTGAAAATGTTTGAGATATCTCAGCAAGGTGAATAATTTGAGAAGCAGCAGTGGCACTTGTAGCCAAGAGGAAAGGAGGCAGGTGTGAGAACTGAACCTAAATTAAAATCTATACATGCTTGTGGAAAGACGTGCTGCATTGTCATTGGTGGAAGGATGTTGAAGGTAGGAGAAATACAACTAGAAAGTTCCAGGCTGAATTAAATACAAAAAGTTATGGTACTGCACTGAATGCAAGAGAGATATAAAAACGTTTTCCCTGTAGGGATGTTATAATTGGATCCTTGGAATTACTTCTCTTCATTGCTGATGGCTCACAAGTACATCTTTCATTGAAGGACAAAGGGGCCATTATCATCCTGCTCACTTGTTCTGTAAATATCTCAGGCTACTGTCAAGGATGCCATATTGCCTGCTGATCAGAACCATTGCTAAGAGCAGCTTTTCTGAAAGGACCTCCATGCTACCTATAGATTATCTTTATACTGGTTGAACAATTGCCTTGACATGCTACTTCTAAGAACCACAATTGTTATAATTTTGGTTATGCTAACTGAACCCAAACACAAAACTGACTTGGGGCTTCTTCTGACTGCACAGTCAAAGGGGTAGAGTGACAGCTGATTTTGTATTCAAAACAATGATGAATATCTGTAACCACTTAATGTGACTTAACTTCCAGAATTTAATTGTCTTGCTGAGATTCATGAGTTCATCTGAAGAAAACAGGGAGGCTTCAAATTACATCTTAATAAACTGGAAGATAGGGATTTCTTAAAGATTTGCAGTGCCAGACAAGAAAGATTAATACTTACACCTGTTTTTAAAGGAATCGAACAGAAGCTATTGCAGTTATGACTTTTTTCCCCATGCTCTGACAGCAAACCACTCTTTAGTGCATGTTCTTGTAGAACACCAACTGGCTTTCCTTGGCTGGAGGCCACAATAATCATCCTAAACGAACATATCTAAACAGGCATTTGTTGTGTAATATAGTGTGACTTTGGTGCAATTGATTTGATTATTTTCATGCCTGGATGTTGCTCTAGCTTTAGCAATAAATATTTACACCAACACTTGCATGTTGTCCTTCTTCTGTGAAACTAAACTGGACCCATGCACCAATAATCATGCCACTAATTGGCTAGACTCCTTTACCATTCAAATCCAAGTAGCATGTATTAGATTTGGGAAATCTGCAAACATATGCTTTATTAAATTGAAAAGTTTGTCTCTTCTATGCTGCTGTATAATAAATTCTTAATACTCAAGTCTTATTATTTGAAAAATATACTGCTTGCAGATAATCTTTTGAGAAATTGTGCAATATTCTTTATATGTCCCTTGCCTCTTTTACGTTTGCAGATACAAGATCAGTTGCTTATCTTACTTGTCTGTTAAATGTAAAGAAGGAATGAGAAACACACACAAAATGCTGGAGGAGCTCAGCAGGCCAGGCAGCATCCATGGAAAAAAGTACAGTTGACGTATCAGGCCGATCAATGAGCATTGATTGTCATGATCTCAATGCTTTATATTATTCATTATTTTGGGTTGCAACGAATTTTATACTTAACCAAAAATCTTTGATACAAGCAGTATGAAAGAAATTTCTAGTTACAAACAAAGAGAGCTTCTCTAGGCCACTGGAAAAATTAATAGGCCATAAAACCATAAGAGATAAGAGTAGAATTAGGCCATTTGGCCCATGGAATCTGCTCTGCTATTTCATCATGGGAGGATCCAATTCTCCTCTCAGACCCAATCTCCTGCCTTCTCCCCATATCCCCTCATGCCCTGACCAATCAAGAATAGAGGACAACAAACATGGAAATCGGAATCAGGTTTATTACCATTGACATATGTACTGAAATTTATTGTCTTGTGGCAACAGTACAGTGCAATATATATTTCCTTTATAATTTATGGTATATTTAAAAAATAAATAAGTAATGCAAAATCGAGAGCAAAAAATAGTGGGTAGCATTCATGGGTTCATTGTCCATTCATGAATCTCTTGATAGAGAGGGAGGAAGCTGTTCCTAAATCATTGAGTGCATGTCTTCAGGCACTCTCTGATGATGGCAATGAAAACGGGGCATGATCTAGGTGGTGGGGGTCCTTAATGAGGGATGCCACCTTTTTGAGGCATTTCCCTTTGAAGATTTGAAGACGTCCTTGATGGTGGGCAGTGCCCACGATGGATCTGGCTGAGTTTACAACCCTCTGCAGATGTTTCCAATCCTGTGCAGTGGCCCTTCCATACCAGACAGTGATGCAGCATTTGGAATGAGCAACCTAGGAAACAGCAAATAGTTCAGCTTATTATTACAAGGGAAGAATTGGCAAGAAATAACACGTGGAAAGAGGCTTAGATTGCATTAAGCCAAAGCTTTTCTGCTGAGGACCAAGTATTGTAGGGCTAAAGGCATTATGTGCATTAGAGCAAACCTTGCATTCTTAAAGTGCACAGAGAGCTTTTCTTCTTCAATTTCACCTTCTTCCCACCACGTCTGCATTATGGATCAAATAAAGGAAAGCTGGTAGGCCTGAATTATAGATCATTGAGGGTGGGTTAATAGAGGTCAGATGGCCACAGGAAAGCTGATAGGGCATAAATCCTTCTGGCATGTGATGGGATCAACTTAGGCTGAGACAAGAGCTGTAATTGGAGGATCCATGAAGGGTAAATTTGTAAATGAAAATGAACTTAACTGAAGCCAATTCCAAATGCCAGACTCCATGAGTCCTTGAAGCTTGTAGCAGAGTAGGCCTCAATTGTTTTGATGACCGTCTATTGTTTACATGGCCTGCTAACTCTGCAAGTCACACATATGTGAATGAAATCCACAGAAATAGCATCCTAATATGCACTGTGCTTTTTTTAGGGTTGTACTGGGTGCTGCCAGGCAGATACAAGGTGTCGGATAAACTGAGCAACCGAAAGGTAAATCATTTGCTTTCTGCTCAATGCAGCTTGTCTCCAATTTCATTTTCACAATTCTTGTCATAAACATCAAATTGCATGGTGAGTATAGATGTTGACTTCCATAACAGTTGATATGAAAGACTTTGGCCTAAGTAAAAAAGGTTATTAATACAAAGGCAACTTACATAAGCTTTACTCTTAAAAAGCTTTGAATACCATTACTTCAACAGTTTCTGCAAATGTGATTATGTTTATTTGTGTCTCAGCTTTGACTTTTAGCTTTCAACTCCCTTTTCATCAGAAGGCTGTTCTTAAATTCTAATGTGTCTACTATTGCCTAATGAATATATTCTGATATTCTTCAGTGAATAAATAGCCTGAAATTTTTAAGCTTATCTAAGTGTGATGTCCTGGTTAAGATTTCTATTGCTATGCTGTGAGGAATTTTTATTTTAACTATTTTCTACAAAAGCAGTGTGTCCTGCTGTAAGAGTGTTTTGGCTTCGGCTAAGGATAAGCAGCCACGTTGTCCAATTTAGGAGTGTTGTGTCAGCCAGCCAGGATTGTCTTAGTATGTGCTGTAACTTTCTGCCTAGTGGAAGATTCGGGAGAGCTTGGCAGGATCAGATTTCTGAAGGACTGTAATTTAGTTTGGGGTCTTTGGGGTGGGAGCTGCTGAGCAAGGCACAAAGGAAAATGCTGCAGTATGTCATTCGAAGGAGAAATCTTGTAAGAAGTGCTTTGTGCAGATGAATGGCTCCAAGGAGGAAGTGCTAATACTCCTGACAGAGCCAGTTCATTTGAGATGATCTTTGAAGGAAGCTTGAAATGTGGTTAGTATCCTTCATGAAGAATGTGGGTTCAACGTGTGAGCAAAGCGATACACCTGACTATTCCAGAAATGAGCTCCAATGTTTATGCACACATTGAACTGGTTTAGCTGTAATGTAATGGACCCTTTTAATTTTCTTTTCCTTTTCTGTAACTGCTTGTTTAAGTTGAAATTTGGTAAGTATACTTCCTTTGTAATTTTATGGTGGTGTGCGATCTGTTAATTTCCTGATGAAAGATAACTTTTCATGAAGCAGTATTTACACAGCATTTGCTACAATCAATGTGCCTCCCCAGAACAACCCAGCTTCCAGTTGGGGTGAACCCAAAATCATACTGACCCTGATGTATATTGCTTATGAAAGGTGGTCTTCTCACCACTGAGTCACATGGCTGTTAGCAGAGTTAGTTAACCAGTCAAATTGGTGTCTGAGCCCCAGTGAGAGGGTAGCATAATATTTGTTTCCTACCATGGGAGTCATCTTCAAGCTCAGTTGAGATCAATGGAACAGAAGTCTAATATCCCTTTGACTTTGTGTTCTAGTTCCTGTGACTTTGGCCAGATTCAACACAGTTGTTTATGTACATATACTGTTGACTCCAGGATAGAGTCAGCTTCGCCTTTAAAGCTAGATTCCACATCTCAGTTAAGCTTAGATTCTCTTGTTCTGGGTTCAAATCAATTATCTTTTGAGTATCCTAGTGAGTGTAAAAGTTTAATGTCATTGGTCAGCCAGAGAAGCTGGTCTTGACACAAGTCGGAAATTCTATAAGGAACTTCATGTCAATATATTCCTTGATTCAGTCTGTGTGCAGAAATGAAATGGGGTGAGATCACAAAATTGCAGTTTTTTATGTAGTGCTGTCTGATGAAGGAGTGAAATAGGATTTTTACTAAAGGGTGATAATTAGCTTTTCATTGTGTTCAGCAGCAGTCACAGCATTATAAAAGTCTGTCTTTGGCAATAGATCCCATCAGGTTTTAGTGCAATCACTTTGACAACGTTTTAATAAACACACTTACTATCATCCATCTCAAAGCCAACTTAATTTCCTCATTGAAATCTTTCCAGTCCCTCGCTTCAATTAACAATGTAATAGTTCCTACTTGTAATTATTGTTTCTCTCCTTTTTGTTGTTCTTAAGCAAGCAATGAAACCTAATCTTCCAGTTTTGTTGAAACCAATATGTGGTACATCTTTTCCTACATTAATGCATTTTTTCTTGGGGTCATAGATGATTGCAGCATAGAAATAAGCCCTTCAGTCCAACTTGTCCATGCTGACCACAGCATCCTTCCTGTGACTCCAATTGCCTGTGTTTGGCCTATAACACTCCAAGCCCCCTCCCCACATCGCCCCCCCCCCCCACATATGTGGCAATTGTACCTGCCTCAGCCACTTCCTCTGGCAGCTCATTCCAGGTATTCACTATCCTCTCGGTGAAGGAGTTTCCTCTCAGACCTCTTTATAAATCTTTTCCTCTTATCTTCTATCTGCGCTCTCTAGTTTTGTACTCTACAACTGTAGGGAAAAGACTGACTGTACGTTTTATCCATACCCCTCATGATTTTGAAAATTTTGGTGAGGTCTCTTCTCAATTGCCTATACTTTAAGAAATAAAAAACCTCTCCCTATTACTCAGCCCCTTCAGACCAGGTCTGATGATCCTAGAATGCCCTGGTTTTCTTCATTTTCAATTCCTTACACAGTATGTTTAAATATCAATTTGATTGATTTATTCACCACTTCATGGTTTGTTGGACGATAAAATTCATCAGAGCCTGCAGTGGTGTGTTGACCATTGCTGCTGGGTCTTCAAAATTTATTTTGGTTATGGGTCCATCACATTAAAGTTCAAGATGTCCTCACTCCTCTGCCTGGACAGTCTGCACTTAGCAGATGCTCAAGGCTGCAAACCAAACTGAACCACTAAATCCGACTGGGTTGAGAGCCCACAAACAGCCACATTTCAGAACAATATCCACACAGCCCCCTCGGCTTTACTCAGACTGGGAACAGATGGGTTTCAGTGTCTCTGTGGGGTGAAAAATGCACAATCAGCACAAGAGTGATTTGCAACCAGATGGCAGAATTTCTGGACTGGTACAATTCAATCTGGAAACCAGTGTGATTGAATTCCATTTTGGAAAATACATCACTCCATTTTCACATTTCTAGGCTGCAATCATCATTCCTCTGCCTGGACAGTCTGCACTCAATAGATGCAAAGGCAGAAAGAAACATAAGGCCATAATCTTTTTTGTATGGGACTGACATATGAGATGCATTTGAATGATCAGAGTAACGTTTTATCTCTTTGCTCACTTCATCTGTGGGCATACGACAGAATGGCTGCTTCGAGTGCCAGGCTTTAGACGTTTCAGAAAGGACAGGGAGGGAGGCAAAAGAGGTGGGGGTGTGGCACTGTTGATCAGAGATGGTGTTATGGTTGCAGAAAAGGAGGAAGTCATGGAGGGATTGTCTACGGAGTCTCTGTGGGTGGAGGTTAGGAACAAGAAGGGGTCAATAACTCTACTAGGTGTTTTTTATAGACCACCCAATGGTAACAGGGACATTGAGGAGCAGACAGGGAGATAGATTCTGGAAAGGTGTAATAATAACAGGTTGTCGTGGTGGGAGATTTCAATTTCCCAAATATTGATTGGCATCTCCCTAGAGCAAGGGGTTTAGATGGGGTAGAGTTTGTTAGGTGTGTTCACGAAGGTTTCCTGATGCAACATATAGATAAGCCTACAAGAGGAGAGGCTGTAGTTGATCTGGTATTGGGAAATGAACCTGGTCAGGTGTCAGATCTCTCAGTGGGAGAGCATTTTGGAGATAGTGATCACAATTCTAACTCCTTTACCATAGCATTGAAGCGGGATAGGAACAGAAAAGTCAGGAAAGCATTTAATTGGAGCAAGGGGAAATATCAAGCTATCAGGTACAAACCTGGGAACAGATGTTCTCAGGGAAATGTACGTCAGAAATGTGGCAAACGTTCAGGGGATATTTGTGTGGTGTTCTGCATAGGTATGTTCCAAAGAGACAGGGAAAGGATGGTAGGGTACAGGAACCGTGGTGTACAAAGCCTATTGAAAATCTAGTCAAGAACAGAAGAAAAACTTACGAAAGGTTCAAAAAAATAGGTAATGATCGAGATCTAGAAAATTATAAGGCTAGCAGGAAGGGGCTTAAGAAGGAAATTAGGAGGGCCAGAAGGGGCCATGAGAAGTCCTTGGCGAGCAAAATTAAGAAAAACCCCAAGGCATTCTACAAGTGTGTGAAGAGCAAGAGGATAAGACATGAAAGAATAGGACCAATCAAGTGTGACAGTGGAAAAGTGTGTATGGGACAGGAGAAGACAGCAGAGGTATGTTATGTAGGACTAGATGTTTCGGCACGGACTAGGAGGGCCGAGATGGCCTGTTTCCGTGCTGTGATTGTTATATGTTATATATGTTAATATCCCTTATTTGCACTCCTGACACATGTTGCCTAGACTCTGCGGGGTAGCCAAGTGAGTGGTGGCATCTTCTAGGTTATCAAGTGGGTGCCCTCCTTCCTAAGTGTTTCACTGATAGGCCCACAACACCTCCAGAGGGTTCAACAGTGAATCCTGGCATCCTGGGCTCACCCCCTAGATGCCATTCACTCACTTGGGGGCCCAGATGAAATCCTTTCTCTTCATCCAGAGCCACTGACGACCCTTTTCAGCAGCTCTGGAGAGGTCTTTGACAGCTTGTCGGTGTGTCTTCCTTCGCACTCCCAACTCCCGGAGTAGCCTTGATGTTGATGTGGCTACAAATCCTCTGCAGCCTGCTTCGACGGGTCGGACCCTTGCTTTCCAGCCACGTTGCTGCACATCGGCTGCAAGCTCAGCCTACCTCAGCTTCTTACGCTCAAAGGCCTCCTCCACTGCATCCTCCCAGGGCACTGTAAGCTCGATGATGTAAACGAGATGGAGTGAGGCCGAACCTAGCACAAAGTCCGAGAGTCTGAGGTTGGTTTCCACGATTTCAGTTGGGAAGCAGAGCCTCTGGCCTAAGTCTGCCACCATCTTCCAATCACATGCCCACCTAGCCACCCGGTGTCTGTTCTTGATGTGGCGAGTCTAGCTTAACCCTCACCTTCCCGGACAAATGCTGTTAACGGCCATCGGGATGACGGGGGATGAAGAGCGTTAATGCTCGTCCGCCGACTTTCCAGCAGTACTGCAAGACACCGTAGCACCTGGTTGTGCCGCCAGGTGTATCGGCCTTGAGTGAGGCTGGTCTTGCAGCCCACCAGAATGTGCTTTAGTGTTGCTGAAGTTGGGCAGAGGGAGCAAGTGGGGTCCTCTCCATACCACTGGCTGAGGTTCATGGGAGACAGCAAGACGTGGTAGGCAGCCCTGATGGTGAAGCTGGCTCTGAATGTCTCCATCTCCCACAGCTCTCTCCAGGAGAGCTTTCCTTTCTCCACTCCCTCCCATCTCATCCATTGCCTGCGCAACGGCCTTTGTGCACCTTGCCACCGCCTCCCTCCTGCCGATGTATTTCCTGCGTCTCTGAGACAGAGCAGCCTCTTTCCAGGCTGGTGTACTGTCCCCACAGCCAAGACCGCTCCTCCCTTGCTTCACTCGGCCCACGATGTCCCTGTGCTTGAGTGCCGCCTTTGCTGGCTCGGTTGCTTCTGATGGAGTCCATTTCCTCCCAGTATCCAGGATGAGGGCAGCTTGTGCTACAAATAGATCACTCACCTCCGTCAACATCATCTCCAGTCTTGCTTTGGCGCACTGGTACTCCTCTGAAAGACTGGAAATGGGTGATGTCTAGTACTCCTTTGCCTTAGAGCCTGATGCTGCTGAGGCACCTGGGAAGACCAAGCCACTTCCTTACGTCTGAGCTGATCTGTCTCTCCAGCTTTTCCAGCTTCGAGACTGGCCTCAGGCCAAGTCTTATACACTGTCCTCCAACCACCCATCAAGATGCTCTAATGATTACCTCCATGGCCATGGTGAAGGCTGGCGGGGAGATAGTACAACCGGCTATGATTCCCACTTTCAAACGTTGCCACGCTGTGGTGTAGTCTGCTGTTGTCAAACATAGCTGCATGTCCTGGAAGTAGGCCTTAACGAGGCTTGTGAGAGCCGCTGGGACCCTGAAGAAGTTGAAAGCAGTCCGGAGGAGGTTAGAAGGGACTGAGCCGAAGGCGTTGGCAAGGTCCAGGTGAAGATCTGTTCTCTCCTCCTTGGCGAACTGGATCTGTTGCCAGATGGTGCAAATGTGTTTCAGACAGCCAAAGAAGCCCGAGATCCCAGCTTTCTGGATTGATGTATCAATCAGATGGTTTCTCTGCAGATACCTTGACAGCCTCGGAACCACCACACTAAAGAAGATTTTGCCCTTGATGTTTAGGAGACTGATCTGGCAGAATTGGCCAATTTCTGATGAACCCTCTTCCATTGGGATCAGGGGTCCTCTGGCTCTCCACCAGGATGTTGGTATCTCCTGCTTACGCCGTACCACCTTCAGCAGCCTCCAGAGGAACCGCAGGACACCTGGTGCATTTTTGTAGAGCCCGTATGGCACTCCGTTGGTACCTGGGGCTGATGCGGCCCTTGCTCTATGCACTATTTTCTCCACCTCACTCCATCTAGGTGGGCTGATATCTAGTTGGTGTTCCGGTGGATGGATTGGTGGCCTGTCAGGTGGGAGGGTGATCTCTTTGTGGTATCGGTTGTCTGTGTAGAACTTCTCTAGGTGTTTTTCGAGTTCTGCCTTTGACACTGAGAGACTTCCACTCTTCTCCCCTGTGAAGGGACCCTTCACAAACTTGAAGGGATCTTTATGGAAGCTTGTTCTTGTCCACACCTTCTTCCTGCGCTTCCTTACCAGGTTCTCAGCTCCCCTGAGTGTCACAAGCCTGCTCTGGATGTCTGCAACAAGAGTTTTATGCCTTCCTTCTCCTCCTCTGTGGCCTTCCCCCACTGTTTCTTCAGCTGCCTCCTCTCTCTGACTAGACGATCTATTTCCTTCTGCATCCTGGATTTATTGGGGATCGCCGGTGTAGCTTTCTTCCTCTTTAGCACTCCAAAACATTCTGCTCCATAGCTATAGATTAATTCCCCCATTCTTTCCAACTTCTTCATGGTGTTGCCTCTGAGTGTCTCTAAGATGTTGCAGAGGTCAGCATTGCCTTCTCGCAGGATTTTAGCCACTTGATTTTAACACTGGGTCTTCTTTTCGGTTGCAGGTCATAATGAGCTGGGTTCGGGTTGCTCTCCTATGCCTTGCTCTTCCTCCGCTGAGACAGGGATATTGATGTCATGCAGACTTTGGGTTTTGTCCTGCTGCTGAACTTCAGTCGACTGACTCGGCCTGCTTCTCAAAAGGTAGCTGTCGATGCGAGGTCCCTGTTGCCCCTTCTTCAGGCATCCCTTCCTGCCCTGATGTATTTTCAGGCCTGTAGTGGAAGTAACCTTTGCCCAGACACACATGCAACTCTGTAGCTTGTGTCGCGCTGCAGCTGCCGCAGCCTCAGGTATGCTGGTCATCCAACTCATTGTCTGTTCCGTTCCTGTGTCAGTAGCCGGGTTGTCTGTCGATGAGTCATTTTCTGCCCCCACTCTCACTGACTCAAGGGGTATCTTCTTCTTACAAGTGTTCATAGCCAAGGGAGGGTGGGACCCATGCACCTTTGCATGCTGGATCCTGTTGCCGTGGGTAGCTAGCCCACAGAAGCCCCTGTACTGGCTGAATACTTTGCTACAGTATTCACTACAGAAAAGGACCTTGGTGATTGTAGGGATGAATTACAGTGGACTGAAAATCTTGAGAATATAATAATTAAGAAAGAGGGTGGGCTGAAGATTTTGGAAAGCTTCAAGTTAGCTAAGTCCCTGGGACTGGACAAGATATATCCCAGGCTACTGTGGGAGGCAAGGAAGGAGATTGTTGATCCTCTGGCGATGATCTTTGCATCATCAATGGGGATGGGAGAGGTTCCAGAGGATTGGAAGGTTACAGATGTTGTTCCCTTATTAAAAAAACGGGAGAAGAGATAGCCCAGGAAATTATCGACCAGTGAGTCTTACCTCAGTGGTTGGTAAGTTGATGGAGAAGATCCTGAGAGGCAGGAATTATGAACATTTTGGAAAGGCATGATTAGGAATAGTCAGCATAGCTTTGTCAAAGGCAGGTCATTCCTCATTGAATTTTTTGAGAATGTGACTAAACACATTGATAAAGGTAGAGCAGTAGATGTAGTGTATATGGATTTCAGCAAGGCATTTGATAAGGTACCCATGCAATGTTTACTGAGAAAGTAAGAAGGCATGGGATCCAAGGGGACCTTCCTTTATAGATCCAGAATTGGTTTGCCCACAGAAGGCAAGGAGTGGTTGTAGACAGATCATATTCTGCATGGAGGTCGATGACCTGTGGTGTGCCTCAGGGATCTCTTCTGGGACTCCTTCTCTTCGTGATTTTTATAAATGACCTGGATAAGGAAATGGAGGGATGAGTTAGTAAATTTGCTGATGACACAAAGGTTGGGGGTGTTGTGGATAGTGTGGAGGACTGTCAGAAGTTACAGTGCAATATCGATAGGATGCAAAACTGGACTGAGAAGTGGCAGATGGAGTTCAACCCAGATAAGTGTGAGGTGGTTCATTTTGGTAGGTCAAATATGATGGCAGAATATAGTATTAATGATAAGACTCTCGATGGTGCAGAGGATCAGAGGGACCTTGAGGTCTAAGTCCATAGGACGCTCAAAGCAGCTGTGCAGGTTGACTGTTGGTTAAGAAGGCATACAGTGCATTGGCCTTCATCAACCGTGGGACTGAGTTCAAGAGCCGTGAACTAATGTTGCAGCTAAATAGGACGCTGGTCAGACCCCACTTGGAGTACTGTGCTCAGTTCTAGTCACCTTGCTATAGGAGGGATGTGGAAGCCATAGAAAGGGTGCACAGGAAATTTACGAGGATGTTGCCTGGATTGGGGAGCATGCCTTATGAGAATAGGTTGAGTGGCCTTTTCTCCTTGGAGCAAGAGAGGATGAGAGGTGATGTGATAGAGGTGTATAAGATGATGAGAGGCATTGATCATGTGGATAGTCAGAGGCTTTTTCCCAGGGCTGAAATGGCTAATGCGAGAGGGCACAGTTTTAAGGTACTTGGAAGTAGGTACAGAAGAGATGTCAGGGGTAAGATTTTACGCAGAGAGTGGTGAGCGAGTGGAATAGGCTGTTGGCGACAGTGGTGGAGGCAGATACGATAGGGTCTTTTAAGAGGCTCCTGGATAGGTACATGGAGCTTAGAAAAATAGAGGGCTATAGTGAACCCTAGGTAATTTCTAAAGTAAGTACATGTTCGGCCCAGCATTGTGAGCCGAAGGACCTGTATTGTGCTGTAGGTTTTCTATGTTTCTATGAACAGTGACACTTCTGAAATGTGAGATCCCCGGAAATTGGAAGATCACTGTAGATTGTGGCCAAAGATAATTTAGATATTTTAATGGTAGCTGTTAAAGATCAATGGCTTTTTATCAGAAGGGGTTAAAACAGTGATGGAAATAGAGAAGGAAGCTGCTAAGAAAAGATAGGAGGGTGGTCTGTGACAAGACGTGATCACTTTTTGTTTTCTGTCCTCTACCTTTCATCCTAATACAATCCATCCCTTTCACTTTCATCAGGGTTCTGTTGGAGTTGAGATGTTTCATGGTCTGGTGGGAACTCAGGACTGTCTGAAAGGAGGAAGGTATCCAGGTAGGTGAGGGGGTGGAAGAATGTTAAGAGGTGAAATAATATGCTATTGCCATCTTGTGATTATTTGAGTTTGGGGGGAAAGAAGACATTGGAATAGGATATAGGAATTAGTTATGATTCTGCCATTATCTTCAACCATCTCAGGACAATCGCTGACCATGGACTCTGTGAGGTCTGCTACAATTGCAGCTTGCAGTCCCGCTGTGCAAAGAATGATCTGTCAGGGCCACGTTCTTTCCCCGCTGGTCTGTTACGAATGGTGCAGCACCTTGTTTTACATGAGGAGGATCATGTGGAAGTGCTTGTAATTGCAGGTGTTTGGATGGTGTAAGCTGCAGAAATGATAATTGTGTGCATGTGTGCTGGGATATTTAAGGTTAGCTCCGGCTCATAATGAAACCATTAGATAGATAAGGCATAGGTTTAACGTGGGCAATTGAAGTTAGTGTAGATGGGGTGAAAGGTTGGCGTGAAAGAGGTGAACTGAGGGTTCACTGGTTTACAATACTGTGCTTCTATGATATGCTAGCAAATTCAAAACAATCTGCGGGATGACTTTCACTACAGTTCCATTGCAGTTGGTAGGCTGACTTATAAAGGCTGACTTCAATTACTGTTAGCTCTTTTAAATTGATACATAAACACAAGCAATTCTACAGATGCTGGAAATCCAGAGCAAATCACACAAAATACTGGAGGAACTCATTAGCATCTATGCAGGGGAATAAACAGTCAATGTTTCGGGCTTAGACACTTCAGTAGTCTTGATGAATGGGCCCGAAACACCGACTGTTTATTCCTCTCCATAAATGCTGCCTGACCTGCTGAGTTCCTCCAGCACTTTGTCTGTTAAACTGATGCAATTATCCAAAAAGACAGCTCTCATTCTGTTTGATGTTCTACGGAAAAGAAGCAACCCAATTAACAATGGATGCTCAGTGAAATCATGCCCATTAACTTGCTGCACAGATTTTGTATGTGTTCTGCACTGGAACATGGGATCACGGGCTAATCATAGTTTGTGATCCAATGCCCAGTTACTGGTACTATCTGATATAGCCACTGTCCTCCTCCTATACCTCCATGTGCTCTTGCTCCCTCCCACAGAAAGAAGAAGTTGGATGGTACTATCAAACAGACCTGTGCCTGATAATACGTGATTAGCATTTTTTTAACCAATGGGAGTTGTGTGAGAAATTTGTCCTCAAAACTTACTTGCATGATTGGATTGAGAAGCAAGTACTATGCATTACCTGATGACGGGCACATTTACCATAATACTGCAGAGGCTAGCACGAGCTGGAACTACCCAGTGAAAATCTGATCCTGGCCTGCACTACTTGAGGAGATAGCTTCAAAGAATCATGGAACCATGAGAAAAAAGCACACTGATATGGTGAAGAAGAGGAGGGGGAAGCCAACTTCCCTCAGAAACTGCTCTAGTGGCAGCACTGGATGAGGTGAAGAGGCAGAGTAACACACATAAGATGCTGGAGGAACTCAGCAGGCCAAGCAAATCTGTGGAAAAGAGTGCAGTTGACGTTTCAGGCCAAGACCCTTTATCAAACCCTTCTTGTTTGTGAGGAAGATGTTTTCTACACAACACAAGGCAGAAAACTGTCTCAGCTATACTTTTGACCCCTGGTGTAGAAGCTTATTTAGACAGTGTCTGTGGAAGAAGGAGCAGAGCTATTAGATAGCTGGGACCAGTGCCTATGCTAATTGCAGGTCTCACATGAGCTTAACAGAGTATAGTATGTTCATTAGTGTGGGCCAGTTTTGCAGAGCTGGCAACAGTTCAATTTTCCATGAGGACTTATGTTATGCATTGCTTCCGTGTGCAATTTCGCTGCATATGCCATTGCCTTCATGGAATGACCAGCCATTGTATTTGGTGAAAATATCCACTACTTATTTGCAGATTAATTTGGATTCATTTCACTTACTGGAGCACCGATAACATAAATGACCAATGATACATGAGACACTGTCACTACCTGGATGTTAAGACAATGTGTTGCTGGATATTTCACTTATTCTAAAGGAGTCAGTAAGAGTTGATTGTATTTTATGGTGATCTAAATTACATTAATGAAATCCAGACTGAAAACATTGGTCTTTGCTGAAGTTTTTAATTTATTACCCTCATTAATCAGTTTTCACAGGACAAGAACACTTTCAGTTAAACCAAGAAGTAATTGTTAGTCTGTCAGAAATCACAGAGCTCTGATGACTAATGGCACTGAAATTGCTTTTGCAAGAAGCCCACACATGAAGTAAGGCTAATTCTGGAGCAGAAACTGAGTCTGGTAATAGGCTGATGGGAAGAAATGTATTCTAAGTGGAGGGTTAGATGAAAGGGAGTGAACATGTGGGTGGTTTATGGAAAAAATAGCCCACCACCCTTTTCGAAAAACCAGATTGTAGCTGTTTTAACAGCAAGCAGTCTTCAGCTGGAAATGTGGGGCAGTGGCAGAACTTGGTTAATTGTCATATTGTTTTCCATTAACTTTTTTCAAAATGATTTTCCACCAACTCCTCCAAAAGTTTATAACCCACAGTCGAAGGAACTCTGCCAAATGCAGGCAGAATTTATGGGATCCAAGTCCTCCTCTGTGTCTCATCCAGCAGAATTTATTTATGCAGTTGAGGTATTTATTAGGGCTCAAGTAGGACAGATCAGAAGCCAATTTCTTATTTTCAAGAATGTAATCAGACTGGAATAAATATTAATAAACTGGCTTCTCCTCAGTCCTGGCATGTGTTGGATTTCCAGTACTGACAATGCCTGAAAGCAATGTTAATTGGCTCTATTTTCTGCAGATTTAATCAAATCACATGATCTATTTTTCTGTATCTCTTTCCTCAAAGCCTCTCTATATGTTATCTCTGGCTTTACTCCATGCACTTCTTGCACTGCTCTATCACTCCGGGTTCCATCCTCCTTGCAAATTAGTTTAAACCCTCCCGAACCATGCTAGCAAACCTACCTGCAAGGTATTGATCCCCCTTGAGTTCAGGTGCAACCCATCCAATCTGTACAGGTCCCATCTTCCCCAGAAGAGATCCCAATGATCCAAAAATCTAAAACCCTGCCCCCTGCACCAACTCCTCAGCTATGATTTCAACTGCCGTCTCCTCCAATTCTTACCATCACTATCACATAGCGCTGGCAGCAATCCTGAGAATGCCACCCTTGAGGTCCTGTTCTTCAGCCTTCTGCCTAGTTCCCGAAACTCGCAATTCAGGACCTCATCCCTCTTCCTGCCTATGTCGTTGGTACCAACATGTATCACGACTTCTGGTCGCTTTCCCTCTCGTACCAGGATGTCATGCACCCAGTCAGAGACATCCCGGACCCTGGCACCCAGGAGGCAACAAACTATGCAGTTGTCCTTCTCACATCCACAAAATCTCTTGTCTGCTCCCCTGACTATAGATTCTCCAATGACGACAGTTCTCCTCTTCTCTGTCCCACCCTTCTGCACCACAGCAGAGGTTGATAAATCTCTGGATTTGTTTATAAACCCTGTCTCAGTTTCATATTCATTGCTGCTGCATTCATAACAAAGGGAAGAATCAAAGAAGTGAAGAAGATTGAAGGATGGCCTCCCGGTTTCTCACTCCAAACTGTGGTTTGGCAAATAAGGTGAAAGTAAATCCGAAAGGTTTCTACAGTTATATTAAAAGCAGGAGGGTAGTGAGGGATAAAATTGGCCCCTTAGAGAATCAGAGTGGTCAGCTATGTGTGGAACCGAAGGAGATGGGAGAGATTTTGAATGATTTCTTCTCTTCGGTATTCACTAAGGAGAAGGATACTGAATTGTCTAAGGTGTGGGAAACAAGTAAGGAAGTTATGGAACCTATGACAATTAAAGAGGTGGAGGTACTAGCGCTTTTAAGAAATTTAAAAGTGGATAAATCTCCGGATCCTGACAGGATATTCCCCAGGACCTTGAGGGAAGTTTGTGTAGAAATAGCAGGAGCTCTGACGGAGATCTTTAATATGTCATTAGAAACGGGGATTGTGCCAGAGGATTGGCGTATTGCTCATGTGGTTCCATTGTTTAAAAAGGGTTCTAGAAGTAAGCCTAGCAATTATAGACCTGTCAGTTTGACATCAGTGGTGGGTAAATTAATGGAAAGTATTCTTAGAGATAGTATTTATAATTATCTGGATAGACGGGATCTGATTAGAAGTAGCCAGCATGGATTTGTGCATGGAAGGTCATGTTTGACAAACCTTATTGAATTTTTTGAAGAAGTTACGAGGAATGTTGACGAGGGTAAGGCAGTGGATGTAGTCTATATGGACTTCAGCAAAGCCTTTGACAAAGTTCCACATGGAAGGTTAGTTAAGAAGGTTCAGTTGTTAGGTATTAATGCTGGAGTAATAAAATGGATTCAACAGTGGCTAGATGGGAGATGCCAGAGAGTAGTGGTGGATAATTGTTTATCGGGATGGAGGCTGGTGACTAGCGGGGTGCCTCAGGGATCTGTTTTGGGCCCAATGTTGTTTGTAATATACATAAATGATCTGGATGATGGGGTGGTAAATTGGATTAGTAAGTATGCCGATGATACTAAGGTAGGAGGTGTTGTGGATAATGAGGTGGATTTTCAAAGCTTGCAGGGAGATTTATGCCGGTTAGAAGAATGGGCTGAACGTTGGCAGATGGAGTTTAATGCTGAGAAGTGTGAGGTTCTACATTTTGGCAGGAATAATCCAAATAGAACATACAGAGTAAATGGTAGGGCATTGAGGAATGCAGAGGAACAGAGAGATCTAGGAATAACTGTGCCTAGTTCCCTGAAAGTGGAGTCTCATGTAGATAAGGTGGTGAAGAGGGCTTTTGGAACGCTGGCCTTTATAAATCAAAGCATTGAGTACAGAAGTTGGGATGTAATGCTAAAGTTGTACAAGGCATTGGTAAGGCCAAATTTGGAATATTGTGTGCAGTTCTGGTCATCGA
Source organism: Hypanus sabinus (assembly GCF_030144855.1). Lineage (NCBI taxonomy): Eukaryota > Metazoa > Chordata > Chondrichthyes > Myliobatiformes > Dasyatidae > Hypanus > Hypanus sabinus. The sequence goes on along the minus strand of NC_082716.1, from coordinate 41,955,313 downwards.
ATTATAGGAAAGATATCAATAAATTAGAGAGAGTGCAGAGACGATTTACTAGGATGTTACCTGGGTTTCAGCAATTAAGTCACAGAGAAAGGTTGAACAAGTTAGGTCTCTATTCTTTGGAGCGTAGAAGGTTGAGGGGGGATTTGATCGAGGTATTTAAAATTTTGAGAGGGATAGATAGAGTTGACGTGAATAGGCTGTTTCCATTGAGAGTAGGGGAGATTCAAACGAGAGGACATGATTTGAGAGTTAGGGGGCAGAAGTTTAAGGGAAACACAAGGGGGTATTTCTTTACTCAGAGAGTGATAGCTGTGTGGAATGAGCTTCCTATAGAAGTAGTAGAGGCCAGTTCAGTTGTGTCATTTAAGGTAAAATTGGATAGGTATATGGACAGGAAAGGAGTGGAGGGTTATGGGCTGAGTGCGGGTAGGTGGGACTAGGTGAGATTAAGGGTTCGGCACGGACTAGGAGGGCCAAGATGGCCTGTTTCCGTGCTGTGATTGTTATATGGTTATATGGTTCATCCTCCTTCCCCAACCCATGAGGAGGTTAGGAATAATCTTCATACCTAGTTTCATCTGTCACCTTCCAGCATGTACACCTTCCCCTCTCCTTCTTCTTCTTCTTCCGGCTTCTTCCCCCTTCCATTCCAGTTTTGATCCAAAACATCAACTGTACAAAGAAGAATGAAGGGTAAGGTTTCAGTTAGAAACCATATAGAATAACTTAGTCCAGAATATAGTTATGAAATTGAGCTTTCATCGATACGTAATCAAACAGGAGAAAATAAACTTGTGAAGCTTTTATGGAGGGATGAGCAAAGTTAAAATGGTACTAAACGGCGACTTCTTTGCTTGCATCTTCAGAAACAGCTCTATTTCTATCTTTGATATTTCACTTTTTCTTTTTCAAGGTTCTTTTGAAGACCATGACCCGGAATTATGCTCTGACTTTGGTTCTTTGTGGGATGCGACCCGCTTTCAGGACCTCATGACTGGCCACTTTTTGCTATGCCAAGGACGCAGCCTGGAAGACTAGTGCACCTTCAGGGTGACGGTTTTTCATGGCTCTGGAGGTGGGCTGATTCAAGGCCGGTGCCCCTGACTGAGGCGTTGCGGGAGAACACGGAACATCAGGAGCTGTATGTCCAGAGACCTGAGCTTTTCCAGTGCCGATTCTCTGGGCGCAGAGCTCGGAAGAAGCATCACAACAGACATTGTCTCTCCTCTCGTTGTGAAATGGAGACATCTTTTTTTCCCTTATTAGGAAGAGGGAGAGCCTGTGGTATGTCGAGTTACCGGGTGAATGAGTAGTCTCTGGAGTACTGCAAACCTGTATCTTTACAAATGCTTTGCTGCACATTTGCATGCTCGGTGGAGGCCGCCGATGCTTTTTTGCTGGTGGGGGAAGGGGAATTCATTGCTTTGCTGCTGCTTGTGTATGGGACTGGGGAGTTGGGAGGGGGCTTTGGGACTCTAATCTTTAACTGTCATTCATTCCTCTGTTTTGTGGATGTTTGCGAAGAAAAAGAATTGTAAGATGTATATTGTTTACATTTCTCTGACATTAAATGTACCTATTGAAAGATAGAAAAAACTGTAATCTCCTCATAGAACAGGTTAGACACTTCTCCATGGTCACTTCAGACCACATTTCTTTTATGGTTAATGCACAGTCCAGGATTACTTTCATTGATAGAGAACATAAATACAGCCACACATTTAGATAATAAAGCTATCAATTGCCACATTTCGTATGTAGTTGGAAAAAACAACAAGAACCACTCATGAATTCCAGCTATCCTACTGTGCAGGTTGCCCCCAGTGACTGTGAACCGTCACTAAACCAGGCACATAGCCAGCCATCAATTTCTTTGTCTTCTATCCTTATCCAGGACAGTGTCTGCAGGGTAAGATGAGTTGGCTTTTATTCAGAGTTGCAGTTTTGACTGCTTTGTTGGCCACTGGAATTTCCTAATTGGGCAAAAGGCAGGGCCTATTGTTTAAATTCAATTTTATTTTTGGGTCATAGATTCGTAGAGTAATGAATGCAGTGCGGTTACAGATCCTTTGTCCCAATGAGTCCATCCTGACTATGTTGTCCAACTAACTACTCGCATTTTTCTGCATGCAGATCTCATCCCTGCTCTCAATGCATACATTGTACCTTCCAAATACAATTACTATGTCAAAAGTTTACTTTGCCATTGTTTATCATTTATTGAAATACTTTTCAATGTCTTAATTTCTTGCTTTCAGTTTTTAATTTGATTTTTGTTTCCATCTATAAAGTCACTGTTTCCATTAGGTTTCTGAATGCAAATGGCTAATTCAAACCAAAAGCTGCAGAGGCCCTATCATGGGGCCTCGGTACATCCTGCACAGCACATCCTTCATCCTGTATCTCCTTAATCTTTCACAGTGTTATTTCCCTTACCTTTCAACCAAATCATTACCCATTTCCAATGGTTGCCATAAATCTTTATTGCCATAATTCTTATTGCCTGATTTTAATGACATTCTTTCTGAGAAATATTGTCATGAATTTTCTGAAGGACTAAGTGCATGTAATGGCAATGGTTTCCAATTATCACTTAGCTGTCTCAGTTGTCTAGAATAAGTCACTAATCCTATTGCTTGTATGTCTATTCCATGTTACTGGGGCTGATACATTAGCTGGAAAGTATGCATTCATTATTGCAAGTACTGCAAAAAAATTGGCCCTGATTCTCTTCTGATACTGGGATATAATTTGATTTGGATGAGATTGGCTGAAAGGAATTACCTCAACTTGGCAAGATACACTTTTAATTCAAAGTACAGGAGGTCATTTATGTAATAAAGCGGGAGCATTTTCCAGAATCTTACTGAATATCATACCATCGTAACCAGCTGAAAACACAATAATTTATCCCCTGCAGGTTACATAAAATGAATGTCATTTTGCCTGGATTTCTTTTATGCCACAAATTATCTGATCAGTTCAATTTGTTATTTGCACCAATCCAATGGTTATTTTAACAGGATTTCAATATTCCTATAAATTTAGCTCTTTTATGAATGCTATTTTTGTCTTAGTTTTGACTTCAGCATGCCCATATATATTGCCCTAGAATTCTGCACCATGTATTCTGTATATAGATGAAGAATCTGTTCCATTTACTCAACAGAGCAGTGGTATCCTTTAACACCTTCCATTTGCTTGTGGTTTCCATATAAAATGTGCTGACTGACATCTAAATACCTACAGAAGACTATCATTAAGTGAATAGTTCAGCATCTGTAATTCCAAATAACAAATGTTGCTTTCCAAACAAAGCAATCAGAGGATAATCTATTCCATTTTAATTATTAAGCTACGTTCACTTAGTTTCTGTCTCTGCCACTTGCTAAAGCGGGGAACGAGGCAGCAGAGCAGGAGACAATTGCTATTGAAAACACATCTAATTCATCCGGGGAATAAGAAGTAAAGAACTATTTCTTGAAGCTGACACCATGTTCACACTGAAGTTAGATTACATAGATGGATGGAGAAGAGTGAAGTAAATAGAAAACGGATCAGTGAATGGCGATTGAAGCATACGTGGAGGACAAATGCCAAGATGAACCAGTTGTCACGTTAGTCTGCTAAGTCTCATGTTTTAACATCAATGTAATTCCATGTTAAGCACTGGTTATGCAACAAAACTGGCATGTTTAAGCTTGTAATCAGTATCTGGACTGGAAAGTTGTCATTTTTATACTTGGTGAGATTATAGAATCGGTAACTGACAAACCCACTCATTGCAACTGCGGAATGCTCTCAGATCAAGGTAAAGGTCTTAAAATGAAATTGAAACTATACAGTGGAATGAATGCAATGATGATATTGGTGGCAAGTACCAAAAGTCTGGCCATCATCCAAGTTGCCATGACCTGAAACAAAAAATAACAGTTGAATTATATTTCAGAGCAAAGGCACCAATTCGATGACAGACAGATTTCATAGACTGAATGGGATTACTTTGATTGATATGCTGTATTGAAACAATAAAGCCATGTAAATTTACATAATAATGGAATCTATATCCAAAGAAATGCCTCTGTGTCGTAAAGATCTCGAGTAATATCTTATTAAAGTCGTAGTTTGAGTTTAACTCTAGAGAATAATAGGTATTAATAGAACATTATGTCAGAAAGGGAGTATCGCAAAGTCAAAACACATTTTCTTATCTAACAGGTTTAATATTGCAGAGTGAGAACCACTATTATAGAAAAAGGTTAGTAAATATATTGCCCTTGAGTGACAAGCAAATTGAATATTGTAATGGTTCTCACCCTGCAGTGTGTGATTGTCTTGAGTAGGAAGGTGCATCTAATTTTATAGGTGTTTTGTGAGGCATTGATCATGTTTAAGTAGGTTAGAAGTAAGTTCACAATAAAAAGTAAAAATACACTCGATGCATTAGTTGATGACCTTCCTTTCCATTGCCACCAGGAATTTAAGCAAGTTTTGTTAGCACGATAAGAAAATGATTCCTACTAAACATCCCTAAAATAGAAACATGCAAAACAGAAAAGGCCAAGGAGAGGACAGAGAAACATTGTGCATGTAACATTGGCAAGTCCAGGAGCTGCCGATCATCACTGTTTGCCCTCGGAATTGTTTTCTAAGGCCATTTCAGAATAGACTATATCGGTGGTCCTGGAGTTTCATTTAGATCAGACCAAGCTCAGTAGTTCAGAGATTATGTCTGAATGAACTTTCTCCACTTGTATGATGATAGACGTCACACATTCTCCCCTTTCCCCACTCCTCTCCCAAAGCTCCCAAATCATTAAAACCAACATTGTTACTAGTCAAGGGTATATTAGATTTATGGAAACAAGTCATGCAGTTAAAGAATAGATCAGCCATCTTCTAAGGGAATGGTCGAACAAGCTAGAGAGCCTGTTCCTCTACATATGTTCCCACCCATGACTAGAGAATTGCATTATCAGTTTTTCATTTTGGGTGGAAAAGGGAAAATTTGGAGATGTTACTGTCCAAGTGTACATATGCAAGGCAATAATAGTTGTTCTAAAGCAGGGGTTCCCTACTTTTTTTATGCCATGGATCCCTATCATTAACCAAGGGGTCTGTGGACCTCAGGTTGGGAACCCCTGCTCTAAAGGTAGGGCACAGTAATGTAGCATCAGTGTAGCACTATTATGGTGTCAACAACCCAATTCTATTCTGCCCTGCCCATAAGGAGATTATGTAACCTCCCCATGACCTTCTGGGTTTCCTCTGGGTGCTCTGGTTTCCTCCCACATTCCAAAGATATACGGGTTAGTGGGTTCATTGGTCACATGTGTGTAATTGGGCAGCATGGGCTCGTTGGATCAGAAGGGCTTGTACCATACAAATAAAATCAATAAATCTAGCTATAGGACTATTAGCATCCAACCAGATCTTCTCAATTCCTTAAAAACAGCAAGCCGCAATGCTATTGGACTTTGTGGTTGGGAAATGGAGAAAGAATCGAGTTGGTGGTGAGGAAGGCAAAAGCCTAGAATTCCTTTCAGGGGGTCTAGAATACAAGAGCAAAGGTGTGATGCGAGGCTTTATAAGGCACTGTTGAGGCCTCACCTTGAGTATTGTGAACAGTTTTGGGCCCCTCATCTTAAAAAAGATGTGCTGACTTTGGAAGGTGTCCAGAGGCGGTTCACAAGGATGATTTCAGGAATTAAAGGGTTATCATACGAGGAACATTTGATGGCTCTGGGTCTGTACTTGCTGGAATTCAGAAGGATGAGGGGGGATCACATTGAAAGCTTTCAAATGTTGAAAGACCTAGACAGAGTAGGTGTGGAAAGGATGTTTCCCATGGTGGAGGAGTCTGGTACAAGAGGGCACAGCCTCAGGATAGAAGGATGCCTTTTCAGAACAGATGTGGAGAAATTTCTTTAGCCAGAGGGTGGTGAATATGTGGAATTTGTTGTCACAGGCAGCTGTGGAGGCCAAGCATTGGGTGTATTGAAGGCAGAGGTTGATAGGTTCTTGATTGGATATGGCATCAAAGGTAACGGGGAAAAGGCTGGGAACCGGGGTTGAGGAAGAGAGAAAAAAAAGGATCAGCTATGAGTGAATGTGGAGCAGACTCGAATGGCCAGGTGGCCTAATTCTGCTCCTACATCTTATGGTCTAAGAAATTGTGTTTTACCCAAGTTGTGATCCACTGGAACATACTGTTGCTTTGGAGCTGTTCAGTACCATTCTGTGTTGGTCTAGGTAGCTGTGGGAATTTGTTGTTTGTGCACTCCTGCTTTTAAGATTAAAGTTGTCCACTGGACAGATTTTAATAGGTTTGGGGATATGGAATGACAAGCTAGCAATGAAAATTTACTGCTTAATTTTTTCAATGAGGGCTTCTGTGAGATGGTATTGACCACAAGTACCTTTTCTCTCAAAGACTTCCTGGAACATCGCCACCAAATTTTTAAAGTACGTTTTAATAGAACAATATCAGCAAATCCAAGCTCATTTGGCCTGCTAATATGTCAGAAAAATATTATATAATTTTGCTAGTTAAATAAGATGATCCTGATTTTATACCATTTTATGAACATAATATTTTGTAAAACGATACACAAAACAGACTAACACTCTATTGACATTACAAACTGCAAACAAAATAAATTTGAATATATGAATGGCTAAGTATATAAAACTTATTTAAATATTATAAGTTCAGCTTAGTGAACACAACAAGAAAAATGCAGGATGATAGAAAATGGACCAGAAATTAACAAGAATTGCTTTCAGGATAAATTTTTAAAAAATGAAACCTGAAGAGTTTTGAGAGTGAAGAAATCCAGAATTTGGCTAAAAGTTTGAGAATTTATGAACTTTGCTTTCAATATGAATAACGATACAACTTGGCTCAATCTCTGCGCGTAAGAAAAAGTACTCACAAAGTTATTTTTAAGTAAGTCGTCTAGACTATCACATTGTTCACAATGGTGGTTCAGACAGTGAGAGAGGGAGAGAGAGAGAGAGAGAGAGAGAGAGAGGAAGAGAGAGGTAGAGTCATAGAACACTACAGCACTGAAACTGGTCTTTCAGTTCATACCAAACTATTCTTCTGGCCAGTTCCATTGACCTGCGCCCTGACAATACCCCTCCATACCCCTCCCATCTATGTACTTATCCAAATTTCTCTTAAATGTTTAAATCAAAACCACACCAACCACTTCTGCTAGCAGCTCATTCTACACTCAAACCACCTGCTAGTGAAGAAGTTCCCTCTCATGTTCCCTTAAACATTTCACCTTTCATGCTTAAACCACAACCTCTATTTTCAGTCTCACCAAACCTCAGTGGAAAGAGCTTGGTAGCATTTACCCTATTTATGCCATTCATAATTTTATACCATTATCAAATCTTGCCTCATGTCCCTGTACTCCAGGGAATAAAGTTCTGACCTATTTAACCTTCCCTACAACTCAGGTCCTCAAGTCCTGGCAACATCTTTGTAAATTTACTCTTTACTCTTTCCATCTTATTGATTTGTAGGTAGGTGACCAGAACTGCACACAATACTCCAAATTAGACTCATTAACGTTTTATGCAACTTCAATATAACCTAAAAAAACAAACTTCAAATTTCAAAGTAAATTTATTATCAAAGTACATATATGTCACCATATACAAACTTGAGATTCATTTTCTTGCAAGCATAAACAATAACTACAAAGAAATAATAATAATAAATAGGTTTTAAAATATTGAGAACATGAGATGAAGAGTCCTTGAAAATGAGTCCATAGGTTGTGGGAACAGAGTTGTGGTGAGTAAAACTGAATGAAGTTATCCCCTCTGGTTCAAGGGTCTGATGGTTGATGGGTAATAACTGTTCCTGAACCTGGTGTTGTGGATCCTGAGGTCCCTGTATGTCTTTCCTGATGGCAGTAGTGATAAGGATCATGGCCTGGATGCTGGGGGTTCTTTGAAGATGGGTGCTGCTTTCCTGTGATAGTGCTTCATTAATTCTGTGAGGATGGGACCTCAGAAAGTATCCTTTTTGGGCAATCTATATATTTAGTTCATCTTCCTCCCAAAGCTGAAATGGAATGAATTAGTAATTAGCCTTATATTTAATAATTAACTCTCCAGTTCAAAATAGCAGCCAACTTGTTCAAGCTTGCTGGCTTATTCTTGAGAGTATTTTAATTTTTTTCAATTTAAATAATTCAGCTCAGCAAACACAAGCAATACAAGCACAAAGAGGAGGAGAAAAAATTATCTGGCTCATGAATTATTTCAAGGGTGAATAAAAGATGAAACCACAGATTAGCAACCAAATAAGTCAAAGTTTGATGAAAATACTTAGAAATTTTGTACTTGTTAGTTTAAACTATCAGGAATTTGCTTTTTGATAAACAACACTTATTTTCTGCAACATAGTTTATAGTAATATTTTCAACACAGATACAATGCAGTTATATTTCTAATTATTGGTATCCCCCCCCCACTTTACAAAGGTAGAGTGTTCATATGAAACCTTTCTTAAGCTGAAATGGCATAAAGCGAAGAACCATTAATTTATATGGGAAAAATTTTCTTAAAAGCAAAAATCCTCTTTGTAATGTGAAAACAGGTTACTAATGTAAGTCTTTTGTAAAAGCGAAGTGGCATAAAGTGAACATTCATAAAGTGGGGACACCTGTACTTGACAGTAATTTAATATATTTTAAATGTTATATAATCACTATTTTTATATTTATTCTGTTTATTTTATTTGTTTCAACTATCTCTGATGTACCTGTAACTGAGATACCACATGTGGTCCACAGTCCTATGGGGATAGTGGCTATAGTCACAGAATGAGTATGGGAGGGTGTCTTCATAGTGTGAGCTGTGTCAAATGTAGTCCAGACCAATGACTCCAGATGTCCCAGGCTGGGGAAAGGGATGGGTTGGGATATAATTCCTTTTCAATGACTTTCCCACTGGATTGATGTAATCCAGATGATCCAAATGAATTTCTGATTAGTAAGATAAAGTTAGAGCATTCTTCATAGCTCTGACACTCAAAAGCAATTTACACCTAATATAGCATCAAATCACACTGACTTCAGCAGAGTAGATGAAATACATTACCTAACTAGAGATCATGAGTTTTCAAAGTTATAATACCCCAAAAATAACAAGGCCAGAATTTATTACTGAGTCATACAGTGCTATTTTCCTCACTCTCACAGTTATTTTAGAATAATTGACACATGAAGCCATACAAAAGTAAATTAGGAAAAAAATCTATCACTTAAACAATTTTTAGTGAGTTATTTCATCTTTATCTATAAGAATGTCTTCAGACACCCAAGTGCTGTCTTTAACTTGTATTCAGCTTCAAGTCATCAAAGTGGATATCTTCAGAGAACCATATGTATTAATTGGTCTCAAAATCGATAGAAAAGTATCAAAATAACAATGAAAGTGAAATAAATATAATACTATCGTCAGGTTAATATCAGGAGTAGAGGTAATTTAAATTTGTTTCTGCAATGATTATATAACTAGTATTGCTAATAGAACCCTTACCTGCTCATTCTGTTGGCCATTTTCTTACTGCTACTCCATAGCTTCCCATACTGATCTACTGTAACTTCTTAACAAAATTAACAAGAACAAAGGAAATATTAATATTTTACTGGGATAATCCATATGGTATTGTGTATTTAGTAAAGCTTACCTTAAAAGAGTGTACAAAAAACTTACTAAGTATCTTTAAATCATCAAAAGTTAAGAAAACTAGAACTGAGGTAAATCTTTTTGATGAACATAACTTTCTGAGTTCCTGACTAAGTAATGTCTTTACACTTTCAGAACAAAGACCAGGTATTGTCGTTCAGCATGAAGCAGCTTATATATAAATCAATCTCTCTCTCACTCTCACACTCACATACTTGGTCTGAACAACAACTGAGCCTCCTGTCCACGTAGGCATGCTTTTATGCAATGAATTGCTGCCACATGAATGGCTGATTATATATTTGCATTAATGAGCAGTTGCACCTATTAAAGGGGCCACATATGCATGCTCTATATTGACTGGAAATTTATCCACATATGATAAACACACAATGTGCTGTTTTGTATTTTTGAAGTCTGGCTCTTAATTTGTTCCATTGATTTCTATGAAGTAAATTTCAGAGTCTTAAAATCAGATGTTTAGTGCAGCTGTCAGGCTAACTTTCCAAACAATGTTACATATTTTGACTAGAAGAGTTGCACTCAGGTAATGTATGTTGAATACACATAGGTGTTTTCTAGCTGAGGGATAGACATAATCAAGCAACCAGCTTCTTATTTAGAAATTGTGAAGTTGCTTCACTTTCATTCATTAAATTCCAAGAAAATCTTTATAAGATGCTTCAGATTTAAACAATTCCATCTTGCACTGATGTTGGAATTGTGATACTAGATTAGACTTTAATATTTATGCTTAACTTCTGCAAAAGAGAAAGATTGAATGGTGTGAAATCTAGTAGCCTTGCAAATGATATTGCTTACTTTAAGCCTCAATACATTACTATTAAATGTTTTTCTTCTGTGGGCCAGCATGAGGAGGACTTGACTGTCACGGGATCTTTGTCTGCTGGTCCAATTGTTAACCATGTTAACCTGATGTTATAACTTCATAGTAAAATATTGCAGTCTGTGCTGTAAGATGATGTAAACCATCAATCCTGAGCTTCTGTCTCTTTCACCAGCAATCAACTTCCCAGCTCTTTACTCCATCCCTCCCCTCCAGATTTCACCTATCACTTGGTGTATCTCTCTCCTCTCCCCACACCTTTTTAAATCTACTTCTCTGCTTTGTGTTTTCTCCGGCCCTGCCGAAGGGGTTTGGTCTGAAACATCAACTATGCCTTTTTCCATAGATGCTGCCTGGCTTGCTGAGCTCCTCCAGCATTTTATGTTTGTTGCTTGTTTACCAATATCGTTTTCTGCTCAAACAACACCTTGATTGAAAAACTTACGATGGAGAGTGAGACAGAAAGTCTTGTGTTCTGAATGTTTATATTTCACAGTGCAAGGCAGGTTTATGCAACACATTATCTGAATTAAATCTGTTCAAATTCTGATATTAGGGAGGGAAATATTATTCTTTTTACCATAGAGATGGGCTTGTTTCAGATGCCAACATTCTTATATGGACTTATTGAAAGAACTCATCAAGATCTCTGTTCAAAAATATCAGAAAAGTATTTGTAATCAAATCCTTGAGGTAAAAGTTTCTGGAAGCATGTTCCTGTCAAAAATGGAGCCAACTGGCATAATTTGTAGAAGCTATTCGATTTATTCTCTTCCTATGTACTTCACATAAATGTAAGTATTCAGATTTCTCTAATGTGCAAATGAAGAGACACATGTCAGTGATTTTGCTGTGAAAGTTGCAAAAGCAATGCAAGAAAATTCCTTCCAGATCATTAAAGTTCACCCTCTTCGAGAGAGTTTGCATTTCTCTTTTTCAACTGATCACAGTTCCATTGCTTTCCCTCTTGAGAGATATAATGAGAAAAGCTGAGAGTGTGGATAATCTCTGGAACAATTCTAACTAATTCCTCTCCTACTCTGGGAGATCGTGGTTAACCATGACCATTATCGAGGCAATTCAAACCAAACATTACGCACCACAGATATTTTAATTTCTTTCAAGATTACAGTATGACTATTGATACCAGCTATGCATTATTAACTGTGCAATAAAATATTTCTATTTCTTTGCTCTACCGTGACATAATGTCAAAACAAAGTCAATTGAATCTATTTTTTTACCTTCTGTTACAGGCCTCAATTACATTTTGTTGTTCAGAAACAAGATTGATTTTTTTGGTGCATTAAAGCATTGTGTGTTTGGCACAACAAAAAAGAAATCTGGAATAAGTTAAACACAGAAAGATATACATGAGCAAGTCTTCATTGTGCCTAATGGGACCAGGTGCAATTGAGAACAGCTCCTGTTACTTAGCTGCACAGCAAATGCACTACATAAGTCTTCAGCGGCCATGCTCACTACTGCATTCAGAAAGCAGTAGCCTGTGTGATAGGTACCACAGCAGAGAAAGATAATGCAGCAGTGAAACACCTTCCAAATCTACTGAAACAGATGCAGAAATCATTATTAGAGATATGTTGTATTCTGAATTGAATTATGTTTATTATCACTGACATATGTTGTGAGATTTATTGATTTGCGGCAGCAGTACGTGTTGTAAGATTTACGAGGGGCGATTGATAAGGTAGAAGGAGTCAATTTTAGAAAACCTAACACATTTATTTTTCAACATAGTCCCCTCCTACATTTACACACTTAGTCCAGCGGTCTTGGAGCATACGGATCTTGGACCTCCAGAAAGTGGCCACGGCAGGGGTGATTGATACGTTTGTGGCCTAAGGTAGAAGGAGATGAGTTATACAGCTCGCGTTACATGCACATGCAGGTCAACTCTTTGAGTGATGAAGTTTGAAGTTAATAACTCATCAGTTAATAACACATCAGGGTGATTGATAAGTTGGTGGCCTAAGGTAGAAGGAAATGGGTTATTAACTTCAAACTTCCTGCATAATCACCCCTTGTATAATACATTCCCAAAATAAACACATGGTGCAAGAGAGGAGTAATTAGACAGGGCTCATGGACCATTCCCCAATCTGATGACAGAGAGGAAGAAGCTGTTCTAAATCATTAAGTGTGGGTCTTCTGGCCGCTGTACTTCATTCTGGACAGCAGTAATGTGAACAGGACAATGAGAGTTTAATGCCAGATGCTGCCTCTTGATGATGTCCTTCATTGCAGGGAGGGTTGTGTCTCTGACGCAACTGGGTGCAACCCTCTGCAGCCTCTCTCGACCCTGTGCATTGGAACCTCCATACCAGGATGTTCTGCATTCAGACAGAAAAGTGGCAACTGCACATCTTTAGAAATTTGCAAGAATCATTGGTGATATTCCAAATTTCCTCCATCTCCTAATGAATAGAGACACTGGTGTGCCTTCTTCAATATTGCAACAATGTGTTGGGTCCAGGATGGAAGTTCTGTGATGTATGTAGATACCTAGGAACACAAAGCTGTTCATCCTTTCCACTGCTAATCCCTCAATAGAACATACAATAGTACAGCACATTACAGGCCTTTCGGCCCACAATGTTGTGCCGACCTTCAAACCCTGCCTACCATATAACCCCCCACCTTAAATTCCTCCATATACCTGTCTAGTAGTCTCTTAAACTTCACTATTGTATCTGCCTCCACCACTGACTCAGGCAGTGCATTCCACGCACCAACCACTCTCTGAGTGAAAAAACTTTCCTCTAATATCCCCCTTGAACTCCCCACCCCTTACCTTAAAGCCATGTCTACTTGTACTGAGCAGTGGTGCCCTGGGGAAGAGGCGCTGGCTGTCCACTCTGTCTATTCCTCTTAATATCTTGTACACCTCTATTATGTCTCCTCTCATCCTCCTTCTCTCCAAAGAGTAAAGCCCTCTAAAGAGTAAAATCAATGCAGATTGGTGTCTGCTATCCCAGCTTCCCCTTTCTGAAGGCCTCAATCAGTCTCTTGGTCTGTTGATACAAGATTAGTTTGCGACATTACTCAACCAGCTGATCAGTCTTGCTCCTATATGCCTCCTCATTCTGCAGTAATTCACCACAAACCTGCTCGCCTTCAGCTGAAGTGTGTTTTAACAATGATAAGCAAACCTTTAAGATCTCAGGTGTAGTGTCACCTGCTGACACTGCACCTGAAATCTGATGTCATTTCTAGCAGCAAACACTAAATAATGCTTCTAAAAGTGTGTTGGTGGGACAAGATAAATAAGATACAGATAGAATATTCCTGATACTGGATAAGTCCAAACCTACACTCCATAATACCATAAAATCATAGGAGCAGAATTAGGCTATTTAACCCATTGAGTCAGCACCACCATTCAGTCATGACTAATGTATGTTCCCTCTCAAGCCCATTCTCTTGCCTTTTCCCTAAAAGAATTTAATACCGTTACAAGTCATCTTCTGTTTTAAATATACCCAATGAATGGCCTCCATGGGTGTCTGTGGCAATGAATTCCACAGATTCACTACCCTCTTGCCAAAGAAATTTCTCTTCATCTCTGATCTAAAGGGACGACTTTGTAACTTGAAGCTGTACCCTCTTACCCTGGCTCTGTCAGTACCTCCAGTTGAACTCTATCTTTTTGTGTGTTGTCAGTCTGTGGTTTTGTATTGCCATGTGCTTCTGTCTCTGTTCCGGCCCCTGTATTACTGAGTACTCCATCTCTCATTATTACCTGTATTGCTGCCACCTGTGTCTCATTGTGCTCCACCTATCATCTGTCTCTCTGTTTATTGCTCAGTGAATTTCAGTCCTGTGTTTTCACCTATTTGTTGCCAGAGTGTGCCAGTGAATTTTCCAGCTTTTGTAGCTGTATTCTGCCTGTTTCCCAATCCTGGTTTTTGGATTTCACTGGATGTTTTGATTTCTTCCTGAACTTTGAAGCCAACTTTGTATTGCACCTTGGGATTTGTTACTCATTTAATATCACTTTGTACACAGCACTGGGCCTGCTCCAGTGTCCTGCCAGGATCTCCCACTACTTTTCCAGGTTGAAACTATCTAGGCCTTTCAACATTTGGTAAGTTTCAATAAGGTCTCCCCTTATTTTTCTAAACTCCTGACTCATCTAAAATACTTCAACTTGTGGTGAATGCTTTAATTCTCGAGAAGATTCTCATGAAACCCCCCTGGACCCTTTCCAATGTTGTCAAGCTTTTTCTTATTTATAAGGCCTAAAACTGCTCACAATGCACCAAATGTTGCCTGACCAATGCTTTATAAAGCCTTAGCATAATGTCCTTGCTTTTATATTCTTGGCCTCTCAAAATGAATGGTAACACTGCATTTGCCTGCCTTATTTCTGACTTCACTAGGACTCCCATAAAACATAAAAGCAGAATTAAGTGATTGAGTTTGCTCCACCATTCTTTCATAGTTGATTTATATTCTTCCCCCCCACCCAAACCCATTGTCCTGCCTTCTCCCTATAACCCTTGACACCCATATTAATCACAAACCTGTAAACTCCATTTTCAATATTCAATGACTTGGCTTTCACAGTTATCTGTGGAAATGAATTCCATGGATTTACCATCCTCAGGCTAAATATATTTTTCCTCATCTCTGATCTAAAGGGACATCCTTGCATCTAGTGGCTGGGCCCTTGAGTTCAAGAATCCCTCACCATAAGAAACATCTGCTCCACTTACACTCTATCTATAGAGGTCTCAATGACATTCACCCCTCATTTTTCTGTGGTCCAGCAAAAATAGGCCCAAATGTTCCTCATACATTAACACTTTCATTCCTGGGATCATTCTTGGGAACCTCCTCTGGACCTTCCCCATTGCCAGCACTTCCTCCTTAGATAAAGGTTAGATAAACTGTTCACCATATTGTAACCCTGTTCTCAAATACAGGACTCACAGGAGTACTAACAATGAATAGTTGTTTGAAGAGGAAGAAAATGTAATTGACTCTGAAGAGTATGAGGTTTATTACCTCAGATCAAGACCTGACATTGTAGATAAAATTTCTAAGAGTCAAACCCATAAAAGAATTGTGGGTTCTAACCCAAGCCCACATCAGCCATTACAACCAGTGCTGGAACCCCAAAGAAATAAAAGTTACTTATCCAATGTAAAGGAAACTACTGTAGAAAGTAACTTTCCTGTCAGTCCAGAAGAAAACATTGGAAGAAACAACAAATGAGGAAATGCATAATCTGTGTATCCTACCTGATGAAAGAAGTCTGGAAATCTTGTCAATTGCAAATGAATCTAAGATTCAACAAGAAAAAGAGATATATGATGAAGTGTTGACTACAAAACACATGGAAAATGAGATATCTCACAAAGAAGAGCCTGGACTCAGGTGGTTTTCTGGACACAGAAAAACCTAAACCTCCAACATATCCTGAGCTAGGAAATCCTTTAGTGACTTTTCCAAGGTCTGAGTTCAGCTATTTTAGACTCTTTGTGCTTTCACATACATTGAACACCCCAAACCCGTTAAAGTGCAATCTGTAGCATAAATTCAAATGGGGAGAGCACAACCCAGGTTAATTAAACCCGAAGATGTACTGCTGGAAAGCTCCAACTGTGGAGAGATGAAAGTGAGGTTTACCAAATTAGCGAGAGCAAGGCATAAGTGATGCAAATGAAATGAATAGCAATAGAAATGCAGCAAACTATAGAAACTAAAGATAAAACTTAAAAATGGAATTAGAAGTTAGCATCTCTACCTTACTTACTGGAAATCCTCAGGGTGAAACCCCTGGAGGAAAGAGGATATTGATAAAACATTTATTGGAGGTATGGCTATAATGAGATGGTATCAGCAGAGGGTGTCCAAGATCTCCACCATGTAACCGAGAATTTGTTCTGTTAAATCATATCAAGGGATTTGGTCAGTTTTTTTGTATAAGTATTATGAATCAACTTTCCATGGACGACTGATTACTTCATCCAATGAACCAAGAAACAAGATGGCAAGCTATCTAAGATCTAAGAACCAGTGTAGGAACAAAATGTTTCACAGTGTGTAGAGCATTTAATACGTTTGGATATATAACTTTATTTTTCATTTGAAAGATCTGATTTTGATTTTCTGGAAGAACCGATTTTTTTTTTCAAGACTTGTAAGTTATTCAATGAGAGTAACTTTATTTAACTTTGTTTAAAAGCTGTGATGGAGAATTTGTCATGAAAGGAGTTAAAGTTTATTTACTTATTGGGATTGAATTTGTAGGCATACTGATCTGAGCTGAAACTGAAGTTAACCACAATACTTAGAAATAGCAGTTCAATTAGTTTCCTAACTAACTAGAGATAAATAGAAAGACAATCATTAGTCTGTAAACCTTTAAATGGGGAATAACACTAGATCTAATTAGTTACAGAAATTGGAGTAATAACAGTGATTCTAACGAAACTCATTGATTCTAAATAAAAGAAATTTGGTTTTCAGTGATATTTGAGGTTTGGAACCTAAGACAGAATGTTGTAATTTTGAATTATTCTTATTTGAATAAATATTTTGTGTGTGTGTGTGTGTGTGTGTGTGTGTGTATATATTGCTATTTTTATAAACAAACTTGCCTTCAGACATGTATGTTTTCTATTCACTACCACCTTTCGCTACCTAGATCTTCTGATGGCCTACTAGCAGCTAATGTAGTGCTATGTAATTTGATTTTCTCATAAAGAATGTGGTGACCAGTCACATGAGAAGACGAGCACTACACTAATGTTACAATATTCTGTGTGCAATATGACCAATGCCTTATGCAGATGCTGCATTGCATCCTTGCTTTTATATTCCAGCCCTCTTGAAGTGAATTCTAACATTATATTTGCCTTCCTTAATGCTGACTCAACCTGCAAGTTAAACTTTAGCGAACCCTGCATGAGGACTTCCAAGCCCTTTTACACATCTGATTTCTTAATTTTATGTCTGTTGAGAAAATAGTCTATGCCTTTATTCCTTCTATAACAGTGCATCACCATACACTTCCCAACGCTATCTACGATACGTTCCATCTATCTTTGTATCATCTGCAAACTCGGCCACAAAACTATCTAATCCATCATCCAAATCATTGACATAAAATGTGAAAAGAAGTGGTCTCAACACCGACCCTTGCAGAAAATCACTAGTCACCAAAATAGGTCCATTTTATTCCCACTCTTTGCCTCCTGCTAGTCAGCCAATCTTCTATCCATAATAATATCTTTCCTGAGATACCATGGGCTCTACCTTGTTTAGCAGCATTATTTGCAGCATCTTGTTGAGGTTCTTCTAAAAATCCAAGTAAACAACAACCAATGACTCTGCTTTGTCTATTCTATCTGTAATTTCCTCAAAAAATCCCAACAGATTTGTCAGGCAAAATTTCCCCTTAAAGAATTCATGTTGACCTTGGCTTATTTTATCATGTGCTTCCAAGTACTCTGGAAGCTCATCCTTAATGGACTCTAATATCTTGCCAGCCATTGAATTCAGGCTAACTAGTTTACCAATACATCCTACAATTTCCTTTCCTTTGCCTCCCTCCCTTGTTAGAGAGCAAAGTGGCCTTTGCAATTTTCCATTCCCCTGGAATCTAGTGATTCTTGAAAGGTCACTACTAATGACTCCACAATCTCTTCAGCTACCTCTTTCAGAACCCATGGGTGTAGTCCATCTGGTCTAGGCAACTTGTGTATCTGCAGACATTTCAGTTTCCCAAGCATCTTCTCCTTAGTAATAGCGATTACACTCACTTCTGCCTCAACTCCTTTGATTTGCTAGCATGCTGCTGGTATCTTCCACAGAGAAGACTGACACAAAATACTTATTCAGTCATATGCTATTTCTTTGTTCTCCATTACTACTTCTCCAGCATCCTTTTCCAGTGGTCTGATGTCCACTCCTGCCTCTCTTTTACTCTATATATACAGTATATAAAAAAACTTCAAGTATTCTCTTTTATATTATTGGTTACCTCTCCATATTGCTTTTTAATTACCTTCTGTTGTCTTCCCAATCTTCTACCTTCTCACAAATTTTTGCTATATTATATGCCATCTCTTTTGCCTTTATACTCTCCTTGACTTCCTTTGTCAGATATTGTTCACTCATCCTCCCTTTAGAATGCTTCTCATTTGGGATGAACCAATCCTGCATCATTTGAATTAATCCCAGAAACTCCAAGCATTAATGTTGTATTGTCATCTCTACTAGTTTTCCCTTCCAATCAATGTAGGCAGCTCCTATTCTATGCCTCTCTAGTTACCTTTACTCAACACATCCAATTTTATCTTTTCCCTCTCAAACTGCAGTTTGATGTAGTAGTAATATCTAAAGATAAGGAATATGGGGTAAAAGCTGAAGCCAGGTACTGAATTCAAAAGATCTACCATGATCATTCTGAATACCATGCTCAAAGTGTCAAATAGCCTTCTCCTGCCCCTAATTTTTATGCATCTTCCACTAGTTTGATGGATTCTGTTTAAAGTGCAATATTGACACCTAGAGAATCCTGTAGTGTTCACTGTAAAACATGTTATATGCTTGAACGACTAGATGAAAACTCAGTTGTAAATCCATTCTGCAGGATGGTGCTTACCTTGCATTGCACTGAATTTTAATCTTGGATTCAATGATTATGCTTCATTGTGAAGTGATCCAATACACGCAAACTATATGAGTAGCCAGTCTGTTTTCTGATTAGAATTGTTATTATTCTCATCATCACTGTCATCATCATTAATGGAGTTGCATTTTCAAGGGAAAATGGCATTTTTGATGTCTGCATGTCAATATACATGGAGTCTTGGTGCCCTGAGGTTATAACTATGCCAAAAAATACTTAAGTTGTTACTGTAAGCTCTATGAAGGAATTGGATGCAAGCCAAATGTAAGTCAGAAGGAAATTATCAACAACCAAAGAAACTCTGGAATATTTCACTTCCTTTTCAAACATAGGCAGCACTCTAAACAAATGTGTTTAGAAAGTAGAATGACTTGAGTGACAGAATCACAGAAGGATGCTCATTAGTTGTGGTAGGGCTTGAATGCAGTCACCTCCTACACAGTAAAGCCAACTGGCATATGTGACAGCATGGCTTCACACCCAGATTGGCACAATGCTTTCTATGCTCACTTTGACCATCAAAACATGGAAGCACCTTCACATTCTCCCACACCCAATGACCCTGTGATTCATTTCAACAGATTGAACAAACAGAAAGCATTTGGCAATACCTGGCCAAGTACTGAAGACCTGTGCTGATCAGCTGGCTGGTGTGTTCACTGATATTTTTAATGTCTTGACTTGGCAATCGGAGTTACCCAGCTACTTCAAGCAGGCTTCAGTTGTACCAATGCCTAACCTGCCTCAGTGACTATTATCCAGCGGCACTTACAATCACAGAGATTTACTGCTTTCAGAGGTGGGTGATGAAACACATCAAGAGTGACTTGGATCTGCTCCAATTTGCCTATTGTCACAACAGGTCAACAGCAGATACCATTTATTTTACTCTTCACTCAACCCTTGAACGTCAGGATAATAAAGATGCATACATCAGGATGCTCTTCATTGTTTACATCTCAGTGTTCAACACTACCATCCTCTCCACGACTAATCAATAAGCTCCAGGATCTAAGCCTCAATACCTCCTTGAGCAATCTTGCCCCCTGCTTTACTCGCTTTATACTAATAATTGTGAGGCTAAGTACAGCTCTAAGGCCATATTAAGTTTGGTGATGACACCACCTTTGTTGGTCAATGTATCAGCACATTGGAGATAGATTGTAAATATGGCTGAATGGTGCCACAACAACAAGCTCTCACTCAAAATCATTGAAACCAAAGAGCTGATATATTGACAACAGGTGGAAGAAATGTGAGATCCATGAACCATTCTTTATCATGAGATCAGAGGGGAAGAGAACCTGCAACTTTAAATTCCACAGCTTTATCATTTCAGAGGGTCTACCCTGGAAACAGCACATGACTGCCATTATAAAGAAAGCATGGCAGCACCTTGACTTTCTCTGAAGTTTATGCTGATTCAGCAAGTCATCTAAAACTTTGACAAACTTCTATAGATGCCCAGAGGAGAGTATGCTAACTGATTGCATCACAGCCAAGTATGGAAACACCAATGTCCATGAATGGGAAGGCCTGCAAAAAGTAGTGCATGTGGCCCAGTTCATCATGAGTAAATCTCCCTCCACCATTGAGCACATCTACAAGGAGTGTTGTTGCAGGGAAACGACATCCATCATCGAGAACACCCACCATCCAAGCCATGCTCTCTTCTCAATGCTGGCATCAGGAAGAAGATACAGGAGCCATAGGATCCATCCACCAGGTTCAGGAGCCCATCAACCATCAGTGTCTTAAATCACAGGGGATAACTTCACTCGCCCCATCACTGAACTGATTCCACAACCTAAAGGCTCACTTTCAAGGACTGTACCTCATGTTCTCGATGTTAATTGCTTATTTATTTATTAATATTACTTTCTTTTTTACTTTTTGTATTTTTTTTCTTTCTGCACAGTTTGTTGTCTTTTGCACTTTGGTTGTTTGCCTGTCTTTGTGTGCAACTTTCCATTGACTCAGTTGTTTCTTTGTATTTATAGTAAATGCCTGGAAGAAAATGAATCTCAGAATGGTGTATAGGCATTTACGTATTCTGGTAATACTTGTACTTAGAACTTTGAACAACCAACCAACACACTCGGTGAAACTACTCTCATGTATTGTTTAAGATAAATTTCAAAAAGGTGTGGCTGGACTATGTTCTAGCTGTGCTGTCTTTTCATCTTATGTATCTTACCAGGCTGAAGTATTTTAATTAGCTATACATATTATAACTTTCAGGTTATACACAAGTGGAACATAATTTTCCATTTAACTAGGGGTTTATATGATATTTCATCAATTTGACACAAGTTTAAGATCCATCTCTGAAGCACTGGAATTAAGTTATAGTCCGTTAAAGTCACCACTTGAATTCATTCCTGGAAAGTGACAATCTCTTATGTTAAATATCTGGATAAATTCCAAGTGCAAATATGATCTATCCAACATTTCAATTACTGAATCTAAAGAGTCAAAAGAATCTGCACATTGTTCATTTGATCAATAATCATTATCAGTCACTGTATTTTTGCCTTCGATGAATAAATAATTGTGGTAAAACTGAACATAATTCTATGTAATTTACAGAAGTATGCAAGTTGAGGATGTAATATATTTCATATAAGTTTTCATATGTCTTTGAAATGAGGATTAATATGTATATTTGTGTTCCCCACTGTAGTAGTTCTGATCTGCATGTTTGACTTCTTTGGCTGGAGATAAGATTGGTGGGGAAGATCACAAGACCTGTACAAAGAAAGGGACTTCCCTTCTTCCATCATCCACACTGCCATCAACTACATCTCTTCCATTTCATGCACATCTGCCCTCAACCCATCCTCCTGCCAGCCCACCAGGGAGAGAGTTCCTCTTGTTCTCACCAACCACCCCACCAATCTCTGCGTCCAGCACATTATTCTCCTTAACATCCACCATCTCCAATGGGATCCCACCACTAAGCACATTGTCTCTCCCCCAACCCCTCACTTTCTGCTTTCTTCAAGGATCACTCCCTACGTGACTTCCTTGTCCATTTGTTTACCCCACCCCGCACCCCACTGATCTCCCTCCTAGCAAGCAGAACAAATGCTACGCCTCTCCTCTCACTACCATTCAGAGCCCCGAACAGTCCTTGCAGGTGAGGCACCACTTCACCTGTGAGTCTGCTGGGGTCATACATTGTGATCGGTACTCCTGTTGTGGTCTCCTGTATATCGTTGAGACCCACTGTAGATTGGAAGACCGCTTCCCTGAGCACGTGAGCTCTGTCTACCAGAAAAAGCAGAATCTCCCAGTGGCCACCCATTTTAATTCCACTTCCCATTCCAACATGCCAGTCCATGGTCTCCTTTACTGTCATGATGAGACCACACTCAGCTTGGAGGAACAACACCTTGTATTCCATCTGGATAGCCTCCAACCTGATGGCATGAACATCAATTTCTCAAACTTCTGGTAATGTTCCCCCCCGAACTTCCTTCACCATCCCCCATTCCCATTTCCCTCTCGGACCTTATCTCTTTAACCGCTTATCACCTCCCTCCGGTGCTCCTCCTCCTTTTCTTTCTTCCCTGGCCTTCTATCCTCTCCTATCACATTCCCCCTTCTCCAGCCCTGTATCTCTTTCACCAGTCAATGTCCCAGCTCTTTGCTTCACCCTTCCTCCTCTGCTGGTTTCACCTTGTGTTTCTTCCTCCTCATTATTGTCTTTTTTACCTCCAGTCCTAATGAAGGGTCTCAGCCAGAAACGTCAACTGAATATTTTTCCATAGTTGCTGCCTAGCCTGCTGAGTTTCTCCAGCATTTTGTGTGTGTTGTTTGTACAAAGCCTGCTTGATTTTTATTCTATTGAATTCAGTAACAAAACTCAAATGGTTTCCACAAAGGTAAATGTACTACTTTATTGCTTTAGAGTTTCTGTTCCTTGCAGAGGGCATTGACGACCATGTTCCTGGTTATAGTAGCTACTTAATCAGCCAAATTCATGACTTCTGACATGCCAAGGGCAAATGTAAAATCTGTAACATCTGTCCTGCACAATCCTAGAATTCTATTTCATTTGTTCCAAGCTGCTTGCCACTTTTAACTATCAATCTCACCTTCATTGATTTTCTTTGTCCAGTTGGTTACTCAGTTCTTGTGCGTACCTTCCACTGCCTCTATTTGTCATCTTAGTTAGAAAGTTCAAAGGTTAATAAAATGGCATTTGTTTATTCTTGGTGCTCTTGGTAGTGCTGAGAATGTGGGCCTGCTCCAGGCTTCATGTCTCAGAATCACTTTTCTTCCAAATACTATTTGCTTACTTTTTAATGCTTGCGCAATTTGTTGTTTTTCTCTCCTTGCACATTGGGTGTAGGTCAGTCATTTTTTTTTTGTGGGTTCTTTTGAGTTCCTTGTTTTGTGTCTGCCTATAAGCAGACAAATCTCAAGGTGTATAATATATACATACTTTGACAATAAATGTACTTTGAACTTTGAACGTTAAAATTTGATGTTAATAACTCATCTCCTTCTACCTCAGGCCATGGACATCAATCACTCCCATGGGTTATTAACTTCAAACTTTCTGCATAATTACTCAGAGTTGAACTGCATGTGCATGTAACGAGAGCTGTATAACTTATCTTCTACATTAGGGCACAAACTTATCACCCCTGCTGTGGACACATTCTGGAGGTCCAAGATCCGTATGCTCCAAGACCGCTGGACTAAGTGCGTAACAATGTTGAAAAATAAATGTGCTAGGTTTTCTAAAATTGACTCCTACCTTAGGCCACAAACTTATCAGTCACCCCTTGTACAGTCTGCACCTGATGCCAAGAATTCCTACTGGAATTGGAGAATGTCAGGACATCAAACTGACTCTCAGCCAGTAATGTTGTCACTTTATTCCCTCTGTAAATGCTGTCTGACTTGTTGAGTTTCTCCAGTATATTGCACATATTGGTCAAGTTGACCTTTTGCCTCTGCTGCTTCCTGCAGTGAAGTAGACTGACAAGGCTCAAACATGAACAGTTTGCAGTGGAGGCCAGAGAAATCCTGGGGTGATGTCCACGTATTCAGGTAATAAAGGGTTGGAAAACAATTGACAAGAAAGACTGTTGAAGTTGATGACACTTGTGCCAATAGTATGGTTACAACCAAAATAAGTATTCAGGGATCAGCCACTAATGAGTAATGTTACCACATCTAGAACTCCACCCTGTGTATTTGCAGGGATAATTTTATGTTGAGAAAGTTTTAAAAAGCTTCGGAGAGTTTTATAGTGTGGTAGTTTTTAAACACTAAATACATTACTTAATTTAAACTTGAAATGAGTCAACTTGAAATGAAAGAAGGATTACATTTTGTTAGCCATGTGAAAGATATGCCATTTGTCTTAAGGGAAGTTATTGTAGAATAGCAAAAGGTTTTTTTGAGGCAAGAAACTCTTGGGAATGAGATTATAAACTGTTAAATAAAGCATTGTTTGCTGAAGAAGAGTTATACATTCATTTATATTAGTCAGGTGCATGGAAATTGACATATTGGAGTGTCCATGAATGTAGTTGCTTTGTTATACCACAGCAACTTTGTAAGTGTCTGCACAAGTGATTATCAGCAAACATAAAATATATGAATTAGAAGTAGGAAGGAGACAGAGTAGGGAAGAAATCATGTCTTCTGATTGACAGGTGTTGCTCATTGAGGATTTTTATTGCATCCTTGACTTTTCCATAATGATCTTAGGAGAGAAATGTACGACCACATTTAAGAGATTGAACACTCTTTGGCGCATATCATGTTGTGCAAAGGAATCAACATCTAGCTCACAGTTTAGATGATTTCAGGTTAGAGGTAAAGTGGTTGCTTGCTGCCAATAGAACTTCAACTGGGTAGCTTTCTTCTCTTAATGAAATAAACACTTAACCCTTTAACTGGAGTTCTATGGGGTCTATAATTTAAAAAAAAACAAAGGTTTTGTTTGATATGGACAGATTTGCCCTGAGAAAATCCCAAAAATCTCAAGGAAGAACTATTTACTGGACAAGGGCAGTGATCTGATAACAACTAATGATATTCCTCTGGAAGTAGAAGCACATTTATAAATACCCCTACTGAATAAGTAATCGCAGCCCTCCATGAGTGTTATACTTCATGAAAAATGACTGGCCCGACCCAATGTTGTACAGCTGTAAGAACTACCGGATGTTTTTTATCTGTAACTGACCAGAGATTTACAGTGAGATTAAACATGAAATCTGATGTCTGGATCTGATCTGAACATAATATCCTTTACCTGTACCACCAGTGCCATCTGTTATAATGCAGTTACTGCAAAATATTATTGCTGGAGTATGATACAATTGATGTAGCTCTTAAATTTACTTTGAGATGGTTCTTAACGATAAAAACAAGATATATTGAATAATAATTTCTATTCTTGTTCCATATTCATTAAATATGAGAAATGAGCTAAATCCGGGTGAACACAGAAAATGCTGGAGAAACTCAGCAGGTCAGGCAGCATCTATGGAAATGAATAAACAGTCGGCATGTGGACAGAGTCCATTCATCAGGACTCCTGGTGGTACCACATTAGACACATCTATGAATACATGATATAATACTCATTATATGAGTGTATCTATGCACTACTTTGTAATATTTGAGGAAATTCAAACAAGGAGTTTGGTAGAACAATAGAAGGCAATAGATAAATGAATAATCTCATTCACTAGTATAACATTGACCTCCAAATCTTTAGGAATGAAATAGCTTTTTGGTGCCTTCATCAAAAGCAATATAATAGAACAGAATGTTTGAAGTGGGCTGTCAGATGATCCTGTTGTCACGGTAGTATATAGCTAATATTAAAGCCCGTCACATAATGTTTGAAAACCTAATGTGTCTTTGGCATTGAAAACCTCCCCTGCGAGATGAAATGCCTAATAACGCTTTTAACATAGAAACATGATGTCATTCTGTGAGTGCTTGCAAATCAGATTATCAATTACGCGAAGTCACCAGGAGACAATAATGTAGCAATATCAATCAATCAACTGGAATCTATTAGCCATTGATGAGCAACTTCAACACATTTTGTTTCTAATTATTTCTGATCTCAATCTTTAAAGTTTCTATTACATGTTTTGTGCTCTTTGTATAATTAAACAATTAAATCCTCTGTACACACCCTCCACTCGCCCCTCCACCATCAACAAAACATCATCTTGGCTGACCAGAATCTGAAGAACTTCTGCTTTCTGAACACAAAAGCAGAGTGATTGGAGTAATTTGATTATTTTCACAGCTTCAGTTGTTGCTTTTCTTCCAAAGCCGTTTGGAACATCATGTTCTAATTGATTCTCTCTCGATGTTTTCTGTTGAATACCTGAATAGTAACTGCTGCTGACCTCATTGTGAGTATTGGCTGGGGAAAGGAATTGATCTTTCTGCTCGAAAGAGATAAATTACAGCATCCATTTGACTAATGCAATCAACCAAACAACTTACACTCAGCCATGTTAATTTATCTTTGTTGCACTGTCTTAGTATGCTGTTTACTAATGTTCAGTTTCAATTGCAAAGGAAACAATCATTCCTCTGGATGTCATCGGCAGGTCCTCTGAGTCAGAGACTGGGATTGAGTACCATTTCAGAATGCTCAGCAGAAATCCCAGACTTTCACTCAGACTTCGGATGAGACCTTAAACAGAAGCCTTCTTAGATTGAAATTAAATGAACCCTTTTGCTCTTCCAGAAGCATTGTGGGATTTTACTGTATCATGAACAATATTTATTCCTTAATCTATGGTCTTTATCACAATTCTGTTTTGTAAGACAAACTGACTACTGCGTTTCCTACATTTTAAATATGACTTTGATTTTCAGGTACTACATTAGATGCAAGTTTTCAGAACATCCTGAGAATCGTGAAAAAATATTAATCTAAATCTTTAATGTAGGTGCTGAATTCTTTGCCTACTGGCGGGAGATAATGTACTTGCATTGACTCAACTCACTCTGGACAGGCGTAATTTCCCCTGATGATCCCTTTGTGATCAATAAAACAAATTCCATTTGCAAAGTCTCTTTCACATGGTGTTCTGGGTACCTCAGCATTGTTACATTACGAGGTGTAATGATGACAGTGTGGCAGCCTAGAGGAAACCTTGTCAAGCAAACGTTTGTACTGACACATTCTTATCAGATGCTTTGAGAGAAGTGAAGCACAGAAAATAAATCGAAAATCACAAGGGTGATAAAAGTGAACAAAAATATGTAATGAGATTATCATTTATAAACCTACTAATTCCCACAATTATCTTGACTATATCTCTTTCCTATATCAATGTTCTGTATTCTCTACATTCTCTCTGCTGTAAAAATGTGTTTTCCTTTTTCTCAGTTCCTTCATCTCCACTGCATCTGTTCCTAGGACATGGCCTTCCTTTCCAGGACATCAGAAATTCCTCCATCCTCAATGAATGGGGTTTCTCTTCCTCCCCTGCTGGCAGTGCTCTCACCCATAATCTCCTCCATTTTTCCAATATCCGCGGTTCCTCTTGTCCTCACCTACCACCCCATGAGCCTCTTACAACAGACAACTTCTATCATCTCTAAAGGGATCCTACCTCTAAACAAAATTCTTTTCATTCCCCCCCCCTCTGTTTTCCACAAGGATTGCTCCTTCAGTGGTTCCCTTGACAATTTGTCCCTCCCCACTAATCTCCCTCCTGGAACTTATCCCTGCAAGTGGACAAAGAGCTACACCAGTCCATTCACCTTCTCCTTTACCTCCATTCAGGGACCCAAATAGTCCTTTCAGTTAAGGCAACACTTCACCTGCAAATCAGCTGGGGTCACCAAATGTTTCCAGTACTCCCAATGTGGCCTCTTCTGCATTGGTGAGGTGCATCATAAATTGGGAGACCGCTTCGTCAAACACCTCCACTCCATCTACCAAAAGTGAAACTTCCCGATGCCCAGCATTTTAATTCCACTTCCCATTCTCAGTCTGACATGTCAGTCCTTGGTCTCCTCTTGAGCTATGATGAGGCCACCCTCAGGGTTGAGGAGCAACACCTTATATTCTGTCTGGGTAGCCCCCAATCCGATGGCATGAATATCAATTTATCTTTCTGGTTTAAAAAAAATTCCCTTTTTCCCTTCCCACCCATTGTCTTCTATTCCCCGCTTTGGCCTCTCACCTGCCTATTACCTTCCTTGGGTCCCCTCAGCCTTCCCTTTCTTCTATAATCTACTGTACTCTCCTCACGTTAGATTCTTTCCCTCTAGCCCTTTATCTTTCCTACCCACCTGTCTCCATTTATCACCTTCTAGCTATCATTCTTTCCCTTCCCCCCCCCCTCCAGCCTTTTTATTTGGCCATCTTCCCCTTTCCAGTTCTGAAGAAGAGTCTTGGCCTGAAATGTTGACTGCTTATTCATTTCCTTAGATGCTGCCTGACTTGCTGATTTCCTCCAGCATTTTGTGTGTGTTGCAATTGAATTGTGACTTGCTTTCCTTTATATATATTTTTTCTAAATACTGCACCAACCACCGCCACTGGGCTATAAATGTGCAGGAGCAGTGTGTGGTTAAGTGCTTTGCTCAAGGACACACACGCTGCCTCAGCTGAGGCTCGAACTAACGACCTTCAGATCGCCAGCCCAAAGCCTTAACCACTTGGCCACGCGCCAAAAAAAATCCAGAATATGTCACTTAAACTCCACTGCTGTGTAAAGTAATTTTTGTGTTTTGAAACAAGTTCATTTACACCAACTTGATTCTGATGATTTCTCATGTTTGGAAACACCTTATGGACATTTATTGCAAGTTATTTCCTCTGCTTAGGTTCTTTTTTTTAGAGCATTCTGTGTAACAAAGTGAAGGTGCTTGAAATTTACCTTTAGTATAAATATTTTATTTAAAACAAAGCAAAATAACAGCCTGGTATCAAACTCAGATACATTTGCTCCATCCACTGCACCAGCCAGTATCTCCTGTTGGCCAGCCATTGTAATTACACTTCCCATTCCCACACCAACATGTCTGTCTGTAGCCTCCTTTCCTGCCCGGATCTCTCCCTCTGTCCCTTTCTTTCCTTTATCCCACCAGCTCTAATCACTCCATCTCTCCCCTTCCCCACCCATTCAATCTGCCTGTCAAGGTCAAGTTTCTTGTTATATGCCCAAATGCATGTATGCTCAGGTACAATGAAAAACATGTTCCAGCAGCATCACCGGTGTATAGAATTACATAAGCACAGTTCTCAAGGAAAATGTAAACTAAATGTAAATTATACACAAATTTTCAAGAAAGAACACAATTTGAACAAAAAAGAAACTAAGTCCATTTTAGTGGAAAGTTATCAAAGTGGTCATAGTAATTGAGGTCTTGCCAGTTGGTTTAAGAACTAAATGGGTTTAACAAGATGGTGACAAGGAAGTGTACAGGAGTGAGGTAGATCAGCTGGCTGAGCAGTGTTGTAACAACAGCCTTGTACTCAGCATCAGTAAAACCAAGGAATAGGTTGAGGACTGCAGGAAGAGGAAGGTGAGGGAACATAGTCCAGTCCTCATTGAAGGATCAGCAGTGGAAGGGGTGAGTAGATTCATGTTCCTGGATATCAACAGGACATTTGGTCACTTCCACCTATCAGCTCCCAGCTACTTACAAAGTACATAATTCCCACTGTCCCTATTCCCCACCTGCCTATCTCCCTATTAATTCCTTAATAGACACATGGATGATGCATCCTAGCTGTCTAGACATGCAAGCCTGAGCAGTACTATATGGAGAGCAAGCTGATGCCCATATAACAAGGTCCCCCTCTCCACACATCTGATAAGCCCAAAGGATTGGCAGAGAGCAATACAGTTTGGTACCAGCAGCATCGCAGGAGTTGCCAGTCAGCATTGAATTCAATGTAGGACTGCCTCAGGGACATAATAAAGCAATAGGGAATGTAGATATTAGATTCAGATCGCTTCTGCAGTTCAAAATACCATGTTCATTTGTATTTTGCTATAAATGGTAATCAGCTTTCTTTGGGATTGAAAAACCTTGTAATAGTTCTGAGAGTGAGTTAAATTAATCAAAACAATGGCCTTAATTTCTCTGGAACTATAACACCTTTCATAATTGCTGGTCTCCTGAACTCTTCACATTCTGGTGCCATGGATCTATTTTGCTGACACAAACTGTTCAAGAATCCGGCACACCATCTTAATAGTGGTAAAGCTTTCAGTAGCAAAACGGGAAAGTCCATCTTCTTAATCCTCTGTCTTCAACCACATCTTCTGCTTATCCACTGATCAGTACATACAGGCTCTCAAAACTGCTGGGATTTTTTAATATTTCTCTGTCTCCAATTTTTAAAGACATCCAAACAAAAACAATTTTATAAATTTAAAAACATTTGTATCTTTAAATATCAAAACACAAGAAAATGCTTAATTAATATCACTAAATAAATCAAAAATAATTGAGAACAAGCGAACTTGACTACAAGCCAATCTTCTCTGTAGCTCTGAAAGCATCAGTGAAATCAGTGGGTTCATTAGTCTCATTGGATGTAAGATTTGAAATCTGATTTCCTAGTATTAATAATGGGAATCTTAACAAGATCCAGTTCTGTGCTGGACTTCTCAGTTTTGACGGTTAAGTGGGCAAACAGACATCTCCATCAGCATTTACCAGAGAAATCTAAGTCATTTGTTTTTTTTGTAATTTATTTTTTTATTGAAGTTTATCATCAAACAGACACTTCCATAAGATGCATTTCAGATATTGTACATATATATCACAAATCTCCACAAAGTATTTATCTGTGGTATACACTTATAGAAAAGAGTGGAAAGAACTATGTACAAGTAGGGAGTGTTCTTTTTTTTAACAACAGATTCATTGATTTGTGAGAATATAATCAGGCCTATGAGGCATTATGTAGTTAAACCATTTTTCCCAGTATGAATCAAATGGTTCCAGCTTATGATTAACAGATGCTGTTATCTTCTCAATTTTTGTAAATGTCCATTGTAATTTCCATCCATGTATTTAAAGTTGGGCTCTCCTGTGATAACCATTTCCTAGTAAGTGTCTTTTTACCAGCCACCAGCAGTATATTCATTAATTATTTATCTCTTTTCAACCATTCTTGAGGTATATATCTAAAATATATGGTCTTACTCTCTAAGGATATCTCATATTTAAAGATGTCTTGTAGGGCATTGTGTATCCCCCTCCAATATTTTCTGATAACAGAGCAGTCACAAAAAATATGATAATGATTTGCATTTTGATTTCCACAATTTCTCCAGCAAACAGGGAGGTTACTATCATAATGGGATTTCTGAGAGGGTGTAATAAAATATCTTATCAAGTTTTTCCATCCAAACTTAGGTCATTTGTAATAGTTTAATTTTATGTTTGAGAAGTTAAGTATTCATTTTGTCGGAAATTCATCAGAAAGGCTACAAATAAGCGCTATTATTTCCAGCACAATTGAGAGTTACTCTCCAAGATGGGACTTATCAGCTGTTCAAATCTCTAGCGGATGCTCAAAGATTCCTTGAAGAATAGTACTTCTTTTTTCTACTACGAGTTGACTAATGTATTGTAATTTAACTATTTGTATTAAATTTTCTTTTCTTTGCTTCATGCTAATAATTAGTCTATAGATTTGGATCTTTTATAATTTGATGATTTTTGTGTGATAGCTAACAGTGTATTTCTTACACACGGTAAAGGTCAGTTTTTTTGGTTTATCCTGAGTTTGTTCTTTTTATATTATTATTTTGTTAGTTTTGAAAGTAACTTATTAGGTTCTTCTTTTAAGTTCATATACATTTTTAAAATATTTTTAACGCTTAAATATTAAGGTTTTTTTAATAAAAAACTTTTCTAAGATGTCGTTTCTTTTCCCCAAAAGACCTTAGTGCTTGGATACGTCACATCCGTTCGGATCTGTCTGAATAAGTTTAAGGCCTTTCTTTTAAAATACTAATACAATATTATCCATTTATGGGTTTTAACATTTTAGTTTTTTTTCTTTTTTTTCTTTTAATCCTTTTGTTTTTATATATATAAAAAACACTAATTTTATAGTTTAATCTTTGTTATATTAATCCTTTCTTTAAATATGGGTGGTTTATATCTGTTTTTTTTTACTTTTTTGTTTGAGTTGCCATCTTGAGACATGGGGGTAAAATTCATTTTAGATTGCTTGCTTGCCTCTTTTTGGCTTTTTTTCCTGGGGTTTTGAGGGTGGAGGGAGGGGGACTTTTCTTTTTGCTTGCTTCATGCTTAGTTTTACTTCATGGGCTGACTTGAAACTACAAAAATGGTTGCAGTGTCATGACTTCCGGTTCCTCCTTGAACTTACTTCCCTCTTCTGGATTCATGGGGTCATCTTTTGTTTAACCTTATATGTTAATTGTAATAAATGTTGGCAATATGGATAAGATTATTAATTTTGTTTCTTGGAATACTAATGGTTTAAATCATCCGATCAAACGGAAAAAAGTATTCAAAGTATTCCACAGAATGAATGCTAGTATTATCTTTCTACAAGAGACCCATGTGAGGAAGGTGGATAGTCAATGTTTTTTTTAGGTTTTGGAAAGGCCTCGAATTCCAAAGCCAAAGTAAGAGGCGTTTCCATTTTTATAGATTCTTCAACCTCTTTTATACACTATGAAACAATTTCAGACACACAAGGTAGATTTTTGCTTACTTTTTTTGTTCACTTTTTAATCAAAAAGTTGTTTTAGTTAATGTTTATGCTCCAAATACTGATTGTCCTGAATTTTTTAAGTGTCTATTTACATCCTTTCCTAATTTGAATCAGTACATGTTGATAATGGGTGGGGATTTCAACTGTTGTTTAAACCCTTCGATGGATAGATCTAAGCCCACTCAAGCTCTTCCGAATAAATTGGCCTCTCTGATTAATTCCTTTATGGTTGACTCTGGAATCACCAAAATTTGGCGTTTTTTACACCCCAGTGACAAAGAATTTTCATACTTTTCCCATGTTTATCATAATTATTGAAGAATTGACTACTTCTTTATTGATCATCGTTTACTTACAGATATTATTGATTCTAAATATGATTCTATTACTATTTCTGATCATGCACCTTTGAAGCTATCTATTAAAACAATGGATTCATCTTCTAATGCTAAATCTTGGAGGTTTAACTCTATTTTATTGCAGGACCCAGACTTTCTTAATTTTATTAAACAACAAATTGATTTGTTTTTCTCAACAAATTTTACAGAAGAGATCTCTAGTGGAATATTATGGGACACTTTTAAAGCATTTATTCGTGGACATATTATTTCATACTCTGCTGGAGTTAGGAAACTAATTAATTCAGAAATATTAACATTGGTTGATAAAATTAAAGCAATTGATAAGATTTATTCAGTGACCCCTAGCAAAGAACTTTATAAAGAAAGAGTTGAACTTCAAATGGAACATAGTCTGTTATTATCCTCTTCGATTGAAAATCAGTTAATTAAATCTAGAACCCAGCTTTATGTACCTGGAGATAAATCTGGCAAATTATTGGCTAATCAATTGAAACTGCTTTGGTTAAAAGACAAATTACTAAGAT
The DNA here is from genome assembly GCF_030144855.1 of Hypanus sabinus. Taxonomy (NCBI): domain Eukaryota; kingdom Metazoa; phylum Chordata; class Chondrichthyes; order Myliobatiformes; family Dasyatidae; genus Hypanus; species Hypanus sabinus. Next base: position 41,921,481 of record NC_082716.1, on the reverse strand, counting down.
TCGTAAACGAGATGGCGCTTTGACGATTGATCATAAAGAGATAAATAAAGCCTTTCAAGATTTTTATAATTCTTTATATCAATCAGAATTTGTTGAGGATTCTTCTATAATGGATGAATTTTTAAGAAAATTGAATATCCCAAAATTAACTACAGAAGATGGCATACTCCTAGGCGCACCTATTATGGAAACTGAAATAAAACAGGCTATTTTTTCAATGAATTCAGGTAAAGCCCCGGGTCCGGATGGTTATACTGCGGAATTTTTAAAATCCTTTTCCTCTATACTCTCTCCTTGGCTTTATAAAAATTTTAAAGATGTGTTAACTGAAGGTAAATTGCCACAATCTCTTTATGATGCCTCTATTTCTCTAATTTTTAAAAGACCCCACTGAATGTGCATTCTATCAGCCTATATCTTTGCTGAATACGGACTTTAAAATTTTTAGTAAAACTTCGGCCACTAGATTAGAAAATATATTACCTCAAATTATATCTGAAGATCAGACTGGATTTATTAAAAATCGTTATTCATCTTTTAACATCAGATAATTGATTAATATTATTTATACTCCTTCATCCAAAATACCAAAATGTGTCATTTCTTTAGATGCTGAAAAAGCATTTGATAGAGTTGAGTGGCCATCTTTATTTAATACGTTGCAGTATTTTAATTTTAGTTCGAAATTTATATCATGGATTAAGTTAATATATTATAAACCTTTGGCTTCGGTTTTCACCAATAATCAAAGATCTCCTTTTTTACAGTTATTTTGAGGTACGAGGCAAGGCTGTCCTTTAAGTCCTTTACTATTTGACATTGTTTTGGAACCTTTAGCTATAGCCATTTGTGAATCACCTAATATTTTGGGTATTACCTGTGGGGAAGGGACTTATAAGTTATCATTATATGCTGATGATTTGTTACTATACATATCTGACCCTGAGAGATCTATTCCTGCTATTTCATCCTTGCTTGCTCAGTTTAGTAGCTTTTCTGGTTACAAACTGAATTTTAATAAGAGTAAATTATTTCCATTAAATATGCAAGTTCCAATTTATAATCACTTACTTAAAGTTGTCGCAGATCATTTTACTTATTTGGGTATTAAAATTACCAAGAGACATAAGGATTTATTTAAAGTTATTTTTTTACCTTTAATTGACCAAATTAACCAACTTGTTATCAGGTGGTCCCCATTATCTTTGTCATTGGTTGGTCAAATTAATGCTATTAAGATGATAGTGTTACCCAAAATTTTATATTTATTCCAAGCACTACCAATTTTTATTCCTAAATCTTTTTTTGATATTATTGACTCTAAAATATCTTTGTATCTATGGCAGAATAAAAATCCTAGACTAAGCAAAAAATATTTACAGAAGCCTAAGAAGGAGGATGGTTTGGCTTTGCCAAACTTGAGATTTTACTATTGGGCAGTCAATATTCGATATTTAATATTTTGAACACAAGAATCGATTATAGTATCTTGCTAAAATCGTGATCTATTTTTAGATAATAGTTTTATGTCCTTTGAACAGCTACTTAATAAACATAATTTATCTAAAACTCATTTTTTTAGATACTTGCAAGTTAGAAATTTCTTGGATAATATGTTACAGTCTTTTCCAAAATTATGTCCAATGGACATTACGGAAAAAATGTTAGCTCTGAATCCTGGCCAGACGGGTCTAGTAGCCACCATTTATAATATGATCATGAAAATATAGCCAGAAGTATCAGAAAAAATTAAGAAGGAATGGGAAAAAGAACTTCATTCTCTTATACCCACTGAGCAGTGGGAGAAAATTTTACAATTAGTCAATTCCTTTTCTATTTGTGCTAAACATGCCCTAATACAATTTAAGAATGTACATAGGGCTCACATGTCCAAGGATAAACTTGCTCGATTTTACTCTCATGTTAATCCAACCTGTGACAGATGTCATTCTGAAGTAGCTTCATTGACCCACATGTTTTGGTCTTGCCCTTATTTGCAAAATTCTTGGAAAGATATTTTTGGTACTATTTCAACAGTTCTGAATATCAAATTGCAACCGCATCCTATTATTACAATTTTTGGTTTACCAATGGTGGATAATATTTGTTTATCCCCCTCAGCCCGGCGAATGATTGCATTTGTTACATTAATGGCTAGAAGATCTATCCTATTGAATTGGAAAGAAATAAATCCTCCAACTATATTTCAGTGGTTTTCTCAAACTATCTCTTGTTTGAGTTTAGAAAAAATTAGAAGTGTTGTCTTTGATTCTTCAGTTAAATTTGAAGAAACTTGGAGACCATTTATCCAACATTTTCATATCAGTTAAACTGACTTTTCCTAAACCCTGCTTCTATTATCCTTAATTATTTGGATGGAGGTGCGGAGTTATTGACATTACTGTGTATATTTGACATAATGCAATGGCCCATGTTAGATGTTTTTTTTTCATTTTTGGGGATTTTTTTTCTATTATTTCGCAATTACTATGAGTTTGGGAGGTCATTATATATGGATTATCATCATGAATGTATACTTAACCTATTAATTATGGACTTTCAAACTATTCATGTTTCATTTATGTTTGTTTAAAATCAATAAAAAGATTTTTTAAAAGTATTCATTTTGTATGACATTCATGTGTTTGTTTTTTACAGGGAAATCTTTTATTTTAAAGAGTGCATGAGATTCTATACTCATAGTATTAAGTTATATTTCAGATTAATCTCTGCAAAGTACAATTTTGAAGAAATATGGCTTTGAAGAAAAACACTAAAGAAAATAACATGAGGAATTCTGTTCATGAGGACTGTGCTCACCAATTGTTGGTATAGTGTAACAAATTTATTTAAAAACATTTGATATTTTGCCCACTGATTACAGCTTCTATCACTGTTGATGTTGACCTAACTCTACCAAGGTATATAAATATTATTTTTCTCACTAATACGGTGTGTCTGTGGTGATGCATTAATCCTATAATAATTGCTTTGCCCATGGCTTTTTGTCAGGTAATCCTAGGGTAAGGAGATACAAAAGCTATCATCTATTTTTCAATCAATTAAGAGTGTGCTTTTCTAGTTAAATGAATATGTGCCCTTGATCACCTGTCTGACTGTGTAACTGATACTTGAGTCCCAGTAAGAATAATTCTGTGTGCTTAATTGCTCTGTTATTTGATAAGTCAGCAGTTCAAGCAAACTCCAATTTATATTTCATGCCATTGTCATTGCAAGACTAAATAACTATTCACTTCAGTGGAATGTTAGAATGGATTCACAGTAAGAAAATTGCTTTAGGCACTGTGGAAGGAGAGAAGTGGCAGATGATTATAGTAGTGTACAACATTCTAATAAGCAAACCACTATCCCTGTTATTGGAACCCATTACCCTTTATGGGCAATGCTGGTACAATGTGTGTATCAAGGCAATAATAAACTATCTGGATTATAATTCAGATTCTATCTTTACCTGTAACGCTACAACTAAATTTAAGTAGTCTTCCTAAAAGATCCCAAATCATTTCACAGCAATTGTGATACTTTTGAAATATGGCCAGGGTTGCAATGTAGAAAATAAGGTAAGGATTTGCTAGAAGCAATGAATTGAATCTTTAGATAATCTTTTTAATTGATATTTAGGAACACTGGAATGAAATTTTTGGTCTTATTCATTATACCACACTACCTTTCAGAACCACTTGAGAAGACAGGTTGGCACCCAGTAACTATTGTTTGGAAAGACAACATTTCTGTCAGTACAATCCCTGGTGGGTGCTTCACTGAGGTTTCAACCTCTAGCTCGTGCTCAAAGTCCTGGTCTGGGCCTGAAATAATGTATTTCTGATTCTGACAAGCGTGCAGTCATTGGCTTACTACCATGTCCAATCTCTTCTCTCAGGATCTTCACCTTGAATTGGTGGAGATGCTTGTGAGTTCCTGAGGCACCAAGAGCAATACCTTCTGTAGTTTTGTCATCTAGTGCTGAGCTCCTGGTAGGGTCACCCATGGTGGTAAGGTCAAGGGGGATGTTCCAGACAAACAATGTTCCAACCAAAACTACAATGGTGGATTCTGTGGAAGATGATGTTATGTTACAGCAGCAGTGAGGGTACCCTAGTTATCTTTCAAGCCATGCTATTGAACCCTGCCCCCAGTCTGTCAAAGACTGTGTGGTGGCTGCCCATGCATTAGCTTCCCCACATAAAACAAAATCATGCACAGCTGTTCCCCATTAAGGGGAATCCACCCTAACCTGCCAGTTATGTGGATCCTCGATTGACCTCTCGAGCCACCTGAGGACCCACTAGTTAATAGACAACCTCTTTGGAGGACGTCACATTGGACTTGAGTGATCACAGTACTACTTAAGTGTGCAGTCTGACTTGGATCACATACACCGAAGCTCAGCCTCCAACCTCTATTGTTGACCAGTGTTTGCAACAATATTGCACATTTTAGTTGTGATATTGATTAATATTATACATTGAATGTCTGCTTGTACTATTTTAGCACTGCTGATTAAATGTCACCCATGAGTTTATAAAAACACTCCAAGTGATAATCACTAGATTTTGGCAACAGAACACATAGCAGACACCCATACACATGCCAACCTGAATGTATTGGTTTAATACATTTATTGCACCTGATAATGTTCATAAAACAACATGAAGTGAATTTTAGAATGAAAAGAAGACGCAAATTCAAGGTACCTGCCAAACTGTAATGGAAATGCTTTTACAGAGACATTGAGATCAGGTCAGCAGAAAGGCTGAAGTGTATAAAAGAGTAACATAGTTTAAAAAGCTGACGATTATTCAAAGAGAATGATGTTATGGACTATAGACTGGGTTCCTGAAGAAAAAAAATTATGTCTTCATTTCAGAGGTAAGAAGAGTAATGGTTGAGCATAATTCCTTTTTGAAATTCAGAAATAACCAACATTTCAATTTCAAAATTTTCACCTTGATGACGATTCCCTCATTTGCATTCCCTTTTGCTTTTCATCCACATATCTCTTTTCCTTCTGTCTCACTCTCCCTGTTTCTCTGTTCTTCTGTCCTTTGACTCACTCTCTTTCTCATTCTCCCTTTCCTTGGGACTCTCCAAAATGCCAACGTTTGCCAAACCTTTTACTTATTCATTATAATAAACTCTTGGCTCTGAATCAATATGTCGTTTATTGTGTTCCTGTGAAATGTCTTTGCTCTGTTAGATAATAAATAAATTCTGATCTCAGGATAAAAGAAAAACAATAGAATAAATAAAATACTCATTGGTAGAAGAAAATATAATATACTCTTTAGTTTTTGCCATATATAAAATAGGATCAGGCAGGAAAGATTCTGCTGGTGGTGAAGGCGAATTGCCGGTCAGTTGACTACTTTTCTTTTATCTTCACCATGGATGTGTTCTTCCCACACAACATATAAATTTTATTCTTGTGTTGCTTTAGGCTTTCCAAGCTGTGCACTTCATTTGCACTTCCCATTCAGTAATCTTGAAGTTATTTTACAAACAATTCTGTTGCAATGGGCAGCAGAGGAAGTGACCCAAGAGTAGGGCACGGAGATGGACTTGGACTTGACTTAGACTCTGACACGGAGCCTTGGACTGGGACTCAGAGCTTTCAAAACAAAACAGTGACAGACCACTCGAATCCCAGCTCGGAGCAGTGGCAAAACGGCCAGCAACACTCAGCAGGAAACGAGGTGACAAAAACAATGACAGACCATCGCATCCCAGCTCGGAGCAGCCGCAAAACGGCCAGACCCACTCAGCTGGATACAAGATGACAAAAACAAACAACAGACAAAACATATTTTGACATGGAGAAGTTCATGAAAATGGCCCCTTATCATTGGCGGCTTGGAAGGTTCACCGCTGCCCTGGCTACAGCCCCTTGACTTGAGGCAGGAACATCGGATGACAGGCTCTCGACTCATTCTGGGCAGCCCGGAACGAGCATAGCTGCAGTGCTGAGGTGATGGACCAGCAGCGAGTAGATGTAAGCCAGCGCTTTTATGCTGACCTGTTCAAATAAGGATCAGGCGCCCTAATCAAGGAGCCCAGTTGGAACACGGGGAAAGGAAATGAACTGAAACAAAGAGTCAACGGACCGGACCATGACAAATTGTGATATTTGAATTGTCCATTATTTTATTGTTTTCCTTTAACCTGCCTTCATTTTTTATTGCTGCAGAATTGGTTGATCTTTCTTTAATATCTTTGTTAGTTGCTAGTTTTGAAAAGTAATAACATGCATTGTAAATTTTGAGAGAAGCCACATTACTAAATGATCAAAGCTATATTGAGGTCTCAAATCAGTGTAGTCACATTTTGTATTCTATTCTTATAAGAATAAGATTGACAGCTTAATAATGCTATAAAAGAATATTTTTGATATGACCTGATTCATTGAATCATGGAGCAACCTACCTTATAATTAATAACCAGACTTTCTTGCATCACAACAGTAAAAATTTTATTTTATGAAAAGATAAAATATACTTGACAACAATTATTAAAATTGCTTTTGTTCTATTGACTTGGCATTTTGATGCCATTTGACCTGATGACAAAGACTGACATCAATTGTGAAGCATTTCCCCAGGTTTATTAGACTGTGACTTTTACAATGTCAGATTCTGCAGTATCTAGAGACTTGACAGTGCAAAACCTGGATGACGGAATTATTTAACAAACAATCGGGTCAGATCACATTGTGACAAATTGTAAGCTCCAGGTGATTTTTGCACACAAGCGTGTCACAACATCTATTCCAAACTCATAGGGAAAAAAATGGAAAATTGTTGGATCCGCCAACTGAGAGATGATGACCTCAAGTAAAACAACTCAATATTTTCTGGTTGAATCCAGCAAATAAAGAAGAAAGTAACATTAACAAGGTGAGTTGGGGTGACACACTATTGTAGCAGTTAGCGCAATCGCTTTACAGCGTCAGTGCTCTGGGTTCAGTTCCCGTCATTGTCTCTGAAGAATTTGTCTGATCTCCCTGTTTCTTTCCTCTGGGGACTCCAGCTTCCTCTCCCCTTCTGAAGATGTACAGAGTTGTAGGTTAATTGGTCATGTGGGTGTAAAAGGGTGGCACGGGCTCATTAGGCTGGAATTACGGCTTCTGTTACTGTGTTGTATCTAAATAGAATAACAGTCTGTCTTTGATGTTTTAATGTGATTTAGTAACAGTTTTCCAAGGAGAAAGATGAAACAACTATCAGAATAATCTGAACTACAGTATTTATTCAGAGACAAGGTTATTCAGAATGTTGGTGGTTAGGGTGCCCATTACAGTTTTTTATGTTACGGTTGCAACAAAATGATTATGTTGTAGAATGATCTGTACACTTGATAAAATGTAAACACACATAATTCTCAGATTCAGATTTATTTATCTCATATTGAAATACGATATGAAATCCATTGCTTGGGTTAACATCCAACACATTGCAAGGATATGCTGGGGACTGTGTTGCCATTCATTCCAACGTCAACATTGTTTACCCACAATGTTCAACACCAATAACAGCAACGTAACACAGAACAACATGAACAGCAACAGAACAGAACAAGACAAAAAGAGCAAACAAGTCCCTTTGCCTCCTTCCTCTGCACGCTGTACCCCTAGCCCCTCACTCTGACCCACGGAAGGCTGCCTGGCCTCCCAGTCCTTGGCTCCAGACTCTCAGACATCAGGTCTCCAACATCCAGTCTCTTCTCTGGATTCGCAGACTCGACCTTCAGGCCTCTACCTTTAGACTCACCGACTTCAGTCTGACCTTTTTGGCTTCCTACCTATGGACTCGCTAGACTTCGACTTTTCCCTCTGGACTTCGCAACCGATGGGTATCAATGCCAGGACTTGTTGATCACACGTTTGACCTTTGGGGCTTGACCGACATGACCTATGTAATCACTGGCCTTCGATTGTAGAGTGCCTCAGGCCTCAATTTCTGAACTCGCACCAACTGCCAGTCCTGGTGGCTTGTGGGAGTGGGGCTATCACTGGCCCATGTGAATCCTGGCTGTATGGTCTTCTGACTCTGGTTTCGCCGACCTGGGGGAATTGTTGGTGTCCTTGGCATCTGTCAATACCATTTGACCTTTGAATGCAACCTGGACACTGGACACTGAACACAGGCTCATGCCCCTGACTCTTCCTTCTCCCTTATCCCTGTCCCTGGATCCTAATCTGAACCACTATCCCCCAAACTATTCTGATGAATCTAAAGAAAAACTAACTTTTTGAGCCATGACACCAACAGACATCACAGCTGGTTGCCAACTTGACTTGAACACCAGATCCTGCCTCTGTCTCTTTATTTTTTGCCTCTGACTTCAAACTTTCCCTCATCCTGTCCCTAAAACCTAACTTCCTGTGGTCCCTAATACATTTGTGCAAACTTATTTTAAAAAAACCATGTCTGTGCCACGACATAGATAGACATCACAGTTCAACACCATCTGGATTGGGAGTTAGAAAAAAAAATTCCTTCTATTACACATCATAGGAAAATGCTGAATGCAGTTCTAACTAAAGGGATTTAAATAGTTTGCAAAGCTTGCTTGATAGCTCTTTGAAAGCTGGGGAGCTTACCAACCCTAGAACTTGATTATCTGTGTTTGAGAATTATGTCCTACTGATGAAATATTCTGGCCTTCATCCAGACAAGTACCTCAATATGTGTCATTAGTTGTGATGGATATTTGCTTCCTGGGCATTTTCCTCATGTTTTGCTAAGCTCACTTTCTAAACACTGCAGCTGTAAGTAAACTTCCAACCAATATTTCTTTGTTTAGCTTCTGTTCACAAGCTGGAGTCAGTCTTCAGTTCTTATACTGTAAATGGAATGCAGTAATCAGTTTGAAGTGTAAGCATGCTACTAACTGAGAAGCAACTTTGAAAACAAAAATAGCAGGCACTCTGTCTACAGAAAACAAATGCTGGTAACTGCATATGGTTTATTACTGCTCAAATAGTGCAGTATAAGACAAAGGGTGATTTTCTTAAAGCACGTTTCAAAACAGAAGCTAACTATATTGTTCAGTTCAAGGAAGCTTTCAGACCAGATGGAAACAAACACTTACCATATAAATAATTGATCTATTAATGTGGGGGGTTCTATGTACTGAAAGAAGTTAGTTTTACATCATTAACTGAAATCTGTGTCTCTGAAAAGCTTTCTAAACTTTTGTGTAAATGGGGTATCCAAGGAAATATCAAATATGCATGAGATCACCTAAGTGGCAAAGAGAAAATGTGTAAATGTAGAGAGAGGTTCAGAGTTATTAGAAAAAGAGTAAGGGACATCAAGAAGAATGATAGAAACATGAGATGAACTAAAATTCATTCCACTACCTTCAAATTCTGAAATGGACGATTCATTCTTCTACATCATTGATATATCTTTTTAGTTTATAGGAAATGTTGTGGAAATCCTTTAATGTTTTAGAAATGCTTTGTGTTTTGGAAAACCATTGTGGTTTGGAAATGCTTTGTGCTTTACAAATGGTTTGCATTTTAGAAATGGCTTGTAATTTCATAGTGTTTAAGATAGAAATACTCTAAGCTTAAAATGTGTTTAAGAGAGTGCTTGGATTTAAATGCATATCACTGAAAATAAATGAACAGTTTTAAACTATTATTATTTGGAAGTATCTTCTCCTTGGTAGGGAGAGGGGACCCACCACTCAAATAGTGGGTCTTGGTAGCTAAACTCACCGTGGAGAATAAACAGGGAATTAAACCAGTGTTGAGCCACATGGCCAGACTCAGTGCCAGAGGCACAGCTACTGTTGCTTTCTCCAGGTAGGTCACACCCACCCACCCCCCCCCCAACAGTACTCAAAATGGAGTACTTATTGTTGAGGGGGACAGCCACAGTGGTGTTTTCCACTATCTGATGTTCTCCCTTCCCTCTCCTGACAGTCATCCATTTATCTGTCTCCTGCAGTCTTGGGGTGACTACCTTCCTGTAGCTCCTATCTGTCACAGCTTCGCTTTCCCTAACAAGCGAGAGATTATCAAGCTGCAGCTCCAGTTCCTTAACATGGTTTCTAAGGAGCTGCATCTCAATGCATCTGGTGTAGATGTGGCCATCGGGGAGGCTGGGAGTCTCCTGGAAATCCCACCTCTGACACCCAGAGCAGAGCACTGGCTCTGTAGACATGCCTCCTATTCTCTCAAGATTTAAATGTGTTCCTCCAATAGTATCACACAAATGGTGTGACGCCTCTCCCTCTCTCTGATGCCGCATTCAAATAATTGAATAATATTAAGAGTGCTTTGTCCCAAAATAGATAGAAACCAAATTAGCCATAGGTTGTTCATTAAAATAATTTAATTATCTTTTACTGTCAGGATTGATACTTGCTACTTCAATCAACTTCTTTGGTACTTAAAATGATTACATGTAGAATCTTATTCTTTTAGGTTTTCATTGGTGTTAGAAATTATTTAAAATTTTTTTTCTTTTACTTATTTTTGCTTTCTCATTGTTTTTCTCTTAATCTGATATTTCTTTCTTTTTCCTCTCCCTCAAAGCTACCTGATTTGATGTTGAATATGTGACCTATAATTTTCACTTCTCACTTAGCCTAGATCCTTCAGTCTGTTAGGTTAAGGGCATTGAAGCTTTCTTAACCAATTCAAGCAGATCCCAGATTTGTGCATTGGGTGCTGAACTGTTTCCATTTACCCTTATAGCAACTTGCCCAGAATACCACCGCAAGAGAAAATGGCCACTGTTTGCTGATGAGTTAAAGGAATTTTCAAGCTAACATAATACAAGTTAATTTGAAACACCTTATTTTCATAAAATAATCATTTAAGCCTTGGAATAGTCCTACTCACTCTCAAGGCTAATGGAGCACTAAACATGCTGTGGTTATCCTTCACTAAAGGACTACCCACAGTATAAATGCTGATTGTTTGTTCTCATTGCCCATTCCCTGATCAACAATCACCTCTTCTCAGTTTGGTCTAAAAATGTTATTGCATGCACACTCCAGGAACAACTATTCCACAGTTGTATCATTAGCTAAAACTGAAGGGCTGGAGGAACTCAGCAGGTTGGGTGGCAGCTGGACAGGCAAAGGAATGGATAGTATTTCAAACTGAGGCTTCAGTAGTTTGTCTGTTTATGGTCCAGATTTTAGCATCTGCATTCTCTTGTGTCTCCATATCATTATTAATTTGGTTTGACACCAATGTCGCCCCTATTATAGGTAGCTCCGATTTCATTCCCTGCATCATCACTGCTCCTTGGATGTAAAAGATTCCATCGATCTGTTTGCAGAAAAGAAAGCCTTGTCCAATAAAGCAGCAAATGGTAGAAACTGTACTAGGTAATTTCATACTTGTCTCTCTTTCCCCAGTTCTGATGACAGATTATTCACTTACAACATTAACTTAGCTTCTCCCTCGACAGATGTTGGCTGATCTGTAGAAGGAGACCTGACCAATGACCCTGTGATTTCAGTCCCTGAGGCCAATGTGAGAGCATGCTTCAGGGAGGTGAAACCACAGAAAGCATCTGGCCCAGACAAAGTACCTGGCCAAATACTAAAGACCTGTGCTGATCAACATTTGGTTTAAATGGTGCTGGTGAAACACAGTGACGATGCACTGATAGCAAACAAAACTACAAACTACTTTATTAATTATACTCCTCTAAAATGATCGCTGCAATCATTTCCTGTAACTGCCCTTGCGGAGTTGAGCTTTTGACCCACCTACACGACCTGGGATATTTGTAATGTAAACTGAAGTCTTGAAGGTGTAGGAATACTGTGGCATGGCACGTGTGAATTGAATTGAGGTGGTGGGGCCCGGGACAAGAGTGGGGCACAAGCCCAATGTTTGGTCATTGCTGAGGTGCACTTGGAGGCCATTTGAGATGGCAGAACTGAGATGGGGCTGAATTGAGGTGGTGGGGCCTGGCCCCGAGAGTAGGGAACAAGCCAGTGTTTGACCGAGTTAAACACGGGCCAGGTAGGACCAAATTGTGGCAGAGGTCTCCGCGCCCAAGAGCATATAAGATCATCAGTGCCTGGGTTTGAGGGCAAGGGATGACTCGCTGTTTGGCTGATGTAAGCACTGGGCCAGATTGAAAAGGTTAGGGTTTCAGGGCCGGAGGTGAGGGATGGGCCAGTGTTCAGTTCACTGATTGGTGTACTGTACTGAAATGAGGCTGTGGCCTGCAGCTAACAGGCTCCTGGATCAGCTGTGACTGGCTTCGTGGCTATGGGCTCACCATCGTGGACAGCAGTTCTGAATGTTATTTGTATACGTTTATGGCTTGCACAGTGTGTTTTTTTCCCTACACATTGGATGTATGAATATTTTGTTTTTAATAAGTTCTATTGGGTTTATTTGTTTAGTGGCTGCCTGTAACGAGGCAGATCTCAAGATTGTGTAAAGTATACATACTTTGATAATAAGTGGACTTTGAACTTTTGAACTGGCTGGAGTGTTCACTAAGATCTTAATCTCTCGCTTCAACAGTCTGAGGTACCCATCTGTTTCAAGCAGGCTTCATTTATACTGGTGCCTAAGAAGAATGTAATGACCTGCCTGAGTAACTAGCATCATAGTATATACATCCACTGTGATGAAGTGCTTTGAGAGGTTGGTGATGAAACGTATCAACTCTTGCCTGAGAAGTGACATGGATAACTTCATGCCACTCCAGTTTGCCTACTGGAGCAACAGGTCCACAGCAGGTTATTTCATTGGCTCTTCCCTCAACCCTGGTACATCTGGACAGCAAAGGTGCATACATCACGATGCTCTTTATCAACTACAAATTGACATTCAGCACTATCATCTCCTCAAAGCTAATCAATAAGCTTCAAGACCTTGGCCTAAATACCTCCTTGTGCAACTGGATCCTTGATTTCCTCACTTGCAGACCCCAGTCAGTTTGGATTGGCAGCAACATCTTCTCCACAACCTCCATCAGCACAGGTTTACCACAAGGCTGTGTGCTTAGCACCCTGCTCTACATGCTTTATACACATGACTGTGTGGCTGAGTATAGCTCCATTGCCATATTTAAGTTTGCTGATGACACCACTATCATTAGCCAAATCAAAAGCAGTGATGAATCAGCAAATAGGATGGAGATTGAAAATCTGGCTCAGCAGTGCCATGACAATAATCCCTCACTTAGTGTCAGCAAGACCAAGGAGCTGTTTATTGACCAGAGGTCCATAAGCCAGTCCTCATTGAGAAATCAGAGGTGGACAGGGTCAGCAACTTTAAATTTGTCAGTGTTATCATGAGCCAACATGTGAATACAATTATGAAGAAAGCACAGTTGTACTTCTACTTCCTTAGAAACGTTCAAGATTCAGCATGACATCTAAAACTTTGTCAAACTTTGAACGAAGTGTGTTGGGAAGTATATTGAGTAGTTGCATCACATCCTGGACTCACTTTCAAGTACTCTTCATGCCATGTTCTCGATATTTATTGTTTATTTATTTATTGCTATTAATTCTTTATTCCTGTTATATTTGCACAGCTTGTTGTCTTTTGTACATTAGTTGGTTGTCCATTCTGTTGGGTGTGGTCTTTTATTGATTCTATTATGTTTCTTGGACTTTTTTTTGAGTGGGCCCATAAGAAAACAAATGTCAGGGTTGTATATAGTGACATATATGTACTTTGATAATAAATTTACTTTGAACTTTGTTGTGCCTTTCCACTGCTGTCTGCACTATTTGTGAATTACAGCATCTGCAGTATTTTATTTGAGATATCCCCAATATCCAGGTCAACATTTATCTTCGAACCATCGTGAAAGGAATAACAAGACAACTGGTTGTTCTGATCTTATAGGAACTAGCAATGGTCTTACTGGCTGCTCTGTTTTCTGTACCTCATTTGGGACCACACTACAATAGTTTAACATTAACAACAATTAGGCGAATCAGCTTTTATTGCACCAGGCAGCAAGTGTCCCAGAGCTCAATGACTTCCAGAGTAAAGGACTGTTGTCAAGCCTCAATCATGCAAATCATTTCCAACCTGATTGCTGGTTCTCCCTGACCTACTTAATTGGAAACAGCTGTCAGCTCAAACACATACTATGCCACGTCTAAGTCTACATATTTTTAAAATGGAGTATCTTCTTTTATGCTAATCGTGATAAAGTAGCATTAAACTGGGAATTAGCAGTCCTCCAGTGCACTCTTTCTAGAGGTTGTGAATCACTTACAATACAAACAGACCAAAACTCAATACAATGGTCTAACTTAGGCCCAACTAGGATCTTGTTCGGAACTATAAATGTACCTCAACAGCCGATTTGCTTGTTTGATTTGACAATTTGTTCCTCTCTTCTAGATTATTAAGGGATTGGACAAGATAGAGGCAGGAAATACGTTTCAGTTGCTAGGAGAGTCCAGTACCAGAGGGCATGGTTTAAGAATAAGGGGTAGGTCATTTAGGACAGAGTTAAGGAACAGCTTCTTCTCCCTGAGAGTTGTGGGGGTGTGGAATGCACTGCCTCAGAAGGCAGTGGAGGCTAATTCTCTGGATGCTTTCAAGAAGGAGCTAGATAGGTATCTTATGGATAGGGGAATCAAGGGATATGGGGACAAGGCAGTAACCGGGTATTGATAGTAGATGATCAGCCATGATCTCAGAATGGCAGTGCAGGCTCGAAGGGCCGAATGGACTACTTCAGCACCAATTGTCTATTGTCTATTTGCAATGTGATTGAAGTATAAATTTAAAATATAAGACAAAATCTACTCAAATTCAACATTTCCTGTAATGTTGACTGGTTTTAAAGCATCACTCACAGGAGAGAACAAAGAATGCTTCAATTATTGGAGCATAGATACATTCCATTGTAAAGTGCTCATGCAATTCATAAGCATGCAATGCAGGATCATATAAGCATTAGTTATTTTAGTTCCATTAATATTGCAAAAGACAAATAACCTCCATAATTTTTTCTTGATTGTTTGTGAGTAGAAGTATTATTTTCAAGAAGACATGTTTAACTCCCTGCCTTTGGTTAAGTTGTCAGCGGTCTTTCGAATAAACAGGCTTTTTCAATGCAGTGATTATATTAACATTTATATTTTGAAAAAAGAGAAATAAAACTTTACAGAGAGCAGTTCTGGGCCTACAGTTAATTCTTAACGCCATGTTTGAGGTTGAGTTTACAATGATGTATTCTTTTCCCTGGGCATGATGCCAACAGTTATCAACTTTTGCTTTATGTCAGATGTTGTCCCAATCTTTGGCTCTGGTTATTGTCACTGAGTAAAAGACATGTTTCTTAATTGTCAGCATAAAATGACTTTGGTAATATGTATTTTTTATACAAAGGTGATTAATAATTTTTAAGTCTCCACGTTAAATTATTCCCACAAAAGATTTTAAATTCTGTCAATTTTAAGCTATACCTTTTCCATATCTTGCCAGTTCTGGCATATCAGGTGGACAGTGTGGGGCTATTTCTTTTGAAGGCCAACGCCTGTGTAATTTCAGATCTGTTACACGTACGGAACCTGAATGCCATCCCCTTAGCTGACATCATATTCTCTTCACCATAATTCCTGTTCCGGTTGATTTCCATTCCTCCCATTCTTCAAATCTTCCCAGTTTGGAATTTGGAGTTGTATGCTTTAACTGTTTTTTTTTTGTAGTGCTCCTCTGCTTTTTAACATCTCCATTTGATATGCAGTTTCCCCAGAACTCTCCTTTATGACTAGCTTTCCCCTTGCTGGCCAGACCTTGGTGTGCATAGTTTCAGGGCTACGGGATTCCATTTTCAGCGAGTGTACTATTGTACAGCACAATGTGGTGTACCATGGTGTATGGTCCACTATGTCGTGCTGACATATATACACTTACTCCATGATCAATCCCTTCTACACGACCTATGCCCATTTTTATATCCATGTGCCCATCTAAGAGTTTTTATTGTTCCTGTTCTGTCAGATTCTTCCACCAACAACATCAGTGCAGTCCAGGCACCACCACTGATATCTCCCCTAAACTTTCCTCCACTCATGTCAAGCAGGTATCCTCTAGTATTACTTATTGTTGTCTGTCCTTTCTGGCTATACCTCTCATAATCTGATACATCTCTGCCTAGTCACCCCTCATCTTCCATTGCTCCAAAGCTTTTCTTCAGAAGGTATGCCCTATAGTCAGAATCAGAAAGGGGTTTAAAATCATTGGCATATCTCATGAAATTTGTTGTTTTAGTGCACAGCAGTACATTGCAGTACATAATAATATTTTAAAAAACTATAAATTACAATAAGAAGTATATGTATAAATATTAACAAATCTGTAGTGCAAAAAGAGGAGGTGAAATAGTGAGGTAGTGTTCATGGGTTCATCATCCATTCAGAAATCTAATGGTGGAGGGGAAAAAGCTGTTCCTGAAACGTCTTCAGGCTCCTGTACCAGGGAACCAGGGAAAGGACAGGTCTATAGCAAAAGAGAGGGCTTACAAGGAAGTGAAAACAAGTGGGAAGATTGAGGATTGGGATGCTTTTAAAGACTTGCAGAA
The DNA here is from genome assembly GCF_030144855.1 of Hypanus sabinus. Taxonomy (NCBI): domain Eukaryota; kingdom Metazoa; phylum Chordata; class Chondrichthyes; order Myliobatiformes; family Dasyatidae; genus Hypanus; species Hypanus sabinus. Next base: position 41,904,919 of record NC_082716.1, on the reverse strand, counting down.
TGAAACTAAGAAGGTCACTAGGGATGAAAAGAATTATGAAAGGAAGCTGGTGACTCATATCAAAGAAAATACTAAAAGCTTTTTGAAATATATAAAGGGTAAAAGAGAGTCAAGGGTAGATATAGGACCAATGGAAAATGACACTGCAGATATTGTAATGAGAGGTGCAGAGGAACTGTCTTCACAGTGGAAAGTGTCTGTAGTATACCGGACATTCAAGAGTGTCAGGGAAGTGAGGTTTGTGCAGTGAAAATTACGACTGAGAAGGTGCTCAGGAAGCTTAATAGTCTGAGGGTGGATAAATCCCCAGAACCTAATGGAATGCACCCTTGGGTTCTGAAGGAAGTAGCTGGAGAGATTGTGGAGACATTAACGATGATCTTTCAAGAATCAATATATTCTGGCATTGTACTGGATAACTGAAAAATTGCAAATGTTACTCCACTGTTTAAGAAGGGTGAGAGGCAGCAGAAAGGAAACTATAGACCTGTTAGCCTGACATCAGTGGTTAGGAAGTTGTTGGAATCAACTATCAGGGATGAGATTATGGAGTACCTGGAGGCACATGACAAAATAGGCCAAAGCCAGTCTGGTTTCCTGAAAGGAAAATCCTGCTTGACTAACCTACTGCAATTTTTTGAAGAAATTACAAGCAGGTTAGACAAAGAAGATGAAGTAGATGTGAGGGTGTAATTGGATTTTCGGAAGTCCTTTGACAAAGTGCCGCACATGAGGCTGCTTAGCAAGATAACAGCCCATGGAATTTCAGTGGAGTTACTAGCATGGGTGGAACTTTGGCTAATCGGCAGAAAATGGAGAGTGGGAATAAAGGAATCCTATTCTGGCTCGCTGCTTTTTATGATGTATGTCAATGATTTGGACTATGGTATTAATGGATTTGTGGCTAAATTTGCCAGTGATACAAAGATAGGTGGAGGAGTGGGTAGTGTTGAGGAAACAGCGAGCCTTAGATAGTTTAGGGGAATGGGCAAAGAAGTGGCAAATGAAACGCAATGTTGGAAAGTGTATGGTCATGCACTTTGATGAAAGAAACAAACAAGCAGGCTAATATTTAGATGGGGAGAGAATTCAAATTGCAGAGATGAAAAAGGACTTGGGGGTCCTTGTGCAGGATACCCTGAAGGTTAACCTCCAGGTTGAGTCAGTTATGAAGAAGGCGAAAGCGATGTTGGTATTCATTTCTAGAGGTATAGAATTTAAGATCAAGGATGTGATGTTGAGCCTCTATAAGGCAATCGTGAAACTACACAGGGTATTGTGTGCAGTTTTGGGCTCCTTATTTTAAAAATGTCATTGGAGAGGGTTCAGAGAAGATTCACAGGAATGATTCCAGGAATGAAAGGGTTAACATATGAAGAACATCTGGCCCCTCTTGGACTGTAATCCCTGGAGTTCAGGAGAATGAGGGGGGATCTCACAGAAACACTCCGAATGTTGAAAGGCCTGAACAGATTAGATATGACAAAGTTATATCCTATGGTAGGGGATTCTAGGACAAGAGGACACAACTTCAGGATTGAAGGATGTCCATTTAGAACTGAGATGTGGAGAAATTACTTTAGTCAGAGGGTGGTAAATCTGTGGAATTTGTTGTCACGAGCAGCTGTGGAGGCCAGGTCATTGGGTGTATTTAAGGCAGAGATAGCTAGGTTCTTGATTAGCCAGGGCATCAAAGGGTATGGGGTGAAGGCAGGGGAGTAGGGATGACTGGAAGAACTAGATGAGCCCAAGATTGAATAGTGGAGCTGACTTGATAGGCTGAATGGCCAATTTCTGCTCCTATACCTTATGTCTTATTTGGCATCTGGAGGGTTATCTGTGCATACGACATGAGGATGAGGTTTTCATTAAATACCGCAAATCTGTTTTCACTAAGGAGCAGAACATTGTATTTGGAGAATTCGGGGAGAGAGATGCTGAAGTTCTAGCACCTGGGAAGCATTGATAACTTAAGAATAAAAAAATTGTAATTTTACTCGGGAAGGCAGCAGAGATAAGCCAAGTCTGCAATAATATGGTAATTATTGAAAAAAATTGCACTTGGAAAGGCTGGGATTAATTAAAACTAATGAACACAGCTTTGTTAGCTTTGTTAAGACACATCCTCTCTGATCAATTTGACTTTTTCAAAGAATACAGTATACTGATAAAGACTGTGAAGCTGATGTTATCTACATAGACTTCGGCAAGGTCCCATGTAGGAGACAATTCCAATTCAATCCAAAACTGGCCTGTAAATAGGAAGCAGAGGATAATGCATGAGAGAGATTTTTTGTGATTGAAAGCCTGTAACCAATGGTTGCAGAGATCAATGTTTGGCCTTTTCTTTTTGTCAAATATACTGATGATTCAACTGCAGGTATATGATTTAAAAAAACATATCTGACACAAAATTTGATGGGTTTGTTGATAGTTAAGAGGGCTGAGTTGGGCTCCAGGAGTTGGTGAGATGGATAGAGCAATGGGCAGATGGAATTTAATCCTGGCAAATGTACACTGTTGCATTTACAGAGGAATAATAAAGTCAAAGACACATGGTGGGCAAGAGTGATTTTGTTGTCTCTCAATATCTATATTTGGTCGCAGATCAGCACATTTGACCTGGATCGGCAGAGATCGGACCCAGTTCAGAGGTCACTCTTTCCTGAAGGACTGAGTTAATGCGGGTACTATGAAGATGAAAACACATTTCCCATATTCTGAGATTTAGGTGATTGTTGTACTGTACTCTATATTGGTTTGCTAAGCAGCCACAATGTAACACAACTGCTTCGCTCCTTCTGTCAAAGAGGAAGTGATTTTACTGCCTTCAAAGGGCTGTGAATATTTCGACTTTTCTTCCCAAGGGGACCATGAAAGTTCATTTACTGAATAGATATTTGGATTGTCATAGGATTAAAGGAAATGAAGATAGGAGAAAGTTCCATTACCTTATTGAATAGTGCAGGTTCATAATGCCTTATGGCTACCCACTTTTGACTTCTTATGTTCTTATTTTTTAAAACTGATATTTCACTAATTAACCAAAGACCTGAGAAATGGACCAATGTCATTTCCATCTAGATCTTGAGAAATTATGACATTCTCTTCCATTTACCCAGTAAAAATTTATGATTCAAAACTTCATAAAGGATTGCATAATATCACTGGAAAGAGAATTAAAACAATCTGTAGACAAGAATCTTCTTCAAGATATCAATGTTAAATGACTGTAACAAAGACAGACAACTGCTTAGCAATAGATATTTCTGGGTGATCAGGAGCAGCACAGCATAAAAAGATTCTTGAGATTATTTGATGTGGAGTAGTTTCTGGCATTTTGAAATCTAATATTACATGCCATCAAAAGAACTTGTCGTACAGATTTCAAAAATTCATAGGAGAGCTATTGCAAATGTTAACCCTACATATACTTAATTCCTGATGCTTTTTACTTACTGTATTTAAAATAAAACCAGCTGAGAAATGAGGTCAATGGATTATAATAAAATCAGACCATTTTGAACTTTGATGTTGGCTTGAAGCCATCTGTGTAAAACTGTAGAAATGTTAAATGCTCAAGGGGAAGTGAATGAATTGTGCAGGGTGTGTCCACTTGATGGATTAGGTGATCCAATCATATTTCACAGTAATATATTTAACTGAAGACTAGTTACAGTATATTAATTTTTTTGTCATTCTTACAATAATTAATTTTATAAGGAGCAAGAACCCTCACCTAGGTCTGTTATTGGCAGATTGTGTATTAGTTGGGTTGTAACTGTGAATACAATGGTTCTTCACTCAGCCTAGTAAACACTTAGGGTGCAGATTGTTTCTACTCATTTTTGATACATTAGGCGATATAATGTTCAAGCTGGACTGTGTGTATCTATACACTACTGGGAAACCGTACCATCAATTGCTGGATGTTGTTGCTCAGCGTCTTGGACCATACATATGTGTTTTGCTTTTCAAGTGACTAAGCTTATTTGCTCGCTATTTTGAATTATGTTACTTGCTATTTTTAAATGCTTGCTTGCTATTTTAAATGTTTTACACCTTGGCCCCAGAGGAATGCCAAGGTGTATCTATGTATGGTTTCAACGATAATTGATTTGATTTAATTAAGAGATGACAATTTTTAGCTCTAGTGTCCATTTGAGAATCCCACACAAAAAAACCAATTGGCCAAAATCCAATTTTAGATGGGATGGGTGTGGTTTACACTCAGGAACAATTGCTGAAACAGATCTGTGTAATTCCTGAGGAAATATTATTGTATATTTGCGTATCTCAGTACTTTGGTGCATCACAGTCATTAAAGGTGTTAGCCCAGAAAGGCAGATTCTGCATGGTACCCACTCAGCAGAGATGTTTAGTAACACACAAAATGATGGAGAAAATCAGCAAATCAGGCAGCATCTATGAAGGGAAATCAACATTCGACATTTCAGGCTGAGACCCAAATCGCCCACCTCCTTATTATCTGAGCATACAGTTGATCAGGGCACAGGTATGTATCTACCTCTATGCTCATTATGACAGACACCATCTCCTCTTTTTTAATATTGATATGTTTCAGGACAACATTGTTTTCTTCCCTAAATTCCCTAGCTTCCGTTACTTTCTCCATGGTAAATAGATACAAGAAGTATTCACTTGGGACCTCGTTTTATTGTCCCTAGCTCCACACATAAATGGCACACCGCTCCTTAAGGGGATGTACCATTTCTCTGGTTACCCTTTGGCTCTTAATATACATAGAATCTTCTCGGATTCTCCATTATCTTATCTGCCAAGGCTATCTCATGTTTCTATTTTGCCCTCCTGAATTCCTTCTCAAATATCCTCCTACATCCTTTATTCTCCTAAAGGGATTCTGTTCTATTCATTCTGTCCAACATGGTCAATATCTGCTGCCTGCACCAGCCGCGGGATGAGGTTATGGATGATGAGAAAGGATCTCCACTGGCAGCCAACCTGTTCTTCCTGCAGATACAGCTTGTGCTTCTTTAGAAGATTCATCTCATGGCCTCCTGAATGTGGATCTTCTCCCTGTGGAAAGAGTACAGTCGATGTATCGGGTCTTCATTTCCTAGATGCTGCCTGGCCTGCTGAGTTCCTCCAGCATTTTGTGTGTGTTGCTGAGATTTCCAGCATCTGCAGATTTTCTCTTGTTTATGATCGGGCTTCTTCCTGTGGTACCAGTTGTTGTCTAGGATGTGCTAAATTGTGCAACAAATCCCCATGTGCATTGCAGGGAATCCATGGACTATTATAAGAACAGATCCCATCTTCAGGAGACCAGTGGTATCTTCCATTAAAGCACTCGTATGGCGCTTAAATCTGTATTCAGCTTGTGAGCAGGAGCACAAACTAATGTATGTAGCAAGATAAGTATAGCATAGTTCTGATTCCACAGCATCTATCCTTATGGTGAGATTTTGATGCTGAAAATATCCAGCCATATGATCTCCCTCAGAATAAAAGAATCAGGCGCATTTCTTGGCCATATGGCGTTCAGAACAGAATAATTCTCTTGTGATTTAAGCCACTTGCAGAGTGAGGATTTAGAAACCTATTCTACCTATAATAATGTGCAGTTATTGTGCAAATAAGACCTTAAGACTATAAGGTATGGGAGCAGAAGTAGGCCATTTGGCTCATTGAGTCTGCTCTGGCATTCAATCATGGGCTGATCCAATTCTTCCAGTTATCCCCTGCCTTCTCCCCATACCCTTTGAAGCCCTGGCTAATCAAGAACCTATCTATCTCCACCTTAAATGCACCCAACAACTTGGCCTCCACAGCTGCTCATGGAAATAAATTCCACAGATTTACCAACCTCTGACTAAAGTAATTTTTCTGCATCGCTGTTCTAAATGGACGTCCTTCAATCCTGAACTCATTTCATCTTGTGCCAGACTCCCCTACCATGGGAAATAACTTTGCCATATCTAATCTGTTCTGGTCTTTTAACATTCTATGAGATTCCCCCCTCATTCTCCTGAACTCCAGGGAATACATTCCAAGAGCTGCCAGACATTCCTCATACAGTAACCCCTTAATTCCTGGAATTATTCTCTGTGAGTCTCCTCTGAACCCTCTCTGAAGTCAGTATATCCTTTCTAAATTAAGGAGCCCAAAACTGCACACAGTACTCCAAGTGTGGTCTCATGAGTGCCTTATAGAGCCTCAACATCACATTCCTGCTCTTATATTCTACACAATATTGCATTCACCTTCTTCACCACCGACTCAACCTGAAGGTTAACCTTTAGGGTATCCTGCAGAAGTATTCCCAAGTCCCTTTGCATCTCTGCATTTTGAATTCTCTCCCTATCTAAATAATAGTATGTCCTCAGACCATTAAGCATCCTTAGCACCTTCTCAATCATAATTTTCACTGTACATACTTCACATTCTGGTGATACCAATGGCTCATTGCATTATAAGAAGTCAATAATGCTTTTTTCCCCACTGGATAGTATCCCTGGTGCTGCAGTGAGCAGTAATGCTTGGAATGAAACTATTCAATGGAAGGTGCAGACAAGGAGTAAGAATGCCATTTTGGTTAGCACAATGCTATTGCAGCTAGGGATGTCGGAGTTTGGAGTAGATTTCTGACATTGTCTGTAAGGAGTTAGCATGTCCTTCCCATAAAGTTCACTCTCTGTGAAGTTTAGAATGTGTAGTATGACTACATATTGTGGAACAGTTGTAACAAGGAGACAAATTTCTGCCAGACAGCCAAATTTGTCCAAAGTGATTCATAGTCCCTTCTGGTTGAGTAAGCAAGCTATGTATGATGGCTGGGTCTGTATAAGGGCTATCATTGCTTCTTTCCTGTAGTGAACATCATGGTTCACAATATATTTGCATGGTATTCTATATTTCTGTGACCAATGTACTTCCTATAAGAAACCATATGTTTGCCACAGTTTCTAACACATCTTGTTGCTTTTTAACCATATAACAATTACAGCACGGAAACAGGCCATCTCCGCCCTTCTAGACTGTGCCGAACGCTTACTCTCACCTAGTCCCACCTACCTGCACTCAGCCCATAACCCTCCATTCCTTTCCTGTCCATATACCTACCAATTTTTTTAAAATGACAAAATTGAACCAGCCTCTACCACTTCTACTGGAACTTCGTTCCACACAGCTACCACTCTCTGAGTAAAGAATTCCCCATCGTGTTAGGCCTAAACTTTTGCCCCTTAACTCTCAACTCATGTCCTCTTGTTTGAATCTGCCCTACTCTCAATGGAAAAAGCCTATCCACGTCAACTCTATCTATCCCCCTCATAATTTTAAATATCTCTATCAAGTTCCCCCTCAACCTTCAATGCTCCAAAGGATAAAGACCTAACTTGTTCAACCTTTCTCTGTAACATAGGTGCTGAAACCCAGGTAACATTCTAGTAAGTTTTAGATTGAGGGTATGTATTTAATCTCAAATGTGAAATGATTGTAGGTCATTATTGATACCATGATAATATAACTGTCTCAAAAAGCAAGGATAATGGATGACTTGTTATGAGCTTAATTTAAATTCCAAGTGTTTTGTGCAGATACATGCAATATATCCTCAATAGAACATTATTCACTACAGAGCAAGCAGTCAGGCAGGCAAGCAAGTTTATTTGTATAGCACTTTTCAATTCAAAGTGCTTTACATAGAACAAGATATAAAAATCAAACATCATATTTCAGACAATATATAAGAGAATAAAATCACAAACAAATAGATACGATAAATAAAGTTACAGTGTAGGAGACTCTAACTAAAAGCTGCAGCAAAAAGAAAAGTTTTAAGCTATAGCGATGTGCTACACACAGCGTTGAAATAATGACATGCAGTCGGTAAGTCGTTTGGAGACTAGTTTATTCAAACTTCGCGGTGCTGGCATTTAATCCCTAGCGCCTGCCCTCTCCAGGCAGAAATGACGTCAGAGGTGCATTACCAAAGCCTCCCCCCACGTGCTGGCTATTTGTGAGCCAGTTCACCTGCGTAGAAAGTGGGTCGCAACATAACCCCCCCCCCCACAGAACCGGCGATACACCCCCCAATGTCCACAGTCTGGATCAGCCTCTGTTTGGGAGATCTGCCTCTGCACCGCGGTGCCTGAACCTCAACCAGCTGCGCCGTCCACACGGGCTGCTTTGAGTCGGTCCGCCATGAAAACCTTCTCTTTCCCCACAATGTCCAAAACATACGTGGACCCGTTGTTGTTGATCACCTTGAACGGCCCCTCGTACGGCCGCTGTAGCGGTGCCCGGTGTCCACCCCTTCATACAAACACAAACTTACAGTTCTGCAGGTCATTGGGTACATGGGTCAGGGTCCGTCCATGCTGTGAAGTTGGTACGGGGGCCAGGTTGCCGAGTCTTTCGCGTAGCCTGTCCAGGACTGCTGTGGGTTCTTCCTCTTGCCCCCTTGGGGCTGCTATGAACTCTTCCGTCCCGGCCAGGGGCATGCCATGCACCAACTCAGCCGACAAGGTGTGCAGATCCTCTTTGGGCGCTGTACGAATTCCAAGCAGGACCCAGGAAATCTCGTCCACCCAGTTAGGTCCTCTCAGGCGGGCCAAGAGAGCCGACTTCAAGTGACGGTGGAAGCATTCCACTAGTCCGTTCCGACTGTGGGTGGTAGGCAGTAGTGTGGTGTAGCTGCGTTCCCAACAGGCTGGCCACAGCCAACCACAGGCTGGAGGTGAACTGGGCGCCTCTGTCGGAGGTAATGTGGGCCGGTACCCCGAAGCGTGCTACCCAGGTTGCGATCAGTGCTCGGGTGCAGGAATCGGTAGATGTGTCAGTGAGTGGGACTGCCTCTGGCCACCTCGTGAACCGGTCTACCATAGTTAAAAGGTAGCGCACTCCTTGGGACACTGGTAGGAGGCCCACGATATCCACATAAATGTGGTTGAATCTCCGGTGGGTGGGTTCAAACTGCTGCGGCGGGGCTTTAGTTTGCCGCTGTACCTTGGCTGTTTGGCACTGCTCGCACGTTCTGGCCCATTCACTGACCTGCTTGCAAAGTCAGTGCCACGTGAACTTGCTGGAGACCAGCCAAATGGTTGTCCTGGTAGATGGGTGCGCCAAACCATGTATGGAGTCGAAAACTCGCTGCCTCTAGGCTGCCAGGATGATGGGGCGAGGTTGGCCGGTAGCCACGTCGCACAGGAGGGTCCTCTCACCTGAGTCTACGAGAAAGTCCTGCAGCTGCAAAACCAAGACTGCGGACCTGTAGTTGGGCATCTTGTCGTCTGCCTGCTGTGCCTCTGCCAGTGCTGCATAGTCCACCGCCAGGGACAGGGCCTGGACAGCTGGTCTGGAGAGTGCGTCCGCCACAACGTTGTCCTTTCCCGAGACATGCTGGATGTCCGTTGTGTACTCTGAGATGTAGGACAGATGTTGCTGCTGGCAAGCCGACCAGGGATCGGACACCTTCGTGAACACGAAGGTCAACAATTTGTGGTCCGTGAACGCGGTGAACGGCCTGCCTTCTAAGAAGTACCTGAAATGCCGGATCGCTAGATACAGTGCCAACAGCTCCCGGTCGAAAGCACTGTACTTGAGTTCGGGTGGTCGTAGGTGCTTGCTGAAGAACACCAGGGGTTGCCAGTGCCTCTCGATGAGTTGCTCCAGCACCCCACCGACTGCTGTGTCGAATGCGTCCACCGTGAGGGCGGTCAGAGTGTCCGTTCTGGGGTGCACCAGCATCGCGGCATCTACCAAGGCTTCCTTGGCTTTAACGAAAGTGGCCTCGGCCTCCTCGTCCCAAGTAATGTCCTTGCCTTTCCCCGACATCAGGGTGTACAAAGGGCGCATGATACAGGCTGCTAAGGGGAGGAAACGGTGGTAGAAGTTCACCATACCAACGAACTCCTGCAGGCCTTTGACTGTGTTGGGCCGGGCAAAGTGGCCGATCGTGTCTACCTTGGCGGGTAGAGGTTTTGCCCCGTCTTTGGTAATCCTGTGGCTCAGGAAATCAATGGTATCAAGACCGAACTGGCATTTGGCCGGGTTGATTGTGAGGCCGAAATCACTCAGGCGGGAGTAGACCTGGCGGAGGTGGGACAGATGCTCCTGGCGACTATTGCTGACTATAAGGATGTTGTCCAAATATATGAACGCAAAGTCCAGATCGCGTCTCATCGCATCCAGTAGCTGCTGGAATGTCTGTGCGGCATTCTTCAGGCCGAACGGCATTTGAAGGAACTTGAACAGGCCGAACGGGGTGATGAGTGCTGTTTTGGGGATGTCTTCAGGGCGCACCGGGATTTGATGGTATCCCCGGACGAGGTCTACTTTGGAAAAGATTCTTGCCCCGTGCAGGTTTGCTGCAAAGTCCTGTATGTGTGGCACGGGGTAGTGGTCTGGAGTGGTAGCCTCGTTCAGTCTGCGGTAGTCGCCGCATAGTCTCCAACCCCCGGCTGCTTTGGGCACCATGTGCAGGGGGGAGGCCCATGGGCTGTCAGACCTCCGTACAATCCCCAATTCCTCCATCCTCTTGAACTCCTCCTTCATCAGGTGGAGCTTTTCCGGGGGGAGGCTTTGTGCGCAGGCATGGAGGGGTGGTCCCTGGGTCAGAATGTGGTGCTGTACCCTGTGTCTGGGCACGGCTGCCGTGAACTTCAGTGCCAGAATCGATGGAAAGTCCACCAGGATTCTGGTGAATTCGTTGTCGGACAGCGTGATAGAGTCCAGGTGTGGGGCTGACAACTTGGCTTCACCCAGGGAGAACGTCTGGAAAGTCTCGGCATGTACCAGTCTTTTCCCTTGCAAGTCGACCAACAGGCTGTGAGCTTGCAAGAAGTCCACCCCGAGGAGTGGTTGGGCCACAACGGTCAGTGTGAAGTTCCATGTGAACCGGCTGGCGCCGAACTGCAGCTGCACTGTGCGGGTGCCATAGGTCTGTATCGTGCTGCTGTTTGCAGCCCTCAGGGTGGGTCCTGCCTTCCTGTTGTGGGTGTCTTACCCTGGCGGGGGCAAGACGCTGATCTCTGCTCCAGTGTCGACCAAGAAGCGGCAACCCAACTGTTTGTCCGAGACGTACAAGAGGCTGTCCTGGTGGCCAGCCGCCATAGTCATTAGCGGCAGCTGGCCCTAGCCCTGGCCCTTGCAGGGCGGGCGACAACGACGGGCTTTTGTGCCCCACCGCAATAGTAGAAACACCATTGTTCACTGGCCTCCTCACTCCTGCCTCTGTGTTGTGTGCGCCCCCCTGCCGGGCCTGGTCTGGTCTGCTGTTGGGCGCGTGGCCTGGTAATCTGACCAACGGACACCATGCTCTCCCTCTTGGCTTTCCACAGCACGTCTGTCCAGGCCGCCACCTTCCGGGGGTCGCTGAAATCTGCATTGGCCATCAGCAGATGTATGTCCTCGGGCAGTCGCTCTAGGAACACTTGCTCGAACATGAGGCATGGCTTGTGTCCGTCAGCCAGGGCCAGCATCTTGTTCATCAATGCTAGTGGCAGTCTGTCTCCCAAACCATCCAAGTGAAGCAGGAGGGCACTTCGCTCACGCCATGAGAGGCCAAAGGTCCCAATGAGCAGCGCTTTGAATTCTTCGTATTTGCCTTCTTCCAGGGCAACTGTATGAAATCTGCAACCTGGGCAGCCGTCTCCTGATCAAGGGCGCTCACCATGTGGTAGTAATGCATGGAATCAGAGGATATCTGTTGAATCTGGAACTGGGGTTCTGCTTGGTCAAACCACACACGTGGTCGCAGCATCCAGAAAGTCAGCAGTTTTAGCGAAACTGCGTGAACAGATGAAGAGTCAGTCATCTTTGGTCCGAATCCCATTTGGACCGTTGGGGTCACCAATGTAGCGATGTGCTACACAGAGCGCTGAAATAACGACACACAGTCGGTAAGTCGTTTGGAGACTAGTTTATTCAAACTTCGTGGCACTGGTGTTTAATCCCTAGCGCCCGCCCTCTCTGGGCGGAAATGACATCAGAGGTGCATTACCAAAGTCTCCCCCCGCACGCTGACTATTTGTGAGCCGGTTTGCCTGCGCAGAAAGTGGGTCGCCACAAAGCCTCGATTTAAAAGAGCTCAAAGTTGGGCCAGATTTCAGATCCTCTGGAGGGTTATTCCAGATGGGTGGAGCATAGTAACAAAAAGCTGCTTCACCATCTTTAGTTTTGACCCTGCAGACAGTAAGCAGACCTGCCACAGATGACCTGAGAGCTCGGGAAGGTTTATAATGCAGCAAGAGATGGGAGATGTATTTTGGCCCTAGACCATTCAGTGCTTTATAAACCAGTAGCAATATTTTAAAGTCAATCTTCTGATGGACAGGAAGCCAGTGTAGAGATCTGAGAACTGTGGTGATGTGTTCCACTTCTTTAATCTCAGTGAGGCCAAGGATACCTATATTTTGAAGACAGCACCTGTGGTGAACTACATATACCTGTCTGGACACGCCCCCTGCTGACTGCTCCTGTGGCTCCTCCCACAGACCCCTGTAGAAAGGTGATTGAGGCCTGAGCCCTGCCCTCAGTCTCCAGGATGTAATATGGTGGTCACTCACTGCTTGTTCCTTCTACCAGTCAATAAAAGCCGATATCTCGCCTTACGTCTCAGAGTGAGATATTGATGGTGCATCAGCACATTACTGCCACTCTGTGAGAAAGTCAGCTGCACTGGTGATCCACACACACCTAGTCATTGTAAAAAGATATTATCCACTCCAGCAATGGCTCACTTTCGTTGTGGCATCTGAGGAATTCAAATGCAACTCTCAGATGACATGTATGTTGGACACAGTGAAATCTGACATGTAAATAAGCATATGGCAGCAAATATACTTAAAATATTTGTGGTCTGACACCTGTTACTGGCATTTTGTTTAACGATTTCTAGCAGCGTTCATGTCAAGGAATAATGAATCAAACCACCCATCATACATTACAGTTGGAAATGTCTTTTAGGCTTCTTTATATCAGCATTCACCTTCAGTCTTAGCAGACTCCACATTAGATCTTGATTGATCATCTGAACCAATCCCCAAATAAATAAAAGAATCTGTTAAGTGGTCTTTTTTCTTTGCCCAGATGGTTGAGTCATACAACTGTGTCCAACTGATCCTGTGCCTGGTATTCAAACTCTACGGAGGACTGTGAATGGGTAGACCAGATCTTCAGAATATATGGAACAAATGGAAACAAATGAAAGGAAACAAGGACAGGAAAAACATCCACAAATGCAACAGACCCAGAAGAATGGAAAATCAAAATAAATTTCTTTTGCGGAATGAGATTGGAATGTTCTAACAGAAGTATTGATTTTTCCACTGCTGCTTAACACACATTGAAGTGGATTATCTTTTTAAAAGCTTCCAAATTTCTCTTCCATTTTGCCAGCAGAGAAGTCCACTGAGATGAAGAACTGCTGATAAATCAAATTTTTTGTCAGCTCAGAGACTTGCCAAGGAACAGACATAGTGAGGCTTTGGCCCAGGAAAGAAAACTGAGATCATTTTCAAAGCAGAAGAGAGGAAGAAAAAAAAAGGCTAATGTCAAGTTCTGGAGGATGTAAGTTTTTCAAATGTAGTGCCAACAGGTATAGTGCCAACTCAATGTCATTCTGGCCCCAGTGATGTCTCGGCTTCAGATATTGAAGTGACAACGTACATTTTATTTCTTAATAAGAAACCAGAATTTAGCTCTGTTCCTTGATAGCATTATAGGAGATTAGCTGTGTTGTTGGAGGATCAGTAAATTTTGTGCAATGCAACTGCTTCTGTATTGATGTAGAACTTGCATTCCTAGTTTTGTGAGAGAGATTATGGAACATTTGCTAGATGTTTGAATGTATTGATGATTTCAGATCAAAGTTCTGCTGAATTTTTCATGCTATTTCATGTAAGAATTGATGCAGAAATATTTGTGTGATTGGCACTTTAGGATGCATAGTAGAATGTCAGATTTAGTTGCTTTGCTCTTCGAAATCATGGACAACGGATAGTAGTGATCAACACTTAATCTCAGACCTTGCTGTTGACTCCAGTGGAAAAAGAAGTTTCCTAAATATTATTGCCTATTTTAATTTTGTGTGTTTTGTCTATGAAAATATTTCATCCCATTTAATTCAAAGTTACATGGACCATCATCAAATTCCAAACACTTCACTGTCACCAAATCTAGCTCAGGCAAATTCCTTCAATTCTGTCATCTTCAGATATTAGTTCAATAGTTTGTGACTTAAGCCATTTGTAAGTAACTCAATACTGCAAAGCAGTGTGACCTTTGGACTTTATTTATATATGCAAAAAGAGGTCTGTGATTTTGAACTTGAGTAATTAACATCAGCAAGATTCTGTAAAGGTTAGGGAGCCTGTATGGTGTTGACTGCAGCCCTCATGTCCCTCTGACCATAGGAGTTTGTAACCACCATACAAAGCAATGAAGCAGGGTCAGCCTGCTTTGTGGTCAGGGAAGGGAATTTCTGGGAAATGCATGTGATATGCTTCCTTCAATTTTTTTTCTACAACACTTTTTCCGGATTCAAATGTGTATCTTTCATCTAATAAAATTCTCATGGGAAAAGAGTGAAATTTCATAATTCATGGGAAACTTTACAGTCCAGATTGATTATGTCCTAAAACCAAACTCACCTGAAACCGGTCATAGATCTGCAATATTTCAATGACGCTGCCCCCAGTCAGCTCTTCTATGCAGGTTACATCATTTACATATGCTCAGAGGCTGAGGTCCAAATCATTGATGACTCGCCCACTGAAATATATAAGGGGATGGGTCTTAAATGCAACGTCTGCAAGACTATGACCAATCAGGCCCCACTGTTCCACACCCATGGCGAGTTGCTGAGATCTGAGAAAATCTGGAACACTTTGCATATCTCATGAGCCACCTCTCAATGAAGAGAGGCCTCAATGAAGAAATTTACCATTGCTTTTAATGCACCAGAACAGTCCTTGTTTAACTGAGAAACGGGGTTTGATGATCTCTTTCTTCATTCACCAAGCAGTTTCTCTATTCGATATAAGACTTAATTGAAAGGCAAGTAATTTAACTTTAATAATAAGGGAAAGACTTCAGTAGGTGGGAAGAGATGTTTTTATGTTTGCTCAGTTAAATGTACTCTGTATCCATATGATCGTCACTACCTGAATCCTTGGAACCAAAATATATGACAATTCTCCAATTAATTTCTTTCACAGGAGAGGTAAGGTAAGGAGAATTTTGTTTCATGATTCAGGATCAGGATCAGTTTTATTATCGATGACAAATGTTTTGAAATTTGTTGTTTTGCCGTTGTGGGAGAGTAAGAGTAACTTGTGAGGGAGGGAGAGCTGCAGGAGAGGATCCAATGGAGGGTGGTGTACTTGTTCCTCCATTTATGCATGGCTTCCAACACCTCTCGATGCATCGACTTCTCATTCTCAACACAATCCTACAGGCTCCTTCTTTCTGACCAGGGATGGTCCAGGAATCAGGTAATTATGCTGCCACTTAATTAACCTCTGCTTAAGCCACAGCTAATTGCATCCGGTTCTGGTTGATCGATAATAGGAAGAATGTGGAGGCTCTGCAGAAGATAGGGAAGAGGTTTTCCAGGGTGCTGCCTGGATTGGAGGGCATGTACTGTAAGGAGAGAGTGGAAAAACGTGAGTAATTTTCTCCAAAGTAGCAGAGGCTGAGAGGAGACCTGATGGAAGTGTGTAATATTATAAAAAGGCATAAACAAATATTTGGTATAATTTTTTTCCAAGATCAAAATGTCTAACATAAAGAGCATGTAGTTAAGAGGAGGGGAGGTAAGTTCAAAGGAAATTTTTGAGAAGGGGCAAGTCTTTTTTTACATGGGGATGTTCTGTCAGGGGTGGTGTTGGAGGCAAATAAGATGGAAGCATTTAAGAGGCTCTTAGATAGGCACATGAATGTGCTGGGAACATAGGGATTTAGACATTGTGTAGGCATAAGCGATTAGTTTAATTCAGTGTTTAATTGCTAATTTAATTAGTTTGACACAACATCAGTTTATTAGAAGGCTCAGGAGAGGACATAACTACAAATGAATGCTATAAATGCCTCATTGCACTGAAAATATGTTGAACCTCCTTTTGTAATGAGAGGCAATTACAGGAATCAATGATTCAACACAAGCTAGTTTATGAAAATAAACTAATAGTTGGAAGCAAAAAGAGGTTGCACAATATGTGCACTCAAATTTTAAACCTTTAAAAAAAGTGTAATTCAAGATTCAATATTTAGGATTGTCTATTGTCATTTCCAGGACACAATTGTAAAGAACAAAATAATTACAATCCAGATCTGATGCAGCACAGAATAAAGCACAATATGATAATAAACACAATAATAAAAAACACAATAAATACAAATATATTGGATAGCTTATATACATTGATTTTATGCCCATAAAGTGACAAGGGATGACTGTGCAAGTGCATGGACGTCAGCGAGTTAGACCAGTGTGAAGTTTAAAAGGAGACAGATTATCCTTCAGCTGTTTGATCAAGGGATGACTGTGCAAGTGCATGGACGTCAGCAAGTTAGACCGTTGTGAAGTTTAAAAGGAGACATCTTTACAGGGTGGGCATCAGAGGAGAGGGAAACAACAGTAGGAGGGCTTTGGTTCAACAGGGCTTCAGTGATAACGAGTTGAGGCCAAGTAAGTTACCTGCGAAGAATAGAAACAGGAAGTATGTCTGTCAGGCCGGTGTTCTGTACTGGGTGTCACATGTGGGAAGTCAGGGAGACTCCCGGCTTCCCAGTCGGCCACATTTGCAGCAGGTGCATCAAGCTGCATCTCCTTAGGGACCAAGTTGGGGAACTGGAGCTGCAGCTCGATGACCTTTGTCTGCTCGGGGAGAGTGAGGAGATGATTGAGAGGAGCTACAGGCAAGTAGTCACACTGGGGCCTCGGGAGACAGATAAGTGGGTAACAATCAGGAGAGGGAAGGACAAGAGGCAAATACTAGAGAGTACCCCTGTGGCTGTCCCCCTTAACAATAAGTACTCCTGTTTGAGTACTGTTGGGGGAGACAGCCTACCTGGGGGAAGCAACAGTGGTCACACCTCTGGCACAGAGTCTGACCCTGTGGCTCAGAAGGGTAGGGAAATGAAGAAGGTAGAAGTAATAGGGGATTCTATAGTTAGGGGGTCAAACAGGTGATTCTGTGGATGCAGGAAAGAAATGCTGATGGTCGTTTGCTTCCCAGGTGCCGGGGTCTGGGATGTTTTTGATCGCATTCCTGATATCCTGAAGTAGGAAGGAGAGCAACCAGAGGTCATGGTACATATTGGTACCAATGACATAGGTGGGAAAAGGGAGGAGGCCCTGAAAGCAGACTACAGGGAGTTAGGAAGGAAGTTGAGAAGCAGGTCCTCAAAAGTAGTAATCTTGGGATTACTGCCTGTGCCATGTGACAGTGAGTATAGGAATAGGGTGAGGTGGAGGATAAATGTGTGGTTGAGGGATTGGAGCGGGGGCAGGGATTCAAATTTCTGGATCATTGGGACTGCCTTTGGGGCAGGTGTGACCTGTACAAAAATGATGGGTTTCACTTGAATCCCAGGGGGACCAATATCCTGGCAGGGAGGTTTGCTGAGGCAACAGTGGGAGTTTAAATTAGAATTGCTGGGGGTTGGGAACCGAATTGAAGAGATGGAGGAAGGGGTGGTTGGCTCACAAATAGAGAAAGCTTGGAGACAGTGTGAGAGGGAGGATAGGCAGGTGATAGAGCAGAGATGTGCTCAGACCAATGGTTTGAGATGTGCCTATTTTGATGCAAGAAGCATCATGAACAAAACAAATGAGCTTAGAGCGTGGATCAGTTCTTGGGACTATGATGTTGTAGCCAAGAAAAGGATCTTGGTGATTTTAGGGATGACTTACAGCAGACTGAAAAGCTTTCAATCCTTGGTGAGCAGGATTAAGGAAAACTCCAAGGCATTCTACAAGTATGTGAAGAGCAAAAGGATAAGATGTGAGAGAATAGGACCAATCAAGTGTGACAGTGGAGAAGTGTGTATGGAACCAGGGGAGGTAGCGGAGGTACCTGTACTTAATGGATACTTTGCTTCAGTATTCACGAAGGAAAAGGACCTTGGTGATTGTAGGGACCTCCCCCCCCCCCCCCGCCAAAAGATAGTAAGAATCTTACTATCTTTTCTTTCAGTTAGTCCTGATGAAGGGTCTCAGCCCGAAACGTCGACTGTGCTTCCTCCTATAGATGCTGCCTGGCCTGCTGCGTTCCACCAGCATTTTGTGTATGTGTTGCTTGAATTTCCAGCATCTGCAGATTTCCTCACTGTTGGTAACTTGTTGGTATTGCACATTGGTCAAGTAACAAGAGTTTCAGACATTTAAACAACTTTGTCTTACAGCGTCTATTTGAATGGTCAAATTATGCATACAAACTTGATATATTGAAATCTATGTTAGCTTCCAGCTATTAGGGACAGTGTTATGTACTGTATTTTAAAATTTGTTGGTGTGTCCCATTGCATTGAGACCACCAGTAATTTTAAAGGATAAGCCATATAGTCAGAGGAAAATCTATCTTTAGCACTAAACTGACATCCCTCTTCTCATTCATATATAACTGATATAACAGTTGTGTTCAGATGTTACAAGGATACATAGTACCATGGTGTTCTGTAAGTTATAATAATAATCTCCACCACTTTGTAACCATTGTTCTGTACAGCACAGAAACAAGCACTTCACCCACAATGTCGACCAAGTCAAGCTCATCTCATCTTCTACTGTACATGCTCTAATTCTATGCCTATTCACAAGCCTTTCCAGATGTTGATTGTTGCTTTTGTAATCTGCACCATCATCCCCTCTCTGGAAGCGCATTGCAGGTTTCTATGGCTTGGGGTGATAATAAAAAAACTTGCCTTGGAAATCTCTTTCAAACTATTCCTGTCTCACCTTTAATATATAGCCTCTAGAACTTCACGTTTCCTCCTCTGGAGAACGAATCTTTCTTCAATCCTACCTAATTTAATATACTTTGATCAGGTTGCCCCTCAGCCTTTGAAGCTCCGGAGAAACGATTCAAGTTTGTCCAACCACTAACCCTGGAGAACCACATCTACCTCTCCAAAGACTCCACATTTTACTTGCAATGCAGTGGAACGAGCTGTACACAATGCTCCAGATGTGACCTCGCTAAACTTCTATGCAGCTGCAACATGACGAAGTGATTGACTAATTGTATTGTGCACAAGTCAGCTTCCTGTTGACTCCACACTTGTACATTGCGACAGAGAGCCGAGGAGCAGGTTGGAAACCAGGTGCTGGCACATCTGCTTTCTTGCCGAGTTGCTGGCCTCAGCACTTATCAACCTTTTCCGAATTATTCTCACTGCAATCTGCAGTATGTTATTTCCTTCTATAGAGTATACTTTTACATTGACTTAATGAAATACAGATTTCACGACCTTCTGAAGGACTTGGTGGATTTGCCTCACAAGCAAGCAGGTAGAGCACCTGTAAGCAGACTAAAATTCATCGCCATAGCCAGAAATGAAACAGAAAGGAGGGATCTCCAAGCCAGGCTGAAACTGAGGAATGAGATCCCCTCTACCCAGCATCTTGTTGGCAAGTGTGCAGTCAATGGAGAGCAAAATTGAGGACCAGAACACATGATTGGTGTAACAGAGGGAAATGAGAGATTGTTGAGCTATGTATGATTGAGACATGGCTTACTCCCAGTATACCAGATATGGCTATCAGACATCTCGATTCACAAGGTGGACCAAACTACTGATCTGGAGAAAGCAAAAGGTGGAGGTGTGTATTCCAGGATAAACTCTCGGTGGTACTCTGATGTGGCTGTTTTGTCAAAATCATTTTCCCCTGACCTTGAGCACATAATGATCAAATGTCATCTGTTCTATTTGCCTAAGGAACTCTCATCCATGAACCAACAGCCAACTATAATCAAGCACTTGAGATACTGAACGATGCAGTCTCCAAACAAGAAACAATCCATCCCGATGCATTTCAAATCATGGTTGAAGATTTCAACCAGGCTTGTTTGAAGAAATCCCTGCCCAATTACCATCAGCAAATAACCTGTAGCACCAGACATCAACAGTAGACCACTGTTATACTAAGATAAGGAATGCTTACCGTTCCAGGCCCAGACCACATTTTGAGAAATCTGATCACTTGGCTGTCCTTCGTCTAACTGCATACAGGCAGAGGTTAATGAGCAAAGCTCCCGAGATAAGGACAACAAAGAGCTGGTCACGGGAGGCAGAGGAGTGGCTACAGGATAGCTTTAAGTCAGTGGAATGGGACATGTTCAAGCCCTCATTTGGGGATCTGAATGACTGTCATGGACTTTATTAAAACAGTTGTAGGCAAGTGTGTCTCCCCAAATCATTTAGAGTCTTCCCCAACCAGGAGCTCTGGATGAACCATGAAGGCCAGATAAGAGGCATTCAAGTCTTGTGATCAGGAAAGTTACAAGAGGTTCAGGTAAAATCTCTGGAAAGACATCTCAAAGGTGAATTAGTAATTCTGGACTAAACTTGAATCAATGAAAGATGCTCAAAGCTTGTGGCAGGGCTTGAATACGATCGCCTCTTTCTAAGTAAAATCAAGTGACATAGGTGACAACAGGGCTTTGTTTCCAGGTGAGCTCAATGCCTTTTATGCTCACTTTGACCATAAAATCATGGAGGAGCCATCACAAACTCCCACAGCTCCAGATGATCCTGCGATTTCAGTCTCTGAGATCAGCTTCAGTCGTGCGAGCAGCTTTCAGGATGGTGAATCCAGAAAAAGCATCCGGCCCAGACAGGATACCTGGCCAAGCACTAAAGTCGTGTGCTGATCAACTGGCTGGAGTGTTCATTGAGATCTTTAATTTATCGCTTCGGCAGTCGGAGGTACCTATAGACTTCACTTCTACTGGTGCCTAAGAAGAATGTGATGACCTACCTCAATGATTATCATCCAGCAGCATTTACATCCATTGTGATGAAGTGTTTTTTGAGGTTGGTGATGAAACATATCAACTCCTGCCTGAGAAGCAACTTGGTTCCCCGCCAATTTGCCTACTGTTGCAATGGTTCTGTCACAGATGCCATCTCTTTCGCTCTTCACTCAACCCTGGAACATCTGGACAACTATCAGGATGCTCTTTATCAACTACAGTTCAGCATTCAATATCATCATCCCCTCAAATCTAATCAATATGCTTCAAGACCTTTCCCTCAATACCTCGCTCTGCAATTGGATCCTCGATTTCTTCACTTGAATGAGCCCAGTTAGTTCAGATTGGCAACATCTCCTCCACAATCTCCATGAGCTCAGATGCATAACAAGGCTATGCACTTAGCACCCTGCACTACACACTTTACATGTATGACTGTGTGGCTAAGCATAGCTCCAATGCCACATTGAAGTTGGCTGATGACATCACTCCTGAAGGCTGAATCAAAGGTGGTGATGAATCAGGATATAGGAGGGAAATGGAAAATCTAGCTGAGTGTTGTCCACCTCTCACTCATTATTAGCAAGACAAAGTAGCTGATTATTGACTTCAGGAGGAGGAAATCAGACGTACATGAGCCAGTTCTCTTTAGAAGATCAGAGGTGGAGAAGGTCAGAAACTTTAAATTCCTCAGTATTATCATTTCAGAGGACCTGTCCTGGGCATAGAATGCAAATGGAATTATGAAGAAAGCACAGTATTGCCTCTACATCTTTAGGAGTTTGCAAAGATTTGGCATAACATTGAAAACGTTGACAAACTTCTATAGATGTGTGGTGGAGAGTATATTGACTGGTTGCATCACTGCCTGATATGGAAACCCCAATCCCCTTGAACAGAAAATCCTACAAAAAGTAGTGGGACCAGCCTAGTCCTCCAAGCACATCCACACAAAGCTTTGTTGCAGGAAAGCAGCATCCATCATCTGGGACCCCACTACCCAGAACATGTTCTCTTCTCGCTGCTGCCATCAGGGAGAAGGTACAGGGGCTTTGGGACTCACACCACCAGGTTCAGGAACAGCCATTATCCCTCATCCATCAGGCTCTTGAACCAAAGGGGATAACTTCACTCATATAACCATATAACCATATAACAATCACAGCACGGAAACAGGCCATCTTGGCCCTCCTAGTCCGTGCCGAACCCTTAATCTCACCTAGTCCCACCTACCCGCACTCAGCCCATAACCCTCCACTCCTTTCCTGTCCATATACCTTTCCAATTTTACCTTAAATGACACAACTGAACTGGCCTCTACTACTTCTACAGGAAGCTCATTCCACACAGCTATCACTCTTTGAGTAAAGAAATACCCCCTCGTGTTTCCCTTAAACTTCTGCCCCCTAACTCTCAAATCATGTCCTCTAGTTTGAATCTCCCCTACTCTCAATGGAAACAGCCTGTTCACGTCAACTCTATCTATCCCTCTCAAAATTTTAAATACCTCGATCAAATCCCCCCTCAACCTTCTACGCTCCAATGAATAGAGACCTAACTTGTTCAACCTTTCTCTGTAACTTAATTGCTGAAACCCAGGTAACATCCTAGTAAATCGTCTCTGCACTCTCTCTAATTTATTGATATCTTTCCTATAATTCGGTGACCAGAACTGCACACAATATTCCAAATTTGGCCTTACCAATGCCTTGTACAACTTTAACATTACATCCCAACTTCTGTACTCAATGCTTTGATTTATAAAGGCCAGCGTTCCAAAAGCCCTCTTCACCACCCTATCTACATGAGACTCCACTTTCAGGGAACTATGCACAGTTATTCCTAGATCTCTCTAGGAATCACTCAACTTCACTTCATCATTGAACTGCTCCCACAACCAATAGGTTCACTTTAAAGGACTCTTCATCTCATGTTCTTGATATTTATTGCCTATTTATGTAATATTATTATTATTATTTCTCTTAGTTTGCACTTGTATTGTGGTTGAACGCCTAAGTTGTTGTGGTCTTTCATTGATTCCATTATGGTTATTATTCTATTATGGATTTATTGAGTATGTGCACAAGAAAATGAATCTAATGGTTGTATATGATGACATATATGTACTTCGAAAATAAATTTACTTTGAATTTTGAACTTTGAATCCAGGGATGAAGCACAAGCTATTGCGCCTGTCCACCCAATTTTATCGAAGATTTGGGTTTACTTACTCTTGTTGTTTTAGCATTTCCTGTTTGAAATGTACAAATGGTTGATAAGTCAAAATTAAAGGAATTTAATTTTAATTGAAATATTTTCTAATATTTCTTTAAACTGTTAAAATGTCTTTGATTACAGAACCATTAAGGGCAAAGAGCCATTAGGATGGTCTGGTCAGAGACTCCTGCAGCCTGAGGACAATGTGCTGACCATTGACTGCACCACCTTGCCAAACAACCTCAGCAGCAAACCTTTGAGCTTTATTCAACCCATGGAGTTTGAAAAGTCAGTGCAGCCCCAGCAATAGAAACATCAACTGTTAATTCCCCTCCATAGAGGTTGCCTGACCTGCGAAGTTCCTCCAACATTTTGTGCGTATTAATGAAAATTTCCAGCATCTGCAGAATTGCTTGTGATTATGAACGTTGGCAATTTGTTGAGCAAAATGCAATCCAGCCCAGTGCAATCACAACTGATAGTTTACAAAAACCGCAGATGCTGAAAATCTAAAATAGAAAGAGATAAAATATGGAACTTCTCAGCAAGTCAGACAACACCTTTGAAGGCAGTGAATTAACATTTCAGTGACCTTTCATCGGCTAATGAAGGACTTTCTCTAAAGCTGCAAAATTTGCTCTACTCAAGTACTGTAGGTTCTCTGCTAGGGAGCCTGGGGTCACAGTCCTAATTTATGTGACGTATTCCATTTTCTATTTTCTAGAATGTTCCATTTCTGTGGTTTTTACAAGAATCTAGTATGACCCTACTGTGCAGTACCAGTTTAATATGTTACTAAGAATAGATGTATTACTTAAGGCACAGGTATTTTGTTCAGCAGCTTGCCTGGTTAGATAGATAATCATTGCTCATTTGACCTCCCTCCTGATAGATCTTTGTTTCCAATTTTCTTTGATGAGGATTAATATTTATAGTTTGAAGAATGAATGTCCATGCTACCCTTCCCCCCTTGTATTACTTACTGGGCTTTCAAATGACCTACTATTTAAAAGGTACAAATGGTTGACTTATGATAATGAGAGGAATTCTGTTGCATTCGTGCCATTTCATTTTCTGAAAAGTGATTTAAAATGATGATGCTTGATTCTGCAGTCTGTTGGTTGAGAACTGCACAGTCAGCTGTTGTGGGCCTTTGTGATAGATTCCATCACAGCTTTCAGCTTCAGCCAATATTTAAAAGTAAGGCTGTAAATAATGCTGGTCTTAATGTATTTGGAGTGACAGGAAGGCCAATTTAAGGTGACATCAGTGGTTTTCTGCAGGGGTCACTTTCAATTCTATTTTGGTTGGTAGGCTTTGCAGTTTAGAAATACTAGTGTGAACTTCTTACTGCTGTTTCATCTTATTACTCCCCACTCTTGTAGCTGTAGAGTTTAGCAGTTTGGGCAAGAGTTCAGATAATGACATTATTTCAGGCTGTAATATTTTACATTCACCACTTTTGTTTGAAATTTCCACATAATAACCTGTTTTTGGTTGCTTCAGGGCTTTGAAGTGCAGATCAAGAGCCATGATTTTGCTTACATCACTGTTGAGGTTGTGGAGCTGGGGTGTAATGATTGAATGTTAACTGCTGAGAATAGATGGATTTTGCAGCATGTGGGGTGTTAAATTAGGGAAATAGTCAGCAAGTTGGGAATTTGACACAACCTAACATGCTCTTGAATTTTAGAAACAAGAAGAAAATCTGCAGATGCTGAAAATCAAAGTAAAACATGCAAAATGCCGGAGGAACTCAGCAGGTCAGGGAGCATCTATGGAAAACTCAGCCCAAAATACCAAATATTTACCCTTTTCTATCAATGCTGCCTGGCCGGCTGAGTTGTTCCAGCATTTTGTGAGTATTCCTGTATTGTTAGCTAGTGATTGGGAAACCCTTGCAGGAGAGGAGAGCTTGGAGATTAAATGTTAATGGCTCTTTAGCAACAACGTTAACTGTAGTTTTGGGACTTAACCCAGACAGCACTGTCTTCCTGAGCTCTTTGAAACTTGCCTGTGAAACCCTGGGGTAGAACAGAGTTCCTTGGACAGATGCTGAGGAGCAGAAAATACAGTTTCCTACTAAACACTGATCTCCACAACTACTCTCCAGGGTAAGGCTTTCTTCACAAGAACTATTGGTTAACTTTCAACAGACTCAGGAGGAAATTTTGAGAGACATCGGTATAATTTCATTGTTCAACAGTTACTCTTTGAAGCTGTTTACTTGCTTACTGTGATCACTGGATCATTACAAGATAGTAGAATTCATAATGCAATGGAGGAGCACAAGGATGAATCTTCACATGTGAATGGTAGTGGAATCCTGCTGGTATCTCCAGCATACCATGGACAGTGAGAACTGTGGTCACTTTGACAGTCATTGGCAGAGCAAATCTGGGAGGTCCAGCAGAGCATTCAATTAATGGCTTTGGTCATCAACATCATCTTGATCAGCCTCTTTTCCAAGGATTAATTTATTATCAAAGTATCTAAATGATGACACATACTACCTTGAGATTCATATTTGCAAGTATTTATATGAAATAGAGAAATAAAACAGAAATAATGAAAAACTACATAGAAAGGAAATATGTAGTTGTAAAATGAAAAACTATATATGTTTATTAGACTAAAAATGAAAAACTATATATGGTTATAAGACTGACAACCAAGGTGCAAAACTGTGCTTCAACTTGTGGGACAATACATATATGTACTAGGCTGTGAGTTTGCATGTACCACACAAAAATTATTGGACAAACTCAGCAGATCAGGCAGCCCTCCACCTGAAACATCAAGTCTTTATTTTCTTTCTATAGATGCTGCCTGACTTGCTGAGCTCCAGTAGCATTTTGTATTGCGACTCTGGATTTCCAGCATCTGCAGAATCTTCTGTGTTTGTGAGTATTTGATCCATTTTCCAATTAAAGTTAGAGTTTATTGTGTGAAATACCTTGTGGTGAAGAGCAGGCTGTCTATCATTGCATCTCTTCAGCATCAGTTTAAAGCAAAGCCTTCCATCCTCTCCACAGTGAAGTGTACAGCAGTGCTGTCTGCATACACACATTCTTCATGCGGTTCCTTTCTACTGCTCCACCAGAAGGCAATCTATCCTGTTGAATCCATGAACCATTCTCCCTCAGCTTATTTTTAAATTTAGTTTCTTCCACTTTTCTCCTCTTTTTAATCTGCTTTCTTAATAGCTTTGATGTCTATTTAGTACTTGACTGCTGGTTTTGTGCTTGAAACTCATCTGTTCAATTAGTTATGATAACATATTAGGAATTACAGATAAAATACTGGGACCAATACAAGCGATCAAAAAGAGCTTTGACCAGTGGCCAGTGGAAAGGAAGGACTTCAATTGGGTACACTGCTTGAGGATAAAAAGGTAGCAGCAAGTCATGGCAGCGGAAGAGAGCTTTGACGCTCCTGTCTTTGGGATTGATTAGAAAGAGCAAATTAAAGGAAGGAAGGTTAAGGTGCTAGTGCGGAGTACCCCTGTGACCATCCCCCCAAACAACAGGTATCTCACTTTGGATACCACTAGGAAGAAGAGGGGCGAATGACCTAACTGAGGAAAACCACAGTAGTTACATCTCTGGCACTAAGTCTGCCTCTGTGACTCAGGAAAGAATGGGGGAGAAGAGGCCCACATGGTGATAAGGGATTTGCTAGTCAGGGGAATGGACAGGAGGTTCTGTGGGCAAGAACAAGTTTCACAGATGGTATGTTGCCTCCTGGGTGCCAGCAGCTGGGATATCTTGGATCAATTCCTCAGCATTCCCATGGGAGGGTGTACAGCCAGAAGTCATGTTCCATGTAGATACTGAGGACGAGTCACAAGGTTCTGCATAGGCAGTTCAGGGAGTTAAGTTAAAGGGCAGGATTGTGATCTCAGGACTGCTACCCAGGCCACATGCTAGGAAGGTAATATGTATTTAACATGTGGCTAAAGAATTGGTGTAGGAGGAAGGGCAAAAGATTTTTGGAGCATTGGGCTCTCTTCCAGCAAAGGTGGGACCTGAACTGGAAGAGGATTAATATCCTAGTGGGAAGGTTTGTTAATGTTGCATGGTAGGATTTAAACTAGAGTTGCAGGGGAATGGGAACCAGAGTGCCTGAACAGTTAGTGGAGAGGTTGCAGAGGCAGATGTTGATAAGACCTCAGACATATCAATGTAAGTATCGTAGAAACAGCGGATAATAGTGCTGAAGATGAGGTAGCTGGTTTACAGACCAAGGCAATGTGTAGTGAGGAGAGGCCGATGACAGGGCAAAATTGTTGTCAACAGGATGAGTTGCAATGTAAAAAGGGGACAAAATCAAAAAAGGTGAATACAGGACTGAAGGTGTTGTATTTGAATGTGCACTGTATACGGAATAAAATAGATGAACTTGCAGCACAGTTGCAGATTGGCAATTACAATGTTGTACGCATCACTGAATCATAACTGAAAGATTATAGCTGGGAGTTTAATGTCCAAGAGTACACATTTTATCGAAAGGACAAGCAGAAAGCCAGAGAGGTGGCATTGCTCTCTTAGTGTAAAATGAAAGTCATAGAGCACTACAGCACAGACACAGGCCCTTCAGCCCATCTAGATGATTCTGGCCTGGTTTACTGCCTGGTTCCAAAGCCCTCCATGCTTTTCTCATGAATGTACCTGTCCAAACATCTATCATTCTATACATTAACAGGACATTTTAACATTGTTCAGGCTCTTATTTAGGAGGGTTTTAAAGGATAGACAGGAAGGTGGGGGGGGGGCAGCATGTAAAAATTGAAATCAAATCATTAGAAAGAGGTGATATAAGGTCAAAAGGTGTTGAATCATTAGGAATAGAGATAAGGAGTTGCAAGGGTAAACAGACCCTGATGGGAGTTGTATACAGACCCCCAAACAGTAATAAGGATGTGGTCTACAAATCACAATGAGAGATTGGAAATGCCTGCCTTAAGGTCAATGTTACAATAGTCATGGCGACTTCAATATGCAAGTAGATTGGGAAAATTAGGGTAGTCCTAGATTATAGGAGGGGAAATTTCTACGGTGCCTAAGAGATGACTTTTTAGACCAGCTCATGGTTGAACCAACTGGGGATCAGCTATTCTGAAAATTGGGTGTTGTTTAAAGAACCAGAAGTGATTAGAGAGCTTAGGTAAAAGAACCCTTAGGGATAGGTGATCATAATATGATCAAATTCAACTTGAAATTTGAGGGGAGTTGAAAATCAGATGTATCAGTATTACAGTGGAGTAAAGGGAATTATAGAGGCTTGAGAGTGAAGTTGGCCAGAATTGATTAGAAAAGAACACTGGCAGGGATGACAGCAGAGAAGAAACGGCTGGAATTTCTGGAAGAAATTCGGAAGACACAGGATATATACATCCCAAAGAGAAAGATGACACAACTGTGGCTAACAAGAGAAATCAAAGCCAAAAAGAAGGCATATAATAGAGCAAAAACGTGTAAGAAGTTAGAGGATTGAGAAGCAACAGAAGGCATCTAAAAAAAGTCATTAAGAAGGTAATGGAATACAAAAGTAAACTAGCCAATAAATAAATAATATACTGAAAGTTTCTTCAGCTGCATAAAGTGAAAAAAGAGAGGCGAGAGTGGATATTGAATTACTGGAAAATGATGCTGGTGAGTTAGTAATGGGGACAAGGAAAATAGCAGATGAACTGAGTAAACATTTTGCATCAGCCTTCACTGTGAAAGACTCTAGCAGAATGGTGAAAGTTCCAGCTGTCAGAGGTCATGAAATTATCATAACCAGAGAAACTGAAAGGTCTGAAGGTAGATAAGCCACTTGGACAAGAAGGTGTACACCCCAGAGTTCTGAAAGAGGTGGCTGAAAAGATTGTGGAGGCATTAGTAATGATCTTTCAAGAATCACTAGATTCTGGAATGGTTCCAGAACACTGGAAAATTGCTAATATCACTCCACTTTTCAAGAAGGGAGAGAAGCAGAAGAAAGGACCTCAGTGACTGGGACGATGTTGGAGTCGATTATCAAGGATGAGATTTCAGGGTATTTGGAGGCACATGATGAAATAGGCCATAGTCAGCATGGTTTCCTCAAGGGAAAATCTTGCCTGACTGATCTGTTGGAACTTTTTGAAGAAAATTCAAACAGGATAGACAACGGCGAACCAATTGATGTAGTGTATTTGAATTTTCAGAGGGCTTTTGACAAGGTGCCACACGTGAGGCTGCTTAACAAGCTATTACAGGGAAGATTCTAGGATGGATAAAACAGTGGCTGATTGGCAGGAGGAAAAGAGTAGAAATAAAGGAAGCCTTTCCAGTCTGGCAGTATTCATTTGTCAATGATTTGGATGATGGAATTGATGGCTTTGTTGAAAAGTTTGCAGATAATATGAAGATAGGTGGAGGGGCAAGTAGTTTTGAGGAAGTAGAGAGACTACAGAAGGACCTAGACAGATTAGGAGAATGGGCAAAGAAATAGCAGATGGAATACAGTGTCAGGAAGTGTATGGTCATGCGCTTTGGTAGAAGAAATAAAAGCATAGACTATTTTCTAAATGGAGAGAAAATACAAAAAACTAAAGTGCAAAGGGACTTGGGAGTCCTTGTGCAGGATTCCCTAAAGGTTAATTTGTAGGTTGAGTTTGTGGTGAGGAGGGCAAATGCAATGTTAACATTCATTTCAAGAGGACTAAAATATAAAAGCAAAGATATAATGTTGAAACTTTATAAGGCACTGGTGAGTCCTCACTTGGAGTACTGTAAGAAACTTTGGGCCCTTTATCTTAGAATGGGTATGCTGAAACTGGAGAGGGTTCAAAGGAGGTTCACGAAAATGATCCCAGCATTGAATGTCTTGTAATTTGAAGAATGTTCTCTTAAAAGAGATGGCTCTGGGCCTGTATTTACTAGAATTCAGAAGAATGATGGGAAACCTCATTGAAAGGCCTTGATAGAGTGGATGAAGAGGGGATGTTTCCTATGGTGGGAGAGTCTAAAACCAGAGGCCACAGCCTCAGAATAGAGGGACGTCCTTTTAGAACGGAGATGAGGAGGAATTTGTTAAGCCAGAGAGTGGTGTATCTGTGGAATTCTTTGCCACAGGCAGCTGTGGAGGCCTAGTATTTATGTTTATTTAAGCCAGACATTACCAGACTCTTGTGTAGTCAGGGCATGAAGGAATACTGGGAGAAGGCAGGAGATTGGGGCTGAGAAGAAAATTAGATGAGTCCGATGAAATGGCGGAGAAGTCTTGATGGGCTAAATGACCTAATTCTGCTCCTATCACTCCTGGAATCAATATGTCTAATAGAGAGCTCAATATTTCAACTGAAGCTAAATGATTCAGTGAATCTTTGCAGGATTGAAATGCGAAACAGGCAAGTGTCCTGATTTTGAGTTTCACCCTGACAAGTGTTGCACATCTGGGACCCACTGTGTCCTGAATGAATCATGTTTCAGAAGCTGTAAAGACAAATGCAATTGTTGTCCTTATGAAAAATATTTTGTCATTGAAGACTTCATTCGGGATGCTTGATGTTTTTCTGAAATTTTTACAGAGGCTCTTCTTGATGTCACTGTGCTTAAGGTCTGGCTCGAATATGTTTCTAACATGTTTATGTTAAACAGGATTAGATCGGGTGGAGGTTGTTAGGTGTGTTCAGGAAGGACTCCTGACACAATATGTAGATAAGTCTACTTGATCTGATATTGGGAAATGAACCTGGTCAGGTGTCAGGTTTCTCAGTGGGAGAGCATTTTGGAGATAGTGATCGCAATTCTATCACCATTACCATAGCATTGGAGAGGGATAGGAACAGACAAGTTAGGAAAATGTTTAATTGGAGTAAGGGGAAATATGAAGCTATCAGACAGGACCTTGGCAGCATAAATGGGGAGCAGATGTTCTCAGGGAAATGTACAGCAGAAATGTGGCACTTGTGTGGTGTTCTGCAATAGGTACGTTTCAATGAGACAGGAAAAGGATGGTAGGGTACAGGAACCATGGTGTACAAAGGCTGTTGAAAATCTAGCCAAGAAGAAAAGAAAAGCTTACAAAAGGTTCAAAAAACTAGTTAATGATAGAGATCTAGAAAAACATAAGGTCAGCAGGAAGGAGCTTAAGAATGAAATTAGAAGAGCCAGAAGCGGCCATGAGAAGGCCTTGGAGAGCAGGATTAAGGAAAACTCCAAGGCATTCTAGAAGTATGTGAAGAGCAAAAGGATAAAATGTGAGAGAATAGGACTAATTAAGTGTGACAGAGGAAAAGTATGTATGGAACCGGGGCAGGTAGCAGAGGTACTTAATGAATACTTCAGTATTCACTATGGAAAAGGATGTTGGCGATTATAGGGATGGCTTACAGCAGACTGAAAAGCTTGAGCATATAGACATTAAGAAAGAGGATGTGTTGGAGCTTTTGGAAAGCATCAAATTGGATAAGTCACCTGGACTGGACAGGATACACCCCAGGCTACCATGGAAGACGAGGGAGGAGGTTGCTGAGCCTCTAGCAATGATCTTTGCAGAAACTCAGCGGGAGAGGTTCCAGTGGATTGGAGGGTTGCAGATGTTGTTCCCTTATTCAAGAAGGGGGACAGAGATAGCCCAGGAAATTATAGACCAGTGAGTCTTACTTCAGTAGTTGGTAAGTTGATAGAAGAGATCCTGAGAGGCAGGATTTACGAACAGACCCCACTTGGAATACTGTGCTTGGTTCTGGTCACCTCACTACAGGAAGGATGTGAAAACTACAGAAAGGGTGCAAAGGAGATTTACAAGGATGTTGTCTGGATAGAGGGCTATAGATAACCCTAAGTAATTTCTAAAGTACATGTTCAGCACAGCATTGTAGGCTGAAGAGCCTGTATTGCGCTATAGGTTTTCTATGTATCTAAATGAAATGCATTCTGAATTTGTGTATTCACTTGTGCCGAGCTGTTTGTGGACTACTAAGGACAGCTTACAACATAAACTGGGAGACTCAGTATTGGAGTAACTTTCGACTTACAGGACAATTGTCAGGTATTCTCTGGGGGCACTGGTTGTACCTATGAATTGCCATGGTTCTGTGGTGTCTGGACAATTTTTTGACTATGATGTGAGATACAGTAGTGGGTAAATAGGAAGAGTATCATGGGCAAGTTGTCAATAGCCATAGACCCTTTTCTTGCAAGACACAGGTTCCACTAGTCTTTGATGAATTGCTGGATACAACCTAAAGCATGTGCTATGTGCTGATTTGCTTTTTTCATGGACTGAATAACCGAATAGGGTTAGCACCAGAGTTACCTTGAACAATATGTTGGCACTTGAATTGCAGATTCCAACTGGATGAAAAAAGCTATCTCTTAGACTATTATATGACCATGAAATATTTAACTAAACTAATTCCATTTATGGAAAGCTTGGATAGACTAGATTTGATTCCTTTGTCGTCCGGAAGCATGAGAGGGATCTTCATTTAAACTTAAAAGATCATGGAAGATCCTGTAGGGGAATCCTGAGGTTACACTTTATTATGAAGTAGAATGCCAGTCATTTAAGACATTTATTATTCTCTCAGAGGATTGACTCACTGAGAATCTCTTTTTCAAAGGGTGGAAGAAGCTGGGATCTTGAATACTCTTTCAATAAAAGTAGATAGGTATTTGATGAGCAAAGGGGTGGAACATTACCTGGGGCAAACAGCGTGACAGAATAGAGGTCATAATCAGCCATGATCTCATTAAATGGTGGAAAAAGAATGAGGAGCCAAATGACCATCCCTTGCTCATAATTTGTGTATTCATAATAAAGAAACACAGGCTAAAGACAAATGTGCTAGTATATTAGAAATGAATAGCTTTAATGGTAGATCTGTGATATTTCTGGATCAGCTTAGTGGTGTTCTATGCTTCCAAAGACAAAGTCTTTCACATTAGGCATAGACCATCTTGGTTGAAAAATTTGAAGCTGTTGCCTTTTATAGCATTGGGAAAAGAAAAATCTATTGTATAAATATGTTGGTGTTAAACTAACTGAAGGTTACCGTCTTCCTGAATATTCTGCATAAGACCATAAGTTAAGTAGGAATTGGTCAGTTAGGCACTTCTCCTTCAATAAGATAGAGGGCTGATTTTAACCCTCGGTACCTTGTGATGTATCTGGATAGGATACTTTCTGTGGTGCATCTATAAAAATTGGTAAGGGTCAATGAAGGCATGCCAAATTTCTTTAGCTTTCTGAAGATGCAGAGGCATTGATGCACCTTCTTGGTCATAGAGTCTATGTGGTTGGACCAGGACAGACTATTTGTGATGTTCACTTCTAGGAAGAGGAATGCTCTCAAACTCAGTGCTATTAATGTAAAGAGGAGAATGTGCACTGCCTCCTTTCCTGAAGTCAGTGGCCAGCTCTTTTGTTTTGCTGATACTAAGGGAAAGGTTGCCATGACACCATGTCATTAGGCACTCAATCTCTTTCCTGTACTCTGTTTCATCATTATATGCTCGTTCCAGCTTTGTCATCTGCAAAGTTGTAAATGGAGTTAGAGCAGAGTCTGGCCACACAGTAGGGAGTAAAGTAGAATGCTGAAGACCAGCTCCATAGGGGACCAGTGTTGAGGATAATCTTGGAGGTCCTATTGCTGTCTATCCTTACTAATTGTGCTCTATAGGTCAGCAGTTAAATATCCAGTTGTAAAGGGGGCTATTGAGTTACAGATTGAAGAGATTTGAATTGAATTTGCTTGGAATTATAGTATTGAATGTGGAGCCACGGTCAATAAACAATAGTCTAACATGTAATGTTCTATATTCATATAATACTTACATACATATTGCCTATTGCACTGCTGGTGTTTAGATTAGCAGTAAAGGTTCTCCATCTCTGCCTGTCCATACCATTGCACACAGACAAAGGAAGATTCTTCATTGCTGTTGCTGTACGTTTTGCTTTACCAGTCAGGGGTTGTTAGCCCTGAGCTGAACCCCTGAACCTGGAGGACCAATGGATCACTCTTAGTCTGGCCTCTACCATTTGACCTGTTTGGCATGGGTGACCCTACCAAGAACCAAAACCAAAAGCCCTGACTCCAGCCAACACAGCTCTGCAGGTCATTGAGACACAGAAGCCTCCAATCCTATGACAAGGCTGTGGTCCTCCTGGAGGATATTCATATAACAGTCTACATTATATGATTGAGTAACTTAACTGGATTACACTTGCTCAACTGAGTGATGCAAGTAGTGAGGAATGAGTATAGCAAGCTTCTCCAATTACACAGAAGCAGCTGATTTGAGCAGCTGGATAAATACCTTCTTTGAAATCAGCTTGAAGATGTTTGAGGCAGGTGTAGGTTTGTCTTCTGGGTTCTTTGGTATTGAGACCATTGTGTCATGCACAAATTTAAGAACAAAAATGCACTATAATTAAATCATACTATTGTAATCACAGTACCCCATATTCATAATCAAACAAATGAATTAAACTGAATCATAATAGTTTATTATAATAATTTTATTAGTTTTATTATTTAAAAAAGAATCTAAACCCACTACCAAGATCAAAGCTGTTTGGTAAAGAAAAGAAAGACAAAAAAATACCTTATTACATAGTGATTTACGTTAATAGCCAATATCTGTACTTTAACACCACATCAAAGGTTTTGAAAATAGTTCAAAAAAGGTCCCCACGGTGTTTGAAAGTCTTTATTAGAATCAGAAATTGAACAACGGATCTTCTCTAAATTTAAGCATCACATCAATTTGAGCATGAGCAGGTGGAGAAATGTCCTTCAATCCAAGTAACACTGCCCTCCCAGCCATGAGAGAAATAAAGGCCAATACATGCAAATTGGATGACTCCAAAGGTATGCCTCTTTCTCCGACAATACCAAACATGGCAGTCAAAGGATTAGGCTAAACATTTACTTTAAAAAGTACAGAAAAAGTTTGGAATACTTCCCTGCAGCATTTTTCAAAATTTGGACATGTCCAAAACATATGAATTAGTGAAGCCTCTACATTGTTACATTTATCACAGCATGGAGATATATCCACATAAAAATGAGATAGCTTGTCTTTGGACATGTGAGCCCTGTGGACCACTTTAAATTGTAGGAGGGAGTGGCGAGCACATAGCGATGAGGTATGAACCAATTTAAAAATTACATTCCAAGTCTCTTCAGAAATTGAAATCTGTAAATCCTGTTCCCAGACTTTTTTTAATTTTGTCTAAAAGAATCTCTCTCATTCCCAACAGCATGTCATAAATATTGGATATTGAGCCATTATTAAAAGGATTCAAATTAGAAATTACATCTATTAAGTTCTTATCAGGACTCATAGGAAATGTATGTAATTGAGATCGCAACATGTCTCTAATCTGTAGATATTGGAAAAAAAGATGGGTATTTGGTAAGTTATATTTAACTGACAATTGCTCAAAAGAAGAGAGATTCCCTCCAACCAACAAATCTTGGAAGCATTTAATACCCAATCTAACCCATTCTTTAAAAACTACATTGGTCATAGAAGGTTTAAAAAACAATTAGAAAAAATGGGACTAGAAAGAGAAAATCTCAATAAACCAAAATATTTTCAAAATTGTACCCAGATTTTCAAAGCATGCTTAACTACCAAATTGTCAGTTAATTTATTTAAAGATAAAAGAAGTGAGGATCTAAGAAGAGAGATAATAGAAAATTTCATAACAGAATTAGCTTCCAAAGAGACCCATACTGGATTGTCTTCATGATTAATGTAATATGACCAGAATGTAACATTTTGTATATTGACTGCCCATTATAGAATTATAGAATTTTAGGTTCTATAATTGGCCATATTAAGATGACACAAAGTGTCTATTTTACTTTTCCCATGGAATGGAGAATGTTACATAGATTTGTAACTTAATGTAACTTCAATAGTTTCATAACCTGATTATATCACAGCTCTACATACTGTATATGGCGATGATAAAGAGGAGATGGAACTTTTGGAGAAGGTGATAAGTTAATGAGAAAAGTATAAGAACTGTTTTTTTTTAAATTAAGACAATTACGACAATTTAAGAACAGAAAATGTTAAACCTAAAATACTAATATACTTTACCATGTTTTAAATGCTCTCCGGTACTTTTAAACGGTTTTATATACTTCAAAATATCTAAATTAGAAAGGTATTAAAGATTTCTTTAAACTCATAGAAAGATCTTAAACAATGTTTTTAAGCTAATAAAATAGATAAGGTATTTAAGATATATATACAGGTCATTTGTAAATTAAAATCTCACTCTATTCACATCCACTTAAGTTGGGGGAGAGCATCCCTTCTCTGTGGTGAGCACTTCATGCAAGGCTACGGAAGTCGATCACTGTTAAATGGCTCTATCATGGTTGGCACAGACTGAGCTGGCTGAATGTCTTCATCTGTTCCATGAAATTCAACAATTTAATGATTTAACATTATACCATAATCTGCTTGACTCCACTGAAAAAAAATCATCTAACTTAAGTTTTTTTTTTCTGAACTATAACCCCTTAACCTGATCTTTGCCTCATTTTTCCTCAGCTTCTATCTTCTTTGCCTGGTAC
Source organism: Hypanus sabinus (assembly GCF_030144855.1). Lineage (NCBI taxonomy): Eukaryota > Metazoa > Chordata > Chondrichthyes > Myliobatiformes > Dasyatidae > Hypanus > Hypanus sabinus. Next base: position 41,868,163 of record NC_082716.1, on the reverse strand, counting down.
AAAAATCAAGATAAAAAATCTCAATACAATAAGTAATTGGACCTTAGGCCTCTAAATCATAAGGCTTAGACTATTGATCAGGAAACATGAGGAAATGTCCTACAACAGAGAAATTTAAATTTAATCAAATAAATCTCAGATTAAAATGTTAGCATCAATAACAGCGAACCTGAAAGCACAAGATTAAAGGAAAAACCAATGTGAATCACAACGGCTGCATGGAAAGAATTTGCCATCCTTTATCTAGTTTGGCCCATCTTTTGGCCCAGTAATGTCCTCGAGGTCCATGAGTGTCAGGGAGCAGGAGTGAGTGCCATACCTATTACAATGGAAGAAATGTGAGGCAAACTCAAAGATCTTAAGGTGGATAAGTCACCTGGGCCAGATGGACTACATCCCAAAGTCCTGAGCAAGGTTGCTGAAGGAATAATTGAAGCATTGTCCATGATCTTTCAAGAATCACTTGATTCTGGCATGGTCCCAGAGGACAGGAAAATTGCAAATGTCACTTCACTCTGTAAAAAGGGAGGAAGGCAAAGAAAGGAAATTATAGGCCAGTTAGCCTAACCTCAGTGGTTGGAAAAGTGTTGGAGTCAATTATTAAGGATGACGTTTCATAGATACATAGAACATAAAACCTACAGCACAATACAGACCCTTTGGCCCACAAAGCTGTGCCGAACATGTCCTTACCTTAGAAATTACCTAGGGTTACCCAGAGCCCTCTATTTTTCTAAGCTCCACGTACCTATCCAGGAGTCTCTTAAAAGACCCTTTCGTTTCTGCCTCCACCAGCATTGCCGGCAGCCCATTCCATGCATTCACCACTCTCTGCATAAAAAATTCTTAACCCGTCATCTCTTCTGTACCTACTTCCAAGCACCTTAAAACGTTGCCCTCTTGTGCTAGCCATTTCAGCCCTGGTAAAAAGCCTCTGACTATCCACACAATCAATGCCTCTCATCATGTCATACACCTCAAACAGGTCACCTCTCATGCTCTGTTGCTCCAAGGAGAAAAGGCCAAGTTCACTCAACCTATTCTCATAATGCATACTCCCCAATCCAGGAAACTCTTCTCTGAACCTTTTCTATGGTTTCCACAGCCTTCCTGTAGTGAGGTGACCAGGACTGAGCACAGTACTCCAAGTGGGGTCTGACCAGGGCCCTATATAGCTGCAACATTACCTCTTGGCTCAAACTCAATCCCACAGCTGATGAAGGCCAATGCACCGTATGCCTTCTTAACCCCAGAGTCAACCTGTGCAGCAGCTTTGAGTGTCCTATGGACTCAGACTCCAAGAGCCCTCTGATCCTTCACACTGGGTACTTGGAGACTAATGATAAAATAAGTCAAAGTCAGCATGGTTTCTGTAAAGGGAAATCTTGCTTGACAAATTTGTTTTGAGGAAGTAACAAGCAGGGTGGACAAGGGAGAGGCTGTGGATGTCATTTACGTGGATTTTCAGAAGGCCTTTGATATCGTGCAATACATGAAGCTGCTTAATAAGATAAAATCCTATGGCATTACAGGAAAGATACAGGCATGCATAGGACGGTTGAATGGGATCCCGGATCAGCCATAATGGAATGGCAGAGCAGACTTGATGGGCTGAATGGCCTAATTCTGCTCCTATGTCTTTGGTCTTATAGTATCTTCATAGACAGTCCCTTAGTTATTTTACACATGTCTAATATGGCCTCTGCAGACCATAAACCATTGAGGCAAAACTAGGCCATTTGACCCATCCAGTCTGCTCTGCCATTTCATCATGACAGATCCATTTCCCTCTCTACCCCATTCTCCTACCTTTTTCCCATAACCTTTCATGTCCTGACCAGTCAGGAGCCTGTCGACCTCCGCCTTAAGTGTACCCACTGGAGAGTGGCAATGAATTCCACTGGCTAGAGAAATTGCTTCTCATCTCTTTTCTAAATGGACTTTCCTCTATTTTGAGGCTGTGCTTTCTGGTCCTAGATTCGCCCACCAAAGGAAACGTTCTCTGCACATCCACTCTAAAAAGGCTTTTCAACATTCAAAAGGTTTCTATGAGTTCTTCCCTCATTCTTCCAAATTTCATTGAATACATGCCCAGAGCCTTCAATTGCTGCTCATATGATAATCCTTTCGTTTGTGGAATTATACAATGGAAGTGTACCAGTTCACAGAAATGGAGGGAGTTCGGATGGAAAAACTTGATAAGATATTTTATTACACCCTCTCAGAAATCACATTATGATAGTAACCTCCCTGTTTGCTGGAGAAATTGTAGAAATCAAAATGCAAACCATTATCATATTTTCTCAGAATACCCCATTATCAAAGACTATTGGAGTGGGATACACAATGCCATACAAGACATCTTTAAATGTGAAATATGCTTAGAAAGTAAGTCCATATATTTTGGGTACGTACCTCAAGAATGGTTGAAAAGAGATAAATATTTAATGAATATACTGCTGGTGGCTGGTAAAAAGACTCTCACTAGGAAATGGTTATCACAGGAGAGCCCAACCTTAAATACATGGATGGAAATTACAATGGACATTTACAAAATGGAGAAGATAACAGCATCTGTTAATCATAAATTGGAACAATTTGATTCATACTGGGGAAAAATGGTTTAACTACATAACACCTCATAGGCCTGATTTTATCCTCACAAATCAATGAATATGTTGTAAAAAAAATACACTCCCTACTTGTACATAGTTTTCTCCTTTAGCTTGTTCTTTCTTTCCTCTCTTTTCTATAAGTGTATACCTCAGATAAATATTATGTGGAGATTTATGGCATATATGACTATATGATATATATGTACAATATCTGAAATACATCCTATGGAAATGTTTGTTTGATGATGAACTTCAATAAAAAATACATTACAAAAAAAACCTCCTCTGAACCCTCTCACCACATCCTTTCTTAAGTAACCAGCCCAAACCACTCACAATATAATTCAGTGCATTATACAGCCTTAGCATTATATCCCTGCTTTTATACAATAGTCCTCTTGAAATGAATGCTCACATTACATTCACTTTCCTCATCAATGACACAACCTGCAAATTAACCTTTATGGAATTCTGCACAGGGACTCCCAAATACCTTTGCACATTGGATTTTTAAATTTTCTATCTGTTTAGTAAATAGTCCATGCTTTTTATCCTTCTATCAAAGTGCCTGACACTGTATTCCATCTGCCACCTCTTTGCCCTTTCTCCCAATCAGTCTAGGTGCTTCTGCAGCACTCGCTGGCCCTCCACCTGTCTTCGTATTGTCCGCAAACTTGGCCACAAGACCATCAATTCCATCATTGAAATCATTAACATATAACATAAAAAGAATCAGTCCCAACACAGACACCTGTGGAACACCACTAGTCATCAGTCGGAAAAGGTTCCCTTTATTCACAATATTTGCCTGGTGCCAATCAGCCAATGCTCTTTCCATGCTAGTATGTTTCCTGTAATACCCCGGGCTCTTAACTTGTTTAGCAGCATCATGTGTGGCACCTTATCAAAGACCTTCTGAAAATCCTGGTACACACCATCAACTGATTTTCCTCTATCTATTTATCATGCTTGTTATTGCTTCAAAGAATATCAACAGATTTGTCAGGCAAGATTTTCCCTTAAGAAAACTAGGCTGACTTGGGCCTATTTTGTCATGTGCCTTCAGGTATCTCAAAACCACATCCTTAACAATTAACTGCAACCGCTTCCCAACCACTGAAGTCAGGCTTAAGGGGATATAATTTCCTTTCTTCTGCTTCTCTCCCTTTTTGAAGAGTGGAGTGACATTTGCAGTCTTCCAGTCCTCCAGAACCATGCAATTTTGAAAGATTATTACTAATGTTACGTACCCGTGACACATGACAGTGGTACCCTTGTCCCATGACTGGGGTTGAAGTTATACTGGACTTGAAGTCATGGTCTTGTGATGGTGGAGTGACGTCATTTTCCCGCCAGTAGAGGTCATGTGACAGTTTTTTTTACAGGATATAAAAGGAGGACCCCTCCCTGTGAGGAGGGGCAGTTCGTGGCTGGATTTGCCATGTTGACTTCATGCCACTGCGTGATTTAATGTTATGATGCAGTTTAGTTGGAAGATGAAGTTTTATTTAATGCCTAAAGTTTAAAAGGTCATTGCCAGCAGTTTCTTTATAACACTGCTAGTTGAGAATCAGTGGAGAGTGAAGATTGGAGTTCGGGAGATAAAAGATCGAGGAGATTTGATTTCGACGGTGAAACAGGTTCGACATTGTTTGATCCTCATTCGGAAGGAATTCGTTGACTGTTCTCGTGTTAATCCCTGTGAAATAGCAGAAAGGATTGGGAACAGTTCTGTAAAGGAAAGGTCAGTGCCTTTAAGCCATTCCATTTGTCAATTTACGTAAATTCTTTGTGGGAAAAGTTTGATTTGGGAACCGAAGCAACACAACATGAAAGAGAATTTAAATCGTCTTAAAAAAGTCTCTCCCTTAAATGGACTGTGAGCATTTTGAACTTCTGCAATACTACTTTGAAGAACTGTTTTTGCAACATCGCTTTAAGAACTGTTTAAGCTTCATTGCTTTAAGAACTGTTTAAGCTGCCACACACCAGTTGATTTCCGGTTATGTGAGTGGCTTGTTTACTTTTGGGGGGTTTGTTTTCAGTGTTTAATAAACGTGTTATTTGTTATAAAAACCCCTGCCTACTCATATATTTATTGTTGCCTGAATCCGTAACACTAATGCCTCACAATCTCTTCAGTTACCTCTTTCAGAACCCTGGGGTGTACACCATCTGGTCTAGGTGGCTTATCCACCTTCAAACCTTTCAGTTTCCCAAGCATCACCTCCCTAATTACATCAACTGCACTCATTTCTGGCCATTAATGCTCTTGAACTTCCAGCATACTACTACTGTCTTCCACAGTGAAGACTGATTAAAATACTTATTCAGTTCATCTGCCATTTTCTTGTCCCCTATTACTACTCTCCTGCATCATTTTCCAGTGGTTCGATATCCCCTTCCAAATCAATTTTGGCTATTTTCTCCTTCGTGCTGCTGTAATTTCCTTTACTCCGCAGTAATACGGAGCTTTAGTTTCTTCCTCTCAAATTGCAGGGTGAATTCTACCATGTTATGATCACTGTTTTCTGAGGATTCCTTTACTTTAAGCTCCCTAATCATATCTGGTTCATTACACAAGACCCAATCCAGAATTGCCGATTCCCTGCTGGGCTCAACCACAAGTTGTTCCAAAAAGCCATCTTGGAGGCATTCCACAAATTCTTTCTTTTGGGATGCCTCATCAACTTGATTTTGCCAATCTATCTGCATATTGAAATCCCCGATGACTAATGTAATATTGCCTTTTTGACATCTTTTTCTATCTCCTACTGTAATTTGTACCTCACATCCTGGCTACAATTTGAAGGCCTTTAAATACTCCCATCAGGGTCTTCTTACCATTGAAGTTTCATAATTCTACCCACAGGGATTCCACAACTTCTGATCCTATGTCACCTCTTTCTAATGATTTGATTTCAATTTTTACCAACACAGCCACTCTTCCTCCTCTGCCTACCTGTCTTTCCTTTCAATAGATTGTGTATCATTGGTTATTAAGCTCCCAACTACAATTGTCTTTCCACTATGACTTCCTGATACTCATAACGTTGTATCTGTTCATCTCTAACTGTGCTATAAGATCATCTACTTTATTTTGTATACTGTGTGTGTTAAAATATAACATCTTCAGACCTGTATTTATCACCTTTTCAATTTCCCCCCTTTTACAAAGCAACCCATGCCACTGACTGCAATTTTGCCCTGTTGTCTGACTGTCCTCCTTGACTGTCTCACTATATATTTACTTTGCTTGTAAACCAACATCCCTTTACTTAGCCCTATCACTCCGGTTCCCATCCCCATGCCAAATTAGCTTAAACCATCTCCAAAAGCTCTAGCAAACCTGCCTGTTGGGATCGTGAACCTTCTTGGTTTCAGGTGTACCCCTATCCTTTTCATAGAGGTCACAACTTCACCTGGAAGAGATCCCAATAATAGCGAAATCCGAAAACCTGCCCCCGCACCAGTTCCTCAGCCACACGTTCAGCTGACAAATCATCCTATTCTTGCCCTCACTGGCACAGGGCACAGGCAGCAATTCAGAGATAGTTACCTGGGAGGCCTTGCTTTTCAGCTTTCTACTTAGCTCTCTAAATCCTCTCTTTTTCTTCCTGTGACTGGCACCAAGGCACCTGGCTGCTCACCCTTTCCCTGTGGGATAGGTGAGACTAATGAGCTGAGTGGGTGTTAACTGAATTGCATTCTTTTTTTCCTTGGCATCCTTGCTCTTCTATTGAATTACAATGTGATTCCCCACCAGTTTGAAAAGGTTTTGGCTAAGGATTTCCCGGGAGTTGGTTGGTACTTTTTTCAAGGAGACTTTGAGAATATCCTTGAGGCATTTTCCCTGTCAGTCTGGAAATAGCTTCCTATCATGGAACTCAGAGCACTTGTTTCAAGGGCCTGGCATTCAGCCACACAGAAGATATGTTCTGCCTGCCAAAGCTGGGGGAATATGATTAGGACGTTGATGCTGAAGGAGCTGGGTTGAGAGGCAGGATATTGGAACGTCTACTGCTGCCAGAGGATGTGAAGGAAGTGTTTGTTGTAGCTGCTGTCCTCCCCTAGAATTGAGAATGACTTGCAAACACTCCAGTACAGATTTGCTTCACTGGGCAGCAGAGTCAGACAAGGGAAGAGGAACTCAGAGCATGGCTTCGTGGAGACAAGTGGCACAGTTTTCACAAAATAGAGTGTTGTAATAGGAGACTGGTTGCATCACTGCCTGGTATGGATTCTCCATTGCACAGGACTGAAAAAAGCTGCAGCGGATTGTCGGCTCAGCCAGAACCATCATGGCTGCAAGCCTCCCCATCATTGAGGGCATCTTCAAAAAGCGATGCCTCAAGAAGGCAGCATCTGTTACTAAGAACCCTCTTTCCCTCCAGGACTTGCCCTCTTCTCTTTACTACCATCAGGAAGGAGGTACTGGGGTCTGAAGACGCACCCTCAATGTTTTCGGATTATCTTCTCCACTCCCGTTAGATTTCCGAACGACTGTGAACCCATTAACATTATTTCACAATTTTGGTGCCTTTTTACACTATTTTTCTATTATATTTCTTATTGTAGCTTGTAGTAATTTTTTTTTGATGTATTGCTCTCTACTGCTTCAGCAAAGCAACAAATTCCGTGACATGAGAGTGATAAGAATCCTGATTCTGGTTCTGATTTTCTTTTGTCCCAGCTAACAGAAACAAATTGGTTGATCTTTTCATGTTCTTGCTGGGAAAGTTGTTGCTTGACTTTATGGTTCTTTCAGCTAAATAATAGCAATCCGTGAACTTCAAAGTGTGTCATTATGTGAAATGCTTTCAGATGCCTTTGACAAAGCAGATTTGAGATGCAAGCAGCTATTTGGGGAACTGGGTAGTGAGGCAAGGGGATAATTATTCTGCTTTGAAGACTGACATACAGCCTGGACTGGAGAACAAAAATAACCTTGCTGGTTTTAAGAATGCTTTATGAAGTGATAAAATAATTTCAATCTACTTTAATGTATTTTTTAGTGGCATGAATTCATTTGTGTAACTTAGTGCATATTAGTAACTTCACACCTCAAAGCCACTAAATGGCTGGTTTGAGATTGTAAAACTGTTGTAATCAGGTTACACTTTCTTGACTGTGGTCTCTTGATAGGCAGAGAATGAGAGTTTGCTTTGTATCTGCTTCTGTTGGTCCTAAATTGGAAGTGGTTAAACCAGCATTAACACATCACTTCCAGTTAGAATTGAATGGAGTTTTTCTAACAGTGCTTATTAAGGCCAGACATCTGACCAGCAAGTGTTCTGTGTATGTTCAGTCAACATAGGGCCAGAGCTTGTCATCTGGCTTATCATGCTATCCCAAAGGAAACAGGGTCATAGAATCATGTAGCATGGGAAAAGGCCCATTGGCCCTACTCATTGGTGCCAACCAATATATTTTCCTGAGTATGCATTTAACCATATCCCTCTAAACAAGTGGTTCCAAAACTTTGTTAGATTACTGCCCTCTTGGCTCCCAGACCACATCCCTAGTGTTCCCCTCTCCCTTTCAGGCCATTACATAAAAAATATAACGTATTTGGATTTACAATGCACAGTGACAGAAACTAGGAACTACAAATTCAAAGCAGTACAAATAATTGCAAAAATTATTCAAACCTAACACTGCAAATAAGGTTATTTCCTTGTTTGCATATTTACAGTAAAAACAATCTTCTTCATCAATTTCAGAGTGTAATTTAGTAGTCCAACTATTCACTACTTCATGGCTTTTTCACCTTTCAACGAGACAGATGGGCTGGGTGCAGTGATATCAGCTTCTCAGCATCAGGCTGAATGTCACTCGGGAGTCTCAGATCCCCACCTTCAGTAATTTGCAGTCATTACTTTGTTTCATTAGTTATTCCATTACTTTGAAAGAAGTTGGGTGACTGCACTGAAACCACGCTCCATTAAATATGACGTTCAAAAGGCAATAAATAACATCTTGACCTTTTTCCGCAGTGCGGGACAGTGTTCAGAGATTTCTTTCTGCAACCAAAAGTCTTGATATGATTTTTTTGAACCTCGGCTTCAGTTCAAAGTCATTTTGTAGTGAGATCACTTCTTCCTCCATCCTTCCTGCTAATTTCCCAGTGCAGGTTTTCAGGAATGGATTTTTTACCCAGATCTGGAATTTGAATTGAGAGAAGATCCTGAAGTCTCTCTGATGTGTCTTTATGCAGCTCAGGCAGGTAGGCACAGTATACTGGAAGATCATTGTCTCCTATTCTTTCGTTCTCTTTCAACTCAGAGAAATTGGAAAAATATTGTGACAGCTGATGTTGCAGATAAACAAGGTTAACTTGGACAGAAATGTGGTGATGACTGATCTGACTTTGATAAGATTCACATCATTTCCCTGCAATTAATAATTAATTTCATTAAACTTTGTGAATAATTCTGACAAATAAGCAATGTCATGCCTAATATTCTTGAATTGATTACCGAATGAAACATTTGAGTCTTTAATGAATTTTATTCTAGTTTCAAAAAGTGCATAGGAGTTTCCTTTTGAGAATTATCTGACTTCTATTTTGACCTACCTGACATTCATCCAAGGTTTTACTAAATCTTCTATGACACTTTGCACCTCATGAATGTCTGGCAGGTCATAGACACATAAAACTCTTCCTTCTGCTTAAAGGAAGAATACATATTAATATCTCTTGGATTATTAAATCTAATATTATCACAATTATTAAAATATGCAAAATTATATAGATCCAAGGATTAACTTCGACATTCACATTAAAATATATGTCTCATCCCTGGGGAGCTGGGAATGATTTACAAAAGATTTACAAACACTACATCGTGATCAGAATGTAAAAGTCAAATTGCAATCAATTTGACACCTTGCTTGTTTCACAAAAAAGTCTGTAAGAGGTCAGTCACTGGTATACAACATTATCTCACTCTTACAGGCCCACAGTAAGCACATATCACAAAGGTACATCTTTTCATAAAGCAATAATATAATTTTCACAGATCACAAAGTTACGAGTGGCTTATTGGGTCTCAGCAGAAGTCCAATATCCAACAAAACATAAGACAAGTGTTAAAGCAGATCAAAACAACTTTCTGGCAGATACAGAAAGTACAGATGCTCAAATTGAACAAAGCATGGGGAAGTACAGGTAAACAAAAGCAGGGAGATAATTAGAAATGTGTTCATTCCCTGTTAGCAACACACACACAAATGCTGGAGGAATTCAGCAGGCCAGGCAGTAACTATGGAGAAAAGTGTTTTGGGCCAAGACCCTAGTCCTGCCGAAGGATCTCAGCCTGAAATGTCAACTGTACTCTTTTCCATAGATGTTGCCTGGCCTGCTGAGTTCCTCCAGCATTTATGTGAGTTGCTTTGATTTCCAGCATCTGCAGATTTTCTCTTGTTTGTTTTTTTCATTCCCTGTTAATCAATTTACTCTTATCCACGTACACAGGATGAGTCTGTCCTCATACTATCACCCAGTATGTTTCTCCTTATCTATCAGTGATAATCTCACTCTGCACTGAAGGGAAGGGAAGGTGGGTACATAACAAACACTTCACTCCCCTGCACCCACCTTGCAGAACTGAATTGCCTCTCTATCAGCATGTTCAGTTGTGCCTTCAGAAACAAAAGGAATAGATTGTGCTGTCATTAACAATAAGGGAGTACCTCCTTTTAAGGGGCTGATGCTGAAATTGAACAAAGCATAGGGAAGTACAGGTAACCACCCAGTTAAGGGAAGGGCAGGAGTAAGTAAATGAATTTGCTGTTTAAATAGGGGGCATGGGAGATACACATATTCCACTGGAGACAGCTCACTCTTGTACCCTGCAACCTGTAAAAGTGCGAACCATTACTGGATTGAATTTCAAGGGGACCACCATAGGCAGAAGCAAGATGTTTAAATCCCTGAAGAGTACAATCCTGATCAGCTTTAACAGTAGGGATTGCCATCAAAAATGCCAGAATCAGTGTCCACTGTTACATATTTAATATTTAGGTAATATTGTGAATGTATTATTTGTCATTCACACAATGAGTTGATGGTCATGTGTAAAAGTATGTGAATGTCATATGTCACCATGCCACCAGGTCATAAATGCATGCCTCCCTTAAAGTAAAAAAAAGAAACTAAGACATGTTCTTGGGGTTTCCATCTTTTTCTTTCAATTAGATTGATGTTTTGGAGCTACAAAATAAAACTGTGATGATGAGGTTTTAAATGAACCCGAGATGAGTACCTATCTGTTGAAACACAGTGAGACAGTCGAGTTTAAAAAAAAGGAGCAAACTGACGAATTCATGGATTCATAAACATAAAAAAAAAGCAGAAATAGCTGACTACATTGGAAAGATAGACATGTTCAATTGCGCGAGGTAACTGGAATATGCAGACTGAGGAACACATACTCAGCAGGTCAGACAGTGTCCATGGAAATGAATAAACAGTCTATACTTTGGGCTGAGACCTTTCTTCAGGCTGTAGGAATTTCCAGCTTCTATAGAATATCTTGTGTTTATTATATGTAATCTGAGTAAATTGAGCAGTATTTTGAAGAAAATAAATTAGCCAATGAAAAGCAAGTGCCAGTTTTGCTTGAATACATCGAGCTTAAATGCATACAGAAATATTAACTGCTCCAATCAAACTAGCTGAAATGAACTTTACTGATGTAGTGAATTTAATGCAGGAACATTTAGAACCAAAACCATTGTTGATTTCAGAACACTTTATATTTCCTCAGTAGAATCAAAATGAAGGGGAGTCCACTTCAGTGCACATGGTTGAATTGAAGAAGATGTCTGAGCATTGTCAGTTCAGTAATGGGCTTAATAATGCACTGAGAGATTGTTTATTTTGTGGAATCTTACAAGAAATAATTCAAAAAACTTACATTTAAAAGAGCCCCTGAAACAGCTGTATCAATGGATACAGCAGACAGAGATGCAGTTGAGTTTGCACTTAGGAACGAAAGTGGGTGTGAACAAAATTGCAATGTCTAAACAGAAACTGGCCTGGCTGACCGAATAGTGTTACCATTGTGGCAGGAGCTCACATACATCAGACCAATTCGGGTTTAAAGGCAAAAGTGGCAGATAATGCAACAAAATAGGGGACTAACAAAGAGCATGTCAAGCAAACAAAAATAAATGGACTGAACAAGGTAGAGAAAAAGATAAAAAGTGAAGTTGCAGTTTCTGCATGCTGTTGATGGAAAATCTGATAATGATGAGAATAGCACGAGATCTAAAATGTGAAAACTAACAATAGACAATTGTAAACAGCAAATTAACTAAAATGGAATTGGACACTGGCTTTTGGCTGTTTCAGTCATTTACAAAATGAGGTCGAATAGTACGAATTGAACTGAAGCTTGCTAAGAACATATACTGGTGAGAAGATAACTCTTATGGGAATGACATTTGTAATAGAGAAATACAACCAACTAACATCCACACTGGGCTTGTGTGTGGTAAAAGCAGGAGGGCCAGCATTGTGTGGCTTTGATTGAGTGTAATAACTACAACTTGATCAGCTTGATCAACTTGACCACCATTTGTGTGCCACGTCCCCTGCAATAGAGTGAACAGAAAGCAAATTAAGAAAGGTACTGGATGACACCACAGCAATGTTCAAGGATGGCATAGGAAAACTCCAAACATATCAGTGGTGAAATAGTGTAAGATGAAAATACCACACTCTCATTTTACAAAGCCCATCTGGTTCCTCATACCATATGTGATAAAGTAGCCAGTGAGCTAATTCGCATGGAAGTTGAAGGAATTCTTTTCAAGGTTGAGTGAAACCCACGGGCAACACCTGTGGTCCCAGTAGACAAGAAGAATGGGTCTCCCTGTGGTGATCTTAAGGTCACCATCAACCCAGTACTCAAAGTAGATCAATACCCTCTGCCCTGGATAGAGGATGTCTTTGCAAGCCTTTCTAGATGGAAACACTTCAGCAAAGTTGTCTTAGCTGGAGACAGAAGAAGAGTCTAAAGTGTTTCTCGCCATAAACACCCATGAAGAGCTTTAGCGCTGTAATAGGCTCATTTCTGGAGCAGCACTTGTGCTGAGTTCTGGCATAAAGCTATGGACCAGATGCTGCAAGACTGCCCGGGAACTCTATTTTACCTGGATGACAAGGAACATCTCCAAAATCTCAAGACAGTGTTAAAAAGATTAGAAGATAATGAGCTCAGAACATGATGCAACAAGTGTGAACTCTTTAAACCAAGTATCACTTACTGTGGTCACAGCATTGATGTACAAGGTTTACACAAGTGTGCTGAGAAATTTCAAACCGTGGGCGGATGCCCCAAGACCAAAGGATGTGTCACAGATATGGTTCTTTTTGGGATTTGTCGATTACTATAACAAGTTCCTGTCAAATCTAGCTACTGTGCTGGGGGGGTGGGGGGGGGGTTTCCAGAGACAAGGAGATGCATCCTAATCCAAAGTGGCAGGTTAGTGAGCACAGACAGTTCATCTGACATGGAGCATTCCACTCTGTCAGCCCAAGCAGTCCTCCAATAGTTAGGATGCTCCTAAATCTCCTGGGCAGGTGAGCCAGCAAGGCAGGAATTCCCCTGGCAGCTGATGCAACCTTTGGGCTACATCCTGTAACGCAGTGACAGTGTCGTTTCAGACAGTGGTCTCAGTGGTGACAGGGTCAGCCGCTGCAGCTCAATTTTGTTCATCAGCATTCCAGTATTCCTCTTTAACTTTTACACGTCTGAGGGGACACGATTATATAATTTCCATCATCATCTGAATCATCATCAGACCAGATTTCCCTGTCCCAAGTAACTGTATCCCAATCCTCCTGCAGGACCATAGATCGGACCTTTACAAGATACAGCTGAAGCTGCATGCAGCCAATCTACAGGCCATAGCAACTTGTTTAACTTCAGAATACTCAGCACATTATTGCACCATGTGTGCCGTTTCACTTAAAATAGTGTTCTGAGAACTCAGAGAGGCTAACTCATGCAGCAGTCACCTGTTCTCCTCAGAGTGCTCCGCTGGTTCTGTACTCAACTGCTGCTATGCAGTCACCGTACTTGAGGCAGAGAATCCCTCTTTGAGGCATTGTGATACTACATACAGAAGCTTAATGGCAGAAAGTTCAGCAAATAACTTCTCCTATCATCTGTGTGGACCCTATTTACTCAGAACATTAGCCAGTGATCTAAAACCCTCAGAGTTATCCGTCTACCTGGGGACATGATAAGTCTTGGGTATGGTATCGCTCAACTTATTTGTCCACTGCTATATTTATCCTGGACTCTGCTTACAGCGCCAAAGTGTAATAGGCTTATTTAATCAGTCCCAAACTATTCAAGATATGATAATAATCGTACAATAAAATAACTTAAGCCTAATTTATTTCATAAAATAGAATGCCCAGAATACTTCATAGCAAATCACAAAGATTTCTTAGCCACCACTTGATAGTTGCTGTTGTCGGGGATGCTCCGAATTCCGGCTCACTGGTGAAGCCACCCCTAGGTTCAGATTAGCACTAATCCCTGTGGCACATCACTGGTCACATTCCAATTTGAAAACCAATTCTGCTTGTGTGTGTATGTTGCTCCACTACCACTGTCTGTCCCTCAGCCAAGCCAATTTATTTATGTGTATATTTGCAGTTAACTTTTGTGATCACTGCTGGGTATTTGATTGGTTCACAGCTTAACATTTCTCCACTGGTGCCCTCTTTGTGCTATTTACATTTCAAATGTGTAATTATGAGACATCTACCAAGCTGAAGCAAACACCTGAAAGACCCAGCACTAATATCACCAATGGGCATCATTTCATTGCATTGAAAATATCTCACTCAATTTTAACTTTCTTGAAAATGAACTAATCAATTCCATCCTGTCACTCAGATTTGGTGTCTGATTTGGGACAGATTTATTTTCCATACTGTAACATCTGACACTTCAGTAGATGCAATTTTGATAAATAAATCATCCATGCTCTAAAGCAATAATCCAAGGAGACTGGTGCACCTTTTGACTGACTGACTCCTGAAGTTCCACGGGCTTTGAGAAAAATATGTGTTAACTTAAAAAGGAAACAATCTATTGCATCCTCTTCTTGGTGCCTTTCATTTGCCCTAGCCCCTGTGCCACAACACGAGGATAATACAGGATGCACACAGGATACAGAATGTCTCCAGGGTTAAGAGTTCAAATGTAGAGGGCATAGGTTAAAGGTGAGAAGGGAAAGATTTAGAAGCCAATCACAGGAAAATAGGGTCAGCTTAAATGTGTGTGTTGGTCTCTGTGGATGGGTTGAGACAAATAGCCTGTTTTTGTTCTATGTTAATAGAGAAAGTGGCATAGAGTCATAGAAATGTACAGCACAAAACAGGCCATTCAGCCCATCTAGTCCATGCTGAACCATTTACACTGCCTAGTTCCAGCGACTTGCATTTGGATCATAGCCCTCCAAACCCATATCATCTATATAACCATCTCCTAAACGCTACAATCAAGTACCCATACACCATTTGCACTGGCAGCTCATTCCCTCACAACCCTCTGAGTGAAGAAGTTTCCACTCATGTTCCCCTTAAACTTTTTACCTTTCACCCTTAACCCATGACCTCTGGTTGTAGTCCTACTCAGTATCAGTGGAAACAGCCTGCTTGCATTTACCCTATCTGTACCCCTCATAATTTTACATATTTTAACCAAATATCCTGTCAATTTTCTACGTACTAAGGAATAGAATCTTAAACTAGTCAATCTTTCCTTATAACTCATATGCTTTAGTCCTGGCAAGATCCTTGTAAATTTTTTTCTGTACTTTTCCAACCTTATTTACATCTTTCCTGCAGGTAGGTGACCAAAACTGCACACAATACTCCAAATTAGGTCTCACCAATGTATTTACAACTTCAACATAAATTTCTATCTCATGTACTCAGTACTTTAATTCATGAAGGTCAATGTGCCATAAGTTTTATTTATGATCCTATTTTCCTGTGATGCCACTCTCAATGAACAATGGATCTGTTTTTCCAGATCCCTTTGTTCTACCACACTCCTCAGTGTTTTACCTTTCACTGTGAAGCTGACTGAAGTACAACACCTCACGCTTGTCTGCATTAAATTCCATCTGCCATTTTTTCAGCCCATTTTCCCTGCTGGTCCAAATCCCACTGCAAGCTCTGATAGTTTTCCTTGCTGTTCTCTACACCCCACTCCCCCCTCCACCCAATCTGGCTCTAATCCATAAATTTGCTGATAGAATTAACCACTATGTCATCCAGAAAATTGACATAGATGACAAACAACAATGCACCCAGTACTCCACTTGTCACAAACCTCTAGTCAGAGTGGTAACTATCTATTACCACTCTCTGGCTTCTCCCAGAAAGCCAATGTCTAATCCAATTCATCTTGAATGTCGAGCAACTGAACCTTCTTGACCAGCCTCCCATGCAGGATCTTGTCAAAGCCCTTGCTGAAGTCCAAGTAGACGCTGCTTTGCCTTCATCAACTTAATCTTTGACTCTACAGCTTATAACCATATTTTGAACAAGATAGAATGAATTTTTTCTTCAGTAAGGATTTAACCCACACCTACCCTCAGAAGGAGTGATATTGGAACACGTCTCCTTGGTTATGTAGGTGTGGTGAGTTAGTCCATTAGCTGTGCACATCAAGGAATTTCAGGTATGTTTACCACAACTTTAAAAGCATATTATATCCTTCTATTCTGCAGTTAGAATGAGTTTCCTTCCATTAGATTTTAAGGATTTTCTAGATGCTTATTTTGCCCTTCACAGGCAGGATTCAGCAAAGTATTCTATTTAATCTAAAGCTCAGTGACAGGTTCTTCAGCTTGATGAATCCCTCTGGGCAAAAGAAAAACAACATAGCAACAAAATCTTATCTGTGCTTCTTAGCATTAATTTACCAAGTATTTATGGTTCAAAGTTGATCCATTGATGGAGACTGGAAAACTGAAAAGTCAGTAGTTGTCAGAAAAGATAGTTTCACCATAAGATGTTCCTGAAGAAACCCAGGACTAGTCACATGTTAAAGGAACATGATCAAGAAAACCAAACCCTTGACCCTTCACCACTGTTCAATTAGATCATGGCTAGCACACATCTCAATGCCTTTGTTCCATTTCCTTTGGTACCTTCTGAATAATTTATTATCCTAAGGCTTGAAATCTCCCAGTAAACCGAGATCCCTACTTTTGTAGGTTAAACAGAGTTAGTTTCCCCTCCCCTTAATGAGTAAAACTACGTGACGAGTGGAGAGCATTCCCAAAAAGCTGAGTCCTAATTTTAAAAGATGTTGCCTTTTTTCTTAATTTTCACTCCAGATTTGATACTTGCTGTACATTAAACATTGGAAGGTTGAGTCACTCCTGAACTTTATAAATGCATATTAAGAAAGCAAGGGCAAATATACACATTATTAATTCCTTTGGTTTTGTTGAGTTTGACCTGAATATCTTGCTTGGAGAACAAGACATATTCACTTTGTAGCATTTTACACAACATTCACTCAGCAGATAAATCTTTTAGAGGGAACATTCAGGGATACAGCAACTAGTTGGGTGTATATACCAACTATTTGGGCATTAATTCCTTACCTGGACAAAATGAATTTGAGGATTTAGTGTTTCTGCACAAAGCACAGCAATTCAGTGACTCCTTCTGTCATTTTCCAAGGGAAGAACACTGTGAGGCCAGAAAATATTAGAAACATTGGGACTTCTACTGTTGATACAGCTCCAAATAAAATTCAAATAAGGTCCTGATGCTTTTATATCACTAAGCAAAAGGTGAAGTGCCTTGGTTTTGACATTTTGTGCTAGTTTTACACTTTCTACTTAAGTCCTCAATGACCCTTTGCAAAGATGAGGGTCACTGACAAAAGGTCAGTGTCAGCCAAAAAGTTCAATTACTTAAATTCCAGACTGTTAGCAATTATTGTTACAACAGAAATAATCTTTTTATTTTAAAACTTTGGAAGTCATGTTCTTTGTTAATAAGTAACTTTCCTTTCACAAACTGAACAGTACAAATGTCTTAAAAACAAACTATTATCAAATGCTTTACATAATTTTCAGTTTTATGTTCATGCTGCCAATACCTTAAACAAACATGTTCAGTCAATGAGCAAAAGAGATCTTTTCCAGTATGAACACAAAAGAAAACAGACTAAGGTCAAAATCTGAAAGACAGAAAACAGTTAATTGGAAACTGCTCCCTCAGTTTTCCCAACCAGACTACTACTGGATAACAAATAGGTCCCATCCTTATAGACATCCATAAAACGATTTTGCCCATTCAAAGTACATAAAGATTACTCAATATGGTGACCATATCTCTACCAGTATTGTAATGAAAGGCATCAAAACACAAAAAATAAAACAATTACTGAAAATGGACAGAGAAGCAGGGACAAGAAGAGTGAGAAAACTAGTCCTGTCTTTGATAAGAGTTATTGTAAATGTCAGACTTCTGAAACTAGTAAATTGTGGGAACTCGTTCATATGCCGGGGGCTAGGTAAGTTGATGTCCTTAACCCAGAAACAGCCTGTAGTACAAAATTACACTGAGGATGATGGAGAACAACAATGGAATTAATAGAAGAAACTTATCCTGACCACTCATGTCTTGCCTCATACCAAAGGATGCATTTCAGAAGGATATTGATCTGTTGTGCCTGGAAGCTGGTGAAGATCAGGGCGCTGTCGAAGGAGTGGCTACTGAATTTGGATTGAAGGGGCATGGGACTTCAAGTAAGAACTGGTGGATCCAGTGATGGAGATGTCTCTTATCCACGTATATGGGTGAATCTTGTCAGATGCTAGCATCCCCTGGTACATGTGACTGGCGAGACAGGGCAGACCACAGGCCTGAAAATGAATACATAGCGGTCTTGATTGTGGTCCCAATAGGCAATGAACCAACAAAAAACCAGCTGTATCCTGGTTGTTGCAGATGCAGTCAATGCCTGGGGGCCCAGAGTCATCTAAAGGTTTAGAATGTCCATTGGCCTCTCACAATCATCCAATCTTACATAAATTGCAAGAATCACTCAGAGTCTGCATCTAGAAACTCAGATTACTGATAGTTTACTTCCTTACAGCACCACTGACGGTATTGGAGCATTCATCTCCTGAGGGGTGAACACAGGAAGGCTAAATCACTATCTTGACATAGCTTTTAAAACTATAATCTCAATGTGTGGGCAATGATGGTGTTAAGGTGCCTTGCTGTCTGGGAAATACATCAATCCTGGTAGATATTAATATAATTCTATAATTTTTTTGAACTTAGGGATACAGCACAGTAACAGGCCTAGCTGGTTCAATGAACTCACGTCACCCAATTACTCCCCAAATGACTCATTAACCTAATAACCTGTAAATTGTTTGGAACGTGGAGGAAACTGGAGCACCTGGAGGAAACCCCTGTGGATGCGGGGAGAACTTACAAACTCCTTACAGAGAACGGCAGAAATCGAACCCAGTCGCTGGTGCTGTAAACGCTACTGCTACGCCACCATACTGCTCCATAGGCTTTGCAGACATCCAGGCTGGGCATTGCTTATGTGAACTCAAGCTGCAACCTGTTTGAGCTTACAGTAAATAAAGCTTCTTGCTATAAGAACAAAACATCTTATTCAGTGTCTAGATGGGTTTCTACCAGAGCAGGCACAGCAGCAAATTCTGAATATTGTTTGTGCACTATGAGGTAGCTGTCACTTCACTGTAAAAACCCTATCTTCTGATACTCAACAGCTAGCTGTCTTTAAGATAGTAGTTTCTCTACAGCAAATTTCAATACGTGATTACTGAACTTTGTCCAGCAGAAAAAAAGAAAGTGAGTATTATTAGTGGTTTGCCTTGCCTGTCCTGGTCAGGTTGTTAACTTTATACAAAATTGTTCTGGGATTCATATGTTGACAGAGGTCACCATTTGTCATCAGTAAGATCAGTGTCTAGGCTGGACGATAAATCACTTAGGTAGTAAATTCCTTTAAAAAGCTCAGTAAAAATGGATCTGAGATATTACACGTCTATTAACTTGCCATGTACAAGCAGCCAATGGACTACTATCGACAGCTCATAGAAACACGTGGGCAGAGAAGGGACTCAATGTGACTTCAGAAAGGAGTCAGAAACAAAAAGATGTCTTTGCAGTTTCATTGACTGCTTTGATTTTGAGGAGATTATCAGGTGGATGGATGGAGATAACCTGCTGATGGAAATCAATCACGTTAATTTTACTGCCAGTAAAGTAGGCCATGAGCTCGGTTTCCTGTGCAAATTGACCACCCTCCCTGCTTTTAGTCCTGACCTACAATAGTCTGATTCTTATTGACTACTTTATGACTGTGGGATAGATGTGGAGCAGATCCATTTTAAATTGACGTGTCCTTCTTTGCCAGTTTGAAAAAAATTTGTCATGCTAATTCTGCACTGAGTGATTCTCCACCAGCTACAAGGCACAAGTCAAGATTCTAATCGAATTGACTCCTTTAACCTGTTGGGTCTAACATCAAAATCAAGAAGTTTGACACCTTCCAGATTAAAGCAGCAACCTGAATGACAGCCCATCACCATCTGTGACCTTTATTCCCTCCCTTCATCTGTTTAATCTTGTTTTGATTGTATCCTTGTGTCAAAATGATTACCATAATTATTTCCTCCTGCATTATCTTAGTTGTTTTGTCTACATGACCATCTTCTCCTGAGAAAATTATACTTTATTTTAAATGAAAACAAAAGAAAAAGCTGCCAATGCTGGGAATTTGAAACAAAAACAGAAAATTCTTGAAGCAATTTTCAACTCAGGCAGCATCTGTAAGAAAGGAAAATAAAATTAATGCTTCTAGTCCAAAGGAACTTCATTGGGGGAAGAATCTTGGACTTGAAATGTTAACTGTGTTAGTCTTTCCACTGGTGTTGCCTCTCCTGCTGAGTGTTTCCTACATTTTCTGTTTTCATCAATGTATTTATTTTGTGTGTTAGAACATCTTTGTCAGGCCTGCATAGGCAGACGCCTCCCAGTCCCCACCTGGAGTCACCTGCCACACGCCTCCAAGTGATATAAACTCAGCTCTCTCACAGTCCTTCTTCACCCATTGAACCAGCCAGCCTGAACCAGGTTATGTCAATGGGTGAACAAGGCTCCTAGACCTTGGCTACCTTGCTGGGTTAAGGATCCATCCTATCTTGCATTGTGGCCCAGTTTATTATTAAAGTGATTGCTCTCTGCTAAATTGACTCTGCAGTTGAGTCAAGCCTCCTCTAAGCTTCCTGATAATCTTTACAAACCATTACTTTCAAATTATTTTTCTATTTACCTTCCAGTTGCTTTAAAATTGAACTGGACATTTGTGTAATTCATTTAGAAAACCTCTTTAAATAGCTTTAGAATTGAAGTAAAATTGCTTGTAATTATATATTAGAGTTTTGGGTACTTGCCTTCAAGGTTGAGTTTATTCGTATCAAGATTTCCCAAGTTGCTTGACCTGATTCAGTCAAAATGTTTATAGAATGAAGTCTGAGCAACGGGCTCAAAGATAACTGGAGTGTTTGATTTTGATTTTACGTTGTCATATGTAAAAGATGGAATAAATTCTCATCTATTCATCAAGAACCTTTTTTACATACATAGAAAACCTACAGCACAATACAGGCCCTTTTTAGTAGATCAATTGACATATTCAATTTGATTTGAGGAGCTATTATCTTATTATAGCAAGGAAACATGAAGCTTTCATTTAGCTTATTGCAGACTTAAAAGTGATAGATCTCATTGTCATAACTGTAGTCAACAGAGGTCAATGCTATTGACATAAAAAACATTGATGGAGCAAAATTTAGACCTTTTTGATCAGTACTAAAATGTTTGAACAGACTATCATAACTGCATTTTTCAAGCATTGAATGTGCTTTTACATCATTGCAGGGAGAAACAATGTTCTGTTATTCTGAGCACGAGACAAGCATCAAATTGCACGTAACAATGAACTTCTGTTAATCTCTGTGCACACCCTAGTCACTGAGAGATACGGCCTGATCTAGAAACCTCAACATGCAACTTGAGCAAAGGCTTAATTAATGCTTTATCAAATCAGTACAAGTAAATAGTTTTCTACTGCATCACCTCCACAATGCATTTACTATAACATAAACTGGGTTTGCCAAGGTTGTTGGCAAACCTGGATGCAGTGTACAAGGTATCAGAACCTTTTGGATCTCAGGTCAATTGATCCTGGGAAGGCTAGGTATATTGGGTTGAACAAAATGTTCACCTACATCTGCCGCACTTGAATAGCAGGTTTTAAAATAAGGGAATATTTTTGACCCCCACCTTCTACTTCAAGGCAGCTACTGAAATTCTACCCAATTTATCTGGTACACCTCAAAGAGTTCTCACCATTCTGAGAAAAGGCTGAGCTTATTGATGACTGTAGAAAGAAAGGAAACTACATTGTTTATTAGTCATCTCTGAACGCCTCAACTCTACTGTCGTATTGACAAGCTGTTAATAGTCTAACCAGAAATTTATCCTTGACTCATGTATGAGAACTAGTGCTTAATGGAAATACAATTACAGAAACCATCTTTGCATAACAAAACAGGTTGTATATCAGCAAACAATAAGAGATTCCAGCCTCAGAACATAAAGAGATATACAAACAAGAGAAAATCTGCAGATGCTGGCAATCCAAGCAACACACACAAAATGCTGGAGGATCTCAGCAGGCCAGGCAGCACCTATGGAAAAGAGTACAGTCGACGTTTTGGGCCAAGGCACTTCATCAGTCCTGAATGATGGTTTATTATTCCCTCTGGTTCATTATCCATTTCAGTTTACTTGATTATCCATTTGACACTTTCTTTTCCTTTACTGGCACTACATTGCTTGCAGTTAAAATAAGTCAAATTTGTGCAGAGTCCCAGACCCTCTCGTCTTCAGTCATATGATAAAAACCTTAGGCTTCAGAAACCCTGAGGAAACCTCTGGAGACAGATCTACACGTTAGCAATCAAAGCTGACACATGTTGTTTCAGGTCATTTGGTAGAGCACACTGCCCTGTGCTGCATTTTCAGCAGTCCCCATTTTTTTTAATGACATTAGCATTGCACACAGCCGGGGCAGGCTCGGTGCTGAATATTGCATCACCAACAGCCACCTGACAGGAGTGGAGCTAACCTTCACAACTAATTGTTCAACCTACTGTGACAACACTCTAAAACTACCTGAACCTCAGGAGCTGAGCTACTATATGCCAATGATGCTTGCATTTGTACACGATCAGAGAACAACTTTCAACTCACTGTTGACTGATTAATTGAAACAAAACTTTGAGTCGGCACAATGACGTAGCTAGTGGAACGATTGTCTCACAGTTTTGGAGGTTTGTGTTTACAACTGACCTTGGGAGCTGTCTGAGTATGTTTATTCTTCCTGAGCTTCCTCTGTGTGCTCCAGTTTCCTCCCATATCCAACAGATGTGTGGGTGGCGAGATTAATTAGCCACTATAAATTGCCCCTCATGTGTACACGCAAGGTAGAATCTATGGGGAATTCAGAACGTAGGGAGAATAAAAAATGGGATAAATGTAGGTTTAGTGTGAAATAGGTCACTAATGATTGATGCTAACTGAGTGTGACAAACTGCCTGTTTGTGTGGCCTATCTCTTCATGACTACTGAAAGACAAAGCTACTGTACCAGTCTGCACTGCTGCCCCACACACTCCTCTGCTGCAGCAGAAGTTCATGAAGAGATCCTGCAATATGTGAAACACTTTGGTAGTCACCTTCACTGCACAACACAACTGTTCATTGTTATTGAGATTTTAACACTTTAATAACCTTTCAACCCAGTTCCTGTTCAAAAGAATTTTTCTTTAAATAATTTTCTTTCAATCATAAATTTTGGCAAAAAAAGAATGAAATGCAAAACTGCAACTTGTCACAAAAGAATTTCTGATTTATCACTATTATGCCATTTAGGAAGCTGGTGTTATCACTGATATAAGCAGTTAAAGTACGGATCTTGCTGGTTAGAATTCTGCTGTGTGTGGAGCCTGAAGCATTCTTTATCCAGAACATAGCTTGCCCAGGTTATCTGAAAAAGAATTGGTACTGAACTGTCTCTCAGCATGGTCACCTGACTGGATATTCGTCCAAGGAATTGAAAACCTGCCCAGCTACAGTATTAGTATTTAACATAGTTTCAGCTTTTCACTGTCTTACAGAATGTCTGAGTCTGCATGGATTTTCGCTGCTTCAAAACCACCTTATGAGGAACCCTCACTGGACCCCCTGCAGTTTGCATACCATCCCAACCGCTCAACAGGTGACGCCATTGCCACCACCCTCCACCTGGCCCTAAACCCTCTGGACAAAAAAGACACATACGTTCGGATGCTGTTTATAGACTTCAGTTCAGCATTCAACACAATCATCCCTCAGAAACTGATTGGAAAGCTGAGCCTATTGGGCCTGAACACATCCCTCTGCAACTGGATCCTAGACTTCCTGACTGGGAGACCTCAGTCAGTCTGGATCAGGAGCAGCATCTCCAACACCATCACACTGAGCACGGGAGCTCCCTGGGGTTGCGTGCTCAGTCCACTGCTGTTCACTCTGTTGACCCACGACTGTGCGGCAACACACAGCTCGAACCATATCATCAAGTTCGCCGATGACACGACCATGGTGGGTCTCATCAGCAAGAATGATGAGTCAGCATACAGAGAGGAGGTGCAGCCGCTAACAGACTGGTGTAGAGCCAACAACCTGTCTCTTAATGTGAACAAAACAAAAGAGATGGCTGTTGACTTCAGGAAGGCACGGAGCGACCAGACCATTGAACATCGACGGCCCTTCGGTAGAGATCGTAAAGAGCACCAAATTCCTTGGTGTTCACCTGACAGAGAATCTCACCTTGTCCCTCAACACCAGCTCCACAGCAAAGAAAGCCCAGCAATGTCTCTACTTTTTGCGAAGGCTTTGGAAAGTCCATCTCCCACCCCCCATCCTCATCACATTCTACAGGGGTTGTATTGAGAGCATCCTGAGCAGCTGCATCACTGCCTGGTTCGGAAATTGCACCATCTTGGATCGCAAGACCCTGCAGTGGATAGTGAGGTCAGCTGAGAAGATCATCGGGGTCTCTCTTTCTGCCATCACTGACATTTACACTACACGCTGCATCCGCAAAGGAAACAGCATTATGAAGGACGCAATGCACCCCTCATAAAATCTCTTCTCCCTCCTGCTGTCTGGGAAAAGGCTCGGAAGCATTCGGGCTCTCACGACCAGACTATGTAACAGTTTCTTCCCCCAAGCTATCAGACTCCTCAATACCTGAAGCCTGGACTGACAACTTGCCCTATTGTCCTGTATATTATTTATTGTAATGCCTGCACTGTTTTTGTGCACTTTATGCAGTCCAGTATAGGTCTGTAGTCTAGCATAGCTTTCTTTGTTTTTTTTTATTACGTAGTTCAGTCTAGTTTTTTGTACTGTGTCATGTAACACCATGGTCCTGAAAAACATTGTCTCATTTTTACTATGCACTGTACCAGCAGTTATGGTTGAAATGACAATAAAAGTTGACTTGACTTGACTATGATTAGGAATCCTCTTTTACTCTGGTTCTCATCCCCCTGCAAACTAGAGTTCAGGGGAGATGGGAACCAGAATTCCAGAGCAGATAGTGGAGTAATTGTGGAGAAAGATGTTGTTAAGCCTTTATATGAGGTCAGGAGTCAATAGGTGGGACTAATGTTCTGAGCTGCATATGGGTACTGTTCGGTCAGCTGTTGTGGGAGGGGATATGGCCCAAGTTGAGAAGATGAAACAACCTGTCATACCTCTACTACTGAGAAAATGGAACAAACTGGAGTTGAGGAAACAGGTTCTGTACAGGGTCGAATCTCCTGAAGAGAGGCCTCGGCCTTCCCTTTTGGTTTTACCTGAGAAGCACTGGAGGATTGTCATTTCATGATGATTCAGTTCATTTGGGATTTGACAAGACCTACGGATTGGTCCAAGACTGGTTCTTCTGGGATAAGGAAATCTCTTTCTTTTTCAATCTTTTTATTATTATTATTATTAATATCAACATAATAAGATTGATACATAGATAATGGGATTACAAACATACACATTTCAACTGAACACGAGAGAATACATAAGCAATAGTTACAGTATAAATGAGTCTTCCCAAATCATGGACAATATAAGTAACCAATAAACAAGGCAAACCTAGGTATATCGTAATATGTATTTAAAAAAAAGAAAACAGAAAAAGAAAAAAATTATGCGAAAAAACGAATCTAACAATCTAATAACTAATAAGAAAAAAAACGAAAAAAGAAAAAAGGGAAAAAGAAAAAATGAAAAAAAAGGGCTGTTTATAATATCTAACAAAGATACAAAATCATCAGTGTTGTCAACTCCGATCCTCTCAGCTTATATAAAATCAAAACTGGAAAAACAAATAGGCTTGGAACAGGGTCATATTACATCATATGAAAATATTGAATAAATGGTCTCCTTCGGGATAAGGAAATCTCAAAGAGTCAGGAAACCCACAGATAGCTTGGCCTATGATGCACCGGGGGAACAGAGTGTTGTGCCTATCCCCCTAGTGAGATATGTCACTACCATTTATAAATAGATTGCAGATCATGGCATCACAAAATTCCTTTGAGAACTGTGTTATTAATGATGGGTCGGTAAATTTCCATGTCATGAGAACATGACTATTTTTGGTGGGGGGGGGGGTGTAATCCCTGGTTAAGATTTTACTGGTTAAGAGTTTTTCATTTAATGGTTGTCTGTAGATACAATGTGTTCTGCTAGTAGTGCTTGGCTACATTAAAGATAAGGCATTGTGATGTTCATGCCATCCACTCAGGATGGTGAAATTGGGAGAAGGTTCTACAGAAAGTTGAGTGGAGAGATTTTATGATGGACACTGAGGGAGGGGTGGGGCAAGGTCTTTGTCGACAGGAGATGGAGAGAGAAGAGGTTTGAATGAACCAGCCATAGGATTTGATCTAATGGGAATGTGCAATTTGATGGAGTCCAAGTGGGGGTATCCTACCAGCAAATGGTGAATAGAGTTGGTGTCGTGAGTACTTTGGATGCATCAGCTTTTGGAAGATTTGAGGGCCAATCTGTGCACATTCGAGTGTTTTAATTATGATGAGCCCTTCTGTTCTTTTCTTTTTTGTTTTCTCTTCATTAATGATGGTTTTATTGTTAAAATTCATAAATAGACTTTCTTTATATTTGTATGCAATGTACAGTCTGTTATTTCTTGCTGACGAGCGATTGCATGGGGGCGGTAACTACACAGTATTAACACAGGTCAGGGTTCAGTGGGGTGAGACATTCCACCTCCTGGTTGTGGTGGCACCCAAGTCATAATTGACCCTAGATGTATGGTGTTTGAGGCTGGTGGCTGTTAGTGAGGGACTAATGAGCTGCATCTCTAGAGATGCCCAGTAGAAAGGGGTTTCACATATAGCATAAAAAGAACCAGTCCCAACACGGGCCCCTGAGAAACACCACTAGCCATTAGCAGCCAATCAGAAAAGGTTCCCTTTATACCCACTCTTTGCCTCATGTCATCATCCACTGCTTTATCCATGCTAGAATCTTTCCCGCAATACCATGGGCCCGTAGCTTGTTAAGCAGCCTCATGTGTGGCACTTTGTCAAAGGCCTTCTGAAAATCCAGGTACACAACATCAACCAATTCTCCTTTGTTTATCCTGCTTGCTATTTCTTCAAAGAATTTTAACAGATCTGTCAGGCAAATTTTCCCTTGAGGAAACCATGCTGACTACAGCCTGTCTTATCATGTGTCTCCAAGTAACCTGAGACCTCATCCTTGATCATCTACTCCAACATCTTCCCAACCACTCGAGGTCAGACTAACTGGCCTATAATTTCAAACAAAAGATAATCTGCAGATTCTGGAAATACAAGCAGCTCACACAATATGCTGGAGGTGCTCAGTAGTCCGGACAGCATCTATGGAAATGAGAGCAGTCTATGTTTCAGACCAAGACTCTTCTGCAGGGCTGTAGGAAGAAAAGGCATATAATTCTTCTGCTACTCTCCCTTTTTGAAGTGAAGTGCAATTTGCAATTTTCCAGTCATCTGGAACTCTCCAGAATGTAGTGATTCTTGAAGGATCGTTACTAATGTCTCCACAATCTCTTCAGCCACCTCTTTTAGAACCCTGAAGGTGTAAACCATCTGGTCCAAGTGACTTATGTACCTGCAGACTTTCAGTTTCCCAAGAGCTTTCTCTCCAGTAACATCACACACGTCAGGACTCCTGACACCTGGAACTCCCATCATACAGCTGGGGTCTTCCACAGGGAAGACTGATGCAAAATACTTTTTCAGCTCATCTGCCATTTCCTGATCCCTCATTACTACCTCTCCAGAATCGTTTTCCAGTGGCCCGATGTCTACTCTCACTTCATGTGTAATTGAACCACCTTTCACAAGGTATTTGAATAAATTATTAGTATCCTATTTAATAGTAATATATTGATATTAATAATATTGTGACATTCTGGGTGGGGGCATGGTCAACAGCTGGGCCCTGCATTTCTAATGACCAGCACTGTTTCCTGTTCTTGTGTTAAAATGCTTTTGTGGGAATATGGTGGGAAGTTCCAGTTCAATTATTGTTACATTTTAGCTTGGACTATACAGTTATTTGCTTCTGTATTTGTGGGTCACCCTAACTGTAACGGGGGTGTGTGATGGTTACCTCCCCCATCAGTCTCACACAGATGGGGTTCAATCTCTGGGTCGTGGTGCCTGGTCTGTTTTGTGTCTATCACAGTAAAATTGTTGTTGAGTGAAAGAGCTTCCTTCTCTGTCATTACGGACAAAATGCTCACCACAATATACTGTTTAAAAGGATAGGTCTGGTTCTCAAGTTGAGATCATAAATTGGAGAAAGACCAGTTTTGATGGTATCAGAAAGGCTCTGGAAAATGTGGATTGGGACAGGCTATTTTTAATAAAGGTAAGTGGGGGGGGGGGATTTCAAAAATGTAGTTTTGAAAGTACAGAGTTTGTGTGTACCTGTCAGCATAAAAGGCAAGGATAATCAGTTGATGAAACCTTGTTATTTGAGAGACATTGAGGCCCCGCCTCCGAAAAAGAATGAGGTACATAGCAGGTATAGGCATGCAGGAACAATGAGGTACTTGAGGAGTATAAGAAATGTAAAGGAACACTTAAGCAGTAAATCAGGAGGGCTAAAAGAAGACATGAGGTTGTTCTAGCAGACAAAGTGAAGGAGAATCCCAGGGGCTTCTACAGACATATTAAGGGCAAAAGGATAGCAAGGGACAAAATTGGTTCTCCGGAAGATCAGAGTGGCAATCTACACATGGAGCCAAAAGAAAAGGTGGAGATCTTAAATAGATTGTTTGCATCTGTATTTACTTGGGATACAGACACAGATTTGAGAGATGTGAGGCAAATTAGGGTGGATAAATCCCTCAGGTCTCACAAGGCATTTCCTTGGACCTTGTGGAAAGCAAATGCAGAAATTGCAGGGGGCCCAGCAGAGATATTAAAAACATCTTTAGCCATGGGTGAGGTGCTAGAGGAATGGAAGATAGGCAATGTTGTTCTGTTGTTTAAGAAAGCCTATAAGAATAAGCCAGGAAATTATAGACTGGTGAGCCATCAGTAGTGGGAAAGTTTGGAAGGTATTCTAAGGAAGCAGGTTTCGATAGACAGGGACTGATTAGGGATAGTCAACGTGGCTTTGTGCATGGTAAGTCATGCCTAAGCAATCTTACAGAGTTCTTCAAGGAAGTTACCAGGAAGGTTGATGAATGCAAGGCAGTGAATGTCTTCATGGACTTCAGTAAGGCATTTGACAAGGTCCTGTTTGGGAGGTTAGACAAGAAGTTTCAGTGGCTTGGCATTCATGATGAAGTAATAACTTGGATTAGACTTTGGGTTTGTAGAAGAAGCCAGAGAGTGATTGTAGATGGTTACCTCTCTGACTGGAGGCCCGTGACTGGTGACGTGCTGCAGGAATCAGTGCTGAGTTCATTGTTGTTTGTCATCTACATCAACTATGTGGTAAACTGGATCAGCAAGTGTGACGATGACACCAACATTGGAGGTGTAGTGGACAGCAAGGAAGGCTATCAATGCATGCAACTGGATATGGACCAGCCAGAAAAATGGACTGAAAAATGGCAGGTGGAACTTAATTCAGACAAGAGTGAGGTGTTGGACTTCAGGAGGATCAATCTGAGTAGGTCTTACACAGCACTAGGGCACTGAGAAGTGTGGTAGAACAAAGGGATCTGGTAATACAGATCCATAATTGCTTGAAAGTGGTGTCACAGGTAGATAGGATTACAAAGGAAGTGTTTGGCACATTGACCTTCATAAATCAATGTGTTGAGCACAGGAGTTGGGATGTTATGTTGCCATTGTATAAAATGTATGTGAGGACTAATTGTGTGCAGTTTTCATCACCGATCTACAGGAAAGATGAAAATTGAATGAAAGAGTGCAGAGAAATTTAACAAAGATGTTGCCAGGACTTGAAGATCTGAATTATAGGGAAAGGTTGAATAAGTTATGATTTTATTTCATTAGAACATAGAAAATTGAGGGGAGATTTGATAGAGGTATACAAAATTCTGAGGGGTATAGATGGGTAAATGCAAGCAGGTTGGGCGAGACTACAACTAGAGGTCATGAAAGGTGAAATGTTTAAGGTGAACATGAGGGGCAACTTCTCCACTCAGAGGGTGGTGAAAGTGTGGAATGAGCTGCCAGCGCAAGTGATAGATGTAGGGTCAACTTATACACTTAAGAGAAAATTGAAGAGGTCTGTGAATGAGAGGGGAGTGGAGGGCTATAGTGTGGGTGTAGGTCGATGCGACTAAAAGGTTTAATGTTTCGGTACAGACTAGGTGAGCTGAGGGGCCTGTTTCTGTGCTGTGGTGTTCTATGACTATATGACTCTACTGCCCATTGTATGAAAGTAGGGTCTGAAAGGCAAGGATTCTCATCTGAGCTACATACATTTATTTTTGTGTGCAATGATTGAAAGCTTCTTCACCAAGGTGACATATGCTTTCTTACACAAAATTTATTTGTGAAAGCAAACAATGCTCATTATAAGCTTCATCTAAATTTTATCAATCCTTCAGCCACAATTAATGAAAACTCACTCTCGCCCTAATCACCCTGAACCTAATTGGTTGTTTGCATAGTAACACTTAGAACGTTAGGCAGCATCCGTGGAGACAGAGGGTTAATATTCCAGAACCGACTGAGTGATTTCCATATTTTGGGTTTTTATTAGACAGCATCTGAAGTACTTTCATATTTACATAAGCAGCTTAAGTTCAATGAGCCATCTTTGTGCATTTATTCTGTGTTTGCACTTGTATATGTGAGAGAGGAGAGGAGAGGGGTGATGAAAGATGAATACAGGAAATACTTTGTATCCTTTTCAACTTTGAGGATTTGTCTTCCAAACTGTCAAACAAAATGCCATTTTATGCTTTTTAAGCTTCCAGGCTTCCAAATGCCATAAAGCTGAGAATCACCCCCAATCATAATCATAACATTTTTAAACACAAGAGGCTTTGCAGAAGTTAGAAATCCAGAGCAACATACAAAATGCTGGAGGAATTTGGCAATTCAGGCAGAATCTATCGAGGGGAATTGACGTTTTAGGCCGAGACTCATAATCAGTACTGTTTTCCCTATATAACAAGACAATCTAACTATTTTGCCTATCTTGGAGTGATAACTCTTGAAATCAATATCATAATATTTTAAATCTTATCATAATATTAAAGATTTTAACAAAAACATGCCTGCCATTCAAGACTATGAAAAATGAAGGAATATAATTTGGATTAAAGTTACAAACGGTTTGTACAGTGTAACTTCCAAACTGCAGTTCAACCAGCTCAGTGTGGAAAATATACATATTCATTCTTCAGACCACAAACATAAGATTGTTTGCCAATTGAGCTGTTTTATATGATCTCCAACAAAAATAAAACAACACTTATTTTCAGAGTGTTAGAGATTTAGCTAACCCTTATACCGTGGCAGGTAATTCATCACAAGCATGAGTGAGTTTCAAGATATAATGGAAATTAATTTCAGTCATACTAGATCAAATGTAATGTGATTAAGTGTATTATTGTTAACTCTACCAATTATTAACCAGTTTACCTAGTTATCTTGACAGGGAAACAGAAAACGAAGAACAAAAATTATTGTGCTTCTTGGCTTGAAAAAGTATTTTCGGGGTTATGCTGAATGATCCAAGCAAGAAGTTCTGAAAATTACATTAAACACAATTTTGTGCATGTTTTAATGGCTGTTGCAACATCCTCATGTCATCTTCCAGCAAGATTTTCATGCTCTGGTTTGCAGCTTCAAGAAAGACATTGTTAGTTGGGAACAGTCATAATTCATTACCAATGAGGTTCTCAGCCATCCTAATCTGGAAAGTGACCATGACAATGAAAAGTGAGCAGTAACCTACCTTTTGAGTGCTGCTAAAAATCTGCATTCATAAGCAGGCAACTGCACAGCGCCCTACAGACTGGCTGTCTGCTCACACAGCAGAATAAGCCATCCTGGCACATTCAAATGCTGTTCCTCAACCACTACTGACTTTTGGGAAAGGGTCTGGCCCAGCCCTCCCCGCTGTGCAACATGGAGCTACAGCTGAGACCTCTAAGGCACCAAAGACACTCATGCTGACCACATTACAGAGAAGTACAGCATCCACACTTCATCCATCCATGGATTAGAGGGAGTCATAGTTAGGTTCAAATTTATTTATCACATGTATATTGAAACATGCAGTGAAACGCATCATTTGCATTAATAACCAGCAGGCAAAGATGTGATGGAGGCAGCCCGCAAGTGTCACTACACATTCCACTGCCAACAAATTGTAGAGTGCGCATCATGCTTGGCAGAACAACACAAAAATGTACGCCAACACCAAAGCAAGCCCCGTTCCTCCCTCCTCCACACCAATGCACAGTACTGGATTTGTCAACGGGGAGCAGAGAGCAAGTTAGTAAACCTGGTGGGAGTAAAGAATGTTGGGAATGGTGAGGATGAAGTGCTGTGAGAGGGAAGTGGGTCAGGAGGGACAGGGGCTGGGAGTGGTGTGAGTACCGGCATGCCCAGCCCTGAGCTGCCAGGCAAGGTCACTCAGTTACAAACAATTGGTTTATTGATCATTACAGAATGTCTCCCTAGTGCTTCCCTCTCCCTTCACCTTTTCCCAACCATGATTCTTCTCTCCCTGCCTCCTTCCCGTTTAGAGTCCTAAATGAAGGCTCCCATGGGAAGTTGCATTGCTTTTATCATCAAAGCTTGCCAGCTTCAGGAACATTTCAGGCTGCAGCTACACATTTACAGAATGTCACTTCCCCCGCCCCATGTTTTGCTACTCACTGCTAACTGTGGAGGCATTTGCTACCCTTTGCTTCACAATGGAGGCTTCATCTATTTTTCTTTCAGTGGACTGCAAGGTTTAGACGAAGGGCAGATATCCTGGACTTGTATTTATTTATGAAATACAGTGCAGAATAAGCGCTGTATTCCAACCCTTTGAGCTGTGATGCCCAGCATTCCCCCGATTTAACCCTAGCCTAACAATGGGACAACTTACTTGGCAGAAACATCCTCTAGCTCCATCACACTGAGCACCGGCACCCCCAAGGCCATATGTTCAGCCTGCTTCTCTCCACGCTGCTGATGCATGACCGCACTGCTAGATCCAATTCAAACTGAATCGTCAAGTTTGCTGATGACACAACAGTGGTTGGCCTCATCAACAACAATGACGAGACGGTGTACAGTGAGGAGGTGAGTGGCTGGTAGAATGGTGTGAGCACAACAACCTGTGTCTCAACATGGACTTCAGGAAGGTTTAGGCTGACAAACCCTTCACTGCACATACATGGCTCCCCCATAGAGAGAGATAGGAGCACTGTCTTTTTGGAAATGCAGATGATGATCTCGCCTGGTCCCACAAACCACCTCTTTGGTCAAGAAAGCATAGCAGCATCTCCACATCCTGAGGAGATTGAGGTGAGTGGATGTCCCTCCATTCTAACCAGTTTTTACAGGAGTACCACTAAGAGTGTCCTGACCAGCTGCTTCACTGTCTGGTAAGGCATCTGACCAGAACTACTGAGAGGATTATCATGGTCTCTTTTCCATCCATCAGAGGTATTTATTAGAGGCATTGTGTATGCAGGGTCAATGATCCCTCTCATCCATCCAGCCATCTCTTTGACCCCTCCCATCAGGCAGGAGGTACAGGCATTAGGCCTGTTGGGATGAGAAACAGACCGCAGGATTACTGAACTAACTGCCACCACCCAGGTCTCACCACATATGGAGCAGCAGAAGAGTTATACTGTTTATCTTTTAAGTTGTGCCACAAGTATGCCTTATTGTTAATTAACTTGCTAGTGGTAATATTACTTTATGTGTTCTGTGTGTGAGTTATGTGTACTGTGTTGTGCACCTTTTGTGGTATACGTTTGTGCGGTTGAATTACAATGAACTGAACTTGAACTTGAGGCTTTTGTCAAGCTGCTGGCAATTGTACACAGTACATGCCTGCCCCTTGGTTACTTGCGTTCATGGCTCACAGATTTTGGATAACAGGAATGTCGAAGTGCCTGGATATACATTTGGTAAGAGACCACCAGAGAATTGTTCAACCAGTCAACTTGAAATATAAGTTCACACAATAAATTGCTTCTTAGGTAGTCACAGCTGCTTATCATGTTTCTAAATACATGCTGCATCATCTTGGGCAGAAGGCCATTCCTGGCTCCTGGTTACTACAACACAACAGATGGTCAGTGCTACAATGACAGCTAGGCTCTCAGCTTTGTCGGCCCACAATAAGGTTGCTGCAATGTGATTACACATTAGCAGCATTCTGCAGTGTCCAGAACCCTACCAAAGGCTGGCAAGTAGAACATAGTTGTCTACTCCCTCAGGACTGCACCGAAGGCCGACAGCACTCCAAAAGCCTACCGAACCTGGCTCAGCTTGCTGATCGTTCAGGATTAGCTGGGCTCTGGAGGATTGGGTTTGGCTTCAGTCGAACTAGAAACCTACCCCTTAGATCTTTTGATTCCTCATCATTACCATTAACAGACAGACGGGGTAAAGTCATTACCTAACGTGGAACTGTGATTCCCTTTGCCATGCACCAGATCCTAGAGAATGTAGACATGAACTCCTCCACACACTTACTCATCCCGTGAATCCATTCTAACAAGCTGAGCGCTATGCCAAATATCTTAGGTGACCGACTGAACAGTATGAGCCTGAGTACTTCCTGTTCATGGAATTCATTTGAGCCTTCCTGCTTAGCAGGTCATTCTGGCTTTACCCCAGACAGCCAAAGCATGCAGCTTGTGTTGCTCATTGCTAAGGCCAACATTTCCCCTCATGAAAGATGTTCCTCTACACAAGCATGTTCCCTTACAGTGCCCTTGTCTACACAGTTACTTTGCCACAATAGAGACACTCTTCTACTGAAACAGGCCATAGGATCAGAAGATATAGCAGCAGGATTAGGCCATTTGGCCCATTGAGTCCGCTCTGTCTTTTCATCATGGCTGATCCATTTTCCCTCTCAGCTCCAATCTCCTCCCTTCTTCCCATGTCCCATCATGCCCTGACTAATCGTGAATCTATCTATCTCTGCTTTAAATACACCCAGTGACTTGGCCTCCACAGCTGCCTGTGGCAATGAATTCCACAAATTCATCACTCTCTTGCTAAAGAAGTTCCTCCTTATCTATTTAGAGGCTATGTTCTTTGCTCTTAGACTCTCCCATATTTAAAAACATCATCTCCACTCTATCAAGACCTTTCAACATTCAATAGGTTTCAATGAGGTCACCTTTCATTCTTCTTAATTCCAGTGAGTCGAGGCACAGAGCACTCAAACACTCCTCATATAATAAGCCTTTCAATCCCAGAATTATTTTTGTAAATCTCCTTTGAACCCTCTCCAACATCACCACATCCTTTTTTAGATAAGGAGCCCAAAACTGCTCACAATACTCTGTGAGGCCCCACCAATGCTTTATGAAGCTACATTACATCCTTGCTTTTATACTCAAGTACTCTGAAATGAGTGCTAACGTCACATTTGCCTTGCCCACCTCCAACTCAACCTGTGAATTAAATTCCAGGGACTCCGGGATGAGGGCTCCCAAATCCCTTTGTAGCTCATATTTTTGAATTTTCTCTCCAAATCAAAAATAGTCTGTATTTTTATTTCTTCTCCCAAAGTGTATGACCATACATTTTCTGACAATATATTCTGCCATTTCTTTGCCCATTTTCCTAATCTGTCTGTCCTTCTGCAGCCTCTATAAATTGCACATAACTACCTGCCCCTCCACTTATCTTAGTATAATCTGAAAACTTGTCTGCAGAATCATCAATTCCGTCATCCAAATCATTAACATATAATGCAAAAAGAATTGATCCCAACGCCACTAATCCTTAGCAGCCAAACAAAAATGATTCCCTTTATTCTTACTCTATTCTTCCTGCCACTGAACCACTGCTTTATACTTGCTTTATACTAGCATCTTTCCTGAAATACCATTGTCCCTGAATTTGTTAAGCAGCCTCATGAGTGTCAAATTGTCAAAGGCCTTCTGAGAACCCAAGTACACAACATCCAGAGATTCTCCTTTATCCATCTTGCTTGTCATTTTTGCAAAGATTTCCAAGATTTGTCAGGCAAGATTTCCTTTAAGGAAACTGTGCTGATTATGATCTGTTTTACCATATGCCTCCAAGTACTCTGAAACCTCATTCTTAGCAATCGACTCCAACCACTGAGGTCAGACTATATTGCCTGTAATTTCCATCTGCTTCTCTCCCTTCTTGAAGAGTGAATTGACATTTGCAATTTGCCTATCGCCACAATAGGTCAATGGCAGATGCAATCTCAATGGTTCTCCAAACGCCTTTAGACCCCTAGACAACATAAACACCTACGTCAGGATGCAGTTCATCGACTATAGCTCAGCATTTAATACCATCATTCCCACAATCCTGACTAAGAAGTTGCAGAACCCAGGCCTCAGTACCTCCCTCTGCAATTCGATCCTCAACTTCCTAACCGGAAGGCCACACTCTGTGCGGATTGGTGATAACATATCCTCCTCGCTGATGAGCAAAGCTGGAGCACCTCAGGCATGCTCCACTGCTCTACTCTCTATATACACATTACTGTGTGGCTAGGCATAGCTCAAATTCTATCTATAAATTTGCTGACGATACATTCATTGTTGGTAGAATCTCAGGTGGTTAAGAGATTTGGGTGTGAGAAATGCCAACTGGTGGAGTTGTGCAGCAGCAACAACCTGGCACTCAACATCAGTAAGACAAAAGAGTTGATTGTAGACTTCAGGAAGGTTAGGGCGAAGGAACACATACCAATCCTCATAGAGGGATCAGAAGTGGAGAGAGTGAGCAGCTTCAAGTTCCTCAGTGTCAAGATCTCTGAGGATCTAACCTGGTCCCAACATGTAGTTATAAAGAAGGCAAGACAGTGGCTATACTTCATTAGGAGTCTGAAGAGATTTGGCATGTCAACAAATACATTCAAAAATTTCTATAGTTGTACCATGGAGAGTATTCTGACAGGCTGCATCACTGTCTAATATAGAGGGACTACTGCACAGGACCGAAAGAAGCTGCAGAAGGTTGTAAATCAGCTCCATCTTGGGCACTAGCCTACAAAGTACCCAGGACATCTTCAGGGAGCGGTGTCTCAGAAAGGCAGCATTCATTATTAAGGAGCTCCAGCACCCAGGGCATGCCCTTTTCTCACTGTTACCATCAGGTAGGAGGTACAGAAGCCTGAAGGCACACACTCAGTGATTCAGGAACAGCTTCACCTCTGCCATCAGATTCCTAAATGGACATTGAAGCTTTGGACACTACCTCACTTTTTTTAATATACGGTATTTCTGTTTTTGCACATTTTAAAAAATCTACTCAATAAATGTAATTGATGTAATTGTTCATTTATTATTGGTTTTATTTAATTTATTATTATTATTTTTCTTCTCTAGGTTATGTATTGCATTGAACTGCTGCTGCTAAGTTAACAAATTTCATGTCACATGCCGGTGATAATAAACCTGATTCTGATTCTGATTCCAGTCCTTCGGAACCATCCCAGAGTCAATTGATTCTTGAAAGATCATTACTAATACCTTCACAATTTCTTCAGCCACCTCTTTCAGAAACTTTAGGGTGTAAACCATCCAGTCCAGGTGACTTGTCTACCCTCAGACCTTTCGGTTTCCCTAGAACCTTCTCCGTAGTAATGGCAACTTCACACTGCCCCCGACACTCTTGAACTTTCGGCATACTGCTAGTACTTTCCACAGTGAAGGATGATGGAAAACATTTATTCAGTTCACCTGTCATTTCCTTGACCTCATTACTACCTCTGCAGCATAATTTTCCAGTGATCCGATATCTACTCTTGCCTCTCTTTTACACTTTATTTAACAGAAGAAACTTGTTGACCGTGTGGCATGGGCAACAACCCGAAGATTTCTACCCTGGAGGTTCTGTTTTTCAGCTTTCTACATAGCTTCCTAAAATCTCTCTTCAGGACGTCCTACCCTACCTATGTCATTGGTGCCAATAAGTACCAAGATTTCTGATTGCTCACCCTCCCCTTTTAGAATACCATGGACCTGATCCGAGCATTCCTGACCCTGACCTGTACCATGTTTGCCTGCTGTGGAACAGGTACTCATTCCTGCTTCTGTGCAGACATCTTGAAAGGTAAATGATTACATATTACTTGAATGTGCTTAATTTTTAGCAGCACTGCTGAGATGGTGTGTGAGTGTTTTGGTGTAGAGATGCAGTCATAATCAATATGCGTGCTTGAACTCAACTGGAGTGGGATAGGGGTACGGCGTTCTAATGCTTTTAACGTCTGTTTGAGAGGGAGGGAAGGAAAGGGAGAGATAGACAGAAAAATGGAAAGGGTCAAAGAGAGAGAGTGAATGGAGCATGAATTAAATGAGAATGTTTTCCAAATGAAGTCTGAGAAGTGTAAAAGTATTAGCTTAGCTTTGACTCTTGGAGAAGCTTACCACCAACAATAATGTGCTTAAGGTTCGATGTTGGCTTTGAAAAAGTATCAACTGAAGAGCTGGGAAGCAAGATCAGCATAAATAGCTATCTTTGGTTGTCATAGGCATGATGGATCAAATGTTTTCCATCTGTGCCATATTTCTTTTTAAATTTGGACATTACAGGTCCAATTTATTCAATAGTTAGATCTGACAAGATGGAGGGTTAATGTTATAAGGACAAATGCCTTACAACTAATTGAATTCTGAATGGTTTTGTCAATTTTTATCTATCTTTTCAGGATGTTAGTTATTTTGATCTGACAACTTGAATGATGGATTTGGCCATGCATCTGGAATTTGCACAGTTCATTAGTAAATAGATGATGCATTTTGTAGCTATTTAACTAGCTTTCATGAAAACAGTGAAACTTATTTAATTAATAAACACAAGAAGTCCTGCAGATGAGTAAAGAGTCAACATTTGGGACCAAAACTCTTCATTGGGACTGGAAAGGAAAGCGGGGGGTTGGGGGTGGTGGAGATGCCGGAATAAGAAGGCAGGGAGAGGAGGGGAAGGGTAATCTAGAAGATTATAGCTGAAGCCAAAGTGAATGGGTGAGGGAGTTGAAGTAAGAAGCTGGGCAATGATAAGTGGCAAATGTAAAGGGCTGGCAAAGAAGGAGTCTGATACCTCTCACCTCCTTGCTTGTCCTCCTCCCCCTACCCCTGCCTTCTGGCATCTTCCCCCTTTCTTTCCAGTCCTTGGCACAAAATGTTGACTGCTTATTCACTTCTATAGATGCTGCCTGACCTGTTGAGTTCCTCCAGTATTTTGTGTGTGTGTTGATTATTTAATGTTCATGAAAAAATTGTTATAAAATATTAGTAGGTAGTTATTTTTAAAATTCAATGTTATGGCACAGTTTGTCTATATGAGATACCAGCGTGCAGTAATGAAGACAAGAAATCCCTTTATAGTTGAGTATGCAAAGATTCAGCACAACGTCCAGTACTTCGACAAACTTCTATAGGTATGTGGTAGAGTATATTGACTGGTTGCATCACAGCCTGGTGTGGAAGCACCAGTTCTCTTGAGTGGAAAAGACTGCAAAAAGTAGTGGGTATGGCCCAGCCCATCACGGGTAAAGCCCTCCCATCCTTTGAGCACATCTACATGGAGCGCTGTCGCAGGAGAGCGGCAGGCATGATCAGGGATCCCCACCACCCAGGTCAAGCTCTCTTCTCACTGCTGCCATCAGGAAGAAGGTACAGGACCCTCAGGACCCTCACCACCAGTTACAAGAACAGATATTACCCCCCCCCCCAACCACCAGGATCTTGAACCAAAGGGGATAACTTCACTCAGCTATGGACAACCTATGGACGCACTTTCACAGACTCTTTACCTCATGTTCTAAATATTTATTGCTTATTTATTTGCTATTATTATTATTTTCTCTTTTGCATTTTCCCAGTTTGTTGTCTGTTGCACATTGGGTGTTTGTCCATCTTTTTGGGTGCGGTCTTCAAGTGATTCTATTGTGATTCTTGGGTTTACTGGGTATGCCCACAAGAAAATGAACCTCGGGGTTCTATAGGTACTTTGATAATAAATTTGCCTTGAATTTTGAATTAACTTTTAAACAATAATGTTCATTGATTAGATTTAATTAATTTAAATGTACTTTTTTCTGCATAGTAGTCATCCTGGATGATTTGCCATCATTTGGTCAGTGCAATTACCACTCAAAAATTGTTCAGCTGTAACATTTTGAAGGAATGATCAATTTAGCTGCATTGATCATTTGCAGACAGCCCTAACTAATGGCTGCAACCAAAATCCATTGTTCTTTACAACATATGTTATGTGCCAAGGAGCTGAGAAATGAATTATTTCCGCTTAATATTGTTTTCATAAAGCAATTGACAGTCAATAAAATATTCATGGTTTGCTCACTGTTGTAATGAATGTAAACACAGACTCAGGTCTCACCAACAGCAGTAAACAAAGACTCCACATAGTGGCACAACAATTTCCAGCCAGAATTGGTTTGTTTGCGTAATTATGCTCACAACCAAATCTATGCTGGATTTGCAGTAAATCACCAATTTTAACCAACCAATCTCCATTCAATGTACTGCAACTGAAATATCAAAATAAAGAAACTGCAAGTGTTCGAAATCCCTCTCGGTAGAGTCAACATCTTTGTGAAGACTTTTCAGATCAGAGAACCTTGGTTAGAAGTAGCAAAAATAAGATGAAGTAAGGTATTTTTTAAGTTGCAGAAAAGCTACCAGTCAGAATGCAAATAACAGAGGGAATATCCATAATCAGCTGAGACCAGGTAGAATGATTAATAATGCAATTGGAGGAAGATTGTGCTTCCCTGATTCTCTGATGAGATCCAAGGCATAAGGCCATAATATATAGAAACAGAATTAGGCTATTTGGCCCATCAGGTATGCTCCACCATTTCATCGTGGCTGATCTAATTTTCCTCAGCCCCATTCTCCGGCCTTCTCCCCATATCCCTTCATGACCTGACCAATCAAGAATCTATCAACCTCAGCCTTAAATATACGTAAGGACCTGGCCTCCACAGCTGCCTGTGGCAAAGCATTCCACTGACTCACCACCCTCTGACCTATCCTGAGGCTGTGTCCTCTGATCTTAGACTCCCCCACCAGAGAAACATCCTCTTCACATCCACTCTGTCAAGGCCTTTCACCATTCAATGGGTTTCAATGAGGTCACCCCTCATTCTTCTGAATTCCAGTGAACACAGGCCCAGAGCCATCAAACACTCTTTATATGACAAGCCATTCAATCCTGGAATCATTTTCCTGAACTTCCTTTGAACCTCTCCAATTTCAACACATTCTTTCTAAGGGGCCCAGAACTGCTTACAATACTCTAAACGAGGCCGCACTAGTGCTTTATAAAATCTCAACATTATATTCCTGCGTTTATATCCTTGTCCTCTTGAAATGAAGGCTAACATCACATTTGACTTCCTCACCACAGACTCAACTTGCATATTAACCTTTAGGGAATCCTGCACAAGGACTCTCAAATCCTATTGCACCTTGTTTAATTTTTGTATTTTCTCTCCATTCAGAAAATAGCCAACTATTACATTTCTGCTACCAAAGTGCATGACCATACACTTCCTGATACTATATTCCATCTGCCATTTCTTTGCCCTTTCTACTAATCTGTCTAAATCCTGCTGTAGTCTCTCTACATCCTCAAAACTACCTGCCCCTCCACCTATCTTCGTATTGTCTGCAAACTTTTCAACAAAGCCATCAATTTCATCATCCTAATCATTGACATTTAACATAAAAAGAACCGGTCCCAACACAGACCCCTGTGGAACACCACTAGTTACCAGCAGCCGGTCAGAAAAGGCTCTCTTCATTCACAAGCTTTGCCTCCTGCCAATAGCCACTTTTTTATACATGCTAGAATCTTTCCAGTCATACCATAGGCTTGTAGCTTGTTAAGCAGCCTCATGTGTGGCATCATGTCAAAGGCCTTCTGAACATCCAAGTATACAACATCAACCGATTCTCCTTTGTCATATCCAGATTGTTATCTCTTCAAAAAAATTCCAACAGATTTGTCAGGCAAGATCTTCCCTTGAGGAAACCATGCTGTCTACTGCTTATTTTATCATGTACCTCCAAGTACTGCTTGTAGGGCAAAGTCTGGGCAAGCAATACTTCCTCAGCATCCATCATCAAAGATTCTCACCACCCAGACCATGCTCACGTAAAGGGATTGGACAGGCTAGATGCAGGAAGATTGTTTCCGATGTTGGGGAAGTCCAGAACAAGGGGTCACAGTTTAAGGATAAAGGGGAAGCCTTTTAGGACCGAGATGAGGAAAAACTTCTTCACACAGAGAGTGGTGAATCTGTGGAATTCTCTGCCACAGGAAACTGTTGAGGCCGGTTCGTTGGCTATATTTAAGAGGAAGTTAGATACGGCCCTTGTGGCTAAAGGGATCAGGAGGTATGGAGAGAAAGCAGGTACAGGGTTCTGAGTTGGACGATCAGCCACGATCATACTGAATGGTGATGCAGGCTCGAAGGGCCTACTCCTGCACCTATTTTCTATGTTTCTATGTTTCTCACTGCTGCCATCATGTA
This sequence comes from Hypanus sabinus, assembly GCF_030144855.1. Taxonomy (NCBI): domain Eukaryota; kingdom Metazoa; phylum Chordata; class Chondrichthyes; order Myliobatiformes; family Dasyatidae; genus Hypanus; species Hypanus sabinus. The sequence goes on along the minus strand of NC_082716.1, from coordinate 41,825,141 downwards.
GAAGGCACAAGTGCCTCAGAAATTTCACCACCAGGTTCAAGAACAGTTACTACCCCTCAATCATCAGGCTCTTGAACAAAAGAGGACAGCTATCAGTCTACTTCTGATGTTCATACAACTGATGGTCTCGTGTTGAGTACTATTTATCTTGTTATTTCATGCTCTCATTATTTATTGTTATTTATCTATATTTGCATAGTTTGTTGTTCATTGATCCTGTTTACAGTCACTGTTCCATAGATTTGCTAAGTATGCCCGCAGAATAAAGAATCTCAGAGTTGGATGTGGTGACATGTATGTACTCTGATAATAAACATTACTTTGAACTTTCAACTTAGACAGGGGATTCTATATTCAGGGGCACAGACTGATGTTCCTGTGGCTGGGAGCCAGAGTCCAGTTTCCTCCCTGGTGTCAGGATCAAGGATATCTCTGATTGTGCACAGGACTTTCTGTAATGTGAAGATAAGCAGCCATGTTGGTACTAAAAACATATACAGGCACAGAGATGAGGGCCTGTAAAGAGAATTTAAAGGGTTAGGTATAGAGTTTAATAAGTTCCTCTAGGATTATAAATCTGCCGAGGCAAGAAATAGTATGGTTAAATGTGCCTGAGGAGCTGATGCAGGATATGAGGGTGGGAGTGCTTCAGGTACACAGAGTTCCAGGCTTCTACCAGGCAAGTAGCACCTGTTCAATAAGAAGGAATGCACCTAAGCTGGAGGTGCACCGGTATCTTTGTTGAGAGGTTTGCAAGTGCTACGTACGTGGGTTTAAACCAGTGTGATGGTTGGGTGGGAGCCAGAGTAGTAGGTTAACAAGTGGGGGAACTGGGGGAAAGGTAGATATTGGGTCTAGGGTGAAAGGAAGAAAGGGCAGGGCCATGTTAAGGAACACTGATGTGCTAAAGTGTGTTTTTTCAATACAAGGTGCATTGCAGGTAGGGCAGAAGTACTTAGAATCTGAATTAGTACTTTACAAATGCCTGGTCGAGACAAGGGCAGGACTGACAGCTTTGTGTTCCAAATGCAACACAGAGGGTGCATAGAAGAGGTGAGGGGTCGCACTACTGAACAGAGAAAACGTCGCAGAGTGACAGTACATTTTGGAGGGCTTATCCTATGAAGAAACGTGGGTCTCTACCCAGAATAAAAAAGGTTCTGTCATGATGACAAGGTTAATCTACTGACGTCCAGAGACCCTGCATAAAATAAAGGAACTGCTATCTTGACAGATTATAGAAAGTTAAAACAATAGGATATTACAGTGAATCACTTTAATTTCTCCAGTATTAAAGGTTTTATTGCAGTATGTTGATAGTCTTAATTTAGTCACAGCTCTGAAGTTTTCCAGACAATTATGGTCAAGAATAAGAATGGTGTTGTATTGGAGAAGGACAAGCCTAAATCTGGCATGTGAGAGTTGTTTAAAGATCAACTGGTTAGAATTCAAGACCAACATGTACAGGTGAGGGAGAAAGACAAGGATGGCAAGATTCTGGAACCTTAAATGATGAGAGATATTGTAAACTTGGACAGAAAGTAAACAAAAGCATATGCAAAATTTAGGAAGATGAGATCAGGCAGGGCTTTTATGAAATCTAAAGGAAACGGGAAAGCACTTAAGCAGGTCATCAGAAGTGCTAAAAGAGGGCATTAAGTATCTTTGGTGGGTAGAATTAAAGAACACACCAAAACACATATAATGAGGGTAGCCATGGGAGAGTAGGACCACTCAAGGACAAAAGCAAGAATTTTGGAGCTTGAGGATGTGGGTGAAGTGCTAAATCAGTATTCTGCTAGTCTTCAACGAAATGCCCCAATCCACATAGATCGCCTCAATCAAACCCCTCAAAACCAGTCAGAAAAGAATAACCAGACTCCAGAAGCACATGGAATATGAATCATAAAGTCCCCCAAAACGAATCTACAGCCAGAAATCTCGTGATCAATCTTTGCAACTTTCCTCTGACTGCAACTAGCGAAAGGGAAAGTAATACCAGTCAAATGCAGGCAGGCCGAACACCCACCTATTTAATTTGAGGCAAGCTTTGAGGGTAGTAGGTTCCTGGAATGTGATGCTAGGGTTTAAGTGGTGGAACTGGCTATGAGATCAATATTTAAGAGGTATTTAAAAGGCAGATGAATAGGCAGGGAATGGAGGAGTATGGTCCACTTTCAGACAGTGTGGATTCATTAAAGTTGGCATGATCGGCACAGACATCGTGGTCTGAAGGGCCTTTTTAGTAACACCTCCTTTAAAATGCATCTTTTCATTCAAATATTTAACACCTCCACACTAGCTCCTTTTTCTTGAAGATTTTGAATAATGGGCAGACACTCAAATTGGCAAGACGTGACTAGTGTTTCTTACACAGTGTCAGGGCCATTAAGTTTCACTGTGTTTACAACTGACAGAAGCACTGCATCAATCTTTGCATGGACAAAGTAATGGTCAATGTTGTAAGCACTGTAAATCAAAGCATTAAAACACAAGGACAAGAATGAAGCAAATGGATTTTTGCTTGGAACTTAGCAGATATAAATGATAAAAAGCTGGAAACAAAAGTGAGACAGAGGATTTGGAATCCAGGTACTTAAATCAGTAAAATATAACGTAAAGGCACAGAATATAATTAAAAAGGCTCTATAAGTAGAACTCTAGAATTCACAAAGGTAGAAGTTACACTGAATCAGCTGGTTATATCACACCACAAGCATCATGAGCACCAACTACTTGGCAGATGTCATAGATGTTACAAAATGATATCTGGAGTCCGAGCTAAACTATAAGAACGGTTACTGAAACTTGCTACTCCCTGGAAATTAGAAGTTTTGTGTTTTCAATGTACATTCAGATAGTAGATAGAAACAAAACTATCTTTGCTGCAAATAGAGTCCAGGGCCTGGGACATGAGCCAAAGTTTGGATCCTGACTTCTCAGGAGTGAATAAATTTTGGAAGGTAATTTTTTTATGTAAAGGATGTTGGAATTTTCTGCAAAGAGATATTAAGTTGACTGCTAATTTTAAATTGGATACTGCTGGATTTTTGTTAGCCACAGTTTTTAAGAACAATCGGACAGATGAGAGGGATATTGAGTTGTCTTGCAGCTTAGCGACTTAGAGCAGGGAAAGTGCATCATGTGTACATTCATTTATACCTGCAGTGATGACAAAGAAAATGGGGCAGACGTATGCAGGGGCAACTGCGTCTCAGGTTGTAAAGCAGAATGTTATAAAAGGAAAGAAGAGAACATAATTGCCTGAAAACAAATATCATGCAAATTAAGAACAAGAGAAAATCTGCAAATGCTGGAAATCCAAGTAACACATACAAATGCAGGAAGAACTCAGCAGGCCAGGCAGCAAAACAGTGCAGTCGATGTTTTGGACTGAGAGCCTTCATCAGGACTGGAGAAAAAAAGCTGAGGAGTCAGAGTAAGAAAGTGGAGACAGCTTAACTACTGGCATCTATTATAAACCCATTGACCCTCACAGCTACCTGGACTATACCTCTTCCCACCGTTACTTGTAAAAAATTTCACCCACTTCTCTCAATTCCTCCAACTCTGCCACATCAGCTCTTAGGATGAGGCCTTTCATTGCAGAACTAAGGAGGTGTCCTCGTTCTTCAAAGACAGGGGCTTCCCTTCCTCCACCATCAACAACGCCCTCACCCACATCTTTTCCATTTTGCGCACATTTGCACTCACCCTTTCCTCCTGCCGCTCTACCAGGGATAAGGTTCCTCTTGTTCTCACCGACCACCGCACCAGCCTCCATGTCCAGCACACAATTCTCTGTAACTTCCTCCATCTCCAATAGGATCCTACCACCAAGCACATCTTTCCCTCCCTCCCCCACTTCCTGTCTATTCGTCCCTCCCCACTGATCTCCCTCCTGGCACTTATCCTTGCAAGCGGAACAAGTGCTAAACCTGCCCTTACACCCCCTCCCTCACTACCATCTGGGGCCCCAAGCAGTCTTTGTAGGTGAAGCAACACTTCACCTGTGAGTCTGTTAGGGTCATCTACTGTATCTGGTGCTCCCAATGTGGCCTCCTGTATATTGGTGAGATCCGACGTAGTTTGGGAGGCCACTTTGCCAATCACCTACGCTCTGTCTGCCAGAAAATGTGGGATCTCCCAGTGGCCAATTATTTTAATTCCATTTTTCATTCCCATTTCAACATCTCAGTCCATGGCCACCTCTACTGTCACAATAAGGCCACATTCAGGTTGGAGGAGCAACAACTTATGTTCTGCCTGGGTAGTCTCCAACTTGATGGCATGAATGTCGAATTCTCAAACTTCTGGTAATTGCCCCATCCCCCTTCACCATCTCCCATTCCCATTTCCCTCTCTCACTTTTATCTCCTTACCTGCCCATCACATCCCTCTGGTGCTCCTCCCTCTTTTCTTTCTTCCATGGCTTTCTGTCCTCTCCTATCTGATTTCCACTTCTCCAGCCCTGAGTCTCTTTCACCAATCAACTTCCCAGATCTTTACTTCATCCCTCCCCTTCCAACTCCCAGGTTCACCTATCACCTTGTGTATCTTCCTCCCCTCCCTCCACCTTCTTACTCTGACTCCTCATCTTTTGTTCTCCAGTCCTAATAAATCGGCTTGAAATGTTCACTACTCTTTTTCATTGACGCTGCCGAGCCTGCTGAGCTCCTCCAGCATTTTGTGTGTGTTGCTAACATGGCAAATGCTGGAACCTGAAATAACCATAATTCCTTTTAGTGTTAAAAACAGAAATACTGAAAGAATTCAGTCAGCCAAGAGAAACCAGTCAACAATTCTGTCAGCAATCTTTCCTCAGAACTGGAAGAATAATAGAGTATAAAAAAACAAAGTGCTGGGAGAACCCAGTAGACCAATCAGCAGCTGTACTGGTAAAGGGATCAAGGGAGGGCAACAGGCCTGGTAGGGGTGGGTGTGGGTTATTTCAGGGAAACTAGAATTACTGGGGATGGATAGGAGTATCATTGGGTGACTTGGCCTAATTTGGGGCCAGAGTTAATTGAGGTGCAGACATAAGAGTACTGTAGTCATGTTTCTAAGGTCTCAAAAGTTCCATGTAAATTTATTATCAAAATACATACCACATTTCATCATATACTACCTTGAGATATATTTTCTTGCAGGCTTTCATAGTAGAACAAAAAAATACAATAAAGTCAATGAAAAACTATTCATCCAATGTGCAAAAGAAAATGAACTGTGCAGATAAAAAGTCTACAGCTTAAACTAAATTTATTATTGAAGTATATACATGTCACCATGTATAACATTTAGATTCATTTTCTTGTGGGCATACTCAATAAATATATAGAATAATAACCATAGTGGAACCAGTGAAAGACTGCCCAACTTCGCTATTCAACCAGAGTGTAGAAGACAACAAATAATAAGAATAAATAAATCAGCAATAAGTATCAAGAACATGAGATGAAGGGTCCTTGGAAGTGAATTCATTGATTGTGGGAACATTTCTATAATAGGACAAATGAAGTTCAGTTAAGTTATTCCGTTTGGTTCAAGAGCCTGATGGTTGAGAGGTAATAACTGTTCCTGAAACTATGATTCCTGAGGTTCTTGTACCTTTTTCCTGATGGCATCAGTGAGAGAGAGCATGCCCTGGGTGGTGGGGATCTCTGATGATGGATGCTGCTTTCCTACAACAGTATTCCATGTAGCTGTGCTCAATAGTGTGGAGGGCTTTACCTGTGCTGAACTGGACCATATATACTACTTTTTTTGTAGTGTTTTCTGTTTGAGTGCTTTGCTGTTTCCATATCAGGCTGTGATACAGCCAGTCAATATACCTTCCATTATGCATCTATAAAAGTTTGTCAAAGTTTTACATGTCATGCTGAATCTCCACAAACTCCTAAGGAAGTAGATGTAGTGCCGTGCTTTCTTTGTAATTGTACTTACATGCTGGGCTCAGGAACAAGTTTTCCAAAACAATAACACTGAAGAATTTAAAGTTGCTGACCCTCTCCACCTCTGATCCTCATGGACCTCTGGTCAATAATCAGCTCTTTTGACTTTCTGATATTGAGTAAGAGGTTGTTATGGCATCACTCTATCAGATTTTCAATCTCTCTCTTATATACTGATTCATCCCCATCTTTGATTTGGCCTACGACAGTGGTGTCATCAACAAACGTGAATAGGGCATTTGAATAATAATAATTCTTACTGTTATAAATAATACTTACAATATGAATTGTAGAGAACTTGTAAGTTAGAAACATAGGTTATGGAAATAGTACAGAGTTGAGGAGAATGAAGTTATCTGTGTTAGTTCAGGAGCCTGACTGTTAAAGGGCAATAATTCTTCCTGAACCTGCTGGTCTGGGATCTAAGGCTCCTTTACCTCCTTCTGAAAGTAGTAGTAAGAAGACAGCATGGCCTGGATGGTGGGAGTTCTCTGTTGGGAACTGATCACTTAGAGTCAGAGTTGGGGAGATCAGAGGGAATGTGAAAATGTTGGGATTGGAATTCAGGGAAGATCTGGGATCTGAGGAAAGTGAAGTGGAAGAAAGCTCAGGATTGGTACTGGAAGTCAAAAGATGGGGATGTTTACATTAGGTATCACCACAATGGAGGCAGCAAAAATGAAGTGTAACTGTGGGCTTTGGGATTAAGGGAGTCGATACAGTTGTAGAGCAAAGTTAATACATACATGTGTAGATCTCAGGATGTAGTTAGAACACTGCCTCAAGAAATAATGTGTAGTTTGAACAAGTAATTGCCTGGCCTACTTCCAACTTTACCTGTTTGCTAATTATGTTTCCTTTTTTGTACTACTGTATTTGTCCACATTCTGTCAATGTTTTGTCAATTATCTGAGGAATCTGCAGTGCTAACAAGATTCGATGAGAGCGATGATGGTGTTACGTGCCTTATTTTAATAACAATGATCCTTGGCTCACTTTGAGTACAGCCCCTCTTCCACAACATCTCACTGCTACTCACCACACCAAGTCCTTGCATACTAGAAAATCAGAACAATAACAATCAGAACTGTTAGCAATAAATTGGAAATTCTGATAATAATTAATTTTGGCAGCATACTAAACCACATATACCTCAAAACACTTAATAAAATACAAAAATAAGTCCTGTATACTTGATGCTCATAGATTTTGTTGGGATCTCAAAAGCATGACATTTTTATGCTTGTGGCATGAAGTAGCACTCCCATCTTTGACTATGAAGTTGTTACTTTCCTGTTGAACGGCAAGAGAGGTAGGCACAGAATTCAAGTTATTATAAAGTCATAGATGACTACTGCACAGACACAGGCCCTTCAGTCCATCTAGTCCAATCTGGCTTGGTTTTCTGCCTAGTCCCATAGCCCATACCTTTCTCATGAATGTACCTGTCCAAACTTCTGTCATTCCATACATTAATAGGACACTTTTCCATTATTCAGACTCTTATTTAGGTTAAGTTTAAAGGTATTGAAAGGATAGGCAGGAAGGCAGAGGGGGCAGCATTGCTCCATTGGTAAAATTGAAATCAAATCGTTAGGCAAGGGTGACATAGGGTCAGAAGGTGTTGAATCATTTTGGATAGAGCTAAGGAAATGCAAGGATAAAAAGTCCTGATGGGAATTGTATACAGACCTCCAAACAGTAGAAAGGATGTGGCCTACAAATTACAATGGGAGGCAGAAAGTGCATACCAAAAGGGCAGTGTTACAATAGTCATGAGGGACTTCAATATGCAGGTAGATTTGGAAAACTATGTTGGTGCTGGATTATAGCAGGGGGAATTTCTAGAGTGCCTGTGAGATGGCTTTTTTGAGGAGCTAATGTTTAAGCCCACTAGAGGATTAGCTATTCTGGATTGGGTGTTGTGCAATGAATCAGAAATGATAAGAGAGCTTTAGGTGAAAGAACCCTTAGGGAAGTGATCATAATATGTTCGAATTCACCCTGAAATCTGAGAAGTAGAAACTAAAGTCAGATGAATCAGTATTACAGTGGAGTAAAGTGAATTACAGAGGAATGAGAAAGGAGTTGGCCAGAGTTGATCGGAAAGGAACACTGGCAGGGATGACAGCAGAGCAGCAATGGCCGGAATTTCTGGAAAAATTGGAAAGCAAAAGATATATATATATCTCAAAGAGTAAGATGTATTCTAAAGGAAAAATTATTCAACTGTGGCCAACAGGAGCCATCAAAGTCAACATAAAAGCCAAAGAGAGGGCATATAATTGAGCAAAAATTAGTGGGAAGATAGAGGATTCAGAAGCTTTAAAAAACCGACAGAAGGCAATTAAAAAATGTCATTAAGAAGGTAAAGATGGAATACGAAAGTAAGCCACCTAATAGTATCAAAGAGGACACCAAAAGTTTCTTCAGGTTCATGAAGTGTAAAAGATAGGCAAGAGTGGATATTGGACCACTGGAAAATGATGCTGGAGAGGCAGCACTGGGGGGTGGGGGGAGACGATGAAATGGCGGACAAATTGAATAAGTATTCTGCATCAATCATCACTGTGGAAGACACTAGCAGTATGGTGGAAGTTCCAGGTGTCAGGGGGCATGAAGTGTGTGAAGTTACCATAACTAGGGTTGGAAGAATTTACAAAGATAGTGAAGATAGGAAATTAAAATATTTGAAAATATTTTGTGAGCATTATGCACTTTACTTTATTGTCACCAAACAATTGATACTAGAGCATACAATCATCACAGCGATATTTGATTCAGCGCTTCATGCTCCCTGGAGTAAAAATCAAAGTAAATATAATAAAAATTTAAATTATAAATCGTAATTAGAAAATAGAAAAGGGAAAGTAAGTAGTGCAAGTCAGGTCCAGATATTTGGAAGGTACGGCCCAGATCCGGGTCAGGATCTGTTCAGCAGTCTCATCACAGTTGGAAAGAAGCTGTTCCCAAATCTGGCCGTACGAATCTTCAAGCTCCTGATCATTCTCCCGGAGGGAAGAGGGACAAAAAGTGTGCTGGCTGGGTGGGTCATGACCTTGATTATCCTGGCAGCACTGCTCCGACAGCATGCGGTGTAAAGAGAGTCCAAGAATGGAAGATTGGTTTGTGTGATGTGCTGGGCTATGTTCACGATCTTCTGTAGTTTCTACCGGCCTTGGACAGGACAACTTCCATACCAGGTTGTGATGCACCCTAGAAGAATGCTTTCTACGGTGCATCTATAAAAATTAGTGAGGGTTTTAGGGAACAGGCCAAATTTCTTCAGCTTTCTCAGGAAGTAAAGGTGCTGGTGGGCCTTCTTAGGAGTGGACTCTGCTTGATTAGACCAAGTCAGGTCATTTGTGATATTCACCCCGAGGAACTTAAAGCTTTTGACCTGTTCCACCTGTGCACCACTGATATAGATGGGGTCGAGCGGTCCGCTACTCCTTCTGAAGTCAACAACCAATTCCTTCGCCTTGTTGACCTTGAGGGATAGGTTATTGTCTTCGCACCATGCCACTAGTTTCTTAATTTCCTCTCTGTACTCCGACTCATCATTACCCAAGATACGGCCTGCAATTGTGGTGTCATCAGCAAACTTATATATTGAGTTCGATGGAAACTTGGCTACACAATCATGGGTGTACAGTGAGTACAGCAGGGGGCTGAGTACACAGCCTTGTGGGGCACTCGTGCTCAGAGTGATTGTAGAGGAGAACTTGTCCCCTATTTTAACAGCCTGGGTCCTGTCTGTGAGGAAGTTGAAGATCCAGCTGCAGATCTGAGTGCTAAGACCCAGGTTCTGGAGCTTAGGAATCAGTTTATTTGGAATGATGGATAATGTTACCTTCAGCAAGGTTAACAAGTGAAGACTGAATGATCTAGGACAAAACAGAATTTTAGAATAATAGAACTTTTCAGAATTGAACTAATCATTAGATCTATAATGATATCAACTTAATGTCATCCTTATAGGATGTCCCTCAACTTTATTATGAATGGCATCCAATTGCCCCTCAAATCCGTTTCATGATACCTTTCCTATTATTTGGGTAAAGATGTGTCTCACTTCAATCTTGAACCAAACGCTCTAGTTTTTAAATTTGTCTGAAAATTCTTTTATTATTATTATCATCTGAAGGAGGCTAGATCATTTGTACACGGGATGTTTACATATAGATCAATAAGATATTCAGTGCTAAAAATAAAACTTTAAGAGTATGTTGTTCTACATTGTGGCTTGTGGGGCTGCTGTGATGTGACCCACAACAATAACAACATTATTTATACAACCCTGAAATATTAAAATGTGTTTAACAGATGCACAAATAAAAATTGTATGTCAAAACAAAAAAGGAGAGGGAGGAGTGACCATAAGTTTGGTCAACCACAAACAAGAGAAAATCTGCAGACGGTGGAAACCAAAGTAATACAGTAATCACAAAATGCCAGAGGACCAAGCAGGATCTGTGGAAAAGAGTAAACAGTCAGTGTCTCAGGCCGAGTCCCTTCATCAGGACTGGAAAAAACAGAAGTCAGAGTAAGAAGGTTGGGGGGAGGAGGGGAGGAAATGCAAGGTAGAAGTGAGAGGTGAAACTGGGAGAGGAGGAGGGTTGAAGCAAAGAGCTGGGAAGTCAATTGGTGAATGAGATAAAGGGCTAGAGAAGGGGGAACCTTATAGAAGAGGACAGAAGTCCATGGAAGAAAGAAAAGGAGAGGAGCACCTAAGGAAGTTGATAGGCAGATATGGAGATAAGGTGAAAGAGGGAAATGGGAATGGAGGATGGTGAGGGATGGGGGGACATTACTGGATGTTCAGGAAATCAATGTTCATGCCATCAGGTTGGAGGCTATCCAGACGGAATATAAGGTGTTGCTCCTCCAACTTGAGTGTGGCCTCATCGTGGCAGTAGAGGAGGCCATGGACTGACTTGTCTTACTAATAAGTTTGGTCAAGATGATTTTCTTGGAGAGAAGAAGATATATTTCAGAGATTGGTTTCAGGGTAATACAACATAGTCACCAAGAGAAGCAGTGGGGAGATGTACAGGAGGATGAAACTAACCAACAGGAGAGGAGATGCCTAGATGACTCTTAGCAGATGAAGGGAATTGATGAAGTGTTCTGCTCAGGGTGAAGCCACTGGTCCTGCAACACCAGTTTGACTCCCCATAGGAGCCATAATGGCAGGATATAAATTAAGAAGGTGAAGAAACAGAGGTCAAAGTGAGAGGTCAAAGGTTAAAGTGAAAAAAAATTAAGCTTACAGCACAGGGCCACTGTGGGTAAGCAGGGACCCTTCCTGTTGAAGGGTCTTGGACCAAAATGTTGACCTTTTATTCCTGTCCATAGCTGCTGCCTGAACTGCTGAGTTCCTCTTGCATTCAGTGTGTGTTTTGCAGACTTTTGAAAAGTGATAATGTATTTTATATTTCTGTCTGTTCTCTCTTAAATGTGTTTTCAAAACAACTGGAACTAGACAGCCAATGCTAATCAACACTATAAATACTTAGATGAAACAATACCTACATTACAAACTCAGACATGAACCATCAAGGTCATGTGCTCGGAGACAGCCTGTACAAGATACAAAATTACCACACTTTATCTGAAACTATGAAGGTTCTTTGTTGAAACAAAAATAATCAGTTGGTGAATGGAGAGGGAGGAGTAACAAAAGAAACTAGCTTGTCTGGATCATACAATAACTGCCAATAATGCCAAATTAGTTCTTATTGTTAGTAAATGACAAACCACATTTAATCACCTTGCTGGAATTTTAGCAAAATATCATATTGTTCCATTAGAAATTTTTCACACAGTTCTTATGGCTCTGCAAAACTTATCTTTTACTTCAATACTATATTTTCCTCATATTTTATCAATTCCTTCTTAATCACATAAGTTCAAATTTTAAATTAGATTTATTATCGAAGTAGTGGTGGCATCCGTCGGCGTCGAGCGACCATGGATCTGCACCTGGAGTTTCCAGGGCGCAGGCCTGGGCAGGGTTGTATGGGAGACTGGCAGTTGCCCAAGCTGCAGGCCTTCCCCTCTCCATGCCACCGATGTTGTTCAAGGGAAGAGCACTAGGACCCATGCAGCTTGGCACTGGTGACGTCGCAGAGCAATTTGTTGTTAAGTGCCTTGCTCAAGGACACAAACACGCTGCCTCAGCTGAAGCTCGAACCAGTGACCTGCAGGTTACTAGTCCAACGCCTTGCCCACTAGGCCATGCGCCAACACATTATCGAAGTACGTATACGTTATACAACCTTGAGATCTCTATGCAGGTAATCACAAAACCAGAAACCCAAAAGAACCCATAAAAAAACTCAATACCCAAATACCCACTGTGCAGAGAGGAGGGGGAAAAATTGTACAAACAATAAAAGTAAGTAGATAGCATTTATAAAGAAAACGCGTCCTCAGTCATGAAGCCCAGTGCAGTTGTAGCAGTTCCACAATTCCCACTCTGTAGGGTTACATAGTAGTTTTTCAACACAATTTACCCTAATCACTTTTGAAACTTCAATTGCATTTCTAAAACTTACATTAAATTCAGTTATTTCATAGCCATTACAACACATCTTACTTCAAACTATAGTCATGCAACAGCCCTTCATCCTGACCCATCCGTACAGACGTAGATGCCTGTTTAGATTGATCCCATTTTCCTCTATTTGGTCCATTTTGTTCTAAACTTTTTCTATCCACATACTGTCCAAATGTTCTTTTTACTTGCCCCTATCACTTCCCCTGGCAGCTTGTTCCAATTGCCCACCACCATTTGTGCGAAAAACTTGTTTCCCAGGTGACCTTTAAATATTTCCCATCTCACCTTAAAACTACATGTGCTCTAATTATAGAACAACCTATTCATGGAAAAATACTGTGACAGTACACTATCTATCCTTGTCATAATTCTAGAAGGTCTTCTGTAAGATCTCCATTAGATTTTCCTTCATTTTCCTGCAATCCAATGAGAAAAATTCCACCCTATCCATTTTCTCCTAAAGTTCTCCATTCCAGACAACGTCCTTGTGATTCTCTTCTGGACCTTTTCTAGTGCTACAACATCTTTTCTACAGTGTGGTGACCAGAACTGCTCACAACATTTTAAGTGTGGCTTAGCCAATATGAAATGGATTTCATCCACTATCACTCTGCATAAGTTAACAGTTTATCTGTGCCCCTCTCTATCCTAAAGGAATCATCCTCCTATCTACTACTCCACCTATTTTTGTAATGTCAGCAAACTTACTTACCAGATGACAAAAGTGCTATATTTAGAACAAGTTACAAGTTCCAACACTGATCTCCATGGTACACCACTAGTTACAGACGTCAGTCAAAAAAATAACCTCCACCACTACCCTCTGCCTCCTATCACCAAGCTAATTTTGCATTCATTTTGCTATACATCTTGAACCCCCCCCCATGTGCTCTAATTTTTGGACCACCCTAGCATTCTAGACTGTAATAAGAACTTTGCTGAAGTCCATATTTGTTATATCTACAGCTTTATCTTTATCAATTTTCTTTGTAATCTCCTCAATAAACTCAGATTTGTGAGGCACAATTCTTCATGTATAAAACTATACCGCGCTTCAGTCCCTATCTTTCCAAGTGGATATAAATCCTATCGCTAAGAACTTCTTCCATTAGTTTGCCTTCCAGCCTGTCGTTACCTGGCTTCTCTCTACCGTCCTTGAACTTGGGAATAGCAGTCTTCCAGTACCTCTGCTGTGGCTACAGATGATGCATAAACTCCAGCCATCTCCTGCAGAACCCTCCTTGTAGACCCCATTGGGTCCTGGGGTTCTGAGTTCCTTAATGTGTATCGTTATCTCTAATACGTCCTCTTTCCTAACACACACATATTCCAGACAATCAGTGTGCACTTTGCTTGACACTCCATCCTCATCATCATCCTCCCTGGTGAATATTGAAGCAAAGTATTCATTCAGGTCACCACACATTTTCCCAGAATGACTACTCTCACCTACCTAAAGGGGTGGTGGCCTACTCTTTCCATGGCCACCTTGCTTCTAAGATAGTTATAAAATGTTTTTAGAGATTGCTTTAATTCTTTTAGCCAGGATCATTTCATGTGCATTCTTATTGGCCTCCTCAATGTTTTTTTTTTAAAATCCCCCCCCCCCATAATTGGCTATAAACCTCAAAAGACTCACTTCATAAGAATTTCATATATTTTTTCTTATTTTCCTTGATAAAACCCTCAATATCCTTTGTTAGCCAAGGCTTCTTAATTTTGCCATCTTTGCTTCCTACCACTACTGGGATATTTGACTCTGAACTCTTACTTTATTGCTTTTAAGTGCTTGCCACTTATCTGATTTTACTTGTCTCTGTATCAGCTTCTTTCTCCAGATGAAACACACACAATGCAGCAAACGCTGACTTCCTCCAGCATTTTGTGTGTGCTGCCATGGTGCCCACAATTTTCTCTTGTTGGTGATTGGATTACTTTCTCCAGGTGCTGTTTTATACTACTGAAGTCAGACAAGACGAGCTTACGGAAAATGTTTACGTCTGTACACAACACTTGCAGGGGTTTTAGCAACCTTATCCTTTTCCATGACTACCACAAGTCATTCTGCATTGCCATTTTTCACATAGGGTTCCTCCACAGACTCTTCCACCACTTGTCTATCCTCTATTCCCTTTTGTCCTCAACCCCTTCACTAAAGGGAAAAAGCACCTACCTGTAGTATTTTACTAATATTGTAAATATACTGTTTAATTGTGCATTCTTCGTTTATGTAATTCATTATGGGTTATATGTAAGAAGCTGGTGAATGGCTATGTCATTACACCACCACATCATGTGTGTGCTCCTCACTAAAGAAGAACTCAGTAGATGAATATCCTGGCTCCTTTGTTTTTCATTTGATTAATTTCTAGAGTTACAAAACAAAACACCACCATTCAATCCAAGCCCCCAGTTACATCTTTTTGCAATATTGTCCCTGTTCCATCTTTCCCAACTAACCTACCCTATAATATTACCTGCAATATACACCTTCCAATCAGACTCAGTCACTTTAAAGACAACTAATATGTAATATTGAAACTAAGTTTTTGTTACCACACATACCCAAAATGCTGGAGGAACTCAGCAGCTCAGGCAACATCTATGGAAATGAATACACAGTTGACATTTTGGGCCAAGGCCTTTCATTAGGATGGTCAATGGAAATGAATGAATGAGCCTCCAACATCTTGTGTGTGTTTTTGCTCCAGATTTCCAGCATCTGCAGAATCTTAATTCATTTCTTATCTACTTGCACCTTTGTGGAGCAACTGTTAATGCGTAGAGAACTCAGTTCTTTTTTGCACATTTTTTAAATATTGAAGAGACTTCTCCAATATTGGTGAACCACCATTGCCCTTACACTTTACCTCACACCAAATTCCCTTCCCACCCCTTACACCTTAATCTGCACTTCTATTACTGTTATTATTATTTCAGTGCACTGCTGTAATAAATTGGTCGGTATGAATGGTACGCAAGACAAGTTTTTCACTGTACATGTGACAATAATACACCAATATACCAATTACAATTTATACCTCATAAAATTCAATTGGCTCTTTCAAATTACGTTTTCAAACTAATCTCGTTAAACCCTTTTATAAGATTGTAGTTCGTTCGGCAATTACTGTGAAGAGCATGTTGCTTAAATATTAAACCAGAATTGGCTTTGGAGTAGTAGGGACCTAATCTGTCCATTCTGTTCCATCCTTCCAGTCACACTGTCAATTGAATCATAATTAGTCTGAAGACTGGCCCAATCTATAATTATGGGAATAATCCAGAGATTGCAATCTTAGGGACATTGTTGTACAGGACAGAGATGGGCCACTCAGCCCATCTTATACATGCTGACAATGTGATACCGATCTACACAAATCCTAATTGCCTGCATTAGGCCCATTTCCCTTCACCTATTCCCTATGGAAATGCCTGTTCAAGGGCCTTTTAACGACTCTAATTGTACCCACTCAAACACTTCCTCTGGCAGCTTATTCCATACAACCATTACCCTACATGTAAAACAATGATCTGCTACTCAGATCAAGTTCAAATTCTCCCCCTCACCTTAAACCTATACTTCCTAGTTTTACTCTCCCCTTTCCTAGTAAAAATACAAACTATTTCCCCTATCCATGCCCTCATAATTTTATAAATCATAATATGATCATCCCGAAGGCTTCTACATCCAGGGAGAAAAGTTATCAACCGATCCAAACTCTCCTTATAAAGTAAAAAGCCTCCATTCCAGGCATCATCTTGAAAATTTAATCTTGATTAGATCCTGTCATTGATTTCACTTGAAATTACGATCCTTGACCACTTGATCAGAAAGTTTTTAGAAATGCTTATTGTTGCTGACCCCGTTATCTCAGAGGTAACATACCATTTGGCGTTTTGAATCCTGTGTACAATTACCTTTTCCTGAGAGAATCCCTTACAGTCACAACTCACCTTCCTATCACTGCTGTTTCCCTCATGACAACTCTTACTTTGCACTCCACAGTAATTTTCATGGACACTTGCCACCACGTCACTTATTTGTTGATGTGACAAGTACCCTGACAAGCATGCCTACTGAGTGTATCCATAGGTCCATTGACCAAGCTGCAAAGGACAATTAGTGATCATAATATGATTGAATTCATACTGCAATTTGACAGGGAGAAGCATAAGTCACATGGAATAAAGGGAATTACAAAGGCATGAGAGAGGAGCTTGTGAAGTTCCTGCGAAATTTCGCCACACCTAGCCCTTCCACATGGAAGAAGTACCGGCTCTGGGCCAAGTTGTCTTACGTACACGTATCAATATCACAATGGAATTACTGAGCCATGAGAGAGGAGCTTATCCAGGTGGATTGGAGGGGGATACTGGCAGGGATAACTGTTGAAAAGAGATGTCTGAAGTTTCTGGGAATAGTTTACAAGGCGCAGAATAGATATGTCCCACAGAACAAGTTGTTCTCAAATGGCAATGCTAGGCAACCATGGCTGACAGAGGAAGTTAAGGACTGCATAAAAGCCAGGAAAGGGCATATAAGGTAGCAAAAGTGAGTGAGAAGTTGGATGATTGGGAAGTTTTTAAAATCCAACAAAAAGCAACCAAAAAAGCTATGAGAACGAAAATGATGAAATATGAAGGCATACTAGCCAATAATATAAAGCAGGATACTAAAAGTTTCTTTCAGTAAAAGGGAGGTGAGAGTTGATATTGGATGGACCACTGGAAAATGATGCCGGTGAGGTAGTAAAGAGGGACAAAGAAATGGCAGATGAACTTAATAAGTACTTTGCTTCAGTCTTCAGTGTTGAAGACACTCACAGTGTGCCTGAGGTCTGGGAGTGTTGGGGAGCAGGAGTGAGTGCCATTGCTATTACAAATGAAATATTGTGGGGCAAACTCAAAGGTCTTAAGGTGGATAAGTCACCTGGGCCAGATGGACTACATCCCACAGTCCTGAAGGAGGTTGCTGAAGAAATAATGGATGCATTGGTCATGATCTTTCAAGAATCATGATTCTGACATGGTCCTGGAAGACCTGACTGGAAAATTGCAAACGTTCATTCCCTTTTAGAACAAATCCTCCACTCTTTAAGAAGAGAGGAAGACAAGAAAGAGGAAATTATAGGCCTGTAAACCTAACCTCAGTGGTTGGGAAAGTGTTGGTATCCATTATTAAGGATGAGGTTTCAGAGTATTTGGAGACTAATGATGAAACAGGTCAAAGTCAGCATGGTTTCTGTAAAGGAAAACCTTGTCTGGCAATTCTGTTAAAATTCTTCAAGGAAGTAACAAGCAGGATGGACAAAGGACAGGCAGCGTAGATGTCATTTACTGGGATTTTCAGAAGGTATTTGATAAGGTGCCTCACATGAAGCTGCTTAACAAGACACCATCCTATGGTGTTACGGGAAAGATACTGGCACGGATAGAGGAATGGCTGACAGGCAGGAGGCAGTGAGTGGGAATAAAAGTGGCCTTTCCTGGTTGGCTGCCGGTGACTAGTGGTGTTCCTCAGGGGTCAGTTTTGGGACCATATCTGTTCACATTATTTGTCAATGATTTAGAAAGTGGAATTGATGGTTTTGTGGCAAAGTTTGCAGATGTTAATGCTGAGGAAGCAATGTGATTTCAGCTGGACTTAGACAAATTGGAAGAATGGGCAAAAGAGTGACTGATGGAATACAATTGGGAAATGTATGATAATGCATTTTGGTAAAAGCAACAAAAGTGCAGACTATTATCTAAATGGGGAGAAAATTCAAGCATCGAGGTGGAGAGGGACTTTGGAGCCTTCATACTAGGTTGAGTCTGTGGTAAAGAATTTAAAGGCACTTTTGCCATTTATTTCAAGGGGAATAGAATATTAAAGCAAGGAAATAATGCTGAGCCTTTATAAGACACTAGTCAGGCCGCACTTGGAGTATTGTCAACAGCCTTGGGCCCCATATCTCAGAAAGGATGTGTTGTCATTATAGAGAGTCCAGAGGAGGTTCATGAGGATGATTCCAGGAATGAAGGGGATAACATATGAGGAGTGTTTGGCAGCTTTGGGCCTATACTCACTGGAATTTAGAAGAATGCAGGGGTGTTGCATTGAAACCTACCAAATGTTGAAGTAACTAGATAAGATGGATGTGGAAAAGATGTTTCCTATCGTGTGGGTATCCAGAACTAAAGGGCACAGCCTCAAAATTGAGAGGTTACCTTTTAGAACAAAGGTAAGGAGGAATTTTTTTTTTAGCCAGAGGTTGGTGAATCTGTGGAATGCTCTGCCACAGACTGTGGTGGAGGCCAAGACCGTGGGTATACTTAAAGAAGAATTTGATAGTTTCCTGATTGGTCAGGGTATCAAAGGATATGGCAAGAAGGCAGGTGTATGGAGTTGAGTGGGATCCGGGATCAGCCATGGTGGAATGGCGGAGCAGACTCAATGGGCTGAATGGCCTTATTCCGTTTCTACATCTTATGGTCTTATAGTCCTAGGATCCTGCAGAGAAATATTTCCAGCTTCTTGGATGTGAGGCAATGAACTACCCATAACAACAGGCAGGATTCTTTCCAGGGAATGAACAGCTTTACCACAATTACCATTGACTTCAAATTTACTTGTTTCCCATGTTAAAAGTTGCTTTGATGTCAGGCATACTCTTTCTTTTCTGTTATCCAGTTTCTATTTTCACTCTGATTCAGAAATCTGCACTCATTTAATTCTGGCCTCTTGCTCATTGTCAAATTGAATTTCTTCACTATTGCACCCACTCTTTTGTGGACAAGATATTAAGCCCTGGGAACATCTCTCTCTTTTAAAAAATACCTTAAAACTTCTTCTTCAAATAAGTTTTTACCCTAATAACTCATGGAGGTTAGCATCAATTTTTGTTTTGATGTAATGCACATCTTAACTAATGTTTTTTTGCTTCATTAAGTAAATGGAAGTTGTATTTCATACATAGAACTGAATTCCTTTATCCAAATCAAGACCAAGGATTGTTATGACCTGTTGCTATAGAACTTCGATTGGGCATCTACAGGTTATTGACACAAGAGGTATTGCAGTTACAGGAAATTTAGAGCAATACACACAATGTGCTGGAGGAGCTCAGCAGGTCAGGCAATGGATGGGAATAAACAATCCACATTTTGAGCTGAAACCCTTCATCAGGACTGGAAAAGAAGGGGGAAGAAGTCAGAATAAGATGGCAGGGGAGGGGAGGCAGAAATAGAGGTGGCAGATGATAGGTGAAACTGGGAGTGAGGAAGGGGGTGAAGTAAAGTACTGGGAAGTTGCTCGGTGGAAGAGATAAAGTGGTGAAGAAGGAGGAATCTGATAGGTGAGGACAGAAGACCATGGAGGAAAGCAAGAGGAGCAACAGAGAGAGGTGATGGGCAAGTAAGAGAAAAGGTGTGAGAGGTAAACAAAAATGGAGAATAGTGAAGGAGAGGATGGGGTCAGTTATTGGAGGTTCGAGAAATCGATGTTCATGCTATCAGGTTGAAGGCTATCCAGATGGACTATAAGGTGTTGTTCCTTCAACCTGAGTGTGGCCTCATCATGGCAGTAAAGGAGGCCATGTACTGTCATATCAGAATGAGAATGGGAAGTAGAAATGAAGTGGGTGGCCACTGGGAAGTCCTGCTTTATGTGGTGGACAGTGTGAAGGTGCTTGACGAAGTGGTCTCCCAATCTATGTCAGGTATCACCAATATGCAAGAGGCCACGCCAGGAACACAGGATACAGTAGATGACCCCAAAAGACTCGTTGATGAAGTGTCACCTTACCTGGAAGGACTGTTTGGGTCCCTGAGTGGTAGTGAGGGAGGAGGTGTCGAGGCAGATGTAGCACTTGTTCTGCTTGCAAGGGTAAGTGCCAGGAGGGAGATCAGTGGGGATGGACAGGTGGACAAGGGAGTCAGGTAGAGAGGGATCCCTGCAGAATGTGGTAATAGGGGAAGGGAAAGATGTGCTTGGTGGTGTGATCCTGCTAGAGATAGCAGAAGTTACGGGCATTATGTGCTGAATGCAAAGGCTGGTGGGGTGGTAGGTGAGGACAAGAAGAACCCTATCCCTGGTGTGGAGGCAGGATGAAGGGGAGGGTGGAGGTGTATGAAATGGAAGAAATGCAGGGGAGGGTAGCATTGATTGTGGAGAAAGGGAAGTCTCTTCCTTTGAAGAAGGGGAACATCTCAGTTGTTCTGGAATGAGAAGCCTCATCCTGTGAACAAATGCAGTGGAAACTGAAGAGCTGTGAAAAGGGAATGGCATTTTTACAAGTGACATGGTGGGAAGAGGTATAGGCAAGAAAGCTGTGAGAGTCAATGGGTTTATAAAAGATATCAGTAGATACCAGAAATGGAGTCAGAGAGATCAAGAAAAGGGAGAGAGGTGTCAGAAATGGACCAAAAAAATCTGAGGGCAGGGTGGAAGTTGAAGAAAAAGTTGATAAAATTGAGATCAGTTTGGGTGCAGGAAGCAGCACAAATGCAGTCGTTAAGGTAGTGTAGGAAGAGTTGGACAGTGATGCCATTGTAGACTTGGAAATGGACTGTTCTACGTAGCCAGCAAAAAGGCAGGCAAAGCTGGAAACCATGGCTACACCTTGGGTCCGAAGGAAATGAGAGGAGTCGAAAGAGAAATGATTGAGGGTGAGGACCAGTTCCACCAGATGGAGGAGAGTGGTGATGCAGGGGAACTGGTTCGGTCTGCTTTCCAGAAAGAATTGGAGATCTTTAAGGCCCTCCTGATGGGAGGGAGGGAGCTGTATAGGGACTAGACATCCATAGTGAAAATGAGATGGGGACAGGGAACTTCAAGTCCTTGAAGAAATCGAGAGTGTGTGAAGTGTCACAGATTTAGGCAGAGAGGGACTGAAACAAGTGGGATAAAATAGAGTTGAGGTCAATGGGGCAGGAGCAGACCTGAGATCAATGGGGCAGGAGCAGGCAGAACAATGGTCAGGTTTATGGATCTTGGGTAGGAGGTAGAAATGGGAGGTGTAGGTTAAGGGAACTATGCTGTTGGTGGCAGTGGATGGGAGTTCCCCAGAAGCAATGATGTTGGTGACGGTGTGGAAGACAATAGCCTGATGCTCCTTAGTGGGGTCCTGTTCAAGGGGTAAGTAAGAGGAGATGTCTGAGAGTTGCCGTCTGGCCTCAGCAATGTAGAGATCAGTCCATCAGACTACTACAGCATCCCTCCCCCCCACCCCCATGTGCAAGATTGATGGTGAGGTTAGGATTAGTGTGGAGAGAGGGGAGCGCAGCACATTCAGGGAGAGTGAGGTTTGAATTGGAGAGAGGAGTGGTAAAGTTGAGGTGGATGATGTCTCATTGGCAGTTAAGAGATAAAAAGATCCAGAGCAGGGTGTTCAAGAAGAGTAGGAGGGTTGAAGATGGGAGAAGGGATCGTTGGTGCAGGCTGGAGAATCCTTGTCAAAGAAGTAGACACAGAGATGGAGATGTGCTATTGTCCATTACTGATAAGTGAGAAGACTCTTATGGGGGTGAGGCAATTGGCTCAAATGGTGTAATTTTGTGGCCACAACATCCTTAGCATTTCAGGTTGTATATTCTATACATCCTCTGATATTAAATGGATCTATTGAACATCTTAGTATAAATGTCAAATGCAAGAGATTCTGCAGATTTTGGAAATCCAGGGCAATACACACAAACTGCTGGAGGAACTCAGCCACTAAGGCAGCATCTATGGAGAGGAGTAATCAGTAGATGGTTTGAGTTAAGATCCTTCATCAATATAAATGCCACCCTTATTGGAACAGAACAGAATGGCTAGAGGTGTCCCATACTTTGGACATGGATTCAACAGGACAATCAAGGTACTGTTGGGTCCCATAACCTTTGGTGCATCCATTACACTCAGTTATTTCTTAAAGTGATACAGTATTGGAAACAGTCAGATTCCCTGAGTCTGGATTAAATGATACGGAGGTAGCTCATGCAGAATCTGAATTGCATCAGTAGCCCACACTGGATAAACTCTGCACACTTCCTTTCCTAGAAGGCATCCCTCAACCTAATAGGTTTCAAGATTTGGTTACCATTACTAGATCTCTATTTTATGTATTTTAAATATTGTTAATTGAATGGAAATTCCTCAGCTGTTGTGACAGGATCTGAATCAGTCTTTCCAAATCACTTGACCAGACCTCCGGATTCCTTGTCATCTTGACAACTTATCACTCAGTGACATTGTATTTTAATGCAATAAATAAAAAATACAGATGCTGGAAACCTGAAGTAAAATCAGAAAATGCTGGAAATACTCACTAGATCAGCCCGGAGCTGTGGGAGAGAAGCGGCGCTATTATTTCAAGTAGATGACTCTTAGTCAAAAGGGAAACTTGACCCGAAACGTTCATAACTGCTTCTCTTCGCACAGACGTGGCTTGACCTGCTGAGTATCTCCAGCGTTTTCTTCTATATAGTAGATCCTTAACCGGTAACGGTACGACTTGTTTATGGTATACAACTATTCATGTGTTTTCCGAAACACCTACATTACAAATTGTCACCCCTTTTACAACAATAATCTTAGTAGGGATTTTGCCCTTTCTAGATACCACAAGTTTACTGCAGAGTCCTTCCCCAAGTCCGCGGCTCAGCGTGCTTTAATGCAACACGTAGCGGCTCCCACCCAGTTAGTGAACCGGGTCCTGGTCCTTCCCAGGGAGGTATCAGCGCATCTGCACAGATTCTGCGGTGCAATGACCGACTTCCACTCGCAATTTATCACTGACGGTGGGTGTGGTTAGACACGTCACGTTATAAATGCTGGAAGTCTGGCTGGGTGAAAGTGACTGCAATGAACAGTCCTAACTGCGGAGTTTCGGATGTCTCAGCAAGGAACAACTAAAATAAAACAATAGCAGAGAAAAATACAGCCATGGCACGATAGTGCGCGTCACTTCCAGCAGACCGTGTACTTGGGTCTGTCTGAACTCCCATCCAAGTGGCACAGAGCATCTCGACGACAAATCGCGTGGGATTTGCAAAGGTGTGTATTTTTAACCCTAATATCGAAAATTGGGGACGTCTGGAATTGTTCTGTTTTAACTTGGTGTTTGCGCTCTCAAATTCTATAAAGAGCAACGCATCTTATTGTGGGAATTGCTCGTTTTCAAATTGCGTTTCTATTTTGCTTCACTTTCTCTTTACGTTCAATGTCAAAAGCTTCAGAGGTATTTTAAAATTGGGAATTGGTGGGATTTGGTCCCCATTGGCCAGAACGGCTGAAGACGCATGAGCTCTGGAGATGAACTGCAGTGGGTTGGTTTTGCTCTGTGGTGAATTATAAAATTAACCTATTCCCAAACGCTGTTAGTGTGTCCCATGCACTTCCGCACAGACACCTCTAGTGCCTTGTACATATTAGATAATTATAAGCGCATGTAACGTCCTCTGATTTTTTTTTAACGCTTTAACGAGCTCTTTTTTTCTCTCGCTCCCTCTTTCTCTCCACCCGCCTCAGTCCCTGGTTAATTCAGTAGGATTACTAGAAGGACTTGAACCGGATGGATTCCGCTTGATTAGCATCTATCCGAAGCAGAAGAAGCCACACAGCCAGCACACTTCGTGAAGTTTCACGGCGTCACGCAACTTGGGTGCCAGCTCTGTCGAAGTGTGGGGAATGGAAACTGCAGCAGGCGGAACAGCGGGCATTTCACACAGGGGAAATTAACAGGGTTTTGGCATTGACCTTGAGTTCTAGGGGAGGGTCGGTGCTCGTCCTCAGGAGATACCACCATCTCTTATTTTTTTTAAACAGAGCATTTATTTCCTTAAGCCATGTGCACCGAGGGTTTCCAGTACCGGGCTCTGTTTGAGTACAAGAAGGAGCGGGAAGAAGATATCAACCTTTTGCCGGGTGACCTGCTCACCGTTAGCAAGTCGGTGCTGCTGACTGCCAATTATCAGGAAGGGGATGAGAAAAATCCCAAAGGGTGGCTAAATGGAGTTAACGAAAGAAATAAGGACAAAGGAGACTTTCCTGGGACCTATGTCGAGTTCGTTGGACCGATTCGAATTGTGCCTCCAACTCCCAAGCCAAGACCGAGACCTGTTCCTCCGACCCCCAGCGGCTCGGCAGCGGCCAGTCCGGTTCCACTTTCTGGTAGGTGCCTCTTGATGGTAGTGCACAGGCACAAACGTTTAAAGTTATTAAAGATGAAATCAGCAGGAGTGAGGCTTGGCCCGTTATTAACGGTGCACAACGTTGATCAGACAAAATGGGGTTATTTGTGATTCCTTTATTGTTTCGTGGCTGCAAGTTCTTAGTTATTACTACGCGAGATGGAAATTCCCCATATAAAATATAGAGATTGAATTAAGGGCATGGAAAGTTATGCTATGCTTTGATTTTTGAAAATAAGTCAGCTGGCCTTTCTTGCCACCCAAGCATTCTATATCTTTTTCTTTGGCAGAACTCAGTGAACGCGCAGGGAATTAAAGAATTAAAAATTCTAAAATCAGTTTATGTATAAACGTGTATAACTTTTATTACTCAGAACAATCTATTGGGAAAGCTTTGGAGATACTGGATTAAAACCCAATCCTCTGGCATCAAATATTATAACTTGTTTTTCAGTACCAGTATATATTCTCAATAAACTGTCTCAGGCTGGAATGAGCATGTTAACAGATAATGTATTGAGCTACTCGCCTCGAGTTTTTTAGTTGCTGTAAGGAATATTCGCTAACGTCCGACATTAATGTTGCATCATCATAATGCTATTTGAAAGAGGATCGTAGCTGTACCTAAAGGGAGTTATTTGTTCCGGAGATGCTGTTCTCTACGTTAAAAGTAAGATGATTATTAGTTGCTTAGTATTGGCACTAACAATGAGCCTCAGCTTTTCAAAGTTCACTCAAATATAGCTAGTAAATAATTCTTTATCTAGAATGTTCTGATTTAGCTCAGATACCGTTGCCCCAATAAAAGTTTCAGATATTGATGTATAAACTTCAGTAAATCTGGTTATGAGAGTGACTTCCTTTTTGTGAAGGGATCAACCCTCTGCATCAATGTTTGGGCAGGTGTACTTAACCCTCAATTTCTGCTCAATAGCTAAAATCTTGGGTTTTCTATACTTCGGAAAATCCATCAGAATTAAAGTTCAAAGTCTTTAAGGTCATGGCTGGAGTTAAGTTTGAATTTCTGCAATTAGGGATTTAGATTCAAACTGTCACAATTTAGTTGAAGATATAAAACCATGCAATTCCTCACAAGAGAAAGACGGAATAAAATATTGAAATATTTCAAATGGATTTTTTTAGTATATCTTGGCATTTTGTTTATATCTTTTGCATCAAAAGTTACTCAGGTATCCAACTAAAAACTCTTAACATTTGCAACTTCTGCAGTAATGGTTGGATAGAAGGACCAGGGATTACTAATATTTTTTTGCATTCCCTATAATTTAAGTACATTTTAATTTATGCACCCAATTAAAACAAAATCATGTTCATGTTCGAACAAGTGGCTAGTTGAGTATAAACAACAAAATATAACAAGATAATTACATCAAAAATTATAGCAATCAAGTAGCCTTTTGGATGAAGTGATGACGTGAGCAGATGAGATGGTCGATCAGAGATTTGAAGCTGATAACTTACATTTCAAACAAATTAAATTAGATATGATTTTGATGGGTATACTTTTTATTGGCTCTATGTAAACTTCCAGTCACTTGGAAAAATATTGTAATTTATTCCACAATTAATATATAATCTTTGCTGTAAATAAGCATTTTAATAAAAAGAAAGTTTACATTTTAAACTAAAAGCTTTGGTAGCAGCACTTTTGGCAAATTAATAACTGCAAACATAGGCTTTTTTTTAATGAACCTACAGATAGTTAATTTGCTGTATGGATATTGCCATGGCTCCTAAGAATGTGTATATGAGAGAGAGTATATGAATGTGTACATGTGTATATTAAAAATATTCTGACTTAAGAACATTGTTATGAATTTTTGAAGGTGATTGAAAGAGGCTTATGCAGAGTACTTTCATCAATATCATAACCACATCAAAGAGTACCATAGTCTTTCATAGAAAAAAGTGGGCTCACCAGAAGTGCAGAAAGATCTTGGAAATGGCAGAATTATCTTGGGATAGGGGAAAGATAATGCTTAATGCCGCATAGACACTAAAAGCTTGCATATGTAACTATTACACAAGACATGGAGTTGCTGTATTCACACAGCAGAGTTCAATATTTTTAAGAATGATGATGCTACAATTAATAAAAGGCTTTGTTTAATAGCATGGTAAAGTCAAAGGCTATCAGAAACAAAGAACTGAATGAGGTAGAATTTTATTCTAAATGCATTGAACTCACATCCAAAAAAAAACAAATGCAGGTTTTCAGATAATAATCAAATACTATTTTTGACATAATTTAAAGGAAAAGTCTGTGAAATCAGTCCCCATTTATAATTGTCCTTTAGCAATTGAATGTATATAACCCAAAACCTCACTTAGTCTCTGGATAGACATTTAGCATGCCAATTAATTTTAGACTGTGAATCCAATGCTTAAATAAGACCTGAAGTAATAAATCTTTTTTTTCTAATCTGTTACCTTCCATCTAAAGAAGTAAGGAATTTCTGACAGAATATTTTTATTGTTCATTTATTGCATTTTATGTTTCTGACTGGAAAGAAAATTTAAAATGTGTAACATAAAGTTCTTGTGCTTCAGTTTCTGCATTTCAGCTTCACTTTGAGGTTTAGATTGTTATGTTTTGAAGCATATCTCACTGCAAGCAAAGGATTTCTATCAACGTATGGGTTTTTGAACTGATCAATATACTGAGCAGAAGCCTGAGCAAATGGCTTTCCTTTAGCTTCTTTTTTAATACTGAAGATCTCCAAGGAAATAGAGGGATAAAATGTTTTCAAACATGGGGATTAAACATAGTTAACAGAAGAGAATAAAATAATTATTGGTTAGGGCGTGGGAAATATAACTGCTGAATGCTATTGTGACTGCATTTTCATCTTTTGAACTGAATTTGTTTTTCAGTTTGTCAGACAATTTAAACAATTTTCCTTTTGTTGTTTTTATTGTTTAGAATAAATTATTTAGCATGTGAAATTAATTTCTTCCTAGTTTAAAAAATGAAGTGTCTTGTTTGTCCATTTTTGCTGCTGGTATTAAATCAAAAACATACTAACAGACAGGATCTGTTCATTGTAGTCTTACTCCTTTGTTAATTTTCTGTTAATTCAGATGACCTTTATTGATTTTTATTAACCTTTACATCCTCGGTTTAACATGGAGAGTTAAATTTTGAGGATTAATAGTCAGAATAAATTTTAAGTCAATTTTGATTTAAAGTCATTCAAGTTAAACAGTTAAAATTATGGACACTTCTGTTTGAAATAAGTTTGTTAGCTCTATCTGGTGATTCCAGAAAAGTTGCAAGTAGATTGATCGCATCCCGATGTGTAAAATTGTATTGGTGTCCTGACTTGCAGTTAAAATTCCTGTTAAAATCTGTACCTATGGTAAATATTTTAGTGGAACTTCTCTCTCTTGTTGGTATAGTAGGTTTAAAAGTATCCTGATTGTAATAGCTATTTTGAAGTATGTTTTGACTCGGTCTCACGTTTACTTCTTAAGCCATGCTTTTTGTTGAATACATCTGACTGGATGCAACTCCAGCCTAGCACAGCAGCTAAGTAGCTTCAGTTAACTTGCTCTCTCAGGAAAACTGATGCCCGTGCTCAAACACTGAAAGGATGCAACAGCTCTGGTAGGTAAAATATTTATTTATTGTGCGATGCACCATGGAACAGGTCCATTCTGCCCACTGAGCCATGCTGCCTAGCAATTCCCTGCTTAACCCTACCCTAATCACAGGACAATTTACAATGACCAATTGACCTCCTAACTGGTACATGCTTGGCATTTTGGAGGAAACCCACATGCACACGGGGAGAATTTCTTACACAGGATGCCAGAATTGAACTCCAAACACTGACACCCTGAGCTGTTGCAATGTTGCAATAACCACAACACCACCACAGCTCTACACCTGGGTTAGGAAGGTAATTATTATAGTTTTTGTGGTTTACATAAGACTTATCACTAGCATTCATTAAACCTTTCCACCAGAGTACTTTGCCTGGCTGCCACTGGGTTTGGCTTCTGGCTTTTTATTTCAGATAATGTACTTTGTAGAAAATGACAATATATGCGGCATTTAAGGACTTTTAATTTAAAATGGATTATTGCTTTCTGTCTGTCCATTAGCTTGATCATTTGCATGTGTGTTCTTGCACATCTATTATGCACACCTTGCACATGGGTTGGCATGATAGCATAGCGGTTAGCACAACGCTTTACAGTAGCAGTGACCTGGGTTCAATTCCCACCGCTGCCTGTAAGGAGTTTGTACTTCCTCCCTGTGGCTGTGTGTGTTTTCTCCTGGTGCTCCGGTTTCCTCCCACAGTCCAAAGACCTACCAGTTAGTAGGTTAATTGGTCGTAGGATTAAATTGGGGGTTGCTGGTGGCTTGGCTTGAAGGGTCAGAAAGGCCTATTCCATTTTGTACCCCAATAAATAAATAGGCTTGCTGACACAAGTATACACAACAAATGTTTTTCTGGTAAATTTAAAGGTAGACTTACTTTAAAATCAACTGAAGTACTGGCAAGTGTTTAGCTCCTTGCAACCATGTCAGGGAGGACAGTACGCTCTGTCGAGGAAAGGGGATCATGAATGAACTAATAAGGGGGAAGAACCATATAGTATTAACTGAATTGGTGGAGGTAAAAGTAAACAGGTAGAATTAACACAGAGGTAGAAGAGTTCTAGTATAAGATGTGAAGGTGGGAGTAGTGTTACAGTGAAAATGTGAGGGTTGGAAGGAGTTTCTGTGTCTCTCAGCCTCCTTTTCTTACAGGTACTTTTGGAGCTAGAGTGTTGAAGACAAAATCAGGATAGAGAAAGTTAACCCCTGAACTTGTTGAAATTCCAAATGTATTTTAATCTTTAAAAAAAAATCTATTAGTCATAATATAGACAAGCACTGAGAAGTTCCTGGATATGCTACGTTTATTAGCTTTGGACCTTCAATTATTTTATTAACCTTTCAGAGTTTTGGAATATATATGATGATGCAAGTGAAGAAATTTATGTATATCTATATACAAATTTATGTATGGGTACTTGTCTTTAATGTAAGAGCTGTCTTTAAATTGTTGGCTGCTTGGTTGCCCTAACAGTTCACTTGCAGAAGATATAAAATTGGCCCTTGTTCATTTTTTTGGCTTGCAAATCCCAACAGTTGACCTTTGAGGATCTGGAAAGATCTATGCAAGTAGTTTTTATGGAAAAGTAGCAGCAAACTTCTCTTCTTTCTTGTTTATTCTGCACTTGTTAAGTGATGTCTGAATGTTTTTGGAAGCTCGTATATATCAGAATTCAAGATTGTTTATTGTCATTCTTCACTAAACGAATATAGAGGAGAATGAAATGATTGTTGTTACACACACAAAGTGCTGGAGGAGCTCAGCAGGCCAGGCAGCATCTATGGAAAAAAAGTACAGTTGATATTCGGGGCCGAAATCCTTCTGCAGGACGATTTTTAAAAAAGATGAGCTCTTCCACCATTTTGTGTGTATTGCTTGGATTTCCAGCATCTGCAGATTTTCTCTTGTTTTTGAATGAAATTATTTTTACTCTGGATCAGATGTAGCACAAAAAAACCCACCTTATCAGAACAAGGCTACAAATATTCAAATTCTAAATGTCTTTTTCTTACTGGAATGACATTGCTATCATCTTGCATTAACAAATGCTAAGTGTCAGCCTCAGATAATTATCTTTGTATTTAACTGCAACATTTTGTGCCTTTTATTGATTTTGTTTCTGCATGTAAGTAGCTGACTAAGAATGGATACATTTTGCACTTTTGATTTAATGAATATTATCTTCTGAAATGCTTTCATCTTGACATTGAAATCGGAACATTTTGTGGCAAAGATCACAGATGCCTTTGATCTGCCCAATTACATTTTCGAAAGAAACATTTATGAAGACTTCGTGAAACTTAATCCCAACTATTTAACCAAGTAATGTAAAGAAGCTTGCTCCAGTAACATCAAAAGTTTAATGTTACATTTTAAATTATGGAAGATGTTGAAATAATTTCAGGTCTCCTAAATCAGTGAACTGTTTTACAATCTTGAACATTTTAGTTGAAGAACTCCATTTTAGGTGAAAATCGGTGCTGTATTTGGTTGAAGATGTTTATTTTATCTCATCTTTATCTGGCCAGTGCTATCATGTTTGTTGTTGTGTGCTGGGGCAGCAGGCTGAGGGTAGCAGACACCAACAGAATCAACAAACTCATTCGTAAGGCCAGTGATGTTGTGGGGGTGGAACTGGACTCTGACAGTGGTGTCTGAAAAGAGGAGGCTGTCCAAGTTGCATGCCATCTTGGACAATGACTCCCATCCACTCCATAATGTACTGGTTAGGCACAGGAGTACATTCAGCCAGAGACTCATTTCACCGAGATGCAACATTGAGCGTCATAGGAAGTCATTCTTGCCTGTGGCCATCAAACTTTACAACTCCTCCCTCGGAGTGTCAGACACCCTGAGCCAATAGGCTGGTCCTGGACTTATTTCCACTTGGCATGATTAACTTATTATTTAATTATTTATGGTTTATATTGCTATATTTCTACACTATTCTTGGTTGGTGTGGCTGTAATGAAACCCAATTTCCCTCGGGATCAATAAAGTATGTCTGTCTCTCTGTCTGTCATACTGTTGACAGTAAGTTTGCAACTCTGAAATTGTAATGCAGTGCTCAGTTTTTGTTTTGAAGGTATATAATGTAGAAAATTATGTATGGGAGTTTACAATATTTAGTTGCTGCTGCTTCAGTAGGTATGCACTTGTATTTTTCTGTACTTTATCTACCTTGGTATAAAATGGCTTCTCTCGGGGAAGGGCATGCAATGATGATAATTGTCTAGTCAGTTTGCCAATGAGGTATTTGAAAGTAATTGCCTCACTTTCAAATGTGTTTCTTAGAATCATTCTCGTCACAGTTTTTCTGTTGCTTTAAGTTGTTATTAAATGGAATATTTTTCTTTGATTACATATTTTCTGTGCTAATGCTAGATACCTGTCAAATTCTGCAAATGACTGATATTGTAGACTTGGTCTAAGTGATCCTAGAGCCACATCTGCAGCCAGATTCGGGCTCCATAGTCTTGCTGCATGCAGTCTTGAGTGGTGGTGGATAAATGACTTACGAGTGGAGAAGGCTCTATGATAGGACAGGCCGTCCTTGGGCAATGAATCAGTTTTGTTTTCACTGATGTCCATAAGTTAGTTATCTTCCATGATTCAGAAAAATTCACTGGATGTGGTAAATGTACCTCCCCAGTATTGTAATGAATGGCATCAAATGCATGTAAGACTCATCAGAAATAACAATGATCAAAATTGGAAAGACAGAGGAAACTAGTTCTGCTATTTGTAGGAACCAATATATGCATGTTGGATTTTAATGTTATAGGAGCTTGTTCATATTTAGGAGTCATGAGCTTATAATATAGAGGGCAACCTATTTTTCCCAGAAGTGTGTGCAGAAGGCAAGTCTCGGGTATTTGAAAACATTTCAGCAAATATTATGGGATCACAAAGATACCCCGTTTGTAGTGTTGAAGACTTGTGCAGTCAAGCTGTTTCACCATACCCATAGCATGGTTTTGAGCCAATAATGAGAAATATTGTCAAAGTATGTTTGAGCCACCAAATTAGGACCAATTTATTCCAGATAAACTACCTGGGGGTTTTATTCACACCTAAAAACTATTGACTTCATTTCAGTTTGACTTTGAGCCATAAAAATTTAAGAGAGGACAATGTATTCCTGACAAAGTGGAAAAGGTGTGTTTTACATTTGCTAAGTCATCGAAGGCAACATATCCAGATCAAATGAAAGAAGCATTTAGTGTTTAGTGGATGCTAAATTTTTTTGCCTGAATTAATTCTTCATATAAGCACTTACCTTGGTTTTCTTTTTTGGATATTAGCTTGAATACAAGTAGAGGAATTATAATTATCACTGTCTGCTAAAAATAAATACTTCCAAATCTCAAGTAACACATCAGAAAATGCTAGAGGAACTCAGCAGGTCAGGCAGCATCTATGGAAATAAATTAAGTTGTGTTTTGGGCTGATGCCCTTCATCAAGACTGGAAAGGACAGGCGCAGACCTTCAAATCTTGTTGTTACGCTTAACTCTCAATTTTAAAATACTTGGCCATGTGCAGCGAAGTATTTTGTGCTGATAAATCGTTATACTCAGTATTCAGTCAGTGCACTTTGTGCCTAACTTAAATTGAAGCTTTGCTTCTATTTCATGTCAATATTACAGCAAATGCTGTAAATATTGGATAGCTTTAAAGTCATAATGTAAACAATACTTTCAAATGGTATCTTCTCAAGTCTTGCCGTCATGCTCTGCATTACAATCTGAAGCCTGTGGATAGATTACAAGTTTATTTTTATAGTCAGTCATGCATATTTGCATTTTGTCTATACTTTATATCAGAACCATGTCTGAATAAGATTTCTTAGCAGTGGAAAGCTGGTTTCTGCAGCAAAATATGGCACCTGTGAAAGATTGCTGGTGAAAGGCATCTGGCTCAAATATATTTGATGAAAAAATCCTTACTTCATTTTAGAAATTACCAATTATTGGTATTACTAATTTTCTACCCATAGTGTATGCTAGAGCTTTTCTGGTAATGGAATTTGACAACTCTTTATTTCAATATAATTGAAAAATTCAAGCAGAAATATAATACCAGAAATGTTAAAAAGACTATTCCTCAATAATTTTATGGATAGTTACATTTTAGTTCTTTTAATTTTTCATAGAAAGGGAGCAGCATATGATCCAGTCCCTGAACAATTTTAGTGAGATCTCTTCGAATGGATTATTCTTTTTGAATAACACTAATGCAAACGGAAGTAGAAGGGAAAAATATGTTTGTGAGTCAGTGATTATATTCATCATATAATTGAATCCTCCCCTCACAGACTAGAAGTGAAGAAAAGCATAGAAAATGAAATGTTGCATGCAACACAGTTAATAGTGCACGGGTCAATATAAATGTCGATGAATTGATGAGATTACACTTTGAAACATTTTCTTTGGTGATCACAAAATATTATTGAAATAAACATCATCCAAAGGCTTGAATTCATAATACACATTTCATGACCTGAGTAGGTAAAGTATTTTGAGGGACAAGTCCTATTGTAATGGAAAAGAGTGAACCCTGTAGAGTACAGGAAAATACTCTACTCTTCCAGTGGGGATACAGTGGGTTCTTTTACATTCTGTTGAGAAATCTGATGAGGTTTTGGTGTGACATTTTGCATCAATGATAGCACCACTGAACGTGTAGGAGAGGGATGAAGTCTCTGTCGAGATTATAAACCCAGTTCTTGGCAATGTTGTCTAAACTCATCCACTCTAACAAATACTGTATGTTTTGCATTTTTGAAACTTTTCCAATCAAATAGAAAGCAGATTGATTAGAACTATCTTTCCTTGTAAGTATCTAAGGAAAGTCTCTCTCTGCTAGATTATGTATTGCATTGAACTGCTGCTGCTAAGTTTACAAATTTCACGTCACATGCTGGTGATAATAAACCTGATTCTGAAAGTTGCACTGTTGTAAATAAGATAAATTAATCTGTAGATATACCTTGTGGGTCGTCTGGGATAAGATTTTATAAACTAGTACTTCCGATGAAAAATTTTGGATACTAGATCTGTAAAGATGAGTTTGCTTACCTTTTTAGTTAATACAAATCATATGCATCTCTGAACTTGGATCTGATTATTGATTCTTTCCAAATATAAGGCTATTTCCCTTCTCTAATGAGTTCAAATTTGTAAACATGGGGTAAAAAATGAATTCACGGTCCAACCGCTAATCTGAGAGAATGCAATACCCACCAGAGTTTCCATCTGGTTTTCATTTGGTTGTAAGAATAAGAAGTCTAGATTCAAGAACATAAAACTACATGTGAATATTAAGATTCATATTACTATCAGTGGGGAAAATGTTCCTGCAGAGATTCAGTACTATTCCATTGAACATACTGAACTGGTTAGTAACCCACTGTTGCCCCTTCTCCTGTGAGTAGAAACAGTTCTGCCGGGCTTAGTAACTAAACCACAACCACGTGAAGGTCAGGAACTGGACTTGGTTGTCAGAGGCTTTTGGGAGCATTTATTATGTAGTGGGGAGCTTGTCCCCACTACCACCCTCTCCCCTCCAGCTATGACTACCTTAAGGAACCACTTAAAACCAGTCACTTTGGGCAGATGGGGCTCGTCAGCCATGGTTGGTAGCTCATCTAGGAGAAGGAAAAATCTGATCTCAAATCTCTGCTGTCTTGTGGCAATACCAACTTATGGGGAAGGTCTTAGGTGTAAACCTTGGAAATATTCAGAACTTGAGTCTGTCAGGCAATCCTACACTGACTGGCAGCTCCTGTGATGCTCCTCTGCTGTTCCTTTGGACTCATCAGTTTCATGTAGCCTGCTGTATGAGCAACGACTTGCCTCTGTATCCTACTGCCCTGGCTTGTGGATCACATAGAGAGCTCGGACTCAATATCTATGGTCGACCCCGAACAATGAATTGGAAAAATGGGTTCCATGAATTATGAACTACGGCTTTTATTGTCTTAATTTCTTATGAATAATTGTTAATGCATTGTTAGCAGATGGAATCTAATAGTATATTGGTTCTTGCTGAAAGGGAACGTGAAATTTCCTTTAAGAGTTGAATGTTCCCCTTCATCTGAACATTAAGAGATTTTCGTTAAATATATGTCTATTAAAATTGCATTTCCTCTGTTGGTGTGTCTTTTTTCTTGCGGACAGTGTGACACACAATAAGAAATCTAAACTGCACTCCACATCTGCTTGACCATTTTAGCTCTTTCACATTGGCTTGACCAATTTCATATGAATTGCTCTAAAAGCCACCATATAATCTTTTGCAAGGAGCTCAGGTATTTTGGGACTTGCTGCACCAGACCCAGAAATCATAAATTTAAAACTCATCAAGGAGAAATGTGGAAGTAAATTCAAGAAATTTGATAATTTGGGACAGTTGCCAAAATGGAATGGCCATGAAAAACTGTTTGATTTCTGTAAAACTTCAATATTCTTCCTTGAAAGTATCTGCCACACATAACTGGCACAGCCTAAATATAACACCGCTCCAGGAAACTGCAGAAGAAGTATTTATAAATTTCAAAAATGTGGCATTTACTTCCAATAAAACTGTATCTACTGTCATCTATAATATTCACAGCATTAATTCTGACTTTAATTTTCATCTGGAATATTTATGTAATTCTAAAATATTGATTTTCTTATTGGGTATCATTTAAGGCTAATGAGCAGTTTGTAAAGAAGAACTGACATTCAATGGAGGATTATTAATACAAAATGATTAGTAATAAAAGCAGTTTTCTGCATCTCGAGGATGGCTGAAGGGGAGTGGTTGAATCAAATTCAATAGGAGGTTTTAAAAAGACAGTTGGCTATTTACTTGAGTGCAAAAGTGCTTGCAGTGTTATTGGAGAAACTATCAGTGACTGGAACTAAATGGCTACCTTTTTCAAAGTTTGCTGGGCATGAGGGGCAAAAGTCCTAATTCTATGATGTAGGACATTATGGCAACTAATCATTTTTTCATGATTGCAACACATGCTTTGATCTTTGAACCTCACGGTCATCCCTTTGGTCTATTTTAGTTACAATAGCACATGTTCTTACTGTAAGAATAACACCAAAAGCTCAGACTTGTTCTTTGAAGATTTGTGCCATCAGTCTGGCGGTGGAAGGTGTTTGAGGTCCTGGAAAATCAGATCATCGACATTGGTGATAATGAAGAATTTGATTTTGTAGGACATGGGTCAGTTGAGGTGTATTTACTGGAGTTGAAATTTTAAAAAAGTTAGCACTGCATGGAATATGATTGCTTGTATATCAAATATATAAAATATTTCTACAATTATTTTATGTTTTGATCGATAATAATTAATGTAAGGATTTAATCTTAGATAAAAGATTAGCCAATCTCAACTATGATTTTCTGGAAATAAATCCATGTAGTTAGAAGAAGAAGCTTGTTTTAATTGTTGGAGTTCACTGATGTGCTTGTCCGAGATTGTCTGCTACATCACTTGACACTGCAGTACTGAAGCAATAGCGGCTGGCTGCTGAATGCTGCCATTGTGCAGCTTTGTAAAACCAGAGTATACTTTGGCACAATTTGGTGTTCGGTGAGATAGAACTGAAGCCAGCTGAAGATTGATCACGGCAACTGTTGCAGAGTGAAAGAAGGGCTTGTGCTTCATCTGAAACATAAATTTGGATGGGGCAAAAATTATTCTTTCACTTTCTGTAATCTTTCATATATTGTCATTAATGAAAAAGTGTTTGTTGCTTTAAATGGATCATAGCTTGTGAAATATGTGCATCATACGAGTATTGAAGATGTTATCCTAGTACTCATTTCCTGCCATTCTCTGACAATAGGACATGAATCTGGATCATAGACAATTTTCTTCCTGGAAGCTGTGAAATTAGTTATATACAAGTTACTCTTTTCAATAATTTCTCCTTTATTGAAATTTGCATTTTTTATTATCTCTTGCCAGTCTGCATCACTAAGAATTAGGGATAAGAGGGACCAGGCTCCAATTTACAAGGAAGTTAGTGATCCATGATCTGGAAAAAAAAAACATACAGAAAATACTGTGGATGCTGGAAGTCTGAAATAAAATGGAAAATTCTAGAAATAATCAGAGATAATGTTTGGGGTCGTTGGCCTTTCATTACAATTTATAATGGTGGGTTGCATAATTTTGAACAATTTGTGGATATGCACTGAACAGGGTGCTGTTACAGACATAAGATAAATATTCCAGAGAGAGAGAGAGCTATCAGAGAAGGCATCTGGCTCAGAAGGTGTCCCTGGCCATACCCTTAGATACTGTGCAGATTAGCTGGCCCGGTTACTTGCAGACATTTTTCACCTTTTCTTGTTTCAGTCTGTGACTCCCACCTGCTTTAAGAAGAATACAGTCCTCTCATACTGAGAGAAAAAACAAGGGAAAAAAAGCACAAGGTTGCATGCCTTAATAAGCGCACCACACACAAAATGCTGGAGGAACTCAGCAGGCCAGGCGTTCCTGCAGCATTTTGTGTGTGTTGCTTGGATTTCCAGCATCTGCAGATTTTCTCTTGTTTGTGCCTTAATAACTACTGCCTGGTGGCTCTGACATCTACCACATGAAGTGGACCCACATATTTTGCTGACCACCTAAACTGATCTACTGTTGATGCCACCACCTGGCCCTCATCCCTGGAGCAACGAGCCAATAAAGACATCTATGTTAGACTATTTATTGATTATAACTCTGCCTTCAAAATCTTGGAGTATGTTGGACCTATCTGAACAGAGCACATCAACCAATTTCCTGTCCATGGACTCTGTCTACACTTCTGTCTGCTTTGTAAAAGCAGGCAGTGTATTCAAAATCTCCACTCGCAAGAGCTATTCTCTCTTCTTACTCACTCCACCCCCCTCCACACAAAGGAAGGAGATCCAGACTAGGCTCAAGGATAGATTTCACCCCACTGTTAGAAAATGCCTGGATCCCTAGTAAAACAAAATGGAGTCTTAATTCCTGGTTCTGCATTCAGTTTTCGCTTTACTGTTTTCAGTTCAGTCCTAGTATATTGCTGTAATGAAGTGATCTGTATGAACTGTATGCAAGACAAGTTTTTGAATAAGCACCGGGAGAACAATCTGAGCTGAAAAGTGGGGTTAGTTAAATAGTTCTCCTTTTGGCAGGCATAGAAACACGAATCAACATAGCATCTTCTTGCTGCAAGTTTCTATAATTCACTTTTAATAATGATATTGAAATGATTTTGTGCATATTCTATGGTCAAATGTGGTAGAAATCCAAATTAAAAGTTGCTAAGTTGAAGAAGAGTAAACAAGGACGACAAGTGCTGGAAGCAATCGGCAAGTCAAGCAGCAATGGAGAGTTAAACAGTTCAGATTTCAGGTCCAGACCTTTCATCAACACTGGGGAAGAGAGGAAAAACAAGTTTTAGTAGCAAAGTTGATGAGTCAAGAATGGGTTGATAAAAAGCACATCTTTGAAAAGCTGAGTCCAGAGCCTCACTATTGACAAAGCATACTTTGTTGCCATCTGTCCCATTTACACATTTGGACTTGCTCTGATAGAAATATTCCCTTTGTTCTACTTATCCCTTCCTCACCTGTTGTGTCTGAACTAATTTGTTTCTCTCTGTACCTGTTCTGATGAAGTCCCAAACTTGATACGTTCATTTTGTTTAGCTTTCTACAGATGCTGAATGAGTATTTCCAGTATCTTATATTTCAAATTTCCAGCAGCTGTAGTTTTTTTAACTTTAATAAAAAAAAGGAAGTATGTCTGTGAGGCAAGCATTCTTGATTGATTTAATTTAAAAAAAAACATTTTCTGACATAAATTAATGCAAATACTATTTCTGCTTTTGTTTGGTCAGTAGTTTGTTCCTCTTTAGCTACCCTGAACAAGTCAGAAGAAAGATAATTTGCAAAAAAGAAATTTTCATCAACTTTGGTTCATCACTTAGTGGTTTATAGGATTTTTCCCCACAAGGGAGGTCATGAGAAATCTGCAGAAGTTGCCTTTTACCACCATTTAGCCTATGCTCTGGGAACATTTTATACAACATTGTCATAACCTGGTTACATCATTGAATGTGTATTGTCATCAAGGCAATTTTGTTGATTTTGTGGATTTTTGAGGAAGTCCTGTTATAAATAATATTCTGTTTCTATTAATTATATCCAGTAATGCTGGAAAATACTTGTATGGTATTTAGGACTGCATTTAGCATTTGAAGTATTTGGCCTTAAAATCAAAAATACTGTTGGAGAGGAGAAAGAGATGTATTTAGAACTGTGGAAAATATATTGATTACCTCTGATTAATCTTAATCTAAGATTTGTACTTGTTTTGTTTATAAATCATCTCAATTATTAAATTTGGCATTCCTTCATTTGAAGTACTTGTTAATTAATAGTGCTGGAGGGAATGCAGGTGTGGGTAAGCCTCTGACATTGTGGCTTCGATTCTTTCATTTGCACTTTACTCCTTACCGGAAGAATCGCTGAACTGTTCCTATAGTTTCATGTATGCTTTAAACTTGGATTATCATCTATGTATAGATTTTGAGTATAGTTGGGATAGAAATCGAAAGTGTTGTTTCACTTTACGAAATCTCCACGTAAAGTCTTGTTGCTACCTACTCCCTACCCATTTCACTGTTCCAGATCCTACCTACCTTCATGGTTTCCCACATTTTCATCCAGCCTGACAAAATGATTGTTCTTCTGTCCTGACCATTATCTAAGTTGTTAATTTTTCTGAAGGTCTGTCTTCTGGTTGCCTGGAACATGTTAAGCATGTGAGTTGTCAGGAGACACAATTATTTTGAAATTGAAGGACCTTTTAGAGTTTCTGCATAGATTTGAATTAAGTATGTTCAAATAGTTACAAAGCAGTTTTGATACCAAAATAAGAGGACTCTATCAATATGGTCATCTTGATCACTAAATTGGCTGCTTTGTGAAATGCTTCTGAGCATCTAAGGTGCATTTTTTTCATTTATAAAACTGTTTTAAGCTATTTTGGATATTCTTCCATAATTATTTCACTGAGTGCAGTAGACTTATTCAAAGTACTGCATCACCTCAGTGGGATCTAGCAAGAATTTGTTACCTCTTTGCTTACAAACCTTAAACAGGAGCTTGTGGATACCTGTATTGGAGGAAGTGATTCTTGTGTTCTAGTCATCAACAAATGTTGCTGTCTGATATTCTTTTAGTCAATAATATTCTCCTAAAAGTGAAGTTAGATCATCACTGGTGGCATTTGGTTTTGGTCAAAATTGAAAATAATGATTCTAGTTGACTTATCTGATTTGTGTGTAGAAAATACTGCAAATGTGGTCATTTAAAATCCCTGAAAACTGCTGCAATTAAAACAAAGTAATTTCCAGAAACTTCTGGGAGGAATTGTTCAATGACTATAAGTAGTGGTCAAAATTAGAATTTTTGTTTACTAAGTATGAACATGTTACCAGAATACTGAGTGTTCTGATTAAATCTAATACTATATAACTTCTCCTTTTCCCTCGGTGACTGAAAATTGTGGAACTATCTGACCCATTTACTGTTTGTAATGAAGTAGAAGAGAAAATCAGAGTATGATGTATAGTTTTAGGATCTTGTGTCTAATAATAAACAAAATGCATTTTC
Organism: Hypanus sabinus; assembly: GCF_030144855.1. Taxonomy (NCBI): domain Eukaryota; kingdom Metazoa; phylum Chordata; class Chondrichthyes; order Myliobatiformes; family Dasyatidae; genus Hypanus; species Hypanus sabinus. Next base: position 41,784,184 of record NC_082716.1, on the reverse strand, counting down.
TTGCATTCTGCTTTCATATATGGTCACTCATCTAAACAGAGTGTCATTAAAGACTGTTCAATCTTAAAGGTCAGATGAAGCTGGAATTGAACCATCTTCTTGTGGGAAGGAACTTCAACAGTTTCTGTGATAACATTGTAGAGAATACAGCAAGTACAGTAAAGGACCATGATTGGTCCTTTACGGGACAATTATTGATCAGAATTAGAGCAACATGAGAGCTGCAAAACAGTGGATTCGGGTTCTCTGGGACACGTCAGGAGTCCTGTACATTTGGCAGCTGCCCCAATTAGCCAAAGTACAACGCAATAGTTAAAAAGGCATTAAAAAATGACAAATTACTGTTTAACTGAGTGAACATTGTGTTTAAAAGAAATGCAGAAAAAATAGAACTCTACCAATACTATTACAGTGCTAAGCTGCGCATTAGTTCGTAATATTTATAGAGAAATTCATCGAGTGTATGCTTCCATGTTTTGACTCTAAATGGACAAAATCAGTGTAAATGCCTAGTACAGATAATCAATCTATTATTGATTTATTACTTTTCTTGGACCTGATAGTGTTGCGTGCTTGTAGCCAAGGGAACTGTTCAGTGGAGCATGATTTTTTTTTAAAAAAATAGGCTGTTTTTGATGTATTCTGCACAATTTTTGAAGCAAGTCAGAATTTTGTAGATTTCCAGGTTTCTGCACTAACAGCATCAGCAGTATCTAATTCTTTCTCTACTTTCTAAAATTTAATGTAGTGCCAACATTTCCATTGCTTTAAAATCTTCATGACCCAGCTTCTTGGCAGTTTCCTCTGACTTTCTGACTTTTTTAACACTGGTTCACTAACATGCACAGCTTACCCAATCATCCTGTTACAATGGATAACCATTCATTAAGGTCCTCTTCAACAGCTGGATCCCTACCTTCATGCTTTCATTTTTGAGATGTTTCCTGTTGTCTTTTTCCTTAACCCCTACATACTGTTCATATTCTGTGCCTTCACAGTATGGTCTGGATCAATTATGATCCGCCCCCCCCCCCACCCCGGCCTCTGAATCCCCTCATAAGTACCAAATTTTGAACTACAGATCTATTTAGAAAATATAAATAGCCTATCTGACATTAATAAATGGGTGATTAATCCTTAATTAATCTTTCAGTGATCTAAAATCTATTTCAATAGATACGGGTCAAATTTGACCCGGAGCAGCCTCAATCTACAAAAATTTGTAGCACCTGTACAGAAGTATAACATTTTAAAATATTTTCATTTTTGCACACTTTAGCTCACTTTAGGAAAAGTCATCAAATTTCGGCAAAAAAAAAATGGCATTTAGGGTGTCTTTACTGCCATCAAATGTCAAAATGGGTCAAACTTGACCCGAACAGAATGTGAGGGTTAAGCCCATTCTTCTCGCTGTTTACCTTGCTGATGTATCAAGAGTGTACTTGTAGATTTTGGCACTCCAGTTACCTCTGCCAGCTGAAGATGAGTGGCTTTAGGTGGATGGTTTTTAATTTGGGCCAGTAGGGTAATTTTTTGGCTAGTGTCAAATCTTTTTGTAGCATCTTGGCAAGGGTCTGAATTTTTTTTGAAGTCAAAATAAAAAAAAAACAAAATGATCAAGAAAGACTACTTTTTGAATCAGTGTCCATTTGCTCAAATGGATAAGTATGGTGTAATGGTCACACAGATACACATGACTGACACTACTTAGAAACTGTTTGGCAACTGTCTCTTGTCCCAATTACAGTGCCTTGAAAAGGTATTCAGCCCCCACAAATACTTTCACATTTCACTGTCTTGTTTACTAAACTTAAAGGATATTGTCCTTCGGATTTTTTTTAGCTAATCTATGAAACATTGTGCATTATGTCAAATCAAAATCTTCAACAATTTACTAAAAATTAAAAACCAAAATTGAGACGAAAAATGTATTCATCCCCTATGTAGTTACTATGCTAACTTTCCTCAGGTGCAATCCTGTATGTTATCTACTCACCCAATGTGTTGATGTGAGAAATTGGAGGATCAGTTGAATAAATACACCCTCTCTTTATGATCCAACAGTATGGTAGATTTTCAACAGACCAAATCAAAATGAAGATGTGTATTCAAGACAAGTCAGGGAAATGATGGTAGAGCTAGGAAAAGATGGGAAGGGGTACAAGACCATCTCAGAGGCACTGAACATATCTCGGAGCTCAGTGTAGTCCATCATTTTAAAAAATAAAATATGAAACCACAGCCACACTACCTAAGGTCAGGCTGCCCCTCTAAATTTAGTCTTTGGTGAAGAATTGAATTTGTAAGAGGCTACTGTGATGCCAGCAGTCTCTCTCAGTGAGCTGCAGAAGTCAATAGCTGTGAATGGAGATGAAGTTCATGGCTCCACGATCCTTGAGGCCCTGCACAAAAAAAGGGTAATTATGGAAAAATATGGAAAAGTGGCCAGGAAGAAGCCCTGGATTTAAAAAAAATGTATCCTTGCCTGTAAAGACTTTGCAAAGCATCACTTAGAAAATACCGTAAAGATATGGGAGAAGGTCTTGTTGTCAGATGAGACTAAAGTTGAACTTTTTGGCCTCAACACTAAGCTGTACGTGTGGGGTAACTCTAATATTGCACATCAGCTAGGTACAGTATGGTAGAGGTAGCATCATGCTGAGGGGATGCACTTCAGCAAAAGGGAATGGAAATTTGGTTGGGATTAATGGGAAGAAGAATGCTGCTAACTACAGGGAGATCCTGGATAAAAGCCTGCTGGCATCTGCCAGAAAACTTAAACTGGGGAGGAAATTCGTCTTTCAGTAGGACAATGACCCAAAGCACGCTACCAGAGCAGCCATGGAGTGGCTTCAGATGAAGAAAATTGATGTCCTTGGGTGTCCCAGACAGAGTCCTGACCTTAATCTGATTGAACATCTCTGGCAAGACCTCAAGATTGCTGTCCACCGCTGCTCTCTAATGAACCTCACGCAGCTTGATCAAATTTCTAAGGAGAAATGGGCAAATCTTGCTCCATCACGTTGTGCAAAAGTAATAGAGACATAATCAAAAAGACTGCTGACTCTAATAGCTGTAGAGATGGTTTAACTAAGTACTGAGGAAAGGGAATTGAATGCTTTTAAACTGCTGACTTCTCAGTTCTTGGAATTTTACAGTTTCATGCTTTACAATTTTCCCTGTTTTTGTTTAAAATGGTATCTGCTGTTAACCTGTTGACATGTTGGGCAAATTGGAGTGGCTCCAAGTCACTCCTGAGACAGGTGCTTGCATGTTTTATCTCCAACCTCTCAAAGCACTTCATCCCGGTGGATGATGGTCATTGAGGCAGGTTACTATGTTCCTGTTGGGCACTGATGTAATTAAAGCTAGCTTGAAGCTGCTGAAGTGAGAGATTAAAGATATCAGTTAACATTTCAGTACTCAGCTAGGTGGTCTGTCCAGGCCTGACATTTTCCACGGATTTGCCCTCCTGAAGGGTGCTCTCACGTTGGCCTCAGATATTGAAATCACAGGATCGTTGGGGCTGGGGGACATCATAAAGGTGTCTTCATGTTTTGTTGGTCAAAATGATGATGCAAATTTTTCAAGCTTAACTTTTGAGAGGTACAGTGGAAAGCTGGTGTTTGGATATAATAATCAATGGGTGCTTTTTTTTTTGCCTAGTGGTTAGGTAAAGAACCACATTAGAAACTTGTGCTTTGTGTTCTTTGACTTGACTATAGATGCAGTTTTGGACCTCTTGCCAACAAGAGATGACTGGCTTGTCTGGAAATGAACCCTGAATGTTGAATTGTTTAAAACTTGGCAATTTCACTAAAAGAATCTCCAATGTTCGACAACAAGAGTGCTCCATAGAGGAAATGTCTTTTGTGTTGTTTTTGATGCAGGAGAACATTGTAATGGCACTTGATGAAAAATATAAGGAAATACCCTCTCTGAGTGTTAGCATATTACACAGCTAACAGATTAATTGTATACGCCACAGTGGTTGCATTTACCAATTGTATTCATGACAGACAAATATGAACTTTATATTAGTCTCACTTTGATCCAAGCATAGGGCATTGTATGTTGTATCTCCCCAAGTGGGCATCCAGGTAGTCTTAAAAATCTGCTTCTCCCACTATTCATTAGCAGTAGGTTCCGATCTCCATTACAAGGAAATGACTGTGTTTCCTCAATTTTTTAATTCTACTTCAATCTGTATCCCCTCCCCTCTGCTGAGGAAGAAATACAATTTACTTTTACAGCCTGTTGACCATGCCTTTATTGTATACTGCTCAGTTAAATATCACTGCTTCTCTTTTATTGGGAAGAAAACAAACCGAACTGTGCCAGTATTGCGGGTACTCCATTCTTACCTGTAGTTTGGTAACTACAATGTATAAAGACTCAAACTGAGGTCTGACTTCTACTTGTATAGAGCAGCGGTGTGATCACCCTGCTTTTGTACCCTATACCTCAGGCAATGAAAGCAAGTGGATGAGTCTGTCTCATCCACCTTCATTGATCTATGCACATACACTCCAAAGTTTTCTGTTATTACTATCTTGAGACCCTATCACTAGTTGTGCATTGTTTCCTCTTCTCAATGGCATTACCTCACTTTACGTTAGGCTGAATAGATTCAGCATGTTTTAGCAATCAAATTGATTTACCACACTGATAAATAATAGAATAATTAAAGCCACTGGCTGAGTTAAAAGTTGAATGCATCAGCGTTTTCTTTGAGTAATGTATTCAACTATTGCTCCCAAGTTTCCACAATTCTTTACCTTGGAATGAATCCAATTCTAAATCAGCATCTTTCATAATGTTGAAAAGCAAATAGCAAGGAATCGAATTATCTCTCCCTTTTCTCAATGGTCTTAAACACTAAAGTGTCTGACTCTCATTGTATTTATTCCTTTAGACATGGTTCTACTTTCTCATGCTTCAATTTACAGTTTTCTCTAGAAATAAGTTTACCAACATAGTTTTCATGTAAAAACACTAAGTGTATCTTCCCGTTATTTTAACAGTGGCACAAATCCATTCAGCTGATAATATTTCAAAATCTGGGAGCAAAGGTTTTGGCTCTGAGCCTGTTCCTTAAGCTTCAATCCATAACAGTACTGTATGAAGGGAGAGCTGCACTGTCAAACGTATTAAATCAAGGACCATGGCATTATTTTACCAGTATCTATCCATCATATAAATTATCTCACCGTTGAAATGTTGCTATTTGGAAATTGGTTTAGTGTGTCCTAGAATATGAAAAATGATCTCATGACACAAGTTCTTCATTGGTTAATAAAGTCTTTGCTATATCGCGAGTTTAGGAGAGGTACCATATAAATGCAACTCACTCTTTAGTGCTGTCATTTCCTGAGTGTAAATTTTAGCTAATTTCATTGAACGATCCTACTGTGGGTTTTTACAGCACTGTGGTAAATAACCCTGAAAATTGCCCTTCATCTTGTTTAAGAACACATTGGAATTTCAGGTTATGAAGCATTACATAAAAAATGATCCAGTGCTTTCCCAGCATATATGATGAATAAACTCTTGGGCTTCCTGTCAGGTACAGGCATTGATTTTAACCAACATTTCAATGACAAACTCTGCCATCTTCATCAGTGATGATGCCTAGGCATGTCTAGCCTAGTGGTATTTATACCCCTGTCATCCATCGCTCCTGATTGGTTAATCCTTATCCAATCAGGTTTCTGCTGTCCTACCTTGTTAGAATCAAATTCAAGAGTCTTTGTTAAAATTCTTTTCCTCTAGTTTTACTTCAATGGCTTCCTTCACCAAGCAGTCCCAAAAGCCATTGGGGCAGCAAAGTAGTTTTGTGCCATGGAAACCTGCATCAAGGAACACAGGAGGTGTATCCGTTTGGGTTACTTGAAGAAAATGGTGGTAACAGATCATTGCATTCGCAATGGCCATAGGATTGACTTCAACAGCACAATACTAGAGTGGCAAGCCAATGGGTTTGGGACTACCTGGTGAAGGAAGCTGTTGAAATAAAACTAAAGGAAAAGAATCTTCACAAAGATGAAGGTTCTGCTCTAAATAAGAACTGGAATTTAATTGTAAACAAGATGGGACAGTGGAAACACGATTATATGGAAGTAGCCAATCAGGAGGGACAGACAACAGGGTGTATATATACTACTGGGCTAGTCATGCCTAGGTGTCATCCTTGATGAAGATGGCAGAGCTTGTCATTGGAAAAATTGGAACAAGTTAATATCTGTACTCTGCTGGAAGTCCGAGAAGAGTTTATTCTAAGCAGCAGAGAATCAGTATCTGATCTCTTTAGTGAATACTGTTGCTTTAGGATATAGGAAGTCATTATGAACTGGGTGAAAGATTTCATTGGCATCCAGCAAAATAATCTGTCTTGTTTGTAGTGCAGCTAATAACAGGCAAAATGTTTCACACTTGTTTCAAAGGAAAAACAAATCAAATGCAAAGGAGACATAGGGTTATTATTAGTGTTACTGACAAAGATAGATTTAAACCTTAGTAGTACGTTATCCTATTGAGTTTCCAGTAATTGAGAAATGTTTGGGAGAATTAATGCAGTTTGTTGTATATGCATCCCCGATCTCAAATGGAACAGCTTAATCAGGTGAAGGATATTTGCTAGGGCCATTACAGGTTGTAACAGCAACCACGAATAAAGAAGGGAAAGACCAGCCATGGTTTCAACATCACATATCTATTCAGTATTCCAAGCTAAATTTCACTGTTGTGAAATTTTGGTCCTCTTGAGAAATTAACTGTGCTCTTGAGTTAGACAGTTGACTGTACAGGGAAATGAGCTTGTATAGAAACCGGGTGACTATATTTGTCTGGGACATTATGAAAGCTGAATCGATTTCAGGTCCACTTTTGTATGTTCAAATAATCCATAAGGTATGTAGATAATGTCTTTAATTCTGAATATTTTTCTGTAGTGGCAACAAAATCTAAAAATAATTTTGTTACATGACACAGGGTATTTGCAGCTTATTGATTAAATTTGAGGGATTGATGGAGTTGAATGCAGAGCTATAGTCAATAAAGAGCATCTTGATGTATGCACCTTTACTGTCCAGACGTTCCAGGATTGAGTGAAGAGCCAATGAAATGCTATCTACTGTTGACCTGTTATGACGGTGGATCCAAGTCACTCCTCAGGCAAGAGGTTATATGTTTCATGACCAACCTCTCAGTGTCACAGCTAATAATTTAAAAACTAAAATAACTGGGGCCACAACATTCACCCTCTTATGACTCAAACATGGACCATGTCACACCCAACGTTCTGAAGCCTGGACAGAAAGCAGCTATTTTTATACAGTATTGCATTATCAATTATGGATATTGGCCATTTGTTAAGTTGTATATGTTTGAATTCTTTACTAGCAAGATCAATTGTCATTCACAGTAGAAGTGTTAAAAGTCAATTGAAACTCCAAGCTGACAGCTAAATATATTTTTAAGTTCGAAAAGCAATTGTGGCTGAATGTATTTCACATCCCTTCTTTAATCCTATCCTGTCTGTCTTTGGCATTCCCTTTTCTGTACAGGGAAGCTACTGCAAGTTCTTCAAGGTTGATAACACACTGCATAGTCATTCTCACCTATCTGTCTGCAGTAAACAAGATGGGCCCTGGTGGTTTCACTTCAAAGGTCTTCCTTGTTTGGGTTTGACCATGCACGGCTGCAGTCATCCTCATTTGGATGTTGGCTTTAACCCTTGCCTTACTGCAACTTCCATAAAAGCACTTCATCACAATGGACGTAATTGCTACTTGAACGTAGTCACTGAGGCAGGTTACCACGTTGTTCTTGGGACTGGTATAATTGAAGCCTGCTTGATGTATGTGGCTGAAGTGAGAGGTTCAACATATGTGAGAACTTCAGCCAATTGATCAGCATAAGTCTTTAATACCCAAACAGTTACCCCATCTTAACCAGATTCTTTCCATAGGTTCACCCTCCTGCAGGATGCTCTCAAGTTGGCTTCAGAGACTGAAATTATAGGGTCTTTGGGGGCTATAGGAGATGGTGAAGGTGCCACCATGTTTTGTCAGTTAAAGTGAGGATAAAAGGCATTGAGTTCATTTAAGACTGAAACCTTGTTGTCATGTATGTCACGTTGTCTCTTACTATCTTTCCTTTCGGTTAGTCCTGACAAAGGGTCTCGGCCTGAAATGTCGACAGTGCTTCTTCCTATAGATGCTGTCTAGCCTGCTGTGTTCCACCAGCATTTTGTGTGTGTTGTTGTTGTTTGAATTTCCAGCATCTGCAGATTTCCTCGTGTTTGTCATGTATGTTGCTTGGTTTTACTTTGGAGAAGATGATGGCTTTCAAGCCCTGACCCAGCTGCCGAGCATCCTTCAGTGATTCCAGTTTGTTCTGGAGTTGCCACTTAGCTTGTGAGATGGCTTTCTGGAGGTTATACCTCGACCACTTGTATTTTACTTTGTCGCCAAACCAGAACGCCAAGATCTGGCTCTCAGCAGATTGGTCATCTGTTAGTTCATCGAGGGCTTCTGGTTGAGGAAGACTCAATGATTTTCTGAGGCACGCATCCACAACTGACTTTATAAATCCCATGAGAGCAGTGGTGTATTGACTTAGAACCTCTGAGTCTTTGAAAGTGACCCGGTCCATTCGCTCAAAGCAGTCCTGCTGCTCCTTTGCCTCCTGCAACCACCTGTCCATTGTCCTTACTTTTGGAGCTTTGCTCTTTATCCTCTGCCTTTCTGCTGTTAGGAGAGGGACAGCCAGATGAGCAGATTCTCTATAGATGGAATGGTAGCATTACACATGGTAGAATAATGGTAGTGTGGTATAGCAGTGGTCAAGTGTATTGGGACCCCTGGTGCTACAGGTGATATGTTGATGATAACTGGGCAGAGACATTTTTCAAGCAAGCCTGATTAAAGTCCCTGGCAATGATTTGAAAGGCATTGGAGTGTAGGCTGTTTCTTGTTTGCTTTATCGCTGCATTTAATACATTGTGTGCTGGCTGAACATCGGCTTCTGGCTGTGTATAAACTGTGGTCATGATCACACAGGAGAACTTCCTCTGTAAGTAGAATGGACGGCACAGTCATTAGATTTTCCAGGTCAGTTTGATAACTTGTTGGGCTGAAGGGCCAATATCCATGCTGTATTGCTGCCTAACTTCATGTAAGAAGTTGAACCTAGAGAACCAAAATCACAAATCCTTGGTAAAACTATTAGATCAGCAGTTAAGTCAGTAGCCATGGGGGCACTTGGGTTGTAAGTAGGACACTGAATGGAAAATCTTAATTATCCTTTGCAAATTTCTGATTATACCCTAGTTGAAATAATTGTTTAAGTACTAATAACTATACTCCAGGAATGATGTCAAAGCCCTTGGAAAGGTGTGACAGGGTTTTGAGGGGATGTCCATATGAAGGACTTCAATTACTTGTGTACAGAAATTCAGTAAGCTAGCATATTTTTATTTTAGCAAGGAGAAACCTAGCAGACATGCAAGGTTCTATGAGATTTTGATGGAGTAAGAAAGGAAAATCAGCTCAGTAACTGTTAATTAAAAATAATTAGCAGAACAAAAGGGGGAAAATGCATAAGACAAACTTGGGTGGGGCAGTATATGGGGAGAGAAACATTATTAGCTTTTCAAGCTGACAAAAAATTTAGAAACTGAGGTGTTGACTCCACTTCTCTCTCCAAGGAAGCCGCATGATTTGCCGAGTAGTTCCACTGTTTCCTGTTCTAACTTTAGATTTTCAGCATCTGAAGGTTCTGCTTTTTAAATAATGGCAACAGTGATAAACAGCAAACAAACTCAGAGCCACTGGGAATGTTGCAGGTACACATTTGCAAACATCATGGATGCTGTATTCATAGTCATTGATGTGACTTAGGATTTCACAGCCTTTCTGAAGAGATTTTTTTTTAAATATAAGCACGGGAAAAGCTATTTCTTTTCACATTTCAGAGTACATTAAATAGGCAGAAAGGCATTGGCAAGTAATTATTTTCCTAATATTTCTGATGGGTTAAACTTCAGATTATGCAGACTAAAGCATTTCATTGTTGATTCAATGTAAGAATAAAAATATTTTCTTCTCATCAGTTGACAATGTGGTTTTGTTAATGCTGTGAGTTTGCTCAATAAATTGCTCCAGAATTGCATGAGTTATGAGTGTTTTGAGCAGCATTTTGAATATGGAATGCAAAATAATGAATAGATTAGTTGTAATTATCCTGTCACCATAAAAGTAACACATGTCAGCCTGGTGACAAATGATTTATTATCGTGATTCTACTTGGCTAAAATATAACTTTGGGATCTGCCAACTATTAAACCAAAGTAAATACCCTCTCAATCATGTGCTAAGACTATGATACTGGCCAGCTTTTCTCTTTTAACAAATAACTGGGATCTACTCCTCAGCTTTTTCTCTCCAGTCCTGCCGAAGGATTTCAGCCTGAAATGGTGACTGTACTTGTTTTCCTAAATGCTGCCTGACCTGCTGAGTTCCGCCAGCATTTTGTGTGCGTTACTAACAGTTTCTATCTGTCTTCGGTCCACTAGATATATCTGGTACTTCTATACCAGGAAGTGCTGAACATTTCTATGGCATATCGTTCTACCCCAACAATCATCTTGTTGTAAAAGATAATATTGTTTTAAAAGCTCATTTATTTCATGTTTTGTCAATGTGTCTGAATTTAATCTTTACAGACTATTGACAATTAATCCAATGCATGTTGCTGACATCTGTATTGCCAAGTAAGTAAGCATCTAGTAAACTGTCAGTGGTGAGGAAACTATCGATGAGAAGTTTTAAGAGATAGTATTTACATACATCTGAAAAGGCAGGTGCTTATCAGGGATAGTTAGTGTGGCCTCGTGCGGTAAAGAGTGCCTCACTTACTTGATGGAGTTCTTTGAGTTAACTAAGAAGATTAATAAAGGCAAAGATGTAGACATTGTTTATATTGATTTTAGTATGAGATTTGACCAAGTTCCAGGTGGTAGATGATTAATAGCTGACAGGTGTTTAACCCAGAAGGTTGAGGCACATGGGACCGACATGGTTTTGGTGATGGGAGAGGACAGTGGCAGAAGAATGCTTTTCTGATTGGAAGTCTACCAGTGATGTACTGCAACATTCTTTGCTGGGAGTCGTGTAATTTGAGATTTGTATTAATGACCTGGGTGTAAATGTGCAAAGTACAAATAATGTGTGGGTGACATGGAAAATGGTGGTGGTGTGGATAAGAAAAAAGTTCTCTAGGTCTATTTGGGCAGAGTTTTGCCAGAAGGGATTTAATTCTGACAAGTGCGAGATAATAAATTTTAAGAAATCAAGCAGTGTTAAGACTTATACAGTATATGATAGGGTGCTAAGAACTGTTGATGAAGCAAGTAACATTGGGTTCTGGTCCACAGTAATCTATGAATGTCAACAACGGTAGATGAGATGGTGAAGAAAGCTTATGACATGTTTGCCCTCATGGGTAGAGGAATAAAATATAAAAGCTGCAGTGTAATGTTTTCAAAAATTCTGGTTAGAATGCACTTAGGATATTGTGTGAAGTTCTGGTTGTTAAATGGTAGGAGGGATGTGATTGCACCAGCGAGGGTGAAGAGGAGTTTCACTAAGATGTTGGAGGACCAAGTTATGAGGAGAGATGGAATAGGTATGGAATGAAGAAATGAGGTGAGGTTACTGCATCCTCCATCCCTTGAAACTTTTGGAACCCCATTATCCATTGAGTGAAAAATAGTTTTTTGTTAATTTCCCTATAATGGGTCCACCAATTAACTGAAACTTTTACTACTACAGGTAGACATTTTCTGCCATCTCTCTTTTTGTGGCCTGTCATAAGTTTGTACTCCTTAATCAAATGCCTCATCAGTCTCCTTCATTCCAAAGCAGTAACATACCCACTAATAGGAGAAAATCTGCAGATACTAGAAATCCTAGCAATGCACACAAAATCAGGCCCAAATTGTCAACTGTGTACTCTTTTCCATAGATGCTGCCTGGCCTGCTGAGTTCTTCCAGCATTTTGTGCGTGTTGCAGTAACATACCCAGGCTGGTCAGCCTCTACTAATAACAATGATGATTCTCCATCTGTGGTAACACTACCATCTCCACCACTGTATCACCTGTGTTCTATATATTCTGTACCTTCCCAAGTATGTATGTCACTGTATCTACCCAAACCACGCATTTCAAAATTGAGAAATAGAAACAGGAGTGGAGCATTCAGCTCCTCATACTGGTTCTGGCATTTTATAAGATGACTGTTGATCATTTACAGTACTGCTTTCTGCACCAACTCAATATTCTTTCTTTTCTTTAATACATTTAATTTTATCTTGAAAATAGCAACTGACCATCTGAGCTGTCACGAGAAAACCAGTTCACAGGGTGACCAGTTTTATTTTCTATCTCTGTCCTTATTTTAAGAGTGTGATCCTTGTTTTTAGCACTTTAACCAGGGGAAATGTTAACTCAGCTTCTGCTTTCTTCAATCCCAGTAGAAATTTGTTTCAATGAAAAAAATCTCTTGTATTTTCTTGAGTTTAGAAGAACAAGTCCAGTCTGCTTCATCTCATCAGGATCAATCTGATGAATTTTTGCTACACTCCCTCATTGAGAAGTATGGAGATCAGATATGTGTCGACTTTCCATGCGTGGTTCCATCTGAATCCGGTATAATTGCAGTCAAATGTCACTGCTCTTGTACTCATTAGCCTTTTTGCTTAATGTATTTGCATAGTACATTTCAGCACATGGACAACCAGGCCTCTGAAAAACAATACCTTTCAACTTCTTGTTAAAAGAAAACACCTTTCTTAATTTGTCTAACAAAGTAGATAACATCATGTTTTTTAATGTTATATTCCATTAATCATGTTCTCCTTCCTTTACCCAGCTGGTCTATGTCCTCCTCACTATCTCATTAGTGGAAAGCACAAAACTACTCGATTGTTGTAAATATTCATCTGGTTCACTAATGTTGTTCAAGGAAGGAGCTGTGCATCTCCGTTTGATCTGGCCCATCTGTGACTCCGCATCCACCAATACAGTTGACTCGTAACTGTGTCCCTCCCCAATTCAGGGCCAACCAGGAATTGAAAATAAATGTTTGCATTGTCAGTGGTGTTCACATATCTTAAACAAAGAAAAAATAATAGCAATTGGTAATATCCAGATCACCTGAATGATGTTGATTTAAAGACGAAAGCATGCAGGGTATCAGGAATAATCTTCCTGCTTTATAAAATAGTGCAATGGGATCTTTAACAGGGCAGGAGGTTAATATCACACCTGTAGGGCATCAGCTCTCAGATTTGCACTCACTTGTTGTTACATTGAAGTGCCAGCCTTGCCATTTGGAGACAGAAGAGCTAATATTTGTGGCAGGAACTCGGCAGACCAGCTCTGATGAAGGGTCTCAGCCCAAAATGGCGACTGTTTACCCTTTTCCATAAGATGCTGTCCAGCCTGCTATGTTCTTCCAGCATCATGTGTGTGTTACTTTGACTTACAGCATCTGCAGATTTTCCTCTTGTTTGTGATATTTGTGGGCTACAGTTGCTATCTAGACATTGCTTTTAACCTGGATGGCTCTAAGCCAAAGATATTCAGATTAGTATGTGGCCATATCTCAAGTTACTTAAGTGAACACTAAAGCTTAGAAATGGGACTCCTTTGAACAAGCTTTCATGTATAAATTTTGTCTAATAATGAATTTTAGTGGGGGTAAATTACACTACTTTTCGATCAATTAATGTTCAGCAAGACATTTGCACAATCACCCACTCCAGCACGTGGTTGTTCTGAATGCTATACCAGTACCAGCTTGTATCATCGGCATGTGTTAGCATTTTTACAATTACCAAATTGGCACATGAAGCTTTAACTTGTGCCCCCTTTCTATGAGGCATAGTTACACAAGGAGCAAACTTCGTAAAGCGTTGCAAATTAAAGGATATCCATTGTGACGTTGGTGTTTAGCTGAAAGCCTTTTCTAGATTTAATTTTGATTGGTCAGTATAGATTCAGTAGCTTTAATGACTGCTGCCGACACTTCCCCACCCCCCCCCCAACCCCGTCCCCCAACAAGGTTGTGCGAAGCCATTGGCCGCATGGAACTAGAGCCGGATATTTGAGAACTTTGGAAATTTCTGCTCTTGGCCCTTTTTGTCTGGCATGGAGAAAGGTGAAACTGACTTTTCTGTACGTATCATTGTAAAATGTCTGTTTTTGTCCAGTTTTGTGAACTTTTTTGATGCAGATCTAAGTGGGCATTGGCACTGTACAACAAATGTCAGACTTGTCTTGAAATCTATCCAGTGATTCTTAATCATATTTGATGATTGCTTCCATGTGAAGAGTTTCTTATTATATTCCTGAATGTCCTACACTCTATCCTGAGAATGGCCAATAGTGTCTGACCAACTATCTCTTTCCCCTCTAATATTCACCCCACTTAGACTGGGGATACACCCTTCTTGCACCCACTTGTTGAGGCAGATCATTTCCAGGTATATATTTTATACTTCAATGTTATCACCTCTCATTTTTTCTAAACCACAGAGAATACAGGTACATTTGTCTAAACATTTTGTACAGTACTTCCAACATTTCAGGCATCAGTTTGAATCTTCACAGAAATAGAAATGAAAGAAGTCAGCAAGTAAGCAGCATCTGTGGGAAGAGAAACCAATCTGTGTTCTTCATGCTGGATATTGGAGTCCTGGGGGACCATGAGTCTCGCATGGAACTACATCTGCGTGAAGTGCATCCTGCTGCAGCTCCTTGAAGACCGTATTAGGGATCTGGAGCAGCAATTTGGCTGGTGCGGGAGAGTGAGGAGATCATTGATTGGAGTGGCAGGGAGATAGTTACCACTAAGCTGGGTGACTGTCAGGGGAAGGAATGGGAAGGTGAATAGGTAGTTAGTGTAGAGTAACCCTGAGGCCATTCCCCTCATTAAGGATACCGTTTTGGATATTGTTGTGGGGGATGACCTCCCAGGGACTGCCATGGAGACCAGGGGACTCGACAGTCAGAGGAACAGACAGGAGATTCTATGGACGTGAATGGCACACCCAGAAAGTACATTGCCTCCAAGCTGCCAGGATCAAAGGTGTCTCAGATTGCATCCAAAGAATTTTGGAGGGGAAAGGAGAGCAGCTTATTGGTACCAATCACATAGGAAGGAAAAGCAAAGAAATCCTGAAGAGAGAATTTAGAGAGCTGGGCAGAACCCTGTGAAGCTGGACATCCAGGGTAGTAATTTTTGGTTTGCTACCTGTGCCACACGCCAGTGAGGGTAGAAACAAAATGATTTGGTTGATAAATGTGTGGCTGAGAAATTGCTACAGGGGACAGGGCTTCAGGTTCCTGGTTCATCGGGATCTCTTCTGGGGGAGGTATGACGTGTACAAAAGGAATGGGTTACACCTGAACCTGAGGGGACCAATATTCTTGTGGGCAGTTTTCTTGGAGCTGTTGAATAGGGGTTAAACTGATCTGGTAGGGTGATGGGTACAGGAGTTAAGGTACGGAAGATAGGACTGCTGGTAAAAAGGCAAAGATAGCATGCAGTCAGACTGTCAGGAAGTGCAGGCAGATGAAAGAACAAAATTGCAGCCAGCAGGGTGAGTATCAGTGCATTAGAGATTCAGAATTAAAAAAAGGTAGCAAAAATAATACTCAAAGTGTTATATCTCAATGCATGGAGTATAAGAAATCAGGTTAATGATCTTGTTGCACTTTTACAGAATAACGGGTATGATGTTGTGGCCATCACTGAATTGTGGCTGAAGGATGGTTGTAGTTGGGAGCTGAATATCCAAGGTTACAACTTGCATCAGAGGGATAGGAAGGTAGGCAGAGGGAGTGGTGTGACTCTGCTAGTAAAGAATGAAATCAAATCATTAGAAAGACGTGGCATAGGATCGAAAGATATTGAATCTTTGTGGGTTGAAACTGCAAGGGTAAAAGGACCCTGATGACAGTTATATACAGGCCCCTCCAAGTCATAGCTGAGATGGGCACTGCAGATTACAATGGGAAATAGAAAAGACATGTCAAAAGGGTAATGTTATGATGGCCATGGGAGATTTTAACATGCAGGTAGATTGGGGAAAATCAGGTTGGAAGAGGGAATTTGTTGAATGCCTACAAGATGGCTTTTTAGATCATTTGTCATTGAGCGTACTAGGGAATCAGCTATACTGGATTGGGTATTATGTAATGAACCGGAGGCGATTAGGGAACTTAAGGTAAAGGAACTCTTCTGAGGCAGTGATCATAACATAATTGAGTTCAACTTGAAATTTGATCAGGAGAAAGTAAAATCTGATGTTGGCAGTATATCAGTAAGGTATAGGAAATTACAGTGGTATGAGAAAAGAGTTGGCTGAAGTAAATTGAAAGGAGATGCTGATAGGACTGACAGCAGAGCAGCACTGGTGATGGATTTTGGGAAAAAATGAGGAAGGTGCAGGACAGATGTATTCCAAAAACAAAGAAATACTCAAATGGCAAATTAGTACAATGCTGGCTGACAAGGGAGATCAAAGCTAATGTAAAGTCAAAAGAGGGCATACAACAAAGCAAAAACTAGCAGGAAGATAGAGGACTGGAAGCTTTTTAAAAACCTATAGAAAGCAACTAAAGGAACCAACGGAAGGGAAAATATGAAATATAGCAACCTAGCAAACAATATCAAGGTGGATTTTAAAAGCTTTTTCAAGTATATATAAAAAAATACGAGAGACAAGAGTAGATATAGGACTGCTAGAAAATGAGACTGGAAAAATAACGGGACAAGGAGGTGACAAATGAATTAAATGAGTATTTTGCCACAGACTTCACTAGAAGACACCAGCGGTGTGCCAGGTGTTGAAGGGTGTGAGGGAAGGGAAGTGAGCGCAGTTACTATTACAAAGGAGAAGGTGCTCAAAAAGCTGAAAGACCTAAAGGTAATAAGTCACCAGAGGAACTGCACCCTGGGGTTCTGAAAAAGGTAGTGGCAGAGATTATGGAGGCATTGTTAATAGTCTTCCAAGAATCATTGGACTCTGGCATAGTGCCAGTGGACTGGAAAATTGCAAATGTCACTCCATTCTTTAAAAAAAAGGAGGGAGGCAGGAGAAGGGAAAGTATAGATCAATTAGCCTGATCTCAGTGGTTGGGAAGATGTTGGAGTCAATTGTTAAGGATGAGGTTTTAGAGTTCTTGGCGACACAGGACAAGATAGGACAAAGTCAGCGTGGTTTCCTCAAAGGAAAATCTTGCCTGATGAACCTGTTGGAAATCTTCAAGGAGATTACACGTAGGATAGATAAAGGGATGCAGTGGATGTTGTATATTTGGATCTTTGGAATGCATTTGACAAGGTGGCACTCAGGAGGCTGCTTACCAAGTTAAGAGCTCATGGTATTACAGGAAAGTTACCTGCATGTTTAGAACATTGGCTGATTGGTAGGAGAAAGGGAGTGAGAATAAAAGGATCCTTTTCTGGTTGGCTATCAGTGACTAGTGTTGTTCTGCAGGGGTCATTGTTGCGACCGTGTCTTTTTATGCTGTATATCAATGATATAGATGATGGAACAGATGGCTTTGCTGCCAAGTTGCAGATGATATGAAGATTGGTGGAGGGGCAGGTAGTGTTGAGGAAACAGAAAGGCTGTAGAGGGAGTTGGATTAGGAGAATAGGCAAGCAAGAGGCAAATGAAATATAACGTTGGAACATGTGTGGTCATGCACTTTGGTAGTAGAAATGAATGTGCAGACTGTTTTCTAAATGTGCAGAAAACCCAAAACTCTGAGATGCAAAGGAACCTGGGAGTCCTTGTGCAGAACACCCTAAAGGTAAACTTGCAGGTTGAGTCAGTGGTGAGGAAGGCAAATGCCACGTTAGCATTCATTTCAAGAGGTCTAGAATATAAGAGCAGATATGTGATGCTGAGGCTTTATATGGCACAGGTGAGGGAGTCTAGGACAAGAGGGTACAGACTCAGGATAGAGGGGCATCCATTAAAACAGCTGTGGAGAAATTTCTTTAGCCTGAGGATGGTGAATTTGTGGAATTTGTTACCACAGACAGTTGTGGAGGCCAGGTCATTGGGTATACTTAAGGTGGAGATTGTTAAGTTCCTGACTGGCCATGGCATCAAAGGTTACGGGGGAATGCTGGGGAGTAAGGCTAAGGAGGAGAAAAGAAGGATTAGCCATGTCTGAATGGTGAAGCTGACTTGATGGGCCAAATGGCCTATTTCTGCTCCTATGTCTTGTGGGCATATGGGCTCCTCTTCAGAACTATTGTAACTTTTCTGTTTATGTGAAGATTTCAGCAGATTTGTTTTCCATTATTGTTGAATCTTCATGGCCCTCCATTTTACTTAGCTGGTACAGCCAGAACTGTACGGTATTCTACAATGGCCCAGTATGATTGCACTAAGGCATCCTTCCTCCTAAATATTAAAAGCTTTTACAATGAAGCCCAGTGATTCACTTAATTTAATTGACTGTTGTACCAACGTGTTTGCTTTATATCACTGGAGTACATGAACACATTAAGATCTCTTTGTGCATCAATATCTCCTAAAGCATCAATTTTATCATATTTATCTTTCTATTTTCTGTACAAAACTGAGTAGTTTCACATTAATCAATTCTGTACTGTACATGCTCTGTGCCTACTAACACAGCTAATCTTAAGTCACTTTAAAGCCTCTTTGCATCCTCTTTAGAATTCAAAATACTGCACAGTTTTGTGACATTGGTGAACTTCAATATATGTACTCCAGATCAATGGTCAATCAAAAGAAGGCTAATTTGGTTTCAAATTGGAGAATTTCAGATTCTGTTGACCATTCTATACATCTTTTTGAAGTTTTCTTGTGAAACGTCATGTAGGTCGTGATCTGTATAATTCTACACAAAAAGAGCCTTATTTCTCTTTGTGATGTTTACAGAAAAATAACATCATAAATTTCAGATGTTCTGACAAATAAAGGATACTTTGTAATTATTTTACAACTTTCATGAACTGGTACTAATCCTCTTTCAGGATGATTACGTAATTCAGGGGGGTGGGGTTGTCACTGTGATAATGTAGGCATTGACACAGCCATTATGCCCACTCAAGGTGCAGAGGAAATTAGTGGACTTCTTCTGGGGCAACAGGAAACACTGGGTCTCTGCAGCGGTCTTGAGTCTCCCAGTGGGAGAGGGCGGACAGTCGCTGGTGTGCGTCTGAACGCAACTGGCGGCTCTCTGCCTCAGGACTCTGCAGAGATTCCTGTACACCGAGCACCCTCCCAGGTGGCACGTGTTGGCGACTTTCTTCCTCCGGAGGGGCTGCTGTCTTCATGAAGACATGCGGCTACCACCGGCGGGTGTCAGCCGTACTGCTTTGCGGAGTCTGCCCGGCTTCTATCAGGACCTACTGAGAGTCTGGAACATGGTCGCCTCAGGCCGGGAATCCCCTTCTCAGGCGGAGGGCGGGATCCTGGCCGACCCTTGCCCTACCTCAGTGGCTGTCTGTGCGGCTCAGTTGTGTGGACCGACTCAGGCCGAGCTGCTGGTCGGGCCCAGACCTCGCAATCTTCTCTGGGAGCCGTGTCTACACAACTTGAGCCGTCTCTCATCGATACCCACAGCCCCATTCAGGGATGCAAGTAGGAGGTATCTGTATGGGCTGCTACTCCACATCCTCCACTTCCTTGCCCTTGTCCACCGTCCCGACACGCCATGGCGGTCGGTCCTTCCACCCAGAGGTGAGGAGGGTCCCCACTGGAAGTCCCTTTATGCCGGGGTTCTTCCCATGCACCTGGGGGATCTCGGCTGGAGGGTACTGCATAGGGCAGTGCCCTGCAATAAGTTTTTCAGTTTGTACATGGACTTCCCACCCACATGCCACTTCTGCGGGCTGGAGGAGACCGTGTACCACAGGTACATGGAGTGTGTGAGGCTGCAGCCTCTTTTTGCATATTTGCATGGGCTGCTTCTCGCCTTCTGGCTGCATTTTAGTCCCACCCTGTTTATATATGGTCATCCAGTAAGGAAGGGGGCATGGAGGGATGAAGATGTCCTAGTCAACTTGCTCCTGGGGCTGGTGAAAACCGCCATCCGTGGGTCTTGGAAACGGGTGGCGGGAGGATCTCCCCGGGCAGACTGCCTGGCAATGTTTAGGGGGTATGTTCGTGCCCAGGTAACTATTGAAAAAGAACACGCGCAGTCCACAGCGGCCTTGGAGGAGTTTCGAGACCGTTGGGCTCCGCGGGGTGTAAATGCCATCGTGGATAGGGATGGCAACATTCTGGTGTAATGTCTATTGTCTATTTGTAGTGCAGTAATTGTGTTTGCCACTGTTTTGTATATATTGTATAGCACCAAAATTTGTAATAAAGGATTTTGTAATAATAAAAAAAAATGTGATAATGACCAGATAATCCATTTTAATGCTGTTAACTGAGGCAAGGATATTGTTAACCATCACTCTGACAAATAAACCATTGGTGATTCTATCATAACCATTGGCTGCCATGATTATCATGGGGCCAATATTGTGTCCCTGGAGATCAGTAATTGTATCCCATCATGATACCAAAGTAAAAATGTGTTTTGTACATTCGATAATGTTTCAGTTCTTAGGGAATTTAAGGAACTGGAATAGTTTGTTTCTTGTTTCCTAACATTAGTCCATTTTTTTGAAGTTTTGGACAATATATGCCATAAATGCTCTGCTTCAGGACTGATCTTGTTCAATTCCTCCATGTACCCGAAACCCATATGTTTGTTGAGATTAATTAATGGGTGGAAACTGGTAAAGATAAGATAATCTTTTAAAAAGGAAAATGTGCAGCAAGTTTCAATGATGCCATATTCAGAATAATTAACATTTTATCATAGTTTAATATTATCCAGTGTTTAACATGATTCAGAAATGGATGCATCTGCAGTTGATTTTGTCAGCTTTGTTAACCTTTGCTTTGTCAGTGACCTTCAAATCTTATCATCAATGCCTCTCAGATCTCCTAAGTCTTTAATAAAGTGGGGTTGGAGGAAATGGTAATTCTCAGCATTAACTAATAATCATCTTTTGATCCTGGCACACTTTACTTTTATTGTAGTCCTCTTCCTCTGGCAGCCTTCACTGGCCTGAATATCCCTGGTAATTTGCCTCTTTAAATGGATGCAGGTGTGAGACTGTGACAAACTGAAGCCTTGGATATCCTGACAATGCTGCCAGTTCATTCTTCATTTGGTGCCAGGATAGACCTGAGACACGGCCCTCTTAGTTTCCATAGAGATTAAAGGGCTCTGAATTCAGAGGCAAAGTGTATTTACCACTTCTTCTGCTGAAAGAATGAAATAGTATAAAGTACAAGGATAAGGTTTAAATTATTTACCTATGAAAATGACATTGGATTAAGTAATATACTATATACTGTTATTCTAGATTGTATTCTGAAATGAGGGTGTATATGCCCGTTGGCACTGTTTCTTATTTGTGCAAATAAATATTACGTAAGTTCTTTCATACTGGGTACAGCTCCTAATTGACAGCATGCCATATGACAATTGAATTTTTGCTGTTGTACATTTGTGTTTAATTTTTGATGATGGACCTGTTGAATAAAATGCAGTAAGTGGTAACTGCACCAAAATTAGTTTAAATGTGTTCATATCTAATGTGTGGATGACTACTTTTTACATATACAAATGAGAGTGTTCATCCTAAATAAAGTATTCCTAAATGGTATTGCCTAAAAATTTGGGGAGGTGGTACTACTACTTTTGAAGTTAGTTATCTCAAAATAACTTTTATTTCTGAAGTGGAAAATGATTGACTATTTATTGGTCAATTGTACTATTCTGCAAAGATTCAGCAATGTGTGCCTGGCTCAGATTTCATATCAGTCATCTAAAGAGATGACACTGTTAACTGTGCAACACTCTCTTTTAGGCGGATTGCTCTAAATTTGACAAAGTTATCCCATGAATGATCTTCATTGGTATTTCTTAGCCCAATGGGCATTTTCATCTGTGTTGGGACAACTGGACATTTGGTCCATCAAGTTCAGGCCCAACCAATAACTCCAACCAATTTTCAACTCTTATGTAATTATTTCACATGTTATTTAAAATTATATATCTTCTGTTCAAATATTTCCAGTGATTTAAACACCATAACCCTCTGTTATAGAATTCCAGAGGTTGGCTACCTTCTGCAAGAAGAAACTTGTAACCAGGAAGCCTCATTCAAGGCACCCCTACAAATGGAAATAACTCAACTACTCCATGATATATCCATAGTTTTGCATGTTGTATTAACTGAACCACCCCCTTTCTTAACTCTGACACCTACACATCTTACTTTTTTTTCACATCAGGAACCACTGCACTATTTGTCAAAAGTAGAACTTCTCAGTGGCCAATCATTTTAATTCCAATTCCCATTTCTGTGTTGACATGAAGAGGCCACCCTCAGGGTGGAAGAGAACCACCTTGTATTCAAACTGGGTAGCCTCCATTCTGATGGTACATATATCGATTATTCTGTTCAGTTTAAAAAAAAATCCCTCTCTCCCCCTTACCTTTTCTATTCCATGCTCTGGTCTCTTACACCATAATACATAAGAGCACTGTTAGGCCACTTGGCCCATCAAGTCTGTTCTGCTATTCAATCATGGCTGATCCTTTTTCCCCCTCCTCAGCCCCACTCCTCAGCTATCTCCCTGTAACCTTTGATACCATGTCCAATCAATAAACTATCAAGCTCTGCCTTAAATACACCCAATGACCTCACCTCCACAGTTGTCTGTGATAACAAATTCCAAAAATTAGTCACCTCTGGCTAAAGAAATTTCTCCACATCTATTTCAAATGGATGCCCCTTTATCCTGAGGCTGTGGCCTTTTGTCCAAGACTCCCTTACCATGGGAAACATCCCTTCCACATCTCTCTGTCTAGTCCTTTCAACATTCAATAAGTTTCAATAAGCTTCCTCCTCATCCTTCTAAATTCCAGTGAGTACAGACCCAGAGCCATCGAATGTTCTTCATATAATAATCATTTCATTCCCAGAATCATCCTTGTGAACCTCCTCTGAACGCTCTCCAATGCCAGCACATCTTTTCTCAGATAAGCCCAAAACTGTTCACAACACTCAAGGTAGGGCCTCACAAGTGCCTTATAGAGCCTCAGCATCACATCCCTGCTCTTGTATTCTGGACCTCTTGAAATGAATGCTAACATTGCATTTGTCTTCCTCACCACTGACTCAACCTGCAAAATAACTTTTTGGGTGTTCTATACAAGGACTTCCAAGTCCCTTTGCATCTCCAATTTTCAGTTTTTCACCCCATTTAGAAAATAATCTGCATATTTATTTCTTTTACCAAAGCGCATGACCATGCAATTTCTAACATTGCCACTTCCTTGCCCGTTCTCCCCTGCAGCCTTCCTGTTTCCTCAACACTACCTGCCCCTCCACCAATCTTCGTATCATCTGCAACTTGGCAGCAAAGCCATCTGTTCCATCACCTAAATCATTGATATAAAAATGTAGTCCCCACACTGACCCCGGTGGAATACCACTGGTCACTGGCAGCCAATTAGAAAAGGGATCCATTTATATCCACTCTCTGCCTCCTGCCAATTAGCCAATGCTCTAACAATGCCAGTAACTTTCCTATAATACCATGGGCCTTAACTTGGTAAGCAGCCTCAAGTGTGACTCCTTGTCAAAGGCCTTCTGAAAATCCAAATATACAACATCCACCGCATCCCCTTTATCTATCCTACTTGTAATCTCCTGAAAGAATTCCAACAGGTTCGCCTGGCAAGATTTTCCCTCAAGGAAAATTTGTTCTACCTTGTTCTGTGTCACCAAGTACTCCACAACCTCATCCTTAACAATTGACTCCAACATCTTTCCAACCACTGAGATCAGGTTAATTGGTCTATAATTTCCTTTCTACTGCCTCCATCTTTTCTTAAGGAGTGAAGTGACACTTGCTATTTTCCTGTTCTACAGAACCGTGATCTTTTTGAAAGATCATTACTAATGTCTCCACAATCTCTACCGCTCCCTCTTTCCAAACCCTAGGGTGCAGTTCATCTGGTCCACGTGACTTGTGTACCTTTAGGTCTTTCAGCTTTTTGAGCACTTTCTCCCTTGGAATAGTAACTGCACTCCTCTTCCCTCAAACCCTTCAACATCGGGCACACTGCTTGTGTCTTCCACAGTGAAGACTGATTCAGAATACTCATTTAGTTCATTTGCCACCTTGTTCTCCATTATTATTTTTCTGGCCTCATTTTCTAGTGGTCCTATATCCACTCTCATCTTTTTTATATGCTTAAAAGCTTTTTAAATACACCTTGATATATTTTGCTAGCTTGCTTTCATATTTCATCTTTTTCTTCCTACTGATTCTTTCAGTTGTTTTCTATAGGTTTTTAAAAGCTCCTAATCTTCTATCTTCCTACTAATGTTTGCTTTGTTGTCTGCCTGTCTTTTGTTTTTACATTAGCTTTGACTTCCCTTGTCAGCCGTGGTTGTACTATGTTGGCATTTGAGTATTTCTTTGTGTTTGGAATACATCTCTCCTGTACCTCCCTCATTTTTCCCAGAAACTCATGCCATTGCTGTTCTGTTGTCATCCCTGCCGGCATCTTCTTCCTACTTACTTTGGCCAACTCCTCTCTCATACTACTAATTTATTTTACTCCACTGAATACTGTTATGTCAGAGTTACTTTCATCCTGTCAAATTTCAAGTTGAACTCAATCATATTGTGATCACTGCCTCCTAAGAGTTTCTTTACTTAAGTTCCAAATCACCTCCTGTTCATTACATAACACCAAATCCAGTGTAACTGATCCCATAGTCAGCTCAATGACAAACTGCTCTTAAAAAGCCATCTCATAGGCATTCAGCAAATTCACTCTCTTGGATTCCATTACCAACCTGATTTTCCCCAATCTACCTGCATGTTGAAATCTCACATGACTATCATAATATTGCCCGTTTAACCTGCCTTTTCTATTTCCCATTGTAATCTGTGGTCCATGTCCCAGCTACTGCTTTGAGAGGCCTGTATATAACTGCCATCAGGGTCTTTTTACTCTTGCAGCTTCTTAACTCAACCCACAAGGATTCAACATCTTCCAGTCCTATGTCACATCTTTCTAGTGATTTAATGTCTTTCTTGAACAGCAGAACCAGGCCACCTCCTCTCTCTACCTTCCTATCCCTCTGATACAATGTGTAACCTTGAACATTCAGCTCCCAACAACAACCATCCTTCAGCCACAATTCAGTGATGGCCACAACATCATACCTGACAATCTGTAAAAGCACAACAAAACTTATCCTCCTCATTTCTTATACTCTGTGCATTGAGTTATAACGCTGAGTAATATTTTTGCTATCTTTTTGATTTTGAATCCCAAATGCACTGATACTTGCCCTGCTGGCTGCAATTTTGTCCTATCATCTGCCACCCTTCCTGACAATCTAACTGCATGCTATCTTTGCTCTTTTACCACCAGTCCTATCCTGAGTCCCTTCACTAGGGTTCCCACTCCCCTGCCAAATTAGTTTAAACCTACCCCAACAGCTCTAGGAATCCTGCCCGTGAGAATATTAGTCCCCCTTGAGTTCAGGTGCAACCTGTCCCTTTTGTACAGGTCATGCCTCTCCCTGAAGAGATCCCAATGATCCAAGAACCTGAAGCCCTGCTACTGCACTAACTTCTCAGCCACGCATTTATCTGCCAAGTCGTCCTGTTTCTACCCTCACTGGCATGTGGCACAGGTAGCAATCCAGAAATTACTACCCAGGAGGTCCTGCTTCTCAGCTTTCTACCTAGCTCTCTAAATCCTCTCTTCTGGACCTCTGTACTTTTCTTTCCTATGTTATTGGTACCAAAATGTACCGAGACAACTGTCTGCTCTTCCTCCCCCTCCAAAATGTTGTGGGCTTGATCTGAGATATCCCTGACCCTGGCAGCTGGGAGACAACATACTATCTGTGTGCCCCATTCACATCCACAGGGTCTCCTGTCTGTTCCTCTGACTATTAAGTCCGTATTACTACTGCTTCCCTCTTCTCCCACTGTGTCTTTTGTACCACGGCCCCATTCTCAGTGCCAGTAATCTGTTCTCTGTAGCATTCCCTTGGGAGCTAATTCTCCCCAGTAGTATTCAAAACAGTATACTTATTATTGAGGGGAATGTCCACAGATGCGCTCTCTGCTAACCTCCTTTTTGCCTTCCCATTCTGTCTGTTACCCAGGTACCCACCTCCTGCAACTTGGGTGTGACTACTTCCCTGTAAATTCAATCAGTGATCTCCTCACTCTCCCATACCAGCCAAAGGTCCTCTAGCTGCTGCTTCAGATCCCTCAGTAGTCTTCAAGGTGCTACAGCTGGATGTACCTCATGTAGAATATAGTTCCATGGGAGACTCTGGGTCTCCCAGGGCTCCAATATCCGGCATGAAGAACACACAACTGCCATTTAAACTACCCTCTTCTTCTCAGCTGCCTATCTCCTCCCCTTGGTTGTCTACTCCTTCCCTTTCTTCTATGGTCCACTGTCTTCTCCTATCAGATTCCTTCCTCTCCAGCTTTTTATCTTAACTACCTACATGGCTTCACCTATCATTTCTAGCTATCTTCCTTCCTTTTTATTCTGACCTCTTCCTCCTTCCTTTTCAGTCTTGAAGAAGGGTCTTTGCCTGAAAAGTCAACTGTTTATTCATTTCCATAGATATTGTCTGACCCGCTGAGTTCCTCCAGTGTTCTATGTGTGTTGCTTCTATTTTATTTTGTTTGTTGGTGATCGGAAAATCCTCTCATCCTAGGGATTAATTTTGTCTCGACTACCTCCAATGCTAATATAAACTTAATTAAGGGGCTAAAGCCATATAGTGCTGTTGGTGGAGCCTCAATATTTTACTGAATGTCCTTCTCATCAGTAGATATATTGGCCAATAATTGGGCATAGGTGACCTATGTTTAAGATGTAGGTTGAAGGATTGAATGAGAAAAACAAATAATGTAAAGAAATACAACACTTAACTGGGGTACAAGACCCATGTGAATGTCATGTAACTCAACCAGAAGTCAGATTTCATGGAGTCTGAAAAAGATGTAAGGTGAAACAGGTTTACAGAAGCCAGAGACTTTGCTTTCCCCAGAATGGAATTTGCTAATATGAGTGAGCAGAACTTTGAGATGTTTGGAGGAAAATTTGGGGGGATGTCACATGTAGGGCTTTTTTTTTTTTTTTTGAAAGACACAGTGTTACGTGTGTGGAACATGCTGCCGGAGTGGTGGTAGAGGCAGATTCATTAGGGACACTTAATAAACCCTTGGGTGGTTGGAAGAAAAATAGAGAGCTTTATGGGAGGAAAGGATTGATTGATCTTGGACAACATTGTGGACAAAATGGCCTGTCCTGCTCTATGAATGTTCTGATCTACTGTAGATTAATATATTACATAAATGGTAATTTAGAAGTTATACTTAACTGTATAACATGATGATGTTTCAGTCTCTCACACTTTGACTACAGATTGAATCAGCTTGGAATATTAAGATTTCCTTTGAAAGGTCTGATGTGATTCAATGTGAAAATCATGACAGCTCATTAAATTATGAGCCAAAGGGTAGCACAGATCCTGCATTCAAGGTTGGAATGCCACAGCTGTATTGCTTAAAACACATTCACTCAGTTTCATGAAGGAAGTGTGCAGCTGGCGCCAGAATCCATGCCTTTCCCCCAATTCATTGACTTCTGGTGTATACTTTGGGTTTATACACTGCAGACCTGCGACAACAAAATAACTCAAGGTATTAATTTGTTGGCCAGGCCAGATCTTGGTTTTGAGTCTATTTGTCAACATGCTTGGATCAATAGCTGCTTCGTGATAAGGCATCAGTCAGATTAATGGAGTCTATTTACTTAATGATCAGTGGATAATCCATTCCCCCTACCATTTCCTTTAGGGTCACGAAGAAACATTTTCAGGTTTAAAGTGCTGCGTAACTTTAAACATGTTTTATGTTGTTATATTGAAGGTTGCTTCAATAATATTGAACTCTAGTATCTAAGATGTCCCAATATATTATTATTTCAACTACTTTTGTGTTTATGAATTTTATTTCATGAACAAATAATTTTGGCATAAGTGGTCTGGGTGAATGAGAATAAACATGTTAGAATGATATACTGTATCCTACGTGATAGATAATAGTTGGGGTAATATCCTTATTCAACTCCAATAATGCAGATCCTAAAAATGAACAGCTTAACAACTCAGTTCCCAAAACTCTGTGGTTTACTTCAGGTCTGACATCGACCACTAGATTCAATTGCCACACATATCATGTAGAAATTTCTGCTTGCACATGGAGAGATTTTCATTTGAATTTGGTAACTTTGCTAGTTCACCTCATCTAATGATTTTTCTCTCTCTTTTTCTCTTACCCGCCCCCTCACATTTCCCAACTTCCATTCTGCACACTACTCATTTTCCATAATTGGCTATATGTGTCCACCATAATGATCCCATTATACATTGGCATTGAGTTATGAAAGTGCTTTTTTAAGGTCATTTATGTGAGGTTTAAATCCTGAAGTATCTAAAATTGAGGAGATTTTCAGGTGGCCCTCCATGCAATAGATTTTTATGCCTGGATATACCATTAACCCTGCTGACTTGGGCTTTCTGTTTTACGTTGGAAAATCATCTTGAGGGAAAATCTTGCCACTCTGCAACTTTTTTGTTATTGTCAGCAGATCTTCATTTGTGAACTAAATCGACCTTCTGCACATATTGGCACCTAATCCAACACATTTTTTGTATCACAAAACAGAATTTGAGGGAAGTGTGTGTGTGTTGGGGAGGAAGTGGTGAAATCTTTTTTTGGATTTTAGTGTGAGGATCAATTCACTGCTCATCATTTTCATTAATTGTCTCATAACTGTCCTCAAGACCTTTAATTTCATGAGAATTGATGGGCTTCCTTCATAGGAACTCCCAGTTCCTGTGAAAACTGAAGGTGAACCTCACTAACACACAGTTTATTTTTGTTTGTGTACTTGGTCCTCAAAAGAATAATTCCATCCAGCTTAAAGAGGACTTCTAAGGCATACGTCAAACCTCTGCCCAATTAGGTTTGGTGAGAAGTCAGTGAGCTTCAATTTTTTCACTATCACAAGGGTTTTGGCAGATGTTGGAAATCCAGAGTAACTGGCAGAAAATGCTGGAGGAACATAGCAGGTCAGACAAAAT
The DNA here is from genome assembly GCF_030144855.1 of Hypanus sabinus. NCBI lineage: Eukaryota > Metazoa > Chordata > Chondrichthyes > Myliobatiformes > Dasyatidae > Hypanus > Hypanus sabinus. Next base: position 41,754,849 of record NC_082716.1, on the reverse strand, counting down.
CTGTGAAAAGGATTAAAATGTCTACTTTTCAGGCTGAGACATATGCTGCCTGACCTGCTAAGTTACTCCAGCATTTTGTGTGAGTTACTTATTTCACCGAGTTTTGTGGCAGGAATCAGTACATTTTTGCTGTGGTTTTGGACAATGCCCAAACGCTGCAGCGGTGTCTGTTGCTCGTTGGAAAAGCAGTGGACTTCCTTCCTCCACTCCAGGAGTCAGACTTCTGGGGACTCCACATCACCATGCTATTGGCCTAAGCCCAGATTTAGATGGGCTCAAGTGAGGTCAAAGGTAGTGAACCTTGGGATGGTTGCTATCCAGCTGGCGGCAGGGGGTAAAATCAACCTTTCAGTCGTGCATTTGAGAGTACATGTGGTATTTGATTTATTCAATGTATTTTTGACACCAGTGTCAATCAACAAATTTTGGCTAGTAGCTGAACAGCCATTGAACTACACCTCAATTAAACCAGCAGATTTTCATTGTTCATGTCTATTGGTTTCAGCATTTAAAAACAAATCACGAATGCTGGAAATCTGAAAAACAAGCTGAAAGTTGTGGGAAGACACAGCAGGGCAAACAGCACAAGGAACACCACTGAATGGAAACATCTGTTTCTCTCTCTTGCTCTTTCTGCAGATGCTGCCTGACCTGCTGAGTATTTCCAGCTTTTCTTGCATTTATTGCAGCAAATACCTGTGTTTACTTTGAAATAACCAAAGTTGAACTTCATTAAAGGTTTGAAGATTGTTGACTTCCATGGAAAGTTGAAGCTTTACAATTCATTTTTACATCAGAATGAATTGAATCAGAAAGGATTCATTTTGAATCAGAAAGGGAATGACATTGCAGAAACATCACTGTGCAATGATTGAGAACATTGGATCTGTGTCTTATTAAACTGATATAATGGATTCATTTGTTCTTCCATATCATTAGAGGGTGAAGTCACTTTTTTTAATATTCAATGATTGCTTTCAGAACCACTGGGGGGTAGATATATTGAATATTTTATTATTAGCTTGGGTATCATTACTTATGACTGCTCCAACAAGATTTATTTTGGATAAAAGTGAAAAGAACCGGGTGTGGGCATGATTGTTTTTGATTTGATGACCAATGAAGCAGCAGATTAAATCGGATGTGCTTCCTTGTGACATTACTGCATTATCACTAGTCTCCTGACGTCTCCCTTCTCTATACAGTGAAGGATTCCATCATTCACTGCTTTAGCCCCAATAAAAATAATATAGATACTAATGTCAGTTGCCTCTTTTTTGCATGAGAATATCAGAACATAAATAATACAATTGGGATTAACCCATTTGGCACCTTATCCCAAATCCACCATTGTTGGTTGATTGGTTGGTTGATCTTTCATTTAATACCCCTTGATTCCCTTAGTATTTTAAAATCTAATGACTTCTGCCCTGAATATCCTCTGAGCTAAAGCCTCCACCACACTCTTGGCAGCTGAAGTCCAAAGATTTGCCATCATCTGGATGATTATATTTTTTTCTTATGAATTCTGAATGACTGGAGGACCAGAGTTATAAGGAGAAGTTGAATAGGTTGGGACTTTATTCCTTGGAAGGTAGAAGATTGAGAGGAGTTTTGATAGAAGTATACAAAATTGAGGGCTACAAATAGGGTAAATGCAAGTAGACTTTTTCCACTGAGATTGGGTGGGTCTACAACCTTAGGTCATGGTTTAAGGGTGAAAGGTGAAAAGTTTAAGGGGAACGTGAAGGGAAATTTCCTCACTCAGAGAGTCGTGAGAGTATGGATTGAGCAGCCAACTCAAGTGGTGCATGCGAGCTTGATTTTAGCATTTAAGCAATGTTTGGTAGGGATGGTAGAGGTGGGAAGGCTATGGTTCCAGTTCTGGTTAAGACCATAAAGTATAGGAGCAGAATTGGGCCATTCAGCCTATCAAGGGCTGATCCAATTCTTCCAGTCATCCCCATTCCCCTGTCTTCTCCGTGTACCCGTTGATGCCCTGCCTGATCAAGAACCTATCTATCTCTGCCTTAAATACACCCAATGACTTGGCCTCCACAGCCGTTCATGGCCACAAATTCCACAGATTTACCACCCTCTGACTAAATTAATTTCTCCACATCTCTGTTCTAAATGGATGTCCTTCAATCCTGAAGTTGTACCCACTTGTCCTAGACTCCCTTACCATGGGAAATAACTTTGCCATATTAATCTGTTAAGGCCTTTTAACGTTTGGAATGCTTCTATAAGATCCCCCCTCATTCTCCTGGACTTCAGGGAATACAGCCCAAGAGCTGCCAGATGTTCTTCATATGGTAAACATTTCATTCCTGGAATCATTCTTGTGAATCTTCTCTGGTCCCTCTCCAATGTCAGTATATTCTTTCTAAAATAAGGAGCCCAAAACTGCATACAATACTCCAAGTGTGGTCTCACAATTGCCTTATAGAGCCTCAACATCACACCCCTGCTCTTATATTCTATACCCCTAGAAATGAATGCCAACATTGCATTCACCGCCTTCACAACCGACTCAACCTGGAGGTTAACCTTTAGGATATCCTGCACAAGGACTCCCAAGTCCTTTTGCATCTCTGCTTTTTGAATTCTCTCCCTGTCTAAATAATAGTCTGCCTGTTTATTTCTTCCACCAAAATTCATGACCATGCAATTCCCAACATTGTATTTCATTTGCTGCTACTTTGCCCATTCTGCTAAACTATCTAAGTCTCTCTGCAGGCTCTCTGTTTCATCAACACTATCCGCTCCTCCACCTGTCTTTGTATCACCAGCAAATTTAGCCACAAATCCATTAATCCCATAGTCCAAATCATTGACATACACTGTAAAAGACAGCGGTCCCAACACCGGCCTCTGAACTCCACTGGTAACTGGCAGCCAGCTAGAATAGGATCCTTTTATTCCTACTCTCTGTTTTCTGCTGATCAGTCAATGCTACATCCATGCTAGTAACTCCCCTGTAATTCCATGGGCTCTTATCTTGCTAAGCAGCTTCACGTGCGGCACTTTGTCAAAGGACTTCTGAACATCCAAGTATACCCTCACATCCATTGCATCTCCTTTGTCTACCCTGCTGGTAATTTCCTCAAAAAATTGCAGTAGGTTAGTCAGGTAGGATTTTCCTTTTAGGAAACCATACTGGCCTTGTCAGGTATTCTGTAAACTCATCCCTAACAATCGATTCCAACAACTTCCCAATCACTGATGTCAGGCTAACAGGTGTATAGCTTCCTTTCTGCTGCCTCTCACACTTTTTAAATAGCAGAGTAACATCTGCAGTTTTCCAGTCATCTGGTATAATGCCAGAATCTATTACTTCATGGAAGATCATTGTTCATGCATCCACAGTCTCTCCAGCTACTTCCTTCAGAACTCGAGGGTGCATTCCATCAGGTCCAGGAGATTTATCAGACTCTTAAGCTTCCTGAGCACCTTCTCTGTCATAATTTTCACTGCACACACTTCACTTCCCTGACACTCTTGAATGTCCGTTGTACTGCAGATATCTTCCACTGGTGAAGACTGATGCAAAATATGCATTCAGTTCCTCTGCCATCTCTGCATCTCTCATTACAATATCTCTAGCATCATTTTCTATTGGTCCTATATCTACCCTCAACATTCTTTTACCCTTTATATACTTAGAAAAAGCTTTTAGTATTTACTTTGATATTAATCACCAGCTTCCTTTCATAATTCATCCTTTCCTTCCTAATGACCTTCTTAGTTTCCTTCTGCAAGTTTTTAAAGGCTTCCCAATCCTCTATCTTCCCACTAGCTTTGGCTTCCTTGTATGCCCTCTCTTTTGCTTTTACTTTGGCTCTGACTTCACTTGTCAGCCACAGTAGTGTCCTTCTTCCATTTGAAAATTTCTTCTTATTTGGAATATATCTGTCTTGCACTTACCTCATTTTTTGCAGAAACTCCATTGCTGCTCTGCTGTCCTTCCTGCAAATGTCCCTTTCTAGTCAACCTTGGACAGTTCCCCTTTCATGCCATCGTAACTTCCAGTGAAATACCGACACATTGGAATTTAGTTTCTCCTTTTCAAATTTCAAAGTGAACTCGATCATATTGTAATCACTGTTCCCTAAGGGTTCCTTAACCTTACGCTCTCTTATCAGCCATTCCAGCACAACCAATCCCCTAGTGAACTCAACAACAAGCTGTTCTAAAAAGCTATCCCTTAGACATACTACAAATTCTCTCTCTTGAGGTCCAGCACTGGCCTAGTTTTTCCAATCCACTTTCATGTTGAAATCTGCAGCAATTATCATGACATTGCTCTTCTGACACGCCTTTCCATCTCCTGCCATAATTTGTAATCCACATCCCAGCTGCTGTTTGGAGGCCTAAATACATCTGCTGTTAGAGTCCTTTTACCCTTGCTATTTCTCAACTCAATCCATAGAGACTCTATTCTTTCCGATCATATGTCATCCCTTTCTAAGGATTTAATATTATTGCTTGTACGCATGGCCACACTACCCCCTCTGCCTACTAACCTATCTTTCCAATACACCGTCTATACTTGGACATTCAACTCCTAATGGCAGCCATCCTTAAGCAAGTTTCAGAAATGGTCACAGCATCATACTTGCCAATCTGGAGCTAAATTTCAAGATTGTCCATTTTATTTCTTATGCTGCATGCATTCAAATACAACACTTTCAGTCCAGTATTTGTTGAAGGGATTAAGCTGTTTAAATGGTTCAGCATGGGATAGATGGGTCAACTGGCCTGTTTCTGTGCTTTACTTTTATATGACTAGGTCTAAACTGTCCTTTTGAGAGAGAATCCTTGGCTCCAGATACCCCAGCCAGAGAAAACATTAACTTAGCATCTGTCTTGCTAAGCCCTTAACAATTTGTATGCTACAATGAAATTACTCCCACTCTTCTATCTCAAAATAATGAAAGCTTATCAGCTTAATTACTCATATGGCAAAGCAGCTGTTGCAGGACCCAATTTGGTGGAACATTACAGCAGTCCCTCTATCACCAGTATATTCTTCCATAGGTAAGAAGACCAGACTTTTATACAGTGTACAGAGTACAGTCTCAGCAGGTTTCTCTATAATTGAAGTAAGATGTCTCTATTCTTATACTCTGTTCCTCTTTCAGTAATTGTTTGATGAACTGTATATTAACATTTAATGATTTTATACAAGGATGCTTAAGGCCCTTTGACACAAGCATCTTACAGTCTGTCACAATTTAATTATTCAAGCTTTCTATTTTTAATACTTAAGTGGATGACTTCATATTTTTCCCACATTACATTGCATTTGCCCATTCATCAGTTCTATTTCCTCCTAAAGCTTTTCTTCCATCTTCCACATGGTAAACATTTTTATCCAACTCTGCATCAGCAGCAACTAGATTGTCAACAACTGGTAGAGGTTTTGTTTAATTTGTCATGAATGGGATGTAAATTGATGGCATCTGAAACTCCAAATATGGCACATGATCTGGTTCAACCTTATCTGTTTGCTAGCTATAACTTCAAAAGGCTCTAGTGAAATATGATTTCCCTTACATAAATTTATGTTAATTCTATACAATGTTCTGATTATTTTCCAAAGGCCTTTTATTTCTCTTCAGTACTTAAACAATGAGGTAACATTTGCAAGTGTCCAGTCTGTGACAACCATTCCAGAATGTATGGATTTCTGGAAGAGGGCAGCCAGCATATCCATTAACTTCCTATTTTTCATTTTAAGAACATTAGGAGGCAAAATATCAGGCCCAGTGTAATTATTGCCTTTCAGTCTCATTAATTACAGACTCAAGGCACCAAAATTTATGGTAGGGGGAAGGGAGAATGGGGTTGAGGGAGGAAAATAAATCAGCCATGTTCTACTGGTGGAGTAACCTCAATAGGCCAAATGACTTGATTCCGTTCCAATGTCTTATAGTTCTGTAATATTGGAAAAAAAGTGCTAATTTTGTTGATCTTATTTACAGTTCTCTACTATATTTAGGAAGTTTATTATACAGTTTTCTCTGATACTCAATTTCTCTGCCAGTTCTTACTCCCCAATGTAATTTCTCCTGAATTGGTGGGTACTGGATCAATATTAACTTCTGTTAAACTTTTCCTTTTATATTTCTATAGAAACTCTGTTTCTTGCTAATATTTCCTTTTCATGAACATCTTGGTCCTTGTTGATTGGTACTTAATAATCCTGAGGCCCTTTACTGATTGGGCTAATCTCAAATAATATTTTCTTTTCATGAACATCTTGGTCCTTGTTGGTTGGTACTTAATAATCCTGAGGCCCTTTACTGATTGGGGTAATCTCAAGTAATAATGAGGCAGCCTACAGAGAAGAAGTCATCACGCTGACACAGTGGTGTCAAGAAAACAATCTCTCCTTCAATGTCGCAAAAACAAAGGAGCTGGTTGTGGACTACAGGAGGAATCGAGACAGGCTAACCCCTATTGAATTCAGTGGATCTGGGGCTGAGAGGGCGAACAGCTTTAAATTCTTCGGCATAAACATCACGGAGGATTTCACGTGGTCTGTATATACCGGCTGTGTGGTGGAAAAGGCACAACAATGCCTCTTTCAACTTAGACGGTTGAAGAAGTTTGGTATGGGCCCCCAGACCCCAAGAACTTTCTATAGGGGCACAATTGAGAGCATTCTGACTGGTTGCATCAGTGCCTGGTATGAGAACTGTATCTCCCTTAATCGCAGGACTCTACAAAGAGTGGTGCGGATAGCCCAGTGCATCTGTAGACATGAACTTCATACTATTCAGGATATTTACAAAGACAGGTGTGTAAAAAGGGCCTGAAGAATCATTGGGGACCCAAGTCACTCCAACCACAAACAGTTCTGGCTGCTATCATCTGGGAAATGGTATTGCAGCATAAAAGCCAGGACCAACAGGCTCCAGGACGGCTTCTTCCACCAGGCCATCAGACTGATTAATTCATGCTGATACAACTGTATTTATGTTATATTGAATGTCCTGTTGTACATACTATTTATCATAAATTACTATAAATTGCACATTGTACATTTAGACAGATGTTTACTGCTCATGTATATGAAGGATGTAAGTAATAAAGTCAATTCAAATAAAGTCGACTGGATTCAGTTTGATTTGGATTTAGTATGTTTTGTAAGCCTTTTCCTTAACTTTACTTAACTTAAAAGCCAACATTAGATCATATTTCCTATTCTTTATCTGACAGGTATATATTTAACTTAAAAAATATGTAATAATTATTTAAAGGTTAGCCATTGTTATACAATGATCTTTATTAATTTATTTTCCAAGAATACCATAGTCAGCTCATGGCTCATATAATCATACTTGCTTTATCCAGATTTGAGAGCATGGTTTCTGATTGAATTTAGATTGCTTTCAATTTCTATAAAATATTGGATCTCAGAGTTTTACATTCCAATTGTCATTATTTTATGTTGATACATCTTTGTTCTTACCAAGTCCTCAATGGAAACAGCATTAGGTCCAAATTAAACATTGCAATTTATTTTTCTTCTCTGACCTTTAAAGGAGGGATTTGTGCTGATGAAATGAAAATTAGCATACGAATCTGACAGATGCAGAAGCATCTTAGCATTCTTAAAAATCATTGATGTTTCTGGTGGTAAACATAGATAGGCACAGAGATGATAGAAAAGTGGAGAGCTGTGAAGGAAAGGAGGGTAAGGTTGATCTTAGAGTAAGTTAAAAGGTCAGCACAACATTGTGAGCCAAAGGCCCTGTCATGTTTCATATTCTTTAACCATTCCTTTTTAATCCTCCTTAGCTACCACATCATCAGTATGATGCTATCAATAAGGTTTGTTTCCAAAAGTAGGAATTGTTAAAGTTTGTGTATAGCAGCAGCCCATGCTAAGCTGATCAACTGTGGAATACATTGCAGCTGAACTCAATGTCACTAAACCTGCTTTGAAGCAAAAGGTAATTGAACTGACTGTAGTCTTGTTTTTGGCAAACTGGGTGATATTAGTACATGGAAATTTGTTGACAGTCCATTGCCCAGTTACTAAGCATTAAATATAAGCAAGGTCACTCTTTCATGGAAGGAAGTTTCAGGGAGAAAGTATTACCTTTTGAAAGACAACACTTTTGCACACATATGTAGATAATTTCAATTAATCCAAAGTGACCTAGATTATGAATACTGAGTAAGTATTGTCTCCAGTGAACATATCTTGAATAAAGAGAGATTGCATCTTCAATTTCTGAAGGATAAATCGCTGATTGCCACAGATTGTTATGGTGCCAGCCTACAGCTTGCATGGCTGGGATGTTCTGCTTGATCTCCAGATTCCTACTGATTGAGAATGTGGCATACAATTCATCAATGAATAGAAAGATCTTTTAAATGAGGAAGTCATAAATGAATTTTCATAAATGTCTTGAAACTTCTAACCTGTCTCAGTATCTTATTTGGGCAAATTATTACCATACGCTGCAGACAACCAAACACAATCCATACGATTGCAAGTATTTTTCAGTGATTTCTGGATAATACCCTTGTCTCTTTTCCTAAAAGACCACAGGGTGAAGTCCCCCACATATGTATTTAATTCCCTGGGCTTTCTTCCACCACGTTCACAGTAATTTCCATGATTTCCAAGGGAAAGAACACTTGTCATCATGTTTAGGTTGCAGAATGTAAGCAGCAAATAAACATCTATTCCCATACTCATTACAGCTTATGAAAATATAGCACAGAGTTTATAGGAGTATTGGAGGTGAAATTAAGCCAGGATTTTGACTGAACGTTAATCTGTAAAAGTCCAGAACACTTATTTGGTCCAGATAAAGAAAGTGACTGAACTCCCTACTTTTTAGTAAAAGAAAGAAGGACCTTGTTTCCAGTGTGTGTAACAGCTGCAGTGTTTTATAATAAAATGCCAAGAAATTTGGATATTATATACTCTGAAGGAATATAGTTCATACTGCACTCATTATGGTTTGTGGGATAAATAATGTTTTCAAGCTTTGGTGATGAATGAACAACATTTTTGTGACTGTTAACTGGGGCCCCTTTAATTTCATGTTAGCAGTCTTTTTAAAATTGAGCCCAAGTCTTGCTCCTAAAGTTCCCAGCCTTTTAAGCCACCATTGTGTATTGGAACAGCAATGTTTCTTCACATTCCATGGCCCCCATGGTGAACCTGTCAAAAATCCAGAGATCAGCACTTTAAAATTAAGTTAGGCAGAGTGCACATGGGACTCCTGCCAGTATTTGGTAAGACGTGCCTGAGAAGCTGAGAATATGTGGAAGAGGAGGAACAAAGTCTTTTATGGGCAATGCTGCAAGACTCAGCACAGGGTTGCAATTAAAGTGGAGCCAACATCTCTTAGGAAGATGAAAACATGGCTCAAGAGACAAAGAAACTATCAAGCTCTCAAATGGAAACAGACTGGTGAAAATATGTAAATTTTAGTCATAAACCTTCCACAGTTTTGTTGATTATAATACATTAATGCTGTTCACACTTGTTTTATTGTTCTTTTCCCAAGAATGAGAAAAGATATTAAAGATTGGGCATATGATAGGGCAAAATTGCAGTCAATAGGAGCCAGAATGTGGGCTACAAATTACAATGGTGATAGAAAAGGTATGTCAAAAGGGCAATGTTATGAGAGTCATGGGGGATTTCAATATGCAGGTAGATTGCAAAAAGCAGTTTGGTGCAGGATCCCAAGAGAAAATTTGTTGAATGGCTACAAGATGGCTTTTTAGAGCAGCTTGTGTTTGAGCCCACTGGGGGATCAGCTGTTCTGGATTGGGTGTTAATTTGATTGGGGAGCTTAAGGTAAAGCAATGCCTCAGAGGTAGTGATCATAATATGATAGAATTCACTCTGCAATTTGAGTGGAAGCAGATATATCAGTATTACAGTGGTTGATAGGTTATTGATTAGTCACGGTGTGAAAGGTTATCGGGAGAAGTCATGAGAGTGAGGTTGAGCAGGAAATGGGTCAGCCATGATGTAATGGTGGAGCAGACTTGAATGTCTGAATGTCCTAATTCAGCTCCTATGTCTTATCATGAAATCCATAATGACCTGGTATTCCTATAATATGTACTATATTCAATTTAAATCATGGGGTACCTTGCATATTACACATGTTATACTGTTGTAATATCAGGCAACATGTATGTATTTCTAATTATTTTCTATCACAGATAAACCCTTTCCAGAAAAGTGCTTCTCTTATCCAAGTGCCCCTAAGTATTTGGGTAACTTTCTTTGCCTGCTCAGAACGATCCTGTAAGAGAATCTAAGAATGGGAGAGGAGCTGATGGGACGGAGGAGAGAATGCAATGGGTTTATTGAAGAAGTAGTCGTAAATGGTTCAGCACAGATGTTTAGGGCTGAAGTGCATCCAGCTGCAGTTTCTAACAATTGCATTAAAGAGTTAGAGCTGGAACTGGGTGAACTCTGGATTACTGGGGAGGCTGCGGGGGTGATAGAACATATAGAGAGGTAGTTACACCCAAGGTGCAGGACACAGGACACTGGGTTGACAGTCAGGAAGGGGAAAAGGTTAAAGGAACCAGTGCAGAGTAGCCCTGTGGCCATCCCCCTCAACAACAGGTATCACTTTGGATACTGTTGGAAGAATGACCCAACAGGAGAAAGGTGCAGTGATTGAGTCTCTATCAATGAGTCTCAGAAGGGAAGGGTGGAGAAAAGGCACGCTTTGGTGAGAGGGGTTTGGACAGGAGATACTGAGGGTGAGAATGAGATTCCCAGTTGGTATGCAACCCCTCCCCTGGGTGCCAGGGTCCAGGATGTCTCAGATCAAGTCCTCAGGCTTTTAAGTGGGAGGGTGAGCAGCCAGAACTTGTGGTCCATGTAGGTAACAATGACATGGGTAGGGTGAGTGATGTGGTTCTGCATAGGGAGTTAAAGGAGTTAGATGCTAATTTAAAGGGCAGGGGCTCCAGGGTTGTGATCCCAGGATTTCTACCTGTGCCACGTGCTTGTGAGGCCAGAACTGGGAAGATTATACCGTTTAATATGTAGCTAAGAAGTTGGTGTAGCAAGGAGGGCATAAAGTTTTTGGATCATTAGGCACTCTTCCAGGGATGGTAGGACCTGTACCAAAGAGACAATTTGCACCAGAACTGGTGTGGAAGAAATATCCTATTGAAGGTTTGTTAATGCTGCACGGTGGGGTTTAAACCAGAGTTGCAGGGGGGGTGGGAACCAGAGTGGCAGAACAGTTAGTGGAGAGGTTGTGGAGGCTGATGTTGGTAAGACCTCAGACAAAGTTAGGATTCAAAACGTTGAGCATGGTGTGACTAGTCCTGAGCTGATTGTAACTCAGTGCAAGAAGAATCATAGGAAAGGTGGATAATAGTGCTGAAGATGAACTTTGGTTTACAAACAGAGGCTATGTGTAGTGAGGAGAGGCTGCTGTTAGGGCAACAATGCAGTCAACAGGACGAAAAGGTGAATGCAGGTCTGAATGTGTGCAATATATGGAATAATGGAGACAAACTTGCAGCACAGTTGCAGGTCGGCAGATATGATGTTGTAGGCATCACTGAACATTGGCTGAAAGATTATAGCTGGAAGCTTAATGAGCAAGGATACACTTTATCAAAAGGATAGGCAGGAAGGTCGAGGGAGTGGATTGCTCTGTTGGTTTTAAAAAAAATGCAATCAGTCATTCGAAAGAGGTAGAATGGGGTTGGAAAGTGTTGAATCATTGTGAATAGAGCTAAGGAGCAAGAGTCAAAAGACCCTGATGAGAGTTGTATACAGACCCCCCCAGACAGTAGTAAAGATGTGGTCTACAAATTACAATGGGAGATAGGAAATGCATGCAAAGGGCAATGTTACAACCGTCATGGGGGACTTCAGCGTGCAAGTAGATTGGGAAAATCAGGTTGGCGTTGGATTCCAAAAGGGGGAATTTCTAGAGTGCCTACAAGATGGCTTTTTAGAGCAGATCATGGTTGAGCCCACTGGGGGATCAGCTATTCCTGAATGGGTGTTGTGCAATGAACCAGAATTGATTAGAGAGCTTAAGGTAAAAGAATCCTTAGGGGAAAGTGATCATAATGTGATTGAATTCAGCTTGCAATTTGAGAAGGAGTAAAAAGTCAGATGTATGAGTATTACAGTGGAGTATAGGGAATTACAGAGGCATGAGAGAAGAGTTGGCCACAGTTGATTGGAAAAGAACTCTGGCAGGGATGACAGCAGAGCAGCAATGGCTGGAATTTCTAGAAACAATTTGGAAGGCACAGGATATATGCAACCCAAGGAGAAGTATTCTAAAGGAAAGATGACACAACCGTGGCTAACAGGAGAAGTCAAAGCCAACATACAAGCTAGAGAGAGGGCATATAATAGAGCAAAAATTAGTGGGTAGTTAGAGGATTGGGAAGCTTTTTTTAAAAAAAAAAGATGAACAACAGAATGCAGCTAAAAAGCTCATTAAAGTAAAGATGAAATATGAAAGTAAGTTGGCCAGTAATATTCGAGAATACAAAAAGTTTCTTCAGATACATGTTTAAAAGAGGTGAGAGTGGATATTGGATTGCTGGAAAACGGTGCTGGAGATGTAGTAATGGGAAATTTCAGGTGAACTGAATGTATTTTGCATTGGCCTTCACAGTGGAAGACACCAGCAGTATGCTGGAAGTTCTAGGTGTCAGGGAGCCTGAAGTGTGTGAAGTTACCATAACTAGAGAAAAGGTTCTTGGGAAACTGAAAGGTCTGAAGATAGATAGTTGACCTGGACCGGATGGTGTACATCCCAGATTTCTGAAAGAGGTGGTTGAAGTGATCATAGAGGCATTAATAATGATCTTTCAACAATCACTACATTCTGGAGTGGTTCTGGAAAACTGGAAGTTTGCAAATGTCATTCCACTCTTCAAGAAGGGAGAGAGGCAGAAGAAAGGAAACTATAGGCCAGTTAGTCTGACCTCAGTGGTTAGGAAGATGTTGGTCGATTGTTAATGATGTTTGGAGGCACACGATAAAGTAGGCCCTAGTCAGTATAGTTTCCTCAAGCGAAAATCTTGCCTGAGATATCTGTTGGAAAATCTTTGGAAAAAATAACAAGCAGGATGGACAAAGGAGAATTGGTTGATGTTATGTACTTGGTTTTTCAGAGGGCCTTTGATAAGGTGCCACAAATGAGGCTGCTTCACAAGCTATGAACCCATGGTATTCCAGGAAAGATTCTCACATGGATAAAGCGCTAGCTGATTGGCAGGAGGAAATGAGTTGGGAGCCTTTTCTGGCTGGCTGCCAGTGACTAGTGTTCCATAGGGGTCTGTGTTGGGTCCAATTATTTTTACATTATTTGTCAATGATTCAGATGATGAAATTAATGGCTTTGTTGCAAAGTTTACAGTTGATATGGAGATAAGTGGAGTGGCAGGTGGTTTTGAGGAAGTAGAGAGGTTGCAGAAGAACTTAAACAGATTCGGAGAATAGGCAAGGAAATGGCAGATGGAATATAGTGTTGGGAAGTGTATAATCATGCACTTTGCTGGAAGAAATGAAAGGGTTGACTATTTTCTAAGTGGAGAGAAAATACAAAGAACTGAGGTGCAAAGGGACTTGGGAGTTCTTGTGCAGGATCCCCTGAAGGTTAATTTGTAGGTTGTCTGTGGCAAGGAAGGTACATGCAATGTTAGCATTCATTTTAAGAGGACTAGAACATAAAGGCAGAGATGTAATGTTCAGACTTTACAAGTCACTGGTGAGGCCTCACTTGGGGTACTGAGCAGTTTTGGGCCCCTTATCTTAGAAAGGATGTGCTGAAACTGGTGAGGGGTCAAAGGAGGTTCACAAAATGATTCCAGAATTGAGTGGCGTGTCATATAAAAAGCGATTGATGGCTCTGGGCCTGTACTCACTGGAATTCAGAAGAAAGAGGGGTGACCTCATTGAAACCTGTCGAATGGAGCGGATGTGAAGAGGATGTTTCATATGGTGGAAGAGACTGAGACCAGGGGACACAGTTTCAGAATAGAGGGGTGTGTTTTTAGAATGGAGGAGAGGAATTTTTTTTAGCCAGAGAGTGGTGAATCTGTGGAATTCTTTGCCGAAGGCTGCTGTGGAGGCTGTCTTTATGTATATTTAAGGTAGGAGTTGATTGATTCTTGTTTGGTCAGGGCATGAAGGGATACTGGAGGAAGGCAGGAGATTAGGACTGTGAGGAAAATTGGATCAGGCATGATGAAATGGCAGAGCAGATTCATAGAAATATAGAAAAACCTACAGCACAATACAGGCCCTTTGGCCCACAAAGCTGTGCCGAACATGTTCTTACGTTAGAAATTACCAGGGGTTACCCATAGCCCTCTATTTTTCTGAGCTCCATGTACCTTACCAGGAGTCTCTTAAAAGATCCTATTGTATCCACCTCCACCACTGTTGCCAGCAGCCTATTCCATGTACTCATCACTCTCTGTGTGGGGGCAAAAAACCTACCCCTGACATCTCCTCTGTACCTACTTCCAAGCACCTTAAAACTCTGCCCTCTTCTGCTAACCATTCCAGGCCTGGGAAAAAGCCTCTGACTATCCACATGATCAACGCCTTTCATTATCTTATACACATCTTATTCGATGGGCCAAATGGCCTAATTCTGCTCCTATATCTTGTTCTTATGAAGGATTTATTTCAGTGTGGTATGACTCCATGGTTCTGTCTTGGCACTGGGATTCTCTGGCTGAAGTGCTTCCACTTCAGAAAATCAGGCATTAGACCCATAAAATCATGGAATTTGTGGCCTCGGCTCTTGTCCAAGGGCGGGCTCATTCTTCCCACTCACTGCTGGCTAAACACAAACCCAATGAAATAGTTGAAAAGGCTTATACAAGACAGGTTGGAATATATTTCTCTTCCCAAAGTGCTGGAGAATACTCATTACCTCAGATGAAATCCTCAACTTTCTTAGGTACTGGATGAGCATTCGAAAAGCTACTGCAAGAACGAGTGAGGTCTAAATGCTGGAATGGTGATATCAGTGTCAATCATTCTTTTACAGTTGGAATGCATGGGAAAAACCTCTATCTGAGATGTTCATTCAATGAATCTGTGTGTACTTGATAACTGGCAGGCTAAAGCCTAAATTCCATTAACTCCCAAACCACTGGAATGCCAGAGGCATTAGGTTTTTTATTCATTATACCGGAATATACAGAAAAATCATTAAAAAATACTCATTTATTCTACCCATGATTGGTTAATAATTTAGATTTGCATTCTTACAACAGCAGAAGTTTCTTCTACTTTTTTATACAGCAAAGTCAGCTATGTTCTTTATGCTATTTACATTTCCTCAGTAGCTTCAGCCAGCAGGAACTATTCTGACAAATATTGAAAAGAAGATGTTCAGTTGTGGTTTCCTATAAATCCTGTCAGTTCAAACTGCAATTCACACATCATTTGCTCATTGCAGAGCTAATGTAAGGAGATTTATGCGTAAGGTTTATGGAAATTAAACTTTGAACAAGTTGTAGAAACCTGAGGAAAATGTAGTTGATGCTTTTCTTTCTCCCCCACAGGTTTCCTATGCTTCTCCATTGCATGTGCAGTGCATGAGTGGGAGAGCTCCTACAGAAATTCAGCTGTAGTATTTGTACACCTGTCTCCCTGCTGTATGACTAAATCCTTGAATGCTTACTTCTATCATTATAATGGTGCTTGCAGTCAAAGGCATTGCAGTTTTGTGCATGACACCCTGTAAGGAAAAAATGTGCAGAATCAAAATGAAGAGAGAGGGATTCACAAAGGGAAGGAAATTATGGTGACCAGTATTTTGATTTGATAGCACAATTATAGATGCTACTCGTTTACAATCTAGTCTTACAAAGCTGCCTAGGCCATCTATCATTCAGGTTACCACTCATTTGGGAAGCTTGTTGGCTTTATAGATTTCAGCTAACTCTCACTTCTCACTTCTTCACACCTCATGGTTTGGCACAAGTGAAACACATGAGTACAGATTCAGGGCCTAATTAAAATTCCAACTGGCGCCTCATTGTATTCATCTTTTTCTGGCAATGGAAATATCCCTAGTTTTTACATTAAACTTGGGCCACTGGGGGATCTCATTGTCTATGTATCTCAGAGTAATGAAATAATTTAATTAACTGTGTCAAAGCTTGCTTTAGAAATACAAATAAAGTATTGCCTGAAAATAGTTTAATTTCTGCATTCTGACCTCAGTCATGCACTTTTCACCAAAACATCTTTTATAGTAAAGCAGCTACTTTAAAAAAGAAATTCAGAGCCTGAAGGAGGAGGAAGAAAAGATTTTCTATATATTGTGTTACAGTTGTAATAAATTACTGAGTATTTTTAGTCTTAAATTATGAAACGTATTGTAACCACTGAATTGTTACAGCACTTGTGCTGATTTAATTATGCAGACTTACAAAGATGTTTGTAAAGTAAGGGGAAACTAAAGCTTACGTTTTAGGGGAGTTTGTTAATAACAAAAATGTCTGATATTGCTGGTGATCAACACAAGAGGTTCTGTAGCTGGTGGAATTCCAGCGTATCACACACACAAGGCAGCATCCGTGAAAAGGAATAAACAGCTGCCGTTTTGCCATGGTTGTCAAAGACTTCACAAAGGCTGTCTTAGTCAAGTGTATCCCCACAACATCATTCAGTCTTCTCCGTCCAGAAGCCATGGATGAACTAAGAGATCCATAAGCTGCTGAGGGCCAGATTAGTGGCATTCACATTTGACGGCCAAGATCCAGGAGGAAGCTCCAGAAATCCACCTCACATGTGAAGTGGCAATTCCAGACCAGGCTTGAATCACTGAAGAATGATCAATGGCTGTGGCAGGGTTTGAATGTTATGAACTCCTGCACAGTGAAACCAAGTGGCATAGTAGGTGACAAGATAAGCTCAATGCAATTTCTGCTCACTTTGACTGTCAAAACATGGAAGCATCTCCACAGAATCCCACTGTCCCTGGGATCCCTGTGAATTCAGTCTCGGGCTAAGGTGAGAGCATCCTTCAGGAGAGTGAACCCACGGAAAGCACCTGGCCAGATGGGGACCTGTACTATTTAACTTGCTGCACTGTTCTCTGATATCCTTAACCTCTCGCTTCAGCAGTCTGAGGCACGGGTGCTTCAAGCAAGCTTCAATTATTCCAGTGCCGAAGGAGAATGCAGTAACCTGCCTGCATGACTGTTGTCCAGGAACACTTACACCCACTGTGATAAAGTGCTTTGAGAAGTTGGTGATGAAGCATGTTAACTCCTGCCTGAGAAATGACTTGGATCTGCTCTAATTTGCTTACCGGAGCAACAGGTGATTGTCAGGTGCCATTTCATTGGCTCTTCACTCAGCCCTGGAACATCTAGACAGTAAGGTGCACACATCAGGGTGCTCTCATTGACTACAACTGTGCAGCCATTGCTATCATCCCCTCAAAACTAATCAAAAAAGCACTAAGACTCAATACCTCATTGTGCAATTTGATCCTCTTGTTCCTCACTTGCAGACCCTAGTCTGGTTGGATCAGCAACCACATCTTCTCCACAATCACCATCAACGCAGGTGCCCCCTGCTCCACTCACTTTATAGCTATGACTGTGAGTCTAAGTACGGTCCCAATGCCATATTTAAGTTTTGCTAATGACACAACTGTTGTGAGCCGAATCAAAGCTGGTGACGAATCAGTATAGAGGAGGGAGATTGAATATCTGGCCGAGTGGTGTCACAACAGCAACTCAATGTCAGCAAGACCAAGGAGCTGATTATTGACCTCAAGAGGAGAAAACTGGAGGTCCTCATCAGGGGATCAGAATCTCTCCTGGGTCCAGCATGTAACTGCCATTACAAAGAAGGCAGCTCCTCTACTTGAAAGTTGGCACAGATTCGGCATGTCATCTAAAACTTTGACAAATTTCTATAAATGTGTGGTGGACAGTATATTGACTGATTGTACCATGGCCTGGTATGGAAACACTAATGCCCTTGAATGGAAAAAACAACAAAACAACAAAAAAGTAGTATGACCGAGTCCATTCTGGATAAAGCCTTCTCCTGCAAGAGCACATCTTCATCAGCAAGGAATCCCACCATTCAGACAATGCTCTCTTCTTGCTGTTACCGTTAAGAAGGAGGCACAGGAACCTCAAGTCCCTCAACCACCAGCCTCAGAAAGTTAATAGACCTCAATCATCAAACTCTTGAATGAAAGGGGATGAGTTCAATCATTCCAACACTGAACTGATTCTACAACCTATGAACTCACTTTTAAGGACTCTGTAACTTATGTTCTCAATATTTATTGCTTATTTTTCCTTCTTGTTGTATTGTCAGCTTGCTGTTTTTTGCACATTGGTGATTTTTCCGTCTCTGTCATCTGAAAGTTTTCATCATTCTATTGTTTTTATTTACTGTGAATGCCTACAAGAAAATGAATCTCAGAGATATATGGTGGCATATAGTGTATATACTTCAATAATAGATTTACTTTGAAATTTGAGAAAGAAAGCATTCCTACAATCAAAATGCTTTAAGGCACTGGGTCCCTTGAATGTTTTAGAAATACAGCGAAGATTTAAATTTACCACAAACTTATCGTCTTACCTTGTGGTTATTACAATGGACATCCCAGTAATAAATGACTACAGAGGTTGTGGGAATTTGGTATATAATACCTACCGCCCTTCCTAAAACAAGACAGCTATAAGGACATCTGGCTTCCCTTTTCAAGATGTGAATTCAACTGTCAAGGAAGAACAACTACAGTTTTTTTTTCTCTTCTCTATTATTGTGTTGTTTTTCTCCAGCCTTCCACCCGGGAGAGAATCTAGGCAGTTACTGTTTAGCTTTGTCACTTTGGTTTGTTGCTCAAAGGAAGAAGGATAACTCTGCAGGTTGAAGTAGAACATAGACTGTCCTCAGTGGGAATATGCCTCCTGGTCTGATTAATAAGAAAGAACAATAACCTAGGCCCAATATTGCAAGTGTATTTTATTGCATTAATAAGACAGTCTATTAAGGCATAATTGGAATAACAGGGTAAGGAAACTATTTCCCTATTGGATTTATCATCTCTGAGCACCACTAAAACCTTGGCTGCCAAATTTTTAGATGTGCTTTATTCGTGAAAACTGTTTTGAAGTGGCAATCACACCCAGCCATTTTGTTTACTAAGGTTCTGTTTTGCCATAAAAAGCAAACTTTGGCAGAATGGTAAAGAAAGTAGTGCAGCAGACGTGCAGCTCCTGTGACCTGGGTTTGATTCTGACTTTGGGTACAGTCTGTTGTGGATATCACTCAATCTCCTTGTGATTATGTAGGATTCAGTATTCTGTGACATCCCATTGGTGTGCATGTTGGTGGGTTAATTGGATATCGTAAGTAGGTGGCAGCTGAAGGGTTGATTGGATGGGGCTGTGGGAGAAGATGGGTTTCAAAGTAATCGTGGGAGTATGGAACTGAAGAAATTCCTGAGAGTGCCGGCAGACCCTTGATTGATAAAATTGTCTCTTCCTATGCATTGAGAAAATATGTAAAACATTATTAAGCTACCTTGGTATACCAGTACTGTCCTGCAAATGAATGCAATTCTGAAAACGTTTAACTTATTGTATTTGTGGAGAAAGATATATAATTCCAGATTTTATTTGGAATCTTCATCTTCTGTTCATTGTGTCCTGAAGGCTTTCTTCTTTAAAAGTATGTAATCAAATTTTATGCTACAGATCTGCATATGTTTATTTTTTTTAAACCTGTTAATAAAATGTGTCTGGTGTTGAGGTCAAATTGGAATGCTGAGGTCTTTTGTGACTAGAAAAATCTCTCTCTGGAATGCATGTTACCATTTTGAACTTCGCTATAAAATTGTTTTTAGGGAAAAAAAACTAGACCAAATAAATAATAGCAGTGGAATCATATCTATGCAATCTCTCATTTTCAAATGGACCCGTAAAAATAAAATTGGACTAAAATTCTGATTGGAGCAAGATAAACTTTTCTCCTTTTTCTCCTGTTGGATTAAACCTTGTAACTTCCCTTGGGTAGCTACTGTGCCTGTTGGACTCTTTAAAAATGGCTCTAATCAAGTGTAATGTTTAGTTTGAAACATCCATTTACATTTCACTTTATTTTTTTTAACATTGCGTCATATTAATAAGTCTTTTACTGCAGATTCAGAAGGATTTTCTGAGAAAATCTGATTGGAAACCAGTTGTGGCGTTTCTTTGGGCACAAATTACTGGCCCACCCTTTTACTATACACCAAAACCTACCTAGTTAAGTTCCTCGTGGTTGCCAGTTTTGCGTGATATAAAGAAATAGTTGCATTGTACAGATTTGTCATGCTTGGATATTGGATCAGGAAGAAATGAAAAATGATGAAACAATGTTTTATCCTCTGTTTCAAAATTAATTTGACAACCCTACTAATTATTATATCTGGAGACAAAATGTCTACCTACATCTTTTTATAAAGCTATTGATTTCCCCGTCAACCTTGAATATAACTCCTCCCACCCAGTCTCCTGTAAAAATACTATTTCCTTTTTCTCAGTTCCATTGTCTGCACCTTATCTGTTCTAAGGATGAGGCTTCCCTCCCTTTCTGGAAGATCAGCATTATCCCGCTTCATAGAATGGGGTTTCTCTTCCTTCACCATTGATGCTGCCCTCACCCTCACACCTCTCAATTTCCTGGACATCCTCCTGCCACCTTAACAGGGAGAGTGTCTCTCTTGTCCTTACCTGTCACCCGTGAGCCTCCACTATACAACACATCATCCACCACAATGTCTGCCATCTCCAAATGGTTCCTACCACCAAAAACATCTTTACTCCCCTCTCCCATCCTGCTTTCCTTTGGGATAACTTCCCCTTCCCATTTATTGCTCCCCACTTCCCCACTAGTCTCCCTCCTGTCACTTATTCCTACAACCAGATGATGTGCTACACCTGCCCATTCTCCTCCTCCCTCACCTCCATTCAGGGCCCCAAACAATCCTTCTAGGTGAGGGAATGATTTACCTATGAAACTGCTGGGGGTCGTCTGTTGTATCTGGCGCTCTTGATGCGGCCTCCTCGACATTGCCAAGCTTTGTCGAACACTTCCCCTCCCCCTGCCAAAAGTAGAATTTCCTGGTGGCCAAACATTTTAATTCCCATTCTGACTTGTGGTCCCTGGCCTGCTCTGCCACATGAGGCCATTCTCAGGTAGGGGAGCAGCACCTCATATTTAGTTAAGGTAGCCTCCAACCTGATTGCATGAACGTAGATTTCTCCTTCTGGTGATTATTTTTCTTTTCCCCTCCCCTTCCCTCTTCTATTCCCCATTCTGATCTCTTGCCTCTTCTCCTCACTTGCCTATCAGCTCCTTCTTCCCCTTTTCTCACAGTCTATTTTCCTCTTCTGTCAGATTTCTTCTTCTCTAGTCCTTTACCTTTCCCACCCATCTGACTTCACCTATCACCTTCTAGCTTGTAGTCTTACTCTGGCATCTTCCCCCTTCCAGTCTCTGAAGGATTTCTGTCTGAAGTATTGACTATTTATTCATTTTCATAGGTGCTGCATGACCTGCTAGGTTCCTTCAGCAATTTTGTGTATGTGTTGCTTCAGAGTTTCAGCATCTGCAGAACCTCTTGTGTGCGTGTTAGATTAAATGAAGTTTTTATCAGAGATGTACATGATCCCTGTGCAGCACAGTATTGCTGCATGTTGCCCAGATCTAGAAATAGAACTGTTTCTAGAAATTGGAAATATATCCTTTTCAGACACTGGTATCAAGTTTTGCATGAGCTCAGGGTCAATTCATCATTTGCAAACAAATCCCATCTACCTACCTGTCAGTGGCCTGCAGCTTTATCATATTGGCCTGGAACTTGCTGAGTGGTTCTCACCAGTCAACCCTCACTACTGAAGTCATGTGATTACCTGATTCATGTCTTCAGTGTTGACCTTGCTGGATACAAATGTTCTGGACACATCCCATGAGGCCCTGTGTAGTGGCATGGCTTCATAAAATGCAGTCCACTTGTAGGCTGGCCAAAAAGAGTACAGCACAAACAGGGAATATCATTGACAGAGAACAAAGACACACCTTACCGTTTTGATTTCTGCCAAGCCTGCTGGCTTCTGAACCTCCAACAATTATACATAAGTGTTCAAAAAAAATGTGCCAAAAGATCAAATCATGCAGAACTGGTTAGAAGCCTCTTAACCTATTGCTAAAAATATGGAAGCAGAGAGAAGTAAGAAGATTTATCTTGTTGCTGCCATATAATATAGCATCTGTTTGCACATCTAGCAGTGATAGACAATAGACAGTAGGTGCAGGAGTAGGCCATTCAGCCCTTCTAGCCTGCACCGCCATTTACTGTGATCATGGCTGATCATACACAATCAGTACCCTGTTCCTGCCCTCTCCCCATATCCCATGACCCCGCTATCTACAAGAGCTCTATCTAACTCTCTTGAATGCATCCAGAGACTTGGCCTCCACTGCCTTCTGGGGCAGAGCATTCCACATATCCACCACTCTCTGGGTGAAAAAGTTTTTCCGCATCTCTGTTCTAAATGGCTTACCCCATATTCTTAAACTGTGGCCTCTAGTTCTGGACTCGCCCATCAGCAGGAACATGCTTCCTGCCTCCAGCGTGTCCAGTCCCTTAATAATCTTGTATGTTTCAATCAGATCCCCTCTCATCCTTCTAAATTCTAGTTTATACAAGCCCAGTCGCCCCAATCTTTCAACATATGACAGTCCCGCCATTCCAGGAATTAACCTTGTGAACCTACGCTGCACTCCCTCAATAGCAGGAATGTCCTGCCTCAAATCTGGAGACCAGAACTGCACACAATATTCCAGGTGGGGTCTCACCAGGGCCCTGTACATCTGCAGGAGGACCTCTTTACTCCTATACTCAATTCCTCTTGTTATAAAGGCCAGCATGCCATTAGCTTTCTTCACTGCCTGCTGTACCTGCATGCTTACTTTCATTGACTGATGTACAAGAACACCTAGATCTCATTGTACTTCCCCTTTTCCTAACTTGACTCCATTTAGATAGTAATCTGCCTTCCTGTTCTTGCCACCAAAGTGGATACCTCACATTAAACTGCATCTGCCATACATTTGCCCACTCACCCAACCTGTCCAAGTCACCCTGCATTCTCATAACATCCTCCTGACATTTCACACTGCCACCCTTGTGTCATCAGCAAATTTGCTAATGTTACTTTTAATCCCTTTATCTAAATCATTAATGTACATTGTAAACAGCTGCGGTCCCAGCACCGAACCTTGCTGTACCCCACTGTTCACAGCCTGCCATTCCAAAAGGGACCTGTTAATCGATTATCTTTGTTTCCTGCCAGCCAGCCAATTTTCAATCCATGTCAGTACTCTGCCCCCAATACCTAATTTTGCCCACTAATCTCCTATGTGGGACTTTATCAAAAGTTTTCTGGAAGTCCAGGTACACTACATCCACTGGCTCTCCCTTGTCCATTTTCATAGTTACACCCTCAAAAAAAACTCCAGAAGATTAGTCAAGCATGATTTTCCCTTCATAAATCCATGCTGACTCGGACTGATCCTTCTGTTGCTATCCAAATGTGTCGTAATTTTGTCTTTTATAATTGACTCCAGCATCTTTCCCACCACTGACGTCAGGCTAACCAGTCTATAATTCCCTGTTTTCTCTCTCCCATGGGTGATGGGTGTGGGGAAGTGTAATAGGGTGAGGCTGTACTGTAGAATTCCATGGTGAGCTCAGCCCCAAGTCTGGGACCTAACACTGGAACTCCCAGAAGCTCTCAGCAGCTTCCAGTCCTTTTGTTTCCCAAGCAAAAACAGCTCCATATTTCAAATGGCTCCATGCCAAATAAATGGCTGTCATTGAGTTTGACATCTGGTGACTCTAGGAACTCAGCAATGACTAGAAGGATGATGCATTGTTTAATAGATATTGTGCATTGTTCTATGGAAGCTGCACTATTCTGGAGCACACAAAGGAAATATCAGGTAAATCCAGAATTTCTGCTGGGTCTAGGAGAGAGCAGAAGACTGATGGAGAACTCTAGTCAGGAGGCCTCATCCAGGTAGAAGGCTTAGACCGGTATATGGCTTTATGATTGAATCAGGGTTTGGCTTGAGACAGTACATCACTCCAAGAGCAACTGGAGTCACAAATTTGGTTTCATTTAATGGATTGGGGATGGAGACCAATCAGAAAAATTTTAAAGGTTAGTGGTGGTGGTGATTGGGGAGTTGAGTAAGCTTGGTTGAGGGGAGGGTTGTTACTGTGAATAGTCTGGGGCCTGAAGAACAGAAGGCAACTAAGGGAGCTGAGCTGAAATCTTAGACTTGGAGAGCAGTGCAATTTCAAATATAATTGTTTTGCAGGAGCTCTGTGACAGGTATACTTCAGGAAAACTTGATTGCATTTCCTGGCAATAAACTAAGAGAGAATTACATGGGGATAGATGTCATTCCATGCATGTTTGATACCAAAAATATGCTACCATGCAAATGTGACTTGTGACCAGAGAATTTCCAAAGTGGTGCATTCCAACTCAAGTTTTAACTACGTATACAGCACTGAGAAAAATCACCAGGGCACATATACTGTAAAAGATTAGCTTTATTTGTCACATGTACATTGGGGCATACAATGAAATGATTGTTTGGCATCATTGATGTGCAGGGGGCATCCCACAAGAGTTGCCACACATCTGGCATCAACAGAGCATACCCACAACTTATTGATCCTAACTGTACATCCTTGGAATGTGTGGGGGAAACCAGAGCATCGGAGGATACCCACGACATCACAGGAAGAATGTACAAACTCCTTATGGATGGTGGCGTGAATTGAATCTAAATCTGTAACCGCTGGCACTGCAAAGCGATTGTGCGTACAGCTACGTTATCGTGTTACTGTGCATATGAATTTCTTTGGTCGGATATATTCTAATAAATCATAATGTTGATGTAATCTCACAGAAATGCTTCGGATCTTAACATATTTAAGATTTCTGACACTTTAAGGTCTTTTGAGGAAAATTATTGACTTCCAATTTCCATGAAAAAGTTCAAACTATCAAAGAATACATTTCTAAATTACAAGTAGAATCCCTGAATAATTAAGTAATATAAGCAGATTTTGACTTACTTGTTCTTTGTTCCTGTACCTTAACTGAACCCTGAATTTTGCTGTTTCTATTTTCATCTGCTAATAACATTTGCCATTTCGTGGGTGGATTGTCTTCAATTAGACTTTATAATTAAGAAAGCAAAACACTGGGTAAAACAAATATACCGTTGATTCTCAGCGAGGTTATATTGTAACTGTAAATGACCTGGCACAACTACTTGGGACAGTATAATTTTATTTTAAATTTCATAATCCCAACCGTCCATAATCAACTTACAACTTAATCACTTGTGTTTTGATTATATGTGGAAAATTGTTTCACACTAATAACCTCAGTTTAAACAATAATGTTTTTTAGTGGAGTGTATCCTGCACTGTAAATCTCCACGATTAAATTGACAGCCTAACGTAATTCATTATTGTTGCAAATTATCAACAGGACTAAGATTGTTATTAACAAAGGTAGCATTGGGACGACATGCATTACTTATGGACAAAAATTGGATTATTTCTAACTCAGTGATACAAGGAGCACATCATGTTGAAGATAGTGAATCATGTGCAATTTAGTGTTGCTGCTGGGACATCATTTTTATTTTATAACTTACCATCCTGCCACATCACCACAGCAATAGAGACGGCTGGCAGGTGGTTTTGTGGACTGCATCGTGGAAGAGTGAAACATGCTGGAGGTCAGATGGGGGTATTTCACACTTAAATCATCATTATTAGCACCCCTCAGCACGGCCTCCTTCACTTCAATAAGGCTCTCGAATTAAAAAGGTTAGTTCAGCTAAGCTGTTTTTGTCCTTTATTTTCACACTGTTATTGTATTTGTATTTTAATTCACTTACAATAGGTCAATGTTTTAAATTAATGCATTGTTTTAAATTTATTTTAATAATTATTTAACTTGCCTATTTTTAAATGTTTCTGGATTTGGAATGCTCAGGAAATTATAGGGTGTGGAATATCACATGGAGGTGGTAAGCAAATTATACCAGGATATTAATATCCCATACGAATGATGATGAATGGAAATTATATTGGGTATGAGAATGCCATTTGCAAAATAGGAATTGGTCTGATGGAAGTCACTTCAATGTTGTCTTGTTTTTGGAAAGCCATTTAATTTGCCACCATGCACTCCAAACTATAATACAATTCATTTTAATCATTTGTGCTCTGGGTATCATTGGTTAGGCTGCTATTTGGGGTAATTGGTTTACAAACAGAGGCAGCGAGAAGTGAGACTGCTAGAAAGAAGAGGCTGATGATGGGACAGAATTGGAGTCAACAGGATGAGTTGCAATGTAAAAGGCGGCTAAAATTGACAAAAGGTGATGAATACAGGATTGAAGGTGTTACATTTGAATGCACACAGTACATAGAATAAGGTCGATGTACTTGAAGCACAGTTACAGCCACAAAAGTGCAATCAAAACATTAGAAAGCGGTGACATAGAGTTGGAAGGTGTAGAATTGTTGTGGGTAGAGTTAAGAAACTGCAAAGGTAAAATGACCCTATGGGATTTGTATACAGACCCCTGAACATTAGCAAAGATGTGGGCTTCAAATTACAATATGAGATAGAAAATGCATGTCAAAGGAGCGATGTTAATAGTCAGAAACAGAATCAGGTTTATTATCACCGGCATGTGTTGTGAAATTTGTTAACTTAGCAGCAGCAGTTCAATGCTATACATAATATAGAAGAAAAATAAATGGATCAATTATAGTAAATGTACATTGGAGATTAAAAATTGTGCAAAAACAGGAACAATATATATTGAAAAAGTGAGGTAGTGTTCACAGGCTCAACGTCCATCCAGAAAGCTGATGGCAGAAGGGAAGAGGCTGTTCCTGAATCACTGAGTGTGTACCTTCAGGCTTCTGTACCTCCTACCTGATGGTAACAGTGAGAAAAGGGCATGCCCTGGATGCTGGGGGGTCCTTAATAATGGACGCCGCCTCTCTTCTTGAAGATGCCCTGGGTACTTTGTAGGCTTGTAACCAAGGTGGAGCCGACTAAACCCACAACCCTCTGCAGCTTCTTTCAGTCCTGGGGGATTTCAGTATGTAGGTAGATTGGGGAAATCATTATATCTGTGATGGAAGCTAAGAGGGATAATTTGTAGAAAAAGATTGCTCTTTAGAGCAGCCCATGGTGAAGTCTACTAGGGGATCAGCTATTCTGGATTGGATGTTGTGTAATGAATTGGAATTGATTAGCAAGTTTAAAGGAACACTTAGGGGAAAGTGATCATAATTTGATAGAACGCACCCTGCAATTTGAGATGGAGATGCTAAAGTCAAATATATCAGCATTATTGTGGGGTAAAAGGAATTACAGAGAACTATATGAGAGAGGGGCTGGTCAAAAAGGATTGGAAGGGAACACTAGCAAGGGCAATAGCAGAGCACCAGTGGCTGGAGTTTGTGGAAGGAATTCAGAAGGGGAAGGATGGATATATTCTCAAAGAAGAGAAGGTATTCTAAAGGCAAAATGACACAACCATGGCTACAAGAGAAGCCAAAGCCAACATAAAAGCCAAAAAGACCTATAATAAAGCAAAGATTAGTGGGAAGTTAGAAGATTGGGAAGTTTTTAAAAACCAATAGAAGGTAACTAAAAATTCATAAATAAAGAAACTATGGAATATGAAGGTAAGCTAGCCAATAATATCAAAGAGGATACCAAATGTTACTTCAGATATATAAAGTGTAAAAGAGAGGTGAGTAGATATCGAACCACTAGAAAATGATGCTGGAAAGGTAGTAATGGGTGACAAGGAAATGAAGAACTGAATGAGTATTTTGCATCAGTTTTCACTATGGAAAACACTAGCAGTATGCCAGAAGTTAAGATTGTCAGTGGGCAGAAGTGAGTGAAGTTGTTATTAGTACAGAGATGGTGCTTGGGAAACTGAAAGGTCTAAGGTGGATAAGTCATCCAGACCAGATTGTCTACAACCCAGGGTTCTGAAAGAGGTTTCTGAAGAGATGGTGGAGGCATTATTAATGATGTTTCAAGAATCATTTGTTTCTGGCATGGTTCTGGATGACTGGAAAATTACAAAGTCACTGCACTCTTCAAAAAGGGAGAGAAGCAGAGAAAGGAAATGATAGGCCAGTTAGTCTGACCTCAGTGGTGGAAAGATGTTGGAGTTGATTGTCAAGGATGTAGTTTTGGGATACTTGAAGGCACATGATAAATTGAGTTGAAGTCAGCATGGTTTCCTTGAGGACAAACCTTGCCTGAAAAAATCTGTTAGAATTCTTTGGAGAAATAAGAAGCAGGTTAGACAACAGAGAATCAGTGGATGTTTACTTGGATTTTCAGAAGACCTTTGACAAGGTGCCACAAATGAGGCAGCTTAATAAGTTAAGAGCCCATGGTATTACAGGAAAGACACTAGCATGGATGGAGTGTTGGTGCCAGCAAAGAGTAGGGATAAAGAAGCCTTTTCTTGTCAGCTGCTGGTGACCTGTGGTGTTCCATGGGTCCACGTTGGAACTGCTTCTTTATATGTTATGTATCAATGATTTGGTGATGGAATTGATGGCTTTGTGGCCAAGTTTGCAGCTGATATAATATAGGTGAAGGGGCTGGTAATATTGAGGAAGCAGAGAGACTGCAAAAGGAGTTAAACTGATGATGAGAATAGGTAAATAGGTGGCGGATGGAATACAGTGTCACAAAGTCTAAGGTCATGCACTTTGGTAGAACAAATATAAGCGCAGACTATTTTCTAAATGGAGATAAAATTCAAAAATTTAAATGCAAAGTGATTTGGGAGTGGAAGTGCAGGATTCCCTAAAGGTTAATTTGCAGGTTGAGTTGACGGTGAGGAAGACAAATGTAATGTTAGCATTCATTTCAAGAGGACTAGAATATAAAAGCAAGACTGTAATGTTGAGACTTTATAAGACACTAGTGAGGCCTCACTTGAGTATTGTGAGCAGTTTTGGGCCCCTTATCTAAGAAAGAATGTGCTGACATTGGAGAGCATTCAAAGGAAGTTCATGAAAATGATTCCAGGATTGAAAGGCATATCATATGATGAAATTTGATGGCTCTCGGCCTATACTCACTGGAATTCAGAAGAATGATTAAGATTTCTATGAGATCCCATTGAATGTTGGAAGCACTCAGTAGAGTGGATGTTCCCTGTGTTTGGGGTTTCCAAGGCAAAATGACACAACCTCAGAATAGAGGGATGTCCATTTTGAATAGAGATGAGGAGGAACTTCTTTAGCCAGAGAGTGGTGAATCTGTGGTATTTGTTGTCACAGGTGGTTGTGGAGGCCAAGTCATTGGGTATACTTAAGGCAGAGGTTGATAGATTCTTGATTAGCCAGGGCATGAAGGGATATGGGGAGAAGGCAGGAGACTGGAGCTGAGAGAAAAACGGATCAGCCATAATTAAACAGTGGAGCAGACTTGATGGGCCAAATAATTCTACTATATCTTGGTACCTGTTCTTGTGTCTACTCCAGTAGGCAGCTATGGGCCACATTTTGGTGTTTGAAGTCAGGTAAGGTTCAGAATGCTGTTGAGTTTGTATAACAAAATGGATGATGTGGCTCAATTGGTAGTAATCTGCCATCTGAGTCCTGGCCCATGGGTTTGGAAGCTCATGCTATAACCACAATCTAAGGTGACTCCAGTGCAATTATGGGGAAGTGCTGTACTGTCAGAATCAATGTGTTTCAAGTGAAGTATTAAGGCTAATGACTCGTGGTTATAATTATCCCATCCAAAGAACAGTAGGTTTATCCGTGGTGTGCCAGCCAAAAAATTATCCTTTTTCAACATTACAAAGTAGATTAGATTATTTGGACATTATTGTATGGTGGGTGGGGGTTGAGTCATACCACGTACAGCCACTGTGTTCATTTGCAATGCATAAAAATGACCTGGGTTCTGTAAAACTTTGATCAAAATGTTTAATTTTACCAGTGGCAGATAATAGGCATTAAATCAGATTTTGCCCTGTTTGTACCCCCGCAAATTAAACATTTCTGCCTTAGATTCCAAAAATACCAAAAATATTGTCTTTTTTTGGTAGATCTACAACAGACCTTTCAGATTTGAATAGTGTTTGTCAGTTGGGTTCATAAATCTTTCCATGGGTAAATGGCTGAAGCCTGATCCCCACCACCTGTCAAGAGTCTGCAGTTTTCATCCTGGTGATGCATTGCAGTCCATGGATCCAATAATAGAATACAGTACCTAAGGAGGCTGCTCAGCTCACGGTGCTTGGACTGGCCCATTGGTAGAGTACCTAATTACTAACCTGCTTTCTTTCATGGGATTTTGTTTTCCCTTTCCAACTAATTCTTCTCTAGATATTACAATTTGCTTTCATGAGTCTTCAGCATCACACATTCAAAATAGTTCAAGTTTATTGTGATGGGCATCCATACGCAAGGTGTAACTGCCATGAACATTGCTTCTTTACAGCTGCAACACAGTGCAAACATGAATTATGCGAACTTAAATTACCATAAATTATGCATCACAGAGCAATTTGCTGTGTATTTTATTTTTTATTTAGATTCAGTGTGGAATCGACCCTTTCAACCGTGTGAGCTGTGCATTCCAGCAACTCCTGACAACCCCGATTTAACCCTAACCTAATCGCTTGACAGTTTACAATGACTAATTAACCTACCGGCCTGTCTTTGGACTATGGGAGGAAACTGGAGCACTTAGAGAAAACCCACATATGTACAGAGACACCTTGCTTATAGAGGATGCTGGGATTAAACTCTGAACTCCGACGCAACAAACTGTAATGGTGTTACACTAACTGCTATGCTACTGTGGGACAAGATAAAAGTTTCTTTGTGTCATCTCCAATTCCTTTTCTAATCTCCTTATAGTTATGTTCTCTGGTTTCTGCTGGAAGCACTCTCTCTTTAATTAATTAAAACTTAATTATTTTGAACAGTTGTGCCAAATCTCATAACTACCCTGCTTTCAGAGAAGCAATCCTTTCTTATCCAGTCTCCCCACTTAACAGAAGTCACCCATAGCTGGCAAATTTCTTGTGCACCTGTCTAATTCCTACCCAGCATGTCGCCCAAGATCTGAACATTGTCTTTTTAAGATAATTTTCTTTCTTTCTACCCTTTTCTTCCATTAATAAAACCAAAGTTCCTTGTACTTATTGAACATACTTGTCAACCTGTCCTGCCTATTTCAGTGACTGGATTCCATTTATTCCTTGGTCATTTATTAATATAGTCTAGAACACTAATCACAATTGACTGGAAGAGTAAAATTGAAGAGAGTAAAAACTCAAATAGTACTCGGTACCATTGTCATGTGGAAAATAGATTCACTGGGCTTTGAGCTTGACCCAATGATATATGGTCGCCATCATTTATGTAGCATCGATGTGTACATGTCCTTCACCAGACTGCCCAAAATGGAGGAGGAGCATTCAGAATGTGTGTTGGGAGCATAATAGTAGAATGAGTACAGCATTTCACAAGCTGTCAATTTCTGAATTATGACTCAGATTAATTTCATTGGGGGAAGTACATTTGGAGGGGATATAGAAGGAGGTGTTTAAAAAAAAAGTCGCCTTATTTGAACTGAAGCTGCACAATTGGAAATGTTTACTATTTTAAAATCAACCTGAAACAGAGGAAAATCTCCACTCTCACACCCAATGCAAAGCATGTTTGCACTTTGTATGTCTTTTACATATTTCAGGACAACTCAAAATCACCTTGTGGCTTTCAGTGTGAGTAAATAAAGCAAGCGTCAAGAGTTCATCTGCATTTCCATGTTGGTCCGGACATTCCCATTAGCCAGGGCAATAAGCAAACTGCTCTTACCTGAACTTCCTCATGCAGTCTTCACCTCAACAGACCAGATTTATCATTCCTTTAAAATATGAGTCACAAACCTGGGGTCTGCAGACCCTTTGCTTAATGGTATTGGTGCATGGCATAACAAAAGTTTGGGGACCCCTGCTCTAAGAGATAGTTCTCTGTAAATAATACAATGCAGGACCAGAAAGACTCGGGGCTTCAAACATTGAAAACCGGCCTACTGAGTCAAATTAATGTTTGCAAATTGATATTCTGATCAGACTCTGAGTTGCAATTCTGATTAAGTCTTTCAGTAAGTTAGGAGTTATATTGGAGAAAAGCGAAAGATTGAGGTAAGTGAAAGCACTCCAGGGCAAAATGGTCCCAGTGCTATTCGAGCTGTGTGGAATGTTTAATGTGGCAGGCAGCAGACGAATGGAAAAGGTTGCAGTGAATAAATATCCTGGAGTCTGACTTGCTTAATCTTGAAGACCAAGATGTACTTGTACAGATCATTTCATTGGGCAATTCGTTAAGGCCGTAGTATAATGAGGTGAACTGTGCATAGTCTAAAATCCCAGATACAATTCTGTGAATTCTTAAGTCTGTAGATTAATTGTTGCTTATAGTGTTAAAAAAACAGTAAGATTGCTAGATATGTGACTAATAGGAAAATAAAAAGTTCCTGTTTTGACATCCAGTGTCAATGTGAGGTGAGGCCTTAAAGAAGTGGAGAATGAAGCCTTCTTCATTTGTTCACAGATCAGTGCAGTAATGCAGCTGATTGTCAACATCATCACAAGTATCTTTCCTAACCAAGCACTGAGTACAGTCCCTGAGGAGCATTTTCTATTATATTTATTGAGCCATACCTGATTATATTTGATCTTTGCATTTGGAAATGGAATGCAATGAAGGATTTCCATTAGCAGCAGTAGCTATGTTTTATTTCTAATATTTAGCAAGGTTATTGATGAAAGAACTTATTTTATAGCAGCAGTTTAAAAAAAAAGAAAATTAGAGAAATTGCTCATCATGTGATTGCTTTAATCTAGAAGTTTCAAATTTAAATACTGCTCACTCTGCAGCACCAGTAATTAGCTGTAGACCAGTGACTTTGGATTGCTGGTACTAAATAAGTCATCTCAGAGTAACGGCTTGTTTCTCCACCAACTCAGCAGAGAGTAAACAATCTGCTTTACCGCCATACAGGGGGAGCATCGGTAACAAAGCACAGCTTATCAGCAAAGCATTGGAACAGACGTTCACAAACTTCAGACATAGACAAGATTAAAATTGTGTGGACCTTTACATTGTTACATTGGGAGGACTCAATTAGGCAGATGAGGCGTTCCCTATTGCTGCTGGATTTCTCCTGCAGAAATATAATCATTGCTATGAGGTACAAAACGATCAGTTTTCACCAGCTAACGTTGAATGCAGTAGGAAATAATATAGGAAAAAAAGCTGCTGAAGTAATGATATTCTGTCTATGTGTATCTTTAGCATTATTTATTATGATACAGTATATGTAATATTCAATAAGCAGAAATTCAATTTGCTCTTATTATTAATTTGTCAGTGGACTATATGATGTTGAAATAAACCTTTTGAAGTATTTGGTCCAAAAGTGATTGATGTATGTTTTGACTACTGGTCGTCTGGGCTAGCGTTTTTTTTTCCTTTTTCCAGCAGGATTTGGGTGTTATTTTTGTACGCCTTTAATGGAGGTAATTAATTTTCCTGTTGATTGTGGGGCAGATATGAAACCATTTATTGCCAGGCTTCAGTTGGGTTGTGATTGCTTTTGCTACCCAGCCTAAAGGTGTTCTCATTTTTGCATGAATTGGCTCTGCATCAACAGCCACGCCTATAGAAAATAGAAACACAACTGCAGATGCTGCAAATCTGAAATAAAAACAATCTGAAATAAAATCTGAAATATGAACAAGCAAAGTGAGTATGCCCACAAGAAACCAAATCTCAGGATTGAACAGTAATCTGGAAACACACTGTGTATACACTTTGATAATAAATTTGCTTTGAACTTTTGAACTTACTGGAAGCACTCAGCCGGTCAGGCAGTATCTGTGGTAAAAGAAGCAGTGTTAACATTTCAAGTGCTGCCCCTTCATTTTTTCCTCTCTCTCCTTCAATAATCTATTAAACAGAAGTCTCCATAACCATTAAAGTCATCTTAGCAACTATAGCTTCATCTGAGCTGCTACTTTCCTATTGTCCTACGTATACTGCTCCTCAGCCAATTTAAAACTAATCTCACTTTTGCAGTCCTGATGAATGGCTTTTAACTTGCTGAGTGTTCCTAGCACTTTACAGTTGTAACCTCACCTACCACCAAACAGCTGATGTAAAGAAGCCGGATATCACATTGCTGCAGGGGCAAAATAATCTCGAGGTTCTGGCTAAGATATTTGAAAAGGGGAAAGTAGAGTTGAGAGTCCAAATTAAAATGGTGTTTATTTGACTTTGTTTAAAAGGCAACATTTTGCAACACTTTCTACCTTCCCAACATTGATCACTTCTGCAAGAGTTTAGAATTGAAAAGCTAACAATATCTAGTGCAAATCCTCATTTAATTCCATTTCCCAATGCTGTCCTGAAATGCATGTTATTGGTTTCATACCAGTTACCAACAGCACTTCTATGAGTAGTAAATTTCCATTGTCATTTAATAGATTTCACCTTTCCTTCAGGTGATCTGTTGGAATCCTCATCCATGTCTTTTAAACTTGAGCAAACAATATACCCGTATTAGACCTCCCATTTTCTATCCTCCTTCAATTCAAGGTTGTTCAATCTATTTCTGCTTGTGCTCCAAGCAGCAACATATCAGGCTCTTCTTTACTCCTGCTCTCACTGATCTAGATCGACTCCCAGTTATGAGGTGGTTCAGTGTTAAAGTTCTCAGCTTTGATTTCAGATCCCTGCGCTGTGTTGGCCCTCCTTTTCTCTAGAATCTCCTTAGCATTATAATCCCCTGAGGTGTCAGTTCTCCAGTTCTAGCTTCCTGGGTGTCCCTGAATTCATTCATTCATTCCATCTTGAGGCTTGTACAATCATCCACTCAGTTCCCAAGTTCTGGAATTCCTTCTTTAAACCTACCTGGTGGAAAGATGGCAAGGCAACTGTCTGTCTTTGTTCTTTGACCATCTTTATGGCCTTGTCATGGAATTATGTGTCATTGTTGGGGAACATGGTTGAAAAGTTACTTTGGCTTTTGGCAATTCAGCCAAATCTTTCCATTTTAGCTTAGCAGAAGTTCGTAGAATTCAGCTACTGTGATCACTATGACTGAAGTTTTTGTGGTGATTCTTTTCATTGCTTGGGTGCGTTTGGGAAACTCCTGTGAAATCCCAGAGAAGATGGTCAATGTCATGTTTAAAAATTACCCTCAGCTAGAATCCCAAAGATAGACAGATCACCCTTCCCTGAACTCTTAGCACAATCATCCCACCAATCCACTTTGCAAAATATTCTTTGCAACATGAAAAAGAATAAAGGGTCAATATTTTAAGCCTAAACTGCTGAGTTCCTCTAGCATTCACTGAAAGTTGCTTTGGGTTTCCCACATCTGCAGATGTTCTCATATTTATTCTCTGGCAAGCTTTTTGTAAATGTTGTTGATACTGGTGTCTTGAACCTTGTTTTTAAGTTTGGCTAATTCTCTGATTCTACTTTGCACATCTGCAATAATATTATGTCTTACGAGAACTGAGGACTTGGAGAGAGCCCAGACCCAACTGGTACCAATGAATAAATTAAGTTATTCAGTTGGGTTGCAAATGAATGGTACACAACTGGGTAAAAGTAACTACATTTTCCTACTAAAGTCTAACTGTTAAAAGTTTGAGCTTTGTGATTTTACATAAATATCATTACGCTGTGAACTTTCACTATAAGGACAGGCTGATGAACTTTGTGTTTTTTTAAGAAGTTGTTTAGTTGTTTAACTTTCTCTGTGTGGCAGGCTAAACAAGCAGATAAGGTATTTTTTTGAAAGCTGAAGGACAGGGTCATTGGAGGACTCAAAGATAACTGCTGCGACCAGGTGCGGTCTTTCGCTGTTCAGGGTGATTAAACTGAGACAGTACAAAAAAATAACAACATAACTTCATAGGGCATCATTAATATGGAAAAATGTCCCAGGGTGTTTCACAAAGCTAAAGCAGTTAACAATTTATGTGAAAATAAAAGAGATTCTGCATTTGGAATCAGGAAACATTATTTGCTGTTTTGCAACATTTCTGACCTGTATCTTCTGTAGATTTTGACTGCAGGCATTTGAGGATGAGAAAGGTAGAAGAGCATAACTCCTGCCCCAAACTTAAACCAAAGGGGGGGTTAATTTCAAGTAATTACTTTCTCTTGTGGTTTGAGCCTGGATGACTGAGTGGAGAAGAGATTGGGAAATATACAAGAGGCAAAAGTTGAAGGATTGCAAAATTAGTTTTACAATATAAAATTCCAAGCTATGATAACTAATTGGTATGGATTATCCCACTGATGTGAACTCGGTGTCACCATTGGTTTATGGAGAACAATTAATATTAGTCTTGAGAAGCTTTATGGTAACATTTCAAATTAGACAAAATTGCACAGATGAACCGAACTGGCATTAAATTTTCTGATGAGAATATATGATTTAATCATTTGGGAATTCTGTATCTTAAAATGCTTTTGGCATTTTTACAAAACTCACTTCAGCAGCTGTGGAATAACTTTTGCGAATCTCAGTGGTGCCAAATTAAAATTTACTGCTGAGAATTACAGCTAAGCCAGCTATGATGTCCCATAATCCTTTGGGATTGCCAAGGATGCCGCTGGGTTTAATGAATTTTGTTGGGTTTAATGAATTTTGTTAGGTTTAACATCTGGTTCAGATTCTCTAACTTGTTATGGTTTGTATTCATTAATAATCATCCTTCAATTAGTTTTCCATCATTCTGTGGGTGAAAGCACCTCGTTAATGAGAGATGTCAGAGGAGAATGGCTAGACTGATTCTGGAAGACAGGAAGGCAACAGTAACTCAAGTAACCATGCATGACGACAGTGGTGTGCAGAAGAGCATTTCTGAATGCACCACACATCAAACCTTGAAGTGAAAGGGATCCAGCAGCAGAAGACCATGAGCATACACTTTATCAGGTACAGGAGTTATGTGATAAAGTGGCCACTTAGTGTGTAATAAATCGCAGAGTTCAGGGAAATACATGTGATGTCCAGGCCTAAATTTATCACTCATTCAGCAATATTATACCATATCATCAGATTATTATTATTATTGTTTATAAGTGGGATTGGATTGTTGTGCACATTGGATTCAACGGCAATAACATTTCAAAACATAGTTATAGGCTGTTGGCTTTTGAGATGGACTGACCCATGAAGAAAGTGACATGAATTCAAGTTCACTCTTTGTTGATTTTAACTTCAAAGAGCGAAGTGACATGATAACTTCTGAAGACGAAGTAAAATTCTGACACATGACAATAAATCTTGATTTCATAGAACTGGTATAAAATTGATGAGAACAAGTTAGGAATCTGCGTGGTAATTCTCCTAATTCTTCTTTCTATTATGGATGTTGTAGGTAGCTACACTCAGCAGCCACTTTACAGCTGTACACCTAGTTAATGCAAATATCTGCTCAGCCAATCATATGGCAGCGACTTGTACATAAAAACACACAGATATGGTTAAGAAGTTTAGTTGTTGTTCAGAGCAAACATCAGAATGGGGAAGAAATGTGATCTCAGTGACTTTGACTGTGGAATGATTGTTGGTGCCAGACAGGATGGATTGTGTATCTCAGAAACTGCAGCTCGCCTGGGATTTTCATGCACACCAGCCTCTATAAATTACAAAGAACAGACAGCCTAGTTCAAGGTGCCTAAGAAAACGGACACTGAGTGTATTTTACACTGACATGGTGAACAATGACTAACTATATTAATAAAACATTCTTTTGGATTCTATGGAAGATCCTGTTTATTTTCCTTTCAACATCTCACATTTTAACTGCCTGTGGTAACTAGAAACAGTCAGAAAAAAAGATAGTTGGTGACCTCTTCCCAACTCGTGTATCTGGATGTATGGTTCAATACTATAAACTTCGAACCCTGTGAGCTGCTTTGGTCTCTTTGTTTATGTACTTACCTTGGAAATAATTCAGGGAAGGTTCATTGAGTTGTTTCCTGGAATAGAAGTGTGAATTTGAGGAAAGATAGTGTAAGTTATAGAGTTCAGAAGAGTAGTGTGATTTTATCAAAACCTGCAGTATTATGAGAGGGATTGATTGGGTAGATGAAGAGTTTTGAGGAAAACCCAGTGACCTGAAATATTAACTGTGTTTCTCTCTATACAATGTAGCCTAATCTGCAGAAAATTCTGAGAGTTTTCTGTGATTATTAGAATTTTAATACATGCAGCATTTTACTTTCAGTCTAGAGGATATTTCCCAGTGAGTGGGAATCCAGGAGATAGACTTTCAAAATGTTGGAGTGGGGGGAGGGGCAGAGGTTAGGTAGGTCGATAGTTTAAGTTAGAAGGAGAATTCCTTATCCTGGAGCTACCTGTGAATCAGAGATCCTTACCCTGATGCCTGTGGCACCTGCTGCATTGAATGAATTCAAAGCTGAGCCAGGCAAAAATTTTGGATGAGAGGGAGTTTGAAGGGGATGGGGAGTAAGCATGGAAGTGGGCCTTAGTAAGATTGGATCATGATCTTACTGATCGGCAAAGCAGGCCCAATGGAATATATGGCCAATTCCTGCTCCGATTGCTTCATGTGTTGAAATAACTTCTGCGCAAGTCTTGTTGCAGCTCTCAATTTTTCTGAAAGGGGAGGGAGGAGTGACATCCAAGCTGCTCTGCTGAACAGCTATGGCAACAGCTTCTTTAGTGCAGTCCGGTTACACATCATTAGATGGTACGGCCTTCTTCACAGGACACCGCTCACATACTGCAGAATCCACACGGTATGTGTTACCGTGGAGTCTCACAACCACCCCCCCCCCCAACCAACCCCTGCAATTCAAGTTCATTGTTGTCAATCAGCATGAATAGACAGGTTATAAATGCCATTAAAATCACTGGTTGCAGCAGCAGCATAGTACGCTACAAGACAAACAAATTTGCATGAAGTTACAAAATATACACAACTTGCATGCAAAATAAGCAACAAAATAGACATAAAATCCAAGGTAAATAAAAAGAAAAATCCGAGGTTGTGTTAAGAATCTTTGGTGAAGTCGAGAGCCAGCTGGCAGTAGGGAGAATTTATTGTTGAAGGGCAGGTCTTCAGGATCCTGTACCACCTGCCGCAGGGCAGCAATAAGAAGAGGTATGGCCCAGATGATGTATGTGCTAAATGTTTTTTAACCACTCCATTTACCTGTTCATTGCTTTCAATGAACTATGTACTTGTACTCCTGGGTTCCTCTGTTTCATCACACTCCCTTGTACCCCATCATTCATAGCACAACTCCTATAGTAGTTTGATTTTTCAAAATGCGTCATCTCACACTTCTCTGTATTGAAAGTCATTTCCCACCTGTTGGTCCACTTCCCTGACCAATCAAGGCATGCTGAATCTCGTTAAACTTTGAAGAAAGTAGAGATGCTGGTGTGCTACCTTAATGTTTGCATCTTGGAAGATTATTTGAAGCTGCTCATTGCAGATCCGTCAATATGGGTAGATT
This sequence comes from Hypanus sabinus, assembly GCF_030144855.1. Lineage (NCBI taxonomy): Eukaryota > Metazoa > Chordata > Chondrichthyes > Myliobatiformes > Dasyatidae > Hypanus > Hypanus sabinus. The sequence continues at coordinate 41,715,133 of NC_082716.1, read as the reverse complement.
GTATACACTGCAGACACACCCTCCTGAAATCCCCAACACATGCTTACACAATGCTTTGTTGTTCCCGTGCTCTGAAGCTGACGCTTGTATTCTCCTCACATTACAAGTGGCGCGCTCTGTAATTGCTTAGTTGTAATTCCAGCTCTCTGCAGTCTACTCCCTTTGCAAGTCCAATGCCCTGATCTAAAATCCACTCCCACAAGCACACTCTGCAGTGCTCACTGTCACCCCATCACATTTCAGATTGAATGCACTACAGTACATTCAATACACAAACACCTTCTGCTCACACTGTAAAAACACGATGTTCAATCCCTTCACCTTGCATCCACCACAGCCTCTAGTCTCTACATAGCAAATATAACACACTGCTTTCACCTTATTCTGCAAATTCAATGGTCTACATTCCTCTTGTATGTAAGTGGAATGCTGTACCCTTGCATTGCATTGCAACTGCAACCCTCTGCAGTCTGCTCACATCAATACAAGCGTCCCTCACACTGTAACAGGAACAGATCTGACCGTGCATGGTGATGGAACGCTGTTGAACTGAGCTGATAAATATCTGTTTTGTTAGCTGCACATAATGTGTTGTTCCTTCAGATTGGAGGTAATATTTCACTTTGGAAATAAGTGACAATTGTCAGCAATGGCTACAGGGCTAAAACATCAGAATGCTGAAGGAACTGTAACCTTTGAACTGATATCAGTGTTGAAATTTGTGTTTTCTCATTGATTTTCTTTTTTGTCATGTGGTTGGCTGCTCGTATCAAGAGAAAAAGGCAATCATGTTCCCAGTTTCCGAGAAATCCTTCCAATGCATTGCACACCTTATCTGCACAGTCCATCACATGACTGGTTAGTGCACAGAGTTCAACATGAACCAGGGCCAGATTTAGCAAAGCAACCATCCATTTTGTCATGTGACCAGAAGGTTCATGTAAAGGAGACGTGCTCCCCATAGTTAGTGTTTTCAGTGTATTTAATTTAGTGGCAGCTTAAATTAATTTTCATTAAGGGCAAAATCTGAATAAGTGGCAAATTTTTACCTGATTCTCCCTTAATTGCATATTAGTTTCTTTGAGCTAGATATATTTCCTCCTTCATCACGAACACAAACAATGGGATAATTCATGTAGGATGTATATTAACCTGGACAATGAAATGAAAGACCTTCATGTATTGCAGAGTGAAACAGTTGATACCAAAAGGGATTTAGAGATCACTTAGTATTTGATCTTTGTCAGAGGCAATTTAGCAGAATACACTTCAGTTTTAACAATCTGCATGCAAACAATTTTTATTGCAAATATGAAAATAATATTTCATAGACTATAGGGCAGTATAGAACAGGTGCAATCTCCTCTGCCCACAGTGTTTATGTCAACAAGGATGCCAATTTACACTATTTCCTTTTGCCTGTACTTGCCAGCTGGAGGTGTGGTGGCATTCTGCACTGGACCTTGAGGCGCGTGGTTCTGGGTTCAAATCTGACTGGCTCCTTGTACACTGTCGATCCTTGCTGGGTTGAGCATTGAGCTAGCAACTTGGCCTCATAAAACAAAACAGGCTAATGCCAAGAAAACAGCAAAGGTTGCCACTCAGTGCACCACAAGGTGTGGAGAGGAACACATTTTGCTTGCCTGTGGTCAATATCCCTCTGTTCCCTGCCTGTTCACGTAGCTGCAGTACAGCTTCTGAAATGTTGTTGCTACCTGCATCCACCATCTTCTGTCATTTTGCATTTCATATCAAGGGTATTTCAGGCACCCACCACTCTTTGACCAAAGCAAAAAATTTTAAGCAAATCTCCTTGAAAATATTTTCCCCTGTGGTGAACTACATATACCTGTCTGGACACGCCCCCTGCTGACTGCTCCTGTGGCTCCTCCCACAGACCGTGGCTCCTCCCACAGACCCTGGTATAAAGGCGATTGAGGCCTGAACCCGGCCCTCAGTCTCCAGGATGTAGTATGGTGGTCACTCACTGCTTGTTCTTTCTTCCAGTCAATAAAAGCCGATATCTCGCCTCACGTCTCAGAGAGTTATTGATGGTGCATCAATTTTATTGACTGGAAGTTTTAAAACATGGAAAGTATTTTACGTCCGGAAAAATTGGATTTGGACCCCCAAAACCCTGAAGCAGCTCTTGCCTTTGAACTCTGGCTTGCATGCTTCCAATCATACTTGGAGGAGGTTAGTGCAACTGAGCCCGCTGTTATGCACCGAATTCACCTCTCGAGGATCACCCCGAAAGTTTACTCACTTATCAGGGACCTGCCGACCTACCAAGGGGCACTGGACGCCCTCAAAAGACAGTACCTGTGGCCGGTGAACACCGTCTACACAAGACATTGCTTAGCTATGCGACGACAGCGGCCTGGAGAGTCGAGCGCCGAGTTTCTCTGAGCACTACAGACACTTGTGCGAACTTACAACTGCAAAACTCTCACGGCGGAACAGCATGCGGAGCTCCTCATACGAGACGCCTTTGTTACAGGGATCAGGTCAGTGTACGTGCGCCAGCGGCTGCTGGAAAATGCCGATCTTACCTTACGCTTGGTGATCGAGGTGGCCGACACGCTGGAGGCTGCTCTGCACAACGCTGACGCTGTCCAGCTATGTGATCCCCCGCCGGTTCCGTGGACACCTCAGACCCCGCCGCCGCCGGTTCCCGCGAGCGAATTCGCCAATGCCGCTACCAGTCGAGATTCCACGAACTCCCCGAACCTGACCACAGCTGCTACCCGTCTCAAGCCCGCGCAGTGTTACTTCTGCAGACTCGAAAAGCACCCCCGAAAACGCTGCCCGGCCCGAGAAGCGACCTGTTCCAGCTGCAGGAAGAAGGGTCATTTCACCAAGGTCTGTAAGTCTAAACCACGAGCGGGGTTGGGCAGTGCTGCGTGTGAGGCATGGGGGCCGCCATCTTGCCTGCCCGCCTCGTGCGAGGCATGGGGGCCACCATCTTGCATGCCTGGATGGGGACAGCCATCTTTGTCGGCGCCAACATGCCCCGCCCCCTACCCACCGGCGCTTACCGGGCACCAAGACGGCAGTTCAACTCTGGCCTCCGTAACCCTCAACCAAAGTGCCCCACACCAGCTTGCAAGGTCAATGATGGATATCCTGGTGGAGGGGCACAGGACTAGCTGCCTGTTTGACACGGGCAGCACTGACAGTTTTATTGACCTGGACACGGTGCAATGCTGCGGACTCATGACACGGCTGGTAAGCCAAAGGGTCACCTTGGCTTCTGGGTCGTATTCCACAGACATCTGGGTGGGTTGTGTAGCGACATTGTTGGTGCAGGGCACAGAATATCGGGACTTTGAGCTGCTGGTCATGCCTCAACTGTGCGCCCCTGTGCTATTGGGGCTCAACTTCCAGAGCCACCTCAAAAGTGTGACTATGACATATGATGGGCCCCTCCCACCACTCACTGTCAGGAATCCTCAGTTTTGTGGGACTTCACCATGTACCGCACTACTGACCACTCACACAGACACCGACCCACACATCCCACCCAGCACCATGCTGACAGCTGCGCTACTGACACCACTTGCAGCCTCTCCACCCTCAAGATCCTTCCCCCACCACTGTTTGCCAACCTGACCCCCGACTGTAAACCTGTGGCAACTAAAAGCAGGAGGTACAGCGCGAGGGACAGGGCCTTCATTCAGTCAGAGGTGCAGCGGCTGCTCAGGGAGGGGATCCTTGAGCCAAGCACAAGTCTTTGGAGGGCCCAGGTGGTTGTTGTTCGGACCGGGCAGAAAAATAGGATGGTCGTGGACTATAGTCAAACCACCAGTAGGTTCACGCAGCTTGACGCGTACCCCCTACCCCGCATCGCGGATATGGTCAACCAGATAGCTCAGTACAAGGTGTACTCGACAATAGATCTGAAATCTGCTTGTCACCAGCTCCCCATCCGCCCAGAAGACGGCCCCTACACCCCCTTCGAGGCGGGCGGCAGGCTCTATCACTTCCTGCACGTCCTATTCGGTGTCACAAATGGTGTCTCGGTCTTCCAGAGTGAAATGGACCGGATGGTGGACCAGTGCCAACTAAAGGCCACAATTCCCATATCTGGATAACATCACCATCTGTGGTCATGACTGGCTGGATCACAACGCCAACCTCCAATGATTTTTCCAAATGGCTGAAGCCCTGAAACTTACTTATAATAGGGACAAGTGTGTGTTTGGAACCACCCGACTCGCTATCCTTGGGTATGTCGTGGAGAACGGGGCCTACCGTATGCACCCCATTAGAACTCCCTCTTCCCACCACTCTCAAAGCCCTCAGACGGTGCCTGGGTTTTTTTCCTATTACACCCAATGGCTCCCCCATTACGCAGACAAGGCTCGCCCCCTGGTCAAGTCTACCACTTTTCCCCTCTCTGCTGAGACCTGCGCGGCCTTCAGCTGCATTAAAGGGGACATTGCCAAAGCAACGATGCATGCGGTGGACGAGACCATTCCCTTCCAAGTAGAGAGTGATGCCTCCGATTTCGTGCTTGCTGCTACCCTCAATCAGGCAGGAAGGCCGGTAGCATTCTTTTCTCGTATCCTTCAAGGCTCTGAAATTCGGCACTCCACGGTGGAGAAAGAAGCCCAGGCCATAGTGGAAGCTAATAGGCACCGGAGGCACTATCTCACCAGCAAAAGGTTCATCTTGCTGACTGACCAGTGCTCAGTTGTGTTCATGTTCAGCAAACAACAGTGGGGCAAAATCAAAAATGATAAAATTTTGAGATGGAGAATAGAACTCTCCACCTACAACTATGACATCCTGTACCGGCCTGGAAGGCTCACTGAGCCCCCTGATGCCCTATCCCGGGGAGCGTGTGCCAGCACACAGCTCGACCAGCTATACGCCCTCCATGCACATCTTTGCCACCCGGGGGTCACCCGATTTTACCATTTTGTGAAAGCCTGGAACCAGCCGTACTCCCTTGAGGACATCAGGATGATGAGCAGGGACTGCCAAGTCTGCACTGAGTGCAAACCACACTTCTACCGTCCTGAAAAGGCACAACTTATCAAGGCCACCCACCCCTTTGAGCGACTGAGTGTTGACATTAAGGGCCCCCTTTCCTCCACCATCTGCAATGTCTATCTTTCTCAACATTATCGACGAGTACTCGCGGTTCCCCTTTGCCATCCCCTGCCCCGACACCACTACCACATCCGTCATAAGAGCCCTGCGCCAGCTCTTCACTCTGTTCGGATATCCCTGCTATATCCACAGTGATAGAGGGTCCTCCTTTATGAGTGACGAGCTGCACCAGTACCTGCTGGCTAGGGGCATTGCTACTAGCTGGACCACGAGTTATAGTGAGGGATCACTGACGCCTAGTGGGCTGGCACCTCCAGTTAGGCCAGAACCAGCACAACCACCGTCTCCGGTGCAATCACCACCGGCATCTGTGCAATCACAGCCAGTGCTATGTAGATCACAGCGACTGATTTGACCACCTGATAGACTTGAACTGTAAGTATACATGTAAGAAACTTCACCACATGGGGACTCACTTTTAAAACAAAGGGGGGGGGTGAATGTGGTGAACTACATATACCTGTCTGGACACACCCCCTGCTGACTGCTCCTGTGGACCCTCCCACTGACTGTGGCTTCTCCCACAGACCCCAGTATAAAGGTGATTGAGACCTGAGCCCGGCCTCAGTCTCCAGGATGTAGTCCGGTGGTCAACTACTGCTTGTTCTTCCAATCAATAAAAGCTGATATCTCGCCTCACATCTCAGAGAGTTATTGATGGTGCATCATCCCCCTCACCCTAAATTTATGCCCTCTAGCATTTGATATAGGAAAATGACCCTGAAAATTTACCATATGCTATAGGGTAACTTTATGCCGCAGATCAAGTAGCAATGATTTAGGAAGGTATGGTTTTAATAGCATGAGGAATGAAGGCCTGGGAGGATTTCAACTCATTAATGTATTCAATACTGCAGTGTACTTGCTTTAAAGGAAAAAGGCTTAGGGTGCCAACAGGCATAATAAGGTCGTTCAGATCTCTGGCAGAGACTATAGAGATAATGGGAAGTAGCAAATGGTCAGCAAGTTTTGTTTTGTGCTGTTGGCTCTAAGTGCTTGGAATCCTCAGCAGGTTAGGTTGCATCCATGGCGAGGGAAACGCAGATACCAGTTCAAGGGCCTTTTAATTTTTAATACCAACGTTATGATGAAAAAATAGTGCTATTGGGCACGTTGTAAGTCTTTGAAATAAGATGGCAGAGCATTGTCATTACAGTAAATATCGAGACCTACTGCATTTCTGAAAGTAATTGCTAGGTAGGGCAAGACACAAAACTGATTGAACAACAGACGAAGCGGTCAATAAACACAAATACGAATGCGGACTTTTTGAAGCTTTTAAAAATATGTAATGACAAAGGTCATGTTTCAAGTCACTAACCTCCTAAGTTTCTCTGTTAATTATTTATTTTGCATAAAGTTCACATATATTAATCTCTAAACTTTAATGCACTTGGTGAGATTCATTTAGCTTCTCATCTACTGGTAGTTGGGTTAACAAGAACTATGTCATTTGTAATGTGTCAGGGGAATTGGGACTTGATTTTGTATTTGTTCCACTGTATATGGGTTTATTAGTATAGAGAGAAAATAGTACAACTTCCAGAAGTCTGGTATAAACAGAAAATGCTGGAAGCAATCAGCAGATCAGGCAGCATCTGGAAACATTCTGCCTACAGAGTGTGCTGTAGCTAGTTACCCATTCTGTCTATTTCTTTTTTTAAATTTTATTTCTTTTGCTCAACGTAACAAAACTTGCAGTTATCAGATACATTTACAGTTCTTCCCCTCACAGATATCAGCTATCAGAACACTTCCATCAATTCTGTCTATTTCTAAACATCTGCAATTTTAACCAAAGTCTCCTGCTCCTTCTGAGAACCTGTATAGGTTTCTCTGTATTTAATCATTGTACACTCTTCACTGAAAGTGAAACTTTATGTAAAACTAACTGATGTCTGGAACTGAAATAGAGGTTACAGTATCATATTGCAGCAAATTCAACCAATAGCATGGTATTCTGAAATGTGCATTCTCATTAATTATAATTGTCTGTAGCCTTAAAGTATAGCATACATAATATTGGTGGTGAACAACAATTGTTGTTCTATGGTTGCCTGCCCTTTCTGGAGCATGACATGTGACTAACCGGGTTGCAACAGTGTGTACAGAGCAGAGGTTCCCAAACTTTATTGAGTTACTGCCCACTTGGCTCCCAGTTCATGTCCCCAGCAACCCCCTCTCCCTTTTCAACCATTATATAAAAACTACAAATAATTTTGATTTATGATGCACAGAGGAAGGACCTGGAATCTGCACATTCAATGCCCTGATAAATAACTGCAAAAATATTTAAATCTATTTAAAGCTATAAATAAAATTATTTCTTAATTACAGTAAAAACAATTTTCATGAACAATATTAGAGTATTCACAACTTCGTTTTTTTCACCTTTCACCAAATGGATGGGCTTGGTGCAGTGATATCAGCTTCTCAACATCAGTCTGAGTGTCACTCAGAAGGAGTCTCAGATCCCCATGTTCAGTAATATACAGTTTGTTTTGTTGCTTTGAAAGAAGGTTGGTGACTGTACTGAAACCATGCACCCCTAAGTATGATGTGGGGAAGGCAAAAAAAAAGAACATACTGATCTTTTTCCACAATTCAGTATAGCATTCAGAGATTTCTTTCTGCAACCATAAGTCTTAATGATTTTTCTGAACTTTGGCATCAGTTGTTTTGGATTGAGATCAGTTCTTCCTCCATCCTTCCTGTTATCACCAATTTGGAGTTTGGATCGAGAGAAGATCCTGAAATCTCTCTGGCAAGTCTTTATGCAGTTCACCCATGTGGGCACTGTATACTTAAAGATCGTCATCTGGTATTTTTTTTTTTGCTCCCTCTCTTACAACTCAGGGGCTCAGAATTTGGAAAAGGTGACAGCAAGTGTTCAAACTGTTCATCATTCTTAGTACAAAGCTCTCAAAATAGTTAAGAATTGAGAGCATGGGCTTTGATTCTATTTACCACTGTCATACCAGTATTTAATGATTTTTGCAGCTGTTCATTTGGGTGTTTTGTCACAAGATGCTGTCTAAATTTCACAATGAGCAGTAAATGTTAGGTACAGCTTTTTTCAAGGAAATAATAAACCTTTGGCGGCCTCAACTGTTGCATGAGCGAGAATGTTGCTGAGTAGAATGTCCTCTTTGAAACATTGCTCAACAACTGAAATATTTGTGTCTGTTTCTAATTCCCTTGCAAATAACAACTCTTGAAACACGCTTTAATTTTTTTATGAAGCAAGCATAACCAAGAAGCAAAGTTGACTCATCGAACAGCAGGGTAAACTCTGTTGGCTTTAAGTATGTTGCACAGTGTGTCTTCCAGATTCTCAGACATTTCACCAATTCGTCTTTGAGTGGAGTTGTCGCTGAGCACGATTACTTTATTTGGTGTGACCACTCTCAGAATCTCCCTTACTGCTGGCAGAATCAGTTCCCCTCCAACTGTATGGGGCTTTCCAGATTTTGCAAAGAGCAATGAAATGTAGTATGAAGCACGCAAAGCATCACTGTTTATGTTTGTGAAGTGCTGGTAAACATGTTTTGAAGTGTTTTCCGTTTCTGAAAGTTTTCATGAAGTAACTGAAAATAAGCCAGTTTCTTGCCTTGTTCTATCAGAGTGTATTCTCTTCAAATGTTCAAGGAGCCTGGACAGTTTCATTGCCTCATTTTGGGGGAAAAAAAATCTTCACACAACAGACAGCTTGGCTGCTGTTGGTTGCTTGGTGCTGGTATAAACCCATATTTCAGATACCTCACATGATGCTGTCTGTACTTTTTCATTTGGACTGCTACTGTCATTTTTATTAAGGATTAATTGCCACGGTCAATTGCCTATTGTTTAAGTCCAATCATAAGCACCGCAATCAATAAAGGCGAAAGTTATGGTGTCCTCATAGCTCAGGCAAAACCTGATTCTCTGTCTAAAGGTGCAATAAGTGGGGAAGTGAAGTCTTGGTTGGGCCATGGGCTAGAGAAATGTGGTCAAGACCACTCAAAAGGGCAGATTCTGACCTTTACTCTATTGAACACCACACTCTAATTCATAGTAATTGCATCACTGTGTGATTAGATTATGGGAACTGTACCAGCTAACACTGTACAGCAGTAGTGAGCGGCAATAATGTCTGGGCCAGGTCTGAAAATGACACAATTTCTTTAGTCCAAATTTCTCATGATATGCCAAATACAGAGGCATCACATTGCTTTTCAACAACTATGCATGCTTTAGGCAAAGTCTTAAGAGAACAATGGGTTAGCAGGAGGTGGTGATTACATGATCATTGCCCTATGTACGATCTTAAACTGAATTAAGATATAGCGTGCGCAGATAGATGAATTATTGACTAAATAATAAATTTTACTCCATTGGTTATCTGAAAGTGAACATTGAAGTTCTACTTCCCAGGAGAACCCTATCATTAGGCGACATGCGAGCATTCATTAATTGTTTATAAATGATAGCTATTAATCGTTTTTGAAAAGGTTTAAACCGAAAAATAACATAAGCCAAATTTAAAGAGCAGGCCATGGGGTAATTCAGTAAAAAATCATGTAAAATATTCCTAACCTGTAAATACCTGAAAAAATGTGTATTAGAGATAACATATTTATCCATTAACTGTGAAAAAGACATTAAACCGTCTTGTAAAAACAAATCTAAAAAAGTTTTTATTCCCTTAATTTTCCATGATAAAATAGCCTTATCCAAAGTTGATGGTTTAAAAAAGAAATTAGAATAAATATTACTAGAAAGTAAAAAACCATTTAATTCAAAAAATCTACAAAATTGAAACCAAATTTTTAAAGTATGTTTAACAATAGAGCTGAGAGCTTGTCTACCTATTCTGGAGCGCAAAAACGGAAGGGGAGCTCCTAATAAAGAAGCTAATGAAAACCCCATTACTGAATTTTCCTCCAGCTGTAACCATGAAAGGCGATCTTGGTTGTCTATATCATAAATCCAAAAAGTAATAAAATGAATATTAATTGCCCAATAATAAAATCTAAAGTTTGGTAAAGACAGTCCTCCACCTTTTTTTGATAGATAAATTGGCGCACATTTTTCCTAATATAAGCCCTATTTGTGACAGATGTAACGCAGAAGTGGCTACTCTAACTTATATGTTTTGGTCATGTGTAAGTTTAAATAATTTTTGGAGGGATGTGTTTGGAATATTATCTAAAGTTATAGATATGGATGTTCAACCTAATCAACTTACAGCAATTTTTGGGATTATTCCAGAGGAAGCAAGCAAAGTGTCTGCTTCCGCCCAACATGTGATAGCATTTTCAACTTTACTGGCTAGGAGAGCTATTTTGCTGCACTGGAAAGAATCTAACCCACCTACTGTTTTCTATTGGCTCTCCTCCATTATGTCATGTCTAAGCTTGGAGAAAATTAGAAGCCGGACGTTTGATACATCCATTAATTTTGAACAAGTCTGGCAACACTTTATTCAATATTTTCACATGAGTTAACTTATTTTTATTCATTTATTTTTCTTTACTCTCTTTGGGGAAAATCCTTATCCATGAAGGTTCGGACTGGAAGGATGTGTTTTTTTTCTCTCTTTTTTTCTAATTTTTATCCTCAATTGGACTGCCCAATCTTTCTTTTTCTTTCCTTTTTCTTTTTTTTTTGTTTCAGTTTAGTTAGTGGGTTTTTTTCTTTATCAATAAAATTTCCAATTTTTTTTATGATTGCTTTTTTTAAACCATTGTATATATACAGCATAATATTTTACCTATTTGATTTTGACATTATATAATTTCTGTTTTTACTATTACTGTTTATATGTCTTTTATATTATCTACTTGTTAAACTCCTCTTCCGATTTGTATATTCTTTATTTGAAAATCAATAAAAAAGATTGAAAAATGAAATGATCATTGTAATCAATTATGATGGGCTGAAGATGTAATTAATTTAAATTAAGTCGCTGATCCTTCAGCTACCCCCCTTGCTACTGAGCACCGCCCAAAGCCCCTTTTATCTTATCACTCGCTTAGAAGTACCCACTGCCCCTGGGGAGGATGGTGATAACACTCACTTTAGGAACCATTGGTGGAGAAAGTTTCAAAAGCAGTCTGAGAAGAATCCTTGACAGAATATCTTGCACCTTGTTTCGAAGTCCTTGCATCTCACACACATCAGTCTGTAGTCTGAAGTTTATAGGAGGGTAAGATCTCAGTGAGCACACATTCTGTATCTGAATGACAATGTGCTCCTCAAAGAGGAGTTAGACCAAAAGGCATAGGAGCAGAATTAGGCCATTCAGCCCATTGAGTCTGCTCTGCTATTCTATCAGAGCTGATCCTGGATCCTGTCTTCTCACCATAACCTAAGATGCCCTAACCAATATGGAAACTATCAAATTTTGCTTTGAATATGCCCACAGTCTTGGCCTCCACATCGGTCAGTGGCAGAGCCTTCCACAGGTTTACTACTTTCTGGCAAAAGAATATTTCTCCTTGCCTCCATTCTAAAGGGTTACCACTCAATTTTGAGGCTGTGTGGTCTAGCTCTGGGCATAACCAACATAGGAAACATCCTCTGCACATCCCCCTTATCTAGTCCTTTCAACATTCAGTGGGTTTCAATGAGATCCTCCTGTATTCTTTTAAATTTCAGTGAGTACAGGACTACAGCTACCTAACACTCCTCATACGTTAACTCCTTCGTTCTTGGAATCATCCTCGTGAACCTCCTCTGGACTCTTTTCAATAACAACACATCCTTTCTGAGATATGGGGCCCAAAACTGTTGACAATACTCCAAGTGCAACCTGGCTAGTGTCTTATAAAGGGTCAGCATCATCTCCTTGCTTTTTTTTTATATTCTATTCCCCTTGAAATAAATGCAAACATTGCATTTCCCTTCTCTACGACAGACTCAAGCTGTAAATTAACTTTTTTCCTTTGTAGTAGCAATGGCACTCATTCCTTCTCCCTGACACTCATGGACCTCTTGCACACTGCTAGTGTTTTCCACAGTGAAGACCAGTGCGAAGTTCTGCTTCCATTGCTCGAGGTTGCATTAATTGAATAGGGAATTTGTTTAATCAGTTTGATCATTTAAGGGGCTCTCAATATAAATGATTGCTATTGCTCTGCAACAACATATTGGCGTAAAATCAAGGGTTGCGTGATTGGGCAATGGGCGGAGCTTTTGCTTCACAGCTTTGTTGACCTCATTCGTCCGTGACCTGTGTTCCTGTGGAGCTTGCACATTCTCCCTGTGACTGTCTGGGTTAATCAGGGTACCCGGGTTTCCTCCGACGTCCTGCAGGTTGATGGGTTAATTATCCAGCCGCGGATGAGCGGTAGAATCTGGGTGGAATTTTTGGGAATGTGGGCTGACTAAAATGACACAGCTGTAGCACCGGTGATGATGGTCATGGAGGTTCGCTTGGCCAAAGATTAAAGAGGGATTAACTTTTTGTCTCCTGTGCATTGAAATATGCAGTGAAATTCATTGCTCGCATCAGTAAGGATTGTGCTGGAAGTGTCACCACACTTCTGACGCCAACATAGCATGCCTACAACCTGCTAACCCTGACCATACATATTTGGAATATGGGCGGAAACCAGAGCACCCAGAGGAAACCCATGCAGTAATGGGGAGAACGTACAAACTCCTCACAGACAGTGGTGGGTATTAAACCCTGACTTTACAATTGATGCTTTAAAGAGTTGTGCTAACTGTGCTGCCCAATTGGGGAGCCTATGGCCATGCAATATCACCCTGTGACTCTGAAGTTAAGTTCACAGAACATAGTACAAACTAATATGCTGAAAATGCCAACTGATATATTATTACTGTAAAGCTTCTCAGGCACAGTTCAGTGTTGAAGGATTTACAGTTTGTTCCAGAAGGTACAGAAGGATTTCTTTAAAATCCCCTGAAGGTCTCACAGGATGGAGTAGAATATATCCATAATTTCCTGGAATGTCAGTTGTAAAGCAATAACATAATCTCTACTTTGATCTAATGTGCTTAGCTAGGCTGTAAGAAATAAATTACTCATTTGCTAGAACTCAGCTAAATGGTGTAAACAGTCATATTCACATCGAGTAAGTGGTGTGCATATACTGGTTATGATTATAAGCTAAAATAACTTAATATATTAACTCATAGGCCGGTATTTTTGTGGAAGTATTTTGTTATAGCTTACTTTATTATTCATGTGATTTTGGTACTTTAGCAAGCTAGTACTGCTCAGAGTTAAAGACTTGATTCTCTGCCTCATTCAGAGGATGTTGTAGTTCTGCATAAAATGCTTGGGAGTAATTTCTTTCAGGGAAATTGTTTTTTTTTTCCCTCAAGGTTTGCCCATGCATTGCAAATGATTCTTCTATTCAGGCACACTGTTGTAAATAAGCTTCAGTCAAGCAATCAGCTGCTTTATTGTTAAGAGCATGGCAGCCTGGAAAATTGGTGGTGTATTCTGTTTATCTTCAAACTGCCCAATTAAAAATGAAATTTTCCCAGGAAGAAACATAACAACATTTCTGGGTCACTTCGTGTCACTATAAAAAACTAAATCTGGAACTTTGTGGAGTAGTTACGAGACATGCATCGAAGGATGCCATTCAGTATTTGGAACGGTGCTGGGGAAATCGACCCACGTTGTCATGGGAGCAACCATCATTGGTCATTCTCAGGACTACCATCCTCAGTTTATTGTCAGACTAGCAACCTACTGAGATGAATCCCATAATTGCTTCTATCCTTTGGGTCTGTGCTTCTCAGCCCAAGTCTCCCAGGAAATCCAACCCTCAGAACTCAAAAACTAGATCCAATATCTCTAGTTTCAATACCACTCTTTACTAGCTCCTATCCCAGTCCTGGTATTCTGAATGCTAATTTCCCCTGACCCTCTGATCATTGATTCTCTCTTCTCTTTGGACGTAAACATGGAAAACAGTCCAGGTCATTTGTTGACACAGAGTGTTTGCCAACCTTTTAACTTGGTTAATCTCACCCTTCCCTCCCAAATAGCCCTCCCATTTTTCATCTGCCTATCAAAACGTTTCTTCAAAGCCCCTACTGTATCTGCCTCTATCACTACCCCTGGTGGGCCAATCCACACACTCAGCACGCTCGGTGTAAAGAACTTTGCGCAGGTCTTGTCAATCCAATCTGTGCTTCAATTACTCATCAAACTACCTTAACCTCACCACTTTGGTGATATTCCCACTATACAGTCCCAATATCAGCCCTGATTCTCTAATTACCAATTATGCCTTCTGGGTGCATGCACTCTACCCCAGCTTCCCTCTTAAGTAGTTGGCAACCTCCAGCTGTGTCCCTGTTCCCAACAACATCAGGCTAAATAGGGTCAAAATGTAATGGAGTAATAGAAAACAGAAATGAGCCCTTCTGTCCAGCTGGCCCTGCTGACCAAGATTCCCATTTAGCCCATATCCATCTAAAACGGGTTCCCAACCTGAGTTCCGTGGACCCCTTGGTGAATGGTAGGAGTCCATGGTATTAAAAAGGTTGGGAACCCCTGCTGTAAACCTTCCCAGTTTTAAATATGTTACTGTACTTGCCACAACCACTTCCTCTTGCAGTCCATTCCATCTAGCGACTATCCTCCGGGTGAAAAAGTTGCCCTCCTTTCACATTATTCCTACTCTGAATGGTTCTTGATTCCCGAATCCTAGGAAAAAAATCTGTTCACTTTAGTATATCTAAGCTCTGGATCTGGCTCATCATTCCTATCCCCTCCCCCACAATATTTAGCCAGGACCTTTTGGATTTAACACGTAAATGTGTATTTTGACTCTTTACTATTTTTCAAATTGTATTCAAAGCCAACAGCACATAAAATAAATCCATTAAACCAAATTAAAGAAAGTCTCATAAAATAAACTCAGGGAAAGAGACAGAGGGATGCTCCCAGAAATTTTCCATGCAACGTGTATGAGTTTATCTTACTACTGAGGCTAAAGTGCAAAAGTCAAAGTGCAAAATAATGAATTAGACCATCTTTGCTTTAAGAAAGTATTGCTGAGATTTATTGTTATTTTTGAAAAACTGCAGCAGTAGCAACAGCAATCCCATTCGTACCCCTGGGCAGCGGGTCAGCACTGTTGACGATGCCATTCACGTGGAGCTGAACAGTGCGAGAATCACAACAAACAGGAGTGTGATATGGGCAGAGGTAGAGGTGACAGCACTGGTCTTCCAAGGGAGGGCTCCCCTGACTCTCCATCAAGACATAAATCAGCACTTCACGCATGGCTTAATTTACACTGACTGCCAGCAATGAAGCTGTATATCGAAGAAAACACCTCACTGCCTATGAACTTTTAGACATGAAAATAATATTCTGAGGGGACAGTTTAAATCATGGCAGTTTCATTTCTTTAACTGCTTGCCAGTAAACCTGACTGAATCCCACATCGTTGATCCATTGTCTGCCAAAGTAAGTAATATCCACTTTGCTTATTGTTGACACCATTACCTGCACAAAATACAGCAGGCAGTTAATGTCTGCATTGGGGTGAATCATATCAACAAATGCTGGGGCCAATTTCCTGATAGGACTGTGAGATTTCTGCAAACCCTGCAAAATGTGCTCAAAGTCACATGTCTTCTCTGATTTGCTCACACAGAACGACCACAGATTGATTTTCTCTAATCCAGTTTATAGGCTGTTTACTTCATGGGGGGGGGGGGGGGATAACATTATTCAGCTTCAGACTGAGTATGGCCACAGGTGCCAACTGAGACATATACCAACTGTGTGAAAAATGTATGAATAATGTTTGTGTAGGATTGGACACCTTCATTTAGATTCCAGCAATGGAAAGGACGGAAACCTTTCATGCCATTTTTAATGGGGTGTGCATTTATTGCCAGAGTCAATTGTATTGTGCCAAAAACAGATAAGTCAATTAGTTTAAACTTTGTGAAGCTGTACAGGACTTCATCCATTGTTCTTCCTACAGCCTAGTAATGAGGTTAGTTGGTCTATATTGAGCCAACAGTGGTGGAATCCTGGAAACCTTATTTCGAGGCACAAAAGCAATTTCTTTGAACAATCTGCTGCAGTGTACTCTTATTAAAATCCCAGCCCTAGCAAAAAATTGGTAAATCTGTTTATTATTGTCACATGACTTTTAAAAACTTGTCTTGAATATCTTCCAAACAGATTAATTCATTACAAAAGTGCATTGAGGTAAAATAATAAGAGAATGCAGAATAAGTCAGAATTGGGTTAGATATCACTGGCATATGTCATGAAATTTGTTGTTTTATGACAAAATACTTTTCAATGCATAATAAAAACTATAAATTACTGTAAGTGTATATATGTCAAGAAGAGAAAGTAGTGCAAAAAGAGAGGGAAAATAGTGAGGTAGTGTTCAATGTCCATTCAGAAATCTGATGGCAGAAGGGGAAAAATGTCCCTGAAACATTGAAAGTCTCTCTTTTAGCTCTGGTACTTCCTCCTTGTGGCAGCAATAAGAGGGGATGTCCTGGGTTATGGGAGTCTTGGGTGATGGATGACTCCTTTGCTAGTGTCCTGGATGCTAGGGAGCTTGTACCCATAATGGAGTTGGCTGAGTTTGCAACTTTCTGCAGCTTTTTCTGATCCCGTGTAGTGACTTCTCCGTGGCAGATGATGACACAATGAATACTCTCCACAATACACAGTATGTCATTGTAATTGCATCAATATGTTGGGCTCACAATAGATGCTCAGAGATGTAGACACTTTGGAGCTTGTAACTGCACACTCTTTCCACTTCTGATTCCTCTGAGGACTGGTGTGTATTCCCTCAACTACCCTTACCTGAAGTCCACAATCACTTCTTTGCTTACTGATGTTGTCCAACATTGTTGCTTCTGCACCACTCAGACAGCTGATTTAGATCACTCCTGTATGCTTCTTTGTCACCATCCAAAATTCTGCCAACAATAGTTTTGTCATCAGCAAATTTATAAATGCTGATTGAGCTGTGCTTAGCCACACAGTCACGGGTGTAGGGAGAGTAGAGCACTAGGCTAAGCATGCGTCCTTGAGGTGTGGCAGTTTTGATTGTCAGCAAGGAGGGGATGTTATTTCCGATCCATGCAGATTGTGGTTTCCCAGTGAGGAAGTCAGGGATTCATTTGCAGCTGCAGGTAGAGGCAGAGGATTTGGTTCTTTTTGATCAGAGGGTATGATTCTGAGTGTTGAGCTGTAATCAATAAGCAACAGCCTGATGGAAATGTGACTCTTGCTCAGGTGACCAAAGGCCGAGTAGAGAACTAGTGAGATTGCTTCCACTGTAGCCACATTGTGCTGATGCGCAAATCGCAGCATGTCCAGATCCTTTCTTAGGCAGAGTTTATTCTGGCCACGACCAACGTCTCAAAGCATGCAGTCACCGTAGGCATGAGTGCCTCTGGGTGATCATCGCTGAGGCTGTTCACCCTGCTCTTCTTGGGCACTGGTCTGATCGCCTCCCTTTTCAAGCAGGTGGGAACTGCTGACTGTAGCAGTGAGAGATTGAAGATGTCCTTGAACACTCTGAGCAGTTGGTTGGCACAGGTTTTCAGGGCCCTATCTGATACACCATCAGGTAGGGTTCACCCTCTTGAAAGATGTTCTGACGTCGACCTCCAATACAGAGATCACAGGATCATTAGATGCTGCAGGGATTTGGGCAGATGCAGTTATATTCTCCCTTTAAAAGCATGTGTTAAAGGTGTTGAGCTCATCTGGGAGTGAAGCATCACAGCCATTAATAATGTTAGGTTTTGCTTTGTAAAAACTTAATGGCCTGCAAATTCTACCAGAGCTGATATGCATCCGATTTTGTCTCTGGCCTCAATTGAAATTGTTTTTTCACCTTTAAAACAGACTTCTGTAGGATACACCTGGACTTAGTCAAAGTTCAAAGTAAGTAAAATTATTATCAAAGTGCATATATGTCACCATATGCAACCTTGAGATTAATTTTCTTGTGGGCATTCACAGTAACTACAAGAAACAGAAGAGAATCGATTAAATACTGTACCCAAGATGATGGACAGCAACTAATGTGCAAAAAATACAACAAACTGTGCAAATACAAAAAGAAAGAGGGAAAAAAGTAATAGTAATAAATAAATAAGCAATAAATATTGAGAACATGATGAAAGAGTCCTTGAAAATGAGTCCATAGGTTGTGGGAACAGTTAAGTGATGGATGAGTGAAGTTATGCCCTCTGGTTCAAGGGCCTAGTGTTTGAAGGGTAATAACTGTTCCTGAACCTAGTGTTGTGGGTCTTGAGGTTCCTATACCTTTGTCTTGATGGCAGCAGCAAGAAGAAAGCATGGCCTGAATGTTGAGGGTCCTTGATGGATGCTGCTTTTCTGCAACAGAATTCCATGTAGATGTGCTCCATGGAGGGGAGGGCTTCACCCATGATGGACTGGGCTGTATCCACTAATTTTTGTATGACTTTCTGTACAAGGGCATTGGTGTTTCCATGCCAGGCCATGATGAAACCACTCCATATACTCTCTACCACACATCTATAGAGGTTTGTCAAAGTTTTAGATGACATGCTGAATCTTGACAAACTTCGAAGGAAGTAGAGGCACTCCCATGCTTTCTTTGTAATTGCAGTTATATGCTGGACCCAGGCCAGATTCTCTGAAATGACAACACTAAGCAATTTAAAGCTGCTAACTCCCTCCACCTCTGATTCCCTGATGTGGATTGGCTCACGGACCTCTTGTTTCTTCCTCCTGCAGTGAATAATCGGCTCCTTAGTCTTGCTTACATTGAGTGAGAAGTTGGTGTTGTGTCACCAATCAACCAGTTTTTGATCACTGGTCGTGAATGCCACAGATCTAACCCTCAGCTGACTACAAATCTCCTAGTTCATCCAGAACTTCTGGATAAAGTGTTCCAACACCGAGAAGGTAGAATGCATAAGGTGCAGTGTCACAACATGGTAGAGAGTATGATGGCGGAGCCTTGTTCTAGGGAAATGTAATAGAAAGGGAAAATTAAGGAAAATACATATTTTGTATCAAATTAAATTAAAAATGTAATTTTATGGAAGTATTACTGTGAAAATTTTTTTTACTGGAAGGAGAAATCAATATTCATGCCAGCAGGTTGGAGGCTACCCGGAAAGAATATAACTCTCCTCCACTCTGAGAGTGGCCTCATTGTGGCACAAGAGGAGGTAGTATGGACCAGCATGTCGGAACAGGAGTATGAATCAGAATTAAAACAATTGGCCAGCGGGAAGTCCTGCTTTTGGTGGATGAGGCAGAGATGTTCGATGAAGCAGTCTCACAATGTACAGCGGGTCTTATCAACATAGAGCAGGTTGTGTCTGGAGTACCCTAAACCATAGGTGACCCTAGCAGATTTGCAGGTGAAGTGTTGCCTCACTTGAAGGACTCCTGGGGGACCTGAATGGAGGTGAGTGGGCAGGTGTAGTACTCTGGTGCTTGCAAGAATAAGTGCCGGGAGGGAGATTAGTGGGGAGGGATGAAAGAACAGGGGAACCGTAGAGGGAGCGATCCCTGCAGGAAGTGGAGAGGGGGGAGAGTTAAAGATATGTTTTGTGGTAGGATCCCTTTGGAGATGGCGGAAGTTGCAGAAAATGATGCGCTGGATGTGGAGGCTCGTGGGCTAAGGACAAGAACTCTCCCACTGTTAAGACAGTGGGAAGATGGAGTGAGCACGGGTGTTCAGAAAAAGGAAGAGATGCAGGTGAAGGCAGCGCCAATGGTGGAGGAAGGGAAGCTTTTTTGAGGGAGGGGGACACATCTGATATCCTGGAAAGGGGAAATCAGCTACTTCTCCCATTACACATCAATGATCAGGACAACAGAATTGATGGCATTGTGGCCACATAACAGATGACACAAAGGTAGGTGGAGGGGCAGGCAGTTTTGAGGAATCAGGAAGTCTGCAGAAGGACTTGGACAGATTATGATCATGCACTTTGGTTGAAGGAATATTGACGAAGACTATTTTCTAAATGGGGGTGAATTCAGAAATCTGAGGTGCAAAGAGATTTTGGAGTGCAAGATTCACTGAAGATTAACTTGCAGGTTGAGGTAGTAGTAAGGAAAGCAAATACAATGTTAGCATTCTTTTCAAGAGGACTAGAATATAAGAGCAATGATATAGCGCTAAGGCTTAATAAGGCATCGGTTAGGCCACATTTGGAATATTCTGAGCAGTTTCAGGCGTCTTATCCAAGAAGCTATGTGCTGGCATTAGGGAGGGTCCAGAAGAGAGTTTAAAAGAATGATTCCAGGACTGAAATGGTTAATGTACAAGGAGCATTTGATAGCTTTGGGCCTGTACTGGTGGTGGGGGGAACTCACTGAAAACTACCAAATATTGAAATGCTTAGAGTGGACATGGAGAGGATGTTTCCTATGGAAGTAGAATCTAGGACCAGAGAGCAGAACCTCAGAACGGAAGCATGACCCTTGAGAACAGAGATGAGGAAGAATTCTCCAGCTACAGAGTAGTGATTCTGTTCACAGGCTGCTGTGGGGGCCAAGTCATTGGGTATTTTAAAGCAGAAGTTGTTCAGTTCTTGATTAGTAAGGGCATCAAAGGTTACAGGGGAAAGGCAGGAGGATGGGGCTGTGGGGGAAAAAAAATCAGTCATAACTGAATGGTGGAATGAGCTCAATGGGCCAAATGGCCCAATTCTGCTCCTTTGTCTGATGCCTCATGTCTTATTTTAGTCATTGAGGCAAAGCCCAAGACATTTTCCATTTGAAACTGAGTGTTTAAAACTGAAAAATTGACCTGACAGTTTGAATTAAATTAACTTTATGACTTACATCATTCATGTGCATGAAGAGTAAAAATCTTTGTTATGTCCCTCTAAATGTGCAATGTGCAATTTATAGTAATTTATAAAAAAATATTATGTACAACAGGACAGTCAATATAACATAGAAATACAGTTGTATCAGCCTGAATTAGTCAGTCTGATGGCCTGGTGGAAGAAGCTGTCCCGGAGCCTGTTGGTCCTGGCTTTTATGCTGCGGTTCTGTTTCCCGGATGGTAGCAGCTGGAACAGTTTGTGGTTGGGGTGACTCAGGTCCCCAATGATCCTTTTTATGTACCCATCTCTGTAAATGTCCTGAATAGTGGGAAGTTCACACCTGCAGATCCACTGGACTATCTTGTGATAAACAAGCAAGGATAAGTAAATTCTGTTAGCTTTACAGTTAATCAAATTGTAGGAACACTCACTTTTATTTCTGTGATGTGGGCAAACAAGGTTTACTGAACAGCAAATGTGAATTTTAGAAAGTACCAACTAAAAGTAGAGCCACAAAGGACTGCAGATACTTGAACCTGGAGCCACACACAATCTGCTGTACAAATTCATTTCAAACAGCATACTTGTGATTAAGAAAAAATTGTTTCAGCTCAAAGTGGTTTTAAACTGAAAGATCGATCTTTCCTTTCTTTCCACAGATGCCGTTTATTTCCTAAATCAGAATGTGTTAACTAATGAATGGTCCTTTACGTCATTACAATCAGATCAGACTCCCACTACCAAGAGCAAAATGCCAGTCCACTTCCACACCCATGGCCTTGACGCTATTTGACAGCAAGTGCATGGGACTATTTCTCTCCTAATAATACACCAAGCTAACAATACTTGGCAATATATCGCTGTTCATTTTCTTGCTATTGGGCTGCAAAGTCATATAATTTTCTATTTGATGCCACTATCAACGGAAGGACTGTGGTAAATCAAAGAGCATTTCAGCTTAAGTTTCTGGAAGTCGCATAGTGTTGGGCATTACATGTTTTCCTTGCCAGTGATGCCACATCCCACATATGAATAAAAAAGTATGAAGGCAAGAGGGACAACAGCTGCTGGAATCTGTAGAGAAAGCTAAGTTCTGGAAGAGCTTGATGGGTTAAGCAGCATTTTTGAATGTGATTTGGGGTTGAGAAACTGTAAAACACAAAGCTCTAAAATTCTTACTTTTGAGAAGGTGTGTGAACCATAATTGATTTGGTTGTGCTCATGTTGAGTGACTACAACCAAAATTCTTACATAATATGCTAAAACATATTTTATGGTTTATGGTTTAAGGGAAGCAGCCCAAATGTGTTTGCATTTGATGGACATTTCCAGCAGCATTTAGATAGAACAATTTTAGCCGACTTTTCTGAAGATTCACAAAGCTTCTGCAAATTTATGTATTTTGTCATTTTAACAGTGATGCTTATGCTGTTACCATATTAAATTCAGGTGGTCTTCTGCAATTACAATTAATTTATTTGCATGATAGCTTATAATTGGATTGTAAATGGAAAGTGCTGCTTGCAAATAGGTTAATTTGAATTCATGTTGTCTAATCATAATTTTTACTTGGATATAGGCTGGTGCATAAAGAAATATCGGCATCATTACAATATTAATTGGCTAGTGTATTCATTAATTATTTTAATCATCATGAATAAAAATGTCACTTTTTTTCTAATCTTTGCAGACATGTTATATTACTGCAGATGGAGCCAATTATCAGTTTGAACCCATGTTCAAGATCTGGCTTCAGGTTGGAAGATGGAATGAAAGTTCCCTCTGTGCTGCCTGTATATGCCTGTATTTTGGTTGATTTAGTCCAATACTGAATGGGCTGTGGATGGATTCACAGCAAAAAAAAATCCTTAAGTGTTTAATGGCTGTGAGGAAAGAATTTGACTGGCTCAGTAAGGGAAAAACTGATCTTTGGTGGAGGATGAGGGAGGAGACGAGTGATGTTTATCTTCGTCTCCTCCAGATGTTTCTTTAGTATGGAGTACTTTGTTCTCCCTGCTCCTTTGGCCATTGAATATGGGCTTCTTTCTCTAGATTTAAGATTGCTGTTAGACACTTATTGCCTTGTCTTCTGTCTAGCCTGGGGGCTCTCAGTGCTTATTAAATGTATTCTATTATCAGTTCCTTCTACCAACCCTGACACTAGTCATCTTGCTGCATACATACTTCATGCTCAAAATGTTCAATGCAAGTCAATATTGCATATCCCTGCCATAAAATTTCATGGACAAGGTTTAAACAAAAACCCTCAAGGCCTTTATTATTAAAAAAGAAATTATTTGAGGCTGTGACAATCATCTAATTACAATAATAAATGTAACTTTGTATTTTGTGCCATTAACAGTGGACCCTGTAGTAAGTTGAGAAATACTTTGACTGCCATTCTAGCAATTGAGAATTTGGCTTTTGAAGTACTGATGTTCATGTCCTTTAAGTGATACTTTCCTTGCCCCTCCACCACATGTGCTACTGAAGCCCTTGCAAATGGCAATTGTTTAAAGTCACTGTGCAAATGCCAGATTTAGCATTTGGTGCATTATTAACACAGCAGTAACCCTTAAAGTTGTTGAATGAAGCCCACTGGCTGTCAAATGCTATTTTATGTCCTCAAAATAATTCTTTACAGTTTAATTTCCTTTTTAAAAGTAAAGTTGCATCAATTGTATACTTGTGTTCTAGTCCTCATTCTGCATTTTGTAAAAGCAATCAATATGAATGATTACACAAGTTTCCATCCTGTGAGAATTGATTGATCAGTGTACCATCACTGCCAGGGCCACCCACGTTCCCAGGAGGTGGAAATACATGCCGTTAAAGTGATTGGTTAACTTGCTTTGCAGCCACTCTCAAGTCAACTCGTCACTTTTTATTGTCATTTCAACCATAACTGCTGGTACAGTACACAGTAAGAACAAGACAACATTTTTCAGGACCGTGGTGCTACATGAAACAGTACAAAAACTTACACTGAACTACGTAAAAACAACACAGAAAAAACTACACTAGGCTACAGACCTACCCAGGACTGTATAAAGTGCACAAAATAGTGCAGGCATTACAATAAATAATAAACAAGGCAATAGGCACAGTGGAGGGCAGTAAGTTGGTGTCAGTCCAGGCTTTGGCAAGGGTTGTTACCTCAAAGCTGATTACAAAATCAACATCATGTCTTGGTTGAAGTTCAAATTGAGAGTCTCTTCAGTTAATTTGCTCAAGGGTAGGAGAGACCAGTGTTGAATTGAATTAGTGTCTAACAATAACTTGGACATTAACTCTAATGATCAGAATAGTTCAGTCAGAGCTGATATCACACAACAGGTGAAGGGAGGACACTTGGCCGAGTCTCTGTATACTGAACATGCTTATGGGCTTTAAGATAGCTCAAAGGGCTTTCAATTTATGATTCACATATTGGCATTAAAACTATTAAAGCATAAGACAAATTTAAAGTGAGAAATTGGGGTTAAGTGTGTAAGATAACTTCAGTACCATAAAGCTCTTAGAGGTCCCATTGTTTTTAAAAGCCATGGACCCCATCAGTTAATGGTAAGGGTTCATGGCATAAAAGAGATGGGAATCCCTGCTCTAGTAACGTTCTATGGTTTACTTTGTATATGTTACTGAAGGAAATTATAAAACTGTGAAGGCTTTTACCAGAATTTCCCATTCCATTGTCATGAATAACTTGCTGAAACAGCTTCTTCTTTAGTTCTGACATGTTTGTGACAGGAGAACAGACCTACTTTGAAGAAGTCTCCACCTTTCGGCTGGTTTAGTGTTATGTGTCATATCTGTTCACTATGTGATGCTGCTTAACTAAGCAAAGAAAATCAAACTTGCATACTTAATACTTCAATAATATTTGAGTAATATTGTAACAAATTCCACAAATTCACCACCCTCTGGCTAAAGAAATTTCTCCACATCTCTGTTTTAAATAGTTGCCCCTCTATCTTGAGGCTGTGCCCTCTCGTCCTAGACTCTCCCACCATGGGAAACATCCTTTCCACATCTACTCTGTCTAGGCCTTTCAACATTCCTGTGCCCTTTAATTCCTGGAATCATCCTTGTGAACCTTCTCTGAACACTCTCCAATGCCAGCTCATCTTTTCTTCTATAAGGAGCCCAAAACTGTTCACAATACCCAAAGTGAGGTCTCACCAGTGCTTTATAAATCCTCAGCATCTTATCTATCTATATATAATATATATTATAATTATTATAAATAATAAATCTGTGGATGTACATATATAAGTGTAATAAATTTTTCTCACCCCTTATGGGTGGAGTGTAAGTGTATTTTTCCCTCAATCTCAGGTCCTCCACCAGAGTCCTCGGAGCTGGAGGATCAGCGCGACATCCTTGCTGTTCCTAGCAGTGTGCTCCTCTGGATTAAGATCTCAGATGTTGTTCCAGGGATTTGCTGGAGCCACTCTCCCAGTCCAGGTGTCACAACCCCAAGTGCTCCTATCACCACCAGGATTACACTAATTTTAACCTTCCATATCTTTTCTATCTGTTCTTTCAAGCCCTGGTATGTCTCCAGCTTCTCATATTCTTCCTTCCTGATGTTACTGTCATTCGGGATTGCCACATCCATTACTGTAGCTTTCTTCTGTTCCTTGTCCAGTATTACTATGTCTGGTTGGTTGGCCAGTACCTGCTTATCAGTCTGTATTTGGAAGTCCCACTGGACCTTAACTCTGTCATGCTCCACTACCTTTTCGGATGTTTCCCATTTGGACTTGGGAGTGTCCAGTCTATACTCAGTGCAGATGTTCCTGTGCACAATTCCTGCAACTTGGTTGTGCCGTTCAGTGTATACTGTCTCTGCCTGCATCTTACACTCTAATGCAATGTGCAGGATGGCTGCAGCAGATTCCCTGCACAGTTTGCATCTTGGGTCTTGTCTGGTGTGATAGAGTCCTGCTTCTATTCCTCTTGTGCTCAGTGTCTGTTCTTGTGCAGCCATGAGCAATGTCTCTGTGCTGTCGCTCAGTCCTGCCATTTCCAGCGTTTGGTAGGACTTTCTTATGTCAGCTTCATTTGATATCTGGTGATGGTACATCCCGTGCAGTGGCTTGTCCTGCCATGGCCTCTGGTCCTCTGGCTCTGCTTCACCCACTTCCATTTCCATATTCTCTGCCTGCTGCCTGAGGTATTCTCCTAGCAGGTCATTCTTGGGGACAATCTTCCTGACATGATCATGGATGCTTTGCATTTCTTCCAGGACTGTGGTCTAGACACTTCCAAGTCCCCGTCCTCCTTTATTCCGGCTAGTGTACAGTTGCTCGACGTTGGACTTTGGATAGAATCCTCCATGTATTGTTAGTATTTTCTAGTTCTTGATGTCAGCAGCTTCCAATTTGTTCCTTGGCCAGCACACTATTGTGGATGGGTATCTGATGACTGGTAGGGCGAATGTGTTGATGGCTATGATTTTGTTCTTCCCATTCAACTGACCTTTTAGGTCCTGTCACACACTTTGGAGGTATTTGGATGTTGCAGCCTTTCTTGTGTCTGACTGCAATGGTTTTTGTTAGCAGCATATCTGAGAAAGATTCTGATATGTTCATCAGGTATTTACTTACAAAATGTGACTTGGGTTTAAGCCAGAAAAATTCAGAGCTTCAGTAAAGTTGCAAGCTTTAGGATTTTGTGAATATAAAGAACCAGGACTCTGGTATAAAGAATGCTGTATGCACTAAAGTTCTTGCATGAACTTCAAATAGGAGACAAAAAGCTGCTTGTCAAAGTAAATGCACAAGTCCAAAGTCCAGCGGGATGAATGGAAGGCCAAATGGAAAGGAGTCGGTGGAGATGTGAAAACAGAGGATTTGTCAGAGGATGTTGCAGATGCAGAAACCAAAAGGAGAGATCAGATTGTAAAGGAAACAATGAAGGAATTAATAAGAGACTACTCTGGAGAACTAAGTGCAACTTCCCAAGATCAAGGTGCACAAACTAGAAAGAAAAAGGAGGGGAAAGATGGAGAAAAAGAATGTGAGCAGGAAAGAAAAACTGTGAGAAGGAATGTGTGAAAGAAAAAAGAAAGGCGTCAAAGTAGGCCCAGAGAGAGAAAAGGAAAAGAAAGATGTCAGAGATGGCAGAACTACTTCCTGAGGTCTGAGAGTTAACTGCTACAACCACCACAGAGGAGGCCCAAGAACCTGAGATTGTTTTGCAGCCACAAGTCTCACCTGCCAGGCAGAGTGACCCCCTTGCCAGGAAAGATGCTACCCACAAGAATAAGAAATCACTCTGTGTATATATATATATATATAGTGGTGATGCATTCTCTGTTCAGTTGGAGTTTATAGCTAAGCATGGAGGAGTGTTGTTTACTTTATGTTTCAATAATATTCGTGTCATCTTATGTGCGTAGCATTTCTATTCATTTAAATAATTCATTTTGGGTTATATGTAAAAATACTTTAAATGCATACTTTATCACGCTATCATGTGATACACGGGCACCTTACTTAAAGACCAAGTCACACCCGCATTCACCGACTAGCTTGTCTTCATTTGAATTAATTTACAGTAATTGTTTGAAGTTACAAAACGTAGAATTATTTTCCAAACAAACAAGGAAAAATCTGCAGATGCTGGAAATCCGAGCAACACGCACAAAATACTGGGGGAACTCAGCAGGCCCGGCAGTATCTATAGAAATGAGTACAGTTGAAGTCTCAGCTCCAAGTGTCAACTGTACTCTATTCCATAGAAGCTGCCTGGCCTGCTCAGTTCCTCCAGCATGTTGTGTGTGTAATTATTTTCAGAATATTATTTATTTAAAGTTTATAACATTTAACCAAATCATTGGAATCTGGTACAGCAATCCAGCAAGATCACACCACTTGGTGCACTCAGCTCTTGGACATATGTTTATACATAGAAGTGTATACAAGCCATCAACCCAACCCTATCTACATTTGAAGACTATCTATACTCTATGTTCAGTATTTCTACATGTACGCACAGCTCTCAGCTCAACCTATTATAACTTTAAACAACTGCTGCTGGCCTTGATCCATCAGCCCTTCCCATCTGCACAGGTACATGTTGATATCTCTGAAGAGCCCACAATATTTTTTTTTCTCAGCTCTTGTAGGTCGTATAACATTCATTATTGTTGTGACTCCAACCCATGCCTTGTTCAACAATGGCTGCATCATAGAAACCATTCAGAATTTAAATAGGTGCTTGTTCTGAGCATCTTGTACCTGATCATCATCTTCTCAAAGTAACATTTATTATCAGAGTACATACATGTCACCACATACAACCCTGAGATTCTCTTTCTGTGGGCATTCCTAGCAAATCTATAGAAGAGTAATTGTAAACAGATCAGTAAACTGTAAACATCAGGAGCTGTAAACAAACTGTGCAAGTGCAGATAATAAATAAATAAATAAATAGCAATAATTACAAACATGAAATTACAAGGCAAGACTCCTTAAGTGAGGTAGTTAACCCCTTTTATTCAAGAGTCTGATGGTTGAGGGATAGTAACTCTTTTTGAACCTGGTGATGCAAGTCCTGGGGCTCTTGTACCTTTTACCTGATAGCAGCAGTGAGAAAAGAGCATGGCCTAGGTGGTGATGAACTTTGATGATAGAGGCTGCTTTTCTACAGCAATGTTTCATGTAGATGTGCTCAATGTTTGGGAGGGATGTACTGGGCTGAATCCACTACCTATTGTAGGATTTTCTGCTCAAAGGCATTGGTGTTCCCATACCAGGCTGTAATGTCAACACACATCTATAGAAGTTTGCCAAGGTTTTGATGACGTGCCGAATCTACGCAGACTCCTGAGGAAGTAGAGGTGCTGTCGTTCGTTCTTCACAATTATATTTATTTGATAGGGCCAAGACTGGTCCTCTGAGATGGAGATCTTGGGTATCAAATGAATGTATTAATTGATGTAAAGAGCACTTTAAAATCATTTAGTCATATTGCACAGAAACAGGCCCCTCAGCCCATTATGTTCATATTGACCATTGCATTTACCTGAACTAATCCCATTTACCTGAATTTGGTCCATTGCCTTGGTATTTATGTACATGTCTCAATGCTTCATTAAGTGGTCATCTGTTGCCCACTTCTGCCATATAGTTGATATTCAGTACTTACACAATATCCCCATGGTTCCACTTTGACAATCCATTGTGACCTGATGAACAGAGACCTTTTACAATGTCTCCCTGTTCTGAAACCATAAAACAATGATGAGCATTCAAAGCTGTTTTGCTGGTGTCCTGAGACAGGGGCATGGCATAACTAGCTGTTAAAACTTCTTTAGCAATTGTGTGCACAGGAATTGCTGTGGTCTCACCACTTGGTGGATTTTGTGTATAGAAGGAATCAGGGAATACAGGGAAGGTTTGGAAGCAAATAGCAAATCCAGCTGGCTTTTCACTGCCTTGAAATTCTGGCCCATTTATTTTTTTAATATATGTCAGAACAAACAGTAGTAGGAAGTAGGAAGACTTGAGGTATCATTTGCTACAAAAGTGAACCAGAGATGCCAAGTATGAAACAGCAAGTTAAATGTTCTGATGCTATCGTGATCAAATCCTGGCTGCTGGGAGCAAATGTTTGTCTCTGGCACTAAACAGTCTAATGCTATTGACAGAGAAATGGCAACAGGCAGACTGCTCAATCTCTTCATGAAGTATCTGGCAAAGAAGGAAAAAGCTTTAAAATACAGGATTTAGTCTCTCAGCTGGAATTTAGCAGTAGAAAGACAACTTTGATTAGATTCTGGATGTCAGATTGAGCTCAGTGTATTCTTCTTTTGCCATATAAAGCAGGAATAGTTGTTAAAGTGCTGCCTTTAATTTCTGCTTTGTACACAAAATACCAAGGCCCTCTGATGGTTGGGGTCGACCCCATGGATGTTGCGTCCCAACTATCCATGTGATACGAAAGCCAGGGCAGTACTACATGGAAAGCAAGCTGTTGCCCATGTTCCAGGCTCACCCTGTCCTGATGAATCCAAAGGAATGGAAGAGACCGGTACAGTTTTGCACCAGTAGTATCACAGGAGTTTCCAGTCAGCATTGAACTTTGTGTAGGACTGCCGTATGAACTCCAGCTCCAGATTATTCCTTCAGCAGTGGAGGTTTGTCAGAGTTTTCCTTCGGGATGAGCTGCCGGCCGTGACTGACGAGCTCCATCTGCCCGAAGCAGCTGGTTTTAAGTTGTTGGTAACCTGCTTTTGCCCCTTCTCCTGTCAGTAGAAAGGGTTCCACTGAGTAGCCAGGAGCTGGGCTTGATTGTCAGGGGCTACTTGAGATGCACTCCATTGTGAGCATTTAATAGGTAGTGGGAGCTTATCCCGACTACCACCCCCTGCTATAACAACCTTTAAGGAACCTAAGTATTAATCCAAAATAAGCTATAATAACATTAAGGTCTAAATATTTTAAAATAAAAAGAGAACTTTACTGGAAAACATGGTTAATAAAACCTTGCTTGTTTCAGCGGCTATCTCTTTATGCAACTCAGCTTGAATTCTGCAGCTTTTCCATACATTTAATAACCCTATGATGCAGCAATATCTTGGCACCCAGCAAAAGTCTAGAATATGGATTATGTTCTCATTAAAGTGTCAGTGCAATTTCCTCTGAGCAGAGAATATACAAATAGCTTTGTTTCTAAATTGAAACCACATGTTTGAAAAACTAGCAAAAAGAAACCCCAGAATAGTTTTTGGTTGACCTGAAATACAAGTTGTTTAGGTACGTCATATTTTATATACGGTCTGCAGTAAATCGTCTTGCAGAATGCTGAGTTCAATCTCCCCATTGTCACAGTCCCTGTCCCCAACTACTAGCCAATAACTCTCTGCACTCTTCCTTTCCCCATAATAGGGAAGAACTATGGCTGTTGCAGCCTCTTTAAAATTGCTATTTCTGGCAACTCACTGTGTACAAATTACCTCGCATTTATGTCATGTCACATCCTTGACTGCAGTACAAGAAGCATTTTAAACACAAAGTACACTGCAGATGCTGCGGTCAAATCAACACGTACAAACAAGCTGGGTGAACTCAGCAGGTCGGGCAGCATCCGTTGAAAGGAGCAGTCAATGTTTCGGGCTGAGACCCTTCGTCAGGACAAGTCGAAGGGTCCTGATAAAGGGACTCAGCCCGAAACATTGACTGCTCTTTTCAACGGATGCTGCCCGATCTGCTGAGTTCACCCAGCTTGTTTGTACGTGTTAAGAAGCATTTTATTGGCTGTAAAGCATTCTGGTTATGGTAGGGGTAATATAAACAAAAGTTGTCCTTTTGTTGTACTTTGCTCCGTAGGTAGCATGCTAGAATGAGTGGTGCCCTGTCACACTCATCTCAATTATAAGCAAATGCTTTGAGAGGATGAGTTAAACCAGGCATGGGCAAACTACGGCCCGGGGGCCATATGTGGCCCGTTAAGCTTTTTAATCCGGCCCGCAGAACTTGATGAAATTATATCAATAAACCTTGTTAACGTTTTTTCCCCGCAATTCTGGCGTTTTCCCAATAGATGACGCACTCTATATACATTGACCTTTGTTGAGGTGCAGCGTATTACTCCAAATTTGCGCTTTACTCTTTGTTCGGCTCGACCTATTTGTGTGAACAGGCGTTCAACATCATGAACTTCAACGAAGCCAGCCACATATCCAAGTTAACTGACCAACACCTCAGATCCATCCTGAGAATCGCCACAACAAAACTAAATCCAGACTTTGATGCGCTGGCTAAAAAGGGAGACCAATAACACTGTTCACACTGAAATTAAAAATAAGTTTCTTCGTTGTGTTATGTAAAAAATGCATTTGCAAATATTTTTTTTCAATATGCCTTACATGTTACATGTCATTTCTGTTAAGTGATGGACATGAGTAGTGCGCAGGTGCACGTATGTTCTCAAAATAAAAAATGCGCTCCAGATCAAATAACGTGCTCCGCATACTGGCGCGCTGTCACTGTTCTGTCCTTGTGCTGGTCGTTGTTGAGTTTTGGCACAGGGGACTATTGAATAAGAAGGAGCAGGACAAGTAGACCTGCATCTCCTACCGTTTTTGAAATAAAGAGAGTCAGGAAGAGAGTGATGATGATAATATCTTGAAGGATAACAGAATTTTCAGTGCTTTAAAATAATAACTGTTACTATTAAAAAAAGCTGTATTTTATTCATTTGATTTTCAGCATATTAAAAGTCATTTCAATAAATAGCTAAATACCATGGGACTTCAAAGACAGATAATTTGTTGTAATGCATTTGTTCATTTTCAATTGAAATTAAAGCACATGTTTTCTACATATCCCATGATATTTTATTTTCTCTTATGAGGTGTATTACCAAAATACTCCGTCCATCTGCTCCTGGTCCGGCCCCCCTGTCAAATTTTAGAACCCTTTGTGGCCCACAAGTCAAAAAGTTTGCCCACCCCTGGGTTAAAGGTTACATCTGCAGCATGCTACCACCCACAACTTGCCTACTGTTGGAACCGGTTTACTGTTAATGCCATAGCCATTGCACTACACACTGTCCTCACTTACTTGGAGAAGAGAAATGCTGTTCCTGGACTATGGTTCAGTATTCAACACCATAATTCCCTCCAGACTTGACAGGAAGCTCAGAGACCTCGGCCTTCACCCCGCATTGTGCAGCTGGATCCTGGACTTTCTATCAGATTGACGACAGGTGGGAAGGATGGGCACTCTCATCTCTGCCCCTCTGACCCTCAACACAGGTGCCCCCAGGGTTGTGTCCCTTTACACCCACGACAGTGCTGCTGCACACAGCTCCAACCTGCTGATCAAATGTGCAGATGACACGACACTGACTGGCCTTATTTCTAGCAGTGACGAGACAGCCTACAGGGCAGAGATTAACACCCTCACCCTCAACATCCAAAAAACAAAAGAGCTGATCATGGATTACAGGAGGAGCAGAGACAGGCTCACCCAAATCAATGTCCATGGGACTGCAGTTGAGAGGGTGAGTAGCTTTAAGTTCCTCGGTATATACATCACCAAAGCTCTCTTCTGCACTGTACACACCGGCTTTCTGGCAAAAAAAAACACAACAGCATCTCTTCCACCACAGGGGACTGAAGAAGTTCTGCAAGAGCCTCCAAATCCTCAAGACTTTCTGCAGGGGCACCATTCAGAGCATCCTGACTGGCTGTATCACTGCCTGGTATGGGAACTGCACCAACCTTGATCGCTGGGCACTGCAGAGAGTGGTACAGACAGCCCAACATATCTGTGGACATGAACTTCCCTCCATTGAGGACACTTACAGCAGCTGGTTCATAAAGAAGGCCTGGAAGATCATTGGGGACACCAGTCACCTGACCATAAACTGTTTCAGCTACTTCTGTCTGGCAAATGGTACTGCAGTATTAAAGCCAGGACCAACAGGCTACAGGACAGCTTCTTTCTACAAGCCATTATATTGATAAATTCACATACCTGTACATTGCAACGGAGTCGTTACAGAAAGATTTTTACTCCCTTATATTGTGGGACAGATGTAAGATTTAAATAAATTAAAATTGAGAGTCTGAACTACCACTGCGGGTGGGTGGGGATGTGCTGAGCAGGGTGAGTAATGTGTTCCCTCTGATTCTGTGGATTTCCGTCGCTGAAGATACAAAATGAGAAGACTTCATCTAGAAATCACACAACAAAATCAGAATATTTATTTGTTCATTTCTGTATTCAGAGGTACAGCACATCCAGTACAATAATCTGTATCACGCTGCAACCTAGTCTAATCGCAGGACAATTTACGATGACCAATTAACCAGCTAACCAGTACATCTTTGGACTGTGGAAGGAAGCCTGAGCACCTGGAGGAAACCCACACAGTCGCCGGGAGAATGCATGATTGGACTTTGAACTTCAAGTTGTAATAGCGCTGTGCTAACATACGGCTTGTACTAGGCTGAAATTGAATGAATCCAGGTGGTGCAGTGTAATTTGATGAATAATTTGTGTGGTCTTATCACTGAGAAATTTCTCCTCATCTTTTTAGGCATAACTTTCAGTGCAAAGTCTCCCTGGGTAATATCAGAACTCGGGCAAGAGGCAAAATTTTAACTCCAATGATCTATTTTCAAAAAAAAACAGTAGCTCAGAACAAGCAACTCTTGTTAATCCCATTTCCAACAAAACCAATCTGATTTATGATTCAATGCTCAAATCGCATTCCTTATATTCACTGAGAGCTGTGATTTCCTGGACCCGCTAATACCTTCAAGAGGAGAAGTTTGAAAACTCATGAGGAAACACCAAGTAATTCCATTTTCAAAGACACTATAGGGCACAGCTCATGATGCTGTATTCGTCAAATTTACTGTCCATTCCTTTTATTCATTGCAGCAAATCTGATAGTGCGGTATTAACTTTGAAGTGTATTTGGGATAGGAAATTGTTTTCAGTTGCATGCACTAGAAGCATATCTGGAAATGCACCTGCATATTTTATTCTGTGTCCAAAATTCAGGTCCAGATATCAGAAGTGGACTATAGCGTGCAGCAATTACAGCATCTGGTTTAGCATGAGGCCAAGCACCAACTTCCACTAACAGTTTAATTTGCCTCTTCTAGAGCCATTTTTTTGGTGTAGTACATTTACATTTAGCAAGTAACTTTGGCTAACAGCCTTCACTTCTGAATATGTATTGTGGATCTAATTTGGAGTGCAGCTCTGAACTATGGGTTCCTAAAAGCCATGAATTCCAGACCAGATGATGCTGCTTAAAATTCATTTGCATGTGTGTGAATCAGGAGGTATGAAGCCTGTTGTAGTTTCAAAGACAGCATTGTAGATACATTGTAAATACGGAATTGTCCTTTGATGTTTAGCACATAAAATATTCAGCTCCACATTGGGCCTGCAGACCTTTCGAATGAAAACCTCTCTGTATGATGCCTGCTGTACCTTGTTTTGTTGAATAAAGAAGCTGCTTTGTATCTACCATTACTTTTCTCCAATGACTCCATTCATGCAACAATAGTTCTTGCCTTTATTTGGGCTTTATTGTGGGGTAAAGAGATGTCCGTCTATTCTGTATATGGTTATCTGATGAGTATATTCAGCACCACCTCCTTCACCCCTGTTAATTAACAATATGTAAAGTCAAGTCAAATTTATTTATAAAGCACATTTTAAAACAACCCATGTTGACCAAAGTGCTGAACAAAGCATAACAAGTAGCTAAAGTTACAAATACCAGAAACACAGATATAAACAACGAGGCACTCAGCTTATAGGCACAAAATAAACAACACACGAGCCTAGGCACAAGCCAAGAATCAACCACATCAGGAAGATTCAAACGCTAGTGAATAAAGGTAAGTTTTGAGCCTGGACTTAAAAGAGTCGATGGAGGGGGCAGGTCTGATAGGGAGGGGAATGCTGTTCCACAGTCTAGGGACTGCAACAGCAAAGGCGCGGTCACCCCTGAAGTTAAATTTAGATCGTGGGACAGCCAGGAGCCCCAAGTCAACTGACATGAGGGACCTGGGAGTAGAATAAGGCATTAGAGGGTCTGTGATATAGGAGGAGGCCAACCTATTTAGGGCTTTATAAACAAACAAGAGACATTAGCTGTTGGGAACATCACTTTCCTCAAAAATGGTTCAGATATCTTTTCCAGTTAACCATGTTCCAGGAATGAAATGTGATTTGAGGATGGGTTATGAAGGTGACTGGATTTTCCAGTAATACTATTTATGAGATGCAGAGTGTTCCCAAAATTGGGCTGCCTAATCCCATTTACCCAGACTAAGGCACGCTTTGTTGGTTTCTATTTTCAATCACAAGTCACAGCCGATATTTATAGCACGACATGTTACTCAGAAAATTGTGCTGTGGGGGTTGCATCACATATAGGTGCATGCGGAGTAATCAGGTGATGAATTCAATCCTGGTTGCATGCTGCTTTGAGCTCTGCTTGGGCTGTGACGATCCCACTAATGCCACTATGTCAACCATAGTGTATAATTTGCTGGAAGAGCCCACCCCCCCACCCCACCATCATCCCTGCCTCCCCTCCACCACCATGTATGCAGTTTAAAGAGATCCTCAATGACTTGGAATTAGAAAATAAACTGCTGGAGGAACCTGCTGACATGAATTTTCTCTTAAACGCGGACGAATGTTCTGCCAGAGCTGCCAACACAAGGGCACCTGTCATGCTCCAGCAAAGATTTGGATACTAGGGTAGGTCCAGATATGAACTAGAGAGGACCTTGTTGCATCCAGTACAACATAGACACCACGTGGCTACAAATTTGGAGGAAGAGGTGGAGGATCCAGGGAAGAGGTGGCAATGAGAGACCCTTTCTGAACATGCTTCTCATGCACAAGAGGTTTTTCATTTGCACTGAGGAACATCAGAAACAACAGCAAGGCTCAGCGAACGAAACAGGCAGTGGTCACATGGCACAAAACATTCAAGCTTGTGCCGATAGGGGGCGAGAAGCGTCCACGTCCTACAAAAGATCAATGACTACATCAAACCTTTCCATGCTGTAGCCAAAATTCCCACCATCTGCGTGCTTCGGAGGGAGAAGTCCACTTGGAGTTGGGGTAGGGTACGGGTGGTTAGGTGGAAACCTTGCTTAGGATTTGATATTGAGGCCAGCTTTTGTTCTGCAGTGTGGGATGGTTGATGTTGGGAAAATCAGAAGCAAAGTGTTTTTAATTAGAGTGCACGACGAGGAAGAAGAGGTAAATTATTTTGAAATGGCAGGATTTTAACTGATTAAAAATACTGAAATATAAAGATTCTGAATTTGTCCAAATTCATTTTCAGGGTTAAGTACTGTGTTTGCAGCTATGGATGGTGCAGTGGCCGCAGGCTGTATTTCTACTTTCACAATCGGGACAATGAGGCTTAGCACTGCAAACGTCCTTTGGGAATCTCCCACTTGGATGCCTGGTAAATGGAATTCCTGCCACATTACAGATGTCAATCAGCAAGCTAACATTTGGCATATATTTTCAAAATATTTGCAGGACTGAAATATTTGTATCTGGTTTTACGCCTGACTTTAGAAGTATGTTCAAATAACGTCGCTGAACACTGGACATTTAGTTGTGAAAGACCTTCTATCATTTTATCTACCTGAGTCACCTTGTTACCTGCAGATAGGTTCAAACTCTGCCAGAAATTGGGCCAGCCTGTTCATTTAAACTCTCTGTCTACCACACAGACACTGCACAGGCAGGGTGAAGATGCTCAGCCTCCAGGCCCTGGTTCCCTACATTACGGCCATTAATCTGTTCCTGGTAGACTCCCTCCACTGACCAGTCACCCACCTTGGGCAAAGTAAAATGGTTTGTTGCTGTGGGGTAATACAGCTAATGAAAAAATATATTTGATTTTCTCGAGTAGTCTACCATGATGCTTAGTGCAATTAATCACTGTGTTCAATCAGCCTGTGTGATTAATTATACCCAGCAAGGCAAAGCTATCAAGCTGAATTCCCTCCAGACCACAGGCATTTTAAAGCTCAGTGCTGTTAAAGCCCAAGCACTAACAAGTGAACATGACAGGCAGACGAAAGTCATTCAGACACGATCCACGCTCATGACTAGGCATCCTGTAAACCCGTAGCCCAGAGGTATTCTAACAAGGTTCACTTGGTTTTAGCAGCCCTGAATAGAATAAGCTCCAGGCGACAATGCTCTCCTTAACTGTTAAACTGCTTGTGCTTTCCAAGATGCAAGCCTAGCCTTGAACAAAAACCCAGCTGCAAAAGCAACATCCTCCAAAAAAATGGTGGAGAAACTGAAAACTCTGAGCAGGTCGGGCAGCAGAGTTCACAGCTCTTCAAATGAACGGGCAGCAACCTGAGCTCTCTTCTGAAGCCGCGCTGAGTTAACATTCTCTGAGCAAGATTGCAATGTAGATCAGATTCACGCTGCACTATGCCCAACAGCATACCTGTTTTGACTCATGCCTGACCCTTGGCTGTCTGTCCTCAGTATGTCAAACTAAAATTGTGTTTTGCTACATAGGCAGTTCGGCTCCCTTGTTGCGTTATAGAAGTCAGTCCAGTCAAACTGTA
Source organism: Hypanus sabinus (assembly GCF_030144855.1). Lineage (NCBI taxonomy): Eukaryota > Metazoa > Chordata > Chondrichthyes > Myliobatiformes > Dasyatidae > Hypanus > Hypanus sabinus. The sequence goes on along the minus strand of NC_082716.1, from coordinate 41,677,110 downwards.
TCTATACTGCTGTAAAGAAACAGGCCTTAGTTTTTAAACCTAGCTGAGTAATCAGTGGCAATAGTTTCTGTGGGATTGTGTTTTGACAAATGTGAGCTGCAGTACAAAGAATCTAATAACTGGCACTAATTTCTCCAAACAACATTCTACTTTTACAGGAGAGCTTCTGAAGTTGGAATAAATCATATGTTTTACATAATTATGAATGTCTTTTTTTATTCTGAATGTTCTCCAGTAAATATGTAGAAATATTGATAAATCACATATATAATAATCTTGTGGTGGTAGTCTGTCATGTCTGATGATAACAGGAAAACCTGGACAGGAGTTTTGAAAGTGGAAACGCCTTAGAAGTCTAACTCAAGTGGTATCAGCAAGGGCAACAAACAGGATCTTGGTTGTAGAGAATGACCATGATGTCTTCTGTGTCTTCTCATACCCTTCACTGTCCATGGATTGTTGCAGTACCACTTTCCTGCCCCTTGAATCTCATCTGCGCAGTTGGCCAGAGCTGACTTTTCATGCTGGGACAGGCATGTCCCTAACTCACTGGGGTATGAGGCCACACCTGGTTTAGCCTGCCTGTTGAAGTGGTGTATCAGGCTGTGGCCGCTGTCACATGCAAACAACTACTTGGAGCCACAGATGACAAGCTCCTTCACCAGAGGTGCTACCCACCCCTCCCCCGCTGGATACCACATACACTACACATAATAAGCTTTGTCATAAAGTAAAATTTCCATTATTTAAAATGTTAATAAAATATGTTACTGTGCAACAATGACCCTAGTGATGTTTCTGATAACTTGAAAACTATTTGGCTCTTCTGCATTGTCTTCAGTCTTCCTAACAACATCTGATCCACTTAAAATAGTATTCCTGACGTTATTTTTCTAGGGTTTAGTTGCATTGTCTTTTTGTATGAGGACCTGTACTGCATTATTCACACCTGTCAGGCACGTTGAGATAGAGTCTAATTACAGGTGCGGGACTTGAAAAATTCAGCTGAGACGTACAGACATTTGCAGATGTGACCATCACATTTTGTACATTTGTCTTTAGACCATAAGACATATGCCATATTTTGTGATAATACTTCAAGAAATGTAGTTTGAGAAATCGGGGCAGTCTACCTTTAAATCAGCACAGAATTGACAAAAAAAGACGCACTTTTTATACTTGTTCAGATATGGGGTTTAAAATGCTGATTGTACTGTTTTATTGTGGGGTAACTGTATCTCAAGTAAATTTGTTCATCTGCTGAATTTAAAGTGTAGAGATCATTTAAGAGAATAAATCACCAAATTATTACAAGTTGGGGGTGTAGAGCACTGTCTGCTTTGTAATAAAATTGCACTGGGAAATTAATTGTTAAATATGGTCTGATGCTCACCATATTAACTCTGAAATTCATGATTTTGCTTCTGGGTTGTAAATGCAGATGATGTGTTAATGCCTGGAAACAGTTGAACATGCTGTGCTAGACTTGAAAGGAACAACGAATGCATGAACACAAGTTCTACAATATTCTACATGGCCTGCGGAGCCCTTCACTGACAGCCAGCTGCACTGAGGTGGTCTGTAACTTTAAAAACTTGTAGCTCATTAAAACTCTCCCTCAGGAGTACCCCATCTCTGTTCCACTCAAAGGCAATCTTGAAACTGCCAAAAGAAATCAAACATCACTCCCACCAACCGGACTGTGACATCAACTGCTTCCATTTACCCTGCAAAGGCAAGGTGGGAGTGAATATATCCCTGGAAATTCAAGATGTATGCAACATAGGCATGAGTTGGCAATGGTAAATTAGGAAAAAACATTAAAAAATGACTAACACTTAAATAACAATAGACAATAGACAGTAGGTGCAGGAGTAGGCCATTCAGCCCTTCTAGCCAGCACCGCCATTCACTGTGATCATGGCTGATCATACACAATCAGTACCCTGTTCCTGCCCTCTCCCCGTATCCCTTGACCCCGCTATCTATAAGAGCTCTATCTAACTCTCTCTTGAATGCATCCAGAGACTTGGCCTCCACTGCCTTCTGGGGCAGAGCATTCCACATATCCACCACTCTCTGGGTGAAAAAGTTTTTCCGCATCTCTGTTCTAAATGGCTTATCCCATATTCTTAAACTGTGGCCTCTAGTTCTGGACTCACCCATCAGCAGGAACATGCTTCCTGCCTCCAGCATGTCCAATCCCTTAATAATCTTATATGTTTCAATCAGATCCCCTCTCATTCTTCTAAATTCCAGTGTATACAAGCCCAGTCACCCCAATCTTTCAACATATGACAGTCCCGCCATTCTGGGAATTAACCTTGTGAACCTACGCTGCACTCCCTCAATAGCAAGAATGTCCTGCCTCAAATCTGGAGACCAAAACTGCACACAATATTCCAGGTGGGGTCTCACCAGGGCCCTGTACAGCTGCAGAAGGACCTCTTTACTCCTATACTCAATTCCTCTTTTAATAAAAGCCAGCATGCCATTTGCTTTCTTCACTGCCTGCTGTACCTGCATGTTTGCTTTCATTGACTGATGTACAAGAGCACCTAGATCTCATTGTACTTCTCCTTTTCCTAACTTGACTCCATTTAGATAGTAATCTGCCTTCCTGTTCTTGCCACCAAAGTGGATAACCTCACATTTATCCACATTAAACTGCATCTGCCATACATTTGCCCACTCACCCAACCTGTCCAAGTCACCCTGCATTCTCATAACATCCTCCTGACATTTCACACTGCCACCCAGCTTTGTGTCATCAGCAAATTTGCTAATGTTACTTTTAATCCCTTCATCTAAATCATTAATGTATATTGTAAACAGCTGCAGTCCCAGCACCGAACCTTGCAGTACCCCACTGGTCACAGCCTGCCATTCCGAAAGGGACCTGTTAATCACAACTCTTTGTTTCCTGCCAGCCAGCCAATTTTCAAACCATGTCAGTACTCTACCCCCAATACCATGTGCCCTAATTTTGCCCACTAATCTCCTATGTGGGACTTTATCAAAAGCTTTCTGGAAGCCCAGGTACACTACATCCACTGGCTCTCCCTTGTCCATTTTCATAGTTACATCCTCAAAAAACTCCAGAAGATTAACACAATATTAAATAATGTAAATCCCTATGAAAGGTAAACTGGTCTATCTTTGGCTTGAAGTGAGACCTCTTATTTTTTTACACCTATTCATCACATTTGCACCCTTTGATAGTAAAATAGAAAATTGCAGAATTTTTTAAATGCTGGAAGACTGAAATTTGCCTATGGGCAAAGGGACTTGTGTGCCATTGTGTAAATTTAACATTTAGATACAAGAAGTATGGAAGGTGGATGCTGAGTTGAACTTTATCACAAGGGAAATGGAGGAGAATGGAAGCAGTAACTTGTTGCCATATAATCAAGCTCTGGTGGGACTGATCTGGAATCCTGTGTACAGGTGTGATCCTGCTGATGCACCATCAATAACTCACTCTGAGACATAAGGCAAGATATCGGCTTTTATTGACTGGAAGAAGGAACAAGCAGTGAGTGACCACCATATTACATCCTGGAGACTGAGGCCGAGCATCAGGCCTCAGATCGCCTTTATACAGGGGCCTGTGGGAGGAGCCACAGGAGCAGTCAGCAGGGGGCGTGTCCAGACAGGTATATGTAGTTCACCACACCTGCAGTCCACGTGAGGATCGGAGGAGAGTGGTGAATGTTACAAATCTGTGTGCTGAGTTAAAGCACTGAATACCTGAGGTTTCTTAACTTGTACCTATATAGAGTAATATGTCATATTTGTGTTTTTTTAATTAGACGATCTCTTTTTCCTTTGTCTTCATACTCAACAAACACAAAAAAAGATTAAAACAACAACACACACAAAATGCTGGTGGAACACAGCAGGCCAGGCAGCATCTATAGGGAGAAGCACTGTCGACGTTTCGGGCAGTGACCCTTCGTCAGGACTAACCTGACGTTAGCTTAGGCCTGACGAAGGGTCACGGCCCGAAACGTCGACAGCGCTTCTCCCTATAGATGCTGCCTGGCCTGCTGTGTTCCACCAGCATTTTGTGTGTGTTGTTGTTTGAATTTCCAGCATCTGCAGATTTCCTCGTGTTTGCTCACAAAAAAAGATTAGTGGGATTATTGTGTGTTTTAAAGTGTGGTGGTATCTGAGATTAATCATTGACTTCTATGCTAGATTCTTTTGAAATCCAGTATGTTTAATGATGATTGGTCAGATGATCCCTGCCAGTTCTGCTGTACATTGTTTCTTTGTAAGTTGTGTGGTAATCAGTGGGTAGGTGGAGCCTTCCTGTTTCTGTGGTCCTGACTGGCACTAACATCTCCCAGCATGGAAATTCATTGTGCAGAACCACACCATATTGAGCATGTTTCAGCACGTTGACAGGGCAACACACCGTCATGTTGAATCACCATGATTGGTATTGAGCTTGATATTTTGGCCAGCAACATTCTTCCTCCTTGCTTTCATTGTCACACACTGCAGATTGCCAGGGGAAATAATGGATATAGAAAATAGGATGACTCCGCAAAGAAAAATATATGCAAAATAACAACAGAAGAACTGATGTGTGTTCAAAGAATGCAGCTGAGTGACTTATTACATGACCTATCACTGGAAAAGATTTTGGTCAGAACTATGATGTAATTCAACAGCCTTTCAGTAAACTATTAATTCAGTAACTATATTAGAAATAAAATCTTTTGCATTCAGCATTCTGTTAATGTGTTTCTGTCGACAACTTGGAAGTATTTTCTTTCTGTCTCCAATGCATAATTAAAAGAGTCATAAAATTGTATGAGAAAGATTGGTATAATCACAATAAAATCATAAAATGGGAAAAAAATAAAGTTCCACTGTGAACTCTCTCCCTGGTTTTAAGATCCCTTAGGAACATAAAATTAAATGTATCCCGTCCGTGATATTCAGGTAGAGGACAGGCAGGAGCTGTCTTGTACATAATGATTTGAAACATGCCATTTACAGCTGTCTACTTTGCACTTGTAATTGAATAAAAGCATTTGAGTCTGATGGATGACACTGAAGATAGAATCTGTCAAGCATCTGCTATCTTGCATTCCCAGTACAGACAAGGCACAGCCTAGTTCTGCAGTTTAATGCAAGGCTATTTAAGGCGAGAAGGTACTTGTGGAATTTGAACTGGTTGCTGTCCTTCGTGTTTTTGATGACTTGGTTGGTCCTTAGAAGGACAAAGAGAGGATTCTTGACAGGGATAGGGGTACTATTCAGGTCTATCAATTGGTGCATCTCTATAATCAATGAAATATTCTGCCATTCAGTCTAATATGTTGACGGTGGCCAAAGTGGACTTGGCTCTGGTTGGTGTTTGCATTACTCTTTTTAAATTATTAGCTATTCCTGTAGCACTTTTGTGTTCATGTGTGTTATTGGAATAAGACACTAATATGCGAGATCAGTTTTCCTGGAGGTGTCTTGCTTTTATCTCGAGTGTTACTATAAATCAGCTTTTGACAGCCTGTCTAGTAATGGCAGACATTAGCTAAGAAGTTAAATTTGGAATCAAGATGTATAAAAATAATTTACTAAATTCTGAAAGGTATTAATAAGACTGCTTGTGGCATGGTGGCCTTTTAAATATACTTTGTAAGGTTTCATGTCATAATATGATACAGTGTTATGATAAAAATGTTAATCCTTCAGGAAGTGGGTCGATGACATGATCAATAAACTGTCCTTCATCTCATCAGCCATGTTTGAATTTAGACCTGAGCAATCTGTTCAGAGTATTCTCTATTCATTGTGAATCAGGCATTTCAGCATATAATTCAATCTATCTTTTAATGAATGAATGCAAAGTATAAATTTGTGTATGCTTCATAAGCTGAACAAGCTGGAAAATCATGAAGATACTGGTGTGGGAAATGCAAGTGCCCATCTATGGAATAGAAATAGAACCATAACACACAGGCTGTCTGGACTTAGTCTTGGAAAAAGAGATGAATCCATTACCCACAAGTTTTTAGAAATGATTTTAAACCTATGATTACTTACCCACTCACTAAGGAAACTGCTATTTTTATACTACATTAAAATGTCTGCCAGGTCACCTCTTCATGTTCTCTGTTTCAAAGGGATAATCCAAACCTCTTTCCCAGCCTCATCTCATAACTTGTGTCCCTCTTCCCCAGCCGTATTCTGGTAAACCTTCTCATACATTGTTCTACCTGTGACTCCCAGAATCAGTCAGTTATACTCCAGTGGACCCTAGCAACTGACCTATAAATTTCTAGCATGATATCTTTAATTTTGTTTTCCTGCCTTACTCATAAAGTAGGTAATCAATTTTATTTTGTAATAACCTTATCAATTCCTCTGTGGAATTCACCGAGGTCTCTCTGCTCACCTGCACCTATGAATATCATTCAATCAATTGTGTGTTCTCTTTACATGATTTCTCCCAAAAACCATCAGTTAACTCTTCCCTTTGAATTCATCTGCCAGGCTTTTGCCTATCAATCTATGTCCTTGACAAGTTTGTATCATCTGGAAGCATTATAATACTGTTAACATTGAGGTTAAGTTTGATGATAAAATTTGCAAAGAGCAGTGGAACTAAAATTGATCCTTGGACATCATCACTCTCCTCAGAAAAATAACCTTTGCTTTCTGTCACTGAGCTAATTTCATTTGCACCACTTTCTCCTGTGCTCTATCTTTTAATAAATCTTCCTGAGACTCTTTGTTGAGGTTTTTCAGAAACTCTGTATCTGCATCTTCTTCAAATACGCCCAATCAACCTTCTCTGCTGTGCATTTAAAACAGTCAATAATTTCTCCACCACATTGATTGACATTTAGTCTCCCGGTTAATTAATTGAATTCCTTTAATTAACTATCAGTCTTCCTGCCTTCTGAGGTCACACCAAAAGCCAAAGAAGATTCCCATTTAAGACCAGAACTCGGGTAAGGGTGGAGCCAATTATAATTTTGTATTGTTTTCATTGTAGAACCACTTGATTTTCATGTTGGGTTCAAAACTTCAGTTAATAATTTTGAAGATGTTCGCTCCTTTCATTTTTGCCCTGTGTTTACCTTGAAATCCAGAGAATGTCATGATTTTCTGGTAAAAATAGCAGTGCATGGTCACATTTTTCAAGAAGTGTTTTTATTTCTAAATCTGAGCCCCTGAAAGGAGAACGTGAACTATAGACCAAGATTGTATGCCCAATCTTGTAGCAACTAAAGAGGTAAACATTTAATTCTGGTTGATTGTAAATTACTTTTTGATACCTACAAAATCAATGATTGTGTAAGTGCATTGAGCCAAGAAGTATCAAGTTTAAAACAAAACAATTGTTGAAAAGTATTAACCTCACTTTCTAAACAAAGCTAAAGGTGAAATTTTCTGCCATGGCTGTGCTAAACAATCTTTTATTATTTTGCATGATCTCATTTTGAAATGCAGAGAAACATATAGCTTGTCTATGGCCTTCTTACAGTTGGCAATTATGCTTTAAGTAGTTTTCTGGGAACCCAGAAAGGGAGCAGTGAAATGGTAGACTCACACTCAAATACAGAGCAAATTAGTTTCAAAAGTTTACATCAACTTTGACAGCATTCCTAGTTGTCCTCCTGCATCTCCCCAGAAGTTAAATTAGTAAATTGGTTTAATATTAATGTCACATGTAGTGATGGACAGGAAAACACTTGGCTTACACACCAGCTATACAGATGTACATTAAGGTAGTACAAGGTAAAAGAGTGCAGAATGAAGTGTTACAGTACGAGAAAGTGTAGTACAGGTGGACAGTGCAATGCAAGGTTATGGTGAGGTAGATTGTGAGGCCAATAGTCCATCTTATTAAGTAGGGAATCATTCAATGTCTTATAGTAGATGGATAGAAGCTATCCTTGAGCTTGGTGTTACGTGCTTTCAGGCTTTTGTATGTTCTGCCCAGTGGTAAAGGGGGAAAGAGAATGTCCAGGGTGGGTAGAACCTTTGATTTTGCTGGCTGCAATAATAAGTGGAGACAAAGTCCACATGGAGTGGAGGTTGGTTTCTGTAATGTGTGGCTGTGTCCACACTCTGTTAGTTTCAAAGTTGTGGGTAAAGCAGCTGCTATAACAAGCAATGATGCATTCAGAAAGGATGCTTTCTGTGTTAGATCGATTAAAATTTGATGAAGGTGAAAGGGAACAATGCCTAATTTCTTTCTTCTCTTGAGGAAATAGAGGCGATGATGGCTATGGCATCAATGTGGTTGGACCAGGCCAGGCTGTTGGTAATACTCACTCCCAGGAATGTGAAACTCTCAACACCATTGATGTAAACAAGACCATGTGCACTGTCCTCTCCAGCAGTCAATAACCAGCTCTTTTGTTTTATTGATATTGAGGGTAAGGTTGTCATGACACCGTGTCATGCAGCTCTCTGTCTCCTTTCTGTACAAAGATTGATCGTTGTTTGAGATCTAGTCCACTGGTTATATCATCCAGAAACTTGTAGGTGGAGTTAGAGCAGAATCTGGTCATGTAGTCGTTGGGTGTGTAGGGGCTAAGGATGCAGCCTTATGCGGTAACAGTATTAAGTGGTATTAAATGGATTATTGTCAGTTGTTATTTAGCAGTGCCGCTGTCTAATTGAAATTGTAACACTCTCTTGATCATGATTGTTGTGTATTCAATATTTCAGTAGTATTTATGTAATAATGTAATAGAGGATGATGCTCTTGATGTTGTCTCCCTAATGCAAATTGGAAGTCTCCCTATTGTAGCAGAGATTATCCAAAGAGAAAGCAGAAAAGACCCCGCATTGTCTCGGATCTACACAGCCACCCAAAACGCCTTGGATGTGCAGCAGAAATTCCAGTTACCCTAAGTTTTTATTACCAGCACCAGGATGAACTTGCCCCTCACATGAGTTGCCTAGCATGGAAATTGAGAGTTATTGTCCCATCCAAACTGAGAGCTAAAGTGTTGGAGGAGCTGCATGCTGGTCAAAATGTAAGTGCTGGCTCGAAGCTTTGTCCTTGGATAGATCAGCTGATCGAGCAGCTTGCTGTGTACTGTTTGGGATGCCAACACATCCAGAAGATGCCAAGAGTAGTGCCTTTTCATCCTTGTGAATGTCCTGCATTGTCCTGGCAGAGGATTTATGTGGATTTTGAAAGATGATTTCTGGCACATATTCCTTGGTAGTAATGGATGCAAAGTGGCCAGGAGTGTTACTAATAGTCTCTTCCAGAGCCTCCCACACTGCTAACGTGTTGAGAAGCCTCTTCACAAGGGCTGGTGTTCCAGAACACTTAGTTAGTGACAATGGACCACAGTTTGTTGTGGAACAGTTTCAGTCATTTTGGAAAATGCAATATGCATTTTACAGCATTTTACGGACATATTACAGCTGTGCCGACCCACCCAGCTGTAAATGGCTTGGCAGAAAGGTTTGTCCAGAGTCTAAAGAACGCACTGTCAGCAGAACACATTATACTGACACTGAATCAGAAGCTCACTAATTTCCTCCTTGCATATTGCATTGCAGCGCACTCCATAACCAACAACTCAGCAGCTGTACTGTTCCAAGGTGGTCCCTTGTGCTCGTGACTGGATCTCACACAACCCAGTCTCAGGAGTATGCAGGACGAACACCGGAGGGAAACTGAAGGCTCCTCAAACAAGGAGGTACGATGTTTCACTCCTGGACTAACAGTCCTGGTGCGGGACTAAGAGATGATCAAAAGTAGGTACTTGGAAAGATTAAGGACAGAAATGACCACTCTCCTAAACAGTATAGGTAGTGTCTCATGTCATCTGGAGACAACACATTGATCAGCTGAGGAGAAGAAAGGTTAGAGAAGAAAGGTGTCCAGAGCTCTGATAACCACTTCCTACCGTCCCAGTCCCAGAGTCAACTCCTGCAACCACCACAGAGTGGGCCCCAAAACCTGAGAACCTGAGACTGCTTCACAGCCACAGATCTCACCTGCCATATGTATATGTATGTGTCTGTATATGTGTGAGTGTGTGTGTATGTATAATATGTATGTGTAATGCATATATAATACTATATATATATGTTTAAGGTGACTAGAGAGCAATACATAACATTTGAGTTGAGATGCATTCAATATCGGGTTGGAGTTTATAGCTAGGCAGTGATAAGTGCAGGGTATTCAATATTTCAGTAGTATTGTAAATATATTTTTTGATTAAGCATTCTTAGTTTATATAATTCAATATGTGTTACATGTAAGAAGTACATGAATGGCATACATCATTATGTTCCCATGCCATGTGTGACTGCCTCACTAAAGAAAACTAAGTAGACCAGTATCTGGGCTCCTGTGTTTTCCTTTAAATTAGTTTTCTGGAGTTACAAAACACAACAATGATGATTAAGATTTTTAAATATATTGTGCTTGTAGAATTTTCCTGCATTTGAAGCAATTTCCTTTATATTCATTCATTAGGTGCAACACAAATCTCAAACACAACTCTTCCCTATTCCTTTCTTTTAAATTGCCTTCTTGTGTTATCTGTCTTTACCCTTCTTTAATAAATTCAAAGCCCCGCTCCGAAGGTTCCGAAGGCTTCCTGACTATTAAGTGGACTTAGTGGCACTTCAAATGGGGATAAACCAATATGGGATGATTAATTTCCCTTATCTATAATCAGTTTCTAATCATATAAACTCTCCATTTTGAGCTTGATGCTATTGTACAGCAGTAATATTGTGGGACTAATGCTCCGAAGGTTTGCACCAGCAACTTAAAGACATGAATTTAAATCTCACAGTGTTAATAACTGTGTCTGTTGTATCAATGTAAATCCCTCTAGTTCTCTAATGTACCTGCAGGCCACTAGATTGAAGGGCGATCAGTAGCAAGGTAGTGTTATGTTTCCCTACATATGGCTATTAACAATCAATCTCCATGAATTCAGACACTTTAGATAACTTCAGATATTCTTTGCTAGTAGAAATTACGATTTATTTTTTAGCAGACATTGCATATTTGTTTCTTGCCCTTGTGGCAAAACTGACATCCAATAACTGAAATGAGGGCACAACAGGAAAAAAATCAAAAAGGTGCATTAAGTCCTTAGTGAGGTCATTTATCTTTCTTTCACTCTTGTCAAGGGGAAATGTCAAATGATCTGAACATTCAAGGAAAGCTCAGCACAGAACAATCGGAAGACATTGAAAAAGATTTAAAATGCTGCATAGAGGATGTTTATTGTTTTATCTCAGTTACAATGGTAGAAGCAAACCTGAGATAACCAAATAGTTCGACAAATGGATTCAGATAATAAATAATCAATATTCCGGATAAGATGACAATTTTTGCCACCACTAAGTGGATGCAGAAATGCAAAGCAGCATTTTTTAAAGTAAATTTGGTAGTCTTGTCCTCTCCGCCCACTGTACTTGTAAATCTGATTGGTTGAAACACAATTTTTAGCAGCAGAACAGAAAACTAATTATAGCATCAAGTGATAGTCCAAGTACCTAAATAACTATGTCTGGTTGGCTAGTGCTGAGGGTGATCTGCAACTGTAGTTGGACTGACTGGCTTATGACTTCGTGGAAAAGATCCTGAAGAAATGCTTCTCATTTTCATCAGTGGCTCATAGAAATAGATGCCAGGAGAACATATCTTGTTTTGAATCTCCTGGTGAAACTGATAATATGACTCCTTCAAGTCTGTGCCAAACAGGCAGACTTTCTAGACTATTATGTCTATTAATGCCCAAGTGAACTTTTATTTCACTGTTTAAAAGTGTTAAATGGCATTTAAAAGGTGTGAGAAATGAAATGAGTTTTAGCATCTATGTTGCAGACAAAAATGAGAAAAGCAGGACAAATGCAGATCAAAATTGGATTTATTTCACTGATATGTGTTGTGAAATTTGTTCTTTTGTAGCAACAAAACAGTGTAAGGCACAAATACTACAATAATTTACAATACAAAATAAATAGTGCAAGGGAGAAAGATCAAGGTAATATCTTGGACCATTCTGAAATCTGATGGCAGAGGGGAAGAAACTTCTGCTGGAATATTGAGGATGTACCTTCAGGCTCCTGTACCACCTCCCTGACAGTAATGAGAAGAGACCATATCACAGATGGTCAGGGTTCTTACTGATGGATGTGTCCTTCATGCACTGACTTTTGAAGATGTCCTTGATGGTGGTGATCTGAAACAAAAACAGAAAATTCTGGAACTACTCGTTAGGTCAGGTCCGTGGGAAAAGAAGCAGAGTTAGTGTTTCAGGCTGGTGAACTTCTGTCAGAACTCTGACTCCTGTTTTCATGATCACAATCTTAACTATGGCTGCAAACCTGGCCCACAATTCTGACCCCAAGCCTGGCTGAAATTTTTTGTGTACTTATCACTGACTGTAAATCCTTAACTTGTATAGAGTGAGCCAAATGCCAAACAATCAGATGCTGAGTTATCAGGGCTTTTCTCTATTACAATTCCATGACTATCACTGTTTTGAATTTCTCTGAAATAAGTGAATTTGTTATACTAGCCTAGGGAATCTAAGTCAAACATTAATGTGTGCTTCCCGCCTAATGACAGCTTTTCTTGTTAATATTTGTTCAGTACTTTCCCTGAATCTTTGGAATCAGTTTACCACTGCTAATTCAAAGATTTTTAAATCAAATTAACTTAGGCAAAGTCTGAATCTCATTCCAAGAGGACTTACTCTGAAAATGCCAATTACTCATTATCAGTTTATATTAAACCACAGGTCTAACTCTCAGGAGGCCATAGGGAATGGATGCTGCCAAACTGAATGTGTTTGTGTTGGTCTCATGGAAGGTTCTGTTCTTGGAGTCACAGTATGTTGGATAGATAGAGAGGGATACTCAGCATTAGCACTGTGATCTGAAGTTGGAAACCTTTATTTCTATGCTCCAACACAAACATGAAACCAGAGCTATGTAAAATTTAGATTTTGCTAAGAATCCATTTTCAACTCATTACTTAACTAGAACAGTAAATCTAAGGGAGAAGACATTGTATCAATGAACCAAGCAGCAAATATTATTATCTGGTAAAATAGCAGTGATGCGCCAAGAACTTGTTCGTCACTTCAGATAAATGATGTTTCCATTTTCTTTTGCTAAAATTGCATTTTATCAGAGATGTTTGCTACGGTATAAAAACAGATGAGATCTAAGTGTAGCCTCAAAAGCTCATGGTGTTGTGTAGTTTACTAGTAGTTTTAGTGATTTTTACAGAAGTGATCACAACTTGAATACAGACTTCAGGATGACAATCAAGAAAAGTAGGGGGAGTAAGGGTCTCTTTATGCCCATTCACCCCACTAAATGGTAATGGTTGGCATCTGTCTGACTCAAAGGACAATGGGTGATGATCATCATCACAAGCTTGGGCTGTAGGTCTGGAGATCCTGAGATACCCAGTCATCAAGACTCCCCTCTCAGCCTCACCATTGTAGTCCAAAGGAAAGCTTATCAAGCAATACATTTGGTGCGAGCTGCCAGAAGGATGTTTAATGATGTTCAGCTGCCCTAGGGGCTCCACTCTGGATTTGCTGTCTGGGTTTACTCCCATAACCTTCGTCTCTCCTGAAGGCAGTGGGGCTATTTACCCATCTGGTTCACAAGCACCGGAGCGTGTCCACATGCCGGTGGGCCTGCGTGCGTTGTGTGCAGGGACCAGACCTCCTCCCCGTCCTCTCTAGTTCAGCCAGGGTCCGTAAGGAGTTCAGTTTCCGTATGTCACTAGCGAGGAGTCACTACATGAGGCTTGCTGTTGGAAAGGTTTTGTACTGGCAGGGAGCGAATTACACACTCAGCTCTCCTTTTCGCAAGACTGCTAGCCAGTAGTGGAAGCTGAAAGTGAAAGTAACGAGCACTACCACACTAGCGTAGAAGTGTCTAATGAGTCAGAATTATGGGCCATTCCCCTCCCCATGTCCACCCCCACCACCTCCAAAAGTTACTGGGGATTGGAGGAGTGGGTGTGTAGGGAAACTGCTCTTAGTTGTAAGAATACTAGATTTATATTAATGGGATATTTTAGTTCCTAGTATTGACTGGGCCATCCAAATTGTGAAAGTCATAGACAGGGTGAAATTTCTGAAATGTGTCTTCATTAGTCAGGGGATTGGCCACAGGGTAATGTTGCAGCTTTATAAGACTCTGGTTAGACTACATTCAGAGTATTGTATTCAGTTCTGGTTGCTTCCTTACAGGAAAAATGTGGAAGCTTTAGAGATGGTGCAGAGGAGATTTACCAGGATGCTGCCTGGAATAGAGAGAATGTCTAATGAGGAAAGGTTGAGCGAGCTAGGGCTTTTCTCTTTGGAGCGAATGAGGATGCAAGGCAATTTGATAGAGGTGTGTCAAATTGTAAGAGGCAGCACCCTTTTCCCAGGGTGTTTATGGCTAATACCAGTACCAGAGTACATACCTTTAAAGTGATTGGTGGAAAGTTTAGGGGAGATATCCGGGGTAGTTTTTTTTTTTAAACAGAGTGGTAGGTGCCTGGAATGCACAGCTGGGATTGGTGGTAGAAGCAGATATAATAGACATTTAAGAGAGAAAGGCACATGGATGAAAGAAAAATGGAGGCTTATGGGCTATGGGAAAGGTTAGATTAATCTTGGAGTAGATTAAAAGGGTGGCATGGGCCAAGTGGCCTCTGCCGTGCTGCACTGTTCTGTCTTGAAAAGTTTTGTGAGTCAGTATATAGAGAGCCCTTCTTGGGATGGTGCAATGATGCGCCTTGGGGAACAAGGCAGGCCAAATACTTGAATTGGCAGCTAGGGAGCTATTCAGGATGTAACTTCCAGTGCACAAATGTAGTGAAGAATGAAGATATTGTTCCTTTGGATCTGATGCAGCACAAACATATATACAATAAGATAAAGAACACAAAAATAATTTACAAAACAATAAATATAAGTACATAAAATAGCTTATATACATACCTCGATTGATTGTATGCTCATAAAGTGACATACATAATTTAGCTCTAATGATCACAATTCTATTAGTTTTAATATGGTGATGGAAAAGGATAGGACAGATTAAGATCCTAAACTGGAGCAAGACTGATTTTTAGAGAACTAGGCAGGGATCTAGCAGAGGTTAATTGGCTGCGTCTGTTTGAAGGAAAATGAGCAGATGGTAGGATTTTAAATGTGCAACAGCAAGACTCCAGATGTAGCATGTTCTTGTTAGGGTGAGGGGTAAACCTGGCAAGTTTGATGAAATTTAGCTGATCAGTGATTGAGGCTCTGCTGAAGAAAAAGGAAGCGAATATTGGATTTAGAAAGTCAGGGATTAGTGAATGCCTTGATGACTATAAAAGGATTAAGAATAGTTAAAAGGAAACCAGGATGGCAAAGAGGATATGAGATGGTCAACAGGTAGGATTAAGAAAAATCCCAGCAGCTGTATTAAGAGTAGATATGTGGCTAGGGAGAAAGTAGGCCCCTTTAGAGATCAGCAAGGCTACCAATGTCTTGAGTTGATAGAGATTGGTGGGAATTTTAATGAATATTTCTCTTCATTGTTGACTGAGGAAGAAATCATGGTTGCTCAAGAGACAAGGAAACAAGTGCTGACATTTTGGAGGGTATTCCTGTTACCAGTGAGCAGGTATGCCTTACAGATAATGAAGGTTGATAAGTCCTCAGGGCCTGATTAAAGGGAATTCCTTTTACTTTGTAAGAAGTTAGAGAGAAATTGCAGAGATCTCTGTGGAAATGTTTGCTTTATTGTTAACTACTGGTGAAATTCCTGAAGACTGGAAAAAAGCTGATGTTATTTAAGAGGGGTAGCAAGGATAAGCCAGGAATCCACAGGCCGATCAGCCTTTGAGTAATGCCATGAAGAACCTTAGCAGTACAGACTGAAATAATTGGCCTCTGGTAGCATGATCCTCTTTCTTAGTCCAGCAGTCTCAGCTTGGACCATCATCCCCCAGAAATTATTGAGAAATAATTTGCGTGGGTGAACTGAATTGGTTCAAGATAGATCCAGTTGCCAGGTGGCTTGCTTTCTCACTTCAGCGAGCGAATTAGAGTCAGGTGCTTTGTATCAGATGTGAACCAACTATGGGCAAAGAGGAGATAGTCTATATTCTCAAAGGATGAAAGCGGCTTAGAGATGACCTTTATTTAACCCAACTGGGGACAAATATTGAACTGATTTCCTCACATCTCTTTGGCAATTTGGACTCTCAATCTCAGACCTACTTGTCCAGTAGCATGATCGGCCCACACTACCCTTGCAGTGTGGGCTTTAAAAGGCTTAGTGCTTTGTATTTGGTTCAATAAATGCCTCATTAATCAAATGAATCACCAGATCGTTTACTTTTAATGTTTTCCAGCTGCAAATCTTCTTCGTGTGTCAACTTTTTAAATTAACATACTGTACTTTTTGAAATAAAACATAGAGACTTGCTGCAATGTTACACTATGTATAGCATGGCTGATTGGAGACTTAATTCATAAAGAATCTGCCATAGCAAACATAGAGCAAGATTAAATCAATAACATTTTTTAATTTAGAAAATCCCCTATTAATGTATAACATAAATCAGGAAACAGCTGGAAGTTAAGCTAAACGTTTGAGTTTTAATGATATTGCTTTAGCTCATGTCACCCGGTTAAGCATCGGTAAATTTAAGAAAAAAAGTGCTGAGAACAGCAAAAGCAACAGTAGGAGAGATCTGTGATGGAAAATATTTTTTTTCAAAGGAGCAGCAATTTTTGGCGGCTTTCCATGGCAGGGGATAAAGGCTCCTATTTGAATCCCTGTTAGCATATGTTTGCGTGCTAGGCTTGCTTTAATTTGCTGCTGAAAGCCAGTTGAGATTTGTTTCCACTGAAACTGATAGTGACTGGGTGTCCTTGGCACTGCAGGGCAGCAAATACTGGCATGAATATTTAGAAAGCATATCACCCAGTGGAGTGTGAGAAAAAAGCTTTCCTGGCAGAAGGCAGCTGAGAAGAGAAATAAGGCCAAGATTATCACTTGTATGTTTTGACCACGAGATAAGCTCGTGAAAGGTAGCTTTATCAAATATAAACTTTATGTCAAGATTTTAATGTGGACAAAATGGCAGATAAGTTTTTCCCATTAACCAGCACACAGATTTTAAAATGTCTGGGAAATTCTAAGCCTGTGATATAATTTGTGCATTTTTCAATCATTGGTTTGTATCTTCACAGAATATTCGTGCAACTTCCTCGTCCTTTTTTCGTCTTGTGCCTGTATACACGTTGAAGGACCCACATTGTGGACCCTTATCCAGATTATTAATATTTGTTGATCCATCCCTCTGTATTAACTGCTACTGCCATCTCCGGAGTTAAGGAACATCTTTTGTAGTGTACACACACTTGCAAGTCAAATATAATCCTAATATTTAACAAGTATGAAAAAGAAGAATTGAGAAATTTTTTGAGTTAAAATGACTATGAAAGCAGACATGGCTAAACTGAAAATGTAACAGACACAAAATGTTGGGGGAACTCAGCAGGCTAGGAAATGTATCCACTTTTTACCAAAGTCAGCACTATCCAGAGCTAGAGAGAGGAGAGAGTCTGCTCTGCACCAAAACTAATCCAGAGCAGATGGTTCATTTCATGACAGCCTTCTGGGCCAATATTATTAATGGTCCTAGGTTCTATTAGCTTGTGTTCTTTGTACACTGGAGTTGATTTAGAGTGCAGTGCAAGAGATCGCTGACCTCTCACCTGTCAAACATGGTATCAGCGCTGTGGAAGAGCCTTTCCAAGTTATTGTCCAGCAGAAATATGCACAAACTGTATCTTAAATAGGAAGTATGGTAATGATAAATGAAACATAGTAAGTAATGAAAGGAGCAATGTTAAATACGTACTGTAAACCAATGGTCTCTAAAAGTTCAGTATACCCTAAAACAATCTTCCCCAAGTTCTGATGGAAAGCTGCATGACAGTAATTGCTGGGAAGTTGATTGCTTGACTGGTGTCCCATGTTCTGTGCAGGATGAATATAAAGCAATGGTGCTGGATTACAACACAGTTCTCTAAATATACACAGTATTCTCAATTTTGAAATATCTGAATAAATAGGATATGGGCTAGAAATGTTCACACATCTCAGTGGAAAAAAGCAACATTCTGCAGTTAAGTTAAAAATTAGCTTGACCAGGTGTAGAACACTTTTACACTCATTTCTATGTGTTCTAGTATTTATCAAGAATCCATCTGCTCGTTGATTGAGATTTCAGTTCCCCCAAATGTTTTTTACCCCAGAGAGATTGTCCCCAAAAGAAACCACCTGTACTGCAGAACTCAGCATCTATTGACAGTGAGCTTTTCAATTCCATTGGCCTGAAAAGCATCTGTTTTTATTTACTCACAAAACAACTGGATTTTACTAGTCCTGTTTCCCTTGAAAGCACTCAAACTGCTTTATGTAGCTGCAGAGATCTGTAAACTCTTATGATTTAAATAACAGCCTCGTGTGTGCCGTGACTGTTTAATACCCTCTGAATCATGTCAGGTTATGCTATTGACCTTTGCTATTTTCACAATTTACTGCTGCAATAGGGAGACATCCAAAGTCTGTGGCCAGCAAAGCGGGTAGCGGAATAGCTTTCCAGCATCAGCAATCAGCTATCAGGACTCAATTCCTGCTATTGTCTGTAAGGAGTTTGAATGTGCTCCCTGTGACCATGTGGCTTCCCTCGCACATTCCAAAGGCTCAGGGTTAAGGCTGGTGAACTGTGGGTATGCCATGTTGACTCAGAAATGTGGCAACACTTGCGGTTTCTCCCAGCATCACCCTAAGTGTGTTAGTCGTTGACACAAAATGCTATATTTTACCATGTGAGTCAATGTTAACCTTTCGTTGATAAAATTAAACTCTCTGTCTTTAAACTCTATACTTAAGGAAGGGATCTCACTTCCTATTCCAAGAGGTGCAGTCAGAACTGGTAGAGGTATTTTCCAGCATTGCAGGACTCCTTTAAGTACAGGCTCTTGGCTGACACTCAGCATTGGTACACGTGGGTTTTGCACCATTCTGGCATTCAGAAGATGACTAGGGGTAGAAAGGAGAAATGTTACAGTGCTCCTTAGAAAGGGTCAAAAAGTCAGACTAACTAGTTGTCCTTGCATAGTACTGGTAGAGACTTTATAGGCTAAGTGGATTGTCTTGCATCTGTAACCTTCCTATTAAGTCCTCTGCATTTTCAGATAGCTAAAATGCTATGGTACCACTTTGAGTAATCTCTACTGTCATATCTAATATTTACCCACAGTCAACATCACAAAGTCCAGTCACAATACTGTGCAAAAATTGTCTACACAACAATAATGGCAATGCTCAACAATTACTTCATTGGCTGTAGAGTTCTTTGGGACAACCTTGAGGTGCCTTTCCTTTATCCTTAATGAATCTCAAGTCTGGAACAGAACACAGGGTGAACCTTTACTGTGTCCTGTCCTGTCCTGCCAGTTCAACCTTTTATGCAAAGGAAGTTCGCCTCTACCTTTCTTTTGGATTTAGACCAATAGTGGAGTTGAGCTGCCTCTGTTGCTGTGTGGTATCTGCTGGTTTCTTTATCCTTCCAGAAAATCATACTAATTTATTTGGTGTTGGAACTGTTGTGGCACCACTGTGTGGATATTACAAGCATTGCACATATTCATTACTAAATTGTAATGCAGTCACAGTTTTTATACAATTTGCATTATGGACATTGTTGCATCACAATATTGTAAGACTTCAGGTTTGTATTGTAATTATTAATGTCAGTATTCTGTAAAATGGTTAACCAATAACACTGTAGTATAATATCCATTGGCTAAAAAATCTGGATAATTTCCAGTGTCCATTCCTGCCTTATGCTATGTTAGCCAATCGTATTTTGAGGTGTGGCATAGGGGGCAGAGGTGGTGCTGTGCTTGAAGAGTGATTGGCTAAGAGGAAAAATTATTGTCGCTTCCATTCCTGCTCCCTCCCAGTGACCCCTGCTTGAACTGATTTGTTGACTGAAATACCAGCTACTCTCGGTGAAAGCTAATAGAAAGGGTGAACAACCAATTCAGCAAAATCGGCATTTAGTGCAGAGCGTCCCTGCGGCCATTCCACTCAACAACAGGATATGGCAAGTGTGGATTAGGACAGGTTGTTTTCTGGCAAAGGCGTACTTGATAATTGGGAGGCCTTCAAAAGTGAAATTTTGAGAGTTCAGTTTATATGCTCCTGTCAGAATAAAAGGCAAGGAATCGAGGTTTAGGGAACCTTGGTTTTCAGGAGATATTGAGACCGTGGTTAAGAAAAAGAAGGAGGTACGTAGGTTTAGGCAGGAAGGAGGATATGAGCTACTTGAGTATCAGAAATGCAAGAGAAGACGAGATGAATCAGAAGGGCTAAGGGAAGGCATGAGGTTGCTCTAGTAGACAAGGTAAAGGGCACAGAGATAACAAGGGACAAAATTAGTCTTTGGGTGATCAGAGTGGTCATCCATGCATGGATCTGAAAAAGATGGGGGAAATCTTGTGAATTTTTTTGCATCTGTATTTACATAGGGGGTAGTTGAATAGTCTATAGAAGTAAGGCAAAGTAAGAGAGGTCACAGACTATGTATAGATTACAGACGAGGAGGTGTTTTGTTGGCTGTCTTGAGGAAAATTAGGTTGGCTAGTTACCCAGGACCTGATAAAGTGTTTCCTCAGACCTTGTGGAAAGCTGATGCAGAAACTGCAGAGCCTCTAGATGAGGTATTTTAAAATGCACTTAGCTATGGGTGAGGTGCTGGAGTATTGGAGATGAGCTAATGCCGTTCATTGCTTATGAAAGATGCCAAGAATAGGCTGGTAAATTACAGACTGGTGAGTCTGACATCAGCAGTGGGTAAATTATTGGAATTTATTCTAAGGGACTGGCTATATAAGTTTTTGGATAGTCAGGGACTGATTAGGGTTAGTCAACTTGGTGTTGTGTGGTAAGTTGTGTCTAACCGCTCGTATAGTTTTTTGAGGAAGTTACCAGGAAAATTGATTGAGGCAAATCAGTGGATGTTGTCTACATGGGCTTTAGCAAGGCCTTTGACAAGGTCCCGCAAAGGGGGCTGGTCAAGCAGATTCAGTCGCTTGGCATGCAGGATGAGGTAGTAAATTGGATTATACATTGGTTTGGCAGAAGAAGCCAGAGAGAGGTTGTAGATGGTTGCCTCTGTACTGGAGGCCTGAGACTAGTGGTGTGCTCCAGATATCAGCGCTGGATCCATTGTTATTTTTCAACTAGTCAAGTCAAGTTTATTTCCATTTACCTATATGCATGTGTACCGTCAAACAAGGCGATACATCTGCGAACTAGGGCATAAAGCACAATAGTGTACATCACACACATAACAGAAAATAACTTCGGAAAGTAAGAATGAAATCTATAGATTGGTTACATTTAAATAAAGTGCATAAATTAAATATGATAACGTACAGAGCAGACTAACTAGTGTCATTTAGAGTCTGATGCGGCAGAGAGCTCAGAAGCTTAATAGCCAGAGGGAAGAAACTGTTTCCCAAACTAACCATTCTTGTTTTTATGCATCAGAGGCTCCTGACTGATTGTATAAAGAAAAAGATGATGCAGGACCGATGGGATCTGTATCAATGATCTGGTAGATAACGTGGTAAAATGGACGCCAAGATTTGGGGTGTAGTAGACAACAAGGAAGACTACCAAATCTTGCAGTGGGACCTGGATCAGCTGGGACAATGGCAGATGGAATTTAATGCAGACAAGTGTGGGAGGACAAACTAGGGAAACACTCACATGGTAAACAGTAGGGAACTGAAAAGTGTGGTAGAACAAAACGATCTGGGAATAAAAATTCATTATTCCTTGAAAGTGGCATCACAGGTAGATAGGGTCATAAGAAAAGTTTTTGGCACATTGGTCTTCATAAATAAAAGCAATGTGTACAGGATTTGCTATGTAATGCTAAAGTTGTATAAGATGCTGGGAAGTCTAATCTGAAGTCTTAGTCACCTTTCTACTGGAAGGATATCAATAAGAGAAAATTGACAAGGATGCTGCCAGCACTTGAGAATCTGAATTATAGGGATATTTTGAATAGATTAGGACTTTATTTCCTGGAGTGTATAAAAATGAGTAGAGATTTGATCGAGATATACAAAATTGAGAGATATAGATAGGGTAAATGCAAGCAGGCTTTTTCCATTGAAGTTGGCTGCAATTAGAATTAGAGGTCATAGATTAAGGTTGAAAGTTGAACATAAAGGCGAACTTCTTCAGTCAAAGAGTGATGAGAGTGCAGAACGAGCTGCCAGTTGAAGTGGTGTACGTGGGTTCAATTTCAATATTAAACAGAAATTTGGATTGGTACATGGTATTATGATACAGCAACAATGAATATAGAATTGAGACAGGTTTTTTATAAACAAATAAAATATTTATTAAACACTGCTCAATAAAAAAACCAAAAGTAAACAAATGACTAACTTAACTGGAAGTTAACAGCTATATGGCAACTCAAACAGTTCTTAAAGTGATAAATGCGAACACAGTTCTTAAAAGTAGTAAATGCAAAAGTCCAAATGATTTACACAGTCAATTAGGAGAGACTTCCCTGAAGTAACAAATTCCTCGACAACATGTCGTTACTGCTGATCCTCATTGAAAGATGCCTTGTCCGAAGGATTTACGACGAATGAAATAAAATGGATTAAAGGCACTGACCTTTCCTTGGTGAATACCGCTGGGTCCAGCTCTTTCTGCTTTCACAATGCAGGAGATATCTTGGATGCAGATTACTACCTTCTGAATGAGGATGCAGTAAGGTTGATCCTGTATTACTGATGACGACACCAACTTTACTCGATCTTTCGGGTCTCCGCACTTCAATAATTCTTCACTCACTGACTGAATTGCAAAGGTAGGAATCAAATTTGGCAGCGTTTGATGAGACTGTTGGCAATAAGCTTTGAGACTTAAGGCAGAAAGTAAAACTCCACTTTAAAACAAAACTGCATCATAAGATGGATACGCAGCATAATGGAGTCACTGATGAATTAAACAACAAACTGACCTGTGTCACAGCAAAGCTTTCCCCTTTTATACCTGTTGAAACAGGCCATCACATGACCTCTCACTGGTGGAAAATTACATCATGTGACCTCACACTGGTGGGAAATTACATCACCCCACCATCACAAGACCATTACATCATGCTCACCAGATATTCAATTACATCATGGTCATAAGACAGTCACAAGATACCCACGAGGTATGTAACAATGGAAAGCAGGGTTTTGAAGAGCTGTGGTCCAGTTGCAGGTTGATAGAACTTGGCAGATGAATAGTTCTGCATGGACTAAATGGGCCAAAGGGGTCTATTTCTGTGCTGTGGTACTCTATGACTTCATGACTCCAGTACCTGGAGATATATCAGTTGCCATGGAACTGGACTCTAGCTAAGAGTCAACATTTTAAGCAAGTAAGAAGCACAGAAATTGGTGATCACCGTACAACATTAAAGAATAGCTTTAATCAAAATATAGCACAAATAATTCTCTTCATCAGTTGTAGTCAAAACAGATTATCATAGTACCTAATTCTATTGGAGTTTCTCCCAGATAATGCTGTAACTTATGCCATAGGGCAGAAGGTTATGTTTTGTAAACTGCGTATTCATGATTTTCTAATTATGTCATGGTGGTAAGGCAGAAGCAAACTCCTAGTCTGTATAAACCAACCGCTCAATAGTGGTGAATAGCAACTGCCTCAGTATGTTCAACCATCATGCTCCTGAACTAGCAAGGATTACCTCAACACTGACTGATTTCCACTATTTGCACAGATTTGTCGTATTTTGCACTTTGGCTGGTTGTCAGTCAGATTGTTTGTAGTTTTTCAATAATTCTATTGTATTTTTTATTCTATTGTGAATACCTGCAAGAAAATGAATCTCATGGTTCTATGTAATGACATGTACCTACTTTGTAATACACTTAATGGTGAGGCAACTTGAAACTTTTCAGAATGAGCTGAGGCGTAACAAGTTATAAGAAAGTGACGCCTGATGACCAAACCTAATAGAATGTAAGAGAACTCTGCAGATTTTATGGAGATTCAAATACAATAGTACATATGCAAGAGTCTGATGTAAACTGGAATCTAACTCCATTTGGTGTTTAAACTCTATTGGATTTCATAAAGTGGTTGACCTACCCATCTCATGTTTTTGACATCTGTTTAGTTGGTCTGTTTTATTTCACCAAAATGCTTGATTTATAGGTAGAGTATGAAACACTATGATAGCAAAAGTTACAGCAAGCAGAATTTTATACAGACTTCCTCTTGAACAGGAGAAAGCTGTATTTCCTCAAGCTGGCTCCAGGGTTGCAGTGATAACCAGAGACCCAAGGGTGTAGAGGGTGAAACAACAAACAGAGGCATGCTAATGTACATTAAAAAAAAACAAAATTAAAGGCATCATTATCTTGCCGAAAGTGCCAGAAATGAGTGTATCAGGCAGCATCTGTGGGGGCTTCAGGTTGGAGGAAAGAAACAGAGCTGATGTTTCAGGCAAATGACCTTTCATCAACACTGAAAGGTTAAGCAGCATCTATAGAGGTTCTTTCTTCACTAATGCCGCCTGACCTTGCTGTTCCAGTTTCTCAAATATCCAGCAATATTTTGGTTCCATTTCATGGTGGGACACTTAAAAAATTTCTGTTTTGCACTAAGTCAAAATATATTTGTGTTTGTGTGTGTGTTTGTTTATGCTTGCGTCTGTGTGCCTGTGTCTTCCGTACAAATCCTGGATACTCTTCTTGTGAAGGAATCTTCCTTGACATTGACCAGAAAACTAGGCTATAAACATGAAACATTTAATCCTTGATGAGCTTAACAGTAATAAATTTCCTCTGGGGGAGTTAGCTTTTCTAATTGTACATTTTACTTTACTTGTAGAATGCCTAAGCCTCAATAGCTCTCAAGTGCAACTGGATCCTCAGTTTCCTCACTCACAGACCCCAGTCAGTTCGAATTGGCAACAACATTTCTACCACAATCTCCATCAGCACAGGTGCACCACAAGGCTGTGTGCTTAGACCTCTGCTCGACTCGCCTTATACTTATGACTGTGAGGCTAAGCACAGCTCCAGTACCATACTTAAGTTGGCAAAGGAGTGTCAAGGCACACACCACCAGGTTCAGGAACAGTTATTACTCCTCAATGATCAGACACTTGAACCGGAGGGATAACTTCACTCACCTCATCAATGAACTACTCCCCCAACTTAGGGACTCACTTTTAAGAACTCTGCATCTCATGTTCTAAACATCTATTTTTTTATTTATTATTAATTTTTTTTCTTTCTTTTTGTATTTATACAGTTTTTCTTTGCATTTTGCTCATTAGTTGTTTGTCCATCCTGTTGGGTGGTCTTTCATTGGTACTATTGTGTTTCTTGCCTTTACTGTGAATGCCCACAAGAAAATGAATCTTAGGGTAGTATATGATGACATATATGTATTTTGATAATAAGTTTATTTTGAACTTGGTTAAAGTTATGCATTAATGGTTACTGGAGCGTGTGCTATTGTTGCTGCTGGTTTCGCACAAAGTTTGTCTTTCTGGGGGAGCATGGAACAGAAGAACAGGAGAGCATTGACATTAAAATTCTGTAGCTCATTTTCAGATTCTGGCCATTGCTCTTCCTTGTCTCTGTTACCTTTTCCATTTTGACAGCCCTCCATGACACCTGCAATTCTCCAAATCTCACCTCTTTGATTTATACTCCTAAGAACCTCTGGCTATGTTAAACATCATGAATAAATAGTTGTTTTTTGAACCATTTGTGTTAGTCTGTATCTCTGACGTTTTGTTCAGTGAAGATGTACAGTGATGAAAGTAATCAATCAAATTCAAAGAACATATCTATGATATTCACGACCCTTTGATGTTATTGCAGGCTTGGATATCACCGTACCTAAAGACACAATTACACTGTCTGAACCAGCTAGCAAATTAATTAAAAGTCATATTTCATGATGTTTAATCAGGTTTGTGACGCCATTTCCTAAATAAGCCAAAATTTCCTTCTGAATTCAACAAAAAAGGAATAGACTGCTATTATTCAGACTCAAGTTTTTGCTTGCTGCTTTACAACATCAGTACATGAAACACACCTCATGAATACACATCTGGCAGGTTTGCGTCTGGGCCAGGTCCGTCACTTGCAATGTCGGGGTTCTGGCTGGTGTGACAGTAGGATATGGGATAACAGGTAATGGATGGTGGTTCAGGACAAGTAGGTGTGCTGATTGTCATGAATAGGGGACCTGATGCTTCAATGAGAGAGTCCAGAGGAGTGGCTGGTTGGAAACAGATGGCTCCTTGGGCTGCATTTGATCTCTAGCTGACTGCAGAGGCATGTTGTAGCTTTGTACATCTGAATCCTGAAATACTAATCTGATCTACAAGAGAACCCTGACTTGCACACTAAAGCTGCCAAGTACTTGGAATGGGTTGGCTGCCCGACCGCTGGATTGTTCACCTTTGTCAGTGGCCTAAGTAAGTAGTAGTGAATAGACTGTTTGTTAGTAACTCCACCCAAATGATTTGTCCATTCGAGGCAAATCTGTAAAAGCAGATTCCTGCTATTTAAGTTGACCACTTCTGTCAAAGCATACTTATTGTGGTTAGTTCCAAATCCACTGGTCTGTTCAATGAACAGGAGGAACTTTGGTCACGTGTATTCATTATGCATTTTCGCTTTATTGACGTTGTAACGCTGCCCTGGGGAAGGTCAGTCACTGAGGATCTGAGTACAGACCTCCATTTATTGTCTCCAGCATCCATTCAGTTTACTGTTACGCTAATTCTGAGACATTTTGCTGTTTTGACTCTTGTTTGTTTATTCTTCTGAATTTTGGATAGCATTCCCTCAGACTAACAGATATACATGTTTTCCTTCAGAGATCAAGAACTTGGCTTTGTATGAAGTGTCATTAGAGCCGCCTTGAGGAAACTTGGGGCACATGTATCTTGTGAACATGTTAAGAAATGACAAACAGAGGGAAAAAAAGCGTTGAAAGTAGCTCATCTTGTTAATTGAAAATTTGAGATTTTTTTTACTGTGAGCTGTTAAAATGTTTCGTAGCAATTTGTTGTTGATCAGCTCAGTACTCTATGGCCACAAAAAGAATCGAATAACATCCAGTTTGAGTTGTATGACTTTTCAATTAATAGCGCGTGTGTGTGTGTGAGTGTGTGTGTGTGTTTGTGTGTGTGTGAGTGATTGTGTGTGTGTGAGAATTGTATGTGTGCGTGTGTGTGTGGGTGCGTGTGTGCGCGTGCATGTGTGCGTATGTGCGTGTGTGTGCGTGTGTATGCTTGTTTTATTCTTCGTATGTGTGTGATTATAAGGGTTGTAAGTGCATTTTCTGTATGATTGTATGTACACATATAAACATCCATATAAATATCTGTATGTGTGCCTTGGTACGTGTATAATGATGTGTTTTGTATCTGTGTATGATCGTGTGTATGTACTTGTGTATTTGTATTCCATGACTGCATGTGGGCTTTAGGATTGTATACACATTTGTGTGGATGCCTTTATGCACTTAAGTGAGTGTGCATGTATGTACATGTATGATTTTCATGTATGTGTTTGAGTGCAATCATTGAAGAGTCAAGGAGACTCCCTTGTCTTCATGCATGCCCACATCCTCTCTGGGATAGCTGTTGTTTTATCTAATTTATGAACTGGTGAGGATTATCTGCTCTGTGTTCCGCTTTTCTGGCCAACTTGTTTATTTTTTAAATGCCATCTCATCAAATTTGTAGCACAAATTTGTGAAACAAAACAGCAACCAACTACCTGAATTAGTGAAGAATGCAGACTTTACTAGGGTACATGTATGCTACCCATGATAGATGGCACAGTGGTGTAGTGGTTAGCACAACAGTACCAGTGACCCGGGTTCAATTCACGCCATCGCCTGTAAGGAGTTTGAGTGTCCTCCTGTTTTCTCCCACAATACAAAGACGTATTAGTTGGTATATTAATTGGTAACTGTAAAAGTGATTAGGCTAGGGTTAAATAGAGGAGTTGATGGGTGGCATAACTCAAAGGGCTGGAAGGGCCTACTTCACAGTGTATCTCAATAAATATATAAAATAAATGTACCTGGGCAGCATCAATCGCATCATTCTCTGGGCAAGACTTCCTTAGGAATTTGAATCATGGACATATAATTAATAATCAGTGTGGGCCATGTATCAGAATGTAGTTCTGAACAGCAAGAAGATGTTTAATGAGGTAACCAGGGAGTCAGTTGTAAATTAGCACACATCAAACAAGCGGATGGTGGAGTATGTATTGTCCAGAGCCAAGAACATTAACGTCATTGTATGGCCTTCAACAGAAGAGTGCGGACCCTGTACCCCGGAAAGACCGAGGCATGCTCATCCAGACACAGCCTGCTCTGCAGCCTACATTACCGGTACAATGCTGAGCGATGGGATGGATCTTGGCAATAAGAGCTACTGCTTCTCTCCTGAGTACCTGGACATGATTCCGTAGGAAATTGCAACTAAAGCAGTCTAGTGGAGAGTGCTGTCACTACCCTCAAGGCAAATGGATTTATCATAGGCACAGTGCTGAAGGGATTGGTGGCTCCCCTCTCTGGCCTTAATCAGATTGGTGAGATTATGACATTTCTTTCAGCATTGTGGCCATGTCTATTAGACCTCACTGCTGGTATTGACTTCCTGCACCATCTCTTCTCAATCTCACTTTGTCACTGCCTGGAATTCATGGATGGGTTGGGGGATGGTGCATGCTTCCTGGTGAAGGATGTTGCAAACCACTGTGACCCCAGAGGTGCCAAGTATGTTAGTAGCCTCCTTATTCTCAATGTTGCAGTGCCTTCCCCCAGGGAGAGGGCACACTGGCTGGTGGACCCAATACAGAGCATGCATCTGCAGAGGCCCAGCAGTCCATCTGCTACTTACCATCTTGTCTAAAAAGCCAAATGTTGAACTGGAAAAAAAACTCTAAAGGGATGCAATAGTACTTGTATGCTACTACTAGAGCATAAATTGAAAGAAATGTTACTTTGTAATAGGAAAGAAAATTGCATTAAATTTGTGACATGTCTAAAACAAAGACAGATTCCTTGTTATTGTGGAAAATACAGTCAGTTCCAGGAAAATCAATTTAATTCAACTAATTGACAGCAGCTGAAGCTCACTCCTTTACCACCTTCAATTGAGAGTTTGATTTTTCAACATTGCCTGAAGGATTGATTTCTGTGACATTGCTTGCTTGGAAGTTACTGCCAGTCATCTCGTTTTGCATTGCTTACTCATTTAGTTTTTCTCACACTCTGTGCAAATTAGTTCATTAAAAATGCAGAGAAAAAAACCAACTGTCTGTCAGGATCCAGCCTTGTCTTTTGAAGAGTTTTAATAGAAAAATGATAAATATGGATGTTTTGACTAATTTAAACATGTGAGCCAGGAAAATAGCATTATTAGTGTTAGTGTTCTTGGAGCTCCCTGCCTTTGAATTTCTGTGGTGCCTATAGCTATGTGTTAAAAACGGCAGCTGTGCTGAATGCCAAATTCCAAGGCTTTGGCAATACAAGTCATATTCACACAGCCAAAGTTCTTTCCCCTTTTCACACATTATACCAGACCTCCATTGGCTTCACGGAACTAACTGTAATGGAGACGTAGAACATTTCATACTCCCTTGTTTTACAGCCTCAATAAATTCTTACTCTTTTTAGTCGTGATGCAAAATCATTTGCCAACCATATGTGTATATATTTCAGCCCTTTGACTTTGCTGCCCCATTCAATACAATTGCAGCCAATCCTCTATCTCACCAGTATAAATCCACTCTCTCTGTTCCCTTTAATGCAGAATGAGTACAGAAATATAGCTCTCTCTTTGAATATATTCATTTACGTGTCATTTACCATTTTCTGTGGTTGAAAATACTGAGTTAAGAAATGTTTCCTCATTCCAGTCATGTGTTCCCTCTTTATTCTTAGACTATTCTATGCCTCCTGTATGATTTGAACGATCCTTCCCACTTCTGATCTGTGTACCTCCATCAGAATTGTATGTTTGAAAGAAATTGGTGCTTTTGTTTGCTTGAATGCATTCCCTTTGCCTTCAAAATCAAAAAAGAGAATATTATATACTTTATTCATTATTACAAAGCTTTTTGAAATGCATTGAGCATCATCTTCAGAGTAAGTGAAGTAATAGTGACCTTCTGTCAACACAACAGCAAAGATTAAAGCGTAGTGAGCACTAAAGCATCTACAAGAGGTAATGTCTCAAGAAGGTGGCATCCATAATTAAAGGCCACCACCACCTAAGCCATACCCTCTTCTCAATGATGCCATCAGAGAAGAGGAACAGGAGACTAAAGAGCCACACGTCAAGGTGCAGCAACAACTTTCCCATTGCTATTAGGCTCGAACCAACCTAAAAAAGTCCTAACACTACCTTGGACTATATTTCTTCCTTTTTTTTCTCAACTTTCCTTAATGTTGTTACATTTATTTTATTCTGTATGTATAACTTATCTTAATTTTTTTGTCATGTTTGAACTGTATTATGCTGCTGTTGTAAAAAGCTAATTTATATTCGGGGTACATATGCACATGACAAATAAACTTGATTTGAACTTGAACTTCCCAATATACCTGACATAGGGCTGAGTGCACTGACCCCATCGTTAAAGCCTGGAATTTCCAGGAAATTTAGTTGATTCCAAGAAAGAGGACAAATTTCTCATGAGGAAATTTTCAAGTAACTGGTATCTACTTAAATATTGCTGTGTCTGGATTTCATTGAAAAAGTACAAAATGTTCTTCCTTGTTTGCAGAGTGCCAAACTATGGAAAAGATGAGTTTCCTGAGTTTTTTGCACAAGTCATGAGCTGCTGTAAATTTAAACCCAACAATAACAGCTGGTACCTGAGGCAAGTGGAACTGAGCTTAGTGAAATTCCCTTTCCAGTTAATCCTTGAATTTTATCATTAAGATCTGCACAGCATCCAACAAAATGTTTTCAGCCTCAGTCTGAACTCCTGATATTTTCAACTGAGTAATTGGAAAGACCTCTCACTGGACATTATAATAGAAGAAGAGGACATGAAGACAAAACAGAGCAGAGGGCAGTCAGACGTGGTATTGTCTTGCTGGTAGCAATGCATTCTTACTTATTCCAAACTGTTTTAGTATTTTGATGTTGATTAAACACTTAGCAGGAAATTTAAGTGCAAGTTCCTAATAGTGGATGATCCCTAAAGGGATTAGTGCAAGAAAGTGAAAATGAAGAAAAGGATCATTAATGATTGTAATGAATAGCAAAGCAGGTAAGAAGGCCAGGGTAAAATTTCCATTACAAATGGGACAAATAACTATAATTTCCATTCTAACTCTGTGTTCTTACATTACTAACTGTAATTTGGATATATTCCTGGCAAATTTGCAAATCAACAAAAAAGATTACTTGAGGACATTAGAATCGAATTCACTGCTTTGCACACACTGCTTTGTGAACTATTTTGGATCCCTTATCTAAGAAAGAATGTACTGGCATTTGTTTGGGTCTGGAGGAGGTTTTTAAGGAATGAAGGGGTTAATGTATGAGGTGCGTTTGATGGGTCTGGGCCTGTACTCACTGGAGTTTAGAAGAATGAGGGAGTGAAGCTCTCATTGAAACCTTTCAAATATTGAAAGGCCTAGACAGAGTGGACATGGAAAGAATGATTATAATAGTGGAAGAGTCTAGCACCAGAGGGAGTGTAACCTCATAGCAGAAAGATGTCCCTTTAGAACAGAGTTGGGAAATTTCTTTAGCCAGAAGATGGTAATCTGTGTAATTAATTGCCACAGATGGTTATGGAAGCCAAGTCATTGGGTATATTTAAAGCAGAGGTCGGCGGGTTCTTGATTAGTAAGGGTGTTAAAGGTTATGGGAGAAGGTGGATAAATGGGGTTGAGAGAGAAACAAATCATCCATGATCGAATGACAAATCTTGATGGGCTGAATGGCCTAATTCTGCTCCTAGGTTGGTAGGTATGTCACATCTGGAATTCTTTCCAGGTAGCGGACGATTTCCTTCCACGCCGCTCTGACGTATTGGGAAATCACGTTCCAGGCAAGTTACAGCTGTGGTTTGCCATTGCTTTTTTTTAAGAGATCATCAGCTCTTAATGGGAGCAGGCTGGATTTGAACTTGGGACCTCTTGCCCCGAAGTCCAGTATTGTTGCCACTATGTCACCAGCTGGCTCAATTCTGCTCCTATGTCTTATGAAATGATGAAAGGCCTAGATAGAATGGATGTGGAAAGTATGTTCCCTGTGGTGAGAATGTCTAAGACCAGAAGAAAGAGCCTCAAAATAGTGGGATACTCTTTTAGAAGGAGGATTATCTTTAGAC
Source organism: Hypanus sabinus (assembly GCF_030144855.1). Lineage (NCBI taxonomy): Eukaryota > Metazoa > Chordata > Chondrichthyes > Myliobatiformes > Dasyatidae > Hypanus > Hypanus sabinus. The sequence goes on along the minus strand of NC_082716.1, from coordinate 41,644,618 downwards.
AGAGTGGTGAGTCTGTGGAATTTGTTGCCACAGGCAGCTGTGGAGGCCAAGTCTTTATGTATATTTAAGGCAGAGGTTGATAGATCCTTGATTGGTCAGGGCATGAAGGGATACCATATAACCATATAACAATTACAGCATGGAAACAGGCCATCTCGGCCCTTCTAGACCGTGTCGAACGCTTACTCTCACCTAGTCCCACCTACCTGCACTCAGCCCATAACCCTCCATTCCTTTCCTGTCCATATACCTATCCAATTTTACTTTAAATAACAATACTGAGCCTGCCTCTACCACTTCTATTGGAAGCTCGTTCCACACAGCTACCACTGTCTGAGTAAAGAAATTCCCCCTCGTGTTACCCCTAAACTTTTGCCCCCTAACTCTCAACTCATGTCCTCTTGTTTGAATCTCCCCTACTCTCAATGGAAAAAGCCTATCCACGTCAATATCTATCCCCCTCATAATTTTAAATACCTCTATCAAGTTGCCCCTCAACCTTCTACGCTCCAAAAAATAAAGACCTAACTTGTTCAACCTTTCCCTGTAACTTAGGTGCTGAAACCCAGGTAACATCTAGTAAATATAGATACAGGGAGAAGTTTGAGAGGAAAAAGGGATCATCCAGAATGAAATGTCAGAGCAGACTCGATGGACCAAGTAGCCTAATTCTGCTCCTATAGCTTATAGTCTTGTGGTCTTACAAGCACCCAGATCTTGCAGAATCTACCTCAATGCTTTCTGGCTTTAACTTAATTATAGTTTAACTTCCAATAGAAGTGGCCCTAAAATAGTATTGTGAATCCATTAGTCATGAGGAATTAGCTTCTTTTTCAACTTATCATGCACTTATTTACAATTTGTGTTGTAGAGACAGCTGGGGTGGGTGTGGAAAGTGAATGGTGATTATACATGCCATTAAAACTTGGTACCTGTATCAGACAGCATCGTATTCAGATTAGTAGCTTCAATCACCTCAAACTACTGATAGTTGAATTTGGGTTTCTGCGCCACAACCCTCAATCAGACTCAACGCTGGGACAGCACAGATATGCTTGACCTCACTGGACAGGTGTTGTAGATAAAATGCAGGAATTATAACTGCCCTATATTCACTACTGAACACCCAAATTATGCAGCCTTTGGGAGCACGGATGTCACAAATCCTGGCATGCATCTCTGAAGCTGCCACCATTATTTGCTGAGTCATATTTTTGTCTTCAGTCTGTGGCTCAGCAGTCTTAAAGTGGGTGAGCCTAACTCACTTACTAAAGGCCCAGCACCTAAAATCAGTCATTAGCTGAAGTGTAAACTGCCATTATCTTATTTAAAAGCACTTCTTGTAGGAATCGATTTTTTTAAAAAATAGTTTCTAAATGTAAAATTTTATATTTGAAATAGTTGATGTGAAGGAGTAATCCAGTTAGAAAATGTCTTCAAAGAACTCTGAAATACACGCATGTTCCGTTGTTTCTGAATCCAGTCCTGGGTGTCAGCTGGTCAGTTTTTCACCAGCAAGCTCTAACTGAATTATATTGTAGTTTCAAATGATGTGACTCTTTTAACAGAAAGTGTTCTGCACAAAGCAATGCTAGTTTATATAGCTGCAATTGTAGAAATACCCCTTCCAACGCTTCCAGTCCTGCTGGAATAGCCAACTGGACTGCTTGTCAAGAATGATAAGGATACATGTCAGAATACAAGATGTTTTCAGCTTGTTACATAATGGTTGTGATTAAAAACCCAGTTCAGTTGATGCTCAGAGGAGTCTGCGGGCTGGCATAATAAATAGTCTCTCTGTGTTCTACATTGACAGTTCCCTCGGGGCAGGAGCTAACTGAGCTGTTAACTCTGCCAGATCAAGCACCGCAGATTGTGATGAAGCTGATTGAGGCCTTGGAAAAGCAAGGTACTGTCATTAATAATTCTCTCAGTTATGCTGTGTGGGCAAATCATAGGCATACACTTGCAGAGGTGCATTCTAGGGTGCATGCAATTCATTGCCAGAATACAGATTCAACTCTTTTTTGCTTCAAAATTAGAGGGTTCAGGTTGAAGTCCGTGCTGATGATTGCATTACTAGTCCTCATGTACAAACAGGAAGTGCTAGAAGTACTTGACAGATCATCCATGGAGGGAGAAGCAGAGTTAACGTTTCAGGTCAACAACTCTTCATAAAGGTCATTGGCATCAATCAAAGTCAGAGACACGCTTCCCTCCAGACCTTCAAATGTCAAGGCAAACAAAGCAATATGGCAGCATGACACTGCCCTACTAAAAATGTCGACTGATGCAAGGTTTTGACCTGAATCGTCGACAGTTCCCTACCTCCCACTGAAACTGCCTGAGCTCATGGGTTCCTCCAGCAGATTGTTTGTCTTGCCCCTTACCCTCCCAACAAGTCCTTGCTGGCCTCAGAAACGGTTTTACCTGGCCTGAGTTTGAATTGCAAGGTTTTTGTCACCAACTGCTGGAGGCATTGATTCCTGAGAAAAGAAAGAATTGCTAAAAGAAAGAATATTGACTAGGCTGAGGAACATGTGAGGGAGCAGGATTTGGAAAGATAGTTCACAGGGGAAGATCAGCAGCAGAGTTGGCCTGCTTTTCTCCAGTGAATAGATGAGCTGTTGATCCCATCCTTGTGTTAGTTAGCAGCACTTTCCAATTCTCTAATGCTGCTCAGAAGGGACTCTAAGATTAGATAGAGCAATGCATCTTATTCTGACCCCTTTAGCTGCCATGCCTCTGGGTGGAGTAGATTTGTGAAGGGTTAGTAAAGCCAGTTATACTCCTTTTAAGCTAAGCTAACAGTTGAGAGTGTTTACCTCTATTCTGCTCTCCATTCCTTCTCTGCTCTTTGGGTTTTGACACTTGGGTTCTTTATGATATCTTTGCTTTGGATGTAACAAGGGAATACTGTGCTTATGGAGAACTGTTGTGAGTGGAGGTATCTCACCAGGATCCAAGCTCACACCATTGCTTTAAGGCTGGGTTCTGAAAGTGGTGTAATGTTTAATAAACTGTTATGTTAGATAGATGGAATTTGTTTATTAGTTAGAATAATTGTGCCTATGCAGAGTAGATGACCTGGCATTCCTCCAGCTCACCTTCCTGCAGGGCCGCTTGTACCTCTTCTAGATGAATTAGAACTTCACAGCTGAACGAGGACACACCTTTAATATGCTCTGGCTTCCAAATTTACCAAACTGCATTCCATTCATTTCAAGTAGCTGTAAACCAATATGTGCTTCAAAGTTTCAAAGTATTTATAAAGTGATGGAATTCTTTGTGATTTAAGGAAGACAGAAAGGAACACTAACACAATGAGAATAGTCAACCACACCACTTATCTAAGAAAGCTGCAGCCAAACAAACCCCTGAGGTTGGCTGAGTTTGTATCCATTTTATGTTGTGAAGCCATCTCCCCTCCAAAGCTTTCCATCTTTAAACCTCAGCAGTCTGGGACAGTGTCCATATGAAATTCCTCTTTATTGAATTTATGAAGAGATGGGAGAACGCCTGACCTGTGTAGTCTCCCCTGCCTTGAGTGGTTTGCAGGACAATCCTTTAATCCTCTAAGAGGCTCTGTTCTCCTAAAGCAACGTGCATGTGTCAAAGAATCAGGGCAACTGACTTCCACATTTATAATTTTTTATTTGTACCACTTCATCTCAAAACTCCCTTTTTCCTCCTTCATTTGGTTCTTTGACAGAAGCCTTTCCCCATTTTTTTTGGATTTCAGTAACCCTTGAATTCTAATACTCCTCCGTATCTTTCTCACTTTCACTTCCCCCTCCTTCCCCAGTTCTACACCTTGCTGAGTTTTGGTCTCCCTTTTGACCTTCCCCATTCTGATCGCAGATGACCAGTCCTCAGCAGACAACTCATTTTTATTCCCCTACTAATACAACACAGTGAATTCTGAGCCAAAGGCTCGCCCCTAACCCCGCAGTAAAGACAAACTTCAACGCTACTGTCAAATGTGTTAACAAAGGCAGAGCTGATGTTGATTGGCAAACTGATCTCTATCTCAATGAGGCTGAAGACCAACAGTGCATTTCCTCATTCTTTCTTCCCTCTGGGCCATGACTCCAGCACTAAACAGCAGGCTATCGTCTTCCAGTCACTGGCTTCACTTTCAGTGGAGATCGTGCCTCATGTTAACACAGCAATTATAGTCACTGGGGTTGAGGTGGACATTGGAGAACTTCCAGTTACTGCTTCTTTGTTTCTCTGATGAAGCATGTGACAAAGGAAAGTTTACTGGAACCCATGGATGACTTTTGCCTATCTAATTAGTATCCTGACAGGGTTTCACAGGGGCACCCCGGGCTCATGAAGAAGGGTGGAAGGTAGAACCAGTAGTGCTCAACTACACCCTAGTTTCTCATGATGTGACATCAATATGTCTTTCTAGATCACATTACAGAGTGAGGGTGAACATTTAATTATGATGCTTTATGTTGGCACAAAATAATCTTGATCAAATTACAATTGGGTGGTGTTATACCCTTCAGGTTCAGCAGTAGATAGGACATATTCCAGACTGGGCAGTAACATTATTAGAAGAATCAGCTCTTACCCTCCTGCAGCAGCCCCAGGGTTGCGGATAATCTTAGATCTCCTGCGCACTTGATGCAAAATGATGGGTTGTACATTTGTTTTGTCTCAACCGGCAGGCCTTGTGGTTGAGCTTCTGTGCCAAGAGGGCAGGAGCTGATAACATGCACTCTAACTCTTTTAAGCAGCACCAGATTCCAAATCCAAAAAGTCCTAAAAGGAACAGAGAGCATCTGAATGCAAGCAACACCCACCCACATGGATAGACATCTTTCCAACATTTAGAATTATGTGGTACTAATTTTAACTTTCCATCTGTAAATATTTTTGATGTGGCTTCATTAAGTCATTACAGCAGCAAGGGTCTTAGTCAAATTTGTTACATAGCTAATCCTCAGTGTGAAACTTGCCCTTGGAGGTCATTTCATTGGACTCGTTATGAGGCGCATCTGTCTTGAATGCAAATAAAGAGAACTGCAGGTTCCAAAACAAATGTCAGAAGCATTGAATTACAGAACTTAGACACAAAAGATTCTGCAGATGCAAGGCACACACAAAATGTTGGAGGAACTCAGTAGTTATGGCAGCATCTATAGAAAAGAAGGAGCAATCAATGTTTCAGGCCAAGACCATCAGTGCTAGAAAGGAAGGGGAAAGAAAGCAGAATAATGAGTGGGAGGAGGAATATGGGTACCACCCAGAACGTGCTAAGTGAAGAGGGTGGGTGGGGTTAAGGATGAAGTAAGCATCTGGAAGGTGGAGGTAAATGGTCAAAGGCTGGAGATGAAGGAGTCTGATAGGAGTGGAAAGTGAGTCATGGGAGAAAGGGAAATAGGAGAGGCATGAGCAAGAGGTGTTGAGAGAAGAAAAGTGTAAAGAGGATCCAAAATGGGGAATAAAAAAGGGGAGGGGGGAGAAATTACCAGAAATTAGAGAAATTGATGTTCCAACTTGAGTATGGCCTCATCAGAGCAGTGGAGGAGGCCATGGACCAACCTGCTGGAATGGTACTGGAGATTGGATTTAAAATGGTTGGTTACCAGGAAATCCTGCTTTATGTGTATGGAGCAAAGGTGCTTGATAAAGCAGTCCCCCATCTACATCTAGTCTCACTAATGTAAAGGAGGCTGCATCAGATAGAGTAGACAACCCTGACAGATCGCAGGTGAAGTATTGCCTCACTTGGAAGGACTTTTTGTGGCCCTGAATGGTGGTGAAGGAGGAGATGAGTGGGCAGGTGTTGCACTTCTTCCACTTAAAGGAATAGGTTGCAGGAGAGAGAAATGTTCTAGGGAACCATGGAGGGAGTGAACCCTCTAGAAAGGGGGGCAGGAAAGATATGTTTGGTGGGAGGGTCCAGTTGAAGATGGTAGAAATTTTTGAAGAATGATGTGTTGGATGTGGACACTCATGGGGTGGTAGATGAAGACAAGAGGAACACTATCTCTTTTAAGATTGCAGAAAGATGGGGATTAGGGTGGATATTTGGGAAATGGAGGAGATGTGGACAACAGCAGTATCAATGGTGGAGGAAGTGAAACCCTTTTCTTTGAAGAAGGAGGACATCTCAGATGCCCTGGAAAGGAAAGCTTCATCCTGGGAATAGATGCAGTGGAGACAAAGGAACTGCAAAAAGGGAATGGAATTTTTTACAGGAGACAGTATGAGAAAAAGTAGAGTCAAAATAGCTGTGGGAGTTGGTAGGTTTACAAAAGAGGGTTTGCCTTCACCCCATCCTCTCCCCCTTCCCTCTTCTTCAATTCCCCACTCAGGCCCACCTCTTACCCCTTCTCTTCTCCTCCCTGCCTATCACCTTGCCCTGCTGCCTCTCCTGCTTCCCTTTCTCCCATGGTTCATTCTTCTCTCCTGTCAGATTCCATTTTCACCTTTCACCTCCCAGCTCCTCACTTCACCTCCTTTCCCCCACCCACCTGGTTTCACCTATCACCTCTAGCTTGTACTCCTTCACCTCCTCCCACCTTCTTATTCTGCCGTCTTCCCCCTTCCTTTCCAGTCCTGATGAATGGCATAGACTGTTTATTTATTTCCACAGATGCCTGACCAGTTGAGTTCCTCCAACATTTACTGAACATACATTCACTCTTCCACATCAGACCTGTAGTTTACATTCTGCTCTGTTGATGACATTCTTGGTGACATTTTATTTTTAGTATACAAAACGAGAAGAATTAATATAAAACTTGATTAATTGCTTTTGGAGGTGTAGAGAATGCAGTGTGTCTGAAGTCACTGGGGACTTTGAGAGATATGTCAGCACAAATACTATGTATCACTGCAGAGTGCAATTTCTGTGCCCTTCACATTTTATAACCTGCCACCGTACAACTTGTTGGACCAATAATTTAATGAATATTTCCCAGGAAAACCAAAAACCTTCAGTGTACTTCCCCAATCCTAAGTATGCCCTTGGCCTAGTAGAAAGTGTAATGACATACATGAGGAGTCTCTGCTTTTACAGACCCAACTGGAACCATCCAAAGTAAAAGATCACTGGAAGCACTCGGTTGGTGGAGGTGAGAGTCTTTAAAGTGTAGGCGCCCATCAATGGCAGCCACCTATCTGATCTTGAAAAGTTCTCTAGCATCACTGGCTGTAGTTCTTGTTAGGTACACCGGGTTAAACCCCAGGGTCGCTGATTGATAAATTTGAACAATGCAGTGACCTTATTTCCATCTGAATTGACCTGTTTACTCTCCCTGACAGGTACAGAAAGTGAAAGCCTCTACCGGCCTCCTCCTGGCTCACACAATGGCTTGCAGATCAAGGAAGCTCTTGAAATTGGTAAGACATTAAGCGCTGATAAACACTTCAAGCTAATCATTGTTTTCATTTGCAAAGACTAGAACTGACTTCCTCAAGATAAGGTGGATTTTCTTTCCTCTGCATTGTTCTCCTACCATGATACATTTATCTCCATGTGGGTTAAAAGCCTTGTGGTTACTTGTCCAGAGTGGGAATATTTCATCTTCAAGCATAAATAGTATTTGTTTATTTACTAAGTTTTATAAATATTAATAAAGTGGAAACTGTGGCTCATTCTCTCTTGCATTGCCCTCCTGTCAGCCTCCTGTCATGATACGAGTTCTCCTGCTCAAGTCCACAACACACAGAATGGGAATCAAATGAGGCTCTCCTGTTTTGAATATTTGGTTATGTTGAAACTGAACTAAATGCTTTTGTGACCTCCGTGATATAACTTCATGCAAAATCATTAGCAGAAGGGAGTTGTAGACTGAATGTGAGTTTCATAATGTCCACAATTTACTTCCAAGTTTGTCACATGTCTGATATGCTAAAATGCACAGGACCTTGACAAGAAGTTCAAAGGCTTATACACACTGAGCTGGGATACACACAAAGGATTTTGGGCAAGCATATGACTGACAGACAACACAGGCTCTCCCTGATTCACCTTGTGGCTCTTTACAGTTATGCATTTCTAAGTTAGATGCCCCTTTGTTGTCGAAGATAAAATCCCTGCCCCTCTTTCACCCTACACAATCTGCTTGAGCTCTATGCTATCATCTCTCTTTCAGGTCCATTCGAGCTCCAGCCACGCTGCTGGGTCCTCACCCACCACATCTTGTGGCTTCTGTGCTCTTTCCTCCTGCCTGCTACCTCTACGCTTCACTCTCTCATCACGCTGACTACTCCCTGCCATGCTGCCACTTCCATCTGTCCTGCTCTCCTTGCTCCCCCCTGTGACCGATGATAACTGCGCCTTCCTTGTTTGCTTGCCCCCTTTGCTCTGCTCATCCTCGCTCCTAGTTCACCCTGCACCTTGTGCCCTTTTCAAGTCCACTTGAGTTCCATTCTACAGGGTCCACAGCCAGTGTGTCAGAGTCACTTTGCATCATCCTGTCTCTCTGCGCCTCTCATTGCTGTCCTCTGCCTCTGTGCTCCACCTCATTGATTCGCACATCACACTGCAATCACCCTCCCTAATGCACTGGCTCATCACCCTGCCTTGTCACCTTGCTCTGCCCGGTTCAGCCCATGGCCGATTCCGTCCCACTGTCCATACCGGGTTCACCTTACAAAGTCTATCTCCATCCGTATTCCTGACTCAGCCTGCGTGGACTACTTGTGCTCTGTCTTGCAGTGTCCCTTTCAGATCTGCTTGAGTTCCACCCTGCTGGGTCTGCATACAGCCTGACTTCATCTGTTGCCTTTGCTTCTCTCCCGTGGCCAACTACCTTCTCAGCCGGTTTGCGTTCAGCCTCCCTGGCCCGCTGGCCCACTGACCTACACTTACTTCCCAGCTCACTTCCACTTTACCCGACTGAAGCTTGCAGCGGGCTTGTTTAAATCTGATGCATCTTAACCTGCCGCACATTGTCCATCAATGCACCTTTCACACCGCTTGCTTTTCAACCAACAGGCAATTGGCTTTAAAATAAAATCATCTTTGAGCCATGGACTTTCATTGCAGTGTGATATTTGTGCTGAAGTTAGTTTCTTGCATAAAGGAGCCAAATAAATGTGGCTATTGTCATGATGAAAGGCAGTGCCTTAATTTAATACATCCACAGAGATCTCTTGTTCTTGACAAGCTACAGTAGTATGTTTGCAGGGCTCATACTGATATCGGTGAAAGCCTAGGGGAACCAAATAAATGACTGTTAGGTTACCTGCCAGACTTCCACAGGGACCAGGACAACCACCATGATAATTTTGAGCTGTTCTTGCTTCTTTTATTTATTATTTTTATTGAGCATGTGGTAAATACCAATTTATTCACTCCATTATGTATGGAATAAGGAGATTGACAATTTGCTGTCTCGCTGTGTGATGTGGAGGAGTAGTTTGCAGTAATTGCTGTTGCCGGTGATGAAGGGGAGCAGGCTGCGGCTCAGTCCTGCTGGGTTACAGTGGAGAGACAGCTCAGCGACGAGTACAGCAGAGTGAGTTAGAAAATAATTAGTTTAAAAAATCCTCTTTTAAAAATGTTTCCAGCAGATTATAAAATGAATATCATTTGTCATTGAGGAAGAGTAGAAATACATCAATCAAAGTGGTATTTTATTGGCCCATGCTAAGACAGGTTCACACAGGTGAGGCTGGGACATTCCAATTACAAAGCACAAGGTCTAAGTACAAGGGGAATGCTACCTTGCTGGAGTCTTTGATCTATGAGTGAGATCTTTCATTGTGGCAGCTTGTCAACCTGGCCAGCACAGATATTGACGATCCCTCCATACTCATGGGCACGTGCAAGAATTTATATTTGCCAGCTTTGGAAGCATATGTGTGTCAGGCAGCCATAAAATGGGGTGAATGTGTTCACAAGTACTATAGCTTTGTGTTGCATTGTGGACGGGGAGGTCTGTGCTGCTGTTTGCCCTCTACATCTTGTGCATTCCTAATTCTACTGTTCTAAACATTTTGGGAATCCCATGGTAGCCCATAGAACATTTCTCAGCTTGTCAGATCTTACTCTGTGCAAATTATTAGCGGCAGTAAATGCATTTCCAATAATACAGTAAATTCTTGTCTGTGAAGCACTTTAGAAAGACATCATATGCATAGACATTTTTCTCTGTTTTCAAATCTTACTGTTATTTAATATTGCATTAGAACCTTTAGCTATTGCTATTCGTGAATCTCCTAATATTTTTGGTATTACCCGTAATGAGAAGTTATATAAATTATCTCTTTATGCTGATGATTTGCTGTTATATATTTCTGACCCTGATAGGTCTATTCCTGCTATTTTATCCTTGTTGGTTCAATTTGGTACTTTTTCTGGTTATAAACTAAATTTAGATAAGAGTGAATTATTTCCTTTAAATGCACAAACTTTATTGACTGATAGGACACCATTTAAAGTTGTTACTGATAACTTCACTTATCTAGGTATAAAAATTACCAAGAAATATAAAGATTTATTTAGAATGAATTTTTTACCTATGCTTCATCAAATTCATCAACTTACTACAAGATGGTCTCCCTTGTTTTTATCATTAATTGGTCGGATTAATGCTGTCAAAATGATGATTTTACCGAAATTTTTATATTTATTTCAAGCCCTACCAGTTTTTATTCCTAAATCTTTTTTTGATAGCATTGATTCAAAAATTTCTTCATTTGTGTGGCAAAATAAAAACCCTAGGTTAAGTAAAAAGCAATTACAAAAATCAAAAAAAGATGGTGGTTTAGCTTTACCTAATTTTAGATTTTATTATTGGGCAAATAATATTCGTAATTTATTGTATTGGAAATTGGATTTGGATTCACCACTGTGCCCACAGTGGGTAAATTTGGAATGTAATGAGGTAAAGGGATATTCTCTATTCTCTGTTCTTGGTTCTTGTCTTCCTGCGGATTTAGTTAAATTTAATAAACAAATATTTAATCCTGTTATTAAACATACATTACGAATTTGGTTTCAATTTCGTAAGTTCTTTATTTTGAAAAACTTTGTTCTTGATAGCCCTATCTTATTTAATTTCTTTTTTAAACCTTCCTGGACAGATCAAGCTTTTAACATATGGAAAAGGAAAGGTATAAAATGTTTTCGTGATCTTTTTTTTGAAGATACTTTGATGTCATTTGATCAACTTTCTAATAAATTTGAATTACCTAAATCTAATTTTTTCAGATATTTACAAATTAGAAATTTTTTACATAAAGTTTTACCATCTTTTCCTAATTCAACTTTGATGGACACTACAGATTTGATCTTTACCTTAAATCCTTGTCAGAAGGGATTAGTAGCTTTTATTTATAATATGATTATGAAGATACAACCAGAAATATCAGTTAGAATTAAACAAGAATGGGAAAAAGAACTTCAATACAACATATCAACAGATAAATGGGAAAAAATTTTGCAAATGGTTAATTCTTCTTCTATATGTGCTAAACATGCTTTAATACAATTTAAAATTGTACATAGAGCTCATATGTCTAAAGATAAACTTGCTCGATTCTATTCTCATATTAACCCTCTATGTGACAGATGTCATTTAGCAGTGGCCTCATTGACCCATATGTTTTGGTCATGTCCCACTTTACATAATTATTGGAAGGATATATTTACTACTATTTCCTCAATTTGGAATATAGATTTACAACCTCATTTTATTACTGCAATTTTTGGCATACCAAATGAAGATGGCAATCAGTTTTCCCCCTCAATCAGACGAATGATTGCTTTTGTAACATTAATGGCCAGAAGGTCTATACTACAAAATTGGAAAGAAGTAAATCCTCCTACTACATTTCAGTGGCTTTCTCAAACTATTTCTTATCTGAGTTTGGAAAAAATTAGAAGCACTATTTTTGACTCATCAATTAAATTTGAAGAAACTTGGAGACCGTTTATTCGACATTTTCATATGAATTAATTTGGCCTTTTCCGGACCTTTCTGCTTATTCATGTTCAGGTATGGAGTTCCGGAGTTCTTTGACACTATCTTATACTTGTAAACTGTTGTTATTGCCTATGTTAGTTTAGTTTAGTGTTTTATTTTTTTTTAATATATATTTTTTCTCACATATTTTTTAATATTTTTTTTTTCTTTTTTAATGGCTATTTGTTTTTTTTTTCATATAATCATGTGGACTTGATTAAGGTACTTTCTTTTGTTGATGTTTAGTAGGATATTATTATCTTATTATCAATGTGATTGCAAGTCTATTGTATTTATAATTTACTTATTATTATGTTATTTTTTTTGTGTATATGTGCAAATCAATAAAAGATTGAAAAAGAAAAAAAAAAAAAAAAATCTTACTGCACTACATATTTAGCCTCACTTACGTACCATAAAACATAGAAGCAGAATTAGGCCATTTAACCCATTGAGTCTACACCATCATTCCGTCATGACTGATTTATTATCCCTCTCAACTCCATTCTCCGACCTTACACCGTAACCTTTGGGAAATATACTAATCACTAATCTATCAGTATCCACTTGAAATATAGCCAAATGACTTGGCCTCCACAACAATCTATGACAATGAATTCCATAGATTCACTACCCTCAGACGAAAGAAAATCCTCCTAATCTACACAAAAGATGAACCCTTAGACAGTTTGCACAGAGGTGGATCTCAGAGCAATGATGACAACTGTAATCAATAACATCTTTTAAAAATGTGCAATCACTACTTTCATCTTCTTTATCAAAGTACGTACTACATTTGATAAGGTCTTTACAGATGATATCAAGGGCATATTCTTTCTGTAATAACTGACGACACATGTGAATGAAAAATTGTGGTGCTGATATTACAAGGTGAATCTTGCCTTTGCGTTATCATGATCAACTCATTTCTTGCTACGACAGCTGCAGCACTGTATATATATGCAGACTGAATAGTCTTTTCTACTGATTACTGAAAGCTGAGCTTTCCTCTTGCAGGTACTTGTTGATCAGTACCAGAAGATACATGGTAATTTTCATCATAAATTGGATGATCCATACATGATGTAAAAATGTAACATCTTCCTGGGCTTTTTATAATTTCAAGAGGACTTGATTGCTTTGTAAATAGAAGACTCACTCAGAGTGAATGTTAGTTGCTGGATTTCACAGATGTGTGTGGGACTCGCTCAGAGTGAATGTTAGGTGCTGGATTTCACAGATGTGTGTGGAAGACTCACTCAGAGTGAATGTTAGGTGCTGGATTTGACAGATGTGTGTGGGACACACTCAGAGTGAATGTTAGATGCTGGATTTCACAGATGTGTGTGGAAGACTCACTCAGAGAGAATGTTAGGTGCTGGATTTCACAGATGTGTGTGGGACTCACTCAGAGTGAATGTTAAGTGCTGGATTTCACAGATGTGTGTGAGAATCACTCAGAGTGAATGTTAGGTGCTGGATTTCACAGATGTGTGTGGGACACACTCAGAGTGAATGTTAGGTGCTAGATTTCACAGATGTGTGTGGGACTCACTCAAAGTGAATGTTAGGTGCTGGATTTCACAGATGTGTGTGGGACTCACTCAGAGTGAATGTTAGGTGCTGGATTTCACAGATGTGTGTGGAAGACTCACTCAGAGTGCATGTTAGGAGCCGGATTTCTCAGATGTGTGTGGAATACTCACTCAGAGTGAATGTTAGGTGCTGGATTTCAGAGATATGTGTGGAAGACTCACTCAGAGTGAATGCTAGGTGCTGGATTTTACAGATGTGTGTGAGATTCACTCAGAGTGAATGGTAGGTGCTGGATTTCACAGATGTGTGTGGAAGACTCACTCAGAGTGCATGTTAGGTGCTGGATTTCACAGATGTGTGTGAGATTCACTCAGAGTGAATGGTAGGTGCTGGATTTCACAGATGTGTGTGGAAGACTCACTCAGAGTGCATGTTAGGTGCTGGATTTCACAGATGTGTGTGAGACTCACTCAGAGTGAATGGTAGGTGCTGGATTTCACAGATGTGTGTGAGAATCACTCAGAGTGAATGTTAGGTGCTGGATTTCACAGATGTGTGTGGGACTCACACAGAATGAATTTTAAGTGCTAGATTTCACAGATGTGTGTGGGACTCACAAAGACTGAATGTTAGGTACTGGATTTCACAGATCTGTGTGGAAGACTCACTCAGAGTGTATGTTAGGTGCTGGATATAACAGATGTGTGTGGGACTAACAGAGTGAATGTTAGATGCTGGATTTCACATGTGTGTGGGACTCACTCAGTGAATGTTAGGTGCTGGATGTCACAGATGTGTGTAGGACTCACAGACTGAATGTTAGGTGGATTTCACAGATGTGTGTCGGACTCACTCAGAGTGAATGTTAGGTGCTGGATTTCCCAGATGTGTGTGGAAGACTCACTCAGAGTGAATGTTAGGTGTTGGATTTCACAGATGTGTGTCGGACTCAGAGTGAATGTTAGGTGCTGGATTTCACAGATGTGTGTGGAAGACACTCAGAATGAATGTTAGGTGCTGGATTTCACAGATATGTGTGGAAGACTCACTCAGAGTGAATGTTAGGTGCTGGATTTCACAGATGTGTGTGGAAGACTCACTCAGAGTGAATGTTAGGTGCTGGATTTCACAGATGTGTGTGGAAGACTCACTCAGAGTGTATGTTAGGTGCTGGATTTCAGAGATGTGTGTGGGACTCACTCAGAGTGAATGTTAGGTGCTGGATTTCACAGGTGTGTGTGGAAGACTCACTCAGAGTGAATGATAGGTGCTGCATTTCACAGATGTGTGTGGGACTCACAGACTGAATGTTAGGTGGATTTCACAGATGTATGTGGAATACTCACTCAGAGTGAATGTTAGGTGCTGGATTTCACAGATGTGTGTGGAAGACTCACACAGAGTGAATGATAGGTGCTGCATTTCACAGATGTGTGTGGGACTCACAGACTGAATGTTAGGTGGATTTCACAGATGTATGTGGAATACTCACTCAGAGTGAATGTTAGGTGCTGGATTTCACAGATGTGTGTGGAAGACTCACTCAGAGTGCATGTTAGGTGCTGGATTTCACAGATGTGTGTGGGACTCACAGACTGAATGTTAGGTGGATTTCACAGATATGTGTGGAAGACTCACTCAGAGTGAAAGTTAGGAGCCGGATTTCTCAGATGTGTGTGGGACTCACTCAGAGTGAATGTTAGGTGCTGGATTTCAAAGATGTATGTGGAATACTCACTCAGAGTGAATGTTAGGTGCTGGATTTCACAGATGTGTGTGGGACTCAATCAGAGTGAATGGTAGGTGCTGGATTTCACAGATGTGTGTGGGACTCACTCAGAATGAATGTATGGAGCTGGATTTCACAGATGTTTGTTGGACTCACTCAGAGTAAATGTTAGGTGCTAGATTTCACAGATGTGTGTTGGACTCACTCAGAGTAAATGTTAGGTGCTAGATTTCACAGATGTGTGTCGGACTCACTCAGAGTGAATGTTAGGTGCTGGATTTCACAGATGTTTGTTGGACTCACTCAGAATGAATGATAAGTGCTAGATTTCACAAATGTGTGAGGGACTCACTCAGAGTGAATGTTAAGTGCTGGATATCACAGATGTGTGTGGAAGACTCACTCAGAGTGTATGTTAGGTGCTGGATTTCACAAATGTGTGTGGAAGACTCACTCCGAGTGCATGTTAGGTGCTGGATTACACAGATGTGTGTGGGACTCACTCAGAGTGAATGTATGGAGCTGGATTTCACAGATGTGTGTGTAAGACTAAATCAGAATGAATGTTAGTTTCTGGATTTCACAGATGTGTTTGGGACTCACAGTCAGAATGTTAGGTGGATTTCACAGATGTGTGTGGAAGACTCACTCAGAGTAAATGTTAGGTTCTGGATTTCACAGATGTATGTGGAATACTCACTCAGAGTGAATGATAGGTGCTGGATTTCACAGATGTATGTGGAATACTCACTCAGAGAGAATGTTAGGTGCTGGATTTCACAGATGTGTGTGGAAGACTCACTCAGAGTGAATGTTAGGTGCTGGATTTCACACATTTGTGTGGGACTCACAGACTGAATGTTCAGTGGATTTCACAGATGTGTGTGGAAGACTCACTCAGAGTGAATGTTAGGTGCTGGATTTCAAAGATGTGTGTGGGACTCACTCAGAGTGAATGTTTGGAGCTGGATTTCACAGATGTGTGTGGGACTCACTCAGAGTGAATGTTAGGTGCTGGATTTCACAGATGTGTGTGGGACTCACTCAGAGTGAATGTTAGGTGCTGGATTTCACAGATGTGTGTGGGACTCAGAGTGAATGTTAGGTGCTGGATTTCACAGATGTGTGTGGGACTAACTCAATGTGAATGTTAGGTGCTGGATTTCACAGATGTGTGTGGATGACTCACTCAGACTGAATGTTATGTGCTGGATTTCACAGATGTGTGTGGGATTCACAGTCTGAATGTTAGGTGGACTTCACAGATGTGTGTGGAAGACTCACTCAGTGAATGTTAGGTGCTGGATTTCACAGATGTGTGTGGGACTCACTCAGAGTGAATGTTAGGTGCTGGATTTCACAGATGTGTGTGGGACTCACTCAGAGTGAAGGTTAGGTGCTGGATTTCACAGATGTGTGTGGAAGACTCAGAGTGAATGTTAGGAGCTGGATTTCACAGTTGTGTGTGGAAGACTCACTCAGAGTGAATGTTAGGTGCTGGATTTCACAGATGTGTGTGGGACTCACTCAGAGTGAATGTCAGGTGCTGTATTTCACAGATGTGTGTGGAAGACTCACACAGAGTGAATGATAGGTGCTGCATTTCACAGATGTGTGTGGGACTCACAGACTGAATGTTAGGTGGATTTCACAGATGTATGTGGGACTCACTCAGAGTGAATGTTAGGTGCTGGATGTAAAAGATGTATGTGGAATACTCACTCAGAGTGAATGTTAGGTGCTGGATTTCACAGATGTGTGTGGGACTCACTCAGAGTGAATGTTTGGAGATGGATTTCACAGATGTGTGTGTAAGACTAAATCAGAGTGAATGTTAGTTTCTGGATTTCACAGATGTGTGTGGGACTCACAGTCAGAATGTTAGGTGGATTTCACAGATGTATGTGGAAGACTCACTCAGACTGAATGTTATGTGCTGGATTTCACAGATGTGTGTGGGACTCACTCAGAGTGAATGTTAGGTGCTGGATTTCAAAGATGTATGTGGAATACTCACTCAGAGTGAATGTTATGTGCTGGATTTCACAGATGTGTGTGAGACTCACACAGAGTGAATGTTTGGTGCCGGATTTCACACATTTGTGTCGGACTCACAGACTGAATGTTAGGTGGATTTCACAGTTGTGTGTGGAAGACTCACTCAGAGTGAATGTTAGGTGCTGGATTTGACAGATGTGTGTGGACGACTCACTCATAGTGAATGTTAGGTGCTGCATTTCACAGATGTGTGTGGGACTCACTCAGAGTGAATGTTAGGTGCTGGATTTCTCAGATGTGTGTGGTAGACTCACTCAGACTGAATGTTATGTGCTGGATTTCACTGATGTGTGTGGTGGACATAGAGTGAATGTTAGGTGCTTGATTTCACAGATGTGTGTGGGACTCACAAAACTGAATGTTAGGTGCTGGATTTCACAGATCTGTGTGGAAGACTAACTCAGAGTGAATGTTAGTTGCTGGATTTCGCAGATATGTGCGGGACTCACAGACTGAATGTTAGGTGGATTTCACAGATGTATGTGGAAGACTCACTCAGAGTGAATGTTAGGTGCTGGATATAACAGATGTGTGTGGGACTAACAGAGTGAAAGTTAGATGCTGGATTTCACATGTGTGCGGGACTCACTCAGAGTGAATGTTAGGTGCTGGATGTCACAGATGTGTGTAGGACTCACAGACTGAATGTTAGGTGGATTTCACAGATGTGTGTTAAAGAATCACTCAGAGTGAATGTTATGTGCTGGATTTCACAGATGTGTGTGAGACTCACTCAGAGTGAATGTTAGGTGCTGCATTTCCCAGATGTGTCTGGAAGACTCACTCAGAGTGAATGTTAGGTGCTGGTTTTCACAGATGTGTGTGGGACTCACTCAGAGTGAATGTTTGGAGCTGGATTTCACAGATGCATGTGCAAGACAAAATCAGAGTGAATGTTAGTTTCTGGATTTCACAGATGTGTGTGGGACTCACTCGGAGTGAATGTTGGGTGCAGGATTTCGCAGATGTGGGTGGGACTCACTCAGAGTGAATGTTAGGTGCTGGATTTCACAGATGTGTGTGGGACTCACTCAGAGTGAATGTTAGGTGCTGGATTTCACAGATGTGTGTGGGACTCACTCAGAGTGAATGTTAGGTGCTGGATTTCACAGATGTGTGTGGGACTCACTCAGAGTGAAGGTTAGGTGCTGGATTTCACAGTTGTGTGTGGAAGACTCACTCATAATGAATGTTAGGTGCTGGATTTCACAGATGTGTGTGGGACTCACTCAGAGTGAATGTCAGGTGCTGTATTTCACAGATGTGTGTGGGACTGACAGACTGAATGTTCGGTGGATTTCAAAGATGTATGTGGAATACTCACTCAGAGTGAATGTTAGGTGCTGGATTTCACAGATGAGTGTGGGACACACAGACTGAATGTTCGGTGGATTTCAAAGATGTATGTGGAATACTCACTCAGAGGGAATGTTAGGTGCTGGATTTCACAGATGTGTGTGGGACTCACTCAGAGTGAATGTTAGGTGCTGGATTTCACAGATGTGTGTGGGACTCACTCAGAGTGAATGTTAGGTGCTGGATTTCACAGATGTGTGTGGGACTCACTCAGAGTGAAGGTTAGGTGCTGGATTTCACAGATGTGTGTGGAAGACTCAGAGTGAATGTTAGGAGCTGGATTTCACAGTTGTGTGTGGAAGACTCACTCAGAGTGAATGTTAGGTGCTGGATTTCACAGATGTGTGTGGGACTCACTCAGAGTGAATGTTTGGAGCTGGATTTCACAGATGCATGTGCAAGACAAAATCAGAGTGAATGTTAGTTTCTGGATTTCACAGATGTGTGTGGGACTCACTCGGAGTGAATGTTGGGTGCAGGATTTCGCAGATGTGGGTGGGACTCACTCAGAGTGAATGTTAGGTGCTGGATTTCACAGATGTGTGTGGGACTCACTCAGAGTGAATGTTAGGTGCTGGATTTCACAGATGTGTGTGGGACTCACTCAGAGTGAATGTTAGGTGCTGGATTTCACAGATGTGTGTGGGACTCACTCAGAGTGAAGGTTAGGTGCTGGATTTCACAGTTGTGTGTGGAAGACTCACTCATAATGAATGTTAGGTGCTGGATTTCACAGATGTGTGTGGGACTCACTCAGAGTGAATGTCAGGTGCTGTATTTCACAGATGTGTGTGGGACTGACAGACTGAATGTTCGGTGGATTTCAAAGATGT
The DNA here is from genome assembly GCF_030144855.1 of Hypanus sabinus. NCBI lineage: Eukaryota > Metazoa > Chordata > Chondrichthyes > Myliobatiformes > Dasyatidae > Hypanus > Hypanus sabinus. The sequence continues at coordinate 41,625,170 of NC_082716.1, read as the reverse complement.
ATGTGGAATACTCACTCAGAGTGAATGTTAGGTGCTGGATTTCACAGATGAGTGTGGGACACACAGACTGAATGTTTGGTGGATTTCAAAGATGTATGTGGAATACTCACTCAGAGGGAATGTTAGGTGCTGGATTTCACAGATGTGTGTGGGACTCACTCAGAGTGAATGTTAGGTGCTGGATTTCACAGATGTGTGTGGGACTCACTCAGAGGGAATGTTAGGTGCTGGATTTCACAGATGTGTGTGGGACTCACACAGAATGAATTTTAAGTGCTAGATTTCACAGATGTGTGTGGGACTCACAAAGACTGAATGTTAGGTACTGGATTTCACAGATCTGTGTGGAAGACTCACTCAGAGTGTATGTTAGGTGCTGGATATAACAGATGTGTGTGGGACTAACAGAGTGAATGTTAGATGCTGGATTTCACATGTGTGTGGGACTCACTCAGTGAATGTTAGGTGCTGGATGTCACAGATGTGTGTAGGACTCACAGACTGAATGTTAGGTGGATTTCACAGATGTGTGTCGGACTCACTCAGAGTGAATGTTAGGTGCTGGATTTCCCAGATGTGTGTGGAAGACTCACTCAGAGTGAATGTTAGGTGTTGGATTTCACAGATGTGTGTCGGACTCAGAGTGAATGTTAGGTGCTGGATTTCACAGATGTGTGTGGAAGACACTCAGAATGAATGTTAGGTGCTGGATTTCACAGATATGTGTGGAAGACTCACTCAGAGTGAATGTTAGGTGCTGGATTTCACAGATGTGTGTGGAAGACTCACTCAGAGTGAATGTTAGGTGCTGGATTTCACAGATGTGTGTGGAAGACTCACTCAGAGTGTATGTTAGGTGCTGGATTTCAGAGATGTGTGTGGGACTCACTCAGAGTGAATGTTAGGTGCTGGATTTCACAGGTGTGTGTGGAAGACTCACTCAGAGTGAATGATAGGTGCTGCATTTCACAGATGTGTGTGGGACTCACAGACTGAATGTTAGGTGGATTTCACAGATGTATGTGGAATACTCACTCAGAGTGAATGTTAGGTGCTGGATTTCACAGATGTGTGTGGAAGACTCACACAGAGTGAATGATAGGTGCTGCATTTCACAGATGTGTGTGGGACTCACAGACTGAATGTTAGGTGGATTTCACAGATGTATGTGGAATACTCACTCAGAGTGAATGTTAGGTGCTGGTGTTCACAGATATGTGTGGAAGACTCACTCAGAGTGCATGTTAGGTGCTGGATTTCACAGATGTGTGTGGGACTCACAGACTGAATGTTAGGTGGATTTCACAGATATGTGTGGAAGACTCACTCAGAGTGAAAGTTAGGAGCCGGATTTCTCAGATGTGTGTGGGACTCACTCAGAGTGAATGTGAGGTACTGGATTTCTCAGATGTGTGTGGTAGACTCACTCAGACTGAATGTTATGTGCTGGATTTCACAGATGTGTGTGGTGGACATAGAGTGAATGTTAGGTGCTTGATTTCACAGATGTGTGTGGGACTCACAAAACTGAATGTTAGGTGCTGGATTTCACAGATCTGTGTGGAAGACTAACTCAGAGTGAATGTTAGTTGCTGGATTTCGCAGATATGTGTGGGACTCACAGACTGAATGTTAGGTGGATTTCACAGATGTATGTGGAAGACTCACTCAGAGTGAATGTTAGCTGCTGGATATAACAGATGTGTGTGGGACTAACAGAGTGAAAGTTAGATGCTGGATTTCACATGTGTGTGGGACTCACTCAGAGTGAATGTTAGGTGCTGGATGTCACAGATGTGTGTAGGACTCACAGACTGAATGTTAGGTGGATTTCACAGATGTGTGTGAGACTCACTCAGAGTGAATGTTAGGTGCTGCATTTCCCAGATGTGTCTGGAAGACTCACTCAGAGTGAATGTTAGGTGCTGGTTTTCACAGATGTGTGTGGGACTCACTCAGAGTGAATGTTTGGAGCTGGATTTCACAGATGAGTGTGCAAGTCAAAATCAGAGTGAATGTTAGTTTCTGGATTTCACAGATGTGTGTGGGACTCACTCGGAGTGAGTGTTGGGTGCAGGATTTCGCAGATGTGGGTGGGACTCACTCAGAGTGAATGTTAGGTGCTGGATTTGACAGATGTGTGTGGACGACTCACTCATAGTGAATGTTAGGTGCTGCATTTCACAGATGTGTGTGGGACTCACTCAGAGTGAAAGTTAGGTGCTGGATTTCTCAGATGTGTGTGGTAGACTCACTCAGACTGAATGTTATGTGCTGGATTTCACTGATGTGTGTGGTGGACATAGAGTGAATGTTAGGTGCTTGATTTCACAGATGTGTGTGGGACTCACAAAACTGAATGTTAGGTGCTGGATTTCACAGATCTGTGTGGAAGACTAACTCAGAGTGAATGTTAGTTGCTGGATTTCACAGATATGTGCGGGACTCACAGACTGAATGTTAGGTGGATTTCACAGATGTATGTGGAAGACTCACTCAGAGTGAATGTTAGGTGCTGGATATAACAGATGTGTGTGGGACTAACAGAGTGAAAGTTAGATGCTGGATTTCACATGTGTGTGGGACTCACTCAGAGTGAATGTTAGGTGCTGGATGTCACAGATGTGTGTAGGACTCACAGACTGAATGTTAGGTGGATTTCACAGATGTGTGTTAAAGAATCACTCAGAGTGAATGTTATGTGCTGGATTTCACAGATGTGTGTGAGACTCACTCAGAGTGAATGTTAGGTGCTGCATTTCCCAGATGTGTCTGGAAGACACACTCAGAGTGAATGTTAGGTGCTGGTTTTCACAGATGTGTGTGGGACTCACTCAGAGTGAATGTTTGGAGCTGGATTTCACAGATGCATGTGCAAGACAAAATCAGAGTGAATGTTAGTTTCTGGATTTCACAGATGTGTGTGGGACTCACTCGGAGTGAATGTTGGGTGCAGGATTTCGCAGATGTGGGTGGGACTCACTCAGAGTGAATGTTAGGTGCTGGATTTCACAGATGTGTGAGGGACTCACTCAGAGTGAATGTTAGGTGCTGGATTTCACAGATGTGTGTGGGACTCACTCAGAGTGAATGTTAGGTGCTGGATTTCACAGTTGTGTGTGGAAGACTCACTCATAATGAATGTTAGGTGCTGGATTTCACAGATGTGTGTGGGACTCACTCAGAGTGAATGTCAGGTGCTGTATTTCACAGATGTGTGTGGGACTGACAGACTGAATGTTCGGTGGATTTCAAAGATGTATGTGGAATACTCACTCAGAGTGAATGTTAGGTGCTGGATTTCACAGATGAGTGTGGGACACACAGACTGAATGTTCGGTGGATTTCAAGGATGTATGTGGAATACTCACTCAGAGGGAATGTTAGGTGCTGGATTTCACAGATGTGTGTGGGACTCACTCAGAGTGAATGTTAGGTGCTGGATTTCACAGATGTGTGTGGGACTCACTCAGAGTGAATGTTAGGTGCTGGATTTCACAGATGTGTGTGGGACTCACTCAGAGTGAAGGTTAGGTGCTGGATTTCACAGATGTGTGTGGAAGACTAAGAGTGAATGTTAGGAGCTGGATTTCACAGTTGTGTGTGGAAGACTCACTCAGAGTGAATGTTAGGTGCTGGATTTCACAGATGTGTGTGGGACTCACTCAGAGTGAATGTTTGGAGCTGGATTTCACAGATGCATGTGCAAGACAAAATCAGAGTGAATGTTAGTTTCTGGATTTCACAGATGTGTGTGGGACTCACTCGGAGTGAATGTTGGGTGCAGGATTTCGCAGATGTGGGTGGGACTCACTCAGAGTGAATGTTAGGTGCTGGATTTCACAGATGTGTGTGGGACTCACTCAGAGTGAATGTTAGGTGCTGGATTTCACAGATGTGTGTGGGACTCACTCAGAGTGAATGTTAGGTGCTGGATTTCACAGATGTGTGTGGGACTCACTCAGAGTGAAGGTTAGGTGCTGGATTTCACAGTTGTGTGTGGAAGACTCACTCATAATGAATGTTAGGTGCTGGATTTCACAGATGTGTGTGGGACTCACTCAGAGTGAATGTCAGGTGCTGTATTTCACAGATGTGTGTGGGACTGACAGACTGAATGTTCGGTGGATTTCAAAGATGTATGTGGAATACTCACTCAGAGTGAATGTTAGGTGCTGGATTTCACAGATGAGTGTGGGACACACAGACTGAATGTTCGGTGGATTTCAAAGATGTATGTGGAATACTCACTCAGAGGGAATGTTAGGTGCTGGATTTCACAGATGTGTGTGGGACTCACTCAGAGTGAATGTTAGGTGCTGGATTTCACAGATGTGTGTGGGACTCACTCAGAGTGAATGTTAGGTGCTGGATTTCACAGATGTGTGTGGGACTCACTCAGAGTGAAGGTTAGGTGCTGGATTTCACAGATGTGTGTGGAAGACTCAGAGTGAATGTTAGGAGCTGGATTTCACAGTTGTGTGTGGAAGACTCACTCAGAGTGAATGTTAGGTGCTGGATTTCACAGATGTGTGTGGGACTCACTCAGAGTGAATGTCAGGTGCTGTATTTCACAGATGTGTGTGGGACTCACAGACTGAATGTTAGGTGGATTTCACAGATGTATGTGGAATACTCACTCAGAGTGAATGTTTGGAGATGGATTTCACAGATGCGTGTGTAAGACTAAATCAGAGTGAATGTTAGTTTCTGGATTTCACAGATGTGTGTGGGACTCACAGTCAGAATGTTAGGTGGATTTCACAGATGTGTGTGGAAGACTCACTCAGAGTGAATGTTAGGTGCTGGATTTCACAGATGTGTGTGGACGACTCACTCATAGTGAAAGTTAGTTGCTGGATTTCACAGATGTGTGTGGACGACTCACTCATAGTGAATGTTAGGTGCTGCATTTCACAGATGTGTGTGGGACTCACTCAGAGTGAATGTGAGGTGCTGGATTTCTCAGATGTGTGTGGTAGACTCACTCAGACTGAATGTTATGTGCTGGATTTCACAGATGTGTGTGGTGGACATAGAGTGAATGTTAGGTGCTTGATTTCACAGATGTGTGTGGGACTCACTCGGAGTGAATGTTGGGTGCAGGAATTCGCAGATGTGGGTGGGACTCACTCAGAGTGAATGTTAGGTGCTGGATTTCACAGATGTGTGTGGGACTCACTCAGAGTGAATGTTAGGTGCTGGATTTCACAGATGTGTGTGGGACTCACTCAGAGTGAATGTTAGGTGCTGGATTTCACAGATGTGTGTGGGACTCACTGAGAGTGAAGGTTAGGTGCTGGATTTCACAGTTGTGTGTGGAAGACTCACTCATAATGAATGTTAGGTGCTGGATTTCACAGATGTGTGTGGGACTCACTCAGAGTGAATGTCAGGTGCTGTATTTCACAGATGTGTGTGGGACTGACAGACTGAATGTTCGGTGGATTTCAAAGATGTATGTGGAATACTCACTCAGAGTGAATGTTAGGTGCTGGATTTCACAGATGAGTGTGGGACACACAGACTGAATGTTCGGTGGATTTCAAGGATGTATGTGGAATAGTCACTCAGAGGGAATGTTTGGTGCTGGATTTCACAGATGTGTGTGGGACTCACTCAGAGTGAATGTTAGGTGCTGGATTTCACAGATGTGTGTGGGACTCACTCAGAGTGAATGTTAGGTGCTGGATTTCACAGATGTGTGTGGGACTCACTCAGAGTGAATGTTAGGTGCTGGATTTCACAGATGTGTGTGGGACTCACTCAGAGTGAATGTGAGGTGCTGGATTTCTCAGATGTGTGTGGTAGACTCACTCAGACTGAATGTTATGTGCTGGATTTCACAGATGTGTGTGGTGGACATAGAGTGAATGTTAGGTGCTTGATTTCACAGATGTGTGTGGGACTCACAAAACTGAATGTTAGGTGCTGGATTTCACAGATCTGTGTGGAAGACTAACTCAGAGTGAATGTTAGTTGCTGGATTTCGCAGATATGTGTGGGACTCACAGACTGAATGTTAGGTGGATTTCACAGATGTATGTGGAAGACTCACTCAGAGTGAATGTTAGCTGCTGGATATAACAGATGTGTGTGGGACTAACAGAGTGAAAGTTAGATGCTGGATTTCACATGTGTGTGGGACTCACTCAGAGTGAATGTTAGGTGCTGGATGTCACAGATGTGTGTAGGACTCACAGACTGAATGTTAGGTGGATTTCACAGATGTGTGTGAGACTCACTCAGAGTGAATGTTAGGTGCTGCATTTCCCAGATGTGTCTGGAAGACTCACTCAGAGTGAATGTTAGGTGCTGGTTTTCACAGATGTGTGTGGGACTCACTCAGAGTGAATGTTTGGAGCTGGATTTCACAGATGAGTGTGCAAGTCAAAATCAGAGTGAATGTTAGTTTCTGGATTTCACAGATGTGTGTGGGACTCACTCGGAGTGAGTGTTGGGTGCAGGATTTCGCAGATGTGGGTGGGACTCACTCAGAGTGAATGTTAGGTGCTGGATTTGACAGATGTGTGTGGACGACTCACTCATAGTGAATGTTAGGTGCTGCATTTCACAGATGTGTGTGGGACTCACTCAGAGTGAAAGTTAGGTGCTGGATTTCTCAGATGTGTGTGGTAGACTCACTCAGACTGAATGTTATGTGCTGGATTTCACTGATGTGTGTGGTGGACATAGAGTGAATGTTAGGTGCTTGATTTCACAGATGTGTGTGGGACTCACAAAACTGAATGTTAGGTGCTGGATTTCACAGATCTGTGTGGAAGACTAACTCAGAGTGAATGTTAGTTGCTGGATTTCACAGATATGTGCGGGACTCACAGACTGAATGTTAGGTGGATTTCACAGATGTATGTGGAAGACTCACTCAGAGTGAATGTTAGGTGCTGGATATAACAGATGTGTGTGGGACTAACAGAGTGAAAGTTAGATGCTGGATTTCACATGTGTGTGGGACTCACTCAGAGTGAATGTTAGGTGCTGGATGTCACAGATGTGTGTAGGACTCACAGACTGAATGTTAGGTGGATTTCACAGATGTGTGTTAAAGAATCACTCAGAGTGAATGTTATGTGCTGGATTTCACAGATGTGTGTGAGACTCACTCAGAGTGAATGTTAGGTGCTGCATTTCCCAGATGTGTCTGGAAGACACACTCAGAGTGAATGTTAGGTGCTGGTTTTCACAGATGTGTGTGGGACTCACTCAGAGTGAATGTTTGGAGCTGGATTTCACAGATGCATGTGCAAGACAAAATCAGAGTGAATGTTAGTTTCTGGATTTCACAGATGTGTGTGGGACTCACTCGGAGTGAATGTTGGGTGCAGGATTTCGCAGATGTGGGTGGGACTCACTCAGAGTGAATGTTAGGTGCTGGATTTCACAGATGTGTGTGGGACTCACTCAGAGTGAATGTTCGGTGCTGGATTTCACAGATGTGTGTGGGACTCACTCAGAGTGAATGTTAGGTGCTGGATTTCACAGTTGTGTGTGGAAGACTCACTCATAATGAATGTTAGGTGCTGGATTTCACAGATGTGTGTGGGACTCACTCAGAGTGAATGTCAGGTGCTGTATTTCACAGATGTGTGTGGGACTGACAGACTGAATGTTCGGTGGATTTCAAAGATGTATGTGGAATACTCACTCAGAGTGAATGTTAGGTGCTGGATTTCACAGATGAGTGTGGGACACACAGACTGAATGTTCGGTGGATTTCAAGGATGTATGTGGAATACTCACTCAGAGGGAATGTTAGGTGCTGGATTTCACAGATGTGTGTGGGACTCACTCAGAGTGAATGTTAGGTGCTGGATTTCACAGATGTGTGTGGTGGACATAGAGTGAATGTTAGGTGCTTGATTTCACAGATGTGTGTGGGACTCACAAAACTGAATGTTAGGTGCTGGATTTCACAGATCTGTGTGGAAGACTAACTCAGAGTGAATGTTAGTTGCTGGATTTCGCAGATATGTGTGGGACTCACAGACTGAATGTTAGGTGGATTTCACAGATGTATGTGGAAGACTCACTCAGAGTGAATGTTAGCTGCTGGATATAACAGATGTGTGTGGGACTAACAGAGTGAAAGTTAGATGCTGGATTTCACATGTGTGTGGGACTCACTCAGAGTGAATGTTAGGTGCTGGATGTCACAGATGTGTGTAGGACTCACAGACTGAATGTTAGGTGGATTTCACAGATGTGTGTGAGACTCACTCAGAGTGAATGTTAGGTGCTGCATTTCCCAGATGTGTCTGGAAGACTCACTCAGAGTGAATGTTAGGTGCTGGTTTTCACAGATGTGTGTGGGACTCACTCAGAGTGAATGTTTGGAGCTGGATTTCACAGATGAGTGTGCAAGTCAAAATCAGAGTGAATGTTAGTTTCTGGATTTCACAGATGTGTGTGGGACTCACTCGGAGTGAGTGTTGGGTGCAGGATTTCGCAGATGTGGGTGGGACTCACTCAGAGTGAATGTTAGGTGCTGGATTTGACAGATGTGTGTGGACGACTCACTCATAGTGAATGTTAGGTGCTGCATTTCACAGATGTGTGTGGGACTCACTCAGAGTGAAAGTTAGGTGCTGGATTTCTCAGATGTGTGTGGTAGACTCACTCAGACTGAATGTTATGTGCTGGATTTCACTGATGTGTGTGGTGGACATAGAGTGAATGTTAGGTGCTTGATTTCACAGATGTGTGTGGGACTCACAAAACTGAATGTTAGGTGCTGGATTTCACAGATCTGTGTGGAAGACTAACTCAGAGTGAATGTTAGTTGCTGGATTTCACAGATATGTGCGGGACTCACAGACTGAATGTTAGGTGGATTTCACAGATGTATGTGGAAGACTCACTCAGAGTGAATGTTAGGTGCTGGATATAACAGATGTGTGTGGGACTAACAGAGTGAAAGTTAGATGCTGGATTTCACATGTGTGTGGGACTCACTCAGAGTGAATGTTAGGTGCTGGATGTCACAGATGTGTGTAGGACTCACAGACTGAATGTTAGGTGGATTTCACAGATGTGTGTTAAAGAATCACTCAGAGTGAATGTTATGTGCTGGATTTCACAGATGTGTGTGAGACTCACTCAGAGTGAATGTTAGGTGCTGCATTTCCCAGATGTGTCTGGAAGACACACTCAGAGTGAATGTTAGGTGCTGGTTTTCACAGATGTGTGTGGGACTCACTCAGAGTGAATGTTTGGAGCTGGATTTCACAGATGCATGTGCAAGACAAAATCAGAGTGAATGTTAGTTTCTGGATTTCACAGATGTGTGTGGGACTCACTCGGAGTGAATGTTGGGTGCAGGATTTCGCAGATGTGGGTGGGACTCACTCAGAGTGAATGTTAGGTGCTGGATTTCACAGATGTGTGTGGGACTCACTCAGAGTGAATGTTCGGTGCTGGATTTCACAGATGTGTGTGGGACTCACTCAGAGTGAATGTTAGGTGCTGGATTTCACAGTTGTGTGTGGAAGACTCACTCATAATGAATGTTAGGTGCTGGATTTCACAGATGTGTGTGGGACTCACTCAGAGTGAATGTCAGGTGCTGTATTTCACAGATGTGTGTGGGACTGACAGACTGAATGTTCGGTGGATTTCAAAGATGTATGTGGAATACTCACTCAGAGTGAATGTTAGGTGCTGGATTTCACAGATGAGTGTGGGACACACAGACTGAATGTTCGGTGGATTTCAAGGATGTATGTGGAATACTCACTCAGAGGGAATGTTAGGTGCTGGATTTCACAGATGTGTGTGGGACTCACTCAGAGTGAATGTTAGGTGCTGGATTTCACAGATGTGTGTGGGACTCACTCAGAGTGAATGTTAGGTGCTGGATTTCACAGATGTGTGTGGGACTCACTCAGAGTGAAGGTTAGGTGCTGGATTTCACAGATGTGTGTGGAAGACTAAGAGTGAATGTTAGGAGCTGGATTTCACAGTTGTGTGTGGAAGACTCACTCAGAGTGAATGTTAGGTGCTGGATTTCACAGATGTGTGTGGGACTCACTCAGAGTGAATGTTTGGAGCTGGATTTCACAGATGCATGTGCAAGACAAAATCAGAGTGAATGTTAGTTTCTGGATTTCACAGATGTGTGTGGGACTCACTCGGAGTGAATGTTGGGTGCAGGATTTCGCAGATGTGGGTGGGACTCACTCAGAGTGAATGTTAGGTGCTGGATTTCACAGATGTGTGTGGGACTCACTCAGAGTGAATGTTAGGTGCTGGATTTCACAGATGTGTGTGGGACTCACTCAGAGTGAATGTTAGGTGCTGGATTTCACAGATGTGTGTGGGACTCACTCAGAGTGAAGGTTAGGTGCTGGATTTCACAGTTGTGTGTGGAAGACTCACTCATAATGAATGTTAGGTGCTGGATTTCACAGATGTGTGTGGGACTCACTCAGAGTGAATGTCAGGTGCTGTATTTCACAGATGTGTGTGGGACTGACAGACTGAATGTTCGGTGGATTTCAAAGATGTATGTGGAATACTCACTCAGAGTGAATGTTAGGTGCTGGATTTCACAGATGAGTGTGGGACACACAGACTGAATGTTCGGTGGATTTCAAAGATGTATGTGGAATACTCACTCAGAGGGAATGTTAGGTGCTGGATTTCACAGATGTGTGTGGGACTCACTCAGAGTGAATGTTAGGTGCTGGATTTCACAGATGTGTGTGGGACTCACTCAGAGTGAATGTTAGGTGCTGGATTTCACAGATGTGTGTGGGACTCACTCAGAGTGAAGGTTAGGTGCTGGATTTCACAGATGTGTGTGGAAGACTCAGAGTGAATGTTAGGAGCTGGATTTCACAGTTGTGTGTGGAAGACTCACTCAGAGTGAATGTTAGGTGCTGGATTTCACAGATGTGTGTGGGACTCACTCAGAGTGAATGTCAGGTGCTGTATTTCACAGATGTGTGTGGGACTCACAGACTGAATGTTAGGTGGATTTCACAGATGTATGTGGAATACTCACTCAGAGTGAATGTTTGGAGATGGATTTCACAGATGCGTGTGTAAGACTAAATCAGAGTGAATGTTAGTTTCTGGATTTCACAGATGTGTGTGGGACTCACAGTCAGAATGTTAGGTGGATTTCACAGATGTGTGTGGAAGACTCACTCAGAGTGAATGTTAGGTGCTGGATTTCACAGATGTGTGTGGACGACTCACTCATAGTGAAAGTTAGTTGCTGGATTTCACAGATGTGTGTGGACGACTCACTCATAGTGAATGTTAGGTGCTGCATTTCACAGATGTGTGTGGGACTCACTCAGAGTGAATGTGAGGTGCTGGATTTCTCAGATGTGTGTGGTAGACTCACTCAGACTGAATGTTATGTGCTGGATTTCACAGATGTGTGTGGTGGACATAGAGTGAATGTTAGGTGCTTGATTTCACAGATGTGTGTGGGACTCACTCGGAGTGAATGTTGGGTGCAGGAATTCGCAGATGTGGGTGGGACTCACTCAGAGTGAATGTTAGGTGCTGGATTTCACAGATGTGTGTGGGACTCACTCAGAGTGAATGTTAGGTGCTGGATTTCACAGATGTGTGTGGGACTCACTCAGAGTGAATGTTAGGTGCTGGATTTCACAGATGTGTGTGGGACTCACTGAGAATGAAGGTTAGGTGCTGGATTTCACAGTTGTGTGTGGAAGACTCACTCATAATGAATGTTAGGTGCTGGATTTCACAGATGTGTGTGGGACTCACTCAGAGTGAATGTCAGGTGCTGTATTTCACAGATGTGTGTGGGACTGACAGACTGAATGTTCGGTGGATTTCAAAGATGTATGTGGAATACTCACTCAGAGTGAATGTTAGGTGCTGGATTTCACAGATGAGTGTGGGACACACAGACTGAATGTTCGGTGGATTTCAAGGATGTATGTGGAATAGTCACTCAGAGGGAATGTTTGGTGCTGGATTTCACAGATGTGTGTGGGACTCACTCAGAGTGAATGTTAGGTGCTGGATTTCACAGATGTGTGTGGGACTCACTCAGAGTGAATGTTAGGTGCTGGATTTCACAGATGTGTGTGGGACTCACTCAGAGTGAATGTTAGGTGCTGGATTTCACAGATGTGTGTGGGACTCACTCAGAGTGAATGTTTGGAGCTGGATTTCACAGATGCATGTGCAAGACAAAATCAGAGTGAATGTTAGTTTCTGGATTTCACAGATGTGTGTGGGACTCACTCGGAGTGAATGTTGGGTGCAGGATTTCGCAGATGTGGGTGGGACTCACTCAGAGTGAATGTTAGGTGCTGGATTTCACAGATGTGTGTGGGACTCACTCAGAGTGAATGTTAGGTGCTGGATTTCACAGATGTGTGTGGGACTCACTCAGAGTGAATGTTAGGTGCTGGATTTCACAGATGTGTGTGGGACTCACTCAGAGTGAAGGTTAGGTGCTGGATTTCACAGTTGTGTGTGGAAGACTCACTCATAATGAATGTTAGGTGCTGGATTTCACAGATGTGTGTGGGACTCACTCAGAGTGAATGTCAGGTGCTGTATTTCACAGATGTGTGTGGGACTGACAGACTGAATGTTCGGTGGATTTCAAAGATGTATGTGGAATACTCACTCAGAGGGAATGTTAGGTGCTGGATTTCACAGATGTGTGTGGGACTCACTCAGAGTGAATGTTAGGTGCTGGATTTCACAGATGTGTGTGGGACTCACTCAGAGTGAATGTTAGGTGCTGGATTTCACAGATGTGTGTGGGACTCACTCAGAGTGAAGGTTAGGTGCTGGATTTCACAGATGTGTGTGGAAGACTCAGAGTGAATGTTAGGAGCTGGATTTCACAGTTGTGTGTGGAAGACTCACTCAGAGTGAATGTTAGGTGCTGGATTTCACAGATGTGTGTGGGACTCACTCAGAGTGAATGTCAGGTGCTGTATTTCACAGATGTGTGTGGGACTCACAGACTGAATGTTAGGTGGATTTCACAGATGTATGTGGAATACTCACTCAGAGTGAATGTTTGGAGATGGATTTCACAGATGCGTGTGTAAGACTAAATCAGAGTGAATGTTAGTTTCTGGATTTCACAGATGTGTGTGGGACTCACAGTCAGAATGTTAGGTGGATTTCACAGATGTGTGTGGAAGACTCACTCAGAGTGAATGTTAGGTGCTGGATTTCACAGATGTGTGTGGACGACTCACTCATAGTGAAAGTTAGTTGCTGGATTTCACAGATGTGTGTGGACGACTCACTCATAGTGAATGTTAGGTGCTGCATTTCACAGATGTGTGTGGGACTCACTCAGAGTGAATGTGAGGTGCTGGATTTCTCAGATGTGTGTGGTAGACTCACTCAGACTGAATGTTATGTGCTGGATTTCACAGATGTGTGTGGTGGACATAGAGTGAATGTTAGGTGCTTGATTTCACAGATGTGTGTGGGACTCACAAAACTGAATGTTAGGTGCTGGATTTCACAGATCTGTGTGGAAGACTAACTCAGAGTGAATGTTAGTTGCTGGATTTCGCAGATATGTGTGGGACTCACAGACTGAATGTTAGGTGGATTTCACAGATGTATGTGGAAGACTCACTCAGAGTGAATGTTAGCTGCTGGATATAACAGATGTGTGTGGGACTAACAGAGTGAAAGTTAGATGCTGGATTTCACATGTGTGTGGGACTCACTCAGAGTGAATGTTAGGTGCTGGATGTCACAGATGTGTGTAGGACTCACAGACTGAATGTTAGGTGGATTTCATAGATGTGTGTGAGACTCACTCAGAGTGAATGTTAGGTGCTGCATTTCCCAGATGTGTCTGGAAGACTCACTCAGAGTGAATGTTAGGTGCTGGTTTTCACAGATGTGTGTGGGACTCACTCAGAGTGAATGTTTGGAGCTGGATTTCACAGATGCGTGTGCAAGACAAAATCAGAGTGAATGTTAGTTTCTGGATTTCACAGATGTGTGTGGGACTCACTCGGAGTGAGTGTTGGGTGCAGGATTTCGCAGATGTGGGTGGGACTCACTCAGAGTGAATGTTAGTTGCTGGATTTCACAGATGAGTGTGGGACTCACTCAGAGTGAATGTTAGGTGCTGGTTTTCACAGATGTGTGTGGGACTCACTCAGAGTGAATGTTTGGAGCTGGATTTCACAGATGCGTGTGCAAGACAAAATCAGAGTGAATGTTAGTTTCTGGATTTCGCAGATGTGGGTGGGACTCACTCAGAGTGAATGTTAGTTGCTGGATTTCACAGATGAGTGTGGGACACACAGACTGAATGTTCGGTGGATTTCAAAGATGTATGTGGAATACTCACTCAGAGTGAATGTTAGGTGCTGGATTTCACAGATGTGTGTGGGACTCACAGTCTGAATGTTAGGTGGATTTCACAGATGTGTGTGGAAGACTCACTCAGTGAATGTTAGGTGCTGGATTTCACAGATGTGTGTGGGACTCACTCAGAGTGAATGTTAGGTGCTGGATTTCACAGATGTGTGTGGGACTCACTCAGTGAATGTTAGGTGCTGGATTTCACAGATGTGTGTGGGACTCACTCAGAGTGAATGTTAGGTGCTGGATTTCACAGATGTGTGTGGTACTCACTCAGAGTGAATGTTAGGAGCTGGATTTCACAGATGTGTGTGAGACTCACACAGAGTGAATGTTTGGTGCCGGATTTCACACATTTGTGTCGGACTCACAGACTGAATGTTAGGTGGATTTCACAGATGTGTGTGGAAGACTCACTCAGAGTGAATGTTAGGTGCTGGATTTCACAGATGTGTGTGGACGACTCACTCATAGTGAAAGTTATTTGCTGGATTTCACAGATGTGTGTGGACGACTCACTCATAGTGAATGTTAGGTGCTGCATTTCACAGATGTGTGTGGGACTCACTCAGAGTGAATGTGAGGTGCTGGATTTCTCAGCTGTGTGTGGTAGACTCACTCAGACTGAATGTTATGTGCTGGATTTCACAGATGTGTGTGGTGGACATAGAGTGAATGTTAGGTGCTTGATTTCACAGATGTGTGTGGGACTCACAAAACTGAATGTTAGGTGCTGGATTTCACAGATCTGTGTGGAAGACTAACTCAGAGTGAATGTTAGTTGCTGGATTTCGCAGATATGTGTGGGACTCACAGACTGAATGTTAGGTTGATTTCACAGATGTATGTGGAAGACTCACTCAGAGTGAATGTTAGGTGCTGGATATAACAGATGTGTGTGGGACTAACAGAGTGAAAGTTAGATGCTGGATTTCACATGTGTGTGGGACTCACTCAGAGTGAATGTTAGGTGCTGGATGTCACAGATGTGTGTAGGACTCACAGACTGAATGTTAGGTGGATTTCACAGATGTGTGTGAGACTCACTCAGAGTGAATGTTAGGTGCTGCATTTCCCAGATGTGTCTGGAAGACTCACTCAGAGTGAATGTTAGGTGCTGGTTTTCACAGATGTGTGTGGGACTCACTCAGAGTGAATGTTTGGAGCTGGATTTCACAGATGAGTGTGCAAGTCAAAATCAGAGTGAATGTTAGTTTCTGGATTTCACAGATGTGTGTGGGACTCACTCGGAGTGAGTGTTGGGTGCAGGATTTCGCAGATGTGGGTGGGACTCACTCAGAGTGAATGTTAGTTGCTGGATTTCACAGATGAGTGTGGGACTCACTCAGAGTGAATGTTAGGTGCTGGTTTTCACAGATGTGTGTGGGACTCACTCAGAGTGAATGTTTGGAGCTGGATTTCACAGATGCGTGTGCAAGACAAAATCAGAGTGAATGTTAGTTTCTGGATTTCGCAGATGTGGGTGGGACTCACTCAGAGTGAATGTTAGTTGCTGGATTTCACAGATGAGTGTGGGACACACAGACTGAATGTTCGGTGGATTTCAAAGATGTATGTGGAATACTCACTCAGAGTGAATGTTAGGTGCTGGATTTCACAGATGTGTGTGGGACTCACAGTCTGAATGTTAGGTGGATTTCACAGATGTGTGTGGAAGACTCACTCAGTGAATGTTAGGTGCTGGATTTCACAGATGTGTGTGGGACTCACTCAGAGTGAATGTTAGGTGCTGGATTTCACAGATGTGTGTGGGACTCACTCAGTGAATGTTAGGTGCTGGATTTCACAGATGTGTGTGGGACTCACTCAGAGTGAATGTTAGGTGCTGGATTTCACAGATGTGTGTGGTACTCACTCAGAGTGAATGTTAGGAGCTGGATTTCACAGATGTGTGTGAGACTCACACAGAGTGAATGTTTGGTGCCGGATTTCACACATTTGTGTCGGACTCACAGACTGAATGTTAGGTGGATTTCACAGATGTGTGTGGAAGACTCACTCAGAGTGAATGTTAGGTGCTGGATTTCACAGATGTGTGTGGACGACTCACTCATAGTGAAAGTTATTTGCTGGATTTCACAGATGTGTGTGGACGACTCACTCATAGTGAATGTTAGGTGCTGCATTTCACAGATGTGTGTGGGACTCACTCAGAGTGAATGTGAGGTGCTGGATTTCTCAGCTGTGTGTGGTAGACTCACTCAGACTGAATGTTATGTGCTGGATTTCACAGATGTGTGTGGTGGACATAGAGTGAATGTTAGGTGCTTGATTTCACAGATGTGTGTGGGACTCACAAAACTGAATGTTAGGTGCTGGATTTCACAGATCTGTGTGGAAGACTAACTCAGAGTGAATGTTAGTTGCTGGATTTCGCAGATATGTGTGGGACTCACAGACTGAATGTTAGGTTGATTTCACAGATGTATGTGGACGACTCACTCATAGTGAATGTTAGGTGCTGCATTTCACAGATGTGTGTGGTGGACATAGAGTGAATGTTAGGTGCTTGATTTCACAGATGTGTGTGGGACTCACAAAACTGAATGTTAGGTGCTGGATTTCACAGATCTGTGTGGGACTCACAGACTGAATGTTAGGTGGATTTCACAGATGTATGTGGAAGACTCACTCAGAGTGAATGTTAGGTGCTGGATATAACAGATGTGTGTGGGACTAACAGAGTGAAAGTTAGATGCTGGATTTCACATGTGTGTGGGACTCACTCAGAGTGAATGTTAGGTGCTGGATGTCACAGATGTGTGTAGGACTCACAGACTGAATGTTAGGTGGATTTCACAGATGTGTGTGAGACTCACTCAGAGTGAAAGTTAGTTGCTGGATTTCACAGATATGTGTGGACGACTCACTCATAGTGAATGTTAGGTGCTGCATTTCACAGATGTGTGTGGGACTCACTCAGAGTGAATGTTAGGTGCTGTATTTCGCAGATATGTGTGGGACTCACAGACTGAATGTTAGGTGGATTTCACAGATGTATGTGGAAGACTCACTCAGAGTGAATGTTATGTGCTGGATATAACAGATGTGTGTGGGACTAACAGAGTGAAAGTTAGATGCTGGATTTCACATGTGTGTGGGACTCACTCAGAGTGAATGTTAGGTGCTGCATTTCCCAGATGTGTCTGGAAGACTCACGCAGAGTGAATGTTAGGTGCTGGTTTTCACAGATGTGTGTGGGACTCACTCAGATTGAATGTTTGGAGCTGGATTTCACAGATGCGTGTGCAAGACAAAATCAGAGTGAATGTTAGTTTCTGGATTTCACAGATGAGTGTGGGACACACAGACTGAATGTTCGGTGGATTTCAAAGATGTATGTGGAATACTCACTCAGAGTGAATGTTAGTTGCTGGATTTCACAGATGTGTGTGGGACTCACTCAGAGTGAATGTTAGGTGCTGGATTTCACAGATGTGTGTGGGACTCACTCAGAGTGAATGTTAGGTGCTGGATTTCACAGATGTGTGTGGGACTCACTCAGAGTGAAGGTTAGGTGCTGGATTTCACAGATGTTTGTGGAAGACTCAGAGTGAATGTTAGGAGCTGGATTTCACTGTTGTGTGTGGAAGACTCACTCAGAGTGAATGTTAGGTGCTGGATTTCACAGATGTGTGTGGGACTCACTCAGAGTGAATGTCAGGTGCTGTATTTCACAGATGTGTGTGGGACTCACAGACTGAATGTTAGGTGGATTTCACAGATGTATGTGGGACTCACTCAGAGTCAATGTTAGGTGCTGGATGTCAAAGATGTATGTGGAATACTCACTCAGAGTGAATGTTTGGAGATGCATTTCACAGATGTGTGTGTAAGGCTAAATCAGAGTAATGTTAGTTTCTGGATTTCACAGATGTGTGTGGGACTCACAGTCAGAATGTTAGGTGGATTTCACAGATGTATGTGGAAGACTCACTCAGACTGAATGTTATGTGCTGGATTTCACAGATGTGTGTGGGACTCACTCAGAGTGAATGTTAGGTGCTGGATTTCAAAGATGTATGTGGAATACTCACTCAGAGTGAATGTTAGGTGATGGATTTCACAGATGTGTGTGGAAGACTCACTCAGAGTGAATGTTAGGTGCTAAATTTCACAGATATGTGTGAGACTCACTCAGAGTGAATGTTAGGTGCTGGATTTCACAGATGTGTGTGGGACTCACTCAGAGTGAAGGTGAGGTGCTGGATTTCACAGATGTGTGTGGAAGACTCAGAGTGAATGTTAGGAGCTGGATTTCACAGTTGTGTGTGGAAGACTCACTCAGAGTGAATGTTAGCTGCTGGATTTCACAGATGTGTGTGGGACTCACTCAGAGTGAATGTCAGGTGCTGTATTTCACAGATGTGTGTGGGACTCACAGACTGAATGTTAGGTGGATTTCACAGATGTGTGTGGGACTCACTCAGAGTGAATGTTAGGTGCTGGATTTCACAGATCTGTGTGGGACTCACAGACTGAATGTTAGGTGGATTTCACATATGTATGTGGAAGACTCACTCAGAGTGAATGTTAGGTGCTGGATTTCACAGATGTGTGTGGGACTCACTCAGTGAATGTTAGGTGCTGGATTTCACAGATGTGTGTGGGACTCACTCAGAGTGAATGTTAGGTGCTGGATTTCACAGATGTGTGTGGGACTCACTCAGAGTGAATGTTAGGAGCTGGATTTCACAGATCTGTGTGGGACTCACTCAGAGTGAATGTTAGGTGCTGGATTTCACAGATGTGTGTGGGACTCACTCAGAGTGAAGGTTAGGTGTTGGATTTTTCAGATGTGTGTGGAAGACTCAGAGTGAAGGTTAGGTGCTGGATTTTACAGATGTGTGTGGGACTCAGAGTGAATGTTAGGTGCTGGATTTCACAGATGTGTGTGGAAGACTCACTCAGAGTGCATGTTAGGTGCTAGATTTCACAGATGTGTGTGGGACTCACTCAGAGTGAATGTTTGGAGATGGATTTCACAGATGTGTGTGTAAGACTAAATCAGAGTGAATGTTAGTTTCTGGATTTCACAGATGTGTGTGGGACTCACAGTCAGAATGTTAGGTGGATTTCACAGATGTATGTGGAAGACTCACTCAGAGTGAATGTTAGGTGCTGGATTTCACAGATGTGTGTGGGACTCACTCAGTGAATGTTAGGTGCTGGATTTCACAGATGTGTGTGGGACTCACTCAGAGTGAATGTTAGGTGCTGGATTTCACAGATGTGTGTGGGACTCACTCAGAGTGAATGTTAGGAGCTGGATTTCACAGATCTGTGTGGGACTCACTCAGAGTGAATGTTATGTGCTGGATTTCACAGATGTGTGTGGGACTCACTCAGAGTGAATGTTAGGTGCTGGATTTCACAGATGTGTGTGAGACTCACACAGAGTTAATGTTTGGTGCCGGATTTCACACATTTGTGTCGGACTCACAGACTGAATGTTAGGTGGATTTCGCAGTTGTGTGTGGAAGACTCACTCAGAGTGAATGTTAGGTGCTGGATTTCACAGATGTGTGTGGACGACTCACTCATAGTGAAAGTTAGTTGCTGGATTTCACAGATGTGTGTGGACGACTCACTCATAGTGAATGTTAGGTGCTGCATTTCACAGATGTGTGTGGTGGACATAGAGTGAATGTTAGGTGCTTGATTTCACAGATGTGTGTGGGACTCACAAAACTGAATGTTAGGTGCTGGATTTCACAGATCTGTGTGGGACTCACAGACTGAATGTTAGGTGGATTTCACAGATGTATGTGGGACTCACTCAGAGTCAATGTTAGGTGCTGGATGTCAAAGATGTATGTGGAATACTCACTCAGAGTGAATGTTTGGAGATGCATTTCACAGATGTGTGTGTAAGGCTAAATCAGAGTAATGTTAGTTTCTGGATTTCACAGATGTGTGTGGGACTCACAGTCAGAATGTTAGGTGGATTTCACAGATGTATGTGGAAGACTCACTCAGACTGAATGTTATGTGCTGGATTTCACAGATGTGTGTGGGACTCACTCAGAGTGAATGTTAGGTGCTGGATTTCAAAGATGTATGTGGAATACTCACTCAGAGTGAATGTTAGGTGATGGATTTCACAGATGTGTGTGGAAGACTCACTCAGAGTGAATGTTAGGTGCTAAATTTCACAGATATGTGTGAGACTCACTCAGAGTGAATGTTAGGTGCTGGATTTCACAGATGTGTGTGGGACTCACTCAGAGTGAAGGTGAGGTGCTGGATTTCACAGATGTGTGTGGAAGACTCAGAGTGAATGTTAGGAGCTGGATTTCACAGTTGTGTGTGGAAGACTCACTCAGAGTGAATGTTAGCTGCTGGATTTCACAGATGTGTGTGGGACTCACTCAGAGTGAATGTCAGGTGCTGTATTTCACAGATGTGTGTGGGACTCACAGACTGAATGTTAGGTGGATTTCACAGATGTGTGTGGGACTCACTCAGAGTGAATGTTAGGTGCTGGATTTCACAGATCTGTGTGGGACTCACAGACTGAATGTTAGGTGGATTTCACATATGTATGTGGAAGACTCACTCAGAGTGAATGTTAGGTGCTGGATTTCACAGATGTGTGTGGGACTCACTCAGTGAATGTTAGGTGCTGGATTTCACAGATGTGTGTGGGACTCACTCAGAGTGAATGTTAGGTGCTGGATTTCACAGATGTGTGTGGGACTCACTCAGAGTGAATGTTAGGAGCTGGATTTCACAGATCTGTGTGGGACTCACTCAGAGTGAATGTTAGGTGCTGGATTTCACAGATGTGTGTGGGACTCACTCAGAGTGAAGGTTAGGTGTTGGATTTTTCAGATGTGTGTGGAAGACTCAGAGTGAAGGTTAGGTGCTGGATTTTACAGATGTGTGTGGGACTCAGAGTGAATGTTAGGTGCTGGATTTCACAGATGTGTGTGGAAGACTCACTCAGAGTGCATGTTAGGTGCTAGATTTCACAGATGTGTGTGGGACTCACTCAGAGTGAATGTTTGGAGATGGATTTCACAGATGTGTGTGTAAGACTAAATCAGAGTGAATGTTAGTTTCTGGATTTCACAGATGTGTGTGGGACTCACAGTCAGAATGTTAGGTGGATTTCACAGATGTATGTGGAAGACTCACTCAGAGTGAATGTTAGGTGCTGGATTTCACAGATGTGTGTGGGACTCACTCAGTGAATGTTAGGTGCTGGATTTCACAGATGTGTGTGGGACTCACTCAGAGTGAATGTTAGGTGCTGGATTTCACAGATGTGTGTGGGACTCACTCAGAGTGAATGTTAGGAGCTGGATTTCACAGATCTGTGTGGGACTCACTCAGAGTGAATGTTATGTGCTGGATTTCACAGATGTGTGTGGGACTCACTCAGAGTGAATGTTAGGTGCTGGATTTCACAGATGTGTGTGAGACTCACACAGAGTTAATGTTTGGTGCCGGATTTCACACATTTGTGTCGGACTCACAGACTGAATGTTAGGTGGATTTCGCAGTTGTGTGTGGAAGACTCACTCAGAGTGAATGTTAGGTGCTGGATTTCACAGATGTGTGTGGACGACTCACTCATAGTGAAAGTTAGTTGCTGGATTTCACAGATGTGTGTGGACGACTCACTCATAGTGAATGTTAGGTGCTGCATTTCACAGATGTGTGTGGTGGACATAGAGTGAATGTTAGGTGCTTGATTTCACAGATGTGTGTGGGACTCACAAAACTGAATGTTAGGTGCTGGATTTCACAGATCTGTGTGGGACTCACAGACTGAATGTTAGGTGGATTTCACAGATGTATGTGGAAGACTCACTCAGAGTGAATGTTAGGTGCTGGATATAACAGATGTGTGTGGGACTAACAGAGTGAAAGTTAGATGCTGGATTTCACATGTGTGTGGGACTCACTCAGAGTGAATGTTAGGTGCTGGATGTCACAGATGTGTGTAGGACTCACAGACTGAATGTTAGGTGGATTTCACAGATGTGTGTTAAAGAATCACTCAGAGTGAATGTTAGGTGCTGGTTTTCACAGATGTGTGTGGGACTCACTCGGAGTGAGTGTTGGGTGCAGGATTTCGCAGATGTGTGTGGGACTCTCTCAGAGTGAATGTTAGTTGCTGGATTTCACAGATGAGTGTGGGACACACAGACTGAATGTTCGGTGGATTTCAAAGATGTATGTGGAATACTCACTCAGAGTGAATGTTAGGTGCTGGATTTCACAGATGAGTGTGGGACACACAGACTGAATGTTCGGTGGATTTCAAAGATGTATGTGGAATACTCACTCAGAGTGAATGTTAGGTGCTGGATTTCACAGATGTGTGTGGGACTCACTCAGAGTGAATGTTAGGTGCTGGATTTCACAGATGTGTGTGGGACTCACTCAGAGTGAATGTTAGGTGCTGGATTTCACAGATGTGTGTGGGACTCACTCAGAGTGAATGTCAGGTGCTGTATTTCACAGATGTGTGTGGGACTCACAGACTGAATGTTAGGTGGATTTCACAGATGTGTGTGGGACTCACTCAGAGTGAATGTCAGGTGCTGTATTTCACAGATGTGTGTGGGACTCACTGACTGAATGTTAGGTGTATTTCACAGATGTGTGTGGGACTCACTCAGAGTGAATGTTTGGAGATGGATTTCACAGATGCGTGTGTAAGACTAAATCAGAGTGAATGTTGGTTACTGGATTTCACAGATGTGTGTGGGACTCACAGTCAGAATGTTA
Source organism: Hypanus sabinus (assembly GCF_030144855.1). Classification (NCBI taxonomy): domain Eukaryota; kingdom Metazoa; phylum Chordata; class Chondrichthyes; order Myliobatiformes; family Dasyatidae; genus Hypanus; species Hypanus sabinus. Next base: position 41,602,046 of record NC_082716.1, on the reverse strand, counting down.
GGTGGATTTCACAGATGTATGTGGAAGACTCACTCAGGCTGAATGTTATGTGCTGGATTTCACAGATGTGTGTGGGTCTCACTCAGAGTGAATGTTAGGTGTTGGATTTCAAAGATGTATGTGGAATACTCACTCAGAGTGAATGTTAGGTGCTGGATTTCACAGATGTGTGTGAGACTCACACAGAGTGAATGTTTGGTGCCGGATTTCACACATTTGTGTCGGACTCACAGACTGAATGTTAGGTGGATTTCACAGTTGTGTGTGGAAGACTCACTCAGAGTGAATGTTAGGTGCTGGATTTCACAGATGTGTGTGGACGACTCACTCATAGTGAAAGTTAGTTGCTGGATTTCACAGATGTGTGTGGACAACTCACTCATAGTGAATGTTAGGTGCTGCATTTCACAGATGTGTGTGGGACTCACTCAGAGTGAATGTTAGGTGCTGGATTTCTCAGATGTGTGTGGTAGACTCACTCAGACTGAATGTTATGTGCTGGATTTCACAGATGTGTGTGGTGGACATAGAGTGAATGTTAGGTGCTTGATTTCACAGATGTGTGTGGGACTCACAAAACTGAATGTTAGGTGCTGGATTTCACAGATCTGTGTGGAAGACTAACTCAGAGTGAATGTTTGTTGCTGGATTTCGCAGATATGTGTGGGACTCACAGACTGAATGTTAGATGGATTTCACAGATGTATGTGGAAGACTCACTCAGAGTGAATGTTAGGTGCTGGATATAACAGATGTGTGTGGGACTAACAGAGTGAAAGTTAGATGCTGGATTTCACATGTGTGAGGGACTCACTCAGAGTGAATGTTAGGTGCTGGATGTCACAGATGTGTGTAGGACTCACAGACTGAATGTTAGGTGGATTTCACAGATGTGTGTTAAAGAATCACTCAGAGTGAATGTTATGTGATGGATTTCACAGATGTGTGTGAGACTCACTCAGAGTGAATGTTAGGTGCTGCATTTCCCAGATGTGTCTGGAAGACTCACTCAGAGTGAATGTTAGGTGCTGGTTTTCACAGATGTGTGTGGGACTCACTCAGAGTGAATGTTTGGAGCTGGATTTCACAGATGCGTGTGCAAGGCAAAATCAGAGTGAATGTTAGTTTCTGGATTTCACAGATGTGTGTGGGACTCACTCGGAGTGAGTGTTGGGTGCAGGATTTCGCAGATGTGGGTGGGACTCACTCAGAGTGAATGTTAGTTGCTGGATTTCACAGATGAGTGTGGGACACACAGACTGAATGTTTGGTGGATTTCAAAGATGTATGTGGAATACTCACTCAGAGTGAATGTTAGGTGCTGGATTTCACAGATGTGTGTGGGACTCACTCAGAGTGAATGTTAGGTGCTGGATTTCACAGATGTCTGTGGGACTCACTCAGAGTGAATGTTAGGTGCTGGATTTCACAGATGTGTGTGGGACTCACTCAGAGTGAAGGTTAGGTGCTGGATTTCACAGATGTTTGTGGAAGACTCAGAGTGAATGTTAGGAGCTGGATTTCACAGTTGTGTGTGGAAGACTCACTCAGAGTGAATGTTAGGTGCTGGATTTCACAGATGTGTGTGGCACTCACTCAGAGTGAATGTCAGGTGCTGTATTTCACAGATGTGTGCGGGACTCACAGACTGAATGTTAGGTGGATTTCACAGATGTATGTGGGACTCACTCAGAGTGAATGTTAGGTGCTGGATGTCAAAGATGTATGTGGAATACTCACTCAGAGTGAATGTTTGGAGATGCATTTCACAGATGTGTGTGTAAGACTAAATCAGAGTGAATGTTAGTTTCTGGATTTCACAGATGTGTGTGGGACTCACAGTCAGAGTGTTAGGTGGATTTCACAGATGTATGTGGAAGACTCACTCAGACTGAATGTTATGTGCTGGATTTCACAGATGTGTGTGCGACTCACTCAGAGTGAATGTTAGGTGCTGGATTTCAAAGATGTATGTGGAATACTCACTCAGAGTGAATGTTAGGTGCTGGATTTCACAGATGTGTGTGGAAGACTCACTCAGAGTGAATGTTAGGTGCTAAATTTCACAGATATGTGTGAGACTCTCTCAGAGTGAATGTTAGGTGCTGGATTTCACAGATGTGTGTGAGACTCACTCAGAGTGAATGTTTGGTGCCGGATTTCACACATTTGTGTCGGACTCACAGACTGAATGTTAGGTGGATTTCACAGTTGTGTGTGGAAGAGTCACTCAGAGTGAATGTTAGGTGCTGGATTTCTCAGATGTGTGTGGACGACTCACTCATAGTGAAAGTTAGTTGCTGGATTTCACAGATGTGTGTGGACGACTCACTCAGAGTGAATGTTAGGTGCTGCATTTCCCAGATGTGTCTGGAAGACTCACTCAGAGTGAATGTTAGGTGCTGGTTTTCACAGATGTGTGTGGGACTCACTCAGAGTGAATGTTTGGAGCTGGATTTCACAGATGCGTGTGCAAGGCAAAATCAGAGTGAATGTTAGTTTCTGGATTTCACAGATGTGTGTGGGACTCACTCGGAGTGAGTGTTGGGTGCTGGATTTCACAGATGTGTGTGGAAGACTCAGAGTGAATGTTAGGAGCTGGATTTCACAGTTGTGTGTGGAAGACTCACTCAGAGTGAATGTTAGGTGCTGGATTTCACAGATGTGTGTGGGACTCACTCAGAGTGAATGTCAGGTGCTGTATTTCACAGATGTGTGTGGGACTCAGAGACTGAATGTTAGGTGGATTTCACAGATGTATGTGGAATACTCACTCTGAGTGAATGTTTGGAGATGGATTTCACACATGCGTGTGTAAGACTAAATCAGAGTGAATGTTAGTTTCTGGATTTCACAGATGTGTGTGGGACTCACTGTCAGAATGTTAGGTGGATTTCACAGATGTATGTCGAAGACTCACTCAGACTGAATGTTGTGTGCTGGATTTCACAGATGTGTGTGGGACTTACTCAGAGTGAATGTTAGGTGCTGGATTTCAAAGATGTATGTGGAATACTCACTCAGAGTGAATGTTAGGTGCTGGATTTCACAGATGTGTGTGAGACTCACACAGAGTGAATGTTTGGTGCCGGATTTCACACATTTGTGTCGGACTCACAGACTGAATGTTAGGTGGATTTCACAGATGTGTGTGGACGACTCACTCATAGTGAAAGTTAGTTGCTGGATTTCACAGATGTGTGTGGACGACTCACTCATAGTGAATGTTAGGTGCTGCATTTCACAGATGTGTGTGGGACTCACTCAGAGTGAATGTTAGGTGCTGGATTTCACAGATGTGTGTGGGACTCACTCAGAGTGAAGGTTAGGTGCTGGATTTCACAGATGTTTGTGGAAGACTCAGAGTGAATGTTAGGAGCTGGATTTCACTGTTGTGTGTGGAAGACTCACTCAGAGTGAATGTTAGGTGCTGGATTTCACAGATGTGTGTGGGACTCACTCAGAGTGAATGTCAGGTGCTGTATTTCACAGATGTGTGTGGGACTCACAGACTGAATGTTAGGTGGATTTCACAGATGTATGTGGGACTCACTCAGAGTCAATGTTAGGTGCTGGATGTCAAAGATGTATGTGGAATACTCACTCAGAGTGAATGTTTGGAGATGCATTTCACAGATGTGTGTGTAAGACTAAATCAGAGTAATGTTAGTTTCTGGATTTCACAGATGTGTGTGGGACTCACAGTCAGAATGTTAGGTGGATTTCACAGATGTATGTGGAAGACTCACTCAGACTGAATGTTATGTGCTGGATTTCACAGATGTGTGTGGGACTCACTCAGAGTGAATGTTAGGTGCTGCATTTCAAAGATGTATGTGGAATACTCACTCAAAGTGATTGTTAGGTGCTGGATTTCACAGATGTGTGTGGAAGACTCACTCAGAGTGAATGTTAGGTGCTAAATTTCACAGATATGTGTGAGACTCACTCAGAGTGAATGTTAGGTGCTGGATTTCACAGATGTGTGTGGGACTCACTCAGAGTGAAGGTTAGGTGCTGGATTTCACAGATGTGTGTGGGACTCACTCAGAGTGAAGGTTAGGTGCTGGATTTCACAGATGTGTGTGGAAGACTCAGAGTGAATGTTAGGAGCTGGATTTCACAGTTGTGTGTGGAAGACTCACTCAGAGTGAATGTTAGCTGCTGGATTTCACAGATGTGTGTGGGACTCACTCAGAGTGAATGTCAGGTGCTGTATTTCACAGATGTGTGTGGGACTCACAGACTGAATGTTAGGTGGATTTCACAGATGTATGTGGAATACTCACTCAGAGTGAATGTTTGGAGCTGGATTTCACAGATGCGTGTGCAAGGCAAAATCAGAGTGAATGTTAGTTTCTGGATTTCACAGATGTGTGTGGGACTCACTCGGAGTGAGTGTTGGGTGCTGGATTTCACAGATGTGTGTGGAAGACTCAGAGTGAATGTTAGGAGCTGGATTTCACAGTTGTGTGTGGAAGACTCACTCAGAGTGAATGTTAGGTGCTGGATTTCACAGATGTGTGTGGGACTCACTCAGAGTGAATGTCAGGTGCTGTATTTCACAGATGTGTGTGGGACTCAGAGACTGAATGTTAGGTGGATTTCACAGATGTATGTGGAATACTCACTCTGAGTGAATGTTTGGAGATGGATTTCACACATGCGTGTGTAAGACTAAATCAGAGTGAATGTTAGTTTCTGGATTTCACAGATGTGTGTGGGACTCACTGTCAGAATGTTAGGTGGATTTCACAGATGTATGTCGAAGACTCACTCAGACTGAATGTTGTGTGCTGGATTTCACAGATGTGTGTGGGACTTACTCAGAGTGAATGTTAGGTGCTGGATTTCAAAGATGTATGTGGAATACTCACTCAGAGTGAATGTTAGGTGCTGGATTTCACAGATGTGTGTGAGACTCACACAGAGTGAATGTTTGGTGCCGGATTTCACACATTTGTGTCGGACTCACAGACTGAATGTTAGGTGGATTTCACAGATGTGTGTGGACGACTCACTCATAGTGAAAGTTAGTTGCTGGATTTCACAGATGTGTGTGGACGACTCACTCATAGTGAATGTTAGGTGCTGCATTTCACAGATGTGTGTGGGACTCACTCAGAGTGAATGTTAGGTGCTGGATTTCACAGATGTGTGTGGGACTCACTCAGAGTGAAGGTTAGGTGCTGGATTTCACAGATGTTTGTGGAAGACTCAGAGTGAATGTTAGGAGCTGGATTTCACTGTTGTGTGTGGAAGACTCACTCAGAGTGAATGTTAGGTGCTGGATTTCACAGATGTGTGTGGGACTCACTCAGAGTGAATGTCAGGTGCTGTATTTCACAGATGTGTGTGGGACTCACAGACTGAATGTTAGGTGGATTTCACAGATGTATGTGGGACTCACTCAGAGTCAATGTTAGGTGCTGGATGTCAAAGATGTATGTGGAATACTCACTCAGAGTGAATGTTTGGAGATGCATTTCACAGATGTGTGTGTAAGACTAAATCAGAGTAATGTTAGTTTCTGGATTTCACAGATGTGTGTGGGACTCACAGTCAGAATGTTAGGTGGATTTCACAGATGTATGTGGAAGACTCACTCAGACTGAATGTTATGTGCTGGATTTCACAGATGTGTGTGGGACTCACTCAGAGTGAATGTTAGGTGCTGCATTTCAAAGATGTATGTGGAATACTCACTCAAAGTGATTGTTAGGTGCTGGATTTCACAGATGTGTGTGGAAGACTCACTCAGAGTGAATGTTAGGTGCTAAATTTCACAGATATGTGTGAGACTCACTCAGAGTGAATGTTAGGTGCTGGATTTCACAGATGTGTGTGGGACTCACTCAGAGTGAAGGTTAGGTGCTGGATTTCACAGATGTGTGTGGGACTCACTCAGAGTGAAGGTTAGGTGCTGGATTTCACAGATGTGTGTGGAAGACTCAGAGTGAATGTTAGGAGCTGGATTTCACAGTTGTGTGTGGAAGACTCACTCAGAGTGAATGTTAGCTGCTGGATTTCACAGATGTGTGTGGGACTCACTCAGAGTGAATGTCAGGTGCTGTATTTCACAGATGTGTGTGGGACTCACAGACTGAATGTTAGGTGGATTTCACAGATGTATGTGGAATACTCACTCAGAGTGAATGTTTGGAGATGGATTTCACAGATGCGTGTGTAAGACTAAATCAGAGTGAATGTTAGTTTCTGGATTTCACAGATGTGTGTGGGACTCACAGTCAGAATGTTAGGTGGATTTCACAGATGTATGTGGAAGACTCACTCAGACTGAATGTTATGTGCTAGATTTCACAGATGTGTGTGGGACTCACTCAGAGTGAATGTTAGGTGCTGGATTTGAAAGATGTATGTGGAATACTCACTCAGAGTGAATGTTAGGTGCTGGATTTCACAGATGTGTATGAGACTCACACAGAGTGAATGTTTGGTGCCGGATTTCACACATTTGTGTCGGACTCACAGACTGAATGTTAGGTGGATTTCACAGTTGTCTGTGGAAGACTCACTCAGAGTGAATGTTAGGTGCTGGATTTCACAGATGTGTGTGGACGACTCACTCATAGTGAAAGTTAGTTGCTGGATTTCACAGATGTGTGTGGACGACTCACTCATAGTGAATGTTAGGTGCTGCATTTCACAGATGTGTGTGGGACTCACTCAGACTGAATGATAGGTGCTGGATTTCTCAGATGTGTGTGGTAGACTCACTCAGACTGAATGTTATGTGCTGGATTTCACAGATGTGTGTGGTGGACATAGAGTGAATGTTAGGTGCTTGATTTCACAGATGTGTGTGGGACTCACAAAACTGAATGTTAGGTGCTGGATTTCACAGATCTGTGTGGGACTCACAGACTGAATGTTAGGTGGATTTCACAGATGTATGTGGAAGACACACTCAGAGTGAATGTTAGGTGCTGGATATAACAGATGTGTGTGGGACTAACAGAGTGAAAGTTAGATGCTGGATTTCACATGTGTGTGGGACTCACTCAGAGTGAATGTTAGGTGCTGGATGTCACAGATGTGTGTAGGACTCACAGACTGAATGTTAGGTGGATTTCACAGATGTGTGTTAAAGAATCACTCAGAGTGAATGTTATGTGCTGGATTTCACAGATGTGTGTGAGACTCACTCAGAGTGAATGTTAGGTGCTGTATTTCCCAGATGTGTCTGGAAGACTCACTCAGAGTGAATGTTAGGTGCTGGTTTTCACAGATGTGTTTGGGACTCAGAGTGAATGTTAGGTGCTGGATATAACAGATGTGTGTGAGACTAACAGAGTGAAAGTTAGATGCTGGATTTCACATGTGTGTGGGACTCACTCAGAGTGAATGTCAGGTGCTGTATTTCACAGATGTGTGTGGGACTCACAGACTGAATGTTAGGTGGATTTCACAGATGTGTGTGGGACTCACTCAGAGTGAATGTTAGGTGCTGGATGTCACAGATGTGTGTAGGACTCACAGACTGAATGTTAGGTGGATTTCACAGATGTGTGTTAAAGAATCACTCAGAGTGAATGTTATGTGCTGGATTTCACAGATGTGTGTGAGACTCACTCAGAGTGAATGTTAGGTGCTGCATTTCCCAGATGTGTGTGGACGACTCACTCATAGTGAATGTTAGGTGCTGCATTTCACAGATGTGTGTGGGACTCACTCAGACTGAATGATAGGTGCTGGATTTCTCAGATGTGTGTGGTAGACTCACTCAGACTGAATGTTATGTGCTGGATTTCACAGATGTGTGTGGTGGACATAGAGTGAATGTTAGGTGCTTGATTTCACAGATGTGTGTGGGACTCACAAAACTGAATGTTAGGTGCTGGATTTCACAGATCTGTGTGGGACTCACAGACTGAATGTTAGGTGGATTTCACAGATGTATGTGGAAGACTCACTCAGAGTGAATGTTAGGTGCTGGATATAACAGATGTGTGTGGGACTAACAGAGTGAAAGTTAGATGCTGGATTTCACGTGTGTGTGGGACTCACTCAGAGTGAATGTTAGGTGCTGGATGTCACAGATGTGTGTAGGACTCACAGACTGAATGTTAGGTGGATTTCACAGATGTGTGTTAAAGAATCACTCAGAGTGAATGTTATGTGCTGGATTTCACAGATGTGTGTGAGACTCACTCAGAGTGAATGTTAGGTGCTGCATTTCCCAGATGTGTCTGGAAGACTCACTCAGAGTGAATGTTAGGTGCTGGTTTTCACAGATGTGTTTGGGACTCACTCAGAGTGAATGTTTGGAGCTGGATTTCACAGATGCGTGTGCAAGACAAAATCAGAGTGAATGTTAGTTTCTGGATTTCGCAGATGTGTGTGGGACTCACTCGGAGTGAGTGTTGGGTGCAGGATTTCGCAGATGTGGGTGGGACTCTCTCAGAGTGAATGTTAGTTGCTGGATTTCACAGATGAGTGTGGGACACACAGACTGAATGATCGGTGGATTTCAAAGATGTATGTGGAATACTCACTCAGAGTGAATGTTAGGTGCTGGATTTCACAGATGAGTGTGGGACACACAGACTGAATGTTCGGTGGATTTCAAAGATGTATGTGGAATACTCACTCAGAGTGAATGTTAGGTGCTGGATTTCACAGATGTGTGTGGGACTCACTCAGAGTGAATGTTAGGTGCTGGATTTCACAGATGTGTGTGGGACTCACTCAGAGTGAATGTTAGGTGCTGGATTTCACAGATGTGTGTGGGACTCACTCAGTGTGAATGTCAGGTGCTGTATTTCACAGATGTGTGTGGGACTCACAGACTGAATGTTAGTTGGATTTCACAGATGTGTGTGGGACTCACTCAGAGTGATTGTCAGGTGCTGTATTTCACAGATGTGTGTGGGACTCACAGACTGAATGTTAAGTGTATTTCACAGATGTGTGTGGGACTCACTCAGAGTGAATGTTTGGAGATGGATTTCACAGATGCGTGTGTAAGACTAAATCAGAGTGAATGTTGGTTTCTGGATTTCACAGATGTGTGTGGGACACACAGACTGAATGTTCGGTGGATTTCAAAGATGTATGTGGAATACTCACTCAGAGTGAATGTTAGTTGCTGGATTTCACAGATGTGTGTGGGACTCACTCAGAGTGAAGGTTAGGTGCTGGATTTCACAGATGTGTGTGGAAGACTCAGAGTGAATGTTAGGAGCTGGATTTCACAGATGTGTGTGGGACTCACTCAGAGTGAATGTCAGGTGCTGTATTTCACAGATGTGTGTGGGACTCACAGACTGAATGTTAGGTGGATTTCACAGATGTATGTGGAATACTCACTCAGAGTGAATGTTTGGAGATGGATTTCACAGATGCGTGTGTAAGACTAAATCAGAGTGAATGTTAGTTTCTGGATTTCACAGATGTGTGTGGGACTCACAGTCAGAATGTTAGGTGGATTTCACAGATGTATGTGGAAGACTCACTCAGACTGAATGTTATGTGCTGGATTTCACAGATGTGTGTGGGACTCACTCAGAGTGAATGTTAGGTGCTGGATTTGAAAGATGTATGTGGAATACTCACTCAGAGTGAATGTTAGGAGCTGGATTTCACAGATGTGTATGAGACTCACACAGAGTGAATGTTTGGTGTCGGATTTCACACATTTGTGTCGGACTCACAGACTGAATGTTAGGTGGATTTCACAGTTGTGTGTGGAAGACTCACTCAGAGTGAATGTTAGGTGCTGGATTTCACAGATGTGTGTGGACGACTCACTCATAGTGAAAGTTAGTTGCTGGATTTCACAGATGTGTGTGGATGACTCACTCATAGTGAATGTTAGGTGCTGCATTTCACAGATGTGTGTGGGACTCACAAAACTGAATGTTAGGTGCTGGATTTCACAGATCTGTGTGGGACTCACAGACTGAATGTTAGGTGGATTTCACAGATGTATGTGGAAGACTCACTCAGAGTGAATGTTAGGTGCTGGTTTTCACAGATGTGTTTGGGACTCAGAGTGAATGTTAGGTGCTGGATATAACAGATGTGTGTGAGACTAACAGAGTGAAAGTTAGATGCTGGATTTCACATGTGTGTGGGACTCACTCAGAGTGAATGTCAGGTGCTGTATTTCACAGATGTGTGTGGGACTCACAGACTGAATGTTAGGTGGATTTCACAGATGTGTGTGGGACTCACTCAGAGTGAATGTTAGGTGCTGGATGTCACAGATGTGTGTAGGACTCACAGACTGAATGTTAGGTGGATTTCACAGATGTGTGTTAAAGAATCACTCAGAGTGAATGTTATGTGCTGGATTTCCCAGATGTGTCTGGAAGACTCACTCAGAGTGAATGTTAGGTGCTGGTTTTCACAGATGTGTTTGGGATTCACTCAGAGTGAATGTTTGGAGCTGGATTTCACAGATGCGTGTGCAAGACAAAATCAGAGTGAATGTTAGTTTCTGGATTTCGCAGATGTGTGTGGGACTCACTCGGAGTGAGTGTTGGGTGCAGGATTTCGCAGATGTGGGTGGGACTCTCTCAGAGTGAATGTTAGTTGCTGGATTTCACAGATGAGTGTGGGACACACAGACTGAATGTTCGGTGGATTTCAAAGATGTATGTGGAATACTCACTCAGAGTGAATGTTAGGTGCTGGATTTCACAGATGAGTGTGGGACACACAGACTGAATGTTCGGTGGATTTCAAAGATGTATGTGGAATACTCACTCAGAGTGAATGTTAGGTGCTGGATTTCACAGATGTGTGTGGGACTCACTCAGAGTGAATGTTAGGTGCTGGATTTCACAGATGTGTGTGGGACTCACTCAGAGTGAATGTTAGGTGCTGGATTTCACAGATGTGTGTGGGACTCACTCAGTGTGAATGTCAGGTGCTGTATTTCACAGATGTGTGTGGGACTCACAGACTGAATGTTAGGTGGATTTCACAGATGTGTGTGGGACTCACTCAGAGTGAATGTCAGGTGCTGTATTTCACAGATGTGTGTGGGACTCACAGACTGAATGTTAGGTGTATTTCACAGATGTGTGTGGGACTCACTCAGAGTGAATGTTTGGAGATGGATTTCACAGATGCGTGTGTAAGACTAAATCAGAGTGAATGTTGGTTTCTGGATTTCACAGATGTGTGTGGGACACACAGACTGAATGTTCGGTGGATTTCAAAGATGTATGTGGAATACTCACTCAGAGTGAATGTTAGTTGCTGGATTTCACAGATGTGTGTGGGACTCACTCAGAGTGAATGTTAGGTGCTGGATTTCACAGATGTGTGTGGGACTCACTCAGAGTGAATGTTAGGTGCTGGATTTCACAGATGTGTGTGGGACTCACTCAGAGTGAAGGTTAGGTGCTGGATTTCACAGATGTTTGTGGAAGACTCAGAGTGAATGTTAGGAGCTGGATTTCACTGTTGTGTGTGGAAGACTCACTCAGAGTGAATGTTAGGTGCTGGATTTCACAGATGTGTGTGGGACTCACTCAGAGTGAATGTCAGGTGCTGTATTTCACAGATGTGTGTGGGACTCACAGACTGAATGTTAGGTGGATTTCACAGATGTATGTGGGACTCACTCAGAGTCAATGTTAGGTGCTGGATGTCAAAGATGTATGTGGAATACTCACTCAGAGTGAATGTTTGGAGATGCATTTCACAGATGTGTGTGTAAGACTAAATCAGAGTAATGTTAGTTTCTGGATTTCACAGATGTGTGTGGGACTCACAGTCAGAATGTTAGGTGGATTTCACAGATGTATGTGGAAGACTCACTCAGACTGAATGTTATGTGCTGGATTTCACAGATGTGTGTGGGACTCACTCAGAGTGAATGTAAGGTGCTGGATTTCAAAGATGTATGTGGAATACTCACTCAAAGTGAATGTTAGGTGCTGGATTTCACAGATGTGTGTGGAAGACTCACTCAGAGTGAATGTTAGGTGCTAAATTTCACAGATATGTGTGAGACTCACTCAGAGTGAATGTTAGGTGCTGGATTTCACAGATGTGTGTGGGACTCACTCAGAGTGAAGGTTAGGTGCTGGATTTCACAGATGTGTGTGGAAGACTCAGAGTGAATGTTAGGAGCTGGATTTCACAGTTGTGTGTGGAAGACTCACTCAGAGTGAATGTTAGCTGCTGGATTTCACAGATGTGTGTGGGACTCACTCAGAGTGAATGTCAGGTGCTGTATTTCACAGATGTGTGTGGGACTCACAGACTGAATGTTAGGTGGATTTCACAGATTTATGTGGAATACTCACTCAGAGTGAATGTTTGGAGATGGATTTCACAGATGCGTGTGTAAGACTAAATCAGAGTGAATGTTAGTTTCTGGATTTCACAGATGTGTGTGGGACTCACAGTCAGAATGTTAGGTGGATTTCACAGATGTATGTGGAAGACTCACTCAGACTGAATGTTATGTGCTGGATTTCACAGATGTGTGTGGGACTCACTCAGAGTGAATGTTAGGTGCTGGATTTGAAAGATGTATGTGGAATACTCACTCAGAGTGAATGTTTGGTGCCGGATTTCACACATTTGTGTCGGACTCACAGACTGAATGTTAGGTGGATTTCACAGTTGTGTGTGGAAGACTCACTCAGAGTGAATGTTAGGTGCTGGATTTCACAGATGTGTGTGGACGACTCACTCATAGTGAAAGTTAGTTGCTGGATTTCACAGATGTGTGTGGACGACTCACTCATAGTGAATGTTAGGTGCTGCATTTCACAGATGTGTGTGGGACCCACTCAGACTGAATGATAGGTGCTGGATTTCTCAGATGTGTGTGGTAGACTCACTCAGACTGAATGTTATGTGCTGGATTTCACAGATGTGTGTGGTGGACATAGAGTGAATGTTAGGTGCTTGATTTCACAGATGTGTGTGGGACTCACAAAACTGAATGTTAGGTGCTGGATTTCACAGATCTGTGTGGGACTCACAGACTGAATGTTAGGTGGATTTCACAGATGTATGTGGAAGACTCACTCAGAGTGAATGTTAGGTGCTGGATATAACAGATGTGTGTGGGACTAACAGAGTGAAAGTTAGATGCTGGATTTCACATGTGTGTGGGACTCACTCAGAGTGAATGTTAGGTGCTGGATGTCACAGATGTGTGTAGGACTCACAGACTGAATGTTAGGTGGATTTCACAGATGTGTGTTAAAGAATCACTCAGAGTGAATGTTATGTGCTGGATTTCACAGATGTGTGTGAGACTCACTCAGAGTGAATGTTAGGTGCTGCATTTCCCAGATGTGTCTGGACGACTCACTCAGAGTGAATGTTAGGTGCTGGTTTTCACAGATGTGTTTGGGACTCACTCAGAGTGAATGTTTGGAGCTGGATTTCACAGATGCGTGTGCAAGACAAAATCAGAGTGAATGTTAGTTTCTGGATTTCGCAGATGTGTGTGGGACTCACTCGGAGTGAGTGTTGGGTGCAGGATTTCGCAGATGTGGGTGGGACTCTCTCAGAGTGAATGTTAGTTGCTGGATTTCACAGATGAGTGTGGGACACACAGACTGAATGTTCGGTGGATTTCAAAGATGTATGTGGAATACTCACTCAGAGTGAATGTTAGGTGCTGGATTTCACAGATGAGTGTGGGAAACACAGACTGAATGTTCGGTGGATTTCAAAGATGTATGTGGAATACTCACTCAGAGTGAATGTTAGGTGCTGGATTTCACAGATGTGTGTGGGACTCACTCAGAGTGAATGTTAGGTGCTGGATTTCACAGATCTGTGTGGGACTCACTCAGAGTGAATGTTAGGTGCTGGATTTCACAGGTGTGTGGGACTCACTCGGAGTGAGTGTTGGGTGCAGGATTTCGCAGATGTGGGTGGGACTCTCTCAGAGTGAATGTTAGTTGCTGGATTTCACAGATGAGTGTGGGACACACAGACTGAATGTTCGGTGGATTTCAAAGATGTATGTGGAATACTCACTCAGAGTGAATGTTAGGTGCTGGATTTCACAGATGAGTGTGGGACACACAGACTGAATGTTCGGTGGATTTCAAAGATGTATGTGGAATACTCACTCAGAGTGAATGTTAGGTGCTGGATTTCACAGATGTGTGTGGGACTCACTCAGAGTGAATGTTAGGTGCTGGATTTCACAGATGTGTGTGGGACTCACTCAGAGTGAATGTTAGGTGCTGGATTTCACAGGTGTGTGGGACTCACTCAGAGTGAATGTTAGGTGCTGGATTTCACAGATGTGTGTGGGACTCACTCAGAGTGAATGTCAGGTGCTGTATTTCACAGATGTGTGTGGGACTCACAGACTGAATGTTAGGTGGATTTCACAGATGTGTGTGGGACTCACTCAGAGTGAATGTTAGGTGCTGGATGTCACAGATGTGTGTAGGACTCACAGACTGAATGTTAGGTGGATTTCACAGATGTGTGTTAAAGAATCACTCAGAGTGAATGTTATGTGATGGATTTCACAGATGAGTGTGGGACACACAGACTGAATGTTCGGTGGATTTCAAAGATGTATGTGGAATACTCACTCAGAGTGAATGTTAGGTGCTGGATTTCACAGATGTGTGTGGGACTCACTCAGAGTGAATGTTAGGTGCTGGATTTCACAGATGTGTGTGGGACTCACTCAGAGTGAATGTTAGGTGCTGGATTTCACAGGTGTGTGGGACTCACTCAGAGTGAATGTTAGGTGCTGGATTTCACAGATGTGTGTGGGACTCACTCAGAGTGAATGTCAGGTGCTGTATTTCACAGATGTGTGTAGGACTCACAGACTGAATGTTAGGTGGATTTCACAGATGTGTGTGGGACTCACTCAGAGTGAATGTTAGGTGCTGGATGTCACAGATGTGTGTAGGACTCACAGACTGAATGTTAGGTGGATTTCACAGATGTGTGTTAAAGAATCACTCAGAGTGAATGTTATGTGCTGGATTTCACAGATGTGTGTGAGACTCACTCAGAGTGAATGTTAGGTGCTGCATTTCCCAGATGTGTCTGGAAGACTCACTCAGAGTGAATGTTAGGTGCTGGTTTTCACAGATGTGTTTGGGACTCACTCAGAGTGAATGTTTGGAGCTGGATTTCACAGATGCGTGTGCAAGACAAAATCAGAGTGAATGTTAGTTTCTGGATTTCGCAGATGTGTGTGGGACTCACTCGGAGTGAGTGTTGGGTGCAGGATTTCGCAGATGTGGGTGGGACTCTCTCAGAGTGAATGTTAGTTGCTGGATTTCACAGATGAGTGTGGGACACACAGACTGAATGTTCGGTGGATTTCAAAGATGTATGTGGAATACTCACTCAGAGTGAATGTTAGGTGCTGGATTTCACAGATGTGTGTGGGACTCACTCAGAGTGAATGTTAGGTGCTGGATTTCACAGATGTGTGTGGGACTCACTCAGAGTGAATGTTAGGTGCTGGATTTCACAGATGTGTGTGGGACTCACTCAGTGTGAATGTCAGGTGCTGTATTTCACAGATGTGTGTGGGACTCACAGACTGAATGTTAGGTGGATTTCACAGATGTGTGTGGGACTCAATCAGAGTGAATGTCAGGTGCTGTATTTCACAGATGTGTGTGGGACTCACAGACTGAATGTTAGGTGTATTTCACAGATGTGTGTGGGACTCACTCAGAGTGAATGTTTGGAGATGGATTTCACAGATGCGTGTGTAAGACTAAATCAGAGTGAATGTTGGTTTCTGGATTTCACAGATGTGTGTGGGACACACAGACTGAATGTTGGGTGGATTTCTAAGATGTATGTGGAATACTCACTCAGAGTGAATGTTAGTTGCTGGATTTCACAGATGTGTGTGGGACTCACTCAGAGTGAATGTTAGGTGCTGGATTTCACAGATGTGTGTGGGACTCACTCAGAGTGAGTGTTAGGTGCTGGATTTCACAGATGTGTGTGGGACTCACTCAGAGTGAAGGTTAGGTGCTGGATTTCACAGATGTTTGTGGAAGACTCAGAGTGAATGTTAGGAGCTGGATTTCACTGTTGTGTGTGGAAGACTCACTCAGAGTGAATGTTAGGTGCTGGATTTCACAGATGTGTGTGGGACTCACTCAGAGTGAATGTCAGGTGCTGTATTTCACAGATGTGTGTGGGACTCACAGACTGAATGTTAGGTGGATTTCACAGATGTATGTGGGACTCACTCAGAGTCAATGTTAGGTGCTGGATGTCAAAGATGTATGTGGAATACTCACTCAGAGTGAATGTTTGGAGATGCATTTCACAGATATGTGTGTAAGACTAAATCAGAGTAATGTTAGTTTCTGGATTTCACAGATGTGTGTGGGACTCACAGTCAGAATGTTAGGTGGATTTCACAGATGTATGTGGAAGACTCACTCAGACTGAATGTTATGTGCTGGATTTCACAGATGTGTGTGGGACTCACTCAGAGTGAATGTTAGGTGCTGGATTTCAAAGATGTATGTGGAATACTCACTCAAAGTGAATGTTAGGTGCTGGATTTCACAGATGTGTGTGGAAGACTCACTCAGAGTGAATGTTAGGTGCTAAATTTCACAGATATGTGTGAGACTCACTCAGAGTGAATGTTAGGTGCTGGATTTCACAGATGTGTGTGGGACTCACTCAGAGTGAAGGTTAGGTGCTGGATTTCACTGATGTGTGTGGAAGACTCAGAGTGAATGTTAGGAGCTGGATTTCACAGTTGTGTGTGGAAGACTCACTCAGAGTGAATGTTAGCTGCTGGATTTCACAGATGTGTGTGGGACTCACTCAGAGTGAATGTCAGGTGCTGTATTTCACAGATGTGTGTGGGACTCACAGACTGAATGTTAGGTGGATTTCACAGATGTATGTGGAATACTCACTCAGAGTGAATGTTTGGAGATGGATTTCACAGATGCGTGTGTAAGACTAAATCAGAGTGAATGTTAGTTTCTGGATTTCACAGATGTGTGTGGGACTCACAGTCAGAATGTTAGGTGGATTTCACAGATGTATGTGGAAGACTCACTCAGACTGAATGTTATGTGCTGGATTTCACAGATGTGTGTGGGACTCACTCAGAGTGAATGTTAGGTGCTGGATTTGAAAGATGTATGTGGAATACTCACTCAGAGTGAATGTTAGGTGCTGGATTTCACAGATGTGTATGAGACTCACACAGAGTGAATGTTTGGAGATGGATTTCACAGAGGTGTGTGTAAGACTAAATCAGAGTGAATGTTAGTTTCTGGATTTCACAGATGTGTGTGGGACTCACAGACTGAATGTTAGGTGGATTTCACAGATATGTGTGGAAGACACACTCAGAGTGAAAGTTAGGAGCCGGATTTCTCAGATGTGTGTGGGACTCACTCAGAGTGAATGTTAGGTGCTGGATTTCAAAGATGTATGTGGAATACTCACTCAGAGTGAATGTTAGGTGCTGGATTTCACAGATGTGTGTGGGACTCACTCAGAGTGAATGTTAGGTGCTGGATTTCACAGATCTGTGTGGGACTCACTCAGAGTGAATGTTAGGTGCTGGATTTCACAGGTGTGTGGGACTCACTCGGAGTGAGTGTTGGGTGCAGGATTTCGCAGATGTGGGTGGGACTCTCTCAGAGTGAATGTTAGTTGCTGGATTTCACAGATGAGTGTGGGACACACAGACTGAATGTTCGGTGGATTTCAAAGATGTATGTGGAATACTCACTCAGAGTGAATGTTAGGTGATGGATTTCACAGATGAGTGTGGGACACACAGACTGAATGTTCGGTGGATTTCAAAGATGTATGTGGAATACTCACTCAGAGTGAATGTTAGGTGCTGGATTTCACAGATGTGTGTGGGACTCACTCAGAGTGAATGTTAGGTGCTGGATTTCACAGATGTGTGTGGGACTCACTCAGAGTGAATGTTAGGTGCTGGATTTCACAGGTGTGTGGGACTCACTCAGAGTGAATGTTAGGTGCTGGATTTCACAGATGTGTGTGGGACTCACTCAGAGTGAATGTCAGGTGCTGTATTTCACAGATGTGTGTAGGACTCACAGACTGAATGTTAGGTGGATTTCACAGATGTGTGTGGGACTCACTCAGAGTGAATGTTAGGTGCTGGATGTCACAGATGTGTGTAGGACTCACAGACTGAATGTTAGGTGGATTTCACAGATGTGTGTTAAAGAATCACTCAGAGTGAATGTTATGTGCTGGATTTCACAGATGTGTGTGAGACTCACTCAGAGTGAATGTTAGGTGCTGCATTTCCCAGATGTGTCTGGAAGACTCACTCAGAGTGAATGTTAGGTGCTGGTTTTCACAGATGTGTTTGGGACTCACTCAGAGTGAATGTTTGGAGCTGGATTTCACAGATGCGTGTGCAAGACAAAATCAGAGTGAATGTTAGTTTCTGGATTTCGCAGATGTGTGTGGGACTCACTCGGAGTGAGTGTTGGGTGCAGGATTTCGCAGATGTGGGTGGGACTCTCTCAGAGTGAATGTTAGTTGCTGGATTTCACAGATGAGTGTGGGACACACAGACTGAATGTTCGGTGGATTTCAAAGATGTATGTGGAATACTCACTCAGAGTGAATGTTAGGTGCTGGATTTCACAGATGTGTGTGGGACTCACTCAGAGTGAATGTTAGGTGCTGGATTTCACAGATGTGTGTGGGACTCACTCAGAGTGAATGTTAGGTGCTGGATTTCACAGATGTGTGTGGGACTCACTCAGTGTGAATGTCAGGTGCTGTATTTCACAGATGTGTGTGGGACTCACAGACTGAATGTTAGGTGGATTTCACAGATGTGTGTGGGACTCAATCAGAGTGAATGTCAGGTGCTGTATTTCACAGATGTGTGTGGGACTCACAGACTGAATGTTAGGTGTATTTCACAGATGTGTGTGGGACTCACTCAGAGTGAATGTTTGGAGATGGATTTCACAGATGCGTGTGTAAGACTAAATCAGAGTGAATGTTGGTTTCTGGATTTCACAGATGTGTGTGGGACACACAGACTGAATGTTCGGTGGATTTCTAAGATGTATGTGGAATACTCACTCAGAGTGAATGTTAGTTGCTGGATTTCACAGATGTGTGTGGGACTCACTCAGAGTGAATGTTAGGTGCTGGATTTCACAGATGTGTGTGGGACTCACTCAGAGTGAGTGTTAGGTGCTGGATTTCACAGATGTGTGTGGGACTCACTCAGAGTGAAGGTTAGGTGCTGGATTTCACAGATGTTTGTGGAAGACTCAGAGTGAATGTTAGGAGCTGGATTTCACTGTTGTGTGTGGAAGACTCACTCAGAGTGAATGTTAGGTGCTGGATTTCACAGATGTGTGTGGGACTCACTCAGAGTGAATGTCAGGTGCTGTATTTCACAGATGTGTGTGGGACTCACAGACTGAATGTTAGGTGGATTTCACAGATGTATGTGGGACTCACTCAGAGTCAATGTTAGGTGCTGGATGTCAAAGATGTATGTGGAATACTCACTCAGAGTGAATGTTTGGAGATGCATTTCACAGATATGTGTGTAAGACTAAATCAGAGTAATGTTAGTTTCTGGATTTCACAGATGTGTGTGGGACTCACAGTCAGAATGTTAGTTGGATTTCACAGATGTATGTGGAAGACTCACTCAGACTGAATGTTATGTGCTGGATTTCACAGATGTGTGTGGGACTCACTCAGAGTGAATGTTAGGTGCTGGATTTCAAAGATGTATGTGGAATACTCACTCTAAGTGAATGTTAGGTGCTGGATTTCACAGATGTGTGTGGAAGACTCACTCAGAGTGAATGTTAGGTGCTAAATTTCACAGATATGTGTGAGACTCACTCAGAGTGAATGTTAGGTGCTGGATTTCACAGATGTGTGTGGGACTCACTCAGAGTGAAGGTTAGGTGCTGGATTTCACTGATGTGTGTGGAAGACTCAGAGTGAATGTTAGGAGCTGGATTTCACAGTTGTGTGTGGAAGACTCACTCAGAGTGAATGTTAGCTGCTGGATTTCACAGATGTGTGTGGGACTCACTCAGAGTGAATGTCAGGTGCTGTATTTCACAGATGTGTGTGGGACTCACAGACTGAATGTTAGGTGGATTTCACAGATGTATGTGGAATACTCACTCAGAGTGAATGTTTGGAGATGGATTTCACAGATGCGTGTGTAAGACTAAATCAGAGTGAATGTTAGTTTCTGGATTTCACAGATGTGTGTGGGACTCACAGTCAGAATGTTAGGTGGATTTCACAGATGTATGTGGAAGACTCACTCAGACTGAATGTTATGTGCTGGATTTCACAGATGTGTGTGGGACTCACTCAGAGTGAATGTTAGGTGCTGGATTTGAAAGATGTATGTGGAATACTCACTCAGAGTGAATGTTAGGTGCTGGATTTCACAGATGTGTATGAGACTCACACAGAGTGAATGTTTGGAGATGGATTTCACAGAGGTGTGTGTAAGACTAAATCAGAGTGAATGTTAGTTTCTGGATTTCACAGATGTGTGTGGGACTCACAGACTGAATGTTAGGTGGATTTCACAGATATGTGTGGAAGACACACTCAGAGTGAAAGTTAGGAGCCGGATTTCTCAGATGTGTGTGGGACTCACTCAGAGTGAATGTTAGGTGCTGGATTTCAAAGATGTATGTGGAATACTCACTCAGAGTGAATGTTAGGTGCTGGATTTCACAGATGTGTGTGGGACTCAATCAGAGTGAATGGTAGGTGCTGGATTTCACAGATGTGTGTGGGACTCACTCAGAATGAATGTATGGAGCTGGATTTCACAGATGTTTGTTGGACTCACTCAGAGTAAATGTTAGGTGCTAGATTTCACAGATGTGTGTTGGACTCACTCAGAGTAAATGTTAGGTGCTAGATTTCACAGATGTGTGTCGGACTCACTCAGAGTGAATGTTAGGTGCTGGATTTCACAGATGTTTGTTGGACTCACTCAGAATGAATGATAAGTGCTAGATTTCACAAATGTGTGAGGGACTCACTCAGAGTGAATGTTAAGTGCTGGATGTCACAGATGTGTGTGGAAGACTCACTCAGAGTGTATGTTAGGTGCTGGATTTCACAAATGTGTGTGGAAGACTCACTCCGAGTGCATGTTAGGTGCTGGATTTCACAGATGTGTGTGGGACTCACTCAGAGTGAATGTATGGAGCTGGATTTCACAGATGTGTGTGTAAGACTAAATCAGAATGAATGTTAGTTTCTGGATTTCACAGATGTGTTTGGGACTCACAGTCAGAATGTTAGGTGGATTTCACAGATGTGTGTGGAAGACTCACTCAGAGTAAATGTTAGGTTCTGGATTTCACAGATGTATGTGGAATACTCACTCAGAGTGAATGATAGGTGCTGGATTTCACAGATGTATGTGGAATACTCACTCAGAGAGAATGTTAGGTGCTGGATTTCACAGATGTGTGTGGAAGACTCACTCAGAGTGAATGTTAGGTGCTGGATTTCACACATTTGTGTGGGACTCACAGACTGAATGTTCAGTGGATTTCACAGATGTGTGTGGAAGACTCACTCAGAGTGAATGTTAGGTGCTGGATTTCACAGATGTGTGTGGGACTCACTCAGAGTGAATGTTTGGAGCTGGATTTCACAGATGTGTGTGGGACTCACTCAGAGTGAATGTTAGGTGCTGGATTTCACAGATGTGTGTGGGACTCACTCAGAGTGAATGTTAGGTGCTGGATTTCACAGATGTGTGTGGGACTCACTCAGAGTGAATGTTAGGTGCTGGATTTCACAGATGTGTGTGGGACTAACTCAATGTAAATGTTAGGTGCTGGATTTCACAGATGTGTGTGGATGACTCACTCAGACTGAATGTTATGTGCTGGATTTCACAGATGTGTGTGGGACTCACAGTCTGAATGTTAGGTGGACTTCACAGATGTGTGTGGAAGACTCACTCAGTGAATGTTAGGTGCTGGATTTCACAGATGTGTGTGGGACTCACTCAGAGTGAATGTTAGGTGCTGGATTTCACAGATGTGTGTGGGACTCACTCAGAGTGAATGTTAGGTGCTGGATTTCACAGATGTGTGTGGAAGACTCAGAGTGAATGTTAGGAGCTGGATTTCACAGTTGTGTGTGGAAGACTCACTCAGAGTGAATGTTAGGTGCTGGATTTCACAGATGTGTGTGGGACTCACTCAGAGTGAATGTCAGGTGCTGTATTTCACAGATGTGTGTGGAAGACTCACACAGAGTGAATGATAGGTGCTGCATTTCACAGATGTGTGTGGGACTCACAGACTGAATGTTAGGTGGATTTCACAGATGTATGTGGGACTCACTCAGAGTGAATGTTAGGTGCTGGATGTAAAAGATGTATGTGGAATACTCACTCAGAGTGAATGTTAGGTGCTGGATTTCACAGATGTGTGTGGAAGACTCACTCAGAGTGCATGTTAGGTGCTAGATTTCACAGATGTGTGTGGGACTCACTCAGAGTGAATGTTTGGAGATGGATTTCACAGATGTGTGTGTAAGACTAAATCAGAGTGAATGTTAGTTTCTGGATTTCACAGATGTGTGTGGGACTCACAGTCAGAATGTTAGGTGGATTTCACAGATGTATGTGGAAGACTCACTCAGACTGAATGTTATGTGCTGGATTTCACAGATGTGTGTGGGACTCACTCAGAGTGAATGTTAGGTGCTGGATTTCAAAGATGTATGTGGAATACTCACTCAGAGTGAATGTTATGTGCTGGATTTCACAGATGTGTGTGAGACTCACACAGAGTGAATGTTTGGTGCCGGATTTCACACATTTGTGTCGGACTCACAGACTGAATGTTAGGTGGATTTCACAGTTGTGTGTGGAAGACTCACTCAGAGTGAATGTTAGGTGCTGGATTTGACAGATGTGTGTGGACGACTCACTCATAGTGAATGTTAGGTGCTGCATTTCACAGATGTGTGTGGGACTCACTCAGAGTGAATGTTAGGTGCTGGATTTCTCAGATGTGTGTGGTGGACTCACTCAGACTGAATGTTATGTGCTGGATTTCACTGATGTGTGTGGTGGACATAGAGTGAATGTTAGGTGCTTGATTTCACAGATGTGTGTGGGACTCACAAAACTGAATGTTAGGTGCTGGATTTCACAGATCTGTGTGGAAGACTAACTCAGAGTGAATGTTAGTTGCTGGATTTCGCAGATATGTGCGGGACTCACAGACTGAATGTTAGGTGGATTTCACAGATGTATGTGGAAGACTCACTCAGAGTGAATGTTAGGTGCTGGATATAACAGATGTGTGTGGGACTAACAGAGTGAAAGTTAGATGCTGGATTTCACATGTGTGTGGGACTCACTCAGAGTGAATGTTAGGTGCTGGATGT
Organism: Hypanus sabinus; assembly: GCF_030144855.1. NCBI lineage: Eukaryota > Metazoa > Chordata > Chondrichthyes > Myliobatiformes > Dasyatidae > Hypanus > Hypanus sabinus. The sequence goes on along the minus strand of NC_082716.1, from coordinate 41,578,649 downwards.
CACAGATGTGTGTAGGACTCACAGACTGAATGTTAGGTGGATTTCACAGATGTGTGTTAAAGAATCACTCAGAGTGAATGTTATGTGCTGGATTTCACAGATGTGTGTGAGACTCACACAGAGTGAATGTTAGGTGCTGCATTTCCCAGATGTGTCTGGAAGACTCACTCAGAGTGAATGTTAGGTGCTGGTTTTCACAGATGTGTGTGGGACTCACTCAGAGTGAATGTTTGGAGCTGGATTTCACAGATGCATGTGCAAGACAAAATCAGAGTGAATGTTAGTTTCTGGATTTCACAGATGTGTGTGGGACTCACTCGGAGTGAATGTTGGGTGCAGGATTTCGCAGATGTGGGTGGGACTCACTCAGAGTGAATGTTAGGTGCTGGATTTCACAGATGTGTGTGGGACTCACTCAGAGTGAATGTTAGGTGCTGGATTTCACAGATGTGTGTGGGACTCACTCAGAGTGAATGTTAGGTGCTGGATTTCACAGATGTGTGTGGGACTCACTCAGAGTGAAGGTTAGGTGCTGGATTTCACAGTTGTGTGTGGAAGACTCACTCTTAATGAATGTTAGGTGCTGGATTTCACAGATGTGTGTGGGACTCACTCAGAGTGAATGTCAGGTGCTGTATTTCACAGATGTGTGTGGGACTGACAGACTGAATGTTCGGTGGATTTCAAAGATGTATGTGGAATACTCACTCAGAGTGAATGTTAGGTGCTGGATTTCACAGATGAGTGTGGGACACACAGACTGAATGTTCGGTGGATTTCAAAGATGTATGTGGAATACTCACTCAGAGGGAATGTTAGGTGCTGGATTTCACAGATGTGTGTGGGACTCACTCAGAGTGAATGTTAGGTGCTGGATTTCACAGATGTGTGTGGGACTCACTCAGAGTGAATGTTAGGTGCTGGATTTCACAGATGTGTGTGGGACTCACTCAGAGTGAAGGTTAGGTGCTGGATTTCACAGATGTGTGTGGAAGACTCAGAGTGAATGTTAGGAGCTGGATTTCACAGTTGTGTGTGGAAGACTCACTCAGAGTGAATGTTAGGTGCTGGATTTCACAGATGTGTGTGGGACTCACTCAGAGTGAATGTTTGGAGCTGGATTTCACAGATGCATGTGCAAGACAAAATCAGAGTGAATGTTAGTTTCTGGATTTCACAGATGTGTGTGGGACTCACTCGGAGTGAATGTTAGGTGCTGCATTTCCCAGATGTGTCTGGAAGACTCACTCAGAGTGAATGTTAGGTGCTGGTTTTCACAGATGTATGTGGAAGACTCACTCAGAGTGAATGTTAGGTGCTGGATATAACAGATGTGTGTGGGACTAACAGAGTGAAAGTTAGATGCTGGATTTCACATGTGTGTGGGACTCACTCAGAGTGAATGTTAGGTGCTGGATGTCACAGATGTGTTTAGGACTCACAGACTGAATGTTAGGTGGATTTCACAGATGTGTGTTAAAGAATCACTCAGAGTGAATGTTATGTGCTGGATTTCACAGATGTGTGTGAGACTCATTCAGAGTGAATGTTAGGTGCTGCATTTCCCAGATGTGTCTGGAAGACTCACTCAGAGTGAATGTTAGGTGCTGGTTTTCACAGATGTGTGTGGGACTCACTCAGAGTGAATGTTTGGAGCTGGATTTCACAGATGCATGTGCAAGACAAAATCAGAGTGAATGTTAGTTTCTGGATTTCACAGATGTGTGTGGGACTCACTCGGAGTGAATGTTGGGTGCAGGATTTCGCAGATGTGGGTGGGACTCACTCAGAGTGAATGTTAGGTGCTGGATTTCACAGATGTGTGTGGGACTCACTCAGAGTGAATGTTAGGTGCTGGATTTCACAGATGTGTGTGGGACTCACTCAGAGTGAATGTTAGGTGCTGGATTTCACAGATGTGTGTGGGACTCACTCAGAGTGAAGGTTAGGTGCTGGATTTCACAGTTGTGTGTGGAAGACTCACTCATAATGAATGTTAGGTGCTGGATTTCACAGATGTGTGTGGGACTCACTCAGAGTGAATGTTTGGAGCTGGATTTCACAGATGCATGTGCAAGACAAAATCAGAGTGAATGTTAGTTTCTGGATTTCACAGATGTGTGTGGGACTCACTCGGAGTGAATGTTAGGTGATGGATTTCACAGATGTGTGTGAGACTCACTCAGAGTGAATGTTAGGTGCTGCATTTCCCAGATGTGTCTGGAAGACTCACTCAGAGTGAATGTTAGGTGCTGGTTTTCACAGATGTGTGTGGGACTCACTCAGTGAATGTTTGGAGCTGGATTTCACAGATGCGTGTGCAAGGCAAAATCAGAGTGAATGTTAGTTTCTGGATTTCACAGATGTGTGTGGGACTCACTCGGAGTGAGTGTTGGGTGCAGGATTTCGCAGATGTGGGTGGGACTCACTCAGAATGAATGTTAGTTGATGGATTTCACAGATGAGTGTGGGACACACCGACTGAATGTTCGGTGGATTTCAAAGATGTGTGGAATACTCACTCAGAGTGAATGTTAGGTGTTGGATTTTTCAGATGTGTGTGGAAGACTCAGAGTGAAGGTTAGGTGCTGGATTTTACAGATGTGTGTGGGACTCAGAGTGAATGTTAGGTGCTGGATTTCACAGATGTGTGTGGAAGACTCACTCAGAGTGCATGTTAGGTGCTGGATTTCACAGATGTGTGTGGACGACTCACTCATAGTGAAAGTTAGTTGCTGGATTTCAGAGATGTGTGTGGACGACTCACTCATAGTGAATGTTAGGTGCTGCATTTCACAGATGTGTGTGGTGGACATAGAGTGAATGTTAGGTGCTTGATTTCACAGATGTGTGTGGGACTCACAAAACTGAATGTTAGGTGCTGGATTTCACAGATCTGTGTGGGACTCACAGACTGAATGTTAGGTGGATTTCACAGATGTATGTGGAAGACTCACTCAGAGTGAATGTTAGGTGCTAGATTTCACAGATGTGTGTGTAAGACTAAATCAGAGTGAATGTTAGTTTCTGGATTTCACAGATGTGTGTGGGACTCACAGTCAGAATGTTAGGTGGATTTCACAGATGTATGTGGAAGACTCACTCAGACTGAATGTTATGTGCTGGATTTCACAGATGTGTGTGGGACTCACTCAGAGTGAATGTTAGGTGCTGGATTTCAAAGATGTATGTGGAATACTCACTCAGAGTGAATGTTACGTGCTGGATTTCACAGATGTGTGTGAGACTCACACAGAGTTAATGTTTGGTGCCGGATTTCACACATTTGTGTCGGACTCACAGACTGAATGTTAGGTGGATTTCACAGTTGTGTGTGGAAGACTCACTCAGAGTGAATGTTAGGTGCTGGATTTCACAGATGTGTGTGAGACTCACACAGAGTGAATGTTTGGTGCCGGATTTCACACATTTGTGTCGGACTCACAGACTGAATGTTAGGTGGATTTCACAGATGTGTGTGGAAGACTCACTCAGAGTGAATGTTAGGTGCTGGATTTCACAGATGTGTGTGGACGACTCACTCATAGTGAAAGTTAGTTGCTGGATTTCACAGATGTGTGTGGACGACTCACTCATAGTGAATGTTAGGTGCTGCATTTCACAGATGTGTGTGGTGGACATAGAGTGAATGTTAGGTGCTGTATTTCACAGATGTGTGTGGGACTCACTCAGAGTGAATGTCAGGTGCTGTATTTCACAGATGTGTGTGGGACTCACAGACTGAATGTTAGGTGGATTTCACAGATGTGTGTGGGACTCACTCAGAGTGAATGTTTGGAGATGGATTTCACAGAGGTGTGTGTAAGACTAAATCAGAGTGAATGTTAGTTTCTGGATTTCACAGATGTGTGTGGGACTCACAGACTGAATGTTAGGTGGATTTCACAGATATGTGTGGAAGACACACTCAGAGTGAAAGTTAGGAGCCGGATTTCTCAGATGTGTGTGGGACTCACTCAGAGTGAATGTTAGGTGCTGGATTTCAAAGATGTATGTGGAATACTCACTCAGAGTGAATGTTAGGTGCTGGATTTCACAGATGTGTGTGGGACTCAATCAGAGTGAATGGTAGGTGCTGGATTTCACAGATGTGTGTGGGACTCACTCAGAATGAATGTATGGAGCTGGATTTCACAGATGTTTGTTGGACTCACTCAGAGTAAATGTTAGGTGCTAGATTTCACAGATGTGTGTTGGACTCACTCAGAGTAAATGTTAGGTGCTAGATTTCACAGATGTGTGTCGGACTCACTCAGAGTGAATGTTAGGTGCTGGATTTCACAGATGTTTGTTGGACTCACTCAGAATGAATGATAAGTGCTAGATTTCACAAATGTGTGAGGGACTCACTCAGAGTGAATGTTAAGTGCTGGATGTCACAGATGTGTGTGGAAGACTCACTCAGAGTGTATGTTAGGTGCTGGATTTCACAAATGTGTGTGGAAGACTCACTCCGAGTGCATGTTAGGTGCTGGATTTCACAGATGTGTGTGGGACTCACTCAGAGTGAATGTATGGAGCTGGATTTCACAGATGTGTGTGTAAGACTAAATCAGAATGAATGTTAGTTTCTGGATTTCACAGATGTGTTTGGGACTCACAGTCAGAATGTTAGGTGGATTTCACAGATGTGTGTGGAAGACTCACTCAGAGTAAATGTTAGGTTCTGGATTTCACAGATGTATGTGGAATACTCACTCAGAGTGAATGATAGGTGCTGGATTTCACAGATGTATGTGGAATACTCACTCAGAGAGAATGTTAGGTGCTGGATTTCACAGATGTGTGTGGAAGACTCACTCAGAGTGAATGTTAGGTGCTGGATTTCACACATTTGTGTGGGACTCACAGACTGAATGTTCAGTGGATTTCACAGATGTGTGTGGAAGACTCACTCAGAGTGAATGTTAGGTGCTGGATTTCACAGATGTGTGTGGGACTCACTCAGAGTGAATGTTTGGAGCTGGATTTCACAGATGTGTGTGGGACTCACTCAGAGTGAATGTTAGGTGCTGGATTTCACAGATGTGTGTGGGACTCACTCAGAGTGAATGTTAGGTGCTGGATTTCACAGATGTGTGTGGGACTCACTCAGAGTGAATGTTAGGTGCTGGATTTCACAGATGTGTGTGGGACTAACTCAATGTAAATGTTAGGTGCTGGATTTCACAGATGTGTGTGGATGACTCACTCAGACTGAATGTTATGTGCTGGATTTCACAGATGTGTGTGGGACTCACAGTCTGAATGTTAGGTGGACTTCACAGATGTGTGTGGAAGACTCACTCAGTGAATGTTAGGTGCTGGATTTCACAGATGTGTGTGGGACTCACTCAGAGTGAATGTTAGGTGCTGGATTTCACAGATGTGTGTGGGACTCACTCAGAGTGAATGTTAGGTGCTGGATTTCACAGATGTGTGTGGAAGACTCAGAGTGAATGTTAGGAGCTGGATTTCACAGTTGTGTGTGGAAGACTCACTCAGAGTGAATGTTAGGTGCTGGATTTCACAGATGTGTGTGGGACTCACTCAGAGTGAATGTCAGGTGCTGTATTTCACAGATGTGTGTGGAAGACTCACACAGAGTGAATGATAGGTGCTGCATTTCACAGATGTGTGTGGGACTCACAGACTGAATGTTAGGTGGATTTCACAGATGTATGTGGGACTCACTCAGAGTGAATGTTAGGTGCTGGATGTAAAAGATGTATGTGGAATACTCACTCAGAGTGAATGTTAGGTGCTGGATTTCACAGATGTGTGTGGAAGACTCACTCAGAGTGCATGTTAGGTGCTAGATTTCACAGATGTGTGTGGGACTCACTCAGAGTGAATGTTTGGAGATGGATTTCACAGATGTGTGTGTAAGACTAAATCAGAGTGAATGTTAGTTTCTGGATTTCACAGATGTGTGTGGGACTCACAGTCAGAATGTTAGGTGGATTTCACAGATGTATGTGGAAGACTCACTCAGACTGAATGTTATGTGCTGGATTTCACAGATGTGTGTGGGACTCACTCAGAGTGAATGTTAGGTGCTGGATTTCAAAGATGTATGTGGAATACTCACTCAGAGTGAATGTTATGTGCTGGATTTCACAGATGTGTGTGAGACTCACACAGAGTGAATGTTTGGTGCCGGATTTCACACATTTGTGTCGGACTCACAGACTGAATGTTAGGTGGATTTCACAGTTGTGTGTGGAAGACTCACTCAGAGTGAATGTTAGGTGCTGGATTTGACAGATGTGTGTGGACGACTCACTCATAGTGAATGTTAGGTGCTGCATTTCACAGATGTGTGTGGGACTCACTCAGAGTGAATGTTAGGTGCTGGATTTCTCAGATGTGTGTGGTGGACTCACTCAGACTGAATGTTATGTGCTGGATTTCACTGATGTGTGTGGTGGACATAGAGTGAATGTTAGGTGCTTGATTTCACAGATGTGTGTGGGACTCACAAAACTGAATGTTAGGTGCTGGATTTCACAGATCTGTGTGGAAGACTAACTCAGAGTGAATGTTAGTTGCTGGATTTCGCAGATATGTGCGGGACTCACAGACTGAATGTTAGGTGGATTTCACAGATGTATGTGGAAGACTCACTCAGAGTGAATGTTAGGTGCTGGATATAACAGATGTGTGTGGGACTAACAGAGTGAAAGTTAGATGCTGGATTTCACATGTGTGTGGGACTCACTCAGAGTGAATGTTAGGTGCTGGATGTCACAGATGTGTGTAGGACTCACAGACTGAATGTTAGGTGGATTTCACAGATGTGTGTTAAAGAATCACTCAGAGTGAATGTTATGTGCTGGATTTCACAGATGTGTGTGAGACTCACACAGAGTGAATGTTAGGTGCTGCATTTCCCAGATGTGTCTGGAAGACTCACTCAGAGTGAATGTTAGGTGCTGGTTTTCACAGATGTGTGTGGGACTCACTCAGAGTGAATGTTTGGAGCTGGATTTCACAGATGCATGTGCAAGACAAAATCAGAGTGAATGTTAGTTTCTGGATTTCACAGATGTGTGTGGGACTCACTCGGAGTGAATGTTGGGTGCAGGATTTCGCAGATGTGGGTGGGACTCACTCAGAGTGAATGTTAGGTGCTGGATTTCACAGATGTGTGTGGGACTCACTCAGAGTGAATGTTAGGTGCTGGATTTCACAGATGTGTGTGGGACTCACTCAGAGTGAATGTTAGGTGCTGGATTTCACAGATGTGTGTGGGACTCACTCAGAGTGAAGGTTAGGTGCTGGATTTCACAGTTGTGTGTGGAAGACTCACTCTTAATGAATGTTAGGTGCTGGATTTCACAGATGTGTGTGGGACTCACTCAGAGTGAATGTCAGGTGCTGTATTTCACAGATGTGTGTGGGACTGACAGACTGAATGTTCGGTGGATTTCAAAGATGTATGTGGAATACTCACTCAGAGTGAATGTTAGGTGCTGGATTTCACAGATGAGTGTGGGACACACAGACTGAATGTTCGGTGGATTTCAAAGATGTATGTGGAATACTCACTCAGAGGGAATGTTAGGTGCTGGATTTCACAGATGTGTGTGGGACTCACTCAGAGTGAATGTTAGGTGCTGGATTTCACAGATGTGTGTGGGACTCACTCAGAGTGAATGTTAGGTGCTGGATTTCACAGATGTGTGTGGGACTCACTCAGAGTGAAGGTTAGGTGCTGGATTTCACAGATGTGTGTGGAAGACTCAGAGTGAATGTTAGGAGCTGGATTTCACAGTTGTGTGTGGAAGACTCACTCAGAGTGAATGTTAGGTGCTGGATTTCACAGATGTGTGTGGGACTCACTCAGAGTGAATGTTTGGAGCTGGATTTCACAGATGCATGTGCAAGACAAAATCAGAGTGAATGTTAGTTTCTGGATTTCACAGATGTGTGTGGGACTCACTCGGAGTGAATGTTAGGTGCTGCATTTCCCAGATGTGTCTGGAAGACTCACTCAGAGTGAATGTTAGGTGCTGGTTTTCACAGATGTATGTGGAAGACTCACTCAGAGTGAATGTTAGGTGCTGGATATAACAGATGTGTGTGGGACTAACAGAGTGAAAGTTAGATGCTGGATTTCACATGTGTGTGGGACTCACTCAGAGTGAATGTTAGGTGCTGGATGTCACAGATGTGTTTAGGACTCACAGACTGAATGTTAGGTGGATTTCACAGATGTGTGTTAAAGAATCACTCAGAGTGAATGTTATGTGCTGGATTTCACAGATGTGTGTGAGACTCATTCAGAGTGAATGTTAGGTGCTGCATTTCCCAGATGTGTCTGGAAGACTCACTCAGAGTGAATGTTAGGTGCTGGTTTTCACAGATGTGTGTGGGACTCACTCAGAGTGAATGTTTGGAGCTGGATTTCACAGATGCATGTGCAAGACAAAATCAGAGTGAATGTTAGTTTCTGGATTTCACAGATGTGTGTGGGACTCACTCGGAGTGAATGTTGGGTGCAGGATTTCGCAGATGTGGGTGGGACTCACTCAGAGTGAATGTTAGGTGCTGGATTTCACAGATGTGTGTGGGACTCACTCAGAGTGAATGTTAGGTGCTGGATTTCACAGATGTGTGTGGGACTCACTCAGAGTGAATGTTAGGTGCTGGATTTCACAGATGTGTGTGGGACTCACTCAGAGTGAAGGTTAGGTGCTGGATTTCACAGTTGTGTGTGGAAGACTCACTCATAATGAATGTTAGGTGCTGGATTTCACAGATGTGTGTGGGACTCACTCAGAGTGAATGTTTGGAGCTGGATTTCACAGATGCATGTGCAAGACAAAATCAGAGTGAATGTTAGTTTCTGGATTTCACAGATGTGTGTGGGACTCACTCGGAGTGAATGTTAGGTGATGGATTTCACAGATGTGTGTGAGACTCACTCAGAGTGAATGTTAGGTGCTGCATTTCCCAGATGTGTCTGGAAGACTCACTCAGAGTGAATGTTAGGTGCTGGTTTTCACAGATGTGTGTGGGACTCACTCAGTGAATGTTTGGAGCTGGATTTCACAGATGCGTGTGCAAGGCAAAATCAGAGTGAATGTTAGTTTCTGGATTTCACAGATGTGTGTGGGACTCACTCGGAGTGAGTGTTGGGTGCAGGATTTCGCAGATGTGGGTGGGACTCACTCAGAATGAATGTTAGTTGATGGATTTCACAGATGAGTGTGGGACACACCGACTGAATGTTCGGTGGATTTCAAAGATGTGTGGAATACTCACTCAGAGTGAATGTTAGGTGTTGGATTTTTCAGATGTGTGTGGAAGACTCAGAGTGAAGGTTAGGTGCTGGATTTTACAGATGTGTGTGGGACTCAGAGTGAATGTTAGGTGCTGGATTTCACAGATGTGTGTGGAAGACTCACTCAGAGTGCATGTTAGGTGCTGGATTTCACAGATGTGTGTGGACGACTCACTCATAGTGAAAGTTAGTTGCTGGATTTCAGAGATGTGTGTGGACGACTCACTCATAGTGAATGTTAGGTGCTGCATTTCACAGATGTGTGTGGTGGACATAGAGTGAATGTTAGGTGCTTGATTTCACAGATGTGTGTGGGACTCACAAAACTGAATGTTAGGTGCTGGATTTCACAGATCTGTGTGGGACTCACAGACTGAATGTTAGGTGGATTTCACAGATGTATGTGGAAGACTCACTCAGAGTGAATGTTAGGTGCTAGATTTCACAGATGTGTGTGTAAGACTAAATCAGAGTGAATGTTAGTTTCTGGATTTCACAGATGTGTGTGGGACTCACAGTCAGAATGTTAGGTGGATTTCACAGATGTATGTGGAAGACTCACTCAGACTGAATGTTATGTGCTGGATTTCACAGATGTGTGTGGGACTCACTCAGAGTGAATGTTAGGTGCTGGATTTCAAAGATGTATGTGGAATACTCACTCAGAGTGAATGTTACGTGCTGGATTTCACAGATGTGTGTGAGACTCACACAGAGTTAATGTTTGGTGCCGGATTTCACACATTTGTGTCGGACTCACAGACTGAATGTTAGGTGGATTTCACAGTTGTGTGTGGAAGACTCACTCAGAGTGAATGTTAGGTGCTGGATTTCACAGATGTGTGTGAGACTCACACAGAGTGAATGTTTGGTGCCGGATTTCACACATTTGTGTCGGACTCACAGACTGAATGTTAGGTGGATTTCACAGATGTGTGTGGAAGACTCACTCAGAGTGAATGTTAGGTGCTGGATTTCACAGATGTGTGTGGACGACTCACTCATAGTGAAAGTTAGTTGCTGGATTTCACAGATGTGTGTGGACGACTCACTCATAGTGAATGTTAGGTGCTGCATTTCACAGATGTGTGTGGTGGACATAGAGTGAATGTTAGGTGCTTGATTTCACAGATGTGTGTGGGACTCACAAAACTGAATGTTAGGTGCTGGATTTCACAGATCTGTGTGGGACTCACAGACTGAATGTTAGGTGGATTTCACAGATGTATGTGGAAGACTCACTCAGAGTGAATTTTAGGTGCTGGATATAACAGATGTGTGTGGGACTAACAGAGTGAAAGTTAGATGCTGGATTTCACATGTGTGTGGGACTCACTCAGAGTGAATGTTAGGTGCTGGATGTCACAGATGTGTGTAGGACTCACAGACTGAATGTTATGTGGATTTCACAGATGTGTGTTAAAGAATCACTCAGAGTGAATGTTATGTGCTGGATTTCACAGATGTGTGTGAGACTCACTCAGAGTGAATGTTAGGTGCTGCATTTCCCAGATGTGTCTGGAAGACTCACTCAGAGTGAATGTTAGGTGCTGGTTTTCACAGATGTGTGTGGGACTCACTCGGAGTGAGTGTTGGGTGCAGGATTTCGCAGATGTGGGTGGGACTCTCTCAGAGTGAATGTTAGTTGCTGGATTTCACAGATGAGTGTGGGACACACAGACTGAATGTTCGGTGGATTTCAAAGATGTATGTGGAATACTCACTCAGAGTGAATGTTAGGTGCTGGATTTCACAGATGAGTGTGGGACACACAGACTGAATGTTCGGTGGATTTCAAAGATGTATGTGGAATACTCACTCAGAGTGAATGTTAGGTGCTGGATTTCACAGATGTGTGTGGGACTCACTCAGAGTGAATGTTAGGTGCTGGATTTCACAGATGTGTGTGGGACTCACTCAGAGTGAATGTTAGGTGCTGGATTTCACAGGTGTGTGGGACTCACTCAGAGTGAATGTTAGGTGCTGGATTTCACAGATGTGTGTGGGACTCACTCAGAGTGAATGTCAGGTGCTGTATTTCACAGATGTGTGTGGGACTCACAGACTGAATGTTAGGTGGATTTCACAGATGTGTGTGGGACTCACTCAGAGTGAATGTTTGGAGATGGATTTCACAGATGCGTGTGTAAGACTAAATCAGAGTGAATGTTGGTTTCTGGATTTCACAGATGTGTGTGGGACTCACAGTCAGAATGTTAGGTGGATTTCACAGATGTATGTGGAAGACTCACTCAGACTGAATGTTATGTGCTGGATTTCACAGATGTGTGTGGGACTCACTCAGAGTGAATGTTAGGTGCTGGATTTCAAAGATGTATGTGGAATACTCACTCAGAGTGAATGTTACGTGCTGGATTTCACAGATGTGTGTGAGACTCACACAGAGTTAATGTTTGGTGCCGGATTTCACACATTTGTGTCGGACTCACAGACTGAATGTTAGGTGGATTTCACAGTTGTGTGTGGAAGACTCACTCAGAGTGAATGTTAGGTGCTGGATTTCACAGATGTGTGTGAGACTCACACAGAGTGAATGTTTGGTGCCGGATTTCACACATTTGTGTCGGACTCACAGACTGAATGTTAGGTGGATTTCACAGATGTGTGTGGAAGACTCACTCAGAGTGAATGTTAGGTGCTGGATTTCACAGATGTGTGTGGACGACTCACTCATAGTGAAAGTTAGTTGCTGGATTTCACAGATGTGTGTGGACGACTCACTCATAGTGAATGTTAGGTGCTGCATTTCACAGATGTGTGTGGTGGACATAGAGTGAATGTTAGGTGCTTGATTTCACACATGTGTGTGGGACTCACAAAACTGAATGTTAGGTGCTGGATTTCACAGATCTGTGTGGGACTCACAGACTGAATGTTAGGTGGATTTCACAGATGTATGTGGAAGACTCACTCAGAGTGAATTTTAGGTGCTGGATATAACAGATGTGTGTGGGACTAACAGAGTGAAAGTTAGATGCTGGATTTCACATGTGTGTGGGACTCACTCAGAGTGAATGTTAGGTGCTGGATGTCACAGATGTGTGTAGGACTCACAGACTGAATGTTATGTGGATTTCACAGATGTGTGTTAAAGAATCACTCAGAGTGAATGTTATGTGCTGGATTTCACAGATGTGTGTGAGACTCACTCAGAGTGAATGTTAGGTGCTGCATTTCCCAGATGTGTCTGGAAGACTCACTCAGAGTGAATGTTAGGTGCTGGTTTTCACAGATGTGTGTGGGACTCACTCGGAGTGAGTGTTGGGTGCAGGATTTCGCAGATGTGGGTGGGACTCTCTCAGAGTGAATGTTAGTTGCTGGATTTCACAGATGAGTGTGGGACACACAGACTGAATGTTCGGTGGATTTCAAAGATGTATGTGGAATACTCACTCAGAGTGAATGTTAGGTGCTGGATTTCACAGATGAGTGTGGGACACACAGACTGAATGTTCGGTGGATTTCAAAGATGTATGTGGAATACTCACTCAGAGTGAATGTTAGGTGCTGGATTTCACAGATGTGTGTGGGACTCACTCAGAGTGAATGTTAGGTGCTGGATTTCACAGATGTGTGTGGGACTCACTCAGAGTGAATGTTAGGTGCTGGATTTCACAGGTGTGTGGGACTCACTCAGAGTGAATGTTAGGTGCTGGATTTCACAGATGTGTGTGGGACTCACTCAGAGTGAATGTCAGGTGCTGTATTTCACAGATGTGTGTGGGACTCACAGACTGAATGTTAGGTGTATTTCACAGATGTGTGTGGGACTCACTCAGAGTGAATGTTTGGAGATGGATTTCACAGATGCGTGTGTAAGACTAAATCAGAGTGAATGTTGGTTTCTGGATTTCACAGATGTGTGTGGGACTCACAGTCAGAATGTTAGGTGGATTTCACAGATGTGTGTGGGACTCACAGTCAGAATGTTAGGTGGATTTCACAGATGTATGTGGAAGACTCACTCAGACTGAATGTTATGTGCTGGATTTCACAGATGTGTGTGGGTCTCACTCAGAGTGAATGTTAGGTGTTGGATTTCAAAGATGTATGTGGAATACTCACTCAGAGTGAATGTTAGGTGCTGCATTTCACAGATGTGTGTGAGACTCACACAGAGTGAATGTTTGGTGCCGGATTTCACACATTTGTGTCGGACTCACAGACTGAATGTTAGGTGGATTTCACAGTTGTGTGTGGAAGACTCACTCAGAGTGAATGTTAGGTGCTGGATTTCACAGATGTGTGTGGACGACTCACTCATAGTGAAAGTTAGTTGCTGGATTTCACAGATGTGTGTGGACAACTCACTCATAGTGAATGTTAGGTGCTGCATTTCACAGATGTGTGTGGGTCTCATTCAGAGTGAATGTTAGGTGCTGGATTTCTCAGATGTGTGTGGTAGACTCACTCAGACTGAATGTTATGTGCTGGATTTCACAGATGTGTGTGGTGGACATAGAGTGAATGTTAGGTGCTTGATTTCACAGATGTGTGTGGGACTCACAAAACTGAATGTTAGGTGCTGGATTTCACAGATCTGTGTGGAAGACTAACTCAGAGTGAATGTTTGTTGCTGGATTTCGCAGATATGTGTGGGACTCACAGACTGAATGTTAGGTGGATTTCACAGATGTATGTGGAAGACTCACTCAGAGTGAATGTTAGGTGCTGGATATAACAGATGTGTGTGGGACTAACAGAGTGAAAGTTAGATGCTGGATTTCACATGTGTGTGGGACTCACTCAGAGTGAATGTTAGGTGCTGGATGTCACAGATGTGTGTAGGACTCACAGACTGAATGTTAGGTGGATTTCACAGATGTGTGTTAAAGAATCACTCAGAGTGAATGTTATGTGCTGGATTTCACAGATGTGTGTGAGACTCACTCAGAGTGAATGTTAGGTGCTGCATTTCCCAGATCTGTCTGGAAGACTCACTCAGACTGAATGATAGGTGCTGGATTTCACAGATGTGTGTGGGACTCACAGACTGAATGTTAGGTGGATTTCACAGATGTGTGTGGGACTCACTCAGAGTGAATGTTAGGTGCTGGATGTCACAGATGTGTGTAGGACTCACAGACTGAATGTTAGGTGGATTTCACAGATGTGTGTTAAAGAATCACTCAGAGTGAATGTTATGTGCTGGATTTCACAGATGTGTGTGAGACTCACTCAGAGTGAATGTTAGGTGCTGCATTTCCCAGATGTGTGTGGACGACTCACTCATAGTGAATGTTAGGTGCTGCATTTCACAGATGTGTGTGGGACTCACTCAGACTGAATGATAGGTGCTGGATTTCACAGATCTGTGTGGGACTCACAGACTGAATGTTAGGTGGATTTCTCAGATGTATGTGGAAGACTCACTCAGAGTGAATGTTAGGTGCTGGATATAACAGATGTGTGTGGGACTAACAGAGTGAAAGTTAGATGCTGGATTTCACATGTGTGTGGGACTCACTCAGAGTGAATGTTAGGTGCTGCATTTCACAGATGTGTGTGGGACTCACTCAGACTGAATGATAGGTGCTGGATTTCACAGATCTGTGTGGGACTCACAGACTGAATGTTAGGTGGATTTCACAGATGTATGTGGAAGACTCACTCAGAGTGAATGTTAGGTGCTGGATATAACAGATGTGTGTGGGACTAACAGAGTGAAAGTTAGATGCTGGATTTCACATGTGTGTGGGACTCAATTAGAGTGAATGTTAGGTGCTGGATGTCACAGATGTGTGTAGGACTCACAGACTGAATGTTAGGTGGATTTCACAGATGTGTGTTAAAGAATCACTCAGAGTGAATGTTATGTGCTGTATTTCACAGATGTGTGTGAGACTCACTCAGAGTGAATGTTAGGTGCTGCATTTCCCAGATGTGTGTGGACGACTCACTCATAGTGAATGTTAGGTGCTGCATTTCACAGATGTGTGTGGGACTCACTCAGACTGAATGATAGGTGCTGGATTTCACAGATCTGTGTGGGACTCACAGACTGAATGTTAGGTGGATTTCACAGATGTATGTGGAAGACTCACTCAGAGTGAATGTTAGGTGCTGGATTTCACAGATCTGTGTGGGACTCACAGACTGAATGTTAGGTGGATTTCACAGATGTATGTGGAAGACTCACTCAGAGTGAATGTTAGGTGCTGGATATAACAGATGTGTGTGGGACTAACAGAGTGAAAGTTAGATGCTGGATTTCACATGTGTGTGGGACTCACTCAGAGTGAATGTTAGGTGCTGGATGTCACAGATGTGTGTAGGACTCACAGACTGAATGTTAGGTGGATTTCACAGATGTGTGTTAAAGAATCACTCAGAGTGAATGTTATGTGCTGGATTTCACAGATGTGTGTGAGACTCACTCAGAGTGAATGTTAGGTGCTGCATTTCCCAGATGTGTGTGGACGACTCACTCATAGCGAATGTTAGGTGCTGCATTTCACAGATGTGTGTGGGACTCACTCAGACTGAATGATAGGTGCTGGATTTCACAGATCTGTGTGGGACTCACAGACTGAATGTTAGGTGGATTTCACAGATGTATGTGGAAGACTCACTCAGAGTGAATGTTAGGTGCTGGATATAACAGATGTGTGTGGGACTAACAGAGTGAAAGTTAGATGCTGGATTTCACATGTGTGTGGGACTCACTCAGAGTGAATGTTAGGTGCTGCATTTCACAGATGTGTGTGGGACTCACTCAGACTGAATGATAGGTGCTGGATTTCACAGATCTGTGTGGGACTCACAGACTGAATGTTAGGTGGATTTCACAGATGTATGTGGAAGACTCACTCAGAGTGAATGTTAGGTGCTGGATTTCACAGATCTGTGTGGGACTCACAGACTGAATGTTAGGTGGATTTCACAGATGTATGTGGAAGACTCACTCAGAGTGAATGTTAGGTGCTGGATATAACAGATGTGTGTGGGACTAACAGAGTGAAAGTTAGATGCTGGATTTCACATGTGTGTGGGACTCACTCAGAGTGAATGTTAGGTGCTGCATTTCACAGATGTGTGTGGGACTCACTCAGACTGAATGATAGGTGCTGGATTTCACAGATCTGTGTGGGACCTACAGACTGAATGTTAGGTGGATTTCACAGATGTATGTGGAAGACTCACTCAGAGTGAATGTTAGGTGCTGGATATAACAGATGTGTGTGGGACTAACAGAGTGAAAGTTAGATGCTGGATTTCACATGTGTGTGGGACTCACTCAGAGTGAATGTTAGGTGCTGGATGTCACAGATGTGTGTAGGACTCACAGACTGAATGTTAGGTGGATTTCACAGATGTGTGTTAAAGAATCACTCAGAGTGAATGTTATGTGCTGGATTTCACAGATGTGTGTGAGACTCACTCAGAGTGAATGTTAGGTGCTGCATTTCCCAGATGTGTGTGGACGACTCACTCATAGTGAATGTTAGGTGCTGCATTTCACAGATGTGTGTGGGACTCACTCAGACTGAATGATAGGTGCTGGATTTCACAGATCTGTGTGGGACTCACAGACTGAATGTTAGGTGGATTTCACAGATGTATGTGGAAGACTCACTCAGAGTGAATGTTAGGTGCTGGATATAACAGATGTGTGTGGGACTAACAGAGTGAAAGTTAGATGCTGGATTTCACATGTGTGTGGGACTCACTCAGAGTGAATGTTAGGTGCTGCATTTCACAGATGTGTGTGGGACTCACTCAGACTGAATGATAGGTGCTGGATTTCACAGATCTGTGTGGGACTCACAGACTGAATGTTAGGTGGATTTCACAGATGTATGTGGAAGACTCACTCAGAGTGAATGTTAGGTGCTGGATATAACAGATGTGTGTGGGACTAACAGAGTGAAAGTTAGATGCTGGATTTCACATGTGTGTGGGACTCACTCAGAGTGAATGTTAGGTGCTGGATGTCACAGATGTGTGTAGGACTCACAGACTGAATGTTAGGTGGATTTCACAGATGTGTTTTAAAGAATCACTCATAGTGAATGTTATGTGCTGGATTTCACAGATGTGTGTGAGACTCACTCAGAGTGAATGTTAGGTGCTGCATTTCCCAGATGTGTCTGGAAGACTCACTCAGAGTGAATGTTAGGTGCTGGTTTTCACAGATGTGTTTGGGACTCACTCAGAGTGAATGTTAGGTGCTGGATATAACAGATGTGTGTGGGACTAACAGAGTGAAAGTTAGATGCTGGATTTCACATGTGTGTGGGACTCACTCAGAGTGAATGTCAGGTGCTGTACTTCACAGATGTGTGTGGGACTCACAGACTGAATGTTAGGTGGATTTCACAGATGTGTGTGGGACTCACTCAGAGTGAATGTTAGGTGCTGGATGTCACAGATGTGTGTAGGACTCACAGACTGAATGTTAGGTGGATTTCACAGATGTGTGTTAAAGAATCACTCAGAGTGAATGTTATGTGCTGGATTTCACAGATGTGTGTGAGACTCACTCAGAGTGAATGTTAGGTGCTGCATTTCCCAGATGTGTGTGGACGACTCACTCATAGTGAATGTTAGGTGCTGCATTTCACAGATATGTGTGGGACTCACTCAGACTGAATGATAGGTGCTGGATTTCTCAGATGTGTGTGGTAGACTCACTCAGACTGAATGTTATGTGCTGGATTTCACAGATGTGTGTGGTGGACATAGAGTGAATGTTAGGTGCTTGATTTCACAGATGTGTGTGGGACTCACAAAACTGAATGTTAGGTGCTGGATTTCACAGATCTGTGTGGGACTCACAGACTGAATGTTAGGTGGATTTCACAGATGTATGTGGAAGACTCACTCAGAGTGAATGTTAGGTGCTGGATATAACAGATGTGTGTGGGACTAACAGAGTGAAAGTTAGATGCTGGATTTCACATGTGTGTGGGACTCACTCAGAGTGAATGTTAGGTGCTGGATGTCACAGATGTGTGTAGGACTCACAGACTGAATGTTAGGTGGATTTCACAGATGTGTGTTAAAGAATCACTCAGAGTGAATGTTATGTGCTGGATTTCACAGATGTGTGTGAGACTCACTCAGAGTGAATGTTAGGTGCTGCATTTCCCAGATCTGTCTGGAAGACTCACTCAGAGTGAATGTTAGGTGCTGGTTTTCACAGATGTGTTTGGGACTCACTCAGAGTGAATGTTTGGAGCTGGATTTCACAGATGCGTGTGCAAGACAAAATCAGAGTGAATGTTAGTTTCTGGATTTCGCAGATGTGTGTGGGAGTCACTCGGAGTGAGTGTTGGGTGCAGGATTTCGCAGATGTGGGTGGGACTCTCTCAGAGTGAATGTTAGTTGCTGGATTTCACAGATGAGTGTGGGACACACAGACTGAATGTTCGGTGGATTTCAAAGATGTATGTGGAATACTCACTCAGAGTGAATGTTAGGTGCTGGATTTCACAGATGAGTGTGGGACACACAGACTGAATGTTCGGTGGATTTCAAAGATGTATGTGGAATACTCACTCAGAGTGAATGTTAGGTGCTGGATTTCACAGATGTGTGTGGGACTCACTCAGAGTGAATGTTAGGTGCTGGATTTCACAGATGTGTGTGGGACTCACTCAGAGTGAATGTTAGGTGCTGGATTTCACAGATGTGTGTGGGACTCACTCAGTGTGAATGTCAGGTGCTGTATTTCACAGATGTGTGTGGGACTCACAGACTGAATGTTAGGTGGATTTCACAGATGTGTGTGGGACTCACTCAGAGTGAATGTCAGGTGCTGTATTTCACAGATGTGTGTGGGACTCACAGACTGAATGTTAGGTGTATTTCACAGATGTGTGTGGGACTCACTCAGAGTGAATGTTTGGAGATGGATTTCACAGATGCGTGTGTAAGACTAAATCAGAGTGAATGTTGGTTTCTGGATTTCACAGATGTGTGTGGGACACACAGACTGAATGTTCGGTGGATTTCAAAGATGTATGTGGAATACTCACTCAGAGTGAATGTTAGTTGCTGGATTTCACAGATGTGTGTGGGACTCACTCAGAGTGAATGTTAGGTGCTGGATTTCACAGATGTGTGTGGGACTCACTCAGAGTGAATGTTAGGTGCTGGATTTCACAGATGTGTGTGGGACTCACTCAGAGTGAAGGTTAGGTGCTGGATTTCACAGATGTTTGTGGAAGACTCAGAGTGAATGTTAGGAGCTGGATTTCACTGTTGTGTGTGGAAGACTCACTCAGAGTGAATGTTAGGTGCTGGATTTCACAGGTGTGTGGGACTCACTCAGAGTGAATGTCAGGTGCTGTATTTCACAGATGTGTGTGGGACTCACAGACTGAATGTTAGGTGGATTTCACAGATGTATGTGGGACTCACTCAGAGTCAATGTTAGGTGCTGGATGTCAAAGATGTATGTGGAATACTCACTCAGAGTGAATGTTTGGAGTTGCATTTCACAGATGTGTGTGTAAGACTAAATCAGAGTAATGTTAGTTTCTGGATTTCACAGATGTGTGTGGGACTCACAGTCAGAATGTTAGGTGGATTAACAGATGTATGTGGAAGACTCACTCAGACTGAATGTTATGTGCTGGATTTCACAGATGTGTGTGGGACTCACTCAGAGTGAATGTTAGGTGCTGGATTTCAAAGACGTATGTGGAATACTCACTCAAAGTGAATGTTAGGTGCTGGATTTCACAGATGTGTGTGGAAGACTCACTCAGAGTGAATGTTAGGTGCTAAATTTCACAGATATGTGTGAGACTCACTCAGAGTGAATGTTAGGTGCTGGATTTCACAGATGTGTGTGGGAGTCACTCAGAGTGAAGGTTAGGTGCTGGATTTCACAGATGTGTGTGGAAGACTCAGAGTGAATGTTAGGAGCTGGATTTCACAGTTGTGTGTGGAAGACTCACTCAGAGTGAATGTTAGCTGCTGGATTTCACAGATGTGTGTGGGACTCACTCAGAGTGAATGTCAGGTGCTGTATTTCACAGATGTGTGTGGGACTCACAGACTGAATGTTAGGTGGATTTCACAGATGTATGTGGAATACTCACTCAGAGTGAATGTTTGGAGATGGATTTCACAGATGCGTGTGTAAGACTAAATCAGAGTGAATGTTAGTTTCTGGATTTCACAGATGTGTGTGGGACTCACAGTCAGAATGTTAGGTGGATTTCACAGATGTATGTGGAAGACTCACTCAGACTGAATGTTATGTGCTGGATTTCACAGATGTGTGTGGGACTCACTCAGAGTGAATGTTAGGTGCTGGATTTGAAAGATGTATGTGGAATACTCACTCAGAGTGAATGTTAGGTGCTGGATTTCACAGATGTGTATGAGACTCGCACAGAGTGAATGTTTGGTGCCGGATTTCACACATTTGTGTCGGACTCACAGACTGAATGTTAGGTGGATTTCACAGTTGTGTGTGGAAGACTCACTCAGAGTGAATGTTAGGTGCTGGATTTCACAGATGTGTGTGGACGACTCACTCATAGTGAAAGTTAGTTGCTGGATTTCACAGATGTGTGTGGACGACTCACTCATAGTGAATGTTAGGTGCTGCATTTCACAGATGTGTGTGGGACTCACTCAGACTGAATGATAGGTGCTGGATTTCTCAGATGTGTGTGGTAGACTCACTCAGACTGAATGTTATGTGCTGGATTTCACAGATGTGTGTGGTGGACATAGAGTGAATGTTAGGTGCTTGATTTCACAGATGTGTGTGGGACTCACAAAACTGAATGTTAGGTGCTGGATTTCACAGATCTGTGTGGGACTCACAGACTGAATGTTAGGTGGATTTCACAGATGTATGTGGAAGACTCACTCAGAGTGAATGTTAGGTGCTGGATATAACAGATGTGTGTGGGACTAACAGAGTGAAAGTTAGATGCTGGATTTCACATGTGTGTGGGACTCACTCAGAGTGAATGTTAGGTGCTGGATGTCACAGATGTGTGTAGGACTCACAGACTGAATGTTAGGTGGATTTCACAGATGTGTGTTAAAGAATCACTCAGAGTGAATGTTATGTGCTGGATTTCACAGATGTGTGTGGGACTCAGTCAGAATGTTAGGTGGATTTCACAGATGTATGTGGAAGACTCACTCAGACTGAATGTTATGTGCTGGATTTCACAGATGTGTGTGGGACTCACTCAGAGTGAATGTTAGGTGCTGGATTTCAAAGATGTATGTGGAATACTCACTCAGAGTGAATGTTAGGTGCTGGATTTCACAGATGTGTGTGGAAGACTCACTCAGAGTGAATGTTAGGTGCTAAATTTCACAGATATGTGTGAGACTCACTCAGAGTGAATGTTAGGTGCTGGATTTCACAGATGTGTGTGGGACTCACTCAGAGTGAAGGTTAGGTGCTGGATTTCACAGATGTGTGTGGAAGACTCAGAGTGAATGTTAGGAGCTGGATTTCACAGTTGTGTGTGGAAGACTCACTCAGAGTGAATGTTAGCTGCTGGATTTCACAGATGTGTGTGGGACTCACTCAGAGTGAATGTCAGGTGCTGTATTTCACAGATGTGTGTGGGACTCACAGACTGAATGTTAGGTGGATTTCACAGATGTATGTGGAATACTCACTCAGAGTGAATGTTTGGAGATGGATTTCACAGATGCGTGTGTAAGACTAAATCAGAGTGAATGTTAGTTTCTGGATTTCACAGATGTGTGTGGGACTCACAGTCAGAATGTTAGGTGGATTTCACAGATGTATGTGGAAGACTCACTCAGACTGAATGTTATGTGCTGGATTTCACAGATGTGTGTGGGACTCACTCAGAGTGAATGTTAGGTGCTGGATTTGAAAGATGTATGTGGAATACTCACTCAGAGTGAATGTTAGGTGCTGGATTTCACAGATGTGTATGAGACTCACACAGAGTGAATGTTTGGTGCCGGATTTCACACATTTGTGTCGGACTCACAGACTGAATGTTAGGTGGATTTCACAGTTGTGAGTGGAAGACTCACTCATAGTGAAAGTTAGTTGCTGGATTTCACATATGTGTGTGGACGACTCACTCATAGTGAATGTTAGGTGCTGCATTTCACAGATGTGTGTGGGACTCACTCAGACTGAATGATAGGTGCTGGATTTCTCAGATGTGTGTGGTCGACTCACTCAGACTGAATGTTATGTGCTGGATTTCACAGATGTGTGTGGTGGACATAGAGTGAATGTTAGGTGCTTGATTTCACAGATGTGTGTGGGACTCACAAAACTGAATGTTAGGTGCTGGATTTCACAGATCTGTGTGGGACTCACAGACTGAATGTTAGGTGGAGTTCACAGATGTATGTGGAAGACTCACTCAGAGTGAATGTTAGGTGCTGGATATAACAGATGTGTGTGGGACTAACAGAGTGAAAGTTAGATGCTGGATTTCACATGTGTGTGGGACTCACTCAGAGTGAATGTTAGGTGCTGGATGTCACAGATGTGTGTAGGACTCACAGACTGAATGTTAGGTGGATTTCACAGATGTGTGTTAAAGAATCACTCAGAGTGAATGTTATGTGCTGGATTTCACAGATGTGTGTGAGACTCACTCAGAGTGAATGTTAGGTGCTGCATTTCCCAGATGTGTCTGGAAGACTCACTCAGAGTGAATGTTAGGTGCTGGTTTTCACAGATGTGTTTGGGACTCACTCAGAGTGAATGTTTGGAGCTGGATTTCACAGATGCGTGTGCAAGACAAAATCAGAGTGAATGTTAGTTTCTAGATTTCGCAGATGTGTGTGGGACTCACTCGGAGTGAGTGTTGGGTGCAGGATTTCGCAGATGTGGGTGGGACTCTCTCAGAGTGAATGTTAGTTGCTGGATTTCACAGATGAGTGTGGGACACACAGACTGAATGTTCGGTGGATTTCAAAGATGTATGTGGAATACTCACTCAGAGTGAATGTTAGGTGCTGGATTTCACAGATGAGTGTGGGACACACAGACTGAATGTTCGGTGGATTTCAAAGATGTATGTGGAATACTCACTCAGAGTGAATGTTAGGTGCTGGATTTCACAGATGTGTGTGGGACTCACTCAGAGTGAATGTTAGGTGCTGGATTTCACAGATGTGTGTGGGACTCACTCAGAGTGAATGTTAGGTGCTGGATTTCACAGGTGTGTGGGACTCACTCAGAGTGAATGTTAGGTGCTGGATTTCACAGATGTGTGTGGGACTCACTCAGAGTGAATGTCAGGTGCTGTATTTCACAGATGTGTGTGGGACTCACAGACTGAATGTTAGGTGGATTTCACAGATGTGTGTGGGACTCACTCAGTGTGAATGTCAGGTGCTGTATTTCACAGATGTGTGTGGGACTCACAGACTGAATGTTAGGTGTATTTCACAGATGTGTGTGGGACTCACTCAGAGTGAATGTTTGGAGATGGATTTCACAGATGCGTGTGTAAGACTAAATCAGAGTGAATGTTGGTTTCTGGATTTCACAGATGTGTGTGGGACTCACAGTCAGAATGTTAGGTGGATTTCACAGATGTATGTGGAAGACTCACTCAGACTGAATGTTATGTGCTGGATTTCACAGATGTGTGTGGGTCTCACTCAGAGTGAATGTTAGGTGCTGGATTTCACAGATGAGTGTGGGACACACAGACTGAATGTTCGGTGGATTTCAAAGATGTATGTGGAATACTCACTCAGAGTGAATGTTAGGTGCTGGATTTCACAGATGTGTGTGGGACTCACTCAGAGTGAATGTTAGGTGCTGGATTTCACAGATGTGTGTGGGACTCACTCAGAGTGAATGTTAGGTGCTGGATTTCACAGGTGTGTGGGACTCACTCAGAGTGAATGTTAGGTGCTGGATTTCACAGATGTGTGTGGGACTCACTCAGAGTGAATGTCAGGTGCTGTATTTCACAGATGTGTGTGGGACTCACAGACTGAATGTTAGGTGGATTTCACAGATGTGTGTGGGACTCACTCAGTGTGAATGTCAGGTGCTGTATTTCACAGATGTGTGTGGGACTCACAGACTGAATGTTAGGTGTATTTCACAGATGTGTGTGGGACTCACTCAGAGTGAATGTTTGGAGATGGATTTCACAGATGCGTGTGTAAGACTAAATCAGAGTGAATGTTGGTTTCTGGATTTCACAGATGTGTGTGGGACTCACAGTCAGAATGTTAGGTGGATTTCACAGATGTATGTGGAAGACTCACTCAGACTGAATGTTATGTGCTGGATTTCACAGATGTGTGTGGGTCTCACTCAGAGTGAATGTTAGGTGCTGGATTTCAAAGATGTATGTGGAATACTCACTCAGAGTGAATGTTAGGTGCTGGATTTCACAGATGTGTGTGAGACTCACACAGAGTGAATGTTTGGTGCCGGATTTCACACATTTGTGTCGGACTCACAGACTGAATGTTAGGTGGATTTCACAGTTGTGTGTGGAAGACTCACTCAGAGTGAATGTTAGGTGCTGGATTTCACAGATGTGTGTGGACGACTCACTCATAGTGAAAGTTAGTTGCTGGATTTCACAGATGTGTGTGGACAACTCACTCATAGTGAATGTTAGGTGCTGCATTTCAGAGATGTGTGTGGGACTCACTCAGAGTGAATGTTAGGTGCTGGATTTCTCAGATGTGTGTGGTAGACTCACTCAGACTGAAT
Source organism: Hypanus sabinus (assembly GCF_030144855.1). Classification (NCBI taxonomy): domain Eukaryota; kingdom Metazoa; phylum Chordata; class Chondrichthyes; order Myliobatiformes; family Dasyatidae; genus Hypanus; species Hypanus sabinus. The sequence goes on along the minus strand of NC_082716.1, from coordinate 41,553,672 downwards.
GTTATGTGCTGGATTTCACAGATGTGTGTGGTGGACATAGAGTGAATGTTAGGTGCTTGATTTCACAGATGTGTGTGGGACTCACAAAACTGAATGTTAGGTGCTGGATTTCACAGATCTGTGTGGAAGACTAACTCAGAGTGAATGTTTGTTGCTGGATTTCGCAGATATGTGTGGGACTCACAGACTGAATGTTAGGTGGATTTCACAGATGTATGTGGAAGACTCACTCAGAGAGAATGTTAGGTGCTGGATATAACAGATGTGTGTGGGACTAACAGAGTGAAAGTTAGATGCTGGATTTCACATGTGTGTGGGACTCACTCAGAGTGAATGTTAGGTGCTGGATGTCACAGATGTGTGTAGGACTCACAGACTGAATGTTAGGTGGATTTCACAGATGTGTGTTAAAGAATCACTCAGAGTGAATGTTATGTGATGGATTTCACAGATGTGTGTGAGACTCACTCAGAGTGAATGTTAGGTGCTGCATTTCCCAGATGTGTCTGGAAGACTCACTCAGAGTGAATGTTAGGTGCTGGTTTTCACAGATGTGTGTGGGACTCACTCATAGTGAATGTTAGGTGCTGCATTTCACAGATGTGTGTGGGACTCACTCAGAGTGAATGTTAGGTGCTGGATTTCGCAGATATGTGTGGGACTCACATACTGAGTGTTAGGTGTATTTCACAGATGTGTGTGGGACTCACTCAGAGTGAATGTTTGGAGATGGATTTCACAGATGCGTGTGTAAGACTAAATCAGAGTGAATGTTGGTTTCTGGATTTCACAGATGTGTGTGGGACACACAGACTGAATGTTCGGTGGATTTCAAAGATGTATGTGGAATACTCACTCAGAGTGAATGTTAGTTGCTGGATTTCACAGATGTGTGTGGGACTCACTCAGAGTGAATGTTAGGTGCTGGTTTTCACAGATGTGTGTGGGACTCACTCAGAGTGAATGTTAGGTGCTGGATTTCACAGATGTGTGTGGGACTCACTCAGAGTGAAGGTTAGGTGCTGGATTTCACAGATGTTTGTGGAAGACTCAGAGTGAATGTTAGGAGCTGGATTTCACTGTTGTGTGTGGAAGACTCACTCAGAGTGAATGTTAGGTGCTGGATTTCACAGATGTGTGTGGGACTCACTCAGAGTGAATGTCAGGTGCTGTATTTCACAGATGTGTGTGGGACTCACAGACTGAATGTTAGGTGGATTTCACAGATGTATGTGGGACTCACTCAGAGTCAATGTTAGGTGCTGGATGTCAAAGATGTATGTGGAATACTCACTCAGAGTGAATGTTTGGAGATGCATTTCACAGATGTGTGTGTAAGACTAAATCAGATTAATGTTAGTTTCTGGATTTCACAGATGTGTGTGGGACTCACAGTCAGAATGTTAGGTGGATTTCACAGATGTATGTGGAAGACTCACTCAGACTGAATGTTATGTGCTGGATTTCACAGATGTGTGTGGGACTCACTCAGAGTGAATGTTAGGTGCTGGATTTCAAAGATGTATGTGGAATACTCACTCAAAGTGAATGTTAGGTGCTGGATTTCACAGATGTGTGTGGAAGACTCACTCAGAGTGAATGTTAGGTGCTAAATTTCACAGATATGTGTGAGACTCACTCAGAGTGAATGTTAGGTGCTGGATTTCACAGATGTGTGTGGGACTCACTCAGAGTGAAGGTTAGGTGCTGGATTTCACAGATGTGTGTGGAAGACTCAGAGTGAATGTTAGGATCTGGATTTCACAGTTGTGTGTGGAAGACTCACTCAGAGTGAATGTTAGCTGCTGGATTTCACAGATGTGTGTGGGACTCACTCAGAGTGAATGTCAGGGGCTGTATTTCACAGATGTGTGTGGGACTCACAGACTGAATGTTAGGTGGATTTCACAGATGTATGTGGAATACTCACTCAGAGTGAATGTTTGGAGATGGATTTCACAGATGCGTGTGTAAGACTAAATCAGAGTGAATGTTAGTTTCTGGATTTCACAGATGTGTGTGGGACTCACAGTCAGAATGTTAGGTGGATTTCACAGATGTATGTGGAAGACTCACTCAGACTGAATGTTATGTGCTGGATTTCACAGATGTGTGTGGGACTCACTCAGAGTGAATGTTAGGTGCTGGATTTGAAAGATGTATGTGGAATACTCACTCAGAGTGAATGTTAGGTGCTGGATTTCACAGATGTGTATGAGACTCACACAGAGTGAATGTTTGGTGCCGGATTTCACACATTTGTGTCGGACTCACAGACTGAATGTTAGGTGGATTTCACAGTTGTGTGTGGAAGACTCACTCAGAGTGAATGTTAGGTGCTGGATTTCACAGATGTGTGTGGACGACTCACTCATAGTGAAAGTTAGTTGCTGGATTTCACAGATGTGTGTGGACGACTCACTCATAGTGAATGTTAGGTGCTGCATTTCACAGATGTGTGTGGGACTCACTCAGACTGAATGATAGGTGCTGGATTTCTCAGATGTGTGTGGTAGACTCACTCAGACTGAATGTTATGTGCTGGATTTCACAGATGTGTGTGGTGGACATAGAGTGAATGTTAGGTGCTTGATTTCACAGATGTGTGTGGGACTCACAAAACTGAATGTTAGGTGCTGGATTTCACAGATCTGTGTGGGACTCACAGACTGAATGTTAGGTGGAGTTCACAGATGTATGTGGAAGACTCACTCAGAGTGAATGTTAGGTGCTGGATATAACAGATGTGTGTGGGACTAACAGAGTGAAAGTTAGATGCTGGATTTCACATGTGTGTGGGACTCACTCAGAGTGAATGTTAGGTGCTGGATGTCACAGATGTGTGTTGGACTCACAGACTGAATGTTAGGTGGATTTCACAGATGTGTGTTAAAGAATCACTCAGAGTGAATGTTATGTGCTGGATTTCACAGATGTGTGTGAGACTCACTCAGAGTGAATGTTAGGTGCTGCATTTCCCAGATGTGTCTGGAAGACTCACTCAGAGTGAATGTTAGGTGCTGGTTTTCACAGATGTGTTTGGGACTCACTCAGAGTGAATGTTTGGAGCTGGATTTCACAGATGCGTGTGCAAGACAAAATCAGAGTGAATGTTAGTTTCTGGATTTCGCAGATGTGTGTGGGACTCACTCGGAGTGAGTGTTGGGTGCAGGATTTCGCAGATGTGGGTGGGACTCTCTCAGAGTGAATGTTAGTTGCTGGATTTCACAGATGAGTGTGGGACACACAGACTGAATGTTCGGTGGATTTCAAAGATGTATGTGGAATACTCACTCAGAGTGAATGTTAGGTGCTGGATTTCACAGATGTGTGTGGGACTCACTCAGAGTGAATGTTAGGTGCTGGATTTCACAGATGTGTGTGGGACTCACTCAGAGTGAATGTTAGGTGCTGGATTTCACAGGTGTGTGGGACTCACTCAGAGTGAATGTTAGGTGCTGGATTTCACAGATGTGTGTGGGACTCACTCAGAGTGAATGTCAGGTGCTGTATTTCACAGATGTGTGTGGGACTCACAGACTGAATGTTAGGTGGATTTCACAGATGTGTGTGGGACTCACTCAGAGTGAATGTCAGGTGCTGTATTTCACAGATGTGTGTGGGACTCACAGACTGAATGTTAGGTGTATTTCACAGATGTGTGTGGGACTCACTCAGAGTGAATGTTTGGAGATGGATTTCACAGATGCGTGTGTAAGACTAAATCAGAGTGAATGTTGGTTTCTGGATTTCACAGATGTGTGTGGGACTCACAGTCAGAATGTTAGGTGGATTTCACAGATGTATGTGGAAGACTCACTCAGACTGAATGTTATGTGCTGGATTTCACAGATGTGTGTGGGTCTCACTCAGAGTGAATGTTAGGTGCTAAATTTCACAGATATGTGTGAGACTCACTCAGAGTGAATGTTAGGTGCTGGATTTCACAGATGTGTGTGAGACTCACTCAGAGTGAATGTTTGGTGCCGGATTTCACACATTTGTGTCGGACTCACAGACTGAATGTTAGGTGGATTTCACAGTTGTGTGTGGAAGACTCACTCAGAGTGAATGTTAGGTGCTGGATTTCACAGATGTGTGTGGACGACTCACTCATAGTGAAAGTTAGTTGCTGGATTTCACAGATGTGTGTGGACAACTCACTCATAGTGAATGTTAGGTGCTGCATTTCACAGATGTGTGTGGGACTCACTCAGAGTGAATGTTAGGTGCTGGATTTCTCAGATGTGTGTGGTAGACTCACTCAGACTGAATGTTATGTGCTGGATTTCACAGATGTGTGTGGTGGACATAGAGTGAATGTTAGGTGCTTGATTTCACAGATGTGTGTGGGACTCACAAAACTGAATGTTAGGTGCTGGTTTTCACAGATCTGTGTGGAAGACTAACTCAGAGTGAATGTTTGTTGCTGGATTTCGCAGATATGTGTGGGACTCACAGACTGAATGTTAGGTGGATTTCACAGATGTATGTGGAAGACTCACTCAGAGTGAATGTTAGGTGCTGGATATAACAGATGTGTGTGGGACTAACAGAGTGAAAGTTAGATGCTGGATTTCACATGTGTGTGGGACTCACTCAGAGTGAATGTTAGGTGCTGGATGTCACAGATGTGTGTAGGACTCACAGACTGAATGTTAGGTGGATTTCACAGATGTGTGTTAAAGAATCACTCAGAGTGAATGTTATGTGATGGATTTCACAGATGTGTGTGAGACTCACTCAGAGTGAATGTTAGGTGCTGCATTTCCCAGATGTGTCTGGAAGACTCACTCAGAGTGAATGTTAGGTGCTGGTTTTCACAGATGTGTGTGGGACTCACTCATAGTGAATGTTAGGTGCTGCATTTCACAGATGTGTGTGGGACTCACTCAGAGTGAATGTTAGGTGCTGGATTTCGCAGATATGTGTGGGACTCACAGACTGAGTGTTAGGTGTATTTCACAGATGTGTGTGGGACTCACTCAGAGTGAATGTTTGGAGATGGATTTCACAGATGCGTGTGTAAGACTAAATCAGAGTGAATGTTGGTTTCTGGATTTCACAGATGTGTGTGGGACACACAGACTGAATGTTCGGTGGATTTCAAAGATGTATGTGGAATACTCACTCAGAGTGAATGTTAGTTGCTGGATTTCACAGATGTGTGTGGGACTCACTCAGAGTGAATGTTAGGTGCTGGATTTCACAGATGTGTGTGAGACTCACACAGAGTGAATGTTTGGTGCCGGATTTCACACATTTGTGTCGGACTCACAGACTGAATGTTAGGTGGATTTCACAGTTGTGTGTGGAAGACTCACTCAGAGTGAATGTTAGGTGCTGGATTTCACAGATGTGTGTGGACGACTCACTCATAGTGAAAGTTAGTTGCTAGATTTCACAGATGTGTGTGGGACTCACAGACTGAATGTTCGGTGGATTTCAAAGATGTATGTGGAATACTCACTCAGAGTGAATGTTTGGAGATGCATTTCACAGATGTGTGTGTAAGACTAAATCAGAGTGAATGTTAGTTTCTGGATTTCACAGATGTGTGTGGGACTCACAGTCAGAGTGTTAGGTGGATTTCACAGATGTATGTGGAAGACTCACTCAGACTGAATGTTATGTGCTGGATTTCACAGATGTGTGTGGGACTCACTCAGAGTGAATGTTAGGTGCTGGATTTCAAAGATGTATGTGGAATACTCACTCAGAGTGAATGTTAGGTGCTGGATTTCACAGATGTGTGTGGAAGACTCACTCAGAGTGAATGTTAGGTGCTAAATTTCACAGATATGTGTGAGACTCACTCAGAGTGAATGTTAGGTGCTGGATTTCACAGATGTGTGTGAGACTCACTCAGAGTGAATGTTTGGTGCCGGATTTCACACATTTGTGTCGGACTCACAGACTGAATGTTAGGTGGATTTCACAGTTGTGTGTGGAAGAGTCACTCAGAGTGAATGTTAGGTGCTGGATTTGACAGATGTGTGTGGACGACTCACTCATAGTGAATGTTAGGTGCTGCATTTCACAGATGTGTGTGGGACTCACTCAGAGTGAATGTTAGGTGCTGGATTTCTCAGATGTGTGTGGTGGACTCACTCAGACTGAATGTTATGTGCTGGATTTCACAGATGTGTGTGGTGGACATAGAGTGAATGTTAGGTGCTTGATTTCACAGATGTGTGTGGGACTCACAAAACTGAATGTTAGGTGCTGGTTTTCACAGATCTGTGTGGAAGACTAACTCAGAGTGAATGTTTGTTGCTGGATTTCGCAGATATGTGTGGGACTCACAGACTGAATGTTAGGTGGATTTCACAGATGTATGTGGAAGACTCACTCAGAGTGAATGTTAGGTGCTGGATATAACAGATGTGTGTGGGACTAACAGAGTGAAAGTTAGATGCTGGATTTCACATGTGTGTGGGACTCACTCAGAGTGAATGTTAGGTGCTGGATGTCACAGATGTGTGTAGGACTCACAGACTGAATGTTAGGTGGATTTCACAGATGTGTGTTAAAGAATCACTCAGAGTGAATGTTATGTGATGGATTTCACAGATGTGTGTGAGACTCACTCAGAGTGAATGTTAGGTGCTGCATTTCCCAGATGTGTCTGGAAGACTCACTCAGAGTGAATGTTAGGTGCTGGTTTTCACAGATGTGTGTGGGACTCACTCATAGTGAATGTTAGGTGCTGCATTTCACAGATGTGTGTGGGACTCACTCAGAGTGAATGTTAGGTGCTGGATTTCGCAGATATGTGTGGGACTCACAGACTGAGTGTTAGGTGTATTTCACAGATGTGTGTGGGACTCACTCAGAGTGAATGTTTGGAGATGGATTTCACAGATGCGTGTGTAAGACTAAATCAGAGTGAATGTTGGTTTCTGGATTTCACAGATGTGTGTGGGACACACACTCAGAGTGAATGTTAGGTGCTGGATTTCACAGATGTGTGTGGAAGACTCACTCAGAGTGAATGTTAGGTGCTAAATTTCACAGATATGTGTGAGACTCACTCAGAGTGAATGTTAGGTGCTGGATTTCACAGATGTGTGTGAGACTCACTCAGAGTGAATGTTAGGTGCTGGATTTCACAGATGTGTGTGAGACTCACACAGAGTGAATGTTTGGTGCCGGATTTCACACATTTGTGTCGGACTCACAGACTGAATGTTAGGTGGATTTCAAAGATGTATGTGGAATACTCACTCAGAGTGAATGTTAGTTGCTGGATTTCACAGATGTGTGTGGGACTCACTCAGAGTGAATGTTAGGTGCTGGATTTCACAGATGTGTGTGAGACTCACACAGAGTGAATGTTTGGTGCCGGATTTCACACATTTGTGTCGGACTCACAGACTGAATGTTAGGTGGATTTCACAGTTGTGTGTGGAAGACTCACTCAGAGTGAATGTTAGGTGCTGGATTTCACAGATGTGTGTGGACGACTCACTCATAGTGAAAGTTAGTTGCTAGATTTCACAGATGTGTGTGGGACTCACAGACTGAATGTTCGGTGGATTTCAAAGATGTATGTGGAATACTCACTCAGAGTGAATGTTTGGAGATGCATTTCAGAGATGTGTGTGTAAGACTAAATCAGAGTGAATGTTAGTTTCTGGATTTCACAGATGTGTGTGGGACTCACAGTCAGAGTGTTAGGTGGATTTCACAGATGTATGTGGAAGACTCACTCAGACTGAATGTTATGTGCTGGATTTCACAGATGTGTGTGGGACTCACTCAGAGTGAATGTTAGGTGCTGGATTTCAAAGATGTATGTGGAATACTCACTCAGAGTGAATGTTAGGTGCTGGATTTCACAGATGTGTGTGGAAGACTCACTCAGAGTGAATGTTAGGTGCTAAATTTCACAGATATGTGTGAGACTCACTCAGAGTGAATGTTAGGTGCTGGATTTCACAGATGTGTGTGAGACTCACTCAGAGTGAATGTTTGGTGCCGGATTTCACACATTTGTGTCGGACTCACAGACTGAATGTTAGGTGGATTTCACAGTTGTGTGTGGAAGAGTCACTCAGAGTGAATGTTAGGTGCTGGATTTCACAGATGAGTGTGGGACACACAGACTGAATGTTCGGTGGATTTCAAAGTTGTATGTGGAATACTCACTCAGAGTGAATGTTAGGTGCTAGATTTCACAGATGAGTGTGGGACACACAGACTGAATGTTCGGTGGATTTCAAAGATGTATGTGGAATACTCACTCAGAGTGAATGTTAGGTGCTGGATTTCACAGATGTGTGTGGGACTCACTCAGAGTGAATGTTAGGTGCTGGATTTCACAGATGTGTGTGGGACTCACTCAGAGTGAATGTTAGGTGCTGGATTTCACAGGTGTGTGGGACTCACTCAGAGTGAATGTTAGGTGCTGGATTTCACAGATGTGTGTGGGACTCACTCAGAGTGAATGTCAGGTGCTGTATTTCACAGATGTGTGTGGGACTCACAGACTGAATGTTAGGTGGATTTCACAGATGTGTGTGGGACTCACTCAGAGTGAATGTCAGGTGCTGTATTTCACAGATGTGTGTGGGACTCACTCAGAGTGAATGTTTGGAGATGGATTTCACAGATGCGTGTGTAAGACTAAATCAGAGTGAATGTTGGTTTCTGGATTTCACAGATGTGTGTGGGACTCACAGTCAGAATGTTAGGTGGATTTCACAGATGTATGTGGAAGACTCACTCAGACTGAATGTTATGTGCTGGATTTCACAGATGTGTGTGGGTCTCACTCAGAGTGAATGTTAGGTGCTGGATTTCAAAGATGTATGTGGAATACTCACTCAGAGTGAATGTTAGGTGCTGGATTTCACAGATGTGTGTGAGACTCACACAGAGTGAATGTTTGGTGTCGGATTTCACACATTTGTGTCGGACTCACAGACTGAATGTTAGGTGGATTTCACAGTTGTGTGTGGAAGACTCACTCAGAGTGAATGTTAGGTGCTGGATTTCACAGATGTGTGTGGACGACTCACTCATAGTGAAAGTTAGTTGCTGGATTTCACAGTTGTGTGTGGACAACTCACTCATAGTGAATGTTAGGTGCTGCATTTCACAGATGTGTGTGGGACTCACTCAGAGTGAATGTTAGGTGCTGGATTTCTCAGATGTGTGTGGTAGACTCACTCAGACTGAATGTTATGTGCTGGATTTCACAGATGTGTGTGGTGGACATAGAGTGAATGTTAGGTGCTTGATTTCACAGATGTGTGTGGGACTCACAAAACTGAATGTTAGGTGCTGGATTTCACAGATCTGTGTGGAAGACTAACTCAGAGTGACTGTTTGTTGCTGGATTTCGCAGATATGTGTGGGACTCACAGACTGAATGTTAGGTGGATTTCACAGATGTATGTGGAAGACTCACTCAGAGTGAATGTTTGGAGCTGGATTTCACAGATACGTGTGCAAGGCAAAATCAGAGTGAATGTTAGTTTCTGGATTTCACAGATGTGTGTGGGACTCACTCGGAGTGAGTGTTGGGTGCAGGATTTCGCAGATGTGGGTGGGACTCACTCAGAGTGAATGTTAGTTGCTGGATTTCACAGATGAGTATGGGACACACAGACTGAATGTTCGGTGGATTTCAAAGATGTATGTGGAATACTCACTCAGAGTGAATGTTAGGTGCTGGATTTCACAGATGTGTGTGGGACTCACTCAGAGTGAATGTTAGGTGCTGGATTTCACAGATGTGTGTGGGACTCACTCAGAGTGAATGTTAGGTGCTGGATTTCACAGATGTGTGTGGGACTCACTCAGAGTGAAGGTTAGGTGCTGGATTTCACAGATGTTTGTGGAAGACTCAGAGTGAATGTTAGGAGCTGGATTTCACAGTTGTGTGTGGAAGACTCACTCAGAGTGAATGTTAGGTGCTGGATTTCACAGATGTGTGTGGCACTCACTCAGAGTGAATGTCAGGTGCTGTATTTCACAGATGTGTGTGGGACTCACAGACTGAATGTTAGGTGGATTTCACAGATGTATGTGGGACTCACTCAGAGTGAATGTTAGGTGCTGGATGTCAAAGATGTATGTGGAATACTCACTCAGAGTGAATGTTTGGAGATGCATTTCACAGATGTGTGTGTAAGACTAAATCAGAGTGAATGTTAGTTTCTGGATTTCACAGATGTGTGTGGGACTCACAGTCAGAGTGTTAGGTGGATTTCACAGATGTATGTGGAAGACTCACTCAGACTGAATGTTATGTGCTGGATTTCACAGATGTGTGTGGGACTCACTCAGAGTGAATGTTAGGTGCTGGATTTCAAAGATGTATGTGGAATACTCACTCAGAGTGAATGTTAGGTGCTGGATTTCACAGATGTGTGTGGAAGACTCACTCAGAGTGAATGTTAGGTGCTAAATTTCACAGATATGTGTGAGACTCACTCAGAGTGAATGTTAGGTGCTGGATTTCACAGATGTGTGTGAGACTCACTCAGAGTGAATGTTTGGTGCCGGATTTCACACATTTGTGTCGGACTCACAGAGTGAATGTTAGGTGGATTTCACAGTTGTGTGTGGAAGAGTCACTCAGAGTGAATGTTAGGTGCTGGATTTCACAGATGTGTGTGGACGACTCACTCACAGTGAATGTTAGGTGCTGCATTTCACAGATGTGTGTGGGACTCACTCAGAGAGAATGTTAGGTGCTGGATTTCTCAGATGTGTGTGGTAGACTCACTCAGACTGAATGTTATGTGCTGGATTGCACAGATGTGTGTGGTGGACATAGAGTGAATGTTAGGTGCTTGATTTCACAGATGTGTGTGGGACTCACAAAACTGAATGTTAGGTGCTGGATTTCACAGATCTGTGTGGAAGACTAACTCAGAGTGAATGTTAGTTGCTGGATTTCGCAAATATGTGTGGACGACTCACTCACAGTGAATGTTAGGTGCTGCATTTCACAGATGTGTGTGGGACTCACTCAGAGAGAATGTTAGGTGCTGGATTTCTCAGATGTGTGTGGTAGACTCACTCAGACTGAATGTTATGTGCTGGATTGCACAGATGTGTGTGGTGGACATAGAGTGAATGTTAGGTGCTTGATTTCACAGATGTGTGTGGGACTCACAAAACTGAATGTTAGGTGCTGGATTTCACAGATCTGTGTGGAAGACTAACTCAGAGTGAATGTTAGTTGCTGGATTTCGCAAATATGTGTGGGACTCACAGACTGAATGTTAGGTGGATTTCACAGATGTATGTGGAAGACTCACTCAGAGTGAAAGTTAGTTGCTGGATTTCACAGATATGTGTGGACGACTCACTCATAGTGAATGTTAGGTGCTGCATTTCACAGATGTGTGTGGGACTCACTCAGAGTGAATGTTAGGTGCTGGATTTCGCAGATATGTGTGGGACTCACAGACTGAATGTTAGGTGGATTTCACAGATGTATGTGGAAGACTCACTCAGAGTGAATGTTAGGTGCTGGATATAACAGATGTGTGTGGGACTAACCGAGTGAAAGTTAGATGCTGGATTTCACATGTGTGTGGGACTCACTCAGAGTGAATGTTAGGTGCTGGATGTCACAGATGTGTGTAGGACTCACAGACTGAATGTTAGGTGGATTTCACAGATGTGTGTTAAAGAATCACTCAGAGTGAATGTTATGTGATGGATTTCACAGATGTGTGTGAGACTCACTCAGAGTGAATGTTAGGTGCTGCATTTCCCAGATGTGTCTGGAAGACTCACTCAGAGTGAATGTTAGGTGCTGGTTTTCGCAGATGTGTGTGGGACTCACTCAGAGTGAATGTTTGGAGCTGGATTTCACAGATGCGTGTGCAAGGCAAAATCAGAGTGAATGTTAGTTTCTGGATTTCACAGATGTGTGTGGGACTCACTCGGAGTGAGTGTTGGGTGCAGGATTTCGCAGATGTGGGTGGGACTCACTCAGAGTGAATGTTAGTTGCTGGATTTCACAGATGAGTGTGGGACACACAGACTGAATGTTCGGTGGATTTCAAAGATGTATGTGGAATACTCACTCAGAGTGAATGTTAGGTGCTGGATTTCACAGATGTGTGTGGGACTCACTCAGAGTGAATGTTAGGTGCTGGATTTCACAGATGTGTGTGGGACTCACTCAGAGTGAATGTTAGGTGCTGGATTTCACAGATGTGTGTGGGACTCACTCAGAGTGAAGGTCAGGTGCTGGATTTCACAGATGTTTGTGGAAGACTCAGAGTGAATGTTAGGAGCTGGATTTCACAGTTGTGTGTGGAAGACTCACTCAGAGTGAATGTTAGGTGCTGGATTTCACAGATGTGTGTGGCACTCACTCAGAGTGAATGTCAGGTGCTGTATTTCACAGATGTGTGTGGGACTCACAGACTGAATGTTAGGTGGATTTCACAGATGTATGTGGGACTCACTCAGAGTGAATGTTAGGTGCTGGATGTCAAAGATGTATGTGGAATACTCACTCAGAGTGAATGTTTGGAGATGCATTTCACAGATGTGTGTGTAAGACTAAATCAGAGTGAATGTTAGTTTCTGGATTTCACAGATGTGTGTGGGACTCACAGTCAGAGTGTTAGGTGGATTTCACAGATGTATGTGGAAGACTCACTCAGACTGAATGTTATGTGCTGGATTTCACAGATGTGTGTGGGACTCACTCAGAGTGAATGTTAGGTGCTGGATTTCAAAGATGTATGTGGAATACTCACTCAGAGTGAATGTTAGGTGCTGGATTTCACAGATGTGTGTGGAAGACTCACTCAGAGTGAATGTTAGGTGCTAAATTTCTCAGATATGTGTGAGACTCACTCAGAGTGAATGTTAGGTGCTGGATTTCACACATTTGTGTCGGACTCACAGACTGAATGTTAGGTGGATTTCACAGTTGTGTGTGGAAGAGTCACTCAGAGTGAATGTTAGGTGCTGGATTTCACAGATGTGTGTGGACGACTCACTCATAGTGAAAGTTAGTTGCTGGATTTCACAGATGTGTGTGGACGACTCACTCACGGTGAATGTTAGGTGCTGCATTTCACAGATGTGTGTGGGACTCACTCAGAGAGAATGTTAGGTGCTGGATTTCTCAGATGTGTGTGGTAGACTCACTCAGACTTAATGTTATGTGCTGGATTTCACAGATGTGTGTGGTGGACATAGAGTGAATGTTAGGTGCTTGATTTCACAGATGTGTGTGGGACTCACAAAACTGAATGTTAGGTGCTGGATTTCACAGATCTGTGTGGAAGACTAACTCAGAGTGAATGTTAGTTGCTGGATTTCGCAAATATGTGTGGGACTCACAGACTGAATGTTAGGTGGATTTCACAGATGTATGTGGAAGACTCACTCAGAGTGAAAGTTAGTTGCTGGATTTCACAGATATGTGTGGACGACTCACTCATAGTGAATGTTAGGTGCTGCATTTCACAGATGTGTGTGGGACTCACTCAGAGTGAATGTTAGGTGCTGGATTTCGCAGATATGTGTGGGACTCACAGACTGAATGTTAGGTGGATTTCACAGATGTATGTGGAAGACTCACTCAGAGTGAATGTTATGTGCTGGATATACAGATGTGTGTGGGACTAACAGAGTGAAAGTTAGATGCTGGATTTCACATGTGTGTGGGACTCACTCAGAGTGAATGTTAGGTGCTGCATTTCCCAGATGTGTCTGGAAGACTCACTCAGAGTGAATGTTAGGTGCTGGTTTTCACAGATGTGTGTGGGACTCACTCAGATTGAATGTTTGGAGCTGGATTTCACAGATGCGTGTGCAAGACAAAATCAGAGTGAATGTTAGTTTCTGGATTTCACAGATGTGTGTGGGACTCACTCGGAGTGAGTGTTGGGTGCAGGATTTCGCAGATGTGGGTGGGAATAACTCAGAGTGAATGTTAGTTGCTGGATTTCACAGATGAGTGTGGGACACACAGACTGAATGTTCGGTGGATTTCAAAGATGTATGTGGAATACTCACTCAGAGTGAATGTTAGTTGCTGGATTTCACAGATGTGTGTGGGACTCACTCAGAGTGAATGTTAGGTGCTGGATTTCACAGATGTGTGTGGGACGCACTCAGAGTGAATGTTAGGTGCTGGATTTCACAGATGTGTGTGGGACTCACTCAGAGTGAAGGTTAGGTGCTGGATTTCACAGATGTTTGTGGAAGACTCAGAGTGAATGTTAGGAGCTGGATTTCACTGTTGTGTGTAGAAGACTCACTCATAGTGAATGTTAGGTGCTGGATTTCACAGATGTGTGTGGGACTCACTCAGAGTGAATGTCAGGTGCTGTATTTCACAGATGTGTGTGGGACTCACAGACTGAATGTTAGGTGGATTTCACAGATGTATGTGGGACTCACTCAGAGTCAATGTTAGGTGCTGGATGTCAAAGATGTATGTGGAATACTCACTCAGAGTGAATGTTAGGTGCTGGATTTCACAGATGTGTGTGGAAGACTCACTCAGAGTGAATGTTAGGTGCTAAATTTCACAGATATGTGTGAGACTCACTCAGAGTGAATGTTAGGTGCTGGATTTCACAGATGTGTGTGGGACTCACTCAGAGTGAATGTCAGGTGCTGTATTTCACAGATGTGTGTGGGACTCACAGACTGAATGTTAGGTGGATTTCACAGATGTATGTGGAATACTCACTCAGAGTGAATGTTTGGAGATGGATTTCACAGATGCGTGTGTAAGACTAAATCAGAGTGAATGTTAGTTTCTGGATTTCACAGATGTATGTGGGACTCACAGTCAGAATGTTAGGTGGATTTCACAGATGTATGTGGAAGACTCACTCAGACTGAATGTTATGTGCTGGATTTCACAGATGTGTGTGGGACTCACTCAGAGTGAATGTTAGGTGCTGGATTTCAAAGATGTATGTGGAATACTCACTCAGAGTGAATGTTAGGTGCTGGATTTCACAGATGTGTGTGAGACTCACACAGAGTGAATGTTTGGTGCCGGATTTCACACATTTGTGTCGGACTCACAGACTGAATGTTAGGTGGATTTCACAGTTGTGTGTGGAAGACTCACTCAGAGTGAATGTTAGGTGCTGGATTTGACAGATGTGTGTGGACGACTCACTCATAGTGAAAGTTAGTTGCTGGATTTCACAGATGTGTGTGGACGACTCACTCATAGTGAATGTTAGGTGCTGCATTTCACAGATGTGTGTGGGACTCACTCAGACTGAATGATAGGTGCTGGATTTCTCAGATGTGTGTGGTAGACTCACTCAGACTGAATGTTATGTGCTGGATTTCACAGATGTGTGTGGTGGACATAGAGTGAATGTTAGGTGCTTGATTTCACAGATGTGTGTGGGACTCACAAAACTGAATGTTAGGTGCTGGATTTCACAGATCTGTGTGGAAGACTTACTCAGAGTGAATGTTAGTTGCTGGATTTCGCAGATATGTGTGGGACTCACAGACTGAATGTTAGGTGGATTTCACAGATGTATGTGGAAGACTCACTCAGAGTGAATGTTAGCTGCTGGATATAACAGATGTGTGTGGGACTAACAGAGTGAACGTTAGATGCTGGATTTCACATGTGTGTGGGACTCACTCAGAGTGAATGTTAGGTGCTGGATGTCACAGATGTGTGTAGGACTCACAGACTGAATGTTAGGTGGATTTCACAGATGTGTGTTAAAGAATCACTCAGAGTGAATGTTATGTGCTGGATTTCACAGATGTGTGTGGGACTCACTCGGAGTGAGTGTTGGGTGCAGGATTTCGCAGATGTGGGTGGGACTCTCTCAGAGTGAATGTTAGTTGCTGGATTTCACAGATGAGTGTGGGACACACAGACTGAATGTTCGGTGGATTTCAAAGATGTATGTGGAATACTCACTCAGAGTGAATGTTAGGTGCTGGATTTCACAGATGAGTGTGGGACACACAGACTGAATGTTCGGTGGATTTCAAAGATGTATGTGGAATACTCACTCAGAGTGAATGTTAGTTGCTGGATTTCACAGATGTGTGTGGGACTCACAGAGTGAATGTTAGGTGCTGGATTTCACAGATGTGTGTGGGACTCACTCAGAGTGAATGTTAGGTGCTGGATTTCACAGATGTGTGTGGGACTCACTCAGAGTGAATGTTAGGTGCTAGATTTCACTGCTGTGTGTGGGACTCACTCAGAGTGAATGTTAGTTGCTGGATTTCACAGATGTGTGTGAGACTCACTCAGAGCGAATGTTAGGTGCTGGATTTCACAGATGTGTGTGGAAGACTCACTCAATGTGAATGTTATGTGCTGGATTTCACAGATGTGTGTGGAAGACTCACTCAGTGAATGTTAGTTGCTGGATTTCACAGATGTGGGTGGGACTCACTCAGAGTGAATGTTAGGTGCTGGTTTTCACAGTTGTGTGTGGAAGACTCACTCAGAGTGAATGTTAGGTGCTGGATTTCACAGATGTGTGTCGGACTCACAGACTGAATGTTGGGTGGATTTCACAGATGTGTGTTGGACTCAGAGTGAATATTAGGTGCTGGATTTCGCTGATGTGTGTGGAAGTCTCACTCAGAGTGAATGTTTGGAGCTGGATTTCACAGATGTGTGTGGGACTCACTCAGAGTGAATGTTAGGTGCTGGATTTCACAGATGTGTGTGGGTCTCACAGACTGAATGTTAGGTGCTGGATTTCACAGATGTGTGTGGGACTCGCTCAGAGTGAATGTTAGGTGCTGGATTTCACACATTTGTGTGGGACTCACTCAGAGCGAATGTTAGGTGCTGGATTTCACAGATGTGTGTGGGACTCGCTCAGAGTGAATGTTAGGTGCTGGATTTCACACATTTGTGTGGGACTCACTCAGAGCGAATGTTAGGTGCTGGATTTCACATATGAGTGTGGGACACACAGACTGAATGTTCGGTGGATTTCAAAGATGTATGTGGAATACTCACTCAGAGTGAATGTTAGGTGCTGGATTTCACAGATGAGTGTGGGACACACAGACTGAATGTTCGGTGGATTTCAAAGATGTATGTGGAATACTCACTCAGAGTGAATGTTAGTTGCTGGATTTCACAGATGTGTGTGGGACTCACTCAGAGTGAATGTTAGGTGCTGGATTTCACAGATGTGTGTGGGACTCACTCAGAGTGAATGTTAGGTGCTGGATTTCACAGATGTGTGTGGGACTCACTCAGAGTGAATGTTAGGTGCTAGATTTCACTGCTGTGTGTGGGACTCACTCAGAGTGAATGTTAGTTGCTGGATTTCACAGATGTGTGTGAGACTCACTCAGAGCGAATGTTAGGTGCTGGATTTCACAGATGTGTGTGGAAGACTCACTCAATGTGAATGTTATGTGCTGGATTTCACAGATGTGTGTGGAAGACTCACTCAGTGAATGTTAGTTGCTGGATTTCACAGATGTGTGTGGGACTCACTCAGAGTGAATGTTAGGTGCTGGTTTTCACAGTTGTGTGTGGAAGACTCACTCAGAGTGAATGTTAGGTGCTGGATTTCACAGATGTGTGTCGGACTCACAGACTGAATGTTGGGTGGATTTCACAGATGTGTGTTGGACTCAGAGTGAATATTAGGTGCTGGATTTCGCTGATGTGTGTGGAAGTCTCACTCAGATTGAATGTTTGGAGCTGGATTTCACAGATGTGTGTGGGACTCACTCAGAGTGAATGTTAGGTGCTGGATTTCACAGATGTGTGTGGGTCTCACAGACTGAATGTTAGGTGCTGGATTTCACAGATGTGTGTGGGACTCGCTCAGAGTGAATGTTTGGTGCTGGATTTCACACATTTGTGTGGGACTCACTCAGAGCGAATGTTAGGTGCTGGATTTCACAGATGTGTGTGGGACTCACTCAGAGCGAATGTTAGGTGCTGGATTTCACAGATGTGTGTGGGACTCACTCAGAGTGATTGTTAGGTGCTGGATTTCACAGATGTGTGTGGGACTCACTCAGAGTGAATGTTTGGAGCTGGATTTCACAGATGTGTGTGGGACTCACTCAGAGTGAATGTTTGGAGCTGGATTTCACAGATGTGTGTGGGACTCACTCAGAGTGATTGTTAGGTGCTGGATTTCAGAAATGTTGTTAGGTAGGGCTCTGACTATATGCCTTCTGACTCTGCCTTCATTCTCTGTTGTTTCTAACTTCATCTTTCCAATGTAAAGTATACTTTTAAAGAGCAAACACGAGGAAATCTGCAGACGCTGGAAATTCAAGCAACACACACAAAATGCTGGTAGAACACTGCAGGCCAGGCAGCAGCTATCGGGAGAAGCGCTGTCAACATTTCAGGCCAAGACCCTTCGTCAGGGCTAACCGATAGGAAAGATAGTAAGAGGTTTCAAAGTAGTGGGGGTAGGGGGAAATGCAAAATGATAGGAGAAGACCGGAGGGGGTGGGATGAAGCTACGAGCTGGAAAGGTGATTGGCAAAGAGCTGGAGAAGGGAAAGGATCATGGGACTGGAGGCCTCAGGAGAAAGTAAGGGGAGGTGGGGAGTAGCACCAGTAGGAGATGGACAACAGGCAAACAACTAAATATGTCAGGGATGAGGCTCCTCTGGTGCTCCCCCCCAACCTCCTTTCTTTCTCCTGACACCTCCCGTCCCATGATCCTTTCCCTTCTTCAGCTCTGTATCACTTTCGCCAATCACCTTTCCAGCTCTTCCCACCCCCTCCGGTCTTCTCCTATCATTTTGCATTTCCCCCTCCCCCCACTACTTTCAAATCTCTTACTATCTTTCCTTTTGGTTAATCCTGACGAAGGGTCTCGGACCAAAACAGCGCTTCTCCCTGTCGATGCTTCCTGGCCTGCTGTGTTCCACCAGCATTTTGGGTGTGTTGAAGTGTACTTTTGTTGTTATGATTGCAAATAGGTAGCTGGAATAGACTGAATTACCCTAATCAGGATCTGGGCCCCAGAGTTCTGCTATGGCAGGGATTAAGTCAGAATTTTGCTCTGTACCACAACTCTCTGGGGCATGTACCAAGATTTTACTGGAGAAAATCTTTGGAATGAATTCTTTTTTGTTTGAGTGAAGCTTGGAAAAGCTGTGACTTGTCCAATAGTAATCACAACCCAAGTATTCAATGTTCCCACCATGTTTCCCAAATTGTGGGTAGTGTGGCAACCTTTTGTTCATCAATATGGAAGTATTTGGTTCAGTTCCATGCTGCACTGAAATTACATCCAAATATAATCTCCCTGACTTAGAGGGCAACAAAGACTTCCATTAACAAAATCTTCTCTTCATTTGTGATGTCAGATAAGATTTTTTGAAGACATATCTATGACCTACTTGGACCACTAACACTGTAAATTGAAATGAAAGGAGCATTAAACTTTTGATAGGAATTAAGTAAACTAGTAGATGTTTAAAGAAAATTTTGATGTTTCACTGGGAATTGACATATTTCTTAATAGTTCATGTAAATTAATCAAAGATTACAATAGAGATTTGCACCATTTGACCATTAACAGTTCTCTGCCTGTGATTCTATTCCATGTAAGCCTTTCTGTTAAATACTGTACTTGAAGATAGGCAGGTGGAACATGTCAAGTTGATTGTGGCAATGCTTGGGATGGGCTGATGGCAGAGGTTGCCAGAGTGTCTGATAATATTATTCCTGAAGCTGACTACCAGAAAGGAACTGCTATTCATCGGCTGAGAGACCAGTCTCAGTTATCTTCACAAAGGATGCAAAGCATCATTTAAAAGATGCTGCAAAGATTTATCTTGCTCAACCGGCATCCCTCTGATTGTTGTAAAATCATTGTCCTTTGAGCTACCTGTGACATGCTAATCTTAAGCTCCAAAATTTTAGGGGTATTTGTTTCCAAATACCACTCCAGAAAGGCAAATAAGCCCCTACCTGAAATAACAAACATTATTATCTGGTTTTGTCGTCATGCAATGCCTGTTGTGATCATAATGATCTATTTCGACATATCTGTGAGTGACCATTTGTGTGAGATGCAGCAAGCTGTATGACTCCATTTTAGATTGGAAATATCATCGTCCCAGGCTTCCGAGTTCTAAGAGTATGAATGGGACAGAGTCACTTTGTCACATGTTGCATGGAAGTCGTGCTGAACAAAAACAAAGGTTTCTAAAAGAGTATCACATGTATAGCTATAGAGATCACAGTCCCATCTACATTCATAGACTTCACCATCACATCTATACTCATTCAGATGTGGCTGTGAAGTCACATCTATTCAATTCTATTCAATTCAACATCAAGTCAATTCTTTTGTTAAAGAGAGCCCTGTCATATCTGTATCCATGGAGGTCCCAGTTGTACCAATAGCTATAGAGGTTCTAATCTCATTCGTAATGACTGAAGGTGGTGGAACAGCCGGCAGTGTTGCCTCTCATCCCCACGGATCTGACCTCAGGTGGTGCTTGCACATTATTACTGTAGCCACATACAGTAGCTCAGGGCTAACAACTCTGACTGCTAAAACAAAACGGCAATGAAGAATCCTGCGTGTGACGGTGTACTGTGACTCCACCCAGGACTTGCATGACTGACAGTAGTGAAAACGGAGAGGAAGCTACAGGCATGATGAAGGAAGCCCTGGCCGCTGCCAGAGATGGAGGACCCTCATTGCTGCCCTAAAAGCCAGCGGTGTAACGGGCAGAAAATATGCTCATTTTCCTTCCATGTCCCAAAGGTATGCAGGGACATAAAATAGCTTCTGTAAATGAACATTTAGTGTAGGTAGCTATCAAAAGAACCAAAGGGGAACTGATGGGCATGTATGAGAAAATAAATTGGAGGGGTGTAAGGAAATAAGGAAGGAGAATGGGACTGTTGGGATTAGCTTGCTGGAAGCTAGCATGGACCTCCTACACATCATGATATGCAAACTAACATCCACAACAGCGGAGTCCCTGGTCACATTCATTGCTATAGAGGTCACAGTAACTTCCACGTCTACAGAGATCTCTGTCACACCCTAAACACATCCATATCTACAGATATCCCAAAACCATCCAATTACTGTATCATCAATATACAGTACTTGGTATGGCTGACGTAAAGACTCAAGAACAATGACTCATAATCAATGACTCAGCAGCATATATTTTAGATATTTTATTGGTAGTGGCACGTGGCTGGACTATTCCGAATCATGGATTTTCATTGTGGGATCGGAGAGAAATGGTTTTCATTTGGTGCTTGCCTGTATTTCTTTTGACTTTTGCTGAGGAACATGGTAAGAAGCAGCTTATGGATTCAGTGTAAAACTCAATACCACCAAGAAACAAATCAAGATTATGTTCTTTTGTCAAGAGGAATAAGAACTTGGGACTGTTAATGTTCACTGTTCCAGCCCTGAGGGCATTCTCATCATTCTAATCATCCTCCCTGTCTCCTGGAGAATGGATGTTGGGAATCCCAATAAGCTGTCTAATAAAGCTCAGCTCGCCATTTCCTCCCATATAATTCAATGTACTTCTTACTTATGGAACGTAATGAATTTGATTTGTTCCTCTGGCTGCTTGAATCCTTGCTTGTGTACAGTGCTTGCTTGAGAAGAGCAACGATGCAGATTCCAGACTGCAATGTATCATAAATCAGATAACTATTAGTTTCAAGATCTACTCCCTCTGTAGGGCTAGGAATAACCCAATAACAAGGGATTCTGCCTGCTGTTAGAAGCTAATCATACTTTATTCTATAAATTTAACAAAAACACATTAACTTGTGAATTAGTGGCTGTGATCTCTGGATGCTGAATGATTCAGCTCAATGGAACTCCAGGCATTCTTCTAGTTCCTCGGGATTGAGGATATTTATTCTGTCTGGTTTAATGGGTTCTCATTGCTTCATAGAGTCATACAGACAGAAACAGTCCATGCTAAGTATCAAGTATCTATCCATACTAATCCCATTTTCCAGCACTCAGCCAGCAGCCTCCTAATGTTATGGCATTTCAAGTGCTCATCTAAGTACTTAAAATGTTGCCAGAGGATCTGTCTCCACCAGCCACTTAGGCAATGTATGTCAGATTCCAACCACTGTTGGGTGTACACTTCCTTCCTAGAAATCTTTCATTTCTTATCCAAAATTCACGCCTTTTGGTTATAGGGAACCCTACAACAGGGAAAGGTTTCTCCCTCTCTCCCCTCTACTAAACCATTCCCTCATCTCATCTGCCTCTATTCCATGGAAAACAAACCTATCCTTTCTAGTCGTTTTTCATAATGGAAACATTTCATTCCAGACAAGATCTTGGTGAATCTACCAAGCAACCTCTTCAGTGCAATCACATTTTTGCTGTAGTGTAGTGATGAGGAATACATCCAGGATGTCGTCCAACTAGCAGTTATTACATTTGTACCATTATGGCCTAGTCTTCTATTCTATGCCTCTAATGAATGCAAATATCACATACGTCAACTTACTAACATCTGCTTGCCTGCTGGAATTCTTGGGTGTGTGCTCCAAGGTTCTTTGATTCCTCATGAATTACTATGTCCTTCCATTTATTGTGTCCATCCTAATTTTGTTAGTCCTCCAAAATATATCACTTCACCTTTTTTTAGAATGAAATTCCATTTACCATTTCTCTACTTATTTTACCGACTGACCAAGGCCATTATATAGCCAAAATCTGCCTTTCTCACTATTAATAATAATTATCAATCTTTAGGTCATCTATGAACTTCTTAATCACTTCTACATTCATAAGCAGATGAGTAATGTTCAAAAAATTGCAGGACTCTAAGCTCTGGTCTCTGCTGTATATCACTGATCACAGGCTTTCAAGATGCACAATTAATCCTTGTTCATCATGTTCTGCATGCTCAACATAATGGTTAGCACAACACTTTACAGTATAGGTGACATGGGTTCATTTCCCTCTGCTGCCGGTGAAGAGTTTGTACATGCTCCCTGTGACCACATGGGTTTCTCCTGGTGCTCTGGTTTCTTCCTATATTCCAAAGACGAACCGGTTAGTAGGTCAGTTGATCATTGTAATTTATCCCGTGACTTGACTAACATTAAATTGGGGTTGCTGCCACTGCAGCTCAAGGGGCCGTAAGGGCCTATTCCACACTGTATCTTGAAATAAAAAAATAATTAAATTTTTTTCTTACTTTTTGGGTCTGTCCATGTACTGACTATGTCAACTGCATTCACACAATGAGTTTGTTGAAGAAAGGGGCTGTAACAAATCAGTTGCTACCTTTTCAAGTGCTAATTAACCTCAAGGTCAGAACTATTTTCATTAATTTCCTTACTACCGAGGAGGCTAATAGGATGAAGTAAGGAACTGCGGTCTCTACCACAAAGAAATGGGACAGGTGATGGTGGGGTCCATTTCTTCTACTGCTTATACATGAACATGGATACAGGGACTTGTGGCTCTCAATGCCATCCCAGAAAATTTTCTTTCTCCACTCTGGATGATTTTGGGGCAAAGAATGCCAGGAAATGGTGAAGATGTTGCATTTTGTGCATTGGTAGGGATGAAGGAATGTATCACCCCTGTTCTAGCTACTCTGTATTGGCTTTCTGTGTCTTTTAGAATTGACTTTAAAGTTCTCTTACTTGCTTTTGAAGCTCTTAATGGCCAGGGACGGAAATGCATCACAGAATTGTTTTAGTTTTATAATCCTGCTTGAGCTCTTGGATCTTCTTCTGCTGGTCTCTTAAATTTAAACAATCTCCCTCAAAAGATAATTAGCAGGTCAGCTTTTTTAAACTGTGCTCCTAAACTGGGGAATTCAATACTTAAAACTACAAGGGATGCAGACTCAGTTGACATTTTTAAACACCAGTTCAAGACCTTGATTTTAAGTCATATCTTTTTGTTTTTTTTTACTTATATTTTATTTGATTTCCTTTTTATTATTGTTTGTACTATTATCCTATTGTAAAGCACTTTGACATCATCTGTATGAAAAGTGCCCTATAAATAATTTTTTTCTCTCTCAAGGAGGCTTCGAAAGAATTTGAAATGGAGTATTTGTTTCTTGAAGCCTGGTGTCAAGTTTTTGGCCAACAGAGTCAGCTGAGTGTAACTGGGGATGTTGGCCCTGAAGAGTACTCTAAGACCGATTCACTAGTTATTCCAAAGACTTTGGAAGAGTTTGCAGGGACGGTATTGAATGTGACATGGGGTGAACTCTGGTAATTTGCCATCCTACAAGTTATCACAAGATGTCCGGCAGGCTAATGCTAAGAGAGAGCTACGGATACCAGTCTCAAAGATATCACCACCAGGCTCAAAGACAGCTTCTGTCCCACTGTTATCAGATTCCTAAACCTACCTCTTGTACAATAAGATGAACTCTTGGTTTCACAATCTATCTTGTTATGATCTTACACTTTATTGTTTACCTGCACTCACTCTTTCAGTAGCTTATACATTTTATTCTGGATTGTTCTTTTACCTTAATTCTAGCTCAATGCACTATATAACAACTTGATCTATATGAACTGTATGCAAGTCAAGCTTTTTACTGCATCTTGCTACATGTGATGATAATAAGCCAAAAGCAATAGCAAAGCCAAAAACCAATAGGATTGATGAAACTGACACGAGCCTCCTTAGGATGCAATAATTAATCTCATATGAAATAACACAGTGAGCAGGAGAGTGGTGAAAGTCAAAGCAGTTACCCAAAAACATGTACCATTTAGAATCAACGATCAAAGCTGTTATCTATGAGAAAAGTACAAGATAGTGTGAACATCAATTTCACTCTCTTTGAATGAGATTGACTGAAGTTTTGTAAAATGCTGAAGTCTCCCTTCAGTGTAACGTTCCAATGATATGTGGCACAGAACACCTATTACATTTCTCAACAGGAGAGGTAACAGGAATAAATGACCATGGAGATACAGTGGATTCTAGTTAATTAGCCACTGGTTAATCAGAGCAGTTGCTTATTTGCCACACTCTTAAAGAAGAAAACCAAATCCAGAAAATTGGGCTGGGATCCCCTTTGTTTATTTAGGACACAGTGCTGCTTAATTGGGGCAGGAGGCTTGATGCTAGTTCTAACTAGCGTCAATCACATGCAACTGTGTGGGTGTTAGATGCTACACCATACTTAAAACAAACAGTTTTTAAATAGTGTCAATTGCATGTGCTTGTGTTCAAAAACAGTGATTTTTGTCACTGATAGTTGCCAAGAAATAAGCAGTAAGACAATTTAGAACTGTTTTGCTCACTGCTGTTTCAAGCATTCAGGCCAGAAATGGCCGGGAGTGAAAATGAGATGATTTTATAGTTAGATACTATAAAGAATCTAAATTTTCTAAAGACAAACATCTTGAATGTCACAATGAGAATGTAGATTTGGAGGATGTAATCAGCAATACCATTGTATGAAGGCAGTCCATTATCTGCACTAAGTGTCTGCTCTGAGTTTGTTCATTTACAGTCAATCAAAAGAACACCATCAAACACTATTTGGAACTAATACACAGTTTTATAGCAAAATAGTACTACTTGTATTCTAATTTGTTCTGCATTTCATTTAAAGACATCATTTGGTATTCAGTTTGCCTTTTTCATCTTTTTAACTATTACCATAAAACTTCAGCTAATGGGAGTATTCACTTAATTGGGCCAAAATGGACTGGTCTCAATGTGACCCAATTAACTGAATACACTGTATTCATTTTCCCATGGATTAGTAAGTAATAAGGAAGGCAAGCTTAGATTCAGTGAAAATGGAGTATTGCTCGAGGAATTGGTAGCCCAAGAACTGAAGAATTTCCAAACTTTCATTGTAGCCAGTGGTAAAACCATGGGAAACTGGTTAACATGCTTGATTGATATATTCTTCCAGGGTGTGATCAGCAACTGTTGTGGGGCTAGGCCACTGGGTGAAGTGGGAGAGTGCTCTTGAAGGGATGAGTAGTGACACTTCAGGTGGATTTTTGCAACATCTGGGTCACCAAATAGACCATTTATTGATGATAATCAATAAATGATTCTTCCTAGTTTCTTCCTAGTTCTTCCTAGTTTCCTTATGCAATTATCAGGCATCTGAAGAGAATTACTTCAGGTGCCTACCACTTTAGGCCTCTGACAAAGATGCTTCAGTATTCCCCAGTCAGCCTATCATCAGAAATACACAAGTGTGGAATGTTAACTTTCCTCTGCAACCATTTTCATCAGATGTATCCCAGAATGGAGATCTTCACTCCCCCTCCCTACAACTGATGTACAAGCTCACTCCTCCCTTCAGAATGTACAGGATATGTATTTTTTTTATCTCTGCAGAGTCTGAAATCTTTTTGTGATTTTGTATTTTTGTCAGTTCTGAGATCCCTTTAAAAGATGGTTTGGGTGATGCTGTGTGGCCAAAATATGTGGATGTTTGAAAGTGCTTGAAGGCACAGGCAGCTATCGTGATTTAAAAACCTATAAATCTCCTGTGGAGTCGAGAGAGGAGAGTGGAGGTCAGTGAGAGGGAACGCTGTTTCAATTTATTTTGGAACGATAGCCTTTATTGGCCTGCAGCAAGTGATAGTTTGATCTGTTTCCAAGTTGTATCTCTTTGCCTTTGATCTGCTCTGTCAACTCTGGGTCAGCTTCATAAACTCTAAATCAGCAATGCACATTTCTCTGCAACTAAAATGGCACAGGAAAAGGACTAAGGGGAGCCAAGTTCATTACCGAAATAAAAGTAATGGACTCCTTCGAAATGGAAAATGGTCAGTGCATTAAACAACAGTGCATATTAATATCGCTGTATATCCTGGTGTTTTGTAACATGATTTAACAATCCACTCTGATCTATCTACTTGTGTACAGTTTTCGCCATGATGCATTTCTCTTATGTTTTATCTGGATCTAATAGCTGAATATTTGCAGTTAGCCACTAGGGGTTGCTGCTTTATCAGAGTTACCGCCAGCCTTTTATCATTTTCCAGCTCGTCATTTTGGTTTCCCAGTAAAGCTCGATTGTGTAATAATCAAAATATATTATCTTTGCAATTGTGTTATAGCAGAAATTCCCCTTCCAGGAAACAGTTCAAGTGATACTAATTTATATGTGAAAAGGATTTTTCCGATCAGAGCTTGTGTGAACCACGAGAGAGAAATGCATGTCTCTGGAACTGTAGTCCTTTCCCATCTGGCACCCTCAAGACAGGAGGCCATCTGGGGATTAAAAAAATATCTTTGATCTTCCTTTTTTTTGGGATATTTGTATACTCTTTTCTTCTACCATGTGCTTGTAGACTAATAGATGTCTGTGTAATTCTGATTTCCAGAACTTCATGAATGCACATATCACTACTGATTAATAGGATAACTGATAGAAACTCTGATTCCGAAGCTATATTTGGCAGAGGCAAGGTTAATCAAATGGTTATGCGATTTAAGGATTTTAAACTGAGTCTAGACATCAAATTAACTAAAATTGTTTTAGTGATTTTAATAATAACATACAGCCTGTGTAAAAACTGTTCACACCACAAAATAAAAGCACAAACTACCAGTTTCCTAAGCAGTCCACCAACAGTTGCTCACAGATTGTTAAACACATGCATTTGTTATACTGAAAAGATAATAACAGGCATCTGTTCTAAGCATTTGATGATAGATGTCTGTAAAGGTGTTTTAAATCTGTGTTTACTGACAGAAAATGGATGTTACTTACTTGCCCTGATTTACACATGAATAGCACTAAATCTTAATTTGCTCTGTGGTCTTCAATGTGTGCCGTCGCTGAGTGTACCTTTCACACACAAGTGCCAATGTAAATTACATATCAATGAGTGTCAAAAACTTGTTCACTCACATTTCCCAGTTCAGGGGCTAACTGCTTCTACAATAACCTGCACTGTACACGTCCATGCAGGTGCTATCTGTCTCAAAGGGCAGGTTGTTTCAGTAAGGAAAGACTATTTAAATGCTCAGCCTTTGGAAATAAGGAAAGAAAACATAAGCAAATCCACCATGAATCTCAAATGTGCTTCACAGTCAATAAAGTGATTTTTTAAAATTTGGAGATACTGCATGGTCCAATGAGTCCACACTGCCCAATTTCAACCATGTGACCAATTCATATCGAAACCCCCACGGTCACGGGGAGAATGTACAGACAGCACTGGGAATTGAGCCCAGGTCATTGGTGCTGTAATAGGGTTACACTAATTGCTACACAGCACTCTCTGAAGTGCAACCATTGTTATTCTTGATCATTGTTATCTGTGAGAAAAGATTCGGCAAACGATATTTGCTTAGCAAGGCCCGCTAGCAGCAGTGAATTGCATGGCGAGTTATTATTTAAGCTAGTAACTGGGGAGTGACCATTGTCCGGGGAAGAGAGAGATGCTCAGTTCTTCACTATTCAATGTACAGTACTGCTCACTGTTAAATTTCAGGGATACTAAACACTGGATAATTCTCTAGCTACAGTGAAGCTGTGCTTCCTGAAGTTTGCAGAGACTAATTTTTTGCTAAGCAAATATAGGCTTCACTCAGTCAAATTCTGAATTGATGTTTGGTCGGGGAATATCACAGATTCAGTTTACAGTGTAGGAGAGCCTAGTATTCTCAACTTATTTTGCACCTGGAACAATGTGCACTGTATATAAAATAGATGCATGCACAGATGCTAAGATCCCAGTCATTCCTACTAAGCAATAAAAACCTATTCTGAGGAACTAGTCAAGATTCAGAAGTTTATTTGTTTAAATTTAAAGATAATGCATGGGCAGTTTGTACTGTTACGTATAGTGGATTCTGGTTGATTGTGAAGCATTAGGCCCACAATACTTTGGCCCAGTTAAGTGGCTGACCCAATTAGTCAAAATTTCATGGAAGCAGTTAAAAAGGTATAAAAAAGACAAGCTTACCATTTAACTGAGTAACGAATTATGTATTTGTTAAATACAGAACAAATTAGAACACAACTAATATTACTACTATAAAAATACTTAGTTTCTAATAGTTATTGATGGAAGAATTCATCCAGTGTACACTGTTGTGTTCTTCTGATTGACTGTAAATGAACAAAATCAGTGCAGACACCTAGTGCAAATAAAGGACTGCCTTCATTGCCTTTCTGCATGAAGTAGTGTTGTAATCCAACAATAAATTTCCTGGCATCCTGGCATCGCATAATGCCCATTCTCCTTGCATTTTATCTTGCTGATGTATCAAGCGTGCAGTTGTAGATTTCAGCACTCCAGTTATTTTTGCCAGCTGACAATGAGTGGTGTTAAGCGGATAGCTTTTAATTTGGTCCAATAGGGTAATTTTTTCAGCTGGTGTCAAACCTTTTTGAGGCATCTTGACAAGCCGTTGAATTTTTCAAAGGCAAATAAAAAAGCAAAATGATAAAAAATCACTCCTTTTTGAATCGGCATCCGTCGGCCCAAATGGATAACTTACCATAAGCACATGCAACTAATGTTACTTAAAAACTGTTCACTCTGAGCACAGTGTGGTATCCAATGGCCACACAAATGCTCTCAATTAGTTTTTGTTCTTTAAGAGTGTTCACAAATAAGCAGATACCCCGATTAACCAATGGCCCAAATAACCAGAATCCAGTGTATTTTCTTCACATTGTGAGACCACTAGAATAGCAGAAGTGTAAATGAGTCACTGCTTCATCTATAGAGGCTGACTGGATGGTCGGAAAAGAGGCACAGAGACAGGGAGGTGGTGATTGATTTTAGGAGGAAGAGGTCTGTGACGAGTCCTGTATACGTTCTGGGAGAAGTTGTTGTGGTAGTGGAGGAGTACAGCTGCTTGGGTGCTCAGCTCAACAACAGACTTGACTGGCAGACCAAGGCTGTTTACAAGAAGGGGATAAGCAGACTCTAAGAAAGCTGAGATCCCTCAACATGTGCAGTAGTATGTTGGAGATCTTTTAACATCAGTCTGTTGTAGTGAGTGCAGTCTTCTTTGCAGCTTTATGCTGCTCCTCCAACATCGGTGCCGGTGATGCAAAAAGACTAAATAAACTCATCAAAAAGGCTGGATTCATCCTTGGCCACAAACAGGAATCTTTTGAGTTAGTGGTGGAGAGGACGTCACTAAACAAACTGTTATCCATTATGGACAATCAGATATATCCTCTCCATGACTGACTGAATAAGCAGCGGAGCCCCCTTTCGAACAGACTCATTCAGCTCCGCTGTCACAAGGATCGTTACAGAAAATGTTTCCTACCAGATCCCTGTTGTACGTTATTATTGCACAGTATTGCACATTATTGCGCATAGGCACATTATTATTGTATATATTACTCTGTACTGTATTATTAGTTAAGTCTGTACACTGCTAAGTGTGTTTTTAAATGTTGCTGCTGTAACGAAAGAATTTCCCACTCAGGGTCAATGGAGTACTTATTATTATTCGTGGATGCAATTGCATGGAAAGAGTGGAGAATGGTTATGGGGATGGCAGGTAAATGAATCTCAAGGTTGTATATGGCATAGATACTTTGATAGTCAATTTACGTTGAACAGTAGATCACTGAGTTGTTAAAGGAAGAGTCTCTTTGAAATGCTGAAAAGGTCGGGGTGGGAAACGTGTGCTGCTGGTGGAATCTTGCAGAATGTGGCAGAAATTAGAAGTGGCCCATTTAATGCAAAGGCTGAAAGGTGGGTGGGGGGAGAACTGAGGATCACAGGAAACTGAGGAACAGAAGGAATGAGAGCGAAGATGCAGGACATCGATGAGAGGTACAGAAAGTGAGCAGTGTGGCATATTTGTTCAATGAGAGGACATTTTCAGCAGTCAGTTGACTGTATCAGAGGAAGAGAGTGAACCAGGACTGTGTTCATGGAAGAAGTTTGATCCCTTAGATGGTGTTGTTGTGGGACATGAGGAACTGTGTGTTCATGATTCACTTCTGTCCACGAAATTGTAAACTGTTGATGTAGCAGGGGCTCACCAAAGAGACTGGTTTGGGAAGAAAGAAGGAAGACAATTTAGGAAGAAGTAAATCCAAGGGAGAAAGAAAGAGCAGGGTGACATGAGTCCACTCACCCAGCCTTACAGGACAGGAGGTTAAACGGGCTGTGTGGAATGGCATACTACAAACCTGAGGCTTTGGAAATGAAGATCTTCCAATAGGACAAGGTCTGAGACTGCATGAGAGACAGCTGATGTTTTACCCTCGTCCAGAGAGAGTTAGGAAATTATAGCTGAGAGCTGATGTTCGGCCTCTGTGAGATCGCTCAGGAGATGATTGATGAGATTGTCTTCTTTATTGATCCAGCTTTATCACCACCTAGTTTGGCTGGCATCCTTGATGTTGAGTATTTCACAAACAGGAAAGGCAGCACTGTGAGCAGGGACTGAATCAGAATCAGGTTTATTATCGTTGTGTGAAATGAAGTGAAATGCATTGCTTTGTGATAGCAGTACTGTACAAAGACAAAAAATTACCACAAGTAAAAAATAAGTAAATATTCCAATGTGGTGGTGTCCATGGACCATTTAGAAATATAGCAGAGGGGAAGAAACTGTTCCTAAGTTGTTGAATGTGTGTGTCTTCAGGCTCCTCTTACTTGGCAGTAGTAATGAGAAGTGGACCAGCCCTATACTGAGGGTCCTTCTACTTCTTCCTTGAGTTTTTACGGCAGTTGGCATCCACACTGTTGCATTACTGCCAACTGAGTGTCCTTAAGGATGGATCTGCCTTCTTTAGGAACAGCTTCTTGAAGATGTCTTCAATGGTGGGATGATGTGCATGTGATGGAACTGGCTGAGTGTAGAACCCACTGAAGCCTCTATGCTTTAGAAGCTCCACATCAGGTTGACATGCAACCAGTCAGAATGCTGTCCACACTACATCTGCAGAAAATTGCAAGGTTGCATGCCAAATCCCCTCAAGCTCCTAATGAAGTAGAGCTGCGGACTGCTGCTTTCGTGATTGCATCAATGTTTTGGACCCAGGACAGCTCCCCTGAGATGTTGATGTCGAGGAACTTAAAGCTGGGGTAACACATGTGAATTAGAACAATCTGATTTGACTTCTTTGTGGTGTGAACTAAATCATGACTGGAGTGAAAATGAAAATAAAAATTATATTAACTCATGTCTTAAGTAATATCAATTTTGCAAAGTAAAGTCAATGCTGCTGCTGATTTTCCTGGCTGCTCAGTATTTTGGTGACCTAAAGTTTGGAAGTTCTGTACTAATCACTTTGAACTGCTGCCAGCATTGTGCTTTGTGCCAATGGGCACTGGGCAACTGTGATCCACTGGTCTATGCCTAAAAATCAAGGCACAAGTTTAGCTAGAGACTCAGCTGTGTTTATTATTGAATCAACCCCCAGCCTGTCAACGTAGTCATGGGTGAGCTGAGTTACAGTTCCTTGAACCCACCCATATT
This sequence comes from Hypanus sabinus, assembly GCF_030144855.1. Lineage (NCBI taxonomy): Eukaryota > Metazoa > Chordata > Chondrichthyes > Myliobatiformes > Dasyatidae > Hypanus > Hypanus sabinus. The sequence goes on along the minus strand of NC_082716.1, from coordinate 41,521,297 downwards.
CCGAATGATGAAACATAGCTTCAGGGCTGATGTCTGACATTTAGTAATTGGCTAAAAATATCACTTACTGGCACAGCTTCATTGCAATTTATCAGATTACGGAACACCAGTGTGGGGTGAGGTAGGAAATGCTTGAATGTTAATGTGAGGTGGAGAAGTCCATGCTAAAGGCAATTAGTTTGTGAATATAATCAGGATTTAGCTAGAGGGATTAAGAGGGGAAACTGCAAAGCACGCTTCTGATTGGGGCCAGGGATTGTGCCCAAAGGGAGGGGTTGGTCAGCAGAGGCAAGGGCCCCATAAATCATCTTCAGGACATCAGTAAAATATGCTTGTTTATAGTGATTCTTCACTATAAACCGTAAATAGGATAGGTTTCAAAGGATATGGTCGAAGACAGACACATGGGACTAGCTAAATTACTCAACTTGGTCGGTAAGGATGAGTTGCGTCGAAGGGCTTGTTTTCTGTGTGCATAGCTCGAATTCTCAAAAGCTACCAGATTTAAATTCCTGTATCCTGTAAATATCTGGTTGGCGCTAAGGTGGAAGGTTGGGTGGTACTGTTGGAGAAAGATTCTCAAAATCAGCCTCTGTAGGTAGATTCTAATGCATATGCTTGGCCTTGAGCAGTACGTTCTTCCCTGAAAATTATTAGTAAAACTTACACCTACTGCTTTTTGTAAGAAGACTCTCAGCCTTTGCACAAAGAACTGCTTCCAATCTTCTTTCATGAATGGCCTGCCTGTTATTTTAAGGTTATGTCAGACACAATTCAGCCTGGCCCTGAAATGATGCCTTGTGATAGAAGCAGATGAACACAATGTCATTACTTTCTCTGCCCTCAGTGGAAACATTATTCTGTTTAGAACAAATAGGGTTAATGCCTCCTTGCACACAGAGGAATTTCACAAATGTATTTAATTGGCATTATTTTCCATTATGTAATTGAAGAGCTTTATGTTTATGGTACTTGATGCAATCCATGAGACAGTTAAGCAGAGTTCAGGATGAAACACAAAAATAGGACCAAGCACTTCACCTGCCTGCCAGGCTTGAAATACAGCAGGGCTTCCGAGGGTCAGCTAGCTATTAGCAATGGTGGATGGTTGACTTTTCAAAACTCTTAACTAGATTTCAGGGACTGTCAATCATGTTTGCTTTTTGGGGGAAAGCTGAGGTGTCCCCAGAAGCATGTGCATTCACCCTTCTAAGCAGCTGGCAAGTGTAAAAATCAGGATAATTGGTGCCTAATTTCTAACTCCTCAACTTTAAATTGATCTATTTGTTAATAGTATCTATTGTATAATATGTATGGTGTGGGTGAGACCTCACTCTCCTTCCTTTCACAGTCCATATGTTTTGGGAATGTAAAGATGACCTTTGCCATTGTGGCACTGATTCATTGGGAGCCTTCTTCGAACAGTATGAAGCTGCCAGCTCACTTTGTTGGGAAATTTCCATTCATCTGATGCTGCCTTTCCATTACTGCATTCTCAAAAGGAGCAGCCCCAATCACGGGCCTGTCATATCAATGAAGCAACAGCAGACACCTCTGACAACTCAGAGGCAGAACAGAGAGCTTTTATTTCATCCCAGCTGCTGAAAGCAATTGTGAGCTACCCCCAGCTTTCTTTCAGCTTCAGCTGAGCTGAAGCCCCAAGAAAAAGAGCGATGTTCCTACAGCAGGAGACACTTGTATCTTGGAACTTAAGAATGACGGCAGCAGAACCAAACTTAAAAAAAAACTTAAGTGTGCTGTTATTTGTCTGCTGTCGCCAGGAACACAAAACTTCCTCCCCCCCCCCCCCCCCCAAAAAAAGAAAGAATTCAGCAGACTAAATTTCCAGTAAGACAGGCTAAATCTCATCCACTCTGGGTCTGGGTCTGTGTCAGTGCTTTATAGACTCATAGCTATACAACAGCAGAACAGGCCATTCAGCCCAAGTCAACATGCCTACCTGAGCTAGTCCCATTTGCTTGTATTTTGCCAATATTCCTCTATCTGCCTATGTGTCTATACCGATTTCAAATATTCTAATTGTACCCATCTCAACCCCTTCCTCTGACAACATGTTTCATAGACCCACCTCTGTGAGGGGGTGGGGGAGAAGTGGTCCCAAGGTTCCCTTTAAATCTTTCTCATCTCACCTCTTAAATGCCACCCCCTAATTGTAGACTTCCCTATGCTGAGAAAAAGACTGTTCCCCTCACGATTTTATATACCCTTATAAGGGTACTCCTCTTTGCTTCAGGAAAACAGTCTTGGCCTAACCAGGCTCACACTACAAGTTAAGCTCTCCATACCCAGTAACATCCTATTCGGCACCCTTTCTCAACTTGATAACAACCTTCCATAGCTCAGCAATCAGAACTATAGACAATCCTCCAAGTGTGGTCTCACCAAGATCTTGTACAGCTGTAAAATGTCACCTCGACTCTGACCAATTCAGGCAAATGTGCCAACTCCACTTTGACCACCCTTTCTACGTATGTTACCACTTTGAGAGAACTATATATATTTACCCTGACGAATCTCTTGAGTTAGAATGTTGGCAAGGGCTCTACCAATATCTTACCCTGGTTTAATTTTCCAAAGGGTAACATTTTGTATTTGTCAGAATTATCTGCCATTCCTTGGTTCATTTCCCCAGCTGATCTTGACCCTGATGTAACCCTAGATAACCTTCTTTACTGTCCACCAATTTTGGTGTCATCCACAAACCTATCTTGTCACCCATATTCTCATCAAAATTGTTAATATCGATGACTAACAACAGAGGACCCACCATTGGGCCCTACAACACACCCCTGCCCACAGCCCTCCAATGAGAAAAAAAACAAACCTCCACTACTGCGCTGATTCCCAACACTAGGCCAATTTTGGATAGCTGACCATAGATCCCATGTGATCTAACTTTCCAGAACAGCCTGCCATGTGGGACCTTTACATAGCCCCTGAGTTTCAAAGTTCAAGTTCAAAGTAAATTCATTATCAAAGTACCTATGTCACCATATACAATCCTGAGAATCATTTTCTTGCGGGCATTCACAATCAGCACAAGAAACACGGTAGAATCAATGAAAGCCCACAACCAACAGGACAGACAAACAACCAATAATAGTAATAAATAAATAAACAAACAATAAGTATTGAGAACATGAGATGAAAGATACTTGAAAGTGAGACCTTAGGTTGTGGGAACAGTTAAGTGATGGGGCTAGTGAAGTTATGCTCTCTGGTTCAAGGGCCTGATGGTAAGTCCTGAGGCTCATATACCTTCTTTCTGATGGTAGCAGCAAGATGAGAGCATGGCCTAGATGGTGGGGGTCCTTGATGATTGATGCTGCTTTCATATGATAGGGCTCCGTGGTGGGGTGGGCTTTACCTGTGAAGGACTGGGCCGTATCCACTAATTTTTGGTAGGCTTTTCCATTCAGGGGCATTGGTGTTTCCATATCAAACCATGATACAACCAACCTATATACTCCATCGCATGTCTATAAAATTTTATAAATATTTTAGATATCATGTCAAATCTTTGCAAACTTCTAAGAAAGTAGAAATGCTGCTGTGTATTCTTTGTAATGACACTTAGATGCTGGATCCAGGACAGATCCTCTGAAATGGGGAAGTTCATGTAAACAATGTCTGCCTTCATCAATCCTCTTGGTCACCAAGTATACTTCAAAATCCCTTATACTCAAGTGATTTACAAATCCAGCTGTTAATGCTTGACATATCCTGTTTCCTATCTAGACTTTCAATATCCTTCAACAAACAGGGCTTCATAATCATGCCACCCTTTCCCTGCACTCTCACAGGACTATATCAGCCCTGAACTCTTGCAGTCTCACTTGTAAAAGCCTCCCATTTGCCAGGGATCCCTTTACCTGCTAACCACCTCTCCCAATCACCCTTTGCAAGTTCCTTTCTAATGGTATCAACATCAAAGTGCCAAAGGTTCATTCCAGAGAAGAATGGCCTGCCCTTGTTACAGTAATAGCATGCCCATCATCACCGTGCAACAATATCTGCCATCCACAAGTGTGGTACCGCAGAAATTGTTTGTAGTGATCTCCTGCTCCTCTCCTGGCTGTTCTGTTAGTGTTCAGATATATAATTAGTGATTTTAAGGTCATGTTCGATGTATGTTGTGTGTTTAGGGGATATGTAGGTATTCCTGACAGGGCATTGTTATTGCCTGTCCCTAATTACCCTGGAGAAGGTGGTCATGATCTCAGCCTTTGATAGGAAAGTTCAGGAATTGGACCCAATAGAGATGAAGAATAATTCCAAGTTAGAGTGGTTTGTAGTATTTTGAGGATGGCATATACCGTAGCCACTCTGCATTGTTTGTGAGTGGGATACCAGTCATGTGACTATTTTGTCCCGTTAAGCTTCACAGAAGTCATTGGTGTGGCAAGTGGACAGTGTTGACGAATGGACCAGGTGAAGAGAATTGACTCAAATGTCACTTCATTTCCCTCTACAGATTCTACCAGACCCAACAAGTTCCTCTTTTTTTTTTGGCTGAAGTAAACATTATTTTATTATTTCTGCAACTTGTTCCATGGACAATAAAAAGGCTTTAGGTGATCAAGAAGTAAGCCATTCACTCTGGAATACCCACCTTCTACAGAAATGTAAATTCTTGGATTAATGCTGGATATATCTCATGCTGGAAGAAGGCTATTCAGCCCATTGTGATCATGCTGACTGCCAGGGAGCAATCTCATTGGTCATAGAGTCATAGAATGCTACAGCAAAGAAGCAGACCCTTTGTCCTTTCTAGTCTGTGCTGTACCATTAATCTGTCTAGTCCCATCGGCCTACACCTGGATCATAGCCTTCCATACCCATTCCATCCAAATTTCTTTTAAGAGTTGAAATCAGCCCTGTATCCACCACTTTCACTGGTTGTTTTTTCCACACTCTCACCACCCACTAAGTGAAGAAAGGAGCTGTCCATCATGTTCCCCTTAAACTTTTCACCTTTCACCCTTAACCCATGACCTCCAGTTCTAGTATCACCCAGACTCAGTGGGAAAAGCCTGCTTGCATTTACCCTATTTATACCCTTTCATAACTTTGTAAACCCCTATCAAATTTTCCCTCATTCTCCTAAGATCTAGGGAATAAAGTCCAAACCTATTCAACCTTTCTATATAACTCAGGTGCACAAGTCTCAGCAACACACTTGTAAATTTTCTCTCCACTCTTTCAATCTTATTTGACATCTTTCCTGTAGGTTGATGACCAGAACTGCACATGATAACTCTTAACAACAACTTATACAACTTTAGCATGACATCCGAACTCCTCTACTCGGTACTTTGATTTATGAAGGTCAATGTGCCAGAAGTTTTCTTTATGACCCTATCTACCTATGATGGCATTTTCAAGGAATTATAGATCTGTTATCTACCACATCTAGATCACTCATCTACAGCACTCCTCAATCCTTTACCACACTCTGTACGTCCTCTGGTCCTCCCAAAGTACACCACTTCACACATGTCCACATTAAATTCACCTGCCATTTTTCAAACTGGACCAGATCCCACTGCAAGCTTTAATAGCCTCCATCACTGCCCACCATGCCCCCAATCTTGGTATCATCTGCAAATCTGCTGATCCAGTTTACTAAATTATCATCCAGATCATTGAAATAGATAACAAACTACAACAGACCCTCTGATCCTTGTGGTACACTACTAGTCACAGGCTTTCAGTCCAAGAAACAACCATCTACAACCACTTTCTGGCTTCTCCCAGAAGCCAATTACTACTTCAATTTATTACCTCATTTTGAATGCCAAGCAACTGAACCCTCATAACCAACTCCCATATGGGACCTCATCAAAGGCCTTGCTAAAGTCCATGTAGACAACACCTACTGCCTTGCCTTCATCCACTTTCCTGGTAACTTCCTCAAAAAATAACTCTAGAATTTTGGTTAGACATGACCTACCACATACAAAGTCATGTTGACTATCCCTAATCATTCTGTGACCATCCAAATGCTATATATTCTGTCCCTTACAATACATTCCAATAACCTACCGACTACTAATATCAAGTTCACTGGCCTATAATTTCCTGGCTTATTCTAAGAGATATTCCTTAATAGTGGAACAACATTAGCTATCCTTGAATGCTTGTGCATGTTGCCTGTGGTTAAGGAAGTTTTAAATATCTCTACTTGGGCACTAGCTTTCCACGGAGTCTGAGGGAACACCTTATCAGGTCCTACGGTTTTATCCGCACTAATTTGCTTCAGGATGGCAAACACCACCTCCCTGGTAATCTGAACCTTGGTAAACTTGGTCCATAATCTCGTTGTTGTTTTGCCTCACTTCTATAGACCTGATATTCATCTCCTGAGTAAATACAAATGCAAATACATCTCTTTTGCTGCATGCATAGATAGTCACTCTACTCTTCTAGAGGACCAATCTTGACCCTTGTTATCCTTTTGCTCCTAATATATCTGTAGAAGCCCTTGGGATTCTCTTTCATCTTGTCTGCGAGAACAATCTCATGCCAACTCTTAGCCCTCCTGATTTCCTTCTCTTGCACTTCTTATACTTCTCAAGTACCTCATATACCTGCTTAGCACCTCCTTCTTAACCAAAGCCTCAATATCTCTTGAAACCCAAGGTTCTCTTAACCTGTTTTCCTTGCCTTTTATACTGACAGGATTATGCAAACACTGTACTCTCAAAGTTTCACTTCTGAAGTCTTCCCACTTACCAAATACACCTTTGCTAGTGTTACGTATCCCATAACTGGATAACTTACCAGCAAAGATAGAGAGGTCTGTTGAAGTCTGATGTCACTATTTTCAAACGTTTTTATTTATAAAGGGGCACAAAAGTAAGGTTAATGCAAACATTCAGATAATGCACATCACCAATATGCAATCTAAAGTCCGGATATAGTCATAATCATCATTAATCTCGGCTGTTGTCTAGGGGATAATGTTTTTCTGTCCATTGGAAATCTAAAGAGTCATTCAAAAGTCTTTCGAGGAATTGCTGGGTGTCACGTGTCTTAGAGGAATCGGTGAGAACGAAAAGAAGACTTACCCGTATCTTTTTGACCACTCCGTTAAAAATCAGGGGAGCGTTGGTCTCCCCGTTGTTAGTTCGAAGTCCTTCTCGGTATTATCAGCCACCTGCTCCCCAGGCAAAGGAGTTAGGAGCACACGTGGCGTTGAGTGGCTTCCAGCTCTCCCGGGAGCGTTGAGCGAGCAAGTTCCTCTGGTGCATCGCTAGGGTACTGCCTCCTGCAGTCCACTTTTATCTTTACTTGCAGAGTTGTAGCTGTCCATCAAAGTAGGGGGATGCAATCTCCACCCCCACATGGCCCGAGGGTGTTCAGGTTCATGGTAGTTGTCACGTAGCCGGGACTTGCACGTGACACAGGTGCCTCTAAGAACAAATGGTCAAAACCGTCTCTCACTTCCGAGTCCCGAATTAATAGCGATCTTGCGATTCTCTGGAAGGAGGGGGCTGCTCCTGCTCCTTCGGCCCCTCAGAGCTGTGGTACATTCATAACACTAGAAAACAACCTGTCCCAATCCACACTTGGCCTTTCTCCGATTTAGAATGTCAACCCGATGACCAGATCTATCCTTCTCTCTAATTATCTTGAAACTAATGGCATTATGATCACTAGATGCAAAGTGTTTCGCTACACAAACATCTGTCACCCATACTGTCTCATTCCCTAATAGGAAATCTAGTATCGTCCTCTGTCCACTTGGGCCTTGATGTATTGATTAAGAAAACTTAACTAAACACAATCTGACTAACTCTATCCCATCCTGCTCTTTTGCTATACAGGAGACCGGGTCAACTTGTGGGAAGTTAAAATCACCGATTATCACAACCTATTGTTTCTATCTTCCTTCTCCCCACACCTCTATTACTTATTCTGCTCCATTCATAGATTCCTGATAGATATCTTTTTGCATTAAGTAAGAGAAGCTAGTAAGCCAGCCAGCACATTTTTGGGATGTAGTAAGAAAATGAACCTCTCAGAAGGAAGCCACAAGGTCACGAAGGGAGTTTGCGAACCTCACACTCGAGATCAGGTCCAGGTGGCTGTGACGTGACAGCTCTAAATTCTGTGCTACTGGGTGATCATACCAATGGCTTCTTTAGTAACAAGGCAAGGAGTCTGCAAGACTATAGCACTTACTCTGCATTAAGGAACTAAGGAAGAATTAATTAATTAGTGCTGTAATTCAATCATATTTATGCCTATTTTGCAAACATATATTTTAATGAGCGGCCAGCAGAAGTGGTGGATACAGGTTTGATTTTAACATGTAAGAAAAGTTTGGATGAGTATCTGGATGGAAAGCATTTCGAGGGGTCTGGTCCTGGTCCTAATAGTTTGTCATGGATTAGATGGGTTGTAGGGCCTATTGCTGTGCTGTAGTGGTCTATGATGCTGATTGAATTTTCAAAAAATACTGTATTTTCACGTATAGTAAAGATATCTTGCTGCCACTCTCTCCAGTTGCTTCTCAGCATGGTAGATTTTGAATCATTAACTTAAATTGCCTTGTGTACACCACGAGAGATACCTGTTAATAGAACTGCTATAGCTATGAAGGATGCAAATACCTCATAGGTGCAACCCTCATTTAGCAGTGAAGTGTGGAATACAATCTCTGGAGAACCAGACAGTGAGCAGACAATTTAGAACTCTTACATGAGTAGTGGTTGAACCGTGAGTACCTAGAGGCCTCCTGGTACTGCTAACGAGAGCGTATAAAATTCAAGCCTCGAGGCATCAGCTTCCAGACACAACACCCGGTTTCTACATTTGATATACCAGTTTAGAATATTCGAGAGTTGTTTCATTGGTACCACTACAAATCAACCCAGTGAAACTTGTTTTCAAGTAAAAGTCATATACATATTTTAATTATACACTGCATATAATCCTGACCCAATTTGAACAACTTAATCTCCCACCAACTGGGGCTAATGGATTAATATTGGGAATTTGCTGCGGAGCATGGACGGTGTTTTCACTTTGCATGCAGCTATTCTGATTTATAATCATTTTCCTTGAATGATTATAAGCATGACTTCATTCAGTAGCTGCCTGGGAGTAGGAAGGAGGCATTATCAACATTATACATAAGCCAAACACAATTTAATAGTATTTCTATTTTCAGAAACTATTTTATACTTAATGGTTCTTGTATATTGTGCTTTTTTTAAAATTTTACAGCTGTCATCAATAAAACTTCAAATTGCATTCAAAGGCTGACCTTAAAGGAATGGAAATACATTGCATGTTTTATCTTGGTATCATCCAAGACACCTCATAATAATGTAAGGAGTAGGGGCAGCAGAAGGCCAGGAAGTTTACATATTGATAAATGATTCACCTTGTGAATTTCACTTGGTGATGTTGTGTACAGTGTTACAGCACCATTGCCTTATGAAGTCCTAGGCATCACTCTATTTCTGGCACAGTACCGGCTTTCTTTTAGTTCATTGATATATCTATAGAAGTCATGCTGTAATGAAGAACATTTACTATAAGAATGATAGAATTGTATGAGCAGGGTGGGGCAGGAATGATGAGACACTGAACAAATTAACTACTTCACTTTGAAAACATTAAACTGTATTTTTGGCAGGAGATCAGTTGAGTTCATTCAGGTTAGCAATAGAAACTTTCCACACTGTCTTAAACACTTGCTAAATACAGACACCCCGATGTTTATATTGGCTAGAAATTACGTATGATGCTGTTTTGAGACTATGATTCAATCCCAGATTACATCTCTGTCATTATTTAAACTGGGTGATTAATACATGTAATTATGAAACTACCAACCTTTCACCGGGAGCTGATGGATGAGCAATATCTTTCACTGAGTTCCTTTGGCAAAATTGAAGGGTCTAAATTTAGTGGCTGCACTGCTTGCATAATGCATGTTACTATCCACAAAACAAACTTTGTGTCTATCCAGATCTCTTAATCTGTAGGGAAAATATTACTTTTAATAACTGCACACAGGAAATTCAAACAATGAATAAAGGGGAAAATTCACAGTGTCCTTCTGCTCATATAAGAGATTAAATTAAATGGATTATTGAGAGTCCGTCACACTTCACGCATTTTTTCCCGTCTCCTGGTTTTGCTGAGGTATATTTTACCACTGATGACCTCTTTCCTATTTATATGCATAAGATGAGACAAAGAGGCGGCAGTTCGTTCGGGAGTGGAAATGTCCAGCCAAGCCCATTCCTGTCCTCACTGCTTGGTGCTAGTCGATGCAAAGTTTTTCTGTCGTCTTGTGTCAAAGTGCAGAAATCACTTAGCTTTAGAGATGAGTAGTCAACTCTGAACTCTCCGTGTGTTTCATTATTGACCTAACTAGTGTAATTGCTGTTGGGGGACGTAATTGTTAATTTTACTCTACAACTATTTCAGATCTGACAATTGTCTGCACAAAATATGGATTAAATAAGAATAAGGTGTTTCCCTTGTCAAGAAGGTGCCCAAGTTTGATCTTCTTGGATGATGAATACTACATCTACAGTTTGGTTCAAACAGCCTGTACCCATGCTTAAATTTCTATGTAATTTTGGAACTGCATAATAGTGTATGTTGCTATTATTAAGATGTTACAAGTCAGTAAGACCACAGCTGCGAGGGAATTAGTGGCTGCAAAATTTCATATTTATAATGAAACTCACAGCATCAAAGTGGGCCCATCAAGTCTATGCAGGCTCTCAGATCAATGCCATTCCCGATTTACTTCCTCGTAGCCTGTTAAACACCCTCCATGTTCTCCCAACTGCATTGTGGGTAATTTGCAGTGGACAGTTAACTGACCAACATGTACATGTTTCAATTGGGAGAGGAAACTGGATCCACCCAGGGCAATTCCACATGATCACAAGGAAAATGTGCAATCTACGCACAGGTAACACCAGGGATCAGGATCAAATCTGAGTTGCTCAAGCCTTGAGGTGCAACATTGCCACTGTGCTGTGCATGGTTTATTGTTCATTCCTAATTGCCCTTTCATATACAGTGAAGATTTTCCTGAAATCAAGTTTGGAACCGAGCACCAAGGATTAAATTAATAAAGCTATTCAGCAAATTTAGAGCAAGAAATGCAAAATATCAACAAATTAAGGACATAAGAAATAATTTGAAGAATGTTCATCAGGAATCTCAACAATCCCAGTTTAATTGACTAGAAGTAAGTAAAGACCTATAATGTGAATTCCTGCATGGTAGACACGATTCCTTACTATGCCAGTGACTGAGAAATGTATGTGGAAGTGGAGAATAAACTAAAATCAGAAAGAGACATGAAAATGGTCAAGGAATAGCTGTTGAGAAGGTAAGCATCATCGACAATGGCTCAGCAGCAGACTGAAGAAAAGGCAATTTTAATGGACTGAAAAAATATTGGCTGTGAAGTTAAAACTAATGAGAAGCATTTAAATATCTTAACATTATTGTTTCCATGGATGAATGAAGGTCTAAAAGAAGAGTGTAAAGAAGTCAAATAGAAAAAGAGCATGATAAGAGGGAATGAGAAGTGATTGCAAGAGAAATCAGAAATCATTTAGGGTAGCAAAAAAAACTTAATAAATTACATACAAGAAACCTAAACAAAACTGTAAAATATTTTACAACCACATAAATAAAAATAGGAAATATAGAATGGGAATATGGCCATTAAAGAACAGATATTAAAATGATAGAAATAAAATAAAGAAATAAAGTACTGAAACTTTTCCTTGGTACTTAACAGGGAGATGAAACAAATAGGTATGACATCTGAGATTTTTCAGAATCTGGGCACTGGTGACATGTTCAACATTTATTGCCTGTTCCTGCTTGGCCTCAAGAAACTAAGATGAGCCACTTCCCTGAACCAATGCAATGTGTCTAGTACAGGTACTGTAACGTTCTCCTTCGCGTGTAACGAACGCCGAATTTAACGTCGAGATAAACCACAGCCAATGAGAACCAGATCGCAGTAAGATTAACCATTTACTGTTCACTCTTCACATTAACATATGGTGAAAACTGTTGATAAAACAATACAAGATTGATACAGTATTTGTTCCTTCCTTAATATCACATTTCAAGTGTAAATACTTGCAAAGGTGACTATAACTACATTACACTAAGGTGCAGTATACAGGGAGAGTTTACCTGCTCCATTGACTACTTTAAATACACTTCCATGCAAACTATCCGCGACTCTTTAACTAACGAAAGCATAAACATTATCTACCGTCGTTACTTCTAACAGGATCGGCATTAACATCTTAGTTCAATATATCGATTATCTATTAACTTACAGCGTTGCTCTCACTGTGATTTCTCATGCCTGCAAAACTGCTTCTGCTCAGGTGAGCCTTGTGGTAAGCCCCCACCCTCGCGCTAATTTCAAACCGGTGTTTTCCCACAAGACGCGGCGAAACCGGATGTGACGTCATCGCATGCCGATATATTTTACATGCAATGAATATACTTTAAACACTTCTAATTCTAACTAGAAAACACTATTGAATGAATTACTAAGCGAAAATATTATAAACTAAATAACTGTCGTAAAGACAGCACACTCCCCGCTTGACCTTCGTAAGGTCACAATGAGCAGAGTACAAAACTTAGTCTCTTAATCAGTCATTGGGTAGAAGTAGAATAACTTCTGTAACTGGCCTTTGGTAAATTTTCACATCGCCTTGGTCGGTAGTCTTCAATTCGATCTTCCTGACATGTCCATCCCCGCTAGGGAATGTAGCAGTGATTCTGGCCGTTGGCCAGATTCCTGTGGGGTTCTGTCCACTTTTGTCTCTGTTGCAACAAAGGTAGATATTTTTGTCTCCAGCGAGGCCAGAACTGATTTGCCAGAGCCTGGACTTGTCTCCATTGCTTTGTGTACAAATCCTTGTCTGAGAAGTCTCCTGGTGGAGGAGGTGCTCCTGCCTTCTGCGTAAGGAGCGTTGATGGCGAAAGTATAAAGGGGTTTTCTGGGTCAGAAGACACAGGTAGGAATGATTGTGCGTTTATAATGGCTGTGACCTCTGCCATTAGGGTGCACAGTACCTCGTGGGCCAATCGGGTGCGTTGCTGCATCTCAGGTTTCCTTTTCTGGGTTTTCCGTAAAGGCGTGAACCATTTGACTGCCTGCTCTTTGTTATCTGGTGAGCGCTGGCGTGGTTCTCTGATAGGCAATGGGGCAACCCCATTATTTGCTTCATCTCTGAAGACCTTGGTGTCTTTGGGTTTTAAAGAAATGGTATCTTGAGCTGATTGTGCAAGTTTGTTTCCGTGCTCGGTTTGAACGAAAACTGACTGACCTAGCGTCTCGTCGGCTACTTTACGCTTGGTAATGTCTTGTTGTGCTTCTTTAGGGTACACCTCAGTGAGGCAGATCTTGGAACAAGAACGGCTTGACTGAGTTTGACCGCAAACTTCTGTACAGTTCGAGCTGACAATTGTTGTCCTGGAGTGAACCTCTCCCTCCCCGTCGTCCTGTTGTGGGGGTGAAGGAGCGTTATCGGTTCTTTCATTCTTGACTTCATCACGGAGCCGCGAGGGTAAATTTCCTTCCTCGTATGGATGTGATGCAATCGTGACTCTCTGAGGTTCCTCGTAGCTGGGGAAGTTATCGAATACGTATGGAGAGGGGAGACGAGCCTGCCTGTCTATTTGATATTGTACATAGTCGCTTGTGCGTTCCAGTCTGGTCCTTTCTAAAGTAGATCTTACTGCGGTCAAATCACGCGACCCTTCAGCTTCTTCTATGTACTTTGCTTCCGCCATGGCAGCTTCTTCTTCTCTTTCTAGCTGCAGCACTTGCAACTCTGTCGATATTTTTGCCATTTCCAACTGGATTTCAGCTTCTCGGGCGTCCCATTCCTTCTGGATTTCGGCTTCTCTGGCAGCCTTTTCTTTCCGGATTTCGGCTTTTCTGGCAGCCCTTTCTTTCTGGATTTTGGCTTCTCTGGTGGCCTGTTTCATTTTCAAAACTGCTTCTTGTCTGGCGTAACGCAGTCGCACCTTGGCGGCTTCTGCCTTGGCTCTTGCCTGGGTGGACTTACTTGATGTCGTTCTACTGCCCTTGTCGCTGGGCGCCATCGACTTGATCCCGGATCGAGCTGACATTGCAGCACTTGGAACACCTGATAATGCCCGGGTGGGCTTACTTGATGTCGGTTTACTGCCCTTGTCGCTGGGCGGCGTCGACTTGATGCTGGATTGAGCTGACATTGCAGCACTTGAAACACCTGATAATGCCGCTTTTTCACTGTAACGTTCTCCTTCGCGTGTAACGAACGCCGAATTTAACGTCGAGATAAACCACAGCCAATGAGAACCAGATCGCAGTAAGATTAACCATTTACTGTTCACTCTTCACATTAACATATGGTGAAAACTGTTGATAAAACAATACAAGATTGATACAGTATTTGTTCCTTCCTTAATATCACATTTCAAGTGTAAATACTTGCAAAGGTGACTATAACTACATTACACTAAGGTGCAGTATACAGGGAGAGTTTACCTGCTCCATTGACTACTTTAAATACACTTCCATGCAAACTATCCGCGACTCTTTAACTAACGAAAGCATAAACATTATCTACCGTCGTTACTTCTAACAGGATCGGCATTAACATCTTAGTTCAATATATCGATTATCTATTAACTTACAGCGTTGCTCTCACTGTGATTTCTCATGCCTGCAAAACTACTTCTGCTCAGGTGAGCCTCGTGGTAAGCCCCCACCCTCGCGCTAATTTCAAACCGGTATTTTCCCACAAGACGCGGCGAAACCGGATGTGACGTCATCGCATGCCGATATATTTTACATGCAATGAATATACTTTAAACACTTCTAATTCTAACTAGAAAACACTATTGAATGAATTACTAAGCGGAAATATTATAAACTAAATAACTGTCGTAAAGACAGCACAGGTACTCTCATGGTGCCCATTGGGTAGGGAGCTCCAAGATTTGGAACCAGGAATGATGATGTAGTTTCAAATCAGGATTTTGTGCTACCTGGTGGGAGCCCTTTTGTGCCCTTTCCTTTCTTGGTAGCAGAGGCTGTGGGTTTGGAAGGTGCTGTCAAAGATGCCATACGAATGGCCACAGTGCATTTTGTGGATGATACACAGTGCCGTGGTGGTAAAATGGGTGAATGTTTAGGCTGGCAGGTGGAACATCTATTTAGTGTATTGGATGCTGTCAAAATTCCTGAATGTTGTTGGAACCCTCCTGACTTCTGCCTTGAAGACAATGGAAAGTTTTTTTTCGGATGTTAGGAAATGAGTCACATTTCTCAGGACATCCGGTCTTTTGCAGCCAGAATGTTGAAATAGTGAAACTATTTGTTAGAGTTGTTTGTTAATGTTGATTTTCTGGTTATTACTCATCTATAGACTGTTGATGAAAGACTTGGTAAAGTAATCGAAAGTCAAGGGCAGGTGATTTTCATGACGGAGATGGTTATCGTCTTTCATGTCTCTAATGTGAATGGAATGTTGCACTGATCACCCCATACCCAGGCCTTGCTGCATGTAGTCATGGGCTGCCTCGTTTATTGACAAGTTGTCAGTGGAATTGAATATTTTGCCATCATTAGCAAACATCTTTGATGAAATAGATGGTGCGGCTGAGCCTGGGGCATTGCTCTGAGGAAGTTGTACGGTGATGATTGACCTCTCGTAACCACAGCCATTTCTCTTTGTGCGAGGTATGATTCCATCTACGGAGTATTCTCTTTGCCTTGATTCTGTCAAATACTGCCTTGATGTAATTTACAACTCGCCTCTAGAGTTCAGCTTTTTGGTCCCCATTTAGACTGGAGTATGATTAGTTGTAAAACTCAGTAGTTCTGGCAAAATTCAAACTGAGCATCAGTAAACAGGTTACCAGTTGACAAGCTTCACAGCACTGTTATTGACAGCTTCTCATCGTTTAGTTGATGATCATCAATAGACAAATTGGGCAGTAATTAAATTATATTTGTCCTGCATTGCTGTTGTGTGAGCAGGGTATAATTTCATCTAAATAAAAGAGAAGAAATATGAAGTTGGTAAACTTGTTTATTAATGTTACATGTACAGTATAAAATACTGTAAAATTCTAAGGTACAGTGTAACATTTGTCTTGCATACCATTCTTACAGGTTAAATCACTGCAACAGGGCATTAAGGTAGTTAAGTAATTAGTGCTGAAACAATAACAGAATGCAGTCTAAAGTGTTACATGGGGAGTAATTTCTCAAGGAATATAGAACTTTGACTCAAGATTAATGATAACTACATATTCAGAAAGGATGTTATGTTTATAGGAAGGGTGAAGAAAGTATGGTATCAGAAATGTAGGCTGAAAGGGCAAACTGAATAGGTATTTGGGAGAGAAAGGAATGGAAGTTAATGCTGATGAAAGTAAATGAGGAAGAATGGGGGAGTCATGACTGGTATAAGTACTGTCAGGGACTGGTTGAATACTCTGTGATATATTTTTTGTAATTCTACATAATAGTATGCTGCTGTGCTATGCCATATTGTCCCATAAGGACCCAACCTTGTTTCAGCTGAGTGGATTAAAACATTGGGTTGATTAATAATTTTAAATGAAGATTTATAAAGAAAGTCGGTGAATTCTACAACCAAACTATGAAGCAATTTGAAAAGCAAATTGACACAATGAGAGTTTTAGATTGGGGTAAGAATAACTATTCAGGCAATTTATATTCCCTAGGGCTACACAGTCTAGGTATTCCATAGAGTCTCTGGCACTTTAACAAAATGCACACATCTACAGTAGATATTACAACTGATAATTGGATCTACGGTAGAGAAATGAATGCAACAACTTGGTAATGGAGAAATAAAACAAAACTGTGGGGTTCAGGTGCATGTACTACGCAAAGTTAGGTAATAGTAACCAGCTTTCTAAGAACAGTGAGCAAACTCGGTCCTTGGATGTAATCCCAGATATATCGTAAAATAAACTGCATGCTATTTATGGAGAAATATCACAGAAAGAAACAAATTAAATAACATTGAAATGGAATGGAATTTGGGTGGAGGCAAATAGAATGAAGCAATAATTTGTTCTCTTATTGTGATGCTGTTCCAAGAATGAAATGCATTATGTTAAGGCATAATAGGTCCCTTACATCTATTCCATTACCAGCTGAAAGGAAAATAATCCTGGAGGAGCACCAGGGAACAGAAGAAAGCACTCAGTCTTGAAAATGAATAGGAAGAGGAGAAATGGGTCAAGAGATCACTTATGAATGGGGCTGTGGATAAGGTTTTGATGGATGTGCGAGACAAGATCATTAAAAGGCACCATCCACCCTCATTTTCTTTGTCATATTCATTTGAAATGATTACTCATTCATTATCTTTAATATTTCCAGCAATTGTTTGGAAGGAGATAAACAAAAGGATAATTAAGATAATGCAAGTTCTTCAGAAATTAATGTCTTTTGCACTGATACATTTCCTTTTTTTGAATAAAAATCCTCAAATATTGCATACATTACATCATATTTATCTAGATTTTGTATTATCACTAAGATTTAAATTCATCAAACGTTATTTGCACAGTTTCTGAGCTTAACAAAAGGGCCAAACCTTTATTTTGATGTGTGTTGCATTGTTTATACATTTTACCAACATTTTTTTTAATATATTGGCATTCAGTGGAGCACTGATTAATAGCTATATGTAATCTATAATGACAAATTTTTGCAGTCTTTTAAGACTATACAACAATTATCAGTGGCCACATAAGTCAACCCAATTTAAGCATATTAGTGAACTCAATAGTTCGAGAAACAAGAATTAAGAAACAGTGGAGGGATTGTATTTTCATGTCTGCTTGTGCCTGACCATAGGCATATAACTGATTATATTTAATGGTGCAATAAATAGAGCCATTAAGGGGTACAAATGGGCTTTGCAACCAATTAAGTTATCAGGTCAGAACCAAAAGATGAACAGTAATTAATCACAGTATTTTGTCAAAGAATAATAAGTTATCCTTTGGGTTTGTACTGAAATCCACTATAAAGTTATTGTTTATTTTAAAGACCAAATTGTCAGGGATACCATAAAAGTAAAAGACAATAAAAATCAAAAGCCCAGACAAAAGGATAAACTTACAGGGCATTATAAGAGAATATTAGCACAGTAGATAGAGGTTCAACATGCCCCAGTATTTTCTCAGAGGATTCTATGTTCAATTGATAATACTATTGAGTTCAATCAAGTTAAGGGATACACCATTAGTGTGATAGAACAGTTGATGCAGAGAGCAGCTGTTAAAAATCGAGTTGATGCAAGCAAGGTTATAACAGTGCTATTTCACAATAAGTGCTTAATTATTTTAAAATAATCAGATGGATGGATACAGAACTTTCTCCCTGAGGGTACCATTCCAGAGAGCCTGGTTGCTGATAGAATATTGGCCAGATCTTGCTAGATACTTAAAGTCATGTTGATGACATCCACCAATATTAATCCATAAACTGACCAGCAATGTAGGTTGTAAACTGAATAGGCATGATTTGCAAATCATCCTAAATTAACTCCCTTTTCTTCATGCAAATAACGACACACCTTCAACAGCCTCGGTTTAAAAAAAAACACTATAAATGTTTACCAAACTCACAAAGCAAAGGTAAGTTTGGAATATGATTTTAAGTAGCTTTTTAACAATGTATTAATTGTTAATTCAATACCAAACCTTCAGAAAGGGTATAATTTACTTGTTAATCTGATTCCTGCCTCGACTAAATCTTCTGTTTTACCTTCTTTATCTCTCTTACTTTGTCTTTAAGGCTCCCATCAGTCATCCCTCTATATATTCCTCATTCCTTGCATGAAATTGATCAAGGAGAAACTCTTTAACTTCCACCATTCATTGCATTCTCAGATATTTTGTTCCTCTTATGAGGCCGTGATTCAGCAAATTACCATTCAAGTTAAATTCAGATTCTAGGGTGCATTAGGAAATCCAGTTAACACCGCAGCGTACATGTTGCCACAAGTATATAGGAACAGGAAGTGGCCAAGTTGCCTTTAAGGCCTACAACGTTATTCAATATCATCATGACTGACCTCTGGTAGGCTTTGCTGCTCTTCTCTGTTGGTTCACAATAACCGTTCCTTCTTCAGGAAGTCCAGATGTTTACGCTAATGTGCTCTACACAACCAGTCTCTGACCAATTATTCCTAATGATGATGGCTAGAATTTGAAGTTGCAGCAATAGAAAACCTGCCAATACTCCATCATTCTCTGTAAAATTGACTACAATATTTGAGATTGTTAAACTATTAACCATATTCCAACAGCAACAATTGAGTTTTTAATGATGCATTAAATTGAACAACTTCTCTAATTCAGAAGAACAATTATTACATTAGTGAAAAATCATTCTCTGAAAACATGAATGCAAGAAAGAATTTAAAAAACTACTTTGTCAAAATAAATTAAATTGTACCCTCCAAAGTTTGTTTCAACCTGACATTGATACTCTTATTTTTAATTTCCTTTGTGATATTAGGCCATAGGAGTATTAAGATACAGGAGCAGCAAAAGGAACAGAATGTTTGCTTTGTTGGTCTCTGTTCTTGCTGTGAAAGGGTGACACCTCACTGTCCCTTTATTAGGGGGAGAGAGAGCCTGTGGTATGCTGAATTGTTGGGTGAAGTATTAGTTTTTGTTGTACTACAGATCATAGTCTTTACTGGGGGGCCTTGCTATTGTTTGCTTAGTGGGTGGAGGGTGCTGATGCCTTTGTTGTTGAGAAAAGTGGGGGAGGGGTAGTCATTGTTTTGCTGCTTGTGTGTGGGAGGGGGAGTGGGGGGTCTTTTGGGTTTTAATGTTTTTATTGTCACCCATCTCTTGGGGCACTCTTGTTTTCATGGGTGTCTACGAAGAACAAGAATTTCAGGATGTATATTGTATTCTCTGAGATTAAATGGAGCTATTGAATTGAGCCATTTCTCCCTTCAACTCTGCTCTGCTGTTCTAACATAGCTCCATCTATTATCTGTCGCAAACCCATTTTCCTGCATTCTCCCTATTGCCTTTGACACCCTGACTAATATAGGACATATCAACCTCTGCTTTACGTGTACTCCATGCTTGGCAATAAATTGCACAGATTCACCACACACTGGCTAAAGAAATTCCTCCTCAAAGCTGTCCTTAATTCTGAGGCTGTGCCTGCTGGTCCTAGAAGACTCCACTATGGGAAACATCCTGTCCACATCCACTCTATCTATGTCTTTCAATATTTGATAGGTTTCACCTAATTCTTCTAAACTCCAGCGAGTACAGGCCCAGAGCCATAAAAAGCTCCTCATACATTAACCCTTTCATTTTTCTGATTTCACTTCAATCAGAAAAGGACCTCTCTTTGCCTTCTGCCAGCCAGCCATTGTCCATATTAGTATCTTTCCTGCAATTCTATGAGATTATAACTTGTTAAACAGCATCATGTGCAGCACCTTGTCAAAGGCCTTCTGAAAATCTAAATAAATAACATTCACTGAATCTCCTTTGTCTATCCTACTTGTTAATTTCTCAAGGAATTCCATCAGATTTTTCAGGCAAAATCAGCCCTTAAGAAAACCATGCTGACTTTGGCCTACTTCATCATGTGCATCGAATTAGACCACAATCTCTTCCAATTAATTAATAACCATTAATAACGGACTCCAGCATCTTCCCAATAACTGAAGTCAAACTAACTGGCCTTTAATTTCCTTTCTTCTGCATCCCTCTTTTCTTGAAAGGCAGAGTGACATTTGCAGTTTTCCATTCCAACAAGACTATTGCAAGAATTACTAGGTTCTGAGTGCAGCATCATGTCTGCTCACGCTGCTGCCTCATGACTGCACGGCCAGATTCAGCTCAAACCGCATCATCAGGTTCTCTGATGGTACCACAGTAACTGGCCTCATCAGCAACAATGGTGAGTCAGCGTACGGAAAGGAGGTAGGGAGGCTTGTGAAATGGTGAGGGAACAACCTGAGTCTTCAGGAAGACACAGGTCGACCACTTTCCATTGCCTATCAATGGCTCTGCCATGGAGATAGGGAAGTTCTTTGGTGTGCACATAATGGACAATCTAACATGGACAAACAACACCTCCTCACTTGTCTAGAAGGCACAGCTGAGGAGATTGAGGCATGCAAGTCTCCCTACCTCCCCCCCAACAGCATTCTACAGGAGGGCCATCAAGAGCGTCCTGTCCGGCTGCATCATTGCGTAGTATGGAAGATGCAAGGCATCAGACCACATGATCTATAGAGGTAAAAACCAATGAGAGGATCATCAGGCTCTCCCTCTTCCCTTATTTGTGATATTTACAGGAGCACTGCAGGCAAAGGGCCCAAACCACTCTTCCCACAATCTCTTTGACTCAGTACCATCAGGAAGCATCAGGACTAGGCCTGCCAGACTGGGTAACAGCTCCTTCACTCAGGCTGTGAGACTAATACCCTGCCACCACTAAGCTCTCGACATCTATCACTGTGTGGTTTGGAGCCGCCACCAAGCAGGATAGAACCAGACTACAGCGAACAGTGAGGACTGCCGAGCGCATCGTTGGAGCCTCCCTGCCCTCTATTGTGGACCTGTACTCTTCCAGGTTGAAGAAGAGGGCGGGGAACATCATAAAGGACTCCTCCCATCCTGTGCACGGACTGTTTGAACTGCTTCCGTCTGGTAGGCGCTTCAGATCCCTCCAGACCAAGACCAATAGGCACTGGAGAAGTTTTTTCCCTACTGCGGTCACGTTGCTGAACAGTTAACTGCCGGTTAACTGTCAGCTAACTATTACTTGGATTGCACTACTTATATGTATAATCTATATTTTCATTTATATTTATCATTATTATTGTTATCAGCAGAGAGACAACATCTGCCGGAAGTAAATTCCTTGTATGTGCACACGGTACTTGGTGATTAAAGTCTGATTCTGATTCTGACACTAGGTCAGCCAGCTGTTCACTGTTACGCTTTACAAAACGCATTTGAATTATAATTTATTAACTTATTTACAATACAACATTTTGATTTTTGTGCTATGCATGCTACATGTTGTGTGGGTGTGCTGTGGTCCAGAGGAACATTGTTTAATTTGGTTGTATATATATATATATATATATATATATATACAGTCAAGTGACAATGAATTTGATCATCACTAACGCCTCCACAGTCTCTTTAGCCATTCTTTTCAGAACCCTGCTGTCATGTCCATCTGGTCCAGGGGACTTAGCAAAAAAGTTCAGTTGCTTGGCATTCAGGAGGTAGTTAATGGAATTCATCACTGACTGTACGGGAAAAGCGACAGATTGCTGGTAGATGGTTTCTTCTCTGACTGGAGGCTGTGGTAAGTCCTTTGCCGCACGGATTGGTGCTGGGTCCATTGTTGTTTGTCATCGATATTAATGAAAAAGTGGTAAACTGGAAAAGCAAATTACAGATGATTCCAAGATTGGGAACAGAGTGGACAGTGAGGAAAGCTTGCAGCAGTACCTGGACCAGCTGGACTGATGGGCATATGGAATTTAATGCAGACAAGTGCGAGGTATTGCATTTTAGTCAAACTGTAAGTGGTAGGGCACTAAGGACTGCAGTAGAATGAAGGGATATGAGAATATATATCTATAATTCCCTGAAAGTGGTGTCAAGGGTAGATAGGACCATAAAGAAAGCTTTTGACACATTGCATTTCATAAATCAAAGCTTTGAGTATGTGAGTTGACGTGTTTAAGTTGTAGAATATGTCGGTGAGGCCTAATTTGGAGTATTGTGTGCTGTCTTGGTCACCTGCAGGAAAGATATCAATAAGATTGAAGGAGTACAGAGAATATTTGCAAGCATGTTTCTGGGACTTGAGGACCTGAGTTACAAGGATAAGTTGAATAGGTTAGGTCTTTATTCCCTAAAATAATGGTATACAAAATTATGTGGTATATAAATAGGATAAATGCAAGGAGGCTTTTTCCGTTGATGTTGGGCGAGACTAGAACTAGAAGTCATAGATTAAGGGTAAAAAATGCAATATTTAAGAAAAAGCTGAGGGGAACTTCTTCAGATGAGGAGCAAACAGCCATCAAAAGAGGTGGATGCAAGTGTGGAAGGCTATGGTCCAGGTGTTGGGAAATGGAGCTAGGCAGAAAAAGCTTGGTATGGACTAGATGGGCTGAAGGGATTGTTTTGTGCTGCAGTGCTCTCACTCTAAATGGAGAGTGAATTCACAGATTGGAAGTGCAAATAGACTTGAGAGTCCTGGTGCAGGAGCACTTAAAGGTTAATTTGCAGGTTGAATTAAGGATAGCAAATGCAATATTAGCGTGCATATTGATAAAATGAGAATATAAAAGCAAGGATGTAATGCTGAAACTTCATACGGCATTGGTCATACTGTGGCGACCCACTTCCTAGCGCACTCGAACCGGCTCACAAATAGCCAGCGCGCCGGCACAAAGGCCAGTCCCAAAAGGGCGCCAGGTCTGCTTCACCAGCAAGGGGAAAAGCCCGCGCGGGACTGTGAATACGTGCCCCCTACGGCATCCGCGCACGGGACAGGACTGTGAATACGTGCCCCATACAACATTCGCGCCCGGGGAGGGCAGGATCAGGAAGGCTTTAAAGCGAGGCCGCGAAGTTCGAATAAAATCTTTTTGTAACTGCAGTTCATCGACTCCGTGTAGCACACCGCTACAATTGGTGACCCCGATGGATATTTGGGCCGAAGATGACTGACGCTGCATCTGTTCATGCGGTTTCGTTGAAACTGCCAAGCTTCTGGACACTGCGACCTCACCTCTGGTTCCAGCAAGCAGAAGCCCAATTCCACGTTTGGCAGATAACCTCAGAGGACACACGTTACTACTACATGGTGAGCTCCCTCGACCAGGACACAGCGGCCCGGGTTGAGGAGTTCATACAGTCTCCCCCAGCGGACGGCAAGTACACGGAATTCAAAGCCCTGCTCATAAGGACTTTCGGACTTTCACCACGCAAGTGGGCTGCCTGCTTACTGCACCTGGATGGTTTGGGGGACAGACCTCCATCGGCTTTAATGAATAAGATGTTGTCTCTGGCTGGAGGACACAAGCCCTGTCTCATGTTTGAGCAGGCATTCCTGGAGCAGCTGCCCAAGGACATACGCCTGCTGCTGTCCGACGCGGATTTCAGCGACCCCCGGAAGGTGGCAGCCCGGGGTGACCTGCTGTGGAACGCCAAGAAGGAGAGTGGGGCATCCGTCGCACAGATCACCCGGCCACGCTTGCAGCAGCAGACCAGACCAGGCCCGGCAGCAGAGCCTGCTAACCCCAGAGACAGGGGTGAGGAGACCAAGAACAGTGGTGCTTCTACCACCAGCGGTGGGGCGCAGAAGCCCGCAGCTGTCGCCCGCCCTGCAAGTTCCCGGGAAACGCCAGGGCCAGCCGCCGTTGATGGCTACGGCGGCTGGCCATCGGGATAGCCTCCTGTATGTGTGGAACAAGTGGTCGGGATGCCGCTTTTTGGTCGACACCAGTGCCGAGATCAGCGTCTTACCTCCGACGAGTTACGACACCCACAACAAGGCACCAGGTCCCACCCTGAGGGCCGCGAACGGCAGCACAGTAAGGACCTACAGCACCCGTACGGTGCAGCTACAGTTCGGCTCCAGCCGATTCATGTGGGACTTCACACTGGCCGTTGTAGCCCAACCGCTCCTGGGTGCGGATTTTTTGTGGTCTCACAGCCTACTGGTCGACCTGCCGAGGCAGAGACTGGTCCACGCCAAGACCTTTCAGACGTTCTTCCTGGGTGAAGCCCAGTTACCAGCCCCACACCTCGACTCCATCACGCTGTCCGACAACGACTTCACCAGAGTCCTGGCAGATTTCCCATCGGTTCTGGCACCACATCATGACACAGGGACCACCCCTCCATGCCCGTGCTCGAAGGCTTCTCCCGGACAAGCTCCGACTGGTGAAGGAGGAGTTCGAGAGGATGGAGGAATTGGGGATCATACGGCGGTCTGACAGCCTATGGGCCTCCCCCCTGCTCCTGGTGCCCAAAGCGACAGGGGGCTGGAGACCATGCAGCAACTACCTCAGGCTGAACGAGGCTACCACACCGGACCGCTACCCTGTGCCGCACATTCAGGACTTTGCAGCAAACCTGCACGGCGCACGGATCTTCTCCAAGGTAGACCTCGTCCGAGGATACCATTAAATCCCGATGCATCCTGACGACGTCCCCAAAACGGCACTCATCACTCCTTTCGGTCTTTTCGACTTCCTCTGCATGCCGTTCAGCCTGAAGAATGCCGCACAGACGTTTCAGCGGTTAATGGAAGCGGTGGGACGCGACCTGGACTTCACTTTCATCTATTTGGACGACATCCTCATAGCCAGCAGCAGTCGTCAGGAGCATCTGTCCCACCTCCGTCAACTCTACGCCCGACTGAGTGAATACGGCCTGACAATCAACCCGGCCAAATGCCAGTTCGGGCTCGACACTATCAACTTCCTGGGCCACAGGATCACTACAGACAGGGCAACCCGTCTGCCCGCTGAGGTAGACACAGTCCGCCATTTCCCCCGACCCACTACAATCAAAGGCCTTCAGGAATTCGTGGGTATGGTAAATTTCTACCACCGCTTCCTCCCTTCAGCTGCCCGAATCATGCGCTCCCTGTTTTCCCTGATGTCGGGTCCGAGCAAGGACATTACCTGGGTTGAGGAGTCCGCCACCGCTTTCATTAAAATGAAAGAAGCCTTGGCAAATGCCGCGATGCTAGTGCACCCCAGAATGGATGTCCCTACTGCCCTCACAGTGGACGCATCTAACACAGCAGTCGGTGGGGTACTGGAGCAACTCATCGCGGGTTGCTGGCAACCCCTGGCGTTTTTCAGCGAACACCTGGGGCCACTGGAGCTCAAATACAGTGCTTTCGACCGGGAACTGTTGGCGCTATACCTGGCAATCCAGCATTTCAGGTACTTCTTAGAAGGTAGGCCCTTCACCGCGTTCACGGACCACAAGCCGCTTACCTTTACGTTCACGAAGGTAGCCGATCCTTGGTCATCCCACCAGCAGCGCCATCTGTCCTACATCTCTGAATACACGACGGATGTCCGGCACGTCTCGGGTAAGGACAATGTCGTGGTGGACACACTCTCTCACCCTAACTTTCATGCCCTTTCCCAAGGGGTAGACTTTGAGGCGCTGGTGGAGGTGCAGCAGGCAGGCGAGGAGATCCCTAGTTACAGAACCGCAATCTCTGGTTTGCAGCTCCAGGACCTCCCCGTAGGCCCAGGTGAGAGGACCCTACTCTGTGACATCACCACTGGCCAACCCCATCCCGTCGTCCCGGCAGCCTGGCGGCGGCGCGTTTTCAACTCCATTCATAACTTAGCACACCCCTCCATCAGGACAACCATCCAGATGGTCTCCAACAGGATCGTTTGGCACAGACTCCGCAAGCAAGTCAGTGAATGGGTCAAAACGTGCATGCACTGCCAAACTGCCAAGGTGCAGTGGCACACCAAAGCCCCACCGCAGCAGTTCCACCACACCCACCGGCGTTTTGACCACATTCATGTGGATATCATGGGCCCCCTGCCACTGTCGTGTGGAGCGTGGCACCTCCTGACTATCGTGGACCGGTTCACCAGATGGCCAGAGGCGATCCCACTGACCGACACCACCTCCGAATCTTGCACCCGGGCACTGATCGCCACCTGGGTATCTCGCTTTGGTGTTCCGGCCCACATTATCTCCGACAGAGGTGTCCAGTTCACCTCCAGCCTGTAGTCAACTATGGCCAACCTTTTGGGGACACAGCTGCACCACACAATTGCCTACCACCCACAGTCGAACAGCCTGGTGGAGCGTTTCCACCGTCACATAAAGTCGCTCTCATGGCCCACCTGAGAGGAGCTAACTGGGTGGACGAGCTTCCCTGGGTCCTGCTTGGCATCCGCACGGCGCCCAAAGACGATCTGCACACCTCGTCGGCCGAGTTGGTGTACGGCGCGCCCCTGGTCGTCCCTGGGGAGTTCATACCAGCCCCAAGGGGGGGCACGAAGAAGAACCCACAGCAGTCCTGGGCAGACTACGCGAGAGGCTCGGCAACCTGGCCCCCATACCCACTTCGCAGCATGGGCAGAACCCAACCTGTGTACCCAAAGACATGCAGAACTGTAAGTTTCTGTTGGTACGAAGGGGCGGGCATCGGCCACCGCTATGGTGGCCCTACGAGGGACCGTTTACGGTGATCAGGAACAACGGGTCCACGTTCGTGCTGGACGTTGGGGGGAGAGAAGAGGTTTTCACGGTGGACTGACTCAAACCGGCCCATGTGGACGTGGCGCAACTGGTCGAGTTTCCGGCACCGCGGCGCAGAGGCCGACCTCCCAAACAGGGTCCGGCCCAGACTGGACATTGGGGGGTGTATCGCCAGTTCTGGAGGGGGATTATGTGGTGACCCACTTCCTAGCGCACTCGAACCAGCTCACAAATAGCCAGCGTGCCGGCATAAAGGCCAGTCCCAAAAGGGCGCCAAGTCTGCTTCACCAGCAAGGGGAAAAGCCCGCGTGGGACTGTGAATACGTGCCCCCTACAATATCCACGCACGGGACAGGACTGTGAATACGTGCCCCCTACAACATCTGCGTGCGGGACAGGACTGTGAATACATGCCCCCTACAGCATCCGCGCCCGGGGAGGGCAGGATCAGGAAGGCTTTAAAGCGAGGCCGCAAAGTTCGAATAAAATCTTTTTGTAACTGCAGTTCATCGACTCCGTGTCATAATTTCAGCGCTGCATGTAGCACACCGCTACAATACCATATTTGGAGTTTTGTGGGCAGTTTTGGATTCCATGTGTACGAAATGATGGGCTGGCTTGGAGAGGGTCCAGAGGAGGATTACAAGAATGATCCTGGGAATGAAAGGGTTAATGTATGAGGAACATTTGGCTCTGAACCTGCACTCACTCATATTTAGTGGAATGGCATCAAAAATGGCAATTATGAAAAGCTTTGGTAGAGTGGATGTGGAGAGGATGTTTCCAATAGTGGGAGAATTTAAGACCATTGGTCACCGATTCAAAATAGAAGGCTGTCCCTTTCCATGAGAGATGAATAGGATTTTTTTTTTAATCAGAGGGTGGAATTCATTGCCACAGAAAACTGTGGAGCCCAAGTCATTACGTATATTTAAAGAAGAGGCTGATAGCTTCTTGATAAGTAAGGGCATCAAAGTTTATGGGGAAGGCAGAAGAATGTGGTTGAGAAGGAAAATAAATCAATCATGATTGGTTAAGGGGAAGTAAATCAGCCTTGATTGAATGGCTCTCGAATGGTCTTATGGAACTATTCTGAGCACAAGTTTTAGTGCATTTGCATCAAACTCCTGTGCACTACTTTAACTAAATCATTATCTTGCAAAATTCAAATGAATGGATTTGCCAAAGCAATGCATTTGGAATATCAGCTCTGTGCTTTTCTTAAGGAAAAAGGAAGTTATTTCATTGAGTAACGAAGTAACTCAGATATAAACCTGGTATGAAAAATGGAATTTTGTTCTGAAAGAGAAAAGATTGCATCAAAAATATAACTGGATAAGGAGGTAGGTCAGAACATGTCATTTGAGGTCTTAAGCAGGCATCATGCCGCAGCTGAATATCTTTGTTTTTACAGGGGTGAAGGGGGTTTTTCCTTGAAATGGAGACTTCATTCAGTTGCTCTTATCTCCCTCAACTGCTTCAAATATTAATTGGTTTCTTGTAAATATTTGCAAAATACGCCATTACTACTACAGACTTATTGCATCATAATGATAAACAAGCGTTTGTTAATTTCTTCTGGAGTTGAGAGCAATTGTAGATGTGTGTTCCACTAAGCCAGATGGTATTCAGTGTCACTATTTCAACTGTTTATGTAGCAAAACTGATTGGGAAATGTTGGAAAAGCAATTGGCAGTAACAAATACTGATTTAAATTTTGTGGTTTCTTATAGGTTTAGAGACTAAAGAAGCCTATCATTATGTTTCATGGTAAAGTGATTTTGCCACAGTATTTTTTTACATCTAGTATAAGAGGAGATTAGTAGTATGCTTTATAGATAAACACTCAGAAATTCCGAAAGTCATGTAATCTTGATCTTGCTCGTTAAAGTATTGTATCACAGTTTAAATAAATGTACTTTATTGAATTTTAAATATTGTCACTGATCACCTGAATGTGTCACATGGACAGCATGTCACCTACTGCCCTATGTGAAGTGTTAATGCCTATCATTCCTCCATAACCACACTTAGATTGTGACGCTGACTGCTGTATCCTAAAATTAATCAAACTGAGGTCATATATTGAATACCATAATCATGTAAGTCAGATAATTGTATTTCAATTTAAGATCAGGTGGCAAAGGGAAATTGAGACAGAGTGCACCTTGTGGAACAGCTTGAGGGGCTTTCACGCCAAATGTAGTGTCTTTGTTTTATATTTTGGTTGGGGTGCTAAAAAATATTGGAGTAGTTTGCTAACAACTTTGCAGTGATCCGGCTTGCAGCTTCAGAGGCTAAAGTACACCCCTCTTGTATTTGTGCACCAAGCCTCATGGAGGTGATTGAGAGGTGGACTTTCCATGATCTCTTGAATAGAACTGAGCCCTGCATAGCCCATCTGGAAATGAAGTCTTGCTTTTATGCTAAGCCTCTTATCCATTGCTTTGTGATGCATAAGTATCATGTCAAATTGAATAGATTCAGAACAAATCTAGCAATGCAAATTTGGCCACCCTTGAAGTGTTATAGACCAGCAACAGCAACAGCAGCAGAAATATTTAATAGCACCTTCTCTTCTGTAAACTCATGGTTTCATACTGTTGTTATATTCCGTCCGTAACACCGACCCTAGTCCAATAGGAGAGAAGAAAGATAGGAGCAACAGCAGGCAGACTTTAAAAAGGAGGCAGTGTGGTGAACTACATATACCTGTCTGGACAACCCCCCCCCCCCCCGCTGACTGCTAGCATTGCTCATCCCACAGACCCCGGTATAAAGGCGATTGGGGGCCTGAGCCCTTGCCTCTCAGTCTCCAGGATGTAGTATGGTGGTCAATTGCTGCTTGTTCTTTCTTCCAGTCAATAAAAGCCAATATCTCGCCTCACATCTCAGAGAGTTATTGATGGTGCATCAGGCAGCAACCTGGTGTATAGCTGCATGCAATTACCAATATGTTAAACAGTTTGCAATAGACCGAGCATAACAATCTCACAGCCAACAGTTCAAAGTGGAGCTATACAGCCCTGCTATATCAGGTTGTGAGTGGTGTTGAACAATTAAACTGATAACGAAAAGTGGAGGCTCCATGTACTTTCCCGGTCATAACAATGGTAGGGGGAGAAATACTGAGCGGAAGCATTTGCAGCCATCTTTAATGTAAAGTACAAGATAGATGATTCAACTCAACTTCCTTCTGAGGTATCCACCATTGAAAAGTCTAGCCCAAAGCCAGATGTATCACTTCCACATGAAATGCAGGAACGTCTGAGAGCATTGATTACAACAAAGCTGTGGGACCAGTTAGTATCCCAACTGTAGCAGAGTCTTACAAAAAGTCAAGCTTTCCAGTGCAGTTACAGCACAGGCACGTAATTATTGAAAATAAACTGTTCTGGTGTATCCTTTTCACAAAAGCAATCTTCTTACCAACCATAAAATCAGTCAGTTCCCAGTCTTCAGTAAACTCAGAGTCATTGGGCCTTTGTCAGGACTGCATAGGAAGTGGGGAGAAGTCAGCATAAGAAGGTGGGGAGAGGGAAAGGAGAACAAACTGGGAGGTGATGGGCAAGGCTGGATGAGGGGAAGGTAGCTAATGGGGAGGGGGAGGGGATTGAAGTGAGAAACTGGCAGGTGATAGTTGGAAAAGGCGGAAGAAGGATGATAGGAGAGGAGAGTGGACCATGGAAGAAAGGGAAGGAGATAAGCCACCAAAGGGACTGTTGAGAAGAGAAGGAGCCAAAAGGGGAAAAGAGAGAGGGGAAGAAACGACCAGACATTAGAGTAATCAATGTTCATGCCATCGGGCTGGAAGCTCCTGAATTGGAAATTAAGGTGTTTCTCTTCCAACCTGAAAATGGCCTCATTGTGGCAGTAGAGGAGACCATGAACTGACTCACCGGAATGGGAATGGGGTGTGCAATTAAGTGATTGGCCACTGGGAAATCCGGCCTGTTGTGGACGGAGCAAAAGGATTCAAAGGATCGAGATGAGTTCCTCTGGCAATTTTAGCACCTGCAGAATCTTGTGCTCTTGTTTTTATTAATCCACATTTACCATTTTAAACCACCTGAATGATTCTACTGAGGAGTTGGATGCCATATCGAAGCAACCCTTCAAGTCAGTACGTTTGAGTTCCACCAGTGAGCTCATCAGAGGTTCTATCAGTGGAGTATCAACTGCCCTCCTGTCTGAAGCTGACTTCCATCTGGCAACACGCAGCAAGCTGACAGAAAGTAGGCGGTGGCTCTCTATGGGACCATCAGCGACAGTTGAACACGATCCAACCCCTCATGTATTTTCTGCTTTGAAATGCATGTAAGAGCAATGGTTAAATGTTCTGCAAAGCAATGTGCAGATTGTTATATCTTGTTGCTAATAATAGGTAATTTCTGTCCCAAACCAGTCTGATAGTCCTTGAGATATTTCTGCTATCTCAGCTTTAAGGAGTCAAAATCATATCTGGTTTGCTAAATACGGTAACTGGACTTATTGTTTGATCGCCAGACATTGCCACATTGGAGCTGAATGTACAAAGTCACAGCCTTGAGTCCGAGCAACCAAAGGTCAAATATAGCCATGGTTTTTGGCATAGGACATGAGATAAGTATTTAAAGAAGGAACATCTTATAAAGAAGGATTTTTGGGAAGTCTTTTAATATGTTAATCATGAAAATAAAGAAGATAGAGGAATAACTGGATTTTCTATTTTTGACTTTAACATTTCTCAGCACCTTTTACAAATACTCTGTCAGTAGTTAGGACACTAGGAATGAATGTTATTAAAAACAGTAACATTTCTCAATTTGTTTATCCTAGTGGAACTCTTTATTTTAATGTGACACTCTGTACATCAAATAGTTACATTTAAAAATCAGTGTGAGCAACTCACTGTTACTGATTGGCATGAATGTATGACAGAGGCAGTGGATAACTGGGCCTGGTGCCTGGCTTGGCAGAAACCAAGGAGCAGATTGCCTTTGTTTCCCCATCAAACAAGGACGTTGGTTGGGATGGAGACAGTGAAACAAGGAGTTTTTTTTTTCATTCTCACTGCACAGCTCTTTGCAGGGAGAAATAATTTGGTAAGCTACAGCTGCCCTTGGGATGAGGAAATAGTCACTTGGCTTCTCCTGGATCCAGCTGAGGTGATGCCAAACACAGGGAACAATCTCACAACAATGACACATCTTTGGGGTTCCAAGTCACAGTTAATTGTGTTCATCCTTGATCCAGCCTAGTAGCTATCAAAACAGTAGGAATCTTTTGTTAACATCTTATATTAGAAGCTCTGCAACATACTTCACTTAGAAACCATGAAGGTGAAATGAGGCAGAATTTATCACTGCAACCATTACCATTTCTCAGTTGTGTGAGCAATGTAAACGATGGTAAAACAGAGGGCTGGGTGCTCTACTTCTGATGCTATGTCCCTATCGTACTTATATCTATAATTTTTGGTTGCTGCAAATAAGTTATAATTTGCCTATGATTAAGGCATTCAAAAGTTTGATATCACCTTGTATGTCTGAAACAGCTACAAATAAGAGAAAATCTGCAGATTCCAGAAATCCACTCAGCGGGCCAGGCATCTGTGGAAAAGAGTAAGCAGTAGATGTTTCAGGCTGAGACCCTTCATCAGGACTGGAGAAAAATAATGAGGTCAGAGTAAGAAGTGGGGGGGAGTGGAAGAAGACATACAAGGTGGTAGGTGATAGGTAAAACTGGGAGAGGGGAAGGGGTGAAGTAAAGAGCTGGGAAGTTGTTTGGTGAAAGAGATAAAGGGCTGGAAAAGGGGGAGGATAGAAGGCCATGAAAGAAAGGGAAAGGGAAGGAGCACCAGAGAGAGGTGATGGGCAGTTAAGGAGACGAGGTGAGAGAGGGAGATGGGAATGGTGAGGGAGAGGTAGGGGGACATGACCAGAAGTTCAAAAATCAATGTTCATGCCATTAGGTGGAGGCTACCTGGACAGGATATGAGGTGTTGCTCCTCCCAAGGAGACCATGGACTGACATGTTGGAATGGGAATGGGAAGTGGAATTAAAATGGGTGGCTACTGGTAGGCGGAGTGTAGGTGTTGGGTAAAGCGGTCTCCCTGCCTACTTTAGGTCTTATTGATATACAGAAGGCCGCACCAGGAGCACCAGATACAGCAGATGGCCCCAACAGACTCACAGGTGAAGTGCACCTCACCTGGAAGAACCGTTTGCGGCCCTGAATGGTAGTGAGGGAAGAGGTGTAGGGGCAGGTGTAGCACTTGTTCCACTTGCAAGGATAAGTTCCTGGAGGGAGATCAGTGGGGAGGGACAAATGGACAAGGGAGTTTTAGGGAGTGATCCCTGCAGAAAGCGGTGAGGGGAGGGAAGGATGTGCCTGGTGGTGGGATCCTGCTGGAGATGTCGGAGTTACAGAGAATTAGGGGTTGGATGCGGAAGTAGGTGGGGTGGTAGGTGAGGTCTATCCCTGGAGGGGTGGCGGGAGGGTGGGTTGAGGCAAAATGGAAGAGATGCAGGCAGTGTTCCCTCTAATTTTTAGTAGTCAGTGTGCGCAAAAAACCTTATGTTGTGCAAATTTTATTCCCATGACAAAAGTATGTGCGCACTGAATGCACACAGTTTATGTAGGTTTACAAAATATTTGACATAAAATTGCACAGAATAACAACAAAATAACATACATATTTCAGTCACTCAGTTATTTTTTTCTCTCTGCTGTCTTTGGCATTTACCCATTCTTTCTAAGTTCCATCTAGACTGATAGAACTTCCATCCCATTGATAGCTTTTGATTCTCATTAACATCCAAATGACATTCACCTAAACAGTTTCTCAGCTTGTTTTTGAGTTGATTCATTAGGCTAAAACCTTGCTGACAGTCCGCACTAGACGCAAGAAAGGTTATCCCAATGTCCACCAACTGTGCAAGGTCGCAAAACTGTTCATTTTGAAGTACAAATGCCACCATTTGAGCAAAGTTTGAAATCCGTTTGGATTTAATTTTTTTCTTGCATGGAAAATTTGTAATCATTAAACTGTCTAGCTATTACAGTATTTTCAGCTAGAAAATCATGATATTTTAGACATAAGGCATGAACTTGTTCATTGCCAAATGTGAAGTTTACGATATGAACACTGTCCACTAAAGATGGCTGCCGCCGTGATGCAGAAGTACAAACCAGGACAGGAAAGGCGAGGTGACATAAATTAGTGACGTGCATTGTTGTATTTGAAAAACCGACTAACTAGTTAACAGAAACATTTAGCTAAAAGATTATTTTCAATAAGTATAATTATTAATTACTACATTATTTTAGGTAACTAACCTTTTGTGCGCTCATTAATTTCCTTTGTGCACCGGTTGAAAAATGTGTGTGCATACGCACAGGCACACTGCTTAGAGGGAACATAGGATGCGGGTGAGGGCAGCATTGATGGTGAGGAAGGTAAGCCCCTTTCTTTGAAGAAGGAGAACATCTCCTTAGTTCTGGAATGAAAAACAGATGTGGCAGAGATGGAGGAATTGGGAGAAGAGGACAGCATTTTTACATCTACCAGGGTGGGAAAACCATAAGACCATTAGACCAGCAGAATGAGGACATCTGGCCCCTTGAGTCTGCTCTGCCATTCCATCATGCTGATCCTTTTCTTCTATCTCCTCCTCAACCCCAGTTCCCGGCCTTCTCTGCAGAACCTTTGATGCCATGTCCAATCAATCTCTGCCTTAAATACATCCAACGACCTGGCCTCCACAGCTGCATTTGGCAAAAAATTCCACAAATTCACCACCCTTTGGATAAAGAAATTTCTCCGTATCTCTGTTTTGAAAAGGCACCCTCTAATCTGAGCCTGTGCCCTCTTGTCCTAGACTCTAGAAGAGGGATAATCCAAATAGATGTGAGAATATCAGTAAAAGATATCAGTAGGTAAGCTGTCTCCAGAGATTGAAAAAGGGGAGGAGGTGTCGGAAATGGACCATGTAAATTTGAGGGCATGGTGGAAGTTGGAGGCAAAGCTGATGAGCTGCACAAGGGTGCAGGAAGCAGCAACAATGCAATCGTCAATGTAGCATAGGAAAAGTTTCACGTAGCCAACAAACAGGCAAGGAAAGCTGGGACCCATGTGAGTGCCCAAGGCAACACCTTTTCTTTGAAGCAAGTGGGAGGAGCTGAAGGAGAAATTATTGAGAGAGTGGATCAGTTCTGCCAGACAGAAGAGAGTGGTGGTGGAAGGGGAACTGGTTAGGTCTGGTGTCCAGAAAGAAATGGAGAGCTTTGAGGCCTTCTTGGTGGATGATGGAGGTGTATAGTGAAAACAAGATGATCAGGCCAGGGAACTTAAAATCATTGTAAAGATCGAGGGCGTGTGAAGTGTCATGGATGTAGGTAGGAAGGGACTGAACTGGGGGATAAAATTGAGTCGAAGTATGCAGAAAGAAGTTGGGTTGGGCAGGAACAAGCAGAAACAGTGGTTCCTGGACAGGCAGGTCTGTGGATCCTGGGTAGGAAATAGAAAAGGGAGGTACAGGGTGAGGGAACTGTGAAGTTGGCAGTAGTGGATGGGAGATCCCTAGAATTAATAAGGTTGGTGATGGTGTGGGAGACAATGGCTTGGTGCTCTTTGGTAGAGTCCTGTTTGAGTGGTAGGTAAGAGGAGGTGCCTGACAGTTGTCACCTGGCCTCAGCAAGGTCAGTCTGCCAGATTACTACAGCACCCTGCTTATCTGTGGGTTCGATGATAAACTGAAGACCATATGCACAAATACCTGAACCCGGCTGGAAGCCCGAGAAGAGATTATTTGTCATAGATGCTAGGAAAGCACTAGATTCTCTTTGACTATATGCGTATGCTTAATCTTTGTGTAATTCTGAGCATCGACCCATTACCAAAAGAGATAGAAACATAGAAAACCTACAGCACAATACAGGCCCTTCGGCCCACAATGTTGTGCCCAACATGTCCCTACCTTAGAAATTACTAGACTTACCTATTCCCCTCGATTTTACTTAGCTCTGTGTACCTATCTAAAAGTCTTTGAAAAGACCCTATCGTATCCGCCTCCACCACTGTTGCTGGCAGGCCATTCCACCCACTCACCAATCTCTGAGTAAAATAACTTACCCCTGACATCTCCTCTGCACCTACTCCTTAGCACCTTAAACCTGTGTCCACTTGTGGCAACCATTTCAGTCCTGGGAAAAAGCCTCTGACCATCCACACAATCAATGCCTCTCATCATCTTATACACCTCTATCAAGTCACCTCTCATCCTCCGTCACTCGAAGGAGAAAAGGCTGAGTTCACTCAACCTATTCTCATTAGGCATGCCCCCCAATCCAGGCAACATCCTTGTAAATCTCCTCTGTATCCTTTCAATGGCTTCCACATCCTTCCTGTAGTGAGGCGACCAAAACTGAGCACAGTGCTCCAAGTGGGGTCTGACCAGGGTCCTATTTGGCTACCTCTTGGCTCCTAAATTCAATTCCATGATTGATGAAGGCCAATACACCGTATGCTTTCTCAACCACAGTCAACCTACACAGCTGCTTTGAGTGTCCTATGGACTTGGACCCCAAGATCCCTCTGATCCTCCACACTGCCAAGAGTCTTACCATTAATACTATATTTTGCCAACATATTTGACCTACCAAAATGAAACACTACAAACTTACCTGGGTTGAACTTCATCTGCCAGTTTTGCATCCTATCAATGTCCTGCTGTAACCTCTGACAGCCCTCCACACTATCTACAACACCTCCAACCTTTGTGTCATCAGCCAACTTACTAACCCATCCCTCCACTTCCTCATCCAGGTCATTTTTAAAAATCACTAAGAGTAAGTGACCCTGAACAGATCCCTGAGGCAGCCCACTGGTGACTGACCTCCATGCAGAATATGACCCGTCTACAACCACACTTTTGCTTCTGTGGGCAAGCCAATTCTGGATCCACAAAGCAATGTCCCCTTGGATCCCATGCCTCCTTACTTTCTTAATAAGCCTTGCATGAGGTACTTAATCAAATGCCTTGCTGAAATCCATATACACTACATCTGCTGCTCTACCTCAATCAATGTGTTTAGTCACATCCTCAAAAAATTCAATTAGGCTTATAAAACGCGACCTGCCCTTGACAAAGCCATGCTGACTACTCTCAATTATATTAAACCTCTCCAAGTGTTCATAAATCCTGCCTCTCATGATCTTCTCCATCAACTTAACAACCACTGAGGTAAGACTCACTGGTCTATCTCTACTCCCTTTATTGAATAAGGGAACAACATCTGCAACCCTCCAATCATCTGGAACCTCTCCCATCCCCATTGATGATGCAAAGATCATCACCAGAGGCTCGGTAATCTCTGCCCTCACCTCCCAGAGTAACCTGGGGTACATCTCATCCGGTCCCGGTGACTTATCCAACTTGATGCTTTCCAAAAGCTCCAGCACATCCTCTTTCTTAATATCTACATGCTCAAGCTTTTCAGTCTGCTGCAAGTCATCACTACAATCACCAAGATCCTTTTCCATAGTGAATACTGAAGTAAAGTATTCATTAAGTACTTCTGCTATTTCCTCCAGTTCCATACATACTTTCTTACTGTCGCAGTTGACAGGTCCTATTCTTTCACGTTTTATCCTCTTACTCTTCACATACTTGTAGAATGCCTTGGGGTTTTCCTTAATCCTGCCCGCCAAGGCCTTCTCATGGCCCCTTCTGGCTCTCCTAATTTCCTTCTTGAGCAACTTCTATTAGCCCTATAATCTTCTAGATCTCTGACATTACCTATCTCTTTGAACCTTTTGTAAGCTTTTCTTTTCTTCTTGACTAGATTTATTACAGCCTTTGTACACCACTGTTCCTGTACCCTACCATAACTTCCCTGTCTCATTGGAATGTATCTGTACAGTAAAAATGATTTGTTTGATACAGATCTACTGATAACATCCATCAGTAACCATTGATGATACATGAGTATGAATCTACAAGAAGATCTGTACTGCCTAACCCTGTCGTCAGATGGTGTACAAGTGCAAATTCTGTTCACTTACCCCAACTGTAACATCTATTTCATTGATTCCACTTAGAATAGTTAACATTGAATTTTTTTCCAACAGTTTGCCAATGAACCAAGAAGAATTCCTCTTCACTCTGTTTGGCATTCTCCACAGTCATTTGCCTGAATGTCACTAAAATGTATGTGAAGGTGGCTACAAAACTGGAATAATGTCATGGCCCCTAAGTCCTCCTTACTTCTCATGTTTTCATAAGAGGAGGCTATTAAGTTTAGATTCTCTATCAGACTAATATTACTTTTCCCTTTTCCCCCACTTATTTTCAGTTCCATACCCTGTTAGTCAAACCATTCAGTCTTCTCCAACCAGCAGCCCTGGATGAACCATGAGATCTGTAATCTGCTGAGGGCCAGATCAAAAGCATCCGAGTCTGGTGA
Organism: Hypanus sabinus; assembly: GCF_030144855.1. Taxonomy (NCBI): domain Eukaryota; kingdom Metazoa; phylum Chordata; class Chondrichthyes; order Myliobatiformes; family Dasyatidae; genus Hypanus; species Hypanus sabinus. The sequence goes on along the minus strand of NC_082716.1, from coordinate 41,482,500 downwards.
CCAAGAAAGTAATGAGAGGTCCAGCTAGAATATCGGAAGCCACCTCACTGGTAAAGTGGCAATTCCGGACTAAACTTGAACCAACGAACAGTTGTGTCAGGGCTTAAATTCTTCCACCTCTAATGAAGTAAAATGAAGCGACTTAAACAACAACATGACTTCTCTTCCAGATGGGATCATCGCCTTCTATGTTTGCTTTGACCACCAAATCATGGAGGGACCATCATAAACACCCATTTCCCCCGATGGTTCTATATTTCAGTCTCTCAGGCTGATATACGAGCAGCCTTCAGGAGGGTGAACCCACTAAAAGCAGACCCACTCAGGGTAGCGACCAAGTGCTAACAATCCATGCGGATCAACTGGCTGGAGTGTTCACCTAGATCTTTAACAGCTCAATTCGGCAGGCTGAGGTACCCAGCTGCTTCAAGCAGGCTTCAATTATTCCAGTGCCTAAGAAGAATACGGTATCCTGCCTCAATGACTATCACCTGGCAACTTTTACATCCACGGAGGTGAAGTGTTGGCGAGAGGTTGCTGTTGAAACATATCAACACTTGCCTAAGAACTGACTTTGAACTGCTCCAATGTGCTTACTGGTGCAACTAGCCACAGTAGATGCCACTTCATTAGCTGTTCACTCAACACTGAAACATCAGGACAGGAAAGATACATACGTCACAAAGCTCTTTTTCAACTACAGATTGGCATTCAATACCATCCTCCCCTCAAAACTGATCAATAAGCTTCAAGGCCTTGGCCTCAATACCTTCCCGTGCAAATGGATGCTCAATTTCCTCTCTTGCAGTCCGCAGTCAGTTCAGACTGCAAACAACATCTCCTCCACAATCTTCATCAGTGCAGGTGCAACACAAGACCGTGTGCTTATCCTCCTGCTCTACTCACTTCACATTTATGGGTGTGTGCCTCAGCACAACTCCAAAGTCATTTTCAAGTTTGCTGACAACATTACTATTGTAGGCCGTATCAAAGGTGGTGATGAATCACCACATACAGTGGTGGTGCTAGAAAGTTTGTGAACCCTTTAGGATTTTCTCTACTACTGCATAAATATAGCCTAAAATGTAATCAGATCTTCACTTTTCCTAAAACTAGATAAAGAGAACCCAGTTAAATAATCAACACAAAAACATTATACTTGATCATTTATTTACTGAGGAAAATTATCCACTATTACGTGTATTTTTTCGGAAAAGTATGTGAACCTCTAGGTTTATCGATTTATTTAAAGGGGAAATTAGAGTCAGGGGTTTCAATCAACGGATGACAATCAGGAGTACATGTGGGAGGCCTTGCACTATTTAAAGAACATAAACCTAGGTCTGCACTGTCAAAGTCTGATCTTCACCACACAGGGTTTTGGTAGTGTGCCATGCCTCGATCAAAGGAGAATTCTGAGGACCTCAGAAGATAGGTGTTGTTGCTCACCGGGCTGAAAAAGGATACAAAACCATTTCTAAAGAGTTTGGGTTCCAATATCCACAGTTGGAAGGAATTCAACACTGTTTTTACCCTCCCTAGGAGAGGTCGACCAACAAATATCTCTGCAAGAACAATGTGTGTAATATTCCAGGAGGTCACAAAGAATCCCAGGATAACATCTAAGGAGCTACAGGCCTCTCTTGCATTGGCTAATGTGGACATTCATGAGTCTACCATCAGACAAACACTGAACAACAATGGTGTACATGGTAGGATTGCAAGGAGAAAGCCACTACTCTCCAAGAAGAACATTGCTGCCCATCTAAAGTTTGCTAAAGGCCATGTGGATAAGCCAGAAGGCTATTGGAAGAATTTTCTATGGACCGTTGACTCCAAAATAGAACTTAAATGAGAAGCGTTATGTTTGGCAAAAAGCAAACACTGCATTCCAGCTTAAGAACCTTATCTCATCTGTGAAACCTGGTGGTGACAGTTTCATGGTTTGGCCTGCTTTGCAGCCTCTGGGCCAGGATGACTTGCCATCGTTGATGGAACTTTGAATTCTGAACTGTATCAGGAACATGTCAGGGTATCTGTCCATGAACAGAAGCTCAAAGCGGGTCATGCAGCAAGACAGCGACCCTGAACACACAAGTCAGTCTACAAAAGAATGGTTAAAGCAGAAGAAATTTCACATTTTGGAATGGCCAGTTCAAAGTCCTGACCTTAGTCCTATAGAAATGTTGTGAAAGGACCTGAAGCAAACATTTCAAGCAGGGAAGCCCACCAACGTCCAGAGATGAAGCAGGTTTGTAAGGAGGAATGGCCTAAAGTTCCTCCAAGCCAATGTACAACACTGATCAACAGTTACCAGAAACATTTGGTTGAAGTTATTGCTGTACAAGGGGGTCACACAAGTTACTGAAGGCAAAGATCCACGTACTTTTCTGAAAATCGGTAATATTGGATCATTTTTCTCAATAAATAAATGAACAAGTATAATGTTTTGTGTAGTTTATTTAATTGAGACCTGTTTAGGACTTGTGTGAATATCTGATCACATTCTGGGTCATATTCAGAAATAGAGAAAATTCTACACAGTGCACAAAATTTCTAGCACCATTGTAAGAGTGAGATTGAAAATCTGGCTGAGTGGTGCCACAACAACAACCTCTTACTCGATGACAGCAAGACCCAGGAGCTGATTATTAACTTCAGGAGCAGGAAACCCAATGTCCATGAGCCAGTCCTCATCAGTGGATTAGAGGTGGACAGGGCAACAACCTTAAATTCCCAAGTGTTACAATTTTGGAGGACCTGTCTTGGGCCCAGCTTGTAAGTGCAATTACAAAGAGAGCATGGTAGTGCATCTAATTCCTTAGGAGTTTGCAAAGATTTGGCATGACTGTCTAAAACTTTCACAAACTTCTATAGATGTGTAGTGAAGAGAATATTGACTGGCTGCATCACAGCTTGGTATGGAAACACCAATGTCATTGAATGGAACAGTCTACAAAGCATAGTAAATTAGTTTATCATAGATAAAGTTCTCCCCAACACTGAGCACATCTACACAGAGCATTTTTGCAGGAAAGCAGCATCTATCATCAGGAGCTCCCATCACACAGGTCATGCTCTCTTCCTGCTTCTGCCATCAGGTTCAGGAACAATTATTATCCCTCAACTATCAGTCTCTTGAACCAAAGGGAATAGCTTCACTCAATTTCACTTGCCCCCATCACTGAAATATTCCCACAACCTATGAATTCATTTGCAAGGACTCTTCATTTTATGTTCTCGATATTTATCACTTATTTATTTATTATTACTATTATTATTATTTCATTCTTTTGCATTTGCACAGTTTGTTGTCTTTTGAACCTTGGTTGAACACCCATGTTGGTGTGATCTTCCATTGATTCTATTATGGTTATTATTTTATGATGGATTTATTGAGTATGTCTTTAAGATGATGAATCTCAAGAGTTGTATATCTTGTCATATGGACTTTGATAATAAATTTATTTTGAACTTTGAACTATTATTTCACACCCCAAGTCACCAACCAGCCAGTAATATTAGGGGGCAGTTATAATTGGCTAAGGAACCTACAGCACGCTGCCTTTCGTACATGGAAGGGAAGTGGAGCACCCATGCAGTCACACGGAGAATATGCAGATTTAACGTAGACAGCAGTCGAGCTCAGAATCAAACTTGTGTCACCAAAGCTGTGAGACAACTGCACCACTTGCAGAACCACCATGTTTTCTAGTCTGTAGTAATTACAAATGAATAATTTACTTTGTATATTTGCCCCCTTGACCTTGCTCAATTCTTGGTTCTACTTTCATAGAAGCAGGCCAATTACTGCATCTTGGATCAAAAATTTATTATGTATACTTGCTGCTATATTATATTGCTAAGAACTGGGAAATAGAAACAAGAGTGGACTATTTGGTCCTTTCTACTGTTCCACCATTGAATGATCATAGCTGATCAACATTAAATACTTGTTTCAAGCCCTTTCCCTCGATTCTTCTCTCTTCCTATATCCATTAATTCCTTGAACATTCAATTTTCATTGCTTTGCCATTTGAGATCCCAACAGTAATAGGAATTACAGAATAAATCAGAAAATTGACATTTAGAAATGCGAAAAGTACTATCTGGGAACTGGCCCTTTTGCCCACCATGTCTGTTCTGATCATAATACCAAATTAAACCTACTCCTGCATATGGTCTGATTCCTTCCATTACCCACCTATTCATGTGTCTGTCTAAATACTTCTTAAACATTGCTATCTTATCTGTTTCTACCAGCATGTTCCAGACACTTGCAACTCTCTGTAAAGAGAAAGTTCCCATGCAGATCTTTAAATTTTCATCCCTTCACCTTATGCATATAACCTCTAGTATTTGACATTTCATTTTCTCCTTCACCTGGTGACTGCTATTGGGACGATGCTCCTTCAGTGCCATTAGCTGTCTTTCTGATGTCACAGTTGTTGATATTACCCTCACTATCAGCAGAGTACATCTCTGCTTTGAAAGGCTGTGCAGTATGTGATCATTGTAGCTGGTGTTGGCTACCCACCTACATCTGCAACAAGGCTGGTGTTTGCCTTCTGAGTCAATACTACTAGTGATCTCCAGTGGGCATCTATCACTTCTTTTCCTTGTTCTGAATGCAGTCAGATTTCCAAGCATTTATCCTTCTGATTGAACACAATGATTCTCACAACCCACTAATGTTTAATCATGTGATTATTTGTAAAACACTTTACAGATTCCTTTTTCTTAACTATTTAACCTGTTAGTTTCAGGAAAATTACAATCCCTATAAACTATAGCTAAAACGTTGTACCATTCTAGCACTGCAATAAGCTCTAATCAATTGTTAGCATATTACTATAGTATTAACCATTTCAAATTTAAAGAAAAACTATTAATGGATATATTCAATTTTGAACATATTTCTTCCTTTACACGTATTCTTCCATCTTATACAATTTAATCTCATGTGGTGCTGTATCAAATCTCCAGTACTACACAGTTGTAGCAGTGTATTAAAATATTCACTCTCCGGAATGTGAATTTAAATCCCTCTCAGGCTAATGGGATAAAAGTCTCCCTTTCTTTGTCACTGCAAGAGTCCCTAGCGAAATGTGTTTTGGACCAGTTTAGAGCAGTTACTGCTAAGTTTGTCAACACATTTCAAAAGAAGATGAAATTTTAGATTTTAAGAAACATTTGTCTGGGAGCATAATGATGGTTGTAAATGTGCTTATCACAAAGCATATGGGATAATGACCATTTCCAGGTCATTTTGTTTCATTATGGAAAATCAAAAATTCCTAGCATGTGTTGCAATTGTGTATTGATGTCATTTCCATGCAACGTTCCTTTCAGAACAAAGCAATTTTCTCCCACGAATGAGTACTATTGGGCAAAGCCAAGCCGGCTATGCCCTTAGAATGCTGATATAGTGAAAAATCATGTGAGTCCTATAAAAAGCCAAAATTTTTTTTAAATTAAAATGAGTCCTATAGTTACATGTTATGCATTGGTTCAGTGGTTCATTACCTACTATAAATTGCACATTGCACACTTAGAGACATAATGTAAAGATTTTTACTCCTCATATATATGAAGGATGTAAGTAATAAATTCAGTTCAAATCAGTTCAATTCAATTGTCAAAGTATGCATGTATGGTACTACTCTGATATTCCTCTTCTCCAGATAGTCATGGTTGCCCCCTCAACTTCTGCTCTGGTGTTACTTCTCCAAACCACCTCCCCTTCCTACCACAGGTCACTGATGTCCCCGCAAAGTATTAGATCAACATAGACACTTCTTCATCTACTATCTGGCCATGCCCCAAGCCCTGACTCAGTTGTTTCCCCTGAGATCCCTGTTGAAAATTCAAATATTTGATCATATTCTTGACCTCAAATGATTTCTGCCCATAATTACCCCATACTTAATCCCAGCAATGTGTCCGATCATCAACTTAGACTCGGCTCCAGACCATTGCCACTGGCTCTTTCTCTTTGACCTCAGTTCCAGGCAGCAGACTTCCAGCCCCAAATAACTGCACACATAATTAAAAATGTTGGTGAAGTTGCTTATGGAATATTGTGTCAGGTTTGGTCACAGTTTTATAGGAAAGATGCCATTAAGCTGGAAAGAGTATGAGCAGATTTATGATGTTGCTTGGCCTTAAGTGACTAAGTTAGGGAAAGAAGTTGAGAAGATTGGGACATTTTGGGAATGCAGGAGGTAAGAAACAGGTAATCTTATAGAGGTAATTAGAATCATGCAGGGCATAGAGTGGATGCATTGAATCTTTTTCTCTGGGGTGGGGAATCAAGAGCTAGAGGCCAAAGACTTAAGATGAAAGAAGAGATTAAATCGGAGTGTGAGGAACATTTTCACCCAGAGAATGGTCAGAATGAGCTGCCAGAAGTAGTAATTGAGTCAGATACAAAAACAACATTTAAAAGGTATTTGGACAAGTACATTCGTAGGAGAGATTTAGAGGGAAATGGGCCAAATGTAAGCAAATGGGACAAGCTTAGATGGAAATCTTAGTTGGGACAAAGGGCCTGATTCTGTACTGTGTGTATCTGTGACTCTAATAACATCTCAGCTGAAATGGTAACCTTTTTCATTTTGAAACAAATTAGAATCACTATTTAACTTAAAGAGTAAAAAATTTTAGCCAAGTGTTAAATATTCACATTAAGTAACCTATGACATTTGTTCAGTTCTTTTTCATTTACTACCTTGTTTGTACTGCATTTTGAGATGTCTCAAGAGTCAACAATATATGATGTCCAAAGGTCTTATTCACTGTATCAAGCTTATATTCATCTGTTAAGGAGAGAGTTCTACACATTTCTGTGGAAACTAACAAGACCACTTTCAGAGATAAAATGTCTTTTGAGCTCATATATTAAAAACAGCTGTCTTTTATTGGTGGACATCCAAGTTCAAAAAGACAAAGACAGTGATATTTACGGAGAGGTAGGGAGTGTATGGGGGAGGGAGGAAAGGAAATTGCCAAGGCAAGAAATGGTTAGCTTAGCAGCAGGACCAGATTTTTTATATTTTCCACTTGTTCCCAGTTGCCAACAGCTAGAGGTGACATCCTATTGGAAATTTGTTTCCCTTTTTCCTTTCCTTCCCCTGTTCTCTATGTTTCCTGCCTGTTAATAACGAGGCCGAAGCTGAAGTTGATTTGAAGTGAAGATGGTCTCCTTCCCCCTCGAAACAGTCAGTGTATGGGGGTAGCAATTCATAGCCTTCACTATAGCAATGGCACATTAAAGAGCTAATCCTGGGAGATGATGCTTTGAAATTTCAGTCAGCTGTTATGTTTTTTTTTCTTAAACTGAAAACCCATGGTTAGAACTTTAGAAATTGAAAAGGGATTTGCTGAGATCTGCTTAGATAATCCGTCTACTTTGTAACAGATACATAATGCACATGATCTGATGTTGAGCAGGATGATTTTTTTTAGTTAAGTAAATTCTGCACAATAATTCTAAGCTGAAGTAGCTGCAAGCCAACTTCAGGATAACTCCACTGAGCTTATGTTGTCTGGGCCAGCTCCTATAGTTGGTTAGTGTGGGTCCTGACTCCAGCTTGACAGGAAGTAATGAAAGACTTGTGGTGAAATCCTGCACTAAATCAAATGGCCTTGAGTTGTAGTTCATCTTATGTTCAATATGCTAGGAATGTCACTTAATAAACTAAGCATGAATTCCAGTTACCCAAGATGACCCCTGACATACTTCCTAACTGTAGATTTTGATGTTTCAGCCGATTTGCTTCAGCACTTTTCCATTGTTAAGGTAAAACTTTAGTGAGTTTCATACAAGTGCCCCTGAAGATACAACTCTCCATTAAAATCTGGAGTCACCCTTACTTTCAAAGAACATAAAGACCTCTATTCCACTCAGCTGTATCCATTAGACGTGATGATGATTAAATGAACAGTGAGGTAGCACCCTGTGCAATCCATGTGGACATTTAGACTACTTCTGAATTTGAATCCAAGTGGATGTGTCGTGCATATCTGAGTGAGAGGCCAAAAGCCTGGTTTAGGTATCTATGCCCCAGTTAGCTGATGATGAGCAAAGCAAGGCCTGGATTTTGCATTCACCTATTGCCTTTACCAAAGTGTTGATATGCTACCCTTGCTGCCACCTCATCCCTGGGCAGCTCTTGTGCATTAAAGACAGTGCTAGTGATTAAATAGGCAGAGAATTATTGAAGAAAGAATTATCTCTCCATTGATTGTGTGTGTGGTATTACTTGTAGATACAGATATTGATATTTCCAGTCAGGTTGAAAGACACAACAGCCACCATTCCTATTGCTCACTCACCTTTCCCAACCAACAAATATGTAATAACCGGTACTATACACTCAGTGGCCGCAGGTACATCTGCTCATTAATGCAAATATCTAATCAGCCAATCATGTAGCTGTAACTCAATGCATAGAGGCATGCAGACATAATCAAGAGGTTCAGTTATTGTTCAGATCAAACATCAAAATGGGGAAGAAATGTGATTAAAGTAACTTTGACCGTGGAATGATCATTGGTTCCAGACAGGGTGGTTTGAGTATCATAGAAACTGCTGAACTCCTGGAATTCTACACACAACAGTCTCCCGAGTTTAGAATGAATGATGTCAAAAGAGATAAAACATCCAGTGAGTGGCTGTTCTGCAGGTGAAAATGTCTTGTTAAGAAGAGAGATCAGAGGAGATTGGCCAGGCTGGTTTAAACTGACTAGAAGGTGGCAATAGCTCAAATAACTATATGTTACAACAGTGGGGTGCAGAGGGGAGTTTCCGAATGCACAACACATCTAATCTTGAAGTGAATTGGATACAGATTCAAAACTCCATGAATATCCACTCAGTACCTAATTAGGCACCTCCTGTAACCAATGAAAGTGGCCACTGAGTGTACATTAGCAATAAACAGTGAAAGCCAGTACCTGCTTTATAATAATGGATCTGTGCCCACCTGGTCTCAGCCAAGTTATGGATCTGGACCAGCTCTGGGCCCTAGAGTTAAGGCCAGACCCAACATGTGACCTGGATCTTTCCTCAGTAGGTGCCTCATCCATGAGCACCTGGTCTCTGGCCCAGTCAGCTTCCTGATCAGGAGCCTATTGTTGAACCAGAGTTGAGATTTGGCACCAATAGAGCTGCGGGAAACTGGCTACAGAATTGACAGAATTACATTACTCCTTTGTCAATGGCTCAGGGAGCCAAAGTTGGACTCTGGGGAGCCTAGGATCCTGATTTCAACTGTCAAGTGAACTGTAGGGACCTGAGCTTACTTTGGGTTGCAAGAAACTTGTGCCCAAGAATTTGCTGAATCCCGGAAGCTGAGCATAATATTGGTTGTCCCTAGAGGTCCAGTCATACATTGGTTGGGTCTCAGAGATCAAGGTGGTATCAAATGGCCCACAGGCACAAGGACCGGGTGAAGGGTAGCCCTAAGGGGCTGAGTTTACTCTCAGGTGAGCTCTGGAGAGTTTGGCTTGGGATTAGATGGGCCAGAGACCAAGTCAGTATTGGGCATGTTCAAAGAATAGGTTTAGTTGTTGGTTGGTGTAAGGTAGACCATTGGAAACTGGGTTTGGTGTGGCGTGAACCATTGGGATTTGGACCTGACCTTGGTGTTGTGCAGGCTCTGAGAGCCTGAGGTTTGTTGTTTGGTTCCCAGAGACCTGATTCTGTTGTTCTTTTGGACTCAGGAACTCACCCTAGTTCAGAGGTCCCCAGGTACAAGGGCTCAGTGTTTGATGACCCTACAAGATGCGGATTTGTGCAGATTGGGCCTCAGAGACTATGGTACAGTAATGGGAACTGAGATTATGTCTTTATGGCCCAGTAATGCTTTTAGGGATTTTCAAGGGAAAATAACAACATATAGGATATTAGCTGATAATGTTGTGCTTGTGTGCTGTGTGTAGTTCTCTCCACAGAGTTCTTACTTGATTTTAAAACAGGCTCATTTGAAAACATAATTGTGTAAATATTATGTGCTTGGTAATTTAAATGTCATGTAAAAGCAGGCATGAGGGAGAGATATTTATGCAATTTCCTGGGATAAATTCAAACCCAGCTTCCAGATGTGAAGGACATGAAAGCATTCATGCTTTCACGTCAAAGTAACATAGGCAGAGTCCAGACAAGAATTATTATTGTGTTGAATGCCTTGTACCAGTCACTTTTCTTTTACAATGCCTATGATGTAAGAGTTGGCGCCTAACACTGGGAGGGGAACGGTAATACATTTTAAGCAGGGCGGAACAAAGAATTCCTGTGGTTCAGTTGGTGACATCAAGGCCTAAGTTTGGTAATGGTCTCCAGCCTGATTTGTAAGATCATCTGTTTATGTTACATTCCTACACAGCATGCATGTCAGAGGAATTATTGGTTTTCATGTGTGTCTTGGTAGTTCTGAACATTATACCATTTGTACTTTACCACTTCTGTTTGATTCTCTCCATGGGATGAAGTTGTCACAGGCAAGGCCAATATTTGCTTCCTAACCCAAGAGTACAACTCCTTCAGGGTAGAGTTGGCAAATGGCCACCAAAAGATGATGCACATGATTAATCTTCTCAATATTTCAGCCGCTAATTGGAATGTTTGCTCTTGGGGTGAAGCCTCTCCCCTCTTTCTTTAGCTCCACACTGCAGTCTGTAATGGTATCTTTTGGGTCGCTAAGAGATTAGTGGAGAGGCTATGTGGAGTTCTTGGCTATGACTTCCCCTTCTGAATTGTTGAAGGAATATTTATTGTAAACTACACTGCAGATAGGGGTTTACTTAGACATGAAAACATGAACTCTTTCACGTCCTTTAACACCTGGCAGTTGTTGAAGGTAAGTCAGCAAAGTGCATAAATATCTCATTAATGAGAATGCTGCTGTAGCAATTAGTAGAAGGAGAAGGAATAAGATGGCAGAAAGTGACCATGTCATGCTGTTAGACCGTGCTCTATATCTACTTTGGACTTGTCTCCACTAATTCCAAACATGGACAAAGATGTAACTAAATCTAAATGTGATAAGGCTTTTGCACATATTAGATTCCAGTAGCTTACAGTCGCATCATACCTGCACTTGGGAATGTCGGCTTACTTAAGTGGAAATGTTATCATTTCTCCTTGATATTCACTGATATTACCATTGCTGAATTCTCCAAAATAACTATCCTGAGAATCACTGATGATCAGAAAATAATCTGAAGCAGGCACTTAATTACTTTGACTGCAACTGTATACCGGAAATGAATAATGCACTGCATGGTTTTCTAGTAGTTCATGATAGTGTGAAAGTGAAGCATCTACCTTGGGGGCACTTATTACTTTATAATTTCTTTTATTATCAACACTAGACTTTGGAAACTAAAGCATCAGAGATCCACAACCTTACTCTGAGGGTGTCTATTATGCATCAGTTAACGGTTCTGTTGTTATATAACCTGATGTTAAACGCAAGGCTATTTGTAATTTGGAAACTATTTACATCAAATACTTGGGAATAGGTCTTTTTCTTAATCAATACTCACCTTCTACGTGACAGCGAATCAGAAAGTGCTCAGTTTATGAGAACTGTTTGAGGTAATACCTTTCCTTGGCAATCACTCAAAGTAAATATCTGCTACTTTTTTGTTAGAAAAGTGAACAGGTCCTAATGAAAGGCCTTGGTCCAATTCCTATCTATAGAGGATGCTGGGCCTGCCTAGATAAAATAATCTGTATTTCCAGCATCTGCAGAATCTCTTGTTTACTCTCAGATTTCCACAATGGCTCCCTGGTGGGTCTCAGCTGTGTGTGTAAAGATCAGTTCAAGGAATTTATTTCCTAATTCAACTTTAGTCTCTGTGCTATTCTTTTTCAAAGCTCATATTCATTGACGACACAGGCCTTGACCCGTTCTCGATGTATACATGTGGGTGTGTGTGGACGTTGATGTGAATGCGTCTGTGTAACTGTGTGTGCCCATGAGTTTATCCATGTTCATGCTTAAGCAAATGTCTGTGTCTCTACATGTCTGTGTATAAATAGTTCATCAAATCTAATATTTTATTATTACCCTAACATTTCCATTCAGTCAAGAAGTTGTTTACATCAGTAGCCCAGCACCTGGTGTGGTATTTAGCTTGATAGAAGTTCCATATGTGTGTTGATTGTACCTTCCTTCAACCCTGATCCCAGCTGCTGCGCTAAAATTGGTCTCCATAAACAGAATCATTCTTGGCTGTGATAGGATGCAAGGTCAAATAGCATAAAATCATGAATAATGGCAGCTGAAGGACCGTCGCCTCAGTGTGGCAGCAATATTTATTCCATTTGAAGATAAGTGACACTGGAGGTTGAGACAATAACAACAAATTGGATATTCCTGAATGATTGTTGCTGAAGTTTGTCCATTGTCATTTTTCAAATTAGAAATTGTCACTCTTGGCCATTAGAAGAGAAAGATGCCACATTGTTGGATCAGCAAGGGTTAGTGCATTGTCCAGTTCCAGGTCACTGTATCTCATTGGGAAGCCACATAATAAGAGTATTGTCAGTATCTATCATTAAGGAGCTGGAACGATGATAAGTTTTTCATTGTAAATGTCATTTAAAGACAACTGCTGAAACAATAATATGGTATATTGAAAATGAACCAGCATTTTGAACCTGAAATCAGACCTTGCTGAGCTTCATCATGACCCAACCACTTCATGATGCTACAAAAGCTACATTGGCTTTAACTAAAGTAGATTGAAATCTAGAAATTACATTAAAAATAGAGCAAGATTTGTCAAACTGGGGTGGTTTCAAACTTCGATCTGGAGGATGAAAACCTTATCATTTCAAGTCTACTACTAATGTTGATATCTGGTTCCCTTAATTCCAATTACAATAATCGCAAACAACATTGACATATGCACATCTGGGTGCTCAGTCATTCTTGTCTGAGTTTACATTATGATGGTTTAAGCTCGCCAGTTTCTAAATGCCCAGAAGTAATAGAAATATTTTTATACTATACACACAATAATGATGTAGTATTATGAATCAGGCTCATTGTGCCTCTGATAGATAAAATAATTTACTTGTTATATAGTTTCTAATTTTAGCAGATCTAGGTCCAAATGACATGTAAACGTTATAACAATATTATAGAATTCCATTACCTTTTGTGTGTCAAAATAATCTTTAGTCAATTAGTTTGTGAATACTTTAAGGAAGCAAGACAGTGAAATGAAAGTTAATACATTGCCTGGTGCTTCCATCCTTTTAAAAAGGCCCTAAAGATGAAAGAGTTTAATTCCTTGTCCCATACTAGAAAATGGGACAAGTTATCAGTAGGTATTGGAAAGATTTAAAAAGAGAGCTAAGAATGTATGTGTTTAATCAAGAAGATACTAACTGGAGAAACTGTATTCACTAAGACAAAGCAGCCAGAAGAGACAGCTAAGATAGTGAACAAAATAAAGTAAGGTTTTGATTAAAAACATTATTTGGCTGGCTTCTGAGTCAGTAACTAAATAAAAATAATATCAAAAAAAGAGAGACAATTTAGGAAAATTATCAGTTTTGTGCAGCAAATTACTAAAATTTTACTATCTGAAACAGCAAAAGCAGACTACTTTTGCAACAGATATTGATAAATATTTATAAAAGAGCCATTTTAAGAGGTGCAGAAGAAAGACTATTTTACCAGTTTTAAAGCACCAAAGAGAGAAATATGATCATTACCTTATTATGTGATTTTTTTAAATGGTAAGTCATACTGATTGAAGAGAAAAGATTAGTGAGAGAATTTGGAATGATCCTGAAATAGTACTATGAAGTATTTTATGAAATATACAAATTAAAGTAGATCAGTTATTGATACAATTAATATGTTACAGGGTTCAGTGAGAGAGAGAGTGAAAGAGGTCCAAGGAGTTGGAGATCTCGTGTAAGTCAGGGAATAATTGGAATTTTAAAGTCAGGATGGGCAGAGAATGTTTGCGTGTGTTTGTATTAGGAGGGTGGGCTGTTTAGTTGCAATAAACCGCAGATAGTAGGGTCGAGCTTGCTTTTAGATTGGGGGCATGTGTAGCACCTCAGTTGGATTCAGCACAATTGGGATTTGTGACCGGGTAGAAGGGGAGCAGTAGTGGGCCTCAGCAGTGACATTAAAATGGGTCTACCTGAAAGAGACTGGGTCCAGGATCTTGTTGGGGAGAGAGACCAGAGATCATGGATGGCAAGATGAAGATGTATATGAAGGCTCAGATACTGTTCAGTGATGAGGAAATAGTGTGCAATTGCTGGGAAGATGGGAGTTCTGTCTGATGTTAGATCAAATGATCAAAGATTTATGTGATCAAGTCTTGAGGTGGGGTTGGATGGTTGGGACTTGAGTTAATGAAGGCTTTGCGTCAAAGGACTGGGGCTTGAAGGTCAAGTGAGAAAGGTTTAGTCAATTAAGGTCTAAGGGTTTAGGGTGCCCACGGGTTAGATAGACAAGGCCTCAGAGATTCAAGTCATTAGGGCCTGAGAATTACATTTAATTGTATATGGGGCTCCTGAAAGAGGTTCTCAGTTTCAGATCCCTTTCATCAATGTTGAAGCAAGCTTCATGTAAGGCAAAGGGCTATTTTTGCATGAGAGGCACACAGTGTAGTGTATTTAATATTGCAGTAATACTTGAGTATTGTTTGATTAAGCATTCTTCGTTATTTACAAGTACAGGTTAAATATACTTAAATGGTATATGGCATTACATTGAAAGGTGATACATTTGTGTCTCACTAAAATAAAAATAAAGTTAGACTCACATTATGGACTTTCCATGTTTTCTGTTTAATTAGTTTTATGTTTTGGAGTTAGAAAGCATAACACACAGTACCAGCAGGACACATGTTAGTGATGTAGTGTTCACAGAGTGCTCTTAGGCATCACAGTTTCTGTCCGGAGATATAATTAAGGTCTCGACTTCCTTTCACAACAGTATGCGTTTTAAAAAATGTTATCATGTAGTGCCCATTAATGTTTGTTATATAATAGAATCTCTAGGCCCCTTTCTTTACTTTCCTCAAATTACGTCACTCTACATGACATTACGTCTGAAATCTACTTGACCAATCTGCTAACAAACAAGAGAAAATCTGAAGATGCTGGAAATTCAAGCAACACACACAAAATGCCCAAAATGTTGACTGTGCTCTTTTCCTAGATGCTGCCTGGCCTGCTGAGTTCCTCCAGCATTTTGGGTGTGTTGACCAGTCTACTAATCTGTTCTGAGTTTGTGCTCATACTGTCATGGCTGATCTGCTTCAGTACCATTTTCCAACAATATTCCCAAAATCCTTGAATCTCTTAATGTCTAGAATATTATTCCTAAAAAAACAAGTCTGGCCATAGCTAATTCACATCTTATTTTTAGATTTTTTTTCCTTTAGGGCATATTTAGGTTTACAACTTTTGATGTTAGTTTTACCAGTTGAATTTCTCTAAAGAAGTACAAAAGTAAAGGTTTCAAAACCCTAGTATGAACCTCAATTCCTCCACAGTGTTCCAAAAGATGGGTTGTACTTGGGATAGTCGTATCCTTTGTATTCCTTACACAGAAATGGCATCAGTCATAAACGTGACTCAGCTGGGAAGTATCTAGAAGGACATCTGGATGGCACAAATAATTGGGGAATATCCATTATTGTATTTCTGCTTGGCTAAAGTTAATTTATAATCTAAAAGAACCAAGCAAATCACTTTGTGACTGCACTCGGCCTTAATTTCTACACAGCCTCCATTAATATGACAAAAAGTAGGCGAGTGATCTTGAAAAAGCATATGGTACTTGAGCAAGACACACAATATGTTGGAGGAACTCAGCCAGCCAGACAGTATCCATGGAGGGGAATAAACAGTCAATGTTTCAGGCCTTCATCAGGACTGTTAAGGAAAGTTTTTATGTACTACTTGAACCCAAATAGGTACAGAACTGCCAGTTATAATGGGCTTCATAGACAGCCTAGTTTTACACTAAGAAGCTCAACTGGAGTCCAGACGAAGCAGAACTGTGAACACAATAATCAGGTTACTGTCCCTGATGTTTCAAAAGTCTCATCAACTAGTACAATAGAGCAGAAAATAAATTAGCTTTGGGTGTTTTTAAGTTGATTTTAAAAAGATCAGTTAATCTGAGCAATTCTATCTGCATTTTTAGTGGTAGGCCATACAATATGTGAAGGAACGTTAGTGAACCTGTTCTTGCTTCTCTGTGTGAACATCAGATCTAGGAAAAGTTATAGAGAATTGGCCAGTACACTGCACTGTAAACAAAGTTTGTCACATAAAGATTAAAACTGATTATAAGCTGCAACATCAGCCAAATGTACAACACCATATTTTGAAATCATGCCAAAACCGTACTTTTGTGTAAGAAATGAACTACTCTTTAGAGTAAGGGAATTCTCAAGGTTTATGATCAATGTACCCATGTGGAGTATTTGGAGGGCTGCGCTAGTCACTAGGTTTTTGGGGATAAAAGATCCTGAAAACTATGCTGTATTTAATGTAAATGGAAAACCGAATTGGTAATAAAACTACAAAGAGGTGTATTTATATAAAGAAATCAGTAGCAGAATTAATTTCTCAAACTAACAAACTTTTGTTACATTGGTAACTGCTGGGACATCCACTAATCCGTAACAATGACTTCTGCTCAAGGCATTCTTTTTGGTATACTTTTTCACAAATCACTGAAAGCTGATGGATGTGCACAAGGCACCTACAATGGCTAATATTTGTCTTTTTCTCATGAGGGCTTTAATATAGAATGGAGAAAGCAATGCTGTATTGATAGTTTTGATGAAGGCCTACTTGCCTTTATCTGCTTAAGATCAAAATTAAAGATCCCAAAACTCCATAGGTTTATTGTTGGACCTCAGATTTTTTGCTTGGAATCCCCTTGTAACCTACAAAGTATGTCAATCCACAAGGGGTTTAGTTAATTCCTGTTAAGTTGGGATAAATGTCTGTACAAAGACCTACTGTAGTCATACAGCAAGCTTAAAGTTCTGATTGAATTTGGAGTCCACCCTGACCAACAGATAAAGATTAGCTTTATTTGTCACATTAATGCCAAAACATACGGTGAACTGCGTCGTTTGCATCAAATTAAATCAGTGAGTATTGTGCTGGGCCGCCCACAAGTATCATCATGCAACTGGCGTCAACAGAGCATGCCCACAACTCAGTAACCCTAAGCATCTGCCTTTGGAATATGCAGTGAAACTGGAACACCTGGAGGAAACCCACACAGTCATGGGGAGAGCATGCAAACTCTTGACAGTTTGGGAATCGAACTCGATCTCACAGTGGAGCACTAACCACTATGCTACTGTGTCATCCCCTTACAGATGAAATTAAGACATTTTGCAAGTAGGATAGGCAGCATTATAACAGCAGGATTTAGATCAGATAAAGAGACCAAGGCTAGAATATCACTGGTAAAATGAGTTTACCATTAAAGGTAGAACTAACCTCAAGGCGCTTTAGGGAAGTTGGAGGCCAAAGGAAGGACCCCTAAACCAGAAGCAGGATTCTTTTCCAAATATTGGTTTCTTACTGGTACACCAGCTGCTTTGTGTAACAGTTACATTAAGGTTGGTGAGGTCACATTATCTTAAGCTGTCACACGTTAACTTAACAACTTTGTATGTTCAATGCTTCCGTTCTGAGTAGAGAGTCTGCTGTCACAATAAAACGTGTTCCCTTGATGCTCGCTGGGAGTTCACTTTATACTGTCAGCATAGTTATACAAATAACCTTTTCCAGGAAATGCCCAGTTGAATTTCATTTATAGTATCAGCTGATCTGAGAATGATTGTTTCCCTTTGGGTAAAATAAGTTTTAATTCAGGCAATGCTGAAACTAACAATGTTATGGATCAACTATTTAGGTGGTTGAATCTTTCTAACACCAGCATTATTCAGACCATTAAGTCTATGTAGAGCTCCAATTCTGCTCTCTCCCAATAATCCTGTAAATATTTTAAATCTGAACATTAATCTATTTCCTTTTTGTAAGTTATAATTGAATCTGTATCCACCATACTTTTGGGGAATTCATTCCACATCATAAACATTTGCTGCATAAATGATGTTTTTGTTTCCCTCATGTAACCCGATCTCTTGCCAATTGTTATAAGTCAATGTTCATTAGTTCTTAAATCTCTCACTACTTGGAACTGCTTCTCCCCATTGATCCTGTCTAAACCCATTATGATTCTATATCTTCTTATTAAATCTTCTAATTTACTTTGTTCTGAGGAGAAGGTCAATCCCCCATCTCTTCTAAATGTGTAACAGGAATCGTTCTTCCTTAAATTATTGTGATGAAATTTTGTTCATGAACTCTGTGAAGGACTGTCATATCCTCCTTGAAGTGTGGCAGTCAGAACAAAAGCAATGCTTCAGTGATACCATAACCAATATTGATTAAAGGTACTACAAACCACCTATTCACTTGCACTGCATTTATTTATGAAGACCAAGATGTATATGCTTCATTAATTGATTTCATATTAGAAAAGAGCTGATACTAAAAAAAGTGTAACTGATGTAGACATTAGCCATTGGCTTTGAACCAAATTATTAACTCCTTATATAACAAGATTTGGAAAGCCATTGCTAAAGTTAACAAATTTCACATCACATGCCGGTGATAATAAACCTGATTCTGATTCTGAAGCTGGTGAGATGGGATCTGAAACATTGCACACAGTTCTGGTCACCATACTATAGGAAGGATATCATTACGCCAGAGAGTGAAGAATATATTTACAAGAGTATTGCTAGGATTGGAGGGCTTGAGTTATGAAGAATGAATGGATAAGCTGACATTGTTTTACCTGCAAAGAAGGAGGCTGAGATTATGGACATATATAAGGTGAATGGTCACTGTCTTTTCCCAGGATAGAAGAGTCTAAAACTAGTTGGCATAGGTTTAAGAACAGGGGAAATGTTTAAAGGGCATGGGATAGGCATTTAATTTTTGAGAAAGAGGGGTGTGTGTTTATGAAACAAGCTGCTAGAGGAAGAGATAGAGGCAGATATAATTACAATGTTGAAAAGACATTTTGACGGGTACAGGATGGGGAAGGGTTATGGGCATATGTGCTGAATGTAAGCAAATGATATTAGCTCAGGAAGACAATTTGGTCGGCATGAACAAGTTTGGCTTGTTTCAACACCGTCCAACTCCATAATTCCAATGCAGTGTGTCCCGAGTAGCGGCATCCATTTAAAGGGAGAAATAAAGCTGCAGTAAAACAATAATAATTCTGTTTAACAACAATGTAGTTTTGAGATTCTGATAATACTGACTAGGACAGAACGCTGATCTGGTATGATGACTATAATTTGTTTATATTTTGTCTTTGGACCGAGTCATCTCAATATCTTCTCTAATAAGGAGTCCAGCTGGTGAAGCATTTCAAAAATACTTACAACTGAAAGCTACTGAATGGCAGCTACATCTAATGAAGAGCACACAAATCACCCTAATTTGTTGACCTACTGCATCACATAGCCTCGTGCTCACATGTTTACATGGGATCCTTACCAATATTCACTCCAAATACTCATTTTCTGAATTTTGATGAACTGCATCAAGCATTAGACTTGTAAAACATCATCAAAACAATGTAATTTGATAAGCTAAGCTGTGATTATAAATCGACTATTACCAGCAAGTGCATTTTTATGTCAGTTAATCCTTGTTAACTGAGATGTAAGAGAACGCCAAATATTCAAGAAACAGCAAACGTACTGACTGATATGTTCTCTCATTAAGCTCAAGTAATGTGAGCACCACTGGATAAACATCCCCTTGGTCGTGTTCAGCTGAAGATCAGGCAAGCCTATGCAGGTCCGAAAGTTTATCCAAAATAGCTGAAACAAAAATATTTCTTTTCGTATTTAGCTCCTTTGAGTAGATGCTTTTGTCTGTCTTCTGACAGGCTTCACAGATCTTTACTTGTGATTAACATTAATCCACTGACTTTTTTCAACAAATTCCAGATTTGTTTGAATTTCTTTTCACTCAGCCTATGGAAGGGAAACCAACAGAATGACTGTGCTCTCACTTTTGCAGAGTGTTTTACTTTTTGGGAAAAGCAGCCACAGTGGGGAAAATATTGAATATTTAGCTTCAACATTGACGCTGAAGTGTCTTTAAAACCATCTGCCTCACTTGATGATTGCAGTTTGCAGAATCTGGCAATGAAACATGTGTTCTAAGTGATTACCAGCAGTGGCTGAATCTGCATTTGTACAGATACATAATCACAGAGATTTTCCCCATGCAAAATCAAATGCCAGCAGTACAGAGAGAAATAAATGTTTTAGTTTCAGTGTGTTCCAAATTTTTCATGGATGCATTAAACACATGGGGAAAGAGTGGTGGGCTTATTTGATGAAACAAAGGCACAGAGTTCTGGAAATTCCTGGTCACAATTTGGGAGTTCTTCAAAGAATCCGCTTTCAGAAATATTTTCTGAGTGTGCCAAATGGGTATAGAAGTCAGTCTCTAAGATGGGGGTTGGTAAGGGAGGTGAGGAATAGGGAAGGTTGAGTGGGAGATTATGGCATGCTGCAGAAAAAAAACTGCAGTATTGAGAAAGCACTGCACTTGAAGCAATGATATTTAAAGCAGTTATTTAACCAGCAATAATTCTTAAAAACTAGATAGCTGTTATGTTTAAGAACACACCTTAAACTATAATGTACACAGCCCTCAGAGGATGGAATGTGCGGTTTTAGGATTCTGAGAATAATGCAGGATGCAGGCACAGAATAGTGCTAAGAAATCCAAGAATCTACAACTGTGCAGAGCCTCCTGTGTCTCCTTGCAGATAATTATAGAACAGCGTTGTCAGAGACTTGGGAATAGATCATTGGGCCATTTTCTGAGACAAATAATGGATGGTGTTACAGGTT
The DNA here is from genome assembly GCF_030144855.1 of Hypanus sabinus. Classification (NCBI taxonomy): domain Eukaryota; kingdom Metazoa; phylum Chordata; class Chondrichthyes; order Myliobatiformes; family Dasyatidae; genus Hypanus; species Hypanus sabinus. Next base: position 41,461,527 of record NC_082716.1, on the reverse strand, counting down.
TGGAGAGACAGAGTAGGGAAACTAATAACTTGAGAGTGGAGAGAAATACACTTTCAGAATTGTTTATAGAGGTATAAACATTTACATGCACATTCACGGTATATGTAACCAGACATTCAACATTTACCAGTCTACCTTTGTCAGTCGACTTTATAATGACTTAAGCCAGACTCGGGAAAAGTCCTGCTCATCAGTGAAGATATATCAACTTTGCATTATCGTTAGTATTTCCCGGACATGTGAATAGCTGGTTGAAGATACAAACAACATGAAGTTAGTTAGTCTCCCAAAATGGCAAAATGGGGACACAGGAGAGACTGCAGATGCTGAAAACCTGGAGCAACAGACACAGTACACTGGGAGAACTCAGAACGTCAAAGTTCAAAGTAAATTATTATTAAAATTTGTATACACTCAGTGGCCACTGAGTATGTGTTCATGGTCATATAATCATATACTTCTTCACGTCCCATGTAAAACCTTATTTCTAAGTCCAGGTAAATTATCTTCATAACCTTTCACTTTCATTTTCTTTAGGAACAGGATTAGCTCGCTGTTTGATACTGCACAAATCACAAAGGTTTCTGAAATACTCTTATTATCCTATACAACTATCTGTCTCTACCACAATATACAAAAAAAATCAATGTGTATATGTAAACTTTGTCTTGGGTTGAAGCCAATCTTGATTATAAATCCAGATGCACCTGCAAGAGATTAGTCATCAAGGAGCACCTGCAAGAACCTTCAAAGCTCTTTGGAGAATTTCACATCCTAACACAGAGATAGTCGGTATGAATAAATAGGATTTCAAATTGTGCTGTCAGGCCATAGTAGAGCTTTTAAGTTGCATCATGAGTTAATTTATTTTGTAAAGGGGATGCCATGCAAACATATTAAGGTGATGACAGCATTACTGGCCAGAGAATTAACTTTTATAATCCTCTCCAACTGTTCTGCACTAGGATTTAAAGTAGGAAAGTTAAAAATAGAGATGGTGTAACTGTGAACCTTATACAAATATCATCAGAAGACAATACAGAGTTATTTTCATGACAAGTTATGGGCTCGGGTCTCATTTCCCCACTTGTAGTTGGATAGAAAACTAAGCTATTGCTTGTCAAGTCTAGTTTATTGTCATTTAACTATATACATGTAGATAACATGATATATATAGAAACAAGACAATGTTTCTTTGAACCACAATGTTAAGCATAGTAGTACACATAAAACACATAGCACATGATAACTTACGAAGGTAAGGATAAAATCTATAGAAGATCACACATAAATAACAAACTAAAGTGCATTAATATTAAATATTGTAAGTTACAGAACAGATTAACCAGTGACACTTCGAATACTATGCAGCAGGGAGGTCAGAAGCCCATTCTTGTTTTTATGCACCAGAGTCTCCTGCCTGATGGCAGAAAGTCAAAGAGGATGCTGGATGGATGGGCAGGATCTTTAATAATACTAAGGGCCCTGCATACGCAGTGCTCCTGATAAATGTCCCCGATGGATAGTAGGGAGACCCCTATGATTCTTCAAGCTGTTCTCACAGTCCTTTGTTGGGACTTCTGGTCCGATGCTTGACTGCTGCCTTACCAGATGGAGATGCAACTTGTCAGGACACTTTCAATGGTGAGGGATGTGTAATCCATCCCTCAATATTGAACCTCTGATGCACTGGCACACATCAATTTCACTGCACTGCTAAGTCTAAAAGTAAATAGGTGATGTAAGGAGAATATTAGATACCTCAACACTTCCAGTGCCACATGAAAAGAATGCTATCATAGGGCTCCAAACACTCATAATGCACTTTATATTGTTATGCTCAGATAATATAAGTTAATTATTGCTGTAAGAAATCAGCTTTTGCAGGAATAGAACTTTGAAAAAGTATTAATTCTAAGTTCAAAGTAAATGTATTATCAAGTTACATATACAACCATATGGTTCATCTTCTTGCGGACATCCAAGAAACACAACAGAATTGATGAAAGGCTGCACCCAACAGAACAGACAATGTGCTAAAGACAACAAGTGTGCAAATACAAGAGAAAAAAGCAATGATAAATAAATAAACAATACACATCGAGAATATGAGATGGAGAGTCCTTGAAAGTGAGTCCATAGGTTGTGGGAACAGTTCAGTGTTCGGGTGAGTGAAGTTATCCCCACTGGTTAAAGAGCCTGATGGCCGAGGTGTAATGACTGTTCCTGAACATGGTGATGAGGGTCCTGAGACTCCTTTACCCACCTTCCTGGTGGCAGCAGCAAGATGAGAGCCTGGTCTGGGTAGTTGGGGTTCTTGATCATGGATGCTTCTTTCCTACAATAGCACTCCATCCAGATGTGCTCACTGGTAGGGTGGGCTATACTCATGATGGACTGGGCCATATCCCCCAATTTTTTGTAAGGTTTTCCTTTCAAGTGCATTGGTGTTTCCATACCAGGCTGTGATGCAGCCAGACACTATATATTCTCCACCACTCATCTATAACAATTCATCAAAGTTTTAGATGTCTTACTTCAGAAACTTCTAAGGAAGTCTGTCTGATTCCATTGCCAGGCAACATTTCATGCCTTAGACAGATATCTGGAGACTCCAGTATTTACCAAATACCAATGGCATTATTCCATTTGATATGCTTTTGGTATGCTGGCCTTTGCAAATCAGAGCAGTGAGTATAGGAGTTGGGATGTAATGTTAAAATTGTACAAGGTGTTGGTGAGGCCAAATTTGGAGTATTGTGTACAGTTCTGGTCACCGAATTATAGGAAAGATGTCAACAGAATAGAGAGTACAGAGGAGATTTACTAGAATGTTACCTGGGTTTCAGCATCTAAGTTACAGAGAAAGGTTGAACAAGTTAGGTCTTTATTCTTTGGAGCATAGAAAGTTGAGGGGGGACTTGATAGAGGTATTTAAAATTATGAGGTGGATGGATAGAGTTGATGTGGATAGGCTTTTTCCATTGAGAGTAGGGGAGATTCAAACAAGAGGACATGAGTTGAGAGTTAGGAGGCAAAAGTTTAGGGGTAACACGATGGGAAATTTCTTTACTCAAAGAGTGGTAGCTGTGTGGAATGGGCTTCCAGTAGAAGTGGTAGAGGCAGGTTCGATATTGTCATTTAAAGTAAAATTGGATAGGTATATGGACAGGAAAGGAATGGAGGGTTATGGGCTGAGTGCAGGTAGGTGGGACTAGGTGAGAGTAAGCGTTCAGCATGGACTGGAAGGGCTGAGATGGCCTGTTTCCTGCTATAATTGTTATGTGGTTATATGATATCTCAGAAATAATATTCCCAGTACACAGGCAGATATCGGAAATTACATCACTGAGATTCGCCTTTCTTCATTGAAACATGTTTTATTTGGACAAACCAGCTCTTTGCCTTGCATATTTCTTCTATTCAGAAAGCAGGGCAGGCAGACCATCTTTTCTCCAGGCCTCATGAACCATCTGCTGAGAAAGTGTGCTTCCGTGTGGTTGGCAATAGTAAAAAGTCCTTCTCAGTTTTCCAGTCCATTGGTGAACTACACTGGTAGCTAACAAGCTTAAAGGTACTTTTGCAATCCCAATAGCAACAGAACCAGCATTGTGTAGTTGTTAAAATCTTGAGATAATACTTGAATTTCCTTAGTATCCTATTAAATCCAGCTGTCATAAACTTGATATTGAAGCATCTTGGTGTAGTTCTCCACATTTAAGGTTCTATGTTCCTGAAAGTTGTTTTTATCTCTGATGTTCAATGACTGTTGTTTCAAGGGAGTAATTTCTTCAGAAATGTGTTGATATATGCAACAAAAGAGAATGTTACTTATCAGCAAGGTAAAACACTTGATCATGTCCATATAAGCATTTTGCTACAAAATATTCTGGTCAACTTTACAATGTTGGAAACCAGTTCTGCTACAATTCCCCTGTCCAACTGGATGACTGTACAGTATATCCATACACAGAGGTACACAGCCAACTAATCTAAGACAGCTACCATTCTTCCCTTAAAAGGAAAATATGCAGCTTTCACACAGTTATAACCAGCTTTCCCTTTCAGATCAAGAACAGCAATACTAGTTTAGTAGTTACAGACTTGGATTGCACAATTTTTTGGACTTTTTGTTCTGGGTTTGAACTCCCAGAAGCTTATGTTTCCTCCTTTGTGCTTGCTTTTGAATGAGTGTTTTACTTCCCAGAATCTGCTCTAGTTCCAACTCAAACACAATTTCATGATCGTATGGCTCACTATCCAGGCTAGTTTCCTCTCTGGCATATACAGTCACAAATAAAAATTCTCAGTTAAATTGATCAAAATTCCTGGTTGTAATCTCATTTATGTGAACAAAGGGTTTGGAGCTGAGTACTTTTTCAAGGCACTATACGTGAACACGGAAGAGAGAACAGTTGTCTTTATGTTCGGTATACCCATGATGGCAAACATCAAACATGATGAAAATTTAACTAATCACTTCTAAAATGGATATGATTCATATCCCGCTAATCTCTGAATATTCACGTGCATATCTAATAAATTCCTGAACACCGCTAATGTAACTGCCTCTACCACCACTCCTCTTTAATCTTTCAGTTCCCCTCCCCACCACATCTTAAAGCTATGAGGCTACACCCTTTAGTATTCAATATTTCTACTCCAGGGGTAAAGAATCTGTCTATCAATGCCACTCATAATTTAATAAACCTCTATCAGGTCTCTTCTCAGTCTGGAGAAACTATCTATGTTTAACCATTCCTTATAGATCAGACTTTCTAATCCAGGTAGCTTCTGGTTAACCTCTTCAAAGCCTTCACATCCTTTCTGTAATCGAGTGACCAGAACTCCCAATGATATTCCAATTGCATCCTGGTCATAATTTTCATACATCATCATGGCTTTGTGACTCTTGTATGTTATGTTTCTGACTCTTAAAAGACAATTATATTATATGCCTCCTCTACCACTCCATCTCCTTGTGTTGCTTCCTGTTAAGAGCAATGGACTTGAACTCATGATTCATCTCTACGTCAATGCTGTCAAAGATCTTGCCATTAACTGTATACTTTTCCATTGCATGTGATCTGTCAGAGAGCAGCTTAGCAGTATTAAACAACAATAACCATTTTTCTGCTCGTACCTATGTTCTGTTATATACTTTGATGATGATCTTCATTCTCTACAACTCCACCTCTGCAAGTTTACTAGCCAACTCATTACATTTTCATCCAAGTCTGTGGAGATCCTAACAATGACCCCCACAGAACACCACTAGTCACATCCATCCAACCAGGATAACACTCTTCCACTATTAACCTCTGTCTTCTATGGGCAAACCAATTCTGTCTAAAGTATCTAGTCACCATGCATCTTTATGCTTCTGATCAACCTTCCATGAGGGTCCTTGTCAAATACTTTCATAAAGTCCATGTAGACAATATCCACTTGCCTCGCCTCATCAATTGCATAGGCCTTCAAAGAAACTCACTCAAGTCTGTAAGACAAGACCTGCCCTGTACAAAGCCATGTTGCTTGTCCCTAATTAGCCTCTTGTTTACCAAATTTGATCCCTAAGAATCCTCTCCAAAAGCTTCCCTACCAATGATGTACAGTTAACTAGTTGGTAATTTCTTAAATTATCCCTATTTCCCTTCTTAATCAAATGAACACTGGTGACTCTCCAGCCTTCCAGGATTTTACTGAAGCTAGAGAGAAAATAAAGATCTTTAGAAAACCCCAAAGATTTCCTCACTTCTGTTCCTCAATAATCATGATAGATCCAATCAGGCCCTGGAGATTTATCCACCTTAATACTCTTCAAGAAACCCAACATCATCTCCTTCTTTATATCAAAATGCATTTGTGTATTAGAACACACCACTCTGATCTCGCTGTCCTCCATGTCCTCAGTGAATGCCAAATTATTTGGTGCCTTGCTGACATCTTCTGAGCGTAAGTGTAAATTCCTTGCTTTATTCTAGAGCAGCCATACCCTCTTCTTAGTCACCCTCTTATTCCTAATGTATGTACAAAAAATTGTCTTGGAGTTCTTTCATTCCAGTTGCCAAGAATATTTCTTGACTCCCATTGGCTCTTCTAATTCCTTGCTTGAGGTGCTTCTCACTTTCTTTATGTTCTTCAAAGGCCCTATCTAATTTCAACTTCCTGAAACTTAACAGAATCAGGTTTATTATCACTGACACACGTCATGAAATTTGTTGTTTTGTGGCAGCAGTACAGTACACAAGTAAAACATTTCCACAGGTTACAGTAAGAAACAATAAGTAGGGAGAGCAAAATGTGCGGTGTGTTTCCTTTCTCTTTTTGGCAGAATTTACAAGTTCTCTGGTCATCGCTTATCACTGTTGTCTTTCCCCCTAAGCGAAGCATCGCTGTCCTGCACTCTGATCAGCAGGCCTTTTAAATGACACCCACATGCCAGATGTGAGTTTACCAAATAACTGCTGATGAACGTGGGGGAGTACCTGCCCCCACTAGTTCCTCAAGTTGTATGTTTAAGATCGCAACCATTAAGTGGAAAAAGATTTTCCTCAGAGCCTCTCTAAACATCTTCCCCTCACCTTAAACCTATGTCTTAGGTGTCACTACCAAGAAGAAAGTTCATTGCAATCCACTCTCTCCATGCCTTTCACAATTTTGTACACCCCCCCCATATGAAATGTGCATTCCATACACTTACTACTGTCTGTTTAAAAAATATTACATCTGACATTTCCCTATACTTTCCTCCATTCATATTAAAGTTATGCCCCCTGGGATTAGCCATTTCCACCCCGGGGAAAAACAAGTCTGGCTATCCACTCTATCATCTTATATGGTACACCTCTATCATGTCTCCTTTCATCCATGTTTATTCCCCACATAGATACTGGCTGACTTGCTGAGTTTTGTCAGCATTTTGTATGTGTTGATGTTTAAGGAAAGCCATTCAGGGCACATGAAGATTTGTTCAGTTCCTCTGGCCCAGTCTTCATCATGACAATTATCTTCTTACAGTCACAGTGTTTTTGCCTTCATTATGTCTGTTTCGCCTTTAGCCTCCAGGATATTGGTCCCTCTAAATAACATGTCTGTTAGTTTGATGAACTGTCAAACATGTTCATCATTTTGATGTACCCAGTCAAGATAGTTGTATTGTCCAAATCACACCTATATGGCAACATTTGTATATGTTATATGATTGATGGGTCCATTGGAATGCAAATGCCTTTGAACAGAAAATCCTACAAAAGGTAGTGGATTTGGCCCTGAACATAATGGGCAAACTATTGAGCACATCTACATGAAATGCTGCTGTAGAAAAGCGGCAGCCATCATCAAAGATCCTCAGCACCCAGGCCACTGCTGCTATCAGGTAGAAGATTCAGGTCCTCAGCACCTGCACCACCAGGTTCAAGAACAGTTACTACATCTTAACCATCAGGCTGTTCATCAAAAGAGGATAATTGCACACATCAATTGAGATGTTCCCAAAACCAATGATCTCACTTTAAAGACTCTTGATCTTATTACTTCATGTTCTCATTATTTATCGCTATTTATTTATATTTGCATTTCAACAGTTTGTTGTCTTCTATGCTCTTGCTCTTTCATTGATCCTGTTACTATTCTATAGATTTGCTGAGCAAGCTTGCATGTAAAAGAATCTCAGGATTGTATGTGGTGACGACATGTATATAACCTGATAATAAACTGTACATTCAGCTTTGAGTCCCTTGCCATTATTGGTCCTTGGTCTCTACACTCTAGTTACATGCCTAAGACAAGCAAGGTTCCATCTGAGTGGTTGCAACAAATCACCACAGAAGATTGATGCTACATTGTCACTTAAACCCAGCCACTGTGAATTATGAGTGTCCTTCAAAATTGATGAAAGCTCACACGGGATCTATTGCTATTGACAATTTTATTTGCATTCATAAAACACATGGAGGCTCAGAATGCTGCTATCAAAAGAGGTCATTGTTTATTTGCAAGGCAAAACATTTGGCCTATGTACAGGCTGAAATTTCAAGCTTCTGTTACAGACTTAGTATTCCAGTCATTGTTACTTTGTTCCCAGCAGGACTTCCAGAAGATTTTGCTTGACCCACAGGATACCCATATGCATCGATAGACAGGCAGATACACTGTCATAGCAAAATATTGGATGTATGCAATGAAGCTAGTCAAATGGGAAAGTTGGCCAACACAAGATAGCGCTGTTGATATTCTTGGAGTACAATGCCAGAACGTGATAAGAGAGATTTCAAGAGGAACAAGCAAGGCCAGTTAGGACGTTCTGCGCACCATAGTTCCCAAGGAGACGTTGGATTGTGCATTATTAGGCACATGTCAAGAGCCAATAAAAAGAAGTTAGGTTTAAGCAGAGTGGCCATTGTGTGAGTGGGCTAGTGTTAAAGTGGAGAGGTTAAGCTTTGGTTACTTGGGGCTTCTCTTCGCTGAATTTTAAATAAATAAATAAATAAATAGATTTTAAATGAAATAGATTTTATTGGTTAGGATTTTATGTTTATTTATTTATTTGGAGATACAGCACCAAATAGGTCTTTCCGGCCCTTTGAATCGCACTGCCAGCAACCTACAATTTAACCCTAGCCTAATCGTGGGAAAAATTTACCATGACCAATTAACCTACTAACTGGTACGTCTTTGGATTGTGAAAGGAAACCCATGTGGTCGCAGGGAGGACATCCAATCTCCTTACAGAGGATACTGGGATTGAACTCTGAACTCCTCTCTCCCCCCCACCCCCTTTTTGAGCAGTTAAGGGGAACATGAAGGGAAACCTCTTCACTCAGAGGATGGTGACGATGTGGAACCAACTGCCAGTAGAAGTGGTGGATACAGGTTCGACTTCAACATTTGGAGAGGTACATGGATAGGAGGGATATGGAAGGCTAAGGTCCAGGTGCAGGTTGATGGGACTTAGGAGGTTAATAGATCAGCACGGACTAAATCAACCAAAGGGTCTGTTTCTGTGCTGTAATATTCTTAGATTTGAATTTCAAACTGAGTTCAAAATGTAGTGCCAAGAGCTTTGTTTAAGCTGGAGCAAGTTAAAATGAATGTAGCTCCCTATAAAGGAATAGTCTCGTTCCACTGATGTGGATTGCCTGACTCCTGCCTAGCTTTCCTTTTCGCCTATTTAGCTCCGTTGCTCTAATTTGTATACTTGCCATATTTTCCTTTGCAGGCAAGAATGCTAGGAATTCAATTAATGTGCTTTGCAGCAATATTCGGATATTTAGATCTGTTCATTGCGGACAGAAAAGCTGGAATCTCGAGAGTTCAAGCCTTAGGAGTGGTGAAGTTAAATGCACTGTACATTCTGTCAAGCAGAGAACAGCCAGCTCTGAAGAGCAAGGAGCAGGGTCACTATGGAGTATGCGTCACTACTGAGTACAGTTTGAACTTCTGTGAGAACACTCAGACATGTTCTGTTAGATACTCAAGTTATTAGTGTGTACCAAGTACAAACTGCTTGTTAGTTCTTGCCACCATCTTTCAAGTAACCTCCCCTAAAATGAAAGTCCTTTTTTCTTTGAGAGGTCGCTATAAATATCGCCAAAAATCTGTGCTTTACATTTTTACCACAAAACTGTTCGCTTTATCTAATCAAATTCTTGAAGAAATTGGGTAAGTGTCTTAAATGATGCATCCAGTGACATGACAGTGCATTCACTAGGATGTGATAAGGCTTTGGAAAACTTTGCAAGCAACAAGTACAACACAAAAAGAGCACATTCGGCCCTCCAGTTTAACCCATGTCTTTATTACTTGCATTTACACAAACCTGGGTTATGTTAAATTGTTTCTCATTTGTTCCCAGAATGAATTACATTTGATAATACTGGTTATTTCTCTACATTTAAGGAGTTGTTGATATTTAATGACTTATTATCCGAGCAAATCATAATTTTTCCCAATACTTGACATTGCCTTTGCTGTCCATAAAATTTGATGCCTGTGTTTTAAACTGACTGTAAGTTTTAACCGCAGACGACCTGTTTAAGTTTGTGTTGGGGCTGGTGAAAGAACATTAGCAGGAGTGTGAGAATGTTTATAAATTGAATAAAATTTGTCTTGTGTTCTGTCTGCCATCTCCACTCAACCACCTGCTTTTTCCAGTCAAGCACCTGATGTGGTTTGAGGTCGCTGTGACACATGTGCACGAAACATAAGGAGCATTATTTTTCACCTAGCATGTACAGTATAAAGTTAAAACTTCATAATGCATGTCCTCTCCTGGTTACAACAGGATTCGGTTTGTGACAATGGTATATAACACAGACGTTTTGCAGATTCCCAGCAATATATTTCAATATAAAAAACTGGCCTTCCAAGGACAACATGTTAGTTGAACCTTGAGATTTTGCTCATCCTTTCTGATTACTCTGCAAGATGCAATAATGTTGTTGAGAACTGAGTATCCACATGCCAGAAGATGTTTTCAACTCTACAACAGCCAGCAACTGCATCCCCCCAGTTCATACGTGTGGGCCATCCATACGTTCAGCAGTCAGAACATGGAGAAGACCAGTAAAAGCAAAAGTTTGTTAGAAACATAGAAAACCTGCAGCACAATACAGGCCCTTCAGCCCACAAAGCTGTGCCAAATATGTCCATACCTTAGAACTACCTAGGCTTACCCATGGCTCTCTATTTTTCTAAGCTCCATGTATCCATCCAGGAGTCTCTTAAAAGACCCTATCGTTTCTGCCACCACCACTGCCACTGGCAGCCAATTCCACACACTCACCACTCTCTGCGTAAAAAACTTACCCCTGACATCTCCTCTGTACCTACCTCCAAGCACCTTAAAACTGTGCTCTCTCATGCTAGCCATTTCAGCCCTGGGAAAATGCCTCTGACTATCCACATGATCAATGCCTCTCATCATCTTATACACCTCTATCGGGTCACCTCTCATCCTCCGTCACTCCAAGGAAAAAAGGCCGAATTCACTTAACCTATTCTCATAAGGCATGCTCCCCAATCCAGGCAACATCCTTGTAAATCTCCTCTGCACCCTTTCTTTGGTTTCCACATCCTTCCTGTAGTGAGGCGACCAGAACTGAGCACAGTACTCCAAGTGGGGTCTGACCAGGGTCCTATATAAGTGAAACGTTACCTCACGGCTCTTAAACTCAATCCCACGGTTGATGAAGGCCGATGAACTGTATACCTTCTTCACCACAGAGTAAACCTCAATAGCAAAGAACAATTTCATTATTATGGATCGTGGCTCAAAAAAAGTGCTGGTGTATTCCAAGTTTCCCTCCTTCCCGCCCCCACTTTAAAATCACAAAGTTCAATTTGCATTCAATGTGATTCCATCTCCCTGCTCCAACAGCCACTCGACTAGCCTCTCTACCCCCCAGCACCACCACCATAGCCTTCTCAACGGGTCTGTGCAACAGCCTTGTCACCGTTCTGATGTTTGTTTGGATTAGTACAACAGGTTTTACTAGGCTGTTGGGATTGTTTTAAATTTAAAAAATCAAACAGCAAAAGACTTGCATTTCCAGGAACAGAAATCATTAATTTCAGTATTCCATGATGCATTAATATACAATCATTATTGTCTGCCCATACCAAAACACAAATCAGAATTCAAGTTGCAACCATCCTGGTTTCTATCCACTAGTATAACCAGTCAGGTATATGATAAAAGATGCAGCCTTCAGGCACAAAAATAACTTGAACTCGAATTTTTTGAAGCTTTGCTTACATAGAAAGTTACTTCACCAAGTATGACCATCAAATTTGAACTTGTGTGTGAATTTTTTTAATCACTTTGCTGAATGGCAGTCCGTGAAAACTAAATAGCAGCAGTGACTACTGGATATATAGGGGAAATCAGGGAAAGGATGGAAAGAGGTGTGCGAGGACAAAGAGTGGTGGTAATGGGATAAAAGAAAAGTGAGGCTAGAGGTGTGGATGGATGCAGCAGAAACATTGGCTTAAATCAAACAGGCAGACTTTCAGTCTGTAGCTACACGTATACTGCTTGTAGCTACAGACTAAATTTCTGAGGCCAGGTCATTTCCTGTGCCCTGTCTCTGGTCTATCCTTCACTTCTGGATCTTGTCACTCAGATCCTGTATTAGATTAGATGCTGACCCCAGTGATTTCAGTGGGGATTGTAGACCTGTAGATTGAGGTGAAAGGGAAAGTTTCTACTTTCATTTACTTTGGTTTAGTTTCATGTCTTAATTATTTCTACGCATTTCCATGTGTTTAAATGTTTTTTAAAAGTTTGTAAATTGTATCTTAATTATTTCTTTCAGTTCTAATTGGTTGATATGTCCCTGAAAGTCAGGCAATGGGAATTAGTGGTAATTTTGACATTGGGCACAGATTTGCTCTCAGACACGGGTATCAGGAGCAAGAGCAAAGGCCCTTAGTCACACACCATGTTGTTGCTCTGTGCTCCATGCTGCTAGAGCAAAGGTTACAGAGGCAGAGGGCCAGTGTGACTGGGCTTCCACATCCGGCAAAAACATGGAGATGCAAAAACAGTTGTGATAATTCTGAGGCACCGGCCTATCCATCTATTATCTGATGTATTTGGTATTTGGATGGCTGTATTGTGGAGGTTTAGAAGGTGAGCTACATCCATTGAGGTTCTCTGGAAAAGTGTAGTAGACTGGGAATGCAGTTTAGAATTCATCTGTGGCTGAGTAGCGAATCAAGAATGAATGGTGGTTGTAAGCTTAGGGTCATACTTGGAGACTAAAAGGTGATATTCTGCAAAAGAGTTGTCCAGTCTCCAATTAAACTACCCGAAACAATGACTATAGAACACTGGGCTGAGGAAGCACAAGAAATGGTTTTTTCATCTGGAAGTAGTGCGTAGAGCCATTGGGAGTAGGGGAGGAGAGTCAGGAAGTGATTACAAGACGATGATCAGCACTTCGGTGGGATGTGAGGTTGATTATGAAATCAGCCTCCATATGGTGAAAAGGGTGGCTTTCTGCTCTAGGGAAGGAGGTATATAGGTACCATGCCGGAGGTGGAGAAATTACAGAGATCAGTCTGTTGCATGCAGCAGAAGATGAATAGTCTGTGGTGAGTACAAAAGGAGACCTTTTGCACTTGGAGGAGAGTGAGGAGTGGAAGCAGTCGTGTGTGAAAAGAGGCTGAAACTATTGAGGGTTTTGTCAGTCACTCACTTTAGCTGAAATTAGATCCATCAGCCAGTTTTAAACTGGAAAAGCACGGGCATGCAGCCAGAGGAGGAATGAAATCCTCAAGCCCTTTGTGCTGCAGAGTTGATGGTAATCAGCACAAGTAAAATAAAGCACTGACAAAGTCTGAACGCGTCAGGCTTAAGTGCTTTGGGGTATTACTCGAAAGCACTTTCCCACAGCTCTGAGATTTGCTGATGCAATCAGAAGCCATTTGGTATTGGTATTTCATGTTTATCAACAGAAAACGTTAAAGAAAGGACAGGATACTGGGAGTATGGATGGGGAAAAGTTAAACAGTAATATTTGCAGCCAGAAGTCCTCTATGTAAACTGTAGAAGATTGTGACAATAGTAACCAGTTCAGCCTGACGTTTGGTTTGGAGAAGTATTAACTTGTGGCAGTGACACTGACCAGCATCTGCTTTCTCTTTGCCCACATTTACTGTAAGCCTCCATGAAGCAGACTGCCAAAGACACTGCCTGCACATATATTGGTAACTAATTTATAGCATCCAAGTTAATATTTATCAAACTGAAATGAAATTACAGAATTACAGTCATCCACGCCACAAAGGGGAATATCTTTAACATTTTAAAATTTACTATTTTAGTGATGGTACCAAGGATCCTTGATTGATATTAATTCCACTGAAATACTTGATGGTAAACTGATTAATACATGTACATATGAAAACGTAGATAATAGGTAATCCTGATCATCATCAGCTCCTTTTCAGTCACTAGAAGAGCCATCAGGTATCAATGCTGGAGTTATAAAATGGATTCAACAGTGGCTAGATGGGAGATGCCAGAGAGTAGTGGTGGATAATTGTTTATCGGGATGGAGGCCAGTGACTAGCGGGGTGCCTCAGGGATCTGTTTTGGGCCCAATGTTGTTTGTAATATACATAAATGATCTGGATGATGGGGTGGTAAATTGGATTAGTAAGTATGCCGATGATACTAAGGTAGGAGGTGTTGTGGATAATGAGGTGGGTTTTCAAAGCTTGCAGGGAGATTTATGCCAGTTAGAAGAATGGGCTGAACGTTGGCAGATGGAGTTTAATGCTGAGAAGTGTGAGGTTCTACATTTTGGCAGGAATAATCCAAATAGAACATACAGGGTAAATGGTAGGGCATTGAGGAATGCAGAAGAACAGAGAGATCTAGGAATAACAGTGCATAGTTCCCTGAAGGTTGAGTCTCGTGTAGATAGGGTGGTGAAGAAGGCTTTTGGAATGCTGGCCTTTATAAATCAAAGCATTGAGTACAGAAGTTGGGATGTAATGCTAAAGTTGTACAAGGCATTGGTAAGGCCAAATTTGGAATATTGTGTGCAGTTCTGGTCACTGAATTATAGGAAAGATATCAATAAATTAGAGAGAGTGCAGAGACGATTTACTAGGATGTTACCTGGGTTTCAGCACTCAAGTTACAGAGAAAGGTTGAACAAGTTAGGTCTCTATTCATTGGAGCGTAGATGGTTGAGGGGGGATTTGATCGAGGTATTTAAAATTTTGAGAGGGATAGATAGAGTTGATGTGAATAGACTGTTTCCATTGAGAGTAGGGGAGATTCAAACGAGAGGACATGATTTGAGAGTTAGGGGGCAGAAGTTTAAGGGAAACACGAGGGGGTATTTCTTTACTCAGAGAATGAAAGCTGTGTGGAATGAGCTTCCTGTAGAAGTAGTAGAGGCCAGTTCAGTTGTGTCATTTAAGGTAAAATTGGATAGGTATATGGACAGGAAAGGAGTGGAGGGTTATGGGCTGAGTGCGGGTAGGTGGGACTAGGTGAGATTAAGAGTTCAGCACGGACTAGGAGGGCCGAGATGGCCTGTTTCCGTGCTGTGATTGTTATATGGTTATATGACTGAGGATAAGTGTGGGTGCGACTTTCTTGATAAATCAGCATATTGATAAAGGTAAGTTTTGCTGCCACAAATAATGTGGTGAAACAGGCCACTTATGTACTGAAGCAGGACTTCCGCCATCTGGACCACTCTGGAGGAGCCCTCCCATACCTTGCAGAGAAAGGGTCAAATATTGCATGGTCTGCTGCATGCTTCACAGTTTCAGTATTGTGAGGGCTCTGCCCTTGTCCCCAGCAGATTAGCAAGGGCAGGGTGAAGGGGAGGGAGAAGACAAGGAACAAAGCACCCAGCTTCCTTTCTGGTTGTGCTATCCATGCACAAGCCTTACTGAGACATTCATAAGTACAATTCCAGTTCCTTTTACTGTAGCTTCATAACTTCCCATAGTCAGCAAAGACAAAATCAGAATCGGGTTTAATATCACCAGCCTATGTCATGAAATTTGTTGTTTTTGTGGTAGCGATAGAAAAATAAACCCATCCCTAAAAAAAAGCATCTACATCATAGCTATGGATGGAATCACGCCAAACAGCGTAACACAGTTGGCCAAGCACACTTCATCCCATTCTCCTCTGTGCCTCTCTCTGTCCTGGTGTTCCACAACAATACCATACCAGTGAACGCAGAGTCGCAGGTGGAAGGCTGCTGACTTCCAGTGGTGGAGACTGCAGAATGAATTTGAATCAAAATCAAGTTTATTAGTCAAAGTTCAAGGTACATTTATTATCAAAGGATGTACAACCTTGAGATTCATCTCCTTACAGGTAGCCACTAAAAAAAGAAACCCAGTAGAACCCATTAAAGAAGATTATCAAACACCTAATGTGCAAAAGAAACCAAGTTGTGCAACAATAAAAAGTTAGCAAATAACATTTAGAACTGACATTCTGGGAAGTGTGTTCACAATCACAAAGTTGGTCAATGCTGCAGCTGATCTAGGAGCTTTTTAATTGCAAACCACAGCCTCAGTTCAGCGTAGAGAAGAACAAACATTGCTGAGCAGCGAGCTGAACACCAGCCCTTCCTTTCAAACTGGCCCGGTGTTTAAATCAGCCAACTATTAGGTTATTCCTTGATCTTGGACCCCGGGCCCTGCCCTTTCAATATGATCTTGACCCCAGGGCCTGCCACCTCGACTCAGCCTGTACAGGCCTTTCCAATCTGGCCGGTCACTTAAATCAGTCAAAGATTGGCCCATACCTCACTCTCTCAGGCCCAGGCCCCACCACCTCGATTTGTCCCGTACATGCCACACCACAGCCATCTTTCACCTTTGAGACTTCACACCACAACAATGCCAGGTCATACAGGTGGTTCAAAAGCCCAACTCCAAAAGGGAAGTTACAGGATATTAATTGCGGTGATCTTTAATCAGAAAAAGTGTGATTAATAGAATAATTTGTAATTTTGTTTGCTGCCAGCAAGGCTTTGCTGTGTTTCACCAGCGCCATCTTAAACCAACAGATGTCATACTCACTGATATACGTCATAAAATGTGTTGTTACGCAGCAGCAGTACAGTGCAATACGTAACAATTGATATAAATTACAATAAAAATATATTAAAAAGTGCAAAAAGAGAGCAAAATAGCAAAATAGGTTTAGGGACCATTGAGAAATCTGATGGCGGAGGAGAAGAAGCTGTCCCTGAAATACTGACTGTATGTCTTCAGGCTGCTGTACTTACTCCCTGATGATAGTAATGGGAGGAGAGCATGTCCAGGATGGTAAGGGTCCTTCATGTTGGATGCATACCAGATAGTGATGCAACCACTCAGAATGCTCTCCATTGTACATCTGTAGGAATTTGCTCGTCTTTGATGAAGTACCAAATCTCCTCACACTCTTTATGAAGTCTGGCTCCTGCTGTGCCTTCTTTGTGATCGCATCAATATGTTGGGCCCAGGACAGACCTTCTGAGTTGTTGACACCCAGGAACTGGAAGCTGCTTACCCTTTCCACAGCTGATCCCTCAATAAGGACTGCTGAGCATTCTTCTGACTTGAAGTCCACAATGAACTCCATGCTCTGACTGATACTGAGCGCAAGGTTGTTGTCACAACATTACTCAACCAGATGATCAAGCTCACCGTGGTACACCTCCTCGTCACCATCTGAGATCCTGCCAACAACAGTCGCATCATTGGCAAATTCATGTATGGCATTGGAACTGTGCCTAGTTACATAATCATGAGTTGGGCCAATGTTGATTGTTGGTGAGGAGGAGATGTTATTGGAGGATGACCTCAAGCAGACAGCAGTCTGCACCAACCATGGCAAGGGTGTTGGCAAGTGGCAGGGGAGGCAATTTCAATATTGTCTTGTGAAGGAAATTAATATACCATAGAACTGCTGATATTTCTAAGATGTTCTAGTTACCTGCTAGACACTGAGGTACTGCAGACCCTATGATAATGTGTAATCTGTTATCTCGATGAATATTATGGTAAATTGACATTGCTTATGAGATGTATGTGCTTCAAAGCACTCTCAGGCATTGAGAGGTTGCTGTTAGTGCTGCGTTGAATGCAACAAAATGACTGAGAGCCAAAGTGAGTGATTGGAGATGCCTGCTTCAATGGAAAGAATGGGCACCTGTGCAATGTCAGATGCCAAATTGTTTTCAGCGCCTTCAAAACAAGATAACGTGCTTTGATGACTACCGCCTGGGTAGCTCTGACATTCAGCATCATGAGACTGGTCATGGCACACATTAACTCCAGTTTCCCGACTAGGTGGCCTGATTCTACTCTAACTTCATCTACAAGTTAGTGGATGATTCTATCATAGTCACTATATCTCAGATAACAATGAGTCAGAGTACGGAAGAGAGATAGAAAGCCTAGTGACACTATCCTGTCTCTCAGTGTCAGCAAAACAAAAGAACTGGTCATTGACTTCAAGAAGGGCTGAGGGTGGGGGGGGTGTAGTGTTCAAGTCCACATCAATGGTTTTGAGGTTGAGATATTTAAGATTTTAAATTCCTAGGAATGAACAGCACCATTAGTCTGTCCTGATCCACCCACGCTGATACCACGACCAAGGAAGCTCACCAATGCTTCAACTTCCTCAGGAGACCAAAGAAATTCAGCCAGTCCCCTTTGACCCTCACCAATTTCCATCGATGCACCATGGAAAGTATCCTATCTGGATGCCTCACAGCTTGGCCTGTTTGAGGTGTAAGAAACTGCAGAGTGGTGTGACATATCATGGAAACTAGCTTTCCTTCCTGAGAATCTGTCTACACTTCATACTGCCTTGGTAAAGCAGTCAGCATAATCCAAGAGCCCACCTGTTCTGGGCATTCTTTCAATTCCCCCTCCCCTACTGGACAAGAATCAGAAGCCTGAAAGAACTTACAACCATGCTCAAGGACTGCTTCTATCCCACTGTTATAAGACCATTGAACGGTCCCCTAGTATGATCAAATAAACTCGTGACCTTACAATCTGCTCCATTATGTCCTTGTGTCTTATTATCTATCTGCACTGCATTCTCCCTGTAACTGTAGCATTTTATTCAGCACTGTTATCATTTCACCTTGTACTATCTCAATGCACTGCTGTATTAAATTGATCTGGAGGAATAGGATGCAAGCCAAGTTTTTTACTGTACATATATACATATGACTATAATATACCAATTTACCAACTGATGACTAGGTGCAGGAGTGAGTGACTGGAGATATCTGTCACTCTGGAGTGAATGGGCTTCGACCTCCGTGCAATGCCAGGTACCCAATTATTTTCAGACTCCTCAAATCTCAATAGAACTGAGAGATGCTGGGCAGCTTTAGCTGTGAGGCCAGCTTTAACTGCTGTTACCCGTTCACAATATTATTTCCCCGTTGATGTCTGCAGTCAATGAATAATGCAGTTAGCCCTGGCGGTTGTGAACATTAGCAGTCTGCACTGCACACAGTGGTCTTGGATTAAATGTGCTTCACGATCCCCAGATCTGTTTTCAGGGCCTATTGAATTAGGCCTCCAGAGGCCATTAATCAAGTCAGCTGGAATCTTACCAATGTATGTTTTCTGTGCATCTTCTTCCATACCAAAGTCTCATAGGATAACATAGGTTGATCTTTCTGGATTGTGCATTTCTTCGGTCTGTTTATGAAGGCTCTATTATTTTATAAAATTGGTTTTAATGGGGATCAGTGGGTTACAACTGTTCTTTCTCCTCAGGGATCTGTCTACAAATCTAATCCAGATAAATGGGGGAAAGTATCCTTTAACCACTGCTTTTATGAACTGTAAATTAAATAGGTTTGGACATTCCAAGTTCTCAGCAGATGCCCGTAGTACAAAGTGCTATATATTAAATATCCTTTATATTACAATAATTTTTTAACATACTGACGATTTCATGCTGTGCAAACCAAACTTGGTCGCATTATGAGCAAATTCCACTACCCCTCGTGGTAGCAGACCACAGGCTTAGTAAATGTGTGCATTTGTAATTAGTTGGTGAGTTGCAAACTAAAGTTTCAGTTCTGGTCACGGAAGGAGTTGAGAGAAATCTAAAAATCTGCAGATAGCAAAAATCCAGAGTAAAAACAGAAAATACTGGAGATGCTGAGTGGTTCAGACAGCTCCTGTGGAGAGAGTAAGATAGGTTTCGTAAGTGAGATTGATGAAATCAGTTCTGTTGAAAGGTCATTAACCTGAAATGCGAACTCTCCTTCTCTGATGTCTGACCTTCAGAATATCTCCAGCGATTTTTTTGTTTAAATTCTTGACAGGGTTTAAAGTTCAATTTGAGAATTTAATACCAACAGTGAAAAGCTGCAAATGCTGGATATCTGAAATAAAAGCAGAAGTTTGAAAAATCAGCAGGTCAGGCAGCGTCTGTGAAAGGAGAAGCAGAGTTAATGCTTCATGTCTGAGAACTGTCTTGGACCAAACACTTTCACAGTTTCTCTTTTCATAAATGTTGCCTGACGTGCTGAGTGTTTCTAGAACTCCTGTTTTTATTTTGGGGTTCCTTTCCTCACCTGGACTGAGTCTACAACCAGATTAACTACAGCAGATGTATTTCCTACCAGCAGTCTCAATAACTTCAGAGGCACCTAATGAAGGAATCTGTTAACATTTCTAATGCTGGAAGCCCAATTGCCGTCCATGGCAAGAGGTAATATAGAACGTACAAATTTTAGAAACCGACTTTTACTGCCAGGTATAGTCAGTTTGATTTCTAAATGTAATTAAAATGTTTTGCAAATGTGATGCAATATTTTGATGCACTGGCTGTTGTGATACATTACTTTGTACAAGATTTTTCTCTCCTACAAAAAATTTGAAAGCTGTTACCTCCCAAATTTTTATATTTTATAACTTCTCCAATTAGTATTCTATCATATACTAATGAAACTGGGCATTGAAACTGTACAAACTCAATTTACAAAAATGATTCTCTGGAATTGCTTATGGTACACCATCCTTCTTCATGCTTTTCAACCTCCCTTCAGTTCTTGTGATAGTGGTATCTGACTTCAGTTCCTTATTCCAGCCTTTGTTTTGTGCTCCATTCCATTACTGCCAGTCTGTGAGTAACAGCATCTCTCGTTGCCCCTACGCTTTTAATTCTGAGCAATTGAAGATCCAATTTTGGCATCAATGTCTGGCCTTTGTGATACTCCTCAATCCAGTCAGTTTTTAACAAAATGTCTTCCAGTAAAAAGGGGAAAGGAAGGTTTCAGCCTTTGCCTGGTTAGGCACAGGAGTACATTCAGCCAGAGACTCATTCCACCGAGATGCAACACTGAGTGTCATAGGAAGTCATTCCTGCCTCTGGCCATCAAACTTTACAACTCCTCCCTTGGAGTGTCAGACACCCTGAGCCAATAGGCTGGTCCTGGACTTATCTCCACTTGGCATAATTTACTTATTATTACTTAATTATTTATGGTTTTATATTGCTATATTTCTACACTATTCTTGTTTGGTGCGACTGTAACGAACCCCAGTTTCCCTCAGGATCCATAAAATATGTCTGTCTATCACAGACTGTCAGCAATGCAGCCCAATTATACATCCTTCGGCCTAACCAGTCTTTTCTGATCCTTTTGCTTTGACCTCGGTTTGAACCAAAAACATTTGGGAAGGAAAAGTTAACATTTATGTAGCACCTTTCATAAACCCAACATACCATAGAGTGCTTTTCAACCAATCATGTACTCGCTGATCGTAGTCTGCTAATAATGTGGTAAACACAGAAGCCTATTTGCACATAGAAGTAATCAGTAATGTTACAGTTAACGTTAATAGATAAATATTGGCTGACGAGAGAAAAACTAATCTCCTGTACTCTTCAAAATAACATCATGTGACCATATAGTTTCATGTGAGAAAGCAGATGGGCCTCTATTTTAATACTTATTGTGAAATGTAGTATTACCAACAATTGATATATATTCCCAAAGTATAATCACTTATAAATATACATTTCTGACCCTTGAGAAACACTGCTCCTAAAACCCTCAGTCATGACATTGTCACTTTAGTTTATGATGTTTCTGCTTTAAAAATACCAGGAAAAACTGCAGATCTGAATTAAAAGCAGCGAGTCAGGCTGCATTTGTGGAAACAGTATTACAGGTTGGTCACTGAGCTAAAACATTGAACCTTACCTTCCTCCCACAATGTCAGCTTAACTTTCCAAGTGCCATCATAATTCTGTGCTCTTGCACCAGGTTCAGTCTGTTCTGAGACATATAAGAAAGGGTGGTTAACTGAAGTTGATGAATTCAGTATTGAACTCCAAGCGTTGCATCGATGGAAGATGAGATGTTGTTCCTTAAATTTACTTTGGCCTTTACTGGAACATAGGAGTACAAGCAGAGATGGCTCTAACCCACTTGAAGTTAATGCTTTCCTGGCCAGCGTTCTTTCTTCCTATCTGTGAACCTCAGCTCACCCAATGGCTTAATTGCACTATTTCCCAACCAAAATCCACCCAGTCTTTACACCCATCCCACTGGCATTTGACTCAAAATGTTCCACATTTCAAATTGTCTGTATCGTGTTGAAATTGTTGTTTACTTCAATTGTTGGCATGATTTGTATTTTTTCTTTCCCTTGGGCATTGAGGGTTGGTCTTATATTTTTATTTTTCTTCTTTTTTTAATCTGGTTCTTTCAGGTTTCCTGCTTTGTGACTACCTGTGAGCAAGCAAATCTTAAGGTTATATAATGTATACATACATTGGTAAGGAATGTACTTGAATCTCGAATCTTGAAAATCCTTGTCTTTTTGCTCCCTTGGCTTTGTTGTTCTTGCTGCTATGAATCCCTCTCAAGCTTCCTTTTCTATATCTCCCATTGTGTGCATTCTTCTCTCCACTCAAATTAACATGAATGGCCTTGTCTTCATTGACTCATCCCAGGATCAGAAATTCACATCCTATGTAACTCAACTTCTCATTCTTTTCTTTATTCTCTCTAGGATCTTCCTTAAAACTCTTCTAATTCTTCAATCATCACTCCTCATATCATTATTGGCATAGTTTCCACTTTCAGGGTTTATCTCTGTTAAGATTCTTGGGCCATTTTTCTGAGTTAAAATTCCATATAAACGCAAGTTGTTCTTATTAGTTCCTGATGAAAGACATAAAGTTAGACAGATGTATAACTGGGAAGTGTTTTTGGGTACTTAGATAAAATGAGGCTATACAGTGTTACTTTGATAAAAAGTGATGATCAGCAACAAGGAAAAGTGAAAACTGCATCTTATTCAGCACAACTGACAATAAATTCCACATAGGTCTCAAGTATCTAACACAGTGGCTTCCTAACCAGTAAGTTCTCTCCATTCATGTATGACAACACAAGTTTGGTTCTGACCCATTAAAAGTGTGTGTGTGTGTGTGTGTGTGTGTGTGTGTGTGTGTGTGTGTGTGTGTGAATTAGTCAATTTCAGCAGTAAGAATCACTCTTTACTGCTGTGCCTCAAGTTAAGCAAGACATCTGCTTCTCATTGATGTGTGATTGTAAGTGCTGGCAATGTGTCTGCTTCTGATAGTGGTATCATGTAAAGCACCAATCATTTTGCATGCAGCAGATAAGCAAAAGAAAATAAATTAGGGGGAGAGCGAAGAGAGAAAAGAAAGAACGTTACCTTGTACTTTACTTGTGAGTGCTTAATAACGCCTATGTTTTGATTGCTTGGCTTAATTGCATTATTTCCCAGCCATTCGTTGTATCAGCATGGCATATTGATTAGTTCACTCAGTGAGAAAGTAATAATGAACTAATGAAAACTAAATGATCTTACAAGAATGGATAATATACAGCCATCATAATTAGCTATAACTTCAGATTGCTGGCCACATGCTCTGAACTTGTTAATTAATGACTAATTTGTGTATATAGTATACAATATTGAAACTAGTACATTTATAAAATGGTATGATTAGCAGCTTACGCAGAGTTAAGGAGCAAAAGGTGTAATTTATCAAAGAGGTGGATTAATAAATAAAATGTTGATTCTACCTTTACTTTCTTTTCTGGTTGTGCGTTTGGTATTTGCCACTCCCATGTTCAATAGAGTTGTCCACTGGAATCCAGCTAATATATTAGATCTATTGCCTACACTCGAGAATGAAAGTCACCTCAACCTTAATAGTCCAAACTATATTATGCAGACAGTGTTTGGTTATGTGTGCTTTTATAGGCTAAACTTCAAGGCATCATTTGCCAGAGCAAAGAGGTTTGTGAGAGGATGGGTCTACTATTCTATCCAGTCTTGACAATGAAGATCTATTGCAAGATCCTGAAAGACATGGATCACTTCCGATTCTTCAGCAAAGGCAGATTGTGATTATGAAATCCACCCTTGCCTTCAATGTGCTAACACAATCTTTGACCATCCAAGGAAAAAATCAAGTCCTCGAACTATGTACAAGTCTCACATGTCAACCAGGCAGCAGGTACTCCTGTCATCTTATCGGCTTCTGAGACTGGGTCAGCTCACAGCAAGCAAGTCAAGGGGTATTGAAACTGTAGAATAAAAACAGCAAACGTTGCTAATACTCAGCAGATCAGGCATCGGTGGGAAGAGAAACAAAGCCAATGATTCAGATTGAAGCCACTTCAACAGACAAATGGTCTTTAGCCTGGAATTTTAGCTCTTTCTATCTTCCCACAGATGTAGCCTGATCTGCTGAAGGTTTCCAGCATTATTATTTCAGAGCCCTCTCCCAGTCTGACATCTGCAGTATTGAGGTTTAATTACGCTCAGTTGATTGGTGCAAGCAGACTTGTCATGAGAAGAGATTACTACATGGACGAAAGCCTCATGGATTCCAGCATAATTCTCAAAACCCTTTGAAAAAGTTCAATGTACTCAGCAACATCTGAGAATCCCTGTAAAATGATTACTCACAGTGGAGAAGTAGTATTCTAGTTGACGTCAAGAACCTCAGGTCCTTGTATTGAAAGTACAGTATGTAAGCCCAGCATAAACACCAGTGGATGGACACCACTTCAAGGATTACCCACTGAGCCACCCTGTCAAGTATACTTGTCCCCACCTTTGGCAGTGTTGGTATGTCCCACTTGGACCATGTCTCTTACCACAGAACCTAAAGAGCAGGAGTGAAAGCCTGCCATCCTGAAAGACTGCCAGAGATCAGTTTTGAATGAAAGTAACATTTATCTTAAGTCACTAAATCTTTCACTGGAACGATTAAATGAGGAACAATGGATGACTCAGGTGCCTGCCCAACCAAAGGAGAAGATGCAAGATATTTAGCCATTCAATACAGTTCAGGTCCAGCTGTTTTCTGTCATGAATCAACGGTGTCTTTAGTGCTTCTGCACTTTATCTCTTGAGCACAAAATATAGGTTGATGGTTCATAGTATGATTGAAAAATTGTATTGCTTGAAGATGGAAGAAAAAACTTTTTGACTTTGATCAGCAACTTCAATAGATTGGAAGTAGTAACCGATGTATGCACGTGAGATTGGTGTTAGCTTCGATAGGTAAAATTATTTCATTCCATCCTTAGGGTGAGGCACTTATAATTATCTCCTTGCGTAAATGGGTGTATGAGATTCCACCACACTATTTGAAAAAAAACGTTGGTGCTAGGCTATCTCAGTTAACAAATATTCCCTGACCAACAATTATCTTTCCATTACAGAGAAAAATTAACTGCTTAATCATTTCCCTCGGCCTGTGGGATCATTATAACAACATAGAAACTTAGAAAGCCTACAGCACAATACATGCCCTTCGGCCCACTATGCCGTGCTGAATATGTCATTATAAGTACTAATTTGTTGCTTTCTTGTCTACATTAGAACAGGCTGCAGATACTTAGGGGTAAAAGGTGAAAAGTGTCTTTATATACTATATGTGGCTAGGCAGAGCTCAAGTACCATCTATAAATTTGCTGATGATACAACCATTGGTGGAGGAATCTTAGGTGATAACGAGAGGGCGTACAGGAGTGAGATGTACCAACTAATTGAGTGGTGTTGCAGCAACAACCTTGCACTCAATGTCAGTAAGACGAAAGAGCTGATTGTGGACTTCAGGAAGGGTAAGACGAAGGAACACGTACCACATAGAGGGATCAGAAATGGAGAGAGTGAGTAGTTTCAAATTCCTGGGTGTCAAGATCTCTGAGGACCTAACCAGGTTATCGATGCAGCTACAAAGAAGGCAAGACAGCAACTATACCTCATTAAGAGTTTGAAGAGATTTGGTATGTCAATATAAACAATCAAAAACCTTAATAGATATACGGTGGAGAGCATTCTGACAGGCTGTATCACTGTCTGGTATGGGGGTGGGAGGCTTCTGCACAGGACCAAAAGAAGCTTTAGAGGGTCAGAAATTTAGTCGGCTCCATCTTGGGCACCAGCCTATAAAGTACCTAGGACGTCTTCAGGGAACGGTGTCTCAGAAAGGCAGCGTCCATTATTAAGGACCCCCCAGCACCCAAGGCATGCACTTTTCTCACTGTTACCATCAGGTAGGAGGTACAGAAGCCTGAAGGCACACACTCAGTGTTTCAGGAACAGCTTTTTCCCCTCTACCATCCGATTCCTAAATGGACATTGATCTGAACACTACCTCACTTTTTTTATTATTTCTGTTTTTGCATTATTGTTAATCTATTCACTATATGTATACTGCATTTGATTTATTTATTTTTTTCTTCTTCTTCTACATTATGTATAGCATTGAACTGCTACTGTTAAGTTAATAAATTTCACAACACATGCCGGTGATAATAAACCTGATTCTGATTTTATATATATATATATATATATATATATATATATAGTAATATATTATGTCTTTACATGAAATACAAACCAAATTAGAACACTACCAAAACTTTTCTCAATCACATATTCTGTGGAAATATAGCCCAGTGAATTCCGTTTAACTTAAAGCTTTCACTAAGCTGACTGATTTTTTTAAACTTTTCTGCCAGTTTCTTCCAGCATTACCTCTGCACTAATTGCCAATAAATCAATAAATCCAAAAGCCTTATATTACTCTAAAATTAAAAGTCTAATCTGATTGAGGACTATTTCCATTTTTCCCTACAGCTCATGTTGTGATCCCATGTTTAGACAGAATTGTCATCAAAAAAGACAATAGAAAACACAGGGTTTTTTTTAAAGTTTCCCAGCATTTTGAACCTTGTTGGTTCCTATCCAGTCAGTGTTCTAGAATGTCAATCATAAAAATACCATCTTATGCCATTCAATTAAAGAGTAATGCTGATCTTTTGAAATTGAACTGTTCAGGTACTGGGTTTCAGCGACCATGTCCAAATGGCACATTGTATCATGGGAACCAGGTTTTAGCGGCTGCTTTGAGAGAGCTGTATTACAACAAAGCCTAGTGCCAACTTAGGTAATGTAATCAGATATTCCCTGTAGAAAAGTGAATTACTAAGAGAAGCTTGATTGGCCATGACTATTGTTAAGCCAAGAGCCATAACACTGTGAAAGCTAGGCATTAACTCATTGTGATGAGTTAAGAAAATGTGATCTCCTTAGACCCACTTTGATACTCTTCATGGAAAATTAACGTAGAGACATGGCAATCTGAACTATTCATTTTCATTTGTTTTTTATATTACAAATTGGCAAACTGCATTGGCAAATTAATTGAGATACATTAAGTACAATTCAAAGTGCAGTGTGTGACCCAGAGTCTGCTTTGAGTGCAAAGATTAGCTGGGACAATTACATTCCAGAATATATTTGTTCTCAAGAGGTTTTGTATTAAGCTCAGGTTTCTATTACCACAATTTGAAAATTGCCAAATTCAGAATCTACCATAAATTAGTAGCATAAGGCAGCTTTCAAAAGCATCTCTTTCAACTGCCTTTTAGGCTGGTGGCAACTGCACTACCAGCTAACTTGCACTGACCTCTTCAACTGCAACACACAAAGCGCTGACTCTTCAGATCAGGCAGCTTCAATGGAGGAAATGGACAACCACTTGACTGTTTTATTCCCCCCCCCCCCATAGACACCCCCTGATTCACTGAATTTCCTCCAGGGTTTTGTGCACTGCTGCAGACTGCAGCATCTGCAGCCTCTTGTAACTCTGTAACATATTCCACATATAGATGGCTGGTTCACCCTCACCTTCACCCACATTGTCTTGGGAAGGGACGAGGGACAAAAAATGACAAGTCTTTTTGTCAAAAGGCATTGTAATCCCTCCCACTTCCTCTAAAATGCTCAGACTGCTTTTTAAAAAAACACTGTTGACAGAAGTCTTCAAACTCTAGATACATTCAAAACTGTTCAAAGAGATTGAAATTTCAAGTTTAATTATAAGCAACTTGTACTAAAAATTAATATTATTACGGTGAAATTAACTTCATAAATCATTTGCTTGTAAGTTACACTTTTACTCAGGGTCAGCAACTCATTTAATTATGGTGTATCTGGCTGAAAAATCAGAGCTGGGTTGTGCTAGCTGTTAGTGGCTCTGTACTGAATCTCACCCAATGTGTCTGGCTGACTACCTGTGAGCAAGTTGACATTAACCAAAAATTCTTCTTCAAAATAACTTACACAACCATTTACCAGTTGGATTACTGCAAAGTAGTCTCATTCTTACTAAATTGAAGTAAAATATTATTTCTTAAAGCTTGATTTTCTGTCTTTGAATCTCAAAGAAAGGCATTTATTTTAGAAGCTACTCAAGTGCTTGCAAATGTACTAAATTAGCTCACAAACTCACAATGATGATCAATTAATTCTGGAGGCTTTGGTCAGTCTATTGAGTGGAGTCAGTTGCTCCAATCCAGCAGGAAAGCTTGAGAACCTGCCTAATCTGTGCCAGATGGATTTACTTCAGGGTGATTTCAGGTGAAACGTGCTTTTTCAAAAAAGAGTAGTGGAAACTCCTGTTCCTAAATATGTTCAACTGTATTCTGAATCCATGTGCCAGCTGGTGCAGCCATGAAGTCCCAATGCTCATGTATAGAAGGTCAGTTCAATCAGCCGTCAGTGGTTGGAATGGTAAAGCAGCTGCTACATTTGGCTTCAAAACTGCCTGCAAATGAATAGAGAAAAAGAACAGCAGTGTTGGAAAATGGAATCTGTAACTGTCAGATTCACTGATCTTGTCTTCTGTGTTTGAACAACTTGTGGACTCTTATGGTCTAAGATCAAGCATAGCCAATGTTGGCAAACTGCTTTTGAATCATGCTCAGCAGGAGCATCGACTTTGTGAAAATTTCTTGCATTAATGTCATTTAAAGTAATTTTACTTCTCTATTAAGGTGCTAAAAGCAAATTATTCATGTTTTAAATCCAGTTCTGTTTCCATTAAACTTTCTGTGTTCTAATGTCCAACAACCTGTGACCTCTGTTCTGTGACTGTGATATTAGAGTCATGGAACTAAGCATGCCCTTCAGCCCATCTAGCCTATCCCGAGCTATTATTCTGCCTGGTCCCGTCAACTTGTATGTAAACCATAGCTCTCCATACGCCTCTCAGGGGCATGGGAGCTATGGCTTAAATTATATTTTTCAGATAAAATTGACAGAAAGGTTCCCTCCTCCCCCCGAAAGAGCAGATGCTGAAAGCAACTTTGAGGATTACTGGGTGCTGGCATTGAGAGAGTATGCTATGAGAGTTAACAGTGAGCAGGTCTTCCAGCCTTCTTTAAACTAATTGTTCTTAGATACTGAGAAGCGTTAGGTTGAAGCCCGACAGCCAACTCACTTGCCATGATAACTTTCTCAAAGCTTTTAGAACTTAAACCGCCCCTACACTGTCTCCATCACTGTCATTTGTGTCTATAAACAATCAGTCCAGGAGAGCCATCTTGGAAAGTTCACCTGTAAGCTAGCCAGGGTCATCTATCCCCAACAGTCTCAGTGCGGCCTCATCTGCGTTGCTAAGAGCTTTTGTTATTCAACTTTTGTTGAATAACTTCACTCTGTCTGCCACAAAAGGCAGGATCTTGCAGTGGCCACCCATGTCAATTTGACTTCCCATTCCCATTCTGACATGTTTGTCCATGGCCTCCTCTACTGCCATGATGCCAGACTCAGGTTGGAGGAACAACACCTCATATTCCATCAAGGTCGCCTCCAAGCTGATGGAATGAACTTTGATTTCTCTAACTTATAGTAATTTCTGCCCCATCCACCTTTCTCTCTTTTTCCATTCCCTGTTCTGGTTACTCTCTACCCCCTTTTCTTCTCCTCATCTGTCCATCACCTCTCTCTGGTTCTCCTCCTCCTTCCCTTTCTTCCCTGGTCCACAGGCTTCTCTTATTAGATTCCTTCTTCTTCAGCTCTTTACACCTTCCACCTATCCATTCCCAGCTTCTTACTTCATTCCCCTCCCACTGCACCCCCTTGTCTGTCTGCCTGTCTCTCCCTCCCTCTCTCTCCACCCCCCCCCCCTTATCCTTCACCTAGTTTCAACTATCACTTGCCAGTTTGTCCTCCCATTTCCTCATTCTGACTCTGACCCCTTCCTTTCTGGTTGAAGAAGGCTTCAGTGCAAAATATTCACTGCTTAGTCCCCTCCATGAAGCTGCCTGACTTGCTGATTTTCTGTGTGGAACAATGGGCATTCAAACAGACTAAGTGGTCACCAATTTAGACCATAAGACTAATATAGGAGCAGATATAGGAGCAGATATCCTATATAGGATATAGGAGCAGAAGTAGGCCATTCAGCCCATTGAGTCTGCTCTGCCATTCAATCATGGGCTGATCTAATTCTTCCAGTCATTAGATCACCTGCTTCCCTGCTTTCACCCCATATCCTTTGATGCCCTGGCTAGTCAAGAACCTGTCTATCTCTGCCTTAAATGCACCCAATGACTTGACCTCCACAGCTGCTTGTGGTGTCAAATTCTACTCTGACTGAAGTAATTTCTCCACATCTCTGTTCTAAATGAAAGTCCTTCAATCCTGAAGTCGTGCCTTCTTGTCCTAGACTCCCCTACCATGGGAAATAACTTTTCCATATCTAATCTGTTCAGGCCTTTTAACATTCAGAATGTTTCTATGAGATCCCTCCTCATTCTCCTAAACTCGAGGGAATACAGTCCAAGAGCTGCCAGACATTCCTCATACAGTAACCCTTTCATTCCTGGAATCATTCTCGTGAATCCTCTCTGAACCCTCTCCAATGTCAGTATATCCATTCTAAAATAAGGAACCCAAAACTGCACACAATACACCAAGTGTGGTCTCACAAGTGCCTTTCAGACCTCAACATCACATCCCTGCTCTTATAATCTATACCTCTAGAAATGAATGGCAACATTGCATTCACCTTCTCCGCCACTGATTCAGCCTGGAGGTTAACCTTTAGGATATCCTGCAGAAGGACTCCCAAGCCCCTTTGCATCTCTGCATTTTGAATTCTTTTCCTATCTGCCCATTTATTTCTTCCATCAAAGTGCATGACCATACACTTTTCAACATTGTATTTCATTTGCCACTTCTTTGCCCATTCCCCTAAACTATCTAAGTCTCTCTGCAAGCTTTCTGTTTCCTCAACGCTACCTACTCCTCCACCTATCTTTGGATAGGTACATTTTAAAAGGCAGCGGTCTCAACACCGACCCCTGTTGAACTCCACTGGTAACCAGCAGCCAGCCAGAATAGGATCCCTTTATTCCTACTCTTTTTTTTCCCGCCGATCAGCCAATGCTCCACCCGTGCTAGTAACTCCCCTGAAATTCCATGGGCTCCTTTCTTGTGCCTCATGTGTGGCACCTTGTCAAAGGCCTTCTGAAAATCCAAGTACACCACATCTACTCCATCTCCTTTGTCTAACCTGCTTGTAATTTCCTCAAAAAATTGCAGTAGGTTAGTCAGGCAGGATTTTCTTTTCAGGAAACCGTGCTGGCTTTGGCCCATCTTATGTGCCTCCAGGTATTCTGTAATCTCATCCCTAACAATTGATTCAAACTTCCCAACCACTGATGTCAGGCTAACAGGTCTATAGTTTACTTTCTGCTGCCACCCACCCTTCTTAAATAGTGGAGTAACATTTGTAATTTTCCAGTCATCCAGTACAATGCTAAAGTCTGTCGATTCTTGAAAAATCGTTGTTAATACCTTGGCATTCTCTCCAGCTACTTCTTTTAGAATCCAAGGGTGCATTCCATCAGGTCCAGGAGATTTATCCACCCTCAGACTATTAAGCTTCCTGAGCACCTTCTCAGCCGTAATTTTCACTGCACAAACTTCACTTCCCTGACACTCTTGAATTTCAGGCAGAGATGAGGACTGATTTATTCTCTCATGATCTTTGAGAATTTCTACTCCAGAAACCAAAAGAGATGGGATCACTAAATATTTGCAGGTACAAGGGAGCTTAAGGGGTGTAGAGGGAAAGCAAGAAAATAGCATCGAAAATTAGATTGGATCAGCCATGAGCTAAATGAACAGCAGAGAGGAGGGTTCAATTTGCCACAGGGGCAAGTTGGACAGTGGCTTCCCAGCCCATCCCACCTGTACAGAATCAGCCAGCTGATCTCTTCATGTTCCAGATCCAAACAAGTCAGGAATATTATTGGGATCAACACCTTGCACTTAGCCACTCCAACCCTCTCCCGTGTGGAGCCAGTCAACAACAGTGTTGGGCAGTAAGGGTTATCCTAATTGGCAGCAGAAGTAAAACAGGAACTGGGTATCACATTTAGAGGATGGAAGCAGCTTCAGGAGCAGGGGGAGAAGCGGTTGCCATTACCTCAGGAGCATGTAGTCTGGAGCCGGAGAACAGAGCACAGCTGTAGAGGCAGTAACAAGACCCGTTATAGTGAGCTGCCCAAAAAACCTCATGAGAGGAGCCAGGAGTTCTGGAGGGGGCAGCAGGATGCTGCAGCCAGAGGAGCCTTTTCTTGCACAGAGCACTTTCCTGGCTAGCTATTCAGTGTAAGTTTACTTAGTGAAATTTCCTGCATAATTGCAGTAACTTTATACACCCACTCCGAACACAATACATGCTGTCTTTTTGTATTGTCTTCAGCAAGCGTGCTAAAAGCGGTTTGTTCTAGACAAGGGCTCATTAACTGTGCAGGGTGGCTTTCAGTAGGATCGCAATTGAACTGAGGGAAATATGCCACGAATAAATTATAGTGATGATAAACAACCTCCCTGAACATTCTTGTAATCTGCTTTGAGACCCCATCAGATAAGGTATTGGGAAATAATGTAAGGGACGTCACCAGGGTTACCACTCTTTCAGCCGGACAGTCCTGACTTGGTTATGTGCTGATGAGTTATTATGTCGAATTGTTGGGTGAACGATCAGTTCTTGTTCGACTGCAGATCACGGTCTCACTTGGGGGCTTTGCTATTGCTTGGCTCATGGGTGCTGATGCTGTTTGCTGAAATAAGTGGGGGAATGGGAGGGGGAGGGTTGAAGCTTTGCATGGAGAGGTGAGAAGGGGATTCTAATGTTTATACTGTCATTCATTCAATGGGTTGCTCCTCTGTTTATGTGAATGTCTGCCAAGAGCAAGGATTTCAGGTTGGATATTGTATACATTCTCTGATATTAAATGGAACTACTGAACTATTGGCCCGCCCAAGGATAAGACAGGCCAGACATTGAGAGTAGGGTTGGATGCTGGTGGTAGCAGCAGCTACCTGAGGTAGTGGGAACGGGGCCACAAGAGTAGGGCATTTGTGTTAGTGGTTGTCTACATAGTACTCTGGCAACAGGAGCAGGAGTTACAATGTATATCATCCAACCTGTGTCATGTCCCTCTTTGCCATGTCCTCTACAATTATGTGCTACGGTGCTTGGTCAAAACGAAATTGGCAGTAACATTCCTGCTGCCGAACCATCAGGAACCCAATTAATTTCCACCAGCATCAGAAATGTGGTGCAAAATATCTGCCCTCACTTCACCGCCACTGCCAGTGGAGCAGAGGGACAAATGAAACTTTATTTAAAGAAATAAATTAGTGGTTACGTCATCTCTGGAACTACCTTAATTGGTCTCATCAACCAAGCCTCTCATCCTTGGCATAGGTGGTGATAAATCAAATACCAGCTCAGATTGGCTAAACCACCCCTCTTTTTTTCTAATGACGTTTCACCCTTTATTGTTTCACTAAGACTCATGCAATGATAGGGTTACTATCTGTGTATTGCAGGTACCTAACTGAAGTGTATAATATTGAGAGGTGGATGGTCAGAATTTTGTTCCTAGGTTAGAAATGTCAAGTACGAGAAGACATGTCTTTAATGTGATGGGGGAATGTTTAAAGGGAACATATAGTGCAAGTCTTTTTCTTTTATGTAGATTGGAAAGGGCTGCCAGGGTGGCAGTGAAGGCAGATACGATAGAATATAAGCCTATGAATGTGCAGAGAAAGTCGGAGTACATTTAATATCAAAGAATGTATAAATTATATAACCTTGAGATTTGTTTGCTTACAGGTAGCCACAAAGCAAGAAACCCAAAAGAACCCAATTAAAGAAAAATGCAGGGATATGGATTATGTACAGGCAGAAGAAATTTAATTTAATATGTCAATGTGCTTATGGTGGACATTTTGGTCTGAGACAACTCTTTCTATGCTATGCTGTTCTTTTTATCTGCCACAAAAGCAGGGTCCGCCAGTAGCTTTGTCCACTGCAAAAATAGCATCTCCTAACAGCCCTGTCTGATGCAAAAGGCAGGATCTCCTGGTTGCCTGCCCATTAAGATTCAACTTGCAGTCCCATTCTGAGGTAACTGTCAATGGCCATGATGATGCCAAACTCTAATTCCATCTGGGATGCCAACCTGATAGCATGAACATCGATTTCACTAACTTCTGTTAACTTATCATCCCTCCCTTGCCACGTGAACTGTTTATTCCCCTCCTCACCTTCTGTCTGACTTAAATTCCTCCTGAATTTTATGTGTTTTGCTCAAGATTTCCATCAGCTGCAGAACCTCTTGTGTTAATGATGCTCTACATTCTGTGACTTAGAATTGATCAGGAGGAGTCAGAATGGCTTTGTGCATGGAAAGTCATGCTTAACGAATCTTTTAGAGTTTTTTTCTAGAGGTAACCAAAAAGGCAGATGAGGGTACGGACCTTAACAAAGCCTTTGACAAGGTTGCACATGGTTGGCTGGTCTGGAAGGTGAGGTCCTAAGGAATCGAGGGAGAGATAGTTTGGTGGATTCAGAATTGGCTTGGAAGAAGAAGGAATGTGGTTGAAGGTTGTTTCTCAGACTGGAGGCAGGTGACTAGCAGTGTCCTGCAGCAGATGGTGTAGAGATCCTTGTTGTTTGTTGTTTATATAAATTATTTAGATGGAAATGAAAATGCAAGATCAGTAAGCTTGCTGATGATACTAAATAGGGATTGTTGATAGTGAACAAGGTTCACAGATTACGTGAGGATCATGCTCAGTCAGGGAGTGGGCCGAGTGACAAAGGGATTTCAATGCAGATAAGTGTATGGTGATGAATTTTGGAATGTCAAGCTTGTACTAGTAAGACTTGGACTAATACTGGTAGGACATTAGGGAGTGTAATGGAACAGAACGACCCAGGAACAGAAGTACATAGTTAATTGAAAGCATAGCACACTGGCCTTCATCAGTCAGGCACTGGGGCATTATGATTCAGGTGCATAAGTAATTGGTGAGTCTGCATTTGGGGTTCTGTGTGCAGTTTTGGTTATTTTGTTATCAGAAGGACATTGCCAAATTAGAATGAGCACCAAAAAAAAATCACGAGGATGCTGCCAGGACTAGTGGGCCTGGGATATGGGGTGAGGTTGGAAAGGGTAAGTCTCTATTCTTTGAAACAGAGAAGAATGAGGGGTGATCTTACAGAGCAGTTTAACATTATGAAGTAGATTTCTTTTTCCAGGCTAAGGGAGTCCAAAACTAGTGGGCGTAGCTTTAGGGTGAGAGCTGAAAGATTGAAAATGGACCAGAGGGAGAACTTTTCCACACAGAGGGTTGTGAATATATGGAATAGCTAGCAGAGGAAGTGATTGGGGGAGATACAATGGTATCATTTAAGAGGTATTTAGATAGGTACATGCAAGTGCAGGTCTCAGAGGGATATAGACTGGATGCAAGACTAGCTGGGTGGTCAGCATGCACGGTTTGGGCCAAAGGGCCTGCATCTGTGTTGCATTGCTCTATAACTCTGTGACTCTGTGGGTGTAAGTACAGGCAGACTTGTGCCATGCAAGGTCACAGAGGAAGAACAGCCCATTTTGTGAGGTGGTGAGGAACCAGGGAGCAGCTGTTTCCTGTGGAACCTTATCCAGTGTACATTGTAAAAGAGGGAAAAAATTACAGCACTTAATAGTGATGGGATTTTAGTGCACTGATTTCAAAAGATGGTGAAATATTGTTTCCTTACATGACTCCAGATTCTGAAATTTAAAAAAGCTGAGTGACTGGAATCTAGTTTCAGCTTTATTTGAGTACACAACTTCCCTTTGTGTATTCAGTAAGATTGCCATCAGGCTCCCGGTAATTCATTTTATTTTACTGCATGCTCCAAATATCCCAGTGCTAAAAAAGCAGTATTATATCTCGCAGGAGTTGTTAGCTCAGCAGTGGAAACAGCAATCACACCTCTCCACACGGCTGGTTTAATTTTTCACTGGCCTACATTCTCCTCAGTAATGACAAACGTGACTATTGTGTGCAAGTGTTTCCTGCAAAATGATCTGTCATCACAATAGGAGGCACTACAGCTGGGCATATCAGGTCAAGGCCAAAGTTCACTCCTGCACAACACAATGCAGACTTCCTTCTGTAATTTCTGATGAAAAATAATATTTGTCCTTGCTGGCAGGTTATAATCTGACGCAGTTGTCTGTTAATTTTCCGTGTTAAGAGTCACTAATTGGGACTGCTTGCTCTCCCTCTTTTGTAATACCTCCAATCAACAGCTTTTCAGGTTTTTCCATAACTCTGCAGCTGATGATTTCACAAATGTGCTCAGAGTGGTGCCTGGATCTAGATCTTCAATTTGATTTTCGTGGCAAATTATGCAGCATTGAGTGGGTGTTTCTTCAAATTTCTGGAGATATTGTCACATGACTAGCCACCTCCAATCAAATTCCCTAAGGCTACTCCCACCCCTGGCTAGTTATCCACCTTTGTTCTGTACTTCCAATACTTTCGTTACAGTGTATAAAGGGGGAATAGAATATTTTTTTAATGTCACCATGATCCTTCTCTTGCGCTTCTCAACAGTGTTTAGGGGGATGAACGTTTTAATTCCTGTCGATTCCAGCACTATACTGCAAGATTGACAACTCCCACCCACCACAACAATGCATCCTCACCCTTTGCCCATCATTGTAAAGCCAGGCTGTTATTTTCAAATTCTGCTTTGGAATGACAAGGCAGACTGTTGAAATCTGTGATAGCTGCCAGTCCCTGGAACACACAAAGAGAACGGAATCTGAACAAAAAGACTTTCCCAAATAGCAGGGTGAGAGGTGCAATCAATCACTCTACAGTTGGATAACTCCTTCCTCGTGTTCAAAAAAAAGTGACAAGTCCCTTTGCTGCCAAAGGCAATAATTGTACACAAGGCTGCAGAAATGTGCCTTAGAGCATAGTGCTCCTGAGATAAAACTGACAGGAAGGGAGTTCTGCAATAACTATATTTTATGCCCAAAATTGCGCCCAACAGCAAAACTGGCAGAGATGGTGGAGGTGTTGTTCTTTCATTTGCTAGTTCTTGGGCGGTGAGGAGGACTTTGACTGAGACTAACTGACACAAAGTTGGAAATGAACCTTGTAACTTCCCGAACTGTACTGTGTGGCTGAAATCCAGCTTGGGAAATGTATTAACAAAGTGAGTCATTAGGGAGACAACCTAATTACTGTTTGAACTGATGTAAGCGCATGGAAAAACTGCAATGGTTCCTTGATAGATTGGTCAGTCAAATCTACACCAGGTTTCACATTTTCCTCATTCAATGGCTTCTCCCATTTATACAATTTGCCTCATTCCTTACCAGTGCAATAAGTTACAAATACAAGGTTCAGTAGTGATCTCTTTATTATATTTTAAATTTTCAAAATTACGGGAAGCCTCAAAAACTTTGTACAGGTTTGAATCAGTGAGAGTAGAACAGTTTAAAGAATTCAAGTGGCTAGAGACTAATTATATATTGGTGGGAAATTCATTCTGCACTCTACTATCAATGCAGCAATGTAGGAACTTTGAAATCTGTCTCTGAAGCTTAATTCCATCAAAGGCTGAGCTCGATGCAAGTATGTTATTTCATCATGTATTTAGTGCACATAGCAGAAGAGGAATCTTTACCCAGCATTTTCTAGCTTCTGACTTGGACGGTGGATGCGGAGACATGAATTTGAACCCCACCAGGAGAGTTTTGGAATTTGAATGCAATTATTTAAACAAGTTGGGAATAAGAAGCTAGTGTCATTGATGGTGACTACAGAACAATTAGATTATTGTAAAGCCTCATTTACCTCACATATATCCTACAAATCTGTCAGACTTGTCCAAGCTAGCCAACAGGTGACTTCAGACTCACCAACGTAATTAACTTTCTACCACCTTCTGAAATGGGCAGGGAGCACTGGAGGATGGACAGTAAGACCTTCCTTGCCAGTGAGGCTCTAACTCTATAAATATTCATTTTACAGAATCCGGGATGTATATTGATTACTCTCATGGGCTTTCAGCATTGATAGTTTTCTTTTGTTTGAATTTTAAGTGATTGGTTCCTCACTGTCTTAATATGCAGGTAAAAGTAGTGTGGAATGAGGCCACATCTGCTTCTGCAAAGCCCTTGGCTGCCAAATTTTATTGTGCCAGAGTCCCAAGGGAGTGTACACAATTATGCAGACTTCTACCCCTCCCCCTCATACACGCACAAAATCTCCCCCCCCCCCCCACCACTGGCTTGAAATTTTTAACCAAGGGTTAACATGAAACACACAGAGGGCATTTACAGTCGAAGTAAGCAATTCAGTAAAATCAAGTGAATGTCAATTGCAGGATGTATAAAAGCAAAAATTAAACCAATATGTTACTATTCTTCCAAAATTACTAATATTTACAGAACTATGTGCCATGAAATGTTTAAAAGCATCCTTATTACTAACGTGGGTGCAGCATTCTTTCTTCCATCAAGGAATGAGTTGTTGAGATTGGGATATCAGAGCCCAAATCGACGTGCATTTAAAGAATAATATCGCTCCAAATGTTCTTAAAGTGCACAGCATCATTAGGACTCTCCAGCCCCTCCTTAGACGCATCATTTATTCTCAATGTAATCTAATAGCAATGTTCAGATGAGATCATTGACTGCAAAAGTGAAGCTGAGAGGTTTATAGCCATTATCTGAATCTTACGATTAGATTACAGTCCTGAAATCTGTCGCTTGTCTCCTGTCTGATATATGTATTATTTAAATACTTGCACATGGTGAACATTTTTGTTTATATTTTTTAATTACATGTTTTCAGTAATGAAACAGGAGATACACGCAAATTCCGTACTGTTGATAGATGAAGGATGCTTCAGTTTAAAAAAAGTGCAAACAAGCAGCTTCCAGAGTTGAACAGATTTATATTTTAAAAAATCCCAAATAGATAAAGGTAGATATGATTTTATTTGCTGACCATCAGCAATTGGAAGTCTAATGGCAGAACTAGCATTGGTAGTGTTGGGGTAGAAATGCAGGCAGTTCCAGGATCATCAACCTAACCACATTTGCAGGAGCCATTACACAGACACTGTTCACGTATACCTGCCTATACCTTGGTATTTTTAATGTGCTAATGATTATCGAGGAGGTGGGGGCCTTTTCTTTGGTGGACCTCACTTGTGCATATGCCAGGATCTCAGTAAAATTGTGTGCAGCACTGAAGCTATCACAGATGAGAGAACACTGCTGAGTTTTACCTGCTTGAAGACAGCTTGGACCCAGCATGGAGGGGCTAGCTATGGAGAATACTTGGAGTTAAATTGGAGGAATAGGAAGCCATCACAGGGACCAAGCTTGCTGTATTTCTGCATCTCCTTTATGGTTGCTGCTCCAGAGCTGGTGGTCACCCAACAATTCCTGAGACATTTAACAAAAAGGATTATAGATGGACATATCTAAGACTATTTTGCAGTCAGAAGCCTTGGACATAGTAGCTAATCCCTGTGGTCCTGACTCAGGTGATGAGAAGTATCCAAATTGGAGAAATATCTATTTCCTCATCACGCACAATTGTCACTTCCTGATTTGTGCATGGTCATAGAAAGGCCACTTTAGTAAATTTTGAGGAGTTGCTCTATTGAGGACATTATGTCAGGATTGAAATTCATTGATGAGAAGGTAAAGCCTATGCTACTCAGAACCATAAGTTTTGTCCATAAGGGGTGAAATTGGAAGAAGGAAAGAGATCAGCTAATGGAAAGGAAGAAAGATTCAGAGTGGGATTGGAATCCAAAGATCATTGTCAACTGAATGGAAAACATATTTGGATAAAGCAGCAGATGAAGTAAGTGATAAAGCATAAATGTAGATTATGATCCACTGAGATAGAGTGATTGAGTGTATTGGGTAAAGGGGCAAAAAATATCTGGCACAATTTGGGATCTTGTACTATCATGAGAGAATTATGGATGGTTTCAGTCTTGCCCTCTTCTCAATGTTACCATTGGGAAGGAAGTACAGAAAGAAGTCTGACGGCAGACACTCAGCAATTTGGCAACAGCTTCTTCCCCTCTGCCATCCAATTTCTAAATGGACATTAAACTCATGAACACTATCTCACTACTTTTTTATTTATGTTTGTTTTTGCACTACATATTTTAACTTTACTTAATATTCATATATATACTTACTGTAATTCATTTTTTCCTCTGTATTTATTTATTATGTATTTCATT
Organism: Hypanus sabinus; assembly: GCF_030144855.1. Taxonomy (NCBI): domain Eukaryota; kingdom Metazoa; phylum Chordata; class Chondrichthyes; order Myliobatiformes; family Dasyatidae; genus Hypanus; species Hypanus sabinus. Next base: position 41,421,071 of record NC_082716.1, on the reverse strand, counting down.
ACAAATAAACTCTTCTTGGGCTTCCAGCTGGGTACAGGTATCTATTTTAACCAACATTTCAATGACAAACTCTGCCATCTTAATCAGAGACAATACCTAGGCACGTCTAGTCCGGTGGTATATCTACCCAGTCATCTGGTCTTCCTGAATGGTTAGTCCTCATCCAATCTGGTTTCTGCTGTCTCACCTTGCTTACAATTGAATTCCAGTTCTTACTTAGAGCAAGACCTTCATCTTTGTTAAAATTTCTTTTTCTCTAGTTGTCTTTCAATGGCTTTCTTCACCAGTAGTTTTGTGCTGTCGAAGTCAATCCTATGGCCATTGCAAATGTACCTTCTGCTGTCACCAATTTCTCCAGGTAATCCAAATGGATACACCTCCAATGCTCCTTGATACGGATACCCACCATGTGCCCCATCTGGCCAATTATACACTGTTCCACATTCACATTCTACTGCTGTCATAAAGATAACAAATTTCACAACAAATGGCAGTGATACTAAACTTGAATCTGATTCTGGTATTCAAATGAGTACCATTCTAACCTTGAATTATTTCAAATAAATATTTATAAAAAATACTGAAACAGACAGATCAGAGCAATCTGTGGCTTGTACTACCTGTTGGCCTCATCTTATGTCAATTAATTGCATAAAGATTTTGGGCTCAGTCTTCACCCACTTAACATTTAGAGGTGGTTTTATTAATGTGAGTTAGAGCAAGTGCAAGCCTTAGTGGAGGTAAGTTAAGGCCATTTTGCTCTGTGGCTCTCAGAGAATAGATCACCAAAGATGAGAAGCAAAATAAAAAGCAATGAAGGTGAACAAGATGAAATCAAATGAAAATCCTGCCAAAAAGAACAGAGGTAATTCAAGGTGGGAATTCATGGTGTGAAGTTGCATTAAATTCAACAATAAATGAAAAATAAAACCCTGTGAAAAAGTGGTGTTGGAGGGTAAAATAATTGGTGGAAGTGGACATAATTCATAACCACCGACGTTGAGTTGGGGTTTCACTTCAAGAGGCTGGCCTGATGTGATGACATAAATACGTATAGGGTTTTTGGTGTGCATTGAGTTCCGTGTTTTTGGTGTTCAATAAATAAGTTGCTACGGCTTTTCTGAAACATAAAATACCTCTGCTGTCTTATTTGTGAAACCTACAGTGTAAGCGGTGCAGCTCATCCAGCGTCAGTGGAAAGATAATCAGTGAAGTTTACAGGCAGATGATCTTTCAGAGGTGAATGAACCTGGAAATATTAACTGCCATTTTGCTGTAATAGATGGTGCCTGAACAACGGAGAACTTCCAACATTTTTGCGTTTAATTTCAGTTCCAGAAACTGCAGCACTTTCCTTTGATGTCTTTATATATTTATTTCTGAATTATTGATTTTTCTACTTTGCATCAGTAGTTAATCTAAGTAATGAGCTCAGCAACTACTCTTTGTGAAAATGTTTTTGGAAGTGTAATGGCATCCATTTAGAATATGACCATTCTTTAATCAATACTTAGTTACATATTTGCTGTTTTTTCCCTCTTTCTGATCTCTGCAAGCCATAAATCTCCTGTGGAAAGGGGAGACAGGAATCAACATCTTGTTCTGGTGTGGTGGGGCAAGTTACTAAGAGGATTCCAAGAGCATCCAAGTTTCACTTTGATGTACTTCTCCCCCTATGAGATTGGTTGTCTTCAGCTATAGAGAAACAGGCTCTTTGGCTAATCCAGTTTGTGCTGAACTGTCTAGTCCCATGGACCCGCACCTGGAACATAGACATCCATAATCCTCCCATCCATATACTTTTCCAAACTTCTCTTAAATGTTGCCATTGAACCCACATCCACCCCTTCCACTGGCAGGTATCATAGATCATAGATTAAGTATCCTATGATAAGCAACCTATCTATTGACAGCTCTAACACATTCCATCATCTGCCAAGCACGTCAAGAATTTAAGAGAATAATCTGCACTTGGCTTAATGAGTGCAGCTTGAACAACACTGAAGAAGCTCTGCACTTGGAGAATTATCTGATTGGTACTCAGTCCACCCAGTAGGTTACTATGACACCGTTTCCCAAACCCTTCCACTATGAATGGCAAGAACTCTGGTTTCATAGACATAACATGACCCACAAATTTCCCTCCAAGCATCCAATGCTTCCTTAAGGAATTTAATAAATTATTTTTCAGACCTGAAATGCATTGGAAATTTGGCTGGCACCACAGCAAAGTGAAAAGGAAAATATTAATATTTTTCTGTTCATAGTATTTGGCGTACAGTATCATCCTGGCTTGGAAATCTATTGATGTTCCTTCATCATAGTTGGGAATGCATTCTGGAACTCCCAAATGTGTTTGAGAGTACTTTCAGCAGAAAGACTATAGTAGTTAAGAAGTTGGGTCCCTGCTCGTTACTCAAGGATATTTCAGTATGGACAATCAATGTTAGCCTATAAAGTGGTACCCAGATTGTAAAAAAAATGTATATATTAGTGAAATACTAAGCGGTACCATCTGGGTTAGAGGTGTAGATAATCCTACTGCTGTGGGTGGTCACTGTGTCCATATGACCATAAGACAGGTCATTTGGCCCATTGAGTCTTCTTCAGCATTTCATCATGGCTAATTGATTTTCCCACTTAATCCTCCTGCCTTTTCCCTGTAATCTCTGACACCCTGACTAATCAAGAACTTGACAACCTCCACTCCAAATATTCTCAAAGACTTAACCTCCACAACCATCTGTGGCAATGTGGTAAACTATGTATACCTGTCTGGACACGCCCCTCTGCTGACTGCTCCTGTGGCTCCTCCCACAGACCCCTGTATAAAGGCAATTGGAGGCACTGCTCCTTCCTCAGTCTCCGAGATGCTGTGCTCCATTTTGCTGCTAATAAAAGCTTATCGTTCACCTCCTGTCTCCAAGAGTTATTGATGGTGCATCAGGCAATGAAATCCACAGATTCACCACTCTGTAGCTAAAAAAGGTGTGTCCTGTCACACCTTTGAAGTTTTAAAGTACTATCGTACTGCCCAGTAATAACCTAGTCACAGATAAACTGAGTGGTCATATTACATTTAGATTGTCTAATTTATTAGATTTAAGAAGTAGGCACAGCACTAAACTGAGAATCGGATGTGTTGTGTGATTGCCAGATTTTTACGCCTCCATAAGGAATATAAACAAAGCATTTTTCTGATCTGAAATCTATAGTAAAATTGACTGACACTGCAGCAATGTGAAAGGGAAAATATTAGTGTTATATTAGTTTTTATGCTTGTCATACTTGACAAAGGAGGCAAATTTATCCCACAGGATTTGAAACACTGCAAACTTTTGTCCTTAACTGTTCACAGATCACATGGAATTCTAGACAAAGTACAGCTTCAAACCAGACTAATCAGCCTACTTTGTTAGTGTTGATTCATCAGTCCTCCTCATCTTGCCCATTATCTTGCGACTCAGTTCCATCCATTGAAGGTTACACCACTCATTGAGATGGTTTTATTCAGTAATTGGTAATAAGTCATTCAATACTGGAGAAAATTCTCACAAAATAGTTTAAATTCTGCCTTCATAAATAAAATCCAAGGTTGTCAAGCCGAGAAGTGGTAGTGGGGACAAGCTCCCATTGCCTAGAAGTGCTCCTCACGGCGTGCGCCTCAAATAGCCTCTGACAACCAAGTCCAACTCCGGGCCTTCTCGTGTGGCTTAGCCTCTAAACCCAACGGAACCGTTTCTACTGACAGGAGAAGGGACAAAGGTGAGTCCTGGCGCCTTAAAACCAGTTCTTCGGGTAGATGGAGCTCATCAGCCTGGGAAGGCAGTCCACCTAAGAGAGGGAAAACTCCAATTTCAAACCTCCGCTGCCTTGCGCCATACCCACACATGGGAAAGGCTTCGGGAGTGAACCCTGAGGACAAATCCGGAGCTGGAGTCCCTAAGGCAGTCCGACGTTGCCTTCAACCTTGTTCTGGCAACTCCTGCCACATCACTGGTGCCAAGCTGTATCGGCTCTTGCCCTTCCCTTGGACATCAGTGTCATGGAGAGGGGAGACTTGCTGCTTGGGCAACTGCCTGTCTTCCATACAACCCTGCCCAGGCCTGTGCCCTGGAGAGGGTGAAGCAAGACTTTCCAGGCACAGATCCATGGTCTCACGAGACTAACGGATGCCACCATCATCATCATAAATAAAATTGGTGCAGAATGTTATTATGAAAAGAATAGTTGTTGACAGAATTGTTTACTAAATCATTCAATTATTTTAATTTTCAGAGGGAGCTCCAGGTGGGATCCCGGACTTAGTGGAGACATGATTAGAATTTCAAATGTGGAAACGATAAATTGGAATGCCCTCATGGGAGAAATTAAATTATAATTAACCTCAGTAGGTATAGATGTCTGTCTACATATGTGCACTAGAAGATGTGTGAACTGGCTGTTCCAGACATGCTAAAACTATCCTAGTTCAAACTATTAGACACTGAATCATTACGGTAGGTCAGTTGACATTTTTTTGTATAATCTTCATCTTTTAAATGCTGATTCCTCTTCACTGACTTGTCAATTTGTCCAGTGACATTTGCAGATTATTGTTAAGAAATGCAATTTTCAAGTTTGCACAGATGGTGAACTTGCTCACTGCTACAAGAAATAGTGTGGACTGTTCATTTGAGGTTTTCCAGCATTTGCTGGAGGCACTTGAGCTGATTTGTACTGTAGGGTTAGAGCTAATTTTCCTGTGCCTATGTGTTCACTTACAATGGATAAACAGCAAATCTGAGGATGCAGATAAGATGAGATAATTCAATGAGAAACCAAGGAATTTTTTGAGCTGAGGGAAGGTAGAGTGTGTGTGTGTGTGTGTGTGCATGCGAGCGAATCTTGTCTACAATCGAACACAGATACATGAGTTCCTGATGGGATGGCAACATTATTGTTTGCCTGAAGTTAAACTTGGATATGCCAGTGGCATTGAACAGGGTTTCAGAAGGGTGGAAATATTTGCATCAAGAAAGTAAAATTATTACAGATAATTACTTTTCTTGCACAGTTTAGTTTAACTTATTCTTCCTCTATTGTCATACTAAAACTTAAAGTGTGACAGAGTAAAATTCACTACTTAAAGTTTTCTACTTGTTCATCTAATGTATATTAAACTGTGCTTTAGTTACGTATATATACCTGCCTGCCCCCATCTGTCTCTTAGCACAGCTTGCTCTGGAGGAGTTAGAAATGGAGCCTATGTAGACTCTGGTAAAAAGAAGCCACATCCCCTGTCTCTTCGTGTCACACGGAAGAACACAAAGGATATGTATTATACCTTTTGGCAATATACTTCGTAATTATCACTGGAAGAATGGACATTTAAATTTCAAGTATGAGTACAGTTTCAGGACAGTATTCAAAAGAACTGGTTGCAAACCATAATCCAAAGTGAATCAAATGATGTAAGTTATTGCAAATAAAAAAATAATTATTGAGCTAAATTTTCCAGACAGTAGTACACCTGTACTCACTGTTCCTGTTTTCACCATGATTACAATAAAGTGGATCAGGTCTTCCTTCTTGAAATTTCCATATTTATTTCTAATTTCTAGCATCTGCCCCTTTTTTGATTTTTAAATACACTTAACTTATTTTTCAAAATATGCAAGTTACTTGAATCTTACCTCCCCCTGTGTTACAACAGCTTGTCTCCAGTTAAATATCTAGAGATACTGATTCAGACTTTGTGAGCACACATCGAAACACACACAAAATGCAAAAATGAATCTTAGCAGTTCAGACTGCATCTATGGAAGTGAATAAGCAGTTGATATTTTAGGCCGAGACCCTGCTTCAGTCCTGAAATGCCTGGAATGTCGACAATTTATTCATTTCCATTGATGCTACCAGATCTGCTGAGTTCCTCCAGCATTTGGTGCATTGCTTTGCATTTCCAGCATCTGCAGGCTTTCGTGTATTTAAGACATTCCAACATCCCTGTTAGGGACTATGCAGGAAGTCAGCATTCTGTCGCTGGAATGCACTGGAGTCAAAGGTGGGAACACAGTCAGGAAATCAGAAAGTTTGGAGCTTGTGCATTCGTGCACAGATGTGCTTAGATATTTAGCTACACAGAAATGAGCCTGCTTGACCAACGTACCTAGGGCAAACGTATCTGTCCACAGTGGCTCTGATAGAAATGACAACCGCATTATGCTTGGAGAGTTAACACCCCTTTCTCACACCAGGAGTATCCTTCTAAAGGATGAATTGGGATGCCACCCCTTGCAGTTGGAATGCCCAGATCCTGAAATGTGAGATAATCAACAAATGCATGTGAACTTAAGCTGTGTGGCCCTTTGGAAACTGAGGAAGGACTGGGCAGTCAATCCTGCTGGTGCAGAGAGTGATTGAGACAGACCTGTTCTCTCTCTGTTGAGAGTGTTAGGTTGTATGGATTTGTCAAGTTAAATCTGCTTTATCTCCTAATCTGTCAGGGCAGCAACTTTATTTCCTACAAATCTATGCAAAAATGTTATCAGTTTGAGAACTGAAGTGGTTTTCCTATGCAGTTGCAAACTGTCTGGATTATTTGGAGCAATGTACACATTTGCTATTATTAAATTTCGAGGTGAAGAATGAGGTGTATTTAAAACAAATGGATTGTGTATGTTTTAATCTATTTTTCAATACTCTGTATCTAAGACCAAATAATTAAGACCATTAACATGGGATCACTTTTCATGTGTCTGTTGCTGTAAACAAGGATTGATCTTCATGACGCTGCGGCAGATGATCTCATCCTCGCAATCTAAGGCTGCATGTTACCATCCCTTCCCCATCCCACCCCCACCCCCCCACCAATCTGCCAAATGAGGTTTAGGTAATACCTGTCTGGAGGGACACTTATACATAATTTATCTTCTATTTTGAAGAATTCATGTTTCTTTTTTAAGTAGCAAGCATTACTAGACCTGCTGTGTTTCTTGTTAGGAATATTTTCAATCTTCCGGAAAGAAGTTCTGCCCTTTATTCCATAGCGACACAGTACACAAATATGCTTACTGCTTTATAATTACTTGGCAACCTATTGCAACCTGCAATTCTTTACTGACAATCATTGAAGCAGACAGAAGGCCTAGACAGCTAAAGGGCTAACATAGATTCTTAGAAGTAATCAGCCTATTCTCTTATTGCACTGTACAGCAACGAAAGCTGTGACACTGATGTAGTTGCTCATTTTTCCATCTGTTCAGAGACTGTTAATTACATTGATCGCAGACTGATGAATTGTTTAATAAACTGCCAGGACTCAGAATGCCAATACACTGCAATGATCAGCTGCTCATTATACCTTATTTATCACTGCTCTTGCCATTAACTCGCTATAAAAAATGTTGTGTGCAGAACCTACATCTTTTACAAAGGTATGTCTAATAATAGACCCTGATGACCTTTCCGTGGGGGATGATGCTGACATCATGCCAAATATCTACACTAAAAATCATCCATGCAGTTACGGAGGAGATTTATATAATCACATGTTATTTTCAGATTTTCCTTAAAACAAGAGTGTCCTTTGTTGACCTGTTCCTGTCATGGTATTCTCAGTCTGCCTGTAGTAAAGCAGTTGACCACTTACTAATGGGGCATAGCTGATCAAAGTAACCCAATGAGCACAAATCCAAATGATACCATCTTGGGGAGCAGCTAGTGTTTGTTTGTTTGTTTATTTATTTGGTGATGCCATATGGAACAGGCCCTTTCACCCTAACAAACCTCACCTATTTAACCCCAGCCTAATCACAGGACAAATTACAATGACCTATTAATCGGTACGTCTTTGGAATGTGGGAGAAAACCGGAGCACCCAGAGGAAACTCGTGCTCGTGTGAAGCATGTGCAAGCTTCTTACGGACAGCGACGGATCTGAACTCTGAACTCCCTGAGCTGTAACAGCATCGTGCTAATCACTTTGCTACCAGCTTAAAACTCTTGGAGCATTACCCTTACAGGAAGACATTTAAAATTTCAGGAGAGAGATATGTTCAGAATGCACATAAGTATAAACAAATCCCAGAAACTAGATCTTGAAGAATGTTAAACTTTGCCTATTTATAATATTGTCACTGTGTCTTTGTTGTTAATCTTCCATTCTGCAGTCTTAGCTTACAGTTACCTTGTTATTTAACGTTAGAACTGAAAGTAGTTTGTACAGTGATAACATTGATGGGAAATGTTATCCAATCTGAAACAAAAGTCAACTATTAATTGATGAACCAGTTAAATAGAAAGTGACTTGAAAAACTTGGTGACTATGTTTCTATGCTATTCTTGTACCAAAGAAAAAACATGTACAACATGCACAGATGCTGATTTGCAAATCAGGAATCCCATTTGAACTTTCTCTGTAAAGACAAAAATCTGCAGCCAATGTACATCATTTGAAGTTAGTCAAAATGATGATGCAAATGACTTTGAATTATAGAGTAGCTTAGTATTACTGTCTGCCCAGGAAATCTAAAGTGCCACTTTTTCAATCTCAGCTGGATTGGCAGCTAAAGGAGATTTGGTAGAGGGCCGGAGGTACAGAATAATGCCAGAGATGCATCCCTGTGGTGCTGGGAGAAATATTCAAAAACAAGTTGGTGCAGAGTGCTTGTTGCTTTTTTTTAGCTTTTCTTTGGAGAACTCCAGTGGAAGTTTAAGTAATAGTGCATGTCATGCAAGAGGTTCAACAGCAGGAAAGCAATACGAATCATTACAAACAAAAAAAGGCTTGAATAGGTCTGGGTAAGTTGTAGACCCAGAGTTCATTGCTGATGCCACAACATGAGTCAATATGATTCAGCAAATGGCCTCCAATTGAAATTTTATTTTAGTTGTAATTAATTTGAACTTCAAACCATCCATGTATCTCAAATGATACATACAAAATGCTGGTGAAACGCAGCAGGCCAGGAAGCATGTATAGGGAGAAGCACTGTTGACATTTCCGGCCGAGACCCTTCGTCAGGACTAACTGAAAGGAAAGGTAGTAAGAGATTTGAAAGTTGGAGGGGGAGGGGAAAATGTGAAATGATAGGAGAAGACCGGGGGGAGGGGGGGGGGAATGAAGCTGAGAGCCAGAAAGGTGATTGGCAAAAGGGATACAGAGCTGCAGAAGAGAAAGGATCATGGGACGGGAGGCCTAGGGAGAAAGAAAGGGGGAGGGGAGTACCAGAGGGAGATGGAGAACAGGCAGAGTGATGGGCAGAAAGAGAGAAAAAAAAGGAGGGGGAAATAAACTAAATATATCAGAGATGGGGAACGAAGGGGAGGAGGGGCATTAACGAATGTTGGAGAAGTCAATGTTCATGCCATCAGGTTGGAGGCTACCCAGCCAGTGTATAAGGTGTTGTTTCTCCAACCTGAGTGTGGCTTCGTCTTGACAGTAGATTTCCTCATGTATCTCAAATGGATTGCTTTCAGAAGTTAAGCTATAAATATATTCATTTGCCAATGTAGCAATGCATTTGTCTGCGGGTAAACATTGTTGCAGTTAAAATGATGCTCCTTTCTTCAGCAAACCTGAGAAAAGAATTGTTTCATTTCAGTGCTAATGTGAGGGCAGCTTTGAACTTGACTTGGCACTGTCCACGCTCCTTACACAGCTAATGCATACAGCCAAGATCTAACCCACCCTACCTTAAAACTTTAATTACATTTTGTGGATGTTTTAACAGGTTGCAAATCTGTCCTGTAGAACATATTAAACAGAACAGTACAGTACTGGAATAGGCCTGCAGCCCATCATGACCACATTAACCATGATGTTAATCTAAATAATCTCAAAGTGTAGTAAACTTCAACATTAAATCAAAAATCAGCAAAGCATGAACAATGCCTCAAGGCTTTAAGTGCTGTACCTTAACACAAATGGAGAATTTTGCACATGATTAGTTAAAATTGAGTGCATTAAAGAGATACCCAGCTTGTTTTGCTTCCAGTTGGCCAAGGTTTCACATTCGTTTGCAGTTTTCAATGAAAACTAATGAAATTCATTTTAAGGAACAAAATTGGTTTTTGAGAATAATTGAAAGACAGGAGGCTCATTAAAGAGGGTCACATACATCATAAACCACAAGAGCAAATCACAACACTAACATGATCCTGAATTCTCAGAAGAAGCTGTAACTTGAAATCATCGTCTTATCATTCTTAAGGAGCAATAAATTCTAACTCAACAGGACATATTAGTGAATTGCTCACCATCAAAAATTGTACTGGTCCCTGAGAAATGCAAGAAATTCCACAAGACATTTATAACCAGATTCAGGACTCCCTAGTGAACATGGAGGTCTAGAAGTTGCTGACAGCAAGTCGATGGTGATTTCCTGGATAAGCTCCTGCGTTGATCTGGGTGATTTCCTGAGCATGCTCCTATGTTGATCGGCAGCAATGCATGAGGTTGCAATTACAATGAGCAACCCAATCGGGTTAGACCTGGCATAGGAATGTATTTAACTGATTGAGGACAAAAGATAAATACAGAGGCTTCCTTAGCTATGGAAAACCTGATTTATGGAAATACAATTTTATGCAAATTCTGTTATAAATATAGAACAAGATTTTCAAGTCAGTAATAAAATCATATGTTTTGGTGGTATTTATTAACTGCTGGATGCAGTTTATGTTCGATTAATGTAATTATGGATAGTGTTAGGACAAATAATGAAATGAAATTATTACAGGAAGTGTATACACTTAAATACAATATAGGTAGTTAAAGAAAACAGATGTTTCTAATATATGGAAAAATCAGCTTATGGTCAATTCTCAGGAATTGTCTCATATGTAACGAAGTGCAATACTGAGGTTTTGTTATGAATTAACTGAGTTTCGCTAATTATTTAAACACTAATTTTATGCCTTTTAGTTTTTCTCATCTTAATTTCTATGATGTTTTGATTATTTAATCTACTTTAGTAACTTTACTATATTGGAAACATTAAAAAATTAAAAACTATTGACAGCTTGAAAATGCAGACACAGTAGCTCAGTTGACTGTCAAAGTTTTTCTTATCATTTTTGAGGCTAGAGCTGATGTGGATCCTCACAAGGAATATTTGGGCAGTGACCTGATGTGTAAAATTAGCAGCCAAATGCTGAAGATCCACAAATGCCCCCAAGTGTCATAAGAATTTGATAACTGGTTCACTAATTCAATTTGAAACTACGATAGAAAAAGCAATTCCAATTGGTAATATGTCATATGAATTACTAATAATTTTGAAGTGGACATGGTTTCTCTGTTTATTACTGAAACGCTGTATCCATTATACTGGTACTTCTTTTGTAAAAGTTAGATAGCCACATGCAAAAAAAAAACGATTTTAGCATGGAGTTTCCTCATCTTTTCCATCAAACACATTCTGCTTGGGTAGCCTCTAACTTGATGGCATGAATACCGTTTTCTCCTTCAAGTAAAAAACTTCCTTCCCCCTCCCCTCTTCTATTCCCCACTGGCCTCTTACCTCTTCACCCCTGCCAATCACCTCCCCATGGTACCCCTCCTTCCCTTTCTCTTATGGTCCACTCTCCTCGCCTATCAGATTCCTTCCTCTCCAGCCCTTTACTTTTCCCGCATACCTAGCTTCACCTATCACCTTCTAGCTTGTTCTCCTTCCCCTCTCCCCACCTTTTTATTCTAGTGTCTTTCCAGTCCTGAAGCAGCATCTGATGTGCTTTCAGCATTCTGTGTGTTTTGCTTTGGATTTCCAGCATCTGCAGAATTTCTGGTATTTATGTTGTGATCTTTTTTTGTTTTGCAGCAGCAGTGCAGTGTGACATATAAAATATACTGTAAATTACTGTAGGAAATATATATATATTTAAACAAATTAAATTCTGCAAAAAGAAAGCAAAAATGCTGAGGTAGTGTTCATGGGCTCATTGACCATTAAGTAATTTGATGATGCAGGGCAAGATACTGCTCTTAAAATGCTGAGTGTGCCTACCTTCCTGATGGTAGTAATGAGAGGAGGGCATGTTCTGGGTGGTGGGGATGCTTAATGATGGATTCCAGCTCTTTGAAGCATCACTTTTTGAAGATGTCCTTGGTGGCGGGCAGGCTAGTGCCCATTATGGAGTCGGCTGAGTTTACAACACTCTGCAGCCTTTTCTGATCTTGTGCAGTGTCCTCTCCATTTCAGATCCTGACACAATCAGCTCCAATGCTGTCCATGGTGTTTTTCAAGGCCCTAAACAGTCCTTCCAGGTGACTCTTCACCTGTCAGTCTGTTGGGGTCATCACTGTATCTGGTGCTCCCAGTATGGCCTCCTGTACATCGGTGAGACCTGACATAGATTGGGAGACCACTTCGCCGAGCACCTATGCATCATCCACCAGATAATGTGGGATCTCTCAGCAGCCACCCATTTTAATTCCACTTCCCATTCCGACATGTCTATCCATAGCCTCCTGTACTGTCGCAATGAGGCTACCCTCAGTGTTGAGGAGCAACACCTTATATTCTGTCCGGGTAACCTCCAACCTAATGGCATGAATATCAATTTCTTGAACTTCTGGTAATGCCCCCTCTTCACCATTCCCATTTCCATTTCCTTCTCACTTTATCTCCTTACCCACCCATCACCTCCCTCTAGTGCTTTTTTTTCTTCCATGGCCTTCTATCAGATCTCCCCTTCTCCAGTCCTGTATCTTTCACTAATCAACTTCCCAGCTCTTTACTTCACCCCACCTCCCCCCCCCCCCCGGCTTCACCTACCACCTTGTGTTTCTTCTTTCTCCCCTCCCCTCCACTGTCGAATCCTAACTCCTCATCTTTTTCTCCACTCTTGACGAAGGGTCTCAGCTCGAAATGTCGACTAACCTCTTTTCCATAGATGCTGTCTAGCCTGCTAGATTCCTCCAGCATTTTGTGTGTGTTGCCTGAAATGGTGTTCTTGTCTGAGCTATCAAACGTGGAAATGTTGATGTCCAAGTCTAGAATATTCCACATTCCCTCTGCTGTTCACCCATCAGAACTTGTCCTGAGAGTGATGGAGCCCTTTGGGAAGGGCAAGGAGTGAGCTACATACTCCTCAAGCAAAACAATAGCAAGAATAGAGAATCTCTGAGGGTAATGCTTGTAAAACTAATCTTCCATTGGTACACAGTACTGGCCTGTATTACCATATTGTTCATGTGCTCCGGAACTGGTTGCCAACGTTGCTCATCTTCATTTTATTCATGATAAAAGTGAATAACTTTTATAACCTTTCTATGATATTTTCAAATAATGATGACCTTTCACTGTGTACCTTGACATCTTAATAGAGTTCCACAATTCATGGGCATGTGGCTTCAGGTTGTAACTACCATTCATTGCTAATTGACACAAAGCCTTCACATCCCATGAGTGTAGCAATCCAGCGGATTCTGGTTAATTGGGACGCATCTGGACCAATCCATTTTGGCCCAAATAAGTGACTACACCATTAAGCCAAATTTCCATGGACATAGTTACAAAGGTATAAAAACAAGACAATTAATAATTTCTGCATTTAAATGAAATACAGAACAAATTAGAAGACTCTCAATATTACTATACTCCAGTTCTATAAAACTATTAGTTCCTACTAGTTATTAAAGGAGGAACTCATCCAGTGTACCTGACTGTAAATGAACGGAATCAGCACACACACCTAGTGTAGATAATGGGCTGCCTTCATGCAATACTATCAATCATTGCATCCTCCAAATTTTCATTTTTGTTGTAATATTCAAGATGATTGGTGATACCTTCAAATTCTTTGTAGTTCCTAGCTTCTTGAAGTAATGAAATAATTTCATTTTCACTCCCGGCTGTTTCTGGCATCTCCAAGCCTGTGTGCTTGAAACTGCAGTGAGCAAAACAGTTCTGAATTGTCTTACTGCTAATTTTGCACCAACTGTTAGTGACAAAAAGCATTGCCCCAGTTAAGTTGCAAGGTTTCCCAAATAAATGAAGGGAATTCCGGACGTTTTCTCGATTAGTTCTTGTTCTCTAAGATCTGTCCCAACTAAGCAGCTGTGTTGATTAATTAATGGCCAATTATACTTAAAAAAAAATGAAAGAAAGATGTGCTAACATAACCTCCTCAGGTAGCTTTTCAAGTTTTTGAAATTAAGTGATATCTTTAAAGTTGGATGGTTGTTAAAGCAATTTTACCACTAAAACCGTATTGCTTGTGGAGCAGCCCAGATATATATAACAGAACTACAGGGTGCCAACCTACTTGTTCCATTGAAGACCAGGAAGATAAAGTAAATTTTCAAGCTAATGGACATGACTCACCACACCTCACCAAAATACAAGGACTTCCTGCAGGAGGTCATAGTTTCCATTATGCAGCTCTGTTGTAATTCACCTTAATCAATAGATGGCAATGGGAAACCTTCTGAATTAATAAATCATTTCAGATTTGCTGATTAAATTAGAGTTTTAATAGTTTTACAAGTTAATCGAATAATGTTGGAAGAGATGCAATCTCAATTCAGTTTAAATGATCTTGTTGATTGTGTTATATGGGTTTGCTTGATTTACTTCATAATGAACTGTGTGGGTGGCAAGCTAATCTACACTCAATGCAATAAACACAACCCTGATAAGCCACTTCTAATAGCAAAGTTGATAAGTAAGAAAAGTCAATATTCTCACTGTAGCAGTTTTAAGGATGAATTTTAAATTAATGTTGTTGGAGCTGTTGTCCCAGAACAGACCCCTTGTGATGATAATGACTCCATTAAACCTACTGCCTAAGATTAAAATAGTTTCGATGATGTACCATTCCATGAGTAATATATCAAACCAGTGAATACTTCTCTCACAATTTATGACAAATGCCATACGTGGAATATTTGCTGGACTTCCGGATTATAACCATATCCTTCATTATCCTGCCACTTGGGAAGTTTTGAACAATAATATTTAAGCTCATTGTCCCTGATTTTAACTCGCAGCTAAAGAAGAAGTCAATCCAAGAACAAATTAGCTATGAGACATGAGTTAAAGTGTCTTGGTAGGAACAAAGAGTTACAGTGGTCTGCATCTACCTGCCTGAGATTTTAATGTTCTTTCTGTCTCACACCATTTGCTGCACTGCTGCACAGCAAAGATACAGTACATATTGCAGGCTATGCAGAGCGATGGATAGCTTGGGATCACTCACGGCGCAAGACTCAATCTGCGCAGGCATTCACATTAAAGGTATCTCTTACCCTCCCCATGTTCCCATGTTTTCCTGCACCTCCATGGCAACTTTGTTTGCTGCTTTATTGTGTCCGCCACTGAGGGATTATACAATGTAACAATTGCAGTGTGTAAACTGATACAAGGGTAGCATTTTTGCAGGCATAATAGAAATGATTAAGATGCACTTAGACTGGTGCATGAATAGGAAATGGAGAGATACGAACCATTTTTGGGATTAGTTTGGATGAGCGTCATGGTCAGCACTGATTTCATGGGCCAAAAGCCCTGTTCCTGTGTGATAGTACTCGATGTTCTTTCAGGCTGAGTCTAAAATACCACCATCCGCAGCGGCAAAAACATAGCAGTTGCAATCTCAGCAGTCAGCTACTTCTCAAGTTCAAAGTTCAAAGTATATTTATGATCCAAGGACATACTGTATTTGTTGCCAAAACTACCCTGAGATTCATTTTCTTGCAGGCATTCTTGGAACAAATAAGTACAATAAAATCAACAAACACTACACACATAGAATGAAAAACAACCAATGTGCAAAAGAAGACAATCTGTGCAAATAATAATAATTAATAAGTAAATGAATACCACTGGGAACATTAATTACAGTGTCCTTGAAAGTGAGTCTATATTTGAATTGGACCTTAGGCTGTGGAATCATTCAGGTCTCATCTTAACACAGTCGTCATGGTGCCGAAACCTACCAAGTGTGTTAATTGTAACTTTTTTCCAATTTCTTCATAGTAATAGGATCCCCTGATTGGATGTCAGCACTAAGTACAGCACCCTTTTAGCCCTCCCAATAAGGAGAAAGTCTATTTTTTTGGGGAGGTGGGGGGAATGCATGTGCAAGTTACTGCAATTTCAGAGCTCCCTTTCTTCAGGAGGAAGCCATAGGAAAGGATTCTGAAAATAAGAACATAAAACATAGGAGCAGAATTTTGCCATTTGGCCCATCGAGTCTGCTCCACCATTCAATCATGGCTGATCCTTTTTCCCCTCCTCAACCCCACTCCCCAGCCTTCTCCCCAAAACCTTTGATGCCGAGTCCTATTAAGAACCTATCACTCTCTGCCTTAAATATATCCAACGACCATAACATGATAAGTTTTTATCTACAATTTGAGAGGGATAAGGGCAGATCAGAGGTGTCAGTGTTGCAATTAAATAAAGGAGACTACAGAGCCATGAGGGAAGAGCTGGCCAAAGTTAAATGGGCGGATGCCCTGGCAGGAAAGACAGTGGATCAGCAGTGGCAGATATTCTTGGGCATAATACAAAAGATGCAAATGCAGTTCATTCCAATGAGAAGGAAGGATTCAAAGAGGGGGAAGGGGCCACAGTGGTTGACAAAGGAAGTCAGAGATTGTATAGCATTAAAGAAAAAGAAGTATGACAGGGCTAAGATGAGTGGTAATACAGATGATTGGGAAAGTTTTAAGGAACAGCAGATCTTAACTAAAAAAGCAATACGGAGAGAAAAAATCAGGTATGAGCTCAGTCTAGCCAGGAATATAAAAGGGGATAGCAAAAGCTTTTTTAGCTATGTGAAGAGAAAGAAGATAGTTAAGAACAATGTTGGCCCCTTGAAGAATGAATTGGGAGAAATAGTTATGGGAAACAGGGAAATGGCAACAGAATTTAATGCATACTTTAGATCTGTCTTCACCAGGGAGGACACAAGCAATCTCCCAGATGTATGGATGGGCCAGGGTCATAAGATATCAGAGGAATTGAGACAGATTGACATTAGGAAAGAAACTGTGATGAGTAGACTGGTAGGACTGAAGGCTAATAAATCCCCGGGTCCAGATGGTCTGCATCCGAGGGTTCTAAAAGAGGTGGCTCAGGAAATTGCGGATGCATTGGTAATCATTTTCCAATGTTCCTTAGATTCAGGATCAGTTCCTGAAGATTGGAGAGTGGCTAATGTTGTCCCACTTTTCAAGAAGGGAGGGAAGGAGAAAACGGAGAACTATCGCCCTGTTAGCCTAACGTCAGTCGTGGGGAAGATGCTTGAGTCCATTATTAAGGACGAAATAGTGGCACATCTAGATGGCAGAAATAGGATTAGGCCGAGCCAGCATGGATTTACCAAGGGCAAATCATGCTTGACTAATCTGTTGGAGTTTTTTGAGGGTGTAACAAGGATGTTAGATGAGGGTAAGCCAGTGGATGTTGTATACCTAGATTTTCAGAAGGCATTCGATAAGGTGCCACATAGGAGATTGGTGAGTAAAATCAGAGCTCATGGCATTGGGGGCAGGGTTTCAACATGGATAGAAAACTGGTTGGCAGATAGAAAGCAAAGGGTAGCAGTGAATGGGTGTTTCTCAGACTGGCTGGAGGTGACTAGTGGGGTACCACAGGGCTCTGTATTGGGACCACAGCTCTTTACGATTTATGTCAATGATTTAGATGAGGGCATTGAAAAGTATATCAGCAAGTTTGCTGACGATACTAAACTGGGTGGCAGTGTGACATGCGAAGAGGACGTTAGGAAAATACAGGGAGACTTGGATAGGCTGAGTGAGTGGGCAGATACTTGGCAGATGTCATTCAATGTGAATAAATGTGAAGTTATCCACTTTGGAAGCTGGAACAAGAGGGCAGAGTATTGTCTGAACGGTGTCGAGTTAGGTAAGGGAGAAATGCAAAGAGACCTAGGAGTCCTAGTTCACCAGTCAATGAAGGTGAATGAGCAAGTGCAACAGGCAGTGAAGAGGGCAAATGGAATGTTGGCCTTTGTTACAAGGGGAATTGAATACAAGAGCAAGGATGTTCTTTTGCATTTGTACAGGGCCCTGGTGAGACCACACCTGGAATATTGTGTACAGTTTTGGTCTCCAGATTTAAGGAAGGACATTCTGGCAATTGAGGAAGTGCAGCGTAGATTCACTAGGTTGATTCCTGGGATGGCAGGGCTGTCTTACGCAGAGAGATTGGAGAGATTGGGCTTGTACACGCTGGAATTGAGGAGATTGAGAGGGGATCTGATTGAAACATTTAAGATAATCAAAGGATTTGATAGGATTGAGGCAGGAAATATGTTCCAGATGTTGGGAGAGTCCAGTACCAGAGGGCATGGATTGAGAATAAGAGGTCAGTTATTTAAAACAGAGTTGAGGAAGAGCTTCTTCTCCCAGAGAGTTGTGGAGGTGTGGAATGCACTGCCTCGGAAGACGGTGGAGGCCAATTCTCTGGATGCTTTCAAGAAGGAGCTGGATAGATATCTGATGGATAGGGGAATCAAGGGATATGGGGACAAGGCAGGGACTGGGTATTGATAGTGAATGATCAGCCATGATCTCAGAATGGCGGTGCAGACTCGAGGGGCCGAATGGTCTACTTCTGCACCTATTGTCTATTGTCTATTGACCTGGCCTCCATAGCTGTCTGTGGTAACAAATTCCACAAATTCCCCACCCTCTGGCTTAAGAAATTTCTCTGCACCTCTGTTTTAAATGGATGGCCATCTATCCTGAGGCTGTGCCCTCTTGTCCAAGACTCCCCCTCTATGGGAAACATCCATTCCACATTTACTCTGTCTAGGCCTTTCAACATTCAAAAGGTTTCAATGAGGCCCCCTCCCATCCTTCTTAATTCCAGCAAGTACAGACCTAGAGCCATCAAATGTTCCTCATATGATAACCCTTTCAGTCCCAGAATCATCTTTATGAACCTCCTCTGCACTCTGTCCAATGCCAGCACATCTTCTTTAGATGAGGAGCCCAAAACTGTTCACGTTACTCAAGGTGAGGCTTCACCAGTGCCTCATAAAGCCTCGACATCACATCACTGCCCTTGCATTCTAGACCTCTTGAAATAAATGCTAACATTGCATTTGCCTTCTTCACCACCTTTAACCTTTAGGGTGTTCTGCACGAGGACCCCTCCCCCCAAGTCCCTTTGCATCTCAGATAGGTCTGTTATGAATCAGAGGCATACCAGAAGAGGAAGACAGATTATTTTTATTTAAGATTCCAAGGCAAACTGACAACAAAGAAAGTACCTTGTGGAAGTGGGTCTGGCAGATTCAAGTATCTGGTATTCCTGGTGCATTAATTTATGACTGCACTCTAACCTGGAGGGATGAACAAATTAAATATATTGTTACCTCAACATGGGTAATCACAAACAATGCCAGCGACAAGGCTACTGTTGGTTATCTAGGTGCAGGAAGAGCACTGATGAATTGCACTAATAAAGATACTGTGGTCTCTAACCTCCTTCATTATGTTGCAGATATGGCAGCTGTTGACATCGATCAATATGACATCCACACCATTGCTGATGCTCTCAAGCATTACTTACGAGGGTTGCCTTTACCTGTGATTCCACCAGCTATTTACAGTGAGCTAGTCTACACTGCCCAAGGTAAAATGATGCCTGATTCTTAGCTTTTTTATAAATCTGTAAATAAAAATCTATTCTACAATGTAATGGTGAATAATATCCTGATAAGTTGGTGATACTTTTCAGTTCTCTTTTTCCGAAAGCTCGGTCATGTTCTTTTCATTTAAGAGTATTGTTATATCAATCAATTTTGCTTGATAAACATCAAAAGGCTTAAAATCAGTATATCTGTTTTACATAGGTTTGTTTCTTGTGAAATGTTAACTGATCCTGCAACTGATTGTTTATAGAAACCTATTATTTTGTCAATGGACTAATGTAAACACTTTACAGATTTTGCTTTAAACTATAATATTCATGCTTCTTTCTGAAAATTTAAATTCCGTTCTCAACTATCCAATTAGAACATTGCATATTTTATCTTAATTAACACAATGGCAAAATGAATAAGTACTCAACTCCAAGTGTTTTGCAATAACTTAGGCCAGAAATGTTTAATGTTCATAAGTTGTAAGGATCTAAAAAACTATAGCCAGGTGAGGATCCGCAATCCTATTCAGAGACGTAGGATGTTTGTATGGAATCACTATAACATGGACAGAGGTCATTCTGTTTACCAATCATTCAGTTTATCATCATTCTCACCCCATAGCCCTGCAGTATTTTCCCTCTAGTGCAATAATTCCTAACCTTTTTTATGCAATAGAGCCTCACCGTTTACCAAGAGGTCTGTGAACCCCAGGCGGGGAACCCCTGCTCTAGTACCTCCTGAATCACATTATTTTTTATTAAATCAGTCAGGATGTCTAATTCATCAGCCAATGATATCTCACGACTCGCAGTGAAATATCACGCGAGGGCAGGATCAGCCACCGAAACCACTGCAATGCCTCACCAAAGATAAATGTTGTGAACTGTTGTCAAGCCCTTCGGAAGGATGACAGGTCTTAGATTCTGGTGCCTACAGGACTGCATACACTTGTGGGTAAAAGGGAAATAAAAATGGCAAAATTGTCAGATCAGCCTATCTTTACCTGAGCTTCAAGTCAACAGGAGCCAATTTATTATGAGTAAGAAGAGCTTATTGTCAGCGGCAGCAAATAGATGACTTTGCACTAATAAGTGAAAAAAAAATACTGTTTTGGAATTAGTTCCTAATGCTGCCAACTGGCTGCAAGCATGCAATTAGACCAGAACACAAGACATACAGAAATAGGCCACTCAGCCCAGTGAGCCTGCATGCCATCATGACTGATTTATTATACACTCAATCACATTCTCCTGCCTTCTCCCCATAACTTTTGATACCCCGACTAATCAAGAACCTATCAACCTCCACTTTAAATATACCCAATGATTTGGTATCCACAGCTGTCCATGGCAATGAATTGCAGAGATTCACTACCTTCTGGTTAAAGAAATACCTCCTCATTTTTGTTCTACAATATATGGACGTTCCTGTATTCTAAGGCTGTGCCCTCTAGTCCTAGACTCGCCTCCCACAGGAAACATTTTCCCCACATCCATTTTATTCAGACTTTGCAATATTTGATAGGTTTCAATTAGATCCCACCTCATTCTTCTAAACCCCAGAGGCATCAATGGCTTCTTAAACTGAATGATAACCCTTTCATTCCCAGAATCGTTCTCGTAAACCTCCTCTGGACCCCTCCAGTGCCAGCACATCTTTTCTTAGATAGAACCATAGAACATTACAGCACAGAAACAGGCCTTTTGGCCCTTCTTGGCTGTGCTGAACCATTTTTCTAAGGAGACCATAACTGCTCACAATTCTCCAAATGTGGTCTGACCAATGCCATATAACGCCTCAGTATTACATCCTTGCTCTTGTCCTCTTAAAATGAATGCTAACATTCCATGTGCCTTCCTTACCACCGACTCAACCTGCAATTTAGCCTTCGGAGAATCCTGCACGAGGACTCCCAAGTCCCTTTGCACCTCTGAGTTTTGAATTTTCTCCTCACTTAGAAAATAGTTTATGCCTTTATTCTTTCTACCAAAATGCATGACCGTACATTTTCCTACACTATATTCCATCTGCTACTTCTTTGCCCCTTCTCCCAATCTGTCTTAAGTCCTTCCTTCTGCAGACTCCCTGCTTCCTCAACACTATCTATCCCTCCACCTATCTTCATGTTGTTTGCAAACTTGGCCACAAACCCATCAATTTGGCATTCAAATTATTGACATATAAAGTGAAAAGAAACTTCCTCAACACCGACCTCTGTGGAACACGACTAGTCACTGGCACCCAGTCAGAAAAGGTCCCCCTTTATTCCCACTTTTTGCCTTCTGTCAATCAGCCAATATTCTATCCATGTTAGCACCTTTTCTGTAATACCATGGTATCTTATCTTGTTAAGCAGCCTCATGTGCAGCACCTTATCAAAGGCTAGCTTACCTTTATATTTCATCTTTTTGCTTCTTATGGCTTTTTAGTTGTTTTTAAAAATGTCCCAATCCTCTAATTTCCCACTAACTTGTGCTATATTTTATGCCCTCTCTTTTCCCTTTATTCTGTCCTTGGCTTGCCTTGTCAGCGACAGTTCCCTCATCCTCCATTTAGAATACTGTCTTCAATAATAGCTGCCGTTTATTAGTTAAAGTCAAATGTTAGTTCAATGTTGATACTGGAAGTAATGTACTGTTTTAACTTCATAATTACTAATTATGAACTTATTTATCATTCTAATCCAATATTTGAGGTCTTGATATTTAGTATTGTTATTTTTAGTGATGTGGAGTCAAAGTCAGGCCAAGTCATTTGAGAGCTGACATGCAGAATCTTCGTCTTCATAAAATATTACTGAAGTAATAAAAAAATATCAATCAGATCCTAAGGCTATTATAGATGGTATATCTGAAACTGGAGCAGGACAAAATGCTCTGCATTGATCTGAAGGGAAAGCATTGTTGAACCAAATAGATTTATTAAAGCACTCATGCTTAAATATTCGATGTCAGTGGTTTGGGTATAGAAAGGTAATAAAGCACCAACATAAGGTGTCGGGGCAGGGGAAAGGAAGATACCCAAGCAACTGTTGCCCTGCATGAGGGAAAGCCATTTGTTGTGGTTGTTTTGGGGAATGCTTTGAGAGTATGATGACATCAAAGCTCAAAGTAAACTTACTATCAAAGTACATTTACAATGCTGAAATTAATTTTCTTGCAGGCATACTCATTAAATCCGTAATAGACTTAATGAAAGGCCGCACCAGCTGGGTGTTCAACCAGTGTGCAAAAGACAGCAAACTGTGCAAATACAAAGTAGGAAAAATAATAATAAATAACTAACAATAAGTATTGAGGACATGAGATGAAGAGTCCTTGAAAGTGAGTCCATAGATTGTGGGAACATTTCAGTGATGGGGCAAGAGAAGTTCTCCCCTTTGTTTCAAGAATCTGATGGTTAAGGGGTTAATAACTGTTTCTGAACCTGGTGCTGGGAGCCCTGAGTCTCCTTTTCCTCCTTCCAGATCCACTATGAACTATTGTTAGATTATAGCACAAGAAGATCACCTCAACTAGGTAGAAATTAGAGTAAGCTTTCTCAAATAAAAGATACTAATAACTATTCCTCTACTATTCATCTTTTGTGAAAAGTTAGTAAAATATCTATTATACATTAATGTAAATTTTGACATCCAACATTATATATCTGTATAGTTGGAATTTAGTGCAGCTAGAATTTAGAAGTCCTTGCCCCTTGAAGTCCTATAACCATATAACCAGATAACAATTACAGCAAGGAAACAGGCCATCTCGGCCCTCCTAGTCCGTGCCGAACTCTCAATCTCACCTAGTCCCACCTACCCGTACTCAGCCCATAACCCTCCACTCCTTTCCTGTCCATATACCTATCCAATTTTACCTTAAATGACACCACTGAACTGGCCTCTACTACTTCTACAGGAAGCTCATTCCACACAGCAATCACTCTCTGAGTAAAGAATTACCCCCTCGCGTTTCCCTTAAACTTCTGGCCCCTAACTCTCAAATCATGTCCTCTCATTTGAATCTCGCCTACTCTCAATGGAAACAGCCTATTCACATCAACTCTATCTATCCCTCTCAAAATTTTAAATACCTTGATCAAATCCCCCCTCAACCTTCTACGCTCCAATGAATAGAGACCTAACTTGTTCAACCTTTCTCTGTAACTTAAGTGCTGAAACCCAGGTAACATCCTAGTAAATCGTCTCTGCACTCTCTCTAATTTATTGATATCTTACCTACAATTCAGTGACCAGAACTGTACACAATATTCCAAATTTGGCCTTACCAATGCCTTGTACAATTTTAACATTACATCCCAATTTCTGTACTCAATGCTCTGATTTATAAAGGCCAGCGTTCCAAAAGCCTTCTTCACCACCCTATTTACATGAGACTCCACCTTCAGGGAACTATGCACTGTTATTCCTAGATCTCTCTGTTCCACTGGATTCCTCAATGCCCTACCATTTACCCTGTATGTTCTATTTGGATTATTCCTGCCAAAATGTAGAACCTCACACTTCTCAGCATTAAACTCCATCTGCCAACATTCAGCCTATTCTTCTAACCGGCATAAATCTCCCTGCAAGCTTTGAAAACCACCTCATTATCCACAACACTTCCTACCTTAGTATCATCGGCATACTTACTAATCCAATTTACCACCCCATCATCCAGATCATTTATGTATATTACAGACAACATTGGGCCCAAAACAGATCCCTGAGGCACCCCGCTAGTCACTGGCCTCCATCCCGATAAACAATTATCCACCACTACTCTCTGGCATCTCCCATCTAGCCACTGTTGAATCCATTTTATTACTCCAGCATTAATACCTAACGACTGAACCTTCTTAACTAACCTTCCATGTGGAACTTTGTCAAAGGCCTTGCTGAAGTCCATATAGACTACATCCACTGCCTTACCCTTGTCAACATTCCTCATAACTTCTTCAAAAAATTCAATAAGGTTTGTCAAACATGACGTTCCACGCACAAATCCATGCTGGCTACTCCTAATCAGATCCTGTCTATCCAGATAATTATAAATACTATCTCTAAGAATACTTTCCATTAATTTACCCACCACTGATGTCAAACTGACAGGTCTATAATTGCTAGGCTTACTTCTAGAACCCTTTTTAAACAATGGAACCACATGAGCAATACGCCAATCCTCCAGCACAATCCCCGTTTCTAATGACATCTGAAAGATCTCCATCAGAGCTCCTGCTACCTCTACACAAACTTCCCTCAAGGTCCTGGGGAATATCCTGTCAGGACCCAGAGATTTATCCACTTTTAAATTTCTTAAAAGCGCCAGTACTTCCACCTCTTTAATTGTCATAGGTTCCATAACTTACTTACTTGTTTCCCACACCTTACACAATTCAATATCCTTCTCCTTAGTGAATACCGAAGAGAAGAAATCGTTCAAAATCTCTCCCATCTCCCTCGGCTCCACACATAGCTGACCACCCTGATTTTCTAAGGGACCAATTTTATCCCTCACTATCCTCTTGCTTTTAATATAACTGTAGAAACCTTTTGGATTTACTTTCACCTTATTTGCCAAACCAACCTCGTATCTTCTTTTAGCTTTTCTAATCACTTTCTTAAGATTCCTTTTACATTCTTTATATTCCTCGAGCAATTCCTTTACTCCATGCTGCCTATATCTATTGCAGACATCCCTCTTTTTCCAAACCAAGTTTCTAATATCCCTTGAAAACCATGGTGCTTTCAAACCTTTAACCTTTCCTTTCAACCTAACAGGAACATAAAGATTCTGTACCCTCATAATTTCACCCTTAAATGACCTCCATTTCTCTATTACATCCTTCCCATAAAACAACTTGACCCAATCCACAGGCTCTAAATCCCTTTGCATCTCCTCAAAGTTAGCCTTTCTCCAATCAAAAATCTCAACTCTAGGACCTGTCCTGTCCTTCTCCATAATTATATTGAAGCTAATGCTTTTGTGATCACTGGACCCGAAGTGCTCCCCAACACATACATCTGTCAGCTGACCTATCGCATTCCCTAACTAGAGATCCAACACTGCCCCATCTCTAGTTGGTACTTTTATGTATTGTTGCAAAAAACTATCCTGCACACATTTCACAAACTCTAAACCATCCAGCCCTTTTACAGAATGAGCTTCCCAATCTATGTGTGGAAAATTAAAATCTCCCACAATCACCACCTTGTGTTTACTACAAATATCTGCTATCTCCTTACACATTTGCTCTTCCAACTCACGCTCCCCATTAGGTGGCCTATAAAACACTCCTATCAGTGTTACTACACCTTTCCCATTCCTCAATTCCACCCAAATAGTCTCCCTAGAGGAGCTCTCTAATCTATCCTTCCAAAGCACCGCCATAAGATTTTCTCGGACAAGCAATGCAACACCTCCTCCTCTGGCCCCTCCTACTCTATCACACCTGAAGCAACTAAATCCAGGAATATTTAGTTGCCAATCACACCCTTCCTGCAACCATGTTTCACTAATAGCTACAACATCATAATTCCAGGTATCAATCCACGCTTTAAGCTCATCCACCTTTCTTACAATGCTCCTAGCATTAAAATAGATACATTTAAGATACTCTCCACCTCCTCCTCTCTTTTCATCCCTAACAATGCATTCAAATTTATTATCCTTTTCTTCCTTCTCCCCTACATCTTCGGGCTGAGCGCATCCCTTCTCCATCACCTGCCTTTTCTCCCTCACACACAGTCTACTTACTTGCTTTACTGGTGAACTAACCTCCTCTCCCATAGTTTCCTCAAATTGATTCCCGCCCCCCCATCTTACTAGTTTAAAGTCTGCCCTGTAGCGCTAGCAAACCTCCCCGCTAGGATATTGGTCCCCCCAGGATTCAAGTGTAGCCCGTCCTTCTTGAACAGGTCACGCCTGCCCCAGAAGAGGTCCCAATGATCCAGAAACTTGAATCCCTGCCCCCTGCTCCAATCCCTCAGCCATGCATTCATCCTCCATCTAATACCATTCCTAATCTCACTGTCGCGTGGCACAGGCAGTAATCCCGAGATTACTACTTTTGCGGTCCTTCTTCTTAACTGCCTTCCTAACTCCCTGTACTCTCGTTTCAGGACCTCTTCCCCTTTCCTACCTATGTCCTTGAACACGAGCAAATCTGGAGATGCTGGAAATTCAAGCAACATGCACAATATGCTGGCGGAATGCAGCATTTTATGTGTATTGCTATGTCCTTGAAGGTCTTCCCATTTCTTCTATTCTATCTTCTTTATCTGAATATATACAGTACTTGAAGCTGAATTTAAAGGAATGGGGGTATGTAAAGTATATCTCTAATTTAACGGTTACAGGAATAATCACACATATTATTAGAATTTAGTAACCTTTTTGTAGCTGCTAGCTTGAGTATAACAATAAAAGAAAGATTATGGATTTGGTGATTAATCTTGCAAAGGAAATATTAAATACATCATAAACTTGTCAGCTGAATACACTAACTGATAAAGGAGCTAGATCCAGCTGCATAGTGGGCCAGGTTGTAATGTAACAGGACCATTGATAAAAGCCAGTGTAACAACAGGAAAAGGAAAAAAGCCTAATTCATCACTTAGTTGTGTATGTGAAACATAATGCAAGTGCTGCATGTATATAACTGAAGCAGAAAGTGGTGGAAACAATTTGCAGATAAGGGTACATCATGTATGATTCTTGAGTACAGAAAATTGCCAGAATGTAGGTTTAATAGGATCTTGTCTCGATTTTTAAGAAACACTCAAGCTTCCCTTACCCTCGTCTGTCTGCCAATTGTTAATTGTCCTCCTCCTAAATATTCTCTTTCATCCTGCTGGGTAAAACAGCTTACTAAACATTTGTGGTGTCAATGAAAACCAGATGCTATATAATAATGCATGATACCTAACAACAGATACCTGAAATAGGCACTCTGTTCCAAGCTCCATCATGGGAAAGTACTAGCCAGATGGATAAAAAGATTCACAAATGTTCTTGTAACTTCCCCACTGATCCCTCCGAGCCTCGGCCCATGATAGCTCCAACTGGAGGAGCACTCAAGATGTTCGTGAGATTCTTGAGGCAGTGCATCACACAAAGGATGATGCAAAGAATAAGCACACCGAATGAACATGAAGTATTGAAGAACGCTCACCGCAAAAGTCTGTCTAGCACACAAAAAATTGCAGATGGATTTCCATTATCTGGGTTGAATCACTTGGATTGACTAATTTCAGTGACATTAAATTGGGGTTGCAACATTACAAGTTAATACAGAGAAAGGAGTATTTGACAAGGCTTTTTCCTTACTGATCAATAGCTGGCGACATCTAGTTGAAAGCACTAAGCACTGGAGAAGACTAGACAGTCAGCTCATTACCCACTGCATTCAATAGGAAGCTATTTGAGAGAGTTACAGATCAATGCTGTACCCACAGTAACATGCCAGGGTATATTGCCATTCATAATGTGCAAGAAGCCAGTTCTGTCATCAATAAATTGTGGTTGGACTTCTAATCAGTTTCCCTTACTATTCTCAAAAGTCTTGTTCCCTAAGAGGCCAAGAATTTGCATGCCTTAATCTTGACAATGTTTAATGACCAAGCATACCAAGAATTCCAAAAATCCACTGCCTCCTGAATGAAGAAATGTCTCCTCATCTCAGTACTAAATGGCCAGCCCCTTATTTTATAGATTCTGCAGATACTGGAAAACATCAAAATTAGAATCAGAATCAGGTTTAATATCACCAGCATATGTTGTGAAATTAGCTAACTTTAAGGCAGCAGTACAGTGCAATACATGATAAATAAATACAGACAGTAACAACTGAATTACAGGATATATATGTCTATTAGATAGTTGAGCTAAAATAAGTAGTGCAAAAACAAAAGTAGTGATGTAGTGTTCATAGGTTCAATGTCCATTCAGAAATCGATGGCAGAGGGGCAGAAGCTGTTCCTGAATTGCTGAGTGTGTCCCTTCAGGCCTCTGCACCTCCTCCCAGATGGTAACAGTGAGAAGAGGGCTTATCCTGGGTGGTGGGGATCCTTAATGATGGATGCCGCCTTCATAAGGCACTGCTCCAAGAAAATGACTTGGATAGTACAGAGGCTTGTACATGTGATAGAGTTGATTTTTTACGAGTTTCTCCAACTTATTTTGATGTTGTGCAGTAGCCCTCCCACCATAAGAGATGGTGATTCTCTCCATGGTACATTTGTAGAAGATTTTGAGTGGATGTAGTTGACAAATCAAATCTATCTTGCTTTCTTTACAGCTGCATCAATATGTTGCATCCAGGTTAGGTCCTCAGAGATATTGACATCCAGGAACTTGAAATTGCTCGCGCTCTCCTCTTCCGATCTCTCTGAGGATTGGTTTGTGATCCCTGGTCTTACTTAGCCTTCCTGAAGTCTACAGTCATTTGGTTTTGCCTGCTTTGAGTGCAAGTTTTTGTTGCAACACCACTCACCTAACTTGTATATCTTGCTTCTGTAAGCCCTTTCATCATCATCTGAAATTCTGCCAACAATGATTGTATCATCAGCAAATTTATAGATGGCATCTGAGCTGTGCCTAGCCACACTGTTGTGGTTGTGAAGAGAGTTGAACAGTGGGTTAATCACACATCCCTGAGGTGCATCAGTGTTGCATGTCAATGAGGTGGAGATGTTATTTCCAATCCATACAGATAGTGGTCATTTGGAAGTTGAGGATCTAGTTGCAGAGGGAGATATAGAGGCCCAGGTTCTGTAGCTTTACAAACAGGACTGTAGGAATGATGGTGTTAAGTGCTGAGCTATAGTCAATAAACAGCATCCTGGCCTAGGTATTTGCATTGTCCAAGTGACCCAAGGCCACGCAGATCCATTCAGAGCATGTTGGCTGTAGACCTATTGTAGTGATAGGCAAATTGCAGTGGGTCCAGGTCTTTCCTGAGACGGATGCTGATTCTAGACATGACCAATCTCTCAAAACATATCATCACCATAGATGTGAGTGCTTCTGGACAATAATTGTGAAGGCAGCTCACTCTGCTCTTCTTGGGCACTGGTATTATTGTTGCCCTTTTAAAGCAGGCAATTTGACTGTAGCAACGAAGGATTGAAGATGACTTTGACTACCCTGCCTGTTAGTTGGCACAGATTTTCAGTGCCTTTCCAGGTAATCCATCGATCCCTGCCACCTTGTGAAGGTTCACTCTTTTGAAGGACAGCCTGACGTTGGCATCCAAGACAAGGATCACAAGGTCATCGGCTGTTGCAGCGACTGTCATAGCTGCATAAGAAGCATTGAGCTCGCCTGGTAGTGAAGCGTTGCTGCCAATCATGATGTTGTGTTGGCTTTGCAGGAAATTGGGGCCTACAAATCCAGCCAGAGTTGACGTGCATCTGATGTCGCCTCCAACCTCTCCCAGAATTGTTTCTTGGCTCTCGAAGAAGCCCTCCGCATACCATACCTATTGTTTTTATACAGACCTGGGTGACCAGACTTAAATGCTACAGATCTAGCCCTCAGGACACTGTGAACCTGCTGGCTCATAGTTTGTTTTCACAGGCGCACACTCATCCGCGCAGCTTTTAGTGAAGTCAGTAACAACTGTGGCATACTCTTCCAGACTCGAAGGCGACTCCCTGAACACCGATCCAAAGCAGTCAGTCCTGTAAGCGCTCCTGTGCTTCCCTGGTCCATACCTTCCTGGTCTTCACCACCGGTGCTGCAGTCTTTGGTCTCTGCTTACACTTAGGGAGTAGAAGTTCAGCCAGGTGATCAGACTTTCCGAAGTGTGGACATGGGATAGCACTGTAGGCACTAAACCTTGTCCAGATTCCAAAGGTCATCAAATGTAAAGCTTTTATCAGCATCAACCTCAACTAGTGCCCTAAGCCTTGTGTACGTTTCACAAGGATCTACTCCCTTTTTTCTAAACTTGAGGAAATATAATTTCTCTCAACAAGGAAGCCTTTAACCATGGGAATCAAATACGTATATTCTGCCATCAGCAAGGAGGCCAAAAGTGTGCTCTTACCAAGCCCACGTAACGCCAGGAAGATAGCCTTACTTTTATTCTCCAAGGTTCTGTACAGTAAAGACTTACATAAGGCTTTTGGGGGTGGGGGGAGAATGTAAAGATGTGAAGGGAGTCATGTAATTTTGCATAATTCCTATGGTGTACCCTGACCATTGCTATCAGTTTTGTCATGCACTCACAAAAGAATAGCCAAGTAAAGTGCAAGACAAGAAGCGTAAGTGAACATTGAACAGTAAATGTGGACTGATTGCTATTCATTTTATGAGATAAGAATAACACTGGTAAAGCCAACATTTATTGCCCATCAACAACTGCACTTCAGACAGTGGCTTTAGTGAACTGCCTCACTGATTTGCTGCAGTCCTGCTAAGGATAACTCCATTGGTCATTGGATAAGGGATCATCAGGATATAACAGTTGGTGTGGTTTCTATGTACCTATACTATCCTGGGCTGTTTCGGTAAAATTGGGAAATGGTACAGATTCACCTTGGTAAGTTACTACAGTTTCTTTTTTCTGCAGTGTGTCAAGATTACGTATTTATATTAAAAGTATTTAAAAACTTACAGTGCAAAGAGTCAATTCTGTTAATGTCAAACTGAGCCAAAATCCGTGTATGATTATTCCATCACAGACTGGCCAGCCCATACCATTTATTGATCTTCCACTTCAACAAATGGTACTTGGCTTCACTAGCCTCCCCAGCAAAAATAATGATGCCATTAATCTTCTCTAAAACCTTCAATCCTGCTTCGCTATCGATCCAGTTACATTTTAAAGATGACAATTGAACTCCCATAAAATACCTGTCCTTGGAGCTTGTCCACTATCTCACTAAACCATGCTTCAGTTCTGTGGCCCAATGTGCTCTGATTACCTATGTTGGAGCATATTTATTCATGAATTATTTTGATTCAGGCTATGTCAGGTTGAATCTTGCATTCAGATAAGAAGAATTACGGTGTCAGTGTGTTTGTGTGTCTGTTGGGCAGTAGAGAAACAATGAAATGAGATCTAGAAAATGCTATATTCTCATGGACTCAGATCAGGCCCCAATTTTCTCCCACATCTGTCACTAATTTCCTGAATACATTATTGTTAATTCAAACCCCGCTCGAGAGACTTGAGGACATAAATCTAAACTGACACTCTTGTGAAGTGCCAAGGGTTTGCTGTACAATTAGATCTACTAACATTGAGATGAGCTGTTAAACTGATGCTTACCTACTCTCTCAGGGGAACATAAAAGATCCCATGAGACCATTTTCGAGAGGACCAGACAAGTGCCCTGTGCCCTGGCCAATATAGCTATCCTTTAATGTACATTAATCTAACAGATGATTCGGACAGTATCTCATTGTTATAATTGGGAGCTTGCTCTGTGAAAATTGGCTGTGACTACACTTCAAAAGTTCTGTGGCTGTAGAATGTTTTGAAAGGAACATGAAAAGGTGCCAAGTTTTGTACTTCTCTATTGAATTTCATCTATCTTCATCTTGATTGCTAAGTAGGATTTATGAATTTTGTGCACATTTTTATTCACTGTCTACTGAATATTGTAAATTTGCACCTAATGTGCACTGTACAGGTCTCCCCTTGGACTTTTCCTTTCAAATGTGTATTTATAACATACACAGTAAATAAAATCAGGCCATTTTTTTTTTGCATGCATTATAACACTTATTCAATATATTCTCTCACATTGTTCCAATGCCCCAGCGCATCTGTAAATGTGAACTTCCCACTAATCAGGATATTTACAAAGACAGATGTGTAAAAAGGGCCCAAAGGATCATTGAGGACCAGAGTCACCCCAACCACAACCTGTTCCAGCTGCTATCATCTGGGAAATGATACTGCAGCATAAAAGCCAGGACCAACAAGCTGCAGGACAACTTCTTCCACCAGGTCTTCAGACTGATTAATTCATACTGATACAATTGTATTTCTATTTCTATGTGATATTGACTGTCCTGTTGTATGTACTATTTATTATAAATTACTATTAATTCACATTGGACATTTAGACTGAGATGAAACGTAAGGATTTTTACTCCTCATGTTGATGAAGGATGTAAGTAATAAAGTCAATTCAATACCTCCTCAGACAATGCACCAGTTAGATACTTGCGAGGCTGTTACTCATCTCCTCAGTGTCCCGTGTCTAGAACCCCAGACTGTGGTACTTCCAACAGAACTTTTTCGCTGGCTATACCATGATTCGGTGAGTCTGTCAGCATGTGCCTCTGGATCTTGGAGAGTGGGTCAATCAGCAACTTTCACTTGCAGGCATCTCTTTACAGTGGAACAAGTTTTAGGCAGAACTAAGTGCATTTTCACCAAGTTGATGTTTGTCTCAGTCTGGATCTGTCTGTCTTTACCCCTAAAAACTTTTTATTGCACTTTAATCCACCTAAGTTTAGGAGCTGTGTGCTCTCTCATTTTTTTCTGGTATCCTTTTTAAAGTAGGCTGACTGTGGTGAACTACATATACCTGTCTGGACATGCCCCTCTGCTGACTGCTCCTGTGGCTTCTCCCACAGACCCCTGTATAAAGGCGATTGGAGGCACTGCTCCTCCCTCAGTCTCCAGGATGTTGTGTGGTGGTCTCTTGCTGCTAATCATGGTCTCTTGCAGCTAATAAAAGCCTATCATTTGCCTCCCATCTCCGAGAGTTATTGATGGTGCATCATTGACCAAAGTATGGAATGCATATGAAAGAAATAACTCCACTAGTGATCCATACTATGTGG
Source organism: Hypanus sabinus (assembly GCF_030144855.1). Lineage (NCBI taxonomy): Eukaryota > Metazoa > Chordata > Chondrichthyes > Myliobatiformes > Dasyatidae > Hypanus > Hypanus sabinus. The sequence goes on along the minus strand of NC_082716.1, from coordinate 41,387,673 downwards.
ATCTCAGTCTTGTTTCTCTATTGATACTTCATAGCTACCACATGCATTCAGATCTGTCAGGAAGGAATATCATAGTACATTATTAAGATCTTGGCTGCAGATTACAGAGCTGTTTACATTTCAAAAGTACTTCACTGACTGTGGCACACCTTGTAATGCTCTGAAAGGAACCTCAGACATAATATATAAATTCTTTTTTGGTGATAATCTCACTACTGGAGAGACAACGTATCGTTCAAAAGCCCTCCTCCTTCAGCAGCAGCGGTTTTCAGTTTCATTCCTTGTGTGAAATACTCAGCTTTAGCAACTTCCAGGGATAAATGGGAATGACAGAGTTTTTGTTCTTGCTGTAATGTGCTCAGAAAGATCAGTTTGCTGTACTGTCTCTGAAGCCCTACGGTCTGTTGGTAGCGATGTCATAGAAACAAAGAAAATAGGTGCAGGATTAGGCCATTCGGCCCTTCGAGCCTGCACTGCCATTCAGTATGATCATGGCTGATCATCCAACTCAGAATCCTGTACCTGCTTTCTCTCCAAAACCCCGATCCCTTTAGCCACAAGGGCCATATTTAACTTCCTCTTAAATATAGCCAATGAACCTGCCTCAACTGTTTCCTGTGGCAGAGAATTCCACAGATTCACCACTCTCTGTATGAAGAAGTTTTTCCTTATCTCGGTCCTAAAAGGCTTCCCCTTTATGTCAGCCAGATGCATACAATGTACAGAATATTGTGCACCTTTTAATGGCCAAGTGGGGTTCAGAAATGACAAATTCCTCCAGGCTACTAGGTGCTATTCCAGGAATTGTGGACTCCTGAGAATTCCTGCCTTTCGTGTGATTTTTTGATCTTGTGTAAAGGGAATTGAGAACAACAGCAAGTAGAGAAGAGAATGGCAGAGGAAGTGCAGCATGATGGGCTAAATGATGGGACAAGGCATGAAAGATGTCAGCATAGACCAAGGGGAATGGAGCCTTTGCTGAAGGGGAAGGATGGATGAAAATAGTCTGCATGATCTGAAGAGGTGGAGAATACTGAGTGAATCATTTGGGGAGAGAGTGATAAATTGTGAAGTAAAGACTGTGGCTATGTTGGTGGTGTTTGGAGAAGCCAGCCTGCATTTGAGAGCCAAGAGAAAATTAATGATATGAACTGAAATGAGAAGGGTTAAAAAGTTTCATAAGAATCTGAGAAACTGACAGTATCCACACATGCAGGCAGAGAAGAATGACAGTTTAATATTCAGGAAGAATAAATGATGAGTACCAGACTGGAGGAGAAAAGATGAATAATCCAATTTTGTAAATGGGACAGGTGGAAAGGAACATTCATAAGTGAGCATGGACAAATGGAAGGAGAGGGAAAAAGATGTCCTTCCTAATTTTGGTGGAAACTATTAGATGAACTTCATTCCAGGAGCCTCTTTCAAGCTCCTGACTTTGTGATAATTTGGATATTGGTGCCATGAGCCATTATAACAGTCAGGAAGGAAGGAATTATTACTTAATATTCAAGGTTAAAAAGCCACCAATTGCAAATAATATAGGTTTTTGAATGCAGAAGGTAATGAGGCATTTCTGGGAGTATGCCTCTGGATCCTAGTGATCGAAATGGGGTTGCAGAGTTGATAAGAATACGGTCAGTATGTACTTTATGTGAACTGCTGTCCAGTGGACTCCAATACCACACCATTCACTATATTCACTCATCAAGCCAAGAGAAGATGATTTTTTATCAGCATCTCCTGTCCTGCAATAAAATAGAAATTATGCTCACATTGATTGGTTAACTACAAGCTAAATCAATAACGATGCCGAATTCAAAAGTTCTGAGGTAAGTGTATATCTGAATCACAGGAATAGTGACTCTTTTTCTTGGGGGAGAAGCACATCAATAGCTCCTCTGAATTTAGCATATACATTTCCAGTTGATAGGCAAAGGTTTAATGTATTAATCTGTATCAATGTCAATAAACGTAAAATGTTAATATTAAATGTACAGATTTTGGTCTCTATTTTCTGCATAAACGTTTTGTAGTTTGTTGCCACAGCATGACGTTAATTTCACTATGTAATGTGATGTGCATGCATATATTTATTTCCAAAGGTATAATATCATACTATGCCATTTTCATATTTAAAAGGTTTTAATAATATGTATTCCATCTAAACCTAGAAATAACTAAACTGCAGGTAAACCTGTTTTTCCATCAGTGCCACAGCATTAAATAAATAGAACTTTTTTGTTTGCTCGCCAGAAAGGATAATTTCTGGTTCATTGATATTTGTTTGATTAAAACAATTACAACATGCTAATCATTTATAAATAGCCTTTTAAACATATGCAGATTATTAAGAAGGATTTGAGTGGGGGTCCATCTGGGCCTGAGATTATACGTACAGGTTTTAACCTCCCGAAGTATAAGGTCATTCGAAGCAGCAGCTGACTGAGTTTAAAGTTTATTGTGAGCTTCCATTGTAGAGCACACATCACTGGTAATCACTGCAAGGAAAGCAGCAGGGAGTACATAATGTTCCAGCCATGACAAAACATGTTGGATCAAGGGCAAGTCTTTGCATTCTAATTAATCCATCCTTGCTGAGATAGGCTTACCGCCCATTCATCATCCGCAAGTTTCCCAATGAGCTGCTGGTGACCTACAAACTGTAAGTGCTTGCATTATAATAAATACTTCAATAAGATATAGATCCATCAAGGCATCTTGTCAGCATGGCTATCATAAAAATGTTTTGTTCCAGAAGAAAAAAATATTTTACAAGCTCTTATATACACAAGCTCGCCTGAGAATATCATGGTTCCTTTTGCATTGTTCCTGAATTTTATTTCCAATTTTTCTTTTAGAATTCATATCAAAATGTCTTTGCAGCGTAATAATTTCTAGCACACGTCTACAAAAATATCCTGTGAAACCCTGTCAAGTAAGTAGTGAGAGGTAGATTCTAAAGCAACTTTGGGTAGCAGGCAGTGTGCTGCTGCGAAGCGTTGTTCATTGTTCTGCATGCGGCAGACAGGCTTTTGTTGCTTCCGTTCCCAGCCCGTCTTTCTCTTAATCCCTCATTCACCTAATACCGTTTGCTATTTGTGCCCAAGTTCATTAATTTTCCCCCTTCTTCTCTCTCAAACGGAGCAACTATTTCTTCCTTTTGCTGGAAGCAGATTACTATAAATAACTGGACAATATTTGTGTTCAAGCAGATAACATTTATCTACATCCTAAGAATCAGTTTACCTTTGCCGTCCAAATTTTGTCCATACAATATTATAGGTGGGTCTTAGTTTTCACTGTGGACACAACACTTAATTTTGGAAAGGTAGGGTAAGTAATCAAATGACACAAGGCCAAAACTAAAATAAGGTTATGTATTTTACAAGTGATGAATGCATGAACAGAATCATGTATGTACAAATTGTAACCTAGTTAATAAAAATTCTAATTTGATTGTTTTCCTTGTTTTTCCTATACAAACATTGTAACTATACACCATACATGCCTGTGAATATGATCAGTAAGCTTTTCTGATCAATAGCATTCCTGATCGAACCCAATGAGTGATTGAAACCAACATCAGTGCCTGATGATAATGGGTCATTGAATTAGCAAGGATATTTTTCTGTGGTTGAAAGATTCAAGATCGATTAATGTTCAAGTGTAAGGAGAACAAAATATTTGTTACTCTGAATCTGATGATGCGCCAAAAACACAAAACGTAAAGAATACAATGATAATTAAAAACATAATAAATATAAATGCATAAGATAGCTTATATCCAGAGACTGATTGTATGTGTATAAAGTGATGCTAGGCTGTACATAAGGTGACTGATGGGAAATTAAAATAGAGTACTGGTGTTCATTAGCCTTACTACTTGGGAAAAGTAATTGTTTCTGAGTCCTGGCATAGGTGATACGTAGCCTTTCCTTGATGGGAATGGTACGAACAGTCCATGAACATGGTGTGTGTGATCCTTCATGATGGTACTCACCATTTTCCGGCACCTTTCTGTATATGTGTCCTTGCTGGTGGGTAGGCTGGTGCCAGTGTTGTGTTGGGTAGTTTGACTGCCTGTCATATAGTGTTAAGATGCTCTCTACTGCACACCTATAGAATGACGTTAGGTATGGATATGCAAAGTCCAACTCTCTTCAGCAAGTAGAGCTTTCTGTATAGGTTGTGTTCTGGGACTATCAGAGGTTATGTGTATTGAGGATGTGGACTCCCAGGAGTTTGAAACTGCTTGAGTTTCCTCTGTTGTGCCGCCGATGTATAGAGGTGAGTGACGTAAGTTCTCCTGAAGTTGTCCTTTATCATTAGGAGCAGGTTACTTGTTTGTGCTGTGCCTCAAATTCAACTTCCTCTCTGTAGATCATCTCACTGTTGGTGGTGGTGAGCCCCACCACTTCTATGTCCTTGACAAACTTGATGTGATTACTCAGGTCTATGGCTGTGCAATCATGTGTGAACAAAGAGTACAGCAATGGGTTCAGTACAGAGCCCTGGGGGTGGGGGTGGAGGGCAGGGGGCAGACACCTGTGTTGAGCATGATGGGGAGGGAGGAATGGTTGTGCATCCTGACTGTTTGAGATCTGTTCATTAGAAAGTCCAACACCTAGTTGCACAGTGGTGTATTTGGACTGAGGAGTAAGAGTTTGTTAACCAAAGTCTGTTGGCCTTGTGGAGCACCCCAAAAGGTTTAATAGCCCTTGTCCAACATGTTTCTTTAGCCTCTAGTAATGGAGGCATGCAACAACATCTTGCCATTTCTGTCAGAGTATAATCTTCCATCCTTCCTCTTCCTTTAAAAGTATGTTTTTCATTTTCTGTGGAGTTTTAGTATTGATAATCACAGCTATATTATTCTTTCTCATTATTAGTATCCAGGTCTTCAAAGATGTTTTGTCTCTCTATGAGAAGACCACAAGAAATGACCGAAAGACAGCCTTACCTCCTTCTTCCAAACAAATCTATAATAAAAATCACTTCACAAAGGATAAGTGCCTGACCCACCTCACACATATTCTGATCTGCATGTACATATCACTTGTAGCTGGAATTCTCCATTCATCTTGTTGATAGTCTTCCCACTTTTGAAGTCTGAAATTGACTTCAGAAATCATTTTGTATCCATTCTCACCCACTATTTATATCCCAACCTCATTCATCTTCACTGTCCACCTCTGTTGAAGAAATGATCTGATAACCATTGCTATTTCTGATCCACAAGTCTTTTGTTATCCTCACAACACTTTACCTCTGTGCTTTCCTTTTATCCTAAGCATCTCCAATAAGGATCCATTTCTCATTCACAGCTGTGAATCTGTTCCTGCTGACCCCATCTTAATTCTTCAAACTCCCTCATCAATATTGTCCACCAGCAAGAAATTCCATTCTTAGAACTAAACTTGCTAGAAAATATCTGTATGTTCTATTGTTTGCCTTTTTCCTATGTTATTCTCTCTCTTCACATTAGATTTTCCAAAAAAAATGGTTGAATCTGACAAAAATTTCAAATTATTAATGATGCAGTCAATTTTATTGGCAGTCTCAGAGGTTTTCACACCTGCTTCTGCAGTTGTATGGAATGAATGGAATTCATCAGATTGTGATAAATTTGGATTCAGAAACTTGGAGATGATAAATAGAATCAAGTGTACAGGACATTTATTCCCCTTTAGTGAAATAGCAAGGAAGGCTGACTGGATGACTCATAAGAAATCACAAATGAATTTGTGTCTGTCAGGCCTACAGAATCATTGATGGAAAAAAAATCTACTTAAGGTGCAAGTATTGAGTAGTTTATCAATTATACTGATTGTGTTTTCTCATGTTTGAGTTGATCCATCTAATTTTCTTTTCTGTCCATTAAAAGAAAGATGGAGAAATCAGCTTACAAAATCATTAGGAAGCATGATTAGACTGCAGTGATAAAATACAGAGAGAGGATTTGTGGTTGGAGTGACTCTGGAATTGACACATAATGGACAAATAATCAACACACATTGAATGAAATGGAGACACCATGCTTCCTTTATGCAGCCTGCTAAATTGCACAATTGCCACAAAGCACTCAATGGGGCTGATGCACAATCTTGATTCAAGACGTTGACTCTCTCTTTGTTCGACTGGTTGAGTTCCTTCAGCAGTTTGTTTTTTGACCCATTGCTGTCAGTCTGTGCGATGACTGCATGCAATATGGGCTGAAATCATAGTCTCATAACATCACTTCAGTCTGTTTTGCATTTCCTGAAAGGAATGAATTCTAGATGGTATAGATAGTGGGGAGGTATGCCTCAACATAAAACGATGACAAATAGTGCAACAGGATAAAGAGTGTCTCTAATGCTTTTGAATAAAGCATTGAAGGATAGGTTGAGATAGTGGAAAGGAGAGATGCTGGGTGATACAACAGTCATACCTTCAGCAGGAAGTAGGAAAAGCAAGTTGTGTGTGTCGGTGCCTAGTCTCTTGAACTCATGCTCTCAATCCAGTGCTTCAGAAGGATCAAGGACTTCAAAGTTCAAAGTAAATTTATTATCAAGGCACATGTATGTCACCACATACAACCCTGGAATTCCTTTCCTTGTGGGCATACTCAATAAATCTGTAGTAGAATAAGATGCTTAATAGAATCAATGAAAGAATGCACCAACTTGTGTGTTCCACCAGTGTGCAAAAGACAACAAACTGTGCAAATTCAAAAAGAAGGTAATAATAATAATTAAATAAGCAATGAATAACCAGAACATGAGATGGTGCCTGTGAAAGTGAGCCCATACCATAAGAGGTGTGGGAACATTTCAATGATGAAGCTTAACGACAGAAGAACAGAAAAATACAATAATGTGAACATGAGGAAAGAAGAATTTGCCCAGATTTTCAACCTTTGATGCACCTGTTTATCCTATGTCTATAATAACAAAATATAAAGGTAAAATGAGATTTGTGTAGGATCTTCAGATTCTGCCAAAGGTAGAATAGGACAGGTGTGTAGATAGTGTCCCTTAGTATAGATAGTAGATACTGGGTCTTTGTGTGCTCCTGATAAATGAACTGTAAATTGTCAGTGCCTTCCCAAAAATTTGATTTCTATTTTGAATAATCTTGGACCAGTAATTTTTAAATTGGTTCTTCTGTTAACCCGGTAATCTGTTCACAGCATGGAGTTCCGAATAGCGTATCTGTTTCAGGAATCTGGTGTTGTTATATGAACAAAAATTCCTGTCCAGCAGAGTCAGCTGGGTAAATTTAAAACCTCGGCTCTGGAGGGCTAGAAGTGGGAGAGGACTCTGAAATTGAAGTTCATTTATATGACATATATGGCGGATTTTGTGAAGACAGCATTGGTGGTATCTGTGGTGAGCTACATATACCTGTCTCGACACGCCCCCTTGTTGACTGCTCCTGTGGCTCCTCACACAGACCCCTGTATAAAGGCGATCGAGGCCTGGGGCCGGCCTCTCAGTCTCCAGGATGTAGTATGGTGGTCAACCACTGCTTGTTCCTTCTTCCAGTCAATAAAAGCCGATATCTCGCCTTTACGTCTCAGAGTGAGTTATTGATGGTGCATCAGTATCTCTCATGTGCTTCAACCTTACTTTCGTAGTTCGAGAGAGGAAGATAGTGAACGTAATCAAGATAGTGGCACAGCTGTTAGAGCTGATGTCTAACAGCTCCAGCAATCAGGGTTCGATCCTGACCTCTGTCAAAAGAGAAATAAAACATGCTTAATAGGACAGGTGTGTAGGTAATGTCCCTTGAGCATTTTATACTGGGTTTTTGTGTGCTCCTAATGTGGAGTTTGCTCATTTTCCATGTGGTTGAGTGGGTTTCCTCCAAATGCTCCAGTTTCCTCCCAGGTCCTGGTGATATGTGGGTTGTTAGGTTGATTGGCTGTGGTAAATATGCTCCTCATGTAGATGATGGTAGAGAATGTGGGAAAACAAAATAGGTTACAGGAGAAATTAGGAAAAAGGGATTTTTCCATGAGCCAGGATAGACACAAGAAAAAAGGAGAAGGAACCTGTCCCACCACACAAAATGCTGGAGGAACTCAGCAGGACTTTACTTTCAGGTCTCGTCCTGAAACGTGGAATGTTTATTCCCCTCCATAGATGCTGCCCCACCTGCTGAGTTCCTCCAGCATTTTGAGTGGTTGCTCTGGGCTTCCAGCAACCGTAGAATCTCTCGTGTTTAATCATAGCTGAACTATGTTGATCTCAGATAGATGTACCACAAAATTGCCTTCAATGCGGTAAGGAAATGCAGACAATAGGAAGCACTATAAATGCCAGCAAATTGGCATTGCATACTCATCGTCTCCATAAAAGAAAATTCAGCATCCACTCCCAAGCTCGTACCCAGCTCTGTCTCACTGACTACACTCAGCTGGTTCTGACAGAGCAGCCAGATTCCTCAATCATCCTGTTCTGAGGGATCCTGTGCAGATACTTGAATATGACAGATTCTGGAGGGAACCTTTAAGTAGATGTGTACTATGCACATAGATGCATATCTCCCCAAAATACACATTATTCACGTCACAAGACAAAGGACCAGAAGTAGGCCATTCGGCCCATCAAGTCTGCTCCGCCACTCCACCATGAGCTAAACTATTCTCCCGTCTAGTTCCAATTTCCGGCTTTTCCCCCACATCCCTTGATACCCTGATTAATTAGATACCTGTCAATCTCCTCCTTAAAAACCCTCAATGATTGGGCCTCCACAGCTCTATGTGGCAATGAATTCCATAAAAACAATGACCCTCTGGCTAAAAAAAAAATTATCCTCATCTCTGTTTTAAATGGGTACCTTCTAATTCTAAGACTGTGACCTCTTGTCCTGGACTCACCCACCAAGGGAAACAGTCTTTCCACATCTACTCTGTCCAACCCTTTCAACATTCGAAATGATTCTGAGATCCCCTCTCATTTTCTATAATGAATACAATCCAAAAGCCAACAAACGCTCCTCATATGTTAGTCCCTGCATTCCAGGAATCATCCTCGTGAATCTTCTCTGAACGCTCTCCAACATCAGCACATCCTTTCTAAGATAGGGGGCCCAAAATTGCAAACAGTATTCCAAATGGGGTCTCACCAGTGCTTCATAGAGCCTCATCAACACCTCCTTTCTCTTATACACTGTTCCTCTTGAAATGAATGCCAACACAGCATTCGCTTTCCTTACTGCTGATCCAACCTGGTGGTTAACCTTATTTGTAGAAGTGCAATTGGATCATGTTACGATTTCTGTTCACAATAACAAGTGATTTAGTACATTCACAACTTGTCATTAATGTTTCATCCTTAAAAATTGTATCTGTGAAATACTTCAGAGGCTATTATACTTGGGCCTTCCCTTCTGTTCTGTTGTCAGGGGTTCTTCATCCAATACTCTTGCCCAGTAAGCTAAAAATTTTTGCAGAGTTTAATTGCTAAATCCTCACTAATGTGGCATCAGATGGACAAGTGGGAGTGCTTGTCCCTAAATGAATTGTGCTAACAGCTCCAGAGTCTTTCGAATGTTCTTCCTCAAAGGCAAGCCAAATTAGAGTTTTGAATATTCTTAAGGTGGAGATAGTTAGGTACTTCATTGGCAAGAGATACCGAGTTATAAAGGTGGATGGTAACATTGAGTTGTAGTTAAAATCAGATCCGCCATGATGTTTCTGAATGACAGAGCAAGCTGGAGGAGAATAGTGGCCTATACCTGCTATGATTTTTAATGTTTTATACGCTTTCATTCAATTTTATCTCCTCTTGCTTAATGACCAAGGGAATTTTGAGAAATGTTCAGAGAATTACAACAGCAATGTTTATGCCACCAGCAAGGAATTGAGCTCAGAGGAACTGTGTATTAGGAATGAAGCAATTACTGATACTAACATCTGCCTCAGATTCATAAATCTTATCCAAATCAGAAAGTTGTTGACTAACATTGCACTCCTGGATTTATGCACTTGATTCAAGAAGGAACACACTGCAATGTTACAGATGCTGTGCTTCAGTTATGATGCTAAGCTAAGCAGCATCAACCTAGTCAGACTGATATAAAAAATCCTCAAACAGAAGCTTTGGGATTCTCCCAATAGTCAACAATCAATGCATCAAAGCTGTCAAATTAGATTGGTGAATTGCTGCCTGTTTGACTACGATAAAATGCAAATCAACAATGCTTCTTGAGCCTTACCCTTCTGAATGCACTGCCCTCCACTCTCTCCGCACGAATCCCAACCTGACCATCAAAACTGCAGACAAAACGTGTTCTGTTTTAGTGTGGCATACTGACCTCTACCTTGCTCAGGCCAGGCAACAACTCTCAGACGCCTCCTCATACCTCCCCTGGAAGAGGACCCCACTCCAGATCATCAGAAAACTGTCTCTGACACCATCAATAACTTCATCAGCTCTGGAGAACTGCCATCAAACTCATAGCTCCCTTACCCTGCACTACATGCTTCTACCTCCTACCCAAGATCCACAAACCTGACTGTGTGCAACCTCCTCTCTATTGGTGAGATCCATTGTAAATTGGATCCATTAGTCAAAAGTGGAACTTGCCACTGACCAAACATTTAATTCCAAATCCCATTTCCGTTCCCACCCGTCGGTCCATGATCCACTGTTGTGCCACAATGAGAAATTTATATTCAACTTGACAGCTTGGATATCTTTCTTTTCTTTCTAAATCTTTTTATTAATATTAGTAATATGGACAGAATACAGATGATATATTGATAAAGAAATTACCAACATACACATTCCATTACATATGAAAAAAAAAACATACATAATAGTTACAATATAAATGAGTTTACCAAGACATAAGCCATAAGATATATGTATGGACATAGTAAATCTAAATATTTCATAATGTATAATATAAAAAAACAGAAAAAAGAAAGAAAAAAAAACAAAAAAAAATTTATATAATGCAAAACTAACTAATCTAATCTAATAACTATAACTAATAAGTAATATAAAAGAAAAAAAAACAAACAAAAGAGAAGGAAAAAAAAAGTGGGCTGTTTATAATATCTCACAAAAATAAGTATTCATCAATGCCGTCACTTCCGGTCCTCTCAAAATACATAAGCTAAAAGCTGGGAAATCAAATGTACTTGGCACAGGGTCATATTACATCATATGAAAATATTGAATAAATGGTCTCCATAACTTTTCAAATTTAATAGAAGTCTCAAAAGTACCACTTCTAATTTTTTCTAAATTTAAACATAACATAGTTTGAGAGAACCAATTAAATACAGTGGGAGGATCAATTTCTTTCCAATTCAACAATATAGATCTTCTAGCCATCAGAGTTAGAAATGCAATCATTCGACGGGCTGAAGAAGATAAATGCTGTGAATCTAACATTGGTAAACCAAAAATTGCGGTAATAGGATGAGGTTGTAAATCAATATTCAAAACCGCAGAAATAATATCAAAAATATCTTTCCAATATTTCTCCAAAAATGAACACGACCAAAACATGTGAGTTAAAGACGCAATTTCAGAATGACATCTATCACAAATAGGATTTATATGAGAGTAAAAATAAGCTAATTTATCCTTGGACATATGGGCCCGACGGCTTGGATATCGATGTCTCCTTTCGATTAAAAACCTTCCTCCCCCTCCCTCCTCCTTTATCACGCACTCTGATTTCTTACTTCTCCCCTGCCTATCATCTCCCCCAGATCCCCTCCTCCTTCCCTTTCTCTCATGGTCCACTCTCCTCTCCTATCACATTTCTTCCTCTCCTGCCTTTTACCTTTCCTACCCACCTGGCTTTAGCTATCACCTTCTAGGTGTCCTCCTTCCCCTTCCCCTCCCGAACTTTATATTCTAGTGTCTTCCCACTTCGTTTCCAGTCCTGAAGAGTAATGATAAAATAAGTCAGAGTCAGCATGGTTTCTGTGAAGGGAAATCTTGCCTGACAAATCTGTTAGAATTCTTTGAGGAAGTGGCAAGCAGGGTGGACAAAGGAGACGCAGTGGATGTCTTTTACTTAGATTTTTAGAAGGCATTTGATAACGTGCCTCACATGAGCTGCTTAGCATGATGAAGTCCTGTGGTGTTACAGGAAAGATACTGGCATGGACAGAGGGATGGCTGACAAGCAGGAGATAGCAAGTGGGAATAAAAGGGGCCTTTTCTGGTTGGCTGCCAGTGACTTGTGGTGTTCCTCATGGGTCAGTGTTGGATCGCCACTGTTCATATTGTTTGTTAATGATTTAGATAGTGGAATTGATGGTTTTGTGGCAAAGTTTGTCGATGCTATGAAGGCAGGTGGAGTGATAGGTAGTGCTGAGGAAGCAATGCGATTGCAGCAGGACTTATGCAAATTGGAAGAATGGGCAAAAAAGTGACAGGTGGAATACAGTTTTGGGAAATGTATGATGCATTTTGATAAAAGGAGCTATAATGCAGGCTATTACCTAAATGGGGAGAAAATTCAAGCATCAGAGGTGCAAAGGGATTTGGGAGTCCTCATGCATGACTCCCAGAAGAGTAATTCGCAGGCTGAGCCAATGGCAAAGAAGGCAAATGCAATATTGCCATTTTATTTCAAGGGTGTAACATTTTTACAATGAAATCACAGCTGCTGATGAGCCCCTTCAGAACGCCTCTCTTGATGTGAAACCCTGAATGGTTGTAATCCCTACACCTAACCATCTGAAGTTAATTTTGATTTGTGAAGACAAAATCCTGCCTTTGTTCATCATGTTTTATGTAACGAGCTGCTCATCAGATCAAGGTTGTTCTAATCATTTATATAATCACTTAGAAATAAGTTACTTGCATTATTTTAAGGTACTGAATGAAAAGCCCTCAAGTGGATAGGAATAATTTGCACTATAGAATGTTGGCTTTCTTTACTTACAGTCTGTTGCTATTACTTGAAGCAGGGTCTCAAACCAAAATGTTAACTATCCCTTCCCTCCATCAATGCTGCTTAATGTACAAACTTCCTCCAGCTCTTTGCATTTTATTTATTAATTGTATTTAGAGGTGCAGTGTGATACCAGGCCATTCAGTCCAAAACTGCTCATTCCACCCAATTCCATGCATGTATCCAATTAACCTACCAACTCATCAGACCAATAAGACATAGAAGCAGAATAGGACCATTCAACCCATTGAGTCTGCTTCATCATTCCATTGTGGCTGATCCCTCTCAACTCCATTCTCCTGCCTTCTCCCCATAAACTTTGATGCCCTTACTAATTAAGCATCTACTTTAAGTATATGCAATGACTTGGCTTCACAACCATCAGAAGCAATGAATTCCACAGACTCTCCACCCTCTGGCTGAAGCAATTCCTCTTCATCTCTTCTCTAAAGGGACAACCTTGCACTCTGTGGCTGTGCCCTCTGTTGCGAGACTCCCCCGCTATAGGAAACATCCTTTCCACACTCAGACTACCTAGGTCTTTCAATATTCAATAATTTTCAGTGAGATTCCCCCCTCCTCTTTCTGCTAAGCTCCAGCAACTAAGGCCCAGAGTCACACATTAACCCTTTCATTCCCAGAATCATTCTGACAAACACCATCTCCTACGTCAGAGCATCTTTTCATAGATAGGGGTCCAAAACTGCTCACAATGCTCTGTATGGTCTGGCAAATGCCTTATAAAGCCTCAGCATTTGATGCTTGATTTTATAATCTAGTCCTCTCGAATTAATTGCTCACATTGCATTTGCCTCCTTTACCACCTACAAACTAATGCTTGGAGAGTCCTGCACATGGACTCCCAAGTGCCTTTGAACCTCTGATTCCTTCTACCAAAGTACTTAACCATACACTTCACTACACTATTATTCACCTGCCACGTCTTTGCCCGTTCTCCTAATTTGTCTAAGTCCTCTACAGACTTCCTGCTTCCTCAATGCTATCGGCCCTTCTATCTATGGTGGTATCATCCCACACTTGGCCTGAGATCCATCAATATTTGAGGTGGTATGGTAGTGTAGTGGTTAGCACAGTACTTTACAGTTCCAGTGACTCAGGTTCAATTTCGGCAGCTGCCTGTAAGGATTTTGTATATTCTCTCTGTGACCACGAGGGTTTCCTCCAGGTTTTCTCCCACAGTCCAAACACTTACCAGCTGGTAGGTTAATTGGGCATTGTAAATTGTCCTGTAAGAGGGTTCTGAAGAGGTTCAAAAGGATGATTCTAGAAATGAAAGGCTTATCATACACAGGATGTTTGATCGCTCTGGGTCTGTACTTGCTGGAACTTAGAAGGATCGGGGTGAGGGGATCGCATTGAAACCTTTCAAATGTTGAAAGGCCTAATGTGGTAGATGTGGAAAGGATGTTTCCCATGGTGCGAAGTATAGGACAAAAGGGCACAGTCTCTGGTTGCCAAAGGGTGGCAAACCTGTGGAATTTATTACCAATGGCAGCTGTGGAGGCCAGGTCGTTGGGTGTATTTAAGGTTCTTCATTGGACATGGCATCAAAATTTATAGAGAGAAGGCTGGGGAGTGGGGCTGAGGAGGAGGAAAGAAAAGGATCATCCATGATTAAATGGCAGAGCAGACTCAATGGGCCAAATGAGCCTAATTCTGCTCCGACGTCTTAGGATTAAATCAGGAGTTACTGGGCAGCACAGCTTCAAGAGCCAGAAGGGCCTATTCCATGCTGTATCTTAATAAATAAATAATCAAAATTCCCTCATCCAAAACATTGACACATAACATGAAAAGAAGCAGTTCCAACAGTGACCCCTGTAGAACACCACCAGTCACTGGCAGCCAAGCAGAAAAGGCTCCCTTTATTTACACATGCTGTCTCCTGCTGTCAGGCCATCTTCTGTCCGATCTTTCTTGTAATAGCATGAGCTCTTATCTTGTTTATCAGCCTCGTGTGCAGAACCTGGTCAAAGGCCTTCTGAAAATCCTTGTAAAACCCGTGCATTTTTGGAATGCGGGAGGAAACTAAATCACCCAGAGGAAACTCATGCAGTCTAGGGGAAAACGTATAAACTCCTTACAAGCTGCAATGAAATTGAACCCTGGTGCTCTAGTGCTGTAATAATGTTACGCTAACGGCAATGCTGCCATGCCACCATTACTCCATAACTGTAACATTTATCACGAATACATAAACACAGCCAGGGTTTTAAAACATCTGTCTGTTGTTTGACTAGGAGCAATCAACTAACTAGAGCTGAATGACTGCACAGCCGCTCTGTCATCAGATGTTCCTCCTCCAATACTCCTGCACAGCAGGCTGCTTTGCTTTGCTATGGAGGTGTGCAGTTTCCTTGAATCAATTATCTGGGAGATTGCCTTTAAGTAATTGAAGTCTGTATCAAGGGGAAGCTGAAGCTAAGAATAAGTATGCCTGGTTTTTCAATTGAGGGATAAAAAAACAAGCAGATCTGAGAATGTGAAGCAGATTAAATGAAACTCTTTCACTGCAACACCTGTGAAGCATTGTACCTTTTCAGGAATGAGTGAGGGGTGGATGTTGGGATGCAACTGCAATGTTTAGAAAGATATCACCTTATGCTGCCTTTGCCAAATCTTCCAAATCCATTGGCAAAGTAAGTGAACCAATGCTGTGTTTAAACATGCTGACCTCGTCTGCAGTAACGTCCTGTTTACAATTAATCCCTCAAATCAGCAGACTATGCTGTTCACATGTCTGACACCCTATTCATGAAAAATACTCTGCTGAGCTCCTTAATGTCAACATTCAAGGTTAAATTGAGTAGGTGCCTGAACATAGAGCAAGAGATTACCTGATTAAAAAAGAATTGAAGGGTATTCTCCAGAACTCTTTGAAAAAATGTAATGTTCCCACATACTTCTGGAATTCCCGAGTTCAGAAGTGTGAAAGTGTGTTGGGATGTCTTTTGGAAACTCACATCTATTCATCAGGAACATGAAGAAGCCCAGCATAAATGTTTGGAGGAGAGAATTTCCCAAATTACCTATATATCTTCCTTTCCTGTCAAACATACCCAACCCCAATGGGGGCAGTATCTGTGAGTGTCACAATGGTCTTATCAGCAACCTTAGAACCTACAGAAATAGATTGGAATCTCAAGTCATCCTTGGTCCCAACAGACTATTTAATTTGAACAGATTTGATCCATTTACAATGCCAGATTTGGATATTCTACATGACATTGTTGAATAAAACCAAAGTTACAGTACATTTATCTTTTGGTGCCATTTAAAAAAAAGACAGTTCTGCAGTAGTAGGTCAGGTTGCTGGTACTTAAAATTGTCAACATTCTAATGTAGTGTAGAGTCCACGGCAGCCAAAACAACACAAAACAGCTGCTCCTGCACAAGCTTGCACATGTGCATTTATTTTTAACAATGCATCTGGTCACTGTTTGTTCCCAAATGGCACTATAGAGCAGAGTTCAGAAAGCAACTGGTAGCAATTAGGAAACATTGCTCCCTCTGACTGTGTCTGGTTTCCAATTATGTCAACACTGAGGATGGCATTACAACTGGATATGCCCACACTGGTGTAAGTGAACGACGTCTCATTACGAAAACAGTTTGAGACACAGAAGTAGGTTAAGAGTCACATCGTGCATTTGCACACAGCTGACAAAGCCTTCCATTAAGTAATCATACTAAAGCAAACTAATTCTGCACTTCCAGAAGTGAATGGATAATGCAATGTGTAACATCCATAGCCACAAGTCTAACAATCATTATCATTTTGTGCTGTGTCGCATGACATGGGCAATCATGGTCTATGACCTTATTTGTTCTTGACAGATTCCACAGAAATGCTTTTGCCATTGCCTCTTCTGGGCAATGTCTTTGCAAGATGGAAGAGTATTGCCAGTGTCAATACTCTTCAGAGATTTTCCATCTGGTGTTAATGGTCACATAGCCAAGAATTGTATGCACCAGCTGCTTATACGATCATCCACCACCTGCCCCCATGGCTTCAAGTGACCCTGATTGGGGACTAAGCAGGTGCAACACCTTGCTCAAGGGTGACCCGCAGGCTAGCAGAAGGAAAGAATGTGTTGCACCTCCTTTGGTAGAGACCTATCTCCAATGTGCCACTCGACAAGTGCATAAATACAAGAAATTCAAAATGTTGAAAAGAGATATCTTTTTACATCAAGATTACATCAAGTATTGAAGTTTTATGACTCTATGAAGGAAAAAAAGGATTGAAGTGGGATGAGAACAGGGTGCAGTCAAGATTGTCTGCTCAGCTTGAGTATTTCATAGAATTGTAAAGTTATTACAAAATGATGTGTGATTTTGCCATCACCTTTGTTGGATTATTGTGGTCCAAACCAGTTAGTACTATTCCTCTTAGTGCAGTAGTCTTTGAATCTGTAAAAGTTTGTTTCTACTTCACTGTCACAAGTCCCACTGTAGTAAAAGGTGAGCATGAGTCAAGATTTTAAGTGTTGGATCCAAATCATCCTCAGAATACCATAAATTAGGGTGCTTATAATCAAAATTGATACTAATATCGCCAATTTGCTCCATTTGTCTTGGACCTGGCTGTGGAACTTACAACGTCTTTGAGCAGAGCAGTAAACTCACCAACCTGGGAAGTGCCTGAAACAAATTCATTGCAGAAGCATGAAAATTATTGATGTGCAACGACCATAGAGACATTGTTGAAGCAATTGCAAATCCTGTGCATGTATATTTATTATTTTTACCCTTTCTAGCTCCCATTGTGAATGGGGCTTTGTATTTGCACAGATAAGAATGAACTCTCTGGCCATGTAAAGTTCAATCGTTTATTAATGTCATGTACACTATATAGTCAGGAAAGCTGAATTAAACACTGCAGCCTGATTTACATCCAGCCAATGGATTGTGGTACACCACTTCATTTGACACATCTCTGTTCTCACTGTATTTTACGTTATTTTTTCTCTATATTCTTCAGGTTTCCAGGGTATATCACGTCATTCACAAATATTCCATCTTGAAGAAAACAAATAAGCATGTAGCACAAGTGTATATTTCTCTATTAGATTATCAATTAGAATTGTTTCACACTAGAAACTGCAAACACGTAAATGATTTACATAGATTGATCACTTCCGTAGTCTGTCTGAGCTTCACTGCTGTGAAATCCTCTTCCTGAGCCCTTTGTCAATTCCAGCTTTCTCCAGTGCTCCCTCAGCAAACCTTCTATTTTCATTAAGATAAGCTCCTCCAGACATTTTCCAACTGCAGTCCTGCAGTTTTCTACTAACTAATCATCCATGCAATTAGCTTATGTTTCCCCAATTGCTCAATCAAAAATTTGCATCCTCATGAACTATGCCTTTCATGCTTCATCTCTTCCTGTCACACATTCCCTCTACTCCCAAAACTGTCACTTACCAAACCCTTCCCACCTACCTAATAAGTTCAAAGTAAACTTATTATATATATATATATGTATGTATGTATATATACATATACTGTACAATCCCGAGATTCAACTTCTTGTGGGCATCCACAGTAAATGCAAGAAACAATGAAGGACCATACCCAAAAGGATAGACAAACAACCAATCTGCAAAAGACAACAAACTCTGCAAATACAAAGAGAAAGGAAATAATGAATTTATAATAACAGCAAATAAATCAGCAATAAATATTGAGAACATGAAATGAACGTGAGTCCATAGATTGTGGGGATATTTCAGAGATGAGTGGCGGTGTGGGTCCTGAAGGCTCCTGTATTGCCTTTGTGATGAGAGCATGACCTGGATGGTGGGATCTCTGATGATGGATACTTCTTCCCTGTGACAGTGCTCCATGTAGATGTGCTCAGTGGTGGGGAGGGCTTTAAACTTGTAGGCCTTTCCATTCAAGGGCATGGATATTTCCATACCAGACTGTGATGCAACCAATCAGTATACTCTACACATCTATAGAAGTTTGTCAAAGTTTTAGATGACATGCCAAATATTCACAAACTTCAAAGAAAGTAGAGGCACTACTGCACTTTCTTCATAATTACACACACATGTTGGGCCCAGGGTCGATCCTTTGAAATAATAACACCAAGGAATTTAAAGTTGCTGACTCTCTCCAACTCTGAAGCCTCAATCAAGGACAGCTCATGGACCTCCAGTTTTCTGCTACTGGAGTCAATAATCAGCTCCTGGGTCTTGATGACATTGAATGTGAGGTTATTTGCTCTGGCACCACCCAGCCGGATTTTCAATGTCCCTCCTATATTTTGATTTGTTACCACCTTTCATTTAGACAGTGGTGTCATCAGCAAACTCACAGTCATGTGAATAAAAATAGTAGAGCAGGTGCTAAGCACGCAGCCTTGTGTTGGAGCTATGCTGATGGTGGTTGTGGAGGAGATGATGTTGCCAATCCAAACTGACTGGGGTCTGCAGATGAGGAAATCAAGGATCCAGATGCACAAGGAGGTGTTGAGTCCTAGGTTGTGAAGCTTATTCATTAGTTTTGAGGGGAGGCTGCTATTGAAATGCCAAGGTCTAGTCAGTGAAAAGCATCTTGATCTATACACCTTCACTGTCCAGATGCTCCAGTGTTGGTTGAAGTGCCAATGAAACGGCATCTGCTGTTGACCTGTTGTGACAGTAGGTAAATTGGAGTGGAACCAAGTCACCTCTCAGGCAGGAGTTGATATGTTTCATCACCCACACCTCAAAGCACTTCACCATAGTGGATGCAAGTGAGACTGGACGATAGTCATCAAGGCAGGTTACCACGTTCTTCTTAGGGACTGGTATAATTGAAGCCTGCTTGAAGCAGCTGGGTACCTCAGCCACCTGAAGCGAGAGGTTAAAGGTATTGGTGAACTCTCCAGCCAGTTGATCAGCGCAGGCCTGTAGTAGTCAGCCAGGTACCCGACCTGGGTCGGATGCTATCTGGGGTTCACCATCTGAGGCCATCTTCTGTTGGCCTCAGAGATGGGAATCACAGGGTCATCAGGGGCTGTGGGCGTTTGTGAAGATGTCTCCATGTTTTGATGGTCAAAGCGTATAACCATGTAATTCTCTGACTTGGGTTTCATGAAGACATCAAGCTCCAATCCTCTTTCTGCATGTTCCTATCTGTAGGGTCAGGGGCCTGAATATATATATGAAGTCCCTGAAGATGGCAAAGTGAAGCCATTTGAGAATCCGGGCATTTTAAAGAAAGACTCCATGACAAAGATGATCTGTTGCAACTTTATAAAACAATGTTTTGGCCATACTTGGGGAAATTCGTAAATTGTTTTATCATTATCACTTAAGAAACTACAGTAATTTGTAGGGCAATGGAGAAAAGCCACAGAAGAGTGGACTGGCAGGAGTGCTCTTCTTGTGGCCAACACAGGTGATGGACTCAGTACCCTGCCTCCAGCTGTTCTAGGAATTGGTCCGGGATTCCTTGATTCATCTCAACACCAGTGCCTATGTCTGTATCTCTGTCCAACTGTCTGGATTTTTCTTCCCAGAAAGAAAGACTTGTATATAAATAGCATGCTTTCATTTGTCAGCCAGTGGAGCACTTGCAAAGTCACTGCTGTATGGTAGGAAATGTGGCAGCCAATGTGTGCAGAGGAATGAGATACCAGCTAGTCATACAATCATGGAAATTTCCACATTGAGATTGGCCAAATTCTTGTCAGCCAAAAATGAGGTTTCTCCCTTTTAATAAAATTCAGTAGTGTCCAATAACGTAAATAATTGGAGAGAAGCCAGTGTTCCACACTTTGGTTTGATATTGATTGAGGGAAACTGTTAAGAGTCACAGAGTTATACATTACAGAAACAGTCCCTTTGGCTCAACTCATCCAAGCCAACCAGGCAACTGTCCTGAACTAGTCTTTACAGTCTGCTATGTAGAAAAAATTGCCCCTCAGGTCTCCTTTAAAGCTTTCCTCTGTCATTTCAAACTTTTCTCACCAGTTTTAGATTCCCATACACTGGGGGGAGAAACTATGACAATCCACCTTATATATACCCCTTGATTTTTAAACCTGTTTTAGGCCACACCTCAGCTTTCTTCACTCCAGCGAAAACAGTTCCGGTCTATCCAGTATCTCCTTATAACTCAAGTCCCCTTGTCCCAGCAACAATTTTGAGGATCAAGACAGTCTGAAAAACCTCCTGAAACCCTTTTGTTTGTCTTTCATCTCTTCCTTCATTGATCTCATTTTTGATTGCCAGCCATCTGTACTTTTCTTTTGCCGAATTTGAATCTAATTGCACATTATCTGAATGCGGTTTGTTTATAACTATGAGTTAATATTGTGAGCAGCAGACATATGTTTTAAAAGAAAGGTCTAGTCTTGTTTAAGAACTTAAGAGCTAGGAGCAGGAATGGGTCATAGGGGAATTCATAGTTGCTGTAAAAAGATTATCGAATCATTTTCCAAAACTATTTCCATATTCATCGATGTACTAAATGTCTATTAATCTCTGTTTTGAATGAACGTACCAATTAGAATTCCAAACATTCATGATCTTCTGAGTGAAGAAATGTCTCATCATCTCAGTCTTACATGGCTTAACCCTTATTCTCAATTTGTGGCCCTCTTGTCCTAGACTCTTAAGCCAGAGGAAACATTTTTCCTGCTCTTAGACTTCAAGGATTTAGTAACTTTCAGTCTGATCTCCCTTGTCCTCTAAACTTTAGAGAATACAGGCTCAGTCTTTTCAATCTATCCTCAAAGAACAATCCCGACCCTCAAACCAATCTGGTGAATCAGTAGACTTCCACTGTGGTATGTGTATCCTTTCAGGTAAGGAGATCAGATCTGTACAGAATACTCTGGGTGCAGTCTCAGCATGCCCTACTGGATTGAAATAAGACTTCTTTACTCTTGTAAACAAACTCTGTCACGGTAAAGGCTGGCATATCATTTATTCGCCTAACTGCTTGCTGCACCTGCAGGTTTCTCTCTGATGACTTGTGAACAAGCACATCCAGGTTCATTTGCGTATCAACACTCCCCATTCGCTCATTATATTGCAAGTAGTCTACTTTCCTGTTACCCTCACCACGGTGGGTCACCTCAAAATTTTCACCTTATATTCCATCGGCCATGTTCTCATCCATCCATTCGGTCCATATCCCCTTGGTGCCTCTTTGTATCCTCCTCTGTACTCAGAGTCCCACCTAATTTATTTTGTCTATAGCTTCACCTGGATATTCGGCAGATTTAAGGTCCAAGTAACATCAGAGAAAGTCCATGTTAAATGAAAGCAAATCAGGATTTCAGATCTGGCAGCCTGAGAAGAATTAAGTGAAGCTTAATATCAAATGTATGATATATTCTCAAATATACAGGAATTCAAAGTCAAACCCAGAAGCTTTCAATTTACCCTTGAACCTTGGTTTTGTACTAAACAAACAAACCAAATTCAGTTAGATAAATGACTGAAAAAGTTCTGTGCAGAAATCAGTGGGAATTCTATGACCAGGCTTTGTGCCTTAACAATAACAAGCAAAATTCCCCTCTCATTCCCACTACTGGAATTATTCTATGTAGACATCAGTTGGGGTCACTTACCATATGGAATTTACCATATGTGATATTTCTATTCCTCACACATGTAGTTAATTCATGCCGATACTGATAATTCATACTGGAACACAATTTCAGGCTCACAAAAATCATCATATATTTATGATCAGTTTCTGTAACTTTGAATTTCTTAGAATCTAGTAGGTGACTGGAGGAGTACAAATGGGTGTGTGTGGCTTAGCATTACTGATCACACTAATACGTAGACCTCACATTTCTTATGTTCTAGTGGATTCAGTCCAGTACATCATGGATAAAGCCCTCCTAACCACTGAGCACATCTACATGAAACACTGTCATAGAAAAGCAGTATCCATTATCAAGAATCCCCACCACCCAAGTCATGCTCTCTTCTTGCTGCTGTCATCAGGTAGAAGGTGCAAGATCCTCAGGACTCACACCACCAGGTTCAATAACAGTTACCAGCCCTCAACCATCAGGCTCTTGAATAAAAGGGATAACTACATTCAACTTCATTTGGTCCATCATTGATACATTCCCACAACCAATGATTATACTTTCAAGGACTCTTTGTCTCCTTATCATTATTTATTGATATTTATTTATATTTTCATTTGCATAGTTTGCTGTCTCTTGCACTCTGGTTGGCCTTTCATTGATCTTGTTTTAGTTAATTAATTTTTGTCTTTTGGTTTGCTGAGTATTCCCGCAAAATGATGAATGTCAGGGTTGTATATATCTATATATATATATATATATATATATATATATATATAAACACACACACACACACACACACACACACACACACACACACACACACACACACACATAATAAAATTTACTTTGAGCTTTTGAACTTTCATATTGTTTGTGTATCTAGATCTGGATCCTGGACTTCCTGTCAGATTGCTGGCAGTTGGTACCTCTGCTCCTCTGATCCTCAACACAGGTGTCCCTCAGGACTCTGTCCTAAGCCCCCTCCTTTACTCTCTGTATACGCATGGCTGTGTCATCACCCATAGCTCCAATCTGCTAATTAAATTTGCTGACAACACTACACTGGCCTAATCTCAAATAATAATGAGGTAGTTTACAGAGAGGAAGTCATCACCCTGACACAGTGGTGCCAAGAAAACAACCACTTCCTCAATGTCACAAAAACGAAGGAGCTGGTTGTGGACTACAGGAGGAATCGAGACAGGCTAATCCCTATAGTATCAATGGATCTGGGGTTGAGAAGGTTAACAACTTTAAGTTCCTCGGCATAAGCATCATCAAGTATCTCAAATGATCTAAATGTACCAGCTGTGTGGTGAAAAAGGCACAACAGCGCTTCTGTCACCTCAGACAGTTGAAGAAGTTTGATATGGCCTCCCCCAAATTCTAAGAGCTTTGAACCTCAATAGGACCATGATTGACAGCACCCTGACTGGCTCCATCACTACCTGATATAGGAACTGTAGTTTGCTCAATCGCAGGACTCTGCAGAGAGTGGTGTGGACAGCCCAGCGCGTCTGTAGATGTGAACTTCCCATGATTCAGGACATTTACAAAGACAAGTGTGTAAAAAGGGCCCAAAGGATCACTGGGGACCCAAATCACCCCAACCACAAACTTTTCCATCTGCTACCCTTTGGGAAATGGTACCACAGCATAAAAGCCAGGACCAACAGGTTCTGGGACAGCTTCTTCCACCAGGCCATCAGACTGTTTAATTCATGCTGACACAACTGTATTTCTATGTTATATTGACTATCCTGTTGTACAAAATATTTATGAGAGATGATTGATAAGTTCAATCATTTGAATACAATTGAAAAGGTAGAAGGAGTCAGTTTTAGAAAACCTAGCACATTTATTTTTCAACATAGTCCCCTCCTGCATTTACACACAGTCCAGTGGCCATGGAACATATGGATCTTGGACCTCCAGAAAGTGTCCACAACAGGGGTGATTGATAAGTTTGTGGCCTAAGGGAGAAGGAGATGAGCTCTCGTTACATGCACATGCAGGTTAACTCTTTGAGTGATTATGCAGAAAATTTGAAGTTAATAGCTCATCAAGGGTGATTGATAAGTTTGTAGCCTAAGGTAGAAGGAGATGAGTTATTAACTTCAAACTTTCTGCATAATCACTGAAACAGTTGAACTGCATGTGCGTGTAACGAGAGCTGTATAACTCATCGCCTTCTGCCTTAGGCCACGAACTTATCAATCACCCCTGCTCTGGACACTTTCTGGAGGTCCAAGATCCGTATGCTCCACGACCACTGGACTAAGTGTGTAAATGTAGGAGGGGACTATGTTGAAAAAATAAATGCACTAGGTTTTCTAAAATTGATTCCTTCTACTTTAGGCCACGAACTTATCAATCACCCCCTCATATTATAAATTACTATTAATTCACATTGGACATTTAGACTGAGATGAAACGTAAAGATTTTTACTCCTCATGTTGATGAAGGATGTAGGTAATAAAGTCAATTCAATTCTTTTCAATTGTTTATGCTCAATATTTTTATAAAATCATACATCGTGATTATTTAGTAGCACTTTTGCTGCATTCATTTAAAACTCCGATTTCACAAATGGGTCGAATCGTCCTCAGTCTGTGCAGGAGGGAGCTAGAGTGTTCACAAACGTCAATAAACCTGGAAGCCAATCACTTATTCCATGAGAAAAATGATTGAATGAAGGTAAAAATAAGGGCAAAATGCAATTTCAAATTAACTGATACAAGGTTAGCGGTTTGGGGAAATAATTAAAAATGACAAATTTTCAAAAGTCTCCAAAGGTTGTTCTTGCACGTCGGTATCATAGTTACTGGAGTGAAGAGAATTAGAATAAAATTACATCATTGTATTTAATCCCTAAAGATGACTAATTGAAAAGGAGTTATTGGTGTTAACGGGCTATGCACTTTCTCATTCTGAACTTGCACATCTTATGACAGATAGCTAAAGTATCAATGTGAGGAATTACCTCATTTCACATGGTCTCAGTGGTGGACAACAGTTGCACTCTGAGTCCATTGCCAGCACCAGTAGGTAGTTTAATAATTCTGTATCACACATCATTTCATTTTAGATATTTTCCTGCCTTAGGGGTCTCAGCAGGTTGTTTTTTGCAAGTACTGGTGATATGTCAAAAACTACTCAAAGCCAAATGTCAAAGTCGACTTTATTGTCACATGCTGGAGTACTTTTATGCATTGGTGCAATGAGAAAGTAATGCAGCAGCATTGCAGGCACAGAGCAGCAGATAAGCAGCATTCAGAAGAAAAGCATAAGTTGTACATGAATTATATATAATGTTTACAAGAAACAGTGCAATTTGAATAAAAAAGAACATATTACCATCCCACTAGCCTCCGCGTCCAACTCATAATTCTCAGTAACTTCCACCATCTCCAACAGGATCCCATCACCAAGCACATCTTTCCCTCCCTCCCACTGTCCTCTTCCACAGAGATCATTCCCTACACAACTTCCTTGTCCATTCGTCCCGCCCCACTGATCTCCCTCCTGGGACTTATCCTTGCAGGCGGAACAAGTTCCACATCTCCTCCCTCACTTCTATTCAGGGCCAAAGCAGTCTTTCGAGGTGAGGTAACACTTCACCTGTGAGTCTGCTGGGGTCATTTGCTGTATCCAGTGCCCTGGGGTGACCTCCTGTATATTGCTGAAATCTGACATGGACTGGGAGACCGCTTCACTGTGCACTATGTTCTGTCCACTAGAAAAAGCCGTATCTCCCAGTGGCAGCCCATTTTAATTCCACATGCCATTCCCATTCCGACGTGCCAGTCCATGGTCTCCTCTACTGTCGCATTAAGGCCACACACAAGCTGGAGAAGCAACACCTTATATTCTGTCATGGTAGCCTCCAACCTGATGGCATGAGCATCGAATTCTCAAACTTCTGGCAATTTCCCCCTCCCCCACCCTTCATTATTCCCCATTCCCAGAACTCTGTCTCTCCTTGTCTCCTTGGCTGCCCATCAGCTCCCTCTGGTGCTCCCCCTCTTTTCCTATGGTCTTCTACTCTTGTCAGATTCCACCTTCTCCAGCCCTTTATCTCTTTTACCAATCAACCTCCCAGTTCTTTACTTCACCCCTCCCACTCTCCCAATTTCACCTATCACCTAACATCTTGTAGTTCTTCTTCACTTTCCCCCTCATCCTCTTACTCTGACTTCTCACCTCTTTTTCCAGTCCTGATGGGGGCTCTCAGCCTGAAACATCGATTGTTCACTCTTTTCCATAGATCCTGAGTTCCTCCAGCATTTTGTGTGTGTTGCTTGGATTTCCAGCATCTGCAAATTTTATCTTGTTTGTGATACAAAGGAAAGTCCATTTGTACTGCATAGTGGTCAAAGTGGTCTTTGGGAAAATGTTGAGTAACTACACTTACTAATTTATGGGGAATTGAAGCACATGTATGGTACACAGTACTCAATCATGAAGTTTTACCTGAGGTAACATATGACATATGTCTCAACGTCATACAATCTATTTTATTCAGAAACCCAGAACGCTGATGAGTGTGTCCAACAAATCAGAAGAATTGTGGAATCTCCCAGCATGCCTCTGCCACACTGCCTTATCCTGCAGCACCTAGTGAAGCACTTTTGTAAGGTGTGTCAGTATGAAGGTGCAAACCGTCTCACACCAAGGCTTCTGGGCGAAATCTTCAGTGATGTCTTGTTTAGGCATTCACTCTCAAGGTAAATGATGCTGTAATAACTTATAAGAAATTAATCCTTTTTCTTGTATTTCTTAATATACCAAACTGTGCATAAAAGCCATTTACCAGTCAATACACTGAATATTTAAAACAAATTAGCTTTGGGAAGTTATCAGTTTAACCTAAAAGTGATGCATGACTATATCCTTATGAACCAAAGCATGCCACTTGTATGCAGACAACAGAGCAAGGTGTTGGCTATATGGAGTTTATGGTGATCATGCATTTTAATTTGATATGATTGTGAGATTCTGCCACATGGAATGTGGCATTTTTTTCTAGATACCCTGAAATATATTTATAACTCCATAGTGGTTTCTTAGCACTAAGCTCCTGCAATAAATTCTCAGCATAATAATACCTTTTGGAAGATTGTGAAAATAGTAAGAAAGAAGATTCAAGGAAGGAGTTTTATGGAGATTATGTGTAAATAGTGGTGCTGGCAGTAACTGTGCTGATATATTTGTGGTTGCAGTCTATTCTTACACCAGACAGAAACATAATCTCATGTTTATCTTGTGTCACATGAATTCACAATGAGATATTTTATTCCATTTTGAAATGGTTTATGAGATTGGTTCCTCATAGTGCTGTATTTTAATTGGGAGAAGGAAAGCAAATCGACATGCCTTTTTTAATTGACTGTTTGGGATCGATCAGGGTTTATTTCACTGGATGAGTAGATCAAGTGCACTACTGTAGGTTAGAATGGTCCCCATTACAGTATAGTTCTGTGTGTTGTGTCTGATTGTAATAGGAACATAGAAAACCTACAGCACATTACAGGCTTTTCGGCCCACAAAGTTGTGCCGAACATGTCCCTATCTTAAATATTACTAGGCTTACCCATAGTCCTCTATTTCTAAGCTCTGTGTATCTATGCAAAAGTCTCTTATAAGACCCTATCGTATCTGCCTCCACCACCGTTACCAACAGCCCATTCCACACACTCACCACTGTTTAAGTAAAAAACATACTCCTGAAATCTCCTCTGTACCTATTCCCCAGCACCTTAAACCTGTGTCCTCTTGTGGCAACCATTTCAGCACCGGGAAAAAGCCTTTGACATGATCAATGCTTTTTATCATCTAATACACCTCTAACAGTTCACCTCTCATCCTCCGTTGCTCCAAGGAGAAAAGGCCGAGTTCACTCAACCTGTTTTCATAAGGCATGCTCCCCAATCCAGGCAACATCCTTGTAAATCTCCTCTGCACCCTTTCTATGGCTTCCACATCTTTCCTGTTGTGAGGCGACCAGACCTGTGCACAGTACTACATGTGGGGTCTGATCAGGGTCCTATATGGCTGCAACATTACCTCTCGGCTCCTAAATTCATTTTCACGATTGATGAAGGCCAAAACACTGTTCACTTTCCTAACCACAGAGTCAACCTGTTCAGCTGCTTTGAGCGTCCTATGGACTCAGACCCCATGATCCCTCTGATCCTCCACACTGCCCAATAGTCTTACCATTAATGCTATATTCTGCCATCATATTTGACCTACCAAAATGAACCACTTCACACTTATCTGGGTTGAACTCCATCTGCCACTTCTCAGCCCAGTTTTGCATCCTATCAATGTCCCGCTATAACCTCTGACAGCCCTCCACACTATCCACAACACCTCCAACCTTTGTGTTATCAGCAAACTTACTAACCCATCCCTCCACTTCCTCATTCAGGTCATTTATAAAAATCACGAAGAGTAAGGGTCCCAGAACAGATCCCTGAGGCACACCACTGGCCACCAAACTCCATGAAGAATATGACCCTTCTACTACCCCTCATTGACTTCTGCGGTCAAGCCAGTTCTGGATCCACAAAGCAATGTCCCCTTGGATCTCATGCTTCCTTACTTTCTCAATAAGCTTTGCATGGGGTACCTTATCAAATGCCTTGCTGAAATCCATATACACTACATCTACTGCTCTTCCTTCATCAATGTGTTTAGTCACATCCTCAAAAAATTCAATCAGGCTCGTAAGGCTTGACCTGCCCTTGACAAAGCTATGCTGACTATTCCTAATCATATTATACCTCTCCAAATGTTCATAAATCCTGCCTCTCGGGATCTTCTCCATTAACTTACCAACCACTGAGGTAAGACTCACTGGTCTATAGTTTCCTGGGCTATCTCTACTCCCTTCCACGAATAGGAAAACAACACCTGCAACCCTCCAATCCTCCGGAACCTCTCCCGTCCCCAAAGATGATGCATAGATCATTGCCAGAGGCTCAGCAGTCTCCTCCCATGTTTCCCACAGTAATCTGAGGTACATCTCATCCAGTCCCAGTGACATATCCAGCATGATGCTTTCCAAAAGCTCCAGCACATCTTCTTTCTTAATATCTACATGCTCAAGCTTTTCAGTCTGCTGCAAGTCATCACTGCAATCAACAAGATCCTTTTCCGTAGTGAATACTGAAGTAAAGTATTCATTAAGTACCTCTTCAATTTTCTTCAATTCCATATACACTTTCCCACATTATCATATAATGATAATGAGATGATGATGCAATCAGTGATAATGAGACCAACCTGTGTCCTAACAGACCACCTTTTGTTTAACAGTTACCTGTATTTTAGCTGACTTCAGCCACTGATAAAAGACAGGCTTGTGATGACATAAACTACAGTGATTTTAATTGAATAGAAAATTTCCTTCCTGACAGGGTATGAGATATTTCATAGTATCTTAATACCAAAAAAATCATCTACAGCGGTTGTGTAAAATGCTGAATAGCTGTTATGTTCCAGGTTATTGGAAATTTATAGTACCTTTAATCAAGTTTCTATAATTGGATCTTTATTTAATTAACTGAGAAATATGGGTGCTGGGCCAATATCCAGAGTGTAGAATATCATGAAGCTTGAACCATGTTGTTGAGAATACAAAGTAAATCAATGCTGAGGTTAACTTTTCAAAGTGTGTAATGGGTAGCAGAAATGAAAGGTGAGGATGGGTGGAAGAGAGAGAGATGGCAAGTCAGTTATCAGATTTTTATTTGGTATATTTCCAGTTCCAATCTCACTTGTTTGACTGACAAGTTAAAATTGGTGCAGCAATATTAAATAAATATTCTTCATTCCAGCAGTAAACCACCTCCAAACTTTTCAATGCAACTCTTTGTTGACCTGGCACATATCAGAGGACAACAAATCAAATGAACTTGTTTCATAGTCCAAGGCTGGCGCGTGATTATAAGCTTTTGTCAGCAAATCTGAAAAGGCAGAGGAAGCTGTAGAATAATGGGTCTATTTGAATTTCTCTCAGTGGCTTGCAGCATTACCATGTCGCACTTTTGATTACTATTTATTAAACACTTCACTGTTCGGTAAATTAAAGTCAGTGGCAAGAATTTGTAGAATGCCTATGTCATGCCAATGTTGTAAATTGTGCTTGGAACTGACATTCTGCCAGGCTGAATGTATACAGAAATGTTAAATGCTTGTTATATTTGCTTCCAGTGCTGATGTGAATCCAGAGCTCCACGTTAAGATCATTGAGGCGCTTATCATGACGGGAGGTTTGGCTGAAATGCAAGTAGCACCAGGTAGGAAGCCAATATTCTTTTTCTGTGCTATGAAATCTCCTTGGCAGATTCTTTTTTTTTCATCAACCAACATCATGAGGTATTTCTAAAAGCATCTTAAATAGCAACTAGTTACAATAGTCTCTTGTTGGCCTTTACATAGAATTCATTCAGATACAGAAGCTATTTTCAATATTTTTTTGGATTTCTTCAAGTTTGTCTGAACCACTGAAGTTTTTTCAAAGATGGTGCATGTGGGATCTTGACCTAATAAAGGAACACTGACTTTATGTGGACATATTCATCAGATTGATTTTTATTTGAATGGTTTGGAAAGGGACGATGATTTGTTATGGTGGCATTTCACACATTCTGCATTTGAATGTATTTTGTCATTGTGTCATTGCATCAAGCTGAAATATATCTTATTTGCCCTATTATCTTTCTCAAACTACTTGGATGATTGAACTGGATCCAGGCATAAAGCAAGAGGAATAAATTACCATTTTGATTAGCTTGTAAAACAGTTTGATATGGTACTAACTCATGCCTTATAACTAATCATAGATCAGTTGTTCTTATGTCCAATTGATCTGTACTGAGTTAGTCTGAGGCTGATGAATACCCATGAAACTGTACCTTAAGGGATCTTGGTGTCTGCTAGAAAATACAGGAAATACTGAGTCTTTTCACTTAGCAGGACACTTGTGTCTTCCAATTTGGATTTGAGTCAATCTCCATTGTCTTTAGCAAAGATTATACAGTAAAGTGCAAAAGTCCTAGGCCCCCTGGTTTTTTTAATATGATTTCACATGATACGGCTTCCATAGAGCTCTGATTTCAACATCGTCAAGGCTGTCTAGGATTACTTGGAGAGACAAAAGCAAGTGAGACAGCCAAAGTCTGCAGAAGAACTGTGGCAAGTTCTCCAAAATGGAACAACCACCAGCCAAGTTTCTTCTAAAACTGCATGACAGTATACCTAAGAGCATTGATGCAGTTCTAAAGGCAAAAGGTGGTCACACCAAGTATTGATTTGATTTAGTTTTTTGTTGTTTACTGTTTTTTGTAGTATTTTTTTGATATTTAGAAACTTTTCACTTCATTATTTTTGAAAGCATCTTCGCTTTATAGAAGTTTTTACATGTACCAAAGAATTTTGCACAGTACTGTTTATCTCCGAAATAAGCATAGTGTCTGTCTTATGTTGGGGGCATTGTTGTATGAGGAGTGAAATTGTGCTTCTGAAAGGAATAAATCAGAGCCTGCCTGATGAAAAGGAATATTTTCTCTATTATACATTTTAATTTCTGAAATTACAGCTATGTCTGCTTAAGTATATTGAGAGCTGTGTACTCTATTGTCTCCATTCCCAGAGACAAAATTGGATGGCACTCGTTCACTTTTATATGATAATTCTTAATTGAAAAATCATTTGAGTTGCTATTACCTACTGGCTGCTGGCTTTGTTCTGCAGATGGCCAATTAAGACTAAAGCAATTTGTAGTTAATTGATAAATGAATTTTGTTCAGGCACTTATTACTGTAGCTAGAAACTGCAGACACCCTTGTATTATTATGTTTACATTTGATTGGTGGCTTTATTTATTTTGAGAAATACATCTTTCCCCTTTCATTTTGTTGATCAAAGTACAAAGGGCACTTCGTGTATTCTGCTTCCAGTTTATTAGTCATTTAGAGTTCATCATGGGAAAGGTGGGAGGCTGTGTCAGAGATAAAAGAGATTGTATATGGTTATCTTTAGGAATGATAACTCAGAGCTTGTGTTATTTGAGTCTTGTGAAAGGATTCCGTTTGTTGTGTGATGTGGGAGGAATAGCTAAATGCCATGATCTATTTTAGTTGGCTGTATTTGCCTCATATTTTATGGGACTGAGCACTCAGATTATTTTTTGTATTTCATGAACCTGTTTTGTTAATATACAGCCCAAGAGTCAGTTTAATGGAACACCAGTTGTATTCCTTTCTGGAGTTTACAGGATCTAGAAGAAATTCTATGACAGAACAAAGAAACTAAATGTACCTATAAGATTTATCTCCTCATACAATCTATTGTATTATGTACTGTACTTGATTTTAGAGGGCAATGCTGTGTTACAGGAATTGAATTGACTTTATTATGTATATTGTTCATATACATGAGGAGTAAAAATCTTTATGTTATGTCTCCATCTAAGTGTGCAATGTGCAATTTACAGTAATTTATAATAAATAGTATGTAACAGGATAGTCAATATAACATATAAATACAATTGTATCAGCATGAATTAATCAGTCTGATGGTCTGGTGGAAGAAACTGTCCCAGAGCCTGTTGGTCCTGGCTTTTATGCTGCGGTACTGTTTCCCAGATGGTAGCAGTTTGTGGTTGGGATAACTCATGATCCAATGATCCTTCGGGCCCTTTTTACACACCTGTCTTTGTAAATGTCCTGAATAGTGGGAAGTTCACATCTACAGATGCGCTGGGCTCTCCGCACCACTCTCTGCAGAGTCCTGCGACTGAGGGAAGTACAGTTCCCTTACCAGGCGGTGATGCAGCCAGTCAGGATGCTCTCAATCATTCCCCTATAGAAAGTTCTTAGAATTTGGGGGGCCATACCAAACTTCTTCAACCATCTGAGGTGAAGGAGGCGCTGTTGTGCTTTATTCACCACACAGCCGGTATGTACAGACCACGTGACATCCTCGGTGTTGTGTATGCCAGGGAACTTAAAGCTGTTCACCCTCTCAACCCCAGATCCATTGATGTCAATAGGGGTGAGCCTGTCTCCATTCCTCCTGTAGTCCACAGCCGGGACTGTGTTTACAAGAGGCATGTTAGAGGCTGATTCCAAGAATAATGATCTAAAATAAGCCCATGAGCAAGAGGGAAAGATGCTCCTTGCTTCCACCATTATCATAATATAATTAGGATATTCAAAAAATTTCCTCTGTCTATTCTGGAGACATCTATGGTAAAGTATAGAATAGATTTCCTAATGCCTTGTATTTATTGTGTGTTCCCAAGCAGGCACCTACAGGTGCTCTGTCCTTTCTCACAAACATAAGAAACATGAAGTAGTCAAGCAGCGTAAAGAGAAAGAAGAAGAAAGAAAGTGAAATCAGGAGAACTTTTTCTGAGTGTGCTGCAGGCAGAATCTGATATCTGGTGCAGACTAATAATTGCAGCAGACATTCCCACCAGAGAAGTGCCACCTCCAACAAGGGAGAAACTGAGTAGGCATTCAATGAATCCCCATCTTCAACATGTTGTGAATTTTCATTGATGGAATGTGTAGTCAAGGCCTGGCAGTGCTCCCACTCAACTGTAGGAAAGAATTTGTTCTTCATGTAATACTACAGATATAGTAGCCACCCAAGCATATCTCCCATTTTATCTGGAGAGCAAAATGGAGGGATATGATGCGCACATCTCCAGAGGAAAGGGGAAACAATGTACTGAATGGAG
Source organism: Hypanus sabinus (assembly GCF_030144855.1). Lineage (NCBI taxonomy): Eukaryota > Metazoa > Chordata > Chondrichthyes > Myliobatiformes > Dasyatidae > Hypanus > Hypanus sabinus. The sequence continues at coordinate 41,353,434 of NC_082716.1, read as the reverse complement.
CACAATGAATCTTGGTCTATGCCTTTATGATCTTTTGATCAAGCTGTGCAGGAGCTCTGGGTTTACAAATACCGTATCATCTGATATTCTGTCTGCCTCTGGGACTGTGAAGGGTGGGCCCTGTCTGCATTTCAGTTGAACAGTGATAGTGAATCCTGTCAGGGGGTTCTCTGAATATTCAATCAAAAGTATTTGGCAGAATGGCTCATTAGCTGAAGTCTAAATTGAGCACCAAGACCATGCTTAGTTGCTAGTAAGAATCCTGACCAGCACCCCATCTCAACTCCCAGCGCTCTCTGTAAAATCCATTATGCATAGCCCATTTCTCAATACCACTCCAACAGTCCTAAATGTGACTGCGGTGGGAAAGAGACATTCAGGGTGGGACATCAGCACATCTCCTTCTGGAATATGCATCTGCTTCGAAGACCTGAACTACCAACCTAAAGTTTTTTCCATTTGTGCAAGACAGGACTCCCTGCATTTTGAGATATTCCCTGAAATTGAGAGAAATATCACCTGCTGAAAGACGTACCTTGGATCATCCCAAAACTTGTTTATTTTTCCAATACAAGTTTCTGTGGATAATGAAATGCGCATTCCCGTGTTTGTGGCATGCTGAGGAATACACACACATCAGGGAAAGGACAGGGTGGCATTCTCTTCTGCATACTGTGGTGCTGGAATTCTTGTTAAATACCCCTGAGACTTACTGCTCATGGAAGGTCTGAGAGAGAGAGAGAGAGAGAGAGAAAATAGTAAAGAAGTAATAAAAAAAAGCATGCCAACTTGTCAGGAATGGAATGAGAAGTCTTGTACTGTGACTGATGCACTGTATTATTTACTTGCAAATTTTATGAACTAAGTGCATTTTGATAGAGAAAGTACTGCAGATCACTATTGAGCAGGAAATTATAAAATTAGCTCAGAAGTTGAGTGAATAGGGTGAGGGACAACTATTTACAAGCCATTCTCTGTCAAATGGTAAATGTTATTAGCTGAAGAGAAGAGAACCAGATCAATTCCTGCAGTTCCTTTGCACACTCCATGGAATTTGTTGGAGGCAGCTTGTTGGGTTGATAAGGTGCCTTTGAGGCATCCTAGATCAAGATCTCTGGTTGGGAGCAGTTTAATTTTGCACGGCAGGTATTGAGCTTCCACTGCCACACATGGTTGTTGATTGACTTCTTCTGCAGTGGAAGGGGAGACCTGGCTGAGAGACACTTCTACACTGGAGGGCTATGGAGACTCAGTCAATACCTCAAGGTGGAGTCTGATAATTTTTTTTAGGTGGTGAGGAAATCAAGGGATATGAGGTTGATGTAGGAACATGGCACTGAGGTGAAAGATCAGTTATCATTTTATTGGATAGTGGAACAGACACCTGTTCCTAATTCAAATACTCTCAGTAGCAAATGACCTTTGTTTAGCTTTCACAATGTTACTGCTATTATTACTGCTAGTATTAAATATGGTCAAAGGCATGGGCTCAGTAATTAAAATGGGTGGCCACTGGGAGATCCCGCTTTTTCTGGCGGGTGGAGCGTGGATGCTTGGCGAATCGGTCTCCCAATCTACGTCAGGTCTCACCAATGTACAGGAGGCCGACCGAGAGCACCAGATACAGTAGATGGTACCAACAGACCCACAGGTGAAGTGACGCCTCTCCTGGAAGGTCTGTTTAGAGCCCTGAATGGTAGGAAGGCTTTTCACTTCACCCCTGCCCCTGCTTCCGATTTCACCTTTCACCTTTTGCTTCCTCCTCCCTTCCCCCCACCTTCTAACTGTGACTCCTTATCTTTTTCCCTCCAGTCCTGATGATGGATCTCGGCCCAAAACTTTGACTATATTCTTTTCCATAGATGCTGCCTGTCCTGCAGAGTTCACCCAGCATTTCATGTGTGTTGCTTGAACTTCCAGCATCTGCAAATTTTCTCTTGTTCTTGATGTATGCTGGTTGCGTTGAGTCAGATAGTATGGAAGATAATGAAGATGATATCATAAAGTTGAGCATTAGAGGATTTGAGCTGTACATCTTACAGTGGGAAAACTCTTTTTCTTGATTTCCAATTTAACCTTAACTTTATTATAGCAACTATACTTGGCTACAAATAACACTGGTGTTCAACTAGCATAATCAAGTTTAACTTGGCTGCGAGAATTCTAAAATGTATTTACCAAAGGTATATAATCTAGGCAAAACAAAGCTCATTATGATCTTGTTATAGTAGGGAAACTGTATTGTTTTCTTAATTTATTTGCCCAAGGCCAACATGATACACTCTCACAATTACAATAACTTTACTGAGCTGGTGACTATATATAGCACAATGTGAAATATAAACATTTCTATTAAACCCATGATATAATTTGAATAGTTTATTTTCCTAAAGTAAACTTTTTTGGTTATATGAAAGATCACTGACTCTTTGCCTTAGTTTTATTGACCACTCCTGTTGATTGAAATGGGTCATATGAGGGTGAGAGGAGCTTCTTCACTTCCTTTTGAATTATAGAGGTGTAACGTGATCCTGTCCCCAAAGAATAATGGCTCCCTGATACAGTATATTTGCAGGAAGTAAATTGGAAGTGGCCATCCACGAGATGCGGTAAGGCTCTGTTATCAGGCTTGTGGCAGATTTAACACATACTAGTTCATCAGAAATATTGGTCAAATTGATATCAACCCAAGCACTCCCTCAGCACTGCCCCTGTGCTGGCCAGTGACAGTTAGCTAAACTTTCAATATGCATGATACTGCTGGCTAGCAGGAAAGGCAGAAAAGTTACCTTTTCTGCATGGGTTTCAGAATTGTATCTAGCATTTTAAAACATATTTGGTGCTACACATAATTCTTTCCAAGTCAGAATAGGTTTTGAGAATTGCAGAGTTGAGCCCTTTCTGCAGTACGTATTTAGTTTTATTGCACTCTACATCAAGGAACTCTTTGGTCTATAATGTATTTTCATGATTGTTAATACGCAGTTAAGCAACCATCTGGTCTTTATAGCATGACAAACACATTATTTTTGACTGTGACTGGTGTACTGTGTGACAAAGGATCTTAAAAAAATTACAAAGGGGTTTCTATGTTATTATGTAGCAAAGTGCTAGTTTGGATGATTAAATGACAGAGGCCATGCTGTACTGCTGCTGTATTTTCCTGGAGTCCTTACAAAGGAGGGTCAGTACTGTTGCTGATGTCTACTGAAAAGAAGCCCACACTTTGCATGTATTGTTCTTCTGCAAATGTTAAATAGCATCTGGGATGTTGCTTCATGGATTGTGAATATTCAAACCAGACCTGCTGACTTTTTTGAACCGTTTTGCTGATGGCTCAGCGAGTTTGCTGAATTTGCTGAATAGCTAAGTTGGTTGGTGGCTAAGAAACCTCTCTCAGTACTGAGTCAGCTGATGTCAAGATGAAGCAGGAACAATGCCCTGGATTCCTGCAGATGACTGCTCTCCTGCTGTTGAGTGTGCACATGTAATTGTCAGTTGAGAATAGGACCACTGTTGGCTGTTTTCCAACAATTATCTAAACATACACTTTTCTCCCCCAACATGCCCCCTGTTTCTCTCCCCCTCAACTTCGACCTCACAATCTCCTGGATGTTGACAATATTGCTCAGGATGTGAACTAGTAACCTATAGCACACATGAATTGGAGCCAGGTTCCAGATTTTTGCTTATCTGCTCCTCAGGGGATTTTAGTTGAGTGAGGAATTCAGTGGGAAAGAGTAATAAAATTGACATGTCATCATGCCTTATAGACATGCAACATTGTAGCTCAACCACAAACATTATTCCATTTCTCCAATAGTTTGAAATGGAAAAGTAAACCTTGGCTTTTATAAAAATATATGTGTAATCCTTTTACTCTTTGGGTGATAAACAACAAGGAAAATGTTTCAATCCTATAACTCAGTCTTGGTTGTTCTGGTAGCTTTATGAAACTACAACATAATGTATTAGGTGCTTTGGATTATCAGTCTAGTCCTAATGAAGAGTCTCTGCCTGGAATGTCAACTCTGTATTCCTTTCCATGCATGATGTCTGATTTGCTGAGTTCCTCCAGCACTTTGTGTGTGTTACTCTGGAAGTTGTGTTTTGTAACTTCAAAGCATTCACTAATTCAAATGAAGATACGGGAGTCCAAAATGCAGGTCTACTTTCAAGTTTATTTTAAACAAGGTGAACACGTAAAAATGTGGAAGCGTGGTGATGTATGCAATTGACGTATTTAGACATATAACCCATAATAAGTTATTTAAACAAACAAGAATGCTTAATCAACCAATATACGAGTATATACAAGATTTATCAAATATTACTTAAATATTAAATGCACAGCATTGGATTTCCAGCATCTGTAGAATCTCTTGTGTTTGGATTCTTGCTCTATCTTTCCATTAATTCTGAGTCGTTCCAACTATCTACTATTGTAATATGCATATTAGTATCTTCCACTAGTTAACTGATGAAAATATTCATCATTTGGATGTCAGGGGTAAGTTTTTTGTGCAGAGAGTGGTGAGTGCGTGGAATGTGTTGCCAGTGACTCTGGGGGAGTTGAATACGACAGGGTCTTTTAAGAGACCCCTGGATAGGTACATGGAGCTTAGAAAGATAGAGGGCTATGGGCAACCCCAGGTAGTTTCTAAAGTACATGTTCAGCAGAGCATTGTGGGCCGAAGGGCCTGTATTGTGCTGTAGGTTTCCGATGTTTCTGTTTTTAATTTCTTCATGATGAACAACCTTTCACATTGACCAGCAGAGAATATTTTCTTTTTTGTTTTGCTGAAATCTTAAAAAACATTAATATTTCTAAAGCAAAATGATATTCAGATGTTCGTACAAAATGGTCACAATCTTTACAGAATACCTCAGAGATTATTGTAATTATTATTCATATAAATTCTTACATTTCTTTAACAAGGTTGATTGCGCAAGTCAAGCATTTAGTTTGGCACACTGATTTGGCCCAATAAAATTGCAATTTTGCACCAAACTCTGACCAACTGCAAACTTTATTTATTCAGATTTAATGTTTTATACATTCTATCATCATCAGATTTGCACATATTCTACAACACAAATTATTTCTGAAAAGTTGGGAAAAAAACTAAACTTTGAACTTAAATGTGCAGCGACAGATGAAAGAGAGGTTCAAAAGTTTGAAAATATGCATTGATTATTTTATTTGTTTGGACAAGGTATATAAATGTGCTGAATTTGCCATTTGCATGAAGATATTGTCATATGATTTATGCATATTAGACATTTCTAATTTATTATATCAATAGCCAGTTATTCTAACACATCCTTGGCGATTTGACTCTCAATTGCCATGGGTATTTTATAATGAGAAACAGACGTGTCTCCACTAAAAAAAACATTCACAGTTGGATTTTCAATAAGCCTTCTCTTGTTAGCCATGGTAATTGTAGACATAGCTGTTTCAAATGTGACAGTTTGACTCTCCACAGTGTCATGCCTAAAAGATAGGAAATCCAGCTCAGAGCTCAAACCAGGCAGGGTCATTGATGCATTTGCTAAAGAGAGAGGGAGGGCAAGCCCAGACAGTCAGTCAGCCCCTATCCAATGTCAAATGCAATTTGGGATGACTTTGCAGATGCTAGATGTGATTTATGAGGCTCTACTCCAAAACGGCTGGAGGAAATCGAATCTTTACCCATTTTCTGCACAGCTCAAGTGAGGAGATATTGGAAAAATGTATCTGAAGGGCACTGTCTTGAACTGGTTTAGAGCTTGGGAAGTTTATCAAAGAGCCTTTATCTGATCAAAGATCATTCACGAATGTCTGGGGACCAGGATGTGTCACTGGTGTATTGGATGACAAATACAAAAGTAAGGGTCTTGACATCAATTGTCCCTGTGGATTAAAAACTGGCGCAAAGCCAAACCTATGTCTGAACAATTAGGGGCCAGCTTAGATTTCCTGTTTATCTTTTCTGTAAGAGAGGTTAAGCTTTATTATAATGTTAATTTATTAGATTTTAACAAGAAAATCTTTTTTTGATGCATTCATTCAGTTAATTTCAATGTATTTATAGCCTTAAGGCTAAGTGTTAAAAACATTAAACTTTAAACTGGTACGTTTGCTTTTACATACACAATCCTTGTAATATCTCGTATTTCCACCCAGTTTATTCACCAATAATAGAGCAATTAAAATTTGAAATTCTCAGAATGGAAAGGGTGCAAATATGTTCTGAGGGCTGGAAGAGGTTAAGATTTTAAGTGAAAATTTAAAGTTGAGGTATGGCTTAACCAGAAGTTAATATAGATCAGTAGGCAAGAGGGTGCTAGGTAAATGGGACTTTATCTGAGTTCAGAAAATTGGAACATAGTTATAAAAAAAGGCCAAGAAAAGGGAGGGAATCAAGAATTGTATGCACCTGCTCTGCACAGACATTGATAGTACAATCCAAATGGGGAAACATCATCCCTAAGGCATGGTTGCTCACTCTCTCCTGTCTTGTCAGTGTGCTAAATAGAACTCTTTGCAAAGTGCATCAGGATGGATGTAGTCATTAAAGGAACATACCAAACAGTGGGAGCATTCAGAGTCAAAAGCTGCCTCTACATGGATAACATCACTCTCATTTTGGAGAGCACATTCATCATGTATGTGGGCAATATTTTGCCAAAGGCTGACCAGGCAGGTTCACTATCCTGCACATGAGCAATGGTATCCTTGTGCAGTGCAAGGCTGTCAGAGGTTTCCTTGCTGGGTATAGAGTAAGTTTGGACCAGCATGATCACCTATCCAAGAATGGGATTGAACATATTGATGATGATAAACGAGAAAATCTGCAGATGCTGGAAATTCAAGCAACACACAGAAAATGTTGGAGGAATTCAGCAGGCCAGGCAGCATCTATGGAAAAGAATATTGTCGATGTTTCGGGCTGAGACCCTTCAACAATTATATGTTCCTGGGTCCACCCGGACCGACAGACCTGAGTGCAACCCAGCCAGTAAGCCATTGTTTCTCAGAAGATTTAATACATTCCAGGATATGATGGAGATCAGTTTCTCTAAAGTCGGTTGCTGGTCCAGACTCTCCTGCTTGCTGTCATTCTAAATCTTCCTATAAGAGAACAGGAAGTTTCAGGAGGTGTGTCATCTATGACCTTTCTATGTGCAGACTGGCATAGAAGAAGTAGCTGCTCGTCAGTATGTCCGTGTGTCTGAATGTTACTGAGCCATCTTCTTCATAAGGGCTGTAGATTACAGTGCCCCCCTGCTTATTGGACAATGACCTAGGAGGATTCCAAGGCAAAGAACAAAGCTTGCTGGCTGTTCACCTCTTGGAATTCCTGTCGCACATTCACCATGACCCTGTCTCTATGACTGCAGAAGTAAAAGATTTTGCAAGTATATCCAGAGTTGACACAATCTTATAACCATACAACCATATAACAATTACAGCACAGAAACAGGTCATCTCGGCCCTTCTAGTCCGAACCAAACGCTTACTCTCACCTAGTCCCACTGATCCGCACTCAGCCCATAACCCTCCATTCCTGTCCTGTCCATATACCTATCCAATTTTACTTTAAATGACAATACCGAACCTGCCTCTACCACTTCTACTGGAAGCTCATTCCACACAGCTACCATTCTCTGAGTAAAGAAATTCCCCCTCGTGTTACCCTTAAACTTTTGCCCCCTAACTCTCAACTCGTGTCCTCTTGTTTGAATCTCCCCTACTCTCAATGGAAAAAGCCTATCCACGTCAACCTTATCTATCCCCCTCATAATTTTAAATACCTCTATCAAGTCCCCCCTCAACCTTTTACACTCCAAAGAATAAAGACCTAACTTGTTCAATCTTTCCCTGTAACTTAGGTGCTGAAACCCAGGTAACATTCTAGTAAATCTTCTCTGTACTCTCTCTATTTTGTTGACATCTTTCCTATCATTCGGTGACCAGAATTGTACACAATAATCTTTTCGATCTTGCTTTCTGAACTGCTAAGTCAAGGAAGTAGATATAGCTAGTTGTAGTGATAATATAAACCTCAAATGTGAATGCTTGTTTGCTGTTTTTTATTATAAATGTCGACCTTTTGAGTCACCTGGGAAACCTCAATGAAAACGATCCTATTGTTCTGCTATCCACAATGTGAAATAAGAGCAGGAAACAAAAATCATGTTTACTGTCATTCTGGAGCTCTTCAAGTTCAACATGATTTAACTTTTGATTGAACCAGTCACACATTAGACTGAATTTACAAATTACATTATTCCTTCAAAGGTGGGCAATATATGCCATGGACATTATGGCAATGCAAAGTGCTCAAGCAGAATTATGTTCTATCTGATCTTCCAGCAATGGTTTTCCAGGCACCAAAATATGATGTGCCAATTGGAGAAGGCTATTTCTGATGGTTAACTAAGAGTTAGTTAATAAAAACACTCACACTTGGCTGGCATATCTAAAAAACAATTCTGTTGCTGTTGCAGGTCCACTCAAACCTCCTACAACTATTGACAAAGATAGCTGGTTCGAAGTAGAAATAATAATACTGCACAAAATTCAAAACATACACTTCCTTGTAAATGCTATGTAAATGGGAATAACAGCCAGAATCACAAAACTACTTCTGGAAATACAAATACTATAAAACTAGCTAGGAAAGTGCATCACAATAAGAAAAAAGAAGTGATTTATTAGCGATTAATAATGAGCTTTACTTGTCATAGGTACATTGAAACATACAGTGAAATGCGTTCATTGCTTGAAATCAGATCAGTGAGTATTCTGCTGGGCAGTCCGCAAAAACGTTGCCACATTTCCGATGTCAACATACAGTAGCGTGCCCACAACTCACTAACCCAAAATATATATTTGACATAAAGGAAAGTAAAATGACCAGGTAATGACTTGTTTCGGCCAGCTGGCCATCAGGAAACCATGCTCCTATGATTTAGAACCCTTACGTCTCCTGATGGAGGCAAATCACAAAATGGTTAAAGCATGGAAGGAAGCAAGTTTAGGTGCAATGTCCATATTGGCTCAATGCAAATGTGTCCCCGTTCTCACTCCACAATAGATAGAATTATTTATTTTTCCCTGCAGATGCATTTCCAGCTCCTTTTTCAATGCTACAATCAAATCTGCCTCCAGTCCAGAGCACAAACTGCTCCTATCTCTACATTAGCTGAATTAAAAGATTAGATTCCCTTTTTAAGGAAAGCATATCAATTCTACTTTTCTGTAAATAGAACTGTTCAAATGGTTCTAAAACTGGAATAAGTCATACTGTTGTAGCAGAGCTCTTCTCTGCATCTTGTCTGTGTTGCAATTGACCTGGGGTGCTTGACCTGAATTCTAAAAGTAGAAAACATTTCCATTCTGCCATTGCTCACCCTGGTGAGCAGAGTAATTTATTGAAAGTCAACAGTTCATACAAGACAGAAGTTCCCATTTAATATACTTGTTCAAAAATATATTACATAGCCAAGATTAACCAGTGTTTATTCTATTCATTATCTGTGCTTTTGAAATTTCTTCTTCTCCAAATATTAGACTAATATACCTTTGACATTGAAACTGATCTGTCGTTACTCAGTTTGACAGTGCATGGAAGTTAAATTACATAATTTTGTAAAATTAAAGTAGATTTACAAAAACAACTGCAACAAAATTGACAATACCATCAAACTCTCACACATCCACGTAAATATAGATTGCTTTACTGAGCAGTTCAAGAACACAGTCCCAGGTTAAAGAGTGCAAATAGGCTATAAGATTCAATAGTTTCATAACCATCCTTCTCTTCATCTCTGCCTTTTTGGGATGTCTCTCAGGATCAAGCATGGCTCATTTCCACTCCAGTGCTGTAGGTTCTGGGGTGACTGATGTGGTCAGTGTGGGATGCACAGATTCTGCCGCAGTTGGGGCAGTGGGAGAGGTGGGTAAGATGTATAGTTTGTGAGATGATGTATTCCTTCCACTATTTATGATGAGCTTCTGTATATTTCCAAGGCCATAGAATCATAGAAGTTAGTGGCCGTTTTGAGACCATCATTGAATATTTTCCCTTCTTCACACAGTAATCTCTTGCAGTGGAAGAGTAGCAGGAAAGCACTGTGTTTTAATGGAGACTCAGAATTTTCATGGTGAGTGCTGGATACTGACAGCAGGAGAGACTAGTTCAGTAATGTAAGTTGTTTAAGAGCTGTTGTGTGATTCTACACATCCTCAGCAGCAAAAACTGATTTGAACCATAATGTGTTCCCCCTCATCTGTGGGCAATTCCTTCATGTCATTTCAGTTCCTTAACAAATATTCCATTGAATGCATTTTGGGAAAGAGTGTCCGGCCATCAATAGTCCAATACTCTAGGAGGCATTGTGTACAACAATATACTGAACCCTGCTTCTGGTTAATTTTTATATATATTTTTCCAACGGACTTCATTACTGCTTTGGTCTAAAAGATTGCCTGCAAGCACTGTCCCCTTACCTCCCTTTAGGCCATTTCTGCTGTCGTGAACTGCAGTTTGCATATGTTGGAAAATGTCTGTTGACAGCCCTCAACACTGACAGATTGCTGCAAACTCTAATGAATCCTCATGGCAGCTTTTGTTAGCTCACCCTTCAGATGCCAAAATGAAAGCCCTAAAACCTATTCCAGCTAATCCCTTGTGCAAGCATTCCCTGAAAGAAAAGTGCTTTGATAACACCACAGTGACACTGAAAGATGGGTTTATTGCATCGTGCTTCAACCACCACCTTGTGATTGAGATGCTAAACACAGAAGATAAAGGGCTCACATAAAGATGATAAAAATTAAGGACCAGAAAATTAAAAAAGCTATAAATACTGCAGGGATGAAGAATGATGTCACCTCATTTGCATGATCTGTAATTTCAAGCGACTTGCTCCTGAAGCTCTTGTATTGTGCAGCAGAGGGGAAAGCAATCAATAGAATCAGTCAATGTGTAGAAACATTGATAAAAGATTACCGTTGAATGCTTTATCTGATGTGGCTCAGAGCAGCAAGCTAAAGGGATGAGTAAAGGTACACTGAAGTACAGGTCAAAAAAATGAGTCGAGATGCCCTTTCTTACCAGTCTTGCATATTTCTATGAATATAGTTTTGATTTTTTTTTCCCCCAGGTTATCCTCCAAACAAAATCCATTGGAAAATGAAGAAAAAGAATTGTGATATGCCATTGACTGTTGGAGATGGCATCAATAGTAGCAGCTAATAATGTGCTAAGCTTTTGATGCCACTGTATATTTGTCAGATGAGCATGCACCTTGCATTCTGGAGACATAGAGTTGATTTTTTCCCTCTCTTTTTGAAGCATAAGCACAACAATTGTATTGAAAATAGGTAAGAAGTAGTATGCTCTCTGAATGTAGTCATTTTAATGTGCACAAATATTTAGTGTGTACGTGGCTCTGTGACCTCAATCTGCCACAGAGACTGAGAAATCGAAACATAATTGTACATGCTTTTTCAAGTAGCCAGCACAGAAGTGGCCTGATAAAGTGCTAAGAGTACTGGCGAACCATGGGACCATTCTGCCATTTCCCACTCTTCCAGATCTCCTTCATGGCTGTTCTTTCATGGAGTCCTAGCACTGGACATGAAGTGCATCCATAAGTGACAACCTGCCGCACAATCTTATATTGAAGGGAGTTGGGAGTTGGTGCTGAATATACACTTCCATGTTTTGTACCAACCCCTGCCACTCACACCCCTGTATGTGGCACTATGAGACCTAGGAAAAAAAAGTGAAGTGTTTTCTAAAATAAATTTATTGTTAGCATAGTTCAAATAGTGGAGAGAGGGTGGGGTAGACCAATTGCTTTTCTGCAGCTTATTATACTCCTCTGTTCACATTTTTAGTTCTGAAGAAGGGCCCTTGATTCAAAATGTCATCTGTTTCACTCTGCACTAATGAGACCCGACCTGCTGAGAGCTCCCCACATCCTCTACATTTGTTTCGGATTATCAGCAGCTGCGGTTTTTTTATTCTCTGACTAATCTTCAGTATCATCATATGTAATGCCTTCCAACATGCAAAAAATACTCAGTTTACCATGAAACATAATAATTTCAACAACATTGAAAATACCCACATGATCCTGCCAAAAAATCCCAACAACTACTCAGAATAATGCAAATTAGTATCATAAAATAAAATGAAATGAATAGTTTTTCTGTTGTGTTTGTTGATTGCTACCTCATTCATTTCAGGGCTATATCTCGTTTCAAGATGAAGAAAAATGTAGTCAGGAAGCTGAAACCTTCTCAATGACTTCCATGAATCATAGAAGACAGATATAAGGCAGGAAGCCAAATAGTAATCTTTATCAGGCCAATAAATATCGTAAACATAGCATCAAATTTTGAGGTCAGAATTCCATGTCCCAACCATGTATAAAATTTGTAAAAGGTACTAAGACAAATTGCAGGGATAGAGCTATAAAAAGCATCTTTTATTAAAGGTACTCAACTCTGAATGAATTGCAACATTTCAAATCACATTGCATGTTATGTTCAAATCTTAAAAGCATGCCAATATATGTATATCATATTATGTGGTTATAACTCATAAATACAATTATAGAATCAATTATTCATTGGCACATGAAATTATGCAATCTCTAATTATTGACAAATTATTAATATACACTCCTATAAATGTAACCAATAACACATTCACCCCGTTCTTTAGACTTTTAGATTTTTCATCTGCAAGTTGATATCATCTTCAGCAAGAGTATGGCCTCTGCCAGACTCCTTTAAAAATGGCATTACCACAGCATCATTTTCCAAGACTTCTGTCCTATTTGTGAACTCCTGAAATGAGATTGACAAGGTCCTAGAACACCAGTGAACATAGCGAGTACAGCCTTTTCATTATGTCCTTCATATCTAAGAAGAATCTGATTAAGCCATGAAGAATTCCGGGAGGTTACTCTCCAGAAATATTTTCTTGTCATTTGTCTCATCTTGTTCTGCATTTGCTACCTCAATATAATTGTTTCAAGACAATACATGTATCACCAATTCTAAACACAAAATGTTGATCTAACATGGGCTTAGTAATTCTATGCTTTCAGCTACAGTTACTTTGCCTCATTACTCGAAACCATATAATCAATCAGCATAATTTCTATTTTAGTTTCTCCTTAATTTCACTACTTTGTGCCTTTGTTTTCACTTTGATGTCCTACAGACATTTGGCCTCCTTTTCCTCTCCTCTTCTTTTGAAGTGTCAAAGCCCATAAGTCAATAGACATAGGAGCAAAATTAGGCCATTCAGCCCATCAACTCTGCTCCACCATTCCATCATGGCTGATCCTGGATCCCACTCAAGCCCATACATCTACATTCTCGCCATAACCTTTGATGGCCTGACTGATCAGGAACTGTCAACTTCCATCTTCAATATACCCATGTACTTGGCCTCCACCATATTCTATGGCAGAATATTCCACAGATTAGTACAGTCTGGCTAAAAAAAAAACCCACCAAAGGAAACATCCTCTCCAATGCATCCCCTCTTTCAGCTATGACTCAGTGATGCACACAATATCATACCGACCAACCTGTAATTGCACCACAAATTCATCTACCTTATTCTGAATGCTACATGCACTTCAATACAGCACCTCTGTGGTACAATTTAACTCTGCTCTGTCTGCATTTACATCCAACCACTGGCTTGTCCTTCCTTCATGTTACATCCATCATCTACTTGTAAACCTGCTGGCTCATCCTCAGCTCTCTCGTACTGGTTCCCATCCTCCTGCCATATTAGTTTAAGCCAATTCTAACAGCCCTAGTAAACCTGCCCGCAAGTATATTGGTCCCCCACGGATTCGAGTGCAACCCTTCCCTTTTGTACAGGTCATGCCTGCCCCAGGAGAGGTCCCAATTATGCAGAAATATAAATCCTTGCCACCTGCTCAATTCTTCAGCCACACATTTATCTGCCACCTCATTCAATTCCTATCCTCACCGCTGCGTGGCACAGGCAACAATCCGGAGATTACTACCCTTGAGGTCCTGCTTTTCAGCTTCCTTCCTAACTCCCTGTATTTTTTTTTTCCGGACCTTCACCCTTTTTTTAATCCATGTCGTTGGTACCTATGTGTACCAAGGCTTCTGGCTGCTCACCTTCCCTTTGAATACGTTCAGAAGCATTGTGGATCCTGGCACCTGGGAGGCAAACTGCCATCTGCGTTTCCCTTTCACACCCACAGCATCGCCTATCTCTCCCCTTGACTGTAGAGTCCCCTATTACTGCTGCCATCCTCTTCAGTTCTCTACCCTTCTGAGCCACGGTGTCAGACTCAGTGCCAGAGGCATCCCACTGTTGCTTCCCCCAGATGGGCTGTCCCCTGCAACAGTACTCAAAATCAAGTATCTGACTTTCACAATCTGACGTTTTCCCTTCCCTCTCCTGACAGTCACCCATTTAACAGTCTCCTGTAGGCTTGGGGTGACTACCTCCCTGTAACTTCTGCCTGTCACTGCGTCACTTTCCCTAGCAAGCTGAAGGTCATCAAGCTGCAACTCCAGTTCCCTAACACTGTCTCTTAAGGAGCTGTATCTCAATGCATCTGGAGCAGATGTGGCCATCAGAGAGAATGGAAATCTCCTGGAAATCCCATATGTGACATCCAGAACAGAACACCGACTCTGTAGACATACTCCCTACTCTCTCAAGAGTTAATTCAGAAAAAATAAGAAATAAGGAATAAACTTACGTACTTACCTTGCCTCTGCCTTTTCTTGCTGAAACCCTGTTGAGCCAAAGCCTTACTACTCTGACTCAGACTACTCCAAGATGACTGCTCCACAAAGTGGTATTCCTCTTTTATGGAGATTGGCTTTTTAAAGCTCTTCACCTGACCTGTGCAGAAACACTTCTGCTGTGTTGGCACAAAGTCCAATCAATGACTCCCGTGGAATAAAGTCCCTGCTTTTAAAAATGCTTCACCAGATCTGCGTGGAAACACTTTTGTTGTGTCTGTGCAGTACTCCAAGTCACCTTTCTGCATGTAGGAGAATGAGGAGTGGCCTTATAGAAATGTTTAAATTATGAGAAGCTAACATAAGTTGGATGGTAACAGTCTTTATGCCAGGGTAGGGGGTCCCAAGATAAGGGGCAGAGATTTAGTGTGAGAGGCATTGAAAGGACAACGTTTTCATGCAGAGGGCAGTGAGCATATGAAACAAGCTGCCAAAGAAGGTGTGTACCATAGTAACATTTAAGATACATGTAGGAGCAGGGTTCAAGGGAATATGGACTGTACAATGGGATTTGTGGCTTGCTTTGTGGT
Source organism: Hypanus sabinus (assembly GCF_030144855.1). NCBI lineage: Eukaryota > Metazoa > Chordata > Chondrichthyes > Myliobatiformes > Dasyatidae > Hypanus > Hypanus sabinus. The sequence goes on along the minus strand of NC_082716.1, from coordinate 41,338,089 downwards.
ATCATGCTCAACATGGACTGGTTGGGATGAAAGACTTCTATCAGTGCTACATTGCTCTATGATTCAATATTGTAAACATACTTTGAAACATCCAATTAAGTGTGATCTTCGGTGTGAAACATTAATTATCTTTCTCTATCCAAATGTGTTGCTGAGTATTTTGAGCGTGTTTTATTTTTGTTGTTTATTTGTTTTTATTTATGTCCAGTATCTGCATTTTTCCTTTTGATTTTCATTTTAGTCTATTCAGTAACTTTGTAGCTATAAAAAGCTCTATTGACAAAATCACACACAAAATCTGGAGGAACTCAGCAGCGCAGGCAGAATCTATGGAAATGAACAAACAGTTGACGTTTTGTGTCCAGACTAGACACATTTCTCCAGAATTCACTCAGACTCATCTTACCCACTTCTTTTCATCTGTACTGGATTGAATTGGAATGAAAGTGTTGAGCCTTTTCTTTTATCTCTAATTCCATGGTAAATGCTTGCCATTTGCTTCAATTTCATAGCTATTAAAGTACTAAGTCACCCTTCAAATGAGCCTTTGATCTGTGCAATTGATAACCTGTCCTTCACTCTGAACCATCTGACCAACAACCTGGGTTCACTCCTGTTGGTGAGGAGTTTCTGCTTTCTCCCTGTTCCTGCATGGGTTTCTTCACACGTTACAATGCAATGTGTGCTCCATGCATTCTCTTAAAGTTGATATTGTTGACTTGCATTACAGATACACCCTTGGGGATATCACATTCTGTTTAACTCAATTCTAATCATCATACTGCTCAATATTTTCTCAGTCTCCATTACACGCGAATTCTCTCTGCAGAATCGATCTTCTGATAGCTTACCTTGATCACACCTATTTTCACTGTATCCTCATTCCAATTTTACCTGGAAATACTGATGTCATTTTCTATCACTGTTCCATTGGTGCTATAGATTGCAATTCTATATGTCAGTGTTTCTAAAGAATAGCCTTCTTGCCAGCTCTGAAGCCCACCTCAGCTCTGATTAGTTTGGGACCGTGAATAATGTAGAAGGTACTAATGCATCCAGAAGCACGAATGGCTCCTGAATCTCTTCACTGATCCTTTCCAAATGCAGAGTGCTTGAACCTGAATGATTCAGTCACCCATAATTGATTAGTGCATGCAAAAGGACCATCTGCTTTCACTGGCAACTTGTATCTCCACCATTATTCAATGAATCCCTCCCCGACAATGGTCCAACTGAATTCTGCAGACACTGCCATGAAATGAAATTTGATTATTTTCAGTAAAGGATGCTTGGTTGGTAGCTCAGCTCAATTATGTGTTTTAGTCTGCAGCCATGATATCTGGTGCGTGGTTACTGCAAACAGGTCGTGCCAGATGGACATGATTAAATTCCTTAAGGAGGTGATTAAAGTTATGTTTGGGAGAATGTCAACTGACGTTATTTACATTGACTTCCAGTAGGAATATGATCCATTTGTCAAAGTTGACTCTCATGGGAATGCAAGCAAGCTATTGTTGAGGCAAGCAAAAAGCCCAGTGTCAAAAGGAAAATAGCTCAGGTTTGAAGGATGGACTCCAGCATTGTGCACATGCATGATTTCCTGGGGTGGAGGTCAGCAAGAGACTCATATATTGCCTTTTAATAGGCAGCAAGGCAGAAACACTTCCTTATAGAACAATGTCCATCACCGACTCAATTCAATTCAATTCATCTTTAATTGTCATTCAACCATACATGAATACTCATGAATACAACCAAACGAGACAGTGTTACTACGGGGCCAAGGTGCAAAACACAGTACTAACAGTCACACACAGCACAAAGCACACATAGCACATCACAGACAGCAAGCACACAGAGGTACCAGTATGATACAGCCACACAATAAAAGAGTTCAAACTCAAGCTATCAGTGCCGCAGAAATTTGCAGTCGATGGCAATATAGTTTGCCTTCTGCCGAGCAGACAGCACCATCTCCAGCTCGGATGCTACACCACAGCGCCCCCAGTGGAGAACCCTGGCTCTGACACTTCTCTCTTGGTGGCTGTAAACAAGCTGTAAACACCATGGTTTGAGGCCTAGTGCTCGCTGTGACCGAGGCCATACAGCTTTCCCGCCATCCACCTCGCTCTCTGCCAATAAATCAGTGACTCAGACTTGTGGCATTCCACGTTGACAATGTCCAAAAGGGTCTTGCAATCACAAGAAAAGCGACCAAGACAGTCACTCACTTTTAGACTGTATGCCTCCTTCAACTCGAGCAGCAGCATGATGTGCAGCTCCTTCATTTTCTCCTCCAACAAGCAACTTGCTGATGATGTAGACACGTAGTACTTTTTAATGTATAGCGGGATCTTGCGATCATCTTTTGTTGACCTTGTAGAAGCCGCTGTAACCAAATGCACCTCCATATTACTGGAAGACTGTGTGACATCTCACCTACTAACATCCATGCAGAGTGTATGACTCCTCTCCATTTTTATAAATAACCCTGGATGGGTAAGAAATCCCATTCCTGTTCATTAAAGATTTAAGAGAAAGTAAAATGAAAACAATACTGATGGAAATATTAAACTATGAAGTTGCTTAATAGATTAAGAGGGTAGCCAAATTTGGAGAAAGCAGATTCCAATGCATGAAAAATTAGAGCAAACAGATTTCAATGTAAGGTCATTAATTTGAATATAAAAAAAACCTATCAGTAAATATCATGAAAAGCTGGAAGCTGTGGAGATCAATGCACATAGCTCCTAAATCAGGAAGTAATCGAGTCAAATAGAATTTATTGGACTGGACTACAACTACCTGAAGCCCAGTTTGACCACATCTGGAGTATCTGCACATCTGGCTACCACAGCCCCTGGTTAAATATACCGGGAAGGGAGCGAGTGCAGTGTAGATATACAGGAATGAGGTGTGGACTTCAAGGTAAGAATTGGGTTTAGAAAAGATTATACAAACTTTTGTCCAATCTTGAATGTTGAAAGTTAGAGTGAATAAATTAAAATATTTAAGGAATAAAGGAATATTGATAGAGTAGGGAGGGTGGAACAGCTAATATTATCAAGAGAATATTGGACTAGAGCACATTATCTGTAAATTAAGGCGGAGTTTTCAGGGGTTAAGCTAGAAAATACTTCTCCATGTAGGGAGTGCTAGAAATTCAGAATGATCTTCCTCAGATAGCAATTGAAGCCAGATCAAATGGCACATCAAAGAACTTTGTGTTCTTCACTCTCCCCACAGCAGAACTATTAATGTGCGGTGGGGAATGGTGGACCTGGGCCTTCCTGAACTTCACAGTTATCTTTCTTATCTTGTCCAGTTTGAGAGTCAGATTGTTCTCTCACCGTTTGATGAGCCTCTCTGTTTGCTGACGCATCATTGTTGCTGATGCAGCCAACCACGATAGTATTATCAGTGAACTTGATAAAGTGGTTTGAGCTGAATCTCACCGTGCAGTCATATGTCAGCAGCAGGAACAGCAGCAAGCTGAGCACAAAGCCCGGGGGTGGGGGAAAACCAGTGTTCAGCATAACGGAGCTGAAGATGTCATTGCCAACTCAGACTAACTCAGGTCTTTCCATCAAGAAGTCCAAGATCCAATTACAGAGAGGGAGGGGCATTGAGACCCAAAGGGCATAGTTAACTTACCGTCTTCTGAGGAATGATCATGTTAAATGCAGAGCTGAAGTCAATGAACAATATCCTGGTGTTTGAGACATTGCTTTCTCGATGTGACAAGACAGAGTGGAGGACCGAGGTGATGGCATCATCAGTGGGCTCTATGAGTGGTAGGTGAACTAGAAAGGGTCCAGTGTAACTGGAAGGTGAAATTTTATTTGATCCATTACCAGCTGCTCAAAGCCCTGCATGGTTATTGAAGTCAGTGCCACTGGGTGGTAATCATATTGGCCAGTTACTAATATGGGTAACTGCTTGAAGCCTGCAGGGACAGTGGACTATTTCAGAGAGATATTTAGCACCGCCGTTAGCTGAGTTGTGCCGTCCATCAGCACCTGATCAGTTATGTTTTCCGCCACCGCAGCTTTGCAAGGGCTTACCCTGGTTAGGATCCTCCTCTCCTCGGCTGTGGCCAGACAGGGTGCCTGTCCCTCAGGGGAACAGGGAGTTTTCCTTGATGTCACATCATTCAGTGCACAAAATTATCCAAAGAACTGTCTGCATTCAGTCGCTCAGGAAGGGTGGCTTCGCTGTTGTCGACGTGCAAGTGGACTTGGCATAGCTTATAGTTTGCATACCTTGCCACACTTCCTACATATCCTCGGCATCACAAAGGTCTCTGTGGGATTTTTGTGTGTATTCAGACTTTGCATTCCCAATGGCATGAAAGAGCACAGCTCTTGCGGACATTAGAGTTATCTTGTTCCCCAGGTATAGCATCCTGGTCCATAAGCAGGGCATGAACCTCTGCAGTCAGCCATGGTTTCTTGTTTGCTTGGCAGCGTAGTGTTTAATCACAGCAACATTCTCAGTGCCATTTCCTATGCAGCCAGCCACTGATTCCACATATTCATCAATGTTGATATGATGATTGTGGGTGGCTGCCTCCTCAATAGGCTCCATTATGAACTTGCAAAGCAATCCTGCAATGCTGAGGTGGCATCTCCTGGCCAGGCCCTGATCTCCATGTGAACTGGTTGGATTCGTTTAACCAGTGGTCTGTTATGCAGTGATGAGCAAAATGCAGATGTGGTCTGAGTATCTGAGGTGAGGGGCAGGAGGCAGCCTTGTGGGCTCCAGGAATATTGGTATAAACCAAGTCGAATGTATTCTCTCCTTTAATTGCATAGTTCACATGCTGGTAGAGCTTTGGCAGGACTGTTTTCCAGCTGTCATGATTGAAGTCACCAGAAGCAATGAAGATACCTTTGGGGTTACTGGCCTTGGGTTGCAGCTCCCGCAGTGCTTCCCCAGCACCCAGCACAGCTCCCGCAGTGCTTCCCCAGCACCCAGCACAGCTCCCGCAGTGCTTCCCCAGCACCCAGCACAGCTCCCGCAGTGCTTCCCCAGCACCCAGCACAGCTCCCGCAGTGCTTCCCCAGCACCCAGCACAGCTCCCGCAGTGCTTCCCCAGCACCCAGCACAGCTCCCGCAGTGCTTCCCCAGCACCCAGCACAGCTCCCACAGTGCTTCCCCAGCACTCGTATGGGGTAGGGAAGGGATGTACACAGCAATCATCACAATGTCAGTGAACAGCCTTAGCAAATAGAAAGGCCTGCACTTCACCATTAATAACTCTGTTTGCAGTGAGTGGTGGGCCATTCACACACCAGTTCTTATGATGAGACATATAGAACTCCTCAGCAGGCCTTGCTGGAGGTCATATCATTTCCATCAGCCCAAAAAGAGATTAGGCTTTCTAGCTGCATGGCCGAGTCTGGAATGGCGTCCTGTTTCTGTCAGGACGAGTGTGCAGCAGTCCCTCATTTCCAGCTGGCTCAGCCGCAGATGCAGGGTACAGTACTCTATTTTGCTCTCTGGTAATCAAACGTTAGCAAGTAGAATTGTTGGCAGCATGGGACTACAGGGATCCACCTTTAAGACTCGCTCGAGCTCTGGCGCACTTACCACGCCTCTGAGTTTGAGCTCGATGACTGCTTCCCTGAGTCGCTGTCTTAGACTGCAGCACAAACTGAGGGCCCGCTCCCCACGTTAGTCCATAACTGCACAGCATCTTCAATATTCTGCTTACTGATGAGGTAGACTTGCAGATTTTATCATCAGCAGCATTTTCCAATCAGAGAAAAGATGAATAGGACAAGAAATTTCACCAGGAGTGGCCGCCATGACCGAGCACACTACCATCTTGTGAGGAACTGTACTTACCTGTGGCCTGATGTGGAGGGCAACAATCTGACAGGATATCTGAGGGCAAGTTTCCTGAGAAACCTGGTGAGATCTCTGGGTGATGACCAGTTCCCCTCCATCTGGCTGAACAGGTCTGCGCCCTCAATAATTTCTCTTCCAGCTCCTCCCACATTCTCCAAACTCACAATATAGCCATGGGCCCCATCTATGCCTGCCTTTCCGTTGGAAGTGCTACATCTGCCCACTCACCTCTTCCCTCACCTCCATTCAGAGCCCAAATTAGTCCTGCCAGGTGAGGCGACTATTCACCTGTGAATCTGTTGGGGTCACCTATTGTTTCCGGTGCTGCTAATGTGGCCTCCTCTACGTTGATGAGACCCGATGAAGATTGGGGAACCACTTTGTCAAGCATCTTCGCACCATCCACATAAAGCAGGATTTCCCAATGGCTAATCATTTCAATTCCAATCCCCATTCTCATTCTGACATGTCAGTATATGGCCTCCTCTTCTGCCATGATGAGACCACTGTCAGGTCAGAACAACATCTTATTTTCCAACTACTTCTCCAATACCCGGTAATTCTCCCCCTTCCTCCTTTTTCATTTCCCCAGCTGCCCCTCTTGCCTCTTCTCCTCACAAGCCTATTACTTTCTCTGGTGAAACTCCTCTTTCCCTTTCTTCCATGGCCTTTTTCCTCCCTTCTATTAGATTACTTCTTCTCCAACCATTTACCTTTTCCATCTATTACCTCCCAGCTTCTTACTTAATCCCCTCCCCCACCCGCCAGGTTTCCCCTATCACTTTCTAGTTTGTACTCCTTCCCCTCCTCCCTCTTTTTAATTCTGGCATCTAATCTCTTCCTTTCCATTCTAATGAAAATTCTTGGCCCAAAACGCCAACTGTTTATACATTTCCATCAATGCTGTCTGACCTGCTGAGTTCCTCTAGCATTTTGTGTGTGTTGCTCTGGATTTCCAGCATCTGTAAAATCTCTTGTGTTTGGGGCCTCAGTGTGCAGCACACCACTGAGATCCCACCCACCCCCAGACTCCCTGACAGCTTTGATAATAGCCAAGGCTAGTGAATCTTTGGCTTTTGCACACATTTCTATGTCTCTTGTGCTTAGAGGTATTTGAAAGCTATTGAAACTGCAATAAATAATTCAAAACTATTAAAAGCCTTTTTTAAGTTTAATTTAAAGCAGATTAAACATGAAGAAACAGTCAAAATATTTAAATAAAGTATTATGTATAATGTTTTTTTTAAAAAACTCTTATTTATATCCATGAAGTCTCCACTCCTCAACTAGATCTGGTTGGTGTAGACTCAGAGAAGCAGATCCACGTTGTAATACTAGTGATATCCTACTTCAGTGGATGTCACCCATCGTATCTCTGACCTGCAGTCAGTCTGTATAGGTCTAAGACGTACTTAGTTGGAAGCAACTGATCAGTGACATCTGCCTTCAGAGCCGCAGACCACCATCTACTTAATTCACCTTATATTTATATAAAAAACTGTTTTGTTGAACATCAATTAATCATGGAACCATAGAACACTACAGCACAGTACAGGCCCTTCAGCCCTCCATGGTGTGCCGACCCATATAATCCTTAAAAAAAGTACTAAACCCACACTACCCCATAACCCTCCATTTTTCTTTCATTCATGTGCATCATGTTTCCATTGCTTACATCTCAGTTTAAGTAATGACACCTTTGCCCTTTAAGAGGAAAGCATGTTGAGCTAGACATCAGATTAGTATTTACTTTCTAGAGTGAGTGAAGCTGTGATATAATTTTTCGCTCTCGCTAAAGTTCTTCTGATAGAAGCAAAATGAATGGGAGCATTGTCAGATAGAACTCCCTGTGTGTGGAGGAAATAATAAAACACCAGTCTCAGTTTTCTAAATGCAGGCATTGTGGAAACAAAAATGGAATACAATGGATTCCGGTTAATTGGGCTATTGATTAATCGGGACGACTGTAAAAGAACAAAAGCTAATCAAAAAAATAGTCAGGATTTCCTTTAGTTATTTGGGTTACCTTGATGCTTAGACACATACACTGCACTTAGAGCAAACAGTTTTTAAATAGCATCAGCTGTGTGTGAATGTGTTCAGAAAGTAGTGATTTTTGTCACTGATCGTTGGTGAGAAATTGTTGAGACAATTCAGAATTAGAATTAGAATTATTATCACCGGCATGCGACGTGAAATTTGTTAACTTAGCAGCAGTAGTTCAATGCAATACATACTCTAGGAGAGAGAAAAATAATAATAAACAAAATTTAAAAGATAATAATAATTAATAAACAAGTAAATCAATTATGTGTATTGAATAGACTTTTCAAAAATGTGCAAAAACAGAAATACTGTATATTTTAAAAAGTGTCCAAAGATTCAATGTCCATTTAGGAATTGGATGGCAGAGGGGAAGAAGCTGTTCCTGAATTGCCTTCAGGCTTCTGTACCTCCTACCAGATGGTAACAATGAGAAAAGGGCATGCCTTGGGTGCTGGAGGTCCTTGATAATGGATGCTGACTTTCTGAGACACAGCTCCCTAAAGACGTCATGGGTACTTTGTAGGCTCGTGCCCAAGCTGGAGCTGACTAGATTTACAACCTTCTGCAGCTTCTTTCAGTCATGTACAGTAGCCCCTCCATACCAGACAGTGATGCAGCCTGTCAGAATGCTCTCCACGGTACAATTATAGAAGTTTTTGAGTGTATTTGTTGCCATACCAAATCTCTTCAAACTCCTAATGAAGTATAGCTGCCGGCTTGTCTTTTGCTCATTGTGGATTCTAGCATTTAGGCTTGGAGATGCCAGAAATGGCCGGGAATGAAATTAAGTGATCTCATTATTTCAACAAGTTGGGAACAATGAAGAATTTGAAGTTAGCGATACTCATCTTCAATGTTACAATGGAAATGAAGATTTGAAGGATGCAATAATCGAGAACATTGTTTCAAGGTAGCCCACTAACTGCACTAGGTATTGGCCCGATTTTGTTCATTTACGATCAATCAGAAGAACATGTCAGTGTACGCTGGATGAATTCCTCCGATAACTATTAGGAACAAATACACAATTTTATCGTACTGTAGTAGTGTTGGCAGTGTTCAGATTTGTACTGAACAAACTTATAAATTTACATAATTTATTACTCAATTATATGGTAGGTTGCGCCGGCTGGTGGCATAGTGGTATCAGCACTGGACTTTGGGGCAGAACGTCCCGAGTTCGAATCCAGCCGGCTCCCATGCACACTTTCCATCTGTGCTGGGTTGAGCATCGAGCTAGCAACTCGACCTCGTAAAAAAGAAATTGCTTTCTGCAGAAACATCAACAGCAAAAAAGTTGATGGCCTATGCTGTCTCGTGAGTTGAAAGGCAATTTCTCTCTCTCTTATATGGTAGTTTGCCTTTTTAATAGGCAGTAATCATAAAAGATAGAATTCACCCTGCAGTTTGAGAGGGAGTAGCTAAAGCCAGATGTGTTAGCATTACAGTGGAGTAAAGAGGCATACAGAAGCACGAGAAAGGAGCTGGCCAAAGTTGATTGGAAGGGGGGACACTCTCAGGGATGGTGACAGAACAGCAATATCTGAAGTTTCTGGGAGCAATTTCAAAGGCGCAGGACAGATGCACCCCAGAGCTGAAGAAGTATTCTAAAGGGAGGAGAGAATTGGAATGCTTTTAAAACCCAACAGAGGAATACTAAAATAAGCTGTAAGGAGAGAAAGGATGAAATATAAGGGAAATCTAGCCAATAATATGAAAGAGGATACAATTTCTTTTTCAGGTATATAAAGTGTAAAATAGAGGTGACAGTGGATATTGGGCCACTGGAAAATGACCATGGAATGATAGTAATGGGGGAAAAAGAAATGGTAACCAGACATAATGAGTAGTTTTCGTCAGTGGAAGAAAGTAACAGTATACCAGAAATTCAAGAGTGTTGGGGCAGAACTGAGTGGTGTCTTCTCCCTTCCTTTCCAGTCTTGAAGAAGGGTCTCAGCCCAAAACATCAACTGTTTTTTCATTTCCATAGATTCTTCCTGACCTGCTGAGTTCCTCCAGCATTTTGTGTGTGTTGCTCTGGATTTCCAGCATCTATAGAATAGCTTGTGTTTAAGAAGTGACTGTAGTTGCTATTACTAAGGAGAAGGTAGGTGGGGAACTGAAAGTCACCTGGACCAAATAGACTACAGTGCACAGTTCTGAAAAAGGTAGCAGAAGAGATTGTGAAGGCATTAGCAATGATATTTCCTGAATCGCTAGGTTCTGGAATAATTCTGGAGGACTGGAAAATTACAAATGTCACTCCTCTCGTTAAGAAGGGAGGGATGGAGAAGAAAGGAAATTATAAGCCAGATAGCCTGCCTTCAGTGTTTGGGAAGATGTTGGAGACCATTATTAAGGATGAGATTTCGGGGTCCTTGGGAGGCACATGATAAAATATGCCAAAGTTAGCATGGTTTCCTTAAGGGGAAGTTTTGCCTGACAAATCTGTTAGAAATCTTTGAGGAAATAACAGACAGGACAGACAAAGGAGAGTTAGTGGATGTTGTTTACTTGGATTTTCAGAAGGCCTTTGACGAACTGCTGCACATGAATGCTGCTTAACAAGACAAGAGCCTATGGTATTACAGGGAAGATATTAATATGGATAGAAAATTGACCAGCAGAAGAAAGAGTGGAAATAAAGGGAGACTTTTCTCTTTGACTGCCGGTGACTAGTGGTGTGCTGCAGGGGTCAGTGTTGGAATTGTTTCTTTTCACGTTATGCAGTACATCAATGATTTGGATGATGGAATTGATGACTTTGTAGCCAGGTTTGTGAATGCTACAAATGTAAGTGGAGGGGTTGGTAGTGTTGAGGAAACAGAGAGTCTGCAGGACCTAGACAGGATAGGAGAATGGGCAAAGAAGTGGCAGATGAAATCTAGAATAGGGAAATGCATGATCATGCACTTTGGTAGAAGGAATAAAAGCATAGACTATTTTCTAAATGGGTAGAAAATCAGAGGTCCTTGATTAAGGATATTGAATAGAAGATCAAATAGTTTTGTCAATCATTGCCCTATGAATGATAGGACAATTGTAAATATAAACAAGCTCTGTCAGGGAGCACCTGCACATTGTGAAACCCAGAGATGGGAGAAAGAAGCACCAAATCCAAGAGCATGTGATAAATCTGTTTCATTAATACCCTTTGAAAAAAAAATCAGCCGAGTCAGACTTTATTGTTCTGTCTTGAGCTGAGTCAGATTTACACACAGGGTGGTTCTTTAAACACTAACATTGTTCACAAATGTGGAGTTTATTTAATGTAGAATTCACCAAAGTTAATTCATCTTGCTATTATTTACACATTGCATGACTTACTAAATAAATCGGCAGGAGGAAAATTCCAATAATACTCTAATTTGTCTTTATTTTTGCAACAACTGGTTAAATCATATTCCATTGACTTTCCATGAGCATTCACAATTAAAAGCTTTGGGACAGTCAAAGAGACAGTACACCAGCAAGTTTTATTTGTTTATGTTTCGGGCAGGGTAAACCCTCCCAAAGTATAATTTGGACTAGTTGGAAACGGGCTGGCAAGTTTGCACTAAATGCTCTTCAGTAGAACCATTGTATCAAAGGGAAAATACTTGAATTATACAGTATAGCATTAAAATCCGATTATTTGTAGTTGTGCTTGAGGTTCATTTTGGTTTGGTGTTCTTTTCTATGCAAACACACTATGCATATAAACTTAATTTAGCCAGAGCCAGCAAACAGGAGAATATTTTTAAATGAAAATTATTGAATGCTACTGCCAGTGTGATGCTCTGGCTGTGGTGCATCACCTTAACAAATGTATCTTGTTAACTTGTTAGACTAATCAGAGGAAATATCAAGTAAATGATGTTAACATTGAAGTTGATAAATTAATCATGTTCTGACATCTATACACAATTGTTATTTATGTTGAAGGAATCCTTGACTATATCAAAGTTTTCTCTTTGTGCTGTCTAATTACCTTTTTAAGCTTTATTAATATTGAGCCAAGTATGATATATTCCACATCATTTTAATGGTATTTATTCAGGCACAAGCTGCCTGATAATCTTTTCAAAAGTAAACTGTGGGTTGCAAATGAATAAATATTTAAAGTGAAAAGTGTGGTGCGTGAGCAAAATACACAGGGCAGATGGGTAAAGAGAACTAAATGCCCTCGTAAAATGAAAGGCCTTTTAAACCAATTTCATAATTATATTGAGGATTATGGTAAGTCCTGTCAATCCTTGTGTCACTGAGTTGCACAAGGAAGCCGCACTCCTCATTTGCAGGAAGCTCAGATGACAAAAGGAAGAACCCAAACTATTTTTATTTCAACAGTTCTGATTTTCATTATCACCTTATTCTTTGTCTCACTCTCTTTCACCTTCACTCACTCTCTTCCTCCCCCCCCCCCCCACCCCCCGCCCCGCCACCAGGTGTGTGTATGTGTTTGTATATATGTATCTTCTCCATCTTGTTCTCCTTTGGTTGGGGTCGACCATGAATGTTGAGACTTGGCCAACAAAGTCAATGTGTGAGCTAAGAGAGTACAGTATGCGAGCTAGGACCGTAAAATATGCGTGCAGTAGGCTCCCACTCTCCACACATGATCTGGGTAGCAATATTTGTACACAGGATACTTTTCTGTCACTCTTAGCCTGCCAGCAGTATCAGTGGGTCAGGCAGGTCAAAGCATTCTACAAATTACATACTGAAATTTGTAAAGAGCGGGGACATCTAACAATTTGGAAGGCAGCAATGTGGCAACATCTGATGACTGTGTTTGTCTCCTATTGCCATTCAGTGGAAAATCAGAAGGAACAGCAGCCAGTTACTCCTTATATCTACAGAGTCCCAAAGGCTGCTGGAGCATGCCAGGTAGAAGCCAAAACCAGTGAACCAGGGGTAACTTACTGCAGCTGCAGAAGTTTCAGTACGTGGGAGGTGTCTACTTCTGTAAGATCAGCATTTACTAACTATTTCCATAACTGCTCAGGATCGGGTGGTGGTGAGCCAGCTCCTTGAATTGCAGCACTTCTTTTAGAGAAGGCAGTGCTGAAATACTGGCAGGTAGGAGCTCCAGACTTTTTGCTGGAGGTTACAAGAATGAGGGGAAGGGATTTTATTGAAACATATCAGATATTGAAAGGCCTAGATAGGGAGAACATGGAGGGAATGTTTCCTCTAGTGGAGGAGTGGAGGACCAGAGGGCACAACCTCAGACAGAGGTGTGTCCATTTAGAAGAAGGATGAAGTGGAACTTCTTTTGCCAGATGGTGAATCTGTGGAACTTATTGCCACAGACATCTGCAGAGGCCAAGTCTTTGGGTATATTTAAAATGGAGGTTGATAAGTTCTTGGTTAGTAAGGGCATCACAGATTATGGGGAGAAGGCAGGAGAATGAGATTGGGAGGAATAAAAAAAAATAGCCATGAGAGAATGGCGGAAAAGACTCAGTGGGCAGAATGGCTTAATTCTGCTCCCATGTCTTATGGTCTTTTAGCTCAATAATATTTTAACCAAATACAATGTATTTCAAAATCAGGTTAGTATGTACGTTTCAGGTTGTATATAGGTGCTGCATTTCTTTGTTTAAGAAGGGTAACTGGGGGGTGGGAAACAAGAAAATATAGGCCAGTAAGCCTTAGACCAGTAGTAAGGAAATTATTGAAGAAAATTCTAAGGGATAGGAGCTACTCACGATTGAAATGCATAAACCCATTAGGTATAATGGCATGGGTTTTCATGGTGGGGTGAGTGATGGGAGGGTACATTTCTTACAAACTTGATTGCATTTTTTGAGGAGGTGACACAGATGATTGATGAGAGTAGGGCATTGGACATTAGCAATATGGCCTTTAGTAAAGCATTCAACAAGGTCCCTCATGATAGGCTGGTTCAAAAGACTAAGGCCAATATGAGCCATAGCAACACAAGAGACTACAGGTGCTGGAATCAGGAGTGAAAAACTAAATGGTAGAGGAACTCAGTGGGTCAGGTGACAACCATGAAGGGAAATGAATAGTTGATGTTTCAAGTTGCATCTGGACTGAAACATAGATGAGAGAAAGCCAGTAGGTGAGGTGAAACAGGTAGATCAGGAGGAAAATGGGACAGAGAGGGAGCAGTTTAGGTGAAATTGAAGAAATTAATAGACCACACTATTGGGTTGTCATCTACCCAAATGGAATATAAGCTGCTGTTCTCCAAGTTATGGTTAGCTTCACTCTGGTAGTGGAGGAAACCGAGGAGAGGGATATCAGTGGAAGAATGAGGAGGAGAACTAAAAGGGTTTGCAATTGGGAGCTCTGCCCACTATGGATGTCTGGAGCTCCCAGTTGTAGACGGTGAGGATGGTTGTCAAACGACACAGATCAGTTGGATAAATGAGTGGTAAATGGCAGATTCAGTTTATTCTAGAGAGGTGTGGGGGTTGCATTTCAGGAGATCGAATGTTAAAAGTAAAGTGGGACTCTTAGGAGCAGATGTGTGGTTAGTGTTTGGGGTGCATGACAATAGCATTCTGAAAGCTACCACACAAGCAGACTAGGTGATAAGGAAGGTGTAAGGCATAATTACATTTATCAGTCAGTGCATTAAGTGTAAAAGCTGAGAAGACATGTTGCAGTTGTGTAAAACTTCATTGAGGTTCCATTTGGCATATTGTGTGCATTTCTGGTCACTGCATTACAAGAAGGATGTGGTGGCTTTGGAGAAGGTGCAACAAAGATTCACCAGCATGGTGCCTGGAATAGAGTGTATTAACTACGTATAAAGAAGGATTGCACAGACTTGGATTGTTTTATCATGAGTGTTGAAAACTGATTGGTGTAAGTGTGTAAAATTACGAGAGACAGAGATCAATGTTTAAGAAGCATTTCGAGAATCACATGGCGAGTCAGGGGATGTGCAGAAGGATGGGATTAATTTAAATTGGCAATATGGTCAGCGTAGAGAGACATTATAAACTGAAGGGCCTGTTTCAGTGCTGTACTGTTCTGAGTCAATGTAGATTCTGCTCCTGCCTGTCACGCTGGTGAAAGTTTTGAAGGGCCCTGCTGAGTCACTGAGTATGCTTTGTAGAAGTATACATTACAGTTATGCTTCAGTGGTGGGGAGAGAATGGAAGTTTAAGACAATGGTGGGATATGAATAAATCAGGCTTTTTCCTTGTAGATTTTGTTGAGAGTTGCTGAAGCAACTGGAAATATTTCATCACAGTCCTGACTTGTGCCTTGTATTTGGTCAAACAACTCTGGGAAGTCAGGGTGTGAATGCAGTTAGGTGCTTTGTATGCTAGGAGTGTCCTTCCTGAAATTAGATCCTGGTGCTTGGGAAAGAGCGTAGACCTTAAACAGTTAAGCAAATCTTCACTAGGGGATCGGAGTCAGATATTCAAAGGAATAAATCTTTATTGGACCATAACTGGGAAGTTGGTTGATCACCTTTGACCAAGCATATCATCTTACTGACCCTTGCTGCTAAAGTCTTCCACCATGATTTCAACTGACCAGCTTCAACCAATCATCACTGCTGTTCTGTTCTTCTGATTATGTTGACAGGTACTAACCATCTCATTGATTCAATACCTCATTCACCAGCCTATTGTCTAAATGGTTGGGTTCTCTTCCCTCTTGCAGAATCAGATTTTGATTTATTTAACACATGTGCCTGTACATCAAAACATACAGTGAAATTTGTATTATCAACCAGTGCACCTAAGGAGGTGCTGGGACAGTCTGCAAGTGCCGGCACACCAACATAACATGGCCACAATGTTTATCAGCCATGCCCCCTCTTAACCTCCTCCACTCTAGGGAGAAAAGACAGTTTCACTATTCTCTTCCAGTAATTGAATTGGTCCATCCGAAGCAGTTTCATGGTGAATCTCCTCTGCACGCTTTCTCTCTGGGGCTATCACAACCTCTCTTTACCTTTGTGATCGGAAATGCAAGCAGTATTTCAACTGAGGTCTGGCCAAAGTTTTGTAAAGTTGAAGCATAACCTCCTTATTTCTGTATTCAGTACCCCAACCAATGAAGCCAGTGTCCTGTATGTCTGCCCAACCAGGTCTACCTGCATTGCCACCTTCAAGGATCTATGGACTTGGACTCTTGGATTCCTCAATACTCCCAAAGACAATACATTGTGCTGGCCTTATTAGTGCTACCAAAATGCAGCACCTCTTATTAGACTGAAATAACCTCTACCTGCATTGTACTAAAATGTCAATGCCTTTCTACAGGTTAGGATTTCTGTCCACATTATCAACAACTCTGCCAATCTTCATGTATATGTGAACTTATTGATCTTATATCCACAACCAAGTCACTTATTTATATTACAAACACAGATCTCAACATTGATCTTTAGGGGATTGCTAGCGACAGTCATCCAATTGCAAAAAAAATCCTCTCTACAGCAATTTTGTCATATTTTGCCAAACCAATATTGGCTCCAGTTCACCAACTTGCCTCGAGTCCCATGGACTCAAATCTTTTGCAATAATCTCCCATGTTAGACCTCATCAAAGGCTTTGTTGAAGTCCATGTAAATCACTTCTACTGCCACACCCTCATTAATACACTTTGTTACTGTTTTAAAGAACTCACTCAAATTGATCAGCCATGTTCTGCCCTTGACAAAGTCCTTGTGCCGGCCCAAATTTGTCCCCGCCTTTCCAAATGGTCATTAATTCTCCTCTCAGAAATGTTTCCAATGTCTTGCCCACCACTGATATTAGCCTCATGAATGTATGCTAACTGCCTTTCTTGAAAAAAGGGGACCACGTTTGCTATCCTCCACTTACCTGGTACCTCACTTTTGTCCAGAAAGTATTTAAAATTCTCAGCCACATTCCCAGCAATCTCTTCCCTTGCCTTCACTAGCAGCCTGCAATAAATACAGTTCCGTCCAGGGTATGTGTCCACCTTTAAAACTGGCAAGGCATGAAGTACTTCCTTTTTCTTAATGAAGGCCTGCACCATCCATTCATCTTCTCCTTCAGTGCCCACTATTTCACTTGTTATTCTTTAGCCCTTAATATACTTAGAAAATGCCTTGGGAATGACCTTAATCCTGTTTGTCAGTGATTTATCATGACCCCTCTTTGCTTTTCTACTTTTTTTAAACATCTCCCTTCACTTTTTATACTCTTGATAGGTCTTCACCATTATTTAACACCAATTCTTGTCATCTGTTTATTTTTTTTAATATTTATCCAATTCTGACTATTCCTAAGCATCCAGGGTTTCATCTATGTGTTACCCATGGTTTTCATCCTTTACAGAAACACGCTGGCCTAGAACTTCTGCTCCTTCTCCTTTGAGTGCAATCCACAGTGCACTTAATTGGAAGTGGATGTTCCAAGCCAAACTTATGTTAATGAAATTGGGCTTACCTCAAGTTAAGAACTTAATTAATGGGCCATCACTATACTTGGTGGTGGACGTGAGGAGGGCTAAGGCACCGGTGACCCCTGTTTCCATCCAAGGGGTCAGTGTGGACATGGTAGAGGATTACAAATACCTGGAGATACGAATTGACAATAAACTGGACTGGTCAAAGAACACTGAGACTGTCTACAAGAAGGTTCAGAGTTGTCTCTACTTCCTGAGGAGACTGAGGTCCTTTAACATCTGCCGGATGATGCTGAGGATGTTCTACGAGTCTATGGTGGCCAGTGCTATCATGTTTGTTGTTGTGTGCTGGGGCAGCAGGCTGAGGGTAGCAGACACCAACAGAATCAATAAACTCATTCGTAAGGCCAATGATGTTGTGGGAGTGGAACTGGACTCTCTGACGGTGGTGTCTGAAAAGAGGATGCTGTCCAAGTTGCATGCCATCTTGGACAATGTCTCCCATCCACTCCATAATGTACTGGTTAGGCACAGGAGTACATTCAGCCAGAGACTCATTCCACCAAGATGCAACACTGAGTGTCATAGGAAGTCATTCCTGCCTGTGGCCATCAAACTTTACAACTCCTCCCTCTGAGTGTCAGACGCGCTGAGCCAATAGGCTGGTCCTGGACTTATTTCCACTTGGCATAATTTACTTCTTGTTATTTAATTATTTATGTTTTATATTGCTATGTTTCTACACTATTCTTGGTTGGTGCGACTGTAACGAAACCCAATTTCCTTCAGGATCAATAAAGTATGTCTGTCTCTCTGTCTGTCTGTTTTCCATCAGCACTTTAGAAGGTGGTGAGATAGAACATATAACAATTCAGCGCAGGTTGTTATAATAACCTGATAATAACTAATCCCACACACCAACACATGGACCATATTTTCTTACTCCCTGCCTGATCATGTATCTGTCCAACTGACTCTTAAATATTGTTATCATATTTGCTTACAGCACTTCCCCAAGCTGTGCATTTCAGACACTAAACACTTCCTCAGTAAAGTAAAATTTGCCCTCCAAATTTTCTTGAAACTTTCTCCCTCTCATGTTAAATCTATGGCTTCTAGTATTTTACATTTGCACTTTGTGAAAACAAATCTCTGACTGTTCAGCATACCTATGCTTCTAATAGTTTATATGCTTCAATCAGATAGCGACTCACTTTCCTATGCTTCAATAGAACAATAGAGTTCTTCCAAACTCTCCTTATAGCTCACACTAGTTCCCTTACTGAAGCTCTCTTCACTTGACCAGCTTCTTTCCTCAAGATGTCCTGGAATACTCCTTCTCTCGTTGTTCCATCAACATACTGGGACAAAAAGCTCTTCATAGCACATCTCAAAAACTCTGCTCCTTCTGAGCTGTTGGTGCTAAATGTACATAGGCTAGATGTAGATGGTAATAAGACCATAAGACAGAATCAAATTAGGCCATTCGGCCCATTGAGTCTGCTCTGTCATTCCATCATGGCTGATTTATTAACCCTCTCAATCCTATTTGCCTGCCTTCTTCCTATAACTTTTGACACCCTGTCTCATCAAGAACCTAGCAACCTCTGCTTTAAGTATACTCAATGACTTGGACTCCACAGCCATCTGTGGCAATGAATTCCACAGGTTCACTACCCTTTGACAAAAGAAATTTCTCTTTACTACTGTCCTAAATGGATGTCTCTCTATTCTGAGGCTGTGCCCTCTAGTCCTAGACTTACCCACTAAAGGAAACAGCCTCCCCACATCTATCTTATTAAGGCCTTCAATGAGCTCCCCACTCATTCTGCTAAACTCCAACGAGTACAGGCCCAGAGCCATCAAACACGCTTCATATGTTAACCCTTTCAGTCCCGGAATCATTCTCGTGATCCTCCTCTGGACCCTTTCCAATGTCAATGCCTTTTCTTAGTTAAGGGCCCCAAAACTGTTCACAATACTCTCTGGACTGGCCAATGTCTTACAAAGCAGCAGTAATACATCCTTGTTCTAATGTTATAGTCCTCTCGCAATGAATGCTGACATTGCACTTTCCTTCCTCATCACCAATAACCTGCAAGTTAATCTTTAGGGAATCCTGCATGAGGACTCACAAGTCCCTTTGCACCTCCAGTTTTTGAATTTTCTCCCCATTTAGAAAATAGTCTACCTCTTTATTCCTTCTACCAAGTGCATGGCCATACACTTCTCTACACTGTATTCCATCTGGCACCTCTTTGCCCTTTTTCCCAATCTGCAGACCTTCTGCTGACTACATGCCTCTCTATCTATCTTCGTATCATCCACAAAGCCATCATATCTATCATCCAGATCATTAACAAATAACATGAAAAGAAGTGGTCCCAACAGTAACCCCTGTGGAACAGCACTAGTTACCAGCAGCCCCCAGAAAAGGTTCTGTTTATTCTCACTCTTTTCCATCTGCCAGCCAGCCACAGCTTTATCCATGCTAGAATCTTTCCTGTATCTTATTGCATCTCTCTGAAATCGGCATACAAACCCATTTCTTCATCTCTTGCTGATTGTTCAAAGATTTGTAATCCACCTCCAACAAAGTGAAGGTGGTGGCCATTTTGTTTCCAATCTTTATTCGTATGACCTTATTTGAGGAGCCTTTGAGAATATCATCCCTTCATACCAAGGTACCACAGTCTTTAGCTAGGTGCAGAACAACTTCCTGTTTTACTCCCCCTTAACCATTCACAACAATAACATAGACCGCCATATTAATTTACGTTTTGAGTTATCTAATTTACTAATGATGCTCTTATTAAAATAGATGCAATTTAGCATTGAATTCCCTTGATTGGTACCTACTCACTTTTTCTCCCAGCAGGGTTTACTATTTTCTGTGCAGGTTATTGTACCTCTCCATGCAAACTTTTACTCTGAGCTTCATACTTAGTTTGAACCTACCTCACAGCACCAGCAAACCTCCCTGCATAACTGGAATCAGAATTGTTCATTGTCGCCAGTGCCTGCTGTGAAGTCCATTGTCCAGAGGCAGTACAATGCAAGACATAAAAATCACAATAAAGTACAAAAATAAATAAATAGTGCCAAGACGAATAATGAGATTGGGTTCATGGGCCATTCACAAGTGTGATGGCTGATGAGAAGAAACTGTGCTCAAACCATTGAGTGGATTGCTAGGCTCCTGCACATCCTCCCCAAAGGATTTTTAGATGAAGTTCGGGTTTGAGTAGATGTTGGTTCTGTCCTGGTTCAGATCAACAGATTCTACCTTCCCCAAAAACGGTAAACCTAAATCCCAGCCTTCTGCACCATCCCTTCAGCCATGCATTTATGTGACCTATTCTTACTTATTTATTCAAAGGTTGTATGCTTTGCATTTAATTGCCCATCCCTAATTGCCCTTGAGAAGTTAAAGACGAGCTGCCTTCTCAAATCCCTGCTGTCCCTGAGGTGTGGATATATCCACAATGCTGTTGAGAAACATTTCCAGGGTATTGACCCAACGAAAATGAAGGAACATTGATGCATTTCCAAGTCAGGAGAATGTGTGGTTTGAAGAGCAGTTTCCAGAGGCTGGAGTTCCAAGGCTTTTGCTGCCCTTTTCCTTCTAACTGGTTGAGGTTGTGGGTTTGGAAGGTGTGGCTCTGTCTAAGGAGCCTTGGTGAATTGTACAGTGAATCCTGTAAATGGTACAAACTAGTCCCACTGTGTATCTGAGGTGGAGTGAATGGCTGTGGATGAGGTGCCTATCAACTATGCTGCTAATTCCTCAGTTTCTTGTTTGTTGTTTAAGTTGCACTTATCCAGGCAAGTGGACAGTACTCTGTCACACTCCTGACAAGCCTTGTAGATGAAGGACGGGCTTTGCAGAATTAGGAGATGAGCTCAGCACCAAAGGAATCCTAGCCTCTGAAGATGTTGTAGAGTGTGTGCACTTCCCCAAGCTTTGCTCCATTCCTCATCTTTCTTTCATAGGAATCAGACATGAAGGCGAGATCCTGTAATCAAAATTTAGCAAAGATCGTGTCTTTTTTGTTTACATGCTGCAGTAATTTGCATAGATTATTTTTGCCAAATAGTTATTTAAGCTGGCTGTAGGAATACTCGTTAAGTTCTGGACCTACACAACAATTGTATGTGCATCACACACACGCACACTGCAAAAATTCTTCACTATGAGGTATTGTGTATTTTGCCATATAAAGCCAGTAAGTAGATGTAGGTCAGAAAAGTTGTGTCCTTATAAAAAGTTCAGAATAGTTAACTCCACAAATACACAAAAGTTAGACAGAGCCTCTACAGACCCTGTCATCTTCCACTCATTAGTCTGACCTAAATAACCTTTATAAGATTAGCCACAATTCGTTGTTAGATATGCACAGCTTACCACGCAGGCTTATCATGTGATGTACTCCCTGATTATCATTTTTGGCCTAAGTGGAGGATTTCCAGCTTTGTTTCTTTTCTGTCTGTGCTTTGTAAGCTTTTTTTTAATCCTACATAATTTCAGAGCCAAATTAATTAAAAATCTTACAGATGCATCAGGCGTTAATAATTTGTACGTTGCCACTAATTACTGTTGTAAGTGCAAATGATGAACATGTTTGTCTCCTTAACTGCACAAAAGGAGGGTTTTTAATTGAACTTAGTGCTTTATTTATTTCATTTGTCTCCCTTTGTTGCACGCGATGCACAATTAAGACAGTAAAGACGACTAAATGCTGAGTCTCCAGAGTTCATCTGTCTCTGCATGTTCTGTATTTGTTTCTTTTACAGTTTCTCTTCCTTCAAAGGACTTAGCATTTGATTGCTCCTTCCGAGAACTTCCCAAGTGGGCAAAGTCCATGCTGCTCTGCTTTCAAATCCAAAGAAATATGAATTAGGGCTGAATGTTCCTTATAATAAATTAATTATTATAACATAATAATCCTCTAACATCAGATTTTGCTATAGGATTTCTATATTTTTGTTCTATCAGCTTATTTAAAATAAACATTCAAAACACCAAAATGGTTATTTGTTTACAGCTATCACTGCATATTTGCATTAAATAGATGATATATAAATGTGGAAAGAATTGGAGTTGCTCCCTGAATCAGCAGTTATGATTAATATTTAGTCAAAAGCAGGAAGAAGAATCACAAACACGAGGAAATCTGCAGATGCTGGAAAGTCAAGCAACACACACAAAATGCTGGTGGAACACAGCAGGCCAGGCAGCATCTTTAGGGAGAGGCACTGTCGACGAAGGGTCTCGGCCCGAAACGTCGACAATGCTTCTCCCTATAGATGCTGCCTGGCCTGCTGCGTTCCACCAGCATTTTGTGGAAGAATCACAACTCCAGCAACACATCCTCAAAATGACACATTGACAGAAGTCTGGTTTATGTTTGTCTAATCATGTGGTAAAAATCAAACCAATAAACATGAGTTAGTTTCAGATAAACCCAATTCACTATAGCTTGCTGTGCCAAAGCCCACTTAACAATCAGAAAATACTAGTAACGGATGGGCAGGTGAACAGCCAGCAACAAGTTTATTTGCTGCAGCCTGAGACTCTGTGGAGATGTTTGCTGATCATGTCTTTGTGGGAAGGCTTATATATTCTCAGGGTTGTGCTATCCAGATTACTGTTCTCCTGGAAGGATCACTTTTGGTGAGAGGGGTGATTTCTAAGCAAGTTGGGTGCACATTCCAAAATTTGTGTGTTGGGTGCACACTCCAGTAGATCAGAAGGAAGGGAACATTGAGGTGGCAACTGCAAGGAAGGCAAATGATAGTCTCAACAAGTGAGAGAGATTGCCAGTTGTCCACAATTCTCATTAGCACTTGTTTCTCCTTGTCAAGTTGACATAGTTATAGTAACTGCATTATTTTTCCACAAGCTAAAAAAGTACGGGTTCTATCACTCTCATAGCCGTACTTTCAATCATCGTGGTAACAGATTATCAGCATCAGAGACAAAACCAGTGCCTCTGGTCACTTCTAGCTGCAAATGTAAATGTAAGCAGTGACTACTGGACTGGTACAGTGGGGCTATTTGATTCCATAGTATCAGGAAGTAGGTTATGTTTGGGAATCTATTGTTCTATGCTAAATTACTGAACAACAAACAGAAATAAAAGCTAATGCTAGAGATAAAAAGCAGATCAGGCAGCATCCATGGAGGGAGGAACAATCTCTGCCCAAAACATCAATTGTTCACTCTTTTCCATAGATGCTGCCTGTCCTGCTGAGTTCCTCCAGCATTTTGTGTCTGTTGCTTGGATTTCCTGCAGATTTTCTTGTGTTTTGAAGAAACAATTAATGCTTTAAGCTGTAGACCTTTCAGCAAAATGGAAATGTTAGTTGATTCCTCTCCTCAGAGATTCTGCCTGGCCCACCGCGTATTTCACCTGCAACTCGTGAAAATGCTAGGTTTGTGAGATTGAAAGAGGCACCTATCTTCAAGGCCAAAGATATTTACCTCAAAAAGATAGGGACTGATTTAAATAACAGGACATTTCACATGAACTTTCACCGTTGCTGTTATAAAATCATGCACATAAAATTTAGGGTGCTTGAACAGCTGGAAACTGAGACCTGTATTTATAAACGTTTAACGGAGATCGACTATTTACTTTATTCTGAGTTCATTAGGTCAAGTGAAGCGACTTACATTCAGATAGTGGAGTTTCAAATGAACATTTAGACAATCAAGGAGAAGTCAGGACTGACTGCCCAAATTATGCTCCCTGCCTGGGATCTCCAGGTGGATTGACTAGGTCCTTGGTTTTACTGACTGGAATTGGACCAACAAAAAGCCATGCTGTTCCAGCTCTGTCCCACATTCCAAAGATGTTCAGGCTGGCAGGTTAATTCACCTCTGTAAATTGCCTCTAATGTGCAGCTGAGTAGAACCTGGGGGGAAGGGGAGAGTTGTTGAGAATATGAGAAGTTCAAAAAAACAGATGCTTGTTGGTGGTCATCTGATGGTTGGTGCGGACTAAGTGGATTGAAAATCTTTTCATGCTGTATCTCTCCATGACTAACTTGCTAAAAGTGTTTTGATGAAGTGTCAGAGAAGGTCAATTGGAAAAATGTAATTGATGTGATATATATGTGGACTTTTAAAAGCTGTTTGATAAAATGGCTCAAAGTACAAAAGAATCTGACTTCCCTGTGCATGAATCAGAAAGAGTTAGGCAGGTGCAGCAAGTCTTTAGGAAGGCCAATGACATGTTGACCTTATTTGCAAGAAGACTGGAGTTGAGACCTAGAAAAATATTGTTTCAATCGTCCAAGCCACTAATGTGGTCATACCTGGAGTGCTGCATACACGAATATTCCTCTTAATTAAGGAAAGAAATATTGATATTGGAGTCAGCCCAAAAGAGATTCAGGAGACTAATTCATGGGATGAGAAGCTGTCCTATCACAAGTGACAAAAGAAACTCTGTTCATACTTTTTAGAAGTTTATAAAAATGAAAAGTGACCTTATTGAAATATACGAGATCCTGAAGGGGCAAAGCAAGGCTGATGATTTCATCAATGGGATAATCTAGAATGAGGAGAAATAGTCACAAGATATGGAAGTGTTATTTAAAGCTGAAGTGTGTAGAAGGAGGATGTATTCCCTTCTCGAGAGGATTCAGGAACTAAACCACAGATGGTATATAAAGAGTAAGGTGATGAATTTTAGGAAGGTTAGGGAATAGAGAGCTCTGAGCAACTGCACAGGAGAGGAGCTGAGGCTGGGGCAGATAGGCATGAGCATAGAGAATGGCAGAACAAGCCTGAAACCTATTTTGCCCGCTGCTCCTCCTATTTTCCTTTTTTTCCTCTCTGCTGGGATCGTGTCCAATGGAACTTGCCCTTCCTGCTATGAAGTTCACATCATACATTATTAATTTCAAAATTCTAGAGCGCAAACAAATGGATGGCTACTTTCAGACTAAAGAAAATATCTAACAATGCATGTATTTCTTCTCACATAGCCGTTGTGATAATTACCATTTTATAGTATAGCTTCAATCACTCTTCCATGTATTATAAGTAATGAAATTGTATGGTGCGGTAACATGCCGTCCTTTCACCTCAACAGTAATCCATTCTTGTTTATCTTGATAAAATCCTTCTTCCTGCATTAGCTGTTTCCCACCAGACCCATGCAGGGTAAGATATTCCACCCATCCAGAATCAGTTTGTCTGATTATCTTCAAAGCCAGCATTTGGATTCAGAGCCAATCTGAGGAAACTATTGATACTATAATCTGGATGTGTCATGTTATATTTAAGCAGGTGAAAAGAGAGATGACAGGTCGAGACTCTGTGTTAGGATGATTAATAGGAGCGTTCAAACGCTGTTTCATTTTTGAGCCTTTTCACTGTAAGCTAAACTGATTCAGGACTGTTTGTGATACAGAGTAGTTAGCAAAGCTTACAAGACATTTCTACAAATATTTGGGCTACAGTAATATCCCTTTAAACTAGGTTCCATGAAAAGTTAACAATATTGTTTATGTGACAGACATTATTGTATGGTGTTATGGGCATGGTCTAGGGCCCCTAGACCATATCTATAATATCTTAAACTCGGTTAAAGCCCGTTAGTGTAAAAGGCAAAAGTAATTGCTTCTGACAATATCCAATCAGTGAAACATGGCTTTTTCTGGTATGTTATTTGAGCAGAACATTTACCAGGTGTGAAATAGCCTGGATCATCCGTGCAGTGCCTCTATTGTTTGCTTGTGGATAGGAACTGTTGTCATTGAAAGCAAACATGTAGAATTAGGAACGGAACCAAGAAGCTCTGATAGTGTGTTTGAACAGAGGGGCAAGAGGGCAGGAACAGCTAAGACCTCTGCGTGTACACAATCGTTGCTGTAAGGCCTGAACGTCATATTTAACTCTCTTTATGCTTTACAAAAGAGCAGATGCAAGTAAACAGCAGGATAAAAAGCAGCAATGGATGGTTTTTACAAGAGGTTCTGCAGATTCTGGAAATCCAGAGCAACACAGACAAAATGCTTGAGGAACTCAGCAAGTCAGGCAGTGTTCATAGAAATTAATCAGAATAAAAAAGGTAGGGGATGGAGGGGGCGGAAGGAGGTCAAATTAGAAAGTGATAAGTAATCCCAGGTGGGTGGGGAAGTTTAAAGGGTTGGGGCAGGGGTGGAAGGAATCTGATAGGAGAGGAGAGTGGACCATGGAAGAAAGGGAAGGAGAGGCACCGAGGAGAGGAGAAGTGGTGAGAGGCCAGAGTGGGGAATAGAAGAAGAGGGAAGGAGGAAGGGAAAAAAATACCAGAATGACAAATCAATGTTCATGTCTTCAGGTTGGAGGATACCCAGACGAAATATGAGAGTGGTTTCATCATGTCAGTTGAGGAGGCCACGTGGCCTGACACATTGTACTGGGAATGGAAATAGGAATTAAAATGGTTGGGTACCAGGAAATTCCACCTTTTGCGGATGGAGCAGAGGTGCTCAGCAAAGCGATCCCCCAATGTACGTCAGTCTTACCGATGTAGAAGAGGCTACATTGGGAGCACCGGATACAATAGATGACCGCCAACAGATTTGCAGTTGAAGAGTTGCCTCACCCGGAAGGACTGTTTGGGGCCCTGAATGGAGGTGAGGGAGGAGGTGAATGGGCAGGTCATTTTTGTCACTTGCAGGAATATGTTCTGAGAGGGATCATTTGTGCTGAGACTGAGACTTGGTCCCATTGTTAAAATGTGTTCATGGAAATGAGAGTGATGAAGGTCATTAAGATTTCCTTTAAAGTCTTCCCTTGATTTATGTCATTATCAGTTTCTTCGAGCCAAACCTAAAAGTTAAATTTCCATATACATTGTGTGTGGTTGTATTTGAAAAGCAGTTATATTTTGGATATTTTTGACACATGATGATTATCTGATTGATAAATTATTGATTTGTAAAGATTGCTAAATCTCTATCTGCTTTATATTTATCGATTTTTACATATGACATGTAAATTTATGGAGCTCTAAAGATACAGATATAAGTTCTATCTTCATTCCCAGGC
Organism: Hypanus sabinus; assembly: GCF_030144855.1. Lineage (NCBI taxonomy): Eukaryota > Metazoa > Chordata > Chondrichthyes > Myliobatiformes > Dasyatidae > Hypanus > Hypanus sabinus. The sequence continues at coordinate 41,310,791 of NC_082716.1, read as the reverse complement.
CGGTTGACACTTGGGCTGACTCTGCTAAGGAAGATTTGCCCTCCCCCCTCCCCCCAGTCTCTCAGTGTGAACACACTCAGGTTACCTGTAATCCTCCTGAGGCAAGTGTCCGAGGTTCAGCACAGTTCCTCACTGTTTTTTGAGAGCAAGTAAAGACACACTGCAGAAATGTGAAGATAAGATACTCCATTCTATAGAATCTCAATTGTGACACATCCTGTTTGCTACGTTACTGTGTCTGGAATAGTCAGAGCTCTGGGTAGAGTCTTTGTTTCTCCTCAACACAGTGAGAGAGCTGTGCTGAATGCTGGCATTGACAGGAACACAATGATATCTGATGTTTACAGGGTATCACTTTTAGTGGGATGGATATTATTCCTACAGCACCTGGGATTGCAATAGCAAATCCAGGGTGAAGAATAGGATTGACTTTTGGCTCCCGTGATGAAAGACGCTGTCACGTGGAACAAGCTGAACTGAGGTCACCAACTTGTGTCAATAGCACATTCAGCATGATAAGAGCTTGTAAAGAAATCCAGCTGGTAAAAGAAGATATTTCAGCTACCTGATTGCTGCATGTATCAAAAAGTTGGATTTATGCTACACTCAACATGCCTCTCAGGCAGACCATTCTGAACTTTATACAGCAGAAGATGATCTGCCAGAGGAGTTAAGGGATAGGTTAAAATGTGAAAGCAATTTTGAACATATTATGAATAGATAAGTAGTCATATACAATAATTATTTCTTTGTAAATATTGTTGAATCTATTATCTCAGTTGTACATTGCAAAGTCCAGTGTTGCACTAGATTGCATATATCAGAAGGTACTGGTTGTCATTCTTTATCTATACTAACTTAATCAGGACTCCAGAGGTGCAGAAATCACTTTCATGTCCCAGGTTTAGAGGAGTGTGAAAAGTTCAAAGTGAACTTATGAACCAAAGTACATTTATAACTCTGAGATTCCTTTGCTTGCAGGCATACTCAATAAATCCAATAACCTTAGTAGAATTAAAGAAAGACCATACCAACCAATGTGCAAAAGATGACAAACTGTGCAACTACAAAAACAAAGAAACAAAAAGATGTAATAATTAATATAGAAGCAATTAAAGAAAAAGATAAGCCATATATACGTCAACTTCAGGTTGCATGTCACATACAGTACTTGAGGATAACGTTGTGCTTGATTGTGTTTGTTAAATACTCTGTTGCACAGTGAGTAATATTAAATGATTACTTGAACAAATAAACCGTAGCAGCCTGACCAACCGCATTCTAATAAGTAATAGGAGCATAAATAATAGCTGCAGGATTAGGTCACCCGGCCCTTTGAGCTGTTCTTCCATTCATCAGGATCACAGACGATCTAACTGTGGCAGACAGTTTCTTGTGGATTTTACTTGCCAGTTCTAAAAAGCGAGCAGGGCCTGTCAAGACTTGGCTGCAGAGCGGGAGATTGCTTGAATTAATTAGCAAGGACCAATATTTTCAGAGATTCACTATCTTCTACATGAAGAAATTTCTCCTCATCCCTGACACAGACTGTTATGGAAACACCAATGACCTGAAATGGAAAATCCTACAAACGTTAGTGGATACAGACCAGTCCCTCAGAGTTAAAGCCTTCCCTACCATTGAGTGCATATACACGGAACATTGTCACAGGAATGCAGCAACCATGATCAGGGATTCCCACCACCCAGGTCAGGCTGTCTTTTCACTGCTGCCATCAGGAAGAAGGTACAGGAGCCTTGAGACTCATACCACCAGGTTTAGGAACCATTATTACCCCTCAGCCATCAGGCTCTTGAACCAAAGGGGATCACTTCACTCAACTTCACTTGCCCCATCACTGAACTGCACCCACAACCTATGGAGTCACTTACAAAATCTCTTCATCTGAGGTTCTCGATATTTATTGCTTATTTACATAAGAACATAAGAAATATGGGCAGCAGCATCTGGCCCGTGTTTCCTGCTCTGCTATTCAATAAAATCATGGCTGATCTGGCCATGGACTCATCTCCACCTGCCTGCCTTTTCCCCATAACCCTTAATTCCCCTACTATGCAAATTATCTATCTATCTATCTATCTATCTATCTATCTATTTATTAATTATTATTTCTTTTTTTCCATTTTGTACTGTATTTGCACTGTTTTCTTTTGCACACTGGTTGCCCTCCCTGTTGGTGCAGTCCTCACTGATTTGATTACAGTTATTGGATTTATTGAGTATTGCCGCAAGAAAATGAATCTCTGGGTTGTAAATGGTGTCATCTATATACTTTGATAATCAATTTACTTTGTACTTTGGCATACACAGCCTACCTTATATTCTGAGATTGTGACCCTTGGCTCCAGATTCCTTTTAAAATGTCAGATTTAATCTCATTCTTCCAAATTCTGTGGAATACAGGCTTTTGCTATTCAATTTCTCCTCATTGCGAAAACCCACCATCCTTGGAATCCATATTTTGTGTGTTTCCTTATGCCAACTAGCATTAAAATGGAATAATTCTTCAACCTTTTGCCAACTCATGAAATTTTCCTGATTATTGGAATTTATTTATATTAATATCTCAACACACTGTTATTTCCCTTTCAAGAATTGTTACACAGTATAGTAGTAAATATTCCAGTGAAGTGGAATAGCTGAAAGGGAGAACATGAACCATGATCTTGATTGGTAGAAGCTCAGGCTGGGGCCCCAGTGATTTGGTAGGGCATGTTAAATCCAGGCCCTCAGTGATTTTGAAAGAGAAAATGGGAACTGGGGCCCCAATGACTGAAGATAGCACGGGTACCAGAGACCCAGAGAGTGGGGCAGGATCACAGCCAGCAATACCCAGTGAGCCACATGCTATACCATCGGGTTCCCTGACAGCCGGATAGAGAATCTGGAATGTACTACCAGGGTCGTGGAGTAGGCCAGTCCAGCCACAGTTAATGAACACCTGAAAGGAAATAAGATGTATGTCAGAAGGAAAGGCAGGAAATCGGGATCAGCAGGATTGCTATTGCGTAGGGTGTGAATGAAACTGATGAGCTGAATGGACTTGCATCAATTGGCATTGGTAATACATTGCAGTAAAGTAACTTACAACAATGTGTAGCTTTAAATGTTCAATGTTTTACATTACGTCCTTTTGTTCCATGGAATCCAATCCTCATTATTCCAAATAGTAAATCATTCCATAAGAAAAAATGAAAAAAGCTCATAATCAGAAATAATATTTTTTTGTATTTTGGATTTTCAAGTACATGTTATAACTCCATTATTATTAAAAGTAATTTATTTAATTCATCACTAGAATGCTTTAACACACAATGAGCTTTAAAATCAAGTATATGCAGTAAGAGTACATCAGCGTTAATGGAGAGCCTAGATAAAGCACGGAGATCGACATGCTGAGGAAACTTCTTTGTTATTGAACAATCGGTCAAATAAACAAAAAAAGTAGTCCAGTTCATTGGAAGGGAGAATTTGAAGGATCCTCAAATGTTGTCTGTTACTCATTCACAATAGCAAACTTTAAAAAAATTACCATTCCAGGCCTGAAGAAAGTGGGCAATCTACATCTGGTTGATTGGGTACTTTTCTTCCTTTGTCCTGTGTCTCCGCTCTGTTGCTGTGTATCTGTTGAGAGTGGGTGGGGGCGGGAGTCACTGTAAGACATCAGCGTGGGACTGATTGTCTCTATTGCCTGTTCAACACCACACCATTGTGCTTTCTTTTTGGATTTGGATTCCCCATGGGGTGCAGCGGACACACTGTATTCATGAAAATACCCTTGTTTGAAAAGCTTTGTAGGAATAGATCATATCAGCTAGCAGAGAAAGGAAAGTTGACAAACTATTCATCTATCTTTCAGTTTTATTTTCATATACAGACAAGCATAAAGCGATTAAGATTTGGTCTGTTTATTTGCAGGTCATGTGTCCATTCATCTTTCTTCTCATATTTAATAATGTAAGGGATTTTACTTGGAGTTCTGTAGCTAACAGCTTATTTTTTTAAAGAATAGACTTCAGCAGAACGTTAGTTAAAGCAAAAGAATGGCACTGAACAGAAGACTGGAGTATTATACACTATCGAGCACTCTTCTCTGCTTTTGCTTGTGTTTAATTACACTGCCACATTGAGCTAACACATTTTGATGCAAACGAGCAAATCTGGCTCCCATCAAATAAGACTTTTTCAAAGAATCAGTAATACTAAACTGGGTAGCATAGCAAATCATCCAAACACTGTACCCAAGGATGGCACATTGTGAGTTATCACCTTCCACTCTTCACATTGAGAATCATTGAGATCAGTTAGGATGTGTTTTCCATTCAAGTACAAAATGGAGTATAATGGGTATGGAAAAGGGCCTGCATCAGTATTCTGTCATGGTCTTCGTCAGAATGCTGCGGGCAAGCTGGGGATGCCAAATAGCCTTCTAGAGACAAATCCTTTTATGCTGTTGGACAAGGTTTGCTTCTCTGAGTAATGAGAACTAATTTCTGTCCTTGGACTGCATCCTTTTTTTTAGGAGAAGGGGAAAAACACTAATTGGCCACTTTATTAGTTACACCTGTACACGCCCGTAAATGCAAATATTGAATCAGCCAGTTATGTGGCAGCCACACAGTGCATAAAAGCATGCAGTCATGGTCATGATTGCATCAAGACATCAAGCCAAAGTATATATATTTTTAATCACCTTCCACTTCACCACTAAATCTTCAGGCCTGGAATCTCCATTGATTTCAATGGAGGATCTCAGAATTTCCTCCAGGGGGCTATATGGTGAAGGGTAAAATCAATCCATGTCCTAGACTCATCGCATGTGCATCTAGGTCCTGAACTTACTTCAATTCAAGTGGCTGAATGCCAACAATTGCCTTTGGAACTGCAATCATGCTTAGCAAGTTTCACCCAAAGTGGTTATGAGATCATATCTGTGGTGTCGGATATTGTGGGAAGAAATAAAAAGTGTGTGAGGTAAGGAGTTTCACTGATACATGTGTTCTGCCAAGCGTGTGGATTTTCTGTGGTGAACTTGAATTGCAAGTAATGATGTATGAGTTAGCTGGATGCCAGAAATTCGAGAGTGGCTGGGGGCAGAAGTGAGAGTTGTTGCTATTACAGAGGAGAAGGTGCTTGGTAAGATGAAAGGTCTGAAGGTAGATAAAGTCACCAGGGCCAGATGGACTGCACCCTAGGGTTCTGAAAGAAGTAGCTGAAGCAATTGTGGAGGCACTAATAATGTTCTTTCAAGAATCACTAGATCCTGGAATGGTTCTGGAAGCCTGGAAAATTCCAAATACCACTTAACTCTTTAAGAAGGGATGGAGGCAGAAGAAAGGAAATTATAGGCTAGGAAGGTCTTGGAGCCCATTATCAAGGATGAGGATTCTGAGTACCTGGATGTACATGATAAATTAGGCCAAATTCAGTATGGTTTCCTGAAGAGGAAATCTTGTCTAACAATCTCTTGGAGTTCTTTGAGGAAATAACAGGCAAGATAGAAAAAGGAGAGTCAGTGGATATTGTTTACTGAAAGACTTTGACAAGGTTCTGCACATAAGATTGCTTAACAAGATAAGAGCCCATGGAATTACAGGGAAGATACTAACATGGATGGAATATTGGCTAACTGGCAGAACACAAAGAGGTGGAGTAAAGGGGACTTTTTCTAATTGGCTGGTGGTGACAATAGTGTTCTGCATGGATTGGTGTTGGGACCGCTTCTTTTCATGTTACGTGTCACGGATATGGACGACAAAATTGGTGGCTTTGTGGCCAAGTTTGTGGATGATCTGAAGATAGATGAGAGCAAGTTGTGTTGAGGAAGCCAGCAGAAGGACTTAGACAGATTGAGAGAATGGGCAAAGAAGTGGCTAATGGAATACAATGTCGGGAAGTGTACGGTCATGCACATTGGTAGAAGGAATAAGGATGAAGACTATTTTCTAAACAGGGAGAAAATTCAAAATTCAGAGGTGCAAGGTGTAATGTATCGATCTATTTCATTTAAAGCAATGACACCCCCCCCCCTTAGCACTACGTATTGATCTGTTGTCTCTGCATGTACATTGTTCTCTCTCTCCTGCAATGTGATGTACATCAGTTAAAGCCATTTCCTGCATGTGTACTTTTATTTGATCAATACGTAGTTATGCATAGACACAACAGATTGGTGACGTGTCAGAATGTCAGAAAATATCACGAACTGCACCGACATTTACAGGACAAAATGGCGAGAGAAAGCATGAGAAAGCCGTCACCGACACTAACAAAGTTGTGAGTACAGTGTATAGTATACAGTGAACTTCAGGTACGTACTGAACTCAAAGTAAAAATACCATGGCAATGGCTTCCGTCGGGAAAGTTGAAAAATTTGATAGCGATAATGAAAGCTGGGAATCCAATATCTAGAGGGTGGATCTGTATTGTAAACAGAACAATGTGGAGGAGCAAAACAAAACCTCTACAGTTCTTAGCTTAATGGGCCCAAGAACATACAGTCTCTTACCCAACTTAGTTACCCCTACAAAGCCAGCGGACAAGATGTTCAACAAAAATTGTTACATATTTACAAAATCCCTTAACCCCAAAACTTCTGGTAATAGCTGAGATATTTAGAATTTATAAAAAGAATCAGTCAAAAGATGAAAGCATTTTCTGAATACATTGTAGAACTGCGCAAACTTTCCCAGTATTGTGACTTTAGTGATGGTTCTCCTTGATGCATTGAGACAGGCTTGTATGTGGCCTGCCAAGTCAAAACACTCAAAAGAGTCCATTATCCAAAAGAGACCTAACCTTAGAACAGGCATCAACCATTGCAATATTGTTAACGATTGCAGCAAAGGATGCAACAGAACTACAGGAAAGGAGGTTAGAATGTGAAATGCAAAAAAAATGTCCCTGAATGATGCTGCAAAAAAGCCAAAGATGTTATTGATGTGACAAATCCTTCCATAATGCAAATAATTGTTCGTTCAAAGAAAAAGTCTGCAAAAAATGTCACAGACCATAAGACCATAAGACAAAGGAGCAGAAGTTGGCCATTCGGCCCATCGAGTCTACTCCGCCATTTCATCATGAGCTGATCCAATCTCCCCTTTAGTCCCATTCCCCCGCGTTCTCACCATAACCTTTGATTCCCTGACTACTCAGCTACCTATCAATCTCTGCCTTAAATACACCCAATGACTTGGCCTCCACTGCCGCCCGTGGCAACAAGTTCCACAGATTCACCACCCTCTGGCTAAAAAATTTTTTTTCGCATCTCTGTTCTGAATGGGCACCCTGCAATCTTCGAGTCATGTCCTCTCATACTAGACTCCTCCACCATGGGAAACAACTTTGCCACATCCACTCTGTCCATGCCGTTCAACGTTCAAAATGTTTCTATGAGGTCCCCCCTCATTCTTCTAAACTCCAAGGAGTACAGTTCAAGAGCGGTCAAACGTTCCTCATATGTTAACAAGGTCACATAGAATGTGCAAAGCAGACAAAAAGCAAAAATGAGTGAAAAGCCTCCGCAAATGCATAAAATTACTGAATGTAAAACAGAATCAGACAACACAGAGTCTGACAAAGGTGAACAGTCATGCTGAGAACAGCATAGGATATCTAAAGCAATCACAAAATCTTTTTGATCACAATAGATGTGTCTGCTGTAAACTGAAAATGGAGCTGGATACAGGGTCATGTTGGACCATAATTCCAGAGGCTGACTACAACAGACTGTTTTCTAAGATACCATTAGAGAAGTCCTCAGTGATGCTGAAGATGTACATTGGTGAAAAAGTGTCCCCCAAAGGCAAAGAGAAAGTAAATGTGACTTATGGAGGCCAAACACAACAGTTAGAGCTTTATGTATTGGGAAGTGGAGGGCCAGCACTTTTCAGGCATGAATGATTGAGAAAAATTCAACTAGACTGGCACTCAAACTAAGCTGTAAAAGTATGACATCAACAGGCACAGTAGCCCAAACGGTAGAACTAAGCAGAGACTGGCACAGTTGTTTAATGCTAATGAGAAGGTGTTTGAGAAGGGAGTTGGTAAACTTAAAGGTATCAAGGCCAGAATTGAACTAGATGATGCAGCAACACCAAGATCCCACAAATTGCATCCAGTGCCTTACCCTTTACATCCTAACGTGGATGCTGAACTCCAGAACTTGGAGGAGCCTGGAATTCTGTCTAAGGTTGAGTGGAGTGATTGGACCATGCTCATTGTTCTGTTCTTCAAGAAAGGGAAGGCCATTTGCCAGAGCCATTTGCTTACATGGGGATATCAAGGTGAGATTCAACCCTGTTCTGCATACTGTGCCGTATTCCCTGTCACGAATAGAAGGCATCTTTTGCATCTTTGGCAGGAGGGGAGAGGTTTTCAAAGGTTGACTTGTCACAAGCCTATAGTATCTGCAAATGGAGATTGAGAGTCAAGCAAGAAGTCCCTCACAATCAACACTCACAAAGGACTTGTTCCAGTAAAATTGTCTTGTTTTTGGCATTGCATCAGCTCCAGCATTTTGGCAAAGAGCAATGGACCAAATGCTCCAAGATATCCCAAAAAATCACTGTTACTTTGATAGCATCATTGTGACTGGAAAAAGTGATGAACAGCACCTCCAGGACCTTGGTAAAGTGCTTAGCCGTTTTATCAAGTATGTTCTGCATGTAAAGAGAGGGAAATATGAGTTGTTCAAGAATGAAATCTCATATTGTGGACATGTCATTGCAAGTGTGGCTTACATAAGCCACAAGAGAAGATTGAAGCAGTGCTACAAGCACCGACACCAGAAAATGTGTCACAACTCAGGTCATACTTGGGCCATGTAAGCTACTACCACATTTTTTCCCAAATATTGCTACAGTGCTGCATCCACTGAATGCACTGTTACAGACAGGAGCAAAGTAGGAATGGACAGAAAGTGGTGAAGAAGCACTCAAAGAAACAAAGAGACATAGTATCCCAAGAACACACCCAAAATGCTGGTGCATCTAAAGGAAGAAGTACAGTTGACGTTTCGGGTCAAGACCCTTCATCAGGACATCCAAAGAACTGCACACCCATTATGACCCATCAATCTGGTGTATGATGGCCCTTGTGACATTGGACCTATTTTGTCAAACATTATGAAAGAAAAATCAAAATGCCCGATTTTGTTTGCTTCAAGATGACTGTCGAGCGCAGAACACAACAATACACAGGTCGACTGAGAGGCCCATGGTCTAGTATGGGGCATAAAGAAATTCCACCACTATCTCTATGATCAAAAGTTTACAGTGGTTACAGATCACCTGCCCCTTGTGTCCATTTTCAATCCCAGGGAAAGTCCAGTGATGACTGCTACCCAGTTACAACGTTGGGCACTATTCCTAGGAACCCACTCTTATGAAATAGAGTTCAAAGATACCAAACAACACAGCAATGCTGATGGCTTGTCATGACTTCCACCATTGGCGGCTGAAGAAGAAAAGTCTTCATATTATGACCCAGCAGGAGTGTTCCATAAAGCATTGGTGGACCAGTTGCCAGTAGCAAATTCCAAAATACAAAGGGAAACAAAGAATGACTTGACATTGTCAAAAGTCTCTGAAATCACCATGCAAGGATGGCCAGCTCACAGTAACCCTATGCTTCCAGAGTTCTCAGTGAGACAAGACCAACAGTTGATATGTTAAAGAATGCTGATGTGTGGATCTTATGTTGTGGTTCCCTCTAAACTGTGCACCAGAGTGTTAGAGAATCTGCTCGAAGGACACCTGGTACTGTCATCGTGATGGAGAGTCTCGCACAGAGCTATGTGTTGTGGTTGGAAATAGAAAAAACAGATTGAAAACTTAGCCAAAAGCTGTTCAGAATGCCAAAAAGTTCAAAATGCTTCCCCTTGGGAATGGTCATCATTACCATGGCAAAAAGTACAGATTGACTTTGCCAGGCCATTCACGAACTCCACGTTTCTGAATGTTGTGGATGTTCATTCAACGTGGCCAGAGGTCATACCAATGAAGTTAACCACCTCAGCTAAGATTGTCACCGCGCTGAGGACTATTTTTGCCAGAAACCGCTTACCGAAACAAATTGTGACTGACAACGGACCACAATACACATCAGAGGAATTCCAGCTGTTTATGAAGAAAAAAGGCATCAGACTTTTCAAGTCAGCTCCTCACCATCCAGCAATGAATGGATTAGCTGAAAGGTTTATCCAAATCTTCAAGAAGTCCATTAAAGCAATGGACAAGGAGGAGATTTCTCTAAAGCACAAGGTAGATAATTTCCTTTTTGTATATCATAAGTCTGTTCATGTGATGACAAATCGAACACATGCAATGCTGTTCATGAACAGGAATCTGAGATCTTGCCTAGACCTCCTGAAGCCATATCTACAAAGGGAAGTGCAGAATAAACAATTCAGCCTGTTCCCAAGTGAAGCAGCAAGGAGCTTTGTGATTGGACAGAAAGTCCTAGCGTATGATTACCGAGAAGCCAAGTGGACACCCGGTAAGATAGCTAAAAGAACCAGACAACTGATGTTCACAGAGGATGCTGGAGATCAGACACGGAGACATCATTTAGACCAGATACTGGCTGTTCAACTGAAAAACACCCATAAGTCGACTGCATCTAATAAAGCGGACACATTACAATCGCTGGACTTACCTCTCAGTGATGATGTCATTGACAGTAATGTGACACCGGAAGCAGAGAATGTTGTCTTAGACAAGTCAGCTGCCAAACGGAAGCCATTCCACAGGTCCAGAGGCACTATTCTCAAAGAAACAGAGCACCACCCAAAAGACTGAATCTTTAGAACTATGAAGTTAGTTTTGGACTGTTATTGTGAAAGCATGTTTATTTGGAATATGGGTTAATGAAAGGGAAATTGAATGTTTTGTACATATACAGTTTTATAAAGGGGGAGGAAGTGTAATGTATGGATCTACTTGCTTGAGAGTCATGACCTCCCCCCTTAGCACTATATATTGATCTTTTGTCTGTGCATGTGCTGTTGTCTACGCATGTGCATTGTTTTTTTTTTCTTTCTCTCTCTCTCTCTTTCTACCCCCCTCTCACCACTCTCTCCTCTCTCCCCTCTCTTTCTCTCTTCCCTACCCCCCTCTCTCCCCATCTTCTCTCTCTCTCTGTCTCTCACTCTCACTCTCTCACTCTCTTACTGTCACTCCTCACTCTCTCTCTCACTCTCTCATATATATGTGGGGGGAGGGTGGGGGATCTCATTGAAATACTGAAAGGTCTGGATAGAGTAGATGTGTGGAGAATGGTTCCTGTAATGGAGGACTCTAGGACCAGAGGAACATCCATTTATTACAGAGAGGAGGAGGAACTTATTTAGCCAGAGGGTAATGAATCTGTGGAGGCCAAGTCACTGAGTATATTGAAAGGGGAGGTTGATGGCTTCTTGATTAGTCAGAGTATCAAAGGTTATGGAGAGAAGGCAGGAGACTGGGGTTGAGAGGGGTAATTAATCAGCCATGATGGAATGGTGGTTCAGGCTCATTGGGCTGAATGGCCTAATTCTGCTCCTATACCTTATGGCCTTGTGGAGTTGTGTACATCAGCCTACACCTGTGTTAATTTATATAATAAGCTCTGGGAGGAAATGGGATGGGTGTGCCTTAAAATAGCTGGTCACCATGTAAAATTAACTATGGTTGTGGCATGGCAGAGTTAAATCTGGAACTGTTGTTCTGGTGTTCCTACGACATGGATGAACAGATTTTACCACACATTTAAATAACGTTTCCAAGTTCATTTACTGAAATCATCAGTTTGGTGAAAGAACTGCATTAGTTAAAGCTTTGTGTGAAGACTGATGTTTGCCCATGATGAGCCAGTGACACAAATAGATATTGTTCATGAAGAGACCCTGTTAAAGTCACTTAGCATGGTATTAGTGGATTTTCCAAACGGGAGAGTGGTTTTGCATCAGTCAACTTTCATTTCTTAATTTGTAGCAGTAAGCAAAGATTGAATAAACTAGGATCTAGTTCTTTAAGGCTAAATGGGGATTTAACCGAGGTATACTAAAGAATGTGGCCTTACAGACTGCTGGATGAAATCTCAGTGTTTGAAAACACTCTGTGGGGGAGGATTAATCTACAGTTGGTAAAACTGGAATAAGCCAATGATAATCAGTATGGCTGTGTTAGTGGGAGATCTTGTCTGATCAAATTAATTTAATGTTTCCAAAAAAAAAATGGAATGTATTGACAAGGACAATGTGGTTGTAATTTCTTGGGATTAGAGTTAGGGTTTCCATGGGAAACTAGTCCAAAGAATCCATTAGATCATGCGCAATTTACACATTGGATCCAAGGCTGGCTTGATTGTAGGAGGCAGTGAGCAATTGCGGAGGTTGGTTCTGTGATTGAATCCTACGGCCAGTGACATTCCACAAGAACTGTTGCTTGGACCCTCACATTATCACATGCCTTGATAGTTTATATATGCACGCAGAAGGTATGATTAATAACTTTGCAAATAATCCAGTGGTAGTGTTGATATACAAGAAGGGTGTCTCAATAAGAAGAGCAGAACAATGGCAGATGGAATTTAAACCTGACTGGAATGAGCTGATGGATTTTGGAAAGACGACTAATGTAGGGAAATGATGATAAGGCTCTCGGGAGTACTCAGGGACAAAGGCACCCTCGAGTACATCCGTCATCCCTGAAGGTCACATTGCAGGTAGAATCTGAAACACACTGCTTGACAGGATGGTGAAGGCAGACATTCTCATTTAAGAGGTAATGAAAATTAGTATGCACAGAAAGATATGGGTCAAGCACAGATAAATGGCATTAGTGTACTTTAAACTCAGTGGTCAGTATAGATGTGTTGAGCCAAAGGAATTCTTTTTGTGATGCATGACTCTTAATACTATTTGGGTTATTTCGATATCTACTACCATCATTGTGTGCATGGACAGAATTTGTAACAGTGAACTGAGATGGTTTCTAATTCTACTAAAATTGATTGAACTGTTTTAGTGTACAATTAATGACAAAACAAAATCTCTTACTTTTCTGGTGACTTCAAGGACACATAGTTTTGCATTGATATAAGATCCCTCATTTATGCCAATGGACTGATTACAATCAGGACAGCAGTTATAATATTAGCTTTGGCTATGAACAGAAAAGAAGATGAAAGCTGCCAAATTATGTTGTAGCTGTATGAAACTTTAGTCACGCCACATTTACTGGGAGTGAGGATTTTGAAGCTTCGGTGAGGCTGCAGAAGAGGTTTGCCGGGAAGTTGCCTGAACTGGAGTGTACTAGCTATAAGGAAGAGTTAGACAATCTCAGATCATCTTCTCTGGGGCATTGAAGGCTGAGGGACAAGCTGACGGAAGTACATAAAATTACATGTGGCATTAATATGGTAGATAGTCAATGTCTTGTACTCAGAGTGACAATATCAAATACTATAGGACCAAGGTTTAAGGTGAGGTGGGGAGATTTGCAAAGGAAACCTCTTACGTGCAGAGTAATTGGTGCCTGGCACATACTGCCAGAGGAGGTGATAGAAGAAGAAGCCACAGCAATGTTTAAAAGGCACTTACACAGACATATGAACAGGTAGGGAAGAGAAAGATATGAACCATGTGCAGTCAAATGCGATTAATTTAAGGTCTTGCATTAACTCAAAAGCTGTCCTAACCAACAGATATTTCAAGGGCAGTAATCTCGTCAAGGATGTTAAATGATGCCAGAATTTCCAGGGTGTGGAACCTCAGACTGTTTGCAATTGTCTTTTGCACCTGCTGCACGGTGACAGTTCCAGAGTCATGCCCATCTATCCATTATTTTCCTTTTATTAGGAAACCTCATGCTGTGATTCAGGAAGCATTGTTTCATAGCAATGGGATTCATGATAATAGAAAATGTTGTAAGTGTGACAGCAGGAAGTTGCCACATGTGTTTCCAAATATTAATGATGGATAGCCCAGGTGCTGTGTACAATTAACTAGATAATATGAATCCTCTTTACTCTCCTAATGTCTCTAAACTCTCCTAATCTTTCTCTGTTTCTTTTTTCTCTCTTTCTTTCTTCTACCCAATAGTCAAGGGTAAATGGGTGAAAGAAAAATGGAAGGCTATGTGGGAGAAAAAGATGAGATTGATCTTGGAGTAGGTTAAAAGGTTGGCACAACGTCATGAGCTGAAGGGTCTTACTGTTCTGTGTTCTAATTCATTGTTTCCCATCTCCAATATGCCTTTCAGAATCAATTCTAGTTCCTATCATCATGATAAAATATCATAATGACTGGTTGAAGATTTTCACAGTACAAACCAAGGTATCTTTCAAATAAATAATAAATTTAAATGATTCCCTTCCTGGTAACTTTAATTTACATTAGTTTAAATGTCTTAGAATTTTGGGTTTTTCTAAGAGAATGATTTTGTTTGGAAAAGTGTATGGCCTTGGAGCAGATGAAATACATTTTCCTTTGTGCGATACGGATTTAAAACATATTTACACAAAAGATTATTGAAGTGGCAAGCAGGCACATCAGCAAAAGGTGGAATGGGATGATATAACTTTACACCCCTTATTCGCTATTGTCACTTTTTTAGTCTTAGCCAATTATGTGATCAACACTGTGAGGAACAGAGATGGAATAATGTATTTATTAGATTGCTTGCCAATAAAGCAAGATGGGAATTGGACTTGAGAACCACTTGACTGACAGAGCCAGTCTGGAATGAAGTTTGGCACAGTCATTGTGATATAAACATCCATCTGCTCGATTTATTAATGGTTAAATTTACTAAATGGCAAGGAAAATGCAAGTGAATGTTCAAGCACAGTGTGCTATCAGTTTGTTAATAGGCATAGATAGCAGTATATCTGGGGCGCAGGTTTGGAGAAGTTTTATTATTTAAATCAGAGCCAAAAGTTGACATAGGAGCAAGTTGCATCAAGTTTGGATGATCTAGGAGCAGCATGTAGAAATTATGTTGAAAATAAAGCTTGTCCATCAAGCAGATGGTTGATGAGATGTGCAGCTGCAGCCAGCTCCCCTGATGCATTGTAATTGGTGCTTTCAAACAAAGGCAGAAAGGAGAAACACTGCAGCTAAAGTAATGCTGCCTCATAAGACCCGATAAAATAAATTAAAAACTAGGTTGTCCAACCTCACCATCCAAAGCTTTGAATTGTTTTGCATGCAAGGTAATTGGGAGCAAAAATAAGCAATCAACAAAATTTCATCAAAAATAATTTACATAATCATTTGCATTTATATAGTTCTTTTGAAAAAGGATAGCTAACATGGAGCCTTTGCAAAAAGATTGGGAGAGATGACAAAATTGTGCTTGAGTACATGACCACCAATTGTAAAGCACATGCAAAATCCAGTCCTGAAATAATGGTGGTCAGTGTTCAAGCCCCCAGGTTCTTGTGGGGCTGCTGGG
This sequence comes from Hypanus sabinus, assembly GCF_030144855.1. Lineage (NCBI taxonomy): Eukaryota > Metazoa > Chordata > Chondrichthyes > Myliobatiformes > Dasyatidae > Hypanus > Hypanus sabinus. The sequence goes on along the minus strand of NC_082716.1, from coordinate 41,295,333 downwards.
AAGACATAGCCATTGCAAAACAGATATTGGGTTTGGAAGGGGAAAGTCTATGATCAAATCTAGAATTAGGCAAAGCTGCCCTCTCTCAGTCTGAATCTCAGGTTTGTATATGACCAACATAAACGTATTTGGATAATAAATTTACTATGAGCTTTGAACATTTCTTATATTAAGGAAAGTTGTGGCTATAAGAGAGCTAATGATCCAAGATGGTGAAAGCGCTCTGGTCAATACAAATGTATATGGATGGTATTGTCATCTTCTGTTTGTAATCATTGTCAGTCATAAGATTGCTGAGCACTGAGATTACTACAACTGGTTTGAATTGGCCCTGGGTATCAGATTTAAATGCATCAAAAGTGAGGCAATTTTTTAAGCAACTGGTCTGACTCTTCCTTTGTCCTCTTCACTACCAAATCCAATTACCTGAAGGTCCTTTACCTCTGGTTTGGAGAAGGTAAAGCAGGTCACTAGGTAACTGGGTGAAACGTGTAGCCAAGGCATTGCTGGAGGAACCAGGTGAGCAGGTACAAAGTTCTCTTGGTGTTGCTGTAAATTGTAAAGGTGCAGCCCAAACCCTGCTCTCACACTGCAGCAAGTGCCTGGATTGTCTTCTACTTTATCTGAAAATGGACAATATCTGCAGAACTTCAAACCTCCGGACGAAGATGGAAGCAAGTTGGCCCTTATCCTGATACTTCTGTTTAGCAATGGTTTCATCTACAGATAAACCCTGGGTATGCAAAGCCCCACAACCACTATGTACTAAGGTTCTACCTGTCTGCAGCTTACAAAGGATAGGTTGGGGTGCAGTACTGCCAATCAGCTGGATAATGTCCCACTATGTGTCCTTCAGAGAAAAGGTGGTGCAGAAGGATACCTTTGGTCATAATGTCCTTAGGATGCTGGATGAAAAAGGAGAGGGTGGATTCTGCCTCAAGCTGTGCTTGACAGGTGGGAAGAAGTGCTCTCCTTTCTAATCTGTCAATCACCGCCACACTCAGTGCCACTGTATCCCTCTCTAGCCTAGACTACTAACTATTCCCAAAGTCACACAATGAGACAGTGGGCTGTCCATGACTGAATAATGTCTATTGCTTCATTACAAAGTCCAGGACTATGTGCTAAGGGGTGTGCTTAAGCTTGATGCAGCCACCTCAGTGGCTCTATGAGTAATGACCAAAGTTTAAGGTACTGCCACCACATTAAAAACGTGGAGATTGTTGCTCCAGGAGAGATATGTTTATATCAAGATAATGTATTATAAATGGGTGTCCTTTATTTTATACTTGCATATAGTATTAATTACATATGATGTCAGAAAACAAAATTACACAGAAAGAACCCAATATGATAATAAGGTAAGTGGTAAAGTAAAGAATAAATATATTGTAAGTTAAGCATTAAGGCAGAAATTTAGCAAATGGGGTATAATATGGGGAATATGAGGTTATCCACATTGATCAGGAAAGATAGAAAATTGATGAAGTGGAGAAACACTGCAGAAGGCTGTGCTGTCGAGGGATTTATGAGTCCTTGTAAATGAAGCAGTGTTAACATGTGAGTCAGAAATTAATAATGAAATTACAGCCTTTCTTGCAAATGGGGTTAAATATATAAGAAAGTAAGTCTTTCTGCAACTGCGGAGGATGTTGAGGAGCCCATACTTGAAAGGCTGTGTACAATTACAGTACTCTTTTTAAAAAAGGATATAAAAACATGAGAAATAAGAGTAGGAATAGTCATCTAGGCTTACATCCAGCTGCAACTCCATCAAGTCATGGCTAATCTTTGGTTTTCCTGCCATTTCCCTGCACAGTCCCCATATTCCTATGGTTCCTTACATATCCAGGTTGGTCAAATCATGACTGGGTCTCCACAGCCCTTTAAAAAACTTTTCATATTTCAATGAGATCTTCCTTCTAAATTCCAGCGAATAAAGGCGTACTCCAATTAACCTCACCTCATATGGCCAACCCATTGTTCCTGGGACAGGCTCAAAGAAGCTTTGCTGCCCTCCCTTTATCGCAAGTTCATTCTTTCTTACATAAGATGTACAAAACTGTACACAATATTCAAGTACAGTCTCACCAAGGCCCAACATAATTGCAGTAATCTACCTTTTTCCTGATTCAAATTCTCCTGCCCCAGAAGATAACATTTCATTTGGCCTCCTCATTACTTGTTACTCCTGTGTTTCAGTTTTCAATTGCTTATGGTCAAGCATGCCTCATTTTCTTTGGATGTCATCACCCACTGTCTCACCATTTACTTTGTGCAGGGTAGTATAGTAGTAGGCACAATGCTTTACCGTACATTCTTCCCATAACTGCATGAGTGTCCTCCAGGTGCTTCGGTTTCCTCCTGCAGTCCAGACACCGTACCGGTTGGTAGGTTAATTGGTCATTGTAAATTGTCCCATAATTAGGGTAGGGTTAAATCTAGAGTTGCTGGGTGCGCAGCTCAAAGGGCTGGGAAGGCCTATTCTGCGCTGTATCTCAATAGGTAAGTAAGTAAGTAAGTAAATAAGTACTCATCCTTCAGCATACAGCAGTTACAAGGACTTTAAAAATTTACAAGGGATGCCCAGTTTGTCTCTGTGAATTCTGTCCATGTTGTTAAAGAGCGAACCTGGATTAGCTGACCTAACCTCCCGGAGTTGTGAGATGGCCATGGGAGCATCACTCTGCTTAGTTGATGTGAGTGACTAGTGGAGGCTTGGGTGAGAAGTATAGACAGAAGAGAAAGGAAAAAACAATGGCAGTCCGGCAGAAGTGATTCTGTGGCAAACATTGGTAGTGAACTTTCCACTGACTGTTCAGTCTCTTTCACTCAAGCCAAACTTTGTCTTTCCTTTAAGGCCAGAGTTTATAATCAAGGTTAACACAATCTTTTTGTAAATAAGTGTGCTTCACTTTTAGCATGGATTTTGCTAGACTTTTTCTTATTTGCTCTCTTTTCCTGAAGCATACTGGAAAGTGGAGACTGCCCAACGGTAGTGAGAACATAGTTATGTCTAGATCACAGGAGAATACACTAGTAGATTTTCCCCTGACTGGAAAATGTCAGGCTAAAGGTCACCATTGATGCCTAGGTTCTCAGAAATTAGCTCAGAACAGACAAGGTATGCAATCCGGAAACTTCCTATATGAGGTCCACTTCTTCCTGAGTTGACAAGAAGTTATAGTCTTCAAGTCTGGTATAATTCATTGATAGTTCTTCCTAAAATGTAAAGTTGTCACTCTTTCAGCTTTTGCTTTCAGAGCAAAAATGTTTTAATGAGCATTCTAGAAACCCATCTGCCCACAAGATGATCCTGCAACCTCCATGTAGATTGTGCCGGAGGTTTGAACTGAATGGGAGTTCCTGAAGCCAAGAGGCAGCAGCACTAACTGCTGTCCAATAATAGTGTGATGCGCACACCTCTAACTCCCCGTCCGGGAAAATAGAAGGATCTCCAGTATTTCCACTGTATTTTGCTGTCGTTATGTAACAATGGATGTAATATATTTTTTTTTATTTAAACTATAATATAGTTTTAATAATATGAATATATACCTGCTCATAATTGTGAGATCCTCCCATAAGACCAAGAGACATTGGAGCAGAATTAGGCCATTCAGCCCATTAAATCTGCTCTGCCATTCAAATATAGCTGATTTATTTTCACTCTCAACTTCATCCTCTTGCCTACCCCCATGAACTTTGATATTCTTACAAGCCTATCAACCTCCACTTTAAATATACAGAGTGATTTGCCCTCCACAGCCATTTGTGGCAATGAATTCCACAGATTCACCATCCTCTGGCAAAAGAAATACCTCCTTAACTCTATTCTGAAGAAAGGTCTTTCTATTGTGGGGCTGTGCCCTCTGGACCTAGTCTGTCCCACTGTAAGAAACATCCTCTCCATGTCCATTGATAGTTTTCAATGAGATCCACCCCCCCATTCTTCTAATTCCTTGCAAGTACAAGCCCAGAATGATCAAGCGCTCCTCATACAATATCCTTTTCATTTCCAGAATCATTCTCATGAACCTCCTTTTGACCCTCTCCAGTGTCAGCATATCCTTTCTTAGATAAGGGGCCTAAAGTGGCTCATAATACTCCAACAACAACACACACAAAATGCTGGTAAAACACAGCAGGCTCGGCAGCTGTGTTCTACCAACATTTTGGGTGTTTTGTTGTTTGAATTTCCAGCATCTGCAGATCTCCTCTTGTTTGCTCATAATACCAAGTGAAGTCTGACCAATATCTTATAAAGCCTCAGCATTATGTTAGAAACATAGAAAATAGGTGCAGGAGTAGGCCATTCGGCCCTTCCAGCCTGCACCACCATTCAGTATGATCATGGCTGATCATCCAACTCAGAACCCTGTACCTGCTTTCTCTCCATACCCCCTGATCCCTTTAGCCACAAGGGCCATATCTAACTTCCTCTTAAATATAGCCAATGAGCCGGCCAAAACTGTTTCCTGTGGCAGAGAATTCCACAGATTCACCACTCTCTGTGTGAAGAATGTTGTCCCCCACTCCACCTTCAAACCACTCTGGTTTGGAGCCTCTAGTATTCTAGTCTGACAAGAGGAGCTGATTTTATAAAACAAGTCTGTATATGGTGGGATCTCGGTGGGTATTTTCGTGTTCCCTTGCATAGGCTGTTCCTACTTTCATTTACTTTCAGCTGAACATCATAGGAGGAGGTAGAATTGCAGAGACAGCATCAGTTGTTGATGTTCTGCCAGACTCGGTCCTGGTTATACTGTCGAGGAGAGTACTAATGCTGGCCAAAGTGGGATTCAGCTGATTGTGAAGACCAGATTCTTTGCAGCAGTAAGGCTGCAAATTCACACTACTGAAGCCACAGCCAAATTCACTGCTCTCGTTCCTTTCCTTCCTTTTCTCTAAATGTTTTTGTCTTTGTTTCCTTTTCTGTGTTCTGTGTGTGTATGTGTCTGTCTCTGTCTGTCTGATTCTCTCTCTCTCTCTCTTTCTGACTCTCAGGAACATTTTCTCTGATACCCGTCCACTTCAATGATTTAGAGGCAGAATCTGCCATATTTTCTTTTTATAAGCAACCTTTTTTCCCCAAGTCTGACATGAATAAATTGAGTTAGTCACACTGTTAGTGATTTTTAAAAAAGGCTGTGGAAAATTTCTCAGTGCATCCAAACCACAAATATTAAATAAATTTAACCACAAATGCTCTTTAGTTATGTTAATTGGCTTCTCCAGCAGACAAAGCTTTCTGTGCCATAAAAAGTGAGTAGGACATTACTCTTTAAATTCAACCTCCTTTATAGCCCAGAATAAAATTCAGTTCTAATACAGATGTATCTACCTTGGGCCTCCGCTATTCTAGGCTCCTGATCTCAACTTGAATTCCTTTACTGGAGGCCTGAGCTTGTAAGATGGGCTGGTCACAACACCCTGCTGGCCAATTTTTCAAGAGGGAACTAGCCACAACATAGTTGTTCTGCTGAAGACGACCCAGAGAAGGCATGTGCAGGGTGGGATCATTGTGTAGCATGTCCTCACACCAAATAATCATTTAAAACAAACGGAAAAACTGAAGATACTCTGCAGGTCAGGCCAGCTCTGTGGGAAGAGAAACAGAGGCAGTGCCTCAGGCTGAAGACCAATTGGCAGAACTGGGAAGGCTAAAAAAGAATCTCATCAATCTGCAGGGAGGACAGTGAAGTGTGAGGAGCAGACCACACTGTGAATATCAAATGCAATACTAGAGAACCCTAGGTGAATTGCTTCTTTATCTGGAAAGTCATTTGAATCCATAGATGGTTAAAAGGGGAGAGGTGGAAGGACAGATGTTACGTCACCCGTGGTTGCAAAGGAAGGTGCTAGAAAAAGGGAGTGGTTAGAGAGAATGGACAAATGAACTAGGGAGTCACAAAGGGAATGACTCCTGTGAAATTTTGAAATGGGAGACGTTGAGAAGGCATGTCTGGCGATGGAATCTCTCTGAATAAATTTCAGGGAATGATCTGTTGAGCATGAAACATGGGGAGATGGAAGGTGAACAGTCCAGGAAGTGAGGGACAGAAAGAGGAGTCATGGAAATAGATTAGATGTAGTCAAGAATTCTGTTGACAATGTTAGAAGGGAAGCCATAGTTCAGTAGCAGGGATAAAAAGTCTGATCATCAGAGCAAATACAACAGAGATGGAGGAATGGGGAGAATGGAGACGAGGAAGGGTGAAACGATGAATAGTTGCTATAGCTGTATGAGTCAGTAGGCTTGTAATGGATTAATGCAAGAGAGCACCAGCATTGCTGTACCAGTAAAAGAGCTGAGAGGGTGGGCCCAGGTAATTCTGGAATGAACACTGTTCCACAAATCCCACAAGTAGTTGGACCCATAGCTATACCTTTGATCTGGAGGAATCGAGTGGAGTTGAAGCAGAAGGTACTCAAAGCGAGAGCAAATTCAGCAAGGCAAATAAACTTTTTTTTTTGGTAGAGAGGAACTGGTTGGGTCCTGTTCTCAGAAGAACTAGAGGACCCTCAGAGCATCCCGATGTGGAATAGAGGAGTAGAATGTAAACAGAGAATTGGAAACAGTCAAAATTAGAGATGTAACTGGGAAATTACTAGGGTAGAAGAGAAAGAATGCAGTCAGAGTTGGAAGAAATAAGTAAGATCAGGAAAAACAAGCTGAAGCAATTGGTCTGCTAAAGGCATTTTGCTTTTAGATTTTGAGCAGGAGATAGAAGTGAACTTTGCAGGGTTGGTACATTCTAAAATTAGAAACTCTGGAGGGAAGACATCATGAGAAAAGGAGGTCCATGATTCTCTGGGAAACCATGGCATGATGTCCTGTAATGGAGTAATGATCCAAAAGGAGGTATGAAGAATGATGGGGAGCTGATGCCTGAACTTTGAATGCTATCTCCAGCAGGATCCCACCACCAAGCACATCTTTCCTCACCCCCCCCCCCAACTTTCTGCTTTCCACAGGGATCGCTCCCTACACAACTCCCTGTCCATTCATCCCTCCCCACTGATCTCCCTCCTGGCACTTATCCTTGCAAGTAGAACAAGTGCTACATGTGCCCCTACACCTCCTCCCTCAGAAGCATTCAGGGCCCTAAACAGTCCTTGCAGGTGAGACAACACTTTACCTGTGAGTGTGTTGGGATAATCTACTGTATCCGGTCCACCCAGTGTGGCCTCCTGTATATCGGTGAGACCCGCTTCACCTAGTAGCTAGTAGCTTCACCTGTCTGCCAGGAAAAGCAGGATCTCCCAGTGGCCAACCATTTTAATTTCACCTCCTATTTCCATTCCAGTATGTCAATCCATGGCCTCCTCTACTGTCACAATGAAGGCACACAGGTTAGAGGAACCTATATTCTGTTTGGGTAACCTCCAACCTGATGGCATGAACATTGATTTCTTGAACTTTGAGTAATGCCCCCCCCCCACATAATTTCCCATCCACTTTTCCCTCTCTCACTTTATTTTCTTGCCCACCCATTGCCTCTCCCTGGTGCTTCTCCCCCCCCTTTTCTTTCATCCATGGCCTTCTGTCTCTTTCACCAATCTACTTCCAAGTTCTTTATTTCATCTCTCTCCCTCTGTTTCACCTATCATCCTGTGCTCCCCTCCCCCCATCTTTTAAATCTACTCCTCAGCTTTTTTTCTTCAGTCCTGCCAAAGGGTTTAGGCCAGAAACATTGGCAATATTATTTTCCATAGATGCTGCCTGGCATGCTGAGTTCCTCCAGCATTTTGTGTGTGTTGCTTGCATGATGGAAGTCTGTTTGCCAGACCACAGCAGTACTCCCTCTGTCAGGGAGTCTGTTGACAGTGGTTTTAGTGCCGCAAGGTCAATGAGAGTGATGTTGTACTGGCAGCCAGCAACGAGTGGATCTAGAGAGAGTAAGCGGTCAGAGGAAGATGTCCTTGGTGGATCAGGAATACTGAAGATGAGTGACAGGCTTCACAATTTGGGGTGAAGACTCCTGGACAAAGAAATGGGCACAGAAGTAGAAGCAGCTGAAAGGGATTTCAACATCATGGTTTGTTTGGAATTTACCGAGACGAAGGTGTAGGTGAACATAGCTGAGGTTTCTGCTTCTGATTGATTGCATAGGAGGGGAAGATCAGAAAGGTTCAAGGTTCAAGATGGTTTAATGTCATTTGCAGTACACAAGTGTAAAGGAGAACAAAATAATTGTTACGCCAGATCTGGCACAGCACAAAAAAAGCAGAGTAAATTAAAGAACACAGTAATAAAAAAATCAATAAATATAAGTACATAAGGTAGCTTATATACAGTACATAAATTGATTGTCCAAAAAGTGATACTAGGCATAGGGGTGTCTGTACACAAGGTCACTCTGACTAGAAATGATAGAGTAGTGGTGAGGGGCAGTGTAGTGGGTGGGTTACTGAGTGGAAGTGTTGCTCCACCTTACTGCTTGTAGAAGGGAACTGTTTTTGAGCCTGGTGGTCCTGGTGAGGATGCTACGTAGTCTCCTTCCTGAGAACAATCTATGAGTAGGATGGGTGTGATCCTTCTTGATGTTGCTGGCCTTTTTCCGGCACCTTTTTATATATGGATATGCCTTTGATGGTGAGTAAACTAGTGCTGGAGATGTTTTGGGCAGTTCTGACTACCTGTTGTGGACTCTTGCTGTCCAGTCTCTGACCCATGCAGCAATGTAGCACGTTAGGATGCACTGTACTGTGCATCTGTAGAAGACGTTGGGTATTGACATGCATAGACCAGCTCTCTTCAGCCTCCTCAGTAAGTTGATTGTGTAGAGTGTATTCTTGGGCTATGAGCTTGTATGAAATGTGCTCTCCCAGGAATTTCAAACTGCTCGCAGTTTCCACTACTGTATCACTGATGTAAAGGATGGTGAAAACATGGCACGTGGTGTGTCAGAGATGGATCCAGAGGGGTATTGGAATGCAAGAGCTGGTAGCCTTTACAAGTTTTGACATTTGAGAAACAGCAAAATTGTCTGTCGCACCGCCTAATGTGACAAAAAATAAAATGGATTTGTGGGTCATGATAGCTTTGAGATCAAGTGAGTTGGTGACTTATAAAGTGTGGATCTAAGGATGCATAGTGAACAGTCGTCTGAAAGAATCTTGATATTCTGGATGCCCTGTGACATTTAGAAATTTTGTGAGTTCCTCCAATAAGCACATCCCTGGTAGCTGGCTCACATCAACAGCCAAGTCAGTCATCTTGCCTTTTTTCTATTAGGAGATAAAAATGCATTTGAATGATATTTATTTCTTTCAGAATCCAGCAATCACTTTTTCTTAGAAATGTTTAATTTGAATGTTTTTTCAAGTTTTTAGTGACTGGAAATAATCGTCTCCTATATCATCCAACAGTCTCTGGCTGAATTTCTGAAATGTTGTTAATAAATTTGATCTGCTCGGAGTAAGACAATACCTCCAATTTCTGTTACTTTTGCTCATTTCTCAAGGAACGTTGGCCTGTTAAAAGGACCAACTTCGTATTTTTCTTTTTTTCATGCGCCAGAGGCGGCTTCAGTTGAATCCCTCTCTGGACAGTACAACTTGGGTTCTTTATGACTCAGTAAGAAGTCTGTTTACATAGATATGTTTTTCATGGATGAATGCCTACTTTTTTTTAGAACTCTGGGAATAAGCCTCCTTTGTAAATGTTCCTTTTTTTTATTTTCTTTGGTGTGTGTTATAAATTCAGTGTCACATGAATATAGGGTTATCTAAGTAAAAGCAATGCCTTTAACCCACTACACTCTTCCTTAAAATGTTTCACTGCTTCATACAGATATGTATGCATGTCCTATGGACTGGATCACATCATTCATTAACTGAGCCATGTAATAGCTTTAAGACTTAGTTGGAGAAATAAAATTTTGTAAAATGTATGGCGACTTTGTGTGACACTGTGACTTATCTTCAATAATTTTCAAAATACACTGAGAAATTTATAGCATTTAACTTTAAAGCCTGCCCTACAGTAGCTGTGTTTTATTTCTTTGCTTTTAGTTTGAAGCCCAATTTTAGAGGCATATATAATAAATAGCCTTATATACTGTATATAACCTGAATGCACATGCATTGAAAACAAACAAGTACAAATTCCTCCCATAATTAAAAATATCTATCACAAGACCAACAATAAATACAAAGTCAAATCAGTATCATGAATTCATCATTTTGGTCTGATAGTTAGTAAATGTACATTCTTTATAAACTTGACATAGTATATAGTGATTGAAAATATATTGGTGTGAGATTTCTCCATTTATTTACTTCCTTTTTAAAAAAAGGCAATGTTAAACAGCAGATGTTGGGCTCTCTAGTCAGTAGGAAGTACAGCTGAGCTGTGTTGGCTGGGTGTGTGTGCATCAAAGCACTATCAAGGAATAACAATTAAGGAGTAGCTTGCTCATCTCTTCTCCCCTGTATTCAGCACCTGCTTTTAATCTCATGGCCTGGCCTAGAAACTCTCTACTTGCACAACCATAATATTAAACTGATCTCAGACTCTCTTATCTCAACAAAAAGAATAGTGTTTCTTGGTTCAAAACACTTCGCAATATTGAGATTTTTAAAAGACAATCTGCAGAAATGAAGTGATCTTTTCTCTCTAGTTAGAGTACTCTTGTTTTATCTAACCAGCAAAGTAGTCCGTGTTAACCTACAACAAATGAGTAGCATCAAATTGGAAGTTTGACTTCTGAACCAAATCCTTTATTCTCATGCCATGTGCAGCAGCAGTAGGTTTTAATGATTAATTGGACTTTTCTGTATCCATGTTATCATCATGTGGGTGATGATCAGTCTGGCTTTATCGAGACTGTCTACAGACATATAATAGACCATCTGTGCTCGATCAAAGAGAGTTACAAGCAACTGCACTGCTGTTAATGATTTGGCCAACAGTAGACTGATCTTGTGAAATTGTTATTCTCAGTGGTCAACTTATATTAACCCTTTCATATAAAATTATCCTTAATAACAGCTCAGTTTTTGTAAATATTTCACAATGAAAATATGTAAGGACTGGCTATGACATCTCTGAATGGTTAAGAGGCTTGAAGGGCCCTTGGCCTACTCTGGGTTCTTTCTCATGTTATGTAGTGGATTGCCTCTGGTTTTCCTCCTTATGAACTGGCGAATTTTTGCAATTATTTTCTTTTACAAAACTGCTGAAAGATATTTAGGAAAGCCACACAAAACAGAAGGCTCTTTCATGCACTGGTAGGTCTAAAGAAATGTTGGAGTAGAAGTTCCTTCTCTGTTGCTTATACTGAATGTGCAATATTATTTTGAAAGCAAATTTCGGAAACGGTATTAAGTTTGCTGCTTGAGTTTTATGTGTTGCATACATGAAATTTACTCATGGTCACATGAGCAAATTTCTACCCCTTTGGATATGAGCCTGTCCCCGATACTCTGCTGCTGAATTATACCTCTCTGAAATTAAACATCTCTTTTTCAGTGTTTTGCTTACTCATTTGTTCTTTTGATTTATTGTCTTCAATTCTGTGTTCAATGGTCCGTGTTATTTCTATCTTGTCTTTGTTGTGCTTTATCTACAGTATATTGATTACCTTCAGTCCACAGTTCTTGGTTGAAAGCCCCTTCCTTGGCAATCAAAATCTCTTATGCTTTCTTCATACTACCTCGACATTTCTTCCTGTCCTCTATCTCAATCTCCTACCTCCTTCATTCCTCCCTTACATTCATTTTACTTATGCATGACCTCTTGCTCATCCTGCCTCCTCCTCCATCTCCATTTTACATAACCCTTTGGAAGAAATGTATGAAAACATCTTGAGCCCTTAGAAAGCCATGGAAATATTCCCTAATTCAATGCAGATACTATGAGGGCACAAGTGGAAGGTCATAATCAATATCAGTGAATACAGGAAAGGGGTATATTAAAAGGAAAGTGGCCAAGAAGCCAGGAAGCTAAAGAAATATTTTTGGGATATTCTACTATGGCATGGGGCAAGGCCACTTCCAGACCATAAAGATATACAACAACTGTAATTAGTTTTGGGTAGCTTTTAACAATAGACTCCTCTCACATTCTGTCCGCTACTCTTAAATGAGTACATTGTCTATCCTACTTCCTGAATTACAGAGCAGACTTTACCCCCAAATATATATTCAGAAATTATTAGCTATCATCTTTGAACCCTTAGACAGATTCCATCAATTTTCCATGGTAACTCTCGGTGGCTAAATTTGATGACTTACAACTTGGATTTCATTTTTGCTCTGATCAAACTTTTGATTGGTCAACAATATAATTTCTTATAGCCTCTATAATTCTCCATTGATGCTGCATCTCAGGTGTTTCTGAAACCTTCATCCGTGTTTTTGTTACTTCTAGTCTTGAATTCTGCGTAGCATCCTTCGATCAGATCTCCATCAATAAGGGCATACAAAATTCGGATTTGGACAAAGATCTATTCACTCATTACCTTTCTTGTGTCACTTCTTGATCTTCTCCAAATTTTAACTCTATATTATGATGGCCACCCTTTACTTGCCAAAACCTTGGGTGCTGCAGTTTCAATCTTAGTCTTTTCTTTGTGATGCCCTCTATACATCTATCATTTTGACCAATGTCTTGGGGAAATTGCCCGATATCTGCATATGAGCCTTGAGTTTAAATGTTGTTAATATTCCAGTGGAAAAACCTTGGGAAGTTTTACTATATCAAAGGTGCTGCACAATTAAAAGATTTTATTTTACAATTTTTACTAAGTATTATCCCAACCTTTATTTTGTCAGAAAGAGGCATAAAAACTGACTCAAAACCCATGAAATAAATTAGTAGGACACACGGTACACATATGGTGTGATATTTCATTGTTTCACCTTCCATATTTTGTACACTTTTATCCTTTTCTATCTGGGTCTCATTTTATTCCTTTTTCCCTTCTTGCTCAAACTCTTTCTGCTTTCCTCTTTCTTCTAACTCCTATCACTCACACCCTATTCTTGTGCACAAACTTGTTAAACAGTGACAGGCAGAGAATGGGATTGCAAGGTGACTTCATATAGCAAATATTTATTATTTTGTAAATTCAGACATAGAAATTTAAAGACCTGAAACACTCTAAAATTGTTAAAATCTTATCTATGTGATGTGACCTATTTAACAGATTGCTACTGAGACCAAAATAGCTTTGCCTCATTCTCATTACAAACTTCTAAGTTATATGATATTAATGTAAGCACTTTGCCTTCTTAATTCTTAATTAGCATTTCTGTGTAATGTTCAGGGACATATATTAATGTAGTAACAAACTTTCTGGCTTCAAGAGTATCGAGTCACAGAGGAAAAACATTGATAAATCGGTATTTAAATTTTTGATGACAATTAAAAGGTACAGAATATTGTTTTGGCAAACTTAGTGAAATGAACAGCTGTGTTTTACAAAGTAGCTCCCTACAATGTAAATGTCATATTAGCCATATTGAGGTCACATGAAAATAATGCTCTCAGTTTTGCAGTTGTACCAAGTTATCCAATGTTTAGTGAACTCCAAGTCTTGTAAAATAAACTGTGCTGGGCAATGAACTCAAGTTACCCCTTGCACATTGCAAATTAAAATAATCGGTCTGTTATGGTTACAGCTATCACTCTTCCAGTTCACTCTCCTCAGACCATGCCAGTAGCTGCCAATGGTTTTATTTATTGTAGTTCTATTCTGCTGACCGTTAAGTGAAAAGATCCCATCATCATTGTAACTATTTAACCAGATCTCTGTAACAAAAATATTCAACTTAATCACTGTTATTAATTTAAAGCCTGTGTCATTTGGGTTATAGTACAGCTGTTTTTGAATCAGTATGTTTCCTCTTCATCTTAAGCCTAAATCATTACTGGTCATCCGATGTATAAGTCTTTCATTATTGGATGACTAACCACAAATTGCCCCTTGGTGAAAGAAACATGACAAGACCACCTCTCTTAAATTGATGCATTCACATTGACATAGCCAGTGTCAAGGCTAATAAGTGGAACCCCTATAAACTTTAGGGAGCAATTTTCAGTCTGAGTAATTTTCACTTTAGATGCCTTTCTTCTTTGGGGCACACACATCTCACCAAATCTCCCCATGCTGTAATGTAATATTTCTCATCTCTTATTTTAACCATTCCTGCTACCCCTTTGTATGAGGTTTCGATGACTGATACTGACTTTCAAGCAATTTTGTGTTATTGACTGCCACAACCAAAAACCATTTTGGTATAAATCAAGCTCATTTTAATTAAACTTTCTAATAAAACGTCATCAACCTGAACCGATAAATCTGTTTCCCTCTCCAGATGTTGCCTGACTATCTCCATCATTTTATTTCAGAATTTCTACCATGATAGATAGAGTCTTTTCCCCAGGATGGAAATTTCAAATACTAAATGAAACTGTTTTAAGGTGAGAGGAGGAAAGTTTAAAGGAGATGAGCGTGACAGGTTTTTTACACAAAGAGTGGTGGATGCCGAGAACGTGCTGTCAGATAAGATGGTGGAATCGGACAGTCTGGCAGCATTTAAGAGGAATTTAGACAGGCTTGGTAACAGGCAGGGAATGAAGAGATGTAGACCGTGTGCAGTCAGATGTGCAGTTTAATTTGACGTTCTGGTCAATGCAGACACTGTGGGCCAAATGATCTGTCCCTAGTCAGTATTGCATCTCAGTTCTATGTTCCATGTAGGTTCTCTATGCTCTGTTTCCAGAATTTGCAGTACTCTGCTTTTGTTTCAGAATGAATCAAACTCATTTCATTTAAGAAGCTTATGAGGTTGTGGGAAGCAAAGTAATCATCTTTTCAGGATCCAAGCCCTATCTCAAAAATTAACATAAAAATACTATAACTCTACTTTGCTATCCAAGTCTTTTTCCTAATCACCTTCACTAGTTAAAGCATTTCGATGTCTTATATTAACCTTTTATTCCAAAGGTTATGTATTATGCAACTCTTGCAACTACTTATCAAAAGGTTTTCTGTACTTTTTCCAATGTGCCCAGCAATATTTTGCCAACCATGGCTTATTAGCATGACAGCACAAATGTTTCAGTGCAGTAGGCGGATTCGTCCAGGGAGTGAATCTGCACCAGTATAGGCATGCAGGGGTAAAATACTGTGCTTAATTTACAAACCTAGTTACCCAGAAGGCTAACAAACGAAAGGCATTGAGTTCAGACCCCACCATAACAGGTACAGAAGTAAATTGTTTATAATCTAGATTAAAAAAACAGGAGAGTATTTGTTTTAATGATGATCACAAAACTCTTATCTGTTTCACTGGTGCTCCTCAGAAGAGGAACTCTGCCCTCTTTACCCAAACTGCCCTTGTGTGCCCCCAGATTAGTGGTAATGTGGTTGGCTTCTAAAATGAATTAAGTTGTGTCAATTCACCATATTGAAGCAGAAAAGAAGAATAAATATAAATGAATCACTTAGCAACAGTTATGGCATGGAATATGGATATGGCAAAGTTCCTCCCAATCCAGCAACTTTATAAGTAGAAAGAGTGACAAATTTCAAGCTCCTTGGTGTCAATATCTCTGAGGATCTATCCTGGGCCCAATATATCAAAGCAACGGCTATATTTCATTAGGAGTTTGAAGAGATTTGATGTCACCAAAGACACTTGCAAATTTCTACAGATGTACCATGGAGAGCATTCTAACTGGCTGTATCACTGTCTGGTCTGGGAGGGCTACTGCCCAGGATTGAAATTAACAATTTGGAAAGTGGGGGGGGGGGGGGTGGTCTGAGTGTAGTGCATCTAAGTTTGCTGATGATACTAAATTGAGTGGAAAGGCAATTTGTGCAAAAGATGCAGCGAGATATAGATAGGTTAAGTGAGTGGGCAAGAGTCTGGCAGATGGAGTACAGTGTTGGTAAATGTAAGGTCATCCACTTTGGAAGAAAAAATGAAAGCAGATTATTATCTAAATGGTAAAAAATTGCAGCATGCTGCTGTGCAGAGGGACTTGGGAGTGTTTGTACATGAATCACAAAAGGTTGGTTTGCAGGTGCAGCAGGCTGTCAAGAAGGCAAATGGGATGTTGGCTTTCATTGCTAGAGAGATTGAATTTAAGGGCAGGGAGGTTATGCTGCAACTGTACAGGGTACTGGTGAGGCCGCACCTGGAGTACTGCATGCAGTTTTGGTCTCCAAACTTGAATAAAGATATACTGGCTTTGGAGGTGGTGCAGAGGAGGTTCACCAGGTTGATTCCAGAGATGAGGGGGTTAGACTATGTGGAGGGATTGAGTCACCTGGGACTGTACTCGCTGGAATTCAGAAGAATGAGAGATCTTATATAAACATATAAAATTATGAAAGGGGTTGATAAGATAGAGGCAGGAAAGTTGTTTTCCACTGATAGGCGAGACTAGAACTAAGGGACATAGTCTCAAGATTCGGAGGAGTAGATTTAGAACAGAGATGAGGAGGAATTTCTTTTCCCAGGAAGTGGTGAATCTGTGGAATTCTCTGCCCAATGAAACAGTGGAAGCTACAAGGTTGAATAGATTTTTGCATAGTAGGAGAATTAAGGTTTATGAGGAAAAGGCAGATAGGTGAAGATGAGCCCATGGCCAGATCAGCCATGATCTTATTGAATGGCAGAGCAGGCTCAACAGGCCAGATGGCCTGAAACTTAGTCAGCTCCATCATGGGCACTAGCCTCCCAAGTATCCAGTTCATCTTCAAGGAGCGATGCCTCAAAAATGCGGCATCCATTTGATGGACCCCCATCGCCCTGTTCTCACTGCTGCCATCAGGGAGGAGGTACAGGAGCCTGAAGGCAGACACTCAATAATTCAGGAATAGCTTCTTCCCCTCTGCCATCCAATTTCTGAATGGACATTGAACCCATGAACACTACCTCACTACTTTTTTAAGTTAACTATTTAATATACTTTGAGGCCTTGGTATAACGCACAGTAAAGAAAATCACTGTCAGAAAATATTCCAAATATGTTGGACACAAGGTGAAAGAGGTTATTGAATGACCATCTTGCTTATATAATATATACTCACTGTAATTCACGTTTTTCTCTATTATTGCGTATTGCATTGTACTGCTGCCGCAAAGAAAACAAATTTTACAGCATATACTGACGTTATTAAACATGATTTTAATTCTGAAGTTCTCCACATAATCTACAGATTGATAGTTAAATTGAGGGAGCTCTGCCCCTGGATGGGCAAGAACAACTTGACATAATTGCCCTCTTAAAATCATTCCATATAGGCATTTATTTTTTCAAATTCCTTTATTACAGTCTCTGGATACCCTGGTATAACTGTGGTTAGCGTCTATCAAAGTTGGAGTTATCTCTTGAACAAAGGAATGTATTTGTGGTTGTGGAAGTCAGTTATCCCTGTGCCAGAATCGCTGCAGTCTCCTCCTTAGGGCATTTTTCTAGGTCCAATTCTCTTAGGTGTTTCACCAAAGGACTTGCATTCATCACAATTTCAGAAGTAAGGATGTTTGCAGAAAATAGCATAATGTCCAGGATAATTTATATCTCTTTATCATATGAAGAGATCCATGATGGCATTCTGCAAAACTCTCAACTTTAGGGTATGGCCTGATAAGTGACAAACAGCACTGGTACCAGACAATCACCTTCTCTACCAACAGATAACCTGACCATGTATCCGCAACATTCAATTATTGACCACTACTGAGTTTCCCACCATCAACGTATATACATTTCTCTTAGTAGTATGGTATTCATACCAAAAGAACACATATTTGTGTAAACATATATTTAGTTTTCAAGGGAAATTGGATGGAACTGAAGAGTGTGAACCTCAAAACTCCATTTAGAAAGGAGGGGGTGATTCATAAGGCAACGTCAGCTACAGCTTTTGGTTTTAACAGAAGTAGGAAACAAATAAAGCAGCCGATTATGTGTTGGGATCATGTGTTGGGAATTGTTGGGCTAATAGATCTATGCAAATACAAACTGAAACAAGGAATAATGCCTGTAAGAATTAATGGCTATCCTCAAAAACAGTAAGTTAGTTTGCCTTTTAGTCCTAAGTCTAGTTTTGCTCACTGTCACTGTTGGTGTGATTTACTGGCATTTACTGGGGTTAACAATGTATGTTTCTCCCATTGAGTGTGTATGTGTGAAAGAGATATGGACAGTGAAAGTACGTGACTGGTCAAATATATGAAAAGACTTAACATATTCATAAAATAGAGCTCTTTTTCTCTCTTAGACTTGGGGCTCACATTTATGAGTCAAGTGTTCCAGGACAAAAGCAAAGGCAGTTTTGTTTTTAATGCAATAGCATACAAGTAACTATTTGTACAGTGTAACTTTAACTGTGTCCCGGGGAGGATGATGGCATTGATCAAATGAAACCATTATTCACATAAGCAAGATGGCCATTCAATGACCCCTTTCACCTCGTGTTCAACATGATTAGAACATTTTCTGACAGTGACTTTTTTTTTACTGTACATTATACCAAGGCCTCAAAGTACACAAACATCAATGAATCAAGTATGAATCAAATGTATAAATGATTAAAGGATCCTTTTGACAAATATTTTGACTTTAAATGATCGTGTCAGCATGAATAATTAACCCAGGTTGGCAATAAAATTGGAACTCGTTCCTCATGCAGAAATTACAATACATTTCTGGTTATAAAACTAACCATTCATTCTGAGTAGCTTTCCATTTTTGGGACACTGTTACTACATGTAAGATTCACAACTTACTGTGAGATATAGGCCAGTGACTTCAATAATGCATAATAATGGTTAGCATCAGTGAAATGCAGAACATTATCCTTTTCTACTATAAATTCTGCTAAGAAAGTTTATTCTCAAAAAATGATCCTGAACCATCATTTAAATTTGGACTGAGAGGAAAGCTGCTGTCATTGGAAAGCGGCTGGATGAAATGATGTTTCTAATGACTCTAAGATTAAGTTTGATATTATACAGTCAAGCAAGACTGATGATAAAGAAATGATATTCATTGATGTCAATGGAAAGGAAGTTTGTGTGAAATGTGCTACTTATCCAGTATTGCCCATTTTTGTAGTATAGCCAGGGAATTGGTTCAGTTAAAATGTTGGACGCAAAAAAATCAAAATACTGGAAGAACTCTGGGTCAGGAAGCATCTGTGGAGGGAAATAGATCGTTGAGATTCCTGGTTCAGAAACATACTCTGAATTTTGACGCCAGCTTTAAAAAACAAATGGGGCCTGTTGAGATGTTCTGCGAAAATTGAGATCATATGGGTAATTATGTACTTTGCAAGGGCTAATAAAAGATGTTTAAGTGGAGTGGTCATTGTGTGAGTGGGACAGTTAGAGTGGGGAAATGAGGCTTTACCTCAAGAGGCTTCAGCGAGAGGTGGAGTCTAGCTGGAGGTTTCAGTCAAGTTTCTCTTTGGTTTTTTTTATTAGTACCTAGCATCCAGGTCAGTGGTATGCTCCTTATGCAAGATTTGAGAGATCTTGAAGACCTCCAGTTTCACTGACTTTTACATCTGTGAGAAGTGCACCTGGGTGCCGATCCCTACAGACTGTATTAGGGGACTACAGCTGCAGCTGCATGGCCTCTGGGAGAATGAGGAGATGATAGATAAGAGCTACGGGGAGGGAATCACACCTGAGTCGCAGGAGATAGGTAGCCATGTGACTGTCAAGAGAAGGAAAGGATAGTGCAACATATCCCTGTGGCACCTCTCTTCAATAGCAGGTATACCATTTTGGATTCTGCTGAGGGGGGCAGTGGGGGATGGAGGATGATATGTCGGCAAAAGACACAACAACCAGGTCTCTGCCACTGAGTTTGGCTTTGTGCCTCAGAAGGGAAGTGGGGAGGATAGCAGACTAGCGCTGATAGGGAATTCAATAGTTAGAGGCACAGACAGGAAATGTTGTGGATGTGAAAGAGATATCTAGATGGCATGATTGTTCCCTCCTAGGTGCCAGGGTCAGGGACATCTCAGATCAGATCCACAGCATTCTTAAGGGGGAGGGTGAGCAGCCAGCAGTTGTGGTACATATTGATACCCACAACATGGGTAGAAAAACGGACGAGGTCCTGAATAGAGAATATAGGGAACTTTGCAGGACCTCAAAGGCAGTAATGTCTGGATTGCTGCCTGTGCCATGCAGTACTAAGAGCAAGAATGGTGTAGGGGGCAGGGTTTTGTTTTTCTGAATCATTGGATCTCTTCTGGAGAAGGCATGACCTGTACAAACGGAAACAGTTACACCTGAACTCGAGGGTGACTAAGATCCTTGGGGCAGGTTTGCAAGAACTGTTGGGGAGGGGTTAAACTAATTGGTCAGGGAGATGGGATCAGGAGTTATAGGACCGAGGATGGGGCAGTTGGTAGTGAGACTGTGAGGAAGGACAGGCAGGTGACAGGGCAAAATTGCGGTCAGTGGGATGAGTTGAAATGTGTCTGTTTTAATGTAAGAAGTAGCATGAAGAAAGGTGAAAAACTTGGAGCATGGATCAGTACATGGAACCAGTTATGTAGTGTGATCATGCAAGTCAAGTATGATGTTCTTCTAAGGGGTTGTCTCTTTGTGGGTCTGTCACATGAAACTACGTCTACATAGAACTATAGCATTATGGCCATTACAGAGATTTGGTTGTCACAAGGACATGAATGGCAGCTGGATGTTCTGGGTTTAGCTGTTTCAAAAGGAACAGGGAGGGAGATAAAAGAAATGGGGAAGTAGCATTGCTAATCACGGATAGTATCACAACTACAGAAAGGGACAATATCGTAAGGAATTGTCTACTGAGTCAGTGTGGGTTGAAGTCAGAAACAAGAATGGAGCATTCTATAGCCCCGTTTTAGCAACTGGAATGCAGAGGGGCAGATCAGAGCCAGATTTTGAGAGGTGAAAAAGTAACAAGGTATTGGGAAATGAACCTGGTTGGGTGTCAGTCTCTTCGGAGAGCATTTTGGAGGTGGTGATCACAACTCTGTCTCCTTTACCATAGCACCGGAGAGGGAGAGGAGCAGACAATTCGGGAAAATATTTAATTGGGGTAGGGGAAATATGCTGCTATTAGGCAGGAACTTGGGAACATAAATTGGGAACAGGTGTAATTAGAGAGGTGCAGAATGGAAATCTGGAGTTTGTATCAGAAGCACTTGCATGGGGTTCTGGATCGTTCCATTGAGGGAGGGAAAGGATGGTAGAGTGAAGGAACAGTCTAGTCTAGAGGAAGAAGCATGCTTCTTGAAGATTTAAGAATTAAAAACCCGATAAGACTCTTCAGAGTGTAATGTGCTGTAAGGTTTCACTGCTAATGTAATGGCTTCTTTGTAATGTTCACTGCTGAGGTAAGGGTTTCTCTGTAGCAGCAATGTTTAGGTTATGGCTGGAGATAACAGGATGCATGTTAGCCATTAAGAGATTGGTGCTGTGTCTTGTGATTCGGGAAGCAGTTGAATACGCGGGCTTTTGCGAGAGGGGGGAGAGAGATGAAGAGGGAAGACGCAAATGGAGAGATTTGGTAGACCGCCAGACGGGATGGACTCGGAGCAGGGGTCTGAAGGTTGGCAACACTCAGAGGAGACCGATGATGGAAGAAGGACTACTGAACTGCGTGAGCTCCAACTTTGTGCACAGACTGATTATTATTAAATCTTACAATTTGGGCCCTCTTTCTTCTATATTTTGTTTCTTTACTAACCATAGAGTCAAAGTAAGAGTTATAAAGCTTAATTGTTTAACCACATATTGTGTACTGTTTGTTATTTTGGGGCACTGATTTGTAATGGGGACACATCGCTTAGCACCCACCCAAACAAGATTTCTTAAGATTGGCTGGGCAGGGTGTTATCACCCCATTATTAAGTCGCTATGCGAAGCGAGTGTTACAAGAGTAACAAGGTATCCAGGAAGAGCTTTAGAGTGGGCTTAGAACTAGAATGGGGGCATGAAAAGGCCTTCGTAAGTAGGATTAAGGAAAATCCCAAAGCGTTCTACACGTATATTGAGAACAAGAAGGTGACTAGAATGAGGCTAGAACTGAACAGTGATAAAAGAGGAAACATGCTTTAATGAATACTTCAATAATCATCAGTGAGAGGGACCTTGACAAATGTGAGGACAGTATAGTGCAGGCTAATATGCTAGAACATGTCAATGTTAAAAAAAGAGGATGTGCTGGAACTTTTGAAAGCCATTAGGATAGACAAGTCCCCAAGGAAGACCAGATAGACTATGGGAAGCAAGGGATGAGATTCCTGTGCCTTTGGTGATTACCTTCACGTCCTCAGCGGACACAGGAGTAATACCAGATGATCAGAGGGTGGTAAGTGTTACACCTTTGTTCAAGAAGGTAATAGGGTTAGTCATGGGAATTATAGACCAGTCAGTCTTAGGTCAGTGATGAGAATATTCTGATTTGGGGTTATCAGCATGGCTTTGCGAGGGACAGTCGTGCCTCACATACCTGATGAAATTCCTTGAGGAGGTGACAAAACAAATTGATGAAGGTAGAGCAGGAGATATGGTATATATGGATTTCCAATGCTTAACAATGTTCCACGTGGTCGGCTGATTCACAAAGTCATAAGGCCCGGCATCCAGTGAAATTGTCTGCATGGATTCAGAATTGGTTTTCTCTCTGAAGGCAGAGGGTATTACGCAAATCAAGCATATTCTGCCTGATGGTCGATGACCAGTGGTCTTCCATAGGGATCTCTTCTGGACCCTTTACTCTTTGTGACTTTTGTAAATAAATTGGAGGATGGCATGGAAGGGTAAGTTAGTAAGTTTGCAGATGACTCGAAAATTAGTAGTGCTGAGGATAGAGTGGAGGCTACAACATAACTCTGGTAGGATGCAGAGCTGGGCTGAAAAGCAGCAGATGGAGTTCAAGTTGGGAAACTGTGAAGTGACACACTTTGGAAATTCCAACTTGTAGCTAAAGTACAAGATTATTTGTTGGAATTTTAGCAATGTGGAGGAACAGAGGGATCTTGATGACCATAGTCATAGATCCTTCAGAACCGTTGAGCAAGTCGGGCGAGTGGTAAAGAAGGTGTATGGAATGTTGTCCTTCATTAGCTGGGGAACGAATTCAAGGGGCATGAAGTAATATTGCAGCTCTATAAAACTCAGTTTAGGACACACTTAGGCCACATCCACACCAGACAGGATTATTTTGAAAATGATGGTTTGAAAATGCGTAAAAACGATAGGCGTCCACATTACGCGTTTTTAAAAATATCTCCGTCCACATTGAAACGGAGATTTCAGCAAATCTCCTCCTACTGCGCATGCACAGAACTCATCTACTGAAAACAAGCGACATGTTTGGTGACAAATCTTGCTGTGAAAGTGCATGTTTGTGCTGCTACAGACTAGAAAAGCTTCAACAACGGGCAGCAGCTGGCTCTCGCACAGGAGGACTTAAAAGTGAAAAGAAAAACAAATACTGGAGCATATGGAGGCAACCGACAGGGAGTTCATGGACAATATGACCTGGCTGATAACGCACATTGAAAAACTGACTAACTCTGTTGCATTAATAAAGCACCTTGTTAAGTGTATAAAACATGTCTGCATCAGTGTTATCTTGTGTTTCCATACAGTGTTACATTAGGCTGTTACACATCTATTGTCAGAAAAGTACTTGCATAAATAGGTAAACCGCCTTCATATGAGCAAGGACAGAAAACAGGGCAAAGTGAGTATACTTATTTATTCAGTAAGTTATGGGTCAAAGTATTTGGTGAGTACATTTTTAACTCTTCTGGCTTCAGTCTCATTGCCGTTTCTACTGAAATTGTTAAGTTGCGTTCAAGAAAACAATGAAATGGTGCGCTGCCATCTGACGGTGTTTTTAGATTTCGCCGGTTACCCCTTCTACACTGATCTGCCAAATCGGCGTTTTCAAAAATACACACTCTGGAGAGCGTATCTGAAAAGCTCTGGTTTTGGGAGACAAAAATGCCATTTTAGTGTGGATGGAGGGTAAGAACGAAGGGGAAAACGCTCCGGTTATGGATTTATCCAGTGTAGTGTGGACATAGTATTATGTCCAGATCTAGTCACCCCATTACTGTAGTAAGGGTATGTGTCATCATTTGAGTCGAGTATGATATTCTCTGGAAAGATTATTCCCTTCATGGACAATGCCTCTTCACAACTTTGTTTAATGTAGGGAGGCTGATGCACAGGTAGCCACCACATGGTCCTTGACAAATCACACAATAGACTGGGTCCTTTCACTTTTCCAGCCTTCCTCTGCCTTCACTGCCTTTGTGATGAGGCCTCTTCTTCCAGCATTGTTGGATCACTCTCTGCCTGGAACCTCCCCCTTTACCTTACGACTAAGGGTGACCCTTCAGGAGCTGAACTCTTGGGATTTGAGGCACTCACAACCCTCTCCATTGTGATCCTCGTTAGAGGAAGGATGTGGAATCCTTCCAGGGGGGGTAGAGGAGAGTTACTCAGATGTTGCCTGGATTAGAGAGCATGCCTTAAAGCACAGGTTGAGCGAACCAGATCTATTCTCTTTGGAGTGAAGGAGGATGAGAGATGACTTGATAACTGTGTACAGGATGCTAGATGGAGTGGATAGCCAGAGACTTTTCCCAAGGTGAAAATTGCTAATATGACTGATATAATTTGAGGGTGATTGGTGGAAAATATAGTGAGTATGTCAGGGATAAGGTTTTTTTTGCACAGAATGTGGTTGTTGTGTTGCCAGGAGTGGTGATAGAGGGAGATGCATTAAAACCATTTAAGAGACTCTTAGAAAAGCACCTGGATGAAAGAAAAATTAAGAGCTGTGTGGGTATAAAGGGTTAGTTTGATCTTCAAGTAGAGTCATGAAAAGGTTGGCACATCATCACAGGGTGAGGGGTCTGTACTGTTCTATGCTCTATTTTTTGAACAGAGGGGAGATAGCCAGCATATCCCCAAGAGCAAAAACTGGAAAGTAATGTTAAAATATTTCTCTGGATTACTTTACTGCCTGTGATTATAGAATAGTCATCGTGAATGAAAGATACTTTTTGGAGGTTTGAATCTCACTGACAATGCAAATCGATTCAAGAAAACCAATTGTGAAGTATAAAGCCAATAATTGCTCAGATCAAAGGATAAAATGGAACGTGTCATCTTACAAATAATAATGTAAATACAGTAACTGTAGTGGCTAAATGTAGAAAAAATATCAAATCACAGACTTGCTCCGGAACGTGGGGACTGCTTGGTAAGGTAGATCTAAAAGAAGCATTTGAGAACATTTGTTTAACCCATGGTGCTAGGGTAGACAAAAGGACTGTGCTGGTAAAGAAAAGAATGTTTCTCAATAGACCTACACTGCTGGATAGTGTGCCTGATTATCAGTAACTGCAGTATTGCCTCGGGCACTGTCTGAAATCAAAAGCCATACAAGAAAGGTTAAGCCAGGCAAAAGGAAGGCAAGTCATCCTTTTCAGTGGAGCACTTTATTGTTACTGGAAGCTAACATCAGCTTGTTCTTCGGGACAATAGAAGCATCTTTTGAGCAATCTAAGGTTACAAGATTATTTGCATTAATTAGTGAATTGCCTTCTTCATTATCTGGAAGGTACTCAATGGACACATTTTCGAAAATGAGCTCGTCAAACTTTTATTCTTCCTAGTTACAGGCAGATCTTTTGTAACTTGTTAGTGAAGTCTCCTCATTCTGAAACATGATCAGGTGATTTCTGTCTTCTTGGATGCCTTAAACAGGCCAACATGAGATAGAGCTGATATGTCAATCCAATTTCAGGGATTAATGTCTGTCGTAGTTGAGTTTCAGCGTTGACCATTCACACGTACAGACCAGCTGATGCCACAGCAGCTTCAGTGGACCAAACATACTGACCAGTATGTTATGCTTTAAGTGTAATGTTGAACAAAAGTCTTGTGTTTAAAAGTAAACCAAGGGTGGATTTATAATCACACAGGAAACAGTGTACATGGATATGGAAATAATCTATTTATTGACTTTGGAAGTGACTTGAATTTGTCAACATATCGTTGTTGAAAATACATGGCTTGTTGAAATCTTGGGTGATGACTCCACCCACAGACACAGTACTCAAGGTGCAGACAGGTTGGTGCACTGGAGTTCCAAATTATTCCTCTAAATATCTTTCGTCTTAAATTTAGTTTTGTGTTTACTTTGTAGATTGTCACACAGGCGCCGTTTGTATCATGTTCTGCTTGGTATCATCTCTGTCCTCAATGATCTCTGTTAGCTTCCCAGTCTCCAATATGTCTAACTTAAAATATAGCTCCTTGTCATTAAGCCCTTCCTTGTGGCCTTGCTTGTCTCAGTCACCATCTCATTTCCTAGTTTGTGCCGTGACCCTATTCCACCTTTTGCAATCCTGTTGACTTTGCCTCAGTTAGCAACGGAGCATTCATTCACAAGTGCTTTTGGCCCCAATTTTACACAGAATGTGCAACACAGAGGCAGCTGCCAGATTCTATGTACTGAAGGCAAGACTAATTAATTTTCATATTGGTACTATGATATAGCATATTTAACACCATCAATTGGGGATGTTTCTCTTGGGCATTTTATCTTTTTTACAAGCCACTTAAAAATCTATTTGTTTCACTGCCTTAATTTAAACTTTTTGCCTTGCTTTCTTGTGTGTCCACCTGTGAAGTATCTTATCTGAAGATTTTGCTGCTGGTTATCTTCTGGGCGTTGTAGTATTCAAGTTGTCAATTTTGTTGCTGCAGCAGAATTCCAGAATACGTGAAAAGCATAGTTGCTGGCCTAACTACATATCTTTCACTTCACCCTGCATAAAATTCAACATCATTTTGAATACATAACTGTACAGACTAAGACCAGCTGAGTCTGTTTCATATAGGCAGCTGGAATTACTGGACATCATTCTACATGGATTCCAGTTTCAGCTAGTTGCATCATCTTCTGTGAGAGGCAAAGTTTACAAAATGCACCAGAGTTACTCATCAGGGCTAATCTGGCACCATTTCCACATGACACAGTTTGTACCACAGGAAGGACAAGGAATGTGTGGACGTGTGAACACCATGATCTGAAAGTTTACCTCAAAAATGTTCACCGTACATAAAGTATGATAGTGGTCCCCAACTACCGGGCCACAAAGCATGTGCTGCTGGGCCGCGAGGAAACGATCTGATATGTCGATATGAAACGATATGAGTCAGCTGCACCTTTCCTCATTCCCTGTCATGCCCACAAGTCATTACACACATGAGGTCATCAGTTGCCTAAATGCAGTGATACCCACGCACCCAGGGATCACTGGTTGGCGTCAGGTAACCGGCTGCCTCGCTTGGCCGACGAGAAGTGCCATTGCTACTGGCCTGGAGTGCAGACAGATGGGTGCCACCTCTAAACCAGTTCAACACACCAAATGCTTGTGGGGAACCCGATGCTAAAATATTTGCAGACAACCTAATTTGGGCTCAGGGTTTCGTAAGTAGCAGAGCAGCTACCTCACTGCGATCTACTGAAAGTCATCCCTCGAGCCAAACTTTTGTCGGCCTATAGATCCTACCTACCTACAAGGGGGTGGGCAAGCACCCTGTCACACTCCTCGCTCGGTCGGTCGCTCTCTCCAGACTACAACTGCTACAGCCCCAGTACGGGGACCTCCGGCCCTTATCTTGTCATCTCACTGGTGTGTTGCAGTGATTTTATATGTTCATATGAGGAAAATATTCACTGTGTGTTTGATATTCAAACATTACTTAAAATGTTACGATGCTATTGAATTATAAGTGAGTTATAATTGACTTATCACTATGCTCATGCGAGGAAAAGATGCGCTGTGTGTTTAATATTATATTCATTAGGTAAACCCTTTTAGAAACAAAATTGAGTGTATTAGCTATTTATAAGTGACTTATAGTTGACTTATCATCTATATTCCAGTCACGATTAACACCCACACACCCCCATACCCCCGTTGGCCGGTCCGCAAGAAAGGTTGGTGACCCCTGAAGTATGATGTTGAACCTGTGTATCACCAGATTTATTTCCTGGAACTTCCAGCCTAACATTTCTATGGGAGTTATCTCACCAGAAACACGAAACAGTCCAAGAAGTTGTTTCACAAAAACCTTCTCAGGCAAATAAGAACAGGCAATAAATGTATATCTTGTCAGTGATGTTCACACCTAGTCAGTAAATGGCTTAAAAGACAAATAGAAGAAAACATCTGTAGACCAACATCCAGATTGACTATCTTTATCTATCAGACATGCAAAATAAATCCAGAAAAATACGGTGACCAAGGCAAACACCATCCAAAGTAAAGGAATGCCCTCTTGAATCCACATCTAGATGAATGAACTACTAGGATTTTTGGCGGGGCACTAGACAGGGTTGTCCTCTTAGCCCATTATTATTGAATATTGCTTTAGAACCTTTGGCAATTGCCTTCAGATAATCACAGGATATTTCGGGTATTAATCGGGGGACAGATATTCATAAGTTATCTCTGTATGCAGATGATTTATTATTATTCATTTCTAACCCTGAGAAATCTATTCCAGCAGTTCTATCATTATTGGCTCAATTCAGTGAGTTTTCTGGGTATAAGTTAAATCTTAATAAGAGTTCCTTTGAATAGACAGGTCCCGATTTATGGAAATTTACCTTTTAAATTAGTTAAAGACTCTTTTATTTACTTAGGGATTAAAATCACAAAAAACCATAAAGACTTATTTAGGTTTAATTTTTTACCCTTAATTGATCAGATTAAATGCTTGTTTACTAAGTGGTCACCATTATCTTTATCTCAGATAGGTAGGATTAATGCTATTAAGATGGTTATTTTACCTAAGTTTTTATATATTTTTCAAGCGTTACCAATTTTTATTCCGAAATCTTTTTTTTACTAATGTTGATTCAAATATTTCCTCATATATATGGCAGAATAAAAATCCCAGGTTAGGTAAAATATACTTACAGAAGGCAAAGAAGGAAGGTGGGTTAGCATTGCCTAATTTTAGATTTTATTATTGGGCAGTTAATATTAGATATTTGTTATGTTGGTTGAAAGACTGGGATGGATCTTTTAGCCCTCATTGGGTGAGTTTGGAAATTAAATCGGTACCAAGTTATGCTCTGGGTTCTATTTTAGGGACTTCTCTCCCTTTTGCTCTTTCTAAACTGCCGAAACGAATTGACAACCCGATAGTTACGTATACGGTTTCAATTTCGGAAATTTTTCGGGTTGACTCAGTTTGTTTTAAATACTCCTATTGTATCTAATTGTTTTTTCCACCCTTCAATTATAGATCAAGCTTATTCAGCTTGGAAAACTAAGGGATTACTAAGATTTTCTGATTTATTTTTGGACAATTGCTTTATGTCTTTTGAACAATTATCTAATAAATATAATTTGCCTAGATTTCATTTTTTTAGATATTTACAGATTAGGCATTTTTTTAAAAATACTGTACTTCCTACTTTTCCAAATTTTGTGTCTTCAGATATTTTGGAGAGTTTGGTTGAATTAAACCCTTTTCAAAAAGGGCTTATATCAAAACTTTATAATATAATTATGAAGATACGTTCAGAGCCCCTTTATAAGGCAAAAAATGATTGGGAAAGAGAGCTTAATCTTATAATTCCTATTGAGACTTGGGATAGAATTCTTCAATTAGTTAATACATCATCTATATGTGCCAAACATTCATTAATACAATTTAAGGTCGTACATAGGGCCCATATGTCCAAGGATAAATTAGCTTATTTTTATTCTTATATAAATCCTATTTGTGATAGATCTCAATCTGAAACAGCGCCTTTAGCTCATATGTTTTGGTCATGTCCGCTTTTGAAAAAGTATTGGAAAGATATTTTTGATATTATCTCTGCGGTATTGAACATCGATCTACAACCCCATCCTATTACCGCAATTTTTGGTTTACCAATGATGGACTTACTTCATTTATATTCTCCCGCCTGTCGAATGATTGCATTTCTCACTCTGATGGCTAGAAGATCTATTTTGCTGAATTGGAAGGAAATTAATCCTCCCACTGTATTTCATTGGTTTTCTCAAACTATGTTATGCTTAAATTTAGAAAAAATTAGAAGTGGTGTATTTGATACTTCTATTAAATTTGAAAAGATGTGGAGACCATTTATTCAATATTTTCATATGATGTAATATGACCCTGTTCCAAACCTATTTGTTTTTCCAGCTTTAATCTTATTTATGTTAAGAGGAGCGGAGTTGACGACACTGATGATTACGTATTCTTGTGAGATATTATAAACAGCCCCTTTTTTTTCTTTTTTCTAGTTTTTCTTTTTTTTTTCTTTTTTTGCTTTATTTTTCTTCTTTATTAGCTATTAGATTAGTAGTTTAGTTATTTTTGTATATCATTTTTTTCCTTTTCTTTTTTCTGTTTTTTTATATTATATATTATGAAATATCTTGATTTACCTTGTTCATATATATACTGTATTGTTCATGTTTTGGGAATACTTATTTATACTGTAATCATTGCTTATGTATTCTTTCATGTGCAATGGGAATGTGTATGTTTGTAATCCCTTTATTAATATATCAATTGTATTTTGTTCATATTATTAATAATAATAAAAAGATTGGAAAAGAAAGAAAGGATTTTTGGAGAACTCCTTGACCGAGCAGTTCCTTGCTGTTAGAGCATAGAACATTGAACAGTGCAATGCAGTACGGACCATTCAGCCCATTATATTTTGCCAACCCTTTAACCTACCCTGCCACATAGCTCTCCATTTTTGTTTCATCCACATGTCCTTGTCTCTTAAATGTCCTTAATGTTTCTGCTTCTACCACCACCCCAACAGAACGTAATATACACCTCTGTACGGGAGAGAAAAAGCATGCCTCGGACATCCAGCCTCTATACTTTCCCTCCAGCTGCTTACATTATGCCCCCCCCCCTTATATTAGCCATTTCTGCCCTGGGTAAAAGTCTCTGACTGTTGTTACGGATCCCATAACTGGATAACTTACCAGCAAAGATAGAGAGGTCCATTGGAGTCTGACGGCACTATTTTCGAAAGTTTTTATTCATAAAGGGAGGCACAAAAGTAAGGTTAATACAAACATTCAGAACATATACATCGGCAAAACTCAATCTAAAGCGTGGGTATAGCAATAATCATCATTAAGAAATCATCTCGACTGTTGTATAGGGGATAATATATTGTCCGTTGGGAATAGAAAAGTCACTCAGAAGTCTGCAGCCTTCAGTCTTTTTGGGGAATCGCTGGGTTTCACGTGTTTTAGAGAGATTGAGGAGAAATGGAAAAACTTGCCCGGGTCTTTGATGAAGCAACTCTGTTGAATCAGGGGAGCGTTGTTTTCCTGTTATTAGTTCGAAGTCCTTCTCGGTATCATCAGCCACCCGTTCCCCAGGCAAAGGAGTTACGGAGCGCACGTGGCTTTTGACTGGCTTCCAGCTATCACGGGAGCGTTGAGCGATGGAGTCCTTCTGGTGCATTGCTGGGATACCGCCTTCTGCAGTCCCCTTTTATCTTGACTTGTAGAGTTGTAGATGTCCATCAAAGTAGGGTGATCCAAACCCCACCCCCACATTGCCCGAGGGTGTCCAAATCCATGGTAGCTGTCACGTAGCAGGGTCATGCACTTAGCACACGTGTCTCTCAGAGCAATGGTCAAAACCGTTACATTGTCTCTCATTTTCCTGGGTCCGAGACCCAAATTAATAGTGCTCTTGCGATTCTCCGGAAGGAGGGGGCTGCTCCCGCCCCTTCGGCCCCTCAGAGCTGTGGTACATTCATAATACTGTCCACTCAATCTATGCCTTTTAACATACACTGTAGACCTCTATTAAGTCACCTCTCACGCTCCTCCTCTGCAAAAAGAAAAGTCCTAGCTCAGTCAACCTATCCTCATAAGACATGCTTTCTAATCTAGGCAGCATTCTGGTAAATCTCACCTGAATCATTTCTAAAGCATTCACATCCTTCTTATAATGATTGGCCAGAGCTGAACACAATACTCCAAGTGTGGGCTTTGCAGAGTTTTATGGAGCTGCAAACGTTACCTCTTGAACTCAATTCCCCAACTAATGAAGGCCAACACACCTTTGGCTTCTTAACCAGCTTTTTCACGTACTGTAATTTTTAGGGATCTATGGATGTGAACCCCCAATTCCTCACACAATTAAGAACAGTACCCTTGACCCTGTACTCTGCCTTTATACTTGATTAATGATGTTTTACTGCTGCATGATGATGGGCAAACCAGAAGAGCCTTGTTTATTCCTTCCTGACTTTTATTCTCATCAGAACTGTAGGTTGGAGGCACTGGAAACTTCAGCTTAGAAAAAGAAAATATAACTAGAGGTTCTATTCTTGGCAGCTATTATTTTCTAAACACAAGAAATTCTACAGATGCTGGAAATTTTGAGTAACAAGTGTAAAATGTTGGAAGAGCTCAGCAAAACAGGCAGCATCCATGAAGAGGAGTAAACAGTCATCCAAACTTGTTGTCTTGTAAGGACATGACTGAATTGTTGTTTGGTGGCCATTGTGGTCAAACAGCTTCTTTCAGCTCAATGCCCAGGTAGACACCTGAGCAGGAAGTCACAGGGTGGATCCATACAGAGAGCCATTTTGGAGAGAGGGGCCTTGCATGAGAGGAAATGGGAGGATGCAGCTGCACACAGGGATATTGGAGCATGAAACTGTGCACAAGAACATGTTACAGGATGAGGATATTGGAGGGCAGAATTGTATGCAGGAGGTTATTTTTGCACATCTACACAAGACAAATACTATATGTCCCAAGGACATTTTTTTTGAACCACCGCAAAAATCCTTGCCTTTGAAAATTTTAAGCGTTAGGAGTAACAAGTCTCACCACTACATTAAATATAAGCTACCTGCATTTTACTCCCGAACACAAGAACCTGTCTGTGTTGTTTTCAGTCCTGATTTGACAACAGCAGGAATAGTTTGTATTTTCATGTGAGCCTCTGGGCATGTTGGAAGTATTCTGTCATTTTTTGGGAGTGGAAATATCCATCTAAAGTTTAGCAGTGAGTAGTTGAAGAAGGTCTCTGCTCAATATATTATTACTAGCTTTAATGAAATGTTCTAAAAGTCTTTCAAGCTCCCTACACTTCTGCTGCGCTCAACAGTTGCTGGAAACACTTAGCAGGTCAGGCAACATATAGGAAAGTGAAATGGTTAACATCTCAGGTCCAGGATCATGCCTGATGTTAGCTAGCAACTGGCTTGGTAAACAGCAATGCAGCTTTACAGGACCAAGGACCAGAGATTTGTCTAATCACGAACCACACATTAAACCAGTGCAATTTCTCAGAACACCCACTTCACTGCTGAAATCTGATTTTATTGAGCAAAGTAGAACCAAACTTTGAGAAAGAAATGAAACCCAATATTGTGGTGCCTGTCTAGTGCAAGTAACCAGAGACAAACTCAGTGTCCTCCTTTGCCATTTTCATTCAGGTGTAAAAATATGCAGACGGGCTTTAAATTGATCTGTTGGAAGCAGCAGAATTTGTAATCTCCATCCACACACTTGGCTAAATTCCCCAGCACACTAAAAGCTTCAGCCTGTACTTTATCAGACACACAGAAAGACTGAGTTCTTGGGAAGATTTTGATTAGAAAGGGCCAGATGATATCTGCTACTAAATGATTTAAGTGCTTAGGAAACATGACAGCTCCTCACTGTCATTCTTCTTGGTTGTCATCAGATAAATCATCACACACAGCATTTGTTGTGAAGACTGCACTATACTGAGAATTTCAATTGCAATTATCTCCCAGTTCCTTGTGAGAGCAATTGCATGACAAGTGAATAGAAATGACACTTAAAGAATCTGCTCTTTTGGGTATCTCTGGGCTACTGATTTGAAGACATTGGAAATGCTAAGAAGCCTTCATTGAAGACAATGTAATTGACTCTTTGCCAATTATGTATAGTAAGAAGTTACAAGTTACTTAAGGCCAGATTCTGATTTGTGTCATCTATAGAAATCCATCATTTACCATTTCTTCATTCTTTACCTGATCCAGCTCAGCCATACAGTCCTGAAGAAGGTCTTGGCTCGAAACACCAACTGTTTACTCTTTTCCATAGATGCTGCAGAGATGCTGTTAGTTCTGCTGAGTTCCTCCAGCATTTTGGGTTTGTTGCAGCCATACAGATTACATAGACGTCATTGTCCATAAACCTGGCTGTATGGTCAAAGTTGACTGGAAAAGGACACTAGCAGGAAGGACAGCAGAGCAGCAATGGCTGGAGTTTCTGCGAAAAAGGAGGGAAGTGCAAGACCAATATATTCCAAATAAGAAGAAATTTTCGAATGAAAGAAAGATTACCGTGGCTGACAAGTGAAGTCAAAGCCAAAGTAAAAGCAAAAGAGAGGGCATACAAGGAAGCCAAAGCTAATGTGAAGATACAGGATTGGAAAGCTTTTAAAAACTTGCAGAAGGAAACTAAGAAGGTCATTAGAAATGAAAAAATTAACTATGAGAGGAAGCTAGCGATTAATATCAAAGAAGATAGTAAAAGCTTTTTCAAAAATATAAAGAGAGTTGAGGGTAGGTATAGGACCAATAGAAAATGATGCTGGAGATATTGTAATGAGAGACGCAGAGATAGCAGAGGAACTGAATGCATATTTTGCATCAGCCTTCACAATGAGAAACATCTGCTGTCTACTGGACATTCAAGACTGTCAGGGAAGTGAAGTTTGTGCAGTGAAAATTATGGCTGAGAAGGTGCTCAGGAAGCTTAATGGTCTGAGGGTGGATAAATCTCCTGGACCTGATGGAATGCACCCTTGGGTTCTAAAGGAAGTAGCTGGAGAGATTGTGGAGACATTAATGATGATCTTTCAGGAATCGATAGATTCTGGCATTGTACTGGATGACTGGAAAATTGCAAATGTTACTCTGCTATTTAAGAAGGGTGGGGAGGCAGCAGAAAGTAAACTATAGACCTGTTAGCCTGACATCAGTGGTTGGAAAGTTGGAATCAATTGTTAGGGATGAGATTACGGAATACCTGGAGGTACATGACAAGATAGGCCAAAGCCAGCATGGTTTCCTGAAAGGAAAATCCTGTCTGACTAACCTACTACAATTTTTTGAGAAAATTACAAGCAGGGTAGACCAAAGAAATGCAGTAAATGTGGCATACTTAGATTTTCAGAAGGCCTTTAACAAGCTTCCGCACATGAGGCTGCTTAGCAAGATAAGTCAGTTGTGGAGAGCGCCCTCTTCTTTGTGGTGGAGTGCTGGGGAGGCAGCATTAAGAAGAGGGACGCCTCATGTCTTAATAAGCTGGTAAGGAAGGCGGGCTCTGTCGTGGGCACAGAACTGGAGAGTGTGACATCGGTGGCAGAGAGGAGGGCGCTGAGTAGGCTACGGTCAATCATGGAAAACCATGAACATCCTCTGCACAGCACCATCCAGTGACAGAGAAGCAGCTTCAGCGGCAGGTTGCTGTCAATGCAATGCTCCTCAGACAGGATGAAGAGATCATTACTCCCCAACTCCATTCGGCTCTACAATTCAACCACCAGGGGCAAGACATGTTAAAGTGCCGGGGTTAGGACTGAGCTTAAGTTACCACTCAATGCACTTTAGTAAACTATTTAAGAACTTTTTAAAAGCTATTTATTAATGCTTTTTGGGAGGGTGATTTTAGATGCATATCATATTTATACTGAGTTAAATACTGTATGTAATTAGTTTTGCTACAATAAGTGTATGGGACACTGGAAAAATGTTGAATTTCCCCTTGGGGATGAATAAAGTATCTATCTATCTATCTATTTAAGAGCCCATGCAATTACAGGGAGGTTTCTAATATGGGTGGGGCATTGGCTGATCGGCAGGAAACAGAGAGTGGGAAAAAGGGATCCTATTCTGGCTGGCTGCTGGTTACCAGTGGAGTTCCACAGAGGTCAGTGTTGGGACCACTGCTTTTTATGACATATGTCAATATTTGGACTATGGGATTGATGGCTTTATGGCTAAATTTGCCAAAGATACAAAGATAGGTGGAGGAGTGGGTAGTGTTGAGAAAACAAAGTCTGCAGAGAGACTTAGATAGTAAGGGGAATAGGCAAAGAAGTGGCAAATGAAATACAATGTTGGAAAGTGTATGGTCATGCACTTTGGTGGAAAAAGTAAATGGGCAGACTATTATTTAGATGGGGAGAGAATTCAAAATACAGAGATGCAAAGGGACTTGGGAGTCCTTGGGAAAGATACCCTAAAGGTTAACCTCAAGGTTGAGTCGGTGGTCAAGAAGGCAATTGCAATGTTGGTATTCATTTCTAGAGGTATAGAATGTAAGACCAGGGATGTGATGTTGAGGCTCTATAAGGCACTCATGAGAACACTCTTTGAGAATGGTGTGCACTTTTAGGCTCCTTATTTTTAAAAAGATATACTGACATTGGAGAGGGTTCAGAGAAGATTCACAAGAATGATTCCAGGGATGAAAGGGTTACTGTATGAGGAACTTCTGGCAGCTCTTGGGCTGTATTCCCTGGAGTTCAGGAGAATGAAGGGGGATCTCATAAAAACATTCTGAATGTTAAAAGGCCTGAACAGATTAGATATGGCAAAGTTATTTCCCTTAGTAGGGGAGTCTAGAACAAGTGGGCACAACTTCAACATTGAAGGACATCCATTTAGAACAGAGTTGTGGAGAAATTACTTTAGTCAGAAGGTGGTAAATCTGTGGAATTTGTTGTCACGAGCAGCTGTGGAGACCAAGTCCTTGGGTGCATTTAAGGCAGAGATAGATAGGTTATTGATTAGCCAGGGCATCAAAGGGTATGGGAAGAAGGCAGCGGAGTGGGGATGACTGTAAGTATTGGATCAGCCCATGACTGAATAATGGAGCAGACCCGATAAGCTGAATGGTCTGTTTCTGCTCCTGTATCTTATGGTCTGATTCACAAAAAGGAAGACAACCTTTTAGCAGATAAAGATTGACACAACAGCTGAGATGGATAATCAAGGCTTGTTGACTGGGAATATAATTTGATTAGAGACTATGGGTTGGATAATTTCTACTGTAGAAAAGGTGCAGTAGCCTTTCATTTAAGGGCTGGATATTGTGTCAGATTCACACTGACATTTTTCTCCAACCATTCCAGAGTTCTCTGTAAAAGATGACATGAAAAGTGTTGACTTTTTTTTAGTCTCTGATTGCTTTCGGACAATACCCAAAATGTAAGCAGTGAAGTCGGAATGGTCTTCCTCCATTTCATTTCGCTGTTCTCCAACATGTGGGTGAAACTGAGACAGTCTGGAGGGAACATTAAATTAGAGGACTTTTGACTTCATTCAGTCTTCTATGTTTAGTCTCTATTGAACCTGAGATTCAAACTACATGTCTGCATATCTACATGTGTATTATAATAACATTCAAAAGACAAAAAAATGTCATCCTTTTGTATTTTCCTGTAATTTGTACCTCAACAGCTCTGGGCACCTATGGTCTCTGGCACCTTAAGGCTTTGAAGTTGGCAAAGCAAGCAATCAATCACAGTTGTCAGATGCATGGGCATTTCTTTCAGAATGTTTATCCAGCAACACAGAAGTTGTTGGTTGCCTACACAGTGATGGGGCTGCCACCATTCACCCTTCCAGTTGTGAAGACCAACAAGAAGACCAGGCTGGAAAATTGGTTGATGGCTGAAGCCTGTGTGTATACAGACAAAAGAACCTCAACATGAGGTATGCAATTCCATGCCACAAAGGCCAATGTCTAGGATATTCACAATATGGCGGTCTTGCTGAAATCCTGTTAATGGCTGAGAGGATTCTGAGGCAAAAAAAAAATCATGATTTATGCCCAATGCTTCAGATAATAATAAGACAGGAACTCAGTTCATCTTGCTTTGTCTGCAGTATGCGCTAAATTTTTTTTTTGCCAACACATAATTACTTAGATCTCTGTCTTTTGTCTTCCAAAATATTTTTGGCACTGCCTCTTCCACTGCTTGTTAGTGTACTTCAATACAACTGTTAAGTACACATCACGTTAATAGTTCCCCACTCTGCATTTTTGCTGATTTTTTTATTTGGGTAAGAAATTTGAGGGCGAAGTTGAGCATAAAATATTTGCAAGTGTTCAGTCAGAAACTGAGTCCTGCTTTGTATCACCCAGGCAGTTTTTAACATAACTATCAACTCTACATACTGCAGAAGCTTCTTATTAAGCAATAAGGGCAATGCCAATCTCCAAGCAGTGTGCCTCTATTAAAACCTCTCTCACAAGACTTTAGCAGGGCTACAGATTGAGCTTTAATCAGAGGATTTATGAAAAGGCACAGCAAATTTGATTGTCGTTTAGCTTCTCCACCACCCCTCTACCTCTATAAAATTGTTCATTTCCTGCTTGCCAAAGATAGGAAGATAAACTCATCCACCTCAGCTTTATTTTTGGCAAATTCTTTTGATTGATTCAGTTGAGTTCATCCTCAGAGCTAGCATTGGCAACAGCTCACCAAACTAGCTTTTGTGCCATTAAATTTCATTGAGGAGAATACTTAGCTCAGAAAAGGTCATGATTGAGAATCACTTTACTCAGCATTTAGAGTATAAGACACACAAAAATCCAAGAATGATTCATTATCTTACAATCCTGTGTGTATATTACAGGTAAAGTTCATCCATCAACTTCATGCACTCCGCAGTCAATTCATAGCATCACCAGCAAGATGTACTAGCAAATAATCAAATTCCCAACAATTGATTGATTATTGAATGAATGGCCCTGACTATTGCTTCCTAAATTAATTGGCAAGTAATCTGATATTGCGTCCTCCTATCCCAACCCCCAGTTTCAAATTTTACATAAGCATTTCAAGATGTCTGGAATAAAGCAAAATTATTCTTCGGAAATATTAAACTGGCACGATTAGTTATACAAAAGTCCAAAAGTTGCAGATGCTGGAGATCTGACATAAAAGCAGAAGTTGCTGGAAACACTTAGCAGGTCAAGCAACATATAGGAAAGTGAAATGGTTATCATCTCAGGTCCAGGATTATTGTTGTTAAACCAGGCCTGAGAAAAGTGCTTTGAACCTGGAACATCAACTGTTTTTCTTTCTATGGATATTAATGGAATTTTGAACATTTGTAACATCATCTGATGGTAACCTAAAACTCTTTTATGCTCTATGTGTTCAATCTTTTCTTTATTGATACTTTGCCCCTTATCTACCAAAACAAATGCAAATCAAAAATTTAAGATTAGCCTTATTTGTCACATGTACATCAAAGCTTTGAAAATTCAGTAAAATGCATCATTAGCATCAGATCAGATCATCGAGGATCATGCTGGGCAGTCCACAGGTGTCACCATACTTCTGGCAGCAACGTAATACACTCGCAACTCACTTATCCTAACTGTACATCTTTAGAATGTGGGAGGAAACCAGAGCACCTGGAGGTCACAAGGAGAATCTCCTTACAGACAGTGGTGAGAATAGAACCCCGGTCTTACAGCTGGCACTGCAAAGCATTTTGCTAGTCACAATGCTACTGTGCCAACCCTGCTTGTCCCCTTGCTTTGAACATTACCAATGTAAGAAGCATTGGGAAGTTAATAATGTATTAATGGAATATCATTTGTGTGTAAGTTTTTCAAATTCATTATCAGTGTTGCTATAACAATGCAGTTGGATAAATAGGAGCGGATCAGGGAAAGTCAGATGGATTTTGAAGGTCATGTTGAATACCTGGAGCATGGTATTAACATGTTAAGTCTTTTACATATTTTTATAAACTATCAAAAACAGTCCAAAAGGAGCCAAATGGAACCTCATAGTAAATGGAGAATTGGATGCATGAATTGGAAGTCTGATGAAAGATGAGAGCAAGCAATGAAGATAATGGCCAGATACACAGATCAGCAGAATGTGGTCAGGATTGCTCAGGGATCTGTGGGCAGTGCACTTTCCCCCACTTGAGTTTGGTTAAATATACCAGCCTTTGTTAATTCTGGTTGGGTGACTTTTCACACACTTCAACATTAAATAACTTAATGGGAGGTGGAAAATTGTCTTCAAATCACAAGAAACGCTAATTTGAATAGAGGTATTCTAAGATGGAAGCACTTCTGCAAATGCTAACCACATGAGAAAGGAAAACAACATTCTTGACCTTTTAGTCCTCTCAGAAATTTCTTCACTCAGGTCTCCAGCTGAAATTTTATCTGACTTTCAAACAACACACAGCCAAAATTAAAAGCTCGGTAGGATCTGGCTATATTTTTACTCAAAACTAAATATGAGTCTTAAAAAAATGCACACAGGATATAAAAACCAGTAATTGGTTTTCTTTACGTTCATAGTCTCATCCAACTTACATTATATATTAATAGCATTGGCAATCTATTGCACTTGTATTTTCATTAATACATCCATGTACAAAGCACCAAGTCCACTCATTATGAACAATATCTTCTTCATGTATTTGTGGGGGTGGTTGTATCAGAGTCAGCCCCTCAATATCTAGTGGCAACGACATTTTAGATTACAGTCCTTTCCCACAAAGCATTCATATTGGATGCAACAAGCTTAAGTGCTTCCCAAAGCATATGCTCTAGCAACCGGGAAATGACCACATGGCAACATTTTGTCCTGGAAAACCAACAAGCATCCTTCATGGAGCAGATGATCTTCCAATTGCAGCTGATGTTTGTCTCTGTATGGATCTTTGGTAACACAGCTGATGTTTGTCTCTGTATGGATCTTTGGTAATAGCCCTGTAGATAACAGAGTCTCTGATATACAGCAGCTCATGTTGAAGCAAGGAGCCTTACATATTTTGAGGCCTTCTTTGCAAACATACAGATCACAAAAAGGTGGGTGATCGACTCATTCATTGCAACCATCCTAAGAACAGCATACTATCTGGGAAAAGGCACCAAAGCATTTGGGCTGTCACAACCAGACTATGTAACAGTTTCTTCCCCCAAGCTATCAGACTCCTCAATACCCGAAGCCTTGTTTATTATTTATTGTAATGCCTGCATTGTTTTATGCACTTTATGTAGTCCTGGGTAGGTCTGTAGTCTAGTGTAGTTTTTTCCTGTGTTTTTGACGTAGTTCAGTCTAGTTTTTGTACTGTGTCATGTAACATCATGGTCCTGAAAAAACATTGTCTCATTTTTACTATGTACTGTACCAGCAGTTATGGTCGAGGTGACAATAAAAGTGACTTGACTTGACGACATTGGGAATGAGACACTAGCTCACTAATTGTGCGGGAAGGGTCTAACTCAGGGGTCGGCAACGGGTGGGAAACGGGTGCAAATGGCTCTTTCAGTGGTAAAGGTTGCCGACCCCTGGTCTAACTGCTGAGCTCCTCTCACTGTCAGTTAAGTAAGGCTTTGGTGCTTATTTCTGAGTTCTGGTGATGATACATTCTGCCAACTGGTTTTGATAGTCTTCTAGGGGAACTATCTCACAAGGTCCGTTGTGTTGTCCACCACTGGCTACTTGCAGGGCACACCCTGCTGACCACTGCCTAATCGATATTGATTAAAGGTGCTTTCCCACAAATGACAGACCCACCTTTTCACTTCCTAATTGATATACCTTTTAGGATTTAAAACAGAACAAAACAAAATCTACAACAGCCATGCCACATGAAACATTGTTTTCACAAAGTGATTTCTCACTCAGATGCATACACATTTTCATTGTGCAGAACAAAAGAACGTCCACCCTAAATTAGTTTTAATTAGTCTTGCCTTTTGAACTTCCTTTAGA
Organism: Hypanus sabinus; assembly: GCF_030144855.1. NCBI lineage: Eukaryota > Metazoa > Chordata > Chondrichthyes > Myliobatiformes > Dasyatidae > Hypanus > Hypanus sabinus. The sequence goes on along the minus strand of NC_082716.1, from coordinate 41,253,510 downwards.
AGGAGAACTCCTGGGTGAAAAATTGTGGGAGTTGAGTAGCATCAATATATTTGAATATCCTTGGAAATGAAATGCATTGTACATGCTCCAAGTTTACAGACCAACAGCTCTAAATCTAACTTTGGGTTAAAAACATTGAGACTATTATAATCGTTTGGGAAAGCCTTTGGCCTTCAGATTAAAATTTCAACAAAGACAGTAGTTTATGTTATGAATAATATAATTGTGGCTTAAGCCATGATTTTGGGGCAGGAATTTTTTACCTATTCAGAAAAGTAACACAACTTAGCGAGTTTGTGAATATTCAGTGATTAGATTGCTCAGTATCTGTTGTGGACCAGAAACTCAGTCAGTAGATTAATGATGGTGAAATGAGCTGAAGCTGATTTGAGTATTAATCCGTCTGAAAAATGTAAGGAGAAAATAATGCCCTTGCTTTCATAATATTTTCATTTTCAGCATCTTGAAGAGGGCATTCACCCTTAAAAAGTAGCATAATCACAAAACTGGAAAACCGCAGAAGGGAAAATGTTCACACGCCAGAGCAAAATGCTGCATTGACAATTTACTAAGCTGTTCAGTTGGAGACGAGATGTTCTGAACTGCTTCTGATTTGAGCAACGCGCACAAAATGCTGGAGGAACTCAGTAGGCCAGGACGCATCTATAGAAAAATATACAGTCAATGTTTCAGGCCAAAACCCTTCAGCAGGACTGGCCTGCTGAGTTCCTCCAGCATTTTGTGTGTGTTGCTTGGATCTCCAGCATCTGCAGATTTTGTCTTGTTTGTGCTTCTGATTTGGATTCTTTGGGAGTTGTGATTCTTACAAATGAGAAAATAGAAAAAGCAGATGTTTTTACCACAATTACTGTGACTAGCAACCAATAGGCATTATCATCATTTGCAGAGGTAGTTCAAGGACCAGACACAGTTCCAGAAATAGATTGAAAATATCCAGATTCATATGACTGGTTATATAATAAATAATTCACTAAACATCTAATGTTTTTGCCAGATTTTAATTTGTGTAACTTCAGTTAATAAAATGCATGACATAAGATGTAGATTATTTCCTCAAAGCATTAAAAGCAAAACAATTTCAGGACCCCGGAGTTGAAATTGTGCGTTCAGTATATACATCCTTTTATTAACAACCAACCACTTGTGCGACTGAGCATGTGAATAAAATTCTGAGAAATGGGTATTATTTGCCTTGGTATCACATCACTTCATGTGATGTATTAGTCATATGCTTGACTGACCTTGAATGAAGGTCTTTGTGGAGCCAAAACTTTAAGCTGACCCATCTAATGAAGCTTCAAAGCTGGCTTCTTTCCTTCATTTCTGGCAAGCGATCAATTTTGGTCTCAAAGTTTGTGTTTCAATGGTGAGAATTTTTTTTTCCATTTATGGCATCCCCTGTTAGCATCAACTATGATCAATTTTTCTAGTTATATAACAGCACAGGCTGAACCCCATGCAAAATGATCTCCTTTTCCTTTCAATTAACCACGTTACCCACATTCCCATAACTGTATTGCATACTTTACCAGTGTGATAACCTTCATTTTTACTGTCCACCAGCATCAGGGCAGAGTCAACTGTTTTCTCAGCTTATTTAATAAATTGGTTCCCAAAAGTTAAATATCAATATAAATCACAGTGTTACAGAGCTTGATTGGAAAAAAATGGACACATTTACTACCCATTCTCGATTACTACTTATCGCTATCAATTATTTTGACAATGTTATGGCCAAGTGAGTATAGGAGAAAAAGTTCAAAGTTATGATAATGTTCAGTATAAGAGACGGTGGCCTTTGCATATTTAAACAATGCTTTGCTTCTCTTTAGTGCAATCTGTGCCAAAATGCCCTTCCTCTCATTGGCACAATATATTTTTCCATTGTACAATGTACATTGTACATTTTTCCATTTTTCCATTCTTGCATTTTCTTTTGTTTTGAATGGATGTCAATATTGTGCAAAAATGTTAGTTGTAACAGGACAACACAAAATCTGTGCCTAATTTGAGCAACTTAGCCTATGAAGTTTCTGGCTATTTCTGATACAGCCTGGAAGCACTCTTGGACAACCTAATTGATTATGCTGAAGGGAATTTGGCTGGTTTACAAGATATCTCAAGAGAACATATGAATCCCCTGGCCAGCAACATTGATGTTTCCTTTGGGCATATGAATATCCCCAATGCATACAGAAGATGATCTGAGAATGTTTTGTGCAGTAGTGTAAATGAGGTGAGGTAGAACTACAGCTGCATTTTTCTTCATCATACTGTGTTCAGAGCAAGCACTCCCTCCACAAGTTCTAAGCCATTTTATGTTCCATGCTTTACTCTATTTCTTACATTTTGAGATCTTCTGCCAAATGTTCCTCTCTCTGCTTACACATTTCTGCTGGGATTGCCTCACATGTGTAGGTGATTTCCAGAGCTCATCAAGTAATGAATCAGGGAGCCAAGCACACTGCCTTCCAGATGGTAGCAGCATTTATACCTTGCTAGCAAAAGGAATATTAATGTTTTCCAGGATCTCCAGTACTATTGCAGATATTTACAGATGGCTTGACTTGAGATTGAAGGCTTTCAAACTGTGCACTTGTCACTTCAAACTTAGAACAACTGATGTGAGTGACCCTAAGACATAGGAGCAGAATTAGGCCATTCAGCCCATTGAGTCTGCACCTCCATTCCATCATGTCTGATCCCAGATCCCACTCAACCCCATGCACCTGCCTTCTGCTGTCTGCTTCCGGTGTTGCTGGCCATATGTTCTCTTGAGATATCCTTTGATGCCCTGACCAATCAGGAAACTCAATTTTTGCTCTAAATATACCCGTGGCCTTGGTCTCCACCTCATTCTATAACAGGACATTCCACAGATTTACTACTCTCTGGCTAAAAAATTTCCTCTTTACCACTGTTTAAAGACCCGCCCCTCAATATTGAGGTGGCCCCCCACCATAGGAAACTTTCGCCCCACATCCACACTACGTAGTCCTTTCAACATTTGGTAGGTTTCAATGAGATCTGCCCACATTCTCCTAAATTCCAATGAATACAGGCCCAAAGCTGCCAAACACTCCTCCTATGTTAACCCCTTCATTCCCAGAATCATCCTCATGAATCGCCTTTGCACTCTGTCCAATGACAACCCCGAAACTGCCGACAATACTCAACATGCAACCTGACCGGCATCATATAAAGCCTCAGCATTATCTCCTTGTTTTTATATTCTGTTCCCCTTGAAATGACTGCCAGCATTGCTTTACCATATTCAGGATATCGTGGACGTGTTCAGAAACACCTGGGACGCAAACTACCATCGGTATTTCATTTTCACATCCACAGTCACCTGTGGTCCCCCTAACTATAGAGTTCCTATTATGGCTGCTATCCTCTTCAGTTCCCTACTCTTCTGAGCCACAGGGCTAGACTCAGTGCCAGAGGCATGGCTGCTGTTGCCTCCCCCCAAGCAGTACGCAAAATGGAGTACTTACACAATGGAGTGCTTTGTAACAAGAATCCAGATTGAACATGAAACATTAAGTCGAGAATTATAAAATTGTTTCACCAACTTTAATAGAATTAGAATCAGATCATCAACTAAGTAAATTTGACAGAATTGTTTTTTTTAATCAGATATATCAAGTCAAAGTAAATTTATTATTAATTTACACATATGTCACCATATATGACATTGAGATTCAATTTCTTGCAGGCATTCATAATAAAACAAACAGATACAATAGAATCTATGAAAAACTGCACACAAATATAGACTGACACAACCAATGTGCCAAAGGAAACAATCTGTGCAAATATAGCACTAATAATAATAATAATGATAAATAAATAAATACATACATGCATACATAACAAGAACATGAGTTGTCGAGTGTTTGAAAGAGAGTCTGTGATTGTGAAACTGGTACAGAGTTGAGGGGAGTGAAGTTATCTGCACTCACTCAGGGTAATATATAGCTGTTTCTGAACTTGGTGGTGTGGGAACTAAGCCTCCTGCCCTCCTTTCTGATGACAGCAGTGAGAAGAGAGCATGACTTGGATGGTAGAGGGTGCTTTGGAGGGCAGTATCCACCCCTTTCTGTGGGCTTTTCCGTTCTGGTGCATTGGTGTTCGCCATCACGCTGTGATGCAATCGGTCAGGGTACTCTCCACTGTGTGTCTATAAAGGTTGTCAGAATTACCGATGACATGCTGAATCCGCGCAAACTTCTAAGAAAGTAGATTGTCATGCTTCTTTTATTATGGCACTTAGGTGCTGGTCCCAGAACAGATCCTGTGATGTGATTACACCAAGGAAGTTAAGGTTACTGACTCTCTTCAGCTGCAATCCCGTTAGAGCTTAGCACAAGTACTTCCAAATAGAGATGTAATTTGTGTTGTTATGAAACATAATGATACTCAAGCCCTGTGATTAGTTATTGTTCCAGCACAGTCAATGGGTAAAGCTTTATTAGGATCCATCTCTTGGCAGTGGTGGAGAAAGTATTGTTTGCTACAGAGATCAAACCAATTGGATCAAAGAAGGGAAACAAGATTTCAGTGTTCTGTTATAGTGCAGATAGGCCAGCTGACATAGTGCTAACAATTATCAGATTCCCCCCCCCCTTAATTAAACACATTGATGAAGGTAGAGCAATGGATGTTGTGTATATGGATTTCAGCAAGGCATTTGATAAGGTTCTCCATGCAAGGCTCCTTCAGGAAGTAAGGAGGCATGGGATCCAAAGAGACTTTGCTATGTGGACCCAGAATTGGCTTGCCCACAGAAGGCAAAGGGTGGCTGTAGATGGTTCGTGTTCTGCATGGAGGATGGTGACCAGTGGTGTTCTGTAGGGATATGTTCTGGGATCCCTCCTTTCGTGAGTTTTATAAATGACCTGGATGAGGAAGCAGAAGGGTGGGTTAGTAAGTTTGGTGATGGCACAAAGGTTGGGGTGTTGTGGACAGTCTGGAGGGTTGTCAGAGGTTACAGTGGGACATCAATTGGATGCAGAACTGGGCTGAGAAGTGGCAGATGGACTTCAACCCAGGTAAGTGTGAAGTGGCTCATTTTGTTGGGTTAATTTTGAAGACAGAATGTAATATTAATATTATTAGTGTGGAGGATCAGAGAGATCTTGGGGTCCATGTCCATAGGACACTGAAAGCTGCTGTGTTGGTTGACAGTGTTGTTAAGAAGGCGTATGGTGTGTTGGCATTCATCAACTGTGGGATTGAGTTCTAAAGTGGCGAGGTAATGTTACAGTATATAAGACCTTGCTCAGACCCCAATTGGTGTACTGTGTTCAGTTCAGGACACCTCACTACAGGAAGGATGTGGATACTATAGAGAGAGTGCAGAGGAGATTTACAAGGATGTTGCCTGGATTGGATGGTGTACCTTATGAGAATAGGTTGAGTGAACTTGGCCTTTTCCCCTTGGAGCAACAGAGGATGAGAGGTGACTTGATAAATGATGAGGAGCATTGTTTGTGCTAGAGGCATAACACAAGGCTAACACAAGGGGACATAGTTTTAAGGTGCTTGGAAATAGGTACCAAGGGGATGCAAAGAATGCACTGCCAGCAACAGTAGTAGAGGCAGATATAATAGAGTCTTTTCAGAGCCTCTTGGATAGATACATGGAGCTTAGAAAAATAGAGGTCTGTGTGCTAGGGAAATTCTAGGCTGTCTCTAGAGTAGGTTACATGGTCAGCACAACATTGTGGGCTGAAGGGCCTGTATTGTGCTGTAGATTTTCTCTGTACTGTGTTCTTAATCTAACCCACACTTACCCACTTCTCCACTTTCATGACCAACTCCAAAACAAACATTGCCTTATTAGGTCCAGCAGCTGCAATTTAATGGTGTCAATCTTATCAAGTCAAGTCAAGTCAACTTTATTGTCATTTCGACTATAACTGCTGGTACAGTGCATAGTAAAAATGAGACAACGTTTTTCAGGACCATGATGTTACATGAAACAATACAAAAAACTAGACTGAACTACGTAATAAAAAAACACAACACAGAGAAAGCTACACTAGACTACAGACCTACACTGGACTGCATAAAGTGCACAAAAACAGTGCAGGCATTACAATAAATAATAAACAAGGCTTCGGGTATTGAGGAGTCTGATAGCTTGGGGGAAGAAACTGTTACATAGTCTGGTTGTGAGAGCCGGAATGCTTCGGAGCCTTTCCCCAGATGGTAGGAGGGAGAAGAGATTGTATGAGGGGTGCATGGGGTCCTTCATAATACTGTTTCCTTTGCGGATGCAGCGTGTAGTGTAAATGTCCGTGATGGCAGGAAGAGAGACCCCGATAATCTTCTCAGCTGACCTTACTATCCACTGCAGGGTCTTGCGATACGAGATGGTGCAACTTCCGAACCAAGCAGTATTAATAAGCATTAATACTTATATTAGGTAGGTTCATTTTTGGCCATTTAAAATTAATATCTTTTTCCACCATCCATGGGACAAGGAATAAAATGTATTGTCTCCATAAAAAAAAATGTAACTTTCACATCACCTTCCCCAATAACTGAATGAAGAGAGCTTTTCAAGTAATCTCCATGCTTCACATGTTATGGAACTCAGTGTCACTGAATGTTTTATGGCATGTTTTAGACCAATGTTTGTGTTTCGTTTCAGATAGATATTTAATAGCTGTGGCAAAGAAAGCCATCTGTAGGCTGTAATTCTTCCACCACTTTACAGCAAGTTGTATGAAATTATTGCAAGAAGAAGTGAAAAGTAAAAATGGTTAAATACGTCTGTTGTTGCTCCTTTCCGTGCCTTGTAGCGCACCAGGTGGCAACCTTGCTGTTTCTTTAGCATTTTTGTGAATTTTTTTGTGAGGCCAAGTTGCTAGCTCACCACACAACCCAGCACAGATGGAGCAACATGTTGGCTGGATTTGAAACCGGGACCACTCACCTCAAAGAACGATGCAGATGCCACTACGCCACGAGCCGGCTATCATTCTAGTTGGATTATATTTATTGTGTTCTGGAATGAAAGCAGGTGGAAGATATTTAAAATTTTATTTTTGAATGTGGTTATATAAAACATTAATTATGATTATGATGGGTGCCAAATAAGCAAGATGAACGTCTGTACATGTTTCTAGTTGCCCTTGAAAATGTACCGTTGTTTATTGGAAGCATTGGAGCCTGTAAGATAAATGGGACTTTGCAGATGAGAGTTTCAAAACTCTGATACATCAGCAATAAAGAAATGTGAATATACACTCAGGGGCCAATTCATTAGGTACCTCCTGTATCTGCACACCATTGTTGTACCGTATGGTTGTATGAGTACTGTCACCTTCCTGTCAGCTTGAACGATTCTCCTCTGATCTCTCTCATTAACTAGGCATTGTTGCTCACACAACTGCAGCTCACTGGATGTTTTTTGCTTCTTGCACCATTCTCTGTAAACTCTGTTTACAAGGCTGTTGTGTGTGAAAATTCCAGGAGATCAGCAGTTTCTCAGTTACTCAAACCATCCTGTCTTGCACCAACAACCATTCCGTGGTGAAGGACAGTTAGATCACATTTCTTCCCCAGTCTGTTGTTTGCTCTGAATAACAACTGAACCTGTTGACCACATGTGCATCCTTTTATGCATTGAGTTAGTGCCACATGATTGGCTGATTAGATATTTGCATTAATATCCAACTGTAAGTGATGCTACAAAGTATACCTTGGCAAACACGAGGAAATCTGCAGATGCTGGAAATTCAAGCAACACACACAAAATGCTGGTGGAACACAGCAGGCTGGGCAACATCTATAAAGAGAAGCACTGTTGACGTTTCGGGCCGAGACCCTTCGTCAGGACTAACTGAAAAGAAAGATAGTAAGAGATTTGAAAGTAGGAGGGGGAGGGGCAAATGCAAAATGACAAGTTTTCTGATGTTGCACAGTATTGTGGTGAGGCACTAGATTTGTTGTGGTGTTGATCAGATCCACTGTTTTGTTATGGCTGTGTTAATGATGATAGAAAGGAAACATTTTAGTGTACAGAAGAAATTGTGTTGTTGATTGCCTTTTAAACATGGAGAAACAGAATGGCAGCCTGTAATGTTTTGGTACTGGATTATTATTGCCACATATGCCGTGATGCAGTGAAAAGCTTGTCTTGCATACTGCTTCTGCAGATAAACTCATTACACAGTGCATTCAGCATGGGTAAAACAGTAACAATACAGAACCAAGCATAAAGTGCAGTCCAGATAGACTATAAAGTGGGAAGATCATAATGAGCCAGGAGTCCAACTTATTGTCCAAGAAGTTCATTCAGAAGTCTTACAACAGTGGGATAGAAGCTGTTCTTGAGCCTGGTCATACATGCTTTAAGGCTTTTGTATCTTTTACCTGATGGGAGAGGGGAGAAGAGAGAATGTCTGGTGTGTGTGTGTGTGTGTGGGGGGAGGGGGAGTCTTTGATTATCCTGGCTGCTTTAAGGAGGCAGCTAGAAGTGTGGAGGGGAGGCTGGTTGCTGTGATGTGCTGTGTCCAAAATTACAGTTTCTTGCAGTTATGTGGAGAGCAGTTGCCATACCCAGACATCATGCATCTAGACAGAATGCTTTTTAAGGCAAATTGATAAGAAATGTAAGAATCAGTGGGGACATGCCTCCTAAGAAAGTAGAGACGCTAGTGAGTTTTCTTGGCCACAACAATAATGGGGTAGGACCAGAACAGGCTATTGGTGATGTTCACTCCTATGCACTTGAAGATCTCAATCTTCTCAACTTCAACACTGTTGGTGTAAACAGGACCATGTGCTCAGCCCCATTCCAAAGTCAATGATCAGCTCTTTTGTTTTATTGACATTCAGGGAAAGGTTACAGACCCTGGGTAAAAGTGGCAAATTTCCTTCTCTGTAGGACATCGTTGAAGCAAACTCTCTTTCATGACAATCTCACAGACTCATGGCTCTTATTATCGATTTTGGCTTTCTATTCCAGATTTATTTAATTAGCTAAATTTAATATCTCCAAATGGTGCAATTTGAAATCACTCATCCCAGGCATTTTGTTTGCTAGTCCAGTAACATGAGTACTATGCTATTATTCCCACTTGCATGAGATTGAAAGAAATAAAGAACAACATTTGCAGAATACCTTTAACCTCAAGATTTTCTCAGGCACTTCACATGCAATGTTGTGCTTTTGGAAGTGTCACAATTACATTCTGTGAAAACTGTTGTAAATATTAAACAAGTAATATCCCAAAGACAGCAGTCATAAAATGACCAGATAATCTGTTCTGTGCTTATGATTAATTGATTTTGCCATGAGTGTTTTTAGGGAATTATGAGAACCGCCTCGTTTGCTTCTATATACACCTATTGGGTTACTTAAAGGCAACAGGCAAGATAGTTGGTTAAGATAATTATTCTACTTGAAGTTAATACAGCACCTACCTCATTGTCAGACTAAGAAATGCTCCTGATTAAACACCCAGACTGAAACTTGCTTGATTCAAGGTCTCAACCCAGAAGGTCGGCAACTCCTTCAACTCCTTCCTAACAACCCCCCCCCCCCCCCCCCAGCCCCACAGATGCTGCTCGACCCGTTGAATTGCCCAGCAGCTTGATTTCGTTTCAGATTTCAGCATCTAAAGACTCTTGTGTGCTTTGTCAGGCTAGACTGATTGCGCTCTGGCAGGGGATTTGAACCCAGAACATTCTAACTTAAGCATTGAAGTAGTGTTGCCAAGGCTATGTCAGTCTCACGTTTGTACTGCAGCCTATGACATAAGCTCTACCAGAGGCTTGATCACTGAGGAAATTATATATAATTCAAAATGGGATGTCTAGTATATGCATTTAGAAGGTAATTTTTTGCATGATATTGAAAGAAATTCTATTGAGCAAACTAAAGGTGATTCCGATGTTATGGCTGTTTGGTTAATGAATATATGCCCTTAGAGCATTCACAAATCACTACCCAAAAATTTAGGATGTGGAATAAAATTCACTCTTTAGGAATTTATGTGTGTGGTGGTGGCATCCGTCGGTCTCGAGAGACCATGGATCTGCGCCTGGAGTTTCCAGGAGACCGGCAGTTGCCCAAGCTGCAGGCCTTCCCCTCTCCACGCCACCGATGTTGTCCAAGGGAAGGGCACGAGGACCCATGCAGCTTGGCACCGGTGACGTCGCAGAGCAATGTGTCGTTAAGTGCCTTGCTCAAGGACACAAACACGCTGCCTCAGCTGAGGCTTGAACCAGTGACCTTCAGGTTACTAGTTTGTTGCCTTGCCCACTAGGCCATGCGCCAACACATTTATCTAAGGAAACATAGATGGAGATAAAATATTTTTCAATTCTTATTTCTTCATGTAATGCTTTATGACTGTTTACTGGAAATGCAATATCCCGACACAAGCAGAACTACAGTAGTGTTAATCAGGACCATCAGGACCAGTATATTTTGGCTCAATTAAGCCACTGCCCGAATTAGCCCAAGTTTCATGAAAGTTAAAAATGTATAAAAAAGATAAACTGCTCTTTAACTGAGTAACAAATTACGTATTTCAATGAAATACAGAACTAATTAGAACACTATCAACACTACTACAGTACTATAAAACTGTGCTTTAGTGGCTGATAGTTACCGACAGAGGAATTCATTCAGTGTACGCCTTCTTTTGATTGACTGTAAATGAGTAAAATCTGCACAGACATCTAGTGTAGAAAATGGACTGTCTTCATTCAATGCTATGGATGAATGCATCCTCCAAATCTTCGTTTCATTGTAACATCCATTCAGCATGCAACTGACACTATTTAAAAACTGTTTGCTCTAATCCACTCCGTGTCTAACAGTGCAGACATCTGAGGCTAGTTAGAAACTGCTCGGCCAGTCTCCTACCCAAATTATGTGGCACAGTATCCCAAATAATCAAAGGATATCCTGGCTATTTTCTTGATTTGTTTTTGTTCTTCAAGAGTTGTCCCAGTAAGCGTGTGCCCTGGTTTACCAATGGCTAAATTAACCATTATCCGCTGTATTTGTAACTATTATTTTTGTATGGTTTGAGAGTCTTTAGAGTCAATCAACAAAGAACAGTGTATGAAAAGTGTTAGCAACAATTTATCACACCTGAAGGATCTTCTCTTGAGCTTTCATTTTCCTCCGGTGCGATCTGGTTATTCGTTGGCATTGACAGACGTGACTGGATAAAGTGAAAAATGGGTATGGAGCTTCCTGAGACTAGTGTTCAGGCCAGCTGAAGTGAGCAAAGATAAGACCACTGAAATAAACAAAACAAACATACCTCTTGTGAGTTTAGCCATGATCAAGATAGATTATTTTGCGTGGTATGTGAACAAAACAAATAAAAGTGAGCTCTCCTAAAAGACAAGAATTATCCATACCCAGTTGTATTTCAATGGCTCCTTCTCTTATTACAAGCCAGACTTTTGCTCTGTGAATTTCAAAGCACTTTTGTGGCAAGAATGGTTGGAACAATTTTGTTTCTGTGTTTCAGATCAGCTTGGTTACTCGTTAATTGCAAGATATGGTGTTAAAATGCTCCCAGGAACAGAGCTGCTGCCCAGTTACCTTTACCTTCTCACTGGAACAACATTGCGTGGTTCCTTTCTGCACGGGACCATTGAACAATGTTACAGAATCAGACAGAGAAAGAAATGTCAGCTACCAAAAAACGATGTTAAACCAAGAGAGAGAGGAAATAGCAGCAGTTACATAACATCTGTCTTTTTTGAACTTTTTAAGTTCCACTTGCACTTCTCGTGGTATGAGATCACAATTACTTTGTTAAGCTATGATGTGAGGAGTGTTATTTACTTAGCAGTAATTTTCCTTTTCTCACCATTTGTAAAAATTATTTGGATTCTGTTCCAAAAAGACTAATTGATTTCAAAACATCGCAAAGGCAGAGTGAAGTCAGCAGTTATTTAAATTCAGCAAAAGTAACACATCAAAATTCTATTTGTACAAATCTCCCTACAGCTTGAATTTGAATCATATGGCTGAACAATGCTGATTTAGCAAGAAAAATGTATTAATGTGAGCTAGACCATTTGTTAGTGAGTGAAACTGGGAGTTTTGTACACCAGATATGAAACTTTCACAGAATACTTGATTTTGTAACATACTTATAGATGCATTTTGCATCACCTCATATGACCTTTATAAGTTGGCTTTCTGGCATGATATTTTCAACAAAGCAATGTACAGCAATAGTGTACCTTGGAAACATGTACAGGAACATGATAACCAACTTGCACATAATTAGCTTCTGCAAACAGAAATTAAGAGATAATCTTTAAATACCTATAGATAGGGTTTAAACATTAACCATAGAACGGTAGAGGGCAGTTCAGGCCTTTTACGCCAACCTTTTAACCTACTGTAAAAGTGAATGCTGTTTGGGCGTAGTGGCTAGCATAACACTATTACAGTGGCAGAGACGCAGGTTCAATTCCCCCTGCTGCCTGGAAGGAGTTTCTACATGGGGTTCCTCTGGACACTCTGTTTTCCTCCCATGTTCCAAAGATGTCCCGTTTAAAAGGTTAATTGGTCATATGGGTGTAATTGGGTGGCATGAGCCTGTTGGGCTTGGAGAGCCTGCTACCGTGCTGTATCTCAAAGTAAAGTAAATAAATAAGCAATCTAACTCTTCTCTCCTGTAGAATTCCCCATTTTACTTTCATCCATCTGCTTATCTAAGAGTTTTTTAAAGGTTCTAATGTATACAATTACCACTGGCAAGACGCAGTGCATTCCATACACCCACCACTCTCTGTGTTTAAAAAAAACAACTCTGATACCCCAGTATATTATCCTCCAATCACCTTAAATTGATGCCCTCTTATATTATCCAATTCCACCCTGGGAAAGAGGTGCTGCCTGTCTACTCTACGTATGCCTCTTCTCATTTTATACACCTCTATCAAGTCACCTCTTATCCTCCTTTGCTCCAAAAAGGAAAGCCAGAGATCACTCAACTTCTATTAAAAAAGGGAGCACTTGACTCCTAAGATGAAGAACATTCCCTACTTTAATCAAAGGTGTACATTTACTCAGTGGCCACTTTATTAGGTACACTTGTACATCTGCTCATTAATACAAATAGTTAATCAGCCAAACAGATTCAGTTGTTGTTCAGACCAAACATCAGAATGAGGAAGAAATGTGATCTAAGTGACTTTGACTGTGGAATGATTGTTGGTGCTAGATGGGATGGTTTGAGTCTCTCAGAAAATGCTGTTGCCCTGGGATTTTCACACAGAAGTCTCGAGAGTTTACAGAGAATGTGATAAACCAAAAGCATCCAGTGAGAGGAAATTTTGTGGGTGAAAATGACTTGTTAATGAGAGAGATCAGAGGAGAATGGCCGGGCTGTTTCAAGCTGAAGGAAAGGCAGGCGACAGTAACTCGAATAATCATGTGTTTAAACAGTGGTGTACAGAAGAGCATCTCTGGGTGCACGTGTCAAACGTGCTGGTGTACCTAATTAAGCAGATACACCAGTGTTTTGTTCTGACTATCAAACCGTAATTGAAAATTAGGACTTTCTGCTTACTTCAGAATTAAAATAGTTATTGTGAAATATTCTTCATCCCCCACTGAGTTTACTTACACAAATGTATAGACATCAAGACAAAACCCAGCACTGCTGAATACTCTGTGTATTTCATCTCAATCTCAGTCTTACCTCGACTTTGGTTTTGTTCCTGGTGGGTAGGTGGGTTCAGGAAACTTTCAAACACCATCTTACTCCCAGTTTCAGTTGCCATTCAGGGCAGGAATAAGATGATGGTACCTCTTCTCTGAAATTCCAAAATCAGAAAACCACTGAAATCTGAATTTTTTGAGTGCTGACGTGACGTCACAAATGCGAAATTCCACAAGGTTTCCCAGGCAATGCATAAGTCTCGGAACAGAAGTTAATGAAAAAAAATAGAAGCACTGCATAAAGCAAGAACTGATAATCTTGATTGTGTACTGAAAGAGTGGATTTTGTCAGGTGAACATATGCCCCTTAACAGTATGCTCATTGCGAAACAAGCAAAGATTTATCATGACTAACTGCAAGTTGAAGGTAATTGTGAATTCTCAGCAAGCTGGTTGCAGAAATTTAAGGAAAGAAACAGCATTAAATTTTTAAAAACAAAGCAGCAGAGAAATTCATGATGTGTTTTAAAGATTGTTGCAGAGAAAATCTAATGCCAGAACAAGTCTACAATGCTGATTGTTCTTATACCTTGCATAAAACCATAAAAAATAAAACTGTAACCTTTTATTCAAAACTCATGTAGGTGTAGAGAGAAACCCTGCCATTGTTGTTGTTTAACAGCTGATTCGGGTATTCTCCTGATGTTGCTGCGTTGCTTTGGTTACCCTGCACACATTAGATTTTCATTATATTAATTGTATGTAATATATTTTACTGTTAGGTACATATGTATGATGAGTAAGTGTAAGACAAAGTCTGCTTACCAATAGCACATAAATTCAGAGTCAGAAATGACGGTGATCCCAGGCTACCTCATTTGTTCATTTGTCATGTGCCATGTTGTAGGTGATCATGGTCTTTCCATGACCATGATTGTTCTCGGCAACTTTTTCTACAGAAGTGGTTTGCCATTGAAGCCTCCTGGACAGTGTCTTTACAAGATGGGTGACCCCAGCCATGATCAAAACTCTTCAGAGATTGTCTGCCTGGCATCAGTGGTTGCATAACCAGGACTTGAGATATGCACCAACTGCTCATATGACCACCCAACACCTGCTCTCTTGGCTTCACATCACTCTGATGGGGCGGGGGGAGGTGGTGCTAATCAAGTGCTACATCTTGTCCAAGGATGACAGTGGAGGTACATCTCCTTTGGCAAAGATGTATCGCCACCCCACCTTCCATTATATATTCCAAAATCTGATAAAATCACAAATCGGAAACCAGACATTTTGGATAAGGGGTACTCAACCTGGACAGATGAATGAGTAGCTATAAGGGGCAGCGTTTCAAATTTCTGGACCTTTGGGATCTTTTCCGAGGAAGGTATGACCTGTACAACATGGATGGGTATACCTGAACCTGAAGGGGATCAATATCATTGCAGGCCAGTTTGCTAGAATTGGTCGGGGGTGAGGTGGGGTTTAAACTAAGCTGGTAGAGGGATGGAAATTGGAGTGATAGAGCTGAGGATGGGCACTTGGTATGCAGGTTGATGAGGTGTGTAGTGAGGCTGTGAAATTGGACAGGCAGATGATGGGGCAAAATTGCAGTCAGTGGAATGAAATGAAATGGAACATGGTGGCAAAGTTGAAAAGGGTGATGAATACAGGACTGAAGGTTCTATAATTGAATGCATGCAGTACTGGGAATGAGGTAGATGATCTTGTAGTGAAGTTAGGGATTGGTAGCTTTGACGTCATGGGCATCACTAAGACGATGCTGAAAGATGATCATAGTTCAGAGCTTAACATCCCAGGTTACATCTTGTATCGAAAGGATGCGCAGGTAGGAAGAGGAGTTGGGGTGTCTCTGTTGGTAAATAAAAAAGAAATCAAATCCTTATTAAGAGGCGAGATAGGATTGGACAATGTAGAATCCTTGTGGACAGAGTTAAGAAACTACAAGGGTAAAAAGACACTGATGGGAGTTATAAACAGGCCACTGAACAGTAGCCAGGATGTGGGATATAACTTTCAATGGAAAACCGAAAAGGCATGTAATAAAGATAATGTTACGATAGTCATGGGGGACATCGATATGCAGGTAGATTAGGAGAGAAGATTTGTAGAATGCCTATGAGTTGGCTTTATAGAGCAGCTTGTGGTTGAGCCCACCAGAGCAAGGCAATTCTGGATTGGGTGTTGTCTAATTAAATAAATTTGATTAGGGAGCTTAAGCTAATGGAACCCTAAGGAGGCAGTTGTCATAAAATGCTGGAATTCACCCTGCAGTTTGAGAGGAAGAAAGTAATTTTAAAGTAATATTACGTTAAAGTAAAGTAACATTACAGTGAAGTAAAGGGAATTACAGAGGCATGAGTGAGGAGCTAACCAAAGTTGATTCAAAGTGACCACTAGCAGGGATGCCAGCAGGAACACTAGCAATGGCTGGAGTTTCTGGGAGCAATATGGAAGGCATGGGATAGATGCATCCCAAAGATGAAGTAGTATTCTAAAGGGAGGATGTGGTAACTGTGTATAATAAGGGAAGTCAGAGGCAGCATGAAAGCAAACTTGAGGGCTTATAATATAGCAAAAATTCATGGGAATTTAGAAGATTTGGAAGCTTTTAAAAACCAACAGAAGACAACTAAAAAAAACATATGGAGAGAATAGATGAAATAAAAAGGTAAGCTAGCCAAATAAACCAAAGAGGATACCAAAATATTTTTCAGATACATAAAGCAATGTTTTAAGAGCTAGAAAAACAGTGTCAATAAGAACTTTAATCTCCTCTAGGTTTAATCATTTTCACTGTCATTCACCTGCACTCTCACAAAGCATACGTAGCAGGCCTGTAGTGGTTAATGAAAGATTTTCTTGCTGGAGCTTTTGCATATTGTCCATATATGATTTGCTTACTAAATGACACTTTAAAAAGTCAAGTTTCCAAATATCACTCCACTTCTTCCCACTTGCAAATTTTCCAGCAACTTTTCCTTCATGATGATACATGCAGGTAACAGCAGGTTTTGTATTGTACATAAATATTTCTCATAGCATCACATTCCTGACCTCATGAGCTTTCAGTGTGCACTTTCTACTGTTTCATAAGCCATTCATTTTTAAATGAACTAGCAGTTCTTTTGTGCTTCATGCCCTTTTCTTCTTTGGAATTTGACATAGTGAATCAATAAAATTTCTTGAATTTCTTCAATAAAAACAGTATAAATAAGCTAGTTCTAAAATCTGCAGATAAATCATCGCAAACTCCACGTTGTCCACATCAGAAAGCAGAAAATGGAATATGCTTGTGTACGATTGTGAAATATACTTACCAATGAGGTAGAGGGTGACAATCTTTAGAGTGCAGTTTAAATTCCTTTGTGCGCTAGTAGCAAAAATAGTGTGTGCGCACACACACAAACACACACCTTAGAGGAATCATTGTTAAAGAGTAAAAGAGAGTTGAGAGTGAATATCAGATTACTGGAAAATTATGAGAGATAGTAATGGGCAACAAAGAAATGGCAGATAAGCTTAATAAGTATTTTTCATCAGTCTTCACTATGGAAAACACTAACAGTATGCCAGAAATGAAAGAGTATCAATGGGCAAAAGTGAGTGTAGTTGCTATTGCTAAGGAGAATGTGCTTGGCAAGCTTAAAAGAAGTGGAAACAATTTCCCACTTGGGATCAATAAAGTACTTATTTTATTATTGTTGTTATTGTTATTCTAAGTCAGAAGGTAGAGAAGTCACTTGGACCAGATGGACTACAATCCAGCGTTCCAAAAGAGGTAACTGAAGAGATAGTGGAGGCATCTGTAATGATTTTTCAAGAAGCACTAGATTCTAGAATGGTGTTTGGAGAACTGGAAAAACTGCAAATGTCACTCCGCTCTTTAAGAAGCGAAAGAGACAGATGAAAGGAAATTATAGGCCAGGTAGCCTGACTTCAGTGGTTGGGAAGATATTGGAGTTCATTATTAAGATGAGATTTTGGTATACTTGGAGGTGCATGATAAAGTAGGCCAAAGTCAGTGTGGTTTCCTTAAGAGAAAATCTTGCCTGACAAATCTACGAGAATTCTTTGAGGAACTAACAGGCAGGATAGATAAACGAAAATCAGTGGATTTTTTTCAAATGGATTTTCAGAAGGCTTTTGACAACGTGCTGCATTTTAGTCTGCTCAACAAAAGCCCATGGTATCACAGGAAAAATATTAGTGTGGATGGAAGATTGGTTGATTGGCAGGCGGCAAAGTATATAGGTGGCCTTTTATGGTTGGCTGCAAGTGACAAGTGGTGTTCCGCAGGGGTCACTTTTGGGATTGTTTCTTTTCATATTACATGTCAATGATTTGGATAATGGAATTGAAGGTTTTGTGACCAAGTTTGCAGAAAATATAAAGGTAGATGGAGGGACAGATAGTGTTGAGGAAGCAGAGAGTCTGCAGGACTTAGATAGATTGGGAGAATGAGCAAAGACATAGCAGATGGAATATATAGTGTAAGGAAGTGTATGGTCGTGAACTTTGATAGAATGAATAAAGGTGTAGGCTATGCTAATGGGGAGAAAATTCAAAAATCAGAGTTGCAAAGGGACTTGGGAGTCTCCGTGCAGGATTCCCTAAAGATTAACTTGCAGGTTATTGGTGGTGAGGAAGGCAAATGCAATGTTAGCATCCATTTCAAGAGGACTAGAATATAAGAGGATGTAATACTGAGGCTTTATAAGGCATTGGTTAAACTACACATTGTACTGTGAGCACTTTTGGGCCTATCTTTAGCCAGAAAGTGGTGAATATGTGGAATTTATTGTCATGGATGGCTGTGGAGGTCAAGTCATTGAGTATCTTTAAAGCAGAAGTTGATAGGTTCTTGGTTTGTCAGGGTGAAGGCAGGAGAATGGGGTTGATAGGGATAATAAATCAGCCATGATGGAATAGCAGAGCAGACATGCTGGACTGAGTGGCCCAATTCAGCTCCTATGTCTTATGGTCTTATCATTGTTTGAGAACAGCTATAAAAGCAACATTGAGCTTATTTGAATACTCTTGGTACAATTCCAGAAACTAAAGCCGGGGAAAAGAGAAGGAAATAAAAGGAGGAGAAAGGCATACATAGGGGTGAGAAAAGCAGAATGCATTTATTTTTATCTCCTCACCCAGGTGTAAATGGTCCACTCCAACTTATTTCTGAATGAGTCTGTAGTAACACCACATTAAAATTATTGCGCAAACTCCAATTTTCAAAGATTTGAACCGCCAGTACTGTATTTTATTTGTAACTCTTTTATTTGTAGGTCTCAATGAGCTTTGATACATACATGGCTTTGATATATGTGATGTGTTGAACATTTCAGGTGTAGCATGAAGAAATATCATGGCTTATTATTCTTCAAGTGTATTTGTTTAGTTGGATACAGTAGTAGATGCTGCATGATCTGTTTTTGCAATGAACCATTGGCAATCTCAGACAGTCCCACTTGGACTCTAAAATCAAAACAGAATATTGTGGAAGAGCACAGCAGGTCAGGCAGTGAACAAATTAACAATGTAAGTGTTGAAGCTTTTCCGCAGAACTGAAGGATGTTGTTGATTAAGAGCGTGCAAAAAGAAACAAGAAAGACGATAGAAAATTTAACATGAGTTTCTTTAAAAAATAAAACTGAAAATGGTGGTGGCAATGTAAGAATGAAGCAGCCAGGAACTTTGATTGGAAATAAAATGTATGTAAATAACCCAGAATATGTGTGAGAAGGTAAAAACTTAAGGTGAATAGGCAATTCAAAAAGGGAACAAGAGAATCTGTCAGTGCACAGCAATCCAATGATCCCGAAACCAGGCAGAAGAAAAAAAGAACAGCAGGGCACGAAAGCTGCAAACCATCCTGCCAGCCGACTTTTGCCAACACACAAACAGAATTGCTTCCTCCTTCCCCACCCCCACACCCCCAAATGCTGGCAGTCACACAAATTTCTAGAATTTCTGCTGCAAAGAAAATGGGAGGTTTAGTTAATGGCTCAAATTACTGTTCTGCCCTCAGGCTGAGCACTCGAAACTAGCTCAAGGAAAATCTGCTGCAGTTTGTATTAAGTGCCATTGATATAGGGGCAAGATGCACAGAGGACAGAATGAGATTCGGAAAGAAAGTCCAAATGACTTGTGGGGCCTTGCTCATAGCCAGGAGGGTAAATATTAGCAAAGCGAACATCTATTCTACATTTGGGCTCTTTTGAGTGGGGTTCTGTAATGTTCATTGGGTATTGTATTTAAGAACAAAGGAAGTACATGTAAATCGTGCATTTATTTATCAGCAGTGCAAGAGGAAGACAATTCTTTGGTCTCTTGCACTTACACTGAAGGTGCCAAAGCAAGATGATAGCAAGAATGGACCACGGTCTTGCCGAGGAACCAATTATTTTGGAAAGCTGAGTTCCCAGTTTTCACCAGATGTAGTGCTTGGCTTCTTGTTTCTAAATAGATCCTTGAACTTTAAGTGCTCATTACTACAGACTGTAGGCATTGGATTGAGATGGAATGATACAGATGTATGTGCTGAGAAATGAATAAAGTGAATCGGATTGGAAAAGGCGAAGTCAAAGCCGCAGGAATCGCTGAGTCTTTGTGTGCAGCTTTCACTGAGATCAGCACTAAGAGCCTTTACACTGAAGGAAACTCACATTCCCACAGGGAGATTGTTCAACCTGTACATAGAATACACCCTGGATCAGGTTTGGACTCAGATCACTGGAGATGTAAAATCTTATCACTAACTGCTATGTCATTGTGCCACCTGGTTATAATCTCCTTTATTCCCCTGTTAAAAGTATCGTAACATTTGTTTGAGATCATTCTCAGTGAAACAGTTTTTTTTTAATGCCTTTGTGCATATGAGCATCGTACACCTTGTTCTACATGATTTCCCATATGCACGCTTACAGTATTTAAAGTTAGGCTCCCTCTTCAACCCTCTGAATGCAGCAAACCTAAACTTTAATTCAACTTTCCCCATTATTATTGTTTGACTTTTACCTCCTGAGGTACAGGTGGGTTAAGTCAAAGGTCCTCCTGAATGCATGCCAGAGGTGACTATGGTGCGCAATCTGATTATGTCCATTAATATAACCTAAGCACTATGTCAACTGTGTGCAATGCCTGATATTTGTATATTGTGATTTTTCAATTTTTTGATACATGATTTTTGGTTAGATATTACTTTTAAAAATTATTTTCTAACATCCCGGGAGTAGAAGTGAAGTGACAAAGTTCATAAAGCATTGTGCAGGAAAAGAAATAGTTAATATCGGAGTCAGAAGGAATACTGTTCAGCTGTTTCTGCAGCTAAAAGTATAAGCCTCTATCAACTAATTGGCAACAATTTGATATTGCACAGTGTATTCATACATAAATCTTATTTGTCTAAAATGTATTCATAACATCTGCAATATCCAGACTGTCAGGTGTTAAGAGATATCAAGGATTTATTATACAAGGATTAAGTTAAATAGGTGGAGACCTAATAATTCAATAACGCTGGAAAGAACAATGCCTGCAGACTTATCCAAAACCAACTGTGGCCCATGATGTCATCACAAGGTACTTTTGAAGGAATAATCTTAAAGGGATTGAGTGGATGCAGACTGTTGCAGTACTGAGTTGCCAGCCCTGTTGTACTTCATCACACTTTAATTTACAGATGCCAAATAGGATTTTGGATCAGAGGCAGTGAAGCAGAAAACATGTACAGGTCATCAGTATTTGGAGTTACTATTTCCAATCAAGCATTTTAAATACACGTAATACTAAATATCTATGAAAACTACTGTTAATTTTGGCAACATCATGTTGGGTTTCAGCAGCATAGAAAAATATTCCCAACCATATTCAACAAGGGATACAAAACTTCAGTTAATTTCTATACCAAATAAATTCTGAGCCAGCCACGTTTCTCTAATTTGTGGGTATGTTGCTTGGTTCCCTGTTAGGAATGATATTTAGAAATCTCTTTTCAGTTCATGCCATTATCTTTAGTAAGTCTGGTAGTAAATTGTGCTCTTCTAATGTAATGGCTGCATTGAAAGGCACTTACCTTTTATGTGATTGTGTCATCTATAGACTCCCTTTGCAGCCTGTTCAACAGCAAGGTATTAGCCCTGCAGTTTTCACACATGGGAGGCAATCTAAAGACAGCAAACTCTTCTGAGTGTCTTATAACATGCTTATAAATCAGCCTCTAGAACACAAAGAAAAGCTACCATGGGAACTGCATGCTATCTATCTGAGAGCTCAAAGACTAGCTTCCTCCTCTTATGTGTGTATATTCTAGGGCCTGTAAAGGGTGCTTATGATTAATCATGTGCACCACGCAGTTTCCAAACATGTTTACCAGGACTTGAGAATGCAATTAAGCATTAAAGGAAGTATTTATCTTCAGATAAGCCGTAACTAATCTGAGAAATCAGTTTGTTTAAATAATATCATTTGCAGGTATTCAACTGCTCACTGAGGCTGATTTTACATGGTGACATAGGCCATGGAAAACATTTAACATTATAGATTTCTATTACTCAATCTTGAGCTCTTTTAAATTCATTTCATTTACAGTCTCTGAAATATTTGACATGCAATTAAGACTATGAAATCTGGTAGAAGTAGATGCCTGATTAGCAATTTGGATGCCTAGTATAACCTACCAAAAATAGCGTCATTCGGCAGGTTCACATTCTGTAAAGTACCAGTGCTAACTGCTCAGTGTTAGATTAAACTGTTCTCAGTTGCCTGTACATAGTCTAGATCCCTCCATTCCATGCATGTTCATGAGTCTGTCTAAATGCCTCAAATGTTACTATTGTATCTGGTTCCACCACTTGCCTTGGGAGCATGTTCTAAGCACCTGTCAATCTCTGTGTAGAAGAATATACCTTCCATGTCTCCTTTAAATTGTACCCTTCCACAATGAAGCTATGCTGCTTAGTATTTGACATTTCAACCCTGGGGAAAGAGACTCTGGCTGCCTACCCTATTTCTGCATCTCATAAACCTCTACCAGGTCACCCCCACCCCCAGCCTTTCATTCCAGTGAAAGCAAACCAAGTTTCTCCAACCTCTCCTTATAGCTGATACACTCTAACCCGGGTGACATCCTGGTAAACTTGTCCTGCAGTCTCTCCAAAGCCTTCACATCTTTCTTGTAATGCAGTACAGCACTAATGTGTCCTAACCAATGGTTTACACAGCTACAATATGACTCCAAACTATTATACAGAGAGTTCCAAACGATGAAATCAGGCATGCTGTACACCTTCTTAAATACCCCATCCATTAATTTTGCCACTTTCAGGGAACAATTGACTTGCATCCCAAGGTTTCTCTATATAATAAAACTAAGAGGCTTGACATTTACCAGATATTTTCTCCTTGTATTTAAACTGCCAAAGTGCAACACCTCACATTATTCTGGGTTAAACTCCATCTGCCATTTCTCAGCCTATATCTACACTCAGTGACTCTGTTAGGTACAACAGCATACCTGCTCAGTAATGCATAAAAAGCATGTTGACATCGTCAACAGGTTCAGTTGTTGTTCAGATCAAATATCAGAATGACATATGTGATCCAAGTGACTTTGGTGGTAGAATGATTGTTGGTGCCTGACATGGTGGCTTGATTATCTCAGAAACTGCTGATCTCCTGGAATTTTCACACAAAACAGAGTTTATGGAGAATAGTGTGAAATAAAAAAACAAAAATCCAGTGAACAGCAGGTCTGTGGGGAAAAATGCCTCATCAATAAGAAAGGTCAGAGGAGAATGGCCAGACTGATTCAAGTTGACAGAAGGGTGAGAGAATCTAAGGTAACCATGCTTACAACAGTGGTGTGCAGAAGAGCATCTCTGAACACATCAAATCATGAAGTGGATAGGCAATTGCAGTGGAAGACCACGAACATACAGAAATTCACTCAGCGGCCACGTTATTAGTATGTTACCTCCTGTACCTAATAAAGTGGCCACTGAGTGTACGTCTGCTGGATCATTCAACAACATTCTACACTGTCCACAACTCCTCCATTTTTTGTGTTTTCTGTAGTCTTGCTAATACATCCATTTACATTTTCATTCAAATTATCTACATATATAAATAAGATGGTGCCAGTGAATAATGTGACCAAGGGCGACATCCTCCCAACAGTTCACGAAACTACTTAATTCACTTCTTTTGCATCTTCCTTTTCTTTCATATGTGGTTCAGCTATTGTTGGAGCCTGTGATCTACAGCTTGATGGTGTGTTTTCAAGCTGATTGAGTGAGCTGGCACTTTGTTGTCTCCGAGGGGTTTCCGTGAGGGTTTCCTTAAGGTTAAGAAGCCTGGAGCCCACAGTCAATTCCGTTTTTCACTGACCTTGCCAGTTAAAGATTGAAATCATTGAGGTGAGTGTGGAAGGCAGGCTGGTGTTCAGCACCGTCTACCAGCTTCTCTCTTACTGCTGCTGGAGGAAGGAGTCTCTCCCTCTTGCTCGCTGTTCCCTGCATTCAAATGGTCCCTCTCTCCTTTGCTGGAGCCAGAGTCCTGGGTCGTGGGCAAGGTAGTTTGCGGATTGCACTCTGACCGTTATGATGTGCTTCTGGTTTCTAGTTGCTCCTTTTTTTTTGCTATTTTGGGCAACTTTGAATTGGGGCAGCCTGCAAATAATGAACACTGAGTTGAACTGAATATGCCTGGGCTGATTTGATTTTGTGTTTTATATTCTGAACTTTTCTCTCTTTTTTTGTAGCTGTTTGTGTGATTTGTTGGGGGTTTTTTTGCACATGGGGGTCGAATCTTTTTCTTTGAAGGGTTCCATGGTTTTCTTCGTTCTGTGGCCATCTTTGGGAAAGGCAAATCTCATATGAATAATTCGATAATAAATGTACTTGAAATCTTTGAGTCTTTGAAAACAACAGGCCACATTACTGAGCTTTACAGAACATCACCGGTCAAAGAACGACAATCAGAATAACAACCTTCCACCTCAATCTTTTATCTTTTATGGTCAAGTCAATTCTGAATCCATTCTATCTGACCACCCTGGAACTCTTGTACATTAATTTGTGGATCTTGGCAAATGTCTTTCTGAAGTCCATGTATAGACAATATCCATTCCCCTTCACTCTTCAATCACGTTTGTCTGTTCCCAAAAGAACTCAGTCGAGTTCATAAGATGACCTACTCTGCAAAAGGTCATATCAACTAGTCCTAATAAGCCCATGCTTTTCCAAATGTGGTATGTTTTATTTTTGTCTTATGCACTGAGGCCAAGAGAAAAGCTTATCTTGCTTATATAACATACAGATCAAATTACTACACAGTGCATTGAGGTAGTACAAGGTAAAACAATAACAGAGTGCTGAATAATGTTCACCATCCACAAAGTGCAGTGCAGGTAGACAATAAGATGCAAGATCATAACGAGATATTCTGTGAGGTACATGTGATGTACTAGAGAACCAGTCAATAGTCTTCTAACAGCAGGGTAGAAGCTGTCCTTGAGCATGGTGGTACATGCTTTGAGGCTTATGTATCTTCTGCCTGAGAATGTCCGGGATGTATAGGATACTTGATGATGCCGGCTGCTTTACGGAGTCAATAAGAAGTACAGATAGATTTCCTGGAGGGAGCTTTATTCAGTGGTATGCTGTATTGTGTCCGCAGCACTCTGCTGTTTCTTGTGATTAGACAGAGCAGATGCCATGCTAAGTGTGATGCACCTGGATAAATACCTTCTATGGTTCATTGGTAAGAGTTGATGGGGACACGCCAAATTTTGTTAGCCTTTGGAGGGAGTCAAAGTCCTGGTGAGCTATCTTAGCCATAGCATCTATGTGTTGGACCAAGACAGGTTACTGGTGATGTTGACTCCTAGGAATTTGAAGCTCTCAGCCATCTTAACCTCAACACTGTAGATGAAATCATGAGCATATATACTACCCACCCTCCTGAACTCAATGACCAACTCTTTGGTTTTTGTTGACATTGAAACAGCAGAGGTTATTTTCATGATGCCATATTGCTACACACTCTATTGTCTTTCCCTGCAGTCTCCTCTCTTGCCACTCTCAATAGTCTGGGTGGACCCCATCAGACTCGGGGGACAAAACCACATTAATATTCCTCAAGAAATCCAACCCTTCCTTGATATGGACATGCCCTGAAATATTAGCATGCTCATCCCTAACCTCACTAACTCCCATCTCTGTCTCCTTTTACAAATTATTTATTGCACTTTTAATAGTTCAGCATTGTAATTTGCTATTTAAAAATAAAACTTTTACTGTCACTCTGATTTAAAAATGTTTTAAACTGAAGTGATTAATTAAAACATACCTTAGTTCTAAGGATGCAAGAGTGTATTCTCAACAAGGTCCTGGTCTGTTGCTGGACTCCCTGAGGAGTCTGGCACCGGAGCACAGGCTGGAAATTGCTAATCAATAATTTGGGGACCTTTGCGGTCCCATAAGCGTGGGATTTCTGCTGAAAACTATTGGCAGCAGAATGCTTTTCATCAGTAAGGAGAAACCTCAGTTAGCAAAACCAAGCCACATAGGCTGCAACATTATCCATTTCATTGTCATTTGTCCATGATACATGGAGAGGGGTAAGGTAAGTGAGAGGAAGAGGTGTGCTATCAAATAAATACATTATTGGAATGTTCAAGCAATAAGTTGTAATATTGATTTTATACAAAATTAAAGTTTATTATCTAATACAGGCATTTCCCTGTTAATGACAAAGGCTTAAAAATTCTATGATACAGCTTAATGTTTATAAAAAGTAGCTGAATGCATTTCAGTGAGAAGCCTCCTGTTATACAAAATCAGGGGCTTACTGCAAGACTTGTAAAGCCCATAATTTCCCTTCTTGGTTCTTCTAGAGGTTGACACACTAGTGTGCAGATTTACTTGGACTTGCCCTGTGTTATCCAGCAGAATGCAAAGCATGCACTATTTCTGTGAGATTCCATCTCTTCCACTAATGGCATCTGGGCATATTAATAGGAGTTCAGTACTCTTTAGATTCCTGGTTTCTCAATATTCTTACTGTAAGTTCCCCCCTATGATTTCAATCCTAAATTACTTCTAGTTTTCATGAAACAACCACGGCGTGTGCTATTCCAGGTAGATAACTTGGACCTCTGTTTCCACAATGGACAATGACAGCAAGCAACTGAGAATATCACCAACTTTCAGGTTGCCCTCCAACATTTAGAAGCTGCAATGTTGAAGGATTTCAGTGTTCCATCATCATTACAGGGTCTAAATCTTGAAATTCCCTACCTAACAACACTAGGGTATCTTTAGCAGAAGGACCACAATGCTTCAAGATTGCTGCTCAACACCACCTTTTCAAGGGCAATTAGGAGTGGATGAGAAATGCCAGACTTGTCAGCAATATCCACGTCCAGTAAAATTGTATAAAAACAAGTTTAAGGTTCACCAGATTGATTCCTGGGATGGCAGGACTTTCATATGAAGAAAGACTGGATTGACTGGGCTTGTACTCACTGGAATTTAGAAGATTGAGGGGATATCTTATTGAAACATATAAAATTGTAAAGGGATTGGACAGGCTAGATGCAGGAAGATTGTTTCCGATGTTGGGAAATCCGATGTTTCCAGAACGAGGGGTCACAGTTTAAGGATAAAGGGGAAGCCTTTTAGGACCGAGATGAGGAAAAACTGCTTCACACAGAGAGTGGTGAATCTGTGGAATTCTCTGCCACAGGAAACAGTTGAGACCGGTTCATTGGCTATATTTAAGAGGAAGTTAGATATGGCCCTTGTGGCTAAAGGGATCAGGGGGTATGGAGAGAAAACAGGTACAGGGTTCTGAGTTGGATGATCAGCCATGATCACACTGAATGGCGTTGCAGGCTCAAAGGGCCGAATGGCCTACTCCTGCACCTATTTTCTATGTTTCTATGTTTCTAAGTGAAATTATGACAGTGTAAACTTGTTAATGTAACCATTTCCTATTTCTTACTTTGTAGGGCACGTTCTGAGAGATATTGCTATCAAAATGGTTTCTTCAGCTCAATGCTGGAATAGCAGCTTCTGTTTTTTAAGCACGTATTAAGTATGTCAGAAAGAAATCAGATAAGCCATTACTGTTTACTAAGGGATTTATATGTCTGGGAAAGTCATCACTAAGTGCATCCAAGTACCAGAAACAATTAACTTGAGGCACCAATTTATTCATCAACATAATGTAAACAGAACAGTCTGAAGGTAGAGTGCATTTGTCCGACACTGAGAGTGGACGTTGCCAAAACTATTGACATAGGTAACTTATGTGCGTGTTATGGAGTTTCCTCTTCAAGTAAAGTGTCGCTGCTTCTTGGATTGACTTCTCAAGGCAAGGCTGTTTTTCGAAGGGTTTTGTGGTTAGAAAGTTTGGGCGTATTTTCCCTAACCTGGAATCAACAGATTCAGACCTGACATGATTCAATGGTAGGAAAGTTTATATAATTTAGTTTAAGGTATAGGATAAGTGTAGCTACTCCCTTATTCATCTTTGTTTCTAAGATATGCAAAGGGAACCATTCAAGGGAATATGGGGTTGCTTAAATAACCCTTTTATAAATTGATTTGAAGTTGGCGTTCTACTTGATTCGATTTCAGTAACTTACCGTTTGCTACTGTAAAAGACTTGATCCCTCCATCAACTCATTTTGCAGTGCACCATAGTTTAAGAGTGCCTGGGCTGGCTGGTATTAATGAATGTTTGAGTGGATGGGTAGCTTATGAAAATTGTAAAGTCAAAGACAACAAACATGTCTAATGCTCACCCAAGCCATGCTGTCCAGATAGCATTGCATGCAAGGCCTTGTCTCAGTTCACAGAACACATGCTTACTAATAAGATCTAAATTTAGTGTGAACTACACAAGATTTCCAAAAAAGTTAATATGTTTCTATCAGGGACTGTTGGAGCCTTTTGCATTTAGCAGTGTTATAAAAATAACAAAATTCAAACCAAAAATTAAATGTGTATGAAAGACCAAAATAAAATCACGCCCAAGCCATTAAATGACTTGTACACAAATTGTATCAAATAAAATGGTCTAAAGTAGGTTGTAAGACAATACAGATCTTGATTATGGATGAGTTACCTTTTTCACAAAGGCTTTCATCTGCTTTTCATAATACAAAATACTGAATTATTTTAGAGGTCTTAATAATCATAACTTACTGATAGAGCACTCTTCATACAAATGATGTAGTTCAAAGTGCTTTACTATGGGATAAAGTGCAAACATGAATATAAAAGACAAAGTAATGTTAGTTAAAAGCAAGGTTAAATAAACAACTTTTGAGCTAGTGCTTAGAAATGTCAATTGAGTCTGCATCCCTTATAGTTTTAGATATCGAGTTCCACGGTTGAGGAGCATAATTTTTTAAAAAGGTGACTTGGCAATTTTCTTTTGAGGGAGATTGTTTAAATTTAAGACACCAGCGGAAGTAGACCTCAGCTCAGACAAGATTATATAACCAAAGTGATTCTGTGCCATACTCTGAAAGCTTTAAAAACAAGTAAGAGAACTTTAAAGTCAATTCTTAAAGATACAGGAAGCCAATGCAGAGCAGTTAAGATGGGAGCGTGGTGTTCCTTCATCCAGATTTTAGTTAAAAGTCTAGTAGCAGCACTCTGAATGAGTTGAAGTTTATCAATGGTTTGCTTTGGAAGGCCAGTAAAATGTGCATTGCAGAAATCTAGCCTATTCAATATAAAGGTGTGAATTAGTTTTTCAACATCAGTATGTGATAAAAACAGATGTACCCTTGTAATATTTCTCAAATGTAGAAATGCTGCTCTGGTCACTGTCATTAATTGGGAATTAAAATTCAAATCTGAATCAAGGATAAACCCAGGTTATTTACTTCTGATTTTACAACAGGAGCAAAGTTCCCAAGTTTGTCAAGAAGATTATCTCCTCAGGCTTTGGGACCAGCTAAAAGCATTTCAGTTTTATCTTCATTTAGAAATTGTTGCTCATTCATTAATTTATTTTAGCCATACCAGAAGTCAGGGAAGATGGAGTGTTATCACCATCAGGTTCAACCGAGATATACAACTGTGTGTCATCTGCATAACTGTGGAAATCAAGTTTATGCTTTCTAATTATGCCTCTTAAGATGTTACCTAAGGGAAGCTTGCATAACGAGAAGAGTAGGGGACCAAGACAGCTTCCCTGAGCAACACCAAAAGCTATATTGTATCACCCAGAAGAATGGTCCACAAGACAGACAAAAAAAAATTCTCTCTGAAATATATGAGCGAAACCAATTAAAGGTGCTACCAGAGGCCAACCCATTTCTCAAGGCAGTCTAGAAAAATGTTGTGACCAATTGTGTCAAAGGCACCACTTGTATCTAGGAGAATTATAACTGAGACCTTGTTGAGGCTATGAACATTGACAGTGTTAAGAAGGGCCATCTACTTGCTGTGGTTTGCACTGGAACTTGACGGACACTTTTCTAGAACATTGTTCTAAAGAATGTTGTTGAGTTGGTTGAAAATGACTTTTCTCAAGATCTTAACCAGGAAGGGAAGATTTGATACTGGCCTGTAGTTATCTAGTACCTCAGTTGTAGGGGTTTGACAGCCACACTTTTGAAGGCATCTGGAAATGTTTCCAGTTTCAAAGGATGTGTTAATAATTTTTCCAACATAACTGAAAACACTATTAAAAGAATCCTTAAAAGTCTTTTGCAATACTAAGAAGAAAAGGGTTCTATATAGCCTTCTGTTAAACATCAGATATATAAAAGCAAGTATCCAGACCTGCTAATTAGGGTTTTGTGGATCCCTCAACTGGAACACTAAACTTTTATTCAACCGACAGTTATCTATTAATCTCAGCATAGTGCACTGGCAAAGGGAACATTTCAGAACAACATCAAAATCACCCTGAAGAAATTCAACATTATATCTTAAAAACTGGGAAGATATTGCACAGATATTACACTTAAGAGATAAACCTAGAAGAAATCTATTCGGCGGGGGGGGGGGGGGGCTGTGCTGCATGTGAACGACCTCAGCAGTGCCGCTGAGAACAAATGGCAGCTGCACAAGGCGAGACTGAGAAACCAAAAGACCCGACCGTTAACCACAGCCACTCGTCCACACTGCACCAGAATATGTGGTCTCCATAGCTGCCTGAGGACCCACCAAGGAGAACCTTTTTGGAGAAAATGTCATACTTAATTTGAGTGATTGTATTATTACTACTAGTACTACTAGTAGTAGTGAATTCCAACAGATAGGGGAGAATGTGGCTATGTTCAGGTCAGTGTATTTAAGTTGTGTCTATCAAAAAGATAAAATCACCTATTTTGTAAGTAGTCTGAGCACTGTTTATTTTTAAATCATGTAGAACACCATGAAGAATGTTTCAACACCCACAAAATGCTGGAGAAACTCAGCAGGCCAGGCAGCATCTATGGAAAAGAGGCTGCCGAAGGGTCTTGGCTCGAAACATCAACTGTACTCTTTTTCACAGATACTGCCTAGCCTGCTGAGTTGCTCCACCATTTTGTGTGTGCTAAATGGATTTTCAGCATCGGCAAATTTTCTCTTGTTTACAATGAAGAATTTTTCCTTTTCTCTACTGGATGGAACCATGTTGCTAATAGAGGTTTTGATTACCAACAAAAACAATTGCTCTTTAATCAGTGGCACCTTAATTGGGGATCTTGCTATTTGTCACTTAAGAAAAAGGATGCAGGTCCTGTTAGGAAAATAATTTTTCTTAAAATGTTAACATCTTTTACTGCTCTTCCAGCGTTTTTGGAAGTTTTTTGTTAAAGAGTAGTTGCTAACAATGTAATGAAGGGTGTTGCCTTAATATTGTCTTGTTGCAGATACTATCAAAAATACATTCATTGACTAATTCTTGGCTTGGATTTATCACGGAGCCTCAGAGTAAAGAAATGAAGTGAACATTAATAATGAAGCAATCAGTACTTTACGTTTGTTTCAGATGATCCTTTCTTTGTTGTTTCTATCATTATTGCCAAAAATTCTTAGACATGATATTGTTCAATTATAGCTCACCTTCAGCAGTGTGGAAGGATTTTTGGAGTGCACAATGCAGGAAGGTCACGGAATAGTGGCTGTCTTTGTCCTGCCCTTTATTACTGAATAACCTGCCAGATGATTTCTGTCTCAGCATACAACTGCCAAATAATTACAAAATGTTGGCATGCCCTAATGTACTTCAGCTTTGTGAGGGTACTGAGAAATGAGGAGAAAAATAACTAAAGGAAAGTAAAGATTTCTACTCTGTGTCCCTGAGAATTTACAATGTGGACATGTGTTATGAATTAATGATTTTCTTCTTGCGCCAGTCACTGTAGCCGAAGTTCATTCCAATGACAGGCACATCACAAAGCTCAAGAGCTGGCCTCACCAAGTTCTTCAGCTGTATAGTTCATAACTTTGAAAAGTGAGGAGGTTCAACAACGTGGCATAGTCTCTCACTGTAGTCACAGGTCTCAGGCATTTTACTGGCTTATTTTATTATATTCATTAGTGTACACTTGATTAACCACCTTGTGTTTGGAGCAACCTTCTGGGCAGTCCATTCATCCCCTGTTCCTGCTGAAATTTAATGTCCAGGTTGACCCCACCTATATTTACACATAATGGCATGAATGGCACTGTCACTGACTACCCATGTTGGCAGGAGGAAACTTCTGCATAGATGGTGTCTGATGTCCTCTGTTTAATTCTGATTAGAAAATCTATGCAGAATGTGTTCCTCATTGTGCTGTTACATTATAAAGTTATGTTGTTGAAGAAAATAAGTGTCTATTATCCACAGTGGAAAGTATGCAGCCCTGAGATTCGTCTTCCTGATGACAGTCACAAGGCAAAGAAACACCATGGAACCCGTTCAAAGAAAAATCGCAGGCACCCAGAGCACGGAAAAAAGAACAAATTGTGCTGATGGAAAAAACAAGCAAACAACACACATCAAACCGTAGAGTCCTTGAAACAAGCTCGGAATGTTCAATATAGTTCAGTTCAGCTGTGTCGTTCACTGACTGCAGATGGCAGAGCCTGTCTGCCCTGATCAAAGTTGTGTACGATAGCAGTAAAACATAAAGTAACCAGAAACATGTATAACATGAACTGCAGGGTCCTTTAAAATTGAGAACAATCCACAAACTGCACCAATCAAACCTTGCCCAAGAGCTAAGACTCCGGCACCTTCCTCCAGCAGCAGTAAATGAGAGGGAGACCACTCAAACGTAGGGAGATGGTGCCGAGCACTCATTCACCTTGCGCTGTCATCCTTGTTGATTTCAATCTTGCTTAACACTTTAATCGGCAAGATTGGTGAGAAATGGAATCAATCATGGGCACGCACCCGTGGTCACCAGCCCACACTCTGAGACAGCAAAGAGCCAGACTGGCCCCAAAACACACTACTACAGTGTAAATCACAGGTTCCAATTGCACGCAACTTAGTATTGAATCATTTTTGAAAGAAAAATAGTTTCATGAATTGTCTGAAGAACCATTGGTTGCATTGTTCATTAGTGCCATGTTGATCTTCCCAACTTCAAAATAAGAGACATGGAAGAAATTACATTTTAAATAATAGAAATGTATGAATGATGCTTTGCCTTGCTTTGTTGAATGCCGTCCTAAGAGATACCATAGGATAACACAAGAGTGAGACCAGACCTTCGTACATAGTTTTTATAACAGAGAATATTATTCTAGACGTTTATCAGCATCCTCCCTGTCTGTATTGCCAACTGCAACTAATGGTTTCTTTTTATGCATGGAATAACGGCAGCTCCATAGGAGGTTTAACTACTAACTTCCCTGCTGAATGATAAGGATCTCTCTATGATAAACATCAGTGGCTTAGGCCATCACTTTAAGGCAATGTCATTTCGAATAATAGCACGTCTGTGAATTCCTGTAAATGAACCAGTTTGTATTAACTGATTATTTTTTGAATCAGCATTATATACATTGTTTGAAAGGCAAATAAAAGACAGCCATCCTTCATGTAAGATCATTGAGAGTACTATGGGCTTTCTCGCCATTAATTAAAAAGCCAAATTACACTGCAGCTCTTGTGTTAATTCAGATATTGCCCTATCACCGCAATGCAGAATCTGGAGTGTGAATGTAGAGTAAGACATCAAATTTCATCACAAGTGAATTGATCAGAAGTGGTGAGGGACTGCCCTGAAGTAATCTTTCTCTCCAGCAACAGTGGGTCTGGCTGGCACAGAGCTTTACAATTTTCAAGAGTCATTACTTATTTCAGAAAAGCCCAAGGAGCCTCAAGAAGCACAAATGCCAAAAAGTGTGCCTGCATGTGATTCTATTATGACAAGGGGAGAAAACATGTTCTAAAGGATCAGTTCTCTTTTTACACTGGTCATTAACAATCATCAGAGTGTAGTTCTTAATGAATGAAATGCACACATTTTCCCCATAATGTTCCTGAGGCACCTTGAGTGTAGGAGTAGATGGTGCTATTGATGAATTCCTCTTAATTATTTTGCATGGAAGACTGTCTGCCATACTGTACAGATGTTAAAGAGATTTAGGTATTTTAAGCATTCCTAAAGTGTGTGAAAGGAGCCAGCGAGAGAAAAAAACTAGGGATTTGTTATACTCACGATCAAATTTAATTGCAGTTAAATTTTATTTTATCTCAAAAAATAAACTCTACCCATTCTCTATTTGACTATGAATTTTAGCCAGCGAATTACTATTACTCAACTACTGTTGAAAGTAAGTTGAGGAGTAGGTTGGAGCTTTGCTTGACCTCAGTTTGTCTTTACTGAGTCTGTGATGGACTAACTAGTCAAGAACATGGCTTATGAGTAAAATGTAGCAGATGTAGAATGACGATTTATTTCGATCTCATAGGCATCTGTACTAGCACATTATCTTACCTGAATTGGCTATATTTGCTTCTTATTGAAACAGTGACCACACTTCAGAAATTGCTTAATTAGCTTTGATGTGACTTGGCAAGACCTTGGCACTTGAATTTTCTAGACATAGAAGGTTAATGGCCAAGTGCTGGAGATGAGTGCCCTCTAGTTAGTGCAGAGATGGTGTGCTAAATAACCTGTTTCCATGCAGCATGACTCTGTAGCTGAATTTTTGGGACTCCAAGGCTGTGAAAGGAGATATAGAAATGAAATCTTGTTTTATTTTTATACACTGAAGTTAAAAACAGTACTTTTTAGCCATTGATGAATCTAACCTCATTTGTGTTTTTATGACTTTCACATAAAATGCTGGAGGTACTTAGCAGGCCAGGCAGCATCTATGAAGAAAAATAAACAACCAATGTGTCAGGCCTTCACACAACCCTAATCCATTTATACTAGACATGGGAGATTGTTGAAGCCCAGTGATCACAGTCACAAGGTAACATTTTAATGTCTTTTGTTTTCATCTTCATTCTCTCCAGTTATTTTAATTGAGTAAGTAATATCAGTTTCTGCAGCTAGTACTCAAACCACACATTGACAAGGTGGAGACTCTAAGCACATTACAAATTTGGCACAAGAAAAAGACATTTCTAAAGGACAAATAATACTGCTGCATTTAACCCCTTGGCATCTGAACCAGGTCTGTGACTCAAACAGTATATGCACATGTCAGAGAAAGCTGTCCTCATTGCTTCAAAATGCCATCTGCTGCATTGTAATCTGTTTACAGAATCTGGGTTAGGCAGATCTCTTTCTGATACCATAGTATGTAGACAGATCAGCAGATTTTTTTCAGACCACCACTGGAGGCATTTACCATGACAGAAATGCAACATAAAGCATAATCTTCAAGTGAATCTTAAACAACTGGTGTGCTCACATTGGCCAACCGGATGGTGCATGCAATTAATCAGTTGTGGACATGTAGTCCTTACATCAAACACATGATCTCCATGAAGAGGAAAGGCTTGTAATATGCTCCTACTCCTTCTCTCTTCTCCTGGTCTACCCAATTATTTCTTAGCACACCTTCCTCCATCTGCCCATCGCCCACGCATACCTCCCATTGGGTCCCCTTCTGCCAGTTTTCCTGTCTGCCCATCCACCTCTATTATTTGGGTTCATGATCCACCTTCCCTTCCTATTGGATTCCATTGTCTGTGCAGCCCTTTGTTATTTTCACCTATCACCTCACAGCCTTTCTCACTACGTCCACCCTTCCCTCCACCCCTCCTCATGCGGATCCACCTATCACTTGCCATCTACTGCCCCACTCCTTCCCCTTCACATCATTATACTGGCTATGACCCCTCAACTCTTTCAGTCCGGATGAGAGTCTCCACCTGAAATACTAACTGTCCACTTCCTTCCACAGATGCTGCTCAACCCAGCAGCTACGTTCCTCCAGCATATTGTTTATTGCTGCAGATTCCAGTATCTACAGTCTCGTGTTTCTCTATTAAAATGATATTGACCACAGTAAAATATTTGTCCCTGTGAGTAACCACTTTGGAAAAAAAACACCATGGCTTCATAGTGCCTACGTTATCTGCAGAAACACCAACGGAGTCGCTCTAAGGTGAAAATAGTTATATTCTTATGGTCACTACTCAAGTATGCAATATTCTGAGCAGAGAAGATTTTGCTTCTCTTCTGCTCACCTGCTCACTGGTTTCCCTCCTTTTTTCATCCATGGTCCACTCTCCTCTCCGACCAGATTCTTTCTTAATTATTTACCTCTTCTACCTATCGCCTCCCAGCTTCTGACTTCATTCTTATTTGGAACCATGCTCTTATTCATCCCCCCTCCCCCCAACCACCTATCTGTCCCCTCACTTAGTCTCACCTATCATCCCCCACCTTTTTTATTTAGTCTTCCCTTCCTTTCACCTTGGCCCAAAACGTCGGCTATTTATTGTCCTCCATAAACGCTGCCTGACCTGCTGAGTTCTTTCAGCATTTTGTGTGCGTTGCTGAGATTCCCAGCATCTGCAGAGTCTCTTGTGTTTAAGTTTTTGCTTCCTTTTGATTTCAGCTCCTCCTAGCATCACGCTTCGATGCCATTAAGAATCGGTATAAAAAGCTATGTCAACGGATGGCATGTCATGTCCCAGTGGTTTATCAGTACCCAACATAATGTCACGCCATACTTCATGAGCCACAGGAGAGGTTACTGAGAGGAATGTGCACAACTTGACCTTGATCAACTTGCACTTTGACAGCAAAGTACAAGGAATGGGATTGACTGAGGTGTTTACTGCCCTCTCTCCCTGTAAAAAGGAGCTGCACTTTCAGCAGTGGGGGCCCTTGCATTAAGAATCAGAATTAAAATCTGGTTTATTATCACTGACATATGCCATGAAATTTGTCATTTTGTGCAAGACAAAAAAATACTGTATGTTACAAAATAAAATAAATAGTGCCAAAAAAAAGGAATAGCAAGGTAGGGATTCATAGACCATTCAAAATCTGATGAAGGAAGGGAAGAATCTGTTCCTAAAATAATGCATGAAGGTCTTCAGGCTCCTACCCTCACCTTCCCCTTCTTGAAGTCCACTATCAATTCCTCATTCTTGCTGATGTTGAGTGTGAAGTTCTTGTTAGGACTGCATTCAATTGGATGACCTATCTCAATTCTGTATACCGTTTCAGCACAATCTGATGTTCTACCTATAATTGTGGTGTTAGCAACCATTAGCAAATTTATAGATGGGTGTTGGTGCTGATCTTATCCACACAGAGAGAGCAGAGCAATGGGCCAAGCACACATCCTTAAGCTGTTGATTGTTAGTGAGGAGATGTTATTTCTAATCCATACTGACAGTGTTCTCCTGTTATGAAAGTCAAGCATCCAGTTGCTGAGGGAGGTGCAAAGACCCAGTTGTCTCCGTACCTCCAAATCCTTAGCAATAATAGGAAATAATGTACTCATTGGGATCGATTCTGCTTTAATCACAACTGACTCTCACGTGCATTTGGCAGCTCTCCTACAAATTGCAGCTGCAATTCTCATTAACTTACAGATTTCATCAGGTAACTTCCATTGCCTCAGCTATTGAAACTAACTTTTTCTAATGTTTCTCCTATTAGTAAACTAGTGTCATAAGAGCCATTCAGGGCAATTCTTTCACCTATTATAAGAGCTAAACCAGTGGCTTAATAATGGTCTCTCTTCCCTGAGAAGTGATTTAGATGCTCTCCAATTTGCCTACCAGAGCAACAGGTCCACTGCAAATGCCATCTCATTGGCTCTTTACTCAACTTCGGAACATCTAGACAGCAAAGCAGCATACATCAGGTTGCTCTTTATTGACTATAGCTCAGCATTCAATAACATCATCCCCTAAAAGCTAATCAATAAGCTTCAAGACGTTGGTCTCAATGCCTCATTGTGCAATTGGATCCTCGATTTCCTTACTTACAGACCCCAGTTTGTTCAGATTGATAACAAAATCTCCACAATTTCCATCAGCTCAGGTGCACCATAAGGCTGTGTGTGTATCCCCCTATTCTACTTGATTTACAATTATGATTGTGTGGATAAGTACAGCTCCATTGCCATATTTAAGTTTGCTGATGACACCACTGTCATAGGCCGAATAGCATGTAGAAGGGAGATTGAAGATCTGGCTGAGTGGTGCCGTAATGACAGTCTCCTGTTCAATGTCAACAAAATCAAGGAACTAATTATTGGCTTCAGGAGAGGAAAGCCTGGGGTCCATGAGCCAGTACTAACTGGAGAATCAGGTGAAGGGGACAGCAATTTTAAATTACTCAGTGTTATTATTTTGGAGGACCTGTCCTGGCCCAGCACCTAAGTGCAATTATGAAGAAAGCACAGCTGCATCTCTACCTGATTTAGGAGTTTGTGATGATGCGGCATGACATCTAGTACTTAGACAAACCTCTATTGATGTGTAGTGGAGAATGCATTTACTGGCTGCATCACAGCCTGGCATGTGCCCTTGAACAGTAAATCCTACAAAAAGTAGTGGATACTGCCCAGTCTGTCATGGGTGAAGCCCTGCCCATTAAGGATATCTACATGAAACGCTGTCGCAGGAAAGCAACATCTATCATCAGGCACCCCAACTGCCAAGGACATGCTCTCTTCTTACTGCTGCCATCAGGAAGAAAGTACAGGAGCCTCAGGACTCAGACTTCCCGGTTCAGGAACAGTTATTACCCCTCAACCATCGGGCTCTTGAACAAAAGGGAAACTCAACTTCACTTGCCCCATTACTGAAATGTTCCCATTACCTGTGAACTCACTTTCAAGGACTCTTCACCTTATGTTATCAATATTTATTGCTTATTTATTAATGATGATGATTATTATTTCTTTCTATTGTACTTGCAGTTTGTTGTCTTCTGCACACTAGCTGAATGCCCAAGTTGGTGTGGTCTTTCATTGATTATGTTACAGTTATTATTTTATGGATTTATAGATTGATAGATAGATATTTTATTGATCCCAAAGGTAATTGCAGTGTCATGGTGGCATTACAAGTGCACAGATATACAAATATTGGAAGAGAAGTAAGAAAGAATAAAAAATAAGTTACCACAAACAATCTAACAGGAGAGGGTCATCATGTCCCTGGCTATAGGTTGGCTCATGATATAGCCTAATGCCCAGGGTAAGAATGACCTCATATGGCACTCTTTGGAGCAGCGCAGTTGTCTTAGTCTATGACTGAAAATGCTCCACTGCTCAGCCAAGGTGGCATGCAGAGAGTGAGAAACACTGTCCAGAATTACCAGGATTTTCCGTAGAGTCTTTTGTTCTACCACAGCCTCCAGAGTGTCCAGTTTGACTCCTACAACAGAGCCAGCCCTTCTAATCAGTTTATTGAGCCTGTTGGCATCACCCATGTTGATGCCATTGCCTAGTACACCACCACATAGAAGATTGTACTGGCAACAACAGACTGGCAGAACGTGGAGTATGCGTACAGGAAAATGAATCTCAGGGTTGTACATGGTGATATATATGTACCCTGACAATACAGGTACTTTCTGAGTTTTGGTTCCCAACAGGAAACCCATACTCCATCACACATTATTCACAATGCCCTCTGCTTTTGCAAACTCTTAAAATTCTGTCGGAGATTAATTCCTGAAGGCACCATGAAATTTAGGGTGG
Source organism: Hypanus sabinus (assembly GCF_030144855.1). NCBI lineage: Eukaryota > Metazoa > Chordata > Chondrichthyes > Myliobatiformes > Dasyatidae > Hypanus > Hypanus sabinus. The sequence goes on along the minus strand of NC_082716.1, from coordinate 41,213,658 downwards.
ATTTGGTGCAGATTAGCTCAACCAGCAAGCTTTTCTTGCTCCTGCTCCCTGTTCAAATTCAACTCAGGTATTCAGTGTATCTTGGGGTAAAACTGTGGCACAGGCATGTGCAATCTCAATTTGTCAGGACTGAAAAATGAGGGCTTAAGTGTTTGATTTATTATTAAGTTTGGTATATCTGAGTTCTAATTAAAAATTCTTTTTTTTAAATTCCAGTACCTTCATCACAATGAGGTAACCCGATCACAGTTACACCATTACATCATCTTCCATACAAAAAGATTGCCATGACAACAAGCCCTTCTGAGACAAGTGATAGGAAGGTGAACAATGTCTTAGTCTCATCTCTCTAAAATGAATACACATCCTTTTTTATTAACTGTGGATGATAGCAGAGCTACCTGAACAGCAATAGGATTGTTCACACCAGTGCATTGGTTGGTACATCATAACCAAAGTTCACAAGATCACAAGGGTCAGACTTTCAGGTTCAGAGATTGTGACAGATTTAAAAATAGTCATAAAAAATCTTGACTCACACCAGTATTTAAAATTCTAAGCTCCCTTTAACAGGTGTTGAGAAATTCTACATTCTGTTATTATTCTACGTTGTCTGTGTACAGCGATTTGATCTATATCCAAAGCAGGCTTTTATGTATGTCAGTACATAGAACATAAGTCCTTCAGCCTATGACGTTATGCCAACCTCTATAAACATACTCCATGATCATTCTAACCCTACCCTCACACACAGCACATAACTCTCCACGTTTCTTAGATTCATGTGCCTATCTTTAAGTATTTTAAATGTTCCTTTTGTATTTGCCTCTACCACAAACCCCACCATTCCAGGCACCCAAATACTGTCTGGGTAAAAACGCTTCTTCTGATATTTTCCTAAAACTTTCTTCCACTCACCTTAAACAGATGTCTCTTTATATAGGCTATCACAGTCTGAGAAAAAGATGCTGTCGGTCCACTCTATCTGTGCTTTTCATATACAACTCTATCATGAATCCAGCCATTAACCTTGTTTTCCACCTTCAAGTTTGACCTTCCAAAGTGAATCACTTCACACTTTTCCAGATTAAACTCCAAATGCCACTTTTCCACCCAACTCTGCATCTCTACCTCACTTTTTAAATAATATATGGTACTTCTGTTTTTGCACTTTTAAATCTATTCAATATACATATTTGATTTACTTGTTTAATTTTTAAATTTTATTTACAATACGATTATTATTTTTTCTCTGCTAGATTACGTATTGCATTGAATTGCTGCTGCTAAGTTAACAAATTTCATGTCATATGCCAGTCACCTGACTCTGATTGTTTATATCCTGTATAGACAGTCTATATCCTGCCTACATCATATGACAAACGCCTACACTATCCACACCTTCAACCTTCATGTCATAGAACATAGAATAGTACAGCACATTACAGGTCCTTCGGCCCACAATGTTGTGCCGACCCTTAAACCCTGCCTCCCATAAACCCCCCCCCCTTAAATTCCTCCATATACCTGTATAGTAGTCTCTTAAACTTCACTAGTGTATCTGCCTCCACCATTGACTCAGGCAGTGCATTCCACGCACCAACCACTCTCTGAGTGAAAAACCTTCCTCTAATATCCCCCTTGAACTTCCCTGCCCTTACCTTAAAGCCACGTCCTCTTGTACTGAGCAGTGGTGCTCTGGGGAAGGGGCGCTGGCTGTCCACTCTATCTATTCTTCTTAATATCTTGTACACCGCTATCATGTCTCCTCTCATCCTCCTTCTCTCCAAAGAATAAAGCCTAGCTTCCTTAATCTCTGATCATAATCCATACTCTCTAAACCAGGCAGCATCCTGGTAAATCTCCTCTGTACCCTTTCCAATGCTTCCATATCCTTCCTATAGTGAGGCGACCAGAACTGGACACAGTATTCCAAGTGTGGCCTAACCAGAGTTTTATAGAGCTGCATCATTACATTTCTACTCTTAAACTCTATCCCTCGACTTATGAAAGCTAACACTCCATAAGCTTTCTTAACTACCCTATCTACATTGTGAGGCAACTCTCAGGGATCTGTGGTCATGTACCCCCAGATCCCTCTGCTCCTCCACACTACCAAGTATCCTGCCATTTACTTTGTACTCTGCCTTGGAGTTTGTCCTTCCAAAGTGTACCACCTCACACTTCTCTGGGTTGAACTCCATTCTGCCACTGCTCAGCCCACTTCAATGTCCCTCGGCAATCTTCGACAATCCTGTACACCATCTACAACACCACCAACCTTTGTGTCGTCTGCAAACTTGCCAACCCACCCTTCTACCCCCACATCCAAGTCATTAATAAAAATCACGAAAATTAGATTTGCAAACTTACTCATCTGCAAACTTACTAAACTACCCTTCTACTTCCTCCAAGTCATTTCCAAAAATCACAAAGAGCAGGAACTCAAGAACAAATTCCTACAAAACCCCCATATCCAGAATACTTGCCATCTATCACTACCCTCTACCTTCTGTGGGTAAGCTGATTCCAAATCCATGCAGCCAAATCCCCACGAAGCCCATGCCTTATAACTTTCTGGATGAGCCTACTCCAGCAAACCTTGTTAAATGCCTTATAGAAATCCATATGCACTCTGCCCACTGTTTTACCTTCATCATTTTATCTTCTCCTCAACCAAAGCTCATTTTGGCTCTCGGCCTGCTTACCTAAGACAATGCTTATCTAAAAGCTCATAAATCCTGTCCCTAAGAATTCTCTCCAATAGTTTGCCAACTACTGGCATGTCTCACTGGTCTATAATTCCCAGGATTATCGTTATTACATGTGTTGAACAACAGGACAACATTTTCCTTCCTTCAATCCTCTGATATTCTCCTGAGGCCATGGAGAATACAAATACTATTGTCAAAGCCCCAGAAATCTTTTCCCTCACTTCCTGAAGTAATCTAGGATATATCTTGTCCTGCCCTGGTGATTTATCGATTCTACAGTTCTTCAGAAGATCCAACACCACTGCTTTCTTAACCTCAACTTGTTTCAGTACCCCTCCCTGCTGAACACTGAAGCAAAGTATTCATTAAGAATCTCTTGTATTTATTCATTAAGGACCTCCCCTATTTTCTCCGCCTCTCGGCACATGTCCCCCTTTTATTCCTGATCAGCACTCCCTCAATTTAGTCATCCTTTTGTTCTTCATCTATGTGCAGAATGCCTTGAGGATTTCCTTAATCTGACTTGCCAAGGCCCTTTCGTGTCCTCTTCTAACATGTGACAATAATGAATAATTCCACTCTAGAAACATATAACAGAAACACTTAAGGTTGTAATAGGACATGAAGAGTGTGGGGGAAAGGAAAACACAGATGGACTTCCATTGTTTTCTGTTTTATTTTAATGTCTTTCTTTATGGCTTATTGGGGACTCTGATCACCAAATGGTTTAAAACAAAAGAAGTATTAATGAAGAAATTCTTTACCCATGACATATTTCAATATACAATAATGTGTCAGTGACTACAGAATCTCTTTTGACCGCTTATTGAGAGCAAATTCTTAGTTTAGATACTATGCATATTTCCGTTCCTCTTCTTCAGGTTGGTGCTATGACATTTTTTGCATGCCTGTGAGAGCACGGACTAGGCACACCGTACCTCATATAAGAAGCACTGTACATGACAATTCTCTAGAATTTTCTGTTCATTTCTCTGAAGTTGCATTCTGTATAGCTTAGTGCTGGCAATTTTGTATATGAGCCAGAAGTCCGTGAGTGTTCAGTCTCATTTGGAGACTTAGATACATCTTACATTTCTTTGCATTACTTAGGAGATGCCATCTTTCAGACAAAATGTGAAGTCACAGGGTGGATGTGAAAGATCCCACAATGCAATTCAGAGGAAAGCAGGAGAGGTTTTATCATACTGTATCTGTGGCTGACAGCTAGCCTGTATCAATATCATTAAATCAGATTATCCAGCTGCCTATTGTATTGCTATTCAAGGGAACTTGTTATTGACTACCTGTTTCATTTCCCTGAAGTACAAAACTGACTACATTTCTAAGGTATTTCACAAGTTATAGGGCACCTTGAGATTCTCAAAGGTTGTGAAGAGCAATATGAACCAAAGTTTGACTCTAAGGCTTGGACCCTCATGGGAAAGAAATAAGGCTTGTGTTGAAATGCAGCAATAAAATTACTCAAATGCTAACACTTTTGAGAGCATCTAAAAAGAAAACATCTTTCTGTGAAAGTATGATAATTGAAAATCTCTAACTCTGGTAAAACTTATTATTTTATTTATGTTTGTTTAGTAAATTCTACAAGTCAAAATTGCAGAAAGCCAAATTAGAACAAGTTTAGAGTGATAATACTGTAAAATTAGAGAACAGCAAATTCTTATTAATTTATCACTTCAAGTACCTGCAATATTTCTAGAAATATTATGTTGTGACTGTGTTCAGAAATTGTAATTTTTTTGTATACTTCTGCAGACTCTATAACTGCTGCCATTTAAAAGTCAATTTCTTCTTTCTTGCGACTTTAGGCCATAAATGCACAGTGTCAAAAACAGGAAAATGAAAGAATTCAAACTTAATTGAGTAACTAACTACTTTAGTAATCCTCATACACATTCATCTCTGATTTCCAATTGTGGTAGTTTCAGAGTTAATCCTTGGTCTCTAAAACCAGACCAGAAGTCTTCTTCACTTCATGTCAGCAGGGAGCAACGTGAGTGTTCCAAGAGTTGAAAGTCTTAAATTCTTCTGGAGCCTTACATAACTAAGCAAGTACTGTGGTTCAGAAAGGTTGTCCTTAGCCATTAATAATTTTATCTGGATCTTTGTAGGAAATCTTCTGGCTTGAACCTTTTATGATGACGGTTATTTTTTGCTATGCAGATGCTTACTGTTCTGTAGCCAAGGCATGAAACAAGCCATCAAACTTTTGCAATGGGGTCTCTCTGGAGGATAACTTCTTGCAAAATTTACTTTTGATTCATTGCTGCACAACCTGCCCAGTTTCTTCTCCCTCTCTCTCCTTAATGTTTTTCTAAATAAAACCATATTTGAAACAGTAATTTTTCCGCTGAGATTGTAAGATAAACAACTTGAGAAAAAAAAACCTTTTAAATACTCATTTATCTTAGAATTCCAGTAGAGAAAAAAATACTTTTGAGAAAGAAACAAAAGATATACACCCCCTCAGTATCTGGGTAGAAGTACAATTTTTCTGAGCTGTGTACAGATACTGCAAGAAAAAAGTTTTTTGCCAAAGCATTCACATTTAAGAGAGTTTAGCAGTTAATTTCTTTTAGCACAGCCACAATTTAATAAGCAACACAAAGTACAGAAGGACTAATTATAGACTAAATGGCACCTGATGTGATTAGTCCATGAGACCTTAAGACATAGGAGCAAGATTAGGCCATTTAGCCCATCGAGACTGCTCCTGGATGGCTAATCCTGGATCCCACTCAACCCCATATACTTGCCCTTTCTCCATATTCTTTGATGGCCTAACTGATTAGGAAACTATTAATTTCTACCTTAAACATACCCACAGACTTGGACTCCACCAGAGTCTGTGGCAAATCATTCTATAGATTCACTACTCTCTGGCTATAAAAATCCTCCTTACCTCAGTTTGAAAGGTCACCCCTCAATTTTGAGGCTGTGCCCTCTAGTTCTGCATATCCCGCCATAGGAAACATCCTCTCCACATCCACTCTATTGAGTCCTTTCAACATTCAGTAGTTTTCAATGAGATTCCCACACATTCTTCTAAACTCCAGTGACTACAGGCCCAAAGTGGCCAAACGCTCCTCATACATTAACCCCTTCATTACCGGAATCATGCTTGTGAACCTCCTATGGACTCTCTCCAATGACAACACACCCTTTCTGAGATATAGTGTCCAAAACTGTTGAGAATACTTTGTGCCTGATTAGGGTCTTATTAGAACATAGAATAGTACAGCACAGTAAGGGCCCTTTGGCCCACAGTGTTGTGCTAACCCTTAAACCCTGCCTCCCATATAACCCCCCCACCTTAAATTCCTCCATATACCTGTCCAGTAGTCTCTTGAATTTCACTAGTGTATCTGCTCCCTTTATTCCCACTTGCTGCCTACTGCCTGTCATTCATTCCTCCATCCATGCCAGTATTTTTGCTGTAATGCCATAGGATTTGATCTTGTTAAGCAGCCTCATGTGGCACTTATCAAATGCCTTTTGAAAATCCAAATAAATGACATCCATTACCTCTCCTTGGTTCACCCTGCTTGTTACTTCCATTCCTCCAGGACGATGTCAGAATCAAGTGATTCTTGAAAGATCATGCCTAATGCTCCTGATATTTCTTTAGCAACCTCTCTCAGGACTCTGGGATGTAGTCCATCTGGTCCAGGTGACTTATCTACCTTAAGACCTCTGAGGTTGTGCATATATTTAAGGTGGAATTTGATAGTTTCCTGATCAGTCAGGGCAGCAAAGGATAAGGTGAAAAGGCAGGTATGTAGGGTTGAATGAGATCCAGGATCAGCCATGATACGGCAGAGCAGACTAGATGGGTTGAATGGCTGAATTCTGTCCTATATCTTATGGAGTTTGCCTCACACTTTTCCCTTTGTATTAGCAATGGCACTCACTCCTGCTCCCTGAGACTCACGGACCTCTGGCCCACTACTAGTGTCTTCCACAATGAAGACTGATGAAAAGTACCCATTAAGTTCTTCCATCATTTCTTTGTCCCCTATTACTACCTCACCGGCATCATTTTCTATTGGTCCAATATCAACTCTCATCTCCCTTTTACTCTTTATATAACTGAAAAAAATTAGTATCCTGCTTTATATTAGTGTCTAGTTTGCCCTCATATTTCATCTTTTCCCTTTTTTTGGTTGCCTTTTGTTGGATTTTAAAAGCATCCCAATCATCCAACTTCCCATTCACTTTTGCTACCTTATATTGCACTTACCTTGGCTTTTATACAGTCCTTAATACAGCTTACTCCTGCCATTTGAGAACTTCTTCTGTGGGAGATATCTATCCTGTGAACTACTCCCAGAAATTTCAGCCACTTCTGCTCTGCCGTCATCCTCACCGGTATCCTCCTCCAGTCCACCTGGGCAAGCTCCTCTCTCATGCATCTGGAATTCCCTTCATTAAAGAACACCTACATAAACTCTCTGGTATTCTTACTCTATAGTTTTCATTACTGTCACATAAGAGGAGAAAAACAGAAGTTTGTACACACTGCAATTCCAGAACGAAATGGAAGAATAAAATTAATATTGATTCCTTCAGATGCCTCTTGGGAAAAGGAAAAGTTTGCCTTCAAGTTCAAAATGTGTTGGACATAAACTCCCAAGACTTGCGCTTGCTGCAGATACAGGTGAAGTAGTTAGAGGCCAAGGCCAAACATGTAAGCTTCCTAATGCAAGATGTTTGTTGCTTGACACATCATTCAGGCACATGACTAAAGACTACCCCCAGCTAGACTCACTTGGCAGCTATCCCTGAGAGATCACTTTCAATTTGGGTCGTTCTGACCTCGTACTAAATGTCATCATGCATGGATTGTAACATAAAGTGCTTTAAACATTAATCTACCCAGCACACTGATTGTACTGTCAAACATTCCTTAATAAGAAGCAAAATCACCCTATTACGTATATCTCTCGAGACCACACAGTAGTGCTTCCAAGAGTCAAGACGGTAAGATTGTCATGAATCTTGCAGATTTCTACACCAAGGATTCTTACTGAGGATTTTTAAAATGAAAATTAAATAGTATGAAGACTTGAAAAATCTTTTAACATTTGGGGAAAATAGTGATTCCTTGTATTGTATTTACACTAAATCTGTATGTTAATCTGCCCTTGGAACTCAAGTACATGCCAGTTAATTGAGTAGTAAAAACCTGTATTAATTACTTGCCCTAACATGAACATTTTCAAATTTCAATTTATATTAAGTCGAGCTTTAATTTAGTTTCCTAATAATTAATTGACAATAAGGCGAGCTAGGGGGACCATGAGATAGCTAGATACAGTGTGGCAATCAAAGAAGAAATTGACTTCTCATTGAACCTCTGACATAAATGTCTACACATTGAACAGTATGTTAGCTATTTTGTTCCACACTACGCAACTGAAGTTACCATAAAACCTTTTAAAGCAAGCACTGTTGTAGTGTTCCATTTGCAGCAATTGATTGGTAGTTTTGAAAATCCCAGGGAATGATTTCATGTGAATAGTGCATTTATTCAAATAATTAACAGAGCATAGATTTCTTGGGACTTTTATGCAGCTCTGACAACACATTGAGATGTTCATTATTTTGGTTCCCTCCCACTGCAATCATTCAACTTGCCCCTCCTTCTACACTCCCCCACAGCCATTCCACATTCAAATCTTTGGTAGTTATTATTTTTTCAGAATTTGTATTATATTTTCAATGTAGCAACCAAAACTAAAAAAAATGTTGCAAGTGAAGGTACTTAATTCTTCAGTATGCTTAAATAACATTGTTTCTTGAAGTGCTTTTAAATGATGTGGGTTGGCATGTCTATGACTAAAGTAATTTTTTGCAGCTCACTATTCTTTGACTCAACTCATGAAAAATAGATTTGCTTAATTGTTGTAAGTATGATGTCAGCAATTGGATATCTAGTTTCTGAGGTCTGCCATGAATTTCAGTTGCTTCTCCAGGACAGTTTGGAATGTGTGGCAGGAAGATAGGGCATGAAAAATTTAAAGTAAAATTTTTTTCATTGAAGTACATATATATATGTCACCATATACAACTCTAAGATTAATCTTTCTTGCATGCATCCATAATAGAATAATAACCATAAGACCATAAGACAAAGGAGCAGAACTAGGCCACTTGGCTATCAAGTCTGCTCTGCCATTCAGTCATGGCTGATCTTTTTCCCTCCTCAGCCCCACTCCCTGGCTTTCTTAATGTCATGCTCAATGTTTTCCAACATTTTATTTCATTTGTCACTTTCTTGCCCACTCTCCTAATCTGTCTAAGTCTTCCTGCAGCCAACCTGTTTCCTCAACACTACCTGCCCCTCCACCAATCTTTGTATCATCTGCAAACTTGGCAACAAAATCATCTAGTCCATCATCTAAATCATTGATATACAGCATAAAATGAAGCAGTCCTAACACTGACCCCTGTGGAACACCAGTAATCACTGGTAGCCAACCAGAAAAGGTTCCTTTTATTTCCACTCGCTGCCTCCTACCGATCAGCCAATGGTCTAACCATGCTAGTAACTTTCCTGTAATACCATGGGCTCTTAACTTGGTAAGCAGCCTCATGTGTGGCACCTTGTCAAAGGCTTTCTGAAAGTCCAAATATACAACATCCCCTTTATCTATCTTACTTGTAATCTCCTCAAAGAATTCCAACAGGTTTGTCAGACAAGATTTTTCCTTCAGAAAACCATGCTGACTTTGTCCTGTCTTGTCCTGTTCCACCAAGTACTTCATAACCTCATCCTTAACAATTGACTCCAACATCTTCCCAAACACCCAGGTCAGGTTAACTGGTCTATAATTTCCTTTCTGCTGCCTTCCTCCTTTCTTAAAGAGTGGAGTGATATTTGCAATTTTCTAGTCCTCTGGCACCATGCCAGAGTCCAATGATTTTTGAAATATCATCTCTAATACCTCCACAATCTCTACCGCTACCTCTTTCAGAGTACTAGTGTACAGTTCATCTAGCCTGGGTGACGTGTATCCTTAGGTCTTTCAGCTTTTTGAGCACCTTCTCCCTTGTAATAGTAACTGTGCTCACTTCTCTTCCCTCACACCCTTCAACATCTGGCGCACTGCTAGTGTCTTCTAGTGAAGACTGATGCAAAATACTCGTTTAGTTCATCTGTCACCTTCTTGACCCCCATTATTATTTCTCCAGCTTCATTTTCTAGTGATCCTATATCCACTCTCATCTCTTTTTTATTTTTTACATACTTGAAAATGCTTGAATAACCATAATAGAATCAATGAAAGACCACATCAACTGAGTGTTCAACCAGAATGTGAAAGACAACAAGCTGTGCAAATACAAAAAGAAAATAATAATAAATAGATAAGCATCAACTATTGAGAACATGAGATGAAGTGTCCTTGAAAGTAAGTCCATAGGTTGTGGAAATATTTCAGTGATGGGGCAAGTGAAGTTGAGTAAAGTTATCCCCTTTAGATCAAGACCCTGATAGTTGAGGGGTAATAACTGTTTCTGAACCTGGTGTTGTGAATCCTGAGGCTCCTGAACACTCTTCCTGATGGCAGAAGCTAGAAAAGAACATGGCCTAGGATGGGGGTCACTGAGGATCGATCCTGCTTTTCTGCTACAATGCTCCATGTAGGTGTGCTCAGTGGTGAGGAGGGCTTTACCCATGATGGACTGGGCTGTATCTACTACTTTTTGTAGAATTTTCCATTCAAGGGCATTGTTGTTTCCATTACAGCCTGTGATGCAGCTAGACAATGTATTCTCCACCACACATCTGCAGAAGTTTGTCAAAATTGTAGATGGGCATGAAGCAGCATTATTAATATCCTACTTCTTGTCATTCAAGGAAATTCAGACTTATTGCCTCTGAATGAATCCTATCAATGTAATATCCAGTCAATAACTTTCTCCATTTAATAACTCTTTGTTTCATTTGTAACTTCATATGCCTGTAAACATAATTATTTTCATCTGCCACTAGTTGTGGCATGGTGTTTGCATGTTCTAGCGGTTTAACATAATACAGAGATACCAAAAGGCTCCAGCCAATTTCTGTTATTCATTTAAAAATTTATCTTTAAACTTCCAGGTATTATACAAATGGTCCAAAGAATATCTTGAAAAAGGAATCAGATGCTCCAGCCTTACACCCTGTCACCACCTCCCTCCTCTGAACAAAGGATCTGTTCATTATATACTGCCCATTGGAAAACACTATAATTACTCTAAAAAAAACTTAGGTTGTCAGTAATTTCTGAAAGTAAGGTTGATAAAACAGTGTTATACATTTTTGTAATAATCTCCAGCTTCCTGTTCAGAAATTGGGGATCAGCAATAGTTATTTCCACTGATTATGTGAATTTCGTCTCCGAAGGTGGTTATTGTAGTTTCTTCTGCAGCATAAAACATTTTGTGGAATTGATTAGTTGGTGGATTTGTTCCAGCAATGCTGACCTTCAGTCAACTTTCACAGCCCTTCGACACCATCATTGATCCTGCACTCTTTTTGTTCTGCTTTGGTTATGATGACTGCATTTCTCTCCAAATATGATTGATGCCGAGATCAATACAGACCAAGCTTGGAGGCAATGAGTGTTATGTCCTGGTAATATAATGCTCCAGACAATTGATTAACTGAATTCTGGATCTTGTAGTATGAATTAGGAGTTTTATGAATGGGTTGCTGCTTTCTTGGTTTTCCTATAACTGAGATTTGCTGGTGTGGCATTTTTGTAAAAATAGGCAATTCATACAAATTCTACTATCATGAATAAATGGAAGTTCATGGATCTTAATAGACACCATAACAAATGAATTGTGCAATACTGATCCTTCCTAGCCTTTTGTAAAGATTTTGGTTTAGATTTATCTTTTGAAAATCTCTTTTTTCTACTGAATCAGAAATATTCTAGTTTGCATTTACTAATGAGTGTTATTACATAATTGGGTAGATGCCACCCCCCCCCCCATGATTTAGGCTCCCCTCAATGCATCACAAATTCATACAGGCCCTCACAGAATTTTAGTCTCTGCTGAGGTGGCTAATCACAGCCAGGGGAGCAATATAAATTAAAAGCAATAGATTGACTTACTGGCATTTATATGTAGGTTCAACTTGTATGGTAGGTTATCAAATGGTTACTCGAACGTTTAACTTTGCTCAACTGATATGTAGATTACAACCTGAGTAGAGAAGATGAGAAAAATTAGAGCAAATATTCATTTTCTATTTCAAGAAATCTGTCATAATACGTTTATTTGTGATCTGTTAGTACCTTGATTATATATTATATAATGAACCAGAGTAATCATTACTTATTGCTGCCTCAGTATTCAATAGTAAGTAGGACATTATCAAACCCACCCCATGTTTGGCATTTTTCATCTCTCCACTATGATATACAATATCAATCAATTAGATAAATCCAGTAAACTTTAAACTCTACCGGATTTTGGTGAGAGTGTGTGTTGTTAAATAAGAACGAGAAAGCTGTCTCTGAAGCAGGCCCAGTATCCAGCAAGGAAGCAGACCACAGGTATGCAATCTTTCTGCTTTAATAAGCAACAGATCAACTTGTTTTATATGTGGCAATTATAATGTAACAAGATCTGTCAAGAAGCTCGGTAGAATTGTTATCACATTTGACATTAAGCCACACAAGGAGATGCTTAGAAAGATGACTGCATGCTTAAACAAAGAGAGAGGCTTTAACGAGCATTTGTACAAGGCAAAAAAGTAAAAATGTATTGAGATTGAAGAAAAAAAAACAAACCTTGGATAGCTGAGTGTTTAATGGCAAATATACTCAAGAGGTCAAAAGTGGAGAAGCATAGACATGTCAAAGGGTTATGGAGTTGGAGGAGGATAAGAAGAAGTGAGGATTTTGAAATTAAGATTGATGATTTTAAAACTTTGGTGGTTTTAAGAGTGCAATGGAAGTACAGTGTTTTTAAAATAAGCTTGAAATGAAATATGATGGTCTAAATAGAACCATGCGGGGTGGCAGCACTTGGCAGAGGCTGGGGGAAGGGTTGGGGGAAGAACAGTTCTGATTCACAACATTCTATAGTTTTGAATGCCTGTGGCAGGTAAAGTAATTGAAAATGATATTGCAGAGGGAAATCAACCTCAACACCAACTTTTAACTCTATCTTCTCAAATTGTGTCCAATGAATCCCTCAGGAGAGGCGTGCTGCCAATTTCAATATGTCAGCGTCACAATTAGAATGATGTTAAAATGCTTTTCCAGCTTCATTGCAAATCTGCAGGATTTTTGGATTACTGAAATTTGCTTGTGGCAGTGGCAGAGGTGGGCTGTGCCTGTGGTTGAGGGCCTTGGCAGATGTCTAAACTATAATTGATTTGTGATATATTTTTCAGCTTGAAGTAAAAAAAAACATTATAGATTTCTAAATACATAAATAATTTTTGTAGAAAAAAAAATAACAACCCTTCTTCTTTGTTTCCTTGTTTTGCCCTACAATCCCCATCACAATCAAAGACAGGTCATTCTTTGTTCAAAATCTAACCTGATGCAGGATTGGAGAAACAATTCACGTGCAGAATTTGGGGACTTTCTGTTCACTGAAAAGCCGAATGCTTGCAGTTCTGACCATAACCATCAGGAAGATCTGGGCCACTGTATGTATGGATTTGAACTGAACTCTGCATATGACTTTAAACAATTAGACCATAAGACAAAGGAGCAGAAGTCGGCCATTCGGCCTATTGAGTCTGCTCTACCATTTCATCATGAGCTGATCCAATCTCCCCTTTAGTCCCATTCCCCCACCTTCTCACCATAACCTTGATGCCCTGACTACACAGATACCTGTCAATCTCTGCCTTAAATACACCCAATGACTTGGCCTCCACTGCCGCCCGTGGCAACAAATTCCATAGATTCACCACCCTCTGGCTAAAAAAAATTTTGCATCTCTGTTCTAAATGGGCGCCCTGCAATCCTCAAGTTATGTCCTTTCGTACTAGACTCCTCCACCATGGGAAACAACTTTGCCACATCCACTCTGTCCATGCCTTTCAACATTTGAAATGTTTCTATGAGGTCCCTTCTCATTCTTCTAAACTCCAAGGAGTACAGTTCAAGAGCGGTCAAACGTTCCTCATATATTAACCCTCCCATTCCCGGAGTCATTCTAGTGAATCTTCTCTGAACCCTCTCTAATGTCAGCACATACTTTCTTAAATAAGGAGCCCAAAACTGCACACAGTATTCCAAGTGAGGTCTTACCAGTGCCTTATAGAGCCTCATTAGGCTTATAGAGCCTAATTCTCTGCATTATCCAAACTGTTAGTGTTATCAGTCACCATACCCAACATCCCTGATGATATGGTAATGCCATTTTAAAAAGAACCCTCTTGTATCATTCCCCTTCAATGCTTCATACCCTTTCATACCTTATATATTCACAGTGGTGGGATCATTCTTCATCATGAAACATACGCAAGTGAAGCTATTGAGGAGAATAAAAGTACCTTCAAGCTTGTAGCATTCCACAGATCTCTTTTATTCAGAGACAGGATGTATATAGAACCATTTGCAAGCTTGTAGCACTCCACAGCACCTTGTATTGCTGAGCATAACAAAAAATGTTAAAAATCAAAGAGTTTAAACTGACTTTCTTTAGAAAGAGCCTGCTGCTGCAGGTTTTCTTTTTTAAGCTTTCATTGTAGAATATATTATTTCTATCACAGCCTGCACTTTTATGCAATTAAAAGGGGCATTATTTTTTCCTTGTTACCTCACTTATTTAAATAATAAACATAATGAAAGACGCTAAGCAGCGTTGCACTATTATGGAAGTCAGACACCGACATATAGCAAGCAATCAAGAGTCAATAAAGTACGCTTTCTGGAACCTTTTATCAGGCCTTCGAGTTTCCAGAACACTCAGTCCCAAATGAAGTTTATATTTATATAAAGAAATTTTCAATAGTTAAGAGGTTTCCCTTAGCCTTGCAATGCCTTGATTAATACTCTTACTGAGTTTACTAATTATTATTTTGTATGAATAAAGACATGATGAATTAATTGAGAGTGACAAGCCATTGGAAACATCATAAACAATGGAAGCAGTAAGTAAAAGATGATTAGACTTTCATTGGAATATAATTCTGTATCTATTAATTAGGCAGCTTTTATGTGGAGACTTTAGTATTATATGTAATCAGTATCCTTTGACACAGAACTTGTGATCAGCAGTGAACTACCTTTCCTCACCGTTGATATGACTAGAAAAGTTACATTGCATGGCTCTCCTGATAGGTGGCGGAACATTCCACTGGTAAAATAGTTGATGGAGAAGTAATCACAGACCCGTTGGTATGATTGTGGAAAGTCCAAAGCTGTTGCAAATCCATGTGTTTCTGGCATTCAAGACTACTCAACACTATTGGAAACAATCAAGAATGATTCAAGCAAGTAAACATTTATAAAATGAAAACAATTATCAAACCCAATTACTTCAATCCCTCCCAACTAGAAATCAATGAAAAGGTGGTCCCTGCAATGGTTTAACTGAGCTCAGGTTGGTCAAACGTATTTTCTGTAGTAATTGATCAAGAAATTCTGCAACATTATACTCCTCCGTGGATTACAGATGAAACTTGACGCAAAAGCATGAACAACTGTTGTCACCAGTGAACAACTGCCTGTAATTTGGGGCTTGTGTATTTGTAGACACCTTGAGAGGATTGCTGCCTTTGGTGGAAAACTGGCAGTTACGTAGGGTGAAGCCATTTATGTGGAACTGTTGATAGGGAAGAAAAAGTGAGGGGAGAGAAATGCAAAATTTGGCAGGCATTAGATGATGATGGTTGATGCTGTTAGAGAGAGGTACGTCCTAATCCAATTATAATCAACCTGGTGAGGACAACATCTCAGGTTGGTTTGAAAAAATGGAAGTGGCTTATCATTGCAAGTCTGACTTTTATTCTGAGACGAAGAGTTAAGGTAAGTTTTGTAAACTCTCCTGAATTCAGTGGTTTTTCTTTAAATATTTGTTCTTTGGATGTAGGCTTACTGGTAAATCTGTATTTATTCCTCATACTCGGTTGCTTTAAGAAAGCGATTGCAGGTCAGTTTGAACAACTGAAATCTTTGTGGGAATTCAGAAGCTAAATAATGCATATGCTGGAAATACAAAAAAAATACATATTGTAAGTGCTGAATTGCAAAACCCAACTTTAAGGTAAAAGGCCTATTACCCTTACTTCAAGAAAGGTGAAAGAAAGATGTTGACATCCAGATTCTGGCATCTGATGAGTTGGATGCAATAGAGTGATGTCTCAGTGAAGCTTTGGGCTCAGTGTCATACAAACTATAGGTTTTGTGCCAATTAGGTGACTTGATCTTTGCAAGAAATTAAGACATGACCTCCATAAAGCTATAAAGGATGCCAAAAGACAATACCAGACCAAAGTAGAGTCCCATACAAGGAATCAGTTGTGGAAGCGCTTACATGGTATAAATAGCTACAAAACAAAATCAGGCAGCATTGCCAACAACAGAGAAGAGCTTAATACATTCTATGCACTTTTTGAACAGCCTCCAGTGCATCTGAACCCACAGTCACTGTTGTGACGTAAGATCAGACTTCTGCAGAAAGAGCCTGCGCAGAGCATGATTTCCCAGCTATGTTCTTGGGTCTGGCACAAGTCAGTTGTACTTATACTTGCAGACTTTTTTAACCTCTTGCTTTAATCTAAGGTTCTACCTTTTTAAGGAAGACCACTATGGAACACCTGTGTAGTGCTTGTCTTATCTTGTGTGACTACTCGCCGCACTCTTTATGAGAAAATCAAATTACATAGCACTACACAAGGTGCTAGTAGGCCATCAGAAGCTCTATGTATCGGAAGGAGGCAGTGAATAGAAAACACACACTTCTGGAAGTAAGTTTCATTATAAAAATAGCAATACATACAAAATATTTACGTATTTGGAGAAAATTTGGAGAAGTACAGTCTACTCATGGATAGTCAACATGGCTTTGTGAAAGGAAGATCCTGTCTCACGAGCCTAATTGAGTTTTTTTGAAGAGGTAACAGAAGAAATTGATGAGGGTAGGGCAGTGGATGTGGTCTACATGGACTTTAGCAAAGCATTTGACAAGGTCCCTCACGAGAGACTCATCCAGAAAGTCATGAGGCATGGGATGTGGAACCTTGGCTGTTTGGATAAAAAACTGGCTTAAAGGAAGAAAGCAGAGGGTAGTTGTGGAAGGAGAGTATTCTGCCTGGAGGTCAGTGACTAGTGGAGTGCCGCGGGGATCTGTCCTGGGACCCCTGATATTTGTGATTTTTATAAATGACCTGGATGTAGAGGCGGAATGATGGGTGAGTAAGTTTGCGGATGACACGAAGATTGGAAGAGTTGTCGAAGGTTACAAGAGGATATGGACAGGCTGCAGAGTTGGGCAGAAAAATAGCAGATGGGGTTCAAACCAGACAAGTATGAGGTGATGCATTTTGGAAGGACAAACCAGAAGACTGAGTACAGGATTAATGGTCAGTTACTTAAGAGTGTGGATGAACAGAGGGACCTTGGGGTTCAAATCCATACATCCCTCAAGGTCGCTGCACAGGGTGATAGGGTAGTTAAGAAGGCCTATGGGATGCTAGGCTTCATTAACAGGGGGATTGAGTTCAAAAGTAGAGAGGTCATGTTGCAACTCTACAAATCTCTGGTGAGACCGCACTTAGAGTATTGTGTTCAATTCTGGTCAGCTCATTATAGGAAGGATGTGGAAGCTATGGGGAGAGTACAGAGGAGATTTACCAGGATGTTGCCTGGTTTGGAGAACAAGTCATATGAAGCAAGGTTAGCAGAGCTGGGACTTTTCTCTTTGGAGCACAGAAGAATGAGAGGGGACTTGATAGAGGTCTACAAGATTATGAGAGGCATAGATAGGGTGGATAGTCAGTACCTGTTTCCCAGAGCACCAATAGCAAACACCAGAGGGCATATGTACAAAATTAAGGGAGGGAGGGAGGTTTAGGGGAGACATCAGGGGTAATTTTTTTTACACAGAGGGTTGTGAGTGCTTGGAATGACTTGCCAGGAATGGTGGTGGAGGCTAAAACATTAGGGATATTTAAGAGCCTCTTGGACAGGCACATGGATGAAAGAAAAATGGATGGTTATGGGGTAGTGTGGGTTTAGTACTGTTTTTAAAGGATTATATGGGTCGGCACAACATGGAGGGCTGAAGGGCCTGTACTGTGCTGTACTGTTTTGTGGTTCTATTTACATGAGTAAGAACAATAGAAAATTCCAACATTCTTTTTAGGTTCCAAATCTCAGATATCAAATGAAAGCCTAATTCCTTTTTAGTTAGAATCAGTGAGATTCATTCGAAATACCTTTATTACTCCAGTTTCTCTAACTAATTGGATCTAGTGTTATTCCCTACTTAAAGGTTTACAGACTTTGCATTTCTATTTGTCCCTGGTGAGTTAAAAAACTAATTGAATTCCTATTCTTAAGTATTATGGTTAACTCCAGTTTCAGTTCAAGTCAATATGTTTACAAATTGAAATTCAGCACCAAAAAAAAAATACATGTATTCAGCCTAACTCCTTTTATGGCAAATTCTCCAACATCACAACTTTTAAGCAAAGTAAATCTCATCCAGTAACTCAGCAAAGTCTTTGCAAAAATAATCAGTTCTTGCAGAAAATCAAATTCAATCCTCCAAATGAAAAATAAACTTATACATCCAACCCATATTGAATCCTCTACGTCATGAAACATTTCTTTCCCACATTGGTTCTTCATCTTGGGTGGCTCACCATCTTGTTTCGTGTTTTGTTGGATGAAACAGTTGATCATCCATGGAAATTCGATTCAAAAAACTTTAAAAAAAAACCCTGACCAATTCCCTTGGTGTGATTTAACAGAACTAATTCCCGGTTACATGGTAGAGATCTTGGACACTCGTCTCTGCTGATATTGTCTCACTATAGCTGCTGCTTGTTATTGCCGTAGCTTCAATAAACCTTTCATCAATAACATCTCTCCTCAAGATGTTTCTTCCTGAGGTTTTCAATTAAGTAGGGTAGAGATACTCACTACTAATTCCACTTTTAACAGCTTTATATCTTCAGTTTCTAATAGTTTGCTGTGTTTCTATCACTTGTCTGCACCCGCAGCAGGCAAGCCTTGTTCTCGTATAGCTTTTTTCCCCAAGTTCTCTTTTTTTAAATAAAATTCAATAAACCTCATTTTCACCCCTCCACAGGTGGAGCTTTCTAACAGTACATCTTTGTGTTTAATTAACCTGGATTACAACTATCATCCCTAAGAAAAGCAAGGTAATGTACTTTCATGACTACTGTCCAGTGGCTCTGACGTTCACCATCATAAGGTGCTTCAAGAGGGTGGTTATGGTAATTCCAGCCTCCCAGAAACTCTGGTCCACCGCAATTTGCCTGCCACTGAAACAGGTCTACAGCACATGTCATCTTTCTAGCCAAGAAAGCTCATCTGTGCCTCTACTTCCTTAGGTGCTGAAGAAATGTAGCGTGTCCTCTTTGACACCTACCAATTTTTTATCGATGCACCATAGAAAGCATCCTGCTTTGGTGTATCACAACTTGATATAGCATCTGTTCAGCTCATGACCACAAGATCCTGCACAGAGTTGTAGACATAGCTCAGCACATCACAGTGAACCAGCCTTCCCTCAGTTGACTCTGTCTACACTTCTTGGTGTCTTGGTGGAATGGTCAGCATAATCAAAGATCCCACCTACCTAAACGTTCTCTCTTTTCTAATATTCCACCGGGCAGAAGATACAAACGTGTGAAAACACATACCACCAGGCTCAAGGATAACTTCTGTCCTACTGTTATTGAATGGTCCCCAGTATGATAAGATGGACTCTTGTCCTCACAGTCTGTCGCATTGTGACCTTGCACCTTGCGATCTTTCTGTACTGCACTTCCTCTGTAGCTGTTACACTTTTTTCTGTTCTCTGTTATTCTTTTACCTTGTACTACCTCAATACATTATTGTCATGAATTAAATTGCATGTCGGTATGCAAGCTACGTTTTATTCACTGTACCTCAGCACATGTGACTATAATAAACCAATTTGAAGTTTGATGGAGCCAATTTTAACTGGGGATTGGTGTGAGCAGGGTGGAGATTTAAGGAGCCCCATAGCCTGCAATCTGAGGTAACTCAGACCTCAAGTTGTCAGTCTCCCCTGCCCCTAATAGATACAATGGGTAACTTGATACTCAGCTTTGTGAGGGGTGGCAGACCAGACAAGATGGAAGCCCTTATGTGGCCAGGAGAGCTACCTTTAATCTGCTTACCAGAGGGGAAGAAAATGTATTTAATTTATCTGAATGTTATCTTCCTTGTAAGTTGATCTGATGAGAAAGACATAACCATGCAGTCTTTTAGTGTGCACTATAATTTTATAGTGGCCTCAATAACTTCTCCATACATAGAAAAGGAACTCAGTTGAAAAAACAGGTTAGAACTGCAACGTTTGGGAAAGTAGGGATAGAAATGTGGGCAGAGTCAAAATATATTTCCATGCCCACCAAATTTCATCAGTGTTAGCTGACCAACTGAGTGATGACGTTGTATTTGTCATCCTATATTGAATCTCAGTAAAATGTCAACATGCAAATTTCTGGACCAGAGTCAAGCATATCACTGGACTACTCTTAATATCTGAATAAAAAGTAGAATTTGAATCCAAAAGCAAAATCTCCAATCTTCCTTATGAGGAACAATAAATGAAAGCCCCACTCCAATCTTCTTCAAACTCTAGAACTAGTTCAACTTCCAAATGAACAAATATTTTAAATCAAAATCTTGTCAATACCATTTTGGAAATATTAATTTTTCTTTCTAATGAAACGTTTGGAAATTGAGTTCACTGTAGCCTCAGGCAACTGGGAAAAATAAACCATAGTTTGAAAAGTAATGACCAGTATATGACCAGCAAATGTTCACTTTTGTTCCAACGATTGAAACTATTGTCAATATATCTGGAAGATACTAATATATCTGATCATATTGGTAGAAGTTAGATCTTGGCCTATTTGTCTTGAAAATGTTATTTATAGAAAACTATTTTGTATCTGTCAGAACAAGGAATTACCCTTTTCGTAACTTTCTTTACATATGTTTGCAATTTGTAACAGTTGCAAATTTCTTTTCCTATTCCTGTTCCTCATTTTGTGAAATTTAAGTTTAAAACTGATAAAGTAACAAAGCTTATGGCCTACATGAAGCCTAATGTTTCAACCAATTTCAATGATTTGATCCCCTGAGAAACTTAGCTGAGTTAGCACTAAAATATGCTCAGCAAATTGCAGCACAATCTCTTCAAGTCCCTGATTTGATGTTTTCCCCAAATATGTCATGTAAGTTTAAAATAAAAGTTATTAGATTGGTAATAGTATAGCTCATAACTTTATCAAAGGAAATAAGGAATAATTAGGTTCCAAATATCAGTGATTACTTTTATAATAATGTATAATCTTAACTCATTTCACCTAAATTAACTAGAATAATCTTTGCTATATACATAGAACATAGAACAATAAGGCACATTACTAGCCCTTTGTCCCATTATGTAGTGCCAGCATATATAAACATACTTTGCAATCAATCTGATCCTTCCCTCCAGCACAGCGCATAACACTCCATTCTTCTTTCATCCATGTACCTACCTCGGATTCTCTTCAATGTCTCTGATATATCTGCGTCTACCACCACTCATAGCAGCATGCTCCATGCACTTACCATTCTCTGTAAAAGACCTATCTCTGACATTGTCTCTATACTTTTAACCAATCACCTTAAAAGTATGTCCTCTCGCATTGTCACCCTGAGAAAAGGCAATGGACATCCACGCTATCTATGAAGCTCTAAACTCAAACAAAGTTCTTAAGCCCTATCGGATATAGATAACTATGGGTATACTTACTGAAAGGAGGTTATAATGTAGCTATCCACTCTTCAAAAACTTGTTCACTTTCTTGTTTATCGTCCATGGCAAGTTTAGCTACCAATACCCAATATTTGAGTGTAAGTTCTGCCTCTACCAAGGAGGAGAGACTTCCAGCTAACAGAGTGGTTTTACCACAGGTTTTTTTACTTTTAGTGATACACATTTAAATCCAGACAAAACTCTTAAACACATTTAAAACTCACAGGGGATTTTCTATCTTAAAAAAGCATTTCCAAATTTCTAAAACACAAAGGATTTCCAAAACGTAGGTACACTTCCTATAAGCATAAATGGCATACCAGTGACCCAGATGAGCAAATTGTCCATCACAGAAATTAATGCCAGAGGAATGGATTCCAGTCACCTCATCTTTCTATCACTCTTCTTGATGGTCTTTAACTATTTCTAATAAGCATGAACTGCTCCATACATGTACACAGTGCATTATTTCTGCCACTTCAATGACTTCATGCATAATGATATTTCTTCAGATACCCTTTTACATAAACAAGCTTCTTGGAGACCCAGTTCCCAGACCCCCACAATTAAAGCTGTGGTTGATTCTGGGCATACAAATTTCACAACTATTACCCGATCATCCATTTGATATGCTAAGTGATATTATCCATCTGGTCCGCAAGCTTCCTTAAACTAAATAATTTAGCCAGTTTGTCTGGTTTGAAAAAAACTATTAAATAACACATTGTCTTACACTGCACATCTTAAGAAGTCAGTCCAGATGCTGTGACCTAATATCCTGCATTCTGTAGGCAGAACATCTGTTGCTAAAATTGTCTTTTCAACTTCAAACTGATTATAGCTTGCCACTTACATTAAAAACTGAATACTGGTTCCCATTTATGACAAGAAGTTCTACAAAGAATTTTCATTGGAAGTGTATTATTCAAAAATGTCCCTTTTATCTCTAGATGTGTCAGCTGCTTGGTTCAGAAAGGTAAGCCTGACAGAAAAGAAGAGGCCCACAGACTAGAGAACAAATATTTATCACACCAAATTGTCGATTAGTACTTTAAGATTTACTTATTTTAGAAACATAGAAACATAGAAAACCTACAGCACAATACAGGCCCTTTGGCCCACAAGGTTGTGCTGAACATGTCCCTACCTTAGAAATGGCTAGGCTTACGTAAAGACCTCTATTTTTCTAAGCTCCATGTACCTATTCAGAAGTCTCTTAAAAGACCCTATCATATCCAACTCCAGCACCTTTGCCAGTAACCCATTCCACGCACTCACCACTCTCTGAGTAAAAAACTTACCCCTGACATCTCCTCTGTACCTATTCCGCAGCACCTTAAACCTGTGTCCTCTTGTGGCAACCATTTCAGCTCTGGGAAAAAGCCTCTGACTATCCACATGATCAATGCCTCTCATCGTCTTATATACCTCTATCAGGTCACCTCTCATCCTCCTTCGCTCCAAGGAGAAAAGGCCGAGTTCACTCAACCTATCCTCATAAGACTTGCTCCTCAATCCAGGCAACATCCTTGTAAATCTCCTCTGCACCCTTTCTATGGCTTCCACATCCTTCCTGTAGTGAGGCAACCAAAACTGAGCACAGTACTCCAAGTGGGGTCTGACCAGAGTCATATATAGCTGCAACAAGACCTCTCGGCTCCTAAATTCAGTTCCATGATTGATGAAGGCCAATACACCAAACGCCTTCTTAACCACTGAGTCAACCTGCACAGCTGCTTTGAGCATCTTATGGACCTGGACCAAGATCCCTCTGATCCTTCACACTGCCAAGAGTCTTACCATTAATACAATATTCTGCCATCATATTTGACCTACCAAAATGAATGACTTCACACTTATCTGGGTTGAACTCCATCTGCCACTTCTCAGCCCAGTTTTGCATCCTATCAATGTCCCACTGTAACCTCTGACAGCCCTACACACTATCCACAACACCTCCAAATTTTGTGTCATCAGCAGACTTACTAACCCATCCCTCCACTTCCTGATCCAGGTCATTTATAAAAATCACAAAGAGTAAGAGTCCCAGAACAGATCCCTGAGGCACACCACTGCTGACCGACCTCCATGCAGAATATGACCCGTCTACAACTACTGTTTGCCTTTTGTGGGCAAGCCAGTTCTGGACCCACAAAGCAATGTCCGCTTGGATCCCATGCCTCCTTACTTTCTCAATAAGCCTTGCATGGGGTGCCTTATCAAATGCCTTGCTTAAATCCATATACACTACATCTACTGCTCTTCCTTCATCAGTATGTTTAGTTTATTTTATTCTGAAGCTTACTGAAAATTATAAATATGTTTAGGTAATGGGTCAATGCTGTGATTTTCTACAAAGAATCCTGCAATTTTCCACTGGCCAAAGCTGGTCTCTAGCAGTTGCCATTTGCCTGACCCTTCTCTAGTCTCTGGAGCATCTAGCTGGGAAATCAACCTACCTTAGACAATTGTTTATTGACTATAGTTCCACGTTCAATTTTATAAATCCAAGCAAACTATCTGCAATCTCCTAGACTAGAACTCTGTACTCCATATACACTGACAACTCTGTGGTCAGATTCAAATCTAACTCCGTCCATAAGTTTGCAGCCGATACCACCAGAGTGAGTAATTCTCAAATAACGATAACTTGGAGTACGGAAAGCTTAGTGACATGGTGTCATGCTGATAACTTTTCCTCTGTGTCAGGAAAACAAAAGAGCTGATCATTGACTTCAGGAAGGGTGGGGTGGGGTGAGGAACAGCTCTGTGAAATGTTGCGTTTTGTCATTTGAAAACCAGCAAATGAACTGGTGAACACTGCCTCGAATGTGGAACCTGAGGAATTGGAAGGAACCATTTCATCATTCATGGAAAATGTCTTGAAAACCTGATAGTGCAGAATTTATCAGATTTACCATGTAATGAACTTTCTTATCATGTAATGGTAAAGGAAGAATTTCAGAGTGGCGACTCCTGAATACTGCAGAATTCCTTCCTTCCAATCCCCAAAAGAGTAATAAAGTTCATTTGCAAACTGAATTAGTCATGATGAAATCCACATCTGTTGATCTATTACTACATGCAGGCACAAGCCTGATATGGCAAAAATTTTGTTTACAAAGGCAACATGGCAGCATGGCTGGCACAGTTATTTATTTATTTAGAGATACAGTGCGGAATAGTCCCCTGTGCCCCTCAGAGTGGTACAGCCCAGCAACCTGATTTAACCCGAGCCTAATCTCGGGGCAATTTACAATGACCCATTAACCTACTAACTTGTACATCGTTGGATTGTGGAAGGAAACCAGAAAAAGCCCAAGCATTCTGCAAGGAAGAAGTACAGTACAAACTCCTTACAGAGGACGTCATGATATAACTCCAAACTCCAATGCCTCAAGCTATAATAGCATCGCACTATTACAGCACCAACAACCCGGTTCATTTCCCACCGCCACCCGAAGGAGTTTGTCCATCCTCCCCATGACTGCGTGAGTTTCCTCCCACATTCCAAAGACATATGGAGCAGTAGGTTAATTGGTCCCATGAGTGTAATTAATTGGCACAGGCCTTTTGGGTTGGAATTGCCTGTTACTATGCTATATCTCCAAATAAAATGTATAAATCAAAAATAAGCAAGCGTAAGGTATGGGTTATTGTAACTTTGTGGTTGGTAGCCACTAAAAATAGGTAAAGCGTGCCCAGAGATCGGATTTCTGGGGAAGGGAGTGACTAACTCTACCATGCAGAGCCAGGAGATGATCTCCAAGTCTTATAGGAAATTACAAAAATAAAGCGGAATAGCGCAGCTGACTGAGCCATTTCTCTACCCTCCTCTTCCCAGCAGCTTCATCTGGTGGGAAATCTTCAATAGTCCTCCTAACCTACAAGATCAAAAGTCATCCAATCTCAAGGATATAATTGGAGCCCACCTCAGATATTTGGAGAAAGACTCTGCAAATTTTTGGTTCCTTGTGCTATATTCAGTTCTAAAATATCAATCATGTGGAATTATATTTTCCAAAAGTATTTGTTGTGTAGAATTCCAGTCTAATCTCTCCCATTTTTCAGTACAGTAAAAGCTCTCTAAATGGGGTTGATGAGGCAATACCCTTTGTCTACACTTCCACAGTCTGCAGTTACAATTCATTTCCCACTTACCATTACAGTATAGACTTCCTAAGTGAAAGGCCAAGAAGTTCCTAATTAA
Source organism: Hypanus sabinus (assembly GCF_030144855.1). NCBI lineage: Eukaryota > Metazoa > Chordata > Chondrichthyes > Myliobatiformes > Dasyatidae > Hypanus > Hypanus sabinus. Next base: position 41,187,720 of record NC_082716.1, on the reverse strand, counting down.
GTTATTTTCTTTAATGTTCAGTAAAAAGTATGGTACTTTGCCTTCAAATTAAACTTGAGACAGCAGGAAACCTCCAAAGTCTAGACAATTATAGCTTTTAGTTTAGCAGGTGCCATTGTATGATTAGACAAAAAAAATGCTGTAACTAAACAAATAGACTTTAGTTTAGAGATTTTCCAATTGATTAGTTTATTGAAATGCATGGTTTCATGGCCAACCAGTTTTGTGCTTATCACAATTATCCTGGTAGGAGATATTCACCATGTATTTTAAAGCCTCGATCAACTTCTGTACTGAGTTGAAGTAAAGTTGACCCTGATCAGAATTTTGCCTAAAGAGTCAGTCATTGTGTGACTAAAGCACCCTGGCCAATGTAAAAGGTTTCATAATTAGCACAACAGTTTCACTTACAAGTGCAAAATTGTTTGTAATTCAATGGTGTAAAGCCAATTTTCCATATTTCTGTTAAGTATAATCATGGAAACATTGTGATGTTTTTTTCTGCTTCTGTAAAAATAAAATAATACTCAGCCTTTCAGGTGGTATAAATGATAATAAGACCATAAGAAAGATGAGCAGAAATAAGCCATTTGGCCCATCGAGTCTGCTCCACCATTTCATTATGGCTAATACAATTTTCATCTCAGCCCCACTCTCCTGCCTTCTCTCTGTATCCCTTCATGCCCTGAATCTACCAGCCTCTGCCTAAAATTTACATAAAGACTTGGCCTCCACAGCTGCCTGTGGCAAAGAATTCTACAGATTCATCATTCTCTGCCTAAAGAAACAATATTACCCCTTTGGCTTTAAGCAGCACAAATGATTGAAGAAGGAGCACTTTGCTTTAGGTCTCATGTGAATAGTGAATGAGATGATACCGCATTAAAAATATGAAGTGCCAAGGAAGGGGCTGAAGTATTTGGGACATGCTGTTGCTTAGCCTAGCATATTTTGACCTAAGAAAGGTGATGCAAATTTCACAGTAATAGAAATAAATGTGTGGCATAATGTAATCTGCCTGAATGTGAACTCCATGTAAAGTAAATCAGAGGCTGGATATAGAATGATCAGTTGGTTTGCTGGTCTTAAAGGAACCCCCATTTCTGATGTACCATAGCATTTCAAGGGCAGTTTTTAAGATGTTTTCTTTAACCATTAAGTTTCTTAATCCTCTGTGCAATGCCCACATGACTATTCTTGTAGAGGATTGGAGGGTGATCGTTGTCTATACATCAAGTAGTGCGGCGGTACTCCATTTTGGTGTCACTCAGTCACATACAGAGCAGTTGACATGACCATCATTCCGACTGATGCATTACTTAGGCCACAGTCACTCACATTACAATATTTATGCAACCTGAGTTTGAGTGATGGAAAGTATTCACAACATTGTCACTGAGTTTGATATAATAATTATTTAAGTATAATGTTCCTAATGTGCTAGCAGCATCTAATCTTCAAACATTAATTGTCTATAAGTCTTTGATATTAAGTAATGCAGTGTAAAGCTTGATTAAAAAAATAAACACCATTGAATACAGGGATACACTATTAATCCAGCATGCTCAGAAATGTTGGTGATTCCAGAATGTTTGATTTTTCTGGACAATTGGATGTTACTCCTATTAATACCTCACACACTTTTAATTCAACTTGATACATGACAGTAATGTAATATTTCCAGTGAATCCGGTGAGTTTCAAGTGATCGTGGACACAGAACTTTGGTGAACATAAAACGATAGAGCACAGTGCAGGCCCTTTGCCCCACAAAGTTATGATGACCTTTTAACCTGTTCTAAGATTAATCTAACCATTCTCTCCTACAAACCCTCCATTCTCCTATCACTCATGTACTTACCTAAGGGTTTTTAAAATGCCCCTGATATATCTGCCTCAACTACCATCCTTGGCAGGGCATTGTGTACACCCACCATTCTCTTTTTAAGGAACTTGCCTCTGACATCCCTCTATACTTTCCTCCAATCACCTTAAAATCATGCCCCCTTGTATTAGACATTTCCACCTGGGAAGAAATCTCTGGCTATCCATTTCATCAATGCCTCTAATCATTTCAAGTCACCTCTCATCCTCCTTTGCTCCAAAGAGAAAGGCCCTAGTTTGTTCAACCTATCTTCATAAGAGATGCTTTCTAATCCAGGCGGCATCCTGATAAATATCCTCCACTCTCTCTCTAAAGTTTCCACGTGCTTTGTATAATGAGCCACCCAGAACCAAGCTCAATATTCCAAGTGTGGTCTGACCTTGCAGCTCCTGAGCTCAGCCCCCCGACTAATGAAGGCCAACACACCATACGCCTTCTTAACCTATAGACTTGCATGGAAACTTTGAGGGATCTATGGATGTGGAACCCTGCACCCATTTGTTCCAAACCACTACTAACCATGTACTCTGTCTTCAAATTCAACCTTCCAAAATAAATCACTTTTCTGGGTTGATCTGCCAGGAGCTGCCACGGAGTGGGAACTTGGACCTGTGAATGTGGTGAGTTTCAAATGGTCATGGGAAGCAGTAAGCCCTGGTGAGCTTCTGCAAAGTGGGAACTAGGGCCCCAGTGATTTCACAGGAGTGTAGAATCTTGATGTTTAAAGGAAATGCTAGGAATCGGGTTCCTCATGATCCAGACACCAAACAGTTGTAATTTCAAAGAATAAGATAGCTGACTCTCAGCTCATTTCTGTAATATCGAATATACTTTTATTTTCCTTAAGCTGTTAAACAGTAGTAATAAATTTTCCAGCGAACGCAATGAGTTTCAAGGAAGAACAGAGAATGGACACTGTTGAACTTCAACTGTGCAGAAAACACCACCCAGTGAGATAGATACACAACCATTGCGCTTTCTAAATTCTTGAGTTTTTAAGAATCTGAAATTCCAATGTTTTTCCCAAAATTATTTAATCGACCTAGTACAAAATTTATTTTATAATGTATACAGAACTGCTTCTCCATTTCAGTTTAAGGACAAACCAAAGCACACAGCAGAAAGTGCAGGAAGGCCAGCATGGTTGTGTAGTGGTCAGTGTAGCGCTTTACAATATTTGTGATTGGAAGATTAAACATATCACAATTACAGCACGGAAACAGGCCATCTCGGCCCTTATGGTTCAGTTCCCGCTGCTGCTTGTAAGGAGTCTAGTACATTTTCCCTATGACTGTGTGGCATCCCCTGGGTGTTACAGCTTCCCCCCACATTTCCTAAGACATACTGGTTGGGGTTAGTAAGCTGTGGGCATGCTTTGATGGTGCTGGAAGCCTGATAACACTTGTGGTCTGCTCCCAGGGCACTCTTGGACTTATTCATCATTGATGCAAATGACACATTTTACTGTATGTTTCAAAGTTCAAAGTACATTTGTTGTCAAAGTATATGTGTCATATACCACCCTTGAGATTTATATGAGGAATTAAACTGATCTTTAAAATGAAGAAGCCTTTTTTGTCATTTATGTTATGTCAGGGACTTTAGCAAGGGAGATCCAAATGCAATTACTCATTAAGGTTACTTCCCTCACATCCAGATGTTTCAGAATAGTAAGTTTCAGCTGTTATGTTGTGCTTAACTGAAGAGTATGCAGAATGTTCTGTTGTGGTTACAATCAGCCAGTACTGATGAGCTAAAGACACAAGAGACTGTGGATGCATGAATCTGCTGCAAATGAATCAGCTACTAGAGGAGACAGCCTAAACCCAAGATGTCGACCATCCCTCTACCTCCACAGATGTTGACTGATGAATCAATTCTTTCTTGAATAAAATTGAAGTAAATACTGAATGTTCTTCACTTCCAAAGGCATTGGTCCTAAGAAACCCTAATCAGAACATTGTTAAAACCAAGCAAAGTATGAACACATCCGAATTATCTCAGAATGACCAGGCTATTGATTCAGAAATGGAATCATCTAATGTAATTTTTTTCCTACTACATTGACATAGAAAGCTAGAAAACATGCAGCACAATGCAGGCCCTTCGGCCCACAATGCTGTACCAAACATATCTCTACCTTAGAACTACCTAGGCTTAATAACTACCATCTTAATAACTATTCAGAAATACTTAATTATAATACTAAATCCTGCAATATTCCTTGGAATGAAGTATTTCTAGTTGTTTATGTATGATCATTCCACATTTTGAGTCTGTAGTGTCCATTGTTTTTCAGTCTGTATATAAACCCCTTTATTGAGTGGTCAGCTAATCTCTTCTCATTTCCTTCTGAATATATTGGGATTTTACTTGCCTGTGGTGGAATTGTGTGCATTATGGCTGAAGAATTTCATTTATGATATAACATGAGATGAGGGTGCAACCTTGGCAAAGTTGATAAACCAGCAATTCAACACCCGTTCCTCGTTCCTCGTTCATTGCCTGTGATGAATATCTCACTTAAAGTTTGCTTTCTGATCTATGGTCTATTCCAATCTCCTTGCACCTATGTTTATAAAGACCAATGATTTCTGATTAGAATTCAGCTTTGTGATTCCTAGCTAGGAAAGGGGTAACTTCCACTTTGTGGACATGGACACTTTGTCATTTTAACTTGCAAAAAGGCTGCTCACTACTTTGATAGATACGATAACGGCACATCCTTTATTGATCAATATTGGTTATTCTTGATTGGCCTCCTGCTCACTATTCCGCAGGGAACTCAGCAACTCGTAGTCTTCATGGCCCAGCACAGCACAGAGGCTGTCTTCGCACTGGCTGCACACACAGATATGCTTTGTCAGATGCTGAGAAGCCCATTATCACCCCATGATTCAGAGGCTGTGAAAGCTCTATATGTCACCAAATGCCTTTGCCACTTACAAAAATAAAATGTTTTATGTTCAAAATGATAAAGCACATCTCCATACACTAAAATTCAAATAAATTAATTGTTTAAGTCCCCTCTTACCCCTTTTCACCTGCCCATCACCACCTCTCTGGGGCCTGTCCTCCTTCCATGCATCCCTTGGTCTACTCCCCTGTCAAATTCCTTCTTTTCAACCCTTTATCTCTTCCACCTATCATCTCCCAGCTTCTTACTTCATCCCCGTACCTCACCCACCCACCTTTCCCCTCGCATGATTTCACCTACCATTGCCAGCTTGAACTCCTTTTCCCTTTCCCCTCATCTCCTTATTCTGGTTTCTTCTCCCTTCCTTTCTATGAAGGGTCTCAGCCTAAAATGTCGACTGCTTATTCTCCTCCAGAGATACTTTCTGACCCCTGAGTCTTGGCCTGAAATATTGACTGTTTATTCATTTCCATAGATGCTGCCTGACCTGCTGAGATCCTCCAGCATTTTGTTTTTGCTGTTTTGTGTGAATTGTTCTGGATTTCCAGCATTTGCAGGATATGTTGTGTTTTGAAATAAATACATTTTACTTGAATGAAATTCTACAAGAATAATTACTTCTTCAAGGAGCTGGCTGCTCCTATTTGTTTGTAGGTTTAACCAGTGCAGACTCAATTAATGTATTTCCTTAGCCAGTAGCTAGATTGTGCATGCCCATCGGAGGACAGGTACTACCAACCAATGAGGACGGGGCAGAAGGTGCCAATGCCAACCTAAGTCAAAACTAATGCTCATGGAAACCTAGAAACATTAGAAATTCATTATGATGGAAAATCTGTCCCAATGATTTAGTCCAAAGCCAAAGCCAAAAGCTGGACATAGGTCTGTCATTCTGTATACAGGTTCTCCCCAGGTTGCAACAGCGTTCTGTTCTGTTTCATTTAGGGTTCAAACAGTTCGCAAGAAAATCTGGTCACAAAATCATTTATCACTTGGCAGAAGCTATCTACAGCCCTGCAGTAGCTGGCAAATGCAGCCTGCCAAAAGCTTCTGGATCTCCAGAGTGCTCTTGTGAATATATGGGCTGTTCCTATCAGGTGTTCCTAAGCTGGAGAAGACCTATATTTAGTGCAGGTATAACATGAAAAATATCTCGCTAACTTTGATCCATTCCTAAATCACAATCCACACTCATTCCTGAGGCTTGTATTATTCTTGTCAATGCTACATCTTGTGATGAGCATTCAGAATTCTTTGTGCAAAACAATGAATTTGTATTCCATCCGTGGACGATGCTTTTCTTGATGGATGTTAAGACGTTACAGTAGTAATTAAGTTTTTGTTGACCTAGCTTTCAGGTCTAATATTTGTTTTGTGTCAAAGATTTGAATTATAACCCTTCTGTGAAATACCATAGACTATTGTCTGGTGTTAAATGATATACTTTATTAATACAAATAGCTGTCATTTATAAACTGGGAGTGAGGCTTTTTCTTTCTTTATGCCACATCTGCAAAGGTATTGACCACATATGATAAAGGTTGGAACAGGTGTGAACAAAAAATTATAAACAAATAGATACATTTATCAGAGAGTGGAACAATATCTCTCCATGCAAATTAAAATATCGAATGGAAACATCAAAGTTTGGATATTGCAGATGTGTTCTCTGCATTTTGCTGAGAGAAACGGAAAATGATAGACCCTTAACAAAGAAAACAGTTGAAACATTTATTGTCAAATTCAATTACTTACTAGTAAGGGATTATTTATGCATGGAAACAGTTAATTGTATTTCATGTTCAAGAAGAGAGGGTCAAACTCAACACGAAGCTTGGAAGAACTAACATTCCACAAGGAAAGATAGGCTTTGGGCCTGGAATGTATGCAAGCACCACTGTTGATTAATGTGATATCAGGAATTATACCTGCATACCAGCGGCTCTAACAATGTACTTTATTATCATGATCAGAGTTTAGTTATTACATCAGTTTTAGAAAGCTGGCACTAAGTAGCTGTTCAGTGAACCCTTCATGAATGTAGGCATGTCTGAAAGGACTTTGAAGCATTAGTTTGGTATTGGTTAGTCCCAACAATATATAACTTTTTTTTTCAGTATGCTGTTCTTTCTTCACTCTACTCCAGGCCTTATTTTGTTGAAAGTAAATTTCAGAAATACTGCTGTCAGTTTTCTTCTATGATTCTGAGAGGTGCCAGCAATATTATATAACTTTGAGAGCCTCCAATGCCTAATTGTTAATTTTTCATGCTTTATCACAGGCAGTTTTTTCTGTGAGGCTGTTTGACCATGAAAAAAATATCAATATTGGGTCTACCAAAACATAATCATTGTTTTGCAATCATTTTAAATATACATTGTGACATGGTCACTGGATAATGATCAGAAACAAGGAAGGAATAGAAAACTCTGAGGGCTTTTTCTCTCGTATTTTAAGTCAAGTCAAAGACCTGTGAAATAATGTATAGGATAAATGTAGGAGAAGCCACATTGTAGAAGTTTTATATTCCTTAAAATGGAGAAATAACCAGCACCAGATAAGATATTTATCAGTATGTAGAAAGAAATAAGGAGGAATCTGCAGAGGTTTAGTTTATATTTTTCGATTATCATTGGTGACAGAAATGGTGTTAGAGGATTGGAGTACTCCTGAGGTTGTAGGAAGGAATGGACAAACAGAATAGTTATAGATCAAAAAACAAACTGGAAAAATTCAGCAGGTCAAGCAGTATGTGCAGGGAGAGAGGCTTGTTGATATTTCAGGCCAAGACTCTGCATCATGACTTTGTTCCAGATCTCAGCATCTGCAGACTCTCATAACCCTGATCATAAATCTGGTAGTATGACTTTACTGGTAGGCAAAATATTGGAAGGTTAATCCGGGAAACCAAGAATCAGAATCAGAATCAGACTTTAATTGCCAAGTACCTGTACACATACAAGGAATTTACTTCCAGCAGATGTTGTCTCTCTACTCATAACAGATGATAAATATAAATGAAAATATAGATTATACATACAAGTAGTGCAATCCAAGTAATAATGAATTTGTTAAGGGGAATTTTGTCTGATTAACTTAGTTGGATTCTATTAGGTAAGAAGGGACACCATAAGATCATAAGACAAAGGAGCAGAAGTCGGCCATTCAGCCCATCGAGTCTGCTCTGCCATTTTATCATGAGCTGATCCAATCTCCCCTTAGTCCCATTCCCCTGCCTTCTCACCATAACCTTTGATGCCCTGGCTACTCAGATACCTATCAATCTCTGCCTTAAATACACCCAATGACTTGGCCTCCACTGCCGCCCGTGGTAACAAATTCCATAGATTCACAGCCCTCTGGCTAAAAAATTTTTTTCGTATCTCTGTTCTGAATGGGCGCCCTGCAATCCTCAAGTCATGTCCTCTGGTACTAGACTCCCCCACCATGGGAAACAACTTTGCCACATCTACTCTGTCCATACCTTTCAACATTGGAAATGTTTCTATGAGGTCCCCCCACGTTCTTCTAAACTCCAAGGAGTACAGTCTAAGAGCAGTCAAACGTTTCTCATTATTAACCCTCTCGTTCTCAGAATGTTTCTAGTGAATCTTCTCTGAACCCTCTCCAATGTCAGCACATGCTTTCTTAATTAAGGAACCCAAAACTGCACACAGTATTCTAAGTGAGGTCTTACCAGTGTCTTATAGAGCCTCAGCATCACATCCCTGCTCCTATACTCTATTCCTCTAGAAATGAATGCCAACATTGCATTCGCCTTCTTCACCACCGACTCAACCTGGAGGTTAACTTTAAGGGTATCCTGCACAAGGACTCCCAAGTCCCGCTGCATCTCAGAACTTTGAATTCTCTCCCCATTTAAATAATAGTCTGCCCATTTATTTCTTCTACCAAAGTGCATGACCGTACACTTTCGGACATTGTAATTCATTTTCCACTTCTTTGCCCATTCCCCCAATCTATCCAAGTCTCTCTGCAGACTCTCTGTTTCCTCAGCACTACTGGCCCCTCCACCTATCTTTGTATCATCAGCAAACTTAGCCACAAAGTTATCTATTCTATAATCCAAATCGTTGATACACAACATAAAAAGAAGCAGCCCCAACACGGACCCCTCTGGAACACTAGCAGCTAACCAGAATGGGATCCCTTTATTCCCACTCTCTGTTTCCTGCCAATCAACCAACGCTCTATCCACGTATGTAACTTTCCCATAATTGGGCTCTTGTTTAGCAGCCTCATGTGCAGCACCTTGTCAAAGGCCTTCTGAAAATCCAAATACACAACATCCACTGCATCTCCCTTGTCTAGCCTACTTGTAATTTCCTCAAAAAATTGCACTAGGTTTGTCAGGCAGGATTTTCCTTTAAGGAAACCATGCTGAGTTCTGCCTATCTTGTCATATGCCTCCAGGTACTCCATAACCTCATCCTTGACAATCGACTCCAACAACTTCCGATGTCAAGCTAACAGATTTATAATTTCCATTTTGCTTCCTTGCCCCCTTCTTAAATAGCAGAGTGATCTTGGGCTTAAATAGCAATCTTCCAGGCCTCTGGAACCAGGCCAGAACCTATCGACATTTGAAAGATCATTGCTAATGCCTCCGCAATCTCCACTGCTACTTCCTTCAGAACATGAGGGTGCATTCCATCTGGTCCAGGAGATTTATCTACCCTTAGACTATTCAGCTTCCTGAGTACTTTCTCTGTCGTATTTGTGACATCCTTGAATGTCCGGTATATTACTGATATCTTCCTCAGTGAAGACTGATGCAAAATACTCGTTCAGTTCCTCCGCCATCTCCTTATCTCCCATTACGATTTCTCCAGCATCATTTTCTATTGGTCCTATATCTACTCTCACCTGTCTTTTACTCTTTATACACTTGAAAAAGCTTTTAGTATCCTCTTTGATATTATTTGCTAGCTTCCTTTCATAGTTCATCTTTTCCCTCTTAATGACCTTCTTAGTTTCCTTTTGTAAGCATTTAAAAACTTCCCAATCCTCTGTCTTCCCACTAATTTCTGCTTCCTTGTATGCCCTCTGCTTTGCTTTTATTTTGGCTTTGACTTCTCTTGTCAGCCACGGTTGCATCCTTTTTCCATTTGAAAATTTCTTCCTTCTTTGGAATATATCTGTCTTGCACCTTCCTCACTTCTCGCATAAACTACAGCCACTGCTGCTCTGCCGTCCTTCCCACTAGTGTCCATTTCCAGTCAGTCTTGGCTTATTCCTCTCTCATGCCACTGTAATTTCCTTAACTCCACTGAAATACTGACACATCAGATTTCGGCTTCTCTTTCTCAAATTTCACAGTGAACTCAATCATGTTGTGATCACTGCCTCCTAAGGGTTCCTCCACCTCAATCTCTCAAATCACCTCCAGTTCATTACACAATACCCAATCCAGTACAGCCGATCCCCTAGTGGGCTCAACAACAAGGTGTTCTAAAAAGCCATCTTGTAGACATTCTACAAGTTCTCTCTCTTGAGATCCTGTGCCGACCTGATTTTCCCAATCCACTCGCATGTTAAAATCCCCTACAATTATCATAACACTGTCCTTCTGGCAAGCCTTTTCTATTTCCTGTTGTAATTTGTAGTCCACATCACTGCAGCTGTTTGGAGGCCTGTAGATAACTGCCATCAGGGTCCTTTTACCCCTGCGATTTCTTAGCTCAACCCATAAAGATTCTGTAACTTCCGATCCTCTGTCAACTCTTTCTAATGATTTATTATCATTTCTTATCAATAAAGCCTCGCCACCCCCTCTGCCTACCTGCCTATCCTTCCGATACACCGTGTATCCTTGGATGTTCAGCTCCCAGAGACATGCATCCTTTAGCCACGTCTCAGTGATGGCCACAATATCGTACCTGCCAATCTGTAACTGTACAACAAGATCATCCATCTTATTCCTTATGTTGCGTGCACCAAGGGAACACCAAGGGAAGCAATGCATTTGATTATGTCTATGTGGATGTTAGCAAGGTTTATGATATGGTTCTGCATATCAAGCTTGTCAAAAAGGGAGAAGTTCATGAAATCCAAGGGAGAGTGCAAATTATGTCCCAGCGTGGTTCAATAGCAAAGCAAAGGATCATGGCTGATGGGTGTTTTTGTGACTGGAAAGCTGTTGCCAATAAATTTCCACAGGGCTTAATATGCATTTCTTAACTTTTTGCAGTGTTGTATACAATATACAGTGGCATGCAAAAATTTGGACAACCCTGGTCAAAATTTGTGTTACTGTGAATAGTTAAGCGAGTAAATGAAGGGTTTCAGCCCGAAACGTCATCCACCCCGATAAAGGGTTTCGGCCCGAAACATCGTCACTACCTCCTCCCATAGATGCTGTCTGGCCTGCTGAGTTCTGCCAGCATTTTGTGTTTTTATTTATTTCCAGCATCTGCAGATTCACTCGTGTTGCCTTTGAGTAAAAGATGGCCTGATTTCCAAAAGGCCTAAAGTTAAAGATGACACATTTCTTTCATATTTTAAGCAAGATTTTTTTGTTCATCTTTTATAATTTCAAAATAACAAAAAAGGAAAAGGGCCTGAAGCAAAAATTTGGGAACCCTGCATGGTCAGTACTTAGTAACACCCCCCTTTGGCAAGTATCACAGCTTGTAAACGCTTTCTGTAGCCAGCTAAGAGTCTTTCAATTATTGTTTAGGGGATTTTCGCCCATTCTTCCTTGCAAAAGGCTTCTAGTTCCATGAGACTCTCAGGCCATCTTGCATGCACTGCTCTTCTGAGGTATATCCACAGATTTCCGATGATGTTTAGGTCAGGGGACTGTGAGGGCCATGGCAAAACCTTCAGCTTGCGCCATATTGAGGTAGCCCATTGCGGATTTTGAGGTGTGTTTAGGATCATTATCCTGTTGTAGAGGCCATCCTTTTTTCATCTTCAGTTTTTTTAAAGACGGTGTGATGTTTGCTTCCAGTATTTGCTGGCATTTAATTGAATTCATCCTTCCCTCTACCGGTGAAATGTTCCCCGTGCCACTGGCTGCAACACAAGCCCAAAACATGATTGATCCACTCCCGTGCTTAACAGTTGGAGAGGTTCATGAAATTCTATATTCTTTGTTCTCCAAACATACTCATTGTAGCCAAAAAATTCTATCTTATCTTCATCACTTCACAGGACTTGTTTCCAAAATGCATTAGGCTTGTTTAGATGTTCCTTTGCAAACTTCTGACGCTGAATTTTGTGGTGAGGTTGCAGGAAAGGTTTTCTTCTGATGACTCTTCCATGAAGGTCATATTTGTGTAGATGTTGCCTCACAGTAGAACAGTGCACCACCATTCTTCCTGAAGGTCGTTTGCAGTCAAACAGGAGTTTTGATTTGTCTTTCTAGAAATCCTACAAGCAGTTCCCTCGGAAAGTTTTCTTGGTCTTCCAGACCTCAACTTGACCTCCACCTTTCCTGTTAACTGTCATTCCTTAAGTACATTACAAACTGAGGAAACAGCTACCTGAAAATGGTTTGCTATCTTCTTATAGCCTTCTCCTGCTTTGTGGGCATCATTTATTTTAATTTTCAGAGTGCTAGGCAGCTGCTTAGTGGAGTCCATGGCTGCTGATTGTTGGCACAAAGGTTGAGGAGTCAGGATATTTATAAAGCTTTGAAATTTGCATCTCCTAGCCTTTCCTAACGATGACTGTGAACAAGCCATAGCCCTAACAAGCTAATTAAGGTCTGAGACCTTGGTAAAAGTTATCTGAGAGCTCAAATCTCTTGGGGTTCCCAAACTTTTGCATGCCACTGTATATGAACAATTTGAAATTAAATCTTGGGGTACAGTGAAGATGTCCACTCCATCTGTCAAAAATGAGTTTCCCTATGGCCAACCATTTTAATTCCTATCCACATTCCCATTTCAACACGTCAGTCCATGGCCTCCTCCTGCCACAATTAGACCACTCTTCGGCTGGAGAGTATCACCTCATATTCCTTCTGTGTAATCTCCAAGGAGATGGCATGAACAGTGATTTTTCTAAATTTCAGTAATTTTTTCCCTCCCTCTTCCCTCTTCTTCTATTCCCCACTCTGGCCTCATACCTTTTTTCTTCATATGCCTGTCACCACTTCCTGATACCCCTCCTTCCTTTTCTCCCATGGTCTGCTCGCTTCTCCTATCAGATTCCTTCTACTCCAACCCTTTACCTTTCCCACACACCTAGTTTCACCTGTAACCTTCTAGCTTGACCTTCTCCCCCTCCCCGCACCTTTTTAGTCTGGCACCTTCCTCCTCCTTTTCCAGTCCTGATGAAGGGTCTCAACCTGAAATATCGACTATTTGTTTATTTCCGTAGATGCTGCCTGACCTGCTGTTTTCCTCCAGCAGTTTGTGTGATGCCTCTAGCAATGTCATCATTGAGGCACAGATGGAATAAACATTTTGACAGATAAACACTGGAAAACTAAACACTAGATTTTAAGCACATAGAGCAGTCATAGTCATAGTACAGTTTGCAGTGAATTCTGATACTGCCTATAGATTGTCCCGGTATGAGCACCAAGTCCCTTTAAATAGTGCAAAGGGAACAAACTAGTCCAAAATGAACACAGCCCACAATGACAGTAGCTTGGAGCTTTGTGCTCCAGTTACATTGACATGAGTGGCTTGGGGCAATACCTGAGTAATTATACCTGATACCATAAAAAGGCAAGGAATGCTGATGAGGAAGTGGCTAATCCAGTTTCACAAATGATGAAAACTGTCACTATAAAATCAGTTATGTGATATGGATGGGAAGTATGCTATACAATATTTAGGTAATTATCCTTTCAAGACCAAGCTGACCATTTAAAATGTTTCCAATTATATATCGGAATAGTTTTTTTTCAGTGCATATATACAGATCATATAAATAATAAATGAGTTTCTTAAATGATCTATGTATAGTCCTCCTGGAGAGCAGCTTTGAAAAGACTATTCAGTCACAGCTAGATCCATCTTGCCTACAGCATTAAAATGAGAACACAAATCCATCTATCTGTAGCCATCCTTAATTCTGCGGGAATGGGGATGAGCTTTTCCTCATCATTCAAAGCTATTCTTTACAGGTCAGATTATAAAGCAGATGAAACCGAGCTTTTATTAGCTCCTCAATACACCCCTTCCCCCACTGACGCACACTCCAGACCCCACCATCACCATTGCTCCCTCTGCCTTTACTATATTTTGTGCCAGTAATAAAATGGAATTGACTGTTAAACTTCAAGCATGACCAAGAGGAAGGGAATGAGATGGGGGTTTGGGGGGGGGGGGGGGGAGGAAGCGATTCCACGTAATAATCTTTCAGCTTCCCATAGTGTTGTAACAGGACTTTGATTTTTAGTGTTTCTCCTGTCAACACTGGTAATCACAGTTAAGTATATGGGGTTATGCAATTTATTCTGAAATAATAAATATCACACTATTAAATAAAAAATAATGATACATCTTGAGATCAATACTTCTGCTTATGCCCATTATAGGTTTTCAATTTAGCTCTTCTTTTTGTTAATACTTTTTAAAAATTGCATATAGATGTGTATGGAAACACATGATCTATTACTGTGTTCTCAGTGCCACTCTTCCTGCATTTTGTTTTAAATTAATTTTTTTCAGCATTTAGGACTATTTATAGAACTGTAACTCAGCGTATTCCATTATAAGTAACAGAATAATACTGGAATAGAAGATAAGAGTGAAACTATGGAGGTAAACAAAAATAAAAGAAACACTGCTACAATAAAATAACTGAATGCATGAAATTGAAGCTAAATGTGAGAAAATTAATGATCTTTAATTATGGCATTTCATTGTTTCAAGAAATCATAAAAGATCATATTCATTATGGAAGAATCCTTCGACCTTTTGTGGTACGACTTGTTGAGACAAATCTGAAAAGGTGATGCCTTTTTGTCCTCTTCATTATGGCAGCATTTCTGCTTACTGTGACCCAGTCAACCAAGAAGAGCTCTTCATAGCAAAGCTGACAAAGGCTGAGAATGAGATACAATCCCTATTTACAGGGTCTGAACTTTGGCACAAGGTGGTTTTTTGCTTAATCAATCGTGTCACCATCTCAGAATCACTTATCAAGCACCTGATGAATGGAAAAGGGACGCAAAAGAATTTTGACAATGTTCCAAAAATTTCTTGTAATATTTAACGTTTATGGTCATAATGCACAGATAATAACCCTGGTATTTTTCTTTGATAAATTAGCTGGCATTCAGAATTTTTTTTTATTTTCTGTAAGCCAATAGCAGTGCTCTGCTTTGACAATAAAACTTTAAAGATGAATTAAAATCTGTAATTTGACAATAAGAAATATTCCAAGACAATTCATGAAGATTGCCAAATAATCCTGTGCTAGTCTGAGAGACAGATAAATCTATGTCAGTTTTTTAAGTATAAAATTGATTCTTTTTACTTCACAGGTAACTGCTGAATGCAGAAGTTATTCTTCCTTTACCATTACACAATCTCATTAATAATGAAATCAATTTACCAGTTGAACAGGATAGAGCAGAAATAAACAGACAACATAGCTCTTCGTGCCAATCCAATCAGAAAACAATTTTTAATATTGAGTAATATAAAGATAAATCCAAGCGTAAAGGATTTTTAAAAAATTACCTTCAAATTTTAATCATGGCAGAAATGTTTTGGATACTGTTTGCTTGTCATTAGCTACAATAGAATAGATTGAGATTGCAGAGTTCCTGTGCTCCATCTTCCATGCCAACCATAAAATTAGGTCCAGGTATATTAAATTTTTGAAGTCCTTATGTAATTTATAAAAATGTAGTACTTTGCAATAGTTTATGTGACATTATTGGTAAACAGCTTGAGTTGCTGACTGATAATGAAATCTCTGTGTTAATTATGGACTACTTCAATAAAATCCTGTCTGCTGGTGGAGCTGACTCCAAGGAAGTGAGCATCTTAGTGTATTGCTGTGCAATAACAACACTGTTTGATATTGACCTAGTTGATCCTATCTAATCTAGCACTGCAACTTGTTTTAATTCCACTGGCATCAAAGGTGAATAGTTGCCAAATTAGTATCACTGTTCTTTACTACCATTTGTATGTACATGTGTGATTCCATTGACATTGATGCAGTTATAGAGAAGGCAAGAGAGTGGCTATACTTCATTAGGAGTTTGAAGAGATTTGGTACATCAACAAATACATGTAAAAACTTCTATTGGTGTACCATGGAGAGCATTCTGACAGGCTGCATCACTGTCTGGTATGTGGGAGGGGGCTACTGCATAGGATTGAAAGAAGCTACAGGGGTTTGTAAATTTAGTCGATTCCATCTTGGGTACTAGCCTACAAAGTACCCAGGACATCTTTAGGGAGCAGTGTCTCAGAAAGGCAGTGTCCATTATTAAGGAGCTCCAGCACCCAGGGCATGTCCTTTTCTCACTGTTACCATCGGGTAGGAGATACAGAAGTCTGAAGACACACACTCAGCAATTCAGGAACAGCTTCTTCCCCTCTGCCATCCGATTCTAAAATGGAAATGGAACCCTTGGACACGACCTCATTTGTTATTATATAATATTTCTGATTTTTGCATAATTTTTAATCTATTCAATATATGTATACGCTAATTGATTTATTTATTATTATTTTATTTTTTCTTCTATGTTATGCATTGCATTGAACTGCTGTTGCTAAGTTAACAAATTTCACATCACATCCCATTGATAGTAAACCTGATTCTGATATGGTAGTGGAAAGGTTAACTGGCTTCTGTAAATTATCCCCGGTATAGAACGAGGGTAGGAGAATAAAAACATTAGCAAGTGAGAGGGAATATGTTACAGGTTACTATTAGGAGGAATGGTTCAGGTAGCATTATTCTGAAAGCTGACTTTGGCTCGAAGAACTAATTGACCTTATTTCTGAGCCATAATAAAGTATAAACACAAGAGATTCTTTTACCTGTTCTGTGTTTTACTAAATGCATTTTGAATTGTATTTTATTAACATGTTTATAGTGCAATATTTTGGTTTATGAGCTGTATATTGTGTGGCTGCACCGTGGTCTGGAGGAATGTTGTTTCGTTTGGTCATATATATGTATGGTCAGGATCAATAAGCTTCCATTTGAACTCGATTTTCTGCAGAGCTTGAGGTCCAGAACAATGCACACAAAATGCCGGAGAAACTCAGCAGGTCCGGCTGCATCTATGGAAATGAATGAACAGTGGACGTTTCAGGCTGAGACCCTTCTTCAGAACTGGAAAGGAAGGGGAAGATGACAGAATAAGAAGGTGGGGGAGGGGGAAGGAGTACAAGCTGGAGGTGATAGGTGAAGCTAGGTGGGGGAGGGGCTATGAAGTAAGAGGCTGGGAGGTGATAGGTGATCAGTTCCTCCAACCTCCAGTAATATATTTTTCTTCTCCTTCTATTTCTTTCTCTGGCCTCTAACCTCTTCTATACATCTGCCTATTACCTCCCCTAGTGCCTGTCCACCTTCCATTTCTCCTATGGTTCTTTCACCTCTCCCATCATATTGCTTCTTCTCCAATCCCTTTACCCTTTTCACCTGTCTCCTCACAGCTTCTTACTTCATTTCCCACTCCCCCTCCACCTTGCCATCTACCTGGCTTCACTAATCACCATCGAGCTTGTTTTCCTCCCCCTCCTCCTACCTTTCTTATGGAATCTTCACCCTTCCTTTCCAGTCCTGATGAAGGGCCTCAGCCCTAAACGTTGACCATTTGTTCATTTCTGTAGATGCTGCCTGGCCGGCATTTTGCGTGCTGCCCATTATAATGTCTAAATATGATGGGCTCAGATTTGGCAATGGTGTCTCAGCAACATCCCACCAATGTCCCCCTTTCCTCCTTCAACACCTTCCTTCTCTCCATCAACACCTCCCTTCCCTCCCTCCCTCAGCACCTTCCCTCCCTCCATCAACACCTCCCCTCCCTTCCTCAACACTGTCCCCCCTCCCTCAACACCTCCCCTCCCTCCCTTCCTCAACACCTTCCTTCCCTCCATCAACACCTCCCCTCCCTCCGTCAACATCGCACCTCCCTCAACACCTCCCCTCCCTCCGTCAACACCGCCCCTCCCTCAACACCTCCCTTCCCTCCCTTCCTCAACACCTCCCCTCCCTCCCTTCCTCAACACCTTCCTTCCCTCCATCAACACCTCCCCTCCCTCCATCAACATCGCCCCTCCCTCAACACCTCCCCTCCCTCCATCAACACCGCCCCTCCCTCCCTTCCTCAACACCTTCCTTCCTTCCATCAACACCTCCCCTCCCTCCATCAACATCGCCCCTCCCTCAACACCTCCCCTCCCTCCGTCAACATCGCCCCTCCCTCAACACCTCCCCTCCCTCCGTCAACACCGCCCCTCCCTCAACACCTCCCTTCCCTCCCTTCCTCAACACCTTCCTTCCCTCCATCAACACCTTCCCTCCCTCCCTCAACACCTTCCTTCCCTCCCTCAACACCTTCCCTCCCTCCCTCAACACCTTCCAAACTGCCCTCGGAGAACATGGTACTGTTAAATCTTAGGGTCAAGGCTCAGGAATGGGGATAATCATGGGTGCAATGGGAATGCAGGTTGATTTGTGTGGAACCATAATCTAATGAATCTAACAAGGCCGTTTAACCTACCACCATTATAGAAATAAAAACACAAAGGCATACACATGCATGTATGCACACATGGATGCAAACACATGCACGCAGACACTCTTACATGGTCAAACACACACACAGATACACAGACAAACACACACACATACTCTCTCATACACACACAAACACAAAATGCTACTAAATTCACACATATACTCTTTGCATATTATGAGTTTGACTTCAATATGTCAATTTGATTTACTAAGATTACCAGAAGTAAAAACTTTGTTTTCCATCTTAATTACAGATGTAGCCGCTTTCCCAAGTCCTTGCTGCATTCAGATTATCAGCATGGATTAATCCTGGGAATTTCTGCTTTGTACTCGTTGATACAAGTACTTACTAATCCCGCTGGAGCATTCCTTTACTAGAATTTAAGACTGAACATGGGCCTATCTTGAAAGCCAGCATTCTCACCTCATGGTGATTTATTTAGAAAGCAAATTACTGTAGCCCAGGACATCATTTGGGTTAGTAATTTGGTAATAATAACAGATTTCCCTAGCAACAGAAAGAAATGGGATGATATTAACACAGCCTCTGAAACCCAAAGTGAGAATTATCGGGAAGGAAAGATATGATGCAAAATAGTCTGTAAGTGGAACAAAAGGAAAATATTGCGACCTGTCAGAATTATGGTAGTATTGCTGCTGGTTCTGTTAAGAACAGAATGAAACCTTACATTATAATTTTATTTCTTTGCTTCAGATGAACAAAATCCAATTCATTCTTCACAGTGGAGGTAGGACCGTGCTTGCAGCTGATAATAGCTGGGAATAAGAATGACTTGCTTAAAATGGTTGGCAGACTGTTGCATCAGGCGAGAGCAGGTCACATTGCAGCTAAGCATGACATCACCGTGTTGGTGAAGCCAGTGTGAAGCTAAGTATGCAGTAGCTAGGACTAGGGATTTCCATAATTCACAGAGGCAATTCGGGCTAATGCGATGAATGCATTATTGATCTCAGTTATTAACCCAAAGCAGTGCATCATTTTTGCATCTTCAATACATAAAATATTTTTAACTGTCTTTTAGAACACGAAAAATTAGGCATTCTAAAATAATACCTAAATTGCTGCCAGACTAAGCCCTAATTATCTATATCAGTGGTTTAAAATTATTTCACATTTTATTAATGCCAATTTAACTTATTTAATTGCTTAATTTACTTATGCTCCTACTTCCAAATGTTTATACAGTAAATAGTAGCTGGCTTTGATTTTAATTTATGAAATTAACATGTAGTCTATCAGAAAAGGGAAACTGCTGCTGACATGGCCTTCATTAGTGGTTTATGCTATGACAGTTATGAGGTCCAGGACAAGGTGTACTTGAGCTCACAAGAACATGTTGATTTTTGTTTGTTGTCCATTTTACATATTAAGATATCTCGTGTTTATCTAAGAAGGTCAATTTTAACCAAATGTGTAACAGTCCAAGGATGTCTCACAACACTGTTAAGTAATTAGGTTTCCGGGGGGGGGGACGGGGGACTTAAGATACATTTTCTTTTAAGCTAACTGAGAGATTTAGTGATCCTTTAGGAATTATTGCACTGTTAAGGTGACTTTACCAATAGGATCTAAAATGGCAGTGAATTGGGACTACTGAAATCATTTAAAGAAATACTGGCTTAGAAGGAATTAAGTATTTTAAAGGTAAGTTGCTAGAAGATCATGAACTACCATTTGTTCCGAAATGTATCATACCCAGTAATTCCATCAGCTCAAAAGAAACATTTGTAGACCTCTAGATTTCTCTGGTAATGTCACCCTGTGACTCAGGAACCACCATGCACTTTGGAGCTGCAGCGATGATCAGATACCCCACCTAGTGGAGAATCTGAGAAATATAATTTTTTCAACTAACTCAGCATCCAGTTGAATTAAGGATGTTGCCACAGAATGGACCCAATGCCTACAAGAAAATATTACCCTTTTTTTTGGCCCACTTTATGCTTATGCAAGGCAGTATGGTAGATAGGATTCAGAATTGAGGAACTAGCAAGGGAGATCAGATGCCTTATTTGAAATCAAACTGATCCATCTATTATGTACAATGAGTTTAATCTGAAATTTGAGATCAGCATTGTTTCATAATCATAAAAAGTATACCATACATAATTTCATTGTTGAACGATATATTTGTTGTAGCTTTGTATCAACAGAAGGTTATGCTTCTGTTTTGAAAATGCTGAATAGTGTATCAAATTCCTGCACAGATTGGTTATGATAAATTAGTCTGCCAAATGAATGTAAAATTTAACACCAAAGTTTTCCCTTTGCATGGAACCAATAACACAGACACCGAAACAATGGCTGCTGAAAAAAATAAGCAGTTTCTTACTTCATTAGCTTGGACACAAGGTTAAAAATTGCTTAAGTTTCTGCAATTTTTTTCATTTATTTGAAATTTTACTGTCTGTTCACGGCAAAGAACGACTAATGTAAATGTGACTATAGGTTAGTATTGCATTGGAGATAGTGTGTTAAAGGAGCAAGCTATTAACGCTGTGATTACCATTGTGCTATTGTCAGTATACATCTTGCTCTTTATCCTTCTTTCCTTTACAATGCATAGAGTTAAAGATCAAGACAATAATTAAAATGCTGATTCTCAGCCATAACTAAATATTTTAAGTAAAGTTAATCGAGCATTTCCTATAAAATACTGCTTTGGCATTTTCTAAAAATGGATTGGGAAGCTTCTCTTTTTATGGAAGCCTGCGGACTCCTGGCAAAGTAGTCTATTATCTTAGAACGGCATAATCTGAACAATTTTTAAGGCAGTAGTTTACAAAAAAAAATCAGGACTAATGGTTTAGTGCTTTATTGTAACGATTTAAATGTTCTTACTGGTGGTGGAAAGAGTTAACAATGGTTGAATTCACTGGGGATTTTAAGGTCTCCGCAGTCAATCTTGTGTTCCTTAGCTTTGCAAGAACTCTTGGCGCCTGAGCGATCTATACCACAGGTTATTGATTCCTGCTCATACGGTCTGCTGGAGCGCTCACACAATGGCAGGAAGCACAGGGGTTAGTTGGTGATTGCACTCGGCTTTTCAGCCATCTGTTGGTTGCCCCTTGCAGCTCAGCAGACAGAGATCTGTCAGTTGTTCTATTTCAAATCGGCCCTTCCTTTGTCCCACTTAGTAACTGCGGAGCCAATCAGCCCGCGCCTGCCGGGGCAGCGGAGAGGCGATTGGCTGAGGCTGTGGCACGGTGCGCTGGGGCAGCCAATGAGAGAGCAGGCAAAGCCCGAGCTTGGCAGCCGCTCCGACTGATTCGCTGCGCGGCCCCGAGCCTGCGTGCGGGCTGTACCACCACCGCCACCCGGAGGGGAGGGGCAGCTGGCAGGGCAGGAAAAGCTGAGCTCCATGTGCTCCATCTCCATGTAAACACTCCTCTTTCGCATCCAACGGCAGCCTGAAGAGCCCTGAGATTAAAGTCAGTACCGGGATAGACCTCTTGCATTGACCGAGCTGCAAGTGAGTTACCTGTAAGTCCTGCTGATCTATTGATCTAGTTCTCAGATCCCCCCCTTCCCCGGCGTGCAGTGGCACGGCCTTGTGATGTCAAAGGTCACTGGTCAGCCCCTTCAGCTCTTAAAATGAAGTCTAGCCCCTTGCTTCAAGGAAGCTCAGAATCGTAGAGCTGGTTTCTACATTCAGCCCATGACTGTTAAACTATTCTCCCTGTACCCCCCCACCCCACCCCCCGAATCACGAGTATTGAAAGTCAGCAAGAAATAACAGCAAAAAAAAAATCAGAAATAGGATTTTTCTTTGACGAGCACAACTGAAGCAGGCTTTCAGAAATACTGTAAAGTGGAAGCTGTATGACAGCATTTTATATAAAAGTAAATATTAATACTGCGTAGACAATGTACAACACAGTTTGGAATATGGACAAATCTGATGCAGACTGGAGAGAAGTGATGATGCCCTATTCAACAGAGCTAATATTCTACATTGAAATGGACCCTCCAGGTAACATAAGTCTTCATATTTTACCTTGGTCGGGTTATTCTCGCATTCTTAGACTACTTAAAGCCTTAGTTTATTGGGGTTTCACTGCGTCTTTGTTCCTTTGTGTATTGACTGGTCCGTGCATAGTCTTTATAGTCTTTGCAGTATACTCTGTCCTGTTGCTGGTCGGGCCTGAGTCCCATTTCATAGAGCTTTATCTTTTATTCTTTGAAAAAGCATTAGGCAGGTCGATTTTGAAATCAAAACTAGACATACATTTTTTTTTGAAAATGGCAATGCTTTATGTATAATCATTGAAAATAACATATGCTGTCTGAAATAACTTCATAAAAATAACTTGAGGAATATTTTAATTATGAGTTGTTTGAATAGTTCACTTTAAAAACAGCCTTTTGATAGTATAAGCTGGTCTATGTGGAATGGCAGCAAACCTCTTATAAGCAGGCGAGGGAAAGTTTTGCGTGCAAAGGAATTGTGTGAACAGCATAAATGATAAGAGGAGCTCTTTGTAAGCCATATCAGTTCTGAATAAAGCATTATAAAGTGTCTGCTTTGTAGGGATCTAAGCACTATTTCTAAAGATTAATGTTGCTGTAGTCTTTTTTTGAGAGCAAAAAGATAGCTAGAAAATTGTGTGTTTTTTTTGTAAGAGATTATTGCTATACATTAATTCTATAGTTGTATTTTGGGGGAAATGTGCATTGTAATCAACATTGACCCTTTAGGTACTGTGGTCTTGTTTATCGTCAATAGACTATGGAGTTAAATTGACAATTTTGGTGATTTTTGCTGTTTGCAATTTTTTTGTGTGAGTGAAAAGTGGCATGTAATTTGATTTCACAATGGTAGCCCTGCTATAATAACATGCATTTTGCAGGCAATCTGGGTTAGAAAGGTTTCATTTTGAAAGTTTCCAAGAGAATATTGTCCTGGTAGAGTCATTAATGAAAAGATGAAAGTTTAATAATGTTGCTTCCTTTAAAATAGAGCTGCTGACTTTTAGAAAAAGATTGCCAGCAGAATAGGAGACAATAGAAGAGGGTAAGGCTCTAACCATGTTCAGATAGGGATTGGGGGTAATGATTGGGTGGGGGGGAGGAGAGAGGAGGAGTTTCTGCAGCCTTTTCTCCTTTAATATTTATTGAAGAGAAACATGAGTCTGCTTGAACTTGGCATCATTTCTGTTGGAAGCTGTGGTCTGCTTTATGAGCTTTGAATGCATAATCAGTGTGTGAACTCAGCACTACCCTGATCCACTCTGGCCAACCTCTTCCCAATAGAGTGCTATACAGACCATGAAATTCTGCTAGCTTGGCGACTTCTGGATGTGATTGTAATGATAAGAGTTTGGCCAGACACTTTCTCTTTAACACCCACACTCCCCTCCCCACCCGATTCTTGCTGCTGTTCTCTTTGGATCACCGCAGATCACGTTGCAGTATCTAGGGATTTTTTTATTTTAGGTGAGATTACAGAGCATCAGCTATTTCTGCATCAGGCCATTTTAATCTTTATTTCATGCTTAGTGATTCAATGAAGTAGATGTGTAAAAATAGTTGATATGCCCATTTAAAGCATTGCATTGCTTCTTAATTGTACCCATTGCAAAGAAACTGGTTTGCTGTCTTGCTGTTAAGCCATAATTTGTAGATCAGTATCTGCAAAGATATTTGGTAATGCTGCCATATTGATCCAAATGGATTAAAATATGGAGTATGAACAGTTTCTCTTTGGGGAAAAATTACAGCCATGTTGCAGTTTGGGAACTTGCACTCTGTTGCTGACAAGAATATCATTTGCATTCTGAAGATGTGCAGGCATCAGAGTCTTAGCAAATGATGTCACACATATTTGAAGACAATAGTGCATAGAGTGATACTCCACCAGCAGTATATTTCCATAACAGCTCTCCAAGAGTGAAAAGTGAACTGTGCAGTTCCATCAGAGCAGTGGCCTATCTATAGCCACAATTTTTATTTGCATACTGTTACCAGATCCAGTGTAATGGGAATTAACAAAACCCTTATTATATTTTTCCGGTTTTCACATCCCAACGGGACTTGGCTGGATACATTATTCAGCTAAGATTACATGAGCAGTGGAGAGGTTGGTGGTGTGGAGTTGGGGGGGGGGGGGTGGTTGCTGGGTGTCATGTCTCAGCCCCTGATAATGTTGCAGCAGCAAGTCTTCTTGAAACAGCTGAGCTTTGTGCTGATATTCTGTCAGGATGTTGCTTAACTGTGTGGCACCATTTGATTCACTTTTGCAAACCTGGTGATTGACAATAAAGTACCAAGTCCTATATGGAAGATCATTATAGGAGTAATATATAACCCACGTTACATTCAAATCCTTAAGAATATTGCTTCAAATTTAGTTTAGTCCTTGTGATTCCCTATTTTGTACTTGACGAAGTTCATTTTCATTGTAGAGGTTAGAATATGACATGTCAGTTCTTCTGTAAAAAAAAAAATAATTTTGATAAATGTTGCAAATAATTCTTATTATTAATGTTAATAGCAAATGGTGAAGGTCAAATGATAAACTACTAGGATGTATAAGTAGTGATGTGTTCACATTCCTAGTTGTGCACTAACTTGTGTCCAAATTAGCAAATGTGTCCAAGAATTAAATCAGTTATGCAGTCTGAGTTTCGCTTGCATCTGAGTTTTCATCTTTGTCCTCTTAATGTGGAAAAAAAATGCAATCTGATTGCAACAGCAATATTGTTGAACAGAATTTGCAAAAAGAAGTATTTCCAGTTATAGAGTCAGAGGACTCAGCAGGGTTTAAGCTGTTAGTTACTTGGCCAGATGTTTGTAAGAGATAACTTTAGGAAAAAGTTTTGATTAGTTCTCAAATAAAATAACGTGACTTGATAAATATGTCTGTTGGATGCCCTCTGTCCACAGATTGAATTGACAGAACCTATCCAAAGTAAATTAATCAAATTGTTTAAAACTCCATGCAACTAATAATGTTTTCTGCAGTTTCTCCCTTCTTATTTCACTTTTCTAAGTTACTTGAACATAATAGTCCAGCTAACTCTATGCGAGCTTGACTGTTACATTGAGGTTGGTGATGCGTTGGTAATAATGCGTTCTTATGTGACGGCTGTACTCAAATAAGATTGGTATTTTTCTTGCTCAAGGATGTAACCAACAAGCAAGAAGTATTATGCCAAGAAAGACCCTTATTCAGAGTAACTGTCCTCAAGGGTCCTATTGGATTAAGCCAGGCAAATAGTTCAGGTTTATTGGCAGAGGTTGCCTTTAGGGGTTGTTACCCTTTTTAATATAGAAATAATTTCTTCTGGAAGTTTTGAATTGCTAGTTGCTGATCACAATGTTATTTGTATCTGTATTTCATACTGAGGCCGATACAGTAATAATTGTGTGACTAAAAACCATTTTGTTGAAGAGAATTTTGAAAATATCCATAATTTCCAAACTGAGCTGTCTGTATTAGGCTGAGTAATGGTGTCAGACTTGGGTGCTGCTTGATGCTACTGTCTCACAGCACAAGGGACTTACTTGGGTTTGAGCCTACTTTGGATGCTGTGTTTGCAGAACTTGGACATTCTCTCTGTGACAGTGTGTTTGCACTGGGTACTTTGCATTTGTTCCCACATCCCAAAAACCGGCCCGTAGATTCACTGGCTACTCTAAATGACTTCACTGTGGGTTAATGACAAAGTGAATTAAAAGCATGCGTGACACAATATGTGACAAAGGCGCAGTGAAATAAGGAGTGAGGGAATGTGAGAAAGGTGTGTGATTGTTTTCCTGGGAGCTTGTATAGACTGATGGGCTGAATTGCCTATTTCTGTTGGTAACCATTTAAGATGCATGAGAACAACGACAGAACTGGAAAATCCTAAATGAGCAATTAGATTGCCTACGCGTAGAAGACTATGAGCGAAGTGCTGCAAGATGGGAATAATATGGATGGGCGCTCACTGGTCAGCAAAGATGTTGTGGGCCAAATGGCCTGTTTCCATGCTGCAGAACTCTTTAAGAACCATTGATCCATTGACAATTCGGACACAGAAAACAGAATAGTTGAGCGTTGTTTTCCCAATAATTTCCAACTCTCAAAAACACAATTGGAGCTTTGTAAACTTATCTCAGAGCATCTATGGGTTTTGGGATCCAATCTGATCGGTTACAGAAGAATGCTTAAGGGTTTTGAAAAATTGAAGTGATTTGCATCAAATCAACCCAGTGAAGCGATGTATATTCTATGGATGGGAATGGGAGTTGGTGCAGATTGAATTTGGTTGATATTTGATTTGTAGACAATGAAGTCCCATGGCTTGTAACCGTCAGTGTACTTATTTAGAATCTTTATATAGCTTTGTAAACATTTAAAGTCTTTAATGTCAATATTTTGCATCTTAAAGCCAAGTTGACTTTGTACTTTTACTATTGAGAGATTTTCCCCTTTAAAACAGGTTGAATGTTTTATAACTATAAAGTAGGAAACATATGATAGAGAACCAGTTCTTCATTAATATTCTCAGAATAAAAGCATAAATCCATTCCAATTTATTGTGCCATTTTGGGAAAATAACTTAGATTAAAATTCCAGTGTTATTGTGAAAGAGGTGATAGACGGTGTTTTACAGTGTAAGTAATGTTTTGGATTTGAAAGGCTTATTCTTTACTTGCAAATGCAAATTGGCGCATAGAAAAATTGTAGGTGAAGATAGAAATTATTCAAATAGCAGCCTATTGTGCTATGTTACTTTTTGCTTAATCATAGATGTGCAGTGCCCAATCAATAGTTGTCCCATCTGTAGAGCAGTCCCAAAGAAGCTATGAGCTGATTACATAATAAATAAAATGAGAATCATCTAAACCTCCTGGAAATTTGAGGTCTTGGAGTTAGTTTGGAATAAATCCCTAAGGAATACTTGCACAAAGTGCAAGTATAAATATGATAAATATGATAAATTTGCGGTTGCCTTTTGTTTTTATATGATAACACTTTCTGCACTTAAGGCAGAAATTGGATTAGTTTTTCTGGTCAGCAGAGCCATATTTATTGATACAAATGTCCATTTGAATGTACTGGGGTAGTAGCATGAATGAAATGTTTACCCCCATTGGCAGTAGTAGTTGTGGGGGAAAGGATGGAGATGGCATACAGTACCATCTGTGCTCAAGTGGTCTTGTCTGTTTTGTTTTAAATACTGATTTGGAATTGCTTGAATTTTTTTTTTGGATGCACAGCTGCAGATGAATAAAATTCATCATTTGAAGGAAAATAAGTGGAATTAACAGAAGAATAGAAAAATGCTGACTAAACCCTACTAGAGTGAAGCGAAATGTTGTTATATAAAGTGGTCTAGTTTTCATGGAATGGAGACCTGGTCTTGTCTTTCTGAGAGATATTGGGGTATGTGTTGGAACGTATGTTCCCTAATATTTGCTGATCGCTTATATACAACACAGGACTTTTATACAGTACCAAGATTGAGTAACATTGCTTTCATTCAGAAGGTTAGAACTACCAGGTGGTTCTGATACAGGCCTTAAAATTCAGCGGTTGCTGAATCCAGCCTTATTAGCTGGAATGATACTGCACAGTGGAGTGAATCCGACACAAATAAAGGAACTGACAATGCGTGAAGTAGATATCCTGAATATAGTAGTGCATGCCAGCCTTCTATCAGAAGTGTTTGCCATCCACAGTAAGGCAACAAAGATGTATTTCGGAGCTGTCATTTTAGGTAGAAAGCTAATTGGAAAGCACATTATTAGAGAGCAAGGATTAAAAATTTAAGCATGAACATTACAGTTGCATAGCTGCATATTAATTTCTGTTGAAGTTTAAACATTGATTTGCTTTTTTATATTTGTTTACTGATTTATTTGCTGTGTAGTACTCTTCAATAAAATCCATGATGTTTGAACCTTTTTACCAGTTAATTAAATTTGCTGTCAGTCTTGTTTATGTAATTATGTATGAAATTCTTATTTATCTTTTTTCATAGCAAGTGCTACTTTGAAATGATTTTGCTGAGTTTAAAAAAGCACTTCTTTTCAACATGGCTGCCTGACAGAATAGATTACAACTATATATGTTAATTCAGCTCTACCTTATTCTAACCTGCATTGTGAGAACTGGATTAAATCTATATTGAAATTGTGTGGTTGTTGAGCTAGAATACAGCTTGTATCTTTTATGATACTTGGAAGCATGAAGTGTGGATCTAACAAATGCATTCAATGATCTTAGGTTTTATTGATCATATATTTTGTATCTAGAGTTGGAGCAGATTTGGCACTAGCAAATAGCGTGTCATATCTGCAGTGCTAAATATCTGTGCCTAGAAATTGCAGTGGACTAGAAAAAGCCCTCTGCATGGTTGTTGAATGGCATGCCAATAAATGTTGTAGGCGTGGATCTGCTGTAATGTCTGAGGTCTCAGCCTCTACTAGACTGGAATGCCCAGAATCAACTCCAAAGTAAATTTATGATCAAATTACGTACGTCACCGTATACAACACTCAGATTCATTTTCTTGCAGGCATACTCAGTAAATCCAAGAACCATAATAGAATCAATGAAAGACTGCCCTGACAGGGCAAACAAACAAACAATGTGCAAAAGACAATAAACTCAGCAAATACAAAAGACAAGAAAAACAATAATAAATAAATATCAAGAGCACGAGGAGAATTGTCCTCGAAAGTGAGTCCATAGGTTGCGAGAACAATTCAGTGATGGGACAGTTACAAGTGTAGGAAATTGCCTGGCTTCCTGCATTGTGAGAGATATAATGGAGATATTGACATTAGTGAACTGCTGAGGACCTTGGAAAAGATTTACACCTTTAAGTGATGCAGTGAAGTTAATGAGACTTGGTGACATTGGAGTTAAACACAGAGTTATTAAAATGTAGCTGTTCAGGGGATTCCCTATGAATTGGAACATTTTGTCCCATGATTGAAGTGACTGGAACAAGGGAGGCACATTTCAAATTGTAAGCAATTAAAGTGCCAAGATTCGTACCTGACATTTATGGCTGCAAGGGTGATCAACCTTACTGTGTGAAATTGACGGCAAGCTCCTGCATCTCCACACGCACAATCAAAAGTATCAATCTCTGTGGTAATACGGTGCTCTTCCACAGAGGACAATGTTGCAGTCTTTGCAGATCTAACTGATAACTGATCTAATGATAACTCCAATTTCTTTTTCTCAAGTCATTCTTGCTATAAAGCCATAAATGAGGGACAACTGAGATTTTAAATGCTGTTAAAAATGCTGTTGATAAATTCAGCCCTTTTAAAAAATATATATATTATTTCCTTGGGGACAAGTTCTGAAATTTCACAGTTTTAAAAATATTTTTAAATTTCAGTTTCCACCTTGACTTCCAAACTTTTGCTGTCTGTAAAATTACTAAATGCAAAGTTTGATTTTGTTCTTTTTTTGATATGCAGCACAAAATATGTTTATACCTGCTTTTTTTTACCATGCTGATTTGAGTATCTTTGCTCAAAACATCTGTATGTTTCTTTATTCTTCTTTCAAATCCAAAGGAATGTACAAAGCATGTCCATGAAAGAGATGAAGTGCATTGGAAAGTTCTGTTTTAATTTTGCAACGAAACACTTAAGACCAGTTAGTCCCAATCTATAAAATTTGATTTTATACTCCTATATAGTCTTACAGTTATTAAGTAACATAAGGTGATGCTTTAGATTAGGTGTTCTATCCTCTATGATCTTACTACTGTGACATGATGTTGCCTTGAAATGTTTGAATTGCTACTTTGTGTTCCATTAAGCCTTTTGATTTCATTTTAAATAATCAGAGAGCATAGATATAAGCATCGAATACGGGGGTTCACAAGTACAGTACTACATAGATTATCAGAATTATTGAACTCTTACTTGCACGTTCTTCATTTCTTTTTGATTCTTGCCAAAATGTTGCAAAGTTTTCTTTTTAAAAAGGAGTAGAAATATAATTACATTTTAGTGAAATACGCAATGAGAAAGTTAGGCTTGAAGTACCCTCAAGACAATGTGAAATATGCAGTTGTCATGTTTCAGTAAAAAGAGTGTATGTCCATATGTTATAAAGTGAACAAAATTTATTGGGGTCTGACATTGAAAAGTTAACCCTTTCATGTTGCCAAATGTACTTTTTTAATTAAGCAAAATAGAAAACAATCATGTATCTAAATATCTTTAGAGGAATCCTTCAGCATTATTTTGTTTACTTACTCTTAACTGAATCTGAGATCGTTGCCACATTGTACAAAAAATTCAACTTTTCTTTGCACCTTGTTTGAGTACCCATAATACATCAGAACAAATTTGGGTTTTGTGAAATATTTCACTCTTGTTTGTGCAAAATCTGCTAATATGGAATAGAACAAAACTTTATTTACACACTTTAACACTTGTGTTTTGGATATGGGGGTGAGATTAGCAGATGGCACCAAAGTTATTCATGCCTGTTCCAGAGCCAGATGATATAGCTCTTGAACTTGATGATGCAGCACCTAAAGCTGTCTGTACCTCCTGCCTGAAGTTTGTAACAAGAAGAGAGCATAGATGGTGGTCTTTTATGATCGATGCTACTTTCTTATGGCAATCTTCCATGTTAATGTACTCAGTGGTGAGGTGGGCCTTGCCTGTGATGGATGGTGCTATATGCACCACTGTCAGTGATCTTTTTCTGTTCCTTGGCTTTGGTGTTTCCATACCAGGCCATGATGCAGCCAGTTAGGACATGCTCTAATGTGTGTCTACAGAAGTTTGTCAATGTGATGAGCTGATTCTGAGCTAACTTCTAAGAAAGTGGATGAGCTGTTGTGCCTCCATTATGATGAGACTTGGGTGCTGGTCCCAGGACAGATCCTCTGGTAGGTTAATGCTGAAGGGTATCCTTAATATTCACAAGAATTGACTTACTGTGCATAGAAAAAGTATTCACCTCCTTGGAATTTTTCATGTTTTCTTGTTTTACAGCATCAAATCAGAGTGATTTAATTTCGGTTTCTTTGACATTGATCAACAGAAACATACTTTTTCTTGTCAAAGTAAAAACAGGTCTCTAAACTAATTACAAATATAAATACAAAATAATTGGTTGCATAAGTATTTGCCCCCTTCAAGTCAGTATTCAGTAGATGCCCTTCGGCAGCAGTTACAGCCTTAAGCCTGCATGAGTAGGTCACCACCATACTTTGTGGCAGGGCTGGTGTGTTTTTGATGATGTGCGGTGTTTGGCTTATGCCAAACAACATTTAGTCCGATGGCCAAAAAGCTCAATTTTGGTTTCATCAGACCATAGAAGCTACTTCCAGAGCCTCCCACATGCCTTCTGGCAAACTCTAGCTGAGATTTTACGTGAGGTTTTTTTTCAACAATGGTTTTTTCTTTACCACTCTCTGATAAAGATGTGACTTGGAAGCACTCGGGCAACGGCTGTATGCAGTCTCACTCATCTCAGCCACTGAAGCTTGTAACTCTTTCAGAGTTGCTATAGGTCTCTTGGTGATCTCTCGGTGATCTCTCTCACTAGTCCCCTTCTTGCATGGTTACTCAGTTTTTGGGGATAGCCTGCTCTCAGCAGATTTACACCTGTGCCATATTCTTTCCATTTCTTGATAATTGACTTAACTTTACTCAAAGGGATATTCAGTGAATTTGAAATTTTCTTGTATCCGTCTCCTGACTTGTGCTTTTCAATAACCTTTTCGTGGAGTTGCTTGGAGTGTTCTTTTGTCTTCATGGTGTAGTTTTTGCCAGGATACTGACCTTCCAGATACAGGTATATTTTCACTACAATTAATTGAAGCACCTTGACTGCACACAGGTCTCCAAAAACAGGTCTTGATTTAACTAATTATGTGACTTCTAAAACCAGTTGGCTGCACCAATTATGATTTGGTGTGTTACTTTTGCAATCAATTATTTTGTGTTTTATATTTGTAGTTAATTTAGATCACTCTGTTTTCACTTTGACACGAAAGAGTCTTTCTGTTGATCAGTGTCAAAAAAGCTAAATTAAGTACACTGTGATTCAATGTTGTAAAACAATAAAATATGAAAACTTCCAAAGGGTTGAATATTTTTTTTATAGGAGAGACTTCATAAGCTAGGACTTGTTTTCCTTGAAACAAAGGAGGCTGAGTGGGTGACCTTATTCAGAAGGGCACAGGTATTGGTCAGTCTTTTACCCAGGTGGGGATTCTAAAACTTGGGAGAGGGGGGGACATTAATTTAATGTGTGAGGGAAAAGATTTGAAGAAGAACCTAGAGGCCTTTTTCACAAAAAAAAGCTGGTGGGTATGTGAACTGAGCTACCAAAGCGATGAGTACAATTACCTACTTTAAAATATACCATGGCTAAGAACAGTTTAAAGGGCTATCAGGCAAATGGAATTAGTTCCTTGTTCCTTGCTAGGCCAGGATGAGCTTGGCTATAGGGTCTGTATCCATGTGGCATAACTAACTCTTTCACTCTTTTTTGTTCCAAATCAAAATGCAAGAAACAATAAGTACAGATTTTTGTCACTGAAAAAGGAAGGCCAAGTACAATGACCAGCCAATAGTATGGAATCTAAGCTCGGCCAGTGGTAAATGGCCTAAACCAAGCATGGACACTCAGCCAGGGAGGAAAAATTCAGGCAGGTTGACCACAACTAATCATTGTCCAATGATTACTGCTGAATGTCTGTCTGTGGCATTTTAGGAAAAGAAGATATGGTGAATTGGCTGAAGCCTCATCCAGAGGTTAATTTCAAAGAAGAGTGCAATGGGCAGAGTTAAATGGGAAACAGGGAAGAATGAAAAATCATGCAAGAACCAGATAAAATTGAGTACACTTTCTCTTTGTCTTCAGATTAATAGAAGTGTTTTTTCAAGTATTGTGGCTATTGTTAGATTCAACAGATTAAATCTCCAAAAATATATCTCTAAGCTAGGGGTTCCTAACGAGGGGTCCATGGGCCCCTTAATGGTATTGGTCCATGGTTTAAAAAGGTTGGGAACCCTTGCACTCAACCAATCTATATTTCTGGACAAAGCTTCCTAGATGCTTTCTTAAAAATAGAAGGGGATTGCACTAATTTAAAATTAAACTTGTTTGAGAAGGATAAGGGCAAGTTTAAAATTAAACTTGTTTGAGAAGGATAAGGGCAGATCGGAGGTGTCAGTGTTGCAGTTGAACAAAGGAGACTATGGAGCCATGAGGGAGGAGCTGGCCAAAGTTAAATGGACAGATATCCTAGCAGAAAAGACAGTGGAACAGCAATGGCAGGTATTCTTGGGAATAATGCACAAGGTACAAAATCAGTTCATCCCCCGGAGAAGGAAGGATTCAAAGGGGAGAAAGGGGCCACAGTGGTTGACAAAGGAAGTCAGAGATATCATAGCATTAAAAAAAAAGTATGACAGAGCTAAGGTGAGTGGGAAGACAGATGATTGGGAAATTTTTAAGGAACAACAGAACTTAACTAAAAAGGCAAGGATTGGAGAATGGCTAATGTTATCTCACTTTTTAAGAAAGGAGGGAGGGAGAAAACAGAGAACTATCGTCCTATCAGCCTAACATCAGTAGTGGGGAAGATGCTAGAGACCATTATTAAAGATGAAATAGTGGCATATCTAGATAGCAGTGATAGGATTGGGCCGAGCCAGCATGGATTTACCAAGGGCAAATCATGCTTGACTAATCTATTGGAGTTTTTCGAGGATGTAACCAGGAAGTTAGACAAGGGAGATCCAGTGGATGTAGTGTACCTTGATTTTCAGAAGGCATTTGATAAGGTCCCACATAGGAGATTGGTGGGTAAAATCAGAGCTCATGGCATTGGGGGGAAGATATTGACATGGATAGAAAACTGGTTGGCAGATAGAAAGCAAAGGGTAGCGGTGAATGGGTGTTTCTCGAAATGGCAGGTGGTGACTAGTGGGGTGCCACAGGGCTAGGTATTGGGATCACAGCTGTTTACGATTTACATCAATGATTTAGATGAAGGCATTGAGAATAACATCAGCAAGTTTGCTGATGATACTAAGCTGGGTGGCAGTGTGACATGTGATGAGGATGTTAGGAGAATTCAGGGAGACTTGGATAGGCTGGGTGAGTGGGCAGATACTTGGCAGATGACGTTTAATGTGAATAAGTGTGAGGTTATCCACTTTGGGAGTAAGAACAGGAAGGCAGATTATTATCTGAATGGTGTAGAGTTAGGTAAGGGAGAAATACAAAGAGATCTCGGGGTCCTTGTTCATCAGTCACTGAAGGTGAATGAGCAAGTGCAGCAGGCAGTGAAGAAGGCTAATGGAATGTTGGCCTTTATTACAAAGGGAAATGAGTACAAGAGCAAGGAAATCCTTTTGCATTTGTACAGGGCCCTGGTGAGACCACACCTGGAGTATTGTGTACAGTTTTGGTCTCCAGGGTTAAGGAAGGACATCCTGGCTGTAGAGCAAGTGCAGCGTAGATTCATGAGGTTAATTTCTGGGATGTCCGGACTGTCTTGCACAGAGGGGTTAGAGAGACTGGGCTTGTACACGCTGGAATTAAGGAGATTGAGAGGGGATCTGATTGCAACATATAAGATTATTAAGGGATTGGACAAGATAGAGGCAGGAAATATGTTCCAGATGCTGGGAGAGTCCAGTACCAGAGGGCATGGTTTAAGAATAAGAGGTAGGTCATTTAGGACAGAGTTGAGGAAAAACTTCTTCTCCCAGAGAGTTGTGGGGGTCTGGAATGCACTGCCTCTGAAGACAGTGGAGGTCAATTCTCTGGATGCTTTCAAGAAGGAGCTAGATAGGTATCTTATGGATAGGGGAATCAAGGGATATGGGGACAAGGCAGGAACCGGGTATTGATAGTAGATGATCAGTCATGATCTCAGAATGGCGGTGCAGGCTCGAAGGGCCGAATGGTCTACTTTTGCACCTATTGTCTATTGTAGCTATTCTATTAGTGTGGACTAGAGTTTAAACTTTGATTTTTGAGGTGAAACTAGAAATTTCTCAGTTACTATCAACCTCTAACCTGTAAAGTTTCCAATGAAGTGGTCTTTTTTGTTTTGCTAGAGTTAATAGCTAACCATGCAGTTTCAATACTTTACAGCAGTCAACAAAAAGAATGAACTTGTTTGGTGTTAGTGCCTTGTAATCTGTAGCTTGTTGATCAGATGAATTTGGTCAATTTTTGGATAGCTAGTTCAATGAAGTGTTATGTTGTGGAACCCTGAGGGAAGTGTATGATAGTTGAATAACCAGGGAAAGATGTATGTGGAAAGGAGTTCTGGCTGATGGATTTTAAGTTCCTTTTCATAATTCTTCCATTTTATAATAGGAAGTCCCACAGTGAAGGAAACCTTACACTTTGAGATTTGTAGCAATGGTTTGGAATTCTTACAAAATCCATATAAAACAAAGTGAGTTTGGAAAACCAAAGGGCAAAATTTGACCTTTGGACCTTGTGATTTTCAATTCTCTGAAGTCAAGAGATTTGGACCAGATTTTATTTGTTAAGTATTCTGTTGTAACTTCCCTGTCAAGTCTGAATAATGCTCTACTGTGTATTACTTAAAGTTATTAAACAGTTTAATTGAAAGATCTTTTCCAATGGTTATTGAAAATAAGACAATTTGGCATATTATTTGTTCGAAAGTGAAAGCTTTAATTTTGTGCTTAAACTGGCTTCTTGAATTTCACGCAATTGACTATATTTAAAACCATTTTATTATTCTAAGCTTTTGCAGGTTATAATTGTGTTTGTGTTGCTGTTATATAGTTGGTTTCAGCATTGGATGTAAATTAAGCTATTCTTAAATATCCAGTTATTTCAAACCAGTTATATTTAATAGCTTGATTTGCAGAGGGAAGGTAAAGACCTCGAATGATTTTCTTTCAAAAAAAAAGGCTAGCATGTGA
Organism: Hypanus sabinus; assembly: GCF_030144855.1. Classification (NCBI taxonomy): domain Eukaryota; kingdom Metazoa; phylum Chordata; class Chondrichthyes; order Myliobatiformes; family Dasyatidae; genus Hypanus; species Hypanus sabinus. The sequence goes on along the minus strand of NC_082716.1, from coordinate 41,151,301 downwards.
AAAATTATGAACAGTAAATCGGAAGGAGTCGTAAGTGGATCATTTTTGTGTTTGGTATTTAATTTTGCTAACTTTGCAATCAAGTCCATGATCCAAATCAATTGAAAACTATTTAACCCAAAAAAAAGGCCAGTTAATTCTGGAGTTATCTTCACCATGTTGTTACATAATGAGTAGACTTTATCTTAATTGGAGATATCCACTGTCCATTTCTTTCATTTTCATTTGACTAAGGTGTACGTCAGTAGGGGTTGGTAGTTTGGTTTTGGTCAGGAAAAATTTCTGGGCTTCTTTGATCTTTAGTGTGAAGTGTGTCTAATCTTAGCAATTGATCTGGCTCTGATTTATAATGGTATACTTTTTTTGGTCTTGGTTGTCTTCTGATAAATTATTCTTTCCCTATGTCAAATCATTTAGTTATCTTTAATACTTCAGTTAATTGACACTTTAATCTTCTGTGCTGAAGGAAATGCAAGCCTTCTGAAAGCAGTCTGCTCTTGCAATTTAATCCTTCTAACTCTGGTTTCATTCAAGTGAGTTTGTGTAATGCCCTTTCCAAGAGTAATACATCTATTTTCAGTGGGTGCTCAGTTGTGAGTACAGTCCTGCAGATGAGTCTGTTCACCTATAGCAATATGTGCAACCTTTGTATTCTAGCCAGAGATTCCATTAGCTATTTTAATACATCTTTATCTGCTTCCCCCTCATGCTTTAGTAATTTCATAGCCCACTAAAAGTCTTTAGTCTGCTATTTATAAATTTCTTGCCATTTACTGTGCCATCCAACTTAATCAACAAACTTAGATCGAGAATTCATTATTCCTAATTTGTAAGTCTAACAGAAAGCAAAGGCTGAGTAAATGATGCTGAAGGACAGTGCCTGTTATGTCCTGCCTGTCTGAATACATGTACTCTATTTCATATCTCCAAGCCAGTACTGTATCTAACTCAATAAATAGCCTGCAGTTCGGCTTGTACTTCTATGTTGCAAATGACATTCAAAGGCTTTCCCTCATCTCGTGTTGCTGCCTGAAAACCAATGGCATTTAATTCATTGCACTTTATTCAGAATTTGCCCCGATAGATTCTAGCATCAAAGACCAAATAGCTTTACAATTTAGTATTTTAACTTGTCATTAAATAATGGAGCACATTTATGAATTTTTCAATGCACAGAGACAATTCCTGAAACCGTACACTAGTGCATTAATAATTAGGTTTTTTAAGACTCTGGTGTGGAAAGCATTGGATTCCAAAGCTCTATCTACTTTTTTTAAAACCTTATTGTTGCTTTTATCAACTCATATTAAATTTAGTTACTACCTCCTCTCAACTTTGCTTATCCTTGTAGCTCAGGTAATATCAAGTTATTGATATAATAAATATAAATGGCCAGAGTAGACAGTGTTAGAGTGGTTAGGCTTTGGCTCAACAGGCTTGGGCAAGAGCAGACAGAGACTCGTAAGTAAGTTTCTAGTTAAGGTTTTTTCCTTCTTTCTTTGCCTAGTACATGGCTATCACATTGAGAACAGGTCCAAAGTTAGTGTTATGTTCTTTGTGTGAGATGTGGGAACTCTAGGAGACCTCCAGTCTCCTTAATAACTACATATGCATGAAGTGCATCTAGCTGAAGGTCCAGCTGGATGACCTTTGGCTCAGGGAAGAATGAGGAAATGATAGATAGGAGCTTCAGAAAGGTAGTCACCCCTAAGATACAGGAGGCAGGTACCTGGGTGACTATCAGGAGAAGGAAAAGGTATAGGCAACCAGTGCAGAGCACCCCTGCAGCCATTCCCTTCAATAATAACAATACTGCTTTGGATACTGTTGGGTGGGAGCATGACCTATGGGGGCACGCTGTAGTGCCTGGGTCTCTGGTACTGAGTCTGGCTCTGTGGCTCAGAAGGGAAAGTGGGGAAGGGGGAAGAGGAGTGCCTGAGTGGTAGGTGATTCCATAGATAGAGGAGCAGATAGGAGGTTCAGAGGATGTAATGTAAACACCCGGATGGTATATTGCCTCCCAGGTGCCAGGGTCAACGGTGTCCTAAGGGGCAGAGTGAGCAGCTAGAAGAACTGGTGCCAATAGTTTGGGTAGGAAAAGGGAGAACATCCTCAAGAGAGTGTAGGGAGTTGGGTAGAAAACTGGAAAGTAGAACCTCAAGGGTAGTAACCTCTGGATTGCTGCCTGTTCCATTCGTCAGTGAGAGAAAGAATAGGGGGATTTGGCAGATGAATGCATAGCTGAGGAACTGGTGCATGAGGCAATGTTTCAGATTTCTGGATCATTAGGATCTCTTCTGCAGAATGTATGACCTGTACTAAAAGGATGGATTACACCTGAATCCAAGGCGAACCAATATCCTCGTGGGCAGGTTTGCTTGAGTTGCTGGGGAGTGTTTGAACTAATTTGGCAAGAGGATGGGAACTGGAGTGATAGGGCTGAAGATGGAACAGTATACAAGTAGGTGCAGTGTGTAGTGACACTGTAAGGACAAAATCACAGTCATTGGATGATTCAAAGTGTAACATGGGGGCAAGATTGAACAGAGTGATGAATACAGGACTGGAGGGGTTATATTTAATTGCATTCAGTATACGGAACAAGGTAAATGAACTAGTAGCAGTTAGAGATTGGCAGTTAGGGCATTGTAGGCATCACTGAGTCATGACTGAAAGAAAATCATAGTTGGGAGCTTAACATCCAAAGATGCACATTATATCAAAAGGACAGGTTGTAGGCAGAGAGGCTGGGGTAGCTGACTCTGTTCATAAAAGTGAAATCAAAACCTTAGAAAAAGGTGACAGGATCAAAAGATATAAAACCCTTGTTGATAAAGAAACTACAAGGGTAAAAAAACCCTGCTAGCAGTTATATACAGGCCTCTGAACGTGAAAGTAGCCTGAAAGTGGGATACAAATTACAATCAGAGATGACAAAGACATATAAAATGGGCAACGTTATGATCGTCATGGGAGATATCAATTTGCTGGGAGACTGAGGCTTTTTAAGGCCACACTTGTAGTATTCTGAGTATTCTGGGCCCCTTATCAAAGATGTGCTGGCATTGAAGAGGATCCAGAGAAGGTTAACAAGAATGATTCGGGGAATGAGGGCACTTGCTGGAGTTCAGAATTGGCAGGGCGTGGATCTCATTGAAACCTATAGAATACTGAAAGGCTCAGATAGAATGGATATGGAGAGGATGTTTCCTACAGTGGGTATGTCTAGCAGAGGGCACAGCCTCAAATAGAGGGACATCCATTTAGAACATAGAAGAGATGGTATTTCTTCAGCCAGAGTGTGGTGACTGTATGGAATTCATTGCCACAGACGGCTGTGGAAGCCAAGTGTTTGGGTATATTTAAAATGGAGGTTGATATTTTCTTGATTAGTATTGATGTGCTTCAGATCCACATCTTGTTTCTGCCTGCTCCTGCCCCACTGAACTCGTGTCATCAACTTTTCATTTCCTGATGCAGGATCTTGGCCTGAAATGTCAACTATCCATTTCCCTCCATAATGCTGCCTGGCCCGCTGAGTTCCTCCGGTGTTCTGTTTGTTGAACCAGTGTAATAATATGTTACATTTAGGTCATCTTTCCCTTGTTGAAAAAATAAATGTAATGAGCTCTACAAAGGAATTCCTCATCACTTTCTAGCCAGGAGCAGATTTTACAACAACTTCTGTTTGTCAATCCAGTACTGATTATTCTCATTAAGTCATACTGTTTTCACAGAAGATTTATTGGAAAATATTGTGTAAGTCCTTTGTACAGTAGCAAACAGAGCTTATGTTATATCTCCCAATACCTGCTACCTTAGTCATTGTTCATTTGAAGTGTGCGTCAACTATTTGTTTGGCCAAGTAAGATTTTTCTGGAAGTTTTTAATGTAGTTTGTAGAATGAGACATGAGAAATTCATGAACAGTAGTAGAATAAACCATAAGATGTAGGAGCAGAGTTAGGCCGCTCAGCTTCCGACAAAGGTTTTGCAGATTCCCAGAGTAACATGCACACTGTGCACTCCATTCAGCCATGTATTTGTGATGCAAAGCAACTGCAGAGGATTCTCTACTGTTACTGCATTAATTTTTCTTCTGTTGCTTGCAGCTCTTCCTCCAAAGCCACCTAAACCTATGATGTCATTATCTGCCAATGGAATCAAAGACAGTGGAAGCATATCTCTACAAGATGCTGAATGGTACTGGGGAGACATATCTAGGTGGGTATTTTATGTGCCTCTAATCTTCATCTGCACTGTTCGCTACTTTTTAAAAACAAAACCATTGCCTTGATCCTTGTTAACCATGGGCCGCAGTTGTTACTACTTGTATTTCAACAGAAGCATTTCAAAGTCAGATCAACATAGCTTATAAAAAAAAATGTATTTTCTAGCAAGCAGCATCTTGAAAATTAAGCATGTCCATGAAGGCTTGAACAAGAAAACCAATGACAAATCAGGATTTTCTTGAATTAAAAAAGATACACAATACAAAAAGATGAGGTATCACCATTAAATGCTAATAGAGTTAAAGCATATGATTTGGGGAGGCGTGGTAATGAAGTATTTAGTACAAAACTTTTCAGTATCAGCGACCCAGATTCAAATCCCACCATTATCTGTAAGGAGTTTGTATGTTCTCCCCATGACCACGTGAGTTTCCTCTGGGTGTCCCATTTCTTCCCATAGTCCAAACATGTATCGGTTGGTAGGTTAATTAGTCTTTGTAAATTGTCCCATGATTAGGCTAGGGTTACATCGGGGGAATGCTGGGCAGTGTGTCTCAAAGGACTAGAAGGGCCAACTCGACACTGCGTCACAATAAATAAGTAATTAAGATTTGCAGGCACAGGTTTTGAGAATTGGCTGTCAGCAGAGTTCAAGTCTTTTTCGCCATTTGATCGTGACTGAAGAATACTAGTCTTGCTGTGGTGGTAATATGTTGATTTTTTTTTTTGATAATGACCATTTTGCATAGATAAATCACTTGCTTTAGAGCCTTCTAATCCTTCCACTTTTTTTCTTCACAGAGAAGAGGTGAACGACAAGCTACGTGACATGCCAGATGGTACATTCCTAGTACGGGATGCTTCTACCAAGATGCAGGGAGATTATACTTTGACCCTCAGGTATATAGTAATTCTGAAAATATGAAGTGTTTTCTGACACAGTTGTAATGTATTTCACATCTTTCATTAAGCGAGCAGGGTTCTAGCGAGGATCAGGCTTCAGTTATTGGATTTTAAACATGTTTTTTTGCATGTTACCTGTCAGCCATGCAACATGTCGCACACATTTTGAACCACACATGGACACATCTCTATGCTGCAATTGTACAAAAATCTCCAAGGGCATATAATCAATCTAAGGGGCTTTTTAGTTATTTGGATAGCAGGTTTTGGAGGGATATGGATCAAGGACAAATGAGAGATTTGGTTTAATTTGCCATTAATTTGCACAGAAAATTTGTCCTGTTGTCTATCTCCAGAAGAGATGAGAATTGCTGTTTTAGGTAAGAGCAAGGGAGGTTGAATTGGTAAAAGTTGCAATCCAACCATTGAAGTCAAAAATCCAGATTGGTATTGATTGACAATACCAGATTCCAGTGCTAAAAGAATCCATAATCCATAGGAGTAGCAGTCAGCTTTGTGACCTTTCAGCCTAGGTTGCCATTCAGCAAGTTGTTGAGTGATCCTTTATCTCATGTCTTTTTCCACCTAATCCTTGTATCGAACAATTTCATTAGTGAATCTTCATCATTCTCCATATGCTTGCTTCTAAAGTACAGTCCAAAGAGATCAGCTTCATTACTTAGCATCCATCATCTTTGGAAACAGAATGATGAATGTAGTTAAACATAATTCTCATCATCTCAGCCCAAAATGACTGACCCCTTATTCCCGTACAATAAATCTGGGCAAAGAAAGCACCCTCTTAGACTCTATCCTTAATGTTCCAATGCAATAAATGAGATCACTTCTGCTACTGTCTTTAGGGATCCCCTCATCCAGGAAGCAATTGAATAACTCCACATTATATTGTACAGAGTGAGGATATCCTTGTCTGTCAACACTGAATTTCTACACCTGCTGTGTGTCAGCAAAACCTGATACAAAGGCACTTGTGCTTTTTCATTCTCATATGATCCTCTAAGAATACTTTGGATTTCCAGCATTTGCAGATATTTACAATTAGTTCATCAATTAATTTGTATAGTATTCTTGAATTTTATTTATGTCAGCAATTTGAATGCTGTATTAACCCTAACCTCATTTCTTCCTCTCCCCCCCCCCCCCCCCCCACCCTGACCCATGGACGTTTTCAGAAAATATATTTGGTTATACTCTGGTTTCCTGATAAATAAGTTGATGGTGGGGAAGAGAATGGTGAGCCAGTTTCAATCAAATTTGTTAGCCATCATGTGATATTGATTCTTTGGTTGTTTTGACGGCATACAATCCAGTGTTTATTATCAAATGGATTAAGTGTGAATCATTAGTGGAAGAGCAGCAGATGCTGGAAATCTGACACAAACAGAAAACATGGAAACACTCAGCAAATTAGGTAGCACCCTTGGAAAAGAAAGTGACCAATGTCTCATGTCTGTGACCTTATGGAAATAATTTCATTCAGTGTGTCATGACGTTAGTCACATCTGACTTCCATTCATTTCTAGCTCCAGTCTTAACCATCAAGTTGCAATTGTAGAGTCAATTGCATCAGCTTTTTTCCCCATTTTTGTACCATTAGTTTGGGCTGTCTCTCCTCAAGATTTAATTTGTGGTCTCTCCCATTTCTTAACTGCATACAAGGTTCAACGTAAAATTTATTATCAGAGTACATACATGTAACCATGTGCAACTCTGAGATTCTTTTTCTTGCAGGCATATGTAGCAAATCTGTAGAACAGTAACTAAACAGGATCAATGATCAACAGACTGTGCAAATGCAAATATAAATAAATAGCAATAATTAATGAAAGTGTGAAATAACAAGGTAAAGAGTCCTTACAGTGAGACTATTGGTTGTGGGAAACACTAGAAATAGAATGAATGTAGCTATCCTCTCTTGTTCATAAGCCTGATGGTTGAGGAGTAGTAACTGTTCTTGAACCTGCTTGTGCAAGTCCTGAGTCCTTCTGCTTGATGGCAGCAACAAGAAAACTGCATGGCTTAGGTGGTGAGGATCTTTGATGATGGAGACTGTTTTTCTACGACAATGTTTCATGTAGATGTGCTCAATGGTTGGGAGGGTTTTACTCATGATGTAGTTTGCTGAATCCACAGTGTTTTGTAGGATTTTCCACTCAAAGGCATTGATGTTCCCATGCCAGGCCATAATGCAGGCAGTCAATACACTACTAATGAGGAACATTTTCTTAAAGTCTGCTTCCACACATACACTGAGAACACCTAAACCAGCCTCCCTAATTTTGATTTTTTTTTTTACCACTTTTCAGTCTCAAGTGTTAAGGTTTTTACCCCCATCACCCCAATTTATCATCTTTACTTACAAAGAATCCTTGCACAAATAGCATTCATCAAAGGATTTTCTTTTATTCATATGCCTTCTAACTAACTCATGTAATGTTTCTAAAAACATTGCCAGTCTTGAGCGTATATACAGTCATCCTTTTGAGTGTCAATTTTTACTCCAATTACACTTTTTTAAGCAGAAACTGAAGAGTGCCAATGCAGATTTCTTTCTGCTTCAACTCTGCAAGTTTTTCCTATCTGAAGACAGAGCAGAATTATTTATGCCACTATGACTTCTCAATTCTTACCTATGAAACTCCACACTTGGAAGCACCATGCTTAAACTGCCCTTGGTAATGGCCTTGCAAGCCACCCAGTTAAGGCGTTGTAGGGGATGGGTTTTAAATGCCAGCTTTGTCATTGACAGCCTACATTTCATGACCAAATTGTTGACTGGAAAGTGAGGATCTAATTTTGAAAATGGACGTGGATAGAAGAGGCTTAGTGTAAACAGGAAGCAAGTACCTTGTTATTTTGAATAGGATTTTTTAGTTGTTTCAAGGAATTACACTTAATAGTCTACATTTTAAAAATTTTACTTTTTGATTAAAGTGTTGAGATGAATTGCTTCACTATACTGGATCCCTAGTTTGAATCCACACAAATTGAAATAAAATCTATTTTGTTGACTTGAGCTTAGGTGAATGTAATGACTTTGACAAACCTGGTAGCAATGGATGGCCTTGTGCTGGTGGTGCTATCTACATAGTATTGAAGTTTATGGCATAGAAATATAGAAAGCCTACAGCACAATACAGGCCTTTCAGCCCACAAAGCTGTGCCAAACATGTCCTTACCTTAGAACTACCTAGGCTTACCCATAGCCTTCTATTTTTCTAAGCTCCATGTACCTATCAGGAGTCTCTTAAAATACCCTATCGTTTCCGCCTCCACCACTGCCGCCAGCAGCCCATTCCACGCACTCACCACTTCCTGCGTTTTAAAAAAAAAAAAAAAATAATTCTTATATATACTTTGAGATATAGTTGAATCTGTATCATCCTGCGTTCAGCTGGATGCCTCTGTCCTGGGTCAAAAGTAAATTGCCACTCATAATGCTTAGAATTTTCTCTGATAGTGTTATTCAAACCAAACAATGTAAAAATATTAAACTTAAGATAATCAGTATACTTGACATTGCACCAATTATTCAAGGTGTAGTACATAGGCTACAAGTTACCTTCTCTTTGTGGGCTACTTTCACCATGTTCTGATCTGAGCATCCCTGCTAGATGATTGTTAAACTGGACTGGAGTTAAACTCAAATCTTTGTGGAATAATCTAGTATTCTACTACCAAAGCTGTTCAGGTGTAGTTTAGTTGTGGTATTGATTTATTTTAATGTATTCTTTCAATGAACAACACAAGAACCTTTTATGAACTTAATTGCAACCTATTGATATATTTCTGTATATAGTTTCTCAAATGACTATCTATCTTGCCTTTTACAGGAAAGGAGGCAATAACAAGCTAATCAAAATATACCATCGAGATGGAAAATATGGCTTCTCTGACCCGCTCACTTTTAACTCAGTGGTGGAGCTCATTAACCATTACAGACACGAGTCCCTTGCCCAGTACAACCCAAAGCTAGATGTGAAGTTAATGTATCCAATCTCAAAGTTCCAGCAGGTCAGTTAAGCCTTTGTATTTCTTGTGTATAATATTAGAATCTCTTGATGTGTTACCTTGCTCATCTAACGCTAGAAGATATCAATAAAGTATGGTATCTCCTTTTTCTGAATTTTTAAGTTGTTTATTAAGGGGAATCTGAGATTTAGTGTATTTGAATTTTCAGAAGACATTTGCTAATATGCTGTATGCCTATGTATATTTTATCTCAAATGTGACAAACCATCCTGAGGATCTGATGAAAAATAATACAGGCGTAAAGCAGCTAATTTATGCAATCTCTGCAATCTCTATCAATACTTCGGTGGTCCAAGTTTAATGTAGCCAGGTATACTGACAGTACAAAGCCAGGCAGAAATGATGAGGATGCGAAGTGGCTGGGGGGGAGAAAAAGGGACATGGGAGAGGCTCTCCATTCATCTGGGTCAACTATGAATGTTGCATCCCAGCTGTCACTATGATAAGCAAGCTAGGGCAATACAATATGAAGAACAAGCTATTACCCATCCAGCAGGTTCCTCATCTCCATGCAGCTGATGAATCCAAAGTAACAATAGAGATCGGAGCAGTTTGGCAACAGTGGCGTTGCGGGAGTTGCCAGTCAACATTGAACGTGATGTAGGATTGCCTTAGGAACTCCAGCTCCAGATTTTTCCTCGGGTTTACGCCGTAAGCCTCATGAGTGGGTGTAGCCGCAAATCAGTGGTTTGAGATCAGAGGTTTCCTTCTCCTAGTTGAGCCCCCAGTTATGTCTGACAAGCCCCATGTGCCTGAGATGGGACATGAAGGTTAAGTTAATGTGAAAGTAAATACCAGATGGAACTTAATGAGACATAGGAAGTTTTCCATATTTTTCTTAAAAGATGAGAAACTAGGAAGTTGGTAGCCTGAACGTTTAGGGACACAAATCGTGGAGTTAACATGCAAGTACAGCAAGTTTTAAGAAGATCATGTTTTGGCCTCATCACGAAATGATCAAGTGTACAAGTGCAGAGAAATCGACTTGTTATTAAATGAGACACTGCCCATTTTCTGTGTATATTGTTAGGCTCAGTGCCAAGCAAGAATATACTTGGAGGGAATATGGTGGATCAAGGTGACAAGGTCACATTTAAAGGGTAAATCTTTCAGCACTGCGATTTAGAAAAAAAATGGTTCATCCAAAGGAATCTGAATCTTTAAAGTACTTTATCTATGAATGATATGGAGACTTCATAATTTTGATAAGGAGAGCCACTGGATATGAAAATACTATTAGCATTATCTTACTGAATGGTGAAAGACTCATCAGGCCAGTGGGCAGGCTGAATGACGTACTCCTGTTGCAGTTTCTCATGGGAGTTACTCAATCCTAAGAGAGGTTACTGTAACAGGGCAGTCTGCCGTTTAAAAGGCTGTCCATTAAAAACGCATGCAGTCAAAGTAATGTAATGACAGATCAATCTGTCATACCAAACATTTAATCATAAGTGAATCTGATACATCAGGTGCCTCATGAGTTTTGCCTTATTTCGTAGGCAGATTATTTGAAGCAGAATTCAGTGCAAGTTCTGCTGCCCTGGAATTCAAGTTTTATTTAGGCCTCTGCAATGGGTTTTACTCTGTAATTATAGTATTTTAACAAGTTGTGTTTCTTATAGTCAGTGTCTGGTGAGAAGAAAATTATGGGGAAAATATGTTTTTGGAAATGTAATTTATTTTATGTGATTATTAGCCCTGTCTTCATAGTGAAGCGACTGTTTATTCTATGATCTGCTGTTCACTTTATTAAACAGGATCAGGTGGTGAAAGAAGATAATATTGATGCTGTTGGCAAAAAACTGCAGGAATATCATAACCAATATCAGGATAAGAGTAAAGAATATGACCGGCTTTATGAAGAGTACACAAGGACGTCACAGGTGTGTGAACCAATGCTAGGTCATGTAGTAATATTTGTATTACAGAATACTTGTTAGTCCTTACTTTTTATTCATCAATCCAAATAACAGATGCTACTTTTTGGTCATTTTAGTTGGATAAATGACCAGCAACAATATATTGTAGATTAGTGATAAATTGAAGACCTTTGTCCTTTGTGGTTTGCTTCAAGTCATACAGTATATAAAAGCCAAGTCCTTCAAACTGCACCCTTTGCTTTTATAAAAGCAGTTTTGAATAAAGTTTACTAACTTGTCATTCTCAGATTTGTAAAATCTGTTGCTAAAACCGTCAAAGATTAGATTATATTTTACAAATTCTAAGCTCCCATGCCTTTTAAGGAGGAATAATCTCGTGCTCATTTTAATTAAATTCTGGGTGCACTTGGTTAAGTTTACATTAATGCTTATAGTAATACAATAGTGTTCTACGTGGCTTGATGATATCTGAATTCATTTTAGTAATATTTCTAAGAATTGTAAAACCGCAGCTCTCTTTGGTTTGTTGTCGGATATTGATGCATTTCTCTAAACATAGAAACCCTACAGCACAATACAGGCCCTTCAGCCCACAATGCTGTGCCAAACATGTTCTTACTTTAGAAATTACCTCTGATTACCCATAGCTCTCTATCTTTCTAAGCTCCAGGAGTCTCTTAAAAGATCCTTTTGAATCTGCCTCCACCACAGTTGCCGGCAACCCATTCCACGCACCCACCACTCTTGCTAAAATAACTTACCCCTGACATCCCCTCTGTACCTACTTTCAAGCACCTTAAAACAGTGCCCTCTCGTCTTACCCATTTCAGCACTGGGAAAAAGCTTCTGACCATCCACATGATCAAAAACCTAGAAATGGTGACAACAATGAACTTCATTCTGTGACAGTTACTTGGTGAAGCCATTGTACTGTTGCAAGTGTAGTACTGTGATATAGCATTACAGGTTGAATTTCACAGCACTGGAACAAAGTTCTTTTTAAGCTCTGGTTTACAGAATGGGTTGGAAGCTCAGATCCATGGCTGATAAACTGCATTGTACAGGCTACGTGAGCCGCTTGGCACCAGATCTCTGAGACCACTATCTCAACATGAACATTTAGCTTACCGCTGAAGGAACTCCAGTTAACATTTCAGGCTATGACCCTTCATCAGTCCTGATGATGAGTCATAGTCCAAAACACTGACTGTTTATTCCTCTCCATAGATGCTGCCTTGATCAGCTGAATTCCTCCAGCTTACTCTGGATTTATGACATCTACAGAATCTCTCCTGTTTATTAATAGCAGCAATTAATGGACAAAACTATTGAATTGTTTATAATTTGTTAATTGATCACTTAAAGGTAAAACTGAACTCACTCTTTAACAGGAGATACAAATGAAGAGAACTGCAATTGAAGCCTTTAATGAAACAATAAAAATATTTGAAGAACAGTGTCACACTCAAGAGCGTTACAGCAAAGAATACATTGAGAGATTTCGCAGGGAAGGGAATGAGAAGGAAATTGAACGGTATGCGATTTAATTTTTTTTCCCAAATCATAAATTTATGAAGTAGCGCAGTGAATCTATCACAGTATTCTGTTAACAGGGACCTTCATTTAAAAGTTGCAATACAGCACATGTATCTTTAGTTCATGCCCTGCACCTGACTCCTTTCACTGTACCTTGTGCTTGGAAAATAAGTTGACTTCCTTTTGTCATATCCTTGTCTTAGCAAAATCTACTGTTGCTGTAAATCTGAAATAAAACAAAAAAAAAATGGAGAAAACACTCCACACTCTTCAAAATGGGAAACAGTTATTTTTTCAGGTCAATGACCTTCCATCAGGAGCTAGTGCATTTTTTCTGGTTTTATTCCCCTTGGATCTGTTTTTAAATAAATCCCCAGTAAGCATTCTTTTCCACTGGACTAACTACTCCCCTCATTTGATGTCATCAGCAAACTTCGATAAGTTCAGAATTTGACTATCACTTCACAATAAAAATCTTCTCCATAATGCACTTGTTTGCTAAAAGACTAGGAAGCATAGAAACAGGAGTAGGTCGTACAGCTTGTCCAAGTTATGGATAATCAATGTGTCTGCTTCATCATACCTCAGACTATGCCCCCAAAATCTTGACAACTCAATGAGTGAAATACTTCATTGCTGCCTTCTGTCAATCCTATCTTGAAAATTATCTAAATATGCACAATATTGAAGGCATGAGGTAATGGGGATAATTTCATTTTTGTGAAGTACACTCTGAGTATACCTAGCTTAAGTGAGTAGTAAACTCATTACCTGCAGCAAGTTTCAAAATTTAAGGTAAGCACTCATGAATCTGGATTCGGTTAAAATATGCAATTGGATGGAAGGTGAGTAAATTTTAAAACTATTCGTGGTTCATCCTGGTGTGCATTTGTTACTAAACTGAAGCAAATTCTTCTTTTTGTAATAGGATAATGATGAATTATGAAAAACTCAAGTCTCGTCTTGGGGAGATTCATGACAGCAAGATGCGCCTCGAACAAGATCTGAAGAAACAAGCATCTGATAACCGAGAGATTGACAAGAAAATGAACAGCATAAAGCCAGACCTTATTCAGCTGCGGAAGATCAGGGATCAGTACCTTGTGTAGGTGGCAACACAAAATAAATGACATTGAATTTACCTGAATGAGGGGCAATACTTGGCTGGGTATCACAATAATTAACAACTCAAGATGTCTTGTACCTCTGTTTCTATTTTGCAGATGGCTCAATCACAAAGGAGTGCGCCAAAAACGAATAAATGACTGGCTTGGAATCAAAAATGAAAATACAGACGAGTGAGTGTAATTGTTCTTGTAAATCTTATTAAAACCTTAGACTGAAATAGTAGTATGTTATCCTTGCAATATTTAGAGGTTTCCTTTTGACATTATCAAATTTATAAATGTCGATGTAATCTTTTTGAATCTGAATCCAATACAGTAATTTGAAAAGGTATTTCTACAGAAGTGTGATTTATTTTTTTTTTGGTACCCCCCCCCCCCCATCTTGAACTTAAACAGCTTCTGTATAAACTTCTCCATGTTGTGAGTAATTAAGCTTCAACTTGCACAATTCCCATTTGTTGTGATAATGTAACAAAAGTAACATTAAAGAAACGATGAAAGAGGTAGTTATTTGCAGGGCTGTCTTTCACAAAGAGGAATTTTTGATATTTTGGTGTACTTTGATTTAATAGAAAAAACATAGAAACATAGAAAATAGGTGCAGGAGTAGGCCATTCAGCCCTTTGAGCCTGCACCGCCATTCAGTGTGATCATGGCTGATCATCCAACTCAGAATCCTGCACCTGCTTTCTCTCCATACCCCTTGATCCCTTTAGCCACAAGGGCCATATCTAACTTCCTCTTAAATATTGCCAATGAACCGGCCTCAACTGTTTCCTGTGGCAGAGAATTCCACAGATTCACCATTCTCTGTGTGAAGAAGTTTTTCCTCATCTCGGTCCTAAAAGGCTTCCCCTTTATCCTTAAACTGTGACCCCTCGTTCTGGACTTCCCCAACATCGGAAACAATCTTCCTGCATCTAGCCTGTCCAATCCCTTTAGAATTTTATACGTTTCAATAAGATCCCCCTCAATCTTCTAAATTCTAGTGAGTACAAGCCCAGTCGATCCAGTCTTTCTTCATATGAAAGTCCTGCCATCCCAGGAATCAATCTGGTGAATCTTCTCTGTACTCCCTCTATGACAAGAATGTCATTCCTCAGATTAGGGGACCAAAACTGCATAGAATTTTCTAGGTGTGGTCTCACCAAGGCCTTGTACAACTGCAGTAGAACCTCCCTGCTCTTGTACTCAAATCCTTTTGCTATGAATGCCAACATACCATTTGCCTTTTTCACCGCCTGCTGTACCTGCATGCCCACTTTCAATGATTGGTGTACAATGACACCCAGGTCTCGTTGCATCTCCCCTTTTCCTAATCGGCGACCATTCAAATAGTAATCTGTTTTCCTGTTCTTGCAACCAAAGTGGATAACCTCACATTTATCCACATTAAATTACATCTGCCATGAATTTGCCCACTCACCTAACCTATCCAAGTCACCCTGCATCCTCTTGGCATCCTCCTCACAGCTAACACTGCCGCCCAGCTTCATGTCATCCGCAAGCTTGGAGATGCTGCATTTAATTCCCTCGTCTAAATCATTAATATATATTGTAAACAACTGGGGTCCCAGCACTGAGCCTTGTGGTACCCCACTAGTCACTGCCTGCCATTCTGAAAAGGTCCCGTTTACTCCCACTCTTTGCTTCCTGTCTGCCAACCAATTCTCTGTCCACATCAATACCATACCCCCAATACCGTGTGCTTTAAGTTTGCACACTAATCTCCTGTGTGGGACCTTGTCAAAAGCCTTTTGAAAATCTAAATATACCACATCCACTGGCTCTCCCCTGTCCACTCTTCTAGTTACATCTTCAAAAAATTCTATAAGGCTTCTTATTGTAATAGGGATTGGAAATTTATGAACAAATTAATTGCTTCATTAGTAACTAGAACAAGGAATGGATTATCAGGCTATATTTCCAATGCTTCTAATTTCAGACTCGCATTATTCTTGTGTTATCTTGGCTTTTGTTAAGAGATAGCTAAATACCTTTTTTTTTCTGTGGAGGACTTAACTAATTTTGGAATTGATATCCAATATCCAGGAGTCTCAGATATGGCGATATTGCTTCTCATATTTACAAAGCATAGTTTTGTATCTTTGTGATAACTTCTGGCAAGTACTTGTGTAATTAACTGAACTGGATGCTTTGGTTCTATAGTTGTGAATGTCAGCCTGTTAATTTGAAAAGGTGGGCCTTTAGATATATATTGCTCCAAGAGCAAGAATAGATGATTTCATCTCTTCATGTTCTACATGATGGAGCAAAAATTAGATTGTTTACAGTCAGTTGATCTATTTATATGAGCTTGCTACTCAGTGGTTCAGGGATACCTCTTATTTTGCATGCCATTCTACCATAAGGCATGGGAGCAGAATTAGGCCATTTAGCCCATTGAGTCTGCTCCACCATTCCATCATTGCTGACCCTGGATCCCCTTCAACCACATACACCTGCTTTCTCGCCATTTCCTTTGTTGTCCTGACCAATCAAGAAATAATATGCCAGTTTAATGCTCTGAAAACACTGCAGTTTTGTGCAACTAGGTTTCCTTTTTAGAAACAAGAGAAAATTTGCAGATGCTGGAAATCCAAGCAACGCACACAAAATGCTGAAGGAACTCTGTAGGCCAGGCAGCATCCATGGAAAAAAACGACAGTTGATGTTTTGGGCCGAAACCCTTTGGCAGGACTGGTTTCAGCATGAAATGTTGACTGTACTTTTTCCATAGACGCTGCCTGGTTTGCTGAGTTCCTCCAGCATTTGTGTGTGTTGTACCTTTTTTGAAAGCTTGGTTTCCAGTCACAGCACTAAGTATTTTAAAAACTGCAGTGATAGAAACATTTAAACTATTAATCTTTTGATGCAGTGTCATTAATGCTATAATTGAAATTAAGTTATAAAGTGACAGATTGCTCATGTCACACCAAGAACACTGAGGGCTTCATAGAGTAACTTGATATGTACAATTTCACCTTAGCACATACTTCATGACTGAAGAAGACGAAAACCTCCCTCACTATGATGAGAAGACGTGGTTTGTGGGAGCCATTAATCGAACACAAGCTGAAGATTTGCTTCGAGGAAAATCAGATGGTGCCTTCCTAATCAGAGAGAGCAGTAAAAAAGGCTGCTATGCCTGTTCGGTGGTGTAAGTAACTTTTATGTTTGTTTTTAAGAAGTATTTTTTTTAAACCAATAAGTATTTGCCTTCCTCACCACCAACTCAACCTTCAAATTAACCTTTAGGGATTCCTAAATCCCTTTGCACCTTGGATTTTTGAATTTTCTCTCAATTTAAAAAATGGCCTACACTTTTCTTTCTTTTACCAAAGTGTATGTCCACACAGTTCCACCTCCCACTTTTTTGCCCATTCTCCTAATCTAAGTCCTTCTGCAGTCTCCCTGCTTCCTCAACATTACCTGCCCCTCTGCCTGTCTTTGTATCATCCACAAGCATGATGGGATATGTAGTGTCATTTGATGCGATGGAGTACACAGGACAGGATTCAATGATGACCATATGTTTTATTTGTGATGTGTGGTAAAGACCTGACTTATGCAAGATGGGTATCTTAAAATGTTTTGGATATACCAATTCATTTCTACTATTCCTGTTCCATCTTGTTCTAAGAAGACACTTTCCTTTCTGTCAGAAGTTTTTCTAATTTTTCACTCATCCAATTTCCACAGCTTGGGGCCAGACCTAGGGCGAGTCTTGTCCTATGGGAAGCTAGCATTTCAGAGCTGGTATCAAGGGATATATTGAAGGCTCTTTGTCTACACGCTCTGGCACATGACCAGTACTCTATGGGACACACTGAGCAGTTCGATATGCTTCAGAAGGATGATTGTGTTGAAAAAGAATGCCTTTGTGCTGCATTCACAATAAACCTCAGTAAAAATCTAAAATCTTGCTGCCTCAAAGAATTAAAGCAGTCTTTCTTTTGGGTGGAAGACTTTGGTAGCACTTTGACCATCTGCACGGATAAATTTCTATTAATAGTTACCAATGTAACACATGGGCATAAGTTTATATGGGAGGTTTTTTATTAATTTACTGACTGTCTTAAAAAAATCCACATGAAGGAGACATAGTTGTGCAAAAGAGCTGAATTTAATTTTTTTTTAATTGCTTGCAATTGCTAATGAACTTTACTAGACGTTCACAATAAAAAAAACACCATTGCATTTACACTGACAGAAACAGAAATATTAGTGAGTTAATGGGAATGTTCCCAACATTTTTATGTGTAAGTGAAATCTTTCAATTGTACTTCATGTGTGATCAGTATTTGTACTTGTACAACAGGAACAATTGCAAACAGTTGATTGCCAGGTCTAATAAAGATATATAAGGGACACGATCTACTTTTTTTTGTATAAAAGTTAACAAAGGGATATGATAGCTTTTGAAGATTTGGAAGGAAATCTTCATTTTCACATTCAGCACTAAATGAGACTTTTATTGGTATTTCCAAGTAACTGGAAGGAAACTGAAACTGATCTTTGGACAATGAATTTGGAGCAATAGTATTTGAACCAAAGGGAATATCAGTTAAGATTCTTCTTGCCGTGCATTCTACCTACAGACAAAAATTGAATTTTTCAATAAATCACTTGTGAATGGTGTATAGGGAGGAGTGAGGTAATCAGAAAATAATGGCAGGATACAATAAATACGGAAGTATTAATACAAATTTTTCTGTCTAAATACCAGTGATTAAATAGCAATACTAAATAGCAGTGATTACAGGATTCAATATGTTTAGCATTATTTGAAATAACTAGATTTATTTGTGTTTAGTTACATGTTGCCAAAATATACAAAATGCATTTTATCCATTTTAATGTTCCTGAGCACCATTGAATGAAAGGAATGTTACTTGAATAAAATGTGCTGTAATAAGATTTTCTCACTGATTTGTTTCATTTTCTCTTATAGTGCTGATGGAGAAGTAAAACATTGCGTGATTTATAGCACGCCAAGGGGTTATGGATTTGCCGAACCATACAATTTGTACAGCACGCTTAAAGACCTGGTGTTGCATTATCAACAAACTTCACTGGTCCAGCACAATGACTCTCTGAATGTGAGACTGGCTTATCCTGTCTACAGTCAGATGCCCTCTCTGCGCAGATGAATGTTCAAGAGTTGGCCATGAAAGATTACAGAATACTGAGGGCATTGTACTTGGCTGCTTTTGCACAGTGAGTACAGAATGTGAATCAGGACAGTGGTGTACTCAGAGTTCAGGTGACCTGGTGCTACCTAAACTCCAACTGTGACTTTGTTTTCAATCAGAGAGAAACAAAAAAAAACTGGAAATGTATCTAATATTTTTCTTTTGGTTTTTGTTTTGGTGTCATTCGTGTGGAGCTGAAACTTTAGTCCAAATAATCTGGTGCTGATGGCTCTGGGCTATTCATCTTACGAGTTTAAAATTCTCCAGCTTTCAGATGTTCTTTTTCATGGAACAGCCAGTAAGAGCTCTGATAGTCTTAACTTCAAATCTTTACAACATCTAGTGCAACTCTTACAAGAGACCCAATGTATGAAGAAGACTTATTTACGTTTTTAGTTTAGTCAACATATTCTTCTTGAACTAGACTCGACCAGATTATCTGATTTCTTTCACTCGTTGGATGACACTGAACTTGGTGTGAAAGAAGACCAAAGGCATTCAGGAGAGCTTCTGACAAAATAAACTCTTGAAATTTGGAAAAAAAAACGTTGCACAATGGGTCGCTTTTCAATGTACTGGAGTACAAGTAAAAAAGAAATACAAATAAAGAACATTTTATGGCTTCTGTGACTCTAGAGCTCTTCACAAAAAATATAACCAAAATGAAAAGACCAGGGCATCTTTTGATGTTGGTTTTAGCACTTAATATTCAGTCAGATGTCTGCAGCCGCACATATTTGCACCAAAATTTGTGTTTTTAAAGAATAAAAACACTAATGCGTAATGTTATTAACATAACCTTGAAATTTTGCAGTTTTGTTTTGATTAGTCATACATAACCCATAAGGTAAGCTTCAGATCTTAGTTGTAAGAAGGCACTTACTTTAAAGGTACTTAAAATTTGAGTTAAGAGGGAAGTGAGCATTGCTTGAAACAAAATACTTTTGTTTCATTGCTCAGGAGTGGAAAGTGCAATTTGTAATGCTTCTGGATGGCAAAGAAAGATCATGTTGCTTAAAGGGAGTATTGGGAAGAATGGTTATGGGAGTACTAAATTGGTGGGTAGTTACAATTCTAATAGAAAACACAAGCTGAATTACTTTTCATATTCATGGAATCAGATTTATGAAATTTGGCTGGAAATGTACAACAGTAATTTTTTTGAGTTGGATGGAATTCTTTGTAGATTATGTGAACAATTTAAGTGAAGCAAGAGACTACTTGTTAAATCCACTGAGCATGCTCCCTAATATACCATGTTTTAAAAATATTAAAAAAAGTTGAGGAAGCAAGTCCCCTTAGATGCACAGGGCATTTTGTTTAGGTATGTGCAATTCAAATTAAAAAACATTTTACAGTTCTTTTTCCAAAAGAATAAAATGATGGCAGCTAATTTTCTGCAATAATTGTCTCTTTCTTGAATCTAATATTTGCTTCAAATTCATTTTAGGAGCTGGATCAGTCATTTCATAATATATTTAGAAGTATTTTTGACCTTTTCCTGTCTCCTGCCAAAACTTTGAGATCTAGCACAGCTAGTTTTCTTGAGTAATAATTTGGTTCTCCAAATTTTTCCCCTCTGTTGCACTCCCCTCTATTACTCCATTTATGCACCAACAAAAATACTGAAAATGCTATGTTCCTTTTTTGTTATGAATAAAAGCAATGGGCTCTCTTTGAGAAACATAATTCTTTTGAAACTTACCTCCAGCATTTAGAGAGAGCCAAGGTAAGTTTTCTGTATTTCTGGTTCCTTTCCCAGATAATTTAAGAATTTACAAAACCTATTAAATGGTCGGGATTTCTTTTTCTAGCCATCCAGATGCGGTTGATTTTAAATATGTAGCGGTTTTTGATGTTGTTGCAGACAACTGATGCACTATGTATCAAGTTATTTTAACAGTGAAGTTGGCAGAAGTAGGGGCAGCTTAAAGTCTTGAGGGCAACTAGAACTAAATAAAACATTGAAGTTTTATTTTGTAAGGATCCCTGCTACACTGCAAGTAATGGCAAAAGTAGAATTAGCATATTATTACTTCACTGTGCACAAGCTGGTACTTATCCGGCATATATGAACGGTGTGGCTGTTAACTGTTGCCCATTTACTTAAAAAAAAAAATCTTTTCATGGTACTTAAGCAATCTTATTTCTGTTATTGAATGTTTTTATTTGTACTGGTAAAGAAAGTTGGACCCTGGAGCATAGTAGAACTTTGCTTCTTGGATTCATGGGAGGGGCTTGGGGATGGTATTAGTGGTAGTAGGTGATTATTATTAAGTACTTCTGAAAGGTATTAAACGGCAGATGAGAAGCACTTAGACTCGAGTGTTCTTGCTAATATTCAGATAATGTTTTTAGTGGGTATATTGCATTTTACCCTTTTCTGAGAAAGTGTTTAAACACCAAGTCTGGGTAATTTGGTCACATTTTTAGGAAATGCTTTTAATATCAAAACTTTGCAAATTGAGTCCTTTCGGAAAGTTGCAGGAATATTGATTCGTTGTATTGATGTTATGGATGCCAATACACATTTTTATTTATCCCCTGCCATCCATAGTGTCTTGCAAATATGTGCAGTTTTAATTATTATAAACATGAATAGGAATGATATACAGTCCATACCAAATCTGCCAGTGAAGTGTTATGCTCTGAGGTGTGGATCAGCTACAGCTGGTATTCTCCAGCTGGATTTAAGTCTTCAGTTTGGAATATTTCCTCAGTTGTAGAGAATTCCTGACAGATGATTGGAAGAAGTAAAGGAAATTAAAATGGAGAACAATCTTGACTGCGATTGGTGTTTATTGATGATGACATTATTCTCCCGTCTGTCCAACTCTTGCAGCCAATAGAGACAATGGCAGAAAATGAAGAAAAGAGGAGATTTTTCAAAGTGCAGTTGTGAGTAGGAGTAGGACATTGGGATGGAAAAGAGTAGGAATGTCCTGAAACTTTTAAAATACTTTTTTACCAATCATGTTTAATAAAATGGCAATAAAATAACGTGCAGACTACTCAGAACATGCTGTCAATTTGTATTGAGTTCAGTTAAGATAAATTTGAAAGTGCTATATTAAAATTAAAAATTGCAATATTTAACCTGATTTTTCCAGATGAATAGTTCAATCTATCATCAATATTTTTTTCATATGCTTATGTAGTAGCCAACAATTAAACAAAATTTGAAATAAGGTGCCATAAGGGCTAAAATATATCATATTTCTTGACTTGCTCTTAAGGATTGTTTCTTTCCCACCTACCCTGTTCTCCTTCTACCCATTCAAACTGCACAGACTGACTCTTCTGTGCCCATAATTGGTAGAAGGGGAGATCAAACTCTCTTGAAGCTGTTGCTTCTGAGGAGGTGAATGAGAGGGAAGGAATGTGAAATGGGATGCTTTTTACCAAGGCACCTTATTGCAGGCGACATTCTGATGCTTCCTTGGAACAAATAAATCTTTCAAGACATCTTGAAGTTATTAACATACATGATTTGTAATGAAACTACGTAAACTGGAATACCTAATGAATTGTTCTTTACTGGGATTAAAATACTAACTCGATGAAATTTCTCATAAACTGAGTGGGTTTGGGGAGAAAGCTTGGCAGGTGGAACTGGAGCTTGCAGCTATAAAGGCCACTTCTTTACATCGCCATTTTACTTTAAATGACCAATGATCTTGACTGAAGAAGTTTTATTGTAGCAGAAAACATGGTTTATGAAGTGTTTTCAATTTTACAGCAAAATGATTTTTAACAAAATCCTTGTGTTATTTGAAAGGGGGAAAGTTGATTAATTTCTGTGTTATATTTTGTATTTTCAGTTATTGTTTAAAAGCCATATCCATTCACTTTTTGAAACTTCTCAATTTTGATTTTTAAATAAATTTCACCACTTTTGAACATGAAATAAATAATTAAAAGCCAGCAGGAATAAAACAATTAAGAGCACCTGGTTGCATAGGAATATTTCATCCTTTCAGTACTGGGATCTTGATTTGAATGTAGTATGAGCTGGTAGAATGGACATTGCCCTTTTGCCATGTGCTAGGGAACAAAGTAAAATGTGTTTGTTAGTTAATGCTTAGTCCCCAAAGAACAGAGGTCTGGGAATTAAAATTACTTGTTAATTGGTACCCAATTAAGTAATAACTGCTTGAACCACAAAGTGGTGATGGTATTGAAAATGAAATGTATTAAAATCTCAGATTGATAGGAGGTTGACAGGAAAGGAATGGCGATGAAAGCATAGCAAAAGGAGTTTTACTGTATAATCTGGCATATTGTGCTTGATTTGACTGTTTAATACTGATAACAAAGTGGTTTTCATTCTTGTTGCAATAGACAAAGCTGGCACAAACCGAGCCTTCAAAATTGTGTGCAACTAGTATTTCCCCTTCTCCCAGTGTATGACTGTAGCATCAAATTAAGCAAATGAGGATGGAACTTAAACATGTGCATAGCTTACCAAATTAAGTACCCGAAAAAAATGGCAGATAAACCTTAACTCATAAGTGTGAAAAGCATCGACGTTCTGCACAAAATAATATTAAAACTGCAAAAGTTCTGTTTAATTAAGGTCAATATCTCCAGTAAAATAATCACATCAATCCCTGCCAAAATTATTGAAAAATGAAGCCCTTTAGTACATTCCACTATGGTATTCTTAGTTCCAAAATTTGGAATGTGATTTTTAATCCACTGCAGTCTTTCCAAGTTGCTCATTTAGCACTGAATTAAAAGCTATGTTGAGCTCAGTATTCCCGTCCATTAAATTAGTTTGCACTTTGAGCTATTAATGCTGATTGCAGATTTATTTGGGAAGGGAGAGGAAGTAAATTTGTGTACTTTCCAGCATTGCTATCTACTGCTACCTGATCTTTTGTAGCATTGGTTTTCCTACACTTGTGAAGAAAGCACATTTATTTATAAACAGTTGACAACACAGAATTCCCAGCTTGGTAGAAACTCCTAATGATGGGACAATGCTGTGATTCCAGTGGCATCGTCACCAATTGTTGACTTAGTGTTGATTGATAACTTTTTATGCCTTTCTAGTCAGTATTGTATTTGCACATTTTTATTTCAAAATAAGTTAGGTGCAGAAAAGTGTGCTTTCAAGTTTTTTTTAATGAACACTTTAAAATTCTAGCCTGATATACTTGCCTCATTTGAATTATTATATTCTTTGATCATTTTAATTTTGGATTGTTTTGGTTCTCTGCAGGACAGAAGGCTTACATGATTTGTTCCAGGCAGTGAAGTAAAAAAAACACATTGTGCATTCTTCTTTTCAATTTTGCTCTCTCATTTTCATTGTGTCATCACTTTCAAACTTTATCTTTCTCTTGCTCAAAAATTTCATGTGGAAATTTCATGCACTTTTCAAAGACAAAAACCCAGCATGTAACTTAAGTATGTTGACTGTTGTATCTGTGTAATTCAACTTTGTTCTGTCTGTAAATGGTGTAGTTTTAATATGAACTTATGTAGCTTACAAGAAAAGGTCACATTGTGCATTACAACTAATAGAGTAGCATTTTGCTCCCATTCCTGGTATGTTATACTTTACAGAAAACTGTATCTGCACTAGGTTGTATCAATTGTGCAAATCTGTTCCTATTGGTCATTTGTGACACCAATAACAGGTCACAGCATGTATGGGATTTTCTGCATTAGAAGCATTCTCTGTGTTTCACTCTACACACAGTAACTGCTACCGTCTTCACAACTGGTGATATTTTTCCTTTTTTTGTCAAGTTGCCATAACTTCATATTATTCATCTATCTTGAAGAATAAAAATGTATTTTGTTGAGAAGCAGTGTGAACGGTTTAACTTTTTAACGAAAATAAAACCGATTTCACTTACTAATTTCTACTTTTGCACTGTTGATTGTGATGTCCTCCTCTATGTTGGGGGAAAAATAGTTCAGTACAATTCCTACATAAATTTGCACCAAAGAAATTCTCACAAGATACCTTTGCAAATCTATTAGATTCTATAAACGCCTTCAGGATGCTCTATAGAAACACTTGGGAACTTGTGTAATAGAAAAACAATGCAGACTATAATTTTCCATTTTAAGTGGAAGTAATTAATCATAAACTGGAAAAGTTCACTGTAATGAAAATAAAGCAACTGTGCTAAATAATTTAATAATCTGATTTCTTCAACTGCTTGGATAGATCTGGAAAGTTTCAGGAATAGTAAGTAAAATTCTTTAGAGTAAACATTTAGCACAAATAAATGAATTTGTAACCTGAAAGGATTTGCATTCCTCCAAAATGTTTTGGTTGGAGTTCCATGCTGTTTTAATAATGGATAAATCAAAATACCGAATAATTTGCTTCCTCTATTAGAAATATGATGCCATTCAGCATGATTGGTTGTAAAATAATGGGAGTCCCAGGTTCACAAACCAGTTTTCTACAATGTCATAATATTATACTGACGTCATGTTTGTAATGATGTCTAAGACTTAATTTCTATATCTTCCATTTTACTTAACAAGCTTTAGCTGGATAATTGTATGTACTTTTGTAGGAAACAAATCTGTTAGTAATGAGTATTCCAGTAATGAGAAAGACTTGGTTTATATTTTTAAAAACTCACTAGATTTAAGAGAAGGCTATAATATCTGGCATAATGCATTATATTGGATTAGGAGAAGGCAGGGGGATCTCTGAAAATAGTAGTGTAGTAGATGAGATAGCTGAAATTTAAAGAAAGCAAGTCCCAACGGGCAGGAAAGGGACCAAGAAAGGTCTGATAGGGCAAAATGCATTTATTTTAATGTATCAAGACAGCTAATCGCAGAGTATGGATTGACACATGAGTTGTGATATTACTATTAGGGAAATGTGGTTGTGGGATGGATAGAATTGACAGCTCAGTGTTCTGGAGTATAGACAGTAGAAGTATGATAAAGGGGGTAGTGCTTTTGTTGGAGCAAGTAGGGAGAGGGAGAAGGTTGATGCTTTTGCTGCTGCTTGTGGGTGGGAGGGGTGAGGGGGCTTAGGGTTTTCATATTTCTATCATTGTTTTTTCCTGTTTTGTGGAGGTCTGCAAGAGTAAAAATTACAGGTTGTATACTGTATACAATCTCTGATATTAAATTGAACCATTGAGGTATGAGAGAAGGGAGAGTTGTGTTAGGCATTGCAGTACTTGTAATGTTAGTAGGGAATGAAGGTTCAATGAGTGTACATGGTAGACCTTTAGTGTACTAGGCAACTGCACACAGAATTGGCTCGGTGAAAGGAATGAGAGTGATACTGAGCAGTAGTATTTTTTTCTCCAGAAAGGATGCCTATAACCACTGATTTGCCACAAGGATTGGTGTAGGGTCCCTATTGCTAATCATAAATGATTTGGATGAGAATATAGGTAGCATGATTAAGTTTGTAGATGACACCAAAATTGTCTTGTGGTGGAAGTGATGAACGTTCTCTTCATTTTACAACAGGATCTAGATTAACTGGGAAAGAGGGCAAAGTGAAGACAGATGGGTTTTAACTTAGACAAGTGCAAAGTGAAACCAGGACAGGCCTGGGTTAATGTTGTAGAACAGAGGGATTCCAGAGTGCAAGTTTGTAAGTTCCCTGAAAGTAGTGACAGAGTTTGGATGTCATGTTACAGCTCTGTATGATAGTGATGAAATTAGATATGGAATGTTGTGTGCAGTTTTCACTGCTACACTTCAGGAAGGATGTGATTCAGCTAAGACAATGCAGGAATAATTCATAAGGATGAAATTGGGTTTGGAGGGCTTGAATTATGAGGAGTGATGATAAGCTGAGGGGCAAAGGTTAATAAAAATGTGGACATAGATAAAATAGATGATCTGTGTCTTTTCCCCAAGGTAGTGGAATCTAAATTGAGAGGGCATAGGTTTGAGATGAGGATTTTTTAAAAAAAAGATTTGCCACATGAGCATTGAAACATAGAGTGAAATGTATTGTTTGCTTCAAAACAAATCAGATCAGTGAGGATTTTGCAGTGTCACCGTGCTTCTGGCACCAACATAGCTTGCCCACAACTTACTAATCTTATACACCTTTTAGAATGTTTTCACATTCAAGACTACAAGAGGAATTTGTAGTGGTGAGTATAATTACAATGTTTAAAAAGACGTTTGGATGGGGAAGGTTTAGTGTGAAGTGGGCCAAATACGAGGCAAATAGGACTAGCTCATGGAGGCACCTTAATCAGCATGGATGAGTTGGACCCAAGGTTTTTGAAAAGTAATTACATAGGGGGAAAAGGGCTATGCTTTCACCAGTAAGTGAAATTGCACAACCCAAGCTGTTGATCTACCATGCATTAATGTATTATGTTGTGATTGAATGACGCGGACCACACAAGTGCAACTGCTAAAAAGGAGTTCAATTACACCAATAAGTATCTAATACTTTATATAGTACTGAATAATAACATTTGGTTTCAGACTTACAACTCTGAAATGAGCCCTCAGTCCGGGACTTTTGTCTATCCACATTAATCCCATTTCCCTGCATTAGGTCCATATGTTTCTATGCCTTATTTGGTTATGAACCTGTCTAAATGAGTATCTGATCTCCAATACCATCTCTGGCAGCAAAATCCAGATATCAACCAGTCTGCTTATATTTAGCATAATGCTCTTCAGTACCAGTGAAGGGAGTTCCAATTCCTGCCGGTGCCTGTAAGGAGTTTTACATTCTCCCCATGACTGCATGGGTTTCCTCCAGGTGCTCTGTTTTCTTCCCACAGTCCAAAGATAGACCAGTTGGGAGGTTAATTGGTCATTATAACTAATCCCCTGATTAGGCTAGGATTAAATCAGAGGATTGCTGGATGGTGCAACTCGAATTTATCTAAATAAATAAATACATAAATATCCTACCAGTACTGTGGTGACCATGAATGTGTGCTATATTTAAAGTGTAGACTAACCAATGTTTCAGCATAATCTCTCAATTTTTATATTCTGTGCCCCAACTTGTGAAGGAAAGCATGCATTATGCCTCCTCACCGTTTTTTTCCACTATCAGGGAACCATGGACTTGAACCCCAGATCAGGTTTATTACCACCGGCATGTGACGTGGAATTTGTTAACTTAGCAGTGGTTCAATGCAATACATAATCTAGCAGAGAGAGAAAAATTATAATAAACAAGTAAATCAATTGCATATATTGAATGGATTTAAAAAAACATGCAAAAACAGAAATACTGTATACTTAAAGTGAGGTGGAGTCCAAATATTCAATGTCCATTTAGGAATCAGATGGCAAAGGGGAAGAAGCAGTTCCTGAATTGCTGAGTGTGTGCCTTCAGGCTTCTGTATGTACCTCCTACCCGATGGTAACAGTGAGAAAAGGACATGCCCTGGGTGCTGGAGCTTCTTAATAATGGACACTGCTTTTCTGAGTCACCGCTCCCTAAAGATGTCCTGGGTATTTTGTAGACTACTACTGCCGAGTTCCTCCAGCATGTTGTATGTGTTGCTTTGACCACAGCATCTGCAGTGTACTTTGTGTTTACCCAAGATGGAGCTGACTAGATCTACGGCCTTCTGCAGCTTTTTTCAGTCCTGTGCAGAAGCCCCTCTGTACCAGCCAGTGTTGCAGCCTGTCAGGATGCTCTCCATGATACATCTATAGACGTTTTTGAGTGTATGTGTTCACCTGCCAAATCTCTTCAAACTCCTAATGAAGTATAGCCACTGTCTTGGCTTCTTTTTCACTACATTGATATGTTGGGACCAGGTTAGATCCTCAGAGATCTTGACACCCAGAAACTTGAAGCTGCTCACTCTCTCCACTTCTGATCCCTCTGGGATTGGTATGTGTTCCTTTGTCTTACTTTTCCTTAAGTCCACAATCAGCCCTTTCGTCTTACTGACATTGAGTGCCAGGTTGTTGCTGCGGCACCACTCCACTAGTTGGCATATCTCACTCCTGTACACCCTCTAGTCAGCACCTGAGATCCTACCTACAATGTTTGTATCATCAGTAAATTTATAGATGATATTTGAGCTATGCCTAGTCACAGAGTCATGGGTATATAGAGAGTAGTGCAGTGAATAAGCACATGCGCCTGAGGTGCACCAGTGTTGATTGTCAGCGAGGAGGATATGTTATCACCAATCTGCACAGGTTGACCATAGACCATAAAACTAGGAGCAGAATTAAGCCACCTGGCCCATCAAGTCTGCTCTGCCATTCAATCAAAGCTGATCCTTTTTTTACTTCTCCTCCTCAACCCCAGTTCCTGGCTTTCTCCCCATAACCTTTGATTGGTTCCTGATTGGACATGGCATCAATCTCTGCCTTAAATACACCAAATGTCCTGGCCTCCACAGCAACATGTAACAACAAATTCACCAGCCTTTGGCTAAAGAAATTTCTCCACACGTCTGTTTTGAAAGGGTGCCCCTCTATCCTGAGGCTGTGCCCTCTTGTCCTAGACTCTCCCACCATTGGAAACATCCTTTCCACATCTACTGTGTCTAGGCCTTTCAACATTCAAAAGGTTTCAATGAGATTTCCCCCCCCCCCCTCAACCTTCTAAAGTCCAGCGATTACAGACCCAGAGCCATCGAATGTTACTCATATGATAACCTTTTCATTCCTGGAATCGTCCTTGTGAACCTCCTCTGGACTCTCTCCAATGCCAGCACATATTTTCTAAGATGAGGGGCCCAAAACTTCACAATATTCAAGGCAATGTCTCACCAGTGGCTTTATCAAGCGTCAGCATCACATCTTTGCTCTTGTATTCTAGACCTCTTAAAATGAATGCTAACATGGCATTTGCCTTCCTCACCACCAACTCAACCTACAAGTTAACTTTTAGGGTGTCCTGCACAAGGACTCCCAAGTCCCTCTGCATCTCAGATTTTTGGATTTTCTCCCCGTTTAGAAAATAGCCTGTACATTTATTTCTACTACTAAAGTACATACCCATGCATTTTCCAACATGTTTTGCTTCTTGCACCACTCTCAGTAAACTCTAGAGACAGCTGTGTGTGAAAATCCCAGGAGATCAGCAGCTTCTGAGAAGCCCAAACCACCTTGCCCGGCACCAATAACCATCAGACATTGAGTTCCCATTTCTTCTCCATTCTGATATTTGGTCTAAACAACAACTGAATCTCTTGACTGTGTCTGCATGCTTTTATGCATTGAGTTGCTGCCACATGATTGGATGATTAGATATTTGCATTAACAAGCAAATGTACTTAGTGGACACTGAATATATATTTAAGCTAATTTTGTTTGCCAGCATTAGAACCCATCCTTCTAAACTCTTGTTATCTGCATATTTGTCCACATACAACCGAAATGTTTCTATCTCAATCACTTCCTTTGATAGCTAGTTCCATTTGTTGTGTACGTGTGTGTGAGAGAAAGAGAGAGGTAAATAAATATTTTTTAAATGCATTTGGGTTTTTATTAAACCTTTCAACCCTAATCTGGAAACCATGTGCTCTAGTTTTTCATTTCCGTACTCTGGAGAGGAAGGCCACTCACCCTATCCATACACAGCATGGTTTTATTTACCTCAGTGAGATCATCCTCCTTGAGTCCCGGCAACATCCTTGTAAATCACTTTTGCACTACTTCCAGTTGAATCACATCCTTCCTCTTACAGGATGGCCAATACGGAAGGCAATGCTTCAAGTGTGGCCTTGCCAATATTTTGTAAAATCACACCATAACCTTGCAACTTCTATAATCAATACCCTGAGTGATGAAGGCTATTACGCCAAACACCGCTGCCACTGCCCTATCCATCAGTGATCCCATTCTAAGGGAACTGCACTTGTACTCCAAGCTTTTTGTTCGACAGGGGCCTTTCACTTGATGTCAGATTCCTACATTGGTTTGTCTTTTTAAAATGTAATACTTCGTATTTTTAGCAATGTAATTCCATTTGTTATCCCTCTGCCCACTTACCTTGCTGATCAAGGTACAGCTTCATTCTTGATACTTCTATTCACTGTCGACCTAGCTTAGTGTCATCTGCAAACTTCTTAACTGTTCCACATATTCTCATCTAAATTATTAATATTGATGTCAAAAAGCACCAACCTCTTTGGTAC
This sequence comes from Hypanus sabinus, assembly GCF_030144855.1. Classification (NCBI taxonomy): domain Eukaryota; kingdom Metazoa; phylum Chordata; class Chondrichthyes; order Myliobatiformes; family Dasyatidae; genus Hypanus; species Hypanus sabinus. The sequence goes on along the minus strand of NC_082716.1, from coordinate 41,120,290 downwards.
ACCACTAGCCACTGACTTTCAGTATGAGAAACCTCCCTCCACTGTTACCCTTTGTTTCTTACTATCCAGCCAATTTTGTATCCAGTTTGATAGCTCTCCTTGGATGCCATGCAATCTCACCTTCTGTACAGTACCTTATCAATACCCTTATTGGAACCCATACAGCACATCTACCACCCTCCCCTCCCACCTTCCTCATTGCGTAATCAAAAAATACAATCACATTTGTAAGATAAGCCATGTTGACTTCCCCTAATCAACTCATGTATTTCTATATGTAAGTATAGCTTATCCCTCAATGTTTTTCAGGTCCTTACCTACCACGGATGTTAGGATAACAGGTTTTAATTAGTGGGTCTATCATTATAACCCTTCTTAAATGCACAACATTTGCTACCCTCCCATCTTCTGCATCTTGCCTGAGAATGGTAAAGTTCAAATATCTCAGCAAAGGCTCCCGCAATTTCTTTAGCATCTCCTAGTGTCCTTGGATATACGTCATCTGGACCTAGAGATTTGACTACCTTCATATATTGTTGACTTACACAAAGAACTAGAGTTGCAGCACAGATCCTTGAGGCACACAGCTAGATGCAGGTTTCCAATCTGAAAAATATCCTTCCACTACTTCCTTCTGCTTCCTGTCATCAAGCCAACACTGAATTTAATTACCCAACTCATCTTGGCTCCCATGTGCCATAAATATTTTTGTCTAGCCTAACATCTCGGACTGCGTTGATATGGGATTTGACAATGTTTACCATCCCGTCCTTAGCAGTCTTGTTTGTTACCACTTCAAAAACTTTGCCAAATTAGGAAGGATTTATTCTACTTAAAGTCATGCTGACTGTCCCTGATCACCCCCTGCCTTTCCAAATGTACATAAACCCTATCCTTTAATATTTTCTCCATGTCCCTACTACTGATAAAAGCTTCACTAGCCTGTAATTAACTGACGTATTGCTAAGACCTGTCTTAAGTAAATGAACATTAACTTTCCTTCTGTCATCTGGCACCTTGCCTTGCCTTTAGCAAATGAAGATGCAAACATTTCTGTAAGGGTTGTAACTACCTCCTCCTTGTTTCCCACAACATTCATGGATAACTCTCATCCAGCACTAAGGACCTAAGAACCCTATCTGACCTGTTCTAGACTATCTACATACTTCTTCCTGACTTCACTATATTTCATAAATACAGAAAAGTATTTATTTGGAACCTTGCAGAGATCACCTGGCTCCACACATAGATTACCCCTTTAATCCCTAAGGACACTCTCCCTTTCCTAGAGTACCAAAATTGTGAGGCTGAAAAAGTGTTCATCTCTTTTGTAATTACCGTGCTAACTCTCCTCAGGTGCAATACTGTGTATTACCTTACCAACTCTCCCAATTTGTTAATGCGGAAAACTGAAGGATTTATAAGAAAATATATTTCCTTCTCTGTGAGGTACAACAGTGTGGTAGATTTTCAACAGACCAAACTAAAATGAATACAAAAGAGCATTCAAGACAGTCAGGGAAATGATAATGGAGAAACACAAATCTGGGGAAGGGTACAAGACCATCTCAAAGGCACTGAACACACCTCGGAGCTCAGTGATGCCCATTGTGGAAAAAGTGGAAAAAATATGAAACCACAGCTACACTGCCTAGGTCAAGTCCTCCCCTCTAAACTTAGTTGCTGGAGCAGTCTGGCACTTGCAAGAGTGGCTACTGTGACACCAACAGTCACACTGAATGGGATACAGAAGTCAGTGGCTGCAAATGGAGTTCAAGATCATGGCTGCACAATCTCTAAGGCCTTGCACAAAAGGTACTAGGGTATTTATGTAAGAGTGGCAAGGAAGAAGCCCTGGCTTTAAAAAAAATCCTTGCCCATAAAGACTTTGCAAAGTGTCACTTAGAAGATACTTTAAAGATGTGGAAGAAGGTCTTGTGGTTGGATGAAACTGAAGTGAATTTTTTTGGCCTCAACACTAACAGTATGTGTGGGATAAATACTACACATCAGTGAGGTAACACCATCCCTACTGTAAAGTATATTTGAGGTAGCATCATGCTATTGGGATGCTTTTCTGCAGCAGAGACTGGAAATTTGGTCAAGGTTGTTGGGAAGGTGAAGGCTGCAAAATACAAAAAGATCCTGGATAAAAGCCTGCTAACCTCTGCCACAAAGCTTAAACTGGGGAGGAAGTCCGTGTTTCAGTAGGACAACAACCCAAAGAACTCTGCGAGAGCAACCATGGAGTGACTTCAAATGAAGAAAACTGATGTCCTTGAGTGGCCCATTCAGAGTAGTGACCTTAAAACCTTCTCTGGCAAGACCTCAAGATTGCCATCCACTGCCACTGCCCTACTAATCTGGCACAGCTTGAGCAATTTTGCAAGGAGGAATGGGCAAATCTTGCTCCTTTACATTGTGCAAAGCTAATAGAGACTTATTCAAAAAGACTACTGGTTGAAATAGATGTGAGAGGTGGTTCAACCAAGTACTGAGCAAAGAGGGATGAATATCTTTGAACTGCTGACTTCCAGTTTTGAACTTTTAGTTTTTCATGCTTGCCATTTTCCCTGATTTTAGGGCTCTGCTGTAAACAAAATGAGCATGTGATTCACAAATTAAAAATTCTCAGTTAAATGATCATACTCCCTGGTTATAATACTCATTGGCTGAATACTTTTACAAGGCACTGCACAGGATATTCCTCAAGATTTTCCTGATCCCAATTGTTTCCTTTTTAAAATCTTCAATATGTTTCATCATCCAAGGTTCACCAGTTTTGTTATCTTTGACCTGCACCCTAAGCAGAATGTACTGGATCTGAACTTAGAAACATAGAAAACCTACAACACAATACAGGCCCTTTGGCCCACAAAGCTGTGCCGAACATGTCCCTATCTTACAACTACCTAGTAGCCCTCTGTTTTCTAAGCTCCCTGTAGCCATCCAGGAGTCTCTTAAAAGACCCTATCGCATCAGCCTCCACCACCTCTACTCACATGGTCTGTGCCTTCTAAAGTGCACTGATGGCATCTGCAAAGCAAGGCTTTGACCAGAGTGCATTTCCAGCTCAGAAGAAAGATCTAAGTTGTGATCTAATGGTTTCTTAATTTGAAGTGTTCTTAACAACATGGAAATATTTTGTTGTTGGTGGTATTGCTCTTAAGGCAGTAGGAAACAATGTACTGCAACCAAATATTGAACGAGACATGGTGCCGAAGGAAGCTGTGTGAAGACTTTTGCTGTTTGCGGTTATAGTGTTATTTAGCATTGAAACGGGCCTTTTGGTACATCAAGTCCACACTATATGTCAACCACCATTTGCACTAACCCTATTTTATTCACCCTAATCCCCATCAACTCTTCCCTCCCACCCCCCAATTCCAGATTCTACCACTCATCTCACACTGGGGACAGGTTACACCAACCTGCACACCTTTGGAATGTGGCAGGAAACCGGAGCACCTGGGAAATCTACGCAGTCATGGGAACCCCAAACGGACACTAGCAGAGGTCAGGATTGAACACTGATCTCTGGAGTTGTGTTCCAGCAGCTCTACCCACTGCCCCACTGTGCTGATCCCTATCTATTGATCTATGAGATGAAGGAACGACAATAGAGATGGAAGAAAATAAAGCAGTGCTAGAACTGAGAGATAGAAAAAAACACATTCTTGGAAATCAGAAATAAAAAAAGGCTGGAGTAAATCCAGCAGGCTACGTTGCATGCGTTGAGAGAATTCACAATACAGGTTGTGTCCTTTGTGGTCAGAAGTGGTCAGATTCTAACATAAACTGATTGACTTGCATCCGTAACATAAATAGGTGAAAGATGAATTGCTGTCTCTGAGCGTATGTTGAGATTTGATGGAACAGTAAAAGAATGAGAGCGGGAATGAAGACAAAGTGTTGGGCCTCTGCAAGTTCAGGATAAAACCTTGAGGATGAAGTTTGAGAAGGTGATCAGCTAATCTGTTTTTGGTGTCTCAAATGTAGAGGTCATCATATGAGCACATCCTGTGTAACTGCCTTCCATGTTGGCAACTAGTCCCCCAACAAGTCATTATTTAAGGTTCAATGACAATCCGCCTTTCTGATCCTCAAAAATCCAGTTCTTTATTTAGTTTTTCAAGTATCTCAACCTGTATATTTAATTGTATGCTCAATCAAGTATGTTTAATTTTTAATACTGCCCTACCATAGAATTTTTTTTTACATAAAGCTGTTTTTGGCAATGGTTTCCTTTTACATGCTAGCAAAAATAAAGAAACTTTAGAAATAGCTTTTCAATTACCAAATGGACTTTAGTATAAGAAGTTGGCCTGTACTTCCCTGAATGAAGAAGTTTGGCAAAGGAGCTAATTAAAACTTTTTAAAAGGCAGGGAGGTGTTGGGGTCTGGAATGTACTGCCAGACTGGAAAGGAAAAGAATGGGTAGTTTAATGGGAAGAACTTTTGGGGATGGAACTAGTTAGACTGGTCTTGTACAGAACCTGCACAGATTCACTTCTTCATACAGCCTTTATGTTAGTTTCTGCTTCAAGTTCTGAAACAGAGTTCTCTTTGTATTTAGCATGAGGTAAGAGGACACTAATGTTTTTGAAAAGTTATAGTACCCTTGACTAATTAAAAAAATGACTTTTCATGCATTTTCTGAAATTGAAATGCCAACTTGTCCAAGGGACGTAAATATTATACTGTTATGCATGACGATCTCCCTGTTGGCACAGTACATATAAAGTTCCTTGTGGAATGCTCTTGACCTCACTGGTTTATTCTTGGATATAACAAAGAGATCTCTGTTGGTTATAGAACTGTCTAAAATATAGGCCAGTGGATTTACATTAAATAACAATGATTAATTTGTTTGCCAAAAATTCAAGGATATCACCATATGTCTTCTTTCAGAGCACCAAGTTCTTTTGACTTACAAAAACTCAGCTTGTTAATGACATTTAGGCAATAGTGCCAAGGCAACTAAATCCAGCAGGCTACGTTGCATCTGTTGAGAGAATTCACAATACGGGTTGTGGCCTTCGTGGTCAGACGTGGTCAGATGCTAAGAATTTTTGTTTTCTCTTCTGTGGCTGAAATCATTGGAAAATGTCAGGCCTAAAAGCAGGCCCAGATGTTCCACTCAGCCAATCACTTGCTGATAGATCAGGGATCCTCTCATAGTTATATTCTATATCATGTCATGTCGTAGGAGAAGCAAACATCTGTTTAAATAAGCAAATCGATACTGAGCAAATTCTCCCATCAAGTGCTGGAATTCTGAAATGAAAACTGGAAACATTTAACATATCAGGCAGCTTCTGTGGGGTGGGGCGAGGGAAAAAATTAACATTAATAGTCAAAGTCTCTTTGTCTGAAGTGCTGAGAGATTCGAGGGTTTTCTGTTTCGTTTCCACTGTCCTCTCCCCAGGTAATTAGAAGATCCATATTTCTGCTATTCTCTGGACAAAGGATGTCCCAACCCCACCTAATTCTTCCATTCCGTAATTGATACAGTTTGCATCTTGTTCTCCCAACTTAAATAATCCTGCTTCACATCAGGTTTTGAGAATTCAACCCTTTTTGTCCAGTGAACACAAGGAATTAAATTACATTTTTTCTAGCAAGGCCCAGAAAGAGCTGACGTGGAGAGGATGTTTCCTTTCATGGGCCCAGCCTCAGAATACAAGTATGTCTCTTTAAAACAGAGATAAAGAATTTCTTTCGCTGGTGAGTGGCTTTGTCCCACTTTTGATCTTGAGCATCTAATGATTAAGTGCCAACCGTTGTTCTGACCAAGACCAGTCTCCTCTGTGACTTCGACCACACTTTACATGCTGGCAAAAGTTGAAGTTTATCATGCACTTGAGATATTGAATGCTGCCATCACCAAAAAAGAAACTGTCCACCCCAAACAGATTTTAGATCATGGCCAGGGATTTCAGTCAAGCTTCTTTGGAGAAACTTCTACACAATTAACATCAGCGTATAATCTGCAGCATCAGGAGTTCCAAGACACTCGAGCACCACTGTATGATGATAAGGAATGCCTACCATACCCCGACCGCATTTCGGGAGATCTGATCACTTGGCTCTCCTACCTGCACACAGGAAGAGACTAAAGAGCAACACTCCAAAGATGAGGACAACAAGAATAGGTGGCTGGGGGAGGCAGAGGAGCAGATAAAAAATTCCTTTGAGTCTGTGGCCTGGGTCGTATTCAAGGATTCATCAGGGGATCTCAATACGCCACGGTTGTCACAGACTTTATAAAAGCAGGTGTAGGTGATAAAATCATTGATTCCTCCATAACCAGAAGCCCTAGATGAACCATGAGATTGGCAATCTGCTGAAGGCCAGATCAGATGCATGATAGCAGGACTTGAATAGTATTGTAGGTTTCTGCAAATAAAATGAAGTGAGGTGTTTTATGTTTAATGAAACCCGTAACACATTTATTGAACTCCAAAACCTACACAACAAAAGCAAGTTAAAAACCTTTTACATAATAACATCATCGTGTTAGACTAGCCTCTTAAAGGAAAACCCCATCTAAATGTCGGTGGTTGTGAGTTATGTCCATTTTTCCTGATGACATTATCCCAGACACGCCACCTCCCCAGAATTCACTAAAACTGGCATCATGAGCCTGTCCGAAGCTCGGACAAGCTGCCCGGCTCGGGTCCAGTGTTCCATGGGTGGAGCAATGGCAGGTGCCTCTGGCTCATCCAGAGGTGTGATCACATGCTCATGGTCATGTGATGCCAGGGGCAAGGCAATGGAATCCTCCAAATCTTGGTGGGCTACCTTAAGGCAACCTACTGAAATACATTCTAGCCACTTTTTCCAGGACAATGTCACATGAGTAACGTCACCCACTGAAGCAGAGCATCACCTGTCGTGTCCCACAAGTCTGGATCCTGCTGCTGTTGGCAGCCTCCGGCAAGGCTTCGTCACTTTTTGCCTTCTCATCAACAGGCGATGCTAGCAGCACCCATGTCACACAGGAAGCGTCACCCTGAAAGGGTGTCCGTAATGAACAGTAGATGACCCTGGCAGCTGGAACCCACAGTGTTCACAGACCTCTGATGTCCCGATGCACTGGCACTGTCGAAGCTGCAAGTTGGTCGGTACTTCTTAGCATTTTCAAATAGAGTGTGGCAAAAACACAGGCCCAGCGGTGTCTTTTTCACAGCTGCAGGTGTCCTTGCATTTGGGGCGTTGCTGACTGGGCTTATTGAGGCAGAGAAAGATGGAGGAATGATGAGTGTAGACCATTAGCCATTTTAGCAAGCTCCCTATGGTCCTTCACAGGTGTGTTAACGAGGGCTATGCAAACTTGATCAGGCATTTGCTGCATGAAGAGTTTTTCAGAAATAAAACAAGCATGGTGATTTCCCAGGAGAGACAGAATGTGGTCCGTTAGCTCAGAAGGCCTAGCATCGCTGAGACTGAGTAAGGAAAGCTGTTTGGTGCGCTTCAGACTCCGATAGTCCGAAAGTCTGTACAGGTTGAGTTTTCAGTGATCAGTATTTATTGTGTTCAGGTGGATGTTCTAGCAGAATCACCACTCCCATCACCATGAAACTGCAGAGCAACGCTACCACATAGTAGAATTTGGTGTTGTCAGCAGTGTGAACTGGGCCTCAGCTTATATAAACAAAGTGATGGTATTTTGCTCATAGAATTCCAATAGTTTCAAAGCGACTGCATAAGCCAACATGTTCGATAACTCTGGAATCTTTCCAAAGCATCAGGGTCACCAATTTAGGTTTTTGCAAATTAAACAATGTGAGACATTTTATGTTTAATGAAACCCAAAACACACTTTATTGAATTCCAAAACCTACACAACAAAAGCACGCTAAAACCTTTTAATGCAATAATGTCATCACGTCAGACCAGTCTGTTAAAGTGAAAGCCCAACTCACTGTTGATGGTATTGAATTATGTACATTACTCCTAATTACATTATTAGCTCTTACAAAGTGAAACCAAGTGACATGGTGACAACAAGATTTCACTCCCAGATAAGCTAAATGCCTGCAATGCTCGCTTTGACTGTCAAAACATGGAGGAACTGTCGCAAACAGCTCTAATGACCCTGTGATTTCAGTCTCTGAGGCAGACATGAGAGCATCCTTCAACAGGGTGAACCCATGGAAAGCATCCATCCTAGATGGGCTACTGAGTTCTAAAGACCCATGTTGATAAACTGGCTGGAGTGTTCACTGATATCTTTAACCTCCCTCTTCCGTAATCTGAGGCACCTACCTGCTTCAAGCAGGCTTCAATTATACTGGTGTCTAAAAAAAACGTTGTTACTTGCCTCAGTGACAATCCTCCAGCAGGGTTTACATCCACTGTGAGAAGTACTTTGAGAGGTTGGCTATGAAACATGTCAACTCTTGTCAGAAAAGTGACTTGGATCCATTCCAATTTGCCTTCCAACACAACAGGTCCACAGCAGGTGCCATTTCATTGGCTCCTTGCTCAACCCTAGAACATCAGGACATCAAAGATCCATACGTCAGGATGCTCTTTATCAATGACAGTTCAGCATTTAATACTATCTTCCCTTCATAACTAATCAATAAGCTTCAAGATCTTGGCCTCAATACATCCCAGTGCAATTGGATCCTTGGTTTCCTCAGTCAAAGACCTGGACTGTTCAGGTTGACATAAAAACACCTCCTCCACAATTACCCTCAGCACAGGTGAATCACAAGGCTGTGTGTTTAGCCCCCTGTTCTACTCACTTTATAATTTTGACCAGTTTAAGCACAGTTCAAATGCCATATTTAAGTTGATGACATATTAAGCTGATGACACTACTGCCATTGGCCAAATCAAAGGTGGTGACCAATCAGCATGTAGGAGGAAGGGAGACTGAAAATCTGGCTGAGTGGTACCACAACAACAGTCTCTTACTCAATGTCAGCAAGACCAAGGAGCAGATTATTGACCTCAGGAGCAGGAAACCAGAAGCCCATGAACCAATCCACACTGGGGGATCAGAGGCTGAGAAGCTTAGCAAATTTAAATTTCTCAGTGATTTCATTTCAGAGGACCCAGCATGTAAATGCAATTATAAAGAAAGCATAGCAGCTCCTCTACTTTCTTAGAAGCTTGTGAAGATTTAGCATGTCATCTAACACATGACAAGCTTCTATAGATGTGTGACGGTGAGTATATTAGTCAGTTGCATCACAGCCTGGTATGGAATCACCAATGGAATGGAAAATCCTACAAAAAGTAGTGGATACAGCCCAGTCCATCATGGGTAAAGCCCTCCCCACATTGAGCACATCCACAGAGTGTGGTCACAGGAAAGCAAGCCTATCAGCAGGGACTCCCACCACCCAGGCAATACTCTTTTCTCGCTGCTGCCATCAGGACTCACACCACCAGGTTCAGGAACAGTTATTACCCCTCATTAAGCTCTTGAACCAAAGGAGATCACTTCACTCATCTTCACTTGCCCCATTACTAAACTGCCCCACAACCTATGGGTCACTTTCAAGGACACTTCTTTTCATGATCTCAATATTTATTGCTTATTAACTTATTAGTTTTTTCTGTTTTGCATTTGCACAGTTTGTTGTCTTTTGCACATTGGTTGTTTGTCCATCCTGTCGGACGTGATCTTTCATTGATTCTATTGTGTTTCTTGGATTTACTGGGAATGCTTGCAAGGAAATGAATCTCAGGGTTGTATTTGTATATGTATTTTGATAATGAATTTACTTTGAACTTTGAATCTGTGGAAATCCTTGCCACACTTGGCTGTGGAGCCGAGTTGGGTACATTTAAAGCAGAAGAGAATAAGTTCTTGATTAGTAAAAGTGCCAGAGGTTATGAGGACAGGAAAATGGGATTGAGAGGGATAATAAATCAGTCATGATGGAATGGCAGAGCAGATTGATGGGCTGATTGGCCTAACTCTTCTTCTATGTCTGATGATCTAATGGGAATTTAGTCATGATTTGGAGGACATTCAGGCAAATATATGTCATGTCCTCACTGACAGCTTCCTCGCCCGTTCCCTCCACTAGCTCTGCTTCACAGCTGCTGTCTTGCTTTTAAAGACTGACTGTTTCAAGCAGCGCAAATCAGTCGATGACATGAGCAAGGGAGTGTGACTGGAGCAGAACACTGCACTGATGACCAATGCCAAACTGTTGCAGTTTTGAAGAACCTGTACACTGCAAAATTGCAATTTAAATGGATCTTTGCCAGGCCAGAATAGATAAAATTTATACATTGTCCTGTGCTACCTTATCAGCTGTCTCAAAATATATGTCTTCAAAAATTAGCAGAATGAATGTAAGTTCTATTTAAGTGTGTTCCTGTTTGGAGGAAAAATATTGTCCAGGTACAAAGGATCAGAAAATTATGAAAGATGATTTGTACTTGGAGATTAAACTTTCAAGATCTGCTTTTCTTGTTCCACACATCTAGTTGAGCATGAGATTCAAAATAGTCTCACTAGATTTAATGAGCCTGACTTGGGGCATGACCCACAGCTCTTTAGCAGCTGAATACACACTAGTACTTGGCAGATAATTCTTCACGAGGCTGATTAAATCTAAATTGACCCTTTTTTGGTCTCGGGCTATGGATATTGTCCTGTAATAGAAGCACTCAAAATGTATATTACCCTTGCCATATACTAATGATGGTACAATGAGTTTTGAAATGAAATTGTTCTGAGTTAAAAATATGCAAGTTGACAGCAATATTTTCAGCAAACTTTTAAGCTAGCCTTATGTTCTTTTATCATGTTTTAAACTTGAATAGGAGGAATTTTGTTCCATATTTATTAATGCATTATCTGAAGAGGATGATTGATGCTAAGTGTGAGCAGTGTTTTTAAATTAGAATATTTGTTATGTTGAAGAGAAAAATGCACTAAAATATTATTTTGTAACTATCTGCTTTAATTAGCTGATAGTCCTGTAAGAACATTAGTCCCAAGAAATAACAAGCTTTAAGTAGTATTAATAAATGATTAGAATTTGATTATTGTCACATGCTAAGCCACTGTTGAAAAATTTTGCTTTTCACACCAGCTATGCAGTTCAGTTCCTTACAACAGTACATTGAGGTAGGTCAAAGGGTAACAATAATAGAATACAGAATAATGTGTTACTATTACAGAGGAAAGTACCGTGCAGGCTGACCATAAGGGGCAAGGCCATAATGAGGTAGAATGTGAGGTCAAGAGTCCATATTGTTGGGATAGAAGCTGTACTTGAGCTTGGAGGTATGTGCTTTGAGGTTTTTGTATCGTCTGCCTGATGAAGAAGAGAATGGATATGTATGGTCTTTGATTATGTAGGTTGCTTAAAAGTGAAAAGTGTAGTCTATGGAGGGGAGGCTGATTTCCATGATGTGCTGTGCTATGTCCACAACCCTCTGCAGTTGCATATTAGCAAATATTCATTTTATCCTTGTGAACACTAAGGTGTTACTAAACTTTGTACATATCTGAGTGGAGTACCAATTTGTAGAAGTGATTTATTTCACTATTAGGGCAAAGGAAAATTAAATTATGATTCATTGCATTTTTAAGGCCATAAGGTATAGGAGCAGAACTAGGTCATTTGGCCCATCAAGCCTTCTCTGTTATTTCATCATGGCTGATCATTTTCCCCCTCTGCCCCAATCTCCTACCTTCTGCCTGTCACCTTCCTGCCCTGAGTAATCAGGAATCTATAAACCTCCACCTTAAATATACCCAATGACTCGGCCTCCACAGCAGCCTGTGGCAACTAATCCCACAGATTCACCACTATCTGGCTAAAGAAATTCCTTCTAACTTCTGTTCTAAATGAATGTCCTTCTATTCTGAGGCTATGTCCTCTGGTCTTAGACTCTTAATTTAGGAAACATCCTCTCTATATGCACTCCATTTAAGTCTTTCAACATTCAATAGGTTTCAATGAGGTCTCCCCTGATTGAGCTGAATTCCAGTGAGTACAGAGCCAGAGCCATCAAATGCTCCTTATATGACGAGCCTTTCAATCCAGGAATCATTGTGTGAACCTCCTTTGAACTCTCTCCAATGTCAGCACATCCTTCCTTAAATAAGGGGCCTAAGACTACTCGTAATACTCCAAGTGCAGTCTAAACAATGTGTCAAAGCCTTAGCATTACATCTTTGTTTTTATATTCTAGTCCTCTTCAAATGAATGCTGACAATGCCTTTGCCTTCCGCAGCACCGACTCAGCCTGCAAATTAATCTCGAGGGAATCCTGCACTAAGCCTCCCAAGACCCTTTGCACCTCTGATTTTTTTTTTGAATTTCAACTTCATTTGAAAATAAGTCTACATTTTTATTTCTTCTACCAAAGTGTGTTGTTTCTTTGTAATCATACGTTGTTTCTTTGTTTCATGGCTGCTAGTTAGGAGATGAATCTCAAGGTTGTATAATGTATACATACTTTGATAATAAATGTACTTTGAGCTTTGAACATACAATTCCCAACACTGGATTCCATTTGCCCATTCTCTTAATCTGTCTAAGTCCTTCTGCATTCTCTCTGTTTTCTCAACACTACCTTCTCTCCACCTATCTTCATATTGTCCACAAACTTGGCCACAAAGCCATCAATTATGTCATCCAAATCATTGGCATATAATGTAAAAAGAATCGATCCCTGTGGAACACCACTGGTCACTGATAGCCAATCAGAAAAGGCTCCCTTTATTCCCACTCTTTGTCTCCTGCCAATCAACCAATGCTCTATCTATGCTAGTATCTTTCCTGTATTACCATGGGCTTTTAACTTGTTAAGTAACCTTGTCAAAGGCCTGAAAATCCAAGTTCACAACATCCAATGATTCGCCTTTGTCTGTCTTTGTTGATATTTCTTTAAAGAATTGTACCAGATTTTTCAGACAAGATTTTCCCAAGAGAACCATGCTGACTTTGATCTATTTTATCATGTGCCTCCAAGCAGCCCAAAATCACATCCTTAACAATTGACTCCAACATCTTCATAACCACTGGGATCAGAAAACCTGGCCTATAATTTTCTTTCTTCATCCTCTTTCCCCCCCTTCAATAGTAGAGTGATTTTACCAATGACAGTGGAATTAGTTTCAAAGTAAAAATGGAAAAAGGTATGTCTGCTTTCTGGGTTAAGATTCTAAATTGGAGAAAGGCCGATTTTGATGGTAGCAGTAGTGAGAAAGTTATTGGAAGGTATTCGAAGGGACCAGATATATGAGTAGATGGATAGACACGGACTGATTAGGGATGGACAGCGTGACTTCATGTGGCAAGTCATGTCCAAACAAACTCAAAGAGGAAGTTACCAGGAAATTTGATGAAGGCAAGGTAGTGGAAGCTATCTACATAGACTTTAGCAAGGCATTTGACATGGTCCCACATTGGAGATTGGTCAAGAAGATTCAATCGCTTCTCATTCAGGATGAGGTAGTAAATTGGACTAGACATTTGATTTGTGGGAGAAGCCAGAGAGTGGTAGTAGACTTTGCTTTTCTGACTGGAGGCCTGTGTCTAGTGGAGTGCCCCAGGGATCAGTGCTGGGTCTGTTGTTTGTCATCATTATCAATGATCTGGATGAAAATGTGTTTAACTGGATCAGCAAGTTTACAGATGACACCAAGATGGAGATGCAGGGGACAAGGAGAAAGACTATCAGATTTGGCAATGGGATCTGGACCTGCTGGAAAAATAGGCTGAAATATGGCAGATAGAATTTAATGCAGTCAAGTGCAAGGGGTTGCACTTCGGTACGACCAACCAGGGTAGGTCTTACATACTCTATGGTAGGGCACTGAGGAGTGCTGTAGCACAAAGGGATCAGAGAATACAAGTCCATAGTTCATTGAAGGTTGTGTCACAGATAGATAGGGTTGTAAAGAAAGCTTTTGGCACGTTGGCCTTCATAATAGTGAGTACAAGAGTTGGAATGTTGTGTTGAAGGTGTAGAAGATGTTGATGAGGCCTAATCTAGAGTATTATTTGCAGTTTTGGTTACCTACTTACTGGAGAGATGTAAATACGTTGAAAGAGTACAGAGAAGGATGTTGCTGGGACTGGAGGACCTGAGTTACAAGGAAATATTGAATAAGTTAGGACTTTATTTCTAGGAATGTAGAAGATTGAGGGGATATTTGAAAGAGATATGCAAAATTATGAGGGGTATAGATAGGGTAAATGCAAGCAGGCTTTTTCTGCTGAGGTTGATGGGACTATATCTAAAGGTCATAGGTTAAGTGTGAAAGTTTAAAGGAACATGAGGGGAAACTTCTTTGCTCAGAGGGTTGTGAGAGTGTGGAATGAGCTGCCAGCTCAAGTAGTGCATGTGAGCCCATTTTAATGTATAAAAGAAGTTTGGATCGGTATGTGAATGGTAGGGGAATGGAGGGCTATAATTCCAGTACAGCTTGATGAGAGTAGGCAGTTTAAATGATTCGACACCAACTGGGTAGGCCAAAGAGACGGTTTCTGTGCTGTACTTTTCAATGACTCTATGACTAGCCTGCTTTGAGAACCCTGGGTGTAGACCATCTGGTCCAGAGGATTTATCTGCTTTCAGATCTTTCATTTCCATTAGTAATGGCAACTTCACTCACTTCTGTCCCTGATGCTCTCAAATTTTTGGCATACTGCTTGTGTCTTCCACAGTGAAGATGATGCAAAATACTTATTCAGTTAATCTGCCATTTCCTTGTCCCCCATTACTACCTCTCCTGCATCATATTCCAGCAGTCCGATATCTACTCTTGCCTCTCTTTTATTCTTTATATATCTGAAGAAATTTTTGGTATCCTCTTTAATATTATTGGCCAGTTTATCTTCATATTTCATCTTTTTCCTCTTTGACTTTTTAGTTGCCTTCTGTTGGTTTTTAAAAGCTTCCCAATCTTCCAACTTCCCACTAATTTTTTGCTCTATTATATGCCCTTTCTTTGGCTTTTATGTTGGTTTAAGTCCCTTGTCAGCCACAGTTGCACCATCCTGCTTTTAGAATACCACTTTATCTTCAAGATGTATCTGTCTTGTGCCTTCCAAATTCTTTCCAGAAACTTTCGCCATTGCAGTTCTGCCATCAACCCTGCTACTGTCCCCCTTCAAATCAACTTTGGGCAGCTCCTCTCTTATGCCTCTGTAATTCCCCTTACTTCACTGCAATGCTGATACATCTGAGTTTAGCTTCTCCCTTTCAAACTGCAGTGTGAATTCTTTCATATTTTGATCACTGCCTCCTGAGAGTCCTGTTACCTTAAGCTCCCTAATCAAAAATGGTTCATTACACAACACCCAATTCAGAATTATCTGTCCCCTAGTGGGCTCAACCACAAACTGGTCTAAAAAGTCATCATGTAGTCAAATTCCCCCTCTTGGATTGAGCACCAACCTTATTTTCCCAAACTACCTACATATTGAAATCCCCCATGACAGTCGCACTATTACCCCTTTGACATACATTTTCTATCTCCCATTGTAATTTTCATCACATCAGGGTCTTTTTACCCTTGCAGTTTCTTAGTTCTACCCACAATGATTCTACACATTCCCATTGTATGTCTCCTCTGTCTAAGGATTTGATTTCATTTTTTTTATCAATAGAGCCACACGACTTCCTCAGTCTACCTGTCTGTCCTTTTGTAATCTTGGATGTCCAGCTCCCTGCCACAATACAGTGATGCCCACAATGTCATACTGACCAATCTCTAACTGTGCTACAAGTTCATCTATCTAACTCTGCATGTGATGTGCATTCAGATATAACACTTGTAATCTTATATTCATCACCCTTTTCAAATTTGTCCCCATTTACATTGCAAATAATCTCATTGACTGCTATTTGGCAATATCATCAGACTGTCCTTGCTAACACACTCACTACATACAGCTTCTGTTTGTAAACCAACTGCCCCATCCTCAGCCCTCTGCCAAATTATTTTAAACCCTCTTGAACAGCTCTAGTAAACCTGCCTGCAAGGATATCGGGCCCCTTGGGGTTCAAGTGTAAACTGTCCACTTGGACAGATTGTACCTTCCCAGAGGAGATCCCAATGATCCAGAAATCTGAACCCCTGCATTCTGCACCAGTTCTCAGCCCTGCATTTAACTGCAAATGCACCTATTCTTCCCCTTGCTGAAGCATGGCACAGGCAGCAATCCAGAAATTACTACCCTGCAGGTCCTGTTATTCAGCTTTCTACCTAGCTCCCTAAGATATCTCTTTCGGACCTCCTTGCCTTTCCTACCTATGTTATTGATGCCAATATAACGATGACATTATAAAGAAGGCAAGACAGTGACTATACTTCATTAGGAGTTTGAAGAGATTTGGTATGTCAACAAATACACTCAAGAACTCCTATAGATGTATAGATAGGCTGCATCACTGACTGGTATGAGGAATGGGGAGTGTTACTGCACAGGACCAAAAGAAGCTGCAGAGGGTTGTAAATTTAGTTGGCTCCATCTTGGGTACTAGCCTACAAAGTACCCAGGACATTTTCAAGGAGCGGTGTCTCAGAAAGGTAGCATCCATTACTGGGGACCTTCAGCACCCAGGGCATGCCCTTTTCTCACTGTTACCATCAGGTAAGAGGGACAGCAGCCAGAAGGCACGCGCACAACGATTCCGGAACAGCTTCTTCCCCTCTACCATCCGATTCCTATGAGACCGTAAGATATAGGAGCAGAAGTAGGCCATTCAGCCCATTGAGTCTGCACTGCCATTCAATCATGGGCTGATCCAATTCTTCCAGTCATCCTGATTCCCCTGCCTTCTCCTCATACCCTTTGATGCCCTGGCTAATCCAGAACCTATCTGTCTCTGCCTTATATACACCCAATGACTTGGTCCCCACAGCCTCTCGTGGCAACAGATTCCACAGATTTACCACCCACTGACTAAAGTAATTTCTCTGCATCTCTGTTCTAAATGGAGTCATGCCCTCTTGTCCTAGACTCCCCTACCATGGGAAATAACTTTGCCATACCTAATCTGTTCAGGCCTTTTAACATTTTGAATGTTTCAATAAGATCCCCACTCATTCTCCTGAACTCCAGGGAATACAGTCCAAGAGCTGCCAGACGTTCCTCATACAGTAACCCTCTCATTCCTGGAATCATTCTTGTGAGTCTTCTCTGAACATTCTCTAATGTCCGTATATCCTTTCTAAAATAAGGAGCCCCAAACTGCACACAATACTCCGTGTGGTCTCATGAGTGCCTTCATAGACCCTCAACATCACATTCCTGCTCTTATATTCTATAACTGTAGAAATGAATGCCAACATTGCATTCTCCTCCTTCACCCCCAACTCAACCTAGATGTTAACCTAGGATATCCTGCACAAGGACTCCCAAGTCCCTTTGCATCTCTGCATTTTGAATTCTCTCCCTATCTAAATAATAGTCTGCCTGTTTATTTCTTCCACCAAAGTGCATTACCAGATATTTTCCAACATTGTATTTCATTAACACTTCTTTGCCCATTCCCCAGAACTATCTAAGTCTCTCTGCAGGCTCTCTGTTTCCTCAAGATGGACATTGAACCATTGAACACTACCTCACTTTTTTAATATATATTATTTCTGGTTTTTTGCACAGTCTTTAATTTATTCAATATATGTATTATTACATCCGTAGCCCCCTCCTTTGTGAGAATCGCAAGATCACTGTTGGGTTGGGTCAAGGGGCCCAGGAAATGAGAGACGTGCAAAATGCCTTTGTCTCTTGGAGACCAATTTGTGGATTGAGCTACTATACTACGTGAACGCCCTCAGGCAAAGTGGGCTGGTTGAGGGAGAGAGTGCACACCCCCAACCTGATTGACATCTACGTCCCTGCAAGTCAGGATAAAAGAGGGTCTGTAGGAACGGTCCCTCAGACGCACCAGAAGAAATGTTAAGCGACCACGTAACAGCAGGAAGTCATCTGAAGGAGGCCACGTGCATTCAATTTCGTGGCTGGCACTGGTGACTGGAACCACGGAAAACAGCTTTTAGCTAACAATGGGGGAATTCGCTCCCCTGACTCAACGGATTGGCATCATAAAAGACCCGGGCAAGTTTAAACTGCATCGCTCTTAAACCCAACAACGCTGCAGCTTGAACGAACTGATAGTGACTGTTATCTTTCCATCGGACAATACATTATCCCCTAGACAATGATAGAGCTATTTCTTATTGGTTATTATTATACCCGCGCTTTAGATTTAGTATTGATGATGTATATTATCTGTATGTTTGCAATAATCTTATTTTTGTGCCCTTTATCAATAAATACTTTTAAAAATAGTACCATCAGACTTCAGCGGACCTCTCTATCTTTGCTGGTAAGTGATCCAGTTACGGGGTTCGTAACAGTATACTGTAATTGATTTAATCATTTATTATTACCATTTATTTATTATTTTTCTTCTCTGTTATTTAATGCATCAAACTGTTGCTGCTAAGTTAACACATTTCACAATACGTACCAGTGATAATACACCTGATTCTGATATACCAAGGCTTCTGGCTTGTTGGAGCAGCCATTGTTGGGAGTGTCTGGCTTTGACTCGAAAGAGGCTGTGGGTGAGGTGTCCTGGTAAATTTCTGCTAAGTTTCCCTTTTATTCTTAGTGTATCAGGGGTACTTAGTGTAGTTTGAATGGTTGTTGTATGTTCTTCATGCTGGATGTTGGAGTCCTGGGAGACACAGAGTCTCTTCGGAACTACATCTGCGTGAAGTGCGTCCAGCTGCTGCTCCTTGAGGACTGTGTTAGGGATCTGCAGCAGTAGTTGGATGACCTTTGGCTTGTACGGAAGAGTGAGGAGAAAATCGATCAGAGTTACAGGGAAATAGTCACTCCTAAGTTGCAGGAGGCAGGTAGCTGCCTGACTGTCAGGAGAAGGAATGGGAAGGTGAATAGGCAGTTAGCACAGAGCACCCCTGTGGCCACTTTGGACCTCTCAAGGGAATGCCATGGAGACCAGGTTACTGGCTCTGAGCATGGGTCTGTGGAAAGGAAAGAATGAGAAGAGAGTGGTGGTAGTGATAGGAGACTCAATATTCAGAGATACTGTGGATGTGAATGCAACACCCAGATGGTATACTGCCTCCCAGCTGCCAGGGTCGGGGATGTCTCGGAATACGTCCAAAACATTTTGGAGGGGGAGGGAGAGCAGCTAGATGTCTTGGTATATATTAGTACCAATGAAATAGCAAATAGGTACTGAAGAGAGAGAATTTAAAAGGCTAGGAAGAAAGCTGAGAAGCAGGACCTCTAGGGCTATTAATTTCTGGATTGCTACCTGAAACACATGCCAGTGAGACCATAAGTCATAGGAGCAGAATTAGGCCATTCAGCCCATCGAATCTGTTCTGCCTTTCCTTCACTGCTCATTCCAGATTCTACTCAATCCCATACACCTGCCATCTCGCCATATCCTTTGATGAACTGACTGATCAGGAAACTATCAACTTCCAATTTAAATATACCCACAGACTTGGCATCAACAGCAGTTTGTGGCAGAACATTCCATAGATTCACCACGCTCTGGCTAAAAAAATCCTCCTTACCTCTGTTCGAAAAGCACGCCCTTCAATTTTGAGGCTGTGCCCTCGAGTTCTGGATAACACCACCACAGGAAACATTCTCTCCACCTCCACCCTATCTAATCCTTTAAACATTTGGTAGGTTTCAATGAGATTCACTCCCTCATTCTTCTGAATTCCATTGAGTTCAGCCCCAGAAATGCCAAATGCTCCTCATATCTTAACCCCTTCATTCCTGGAATCATCTTTGTGAACCTCTTCTAGACTCTCTCCAATGACAACACATACTTTCTGAGATATGGGGCCCAAAACTGTTGACAAATTCCAAGTGTGGCCTGACTAGCATCTTATAAAGCCTCAGCATTATCTCCTTGCTTTTATATTCTATTCCCCTTGAAATAAATATCAGCATTGCATCTGCCTTCCTTACCAAAGAATTAGCCTGTAAGTTAACCCTCTGGGAGTCTTGCACGAGGAATCCTAAGTCCCTCCGCACCTCTAATGTTTAAACCTTCTCCTCATTTAGATAACAGTCTGCACTATTGTTTCTTTTACCAAAATGCATCATTGTACATTTCGCAACACTGTGCTCTGTCACCTTCTTACCCATTCATCTGATTTCTCTAAGTCCTGGTGCAAATCAAGTCAAGTCAAATCACTTTTTATTGTCATTTCGGCCATAACTGCTGGTACAGTACACAGTAAAAATGAGACAACATTTTTCAGGACCATGGTGCTACATGAAACAATACAGAAACTACAACTGAACTATGTAAAAACAACACTAGACTACAGACCTACCCAGGACTGCATAAAGTGCACAAAACAGTGCAGGCATTACAATAAATAATAAACAAGACAATAGGCGCAGTAGAGGGCAGTAAGTTCGTGTCAGTCTAGGCTCTGGGTATTGAGGAGTCTGATGGCTTGGGGGAAGAAACTGTTACACAGTCTGGTCGTGAGAGCCCGATTGCTTTGGTGCCTTTTCCCAGATGGCAGGAGGGAGAAAAGTTTGTATGGGGGGTGCGTGGGGTCTTTCATAATGCTGTTTGCTTTGCGGATGCAGCGTGTGGTGTAAATGTCTGTAATAGCGGGAAGAGAGACCCCGATGATCTTCTCAGCTGACTCACTATCCGCTGCAGGGTCTTGCGATCTGAAACGGTGCAATTCCCGAACCAGGTGGTGATGCAGCTGCTCAGGATGCTCTTGCTCTTGCTCTGTAGATTGTGATGAGGATGAGGGGTGGGAGATGGACTTCCCTCAGCCTTCGCAGAAAATTGAGACACTGCTGGATTTTCTTTGCTATGGAGCTGGTGTTGAGGGACCAGGTGAGATTCTCCACCAGGTGAACACCAAGAAATTTGGTGCTCTTAACCAACTCTACTGAGGAGCAGTCGATGTTCAGCGGAGAGTGGTCGCTCCGAGCCTTCCTGAAGACAACAACCATCTCTTTTGTTTTGTTCACTTTCCAAGACAGGTTGTTGGCTCTGCACCAGTCTGTTAGCCACTGCACCTCCTCCCTGTAAGCTGACTCGTCGTTCTTGCTGATGAGACCCACCACGGTCGTGTCATTGGCGAACTTGATGATATGGTTCGAGCTGTGTGTTGCAGCACAGTCGTGGATCGGCAGAGTGAACAATGCTCAGTGTGATGGTGTTGAGATGCTGCTCCCGATCTGGACTGACTGAGGTCTCCCAGTCAGGAAGTCTAGGATCCAGTTGCAGAGGGAGGTGTTCAGACCCAGTAGGCTCAGCTTTCCAATCAGTTTCTGAGGAATGATTGTGTTGAATGCTGAACTGAACAGCATTCGAACGTGCGTGTCTTTTTTGTCCAGGTGGAGGGCAATGGCGTCATCTGTTGAACGGTTGGGACGATACGCATACTGCGGGGGGGGGGGTCTAGTGAGGGGGGGGCAGCAGTGTCTTAATGTGCCTCATGATGAGCGTCTTGAAACACTTCATGAAGAATGCACTTCTTCTTCAGCACTACCTATTCCTCCACTTCTCTTCATATTATCCACAAACTTTTCCACAAAGGCATTAATTCCATTATCCAAATTATTGACAAACATTGTGAAAAGTCACATTCCCAATACTGACTCCTGAGGAACACCACTGGTCACTGACAGTCAACCAGAAAAGGCCCCTACTCATAGCCTCCTGCCTGTCAGCCATTTCTCTATCCATGCTAATATCTCTTCTGTAATGCCATATGCTTTTATCTTGTTAACCAACCTAATATGTGGCACTTTATCAAATGCCTTCTAAAACTCTAAGTGAATGACATTAACTGCCTCTCCTTTGTACACCCTGCTTGTTACTTCCTCAAATAACTTTAACAGATTTGTCAGGCAAGTTTTCCCTTTACAGAAATCTTGCTGACTTTGACCTGTTTACCATTAGTCTCCAAGTACCCCAAAACCTCACCCTTAATGATAGATTCCAGCACTTTCCCAACCACAGAAGTTAGGCTAACTGGCCTATCATTTATTTTCTTTAGCCTTTCTCCCTCCTTAAGGAGTGGAGTGACATTTGCAATCTTCCAGTCCTCTGGGACCATGCCAGAATCTAGTAATTCTTGAAAGATCATGACCAATGCCTCTGTTATCTCTTCAACAACGTCTCTCAGGACTCTGGGATGTAGTTCATCTGATCCAGGTGACTTATCCACCTTAAGACCTTTGAGTTTTCCCTTGTAATAGTAATGGCACTGACTCCTGCTCCCTTGACATTCACCGACCTCTGACACATTGCCAGTGTCTTCCACAGTGAAGACAGGTGCAAAGTACCCATTACGTTCATCTGCCATTTCTTTCTCATCCATTACTACATTACCAGCATCATTTTCCAATGGTCCGATATCAACTCTCTTTACTCTTTATATAACAAGAAAACTTCTAGTATCCTGCTTTATATTATTGGCTAGTTTGCCCTCATATTTCATCTTTTCCCTTCTTATAGCTTTTTAGTTGTCTTTTGGAGGATTTAAAAGCATCCCGGTCATCCAATATCCCACTCACTTTTGCTACGTTATATACCCATTTCTTGGTTTTAAGGCAGTCCTTAACTTCTCTTGACAATCATGGTTGCCTTGGAGACCTACCTATGATTCCCACAATGAGGGTAGAAACAGGATGATTTGGCAGATAAACATGTGGCTGAGAAGTTGGTGCAGCTGCAGGGCTGCTGTTTCTTGGATCATTGGGATCTCTTCTGGGGAAGGTATGACTTGTGCAAAAGGGATAGGATGCACTGAACCCAAGGGGGACCAGTATTCTCGTGGGCAGGTTTGTTAGAGAGGTTTTAAACTAATTTGGCAGGAGCATGGGAGCAAAGGGACTCAGGATAGGACAGATTGTAAAAAAGCAAATATATAGTGTACTATCGGATTGTCAGGAAGGGCAGGCAGGTGATATGACAAAATTGCAGCCAGCAAGTTGAGTATCAGTGCATCAGGGATGCAAAATCAAAACGGGTAGCAAATACAGTACTCAGTGTTATATTCTCAATGCATAGAGTATAAGAAGTAAGGTGGATTATCATGTTGCACTTTCACAGATTGTTGGGTATGATGTGGCCTTCACTGAATCGTTGCTAAAGGATGGTTGTAGTTGGGAACTGAATGTCTGAGGTTGCACATTGTATCCGAGGGATAGGAAAGTAGACAGAGTGGGTGCTGTGGCTCTGCTGGTAAAGAATGGCATCAATTCATTAGAAAGATGTGACCTAGGATCAGAGGATGTTGTATCCTTGTTAGTTTAGAAATTGCAAGGGTTAAAGGACCCTGATGACAGTTATTTCCAGGCTTCCAAACAGTAGCTGAGATATGGACTAGAGATTACAAGAAATAGAAAAGGTGAGTCCAAAGGTATTATGGTAGTCAAGGGAGACGTTAACATACAGGTAGATTCAGAAAATCAGGTTGGTAATGGATCTCAAGTGAGTGAATTTGTTGAATGCCTACAAGATGATTTTTTTAGAACAGTTTGTTGTTGAGCTTACTAGGAGATCAGCTATACTGGTTTAAGTGTTATGTAATGTCCCAGAAGCAATTAAAGAGCTTAAGGTAAAGGAACCCTTAGGAGACAGTGACCACAGTATGAATGAGTTCAACTTGAAATTTGATAGAGAAAAGTAAAGTCTGACATAACGGTATTTCAGTGGAGTAAGGGAAATTATAGTGGTATGAGAGAAGAGTTGGCCAAACTAAAATGCAAGGAGACACTGGCAAGGATGATGGCAGAGCAGCAATGGCTTGAGTGTCTGGGAAAAATGAGGAAGATGCAGGATAGATGTATTCCAAAAGCAACGAAATACTTACATGGCAAAATAGTGCAACCATGACTGAGAAAGGATGTCAAAGCAAATGTAAAACCAAAAGAGAGGGTATACAACAAAGCAAAAATTAGTGGGAGGATAAAAGATTGGGAAAGATTTTAAAAATAAAGCAACTAAAAGAATCATTAGGAGGGAAAAAATGAAAGCTGAATGCAAGCTAGCAAATAATATCAAGGTAGATAGTAAAAACATTTCAAGTATATAAAAAATAGAGAGCTGAGCATAGACATAGGACTTACTAGAAAATGAGGCTGCAGAAATAATAACAGGGGACAAGGAGGTGGCAGATGAACTAAATGAGTATTTTGCATCAGTCTTCACTGCGGGAACCATTAACAGTGGAAAGGTTTAAGGGAAGAGAAGTGAGTACAGTTACTATTATAAGGGAGAAGATGTTCAAAAAGCTGAAAGACTCAAGGAATCATAGGTCACCCAAACCAGATGAACTGCACTCTAAGGTTCTGAAAGACGTAGCGGTAAAAATTGTGGAGGCACTAGCCATGAATTTTCAAGAATCATTTGACTCTGCACCGACTGGAAAATTCCAAATGTCACTTCACTGTTTAAGAAATTTGGGAGGAGGCAGAATTAAAATTATAGACCGGTTAGCCTGACCTCAGTGGTTGGGAAGATGTTATCAATTGGGAAGAGTTATCGGGAGGTAGTCACACCGGAAAGACAGGAGGTGGGCAAATGGGTGACAGTCAAGAGAGGCAGGGGGAGCAGACAGAGAGAGAAGAGTACCCCTGTGGCTGTTCCCATCACAAATAAGTATACCGTTTTGGATACTGTTGGTGGGATGACCTACCAGGAACAAGCTGCAGTAGTCCTGTCTCTGGCACTGAGGTTGGACCCTCGAACAGGAAGGGGAGGAGGGAAGAGAAGAGAACGTTATTGATAGGGGATTCTATAGTCAGGGGGGCAGATAGGAGATTTTGTGTGGAAGATCGGGAGTCTCGGATGGTATGTTGCTTCCCTGGTGCCGGAGTCCGAGACATCTCAGGTCAGGTGCAAGTTATTCTTGAGAGGGAGGGCAAGAATCCAGATGTTGTGGTCCATGTAGGGACCAATGACGTGGGTAGGATGAGTGAGGGGGTCCTACGTAGGGAGTTCAGGGAGTTAGGTGCGAAGCTGAAGAGCAGGACCTCCAGGGTAACAATCTCAGGATTGCTACCTGTGCCACGTGCAAGTGAGGGAAGGAACAGAAAGATTATAAAGATTAATACGTGGCTGAGAGGATGGTGCAGGAGGGAGGGCTTCAGGTTTGTAGATAATTGGGCTTTGTTCCAGGGAAGGTGGGATCTGTTCCGAAGGGACGGTTTACACCTGAACTGGAGCGGTACTAACATTCTTGCAGGGAAGTTTGCTAGTGCTTCTTGGGGGGGGGGGGTTTAAACTAAATTTGCAGGGGGCGGGGATCCAGAATGTGTGAGAGGATAGCGTGAGGAAGAATAAAGGACAGGTGGGGACTACACAGTTCCGGAATATTAAGTGTGTAGTAGAGAAAGATGAGGCGGAACAAGTGATAAGGAGGACACATGTACAGAGGGATGGTCTGACAGAACATGAAGTTAAATGTGTTGAAAGAATAAGTAAATTTAGGAAGGACAACAAAATTCTAGGGGTGTATAGCCCGATGGGAGTTGGGGGAGCTGGGTTAAGCACAACAGGCAGCGTTCAAACAGAGAGAGGAGAAATGGGTTAAAAATTCTATATCTGAATGCACGGAGTGTCAGAAATAAGGTGGATGAAATGTGAATAAGTGTGAGGTTATCCACTTTGGGAGTAAGAACAGGAAGGCAGATTATTATCTGAACGGTGTAGAGTTAGGTAAGGGAGAAATACAAAGAGATCTAGGAGTCCTTGTTCATCAGTCACTGAAGGTGAGTGAGCAAGTGCAGCAGGCAGTGAAGAAGGCTAATGGAATGATGGCCTTTATTACAAAGGGAATTGAGTACAAGAGCAAGGAAATCCTCTTGCATTTGTACAGAGCCCTGGTGAGACCACACCTGGAGTAATGTGTACAGTTTTGGTCTCCAGGGTTAAGGAAGGACATCCTGGCTGTAGAGGAAGTGCAGCATAGATTCACGAGATTAATTCCTGGGATGTCTGGACTGTCTTACGCAGAGAGGTTAGAGAGACTGGGCTTGTACACGCTGGAATTAAGGAGATTGAGAGGGGATCTGATTGAAACATATCAGATTATTAAGGGATTGGACAAGATAGAGGCAGGAAATATGTTCCAGATGCTGGGAGAGTCCAGTACCAGAGGGCATGGTTTGAGAATAAGGGGTAGGTCATTTAGGACAAAGTTAAGGAAAAACCTCTTCTCCCAGAGAGCTGTGGGGGTCTGGAATGCACTGCCTCGGAAGGTAGTGGAGGCCAATTCTCTGGATGCTTTCAAGAAGGAGCTAGATAGGTATCTTATGGATAGGGGAATCAAGGGATATGGGGAGAAGGCAGGAACCGGGTATTGATAGTAGTTGATCAGCCATGATTTCAAAATGGCAGTGCAGGCTCGAAGGGCCAAATGGTCTACTTCTGCACCTATTGTCTATGGTCTATTGTCTATATTGTTAAGGATGAGGTTATGGAGTACCTGGTGACACAGGACAAGATAGGACAGTCAGCATGGTTTCCGTAATAGAAAATCTTACCTGATGTACCTGTTGGTATTTTTTGAGGAGATTACGAGTAGTATAGATAAAGGGGATGCAGTGGATGTTGTATATTTGGATTTTCAGAAGGCTTTTGACAATGTGCTACACATGAGGCTGCTTACCAAGTTAAGAGTGCATGGATTTACAGAAAAGTTACTAGTATGTTTAGAGCAGTGGCTTATTGGTAGGACGCAGTGAGTGGGAATAAAAAGATCCTTTTCTGGTTGGCTGCCAGTGACCAGTGATGTTCTGCAGGTGTCGGCATAGGGACTGCTAATTTTTAAGCTGTATATAAGTGATTTAGATGATGAAATAGATGGCTTTGTTGCCAAGTTTGCAGATGATACGAAGAACGGCAGAGGGGCAGGTAGTTTTGAAGAAACAGGAAGGCTGCAGAAGGACTTCAAAAGATTAGGAGAATGGGCAAGAAAGTTGGAAAGTGCATGGTCATTCACTTTGATTGAAGAAATAAATGTGCAGACTATTTTTAAAATGGGGAAAAATCCAAAAATCTGACATGCAATAGGACTTGGCACCCCAAATAGTTGACTTGCAGGTTGAGTCAGAGGTGAGTAAAGCAAATGTAATGTTAGCATTCATTTCAAGAAGTCTACCATAGAAGAGCAGGGATGTGATGCTGAGGCTTTATAACGCAATGTTGAGGCCTCACTTTGAGTATTGAGAACAGTTTTGGGCTCCTCAACTAAGAAAAGATGTGCAGGCATTGGAGAGAGTTCAGAGGAGGTTCATAAGGATGATTCCAGGAACGAAAGGGTTATCACACGAGAAATGTTTGATGGCTCTGGGTCTGTATTTGCTAGAATTTAGATAGATTGGATGGTGGGGGTGGGGGGAACTTATTGAAACCTTTTGCACGTTGAAAGGCACAGACAGAGTCGATGTGGTAAGGATGCTCCCCATGGTGGTGGAGTCTAGGACAAGAAGGCACCTCAGGATAGAGCGCGTCCATTTAAAACAGAAATGTGGAGAGATTTCTTTAGCCAGAAGGTGGTGAGTTTGTGGAATTTGTTACCACAAGCAGCTGTGAAGGCCAGGTTGTTGGGTGTATTTAAGGGGGAGATTGATAGGTTCTTGATTGGCCACGGCATCAAAGTTTACGGGGAGATGGACGGGGATTGGGGCAGGGGCGAGGAAAAAAGGAACATGACTGAATGGTGGAGCAGGTTCAATGGTCCAAAGACCCGATTCTGCTGCTATGTCTTAAAGTCTTATCACTGCTCACCCTCCCCATTTAGAATGCCATGGACCAGATCTGAGACATCCCTGACCCCGGCACCTGGAAGGCAAATTATCTTTTGGGTGTCTCTATTGTGCTCACAGAATCTCATCTTTATTCCTCTAAATATGGAATCTCCTATCAATACTGCAACACTCTTCGCCTCTCTTCTCTTCTGAGCCACGGTGCCAGAGACCCGGTCATTGCAGCTCCCCCCCAGTAGATTCCTTCCCCACACCCCCCCATAAGTGTCCAATACAGTATACTTATTATTGAGGAGAATGCCCACATAGTGGGTACTCTGCACTAGCTGCCCATTTCCTTTTATTCTCCTGACAGTCACCCAGTTACCAGCCTTCTGCAGCCTTGGGAAGACTACCTGTCTGTAGCACCTATCTATCACTTCCTGAATCTCCAGTATGAGTCAAGGGTCATCTGGCTGCAGCTCCAATTCCTTAACATATTCTCTGAGGAGCTGCAGCTCGTTGCATCTGGTATAGATGTGGTTATCCGGGAGACTGGAGGTCTGCCAGAATTCCCACATCCCACACAAAGAACACAACACAGCCCTGGAGCCATTTTCAGTGCTCTACCTGTGCACTCACCGATGAGGAATGAAGAATAAAGAAAAAGAAGAAACTTACCAGGTACTTTCCTCGTCCAAGCCTGATCTCACCAAGTCAAAGCTTCCCCACTCTAACACTGGCCCACTCACAGAGTGGCTGCTCCACTTGCCTCTGCCTTACTTTCATTCACCCTTGCTAATAAATGCTGAGTTATGATTGAGTGCAGTTCAAACTTCGAAAACTGCAGTGAAATGCACCCGTTCACTGATTGGGTGCAGCACAAACTCTGTTTTAGTTGTGCATTTCAAAATTGAGTACCAATATTCTTAAATGTATGAAAACAGATAGCATTAATAATCCTAATACTATTATTCAGAAATATCAGAGTTGAAATGCCTCCTATAGAGTTTATCCCATCTTCTCCACCCCATCCCTCCACTCCACCCCGCTTATTAATCTTCAGATCTCTCTCCTTCAATTCAGGTGTCCTGTATATCCTTGATTTTGTTTGTTTCACCTTTGACGTCGTGTAGCTCTTTACAAAAGAACTTGGTTACATTCAGCACTAATAGGATCACAGATGTGTTCAGGTCTATTCTGGGTTCGTGTGTGTGGGTACACAGGGGAGAACAGAAATCGTGTTAATAGTTAGGTCAGGCAGCACCAATGGAGAGAAATATTTTGAGTCAATTCCTGTCAGGAGCAAAAGTGGAGCGATTTCAAAGGAGATTCGTGCAAATGATTCCAGGATTGAAAAGCTTGTCATATGAAGAGCGTTTGATGGCTCTGGGCTTGTACTCACTGGAATTCAGAAGAATGAGGGATGACCACATCGAAACCCATTGAATGTTGAAAGGTCTCAATAGAGTGGACGTGGAGAGGATGTTTCCTACGGTGGAGGAGTCTAGGATCAGATGATCCAACCTCAGAATAGAGGGAATGTCCATTTAGAACAGAAATGAGGAGGAATTTCTTTAGCCAAAGAGTGATGAATCTGTGGAATTTGTTGCCACGGGCAGCTGCAGAGACCAAGACATCAAGTATATATAAGGCAGAGACTTAATTAGTTCTTGATTAATTCTTGATTAGTCAGGGCATGAAGGGATATGGGGAGAAGGCTGAGAGGGAAATTGGATCAGCCATGATGAATTGGTAGAGCAGACATGATGGGTCAAATAGCCTAACTCTCCTCCTATATCTTATGGTCTAACTGTCTTTTGAAAACTTCTGCTGGGTGGTATTGACTTTGAAGTTAACTCTGTATTCTTCATGAGAATTACTGCCCGCTCTTCTGATTATATCTTGCATTTTTATTTCACATTTCCAGCATCAGCAGTGTTTTGCTTTTGTGTTTCCTGGTACAGGGACTTGCCTTCTCCCCTTCCCCTTCTGAGGTGCCCTGATGCCTGGCAGAAGGAATGGTGAGAGTAGAGGTTAGCTCTTCCCAGATCAAATACATCAGAACACATCAGGTGATGTTTGTCTCCTGTTAATGTACTTTTTTTTTGGTCAGTCGCTGAAGGGAATCATTCTCAATTGATCTCTGGTTGACATGCATGATTAAAGCATTAAAACACATGAATTAACAGTACTGATTGATGAGGCAGATTATCTTCGATTTAGTCCAATCCCACAGCTCCCACAACCATACTTGCTGGATACAAAGGGCTCTTGCCACAGACTCTCTACTCAGAGCTTCTGCGGATGTAGGCATGATGTTCTGTCAGGCTCCAACAAGGGGAAATGTTGGGGAATTGCTCTACCTTGTGTCAAAGTTGTGAAGCAGTTTAATTGCTAAATGTGTTTGATATTCTGAGACATTCAAAACAATTTTTTGCTCTCGGATTAAGTAGTATAAACTATTGTTCTATCAAGGGCTTCTTACAGAGTATATAACTTGGGATTTTGGTGAGTATAGGAAAGGAGTACTGTAGAAAGAAACAATAGAAACATTCAGCAGGTCAGGCAAAACAGTGTTAAATGTTTGGGTGGACAACCATCCTGGAACTGGAGTCAGATTCATTGATTTATTATTATTATGGTGGTGTTCTGATAAAACGTTCATTAAGTTAAAGAGAGATACAGCAGAGAACAGGTCCTTCCACCCAACCATTCCTCTGGTCCAGTTCCTCAGACTGAAACCGTACCTTTGATTCCACTTCATATTGCTCTATAGCCCACTGTGTATTTTAAGCATTTCTTGACTTTCAGCACCTGTAGTAGTTTTGCTTTTAGAAAAAAGAGCTGAGATTGTATCTTAAAGAATGTTAGTGTTGATTTAATAAGAAGAACTAGGTAGCAACACAATCAAACAGGAAAATATTAGGGCTTTTCTTTATTGCCTTGCGAGTATTGCCATTGTTTGCACTCTTAAAAATGTTCATTCTAAGTTTTACTCCAGCAGTAAAATGTGACTAAGTAGTCATCCTAAACTAGGTTAGGTTATAATTATAAACATTCCGTTGAAACATAGTTTAATTTGTAATTATGATGAACATGTAAGGCTGGACTTGCTTTGTATCTGCAGTACATAAGAAATGATAAAAATCGCAAGTCACCAGACCCACATCTGCAGCTTCAAATTCATCTTAAGAGTTGATTAGCTTCCGATACCACAGCAGGGAAAAGATCAGCTGAGCACATTTACAGGAAGCACTCACAACCCCTCCTCCCCACACTGAACTTAAAACCTGAATATTTGGGTTGGTCAGTGGACAAAGTGTGACTACAACTGAGGCAGCTATGAGGATCCAAACAACTACATCATTCTTCCAGTCTGTTGATCAGTGTATATACGAGGGGTGATTGATAAGTTTGTGGCCTAAGGTAGAAAGAGTCAATTTTAGAAAACCTAGCACATTTAGTTTTTAACATTGTCCCCTCCTGCATTTACACACTTAGTCCAGTGGTCGAGGAGCATACGGATCTTGGACCTTCAGAAAGTGGCCACAGATGGGTGATTGATAAGTTTGTGGCCTGAGGTAGAAGGAGGTTATACAGCTCTTGTTACATGCACATGCAGGTCAACTCTGAGTGATTATGCAGAAAGTTTGAAGTTAGTAACTTATCTCCTTCTACCTTAGGCCAGAAAATTATCAATCATTCCTCTGTGGACACTTTCTGGAGGTCCAAGATCCGTATGCTCCACAACCGCTGGACTAAGTGTGTAAATGCTGGAGGGGACTATGTTGAAAAATAAATGTGCTAGGTTTTTTAAAATTGACTCCTTCTACTTTATCAATCGCCACTCGTATCTGAAGGCAGAGTGAATAGCTGGAAATCAATGCTGCAATGCAAAGAGCTATTCAAGTTCAGGCATCAGAAAGGGGATGTACTTGTAGATCAGATCACTGTTTGGGGTCTAGTCAAATAAAGGACAGTAGATGTTGTTTACTTGGACTTTCAGAAGGCCTTTGACAAGGTTCCACACATGAGGCAAAGTCAGAAAGAGCCCATGCTATTACTGGTGACTAGGCAGTGTTGGGGCTGCTTCTTTTCATGTTATACTTCAATGATTTCAATACTGGAATTCATGGCTTTCTGCTTTGTTGCAGACAATATGAAAATAGGTGGAGGGCAGGTAGTGAAGAGGAAACAGGGAGTCTGCAGTAGGACTAACACCTCCATAATAATAATAAATCAATGAATCTGAATCCAGTTAGGAGATTAGGAGAATGGACAAAGAAGTGGCAGATGGAATAGAGTGAAGGGAAGCATATAGTTATGCAATTTCTTAGAAGGAACAAAGGTATAGATAATTTTCTAAATGGAGAGAAAATTCAAAAATCAGAGATGCAAAGATACTTGAGAGAGGACTAGAATATAAAAGCAAGAATGTAATGCGGAGGCTTTATAAGGCATTGGTCAGAATACATTTGGAATATTGTGAGTACTTAAGAAGAGATTGCATTTGAGAGGGTGCAGAAGAGGTTCACAAGAACGTTTCTGGGAATGGAAGGATCAACATATGAGTATTTGATGGCTCCAGGCCCGTACTTGCAGGAGTTTAGAAGAATGAGGGGAAGGAGTTCATTGAAACCTATCAAATATTGAAAGACCAAGTTAGAGTGGGTGTGGAGAGGATGTTTCCTATTGTGGGTTTAACACCAGAGGGCATAAACTCAGAATTGAGGAAAAGCCATTTAGAACAGAGATAAGGAGAAAATTCTTTAGCCAGAGGGTAGTGAATCTGTGGAATTAATTGCCACACATAGCTGTGGAGATTAAGTCTCTGGGAATATTTAAAACAGAGGTTGATTAGTCAGTGCCACAAATGTTATGCTGAGAAAGCAAGAGAATGGTGTCCTGAGGGATAATGAATCAGCCATGATGGAGTGGCAAAGTAGGCCTAATTCTGCTCCCATGTTTTATAATCTTATAGATGCCTGTGCAAGTGACAGTCCAGAAGGCCATCCTGCTTGCTCATTGCTAGGATTAAGGATATCTCTTTGAGAAATGAAAAGGGGAAAATTAAGTAGGAGGGAAATGGTCTGATTGTTATCCACGTTCATATCAATGACATTGATAAGTCAAGAAAGAGTGATTCTGTTGATAGAACAGGAACAGCTAGGATTTAAATTAAAAAAGAGAGCCACAAGCATGCTCGTGCTAGATTACCACATGGGGCACATGGAATAGCATGCCATAAGGTCACCAAGATGAGAAAAGTTGAATACATGGCTGAACAATTTGTGTGGAAGGTTTGGGACTTACTTCATGTGTGCTGGCACCAATATTGGGGAAAATAGAAGCTCTACTGATGTAATAAATATCCTGGACTATATGTTCAGTGGAGGAAGAGGGTGTTGTCGTGAGAGACTAAGGTGAGGAAAGATTTGGAAAGTTAGGCAGGAAATTCAAAGTAATACTGTAGGGTAGTAAAATGAATCATAAGTTAGAGGTAATTGTGGAACAAGGGACAGAACTTCTGTAAATGAAGACACAGAAAGAAAAAGACAACATTCATGGCTTTTTATTATTTTTGCAGCTTTCAGAATGAAGTAAATGATACAAATTGATATAAACACATAACCTTTACAGAGACATGTTTCACAAGATGACTGAAGCTGGGAACCAACTACTCCAGGATACATGACATTCAGAAAGATAAAAATGAAGTGGAGTTGGGGGATAAACTCTGAAGATGAGAATCAACACTAATGAGAAATAACCTGGTGCAGATGATCAGAGGGGATGTGTGGTCAGTCACTTTGGTAAAGAAATTGAAAGGTAGTACAGGGTATATTTTTGTAATGGTTAGATATTTGAAGAGGGAACTGGGTATCCTTTAACACAAATCATTAAAAATGAACATGCAAATGCAGCAAGTAACAGGGAAGGTAGATGATACACTGTCCTTTGGTACAAGAAATAATAGCAATAGTGGATTTTAGTACAAGAGTTAAAATATTTTGCTCAAGTTATTTAGGGTCCTGGTGGGACTGGCCGCTCAGCCTAAGAAGGTCCAGCTGTGATGGAGGAAGTGCAGTGAAGATTCACTAGACCGATTACTAGGAGGATAAGTTTGTTGCTCACAATCAAAGGGGAGCCTAAGGTTATTAGATCTATGCTGCCTCACGCTTAGAATAATGAGAAGTGATCTTGCTAAAATGCTCAAAATTCTTACTGGGTTTGATGGTAGACGTGGAGCTGATGTCTCCTTTGGTTGCAGTGTCTGAATCATAAACTCAATACAGAGGTTAATGATTCAAGAGATGCAGAGATTTCATTCAGATGGTAGTGAATCTTTAAACTTCACTGTGAGTGAAGAGTGCTGTGAAGGCTCGTGGTTGAGTTCACTTAAGATAGAGATTAGTGATGTATTTTGTAAACGGTAACAGAAATGCGAGGTATGAATGTATTGCAGAGACAAGGCACCAAAGGTTAAAAGATCAGTTGAATGGTGAAGCAAATGCAAGGATCTGATTCAGCTTCTCCAGATTATATTTTCTCTGTGTTTTATCTCCTCCAAAGCTGATTCCACTTAAGAAATAATAAGGGAAAGAAGTAATGTTTGAGTCCCCTTCCCTCCTAATTAACCACACATTAAGATTAGAAATAAAAGGAACCCCACTAGAAAGGTATTGCAATAATCATGGGTAACTTTAACCTTTGTATAGATCGGATGAATTCATAGAATGCATTTGGGATCATTTCTGAGAACAATACATGGGCAACAAATAAGGTAGTGTATTAATTTGAATATGGCCATTTCTAAAGAACAGGATTAATTTATTAATGATCTCATAGTAAAGGATAGCCTGGAGAATAGCAATCATAATATACATTTCTTTCTCCTTGAAAAGCAGGTCTAAAAATATATTGCATCAGAATTTAAGTAGTGGCAATTCCAAAGGTAGATAAGCACAGGAAGTCAAATGAACTAGGAAAGTAGATGAGAAGATAATGTAGGTAAACAGTTGCAAGAATTTAAGTAAAGACTAAAAAGAATGACCCATACACAGTTCAGGGCAATATCAAATTAACAGGAAATGCATATGTTATTTGGAAGATCAGTGCTAGGCTGGAAGATTGCTGAGTTCTAAAATTCTATTTTGAAGATTATTTTTAAAAAAGCAAGAGAAGCAGATGATAGAATTTAACTTGTAATCCATATAAAAGATTCGAGATGTATAGAAAAAGGTGAATTGCCATTAGTACATTGCAATGCAAGTCTTGGGAAGTAATAATTGGAAATGTATCTATCTTCAGGGTAGAAAATACCAAAAAACCATTTCCTACTCAACCCCATTCTCCTGCCTTCTCCCCATAACTGAAGCCTATACTAATCAAGAACTCCATTTTAAGTATACACAATAACTCTTCTAAATTCAGTAGAATACAGTCTATGACTGCAAAATCATTCCTCATAGGCAAGGGTGCCATCCCTGGGACCAATCCAGTGAATCATCACTGTATTCTTTGACAATTATCCCTTTATCTTACCTAGACCTTGTATAATTACTACAGTACATCTTTACTTCTTAACTCAAACCATTAGACTTCTTAATCACTCGTTGCACTTGCCTGTTTGCTTTCAGTGATGTTTGTGCAAGGACAGTTAGGCTACTTTTAACATCAGCTTCGCCCAACTCTTGACATTGTTTTGTAATATTCTGCTTTTCAAATTTTATTCGCTATTGTGGATAATGTCACATTTATCCGTGTTATCTTGTGTCTGCCACATTCTTGCCTGCTCAATTAACTTTTATTGGTCAGACTGCACTTGGAGCATTGTAAATAGTTTTGGGGAGAAGGCAGAGGAATGGTGTTGAGAGCCACAGTGGAATGGTGGAGCAGACACAATGGGCTACCTGGGCTAATTCTGTTCCTATGTCTTGTGGTCCATGCTCCTTGAAGCCTAGACATCCTCCTCCTAGCAACCACACCACACTAACCCAATTTGGTATCATCAGCACACTTGCAAATCTGACATTTTGTTTCCTCAGCTAAATCACTAATATAACATAAATAGCTAGGGCACAAGCACTGATCCCTATGAACCACCGCTATTCACAACCTGCTCTACTTTCTGTCTGATAACAAATTCTCTTTCCATATCAGTATATTACTCCCAGCTCCTATCCTCTTTGATCAAACTACAAAAAGGGACCATATCAAAAGCCTTCTGAAAATTTAAATACACCGCATCCACTAGTTTCCCTTTATATACTCACATCATCAAAGAACTCCAATAAGATTAGTTAAACATGATTTTCCTTTCAGAAGTGCTTGCTGGTCCTGCTCAATACTATCAAATTTTTCAAGGCATTCTGCTATTACCTCATTCATGACAGATTTCAACACTTTCACAGCTACTTCACACTTACACCTGGGTAGATCCTCTTTCTTTTTCCCCCTTCAATAGTTGAGTTACATATCCATCTCTCCAACTCAATTCCTGGAATTTTACAATTTTGGAAGGTGATAACTGATGGAGTCACTGTCTCTTGAAAGAAGTGATAATGGCTAATCCGTTCCTTGAGATTTACTGACTTTTAGTCTACGTAAATTCTCTAGCTCTTTTTCTGAAACCATCAGATACTTAATTGATTTTCTTTATTCTTGATAAATTTTCTGCAGTTCTGGCAGATTTGTTACATCCTCCTTGATACAGTAGTTGTTTAATCCCTCTGCAATTTCCATATACCTCAATATAGGTTATCTCATCACTGGTTGTAAGTGACTCATATTTATCCTTGCTGTTCTTTTTCTTTTTAGATACTGTTAGAAGCTTTCACAGCCTCTTTTTTTTTTGTTTTTTCCATGTTGTCTCATATGTTTTCTTGCCTTTATATATCAAAAAACATGTATCAACTTAGCACAGACTTATTAAGTTTATTCCTGATTTCAAAAGGGTTTCTTATTAGGAAAAGATCAAGCAGATTGGACCTATATTCTTTGGAATTTGTAACAGCGAAAGGTGACTTTACTGAAACATAAACAAGATTCCGAGCAGGATTCCGAGCAGAGGTGGTGAAAGATTTATCCCCCCTTGTTGGGGAATCCAGAGCTGGGCCCATGTTTCAGAAAAAAGGGTCACCCAATAATTTGAAACAATTGTTGCTCCTAAAACATATCGCATCTTCAGAATATTCAGCCACAGAGGGCTATGGAGATTGAATCATTAAATTCATTTAACGTTGAGATGGCTTTTGGGGCAACAAGGAAGTTGAATGTCATGGGGCACATGCAGGAAAGTAGAGCCAAGATCAGATTAGCTATTATTTGAATGGCAGAGCAGATTCGATGGACCATATGGTCTACTCCTGCTTATGTTTCTCAGTTAAAAAAAAACAAATGAAAATGAACCAACTAACTCTCTGTATTTCATAGGAAGAGTGTTCCAATTCATCCTTTCCTAGTCCTACACTGGGTTTGACTTGACAGTTCTATGAGTCATTCAGTAAAACCCAAATTTAGCAGGTCAATTTAAATTCAAGACTGTAAGGAATGTCTGAATTCTTAAATACCCTTTAGAACCATCAGCTTGTAACCCAAAAGTAATCACTTATATTCTTCTTAGCTTCTTGTTCTGAACATTTCTTGGTCAGTAGGTTTCTGTTTATGTCAGACAACTGTCTACTCAAACAAAATCATGTTTTAGTAAATCTGATGGTGCGTCTGCCCTACGGTCACTTATCACTTGCCTAGACGTAACATTCAATAAATAGATGATTCAATTTTACAAGAAGCATATTTTCATAGCTGATGCTTAACAGTGGAATAAAATATGCCAAAGGTTAATTAGAACATCATTTAATAGGACGATGAGTCCTAA
Source organism: Hypanus sabinus (assembly GCF_030144855.1). NCBI lineage: Eukaryota > Metazoa > Chordata > Chondrichthyes > Myliobatiformes > Dasyatidae > Hypanus > Hypanus sabinus. Next base: position 41,082,673 of record NC_082716.1, on the reverse strand, counting down.
TTCAATTAAGTACATTGGTAGCTTTTCACAATTATTATGTTTGTTTGAACCTAGAGTCTTCATCTATTGTATTAAACAGAAGAGGGTATGGGTTTAATTGAAGCTCTGCCTGTTACAGCTCTACATTTAACATTACTCCAGTGAGTGAGTCAGTTTAAAATGGTAAATGCGTTTTTTAATTAAGGAGCTAAATAAACATGAAAAAAGAGGGTGCTATCCGGGTAAATATAACAACACTATTTCAAAGTAAATGTGATTGTGGGTGCAGAAAAAATAAAAATAAATTTAAAACATGAAAGTAAAATAAATAAATATTGCATTTACCTTGAATACAATTTTAATTTTTGTTATTTGTCCAGCATATCTTTTTTTGACTTAGAGATGAAAATGTAATGTTTCAACAAAATATTCTGAAGTGCTGTCTACATTTCAGTAACAACTTGAGCTTAATATTCTGGAGTAAAACCATTCTTTTTTGTCAAGATTATTATAGAATTTATTACTCCGTATGCTCCTTTTCAACAAATGGTTTACTGTTCGAACACTATATGGCATTCATGGGAGAAATAATCCTCTAATTTAATAATATACAAGAGCACAATTAGCACTAGGTTCTCAAATCCTCTAGCCTGGTTCTCCTATTCAATAGGATTACATCTCATCACTACCTTGTGATTGTATTGGGTTAACTGACCGCGAAGTTCTAAATTCAAACAAAGATCTTAAGCCTTATTGGATATAAATAGCCATGAGTACTTTCAATAAAGGAAGATTATACTGTAACTAACCAATCTTCAAAGACTAGTTTATTCTCCATGATGAGTTTCACTACCAATATCCACTATTTGAGTGGTGGGTTTCCCTACCAACCATGGAGCAGATAGTTCCATCTAACAAAGTAGTTTAAAACATATTCATTTATTTTTAGTGATGCATGTTTAAATCCAATCAACACTTATAAATCACAAAGAGGATTTCTATCTCATAAAACATTACCAAGTTACAAAGAATTTAACTCAAACCATTTCTAACATACAAAGGATTTCCAAAACACAGTTACAATTCCTATAAACAAAAAAAGACATACCAACGATACAGTCAGATCAATAGTCCATCACAGGAATAGAAGCCAGGCGAATGGATTCTTGTTCACCCCATGTTTCTTTCATATTTCTTGACATTTCTTATCTCATTCCGAATAATCTTGAACAGTTCTCTACATTTATACCCTTTTCTGTTCCTTGAGTGACTTCACACATATATGATATTTACTCTGATACTTTTTTTACACAAAATGTCTAAATGTTTTTTGGAGACATAGTCTCAGCTACCCACATGTAATGCTGCAAAGCTAACTTCTCTGAGTATATAAACATTCGAACTATAAATGCATCAGTTATTTGAAATGCAAAATGATATTATCCATCTGGTTTGCAAACTTCCATGAACTAAGCAACTTAGTCCACTTGTTTGTTTTGAAACAAGCCAACTTAACTAACCCATTGTCTTATACTGCACGTCTAGGGTTGAAATAAACCAGGTGTTGTGGGTTAACGGTCTGCTCAATAGACCAAGCTTGTTTGCAAATCTGTATTTTAACTTCAAACTGATTACTGCCTTCCATTTACATTTTTAGAACTGAAGACTGGCTTCCATTTATGCCCAGAAGTTAAACAAATTGAAAGTTTAGTTGGAAGATTACTTACAACTCTTTGATCTTACATGTGGTAGCTGTTGTATTTAGAAAGCTGAAACTTGGCAAAACATGAGGCCCCTAGGCCCAGGAAACTAATAGCCATCACAAACTCAAGTTTGTTCTACCTGAAATTGCCATATCCTTGATTCTCCATTGATCTTAGCTTGGAAGATACTTATCAATTAAATATCCACAGTCATTTTGAGGAGAATTTCAAAGATTCACAAGCTTGATATTTCTCACCTCAGCTCCCAAATATAAGGTCTTCTGTCTCTAAATCTTGTCTTTTCATTATGGCTCTGTGAATTATCCATTCAGGTCTTGTATTTCAATGAGATCACTTCTCACTGAAATGAAAATAGCCTGAACTTCACAACCTCTTGTTGCAGGGCAATTCCCTTTGTTGCTCCAACAATGAATCGACCGAATCTACATTGTTAATCCGTCCCTGGGTATAGAGAGCAAAGCTGCAGACTGTACTCTGGAGTTCCTTACTCTTGTACTCCAATACTCCTAAAACAAAGGCCAACCTATTAATTGCCTCTTTAGTGATTGCTATTACCTGTGTATTTACCTGAATGGTCATGAGAAAAGCTACCATTTACTGCCATAGCTTCAGTATGTTCAGAGCATGTGGACAGTCAGCCTATACTAATCCCATTTTAATCTTCCCACATTCCTAGCAATTTTATTAGAGTTTACCACTCACTAGGGACAATATGTAGTGGCTAATTAACCTACCAATCCACATGTCTTTGAGACGTGCAGTGAAGTCAGAGTACTCCAAAGAAACCCACACAGCGAACATGCGCAGCTGCACCACTCAAATTTCAGTGGCTGAGGGAAAGAAGCAAGTACCAGGTAAAATTTTCCTAATTATTGGGTTAATGGGTTTTCTATTACTTGTGTTTTAATTCTTTTTTAAGTTACTTTCTTATTCCTGAGATTACTTTTTAATAGTTTATTTATTTAATGCTTGAAACATTTAAATTGCTAGTTTAACATCTTTAACTCTTGGTTGAGAATACAGGAATTGCTTTGCTTGCTCTCAAAACTCTTCTGCAGCCAGGCATCTTCAGACCCAGCACACACAAAGCCATCTACAACAGAATTGCAGGGTCCTGACGACGAGGTTTGAGACCGATCTATGGACATTGTTGCTACTGGATTATATGCACAAGGTACAGAGCTGGTGAAGGCATATGACCTGCCACTCTAAGGAAATTTACAATGAGGGAGGAGAGATTTAATAGGAGCCTGCAAGTTAATTTTTCACCCAAGATCAGTGGTCAGTATGTAGAATGATCTGCCAGAGGTCGTGAGTGAGGCAGGTACGTTAGCAACAATTAAAAGACTATTTGACTGTTACATGGATAGGAAAGGCTGTTAGGGTTGTGGGCTGAACATTGGCAAATATAACTCGTTTAGATGTGCATCTCAGTCAACCTTACCAGTTGGGCCGAAGGCCCCTGTTTCCATAATGTATATCTCTATGACTAAATTCAGCTTCACTAGCTATCTACATTTCATGTAACAGCTCGGCCAGATCAGGTGCCCTTCTGTGCCAACATTTACTAAACTACTATTTAAAATATTCAATTTTTCATTCTTCTTTCCAAAATTAAGTACGAGACAACCTGAAATGTCCACATTATTCTTCAACTGCACTTGGTCTGAACTTCTTTGCTGACTAAGCATCATTCTTTCAGCTCACCTTTCTAGCCAGGATTCTGTCAGAAGAAAACTTGGATGCAGTGCAGCTTTAAATTTAATCTGACACATAAATATGGATTGAAAGTAGCTGAGGCCAACAGTGACACGCTGAACAATGGGTTGCCAACCTGAATATGACTCTTCTTCTCCTCCTGCATTCTTTTAATTGATCATCTGCCCAATCATGCAATCGTGAATGAAAGAGCCTTTCAATATGCATCACAACTGGATTTTCAAAACCTTTCTTTGGTTAAACTGCATCCACTAGCTCTTCCTTACCTGCCTTGTCAGTTACACTTTTGAAATAGTCTATTAAATTTATTAAGCGTTAAACATGCTGACCCTGTCTTGAAAAACAATCCTCAAAAATTCTAACTGATTCATCATTAAGAACCCCTATCACGCATCTTCTTCTTGTTACTACCATCAGTGAGGAGATACAGCAGCCTGAAGACACACACTCAGCGTTTTAGTAATGGTTTCTTCCCCTCCGACATTAGGCGAGCCAACCCATGAACACTACCTCACTATTTTTGTTCTCTTTATGCACTATATATTTAAATTAAAATTGCTTTATACATTACTTATTGTAATTTATAGCTTTTAAAGTATTGCTCTGTACTGCTGCCGCAATGTTAACAGATTTCACAGCATATGTCAGTAATGTTATGCCTGATTCTGAATCTGAAAAGCTGGGAGTTTTGCAAAATGATTGATAATGTATGTAACTAAAAACACAAGAGTGAAAGAAAAAGGAATCAATATTACCCCTGAGCCGACACCACTATGTGAGACTACGTCTGATCCTGTACCTTGTCCACTTTCCTGTCTGATCACAATAACCCTGTAAGTGCTCAAAAACTAACAATCCCACCCTTCAATATTTTCAATAAAATAAATCCAATAATTGATGACCATGGGTATAAAGTAAATTTCTCAGTCCAAACCGGTTGAGCCCTATTCTGTGACACAAAGCACTTTCTTCCACACTTTCTAAGAAGAGCCTCTTTCTATCCATCCTGTCATTCACTCTTAATATGGAATATCTCTCAGAGATCATTTCTCATTCTTCTAAATTCCATAAAGCCAATGCCTACCTTTCTTAATCTTTCTTTGCCTAGTGTATGTGCCTTTACCAACACCTCTAGCAGCAAGTTCCATGCCCCACCACTCCCTGTGTTTAAAAAAAAACTACCTTTGACATTTCATCTATACTTTCCTCCAACCTTCTTAAAATCCTGGCGGGGAGGTTTGCTAGGGCTACTGGGGAGATTTAAACTAGAATTGTTTGGGGTGGGAACTGAACTGAAGAGACTGGGGAAGAGGAGGTTGGCTCACAAATAGAGAAAGCTGGTAGACAGTGCGAGAGGGAGGATAGCTAGGTGATAGAGAAGGGATGTGCTCAGACCAAAGGTTTAAGATGTGTCGATTTTAATGCAAGGAGTGTTGTGAACAAAGTGGATGACTTTGGAGTGTGGATCAGTACTTGGAGATATGATGTGGTGGCCATTACAGAGACTTAGATGACCCAGAGATGGGAAGGGTTACTTCAAGTGCCGGGTTTTAGATGTTTCAGAACGGACAAGGAAGGAGGCAAAAGAGGTTCGGGGTGTGGCACCGTTGATCAGAGATAGAGTCACGGCTGCAGAAAAGGTGGATACCATGGATGGACTGTCTATGGAGTCTCTATGGGTGGAGGTTTTAGGAAAAGGAAGGGGTCAATAACTTAACTGGGTGTTTTTTTATAGGCCGCCCATTAGTAACAGGGATATCGAGGAGCAGATAAGGAAACAGATCCTGGAAAGGTGTAATAATAACTGAGTTGTTGTGGTGGGACATTTTAATTTCTGAAATACAAATTGGCATCTCCCTAGAGCAAGGGGCTTAGATAGGGTAGAGTTTGATAGGTGTGTTCAGGAAGTTTCTTGATACAATATGTAGATAAGCCTACAAGAGGAGAGGCTGTGCTAGATTTGGTATTGGGAAATGAACCTGGTTAGGTGTCAGATCTCTCAGTGGGAGAGCATTTTGGAGAGAGTGATCATAATTCTGTCTCCTTTACAATAGCATTGGAGAGAGATAGGAACAGACAAGTTAGAAAAGCATTTAATTGAATTATGAGGCTATCAGGCAGGAAATTGGAGGCTTAAATTTGAAACAGATGTTCTCAGGGAAAAGTACAGAAGAAATGTGGCAAATATTCAAGGGATATTTGTGTGGAGTTCTGCATAGGTACATTCCAAGGAGACGGAAGTTATGGTAGGGTACAGGAACCATGGTGTACAAAGGCTGTAATAAATCTAATCAAGAAGAAAAGAAAATCTTACAAAAGGTTCAGAGAACTAGGTAATGTTAAAGATCTAGAAGATTATAAGGCTAGTAGGAAGGAGCTTAAGAAGGAAATTAGGAGAGCCAGAAGGGGCCATGAGAAGGCCTTGGCAAGCAGGATTAAGGAAAACCCCAAGGCATTCTACAAGTATGTGAAGAACAAGAGGATAAGACTTGAAAGAATAGGACCTATCAAGTGGGAAAGTATGTATGGAACCGGAGGAAATAGCAGAGGTACTTAATGAATACTTTACTTCAGTATTCACTATGGAAAAGGATCTTGGCGATCGTAATGATGTCTTTCAGCAGACTGAAAAGCTTGAGCATGTAGATATTAAGAAAGAGGATGTGCTGGAGCTTTTGGGAAGCATCAAGTTGGATAAGTTGCTGAGACCAGATGAGATGTACCCCAGGCTACTGTGGGAGATGAGGGAGGAGAATGCTGAGCCTTTGGCGATAATCTTTACTTCATCAATGGGGATGGGAGAGGATCTGGAGGATTGGAAGTTGTGAATGTTGTTCCTTTATTCAAGAAAGGGAGTAGAGATAGCCCAGGAAATTATAGGCCAGTGAGTCTTACCTCAGTGGTTGGTAAGTTAATGGAGAAGATCCTGAGAGACAGGATATATAAACATTTGGAGAGGTATAATATGATTAGGAGTAGTCAGCATGGCTTTGTCAAGGGCAGGTGCCTTACAAGCCTGATTGAATTTTTTGAGGATGTGACTAAACACATTGATGAAGGAACGGCAGGTAGATGTAGTGTATATTGATTTCAGCAAGGCATTTGATAAGGTACCCCATGCAAGGCTTATTGAGATAGTAAACAGGTAGGGAATCCAAGGGGACATTGCTTTGTGGATCCAGAATTGGCTTGTCCACGGAAGGCAAATAGTGGTTGTAGATGGGTCATAGTCTGCATGTAGGCCAGTCACCAGTGGACCAGTGGGGCACCTCTGGGATCTGTTCTGGGACCCTTACTGTTCGTGATTTTTATAAATGAACTGGATGAGGAACTGAGGGATGGGTTGGTAAGTTTGCTGATGACACTAAGTTTGGAGGTGTTGTGGATAGTGTGGAGGGCTGTCAGAGGTTACAGCAGGACATTGATAGGATGCAAAACTGGGCTGAGAAGTGGCAGATGGAGTTCAACCCAGATAAGTGTGAAGTGTTTCATTTTGGTAGGTCAAATATGATGGCAGAATATAATATTAATGGTAAGACTCTTGACAGTGTGGAGGATCAGAGGGATCTTGGGGTCTGAGTCCATAGGTCGTTCAAAGCAGCTGCGCAGGTTGACCCTGTGGTTAAGAAGGCATACGGTGTATTGGCCTTCATCAATCTTGGAATTTAATTTAGGAGCCGAGAGGTAATGTTGCAGCTATATAGGACCCTGGTCAGACCCCACTTGGAGTACTGAGCTCATTTCTAGTCACCTCACTATAGGAAGGATGTGAAAGCCATCGAAATGGTGCAGAGGAAATTTACAAGGATGCTGCCTGGATTGGGGAGCATGCCTTATGAGAATATGTTGAGTGAACTTGGCTTTTTCTCCTTGAGTGGCTTTGAGTGGCTTTTTCTCCTTGGAGCGACGGAGGATGAGAGGTGACCCAATAGAGGTGTATAAGATGATGAGAGGCATTGATCTTGTGGATAGTCAGAGGCTTTTTCCCAGGGCTGAAATAGTTGCCACAGAGGACACAGGTTTAAGGTGCTAAGGAGTGCATACAGAGGAGATATCAGGGGTAAGTTTTTTACTCAGAGTATTGAGTGCATGGAATGGGCTGCCGGCAATGGTGGTGGAGGCGGGTATGATAGGGTCTTTTAAGATGCTTTTGGATAGGTACATGGAGCTTAGTAAAATAGAGGACTATAGGTAAGCCTAGTAATTTCTAAGGTTGGGACATGTTCGGCATAACTTTGTGGGCTGAAGGGCCAGTATTGTGCTGCAGGTTTTCTATGTTTCTGTCATGCCCTGTTACTTACTTTGGAAAATGTAACCGTTTGTCCACTCTATTTATCCATCTTAGTATCTTTTACACCTCTGTCAAGTTGCTTCTTAGCTACCTTCACTCCAAAGAGAAAAGCCCTAGTTAACTCAAACTTCCCTCATAAGACATGCTCCCTAATCCAGGTTCTTGGACCTTTGGGATCTCTTCTATACTGGAGATAACCTGTACTTGTAGTGGGGCGGGTTGCTCTGGAACCAGAGAGGGATAAATCCTTGTAGGAAATTTGCTGATGTTAAACAGGAGAATTTATACTAATGGGGTGGTACTCTGAGGAGGAGCAGGTTATGTCATAAAACAGTAACCAGGAAGAGCAAGTTTAGTAATCAAGAGTGAAGATCATAGTAATGGTTGGTTGAGTTGTTCTCCAATCTTGTCAATTTACTGGCAAACATCTCATCTCCACACGCGGAGACATCGTCAGTGCACTGTTAATTGTGGTGTGTCCTCCAAACGCTTGGCCTTTATATACATTTCAATCAGCTGATTGGACATCACTTTGGAAACTCAATTGTGATGTGGGAAGGAAATCTCATAGCTGATTGTCTGTATAATAAACTTCATGTGCTGTGGTCTGGAATTTTGTCCGCATCAGCTCACAAAATACGATCCATGACTATTATGGTAAAGGAAGGGCAAGTAACTGAAATGCCATTCAGGGAACTGATGCACCATCAATAACTCTTGGAGACGTGAGGCGAGATAGGCTTTTATTAGCTGGAAGAAAGCACCGTCAGCAGCAAGAGACCATCACACAACATCCTGGAGACTGAGGGAGGAGCAGTGCCTCCAGTCGCCTTTATACAGGGGTCTGTGGGAGGAGCCACAGGAACAATCAGCAGGGGTGGGGGGCATGTTCAGACAGGTATATGTAGTTCACCACAGGAACACTGACCAGTAGTGAAGAAGTTACTGGAGAGACATCTGAGAGGCAGAATATGCCAGCATTTGGATAGGATAGAGCAATCATCATGGCTTTGTGCATGGGAAATCATGCTTGAGTAACCTTAGTTATTTTAAGGTATAACCAAAAACTTAGAGTTGTAAATGTTGTCTATTGGACTTTAGCAAGGCCTTCGAAAAGGTCATGGTAGTCTGGTCTGAAGGCTCTCCACGGAAGCCAGGTGGATTCAAAATTGGCTCAGAAGTTGGAATCAGAATCTGGGACTGAAGGTTTGTTTCTGAAATTGAGGCCGGTGACTAATTGTATGCTGCTGGGATGAGTGTTGGAACTCTTATTATATGCTATTTATATAAATGATTTGGATGCAAATGCATAAAGATTGATCAGTAAGTTCACAGATGACACAATATGAGGAGGCGTTGTTGATAGTGAAAGTTATTATAGTTTACAGGAAGATCAAGATCATGTTGGGAAGTGGGCCACGGATTGGCAAATGGATTTTAATTTTAGAGTTCCAGGAATTGCACTTACACTCAAATAGTCTTGTGTGTTTGTGTGATAGAAATAGAAGTCCCCCAGGCGGTGGTCACACAAAAACACAAGAAACTTGGTAAGGCAGTAGGCCACCCCAGGCTGAGCTACCCCTTGACTCTAACTCCTTCGATGTGTGTAAAATGATGCATTTTGGAAAGTCAAACCAGTGTAGGATTTAACTGTGAATTCTAGGGCACTAGAGAGCGTATTGGAGCAGAGGGACTTGAGAGTATGTGTCCAGTTCTCCCACATAGACAGAGTGGTGAAAAAGGCACTTAGCACACTTGCTTTAATCAGTCGGGGTACTGAGTATAAGAGTTGGGACATTACGTGTGAAACACTGATAAGGCCACACTCGGGGTACTGTGTACAGTTTTTGTCATCTATTAGAGGAAAGATGTGGTTAAATTGGAAAGAGTTCAGAAACAATTTACAAGGATGTTGCTGGGATGAGAAGCCCTGAGTTAGAGGGAGAAGTTGGCCAAACCAGGTCTTCACTTCTTGGAATGAGGGAGACTGAGGAGTGACCTTATTTAAAATTATGGGAGGCAGAGGTGAGATAGATGGTAGCAGTCTTTTCCCCAGTACAGGGGATCCAGAACTAGGAAGCAGAGATTTAGAAGGGACCTTTAGGGCGACTTTTCCAAAAGTAATCTAGTAAATATATGGAACAAGCTGCCAGAGAAAGTGGTTGTGGCATGTATAATAGTATCATTAATGAAGCTCTAAGATAGGTACATGGAAGGGCAGAAAAAGAAATGGACAAAGGAGTAAACAAGCCCAGGCTGATCTGCACTTTTACCTCAATTCCTCCACTGTGGCTGATCACCAAAGCTCTTAATCCTAGCTTTTTATCTTTCAGAGACAGAGTTCCAGGCATCCCAATTTCTGTGTATTTTGGTTTTCGGTGATCATCTCCCTATAAAACATCCTGTTATACTCCTTTAAAATCTTGTGTTTCAATAAGATCCCTATCGTTCTTCTAAACGCCAAAGAAGATAGTCCTAATTTGTTTAGCCTATTCATAACACAATCCTTTCATCTCAAGAATTAGCCCAGTGAATCTCTTTTGGACTAACTCCAATCCTACTATATCCTTAATCTAGTGGCTTTTTAATAAAGACTCATGTGCCATTTGCCTTCTTAACTACCTATTGTCTCTAGTCACCTACATGTGCAGTAAAATTTTAAGACAGATATAGTTATTAGTGGCATCGTATTGGAAATATGCCATACAGAAATAGTGGCACGTGGTCTATAAAAAGCAGAGTCTGAGTCAAATTTTGCAGATGATGTAAAGATAGACAAAAGGAACAATAGAGTGGACTATTATCTAAATGGGGAGCAGGTTTAAATATCAGAGGCACAAAATGACTTGGGAGTCCTCATGCAAGACTCTCTGAAGATTAATTTTTAGTTTGAGCCCGTGGTCCAGAAGGCAAATGAAATGTTGGCATTTATTACAAGGGGAATAAAATATTAAAGCTCTAGGAGATCATGCTGAAGCTTCATAAGACACGAGTCAAGCTCAACAGTTTTGGTCCCATATCTCAGAAAGGATGTGCTGTCATTGGAGAGATTCCAGAGGAGGTTCACGAGGATGATTCCAGGAATAAAGGCAACATATGAGGAATGTTTGGCAGTTTTGGGCCTGTACTCACTGGAATTTAGAAGAATGTGTGGAGATCTCATTGAAGCCTACTGTATATTGAAAGGATTAGATAAGGTGGATGTGGGGAGGATCTTTCCTTTGGTTGGGGTATCCAGAACTAAAGGGCACCGCTTCAAAATCAAGTGGTGACCTTTTAGAACAGAGGTAGAGAGGAAGTTTTTAGCAAGGGAGTAGTGAATCTGTCACAGACTAAATATACCCAAGTCCGTGGGTATATTTAAGGTGGAAGTTGACAGTTTCCTGAATGGCCAGAAGGCAGGTGTTTGGAGTAGAGTGGGATCCAGGATCAGCCATGATGGAATGGCAGAGCAGACTCAGTGGGCTGAATGGCCTAATTTTGCTCCTATGTCTCTTATCTCATGTCTTCTGAATAGATGCAAGGTGAGAACTATGGGATTTTCATCATTGTTCTGCAAAGGACCATGATAAACAAGTTGTTAGCACTTTGCTTGCTTCCATATTTATTGAAATATCGTGATGCTCACCTGATAAGCCTAAGGTTCTCTAAATTATAGAGACAAAATGTAGAATAAGTACCACAATCTAGAATATATCCTTCAACAACAGTTTAAAAGCTATGTCAAATTCTCACCAAACATGAAAGTACCAATGGCAAAATTCGATTCCAAACCTGCCATGACTGGGCAGAAGTTGGTCGTCATTGCAGAGGTCGTCATTGCAGTTGGTCGTCATCTGATACTGCTTAGTGGAGCTCAATGGCCCAAAATATTTTCTGAATTTAGCCTATTAATTATGCCTAGTAAGTACTTGAATTGAATTGACTTTATTTCTTACATCCTTCACATACATGAGGAGTAAAAATCTGTACGTTATATCTCCATCTAAATGTACAATGTGCAATCACAGCGATTAATAAATATTTATAATAAATAGAACAGTCAAATCAGCGTGAGTTCATCAGTCTGATGGTCTGGTGGATGAAGTGTCCCGGAGCCTGGTGGTCCCGGCTTTTATGCTGCGGTACCGCTTCCCTGATGGTAACAGCTGTAATACCTCAGAGTAGGACAGAAAATAGTTGGAACCGAAGGTATTGACAATTGGTTTATTACTGATAAGGCCACACTTTATTGCTTGAGCAAGAAGTGGAGTTGTTTGCTGTATTTTCTGCAGGTAGTGCAGTGAAGGAGATTAGCCATGCTTGTCATGATTAGATGACCGCTCTGATGTTTAGTCCTGAAAACAAATACAGGAATTTGTCAAGGGAAAAACCAATCATCATCATATTGTAATAAGTAAGTGGAAGAAGATGTCCTGCTCCTAGTTTCCCTTCACATTTTACAACCACAATCCTGCTCCGTGCCAAGTCCTTGGAAGATATTTGTTTCTAAGCTGAGCACCCTTGCCTATACTCAGCAACTCATGAAAGCAACTGTTGTCATGTGGCCTTCTGGAAGAATAAATTCCAAAATGTATCTTGGTATATTATAAGTCAATTAATTTATAAACTGCCCAACATAGAGGTATGCTCACTTAATAGAAAATTCAACTAGCAAGTGGCCAGAAATCTCAGATTATCTACAATTTGTAAAACTATACGCCTCATGCTTGGGAGTGCCAGTTATAGGCAGAGACCAACCATAAAAATGCCTGAGATTGGGAAGCAGGAGAATTATGCTGGTTCAGCAATTGTCAGCTGAAGATTTGTTTCATTTGAACTTGCACAGAAATAAAATGGAAAACCTGCCAGGTGCGATCAACACGTACAAAAAATGAAGGGGACTGTGCCAAAGTAAAAGAACCTGAAATATAGCTAACTTCATTTGAACTCTGAAGTTATAGAGCAAATTAGCTGTTACTTAACTACCTAAATAAGAGAATTGTGATAATTTCAGACTCTGTTTGATGCCATAATTAATACTTCATTAATACTGAGTTTATGGTGTGACATTTAAATAACTTTCTTCCTTAACTATACTTAAGTTGCTGTGTGACCGTTGCAACACTTATTTGTATGTAGAACTTGCTTGTGGATATCCAGATCATGGGTCAACTGTTGTGGTTGTACACTGGGCACAGTCAGTGTTTACTCCTGATGAATGGTCTTGGCCCAAAACATCCACAGTTTATTCATTTCCATAGATGCTGCCTGGCCTGCTGAGCTCCTCCAGCATTTTGTGAACAAATCTTAAATATCTGCTTAATTCCTCCCAGGATTTTACTTCTCCCCTCTCTTCTGATCAAGAACTAAACACTAACATAACAAAAAAAATCTGCAGATGCTGGAAATCTAAGATTTGTTCACTCCCTCCTGTGTTTGCAAAATTACCAAAGAGATTTAAGGATGCAGTGTGATTTGAGTTTACAGAATAAAACTTGGCATTAGAGAAAAGGACCTGCTCAGGGAGACAGATGGTGCAGCAGACAATCACAGCGTGCCTGTAAAACTCAGGGTTTCCAAGATCAAAGGGACTGTATTTCAGAAAAAGGGCACAGGAAATACAACCAAAAGAAGGCCACATGATCCTTACACCCAGTTCTTCCAGTTACTAAGATTGTCCCCTTCTATGCCTTATCTACATTTCCATTCAATCATCATCACCTCGATCTCCTTGATCATCAAAATTCAATTTTGCAATCTTGAATCAATGACTGAGCATTCATAGCCTTCAGTGGAAGGGAATTTTGTTAAGATCTACAGCTGCCTTTTGTGAAGTATTTTCTCCTTAACTAAGTGTTAAATGATAAGAACAAGTAACCTGAGATTCTTGTGCCTTTCACCTTTTAGAATTTTTCATGATCAAAAATCATCTTCAGCAGTTTCTACTTATGAAAGAAAGTTTTCAGTTTTACAGCATCTTTCATAACTTCAGTTTACCGCCAAGCATTCAGTATCACTCCTTTACTTCAATAAATAAAACTACCAATTTTCACACAGCCAGTTCCCACAGCAGTAATGTGATAACACCCACATTTTATAGTAACGTGGAATAGGAGATGAATGCAGCCAAGACATAAATGATTCTCCTTTTCCTCCTCCAAAATAATGCTATGGAAACTGCAAGACCTCAGTATAATATATTTTAAGTAGAGGAGTGCTTTTGTATAAGTGAATTTTGTTGATGATAATTTTCCATAATTAAAGAACACAGATTTAAAATCATCAATAGAAAATACAAATAATCCAAGATTAAGTATACCTTAAGACTCCTTTGGGAAGGCAATTAAGATATGGAATTCCTTTCCACATTTCCAATACATATTGGAAACAGTCTCTGATGTATTAGAAACTTCCTGTTTTGAGGGAAGATAAGAGAGATATTAAAGCCAATAAGTGGAATGCTTTCACAAACAAGAGAAAATCTGCAGGTGCTGGACATCCAAGCAAAACACACAAAATGCTGGAGGAACCCAGCAGGCCAGGCAGCATCTACTTTTTTCCCATAGATGCTGCTTGGCCTGCTATGGAAAAAAAGTAGATGCTGCCTGGCCTGCTGAGTTCCTCCAGCATTTTGTGTGTGAAGTCAAATGCATTCATTTTGATCAATGCAAGACCAGTGCCCGAGTATTTGAATGGCCATAAGCTTGGTATAGATATTCATTCTGCAGGATATTTCAAATAATTTTATGATGTTAGTTGCCCACTTACTTGACAAAGTGAAAGAATCCAATATGAAAAGAGTTCTTCAAGCAGTCAGGGAAGATTTCTATTTCAAATTCCTTATGGCATACAAGAGGTTAGATTGCCTCTCAAGTCTGTGCCAGTTCTCAGTCATCCCATCAATTCCCTCTTTTTCAATCATTATCAGCTAAATTCAAACCCACATCCCAGAAGTAACATCAAATACCACAGATGCAGGAATTCTGAAAACTAAACCAGAAAATATTACAGACATTAGAAGCTATTAACAGTTGATATTTTAGGTGGGCTGAATATTTCCTTATTGTTTTATTTAGATTGCTTGATATTACTGTACAATAAAACAGAATGATACAAGTAATCAGCCACAGAGGGAAAAACAAACTGCTCCCCTAGTTCAGTTACTCTGTTCATTTATTTTGAGGGTTTGGAATATTAAAATTATTTTTAGCTTTCAGTATTTTATACACATCTTTTAGCTTAAACTTCCTGCCTGCTCCTGATAATCTCCAAGTAGGCTTTCAGTTTTGGTTAGTATTGATCAAGCTATTTTAGTATTATTCCTAATCTAAAAAGATCTCTGCTCTTAATTAATTGTGTTTCCTGTTTTGTTTTCACTCCATTATTTGCTTACTCCCACTATTAGAGATTCCATTTATCGGTTCCACTACTAATCTTTATCAACTAATGAAGCAGTCATCTACTTTGCTATCTTTCCACAACCGCCTACAATCCTTGGGTTTTACCTGCCCAGAGCTGTACCTTTCTCCTTATGAATTTTCATCAGTCTCGTAGTAATGGCCTAACTCCTCTCTTGCGAAGGCATTTCTTACTATGTTTTCAATGGTCTCATCTTGGCACCACCAAATGTCTCTAAATTCCACTCTGAAACATTCCAGCACTTCCATTCCATTTTCATAAAATTGCTTCACATCTACTCCTATATTTCATAGGCTTTCAGAAAATACAAATTATGCCATCCAAATTTTGTATTTTGAAATTTGCTCCAAAGTCTGACCTCTATATGAATATGCCATTTAATACATTTTATCTAATAATTCATTGGCACAGTATATAGTATAGATGGGAATCTTTTCACAGCCAATTATGGCTGCATTAAATTTGCCATTTGTGTAGAATGACAATAGCTCAAAAGTTCCCCCTTTTGTATGCAATATGATTTATTCCAGTTGTAGGAGAAGTACATGTGCAAAAAGAGGAGTGAAGATGCAGTTATGTCATGATTTTCACACCAAGAAAATGTCCTATCTGATTTACAGCTCCTCAAATGTACTGGATGCATAATGCAAGAAAGCGTGTCAACTGATTTGTGTTTATTGAGGTGTCATACCAAAGAAATAAATGAAGAGATGATGTGGATTTTGGTGGGATGTGAGAGTGTATGGTAACTTTATATTCTTTGAATGGTGTTATGGGATCTATTTAAGCAGATAGGCATGGCCTCATTTTAACTTCCGGCCTCTCAGACAGTGCAGGACTCACTGCTGCACACAAAAGCCAGATTGAGTTAATTGGAATGGGATTTAAAACCTTCACCTTCCAAGTAACATTTTACTGCAGATTTCATATCATTTATGTTATTTGCTTTGGGGGGGGGGTGGGTTTGGTCTTGTTATTTTCACAAAACTTTCTGGAAATAAAGATATGAGAGCTAAATAATGTGAACTATGTGAACTATATTCATGCCTTCTCAAGTATCATTTTATCTAATTTTATGATTGCTCATAAGCATTGCTGTTTCCACTTCTCTCTACAACACATGCTACCATTCTTTATTATTGAAAGTAGAGTTCAATATCTATGCAACAGATTGACTAACTTACAGTGAAGTCTTGAGTCATCAACTGTATCTACAGTACATGCACCACCACAAATATATTGTATCTACGGACATGATGAGAAAACTTTTATTCAACTCCGCAGAACCAGCTAAAATAAAACTAAGAAGAAGATTGATATTCAATATACTAAGAAGAGCATTTGGCCTATTTTCTCCATGATGGCCAAAGATGGAGAATTTTACTTTACTTTCCCAGCAGGGATAGTCAGGAGTTGAGGTTGAAAGGCTCTTTGTTTAAATCATACCCGTAGACAGGTTCAGTTTATGACCTTCCATTTTCTTAAAGGGGAATTGCACTTGTATCCCAAGTCTGCAGTCCGGGATGAGTCAATTTTTGAGTGTTGAAAGATTTTTTTAAAAACTTAGAATGATGTTGCTTACTGAAGTACCCATGTTATGACTGTACTTCAGTTGTAGTAGTCCTGAACGGGAAAATTTGATGATTCCCGTTGGAACTGCATCCAAAGAGTCATCCTTTATCAGTGCCATCTTGATTTTTTTCACTGCATGAACGGAATACTTACCTTCAGAATAGCAGCTGCATATTGACAAAAAAGTAATAAATATTCCTAGTATTTCTATAATGAATGATAAAGCACTATTTATGTATTAATAACTAATTTCAATTACCATATGCAATTTGGTTTTGCAGGCACTATTATGTTGATTCCAGCTGAATTTCCCTGAAGAAATGTCTTAATTACATCAGTTTCCATATGTATAACAGTAAATTCAACAAGTCCAACAGAAACCTAATTGCATTTGTTTATTGGAGTCAATCAGCATTTATTGTCCCTGTCTATCATATTTGGTATATCCATATATCTAGCCAGAGCTCAATTACTACCCATTAATTGCAAACGTTGTGAGTTTAAATACACTTTCTCACAATGATTTGGCAAACAGCATTCTGCAAAAATTGCATTGTCATTTTTCCAGAGGTTCTTTTAGGACTTAGAATCAGTCACCTAGATGAAGGCTACAAATCCAAGTTGTTAAAGAGAAAAGTAATGAAGAGTCCATTTAGCAGGCAATTTAATACAAAGACAGCTATTTTCCATTCTATTAATATTACCCAGGGATTGTATCCAATTAAACAAGGGATGTCAGATCTAAATATGTGGCTTTTCAACTTGGAAGGAAAGGTGCTTTATATTAAACTATTTTATCTATGTTTGTGCAATGAAAATAAATGAGTGCTTATTTGGATACAAGTAATTGTTAATTGTCACAAACTTTGCAGATCTAATCATTCTAATGACAAATATTTTTGCATTTTGAAACAATGGTTAATAAATAAAAATGCTGAAATTAATTACCATGCAAGTAATCATAATATTAAAGGTGCATCCTGTTAGTCACATGAAAGATCAAATATTGCAAAACAACTAAACAGACAGATAGGTAAAGATGGATGGTTCCATTTAACATCAGAGAACGTATACAGTATGCAACCTGAAATTCTCACTCTCCACAGCCATCCTTGAAAGACATGAAAAACCCCGAAGAATGAATGACAGAAAAAAGTAAGAATTCCAAAGCCCTCTACTCCCCCCTATGCACAAGCATCAACCCTCCCATCCCCTCCCCCAACTTATTCTAGCATAAAATTATTGGCATAAATTAAATACACCATAAATAAAAAGTAGTTTGGTAAAGCAATACCAAATGCTAGGTGAAAAGGAATATTTGTCTATGAATACTTGGCAACATTCACTGAAAACATTTTATTGATTAGATGTCAAAAAGTTTGCTCAAGTGAACCTTAATATATTTATCAATTGAATTATTTTATTTACTGGCAAAACTGAGTTTCCCTAGTTCTCTCCAGAAAAAATATACCCCAAGAGGAGGAGAGTAAGACTGTGATTTTGACATCCTGTACAAGCTTGAAGCCCCAACAAAACTATCTCCACTACACTGCCTCTGAATCCTTCACATGTCAATCACTTTCATTTTCTTGCAGGCATACTCAGTAAATCCATGAACCGTAATAGAATCAATGAAAGACCGCACCCAACAGGGTGGACAAACAACCAATGTGCAGATAGAAAGGATAGATGGATAGATAAGCAATAAAAATTGAAAGCATGAGACGAAGAGTCCTTGAAAGTGGGTCCATAGGTTGTGGGAACAGTTGGGTGGTAGGGCAAGTGAAGTTGAATGAAAGTATCCCCATTTCTTCAAGACCCTGATGGTTGTGGGATAACAACTTTTCCTAAACCTGGTGATGTGACTCCTGAGGCTTGTTACCACCTTCCTGACAGCTGTGAGAAGAGAACATAACCTGGGTAGTGAGGGTCCATGATAATGAATGCTGCTTTTCTGCAACAGCGCTCCATGTAAATGTGCTCAATGGAAGAGAGGGCTTTCCTGGTGATGGACAGGGCTGACCACTAATTTTTGCAAGAATTTACATTCAAGGTCTTTGGTGTTCTATACAAGGCTGTGATGCAACCAGTCAATATACTGTCCACATAGAGGTGTTAGATATCATGTCGAATGTTTGTAAACTTCTAAGGAAGTAGAGGCACAGTCATGTTTTCCTCTTAATTGCACTTATGCACTGGGCCCAGGACAAGTCCTCCAAAATAATAATACTGAGGATTTTAAAATTGCTGGCCCTCTACACACCTGATCATCTGAGGACTGGCTCATGAACCTCTGGATTCCTCCTCCTCAATAATCAGCTCCTTGGTCTTGCTGACATTGAGTGAGAGGTTGTTGTGGCACCGTTCAACCAGTTTTCAATCTCCCTCCTATTTGCTGATTCATCACCACCTTTGATTTGCCCAATGATAGGGGTGTTGTCAACAAACTTAAATATGACATTGAACCTGTGGTTAACCACACAGTCATAAGTCTAAAGTGAGTAGAGCAGGGGCTAAGCATACAGCCTTGTTGTGCACCTGTGCTGATGGAGTTTGTAGAGGAGATGCTGTTTCCAATCCAAGATGACTGAAGTCTGCATGTGAGGAAATTGAGGTTCCAGTTGTACTGGGAGGTAATGATGCCAAGGTCTTGAATCTTATTGATTAGTTTTGAGAGGATGATAGTATTGTATATAGAGCTCTAGTCGATAAAAAGCATCCTGATAAAAAGCATCTTGGCTGTCCAGATGTTCCAGGGTTGAGTGAAGAGCCAATGAAATGGCATCTGCTTTGGACCTGTTGTGTTGGTATGCAAAATGGAGTTATTTATTATTTGTTTTTTGCTTAGGCAGGAGTTGATGTGTTTCATCAGTAACCTTTCAAGGTACTTCATCACAATGGATGTAAGTCTTAACGGATGATAGTCATTGAGGAAGGTTATCATGTTCTTCTTAACAGACATCCCACCTCTCCCGGAAGTGCTGGGAGTCTCCTGCATATTGATAGCGGCTCCCTGACAAATTATATACAATATCCCAGAAATTGATTATTTTTTAAGAGAGCAAGATTGAGTGAGCCAGAGAGAGTGAGATTAAGAGAGAGAGAGAGAGCTCCATGGCAGAGTGTTCCAAAAACAGAAAACATAAAACATACTTCACCCCAGACTACACTACACTACCCCTGCCTAATAGGGTCAAAAATAATGATGGTGTTGCTTGCTGCACTGTTTGTTTCTATTGCCCATGGTGGGTTGAATCACTGTTGAGGTGAGTTTAACAGGTGTCATTTGCTCATTGGCATAGCTAACGTTAGTTAAACTAGCTGGCTAGCTGCTAAGGAGCTACTCTATTGCAGACATCCCACCTCTCCCAGGTGTCTCCCGCAAATTGATGGTGCTACCTCCCTGAAATGAGTTTTTGCAGGGCAGGATGTCTGTCTTAAACACTGCTATGACTGAGGCCTGCTTGACAAGGGTGGGTATCTCAGATTGCTGAAGAGCGGATTAAAGATATTGGTGAACATTCCAGCCAGTAGATCAGCGCAGGTCTTTAGTACTTGTCCAGGTACCCCATCTGGGCCAGATGGTTTCCATAGGTTCACTCTCCTGCAGGTGTATATCCAATCCAATTTGCCTACTCCCAACCCTCTATGACTTCTGGCCTCCTACCCTGTGATTATGTAACTTTCAAATCTCAGGGAATTCTTCCTGACCTTACTTGTACTCTTCCTGATCTTCTTTGAACTAGCTCTGCTGCTTTTGCCCCCTCTATTATGGGGTATGTATGCTTCCTCTCCATCGCCATGTTCCTAAAGCTCCCCACTTTACAAATCTGAACTCCTCTGATTCCTGCCTTAGAGGATACGTCTATGCAGGCAAAGGCTATTTATCCTGCTATCAAAATTGAATATAACTGGTGTGATGAAATGAAGATGACTCCAGTTTGTAGTGCTTGATTGAGAAGATAGGTATTTGCAAATAAGTTTCTCTTACTGAAGCACATTGAACAAAAATGTCATTCTGACTGTAATGCAGATTGACAATGTATTGCATAATGGTCTAAACTAGGATCTTTGTCTCATTGTTCATTACTTCATGGCCAACATTAATATTACTAATGCCATCCTGAGATGTGATAATGACATAATGAGATGAATAGTCTTGATAATTTCCAACATGTTTCTGTTCCCTGGAGTTCACTGCATTGACTCACTAACTCAGATTATTTTTATATAAATAGCCACTGCTGCTTACTTATTTAAACAGGATCTGGAAATTTTAATATTGTTAAATATGTTTAAGTGATTCTGTGTGTCATTATTATCCATTCTGTAGTTCATCTTACTTGAACAGGCAGACTGATTTCACAAATTTCAAGGAATGTTAAAATTCATTTATATAAGATTTTGGCATCTTAGACAAGCTGAAACCTCTGCTGTCCATTTGAGGAAGAGCCCCAATGGTTGTCGATGAGCCGGCTAGAAGCTTATTAAAATCTTATCCTCGGTGGAAGATAGAAGTAAACTCTATCTTGAAGACCAAACTCAGAGATACTGGGTGACTCATCTTTACATCCCAATGGATTTCACCTGAGAATCTAAAAAGCAGCAGCTGGTAAGATAGCTGATGCAATGGATTTAATTTTTTTAAATTCCTGAGATTCATGGAATACTCTATCAGATTGGAAAATAGTTTTATTCAAAGTGGGAGGGACTCTGGATGCATGAATGAACAGACCATTTTAAATGAGTGGATAAAAACGTGATGAAAGAGTAAAATGTGCGAGAAAATGTGGAATCAATAAATTGGTTATCTAAATGGTGAGACATTACAGAGCTGAGAGAGACAGCAATCTGAGCTTTCTAGTGGATGATTCACAAAAGGCTGGCATGCAGATAGAGCAAGTAATTAAAAAAGCCAACAAAAATTATAATTTATTGTGAGGAAAATTAAATACAGAAGAAGTGAACTTATGCCCCAGTTGTCTAAGGGATTGGTGCTGTTGTTAGGAAGCAGACAGAGGTTGTCAGACGATATAGTAATAAGAATAATTAATGATAAGCGATCACCAGTCTAAAACTTACTTTTATCATCCTCTATATTGTTAACATGGGTCTCCTTAGAAGTTAATTCTGTAAAAAATTCCTCTATTGTCTCTCTTCCTGGATCATACTCTTCTTTTTCAGCAAATAAAATAACAGATAACATAATTGTTAAGCAAACTTTAAGGATTTGTGCTCAATTCAGGAAATTTTTTGGTTTAGCGAATTTTTCATTATCATCTCCCATTCTCCTTAATTATTTTATCCCTTCCATGACTGACAAAGTTTTTAAAGATTGGGATGAACTAGGTATTAAGTGTTTTTGGGACCTGTTTATCTCAGGATCTCTTGTTTCATTCGACCAATTGTCAAATAAATTTGCACTCCCAAAAACACATTTTTACAGATACCTTCATATTAGAGATTTCCTACATTTCCAATTAATTACTTTTCCTATAGGTCCTGATAAAAATTTACTGGACGATCTTTTAAATTTAAAACCTTTTGTTAATGGTTCTATTACTGGTATCTATAACTTGTTGATTGATTCTAGACAAGACTTTTTAGATAAAATAAAAAAAGCTTGGGAGGATGACCTAAGTTGTCAGATTTCTGATGATAGATGGAATAAAATTCTTAAACGGGTTAATAAATCATCTTTCTGTGCTCATCATTGTCTTCTACAATTTAAAGTGGTTCATAGAGCTTACATTTCTAAACAGAAGCTGTCCAGTTTTTACCCGAATGTTTCTCCACTTTGTAATAAATGCAACTCTGCTGATGCCTCTTTAATTCATAAGTTTTGGTTTTGCCCTAAAATTGAAAAGTTTTGGCGGGAAGTATTTCATACCTTCTCACAACTTTTTAGGGTCCAATTTGACCCAAATCCCCTTACTGCCTTGTTTGGTAGTTTTGCAAATGAAGATATAACTTTAAATACTCCTATCCTACAGGTTTTAGTTTTTACCTCTCTTCTGGCAAGAAGAGCAATCTTACTTAAATGGAAGGAGTCTACCCCCCTACACATCTTCAATGGCTTCGTGATATTATGTCTTAATTAAATTTAGAAAAGATCTGCTGCTCAGTGTTAAATTCAAAACAATCTTTTTGTAATATCTGGGAACCTTTCCTAAATTACTTTTCCAATTTATAAAGTTTAACAGTGCACAGACATTTATGTATATTTTTATCTTCTCTTCTTAAGCGAATGTTTTTTTTCTAATTATCCATTATCATCCATCAGCTGTATGACTTATCTTTAAATTTTTGATTGCAGAGTGGTATACCTTTATGTGTTATGCTATAACATTTTGATCAATTTTATTACAATATATGAATGTACACAAGTTATGTTGAGATGTATCTATGTGTTGCACTCTGTAAATCTTGTTTTTTTTCTTCTGAATAAGAATATTATAAAAGAAAAGAAACATTGAGCCTCCTTTCTCCCAACAATGTTAAAAGAAATAATTGTCAATTTAAATCATCAGGACACACTGGGGTCAAGAAAGGCCACTGCCTTGTAGAATGGCAGCTGTGTGGTAATTTTTTACATGAAGTGCAGCCACATGACATAGAGTGCCTATTAAAAAGTATCCACCCCCTTGGAAGTTTTCAGGTTTTCTTGTTTTACAACTTTGAATGACAATGGATTTAATTCGTTTTTTTTTTGACACTGATCCACTGAAAAAGACTTTTTTGTGTCAAAGTGAAAGCAGATCTCTACAAAGTGATCTAAATCAATTACAAATATAAAACAAAAAATAATTCATTGCATGTATTCAGCCCTTCAAGTCAGCATTTAGCAGATACGCCGTTGGCAGCAATTATAGCCTTGAGTCTGTGTGGACAGGTCCCTATCAGCTTTGCACATCTGGACACTGCAAATTTCCCCATTCTTCTTTACAAAACTGCTCAAGCTCTGTCAGATTGCATGGGGATCATGAATGAACAGTCCTTTTCAAGTTCAAACACAAATTCTCAAATGGATTGAGGTCTGTATTCTGACTTGGCTGCTCCAGGACATTAACTTCATTTTTAAGCCATTCCTGTGCAGCTTTGGCTTTATGTTTGGGGTCAAACAAATCCTCTTCCAAATTGCAGTTCTCATGCGGACTATATCAGTTTTCCACCAAGATTTCCCTGTGTTTTGCTGCATTCATTTTACCCTCTACCTTCCCATGCCTTTCAGGGGCTGCTGCAGTGAAGCATCCCCACAGCATGATGTAGCCACCACCGTGGGATGGTGTGTTTTTGATGACGTGTGGTGCTTGGCTTACACCAAACATAGTGTTTAGCCCGATAGCCGAAAAGCTCAGATTTGATATCATCAGACCATAGAACTTTTCTTCCAGCTGACTTCAGAGTCTCCACATTCCTTTAGAAAACTCTAGCTAAGACTTTATCTGAGTTTTTTTTTCAGATAAAAAAAACTGAAAAACTGGCTTTCTCTTTGCCACTCTCCCAAAAAGCTGTGATTGGAAGCAACTGGGCAACAGTTATTGTATACACAATCTCTCCCATCTCAGCCACTGAAGATTGTAACTCCTCCAGAGTTGTCATAGGTCTCCCTCAGTACTCCCCTTATTGCATGGTCACTCAGTTTTTGAGGACGGCCTGCTCTTGGCAGATTTGCAGCTTTGCCATATTCTTGCCATTTCTTCATTGACTTAACTGTGCTCTGAGGGATATTCAGTGACTTGAAAATTTTCTTGTACCCATCTCCTGGCTTGTGCTTTTCAATAACCTTTTCATGGAGTTACTTTGCCATCTTCTGCCTTCATGGTGTAATTTTTGCCAGGATACTGACTCACCAGCAGTTGGCCCTTCCAGATACAGGCGTATTTTTACTACAATCAATTGACACACCTCGAGTGCACGCAGGTGATCTCCATTAACTAATAATGTACTTCTAAAACCAAATGGCTGCACCATATTAAAGGGGGGTGAAAACTTGGGCAATTAACTATTTTTATTTTATATTTGTAATTAATATAAATCACTTTGTAGACATCTGTTTTCTCTTTGACATGAAAGAGTCTTTTTTTCTGTTGGTCAGTCTCTCTCTTGCTCTCTCGCTCTCTCTCAATGAGTGAGAGAGATTGCTGTTGATCCTTGAGTCAGAGGTGCTCAAAATAAGCGACATTCAGACTAGAAAATTGAAACAGTGAGCTGTAGGCCCGTTTCACTGTGCAGGAGTAATAACTCTCTCTCCCTCATTAATGAGAAAGAGGGCCTGTTGAGATGTCATGATGTTGTGATGAGCCATAGTTTTTGATGGACTATAAATTTTAGTCTTTGGAGGCTCGGTGGGTTGTGGGGACTGATGCTTTCTGCTGAGGTAAGTGGGGGAGGGATTATGCTTGTGCATGGGAGGGGGAGGGGGGCTTTGGAGTCCTAATCTGTTTCTGTCATTCATTATCTGGGTTTTTTTCCTGTTTTGTGGATGTCTGTGAAGAGTAAGGATTTCAGGTTGTATACTGTATACATTCTCTGAAATTAAATTAAACCATTGAACCATTGAAGAGTCCTTGGAAGTGATTCAATAGGTTGTGGTTCAGTGTTAGGATGTGTGAAGTTAGACCATACAACATAGGAGCAGAATTAAGCCACTGGGCCCGTTGAGTCTGCTCCATCATTTCATCATGGCTGATTCAACATTTCTCTCAGCCCCAATCTTTTGCCTTCTTCCTGTATTCCTTCATGCCCTGAGCTATCAAGAATATCTGCCTTAAATATACATAAAGACTTGGCCTCCGCAGCTGCCTGTGGCAAAGAATTCCACAGATTCATCACTCTCTGGCTAAACAAATTCCTCCTCATCTCCATTTGAAAAGGACGCCCCTTTATTCTGAGACTGTGTCCCCTGATCTTAGACTCTCCCATCATAGGAAGCATCCTCTCCACATCCACTCTATCAAGGACTTTCACCATTTGATAGATTTCAATAGGGTCACCCCTCATTCTTTTGAATTCCAGCAATACAGGCCCAAAGCCATCAAATGCTCTTCATATGACAAGCCATTCAATCCTAGAATCATTTTTGTGAACCTCCTTTGAACCCTGTCCAGTTTCAGCACATCCTTTCTAAGATAAGGGGTCTAAATCTGCTCACAATACTTAAAGTGAGACCTCACCAGTGTTTTATAATGTCTCAACATTACATCCTTGCTTCTATATTCTAGTCCTCTTGAAATGAATGCTAACATTGCAATTGCCTTCCTCACCATAGACTCAACCTGCAAACTAACCATTAGGGAATCCTTCACAAGGAATACCAAGTCCCATTGCATGTCAGTTTTTGTATTCTCTCTCCATTTAGGTAATAGTCAACCCTTTGATTTCTTCCACCAAACTGCATGACCATGCACATTCCGACACTGTATACCATCTGCCAGTTCATTGCCCATTCTCCTAATCTGTCTAAGTTATTCTGTAGCTTCTCTACTTCCTCAAAACTATCTGCCCCTCCACATATTTTCATATTGTCTACAAACTTTGCAATAAAGCCGTCAATTCCATTGTCCAAATCATTGAGATTTCATGCAAAAGAATTTGTCCCAACACAGACCCTTGTGGCAAGCTATCCCCTTTGGTTCAAGAGCCTGATGGTTGAGAAGCAAAGGTAGTTACTGAATCTGGTTGTGTTAGTCCTGAGACTCCTTCACCACCTCCCTGATATCAGAAGTGTGAAAAGAGCCTGGCCTAGATGGTCCTTGATGACGGATGCTGCTTTTCCACGATACTGCTCTGTGTAGGTGTACTCAATGATGGGGAAGGCTTTACTCATGATGAACTGGGCTGAATCACTACTTTTTGTTGGCTTTTCCATTCAAGATCATTGGTATTTCCAGAACAGGCCTTGATGCAACTAGTTAATTTTCTCTCCACTGCATGTCTATAGATTTTTGTCAAAGCTTTACACAAGATGCCGAATCTTTGCAAACTTTTAAGAAAGCAGAGACTCTGCTGTGCTTTCTTTGTAATGGCATCTACATGCTGGAGCTAGGACAGATCCTTTGAAATGATAACGCCAATGAATGTAATATTTGCCGACCTTCTCCACCTCCAATTCCCAATGAAGTCAGACTCATAGACCTCTGGTTTTATCCTCCTCTAGTCAGTAATCAGCTCCTTGCTCTAGCTTTTATTCAGTAAGAGTTTGTTGCTGCGGCACTTCATTGACTACTGCTCGGCATTCAATACCATCTTTCCCTTAACACTAATCAATAGCTCTAAGATCTCAGCATCAAAACCTACTTGTGAAATTGGATCCTGAATGTCCTCACTTGCAGACCCCAGTCAGTTCAGATTAGCAACATCTCCACCACAGTCACCATCGGCACAGGTGTACCACAGGGCTGTGTGCTTACTCCACTGTTCTATTCGCTTTATACTTATAACTGTGAAGCTAAGCACAGCTGCAATGCCATATGTAAGTTGCTGATGATACCAGTGTCTCTGGCTGAATCGAACATGGTGACGAATCGGCATATAGGAGGGAACTGAGTGGCGTCACAACAGTCTCTCAGTCAATGTCAGCAAAACCAAACAGCCAATTACTGAATACAGGAGGAAGAAACCGTAAGTCTGTGAGCCAGTCCTCATCCGAGAATTCAGAGGTGGAAAGTGTCAGCACTTTAAATTCTTTACTGTTATCATACCAGAGGATCTGTCCTGGGTCCAGCACACAAGTGCCATTTCAAAGAAAGCACGGCAGCATCTCTAGTTTCTTAGAAGTTTGCAATGATTTAGCAGTCATGTAAAACTTTGGAAAACTTCTATAAAAGTGCGGTGCAGAGTATACTGACTGGTTGCATCATGGAAAAGCCGACAGACATAATGGATACAGCGCACGGATAAAGCCCTCCCCACCACTGAGCACATTTACACGGAGTGCTGTCACAGGAAAGCAGCATCCATTATAAAGAATCCCCACCATCTCAGGGAAATATACAGTAACGTATATGTACTTTGAAAATATAAGGGAAGAAAACAGCTATTCTTAGGAAACAGGCAAGATATAAGTAGACTGACACAATGCATCTGAGAATTATGATAACTGGCCCATTGAAACACAAAAATACTAGGAGAAGTCCTTTGTCTGAAGTGAATGGGGTACTGTGTTCAGTTCTGGTCACCTTACTACAGGAAGGATGTGGATACTATAGAGAGAGTGCAGAGGAGGTTTACAAGGATGTTGCCTGGATTGGAGAGTTTGCCTTATGAGAATAGGTTGAGTGAACTTGGCCTTTGTCCTTGGAGTGATGGAAGATGTGAGGTGACCTATTAAAGGTGTATAAGATGATGAGAGGCATTAATTGTGTGGATAGTCAGAGGCTTTTTCCCAGGGCTGAAATGGCTAACATGAGGGGGCATAGTTTTAAGGTGCTTGGAAGTAGGTACAAGGGGAATGTCAGAGTTAAGTTTTTCCACTCAGAGAGTGGTGGGTGTGTGGAATGCACTGCCAACGATGATGGAAGAGGTGGTATAATATGGTCTTTTAAGGGATTCTGAGATAGATACATGGAGCTTAGAAAAATAGAGTGCTATATAGTAGGGTAATTCTAGGCAGTTTCTAGAGTATGTTACATGGTTAGCACAATGTTGTGGACCAAAGGGCCTGTAGATTTCTATGTTCCATGAATGCATTGGACAAAAACAGACCCAACCTGACCAACAACCTTATCAACAATGTCAAAATGCTGTTAGTCACCTGTCACAAATCATTATTTTGACCAAGTTCTATATAACTCAAAGTATGTTAATTATCGAGGAAACTTCCCAACTGATCTCCCCTGTACATACAAGTCCTCTGTAGGAGATGAGTACGCAACTTACAGTATATACAGACCACATATACGAACAAGCATTTGGGAGATATTGCAGAATATCTCCATCTGAGACCATTTAGAATCTCAGATGGAGATGAGAGGGTGTACAGGAGCAAGATATACCAAGTAGTGAAGTGGTGTCGCAGCACCAACCTTGCTCTCAATGTCAGTAAGACAAAAGAGCTGATTGTGGACTTAAGGATGGGTAAGATGAAGGAACACATATCAATCCTCATAGAGGGTTCAGAAGCAGAGAGAGTGAGCAGTTTCAAGTTCCTGGGTGTCAAGATCTCTGAGGACCTAACCTGGTCCCAACAAATCAATACAGCTACAAAGAAGACAAGGCAGCGATTATACTTCATGAAGAGTTTGAAGAGATTTGTATGTAAACAAAAACACTCAAGATGTACCGTGGAGAGCATTCTGACAGGCTGCATCACAGGTATGGAGGAGCTACTGCACAGGAACGAAAGAAGCTGCAGAAGGTTGTAAATGTAGTCAACTCCATCTTGAGTACTAGCTTACAAAATACCCAGGGCATCCTCAAAGAACGGTGTCTCAGAAAGGCAATATCTATCATGAAGGACCTCCAGCACCCAAGGTGTGCCCTTTTCTCATTGTTACCATCAGGGAGGAGGTATAGAAGCCTGATGGCACACACTCAGTAACTCAGTGATTCAGGAACAGCTTCTTCCCCTCTGCCATCCAATTCCTAAATGGACATTGAACCCTTGAAAACTACCTCACTTTTTAAAATATCTATTATTTCTGTTTTTGCATGATTTTTAATCTATTCAATATCCATTGTTACGAATCCCGTAACTGGGTCACTTACCAGCAAAGATGGAGACGTCCTTTGAAGTCTGATGATACTATTTTTAACAGTATTTATTAGCAAAAATACACAAAAATAATATCAATGCAAATATACAGATAATATACGTCGTCAATACTAAATCTAAAAGTGCGGGAATAATAATAATCAATAAGAAATAAGCTCTATTGTTGTCTAGGGGATAATGTATTGTCCGATGGAAATATAAAGTTCACTCAGTTCATGCAGGCTGCAGCCTTTGGGAACCGCTGGGTTGCAATTGTTGGAGAGAGAGAGAGATTTTGAGAAACTTGCCGGCTTTCCTTTTATGATTTCGATCCATCGGAGTCTCGTTGGTGTGGCTGTTCACTTGTGGCCTCTCCTTTAGCTAAACCGTTTTTCCGTGGTGAGCTTGCCGCCCAGGCAAGGGAGGACGCACATGAGCCCCCACCGGCTTTCGCTGTAAAATGCGGTCACGAGATTTCTAGCGTTTCTCCTGGTGCGTCTGAAGGGGTTGTTCCCCAGACCCCTCTTTTATCCTTACTCACGGGGTCTCAGATGTCAATCAGATTGGGATGATGCAATCCCTCAACCAGACCACTCTGTTTGTCCCCTGAGGGGTTTCAATGAATAGTACAGTACTTAATACACAATCCTGTCTCCAAGAGACAATGGCCGTTATCAGTGGTTCCATTTCACTGAGGTCAGGACACATTCCAAACCTTGTGTATTCTGGACGTCTCTCTCTCATTCCCTGGATCCCAGACCCAAATTAATAGCAATCTTGCGATTCTCAAAATGGAGGGGGCGACTTTGTACCCTTCGGCCCCTCAGAGTTGCTTCACATTCGTAACACCATACACTGTAATTGATAACATTTTTTATTTTTCTTCTATATTATGTATTGTATTGCTGCTGCTAAATTAAAAAAATTTAACAACACATGCCAATGATAATAAACCTGGTTCTGATTCTGAGGATCTGCCAGCTTCTCTGGGGCTGCTGGCGTCTTTTTCTGTCTGAGAATTCGGTTTGCAGCTATATATGGTCAGCTACTGTAATTCTCAGATATCTTTTGTCGGTCTGCTTGTGTCTTTCATTTCTGAATTGCAAACTGTCCAGGTTGCAAACAGTTCACAGGCATGGAACACCAATCTGCTGGAGGATCTTACTGGGTCAAGTAGCATCGGTGGGGAAGAAATGAACTTCAATATTTCAGGGTGAAACCCGGCATCTGGACTCAGTCTGAAGCAGAGTTTCAACCCAAGGCTGTGACAATCTGCCCCCTTCCCCACAGATGCTGCTCGACCCACAAGTTCTTTCACCAGACTGTTTGCAGCTCCAGCTTGCGGCAACTGAAGCCTCTACAAGACTGGAACTCTGTTGTAAATTGCATGCATTGATATTGAATAAAAGCTCATTTGAAGTCAATTACACACAATGGTTTGTCACTCCAATGCTCTAATAATTTGCTATGTGCTATTTTCTGTGTATTTATTTAAATGTTGTGTTAATTTAACAACCTATTTATGAACAGTATTGGTCTCCTGCAGGATGCGGAAAATATTTCAGAGATAGTTTATCAGACTCATACCCGGTATGGGTGAGTTGCCTTGTCCAGATTTGTGCCTGCTGGGAGATAAGAGAAAGTGAGAGAGATTCAATTATAGAAGATCCTCAGGTGTTGATATCGCTGATGTGGAAAGAAATTAGCATTGAGGATTCATTGTCTAAATTTAACGGGGTCCATTCAAGACTGGAAGGAGGCAAAAATGTTCCATGGGGGGTTATATGTCTTTGCAAAAAAATTATTGTATTTTTAAAGCAAGGCTAAATCAAACTTTGTTAGCTAAGAGTGTGAAAGGTAGACAGACATGAAAAGATTACAACCACGAAAATCAGCAGATGCTAGAAATCCAAGCAACACACACAAAATGCTGGAGGAACTTAGCAGGCCAGGCAGCCTCTACGGAAAAGAGTACTGTCAACGTGTCAGGCCAAAACCCTTCAGCAGGACTGTCGATAAAAAGCTGAGGAGTAGATTTAAAAGATGGGGGGTGGGGGGGAGGGGAGAGAGAAACACAAGGTGATAGGTGAAACCTGAAGGGGGAGGGATGAGTAAAGAGCTGTGTGTTTGGTGAAAGAGACAGAAGGCAATGGAAGGAAGAAAAGTGGAGAGGAGCACCAGAGGGAGAAAAGGTGAGACAGGGAATAGGGGACGGGAAATGCTGAAGGAGGGTGGGTGGCATTACCAGAAGTTTGAGAAATTGATGTTCATGCCGTCAAGCTGGAGGCTACCCAAATGGAATATAAGGTGTTGTTCTAAGTGTGGCCTCATCGTGACAGTGGAGGAAGCAATGGACAGACATATTGGAATGGGAGTGGGGTGGAATTAAAATAGGTGGCCATGGGAGATCCTGCTTCTTCTGGCAAAGTGGTTTCCCAATCTATATCAGGTCTCATCGATATACAGGAGGCCACACCAGGAGAAACAGATACAGTAGACAATAGGTGCAGAAGTAGACCATTCGGCCCCTCAAGCCTGCACCACCATTTTGAGATCATGGCTGATCATCTACTATCAATACCCGGTTCCTACCTTGTCCCCATATCCCTTGATTCCCCTATCCATAAGATACCTATCTAGCTCCTTCTTGAAAGCATCCAGAGAATTGGCCTCCCCTACCTTCCGAGGCAGTGCATTCCAGACCCCCACAACTCTCTGGGAGACAAGGTTTTTCCTTAACTTTGTCCTAAATGACCTACCCCTTATTCTCAAACCATGCCCTCTGGTACTGGACTCTCCCAGCATCTGGAACATATTTCCTGCCTCTATCTTATCCAATCCCTTAATAATCTGATATGTTTCAATCAGATCCCCTCTCAATCTCCTTAATTCCAGCGTGTACAAGCCCAGTCTCTCTAATCTCTCTGCGTAAGACAGTCCAGACATCCCAGGAATTAACCTTGTGAATCTACGCTGCACTTGCTCTACAGCCAGGATGTCCTTCCTTAACCCTGGAGACCAAAACTGTACACAATACTCTAGGTGTGGTCTCACCAAGGCTCTGTACAAATGCAAGAGGATTTCCTTGCTCTTGCACTCAATTCCCTTTGTAATAAAGGCCAACATTCCATTAGCCTTCTTCACTGCCTGCTGCACTTGCTCATTCACCTTCAGTGACTGATGAACAAGGACCCCGAGATCTCTTTGTATTTCTCCCTTACCTAACTCTACACCATTCAGATAATAATCTGCCTTCCTGTTCTTACTTCCAAAGTGGATAACCTCACACTTATTCACATTAAATGCCATCTGCCAAGTATCTGCCCACTCACCCAGCCTATCCAAGTCACCCTGAATTCTCCTAACATCCTCATCACATGTCACACTGCCACCCAGCTTAGTATCATCAGCAAATTTGCTGATGTTATTTTTTATGCCTTCATCCAAATCGTTAACGTAAATGGTAAACAGTTGTGGTCCCAATACCGAGCCCTGTGGCACCCCACTAGTCACCTCCTGCCATTCCGAGAAACACCCATTCACCGCTACTCTTTGCTTTCTATCTGCCAACCAGTTTACTATCCATGTCAATGTCTTCCCCCCAATGCCATGAGCTCTGATTTTACCCACCAATCTCCTATGTGGGACCTTATCAAATGCCTTCTGAAAATCAAGGTCCACTACATCCACTGGATCTCCTTTGTCTAACTTCCTGGTTACATCCTCAAAAAACTCCAATAGATTAGTCAAGCATGATTTGCCCTTGGTAAATCCATGCTGGCTCGGCCCAATCCTATCACTGCTATCTAGATATGCCACTATTTCATCCTTAATAATGGACTTTAGCATCTTTCGCACCACCGATGTCAGGCTGACAGGTCAATAGATCTCTGTTTTATCCCTCCCTCCTTTTTTAAAAAGTGGGATAACATTAGCCATTCTCCAATCCTCAGGAACTGATCCTGAATCTAAGGAACATTGGAAAATGATTACCAATGCATCCGCAATTTCCAGGGCCACCTCCTTTAGTACCTTAGGGTGCTGGGGATTTGTCAGCCTTCAGTCCCATCAGTCTTTTTATCACCATTTCCTTCCGAATGTCAATCTGTTTCATTTCCTCTGTTACCCTATGTCCTTGGCCCATCCATACATCTGGGAGATTGCTTGTGTCTTCCTTAGTGAAAACAGATCTAAAGTACTCCTTAAATTTTTCTGCCATTTCTCTGTTTCCCATAACAATTTCACCCAATTCATTCTTCAAGGGCCCAACATTGTTCTTAACTATCTTCTTTCTCTTCACACACCTAAAAAAGCTTTTGCTATCTTCCTTTATATTCCTGGCTAGCTTGCGTTCGTACTTCATTTTTTCTCCCCGTATTGTCTTTTTAGTTAAGTTCTGTTGTTCCTTAAAAACTTCCCAATCATCTGTCCTCCCACTCACCTTAGCTCTATCATATTTCCTTTTTTTTAATGCTATGCAATCTCTGACTTCCTTTGTCAACCACTGTGGCCCCTTTCCCCCTTTGAATCCTTCCTTCTCCGGGGGATGAACTGATTTTGCACCTTGTGCATTATTCCCAAGAATACCTGCCATTGTTCTTCCACTGTCTTTTCTGCTAGGCTATCCATCCAGTCAACTTTGGCCAGCTCCTACCTCATGGCTCCATAGTTTCCCTTGTTCATCTGCAATACTGACACCTCCGAGCTGCCCTTATCCTTCTCAAATCGCAGATAAAAGCTTATCGTATTGTGATCACTACCTCCTAATGGCTCCTTTACTGCAAGATCGCTTATCAAATCCTGTTCATTACATAACACTAAATCCAGAATAGTCTTGTCCCTAGTCGGCTCTCGTACAAGCTGTTCCAAGAATGCATCCCGTAGGCACTCTACAAACTCCCTACCCTGTGGTCCAGCACTAACCTGATTCTCCCAGTTCACCTGCATGTTGAAATCCCCCATAACTACTGCGACATTACCTTTGCCACATGCCAATGTTAACTCCCTATTCAACTTGCACCCAATATCCATGCTACTGTTTGGTTGCCTGTGGAAAACACCCATTTGGGTCCTTTTGCCCTTACTGTTCCTCAGATCTGTCCACACGGACTCTACTTCTCCTGACCTTATGTCCCCCCTTGCAAAGGACTGAATCTCATTCCTCACCAACAGGGTCACCCCACCCCCTCTGCCCACATTTCTGTCCCTACGATAGCACGTATACCCTTGTACATTCATTTCCCAGGTCTGATCTCCCTGCAGCCATGTCTCAGTTATCCCAACAACATCATAGTTACCCATTCGTACCTGGGCTTCAAGCTCATCCGCCTTATTTCTGACACTTCGTGCATTCAGATATAGAACTTTTAACCCATTTCTCCTCTCTCTGTTTGAATCGCTGCCTATTGTGCTTAACCCAGCTCCCTGAACCCCCATCGAGCTAAACGCCCCTTGAATTTTGTTGTCCTTCCTAAATTTACTTATTCTTTCAACACATTTAACTTCATGTTCCATCAGACCATCCCTCTGTACATGAGTCCTCCTTACCACTTGTTCCGCCCCACCTTCCTCTACTACACACTTAATATTCTGGGACCGTGTAGTCCCCACCTGTCCTTTATTCTTCCTCTCGCTATCCTCTCTCACATTCTGGATCCCCGCCCCCTGCAAATTTAGTTTAAACCCCCTCCCCCCCCCAAGAAGCACTAGCAAACTTCCCTGCAAGAATGTTGGTACCGCTCCAGTTCAAGTATAAACTGTCCCTTCGGAACAGATCCCACCTTCCCTGGAACAAAGCCCAATTATCTACAAACCTGAAGTCCTCCCTCCTGCACCATCCTCTCAGCCACGTATTAATCTTTATAATCCTTCTGTTCCTTCCCTCACTTGCACTTGGCACAGGTAGCAATCCTGAGATTGTTACCCTGGAGGTCCTGCTTTTCAGCTTCACACCTAACTCCCTATGCAGGACCCCCTCACTCATCCTACCCACGTCATTGGTCCCTACATGGACCACAACATCTGGATTCTTGCCCTCCCTCTCGAGAATAACCTGCACCCGATCTGAGATGTCTCGGACCCCGGCACCAAGGAAGCAATATACCATCCAAGACTCCCGATCATCCCCACAAAATCTCCTATCTGCCCCCCAACTATAAAATCCCCTATCACTACCGCTCTCTTCTCTTCCCTCCTCCCCTTCCTAGTCAAGGGTCCAACCTCAGTGCCAGAGACAGAACCACTGCAGCTTGTTACTGGTAGGTCATCCCCACCAACAGTATCCAAAACGGTATACTTATTTTTGATGGGAACGGCCACAGGGGTGCTCTTCTCTCTCTGTCTGCTCCCCCTGCCTCTCTTGACTGTCACCCATTTGCCTACCTCCTGTCTTTTCGGTGTGACTGCCTCCCGATAACTCTTATCTATCTCTGCCTCTGCCTCCCAAATGATCCGTAGTTCATCCAGCTCCAGCTCCAACTCCCTAACTCGGTCTGATAGGAGCTGCAGCTGGATGCACCTATTGCAGGTGTGGTCATCAGGGACAACTGTGTTGACCCTGACCTCCCACATACTGCATACGGAGCACACCATTGCTCTAACTGTCTCCCCATTACCTGATCCTAGGTTAGTCAGAATAAATGAAAAACAGGCTTCTCACCGAAGTCCTCTTGCGCCGAAGCCCAGCACTCTGCTCCCGCGCACTCCGCTGCCCGCACCGACGCTGCCCGCTCCTGAAAGTGGGTCGCTTTTTAAACCCCGCGCTCACCGCTGACGTCACCCAAGCTTGCGCAGCTTTACCTTCCTCCTCAGGTATTCTCCAGGTAGGTCCGAGGGTCTCGGCCTACCTACAACGGCTGATCCTCCGATCTCCAGTCGTATGTCGATCAGGAGCGCTCCTTACTCCCGCTCTGCTGCCCGCACCAACGTAGCAGATGGCACCAACAGACCCACAGGTGAAATGCCGCCTCTCCTGAAGGTCTGATTAGGGCCCTGGATGGTAATGAGGGAGAAGGTGTAGACTATAAGATCATAAGACAAAGGAACAAAAGTCAGCCTTTTGGTCCATTGAGTCTGCTCCGCCATTTCATCATGAGCTGATCTAATCTCCCTTTAGTCTCATTCCCCCACCTTCTCACCATAACCTTTGATGCCCTGATTACTCAGATACCTGTCAATCTCTGCCTTAAATATACCCAATGACTTGGCCTCCACTGCCGCCCGTGGCAACAAATTCCACAGATTCACAACCCTCTGGCTAAAAAATTTTTTTCGTGTCTCTGTTCTGAATGGGCGCCCTGCAATCCTCAAATCATGTCCTCTGGTACTAGACTCCCCCACCATGGGAAACAACTTTGCCACATCCACTCTATCCATGCCTTTCAACATTCGAAATGTTTCTATGAGGTCCCTCCTCATTCTTCTAAACTCCAAAGAGTACAGTCCAAGAGCGGTCAAATGGTCCCCATATGTTAACCCCCTCATTCCCAGAATCATTCTAGTGAATCTTCTCTGAACCCTTTCCAATGTCAGCACATCCTTTCTTAAATAAGGAGCCCAAAACTGCATACAGTATTCCAAGTGAGGTCTTACCAGTGCCTTATAGAGCCTCAACATCACATCCCTGCTCCTATACTCTATTCCTCTAGAAATGAATGCCAACATTGCATTCGCCTTCTTCACCACCGACTCAACCTGAAGGTTAACCTTAAGGGTATCCTGCACGAGGACTCCCAAGTCCCATTGCATCTCAGAACTTTGAATTCTCTCCCTATTTAAATAATAGTCTGCCGGTTTATTTTTTCTACCAAGTACATGACCACTTTCCTACATTGTAATTCATTTGCTACTTCTTTGCCCATTCCCCCAATCTATCCAATTCTCTCTGCAGACTCTCTGTTTCCTCAGCACTACTGACACCTCCATCTATCTTTGTATCATCAGCAAACTTAGCCACAAAGCCATCTATTCCATAATCCAAATCGTTGATATACAACGTAAAAAGAAGCGGCAGTTGACGTTTCAGGCCGAGACCCTTCATCAGGATATCTCGTGACAAAGGGTCTTGGCCCAAAATGTCAACTGTACTTCTTCCTATAGATGCTGCCAGGCCTGTTGCGTTCCACCAGCATTTTGTGTGTGTTGCTTGAATTTCCAGCATCTACAGATTTCCTCGTGTTTGCTTTTTTAAACTAGGATGAGGAATAGGTTACTCATAACCTTAAACTTGGTGCCATATTCAATAAGATCAGAGCCAATCTGATTGTTGGGGGACTCAGTAGGCCAGGCAGCATCTATGGCAGCAAACACCATCCCCTTTTCTCAATTCTTCTGTCTCTGCCACATCTGTTGTCAGGATGTGGTTTTTCAGTCTGGTCCAGTTTTTATGTTGTTTTATGTAGTCTAGTGTAGCCTTGTGCTGTCTCACATAGTCTAGTGTAGTTTTCTGTTGTTTCATGTAGCACCAGGGTCCTGGAGGAACATTGCTTTGTTTTTAATGTGTACTGTACCAGCAGTTTATGGTCAAAATGACAATAAACCTGACTTGAGAACAAAGCAGGTTTTTCCTTTTTCAAAGAAAGGGGCTTCCCTTCCTCCACCATCAATGCTGCCCTCATCTGCATTTCTTCCATTTCACACATGTCTGGTCTTACCCCATCCTCCCGCCACCCTACCAGGTGAGGTACCACCCTCCCTCATCTACCTCCCCACCAGCCTCTGCATCCAGCACATAATTCCTGAAAGTTCCGTCACCTCCAAAGGGATTCCACCACCAAACACACCTCACACCTTTCCCTCCCCCCCCCCACTTTCTGCATTCCGCTGGGATCGCTCCCTAAGAAACTCTCTTCTCCATTTGTCCCTCCCTACTGATCTCTTTCCTGGCACTTAATCCTTGCAAGTGGAACAAATGCTACACCTGCCCCTACACCTTCTCCCTCATTACAATCCAGGGCCCTAGTCAGACCTTCAGGAGAGGCGGCACTTCACCTGTGGGTCTGTTGGTGCCATCTACTGTACCTGTTGCTCTCAGTGTGGCCTCCTGTATATCGATGAGACCTGATATAGATTGGGAGACCACTTTGCCAGAAGAAGCAGGATCTCCCATGGCCACCTATTTTAATTCCACCCCACTCCCATTCCAATATGTCCATCCATTGCTTCCTCCACTGTCACGATGAGGCCACACTTAGAACAACACCTTATATTCCATTTGGGTAGCCTCCAGCTTGACAGCATGAACATCGATGTCTCAAATTTCTAGTAATGCCACCCACCCTCCTTCAGCATTTCCCGTCCCCTATACACTGTCTCACCTTATCTCCCTCTGGTGCTCCTCCCCGTTATTCTTTCTTCCGTGGCCTTCTGTCTCTTTCACCAGTCAAACTCCCAGCTCTTTACTTCATCCCTCCCCCTTCAGGTTTCAGCTATCACCTTGTGTTTCTCTGCCCCTCCCCCCATCTTTTAAATCTACTCCTCCACTTTTTTTCAACAGTCCTGCTGAAGGGTTTTGGCCCGAAACGTTGACAATACTCTTTTCCGTAGATACTGCTTGTTGGCCTGCTGAGTTCCTTCAGTATTTTGTGTGTGTTGCTTGGATTTCCAGCATCTGTACATTTTCTCTTGTTTGTAATCTTTTCATATCTGTCTACCTTTCACACTCTTACCTAACCAAGTTCGATTTAGTCTTGCTTTAAAAATACAAAAATTTTTTCAAAGACAAAGAACCCCCATGGAACATTTTCGTCTCCTTCCAGTCTTGAATGGAACCCCGTTAAACTTAGACAATGAATCCTCAATGCTAATTTCTTTCCACATCAACAATATCATCACCTGAGGATCTTCTATAATTCAATCTCTCTCACTTTCTCTTATCTCCCAGCAGGCACAAATCTGGACAAGACAACTCACCCATACCGGGTATGAGTCTGATAAACTGTCTCTGAAATATTTTCAGCATCCTGCAGGAGACCAATACTGTTCATAAATAGGTTGGCATGAACATAGGTTGGCATAAATAGATGGCATGAACATCGATTTCTCAAACTTCCAGTAACGCCTCCCACCCACCCTCCTTCACCATTTCCCACCCCTTATTCCCTCTCTCATCTTATCTCCTTCTGGTGCTCCTCCCCACTTTTCTTTTTTCCATGGCCTTCTGTCTCTTTCACCAATCAAATTCCCAGCTCTTTACTTCATCCCTCTCCCCACCTTCAGGTTTCACCTATCACCTTGTGTTTCTCTCTCCCCTCCCCCCAGCTTTTAAATCTACTCCTCAGCTTTTTGGCAGTTGAAAGGAGCATTCTCGGTAAGAAATTTGGAGATGATTATAAAATTGGAGATGGTATTTAGATTCAATGCAATGGAACAAGTAGTCTGTGTAGTCATAGGTCCCATGAAATGACTGTCTATGAAATAAAAGTTCGGTGAATCAGGAAGTGGGACCTATAAAGTCAGAAAGGGAATCATCATTATATTTTAAAAATCATTAGCTGAAATATTTTCCTTCTTCTCAACAATGGAGGAAGCTATCCTCGAACACATTAATGTTTATATTAATAAAATCCACCTCACGGGGAAAACTGCAATGTGGCATTTTTCTGCTGCCCATGTTAGCCTACTTTTGGAAATTAATATAGTTTAGTTTAATGACTAAAGTTTTTTTTCTTGGAGCTCTCTTAACTATAATCAGCTCAACTCCATGTGTAGTGATAAATATTCTGAAATGGATTAATTATAAATGACTAATCACTTTATGTCAAAAAAAGTCGACTTCCATCTTTGGAACATAAAACTCATAAAATTGTATATCACTGAAACGGAGGTTCACAGAGGCTTTATTGAAGAGTTCACTGTCCCTATCTCAGTGGATTTTTCTGTGACAAGTACTTATCAATTTCTCCCTCTGCAAACTATCTCTTTTCACTACCAATATATTTCAAATATTAATCACATACTTCATTAAAGATCTTTTCCTCATGTCTCCTTTGGTTTTTCTATCAAGGTCTTTAGATTTGTGCTCAGTGGATGTTAACTATTCAGCCTAGGAAATAGTTTCTGATTATTGAAATAAACTTTTCATTAATATATGAATGTTCATTCAAATTCCTCTAAGCTTTCTCTTTTCTAAGGATAAATATCCCAGCTGCTCTGCAATACTCAAAAAGGGAAGTATAAAATGGTTGGGATACAAGAGAGGGCAGATGCTGGAATCTGGAGCAACACAAAATGCACTGGAGGAGCTTGGTGGGGTCAGGCTGCATCTATGGGGGAATGGTTGAGATTGTTCATTTCCTTCCATAAATGCTACGTGACACATCTTCATCTTAAATTACTCCTGGCCATATTTCCCCATTTCAGGACCTTTTTGCTGCATTGTTAGTCTCTCAGGTAAAGGCTCTATTGTGGTGAATAGTCATGTATCACTCCAGTAACATGAATTATCATATATAACCAGCAATTGAAACAATCAAAATAGCTGAAATATTGCAAAACATTAAGTATAAGTATCTATATCTGAAGAAAAGTAGGATTCAGTACCATGTTATCCACACCTTTCTGAAAATAATTCATTAGAAAATGGTGCATTTGCATCATGTTATATTAATGAGATGGAATAGTGTACAAAATTGTGAAAAAAAATACTCTTGGAATAGTGGATCTGATTACTGGATTGGATTTCAGGGATAAACAGTGGGATACAAAATGAGGTGTTAATAATCAGTAGAATGGATCAAAAAATAAAAACTAACCAATTTTTTTGAAGTCCTGACGAAGAGTATTGGCCCGAAATGTCAACTCTTTACTTCTTTCCATAGCTCTGCATGATCTGCTGAGTCCCTCCAGTATTTTGTGTGTGCCAATCTTTTTAAGTCTACTTTAACTTTACCATATGACCAACAAGCTCAGGATAGTGCCAAGTATTATGAAAGTTGTCTGAATAAGAAGCCACTGCTTTCAGGGGCTCTGGAGTCCATCAGAACAGCTGAAAGTCACTATTACCTTCAGAATTAGCATTGCAATATCAATGTTCATAATCATAAAAATGTAGTCAACTTTTAAAAATGGTAGACAATGTCAAGAGTATATACACATGTGGGGCAGGTAAATTCAAATAAAATTTATTTCAGAAGAATGAAGTTAACAATATTTTTATGAGCGATTTAAGGAAATTCATGCTAAGTAACAACACTTTACAGAGCAGTATTTTAAATAAAAATGAATGAAGCACGCTGCTTATTTTAGAAAGATTATGGACACCTGAATTTTAGAAGCAGCTGAATAACATGCAAAAGTAAAAGGAGAATCCTAACATTACAGAATACGTTGAAGTTAGGATATTAGATTTAGTTTTCGTCACTCTTGGGAGCATTGCCTAGGTCACCAACACCACTCATTAGATGTTGTAAGCAAAAGGAGAAGCAAAGAAAATAGGCTTTTCTTATTAAGGCATGGAACGTTAAGAGGAAATCTGATAGTGGTGCTTAAACAGGGAAAATATATTTCCACAGTCCCATCACTAGCAAAAGAACAAAGGGAGAGAATGAGGGGACTTTATAATGCAGATGGTTGTTAAGGCATTGAATGCCCTATCTCACACACTGAAGGAAACATAATCCATTTTAGTTTTTAAAAGAATAAATATTTGAAAAAGTGTAAAAGGATATGGGAAGTTGGCAGAGGAATGGAACTAAATTGGATGGTGTTTTCAAAGGATCATTACAGCACAATTGGCTGAATAGTTGGAGAATTCTATGGCTACGATTCTGTAATTCAGCACCTTGCAACCTGTTCTATACAGAAAGAATTTAGAGTACTAGGAACCTCAGGTAATGCTGCAAATTAAATCATCAGATGTGTTGGTAATTTCGCAAGATAAAAATACATAAATCTTAGCCAGATCTCTTATTATTTGCTGCAATTAAAAAGAGAAGCACAGGTACATTTTTTTCTTGACTTTGAGCTTAAAGATAACATACACTGACATTTTTATTAATGGATTTACAGTGGTACTAAACCTAAACAATTAGAGAAATCTGCTGTAGTCCAATACAAAATATAATCATAATTTCTGAGCAGGCAGTGCCATAATCATTCACTGTTTTCCAATAACGTTCCAAACTGCTAGTTCTTATGGGATGCCAGTGAATAAATTGTATCCCATAAGATACAGTAATTATTGTCCTTGTAGAGATATTTGCTTCATTGTTACCTGTAGGCGAAGTTTCAGAAAAATTCTTGAAGGTTAATACTATCTCATTATTCAAGAAGGGTAGAGAGGACTTCAATAGTAGGGAAGTTATTGGAGGGAAGTCGGAGGGACAAGATCTACCATCACTTGGCTAGTCAGGGCCTGATTAGGAATAGTCATCATGGTTGTAAGAATGAGAGGTAATGTCTGATGAATCTTTTGGAGATTTTCCAAACAGGTAACCAAGGGGATATGTAAAGGTAGGACAGTGGATGTTGTCTATCTGGGATTTAGTAAGGCCTTTGACAAAGTCCCATGTGGCAAACTGATCTAGAAGGCTAGAATGCATGGAATTACGGGGATCTAATGAGGTAGATTCAGAAGTGGCTCAATAATTGGAAGCAGAGTCAAAGTCAAAGTAAATTTATTATTGATGTACATAACATGTCACTATATGCTAATTTGAGATTCATTTGCTTACAGGCTTTGACAGGAAAGTACAATAGAATTTATGAAAAATGAAATAACAAAGACTGAAAAGCAATGTGCAAAAGAAGACAAATCATGCAAATAATAAAAATGTAAATAAATAATACTTTGAATATGCATTCTAGAATCCTTGAAAATGAATTCATAGGTTGTGGAATCAATTCAGTGTTGAGGTGAGTGGAGTTATCCTCACTAATTCAGGAGCCTGTTGGTTGTATGCTAACAACTGTCTCTGAACTGGTGGTGTATGACTGTACTTCCTACCCAGTGGTAGCCGTAGGAAGAGAATGTGGCCTGGAAGATGGGGGTCCTTAATTATGAATATTGCTTTCTTGTGGTAGAGCTCCTTGAGCTCAAGTGCTCCCTGATGAAGAGGGCTTTGCCTGGGATGGAGTAGATTGTACCCACCAGTTTGTGTCGACTTTTCCATTCCTGGGTATTGACGTTTCCATACCAGGCTGTGATGCAACCGGTCAGGATACTTTCCACTGTACTTCTAATGAAGTTTGTCAAAGTTTTTGATACCAACGTTCTGCAAATTTTAAGGAAGAAGGGAAGTGCTGTTGTGCCTTCTTTGCGATGGCACATCCTTTAAATTGGTAACACCAAGCAATTTAAAGTCACTGACCTTCTGCCCCTCTTATCCTCCAATCAGTTCGGCCAAAAGGCTTGTTTCTGTGCTGCATTACTCTATAACTCTATCTGACTCAGGTCTAATTATCAAATTATGACCATGAATGGCCTATATTTTTTTTAAAAAAAGCTTAGCACCTGAAACAGTCATGCTCTTTGGACACATATCAGCATAAGGATTAGCAGCAGATTCAGGCCATTCCTTAACCATTCAGCAAGTTCATGACTGAACTTTTACTTCTATTCCCTTGATTCTGTTAATTTTCATAAATCTACCAATCTCAGTTTCGAATGAACTTGGTGCCTGAAGCTTCACAGTCTTACAGGATGTTGATTCCAAAGTTTACTGCACACTTTGAGTGGAAAAGAAATTATCTGAATTTGAATTCTAAATGGCCTAGTCCTTCTTTTGAGACCATGTGTTCTAAAGTCCTTGGGAAAATATCTCTCTATCCACAAAATGCTGGAGGGACAGAAGGAAATGCAGCATCTGTGGAACTGAATAAACAGTTGATGTTTGAGGCCAAGGACCTTCTTCAGGACTGAAAAAGAAGTGGGAAGGTAACGGAATAAAAAGATGGGGGGAGGGGATGGTACACCAGTTAGAAGGTGACAAGTAAGGTAGGCAGGGCACCAGGGGGAGGTGATAGGCAGGCCAGAGGTAAGAGGCCAGAGTGGGGAATAGAAGAAGGGAGAATGTGGAGAGGAAAAAAAATTACTGGAAGGCAAAAATGATGTCCAGGCCGTCAGGTTGGAGTCTACTTAGGCGGTATAGGAGATGTTGCTCCTTCACCCTGAGAGTGGCCTTATCATGGCAAAATAGGAGGCCGTGGACTGACATGTTGGAACTCAAATGGAGATAAGAATTAAAATGGCTGGCCATTGGGAAGTTCTGCTTTTGGGGGATGGAGCCAAGGTGTTTGTTAAAGCAATCTCCCAATGTACATCAGGCCTTACAACTCCTTAGAGAAGGCCACATTGGGAGCACCAGATGCA
Organism: Hypanus sabinus; assembly: GCF_030144855.1. Lineage (NCBI taxonomy): Eukaryota > Metazoa > Chordata > Chondrichthyes > Myliobatiformes > Dasyatidae > Hypanus > Hypanus sabinus. The sequence goes on along the minus strand of NC_082716.1, from coordinate 41,037,986 downwards.
ATAGATGACCCCCAACATGTGTTGCCTCACCTGTAAGGACGGTTTGGGGTCCAGAATGGAGGCATGGAGGTAGGGGAGGAGGCAACTAGGCAAGTGTAGCATATCTGTCACTTGCAGGAATATGAGCCAGCAGGGAAATTAGTGAGGGGGGGGGGGAACAAATGGACAGAAGAATCACAGAGGGAGCAGACACTGACGGAAGCAGAAAGTGGGAGGGGTAGGAGGTAAAATGTGTTTGGCGGTAGTACCTTCCTACCATCTTCAACTTCCGCCATCTTCAATGGGATCCTATCACCAAGCCCATCTTTACCCTAGTGCCCCTCCTTCTTTCCTTCCTCCCATGGTTCATGCTCCTATTCAATTAGATCTTTCCTTCTCCATCCCTTTACCTTTCCCATCCACCTTGCTTCACCTATCACCTTCTAGCTAGTTCCCCCTCCCTCCCTGCACCTTTTTATTCTGGTGCCTTCCCCTTTCCTTCCCAGTCCAAAAGAAAGATCTCAGCTGAAATGTTGACTGTTTATTTATTTCCATAGATGCTAAGCTCTTCCAGCATTTTGCCTATGATTCTCTGGATTTCCAGCATCTGCAGAAACTCTTGTGTTTATCTCTATATACATTTTGTCCTGTTTATTATGTGAATTTTCAAAGCTTGTGGGTAAGTGATTCTTGTAGCCTCATGTGAATAAAGTTGGCAAGTTATTGGCTGTCTTAGTTTACAGATCTATGGTAGCAAGGGTTTCAAGTATGTTTATTATCAAAGACTGTATGCAATATACAACTCTGAGATTTGTCTTCTCTGCAGACAGCCACAAAATAAAGGGAACCATAGAACCCATTCAAAGAAAAACATCAACTTCCCCATGCTCAAAAAAAATCATGCAACAGGAAAGAATGAGCAAAAACACAGAATATAAAAACACCAAAACGTAAGAATCCATATTCAGTGCAGCTCGGTGTTCATTATCTGTAGGAACCAATGTAAAATGTCTTTTGTATGACACCTTTACAACCAACAGACAGAGCTGAAATATAACCCAGGTCCCTGAGACAAAAACCTTCTGTTTCATTAAAACATTATATTGATTCTGATTACAGTAAATGTTATCAGTGAAAAATATTTTTACTCGTTAGCTTCTATTTACAAAACAAATAACCAGAAAAATCAATTAGACCAAAAGGCCATAAGACATAGGAGCAGAATTAGACCATTCAGCCCATCAAGTCTGCTTTGTCATTCAATCATGGGCTGATCCTGGATCCCACTCAATCCCACACACCTTCCTTCCTGGCATATGCTTCGATGCTGACCAATCAGGAAACTATCAACTTCCGCATTAAATATACCCACAGACTTGGCCTCTACCAACGTCTGTGGCAGAGCATTCCACAGATTCACTACTTTGTGATTAAAAAATTCTAACTTAATTCTGTTCTAAAACGTTGCCCCTCAATTTAGTGCACTCTAGTTCTGCATACCCCCACCAGAGAAACATCCTTTTTGCCTCCACGCTATCTAGTCCTTTCAACATTTAGTAGGTTTCAATAAGATTCCAAGGCCTTCCTCTAAATTCCAGTAAGTACAGGCACAAAGCTGGCAAACGGTTTTTATATGTTAACCCCTTCATTCCCAGAATCATCGTCATGAACCTCCTCTAGACTCTCTTCCAATGTCAACACATCCTTTCTGAGATATGAGGCCCAAAACTGTTGACAATACTCCGTGCATCCTGACAAGTGTTTTATAAAGCCTCAGCATTAACTCCTTGCTTTTATGTTTTATTTCCCTTGAAATAAATGCCAACATTGTATTTGTCTTCTTTACCACAGACTCACCCTGTAAATTAACCTTCTTGGGAGTCTTGCATAAGGACTCCTAGGTCCCTCTGCATCTCTGATTTTTTAACCTTCTCCTCATTTAGGTAATAGTCTACACTATTGTTCCTTTTACCAAAATCCATTATTGTACATTTCCCAACACTGTATTCCATCTGCCACTTTTTTACCCTTTCTTCTAATTTGTCTACGTCCTACTACAATCATATTGCCTCCTCAGCACTACCTAGCCCTCCACCTATCTTTGAATCATCTGCAAACTTTGCCAAAAAGCCATCAATTCTGTTATCCAAATCATTGACAAACAATGTGAAGAGTAGCAGTCCCAATACTATCTGCTGAGAAACACCGCTTGTCACTGGCAGCCAACCAGAAAAGATCCCCTTTACTCCCACTTGCTACCTCCTGCCTATCAGCCATTCTTATATCCATGCCAGTATCTTTCCTGTAACAGGATAGGATTTTATCTTGTTAAGCAGCCTCACGTGTGGCACCTTATCAAATGCCTTCTGAAAATCCAAGTAAATGACATCCACTGCCACCCTGCTTGTTACTTCCTTGAAGAACTCTAACGGATTTGTCAGGCAACATTTCCCTTCACAGAAACCATGTTGATTTTGACTTTTTTTATCATTAGTCTCCAAGTACCATGAAACCTCTCCCTTAATAAAGGATTCCAACACTTTCCCAGCTACTGAGGTTAAGCTAACTGCCTATAATTTCCTTTTTTGTCCTTCCTCCCTTCCTTAAGAGTGGAGTGACAATTGCAATTTTCCAGTCCTCCAGGACCATGCCAGAGTCAAGTGATTCTTGAAAGATCATGACCAATGCATCCGTTATCTCTTCAGCAACCTCTCTCAGGACTCTGGAATGTAGTCCATCTGGTCCAGTTGACTTATCCACCTTAAGTTCTTTGAGCTTGCCTAGCACTTTTTCCTTTTTAATAGAAATGACACTCACTCCTGCTCCCTGACATGGACTTCTGGCACACTTTTAATGTCTTCCACAGTGAAGACTGATGCAAAGTACTCCTTAAGTTCATCTGCCATTTCTTTGTCGCCCATTACTACCTCACAGGATTATTTTCCAGTGGTCCTATATCAACTGTCACCTCCCATTTACTTTTTACTCAATGGCATGAGTTTCTGGGAAAAGTGAAGAAGATACAACATAGATGTATTCCAAAAATGAAGAAATCATCAGATGGTGAAATAGAACAACTGTGGCTGATAAGGGAATTCAAAGCAAATTTTAAAGGCAAAAGATAGGTCATGCAGCAAAGCAAAAATTAGTGGGAAGACAGATTATTGCGAAGCTTTTCAAACCCTACAGGGAGCAAATAAAAGAATCATTACGAGGGAAAAGATGGAACATGAAAGCAACAATAATCAGAGTGGATAGTAAAAGTTTTTTCAAATATGTAAAAATTAGAAAGATGAGAGTGGATATAGGACTGCAAAAAAATAAGGCCATAGAAATAATACTAGGGGGCAAGGAGATGGCAGATGAACTAAGTGAGTACTTTACATCAGTCTTCACTTTAGAAGACATTAGTAGTGTGCCAGATGTTGAAGGATGTGAGGGAAGAGAAGTGAGTGGAGTTTCTATTAACAGGGGAAGGTGCTGAAAAAGCTGAAAGACCTAAAGATACAAAAGTCACATGGACCAGATGAACTGCACCTTAGGCTTTTGAAAGAGATAGCAGTGGAGACTATGCAGGCATTAGTAATGATCTTTCAAAAAGCATTGTCCAGTTGGGTGTATTTAATCATGGTGCCAGTGGACTGGAAAATTACAAATGTCATTCCACTCTTTAAGAAAGGTGGAAGAAAGCAGAAAGGAAATTATAGACCAGTTAGCCTGACCTCAGTGGTCAATCGTTAAGGATGAGGTTATGGAGTACTTGGTGACACAGGACAGGATAGATAAAGAGGATGCAGCGGATGTTGGGTATTTGGACTTTCAGATGGCCTTGACAAGGTGCCACAAATGAAGCTTCTTACCAAGTTAAGAGTCCATGATATTACAAGAAAGTTACTAGCATGGTTAGAGCTTTGGTTGATTAGTAGGAGACAGCGAGTGGGAATATAAGGATCCTTTTCTGGTTGGTCGCTAGTGAGTAGTGGCTGTCAAGGGTCGGTGTTGGGACCATTTCTTTTTATGCTGTATGTCAATGATTTAGATGATGAAATTAGATGGCTTTGTTGCCAAGTTTGCAGATGATACAAAAATTTGTGGAGGGGCAGGTAGTGTGGAGGAAACAGGTAGGCCGCAGAAGGACTTAGCTGGATTAGGAGAATGGGCAAGACAGCGGCAAATGAAATACAATGTTAGAAAATGCATGGGTCATGCACTTTGGTAGTAGAAATAAATATGCGACTATTTTCTAATCAAGGAAAAAACCAGCAATTCTGAGATGCAAAGGGATATGTCAGTCTTTATGCAGAACACCCTAAAGGTTAACTTGCAGGTTGAGTCAGCGGTGAGGAAGGCAAATGCAATATTAGCATTCATTTCAAGTGGTGTAGAATACAAGAGCAGGGATGTGATGCTGAGGCTTTATATGGCAATAGTGATGCCCCACCTTGAGTATTATCATCTTAGAAAAGTTATGCTAGCATTGGAGAGGGTTCAGAGGAGGTTCACAAGGATGATTCTGGGAATGAAATGATTATCATACGAGGAACGTTTGATGTCGCTGGGGATTTAGAAGGATGAGGGGGGATCTCATTGAAACCTTTCAAATGTTGCAAGGCCTAGACAGAGTAGATGTGGAAAGAATGTTCCCATAATGGGGCAGTTTAGGACAAGAGGGCACAGCCTCAGGATGCAGGGGCATCCACTTAAAATAGAGGTGCGAAGAAATTTCATTGTTGAATTTGTGGAATTTATTACCACAGGCAGCTGTGGAGGCCAGATTGTTGGGTGTTTGATCATTTCTTGGTTGTATAGCATCAAAGGTTATGGGTAGACAGCCTAATTCTGCTCCTATGTCGGGGATGGTCTTATGATCTTTATATAACTGAAAAAAACTTCTAGTATCCTGCTTTTATATTATTTTTATATTATGGTTAGCAAGTACTAGCCTTGATGACATATTAGATAAATATTAATCTTAAATAAATAACAATAATATTTATCTTATTCCAGTGCATTGCATCTGGGATGAAACAAAACCACAGCAAAAAAATATTGATTCCTGCAATGAACTATCAATGGGAGCTTTCTGGAATTGATGCTAACACTGTGTATGATTATTACCTAATAAATCTCTGGAACACTCTACCCGAATTGGACTTCAGATATTACATTTGTGCTAAGTTTTAATAACATGTTTATTTAATGTGACGCAACATAAAAACTGACAATAGTCAATAAAACACCAAAAATATACAGCATGATTCACTTTTCAGCCCATCTACAGCAGAATGCAAAGGTGGGATAAATGTTTCCCAATAGATCTTTTCCCATTGATGCTTTCTTCCAATGTTCTTTCCTTTGATAAATACATAACTTTTATATATTAGTAAAAGGAAATTTATTGGTGACAATGAGCAATTGGGAGCATTTTTATCGGGAGTTTTAAATAATATATAGCAAAGTAAAAGTGCATGTGGTCATTAGATTTTTTGTGATTGTTCATAATGTTAAGAACACAATGTATTTCACTAACAATAGTTGTCTAATTTTCTAAAATTTACCCACATGGTTGGTGGTGGCATTAAATTACAAAGTGAGGAAAGGTCAAATATTGGTTCCAAAACCCAGCACTACAATAGACAATGTCACCAGGTTAAATCCACTGCCTTGTAATAAAAATGAACAAAATTCATTTTAGATTGTTATAGGAAAAATATTGTTATTCAAATCCAAAAAAGCAGTTAAACCTTGTTTATTTCTTAAAGAAATTATTCAAATACACCTCACGTGGCAACACAGGAATTTTTAGATTAAAATAAGAACACAGCTCCAACCTGTTTTCCTTCTGACAGCCTTTCATCTGCATGATGCAATGATAAATGGAGTTGCCAATTATTATGGCGATCAACATTTGTCATTTAAGTTACAGGATACCTAAGCATGTAGAAAGGGAAAAAAAGCTCTGTGTCATGTAAATCTGGAACATTTAAACCGAAAACACCTTTCTAATAAGTATTTAGTCAACATGTTGTGTTTCCTTTGAAAGCAAGGCCTTTGACAAAGTTCCACATGGGAGGTTGGTCAAGAAGGTTTAGTTGCTTGGTCTTCAGGATGAGGTAGTAAATTGGATTAGACATCGGCTTTGTGGGAGAAGCCAGAGAGTGGAAGTAGATGGTTACATCTCTGTTTGGAAGGTTGTGAGAAGTGGTGTGCTGTTGGGTCCGTTGTTGTTTCTCATGTATATGCTATCAAAGTTTGCAAAGGGATCTGAACACTGGAAAAATTGCAGATAGAATTTAATGAAGACAAGTGTAAGGTAGTACACTTTCGCAGGACAGAACAGGGTAAGCCTTACACATTGAGTGGTAGGGCAATTAAGAGTGTTGTAGAATAGAGGGATCTGGAAATATAGATTCATAATTCTCAGAAAGTGGTGTTACAAGTAGATTGGATCATAAACAGAGCTTTTGGTATATTGGCCTTCATAAATCAAACGACTTGAGTGCAGGAGTTGGGATGTTAAGTTGAAGTTGAATAAGATGTTTATGAGACCTTTTTTGGAGTATTGTGTCAAGATCTGGTTAGATAACTGACAGGGGAGATATCAATATAATTGAAAGAATGTAGAGAAAATGTACAAAGGATGTTTCCAGGATTTGAGGACCAGAGTTATAGGGAAAGTTTGAATAGATTAGGACTTTATTCCCAAGAATGTAGGAGAATAAGGGGAGGTTTGATAGAAGTATACAAAATTATGAGGATTTTAGATAAATTAAAGCAAGCAGGCTTTTTCCCCCACTGAGATTAGGTAAGACTAGAACTAGAGGTCTTGGGTTAAGGGTGAAAGTTGAATTGTTTGAAGGGAACATGAGGAGGATCATCTTCCCTCAATGAGAGTGTAGAACAAGCTGCCAGCAGATGTGGTGGATTTGGGTTCAATTTCAAAATTTAAGAGAAATTTGGATAGGTAAATTGAGAGAGTTATGGAGTGCTATGGTCCAGGTGCAAGTCAGTGGGACAAGGCAGATTAATGGCTTGCACAGACTCATTGGGCTGAAGGCCTGTTTCTGTGCTTTAGTGTTCTGTGACTATGTATACCATATTACAAAACATTATTTTCTGAAAAGTATCTATCTCATTTGGCTTCCTATTTCTATCAACTCCGCAAGAAATCTGATTTTTGACTGACTTCTCACTCACTTCAATAATGTAATGCTGGTAATATTCCTGCAGGTAGCTGACAGCTCTGTGCTCACAATCCTTGGGGTTTCATTGGTCAATCAATCACACATCCATTGTACAATATTTCAACTGCTTCTTCCTTTATTTTCAGAACCAGCCTTTCCAAAGACCATACAAAAATCATAATGTTCCCCCATTTATTGTACTGTCCTTTTCTGTAACATGACTTGATAAAAAAATTAAAATTGTTTAGGTCAGCTGCACTTTACTGACTGAATCAGTCGAGAAACCTATTGAAAATATCAAACTAGATAGATTCTGAAATAAAACCATTGGGTATTTTTTAAGCAATCATTATCTTGACAGATCACAAAGGTCGCAGGTGTGATTGCTGGATTAAACTGAATTAACTAAATTGGTTTGAGAGGCACTAACACTGGAATTATTTTTAGCAGATGCCGCAGTATCTAACCGGCAGAAGATGAGCACAGATGTGGATCATTAGCTACATTGAGGTGACAGTACTGGGCATGATGGAACAATATTGCTAACAGCTTGGTAAGTGACAGGGCTGAAATAATAGAAGGTAATGATATCCTCACACCTATTGCTCCTTCTCCCACCCCATTCCTCTCATCTTTCAATCTCTTCTGAATTTTGTGGTACAGATCATGCAATTCTTACTTTCTTCCCTGCGCCTTTGTACTTTGTGATAGTTGAGAGCCTGGAACTAGTCAGATGGTAGCGGAATAAACAGATTTCTATTTTCAAACTAATAGGTGTCCCCCGCTTTACGAAAGTTCGCTTTACGTCATGTTGCTTTTATGAAAGACCTACATTAGTACCTGTTTTCGCTAACCAAAAGAAATCCAAAGAGGATTTTCACTTTTATGAGAAAAGGTGAAAAGCGAAAATAGCATTCAGCGTCTGATTTGCAGCGAGCCGTTAGAGAGGCAGCACGTACCCTGAGCAGTGTCGCAGCTAAGGTCCAAGAAATAACGGCAGGGCCTGCTTTAATTTGGGTTGACCCCAAGAAAGACTACCATGACTGTGAAGCCTTGCGAGGGCAGATGTGTGCGCATGCGTGTACGTGCTGAATATTTTTCCACAGATCTGTTTTTGGCTAAATCTTCCCGATTCTGGTAAGTGAAACTACATACATTATTTCTACTTCATATAGGCTGTATATTTATCATATCATTCCTGCTTTTACTATATGTTAGTGTTATTTTAGGTTTCATGTGCTATTTGGTATGATTTGGTAGGTTATTTTCTGGGTCTGGGAATGCTCAAAAATTTTTCCCATATAAATTAATGGCAATTGCTTCTTCGCTTTACACCATGTCGGCTTATGAAAAGTTTCATAGGAATGCTCTACTTTCGGATAGTGGGGGAAGCCTGTACTCATTTTCCAGGAGATGGGCAATGTTGACAAGGTAAACATCGATGGTCCATCCATAAATGGCCTTGAAGGTGAGCCAGCTTTTTATGTGCAGCAGTCTTTCTGATAAAAGTCACCCACAATATTGATGGGTAGCAAGTTCCAAGACTCAAATCGAACAAAATTTAGAGATTAGTTGCAGGAGAGCATGCAAGCGTTATAATTTCCATATGCCTAAAACCACTTCTTTTCAGTGATGGAGGTGGCAGCTGTGGAGGTGCAGCTGATTTAGCCGAAAGAAGTAAAGATCACATAATTTGTGCAGCCACAGTGCACCATTGGTGATGGAAAGGATTTGGAAAGGGAGTAATTTACTGAAGGATTCTCTGCTCCTGACCTGCTCATGTAGCTACAGTACTTGTGAGACAATCCAATTGGGTTCTCTCATCAATAGTAATCTTCGGGCTGAGACCCTTCGTCAGGACTCTTAATGTCCACTGACTCTCCTTTGTCTATCCTGCTTGTTATTTCCTCAAATAATTCCAACAGATTTATCAGGGAAGATTTCCCCTTAAGAAAATCATGCTGACTTCAGTTTATTTTGTCATGTGCCTCCAAGTGCCACAAAACCTCATTCTTAATAATGAAATCCCTCCCTTCTTAAAGAGTGGAGTGATACTTCCAATTTTCCAGTCTCTGGAACAACTCCAGAATCTAGTGATTCTTGGAAGATAACTTCTAATGCCTCCACAATCTCTTCAGCTCCATGCCTCAGAAGGCTGGGCTGTAGTCTATATGGTCCAGGTGACTTATGTACCTTCAAATCTTTCAGCTTCTCAAACATCTTCTCTTTAGTAATAGTAACTCTACTGTCCTCTTTCACTTGACACTTTCAAACTTCTGGCATGCTGCTGGCATCTTCCATAGTAAAGACACAAAACACTTATTCAGTTTGTCCACCATTTCTTAATTCTCCATTACTTCCTCTCCGGAGTCATTTTCCAGCAGACTGATGTGCACTCTTGCCTTTCTATATATATATATATATAAAAACCTTTTGTTATCTTCTTTTATATGATTGACTAGCATTTCTTCATATTTAATCTATTCTCTCCTTATTGCTTTCTTAGTTGTCCTTGGTTAGTTTTTAAAAGCTTCTGAGTCCTCTATCTTCCTACTATATTTTTCCATATTGTATGTCCTCTTTTTTGCTTTTATGTTATACTTGACTTCACCTGTCAGCCACAGTTGCCTCATATTCCCTTTTAAATGCTTCTTCTTCTTCTTCTTCTTCATTGGGATGAACTGATTTTGCATCTTCCAAATTATTCCCAGAAATTCTGACCATTGCTGTTCTGCCATTGTTCCTGCTAGTGTCCCCTTCCAATCAACATTGGCCAGCTCCTCTCTTGTGCCTCTTCAGTTACCTTTACTCAGCTGAAATCCCTCTCAAACTTAAGGTAAAGTGTTTACTTACCCTAAGCTCCCTAATCAAATCTAGTTCATTAGTTGACACCAAATCCAGAATAGCCTTTATCCTAGTGCACTCAACCACAATCTGCTCTAAAAAGAAATCACATAGACATTTTACAAATTCCTTCTCTTGGGATCCAGCATAAACCTGATTTTTCCAATCTACCATAATATTAAAATCCCCCATGATTATTGTAATATTACCCTTTTGGCATGTCTTTTCTACCTCCCATTGTAATTTGTATTCCATATGAAGGCTACTGTTTGGAGGCCCATATATTAACTCTCATCAGAGTCTTTCTCACCTTTGCAATTTCTTGACTCTACCCACAAGGATTTTACATCTTTTGATCCTATGTTACTTATTTCTAAGGATTTGATTTTATTTTTACAAAAAAGTCACTCTACCACCTCTGCACACTACCCTGTCCTTTCAAAACAATGTGTATACTTTAACATTAAGCTCCCAGTTGTCATCTTCTTTCATCTACAACTCTGTGATGCCCACAACGTTATACCTGCCTATTTATACTTGCACTACAAACTCAAATACACCATTATGTATACTGCATGCATTCAAATATAACAACTTCAGTCCTCTATTCACCACTCATCATTTCAAATTTGTCTCCATGTTGCCTACATTCTTAACAAGCCTTTCTAAACTTTCTATTGAATTCTTTATTCTGAAGACTTCAGTAACCTCTCTTGCACCCATCTTCCCTTTTACTTTATCCATATTTTCTCAACTGTTGACCCCCCCAACTATTTCGTTTAAAGCCTTATTCGCAGCCCTAGTTATGTGGCTTGCCCAGATCCCGGTCACAGCTTGGCTCAGCTGGAGCTCGTCCCAGCTGAACTGCTCCCTCCTTCCCCAATACTGGTGTCAATGTCCCACAAATTCAAGCCCACTTCTCCCACAGGAATCTTTGAGCCACACATTTAACTCTCTGATCTTATTAACCCTGTGACAATTGACATGTTGCTAAGGCAGCAATTACCTTACTGGTTCTCTGTTTTTACTTAGTCCCTAGCTACTCAAACTCCCTCAGAAGATTGCTTCCCTGGTCCTTACTATATTGGTGGTTAAACCCGTGGACCACAACAACTCCAAATTCCTCTGCAGGTCAGATGGGATGTCCTGAACCTGAGCTCCAGACAGACAACATAGCCTTCAGAGCTCTTGATCCTTGTGAAAGAGACTTGTGTCTATTGTCTTGAGTATACAATCCCTAGTTACAACTATATTTCTCTTCTCTCTCCCTTCTTGAATGGCACTCTGATTCAGGTGTCACAGTTAGTTGCTCATCCTTCCTACAGCCCCCATGCATATTCTCACAGGGAGCAACAAACTTGCAACTGTTGGGTTAGCTCAAGGGCTGTGGTTCCTCCAGCACTATCCCTTGAGTCCCCTTTCCTGTCTCACTTGCAGTCACACCCTTTGATCTCTGGCCACAGGCTGAATCTGAAGCAGTGCATCTAATGGATATGCCTGTCTCCTGAGACACAGAGTTCAGGTTACTCTCCCCTTCCCTGATGTATCACAGTGTTTGAAGTTCAGATTCCAGGTCACCATCTTTGAGTCTGAGTTGCCTGAACAACCAACACTACTGCAGATGTGGAAATCAGGAACCACAGTGGGCCCACCTGGTCCTACATCATGCAGATACAACACATCACCAGATCCTGCATGCCTACTTTATTTAATTAATTGTAATGTGGTATCTTTTTTAGTCAACTACTGTATTGAAAACCTATACTGATGGAGGAGAACTCAACAATGGTAACGCCATTGAGTATCAAGGACAGACTGACCCTTTTTCTGGCATTTCATGTACTAGTAAAGTATGCAAACTTATCAGTCCAGGTCTAAAAGTCATTTCAATCCTGTTGCATATAAGCATGGTCTGCTTTCTTTGTGAATGGAATTTAACTTTCTGTACTTATCAGCAAACTTCCTCCATTCCCATTTCTAATGATATGATGGAAGGAAGGTCATTGATGAAACAACTGAAGTCTGTCAAGACTAGGACACTACCCTAGGGTTTTCCTGCAGCTGGAATGACTGACTTGCTACAATCACAACCATTTTCCATTGTGTTAGGTATTGTATTTGTAGATGTGAACTTCCCACTGTTCAGGACATTTACAAAGACAGAGCCCGAAGGATCATTGGGGACTCAAGTCACCACAGCCACTAACTGCTCCAGCTGCTACCACCCAGAAACGGTCCACAGCATGAAAGGCCAGACCAACAGGTCCCAGGACAGCTTCTTCCACCAGGCCATCAGACTGTATTTCTATGTTATATTGACTGACCTGCTGTACATACTATTTATTACAAATTAATATCATTGCACATTGCACGCTTAGAAACATAATGTAAAAGTTTTTAATCCTCGTGTATGTGAAGGATGTAAGTAATAAAGTCAATTCCATTCCAACCATTGGATTATTTTGCCTTTGATGCCCATTGACTTTGGTGTCGCCATGGCTCCTTCATCCACAAAGTACAAGCCAGGATTGTAATGAAATGCTGTTGATATGTCTGAATGAATTCAGTGCCAACAACTCTCAAGCCCAATAAAGGACAAAGCAATAACCACCATAAATGACCATCCTCCCTACAACCAATGAGCAGCAGCTGCAAGGTATAACACATACAGAATGCAATGTGATTATTTGCCCATTCTATCTCCTGCAGGAAATCTCCTACACCATCCTGAGAAATGTATCTCTGTTCCCTCATTTTCTTTGTGATTAAATTTTGCAGTTCCACAGCCAAGAGCAATACAAGAGCATCCACTGTATATCAGCACTATAATTCTAGAGGCAGCACACCATCACCTTTACAAGGTCATTTAGTCGTTGGCAATAAATAATGGCTTAGCCAGCCACATTCGGCTGCCAAAAATTGAAGCAAAAATGCCATATTTGGCTAAGTGCTGACTTGATATCAAAAGCATTCTATCTCACGTCACTAATGGAATTCAGCAACTTAATCTGTTTGGACCAAGGCTGCGATAAGGTCTGGAGCCAAGCAGTTCTGGCAGAACCCAGAAATCGGACATCAGTGAGCAAGCTAATTAGTGTGCCCTATTTGGTAACACTGCCAAGGACACTTTCCATCCATTTACTAACAACTAGGAGTAGGCTGAGTGGTCAGTACTTGGGTCAATTAATTTCTTTTTGCTTTATTTTTCAGAACAGGGCAATTTTAAATAGTGATAGGTTTTAACCAGTTTGTTCCAATGATATTGTAACTGTTTGGAACAATGGTTAAAACAGCAACTAGTTCTGGAACTCCAGTCTTCTGTACTACATCTAAAATGTTTGGAATGAATTGAATGAATTGAAGCTTGGCTTTTTAGATGGTGGGCCTCTCAGCTGGAAGTTAAGATAGATCATTCCATTTGGAACCACTTCTTGTAAATCTTGTCACAAATGCTTTAGCCCTGATTTTGGCACACATATGCTGGACTCTGCTATTGTAAGGCTGTGAATGTTCTCGGAAACCCCTATTTCCAATATGTAAATTATTCACAGCCATTCATGACTAGGTGCCTGCACTGAGGGCTTTAATCTGCTCTGTTGCTGGTTAAAACCTATCATTATGGAAAATTGCTATCTCGTGTACATGTGTTACAGCTGGGTTCAGCCAATTTAGCCATTGCTGGTGCTACCAGATACATTAAGTAATGGAACCTGAAGTCCAGCACCCATAGTATGTTCTATACATTTGCTATTTTCAATGTTTCTTCTAAGTTCTGTTCAACAATTTATATAGCAGCTGAAGAAGGACAATTAATGGTAATTAACAAGAAGCTTCTGTACCCATTCTTACCCAAATATTACAAGACATCATGAAGTCAGGAGTGGATGCTGAAGCTTCATGGGGCTTAGACCTACCACCTGTACAGCATTGTGCTGTTGACCCTGGCGAACATGTCCTGTTGCTAGAACATTCCTTGTGGAGATTGTAATGGCACATTGCATACAAGATAGAATTCTGAAGATAATTACTTCAGCTGCTACTTGGCTAGCCTTTGAGACAGCAAGCAAATTAAACAGTTTCCAGATGTTTGTGTGGTAGACATTGTAAGGTCAGCTGGATTGGAGGTGACTTTGCCAATTCAGTGGTCAATGGTGGACTTTTCATCTGGTTTTATTCTTTCTCTGCTTTGTGGTGGTTAGGGTACAATTGAGCAGATTCCTCTGCCACCTCAGAAGCTGATAAGATAGCCACAATAGTGGGTCAGATGCCAGTAGGTCTGGAGATGAGGATGATCCATCAATTAATCCAATGCGTGTGGCTCAGATGATGAAATTAGACACAATTTACAATTCCATTTAGAGATAGAGTTTGCATAAGGTACTGAGGAAATAAGATTAGCTTTATTCAACACATTTATATTGAAAAATCAAAACTTACAGTGAAAAGCATTGTTTGAATCAAATCAAATCAGCGAGGTGTGTGCTGGGCAGCCCACAAATGTTGCCAGACTTCTAGGTTCAACATAGCATGGCCAGAATTCACTAAACCTAACTGTATATCCTTGGAATGGTGGGGGTGGGGGACTGGAGCACACCGAGGAAACCCACACAATCACAGGTAGAATGTACAAATTCCTTACAGGCAGCAGCAGGAATGGTCATCGCTGACACTGTAAAGTGATGCGCTAACCACTACACCAACATGTCTCATGCAGCAACCTGCAAAGGTGGCAAATGATATGGCAAAAGAATGCTTGGTGCATTTGGCTGGTATGTTGGATAACCTTTGTGTATGGTCAGGAAGGAAGGAAGAGACCAGTGTTTTTCTTGTACCATGCCTTGTGGATCATGAAACCCATTTCTTCCAGTGTGGAAATTGTGGACAATCCCACTGGAAAATTCAACTTTCTACAGCATCTACCAACATTTCAGCAGCATCTGTAGAGACAACTTAGTATTTGAAGCTTGGTTATGCAGACTGATGGGGTTACATTCAGGGTAGTGAAGAAGGCATTTAACATGCTGGCTTTCATCAGTCAAACCACTTAGTAGAGGATTTGAGAAGTTTGATTGTAATTATATAAGACCATAAAACATAGCAGCAGAATTACATAATTCTGCCCATTGAATCTGCTCCACCATTTCATCAGGGCTTATTTATTATTCTTCTCAACACCATTCTCCTGGTATCTCCCCTTAACCTTTCATGCCCTTAGTAAACAAGAACCAATCAAACTCCACTTTAAATATACTCAATGACTTCTCCTCCACAGCCATCTGTGGCAATAAGTTCCACAGATTCACAACCACTTGACAAAATAAGTTCCTCCTCATCTCTGTTCTAAAGGGATGTCGTTCTATTCTGAGGGTGTACTCTGGTCCTAGACTCTCCCACTACAGGAAACGTCCTCTCCGCATCTATTCCTATGAATAGAGAAGTATGTATACGTTGATTGTTATCACAATGAGATGAGCTGTTCATGGTCAGCAAAGGGAGATGTCTCTTTTCTTCTGCTTTTCCTTTCTCCTGCTCTTGTTCACCAAAAATACCTGTATTTAGACACAGAAGGAAAGATTAGCAAACTTGCAGATAGCAGTAAGATCGACTGATAGCGTGGAAGGAAGTTTTATGGTGCACAGATATTGATGTGTTGGTAAAATGGGTGAAAAATTAACAGGTGGAGATGTATTTTGGGTACATGAATGAGGGTGGGACATACACATGAATGGCAGGGTCCTGGGGTATTGAGGAACAAAGGGACCTCAGATTACAAAATTCCTTGAAGATGGTGATACAGATAAATAACTTGGTTAGGGAGCCATATAGGATCCTGCCCTTTAGGAGCTGAGGCACTGAATACAGAAAACAGGAGGTGTTTTGCTCTAATTTTATTCTGCTGGAGTACTGCACAAAGTTTAGGTTTAGAAAGGACACGATAGCAGTGGAGAGAACACAGAAGAGCTTCTCCAGGATGTTGCCTGGGAACGGTTCAGTTATGAGGAGAAATTAGAGGAGCTAGATCTGTTCTCTCTGGAGTGCAGGGGACATGACTGAAGTATATAAAATTGCTACAGATATAGGCAGGACAGGCGGCAGGAAAATTCACCCATCTCAAACCACAAACAGTTCATTTATATCAAGGTATATTTGGTATATGAAGAGGATATTCATCGTCCAGGGAGTGGAAAGTATTTGCAATTCACTGCCTCAGAGTGAGGTTAAAACTGAGTCAGTAACAGCATGTGAGAATCAGAATCAGGTTTATTATCACCGGCATGTGTCGTGAAATTTGTTAATTTAGCAGCATCAGTTCCATGCAATACATAATATAGAAAAAAAACAAAATGAAATAATAATAAATAAATAAATAAATAAATAGATAAATAAATAAATAAATAGATAGATAGATAAATAGATAGATCGCAATATACATATATTGAATAGATTAAAAATAGTGCAAAAAACAGAAACAATAATATATTAAAAAGAAGTGGTTGGATGAGCACTGGAATCACTTAGACATAAAGGAGAATTCAAGAATAATTCAAAATTCAAGATTGTCTAACATCCTTTGCAGTACACAAGTGTAAAGAAGAATGAAACAATTGTTACTCTGATGCAGTGCAAAGAAACACAATAAATATAAATACATAATATAGCTTATATACAAAGACTGTTTGTATGTCCGTAAAGTGACACTGGACACGGGACTGTCTGTACATAAGGTCACTTGGACAGGAAATGATAAAGTAGTGGTGGTGAGGGGTGTGTGTGTGTGTGGGGGGGGGGAGTTAGTGGATGGAGATGTTGGTCAACCTTGAAGAAAGTAAGTGTTTCTGAGGCTGGTGGTCCTGGTGTGGATGCTATTTAGCCTCCTACATGATGGGAATGGAACTAGCTGTCCATAAGCAGGATGGGTGGGATCCTTCATAATGTCACTGGCCGTTTTTGGCACCTTTCTGAATATATGCCCTTGATGACAGGTAGGCTGGTGATGGTGATGCATTGGGCAGTTTTGACTACCCATTGAAGAGCCTTCCTGTGCACTGCAGTATAGTTGCCATACCAAGCAGTCATGCAGCTTGTTCGGATGCTCTCTGCTGCAGATCTGGAAAAGGACATGAGTATAGATGTACATAGTCCGGCTCTCTTCAGCCTCCTCAGAAAGCGTAAGCATTGGTGAGCATTCCTGATTGTGTAGAATGTGTTCTGGGACACGAGAGTATGTAATGTTCCATGTGCAGGGTCAGCAGTTTCCATTGCTGTGGCATCAAAGTAAAGAGGGGTGTGAGTGTTGCGAGTTCTCTTGAAGCCAGTAAGCAAATACTGGCAGCACCTGATGTGGATGATAAACACAAGAGGTTCTGCAAATGCTGGGAATCCAGAGCAACACACAGAAAACTGCTGGAGGAACTCAGTATGTTAGGGAGCATCTATGAGGAGGAATAAACAGTTGATGTTTCAGGCTGAGACCCTTCATGAAATGCCAACTGTTTATTCCTCTTTATAGATGCTGCCTGATCTGCCGACTTCCCTCAGTGTTTTATATGTGTTGGAGCGGAGGAGTAAGGTTGAATTGGCTGATTCTGTGCTATAATTCTATGAAAGCAAGGTCTGAGGTGATACAAAGCAGAGATTGTGCACCAGAAAGCAAGTCACTACAAGTCATGAGACTTATTTAACTGCCAATTGGTGAACTACACCAGGTGACGAAGACAGCAGAATGTTTGCAGAACACACCAAGAAGCAGCACTTTGGTATTTTATGTGACCTTCATTATAAGCATGGTGGATACACACCCATGGATTACTCATTAAACCCAAGACCCATGTCATCAGTGAATCATTCTTAGCAACCAATGGGACTTATGCTGATGACTGACAAATTGACATAGAAGCAGACTGTAAGAGGGTAAACCCATACATCTTCCACAACAGCTGGAATCCCTTGGTCTTGTGCTGCTTCTCAGAGATGATATAGGCTACCTGCCAAATGACGTACAGGCCGTCAATGATATTCTGCAGCTTGGTGAACTCTACAATCCCAGTGAAGCTTTGCCTTTACACTGTCTGTGCTCTCTGGCAAGTTGCCCTTTATTAGAGATAGGATTGTTTTTTTTCTCCCCCATACAAAACCTTGTAGTTCCCTCAGCTTGAGCCTGAAGGAAACCAATGCATATAAATGCTAGGCTGTGGTAGGCCATAATCAGGCTATGATAATCCACTGTTTGCCCTGGTCTCAGGATCCACTGTTACGGGAGCAGATGTCATAAGCACAAACCTATTGAGGTCCAAGTATCTCGCACACTCCTGTGCTGATGTGCAACCAAGTGAATTGTTTCAAGCACACGATTGTGGCGTAAGAAAATATGGCTTCATCTGATGTTCCAGTGCATAAGGTTTAAAGAAAATATGCTGTGATTTAAATGTAACAATAGGTGTCAAGTTAGCATGATGTATCACTTCCACTTGCATCAGATACCTTTTAGGAACTAATTTGGTTACCACACAACACAAAAACATGCTACAGAGCAGACTTTTGCATCACATGGATTGGAGTTGGAAGACTAAAGCTTTAAGTCAGTATTCAGCATTGTATTATCTGAATAGGTCACACCAGTTTATCAATGCAAATCTGCAATTTTTACTATTAGGCTTCCATTACTCAACAACCATGACAACCTTGAAAAATGAGCCTCAGGAGACTGATGAACTCGAAGTTTGAATTATCAATGCTTTCATATGCATTTCACTACAGCATAATTTGGAATTAATGTGACAAATTAATGTTCTGAGGTGTAGTAATAAAGTAGAAAAAGACACAAGTAAGCATAAACTAATCTAATAAAATTGCCTTCAAAAATGGCCTGCAAAACAACATTTATTTTAGCTTCTGATATTAATTTCTTACATAACTGAGTTAAATACTTGTATTTTTAAACTATCATTTGTTCTGCTATATTCTGTGCCACCAGTTTTCGATATGAGTGGTAGAAAGACAGGAGATGGGGAGAAGGGAACTAATGAATACTAAAGCAATAATTATTTTGGAATTAATTATTTTCAGTTTGCACTGCAAATAAATCACATTGCCCTCAATATAATTATCAAATAGGCATTTTGCATAATACAAATTAAATGCTCATAATGAGAGCCTTAGTCGCATCCTTTGCAGGGACCCTTCTCAGCATGAGAAGTTAATTATGTTTATACCAAATATACCTGATTTGCAAACACTTTAGCCTGAGAAAACAGATTTATTGCAAACAATGGCTTGGATCATCTGAAATGCAAGGTTGATTGGTCAATTTATCAGCGGTGTGAGACCTCATTCACATCTGGTTCACGTTATTCAACATGCTCAGCAAGTGTCGTAGCACAGCTTGCCTAGTTTCATGGCAGAACCAAGCCGGCTAGCAGCTGCTTTGAGCCTGTGTGAGAAAAGTGAAGTGTGTATGAATTGTGGAGGCTGTCTGAGTGAGTGTGTGTATGAAGTTTGTATGGGATTGGAGGTGTCAGCTGTGTAGTTGCATGTGCCCGTAATGAGAAGGGTGTCTATCTGAAGCATGTGCAAGGGAAATATGTATTATATAAAATGTATGTGACAACTTTAGAATATTGCTTTATGGACAGAGACAAACTTACTGCATTTGATGATTTCAGATGCATAATTCTATTTTTCATTTCTGATAAACAATATACTTTAATGCATATAACAGTGTAAAGTGCACAACTGGATGTGACAGTGATTCTAAAGGCCACCCAAATCAATATTGTTAAATTCCACTGTCATTGTACTTGCCTAAATCAAGGCCACCTTGCCAACCTCATACATATGATACTTATTTTTCACATGACGCCGATTGGTGCTGAGCACATTCAAACAAAGCAAAAACAAACATTTCTTTGGAATTAGCACTCCTGACAATGCTTCCAGTCCGATATCTCTAACCCTTCCTTCCAGTGCTCAACAGCCTCGGAACATCAGAGCTCCCATGTAACAGCCCCAGATTTACCAATTGGACTTGGACAGTTTTCAAGTGTAAGTTCATCAAGTTCCATCGGAAATTTCGATACAAGCATTTGCTGGGTCTCTGCCCAATTTTGATTACGTCTAATTAGCACTGCAATGTTTTAGTGTGCAAGAAGCACCTCCATTTCTTTTTAGAGGATGGATGGATACAACTGAAACTAAAATTGCACCTTTCTGCAGTTCTCTGATTGATATTGTTTTCTTTCTTTCTTCATCTGAAGCAGCCAGTTACATTATGATTAAACGATGATTCCAATAGAACAAGGTGATAGATAATGGAAGGTGGGGTAAAATGGCCTATGTATAAACTCAAGGATGGTCTACTCACAGGGGGAGTAGATTACAGCAGGTTGAATTAATGGCAGAATTAAGAAACACAAGGTGTTCAAGTAGAGGTTATAACACAGGCAGGTCCAATTACTGGAAGATGGAAAAGCCCACAGTGCTTTGAAATTCTAAACATAATTAGTAGTCAAATGGATTAGTTCAGAAATAATGTTGTCAGAATGACCAATCACTCAGGGAGCAGAGATCGGTTACGGTGGTGGGAGCTTCTGGGAATTTTTTTGCTGTACTAGGGCTGCAAAAGCTGAAATGCTCGTTACTGACTCTACAAACTAGGAGAGGTTGGAGTCCTGCTTTGCATTTTTATGTTTAAGAGCATTTAACTGAAAAAAATCTACCCTACGTCTCCTCAAATAATTAAAGCAAGAATTTAATTATTTAGCGATACAGCGGAGAGTAGACACTTCCGGCCTGTTGTGCTGTGCTGCCCAGTGATGCCTGACAGCTCCAGAATGAAATGAAGTGAAATGAAGTATCCTTATTGTCATTGCATAGTACAATTTGTCATACAGCGAAAATGAGTTTGCAACTCTTGTACTCAATGCTATAAAACAACAAATAAAATAAATAAACAATAAATAAAATCAAGTAACCAGCCAGTACAAGCAATGTCCAGCAGTACAAAAGCGCAACTCAGATACAAGACAGCCATAAAACCGGTATTAAAAGCAGCAATATAACAAATTTATGGATGATGCTTGATCAATTGGTTCAGAGCAGTTATAACTCTGGGGAAAAAGTTATTTTTCACTCTGGAAGTCCGGGCATAGAAAATCTTATAACGTCTGCCAGATGGAAGAAGTTCAAACAGATGATTGCATGGGTGTGTATTGTCTTTACAGATGCTTGTAGCTTCCTCCAGGGCTGGGAGCTGTGTCCCGACGATCTTCTGTGCGCTAGAGCCGACCTGCTGACGTGCTTTCCTATCAGCATCTGTACAACTGAGATACCACCCAGAGACGCAGTATGTTAAGATGCTCTCTATGGTGCAGAGGTAAAAGGTCACCAGCATCTGTTCAGGTAGACCAGCTTTCTTCAGCGTCCTGAGGAAAAACAAGCGTTGCTGTGCTTTCTCAACTATTGTTGTGTGTTAATGGACCATGTAAGGTCTTCTGAGATGTGTATTCCCAGAAACCTGAAACTGGACACTCTCCCCACTATGTCTCCGTTAACATAGACTGGAGTGTACTCATCACCCTGTGACTTTCCAAAGTTGATAATTAGCTCCTTAGTCTTTGCTGTATTAAGAGACAGGTTGTTCTCTGAGCACCAGCTCACTAAGTTCTGTACCTCCGCTCTGTACGCTGATTCATCTCTGTTGGAGATCAACCCGATCACTGTTGTGTCGTCTGCGAATTTGACAATGATATTGGTGTCAAATGCAGGTACACAACCGTAAGTGAAGCGGGAGTAGAGTATAGGACTCAATACACAACCTCTTTAACCCTAACCTAATTATGGGATAATTTCTTTTGCTAATGATCCTACCTGGTACGGCTTTAGACTAAGGCTTGAAACTAGAGCATGAGGGCAAAACACAAACATTTCGAGAGATGGACTGGCTCTTCTGCTGCTAAAGAATGATATCAAATCAATAGAAATATGTGACATAGGACTGGAAGATGTTGAATCCTTGTGGGTTGAGTTCAGATACTGCAAGGATAAAAGGACCCTAATGGTTTTTATATACAAACCTCCCAACAGTAGGTAGGATTTGCACCAGAGATTACAACAGGAAATAGAAAAGGTGTGTCAAAAGGGCAATATTATGATAGTCATGGGAGATTTCAACATGCAGGGCGATTGGAAAATCAGACAGGAAGTGGATCTCTAGAGACTGAGTTTGTTGAATGCCTATGAAATGGCTTTTCAGAGCAGCTTGTCATTGAGTCTACCAGGGGATCAGTTATACTGGATTGGGTGTTATGTAAAGAAGTGGAGGAGATTAGTGAGCTTAATGCAAAAGAACACATAGGAGACAGTGATCACAATACAACTGAGTTCAATTTGAAATTTGGTAGGGAGAAAGTAAATACAAATACTTTATTGTCACCAAACAATTGATACTAGAGCGTACAATCATCAGAGTGATATTTGTTTCTGCGCTTCACACTCCCTGAAGTACAAATCAAAGTAAATATAACAAAAATTTAAGTTATAAGTGATAATTAGAAAATAGAAAAGGGAAAGTACGGTAGTGCAAGTCAGGTCCAGATCCGCAGTAAGAGTATAATCTAGTTGTTAACTCAGTACAAGAGGGAGACAATATCTACCTTTTCACTCATTTACAACTCTTCATGTTAACCAAATGCCTTCAATACAAAAATATTGTAGTCTTGGATTTCATTGCACGTGCAAGCAAACACAAGGAGTTACCATTGGGAAATCTGGTGCCAGCTGCTCTTGCACTTATATGAATATTCCAGTATTAGGGAGCAACAATCATGATGTTCCATTCATTACAAGCAGGATTAGTTCAATATTATGCCTGTAGCAATTACAGCAGAGCGGTGGTGGATGACAAGGTTTTAAAGGTAGATCAAGCTGCTGTGAGAGAAGGTATTATTGCAGTGCCTACAGATCCATCCCTCTCTCTCACACACACACACACACACGCACACCCCCCCCCCCCTCCCAGGTTGCCCACAGTTCCACAGGGGCTGCATCATCAAAATGGAATTAACTCTCTCATTGTATTTTATGACACTTTCATCTTGCCTCAACAACTGGAGTGACGGTCATAAAGTTATACAGCATGGAAATAGGCATTTAGGCCCAACCGTCCACGTGGACGACAGCATCCTTCCCACTAGTGTCAGTTGCCCCAGTCTGGCTCATAATCTTCCAAGACCCTTCCCTCTAAGTACCTAGCCAAATGCCTCTTAAATATTGCAATTGTACCTGCCTCGACCACTTCCTGTGGCAATTCAGTCCATGAACTCGTTACCCTCTATCACTCGGGTGTTTTTTTCTACCTCTCCTCTTATCCTGTATCTGTGCATCTTAGTTTTGCACTGTCAAACCTTGGGGAAAAGACTATGACCATCTACCTGATTCATACCCCTCATAATGTTATAAACTGTACACAATACCACAAGTGAGGTCTCACCAACAACTTATATAATTAAAACATAATGTCCTTAGTCCTAAACTCAATGCCTTGACTGATGAATGTCAACATACAAGATGCTTCTTTCACCATCAAGTCCACTTCTGTGGCAATTTTCAGGAAACTGCACACTTGCACTTGTTCCACAACATGCATTAAAGCCCTGCTAATCACTTGATAGTTCCTACTCTGTTCTGAATGTCAAAATGCATTACTTCACACTTACGTAAATTGAAATCCATTTGCTATACTTTAGCCCATCTCTCTAACTGAAAAAGATACCTTTGCCAGTTTGTTGCAACTTACTTCGCTATCCACAAGACCCCTTTAATTCAGTATCGTCAGCAAACTTGTTAATCAGGCTATTTATATTCACATCCACACCACTTAACATAAATAATGAATAAACAGAAATCCCAACACTGACCCCTGGGGCACCCTACTAGTTATGGGCCTCCAGTCAAAGAGTCTACCTTGAGCCAACTCTGAATCTACCTTGTTAGCTCCCCCTGAATCCCATACAACTTAACCTTCCAGATCAGCCTGCCATGAAGCACCTTATCAAAGACTTTACTAAAATCCATACACACAACATCCACAGCTCTACACTCTTCTTCCACTTAGTTAGTTCTTTGAAAACTTTGAAAAACAGTTTGTCAGGCATGATCTCCCACATCCTACAGGAATTTTGTTGTATTTTTGGTCAATGATAACCTCCTGGATGTTGTCATTTGGAAAATGGATGGTGATAATGCCACTGAATGTTGAGAAACAATGGTGAGACTACACTTGATGCAGCTGATTATTATCAGGTATAAATGGAGCACCATTGAAATTGGCCAATTATCACTGCCAGTCCAAATGGCAGCAAATCCATGCTGTAGTCAGGTGGATCCAAAGTAAGTTATATGTCATACATCAACTACCAAACCATGAGCTTGGCTCTGGGAAACATCAGCAGAGTGGTCCAGACAAGATGATTGCTTTAGAAACTGTTAATGCAATGAACAAACTGTTTCCCGGTGAGCTGGAGAAAGGTCCATTGTTTCAAGAGGTATGCCTCCTCCAAGTTTCTTCCACAAAGTAACCTTCCCTATGTCTCCCCTCCTCATGGCCATTTGCAAGGCCTGAGACACCAAATAATTCAATGAGTAAATAGATATCCTTCAGCTCAGTGTTCAATGAAATATCAATTAGGACTTCCAGGAAGACCCTTCAAGTACAGCCCAAGGTCAAGTTCATTGGCATTGTTATGTGCATACATACCCAGGTATAAATATCTGGATTTTTGCAACAGCTGCAGAGTATATGACAAAGATGATGAACATAAATTACATAAGCATAAGTAACACCATAATATGCAGTCTACTTAATTCCCTAACAATCATTGGAATCATCTTTAACAGCAAAGGTGCAGGGTTCCCAGCATTGAAACCCTATTTCCCATTTAGTCTACAATGAAAATTAATTAGATAGAATAAATTTCACAGGAGAGGCATGAACTGGTATCAGCACCGCATTCTCTCAATGGCTTATTTGTGCACGTTATATGCTTGGTATTTTATCAAAGTCACATGATGCTTCATGTGTGTGCCATGAAATCCTGACTGCACCTAGTGATTGAAATAATATTACAATTGAAATATGATATTATTTCAATCACAGTGACTAAAAATACATACTTTGTTCAATTGACTTTCTTGGCCAGTGGAACTAAAGCACAGTAATCTCTTCTCTCAATGGGTATTAAATCTCTGAATTTCCCTGCTCAGAAGATGGGGATTCTAGATCATTACATATACTTAAGGTGGAAATAGATAAATGTTTGAAAGACTAAGGATGTGAGGTTTGTGGGGAACTGGTGAAGAAGATGAGTTGAGGCCAGCACAAATTAGTCATTATCACATTGAACTGCAAAATAGGCTGAGAGGTTGAGTGGTGTTCTCTTGCTCCTATTTTCTTGTGTTTTTCATTAGCAGGCATAAATAAATGTCTGACAGGCTAGAAGGATGCAGATAAAAGTGCAGCATGGTAACCTGCTCCAGAACTCTTCACTTTTTCTCATTTCTATAAATGATTCAGACAGAGGCACGGTTGATACTGAAGTTTGCTGATTATATTAAATTATTGTGCATAGCAACGGTGAGTAAGAAAGCAAAAACTTTGGGAAGGAACACAGATTAGCTGTGTGGGCAGATAGTAAACTGCTCAATACTGTGAAATGTAAAGTAGTATATTTTTGGATAAAGAAACTGCTAACTGAAAAAATCCTAAAGGCAGTTTCTTAATAGCCGAGGAAAATAAATCTCAAGATGGGGTGACAGACAAGCCTCTGAAGCTACGAATGTAGGTAGAAAAACTATAAAAAGATAGGAGACATCAGTACAAAGGGAAAAAAGTGATGCTGAATCTTGTGCGCGATATTAATTAGGAATATTGTGCAATACTTTGGTGACCTTTTTAGGAAAGGTAATAAGATTATTTAGTGAGTTTGGTAAAGATGCAATGGAATTTCAACTGATTGAAAGGTTATGGATATCAAAAAGGATTCGAGGAGATAA
Organism: Hypanus sabinus; assembly: GCF_030144855.1. Lineage (NCBI taxonomy): Eukaryota > Metazoa > Chordata > Chondrichthyes > Myliobatiformes > Dasyatidae > Hypanus > Hypanus sabinus. The sequence continues at coordinate 41,011,932 of NC_082716.1, read as the reverse complement.
TGCCTCCTCCCCAATCACACCCCACAGCCCTCAGCCAAACACTAAGCAGATTAAGGTATAAATCTAATGGAAGCTTTCTAAATTATAAGTAGTTATGTGAGAATGAATAATCAAAGATTATTTCCACTGATTGATAAGTGTGGCATAAATTAACAAGAAATTAAATGACGTTTTATAAATCCCTAACTCGAGAAAATATTGAAATTGGGAGCACCTTATTTTAAAGAGGTGTTATCAAGACCAAACTTCAGGCCTCCATTGAAGGGAATCAAGAGCTAACTAGCATATGGATTTCCACACACCAAGATGAAATTTTGAAAATTGGTACAATTTCACCTGTAGCTTCCTGTAATCATGGACAAAAGTTTGATAACAAACTTTAAATGATGATTGAAAACAAAAGGAACATTTGAAAGGCAACTGGAAAATATATATAAAATGTTGTAAGAAAAAGAAACAGATTTATAGTTGGTAGCCATACATACATAATAGACTAAATTATAATTCTATAATATAATGCAGTTTTATGCTAAAATCTCCAAACTCCCTATAAGCCAATAGGAGTTGCATCTATATAATGTATGTTATAAATAAGTGAACCATGAAATATTTATCTATTGTAACCAGTATCAGCATAAAGTATGATCAAATTAGGGTTGTTCTGAACAAACCTTCATTAAGAACATTACATACAAGATTAGTTTTGGCTGAACAGTTTGGGTTAATATTTTTAAAGTTAAAGTATTACTTTGAGATCATGAAAGGCACTGAATAAATATAAATTTCTTTTCTGAAAAAGAAAATTGAAAGGAGTAAAGTTTGAGGAGGGTACACTCCCTTTGGTGTGAAATCAACACCAAAATTCCTTTTCAGAAGTTGTATTACATTGGCTGGTACTAATTGATTAAGGGTGAATCCTCACTATGTTTATCAAGGCTCAGTACCACTTTGCTCAAAATAAAATGTTCATAATTCAGTCAAGAACAAAAGCTGCCTTCATTTTAAAAGCTGCTCAAATAAAACGGAAAAAAAATTAAGCATGGCGTAAGGAAGTTTTCTTTGATTCTGCCCAAATATTGGTTTTTTTTTAGCTTCCTCACTTTCATACCTAGCCATACATGGTACACAGTCATTTTTATGCAGCTACATTTTGTTTTTTCAGATGCAAGTGGTTTATTATTACCATAGCACCGAGTTGGCAGGCGCTCAAGAAAAACCCCCGATAAGTATCCTTGCAATGCAGGAGCACATCAGCAAAAGGTCTGAAAATACCTGTATTATTATTTTGGAGAATTTGAAACATCTGCATATACAAGTATAGAACCATTTATTGGCACTGAACCTTCTGATTCCTCAGCCCACTTCCCTTCCCAAGAAGTAAAAACACTGTGTAAAACTTAATGGAAATAAATTCTTATTTTATTAAGTGATTGGCTTCCCTGTGGGTCTGACTAGAGCTGTGATGGGAGGCTGAATTGTGGTCTGTGATATTTTGTGTAAACAAGCACAAGGTGCCATTATTACAGTTTATGATGGGTCATAATTTGTTGTAGGAGTGAACCTAGTAGCATCTGCCTCTAGTTAGACTTCCTCTTAGATGTCAAGATATTAAATTTTCCTTGCATGGCAAGATGCTGGGAGTGAAGGCTTAAGACTATCACAGTGAAGAAAGCAGGGCAGTTAGTTCCAGAGAGAGCAGTTCTTCTTATCCAATCAGCCTAAAAGATAACAAAGTTTACAGCACAAGGTCCTAAAGTTGGAACAGGTGAGCCCCAGCTTTGCATGCCCAAACAAACAAAAAAAGGGTTTCATATGGCAATCTGCCTCCATGTAGAAGGGGGAATTGCTGAGAGGGAAGGGAAGCAGGTTGTAGAAGCAGTTGAGAGCAGTGATGGATGTGATTATTGGGGAGAAGGCTGTCAGGGAGAAGGATTGAGAGATTTGGGAAGTTATCTGGGAATGAGATGAGGATGTAAAATTGCAACTGGGCTGGTGAGTGAATATTGGTGCCAAAGAAATGATCAGACAGCCAGGGAAGAAAATTGGTCCTGGAGAGATGATGAGTATAGCATTGCAAAGTAAATGGACGGGCAAAAGGAGTCTCCTGCCAAAGGGTCTCCCAAAACGCTGACTGTACTCCTTTCCACAGATGCTGCCTGGCCTACTGAGTTTCTCCAATATTTGGTGTGCATCACTTGGATTTCCACCATCTGCAGATTTTCTCTTGTTTGGGACAGAAAGAGAATTCAGATAGAAGTCTAGGAGTGTGAAAAAGGATAGTGGCAGAGAGGTGTACAAGTGCAAACTGATTACAAGGAGTTGTGGTAGGAAATCACAATGGATTTTAATAATACAGAATGTGGGGAAATGATGAAATTATGGGGAAAATTTAAAATACCACAATTATTGTTTTGGTGCAAATGGGTGGTTAATAGTCTTGATGAGCTGAATGGCTTATTTCCATGTTTTGTGGCTCCGTAACTTTATCAGCGATACATCGCTACAGTCTTCGCTCCCTGATACCAGCTTAAGGTAGGGCAGGGCCAGCCTTTAATCACTCAGTTAGCAACCTCTCAAAGTTTGACATCTACCTTTTTGTCAGTCATGTATAAACAGCAAATTGTCATGCAAATGACATCAATACTTCAGTGTGAGATGCCAAATGACATCATTGTACAAACGCAGCACTCACCATGGGAATACATGAACAAAAGGGTTGATTGTATTTATTGATCAGGTTTCAGATAAAACTATTATATAGTACATAATACGTTAGACTACACAATAGAATTTCTAGGTCAGTGAATTCAATGTCAAATCAGCTACTGAAAGGAGACAGAAGGATTCGGTTATGAGAGACAAAAAAAGTCCAGTAAAGAAAGGTTAAAGGAAAATTTTAATATTATCTTTCTTTTTAAAGTTGTGACAATTATAACTTGATATAAAAAATTTCAATTGTAATCACATACTATTAGTGCCAGAAACAGCAACTGATAGTATTTCAACATGTTTCTGAAAGCTTACTTTAACTGTAATTATGAAGACAAATTCCTGGAAAGGAGCTTTGTCCACGTCCTTTGTGCCAGTACATCAGCTTCACTCCTTCGGCACATTGTAATGACAACAGAAGACAATAAGGTACAATTTGCTCAAAGCTAATGGGGGTGTGGCACAACTCAGCGAGATTTAAGTTACTTCAACATTTGTGCTTCAACAATCACAATGCCACATTAAGCCTGTCATCATTTTGATGGGAAGATCTGAAGCAATAATCTTAGAAGTCTAATAGGTCACTCTGTTTATTCCTATGGTTACAGCACTATTTATGGCTGTCCACTCATGTTATGCAGAAGCCACGGTCAGGCAGATGACAAACAATTTGAAATGTACAAGGACCTAAATTGGACAGCATTCTCGGTGGAGATTTGGAAAACATTAAACGTAATAAGATAAATTAAGCTTTAAATTGTGGTCACAGGAGAAGGAAACATAGGTGAAAGATCAGCTCAGAACTAAGGTGAGACAAATATTTTTATCTAATGAGCATATGAACAAGCCTTCAGTTACTCTGAACAGATAACACTAATAGGAAGAAAGCACACCACCACTTACAATCAGTTGTTTCTGCATTTACAGTCTCCTAAACCTTGCACCCTGTAAGCCTGTGGTTCCCTGTAGATGAACCTAAGTTGACCCATTATCTGTTGAGAGTATTGACCTTAATAATTCAGGCAGGCTTACATTAAGGTGTCATCAGCTGGAAGGGCAATGTGCTTCAAATGCCCTTAACTGCTGCTGAATTGCTTTAGAACAATTTCCACTTTCTATGCCAAGAGTAGGAAAAACGTCAGTTTTGGTTATGACAAATCTTCAGGTAAGTGGGGATTGACATCATCACAGAAGGTGTTGCAACTTGATAAGCATGTACATCTCATAGCAGAGAGGAAGAAACTGTGTGTCTTCAGGTTCCTGTACCTCCTCCTTGATGGTAGCAATGAGAAGAGGGCATGTGCTGGATGATGGATGCCTTTTGAAGGTGACCTCCATGTTTGGGAGGCTGGTGGTCACGATGGAGGTGAAAGAGTTTACAACTTCCTGCAGCTTCTCTGATCCTGTGCCGTGGCCCCTCCATAGCAAATGCAACAAGTTAATAATGTTTCCCATGGTACATCTGTAGAAATTTGTGAGTGTATTTAGTGACATACTAATTTTCCTCAAACTCCTAGTGAAATATAACTGCTGCCATGTTTTTTTTGTACTGCCTCACTATGTTAGTCCCAGGATAGATCCTCAGAGATGTTGTCACTCATGAACTTGAAACTGCTCACTTTGTCCACTTCTGATCCCTCAATGAGGATTGTTGCGCTTTCCCTCGACTTCTCCTTCCTGAAGTTCACAGTCGCTTCCTTGGTCTTATTGATGTTGAGTACAAAGTTGTTTCTGCAACTCCACTCAACCAGCATGACCAACCTCTCAAAGCACTTTATCACAGTAGAAGTGAGTGCCATTGGGTGATAGTCATTGAAGCAACTTACCCTGCTCTTCCTGGGCATTGGTATGACTGTTGCCCTTTTAAAGCAGGTGGAGATCTCCAACTGCAGCAGTGAGAGATTGAAGATATCCTTGAACACTTCTGCCAATTGTTTGGCACAGGTTTTCAGAGGCCTGACTCCTTACAAGGGCTCACCCTCTTGAAAAATGTCTGACGTTAACCTCCAACACAGAGATCACAGAGACACCAGATGCCATTGTGATTCACATGGGTGTCGTTTTATTCTCCCTTTCAGAGTGTCCATAAAAGGCATTGAACTCATCTGGGAGTGAAGCATCACTGCCAATAATGATGTTAGGTTTCGCTTTATAGGAAGTAATGGCCTGCAAACCCTGCCAAAGCTGGCATGCATCAGATTCTGTCTCTAACCTCAACCAGAAATAATCTTTTCACCCTTTGCCCCAGAAGGCAGTGGAGGCCAAGTCTCTGGATGCACGCAAGAGAGAGTTAGATAGAGCTCTTGTAGATAGCGGGGTCAAGGGATATGGGGAGAGGGCAGGAACGGGGTACTGATTGTGTATGATCAGCCATGATCACAGTGAATGGCAGTGCTGGCTAGAAGGGCCAAATGGCCTACTCCTGCACCTACTGTCTTTTGTCTATTTAGATAGACCTGTAGATCATACATGGACCTCTTGTATAGTTCTGGATCACCAGATTTGAACATCACAAGATCTAGTTCTCAGCAGACTACAAATCTCCTGGTTCATCCATGCCTTCATTTGCATATGTCCAGTGTGTGTTTGAAGGCACACACTCATCCACACAGGACTTGATGAAGTTCAATGGTTCAATGTAACATCAGAGAATGTGTATATAAATATATATATATATATATATATATATATATATACACACACATATACACATTCTTTCTCTTCACAGCCAGCCATGAAGCAGAAGAACCCCAAAGATTGAATGACAGAAAAACATGAGAACCCCAAAGTCCTCACCCCTTCCCATGCACAAGTAGCAGCAAAGTATCAACCATCCCCTCATCCTGCCCCCACTCATTCCAAGAAGAAGCATCAGTGCCCACCATCCACAAAGCCCCCAAAGAGCCCATGATCTGCAGTCCAACAAAAACTACAGTCCTTAACCTAGCACTTTGACATACCACAGGCTCTCTGTCTCACTAACAAGTGACAGAGGAGTGTCACCCTTCCTACAGCAAAAGGGAGACCAACAGATTACTGTTTCAATGTTACAATCTGAAGTGGCGCTTACTTGAGCTCACCTGACTCTTGAATTGGCACTTTCCCTCCAACCCAGAGAAAGAGAGAGAGAGAGAGAGAGAGAGAGAGAGAGAGAGAGAGATCACCAGGGTGCAGAGGCCATTGACAGCCACACGCACTGTCCCGATGTTTCGATTTCCGTGACGTTCCAGTTAGTGACACAGGCAAGGAATCGAGTTGTTCACAGAGGCCGCCCAAGGCTGCACCCCAAAGGTGCACGTCTTCCTGGTAACTGTGGTCAGCGACAACTGTGATGTATTCATTAAGGTTCAAAGATTAATCCCTGAATATGGTCCAGGCCACTAACTCAAGATAGTCCTGTAAGTGCTCCTCCGCCTCCCTTGACTATATCTTCGTGGTCCTCACTACTGGTGCTGCGGTCTTTAGTCTCTGCCTATAGGCGAGACGTACAGCCAGTTGATCAAAATGTTGGCATGCAAAGGCACGTTAAGCGTGCTTGATGTTGATGTAACAGTGATCAAGTGTGTTGGCACCTCTGGTTCCTGATGTTGGTGGTGGTTGTTCAGAGTCTGGCCTGATGAAATCTCCCACAATGATAGGGAAGACATCAGGGTGGGCAGTTTCATGCCTGCTAATTATATTGCTCAGTTCCTCCAGTGCCTGCCTGACATTGACCTGAGCTGAATTGTACACTCTACCAGGATAATGGCAGAAAACGCCCTCAACAGATAAAATGGACAACATTTGACCGCCAAGGGTTCTAGGTCCAGTGAGTAGGACTGAGGCAGACCACCATGACAATGAGTTAATCATAAAGCATACTCCACCTCCTTTCCCTTTAAAAGACTAAGCTGTCCTATCATTGCAGAGAATATGAAGTTAACAGGCTGCAGTGCTAAGTGTGAGCCATATTTCTGTAAAACAGAGTGAATACAGAATAGTCCTTGATGCCCCTCTGGCACAGTAACCTTGTTTCAGTTCTTGTCTTCAGTTTTATTTTCCAGAGACTGTACATATGCCAGCAGGATAGTTGGGAGTAGAAGTCTAAAGCCTCTGCATTTCATTCATCTCTGTAAACCGACAATGCGTCCCCACTTCTATTTTATTAAAGGGGAACTGCACTCAGAACCCAAGTCTATCGTTGAATATTCATCCAGTTCGAGTATCAATAGATTTTTAAAATGTCTTAAAACAATGCTGCTTACTGAAGTACTTCTGGCTGTGACTGTGGATTTCAGCTGTAGTTGATTCCTAACAGGGCTGCATAAAAAAAAGTCACCACTTAATGCCACCTTCTTACCAGAGCCACCATTAGCTTAAGCATATTTATATTAGTGTATTAACCAGCTAAGAACTCCTGGATCTGATTGGCAAAGACTAGCTTGTCACCAGAAACATAAGCTAATTACATGGGTGTGCCAGGGCTCACAAAACTGGAGAAAACCAAAGCCTTGAGATAGTAAACACACAACATCCTTTGTTTTTTAATGAATCTGAATGTTCTTTACATTCAGGAAGCAAAATAAACAATTAAGACATTATAAAATTTAAAGAAAAATCATTTCCAATATTTAAATTGTTTAACCTATTATTGCCAACTGTAAAATGTATTTGTTGCTGTCAAAAATCTTCATCCAACCATTGTTAATTGGTGTGAAGTTCCAGCAAGCTTGTGCCTCTCTGCTAGATTTGATGCCAAGCCATCCGTCACCAAGAGATTGTCAACAAGAACAAACTTCTCCAAATTTTGAACCTGTCAATAATTTATGAGAATTAATGATGGGACTTCACCACAGAACTGCTTGCAAAGCCCAACAAAATCTCGGCCATTTATTGACCCTAAACTAAAGCTCCTTGTTGAGGTGATAACCCTTTCTTTGGTAAAAAGAAAAAGCCAGTGCAGCACCTAATGCTCCTTTTAAGTTCCCATTTTCTGAAAATTAGCCAGTGGTGCAAAGCCTCCCAGGGAGCTGGAAACTGGGCACATACCAACTGGTGAGTCCACAGAAGCCATATTTAGGATGTTCCGATTCTTGGGGGAAAAGCTGAATGTCATACTGATGAAAAAATAGCAAAATATATATTACAGCCTCTAATGACAGATATACATACTTAAAACATTTTAATTTTGGATACGATTTCCTGAGTCCTACTTAGTAAATCTATTTAGTAAAGTGGCAAAAACTTAGTGTTAATTTTTAACATTATGAGGCAGGGAGGAACAAAAGAATTTCTGAGGCCAAATCCTTACTCTCAAAAACAGTTGATTACCATTGATCAGATAAATGTTATAAATATATTAAAAAAGTAACCCAGACCTCATTGGCCTCCAATTGATAGGCTTCCTGCTGACAAGATTAAGGATATGAAGCTACAAAGTTCGCTGATAAGCTAATGAAATTGGCTTAGCTACCACACTCAAAACTCCAGACGATGCAAGTAGGCAGCTCTGATAAATATTTTAAGCTTTTTTGTGTTTATATTGCTTCAACTTGAACCTGCATTGAAGTTTCATTACTGGCAGTACTGAAAGTAGATGCGGATAGGAGAGAAATTACATACGTATTACTCAAGCTTTCTCCTGTCCTCTCTCCAGAGGTTAGGGGTTTGTGTCTGCCCCAAAAACCCCTGACATCTGGGTCTGAACATCAGCCTCCCATCCCTCCGAACACCACCACGTTGGAATGGGACTCTCATGTCCATCCACCATCGACAGAGATGACTGAGGGGTGTCCACAGTCACCTGTGCAATTCTTCCTGATCTCTGGGCAGGGATTTAATCAAAGCTAAACCATACAACAGAGCCAATTCCATCCAGAAGAAACTCCTTCCTCTCACCCTTTCAGACCTATCCCCATAACTCTATCCAGTCTACATAGCCAGCCACCATCAGGATTCCATCTCCTTTGTCCTTTGATCCACCTGGACAACTCTTTGATTTCCCCCTTTATCACATTTTAAACCAAATGCTGATGGGTGACCCTCTGCCTGCATGATTTATGCTCTTCAAAGCCATCCATCTCTCTCCAAGTATGACTTGCCTTTGTATGGTGAGTAACATCTACTGCTTTTTGATTCCTCAGTAAAAGTTCTGAGCAGACAATGCCAAAACCCTTAACAAGACCCATAGGGGATTTATCCAGAATGAGAACATTCCTTACATTGGTTTTAATGTCTGTGCCACTGAGTGTCTCAGGCCCTCCTCCAAGTTTAAGATGCCACATTACCATATTAGATAGGCAGTCCATGCAACTCAAACAATTATTCCCATTTCAACCCCACAATTCAGAGTGTAGTATTCATGCCATTTTCTTTCTAATTGATCCCTGTATGAGGCTCAGCCCATGATCCCAGTCTGGTCTTACTGTGGCTGCTTGGCTGGTATGTTGGATACAATAGAGTAAATATCCTCTGATTTTAAGTCAATTGCCGTGACAGACCTAGAGAGCAGAAATTCCAGTGCAAGAGCGTTCTATTAGAACCTTTCTCTTTACTGCATGATTGCTCTCGTTGCAGACGAGGGTGAATACCATTCTTAATATGTGGCTATCTACAAACAGTAGACAGTAAAATCAAGCCGGCACAGAATAGGAGCTTTAGTATAATCCTGGGGCAAGATGCTCAAGCATTATGATTTTGGGGATGACATCTTGTATGTACCACCTTCTGGTAGAGAAATACTGTGCTAGGCTTCTGCTTCTGTCTACCTGCCTTCCTACTAATAAGTCCAGCAAGTCTGATTTTCAACTTGTCAAAATCTCTTTTGCTGCAGTAGTTAGTGAGACTCACAAATATGTGGAGCACTAATAATGCTAGATTAATATTTGGCATGAAAATTCAGATTGATGGTGTACCATATTAAAGTTATTAAATAAGCTTAATCAAATTTATATTAGATTGCAGGAGTTTCACGTGTTGGCAGTTATCATCACTTCAAAAAATTTAATTTGTTTTAAACTCAGTCATATCAGTGTCAGATAATTGATTTAAACTAAATTACTTATTGTATTCAAAGCATTGCTACCCATATCTGGATGAATAAATTATGCTCAAATGCATTTTGGAACAAAATCCAGAGTAAACATTGAACATACTAGCCTGATTATCTCTGGTAAACACATTGCTTGTTAATCTTGCATTCAGAACCAGAGACTGCAAAAGGACAAAATTTGTGTAAGAGTCCACCTTCCTCATTGCAGACAGTCTGTCGATCTGCTGCAAATGGTGCCTAGTAATTAAAATAGCATGGACAAGGATTAAATTAGAAACTTGCAACTTGCTCCACATCCTGCCTTACCTGTTGAATTACAAAATAAAAGTCAGCATATCGAATTTTCTTAAAAAAAAAACAGCTAGAGCATTTCTAGTGGCAAGCCATTGCCTATCATATTTATTTGAAAGTAACCTCCTCTTTAAATGCATTCAGTATGCTCCTTCCAATGGTTAATTCATAATATGGATAATTGCATTTGGATCTGCGCCTCGGTAGCGTAGCAGTTAGCGCAATGCTATTATGGCTTGGGGTATCGGAGTTCAGAGTTCAATTCCAGCAATATCTGTAAGGATTCAGTATGCCTTTTCCGTGGAATGCGTGGGGTTTCCTTGGGTGCTCCAGTTTCCTCCCACAGTCCAAAGATGTACCGGGTAGGTTAACTGGCCATTGTAAATTGTCCCGTGATCAGGTTAGTGTTATATCGGGGTTGTTGTGGGTTGCTGGGGTGACACTGCTCCATGCTATAACACTAAATAAATAATACTTAGGGCAGGAAAATTACTCACTGTTGCTGTAGACTTTAGCAGTTTGAAAGAGCGGGGACGAACAGTGCAGTGAGCTGATGCAGTGATCAGAATACCACAGACCACTAGTGTGGGTTTACATTTGAAATTATCCAGTTGTTAATTTGCAGACTGCAGTCAGGATGTCTGGAGAAGGATACTTTACAACAAAGTGAGCTATTTTCCTCCAGGGACACATGTCAGAGGACAAGTTATAAACACAAGAAAGAATACAGATGCTGGAAATCGAAAGTAATACACACAAAATGCTGCAGGAACTCAGCAAGTCAGGCAGTATCTATGGAAATTAATGAACAGTCAATATTTCAGGCCAATAGCTTTCTTCAGGACTGGAAAGGAAAGGAGAAGATGCCATCCTCTTCAATCAGAATCCTTCCTCTCTATCCCATTATCTTTCCTACCCACATGGCTTCACCTATTATCTTCTAGCTATCCTCTTTCCTCTCCATCCCAGCTTTTTATTCTTTCCAGTCCTGAAGAAGGATCGAAACATCAACTGTTTATTCATTTGGGTAGATGCTGCCTGACGTGCTGAGTTCTCTAGCATTTTGTGTGTGTTGCTGGAGGACAAGCTAGTTAACAGCTGATGGGGCATACAAGAGATTGCCAAGGGTTAATATTAGATTTTGACTTTAGATGTGCTGGGCATTGTGCTTGCTAGTATGGATTAAGATTCTGCTTTCTCCTTTATTAAATGGCATAGATCTTGTCCTGACACTGAGCAGAAGCAATACTGATCACAAATGTAATAACATATTTAGAAGACTCCTCCTCCTACTTCCTCAAATTGGGAATATGGATTAAGAAAAATATAGGAGGATCATAGTTGCTTTATATGAGCCCCATGATACTATTATGGCTTGGGGTGTCAGAGTTCAATTCGGATGCTGTCTTTAAGAAGTTTGTGTGTCCTTTCTGTGAAAGTGTGGGTTTCCTCTAGGTGCTCCAGTTTCTTCCCACATTCCAAAAATGTACCAGTTAGTTGGTTAATTGCTGATTGTAAATTGTCCTGTGATTAGGCTGGTGTTAAATAAGTGAGCTGCCAGATGATGTGACTCATTGGGCTGGAAGGATCTGTTCCATGTTTATCTCTAAATTTAAAAAAAAAGATAAATTAAATTAACTGACTCGTCCAAAATGAAATTTAACTTCATGTAACTGAATGTGGTTTGAAATTAAAATTTAAAGATGGCCTAATTCTGAATAACTTTTGTTGGTTATGTTATCTTCTGTAATTTCATGTTAATACAACCAGTCATTGCCTCAGAGCCAGTTTAGGATGACGTTTACAAATGCATGCCTTCCTGACTAAAAAGATATCTTGACACTGCTTTTAAATGACTGGTTCCTTTTAAAGTTTAAAAAACATAGAAGTAAATGGCAAAAGCTATTTCAGTAAACCACCCTAAGGGAAACAGGTATGATAAGAAAAACTTGCATTGAAGATAATTTGTTGCAAATGTCAGTTGTTACCATGAGGGCTTTACAAGTTCCAGGTTCTGTGTTCCATTAAATTCTTCTTTTAGAAATAAGCAGCCTATACTGGGAATTATTGATCCATGTTCTGCTTATTCAGACTGCTTTGCAAAAGTAGGGCACTTTCACTGTGGTAAATACAGACTAATAACAAGGTTTTAACTTGAGCAGTCTTGGCCAAATTTCAAACTTTATGCACCGTCAGTAGATTTATTTCCCCACTCATCATGCCCTTCCTCAGTCGGGCCATACTGAGCTACTTAATGGAAGTGAGCTGAGCCGTTCAGAATGCCATTAAGCCCATTTCACTGATGGTAGTGCAAGCAAGCCAGGGTGAGGAGCAACAAGCTAAATGTGCTGTTCACCTGCACTCAACCAAAGCATTTTAGTGAGCCCATATGTAGACCAAACTGTGAACTTTATGACATCCAGCACATTGAACAATTCATCTTACAGAGCCAGGGAATACAGTGACCCTCACTAAATCCAAATCGGTTCTTCACTTCGAACCTTCCAGATTGGCCTTGGTTAGAGAGAAGGCATTTAAATAAACAAAACAAAAAATACTAGAAACTTTTAAGTGGTTAGACAACATCCGTGGAAAGAAAAAATAGGTAACAAGGTGCACCAAGACCTTTACTATCTGAAATATCAACTGTGTTTCTGTTTCTACAGATGTTGCCAATCCTGCTAAGAATTTTCAACATATTCTGTTTTATCTGTAATTGTAGCATGAGTTATTAAGTGGTTTGGTGCAAAGCAGATTTTAGCTATTGAATAAAGATTGATTTTTTTTTTCTCTCTGGTATAAAACATAATAGCAACTATTTGGTCATTATGCATCACTTAGAAAATTCAACCAAAACACTTACATCATGAATCACACTTGCCCTCAATGTCACAAAAACAAAGAGGAGCTGGTTGTGAACTACAGGAGGAATGGAGACAGGCTACCCCTATTGATATCAATGGATCTGGGGCTGAGAGGGTGAACAGCTTTAAATTCCTCGGCATAAATATCACCGAGGATCTCACGTGGCCTGTACATACCAGTACAAAAGACACAACAGCACCTCTTTCATCTCAGGCGGTTGAAGAAGCCCCCAAATCCTAAGAACTTTCTACAGGAGCACCCTGACTGGCTGCACTGCTGCCTGGTATGGGAACTGTACATCTCTCAATTGCAGGACTCTGCAGAGAGTGGTGCAGACAGCCCAGCACGTCTGTAGATGTGAACTTCCCACTATTCAGGACATTTATAAAGACAGGTGTGTAAAAAGGGCCCAAAAGATCATTGGGGACCCAAGTCACCCCAACCACAAACTGTTCCAGCTGCTACCATCAGGGATACGGTACCACAGAATAAAAGCCAGGACCAACAGACTCTGGGACAGCTTCTTCCACCAGGCCATCAGACTGATTAATTCATGCTAACACCAGTATATTTCTGTGTTATATTGACTGTCCTGCTGCCATACTATTTATTACAAATTACTATAAATTGCACATTTAGACAGAAACATAATGTAAAGATTTTTACTCATCATGTATATGAAGTATGTAAGTAATAAAGTCAATTCAATTCTATTCCAGAACAATTTCTACATCTAAGGCATAGAACTGACATCACGCTCCATGCAATTGTCCTTTTGAACCATTGCAGGGTTGTCTGATTTGTGAGGGGATGATAGAGGGAGATAGAAGGGGTGCATGATTGAGTATTAATGGGACAACATAGTCTTACTCCTATAGCATGTGCAAGGAACACTGCTCTGCATTAATATATCATTGCAGAGGCCCCCTGATTATGCTGCAGAAGATAGTGACGTTAATGCAAAATCTGGTGTAAATGTAGTATTTCAATATTGTACCATCTCCAAGTCATACACCACCTTCTGACTCTTTGATCCAAGCAAATAACATCACAATTACGACTATAATGAAGAAGATGGACAGAGTTTTTGACTTTTGTTTTAATAGTACGGCAATTAGAATGGACACACCCTTGGAAGGTATTTTACATGTGAATTGCTTTGTGTACTGAACTTGAACTTTAGTGTCAAATTATTAGATATTCCTGAAATGGTCACCTGTTTTTTTTACTCTGCTGCAACTAATGTGTCATTTGCTACAACCAGAACATCAATCCTCCTAACTTTTCTACCACAACATTAGGTTCTACAGTTCACTGTTTCAAACGACGGCATTTGCCAGCACACCCCAAGTGAATATTCGCTTGTCCTAACTGGTTCTGTAGTCATTAGCTCCATCGCTCTTTTTGACAACTGCCTGAAACCAAACAAGGTTATCTACAGTCTAGGTGTTCTGGCTCTGAACTACTCATCCATATCAACAGCTTGGTGACCTCCGTTGGATTAGGTCAGCTTCAAGGTTGGCTGTGATCCAATGATGATTGGATTAGATTTTAATTTTATATTCAAATACATTGCTACGGCATTAGATCATCATTTCATCACCAGCTTGAAAAGTGGTAGGTGCATGGAGTTCACTGCCTTAAAAGGTGATTATAGCAGAGGACCCCATCACCTTTGAAGAGATATTATAGGAAAGACGTCAACAAAATAGAGAGAGAACAGAGAAGATTTATTAGAATGTTATCTGGGTTTCAGCACCTAAGTTACAGGGAAAGATTGAACAAGTTAGGTCTTTATTCTTTGGAGCATAGAATGTTGAGGGGGGGACTTGATAGAGGTATTTAAAATTATGAGGGGGATAGATAAAGTTGATGTGGATAGGTCTTTTCCATTGAGAGTAAGGGAGATTCAAACAGGAGGACATGAGTTGAAAGTTAGGGGGCAAAAGTTTAAGGGTAACACGAGGGGGAATTTCTTTACTCAGAGAGTGGTAGCTGTGTGGAACGAGCTTCCAGTAGAAGTGGTAGAGGCAGGTTCGGTAGTGTCATCTAAAGTAAAATTGGATAGATATATGGACAGGAAAGGAATGGAGGGCTATGGGCTGAGTGCAGGTAGGTGGGTTGAGGTGAGAGTAAGCATTCGGCACAGACTAGAAAGGCCGAGATGGCCTGTCACTGTGCTGTAATTGTGATATGGTTACATAAACTATGAAATATATTTATATGTTTACTTACTGAGATGCAGCATGTAATAAGCCCTCCTGGCCCTTGCAGCCACGCCGCTCAGCAACTTCTGATTTAACAATTTACAATGAACAATTAAACTACCAACTGGTACAGCTTTGGACTGTGGGAGAAAACTGGAGCACCTGCAGGAAACCCACATGGTCACGGGGAGGACATATAAACTTCTTACAGACAATAGCAGAAATGAGAAATATAAAGTTGGATTAGACTCAATAACCCTTATTGGCTGGTATAAAATCAATAGCCTTCATTTGTGCCATGGATCATTATGAGTAAGTGACAGGAATTTAGCTATGACACTACAACACTAGCAGAGAAGTGGAAAACTATTGCTGAAAATACTGCAGCAGGGAATCTCTTTTCCAGAAAGTGCATGTAAATGTTCTGTGTTAAAAAAAATGTTAGTCATCTTTCAAGCTACATTTTGAATTATAAAGGATGAATGTGTTAAGAAAATCAACAGAAATTGGCTAAACAGTGACCTAGTAATGAACTGGCGGAAAGAACAATGGTAGATCTGCAACCTGACATCTTCAGTGATCCCGGCTCAATCCTGATTTCCGTTGATGTCTGTGTGGAGTTTGTATATTTGCCCTGTGAACATATGGTTTTTGAGAAAGAGTTTGTGAAAGAAACTGAATACAGTACAGTCCACCTTCCCAGTGTTTAGCTTATCTCAGAATATTTTATCTAATGCAGTTTCTACTGAAAGATTAAGACAATTTGCCAAATATTCAATAATTCTGCTTTTAAATTTGATGATCCACAATTGCCTCTTTTACACATGGTAATAGCAGCTCACAAGCACTTATGCTGACAGCTTCACATACTTAAATCCATCTCCATCAAGCTGGTTGACCTTTGAACTCAGTTACCATAGTTACCATCTTACTTTTACATTACTGCTACATGGACTGGGTTAATATTTCCTGGACGTTTATTCATCTTTTGTCTTCAAAAATTACTTCCTAAATACAATAAACAATGTGGAACACATGAAGTAAAAGAATAACTTTATGGTCATTAATTGTTGCTCTGATGCTATAAAATATTTGCTTACAAATGCTTTGGGTTACTAGATGATAGGCCACTCACTCACATCACAATTTCCTGTCTTGGCTGTGTAATTTGGGGCAATTTCAACAACAGTGAAGTGCTTCCCCAGCAGAAAAAAATGACCAGTAATGGACTCAATAAGTGAGTAAATCACGTAAGTGGAAGAAGTAATAGGTTTGTTTGTACAGGATGCTGGGCAAGTCAGAAGAGGGAGAGAGTGCTTCCAAATTGCTTGGTATTTGATCCAATGCATTAAAGAAGCAGGGAAGTGCAATGGACAGAGATCCCACAAATAGTTAATTCTGCCTTTTACTGTAAACACAGTACAGGATTTGAAAATACAGAGAACTTTTCTTTTACATTTTTTACGGAATTTTAATGTTAACAAAATAATCGAGTTACACCTATCCAGATGTAATTATTTGGTTCCAAGACAACACTCTTAAACCATTTACATGTTGGAAATCTTAGTGAAAGGGGAATAGTTTACAACAGTGGTACAGTACACAGCATTTAAATGTATGGCCAAATTAACGCACAGGGGAAGCATGGTTATGGTTGTAAACGTAATTGGACTATTGTGGAGACACATGAGAGACTGCAGATGTTGGAAATCTGGAGCAACACACTGGGAATATTGCATGCAGTCTGTTTGCCACTCTATAAGATGTGTTAAGCTAGAGAGGCAGCAGAAAAGATGCACAAGGTGTTGAAGCAACAATCAGATGGCTGCAGGAACTCACTCTTATAAGAAGTGAAAGGAATCACTGGGGTTTCTGGTCTCCTGATGCAAGGTTTCATCCTGAGCAGTCACCAGTTCCTTTCTCTACACAGATGCTGCCTGACCTTCTGAGCCCTACCAGCATGTTGTTTGATTCCAGCATCAGAAATCCCATGTGTATAACAAAGATGTTGTCTGGACAAGAGGGCTTATGATATAAGGAGAGATTGGATAGGCTTGGACAGTTTTCCCTGCAGCAAACGAGGCTGAGAGTCAATTTGTAGAATTATAAACTCATGGGGAGTATAGATATGATGATGGTCACCGTCAATTTTTTTCCAGGTGAGGAAAGTGTAAAGGTGAAAGGCATAGCTTTATAGTAAGAGAGGAAAACTCAAAGGGGCAATTTTTTTCCAAACAGACAGTGAGAGGAATATGGAATGAACTGCCAGAGGAAACAGTAGAGGTAGGTAGAATTAATACATTTAAATGGGCACATGGAAAGGGAAGGTTTAGTGAGATATAGACCAAATGGGACTAGTTCAGGTGGGCACACTGGTGAGCATAACCCATTTCTGTGCTCTATAACTCTGTGACTCTTCTTGTTGAGTTCTGAATATCTCTGCAAACCATTTCCTCGGAGCATCCATTACTACTCTGACTTCTCGCCCTCTTCTTTAGAAACTGAATGGCCTGAAGAACCAAGAGGACACTTAACACCATTTGGTGTCATAGATAAACATAGTGGATCAAAGCTCAGCACCATAGCCCAAAACAAGCTCTTCAGATAAATCATGTAATAGGATCTCATCGATAGCACATTATGTATCAGTACATTGTATCCATACATTTCACTTCAATTCACTTTGAATGATTATCAATCAGTACTTTGACATTTCCTCATTAACTGGGTAACAAATGCCACTGAAGCTCATTAACATTGTGCGGTACTGAACTTCGCAAGAGAAAAATAATATTGAAATGTGCTAAAACATTTACATTCTCTTTTAT
The DNA here is from genome assembly GCF_030144855.1 of Hypanus sabinus. Lineage (NCBI taxonomy): Eukaryota > Metazoa > Chordata > Chondrichthyes > Myliobatiformes > Dasyatidae > Hypanus > Hypanus sabinus. The sequence goes on along the minus strand of NC_082716.1, from coordinate 40,994,002 downwards.
GATTGACGTCTCCAGCTGCATGTGATTCGGATCCAGCAGATTCTTATAGGTTCTCCTTGGAGCAGATCCCCAAAAAATGTGTAGGAAACTTCTAGACCCAACAGTTGTCAAGCCTAGGACTGGCTTTTTATTTCCACTCCTAATCCTCCAACATGCTCAAGTATGGTGCATCATCCATTGCAAGTACTCTGGCAATGCATCAACAGAGTTCTGAATAAGCTCAGTTAACTATCTACCACGCATGCTCTCGTTCAGAGAAAAAATTAGAAAAGCAACAGCTGTAGGGGGCAAGGTCCTTTGATGAGGATCGTTGTTTGGTTAACCAAAAGGAAAACATCCCATAAAAACGCTAACTTGCAACCATAACATAGAGCAGGATAAGATGATCTATAACAAGTAGGGCTATTAAAACTTCTGAATATGATTCCTAGTAAGACCTGCATATAATTACTAATCATGTTTTGACATTTTCCAGGCTATACATAGTTTCTATCAAATATGGGAATCATCTGACCAATGATTATGTATTAAAACATGTTATTCTAACCTTGTGTAAATTACAAATGAGGCCACATTTAAAATATTTATGTAATTTCTGGCCCCCTCTTTTTAAAAGATACTAACGCTTTGAAGTGGGTTCAGAGGAGAGTGTTGAAGATCCTCTGGGAGAGAGGCTATTTTGAAGTCAGGGTCCTCAGTTTCAAAAAGAGCTGAGGTTCAGCTAATTAACTCTTTCTGAAAGGAGCTGGAGAAATATTGGCCTGAAAAGCTGAAGTTGTTAATACAAGACGACAGTCGAAGGGAAGGCTAATCCAAGCCTCTATCATGAAGGGCACTGGCTGCAATGCAAGTAGAAACAGACTATTTGGCATTAACATTTGAGCAGAAACCTAACCTATACAGAACTGGAGACAGCGGATTGAAAGAAACGTTTTCCTTCATAGCACAATGTGCATATTGAACAAATTCCAAATGAAAACAACTAAGGTTCAGCCAATCCACTCCTGTGTAAGGGAGCTGGATAAGTACTTGTTTGGAAGAAACATTAAAAGTCATATCATAACCTTAAGCTGATTCTGGGCATGGTAGGGCAAGGTTAGGTATTCTGCTTAATTATTCTTGGAATCAGAGGATATTATTCAGAATCTTCCTCAGTAAGGATGTATGGATTTAATTTATATATTGTGGAAAGAGCAGGCTTGATGATTGGAAAGACTCTTTCTGGTTCAATGCCTTGATATTTTTGCACTGTTTCCTGCCAATCAAACACATGGTGTCAGAGCACAGCAGTGAAAAGTAAAGATGACCAGCATGAGAAAACAAATAACTTCTCTCTGAGAGTGACCTTTCCTTCAAACCTGCAGCCAATCCAAATGGGAAAAACAATTCCAAATGTTGTGAATCATTGGCAGTAAGTTTTATAACTCTCTAATAGCTAAGAAACTGGGTATTGGAAAACAAATGGGTGCTCAAAACCACTGGAAACAGATATACATCAAATCTGAGGCCACCTGGATTGCTACATAATTGCACTAAAATTGCTATAGTTTGCCTAAAACAAGCAATTTTAGAGCAATTATGCATTAATAATCCAGGTGGCCTCTGATTTGATGTTTATTTATTTCATTATTAAGTTATTAATCACGCGCAGATTTTCTTTTTTTCTTCTGTGACTACAACAGTTAGCAAAAACATTTTGCTGCTGAATTTGTTGGGATAAACCAGCCAGTAGCGTATAAGCATGATAACATTAGAGATGTTTTGTATTTCTCATTTGTATTTCTCGTTGTTTCAAGTTGCAGCAGATTACAACTCAGCTTGGTATTAATGCGACAGCTGGACCATAACCACAATCCAGCTTCACTCTGAAGCAATGTTAGTGCAGTCTAAAATTATTTTCTGATGTTTATTTAACACAGGCTTCAAGAAACCATTGTGCAAGTTGTTGTCCTAGCAGTAGATTTTAAAGTTAACTGGATAATTACAGAAACAATGGAGCTGCTGGTTTTATAAATGCTGGGAAGGAAACACCAGGTTGAGCTGGCTGTAGGAAGGAGGACATAGTTGGCACAAAGCAGCCTTGCTTTCCTGATTCGTTAAATCTGACCCAAGTCAGGTCTGTTTACAACACTCACATTTAGAAAATAGTATAACTCAGAAGTAAATGAGGTTGGGAGTAAGTAATCAGAGCAAAGAGCCTTTTTCGTTATAAATCTACAAGCTTTTACAAACTACCTACTCAACAAGTAGAAGACATAAAAATACAACTGCAGATGCTATGGATCAAAGAATACGTACACAACGCTGGAAGAACTCAGCAGGCCAGGCAGCATCCGTGAGAAAAGAATAGCCAACGTTTCGGGCCAAGACACTTCATCTGATGAAGGGTCTCGGCCCGAAACGTTGGCTACTCTTTTCTCATGCCAACAAGTAGAAGACGTTTGCTATAAATGAACAAAAAGAATGAGAGACTGTGAAAATTTAATTTAAAGTTTGTCTCAAAAAACAATGATCAGAATTGATGAATTTAATTGCAAATAGGAGTAGCGGTATTAACCTTGGCCTTTGTTGTAAATAGATTTACTCACTGGGAAACAACCACAGAATGATCTTGTTTAACATTCAGAATACCCAAAACCAGAAACCAGGAAGTAAGTACATAGTTTTGAAAGTAAGACTATTACTCATAGGAGCAGAATTGTCCTTACATTCTGGGTCTGTGCCTTCTGGTCCTAGACTCCCTTACTATAGGAAACATCTTATCTACATCTATTCTATCTAGGCCTTTAAACATGTGTCCTGACGAAGGGTCTTGGCCCGAAACATCGACAGTGCTTCTCCCTATAGATGCTGCCTGGCCTGCTACGTTCCACCAGCATTTTGTGTGTGTTCTCTTAAACATTTGATAGGTTTCAAAGAAATAATATGAAAAAGCTGAGACATGATGTTCTTTAACATAAAAGGAAGAACTATCCATGATCATCACAATGAAATAATACAGCCATGACCTTAATTGAAGCGATGAACAAACAAATCAAAGATGAAATGGTCATTTTAAGCAGCAAGGGTGTGAGGAGGTGGGGCTCACTGGTTCCTACATAATCAAGTTAAGAGGATTGTTGAATGGGCTGTGAGATCAGGAGATGCCAGCAACAATACAGATTATGTCTTTAATTGTCTTTAATTAGAGAAGATACAGGAACTTTAAAAAATGTAGACTGCTTTGAAACTATTGATGAATAAGAGACCTTGGGAAAATGTTCATTGATTATGTCAGCAGATAAGTCTTCCTCCTAATTCAGGGTCCAGTTTGATAGATCTTGCCAAACTGAAATGTCTGAAAACAAACAAATCCTTTGATTAAGTGTATTTATCACAAAAATTGCTAGAGACAAGAAAGAGATTTGTAAGGCAGAGAATTATTATAAGGAATCTCTGGGAATGGAGGTTAACAGTTCAACAGAGAAGGCATTTTTGACCTGAAATTTTAACTCTGTTTTGGTTTCCAACCATGCTGCCTGACCTGCTGAATGTTTCCAGCATTTCCTGTTTTTTTTTATTAGAGCAGGATCACACCACTAGATCACACATGGCAAGTTAGCCTTGCTGCCTGATAAACTGCTTTGTGATCACTAGTATTTTGCACAATACATCTTCCAGCTTCTGTCTGGAGAGTGGCATCAGGGCGCACATGTAGTGCTCATGTTAAGTTAGAAGTGAAATTTATTTACCAAAATAATAGAAGCTCTTCGGTTTCAGAAATGGGTGAATGGTCTGCTAACCTAATTTTTGGAAGGATCTGCAAGTCTTTTGTAATCAGGTTTCTCCCCCCACCCCCTTAGCCCATTTCCTTGGCTGGGCTTTCTGCTTCGTCAGCATTCTTTGATGCCTGTTTCTATTGGCTGACTGATCAAATAAAACAAACTCAAGTCTTTCCATTAACAAGTTCAAACCATTACTGTTGTTGCTGACAAAAAATTTGGTTTTATTCTTGTTTTCAGCCAGAGTTTATTCAGTCCTGCAGGAGGCTTTTTCTCTTTCCTGTCAACTGATTATGACTGACATGCTGTGTCAGAATTATTTTTGTCTTTCCAATTTATAGTATTTACATTTAGTTTGTATTTCATTTCCCATTCGTTCAATTTGACTTCTCATATCAACATCAGCAAGTACAATTTGTAGTTTTGAGAATCATATTTTCCTTTATTTTGCATTGCACTTATTTTTCTAATAGGTTTAATATAGAATAATGCTTCTTTATTCTTAACTATAACCTCAAGTGTCTACCTACGTTTGATCAGAATTACATCACCAATGATAAAGAGGGCCATAGTTTTCACTTCCTTGATTGAAATCTCCAGTCCGCTGGGAGCTAGTGCTAATACTGGAGAATTTTGCACTGAGGTACCTATCAAGAACAGAATAAAAACTAACCATTCTCATTCCATTTAGGAATCTCACAGTAAAAGGTGCAAAAATAAACATTAATGATTTGAGCTCAAATCCCTGTAGTGCTTGTAATTCCACAACACAAACAGCTCATAATTTGGTGCTCACAGTAAATTGGCAATCTCAATCAGAATTGCCACAGAATGGCTACTATGGGAGGTGGAATTATCCAATTTAATGCAGATGATGCTACTTGGTGAGCTTTTGGGAAAGAGACATTGTTAACAGAGCTAAAGAAAGTTGGCTCTGCATTTGGCTATGAAACCCAAAAGCTCTTTCTTCAAATAACCGCAAGGAAAAAAAAGGAGTGTTTCATTCCTGACCAAATCCCTCTAATCTGTAATGACCAACATGCGCACAAATCTTGAGCTGTGCAATTTTTTGCCTAGTGACAACAACATGAGTGCACGGAATTATTGTTTCATTAATTTCTTCAATAAAACCAGTGTAAATAAGGCAGCTCTAAAATCTGCAGGCAGATCATCACAAACATGACATTGTCAACACCACCCACATCAGAAACTAGAAAGAGAAATGTGATTGTGTACGATTATGAAATATTCTTAACATGCCAACAAGATAGAGGGTGACAACCTTCTGTGTGCAGTTTAAATTCCTTTGTGCAGTAGCAGGGAAAGATATGTGCATGTGTGGACATGCACTGACCTTCGAGGGAACATTGTTCCCAACCATCGGTTACTTTGATAAGGAGATAATTTAATAAAGGTACTTTGACAGGTGATTACATTAAAGAAATATGTTTTAGTTTATGCTGCATGCTTTTTAGAAGTAGGATTCTTTTCTGGCATGTTTATATTTTAACCTTGCTATTTGGTAGATCTTGAAGCAAAGGAAAAAAAATCATGATTAACTGCATTTTCCATGGAAATGTTATAAAGTGCACAGATTTTTATTTACTTTGTAAAGGATAATCCTAATTAAAAATAGAAATGAGGAAATATATTTAAAAGTGCAGCACAATAGCTGTGAACACATATGATTTCTCCAGCCTTTGGCAAGGCAACTTACTGTAGCTAAACACTATTCCTGTGTATGCAAGGGACCTTGGCTAACTCCCAACTGTTCTAATACCAAGACACAAATAGCAGAAAGGAGCAGAAAGGAACACCAGTGAATGTGATGAGTGCAGGATATCTAACTTCTAACAATATAACATTTAAAATGTAGGTTAAGTTAAAATAGAAAGCTGATTACACGCAAGAGGGAAAACCATTGCCCCTAAACAGACAGAACCACCTCAGAGATGAAGCAACTAGTTCAAAAATTGAGTTGAAAATAAAATGGTTACTTTCAAATTTAACAGTACAGAAGGCAGACAACCACTATTATTTAAAGAAAATGTTTTAAATAAAAACTTCTTTTAAAGAAAACATTTTTAATATTCCAGTGCATTTTTGAATCTTTGAATATTTAGTATATACTGCTATTAAAAAAAACTATGCTTCTTGGAACCAAATCAGCTGTGAAGTTTTGTAAGTCATGAAGAGGCACTATTTAATGATGCCTAGGGAAACGGTAGAACTTTCTACACAACATACAATAAGGAAGTTCATCAGGTAACGCTGCTCTGCTCACAGCTGAATGAAGGAACATAAGAAGTGAATGATGGGTGGCTGGAAAGTACCACCTGGGATTGTGGCGGAGCCAAATACAATGGGGTAGTAAAGAGGGTTTTAGAAAGGCACATGAACATGCAAGAATGGAAGGATATGGAAATTATGTAGACAGAAGTGCTTGACTTAGCTGGGTTTGGTTTATTAATTTAATTAGTTCAGCACAATATTATGGGCCAAAGGTCCCGTTCCTCGGCTGTATTGTTCTGTGGTCTAAGAAGGTATGATAGCAATGATATTGGACCCCATTTATCTCACACTGACATTAAGTTGGATTTAGGAAACTAAACAGAATCTAAACAGAAAATGTTTCATCTGCTACGAAGGTGCAAATTCTGGAGATAATAATTCTGCAGGAATATTTACGTAGAGATAGATGTGAAGCAGCTAAATTAGGAGACATTCAGAACTTGCTGGTTTCACCGTTATCACCAGTCAGTTTCTGATTCAGTTCACACCACACCACATCTTACTCTCTGGACTTTCCTTGAATTCAAAACAAAATTTGTTGAAAACCTAAACCATTCTCTTTCATTATTATCTCAAAGTTCAAAATTCAAAGCAAATTCTTGATCAAAGTATGTATATGTCACAATATGGTACCTTGAGATTCATTTTCTTGCAGGCATTCACAGTAGAACAAAGAAATACAATAGAATCAGTGAGCACACAAAGGCCGACAACCAATGTGCAAAAAACAAATTATGCAAATACAAAATAATAATAATAAATAAATAAATAATTCCAAGAATGTGAGTGTTATAGGTTATGGACTCAGTTCAGTTTTGAGGGGAGTGAAGATGACATAGGCTCAGATGACTAATAGGTGTAATGAACCACTGAGAAATATTTAAGGCCAGCTGCCGGGGTCAGCTGGCATTTACTCTATCCCATTTTCCTTTGTGCTGCTCCGCGGGATCTCACTGCTATACTACTAGAAATGGAAGGCAAATTATTGCACCTCAATCCAACATCTATATAACTGACAAATAATCTGTCACTCTCAAAGGTACTTTGAATATTTTATTTAAGTCCTTGTCAGCAAATTGGTCCTTCCTGGTCCTCCTTTCTTGGGAGGTTCAGGAGATACTGACAATCAGCTACATTAACATAAATGTCACAAATAAGTCAGACTAGATAAGTTCAGTAGATCAAGGCCATTAACAAATGAGTTCTTCCAAACATCTGTCAACTTCACAATTATGTTTTCAGATAACTGCTCATTTGAAAATTTTGAAATTTTCAACTGGATTTTCAAAGTATAGAAAGAGAACTCCAGTAAAGTAACAGATGCGCAACTTGATAAAGGGGGAAGGGAGGCAAAACACTATTAAACTAGCTTTACCTATCTTGTTTCACTGAGTCCGTCACAGCATATCACTGCTGACAGCTGTGGAGAAGTTTTTACTCAGATTGTCCTGCCATTTTGTCTGGAGGAGGATGATTGGTGCTTACTTTAACACCAGCTCTTGCAGAACACAACGTACATTTATATCTCACTTCAAGGTTGGACTCTCGTTTCGTTTGACAGCAACTGCAGATTAGTATTAGGCATATGACTCCTACAGCACCAGCATGTTTGTCCAAGGTTCTGTCAAGACTGATGAAATTACCAGTTTTTATTGAAATTTATTGTATCAAAGCTTATAGATTTATACAGTGAATTATGCCGCCATATCAACATGTAATTTGATCATGGCACAATTATTTTGAATTTCAACATCATATGTTTCCGATGAGGACATACCAATTAGAGTACTTATTTGTTAAAAATTGTGTATTCTAATATATTTTACAACACCAACAAAAAGTATTGGCATCATTATCTTAGCATTTATTAAAATATCTTGTATTTGGCATAACAATAGAAACAGAAAATTTTAAGTCATGAACTTTTGACTCAATCTGTAAACATTTCTGCAGATTAATATTTGGTACATTTAGTTGAGTCCAACACAACTAAATAAAATGATTAGTTTAAGTGGTAACTCAAAGCATGCCATGAAAATATACCTTTCTTGTTCTTGGGTTGGAACCATGAGCCACGATTTTTGAAATAAAGGCCCTTTTCCTTCTCTGATCAACATGTAGACATTAGCCCTGTTCATCGATGACAATTTTCTCCAAGTATTGATTGTACTTGCATTGTAATGTTCCCGCTTCCAAACTATTCCTAAGTAAGTACAGAGCCTTTTTGAATAATAGTTTAGAAAGAACAGAAAATTGGGAAGAATACACTCATGAATAATATTAACACACTAAAATCACAGATTGTATAGCTTGTTGCACTTTCTCAATAAAATGCTTTCAGGATAAATATGCTGTTTGTGTGTGATATGGCATCATATGTGCAATGCAGCTAATTGCCAAGTTATTTGGCAGGTGCAGGTGTAAGCACCCAAAGTTCTACACCAAAATTAAGCTCAGACAATTAACTATTATTAAGCACTAATAGCCATGAAGCACTAACTTTTTAAAGTTTGGTCTGATTAGCCTTAAATATTTGAGCCCACTGATTACTTTTCTACCATTACATGCATGAGAATATTTCAGAAGAGATAGGAATAAGGCTAGATCTGATGTTCAGGAGATGGCATGGTAGTTTCCTGGAATCTCCTAGGTCTCTGCTTCAGCTTGCTCAGCCAACATTGTGACACCCAGTACATGAAGAACACATAACACTCCAAGAACAGAATATGCATAGGGACTGGGCCAAGGCTGCAAAGATCCTGCAGATCAAGGCTGGGGCAACAATAGCAAAAAAAAGCCAGTTTATACTTTTCTTATCACATCAAGCAAACTGGTTTTGTTCAGCTGTCACTATTGGTACCCAAGAAAATGCAGAAACACTCATGATTTGTTCATATATTAATGAATTCAGTGGGCAGTTCATCCATTTTTTGTGTTGTTGTAAGAGAGAAAAAGTATCAGCCATACGATAAGAAGGCCCTTTTGAAGCCCTGGAATCCACAGAAACAAGCTAACTATCCATTAACAGGGAGTAGCACTCAGTGTTGGGCTGGAGTGATAAATTAGATTAAACGAATCACACTATGAAGCAGGTTTTCAACCAATCACTTTCAGACTTTTGGCTGAAAGTGTTACATGTTGAGTCATGCTGGCATTTGTGCTGCCAATGTAATCAATGCCCAGGATTCAGGAAAATAAACCAGTGACATGTGCGGACATTAGCAGGCTATGCTGTAATAGCCCTCTGTTCAAATATGCTTTAGGCACTTGCTAATTATAGCTTGCATTCAAAACATGGCAGACTTAAAGATAATGAATCTTGGCAATGACTGAACTTTTTCAGCTATAAAATAAAGAGGTGGGTGAAATGACTGTCTGTGTCAGCACAGTTTATTAAGCAATTAAGAATTATACAATAAAGTAAGTGGTATTGTAGTTTTAGCACTCTTATAAGTTTCTAATACTGTTGATGTTTGTAGAATCAACAATACCCAATGCAGACATTACAGAGACAGGCTGAAAAGACAAGGGTATGGTATCATTTGGAAACATGTGATTATCAAATGAGATTATAAAGGTCTGCAGTAATTTTGACTCCAAAATGCCAGTCTTAAGAGGCTTATTAGTCACTGGGACTGGGCTTTGGCTGCTCCATAGAATGTAAATATACAGAAGCAGAACACAGTTCTGTTATCAAAGCAACCATAAAGCCTGTCCTTATGGTTTCTCTTCATCTGGAATGTTAAAACATCTAATGGCTCATATGAATGGCATATTTAACTATCGATTAAGTGGTGTTTGTGGATACTTAAAAGCTGTTTTAGCATTCTCTAGGTTTTACCTATCTACTATTTGAATTTGATGCTTCAGTTCACAACATTTCGCAATGACCAGTTTTGGAACTTCCTTACTCATTACATTAAAAAATGGACAGATACATGGATAGGAAAGGTTTGGAGGGATATCAGCCAGGCTCAGACAAATGTGATTAGCTCTTCTAGGCACCTTGTTCAACATTGACTGTGTAACTTTATGGTCTATTGTAGTCTCAGCATTATCCCCTTTCCTCCTCAGTCTGAATTTACTCCCAATATTTTATTTCTATAATTTCAAAAATATTTCTAATAGAGTTTCCGGAGGTGGAATTAACTGAATATTTGAAAACCTGCAAGTAGATCGCATCCACATGGAGTCTTCAGTTGTTTGAAAGGGTTGGAATAAGAGAAGAGAAATATTTATTTTTCTTGGACATTTAAGTTTCTGTTCTGAGTATCCCAGTGAGTTAATCCTTGATGATCAATCTATTTTATGAATTTGAGCCAAAAGGTTTTCCACTGTGAACAAGAAATTTTCATTGTTCCTTTAGAACTGTCATGAACACCATAGGCAGGTCTGTCCAGCTTATTATGTTTTCTATATTTGCTGGACCACAAGACTTTCATGTGTCTGGCCCAGCCACACATGCAAGGTACTCTTCCTTGTTTGGTAAATGCCTCAAAGTGGATTAGTTTGAGTGGTCTCATCTGGAACCAGATCCGGTACTGAAACTATCTGATAAAACAAAGGAAAACACCACATGTTGTAAAGTTGCACAGCCAAAAAGAAGAAAAATAACCACTAACTTTTTCAGAAAACTTTTTAAGGCTGTATCTCACTTGGTATTGTGAGCAGCTTTGGGCCCCATATCAAAGAAAAGATGCATTGGCATCAGAGACCGTACAAAGTAGGTTCACTAGAATGATCCCAGGATTGAAAGGGTGAATGTATGAGGAGTGTTTGATGGCTATACACTCATGCTCACTGAAGCTTAGAGAACGTGAGGGTATCTTATTGAAACTTATCGGATATTGAAAACCGGGAATAGAGTGGATGTGGGAAGGATGTTTCCTATAGTGGGGGAGTCTAAGACTAGAAATCACTGCCTCAGAATATAAGGAGATCCCTTTAGAACGGAGACGAGGAAGAATTTCTTTAGCCAGGGGTGCTGAATCTGTGGAATTCATTGCCACAGATGGCTGTGGAAGATAAGACATTTGGTAAATGGCATGCATTTCTGGGAAAAATGAGGAAGGTGCAGGATATATGTATTCCAAAAATGAAGAAATACCCAAATAGTAAAATGGTACAACCGTGGCTGACCTGGGAAGTCAGAGCTATTGTAAAAGCAAAAGAAAGGGTATACAACAAATCAAAAATTAGTGGGAGATGGAGGACTGGAAAGTTTTTAAAAAACTACACAGAGTAATTTTTTAAAAATTATTAGAAGGGAAAAGATGAAATATGAAAACAAGGTGGCAAATAATATCAAAGTGGATAGAAAAAGTTTTTTCAAGTATGTTAAAAATAAAAGAGAATTGAGAGTGGATATAGGGTCACTAGAAAATGAAATAATAATGGGGGACAAGGAGATGGCTGATGAACTGAATGAGTATTTTGCATCACTCTTCACTGTGGAAGACACGAGCAGTATGCCTGCTGTTGTAGCGTGTGAAGGAAGAGAAGTGGGTGTAGTTGCTATTACAAGAGAGAAGGTGCTCAAAAAGCAGAAAGACTTAAAGTTACATAAGTCATCCGGACCAGATGAACTGCGCCCTAGGGTTCTGAAAGAGGTTAGAGATTGTGGCAGCATTAGAAATGATCTTTCAAAAATCATTGGACTCTGGCATGGTGCCGGAGGACTGGAAAATTAAAATGTTACTCCACTCTTTAAAAAAGGAGAAAGGCAGCAGAAAGGAAATTTTAGATCAGTTAGTCTGACATCTGTGGTTAAGAAGATGTTGGAGTCAAAAGTTACAGGGAGAAGACAGGAGAATGGGCTGAGAGAGATAATAAATCAGCCATGATGGAATGAAGGAGTAAATTCTGTGAGCTTAATGGCCTAATTCTACTCCTATGTCTTCAGGTCTCATGATCTTATGGATACAAAATGTCTTGGATGTTGCAAGAGGTGTCAGATTTTACCAATTATCTGTCAAACTTATTTTCTTTGGAATCTATTGGACTTGCATAGATTCTGCTCCAGAGTTAGAACTATTCCAACCACTTTATGAAGACAGTAACCATAAGGCCATAAGATAAAGGAGCAGAATTGTGCCATATGGTCCATCGAGTTGACTCCACCATTCCTTCATGGCTCAACCCTCTCAATCCTACTCTGCCTTCTACCTGCAACTTTTGACCACCACACTAACCAAGAGCCTATCAACCTCCGTTTTAAATAATACATATGTGCAATCCACTCACAACACTGAAAGCAGAATGGGACTTGCACTAAACAACTGGCAAGTGAAGATTTTTCACCACCCAAGCTGTACAACAGTACCACAATCAATCAAGATCCACTGCAAGATCTTGGGAAATGTGTCTCACTTTCTATGTCTTGGGAGTCCTTTTCATAGAAGCATTTCCCATGATTTTCATCATGCCTGCACACTTTCTAACTGAGTGAGGAAAAGAAGGTTTGAAGATTAAGGCATCAATATGAGTATAAACTCTAAGTACACTGCAGATGCCGTAGTCAAATCAACACGTACAACACGCTGGAGGAACTCAGCAGGTTAGGCAGCATCCATGGAAACGAGCAGTTGATGTTTCGGGCCAAGACGCTTCATTAGGACTAAAGAAGGAGGGGACAGCGGCCCTATAAAGAAGGTGGGGGGAGGGTGGGAAGGAGAAGGCTGGGAGGTGCCAGGTGAAAAACCAATCAGAGGAAAGATCAAGGGGTGGGGGAGGGGAAGCAGGGAGGGGATAGGCAGGAGAGGTGAAGAAGGAATCTAAGGGGAAAGCACTGTGGGTAGTAGAAGAAGGCAGAGTCATGAGAGGTGATAGGCAGCTAGAAGAGGAAGCAGAGTGAAAGTGGGATGGGGGAAGGGAGAGGGAGGGAATTACCAGAAGTTGGAGAATTCGATGTTCATACCAAGGGGCTGGAGACTACCCAGACGGTAGATGAGATGTTGTTCCTCCAACCTGAGTTTGGCCTCATCATGGCAGTAGAGGAGGTCATGTTTGGACATATCTGAGAGGGAATATGAAGCAGAGTTGAAGTGAGTGGCAACCGGGAGATCCTGTCTGTTGTTGCGGTCGGAGCGTAGGTGCTCGACGAAGCAGTCCCCAACTTGCATCGGGTCTCACTGATGTAGAGGAGGCTGGACCTGGAACACCGGATGCAATAGATGACCCCAACAGACTCACAAGTGAAGTGTTGCCTCACCTGGAAGGACTGTTTGGGGTCCTGAATGGTGGTACGAACATTGTGCAACAGTGATCTTCACCCTTTTATAGGTTTTGGAGTCATAAGCAATTTACAGTTATTGACTCCAACTCTGGTAAAGTACTTTGAACTGCATTTTAGCAAAGCCCTGGAAATCTGCGGGTTGACAGTGGGCTGTTGAACTGAGCATTCCACACTAAGTTCTTTGGATTTCAAGTTATCAGAAAAAAATCTTCCACAAATGGCACAGAACATCTCACACTACACACTGATAATCTTACAGAGGCAATGTATTATGAATCCCACATAGTACTCTCCAGTCAGCTCAGGGTCCACTGATATGGAGTTGAATTAAATCATTCCTAACTCTGACAAAGTACCTCAGAAGAGAGGTGGGATAACAAGGTGTCATTAATGTCTGAGATGAATCTAGAGTTGATTTTTCATTTAGTTTCCCAAAGGTCAGTCTACAGATTGAGAAAGGACACAAGTTGAAATATCCTTCATGATTGCCATGAAGGATGCCAATAATGCGACAATGCCATAATGCAACAATGCCAATAACCACGTCAAAGGCCTGATTTAAGGTAATTGATGCTGGTATTGAAGAAACAGAAATGTGAGCAATGAATTTGTTCGTGTCAAGCCCAAAATTAGACCATATACATTTTACTAACACAATAATAGAATATTGCTTCAGAAAATCAATCAAAATTATCCTTTCATTAAATGAAAAATCTAGATATCATATAATATTTCTTTGTAATCTAGAAAGCAATTGTGTCTGAAAGATTTGTGACATTTGTCTCATTCTGCTACAATGTACTTGACCCAAGCTACCACCCATGTCCACACCCTCTCAAGCACCATACACCATCTCCACCTGCTAACCTGAACCTACCCCCCCAAACCCCCTGATATAAACACACACACACACACACACACACACACACACACACACACACACACACACACACACACACACACACACACACACACACACACACACACACACACACACACACACTCATAGTTCCAGTTGTCCTTAAGGCCCAGCCGTCACAATCATTCCTTAATGCAATGCAGGCCATGAGCATCAGCCAGACCCTCAAGAGAAGACCAAGGCCTTAATACTATCCACTGTGCTAGCAGCTGTTATAATGCCTTTTAGTTGCTTTAAAACACTAATATTACAACAATTCTGAAATAATATAGGTTAAGTAATATAAATTATAGCTACAAATTTTCTGAAGGCAGCTTCTTGGTAATGGGAGGTTGCACGTTGAGTGGATAATCAAGGGTCACCACTGGCTTTCAAGGGTTCCATAGAAAGTAGCTCATCATCTGAGTGTAGAGGATCTCTAATAATATCTGGTGAATTTCATTTTTTTTTAAGTGGAACTACACTGGAAGAAAAAGTTGTATATTTTAAGAACTTGAGAACAGATGCCACAGTGGCAAGTACTGTACCAGAAGGATGCCATCCAATACATTTCAACATATTCATTGCAAGAAAATAATATATGGTGCTAGAATAGAGATGGCAGACACTGCAAGGAATATCGGATCTGATGGTAGAACTGGACATGTTTTAAGCATTGACAGTTTTTTTGAAGGTTTATGCATTGACTGCAGCATCTTTTTTGAACTGTTTTGATAAAGTGTCCATAACACAAGATCAGAACTCCAGAATCAGAATTAGCTTATCATCACTGGCATGTGTGGTGAAATTTGTTGCAGATGTTGCTTAACTCTTTGCATTTGTTGTGCTCTAGGTTGCTTGTCCGGCTGTGTCCTTATCACTGGCATCTTTCCAGGGGCTCATTTGTCCATGGAAATTTTGGGATTGAAATCATTTAAGAGGAGCAGTTTGTCATGCGTCATGGATTGTTCAAGAATGTAGTAGAATTCCTTTACGGCCTTGCCCACTGCTTCCAACGTAGCCAAGTATGTATTGTTGTCTTTGGCATGCCAATTTAACAATAAAGTGAGCCAGAGGATCATGAGACATCTATTTATTCTTCAAAGGAGTCACTGAGATGCAAAACTAGATCATTCTTTATGGCAAGACAATCCAAAAACAGCAATGTTCTTCTTTCATCTTGACTTTCCAGCAGAGTGCATCCACCCACCGTTTTGGTTGCAGTGGCCTTCTCCCGCCCACTACTGTCGCTCGGGGCAACAATGAGGACTGATGTTCAGTACTGCCACTGTTGGGTGTTGTCTATAATTCTGCTCTTCATTCTGAAGAGCAAGATGCCCGTGAATGGTTTCTTTTTATGTAAAGTGGTGTTGGAGTGGGCTGTAAAACTGTTAATTTTCTTGTCGTGTAGCTTTCTTATCCTTGTTTGTATTTTTATATAATCACACGTAATTGTTCAGAGATTTTCAGTGGTTATGGTTGCCTCCGCATTTTCCTGGAAATGTTGGTTTCAGTCGGTGTTACGTTGCTTGATTCTGGCTATTTCGCTTATTAATATTATCAATGGAATTTACTGTTGTCACTAGTCTGGTATAAAAAGACCACACACCCTTTGTTCTTCCTCTCTTTCTTTTGTTACGAATTCCCGTAACTGGATCACTTACCAGCAAAGATAGAGAGGTCCGTTGAAGTCTGTTGGTACTATTTTTTAAAAGTATTTATTGATAAAGGGCACAAAAATAAGATTAATGCAAACATACAGATCATTTCACCTCTAACTCCTTCAGCTGGAGCGCATGCTCCCTCTCTTTCTCTCTCTCGGCCCTTTCCCTCTCTTGCTCTCTCTCTCTCTCTCTCGGCTGCCTCCAGCTGCTTTAGCTTAATTGCATGTTCCAACTTTAATCTATCCAACTCTAACTGAGCCGGCCCACTAGCTGGTGCCTCTTCAGGGATATTTTCCAATACCTCATCTGTAAACACATTCTTCCCAATATAATACTGAGTTATTGCCCTTTGCACCTCCCGCTTTTTCATTGACAACCTCACCCCTGCGAGGTTTAACTCCTTCACCAATTTTATCAAGTCTGATTTGGAGGCCACCTCCAGCGCCTCCAGATTCGGGTTTTCTATAAATTCACCCACGTCCATCTTTGCTGGTTTCCCGTCTGGCTACCCGCGTAACCAGATCCAAGTTTTTGACTACAAGCCCGATTCACTGGCCTCCCAATTTGGTGTCAAATCTCGAGACGAGAACCCCAACTTTGTTACAAATTCCGGTAACTGGATCACTTACCAGCAAAGATAGAGAGGTCCATTGAAGTCTGATGGTACTATTTTTAAAAGTATTTATTGATAAAGGGCACAAAAATAAGATTAATGCTAACATACAGATAATATACGTCGTCAATACTAAATCTAAGCGCGGGTGTAATAATAACCAATAAGAAATAGCTCTATCGTTGTCTAGGGGTTAATGTATTGTCCGATGGAAAGATAACAGTCGCTATCAGTTCGTTCAAGCTGCAGCATTGTTGGGTTTAAAAGTGATGTGGTTTAAACTTGCCCCAGGTCTTTTAAGATGCCGATCCATTGAGTCAGGGGAGCGGGCTTCCCCGTTGTTAGCTAAAAGCTGTTTTCTGTGGTTCCAGCCACCAATTCCAGCCACGGAATTGAATGCACGTGGCTTCCTTCAGATGACTTACTGCTGTTACGTGGTCGCTTAACATTTCTTCTGGTGCGTCTGAAGGGGTTGTTCCCCAGACCCTCTTTTATACTTCCTCACGGGGTCTCAGATGTCAATCAGGTTGGGATGATGCAATCCCTCAAACAGCCCACTCTGGTCATCCCCTGAGGGGCTTCAATGAATAGTACAGTACTCAATACACAACTTGGTCTTCTGCAGACAATGGCCATGTCCCGTAGCTTTACATCGCCGGGGAAACAAGCCAGCCTGCAGGTCTCTTTTCCCATTTCCTGGGCCCCTTGACCCAACCCAACATTGATCTTGCGATTCTCACAAAGGAGGGGGCTACGGACGTAACACTTTGTTCTCTCGACATGCTTCATTCCTTGCTATTCTGTTGTCTTGTAACACTTAATAAAGTAAGACCATAAGATATAGGAGCAGAAGTAAGCCATTCGGCCCATCGAGTCTGCTCTGCCATTCAATCATCAGCTGATCCAATTGTTCCAGTTATCCCCACTCCCCTGCCTTCTCCCCATACACTCTGATCCCATGGCTAATCAAGAACCTTAAATGCGCCCAGTGACTTGGCCTCTGCAGTTGCTCATAGCAACAAATTCCACAGATTTACCAACCTCTAAATAAAGTAATTTCTCCACATCTCAGTTCTAAATGGACATCCTTCAAACCTGAAACTGTTCCCTCTTGTCCTAGACTCCCCTACCATGAGAAATAACTTTGCCATATCTAATCTGTTCAGGCCTTTTAATATTCAGAATATTTCTATGAGAACACCCCTCTTTCTCCTGAACTCCAGGGAATACAGCCCAAGAGCTGCCAGATATTCTTCATAAAGAAACCCTTTCATTCCTGGAATCATTCTCGTGAATCTTCTCTGAACCCTCTCCAATGTCAGTATATCCTTTCTAAAATAAGGAGCCCAAAACTGCACACAATACTCCAAAATGATCATAAGCAATAAGTTTTATGTTCCATTCTTAACTTCTGAAGAAACCTTGTACCGCAAAAGCATTTGGATCCAACGGTGGTTACAATATGTCAGCAAACACTTGAATGGGACTGAACACAGCTTTGGTCCAATGGTACGAAGTCATTTCAATAAGGCAAAGCAGAATAGATCTTTGTCATTTTTAAACAAAACACACTATTTTGGAACAAACTACTGTACAGTAAATCATTCCACAAGGTCCCTTGGGGTAGGCTGATTAAAGCATTTGGTATCCAGTGTGAATTGGTAGATTGGATTCAAAATTATGATGGCCAAGGAAGAGTTCTTATGGTAGAAAGGTGTTTTTCTGACCAGAGATCTGTGTCAAGAAGTGTTCCCAGTGGGACCTCTGTGATATAAAAATCATTTGGACTAAAATGCATTTGGGCTTGATTAGTATGTGTGCAGATGACACAAAAATCAATGGGGAGTTGTGGATAGTGAGGAAGGCTGTCAAATCATACAGCGGGATATTGTCCAGTTGGAAATACGGGCAGAGAAATAGCAGGAATCTAACCTGGACAAGTATGCATGGGTTGCAACTCGGGAGGTCAAATGTAAGAGGGAGATAATGCAACAAATAAGGAGCATTGATGTACTGAGGGGTTTTTGGGTACAAATGCCTAGCTCACTGAAAGTGGCACCATAAGTAGTAAGGGTAGTAAAGAAGACCTGTAGCACACTAGGATTCAGTGGTTCAGGCATCCGATATAGAAGTCAGAAAGTAATGCTGAAGCAGTATAAAACCTTTATAAGTTCACATTGAAGTACTGTATTGCAGGTCACTGTGTTGCAGGAAATAGGTAGAGACTACGGCGAGCGTGCGGAAGAGACTTGCCAGGATATTGCTGAGATCAGAGAGTACTAGCTGCAAATAGCGGATTTATTTGGATTGTTCTCTCTGAAGTGTCAGAGGCTGACAGTGACCTGACAGAGCACATAAAATTAAGAAAGACATAAGTTGGGTAGATAGATTCTTTTTGCCAGGGTGTAAGTGTCAAATACTAGAGGGCATAGATTTAAGGTGATAAGGTGAGAGTTTAATGGAGATTTATGAGGCAGGTTTATTTTGTTACAGAGGTTGGTAAGGGCCAGCCAACGTTGCCAGTCAAAGTGGTGGAAGTGGATGCAATAGCACCATTTAAAAGGCATCTAGACCGGTAGGTGAGCTGCCAGGGAACTAAGGGATACAGTTGAAATTAACATTATTGCCAGCACAGACAGCATGGGCTGCAGAGCCCTGTGTGTGTGTGTTGCACTCTGCTATGGTCTATGTAACAAAGCAGCATATAAAATGGTGCCGACTGTCTGCAGCTTGTCAAGGTAGGCAGCATCATCCAGAGCTCATGACACAAAATCAATCAGAAGTTGTTGCTCCCGAGGCAGTTGGACCTCCACACTGATAGTTACATTCTTCAAAAGACAATTATTTTTGATGGCCCTTAGCGACTTTGCGTTTGTAAATATTGGACTATGCATGAGAACAAGTATGGAGAGGCTATATTTGATCAGCAAAGTTCATTAGTGCCAGTGCAACAAATACTGAATCAATTTTTACAACCACAATTTTAGCAGCTCATTACTAAGCAATCCTTCCTTAAATTCCAAAATTTTACTGACCTTTCAACTGGTAGACTAAACCTAGTTATTAAAGTTGGGAAAGGCGTGAGAAAAATGTGCAGTTTGTGAATAAGAGCATTGTATTGCTTCCTATCTTTTGCACAAACTGTACCAACATTATCAGTCCAATAGATGGAAAATCATCCCCTTTCAGACCAAACAAATAGCCGAGATAATATTAAACAACGTTGACTCATTGGCACAAATTTGGTACTCCACAGCTTATGGATGTCACTAGTTAGGCCACCTTTAAGTTTATTGTTCAATCCAGTTGGATTGTTCAAAGTAGTTCATTTCAGGGGGGCCATGTTTAAACAACAATGATACAAATAATCAAAATTTGGTACTCCATACCAAGAAGCTGAATCAACAGTTACATTGAAATAACGACCCATGAAAAAGCATGCATAAATATTATTAATTTAATATAAAACTTATGCTTAGCAGTAAACATGAGTCAGAATTAGATTTACTCAAGAAATAATGTTATTTCTGGAAAATATTTCATCACAGCAACATGCTATTTGCAAGTTACTTGAAAATCATAAGCCTTTTGTACCACTCCAAATTACCACTCTAATGTATGAAGAACCATTTCTTAGTAAATGATTTCCATTTTCATATATAATATTGGATATCTTATTGTACTCACTAGGCAAAAATAAAACTTGTAGTCACTCGGATTAATACCTTGTATTAGTCAGTACAAAGTAGAATTTATGATTAGGAAGATTTGGGTGCAAAAACATTCTCATGTATGGTTTTAAAATAAATGATCAATACCAACAGTATCATAATAGATAGATAGATACTTTATTCATCCCAAAGGAAATTACAGTGTCACAGTAGCATTACAAGTACACAGATATACAAATATCAGAAGAGATATAAGAAGAATAAAAACTAAGTTACCTTAAAAATAAGATGTACAAGGTTTCAGTGTCAAAGATTACATGATTTACAAGATTTACAAATTCACAATGATAAGGTGGCAGTGCAAGAATTACTATAATATGGTAATGGCACACATTCACGCTGTCCAGATAAGAAGTGATGGTAGTATTCTACAGAATTGCACAGGGCGCAATTCAGAAACAGAGCTAAACAGAACTTAAACAGAGGCTAATAAGAGTCTGACAGGAGGCTTCGTCACTTCCCTGGCTATAGGTTGACTCACAGAGCCTAATTGCCAAGGGTAAGAATGACCTCATATAATATATAGGAATGTAAAATATATATGTATTTGAGAACTCCATCAAATGAAATACCTACTTCATAAATGTTACATTACTCTCAATGACAACACATTGCACATTAAGTACAATTTTGTAAAAGGGTAATACAGAGATACTTTTCAATATGTTTTCAGTAAGAGTAAACAGTAAATCTGCCCATCAGCCAGCTGTAATTATTGAATTTACCTAGCTAATTCCATTCTCCGGGCTGTGGCCCTTCATTTTTATTGGCATTTGTTAAATAGACAGACACAGACAACAGGTTGAGTGATTAAATGCTATTAAAATTATTTGCTTGCCAATCAAAAGCAATGTTATGACCAAATAATGTGCTCCCATACTATAACAGTGTCCTATGGCAATGTCAAGAGAGAAAACAAAAATAGTACCAAAATATTCATATCATTAAAAAATTGTAGCCATGGCTTATCTAGCCAAAGCTTGAAAGGGCTTGAAATTTACACTAATGAACAAATCAATAAGGTTTCTTCTATGTTCCTGTACTATCAGCTCTGAATACTTAATAAGGCTACTGGTATTGAATATGTACAAATCCTTGGAAGGATAATGTGACTGCCTGGGTAGTTCATTTTTAATTCTACACACAAATTTGGCATAACTTTTTATATTTAAGCTTGCTTACAATGCAGCACTATTGATTGATTTTTATTTTATTTTCATTGGCCTTGCAGCTTAATCTTTAAATCTTCCAACACCATTTACTTCACATCCTTTCCACAGATTCAATATTGGCAAATGCAGGGAGTCATTACAGAAGTATCCTACTGTTTTAAAAAGTTTTGCTTATTTTATTTAGAGATACAGTGCGGACACACTTCTGGCCCAATGGGCCCCAGCACCCAGCAACCCATCTATTTAACCCTAACATAATCATAGACAATATACAATGAACAATTATCCCACTAACCAGCAGGCTTCTGGACTGTGGGAGGAAACTGAAACACCTGGAGGAAACTCACACGTTCGCAGGGAATAATGTACAAACCTCAATAAATATGTGCAAATAATCATTATTTGCCACCAGTGTTCTTTTTTCATCACTCCTACAAAATTAATCGGCTTAACTGTACAGCTTTCTATCCATTAATTTTGGACATACCTCACAACTTTCTAATCAGCAATGAAACAATCAGTCAATATGGCATTTTTCACTGAAAATTGACTCAACGTCGTGGACACCAAATTTGAGTGAAGCAATGTTATTGAGCATGACGTTAGTTTAGCTCAACAATGCTGCTGACGTTCTTCAAATGTCAATCTGCTGTATTCCTGTCATTTTCAAAGCCACAGGCTACAGGCAATATTGGCTCTTTTCTTTAAATGTACTGATCTAACCCGAAACAGAAATTTCCATCCTTACTTCATGGACTGGACACAATAAAACCAATCTCCAGTGGAAATTATTGAAAAGGGAAGTTCCTACCCACAGTAAATACATCCAAGTTAATTTTTTAAAACTTTATAAACATAAAAGAATCTAGTCACGAGCAGACATTTCACTCTTGACAAGCTCATTGATAGTTTCAGGCATTGCAAATTAATCTGATGTCATTTTTCATTCTTGACCGGATTTCACACACCTGTGATCATCACTAAAGGACTGGGCGGAAAATTTGTAATCTGTCACCAACATTTTTGTTGGCTAAATTGCTTGGGTAGACAGGAAATTAGAGTAGCTTTTTTCAACAGCTCAGGTTGTGGTCTTTCATAGAAATGGTGCCCATGCAAGCACCGAGCCAAGCACATGAAGTTTAAAAAAAAAAGGGAGCGGATGTTGTATTTGGCTCTGCTTATATTTAACTGCAGCTGTTAAAAAATGTGGCAGCGTTAGAAAATGCAAGCCAGGCATCTGGGTTTAATTAGATGTGTATGTAAGGTAGAAAAGAATTTTTAAACTACTTTGCAAAAATTTGCCAGATTCAATCCTTTTTACTAAACAAAAAGGAGAACATGAATGAGGTTAGCATGCTGGAGGGAAATGTATGGCAGTACTCTTTGCGTCTGTTCCCCCAGGATGACCTTGCCAACAGAGATATGCTGTGAATAGTGGTACTAATTGCCTAGAATACTAAATAAACCTATTCCACAGCAGGTGAATGCAAAAAACAGCTGCGCACTACACCAACAATAGGTGTTCACGCATGATGTAAATGCAAATTAAATAGCAAAAATGGACATTTTTTGAGATAGTCTATAAATTAACTTTGTTTTACATGTTTTTTTTATTTGTTTCAACCACCTTCAGTGCAATTTCTCCAAAGTCACTTTGATCACATGGGCAAAAAGAGATCAAATAGATTTTAATAATATACTTCTTTAAATTTCCTTCCCCCATTCA
This sequence comes from Hypanus sabinus, assembly GCF_030144855.1. Taxonomy (NCBI): domain Eukaryota; kingdom Metazoa; phylum Chordata; class Chondrichthyes; order Myliobatiformes; family Dasyatidae; genus Hypanus; species Hypanus sabinus. The sequence goes on along the minus strand of NC_082716.1, from coordinate 40,970,911 downwards.
TAGAGATGTTACATTGTGGTACAGATATTCTGACATATGGCAAAAGACATACAATAGATAGTGTTAGACTTCCAGTCATTCCATTGTGTTTAGCTGCTGAAACAGAATTAATTCCGTATGATTCATCCAGTTTCAACCTGACATTTATCAATTTTTATTGAAGTTGGAAAGCAAAATTGCTAGAAATACATTAAATTTAAAATAATATATGGCTGTCTAGATGGCTGCTTTTCAGCCTTGGAAACAGTGATTTACTTGGGAATAAAAATGCTAATTGGTTGCTGTTTGCTTCAACTTAATAAAAAGAAAATCACTTCAGGGTAATTTAGCATATTTTATTTTATGGCAGTTGGTAATCTATGACAAAACCTGGAAACCTATTTGTACATTTAATTATTGCAGACTTTTCTGAAGTTGATCTTTGAAGGCAGGTATTCATTTATCGAGGGCTAATGTCTATTTTATTAATATACAGTATCATTATGAACCAACATTGGGTGCCAGTGGAGTGGCTTCAGTGCAGAGTTCATCATTTTCAAGACAAGATATATTCATTCATCTTGATTGGCCAGTTAATAAAATTTTCATCCTCCTGTTAAACAAAGATTTCTAAGCAATCAAAACTCACATTTTTATCAAAAGGCTGCAACAACCCATATTTTCTGGGTGCCTGATGTTGTTTCAGGTAAGTTAGCCACACTTTCTTTCTTTTTTTCACATTGGTTGAATTTTAGTCTTCTTGAAATTCTCTTCACATTGGGTTATTTCCCTGGTGATAGATACCTTCTCTATCTCAGTCGATATGATGGTCTGACTATGAGAGGGTGATAAATGGGACTGGCAATCAGAGTGACCATTTTTATTCTGTCACAAGTATGATATACATCAACATCCCCTATTTTATGTCATCACACAAAGTCAAAATCTATCCCAAAGCAATTTGGTCCATTTCTTCCAGTCCACGCAGCTCTGCTGCACATTGGAGTCCCATGCAATCAAAATGATCAATTGAACTAAATTTCAGCTATGGCAATTGTATACATTTACTCACGGAACGGTCAGAAACATTAGTTGCCTGCCTCTCCAGAGAGACCACCAATTTCTTTAATAAAGCAGCTTTGCTATATTTTCAAGGTTAGCTTGAAGCACAGCAGCATTATAAATTTGGAAGGAAATTGTTTAGAACCAACATGCAAAGAGGTTCAGAGAAGCAACTGGTAAGTCCAGCAAGTTTTGCTTTTATGATAATTTTGAATCATCTAAATACTTTGATGTCTAAGATAATTATGTATAATTCTAAGCACGGTGTTCACCTAGAGGGAAGTGTGTACTTTGTACTAAATAAGGTTATAAAAATACAGGATCAGTTTTGCAGTCTGTACATCTACACTTAACTTGAAAAATTACCCCAGAACATCATTTGTCTTCACAGCATATTCTGATTTAAGGTCATACAGCAAATATTACATTTGATACATTTATAGCAAAAAGGATCAATGCATATTCTCACAAGTGGATCATAACTCCATTCAGCTTCTAATAAAATGTTGTAAAATTATTTTCTATCTGGCATGATCTGCACCAGAAATCTGGTCATTGTGGCAGAAATAATTTAGAGGTGAAATTGTTTTATATTAACAGTGATGCTGCACTGTGGCCCAATCTTATCACTTCTAGCCTGATTGCCTTAAATGGAATAACTCAATTTTTACCTATAACTGACCGCCGTGACCTTGAGATGTTTTTGTATGTACGATAAACTACAATAATCCAACCATAATGGTTCAGCTTCTGGTTCACTCATCAGTCCGGAATGTGAGCCAGAGATCCAGCTTTCAGGTGAGATATGTGAGCAGAGCGGGAAGTTAGGAGACATGGTTTAGACAATGTGCTGGGTATGCTGTTAGAGCCACGGTATGTCTGGAGTTCACGGGGTCAGGAACATAGGTACGTAAGTTGCCAGAGTTAGGTTCTGAAATACTTCCTGCACACTTTAAATTCAATGAGTTCACTGGGACATATACTAAACCAGCATGGAAGAGTTAAATAAAATTGTGTTTAGGTATTAATAGGAGTAATGTCCAATCGTTCAGAAAATCTGCTAGTCTATCACCATCAAGGCCTCAAAAACACTGGATTAAAGGATTTTTATGTGTTGTCAACTCCAGCTCCAATGAATGGGTCCTGTCATCCAAATGCCTGATTTGCATCTCCCCAAGCACATCCTTTACTCCCAGTAGAAGGAAGGGTAGCATACTCTGGTGGGTAAGGGAAACACTTCAAAGATAACATCGCAAGCAGCCTGAAGAAATTCAACAGTACATCTGAAAACTGGGAAGACGTTGTAGTCAAGACGCCCAGAGGAAAACTCTTCAAGAGGGAGCTTGAGAGCGAACTCTCTATTACACAGCGAAGAACAGCAGCTGCGAAGGGAGAGGCTGAACAACCAAAAGTCACAACCACTAGCCTCAGCCACCACTTACACTTGCCTACACTACACAAGAACATGTGGGTTCCAGATCGGCCTCTACAGCACCTGAACACACACCGATAGACAAACCTAAGGAGAATCTCATACTCGACTCAAATATTCACACCATTGTACTTATTATTCCACACCATCAATAACCGTCAATACAATATCTGAAGTGCAATTGGTAAAAAGAGACAAATGGAGAAGGATACATGTCTTTCATCAGACACTGAAGCACTGGGTCAGATGCTTCCTTTTCAGCAATATTAGAAAAGTTAACCTGAAGCTCAGGATGGGGAAAAAGTGCCACAGTGCTTTCTAAAGAGCACAGTTACACGCAGGTCACAGCCGCTGCTTACACTCCAATCAACGTTATTTAAATTAGATTACCCTGGTTATTATTACATCGCTACTCATGGAAGGCGCTTATGCACAAATTTGCTGCCTGTTTCCAGCATTACCACAGTGGCTTAAAAATTATTACAATGGTTGTGAAGAATTTTGATGTTGTAAGTCTTTAAAAAGCCCTATGAGACCTGATTTCTAATGGAATACAATCATTAAATATTCTTCATAGCAAGCATTCTCATTGTTATTAAAAATAAAGTGCATTTGGAGAATTTATTGCACTGCTTAGCTAGCTGGTTTGAAGAGCCTGTTTCCATGCAGTATAGTGGAGTAATATAATTCATATCTAAAGCCATGCTTCCTGTGGTATCCATTTATACTTTGAATTTATAATCAGAGCCAATGAGCATTATTTGCACATTATGAGTAGACTTCCTCCACTGTACTCCACCCCACCTAACCCTTGCCACCTCATCATAAGCAAGTGGATAATCTAATACTAATAGATGGTTTCTGGAGGAGCAAGATCATTCCTGCTCTCTCTGCTTTACCTTGTACAGAAAGGTTACAATAATCTGACATTTTTGAATATTATATAAAATTCAAATATTTATATCAGTAACAAGGATGGAAACTGGTGGAATTTCAATGCAATAAAATTGTATTTAAACAAATCAGCTATACATTTCCTTATTCTCACCTTTTAAATTATACCCAAGGTGCAGATCTAGTTTAACTGCTTTTTAATGCAGAGAAACTATCACTGTAATTCTGTAATAGATAGTGGCAGGAATGATCACAATGAGAAAGACATGGGTAAGGTTAGGAGGCAAACCGGGAATGATGCAAATACAAATGGGAATTAATCTGAGGAGGGCAGAGATGTTGGGAAAATAAAGAGCAAACTATGAGAGCTTGTAGGAAGGCAGATTCAGTGGATAAAGGGATAACTTTCAAAGAACTGAAGTTAACCATGATGCAGAGAGGAAGGAAAAATGGAAGCACAGAAAAATGGAAAACTGACTGTGGATGTGAAATATTTCCCTGAACTATTGGACCATAGAGTTCTACAGCATGGAACCAGGCACTTCTCCATACCACTCTCTTGATGGATGGCAGAATAGAAGGGTACAGAGAAAGTACACAGAAGAGAAATTGAGGCCAGTATAGATTAGTCCTGAAGAAGGGTCTCGGCCTGAAATGTAGATTGTTTATTCACTTCCGTAGACACTGCCCATTCAGCTGAGTTCCTCCAGAATTTTGTGTGTGTTGCTTTGAATTTCCAGCATCTGCAGACTTGAGATCAGCCAGGATCACCTTAAATAGCGGGACAGGCCCAACTACTGCTTGTATTGTATTATGTTCTTCCCAGCTCCACAAAACCCTTGGCCAGATAAGAAAAGTGGAGTGGTGGGGATAGGTCATTAAGTTTAGACAGTTTACTTATTTCACTAACATTATCATCATTAAACTTCAAATATCCAAGCTCTCAATTCAGGAAGAGGTTAATAGATCAATGTCACAGCCTAATGATAGCAGCAGCATAGTGTCATGATCAAAGAGAACAAAGGGTAGATTGCCACCTACATGGTCTGGAAGCCAACAGCAAAAGCAAGGAGTAATGCTGTTTTAAGGGAGAGGTAGAAAGATTCCTGATGAGCAAGAGGATCAAAGGTTAAAAGAGGTTGGTAGAATATGGAATTGAAATTACAGACAGATGAGCCATTTTTTTAGAGAATGGCCGAGCAGGCACATGGGGCTGAGTAATCTACTCCTGCTGTTAACTCCTATGTGGATGTCCCATTTGAGAAAATGCTTACCTGGTTTTTCACCTTCCAATATTAATTGAATTGCAAAGCCTATTTAAAGCTTTCCAAAGTTTTACTTCGTACCAGCAGTCAACATAGAATATCAGTTTGTTCCTTGAGATTTATTGTAGAATTTCAAACTGTCAATGATCCCTATACTTCAGCCATCCTGATATATTCATTCTATTCATAACGTCATATCCAGCCTACATTCTTTCAGGAGATAGTCTCGATCAGCTAACCATATGATTACCTTCAGTTCCTTTCTACAAAGTTGACATCAGTATCACTTTTAATTACCTGTATATATCTTCTCTCTTATTTTGGATATCCTGTTTTTCTCTGTTTTTTTACCACAGTCATGTGTTTGCTCATTTACCCTCCTCCCAATATCTATGCACATATTCAGCATGAGCATCTGTTGTCACCTGGAATCAGGTAAATTATTACCAAAATGTGTTTAAACAGACAGCTTTTCATGCCCATTTGTCATTAACAATAAGCACAGCTGTTTAAACTAACTTCCACTCTCTCAGCCTATCCTCTGACAGCTATTCTGTGTAAACTCTCTGACCTTCTGTGCCGATGAAGATTTTAACCCTTCAGAAAAATTCACATGTACGCATATTTCACCATAGATGAATAACTTATATGATAATGTACATTGCAGAGTACGCCAACTTTCAGTAACTCTGATCATGTCATTGGTTGCTTTGTTAATACCAATTTAGCCTGGAGCAGGTGGTTATTGCACACAGAAGCCTAACCCTTGTCATAAATATTTCTTATGCACCTCTTTCTCCATTTCTCCTTTCTTCTCCAATGTGTCAGCATCTAATCCCTTTTATGAAAGTAACATCATTGTAATTCAGTTCAATTTCAATATTGCTGATGATAAAAAAAAGCTCCTCTGGAGTTGAGATACTACATGAATCCTATTGAAATTTGTTAAAATAACTTTCATTTAGATTTACATAATTTTCAGCATTATTACATTCATGGAAGATGCATTAATTTTTATCTATGTTTTCAGAAGCGAAAAAGCTAGTACGTAGCTCTATCTCATTAATTATTGATAGAAAATCTTAGGCCATATATACTTAATGTTCATCACAAATATGGCAATTCACGGTTAATATAAGTCTTTGATAAATAGACGTAGAACGCGAGGTTAGGTTTAATTGGCAAGGTTGACGATGGGATGATAATCAAATAGAATGCAATATATCAGGGGAGTTGAGAGAAAGAACGCTATTATTAGATCAAAGACCAAATGTCAGATGAATAGGAATGTTATTTTAGGTCCAAATCCAAATTCCCAGAAAGTTAGAGGATCAGAAGAGGAAAAAGGGTGTATTCTTCATTTCTTCATTTCTCAAATAACGTTTGACATTTGAAACATGTTAGTGCCTACAGTGGAACACACAAGTACTTCTGAAGGTAAGTTTTAATTAGACTTATGGACCTTTATGCCCTAGCCAGTTTACTGAGGGCTGAATCTTAAGTTGTATCACTAAGGAGGAATATGTGAAAAAGCAATCCAAATGTCAAGAAATCTCCCCCGCCCCCCACCTCCCTCAGTGAATAGCACTAAACACACTGTTCAGCAGTAACACACTGCACTCTGCTTTTGAAATTTAGTACCATCAGCTCGCATACGCTTGGCAATTACACACTAAGCTGCCAGCAATAACTCCACAGAGATCTCACAGTTAGGAGCTCCTGCTTAAATGTGGAGGATACAAATTTGCAGTGGTTTCCTGGCTGTGCTCCAACAGTGGACTCCACACAGAGAATGAATTTACTAAATTTCTTTCACCTATTTTGGAGAATCTGCCTGCAAGACCTGCAACAGGTTAGGCCTGATTAGGCCTGATGCAGGAACAATGAGCCCATTCATCTGTGTCTATTGAATGGTTACATTTTCAAACTACCAATCTGTGGGAATCATTTGAGAATGTATGAATCTTTGGAAGATGCCAATCAGTGCACTCACTGTTCCCAAAGCAACCTCCTTTAAATCCCCTGGATGAAAGTTTTCAGGGCCTGACAAATTAATTTTTTCAATGCTAGTTTTTATTACTAACTCTACTTTTTGTGAAGTCTTCATTTATTCTAGTCCTTTAGGTCTCTGCTATTTCCAGTAATTTGACTGTGTCTTCTTATTCCATGAGGACTGACAAAAAGTATCCAATTTCTCAGCCATTTTCTTATTCCCAAATATAATTTCTCTTGTTTCACTCTGTAGTGGACCTAATTATCAGAATCAGAATGAGAATCAGTCTAATGTCACCAGTGTATGTCATGAAATTATGAAATTTGTTGTTTTTTACATATATATATTAACTAAGTAATGCAAAAAGAGAGGAATTATAATGAAGAAGTGTTCATGAAATGTTGCATGTATGTCTTCAGGCTCCTGTGCCTCCACCTTGATGGTGACAATGAGAAGAGGGTATGTCCGGGGTGATGGGGGTGGGTGGGTCCTGAATGACGGATGCTGCCTTTTGAAGGTGTCCTGGATGCTGGGGAGGCTAGTGCTCACAATGGAGCTGATAGAGTTCACAACGTTCTGCAGCTTTACCCCTCCATACCAGACAGTGATGCAACTGGTTAGAATGCTCTCCATGGTACACCTGTAGAAACTTGTGGATGTCTTTGGTGACATACTAATTCTCTCAAACTCCTAATGATGTATAGCCACTGACGTTGCCTTCTTTGTAATTGAATCAATATGTTGGGTCCTGGATAGATCTTCTTAGATGTTGACACCCAGGAACTTAAAACTGCTAACTCTTTCCACTGCTGATCCCTTAATTTTCCCTTCCTGAAGTCCACAATCAATTCCTTGACCTTACTGACATTGAGTGCAAGGTTGTTGCTGTGAGACCACTCAATCAGCTGATTTATCTCACACCTGTATGCCTCCCCATTACCGTCTGAAATTCTGTCAATGATAGTTGTGTTATCAGTATCTGTATAGATGGTGCCTAGCCACACAGTTGTGGGTGCAGAGAGAGAGTAGGACTGTGTACAAAGCACACACCCTTGAGGTGCGTCAGTGTTGATAGTCAGCAAGGAAGAGGAGTTATTTCCAAACTACATCCATTGTAGATCTATTGTGGTGATAAGCAAATTACAGCGAGTCTAGGTCCTCGCTTAGGTAGGAGTTGATTCTATCCATGACCAATCTCTTAAAGCATTTCATCACAGTAGATTTGAGTGCCGCTGGGTGATAATTACTGAGGCAGCTCACCATGCTCTTCTTGGGCACTGGTATGATTGTCACCCTTTTGAAGTATATGGGAACCTGCAACTGCAGCGGTAAGAGATTAAAGATGTCCTTGAACCCTTCCACCAGTTAGTTGGCACAGGTTTTAAGAGTCCCACCAGGTACACCATTAAGGCCTGATGTCTTGCAAGGGTTCACCCACCTGCAATATTTCTAACATCAGCCTCCAAGACAGAAATCATTGGGTCACCGGATGCTGTGGGGATGATTAACATTAGCTAATCAATACCTTTTTATATATCAAATCAGAATAAATCAATATTTATTTACAGTCAGATTTTAAGTTTGATACTGAATGAGGGAAGGAAGCTTCATAAGTTTTAAATTAGATAATCGGGTTCTGAGAGGCTGTTAATCATTGATTATTTTTTTAGATTTCCATTAAAACAACCGCTGTATTTCATTCACAAAAGTTCCATGTTCTTAAATTTCACAGTGAGAATAATGCAGTGTTGAAATTATCTTAAAATTCCAGATTTTATATTAATCATAGCAACAAATGCAAAACAGTGTATGAGGCGGAGAACCACACTGGTAGCAACATCTGGATCGACATTTTTTTTTACTCCAGATGTGCTAACAGCAAATGTTTCTGTTGTTACAAATTCCAGTCTGTAATTGGGATAAAGTAACACTGAGATTCTGTCTGATTAAGGAATTAAAGCTTATCACATCACAGAGGCATTTTAATTACCCCATTTCCATTTCCAGATCCAATACCACCATCTCAAAGATATTTGAAGAAAAATTATGTCCTAAATTACTGGCATTATTCTGTAGTTAAGCAAATCTAACATTTTTGAATTGAATCTGAAGAAGTAGGTGAAGTTAAATATTTGAGTTAGGGAGCCCTTGCTTTGTTTCCTTAATAACTCCCAAATGGTTTTCCCAATTTTTTAGATGACCAACTCAGATGGAATGCAAGTATACTGTTTGAATTATGACCTGGAAATTGGTCTACACCAATTTTTTTGGCATATTATTGTGGGTCGCCCTATACTACTTATGAAACTTACAGGAAGATGAGAACTTCAAATACAAAATTCATGGAAGAACTTTATCAGGTTTCCCGGTGTAACTCTATTGTTTTCAGTATGGCATCCCCTTGCTGCATTGGATCAGCAGGTACAATAACTGCAAACAGCGTATAAAGGATCATACTGTTTTTACAACACTGGGGACAGTTGTGATGAATAAGATGATGGATAGTAGGAAATTGCTTCCAGTTTTATTTTATTTTTATTACAGTGTGGAATTGGCCCTACCAGCCTAACAAGTCTCACAGCCCAGCCAGCTGCCAATTTAACATTCGACAACTTACAATGACCAATTAGCCTACCAACCAGTACGTCATTGGAGTATGGGAAGAAACTGGAGGAATAGGGTAGTTAAGAAAGCTTATGGAGTGTTAGCTTTCATAAGTCAAGGGATAGAGTTTAAGAGTCGTGGGGTAATGATGCAGCTCTATAAAACTCAGGTTAGGCCACACTTGGAGTACTGTGTCCAGTTCTGGTCGCCTCACTATAGGAAGGATATGGAAGCATTAGAAAGGGTACAAAGGAGATTTATGAGGATACTGCCTGGTTTTGAGAGTAAGCATTGTGATCAGAGATTAAGGAAGCTAGGGCTTTACTCTCTGGAGAAAAGGAGGATGAGAGGAGACATGATAGAAGTATATGAGATATTAAGAGGAATGGATGGAGTGAACAGCCAGCGCCTCTTCCCCAGGGCTCAAGGGGGATATTAGAGGAAGGTTTTTTTATTCAGAGAGTGGTTGGTGCGTGGAATGCACTGCCTGAGTCAATGGTGGAGGCAGATACACTAGTGAAATTTAAGAGACTACTACACAGGTATATGGAGGAATTTAAGGTGGAGGGTTATATGGGGGGGGCAGGGTTTAAGGGTCGGCACAGCCTGGTCATCCCCTGGTACGAATGGCCTGTACTGTGCTGTATTGTTCTTAGTTCTTTGTTCTTCGAAACACACACTGATCATAGGGAGAACATGCAAACTCCTTTTATAGGACACCGAATTGAACTTTGAACTTCGAACGTCCTGATCTGTAATAGCATTGATCTGTGGCGCTTTTGGGAAAGGGTGGGTGGTACGAATCAGGACACTTCAACTGGCCAAAGAAGAGAAGTGTCCAGAGAGAAAGGAAGAATGCTCTTTCTCTAACTGTGCAGAGGGATCCTCATAGATTGCAGCCATGAGTTCCAAATTGCAAGTTGACAGGGAGGCTTCTTTAGGGACATTAGTGAATATGCTGGAATGTATGTATATTGAAGAGGCTTGCAATGTATCCTGCCATGCCCCACTCTGACGTTCTTGTGAACTGAAGGAAAACTACATGACGTTTCCATTTTTAGAATACAGAATTTTGATGACTCCCTTAATGCAGCTGTGAGACGTGTGCAGCAGAGATCAGCAGCAAAGGCTAGTGTGAACCTGAAACCAGAAACTTTAGAAAGACTGAACTTCATCTCCCATATTAGTGTTACTCTTTCCCTACCTCTGGTACAAGGCTGAAACAAAATCTGAAGTAGAATCACTTTGGTGAAATCCAAACTACAGGAACATCAAAAGATTGTTGGGGAGTGGACACGCTGTCAAAGATACCTTGCATCACTGCTGCTTATTGAAAGCACAATGGTGGGGTGGCACTTGGCTAGAAAAGATCTGTCCTGATTTTTACTGAATGGGACATTTTTGGTCAATATTGCACAATGGCAAATAGACGTTAGTGTTGTAGCAAAAGTGGAACAACTTTGAGGATATAGCATCTAATTCTAGAACCCGAGTCTTCAGCATCTTCCACTGGGATATCGATGAAGCCCATTGCTTTTGTTGCATCTGGTCCTCTCTGCAAAGATGGGGTGAATCAAATTAATTGACCACTGGCCTCCTTGTTGCTGGGGGCCACAAGAGTGGATCAATCTCTGTGCCTCCTTGGCTGAAGGAAGTTGCATATATTTCACTACCACCCTTTCCATTCATGTTGGGCTCTGCCACCATCATCAATAACGGGATTTTCACGGATTCTCCTTTGACTATTAGCTGTTCAATTTTCTACCACCATCAGATGCAACCAGCAAGCTTTGTTCCAATGTGTTTCTTGTGGAGGCACTGAACACTGGCTCCAACCTTCTACTTCTACTGAGATTCAGTTGTAGCTCCACCAGGCCTTCAAGTATATAATATTTACAAAACTCACCCAAAACATGCTCTCTTCTAATTATTACCATCAGAGAGGAGGGACTGGAGCCTGAAAGCACACACTCAACATTTTAGGAACATCTATTTCCCTTCCACCATCAGATTTCCAAATGGACAATAAGCCAGCCCATGAATTTTTTCTCCTTTTGCACTACTTAATTAATTTAATTTTTAATGTTTCAAATATATATCTCTTAATTTAATTTATAAATTTTCAATGTATTGCACAGTAGGTCTGCCTCAAAACAACAAATTTCATGAGATATGTCAGTGATACAAACCTAATTATGATTCTGAGGTAATACTGAGAATGATTTTTACAATAATATTGAGCAATGGTGCTACAGATTAGGGGCAACTATCTGGTCACCTGGCAACTGAGGACATAGAAGGAAACTAGAGCATCTAACTGAAAATCATGCAGTCATAGGGAGAATGATGATGTTCTGCTGAAGTAGAACAAAAGGTCAGAATTGAATTTGGTTCACTGGAGCTATGAAGTTGTACCTCTGATAACTGTGCCACACTGGCAGTCACTGTTGGTTTACATTTTCTACTCTCCAGTTTGTCAGAACATTAACAAATACAGAGAATTTTGGAAGAATATAAACTGAACATCCATTATCTCCACTCAGATTCGGATCGGTTCATTGTCATTACACTAGGGTGCAAAGAAATATATCACAAGCATAAAGTTCAGAGTAAACTATAGACAGGGTAATATTAAATGCAGCAATAAATAGTGATGACCACAAAAAAGCAGAATATTGCAAAGTACAGGAGTGCAAACTGAAGTCGTGCATCAAAATGCTAAATAATATTTTTGTTGTTTGTCAGTCTTTTTCCCAAATTATATGTGTTCTTTATTTTCCTGTAAATGTCTCAAAAGAATGAATCTCAAGGTAGTATATACTGTGCACATACTTTGATAATACAGTTTGTTTGAGTCTTTCAAAAATCCCAGCATGCAAGTCATCAGGTCTTGGACTTCTATTGCCTTCGTTCCAATTAATTTCTCCAAAATTAATTTGTCTACTAATGCTAATTTCTTTGAGCACCTAAGTCACTGTAGTGCACTGCTTCTGATAAAGAGACCCACATTAACTTTAACTAATCATTTCCTTTTCATATAAACAGAAAAACTTTTAAAACCCTGCTCATGTTTCTTGCTGATTACTTTATTTTACTTTCCTTTTCTTTATCGATACAGCATTGCTGAATTTTGACTTTTTTCCAATTCCCACAGCCATTGCTTTTTTTGGCTATGTTAACCTTTTCCTTTGATCTAATACTATGCTTAATTTTTTTTGATAGCCAGGGCTGGACCACCTTTCCTGTTTTGTTTTGCCTTAGGATATATATTACTTGTAAAGTATGTATTAACTCTTTAAATATTAGCCAATGCTTGTTTACTCTAATAATTTCTAATGTAATTTCCTGGCCTACTATAGCTGACACATACCTTATGCCTTCGTAAAAGCTTTATTCAGATTTCAGACTGAACTAAATCACTTTCATTTACTGCTTTATAAAAAATCAATAACATTGTGAGCATTGTTCCTTCAACGTTTTTTCGCTATCAAATCATCAATTATTCCTTTCTTAGTACTCAATATCAGAACTAAAATTGACAGATAATCCAATATAGAATATATTTTAGGTTAATGCAGAGGAAACATCCCAGAAATATAACATATCTGTTTTCATTATAAAAAAACAAATTTAAAGTAATTTTAAATACAAAAAAATCATTTGATAACAGTTATTTTTGACATGGATCCACTTCTAGGAACAAACAGCCTTAAACATGGGGGCTAGGCCTAGTGTGACCAAGTACAATATCATCCAACAAACACAAATATGATATTGAAATTTCATTTTAAGGTAATTTTTGATCTACTCTAATTTAGCTATTTCCACTTTTAAAGAAGACAGCCACATATCCAAAACACAACAGGAGGAATAGTTGTCCTAATATCATTAGCATTAAACAGACATTGGGGATTCTGCCTTGAAGTCCAGTAAAGGTTATGTTAAAATGGGATTAGAGTATTCTTTTCAAAATTTGCTGTTCAGTCTTTCAGAGTGACTGTAGGACTGTAAAAGTTTAAAAAGGATATGCAATGCAGTCACTCACCTCTAACATCATCCCTGCCAATCATATGACCTCTATCACCAAGAACGACAAGGATACCATCACCTGTAGGTTTTCTCTCCAAATCACACCGGATTGATTTCAGGTTCAAGTTTCAATTTTATTATCATGGGCAACTTAAATTAACATAAATTATACATGACTTTTACATAACAGAATAAACATAATTTTAGTGCAAGATGTAAGAGATATGATCCTTTAAACCTAAGGAGTATGTTTATAGTGCATCAACGTTGTATGCATTAAATTGTCTCTTCCACATAACAAGAGCCAAGAGTCATACAGCAAGGAAACAGGTCCTTCAGATCACCAAACATCCATTTACTTTAATGCTTACATTATCCTCCCCAGACTATCATCACCCGAAACAGATTTGCCATGATCTTACATAATATTGTCTACTAGCACACATCTTTTGCACATGAGAGGAAACCAGAACACCTGGAAGAAACTCATGTAGTCACAGGGAGAATGTGCTAACTCCATTCAGACATCACACAAGATCGGAATTGAGCCTGGATCTCTGGTATCCTGACCTCTGCAAGAGACAGGCAACTGTTGGTGGACCTCGAAAGGCAGCTGAGGTTCCCCGACCATATCGCAGCCACCACCCTGCGACCAGACATTGTCCCTGTGTCTAAGTCTACGAAGCAGGTGGTGATGCTGGAGCTGATAGTCCCATGGGAAGATCACTTGGAACAGGCCTTTGAAAGGAAGCTCTCCAAGTACACAGGACTGGTCAGCAACTGCCAACAGGCTGGATGGAGAGCGAGATGTCTCCCAGTGGAGGTTGGTTGTAGGGGATTTGCAGCCCATTCCTTAGCCAGAGCTACAGCAATTTGGGCATTGAGGGAGAGAGGAAGAGGAGAGCCATCCGCAGTACCACCGATGCAGCAGAGAGGTCCTCGAGGTGGCTGTGGCTCAAGAGAGGGGAGCCATGGAGTCATGTGTAGCCAGTCATCTGGACACAAGCTGGGGTCTGATCAGCCCCGGCTGGGTCACCTGGAGAAGGGTGTATGATGTTGAAAGATCTGAAACACCCGATGATCCCAGGAACATCACTGATGATGTGTCCAGAAGCATCAGTAGATGTACGCACACAGCTGTGATTGAACCTTACCCTTTCCCGAATAAAACTGAGCCACCAGCTATCTTTATTGTCATTTGCATCTGAAGCCACAGCCTTGGTGCTTGAACAAATTGAGAAACTAAACAAGGGAAGCATTTGGTCTGGCCTAATCTCTGACCCTTTTTGCTGCCAACTCTAACTCTTTCTTGAGAGACATCTCCTGACTATGGTTTCTGTTAAGAACCTGAAAAGTTCATTGCAGAACCCAGCAGTCTTGGCATGAGTAACGCACCCCAGCTACTGGAGGAACTCAGCAGGTCAGGCAACATTTATGGAAAAGAATAAGCTCACTGATAGAGTAGACCTGCAGTTCTTTAAGTCCTTAACGTCCAGCAGAATTTTGTGATTGTAAAAAAATATTTTTATAAAAGGCAATTATACTTTGGGTTGACCTTGTAGAAGCTGCTGTGACCAAATGCACCGGCATCTTACCGGAAGTCAATGTACCGATGCATTGAGTCCCAAATTGGAAAGATGGTGTTTGTTCAGTCCATATTATAAGGTGAATTGTTTTGATTACCATTATTAAATAATTGTAGTTAATGAAAATTAATGTCAAAGTGAATTTTGACTGCCCCTTTACAGAAGAGCCGCATATTCATTAAGCACTCATGTTGAATAACATTGAAGACCTTCAAGTATAAAGTGAATAAGGTATTCTTCACTCTTTTCCTCATGGTATTCACAATTTTTATTCAAAGGACCTGTTCTAGAGATCAACCAAAGCAAGTATGTCTCGTTTATATGTACTTAACTGATTAAAAAAGTATTTTATGCACAAATATCCATCCTCCCTTCTGAAAAAACAGCTCTATTTTTCAAACACAGCATGCACTCACCTAGAGCACAGGATAGTAGATTGTTTGCACATTTTCATGTTTATATTCTAACTTAAACTATGGTAATAAAAATTAAATTGAACTTAACATTGTGTTGCTTTTCACTGGACTCAGGCCTGTCAAATTATTTTTTGAAACTTTGTACTTTTTGCAGTAAAAAATGTTCGTGCAATGCTGGAACAATGTTACAGACTTTTTTCCCCTCTCACATTATATTTTAAAATTTTATGGGTAGGAATTAATAGTACACTGACTCTTGGTTGTGCTGGGCAGTAAGTTTGAGATTTGTCTTGGGACAGTACATCCAAAACAATCACTGTCAAGTAGCCCAAGAGTGGAACCAAGATAATTTTCATTTCTGAATCAGGTTTAATATCACTGGCATATGTCTTGAGATTTGTTGTTTTGTGATACATTGTAATACATAACAATAAAAAAGATACAAATTACAATAAGTATATATAAAAAATTAAATTAATTAAGTAGTACTAAAAGGGAGGAAAAATCACACTAAGGTAGTGTTCATGGGTTTATTGTCCATTCAGAAATCTGTTGGCAGAGGGGAAGATGCTGTTTCTGATATGTTGACCGTGTGTTTCATGAAATTTGTTGCTTTGCAGCAGCAATGCAATTCGAGATATAGAACAGTGCAGCGTAGTACACACATTTCAGATGTTGTGCTGACCTTTTAACCTACCCCAAGATCAATCTAACCCTTCATTCTCATATACCTTTCCCCAACCTATTTCTTTCATCCATGTACTTATCTAAAAGTCTTTTAAATATCACTCACAAAATGCTGTAAGAACTCAGCAGGCCAGGCAACATCTATGGAAAAGAGTATTTCTGATGTTTTGGGCCAAAAACCTTCAGCAGGACCTGCTAAATTCCTCCAGTATTTTGCTTGTGCTGCTTGGATTTCCAACATCTGCAGATTTTCTCTGGTTTTCAAATATCACTAATGTATCTACCCAATCCACTAATCCCAGCAGTGCATTCCATGCAGTTATCGCCCTCTGTTTGGAATTGACATGCCCACAGAAGGCACAGGGTCATAGCAGATGGGGTGTATTCTGACTGATGATGTATAAGATAATGAGACATGGATACAGACGACCACCAGCACCTATTCCACAGGAAATGACTAATACTAGAGGACATACTTTTAAGTAGATTGGAGTAAAGTATTGGAGATATGTCAGGAGTAGGTATTTTTTGTTACACAGGGTGTGTCAGAGGATACAGAGAGTGAACATAGAGAGTTACATAGAGAATGGGCTCAGAGATGTTTGAGGTAGCTATTTTTTTGTTACACAGGAAGTGGACACATTGTTGCTCCTCGCCTATGAGTCTGCTGGGTGCTCTATGGTATCTGGTGCTCCAGATACATACTTCTCTATATCAGTGAGATCTGATGTAGATTGGGAGATCACTTCATCAACCATCTTCACTAAATCCTCCACAACAGGTGGGAACTCCTGATAACCACCTGGTTGAATTCTACTTCCCATTCCCATTCCAACATGTTGGCCCATTGGCCCCTCTACTCCCACTCTCAGTTTGGAAGAACAACAACTCATATTCCAGCTGGGTAGCCTCCAACCTGATGCCATGAACATTGATTTGCCCAACTTCTGATAATGTCTCCTCCCTGTCCCTTTTCTCTTTTTCAACTTCCTATTCAGGATCCCCTCTTACCCTTTCTCTTTTCCTTCCCTGCCCATCACCTCCCACTGGTCCACCTCCTCCTTCCCTTTCTGTCCACTTTCCTTTCCCATGAGAATCCTTCTTCTGCAGCCCTTTACCTTTTCCACCTTGCAGCTTCAAACTTCGTCCGCTTCTCCCTCCCACCCACCCGACTTTGCCTATCACCATCCGACTTGTACTTCTTCCCCTCACCCCACCTTCTTCTTTTCAGTATTATTTGAGAAATACTGTAAATATATTGTTTGATTAAGCATTCCTTACAGTTTGCATAATTCATTATGGATTATATGTAAAAGTATGTGAAAGGACTATGTCATCATGCCACCACATCATACTGGAGCACCTCACTAAAGTAAACTTAAATAGACATGTTATCCCCAGGCTCTTGTGTTTTTCTTTTGATTAGTTTCAAAGCTATAAAACAAAACAGTGGCAATGAGGAAGTTTTAAAACAAAGCCACCTACCAATTGAAGCACAGCACATTTTTTTCTTCGGAATGGGACAGTGACAGTCAGGTTAAAAAGAGGCAGAACGCAGCTTCAGGTGATAATAAAAAATCAATTTTAAAAGGGCAGAAATAGCTGGCTATATCAGAAAGATTGACACATTTGATTGCACAACAGATAACTGGGGGATGTATACTGAATGAATTGAACTGTATGTTTAAGCAAAGGGAATAGCCAATGAGAAACAAGTGCCTGTTTTGCTGAGCGGAATTGGTGGAAAAGTATAGATTGCTTAGAAGTTTTACTATTCCAACCAAAACAGAATAAATAAACTTTGCTGATATCGTGAAAGTAATGCAGGAACTATTAGAACCACAACCATTGTTGTACATGGAATGTTTCAGCTGAATCAAAAGAAAAGAGAGTCCATTTCAGCTTACGTGGCTGAATTGCAGAAATTGTCCAAACATTTCCTGTTCAATAATGGGCTTAATGATGCATTGAGATCATTTAGTTTGGGGAAGCTTTCAAGAAAACATTCAAAAATGGCTCCTACCTGACGCAGAACTCACATTTGAAAAAGCAGCTGAAATTGCCGTATCAGTAGAAACAGAGTCAGAAATGAACATGAGCATAAACAACATTGCAAAATCGAAACAAGAACCTGCCTGGGCAAACGAATTTTTTTACTGTTGTGGCAGGGGCTCACAGAAACCTCACCAATGTAGGTTTAAAGGCCAAACTTGCAAAAAATGCAACAACGTAGGACACATACAAGGAGCATGGCAGGGAGACAAAAACAAATGAATTGAACAGGGTAGAGAAAATGATAAGAATTCATGTTGCAGTTTCAAAAAAGGCACTAATCTAAGTACTGTTGATGAAAGATCTAATAATGATGAGAGTCCAAACTACTTTTCACTATAAACATTTACTAAGGGCTTTATTGCTCCAATAGGCTTCTTTTTGGAGTAGCATCTGCACCTGCAGTCTGGCAGAAAGCTATGGACCAGGTGCTGCAAGGCTGCCCAGGCACTCAGTGTTACCTGGATGACATCATTGTTACTGCTGAGGATGTCAAGGAACATCTCCAAACTCTCAAGACAGTGTTAAAATGATCAGAATTTTATGGGCTCAGAGCACAATGCAAAAAGCGTGAATTCTTTAAACCATGCATTACTTACACGGTCACATCATTGACACGCAAGAAACACAAGTGGGCTGAGAATATTCAAGCAATGGTGGATGCCCCTAAGGCCAATGGACATGACACAGTTATGATCCTTTTGAGGATGTGTCAAATACTATGACAGGTTCCTGCCAAACCTGGCTACAGTGCTCCACCCATGGAATTCATTACTACAGACTGAGAAGAATGGGCAATGGACAATGCAGTGTGAGATGGCTTTTAATTATGCGAAAGTTTGAAGTTAGTAACTCATTTCCTTCTACCTTAGGCCACAAACATATCAATCACCCCTGCTGTGGACACTTTCTGGAGGTCCAAGATACGTATGCTCCACGACCGCTAGACTGACTGTGCAAATGTAGAAAGGGACTATGTTGAAAAATAAATATGCTAGGTTTTCTAAAACTGACCCCTTCTACCATAGGCCACAAACTGATCAATCACCCCTCATACCATCTGTATTAAGTAGCCAGGGAACTAGATTACATAGAGGCCGAATGAATTATTTCCAAGGTTGAGTGGACCCTATTGGCAACACTAGCAGTTCCAGTAGGCAAGTCCGATAGGTACATCAGGCTTTGTGATGAATTTAAGGTCACCATCAACCCAGTACTGGAAGTAGATCAGTCCCCTCTGCCCAGGATAGAAGATATCTTTGCAAACCTTTCTGGAGGGAAACACTTCAGCAAAGTGTCCTTTGCTGAGGCCAACCTACAGGTGGAGATGCAAGGAGAGACCTTTATTATTATAGTCAGCCTAACGTTGGAGTAGTGTCTGCACCTGCACTCTGGCAAAAAGCTATGGGCCAGGTGCTGTGAGGTTGCCCAGGCACTCAGTGTTATCTGGATGTCATCATTGTTGCCAGGAAGGACAACATGGAACATCTCTAAAGTCTCAAGGCAGTGTTAAAAGGATTAGTTAATGGGCTCAGAGGACAATACAACAAAAGTGAGTTCATTAAACTAAACATCAGTTGCTGCGGTCACACCATCAACGAACATGTATTACACAGGTATGCTGAGTAAGGTCAGGCAGTGGTGGATGCCCCAAAGATAAAGGACATGACACAGTTTTGGTCCCTTTTGAAATTTGTCAATTAATATAACAGATTCCTGCCAAACCTGGCTACTATGGTCCACTCCTTGAACGCATTACTGCAGATCAGGAAGAAATAGCAATGGATAAAGCAGTGTGATACGGCCTTCCAAAAGGCAAAGGAAATGGTGACATCAGCCACTGTACTCATTCATTGTGATCCACATCATCTGGTGAAGCTTGCCTGTGATGCCTGGCCTCATAGTACAGGTGTAGTCATGTCACATGAGTGGTGGATGTGAAAACTACATTGTCTTTGCATCAAAATGACTCACAGATTGACAGAAAGCCCTTGTGTATGGTTTGAGGTGTAAAACTTTTCAACCAGTACTGTCTGGGAGTTTACCCTTATTACTGATCATCAACCACTAGTCTACAGTCTACAGAATGGTGTTCCACTAACTGCAGCAACACAAATGCAGATATGGGCTCTGTTTCTTGGAGGACACAATTACAAGATCGAGTTCATGAGGACAACTAAACAACTAATCATAGAAATGCCGATGGGTTGTCCTATTCACCCTTGGAAAAGGAAATACCTGAAAAATTTACAGAAGAGAGCACTCCTGGTGAGGTATTCTCCCTAAAACAAATAAAAAGACATATTTCAGCAGAGATGATCCAAAGGGAAACAGACGAAGAGCCCATACTGTCTCTGGTCTACATGGCAACCTAAAATGGCTGGAATGTGTAGCAGCAATTCCTGTTCCCCATTTTTACCAGTGCTGGGATGAATTTGTCTTTGACGTGGTTGTCTTATGCAGGGATTTAGAGTTGTTGTATCATCTAAGCTGAGAGCTAAAATGTTGGAAGAATCATATGCCAGTCATTTAGGTGTGGTCAAAATGAAAGCATTGGCTAATTTTTTGTCTGGTGACCTGATATAGATCAGCAGATTGAGCAACATGGCACACACTGTACAAGATACCAAAACATCCAGAAGATGCCAAGAGTAGTACCTCTTCATCTCTGGGAATGGCCTGCTTTGCCCTGGCAGAGAATTCATGGGGATTTTGTTGGACTATACATATGCATAAAGTTCTTGGTAGTAGTGGATTCAGCAACAAGCTTAACACATTCCTTTTCTTTCCAAACAACACACACAAAATGCTGGTGTAACACAGCAGGCCAGGATGTCACAGTCAGAGAAGGGTCTCGGCCCGAAATGTCGACAGTGCTTCTCCCTATCGATGCTGCCTGGCCTGCTGTGTTCCACCAGCATCTTGTGTGTGTTGCTTGAATTTCCAGCATCTGCAGATTTCCTCGTGCTTGCCCTTTTCTTTCCAATTCTGATGAATGGCCTTGGCCTGAAATGTAAACTGTTTATTCCCATCTAGAGGTGCTGCCTGACCGGCTGAGTTCCTCCCGTGTTTTATGTGTTACTCTGGATTTCCAGCATCTTCAGAAGCTCCTGTGTTTATTAAATGGTGATTCCCACTAATGCTGTTTTAAAAATCTTGCAAATCATGCAATTGACGATTGCAGTGTCAGAATCAGAATCAGGTTTATTATCACTGGGATGTGACGTGAAACGTTAAAATGTAGGGTGACACACAATGCTTCTGTTAACCACCTTAGAGTGTGGTAAAGCAATTTATTAACTATTGTTTAAATAAAATAGATGCAAGCACTTTGTATTTACTTTCATTTTAGTAAATACCTTCTCTTACTCATCATTATTGCAAGACTTTTTCCAAGCTACCCAGAAGAATTCAGAGTTCAGTCTTGATTTTCCATTATTTCAAATTAAAGCAGTACTTTTACTTGTCTCTAAAGTTTATATTAATACTTAGATATACTTCAGGTAAAAGTAAGATGGAGATTTGACCAATTACCAAGAAGAAGTTGTGGCAACACCATCACCTTCCCACAATTTCCATCAGTTCCATGAAAATCTTTTATACTGTTATGCAGAGCACTGAGCTTAGTGCAGTCACTGCAAAGGCTCGGTGGGAACGGACCAGTCTACAAGCTTCCGGACAGGGAGGAAGCCATTCAATTACCATAGTACTGTTCCAGCCCAGGGGACCACATGAGTAGTAATGGTGCTATTGTTTTTAAACTGTAATTTAACTCCACTTAGCACATGCCGTACAAATGTAAGAATGAAAAAGTGCTGAACTGTATATTCTTGTAAATATTTCTTATTATGATTAAAGTTTATTTTGGATAAATAAGCAAACAGATGAATGAATAAAATAGATAGATAGATAGATAGATAGATAGATAGATAGAGAGATAGATAGAGAGATACAGTAGATGAAGATACCGCTGTACTGTAGTTGTCAAGGGAAGAGATCCTTAAGACTGAGACTTGTTTCCCATGATTGTAAAAGTAAAGACACAGTAGCTGTGATGTCTTCAGGTAGTTTGTGTCAATATTAAAATACCTGTCACATTTTAACAATGCATCATATTTTTGCACAGGGATACTGATGGATATGTAATACTTAACATCTCAGACTGCATTTAGAATGGTGCTGTATTTTAGATTTCTGCAGGAAAGAAAAGTTCATGAGGTTGGAAGTAACATATTGGTGTGGATAGAAAATGGACTGACTGAGTTATAATTTATATTAGTGACTCGGATGAAGTTGATTGCTCAATATTTTGATAGCTGGGAGATTGATTTAGGAAAGTAAGTTGTGAAGATTATGTGAGGAGGCTGCAAAGAGAATCAGAATCAGGTTTAATATGGGTTAAATGCCCATTCAGAAATCTGATGGTAGAGGGTTTCTAAAATGCTGAGAGGCTGTTTTTTCATGCTCCTATATCTCCTGCTTGATGGTAGTGATGAGAAGAGGACATATCCTGGGCTGTAAGATCATAAGATACAGGAGCAGAATTAGGCCATTTGGCTCTGCCAAATAGATAGTAAATGGCTGAACTATTTTCCTTCTCAGTCCCAATCTCCAACTTCCTCCCCTATCTTTTCATGCCCTGACTAATCAAGAGTCTATCAACCTCTGCCTTAAGTAGACCCAATGACTTCGTCTCCACAGCTGCCTGTGGCAATGAATTTCACAGATTCACCACTCTTGGCTAAAGAAATTCCTCTTCATTTTTGTTCTAAAAGGAAGCCCCTCTAACTAAGGCTGTGTCCCCTGGTCTTAGATTCCTCCACCAAAGGAAACATCCTCTCCATATCCACTCTGTTGAAGCCTTTCAACATTTGATGGGTTTCAATGCAGTCATCCTTCATTCTTCTGAATTCCAGTGAATACAAGCCCAGTGTCATCAAACACTCTTCATAAAACAAACTTTTGCAATCCTGGAGTCATTTTCATGAACCTCCTTTGAACCAGCTCCAATGTCAGCATCTCCCTTTCTCAGATACGTGGCCCAAAACTGCTCACAATACTCCAAGTGAGGCCTCACCGGTGCTTTATAAGCCTCAACATTAGATCCTTACTTTTATATTCTAGTCCTCTAAAAAATGAATGCTAACATTGCTTTTGCCTTCCTCACCGTCAACTCAACATACAAATTAACCTTTAGGGAATCCTGCACAAGGAGTCCCAAATTCCTTATGGAATCCTTAATGATAGATGCCACCTTTTAGAGAGATACAGGTAGGCCAGGTGAATGGGCAAAGAGTTTTGTTAAAATACGAAATTCCAATTTGGCAGGGAAGATAAAATTATATATATATATATAACTTTATATAAAATATAATACAATAATGCTTCATTTAAATGAAAACTTGTAGAATTCTGTGATGCAAAGGAGTCTATCTGTCCTTAGATCTCATTCACAAAAGGCTAGTATAAATGTACTACAAGTAATAGAGAAAGCTAATATAATGTTAATTCAATGGCAGAGAGATTATGCTTCAGTTGTAAAGGGCATGGTGAAATCATAACTGAATTGCTGTTTATAGCACTGAGAAGTTACTACAACTTAAGCAACAGAGAATTCCGTGCAATGGGAGTTTTGTCCTTTAAGGAAAGATAAGAGGACTAGACTTAACACATTGAAATTGTGAAGAGTACAGGATGATTTTATTGAAGTGTATAATATCCTCAAAGGTTTTGGCAGGGTGAAAATGGAGAGCCTATTTCCTCTTGTGAGACGATCGTTTAAAAACAAGGAGTTGTTCATTTAAGATAGAGATGAGGTGAAATTTTTCTCTCAGAGAGTTATGTCCCCTTCTAAGGAGGTATCAGAATGTGTGATTTCTTTGGACGCTGAGAAGGCTTTTGATTGGGTTGAATGGAATTATTTATTTAAAACTTTAGAAAAATTTAATTTTGGGCCCAATTTTATTCAATGGATTAAATTACTGTATCTATCTCCTTCTGCCAGGGTCCTTATTAATTTTCAGTATTCCAAACCTTTTAAACTTCAATGACTAGACAAGGTTGGCCCCTGAGCCCTTTGCTCTTTAAGTTGGCCTTAGAACCCTTAGCCATTGCTTTTCGAGAATCTAATGATATTACTGGTATTCTAAGGACAGGGACTGTTCATAAAGTTTTGCTTTATGCTGATGACCTATTGCTTTTTATTTCAAACGTCGAGACTTCACTACCTCCTGTGCTTTCTCTACTTTCTTATTTTAGCCAGTTTTCAGGATACAAACTGAATTTACATAAGAGTGAACTTTTTCCTCTGAATAATTTGTCATCAATTAATACTAACAATTGTAAAAAAAATCAATTTACCTATTTGGGTATAACAATTACCAGGAATTATAAACACCTATTTAATGAAAATTTTCTTACCTTACTGAATTTTGTAAAAAGGACACTATCAAACTGGTCACCTCTTTTGTTATCCTTGATTGGCTGAATCAACTCTATTAAAATGAACATTTTACCTAAATTTATATACCTTTTTCAGGCATTACCTGTTTTTATTCCTAAATCTTTTTTTGATTCTCTCGATTCTATTATATCTTCCTGTATATGGAAAAACAAACATTCTTGACTAAATAAAGTTCATCTTCAAAAATCTAAGAAGAATGGAGGTTTAGCTTTACCAAATTTTAGGTTTCATTATTGGGCAGTCAATATATGAAATCTTATGTTTTGGACATATTATATTAACCGTGAAGGCAGTCCGATATGGGTTTCTTTAGAAGCTAACTCTGTTAATAAATTTTCTATTATTTCTCTTCTTGGATCCTCACTCCCTTTATCTTTTAGTAAACTAACTGAAAATTTGGTAGTTAAACATACTTTGAGGATCTGGGTACAATTTAGGAAATTCGTTGGTCTATTGAGATTTTCTTTGTCTAGTCCCATTTGTTTTAACTATTTTTTAAACATTCGATGACCAATTCAGTTTTTAAAGAATGGGATAGATTGGATATTAAATGCTTTCAGGATTTGTTTGTTGGAGGAAGTCCTCTTTCATTTGAGAAAAATGTCAGCTAAATATAGTTTACCCAAAACTCTTTTTTTTGTTATTTACAAATTAGAGACTTTCTGCATTCTCAACTATATACATTTCTTATAAGTTCTGATAAGAACTTATGAGATGTAATTTTTAATTTGAAACCTTTTTATAATGGTTCAATATCCAATATTTATGGTATGTTGCTAGGAATGAGAAACGTTCGTATAGACAAAATTAAAAATCTTTGGGAACAAGATTTACACACTTCAATTTCTGAGGAAACTTGGAATGCAACTTTTAAATTGGTTAACACTTCAACGTTATGAGCTCATCATTCCCTTTTACGATTTAAAGTTGTTCATAGGGCTTACATGTCTAAAGATAAGCTATCTCATTTTTATTCAGATATATCCTCTTTCTGTGATAGATGTAATAATGGAGAAGCTTCATTACTTCACGTTTTAGATATGTCCGAGCCTTGAAGATACTGGAAGGAAGTATTCCAAACTTTCTTGGTACTTTTCAAAGGAAATTTTAAGCCTAACCCTTTGACCACATTATTTGGTATTGGTGGAGGAAAACACTTTATTTTGGAGACACCTGATTTGCATATTTTGGCTCTTATTTCTCTTATAGCTAGGGAGCGTTCTTGCTTAAATGGAAGGATGCTGTTCCACCTACTCATGCTCAATGGTTACGGGCTGTTATGTCATGTTTAAATTTAGAGAAGATCTGATGTTCAGTTTTTGAATCTAGCCAAAACTTTTATACATTGTGGGGACCATTTTTGAGTTATTTTCAAAACCTTTGATTTGTTGTAAAAGTACAGGTGGTGGCTAATAATATATTTTATTATATGATAAGGGTTTTTTCCTTTTTCTTGCTTTTCCCAACAGCTCTGACTTTGGTAATGGGTTTAGATATTTTTCTGTATAACAAATTATTATATTTCAATATTACAATTTAATTTAATTTTTATGAATACAGGATGTTGTGATTGTAACTATTTTAATACAATGTATTTGGTACTATTTTATTTTTTTCTTTTGACTTATAATATATATCTTCTTGTACTCTGTATTACTTTATGCCAATAAAAATATCGAAAGAGAGAGTTATGTATCTTTGGAAATCTCTTCCTGAAGTAGCAGTGGAAACAGAATCTGTGAATATCTTTAAGGCAGACACAAATGAAAAGCAAAGTGATGACAGGTTACCATGAGTCAACTGGATGGTAGATATAACAGATTAACTGTGATATTATTAAGTACCAAAGCAGGTTTGAAGGGATGAGTGGCCTACTTTTGCTAATATGTTTCTATTAAGGTGAAAAGCATTCTATCAATTTTTAAGGGTAAATTTTCTCACTTTTATATTTCTAAATGCTAGTTAGTGCTAAAAAATGCAGGTGAAATCCATTTTTAAGCTAAAGTTTTTATATGAGTTCCATAAGATAATGCTTCCAGTTTGATGTAATTTTTTGAGTTCAGGTGACCTTTCCTTCTCTATTTCTGGTTTGGTTCCATGAAGAAAAGTCATGATGCTAACAAAAAATGAAAAATAGGTTTCTTTCTCCTGAAAATTTACCTGAAGAAAAGACACAAAAAAAATCTGAATTACACCAAAGGTCTGAAAAGATTTTTGCTAAAAATAGCTATTATCCAAAAATTTCATTGTAAATCAGGCATAATCAAACTGTTTCTCTTTATCATGGAGGAGATATAAACTAGATTAACACAATCATAGATATAAGTAAACATTTACAATTTAACAACTTTGTTTTACTCTCACTAAAAATAATTTCTCTTTTGCACATAATTTGTCAATTAACTTGGTTTGACACTACCTGTACAAAATGCTGAAGGAACTCAGCAGAGAGGAATAAACAGCTGACATTTCAGGTCTCGGTCTGAAATGTTGGCTCTTGATTCCTCTCCATTGATGCTGCCTGACTTGCTGAATTCCTCCAGCATTTTGTGCATTGCTCCAGATTTCCAGCATCTGCAGAATCACTTATGTTTTTGGCAACTACTCATTTGTTTTGCCTGTATCAGTAAGCGTGATTTTAATTGTCTTTGAATACTATTTTCATCTCTACAACCCAGAATTTCTAGCCAGTGGCAAGCTATCTACCTTCATAACTGAACGAATGAAAAGATTACTCATATCCTATGCGGATTTGCTGGAGCTAGCTCACTGAAAGTTGCCAGCTTTCCACCATGATAAGCCATTCCACCCCCTTATCCAGTCACAGTGGCTGTAACAAACTCCACTGTGAAACAGTGAAAATGTTTTTGATGCACAGCTAACCCAAGAGGTAAATCTGAAAAAGGCACTGGATAAATATTTCAGTCATTCAAAAATATCCTTAAAAAATTCAGTTTTTTAATAAAATATTCAAAATGCTTAAACATAACATAATAAAAACACCAAAACCTAAGAGTATATTTATAAACCTCAATCATTAATAAAAATCTAAAAATACCAATTCTTATCATAATCCTTCATCAGTATTTTTTGCACTGAAATCAGTGGAGAATTTTCTCCATCAGTTCGGGAGAAGTGGAGTTGCTATTATAGGAGTGGACCAGGGTTCCGGTGACATCATCATCGAGAATGGCAGCTTAAGTCACTAGCTCCTTCGGAAAAACGCGTATTAAGCCCTGTTAACCCATCAAATATAGTATTTTTCGAAAGTATTTGAACTAATAAGAGGGGCAAGAATGGGGAAAAAGAATGGAAATTAAAAAAGCGACACTGCAGAGCCTGCGGCCGAGAGGAGTGCAGCGAGCGACTCTCCTACCCGACCGCATGCTAGCGAGGCTGACGTTGGGCCTCATTCAGGTGAAGCAGTGAACATGATCAAAATTTTGAAAGAGATAAGGGAGTTCCAGAAAGATATAAAACAGCAGCTACATGATATTAAGCCAGAGCTCGCCAACATCAATCAAAAAGTAGTGGTGGCAGAGAATCGAATTGAGAAGGTGGAAGATCGCGTTCAAAATGTGAAACGGATACTACAAACCCCATTTCCAGAAAAGTTGGGATATTTTCCAAAATGCAATAAAAACAAAAATCTGTGATATGTTAATTCACGTGAACCTTTATTTAACTGACAAAAGTACAAAGAAAAGATTTTCAATAGTTTTCCTGACCAACTTAATTGTATTTTGTAAATATACACAAATTTAGATCTTGATGGCTGCAACACACTCAACAAACGTTGGGACAGAATTAAAATAAGATTGAAAAGTGCACAGAATATTCAAGTAACACCAGTTTGGAAGGCTCCGCATTAAGCAGGCTAATTGGTAGCAGGTGAGGTATCATGACTGGGTATAAAAGTAGCATTCATCAAAGGCTCAGTCTTT
Source organism: Hypanus sabinus (assembly GCF_030144855.1). Lineage (NCBI taxonomy): Eukaryota > Metazoa > Chordata > Chondrichthyes > Myliobatiformes > Dasyatidae > Hypanus > Hypanus sabinus. The sequence goes on along the minus strand of NC_082716.1, from coordinate 40,942,505 downwards.
GCAAGCAAGGATGGGTCGTGGCTCACCCCTTTCTGCCAAAATTCGTGAGAGAATTGTTAGTCAGTTCAAAAGGAACATTTCCCAATGCAAGATTACAGAGAATTTAGGTCTTTCAACATCTGCAGTAAATAATATTGTGAAAAGATTCAGAGAATTCAGAGACATCTCAGTGCATAAAGGGCAAGGTCAGAAACCACTGTTGAATGCACGTGATCTTCGAGCCCTCAGGCAGCACTGCCTAGGAAACCATCATGTTACTGTGACAATTACAGCCACCTGGGCTCGGGACTACTTCGGAAAACCATTGTCACTTAACACAGTCCGTCACTGCATCCAGAAATGCAACTTAAAACTGTATTACGCAAGGAGGAAGCCATGCATCAACTCTATGCAGAAACGCCGGTGAGTTCTCTGGGCATGAGCTCATCTCAGATGGACCGAAAGACTGTGGAACCGTGTGCTGTGGTCAGATAAGTCCACATTTCAGCTAGTTTTCAGAAAAAACGGGTGTCGAGTTCTCCGTGCCAAAGATGAAAATGATCATCTTGATTGTTATCAGCGAAAGGTGAAAAAGCCATCATCTGTGATGGTATGGGGGTGCATCAGTGCCCACCGCATGGGTGAGTTGCATGTATGTGAAGGTACTATTGACTCTGAGGCATATATTAGGATTTTAGAGAGACATATGTTGCCATCAAGGCGACGTCCCTTCCTGGGACGTCCATGCTTATTTCAGCAGGACAATGCCAGACCACATTCTGCACAGGCTACAACAGAGTGGCTTTGTAGACACAGAGGGCATGTGCTTGATTGGCCTGCTGCCAGTCCAGATCTATCTCCGATTGAAAATGTATGACGCATCATGAAGAGGAGCATCATGAAGAGGAGAATCAGACAATGGAGACCACGGACTGTTGAGCAGCTGAAGTCTTATATCAAGCAAGAATGGACAAAATTTCCAATTGCAAATCTACTACAATTAGTATCCTTAGTTCCAAAACAATTAAAAAGTGTTATTAAAAGGAAAGGTGATGTAACACAATGGTAAACATGCCTCTGTCCCAACTTTTGTTGAGCGTGTTGCAGCCATCAAATTCTAAATTTGTGTATATTTACAAAATACAATTAAGTTGGTCAGGAAAACTATTGAAAATCTTTTCTTTGTACTTTTGTCAGTTAAATAAAGGTTCACGTGAATTAACATATCACAGATTTTTGTTTTATTGCATTTTGGAAAATATCCTAACTTTTCTGGAAATGGTGTTTGTAAGTAAGACAATAAAAATACTAAATCGACAAGAAGGTAAACTGCTTGACCTGAAGCGAAGATCACGGCGGAAAAATATCAGAATATACAACATTCCCGAAGGAACGGAGGGTTTCTCCATGACGGATTTTGTCGGAAAGTTGCTGCGGGACGCGCTGGAGCTTGCCTCGACTATGGAGCTGGAAATTGAGAGAGCGCATTGTGTGCTCATCCCAAAGCCTACCCGAGATAGAGCAGATAAGCCATGCTCAATAATAATTAAATTCATTCAATACAGTACCAAGGCGAAGATTCTACAAAGGGCCTGGGGTAAGAAGAGGGTGTTTTTAGATGATAAATATATTTCAACCAAGATTACCCCCCCCCCCCGACAGTCCTGCAGAAACATAAAGAAAACTCTGAAATAAAGTGAATATTAAATTAAGGAAAGATTAGATTTCAAACTTTGTACCCTGCTAAATTTCAAGTGTTTTATGGAGACAGGACGTGGTTGTACCAGATAATGGAAGAGGCGACTACAGACATGAAGGCCAGAGGGTTGCCCATCAGTGTGATCAAACCGAGGGAAAGCCCGGCAGAGGAATTATCCCGCTCTGCTTGGGAAATAGTGCGAGAATCGAGAAGGCAGGAGACGGGCGGAGGCCGAGAGAAATATATCAGGAAGAGACTGGGAGTTTTCCAAAGACAGCCCTCATCCCCTCCAGAAAAGCCATAGGGTTTGGCTAGCTTTAAAAATGTTGAGAAGCTAAACGGAAGCAAAAGTAGACGTGATATACCTATCTCGAGAAATACTTATTATAATGTGGATTTTATATTACTTAGTTGTTATTCTTTATTCGCTCACTTACTCCTTTTTCCCCACCAAAATCAGAATATATATATGTGTGCATATATGTGTATGTATGTATGTAATATATATGGATATATGTGTGTGTGTGTGTAGGAGGAATACACAGGGAAATCTTTTCTGTGTAATGGATTTGTTCACTGACTTTTATGAATACTGCAATGGGGGCCCTCAACTCACAAGTAGGAGGGGTTATCCCCCACAGCTAGACATTTCCTCTAGCTCAACGCAGGGTCATCTACCAGAGACCTCAGCCTTGGAATCACTCCTTCGTTGCCATTTTTGTTATTATTTGCATTTCTTGGTTCTTATTTGTTCATGGAGTAGATTAAGTTTTATTCTGCTAATTTCAATGATACATTGACAGATAAATACCGATGGCTAAGGACAAAGTAAAATTCATTTATTTTAATGTCAATGGGCTATTATATCCAATCAAACGTAATTGAATTTTATCTAAAATGAAAAAAAAGAACAAGCCCATGTAGTAATTTTACAGGAAACTCATTTAAGTGATAATGAGCATAGAAAACTAAAGAGAATGGGCTTCACTAATTTGTTTTTCTCCTCATATAAATCAGGACATAGGAGAGGAGTTGTTATTCTTATCTCAAGTAAGCTAAATTTTGAAAAAGTATTCGAAATGGGAGATAAAGAGGGCAGATATATTCTGCTAAGGGGGAATATAGATGGAAATTCAGTTACTCTATTGAATATATATGCACCCCCGGGAAGTGATATTGGTTTCTTTCAGAAAATTACTGATATTATGGTAGCGGAAACAGAAGGTCTCCTGATATGCGGGGGAGACTTAAATTTACAATTACAACCAAACTTAGTCTCTTCCAATAGAAAAACCTATGAAACAAAATCCTTACATAATAAAGTTAATACACTTTTTGAAAATGTTGGTTAAATTGATATATGGAGGGACCTTTCCCCGACAGAAGGGATTACACTCATTATTCTGCTCCCTATTCTGTATATACAAGAATAGACTATTTCATAATATTTGGAAAAGACAAAGACAAAATAAACACCTGTGGAATTGGGACAATAGATGTAAGTGACCATGCACCTCTATATTTATCTGTTGATTTTGACCTACAACCAAAGAATACTGTTTGGAAACTAAATTCAAGCCTACTCAATGATCCATACTTTAAAGAACAATTTAAAAAAGAAATTGGTCTCTACTTAGAATTTAATGATAATGGACAGGTTTCACCTTCCATTTTATGGGATACTCTGAAGGCTGTCTTAAGAGGGAAAATTATAGCGATATCGTCATATAAGCAAAAAATAAGGAATAAAACATTAGAGGAATTATAAAATAGGCTGAAGGAACTAGAGAAAAAACCACAAATTGAATTTGGCACAGGATACATTAGGGGAAATTAAAAAAGTTAGGAATGAAATTAATAGTTTGGCTATGCAAGAAATCAGGAAAAATTTAATGTTTCTGAAACAGACATTATAAAAGTGGATCAAAGTCTATGAAAATACTGGCGTGGAAACTGAAAAAAAAAACATAGCAGAAAATACAATTCATAGAATTAGGGACCCAAGAATGAAAATGATAAAAAATAAGCCAAATGAAATTTAAGAAGCTTTTGAAGTGTTTTACAGAACTCTATATTCCAAAGTTCCAGGGGGAAGCATAACCCAAATTGACACCTTCTTGAATTCTCTAGGGTTACCCACTCTAAGTGAAGAACAAAATAGAATGATGACTGCTGACATAACTGAAGTTGAATTAAAAGCTGCAATTAGTAGGCTTAAATTAAGCAAGTCACCAGGATCAGATGGGTATATGGCAGAGTGGTACAAAGAATTTAAAAATGAGTTAATTCCTGTTTTACTCCCCACACTGAACTGGACTCAACTGGCACAAATGCCACCCAGTTGGAAGGAAGCGATAATCTCACTATACCGAAAGGCGGCAAGGATAAAATGGAATGTGGGTCATTTAGACCAATATTCATTCTTAATGTAGGTTATAGATTATTTACCTCCATCATGGCCAAACAATTAGATGAGTTTCCACCCATACTGATATGAAACAATCAGACAGGTTTTATACAACAATGCCACACACAAGACAATATACGAAGGACACCACATTATGGATCATATACAAAAAAATAAAATCAAAGCAATAGTGATAAGCGTGGACACTGAAAAGGCATTTGATTCGGTTAACTGGAATTTCCTTTACAGAGTTTTACATAGATTTGGTTTCCAAGACATAATTATTAAAACTATACAGATACTATATGACAACCCTTCTGCTAGGATTAAAATGAATGGATATTTATCAAATAGTCTTACCCTAGAAAGGGGCACGAGACAGGGTTGTGCATGGCCACTATGGTAACCATTAGCTCAATACCTCAGACAAAATGAAGATATCAGGGGAATTACTATTAAAGGGACAGAGCATAAATTGGCTTGTTACACGGATGACATTTTGATCTATCTAAGGCAACCAACATACTCTTTACCTAAATTGATGCAATCCTTTGTACAATATGGTCAATTATCAGGATACAAGATCAACATAGATAAAACCCAATTACTTTCATATAACTATAGCCCACCAAAAGAAATTGAAAGTAGATATCCCTGGGCATGGCAAACAGAGTCTTTCAAATATTTGGACATCATTATGCCAAAAGATTTGGCAAAATTATCAGAATGTAATTATCAGCCTTTATATTAAAAAATTAAGGAAGATATGACAAGATGGAACCTGATCCCTTTTTTCAGTCACAGTTCAAGGATTGAGTCTATTAAAATGAATATACTGCCCAAGCTGTTATATCTCTTTCAGACGCTACCAATAGAGATTAATCAAAATCAATTCAATGAATGGAACATGTTATCAAGGTATATTTGGCAGGGTAAAAGCCCTAGAATTTGTCTCAAAACTTTTCAATTAGCAAAGGAAAAGGGGGGATGGGGCCTACCTTCTCTTAGAGATTATTATTTTGCAGCACAGTTGAGAGCTGTGCTATGTTGGTGCAACCCATCATATGACACTCAATGGAAAAACATTGAGGAGCGGGTACCTCCCATCCACATACAAGCAATTCTGGCTGATAACAACCTGCAAAGGTACATAAATACTGCTGATAACCCATGGGTGAAATTGACTCTTAAAATATGGAAAACTACTATAAAAGAGTATAATCTAGAGGGAGATATTGCAATTCTTAAATGGTTTGCATATAACTTAGATTTTACACCAAATAAATTGGATGCTAGATTTCAGGACTGGGCAGCTTAAGGAATAACAGTTCTTTGCAACATAATGAAAGAAGGAACATTGTTCAGTTTTGAAATGCTTAAAGAGAAACACTTATTAGAAAAGCAAGATTTTTATTATTTACAGATGTGACAATATGTTAATAAGACACTTAAAAATGTAGCCAAGGCAAGTACATGCTTGATAGAGCTACTTAGAAAAGCATATAATTTAGATAATGGTAGTAGAATCATTTCAAGCATGTATAAGGCATTGTCAAATCTTAAAACACATTCAACTTCATACATTAAAATAAAATAGGAGAAGGAAGGAAGGAAAATTATATCTGATGAAGAATGGACAATAATATGGAGATATCAATGGAAGTGTACCAATTCACAGAAATGGAGGGAGTTTGGATGGAAAAACTTGATAAGATATTTTATTTCACCCTCTCAAAAATCCCATTATGATAGTAACCTCCCTGTTTGCTGGAGAAATTGTGGAAATCAAAATGCAAATCATTATCATATTTTTTGGGACTGCCCTGTTATCAAAGACTATTGGAAGGGGATATACAATGCCCTACAAGATATCTTTAAATGTGAAATACCCTTGGAGAGTAAGACTATATATTTTGAATATATACCTCAAGAATAGTTGAAAAGAGATTAATATTTAATAAATATACTTTTGGTGGCTGATAAAGACTCTTACTAGGAAATGTTTATCACAGGAGTGCCCAACTTTAAATGTATGGATGGAAATTACAATGGACATTTACAAAATGGAGAAGATAACAGCATCTGTTAATCATAAGCTGGAACAATTTGATTCATACTGGGAAAAATGGTTTAACTACATAATGCTTCATAGACCTGATTTTATTCTCACAAATCAATGAATTTGTTGTAGAAAAAGATCACTCCCTACTTGTACTTTGTTTTTTCCTTTTGCTTGTTTTATCTCTCCACTCTTGTCTGTAAGTGTATACCTCAGATAAATACTATGTGCAAATTTGTGATATATATGATTATATGATATATATGTACAATGTCTGAAATACATCTTATGGAAATGTTTGTTTGATGATGAACTTCAATAAAAAAATTCCAAAAAAAAGGTGTAGACGGAAGGGATTAGCACTATGCCAGAAGTTCAAGCATGTCAGGGGGAAGATGTGAGTGCAATTGCTATCACTAGGAAGAAGGTGCTTGAGAAGCTGAAAGATCTGAAGGTAGATAAGCCACCTGGATTAGAAGGACAACAGTCCAGGGTTCAGAAAGTAGTAGCTGAAGACATTGTGGAGACTTTAGTAATGATCTTTAAAAATAACACTAGATTCTGGCATGGTTTTGGTAGAGTTGCAATTTATAAATGTCACTCCACTCTTTGAAAAGAGGGGGAGGCAGAAAAAGGAAATTATGGGCCAGTTAGTCTGGTCTCAGTGGTTAGGAGTTGATTGTTAAGGATGAGGTCTCAGGGTACTTGGGAGGGGATCTCATTGAAACCTATCAAATGTCTGTGATAGAGTGGATGTGGGGAGGATGTTTCCTATAGTGGGGGAGTCTAGGACCAGAGTGCACAGCCTCAGAATTGAGGGATGTGTTATGTTTTGTAACTTTAAACATTAAATTAATTCAAATGAAAACACAGAGTCTGGGAATATGGCTGTAGTTCGAGATTATTTTAAGTGTGCCATGCACGTATCATGACTCAGCATGATGACGTATACAATCAACATATTTTTACATATAACCTGTAATTAACTATTTAAGCAAACAAAGGATGAATAATCAACAACTTATTTACAAGATTATTCAATTATTATTTAAATATTAAATACACAACACTCCTCACTGCTTAGCTATAAACTCCAACTCAATGTAGAATGCATTTCAACTATATACAGTGTATTATACAGACGTCCACAGCAAAGTAAATTTTAAATTGTCTCATTCAGGCTGAAAGATTTCATCTCTGTTGAGTCTTTCTTACTCTTCTAGGATAATATCTTTCCTGACAAGGGGGATCTCTCTGCTTAGCAGGTGAGATGTGTCTGTGAAACAATCTCAGGTTCTGAGGCCTCCACTGTTGGTAGTTCTGGCAGTTGACTCTGAGACTGCAGGAAGTGGTTCTGACAGTTCTGGCCACCTTTCTTCTCAATTTCTCTCTCTGAATCTACCACAATCCCTTCCTTTATCTTTCTCACATTTCTTCTCCCTTTCACACCTTTCTCTTTCTCATTCACTTTCTTTCTCTCTATCTCTTCCCTCCTTTTTCTTCTAGTTTGTGCATCTTGATCTTGGGAAGGTCCATTTAGTTCACTGGAGTATTCTCTTATTAATCCTTTTACTGCGTCCTTCACGCTCTGGTGTCTGCTCTTGGTTTCCTCATCCACAACATCATCTGACGAAGTCTCTGTTTTCATACCTTCATTGACTCCTTTCTTTTTGGCCTTCCGTTCATCCAGCTGGGTTTTAGTCTTTGCATCTACTTTTACAAGTAGCTTTTTGTCTCCCACTTGAAATTCGTGCAATAACCTTAATGCAAGCAGAGTAGATTCTGGTTCTTTATATTCACAAAAGATGAATACTTTCAACTTTCCTGAAACACCTTGAACTCCATTCCGGCTTAAAACCAAGCCACATTTCACAAGTATCTGCCTGATTAATATATCAGAAGCTTTCTCAGATATGTTACCTACAAAAACTGTTGTAGTTGGATCACTGCTTTCATCACTTTCACACTTCCTCTGAGCAGCATGCTCCTTCCTTGGTCCAATATCTTTTCCAGCCAGAGGCACAAAGGTTGGCACCAACACTTGTTTGCCCTCTGTTGGGCAATGGCTGATGATATTCAGCATGGAGACAGTTGTGACCTCATTCAGTACATTTCCAAATTCACTTTCATATGGCTTCATTGCAAATGGTGAATAGATCTCCAATCAAGTTGTAGTTGTCTCAGCTACTTCTGACCCCACAATGCTAGTCCTCCTGCTTTTACCACATACAAGGTCAATGTGATTTTTCGGTTGTTGTATTTCACTGTAATGAATGTCACTCCCACAGGAGTTATCTTTTCTCCGATATAAGTTCCTAGTTGGATATCTGCAAGCTTCAGTCTAGTATCTTTGAAGTGCCTCTCAAATTCATTTTGTGGAATGATTGAAACATCTAAACTAGTGTCTAATTTCATTTTAATTAATTTGCTATCCACTTCTTGCACAAGCCATATTGCTTGTCTATTATTAATTCTTACACTATAAATCTCAAGGCCGCACAGTCCTGAGTCACTCTCATCGTTATCAGATTGTTCATCAACACCATGCTAATTAGTGCTCTTTTTGAAACAGCAACTTGAATTTTCAGTGCTTTCCCTTTCCCTGTGCAGACCATTTACTTTTGTCTGCCCAATATGCTCTTTGTTTGTGTCCTACTTTATTGCATTTTTGGAAAGCATCACCTTTAAAATCTGCATTTGTTTGGTGTATGTGAGTCCTGCCACAAAAATAAATCATTTTACTCAGCCAGGCTGGTTTCTGTTTAGACAATGCAATTTTCTTCACACTGACTTTCTTTCCAGACTGCAACTCAATTATGCCTCTGTCTGTAGTTTCCATTAAAAGAGTGATTTCCATTGCTCACTTAAATGTAATCTGTACTTCAGTTAGGAGCCATTTTTGAATGATTTTTTTTTCAGATTCCACAAACTAAACAATCTCAGTGTATAATTAAGCAGGTTACTGAAATGAAAATGAGTAGACCATTTCTTCAATTCAACCATTCACACTGAAATGGAATTCTTTTCTTTTTGATTCCACTTATGAAACTTTAAGCATTTTGCAATTAACAATAGCTTTGGTTCTACGTGTTCCTGTATCACTTTTACAATGGTAGCAAAGCTCATGTCTGGTGGTTTGGTTGGGGCAGTCAAAACTTGAAGCAAACTCTGTGCCTTTAACCTTAATGTACTTAGCAAAATTGGCACTCGTTTCTCAATGGTTGTTTCATTTGCTTCAGTATACATGAGCCAATTACCCATTATGTAATTAAACTCATCCATCTTTCTGAAGTAGCCAGCCACTTCTGATTTTTTTAATGATTACACGGTACTCACAGTTTATGAACCCTGAATTCTTCTGTTTATGTCCTTTAACTTGATCGGATCTTCCCTTCTGAAGAACATGTCCTGGCTGCTTTTGTTTTAAACTCAACCATATGCTGGAGTGCCTTTTTGACTCATCAGTGCTCCCATTGCATTTTATTTTATTTCGAGCACCTGGCTGTGTTTAATAGGTCAGTGGCCATCTCAGGTTCGTTTTAAAATACCTCGTCACCAGTGTTATGTTTTGTGACTTTAAAACATTAAACTAATTCAAAGAAACATGGGAGTCCAAGAAGTGCAGGTGTAGTTCGAGTTTACATAAGCGAGGCGCACGCGCATCACAAGGTAGCATGATAACCATATAACCATATAACAATTACAGCACGGAAACAGGCCATCTCAGCCCTTCTAGTCTGTGCCAAATGCTTACTCTCACCTCGTCCCACCGACCTGCACTCAGCCCATAATCCTCCATTCCTTTCCTGTCCATATACCTATCCAATTTTTTTTAATGACAATATCGAACCTGCCTCTACCACTTCTACTGGAAGCTCATGTTCATGTGATGGCGTATGCAATTAATATATTTTTCCATATTACCCATAATTGTTTATTTAAATAAATAAAAATGCTTAATCAGCAACATATTTACAAGATTATTCAATTAGTATTGAAATAGTAAATACACAACATGACATCCATTTAGAGGAGGAATTTCTTTAGCCAGAGGATGGTGAATCTGGAATTAATTGCCACAGACAGCTATGGAGGCCAGATTATTGGGTGTATTTAAGACAGGGGTTGATAGGTTCTTGATTAGTCGATGGATGAAATGTTACTGGGAGGAAGCAGGATAATGGGGTTGAAAGGGAAACAGATCAGCCATGATGAGCAGGTGAAGCAATGACAATGGGTCGAATGGCCTAGTCGTAATCCTCCCTCTTATGGTTTTATGACCATTCCACATTAACTCCGGTTCTAAGAGGAATTTCCCATGCTAGGAAACTGCAACAACTTCACAATCCTCTGCTAGTTTTCACAGGGAATTCAGTACCCAGAGCCTCACCAGGAACTTGCTTCAGCTACCATCATGTTTGCAACTTCTAGATATGTAAATACATGGACAGAAACCATGAACTTTTCAATAATTATATGGAAAAATGCCAATAAAATCCAGTTCAATAACATCTCTAGTCTTCCTTTGATCTTTTAGCTTTTTTGGATCAGTAACTGATCCTAATTTTAAACTCTCCAACACCAGCTGAAACAAGATAGAAAAGTGTTGAAAGTAATGGGAGTCAGTCACCACCAATAATCCTGGTTTTCTCCCTATAGTTTTGTATTTTCTATTACACTAAAACTGTCATAAACTGGTTCCTGGACAGTAAGGGACCCAGAAGGTAATCTCTAAATATTTTATTTGCAGGTTTCATTGTGAAAAGGCAGGTGTGCTTCTTGAGACCTCTCAGGAAACCATTGCTTTTCCTTCATAATGAGCTTTTTCCCCTTCCACCATCATCCCCAAGGCTGTATTGTCCATTTGAGGTCCTTGTGCTTATCAAGGGCTTCTCTGTGCTTTATCTACTGCTTAGAACTACCAGAAATCCCAGCCATTGGACAAACCATTGGTTTTGCCCCACTGTTAGAGAAAAGACGATCTTCATTTATTTAAACAAATTTTTGCCATTAAGATCATTGATGCCTTCCTGGGATTTCGCTCTGATTTCCCCTTTCCCTTCTCCTTATCGGCAGAAGGCCAGAACGAAAACTTCAATCGCCGTCCAATGAAGGGAGTGATTTTCTTGTTGTGTGCCTGAGACCAGGATGATCTGGGACTTTTGTTCGGTGGAAGATGAAGAGAGAAGATGCCAGAAAGGAGAGGTTGTAGTCACCAGGAAGGAGTGGACTTGGAGTGAGGCCGGGAGTCAACGAAGCCCGGGGAAATTGATGAGGGGCCAATGGAAGGGAGATCATGAGCTCCAATGTGCGTGTTGGACTGTTTCATTAAAATGGCCCTTTTCTTTTTGTTTTACTTTACTAACCCTCTAGTCAAATAAAGAACTACAAAGTTAAATCATTTAACTGTATATGGTGAACTGTCTGTTATTTCATGGTACTGATTTGTAACAGTGTAACACATCACACAGCATCCACACAAACAGGACGTTTGGCACCTCAGTCTCACACGTTTGCTGGGACCAGAGATGGTCTTCCCCAGACTTACGCAGCTGATGGGACCTGAGGGTTACATCCATATTTCATAACCACAAGTCTTAAACATTGACTGCTGCTCCTGAAGTCAAACCAGGCATCTTGCAACACATACTGTTTATCCGATTGCATCAGTTTTCACAGGTTCATTCGGGAAGATTGCCTCTTTCTCAGCTACAATACTGTGATGAACAGGTCTTCGTCATGCTGTACCTGTGAACTGCAATAAACCGGAGACCAGTTCCCTGGACAGCACAGTGATATGCAGCGAGTGGAAGAGCCGTGGTTTCAATCGGGACCTCGGCTACCACCCATGCAGAGTGTGCGCATCCTCCTGTGACCTTTGGGTGCTCTGAATTTATTCCATGCCTTAAAGAAATGTGTGTTTGTTAGTTAATTGGCCACTGTGAATATTCCACATTGTGTAGGTGAATGCTAGAATAAGGGGTGGTTGATGAAATGTAGGAAAAAAATAATAAAAATGATTATTACAGGATTAGTGTAAATGGATGACTGATAGTTGGAATGGACTTGCTTGGACAAAAGGCCTGTTTCTTTTCTGTATGACCCATTTTCACACCAAAGTCTGAATAAATGGCAAAGATCTACTTTTGTTCCATTCCATGGTTGGGGTGCACAGAGCCTGTTTGGTTCAGAAGCTGCCCAGAAATTTAGATTTATTCTTATTTTTATTGAGAGCAACACAGACAAAATGCTGGATGAACTCAGCAGGTCAGGGAGCAACTATGGAAATGATTAAATAGCTTTGGTCCAAGATCCTTCACCAGGACTGGAAAGGAAGGGGAAAGAAGCCAACCCTGATGAATGGTCTTGGACCGTAACATTGACTGTTTATATCTTTCCATAATCACTGCCTAACCTGCTGAGTTCCTCCAGCATTTTGTGCATTAAACTCTGGATTTCCAGTATCTTCATAATTTCTTGTATTTATGAGGTACAATTGAGTTACATTGAGATGAGATCTAATGCCAAGATTGAGTGGCCTAATTGACATGACCACAATAATTTGAAAAGAAGCCCTGACTTTAATGTCAACATTTTAATTAATTCCTTCTAGTTTTATCTATCTGTTAAATGAACTTATTTGTTAATGAATTTTATTTATTTTTATTTAAATCCATTTGAGCTTTTCTTAACATATCCAATCACTGGAGATATTTAATCAAGTGGGATTTGACAACAGTGATAGGGTAGGACTTAAATTTCCAGCTCCCAATGGCTAATCAATGCTAGTGGAGAATTGTTCAACAATCAGATCTCAAGGTCAAAAGGAATCATGGAGCAAATGCTGATAAAATCCATTTTATAGTAAACAGATAAATATACAGCATAAATTTAATAACCTAATTTGTTTTGTGTTCTCCGATTATATTAGCAATGTAACATATGTGCATTTATTTTAATACCATATTATATCCTTACTTGTATTATATAAAATGTTAAATTTGGCACGAAAGTTACAATCAGATGTGATAAATTTTGCCCAGATCCTTTGCAAAATGTATAAACCAAAAGCAGCTTTCTGCATGCTTTCCTGTTATTGAGTATCAAAGAGAATGTTTAAAATCAAAAGGAGATGAGTATCCACTTTTTGCTGCAGATGAACCTGAGTTCTGGATCAATCAAGGAACAGAAATTAAAGGTCACTATTCCTGCCTTTGAAAAAGCAAGGTACTGTTTCTCTTTCATTTGTTCATCAAAGAGATAAATGCTTCATACAAATTGACTGGAAGGGTTAATAGAAATATATCAGCAATGGCCGAGTGATGTTCTCCACTTTGATTTCTAGTGGGGATTTTTATGGTACACAATAGTAGAGCTGTCTTTTTAGAGTTGTACTGAAACCTGATATTGAGTTCCCTGCTGTTGGTAAATGTGCACATTTCATGGATTGTTCTTTGACAACTGCTTGTAAATTCCACTGATTAAAGCAGCTTTAAATCTCAATCTAAATCAATGATACTTAGATTAACAAGAATACACATTTTAAATATTTTTGCAGTGTCCAATTTATTCTGGTGTCACTAACATGAAACTAACATAGATAGGAACATGAAAATGTTATTTTTGGTGGTGAAGGAGATACTTAAAATCTCCTTAAATAAACTAGAAGTGTAACTCATGACTAAGCAGTACTGTCTGTGTTACTGAGTCTGGAGAATGGACATTCAAAACCTACTCCATAGAGTTGAGTGTAACATATACTGTAGGGTGACATGGAAAAGAATTAGGTATCAGCACTGGGCTTGTCTATAAATGTGCCCTGGAATGTGGACTATTGCTGTTCTGTTATACAAATCATACTAAAATGTGTATTAGAGTGATTTAGGTGAAATCAAACTTCTCCACAAATTATAATATGCCACAACATGGCTGCAGTGCAGAACAAAAGGGCTGTTGCTGACAGACAAATTCCCAGGTTCTCTGATTATTGCCTTCAACATTTTTGAGTTTATTTGTTGCATTTTCTCAAAGTTTTAAGACCATAAGGTAAAGGAAGAGAACTCAGCCATTTGACGCATTGAGACTGCTCTCCCATTCTGGCTGAGAGACAGTGGAGTTTACACTCTTCCTTTATATCAGGAAGCAACATGGCAAGTTAGAGCTAACACTAACTACTCAAATAGCTTATGGTCACAAACAAGTCACAAAATGAAGCAGATTCCCTCCATATACTAAGGCAATTGGACTTTTCAGAATGAAAATCTAGGAATTTGGTGTCTGAGAATTCATCTTGGACACCAAATCTATGCTGCTCAAAGTGCTGACTCTCACCCACCACAGAATTGTTGGTGGAAGACAAAAGTAGAGTTTATTTTGAGGAGGCAACTAAATATATTGATGAGTATGGTGTGGTTGATGTAATCTACACAGACCAGTAAGGTTTTTGACAAAGTTCTAGGTGGAAGGCTGGTTCAAGAAGCTGGAGCCCATGGGATCCAAGGTGTATTGACAAAATGGATCCAAATTGGATTGGTAGAGAAGGGAGAAGTTGATTGTGAAGAGTTGCTTTTGTGATTGGAAACTTGTGACCAATAGTGTACTACAGGGATTAGAACTGGAATTATTGTTTTTATAAAAGTAAGCAACAATGTTTAGGGGATAGTTTTAGTAAGTTTAGTAAGCTTAGTAAGACATGAAATCCAGTGATGGTGTTGATAGGGAAGAAGGCAATCTTAGACTAAGGAATATTACTAATCCACTGGAAAGTTGGGAAAATCAATGGCAGATGGAATTTAATCCTTTTAGTTTAAATGATGCATTTTGAGAGTCAAATAAGAGTACAGCGTAGTTAGTATTATTTTATTTTGTTACCTATTTACAAGATATGGTCATCACAAGCAAGGGGTGCATTTCTTAACCATTCATTGTAACTCTAGTCCTAACGGTCAGCTAGACCATTTCAAAGATTACTTGAGCCAAACACATGGCTGTACCTGTGAAAGTGAACAGATTCCCTTAAAGATGTTATTTCTCCAGAGGGAGTAAGCGTACTCATTGGCTTGAATATTTGATAATGGATTTTTTCCATGCTGGAAAGCGCAGACACACAACATTATATCGACAGATTTAAATTCAAATCTCTTGATTAATGGTGAAAGGTAAAGGCAAAACATCAAAAGCTTGTGTGCATATCCTACCACAAGCAGTCTGCAAAGCAACTCACTGAAACACACAGCTGGTATTAGGACAGGGAGCAAAGCACTTGATCATTGAATTTTCAAAGAGTATGTAATTGTGAAAGAAAGATAAAGTGCCCGAGATGTTCAGGGAGACTAATGGTTTATGGAGAGAATTCCAGATAAATGATATAGTAATTATATGAAGCACTAAGACAGTTTTAATGCCTACTTTATAAATACAACATTGCAATAATTAAAAATTGTGTTGAGGATGATTTTATTTTAGATTGAGAAGCTGTTCAAAACCAAATTTCCGTCTGTCGTTTAGTGTGGAACTGAGCACTGAGCTACTGTTTGATCATTTGGGTATGTGTTCATTCTATCCCTTTGTTTTCACTGACAACAGAGTGCTGAATCAATGAACAGTGGAAAAGTTTTAAGAACTCTGCAAATGCCAAGAATCCTTGTGTAACTTGCCTATGAGTAATGCTTAACATATGTTTGTAGCCTTTAAAATGTATTTTTAATTATCTGGTTCCAAAGTATGGTATAAAACTACCCACAAAACCAGTAAATACTGCAAAAATGTTTCAGCTGTGGTAGAGCTAGCAGCAGGAAGGTCAATGACAGGCATTGATGTAGCCACAATTTTGATTGTTGCTTCGGCGAACTTGTTAGCAATATCATCTAGAGTTATAAACAAGAATATTTTACAAGCTCATGTTTGAAACTGTGAACACACTAAGAGTCATGTTTTTCCAGCAGAACATCCAAATTGTAGGTCACGACCATTACATCTTCATTCACTGCCAGCCTACCCCATTCCTCCACATTCCCCTACCCATTGCTACATCTTGGAAAACAATCTCCCACCCAAATTATCTTTATTTTACCAAGCCATCTCAATTGGTCTTTCTTTCCGGATGCCTTTTTCTGCCTAATAACCAGCCAGTCTTCCAACTTTGCTAAATGGTATTTCTTCCTGCTCTCCCATTTGGCCATTCTCTTCCCAAGGCTCCCTTCTGGCATGTCTTACCTCCTGGTGCTTCTTGCCCAGCTTCTAATTGTTCTTCTCTCCCAAAGGTCACCTTCCAAACATTTGGCTACTGGCAGTAATCCAGTGACCAATTACCCTAAACCCTGTGGTATCTACATGAAACATGCCATGATAGAGGAGCAAAACCAACTAGAGAGGAGAAATAACATAGAATAGAATAACACAGGAACAGTTCCTTCATCTCACCACGTCTGCACTGACCACGATGGCTGTGTAAATGAATACTATCTACCTCTGCATAGTCTGACACCTCTGTTCTCTCCCTGCTGATGTGTCCATCCAAATGCTTCCTAAACATTTGTTTTGTGATAGCATTGGTTTCACTGACTGTAAAGTTCCAAACTTAAATGAAGACCTTAAGCCCTACCCAATATAAATAGCTAGTATAAAAGAATCAATGAGACTTCACCAAGTTGGGTGTTCAAGCAGTGTGCAAATGACATCAACTGTGCAAACACAAAAAGAAAGAAATAACAATAATAAATAAATAATGAGATGAAGAGCCATTGAAAGTGGATCCTTAGGTTGTGGGAACACTTCAAAGGTGGGGCAAGTGAAGTTGAGTGAAGTTAAGCACTTTAGTTCAAGAGCCCAATTTGAGGCATAGCAACTGATCCTGAACATGGCTGTGTGGGGCCTGAGTCTCCCCTGCATTCTCCTTGATGGCAGCAGTGAAAAGAGAGCAGGACCTGGGTGGTGCTGGTCACTGATGAGGGATGTTGCTTCTTGTAAACGTGCTCAGTGATGGGGAGGGCTTTACCTGTGGTGGATCAGGCCAGATCTATTACATTTTGCAAGGTTTTCCATTCAAGGGCATTGGTGTTTCCATACTAGGCTGTGATACAGCCAGTCAATATACTTTCCACCACACATCTGTTGGATTTGTCTAAGTTTTAAAAGTCATGCCAAATTTTTGCAAACTTCTAAGGAAGTAGAGGTGCTGCCACATGTACATACATGCTGGGTCCAGGACAGGTCCCCTAAAATGATAATACTGAGGAATTTAAAGTAGCTGACCCTGTCCACCTCTAATCTTCTGATGAGGACTGGCTCATGGGCCTCTGGTTTCCTCCTCCTGAAGTCAATACTCAGCCCTTTGGGCTTGCTGACATCTAGTAAGAATTTGTTACTGTGGCACGACTCAGCCAAATTTTCAATCTCACTCCTACATGCTGATTCATCACCACCTTTGATTCGGCCTATGATGGGGTGTTGTTGGCAAACTTGAATATGGCCTGGGAAGCAGGGAAGATATAAAAAGGAGAGAAAGAATGAGGTAGTTCTCTTTTGGAAGAAAACAGCGAGGGTTTGAGAGGAAATAGGGCGGCAGCCATTTTCAAATTGCTTCTCAGATCAGAGTTCTGAGAGGCGGGACTGCGCAGGCGCGTGAAGGAGGCCTGGTAAGGAGGGAAGTTATACAAAGAACGCAGCCTTAAGCAGCTGGCAGATTCGTTTGCGGGCAGTGGAGTGAGCCGGGAGCAGAGTGTAGGGCTTGGGCTCAGAGGGCTTAGACAGAAGAGGGCACAGTAGGCTTATCTTTTACTTCTCCTTGTTATTTTCAGTTATTCGAGAAGTATGAGTGTGAGGGCAGCTTGTTGTTCTCTGTGTCGGATGTGGGAGATCCTGGAGTCTCCGAGCCTCCCGGACGTCCACATCTGCGCCAGGTGCACCGAACTGCAGCTCCTGAGGGACCAAGTTAGGGAACTGGAGCTGCAGCTCGATGACCTTTGCCTGGTCAGGGAGAGTGAGGAGGTGATAGAGAGGAGTTACAGGCAGGTGGTCACTCCGGGGCCACGGGAGGCAGATAGGTGGGTCACGGTCAGGAAGGGGAAGTGGCAGGTACTAGAGAGTACCCCAGTGGCTGTACCCCTTGACAATAAGTACTCATATTTGAGTACTGTTGGGGGGGACAGCCTACCTGGAGGAAGTGACAGTGGCCGGGCCTCCGGCACAGAGGATGGCCCTCTAGCTCAGAAGGGTAGGGATAGAAGAAAGAAGACCATAGTAATAGGGGACTCAATAGTCAGGGGTTCAGACAGGTGGTTCTGTGGAGGTGATCGGGAGTCCCGGATGGTAGTTTGCCTCCCTGGTGCCAGGGCTCGGGACGTCTCTGATCTTGTCCAAGATATCCTGAAGTGGGAGGGTGAGGAGCCAGAGGTTGTGGTACATGTAGGTACCAATGACATAGGTAGGAAAGGGGAAGAGGTCCTGAAACGAGAGTATAGGGAGTTAAGAAGGCAGTTAAGAAGAAGGACCACAAAGGTAGTAATCTCGGGATTACTGCCTGTGCCATGCGACAGTGAGAGTAGGAATGGAATTAGGTGGAGGATGAATGCGTGGCTGAGGGATTGGAACAGGGGGCAGGGATTCAAGTTTCTGGATCATTGGGACCTCTTCTGGGGCAGGCATGACCTGTTCAAGAAGGATGGGTTACACTTAAATCCTGGGGGGACCAATATCCTAGCGGGGAGGTTTGCTAGGGCTACAGGACAGACTTTAAACTAGTAAGATGGGGGTGGGGGATGGGAATCAATTTGAGGAAACCATGGGAGAGGAGGTTAGTTCACCAATAGAGCAAGTAAGTAGACAGTGTGTGAGGGAGGAAAGGCAGGTGATGAAGAAGGGATGCGCTCAGCCCAAAGATGTAGGGGAGAAGAAAGAAAAGGATAATAAATTTGAATGCATTGTTATGGATGAAAAGAGAGGAGGAGGTGGAAAGTATCTTAAATGTATCTATTTTAATGCTAGGAGCATTGTAAGAAAGAGCTTAAAGCGTGGATTGATACCTGGAATTATGATGTTGTAGCTATTAGTGAAACATGGTTGCAGGAAGGGTGTGATTGGCAACTAAATATTCCTGGATTTAGTTGCTTCAGGTGTGATAGAGTAGGAGGGGCCAGAGGAGGAGGTGTTGCATTGCTTGTCCGAGAAAATCTTATGGCGGTGCTTTGGAAGGATAGATTAGAGAGCTCCTCTAGGGAGACTATTTGGGTGGAATTGAGGAATGGGAAAGGTGTAGTAACACTGATAGGAATGTTTTATAGGTCACCTGATGGGGAGCGTGAGTTGGAAGAGCAAATGTGTAAGGAGATAGCAGATATTTGTAGTAAACACATGGTGGTGATTGTGGGAGATTTTAATTTTCCACTCGTAGATTGGGAAGCTCATTCTGTAATAGGACTGGATGGTTAGAGTTTGTGAAATGTGTGCAGGATAGTTTTTTGCAACAATACATAGAAGTACTGACTAGAGATGGGGCAGTGTTGGATCTCCTGTTAGGGAATGCGATAGGTCAGCTGACAGATGTATGTGTTGGGGAGCACTTTGGGTCCAGTGATCACAATAGCATTAGCTTCAATATAATTATGGAGAAGGACAGGAATGGACCTAGAGTTGAGATTTTTGATTGGAGAAAGGCTAACTTTGAGGAGATGTGAAGGGATTTAGAGAGAGTGGGTATGGTCAAGTTGTTTTATGGGAAGGATGTAATAGAGAAATGGAGGTCATTTAAGGGTGAAATTATGAGGGCACAGAATCTTTATGTTCCTGTTAGGTTGAAAGGAAAGGTTAAAGGTTTGAAAGCACCATGGTTTTCAAGGGATATTAGAAACTTGGTTCGGAAAAAGAGGAATGTCTACAATAGATATAGGCAGCATGGAGTAAAGGAATTGCTCGAGGAATATAAAGAATGTAAAAGGAATCTTAAGAAAGAGATTAGAAAAGCTAAAAGAAGATACGAGGTTGGTTTAGCAAATAAGGTGAAAGTAAATCCGAAAGGTTTCTACAGTTATATTAAAAGCAAAAGGATAGTGAGGGATAAAATTGGTCCCTTAGAGAATCAGAGTGGTCAGCTATTTGTGGAGCTGAGGGAGATGGGAGCGATTTTGAATGATTTCTTCTCTTCGGTATTCACTAAGGAGAAGGATATTGAATTGTGTAAGGTGTGGGAAACAAGTAAGGAAGTTATGGAACCTATGACAATTAAAGAGGTGGAAGTACTGGTGCTTTTAAGAAATTTAAAGGTGGATAAATCTCCGGATCCTGACAGGATATTCCCCAGGACCTTGAGGGAAGTTTGTGTAGAGGTCGCAGGAGCTCTGACGGAGATCTTTCAGGTGTCATTAGAAACGGGGATGGTGCCGGAGGATTGGCATATTGCTCATGTGGTTCCATTGTTTAAAAAGGGTTCTAGAAGTAAGCCTAGCAATTATAGACCTGTCAGTTTGACATCAGTGGTGGGTAAATTAATGGTAAGTATTCTTAGAGATAGTATTTATAATTATCTGGATAGACAGGATCTGTTTAGGAGTTGCCAGCATGGATTTGTGCTTGGAAGGTCATGTTTGACAAACCTTATTTAATTTTTTGAAGAAGTTATGAGGAATGTTGATGAGGGTAAGGCAGTGGATGTAGTCTATATGGACTTCAGCAAGGCCTTTGACAAAGTTCCACATGGAAGGTTAGTTAAGAAGGTTCAGTCGTTAGGTATTAATGCTGGAGTAATAAAATGGATTCAACAGTGGCTGGATGGGAGATGCCAGAGAGTAGTGGATAATTGTTTATCGGGATGGAGGCCGGTGACTAGCCGGGTGCCTCAGGGATCTGTTTTGGGCCCAATGTTGTTTGTAATATACATAAATGATCTGGATGATGGGGTGGTAAATTGGATTAGTAAGTATGCCGATGATACTAAGGTAGAAGGTGTTGTGGATAATGAGGTGGGTTTTCAAAGCTTGCAGGGGGATTTATGCCGGTTAGAAGAATGGGCTGAACGTTGGCAGATGGAGTTTAATGCTGAGAAGTGTGAGGTTCTACATTTTGGCAGGAATAATCCAAATAGAACATACAGGGTAAATGGTAGGGCATTGAGGAATGCAGTGGAACAGAGAGATCTAGGAATAACAGTCATAGTTCCCTGAAGGTGGAGTCTCATGTAGATAGGGTGGTGAAGAAGGCTTTTGGAATGCTGGCCTTTATAAATCAGAGCATTGAGTACAGAAGTTGGGATGTAATGTTAAAATTGTACAAGGCATTGGTAAGGCCAAATTTGGAATATCTTGTACAGTTCTGGTCACCGAATTATAGGAAAGATATCAATAAATTAGAGAGAGTGCAGAGATGATTTACTAGGATGTTACCTGGGTTTCAGCACTTAAGTTACAGAGAAAAGTTGAACAAGTTAGGTTTCTATTCATTGGAGCGTAGAAGGTTAAGGGGGGATTTGATCGAGGTATTTAAAATTTTGAGAGGGATAGATAGAGTTGACGTGAATAGGTTGTTTCCATTGAGAGTAGGGGAGATTCAAACGAGAGGACATGATTTGAGAGTTAGGAGGCAAAAGTTTAAGGGAAACATGAGGGGGTATTTCTTTACTCAGAGAGTGATAGCTGTGTGGAATGAGCTTCCTGTAGAAGTAGTAGAGGCCAGTTCAGTTGTGTCATTTAAGGTAAAATTGGATAGGTATATGGACAGGAAACGAGTGGAGGGTTATGGGCTGAGTGCGGGTAGGTGGGACTAAGTGAGATTAAGAGTTCGGCACGGACTAGGAGGGCCGAGATGGCCTGTTTCCGTGCTGTGATTGTTATATGGTTTATATGACATTGGAACTCTGCTTAGCCACACAGTCAGAAGAGTAAAGCAAGTAGAGTGGAGGCTAACCATGCAGTCTTGTGGTGCACTTGTGCTGTTGGAGATTGTGGAGACAATTAATACTAACTTTTACAGTTCTATTTATATTTTTACAATTGAAATACTAACATTTTCCGTTCTAGGCACTGCAATTTAGGAAGTAGTTGGTGGCCCAGAAGTGGTAGGGAGGGGATTTTGTAGTATGGTACAGGAACAAGCACCAAATATTTGGAGAGACTGTAAAAGCTAGTGTTACTCTCCTTATAGAAAAGAACATTAAATGGTGGGTTAATTGTGGAATTCAAGATGAAGCATTCTGATGGAACAATTATTTTTCCTCGGAGGAATTATCTTGGGCATGAGGTAAAGTGGCTGCGTCATCACAAGGCTAGAACAGATATGCTGAGCAAAATGTCTTCTGATTTCATTTAACCTAAATTGCATCATTGTTACTGTAATGAAAACTACTTTTTGTGCATTGCAACTTTTTTATTAGATACAGGACTTCCAGGCATTAGGAAAGTACAGTATGTGTTATGCATTTCTCTTATTTATTTGCAAATTATAAATGCCTTTAGTTTTTAAAATACCAGTATCTACATATCCAATTTTTTAATGTGCATTTCTCTTTCTCTCTCTCCGTGACAGTCCCTACACTTTGCCCTATGCCCAACCTCACAACCATCCCCTGACCCTACTGATTATTTTCTGGATGTGAACATACTTGAGGATTATAAGACATATTTTTTGAGAAACATCAGTCTGCCTCAGGGGTAAACAAACTTAGAATTGCTTCTTTGTCTTGAAGGTTATTACAGGAGCTATACATGCACAGTTCTTACCAATATTAACACAAATTTGGGAAGAAAAATAAATCTTTGTTGTGTTGAATTTACCAGAAATCATGTGCCCATTAGCACATCAATGCAGTTCATTTGATTTTTCCTACAAACTTTGTGAAATTAATCTTACATGATGCAGGTTAAAATCATCCAAGAAAGGGCCATACTCTAGATCCTCCTGGTTCCTTTTGTTGTTGTCTGATGTTCCTAGTCCAGTAGTGAGAGTGGATTTCACTGCTGTCCAATAAATCATTCTGGTAGACAAGAGGAAGTGACACACCAGGCAGGATTTCAAAAGAGAACTTATCCTTTGAAGTCAAACTTTTGTCCTTTGTAGTGTTCATTGATCTGACATTTTACTTTTTTTTGGTCAGTAAGAGGAGATCAAGGATGTTAGAGAACAATTAGTAGATCCAATATTCTGGAATAACTCGCATTTAAACAACTATTGAGGTTAATAAATCTGATATGAAAATAATGACAAAAAGATGGTTATATTCAACAATGACAAGCACCCTTTTGTCAAAAAAAATTCTGTACAGCCACTTGTTTGTTCTTTATCACTGAAATCACATGATTTCAGTTCACCCAATATTGCAAATTATTAACCACAGATAGTATTTTTTTATTTAGAAAACTCACATCCGATGAAAAAATTAACATTTTTATGCAGTTGCTTACCAAAAAATATACCCGAGGGAGATAAGGCTTGATGCATTGCAATTTAAGTCTGGTTATTTTGTTCATAATAGATAGCTCAGCAATACTTCCTTTGTTTGAACCTGTAGCTCTAATATTAAGCAACACACACAAAATGGTGGAGGAACTCAACAGGAACTCAACGCATCTAGGAAAGGAGTACAGTTGACATTTTTGGCTGAAACCCTTCGGCACGACAGGAGAAAAAAGCTGCGGAGTAGATTTAAAAGGTGGGAGAAGGGGAGAGAAAAACACGAAATGGCAGGTGAAACCCAGAGGGGGAGGGATGAAATAAAGTGCTGGGAAGTTGATTGGAGAAAGGTACAGAAGGCCATGGAAGAAAGAAAAGGGGGGAGGTGCACAGAGGGAGGCAATGGGTGGGCAAGGAGATAAGGTGAGAGAGGGGAAAGGAGATGGGAAATGGTGAGGGAGGGGTTTGGGGGGCGTTACCAGAAGTTTGCGAAATCGATGTTCATGCCACCAGGTTGGGGCTACCCAAATGGAATATGAGGTCCTCATCATGACAGTGGAGGAGCCCATATCAGAATGGGAATGGGAAGTGGGATTAAAATGGGTGACTACTGGGAGATCCTGTTCTTTCTGGCAGATGGAGCATAGGTGCTCAGTGAAGTGGTCTTCCAATCTA
This sequence comes from Hypanus sabinus, assembly GCF_030144855.1. Lineage (NCBI taxonomy): Eukaryota > Metazoa > Chordata > Chondrichthyes > Myliobatiformes > Dasyatidae > Hypanus > Hypanus sabinus. The sequence continues at coordinate 40,918,310 of NC_082716.1, read as the reverse complement.
TGTCGGGTCTGACCAATATACCAAAGGCCGCACTGGGAGAATCAAACACAGTAAGTGACCCCAACAGACTCACAGGTGAAATGTCTGGGGCCCTGAATGGTTGTGAGAGAGGAGGTGTAGGGGCAGATGTAGCACTTGTTCTGCTTGCAAGGATAAGTGCCAGGAGGGAGATCAGTGGGGAGGGGTGAATGGACACGGTTTCTGTCTCTTTCACCAATCAACTTCCCAGCTCTTTATTTCGTACTTCCCCCTCCAGGTTTCACCTATCACCTCGTGTTTTTCTCTCTCACCTCCCCCCACCTTTTAAATCTACTCCTCAGTTTTTTTCTCCTGTCGTGCCGAAGGGTTTCAGCCCGAAACATCAACTGTACTCTTTTCCTAGATGCTGCCCGGCCTGCTGTGTTCCTCCACCATTTTGTGCGTGTGTTGCTCGAGCTTACAACACCTGCAGATTTTCTCTTGTTTGTGCTCTAATATTTATAATGTTCTGTTATTATAGGCTAAATTCTTTAGCTACATTTTTTTATTATTAGCTGTTATTTATTTACAGTACCTTAACAAGCAATCCATGTCCTTGTTACCACTCTCTAAAACTTAAATAGCCAGTACAAAGAAACCAGAATGCTAAATTAGATAGTCCCAAAAAATAGGTGTAAGGATAAGAATGAGCAATTAAACTGTACCCATAATTGAACTGTGCAGTAGGCCGACCTAATGTTGCCTGCTCATTGGAATGATTTCAATAATCAACCAGTATATTGCTGAGTAGTTACCTGCCTAGAACTGTAGCTTCTGATTTACAAGCTTCAGCATGACATTAGCTTCTATTTCCTCCCTCCACCTGGTCTCGATGATAATGCCTTTTCAGATAACAAACAGTCCAGGTCAGTTAGTGCAGAAGTATAAAATGAAGGTGATAATCGGTATGCTGTCATTTCCATCTTAGCATGAGAGGAGGAATCTGCAAGTGGTGAGATATCAGACATGAATCATCTGCAAATATGACAGGAGAGAAGGCTATGAGGGGTACCGATTTGCTTGAGGCCAAAGTTGAGCAAAAGGTCTCAGATGGCAACTTGAAAGAAGCAAACTGCAGAAAAGACTATTAGGTGTTAACTAAATAGAGGAGAAGCCAATTGCTGGAAAACTAGTAATAGTTCTGGTTGCTTAATTTTAGGAAGCTTTAGAGAGGGTACAGAGACCTACCAGAATGCTGGCTGAATTAGAGAGTATGTCTTACGAGGAGAGGTTGAGCAAGCCAGTGTTTTTCTCTTCAGAGTGAAGGAGGAAGAGAAGTGACTTGATAGAGGTGTACAAGATGATAAGAGGCATAGATAGAGTGGCTGGCCTGAGGTTGGAAATAGCTAATATGAAAGGCCATAATGTTTAGGTATTTGGAGGAAAGTATAGGGGGATGTCTGAAGTGAGTTAATTTTACACAGAGAGTGGTGAGTGTGTGGAATTCCCAGCCAGGGGTGGTGGTAAATGCAGATGCATTGGGGATATTTAACAATCTCTTAGACAGGCACATAGTTGACAGAAAAATGGGAGGGTAGGGTTAAACTGATCTTGCTGCAAGTTAAAAAGTCAGCACAACATTGTGGGCTGAAGGGACTGTCAATGCTGTACTGTTCCATGTTCTGTATGTCCAGAGACTGGAATCTGTCTGCTCTGCATTCTTACATTAATCATAATGTAGTTTATTGTTCTTCATAGGCAGCCTCTCTGATGGATTCTAAGATAGCTGAAGCAACTTATCTGGGACCCTAAGCTCTGCCAGAAAGGAAAAAGTGCTTCTTGATCGGGTCAGGAGATGAATAGTTTGGAGCGTAGTGCATTGCTTCCATTGTTTGTTTATGGCTTTTGAGATTGGCCATCAAAGATGTTCCTTGACGTCATTGAGTGGTTACGGGCAGTGATCCCATGAGACAGTAAAGATTTGACACTTTCTTAGGACACTGTTAAGAATGCTGATGAAGCATTTTCTCTGTACTCTTAGAAATAATTGGTGTAAACATCACCAATTGCCTACACTGACCAAATAAAGCTCATCAGTGCCTCTTAATTCCTCAGGAGATTAAAGAAATTCAGCATGTCCCATCGACTGCTACCAATATTTATTGAAAGCACCCTGTTTGGGTGCATAATGGCTTGGTACACCAACTGCTCTCATGCGACCGCAAGAAACTGCATAGAGTTGCGAACACAGCTCAGCGCATCATGGGAGCCTCTCAATGGAATCCATCATTCTTCTTGCTGCCTCAGTTAATCAGCCAGCCTAATCAAAGTCTCCAACCACCCTCTTCACCTCTCTCCCACTGGGAGAGAAGACACAAATATTTGAAAGCACATACTGCTCTGGTTAAAGGACAACTTCTATCTCATTGTTGTCAGGCTCTTGACAATACGATGGACTCTTGTTCTCAAATCTACCTTATGATCTTCATCGTTTGCCTGCACTGCACTCTTTTGGTAACTTTAACACTTTATTCTGCATTGTTATTGTTTTAGCTCAGTCTAGCTCAATGCATTGATATGATCCATCAGTATTAACAGTATGCAAGGGAAACTTTTCATTGTATCCTGTTAAATATGACAATAATAAACCAATTCTAATATCTATAGAGCAAAGTCACTCTATAAAGTCTTGGAGAAGTACAGCATTGCAGCAGGCCCTTTGGCCCATCTAGTCCATGCTGAAACCATTTAGACTGCCTACTCCCATCGACCTGCACCAGGACCATAGACCGCCATACCCCTACTATCCAATTACCTATCAATGGAGCTCGCATGCACCACTTGTGCTGAGTATGCAGACAATGCTGATTAACCACTGCATACGGTGCATTATGACAAGAACAGAGTCTAGAACGTAAACATGGAAGAGGGCACTGATGCTGTCCTAATCCACCAATGGTTTAGGATAATTTTAGGACACCATGTTGCTAATGTTTCTCCAATACTTTGAGAGGCCTGCTGTAGACTGTCCATGATTTCAAGGATTATTGAATTTGGTGCTAGATTTGAGGACTTAGACATTGAATGTCCTTTTACACAAACATAAAAAGCTGAGCTAGTTCAATGGTTGCCCTTAAAAATTCTGTCATTAATGCCTGTCCTGGCTGAGAATTGAATCCTAATGGATGGTGACTGACCCATATTTTTATTGTTCTTAATTGTTGGGAGTATTTTGCACTGCAGGCAGGTTGGTAGAAGATCTTTGCCTTCACAACATTTACCATGAGACCTATGCTTTCATTCACTTTATTGAAGAAGCCACTGCTGCCCAAGACCACAGGTTGGGTGATCTTGGTGTTGTAATGGAGATGATGAAGGTTGGGTTCCATTACTTTATCTTATTGCCAGTTTATTAGAGGTAGTGTGCAGTATGTCAGTGAAGAGGGATGAAAAGAGGATTGGACAGAAATTTGTTTGATACAATTCTGCACTTTGATTGGGTCTCTGGTGGGCCTGTTGCTTAGGATCGCATTTCATATTACTGGTGCAGAAAGGTAATACATTTCTGCAGAGAACCAGATTTGAGAAAGATTCTCAATAATTTTTCTGTATTGGCAAGAACTGAATGCATATACTACACTATGCCATATTTGGGTCAGAGTAATTGTGAACATCTGCACATCAAATGTCATTTTTGTCCTCAAACATCATCAGTAGTACCCAAATAAAAGGCACTATCAGCTCTATGTTGCAATTATAATTTTTTGTATCCCTGTATATAATATTACTGATCACCAAACCTTTCCAATGAACTAAGTACTAGAAAGAGCAAAGTAACCAATATTTGGATAAGCACATTTGGAATCCTAGTTCAATATTATAACAGCGTATAATTATACCTCAGTCTTTGGTTGAGGTCTTTATACCATGCTTCCCACAATTCTCAGAACCAAATTCATACAATTATCTTTTAACAACTGTTAATTTTAATAAATTATATTTTATTTTATTCCTTTCCATTGGCATTCATTGCATTGCTCTTAAATGTTGCTGTCTGTTCACTAACACTACCCATTAACTAAAATTACTGTTGAGGAAGATGCTAAATTAGCACATTTTAATCCTCATTTTGGCAAGCTGTAGCATTACAGATGATGTCTTTTGCTTCAAATACATTTCGTCGCAGGAAATTAAAAAGGTCTATGTGCAGGACTGGCTTCCAAAAATAATTCTCCAGCGCAGGTAATACAAAACCACTCCTCTGAAAAGGCTCCTTGAGTTGCCCTGCACATTGGTTTCATTTACATCAGGAAAAGGTGATCATCCAATTTTGTCGTGCAAATGAAAACTACTGTGTACTGCCAGGCCACTGCGGTTAAGACATCCCATCTACAGTTCTGTGTTATGTTCACATTGCTCTTTTTCTTCCACACTGAAAAACTCCAGATCAAACTTCCATACTGGAAAGCAGTTTAAACCAGCTGAAGAGAGATAGCAAATATTGAATCATGGGACATTTGTACAAAGGCAAAATACAATTTAAGTAATTCTGTGTGGATATATATGACAAAGAACATACTATAAGGTCTTTGATTCTGCAGTATCCTTATTTTTTGCATACAAGTGAATTCTTCAGTTTTATCATTAACCCCCTCTTCCTACCATCACACAAGAGTCCCGATAGTTTATAGTTAACTATCTTAAATTTATTAATGCAAAGGTTACAAAAAAGTTTTTAAATTTCAAAATTTAAATTATTTTTGGTCCTAATCTCCTTTTTCAAAGCCATATTTGTAATTAGGTATACTGCCTCTCAAGGAATTTGTAGCTTTCTTATAGCATTGAATACAAAATGTTTTGTCAGCAAAATATATAATACATCATCTTTTGGATGTTTTGAATGGAAAAGATTAATTTAACTACCTAAGGTAAATAGAAACATTTTGTAAAGAAGAGGCTGGTGACACAATTTATTTCAGGAATTATGCAGAATGAAACCAGGCACTGCTTAGGATACGTCTAATTTCAATTGTCCTGTTATTGGGAAAAGGTGCAGTCTGCCAGATGAAAACAAGTATGTTAGAATTTTGGCAAGATTATTCCTTTTAATAAATATAACTAATTTCAACAAGAATAATAGCTGACAGCTAGCATTAAAAGTATGATTTAACCTGATTTGTAAACAAGCAAGAACAGGGGCAGGTCATTAACTATTGAGCCTTGTTGTCATTGAAAGTTTTCTTCATACCATTTTCAGTTTGAGAATTGCCAAACTTTTATCATTTATTTGTATATAATATAAACCTTTCTTCTTTCGCATCATTACTTTCTCAGTAGCCATTTCCCTTTAAAATTTGAAATGAATCCACAATAATGGGGTCTTATTATAATTTATGAGAATTAAGTTTGGAGACTGTTCTTTCAAGTTCTGATATGGTAGTAAATTTTCACTTCTCTCCACTTGTTGTAATGCTTCTTCGTGACATGAGATTGCACATTCTTAGCCAAGATTTTAATGATGTTCTCCACACAGCTCTCCAACATTCATAGCAGTTGACACTAGTGTAGACCAATGGAAAAAGTAAAATAAACATAAGAGAATCATTCCTCCGGTATTGGAACAAAATCAAGCCTTTGGAAGAAAGGTGTGGCTCATTCCCTATAATTTGGCCAGGAAGAGTTGATACTTTACATCTCCAGCATTGATACTTCCCACAGTCAACTGCACTAAAAATATAATGAAAAATTAACTCGGTATACTTTTGTGCTAAGAAATAGTGACACTCTTCAAATATGTAAAGCTGTCCCTCACGATTTATTCTCATTGTTATTTGTGGAATTTTGCTATATGTAAATTGGCTGCTTACCAGTTCCTTTACATATTATTTCCCTATTCCTCAGGGCTAGGGCAGTCAAAAAGTCATACAGCATAGAAGGGGCCATTAAACCCTTCACTTCCATACTGATCTATATTTAGTGGCCTCTTTATTGGGTACCTCCTGTACCTAATAAAGTAGCCACTGACTGTGTGTTTGTAGTTCTGTGGCTGTAGCCCATCCACTACAAAGATTGACGTTATGTGCATTCAAAAATGCTCTTCTGCACACTACTGTTTCCATGCCTGGTTGTCTAAGTTACTGTTCTTCCTATCAGCTTAAACCAGTCTGGCCATTTTCACCCACAGAACTGCCACTCACTGGGTGTTATTTTGTTTTTTGCACCATTCTCTGTGAACTCTAGAGATTGTTGTGTGTGGAAAACCCAGGAGATACACAAATGACCTGCATGGCACCAACAATCCTCCCACAGTCAAAGTCATCTAAATCATATTTCTTCCCCATTATGTTGTTTGCTCTGAAGAACAACTGAACCTCTTGACCATGTCTGCATGCTTTTATGCATTAAGTTGTTGACACGTGATTAGATATTTGCATTAATGAGCAGGTGTACATAATAAAGTGGCCACTGGGTTTATTTTTCCATTTACATGCATGAGAGCCAAACCATTGTGTACAAGATCTCATATTTGTGCTGATGTGTATCCAGTTACAGTATTGTCAATAAGAGGACAAACTGGTCCATAGCTTAATACCCTGTGAGGAGTACAGTAACCAGGACTTTCAGTAGCATAAACATGATATTCTTATGTCCTTTGCAATTGAATTGTCATTTGACATTTTAGTTCACATGCATTAATAGGCAGAAAACACTGATGTACAAAGACAGTAATCATGCAGTAATGTTTGATTTTGCTACTGCTATTGGCCACACAGCAAAGAAAAACCTGAGTGACAAACAGAAAAGCAGAGCCAAAGGGAAGGAAGCAGGTAAGCTGCAACATAAAGGGTTATTGGAAAACCCATTACAAAAAACAATTTGGATACAACAACGGACCAAGTTTCTGATTATTATTCAGGTGCGAACTTCTGTGCTGTTGGGGGAAATGCAGCAGGTGACTGTTCCAAACCTCTCCCTGGGGCATTACCTCTGCCATCATGATCTCCAACCCAGTTATAAAGAAACAGGGTGACTGCAAAACCTACCTATTCTAGTATTAACCATACAGTTCACTGCAGTGAGCCCATCTCACCTCTAGAACAAAGTTTAAATTCACAAGATTCAGTTAGAAGTGAGAGAGTTACTTCCAAACCAATACTTAAAGTGCGAACCAGTAAAATAAAAATAAAGGAAAATAGGTCATGAGAAAAACTGGCACTAATTCTATAACTTATGGACATGGAGAGAAAACTTAAAGCTGAGTTACTAATTTACATCAACTGAAGACAACCTGCAGAATTTCCATGTATTTAGATGAAATTTTCAGAACTTCACAATTTCAAATTTTTCTCAGAATACTACTATAAATACATATTGAACTTATATATTGAACCTCATAATATTTCTCAAATCAACATTAAATTGTGAAAGATTGTATCATTCTTAGCCAGGATTTTAATGAGGTTCAAGACAACTAAGAGGTGGTAGCTGGAGGCAGAGGAACAGCTACAGGTCTGGACCATTTTCAGTAACTCATCTGAGGACCTTAATGACTATGTCAGGGTGGTAACAGACTTGAATGAAACAGCTGTGCATGAGTGTGCCCCACAGAACTGTTCAGGGTCTTCCACAATCAGAAGCCTGGATGAACAATGAAATCTGGAATCTGCTGAGAGTTAGATCAGAGGCATTGAAGTCTGGAGATCAAGAATGCTACAAGAAACGCAGGTATAATCTCCAGAAAGCTGGTTCACGGGTGAAGTGGATATTCTGAACTAGACTAGAATCAAGGAGGGATGCTCAGCAGCTGTGGCGGGGTTTGAACAAAGTTAAATTTAGTGGCAGCAAAGCTTCACTTCCAGATGAGCTCAATGCATTCTATGCTCACGTTGACTACTAGAACAAGGAGCAACCATCGCGCACACCCCATCTCTCCTGATGATCCTTTGGTCTCAGTATCTGAAGGTGACATGCCGGCTGCTTTCAACAGAGTGAATCCAAGAAAAGCATTCGGTTCGAACGGAGTACCTGGCCGAGTACTGAAGACCTGTGCTGACCAACTAGCTGGTGTGTTCACAGATATCTTCAACCTCTCACTGCAGCAGTGTGTGGTACCCACAGGATTCAATCAAAATGGTGCCCAAGAAGAGGGGTGTAACCTGCCTCAATGACTATTGCTCAGTGGTATTTACATCCACAGCAATGAAGTGTTTTAAAAGGCTGCTGTTGAAGCATCTCAGCTCCTGCCTGAGTGGTTGTGGTGAACTATGTGCCTGTCTGGACACGCCCCCTGCTGACTGCTCCTGTGGCTCCTCCCACAGGCCCCTGTATAAAGGCGATCTGAGGCCTGACGCTCGGCCTCAGTCTCCAGGACATAGTATGATAGACACTCACTCCTGGTTCCTTCTTCCAGTCAATAAAAGCCGATATCTCGCCTTACGTCTCAGTGTGAGTTATTGATGGTGCATCAGTGGTGACATGATTCAGCTCCAATTTGCCTACAGAAGCAATAGATCCACAGCAGGAGCCATCTCAATAGCCCTTCAGACAACCCTGGAATATCTGGACAGCAAAGGTGCATAGAGCAAGATATTCTTTATCGATTACGGCTCAGTCTTACAGAAATATCTGCATGATGCTAAGCTAGGACACATCATCAGTGATGTTACATGGGGTCGTCAGGTGTTTCGGGTCTTTCAACATCATAGATCCTCACCCAGGCGACCTGACCGGGGACAATCAGACCCAGCCTGTGCCCTAGCAGCAACCCACAGATCTGCCCTTTATATCCAGAGGCATCTTGATGCCTTCTCTGCTGCATCTGTGGTGGTAGAAATGGTTCTCCTCCTTCTCTCTCCCATGATTCCAAGTGCAGTGTATACTTTGCAGAGCAACCGGCCTGTAAAGCCACGACACCCGACCTCCACAGGCCAACACTTTGCTCTCCAGCCTCTTCTTTGGCAGTTGTTCTTCAGCTCTTCATACTTGGCTCTTTTCCGCTCGTAGGCCTCCTCCATGCGTTCTTCCCACGGCACGGTAAGCTCAAGCATAAGAACGTGCTTCGATGAGTCAGACCACAACACAATGTCGGGCCGCAATGTAGTCTCTGTGATGCGGGGAGGAAACTTCAGCTGATTTCCCAGGTCTGCTTTTAGCTTCCAGTCCTGCGCAGTGAAGAGCAACTCGGCTGCTTTCTGGTGTTCTGTTGGTCTTTCCCCCTCTTTGACAAAGCAGACGGTATTCTTGGCCGGACTTGTTTTCCGGCAGATATTAAGTGTGCTGCAGATTGTCTCAGTAATTGTCAAGAGGACCCGGTCATGCCGCCACTGATAACAGCCATCGGCAAGAGCTCTGGGGCAGCAGCTCAGAATATGCTGCAGCGTACCGGTCTTCTCACAGAGGGGGCAAGCTGGTCATTCTGCAAAGCCCCAGCAGTGCAGGTTGGGTGGGCTAGGAAGGACGCCATTAACAGCATGGATAAGGAACTTGATGCAGTGTGGATCCACCTTCCAGGGATCATTTTTAATCAAAACCTTACTTTATTTTGTTCACTATCTTAGCTGTCTTTTCAGGCAACTTTGTCTTGGTGAAAACAGTTTCTCCAGTTAGTATCTTCTTGATTAAACACATACATTCTTAACTCTCTTTTTAAATCTTTCCAATACCTACTGATAACTTGTTCTATTTTCTAGTATGGGACAAGGAATTAAACACCTTCATCTTTTTATTATAGAGTTTAGGGCCTGTTTAAGAGGATGGAAGCAGCAGGCAATGTATTAACTTTCATTTCACTGCCTTGCTTCCTTAAAGTATTCACAAACTAATTGACTAAAGATTATGTTGACACACAAAAGGTAATGGAATTCCATAATATTGTTATAACGTTTACATGTCATTTGGACCTAGATCTGCTAAAATTAGAAACTATATAACAGGTAAATTATTTTATCTATCAGAGGCACAATGAGCCTGATTCATAATACTACATTATTATTGCGTGTATAGTATAAAAATATTTCTATTACTTCTGGGCATTTAGAAACTGGCGAGCTTAAACCATCATAATGTAAACTCAGACAAGAATGACTGAGCACCCAGATGTGCATATGTCAATGTTGTTTGCGATTATTGTAATTGGAATTAAGGGAACCAGATATCAACATTAGTAGTAGAATTGAAATGATAAGGTTTTCACCTTGTAGATCAAAGTTTGAAACTACCCCAGTTTGACAAATCTTGCTCTATTTTTAATGTAATTTCTAGATTTCAATCTACTTTAGTCAAAGCCAATGTAGCTTTTGTAGCATCATGAAGTGGTTGGGTCATGATGAAGCTCAGCAAGGTCTGATTTCAGGTTCAAAGTGCTGGTTCATTTTCAATATACCATATTATTGTTTCAGCAGTTGTCTTTAAATGACATTTACAATGAAAAACTTATCATCGTTCCAGCTCCCTAATGATAGATACTGACAATACTCTTATTATGTGGCTTCCCAACGAGATACAGTGACCTGGAACTGGACAATGCACTAACCCTTGCTGATCCAACAATGTGGCATCTTTCTCTTCTAATGGCCAAGAGTGACAATTTCTAATTTGAAAAATGACAACGGACAAACTTCAGCAACAATCATTCAGGAATATCCAATTTGTTGTTATTGTCTCAACCTCCAGTGTCACTTATCTTCAAGAGGAATAAATATTGCTGCCACACTGAGGCGATGGTCCTTCAGCTGCCATTATTCATGGTTTTATGCTATTTGACCTTGCATCCTATCACAGCCAAGAATGATTCTGTTTATGGAGACCAATTCTAGCGCAGCAGCTGGGATCAGGGTTGAAGGAAGGTACAATCAACACACATATGGAACTTCTATCAAGCTAAATACCACACCAGGTGCTGGGCTACTGATGTAAACAACTTCTTGACTGAATGGAAATGTTAGGGTAATAATAAAATATTAGATTTGATGAACTATTTATACACAGACATGTAGAGACACAGACATTTGCTTAAGCATGAACATGGATAAACTCATGGGCACACACAGTTACACAGACGCATTCACATCAACGTCCACACACACCCACATGTATACATCAAGAAAGGGTCAAGGCTTGTGTCGTCAATGAATTTGAGCTTTGCAAAAGAATAGCACAGAGACTAAAGTTGAATTAGGAAATAAATTCCTTGAACTGATCTTTACACACACAGCTGAGACCCACCAGGGAGCCATTGTGGAAATCTGAGAGTAAACAAGAGATTCTGCAGATGCTGGAAATACAGATTATTTTATCTAGGCAGGTCCAGCATCCTCTATAGATAGGAATTGGACCAAGGCCTTTCATTAGGACCTGTTCACTTTTCTAACAAAAAAGTAGCAGATATTTACTTTGAGTGATTGCCAAGGAAAGGTATTACCTCAAACAGTTCTCATAAACTGAGCACTTTCTGATTCGCTGTCACATAGAAGGTGAGTATTGATTAAGAAAAAGACCTATTCCCAAGTATTTGATGTAAATAGTTTCCAAATTACAAATAGCCTTGCGTTTAACATCAGGTTATATAACAACAGAACCGTTAACTGATGCATAATAGACACCCTCAGAGTAAGGTTGTGGATCTCTGATGCTTTAGTTTCCAAAGTCTAGTGTTGATAATAAAAGAAATTATAAAGTAATAAGTGCCCCCAAGGTAGATGCTTCACTTTCACACTATCATGAACTACTAGAAAACCGTGCAGTGCATTATTCATTTCCGGTATACAGTTGCAGTCAAAGTAATTAAGTGCCTGCTTCAGATTATTTTCTGATCATCAGTGATTCTCAGGATAGTTATTTTGGAGAATTCAGCAATGGTAATATCAGTGAATATCAAGGAGAAATGATAACATTTCCACTTAAGTAAGCTGACATTCCCAAGTGCAGGTATGATGCGACTGTAAGCTACTGGAATCTAATATGTGCAAAAGCCTTATCACATTTAGATTTAGTTACATCTTTGTCCATGTTTGGAATTAGTGGAGACAAGTCCAAATTAGATATAGAGCACGGTCTAACAGCATGACATGGTCACTTTCTGCCATCTTATTCCTTCTCCTTCTACTAATTGCTACAGCAGCATTCTCGTTAATGAGATATTTATGCACTTTGCTGACTTACTTTCAACAACTGCCAGGTGTTAAAGGACGTGAAAGAGTTCATGTTTTCATGTCTAAGTAAACCCCTATCTGCAGTGTAGTTTACAATAAATATTCCTTCAACAATTCAGAAGGGGAAGTCATAGCCAAGAACTCCACATAGCCTCTCCATTAATCTCTTAGTGACCCAAAAGATACCATTACAGACTGCAGTGTGGAGCTAAAGAAAGAGGGGAGAGGCTTCACCCCAAGAGCAAACATTCCAATTAGCGGCTGAAATTTTGAGAAGATTAATCATGAGCATCATCTTTTGGTGGCCATTTGCCAACTCTACCCTGAAGGAGTTGTACTCTTGGGTTAGGAAGCAAATATTGGCCTTGCCTGTGACAGCTTCATCCCATGGAGAGAATCAAACAGATGTGGTAAAGTACAAATGGTATAATGTTCAGAACTACCAAGACACACATGAAAACCAATAATTCCTCTGACATGCATGCTGTGTAGGAATGTAACATAAACAGATGATCTTACAAATCAGGCTGGAGACCATTACCAAACTTAGGCCTTGATGTCACCAACTGAACCACAAGAATTCTTTGTTCCGCCCTGCTTAAAATGTATTACCGTTCCCCTCCCAGTGTTAGGCGCCAACTCTTACATCATAGGCATTGTAAAAGAAAAATGACTGGTACAAGGCACTCAACACAATAATCATCAAAGATTTTCACTACCAGGCCACACACTTTTCTCGCTGCTGCATTCAGGTAGAAGAGACATGTGCCTTAGAACTCACACTACCAAGTTCGAGAACAGTTGCTACCCCTCAACCATCAGGCAAAAAGGGATAACAACATGCATTCTATTTCTGGTGTTCCCACCATCAATGGTCACACTTTAAGGACTCATTATCTAGTTATTTCATGCTTGGTATTTATTGCTGTTCATTTATATTTGCATTTGTGCAGTTTGATGTCCATTAATCCTGTTTACAGTTACTTTTCTATAGATTTGCTAAGTGAGCCTTCAGTAAAAGAATCTCAGGAGGCTTCTGTGGTGGCATGTATGATAATAAGTTTTACTTTCAACTTTGAACATTCTGCTGTTCAGAGGGACTTGGAATGCTTGTGCTAATATCTTAAAAGGTAGATTTGCAGGTGCAACAAGTTATGAAGAAGACAAATAGAATACTGGCGTTCACTACCAGAGGATTGAATTCAAGAGCAGCTAAGTTATGGTGCAACTATACAGGCTAGTGTTAAGGTTACTAGAGTCATACCTGCATTTCTGGTCTCCTTACTTAAGAAAAGATATGCTGGCTTTAAAGGTGGTGTAAAGGAGGCTCACCAGGTTGATCACAGAGATGATATGGAGAGACTGATTTGTTTGAGATTTTCTGTCAGAAGAACAAGAGGGGATCTTAAAGCAACATTCAAAAATTATGAAATGAATAGATAAAATAGAGAAAGGGATGTTGTTTCCATTCGTAGGTGAGATAAAACTTAGAGATATAGTCTCAGAATTCTGGAGAGCAGATTGAGGACAGAGATGAAGAGAGACTGCTTTTTCCACAGTAGTGAACCTATGGAATTCTCTGCCAAGGGGAATAGTAAATCCTATCTCAATAGATATACTTAAGACACAATTAGATAAATTCTTCCATAGTAGAAGAAAATGAGTGTGATAATATCACATTTGCTGACCACGAAGTTCTAAATTCACACATTGACATTAAATGAACAGTTTATTTATTTACAGTGATTCACATTTAAATCCAAACACTCTTCAAACACAATTTAAAACTCACAGAGAATGTCTATCTCAAACATTTCCCATTTACAAACAATTTCTAAAACATGAACCATTTCCAAAACACAGAACTTTCCTAAACATAAAGCACAAAGCATTCTTTAAACATAAAGGATAAAGGGCAAAGGGTTTCCAAAACACAAGTACAATTCCTATAAACTAAAATGACATACCAACAAGCTGCAGATGAACAGAAACCAAAGCAGGAGGGATGGATTTTTGTTCAAGCTATGTCTCGTTCATGTTTCTTGATGTTCCTTAACCCATTCCTTCTAAACCTGAACTGCTTATGTAGACATTTATACCCTTTGTCCCACTTGAGTGACTTCGCAAGCATATGATATTTCCTCAAATGTCCTTTTAACACTAACAGTCTGAAAGCATCTTTTGGAAACATAGACCTGTGCTTAATGTTCACAGTTCATAATTATTATTATAAAGCTTATTTCTTTGAGCACCTAAACCTCTCAACTATAAACACATCAGTTATTGATATGCTAAATGATATTATCATCTGTTCTACAATGTAAGAGTCAGCTGGTCTGTTTGAAAAAACCTGTTGTCTTATACTCTACTCAAGCAAGAAGTTAGGATGCTGTGAGCTAGCATATGCTTCCACACAGACATAGCGTCTGCAAAATACAGAGCTTGTTTTCAAACCTGTTCTATAGAGGAGTATTTTTCAACTTCAAGCAGATTACTGATTTTCATTTATATTTTAAGAACTAAAGACTGGCTTCCTTTTATGACCAAAAACTAACAAACTGTCAGTTGGAAGTTTACCTACAACTATTTTTGATCTTACAGATAGCAGCTGCTGATACTTAGAAAGGAAATTTAAGCCAGGGACTGTATATCTATGACAACTCCTTCTTGCTGTGAAGACTTCAATCCTTGCATCCGTGCATTGATTACCGGGGACTGAATGAAGTCACTGTTAAGAACTGTTACCATCTTCTGCTCATGACCTACTACAAGAAGCCTCAGTTTTCAAGAAGCTTGATCTCCATAACGCCTACCATCTTGTCTGCATCTGCGAAGGGGACAAGTGGAAGACGGCCTTCAGCACCACCTCAGGCCATTGCAAGTAACTGGTCATGCCATTTGCTCTCACAAATGCCCCTGCTGTCTTCCAGTCCCTGGTAAATGACGTTCTCAGGGACATGCTGAACCAATTTGATTTTGTGTATCTCAACGACATTTTTGTTTTTTCCAAGTCCCTTGCTGAATACATAGGTCACATCCGCAGAGTTCTCCAACACCTTCTGGAGAAACAACTCTTTGTGAAGGCTGAGAAATGTGAGTTTCATCACAATACAGTCTCTTTCCTGGGGTATGTAATTTCAGACGGTTCCATTCAGATGGACCAACAGAAGGTCAAAACAGTGGTTGAATGGCCCCAACCCTCGACTCATCAGGAATTGCAATGCATCTTGGGCTTCGCTAACTTCTATCACCACTTCATCAGAAGTTACAGTACACTGGCTGCACCACTCACTGTTCTTACCTCATTGGCTGTCAGATTCTCGCTGCTGAAAAAGCATTCTCTGACCTAAAGGAACGTTTCACCTCTGCCCCCGTCCTGATTCAAGCCGGCAGTTCATTGTGGAGGTGGATGCGTCTGACGTTGGTGTAGAAGCTGTTTTCTCTCAGTGCTCGGCGAAGGATGAGAAGTTACACCCCTGTACCACCTTCTCTCATTGCCTCACTCGCACGGAGCAGAATTATAATGTCAGAAACCGGGAGCTTCTGGTTGTGAATCTAGCTCTGGAGAAGTGGAGGCATTGACTGGAGGGAGCAAAGGTGCCATTCTTAGTCTGGACTGATCACAAGAATCTAGAATATATCCATACTGCCAAGCATCTCAACTCCCATCAAGTTCATTGGTCCCTGTTTTTCTCAAGTTTCAATTTTACTTTGTCTTTCTGCCCTGGTTCCAAGAATGGAAAACGTGATGTCCTCTCCCGAAGATTTCATTCCTCTGAGACCCCTGAGGTATGCAATGTCATCCTCCCTGCTCTCTGTCTCCTGACATTGAAGCCATGGTGCAAGCTGCTCAACAGAGCAAGGCAGCCCCTAGCCAACGCCCCACTAACCGTGTTTATGGTCCCAGCTCTGTCCGCTCACAGGTATTGCAGTGGGGTCATTCTTCCTGATTATCCTGTCACCCTGGAACCAAGCGTACTCAGGCCTTTATCAGTCAGCAGTTCTGGTGGCCTTCCATGGGAGATTACATCCTCAACTTTATCTCAGCCTGCTCAGTCTGTGCTCAAGGCAAGAACTCTAACTGGTCACCTGCTGGTCTGATACAACCCATGTCTATCCCCAAGAGATCCTGGTCCTACATTGCCCTGGATTTTGTCACCAGTCTTTCCCCATCAGATGTTAACACCACCATTCTCACAGTAGTTCATTGTTTCTTCAAGTCTGTACACTTCATTTACCTAAACTCCTCTCAGCCAAATTACTAGACCTGCTGATGCACCATCAATAACTCACTCTGAGACGTAAAGGCGAGATATCGGCTTTTATTGACTGGAAGAAGGAACAAGCAGTGAGTGACCACCATTCCACATCCTGGAGACTGAGAGGCCGGGCTCAGGCCTCAATCGCCTTTATACAGGGGTCTGTGGGAGGAGCCACAGGAGCAGTTAGCAGGGGGCGTGTCCAGACAGGTATATGTAGTTCACCACAACCGCATGTTTTTAAATTACCTGATTTACTTGTAGATGTTGTGTCAGACAGGGGCTCTCAATTCACATCCAACTTCTGGAGGGCATTCTGTAATCTTCTGGGTGCCTCCGTGAGTCTGTCTTCAGGATTCCACGCACAGACCAATGGCCAGACCGAGTGGGCCAACCAACAGCTAGAGACAGAATTGCAGTGTCTGATTTCCCAGAACCCCTCTGCGTGGAGTAAGCAGCTACCTTGAGCCAAGTACGCCATGAACTCTCATCTGTCCTCATCCACCAGTCTGTCCCCCTTCAAGTGCTGCCTTGGCTACCAACCTCCACTGTTTCCTGCCCAGGAGGAGGAGGTTGGCGTTCTATCTGCCGAGGCATTCATCTGCCGTTGTCAGCAGACATGGAGGTGCACTCTCTCTGCCTCTCTGTTTATTGCTCAGTGTATTTCAGTCCTGTGTTTTCACCTGTTTCTCGCCAGATTGTGACAGTGAATTTTCTTGAGTCTTTCCAGTATTTGTATCTGTACTCTGTCTGTTTCCCGATTCTGGTTTTTGGATTTCTCTGAATGTTTTGACCTCTGCCTGAACTTTGATGTTGACTTTGTTTGCATCTTGGGATTTGTTACTCAATTAATACCATTGTGTGCACGGTACTGGGTCTGCGATTGGATCCCTGCTCCAGCGCCCTGACATGTTGTAATATATTGTCCACATCCTAGCTTCTGTTGGGAGGTCTGTATGTAACTGCCATGAGGGTCCTTTTACCCTTGCAGTTTCTTAACTGAACCTGCAAGAATGTAACATCTTCCAATACTTTGTCACATCTTTTTGCTGATTTCATGTCATTCTTTATCTTTCTCTGTCTACCTTGCAATCCCTCTGATACAACATATAACTTTGGACATTCAGCTCCTGACCACAGGTATCCTTCAACCACAATTCAATGATGGCCACAACATCTTACTGAACAATCTCTAATAGTGCAATAAGATCACACAACTTACTATGTGTATATACTCTGTGCATTGAGATATAACACTTTGAGTACTGGATTTGCTACCCTTTTTGATTCTGATTCCCTAATGCACTGATACTCACCCTGCTGGCTGCAATTTTCTGCCTGCCCTTCCTGACAATCTGGCTGCACTCTACCTTTGCTTTTTTTTAACCATTCATCCTATCCTGTTCCCAGTCTCCTGCCAAATCAGATTAAATCGTCCCTAGCATCTCTAACAAACCTGACTACAAGAATCTTTGTCCCTCTCGGGTTCAGGTGCAACATGTCATTTTGGTACAAGTCATACATCCCGTGAAGGGATCTCAATGATTCGAGAGCCTGAAGCCCTGCTCCCTGCACCAGCTTCTCAGCCACACATTTATCTGCTAAATCACTGGCGCATGGCACAAACAGCAATCCAGAAATTACTACCCTGGAATTGCTTCTCAATTTTCTCCCTAGCTCTCTAAATTCTCTCTCTTTAGGACCTTTTTGCTTTTCCTCCCTATGTCATTGGTTTCAATATATAACCAGATATCTGACTGTTCTCCCTCCCCTTCCAAAATGGTGTGGATACAATCCGAGACCTTCCTGACCCTGGCACCTAGGAGGCTATGTACCTCTTGGGTGTCCTGTTCATGTCCACAGAATCTCCTGTCTGCTGGCTTGACTATTGAGTCCCCTAACGCTATCACTCCCCACTTCTTGCTCTTTCCCTTTTGCACCATGGACCCTTGCTCAATGCCAAAAACCTGGTGTCCTCAAGGGAAGATCTTGCTTGACAAATCTGTTGAAAATCTTGGAAGAAATAACAAGCAAGATGGACAAAGGAGAATCAGTTGATGTTGTGCACTTGGATTTTCAGAAGGCCTTTGATAAGGTGCCACACATGAAGCTGCTTAACAACTTATGAGCTCATGGTATTACAGAAAAGATTCCAGCATAGATAAAGCAGTAGTTGATTGGCAGGAGGCAAATAAAGGGAGCCTTTTCTGGCTGGCTGCCAGTGACTAGTAGTGTTCTATAACAGTCTGTGTTGGGACCGATTCTTTTTATGTTATCAGTCAATGATATGGATGATGGAATCGATGGCTTTGTTGGAAAGTTTGCAGACAATATGAAGATAGGTGGAGGGCAGATAGTTTTGAGGAATTTGAGAGGCTACAGAAGGATGTAGATAGATTAGGAGAATGGGCAAAAACTGGCAGATGGAATACAGTGCTGGGAAGTGTATGGTCATGCAATTTGGTAGAAGAAATGAAAGGATTGACTTTTCTAAGTGGAGAGAAAATACAAAAAAACAGATGCAAAGGGACTTTGGAGTCCTTGTGCAGGATTCTCTGAAGGTTAATTTGCAGGTAGAGTCTGTGGTGAGAAAGGCAAATGCAATGTTAACATTCATTTCAAGAGGACTAGAAAATAAAAGCAAGGACATAATGTTGAGATTTTATAAAGCACTGACGAGGACTCACTTGGAATATTATGAGCCTGTTTGGGTCCCTTATCTTAGAAAGTATGGAGAGAGCTCAAAGGAGGTTCGCAAAAATGATTCCAGGATTGAATAGCTTGTCATATGAAAAGTAATTCATGGCTCTGGGTCTGTATTCCCTGGAATTCAGAAAAAAGAGGGTTGACCTAATTGAAAGCTATAGACTGTATACTGGTTTTAGTCAGTCATCCCTGCCCACCTGCAATTGGTCCAGAACGCCGCAGCCAGACTCCTGACAGGGGCCTGGAAGAGGGACCATATTACTTCTATCCTGGCCTCTCTTCACTGGCTATCAGTACGGTTCAGAATTGATTATAAGGTTCTCCTGTTTTGATTATAAAGCCCTAAATGGGCTTGCCCCCTCCTATATCGCAGACCTTCTAACCCCTTATTCTACTTCCAGTTCCCTCAGATCAGCTGACTTGAGGATCCTGGCTGTCCCGCAATCTAAATTTAACTTCAGGGGTGACCGCACCTTTGCTGTTGCAGTCCCTAGACTGTGGAACAGCATTCCCCTCCTTATCAGACCTGCCCCCTCCATCGACTCTTTTAAGTCCAGGCTCAAAACTTACCTTTATTCACTAGCGTTTGAATCTTCCTGATGTGGTTGATTCTTGGCTTGTGCCTAGGCTCGTGTGTTGTTTATTTTGTGCCTATAAACTGAGTGCCTCATTGTTTATATCTGTGTTTCTGGTATTTATGATTTTAGTTACCTGTTATAGTTTGTACAGCACCTTGGTCAACATGGATTGTTTTAAAATATGCTTTATAAATAAATCTGACTTAACTTGACGGTTGAAAGGTATTAATCGAGGGTATATGGAAAGGATGTTTCCTGTGGTGGAGGAGTCTAAGACCAGAGGACAGCCTCAGAATAGAGGGGCGTCCTTTTCGAATGGAGATGAGGAGTAATTTCTTTAGCCAGAGAGTGGTGAATCTATGGAATTCTTTGCCACAGGCAGCTGTGGAGGCCAAATCTTTATGTATATTTTAAGGCAGAGGCTGATAGATTCTTCAATGGTCAGGGATATGGGGAGAAGGCAGGAGATTGGGGTTGAAAGGAAAATTGCATCAACCATGATGAAATGGCAAGCAATGTGATGGGCCAAATGGCCTAATTCTGCTCCTATATCTTATGGTCTTATAAAAACTATATACAGTGAATTTCAGTTAATTAGGACACATTGGGACCAGTATATTTTGGCCCAATAAGTGGCTGTCACAATTAGCCAAAGTTACAAGGAAATAGTTTAAAAAAACCATAAAACAACAAACTACACTTTAACTGGGTAACAAGTTAGTTATGTATTTAAATGTAATATAGAACAAATTAAAACATTACCAATGTTACTCCAGTACCATAAAACTGTGTGTTAGTTCCTAATAGTTATCAACAGAAGAATTCATCCAGGGTATGATGCTGTGTTC
Source organism: Hypanus sabinus (assembly GCF_030144855.1). Lineage (NCBI taxonomy): Eukaryota > Metazoa > Chordata > Chondrichthyes > Myliobatiformes > Dasyatidae > Hypanus > Hypanus sabinus. The sequence continues at coordinate 40,897,812 of NC_082716.1, read as the reverse complement.
TTTTGACTGAGTGTAAATAAACAAAATTGGCGCAGGCATCTGTTGCATTCAATGCATCCTCCAAACCTTCATTTTCATTTCAACACTCAAGATTATTGCTGATATCTTCACATTCTTTGTAGTTCCTTTCATTTTCACTCCCAGCCATTTCTGGCATTTCAAAGCCTGAATGGTTTAAACTGCAGTGAGAAAACAGTTCTAAATTGCCCTACAGGCTGTCTCTCACTAACGGACTAAGAAATGCAAGTGACTGCCGCTAGTTAGAAGCTGTTCAGCAACAGTCTCCTATCCCGCTTAAGTGGCAAAACGCCCCAAATAAATGAAGGGAACCCTGGCTATCTTCTCACTGAGTTCTTGTTCTTCAAGATTTCTCCAAAATAAGCAGCTGCCTCAATTAACAAATGCTCAATCAACCAGAGTTCATTGTATATAAAATGCAAAAAAGTAAATATGCAACATCCAAAGAGGTAAGTGAAAAATAATGTTTATCAACTCATCTTTCCATGGGATTGTGTTATTACTCCAGTTATTCATGACAGACACATCCCAATGCCCCTCAAGATGAGGCGAGAAACATGCAAGCCCATTTGCATCGCTAGCGATCAGGGCTAGGAAAAGGAGAGGAGCAGGAATAACATGATCAAGGCAGTCCCTGCCCTTCAGTCTTCCAGGGTTGAGGATGAACCAGAGGAATGGTAAGGAGGCAACTACGAGGAAGTGTGTAGCAATGTACACATGAGAAGTAACCCATAGTAGTGGAGGACAGATATGGGAGCTAACAAAGTTTTCGCATCCCTCCATCCGGACAACTGTCCGGATGGTTTCCAGCAGGTTCGTTTGGCACGGACTCCGCAAACAGGTCAGTGAATGGGCCAAAACGTGCATGCACTGCCAGACGGCCAAGGTGCAGCGGCACACCAAAGCCCCACCGCAGCAGTTCCTTCCCGCCCACCAGCGTTTCGACCACATTCATGTGGATATCGTGGGCCCCTTGCCAGTGTCGCGCGGAGCGCGGCACCTCCTGACTATCGTGGACCGGTTCACAAGATGGCCAGAGGCGATCCCACTCACCGACACCACCTCCGAATCTTGCGCCCGAGCCCTGATCGCCAGCTGGATATCTCACTTTGGTGTACCGCCCCACAAGTGAAGCCACTATACAAATAGCAGAAGTCACACTTCCATCCTTGTAGTCTTCAACAAAAAGAACACTACATGAACAATCATTCCAAAGGCTAAGGGAATTGTCTTTGTCTATTGGAAAACTGCAGCAAAACAAAATTCAGCCCAATTTAAAGTAGTGCTGATGCACCCGGAAACTGCATTTGTTTCTGTCAAAGCTAAATTTGCAACAGCTGGAAAGGGCTTGGCTATTGTTTCTGCTGGAGTGCTAAGCCAATAAGGAGTTAGTATGAGTCTGCAGAGAAAACTTGTGAAAGGAGATATCTCGCTCCTCTGATTGTGTGGTTTGAGTTACTCTTGCGGAGAAATTTTAGTTTGTTGACAAATTTCAAGTCCTTCTGTAACATTCTTCATTGCATCCAAAATCTGGACCTGTGTTTCTGCCTTGAGATATGCAACATAGATTAAATAATCAAATCACTGCAAGATTCTCTTCTCTATAAAAAGTGAGTGATCCTCTGATAGCAGTATGTCCGAATAACTTTAGTCATCAGAACTTTCTACTTTCTAAGTGAACCAAAGGATCACATCAGGGGTATTATGCCATTAGGCACTGTCAAGGCATGGCATAAGTACAGGCAGTTTAACGTTTTTTTCAAAAAAGTCATTAAAAGTGTTTAGGCAAATCGTTGCTGACCACAACGGACGGAGGTCGATGGTGCAGTCATGTGGTCTGTGAGCTAGTAACGTACTGGCTTCCCTTTTACTGAAGGTGATGGTTAAGTCATGCGAGTTGCTGAGTTTGGTGACTTCACCCCATAACTTAATCTCCACAAATTTATCTCCAAGTGGAGAGCCAGGGGTAACCCAAAATGAGAGGAGTCGACCAGGAGGAATTGAATGGGCTCGTGGTGCCCTCTGATATTCATGTGCACAGACTGTGTGGACATTCTGACTATCTCAGACCCCAAGCAACACCCATCGATGGCTGTGAGGCCACTGAGAGGAGCCTGCATGAGCAGGCCTGACAAACTGTAGTCGGGGTGAATGTTTACTTGAACAGAAACAATCACTTTGCCATTGGCAGGAATTAAGGGCTCTGGTGTATTACTTCACATATGACCAAGAGGTAAGGGCCATTTAGTGATACTTAAATTACAATCATCATTCCTCTCAGATCCCCTCAAATGATATTCTCTGAGTCATTAAGCTTCAGGGGTGTCCAAGCCAGATGTGACACTTTCCGTAGTAAATGTGACTTAATCTGTTAAAAAGCAAATGGTTAGTAAGGCAACACTGAATATTGTTATTATAAACACAAATAGTAAAAGTAAAATACAATGAAAGCAACATTTGTGCCTGGAGTTTGAACCACCTTATGCTAAAAACAGCAATGCATTCCAGGTGTATTATCCATGGGTAATATGTCAATGAGATATTAAAGTGAACCGAAATGTTTTCCTTGCCTTTTGGATCTAAACAAGTATTGTATTTTTTCAATACCCCTTACTTCTCTTCCCCCTTCAAAGTGTTGGAGTTCTGTGGTGGATCCATGTTCCACTTAAAATCAGGGTTCTGCTCATTCTGAGGGAATAAATCCTCCTGGGGCATGTTTGATGTTCTCCTGGTCTCAATTATCCTTGTCCTATCATTGATAACCTGCGTAATGAGACCTTGAGGTTTCCACCTCTGATGAAAACTAGGGTCAGAATTGTTTTTATGGAATTTCTTATCTTGGACCCAGTCCCCTTTTTTGTGGTCTCCAAACTGCCTTGTCAGGTTCTTTTGCTTTCTGTTGAATTCTCATAAACTCTCTCAGTTCCTTGAAGAGAGCTGTACTGGGTACAGGCAATGGTTGACCTGAGTTAGAGTTCAGGGAAATATTTACCTGGACATTAAGAGATAAGGTGTAACATTCTTGAGTACTCTTATTTTCACTTTGCTTACAGACAGCTGTATTTCAGGGACAAGTGTAAATTACCTGCCTCTAGAGTAGACTGTTTTTGCCAGGCCTCCTTAAACCCTCGATTCCTTCGGTCCAACATGCCACTTGATTGCAGCTGGAATGGAGTGCTGTACTCTGCTTGTAAGCCCATTTGTTCACACAGGGCTTGAATGCCTTTACCACTGAGGGAAGACTCTTACTTCAGAATCAGAATCAGGTTTATTATCACTGGCATGTGACGTGAAATTTGTTAACTTGGCAGCAGCAGTTCAATGCAATACATAATCTAGCAGAGAGAGAAAAAATAAATAAAGAAGTAAATCAATTACATATATTGAATAAAAAATGTGCAACAACAGAAATACTGTACATTAAAAAAAGTGAGGTAGTGTCCAAAGATACAATATTCATTCAGGAATCGGATGGCAGAGGGATAGAAGCTATTCCTGAATTGCTGAGTGTGTGCCTTCAGGCTTCTGTACCTCCTACCTCATGGTAACAGTCAGAAAAGGGCATGCCCTGGGTGCTGGAGGTCCTTAATAATAGATGCTGCTTTTCTGAGACATCGCTCCCTAAAGATGTCCTGGGTACTTTGGAGGCTAGTACCCAAGATGGAGCTGACTAGATTTACAACCCTCTGTAACTTCTTTCAGTCATGTGCAATAGCCCTTCCATACCAGACAGTGATGCGGTCTGTCAGAATGCTCTCCACAGTACAACTATAGAAGTTTTTAAGTGTATTTGTTGACATGCCAAATTTCTTTAAACTCATAATAAAGTATAGCTGCTGTCTTGACTTCTTTATAGCTACATCAATATGTTGGGACCAGGTTAGATACTCAGAAATCTTGACACCCAGGAATGTGAAGCTGCTCACTCTCTCCACTTCTGATCCCTCAAAGAGGATTGGTATGTATTCCTTCACCTTACCCATCCTGAGGTTCACAATCAGCTTTTGTCTGACTGACATTAAGTGCCAGGTTATTGTTGTGGCACCACTCTACTAGTTGGCATATCTCACACCCTCTTGTCGCCACCTGAGATTCCACCAACAATGGGTGTGTCGTCAACAAATTAATAGATGGTATTTGAGCTATGCCTAGCCACACAGTCATGTGTATACAGAGAGTAGAGCAGTGGGTTTAGCGCACACACCCCTGAGGTGCACCAGTGTTGATCATCAGCGAAGAGTTTATGTTATCACCAATCAGCACAGATCAGAGTTGGCATGTATACAGGCAGGAGTGTCAGCACATAGGAGGTATTATTTGCTTCTTGTCTTTTTTCAGGGAGGCATACCCAAACCTTACTTTCACCATCAGCTTCATATTTGTACTGTGTTGGAGATCCTTCGGAACTGGGTTTATGGTATCTAGGAGAATTCTTACAGCGTAATTCTGGTTTTTTAGTGTTACTTAGTTACCCCCAAAACCCTGACCTCCCTTACATCCCAACAGCTTGTTTAACTTATTCATTACCTTGTTTGTTACTATAGCTGTGAAAGAGGGTTGCAGTATGTCCTGGGATGTGTACACCTGTAACAATGATCTAGTCAGTCATCATTCATAAAGTTCAAATTCAAAGTAAATCTATTGTTAAAGTGAATATATGTCATCATATACAGCCCTGCCATTAATTTTCTTGTAGGCATATTAATGGTAGTGTAGTGGTTAGCGCAATGCTTTACAATACAGGTGACCTAAGTTCAACTCCCGCCACTGCCTTTAAGGAGCTCCAGTTACCTCCCAGAGTCCAAAAACATTCTGGTTGGTAGGTTAATTGGTCCTGTGATTAGGCTGGGAGTAAATTGGAGGATCACTGAGTGAGGGTTGGATGGGCCTATTCCGCACTGTATCTCAATATAAAGAAATAACAAAAGACTGCCCAACTTGGATGTTCAACCAGAGTACAACAGTCAGCAAACTATGCAAATATAAAAAGAAATAAGTAAAACTAATAAGTGAATAAGCAATAAATATTGAAAACATGAGATGAAGAGTCCTTGAAAGGGAATCTACTGGTTGTGGGAAGAGTTCCCAAATGTAGTTATGGTAGCTCCCCATTCATTTGTTGGTAACTTACTATCATTTTTCAAAGTCACAAACTCAAGATAATAACTGGTTTGTCCCCTTGTAGTTGCCTTACTGCAATAAGTGTATAGAATATAGTAAGACAACCTTCTAAGGCAGTACATTTCTGTTCTGTTGGGGTGAAATGTATGGGGGCTCGTGTTTCTTCTCCCTCATTATAGCTGTACTGCAGTGGTTTAGGGTGAAACACCCACTTACAGAACAGGAGATTTTCTTAGGTCACTTGTCTGAAGGTCTTTTGCTTGCCAAACTGCATTCATCAATTTCTCTAGTGCCTCATAATCTCCTGAGGTTAAAACAAATGACTTTACAACTGTCATATAATGGTTTTAACAATTGTGCATAGCCAGGTATGAAAGCTCGAGCAGAATTCAATAGGTCTAGTGTTGATGATAAGGCTTTTATTGTCTTTAGATATTCTACTCAAGTAACTTTTTGTCTAAATTCAGAAGTTAAAACACCCCTGATTTGTAATTGTCATACTTAGAAAATTGACTTTTATATGGCAGAACTGATTTTTTAATGTTAATTACATAGTCTTTGTCTGTCACTTTCAAGAAATTTATACTTTTATGAGTGAAATCCTTGCAACATTTATTGTAATTGCTGTTGCTGTATCGAAATAGTAGGGTCAACTTTTGCCAAAAATGCAAGCTTAGGTATGTGTATGCCTGTATCCTATTCATCAAAAGTACAATTTTGATTAGAGTTGTTGCTAAAAATTCTCCTGTGCGGTTTTTATTGCATTAACCTTAACCCTCTCCTTTTTGCATTTTGTTATCCTGAACTGCAGGTGAGGGGGTGGACATTTGGGAGGAGACCTGTCCCCTTGTATATTTGGAAGACAAAGGGTGAGTCAGGCCTTGTGGTGTGTGCTCAGTTTAACAGTATACTCTTCTCTATAATATAGATGGAGCCTCTGAATTGTCCCCGTCTCTTCCACACAGAAAGTGGGAGGAGCTTAAGGTCCAAAGTTCAAAGTACATTTATATACAACCTTAAGATTCATTTCCTTAGAGGCAGCCACAAAACAATGAAAGCCAATGGAACCCATTAAGAAAACAAGACCGTCAAACACCCAATGTGCAGAAAAAAGAACAAATCATGCAAACAGTAAAAGTAAGCAAATAATATTCAGAACTGGAGCTCACGAGCGAGTCCTCAGCCACGAAGCCAGTCATCATTGCAGCTGATCCAGGGGCACTTTAGTGGCAGGTCACAGTCTCAGTTCAGCATAGAGACAAGTAAACTTCGGGGAGCAGTGAGCTGAATTCCGGCCTGTCCCTCTCTTCCAGACCCAACTCCCTGATTTTTTTAATTCAGCACGGTGGTTAAATTGGCCAAACCTCAGGTTCTTCCTCATCCTCAGCCCTCTCAGGCCTGGGCACTGCTGCTTCGATTAAGCTTGTACCTGACCTTTCCAATCTGGCCCAGTGCTTAATCAGGCTAAGCAGCAGGCCTTGCTCTTGGACCTGAGCCCTGTGCTTCAATATACTATTGGATCTAGGCCCTGCTGGCGATGCAGCCTGTATCCAATGTTTCCAATCTGACCCGGTGCTTAAATTGCCCAAACAGTGGCTAGTTCCTCACTCTTGCCTGGGCTCGCCTCACCTCAGTTCTACCACTTCGAATCGCCTTCAAGTCTGCTCCAGTAATGGCCAAATAGAGGCTCATTACTGCACTTGGACCCTGGCCCCACCACCTCAATTTGGCCTGTACACACTATGCCACAACCATTCAGTACCTTCAAGGCTTCAGTTCACGTTCAAAAATGCCAGGTCAAACAGCAGTTTAAAAGCTCAATTACAGAAGGAAAGTTTTAGGCTAGTGATTTCAGTGATTGTTTATGAGAAAAAGTGTAATTTTTAAAGTAGTTAGTAGTTTTGGTTGCAGCTAGCAAGTCACCACTGTGCTTCACCAGTGCCACCTTTATACTATAGGCCATGGCCTATACCTAGTGTCTAGCCGTCTACTGTTGGTTGTGGGTAAATATGTCTTCCTAAGGGCAGGCAGTCTCCTGGGAACTTGTTTTATTTGTTGATTACATCTTCTCTGTTGAGAGGCTGATGTAGGGGAACACTGTGAACGTGGTCGACCCAAGGAACAAGGTTAGTTTGATCTTTGTTACTGATGCACCATCAATAACTCTAGGAGACTGGAAGTGAACGATAGGCTTTTATTAACAGCAAAAGGGGAGCACGACCATGTCGAAGACTGAGGGAGGAGCGGTGCCCCAATTGCCTTTATACAGTGGTCTGTGGGAGGAGCCACAGGAGCAGTCAGCAGAGGGGCATGTCCAGACAGGTATACATAGTTTACCACAGTTACTGAACCTAAATGCCCTTTAGAGGGGAAAGCAGAGAACTCTGTACCAGCACCTTGTTGTCCTTGTGTGGAAATGAGCAGTAATCCAGCTACCGCCGTGTGGGTGCACTGGAACCTGAAATCGTTCATGTATTGATGTATTGGGTGTTGATTAAGGGCTATTCCACACATGGTGCTGAGATTTTCACGAGGTTAAAGGGATAACATTATAGAATGACCCAGGTCCCAGTTTGCTCACACCATTTGTTCTCTGGTCTTATAAGCTGCTATCAAGCCCTAGCTTTTGACTATTTTACTCAACACAGTGCTAAGTCCTCTGCATACAGTACATCTCCACTATTAATTTGTTCTTAACTCATGTATCTAGATTTTCACACTCATGTGGAGGTGGTACCATGGCTATGGGAAATAACATTAATAAGTGTTGATGAGAAATGACATTAATATGAACTGCTGAAAATGTTGGGAGTGTGATTGGTCCAGAACCTCCCAGTTTTCTGAAGTAGCCTCTTCAGGATTCCTTCAGCATTAGCATGGTTCCTAAGGTTGTCATATCCAGGGGTGGTTGTGGGGATAAGCCCCCACTACATGTAAAGTTTTCCAAACGGCGTGCATCACGAACAGCCTCTGACAACCAAGTCCAAATCTTGGCCTTCACGTGTGGCTTAGCTACTAAGCCCAGCAAAATTGTTTCTGCTGAAGGGGCAAAGGTGGACCACTGGTGCCCCAAAATCAGTTGTTTTGGGCAGCTGGGACTTGTCAGCTTTGGACAGCAGCCCGCCCAGGAGAAGGAAAACTCTGATTTTAAACCTCCGCTGCCTTGCGGCCATACCACCCATGGGAAAAGCTTCAGGAGAAAACCCCGAGGAAAAAATCCAGAGCCAGCGTACCTAAGGCAGTTTCAAAGGTAGATTTAATGTCAGAGAAATGTGTACAATATACATCCTGAAATGCTTTTTCTTCGCTGCCTCCACCAAAATAGAGGTGTGCCCAAAAGAATGAATGACAGCTAAATATTAGAACATCAAAGCCCCACCCCAGCCCCCCCTCCCATGCGTAAGTAGCAGCAAAGCAGCGATCCCCCCTCCCCCACCAGCAAAAAAGCATCGGCGCCCCTCACTGAGCACTCAAGCATGCAGCAAAGCATCAATAAAGACACAGACTTGCAGTACTCCAAAGACTACGCGTTCACCCAGTAATTTGACATATCACAGGATCTCTCTCTTTTTAATAAGGGAAAAGAGGTGTCTCCATTTCAAAGTGAGAGGGGAGACATAACAAACAACTCACTGATATATGATGTTAAAAGTCTGTTGTGTTGCTTTTCTGAGCTCTGTGCCCACAGAACTCGGGTCTCTGGGCACACAGCCAGCAGCCAGCTCGGTGCTTTCAATCTTCCATCTCCCACAACACACTGATTTCCGCAGAGGCACTGACTTCAAGTCTGCCCGCCTCCAGAGCCACGAAATCCCAGAACCCTGAAGGCGTGCTCGTCTTCCAGGCTGCATTCTTGGTATAGCAGCCAGTTGTGAGACCCCAAGTGTAGATCCCGTTCCCACAAAGAACCGGTCAGCATGTAACTCCGGGTCAGCGTCTTCAAAAGAACCCTGAAAGGGAAAAATAGAGATATTAAAGATAGAAATAGAGCTGTTTCCAAAGGTACAAGCAAAGGAGTCGCCGATAGGTCAAACAGTGGGGTTTGGTCCATCTAATCTGCATCCTGCTCTGAGTTCTGTCCCTTCATCATTCCAGTCTCTGAGTTGAAGAATAAAATATTCATCATGTTCAGTGTGATATTTCTGATATGGGATAATAACAGAAGCACATTCATCAAATCGACCAAAAGTTGCCTGCACAACTGCTGGAGACCAGGATGATGACTATTTTACGGTACGAGGCGAGGTGACATAGCAATTGTCAAGATCTCTCTGAGCTGGACTATTGCCAGAAAATAATTCTTACAAAAATAATACTTCTGCTATGACGTGACCACATTGTGCACCAACTGTGATGGTACTGGGTTTGCTGACCACAAAGTTATAAATTCAAATGAAGACCTTAAGCCCTATCCAATATAGATAGCCATGAGTACACTCAGTAAAGGGAAATTTTACTGTAATTAACCAACCTTCAAAGACTAGTTTACTTCCCTGTTTATTCTCAATGGTGAGCTTAGCTGCCAACACCCACTATTTGAGTGATGGGTTCCCCACTTCAAGGATAAGATAGTTCCAGCTCACAAAGCAGTTTAATGCACATCCACACATATCTTTACAGTGATACACGTTCAACTCCAACAAGTTCAACACTCTTAAAACACATTTAAAATGCACAGAGGATTTCTATCTCAAACATTTCCCAATTACAAGCCACTTCTTATACATAAAATATTTTGAAAACAAAGATTCAAAGGTTCATTTATTATCACAGTATACAACTCTGAAATTCTTCAATTCTCTGGGTACCAGTGAAACAAAGAAAGAAAAGAAAGGCAGCAGGATCAGCAACCCCACCCCTCAAATCCCACCTCCCCGCAAAAAAATGAACAAAAATGGAACAGGCACATCAACCCCCACCAATCCCTTCTCTCACACAAAAACCAAGCAAAACGGATTAGGCACATTGACCCCTAAATCCCCCTCCCTGCACAAATAAAACCGAGAAGGCTGGGCAAAAAGACACAGAATATAAAAACTATAAGACTGAAAAAGAGATTTTATAGTTGCAAGTCCAAATCCAAGGTGCAGAAAAGCCTGGGGAACACTCTGTGGGCCCAGTGGTAGACCTTTCCCTCTCTGATACAGAGCGATCAAAAGCCGGGCAGCCAGTGCTCACCCTCCACACTCGCTTTGAAGCTTCAATTGCCCTCATTGCTTTAGTCAGTGAATAATAGAAGCTTTAATTGGCGAAATGGAACTCAGCGTCAGCTTGCACCCCATCCTGTAGCCGGCCTGTTATGAAGTTCCTGTGCACTGTCTCTGCCTCTTGGAATCCCCCTGGAGACCACACAGCTCTGGTACATCCCAACGATCTCCAAACCTCTGCACTCACCCTCGTCACTTTAACCAGTGGACAATGGGAGCTATAATCAGTGAAATGGGGTCATACATTGGCTTGCACACCGTCCTGCAGGCTTCTCACCTCGAGATTTGCTCACACTGCTCCTGCCTCCCAGAATCTTGGAGACTGCAGAGCACTAAGCACCCAAATGACCTCCAAACAACAAAACACAGTCTCCAACGTTTCCAAAATCACATCCAAGATGTGAAACAAACATAAAACACAAAGCATTTCCTAAATATAATGTACAAAGCATTGCTTAAACACAAATGATAAAGGACAAAGGATTTCCAAAACACTGGTACAATTCGTATAAACTGAAAAGACATACCAACAGGTTGCAGACAAAATGTTGTCTGTAGCATAAACCAAAGCTGGAGGAGTGGATTTTTGTTCACCTGGTATTTCTTTCCTGTTTCCTGATATTCCTCACCCCATTCCTAATAAACCTGAACTGCTCCCTAAACTTATAACCTGTATCTCCCACTTGGGGACTGCACAGGCATGTGGTATTTCCTCAGATATCCTTTTAACATCAGAAGTCTGAAAACATCTTTTTGAAACATTGGCCGTAGATTGGTGTTCACAGTTCACAATTAATACTGTAAAGCTAACTTCTTTGAGCACATTAAACTCTCAACTATAAACACATCAGTTATTGATATGCCAAATGATATTATCCATCTGTTCTACAAACTTCTTTGAATTAAGCAACTTATGAGTCAGTTTGTTTGAAATAAACTATTGACGTATATGCTACTCTTGAGCTAGCATCTACTTCCACACAGAGTGTCTGCAATTACAGAGCTTGTTTGAAACAAAACTGTTCTATAAAGACTGTTATTAACTTCAAGCTGATTTCTGCTTTTCATTTATATTTTAAGAACTGCAGACTGCCGTCCTTTCATGAGCAGAAACTAAACAAAGTGTTAGTTGGAACTTTACTTACAACTGATTTTGTTCTTACAAATGGCACTGCTGTTGATTAGAAAGCAAGTTTAACAAACATAAACCAAGAAGTGAATATCTATCACAAAGTGTTATAGCAAAAAGCAAGTGGGCGGAGCTGAGTGTTATGGGGAAAAGCGAGTGGGTGGAACTGAATCCATGGCCAGATCAACCATGATCATAACGAATGGTGCAGCAGGCGCTATGAGATAGCTGGCCTACTCCTGCTCCTATTTCTTATATTCTTATGATCTTATTTGTTGACATTTTGCATTTATCTAGATATACATTTATTTTACTGTTTTCTAGCCTTGAGTTCACCCACCCAACTAGGCTAGATTTGTTCTGTTTTATAGTTTAAGTCAGGCACATCATGTTTTCAGTTTGAAAAGGGCATTCACAGACACAGATCGTGTTCCGGTATCTGATCAACAAAATCGACAGGCTCTTAAAAAAATTATCCCTCAGGCAGAAGAACAAACATTGCACACAATGGGTAGCCAGGCCTTCACATACAAAGCTGGTGCTTGTAAAAGCGGAATCTGCTGAATAAGCAGTTTTCAATAGCAACAGAGCGTATATAGGCCCTGAAGGGAGTTTAGCCTGACAAATTACAATGCACGAAGGGGAACTTTCTTTAGAACAATCCATAGTGATAAGAGCCAACTGGGTGACTCTAGGTTTTAATAACTGAAAATAATTTGGCGATGTAAGTCTCTCCAACTTTCTTTTACAAAATGTAGAGTTCTTTCTGCATGAAAAAGTTGCACTTTATGCAATGAATCTGCTTGAATTTGCTTTGTTCCTACTTACTTACTAATAGCCTCAATTATGGGCCATAGGCCACTTCAGTAATAGCAAAACCATGACACCAACCTTCATCATTAAAACTCAACAATTAACTGCTTTAGCAAATTTCCACAACACTGCATAGAAATGTTTAGATTGTGCCTGGGTGTTTAAAATTATTTTAAAATTGATCCTTGACTAGGCTACAAAAGGATATCCATTCAAACATAAAGACTCATTTTTAAAACCTGTTTTCAGTCACAGAGAGACTGGCTGTTAAATACATTTTTTTACTGTTTAATGAAATTCCTACATTGGATTGGAGACTTTTTCTGGTAGGTTTAGAAGTAGAGAGGTGAATGCTGAAACTTGACTCCATGTATCTCAATGCAAAAGCTCAGAAGACTAAATAACAACAGAAAATAATGGGAAATCCCGGCAGATCTGCTTCAATGGAAGGTGTTACAGTTAAAACTTCAGGTCTGAGATCCTCATGTCAACTCAGAGAAGTTGTGGTAGATCATGTATCAAGGGAGAAGGAAGGAAGGCCAGCAGGTGTGGTGAAAGGTAGTGTGGAAGATATTGGCATATCTTTGCATATAAATGATGCCAAGTGGAACTGCCAGTACACTGAATTAAAAGTCTGCAGATCCAGGACTTCCACGGACAATCACGGAATCCCCAACTTAAATGGCACTGTTCCATCATGCTAATTCATTCAGAAACATTTAAAGCTCTCCTGGCTTTGACAGCCTGCAAATCAATCAGGGGAATTTCAGGGATAAAGCTTCACCAGTGCATTGCTTGAGTATCTACCACTGCTCAAGGCTTCAACACTGGACAGGGACTCTTCTGACCAGCAAGATAGTTTCCCAGCAAATGGATCAGGTAACTTTTGCGATTCTTTGAATGGTAATTCTGAGCAGTGTGCAAGGCTAGCAAGACCCAGTTACAGCTTCTTACAGCTCAGCTTCCCCATAGAGCAGAGCAACTTCAACTGCAGCTTCCTGATATCCATGTTTGAAAGTGCCTGTGCAGTCACTGGAGTTTGTTATTCAGTGCTATTGTTCTCAGCCCCAGTGCTATTTCTACTGCAGAAGCCAAACCGATGTTTCCAAAGTCAGAAACTCATATTACATCTGGCTTTGGATTTCTGCTGTCAGGTGTTTCAATGTTTAATCTTAATGGAGCAAGCTTGGAGGACCAGCAAGAGAAAGGGTGAAATCAGGAATAGGCCAGGCAAGCAATTCAGACCGATAGACAAAAATTGATTTTGTTTTGAGCAAAATGGAATGGCTTTATTCTCTGCCCTGTTTTCTCCACAGCCTGCCCACTTGCCTGCATTCCTAGAGAGAAAATCCCGGAGGAAGGCAGGAGGCTTTTTACAGAATGCAAATCAGTGCTTGCATCAATGTCTCCAAAGTCATTTTTGACTTAATCATCAAGAAGAATGTCATTCTCAACCTTTTCAAAGGAGTAGAGGCCTACATTTTCTTAGATTAATTGAATCCATCTGGATAAAAAGCTGGCTTGATTCATGCACAGATTGGCTCGGAATGATCTCTGCATTAAATACTCCAGGAGGGTTGAAGGCTACTCTGTTGTCTAGAATGGTGAAAGAATCTCATGGGCCTGGATCCAGTAACCAGGGAGATATTTGCTCTGTATGTTTTCTGTTATCACTTCAACTATCAGTAGACATCAATCTGCATTCCTGATTTTGCACACCTTCACTTGTAGCCAGATACCACTTAGACTTGTCAACCTGGTTTCAAATCATCAGCCAAAACAACATGTTTATGTCAGCGATTGTTTTAGAAGCTGGAAAATTAACTTATCAAATATTCTGCTTTTCCTACCCTCCAAGCTGTTACCTTACATCTTAAGACCCGATCATTTAGGCGTAGTACTAGATATCCCCCTGAATGTTTACTCCATCAGAGTGAGGTTTGAATGGTTGTTAGAGCCCTTTTCATTGCCCCTTTGCTTGTCACAACCATGGATTTGGCAGTGCAGTACATATGGCAATTGAGCTTGTTAATATGCACATATCAGCTAATTATTATTTCATTGTAATAGTATTTAACTCCATTTGTTCCATAGTCGAGACTTGAACACAACCATGCTTTAATGCCTGCTTGCATTCGGCCTGGGAAATTGGTCCGTCGAATCAACTGACTCTGAAGACTAGCAGTATTTGTTTTGTATTTAGTTGTTCTTTTCAGCCGCAGTGTAGTCCTCATTTTCCATTTGAGATTTTTAGTTAACGGCCCTGTTTGGCCTAATGTTTATTGTTTTCTTTTCCCTGTAACACTGTTCGCATTAAAGTCTTTGAACGATCGACTGGCGTCAGAGTCTCTCACTCTGCACATGGGCCATATTCAAACCTGGTGACATTGCTATTCCCCAAAGAGTGAATAGAGGGGAGCAGTTGTGTAGACTGCTGTTGATAATGTGGCTCAGAGTGTATACTAAAAGGGAGAAGCAACACAATATGAACTGTGTGAAAGTTCATGGATGTGAACTGTGGAAGCAAGCTGCACAACAGTGGTAGGTGTAAAATGACAATTGCAGGATGTCTAGGGACATAGCAAATGATAACACTGTGAAGCAGAGGGGAAAGGAAAAAGTCATTGCATTTCCACTGGGCAGGTGGAGTGGACACAGGATTTGGAGCACCAGACTTTTTTGGTATTTGTGGCACACCAGGAATGAGGAATAAGGATACAACTTTTAATTCCCAGCGAAAAAGACTGCATGTGACAGCTCCAAGGCTTGTGAATCTTTCAAATTCTCAAATGTAGAGGACTGTGAATTCTCAGTCATCAAACAAATTCCAGGTGGAGATCAATAGATTTTTGTACACCGGAGAGAATCAAAGGTTACGGGGATTGTACAGAAAGGAGGAGGAAACAGAAGACCAGAAATAATCTTCCAAAAGGCAGAGCGGGAACATGGGATTGAATTTGTTGCTCAGATTGTTGTCCCCTCAACATTACAATGACCAGACATAGGCTAGATGGAGGCTTTGCGTACCTCTTGGTTCACCCTTCAAGTGTGACTTGACCTTTCTGTCTTCCTACATCCTGTTCTTATGAAACAATGAAAACTTGAGGAATATCAGCTCAGCTTTTAACTTGTTGAATTAATCCTCCATCCTCAATTAGGTAATGATTATGCAAGCTTCATTTAAAGTGAGCAGACTTATCCTTTGCTTATTAATCTCCCATTGTCACCGGCAAATGCACTATTTTGGTATAGTACTTCAATTTACAACATACATGATTTTATCCCTATATTTGTTTTTTGCGTAAAGATTTCAACACAGGAATATTTGAATTACTGGAGAGTAATATAGGCAAGAACAAAAAATGCTGGAAGCATTCAACAGATTAAGTATTATTGTTGGACAGAGAAATAGAGTTCGTATTTATGATAACTTTAACCAGAAATGAAAAGGTTGAAATAAAAACAAAACAGAAAGGAGACAGGAAGAAGTAATCAGAAGGGAAATTCTGAAATAGGGCATAAGTCAGGAGAAATTAAATGGTTAAAAGGTAATAGTATAATAAAAGAAGCATTAAATCAGAATCAGAATCAGGTTTATTATCACCGGCATGTGACATGAAATTTGTTAACTTAGCAACAGCAGTTCAATGCAATACATAATCTAGCAGAGAAAGAGAAAAAAAAACAACAAATAAAATGTTTAAAATGATAATAAATAAACAAGTAAGTTAACTACAGTATACCTGTATTGAATGGATTTTTTAAATGTGCAAAAAACAGAAATACTGTATATTAAAACAATGAGGTAGTGTCCAAGGATTCAATGTCTTTTTAGGAATTGGATGGCAGAGTGGAAGAAGCTGTTCTTGAATCGCTGAGTGTGTGCCTTCAGGCTTCTGTACCTCCTACCTGATGGTAACAGTGAGAAAAGGGCATGCCCTGGGTGCTGGAGGTCCTTAATAATGGGGCACTGCTCCCTGATGATGTCCTGGGTATTTTGTAGGCTGGTACCTAAGATGGAGCTGACTAGATTAAAAATTGAAAATTGACATGGACAACATGTAAATGTCATTTCCACCTACCTCAAATGATAGCTTGACTAATTATTTGTAAAAGCCACTGGAAGTAGCATAGAATATAAACTGGTTTGCAGACTTCTTTCATCAGCGATAGCTCAGTAGCACCACCGGTGGCTGAACTCTGAAGTACGTCTCCTCAGTGAACACGATTCGGTACCTCCTGCACCGAATAAAGTAGCCACTGACTTTATGTTTGTGATCTTCTGCAGCTGTAGCCCATCCAAAGTTCAAAGTAAAAGTTCAAAATAAATTTATTATCAAGAAACATCTATGTTACCATAACAACCCTGAATTTCACTTTCCTGTGGCCATACTCAATAAATCCAGAAAAGAATAAGGAGGGCTTCCACCAATCAGAGTTGACCATGGATATTGCATCCCGGCTCTCTGGATATGTACGCCTGGCCAGTATGATATGGAGAGCAAGCTATTGCACTTGTAGCAAGCTCCCCCTCTCCACGCAACTGATGAACCCTGAGGGTCGGCAGAGACCGAGACAGTTTGGTACCAGCAGCATTGAACTCAACGAAAGATTGCCTTAGGGACTCCACCTCCAGATTTTTCCCTCAGAGTTTACTCCAAAAGCCTCTGTAATGCTCAGCTATATTGGCTTGTACGCATCTAGGGGAGACCCTGTCCCCCACCCAACGTCTCACGGTTGCGTCGGTTGCTGTGCAATGCCTCCTGATCCAGCCTCCAACATCAATCATCAGCCAGCACGCAGTGTACATTTTACAAATTACACTTTATAAATCTTACTTGGACCATGAAATTAATAAAGATACAATACAAAAAGGAATGAATGGAAACAAAAAAAGGTGCCAGACTTATCAAAGTTCAGTTTCTTTGTGCACACACAGTTGGAGCTCAGGACCATGGAACATAGAACATAGAACACTACAGCACAGAAAACAGGCCATTCAGCCCTTCTAGTCTGTGCCAAAACTTTATTCTGCTAGTCCCATTGATCTGCACCCAGTCCATTACCCTCGACACCTCTCCCATGCTTGTATCTATCCAATTTGTTCTTAAAACTTAAGAGTGAGCCCCCATTTGGCATGGCAAATGGCAGCTCGTTCCACACTGCCACCATTCTCTGAGTTAGACCATAAGACTATAAGCAGAAGTTGGCCATTCGGCCCATCGAGTCTGCTCCGCCATTTCATCATGAGCTGATCCAATCTCCCCTTTAGTCCCATTCCTCTGCCTTTTCACCATAACCTTTGATGCCCTGACTACTCAGATACCTGTCAATCTCTGCCTTAAATACACCCAATGACTTGGCCTCCACTGCCGCCCGTGGTAACAAATTCCATAGGTTCACCACCCTCTGGCTAAAAAATTTTTTCGCATCTCTGTTCTGAATGGGCGCCCTGCAATCCTCAAGTTATGTCCTTTCGTACTAGACTCCTCCACCATGGGAAACAACCTCACCACATCCACTCTGTCCATACCTTTCAACATTTGAAATGTTTCTATGAGGTCCTCCCCGCATTCTTCTAAACTCCAAAGAATACAGTCCAAGAGCGGTCAAACATTCCTCATATGTTAACCCTCTCATTCCCAGAATCGTTCTAGACCTTCCTTCTTCCCCTGCAATCTGCTGCGACCCCACGACTCGTAGCTCAGGACCACCCCAAGGGATCGACCAGAGTACTCCCAGCACGTCTGTCTTCCTCTCGATCTCCTCTCCAACTCCCCAAAAACCCACACAACACTAGCTTACAGACCCACAAAAAAGAATAACATCTATCCCAATTGGTTAACAAATGAATACAATTCTCGTTATCAGTAATTATAACCCGAACAAGCTGTGAGAGAAAGCACTCTCTCACCAGTTAACATAACAAAGAAGCCATTTTGATGAACATACACAGTAACATAAAGAAGAAACCCCTTACACCTCCCATATGAGTGGGGCAGCAAAGGTCTGAGACCAGAGTTTTCCTTCTCCTAAGTGAGATATCGACCGCAGCTGACGAGCCCCAACAGCCCAATGGAGTAATAACCATAATAGATTCAATGACAGACCACACCCACCGGGCATACAACCAGCGTGCAAAAGACAACAAACTGTGCAAATACAAAAAGAAAGAAATAATAATAATAATAATAAAAAATAAATAAGTAATAAATATCAAGAACATGAGATGAAGAGTCCTTGAAAGTGTGTTCATAGGTTGGGTTAACATTTCAATGATAGATCAAGTGAAGTTGAGTGAAGTTATTTCCTTTGATTCAAGAGCCTACTGGTTGAGGGGTTCATGGACCTCTGGTTTCCCCTTCCTAAAGTCGATAATCGCATCCTTGTTCTTACTGACATTGAATAAGAGATTGTTGTGGTGGCATCACTGGGCCAGATGTTCAATCTCCATGTTATATGCTGATTTGTCACCACCTTTGATTTGGCCTATTACAGTGGTCATAGCAAAACTGAATTATGGCATTGGAGCTGTGTTTAGCCACATCTTCATAGATGCAAAGCAGGTAGAGCAGGGGGCTAAGCTCACAACCTTGTGCAGCAGCTGCGCTAATGGAGATTGTGGAAGAGATGTTGCTGCCAATCTGAACTGACTGGGGTCAGCAAGTAAAGAAATTGAGCATCCAATTACACATGAAGGCATTGAGGCCAAGATCATGAAGCTTAATGATTAGTATTGAGGGGATGATGGTATTGAATGCTGATCTGTAGTCAATAAAGAGCTTCCTGATCCAGGTATGTGCACCTTTGCTATCCAGATATTCCAGGGTTGATGGAAGAGCCATTGAGATGGCATCGTGGAAAGCAGCCAGTGAGTGAGTGGGCAAGTGAAGGAGTGGAGATTTGAGGCTTTGATGAGAAGAGGCAGAGGACGAGCTTGTTCCCAGTTAGTCTTTACAATGCCTCCTGAGACGGTGATGTGCCTCTCCTGTGAGATGTGGCAGTCTTGGGGGAACTCCCCTCTCCCACAGAGTCACATCTGCCAGAAGTGCATGCGGCTAGGCGATCTGGAAAACCGTGTGAGGAATCTGGAACAGCAGCTGGATGACCTTCGACTCATAAGGGAGAATGAAGCAGTCATAGATGAGAGCTACAGGGAGGTAGTCACACCTGGGCTGCCAGAAGCAGGTCGTTGGGTGACAGTCAGAGGGGCAAAAGCGAAGGTGAATAGACAGGTAGTGCAGAGCACTCCTGTAGCCATTACCATGAATAATAAGTTTACTGTCCTGGATACTGTTCGCAGGGATGACTGATCAGGTGTGAGCCACGATGGCAGGGCCTCTGGCACTGAGGCTGACCCTGTGGTGCAGAAGGGTGGGACGGAGAAGAGGAGAGCTGTCGTCATTGGAGACTCCATAGTCAGGGAAGCAGCCAGGAGATTTTGTGGACGAGAAGGACAACCACATGGTATGTTGCCTCCCGGGTGCCGGGTCCAGGATGTCTCTATCTGGGTGCATGACATCCTGGAATGAGAAGGAAAGCAACCAGAAGTCATGATACATGTTGGTAGCAACGACATAGGCAGGAAGAGGGATGAGGTCCTGAAGTGTGAGTTTCGGGAACTAGGCAGAAGGCTGAAGAACAGGACCTCAAGGGTGGCGTTCTCAGGATTGCTGCCAGTACTACATGATAGTGATGGTAAGTATTGGAGGAGATGGCAGTTGAATGCGTGGCTGAGGAGTTGGTGCAGGGGGCAGGGTTTTAGATTTTTGGACCATTGGGATCTCTTCTGGGGAAGGTGGGACCTGTACAGATTGGATAGGTTGCACCTGAACTCAAGGGGTATCAGTATCCTTGTAGATAGGTTTGCTAGCATGGTTCGGGAGGGTTTAAACTAATTTGCGAGGGTGATGGGACCCAGAGTGATAGAGCAGTGAAAGGAGTGCATGGAGTAAAGCCAGATCTAACATATAGAGAGACTTTGAGGAAAGAGAAGCAGAATAAAGGGTGTAAAGGTAGTAAGGTAGAAGGGCTAAAGTGTGTGTACTTCAATGCAAGAAGCATCAGGAACAAAGGTGATGAACTGAGAGCTTGGATACATACATGGAATTATGATGTAGTGGCCATTACGGAGACTTGGCTGGCACCAGGGCAGGAATGGATTCTCAATATTCCTGGATTTCAGTGCTTTAAAAGGGATGGCGGGGGGGGGGGGGGAGAGGAGAAGGGGTGGCATTACTGGTCAGGGATACTATTACAGCTACAGAAAGGGTGGGTAATGTAGCAGGATCCTCTTTTGAGTCAGTATGGATGGAAGTCAGGAACAGGAAGGGAGCAGTTACTCTATTGGGGGTATTCTATAGGCCCCCTGGTAGCAGCAGAGATAGCGAGGAGCAGATTGGGAGGCAGATTTTGGAAAGGTGCAAAAATAACAGCGTTCTTATCACGGGTGACTTTAACTTCCCTAATATTGATCGGCACTTGATTAGTTCAAAGGGTTTAGATGGGGCAGAGTTTGTTAAGTGTGTCCAGGATGGATTCCTGTCACAGTATCTTGACAGGCTGACTAGGGGAAATGCCATACTAGATCTAGTATTAGGTAACGAACCGGGTCAGGTCACAGATCTGTCAGTGGGTGAGCATCTGGGGGACAGTGGCCACCGCTCCCTGGCCTTTAGCATTATCATGGAAAAGGATAGAATCAGAGAGGACAGGAAAATTTTTAATTGGGGAAGGGAAAATTATGAGGCTATAAGGCTAGAACTTGCGAGTGTGAATTGGGATGATGTTTTTGCAGGGAAATGTACTATGGACATGTGGTCATTGTTTAAGAATCTCTTGCAGGATGTTAGGGATAAATCTGTCCCGGTGAGGAAGATAAAGAATGGTAGGGTGAAGGAACCATGGGTGACAAGTGAAGTGGAAAATCTAGTCAGGTAGAAGAAGGCAGCATACATGAGGTTTAGGAAGCAAGAATCAGATGGGTCTATTGAGGAATATAGGGTAGCAAGAAAGGAGCTTAAGAAGGGGCTAAGAAGAGCAAGAAGGGGGCACAAGAAGGCCTTGGCAAGTAGGGTAAAGGAAAACCCCAAAGCATTCTTCAATTATGTGAAGAACAAAAGGATGACAGGAGTGAAGGTAGGACTGATTAGAGATAAAGGTGGGAAGATGTGCCTGGAGGCTGTGGAAGTGAGCGAGGTCCTCAATGAATACTTCTCTTCAGTATTCACCAATGAGAGGGAACTAGATGACAATGAGGACAATATGTGTATGTTGATGTTCTGGAGCATGTTGTAATTAAGGGAGAGGAGGTGTTGGAGTTGTTAAAATACATTAGGATGGTTAAGTCCCTGGGGCCTGATGGAATATTCCCCAGGCTGCTCCATGAGGTGAGGGGAGATTGCTGAGACTCTGGCTAGGATCTTTATGTTGCAATGTAATGATGCAGCTCTATTAAACTCTGGTTAGGCCACACTTGGAGTACTGTGTCCAGTTCTGGTTGCCTCACTATAGGAAGGATGTGGAAGTATTGGGAAGGGTACAGAGGAGATTTACCAGGATGCTGCCTGGTTTAGAGAGTATGGATTATGATCAGAGATTAAGGGAGCTAGGGCTTTACTCTTTGGAGAGAAGGAGGATGAGAGGAGACATAATAGAGGTGTACAAGATATTAAGAGGAATAGATAGAGTGGATAGCCAGCACCTCTTCCCCAGGGCACCACTGCTCAGTACAAGAGGACGTGGCTTTAAGGTAAGGGGAGGGAAGTTCAAGGGGGATATTAGAGGAAGGTTTTTTACTCAGAGAGTGGTTGATGTGTGGAATGCACTGCCTGAGTCAGTGGTGGAGGCAGATACACTAGTGAAGTTTAAGAGTCTACTGGACAGGTATATGGAGGAATTTAAGGTGGGGGATTATATGGGAGGCAGGGTTTGAGGGTTGGCACAACATTGTGGGCCAAAGGGCCTGTAATGTGCTGTTCTATTCTATGTTCTATGTTCTATCTCCTATTGACCTGCTGCTCTGGGTAGGCAAATTGGAGCGGATCCAGGTCATTTCTCAGGCAGGAGTTGATATGTTTCATCACCAACCTCTCAAAGCACTTCATCACAATAGATATAGTTTGCCTATAGCTGCAATAGGTCTCCAGCAGACACAATCTTAATGGCTTTCCACACAGCCTTGGATCACCTGGACAATGGAAGTATCTATGTCAGGATGCTGTTTATTGACTATAGCTCAGCAAATAAAACCATCATTCCTACAGTCCTGTTTTGAAAACTACAGAACCAAGGCCTCTGTACCTCCCTCTGTAACTGGATCCTTGATCTCCTAACCAGAAGACCACAATCTGTGAGAATTGGAAATAACATCTCTTCTTCACTGACAATTAACACCGGAGTTCCACAGGGATGTGTGCTTAGCCCTCTGCTCTACTCTCTCTACACCCATGACTGAGTGACTAGGCATAGCTCAAACAGCATCTGTAAATTTGCTAATGAAGCTAGCCTCATCATAACATGTAAAATGAGTCTTATTGCATCAATATGACCCAATGCCATTTTTTTTCAATTAAAAATCTAGAGTCAAACTTGTTCAGGCAACCACCAACTGCTTTGAGTGAGTACACCACATATCATCCAATATCCAATAAAACTGATTAACAAGCCCCTTACTTTTCTGAACAAGCATGACTTGAGAATAAGGTATAAGCCAGGTGTGTTTAACTTGAAACTTAAGCTTAATATTAATGATCAGAAACATATAGTACAGTTGCACAATTTTACATTCTATACTTCTGGAGTTAATTTAGGAAGGCCAGAGTGAAATGTTATCCCGCTCTTCGCACTGTTCAGAAAATCTGGCAGAGACACTTCTTGAAAACTTGGCAATATTAGAAATAGAAGTAAAAACTAAGTAAATGACTTTTTGAATCTATTCCACCGTTTAATAAGATGTTGGCTGAACCCCCACACCCTTTGTCCACACTTCTACCTAATCCTCATATCTCCCTTTGAATCCAAATGTCTATCAATCTCAGCTCATTATTCCAACACAAAGGGTAGAGAACTCCAAAAGTACAGAACTTCGTTTTCACCTTAACCATGCACTCTGGTCCTGAATGTATTAAACTCTGTAATCTGAGAAAACAATATCTCAGCATCTACTATGCAAACTTCTTTTTTTATCTTCTTGAAAAATTATTGTCATTGAAATTGCCTAGGTGAGCAGTTCTGGGCAGGTATTGAAGATTTCAGACAGTCAAAAACATAGGTTGAGGATTGGAATATCTGTTTTAATGTAGATATGTGAATTATTTTGTAGAAATCAATAATGCAAGATCAAGATAAGGGTATAGATCTTCATACCAAACAGCAATAAAAGGGAATCATACAAGCCTAAGCTAAGCATTACACTGGTTAACTGTGTGCAGAAGCCATGTGCCTTTGAAGATTTCTATTTTATCACAAAACACTGTATGTAAATGTTTCTCAAGGATTCCACACACACAAGCAATTAGAAACTTCACCCAGCAACCCTAAGCATCTTGAGTCCAGAAATGGTTTATCTTGTCAAGTATTTGAGGCAGGTTAATGAAAGCTATTATATAACCATATAACCATATAACAATCACAGCACGGAAACAGGCCATCTTGGCCCTCCTAGTCCGTGCCGAACCCTTAATCTCACCTAGTCCCACCTACCCGCATTCAGCTTATACTTAAAGGGAAATGTTAATCAATCAGATTTTAATTAAAAGTGAGAGAAATGAAAGAGGTGCATGAAGAGTTACCTTTGTATTCAACGATTGCCAGGGAAACCCATGACAAAGTTTCTCCTTTGGCTCCAGTAACCAAAAGGTCAGGATTTATGTCCAGATTAGGATGAAATGGATGAATAAATTTCTGATAGGCTTTCGCGGATTGCTTGAATTGGACACAATCGGAGCACCATATTTAAGGAGAGCCGTAAGTATTTTCAAGAGAATATGAAAATTTATTATAATGAATGCAAGGATGAGGCGTTTAGTTATGTGGATAGACTGGATTGTTTTATTTGGAACAGAGAAGAACATAGAACAAAGAACCTAGAACTTTTAACAAGACAACACAGGAAATAGTCCTTCAATCCACAATGTTTGAGCCAAACAGAACATCAAATTAAACTAATCTCTTTGTCCTCTATATGAGCCATATCCCTCCATTCTTGTGTCTATCTGAAACACCATCTGTTTCCACCACAAACCTGGAAGCCCATACCGCATAAGAAATTTTCCTCGCACATCTCCACTTCCTCTTTTTATCTTAAGTACCTGTCCTCTAGTATCATGCATTCAACCTGGAGAAAAAAATCTGACTGTTTGCCATATCTATGCCTCTCATAATTTTATAAACTTCTACAGTTAAATTAATTAATTTTTTAGGATATTGCAAGAGGACCTAATAGGAGAGTTTAAAATTATGGAAGTTCTAAAGAGAAACTGGACCCGTTGCAAGAGCCAGCAGACACAGAATAAAGGTTATTAACAAAAGAACCAAAAAGTGATATTACGAAAATCATTTTTCTACGTGGAGCAGTTATTATATGAAATACATTCCAGGAGTAATCATTGAATTAAGTTTAATTGTGGGGAGTCAATTAAGAATCTTAAATGATAGACAGAGGCATGGGGAGAAGGTGGGTGTATTCGTACAAGGATTGCTTTTGCATAGCACCAGCATGGATGAGAGGTCCAATGAGTTCCATCAATGTTGTGAACACCTTCTGAAATCACAGAATTATATCTACCATTTCAGACTAGTGTGTCCAACACACATATGCTAGACCCATTAGTACAACTGTAACCTGCAGGGTCGGGGAATGGGCTATGGAATCTCCATTGTTTGCTCTGGAGAGCATGATACTTCATGTCTCCAGGTAGAGCATGGTTAAAGAAGCATTCTGCTTATTTCCCACTACTGAGATGGAGCAAACTGATTTAACAGGAATTCATAAGGTTGAACATCAGTCTGAATAAAGCTTTGATGAAGAAGTTCAAGTCTGGAGAGGAACAGAACTGGAAGAAAATACCTTTGAATCAAGGGTATACGTGCTATCATAGGGACAGAAATGTGGGCAGAGGGAGTGGGGTGGCCTCGTTGGTGAGGAATGAGATTCAGTCCTTTGCAAGGGGGGACATAGGATCAGGAGAAGTAGAGTCTGTGTGGATAGAACTGAGGAACAGTAAGGGTAAAAAGACCCTAATGGGTGTTGTCTACAGGCTACCAAACAGTAGCATGGATATTGGGTGCAAGTTGAATAGGGAGTTAACATTGGCATGTGGCAAAGGTAATGTTGCAGTAGTTATGGGAGATTTCAACATGCAGGTGAACTGGGAGAATCAGGTTGGTGCTGGACCACAGGACAGGGAGTTTGTAGAGTGCCTACGGGATACATTCTTGGAACAGCTTGTACAAGAGCCAACCAGGGACAAGACTATTCTGGATTTAGTGTTATGTAATGAACAGGATTTGATAAGCGATTTTGCAGTAAAGGAGCCATTAGGAGGTAGTGATCATAATATAATAAGTTTTTATCTGCAATTTGAGAAGGATAAGGGCAGCTCGGAGGTGTCAGTGTTGCAGTTGAACAGGGGAAACTATGGAGCCATGAGGGAGGAGCTGGCCAAAGTTGACTGGACGGATATCCTAGCAGAAAAGACAGTGGAACAGCAATGGCAGGTATTCTTGGGAATAATGCACAAGGTGCAAAATCAGTTCATCCCCCGGAGAAGGAAGGATTCAAAGGGGGAAAGGGGCTACAGTGGTTGACAAAGGAAGTCAGAGATTGCATAGCATTAAAAAAAAAGGAAGTATGACAGAGCTAAAGTGAGTGGGAGGACAGATGATTGGGAAGTTTTTAAGGAACAACAGAACTTAACTAAAAAAGCAATACGGGGAGAAAAAATGAGGTACGAACGCAAGCTAGCCAGGAATATAAAGGAAGATAGCAAAAGCTTTTTTAGGTATGTGAAGAGAAAGAAGATAGTTTTGGACCCTTGAAGAATGAATTGGGTGAAATTGTTATGGGAAACAGAGAAATGGCAGAAGAATTTAATGAGTATTTTAGATCTGTCTTCACTAAGGAAGACACAAGCAATCTCCCAGATGTATGGATGGGCCAAGGACATAGTGTAACAGAGGAAATGAAACAGATTGACATTAGGAAGGAAACGGTGATGAGTAGACTGATGGGACTGAAGGCTGACAAATCCCCAGGTCCAGATGGTCTGCATCCTAGGGTACTAAAGGAGGTGGCCCTGGAAATTGCGAATGCATTGTAATCATTTTCCAATGTTCCTTAGATTCAGGATCAGTTCCTGAGGATTGGAGAATGGCTAATGTTATCTCACTTCTTAAGAAAGGAGGGAGGGAGAAAACAGAGAACTATTGACCTGTCAGCCTTATATCGGTGGTGGGGAAGATGCTAGAGTCCATTATTAAGGGTGAAATAGTGGCATATCTAGATAGCAGTGATAGGATTGGGCCGAGCCAGCATGGATTTACCAAGGGGAAATCATGTTTGACTAATCTGTTGGAGTTCTTCGAGGATGTAACCAGGAAGTTAGAGGGGGGAGATCCAGTATTGTATTGTACCTCGATTTTCAGAAGGCATTTGATTAGGTCCCACATAGGAGTTTGGTGGGTAAAATCAGAGCTCATGGCATTGGGGGGGAAGACATTGACATGGATAGAAAACTGGTTGGCAGATAGAAAGCAAAGGGTAGTGGTGAATGGGTGTTTCTCGGAATGGCAGGTGGTGACTAGTGGGGTGCCACAGGGCTCGGTATTGGGACCACAGCTGTTTATGATTTATGTCAATGACTTAGGTGAAGGCATTGAGAATAACATCAGCAAATTTGCGGATGATACTAAGCTGGGTGGCAGTGTGACATGTGATAAGGATGTTAGGAGAATTCAGGGTGACTTGGATAGGCTGGGTGAGTGGGCAGATACTTGGCAGATGATGTTTAATGTGAATAAGTGTGAGGTTATCCACTTTGGGAGTAAGAACAGGAAGGCAGATTATTATCTGAATGGTGTAGAGTTAGGTAAGGGAGAAATACAAAGGGATCTAGGAGTCCTTGTTCATCAGTCACTGAAGGTGAATGAGCAAGTGCAGGAGGCAGTGAAGAAGGCTAATGGAATGTTGGCCTTTATTACAAAGGGAATTGAGTACAAGAGCAAGGAAATCCTCTTGCATTTGTACAGGGCTCTGGTGAGACCACACCTGGAGTATTGTGTACAGTTTTGGTCTCCAGGGTTAAGGAAGGACATCCTGGCTGTAGAGGAAGTGCAGCGTAGATTCACAAGGTTAATTCCTGGGATGTCTGGACTGTCTTACGTAGAGAGGTTAGAGAGACTGGGCTTGTACATGCTGGAATTAAGGAGATTGAGAGGGTATCTGATTGCAACATATAAGATTATTAAGGGATTGGACAAGATAGAGGCAGGAAATATGTTCTAGATGCTGGGAGAGTCCAGTACCAGAGGGCATGGTTTGAGAATAAGGGGTAGGTCATTTAGGACAGAGTTAAGGAAAAACTTCTTCTCCCAGAGAGTTGTGGGGGTCTGGAATGCACTGCCTCGGAAGGTAGTGGAGGCCAATTCTCTGGATGCTTTCAAGAAGGAGCTAGATAGGTATCTTATGGATAGGGGAATCAAGGGATATGGGGAGAAGGCAGGAACCGGGTATTGATAGTAGATGATCAGCCATGATCTCAAAATGGTGGTGCAGGCTCGAAGGGCCGAATGGTCTACTTCTGCACCTATTGTCTATTGTCTATTGAAATGATAGAATGAAAGTGGGATCACTGAGCATCAAACATAGAAAAGCCTACGTGCAGGCAGCAGGATGTCAACCTAAACTAATCCATCTGAGATCAGATTGTCTGTTCTGCTTCCCACTATTCTACCCCGTTCATGTGTTCCCTAAATGCCTCTTAAACAATGCTATCTTATCTGCTACAATCACCACCCCTTACTACTTACTACTCTGTGTTAAAACACCATCTTGCAAATCTCACTTAAACTTTGCAATTCTCACCTTAAACCTATGTCCTCAAGGATTTGACATTTCCAAGCTGCAGAAAAAGGCTCTGACTCTCTGGTCTACTTTTGTCCCTCATCATTTTATATATTTTTATCAAGTAGTTCCTCAGCTTTCAAAGCTTCAAAGAAAACAAAGTTTGACAACCTCTCCTAATAGCTAAAACCCTATAATCCAGGTGACATTCTAGTAAACCTCCTCTCACCCTCTTCAAAGCTGCTATATCCTTCCCATAGACTGGAATTACAAACATCACTCCAAAAGTGGCCTAACCAATGATTTGTACAGCTGCAACTCTATTTCCCAATTTCCACATTCTGTGCTCCAACCATGGAAGGAAAGGATACCTTCTGCTTTTTTAGCACTCTGATTATTTGTGTTGGCACTTCCAGGGATCAATTGGACTTGCACCTGATGATCCCTCTGTATACCAATGCTCCGTAAAACTTGACATTTGCTGTATACTCTTGCATTTGATTTCCTAAAATTCACTTCCTCACATTTGTCCGTATTAAACTCCACCTGCCATTTCTCTGCCTGAACTTCCAACTGATTTACACTCAGTAGCCACTTTTTAGGTACACCTGTATAGCTGCTCATTAACGCAAATATCCAATCAGTCAATCATGCAGCAGCATCTCAATGCATAAAAGCATGCTGACATGGTTAAGACACGGCAATCATCACTCCTCACTAATCTCCCTCCTGGCATTTACCCCTGGAACTGGCCAAAGTGCTACACTTGCCCATTCACATTCTCACTCACCTTGCTTCAGGGCCCAAAACAGTCCTTCCACGTGAGACAACATTTCACCTGCTGCTTTGCTTGGGTCGTCTACTGAGTTCAGAGCACCTGATGCAGCCTCCTCGACATTGGTAAGGTCCGTCATAAATTGCAGGACCATTCCGTCAAGCAGCTCTGCTCCATCCCACAAAAGCAGAATTTCCTGGTAGCCAAACATTTTAATTCTGATTCCCATACCTGTTCTAACTGTGTAACTAAAACAACCATGAGTTATAACAGTGGTATGCAGAAGAGCTTCTCTAAATGCACAACATGTTAATGCTTGCAGTGGATGGGCTACAGCAGCAGAAGATCACACTGGTTTCCTTGCCTGTATCTCGTAAAGTGCCATTGAGTGCACATCCTGTTGTATCCTTATACAACCTTCTTCACTATTCTGCATTTACATCCAAATCATGAACGTGTGGACAGTGTTGCTCCATAAAGTACCTTTGTACAAAGCACAGAGGTCCCAGCAGGGATCCTTATGGTACAGGGTTGGCCATAGACTTCCAAGTAGAAAAAATACGCTGCTACAACTAACACACACAAAATGCTGGAGGAACGCAGCAGGCCAGGCAGCATCTATAGGAAGAAGTACAGTTGACGTTTCGGGCCAAGACCCTTCGTCAGGACTAACTGAAAGAAGAGATAGTAAGAGATTTGAAAGTGAGGGTGGGGGGGGAGATCCGAAATAGACCAAGACAAGAGGGGAAGGGATGAAGCTAAGAGCTGGAAAGGTGATTGGCAAAAGGGATACAGAGCTGGAGAAGGAAGAGGATCATGGGATGGGAGGTGAGCTCCAGAGGAAATGGAAAGCAGGCAAGGAGTGATTGTGAGAGGGGCAGAAAAAGAAAAAAGAGAGGAAAAAAAGGGTAGGTAGGTAAATAAATAAATAAGGGATGGGGTAAGAAGGGGAGGGGGTCATTAATGGAAGTTAGAGAAATCAATGTTCATGCCATCAGGTTGGAGGCTACCCAGACGGAATATAAGCTGTTGTTCCTCCAACCTGAGTGTGGCTTCATCTTAACAGTAGAGGAGGCCATGGATTGACATATCAGAATGTGAATGGGACATGGAATTAAAATGTGTGGCCACTGGGAGATCCTGCTTTCTCTGGTGGACAGAGCGTAGGTGTTCAGTGAAACGGTCTCCCAGTCTGCATCAGGTCTCACCAATATATGAAAGGCCACACCGGGAGCACCGGACGCAGTATACCACACCAGCCGACTCACAGGTGAAGTGTCACCTCACCTGGAAGGACTGTCTGGGGCCCTGAATGGTGGTGAGGGAGGAGGTGTAAGGGCAAGTGTCGCACTTGTTCCGCTTACAAAGATAAGTGCCAGAAGGGAGATCAGTAGGAAGGAATGGGGGGGAGCGGCCCCTACAGTAATCAGAAAGTGGGGGAGGAAAAGATGTGCTTGGTGGTGGGATGCAAAGTGGGAGAGATGCGTTTGAGAGCAGAGTTGATGGTGGAGGAACGGAACACTTCCTTTAAAAAAGGAATAAAAAGCCTCATCCTGAGAGCAGATGCGGCAGAGATGGAGGAATTGGGAGAAGGGGGTGGCATTTTTGCAAGACACAGGGTGGGAAAAGGAACGGTCCAGGTATACCCTCCCTCCCCTTCTTACCCCATCCCTTATTCATTCATTCATCCATTCATTTATTTATTATCTTTTCCCCTTTGTTTTCTTTTCTCTCTCTTTTTTCTCTCTCTGCCCCTCTCACAATCATTCCTTGCCTGCTCTCCATCTCCCTCTGGTGCTCCCCTGCCCCTTTCTTTCTCCTTAGGCCTCTCATCCCATGATCCTCTTCCTTCTCCAGATCTGTATCCCTTTTGCCAATCAACTTTCGAGCTCTTAGTTTCATCCTTCCTCCCACCCCCCACCCCGTCTTCTCCTATCATCTTGGATCTCCCACTCCCCCCCCACTTTCAAATCTCTTACTATCTCTTCTTTCAGTTAGTCCTGACAAAGGGTCTCGGCCCGAAAGGTCGTCTGTACTTCTTCCCATAGATGCTGCTTTGCCTGCTGTGTTCCACCAGCAGTTTGTGTGGGTTGCCTGAATTCCCAGCATCTGCAGATTTCCTTGTGACTGCTACAACTATCCCACTTTCTTCTCTAACCAAGTGAATTTTAGATCAAATTTACTGACACAAAATGCATCCCAGGTGACTTAATCTTCTTTATCACTCTTTTTATTAATTAAATAAAAGAGTACATATATATATATAAACAAGAGGAGAATTATCTCAAATATCTATATCAATAGCAATTCATATAAAAGGCATATAAAAGGTAAAATAAATATTATCAAAATCATACATAGTATTAATCTAATAGTATGTAATAAAGAAAAAGATCATTGATTCTCCTCTTATCCTTGAAAAGAAGAAAGAAGATAAAGAAACTTCTATAATTTTAATATACATAAAAAACCCTACTAAACAAAAAAAACTACAAAAAAAGAGAGGAAAAAAAGGAAACTGGGCAGCTCCCAGTTTAAAGACTTCTTTCCAAAAATTATCTATCTTGATACAATACCAACATATGTGTTAAAGTAGCCACCTCAATATTACATCTATCACAAATAGGATTAATATTGGAAAAGATACAAGCTTATTTGTCCTTTGACATATGCACCCGATGCACTACTTTGAACTGTATCAGGGAATGACAGGCACAAACAGATGAAGTATTTACCAAATGAAAAATTTTATCCAATTGATTATCTGAAAGTGACTCTTGAAATTCCAATTCCCACGCAGCTTTAATTTTATCATTAGATAACATAAGCAAATTCAATAACCATTTATAAATTATAGCTATCAGTCCTTTTTGAAATGGTTTAACCTGAGAAAGAGTATATTGGGTGAATAAGCCAAGGGAAAATTTGGAAGTAAATGACATAGAAAATTCCTAATTTGTAAATATCCAAAAAAGTATGCATTAGATAGGTCATATTTGTCCACTAACTGAGTGAAAGACATTAAACAATTCCCCATAAACAAATCTAAAAATGTTACTATTCCTTTGGTTTTCCAAATTGAAAAGGTCTGATTGGAAATTGATTGTTTAAATAATAATTGAGATGGATTTTACTAGAAAGAATAAAATTATTATAGTCAAAGAATCTACGAAACTGAAACCAAATTCTTAATATATGTTTGATAATGGGATTAAGGTCTTGAATACCAATCTTAGAAAGCAAAAAGGAAGAGGAGCTCCCAGTAAAGAGGCCAAAGAATACCCCTTCACCGAGTTTTTCTCCAAATCCACCCATAAGGGACAGTCATGTATGTCTGAGAAATGAATCCAAAAAGAAACATATCGAATATTAATTGCCCAGTAATACATTCTAAAATTTGGCAAAGCCATACCAGCATACTTTTTTAATAGCTGCAGTAAAAGTTTGCTCAATCTAGGATTTTTAATATTCCAAATGAAAGATAGAATTTTAGAGTCTATTCTATCACAAAGTAGTTTAAGAAGAAAAGAAGGGATTGCTTGGAATACATATAGAAACTTCAGTAACACTATCATTTTAATAGCATTAATTCGACCAATTAATGAAATGTCATAAGAAACCATTTAGAAAGTATTTGTTGTGTGTACTCAATTAATGGAAGAAAGTTATATTTATACAGGTCCTTAAAATTTTTGGTATTTTAATAGCAAGATAGGTGAAGTTATTTTTAGCAATACTAAAAGGAATTTAGTCATATTGATCCAAATTGTTGTAAATAGGAAATAACTCACTTTTGTGCAAATTTAATTTATATCCAGAAAAACTACTAAATTCAGAAAACATAGATAACATAGCAGGAATAGATTTCTTAGGATCTGAAATATAAACTAACAAGTCATCTGCATACAATGAAACCTTATGTACTTTATCTCCTCTCTTAATACCTTGAACCTTATTGGTGTCCAAAGAACAAGAGCAAGAGGTTCTAGAGCCAGTTTGAATAACAACGGACTAAGAGGACAGCTCTGCTGGGTACCTCTGTATAACCTAAAATAAGGAGATTTTTGATTGTTAGTTATAACTGCCACCATAGGAGCTTGATAGATCAGCTTAATCCAGGAAATAAAACCTGTACCAAAATTAAATCTTTCTAAAACCTCAAATAAATAGGGCTATTCTACCCTATCAAAGGCTTTCTCTGCATCAAGGGAAGCAATACTTTCAGATTCTTTAGATGGAGAAGAATGAATAATGTTCAATAATCTCTGAATATTAAAGTATGAGTATCTATTCTTAATAAATCCAGTTTGATCCTTAGAAATCGCCTTAGGTAAATATTCTCAAGCCTGTTAGCCAAAATCTTAGAAAGAATTTTAGAATCCACATTTAACAAGGAAATTGGTCTGTAAGAGGCATATTCAGATAAATCTTTTTTTTTTTTGGGAAATAATGAAATTGATGCCTCCTAGAAAGCTTTCGGGAGGGTCCCAAAAGATATAGAATCAGTGAAAATTTGGCATAAACGAGGTGTAAGTATTTCAGTAAACGTCTTAAAAAATTCTACCGTATATCCATCCGGTCCTGGGGCTTTACCTGATTGAAAATAAGATATAACTCTTGCTATTTCCTCTCGATTAATGGGTGCATCTAATGTATTCATATCTTGGGTATAGATTTTGGGTATATTCAATCTTTGAAGAAATTTATTCATAAAAATAGTGTTGTCTGGAAAATTAGATTTATAAAAGAGTAGAAGTCCAAAAATACCTTATTAATTTCCTGACAATCTGATGTTTCAGTTCTATCAGTTCTTTGTATTTTCAAGATCTGCCTTCTAGCCATAGTTGCTTTGAGATAAGCAGCCAACAATTTACCTGACTTATCCCCATGTATATAAAATTGACTTACAGATTTCATAAGTTGCTGATCAATGAGATAACTCAATAGCAAGTCATGCTGTGTTTGAAGTTCCAACTTTTCCTTATATAAATCTTCAGTAGCTGATACTGAATAAATATTATCTATTTCTTTGATCTTGTTAGTAATCACTAAAAGCTGCACTTTAGTCTTCCTTCTTAAAGCTGCTGAATATGAAATTATCTGTCCCCAAGAAAAGATTTCATTGCATCCCAAATAACCAAATTTGACATTCCTTCAGTTATATTTAATTCAAAAAATAAAGAGATTTGCTCTTTAGTAAAACTTACAAATGCTGAATCATGGAGCAATGCAGCATTAACTGTCCACTGAAATGCATTCCATGTATTATCAGGGGGCTTCAGTGTTTGTCTCATGGGTGCATGATCCAACAGCACAATAGCGTCATATGCACAATCAGCAACAAAAGACACCAATCGCATATCTAACAGAAAATAATCAATTCTTGAATATTTATGATGTACATGTGGAAAAAAAGAAAAATCCTTATCTTTAGGATAAAGAAATCTCCAAATATCAACCAAACCATATTCTAGTAAAAAGGAATTAATACAGGATGCAGCCTTATTAGGAAGGCATGGATTGGTTGATGACATATCAATTGAGAGATTGAGATAGCAGTTAATGTCACCACCCATAATCAACTTAAATTCATTTAAATTCGGCAGTGCAGAAAGCAACCTCTTAAAAAATTCAGGGCTATCTACATTAGATGCATATACACACACACACACACACACTAAAGTCACCTTTTGACTACATAACGAGCCAGTAACAATTAAGTATCTTCCAATTGAATCAGTGACAGTATTAAAATGTACAAAAGAGACTAAAATTAATAAAAATAGACACTCCTTGACTTTTAGTTACTGATGAACAGTGAAACTGAGAGACCTCCCAAAATTTTTTAAAAATGGTTTTCATCTTCCCTAAGGATGTAGGTCTCTTGCGCAAAAATAATATTGGCTTGAAGTGTTTTATATTTCTTAAAGATCTTTCTACGCTTAATAGGTTGGTTCAAGCCATTCAGGTTCCAGGAAATTATATTAATTTTATTAACATCCATACTAAGACTTTAACTTAAAGTTTTATAAAACACAAACTAAACCTGCAGGGAAAAACAAATTATGGATTTGGTCAGAAAAAAGAAAAAAACAACATAATTGACAGGAAAACCTCTCAGTGCTGCCCAGTCGATAAAACCTAAACTAATAGCCCCACCGCGCTTTCCCCAGAGCCAGAAATAATGCATCCAATAGAAGGACAGCACGCTAAATTAAACACCCTAAACCCCTTTTCTCTAATAGGCAGACTCTATTTTTTATAAAAAGGTTATATACTGACACCACTGACTAAAGACACATCAGATACATAGAAAAATAGAGAAATTCCAAATATTTTGATATTATGTCTAACAGAGGTTAGAACGTAGTTAACAGTGGCCATCTTAAATTCATTTAATAACAATAGATCATATATTCAAAAGAGATAGATCCAACCAAATAATATATTACGACTGATATTCAACTCTTACATATCCTAAAGAAAGAAGAAAAAATAAAACAGCCGAAACGATGTCTAGGCCGACATAGAACGTAAATTGAACTTTCAACGATTCAGCTGCAAACGACTCTCAGCTAAAGATTAAGGTTAATATTATGTCTAATAGATGTTAGAATGTAATTATCAGCAGCCATCTTAAATTCATTTAATAAAAATTGATCATATATTCAAAAAAGGTAGATCCAAGCAAATAATATGTTTCAACTGGTGTTAAGTTCTTACAATCCTCAAGAAAATAAAATAAAAGAGTCAAAGCAATGTTTGTGCAGACATAGAATGTAAATTGAACTTTCAATGATTCAGCTACAAACGACTCTCAGCTAAGGATTGTATTGGAGTTGCTTGCCAAACAAATAGTGTTGGAGTTGCTTGCACAAGTCTTGACAAATTTGCAAGCCTCTTCTGGGGAATTAAGTTGTTCTGGATGGGCGTTAGGTGGAAAAATTATCAAATGAGCTGGATAATGCAGAGCTTATAAAGACAGTTCTTATAAAGTTCAGCCATCACTTCCCGATAATTAATTCTTTCTGCATAAACCTCAGGGGCAAAATCTTCAACTATACGAATCTCTACTCCATTATAAATTAGCTTCCCCCGCTTCCTAGCATCTTGAAGAATTGCTTCTTTAGAAGCATAGTAATGCAGACATAGAATCAACAGACACGGTTTCATCTCAACCGTAGGCTTTGGGTGGGGGATTCGGTGAGCTCTATCTATTAACAGAGAAGTTTTGAGTATCTCACTAAAATTGAGTATACCAGATTTGTAAAAAACTTTAATGGCTCACTGGTTTCCATGTTTTCAGGCAAACCCAGTATACATAGATTCATCCTTCGGCTTTTGCTTTCCAGATCAATAGTTTTCTTCTTAATTCTTGTTAATTCTGAAGAAGCTGTAACAATTTTCTTTTCCATGGTAGAAATCTTTAATTCTTGTTCTTTAATCACTTGATGTATTGTCTCCTGTTGTCTTCCAATTCTATTGGTGTCCTTTTTAAGCGTTTGATATTGAGATTCCAGATTCCTCAAAGATTCCTGGATAGCAGAGACAGATTTTTCGAGCTTTTCATTAGCATTCGTCAGTTTATCAATTTTAGAGTCCACCATTCCGACCTTGATATTAATATCTTGCATCAAAGAAAACATTCTTTCTGGAGTAAAGCCTTCCTCTGCCTCCTTTGCTTGTTCAGTTTGTTCCGTTTCAGAAAGAATTTTGCCACGTCTTAATTCCATCCCAGTTTGGGTTCCAGCCATTGTAATTAAATAGTAAATCCTTCACTAAAAGTAATGAATCTTCAAAGTTTAAACAAAAGTAGCAGTGGAAAGTAGGTTGCAAAAGGAAGGAGTAGAGCCAACACGTGTCTTACTCCATGAGTTGCCCAGAAGAGACTCCAACTTCATCTTCTTGACCAGCCTACCACGAAGATCCCTGTCAAATGTTTTGTCTATTATTCATTTAGACAACATCAACTATACCACCCTTATCATTCCTCATCATCAAAAGATGCTCAAATTTATGAGACAGAGCCATTCCCATAGAAGACATGCCAAATATAACCCAAATAAGTCCATGTGTTTCCCAATGCTAGTAAACCTCTCCCTGAGAATCTTTTTCTCTACTACTGACGGAATGTTCACCAGCCTATAATTTCCATTTTTATGGTTGTTGTTCTTCTTAATAAAGGAACAATGCTGACTACTTACCAGTTTTCTGGTACTTCACCCATGGCTAAAAGGGAAACAAAGATCTCTGTCAAGGCTTTAGCAATCTCCTTTCCTCAATATCCTGAAATAGATCACATCAGGCCTAGACACCTATCCACTTTAATGTTTTTCAAGACACCCACCATCTCCACTTTCTTAATATTGACATGCCTAAGAATATCAACATAACCCTCCATAGTGTCAGCATCATCTGTGTTCTCTCTTTTCTGAATACCAATGCAAACTACTCATTAAAGACCTCACTCATTCCTCAAGAAGGGTCTCGGCACAAAACATTGACTCCAGCATTTTGTGTGTGTTATTCTAGATTTTCAGCATCTACAGAATCTCCTGTGTTTGTCATTAAAATTCTCACCCACTTTCTCTGACTCCACATAATAAATCCCATGCTTTGTCCTTGAGTGGATTTACCCTTTCCCCAGTTACCATGTTGCTCTTAACTCATATATTATATGTCTTTGGATCCTCCTTAATCCGACTTGCCAAGGACATTTTATGGATCCTTTTAGTCCTCCTAATTTCTTGTTTAAGTCCTTTCCTGCTTCCTTTATGTTCCTTAAGTAGCTTATCTAATTTCAGCTTCCTGAACCATACATAGACTTCCTCTGTGTAAAGAAAATAACGTGTTTGAAAGGCATTTGCGAAATAAATTCTTTTGATTAAAAGTAGTGTATAATGTGATGATAAAATCACATCATATAATTTCACTGATGTATGACATCAAGGAGCAATTTATTGGTTATTGCTTCATTAGAAATTTAAGAATAATTGTCTTGCACTTTTCATAAATTATTGTTACTTAAATGTTAGATAATCTATAAAATGATAAAGGACAATATTTCCTTGCAAAAAATTGCCAGGATCGTCATTACTGACAAAATAATTGCATTGCATTTAAGTTTTCTGAAAAGGCAGCTTTTGTTTGTTTCCTGAGTAAACCTAATCTTCTTAACAAGGCTTTTGCTAATGTTGTTAAATGACAACAAGGCTTAAAACCTCTTTCCTGATCCAAAAAAAACATCGATAGTCAAGTTAAACAACAAGGCAGCACCCTGAGATCTCACATCAATGTCAAACATTCCACAGATCTTGCAAACAGCTGTAGAATTGAAAGTACAAAAATTGCATTAAGATTACATTTTAACAGTGGTAGTGAAGAGACAACCCTGCCAATGCAAAGAAAGTTTATTGTTCTAAATTAATATATTACACTTTATTATGTGGTTTGAAAAAATAAGAAGTATCATCTTTAAATCTGTTAAACCTAAACACAAATGTACTAATTAAAATGGGAGTCTCCGGAGGAAATGACTGTGGTCACATTTGTGGTTTTCTACTGCCTGGGAATATTCAATGTATGAAAGTTTATTTGCCTCACAACTTCCATTAACTACCTCAGCTTTTGTTATCCTGTACTTCTGAATCGGAGTGTTTGTTTCAGTTCATTGAACTTTAGAAGTATAGACGTCATGACAACATTATTTTTTTCCATATAAGGGATAAGTTAAATTAAAAGTTTAGCTGATTATTTTATTGTTAAATGAGCAAAATGCATTCATCAGTAGTGCACAGGTTGATAAATTAAAAATGTTATGGATTCCTTGGAACAATTCTGTCAAGTTACTTTAGTTACTTATTGTTTGATTACTAAGCAAAATGGAAGAAATTGCAATCTTCATCTTGATTTGATATCTAAAATTGCCTATTCAACTTTGCCAAATTCTGTTTCAATTTTTTTAAATTATCATTACTGTACTATCTTTTCTATATCTGTATTTTAACAAATTGTGTGTTATTTTCATGTTAACCAAAACAGGCTTTTGTAGCCCCATAGCCTTATTTAAATCAAACATCCCAATCACCTGAAATAATTGTACAATCATAATACACTTACTTGATTGCATCCACTCAGTGATCTTGCACAGTTTTCATATTTGCAAAAAGAAGAACAATTAAACTATCCCTCACTGCAGTTTGTCAATATATTTTTAGGTCACCTTAAATTACAACAAATCTTAAAATCTATTTGCATCATTTCATTCTATGATGAGTATACATATAAAAGCAGGACCAAAATGACTTTTCTTATAGAACACTTTTATCCGTCATTGGTTGTATATGATGACTGAAACTTTTTATTTTTATTGGGTTGGAAAGATGCGCTGTCAATTTGCTTTCATCCATTTTACTTGTTACATACACCTGTTATGGTGCATTCTCCAGATACCTTATGAGGTAACTGTAGCCTTCAGCCAGGAGCAGATGTCATCAGGTGGTTCACAACCTTCACAGAGTGTTTCGACCCTTAACCACGACACTCTCCAGTTGGTGGGCTGGCAGTGGTGACCAAATCACTGCCCACCTGCTCCTGCCTTTCAGCTTCCCTCTTCTCGCCTACTCAAAATCTAAGAAGAATCTCAGTCTGTCTCTTCCCCCATCCTGCAAGCTGCTTGTTTTTTGTTCCTTTCATCCATGCCCAGAGCTGACAACAACCGGCATGCTGCTTTGGCTGGGAAACCTCTGCAGCTGATCTCCACAGGGAACAACCATGCCTACCATCCCTTGTCTTTGTACTCCTGCACTAAGGACTGGCACATCAAAGCCTTTCTCTCATGGGCCTCTTCCCATCCCTCCTCCCACAGCACCATCAGCTCAACCAGAATTATTTTCTGGTCTTCAGTTAACTACAATACAATGTCCGGGCGGAGGATTGTGTGCACCACCTCCGGGAACTGCAACCTCCTTCCCACATCGACCCTCATTTCCCAGGACCTGGCCGTTAGCAGCAGATTTAGCTTTGGTTATTTAGTTACGATAGGCCTAGCTCCCCTTTTGATGAAGGTGATGGCCTTCCTCAGATTTGTGCCAGCTGTCCTCTTACATCTCTCTTGCTCTAGTGTGTCAGCAAGAGCCAGCAGCACCTTATCATGGCACCACCAAGACCGACCTTGAATTAGAGCTGTTTACACCTGGACAGTGTACGAGCCAGTGTCCCCTTTTGACCACAGAGCTTACAGTTTGGGTCCTCTCTCATCCCCCATGTGTACAGATGTAATGGCGAAGGAAGGGTGTCATACACGGATCGCAAGAGGAAGGAAATATGGAAGGGCTCCAGTCTCCATAACTCTGCCCATGAGATCTTGCACTTGGGCAGATCCCATTTTGTCCAGGCACCCTGGGACACTTGTTCCACTGCCTTTGACATCTGCTTCTCTTCCTCATGGATCCGTACTTCTGCCTGTACCAAGTCTTGTCTGTTCCTTATGCTTGCGTTTCCCTACTGCCAGAAGTGAACCGAGCCGAGGTCTTGCTGCCTGACGTGGGGGTTGCCGGTGATATCTCAGCTTCAGAGAACACACTGCCTGCTCTACTGCTGCTTTGGCTGCCCACTTGCGCCCGGATCTGGTTGTAACGCCTGCTTGCTTTTCCAGGTCGTCATTGGAATCTCTCAAACTTAATAAGGATCTGCATTAGCCACCTTGAATTCTTCCACAACAGATGACAGGGGAAGCTGCAGCTGCCCGGATGGAATATAGAGGCCCAGCCCACTGAAGAGAAACTTGGGGGAACTCCTAACCATCTCCTCAGGTGCTTGTTGATTTTCCTCTCGATGCCCTCTACGGTGGTCATGGGGAACTTGTAAAGTGTGAAGAGCCAGAGAAGCCTGGGCAGAAGGCCGTATTGATACAGCCAGGTCTTGAATTCACCGGGAAGTCCAGATTTCTCAATCTTCTTCAGCCATTCATCTGTCTGCTTGACATCATTGGTGACATTGGCCACATCTGTCAGTGATGCATTAAACCACTTCCCCAAGCATTTTATCAAGTTATCTTCAATGGAACAGATGACCTCACCCTGAACTTGGAGGCTAAACTT
Organism: Hypanus sabinus; assembly: GCF_030144855.1. Classification (NCBI taxonomy): domain Eukaryota; kingdom Metazoa; phylum Chordata; class Chondrichthyes; order Myliobatiformes; family Dasyatidae; genus Hypanus; species Hypanus sabinus. Next base: position 40,856,585 of record NC_082716.1, on the reverse strand, counting down.
TCTAGTTACTTTGCCCTTTCTGATCACCATACAGCTAGACTTCTTGGCCTTGAAGGACATCCTCGCCCAAGTGGCTACATTGTTCAGGGTTTCCAATACCCATCTTGCTTGGACATGTGATGCAGTTGTTATAGTGATGTTGTCCATGAACCCTCGTAGAGCTGGCTGGGCAATGCCCGACTCCAGCATCGGGCCACAGGTTACGCCTTCTGCTGCTGATATTAGGAGGTTCACTCCCATAATAAATAGGGTGGGGGAGATGGTGCACCCTGTTGGAATCCCCTTCTGGTGGTCCTGCCAGCTAGTTGTGAAATGAGCTGATGTAAATCTGAGTTTGAATCCTTCTAGGCAGCTGGTGATCATGTTTTGAATAGCCACTGGGATGTAGTAGTGGTCAAGTCCTTCTAGGATGAGGTCATGTGGAATAGACCCGTAGGCGTTCGCAAGGTCTAACCAGACAACTGTTAGGTCACCTTTTTTCTGCTTAGCCTCATGGATCAAATGGCTAATCAGAAAAAAGTCAAGTCTATTGTCTATTAGTTTGTAATCTATGTGATGTAATGTTCCTGTGGGTAGAAAAACATAAGACATTAAATACCAAAAAAGATAATATGACAGTGAACATCATTATACAAATATTACGACTATTCCAGTGTTTATATATAAAAGCCCTTCTTATGCTTTTTTAGTAGCATGACCTTTACATGTACTACACAATATAATTTCTGTGATTAAATAGTCTGGAAATGTAAACTATGTGCTTAGCACTTGATTGCAGTATCTGTGATTTTCCATTCTCATCGTCATACATATGAAACTCTAAGGCACAAAGGTACCTGTACTTACACTGCAGTGACCAAATGTATGTAATACATAATTCTTCTATAATGTTTCACTGCAAACCTCTTCTATCATGTTTATCCTTGCAGCTTTCAGGCACTAAACTCAGGCATTCCAGGAACCTGCTTCTGATGGGATTTCTTCACGTATCTCAAATGCTGTATATGGGTGGTAAATTGTGAGTTCTTTAAGAGGAATTTCTGCAAAATGAATGACCATAATGTAGTAGTTACCTGTACCAGTTACTATCAATTTGATTCACCATTATAACTGCCATACCCAGAAGCTTAGTATTGGCTCCCTCTAGTAAAGAATTCTGCTGGCTTCTTGCCTTCGTGAGCACCAACTTGACTGTAGGCTGTAAGCTCATAACCCAGTAAATTAATTCTCTTAGTAGATGTCCTTATGCTTTGTTAAATTTCCGTTCAGCATCACAAACTGAAAACTCAAGAGATGTAAATGTTGGAAATTGGAGCAAAAACTGAGTTGCTGGAGAAACTCAATGGGTTGTACAGCATCTGTGAAAGGAGATGGACTGTCAATGTTTCAGGTCAACACCCTTCAGCTCATTGTCTGCTTTAAAAACTCTTCAAGTTAAGGCACCATAGCTTAATAACTGTGAATAAAATATCTTTCAGTTCCCTCTCACTCCTCAGACAATTACTGTATGTTGAATCAAAACAGATTCAGGTTTAATAACGTTGACATATGTTGTGAAATTCGTTAACTTAGCAGCAATGCAATACATGATCATATAGAAAAAAAAGTACAGTAAGTATACATATATGTACAGTACATTAAATAGTTAAATTAAAAATAGTGCAAAAACAGAAATAATATAAGTGAGGTAGTAGCCTTTGGTTGCTGAACCAACATTCACACTTGTCATCGGCCCACATTTGTGATGTCACTAGAGTCATGAGAGTCTTAGAGCTCTGTAACACAGAAACAGGATCTTTGATCCATCTAATCCATGCCAAAATGTTATTCTGTCTAATCCAATCAACCTGCACTTGAACTATAGCTCTCCCTACACTTCCCATCCATGTACTTATCCAAACTTCTCTTAAATTTTGCAATCAAACCTGCATCCACTACTTCCACTGATAGCTAATTTCACACTCGCACTACTTGCTAAGCAAGGAAATACCCCTCAGATTCTTCTTTCACCCTTAACCTATGACCTGTAGTTCTAATCTCACTCCAACCTCAGTGGAAAAAGCCTCCTTGCCTATCTATACCTTTCATAATTATGTATACCTCTGTCAAATCTCCTCTCATTTTCCTAAGCCCCAAGAATAAAGTCTCAATCTCTTCAAACTTCCCCTGTCACTCAGGCCCCCAAGATCCGGCGATATCCTTGTAAATTTAACTGAGATATGTAAGTTGGGAATATAGGGACAAACAAGGGAATGGGGCTTGATAACTCACAGTAGACAGCATTCTTCTACATAGAATTTTGAAATTCAACCATAAATACTTAAGCTAGCAAACATGCACATTTCAATATCACAATTATAAAAAGAAAACTATCAATGATTACCATTATACAGAGAAATTTCCCAGCAACAGAAACTATATAATTGAGTTCAGGGGCTTGGATTTCCTTCCTGCTGGCATGTTAATTAGGAATTTTGCCGGTCTTTGTCAAACCACTGATGACCTGTTGCAACTTCCTGCAAAGGCCCTTATTTCAAATCATGATGAGTTTGGAACTAATCACACCACAGCTTTTAGTTTTAACCTGTTAAAAGCCTGAAATGTACCAATATTCACTAAGAAAGGAACACACCACAAAGACAAAAAGAGCAGTAAATGCAATGATATCCCTCTGCCAGATTCTTAGATAACTTCTAAAGATGTTGCATACTGAATTTAGAAACTTCCTTTATTTGACTAGTCAGAAAAGTCCCCTTGCATTGACAGCCAGTGTGACACCTTCATCACTCTCTTGATTCTGCAATGTGGGCTACTGAAACCTTCATGTAGATCACCTGATGACAACATACTGTGGTCTAAGAAATGTCAATGAGAATGAGAATTTATTCTTAAGAAAAGTTATCGAACAAAGTTACATAGACCCATTTATAATACCTTTAGAGGTGAAAAAGATCTCCAAGGCTGACTGCAGAGCACTGCTGACCTGTGAGCTGAGAATACACAGAATAGAAGCAGATCCTTCCAGTTTTCAGCCATTATGGTGAACAATTTGGCCATCATCCTAGTACTCAGTAGAACTGTTCACATTCATTCAACAGCTTTCATTGTAGTGTCTTTGAACATTTTTTAATTCAACAAAGAAAGCATACAAAACCTACAGCACAATACAGGCCCTTTGGCCCGCAATGCTGTGCCAAACATTTCCTTACTTTAGAAATTACCTAGGGTTACCCATAGCCCTCTATTTTTCTAGGCTCCATGTACCTATCCAGGAGTTTCTTAAAAGACCCTATCATATCCCCCTCCACCACCATCGCCAGCAGCCAATTCCACACACTCACCACACTCTGAGTAAAAAACTTACAACTGACATCTCCTCTGTGCCTACTTCCAAGCACGTCAAAACAGTATCCTCTCATGTTAGCCATTTCAGCCCTGGGAAAAAGCCCCTGACTATCCACATGATCAATGCCTCTCATCATCTTGTACACCTCTAATCAGGTCACTTCTCATCCTCCATCACTCCAAGGAGAAAAAGCTAAATTCACTCAACCTATTCTCAAATCTCCTCTGCACCCTTTCTATGGCTTCCACATTCTTCCTGTAGTGAAGCGACCAGAACTGAGCACAGTACTCCAAGTGGGGTCTGACCAGGGTCCTTTACAGCTCAACATTACCTCTTGGCTCCTAAATTCAACTCCATGATTGATGAAGGCCAATGCACCGTATGCCTTCTTAACCACAGAGTCAATCTGCGCAGAAGCTTTGAGTGTCCTATGGACTTGGACCCCAAGATCCCTCTGATCCTCCACACTGCCAAGAATTTTACCATTAATACTATATTCTACCATCATATTTGACCTACCAAAATGAACCGCCTCACACTTATCTGGGTTGAACTCCATCTGCCACTTTTTGCATCCTATCAATGTCCTGCTGTAACCTTTGACAGCCCTCCACTCTAACCATAACACCCATAACCTTTATGTCATCAGCAACTTTACTAACACATCCCTCCACTTCCTCATCCAAGTCATTTATAAAAGTCATGAAGAGTAGTGGTCCCTAAGGCACACCACTGGTCACCAACCTCCATGTACAATATGACCCATCTACAACCACTCTTTGTCTTCTGTGGGCAAGCCAATTCTGTATCCACAAAGCAATGTCCCCCTGGATCCCATGCCTCCTTATTTTCTCAATAATCCTTGCATGGGGCACCTTATCAAATGCCTTGCTGAAATCCATTTACACTACATCTACTGCTCTACTTTTACTGTGTTTAGTCACATCCTCAAAAGATACAATCAGGCTTGTAAGACACAACCTGCCTCTGACAAAGCCATGCTGACTATTCCTAATCATATTATGTCTCTCCGAATGTTCATAAATCCTGACTCTCAGGATCTCTTCCATCAACTTACCGACCACTGAAGTAAGACTCACTGGTTTAAATTTTACTGGGCTATCTCTACTCCCTTTCTCGAAAAAGGGAAAAACATCCACAACCTTCCAATCTTCCAGAACCTCTCCTGTTCCCAGTGATGATGCAAAGATCATCACCAGAGGCTCAGCAATATCCTCCCTTGCCTCCTGGGGTACATCTCATTCAGTCCCAGTGACTTATCCAACATGATGCTTTCCAAAAGCCCCAGCACATCCTCCTTCTTAAAATCTACATGCTCAAGCATTTCAGTCCACTGTGAGTCATCCCGACAACTGCCATGATCCTTTTTCATAGTGAATACTGAAGCGAAGTATTCATTAAGTACCTCTGCTATCTCCTCTGGTTACATACACACTTTTCCACTGTCACACTTGATTAGTCCTATTACCTCACATCTTATCCTTTTGCTCTTCACATACTTGCAGAATGCCTTGGGGCTTTTCTTAATCAGTAAAGAGGTAAAGGAGATACAAGTTTGTAGAATTGTGGTCATTTTCTCCAAAACACTCTCCCACTGAGATACCTGACACCTGGCCAGGTTCATTTCTTAATACCAGATCAAGTACAGCCTCTCCGCTTGTAGGCTTCTCTACATATTGTGTCAAGAAACCTTCCTGAACACACCTAACAAACTCCATCCCATCTAAACCTCTTGCTCTAGGGAGATGCCAATCAATATTTGGGAAATTAATATCTCCCACCATGACAACCCTGTTATTATTACTCCTTTCCAGAATCTGTCTTCCTATCTGCTCCTCGATGTCCCTGTTACTATTGTGTGGTCTATAAAAAGAAACCCAATAGAGTTATTGACCCCTTTCTGTTCCTAACTTACACCCACAGAGACTCCGTAGACAATCCCTCCATGACTTCCTCCTTTTCTGCAGCCATGACACTATCTCTGATCAGCAGTGCCATGTCCCCACCTCTTTTGCCTCCCTCCCTGTCCTTTTTGAAACATCTAAAGCCTGCCACTCTTAGTAACTACTCCTGCCCTTGAACCATCCAAGTTTCTGTAATGACCAGAACATCACATCTCCAAGTACTGAACTATACTCTAAGCTCATCCGGTCTGTTTAAATTCTGGTTTAAACTCTCGCCAGTAGCTTTAGCAAATCTCCCTACCAGGATATTGGTCCCCTTCAGATTCGACTGCAACCTGTCCTTTATAGACAGGTCACACCTGCCCAAAAGAGGTCCCAATGATCCAGAAACCTAGATCCCTGCCCCCTGCTCCAATCCCTCAGCTACACTTACCAAAGCCATGGCATGAGAGACCTGGGCTGTCCCTGACACCAGTGCATGGTGTTGGTAACTGGCGATACATGTTTCAACATGTGCAGATCCATCTAACTAACTCAATAACCTAAGTAAGGTGATTCTTCTCCAGAAAAACTCTTGTTGTGATTCGCTTTATTGGATGTACAAGTTGTCATAAGTCCCTAGTAAAGACAAGAAACAAGAATTAAGATAAGAAACATTAGAAGGCAGATTGACATAGTCACATCGTTTTGAGCTTTTCAGTAGTATTGAATAGAGGTTAAACTGAGGACAGAGCCATGAGACAACATTAGATCATACATCTACAGTAGTGTTACTGCTTGCATGAAAGGAATAAATAAAAGGTAACTATATATTTATGATGAGAACATACAATCAGTGTCCACTTTATTAGGTACATCTGCTTGTTAATGTAAATATCTAATCAGCCAATCATGTGGCAACGATTCAATGCATAAAAGCATACAGACATTTTATTTTATTTCATTTAGAAATACATCATGGAACAGGCCACTTCTGGCCCATCAAAAGTGCCCCCCAGTAACCCACTGATTTACCCCTATCCTAATGACAGGACAATTTATAATGACCAATTAACCTACTAAGTGGTGCATCTTTGGACTGTGAGAGGACTCCAGTGCACTTGGAGGAAACCACATGCACACATGATGTACATACAAACTTTGCTTTCAGAGGATGCCTAAACTGAATTCCGAACTTCAACACCCCGAGCTGTAGGGTCACAATAAACTGCTACGCTATCATGGCACCAAGATGGTCAAGAGGTTCAGTTGTTGCTCAGTCCAAACATCAGAATGGGGAAGAAATGTGACCTAAGTGACATTGACCGTGGAATGATTGCTGGTGCAGAAGGAATGGTTTGAGTCTCTCAGAAACTGCTGATCTCGTGGGATTGTCTCTAGAGTTCACAGAGAATGGTGCAATAAGCAAAAAACATCCAGTGAGTGGCAGTTCTGTGGGCAGAAACGCCTTGTTAATGAGAAAGCTCAGATGAGAATGGCCAGACTGGTTCAACCTGATGCGAAGACATTACAACTGTGGTGTGCAGAAGAGCATCTCTGAATGCACATCATGTCAAACCTTGAAGCAGATGGGCCACAGCAGCAGAAGACCGTGAACATACGCTCAGTGGCTACTTTATTCAGTACCTCCTGTATCTAATTAAGTGTCGCTGTGCTTATGTGTTAAAAAGCAAGCACGAGGAAATCTGCAGATGCTGGAAATTCAAGCAACACACACAAAATGCTGGTGGAACACAGCAGGCCAGGCAGCATCTACAGGGAGAAACACTGTCGACGTTTCGGGCTGAGGCCCTTCGTCAGGACTAACTGAAAGGAAAGATAGTAAGAGATTTGAAAGTAGGAGGGGAAGGGGGAAATGGGAAATGATAGGAGAAGACCATAGGGGGTGGGGTGAAGCTGAGAGCCGGAAAGGTGATTGGCAAAAGGGATACAGAGCTGGAGAAGGAAAAGGATCATGGGACAGGAGGAACAACACCTTAAATACTGTCTGGGTAGCCTCCAACCTGATGGCATGAACATTGACTTCTCTAACTTCCATTAATGCCCCCCTCCCTTTCTTACCCCATCCCTGATATATTTAGTTTTCCCCCCCTTTTTTCTCTCTCTCTGCCATCACTCTGCCTGTTCTCTAACTCCCTCCGATGCTCCCCTCCTCCTTTCGTTCTCCCTAGGCTTCCCGTTCCATGATCCTTTCCCCCTTCTAGCTCTGTATCCCTTTTGCCAATGACCTTTCCAGCTCTCAGCTTCACCCCACCCCTTCCAGTCTTCTCTTATCATTTTGCATTTCCCCCTCCCCCCACTACTTTCAAATCTCTTACTATCTTTCCTTTCAGTTAGTCCTGACGAAGGGTCTCAGCCCAAAACGTCGACAATGCTTCTCCCAATAGATGCTGCCTGGCCTGCTGTGTTCCAGCAGCATTTTGTGTGAGTTGCCTGCGTTTATCTGTCTTTGAATTGAAGGGTGTAATGGAAGAGGGGAAAATTCTGGTGTTGGGGAAGAGGAATGTAGAACTCGGTGGAGAAATGAAGAGCTCTACCTGGCCTTGATTTACAAGGTAAATTAAAAGCTTCCTGTTCCGATGTAAGTCTAGGGAGAGAGTAATACTGAAGCAGGTACTGAAGTGATTCGTTGGGATGGTAGGTTTCAGATATAAGGAGCAGGCTTGTTTTCCTTGGAATGAAGGAGAATGTGGGTGTGGCGGGGGGGGGTGGGGAGCTGATGGAGGCAATCAAAATTATGAGGTGCCTAGATTGAGAAGATCGTAAGAAATTATGAGATTATTCCCCATAACCAAGGTGTTTATAATCAGAGGGCTAGCTTCAAGGGTAAGGGTAGGTCTAGGAACAATTTTTGTCTGAAGGTTGTATGGATTTAAGAATAGACTGTCTGAGGGAGTGGTGGAGGCAATATTCCTACAGCATTTAAGTAATATTTCAATAAATACTTGAAATGCCATGTCACAGCAGATCACTAACCAAGTGCTCAAAATGGGTTTAACATAGATGGACACTTAATAGTCAGATTGGACACAGTGTAGTGAGGGGAAGCCTTTAACTATTATCAAATTGGTCATTATCTTTGATATACAGAAACAATTAAGAATTATTCAGTATGAGATACCTATCTAGAAACTCAGTTATTCTTTTTAGATTTAGAAAATTAACTCATCTAAGAACATTAAAAACAGATTATGAAAATACGTAACTTATTACATTCTAATCTCCTCTGTAATCCTGTGAAAACTATTCAAATAACTGGGCTCATGAATCCTGTGCTAGGGCCACTGTGATACAGATTCTAAGTAGAAAATCAGAAGAACTTTATGAGCTGGAGGTCAGTGGCAGACCTGGGGCAGTAATCTTGCTGCTCACACATCCACACAACAACTCTGAAGTTTGTCAGAATCTGGGCTGAGAAGAGAGGGCCCATTGCTCTGGAAATTCTGCTCCCACAAAATCAAAAGAACACAAGACCATAAGACTTGGAGCAGAATAGGCCATTTGGCCCACTGAGTCTGATCCTCCATTCTACAATGGGTGATTTATTACCCCTCTCAACCCCATTCTCCTGCCTTCTTTCCACAATCTTTGACATCCTTACTATCAAGAACCTATCAACCTCCCTTTTAAATATACCCGACGACTTGGCCTCAACAGCCATCTGTGGCAATGAATTCCATAGATTCACTGTCCTCTGGCTAAAGAAATTCCTCTTCATTTCTGTTCTAAAACCTGGTCTCTATTCTGAGGCTCTGACCTCTGCTGCTAGACCCCCCCCCCCCACTATAGGAAACATCCTCTCCCCATCCACTCTGTCGGTGCCTTTCCATATCAATAGGACTCCATGGGATTCACCCTCATTCTACTAAATTCCAGCAAGAGCAATCAAATACTCCTCATACATTAACCCTTTAATTCCTGGAAACATTCTCATGAACCTCCACTGGACCCACTGCAATGCCAGCACATCTTCTCTTAGATGAGGAGCCCAGAACTGCTCACAATGCTCCATGTACATTTGGACCAATGCCTTATAAAGCCTCTGCATTTCATCCTTGCTTTTATAATCTAGTCCCTATGTTATACTTCAACTCATCGCACTAACTCCAGTTTTGCCCTATCATTTGCCTGTTGTTCCTCACAGTCTCATCACGCACTGTATCTACTTGTATATAAGGAAATAGGAGCAGAAGAAAGTCACCTGCCCAACAAATCAATACTACGTGGCTGATCTGCAACAGGCTTCAAGTTACAGATCTTTCAAAAATAAACAAAGCTCTTCTTTAAGTAATTTAAGCAACACAATTCTCTAATACAGAGAACTGAGATTCACCATGCTTTCAAGAAGAAATATCTATACATCTTTGATTTATTGTGTCAATTTGAGATATTTGAAGCATCCATTTGAGACAATCTCTTGTTTACTTATGTACTTATTCATTTTCCCAGCCATGGATGGTGAAAAGCAAGGCTATTTTTCTCACAAGCGTCATCAGCACCTGGTCCACTTCAGCGACATCCAAATGACCTGTACACACGGTCTCCGGTCCTGAGCATTGTTTACTGGTCAAGCAGTAGCTCCATTCCACATCATCTCTTCAGCTTTACACCCCACTGGTTACAGTAACTTACATTGGCCCAGACAAGACTGATAGAACAAATGTAAAAAAAACTGAAAGAAAATTTCAGTGTAAAGAGTATTTATACAATACTCCAAATTAGGTCTTATACAACTTCAACATAACAGCCCAACTCATGTATTCAATACATTGATTAAGAAGGCCAATATGCTAAAACCTTTATTTATGAATCCTATCTACCTGAGCAGCCATTTTCAATGATTTATGGACCTCTGAGTTTTCCTTCAGCCTGATTCACTGTAATGATACAGGTGCCTCCAACTACATTGACACACAGCTGGACATCATTTTTATGTTTTCATGCATGCATGAATTGCCTGCAAACAAGCCAGACCACTTATTGCAAAATCTGACTTTCAGAATCAGAATCACTTTATTGCCAGTATGTGAAATAGAGCAGAATTGACTGTGGTTTGTTGCCAAGCATAAAACACAGGACAATACCATAACAGGCAACAAAACAGCAACCAACAATTCACAAAATAATAGTGCAAACAGCCATGAGCAATCAACAATTTGCACAGATGATTATTAGAGATGAAACCAAACTAAGAATGAGAAATGTTTCAGTGTTATTTAAAGTGGACCCTTCTGAAAAGGCCCCAGACAGTAAAGTTTGGTGCTGGGAATTTGCTTCATGTATATCTACTTTAAGTTGAAAACTTAACTCTTGTGGCTGGTATTCTCCATAGTCTGACTTCCCCTGACCAAACTAAACATAAGCCAAAATCTTCCTTTCTAAAAGAAAATGATTCTCCAGTGTAACTTTTGAGGTCAGTTTCACAGCCCATCAATTGATGCCCCAATCCTGCACAATACTTTACCTCTATGACCTCAACCCAGACAGTAACTTTTGTCCTGCACACAGTGTGCGAAGCCATGACCAACCTATATTACTCTACACACTGCCAAATGATGATTGAAAGGCCTTTGACCATGTTAATGATGTATGACTATTTTTATGACACATAAGTCCTTGGGCTAGGTGTACTATAGAAATTCACAACAGCAGGTTACAATAAAATCCAGTGTGTTGAAAAAATACTCAGCCCCCACAAATATTTTTTTATCTTTTACTGCCTCATTCTAAATTTAAAATATGTTCAAGTAGTATGTTTTTTGAGCTAGCCTACAAAACATTGTACATCATGTTGAATAAAAAAAAATCCAAAACCTGTCAACAATTTACTAGAAGTTAAAAACCAAAATTGTAAAGCTGAAACAGTATTCACCCCCTTTGTAATTACTAAATTAACTTCCCGCTGGTGCAGTACCAACTCACCAATTTGTTGATGTAAAAAATTCGTGGATCACCTGAATAAATATGCCCTCTCTCGGTAATGGCCAATAGTATGGTAGATTTTCAATAGACCAAACCAAAATAAAGTCAAAAGCATATTTAAAGAAAGTCAGGGAAATGATAATAGAGAAGCACACAAAGGCACTGAACGTACCTCAAAGCTCGATGCTGTCCATTGAGAAAAAGTGGAAAAAATATGAAGCCTTAGCCACACTAACTGGAAGGCCACCACTCTAAACTTAATGACCGGAGAAGAATGGCACTTGTAAGAGAAGCTACAGTGATGCCAACAGTCATTCTGAGTGAGCAGCAGAAGTCAGTGGCTGTAAATGGAGATGAAGTTCATGTCTCCACAATCTCTAAGGCCTTGCACAGAAAGGGTATTTATGGAAGAGTGGCAAGGAAGAAGCCCTGACTGAAAAAAAACATATCATTGCCCCTAAAAACTTTTCAAAATATCACTTAGAAGACACTGTAAAGATGTGGAAGAAGGTCTTGTCGGCGGATGAGACTAAAGTGAAACTGTTTGGCCTTAATGCTAAGTGGACATGTGGCATAGATCTAATACTGTGCATCAGCCAGGTAACATCACCCCTCTGTAAAGTATAGTGGAAGTAGCATCATGCTATGGAGATATTTTCCACCAGCAGAGATTGGAAATCTGGTCAGGATTGATAGGAAGATGAACGCTGCTAAATACAGAGAGATCCTGGATAAAAGCCTGCTAGTCTCTCCAAAAAGGTTTAAACTAGAGTGGGAATTCATCCCTCTGTAGGACAACCACCTAAAGCGTGCTGCCAGAGCAGCCATGGAGTGGCTTCAAATGAAGAAAATTGATGTCCTTGAGTACTGAACTTAAACTGTTCGAACATGTCTGGAAAGACCTGAAGATTGCTATCCACTGCCCCTTCCCAACTAACCTGGCAGTTTTGCAAGGAGGAATGGACAAACCTTACTCCATCACGTCGTGCAAAGCTAATAGGGACTTATCCAAAAAGACTACTGGTTGTAATAGCTGCAAGAGGTGGTTCAACAAAGTACCGAGCAAATTGGGATGAATACTTTTGAACTGCTGACATTTCACGTTTTGAACTTTTATTTTCTCATGCTTTACAATTTTCCCAGTTTTTATGTCTGTATTGTGAATATGAGATTCGCAAATAAAAATTCACACTAAATTGACAAAATCTGTGGTTATAATATTCATTTATGTGAACAAAGGGTTGGGGGCTGAATACTTTTACAAGGCGCTGTATTTATTGGCTTATTGGTTTAATGCAGCTTTCTATGCTAAAGAAAAATTTGAGTCCCACTTTCTTTAGCAACTTCACCAGTTGAAGTAAGTAACATTGAACTTTAACATCTTCTTGTGGACAATCCAATGCTTTGCTTGGATTAAGTTACAGAATGTCTGAAAGTGGTTTGTCAACAATCTGATTGACTATAAAATAAAAAACTGGCAGTGATGGAAATGTTAAAACCAGTATTTAACACAGAGAAGTACAACAACAAAAACAAATACCTTAAAATATTTTGTTTGCATGAATATTAAACAATAGCATATCAATAGGATAGATGAAAATAATCACACTACGTTAATGAAGCTCTAAATGTGATATTCCAACTAAATAGTTTTATGAGTAATAAATAGTAGATAGATAATAGTAAATAGATAATAGTAAAATGGAGATTTAAATATATGGCATTTGTGTATTTAGCCCCTAAATTTACTTCCAATCTCTCATAGTTGGAAATATCACTCCATTCTTTAAGATGGAAAGGAGGCAAAAGACAGAAACTTATTGGCTAGTTAATGACTTCAGTGATTGGGAAAATATTGGAGTCCATTATTAAGAATGAGACTTTAGCTACTTGGAGGCACCCACTGATATAGGCCAAAGTCAAAATTGTTTCCTAAAAGGGAAATCTTGTCTGACTAATCTGTTGGAATTCTTTGAGGAAATATCAAGCAGAATAGACATAGGAAAGTCAATGGATGTTCTTCGCTTGAATTTTCAGAAGGCCTTTGATGAAGTGCCACTGTTAAGCAAGAAAACTTAATTACTTACTGCCTGCAATGCTGCTGGCATTTCCAACAGCAATGATGGGATTCTGTCTTTGTTCAGGGCTTCCTTCATCGTGTCCGTACCTTCATCTCAGTTTTCATTATTGTCAGTCATGCAAGTCCTGGGTGGAGGCTCAGGAATACTGTCACATTCAGAGGTAGAAGGATTCTTCGTAACAATTTTTTTTTATCAGTCAGAGTTGTTAGCCCTGAGCTGAGCCCCTGAGCATGGAGGAATGGTGGACCACTCTTAGTCTGGTCTTGCCCTCTACCTGTTCAGCATAAGTGACCTACCAAAAGCATAAAGCCTTGACTCCCGCCAACATAGTTCCTTGGGTCATTGAGGCAAGAAAGCCTCCAAAACACAACAAGGTTGTGGTCCTCTTGGAGGTAAACAAGAAAAGAGCCCATAGTATTTCAGGAAAGGTACTAACATGTATAGAAGCTAGGCTGACTGGTAGGAAGTAATGAGTGGGAATAAAAGGAGCATTTTCAGTTGGCTGCTGGTAATTAGTGCCATTCAGCTGGGTTTGGTGTTGGAACTGCTTCTTTTTCATATTATATGTGAATGACTTGGATGATGGGATTGATGGCTTGTGGCCAAGCTTACAGATGATACAAACAGGGCTAAAGAAGCAGGTAGTATTGAAGAAACACAGGGAGTCTGCAGAGGACTTAGACAGATTAGGAGAGAGTGCACTTGAGTATTTGGAGTATTGTGAGCAGTTTCATCAGATTCAGCACCGCCCCCCACAACATCTTCCTCCATGCTGCTCTTTTACTGCTCTTCAATAGCTGACATTTAGGGAGCTCTATAAAATTTCCAAGACAATTTTGACTCAGCACCAAGTAAGAAGAAATTACAACTGGTTCTATGAGGTAGGTTGTACACAAATTCTTAAAGCAGGAGCTGGTCAGAAGTTTAAGGAGGACAGTCCAGAGTTTAGTACAGACAGCTGTGGTGAGCAAGGAAGATGAGGATGAGAGCTGGAGGAATAAGTGGTGCATAGCTAGATGGGGATATGGGCACAATGAAGGAAGTGACTTAAATGCAAGGCTTACAAAGTTAATGCTGAAGCATTATAAGGCATTGGTCAGACCACATTTGAAGTATTGTGAGTAGTTCTAGCAGTTTAGAATATATCTAAATGATGTGCTGGCATTGGACAAAGTCCAGAGGAGGTCCAGGAGAATGAAGGTCCCGAGAATGAAAGGGTTAACGTTTGAGGAGCATTTGGTTGCTCTGGACCTGTACTCACTGGAGTCTAGAAGAATAGAGGGATCTCATTGAAACTTATTGAATATTGAAAGCCTCGATAGAGTGGATGTTGAGAGGATGTTTTCTATACTGGGGGAATCTAGGACCAGAGGCCAGAGCCTCAGAACAGCAGGACATACTTTTAGAACAGAAATAAGGAGTAATTTCTTTAGCCAGAGATGGGTGAACCTGGGAAATTTGCTGCCACAGGTAGCTGTGGAGGCCAAGTAATTGAGTATATTTCAAGCGGAAGTTGATAGGTTGTTGATTAGTAAGGATGTCAAAGGTTATGTGGAGAAGGCAAGAAAATTGGGTCTTCTAATCTCTCCCCACCCAGCCTGATGCTACTGTAAATGCTATTAGTAACAAGGGAACTTAGAACTCAGGAAAGGACGTGACTAAGGTTAAAATTTGACCAAATGTGCAAGTATGAACTTGCTTCCCAAGCTTATGCTTATATGAGCTCTTTTGCCCATTAAACCAGATCGTGGACTGAAATTCTAATAATGTGTCATGACTTCAATTTGCCAATAATGATCTTAGTGGTTAAAAGTCGATCCAACTTGCATGAGGAACGTTCACTGGAAGTTAGATATTTTGCTGAAGGGTATGAGCAAGTAGAGAGAATGGTGAGTTTATTAGGAAAGAGGTGCAGAATAAGGAAACTAAAAAGGAGACTAATAATGTTATAAATATTTCTGCTGATTATTGACACTGAGTAGCAGGGTGGAGATACGTCTCTACCAAAGGAGGTGTAGGGTGCTCCTTCCCTCCGCTAGCCTGCAGGTCACCCTTGGGCAAGGTGTAGCACCTGCTTAGACCCCCAATCAGGGTCACATGAAGAGATGGGAGCAGGTGGTGTATGGTCATATGAGCACCTGGTGCATATTACAGTTCCTGGTTATCCGACCACTGACATAGACAGACAATCTCTAAAGAGTATTGATAATAGCTGGGGTCACCCGTCTTTTAAAGGCCCTACCCAGAACTGCCTGCTCCCCCTCTATGATCTCTGCTGCACTGAGAATCTTGGACAATGTGCTCACTCAAACCAATACCATAGCCAGGTATACCTCCTGGGAGCATGTAATTGCCGCCATCTTGTGCCACATAGGTTCCAGGAGTGTTTTCAGGCTTCTCAGTTCAGACTCACTGATACACATATTCAGTTGCCTGCTTCTCCCACTGCCTCTTTCTCCACATTCTACATGCCATCCTTTCCGCCATGCTGAGGTACCTGATTGCCCTGCCCTAGTTGCTGTCATAGCTCCAGGCCTTTCCGTCCTCACACTGCATGGACCTCTCCAATTCTTTAGCCTTCACTGGATCCACGCTTTCAACTGTTGGTTCTTCACTTTTCTTGCATCCAGCAAGGGTTGGAAGATCGTCCATCTCCAGACTGCAGATCTCGCTATTTCCAACTCTAGAAGCCCTGCGACCCCTGCTGTCTCTCATTCAAACCTCGATTCCATTGGTTTCCTCCCAGATTATGAATCTCTCTGAATCTATCTCCTGCCCCAACTGCTCTGGACACCTTTCTACCAGTGACACTACCAGCACCATCTCCGGTTCCAGCAATCCCAAGCGGATTCAGCACCCAGATCCCACCAATGTCAATGCCGGTTCCTACAACCCTGGACACCTTCAAACAGCTAATTGTCTGATCTGTAGCTCTGGCACCAGCCTGGACCTTGACTGCCAACACCTCCTGGCCAAGACTCTATGTGCTGCCTCTGGCCCCCCCAGTCTGCCCTTTCCCCCCACCACTCTGCAATGCTGTGTCTCTCAGGCACTCTCCTCATCAACTCTCGTGGTCTCGGAGTCTCCATTTTCCTCTCACACCTCCTTTCCTGATAACCCCAACCCTCCCCTCTCCTCAGACAATACGAACTCTCCTTCCCCCTCTGATCACAGCTCTCATCCATGACAGGGCTTCACAATTCCCTCCAACCTTCCCCTCTGTGAGGCAGAAAGTTTGGTTCACAGTAAGGGCCTGACCTTTCTCTGAACCTCAGTGTGTTCCACGCCCGCCATGACGCCGAGCTCTTCCATCGCCTCCAACTCCGAGCCCCCTGCTTTGGCAAGTATTCCACACCTCGTGCTGATGACACTTTCTCCCATTTTCAGCCCTCCTCCTTTTCTCAAACACCGCACCCTGGTTCTGTGCCTGCTCTGGATCTTTTCATTTCTAATTGCCAACAAGACATCATTCGTCTCGACTTCCGCACTCATCTCTGCTCCTTCAGCCTGAGCCCTTCCAAATACACAGGTATTTGCTCTCTCTGTCCCTATCCCAACCTTACCATCAAACCTGCAGACAAAGCGGGTGCTGTTGTAGTGTGGCATACTGACCTGACATCCTTACTAATCAACAACCTATCAACTTCCGCTTGAAATATACTCAATTACTTGGCCTCCACAGCTACCTGTGGCAGCAAATTTCCCAGGTTCACCCATCTCTGGCTAAAGAAATTACTCCTTATTTCTGTTCTAAAAGTATGTCCTGCTGTTCTGAGGCTGTGGCCTCTAGTCCTAGAATCCCCCAGTATAGAAAACATCCTCTCAACATCCACTCTATCGAGGCTTTCAATATTCAAGAAGTTTCAATGAGATCCCTCTATTCTTCTAGACTCCAGTGAGTACAGGTCCAGAGCAACCAAATGCTCCTCAAACTCTGCCTGTCCAGGTAGACCTATTGTCTCAGCTTGCTCCTGCCCCACTGAACTCATTTCTGCATACCTTGACACTGTCTTATCCCCCCCTTGTTCAATATCTTCCCACCTATGTTCGTGACACTTCACATGCTTTGAATTTTTTCAATGATTTTAAGTTCCCTGGCCCCCACCGTCTTATTTTCACCATGGACGTCCAATCCCTACATACCTGCATCCCCCACCGAGATGGTCTCGAAGCTCTTCACTTTTTTTTGGATTCCAGACCTTACCAATTCCCCTCTACCACCACTCTCCTCCGTCTAGCGGAATTAGTTCTCACTCTCAATAATTTCTCCTTTGGCTCCTCCCACTTCCTCCAAACCAAGGGTGTAGGGATGGGCACCCGTATGGGTCCCAGTTATGCCTGCCTTTTTGTTGGCTTTGTGGAACAGTCCATGTTCCATGTCTATACCGGTATCCATTCCCCTCTTTTCCTTCGCTACATCAATGACTGCATTGGTGCTGTCTCTTGCACGCATGCTGAGCTCATTGACTTCATTAACTTTGCCTCCAACTTTCACCCTGCCCTCAAATTTACCTGGTCCATTTCCAACACCTCCCTCCCCTTTCTTGATCCTTCTGCCTCCATCTCTGGAGAGGGCTTATCTACTATATCTACTATAAGCCTACAGACTCTCACAGCTATCTGCACTATTCCTCTTCTCACCCTGTCTCTTGCAAAAAGGCTATCCCCTTCTCACAATTCCTCCGTCTCCGCTGCATCTGCTCTCAGGATGAGGCTTTTCATTCCAGGATGAAGGAGATGTCTTCCTTTTTTAAACAAAGGGGCTTCCCTTCATCCACCATCAACTCTGCTCTCAAACACATCTCTCCTATTTCCCGCACATCTGCCCTCACCTCATCCACCCACCACCCCACTCAGGATAGGGTTCTCCTTGTCCTCACCTACCACCCCACCAGCTTCCAGGTCCAACGAATAATTCTCCGTAACTTCTGCTACCTCCAACGGGATCCCACTACCAAACACATTTTTCCCTCCCCCCCTTTCTGCTTTCCGCAGGGATCGCTCCCTATGCGACTCCCTTGTCCACTCGTCTCCCCATCCCTTCCCACTGATCTCCCTCCTGGCACTTATCCTTGTAAACTGAACAAGTGCTACATCTGCCCTTATACTTCCTCCCTCACCACCATTCAGGGCTCCAGACAGTCCTTCCAGGTGAGGCGACACTTCACGTGAGTCGGCTGGTGTGGTATACTGCGTCCGGTGCTCCCGGTGTGGCCTTTCATATATTGGTGAGACCCGACGCAGACTGTGAGACCGTTTCGCTGAACATCTATGCTCGGTCCGCCAGAAAAAGCAGGATCTCCCAATGGCCACACATTTTAATTCCACGTCCCATTCCCATTCTGCTATGTCTATCCATGGCCTCCTCTATTGTCAAAATGAATCCAAACTCAGGTTGGAGGAACAACACCTTATATACCGGCTGGGTAGCCTCCAACCTGATGGCATGAACATTGACTTCTCTAACTTCTGTTAATGCCCCTCCTCCCCTTCTTACCCCATCCCTGACATATTTAGTTGTTTGCCTGTTCTCCATCTCCCTCTGATGCTTCCCCCTCCTTTTTTCTCCTGAAGCCTCCCATCCCATGATCCTTTCCCTTCTTCAGTTCTGTATCACTTTCGCCAATCACCTTTCCAGCTCTCAGCTTCATCCCACCCCCTTTGATCTTCTCCTATCATTTCGCATTTCCCTCTCTCCCCACTACTTTCAAATCTCTTACTATCTTTCCTTTCGGTTAGTCCTGACGAAGGGTCTCAGCCCGAAACGTCGACAGCGCTTCTCCCTATAGATGTTGCCTGGCCTGCTGTGTTCCACCAGCATTTTGTGTGAGTTTTTGTTTGAATTTCCAGCATCTGCAGATTTCCTCTTGTTTACCTTCCCCCCTCTGCTTTCTGCGGAGATTGCTCCCTCTGTAGTTCCCTTCCCCATTCAGCCCTCTCCACTACTCTTCCTCCGGGCACCTAACCTTGCAAGCAGCCTAAGTGCTACAGCTGCCCACACACCTCCCTCACCTCCATTCAGGGCCCCAAGGAGTCCTCCAGGTGAGGTGTCACTTCACCTGCGAATCTGCTGGGGTCACATATCGTGTCCAGTGCTCTCATTGCAGTCTCCTCTACATTCCTGTTCTGACGTGTCGATCCATGTACTCCCCTTGTGCCAAAGTGAGCCTACATTCAGGGTGGAGGAGCAACACCTTATATTCCATCTCTGTAACCCCCAACCTGATGGTACGATTATCGATTTCTCTTTCGGGTGAACCAAATTTGCTATTCCCCCCCCCCCCCCCATTCCCCACCCTGACCTTTTACTTCTTCTCATCTACCTATTGCTTCCCCTCAGGGTCCCTTCTCCTTCCTTTTTCCTATTGTCCACTCTCCTCTCCCATCAGAATCTTTCTTCTCCAGCCCTTGACATTTCCCTCCCTCCTGGCTTCAACTATCACCTTCCAGCCACCCTTTCTCCCCACACCCAACTGTTCAATTCAGACATTCCTCCGTCCCTTCTCTCCCAGTCCTGAAGAAGGGTATCGGCCAGAGATATCAACTGTTTACGCTTTTCCACAGATGCTGCCTGACCTACTGAGTTCCTCCAGAATTTTGTGCGCGTATGTTGCAATGCACGCTGTGTTTATAGATAATGTTACTAATAAGCATATATATATATATAGAAAGTAGCTGCAAAGTTACAAAGTTGTTCTATTTGGATGCTTGAGCCAAACCAAAGACTATGAAATAGCTAAACGTAAACGTGAGAAAATCATTAGAAATTCTGCTTGTGTATCTGAACATACTTTGAAGAATCAACAGGAGAGCTCTCAGTTCAGGTCACTGGTGAAGATGAGCCTTAACCACGAATGTCAGTAAGTCATTCTGCCACAGAGATATGGCTGATTCCACTCTTGGATTTACACTTTGCAGGATGAGTCACCAGAGACAGGAAAGAGCAAGTTCCTTTGTGAAGGGGCTTGGGATGTTTGACTGAAATAACAACCCTGCAGAAACACACCGTTGTTAATGAATCATAGCTGATTTTGCTCTTCTCTTAGTCCAGAAATAATGACTTTAATTTACTTTAATCTGCTGAAGACCCAAAGGAAATTCTGACTATTCAGTTGTGAATGCGTAACGGAAAGGAAATATAATGGTCCTTGAATCATCACTTCATTACTACCAGGGAGTGTTGCAACTACTGTAAATACTAACATATGTTCTAAAAAAAGACACAGATATTGCTAAGTATCGAACTTTTCATATGAATCTGGTTAAGTTTTGGCCACTGACATTCATTTTAAAAGTAAACACATTCAGAATCTTAACTTAATCATCCTTTCTCCAACTTGCAAAGACTTAAAAATAAAATTTATATGATATAGGGTTATATATGGGACACAACAGATCAAAATCAATGTTAAATTTACTCTAGACTTTGAGACTATATTTTTATTTCACATTATAGACCATACTGTATTTTTAAAGTGAAATATATATTAAGCTCACTTTTATGTTTTTGCATCCTACATGCTCCACTGGCTATTGTTAAAAAGATAAATAACTTCCATGCACATATTCCTCTAAAACATCTTTAAAAGCTTTAGATGTAATGGTTTGCTTCAAAATGTAGTACAATATCAGTGAATAAATTTTATTTATTCACTAAAGACTTTCTTTAAACCCAATCATTGCTAAAGCTCTCCAATAACATCTGGGAGTGCAGCCAGACGTATTAAGTTATTTACCTTTTTAAAGATGTTAAATTGGGCCTTCGGCATTGAGAAGAAATATTAAACCAATTTTCCTCTTTTTTCATTTCGATTATTGTAGTTTAGTTACCACAGAAATCTGTTTGTCTTCTTCCCATACAATAAATTTGGAAAAAAAGCCCCTAAGGATAGCTACCATGAGAAACACAGTGTATTTTAAGGTTATGAGCTCTGATTCACAATGCCCTTGAAGTGACTCCTGAGTCTATAACTGTAGTTTGTGGCAACATTTTCTCTTTCTTACATTGGAGCAAGCAGCAACCTTCTTTGTAATTTACAGCAGATTCCCAAAAGGAACTGGCCAGGGAGCAGTCAGTGGCTTCATCTCCTCAGGAGCCCAAACTGTGGATCTGGATGCTTTGAAAAGAAAAACATGTCCACATATATGATTTGCGCAGCTTCCTGCAGTCCCAAAACACTTCACAGTCAATGAGGCACTTTTGAAGTCTAGTGATCATTGTAACATGGGAAAAGCAGCAGCCAATCTATTCACAACAAGCACTCACAAACAACAATGTGATAATGACCAAATATTCTCAAGAATTTCATCCCCAGTCAGCAGCACTACACACATCAGATAATCCCATCAGCAAGTTGTACTCTCACTCCAAAATTCATAATGTTGAAATCAAAAGATCAAGTTTCAGAGCAAGAATACTTTAGATTCTGCAACACAAAAGCCTGTTTCCTGTCCTGGGGTAAATTTCACTGCAATTGACTGAGGAGTAATCACTGGTAGGGACAGCTCCCCACATCTTAAAATCACAGAGGTATAGAGTTGTGCAGCATAGAAAGAGGCCTTTCAACCTACTCCATCAATGCAGAACTTCATGTCTATCTATACTTTACCTTCTTGCTTGCATTAATTTTATACAGCATTGTGCCCTGCTCATTCAAATACCTGTCAAGATTGTTGTTGTTCCTTTTTCTGCCTTGTGGCACATTGGGAAGCACTTTTGCCATTTCCTTAGCATTTCTATGTTTTTTTTTGTGAGGCCCAGTTGCTAGCTCAACACTCAGCCCAGCATGAATGGAAAGTGTGCAAGGGGCCAGCTAGATTCAAACCCTGAACCATTCATCCCAAAGTCTGGTGCTACTGCCACTACACCAGCCGGCTACCTGTCAAGATGCCTCACAAGTATTGTTATTGTTTCTGCCTCCACCACTTTCTGGTAGTTAATACAAAGTACACTTGGTATGAACAATTTACCACCTTTAAACCTCCTCCCTCTCACCTTAAACTTATGCCCCCTGGTTTCAGATACCCTTTCTATGGGAAAAGGATTCAGATTCAGATTTATTTATCACATGTACATTGAAACATACAGTGAAATATGTTGTTTGCATTAACAACCAACACACCTAGAGATGTGCTGAGGGCAGCCCTCAAATGGACACTGACCACCTGTCCTGTCTATGCCTCTCATAATCTTATGTAACTTTATTGTGTTCTCTCTCAGTCTCTTTCACTCCAGACAAAAGAAACCCAGTTTATCTAACTTCTCCTGCTAACTCAAACCCTCTAATCCAGGTAAAATTCTTGTGCATTTCCAGTTTAACCACATTCTTCATATAGCATGGTGACCAGAACTCCAAGTACAGCTTAACCAACATTTTGCACCATTGTACCAATACATCCCAATTCCATACTCAGCGCCTCACTGAGAAAGGTAAGTATACCATATGCCTTTCTCACCACCCTACCTACTCATGTTCAGATTTTCAGGGAACCACATGGTCTCTCTGTTCAATAACACATCCCAGGGCCTAGTTGTTCACTATACATGTCCTTCCCTCATTTGACTTTGCAAAATGCATCACTCTGCACTTGTGAGAGTTAGATTCTACTTGCTATTGCTTGCCCACTTTCCCAGTTGATTCATATTTTGTTGGAAATTTATACGACCCTCTTTATCACCAGTTTTGATGCCAATTTGGATAGCTATGGAGCAGCAGGAGAGAAATCAATCTACACTGACAATTCTGGCTGGGCTGTGTCAGCTAAGTGCAGATTAATCTCCCCACTATCCCACCTCTATCCCTCCTCCTTTTGATGACTTTCATTGTGAACATAGCCACAACATAGAAACAAAAACCTACTGAATCAAATGTATAAGTTAAAGCCTGTCAGATATTGGGCAAAATGTGCTCATGTTACAATGAGCTGAAACACGCACCACGAGTTGCTGCATTGTAAGCAAGTTCTAAAACAGCTAAAACTCTCCTGGAGTTGGCAACCTCTTCAATGCTGGAAGTACTGTACATGAGCAGTGCTGGATTTCTCCGTGTTCCCTGCAAGAATTTTGATAGGCCTGCCAATCCACCAAACATGTCATGGTGCTAAATCATCAAATTCTTCTGTAGCAACACACACAAAATGCTGAAGGAACTCAGCAGGTCATGCAGTATCTATGGAAATAAACAAACAGTCAACATTTTGGGCTAAGATCCTTCTTCAGGACTCCTCTGCAGAGTCATCTTAGTCCACAGCAAAGGAGCACGTGCAACGAGACCTGGGTGTCATTGTACACCAGTCATTGAAGGTGGGCATGCAGGTACAGCAGGCGGTGAAAAAGGAAAATGGTATGTTGGCATTCATAGCAAAAGGATTTGAGTACAGGAGCAGGGAGGTTCTACTGCAGTTGTACAAGGCCTTGGTGAGACCGCACCTAGAGTATTGTGTGCAGTTTTGGTCCCCTAATCTGAGGAAAGACATTCTTGCCATAGAGGGAGTACAAAGAAGGTTCACCAGATTGATTCCTGGGATTGTTACGAACCCCGTAACTGGGTTACTTACCAGCAAAGATAGAGACATCCATTGAAGTCTGATGATACTATTTTTAACAGTATTTATTAGTAAAAATACACAAAAATAATATCAATGCAAATATACAGATAATATACGTCGTCAATACTAAACCTAAAAGTGCAGGTATAATAATAATCAAAAAGAAATAAGCTCTATCGTTGTCTAGGGGATAATAAATTGTCTGATGGAAATATAAAGTTCGCTGCAGTTCACACAGGCTGCTGTCATTTGTTTGTCGCTGTGTTGCAATTGTTGAAGAGAGAGGGAGAAAGGAGAATGGGAACAGCTACCGCTACGGGTTTTGCCAACCTTCCTTTATGATTTCGATCCGTCAGTGTCTCGTTGTCGTGGCCATTCAAGTGTGACCTCTCCTTTAGCTAAACCATTCTTCCTTGATGAGCCTGCCACCCAGGCAAGGGAGGACGCACACAAGCTATCACCGGCTTTTGCTATAAAACGCTGTCACTGGATTTCTAGCGTTTCTCCTGGTGCGCCTAAAGGGGTTGTTCCCCAGACCCTCTTTTATCCTCACTCACGGGGTCTCAGATGTCAATCAGGTTGGGATGATGCAATCCCTCAACCAGACCACTCTGGTCGTCCCCTGAGGGCTTCAATGAATAGTACAGTACTCAATACACAATTCCGTCTCCAAGAGACAATGGCAGTAATCAGTGGTTCCGTTCCGCTTATGTCAGGACACATTCCACCTGGTTGTGTATTCTGCGTTGCCTATGGCAACTGCCAACTGCCAACTGCTGTGATCCTGCGTCTCGCTCTTTCAATATTGACATGATGTGTATCTCTCTCATTTCCTGGGTCTCAGACTCGAAATAACAGCGATCTTACGATTTTCAAAAAGGAGGGGGGACAACTTTGCACCCTTCAGCCCATCAGAGTTGCTCCACATTCGTAACAGGATTGTAGGACTTCCATATGAAGAAAGACTGGATTGACTAGGCTTATACTCACTGGAATTTAGAAGATTGAGGGGGGGGATCTTATTGAAGCGTATAAAATTCTGAAGGGATTGGACAGGCTAGATGCAGGAAGATTGTTTCCGATGTTGGGGAAGTCCAGAACGAGGGGTCACAATTTAAGGATAAAGGGGAAGCCTTTTAGGACTGAGATGAGGAAAAACTTCTTCACACAGAGAGTGGTGAATCTGTGGAATTCTCTGCCACAGAAAACAGGTGAGGCCTATATTTAAGAGGAAGTTAGATATGGCCTTGTGGCTAAAGGAATCGAGGGTATGGAGAGAAAGCAGGCACAGGGCTTTGAGTTGTATGATCAGCCATGATCATACTGAATGGTGGTGCAGGCTCGAAGGGCCGAATGGCCTATTCCTGCACCTTTTTTCTATGTTTCTATGTTTCTATGTCTGACTGCACACTCCAGGGAGCTGGTACCTGTACTATCCTTTCTTTCTGCCTTGGCTTCAGGCCTACCGTGCCTTGTATCTCATCATTCACTGATTCTCCTCTTGACTCATTTGCAGTTTAGTATCTACATTTCTTGGCTGAGAACATTAAAGTGAGTGTCGCTGTAGCCATATCTTCATTCTCTTTGCCCTCCTTGGACAAATTCTGGGTCTTAGGATCCAAAAAGGAGAAAGGCACACAGGCAGTGGATGTGGTGTAATGACTAAGGGGGAGAAGAAAGTGCTTGAAAGTTTGAGGAGATAATTAGAAGATAGAACCTAAGCTGTGAGAAGTCAGTGGTTAGACTACAACTATTGCCAAGAATTGATCTTTCAGTTGTAAAGTTGGACTTAGCTGATTTTCATGCAGCATCTTTTTCTATCATTGCATGCATAGATTGCAGATCTTGGTTAGAGCCACTACAGTTAAAGCTAATCCCTTCTATACCATGCAGTTTTAGTTATGCTTTTGCAACTACACCTCCTGTTCTCCGGTTATTAGCTGCTGCTGCCTCTCATTACACACCCCCTTTTCCTGCAAAACAGATAAAGGTGAATTAGGTACTGTTCTTTCTTTGGGTCCTGTCATAGCCATGGTTGAAAATCGACAGGGTGAATTGGGAGTGAGTCTTGCAGTAATGTTTAATGTCTGAGTGAGAAGTGAACCAGACAGTGTTAGATGTGAATGCTGATCAATAGAGATTGATGTTAGGGGAGTGCCGCGAGTGTAGTGCTTAGAAATATATAAAGGCTCACGGTGCAGACTGAGGGATATGCCTTTGAAGATTGCATTTATTAAGCTCAAGCATGCTCATGAGATCACTGGACTTGGTGGCACTGCACTTGAGTTAGTTTATAGAACGTTGTACATTGAATGGTATAGCACAATACAGGTACTCTGGCCCACAATGTTGTGCGGACTTTTCACCCTTCTCTAAGACCAATCTAATTCCCCCTTCCAATAGAGCCCTTCAATTTTGCTTTCATCCATGTGCCTACCTAAGAGCTTCTTAAATGTCCCTAATGTATCTGTCTTCACAGCCACTCCTGACACCCATCACTCACTGTGTAAACAACAAATCACCTTAAAATTATTTTCCCTCATATTAGCCATCTCTGCTCTGGGATAAAGGGTCTGGCTATCCACTCTATCTATGTCTCATCCTCTATCAAGTTGCTTCTCATCCCTCTACTCTCCAAAAAGAAAATCCCTAGCTTGTTCAACCTCTCCTCAGAAGACATGCTAATCCAGGCAGCATCCTGGTATATCTCCTCTAAAGCTTCCACATTCTTCCAATGACGAGGCGACCAGAACTGAACAATATACTCCAAGTGTAGTCTAAATAAAGCTTTATACAGCTGCACCATTACTCGTGGCTTCTCCAACCAGTTCTTCAAAGGGTTTCCCCAAAATCATACTGGCCAAATTTCTTCCTTTTTTTTAACCACCAGGGCAGTGGAGTTTTCTTGTTTCCTTGCCATTATGTTCTTCACTGCTTCCAGTCAGCTTCTGTTTGGAACACTCGCAGCATCTGCTTTTGCTCTGCCCTAAAGAGACATAAGTTTGCTTTAATGTTTCAGTATTAATGATTTATATATCAGACTTCTACTGATGCACTGAGCTAATGAATAGCATTGTTAGCACTGGATACATAAAGCAATTAGGCAGATGACGAGTGAGCCTGAAGCTGGCAAGTTGCCTTGATCACAAACAATCTCTGTGAGCTAATCAAGCATCCCAGTCCTGGTAACAATTTCTGGGTGTGCACAGTGTGGCCTCCTACTATCTCCTGTCAATTTTCACCTGACAGTGCTCTGGAAAGCTCTTTGAGGCTACTTCAAACACAAATTATTACTGTTGCGTACAAACTTTGAAAAACAATTCATACAGCTTAAGAACACTTCAGAGTTCACACGTCTATTACTCCCTTTTGAGTTCTGTCCTATCTCCCATTACAGCTCCCATTCTGAGTTTTGGGAAGTGCTCCGTCAGTAGACAGTCACAGGGTGACTGAAAAAATACAAACAAAAGCATAAATATCTTATCATTAAATAACATTCTACTGATAGTTTCAATGAATTAATGTGGTGAAATCAGTGGGAACATTAACCTATTCCATTTCTTAGTCATTACCGTACAGTGAATAATATATATCCATTTAGAATGGTGGCTGATCTGAAAATCAAATCATTCTGCTTCTGAAACTGTTAGGCAAAGTCTATAATTCATTAAAGTTTAACTGCAATCACCTGGTGCCTGGGCTATGTCACTTACAGAGCTGTGTACATTCATTCACTGTGTTCCTTTAAACGAGAGTGACAAAGAGAATTTCAATAAAGAGCATAAACTTCCAGGTTCAGCAAGTTGATCTGATGACAGTGATAGATAAACTAATATTCTTAAATGTAAACAGAATATCTTGAGATGTCATCTTTCCAAGGGAATGATGTTGCCAACTGCAACATAGTTGAAGAAATGTTCCATTTTTATTGAACATTGCGCATAATAGAATCTATAAAGGAAAGCCCTGTTTTCTCTCTCTCAGCCCTTTCTGAAACATTTCATTTCCTTTTCTGTCCCTGTCTGAAGGAATGTCTGAATCAGATTTAATAGTCACTTCCGAAAATGAATTGAATAAATATTTGAAGAGTAAGATTCCTAGAACTTAGCAGAAAAAAAGATAGGAAGTGTAGCCAATTGGACCTTTTGAAAGAGGCAGTGCATCTATGAAAATCCAAGTAGTTTCCTGTACTGAAATCTTTAATGATTCCCTGTCTTCATGATGGATTAATAACTGAAGCCTCTGAGACTACACTGAAATACCAAGAATAAGGTTATTTTCTCCTTGTTAATATTTAGTATTTTGCTTTAGTCCCAGGTTAGAAAACATAAGACATGAGACATAAGACACAGGAGCAGATAGTTGTAAAAGTCCATCTAGTTCCCTGGTATGGTTCAGGAAAGGACATCTGTGTGACTTCAGTTCCTCCAGTGTAATCCACACTTGCCTACAACCTCAGTTCAGAAGCATTTAGGGATAAGACTAGGTCCACATCGTATGAACCAATGAATTTTTAAAAAAAGTTATTATAGATGTACCTTCATTGTACAACTTTGTATTATGACAATTTAGATGAACACATTGAGCTCAATCGTACTGCAACAAGCTGCCCTCTTGCAATCAGTTCCATCTGTGGTAACATCCAGCTGTACTCAAATAGACCAGATGCACGTCAGTCCAGGAATCCAAGACATCCTGGACTCTGGTGGGAATGTGAAATGGCATGCAACTGAGAGGTCAGAATGACCATTGCAATGAGACACAGGTGCTCCAATGAACAGTTGTCTAGTCTACGCCTTGAATTGCAATGTAGGGATGGCCACCTCAAGAGCGCCAGATGCAGTGGAGGAGGTTGGATAGCGATGAGAGAGGAGGCAAAAGGACAGGTTTTGCCCTTTCTTTGTTTGCAGGGGAAGTGCCAGGGGATAGACAGAGGTGGGTGGCAAGGGGTGAGAAAACCAGAGAGTCATTGATTAAGTGGGTCTTGTGGGGGGAAAAAGAAAGGAGTGAGGAAGAAAAGATGTGACTGATGGTGAGATCCTTTTGCAGCTGTTGGAAATGATGAAGGACGATGTGTTCAATGCAGAGGCCAGCAGGGTGAAAGATGAAGAGCAAAGAAACTCCATCCCTCTGCTGTCTGGATGAAGGGGAGTGTTAGAGCAGAAGTCTAGGAAATGGAGGAAATGCAGTTGTGGACTCCATCAGTCACAGTAGATTGGAAACCAAGTTTCCTGAGTACAGGAGAACTTTTCAAATTTCCTGGAACTCATCTTGAGACCAGATGGTGAAACATAACATCGCTGTTAATATGATGTTTCTGAAAGTTGTTTATTGAAGTTAGCACCAACATGAGAGTAGGGAATTGAAGAAATCTTTAAATTTGAAGTAATCTGGCGACCTTTTATTCAATATTTTCGTATGATTTGCTTTATTGATTTTTGTGATGACCCGCTTCCAGTTACTTTTCCGAAGTTTTGGATTTGATCAGAAAGTCTTTCTTTTCTTGGTATTACTCTCAGGATGGACTGCCCAGTCCTTTTTTCTTCCTTTTTGTTTTTGTTTGTTTAGAATAGCGGGGGGGGTTTTCACATAAAAATTTCAAAAAGTCTTTTTTCTCCATGAATTGATAAGAGGAGAACTAATGACCTTTTTCCTTATTATACATTCTGTATCAGATTAATACTATGCATGATTTTGATAATGTTTATTTTACCTTATTTATGTATTGTTATTGATATATATATTTGAGATAATTCTCCTCTTACTTATATATATGCTTATTTTAAATCAACTAAAAGATTGATAAAGAAAGAAAGAAAGTAGGGAATTGAGAGAGCGTCACTTCCTAAAAGAAAAAGTACTTAACACTGTTAGGGGATATAAAATAATTCAATTGATAATAGAGCATCATGTGAAACCATATGCTCGGTATGATGATACCAATATGATATCAAATCTTGAAATTACACTGAAATTTTCAGAAGACTCTAATAAATAACTAGTTTAAAGAATAGTTGTACTCCAGACATACATCCGTCAATGCTGGAGAGAACTAGTGCTCAGGATAAATCTTATTAAACTAGATGCTCATCTGACAAATTGTGAAACACTCTTGGCCAGTCACAAATCGGAAACATAGGTTATAATAAATTTGCCAGGACTTGAGATCCTGGATGGCTGTTGGAAGGATAACTGTATCACTAGAAGAGAAGAATAGAAGAGAGTGGAGTTCAGCGAGGAGGAAAGGCCTGTAAACGTTGCTGGAGTAGCCCAGTGAGTCAGGGAGAAGAAAAAAGAGAAAACAAAATGGAGCAGATCATTGAGGGCTGATGGAAGCCTGTGCAGGAAAAGGAGGTAATCAGAAGAGTATTGTATCACAGAAAATGGGGGATGGTGCATTTGCTGAGGTATTTAACAATGAAGATTGAAGGCCCAATGTTGAAGTCTGGTGGAGAGTGGATTTAGGATTGAGAGGGGATTGTCAATGGTCTTGGAAGTTTTCATGATCTCCCTGACCTAAGTACAACATCTATTCCATATAGTAATACCTACCTCCCCTCATTTGCTGGGATTTTGATGTCTGGAGCACTGCAGTACCACTGTTGAAGCAACATGAGAAAGGAAAAAAGTCACAAATTTATTAAAACAGTTTTGAATATGCAGACAGGGAATTAATTGGTTTCTACACAGTTATGTAATGGCTCCATTAAAACCAAAGAGAATGAGTTGGATTAGGTTTTGAAGGTGTTGTAAATTTAAATTTTTACCCAAAGCAGACCCATCCAGAAAGTAGGAGTTAAAATTATTTCATATGTTCCATCAACTGATATTCCAGCCATCCCAGAACATTTCCTCTTCATCGCCTAGAATTGATTAATAAACTTCACAAGATATCTTATTGAACAAATTCTGTGAATCAATATGGATGTTGATTACATTCCTTTTATCTATCACATTGACCATATCTTCAAAACTCACTTTAATATGTCAAACATGAATGTTTTCTTCATTCCACACTGTCCAAGGTTAACATAAGCTGTTCAATACAATGATTAGTCTGATTTTAAATTATTAATTCAAAAAGTGCGTGTAGAACTAATATTTAGCCAACTTAACTATGGGTTATATTTCTCAATATTCCTGAATAACTGCCATATTATTTACTCTCCATTCTCTTGTACATTTTTCCTTTTTAAGGAGGTTTGAAAGGATTTGGGCAGAAACTTTGACAGTAAATTTTCAACTGTGTGATGCACCTTGTAGGGGTAATACAAATGGCACTTTGTGCTCTGCCTGTTTTGTGAACCAGAAAACTCAATAAACTGCTGGAAATCTGAAATAAATACAGAAAATCCTGGAAACATTCAGCAAATTAGTCAGGATTTGTAGAAAGAGACGCTAATACTAGAATTAATCTCTCCCAGTTTGAAGATACTTCATCAGGGAGTTATGGTAACTACATAAAGAGAAGGGTGCAAGTGCATGTTCCATTCTTTTACCCTCTGCAAAAGTTCAAAGTAGACAGATTGTGCCATCAATATGTATGAAATGCTGATCCAACTGAAACAGCAACAAAGTGGACTGCAAAATACAGCTAACGCCTCTGAACAACCAAAGCAGAAGATGATCCACTTAGTGCCAAGAAGGCTTGATTATTTACAAGTTTTGTTGGCGACTTTTCTATGGAAGATTGTTTTGGCTCAAATAGATTTCTTAAGAGATTATAAAGAGTAAGAGAGTGATCTTTCAAAAGCTCAATGAGACTGTGTTGATTTCAAGGCTTCTTGAACACCGGACTTGAGTGCTTAAGTTGTAATTCATCCCCTTCATCCTCATATCTAACACAAGAGGGAGATTGAGGCAGTGGTGTGCATGGCAGGTCAACCCAAGGAAGATAAGGGGACAAAAAAGGAAGAAAAAAGATCCACTATGTTATTCAGGTTCAACTCTCTAACGCCACCTAAATCCATTGCTTCATTGAAGAGATCCAAGCTGAAATATCCAAGATAATCTCATCACTAGCGCAGATGTACTTTAGGTCTGCTTGCTTCTGTTAAATTCCTGGTGGCCATAAACTTCCATGAATTCAGTTTGTTTCAATCATGAGATGGAGCACCTGCAATGTGTTCCATTTGTCAAGAATTCTACATGATGAGAGCTGAGTATATCTATTTTTTCTTTGCAAGAGAACTGTAGGCAGTAAGGACTTCTAGTTTATCAAGGTTAGTAAGCTGCCCCATGCTGCAAAGGGCACGTAGATCAACTCAATGATATGATATAGCCAAATGGCAATCATACCTTGAAAGTTCAATAATTGTGTTTACCACACATATGGCAGCATGCTAGTCAATATTTGCAAATATTCACTTCACAACGGAGTGCTGTTCCTTCAATAATTCAGCCTCCACAGCAAATCAAAGGGTGGCTACTGCACAACACGGACCATAGTCACATGGTTCCACACTTGGGCAGAAAGACTCACGCAGGTGACACCGTGCCTACAATGAAAGTCATGCTGTCACATGGAAAATAATGAGGAAGGTCATCTGCATTAACAAAGGTTCAGTGGGTCTTTCTTCTCTGAATACACCCTGGTGTTCTCCATCCTAAGGTGAGATACATTGGGACTCATCATGGTCTGCTGTATACTGTATTTTGGAATATTACAGATTAGTTCTTCTGCACATAATGCCTTGAGCCCAGTATAATTCTGGGGAAAGAAAGTCCCAAAAAGCGAGGAGGCTTGTGATCATCTCATGATTATTCCTGTGATTACTACTCATTGGCATCTGAAAATTCACCCTCTTTTGTTGCTTTTTAGACTGTGGCAATGGTGACCTTTTGTATTCATTCCTGCTTTTATGCTTTTGCTCATCGGTGCTAATCCAGCCCTCTTCCTGACCTCTCAACAACAAAACCCTTTGCCAGCTCTTATGATACATAACACTTATCTTTAAATTTCAATCTAGTCTTTATGGAATGTTTAGAGCAAAAAATGGATTTATGTGAAGTTAATAGAATTCTGAACTAACACAAAAAAAATTTCTATGTATTTTCACATCAGTACACAATTTTCAATTTAATTTTATTTTAAGTTGGTGAAGTCAGTTGAACATTTTGACCTCTACTATACTGGACCCTTGAACTCATAACCATGTATTACACAGTCCTCATCTTCAGTGGCAAAGGCAGCATTTTTCTAAAGAAGATCATGCAAAACAAAAAAAAGACAACCTTTATCATCTGAACTTGCTTTAAACTTTCTCTGCAAATATTTTCATTGTAGCTTCATTACTTCTGGAATTATTGTGCAAACGTAAAACTCAAGTCAGTTACTGATATAATTTTCAAAACTTATTAACTATTTACAGTTAAATTAATGTACAATTCACACAATTGTACACTTTTTATAAGCCAGAAGTCTATAGATTAGAATTATTGTTTATAATTTAAACATAATCTTAATTGATTAACACCCTCTTTTCAAGCCTAAATCTATAGTTGAAGAGCAGAAACTGGTGGCTTGCAAGTCATCTAAAATTGAGACCAGGGCTTCATTTTAATAGCAGAGTTAAATTTCTACTACCAATTGTGTTCAGAGTAACTCAGCCTGTATTGGTATTTGAAATCTGCTGCCAGCCATCAATTAAATCTTTAGAGCAATGTCATGAGTGAAATTGTATCGAGCTAAGTATGCCTTGTTAGCTGGAGAAGGCATAGCTCATTTTCTGCATATATTTTCACTAATTATGGAGGAAGCTGAAATGATCACTGAACTTTTGTTTGCATGCAGAAATCTATCAGGTTTTATTTTAATTATATTTTTATGGCAATTAGATGCATTTCAGTAGCTTGAGAATACAATTAGTAAGGGATGATCAAATGGGTTTTTACAACAATCCAGTCATTTCATGGTCACCCTTCCTAAGGGTAGCTTTTTTATTGCACTAATTTAATTATAACCTATCTTATATGTCCGAGGTACTTTGGTGTGCTTTAAACTTGTGCCTCTACACTATTCTTTCTTTCTTTTTCAATCTTTTTATTAAATTTCATATATAAAGAAAAACATAACATAATATTAAATAGATTATAAATGCACTAGACTTGAAGTTAAATGAGTAGTTAGATAACAATATCTTGTTAAAATATCAGCAAAAAAAATCGTACAATAATCAATCAAACCTATATTGATTATACATGAAAAAGAATAAGAATAGTCACCAAAAGAAAAAAAAATAAAAATGCAAGAAAAAATGTATATTAAAAAAAATTAAACCTAAACTAACATGGGCAATAATAACAGTTTATATGTATATGATAGTGTCAAAAACTCCGGAACTCCATACCAGAACAAGAATAAAAAGAGAAAAGGTCTGGAAGAGGCCAAATTAATTTGTATGAAAGTGTCGAATGAACGGTCCCCAAGTTTCTTCAAATTTAATTGATGAATCGAAAGTAGTGCTTCTAATTTTTTCTAAGCTCAGACAAGAAATAGTTTGAGAGGACCACTGAAATGTGGTAGGAGGATTTACTTCTTTCCAATTTTGTAATATAGACCTTCTGGCCATTAATGTTGCAAAGGCGATCATTCGTCTAATTGAAGGGGAAAACCGACTACCATCCTCATTTGGTATACCAAAAATTGCAGTGATAAAATGAGGTTGTAAATCAATAGTCCAAATTGAGGAAATGGTAGCAAATATGTCCTTCCAATAGTTATGTAAGGTGGGACATGACCAAAACATGTGGGTCAATGAGGCCACATCTGAATGACATCTGTCACATTGAGGGTTAATATGAGAATAGAATCGAGCAAGCTTATCTTTAGACATATGAGCTCTATGTACAACCTTAAATTGTATTAAAGCCTGTTTAGCACATATAGAAGAAGAATTAACCATTTGTAGAATTTTTTCCCATTTGTTCTTGATAGCCCTATCTTACTTAACTTCTTTTTTAAACCTTCTTTAACAGATCAAGCTTTTAGCATATGGAAAAGGAAAGGTATAATATGTTTTCGTGATCTTTTTTCTGAAGGTAGTTTGATGTCTTTTGACCAACTTTCCAACAAATTTAAGTTACCTAAATCTAATTCTTTTAGATATTTACAAATCAGAAATTTTTTATATAAAGTTCTACCATCCTTTCCCAATTCAACTTTGATAGATTTTTCAGATATGATTTTTACCTTGAATCCTTGTCAGAAGGGATTAGTGGCTCTTATTTATAATATGATTATGAAGATACAACCAGAGATATCAGGTAGAATTAAACACGAGTGGGAAAAAGAACTTCAATATATCAACAGAAAAATGGGAAAAAATTCTACAAGTGCCTCTACACTATTAACCTGTTAATATTTTCTGATCTGGCTTGGGATAATATACCCTCCTCAATATCTCAGCCATAACTGGGTCTAAGTACACAAATTGCATGTAAATGTCAAAGCAGATCGTCGGCTATAGTGGCCAGACCATGGCCACATGCAGCCAAGTTTTGCATTCCACCTTCCTTAAAAACGTAAAGACTTCCTCAATCTCTTTGCCTTATTGTGAGTAAACTGAATCATAGGATACATTAGTCACACAGTCGTGACCTGCTCCTTCAATACAATAGGTGAAAGCTATATATAAAATGCATCTGGCAATTACTTTGATTTTGGCTTTAACCTCCAGGCTTTTCCTTTCCAGCCCCTCTTCCACTGGCTTTCCAAATATTTTGAGTGAATTATTGCAGTCTCCTTCTGTAACTTTCATTTGTTAGTTTTCCAAAGCTGTGACAGGTAAACCATATAAAGAAAACAGATTCAATGCCTCACCATATTGATTTTGCCTGTGTACTGCCTCCCCAGTAGCTCGACCTTACAGACCAGAAGTTTCTTTGCTGAACTGAGCTAGCCAATGAAATGCATTTCAAATTGTTCAGAGGTGGAAGTGGTGTGAAAGTTGGGTGGAGGGAATATGAGAGGAATAGTGGGAAAGAAGGAATAGGGCCAGTGGGTTACTGTCTCATCTGATCATCCTTTGAATTCTGCTTGAGCTAACATAGCTGGGCATTATAAACAAGAGAAAATCTGCAGATGCTGAAATGATCTTCTATTTCACGCACATCTGCTCTTACCCCATCCTCCCGCCAACCTAATAGGGATAGCGTTCCTCTTTCCCTCACCTACCACCCCATCAGACTTCACATCTAACACATGGTTCTCTGAAACTTCCGCCTCCTCCAACGGGATCCCCCCACTAAGCATATCTTGCCCTCCCCCCAACTTCCTGCTTTCTGCAGATATCGCTCCCTATATGATCCCCTGTCTATCCATCCCTCCCTACTAATCTCTCCAAAGGCACTTATCCTTGTAAGCAGAACAACTGCTACACCTGTCCCTACACATCCTCCCTCACTACCATTCATGGTCCTGAACAATCCTTGCAGGTGAGGTGACACTTCACCTGTGACTCTGTTGGGGTCATTTACTGTGTTCAGTGCTCTCGGTCTAGCCTCCTGTACATCAGTGAGACCTGACATAGATTGGGAGACCACTTTACCGAGCATCTTTGCCAGAAAAAGCAGGGTCTCCCAGTGGCCACCTATTTTATTTCCACTTCCTATTCCCATTCTGATATGATCATCCATGGCCTCCTCCACTGTCATAATGAGGCCACACTTAGGTTGGAGGAACAACACTTTATATTCCATTTGCGTGCCTCCAACTTGATGGCATGCACATCAATTTCTAAAATTTCCAGTAATGCTCCCCACCACCATTTCCCATCCCTTTTTCCCTCTCTCACTTTATCTCCTTGCCCACCCATCGCCTCCCTCTGGTGCTCCTCACCCCTTTTTTCTCTTCCATGGCCTTCTGTCTCTTTCACCAATGAACTTCCCTCCCCCTCCAAGTTTCACCTGTCACCTGGTTTTTCTCTCTCCCCTCCCCCCACCTTTCAAATCTACTCCTGAGCTTTTTTTTTCCAGTCCTGCTGAAGGGTTTCGGCCTGAAATGTCCATAGATGTTGCCTGGCCTGCTGAGATCCTTCAGCATTTTGTCTGGGCATTATGAAGATGTGATTTGGTTGCAATTCTTTCTTCAGCAGAGAGGTGGCCAATCATTCCTGAAGCTCTCTGTGAAAAATGAACTGGGGAATGTCCCAATTCTCCAGAATAATAATCCAACAGGGAATGAAAACTTACAGAGTGTAGTTCCATGTTTAATCATCAAACTCTTCACCAGATGAATAAATAGATAACCTATCACTCTTGAAACTGCATTACTCTTTATCATAAGAGATAGAAATATAAAACAGTAAGTTTCACTGTGGAAGGACTGTTAATTAGCTACTGGAGCTAAGATGTAAAGTCTGGGCTTGGCTCCACTTATCTTTTTTTTGTATCAGATCAGTATTAGCAAAACATAACCCACAATAAAAACATGCAAAAACACATAATAATGAATGTAAGGCATTTGATTGTTAGCTGCCTGTCTTCCAACTGGCTACCTCTGTGAGATGTTTTGTGAAAACTAGCAGCCACAGGCTCCATCCCAAAGGGCTTTGACAGGACCTGCATTGAATTACTGATGGATGCTGCTTTCCACAGAGCATCCAATACCTTTCGCATCTCTGAAAGGAGGTAAAGCACAAATCTTGAGTGCACAGCTATTCTGATTGAATGGATTGCTGCTCTGAACAGCGATGGCCAAATCCTGTGAATGAATAAAAGGCATCTATCTATATACTGAGAACAATTTATGTGGAGCTGTAATGAGATTGAATCAATCTTCTTTCAAGACACTTTTTACAGAACACTTGCCTCGTCTATGCGAGATCTACTGACGCAAGAAATTTCAATATTTTAACCTTTACCATGCTTTCATATTTTTAACATGTAACAAGACGGCATAGAAGGCATTGAATTCGCTGCCATTCATGCTGTTGGATTTGGCTTTGTAGGAAGTAATGTCTTGCAAATCCTGCCAGAGTTGCCGTGCATCCAATGTCGCTGCCAGCCTTGTTCGAAATTGTCTCTTTGCCCTTGAAGTAGCCCTCCACAACACTAAGCAACTACCATCAACAGATCACTTGCAATACCAGAGGAAACAACACACTGGACCATTGCTACACCACCATCAAGTATGCCTACCGTGCTATTCCACACCCTCACTTCGGGAAGTCTGATCACCTGTCTGTACTTCTACTCCCTGAGTATAGGCAGAGACTGAAGACTGGAATACCAGTAGTGAGGGCCAAGGGAAGCACAGGAGCGCCTACAGGACCTGCTTTGAATCTGTGGACTGGACCGTATTCAGGGATTCATCTTCGAACCTGGATGACTATGCTGCAGTTGTTACCGACTTCATTAAAACCTGTGTGGATGAGTGTGTGCCCACAAAGACTTGATGTACATTCCCAAACCAAAAGCCGTGGATGAACCAGGAGGTACGTCGTCTGCTGAAGGCTAGATCTGTGGCTTTCAAGTCTGGCAACCCAGGCCTGTACCAGAAAGCCAGGTATGATTTGTGGAGGGCTATTTCAAGGAGGAAGAGACAATTTCAAACAAGGTTGGAGGTGACATTAGATGCACAGCAACTCTGGCAGGGTTTGCAAGACATTACTTCCTTCAAAGCAAAACCCAATAGCATGAATGGCAGTGATGCTTCACTATCAGATGAACTCAACGCCTTCTATGCCCACTTTGAAAGAGAGAATACAACTACAGCTGTGAAGATCCCTGCTGCACCTGATGACCCTGTGATCTGCACCTCAGAGGCCGATGTTAGGCTGTATTTAAAGAGAGTGAACCCTCGCAAGGCAGAAGGTACCCGATGGAGTACCTGGTATGGCTCTGAAAACCTGTGCCAATGAATTAGTGGGGGTATTCAAGGACAATTTCAACCTCTCACTGCTACAGGAGGAAGTTCCCACTTGCTTCAAAAAGGCAACAATTATACCAGTGCCTAAGAAGAGTAACGTGGGCTGCCTTAATGGCTATCACCTGGTAACACTCTCATCGACAGTGATGAAATGCTTTGAGAGGTTGGTCATGACTAGACTGAACTCCTGCCTCACCAAGGACCTGTACCCATTGCGATTTGCCTATCGCCACAATAGTTCAATGGCAGACGCAATCTCAATGGCTCTCCACACGCCTTTAGACCACCTGGACAACACAAACACCTACATCAGGATGCTGTTCATTGACTATAGCTCAGCATTTAACACCATCACTCCCACAATCCTGATAGAGAAGTTGCAGAAGCTGGGCCTCTGTACCTCCCTCTGCAACTGGATCATCAACTTCCTAACCAGAAGATCACAATCCGTGCAGATTGGTGATAACATATCCTCCTCACTGACGATCAACACTGGTACACCTCAGGGGGTGTGCTTAGCCCACTGCTCTGTTCTCTGTATACACATGACTGTGTGGCTAGGCAAAGCTCAAAAACCATCTATAAATTTGCTGATGATACAACCATTGTTGGTAGAATCTCAGGTGGTGACTAGAGAGCGTACAGGAGTGAGATATGCCAACTAGAAGAGTGGTGCCACAGCAACAACCTGGCACTCAACATCAGTAAGACGAAAGAGCTGATTGTGGACTTCAGGAAAGAACACATACCAATCCTCAGAGGGATCAGAAATGGAGAGAGTGAGCAGTTTCAAGTTCCTGGGTCTCAAAATCTCTGAGGATCTAACCTAGTCCCAACATATCAATGTAGTTATAAAGAAGGCAGGACAGCGGCTATACTTCATTAGGAATTTGAAGAGATTTGACATGTCAATAAATACACTTACAAACTTACAAACACTTACGAATAGATGTACCGTGGAGAGCATTCTGACAGGCTTCATGAATGTCTGGTATGGGGGTGGGGGCAAGCTACTGCACAGGACTGAAAGAAGCTGCAGAGGGTTGTAAATCTAGTCGGCTCCATTTTGGGTACTGGCCTACAAAGTACCCAGGACGTTTTCAGGGAGCGGTGCCTCAGAAAGGCAGCATCCTTTATTAAGGACCTCCAGCACCCAGGGCGTGTCCTTATTTCACTTTTACCATCAAGTAGGAGTACAAAAGCCTGAAGGCACACACTTAGCGATTCAGAATCAGCTTCTTCCCCTCTGCCATCCGATTCTTAACTGGATATTGAATCCTTGGACACTACCTCACTTTTTTTTATATACAGTATTTCTGTTTTTTGCACATTTTTAATCTATTCAAAATGCATATATTGTAATTGATTTGCTTATTTATTATTATTAATATTTTTTCTCTTCTATATTATGTATTGCATTGAATTGCTGCTGCTAAGTTAATAAATTTCACTTCACATGCCAGTGATAATAAACCTAAGACGTACAAAAAAGCTGGATGAACTCAGCAGGTCAGGCAGCATCTGTTGAAAGAAGCCCGACCTGCTGAGTTCATCCAGCTTTTTTGTACGTCTTGATTTGACCACAGCATCTGCAGTGTACTTTGTGGATAATAAACCTAATTCTGATTCTGATTCTAGGGAGGGATTATTATAGAAAGAGTCGATTTTTTTGTTTTCAGTGGCTGTGTCGGTAGTCAATAGTATGATTCCTATGCCACTCAGTTAGCCACTCCCAAATGGGAGGAGTTCACAAAGAGGGTTATCAATAAAGTTCAGCTGAGTATACTGCACACTGGCGTCCTGGTGTGCTTTGCACAATTTTCCAATAAAGTACATAACATGGTTTCAGAAATAATTGATTGTCAATGATTGATGCTATAGACCAAGTGAGATCCCTCACAAGAAAGTATTTCCAGGAAATCTTCTTTACATCTATCTATGACAAATATCCAGAGACGTATCAACCTAAACTGCCCGTGCTACTTTGTTAATGGTATGCACCATGAGTCTTGAGCTGAGAAAGGGCCAGGGTTTCAGGGTAACCCTTTCAAGCTGCAGTGCAAACTGAAGTGTATACATTGCAACAATCTGTGGGCCACTAGCCTGGAGCAGTGCACCAGAGGCACTGACAAAGCAGAGGATCAGAGAAGTCAGTCAAACTCTCATGGGGAGAAAATAAGATTTTTGTAGTTCAAATAAATAAAATAATAAATAAACAAATTGTTGCAAGGACGTGGCTGGGGAACGAACCCAAGTGCAGGACACAAGTGCGGAGACAGAGTCGGGAGGCATTAGCACCATAGCGAGCAGGGAATAGGTATCCAGGAGAGTCTTGACACGGAGACAAGGTTCACGTAGAGAATCCAGGAAACAATGCAGAACTTAGAACTGACAGTCCATGAAACGAGGTTACTCACACAAGAGTTGACCAACAAACTGGCAGTTCCTTGTTGTGATTCCAGGGTTTTTATCCTGCAGTTACTGATGGGAAGCAGGTGTATGTAATTAGTGGAACTGGGAATGATTGGAAATTAGACGAGGGGATTGAGGCCCAATTACTGAGATAATAGCAAGGTAGGGCATTGCCCGACAGGACCATGACAGTACTCCTCCCCCTCAACAGGAGCCTCCAGGCGATCCTCCAGTCCTATCTGAATGGTCCCGATGAAAGTCCTGGATGAGGGACGGGTCCCGGATGAAGGAGCGGGGAACCCAGGAACGTTCTTCTGGACCGTACCCTTCCCCAGTCTACCAGGTATTGGAAATCCCTGCCCTACAGCGCACATCCAGGGGTCATCAGACAGTGTACAGTGGATGGTTGTCGATGATACGGGCAGGTGGGGGAGTTTCAGCCGGAGGACACAGGTACTGATGGAAACTGGCTTTAATTGGGAAACATGAAAGGTAGGGTGGATGCACATAGATCTTGGCAGTTTAAGTCAGACTGCTGTGGGATTGATGACCCTTTCGACCTTGAAAGGTCCCAGGAAGTGAGAGGCGAGTTTCTTAGGCTTGTTTTTGAGTGGGATGTCCTTGGATGAAAGCCACATCATCTGCCCAGGTCGGTACTCCGGCGCTGGAGTCTGGTGTTGGTCGGCAGTCTTCTTATTGCAATTTGCCGATCTGAGTAGGGCCGTGCGTGTCTCCTCCCAAGCCTTAAGGCACCGATTAATATGGTCCTGAACAGACGGCACCACAATTTCCTCTTCTCGTGCGGGGAATAGCAGGGTTTGGTACCCAAGGGAGCACTCGAAAGGAGACTTCCCAATGGGAGAGCTCACCAGAATTGTGGGCGTACTCAACCCACGGGAGGTGGTCACTCCACGTAGACAGGTTGTTTGCTGTTACACAACATAGCGTCGCCTCCAAGTCCTGATTTCCCCATTCCATTTGCCCTTTCGTCTGGGGGTGGAAGCCGGATGACAGGCTGACCGAGGCACCTAAAGCTT
Source organism: Hypanus sabinus (assembly GCF_030144855.1). Classification (NCBI taxonomy): domain Eukaryota; kingdom Metazoa; phylum Chordata; class Chondrichthyes; order Myliobatiformes; family Dasyatidae; genus Hypanus; species Hypanus sabinus. Next base: position 40,814,445 of record NC_082716.1, on the reverse strand, counting down.
GTCAGAAGGCCTTCCATACCTGCAAGATGAATTGCAGACCTCGATCGGAGACGATGTCCGCAGGGATTCCGTGGAGGCGGAAGACGTGACAGATGAGAAGGTCTGCGGTTTCCTGAGCAGAAAGGAGTTTAGAGATGGTTACAAAGTGCACCGTCTTGGAGAACCAGTCTACCACGGTGTGGGCTGTGGTGTTTCGGTGGGAAGGGGGTAGACCAGTGATGAAGTCTAGGGCGATGTGCGACCAGGGACGGGTAGAGGACGAACTAATCCCACAGGTGGCCGATGAGAGGCTTTTCCACAGGCACAGAAGGAACATGCCGAGACATAAGAATGGGCACCCGTCTCCATGGATGGCCACCAAAAGAGTCTTTTCAGGAGAGCCAGGGTCCGATCACTCCCGGGGTGGCAGGCAAACCGAGATGTGTGCTCCTACCGGAGAACCTGAGATATGACAGAATCGGGCGCATACAGGCGATCGCTGGGTCCATTGCCAGGGTCAGGGTCAGGGTCATCCCATTGGGCTTCCTTTTCTTTGGACTCGATCTCCCAAGTGAGGGTTGCCACCATGCAAGATGTTTGGAGTATAGTCCCTGGGTTGTAAGTGTCCTCCTTGCAGTCATATTGGCGGGAGAGTGTGTCCAGCTTCCCGTTCTTGGACCATGGACTGCATGTGAGGGAAAACTTGAACCATCCAAAAAAGTTATGCCCAACGGGCCTGGTGGGATTTTAAACGTTTGGCGGTCTGAATATAACCCAAGTTCTTATGATCAGTTCACACAACAAATGGGTATTCTGCCCCATCCAGTCAGTGCCTCCATTCTTCCAATGCTAGCTTGACCACCAGTAGTTCCCGATTCCCCACATCGTAATTCCGCTCAGTGGAGGACAGTTGGTGAGAAAAGGCGGCACAGAGGTGAAGCTTTTCATCCGAACTCGATCATTGGGACAGGACTGCTCCTATCCCGGAGTCAGAGGCATCCACCTCGACAATGAATTGAAGGAATGGGTCCGGATTGACCAGGATATGAGCGGTTGTGAAACGCCTCTTCAGGCCAGTGAATGCCGAGTCAGCTTCAGAGTCCCAGCAAAACGGTGTGGTAGGCGAGGGAAGCCGGGTAAGGGTGACATATATGGACTTTGAGGGGCTGCCAATTGACTGTAGTCCCTGATGAATTGGCGGTAGAAGTTCACAAACCCCAGGAACCGTTGAAGGTGCTTGCTGGTCATGGGTCTGGGCCATTCTTCCACCGCCTGGATTTTCCTCGGGGTCTGCGCTCACCTGCCCACTCTCGATGATGTAGCACAGGAAGCTGACTGAAGGAATGTGGAGCTCGAATTTTCTGCCTTCACATATAACTGTTTTACCCACAGTCTCTGGAGGTCTAGGTGGACATAGTGAATGTGTTCCTGGGGACTGCTAGAAAATATCAAGGTATCATCGAGGTAAACGAATACGAAGCGATTAATAAAGTCCCTCAGCTCCTCATTGATTAGGGCTTGAGAAACGGCGGGAACATTGGTGAGGCCAAACGGCATGATCAAGTATTCGAAGCAGCCCAGGGGTAGATTAAAGGCCATCTTCCACTCGTCTCCCTCCTTTATCCTGACTAGATGGTATGTGTTACGAAGGTCCAACTTCGAGAAGCTGGTGGCTCCATGAAGGGTTCGAATGCCGAATTAGTGAGGGATAGTGGGTACTTATCTTTAGCTGTTTTATTGTTTAGGCCTCGGTAATCAATACATGGACGAAGCAACCCATCCTTCTTTTCTACAAAGAAGAAACCGACGCCTACCAGGGAGGATGAAGGTCTAATAATGCCCACCGCGAGGAACTTGCTAATGTATTTCTCCATGGCCTCCCTCCCTGGTCGGAATTTGTTATAAAGATGGATAGCCAGGCCCTGGGGAGGAGGTCGATGGCACAATCGTACGGGCGGTGCAGAGGCAGGGAGAGAGCCCATTGTTTACTGAATACTCATCCCAGGTCATGGTATTCTGCGGGGACTCTGAACAAGTCAAGGGGTTCCACGACAGGTGGAGTCGCGGAAGCTTCCCTGGGAGATGGGGCTGACCGTAGACAGGTGGTGTGGCAAAACGAGCTCCAGCTGGCTATCATCCCAGTAGACCAGTCGATGGGGGGGTTGTGGTGGTTTAGCCATGGGTATCCTAGAACTACAGGAGCTTGAGGCGAATGGATCAGATTGAATCGTACCTACTCCCAATGGTTTCCGGAGAGAATCAAGGTCAGAGACGGCGTACAATGGGTCACCCGAGCCAGCAGTTTTCCATCCAGCACCCAGGCCTCCCGAGTGATTCCAGCTTGGGAGGCTATGTACTTGTTCATCAGATTTCTCTCAGCACCAGAATCCACCAAGGCGGATAGGGACAGGGACTGTTGGTGATTCACAATAGCCGGGATCTGCATCCAGGTCTGGGGAAATGAAGGGAGTGTCATCTGACTCACCAGAACAGTAGGAGTGGGAGCTTTGTGAGGAACGGAAGGGAGAGAGAGGTTAGGGCTGGTTGAAGATGGTAAGGTGGGCCGTGGGATGACCCAAGGAGCAGGGCGACTGGACTTTTCTCTCAGATTATCTAACCTGATGGTAAGAGAGATGAAAGAGTCCAGGCTGTCCGCATCATCCCTTGCCGCTAATTCATCTTTTATCTTGTCAGAGAGACCCCATCAAAACACTTCCCGTAGTACCTCGTTATTCCATCCAGAGTCGGCCGCTAGTGTTCCGAAATCTATAAAGTATTCTGCTACGCTTCACGAGCCTTGATAGAGAGTCAGTAGGCGCCTAGAGGCGTCCTTATTGCGAATAAGCTGTTCAAAACCCTTCCTCATTTCAGAGAAGAAGGAGGAACATACCTCTGCCCGGTTGTCCCAAATCGCAGTGGTCCATGCTAAGGCATCCCCTTTTAACAGCCCCATGATGTACACGATTTTTGATCTGTCCAAGCTGTACGTACATGGCTATTGCTCAAGAATCAGTGCATTGTAGTAAAAAGGCCTGGCACTTCCCGAGGTCCCCAGCGTAGGGTTCCGGTTCGGGTACGTACGGCTCTTGAGCTGATGGTATTGCCGACCCAAGGAGTGTAGCCATCCCAGGCTGTGTGGTTTTGTCAGACTGGGTTCATCAAAGGGACAGAGTAAGGGGAGCGGATACCCAATCAACCCGCTCACTGGCCTTCATTACATCCTCAGACAGGGCACGAAGATTTTTTATGATTCCTCCGAACAGTTGATCATGGAAGTCCATGGTAGCCCTGGCTGACGAGGGCCTGTTGCACAGGGTCCGTATCCGCTGGGTTCATTCTTGGCCAGTTTGTTCTGTTGCAAGGACGTGACTGGGGACAAACCCAAGTGCAGGACATAGGCACGGAGACAGAGTCGGGAGGCGTTAGCACCGTAGCGAGCATGGAATAGGTATCCAGGAGAGTCTTTACATGGAAACAAGGTTCACGTAGAGAATCCAGGAAATGATGCGGAACTCAGAACTGACAGCCCTAAAGAACCATGAAACGAGGTTACTCATACAAGAGTCGACCAACGAACTGGCAGTTCCTCATTGTGATTCCAGGGTTTTTATCCTGCATTTACTGATGGAAGGCAGGTGTTTGTAATTAGTGGAACTAGGAATGACTGGAAATTACACGACGGGATTGAGGCCCAATTACTGAGGTAATAGCAAGATGGGGTGTTGCCCGACGGGACAATGACACAGCCGAACAGGAAAATGGATCAAATACCTGCAGTACCTACATCTACTTGCCTAATAAAGCCCTCTGAGGCATTTGGTTTCTCTGACCTAGGGGACTTTGAGAGATGGTTCAGGCACTTTGAGAGATTTAGGGTTGCAAGCAATCTCACTCAGACTTCAGAAGAGCATTAAGTAAACACACTGATACACTGCATGGTTGACAAAGCAGTTGACAAATGGGGGGATTAGGGCTGAAGATACTCAGAAAAAGGAGTACAAAACAGTGCAGGACAAATTCCTCCAATATTTCACAGGAAAATGAAATCGGATATATGAAGGGGCAAAGTTCAACTCCAGAAAACAGGAACCAGGTGCTTGTTTCTGCCCCACTGAACTCAAATCTGCATTCCTCGACTCTGCTTTATCCCCCTCCCCCACCAATTCAGTCCCTTCCCACCTACATCCATGACACTTCACATGCTCTTGATCTTTTCAAGGATTTCAGGCCCTCATCATCTCAGTTTTTCAATGGATGTCCAGTCCCTCTATACCTCCATCCCCCACCAGGAAGACCACAAAGCTCTCTGTTTCTTTCTGGACACCAAACCCAACCAGTTCCCCTCCACCACCACTCTCCTCCACTTAGCGAAACTTTCCTCACTCTAAATAATTTCTCCTTTTGGTCTTCCCACTTCCTTCAAACAAAAGGGGTAGCTATGGGCACGCGCATGGGTCCCAGCTATGCCTGCCTGTTTGTCGGCTATATGGAACAGTCTTTGTTCCAAGTCTATACTAGTGACCGTCCTGTACTTTTCCTACGCTACATCAACGACTGCATTGGAGCTGCTTCCTGCACATGTGTTGAACTCTTCAACTTCATCTACTTTGCCTCTAACTTCCACCCTGCCCTCAAATTCACCTGGTCCATTTCTGATGCTCCCCTTCCTTTCTCGATATCATTATATCTATCTCTGGAGACAGCTTGTCTACTGATGTCTATTATAAACCAACAGACAGCTACCTGGACTATACCTCGTCCCACCCCTGCTACTTGTAAAAATGCCATCCCCTTCTCCCAATTCCTCTGTCTCCATCGCATCTGTTCTCAGGATGAGGCTTTTCATTGTAGAATGAAGGAGATGCCCTTCTTTTTCAAACAAATGGGCTTCTCTTCCTCCACCATGGCTGCTCTCAACCACATCTCTTCCATTTCACACAATCTGCTCTTCCCCATCCTCCTAGCACCCTACCAGGGACAGTGTTCCTCTTGTCCTCACCTACCACCCCACTTGCCTCTGCGTCCAGCACATAATACTCTGAAACCTCTGCCACCTCCAACTGGATTCCACCACCAAACACATTTTTCCCTCCCCCCCACTTACTGCTTTCCACAGGGATCGCTCCCTACACAACTCCCTTGTCCATTCATCCGTCCCCTCTGATCTCCCCCCTGACACTTACCCTTGCAAGTGGAACAAGTGCTCTACCTGCCCCTACACCTCCTCCCTCACTACCATTCAGAGCCCCAAACAGTCCTTTCCGGTGAGGTGACACTTCACCTGTGAGTCTGCTAAGGTCATGTACTGTGTTTGGTGCTTCCGGTGTGGCCACTTGTATATCGGTGAGACCCAATGTAGATTGGGAGACTGTTTTGCCAAGCACTTAAGCTCCACCCACCAGAAAAAGCATGATCTCCCAGTGGCCACCCATTTTATTTCCAATTCCCATTCCCATTCTAATATGTCCATCCATAGCCTTTTCCACTGTCGGGATAAGGCCACATTTAGGTTGGAGGAACAACACCTTGTATTTCATTTGGGTAGCTTCCAACCTGATGGCATGAACCTTGATTTCTTAAACTTCCAGTAATGCCTCCCCACCCGCCCCCCAGACCGAAGGACTACAAACAAAACAGACAAGCGAAACAATGAGCAGATATAATGTCCAACTGCAGGAGATGGAGCAAGTACCCATTCACCTCAAAGAAGTGAAAAGCCGCCAATGGAATAAAGTTGGCCATTATAAAAACCAGTGTCACTCAAAAACAGTGCTTCAGGAAAGGTTAGATTTGCTAAACGATGTTCAGTGGCAGGAGAAGTACCCAGAGTTGTTCACAGGTTTGGGGGTACTGAAAGAAGAGTATATTATCCAATTGAGGCCAGGAGTGACACCCTACTCTCTGGTCACAGCGATATATATTGATGAACAAAGCTGAACTTGAGAGAATGGAGACACTTGATCTCATAACTAAAGTGAATGGACCGACTGACTGGTGTGTGGGCACCGTTCCTGTTCCCAAGCCAGAAGGCACAGTGAGGATCTAACAAAACTGAATACTGCAGCGAGGTGGAAGAATTTATTCTGCCCTCTGTTAAGCACACGTTTTCATATTGGGTAGGGCAAGGTTTTTTCACCAAACTGGATGCAAGTTCAGAGTTCTGATTGGTCCATTTATCTCCTGAGTCACAGAAGCTTACAAACATTATCATACCATGTGGACATGTCTTCAAGCGACTCCCTTTTGGCATCTCATCGGTCCCTGAACTCTTTCAGATGAGGATGAACCAGATTTTGGAGGGACTGAAAGGAGTAGTCTGCCATATAGACAATATACTCATCCTCGGAGGCTCAAGTGAGGAAATGGCAAATGAGTGGAATATTGCCTGGAGAATCTAACACAAGCTACAATCACCCAGACAAAAAGAAGTGTGAATTTGCAAAGTTGGAGGTGAAGCTCTTAGGTCACCAAATGTCCTCAGAGGATGTGCATCCAGATTCAGATGAATTGGCAGGAGGTCGGAACATAGAACAACCTACAAATGTATCAGATATCTGTGGCTTCCTTGTCATGGTAAACCAGCTGGGAAAGTTCATTCCAGATTTAGCGAAGAAAACCATAATGAGACCTCCTGGCTCAGAGCAACATTTGGACCTGGGACGCACCGCAGGAGAAGTCATTCTCATCACTTAAAGCAGAGCGTTATCAATAAAGTTTGGCTGAGGATCCTGCATGTTGCTGTCTTGGTGTGCTACGCACTACCTTCAATAATGAGCACAACAGAGGCTATGAAACAAACAGTGGCAAAATTCCAAAAGAACTGATGATAGCATGGACTGCAAAGCTGCACTAGGCAATGAAAAGATGATTTTCAATTCCAATATTGATGCAATTTAAATAATGACACTGCACTTTTCACTATTTTCTGGAAGGTGAAGAGTTAATAATGATACACACCATTAATATGCTATTGCACTGTCTCAGTATGCAGGTTTGATTTTAATATTTAAGGTAAATTTGGATAGGTACGTGGATGGAGGGAGGGGTTAGTATGAAGGGCTAGGGATCAGGTGTAGGCCAATGGGACTAGGCTGATTAATAGTTTGGCATGGATCAGATGCTATGACTCTATGACTCTATTTTAAAGTCTTCATTCTTAGGCAATAGGAAAATAATTAAATGCTTGAGAACAAATTGCTTAGAATCATGAAGACAAATGCTTGACTAAATAATTCACAAAATAATCAATTTAATATGGTTTACCAGTAATGGGAACAGCCAAAGGAAGGGTCATAACTATCGGTAGTCAGGAGAATAATCCATTGACTATGGTCCACTAGCCATTACTGCAGCTGAACAAAGGGATGGAAACAAGATCTGAGTTGCAGAACAATCAGCTACTACATTTGAGTCTACTGTAAAGTGGAACTGTGATGGTGTTGAAATTAATTATTTTGAGCTCTGTGTCGGACACTGATGAAAAATTCTCTTGTGAACAAATAACAACCTTATCAAGGAGTGGAATAGTTTTGTCCATTTCATAGCTAGCTGCTAAGTGACATATTTCATTGTAGAATGTAAAAGGAGGGAACAGAAAATTCCTTTGGAGACTTTCATTCAAGAAGCTTTCAATGAGTTTACGAAGTCGAAACTCATAGCAAGCATGGACAGTGTACAGAATTCACAAAACTCGACATTCAGTTAATAGACAATAGACAATAGGTGCAGAAGTAAACCATTCGGCCCTTTGAGCCTGCACTGCCATTCTGAGATCATGGCTGATCATCTACTATCAATACCCGGTTCCTGCCTTGTCCCCATATCCCTTGATTCCCCTATCTATAAGATACCTATCTAGCTCCTTCTTGAAAGCATCCAGAGAATTGGCCTCCACTATCTTCCAAGGCAGTGCATCCCAGACCCCCACAACTCTCTAGGAGAAGAAGTTTTTCCTTAACTCTGTCCTAAATGACCTACCCCTTATTCTTAAACCATGCCCTCTTGTACTGGACTCTCCCAGCATCTGGAACATATTTCCTGCCTCTATCTTGTCCAATCCCTTAATAATCTTATATGTTTCAATCAGATCCCCTCTCAATTTCCTTAATTCCAGCGTGTACAAGCCCAGTCTCTCTAACCTCTCTGCGTAAGACTGTCCAGACATCCCAGGAATTAACCTCGTGAATCTACACTGCACTTCCTCTGCAGCCAGGATGTCCTTCCTTAACCCTGGAGACCAAAACTGTACACAATACTCCAGGTGTGGTCTCACCAGGGCTCTGTACAAATGCAAGAGGATTTCCTTGCTCTTGTACTCAATTCCCTTTGTAATAAAGGCCAACATTCCATTAGCCTTCTTCACTGCCTGCTGCACTTGCTCATTCACCTTCAGTGACTGATGAACAAGGACTCCTAGATCTCTTTGTATTTCCTTACCTAACTCTACACCGTTCAGATAATAATCTGCATTCCTGTTCTTACTCCCAAAGTGGATAACCTCACACTTATTCACATTAAATGTCATCTGCCAAGTATCTGCCCACTCACCCAGCCTATCCAAGTCACCCTGAATTCTCCTAACATCCTCATCACATGTCACTCTGCCACCCAGCTTAGTATCATCAGCAAATTTGCTGATGTTATTCTCAATGCCTTCATCTAAATCGTTGATGTAAATCGTAAACAGCTGTGGTCCCAATACCAAGCCCTGTGGCACCCCACTAGTCACCACCTACTATTCCGAGAAACACCCATTCACCGCTACTCTTTGCTTTCTATCTGCCAACCAGTTTTCTATCCATGTCAATGTCTTCCCCCCATGCCATGAGCTTTCATTTTACCCACCAATCTCCTATGTGGGACCTTATCAAATGCCTTCTGAAAATCAAGGTACACTACATCCACTGGATCTCCCCAGTCTAACTTCCTGGTTACATCCTCGAAAAAGTTATTCTGTTATTTAGTTATTTATCCAGTTATTCTGGATAAAATGATTCCACTACTTGATAAAGTTGTTACTTGTTCACATGTAATTTTTTTATCAGCCTAGTACCATCAACCTGCACCGGGACCTTAATGCCTCCCTCCATGCTCATATCTATCCAAATTTCCCTTGAATATTAAAATCAAACCCCTATCCACCACTTGTGCTGGCAACTCATTTCACACCCTCATCACCTGCTGAGAGAAGAAATGATCTTAAACATTTCACCTTTCACACTTACCCATGACCTCTAGTTCTAGTTTCATCCAACTTCAATGGAAAAAGCTTGCTTACATTTACCCTGTCTGTATACCTCATAAATTTGTACACCTCTGTCAGATCTCCCCTCATTCTCCTATGCTCTAGGAAAAAAAGAAATCCTAACCTATTCAACCTTTCATTATAGCTCATGTTCTCAAGTGAAGCAACATCCTTGTAAATTTTCTCTGCACTCTTTCAACCTTATTTACATATTTCCTGTAGGTAGGCAATCAAAACTGCACAATATTCTAAATTAGACCTCATCGATGTCTTATACCACTTCAACACAACATCCCAACTCCTGTACTCAATACTTTGATATATGAAGGTCAATATACCAAAAAAATTATTTACGGAACTATCTACCTGTGACATTATTTCCAAGGAATTATGGATCTGTATCCCAGATCCCTGTATTCTACCACACTCCTCAGTGCCCTTAAAGTGCACCACCTCATAATTTTCTGCATTAAATTCCATCTACCATTTTTCAGCTTATCTTTCCAACTGGTCCAAATCCCCTGAAAGCTTTGATAGTCTCCCTTGCTGTCTACTACAGCCTTAATCTTGGTATCATTTATAAATTAACTAATCCACTTTACTACATTATCATCCAGATTGTTGATATAGATGAAAAACAACAGACACAGCACCGATACCTGTGGCTCACCACTAGCCACAGGCCTTCAGTCAGAGAAGCAACTATCTACTACCACTCTCTCTGGCTTCTCCCACGATGCCAATGTCTAATCCAATTTACTATCTCATTTTGAATGGCAGGCAACTGAACTTTCTTGAACCTGTACAAAAGGGACAGGTTGCACTTGAATCCGAGGGAGACCAATATTCTTGCAGGCAAGTTTAATAGGGCTGTTGGGGATCTAATACGGCAGGCGAATGGGAACCGGTATGATAGAGCTGAGGATGAGCCAGCAGGTGTAACATGAATGTGAGGAAGGACAGGCCAATGATTGAGTACAAATGCAGACAGAGCAAAGAGTTAAGTTGTACCACAGAGGCAAAATTCAAAAGGGCGAAAATTGCAGGACTGAGGTGCTGTTTTTAAATGTGCAGAGCACTTGGAACAAGATGGACGAACTCGCGGCGCATTTAGAGGTTGGTTGGTATGACGCTGTGGGCATTATTGAATTGTGGCTGAAAAAAGGCCATAGTTAGGAGCTGAACATCAAAGGATAGACTTTGTATCAGAAGGACAGGCAGGAAGGCATAATGGTGGTGTGACTCTGCTGGTAAGAGATGGAATTACATCTTTAGAAAAAGGTGACATAGGGTCAGAGAATATTCAATCTTTGTGGGTGGAGATAAGAAACTGCAAGGGTGAAAAATCATTATGGGAATCATATATAAGCCTCCAAATAGTGGCCATGATGCAGGGTTGAGATTGCAAAGGGAGCTGGAAAAGGCATGTAATATGGTAATATCACAATTGTAATGGGGGACTTCAATATGCGAGGGGATTGAGAAAACCAGTTTGGTGTCAGATCATAAGAGAGGGAATTTGTTGAATGGCTACAAGATGGCTTTTTGGAGCACCTTGTGCCTGAGCCTACTCGGGGAAAGGCCATCTTAGATTGGGTGTCATGTAATAACCCAGATCTTACTAGGGAGCTTAATGTAAAGGAACCCTTAGGAGACAATGATCATAATATAATTGAATTCATACTGCAATTTGAGTAGGAGAAGCATAACTCACATCTATCAGCATCGCATTGGAATAAAGGGAATTGCAGAGGCATGAGAGAGGAGCTTGCCCAGGTGGGTTGGAGGAGGATACTGGCAGGGATGATGGCAGAACAGAGGTGGCTGAAGTTTCTGGGAATAGTTCACAAAGCAGAGGATGGATATGTCCCACAGAGGAAGATGCTCTCAAATGACGGGTGTAGGCAACCATGGCTGACAATGGAAGTAAAGAACTGGATAAAAGCCAAGGAAAGGACATACCTTATATGGGCATACCTTAAGTAAGTGGGAAGTTGCATGATTGGGAAGCTTTTTAAAATCCAACAAAAGGTACCTAAAACAGCTATAAGAAGAGAAAAGACGAAATATGAGGGCAAACTAGCCAATTATATAATGCAGGATACCAAATGTTTTTTCAGTTCATTAGAGAGTAAAAGGCAGGTGAGAGTTGATATTGGACCATTGGAAAGTGATGCTGGTGAGGTTAGTAATGGGGGACAAAGAAATGGCAGATGGACTTATGAGTACTTTGCATCTGCCTTCACTGTGGAAGACATGAGTGATGTGCCAGAGGTCCGTGAGTGGCAGGGAGCAGGATTGAGTGCCATTGCTATTACAAAGGGAAAAGTGCTAAGAAAACTCAAAGGTTTTAAGGTGGATAAGTCACATGGACCAGATGGGCTACGTCCCAGAGTCATGAAAGAGGTTGCTGAAGCGATAGCAGATACCATTGCTCATGATCTTTCAAGAATCACTTGATTCTGGCATGGTCCTGGATGACTGGAAGATGGAAGGCAAAAGAAAGGAAATTATAGGCCAGTTAGCCTAACCTCAGTGGTTGGTAAAGTGTTGGAGTCAATTATTAAGGATGAGGTTGTGGGGTACTTGGAGACCAATGATAAAGTAAGTCAAAGTCAGCATGCTTTCTGCAAAGGGAAATCTTGCCTGACGCATCTGTTAGAGTTCTTTGAGAATAAAACAAGCAGGATAGACAAAGGAGAATTAATGGATTTTCAGAAGGCATTTGATAAGGTACCACACATGAAGCTGCTTAACAAAATAAAATCCTATGGAGTTAAGTGGGATCCAGGATCAGTTATGAGGGAATGGCAAAGCAAACTCGATGGGCTGAATGGCCTAATTCTGCTCCTTTGTCTTATGACCCCATGGTCTTATGGACAAGACCTATCCCTTTATATATCTGTATCACTCTGGAGATGCAGAGTAAAACAAATAATTCAAGCACAGACTCTTAGGGTCAGGACCAAACAAAGCACCAGTTGCTTAATTTCTGAGCTGAGCAGATGAAGAAATGTTGGAAGAACACTTTCTCTCCCAGATCGAGAGAAATTTCTTCTAAGGAGCCCACAGAAACACAGTCTGCATTGCAAGCCAAGTGGCCTCCTCCTCCCCCTGAACATTTCAAACATTTTCACCAACACAGCAGAGCAGTGGTGAAGTAGGGGAGCCCAGCTGATATGTACCCAGCTCAGGCGGGCATGATAGTGTAGTCATTAACACAGCCTGCCTTTAAGGACTGGGACTCTTCTCTGAGTACTGCACAGGAAAGTATGAGCAAAGTATGAGCATATTCCTAACTTTGCATGTTCTGACTCTGCTGTCATATATCAAATAATAATGCTTATGCTTTAGCACCTTTTTCTTGTATAAATGATGTATAAAACTCATAGCAACATCTCCTTGCATATCATCAACACAGGAGCACTTCAGGGCTGCAGCTTAGCCCCTGATCTATTTTCTGTATTCTCTGACTGTGTGCCTCAGGACAGCTCCAATGCCATATTCAAAATTTCCAATAAAACTGTAGTTATTGGACGAGTAACAGGTGGCCATGAGTTAGCTTACAATGCAAGCTAGGTGGCCTGGTTGACTTGTGCCGCAAAAGCAACCTCTTGATGTCAGCAAGACTAATGAGCTGATCATTGACCTGAGGAAGAGGAAGGAGTGTGAATCTGTGCCAGTCTTCGTTAGGAGACCGTCAGCAGAGAGAATCAGCAGCTTTAAATGACTAGGTGTTAACATGTCAGATGACCTTTCCTGAGCCCAGTACATAGATTCAATCATAAGGAAAGTGTGTCAGTGAGATTAAAGAGATCCAGCTTGTCATTAAATATTCTAACAAATTTCCACAGATGTATTGTTGAAAGAGTCCTGACTGGTAGTACCATTGTCCAGCCCTAAATTGAATGGATAAGAATGTAAGAAGCTGCAGTGAGCAGTGGACTCTGCCCAATACATTACCCCCATCACTGGGGCACATCTCTCCCTATCAGTGGTAAGATCTGCAGGACTTCATGTTTCAAAAAGGCAACAGCCATCATCAAAGATCCCCACTATCTGGGCCATGCCATCTTTTCACAGCTACCATCAGGGATGAAGTGCAGAATCCTGAAGTCCCACACAACCAGAATCAAGAAAAGCTGCACATGTTATAATCATATACAGACATCCAATAGGTTCTCAAGAACACAAAATGTGGAATATGAAGCGACAATCAATCTGCTGGAGGAATTCAGCATCTGTTGGGGGGGAAGAAAATGTTAGCAGTTTGCTTCAAAACCCTGAACCAAGTCAAATAATTATCATAGCAAAACTACTCAGGAAAGAAAACAGCATAGGATTTTAATCCAAATAAAGTTTTTGACATGCACACATGATGAAGTTAAACATTAAGAAATGTCAAAAACATTTTTTGTATCTATACACCAAAAATATGAAGGAATTATACTCCATAGTTACAATATTTATTTTCAAGATCAGTTGCTTTCTTTTAGCGTGTGTGTGTGTCCGTCCGCATGCACGTTAACTCCTGGTGGAGTCGTCGGGGCACCGTCATGACAAGCTTTTTGCACCGATATTTTTGGTGATTGCTCATCAGTCAGCATGTCTTGGGCATCTGAAACCTGGCAGAGCCCACCCCTCTCCAGAAGTCATCAGCAGAAATCATCAAATGCTAATAAAAAATTACACTGTTCAACATGCCTTAATAATTTCAATTTTTATAGAATTAAAATATGATTTTCAGATCAAGTCATTGATTCTGCATTGATTCTATCCACAAATCACTTGAGTCAGTTGATTAACGACAGTACCTTCTAGTTTTCTGGGTTAAGTGTACCTGTACAGATGTAAGATGTTGCTGTCTGACACAGTAACATCATTGACCATGGAGATATTTGCTGTTGTTAAAACTAGGGATTAAAGAGAGCAACATTCAAGTAAAGGCAACAAAGCTGAAAACAAAAAGTAAGAAACACTAAAATAAACAATAGGGTGAAAAGAGATATTAAATTGTATGTGTGGAGAACAGCATTTTTCTAGAAATCATTTTGATGCAAGACTATGTGCAAGTGAACAGTTTATTGCTGCCCCCCGACAAGTCTATAAATTACGCTCATTAGGGTGTTTATGGTGTGAATCTCTAGAGGTGCTAAGTATCATACAAACATACTTCTTGAAACATTCCAAACTAAACAATATACATGCATCAATCACCTCAATCAAAAGAGAGCCTGCAAGAAAATGGATCTGACAGTGACATACCGTATACATACTTTGAGAATTAATTTACTTTAAACTTTTTACGTTGAGCTCTGAAGTGGAGGGTCAGTATCTGCTGATGCTTTTCGCTCAATACAGCTCATTACCAATTAATTTTCTACCAATTCGAAGTTTCTTGTCCATTAGCTGAAAAGTTGACCCAGTACCTGCAAATTAAAGGTTTTTTTTTTACTTCTTCCTTGCTTCCTTGTTGGGCTAAGTTGCTCAAAATCTAGTTGGTTGGTGTGGAAATGGAAAAAATGGGAAAGACAAGAAAAATAGCGGAGAAATATTTACATTTTGTGAAGGGAGTTTAGTGTACGCCTGATGGTACTGTATCTTAACAAGTATTTGAGGCTGATATAACATCTAAGATGGAAATGGTCCCATTCACAGCAGTGACATCCTTCATCTTGATAAGCATAAAATGGATAATTACCTAAGAAGGAAGCAACAACTTAAAAATGAGCTTTTAAACCACTAATGTAAAATTTGATGCTATGTATGAATGTTTGAGCATTATGGCTGTTAAACTGGACCCTCTGGGGAGATTACATCAAAACATCTCAACATCAAACAACATTTCAAACCATAATTATAAAGCTTAAACATGGCAGTTTTTAGTTAAATTGCTGTTCTTTGCTGTCAGTTTAGTGAGAACTTGATGTTGACAAGAAGACTCATTCTACAGATTCAATTGAAATAAGTGTAAAGGGGTCTATTCAAAAGTTAAACTACTTTGAATTTAAGCACATTTAAGTTATATTCCTCACAGTGAAGTATCCTAATAGTAAGACAATTCTTTTTGTGTTAGTTAAGCCAGAACAAATAGCATGCAAAAATACTGAGAAATACTGGGAAAAAAATTAAATAGATAAGCAAAATTATTTGAATAGCTGAAATGTAACCTCATGGCCTGATCTATCATTTTTCCCATCATTATTATCAGGCCAAAGGATCAATACTTTTTCAATGGAATACGGAAGGTATAGTTGTAGAGATAAAGAGGTACAGCACAGAAACAGGCCCTTTGGCCCAGCAAGTCCATGCCAGCCATTCCCATGTTTGAGGCTGCATTGGGCATATCTAAAAATAAAGTACCTTTCTGGAGTTGCTACTGCATGGGACTAAACAGCAAGAGCTAAGCAAAATCAGAACCAACAGATCAGTCAAACTTAATAGTGCTGGACAATAAACAGAAGAAGATTGAAGAATATCCCCAGCCTCAATGACAGTGAAAGCCAGCCTGTGAGTGTTAAGCATAAGACGGAAACATTCACAGCTGTTCTACAGCAATGGATGAATCATCTCAGTTTCCTTTTGTGATTCCCATCATCACAGGAGCAAACCCTCAGCTAATTCAGTTTATACAAGATAACATCAAGAAACAACTGAAGGAGCTAGATATAACACCAGACAGCATGCAGCACTAAAGACCAGCAATCCAAAGTTAGCTGTGCCTGTAGCCAAGCTAATCCATTATGATTAGAGCTCTGGCAGCTACCTGACAATTTGGAAACTTGCCCAAATATGAAAAGCATGACAAATCCAGTCAGGCTAATTATCAACTGAATCAGTCACTCTTCATCAACAACAAAGTGATGAACATTGCCATTGACCGAGTCATCAAACAGTGCTTTCTCAATATCCACTTTGGTTCCAGAATGGATCAGAGACTAGGGCCAAAAATAGACCAAAGAGCTGAATTCCAGAGGTTAGATCAGAACAACTGTCCTTGTCAATAAGGCAGCATTTGAGGGACTATAGCAGCAGCAAAAAGATAGCAAAGCTAAAATCAGTAACATCAAGGGGAAAACTTTTCAATGGTTGGAGTCATACTTCAGACAAACAAAAATGGCTGTGATGGTTAGAGTTCAATCGTCCCAGTCACAAGTTATCATAACAGGAGGAGATCCACAGGATGCTGTCATTGGCTCAACCTCCTTCAGCTGATTTATTAATGGCACTCTTTCAAAAAAGGGCAGCTTTCTGATAGTTGCAAAGTGTACAATTCCATTTGCAACCCTACCGCAAATGTTGCTATTTTGAACACCCATTACAAAGAAAAAGGGATAATAAAAGTGTTCCCAGGAGACCAGACACTATCTGGATTAATTGTTCTAACTTTGTTAATCTAATGAACAACTTTACACTTTGTCTCAAATACTCATTAAGTATCACAACAGAGCCCAAATTTTGAACATTTCACCTGGGCATTCATTTCAACGTACACTTATTATCAAAGTATGTATACAAAATTCATCTCTGAGATTCGTCCTCCAGCAGGCAGCCACGAAACAAAGAAACACCATGGAACCCATTCAAGACAACATCAAACACCCAATGTGCAAATAAAGAATAAATTGCACAAATGGCAAAAAGCAAGCAAACAACATATAAAATATTAGACATCAAACCAGGAGTCCAGTAGTATCTGGTTTAGTTCAGTTCAGCGCTGCACAGCTAGCCCACTGCAGGCCGTAGAGCCAATCTTCATCAAAGTACTCATTTGCATAAATCGCTCTGGTCAAACTGTTCAAAAACAGCAAAAAAGAGTAACCAGAATCCAAAAACAGATACGACATGAACCTCAAAGTCTTCTAAAACAAGTCCACAGTCTCGCCAATCAATCCTTGCAACATGGATTCCAAGACTTTCCTCAACAGTAGCTAGCGAGTTCAGTCAAACACATGCAGACAGTGCCAAACTTGCACCCATCCTCCGCTTTCTTCCTTGTTAACTTCAACCTTGTTCAATGCTTCAATATGAGAGAAGCAACGGAATCACGACCCGTCTCCAGGCACACACTCAGCTCCAAACCTCACGGAATGTAGGCAATAAAATGATTGCCGGTGGAGATATGGGCTAATAGTAAACTTACCGTGTTCAGCACTACATCCTCGGCTTGGTTTGACCAAACTGTCCTTAAGGCAACAATATTCCATTAACTGTCAATAACTACATGAAAAATCAAATATAGCCTGTTCTGACTTGCCTTCCAATTTTTCACTCTTCTCCCTGATGATGAAATATCTAAAGTACAAATAGTATGTGATATTTTATGATCCCACAGTGTAATAAAAAAAATCAGTTTTATGGTGCTGAAGAAGAAAATCTGGTTGTTATTTCCTCTGAGTAGCTTCAAAGAGCAATCGTTACAACAGAAAATGCTGAGTCTGCATTTCAGTGCATCTCAACAGGCAGAAGGGAAATTCTCACAGAATCACCTGAGGCTGGTCTCTGTTGGCTATGAAGAGGCATTAGTAGAAATCTAAGAAGTATCTTACATATATTTTTTTTTGAGTGAGAAAGGCAGCATAGGACTAGTTTTGGAAGACAGGAAAATTGCAAATGTCACTCCAAGACAGGAGAGAGGCAGAAGAAAGGAAACTATAGGCCAGTTAGTCTGACCTCAGTAGTTGGGAAAATGTTGCTGTCAATTATTAAGGATGAGCTCCCAGGGTACTTGGAGGCACATGATAAAATTGGCCAAAGTCAGCATGGTTTCCTCAAGGGAAAATCTTGCCTGAAAAATCTGTTGGAATTATTAGAAGAAATAACAAGCAAGATAGATAAAGCAGAATTGGTTGATGTTGTGTACTTGGATTTTCAGAAGGCCTTTGACAAGGTGACACACATGAGGTTGCTGAACAAGCAAAAGCCCATGGTATTACAGGAAAGATTCTAGCATGGATAAAACAGTGGCTGATTGGCAAAAGGCAAAGAATGGGAATAAAGGGAGCCTTTTCTGGCTAGCTGCCAGTGACTAGTGGTGTTCCACGGGGGTCTTTGTTGGGACTAATTCTTTTTATGACAATGATTTAGATGATGGAATTGATAGCTTTGTGGCAAAGTTTGCAGAAGATACAAAGATAGGTGGAGGGGCAGATAGTTTTGAGGAAATAGAGAGGCTACAGTAGGACTTCAACAGATTATGAGAATGCGCAAAAAAAAGGTAGATGGAATACAGTGTCGGGAAGTGTACAGTCAGTCATTTTGGTAGAAGAAATGAAAGTGTTGACTATTTTCCATATGGAGAGAAAATACAGAAAAAACTGAAGTGCAAAGGCACTTGGGAGTCCTTATGCAGGATTCCCTATAAGTTAATTTACAGGTTGAGTCTGTGGTGAGGAATGTAAATGCATTGTAGCACTCATTTCAAGAGGACTAGAGTATAAAAGCAAGGCTGTAATGTCGGGAATTTATAAAGCTCCTCTGAGGCCTCACTTGCAGTATTGTGAGCAGGTTTAGACCCCATATCTTAAAAATTATGTGCTGAAACTGGAGAGGATTCAAAGGAGATTCACAAGAAATATTCAGGATTGAATGACTTATCATATAAAGAGCCTTTGATGGCTCTGGGCCTGGATTCACTGGAATTCAGAAGAATGAGGGGTGACCTAATTGAAACCTATTGAATGGTGAAAGGCCCTGATACAGTGGATGTGGGGAGGATGACCAGAGGACACAGTTTCAGATGGAATAAATTATCCCAACAGCCAGAAGGATGATGAAATTGTTCTTAAACAGGTTAATGTTCATTGTTATTTGTACCTGCTAGTACAAAAACAAATGGAAGAAACAGGCAAAGTAATGTTAAGACAAACAAACACACAGAGCTGCTGTAATGTGTTGCTGCCTTGCACAGCACAGGGGGAAGGAAGGAGATTGGGACTGCGAGGAAAATTGGATCAGCCATGATGAAACGGTGGAGTAGACTTGATGGGCCAAATGGCTTAATTCTGCTCCCATATCTTATGATCCAATAAAAACACAGAGCACAAAGCATTTCTCGAACATAAAACATAAAGGGCAAAGGATTTTGAAAACACAAGTACAGTACCTATAAACTAAAAAGGTGTAGCATGTAGCAAACAAGTTTTCCAACACAGAAAGATGGAGGAATGGATTATAGTTCACCACATATCTTTTCCATGTTTATTCTTGATATTCCTTAACCTATTCCCAATAAGCCTGAACTATTCTCTATATTCATACCCTTTTCCCCATTTGGGTGACTTCGCTTGCATATTGTACTTCTTCAGATATCCTTTCAACAGCAACTTATTGACATAGAACAGTGAGTATCCATCACACATTCCTCTTGCTAAGTGATTTCTAACCCAGCTTCTTCCAATGGACGTGAGCTTCAAAATCAAGACTCCTGCCAAGACTCCTCTTGAGAACAAACTATCACACCCCCATCAGTTCCAGTAGGTTAGCAGTGCTAGAAAGGATGCCTTCACTCCGATACTCAAAGCACTCATTGGGCAATTCCTAACATCGGGGTTTTGGTGTGATTTTCTCTTTAGAGCATTCAGTTCCTCACTCTTAGTTGCACACATTTTCCAAACAAACATTTGCCACCATTATAATTTTCCACAAGCATGTGGCAACAATGCATGAATGTCTACTTTACAAGTCCGTATTACTCCATATTTAAAATCATCTTCCCCACAAACAGCTCTTGCCATTTCCTTGATGCAAGTTCACATCACTGCCTCTGTTGCCATTTATTCATCAGGTCAGCTGGCGATGTCCCTCAATAAGCTGAAGATAGCTTATATCTTTCACAAGGTGTTCATTTTGCTTTCAATTCAGTCCATGACTTTGCTCAGTTTTCCTGAAAACTAGTCTCATAAACAAGTCACTGGTCATGTACTGCTGTCTTCTTTTCTTAAGGATTAGTAATCTCACATTTTAGTTAAGGAAAAGCATAAGCATTAGTCACATGATTACTCAGCATAATAACATACAAAGTTTATACAAAGTTTTACAAAGTAAGGAAGAGTACAGTTCTAATGAGGATTCTGTCTATACCTTCAATTCTAAGCTCCCAGAAAAAAACTGTAAAAGACACAGAGACTGGCTACGCTGTATCTCCCTATTGGAAGTGAGCACTCATTGATATGCTGTAACTTAACATTCTGAAACCTCTGCATAACATCTTAACATCTTTCTTAACATAATTCTTAACATCTGCATAAGTTTTTTCTCATTTTTGCGATTCTAGACTCTGTATAATTGTTCAGGTTTCCCTCCTTTACTTTGTTAAGGATTGGGCCTAAATAAGAAGAATTTGACACATCTTCCCAAACATTGTGTTTTCCCAGAAGACTTTAACTGAGCAAGGTCTATTCAGTCTGTTCTGCCAAACCATGGGATTTTATTAATCAAATGTAGGAATTATTCCAGTAACGTTAAATATAACACAAGCAGTAATATTAATAGACATAGTGGTTCTACTTGTTCACATATGCAATATATGCTTACACCAAAATAATAAACAGCAAACAAATTGAAGTAGACAAAGTCCTTATAGTCCTCAGAGACTCTGGGATTTCATCACCATTTCCAAAGAAATTGTAACAGAATAGGTAGAAAGGTTATCTGGAGTATGACATTTCTCAGGGTTAACTATCCTACCTTTCCTTGTAAGCCTTTTCTTAGCGTATAAAATAATACACAAAACATATTAAGGCAAATAGTTTTAAAAGTCAAAGGTGTAAACCATGATAGTATAATGCCATCAGTAGCCACAGACTTACAAAGTAAATTATATAAAATCTTAAGAACCATATACTGTATATAAAAAGTTTCCCATCAGAAAGTAAATTTGTAACATCCAAGTAGATAAGTGAAAAATAGTGTTTGTTGACCCATCTTTCTGTGGAATTGTCTTATTGGAACAATCGTTCACAATAGACACATCCTGACCCCCTCAAGATGAGTAGACAATGCTAGTGATCAGGGTGAGGAAAAGGAGTGGAGCAAGGGTAACATGATCACGGCAGTCCCTGATCTTCACTTTTCCAGGGTTGAGGATGAACCAGAGGAATATGTAGAGAGGAGAGTACAGGGAAACATGTAGCAAAGCAAACATACAAGAGCCTACCCACAGTAGTGCAGGCTAGGTTTGGGAGTTACGGAGCCTTAGAAGTGGAACAAAAAGCAGAAGTCAGACTGCTACCCTTGCAGATTTTAACGTCTCAGCAGAAAGAACATTACAAAAGCAATAATTCCAATGGCTAGGGGCATTATCTATTGGAACTCTGCAAAAAATATGTAATCTAATTTAAAGTAATGCCAAGCCACCTGGAAACTCTATTCACTGCTGTGGAAGCTAAGTTTGCAATGGTTGAAAAGGATTTATTTCAGCCAGGGTGTTAAGCTAGTCAGGGGCTTAGTATTAGTCTGCAAAGGAAACTTTTTTTAAAAAAGGTGCTTCGCTCATCTAATTGTGTCAATTCTTTTTATCTAAGGAATATTCTTTTAATTTGACTGCTAGCAATTGTTCAAAGTTCAAAGTAAATTTATTATCAAAGTACATATCTGTCACCATACACAACCCTGAGATTCATTTTCTGGTGCGCACACTCAATAAATCAATAATAGAATCAATGAACGACTGCACCAACTTAAGCATTCAATCATTGTGCAAAAGACAACAAACGTGTGCAAAAAGAAAGAAATAATAATAATATATAAATAAACAATAAATATCTGGAACATGAGATGAAGTGTCCTTGAAAATGAATCCACAGGTTGTGAGAAACAGTAATGGGGCAAGTGAAGTTGAGTGACATTGACCCCTTTGGTTCAAGAGCCTGATGGTTGAGGGGTAATAGCTGTTCCTGATCCTAGTGGTGTGAGTCCCAGGCTCCACGGTGAGGCTCCTGTACTTTCTTCCTGATGGCAGCTGCAAGAAAAGAGCACATCCTGGATGGTGGGGGTCTCTGATGATAGATGCTGCTTTCCTGAAACAATATTTTGTGTAGGTATGCTCAATTGTGGGGAAGGAAGGCTTTACTGGTGATGGACTGGGGCCACATCCATACTCCATTGTTAACAAATATCAGAGCAGGGGTTCCCAGTTTTTTTTATGCTATGGACCCTTGCCATTAACCAAGGCTTTTGTGGGCCCCAGGTTGGGAACTCCTGTTCTAGAGCATTCATTGTTACATTGATCATAAATTGTTCCTTAAAACTGAACGTACATTTGTCTTGAGAGATGCAACAAAGATTAAATCATCAAATTACTCTGACTGATTTCCTCTATAAATCTTAAAACATGAGTGATCTTCTAATAACAGGATCACATCAGTGGCATAAGAGTGAGCATTGTCAAGGTATGGATATACAGCCAGTTTTACTCCAATATTTTTTATAAAATATCTTGAAAATAGTTTAGGCTGAATCAATTTTTTCTCTCTGCCTTTTGAAGGCAACACCATGCAACTGAATCCACAACAATAGCAGAAGACTTGTCTATGTACGTAACATTGTCTATTTGAGAAGTAATGGTATCAATGTAACAACAAAGTTTAGTATCACTAATTGAATTCTAACAGTAAAATTTGTCAAACACTTGTTTTTCAACTTGAAGTTGAACTTCAAGTTGAAGTCTATGTGAAATATAACAACACTAATAGTTCTAAAATAATTTTCATTGTAATGTATTATTCACACCATAACACAGATTATTCATAACTATTTGATTAAGGCCAAATAAGAAATCTGGATAGATACAATAGTCTATAGGACTAGAGTCTCTAAAAAGTTTATAGGACTTAACCGTTTCAGTTGACTAGGAAGGAAACATTTTTGTTTTACCTTAGCTTTTGTTTCAGTGCATTGCTCCGTCTCAACTTCCCATACAAAAACCAAACAGATGGGCGCCGCCTCTAAACCTGTGTAGCACACCGAATGTTCGTGGGGAACCCGGTGCTAAAATATTTGCAGACGACCTAATTCAGGCTCAGGGTTTCGTAAGCAGCAGGGCAGCTACCTCGCTGCGATCTACTGAAGCAAATTTTTGTTGGCCGATAGATCCTACAAAGGGGGGCAGGCGCGTATCCTGTCGCACTCGTCAGTCAGTCGGTGTGACCACTGTGGCCCCAGTATGGGAACAGCTGCACCTAGCCAAGGCATCTGGCGGCAGGCAGGCGGGAGGCTGGAGTTCGGGCCCAGAGGCTGTCTAATGAGGCAATGAAGCACTCAAAACTGCTTCAGTACCCTGAGTCCAAACACCCTGCACTTAAAGACAAACCCACTGAGTTTTATCAGTGGAAAAGAACGTGAGCAGGCGAGACAGAAGCTAAGTGCCGAGAGCCACGAAAACTAAATTGCGGAATAGACTCGACATAAGGAACCTGCTTCGATTATCACTGTATTCAGGTCGTGTTTAACACCGCAACCCCCCCCAACCGTCGGCCGGTCCACAAGAATATTGTCAATATTAAACCAGTCCGCAGTGCCAAAAAAGGGTGGTGACCCCTGGTGACCGCACATTATTTCTACTTCCGGGTTGTGGGGTTTTTACTTCCGGTCTTTTCTGCCCCGGTGCACATGCGTGTAACTAATCAATTTGGAGTTGATCTCACCTTTTATTAAGGCCGATGTAGGGGATCTTGGCTTAAAAAGATTAATGACCACTAATTTAGAGCATAACCCAGAAATACAGAAGATTGTCATCTTACCTTGACATCTAACAATGGAATGGAATAGTAGTCATAGTTGGAGAAATAGAAATATCTAAAATCTTTGTAGTAGGTATGTTTTATATACTTGTTAGCCATAAAGGGAAAGTGCAATAAGATTTCCATCTATTGGAGCGGTCTAATGATTTCAATATAATGTTTCTCAGAGTGGGATCATTCAATGACATGCCAGTGTCTATACTTTTCTTCAAGTATAGAGGGATCAATGTCTAGGTATTGACTAGTTCTATTAGCTTACTTTCAATATCTGGGCTGGAGTCTTTCATTTTTTTGGGGTATTATTAATAATTTCTGCAAGTGATTCTTTGCCTTCCCATGTATCTATGTTTATTTCATCTGCAATTTAATCAGAGTGAATGTTTAAGTGGATGGGAAGCATCACTTTGCCAGGGGCAAGAATTAAGGGTTCCGGTATATTAGTTCACGTATGACCGAAAGGTAAGGGCCATTTAGAGATATTTAAATTAGAATCATCATTGCTCACAGATCCCCTTAATCTAATTTTCTCTGAGTCATTAAGCTTCAGGGGTGTTTGAGCCAGATGAGACAATTGTCATAGTAAATGTGACTTTGAGAAAAAAAAACAAATGGTAAGTAAGGCAGAACTGAAAAAACATTATAATAAGAACAAATATTAAAAGTAAAATACAGCAAAAGAAACATTTCTTCCTGAAGTTTGAGTTTGTCTTACTCTGTAAACACCATTGTGTCTTAGGTGTATTATCTCTGTTCAAGTGAACAGGAGCTTTTTCATTGCTTCTCAGATCTAAACATGTGCTTTACCTTTCCAATACATTTCACGCCCCTGCTGTCAGAGTGCAGCAGTTCCATGGATGGAAAGAAGGGTCAGAATTACTTTTATGGAATTTCTTTTCTTGGAACCAGTCCCTTTTTTCTGGTCTCCAAGCTGTCTTGTCAGGTTCTTTTGCTTTCTCTTGAATTCCCATAAAGTTTCTCAGTTCCCTGAGGAGAGTTGTATCAAGTCTAGGCGATGGTTGGCCTGAGTTATCAATCAGACGTTTATTTAGGTGGACATTGTACATTAAGAGATAATGTGTAACGTTCTTATGTACTCCTACTTTAGCAAATAGGCACTTTGTTTGCCAAGGGTTGCACTTCAGGAACAAGTATAGCCTAATTTGCCTCTAGAGTAGAACAGTTTTGCCAAGCCTTGTATAATCTCTCGATTCTTTCACTCCACCATGCCACTAAATTGCAACTAGAATGCAGTGCTATACTCCAATTATTTGTCTGTTTGCTCCAAGGTTTTCAGAGCGCCTGTATTGGTTTATTGTTGTTTAATGAGAATTATTAATTGTTTAGAGTTCCTTCTATTTTTCTCTCTCTTTATAACGTGATCTCCTGGTGCTTTCTGTTTAAACTTGTTAAATTTATGTTAATAGGCTCTGGATTCTGTTTTACTTGTATTACTTAAGCAGACGTCCAATTAGTTTTGAGTATGTTATGTCTCATGGAGTTGTAAAGCTTTCCTTACGACCCTATCTACCTATAACCATTTAACTATATAACTATTACAGCACGGAAACAGGCCATCCCGGCCCTTCTAGTCCGTGCCAAACACTTACTCTCACCTAGCCCCACTGGCCCGCACTCAGCCCATAACCCTCCATTCCTTTCCTGTCCATATACCTATCCAAATTTACTTTAAATGACAATACCGAACCTGCCTCTACCACTTCTACTGGAATCTCATTCCACACAGCTACCACACTGAGTAAAGAAATTCCCCCTCGTGTTACCTTTAAACTTTTGCGACCTAACTCTCAAATTATGTCCTGTTGTTTGAATCTCCCCTAGTCTCAATGGAAAAAGTAGCCTAGTCTCAATGTCAACTCGATCTATCCCCCTCATTATTTTTTATTTTATTTGATGCTACTTTCAAGAAACTGTGGACCTGTATTCACAGATCCCTCTGATCTACTGCACACCTCAGTGCCCTACTGTTCACCATGTAGATTTTACCCTGGCTAGTCCTCCCCAAAGTGCAATACCTCTTGCCTGCATTAAATTCCATCTTCCATTCTACAGCCCACCTTTTACAGCTGGAACAGATCCCACTACAAGTTTTAATACTCTTCTCACTGTCCACTACATCCCCAGTCTTGATTTCATTTGCAAATTGGCTGATCCATTTTATCACATTATCATCCAGATCGCTGAAATAGATTACTAGCAACAACGGTCCCAGCGCCGAGTCCTGCAACACACCACTAGTCACATGCCTCCAGTCAGAGAGGAAACTGCCTACAGCCATTCTCTGTCTTCTCCCACAAAACCAGTATCTAATTTATTACTTCATCTTGAATACCAAGCAACCGAATCTTCTTGACCATCCTTCCATGCGGGACCTTGTCAAAAGCCTTGCTAAACACCATGTAGACATTATCCACTGCCTTGCCTTCATCAACTTTCCTAGTAACTTTCTCAAAAAACTCGATAAGATTGGTGAGACACAACCTACCATGCTCAAAGCCATGTTGACCATCCCTAATCAATCCCTGTCCATCCAAGTAGTCATATATCTGGTCCCTTAGAATACGTTCCAATCACTTTCCCACTACTGTTCTCAAGTTCACTGGTCTATAATTTCCTGTCTTATTCTTAGAGCCTTTCTTAAACAACAGAACAACATTCGCTATCCTCCAATACTCTGGCGCCTCAGCTGTGACTAAGGATGTTTTAATTATCTCTGCTTAGGCCCCTACAATTTACGCACTAGCCTCCCACAGGGTTTGAGGGAACATCTTGTCAGGCCCTGGGGATTTATCCTTTCCAATTTGCCTCAAGACAGCAAAACACCTCCTCCTCTGTAATCTGTATAGGGTCCATGGTGTTACTGCTGCTTTGCCTGACATCTATAGATTCTGTGGCCATCTCATGAGTAAGTAGAGATATAAGAAATCCATTTAAGATCTCCCCCACCTCTTTTGGCTCAATGTATAAATGGCAACTCTGATCTTCCAGAGGACCGATTTTGTTCCCTGCTCAATATATTTGTAGAAGCCCTTAGGATTCCCCTTCACCTTGTCTGCTAGAGCAACCTCAAGTCTTCCTTTAGCTCTCCTGATTTCCTCCTTAAGTGTTCCTTGTATTTCTCAAACCTATATTTCTTATTCTTATATGAGATCATGGACCCTATATAGATTACAGAGGAGGAGCTGTTTTGCAACCCCCCACCCCACCCCAGTGCAATACTAGCAAACCTTCCTGATATAATATTAGTTCCCCTCCAGTTCAGATGCAAACCACCCCTTCTATACAGGTCCCACCTTACCTGGAAGAGAGCCTAATGATCCAAAAACCTGAACCCCTCTCTCCTGCACCATCTCCTTAGCCACATGCTAAACTGAATGATCTTCCTATTTCTGGACTCACTCGCACGTGGTACTGGGAAATATCCTGAGATCACATCCTTGGAGGTCCTGTTCTTTAACTTGGCATCTAACTCCCTGAACTCACCTTGAAGGATCTCATCATACCCTTTTACCCATGGTGGTAACAACGTGGACCATGACCTCTGGCTTCTCACCCTCCCACTTAAGAATGCTATGGACCCAATCTGAGGTCTCCCTGACCCTGGAACCTGGGAGGCAACATACCATTCAGGAATCTTATTCTTGTCCACAGAACCTTAATTCTGTTCCGCCACCCAATTAATCACCTATCGCTACAGCTCACCTCTTCTCCCTCCTTTCCTTCTGAGCCACAGAACCAGACTCAGTGTCAGAGGCCTAACCACTGTGGTTTTCCTCAGCTAGATCATCCCCCGAACAGTATCCAAACATGTTGATGAGGGGAACGGCCACAGGAGTACTCTATACTGGCTGCGTATCCCTTTTCCCCTCCTGACCGTCACCAAGTTAACTCTGTCCTACTCCCTGGGTGTGACTACTTCCCTGTATGGTTGTTTATCAAACCTTCAGCCTGCTGACTGATTCGAAGTTCATCCAGCTTCAGCTCCAGCTCCTCAACACAGTCTGTCAGAAGCTGCAACTGGACACTTTTCTTGCAGGTATAGTCATCAGGGACACTGGAGATCTCCCTGCCTGCCCACATCCCACAAGACGAACATTCCAGCATCCTGCCTCACTGCTCTAAATAAGAAGAAAGAAAGAAAGAAAGAAAGAAAGAAAGAAAGAAAGAAAGAAAGAAAGAAAGAAAGAAAGAAAGAAAGAAAGAAAGAAAGAAAGAAAGAAAGAAAGAAAGAAAGAAAGAAAGAAAGAAAGAAAGAAAAAATAATGAAAAGAAAATCTACCTATGGCCTTCCCCTCTCCTCACTGAATCCTTGATGAACCAAAGCTAGAGTCAACTCCCCACTCTAACTCTGGCCCACTACGCTTAACCTTAATTTCTTTTTATTCAATCTTGCCAAATGGCTAATTATACACAATCCAATGTCTTCTTGGGAACTGTAGCACGTAAAATGTACTGATTGCCCCCACTTCTTTTAAACTCTTTGCAATTCAATGTCTCCTAGGAAAACATGGCAAGCAATTAAAAAAAAAACAAACTAACTAATCTTCATTAAACATTTCTGCAAAGTATTTAATGTTACATGAAATATTACTGCTTATACAAGTTCATTGATTTCAGGATCTTATATCTGAATCATATTTTAATGTTTATAAAGGTAGGAAACTGAGAATTTCTCCTTGGCATTTGTTAGTTTAACATTTTCTTGGTTTTATGCTCTTTTGAAATAAACCTTTGACCTATCAAAATGTGTTTCATGTGTTTCAAAACTGTAATGATATAGATAGATTATTCTATTATCCTCCATGTGAAATAATTAACTGATCAAAGTCTGTAAGTGATCCTTGAACTCAAACTGTTTTAAAAAGGCCACTTCTCTCAAATGAACTTTGTACTTAACTGTAATTTATCTTCCTTTCCTTTCATGCAAACCCTATGGGTTTAATGGTAATGAGTGACAGGGATTGATGATATGCCATGAATACCAATAGGCAGACTTTTTAATTATGTCATCAGTGTAGGATACCACATTGTTGGGAGTACATTTTTATCAGACCTGCAGTACACTAGAAATTTTGTTTCTGTTACATGTTGCATTGCTAGAATGGGGTGCTCCTTGACAAGGATTCAAAAGCAATGCTTTCAGGGACAGCCATTCTCCTCCACAGTATGAAGATGGCAGAGTACCAGTCAGGACAGCAGACACATGGTATGTTTCTGGTCAACACACCAAACAAAATCATATACCTGCCAGGGTCTTCAGAGGGATTTAGTATGGATCAGCAGTGCCCCCCACCCCCATCCTGGGGAGGCCAGCAACTTGTGAAAAACCCTGGAAAACTATTTTGCTTTTGATTGACCATGTGGAAGGTGAATTTAATACTTCGCCTGGAAAACATAGTATCAGTCTCTTGCCCGATGCAGCTATGGAGAAGGCCAAAGTGGCAGCTTCACCTGCTTCTGGTGTTTTCACCACCAGAAAATTCCATAACTAGCTTAATGGGAATAACCAGACAATCCCGGAGCTAATTAATCATAAACATAAAGTATTCCTGGATTAGAAGTCCCAATGAATCTGATTTCTGAGATGCAACAAAAACATGGCTTGAATGAAGAGATGGTGGGTATAGAGTTTGCAGGAGGTTCAGCCACTTGTCAATAATCACGACGTGTGTGGATTCTTCAACTTCGTCAAAAGCATCTGTGGTTCAAATACTCTAGGGCCCATTCTGCAGAGAGCAGATAACAGAGGAGAGAATATCAAGGACACAGATGGAAAACAGTGCCTGCCGGAAGATGTGAGTTCAAGATCAAGTTCACATTCAAGTTTAATTATCATTCATCCATACATGAATACCCATGAATACAGCCAAATGAAACAGCGTTCCTCTGGGGACAAGGTGCAAAACATAGTATCAACAGGCACACACAGCACAAGGCACAAATAAGATCACAGCAGGCATGCAAACATGCCTAAGATATAGATACATATAGCCCAAGATCCTGAGTGACATGTCCTGTAAATTGATGATGCGTGGGTGTCACCAGCAGTCTGCAGATCACCGTACACACGCATGCAATCTAGCTTGTCCTCCACCGAGCGAACACTGAAGGGCAGCACAGATGGGAGAGCCCAGCCCCCAATCCAGAATGGATGCCACACCACACCACCTCTGGTGTTCTTTTGTTTTAGCTATAGTGAAGACTCCCTGCTGTTTGCCAACAGGGAAATTTTCAACATGCGGATTCTCTTCAATTGAGTCGTCCCAGGGTTACTTCCAGAGTAATAATTCAGATGCGCATTTATCAAGAGGTACAACCTGCAAATAATCCAAGCAAGATTATGTCAGAAAAGCCCTAACTACAGTAAGTGGTCTTTAGACATTGTAAAAAATTCAAGGATCAGCTTTATTCACCAAATACACCCACATATATAAAGAATTTGCAGTAGTGCAGTGGAACAACATGCGACAAAAAAAACGACATTCAACAATGGTAAAAAATAAAGAATTATATGAAAAGTAAAGTTAGAGGTTAAAGTGTGGATACAACACTAGTAAAATGAGAGGAATTATGTAAAATTCTTTCCAAATCTAGCTACCTCCAGAAATTCATTACATTCCATGTCTGCTGCAGGATGGCATGCAAAATGTGACCATAATCAATGGATCCACTGTAGATGTAATCCTAGTGCAGATCAGGGTCAAACAAGGCTGTGACTTTGCTCTAACCCTCTTTTCAAGCTTCTTTCCTTGCACGAGTGTGCCTCAGCAACACCAGCTTCTTCATTGGAGAACAAGTTGGAAACTTTCAGCACCTTCACTCCAAACCAACAACATCCTAGGCTCAGTCTTCAGTTCATAATATATAGGTGATGCTACAGGCAAACCTGTGTCAGTACTTTCTTTCAAGACTCTGATATCAGTTAATCTGTTCCAGATGGTGGCTATGTCAAGTACTGCCCAATGTCATGTCCCCAAAAGAGCCACTCTATTCCAAATTCCACCATGGAAGGAGATTTCCTCCAGTACAGGCCAAACACATAAAGGGTGAGTCCTGTCAAAGGATCTCAGCCCAAAATGTCAACTAGTCATTCCCCTTCATAGACCAGCTGAGTTCCTCCAGAATTTTATGTGTGTTGCTCTGGATTTCCAGCATCTGCTGAATTTCTTGTGTTTAACACTAAGGATGTTCCTTGTGAGAACTCTTGGCCCAACACCACTCAAAATGGTGAAGGAGGCTCTGCACAAGCCGCGAAAACAGAACACAACATAGCAAACAGCCCGCACCTGACTTGTCAGGAACTAGCTACACAGGAGTCAGTAGACCACCGATCTGGAGGATGTTAGCCACTCTCTGCCCAAGGGATTGCCAAAGAAGCAAAGGCAAGCATGGACTACAAGTCTGTTTCACTGATATTCCCTTTAGTCACTTTAAAGAGTGTATAAGTTCTTGCTAGATATGACTAACTGATCCAGATAAGCTTTTTACTGTCTTGGTTGCTTCTCTGGTCACCAGCACTCTGGGAAGGTTTAGGCTCCCCTAGGAGCTGCACGTTGGGTCAGAATGCTCCGAAAGGGCAAAACCTTGTACAGCCCTCCTCCTCCCTACACCAGAAACCCTCTTTCTTCCTTTTCTGCCCACAGTAGAATACCACCATCTGATGATAAAGAAATCTCCTTACCAGCTGACAATACTGCTGAGGCAAAATGACTGTTAAAAAAAACCTAAGTACCAAAAGCTCCTACACTTCCCAACGTTTGCTCAGAGGCAGCAGAAAACCTCCTTAAGAATTGTTAACAGCTATTGATTTGTAGAGTACATGCTGAAGTTTTAGGATGGCTGTAGAGTTTTGGTCGGCTCTAGGCTGCAATTGTTAAGGCAATGTTAGCATCAACTAAACAATCCCAGTCATTGCATTATTGAATGAAATGGCTAGGATTAATATTATACATTAATCCAGCTGTTTAGATTCTACCAGTTCAAAGTGATTGAGGGGTTGAAGGATAAGGAAGGACACTACTTGGGATCCTGAGGCAGCAACAAACAACCTGATTTTCATATATAGTTTCCAGCAGGACCACTATCTCTCCAAGTCTAATCACAATGTAGTGCATGTTATATTAGGGGTTATGTAACATCAGAGAGGGCTATGACAAGGTATTTTCATTTATTATTTATGAAGACTGTAACACAAAGGTACCTTGCAGTTCTCATGTTTGAAAATTATGCTTTGGAAAGATCCGCCTGAAACAGAGCCAAGTAATGTTAAGCTGCATGTTGGAAAACAGGTTTGTGTCCTGCAATGTGACTGAAAGCTTCAGTCCAGAAAGGATTAAGCAAATCATAAAAACAGCCAGGCTCCTTGACAACTGCTGTGAGGTGATTGATTATAACACAATGTGGCTATTTTATTTTTGTTTTGTTTCAGTTAGAATTTACATGTCAGTTCCACGATGAAACTGTGTTCTGCAAACAAACACAGGAAAAGTAACATTAGAGAAGTTCAAAGTTCAGGCAGCTGCCTCAGGACACCACAGGCCTTGGCTCTTTGTGGTTAAAGAGATAGATCCCTCAGCTTTCATCACATTTTGACAGATATGCAATTCTGCATTCCTATCCTCCATTGCCTGGAGATATAGCCCATCATACTGGTAACCTTTGCCCCCTTCCACAGCAGTCTTGTCACAAGAGTCCCTAGTTCCCTGCCACATCATTCAATTAAAGAGCAAAGATTCTTCAAATAATTGATGATAATCAATAACATAAAAAAGAGTAAGGTCACACATCTGCAAATGACAGTGCTTTGGTCAGCATTTGGCTACAATTGCTGCAGCAACATTATCATCCATTATAAGATTTTATCTTGTTCATTCCTCTGCATAGTGCATTAACACTAATCCAAGTGTTTAGTTTCTACCAGTACGGATTGATCTATGGGTTGGGTAGAGAAGAGAGAACACCCTGGTTGTAAAATTGAAGTACAGCATTGTAAGAAATATCCATTAACTTTTATAAAAATAGAGTTAGCGGTACAGTACAAAAGTTGCTGGAAAACCAAAATAAAATGGAATACACTAGAAATACTCAGCAGGTCAAGTGGCTTTTATAGGGACATTGAGAGACCAAACAAGCTTATTACACAGATAGGTGAGATCTGTAAGTACTGTACATGGATAGGAGAAATTTAAAAGGACTAACTCAAAGGGCAAAACAGTCGATGTGGATAAGTTGGGCTGATGGGTCTGTGTCCGTGCTGCATGACTCTAAGTAATAACTGCTAAGAAGGAAGAATGAAAGGGAAATATTGAATGTGAAGGATGAATGCAGCATTAATAAAAGTGATGACAGAGAAAGACTTACATCTGCTTTGTGGATTTCCCCATCCAAAACAGTTTACAACTCATTTCAAACATCGTCTTTCTGCACAGTGTAGTAAGTTTTCACCAACACCTATATCAGGGGTCAGCAACCTTTACCACTGAAAGAGCCACTTGGACCCGTTTCCCACAGAAAAGAAAACACTGGGAGCCGCAAAACCCGTTTGACATTTAAACTAAAATAACACTGCATACAACGTTTTGTTTTGCCTTTATGCTATGTATAAACAAACTATAATGTGTTGCATTTATGAAATTGATGAACTCCTGCAGAGAAAACGAAATTACATTTCTGCATGCAACAAAAACATTTTGAACTCCAAAAAAAAGACTTTGGGTTGAAGGTTACTTTTAAGTAAAATACTCAACGTCTATTTGAGTCCTTCTTGTATTTATGAAAAACGCCAAACTTAAATTTGCCGCCAGCAGCAAACCAAAAATAACGTCAGCCAGCTGTCAACCTGAAAAATAAAAGGACTATTTCACTGAACAATGAAAACATATGAATATACGTAAAATAATAGGCAATTAAAATATTTATCATACTTGTTCAGGTTGACTCACACCTGACAATGCAGTCGTATTCAGTAGGGATGGATCGATACTTAGGGGAGTGACCGGGAAGGATAATGTGTTTTTTTCCTCTCTGAACTCACAGAAGCGTTTCCCAAATGATGTTTGCATTGCGATGATTGCAGAATGTAAATACTCCGAATTTATCATGTCGTGACCTTGTTTGAACTCTCTCAAATTGGGGAAGTGAGACAATGTGCCTTTCTGTAAATCTCTGGCAAGCAACGTCAACTTGCGCTCGAATGCCAAAACATCCTCCAACATGTGCAGGGCTGTACGTCCTTACCCCGTTGAAGAGCTGTGTTCAGCGTGTTCAGGTGCACTGTCATGTCTACCATGAAGTGTAGCTTTTCCAGCCACTCTGGCTGTTCCAGCTCAGGAAAGTTGAGCCCTTTGCTGCCCAGGAAAGTTTTCACTTCTTCCAGACACGCGACAAAGCGTTTCAGCACCTCCCCTCTGGACAGCCAGCGATAAAAACACGTTGTAGTGGTGTGCTACACGCAGTCAGTAAACTGCAGTCAAAGATAGCTTTATTCGAACTAAACAGCCTTGCTTTTAAGCCTCCCTCAACCCGCTCCCCATGGGCGCGGATGCTGCAAAAGACACGTACTCACAAACCCCCGTAGGCTATCTCCCTTAGCCTGAACGCTGGCTAATTGTGAGCCGGTTTGGATGTGTCAGGAAATGGGTCGCCACAACGTCTTATTTAGATTGTACAAGATCACCATAATCTTCAAATTTAGATTTACATTTCAAAAACTAACAAACTAACATAAAATACATTTTAGTTAAATACTGACCATGTAGCGGTGTGCTACACGCAGCGCTAAAATTACGACACGGAGTCGGTAACTGCAGTCAAAGGAAAAAACTTTATTCGAAATCTTCAGCCTCACTTTTAAGCCTCCCTCAACCTGCCCCCCATGGCGCAGAGGCTCCAAAGCTCTGTGCTCGCAAACCCCCGTAGGCTATCTAATTGTGAGTCGGTTCGGATGTGCCAGGAAAAGGGTCGCCACAACCAATTATTTCCCAAAGCAACAGGGAGCCGCAGCACAGACGTAAAAGAGCCACATGTGGCTCCGGAGCCGCGGTTGCCGACCCCCGACCTATATGATAGTCACCAGGTCATTTGATTTTGCTACAGGGACTTGCCCAGACATAATGGACAACTCCCACATTTTTCTTTGGAAAAAAGCCTCAGAAGCATTTATATCCACTTGAATGTGCAGATGAGGTTTCTATTTATCACCTCATTCAAAAGACACAATACCCAACAATGCAGCACATCAACAGTGTGTTTTATCATGAGCCAAGATATCTGTATTGGAGTATTCCTTGAAGCTGATATCTTCCACTCCTGTGAGAGTTGACAGGGTTCCAACTGAAGCAAGACTGACAGAACCACATCTTGTCCACTTTCAGCAACCTACGAATACCACCTCACCACTTTGACTCTTTTTTGCACTACTTATGTAATTGATTTTTATATATAAATTTCTTAGACTCATAGAAAAGTACAGCACAGAACCAGGTCCTTTGGCCCATCT
Source organism: Hypanus sabinus (assembly GCF_030144855.1). Taxonomy (NCBI): domain Eukaryota; kingdom Metazoa; phylum Chordata; class Chondrichthyes; order Myliobatiformes; family Dasyatidae; genus Hypanus; species Hypanus sabinus. The sequence goes on along the minus strand of NC_082716.1, from coordinate 40,778,966 downwards.
AATCTGTGCCAGTCCATTTAAACTGCCTACTCCCATTGACCTGTACCAGGACCAAAGCCTTCCATACCCCTATTATCCATGTACCTATCTAAACTTCTCACAAATGTTGAAATCCAGCTTACATGCTGGCAGTTCATTCCACACTCTCATGACCCTCTGAGTGAAGAAGCTTTCCCTCATGTTCACCGTAGACTTTTCACCTTTCACCTTTAATGTACGGCTTCCAATTCTAGTTGCCCAACCTCAGCGAAAAAAGCCTGCTTGCATTTACCCTATTTATACCCCTCATAATTTTGTATGCCCTATCAATTTTCCTCTTATTTTAATTTTTTAGTTTTTTTTACGTATTGCATTGCAGCCAAGAAACAAAAAAATTCATAGCATCTGTCAGTGATAATAAACCTGATTCTGATTCTGAAAAAATTGTAAGAAATGGATGCTAGGAAATGGCATTATCATGAAAGGCATCATAGAAATGCAAATTTTCTATATTTTGCTCTTTCTATAACAGCAGAGGCACAGGATATCACAGAGGATTATCATGTTCATTTAAGAAGGGAAAGGCAAGGGAAGGGGAAAACAGTGGGACAAAGAAATGAAACAGACAGAAACCAATCGCTGTTAACTGTGAAGCTCCCAACTTAAGGAAAAAAGAACTGAACATGGACATGTAGATCAGTTGTAGAGGGACAGAAGAGCTGGGAAAATTAAACCAAAATATTCCAAGACTTAGTTTGAGAAGGCAGCTGTAGAAGTGACAGAGATTCAACTTGTCTGTAGCGTGTTCTACAGAAAACTCCAGGAACTCAGATTATGCTCACTTTGTATTAGATTGGTGATTAGACTGTAAGACCACAAGACATAGGAGCAGAACTAGGCCATTGAGACTGCTCTGCCATTCCATCACGGCTGATCTATTGTCCCTCTCAGCCCCATTCTCCTGCCATTTCCTTGTAACCACAGATGCCCTAATCAAGAACATTTTAACCTTTGCTTTATATATACTCAATGACTTCACCTCCACAGCCATCTGTTACAATGAATTCCACAGGTTCACAATTCTCTGACTAAAGAAATTCCTCCTTATCTGTTCTTTAAATGGATATCCCTATATTCTGATGCTGTGCCCTCTGGTCCTAAACAAATCCATGAGAGGAATATCCTCTCCACATCCACTATCTAAGCCTTTCAACATTCAATAGATTTCAATGAGATCTTCACCATTCTTTGAAACAAATGAGTGCAGGCCAAGAGCCATCAAACACTCCTCATATGTTAACCCTTTCATTCCCAAAATCATTCCCATGAACCTCCTTTGGACCCTTTTCACTGGCATCTTTTCTTAGAAAAGGGGCCCAAGATGCTCACAACACTCCGAGTGCCACCTGGTCAATGCCTTATAAAGCCTTAACATTAAATATTTCCTTTTATATCCTAGTCCTCACAAAACCAATGATAACATTGCGTTTATCTTCCTCACCACCAACTCAACTTGAAAGTTAACCTTTAGGGAATCCTGTACAGGGATTCCAAGCCCCTTTACACCTTTGATTTAGGAATCTTCTCATCAATTCGAAAATAGTCTTTGCCTTTATTCCTTCTACTAATGTGCATGACCATACATTTCCCTACACTATATTCCACCTGCCACTTCTTTGCCCTTTCTCCCAATCTGTCTAAATCCTTCTGGAGACTTCCTGCTTCCTCAGCACTTCTTGCCCCTCTTCTTAGGTATCTTTGTATCGTCTGTAAACTGGGCCAGAGAGCCATCAATTCTGTCGTCCAAATCATTGACATATAATGGCAAAAGAAGCAGTCCCATACCGACCCCTGCAAAACACCACTAGTCACCAGCAGCCAACCAGAAAAGGCCACCTTTATTCCCACTTTTTGACTGCTGCCAGTCAGCCAATCTTCTGTCCAGAAATATGTTTCCTGTAATACCAAGGGCTCTTATCTTGTTAAGCAGCCTGATGAGTGGCACCTTGTCGAAGGCCTTTGGAAAATCCAAGTAAACATCAGCTGGCTCTCCTTTGTCTATCCTGCCTATTATCTCCTCAAAGAATCCCAACAGATACGTCAGGCAAGATTTCCTTTTAAAGATACCATGCTGACTTTAGCCTACTTTATCATGTTGATGCACCATCAATAACTCTCTCTGAGACGTGAGGTGAGATATCGGCTTTTATTGACTGGAAGAAAGAACAAGCAGCAATTGACCACCACACTGCATCCTGGAGACTGAGACCGGGGCGGAGTCCCTAATCACCTTTATACCGGGGTCTGTGGGAGGAGCCACAGGAGCAGTCAGCAGGGGGGGGGGGCATGTCCAGAGAGGTATATGTAGTTCACCACACATGTATCTTCAAGTACCTCGAAAATTCATCCTTAATAATGGAATCCAACATCTTCCCAACCACTGAAGCCAGGCTATCTAGCCTATAATTTCCTTTTGCTGCCTTCCTCCCTTCTCGAAGAGTGACACACATTTGCAATTTTACAGTCCTCCAGAAGGATTCCAGAATCAAGTGACTCGTGAAAAATCAGTACTCTGGCCTCAACAATCTCTTCAACTACCTCTTTCATAACTCTTGGGTGTAGTCCATCTGGTCCAGGTGATTTATCTATCTTCAGAACTTTCAGCTTCCCAAGCACTTAATAATAGCAACTACACACATTTCTGCCCATGACACTCTTGAATTTCTGGCACACTGCTAATGAAGACTAATACAAAATACTTATTAAGTTTATCTAACATTTATTTATCCCCATTATTATTTCTCCACCATTATTTTCCAGCAGTCCAATATCAAATCACACCATTCATTTACTCTTTATATATTTGAAAAAAAAATTGATATCCTCTTTTATATTATTAGATAGCTTACCTTCATATTTCATCTCTTCCCTCCTTATTGCTTTCTTCAGTTGGTTTATAAAAGCTTACCAATCTCATAACATCTCACTAAATTTTTGCTATATTTTATGCCCTCTCTTTTACTTTTATGCTGTTTCTGACTTCCTGTATCAGCCACAATTTTGTCATCCACGCTTTAAAATGCTTCTTCATCTTTGCACTGAATCTGTCCAGTGCTTTCTGAATTTCCCTACAGAAACTCCGGCCACTGTTGTTCTGCCATTATCCCTGCTAGTGTCCCCTTCCAATCACACTTTGAACAAGTACACATAGATTGTACTTCCCCTTTTCCTAACTTGACTCCATTTAGATAGTAATCTGCTTTCCTGTTCTTGTCACCAAAGTGGATAACCTCACATTTATCCACATTAAACTGCATCTGCCATACATTCACCCACTCACCTAGCCTGTCCAAGTCACCCTGCATTCTCATAACATCCTCCTGACATTTCACACTGCCACCCAGCTTTGTGTCATCAGCAAATTTTCTAATGTTACTTTTAATCCCTTCATCTAAATCATTAATATATATTGTAAACAGCTGCGGTCCCAGCACCAAACCTTGCGGTACCCCACTGGTCACAGCCTGTCATTCCAAAAGGGACCCGTTAATCGCTACTCTTTGTTTCCTGTCAGCCAGCCAATTTTCAATCCATGTCAGTACTCTGCCCCCAATACCGTGTGCCCTAATTTTGCCCACTAATCTCCTATGTGGGACTTTATCAAAGGCTTTCTAGAAGTCCAGGTACACTACATCCACTGGCTCTCCCTTGTCCATTTTCATAGTTACATCCTCAAAAAACTCCAGAAGATTGGTCAAGCATAATTTTCCCTTTGTAAATCCATGCTGACTCGGACTGATCCTTCTACTGCTATCCAAATGTGTCATAATTTCCTCTTTTATAATTGACTCCAGCATCTTTCCCACCACTGAAGTCAGGCTAATCAGTCTATAATTCCCTGTTTTCTCTCTCCCTCCTTTCTTGAAAAGTGGGACAACATTAGCCACCCTCCAATCCGCAGGAACTGATCCTGAATCTATAGCACATTGGAAAATGATTACCAATGTGTCCACGATTTCTAGAACCACCTCCTTAAGTACCCTGGGATGCAGACCATCAGGTCCCGGGGACTTATCAGCCTTCAGACCCAACAGTCTATCCAACACTGTTTCCTGCCTAATATAAATTTCCTCAGTTCATACATTACCCTAGTTCCTTTGGCCACTATTACATCAGGGAGATTGTTTGTGTCTTTCCTAGTGAAGACAGATCCAAAGTACCTGTTCAACTCATCTGCCATTTCCTTGCTCCCCACAATAAATTCACCCGTTTCTGTCTTCAATGGCCCAATTTTGGTCTTAACTATTTTTTTTTCTTTTCACATACTTAAAGAAGCTTTTTGTATCCTCCTTTATATTCTTGGCTAGTTTACCTTCTTACCTCATTTTTTCTCCACATATTGCCTTTTTTGTTATCTTCTGTTGCTCTTTAAAAACTTCCCATTCCTCTGGCTTCTCGCTCATCTTTGCTATGTTATACTTCTTCTCTTTTATTTTTTATACTGTTCTTTACTTCCCTCGTCAGCCACAGCAGCCCCTTCACTCCTTAGGATCTTTCTTCTTCTTTGGAATAAACCGATCCTGCACCTTCTGCATTATTCCCAGAAATACCTGCCATTTTTGCTCCACTGTCTTCCCTCCGGGAGTATTGTTCCATTGAACTTTGGCCAGCTCCTCCCTCATAGCTCCATAGTTCCCTTTGTTCAACTGTAATACTGACACATCCGATTTTCCCTTCTCCTTCTCAAATTGTAGGTTAAAACATATCATATTATGGTCACTACCTCCTAATGTCTCCTTTACCTCGAGGTCACTGATCAAATCCAGTTCATTGCACAACACTAAATCTAGAATTGCCTTCTCCCTGGTAGGCTCCAGTACAAGCTGTTCTAAGAATCCATCTCAGAGGCAGTCCACAGACTCCCTTTCTTGGGGTCCAGTATCATTCTGATTCTCCCAGTCTACCTGCATGTTGGAATCCCCCATGACAACTGTATCATTACCTTTGCAACATGCCAATTTTAACTCTTCATTCAACTTATACCCTACGTCCAGACTACTGTTTGGGGGCCTGTAGATAACTCCCATTAGGGTCTTTCTACCCTTAGAATTTCTCAGTTCTATCCATACTGACTCTACATCCCCTAATTCTATGCCCCCCCCTCGCAAGGGACTGAATATCATTCCTCACCAACAGAGCCACCCCACCCCCTCTGCCCGTCAGTCTGTCCTTTCGATAAGACGTATGTCCTTGAATATTCATTTCCCAGGCCCTGTCTGCTTGAAGCCATGTCTCTGTTATTCCCACAACATTGTACTTGCCAATTTCCAGCTGAGCCTCAAGCTCATGTACTTTATTTCTTATACTTCGCGCATTTGTATATAATATGTTTAATTCATTACTCCCCTCACTTTTCATATCAATTCCTATTTCACTTGGCCAGACTGTATAATCTCTTCTTGAGCTTTCTGCTCCATTGATTCTGTTGTCCTTTTTAACTTTTCTTATTTTCACTTTCCCTTTAACTCCATCTTTACATTTCCAGTTTATCCTTCACCCCTACTACTTAGTTTAAACACAATCTCGAACTGCACTACAAGATCATCTGTCTTATTCCGTATACTGTGTGCATTCAAATATAATAGCTTCAGTCCTGTATTCATCACCATTTTTGATTTTGCCCCAGGTTACACTTGAACTCGTCCCACTGACTGCAGTTTTTCGCTACCATCTGGCTGTCCTTCCTTACAATCTCACTACACAATGCATCAACATTTACCAACTGCCCATCCTCAGCCTTAACATTCTGGTTCTCATTCCCCTGCAAATCCTCTTCAACAGCTCTAGCAAACCTAGCGGCAAGGATATTGGTCCCCCTCTGAGATATCCTGGATCCTAGAACCTAGGAGGGAACACACTACCCTGGAGTCTCTTTTGTAGCCACAGAATTCCCCCAACTATCAGGTCTATCAGTATTGCGGTGCCTGACATTACCCTTCCCTGCTGAGCCTGAGAGCTGGCCACAGTGCCACTGGACTGTTTGCTGCTGCTGTGCCCTGATAAGTCATTCTGTGCCCCCCACACCCTAGCAGTATCCAAAAGGGCAAACTTGTTGCTAGGAGAAATACCATGGGGGAGGACCTGCACTGACTACTTATTCCCTTACTTTTTGTGATGCTCACCTATCAACTCTCCAAAGCCTACACCCTGCATGTGACCACCGCAGTAAAAGGCCATCTATGAGGTTTGCAGTCTCCTGGATGATCCTGAGAAAATCCAGCTCCGACTCCAGTTTCCTGAACTTGTCAGTCAGGAGCTACAGTTCAATGCACTTCCCACAGTTGTAGTAATCAGGGAGATGGTTAGGTACCCTGAAATCCCACATCTCACAAGAGGAGCATTCCATCTACCTACACCCGTTATACCTGTAACTTCTCAAGCTTAAGTTCTAGCCTGCACCTGTGCTTCCAATTTCACTTTCACTTTCACTTTCACTAGAAATTATAACAATTGATAAAGCACACAATTCTGCACAGCAGTAAACATGGTGTCTGTTCACCTCTTTAAATCTCTCTGAAATTTAGTTCAGAATATCTGGAAGATTTGCAGTAAGAGAGACAGTTGGCACATATTCCCGTAGGCTAAAGACCTCCCTCTCCCTCACCCTCTCATTTTATAACTGTTTAGGAAGGCAGTGTGCAGTTCTCAGAAAAGCTCACAAATGACAGTAAGTTGTTATCAACAAGTTACCTCTGAGAACAACTCCAGAAAAAAGTGAGCCATGCTAGGAGAACCTACCATTAACTTCCATCTCTTCCATACGTTCAGCAGCTGGCATTAACTCAGTAAAGTATTATTCTATCATGTGTAAGTATTAGAATTACCAGTTTTATTCTGACAGTGTATATATTCATTCTATAACTATGATATAGATGGTTTATGCTTTCATACTCATTATCTCTTAAATATAATTATTAATATCATATCCAACTTCACCTTCATCTCAAAAGAAGCCAAGCCACAGTAAAAATTGAGAGCATGCACAGAAGAAACACTTTTAGTTTGCATCATATAAAAAGGAAGAGCAAATCCTAGAGAGAGAGCTCATCAATGTGGAATGGACATGTTAAAGTGGGAAAATTGATCTCCACTCAAGGTTTCATTGTTGCCTTCTCTTGATATTCTTTTCTTATCCTTCTCTCTCATTTAAACACTGGCAAGTAAAGATACACAAAAGACCTTGTGCATGTTATATGCGAAGGTCACTCAGACAATCATTATGAATGGCCATTCAATCCCTCAAGGATATCCTTTGGTAGACTGATGTAACAAAAATCTATGAGATTCAGTCCTGAAAATTTCAATTGATTCAGCACCATAATCCTTTGGGGAAAGAGTTCCACTTTTTCAATACCTTATGGATGAAAAACTGCTTTTAATTTCACTTCTAAATTACAAATAACCTGGCTCTAATTTTAAGATTACACCTCTTTATACTAGGTTACACTATTGGTGGAATTATTTTTTTCTTGCATTTACTCCATCATTCATTCTGGACATTTCAGTTAGATCACTGCGAATCTTCTGGACATCACGAGAGTATAAGATCTCATAATGTAATTCTTTAAAATTCCATAAGGAATCTTCTCTTTAGATTGTTCCAGCAATAGTTGAGCCAAGATCACTATGTACCCTCTTGTCTATGGAACAATTGTGTGTCCATTTATCTGCTCACTAATATGATATTCACCCTTTTAAGATTTTAATGATCTTATTAACTTTGACATAGCTCCTATAACAATTTCCATTCTAAGAAATGCTTTAAGTTTTCCTTCTGATTGTGTATTTTTATTCCAGTTGAAAATGAGAGTTTACCTTTAAGATAGCTCAGAGAATCTCATGTTTCAGATTGCACATGTTGCTATTTTCTTTCAGAACCACAAGTAACAAGAAATCTGTCAGTTTTCCATTCACTGCTCCCCACTTAATAAGCTGAGGCATGGGTTTAGTTCTTTAGATTTCATGGTTGAGTAAGGTTCAGATAACTGTAAGAGTTTTACAGTTGTGTGATTGGAAGACCAATCTCTGTCCATGAAACCATACTTCAGTGATGTGATATTCCTTACAGAAAACTGGAAAATTGGGAGGCTTTCAACTATATTCAAGGCAAACAGTCCTAAGTAAGTTAAATTCAACCCAGTTCCCAAGATGTGAAACCAATGCTGTGGTGATGAAAATATACAGTATAATGCCAGTCAAGTTGTGAAACCCAGCAGATGCAAACCTGACACCAATGTAGTCCTTATTTTAAGTCAAAGCCTTTTACTGCTATTGAATTTTATTGTATATAATTTTACTGTATATTTTCAGAACATAGGACATAAGAAACAGGAGCAGGTATAGGCCATCTGGCCCCTTGAGCCTGAACCATCATTCAATAAAAACAAAAGTTTCCACAGATGCTGGAAATCTTGAGGAACCCATACACCAGGATTGTATTATGGCCTAGTGTAAAAACACCAGTGTCCAGGAATGGAAGCAGCCAAATTTATCACAGGCAATGCCCTCCCCATTAGTGAGCACATTTACAGAGAGCACTGCCACAAGAAAGCAGCATCCAATATCAAAGACCCCCATTATTCAGGACATGCTCTCTTCACTACTGCCATTGGGCAGGAGATACAGGAGCCTTAGGTACCACACCTCCAGGTTCAGGAATTACAACTTCAAGCTCCTGAACCAGTGTGGATAACTTCACTCACCTCAACACTAAACTGATACCACAACCTGTAGACTGACCTTCAAAGACTTTACAATTCATGTTCAATTATCTATTTATTTATTATTTCTAAGATTCGTCTTCTTTGGTTGTTTGCCAATCTTTGTTTTTTATGTATAGCAAATGTATAACTTTTGTTGTATTTATTTATTTTCCTGTAAATGTTTGCAAGAAAACTAATCTCAAGATAGTATCTGGTGACATACAGCTACTTTGATAATAAATTTATTTTGACTTTGAAATGCTGTAGGAACGCAGTATTATTGGGGGAGAATAAGCAGCCACCCTTTCAGGCCAAGACCCTTTATCATGATGGTTGATCCAACTGGGGCTCAGCATATCTTTCCCACTCCCTCCTTACATCTCTTGACTACCACAGCACTTTAAATGTGTTTCAGTTTCCACCTGGATATTTTTGAAGATTCGACCTCTGCATTTCTGAGGATGGCGATGTATCACCTCACTTTATCTTTTACATGAAAAACATACCATTAATATCCTCATAGTTCAATATCATGTGCTCTTCATTACTACCATAACAAAGTCATTATTTATAATCTTGCAATCACCCCTTGTGCAAGCTTGAACTGTGGTTAGTGGAGGTCCCGCCCTGTTTCCAACAGTGTTTTGTTCTTGAGAACAGTTTATAACTCAAGCAAGTCAGGAATGTGGCTGGCTGATGAATAAAATCTCAGTGCCAACTTTATTAGGTATCCCCTGTACTAAATGAACTGGCCACTGAGTGTATGTTTGCGGTTTCCTGCTACTGTAGCCCATCTACTTCGTGGTTCAATGTGTTGTGCATTCAGCAGTGTTCTTCTGCACACCACTGTCATAGTGCGTGGTTACTTGAGTTACTGTCGCCTTCCTGTCAGCTTGAACAAGTCTAGCCATTCTCCTCTGAACTCTCATATTAACAAGGCATTTTCTCCCACAGAACTATCATTCACTCCATTTTTTTTTTTGTTTTTCGGTTCTTTCTTTGCAACTCTAGAAACTTGTGTGTGAAAATTTCGGAAGATCAGCAGTTCCTGAGATACTCAAACCACCCCGTCTGGCACCAACAAACATTCCACGTTCTAAGTAACTTATTTCTTCTCCATTCTGACATTGACCACGACTGCATACTTTAATGCTTTGAATTACTGCCACATGATTGGCTGATTAGGTATACAGTACGCATTAATGAGCGCGGTACAGGTGTACTTAATAATGTGGCAGCTGGATGTATTTAAATACAAACATAGGCCAAACAGGAGCAATGTGTTGTTAAACCAGGGCACCAAGCTCAACGTTTCTGATTTGTCTGCAAGGTGCAATGATATTGCCACAAACCAAGTTCCCATACAGCAGAAGGTGCCTGCAGCCCCACAGCAGTTGGCAAGGTCAACATGCCTGTCTCCCAAATGTTCATTCATATGGATATGCTGGACCTAAGTTGGGTTTTCAAAAACAAGGGAGGATCTGTAGGTTTTATTTTAATTGTAATTTTGACAGAGACCTACAGGCAATGATAGTTTACATATAAGATTTCCAGGGAGAATTCCTTGAGCGTGATAATGGTATCCTGGGGCAGATAGCACTCTAAATCAGCCCACTTTCAGAGTGATGCCCCCTCGTTTCATGTGAGTTAATTCTGATCATGGGTTGTGACTGTTCGATCCACATCCTGCTGTTGTGCCGTTAAAGAAAGACGAGCACAATGACGTTATCATATGCAGGAAACAGATAATCAACTGAATTGCAATGTGTGATTGGAAGCGCTGGGATTTTTTTTCTGATGGGTGTTATTTTCATCAAAGTGGATGCAAACACTTCCGAATAGGCATTTTTTTTGTTTTTATGTTATGGTTTAACATGAAAAATAGGCAAAAATAGGCCCACAATTCGATGCAATATTGTATATAGATATGTTATGTCATAAAATGTTTAACCTAACCTTACCTGTAATACATTAGTCTAAGATTTTAATCTTTCTTACATTGGTGCTGAGGTCAAGAGGGTTGAAAGCTTCAAGTTCATTGGAGTGAACATCACCAGTAGCCAGTCCTGATCAAAAAATTAGATACTACAGCCAAGAAAGCTTACCAGCACTGCTTAAGCACAAGGGATTCTGCAGAAATGGAAATCCAGGGTAACACAGACAAAATACTGGGGGATTAGAGCAGGTCATTCAGCATCTATATAGAAGAATAAAGTGTCGATGTTTTTTTCCTTCATCAGGACCTGATAAAGGATCTCTGCCCAAAACGTCAACCCCTTATTCCTCTCCATTGATGCTGCCTGACATCTTGAGTTTCACCAGCACTTCTACTTCCTCAAAAGGCTAAAGAAATTTCTGATGTCCTCTTTGACCCACACAAGTTTTTATCAATGCACCACAGAAAGCATTCTGGCTGGATGCATAATGGCTTGGGATGGCAATTGCTTTGCAAGAAACTGCAGAGAGTTGTACACAGTTCAGGACATCACAGCACTTCACAGAAACCATCCTGCCCTCTATACTTCTCACTGCCTCTGTAAAGCATCCAACATAATCAAAGATATCACCCAGCCCAGACATTCCCTCTTCTCCCTCCTCCCATTGGGCAGAACGTTCAATAGCCTGAAAACACGTACTACCAGGTTCAAGGACAGCTTCTATCCCACTTTTATAGAATTGAATGATCCACTAGTAAGATAAGATGGACTCTTGACTTCACAATCATTGTTACGGCTTTGCACCTTATTGCCTACTTGTACTGCACTCTCTCTGTAGCTGCAACACTTTATTCTGCATTCTGTTACTGTTTTCTCTTTTACTACCTCAATGCACTTTGTAAAACAATATGCATGGATGGCATACAAAACTAAAGTTTTTCTTGGTACAAGTGACAATAACAAATCAATTTATCAATTAACCTATCATATTGTGATCTGAATTAAAATGAATTGATTTTCATTTATTTAAATCGTACATCCATCCCACAGCATGAGGGAGTAAAAACCTTTGTGTTATGACTCTGTTGCAATGTACAGACATGCAAAGTAATAAGTCTAATGGCTTGTAGAAAGAAGCAGTTCTACAGCCTGCTGGCGCTGGCTTTAAAGCTGTGGTTCCATTTGCCAGATGGAAGCAGCTGAAACAGTTTCTGGCTGGGGTGACTGGTGTCCCTCGTGATCCTCCAGGCCTTCTTTACACACCTGCTACTCTAAATGTTGTCAGTGGAGGGAAGTTCACATCCACAGATGCACTGGTCTGTCCGTACCACTCTCTGCAGTGCCCAGAGATCAAGGTTGATGCAGTTCCCGTACCAGCCAGTGATACAGCCAGTCAGTTGCTCCTAATGGTGCCCCTGTAGAAGGTCTTGAGAAATTGGGGGCTCATGCTGAATTTCTTCATCTGCCTGAGGTGAAAGAGACACTTTTGTGCTTTTTCTGCCGCACAGCCAGTGTGTACGGTGTGTAAATGCTTATTATACATCAAATCATAATTAATAATTAACAGTCTTGTGTTCTTGGTGAAAAGGAATTAGACTTCCCCTGATTTATTTTGTGAAGGACCTTTTGAGAACAAAGAGTTGAGATTTCATAGGTTTCATTGGTTGGTCTCAACAATAAGTGATGCAGCAGTGTGTTAACTCACCTTTCAGGCTAATCTCCACTTTAAAGCTATCTAATCAAATGGTAAAAAGCTCTTGGCATTTTTAAACTGTACCTGTCTGACAGCTTTATCACCGTTCACAGATGTCTGTTCCACAGTGTATCCTTATTAATTCATTCTTTATCTGCAAAGTGGCATATGTATTGTTATATGTAAAGTACAGCAAATATATTGTTGAACTCTGAAATATAGTGCACGTACTGACACATTCTATGAGCAAAGCAAAAGATTCAAAATATATTTGTTATCAAACTATGCATGCAGTATACAACCCTTAGATTCTTCTTGCCACAGTCAGCCATGAAACAAAGAAACACCATGGAACCCTTTCAAAGTTACATGAGCTGCATTTTAAATGTAATACAGGTGTAATTCCTCGTTGAATCCAGAACATAAATCACACCTCAGATTCAGATATAGATAATAAACACTTACAGTGTGTTAAGCTATAACTTATGGAATACATTGCATTTGTAAATACGAGGGGTGATTGATAAGTTCATGGCCTAAGGTAGAAAGAGTCAATTTTAGAAAACCTAGCACATTTATTTTTCAACGTAGTCCCCTCCAACATTTACACATTTAGTCCAGCGGTCGTGGAGCATACGGATCTTGGACCTCCAGAAAGTGTCCACTTATGGTTGATTGATAAGTTTGTGGCCTAAGGGAGGAGGAGATGAACTCTCATTACATGCACATGCAGGTCAACTCTTCGAGTGATTATGCAGAAAGTTTGAAGTTAATAACTCATTTCCTTCTACCTTAGGCCACGAACTAATCAATCTCCCCAATGAGTTATTAACTTCAAACTTTCTGCATAATCACTGAAAGAGTCGAACTGCATGTGCATGTAACGAGAACTGTATAACTCATCTCCTTCTACTTTAGGCCACAAACTTATCAATCACTCCTGCTGTGGACGTTTTCTGGAGGTCCAAGATCCGTATGCTCCATGACCGCTGGACTGTGTGTAACTGTAGGAGGGGACTATGTTGAAAAATAAATGTGCTAGGTTTTCTAAAATTGGCTCCTTCTACCTTAGGCCACGAACATATCAATCACCCCTCGTAACACAATAACCACTCAGATCTGTAATGTTCTGTATACACAGTGCAAGTGTTTAATAATGTACACTTTATTTAATAACAGCTCAGAGGATCTGTCCAGCATCCATCATATAAATGTAATTGCAAAGAAAGCACAACAGAGCCTCTATTTGCTTAGGAGTCTGCAGAGATTCGGCATGACATCAAAACTTTGAAAAATGTTTATAGGTGTGTGGTGGAAAGTGTATTGACTGGCTGCATTATGCCAGGTATGGGAACACCAATGTCTTTGAATGGAAAATCCAATAAAAAGGAAATGGATTCAGCCCAGTACATCATGGGTAAAGACCTCCCAAACATTGAGTGCATCTACATGAAACACTGTTGTAGGAAAGCAGCATCCATTATTGAAGATCCTCACCACCCAGGGAATGCTCTTTTCCCACTGCTGCTATCAGGTGGAAGATATAAGAGCATCAGGGCTCACTCCATCACTTTCAGGAACATTTACTAGCCCTCTACCATCAGGCTTTTGAACAAAAGAGGATAACTACACTCGTCAAGTGAGTCGTTCCCTCAAACACTGAACTCACTTTAAGGACTCGTTATCTTATGATTCCACGCTCTCGTTGCTATTTATTTATATTTGCATTTGCGCAGTTTATTGTCTTCTATGCTCTATGTGTTCTTTCACTGATCCTGTTTATAGTTAATATTCTATAAATTTGCTGAGTATTCCCACAGGAAAAAGAATCTCAGGGTTGTATGTGGTGACATATATGTACTCTGATAATAACTTTGTTATTGTTCCTTTAGAATATTTTTGCGAGTAATAGTTTCAGTACTTTTTATTTGTTAATGATTGTATTTATGTTATCAATGAATAAAAGGCACTAATTTAATAATTGCACCTTTGGAAGTGAAGTACATTGCTGAAAGTTATAGACCCAAGTGTCTTCATTTCATTTCCGGCTCTGCTGTATTGATTGCTTTACCTGGGATAGGGATTGAAATGTTCCGAAGAGCTTCAAAGACAGAAAGTAACAACCAGTGTTTCTACTCCTGCATGAGGGTCAAAGTCCTCTACTGGACTCAATCACTCATGTTGACTCTGCAAGAGCAGTATTGACTGCAATGTTTCCACAATACAATAGGTCGTTGTCTGTTACTGTGGACATTCGAATACAAAAACAGACCAATTGCACCAAAAAATTATAAAGTTAGCAGGCAAGATCAAAACCATAGTCATGAACAGTGAGATCTAGGTTCCCTTCTGCATGAGGCAAAAAAAAAATAGGTAGATAAAACAAATATTTGGAAGGCTAATTAAATATATTCCAGGGAGATTAAGTACACAGCAGGCAAGCCTTGCTATAATTGCATCAGTCTTTGGTGAGAGTGAATGTGAAATGCTACAATATAACTATCAGTGAATATTGTTTATGGAGATTTTCAGGAGAACTTTGACAAGGTGCGGCATATGATGCTGCTAATTAATATAAAAGCCTCTAGTATTATAGGAAAAATACTGGCATGGAGGGAAGATTGGGTGGCTGGCAGGAGCAAAGAGTGGGAATAAAGGGGGCCTTTCTGGTTGGCTGCCAGTGACTAGTGATGTTTGCAGAGGTTGGTTTTGGGACCACTTCTTTTCTCATTATACAGTATGTCAATGATTTGATGGATGTGCGGTCAAGTTTGCAGGCAATACGAAGATAGGTGGAGGGGCAGGTTGTCTTGAGGAAGCAGGGAGACTGCAGAAGGACTTAGGCAGATCAGGAGAATGGGTGACTAAGTGACAGACGGAATATAGTGTCGGGATGTGTATGCTCATGTACTTTGGTAGAAAGAATGAAGACATAGATTATTTTTTTAAAACAGGGAGAAAATCCAGAAATCAGAGAAGCAAAAGAACTTGGGAGTCTTCGTGCAGGTTAATTTGCAGGTTGAGTCGGTGGTAAGGAAGGCAAATGCAATGTCAGCATTCATTTCAAGAGAAGTGGAATATAAAAGCAAGGATATAATGCCAAGGCTTTGTAAGGCATTGGTCAGATTACACTAGATGTATTGTGAGCAACTTTGGGCCCCTTATGGATGTGCTGACATTGGAAAGGGTCCAGAGGAGGCTCACAATAATAATTCTGTGAATGAAGGGGTTAATGAATGAGAAGTGTTTGATGGTACTGGGCCTGTACATGCTAGAGTTTGGAAGAATGAGGGAAGAACTCATTGAAATCTACTAAATATTGAAATGCCTAGATAGAGTGGATATGGAGAGGATATTTTATATAGTGGGGTGTCTAGGAACAGAGGGCATTGCCTTGGAAGAGAAGGATATCCCTTTAGAACAGAGATGAAGAGGAATTTCTTCAGCCAGCTAGTTGTAAATCTGTGGAACACATTGCCACAGACAGCCGTGGAGGCCTAGTCATGGCAGTGCCTATTTGTGCCTATAGTGCCGAGTCACTGCCTATTTATGGCAGTGGCTGATAAGTTCTTGATTAGTAAGGGTGTCAAAAAGGATATAGGGAGAAGACAGGAGAATGGAGTTGACAGGGATAATAAATCAGCCATGATAGAATGGCAGAACAGAATTAACAGCCTGATTCTGCTACTGTGTCTTAATTAAGGAGAGATATACACACTTGCACTGGAAACATTCAAAGAAAGTGTAGTAATATGGTTACTAAACTGCAGTTATGAGGAACATTTAAGTAAGTTGAGCACATATTTAATGAAGCCTAAAAAATGAAAGCTGGTTTTATTGAGAAGGAAAATGCTGAGAGGTTGCTCCCCAATACAAGAGAATCAAGAACTGAGTTACAGTTTCAGAATAAGGAGACATCCATTTTGTATAGCTTTGAGAAGGAATGTCTTCTCTCAGGAATCTTTCAAAGTTTCTGACCCATCCATAGAGGCTAACTCACCGAATATGTTCAAGGCCAAAAGAAGCAGATGCCTGGACATAGGGGGAGTCAAAGATTATGGAGATCTGGTGGGAAAAGGAGGGTATAGGACAAGGTTAGATGTGGTACGGATGAGAGACAGAGAGACAGAGAGAGAGATTTATGTGATAAAATAGAAACAGATAAATGTAGAGCAAATTACTGATAAAGAACAGAAGACCTGTTGTTACATACCCCGTGGGTATCTTGTGACTGTCACTTGACCATGATGTAATTGAGTCTCTGCTGAGCATGATGTAATGGTCTTGTGTTGGTGGAGTGATATAATTTTCCCGCCAGTGAGAGGTCATGTAATGGCCTATTTCAACAGTTATAAAAGGGGAAAGTCTTGCTGTGACACAGGTCAGTTCGTGGTTTAATTCATCAGTGACTCTGTTATGTTGCGTATTTGTCTCATGACGCAGTTTTGTTTTAAAGTGAAGTTTTACTTTCTGCCTTAAGTCTCAAAGGTTATTGCCGGCAGTCTCATCAAATACTGCCAGTTTAGTCCAGGAGAGTGAAGATTTATGGAAGTATGAAACCTGAAGAATCGAGTAAAGTTGGTGTCGTCATCAGTAAAACAGGATTGACCTTATTGAATCCTCATTCGGAAGAGATAGTAACCTGCATCCGAGATAGTCCCTGCTATAAGAGCAGAAATGGCTGGAGCAGGGTTATTCACCAAGGAGAAGGTCAGTGCCTTTAAGCAGTTTTTAATTTCCTTCGTCGTAAATCCTTCAGGCAAGGACTTGGATCAGCAGTAACATCACATTGTCGAGGAATTTGTTACTTCAGGAAAGTCCCTCCTAATTGACTGTGTAAATCATTTGGACTTTTGCATTTACCACTTTTAAGAACTGTGTTTGCATTTATCACTTTAAGAACTGTTCAAGTTGCCGTATAGCAGTTAACTTTTGGTTAAGTTAGTCATTTGTTTATTTTTGGTTTCTTTATTGAACAGTGTTTAATAAATGTTTTATTTGTTTATAAAAAACCTATCTCAATTTTATATTCATTGTTGCTGTATCATAACACTGTGTACTGCATAAGAAACATGCAGATTAAAAATCATATCACATGCAGAAGCACTTTCCCACTTTTAAAAATATCATGATATTGCAAAATAAGTATGACTAATAATAAGAAAATTTGTAAGAATTTATTAATAGAACATTGGTTGATGTACAGTACTGTGCAAAAGTCTAAGACACAATAGCTATATATATATATACGTGTCTAAGATTCTTGCACAGAACTGTATATTATATCTTTCCAATTACCAAATAACACTTAACACTATTAGTTTTGTACTAGCTTAAGTACTCTTATTTCCTTTTCCCGACCACCTTCCTATTTTAATCAATATGTAGTACTGTGAAAAGGTATTAGGCACCCTAGCTATATGTGTCTAAGACTTTTGAACAGTACTGTAATTTTCATTTTCCCTGTCAACTGACCCATTATAATCTCAGTTCAGCTCAATGTTCTGGAAAAGGCCTTTATGTCATGTGATGCAGTAGCTTAAGGCAGATTCATTGTTCATATCAAACCGTATTGCAGCTGATGAAAACTCTAACTAGGGAAAGAGAAAACTAACATTAAACTCATAAAGGCTCATTTAAGGAGGTCAACATTCTTTCTGATACAACAAAAAATCTGCTGTAAGAATTGAGCAGGTGATTCAGCATTTGTGGGAGGAAAGGAATTGATGACATTTCAGGTTTGAGGCCTTGCATCAGGATCTTTCCAGATGCTGTTCAACCATCTGCGTCACCAGTCTTTTCAGATTATTCCATTCTTTCTGATACCATTCCTGTAGTAATCCAAGAGGCAAAGCAAGAGGACATTATCACAGAACTTTCCCTCTAAAAGTTCATAAATTTGCCTCAAATCTAACCTGACTATTTGTTTCCAATTCTATTATTATGAGTTTTATCTCAGGTTTGTGACTTGGCAAGTTGAACATTATTCAAAGCAGACAAATTTGCATCTTATTACATTCTAGTTGTTCTTTTGTCCCACACTACTGTACTGAACAGAGCATGAAGCCCTAGGCAATGTATTACTCATCTTTCAAGACTGAAATTAGGTGGATATGCAATATGTTCATAAATCAGACTTAAGAAATACGTACACGTTCTTCTTGTGACTGATTTGAAGCCTAAGGCTAAAGGGGAAAACACTTTCATGGCCAGCAACATTAATATCTTGGAAAGGTACCATGTCACATAAAGCTATCATGAATATTTCCCAAATTACATGACAATGTATCTCCCTATTTTTAGAACTCCATAATTGTGAAAAGATCTATAAAATATCACCTACTGTATGAATACTATTTCCTCTCAGCTGCGCGGCTGTGCTGGTACACAGTAACTGAAATACTCCCATGCACATAGCTTTTGTTGCCACACAGTTGGAATATTCTTTTATATAATGTTAATATAATTTTGAAATCCATGTTAATGTGATTGTGAGATACCCTGTAATTAATTGTTATTGAACATAATCCATAAATTTTCTAAATAATAAACATACCATAACCTTTACGTCAGTTGAACACAGACATTGCCTATATTAAAAAAAAACATTTAAAGTGCCATGCAGTTTTCAGACCATTTAAAAGTTTCCTGTTAAGAGCAATAGTTGGCCTGTGCAGCTATAAGAACAATCAGAGGGAACATTGCCTATGAACTAAAGAAATACTGCCCAGAGTAGAATTCTGTTTTATTTACATCTATCATCAATACATGAACATTTGCTTATTCATACTGTACTATTAATTTAACTAATCTAGTTTCTGCTGCACTTGGATTTCAATGTCGTTGAATTTTGCTATTTTACCTTCATTTGATTTGGCCCATTGGCCTATAATGTGGACAAACTGGACATGGGAAAGTGCAACACAATTTGGCTTAAAACAGCAGTGCATGTTATAATGGCATTTTGTGGAGTCATATTGCAACTTATACCAGAATACCAGGCTTGATCTTCTGTTGTGCACAGTAGAATAGGTCACACACCAGTACATGTATTTGAAGGCCTCTCCTCAATTGTCTCCTGTCATTGTGGGGAGCAGATAGTGGAGTTTGGCATTAGGTGAAGGTGGTGGGAGATGATATGTGGGAGAGGTTTAAAAAGTTGATGAAAGAATCAGAGTGGAAAGAAGATTAGATGTAACATAAGATAGGTGGGGGAAAGATAAGAGATTCCATGGTTAGAAGATAATTAGAGAAGTTACAGCACAATTACATTTCTTCTGGGATAATCTTTCAACTACTGCTGTAAGCAGAATGTGTATGACCATGTAGGCAGCACCAGCAATCAGAGATCAGGGTTCAATTCCCACCAATCTCTGTAAAGAGCTTGTATGTTCTCCCTACGACCACATGAATTTCCTTTGGGTGCTCTGGTTTCCTCCCACATTCCAAAAGACAGACTAGTGTTACTAGGTTATGGGCATACTAGGTTGGTACTGGAAGCATGCTGAAACTTGTGGGCTGCCTCCAGCAGATCCTCAGACTGTGGTGGTTGTTGGAGCAAAGCACGCATTTCGCTGTATGCTTCAATGTTTTAATCTACATGTGACAAAGAAAATAATCTTTATCTTTGCGCTAACATACTGTACTGTGCAAAAGTCTTAGGCACACATACAGGTATATATAGCTAAAACTTCTGCAGAGTACTGTAGTAATTTTATGTATTGCACTGTACTGCTGCCACAAGAAAAAAACATGACAGTTGTGAGTGATGATAAACCTGATTCTGATGTGGGTCTCTATTGAGGACTGAGAGTGGGAAGGGGATAGGAAGAGGTGAATCATGGTTGGGAAAAGGGGAAGGGTGAGAGGAAGGGGCAGGAATCACCAAATGGACTTTCTGTAATGATCAATAAACCAATTGTTTGGAATCAAATTAGCTTGCCTGGATGTGTCTGCACTCACTCTAACCCCCATCCCTGACACTCCTCTGCTACCTGGCCCACACCCTCCCCTTGATGCTCCACCCTCTTCCCGATGTTCTTTGCTCCTGCTAGATTTACAAACTCACACTCCACTCCACATTGACAAGAACAGTACAGTGCAAAGGTATTAGACACACTAGCTCTATGTATGTGCTTAAGACTTTTGCACAGTACTGTATCTGCTAGCAGATATAACATATCAACACAGTCCAACAGAATCACAAAATTAACACATGCACCGAGAGAGAACTGCTCAGTCATACTAAATGATACTCGTACATCCACATTACACTGATCCCAGTTTTTAAAAACAATATACTTTCTTGACATGCAAAATTAATGAGCAAAGCTATAAATCTAGTAGAGTATCTGCTCTTTGGTTTCTTTGGCAGGCTTGATTGGATTTGATTTTTCACTTCCTGGAGTCTGTACTGGAGTGAACTCATTCACAATTTCATGATCAAGTCATTCGCCTATCAGACTTGGATCACCCCTAGTAGAAATCATTTAACCTATATGAATAATTTGAACTTTGACACCAATATCGGCTAAATCGCATTTGGTTCTACAAACCTTCTCTATATTTCATCCTCCCACTTGTGTGAATTCACTTGCTTCGGGAATGTGCTGGTTTGGCTTAAAACCACATTCTTTCTGATGTGTGTCAGCTGTTTCTGTTCAACTCTGAAACCACATTTAACTGAACGAGCCTCAAGTGTCTTCTCAGTCTTCACTTCTTCAAGAGTTCTACAAACTCTGAGGTTACGCACACTTTTGTTTGTGCTACAGTGGCAATTAGCCAAGCAATGTTTCACACTGGGTTTTGGTTATCCTCACAGCACTTGGTGTTTTGACAGCTTTGTCACCGATTCTGAATGATTTCTCAGCTGCTCCAGTTGAAACCAGCAGATCTAAAGGAATGAGAACGTGTTTAATACAATTCCATTTTAAAAAGAAAGTACATCAAAACTGGGGACCAAGCATGTCATTCTTTTACTGATCTCAACTCATTCTATCAAAGCCTCACTGCTTTGCTTCTATCCACTTTCAGTTCCAATCAGTCAGTGCCAGAAAATTATTATTACATTTTTCACAAACATCTACTTGATACTCTGCAAAAACACCCACACTATAATTGTAAATGAGCTTTAGGTGGCTAGTTTTTACATCCCTGGTAAATATTGCATGTGATTACCTGTGATTCAAGGACATGATGAAAACGGAGCCAAGTTTCTAGAGTTGCTTCTGTACAAGCAACTCCTTTGTGTTTAGTGTGAAAATCAGCCAAAATCACTTCTTTTTCTCAGTGTATTAGAACCAAAAAAGTAATACAATTATACTACACAAAATCCGCATTTCACCCATGGTAACCAAGTTGCATACCTAAGAGTATCTAGTAGATATTCTTCTCCTAAAGCACTGCCTCTCTTTGGATCAAGGATAATTTACTTCCTAAAAACAAACTGATAAGGAAACCCAGTGGGCCAAGCAGCATCAGTGGGGAGGGGCATTGACAATATTTTCTGAAACACTGACAATTCATCTCTCTCCACAAATATTTCTTGACCCATTGTGTACCTCCACTAGTTTGCTTTTTATTCTAGATTCCAATATTCACAATCCATTGTATTTCCATAATTTACTTCCTCTCCTGTTTTCCTCCAGCTAATGAGGCCAACGTGAGAGCAGAAGTTGATGTCCAATGGGATAGCTGAGTCGATACCTTGTGAGGTGGTTCACTTTTTCCACAACTTGTGTACATTATCACCATGTAGGTTCCTACTTACAGCCTTGTTCACTTGACATCTCTTTGCAACATCTGTGGAACTGTTTCAATGTTTTACCTGTACAAAAGTTAAATCCTGGCCACAATACCAAAATCAGTTCAGCATTGGGTATTTCTGGGTCTTGTTCTTAATTTAAGTACTATGACCTCAAGGTATTCATCATATAATACATAGATCATATTTGTGATTTCAGAGTCTTATACCATTCATATTCAATCGTTATACCATAGCTACAAAAGAGTATCCACAAT
This sequence comes from Hypanus sabinus, assembly GCF_030144855.1. Lineage (NCBI taxonomy): Eukaryota > Metazoa > Chordata > Chondrichthyes > Myliobatiformes > Dasyatidae > Hypanus > Hypanus sabinus. Next base: position 40,756,575 of record NC_082716.1, on the reverse strand, counting down.
GGGGCTATGTTCTGTATTCCTACTTTCAATGGCATCATCAAATACTGATAGAATAGTCCGTTTCTGCATCCATGATGTTGCCAAAGGAAGGATCATTGATTTGGGACCAAATCTTCTTTCCTACCTCTATAGTCATAGAGTCATACAGCAGAGAAATGGACCCTTCAGTCTACCTGAAACAAGTTTTAAGAAACAGCACAAGTCGCTTGAAGAAAACGAATAAAAGTCTATGATATGATGAAAGGAAAAAGAGCTTGAAGAACATAGGTGGTGTGATACAATTGGTTGAGGATAGTAAAGTCCAGTGAATGTGTATCTGTGGGAGATGCAGAAAGGAGAGGATAGAGAAATTCAGAAAAGCCAGAAGGAGAGAAAATACAGAAAGCCTGTGATTGCTAGAAATGTGAGCTAGAAAACTCGAAAAGGTGATTATCTGGTTCACTGTTGAGTTCAGTTTTAAGTCCACTGTTGTAATGTGTCAGATCACACACACACATACCGGTATGCTCCTCCTTGAATATAGTTTGAAATTTATTGGAATAGCATGGAAGGCCAAAGACAGAGCAATTGGAATGAAGTGGAGAATGTAATTGGCAGACAGTTGAGTGTTTCCGGCAATTTCATTTCATCTCAGATTTCCAGGAACTGCACTATTTTGCTTTTTGTATTTATATAACATCTTCCCAGGTGACCCAAAGCATGTTTGCTCAGGGTGTAGTGACTGTTAAAATATTGGAAATATAAATTAAGTTTAGCAAGCACCCATCATCTATCCAATAATAACCAAAAGGAATTTTTAGCAATGTTGAGATATCTATGAAATCACTAGTTCATTGTGCATATGGGCAACACATAAGGCTTTAGTCCTCAGCTTTTCATCACATAGCTCCACAGCATTTTTTATATCTGTCTGAGAGAACTAAAGAGGTTTCAGGTTAATATCTCCTCCATAAGGCAAAACACCCTTCACTGCTAAATTTGAATGTCAGTCTGAGTGGTTGTGATTTTGTCTTTGGATTGAGCATTGAGTATATATCCTGTGATTTCAATTAAGCACACATGACAGCTCTAACTGTTTTCATGAAGTATAAAGTAAGTAGGTACAGTACTTTTTGATATGACTGAAGATAAATTAAACAACAGCTAGATATGTGAAAAAAGCATGAGATGCATAGGCTACTCATGGTTCAATTTTGTTCATGAGTCCGAATCTATATGCTTGCATCCAAAAGGGTTGACAGAATGCTTAAAAGTTCAAACTAAGTTCATTATTAAGTACACAAGTGTCACCATATACAACCCAGAGATTCACTTTATTGTGACCATATTCAATAAATCTACAGTAGAATAATAACCACAATTGAATCAATGAAACACCACACCAACTTGGTGGACAACCAGTGTGCAAAAGGCAGCAAACTGAGCAAATACAAACAGAAATTAATAATAATAATATTAATAGTAGTAGTGATCATAATAATAGTAATCATAATAATAAATAAGCAATAAGTATCAAGAACATGAGGTGAAAAATCCTTGAAAGTGAGTCCATAGGCTATGGGAACACTTCAATAATGGGACTAGTGAAATTGAGTGAAGTTATCACCTTTGGTTCAGCAGCTTGATGTTAACTACTCCTGAACCTGGTGGTGAGAGTTCTGAGGCTCTTGTACCTTCTTTCTGATGGCAGCTGCAAGAAGGGAGCATGTCCTGGCTGGTGAGGGTCCTTGATGGTGGATGCCACTTTCCTGTGATAATGCTTCATGTAGATGTGCTCAATGGTGAGGCTTTACTCATGATGGACTGGGCCATATCCACTACTTTTTGGAGGACTTTCTGTTCAAGGGCATTAGTGTTTCCACAACAGGCTGCGATGCAGTCAGTCAACATACTCTCACTCCTATGGAAGTTTATCAAAGTTTTAAATGTCATGGCACATTTCCACAAACACCTAAGGAAGTAAAGGCGCTGCCATGCTTTCTTCATAATTGCACTTTCGTGCTGGGCCCAGGACAGATCCTCTGAAAATGATAACATCAAGGAGTTTAAAGTCACTGACACATTCCACCTTTGATCCTCTGATGAGGATTGGCTCATGGACCACTGGTTTCCTCCTCCTGAGCTCAATAGTCAGCTCCTTGCTTTTGTTGACATTGTGTAAGAGGTTGTTGTTATGGCACCACTCAGACAGATTTTCAATCTCCCTCTTATATGCTCATTCACCACCACCTTTAAATCTGCTTACAACAGTGGTTTCATCAGCAAACCTGAATATGGCATTGGAACTGTACTTAGCCACACAGTATAAGTGTGAAGTAAGTAGAGCAGGGGGCTAAGCACACTGCCTTCTGGTGCACCTGTGCTGATGGAGAATATAGAGAAGATGTTGTTGCCAATCCAAACTAACTGTAACCTGCAAGTGAGGAAATCAAGGATCCAATTGCACAAGGAGGCATTAAGGCCAAAGTCTTGAAGCTTTTTTATTAGTTTTGAGGGAATGATGGTGGTAGGTAAAGAGCATCCTGAAGCATGCATCTTTGCTGTCCAGATGTTCCAGGGTCGAGTGAAGAGCCAATGAAATGGTATCTGGTCCTGTTGCTTTGGTAGGTAAATTGGAGCGGATCCAAGTCGCTTCTCAGGCAGGAGATGATGTTTCAACATCAGCTTCTCAAAACACAATCATTGTGGGTGTAAGTGCTACTGGATGATGGTCACTGAGACAGGTTATAATTGAATAATTAGTATAATTGAAGCCTGCTTGAAGCAAATGGGTACCACAGACTGCCAAAGCAAAAGGTTAAAGATCTCAGTGAACACTCCAGCCAGCACTTGGAAAAGTACCCTATCTGGGCTGGATGTTTTTCATAGGTTCTCCTTCCTTAAGGATGCTCACACTTTGACCTCAGAGACTGAAATCACAGGATCATCAGAAGCTCTGGGAGTTCATGATAGTTTCTCCACGTTTTGATGGTCAAACCAGCACAGAAGGCATTGAGCACATCTGGAAGCAAAGCCCTGTTGTCACCTAAGTCACTTGATTTAACTTTATAAGAGGTGATGGTATTCAAGCTCTGCATCAAATGTCGAGCATCCTTCATTGATTCAAGTTTAGTCCAGAATTGCCTTTTCACTCATGAGATAGCTTTCCGCAGATCATACCTAGACCTCTTGTAACATTCTTGATTGCCAGACTTTAATGCCTCTGATCAGGCCCTTAGCAGATTTTGGATCTCATGGTTCATCCGGGGCTTCTGACTGGGGAAGACTCTGAATGATTTTGTGTGGACACACTCATCTACAACTGTTTTAATAAAGTCCTTGACAACTATGGTGTATTCCACAGATGAGTCCTTAGCTGATAGGTTAAATGGATATTTTGAATCTGTTTTTGCTTTTGAAAATGTTACTGGTACCATATAGAGGCATTGCTAAAATAAATTCCAAAGAAAATTAAATATCGAAATCTTTAGATTTCCAATATGAGCAGCCAATTTTTGCTGATGCTAATTTGACCAAGGAAGCTGAAAGAAATTAGAATATCATTGGCGCATTTCATTCATGGCATTTTGAGGGCTCAGCAAGTTCCAGTGGACTGAAGGGATTTATGAGAAGAAGAACTGAAAGCTGGGAATTACAGGCCTGTTAGTTTAATGGAAAATATAAAGAGGTGTTAGAAGATTTAATAATGGATATGGTGACATGATTTTCCAGTAAATTTAATAAATTCCAGTGAACTTAACAGGAATAAGAGAAATGGTAATCCTGATTCACTGTTTATTTGTCCTATCCATCTAGATGCTTAATTCATCAGATTGGACAGAAACCTTCATCAGATTGGACAGAAAGGATATACTTAAGGCAAATTAAGGCAAATCTGTTGTAAGTATTTAAGGTTATAACTGGCACTATAGAGAATAATGGATCAATTGATGCAGTTTATTGCACTTTCAGAAGTCTCTGAAATGTCACACCCAAAGTTTCTAAATAAAATTACAGCATAAAATATTGGTGATAATATACTAGAATGGACTAAGCATTAGTTAATGGGCAGAAAAGAGAGAGTAATAATCCATGGGCCATTTTTAGATTGAAAGACTATGACCAATGGGTTTTAAGGGATAGCTGCTGATGTCCCAGCTTTTCACAAGCTGTATCAAAGAATTGATAAGAAGATTAAGAGTATTTTTTCCAAGCTTGCTTATGGTGTGGAGCAGTATGGTTTGTGAGGGAGATACAGAAGCACCTGGTGAATGGGCAAGAATCTGGCAGATGCTTAGTAATGTGGAAATGCGATGTCATTCAATTTGGCAGCAAAAATGGAAAGGTTAACTTTTTTTAAATAGTGACAGATTGCTGGGAGGGTTTCTTTGTCTTCTGTGAAAACAAACGCAAACTATCTGTTTAATTCCTCAGTTATTTTGTTATTCTACAATATAATTTTTCATGTTTCAATCTTTAAGAGACCCAGACTAGATTTAACTAATCTTTTCCTTTTAACATATCTATAAAAGATTTGACAATTCTTTTTGTGTCCTCTTTAGCCTATTCTCATATTCCACCTTCCCCTCCTTTATCAATACTCTTATCATCCACCGAATTCTAAGATTTTCCAGATCCTTCAACTTCCTATATTTTGGACAATGTTATGAGTTATTTTCTTTGATCTTGAAAGCCAATTTTGTGTTGTCTAAAGATATACAGTAAATACTGTAAACTATGTCATATTCCTTTCAAAGCAAGACTTTGCTTGGTTAATTTCATACCTTTTAATATAGTTCCACAATGTGTCATAACTAGAACTCACCTCAAGCCTTCATAGACTGCTTCACTCATATTTAAGAATGAATGGCTTCTTTAGTCAACAAAATCATTTTGCATTTTTCAATTAAATTCAATCAATTTATGATCACTAATTTTGAAAGATCCCTTCATTACCCAATCATCAATTAACCCTTTCTCATCAGACAAGTTATTGAAATTAAGCTATTGTCTCATGGATTCCTATACAAAACCAATCGCTGACATACTTATTTAATTCATTCTCCATAGTATTACTGCTAATTTGGTTTACCAGTCTACTATAGATTAAAGTACCAAATGGTTGCCCACGCTTGATTCAAGCATCAAAGTTCCTGATTTATACTATGATCTGATTTACTTCCACTCTTTCAGCTGAAAGATATCAGATACACTACACTGAGAAGCTCATACACTGCACAGGCCTCACCAACTAGGAAGCAGGTGTCCTCAATTCAAGGCCCAAGTGGATAGAGAAGTGTTGCCCAGTAAATTCCAGACAATTATAATTTAAATACTTTCCCCAGTCAAAAATTTAAAGCACATTTATTATCAAAGAATGTAATGTTACATGACCTTGAGATTTGTTTGCTCACAAGTAGCCACAAAGGAGGTAACGAGAAAGAACCCAATTAAAGAAAAAAAAGACCAACACCTACTGCGCAAGAGGAAAAAAAACACAAATCATGCAAACAATTGAAATGAACAACAACATTCTGAACCAAATTGAGTCCTCAGATCCAAACCCCAGAGCCGCCCAGAGTAGGCCCAAAGCCTCACTTATCAGTTCATCATAATAGCAAGCATGGAGCAAAGCAGCCAGGGAATGTTCATAGCCTCAGCTCCATGGAGATAAGAGCATAATCGCTCACTCCATCACTGTTTGCAGTTATAATTTCACACAATTTACCTCAGAAAAGAAGTTTCAGTGATTTTTTTTTTAGTCAGATTTATTAACTTTTAACTACTAGTGAACTATCGCGCACGTTTGATAGCACCATCTTAACCGGAAGTTGAGTCATTTTACCTTTGGCATGATTGTTAGCAAGATTTTCTTTTACTCCTTATTTGAGGTGGAAGATCACATTACGTGCCAGAGAGCTTGATTTCCCCTTCTTTTATTAATTCCCTAAAATCAGTGGGAAAATGGTTCAAAATTAGTTTTGTTCTTTGAGGGGGAATGAATTGTAAACAACCTATATATTGCTTTACAATGAATATTCTGCTTATGGTCTAAAATATCATGCAATATCTTCCTGGGCATAACCATTCAATTATATAAGACAAGTTTCATTAATAACCTACCTTATAGTTTACATGACTTTATATATTTTCCGCCTTTGTGTATATAGCTTCATTGTATTGGTTATTAAGTTCTTTTGGGGGAGTACACCAAACTAGCACCTAACCAATTTATTTTTCTTTGTCAGGGCTAGACTGATATGGTTCAATGCACCTTTTTATCTACATATAAAAAGACAGATAATATTTAAAGATGATTAAGAAGTTCAGGCTTCTTTAAATTCTTGAAACTGTAAAAAGTGACACAGAGTAAAGAACTGACAGTATACTTAATAAGTAATTTACTCTGGAAGCAATCATCATTTTATCAAGTCAACATTAGCCCAGAGAGACAGGAGCAAATTATTTCATAGTTCTATGTCTGCTGAGTGTGAGTGATTAATATTTTGAATAGTAACAGCAGCAAGGTCATATGAATTTGAATACCTAATACATAAAACCACCCAGAGATGACATGATAAGATCTGAAAAATGTCAAGTCTTATACCGAATTTGGGCACCAGAATTTTTTCCCAGTTCATTTCATATGCAAATGTGACATACAAAGGATATGTAACTAACAATTATTCCTGGTTTGCCTGTCAACTGAAAGAAATAAGAACTCATAATAGTTATCAAAATATAAATCATAGGACCTTTTCCAAGACTTGGATCTAAATCAATCCTTTTTAAAGTCAAGATGGCATATAATTCCTCTAACTACAGTGTTTGCTAAGTATACCCGCAGATAAAGAATCTCAAGGTTGTATGTGGTGACATACATGTATATGTACCCTGACAATAAATTTTACTTTGAACTTTGTACATCCATCTTCTTCCAAAGCTGTCTCTCAGAATCCAATGATGACTTTGATTTATGGGTTCTGTGGTGGCCGATGAGGCTAAAGTAGGAGCTGTAAGTTTTTTTCACAGACAGGACTGGAGGAAAATGATGAGGCAGACGGGTAGGCAGTTTGTGAGGTGGTGAGCTTCTCCACCTCCTGATGGAGGATTTTACTAAGACTGGTATTTATTTCCAGTGCCTCGAGATGCCTGCTGCAGGTAGACCACGTCTCAGAGTCATAAAGTCACTGCTACCCAGTAGCTCATGACTCCTGTACCAAGACAGAGGTAGTAATCTTCAAACACACTTTTGATCAATCAAGCAACAACTGTGCAGGCACATAGAAGTGAAATTTATCATGATTGTCTGTTTTCATTGAGGTGACTCTCAAAATATAGGCCACCTTTATTATCAGCGTAATATGGCAGGGTCAGTTTCAAAGAGGAATTTAGATTTTCCGGAATGTAGATGTTGAACATAAGGCTCAACTTCTCATATGCTTTCTTGAGTGGGTCAATTATGTGTTAGAGCTCAAAGTGTTGTCTTTGTGATGTATCTCAACTACTGAGATTCAAGTGAAATTGGTTCTCAAGGGTAGTCACCTTAAAGTTGAACAGTTTCCCATTCGGTACTACCAACTGGGATGTACTGCAAGGGGGGCTCTGTGGGGGCTTTGAGGAGGTCACTGACTGCACAACGGACTATATTAACTTTTGCGTGGACGCCGTTGTTCCTGTTAGAACAGTTCGCTGCTATCCCAATAATAAGCCCTGGATCACTAGCCACATCAAAGGCCTCCTAAACCAGAAGAAGAGGGCCTTTAAAGATGGCGATCAGTTGGAGCTTAAAAGAGTTCAGAAGGAACTCAGAGTACAGATCAGGGGGGCAAAGGAGCAGTATAGGAGGAAGCTAGAACAAAAGCTGCAGAACAAAAGCATGAAGGTGGTGTGGGACGGGATGAAGATCATCACCGGATGCGGTGCAAAGCGGGGGGCAAACATAAGTGGAGATGTGGAGAAAGCGAACCAGCTGAATAACTTCTTCAATAGGTTCGATAGCACAATCTCATCCTCACGGCAGAACTCCACACCAGGCTTATCTCGCTACTCGTCCTCCCTCTCACTTCCCTCACAGGAAAATAGCCACTCACAGGAGACCTTACCCACGCCCAAGATTACAGCTGCACAGGTGAAAGGTCAACTGAGGAAGATCTGTACCAGCAAGGCGGCTGGACCAGATGGGAGTATCCCCACGATTACTGAGGGCCTGTGCGTCTGAGCTGGAAGAACCCCTTCAGCACATCTTCAACATGAGCCTGGAGCAGAGAAGGGTACCCAGACAGTGGAAAACATCCTGTATTGTCCCGGTACCGAAGAAACCACAACCAAGGGAGATGAATGACTTCAGACCTGTTGCTTTGACGTCACACGTGATGAAGACCATGGAGCGGCTGATAATACAGAATCTGAGGCCACAAACCAGGCACGCCCGGGATCCTCTTCAGTTTGCGTATCAGGAGAAGGTGGGAGTGGAGGATGCTATCGTGTACTTGCTGCACAAATCCCTCTCTCACCTGGACAGGGTCAGTGAGGATTACATTCCTGGACTTCTCTAGTGCCTTTAACACCATCCAGCCCAGGATCTTAAGGCACAAACTAACGGAGATGGGAGTAGACTCACACATGGTGGCTTGGATAACGGACTACTTGACAGACAGACCTCAGTATGTGCGGTTGGGAGACTGTAGGTCTGACACGGTGGTCAGCTGAACAGGAGCGCCGCAGGGGACCGTGCTCTCTCCGGTCCTGTTCACCTGTACACAACAGACTTCCAATATAACTCGGAGTCCTGCCATGTGCAGAAGTTCGCTGATGACACGGCCATAGTGGGGTGTGTCAGGAATGGTCAGGAGGAAGAGTATAGGAAACTGATACAGGACTTTGTGATATGGTGCAACTCAAACTACCTGTGTCTCAATATCACCAAGACCAAGGAGATGGTGGTGGACTTTAAGAGGCCTAGGCCTCATATGGAGCCAGTGATCATTAATGGAGAATGTGTGGAGCAGGTTAAGACATACAAGTATCTGGGAGTGCAGTTAGACGAGAAGCTAGACTGGACTGCCAACACAGATGCCCTGTGCAGGAAAGCACAGAGTCGACTGTACTTCCTCAGAAGGCTGGCGTCATTCAATGTTTGTAGTGAGATGCTGAAGATGTTCTATTGGTCAGTTGTGGAGAGCGCCCTCTTCTTTGTGGTGGCGTGCTGGGGAGGCAGCATTAAGAAGAGGGACACCTCACATCTTAATAAGCTGGTAAGGAAGGCGGGCTCTGTCGTGGGCACAGAACTGGAGAGTATGACATCGGTGGCAGAGAGGAGGGCGTTGAGTAGGCTATGGTCAATCATGGTAAACCCTGAACATCCTCTGCACAGCACCATCCAGAGACAGAGAAGCAGCTTCAGCGGCAGGTTGCTGTCAATGCAATGCTCCTCAGTCAAGATGAAGAGATCATTACTCCCCAACGCCATTCGGCTCTACAATTCAACCACCAGGGGCAAAACATGTTAAGTGCCGGGGTTAGGACTGAGCTTAAGTTACCACTCAATGCACTTTAGTAAACTATATAAGAACTTTTTAAAAGCTAATTATTAATGTTTTTTGGGAGGGTGATTTTAGATGCATATCATATTTATACTGAGTTAAATACTATATGTAATTAGTTTTGCTACAATAAGTGTATGGGACACTGGAAAAATGTTGAATTTCCCCTTGGGGATGAATAAAGTATCTATCTATCTATCTATCTACCAATTACACAGCAGCCTTGTTGGAGGTGAAGAGAAAAATGCAGCAAGAGAAAACCATTGGGACAGCAGTGCAGCCTTGTTTGGTCCATGTCTTTGCAGAGTTTGGTTCTGTTCTGGACTCCATGATTAGTATCATGGCTTGCATATCATTTGCAGCAAGACAAATACAATCATAGAAGCATACTGCATGGAAGCAGGCCACGTAACTTACCATGACCACACCAACTAATGAGTGTCCTCCATATTAAACAAGAGAAAATCTGCAGTTGCTGGAAACCCAAGCAACACACACAAAATGCTGGAGGAACTCAGCAGTTCAGGCAGCATCTATGGAAAAGAGTAACAGTCGATGTTTCGGGCCGAAACCCTTTACCTGGTTATCAGTCCTGATAAAAAGTCTTGGTCTAAAATGGCAACACTTTTCTGTAGAAGCTGCCTAGCCTGCAGAGATCCTCCATATTAATTCCATTTTCCAGTAGTAGCCCTGCAAACTTCAATGTCAAGTATCATCTGAATATTGCCTAAATGCTGTCAATAACTCTGTTCTGTGACTTTCAGGTAGTGCACTAAGGATACCATTCTCTCAGTGAAACGGACTCCCTCAGATCCCCACTAATCTACTACCCCTTACTCTAGAACAGGGGTGGCCAAACTTTTGCATTCCATGCATCAACTTTTTCACTCACGAGTTCAGATGCGCCGTAAAACTCTTGTACCCCCATGCAATTCTTGTTAAAATATGTTAATATAGAACTTGTCTGTGAAAAAATCGCATCTGAACTTGTGTGTGAAAATAATTGACACATGGAATGTGAAAGGTTGGCCACCCCTGCTCCAGAACGTGCCTTCTAATTTCGTTCACTTCTGAAACAGAGAAAATATTCCTGTTTCTACCTTATCTGTAGGCTTCTTAATTTTATATACCTCTGTCATGACCTCTCTTAACTTCCTCCACTCCAATGAAAACAGACCTAGATTCTCCAATTTCTCCCTATAACTATAATCATCCATTGTAGATAATAATAACCTGGTGAATCTTCCACCACACTGCTCTCATCAGTAGACTGCTGCCACACCAGGTGGCTCAGACCAGGTGGCCCTTGACAAAACCACATTGATACACTCTGATACATCCCCACCTTTCCAAGTACTCACTAATCCTGTCATTCAGGATTTTTTCCAATAAATTCTCTACCCTGATGTTAGACTCACAGGTCTATAATTATCAACTTCTACTGCCCTTTTAGTAAAGGGGGATTATATTTGCCAGTTTCCATTTATCTGGTCATCGTTAGGTCACATCTGGATTTTCCAGTTGGCGGATGATTTCCCTGATTTATCTGGTACCACACTTTTTTAGTCATCAAACTTAAAGTACTTCAAGCAGTGCAATGAATATTTTTTGCTCATCACTAATTACATGGGGTGTTTGGTTAGGGTGGGGTTGACAATGTGGAGGGAGCCATTTTGTGTTTTTGAGTGATTTGACTGTTTTTCTGCAATTCCATGATTTATCTTCTCACAGCTGTGGTATGATTTACTGAGTATTTCTGGCATTCTCTGTTTTTGTGTTAGAATTCCAGCATCAGAAGTGTTGTTTTTTTTTTATTTTCATTAACTTTTCTTGATTTTACAAATGTACAGTTTCAAACGTCCCTCTAACAAGCCTATGGGTAATTAATGAAATCTTTAAATAGCAGATCCATGTTGTTGAAATGTGCTATTCCTGTGCTTAATCCAAACTGGGTGCTGATTACATATCTGTGACTCACTTTTACAGGAAAGCTGACATTGAGGCATAGTGAAGATTTGGATCATTCACATAGACCCAAAGGGCTTAGTTTGCTGATCAATTTAACACTCAAAATCAGGAATAATTTTCCATTGGTCAGGGTGTGAAGAATTTTCACTGGTGGAAACATGTATTAGCAGACTATTTGCTTGCCTCATACACCAGTGTTCTGTCCTCAGTTACCTGTTGAGGTAGCCATAACCTTTTACCAGGAGCTGATGTTGCCCAGTGGTGCCCAGCCTTCACGAGGCATTTCAACCTTTAACCACAACACTCCCTAGCTGGTGGGTCAGCAGTGGTGGCCAAGTCACTGCTCATCTGCTCCTGACTTCCAGCTGAACTCCTCTCGCCTGCTCCATAGGCTTCCTCACCCATCCTGTGAGCTGCTTGGTTTTTGCTCTTTTCATCAAGGCCCAGCTTGATGAATAATAATGATTTTCATGATCAATAATGATGATGATCAATAATATTAACTACTTGGAAAAAAATCCAGCATACTATTAAACTCCATGATCATCTCCTCCTATTCCATCTATATTCTAGATGGTCTGTTCTCTAGCATTATTGGATCCTAAGTCCATCTTGCTTCCTCCAGGTCCATGTTCCTGTAGCTCTTCCATCTGTTGTCAGTAACATTCACCACATATCCAGTTGCTATGTCTTCCCTGGCCAAGGTCATCTGGGTTCACTGCCCATGATTCTCTTCTCTTACAGTTCACTGCTTTAATGCTGATAGATTTAAACTGCCCCAGAATGACATCTTCACCCTTCTCCTTGATAAGGCATTTCACCTTTCTCCTCATAAGGCATTTCTCTCAGCGACTGCCACGCAGAATGGTCAATATTTATTCCTTTCAGGAATTCACTTCCAATATTGAACTATCCATCTACATTTGGGGCTAATAGCTGATCTCTATAAAGGAAGATAATAAAATTTCATTAACAATTGATCATTTGACATCATGACAAAGGAAAAAGAAGAAAATTGGATACCCCATTATAAATTATTAAATAACCCCCTATTCTCTCCGCTCACACACACAAATTACTTTTAGAAATCAATTTATTTTTAGTGTCTTGTATAATTTTCAATCTCTAGTTAAAGCATAAAATAAATTCACAGATTGTTATCTAGATCAGTCATTACAAAAAAATTTGAATTCAGCTCAGTGTTGTCACAAAAGCAATTTAGTAATGAATGATTTAATCAATTTTATCCTCTGCATCTGTTCCCAAGAGCATCAGGATAACATCTGGGGTATAACAAGATGTTCACTGCTAGCAAGACCATGTGCTGTGATGGATGAGCTTCCTATAATAATGAAGGATTCCAGGGAAAAATATACAGGAAATTAGATTTATAAACATGCATGTAAAGTGGAGGGTAGCTGTGCATCTTAATGTGGAAGTCTATGCATGTGAATATAATGCATCTCTGCGTGCGTGTATGTGTCTATGTGTGTATGAGACAAAGATACTTTTCCTTGGCATTAATAAGACCATTAGACATAGGAGCAGAATTAGGCCATTTGGCCCAAAGAGTCTGTTCCGCCATTCAATCATGGCTGATCCTTTTTTTTTCCTCCTCAACCTCATTTCCCAGCATTCTCCCCGTCACCTTTGATGCCATGTCCAATCAAGACCCTGTCGATCTCTGCCTTAAATACACCCAAAGCCTGGCCTCTACAGCTGCACATGGCAACAAATTCCACAAATTCGCCACCCTCTGGCTAAAGTAATTTCTCTGCATCTCTGTTTTGAAAGGGCAGCCCTTTTATCCTGTGGCTGTGCCCTCTTGTCCTAGACTGTCCCACCATGGGAAACATCCTTTCCACACCTACTCTGTATAGGCTTTTCAACATTCAAAAGGTTTCAATGAGATCCCCGCTCATCTTTCTAAACTCCTGCGAGTACAGACCAACAGCCATCAAACGTTCCTCGTGTGATAACCCCTTCATTCCGAGAATCATCCTGGTGAGCCTCCTCTGGACCCTCTCCAATGCCAGCAAATCTTTTCTAATATGAGGAGCCCAAAATTGTTCACAATATTCAAGGTGAGCCCTCACCAGTGCCTTATAAAGCCTTGGCATCACATCCTTGCTCTTGTATTCTAGACCTCTTGAATTGAATGCTAACACTGCATTTGCCTTCCTCACCGTTGACTCAACTTGCAAGTTAGCCTTTCAGGTGTAATTCACAAGGACTCCCAAGTCCCTATGCATCTCAGATTTTTGGATTTTCTCCCCATTTAGAAAATAGTCTGCATGTTTATGTCTGCTACCAAAGTGGATGAACGTGCATTTTCCAACATTGCATTTCATTTGCCACTTTCTTGCCCATTCTCCCAATCTGTCTATGTCTTTCTGCACCCTACCTGTCTCCTCAACACTACCTGCCCCTCCACCAATCTTTGTACATCTGCAAACTTAGCAACAAAGCCATCTATTTCATCTAAATCTATACAGCATAAAAAGAAGTGGCCCCAACACCAACCCCTGCAGAACAGCAATAGTCACTAGTAGCCAACCAGACAAGGATGCTTTTATTCTCATTCATTGTCTGCTTCCAATCAGCCAATGCTATAACCATGTTAGTTACTTTCCTGTAATACCACTGGCTCTTAACTTAGTAAGCAGCCTCATGTGTGGCACCTTGTCAAGGCCTTCTGAAAGTCCAAGTATACCGCATACTATTGTATATTATGTAATACTACATCCTATTGTAGTCTAGCCTACTTGTAATCTCCGCAAAGAATTCCAACAAGTTCATCAAGCAGGATTTTCCCTTAAGGAAACCATGCTGAATTTGTCCTATCTTTTCCTGTGTTACTAAGTAATGTACTCCATCACCTCATTCTTAACAACTGACTCCAACGTCTTCCCAATCACTGAGGAGAGGCTAATTGGTCTATAATTCCCTTTCTGCTGCCTTCCTCCTTTCTTAAAGAGTGCAGTGACATTTGCAATTTTCCAGTCCTCTGGCATCATGCCAGAGTCCAGTGATTTTTGGAAGATCATTGCCAATGCCGCCACAATCTCTAATGCTACCTCTTTCAGAACCCTAGGGAACAGTTCATCTGGTCCAGGTGACTTATGTACTTTTAGGTCTTTCAGCTTTTTGAGCACCTCCTCCCTTGTAATAGTAACTCTTCCCACTTCTCTTCCTTCACACACTACGACATCTGGCACACTTCTAGCGGAAATGTTTGGAAAAGAAGTCTGCATTATCCTTATGTACCTACACATGGTGGTCCTGATATAACATACTTTCTTAAATAAAAATTTGCACCGACATAATTTAACTTTTCCGACAACTGGGAAAGATGTTTCCGATTAGCATCATGGTTGAAAATGTATCTCATGAATCCTGAATGAGGAAAGAATTAGGTTTTATAATGATGACCTGCAGAATATGAAATGCCCACCCAGCCCCAAAGTTGTGCTTTGTGCATTAGAAATAGCCAATAAAAATGCGTCAGACAGCTTGCATTGTACAAGAAAACAAACTTCAGTGCTATCATTGTCCTCAGAGGGCAAGGAAAACACTTGGAATAAAAGGCTGAGAGTTTTGGTGAATGTTAAGTAACAGGTGGTGCAATTTGTCAACTAACACAAACAAGCTGAAGTCGAAGCAGTACTCAATGTTTGCTGTTCAGATCACATCTGAATTCTTTTAAATTTCCTTCTTGGGTTTAGTGATAAGTTAGTATTTCATTACATTGAGGGTTTATACAGGGACAAATAGTACCTTCCATTCCTTATTGCTGATACTACATCCCAATTATTTTCCTGAAGCCAATACGGACAAGTGCTAACAGTCAGTTGGCAAAGCATTAAATCCAATGATATTTAAAATATTGGTTCATTTTGGGGTTGGTTTTACTAAGGTCCCCTCAATCTTTTAGCTCCCAGTAATTGTTCAATGGGGGTTTCTATTCTCCATGAATTCACCAGAGTACTTTAATATTGGTCATTTTCTAATTTATAAATAGAATACATAATATCAATAAAAACACAAAATGCTGGCAGAACTCAGCAAGCCAGACAGCATCTATGGGAGGAGGTAGTGACAACGTTTCGGGCCAAAACCCTTCATCAGAAGTGAAGTAACAAGTTCATCAAGCAGGATTTTCCCATTCTCATGTTACTTCACTCCTTATGAAGGGTTTCGGCCCAAAACGTCGTCACTACCTCCTCCCATAGATGCTGTCTGGCCTGCTGAGTTCTGCCAGCATTTTGTGTTTTTATTTATTTCCAGCATCTGCAGATTCACTCGTGATACATAATATCAAGTCCACCCAAGCACTAAAAATTCTTTAACATGTTCAAGAGGATCCACCACACTGCAGTGGACACCATGAACTAGAAATGTGTTGCCGTGCTTTGAGCCAGATTCGTGTACAAATCTTGTGATAATAATCTCCCCCCCCCCCCCCCATAGAGGAAAGGAGGGCAAATCAAGGAAGAGCACTAGAGAAAAGACGACAGGGAAGAAATGATCAGAGGTCATGGAGAACACAAGGGGAGAGGGGAAGAAAGTTGATCTTGGGGTAATTTGTGGGTTAGGAAGAGAACCATGGCATGTTCAAAGGAAGAATGAAGTAAGTGAATTTTAATAGATTCAAATACTTATACGGTCTGAAAACATGCCCTTCAACTCAACTTGTTGATGCCTGTTAAAGATTATTGACAAGTTACAGAATTTTGTGCGAATATCAGATATTAATTCAAATGAGATCCATTCTCTAGTTCTTAATGTAAATTACAACCAGTAGTCATTTTGATGTTGATGGGGCCCTTTGCAAATAAGTAATACTGGCTGTGGAGCTCAAGCTGGCCCACAAGACACTGACTGGTAAGAGATACAGTTTGCAAAGCAAAATGACCATGAGATAGTCTCAGGTATCAGCCAAACGTTAAGCATTAATTGGTCTGCATCAAACCAGGAAACTATGGCTAAGTTATTTGCAACGTCATAAAAATTTCAACAAAGCTTAAAGACCAGACTGATATTGAGACTTAACACATGAAATTGCTGATTATTCAATAGTTGGGAGATAAGTGTACACAGAGAGTCAGACTTCACACCCTAATCTTGGGCAACTTGGTTTCTGTCCTCAGAAGGTTTTAGATTCTCTGTAAGAATTAGTTTATCCACACAAGGTGTTTGAACCTTCAGAGGTAGCTTGTCAATTACAATGTGCTTCCATTGTAAATGTATATGCACTGTACCATTTGTCAGACACAAAATATTGAATTGAATTGAATTGAATTGAATTGACTTTATTTCTTACATCCTTCACATACGTGGGGAGTAAAAATCTTTACATCTCCATCTAAATGTGCAATCATAGTAATTTATAATAAATAGAACAGTCAGTGTAACATAGAGTACACTCAAATCAGCGTGAGTTCATCAGTCTGATGGCCTGGTGGAAGAAGCTGTCCTGGAGCCTGTTGGTCCTGGCTTTTATGCTGCGGTACCGCTTCCCGGATGGAAGCAGCTGGAATAGATTGCAGTTGGGATGACTTGGGTCCCCAATGATCCTACACACACCTGTCCTTTTTACACACCTGTCCTTGTAAATGTCCCGAATCATGGGAAGTTCACAACTACAGATGCACTGGGCTGTCTGCACCACTTTCTGCAGAGTCCTGAGACTGAGGGAGGTACAGTTCCCATACCAGACAGTGATACAACCAATAAGGATGCTCTCAATTGTGCCCCTGTAGAAACTCCTTAGGATTTGGGGGGTCATACCAAACCTCTTCAACCATCTAAGGTGAAAGAGGCACTGTTGTGCCTTTTGCATCACACAGCTGGTATGTATAGACCACGTGAGGTCCTCAGTGATGTGGATGCCAAGGAACTTGAAGTTGTTTACCCTCTCAGTCGCAGATCCATTGATGTAAATAGGGGTTAGCCCATCTCCATTCCTCCTGTAATCCTGTAATCCTCCAGCAACTTTGTTTTTGCGACATTGAGGGAGAGGTTGTTTTCTTGACACCACTGTGTCAGAGAGATGACTTCTTCCCTGTAGGCCACCTTGTTATTGTTTGAGATAAGGCCAATCAATGTAGTATCATCAGCAAATTTAATTAGTAGATTGGAGCTGCGGGTGGCAATACTGTCATGAGAATACAGGGAGTAAAGGAGGGTACTCAGTACGCAGCCTTGTGGGGCTCCTGTATTGAGAATCAGAGTGTTGGAGGTGAGGGAGCCCACTCTTCCCACCTGCTGGCGATCTGACAGGAAGTCCAGGATCCAGCTGCACAAGGCAGGGTGAAGGCCGAGGTCTCTGAGCTTCTTGTCGAGCCTGGATGGAATTATGGTGTTGAATGCTGAACTGCAGTCCAAGAACAGCATTCTCACATAAGCATCCTTCTCCAGTGTGTAAGGACGGTGTGTAGAGCAGTGGCTATTGCGTCATCTGTCACTCGGTTGTGTCGGTAGGCAAATTGTAGGGGGTCCCGTTTGGGTGGTAGCAAGCTGCAGATGTAGTCCTTGACCAGCCTCTCAAAGCATTTGCTTATTATTGAGATGAGTGAGACAGGATGCCAGTCATTCAGGCATGTTGTCTTGGTCTTTTTTGGTACAGGGACAATGGTACTCTACACTGGGAGAGGGAGAGAGAGGTTAAAAATGTCTGTAAACAGACTTGCCAGTTGTGCTGCACACATCCTGTGTACTTGCCCTGGGATGCCATCTGGTCCCGCAGCCTTGTGACTGTCCACTCGTTGGAATCATCTGAATACCTCAGCCTCAGAGATGATCAGGTTGCAGGTTGTAATGATGGCTTTCCTCCGAGGCTCAGAGTTAGCGACATCGAACTGAGCGTAAAAGCAATTGAACTCATCTGGGAGAGAGGCCACAATGTTGGCGGCACCACAACGTCTGGCTTTGAAGTCTGTGATGGTATGCAGCCCTCGCCACAAGTCACGTCTGCTATTTGTTGTGAATCTAGACTCAGTCTTCTATCTACACTGTTGTTTCACAGCCTTGACAGGTTTGCGCAGATCGTAGCTGCTTTTCTTGAGCTCTAGTTGATCTCCGGTGAAGTAAGTTTGATGTCATGCTGTAAGTGCTGCTCACATGGAACTATTAATCCAGGGTTTCTGTTTGGGAAACCCTGACCGACTTCTAGGGGACAACATCATCGATGCACTTCAGATGAAGCATGTGACTCCATCAGGGAACTTGGAGACATCCTCATCATGGAAGACTTTCCAGTCGATGTCATCGAAGCTGTCCTGCAGCATAGAGGCCAACTGGTCAGACCAACAGTGGATTATTTTAACTATGGCTGCCTCTTGTTTCAGCTTCTGCTTGTATATCGAGAGGAGCAGGATCGAAGAGTGGTCTGATTTTCCAAAAGCTGGATGGAGGAGAGCTTTGTAAGCATTACAAAAGGCAGTGTAACAGTGGTCAAGTGTGTTATCTCTACAAGTGCTCACCTGGATGTGCTGACAAAACTTGAGAGATTTTTGTCAGTGACACTCAATTAAAGTCTCCGGCAATGATGAAGGCAGCTTCTGGATGTGCATTCTCCAGCTTGTTGATGGTCTCATACAGTTCCTTGAGAGCCAGGTCAATATCAGCCTGCAGTGGAATGTACACTGCTGTGATCATAACAGCCGTGAGCTCCGTAGGCAGCCAGTAGGGTCTGTACAGCAGCACCGGGTACTCCAGGTCTGGGGAGCAAAACGATCTGAGTGTATGCACATTCTGGGGATCACACCAAGCATTATTGACCATGAAGCATACCCCTCCTCCTTTACTCTTCCCAGAGAGGTTCTCGACCTGTCTGCCCGGAGCAGAGAGAACCCGGAGGGCTCGATGGAATGATCTGGTATCTCCTCCATCAGCCAGGTCTCCATGAAGCACAAAACGTTGCATTCCTTTGTTTCCCACTTATAGCAAACTTTGGCTCTCAGTTCACAAAGCTTGTTATCCAGGAACTGAACATTAACCAGGAATATGCGAGGGTGCGGCAGTCGATTTGCACGCCGTGTCAGCCTCACCAGGACACCGGTTCTTCTCCCTCGCCTCCGGCGCTTCTTCTGAAGTAGTGGCGGTGTAAGAGGAGAGTCTCCCATGGAGTGAGCAAGCAGGGGACCTCAGTGTTAGAAAGGAGCCACACAGTGGGTAAAGGTCATCTTTCCGATGCTCAGAAGGGCCAGTCTATTATATCTGATGTGACTATCAGATCAACGATGTCATTGTAACCATGGAAATTTTATTAAATCACCAGCTGTACCTTTGAACTTAAGGTATAAAAATGTGATATGCTTTGAAATTAGTTGTTTCTGCAGAAGAATGCCTGCTTGTAGGATGAATAAAGAATTCTGTATCACCAATGTCTGAGTCTCCCCGTTGACTTAGATCACAGTCACAACAATGATGACCAAGTTGTTTATCTAGTTCACTAATCCATTTTGTTTGCATTTGGCCCAAATCCCTCTAAATCGTTCCTATTCATGTGTCTGTCCAAATATTGTTTAAGTGTTGAGATTATTCCTGCCTCAATCACCTCCTCTAGCAGCTCGTTCCATTGACCCACTACCTTCTGTGTGAAAAAAATCAGATTGCTTATTACTATAGGTTTACTTAAGCTCCACTGCAGCTGCTCTCTTCTAAAAGGACACAGCCCCAACCATTCAATAATATTCTGTTACTGAGGGAATAACAATCCTGTACTTCCTGGTTTTCCTGGCTTTCAGTCAGCCTCCTGTTGCCTATATTTGTGGACTAAGCACCTCAGCAAAAGTCCTGCCTATGATGATCTCGGCATCATGGCCACTCTTCGGTGAATCCAACTGCAGAGCCAGCTGTTGTGTTTGATCAGTTACAAACTGCATCTGGACACTCTTCCTACTGGTATAGTCACTAGGGACACAAAAAGTTTCCCTGAGCACCTATAGTCTGCAGGAGAGACAGGTGACTGCCTTGATAGGTGTCTGGGAACCCACTAAGAATACAGAGGAAAATTAAAGATTTTTACCCAATCTCCTCACAGAAGCCTTTCTAAACAAAGTCTCAGTCTCAGTACTTCAGCCTCAAAACCATCACTCTCACAGTGGCTGAACTTAATTAACTGCTCAGCAATAGCTCACACAAAGTACACTGCAGATGCTGTGGTCAAATCAAGACGTACAAAAAAGCTGGATGAACTCAACAGATCAGGCAGTATCCATTGAAAGAAGCAGACAGCGGTTCGGGTCGAGACCCTGACGAGAGTCCTGATGAAGGGTCTCGACCCAAAACATTGACTGCTTCTTTCAACGGATGCTGCCCAACCTGCAGAGTTCATCCAGCTTTTTTGTACGTCAGCGATAGCTCAGTTCTTTTTAACCCACTCCTTTCCCCCTTTCTAAGTGGTGCCAGTCTGAAATTAATGAATTAAAGAACTGGGAGGTAGAGATAAGAGTGGTGTTATAGAGGGGAGACTGAGATGGTAGGATCGAGGAAAAGATTCGAATAAGCCATAGAACCATCAGCAGTGGTGGGAGTCCAGGGAGACATTTGAGGTGTAAGCTTTTCAAAGAGCAGGAAGGAGACTAAGGGGATGGAGTGGAGAATACTGGAGAAGAGATCATGAGGGGAAATAAAATACAAAGGCACCTGGCGAACACCATGGAAAGGGGCAAGGAATGAAAGATGACAACAAGCATAAAAAATCAGTGACAATTCGAATAATTGAATCCACAGGGCCATTATGGACCTGAGAAGGGTACTCGAGGTTTTGTGTTTAGAGAAGCTCCTAGAGCTGAAGTTGTAGACGGTGAATATGTACAAACAATCATGAATCTGACCTGTTGGATGTGTGTGTGCCCTGCCTTCACTCACAGACAGATGATTACATCACATGTTACAAACATCGTGCAAGGATTGAATTACCAAACAAATCTGTCACAATGTCTAAAGCCTGATTGTGGAAATCCTAGCAAAGAGTTTCCCTCCAAGTTGGAAATTGGGCCAGAGTTCTCAAGAGCAACATTCAATAGACAATAGACAATAGGTGCAAAAGTAGACCATTCGGCCCCTCGAGACTGCACCGCCATTCTGAGATCATGGCTGATCATTCACTATCAATACCCAGTCCCTGCCTTGTCCCCATATCCCTTGATTCCCCTATCCATCAGATATCTATCTAGCTCCTTCTTGAAAGCATCCAGAGAATTGGCCTCCACCGTCTTCCAAGGTAGTGCATTCCACACCTCCACAACTCTCTGGGAGAAGAAGCTCTTCCTCAACTCTGTTTTAAATAACTGACCTCTTATTCTCAATCCATGCCCTCTGGTACTGGACTCTCCCAACATCTGGAACATATTTCCTGCCTCAATCCTATCAAATCCTTTAATTATCTTAAACGTTTCAATCAGATCCCCTCTCAATCTCCTCAATTCCAGCGTGTACAAGCCCAATCTCTCCAATCTCTCTGCGTAAGACAGCCCTGCCATCCCAGGAATCAACCTAGTGAATCTACGCTGCACTTCCTCAACTGCCAGAATGTCCTTCCTTAAACCTGGAGACCAAAACTGTACACAATATTCCAGGTGTGGTCTCACCAGGGCCCTGTACAAATGCAAAAGGACTTCCTTGCTCTTGTATTCAATTCCCCTTGTAACAAAGGCCAACATTCCATTTGCCCTCTTCACTGCCTGTTGCACTTGCTCATTCACCTTCATTGACTGGTGTACTAGGACTCCTAGGTCTCTTTGCATTTCTCCCTTACCTATCTCTACACCGTTCAGACAATACTCTGCCCTCTTGTTCCTGCTTCCAAAGTGGATAACTTCACATTTATTCACATTGAATGACATCTGCCAAGTATCTGCCCACTCACCCAGCCTATCCAAGTCTCCCTGAATTCTCCTAACGTCCTCTTCGCATGTCACACTGCCACCCAGTTTAGTATCGTCAGCAAACTTGCTGATATAGTTTTCAATGCCCTCATCTAAATCATTGACATAAATCGTAAAGAGCTGTGGTCCCAATACAGAGCCCTGTGGTACCCCACTAGTCACCTCCAGCCAGTCCGAGAAACACCCATTCACTGCTACCCTTTGCTTTCTATCTGCCAACCAGTTTTCTATCCATGTTGAAACCCTGCCCCCAATGCCATGAGCTCTGATTTTACTCACCAATCTCCTATGTGGCACCTTATCGAATGCCTTCTGAAAATCTAGGTATACAACATCTACTGGCTTACCCTCGTCTAACATCCTTGTTACACTCTCAAAAAACTCCAACAGATTAGTCAAGCATGATTTGCCCTTGGTAAATCCATGCTGGCTTGGCCTAATCCTATTTCTGCCATCTAGATGTGCCACTATTTCGTCCTTAATAATGGACTCAAGCATCTTCCCCACGACTGACGTTAGGCTAACAGGGCGATAGTTCTCCGTTTTCTCCTTCCCTCCCTTCTTGAAAAGTGGGATAACATTAGCCACTCTCCAACCTTCAGGAACTGATCCTGAATCTAAGGAACATTGGAAAATGATTACCAATGCATCCGCAATTTCCTGAGCCACCTCTTTTAGAACCCTCAGGTGCAGACCATCTGGACCCGGGGATTTATTAGCCTTCAGTCCTACCAGTCTACTCATCACAGTTTCTTTCCTAATGTCAATCTGTCTCAATTCCTCTGATATCTTATGACCCTGGCCCATCCATACATCTGGGAGATTGCTTGTGTCCTCCCTGGTGAAGACAGATCTAAAGTACGCATTAAATTCTGTTGCCATTTCCCTGTTTCCCATAACAATTTCTCCCAATTCATTCTTCAGGGGGCCAACATTGTTCTTAACTATCTTCTTTCTCTTCACATAGCTAAAAAAGCTTTTGCTATCCCCTTTTATATTCCTGGCTAGACTGAGCTCATACCTGATTTTTTCTCTCCGTATTGCTTTTTTAGTTAAGATCTGCTGCTCCTTAAAACTTTCCCAATCATCTGTATTCCCACTCAGCCCTGTCATACTTCTTTTTCTTTAATGCTATACAATCTCTGACTTCCTTTGTCAACCACTGTGGCCCTTTTTCCCTCTTTGAATCCTTCCTTCTCATTGGAATGAACTGCTTTTTCATCTTTTGTATTATGCCCAAGAATATCTGCCACTGCTGATCCACTGTCTTTCCTGCCAGGGCATCCGCCCATTTAACTTTGGCCAGCTCTTCCCTCATGGCTCCGTAGTCTCCTTTATTTAATTGCAACACTGACACCTCTGCCCTTATCCCTCTCAAATTGTAGATAAAAACTTATCATGTTATGATCACTACTTCCTAATGGCTCCTTTACTTCAAGATCACTTATCAATTCCTGTTCATTACACATCACCAAGTCCAAAATAGCCTCGTTCCTGGTTGGCTCAAGCACAAGCTGTTCCAAAAATACATCCCTTAGACACTCCACAAACTCCCTATCCTGGGGTCCAGCACCTACCTGATTCTCCCAGTTCACCTGCATGTTGAAATCTCCCATAACGACTACATTACCTTTAGCACATGCCAATGTTAACTCCCTAATCAACTTGTACCCAATATCCACGCTACTGTTTGGGGGCCTGTACACAACACCCATTAGGGTCTTTTTACCCTTGCTGTTCCTCAGCTCAATCCACACAGACTCTACTTCCCCTGTTCCCAAGTCACCTCTTGCCAAGGACTGAATCTCATTCCTTACCAACAGGGCCACCCCACCCCCTCTTCCCATATTTCTGTCTCTACGATAGCACGTATACCCTGGTACACTCAATTCCCAGGCCTGATCCCCTTGCAGCCATGTCTCCGTTATCCCAACAATATCGTAGTTCCCCATTTTCATCTGAGCTTCAAGCTCATCTGCCTTATTTCTGACACTACGTGCATTCAAGTATAGAATTCTTAGCCCATTCCTCCTCTCTTTGCTTAAAAGACTGTCTACTGTACCTAACCCAGCTCCTTGAACTTCCATCGGGCTAATTGCACCCTGAATTTTGATGACCTTCTCAAGATCACCCAAACCTTCTACACATTTAATCCCATGCTCCTTCTGACCAACCTTCTGGATCTGGATCCCTGCCCCCTGCACATCTAGTTTAACCCCCCCCCCCCCGAGCAGCACTGGCAAACACTCCTGCAAGAATGCTAGTACCCTTCCGGTTCAGATGTAGACCGTCCCTTCGAAACAGATCCCAATGTCCCTGGAACAAAGACCAATTATCCAAAAACCTGAACCCTTCCTTCCTGCACCATGCTCTCAGCCTCGTATTCAAAACAGCACTGACCACAGCAATATCAATAAAGCGGAGAGGAGCCTGAAAGATAACTGAGAAGAGTGAATGACAAAGAGGGTTGAGGCCTAAAACTGAATGACGATTTTTCCTTCCTGATCCTGAGTGCAGGCAATTATGGAGAGTCTCATCAGGTAAAGATGCTATATTTAAACCTTGTATAGACTTGGCTTCACAATGAATTAGAAGCACTTTTTTTTATCCCCCCATCTGGTCTCAGTTTGATTGCTTCCATTACTTTGGACATGCTTGAGGTTCTTCTATGATTGTTCATATCCTTCTTTTCAGCAATATTACTTAATGGGCCAGTTGCAGTCATAAATGGATACAGCTATAGTTCATTATTCAGGCATTGTAATCCATCTATTAAAGAAAAGGAAAAGTATGTTTATACAGCATCACATTTTCAGAAATGATTCAGTGACATGGAAATAACTACTTTTAAATGGACTAATCTATTATGTAGGCAAATAGACCCAGCACTTATCAGTCTTGGTACATTGACTTGAATGGGACAAATGCTTGCTGAAGTACTTCCTTCCACCATAATAGAAGAGCAGGAACTGGACTTCTTGTTCTCAAAGTCCTAAGTTAAAGTAAATTTATTATCAAAGAACATATACTGTGTATTGCCATATACAACCCTGAGATTCATTTTCTTGCAGGCAATCACAATAAATACAAGAAACACAACAGAATCAAGAAAGACTGGACCCAATTGGGCGGACAACAATCAATATGCTAAACAGACCCACAAACTGTGCAAATGCAAAAAGAAAGAGAAAAGAGGAAATGATAATAAATAAGCAATAAGTATTGAGAACCTGATATGAAGAGTCCTTAAAAGTGAATCCAGTTCAGTGAGAACAGTTCAGTGATGGGGCGAGTGAAGGTGAGTGAAGTTATCCCCACTGGTTCAAGACCCTGGTGGTTGAGAGGTAACAACAGTTCCTGAGCCTGGGTGTGTGGGTTCTGGGGCTTCTGTACCTTCTTTCTGATGGCAGTACCAAGAAAACAGTGTGGCCTGGATGGTGAAGGTCCTTGATAATTGTAAGTTGTATTCAGACCCACAAAGAGTAGTAAGGATGTGGCCGACAATTTACAATGAGAGATAGAAAATGCATGCCAAAAGGGTGATGTTACAATAGTCATGGGGGACTCCAACATGCACGTAGATTGGGAAAATCAGGTTGCTGATGGATTACAGGATGGGGATTTTCTAGAATGCCTACAAGATGGCTTTTTAGAGCAACTTGTGGTTGAACCCACTGGAGGATTCTGGATTGGATGTTGTGCAATGAACCAAAGTTGATTAGAGAACTTAACGTAAAAGAACCCTTAGGAAAAATGATCATAATATGATGGAATTCACCCTGAAATTTGAGAAGGAGAAGCTAAAGTCAAATGCTTCAATATTACAGAGTAGTAAAGGCAATTACAGAGGCATAAGAGAGGAGTTGGCCAGAATTGATTGGAAAAGGATACGGCAGGGATGACAGCAGAGCAGCAATGGCTGGAATTTCTGGACGCAATTCAGAAGCCACTGGATATATAGATTTGAATGAGGAAGAAGTCTAAAGACAAGATGACTCAGCCATGGCTAACAAGGGCAGTCAAAACCAACTTAAAAGCCAAAGGGAGTGCATACCATAGAGCAAAAATTAGTGAAAGTTAGAGGATTGGGAAGCAACAGAAGGCAACTATAAAAGTCACTAAGAAGGTAAACATGGAACACAAAGTAAGCTAGCCAATAATATTAACGAGGATACAAAAAGTTTCTTCAGATACATAAAGTGTAAAACAGAGCCAAGAGTGGATATTGGGCCACTGGAAAACAATGCTGCGGAGGTAGTAATGGGGACGAGGAAATGGCAGATGAACTGAATAAGTACTTTGTATCAGCCTTCAGTGTGGAAGACACTCGCAGTATGGTGGAAGTTTACAGGTGTTAGGGGTCAAGAAGGGTGTGGTTACCATTACTAGAGAGGTTTCTTGAGAGATTGAAAGGTCTAATGGTAGATAAGTCACCTGCACCAGATGGAGTACACCCCAGTGTTCTGAAAGAGGTGGCCGAAGAGACTGTGGAGGCATTAGTAATGATCTTTCAAGAATCACTAGATTCTGAATAGCTGTGGAAGACCATAAAATTGCAAATGTCTCTCTACTCTTCAAGAGGGGAGAGAGACAGAAGAAAGGAAACTATTGGCCATTTAGTCTGACCTCAGTGGTGGGAAGATGTTGGAGTCCATTATTAAGGATGAGGTCTCAGGGTACTTGGAGGCACTGGATAAAATAGGCCTTAGACAAGCTGCCACACATGAGGCTACTTAAGCTACAAGCCCATGGTTTTACAGGAAAGATTCTAGCATGGATAAAGCAGTGGTTGATTGACAGAAAGTAAAGAGTGGGAACAAAGGGAGTATTTTCTAGCTGGCTTCCAGTGACCAATAGTGTTCCCAAGTGGTCTGTGGTGGGATCATTTTTTTTTACATTATATGTCAATGATTTGGATGATGGAATTGATGACTTTGTTCCAAAGTTTGCAGATGAAATGAAGCTAGGTGGAGGTGCAGGTAGTTTTGACAAAGTAAAGAGGCTACAGAATGACTTAGACAGATTAGGAGAATGGGCAAAGAAGTGGCAGATGTAATACAGTATCAGGAAATGTATGGTCATGCAGTTTGATAGAAGGAGTGAAAGTCTGACTATTTTCTACATGGAGAGAAAATACAAAAAGCTGGTGCAAAGGGACTTGGGAGTCCTTGTGCAGGATTCACTGAAGGTTAATTTGGAGGTTGAGTCTGTAGTGAGGAAGGCAAATGCAATACTAGCATTCATTTTAAGAGGAATAGAATATAAAAGCAAACCTGTAATGTTGAGGTTTTATAAATCACTGGTGAGACCTCAGTTTGAGTTTGTGAGCACTTTTGGGCCCCATATCTTCGTAAGGTTGTGCTGAAACTGGAGAGGTTCAAAGGAGGTTCACGAAAATTATTTCAGGATTGAATGGCTTGTCACATGAAGAGTGCTTGATTGTTCTGGACCTATGTTCACTAGAATTCAGAAGAATGAAGGTTGACTTCATTGAAACCTATCAAAAGACAAAAGGCATTGATAAAGTGGATGTGGAGAGGATGTTTCCTGTGGAGAGAGAGTTTAAGATCTGAGGACACAGCCTCAGAATAGAGGGATGTCCTTTAAGAATGGAAATTAGGAGGAATTTCTTCCACCAGAGAGTGGTGAATCTGTGGAATTCTTTGCCACAGGCAGCTGTGGAAGCCAAGCCTTTATGTATATTTAAGGCTGAGATTGCTAGATTCTTGGCTGGTCAGAACCTGAAGGGATACGGGGAGATGGCAGGAAATTGGGGCTGAGAGGAAAATTGAATCAGCCATAATGAAATGACAGAGCAGACCCGATGGGCCAATTGGCCTAATTCTGTTCCTATATCTTATGGTCTTATAACGGATGCTGCTTTCCATGTAGTGGTGGAGAGTATGTGTGAAATCCACAACACATTATTTATCAATCCTAACCAGGAGTGCAGAAAGTGCTGCCAATTCTTTGAGCTCAAACTGTAAGTTTATGGAGAGAATGGAATTATTACAGTGCTTCTTCAAGAGGCATTCACTATATTGTTACAGAAAGAGCAGAAGGTGAGGTGTGTGTTGCCATTACATAGGATAGAAGCAGAATCTTGGTAGCGCAGAAATCTTCCCAAGTAAGTAGCACTTTCTAATTAACTTTCAGATTTGAATACCAGGTTGGGTGAATCATGCAGTATCAATCAAGCCCCCACAGGCAGGGCAGGAATATGAATGTAGAAACACAGTACACACAGTGGATCACCAGTTAGGGCTAAGCTGAACATTCCAAATTATGCTTCCCAAATGGTACATTGATAAAGTAAATATTATCACCTGTAACCCTGGATGTCCTGCTAGATACTGCACAATCAAAATCAGGCTTATTATCACAGTCTTATATGATGCGAAATTTATTCTTTTACAGCAGCAGTACTGTGCAAAACACAAAAATGACTATAAATTACAAAACAAGTGAAGAGTGCAAAAAGAGGAATAGAAAGATTGGATTCATGGGCCATACAGGAATATAATAGCAGAGGGGAAGAAACTGTTCCTCAATCATTTTTTCTGTGGGTCTTCAGGTTCCTGCATCTTCTCTGAGATGACAGTAATGAGAAGATGGTGGTGGAGGCCATTGATAAAAGGTGGATGTTGCCTTCTTGAGGCACTGCCTCTTGAAGATGTCCTCAGTGGTGGGCAGATTTTTTCCACGATGGAGCTGGCTGATCCTACAACCCCTGCAGATGTTTATGATCCTGTGCATTGAAGCCTCCATAGTAGGTAGAATGTTCTCCAACATACATCTAGATAAATTTACAGGAGTATTTGATGTCATACCGAATTTCCTCAAATTCCTGATGAAATAGAGCCACTGGCATGCCTTCTTCATGATTGGATCAGTGTGTTTGGCCCAGGACAGATCCTTGGAGATGCTAACACCAGAACCTTAGAGCTGCTCTTCCCCTTTTCCCCACTGACCACTCAATAAGAAATTATAATCCTTGCAAGGACATTGTAGAAAGTGAGTTGAGGAACTTCAAACGGAGTTTCAGGAATTACAAATATGATTAAAACCACAAATCAAAATATCTTTTGGATTATTCTGAAAGGCATGTATTTGAAACAAGTAAACAGTAGAGAAAAACGTGTAGCTGGAATACTGAGGGTTTCAGATTTCCAGAGGACTGAAGCTAATTCTGGGAGAGTAGATATCTCTGCACAATGGGCAAGTGGCTTCTGCATGACTCAAGATCAATATCCTTCTTTAATGATTAACTGATACTTATAAGCAGAGTTTAAATAGTAAACACCTGCATGTACCAATGGTGCTGAGTTGGAAATGGTTGAGAGCTTTAAATTCCTTGGTGTAAATAGCTTGCCTTAGGGCAAGCACTTAGATGCAATGGACAAGAAAGCACACCAGTGCCTCTTCTTCCTCAGAAGGCTCAAGTAATTTGCCATGTCCCTGATGGCACTCAAAAGTTTTTATAGATATACTGTAGAGAGGATTCTATCTGGATGCATCACAGCTTGATATGGCAGCTGATCTGTCAATACCAGAAGAAATCACTGAGATAGTGAATACAGCCCAGTCTGTCATGAAAACAAGCCTCCCCTCCACTGACTCGGCTTACACTTCCCACTTCCATGGGAAAGTAGTCAACATAATCAAAGACCCTTCCCACTCCGGTCATTTTCTCTTCTCACCTCTGCTGTTGGGCAGAAGATACACGAGTTTGAAAATATGCACCACCATGTTCAATGTTGAGCATGTGACTTCAGGTAAGATGCCAGTGCATTCAGATAAAGCGGCTTCTATGGGGTCAACCAAAAGTGTTATTGTCTTTTTGAAGGTATTATTTATGATCACAAGACCCTGCAGGTTCACTCCGTCAGTGAGTTGCTCATTGGCCAAGAAAATGAAGGAGCTGGACTTGGTACGGACCATGATGTTGCTTGCGACAGAGAAGCATAGGTGCGTGATGGGGGTGTGCAGTCTTACAGCAAGTGATTGGCTTAGTCTCTTCTCTTGTGATCACAAAACACTGTTGGACACAGGTAGTTCAGAATGCTGCAATAGGGGTGGATGCCAGGGGAGCTGCGTGACCACAGTTGGTCTCAAAAAGAGGTGTTGCCTGTTTTGCAACCACCCAAGGAGAGGCATAGGTGTCGGGCACTCCACCGGAATGCTGGAGGGGGTATGATGCGACATCCATGCTGGAGTCAGTGTTCACTCAGCAGAAGACAAGCTATCATGTGTATGACTGAAGACTGCTGCAACATTCATGGACCCAGGGACATACTATATTTTTTGTGTGACTGCATTTTACTGGTAACTTACAGAATATGTATTTGCTATCTTATATGCCTTGCGCTGTATATGACTATGGCACTGTGTTTTGCACCTTGGCCCCAGAGTAATACTGTTTCATTTGGCAGTATTCATGAGTAATCGCGTAGAGTTGAATGACAATTGAATATGAACTTGAACTTGAAGAACTGCTTCTGTCCTGTTGTTATAAGACACTCGCATGATAAACAAGAATTCTTGATCTCTCAACCCATCTTGTCATGACCTGAGCACCTTATTTTCATACCTATACCCCACTTTCTCTGCAACTGTAACATTATTTTATGCATTCTGTTAATGGCTTTTTTTGTAGTGGCTTGATGTACTTATGATTGGGATGATCTGTCTAGATAGCATGCAAAACAATGTTTTTCACAGTATTCTAGTGTATGTGACAATAATAACCCAAAAACCAATCACCCGAATGATTCACTGAATCACAAGAAGATTACTGTGCAAGGAGTTACCATTTAGTCCATCAAATCAATGCTGCCCACTATAAAAGCAATCAAGTTGTTTCTGCAACCTCCAAGTCCTTACTGAGTTGCCTTTTTAATGCCACAATTGAATCTGCTTTCACTACTGGCAACCACTCTAACCCCACCATTACTCCTAGGAGTGGCACCCATGAACTAACCATTTGGACAATAAACATTCACCATGGCACCTCCCTTAAAAGAAAAATGTAGCAGTCCTAAACAAAGATAAAGTGGTTAAGAACCTCACTTATGAGGAGAGATTAGAAAGTAACAAGTATGACTGCTTAGAATAGAAGAGGTTCGTAAGTGACCAAATAGGGTTTTCATGATGATTTGAGAACTTTGTAGAGTATATGAAAAAAACCAATTCCCTCTGGAAAATGGAACCATTACTAAAGGTCAGAAATTCATAATTATCAGCAAATAATCTAAAAGGGAATGTTTTACTTTATCAATTGGATCTGGAAAATTATACCTGAAATGATTATGAAAGCTGATTTCATGTACAATTTAACAGGAAGCTGTGCAGGTATTTGAGAATGAGAGCAAACATGGTTGGAGACAAAACTGCATGGAACATCATGTCGAAATGAGCTAAATAGCCACCATCTGTGCTAGCATCAGAAAAAAACACTAATCATGCACAAAGATCTGCCTGAGCCGCTTGAAAAATTACTTTAAGTATTTCACCTGAAGAATAGTTCACATTATCAATGCTCAAATGGTATACCAGCCTCATTCATCTATTCAAGTACTAGAAGGAGGCTTAAATTGGCCACCTTCTCTCTCAGAGAGCAAATTAGTACCGCCTGCGTCAAACCAGCACTCTGCTATGCATAATTCAGGTAGAACAAAGGTTTGTGATTCTCATTTACATGACTTGGCAAATTGAATATTTTGCCAAGTGTTGAGCAAAAGATCTTAATGTGAAGCATCATATTGTTTAAAATTTATCAAAGGATGGGTCTTTGAAAGATGGACTTTTGTTTGCGTTTTCTGTTTTGCATTTGTCCACAAATGCTAATTTCTTAACAGTGGTTTGAAGTTCAAGCACACAATACAAATAAAGCTAATTACTTTACATAGGCAGCATGATTATGAAGAGGTGTCCATTGATTGGAGATTACTTGGAAAACAGCTCAGTGTCTGTTCTATATAGTTGCCTTCATTTGTCAGGATGTAAATTATCTTTATTGGATTGCAAAAATATAGACATATGAGGATAAGACTACAAAAGATTTTTTTGTGCTAATGCTATTCTCCTAACCTCAGCTGGTTGTAAATTCAGTTCTTTGACATATTTCTGCCTTTTCTAGACATAATTTCATTTGACTTGGTCGAACTTTCTCTCTGAAGGCCACAGCCTACATGAAGTCTCTCATTTGAATGGGACAAGGATTTAAGAAAGTGTCATTCAGAAAACTTCTTCCAGGTTGAGGCACTTGTAATGTGAAGTTTCAAATTCAGAATTCTAAACACTGATTGCATTTGTGCTGTGCTTATATTTCATAGACTTTCAGCCTTCAAGATTTCCCAGCATTATATTCCAACCTAATTCCATTTATTACTGACTATGCAAGTTTGCCAAATCTTATTTCATTTAGTGTGTTGGAAAGAAAGCTATGTCATAAGAAGTTGGTTGTTTCTGGCTTGAAGCCAGGAACAAACATCAAAAATTATCTCTGAGGATTTCAGTTTTGCCATGTCAAGGCTCCTTCAAATTCACCCAAAGGATGGTTGGACAAAAATCTACTTTAGCTGAAATAAAGAATTAAATATCTCAGGGCACGATTCAAATTCTTGGCTAACAAAACTATTCGATTCTGCTGAAAAACATTTACAAAATATATATTTCTCAAATGCCAAAAGCCATATGCTGCAAAGAACTTTTCCACTCATCAATCTTTCCTCAAAGCTTGAAAGAGGATATGATCCTAATAGGGCATTTTTAAACATTTTAATTAACATTGTAATAAAAAAGTAGGTTCAAGACCTGTTTTATTACTTGCTGTTAATTCACTTAAGAATGAAGAAGACATCTGGTGTTAGCTAATGGGTATTTCTTGGGGCAGTTCCATAAAGTCAATTTCTATGTTGATATTCAGGTATTATATTAACACAAGCAGATCCACCAAGCCTTGGGAAAGAAAGCTGTAGCCAATATTTTTATTCTGACTTTTGTTAGTGCTAACTGTTGGCAGAGTCATATATTGTGTTTATGGCAGCAGATGACATTAGAGCTGGGTTCTGTCTACACAGACATGCATATGTTGAGAAGAGATAAACATAACACCATGTACCAAGATAAACACCAGTAATTTAAATACTTTTTAAGAAAAAAAATGCTACTTTAGTGTTGCCTATATTCCAAGCTTTTCCTAGTTGTAAGATGGAGCAAGCACTGTTCTAATAGATAGATACTTGAAAATGTGTGCGCTGGTAAATTCTGGCGGTGGCACAGTAACGTAATGGTTAGCACAACGCTTTACAGTACAAGGGACCAAGGTTCAATTCCCACTGCTGCCTGTAAGGAATTCGTGCATTCTCCCCATGACCGCATGGTTCTTCAGTTTCCTCCAGCAGTTCAAAGACATATCATTTCGTAGTGTTACGAAATCCCGTAACTGGATCACTTACCAGCAAAGATAGAGAGGTCCGTTGAAGTCTGATGGTACTATTTTTAAAAGTATTTATTGATAAAGGGCACAAAAATAAGATTAATGCAAACATACAGATAATATACGTTGTCAATACTAAATCTAAAGTGTGGGTATAATAATAACCAATAAGAAATAGCTCTATCTTTGTCTAGGGGATAATGTATTGTCCAATGGAAAGATAACAGTCACTGTTAGTTCGTTCAAGCTGCAGCGTTATTGGGTTTATGAGCGAGGCGTTTTAAACTTGCCCAGGTCTTTTATGATGCCAATCCGTTGAGTCAGGGGAGTGGGTTCCCCGTTGTTAGCTAAAAGCCATTTTCCGTGGTTCCAGCCACTAATTCCAGCAACGGAACTGAATGCACGTGGCCTCCTTCAGATGACTTCCTGCTGTTACGTGGTCGCTTAACGTTTCTTCTGGTGCGACTGAGGGACTGTTCCTACAGACCCTCTTTTATCCTGACTCGCAGGGTTGTAGATGTCAATCAGGTTGGGGGTGTGCACTCTCTCCCTCAACCAGCCCACTTTGCCTGAGGGCGTTCACATAGTATAGTAGCCCAATCCACAAATTGGTCTCCAAGAGACAATGGCCATGTCCCGTAGCTTTACATCGTCGGGGAAACGAGCCAGTCTGCACGTCTCTTCTCCCATTTCCTGGGCCCCTTGACCCAACCCAACAGTGATCTTGTGATTCTCACAAAGGAGGGGGCTACGGACATAACAGTAGGTTAATTAGTCATTGTAAATTTTCCTGTGATTAGGCTAAGATTAAATCTGGAGATTGCTGGGTGGCAAGGCACAAAGGGCCAGAAAGGCCTGTTCCACACTGTACCTCAGTAAATAAATAGATTGATATATTCATCAACACCTCACTTTTCACTTCTGCAATAAAGTATTTGTTACTGAAATTAATAGTTTCACAATCTTGGCTGCCATCTTATTTTTGAATACTTTAAGTTTTTAATAATATCATATCCTTTATTTCCAGGAAATGCAGAAGAAATAGCTAAAAAATATAAAAAGTCTACTGTCCATTTTAATTCATTCATCCATCCTGAATCCTACATACCCGTACAGTAGGATCCAAATGATTTTGATCTAATTCAGAATGCTTTTATGAAAATCAATTGCACGTGGCGATCACAAAGAATGGAGAGAATTCTATCTTCTGCTGATAGTGTGTAACAGATAATTAGTGTGTTTTATATATCACTCCTTATTTTCCCTTCTAGGCAAAATTTGTAGGTGAGCCACTGTCAACAAAAGATGTAACAACTCTCTTGGATGAGGAATTTACTAATTTCAGTTGTACATTTATAATTTATTAGAACATAATTAATTAATTAGTAATGTTTTATACTGTGACTAATTTTATTTGTCACAGTATAAAACAGAATTCCAGATTTTTCCCTTCTAGTCCCTTTATTATCTCATTTAAATGGAACAGAAATGAGTGATCTGAGACATAACTAGGCATCTTTTCACTTTACAGAGATTGACCAACTGTTTAATACCCCACCAGTATTACACTCAGTCATAAAAGGAATAGCTGAAGACTACATTGACCAATTCACACTCTAGGTTTACATTTTTAATAGGTTTGCTTTGATAGAATATGCTAATTAATTAACAACTGTACACAAATATAATTATATATGTGTAATGCCCTGGTTCATATTTTTATTGTTATGCTGCATGTATTTCATTCAGCAGTTCTGTAAGAGCTGTCTGTTCTGCTGTCAGCCTGTTTGGGTTATTGTTGAAGATAAGGGATGAGGAGGAACATGTGCCATCCAGTTAGGATGGTAGAACTGAGGGGAGGTTTCTCTGGTGAGGGACACTAAGGTTGGGCTTGGGGTTTTAAGGTTTGGCTGGAGATGATGCTGGAGAGAACAGGTTGTAAGATTCAACCCGAAGCGGGACAGTAGATCGATGAAGCCAGGGGCAATGATCAGTTGAGGATCGGTGAATATGGTGAAACGTTGAACTCCAGCTTGTGCACATTTGACTATTTAATTAAAATGGGCCCTTTTCTTTTTGTTTTTCTTTACTAACCCTTCAGCTGAGTTAAGATAATTATAACACCTTCAATTGTATGGAGTGTACTGTCTATCATTTCATAGCATTAATTTGTAACAGGATATCAAATTACACGGCATCCACACACACCGGGGTTTGGGGTGGGAGAGCCGTCTCAATCTCACGAGTTTGGCAGGAATGGAGAGTGTCTTCCTTGGACTTACCCAGATGAGGAAGCCACAGGGGTTTCATATGCTTAGAGTTAGGGAGCTTGCATGTATGCTCAGTTAGATCACTTTCACTAACATATGATGAGCATTATGATAGTTCTAGGCCTGTACTCATGGGTGTTTAGAAGAATGAGGGGTAATCTCATTGAAGTTTATCAAATATTGAAAGGCCTAGATAGAGTGGATATGGAGAGGATGTTTCCTATGGTGGAGGAGTCTAGGACATGAGGCCACAGCCTCAGAATAGAAGGAAATCCCTTTAGAAGCAAGTTGAGAAGAAACTCCTTTAGCTAGTGTGTGCTAAACCTGTGGAATTCATTGCCACAGACAGAAGTGGAGGGCAAGTCATTGGATATATTTAAAGTAGAGGTTGATATGTTCTTGATCAGTAAGGGCATCAAAGATTACAGGAACAAGGCAGGAGAATGGGGTTGAACGGAATAATATATCAGCCATGATGGAATGGCAGATTGGCCATCTATTCAAGGGTACACCCTCTGGTCTTGACTGTCCTACTAATGGAAACATCCTGTCTACATACACTCAGTCCAAGCCTCTCAATATTCAGTATGTTTTAATGAGATTCCCCTCCCGCCCCTCATTCTTCTAAACTCCAGACCCAAAGCCATCAAAAGCTCTTCATGCATACAGGTAGTGTTGAAGAAACAGGTAGGATGCAGAAGGACTTAGACAGATTGGGAGAATGGGCAAGAAAGTGGGAAGTGAAATACAATGGTGGAAAATGCATGGTCATGCACTTTGGTAGTAGAAATAAATGTGCAGACTATTTTCCATACAGGGAGAAAATCCAAAAATCTGAGATGCAAAGGGACTTGGGAGTCCTTGTGTAGAACACCTTAAAGGTTAACTTACAGGTTGAGTCAGTGGTGAGGAAGGCAAATGCCTTGTTAGCATTCATTTCAAGAGATCTAGAATACAAGAGCAAGAATGTGATAGTGAGGCTTTATAAGGCGAGTATTGGGAATAGTTTTGGGCCCCTCATCTTAGAAAAGATGTTTGACATTGAAGAGGGCCCAGTGGAAGTTCACGAGGATGATTCCAGGAATGAAAGGGTTGTAAAGCTAGTCAGCTCCATCTTGGGTATTAGCCTACAAAGTACCCAGGACTTCTTCAGGGAGCAGTGTCTCAGTAAGGCAGCATACATTATTAAGGACCTCCAGCACCCAAGGCATTCCTTTTTCTCACTGTTATCATCAGGTAGGAGGTACAGAAGCCTGAAGGCACACACTCAGCGATTCAAGAACAGCTTCTTCCCCTCTGCCATCCGATTCCTAAATAGACATTGAACCCTTGGACACTACCTCACTTTTTTTTAAATATGCAGTACCTGCATTTCCATTCTTTTCACCTTTTAAAATCTATTCAACATACATATACTGTAATTGATTTACTTATTTATTTTTTTAAATTTAATTTATATTGTTTTATACGATGTTTTGCATCGAACTGCTGCTGCTAAGTTAACAAATTTCACATCACATGCCGGTGATAATAAAACTGAGTCTGATTGAGGAATATTTAATGGCTCTGGGTCTGTACTCACTGGAATTCAGAAGGATAAGGGGGGGATCTCATTGAAACCTTTTGAATGTTGAAAGGCCTAAAGAGAGGAGATGTGGAAAGGATGTTTCCCATGGTGGGGGAGACTAGGACAATAGGGCATAGCCTCAGGATAGAGGGGTGTCCTTTCAAAACAGAGATGCAAAGCAATTTCTATAGCCAAAGGGTTGTGAATTTGTGGAATATGTTGCCACATGCAGCTATGAAGGCCAGGTCATTAGGTGTATTTAAGGCAGAGATTGATAGGATCTTTATTGGACATGGCATGGTTATGGGGAGAAGGCCATATACGGGCACTAAGGAGAGGGGAAGAAAGGATCAGCCATGATTGAATGGTGGAGCTGACTTGATGGGCCAGATGGCGTAATTCTTCTCCT
This sequence comes from Hypanus sabinus, assembly GCF_030144855.1. Lineage (NCBI taxonomy): Eukaryota > Metazoa > Chordata > Chondrichthyes > Myliobatiformes > Dasyatidae > Hypanus > Hypanus sabinus. The sequence continues at coordinate 40,718,502 of NC_082716.1, read as the reverse complement.
ATATCTTATGGTCGATGGTCTACATTCATTCCCAGGATCATACCGTAAACTTCCTCTCATCCCTTTCCACTTCCAGCACATCCTTTCTTAATTAAGGGTCCAAACCTGATCACAATACTTTAAATGTGGTCTGACCAATACTTTATAAAATCTCAGAATTGCATCCTTGCTTTTAGATTCTAGTCCTCAGTAAGTAAATGGTACTATTGTATTTGACTTCCTTACTACCGACTCAACCTGCAAATTAACCTTTGGGGAATCCTGAACTAGGACTCTCAAGTGCCTTTGCTCCTCTAATTTTGGAATTCACTCCCTATGTAGAAAACAGTTTATGCTTTTATTCCTTCTACCGAAGTGCATGGTCATACATATCCCTACACTGCATTCCATCTGCCGTTTCTTTGCCCATTCACCTAATCTGTCTAAGTCCTTCTGCAGACTTTCTGATACAAAGCCATCAATTCCATCACCCAGATCATTAATATATAACATGAAATATAGACCGAACACCAACCCCTGTAAACACCACTTGTCTCTGGCTGCCAACCAGAAAAGGCCTTCTTTATCCCCTTTCTTTGTCTTCTGCCAGTTGGTCAATCTACTTTCTGTGCTAATATCTTTCCTGGAGAACCATGGACTCACATCTATCTTATATATCGCACCTTGTCAAAAGGCTTATGAAAATCCCAGTAAATAGCCATAGACTCTCCTTTGTCTATCCTGTTATTTCCTCAAAGAATTCCAACAGATTTGTCAGGCTAGCTTTCCTTTTAAGGAAACCATACTGGATTCGGACTATTTTATTGTGTGCCTCCAAGAATGCCGAAACCTCATAATGGACTTCCCAACCACTGAAATCAGGCTAGCTGGCCTATCATTTCATATCTTTTGCCTCTCTCTCTTCTTAAGTTGTGGCATTACATTTGTGAGTCTCTGGTCCTCTAGAATAATACCAGAATCTAGTGATTCTTGAAAGATTACTAATAATGCCTCCAGAACACTCCCTTCAGCTATCTTGTTCAGGACCCTGGGTTATAGCCCATCTGGTCCAAGCAACTAATCTACCTACAGACCTATCAGCTTCCCATGTACTTTCTCCCTAGTGATAGTGACTACATTGACTTCTGTCCCGTGGCACTCTCAAATTTCTAGCATGCTGTTGGTGTCTTCCACAATGAAGACTGATACAAAATGATTATTCATTTCATCCACCATTCCTTTGTTCTACAATATTACCTCTCCAGTGTCATTTTCCAGCAATCCAATGTCCACTATTGTCTTTATTTTACTCCTTACATATCTGAAAAATACACCATCTCATTTTAATGATCAATGGCATCTCAATTCAAATGCTCATCAAGGTACTTCTTAAATGTTTTAAGAGTTCATGCATCCACCATTTACTTAGGAGGCATATTTTGTTGAACAATTTTGTGTCACCCTCATTCCTCTTTTTTAAAAATCCATAAATGATCTTCCATTGTGAAGTTCCCAGAACAGCATAGTTACTTTTTCGTTTGTAATACTGTGTCTCACTTTTAGTCTACAATACCATATTAATCTGCTAGTAAAAGATACTGCAACAGCCAGCTTCTGTCTAATAGCTGTGACCTCACTAGTTAGCACTGAATGGGGAATTTAGCTGTCTACTGTTACGTACCCCGTAACTGGGTCACTTACCAGCAAAGATAGAGAGGTCAGTTGAAGTCTGATGGTACTATTTTTAACAGTATTTATTGATAAAAATACAGAAAAATAATAACAATGCAAACATACAGATAATATACGTCATCAATACTAAATCTAAAAAGCGCAGGTATAATAATAATCAATAAGAAATAGCTCTATCGTTGTCTATTGTCCGATGGAAATATAAAAGTCACTTTAGTTCCTTCAAGCTGCAGGCTGCAGCCTTTGGTTGGAGTCAAGAGAGAGAGTTTAAAACTTGCCCATTCCTTTTATGATGTCCATCCTTCGAGAGTCGTTGGGGCTGATTTCTCCTTTGTGTTAGCTAAAGCCGTTCTTCCGTGGTAAGACCCACCAATTCCGAGGCACATCGAAAAGGACACACGTGGGCTTTTCACCTGCTTTCGCTATTACGCTGTTACAGGAGTTCTAACATTTCTTCTGGTAAGTCTGAAGGGGCAGTTCCCCAGACCCTCTTTTATCCTGACTCACAGGGTCTCAGATGTCAATCAGGGTGGAGGGATGCCTCCCCTCAACCAGCCCCCTTTTGGTCATTCCCTGAGGGCTTCAAATAAATAGCACAGTATTCAATACACAATTCCATCTCCAAGAGACAATGGCCGCTTCCCGTCGCTTTGTATCTCTGAGGGCCAGGACATTCCAAACGTCTCTCTCTCATTTCCTGGGTCTCCTGACCACTTAATAGCGATCTTGCGATTCTCAAAAAGGAGGGGGCTACTTTGGGACCCTTCGGCCCCTCAGAGTTGGGCACAGGTGTAACACTACAAAATGAATCAGAAACAGAGAAAATGTACAATACAGGTGGAAATCATTCAGCCATCATGTATGTGCTGGTTAAAGAAAGAGCTACGAAGCCTAAAACCATCTTCCTGCAGCATCTCTGTAAAACCAAGAAGCAGGTCACATGAAGAAGAAATCCAAGGAACACACACAAAACGCTAGAGGACGAAGCAGCATCTATGGAAAAGAGGACAGTCGACGTTTCGGGCTGTGACCCGTCATCAGAAAAAACCTAAATATTTGTTACACAAGTTGATCCTTTCTGCCTTTACTATCCTTTCAGACAGTGGGTTCGAGAGCCTTACTGTCCACTTCATGAGCTATTAACTCTCTTCTCCTCTTTTATCCTTCTTCAATACATTTAATTCAATACCCACTACATTTTTATTCCTTTGTTAAGGGAACTAGCTCCTTCCTATGCGTTTCTACAGATGCTGGAAATCTTGACCTACACGCACAAAATGCTGGAGGAACTCTGTAAGTCAGGCTGCATCTGGGGAGTGAATAAACAGTGTATGCATGTTTAGCTCCTTCTGATGTATTTAGATAATGAGGAAGGTGGGGGGTGTGGGAGAGTGTTCCTTTGGGGGGCAGTGAGACACACCTGGATAGATGTAACATGTTCTTTGCGCAGGAGGTCATGGAGTCCCTTAGATGGGGAACAGACAGAAGTGGAGAGAAGGCTGCTAGGGAAATAACTGTAGTTAGGAGATGTCTATTAATGCCATCACTATCATATAGCCAACAGCCAACGAAGCAGGTAGATGTTTGTAAATCCACTTCTTATTTTTCAGATGGTAAAGGTTTTCAAGTCCTCTCTCCTTGAGTATGGAGTTTTGGTGAATAGCAGCGTGAGATGTGGCAGAGATCAGTAGCAGCAACCCAGAATGACCCCATGACTAGAAAGCTCAAAGTGACCATGACTTAGTCCCCAGTGAGCAAAATAGTCAGAGAATATGTCTAATGCTATATTGAGATTGTAGCTGTCGTAGATCTATGAGGAAAAAGAAAGCAGTCTGAGCACTGGCCCTTGAAATAGACCACTTTCAGAGAAATGGAATTAGTTATCCTGTGAGCAGATAAGACTTCTATGACACCTGCGATTCAAAATCTCTCTGCAGATTGACGTTCTGTACTGCACTGCTATTGATATCATTTGTGATGGTTTTACATTAGAGAAGAGTACTAGAAAGGATAAAAATCACTGAAAAATTAGGAAACTAATTCCGAACAAGATGCTGATATATGTCGATATCTCCAAATACTCTGCAGTCAGTTAAATAGATTTTCAGTAGTACGATATCATTTTCTTAGAAGTTGTCCGAAGAAATTTCCAGTTTGTTAACTTTGCAGTGTATGGCCTTTCATTGTCTAATGCTCTGCTTATGCGCTCATGGCCTTTCTCCTATGAAGGATGTTGTGACAAACCAACCTAGGCCTTCCATGTCAAGGTGGCACCAGCAAACAACAAATCCCTGGGTGACATCTTTCAGATAGCAAACCTATACAATTATTTCACTTCTTCTATGCCTTTTGCTTGTTATTTTTGTCTTCTTTGTGTGACAGAAACTGTTGGAACCTGTGACATACAGCTTGGAACTCGATCTAAGGATCCAGCACAATTCTGTGTCCAGAGAACCTCATGGAGATGCAAGATGGAGGACTGCAAAGGTTCAAGAACACAAGCTGACTCAAAGAAGAAACCAGAGATGAGGCGTGGGGTCATGAACGACTCCATCTCGAAGTGGTGAGGAAGAATGAAGCATCAAGGTGAAAGTGAAGGGGATCAGAGAAGACCCCTGAAGAGACGGTCAGCAGTCAGATCAGTGTGTTCGGCCCACATCGACAATGTTCAGACCTGGGACGGCAGTCAGTCTCTACTGAAGGACTGAGTTCGTGCACGTGCCCTCCTGGTATGCAAGTGAAAAGATGTTTCCCATATTCTGAGATTTATGTGATTATTGGACCGTGTTGTATATTGGTTTTCTTCAGTTTTCTTTAATGTAGCTGATTGGCGGGAGGGTGATCTGTTAATTTTTGTGTTTAAGAGAGGGGGTTTGGAGTTTGGTGATACTGCCACTGTTCTTTTCTGCCAGTGAGGGTATCGAGGATCAGGGATTTTTATGTATACAGGGTTGATGATTGTTATTGTGGCTGTTTTATGCTGTGGGGAGGGGGGATTTTGGGGATCTGTGAGTTTTGTTTTGTTTCTTTTTTGTGCAGGGGAGTAACTTGATGACTTTTCTTTCACCAGCGCCTTGGTCTTTCTGTATTTAATGCCTATCTGGAGTTGTATTGTACGTGCATACTTTGACAATAAAATGAACCTTTGAATAAAATTGACTCAAATCTATTACTTACTTCCTTCAAATACATGAGGAGTAAAAATCTTTACATTACATCTCTGTTTAAATGTGCAATGTGCAATCATAGTAATTTATAACAAATATTATGTACAACAGGATAGTCAATATCACATAGAAATACAGTAGCATCAGCATGAGTTAAGCAGTCCGATAGCTTGGTGGAAGAAGCTGTCCCGGAGCCTGTTGGTCCTTGCTTTTATGCTGTGATGCCGTTTCCCGGATGGTAGCAGCTGGAACAGTTTGTGGTCGGGGTGACTCAGGTCTTCATTGCTCTTTCAGGCCCTTTTTACACACTGTCTTTGTAAATGTCCTGAATAGTGGAAAGTTCACACCTACAGATGCGCCGAGCTGTGTGCACCACTCTCTGCAGAGTCCTGTGATCGAGGGAAGTACAGTTCCCATACCAGGCAGTGATGCAGCCAGTCAGGATGCTCCCAATCAAGCTCCTATTGAAATTTCTTAGAATTTGGGGGGCCCTACCAAACTTCTTCAAGAGATGCTGTTGTGCGTTTTTCACCACACAGCCAGTATGTACAGACCACGTGAGATCCTCGGTGATGTTTATGCCGAGGAACTTAAAGCTGTTTACCCTCTCAACCCCAGATCCATTGATGTCAACAGGGGTTAGCCTGTCTCCACTTCTCCTGCGGTACACAGCTCCTTTAGATAACGACTTTACGAGCCAAGCTGCATCTGACAAGTTTGTGAGCAGGTCTGTATGGTTGGCAAGTCAAGACAACCCCTGAAATCTATCCCTTTTTATAACAATTTTCTCCCATAATTCCTTGGATCTTGCTCTGGACACGGACTAACTAAATGCCTTTGCCTGCTTTACAATGGAAGAGGAAAAGGTCTTTGTCATTAAAACTGCTGAATTGCCCAGCATAAGCCCATATTTGTAGATCACTGTGAAATAATGGATTTATTAAGCTTTACAGTCAATTTCTAGGTCTCCTTAAGTTTCTTTTGTGGCCTTGCAACATCATTCATTTAAAAGGAATGTTACCCATTTTCTCTTCCAATGTGCAAACAAGAATACTTGTCTCCTTTAAATTTCGTCTGCTGTTATTCTGGCTCACAGATATGTTTTCAACTCCTCTTTTAATCTCTAAGCTGATTCTAATTTCGCTACCTTGCTAATTTGATATGATCTGTAAATTTGACCAATTTGCCTCAGGTTTCTGGATCTAAGTCTCTAATACAAATTAGAAACAACAGTGTTCCAATATCTGCTAACAGACACTGCACTCAGGATGAAGTCATTGAAAAGATCTGCACACTTAATGAATTGATTAACAACATAATAAAATATGTATATTCTCAGGAAAAAATATTGTTTTAAAACGGTGAATGGTAGCATTTGACAAGTATTTGTTTAATATCAGAAATGCAATGAAGTTTTTAACAGGAGCTGACAACAAATGCACTGCTCCATTGTGAGAAATGATTAAGGTGAATGAGTTTCAGAATCATACAGCATGGAAAGACATCACAAGGTCACAAGACAAAGGAGCAGAAGTAGGCCATTCGGCCCATCGAGTCTACTCTGCCACTCCACCATGAGCTAAACTATTCTCCCATCTAGTTCCAATATCTGGCTTTTTCCCCATATCCCTTGATACCCTGACTAATTAGAAACCTATCAATCTCCTCCTTAAACGCCCTCAACGATTGGGCCTCCACAGCTGTATACGGCAACAAATTCCATAAATCCATGACCCTCTGGCTAAAAAAATTTCTCCTCATCACTGTTTTAAATGGGTACCCTCTAATTCTAAGACTGTGGCCTTTTGTCCTGGACTCACACACCAAGGGAAACAGGCTTTCCACATCTACTCTGTCCAATTTGAAATGCTTCTATGAGATCACCTCTCATTCTTCTAAACTCTTCTAATACAGTCCAAGAGCCGACAAATGCTCCTCATAGGTTAACCCTTGCATTCCAGGAATCATCCTCGTAAATCTTCTCTGAACTCTCTCCAACATTAGTACATCCCTTCTAAGATAGGGGACCCAAAACTGCTCACAGTGTTCCAAATAAGGTCTTACCAGTGCCCTACAGAGCCTCATCAACACCTCCTTACTCTTATACACTATTCCTCTTGAAATGAATGCCAACACAGCATTCGCTTTCCTTACTGTGGATCCAACCTGGTGGTTAATCTTCAGGGTATCCTGCATGAGGACCCCCAAGTCCCTTTGCACTTCCAATTTTTGAATTTTCTCCCCATCTAAATAATAATCTGCCCAATTATTTCTTCTTCCAAGATGTACAACTATACATTTCTCAACATTGTATCTCATCTGCCATTTCTTTGCCCACTCTCTTAAACTGACCAAGTCTCTCTGCAACCTTTCCGTTTCTTCAACACTTCCTGCTCCCCCACCTATCTTGGTATCATCTGCAAACTTAGCCACAAAACCATTTGATCCATAATCTAAATCATGGATATACAGTGTAAAAAAAAGCGGCCCCAACACCGACCCCAGCAGAACTCCACTAGTAACCGGCAACCAACCAGAATAGGATCCCTTTATTCCCACCCTTTGTTTTCTGCCTGTCAGTCAATGCTCCACCCATTCCAATATCTTTCCTGTAATTCCATGGGCTCTCATCTTATTAAGCAGCCTCTTATGTGGTACCTTATCAAAGGCCTTTTGAAAATCCAAATACACAACATCCATATCCTCTCTCTTTTCAATCTTATTTGAGATTACCTCAAAAAATTCCAATAGGTTGGTGAGGCAGGATCTTCCCTTCATGAAACCATACTGGCTTTGGCCTATCTTATCATGCACCTCGAGAATTTTCATAACCTCGTCCTTGAGGATCGACTCCAACAACTTTCCAAATACCGATGTCAGACTAATAGGTCTGTAGTTTTCTTTTTGCTGCCTCCCTCCTTTCTTAAACAGCAGAACTACATTTGCGACCTTCCAGTCCTCCGGAACCAAGCCAGAGTCTATTGATTCCTGGAAGATCATTTCCAATGACTCCATAATCTCTAAAGCCACCTCCTTCAGGACCTGTGGGTGCACCTCATCCAGTCCAGGAGATTTACCTATCCTTAGTCCATTTAGCTTCCCAAGCACTTTCTCTCTAGTAATCTTGACTGTACCTAATTCTATTCCCTGAGACCTCTGGCTATCAGGTACGTTGCTAATGTCTTCCACTGTGAAGACTGATGCAAAATACTCATTTAGTTCCTCTGCTATCTCTTTGTTACCCACTATAATTTCTCCAGCATCATTATCAATCGGTCCTATATCTACCTGTGTCATTCTTTTACTCTTCATATATTTAAAAAAAACTCTTAGTATCCTTTTTTATGTTAATTGCTGACTGCCTTTCATAATTTATCTTTTCTTTCCTAATGACTTTCTTAGTTTCCTTCTGTAAGTTTTTAAAAGTCGCCCAGTCCTCAGTTTTCCCACTATTTTTTGCTTTCTTGTACATTGTGTCTTTTGCTTTTATTTTAGCCTTAACCTCTCGTTAGCCACATTTGCACCATTTTCCCATTCATGATTTTCTTTCTTCTTGGAATATATTTTTCATGCACTTTCCTTATTTCTTGAGTAGGAATTTCATCCAATTCTACTCTACTGTCCTTCCATCTAGCTTACTTGTCCAATTAACTTGGGCCAGGTCCTCTCTCATACCACTGTAATTTCCTTTGTTCCACTGAAATATCGATACACCTGATACCAGCTTCTCCTTTTCAAATTTGAAACTGAAATCAATCATATTATGATCACTTCTTCCAAGGGGTTCCATTACCTCTAGCTCCCTAATCACCTCAGGTTCACACAGCACTCAATCCAAACCAGCCGATCCCCTGGTGGGCTTATGGACAAGCTGCTCCAAAAAGCCATCCCGTAGGCATTCTACAAACTCCCTCTCCTGAGATCCAGTACCTTCTTGACATTCCTAATGCACTTTCATATTAATTATCTTTACATTTTCCTTCTGACACGCTTTTTCTATTTCCAGCTGTAACTTGTAGTCCACATCCCGGCTGCTGTTTGGAGGCCTGTATATAACTGCTATTAGTGTCTTTTTACCCTTGCCATTTCTTAACTCGACCCATAAGGATTCTACCTCTTCTGATCCTATGTCCCTTCTTTCTAGTGATTTGATATCGTTGCTTACCATCAGGGCCACGGCACCCCCTTTACCTACCTTCCTATCTTTCCTATACACTGTGTATCCTTGGACATTCAGCTCCCAATCACATCCATCATTTAGCCATGACTCAGTGATGGCCACAATGTCATACCTTTTAACCTGTAGCTGTACAACAAGGTCATCCACTTTATTTCTAATGCTGCGTGCTTTTAAGTACAGTACATTTAGATCAGTATCTGTTACCAATTTTGCTATATTTCTATCACACAGCAACTTATCCTGTCTGTCCTTCTTGCCATCTTTGCTGCACGGTATCTTTGACTTATTTCTATTTTCCTCTTCCTCGACCCTAACACCCTGGTTTCCTTCCCCCTGCCAACTTAGTTTAAACCTTCCCTAACAGCTATATCAAACAATCCCGCCAGGATATTAGTATCCTTTGAGTTCAGGTGTAACCTATTGTTTTTGTATAGGTTACCTCCCCCAAAATAGATCGCAAAGATCCAAGAATTTGAAGCCCTGCCCCCTGCACCAATTACTTAGCCACACATTCATCTTCTTAATTCTGCTATTCTTACCTTCATTAGCACATGGCTCAGGCAGTAATCCTGAGATTATTACTCTGGAGGTCCGGCTTTTCAGTTTTCTTCCTAGCTCCCAGTAATCCTTTTAGACATCCTTTTGCCCACGGAGTAGCTGCAGACCATCAAGTATCCAAATATATCCTGCCCATTTTATTTTACCATCAGCTCTCTGGAGATTTTACCAGTCATGCACAAAGCAAAGTTCTTCTATCCTCCTTCAAATGGTGAGGAAAAGTCATACTCAGATTCATGAAATAAGAAATAACTTGCATCAAAATCCCTCATCCAATTGAGGGAATGGTCAATATATTGCAAAATACAGATAGACCATCACAGAGAAGAAAAGGAATTTCCTTAGCCAGAGAGTGGTGAATCTGTGGAGTGCAGCGCCAAAGGTGTCTGTGGAGGCCAAGACTGTTAAAATGGAGTTTGATATGTTCTTGATTAATAAGGACGTCAAAGGTTATGGGGAGAAGCCAGGAGAAAGAGGTTAAGAGGGACAATAAATCAGCCATGACTGAATGGCAGAGCAGATTCGATGGGCTGAATAGCCTAATTCTACTCCTATGTCTTATGGTCTATATCAGTTTTGATCCTCACTTTTAAGAATCATGGAATTATAGAGAACTGCTACATGGAAACAATGCCTTGCCACTCACCAATCACCCATTTACATTAATTCATTTTTATTCTCCTCACATTCTCATCACCCTCGCCCCCCCCCCCCCCCACAGCTACCGTTTATCCCACTCACCTACTTGCGAATAGCAATTTACAGCAGACAATCAATTCACCAAACCACACATCCTTGAGACGTGGGAGGAAACCAGAGCACTTGGAAGAAATGCATACGGTCACAGAGAACAAACAAACTCCACGCAGAGAGACCCGAAGCAGGATTGGACCCATGTCATCGAAACTATGAGGCAGCAGCTCTCCGAGCTGGGCCACTCTTGTTGCTACAGTTCCTTTTTCTTGCATTTTTAGGAAGATCATCTAAACTGGAGGAAGGCTTGTACACAGATACCAAAAGACACAGCCGCAATGTCAATGAATTAACATTTTTGATTTAGTTGAGAACCTAGCTTCACCCACAATCATGTTGATGATGTTGCAAATGTGAAACTGCCCTTGAGTTCAATGTTCTACCATAGTGTTTCCTTCTGGGGGGGGGGGGGGGAACAGATTATAAAATACCATTGTCTTAGAAATGTCAAGCCTATCTATCTGTTCGTTTAATTTTGCCCAAATATGAAGTGTGATATGTTGTTTTTATGTGTCCTTTGAATAGGGATAAACAATTGTAATCTTAATAAAGGAAATGCTGCAGTCCAAGCAAACCCTATATTCTGAAACTGAGTATTCTACAGCTTGATTCATAATCATGCATTAAATGTGAGGTTTCAAATCTTACCATTTTAATGGCAGTGGACCTCCAGAGCAACGTTTTCAGCTTGACACTTAATCTATAAATATAAATCACTTTGTAGCACTATTATTTCTTAATTACCATGCAGATTCAGGTACATTAAATGACTGCTCATCCATGATAAATGGTTGATGGAAGTGATCTAGGGTTAGCCACAATCATCTACTAATATATTTGAATCTGCATTTTAATATTCATTAAAATTCAAGTTATTTACTGTATTGCTTATAACCCATTAACTAGAAAGAAATGACATGTACTATGATGACAGTTGACACAGTGGTCCTTACTACAGCTGCTGTTAACCCTTTCTATAACCAAGGAAGAAAAAGATGGATCTAAAAAGATAGCATGATTACTGTTGCCCAGTTTTCAAAGTGAAGAGTGCAGAAAATGCCTATAATTCTAGGTGGTTTATCAGTAACAAAAAATATCCAGGAAGTGGCAGCTCGGTGGGCAAAAATGCCTTGTTAATGGGAGAAGTCGGAGGAGAGTGGCCAGACTGCTTCAGGCTGACAGTACCTCAAACAATCATGTGTTAAAACAGTGGTGTGTAGAAGAACATCTCTGAAAGCACAAGTTGAACCTTGAAGTGTAATGGGTTACAGCAACAGAAGACCACGAACATACAAAATACATTCAGTGGCTGCATTATTAGGCATCTCCTGTACCTAACAAAATGACCACTGAGTGTATTTTTAAATAAAACTACAACTCTCCGAAAAATATAGTGATTGAATGTGTCCATGAGCCGGCCGGTGGTGTAATGGCATCAGCACTGGACTTCGAGGCAGATGGTCCTGAGTTCGAATCTGGCTGGATCCCAACCTGGGCAGCGGTATCAGCGTGGAAGAAAGGCCTGGAAATCTACTTCTGTATCTTGCCACGAAAACCCAATGGACAACTGCACTATCTAAAAGGTCGCCATGAGTCGACAGCACTCCACAACAATGAAGTAATGAATAAAAAGTTTTAATTGATCATATTTTCTCGGTGATATTATGTTTGATTATATCACTGAATCCAAGTTATATTTCAATATAGTGATTGTTTCTCAGTGCAGAAAGTCTGATAGCCATTAGGGAGAAGGAAATAGTCAATGCAGTTGCAGTGAACCAAAAAAGAATACCTTGAAATAGTTTTGGGAATAGATTCCACAATCAAATCAGGGAAGTGATTTGCGGAGATTGAATTTGGACACAGCCAAAAAAGGATATTGCTAAATGACACATCATCTGTAGGTTCTATTCAGCAACTCATTTAGTGAATCACAAACTGGTATGTTTTCATGATAGGCAAAGAAAAATTTCTGGGGTGAAGCAATCATGGTCCATATGAAAAGGTTTGGACTTCTGTCAAAAGTAATCGAAGTTTCAGGGAGCAATGAATAGCAGTGGTAAGAATGAGAGCTTGAAAAGTTTTGGAAAACAGCAGAAGAGACAGTGAAAAACAAGTGGAAGAAAAAGGAAATATAGAAAAGGAACACACTGATGATTTTAAAATTACCTTGTAAAGTTCCTGCATGTCAAGAAAAAAGACTGATACAGCAGAAAAACGACAATTAGAACAAAGTGTAGATCTGTTGATCGCAGTGAAGGACATGAAGAAATATTAAATGAATCCTTCACTATGGCATATACAGAAATTAGGACTGACCGGAAATGAGCAGAGGAGAAATTTATAGGCAGTAATTTAAACAGAATGCAGTGGATGAATTAAAGAGATTGAAGCCAGATAAATTTCCAGATGGTTTCCTACCACAGTGATTAATCAACTATGCCGGGAAGTCTGGGATACACAACTTAAAGGGAATGAAGAGAAGCTTGGATTTAGCCAGTACTGCTCCCTTACACCACCACAGAAAATCAATAATAGGTGCAGTGAAAAATCAGCTGATAGGCTGGCAGAGTTCTCTGTTCACCCCTTGGTACAGCAAAGACTCTCCCCTAGAAGTTATTCCCTCTGCTTGCCAACTTACAATCAACATATCAACACAAAAATATTAAATGCTTTATATGTTAAATGTACATCAAAAATACAGTGAAATGTGTCATTTGCATTAACAACCAACAGTCAGAGGATTTGCAGCCCGCAAATGTCGCTATGGTTTTGGCAACGTTATAGCGTACCCACAATTCATTAACCCTAACTTGTACATGTCGAAATGTGGGAGGAACCTGGAGCACCCAGAGGAAACACGCACAATCACAGGAAGAACCTATAAACTCCATATGGTCAGCGGTGGGAATCGAACTGGCACTGTAAAGCATTTTGCTGACCATGTCGCCTTACGCACAGAAACAAGAGAGTCTGCAGATGCTGGAAGTCTTTAGGAAAATACATAAAATGCTGAAGGAACTCAACAGGTCTGCAATGGACAGAAATAAACTGTTGGCATTATGGGCTAAGATCTGGCTAGTGATTATCCTCCAGTTAACAGTTCAAAAAGCTTAGATTATCTGCACAAGAGATTCTTCAGATTTAGGTTTAGATTTGTATATTTTATGTGTGTGCTGCTTAAGACGGCCAGATCTTGTGTGTGCGAGAGAGAGAGAGAGAGAGAGAGAGAGAGAGGATGGTTCATGTACTTTTACTGAGCAGAAATTGCCTGCAATGCATTCTACATTACAACAATGATACTACTTATGAGAAACTTTATTGATCGTGAAACATTCTGCAATATCATGAGGTTTTGAAAAGTGATGTAGCTCTGTTTTTCTCTTTTCACAACAGGATGTGTTAAGACAGCAGAGTATTGACCTGTTATTGGCGGAGTTGCTTGGCTCTATCTGTAGCACACGTGCAGCTCCGTGCAGAAGCTAACTTTCAGAGGACTTTGCGGTGCACCTCCCATACCCTTCTTAGTGAAGCAGGGTTGATCTCTGGCTTGACAGCACTGTAGAGTGAAGGATTTGACAGGACAAAAATGGCAGATGACAGTTGATTCAATTCCACTGCCATCACCTTTTTGATGCCCTGAATCCACACTTAGTGGCCAATTTTTTAGGTACTTCCTGTACCTATGAAAGTAGCCACTGAGCATATGTTTACAATTCTGCTACTGTAGCCCTTCGTTCAAGGTTCAACATGATGTGCATTCAGAGATGCTCTTCTGCACTCCACTGTCGCAATCCATAGTAATTTGAGTTACTACCACAAATAATATCAGGGACAGCTGCATCTGCAACAGAAAGATCAAGGTAGTCCAGTTAAAAGAAGCTTTTCCTTATTGTTGTTTTGTGTGTGTTGCTTGGATTTCCAGCATCTACAGACTCTCTCATCTCCAGCAAACTAAGACAATTAATGGGGGAATAAGGAGGTCTTCTTAAGGAATAAACTGTGAACATACATGTCTCTTCAGTAGCCAGGCCCTTAATTGCTCAAAGTTTGATTGCTTTTAGTTAGCCCTGTAGTTAATATGTACAGTGCACTTCTTGATGAATATATTGGGATAAAATGTCACCATTTAAATTAAGCTCCTATTCCTCCTTGTGAGAAGTGGAGCAGGAAAAACAAACGGCTGGAGTTGCAGTCCTACAAGCTTTAATTCAGGCAAATATAAAAGGAGGTAGGAAAACCAGAAGGTAACATATCCCACCGCGGGTGCTCCCCAAAGACAATGGGAGGAGGTCAGAACCAGCCTCATAACTTCAAAAAGAATGAATAGACAAAGGCCACTGCAGTGAATCAGATATTTCTGTTTGCTTCATTCTGTGGCAGCTTTCCTAACCTGGATATTTAAATCATCGTTACTACACCTTTTTCATGTGGTTACAGTGTTGAAAGCACTGAGAAGTTTTTGTTCCGAAGAATGTCCAAGTGATCCCACTGAGCTCACAGATAGGAACTGAAGCCTCCAATTGCAATTTCTATGTCAAGCGTACAAGTTGTGGGCCATGTAATTTCATGTTGAGTTTCAGCATGCTGTGCTGGTGATTGTTTAAACACAGATGTCTGATTACAATTCCTGACACGGATTATTTCCAGTCTCAGCTGCATCATCAGAATGAAACTCGAATCAGGGTACAGGTGCTTCCCTTCAGAGAGAAAGAGGGAGAGACAACTGGTGAGATTTAGCAGCCAAAAGCAATACATTGACTGCACTTAGCGCTTGTGTTTTAGTCAATAGATACTGCTGGAGCTGCTGGGAGTGGTTTAAGCTAATACAGCACAGAGATGGGAACCAGTATGATAGAGCTGAGGATAAGCTGGCAGGTGATGCAATATGTAATATGAATGTAAGGAAGAGCAAGCCAATGATTGGGTACAACTGCAGACAGAGCGAAGAGTTAAGTTCTACCAGAGAGGCAAAATTCATAAGTTCAAATAATACAGGTGTGAAGGTGCTGCATTTAAATGCACGTAGCATTCAGAATAAGGTGGACAAACTCATGGCACAATTACAGATTGGTCTGTATGACGTTGTGGGCATCACTGAATCGTGGCTGAAAGTCATAGTTGGGAGTTTAACATCAAAGGATAAACATATCAAATGTACAGGCAGGAAGGCATAGGCAATGGTGTGGCTCTGTTGGTAAGATATGGAATTACATCTTTAGAAAGAGGTGACATAAGGTCAGAGGATGTTGAATCTTTGTAGGTGGAGTTAAGAAACAGCAAGGATGAAAAAACGATTATGGGAATCATACATAGGCCTCCAAAGAGTAGCCAAATGCGGGGTCGAGATTGCAAAGGGAGCTGGAAGGGGTATGTAATAAGGGTAATGTCACAATTGTAATGGGGGACTTCAATATGCGAGGGGATTGGGAAAACCAGTTTGGTATCGGATCGCAGGAGAGGGAATTTGTTGAATGGCTACAAGATGGTTTTTTAGAGCAGCTTGTGCTCGAGCCCACTAGGAGGAAGGCAGATTTAGACTGAGTGTTGTGTAATAACCCAGATCTTATTAGTCAGCTTAATGTAAAGGAACCCTTAGGAGGCAGTGATCATAATATGATTGAATTCATACTGCAATTTGAGAAAGAGAAGCATACCTTACATGTATCGGTGTCACATTGGAATAAAGGGAATTACAGAAGTCTGAGAAAGGACCTTGCCCAGGTAGATTGGAGGGGGAATCTGGCAGGGATAACAGCAGAACAGAGGTGACTGAAGTTTCTGGAGATAGTTCACAAGATTCAAGATTCAAAAACTTTATTGTCTTTCTAACCGTACATCAGCTCTGCAGGGCAGAATGAGACAGCGTTTCCCAGGAGCAGTGCAATCATGACATAACAAACACACACTAAATAATAAACATAACAATAAATAGTAAAACACAACAGCCACATGTCAGTTAAAAACAAGTTATAAGTGTCTAGTGCAAGTTACAAGTGTCCAAAGCAGAGTCAGGTAGAGCAGCTATTTAACAGTCTGACTGCCTGTGGGAGGAAGCTGTTTAGTAGCCTTGTGGTTTTAGTTTTGATTCTCCTGTAACTTTTACCTGATGGCAGAAGAACAAACAGTTAATGGAGAGGGTGTGAGGGGTCTTTAATGATGTATCGTGTCTTCTGGAGGCATCGGCTCTGAAAGATGCAGGATAGATATGCTCAACAGAAGTTGTACAAAAAATTAGCAGGGGTAGGCCACCATGGCTGACAAGGAAAGTTAAGGACTGCATAAAAGCCAAGGAAAGGGCATATGAGGTAGCAAAAGTGTGTGGGAAATTAGATGACTGGGAAGCCTTTAAAATGCAACAAAAGGCAACTAAAGAAGCTGTAAGAAGGGAAAAGATGAAATACGAGGGCAAACTAGCTGATAACATAAAGCAGGACACTAGAAGTTTTTTCAGTTATATAAAGAATAAAAGGCAGGTGAGAGTTGATATTGGACCACTGGAAAATGTTGCTGTTGAGGTAGTAATGGGAACAAAAAAATGGCACATAATCAGCACTTTGTTTCAGTCTTCACTGTGGAAGTCAGTAACAGTGTGCCAGAGGTGCATGAGTGTCAGGGAGCTGGAGTGAGTGCTGTTGCTATTACAAAGGAAAAAGTGCCAGGCAAACTCAAAGGTCTTAAGGTGGATAAGTCACCTGGACCAGATGGACTACAACCTAGAGTCCTGAAAGAGGTTGCTGAAGATTTAATGGATGCATTGGTCATGACCTTTCAAAACTCATGATTCTGGTCTGGTCCCAGAGGAATGGAAGATTGCAAATGTCACTCCACTCTTTAAGAAGGAAGGAAGACAACGGAGAGGAAACTATAGGCCAGTTAGCCTAACCTCAGTGGTTGGGAAAGTGTTGGAGTCCATTATTAAGGACGAAATTTTGAGGTACTTGGGAGACTAATGATAAAACAAGTCAAAGTCAGCATGGTTTCTCACAAGGGAAATCTTGCCTGTCAAATCTGTTAGAATTCTTCGAGGAAGTAAGAAGTAGGGTGGACAAAGGAGATGCAGTGGGTGTTGTTTACTTAGACTTTCAGAAGGCATTTGATAAGGTGCCTCGCATGAGGCTGCTCCAACAAGATAAAATCCTATGGTGTTACAGGAAATATACTGGCATGGATAGAGGAATGGCTTACAGGCAAGAGGGAGCAAATGGAAATAAAGGGGGCCTTATCTGGTTGGCAGCCAGTGACTACTGGTGCTCCTCAGGGGCTAGTATTGGGATTGCTACTTTTCATATTGTTTGCAGAATTTATGATTTTGTGGCAAAGTTTGCGGATGATACGAAGATAGGTGGAGGGGTAAGTAATGCTGAGCAAGTAATGCAAGTGCAGCAAGACGGACAAATTGGAGGAATTGGCACAAAAGAGGCAGATAGAATACAGTGTCGCAAAATGTATGATAATTCATTTTTGGTAAAAGGAATAATAGTGCGGACTATAATCTAAATGGGGAGAAAATTCAAATATCAGCAGTGCAAAGGGATTTAGGAGTCTTTGTGCAAGCTCCCCTGAAGGTTAATTTACAGGTTGAACCTGTGGTAAAGAAGGCAAATGCAATGTCGCCATTTATTTCAAGGGGAATAGAATATAAAATCATGCTGATGGAGATAATGCTGAAGCTTTATAAGACACTAGTCAGGCTGCACTTGAAGTTTGGTCAACTGTTTTGGGCCCCTTATCTCCGAAAGGATGTGTTGTCATTGGAGAGTTTCCAGTGGAGGTTCATGAGATGCACACATCTTGTTAATCTGAAATGAGATCCCTTTATATTTTGCTGCTCAGATATTGTCTAATTTGAATTCAGAAACAATGAACAAACCCTGTTTTATTAATTTCCAGGCCAAACCAATTTATTGCTCACCTCTAATTTCCTTTAGTCACTTTCTTGAATCAGTGTGGTCCATTGTTAGTGGGAAGGGTTCTCCAGAATTCTGATCCAACATTTTTAAAGCTAGTGTGTACATTTTACTCGTAGTGGATTGGCATGTCCCAAGGTATCTCACAGGAATTTAAACAAATAAAAATTTAACTATTGTATTTAGAGGGATGTCAAAACAGAAGACAAAAGATATAATAAATACACTGAGTGTTGAAATTACCTCATTTGATCCATGTACATCATAAACTTTCTAGCCATCCTGGTGCATATCCTTTTAAAGTTTGCAAGATATTTTACTGAACAAATTCTGTAAATCTACGTAAGATCATAAGCCACAGGAGCAGAACTGGGCTATTTTCCCCATCAAGTCTTCTCCAACATTCTATCATAGCTGATTTATTCTCCCTCTCAACCGCATTCTTCTGCCATCTTCCAGTACCCTTTAACTCCTTTACTAAACAAGAAACTATCAACCTCCACTTTAAATATACCCAATGGCTTGGCTTCCATAGCATTCTGTGGTAATGAATTCCACAGAGTCACCACATTCTGGCTAAAGAAGTTCCTCTTCACCTCTGCACTATGGGGATGTCCTTCTATTCTGAGAGTATTCCCACTAGTTCTAGACGATTCCACTATTGAAAGCATCCTCTCCACATTCACTCTAAAGGCCTTTCAATATTTATAAGGCTGTAAGATTTAGGAGCAGGAGGAGGCCATTCAGCCCATCAAGTCTGCTCCGTCATTCAATCATGGACTGATCAATAGGTTTCAATGAGATTTGCCCCCACCCCATTCTTCTAAACGCCAACCAGTAAAGGCCCAGAACCATCAAACAATCTTCATATGTTAACCCTTTCATCTATGGATCATTATTGAAAACCTTCTCTGTATCCTCTCCAATGCCATCACATCCTTTCTTAGATATAGGCACAAAACTGCTTTCAATGCTGCAAATGTGGTCTGACTAAAGCCTCAGCATTACATGTTTGCTGTTATGTTCTAGTTCTCTCAAAATGTATGCTAACGTTACATTTGCCTTCCTTGCTACTGACTCAATCTGAAAGTTAGCCTTTTGAGAATCTTGCACTAAGACTCCCAAATCCCTTTATACCTCTGGTTTATGAAATTTCTCTTTGTTTAGAAAATATTCTACACCTTTACTCTTTTTACCAAAGTGTATAACCATATATTTCCTTACACTGTATTTCATTTGCCACTTCTTTTCCATTCTTCTAACCTGACCAAGTCCTTCCATGGAATCCCTGCTTCCTCAACACGACTGTGATGGCTATTCACTTTCCAGGGCCCAAGAAGCTACAGTTAACCTCAGCTTTCTAGCATGTAACTTCTCTAAAGAGTCAGATATTGCTTCAAATAAGAGCAAGTCTTCAGTTCTTAATGTAAATGGCAAGCAGTTATCAGTTTGAAGTTGAAAAGACAGTTTTGCAAACAAACAGCACTGTCTATAGAGCACGTGCTGCTGACCCACCCTGGCTGCTCAAGTCACATGGTTTGCAAAGTGAATTAACCACAAAATGCTCTCAATTGCATCAGCCAAACATAAGACAATGGGGTTACGTTAATTGGCCTGCATCAAACCAGACATTTCAGTCCACAGAGGTTTTTTGTGTGATTTACTTTGTCCCAGCAAAGGTATCCAAAAAACATTATGTGCAGATACTGTCAACTAGTAGCAAAACAGCAGAAATGTTTGAAAGCATTGGAAATTATTAAGAATTACAATGAGCATGAAGAAAAACAGGGAAAGAGAAACAAGAACTAGAATTCAACCCTCAACCTTTGATTTCTATGACGGACAACTCATTCACATGCAACTCATTGGTATGTTCTTTTAGTTCAAAAGAATTGAAAGTGTGTTCGGAAATCCTTTGCATAAATTCAGATTTCAGAAGTCTTTAATATCTCAGAAGTCTCTGTGAGTGTTAGATTTATGTTAAGAACTACACTGGACAACATTTTTTTTAAGCGTTGCTTCCTCAGAATTTTTTTTGGATTGTGATAGACCCCTTGGAGCTGAACACAAATATAATTTCAGACTGCTTGTATCAGGTAGGAATTTAGACAAACAAAAAACTAACTCCTATTGAATATAATGCTTTTAATTGCATAATGATACTGAGGCTTTGCAATAGTTCAACTAAGCTAAAAATACTTTGCTGATGATTTTCATTTGTACTCAGTGTCTGAGGCTTCCTGCTTAAGTGTCCAACAATAATCAGTCAGCATTGATGGATTCCAGTTGCTCTGATACCATTTCTCCATGACTGCAATGTCCTGGTGAAATCTTTCACTGTGCTCGTCACTGACAGCACCAAGATTTGCAGGGAAGAATTTTAAACGGGAATGCAGAAAATGAATCTTTAGTGACATGTTGCACTTCATTGTTTTGTATGCTTAAAGTATGTTGGCAACTAGCTGCACATAGTCTGGTGCTTTGTAGTTGCCAAGAAAATTTTCAACACATTCTTGATTGGCTGCCATGCGATTTTCTCCAGTCCCAGCAAATGTTATTCAAATTGCCTGTCATTGATGACCCATTTGATCTGCAGACTAACCTTCCTTAATCTTGGCGTCAGTTATTCTGACATGAATTATGAATTGAAATAACAAATATAGGCAATTTCAAAAAGATGGTCTGTGATAGGGAAATATCATGGTCATTTTCATGATCAACAACCCAAAACCCATAAGATACACACAAAAGTATTCCAAAAGTGAAATCTTTGTTGTCCAGTGTTATTTGTCTATATTTAAACATGTATCTTTAAAATAAACTGTGTTAAACTACTTGGTTGACTGGAAGTGTCTCCTCCTTGGTAGGGAGCGGGGACCCTCCACTCAAGAAGAGAGTATTGAAATTAGACCTAGACAGGGAATTAAACTAGTTTTTGAAGAGTAGGTTGGTACATCACAACATACGTATAGTAAGGGTACCCATATTACCTCTATTGGATAGGGCTTAATCTCTCCTTTTGAGTTTAGGGCTTTGTGGTCAGAGAACCCCATACCATCACACTAACTGTTCTTCCACCTGTTTTTGTATCATCCACAAACTTGGCCACAAGGCCATCAATTCCATCATCCAGAACATTAACATATAATGTGAAAAATAGCTGACTCAACATAAATGCCTGCAGAATATCACTAGTCACTGACAGCCAATCAGAAAAGGCCCGTTTATTCCACTCTTCACATCTGCCAGACTGCCAATCTTCCATCCATGTTAGTACCTCTCCTGTAATACTATGGGCTCCTATCTTGTTAAGAAGCTTCATTTGTGGCACCAAGTCAAAAGCCTTCTAAAAATCAAAGCAAACAACACCTACTGACTCTCCACTGTCTATCCTTTCTGTTATTTCCTCAAAGGATTCCAACAGATCTGTCAGGAAAGATTTCCTCTTAAGGAAACCATGCTGAAGTCAGCCTACTTTATAATAATGGACTCTAATAACATGACAATCACAGCAGTCCGGCTAACTGACCTATAATTTCCTGCCTTTTACCTCCCTTCCTTCTTAAAGAATGGAGTGACGTTTGCATTTTTGAGTCCATAACCATTGCAGAATCTAGTGATTCTTGAAAGATCATTATTAATGCCTTCACAAACTCTTCAGTTGATTCTTTCAGAACCTTAGGGTGTAGACCATCTGGTCCAGGTGACTTATCTACCTTCAGGCCTTTCAGGTTCCCAAGCACCTTCCTAATAATAGCGACTTCACGCACTTCTGCTCTCCGCCCCCCCCCCCCCCCGTACTCTTGAATTTCTGACATACTGTTGGTGTCTTCCACAATGCAGAAAGACAAAAAATACTTATTCAGCCTTTCTGCTGGTTCATTGTTCCCTTTTACTACACCTCTCCAGCATCATTTTCCAGTGGTCCAATATCCACTCCTTCCTCTCTTTTACTCTTAATATATCTGAAAATACTTTTGGCATCCTATTTAATATTATTAAGTTAACTTAGTTAGCTTACGTTTTACCTTTTCTCTTCTTACATTTTTTATCTTGCCTCCCGTTGGTTTTTAAAAGCTTCTCAATCCTCTAGTTCTCTACTACATTCATTTTATTTTTCCATTTGACCACATCTTCAAAACTCTATTAAATTTGTCAAACATTAATTCCCTTTATCAGTATACAGTACTCTGTTGCTGATTAAAGCATGCAGTTCAACAAAACTAGTTTGATCATGAATTATTAATTATGTAGATGATGCATTATGTACATAACAAATATTAAACTAATTTATCTGCTGTTAGATCTTCACAACATTCCTGAAAAAGGTTCTGTATTGATTAATCTCCTATTTCATGTAAATCTTCCCTGAAACATTGGCTGTAAAGTTCAAGTGCACCATAACCCCTGTTTGGGTAAAGCAAGTGGCAATTTCGGCCTCGCCTGATTTGAGAGCCATGAAAATCCAAATAAAAACACCAGCTGCCGTGAATCTGAAATGAAAACAGAAAATGATTGGGATACTCAGCATGTGCACAGAAAGAAACAGGGTCAATGACCCTTCATCAGAACCTTCATTCATAGCATTGACATAAAATGGTAACGCTGTTTTTCTTTTTGCAAATCTAGCTGAAACATCTTAGCATCTTCAGGACTCCAGTGTTTTAATAATTTTGAAGACAATTTTCTAGGAGAGGAGGAACCAGCGAGGTTTTGGAAAAGAATTTGGAAAAGAGCTTGAGTAGGTTACAATAATACGTATATATAGTGTAATACTCTACATAGATATAAGACTATAATCCTATAGATGTACAGTGGAGAGCATTCTAACTAGTTACACAACAGCCTAGTGTAGAGACTCTAATGTACAGGATCTCTATAGGATGCAGAAAATCGTAGGCTCAGCCTGTTTTGTCAAAGGCACAAGTCTTCTTTTCTTTGAGAGCTAATGCCTCATGAAGCTGGAATCCATCATTAAGGACACCCACTCTATGAAATGCCCCCTTCTTGTCACTACCATATAGGAGCCTGGAGACCCACACTTGGTTGTTCAGGAACAGTTTCTTCCCACCATTAACAGATGTTAAACATCCCACAAGCCTGAGATTGTTACCTCCCTACTCCTTTGTATCTACAGAGCCAGAGTGTAAGTGTGTTATCACCCATTCCCAGGGACCACCCAAGAAGAGTGTTCTGCCCAAGAGTCTATTTTTATATGTTACTGGTTCCCAAATTTATTTGGGTTACCAGCCCCAGCATCCACTATCACTTTCTGATCATTACATAAAATATATAAAGAATAATACTAATAATAAATAAGCAATAAATATCAAGAACATGAGATGAAGAATCCTTAATATTTAAGGTTGTTTGGAAGTTGATCATTTCCTGATCGGTCAGGTTATCAAAGAAAATGGTGAGAAGGCAGGTGTATGGGGGTTGAGTGGGATCTGGGATCAGCCATGATGGAATGACAGAGCAGACTCAATGGGCTGAATGGCCTAATTCTGCTCCTAAGTCTTATGGTCTTATAGTCTTAAGGGTCCTCGAATGTGAGCTCATAGATTGTAGGAACAGTTTAGTGATGGGGTGAGTGAAGTTGAGTGAAATTATCCTCGTTGCTTCAAGAGCTTAATGGTTGAGGGGTAACAACTGTTCCTGAACCTGTTGGTGTGGCTCCTGAAGCTCCTGTATCTTGTTCCTGAGGCCAGCAGCGTGAAGAGATCATGGCCTGGATGGTGGTGGTCCTTGAATATGGATGCTGCTTTCCTGTGATAGCTCTACATGCAGATGTGCTTAATGGTGCTTAATGAACATATCCACAAGTATTTTTAGAATTTTCGGGTGAAACTGTTTCCCCTCCCCTCTCTGCCCTCTTCTGTTCCCCACTCTGGTCTCTTTTCTCTATCACATGCCTATCACCTCACCCTGGTGCCCTTCTTCCTTCAGTTTCTCCCATGGTCAACTCTCCTGTCCTATCTGTTTCCTTCTTCTCCAGCCCTTTACTTTTCCACCCACCTGGCTCCAGCTATCACCTTAGACCATAAAACATAGGAACAGAATTAGGCCATTCAGCCCATCAAGTCATCTCCACCATTCCATCATGGCTGATCCCAGATCCCACTCAAAACAATACACCTACCATCCCGCCATATCCTTTGATGCCCTGACCGAATAGGAAATGATTTACTTCTGCCTTAACTATACCCACAGACTTGGCCTCCACCACAGTCTGTGGCAGAACATTTGTCAGATTTACCACTCTCTGGCTAAAAAAAAATTCCTCCTTTCCTCTGTTCTAAAGGGTCATCCCTTAGTCATGAGCGTGTGCCCACTAGTTCAGCATATCCCACCAGAGGAAACACTCTCTTCACATCCACCTTATCTAGTCCTTTCAACATTACAATGAGAGCCCCAGTGAGTACAAGCCCAAAGCTACCAAATGAGCCTCTTATGTTAACCCCTTCATTCCTGGAATCATCTTTGGGAACCTCCTCTGGACCCTCTCCAATGGCAATACATCTTTTCTGAGATTTGGGGCCCAAAATCGTTGACCAAGTGCGGCCTGACTAGAGTCCTATAAAACCTCAACATTATCTCCTTGCTTTTATATTCTATTCCCTTTGAAATAAATGCCAACATTGCATTTGCCTTCTTCACCACAGACTCAACATGTAAATTAACCTTCTGGGAGTCTTGCACAAGGACTCTTAAGTACCTCTGCACCTCTGATGTTTGAACCCTCTCCCCATTTAGGTAATAGTCCACACGTTTACCAAAATGCATTGTCATGCATTTCCCAACACTGTATTCCATTTGCCACTTTTTTTTGCCCAGTCTTCCAATTTGTCTAAGTCCTGCTGCAATTGCATTGCTTTTGCTCAGCACCACCTATCCCTCCACCTATCTTCATATCATCTGCAAACTTTGCAACAAAGCCATCAATTCCACTAGCTTAATCATTGACAAACAATGTGAAAAGTAGCAAACCCTATACTGACCCCTGAGGAACACCACTAGTCCCTGGCAGCCAACCAGTAAAGGCCCCTTTTATTCCCACTCACTGCCTCCTGCCTGTCAGCCATTCCTCTATCCATGCCAGTATCTTTCCCGTAATGCCATAGGATTTTATCTTGTTAAGTAGCCTCATGTGTGGCACCTTATCAAACACCTTCTGAAAATATAAGTAAATGACATCCACTGCCTCTGCTTCATCCACCCTGCTTGTTACTTCCTCAAAGAACTCTTACAGATTTGTCAGGCAAGATTTCCCTTTACAGAAACCATGCTGATTTTGATTTATTTTATCATTGGTCTCCAAGTACCTCAAAACTTCACCTTTAATAATAGACTCCAACACTTTCCCAACCACTGAGGTTAGGCTAACTGGCCTGTAATTTCCTTTATTTTTCTTTCTCTGTCCTAGCTGACCCTTTACCTTCTAGCTGTCCCCCTTCCCCTCTCCCCACTTTTCTACTTTGGCATCTTGCCCCTTCCTTTCCAGTCCTGATGAAGGGTTACAGCCTGAAGCATCAGCTGTTTATTGATTTCCATAGATGCTGAATTCTTCCAGCAGTTTGTGTATCTTGCTATGTTGCACAATGTATCGTCCACATTCTCAGATATTTCATCTTATTTTTGAACAGAGTTGTTGCCTGGAAATCACTGTAATTATTTGGTCTGATGACTTGTGCAAACCTACACTCAGAGACTCCCTTATTGGCACAATCAGTTTTTCTCCAATTTTATGGGGCTTTCCAGAGTTAACAATGAGCAATGAAATGTTGTATGAAACATGCCACCATTGTTTTGTGAGGTGCTAGCAAGCATGTTTTGAAGTGTTTTTTTTATTTATGAAACTTTGCAAGAGGTGACTGAAAATAAGTCAAACTCTTATTTGCTTTATCAAAGTGTATTTTCTTATAATGTTCAAGGAGCATGAATGGTTTCATTGTCTTATTTGAAAAAAAAATTTCACACAACAGATACATTGGCTGCTGTTGGTTACTTGGTGCTGGTATAAATGTATATTTCAGATACTCCACACTATACTGTCAACATTTCTTTTTAGTTTGGTCTGCCATTTTCATTAGGGATTAAATACCATGATCAATCTCCGAGTCAATTAATCCTTAATGATACTGTTGTTTAAGTCCAACCTCAAGCACTGTGATTAATAAAGTTATGATGTCTGTGATTGATAAATTTATGATTTCATTATGTTTGTGATTGATAATGTTCTGATGTCATAATGTATGTAATTGATAAAGTTATGATGTCATGATGTCTGAGATTAATAAAGTTATGATGTCATGATGTCTGAGATTAATAAAGTTATGGTATCATCATAGCTCAAGGAAAACTTGACTCTGTACCTGAAGGTACATAAAGTGGGTCAGTGATATCTCATTTAGGCCATGGGCTAGATAAATACAGTCAAGGCCATTTGAAAGGACAGCTTCTGGACTTTAACTCATTAAAGCCATACCCTAAATCACAGGAACTGTGTCACTGCATGATTAATGAATGGGAATTGTACTAGTTAACACTGTTCTACAGAAGTGAATGTCAATAACTTTAATAACGTGAAGGCCAGGTCTGGAAATTGCACAATTTCTTTAGTTCAGATTTCTCATGATATGCCAAATACAAAAGTGTCATATTGCTTTTCAACAACTATAACATGTTTTGAGTAAAGTCTGTATAATAAGTAATTCATGTCTTAAACGAAGCCTGTAACCTGCAGCTGCCCTCCTTGTCCTTATCACCCCCTTAGAAACTCCCAACAGCCGCAGGATTATATCCCCCATTTTGGGAACCATCAGACTACGTTTCCCCAGCCTGAGGTGAGAGACTTCTTTTGTTGCAGCAGAAGAGACATCAAACGAGATCTGGTTGATTTTAGTAATATTGAAGGAATTTAGTTTAAACATTTGGCAGCTCTGTATAAGTGAATAAAATGCACTTAAGTATAAACTAAATAAAGGGAAACACAGTTACTGCCCCAGCAGTAGAATAACTAACATCCCGGGAACCCCTGACAACAGTATTTACATGTGGGGTTGAGATGCTTGTGGTACTGTTAGCCATTTATGGAGGGAGGAGAGTAAGTTGTTTTATTGATTGTGAACAAGTGAGGATTGCATTTACAAAGGTTGGAAACCATTGAGCCAGTCAAAGAGTGTCTGTGCAACATTTCACTTGATGAGAATTGAGGCTAGTTAGGTCTGAACTTACCATCGCCATGTTCACACCTACATCCATCAGACAGGGTGACCATGGACAGTCAGAGTCCAGGTTGAAGACTTGGATAACTTTAGTATTCCCTGCCTTTCAACTTTGGTCCAACGACTACCGGAGGAAAATAAGCTACATAGAATAATTCATGAGCAAAATACTGCAGATTCTTGAAATCCGAAATAAAATGTGAGCGTGGAATAGTTGCAATACCTAGAGTTAACAGAGATATGGGGGTAATTTTATAGGTAAGTGTCCATAGCTGTGGGGGGGGGGGGTGATAATCTGAGAGCTAGTAGGCAGCCTCTGGGTTTGCAAAAGTGGTGATAATTCAAGACTGAGCAGAAGCTGACTCTGATGAACATTTGAGATGATAAGAAAGTACAGACCTCCCAAGGCTGGCTGACTACTTCAAGCACATGGAATGCCCTGAGAATAATAATAAGCGGATTATGTATGCATGAGAAGGAGACATTGTCAATATCTTTGCTGCTGTACAAACTATTCTTCTGTATCCTGGCTTTCTTACATACTAATTTTATTTAATCTCACTTATTGAGATTATAAAGATATGAAATCATAGAAGTTCAAAGAAATTGTAAGTAAACTCCCCTGAGCAATCAAAGACTTTGTCCATGCATCCTAATAAGCTAGTTATTTGTGAATATGCTTTTTTATGTTTGGTTTCTATTCATTTAATAAAAAATGGTGATAAGATTGTCTTTTGACTTCAAACGCCTACATTCATGAAATAGGATAGAATTGCCCCTGCAGCCCATTACACAACAGCTAAATTAACGAAGAGATGCAGTTTGGATGTCTTTGTATCACTCAGGACAGTTATGTAATAAACCTATAAGATGGTAAGAAGTAGATGTCTTGAAGAAAATGCAGAAGAGCTGCTTTATAATAAATTGGAATTTAGTGCAATGGATTCGAGTTCACCAGCTTATAGCTCAATATGATAAACTCAGCAATCTTTAGCTGAGTTCTGCTTCTTTGACACAGCTTTACTGCTTAAAAATGTAATTGCAGAACATTATATTTTTTGGTATTTTTCCAATGAAAATTGATCTCTTCCAGTGAAGTGTGATAATAATATTTTTCAAAAGATTTTGTAATATTCCAGAAATTCATTTAGTCACTTCTTGATGTTAGTTACCCAGAGACTGGTACAATTTCTGCATCAGAATGCATGGGATGACTTTACTCCTTTTGACCCATTGCAGGAAAGACTTTAAGGTCACATGGTATGGAGGCTTTGCATCAGAGGACATTCCTGGAACAAGAGAGATTTACCAGCATAGTGCTAGTAAGGATATAACACAGAGAGCCAGGTAACTGAATGACTTAAATTTACATATGGACCAGGCCCTACACTATGTTTTTCTCATTGTCATACCTCTCAATGTTCAATCCCATACGTAGACATGCATGACCCCATAGTCATATCTATTAAAAATCCTTAAACTTCTCTTAACCCGATGGCCTTGTGATTGTCTAATACCTATCTGGTCTCCCCACCTCATCCCTTCAGTTGCCTGATCATTGGTCATCCTCCATCACATTCAAAGCTGCAAATTTGATCCTTGATTCCATTCCTCTCCTCAAACAAATTATTGGTCTGATAAACCCAACCCCACTTCCACTATGAAACCTGTCACCTAAATGCCAACAATCAAAGTGGTGATTTATGGTGCACTTTATTGTGCACCCATAGAGAAACCCGTAATGGATCCTTTGGAATTCCCGCATCTGGTATTAAAACTTTAAGCTCTAAAGAATTAATCCAGCTATGCAATCTTCAGAATTTTTCATGAAAATGCGCAAAAAATTTGGGCAAATTCCTGTCTGTGAAAGGTTGATGTGAACAATTTTCTGCAAGTTCTATAAATCTCACCTGTACCAACCATATTAATTTAGACATGCATCTATGTATTGAATTCTTATCAATCTACCTCTTGTAAAATTAAACTACCAAATATCCAAGTATTGTTAAAATTACAGAAACAACTGTGGCATTTCATTAGCAGTTGTCTCTGCTTCAACTCTAACTGCAGACTGTCCAAGGCATTCTCATTCACCTATTACTGCTTCATAATGTGGAAGAACCAGAAATGCAAAACATCTCTTCAAACTCCATTTTACAGTATATTCTTTCTGTGCTGAAATTAATGTCTTTCTCCAACTTCCCACTCAAGCCCTATCTTACATCTTCGCTCTCTCTATTTAGAAAGGAAAGGTACATTCTATGCCTAAACTTGGTTTAATCTCTTGTACATAATTAAATGCTGGTTTGACATTACTTGTCTCTGCTTTTCAAGATATGACAGTGGCCGTAACATCTCTAAATGTAGGTATTTTATTTAGAGATAAAGTGTGGATCAGGTCCTACTGCCCAACAAGACGCGCCACCCAGCAACCAACCATTTAACTCTAGCGTAGTCACAGAACAATTTACAATGACCAGTTTATCTCCTAACTGGTAGGTCTTTGGACTGGGAGGAAACCAGAACATCTGGAGGAAACTCATTTGGTTCACAGGGAGAACGTACAAACTCTTTACAGACAACACCTGAATTGAACTCCAAACTTCGGAACGTCTAGAGCTCTAAGGGCATCATGCTATTTTTAGTCCATCTGATCAATCCTAATTTTACTTTCATTTATTAATGAGCGCCCAATGCCCGTAGTATTTTCTGGGTAAAAAAGTCTGTATTTACAAGAATGAAATCCACTAATGTAATGGTGGATTTTACATTGCCACCCTTCACCACTGGTGTAGGAACTATGATTTGTTTCAAACTCAGCTCAAAGGTAACTATGGCAATTGGAACTTTTACACACAAGTTAGGCACCATCAGGTAAAGCACATGATTCATCCCCTACGTTCCTTTCATGCTGCACAAAGCCCAGTGGTGAACCAGGGATCTTAGTGTTGCTGCTCTCAGACCATGCATCGGATTGGACCTGATGCAGGATCCAACAATCTGTTCACTTCAGAGGAGTTAATGCGTCTGGCACAAAGGAAGATAAGAGCACATGAATTCCAATCATTATTGGTTTTTGGAGTAATTCGTCAATGAGCCAAAAGTGATTCATTTTTAAACATTTTAACATTATAATAAATTTAAACACAATTCATTGCTTATTTCATTTTTCATACCTGTTGAAAATCTTTCATAAGTTTGATAGACACTAAAACTAAGGGGTACAGTGAGAGATTACCTCAGCAGTTCCTTAGCCAAGACATAGAACACAGAACACAGCACAAATCAGGCCTTTTGATTGACAATGTACTGCCAGCCTAAAACTACTCCACAATGCCTTTCCTCCTACACAGCCATAACCCTCCATTTTCCTTACATCCATTTGCCTACATAAGAGTCTATCAAAGGCACCTGTTTGATCAGCCTGTACCATCACCCCTGGCAACATGCTCCAGGCACCTACCATTCCCTGAGTAAACAGGCTACCTCTAACATATCTCGACTATCATGTAGGTTCTGGTCCAACCCACATGAATATGTTGTGTCAGGCCTTACCACAGCTCATGGTCAGGGATATACATGATTAATTTTAGACAATTGTATGTCTTTACATTGAGAGTAAATGGTTATTTTCCACTTGATTTCAACTCCAAAGAATGCATTAAACTGAATTGCATCAGTTTTGAATTGAAAAGATTTAAGGTGAATATAAACTCCCCCAGAAGGCAGATATATTCTTGTATATTTGCAATTCATCATCTTATTGGTCCAAGAGAATAAATTTAATGGGATTTCCAATTATAAAAAAAACATGAGCATCATTAAAAATGGTCCAATCAATCCTATTAACAAGAATTACATAGTCTTATGTAAAAATTAACATACATATTTCCAGGAATCAGCTAGTATGCATTGCCTGTAGATTACATTTCTCTTGTAGATTACACTGCTACTTTCACAAGTAAATAAATACACATTGTATTTCAAGAAATAAAGGGCAATCAATTATTCCTATGAATAAATCACCAGTGTCTGTGCATAAATAATAAATAAATGGAAGCACATGATTATTATTGGTTCAGTTAATAAAATGATTCTCAGACTTTCAGATGAAGGCTGTCTTTTCACTTTGTTCAATATAATCAAAGTTCAAAGTAATTTGAATCAAATACTGCCTTGAGATTCATTTTCTTGCAGGCATGCATAGTAGAAAAAATACAATTTAATCATTGAAAATCTACACACAATGAAAGACTAACAAATAAATAATGTGCAAAAGAAGACAAAGTGTGCAAATAAAAAATGAATAACTAAGTAAATAAATAAAACTGAGAACATGAATTATAGAGTCATTGAAAGTAAGTCTGTAGGTCGTAGAATCTGTTCAGAGTTGAGGTGAGCGAAGTTAGCCACTCTGGTTCAGAAGGCTGATGGTTGAAGGTTAATAACTGTTCCTGAACCTGGTGGAGTGGGACCTCTTTCCCGATGGCAGCAATGAGAAGAGAGCATGGCCTGGATAGTGAGGGTGTTGGATGCTGCTTTCCTGGGACACTGCTCCTTGTAGATATGCCCAGCTGTGGGGAGGAATTTTCCTGTTTAGATTGGCAAAATTGAATTATAGGAGTTTATTGGTCCTATCAATCACTTACTCAGTTCAGAAGTTGTAATGTCTGGTATATATCTGTAGGCACCATTGATATTTTGATGGTTCTGGAATAAGCAAGAGCAAACATTTGGTAGGAACCTTGTCCTAGCAAGTTCATAACTTCACAAACACACATACCCTCTTGCCTACACCCACCAGCATAAAATAGCCATATTATTAGAGAAAGTAAATGAGAGAAATTGGTTTGGCAAATAATTCTGATTTACTTTGGACACTTGCTTTTCCAACATTATCTGAAGTGCAAATTATTCGCACAAAGCTGCAGGCTTAAAATAAATGATGGACATTCACAGGAGCATAGCATTTCAACTCTGTTACATGCAGCTTAGAAAATTGTCTGACCAGAATATCATCCACAATCAGGAAGGAGATTCCTGAAAAAGACACATCTAACCTAACTTATTAAATGTGGAAAAACTAGATCATTGTATTTCACTGGACATTTATTACATAATATACATTCTACCTTTCATTTGATTTTTTTTATTTATTTAGAGGAATAGTGTGGAGTAGGCCCTTGTGGCCCTTTGAGCCACGCAGCCTAGCAACCCTTGATTTAACCCCTAGCCTAATCGTGCAACAATTTACAAAGACCAATTAACCTACTAACCTGTACAATGCATCCTTAGACTGTGGGAGGAAACTAGGGCACCTGGAGAAAACCCACACATTCCACAGAAAGGACAGACATATTCCTTACAGACGATGCCAGGATCAAACTCTGAACACTGATGCCCCAAGTTGTAATAGCGTCGCACTAACCTCTTACGCTACCATGGAAACCAAAGGTAGTCAGAAAAAGAACATAGCTCTGAGAAAGGACATTCAGACTTCATTCATTCTGGAGTAAGTTTTCTGAGTAGAAAATGTATTGATTGAGGACAGTGTTTCCTCTTAGTTGTGCGGGTGTGCAGCCGTGTAGTAACTGCAATGCTCCTGCACACATGCCTTCTGTTGCCAAGCAGTTGTTTTTTTATATATAATGTTAATTTAGAGCCATGCAGTTTTCAGGCCATGTAAAAACTTCCTGCCCAGAGCAATGGCTGGTCCAACCCAGCAGAAAAAGAATTAGAGGGAACACTGATTTGAACACCACCTGAGCAATAAACTCCACTATATAATACTTGTCAATATAGCCAGGAACTGAGAGTGTGAATTTAGATTCTGTGACTGCAAGGAAATGCATTGTATTTTAGCTTTTTGAAATTTCTATAACACAAAGACGGACAGGATAAATCTGGCTATTGTCTATAAGTTAGTATTTAAATGCAAATGGATATCTAAACAAGATGAAAAATAATAGGCTTTAGAATGATCAGGAAACTCAAACATAAAAAAAGCAGCAATTTCCGTGACCTTGGGACTTTACAGTCAATGAGATATTATTGAAATGTAGCAAATATCAAAATGTGGGAAACTAACTTGCCAGGGAAATGCTGAAATCACAAAATTTACAAACAATATGTTTTTTTTAATATATTCCAAACTACGTCCACTGAGATTATTTCTGTATCTGTATCTGACATCCCTAGTTAATTCATATTTTTCTTAATTATACATAAATTCCCAAGGAAATTACTTTCTTCAGACTACATCGTGCTATTCTGCACATGTGCCTGTGTGAAATCTGAAACACAAATAGAAAATGCTGGAAATACTCAACAGGTCAGGCCACATCACTTGAAGAGAAACAGAGTTAGTATTTCAGATTGGGATTTGTGTTTTTTTTTAATTTTGTCCCAGAATGTTGACTCTGTTTCATTTCTCACAGATGATACCTGACCTGCCAGTTATTTCCACAGTATTATACATAGAACGTAGCACAGCACAGGAACAGAGGCTCTCTGGCCTCACTGTCTGCACCACTTCTTTTCTTGTGGTTTAGATCTGCAGCAAACAGTTTTTATTTGACTTTCATTATGTATGTTAAGGTCTAAAGAGCCACAGTTGTCTATATTAGCATATCTAATAGGTGACGATTCAAATAGTTAACAGAAATGAATAGAATCAATGGAATATGTGAACCATTGAAAAAGTTGTTTAATGTAAGTTTCAAAAGTGACAGCTATAATTAGCAACAAAACAATGCAATCTAAATAGCATTTCTCCATTTTAAATGCCAATTAAGTAAGTCAAATCAATCATTTTGTCAGTGGGACATTAAAGTCTTTTGCCCAAAAATTTAAGAAGACTGCAACGACCCTGTGAGACTAATATGCTCTGTTTCTTTTCCCAATGACAATGCCTAGCAATCTCTAGTCAGTCTCGTCAACTCAGAATGAAATGCCTGGTGATCTACTACATTCAACGAGATTTAAATTTGGTATTATCAGCAAATGAATTACTGAAGTTAAAACAGTAACGATTTATTTTCAGATTTATGAATAAAAATGTAATTAGAACGTTATTAATGTCTAATTGCATTGCTGGCCATGCCTCTCTGTTGCAAGACTGCATGGGTAATAATTCCCCTCCCCACACACAAGTATCAACCCTTCCCTCCCCCACATACTTCAGCAAAAAGCATCAGCACCTTCTGCTCACCAAGCAGGCAATAGCTAAGTCCCCAAGAAAGATCATGACCTGCAGTACAAGAAAAACTAAACGTTCACCCGACAATTCAACATAGCTCAGGCTCTCTCTCTCTCCCCCCTTAATAAAGGGACAGACGTGTCACACAGTGAAAGGGGAGACAAAAACAAAACACTCACTGATTTACAGTGTTCAAGCCTGCCACGTCGCTTTTTTTCCCCAAGTACTCAGACTCAAGAATTTGTAGCGAACTCTCCCCCACCAACAAGAGAAAGAGAGTGATCCCAAGTACAGAGGCCTCTGACAGCTGACCCACTATTCCCGATATTCCATTTTCTCCCGCCAGTCCCAGACATCGGCAGAGGGCCACAAAGCCTTAGAACCCCAAAGACACACTAATCTTCTAGGCCACGTCCTTGGGATATCGAAAAATGCCCAGTCAGTGAGTACTTGGAGTGAGAACCATCGCTGTCAAGAACCAAAGATTGAGCACATCAGTATGTCAGGGTCTTCGACAGAACCCCATCCACCTTGAAAAGGGAAAAGAGAGACGTTAAAAGTATAAATAAAACCGTTTTCTCTGATAAGCTCAAAGAAGCCACTGTCTAGCGCCATCGTTGCTCCGACCAGCTCTTGAACTTGGTGGTGCGAGTCCTGAGGCTCTTGAACCTTCTACCTGATGGCAGCAGTGAGAAGGGAGCATGACGCTGATTTTCTATGACTTTGTTTCATGTAGATGTGCTCAGTGGTTGGGAGGGCTCTACCTGTTTTGCACTGGACTGAAACCAGTACTTTTTGTAGGGTTTTTCGTTCAAGGGCATTGGTGTTTCCATACCAAACTGCGATGCAGACATTCAATATATTCTCTACTACACACCTATAGAAGTTTGTCATAGTCTTAGATGTCATGCCAGATCTCCACAAACTCATACAGATGTAGAGGCACTGCTGTGCTTTCTTTGCAATTGCACTTACATGATCAGTCCAGGACAGGTCCTTTGAAATAGTAATACCCAGGAATTAAAAGTTGTTGACCCTCTCCACCTCTGATCCTCTTATGAGGACTGGGTCATGGACCTCTGGTTTCCCTCTCCTGAAGTTTATAATCAGATCCTTGGTCTAGCTGACATTGAGTGAGAGGTTGTTATTATGACACCACTCAGCCAAATTTTCAGTCTCCCTCCTTTATGCTTTTTCATCACCACCTTTGATTCGACTCACAACAGTGATGTCATCAGCAATCTTGAATATAGCATTGGAGCTGTGCCTAGCTGCACAGTCACAAATGAAAAGCAAACAGAGCAGGGGGCTAAGAACACAGCCGGTGCTGGTGGAGGTCATGGAGGAGATGTTTTTGCCAATTCAAACTGACTGAGGTCCTCAATTAAGGAAACCTGGGATCAAATTGCACTAAGAGTTATTGAGGTCAAGGTCTTGGAGCTTATTGATCAGTTTTGAGGAGATGATAGCATTGAATGCTGAGATGTAGTCGATAAAAAGCATACTAGTGTCCAGATGTTGCAGGATTCAGTGAAGAGCCATTGGAATGGCATCTGCTGTGGACCTGTTGCTCCAGTGGGCAAATTGGAGTAGATCCATGTCACCTCTCAGGCATGAGCTGATAAGTTTCATCACCGGCCTCTCAAAACATTTCATCACTGTGGATGTATGTGCAGCTGGGTGAGTCATTGAGGCAGGTTACCATGCTCTTCTTGGGCACTGGTATAATTGAAGCCTGCTTAAAGCAGGTGGGTACCACACTCTGCCGAAGAGAGAGGGCAAAGATCTCAGTGAACACACCTGCCAGTTGGTCAGCACAGGCCTTTAGTACATGGCCAGGTACCCCCTTCAGTCCAGATGCTTTCCATGGATTCACTCTCTTAAGGCAGCCCGCATATTAGCTTCAGAGACTGAGGTCATTGGATCATTGGGAGATGTTAGAGTTTGTGATGTTTCCTTCGTGTCCTGATGATCAAAGCAAGCACAGAAGACACTGAGCTCATCTGGAAGTGAACTCCTGCTGTCACCTATATCGCCTGATTTAACTTTATAAAAGGTGATCGTATTCAAGCCCAGTCACAGCTGGTCGAGCATCCCTCGTTGATTCAAATTTGTTCCAGAATTTCCACTTTGTCCATTCAATGGCTTTCCAGAGATCAGACCTGCATCTCTTGCAGCTTTCTTGGACTCCAGACTTGAATGCCCCTAAGACGTACAAAAAAGCTGGATGAACTCAGCAGGTCGGGCAGCATCCATTGAAAGGAGCCCCTAATCTGCCCCTATAGAGATCATTTTGCATGGTAAGAAAAAGTAAGAACTGCAAACTCAAAGCAGGGGTAAATAATTGCAAAAATTATTTGAATCTAGTTAAATCTACAAATAATATAATTTCATTACTGAATTACAGTAAAAACAATTTTCATCATCAATTTCAGAGTGTAATTTAGTAGTCCAACTATTCACTACTTCATGGCTTTTTCACCTTTCAACGAGACGGATGAGCTGGGAGCAGTGATGTTGGCTTCTCAGCATCAGGCTGAATGTCACTCGGGAGTCTCAGATCCCCACCTTCAGTAATTTGCAGTCTGTTTAATTGCTTTGAAAGAAGTCGGGTGACTGCACTGAAATCAGGTTCCATTAAATATGATGTTAGAAAGGCAATAAAGAACAGATTGTCCATTTTCCACAGTGCAGGATAGTGTTCAGATATTACTGTCTGCAACTAAAAGTCTTGATATGATCTTTTGAACCTTGGCTCACTGCAAGTGATTGTGTAGTGAGATCAGTTCTTTCTTCATCCTTCCTGTTAATTCCTTATTACAAGTGTTCAGGAATGGATTTAAGACCCAATCTGGAATTTGGATTGAGAGAAGAACATGAAATCTCTCTGACATGTCTTTATTGAGCTCACCCAGTTGGGCACAGTATATTTGAAGATCATTTGGTGTTCTTTCTTTATCTTCCAACTCAGAGGCTCAGAAACCCTGACACAGTAGTGTCAAGAAAACAACGTCTCCCTCCTTGTCGCAAAAACAAAGGAGCTGGTTGTGGACTACAGGAGGAATGGAGACAGGCTAAACCCTATTGATATGAATGGATCTGGGGTTGAGAGGGTAAACAGCTTTCAGTTCCTCGGCATAAACATCACCGAGGACTCACGTGGTCTGTACATACTGGCTGTGTGGTGAAAAAGGCACAACAGCACCTCTTTCACCTTGGATGGTTGAAGAAGTTCAGCAGAGTCCCCAAGTCCTAAGGACTTTCTACAGGGGCACAAATGAGAGCATCCTGACTGGCTGTATCACTGCCTGGTATGGGAACTGTACTTCCCTCAATCGCAGGACTCGGCAGAGAGTGGTGCAGACAGAACAGCACATCTGTAGATGTGAACTGCTCACTATTCAGGACATTAACAGCAACAAGTGCATAAAAAGGGCCTGAAGGATCATTGAGGAACCCAGTTACCCCAACTACAAACTGTTCCAGCTGCTACCATCCAGGAAATGGTACCACAGCATTAAAGCTGGGACCAACAGGCTCTGGGACAGCTTCTTCCACCAGGCCATCAGACTGATTAATTCATGCTGACACAATTGTATTTATAAGCTATATTGACTGTTCTGTTGTATAACTTACTGTACATACCATTTGTTACAAATTACTATCATTTGCACATTGCACATTTAGACAGAGGTGTAATGTAAAGATTTTTGCTCCCCATGTATCTGAAGGATGTAAGAAATAAAGTCAATTCAATTCAATTCCAAACTGGAAAGGGTCATGACATCCAATCTTGCACTTAAATAGGCTTAACTTGGATAGAAATGTGTAGATGACTGATTTGACTTCGATAAGATTCACATCATTTCCCTGCAATTGAAGAGTGAGTTCATTAAACTTTGCAAAAAATTCTGACAAATAAGCAATGTCATGCCTAATATTCTTGACTTGATTACGGAATGAGCATCTGAGTCTTTGAACAATTTAATCAGTTTCACAAAAGCACGTAAAAGCATCTCAGGCAGTTTTCTTTTGAGAGCCATCTAACGTCTATGTGCAACAGCACATAGAAACTATTCATCATTCTCAGAATTAGAATCCGGTTTATTATCACCAGCGTGTGTCATGAAATTTGTTAACTTAGCAGCAACAATTCAATGCAATACATAATATAGAAGAGAAAAAATAATAATAAATAAATACAGTATACGTATATTGAAAAGATTGGAATGCATGCAAAAAGCAGAAATAATATATATTTTTAAAAGTGAGGTAGTGTTCAAGGGTTCAAAGTCCAGTTAGGAACCAGATGGCAGAGGGAAAGAAGCTGTTCCTGAATCACTGAGTGTGTGCCTTCAGGTTTCTGTACCTCTTACCTGATGGTAACAGTGAGAAAAGGGCATGCCCTGGTTGCTGGAGATCCTTATTAATGCAAGCTGACTTTCTGAGACACGACTCCTTGAAGATGTCCTGGGTACTTTGTAGGCTAGTATCCAAGATGGAGCCGACTAGATTTACAACCCTCTGCAGCTTCTTCCAGTTTTGTGCAGTAACAACACCCCCCCCCCCATACCAGATAGTGATGCAGCCTGTCAGAATGCTCTCCACAGTACAACTATAGAAGTTTTTGAGTGTATTTGTTGACATACCAAATCTCTTCAAACTCCTAATGAAGTTCCATTGTTGTCTTGCATTCTTTATAACTGCTTCGATATGTTGGAACCAGGTTAGACCCTCAGAGATCTGGACACCCAGGAAATTAAAACTGCTCACTCTCTCCACTTTTGATCCCTCTATGGGGATTGGTGTGTGTTCCTTCGTCTTACCCTTCCTGAAGTCCACAATCAGCTCTTTCTTCTTAGTGCAACACCACTCCACTAGTTGGCATTTCTCGTTCCTGTACACCCTCTCATCACCATCTGAGATTCTACCATCAATGGTTGTATCATCAGCAAATTTATAAATGGTATTTGAGCTATGCCTAGCCACACAGCCATGGGTATAGAGATAGTGGAGCATTGGGGTAAGCACTGAGGTGTACCAGTGTTGATCATCGGACAGGGGGAGATGTTATCACCAATTAGCAGAGATTGTGGTCTTCCGGTTAGGAAGCTGAGGATCCAATTGCAGAGGAAGGTACAGAGGTCCAGGTTCTGTGACTTCTCTATCAGGATAGTGGGAATGATGGTATCAAGCACTGAGCTATAGTCAATGAACAACATCCTGACAGGTGTTTACATTGTCCAGGTGGTCTAAAGCCATATGAAGAGCCATTGAGATTTCAAGAGCTGTTGACCTATTGTGATAAGCAAATTGCAATGGGTCCAGGTCCTTGCTGAGGCAGGAGTTCAGTCTAGTCATGTCCAACCTCTCAGCATTTCATCACTCTTGATGTGAGTGCTACTGGGCGATAGTCATTAAGGCAGCTCACATTATTCCTTTTAGGCACTGGTATAATTCTTGCCTTTTTGAAGCAAGTGGGAATTTCTGCCTGTAGCAGTGAGAGTTTGAAAATGTCCTTAAATTCTCCCGCGAGTTGGTTGGCACAGGTTTTCACAGCCTTACCAGATACTCCATCTGGACCTTCCACCTGGCGAAGGTTCACCCTCTTTAAAGACAGCCTAACATCAGCCTCTGAGACAGAGATCACAGGGTCATCAGGTGCAGCAGGGATCTTCACAGCTGTAGTCGTGCTTTTTCTTTCAAAGCGGGCATAGAAGGTGTTGAGTTCATCTAGTAGTGAAGCATCGCTGCCATTCATGCTATTGGGTTTTGCTTTGTAGGAAGTAATGTCCTACAAACCCTGCCAGAGTTGTCATACATCCGATGTCACCTCCAACCTCATTCAAAATGGTCTCTTCACCCTTGAAATAGCCTTCCGCAAATCATACCTGGTATTCTGGTACAGGTTTGGGAATGTACAGTAAGTCTTTGTAGGGACATTCTCAATACAAAGCTCTTGAAATAGCCAACAATTAAGAGCATGGTATTTGATTTTATTTACCACTGTGATAAAAGTATTTAATAATTTGTGCAGCTGGTTACTGAAGTTTTTTTTGCGCAACAAGATGTCATCTGTGAAATACACAGTGAATTGTAAAGATATTAGGTACCAGTATTTTTCAAGAAAGTAATAACTCCATGGTTGTGTCCTGTCATTGATGGTGCCCAATCTATTGCACAAGCAAGAACATTGGTGAGTGGAATGTCCTTCTCTTTGAAAAATTTCTCAACAACTTGAAAAATCAACTCCCCCTTCATATATGTTTCTAGTTCCCTTACCAGTTACAACTTTTGAACCATTCTTTCATCTTTAATGAAGCAAATATAAACAAGAGGCAAAGATTCGTTGCTTGGCAAAGTTGAATCATCCAACTACAGAGCAAATTCTGTTGTCCTAAGTACATTGCACAATATGTTTTCCACATCCTCAGACATTCCCTCTGTTCAATTTTGAGAAGTTATTGCTGAGCAGAATCACTTCAATTATTTGGTCTTGTAAATTATGCCAAACCATACTCAGAACCTCCCATACTGCTGGCAGAATCTCCAGTTCTATGGAGCTTTCCAGATTTAGCGATAAGCAATGACATTTTGTACAAAGTATGCAAACCATCACTGTTTTGTTATGAAATGCTGGCAAACATGTTTTGAAGTGTTTTCTGTTTCTGAAAGTTTTCACGCAGAGATCGAAAATAAAGGAAGATCTTGTTTTTATTAACAGAGTGTATTCCTTTCAAATGTTTAAGGAGCCTGGATGGTTTTATTGCCTTATTTGAAAAAAAACCTTTTCACACAACAGATACATTGATTGCTCGGTGCTGGTATAAATTGGTATTTCAGATACTCCACACTATACTGTCTATACTTGCTTTTCATTTGGTCTGCTTCTGCTATTTTTGTTATTGTTTAATGACTACTTATTGTTTAAGTCCAACATCAAGCACTGCAGAAAGCCATGACTCAAGTAAAACTCAACCCTCTGCCTGAAGATATATAAAGTGGGGTAGGGATATCTCAGTTAGGCCATGGGAATCATACTATCTAAAAGCAGTGAACAGCAATAATGCGTAGGCCGGGCTCAGAAGTAACGGTTTCTTCAGTCCAGCTTTCTCATGATATGCCAAATACAAAAGAGTCTCATTGCTTTTTAATTTGCTTTGCACTTTCAGCAAGGTCTAAGAGAATGGTGGAATAACAAGAGGTGAGGTAATTATGTGATCATTTAATCATTTGTGAGGCATTGAGGATCAAATGCTTATAATAAGTAATTAACTTCTTAAATTAAGCCTGTAATCCCTCAGCTGCCCAGCTTGCTACCAAACACCCCTCCCCCTAACACCAGTTTATCTTTATCATCCCTTCAAAACTGCCACCACCCTTAGAGGGTCAAAATTGCCAATTTTGGGAACTTTTGATGTAGAATATTGCACTGTAAATATAATCTCATGGGACCAAACATCTTGCAGGAAATGAACCATCAGTTCCCATAATACATACACACTTGTGTGGCTTTATCTGTTCCAACATTCTCATCATTGATATTCCATTTCAATATGGCAGGGCCCAATACCGTGACAGGGCTTTATATTATACCCTGGGAATGTTCCCTCTCCCCAGTTCTGAGAACCAATCTCCACCCACACCCAAGTAATTTTTTGCCTTTCGTGAAACTCCTATCATCCTCATGGTACCTTCAACCATATTCACAAATCAATGAACCCA
This sequence comes from Hypanus sabinus, assembly GCF_030144855.1. NCBI lineage: Eukaryota > Metazoa > Chordata > Chondrichthyes > Myliobatiformes > Dasyatidae > Hypanus > Hypanus sabinus. The sequence goes on along the minus strand of NC_082716.1, from coordinate 40,676,113 downwards.
TTTAATCTGTCACAGCCACTGAGCACTCAGGATCTTCTTCCATTCAGATCACCTACATAGCACTAGAATCACGTCCTCACACCCAACACAAACCTCTCCCTAGATCCCAATCTTCCACTAAACATCCCCTATGCAATCTTCCTCTACCCCCAAATATGCCACTGGTTTTCCACCCTAGCCATCTCAATACCACCCTGTGTCCCTCCCCTCACACGTCCTCCATTCCAGAATAACAGAGAAAAGGCACTTATCCATGTTTATACCATCCATAAAGCCTTAAGGTAGTGAGTCTAGGATCTTCCCACAATATGACTGCAACTCCCACCCAACATCTCCTCAATGTGCTTTTCATAACTTGAATGTTTTCTAGTCCACATAGATTCCTGGAAAATGTAGGTGATTTTCATTAAAAAGTATGCATACATTAAATTTTAACATGTTTATATTACACAATGTCTATTGAAACCTGGAAAAATCCAATGCATTCGAATCCTGGTGGGTATGTAATAACAGTCCATTTGTTTATGATATGCCAGAATGTCTAGGTTAAAATCAAACTCATGTTAACAGACGTATGAGTAGACTTCTGATGAAGGGTTTCGGCCTGAAACGTCGTCACTACCTTCTCCCATAGATGCTGTCTGGTCTGCTGAGTTCTGCCAGCATTTTGTGTTTTTATTTATTTACAGCATCTGCAGATTCACTCGTGTTGAGTATGAGTAGGCTGTTGGGAGTGGTTTAATCTAATATGGCAGGGGGATGGGAACCAGGACAATAGAGCTGACGATGAGCTGGCAGGTTTACAAGCAGATGATGTAATTATAATATGAATGTAAGGAAAGGCAAGCCGATAATTGGGTACAACTGCAGACAGAGCAAAGAGTTAAGTTATACCACAGAGGCAAAAGTCATATGTGCAGAGAATTTAAATGCACGTAGCAATCAGAATAAGGTGGATGAACTTGGGACGCAATTAGAGATTGTTCGATATGATGTTTGGGGCATCATTGAGCCACGGCTGAAAGAAGGTCATAGTTGAGAGTTTAACATCAAAAGATATTCATTGATCAAAAGGACAGGCAGGAAGGCATAGGTGGTGGTGTGGCTGATGCACCATCAATAACTCACTCTGAGACGTAAAGGTGAGATATCGGTTTTTATTGACTGGAAGAAGGAACAAGCAGTGAGTGACCACCATACTACATCCTGGAGACAGAGAGGCCGGGCTCAGGCCTCAATCGCCTTTATACAGGGGTCTGTGGGAGGAGCCACAGGAGCAGTCAGCGAGGGGCGTGTCCAGACAGGTATATGTAGTTCACCACATTGGCTCAATTGGTAAGAGATGGAATTACATCTTTAGAAAGAGGTGATATAAGGTCAGAAAATGTCGGATCTTTGTGGGTTAAGAAACTGCAAGGGTAAAGAAAACAAATATGAGAATCATATGTGGCCTCCAAATAGTAGCCAAATGTGAGATTGAAATTGCAAAGGGAGCTGGAAAGGGCACGTAGTAATTGTAATGACACAATTGTAATGGGAGACTTCAATATGCAAGAGGATTGGGAAAATCAGGTTGGTGTCGGATTGCAAGAGAGAGAATTTGTTGAATGCCTACGAGATGGCTTTTTAGAGCAGCTTGTGCTCGAGTCTACTTCGGGAAAGACTGTTTTAGATTCAGTGCTATGTAATAATCCAGATCTAATTAGGGAACTTAACGTAAAGGAACCCTTAGGAGTCAGTGACCATAATATGATTGAATTGATACTGCAAATTGAGAAGGAGAAGCATTACTCACATGTGTCTCTACCGCAATGGAATAAAGGGAATTACAGAGGCATGAGAGAGGAGCTTTCCCAGGTGGATTGGAGGGGGATACTGGGAGGGATGACAGCATAGCAACGGTGGAGGAAGTTTCTAGGAATAGCTCACAAGGTGCAGGATAGATCAGATTCAGTTTATTGTCATTTAGAAACCACAAATGCAATGCAGTTAAAAAATGAGACAACGTTCCTCCAGAATGATGTCACAAAAGCACATGATAAAACAGACTACAGCAGAAAATCCACATAACATTTGTGTGGTAAATTATGTATACCTGTCTAGACACGCCCCCCCCCGCCCCCCCCCGCTGACTGCTCCTGTGGCTCCTCTCACAGACACCTGTATAAAGGCGATAGGGACACTGCTGCTCCCTCAGTCTTCAACATGGTCGTGTTCCCTTTCTCGCTGTTAATAAAAGCCTGTTGTTCACTTCCAGTCTCCTAGAGTTATTGATGGTGCATCAATTTTATTAACAGCAAATTTTAAACCATGGAACAAATTTTATGACCCGACAGATTGGATCTCGACCCACAATCCCAGGAAGCCGGCAACGCTTTCGAACTCTGGCTAGCATGCTTTGAATCGTACCTGGAGGAGATTCATGAGACCGAGCCTGCCACGATGCGCAGAGTTCTCCTCTCCAGGGTCAGTCCACGGGTATACTCGATGATCAGGGACCAGCCAAACTACCAGGGCGTGATGGACGCCCTCAAAAGACAATACTTGCGGCCAGTAAACACCATCTACGCAAGACATCGCTTAGCGACACGGCAGCGGCGGGCAGGAGAGCCGAGCGCTGACTTTGTCCGGGCCCTACAGACACTCGTGCGGGCCTGCGACTGCAGGGAACTGATGGCGGAACAGCAAGCGGATCTCCTGGTAAGAGAAGCCTTCGTCACGGGATCAGGTCAATGTATGTGCACCAGCGGCTGCTGGAACACGCCGATCTTACCTTACATTCGGCGATTGATCTGGCCGACACGCTGGAAGCTGCTTTGCACAACGCTGACACTCTCCAAGCGTGCAATCTCCTGCCAGCCTCGTGGACGCCGGCGAATCGACCACGGCTGCTGCTAGTCGTGAGTCAGTGAAGTGTTACTTCTGCGGCAGGCTTTATCACTTCCTGCACGTCCCCTTCGGTGTCATGAATGGTGTCTCTGTCCTCCAGAGGGAAATAGACCGGATGATGGACCAGTGCCAACTGAAGGCCACGTTCCCATATCTGGATAACATCACCATCTGTGGTCATAACTAGCAGGATCACGACACCAACCTTCAACAATTTTTCCAAGCGGCCAAAGCTGTTAACCTTACCTATAACAGGGACAAGTGTGTGTTCGGAACCACCCGACTTGCTATCCTTGGGTATGTCATGGAGAACGGAGTCATTGGCCCTGACCCCGACCGTATGCGCCCCCTATTGGAACTCCCTCTTCCCAACACCCTCAGAGCCCTCAAAAAGTGCCTGGGCTTCTTTTCCTATTATGCCCAATTAGTCCCTCACTACGCAGACAAAGTCCACCCCTTGGTCAAGTCCATCACATTTCCCCTCTCGGTCAAGGCCCACGAGGCCTTCAGCCACATTAAAGGGGACATTGCCAAAGCAGCAATGCATGCGGTGGACGAGACCATTCCCTTCCAAGTAGAGAGTGACGCCTTTGACTTTGCGCTGGCTGCTACCCTCAATCAGGCAGGAAGGCTGGTAGCATTCTTCTCTCGTACCCTTCAGGGCCCTGAAATTCCGCACTCCCTGGTGGAGAAAGGAGCCCAGGCCATAGTGGAAGCTATTAGCCACTGGAGGCACTATCTTGCCGGCAAAAGGTTCACCTTGCTGACCGACCAACGCTCAGTTGTGTTCATGTTTAACAACCAACAGCGGGGCAAAATCAAAAACGATAAAATTTTGAGGTGGAGAATCAAACTCTCCACCTACAACTATGACATTCTGTACCGGCCTGGAAGGCTCAATGAGCCCCCGATGCCCTATCCCAGGGAACATGTGCCAGTGTGCAAATCGACCGGCTATACGCCATCCATGCAGATCTTTGCCACCCAGGAGTCACCCAGCTTTTCCACGTCCTGAAAGCCCGGAACCTTCTTTACTCCCTTGAGGAAATCAGGACAACGACCAGGGACTGCCAAGTCTGGCTGGGTGCAAACCACACTGCTACCGACCCGAAAATTCACAACTAATCAAGGCCACCCGCCCCTTTGAGCGACTGAGTGTCGACTTTCAGAGGCCCCTTCCCTCCACCAACCGCAATGTGTACTTTCTTAACATAATCGACGAGTACTCGCAGTGCCCCTTTGCCATCCCCTGCCCCGATACCACTGCCACGTCCGTCATAAAGGCCCTGTGCCAGCTCTTCATTCTATTCGGATATCCCTGCTATATCCACAGTGATAGAGGGCCCTCCTTTATGAGTGACGAGCTGCGCCAGTACCTGCTGGCTAGGGGTATTGCCGCTAGTAGGACCACGAGCTATAATCCCCGGGGGAATGGACAGGTGGAGAGGGAGAATGCCATTGTGTGGAAGGCCACACTCTTAGCCCTTAGGTCAAAGGGATTGCCGGTCTCTTGCTAGCAGGAGGTCCTCCCTGCGGCACTCCACTCCATCCGCTCCCTGTTATGCACGTCCACCAATGCCACCCCTCATGAGCGACTCTTTTCTTTTCCCAGGAAGTCATCCACTGGGACCACCCTACCAGCTTGGCTGATGTCCCCAGGGCCAGTGCTGCTCTGGAAACATGCGAGGAGCAATAAATACTCCCCGCTGGTCGAGAGGGTTCACCTACTTCATGCGAACCCCCAGTATGCCAACATGGTCTTACCTGATGGGCGGGAGGGCACGGTCTCCGTCCACGACCTGGCACCCGCAGGAGCACCAGACCCCTACGCTGACCACACCACAGTGACTATGAACCCCATACCCACTGATGTATATACCCACAAGACTGGGCGCCATCCACACGCATGAGGGATTACTGATGCCTAACGGACTGGCACCTCAAGTCAGGCCAGAGCCAGCATAACCATCATCACCAGTGCAATCACCACTGATACTGGTGCAATCACCACCAGTGCTACGTAGATCGCAGCAACAGACTTGACCGGCTGATAGACTTGACCTGTAAAGATACTTGTCAGAAACTTCGCCCCATGGGGACTCTCTTTTAAAACAAAGGGGGGGGGTGGTGAATGTGGTGAACTACGTATACCTGTCCAGACATGCCCCCCGCTGACTGCTCCTGTGGCTCCTCCCACAGACCCCTGTATAAAGGCGATTGGGGGCACTGCTCCTCCCTCAGTCTTCAACATGGTCGTGTTCCCTTTTCGCTGTTAATAAAAGCCTATCGTTCACTTCCAGTCTCCTAGAGTTATTGATGATGCATCAGTTTGGCAATCCCCAATCCAGAGTTCGGAGAGGCTGCTGCATGTTAATATCGCACTACCGTCTTAGCGCGTTTCCCAGAAAGGAGCTCCAAATCCACCAGACAAAACAAGACCAAAAACTAAAGCTACAAGACCTGCACAAAACCACATAGTTACAACGGTACAAACAATAGCATAATTGATAAAAAACAGACCATGGGCACAGTAAAAATAGTCCATAGAAGACTATAAGTTCAAAAGAAACCACCACAAAATTTCCACAAGTCCTCAGGGTCCCAATAGACTCGTCATCCCACGCAGGCGGCAGAAGGGAATACCCCCACTATGGAGTTCCACAGCGCCATCGAACCCAGCCTCGCAAACACAGCACACAGTGAAAGCGCCCTGACTTCACCAGACTCCGAGTCCATCGAACCACCGAGCCTCCAACCATCCCCTCCGGCACAGCTTCTCCGAGCACCATCCTCTGCTGAGCGTATTAAGACGCCCCCACCAATGGCCATCAACAACGCGACCCTGAGGACAGGGGGCCTGTCCCACAGAAGAAGTGGTTCTTAAACAGCAGGGGTTGGCAAGAGTGGCTGTCAAGGGAAGCCAAGGACTGTATAAAAGCCAAGGAAAGGGCAAATAAGGAAGCAAAAATGGGTGGGAAGTTGAATGATTGGGAAGCTTTTAAAGTGTAACAAAAGGCAACTGAAAAAGCTATAAGAAGGGAAAGGATGAAATGTGAGGGAAAAGTAGCTGATAATATAAACCAGGATACTAAAAGTTTTTTCCCCATAATATAATGAATAAAAGGGAGGTGAGAGTTAATATTGGACCACTGGAAAATGATGCTGGTGAGGTAGTAAACCGAGACAAAGAAATGGCAGATGAACTTAATCAGTACTTTGCTTCAGTCCTCACTGTGGAAGACACTAGCAGTGTGCCAGAGGTCCATGAGTGTCAGGGAGCAGGAGTGAGTGCCATTGTGACTATGTAGGAAAAAGTGCTAGGCAAACTCAAAGGTCTTAAGGTGGATAAGTCACTTGGACCTGATGGACTACATCCCATTGTCCTGATAGAGGTTGCTGAAGAGATAATGGATGCATTACTCTTGATCATACAAGAATCACGATTCTGGCATGGTTCCAGAAGACTGGAAAATTGCAAATGTCACTCCACTGTTTAAGAAAGGAGGAAGACAAAAGAGAGGAAATTATAGGCCAGTTAGCCTAACCTCAGTGGTTGGGAAAATGTTGGAATCCATTATTAAGGATGAGATTTCAGGGTGCTTGGAGACTAATGATAAAATGAGCCAAAGACAGCATGGTTTCTATAAAGGGAAATCTTGCCTGACAAATCAGCTAGAGTTCTTCAAGGAAGTAACAAGCAGGGTGGACAAAGGAGAGACAGTGGATGTCATTAACTTAGATTTTCAGAAGGCATTTGATAAGGTGCCTCGCATGAGGCTGCTTAACAAGATAAAATCCTATGATGTTACAGGAAATATTCTGAAATGATTAGGGAAATGGCTGACAGGCAGAAGGCAATGAGTGGAAATAAAGGGGGCCTTTTCTGGTTGGCTGCCAGTGACTAGTGGTGTTCCTCAGGGGCCAGTATTGGGACCGTTACTTTTCACATTGTTTGTCAATGACTTAGATAGTTGAATTGATGGCTCTATGGCAAAGTTTGTCAGTGATACAAAGATAGCTGGGGGTTGAGGTGGTTAGCCAGTGCTGAGGAAACAATGCAATTAGAGCAGGATTTTCACAAATTGAAAGAATTGGCAAAAAATGTGGCAGTGTTAGAAAATGCATGATAATGCAATTTGGTAAAAGGAACAATTGTGCTGACTATTATCTAAATGGGGAGAAAATTCAAACATAAGAGGTGCACAGAGTAAGGATGAATTTTTTTTAGCCAAAGTATGGTGAATCTGTGAACCTTTTGAACTTCGGTGGAAGGCAAGTCTGTGGGTATATTCAAATGGGAAAGTTGATAGTTTCCTGATTGGTTGGGACATCAAGGGATACGGTGAGAGGGCAGGTGTATGGGGTTGAATGGGGTCCAGGATCAACCATGATGAAATGGCAGAGCTGACTTGATGGACTGAATGGCCTAATTCTGCTCCTATGTCTTATGGTCTTATATAAATTAAGACTTGCATCAATCTGGAAATAACAGAAGGCTATTCTGAAAGCTGAAATTTCAAGCAGCCATTTCTCAGGATTACATGAAGACATGGTTCAGAACCATGACAGAACTTTGTGAAGAGCGAAATGTTACTCAGTTAACTGCTTACTCCATACTGCATTAAAAGGGTTAGGGTGCATACATGAGAAACACATTCAAAATTGCTGGAGGAATTCAGCATGGCAGGCAGCATCTATGGAAAGGAATAAGCATTTGATGTTTTGGGCCAACTCCCTTCATTGGGTCTGGAAAGGAAGGGGTTAGAATCTAGAATAAGAAGGTGGGAGAGAGGAAGGAGTACAAGCTGACAGGTGATAGGTGAGACCAGATGAGAGGGAAGGTTTGAGTCAGTGGGGGAGAGGCAGTGAAGTGAAAAACTGGCGATAGGTAGGAGAGGTAAAGGGCTGAAGAAGAAGGAACCTAATATGAGAGGATAGTCGACCATGGAAGAAAAAGAAGTAGGAGGGAAACCACAGGGAGGTGATGGGCAGGTGAAATGAAGAGGGATGAGTGGAGTGGGGAATGGAAGAAGAGAGAATGGGGAAGGGGTAAGAAATTACTGCAAGTTAGAGGAATTGCTGTTCATGCCTTCAAGTTGGAGGCTACACAAATGGAATATAATTTGTTGCTTCTCCAACCTGATTTTGGCCTCATCATGGTAGTAGAGGAGGCATGTCAGAATAGGAATGGGAAGTTGAATTGAAATGGGTGGCCACCAGGAGATCCTGCCTTTTGCGGTGAACAGAGTGAAGGGGCTTGACAAAGCAGCTCCTAATCTGTGTCGGATCTCATCAAAATAGAGGAGGCACATTCACATCACCAGATATCCCAATCATTTAACAAGATAACAAAATTAACTATGAGATAATAATTCAAAAGTTCAGTCTGCACAATGGTTTGAGACAGAACCAGATTCTGAAAAGAGAAATGCTTCCACCCACACACTCAAAAGACAGGAGAAGTTGTTGAATTATTTGTCTGCAATTTCAATAAACTAGATAAATGTGATGAATTTATATGTCTTAAAATGAGTGCATTTGGGACAAAATTGCAATTCAATTTGTTGACAAAGACTTATCATGGAAGCTGCAAATTAAAGCAGGGCTGTTTCTAGATATAGCTATCCAAGTGGCTTGTCACTCAGAACTGATGAAATGCCAAGCAGCAGGTCAGGGGCCAATGAAAGAGCTGTAAGAGGTTACGTAGAAGTCATAGTTTAGAAGTGTGGGTAAGGCAGTAGAGAAATAAATCAAACAATGAGATGGCTCTTCTAATGCATTGTAATCACAGACATAACCAAGATGAGAAGTCTCTAGAGCACAATTATAGATGCAGGAAATGTAATAAGATGGCACATTTTTAAATGATCTGTCACGCAAAGGTTATTCAAGCAGTGATTTCTCCTAATAAATCACACCATCAGGAATTCTGGCATGAGTCATCTGTGATGACGACAAGCAAATCATGGCAGGTCATCAGTAGCAAGTCTGTAAATTTTAAGATTGATAACAATGCAGGTACACAAATAATTCCCAGACAGCCATTGGCATTAAGCAACAAAGCCCAGGAGGAAAACTATTGCAAAGGAAGAACATTTGTTTTAAAATTTTGGAAGAGTAAATAAAAAACAATAAAAGAAGATGACAAATTTAAGAAGTTTCCTAAAATTACAGATTGGTTCAAGCAGCTTGTGACTATTACTAAATTATTCTATGTACTAGGGCAGAAGTTAAATGTGGTTTGTGTAGCCAGACTCAGTTATTTCAAAGTTCAGAAGTTCAAAATTTGTTTATTATCAAAGTACATATATGTCACCATTCACAATCCTGAGATTCATTTTCTTGCAGGCATTCTCAATAAGTCCATAATGGAATAACAATTGTAAGTGAATCAACAAAAGACCGTATCAACTTGAATGTTCAACCAGTATGTAAAAGGCAACAAACTGTGCAAATTCATAAAGAAAGAAATAATCATAATAAATAAGCAATCAATTTCAAAACATGGGATGAAGAGTCCTTGAATGTGGGTCGATAGGTTTTGGGAATATTTCAATGATGAGGCAAGTGAAGCTAAGAGAAGGTATCCCCTTCAGTTCAAGAGTATGATGGTTGCGATGTAATAGCTCTTCCTGAACCTGGTAATGTGAGTCTTCAGGTTCCTGTACCTTCTGATAGGGGCAGTGAGATGAGTGTGTGAATTTGGTGATGGTTTGGAGGGGGGCTGTTTCCTGATGATAGATGCCATTTTCCTTCAAAATCTATTCATATAGGTGTGCTCAATGGTGGGGAGGGCTTTACCCTTGATGAACTGAGCCTTATCTACTACTTTGTGCAGGATTTTCCATTCAAGGGCATTGGTGTTTCCATACCAGGCTGTGATGCAGCCAGTCCATAATCTCTCCACCATACATCTATAGAAGGTTGTCAAAGTTTTAGATGTCATGCCAAATATTTGCAAACTCCTAAGGAAGTAGAGGTTCTGCTGTGCTTTCTTCACAACTGTACTTGCTAATACGAAGAATTTGCTGGGTCCAGGACAGGTCCTCCAAGATAGTAGCACCAAGGAATTTAAAGGTGCTGTGATGAGGCCTAGCTCATGGACCTCTGGTTTCCTTTCTCCTGAAATCAATAATCAGCTTCTCGGCCTCACTGATGCTGAGTAAGTGGTTGTTATGGCACCATTTACCCAGAATTTTAATCTCCCTCCTGTATGCTCATTCACCAGCACCTTTGATTCAGCCAATGACTGCGCTGTGGTCAGCAAACCTCAATATGGCATTGGAGCTGTGCTTAGCCAGACGGTCATAAGTGTAAAGTAAGTAGAGCAGGGGCTAAGCCAACAGCCTTATGGTAATGTGTGCTGATGGAGATCGTGGAGGAGATGCTGTTGTCAATCCAAGCTGACTGAAGTCTGCAAGTGAGGAAATTGAAGATCCAATTGCACAAGGAGGTATTAAGACCAAGGTCTTGAAACATATTGATTAGTTTTGAGGGGATGATGGTACTGAATGCCAAACTATAATCAATGAAGAGCATCCTGATATACAGATCATTGCTGTCCAGATGTTCCAGAGCCAATGAGTTGGCATCTGCTGTGGACCTGTTGCTCCAGTAGACAAATTGGAATGGATCCAAGATGCTTCTCAGGCAGGAGTTGATATGTTTCATCATCAGCCTCTCAAAGTACATCATCACAGTGGATGATGGTCATTGAGGCAGGTTGTTCTTAGAATTAATTGAAGCTTGGTTGAAGCAGATGGGTACCTCAGCGTGCCAAAGCAAGAGGTTAAAAATCTCAGTAAACAGGCCAACCAGCTGATTAGCACAGGTCTTTGGTACTGGGTACCCCATTTGGGCCAGATGCTTTTTGTGAGCTCACCCTCCTAAAGGCTGCTCACGCATCCACCTCAGAGACTGAAATCATAGAATCATCTGAGGGTGTGGGAGCTTGTGATGGTTCCTCCATGTTTTAATGGCCAAATCGATTATAGAAGGCAGTGAGCTCATCCGGAAGTGAAGCCTAGTCATTTAACCTAACCTTTGTCATTTAACTTAACTTTATCAGTGGTGATAGTATTCAAGCCCTGCCACAACTTGTCATCATCCTTCGTTGATTTAAGTTTAATTATCACTGTGCCAGTGAGCTGGCTTTCAAGAGATTTATACCTGGACCTCTTGTAACCTTGTTGGTCCGCAGATTGGAATGCCTCTGATCCGGCCGTCAGCAGATTGCAGATCTCATGGTTCATCCAGGGCTTCTGGTTAGAGAAGACTCTGAATAATTTTGCTGGACGTACTCATCTACAACTGCTTTAATAAAGTTTGTGACATTTGCTTCTGAATTTGAAAGTTATGGGATAAAACCCATCACTATCTTGAGCACATAATCTAGCTTGACATGTTAGTACAGCTCTGAGGAAATGCTGTATTGTCAAAAATACTGCTTTCAGATCAGCAGCAAAGCAAGTCTCTGTCATACAAGTAGACATAAAAAAGTAATCAGTTGTACTATTTAAGAAGTAGGGTGTCTTGAGAGAAAAGAACTATGCCCTGTGATGGAGTCCTACCCTGGAATCCCTGGTTATTGGAATCTATAAATTACAGTGTGTGTCAGTTTATTGTCATATCTTGTTATGGAGTAAAATTGAAGCATTTCAGCAGTAAAGTTGCTGCTGACTTTAGAGCACTTGGCTAAATCTTGACAAAAGGGTTCTTTATAATCAGAACACAAAACTGCTTGAGGAACTCAGCAAGTCAGGCAGCTTTTGTGGAGGAAAATAAACAGTCATTATTTCAGGCCAAGACCCTTCGTGAAGACTGGAAAGGAATGGGAAAGGACCCAGAATCATGTGAGGGAGAGGAAGGGGTACATGCTGGCAGGTCACAGGTGAGGGGGAAGGTAGGTAGGTGGGGAGGGAGGTGATGAAGTAAAAAGCTGTGAGGTGATTATTGGAAAACATAAGGGGCTGAAGGAGGACAAATTCAATAGGGGAGCACAGTGCACTATGGAAGAAAGGGAAGAAGGAGGGGACCCAGAGAGAGGCGATGCACAAATGGAGAAGAGAAGGGGTGAGAGGGAAACGAGAATGGGGAATGGAAAAGGAGAGAGGGGGGAGGGGAGAGAAACTGCTGGAAGTTTGAGAAAGTAATGTTCATGCCATCAGCTTGTAGGCTACCCAGATGGAATATGAGGTGTTGCTCCTCCAACCTGAGAGTGGCCCCATCATTCCAGTACAGGAGGCCATGGCCAGATGGAAACAGGAAGTCATATTGAAATAGGTGGTCTCTGGAATATCCTGCCTCTGTGGTGAGGAGAATGAAGATGCTCGATGAAGTGGTCGCTCAAACTACGTCGGGTGTCTTGTACAGTTTCTTTAAAGGTTTAGCCTACTCTTGTGTGGTAGGAATGTGGACTGATCATGCAAAACCTTTCATTGTTGGCATTAATGGTGTTCATTTTAATGCACTTAATTTCAGTGAAAAATACAAATAATGGGATTACATTTCAAATGCAGGGAATGTTCCATACAGTGGCTGAACCACCGGACTGACCTTGCTTTGTTGATCCAGACTTGGCTTGCTCACAGAAGACAAAGGGTGGTTATAGATGGTTCCAATTCTGCATGGAGGATGGTGACCAGTGGTGTTCCGCAGGGATATGTTCTGGGATCCCTCCTTTCGTGAGTTTTATAAATGACCTGGATGAGGAAGCAGAAGGGTGGGTTAGTAAGTTTGATGATGACACAAAAGTTGGGGGTGTTGTAGATAGTCTGGAGGGTTGTCAGAAGTTACAGAGAGACATTGATAGGATGCAAAACTGGGCTGAGAAGTGGCAGATGGGGCTTAACCCAGATAAGTGTGAAGTGGTTCATTTAGGTAAGTCAAATTTGAAGTCAGAATATAATATTAATGGTAAGATTCTTGGCAGTGTGGAGGAACAGTGAGATCTTGGGGTCATGCCTATCGGACATTCAAAGCTGCTACACAGATTGACAGTGTTGTTAAGAAGGGATAAGGTGTGATAGCCTTCATCAACAGTCGGACTGAGTTCAAGTGCCATGAGGTAATGTGAAAGCTTTATAAGACTTTAATCAGACCCCACTTGGAGTACTGTGTTCAGTTCTGGTTACCTCACTACAGGAAGGATGTGGCTGCTATAGAGGGAGTGCAGAGGAGATTTACAAGGATGTTGCCTGGATTGGAGAGCATGCCTTATGAGAATAGGTTGAGTGAACTTGGCCTTTTCTCCTTGAAGTGACGGAGGATGAGAGGTGACCAGATAGAGAGGTATAAGATGATGAGAGGCATTGATCATGTGGATATCCAGAGGCTTTTTCCAAGGGCTGAAGTAGCTAACATGAGGGGTCATAGTTTTAAGGTGCTTGGAAATAGGTACAAGGGGTTGTCAGAGGTAAGTTTTTACACAGAGAGTGGTGTGTGCATGGAAGGCACTGCCAGTGACAGTGGTAGAGGCGGATACAAGGCTTTTTAAGATAGGTACATGGAGCTTAGAAAAATAGAGGGCTATGTGGTAGAGAATTCTAGACAGTTTCTAGAGTAGGTTACATGGTCGTCATAACATTGTGGGCTGAAGGGCATGTAATGCTGTAATGTGCTATAGATTTCTATGATTTTATGATTCTATACAGTGAAGGCAAACACTATTTCAAATAAGTAACATTGACATCACAGGCTAAAGGGTTTTCTTCTCTGACTTCCAGATAAAAGAATTGCAAGTCAAATATTGCAACTCCTTGAACTGCACTTAATGCTTTATGTTCAGCATCACCCTTACATTTCTTTCAGAATAAACATGATGCAGCAACATTCTTTGGCACTTTGTAGCTCATCGTTTATTTCTAATAACTCACTGTCTCACAAAGAACCCATTGTATGCCACTTTAAAAATTCTTCTAACTATGATATGACTTTTGTAACAATATTATAAAGTGGGACCTACATTTTCAAACCATCTTGATTCTAATGTTGCTGTCTTATATATCATCTGACAACCGTGTCTGGCATTCAATGCTGAGGCGAGTAAGTCCAGTGTTCAGCTCACTACTCTGTGTCTTACTCGGGGCACCGCTGAACTTGTTCTGCAGCCATCAGGCCCCCAGACCGGCTGCAATTGACTCAACACTGAACTGGCTCTGCAGCTGTGGCCTGCAGCCATCAGGGTCCCAAAATGGCTGCACTTGGCACACTGCTAAACCAGCTCTGCAGCCATGAGGCTCCCAAACAGGCTGCGCTCAGCAGACCACTGAACTGGCTCTGCAGCTGTGGCCTGCAGCCATTGGGCCCCCAGACCAGCTACTCTGTGGACGTGGACTCACTTCCAGGGGCTTTGCTGTTCACGTTCTGTGTGTTATTTGTTTACATTTTTTATTGCTTGCATGATTTGTTTTTTTCACACATTGAGTGACAGTTTTTGTTGTGTGGGGTTTTTCATGGATTCTATTGTGTTTTTTTGCTTTGTAGCTGGCTTCAAGAAGATGAATCTCAAGGCTGTAAGTCTATGGTATACATACTTTGATAATAAATCTACTTTGAACCTTGAATACGGAGTAGTTTATAAGTATCAATTAAGTAGACTAGTTTTACATATTTTGCAATTGCAATGAAATATACTGCAGCAATATTTCTAAACTCTTTTATAACTTATTTTTCAAAACTATCAATTTCAGTACAATCTACGTTACAAATCATATGAGGTTAAGATCTCAAAAACCATTTCAGGTTGCTGCAGAAGTGAATGTTAACATTCTTATTGAGTAATTTACTGTAAATAAAAATATCCCTCATTCCCTTATCTATGAATTACAGCAGATAATGATAACTGCAACATATTATTCATGTTCCTTTGATCTGGGCTAATAAATATCCACACGATTTTCAGTTGCAACAAAGAACAGGTTTGAAGAACTTCCCATGGTGGACATTTAGTTCCCATTGGACAACAGCAAGAAACAATGATTACATGAGGTCAGCATGCAGCTTCCCATCAATGTATTTTTGCAGAAGGAAGTATCGAGCTGATTCACTGCATGGGGATGGTGGCGACGTGTGCCAAATAGATACAAGAGCATAGTCAAGTCACATTTCCAAGTGAAGGTAAAGCCAAAGGATATAATCATAGACATTTACAGTTAACGTTTGGCAGAGTACTGAAAGATCATTGTAAAATATACTCAATCTCACAATACTGTACTCAGAATGGAAAGTCTAAGTAACTTCCTCTGTACCCCTCAAATCCTTTCTCCCCTCCCCCTCCCCCCATTCCACCTTTGGATGACAGGATAAAATCAGAGACAGCAAACCTGTTTTCATTTGCCCACACAACTCCCCCTGGAACTCTACATATGTCCAAAGCCATATGGAACTCCTCCCAGGTACTTCACTTTTTCTGGTGGGAATTCCTAACAAATTGCTGCTCTGTGGTCTTCTACTCCAATTCCTGCTGTGTTATCCTCACAGGAGATCTCTTCAAAGTCATAAAAATGCAAAGCAATTTCTGAATCTTTAAACTGCTGCAGGACATTAAATCCTGCAGCAAGATACAACTTCCTGAATCCTGAGTACCCTCACTGGGCAAAACAATTCTAGCCGCCGATAATGCCACAATGAGGCTCACCCAAGTGACACACAAGGAATTAACGCTGGGAGTTTCAAGCACTCTACCCTATAATTCAGTCAGTCGATAATGAAAGGTTCCAGGCATGATGATGATGAAGATATAGGTAATTCCAACTTTCTGTAGAATGGACAAAGAGTATTCAATCACAGTCACCAGAAGGACACTCCTTTGTGAATTAAAACCAAAGACTACAGGTGGTTTCAGCAGCTTTAAATAATTCTTAAGTAACATTGCACTTCTTTCACTTCATTCCCTGGAAAGAAGTGGACTTTATTCTCTGAAGCATAAGAGAATGAGGGAATGTTTGATAGAGGTATAAAAAATTATGAGGAATATAGTCAGGGTGATTGTAAGCAGCCTCTTTCCACTGTGGTTGAGTGAGACTAGAACTAAAAGTCAGGGATTAATGTTGAAAAGTGAAATGCTTAACGGAACATGAAGGGGAACGACTTCACCCAGAGGTTGGTGAGAGTGTGGAACGAGCTGCCAGCGGAAGTGGTGGATATGGTTTGAATTTCAACATTAAAAAGATTGTTTGGAGAGGTACGTGGATGGGAAGGGTATGGAGGGCTATATTTAAGTTCAAGTTTACTGTAATTGTCATTCAACCATACAGCCAAATGAAACAGCGTTCCTCTGGGTCCAAGCAGCCAAGCACAGTAGCAGCAGTCACTCACGGCACATACAGCACATACAAATGTGATAGCAGAAAAACATAGTTACAAAATAATAGTAATAATACAGCCCAAGCCACTGGATGTCATGGCCTGTAGATTGATGGTGCATGGATATTGTCCTGGAGCCATGTTTCTGCAAGAACAAGCCACAACAGTTCCTCATTTCACCCATTTGCAGCCACTGATGAGCATGATCTCCCCAGGTGTGAACACTGGAGAGCAGCACCAACAAGAGGGGCCAGCCCCCAACCCAGAATGAAATCCAGCTCTACATAGCCAACTCCAGCATCAGCTTTGCCTATCGCCCTAACCAGTAACTCTGAGGCACAAGGGTCTTCACCACGCAACAACCGAGGCAAAGCAGATCCACCCACCTGCCCCCATCCCCCGCTGTCAGTCTCGACAATGAACCAGTGAATTGGGCTGACAGTTCTCTACAATCATCAGTGTCCACCAGGATCTTGCAGTCACAAGAAAACTGTCCAAGCCAATCATGTCCATCATTTGTTGGAGCACGTATCATCCGGATGGCTGAAGCAGGGAGCAACCCAGTGCACAAGAGTCCAGATCCAACACTATTCAACAGCACCTTGCAGTCATAAAACAGATATAAAGGATAAACCTTTGTTTGGATGATGAACCCATGAACATTATAAGATCATAAAGCATAGGAGCAGAATTAGACCATCTAGCCCAATGAGTCTACTCCACCATTCAATCACGGCGGATCCTTTTTTTCCTATCCCCTCCTCAACCCCAGTTCCCGACCTTCTCCCTGTAACCTTTGATGCCATGTCCAATCAAGAATCTATCAATCTCTGCCTTAAATACACCCAATGACCTAGCCTCCACAGCTGCATGTGGCAACAAATTCCATAAATTCACCACCCTTTGGCTAAAGAAATGTCTCTTCATCTCTGTTTTGGAAAGGCACCCCTCTATCCTGAGGTTGTGCCCTCTTATCCTAGACTCTCCCACCATGGGAAGCATCCTTTCCACATTTACTACGTTTAGGCCTTACAACATTCAAAAAGTTTCAGTGAGCTCCCCCCTCATCATTCTGAATTCCAGCAAGTGCAGACCCAGAGCCATCAACCATTCCTTGTATGATAACCCTTTCACTCCCAGAATCATCCTTGTGAACCTCCTCTGGACCCTTTCAAATGCCAGCACATCTTTTCCAAGATGAGGGGATCAAAACTGTTCACAATACTCAAGGTGAACCCTCACCGATGCCTTATAAAGCCTTAGCATTATATCCTTGCTCTTGTATTCTGGACCTCTTGAAATAATTGCGAACATAGAGTTTGCCTTCCTCACCACCGACTCAACCTGCAAGTTAACCTTTGGGGTGTTCTGCACAAGGACTCCCAAGTCCCTCTGCATCTCAGATCCCTGGATTTTCTCCCCGTTTAGAAAACAATCCGCACATTTATTTCTATTACCAAAGTGCATGGTCATGCATTTTTCAACATTATATTTTATTTGCCGCTTTCTTGCCCATTCTCATATTCTGAATTCAGTACTTTCAATCAAGCAGAGTCTACTTTTTGGATTTAACAGCATTGCTGCTGTATTTTGTGGGGATTGTGGCAACTCTTGCCCAGAGATGATTTCACACGCAACTAATATCTGCAGCTCAGAGAACATCAGCTCTACATCGAGAGGCAAGGTTTAAGTTACAGGTTCTGAAATACATGAGGGAGATATAAAGTTACCTCAACCATTTCCTACAGGATGCAATTATAAAATTCAAAGTTTGAAGTAAATTTTATTATCAAAGTATGTCATCATACACAACTCTGAGACGCATTTTCCTGCAGGCATACACAGTAAATATATAGAACAGAAACTATAACAGGATCAAAGAAAGATCAACCAGAGTGCAGAAAACAACAAACTGTGTAAATGCAAATATAAATAAATAGTAATAAATAACCAGTGATAAATAACAAGAATATGAGACAATGAGATAAAGAATCTTTAAAATGACATCATTGGATGTGAGAAACATCACAATGGATGGGCAAGTGAGTGTAGTTATATCCTTTATTCAAGAGCCTGATGATTGTGGGGTAGTGACTGTTCTTGAACTTGGTGCAGTGAGCCCTGAGGCTCTTGCACCTTCTACTTGATGGCACAGTGAGAAAAAAGCATGGTCCCAGTGAGGGGATCTCTTGTGATGTGTGCTATCCTACTTGTAGATGTGCTCAGTGGTTGGAAGGGCTTTACCGGTGACATACTGGGTCAAATCACTACCTTTTGCAGGATTTTCTATTCAACGGCACTAGTGTTTCCACACCAGTGACTGATGCAACCAGTCAATACACTCTCCACTGCACAGCTATAGAAATCTGTCGAAGTTTTAGACGTCATGCTGAATTTCAGCAAACTCCTAAGAAAGTAGGGGCACTAACGTGCCTTCTTCACAATTTAATTGATGTGTGTTATGTACCTGTGGATATTTTGTGCCTGTCACATGACCATGATGTAATTGAGACTCTGCTGGGCATGATACAATGGTCTTGTAATGGTGGAGTGACGTAATTATCCCGCCAGTGAGAGGTTATGTGATAGTTTTTTTCAACAGGGTGTAAACCCCTCCCTGGGACGTGGGTCAGTTCGTGGTTGAATTCGTCAGTGACTCCATTCTGCTACGTATTTGATGTTATGATGCAGTTTGGTTTTAAAAGTGGAGTTTTAATTTCTACTGTGAGAATCATTGTGCCAGCAGTTCTGAAAATCACTGCCAATTAAAATCCGATTGGAGAGTGAAGAGTTTATTGAAGTATGGAAATCCCGAAGGATCGGAAAAAGTTGGTGTTGACGGCAATAAATAGGTTTGACCTTAATTAATCTTCATTCAGAAGGAATTAGTAACCTGCGGTCCAAGATAGCCCCTGCAAAAGAGCAGAAAGGGTTGGAACAAGGTTTCACCAAGGAAAGGTCAGTGCCTTTAAGCCATTTTATTTCCTTTGCCATGAATTCTTTGAGCAAGGCATATTTCAACTGGGATCAGCAATAATGTCGTGACGTTGGTGAGGAATTCATTACTTCTAGGAAAAACTCTCCTAAGTGACTGTGTAACTCATTTGGACTTTTGCATTACTACTTCTAAGAACTGGTTTTGCATTATCGCTTTAAGAACTGCTCAAGCTGCGCCGTATAGCAGTTGACTTCCAGTTAAGTTAGTCGTCGGTTTACTTTTGGGGGGTTTTTTGAGCAGTGTTCAATAAATGTTTTATTTGTTATAGATAAACCTGCCTCAATTCTATATTCATTGTTGCCGTGCCATAACATGTGTTAGGTCCAAGTCAGATTCTCTGGAAGAGTAACACCCAGGAATTTAAAGTTGCTAACCTGCTCCACCTCTGATCCTCTGATGAGGACTGGCTCATGGACCTCTGGTTTCCCTCTCCTGAAGTCTACAAACAGTTCCTTGGTCTTGCTGACATTGAGTGGAGGTTGTTGTTGTGTCTGTACATGTCAAATAAATAAATGCATGATTTTGTCTGTAGAGGTAGTGGTGGAACTTCTTTGTTCCCCATACTAGACTAAGGGCCTCTTGCTCAATCTGTGTGTAGTTGTGTTCTTGCACTTGTCGGTGATCTTGAAGCAAGTACAATCGGACGTTCAGATCTATCTTCCACAGTGTGTGACGAAATGCCATAAGGGGCGCATCACATACCAGTCAGATGGGCAGAGATGGGTCATAATGGCAGAGCAGTTCATCTGAAGTAAGTAGTTCCTTTGTTTCCTTGAATGCTCTTTCACATTTTGCTGACCATTCCCACTTTGCTTCAGTCTGCAACTGTGCGTTCATTGGATGCAGTGCTGTAACAATGTTTAGGAGAAACCGATGGTGGTAGTTTACAAGGCTCAAGTATGACCTGAGTTGTGACACATTTTCTGGTTTGGGTGCCTGTAGCACTGCTTCAGTCTTCTCTTGTGACTTACGTAAGCCGTGCTTGTCAATGACATGTCCACAATATGAGATTTCATTCTTGGAAAACTCACATCTCTCTCTCTTTACACGCAAACAACATTCACAGCCTGGTAAACAATTGACCAAAGTTCTGGAGGAGTTCCTCATCATTCTTGCCAGTCACAATGATGTCATTAAGGTAACATTTTGTTCCTGGGATATCTTGGAGCATTTGGTCCATTGCTCTTTGCCAAATTGCTAGAATGGCCCCTTGTGAGTATTGATTGCAAGGGACTTTCTGCTTGACTCCCCAATCTCCATTTGCAGATTGGCTTGTGATAGTCAATCTTTGAAGACATCTCCTCTGCCCCCCACAAAGATGCAAATATGTCTTCTATTCATGGCAGGAAATACTGCACAGTACACAGCACAGGGTTGATGCTCACTTTGAAGTCCCCATATATGTGAACAGTTCCAGCCTTCCCTTTCTTGATCACCAGGACAATGGGCATGGCCCAGTCACTCCACTCAATCTTGGAGAATGCCATATGCCTCACAGTATTGGGAAAGTCTGTGCAGTGCTGCAATGTATTCAGAAATGCTTTCATCTTTTGGCTGGTTCCCTTTGTTAAATCTAAATCTCGCAGCTATTACTAGCAGCTTAGGGCTCAAGGGTTTTTATGAAATTGCAACAATTTCATTGAACTTCTTGCTTGCTGGCTTTTCAGGGGATACTAAGTTGCATAAAAGCCTGTATGTCTTAGCACCCATTAAATTAAGTAGTGTGCATACTTTCCTGTCCTAATCCACATCTTGCTCAGTACAATACAGCTCACCTCTCTTGATATACAATTCCCAGTCCTCATTAGCACTATCAAATTCATCAACTATCCTGACCAAGGATATCGTCATATTGTTTTCACTTCAAGTTTGCTAGTTGTGCATCTTTCACTGTGCACTGTTACTCACGTCTCTTTGTTCACCTCCTCTCCGTCAAATAAGAGGCAGTCGTATTTAAACTTACAACATTCTTACTGGACTGGACTCACTGGATATGAGGAGAATGTGTCACCTATCTAGAGTGAATCAAACTGGGGGTTGCAGTTTCAGGATGCAGAATTTAGGATTGAGATGAGGAGAGATGTCTTCACAAGAGATGGTGTCCTGTAGAATTTGCCAACATAGTGGGTTCTGAAGGCAAAGACACTGACTGTATTTAAGAAAGAGACAGGATGTAAAATGTTAAATTGTTAATTCACATTGTCAAGTTCCTTAGATGTTGATACAGCTGCAGTCAACCATGCAAATGAAGAGAACTCCATCACATTATTGATGTTTAAGTGTTAGAGCTT
Source organism: Hypanus sabinus (assembly GCF_030144855.1). Lineage (NCBI taxonomy): Eukaryota > Metazoa > Chordata > Chondrichthyes > Myliobatiformes > Dasyatidae > Hypanus > Hypanus sabinus. The sequence goes on along the minus strand of NC_082716.1, from coordinate 40,654,630 downwards.
TGCTATTTATTGCAGAATACACAGCCTCTAACATTTTTGTAGCCATAGTATTTGTGTGGAATTCCAGTTATGACAATGGTAATTCCATGGAATGGTAAAGTTTTGGAAATTTGCCATCACCTGGCATTTGTTTTGCAAAAATATTACTTGCCACCGATCAGCCCCTGAATAAATACTTCTGTGTCCTAGGACCATAAAACATAGGATCAGAATTTGGCTATTCGGCCCATCGAATCTGCTCTGCAATTCACAAATCCATCATGGTAGATTTATTATCCCTCTCAAATCCATTCTCTTGCCTTTCCCCCATAAACTTTGACATCCTTACTAATCAAGAACCTATCAAGAATTGGGAAAGAAAGTAGACATTCTGAAGTTAAGATTGAGTAGCTCCATTTTTGATCCAATGTTCAAGTCAAGTCCATTGCTGAAGCCAATGGGGACTGCAGGTGTGGATTCTGAAGCAAATCAATACCGCTGGAGAAACACAGCAGGTCAAGCAAAATCTGTGGGGCAAAGGGATGCTCGAAATATACAAATGTCATTATCTTCAGCTGAGTTGCTATACTCTAGAAATTTATCTAGATTAGAAATTGCAAGTGCTCATAAAATTGAGCTAAGAGATACCATATTCAGAACTTCACTGCTCCCTATACCTCATATAACAAATATTCTATAAATATTCATTATTGTTAGGGCTAGAGGGCCTGAGTTATAGGGAAAGGGTTTAGTATGAATAACTAAAGCTTTTGAGTTTAAGGAACAATCATGGCCAGAACCAAGTTTTGTAAGTTGAATTAAAATTTCTTCCACACTTCCTTTAAGTTATGCCATGAAATTTTAATGCTGTTGTGAAGCAGCAAACGTTGCCTCTATTTAATACTTCTTAGAGGATAACATGCTGAATATTGCAGAATTACTTGGGAATAGCAATGTTGTTTTAACCTAGATATGAACCCAGAAGTGCTTCATCTAGAGTCAACAGCACTTCAAGTGAAGGAACTTATCAAATGAAGCAAACATAGAACAGTACGACACAGCACAGGCCCTTCTGCTTCCAGTGGATGGCAGGGCAGATTTGAAGGGCTATATAGAGAGGCTGGGCAGGCTAGGTCTTTATTCCTCGAAGCATAGGAGAATGAGAGGTGATCTTATAGATGATTATAAAATCATGAGGAGCATGGATAAGGTGGATGGTGGCAGCCATTTCCTCAGGGTAAGGGAATACAAAACTAGGGGGCATAGTTATAAGGTAAGAGGGAGAAGACTTCAAAAGGGACAAGGAACAACCTCTTCACACAGTGTATGGCAAGTTTATGGAATGAGATACCAGAGGAAGATACAATAGTATACAAGATATAATAGTACAATAGTAAGCAGCACTCTGATAGGTAGATGCAAGGGTGGGGATTAGAGGGATATGGACGGACCACAGGAAATTGGGACTAGATGGATGGGCGCAATAGTCTGCATGGACTCCTTGGGCTAAAGGGAACTACATCCATACCGTATTGCTCCATGACTTTCCCTATGACTCTAAGGATTCTTCTTTTTGTATTCTGATGCAGAATTTCAACCTAAAACATCAATAATTTATTTCTTCTCACTGATGCTGCCGGACTCTGAGGCACTGAATTCCTTCAACAAGCTGTTTACTGTAATAAGTGCTCTTCGATTTCCATTCACTATTAATTATTCATTCTCAGGGTTTAAAGTTCAAAGTAGATTTATTATCAAAGAATGTATACTTTATACAAGTATACATTCATCTCCATAGTTTGAGGATCCAGAGCTTTGAGTTCAAGGAGCAATCATGACCAGGACCAAGTTTTGCAAGTTGAATTAAAATTTCTTCCACACATTCTTTAACTTATGCCATGAAATTTTAATGTCCTTGTGAACCAACAAAATGATGCCTCTGTTTAATATTTCTTAGAGGAATACATACTGAATATTGCAGAACTGCCAGGGAATAGCAATGTTGGTTTAACCTAGATATGAACCCAGAAGTCCTTCATCATCTAGAGTCAACAACACTTCAGATGAGGGAACTTGTCAAATGAAGCAAACATAGAACAAAGAACTATACAGGCCCTTCAACCTATGATGTAGTGCCAACTTTTTAACACACTCCAAGATCAATTCCCCCCCCCCCCCATCCCCACATTTTCCTCCACTTTTCTTTCATCCATATGCCTATGCCTGTCTCTGTCTAAGACTTTCTTAAATATCCCTACTTTATCTGTATCTACCACCACAGTTGGCAGCATGTCCCACACATCCACCACTCCATATAAAAATAAACTACCTCTGACATCCACACTCCCCATACTTTCCTGCAATCACCTTAAAGTTATGCATTCTTGTATTAGCCATTTCTGCCCTGGGAAGAAGGCACTGGCTGCCCTCTCTATCAATTCAATTCTTATATACCTCCATCAAGTCATCTCCTATTCCCCTTCACTCCAGTGAGAAAAACCCTAGCTCACTCAACCTTTCCACAAACGACATGCTCTCTAATCCAGGCAGCATCTTGGTAAATCTCATCTGTAAATCTCATCAGCATCCACATCCTTCCTATAATGAGGCAATCAGAAATGAGCACAATACTCCAGTATGGTCGAACCAGTGTTTTATAGAGCAACACCATTACGTTATGGCTCTTGAACTCAACTGGGATCAAAATGGATGCCATAACATTTTTTTTGCTCCATAAATCTGTAGTACTCAATATTTTTTTCTCTGTCAGTAGGCCTTCGCCTATTATCATCACACAAAATTTTGAGTACCATGTTATCCCAAGAATTATTTGCACTCCTCATCTGCATTGATTTAGCCAACTGAGTTGAATTAGGAATATGGGCATACTTCTGATCATAGAACTAATGACTAAAATATAAATTAACATTCTCACCCTGGATTGTGGCCTGGTAACCTTTGAAAAACATACATGCAACACTTTTATTCAAGAACAAAATGGACAAGTCTATGAAATGTGCAATATAGCTGGATCATTCCACGGGCCACTCAAGTTTCTTCTTTATTCGTGAAGTTAAATTTATTATGGCTATCCTAAATTATCCTGTTTCTTTTTCTACAGCTATGTTGAACATCCAATTGATTCTAAACCTTAAATAAAATAGAATATGCCAGAGACACCATACCTGTAAAAGGAGAAAAGAGAGCTGATTTTGTTTTTGTTTTTTTTATTAGTTTTTTTATACATTTTCTACATAACTACAAATTAAAAAACCCCAGATCAAAATGAGGAACATTAATACAGTTTAAAATTAAGCATACAATGACAGTATGATACAAAGAAAGAGAATTTTAAAAAAGCACCTAAATTGAAGACACGTAAACTTAGTATCCTCCCCAAACCCGACAACACAAATAAAAACTCCAGACCAACCACAACACAATATAGAGAATATAAATCAGGACAATCAAACTCCCAGACTGTGAATACACTTAGCAACAGAGGATAATAACGCCTACTACCAAAAAAAAGGGAGCTGAAAGCAAGGGACCGAAAAAAAAACCCTAGTCAAGAGGAAGGTTATGAAAGTACTCGATAAAAGGTCCCCAGACCTCATGGAACTTTAAATCCGAATTAAGAACTGAATAATGAATTTTTTCGAGGTCCAAGCAGGCCATAATGTCGTTAAGCCATTGAGCATGAGTGGGCGGGGCAACATCTCTCCATCTGAGGAGGATCAAGCGTCTAGCCAGGAGAGAGGCAAAGGATAATATTCAGCATTTGGTCGGACTCAGACGTAAGTCTGTCTCGCCCCAGAAACCGAACAAAGCAATTAAAGGGTTTGGTTCTAGGTGGTGATTCAGAATATACGATAAAGTAGTGAAGACATCTTTCCAAAATTTCTCCAAGCTAGGACAGAACCAGTACATATGAATGAGAGAGGCCTCGCCCCTCTTGCATTTATCACAAAGCAGACTAATGTTAGGGTAGAATCGAGATTGTTCATAGAGCCCATATGTCTAAATCTAAACTATCTTAAACTGTAAAAGGCAGTGACAAGCACAAAGAGAGGTTGAGTTAACCAATTTGAGAATCGAGTCCCAACTCTCATCAGATAAGGAGGTATTTAAATCCTGCTCCCATGCCATTTTAATTTTATCCACAGGGGCCCGTCGTAAGGCTGCTAATTTATCTTGAATAATTGATATTAAACCTTTACCTAGTGGATTAATGGAAAGAAATAAGTCCATAGCATTTTTCACAGGCATTTCAGGGAAGTTAGGAATTAAAGGAGCAATAAAATGTCTAATTTGGAGATATCTAAAAAAATGAGCATTGGGCAGATTGAACTGTTGAAAAGAAGCGAAGTGATTATCAATGAAAAGATCTTCAAAATGTCTAATGCCCTTCCTATACCAAACATGGAATGCTGAATCATACGTAGTAGGTAAAAAAAGGTGATTACGCACAACAGGGCTGGAAACGGAAAAACCACGGAAACAATAGCATTTCCTAAACTGAGCCCATATATGCAAAGTGTGTCTAACAAGAGGATTAACTATTAATCTGGACAAACTACTAGGGAGTGCAGAGCCAAGAAGTGCAGAGATAGATAATTCTTTAGTGGAGCTCAACTCCATTGCCACCCAATTAGGGCACTCGGGTTGGCCATGGAAGAAAGACCAAAAGGTAGCACAATGTATATTGGCTGCCCAATAATATAAACGAAAGTTAGGTAAAGCCATGCCACCCTCTTTTTTAGGAGATGGATTTTATTAATTCTAGGGTGCTTATTCTTCCACAGATATGACAAAATAATAGAGTCTAAGGAATCAAAAAAAGATTTAGGAATAAAAATTGGGATAGATTGAAATAAGTATAAAAATTTAGGGAGAACATACATTTTAACAACATTAATACGACCTACCAAAGACATAGATAGAGGTGACCATTGTACCAGACTCTGTTTTATAGTATATGAAAGATTGGCAAAGTTTTCACGAAAGAGATCTTTAAACTTCCTTGTGACTGTAATCCCAAGGGAAGTAAATTGATTATGGACTACTTTAAAAGGGAGATCACGAAACGTTAATTCTTGTGCTTCTTTATTAATTGGGAAAAGTTCGCTCTTATGTAAATTAAGTTTATAGCCTGAGATCTGGCTAAACTGGTCAAGAAGTGAAAACGTTGGAGGTAAGGATGTAGACGGATTTGAGAGAAAGAGTAATAAGTCATCAGCATAAAGAGAAACTTTATGCTCAACACCCCCTCTCCAAATCCCGGTCAATTCAGGACAATTTCGAAATGCTATCGCCAAAGGTTCTATAGCCAAATCAAAGAGAAAGGGACTTAAGGGGCATCCCTGACGGGTGCCATGTTTAAGATTAAATACCTGGGATTTCTGAAAGTTAGTTAAAACAGAGGCAGTAGGACACAAGAGTCAGCAATTTGATCCAAGAGATGAAACTTTGACTGAGGTCAAATTTTTCTAAGACTGCAAAAAGGTAGTTCCACTCTATACGATCAAATGCTTTCTCCGCATCGAGGGATTTAACACATTCAGGAACCCCAGTTGAAGGTGAATATAAAATATTAAATAAATGCCGAATGTTAAAAAAAGGGAGACAGTTTTTAATAAAACCTGATTGGTCATCAGAAATAATAGAGGGAATAACGGTTTCTAATCTATAAGCCAAAACTTTAGCCAAGATTTTTACATCAATATTGAGCAAAGAAATCGGCCTATACGAGGAACACTCTGTTGGGTCTTTACCCTTTTTTAATAAAAGAATAATAGATGCCTCATTAAAAGAGGGTGGCAATTTGCCATAATTAAACGAGTCAGATAATACTGAAAGTAAATGAGGAGAAAGAAGTGAAGAGAATGATTTATAAAATTCTACAGGGAACCCATCAGGTCCAGGAGATTTCCCTGAGGACAGTGCAGAAATTGCAAAAGATATTTCTTCTGATGGTATAGGCGCATTAAGTTTGGCTTTAAAATCAGATGAAAGTGAAGGAATATTCAGATTATTTAAAAATTGATCAACAGAGATGTTGTCATTCGAAGATTCAGAGGAATAAATCCGAGAATAAAAATTTTTAAATGCGTCATTAATTTCTAAATGATCCGATGTAAAGTCTCTGTTCTCCTTCCGGATCTTTGTAATATGTTCTTTGGCTTTGGAACGCCTCAGCTGATTGGCTAGAAATTTACCAGACTTATCACCATGAATGTAAAAGCGACTCTTGCTTTCGAGAAGTTGGCGTTCGACAGGTTGAGTAGACAGAAGATTAAATTTAGTTTGAAGTTCTACACGCTTCTTGTATAGTTCAGGGTTCTTAGTTTGAGCATACAGTTGGTCCAATTCTTTAATCTGGTTAATGAGGTCTAATCGATCTGCACAGGACCTTCTTTTGAGATTTGCTGCGTAAGAGATTATTTGACCCCTCAGATATTCATTCATGGCATCCCAGACAATCTGGGATGGCACTTCAGGTGATGTATTAGTGTTAAAATAAAAGGTTATCTGATCCTTAATAAATTTTAGAAAATCATCATCCGATAATAAAGTCGAATCAAACCGCCGGTGTTTATTCCTCTGAAGGAGACCAGGAAAGTTTAAAGAGAGAGTAATTGGGGCATGGTCAGAAATCAGTATACTTTGATAGTCACAAGAGTAGGCAAATGGAATAAGTTGGTTGTCGAGTAAGAAATAGTCAATTCTAGTGAAGGTATGATGAACCTGTGAAAAAAAAGAATAATCTCTCTCAGAAGGATAAAGGAAACTCCATATATCAGAGATACCAAAATTAGAGAGAAACGATTGGATAGCTAGAGAGCTGATGTTTTAAGTCAAATCCCTTCATCAAAACAGTGATGCTGCCTTATCTGCCAAGTATCTCCACCATTTTCAGTTTTATTTCAGAATTCCAGAATCTGATGATTTTTGCATTTCAACTGCAACTTCCATTTCTCAATAACTGTTGTCACAGTCCTGACTATTAATTCCCTATTTTCTCCCAATCCCCTTTGATTGTGCCATGGTTTCAACCATTAATTCCCATTTTTCCCTAATTCTCTTTGATGACGGCACACCTGGTTTTCATCAAGACATGCAAAATAAGAACCCCAGCGTTACAACCACTACTTGCCAGATCGTTGGTTTTGCCTGTGTGGCAATTAGTGTTTCCCGGCCACTTAGGGCTGTGTGTTCTAAGTTCTGCTCCAGTGCTGAGAATTACTTGTGAAACTCAGTCTCTTCATTCCAAGATCAGTTTTCAAAGTTCTACTCCAGTTCTGAGGTTTACCTGTGAAACCCAGCCTCACCACATCAAAGTAAGTCTTCTAAAGTTTTACTTCAGCACCGAGGATTGCCTGCATAACTCCATCTCTCCATGCTGGGAAGAGTTTTGTCTGCCATTTTCCTTTTTACACTCCATGTCAAGATAAATTCTGCCTGTCTCCTGCCTTCCTGCTCTCCCGCCTGTTTACCATTCACATCTGCATCCTAACTAAATCTCTGTGCCTGAGTCCTGCACTTGGGTTCGCCTCGTTCATTGCAACAGAACAATCTGACCTCCATGGTCCCAGCGGACATGAATACCCTGCAACAAGCCCTCACCAGCCAGGGTTCCCTACTGAGTCTGCACGATCAACACCTCCGGGAGGCCATGAGGAACCTCCATTTCCTGTCTACTGACATAACAAATATCAGTAACCAGGTGGACCGTGCATCCACTCATTTTATTCCATCCACTCCTGGAGCACTGTCTAACCAGCCCAGACAGCCTGTAGTGGCAACCCCCTACGTGTCAGCAACACCCCCGCCAAGAGAGCCTCACGTACCTGAACCGGAGCACCACGCTGGGGATTTGGGGAAGTGCCAGGCCTTCCTTCTTCAGTGCTCCTTGGTCTTCGAACAGCAGTCGTCCATGTACTCGACGAGTAAGTCAAAGATTGCTTAAATAATGGGTTGTTGCGGGCAAGTGCCTTAGAGTGAGCCACAGCTGTTTGGGATAATCAACCAGATATCTGCTCTTCTTTCCCCACCTTTATTGCGGAAATGAGCAAGAACTTTGACCACCCCGTCCGTGGTAAAGATGCCACCAATCGTCCACTCGCTCTCAGTCAGGGCTCACGCAGTGTTGCCAAATATTCCGTGGAGTTCCACATATTAGCAGCCGACTCGGAGTGAAATGCTGAGGCACTACAAGGAGTATTTCAGAATGATTTCAGCGACAGAGTGAAAGACGAGTTGGCAGCAAGAGATGACACCAGCAGCCTGAAGTCCTTAATCTCCCTAGCCACCAGGTTGGACAATCGTCTCCGAGAACACCATGGGGAAAGAACGGGTTGTCCACCACCTGTGGCTACCCCGCAGCACTCATTTCCATCTCCCTCCATTAACAAGCCTCTCTTCTCCTGCTCCTAGAGTAGCTCCCAGCCCAGCCATTTCCCCTGCCTTGGGAGAGGAACCCATGCAGCTGGGATAGAACCCCCTTTCCCTCACAGAACGACTCTGGAGATTGAGAGCGGGTGAGTGTCTATACTGCAGCCAGTCCATCCACTTACAAACTACCTGTTCCCTTCGGCCAGAAAGGAAGGCTCACAAGTAGAAAGGGGGACCCTGGTGAGCCAGACAACATTCCTTTCCGTTCCGCGAACCTGGATGCAGATCCCGGCTACTTTACAACCAACAATCCCTGCCTCTGTCTGCTCTAGTGGACTCTGGCACTGAGGGAAACCTTTTGGATGAAAACATAGCTTCCCGGGCCGGAATTCCTCGTGAGCTGTTGAGTACCCCTCTGGAAGCCCAGGCACTGGACGGTAGACTACTGGCCCGAGTCACACCACCCCGTCTCTCTTTCTCTCCAGGAACCATTGGGAACAAGTATGATTCAATTTAATTTCCTCTCCTCAAGCTCCTTTCATTCTTGGTTATCCCTGGTTAAGCCGCCATAATCACCACATTGACTGGTCCACCTAGAAGATAGTCAGCTTGAGTTCATTCTGTCACTCCACTTGTCTACAATCAGCCCTTTCCCCAGCGGAAATCACCTCGACCTCGTCTGCCTCTGAAACCCCCGACTTATCCAAGGTTCCAGCAGAGTATCACGATCTGGGAGAAGTGTTTAGCAAACAATGGGCTCTTTCCCTGCCTCCACACCAAACTTACGATTGTGCTATTGACCTTCTCCCCAGAGCCCCTCTACCCACCAGTCAGCTGTATAACCTGTCCCGACCAGAAAGGGAAGCAATGGAGGCTCACCTAAATGACTCTCCTGTGGCGGGCATTATCCAACCCTCATCTTCCTCTGTAGGTGCAGGTATCTTCTTTGTGGGAAGAAAGATGGCTCACTGCATCCCTACATTGACTACCGGGGCCTGAATAGTATCACCATAAAGAATAAATATCCACTGCCCCTTATCAATTCTGCTTTCAAGCCCCTTCACGGAGCCACCATTTTCTCTAAGTAGGACCTGCAGAATGCCTATAACCTGGTCAGGGTAAGGGAGGGAGATGAGTGGAAAACAGCTTTTAACACCCCTCTTGGTCAATTTGAATATCTGGTCACATGATGTCACATGGTGAGAGCAGAATCTTCTGCAGCTTAATGTGAAAAAGACTAAGGAGCTGGTGGTGGACCTGAGGAGGGCTAAGGCACCGGTGACCCCTGTTTCCATCCAAGGGGTCAGTGTGGACATGGTGGAGGATTACAAGTACCTGGGGATACGAATTGACAATAAACTGGACTGGTCAAAGAACACTGAGGCTGTCTACAAGAAGGGTCAGAGCCATCTGTATTTCCTGAGGAGACTGAGGTCCTTTAACATCTGCTGGACGATGCTGAGGATGTTCTACGAGTCTGTGGTGGCCAGTGCTATCATGTTTGCTGTTGTGTGCTGGGGCAGCAGGCTGAGGATAGCAGACACCAACAGAATCAGCAAACTCATTCATAAGGTCAGTGATGTTGTTGAGGTGGAACTGGACTCTCTGACGGTGGTGTCTGAAAAGAGGATGCTGTCCAAGTTGCATGCCATCTTGGACAATGACTCCCATCTACTTTATAATGTACTGGTTAGGCACAGGAGTACATTCAGCCAGAGACTCATTCCACCGAGATGCAACACTGAGCGTCATAGGAAGTCATTCCTGCCTGTGGCCATCAAAATTTACAACTCCTCCTTCGGAGTGTCAGACACCCTGAGCCAATAGGCTGGTCCTGGACTTATTTCCATTTGGCATGATTAACTTATTATTATTTAATTATTTATGGTTTAATATTGCGATATTTCTACACTATTCTTGGTTGGTGCGGCTGTAACGAAACCCAATTTCCCTCGGGATCAATAAAGTATGTCTGTCTCTCTGTCTGTCTGTCATGTCCTTCAGCCTCATGAATGCCCCCGCCATCTTCCAAGCCCTGATAAACGACGCCCTTAGGGACTTAATTTACCATTTCATTTTCATCTATTTGGACAACATCTTAATCTTCTCCTGCAGTCTTCAGGAACACACCCGCCATGTCTGTCAGGTTCTGCAGAGGCTTTTGGAGAATAAAATATTCATTAAGGCAGAGAAGTGTGAGTTTCATGTCCCTTCTATCAGTTTCTTGGGGTACATTATTGACAGTGGGCAAGTCAAGAAAAGATTCGGGCAGTGGCAGAGTGGCTCACTCACGACCTCAAGCAACTCCAGCGATTTCTGGGGTTCACAAACTTTTATCGTCGTTTCATCAGGGATTAGAGCCGGGTGGCAGTTCCCCTTACTCGGCTCAGCTCTCCTGCGACCCCTTTTCACTGGACCCCCAAAGTGGACTTAGCCGTCTCGGAACTGAAGAGGTGTTTCACCTCCGCTCTCATCCTGGTCCAACCTGACCCCTCTCGCCAATTCATTGTGGAGGTCGGCACCTCTGACTCTGGCGTGGGAGCAGTCCTCTCCCAAAGTTCCGGCCCAGACCAAAAGCTCAATCCCTGTGCCTTCTTCTCTCGCCGGCTGTCCCCCGCCAAACAGAACTACAACGTAGGGAACTGGGAGTTACTGGCCATCAAAATCGCTTTGGAGGAGTGGAGACACAGGGAGTGGAACATCCATTCATCATCTGGACTGATCACAAGAATCTCACCTACATCCAAACCGCCAAACGCCTGAATTCCCACCAAGCCCGTTGGGCATTATTTTTTGGCCGTTTCAGATTCACACTTACTTATCGTCCGGGGCCCAAGAACGGGAAGCCTGATGCTCTCTCCTGTCAATATGTCTCTGAGGAGGGCTTTCCCAGCCCCATTCTTTCACCATCCTGTGTAGTGGCTGCCCTCACCTGGGAGATCGAATCCATAGTCAAAGAGGCCCAACGGACTCAACCTGACCCAGGCAATGGGCTCCCCAATCGTCTCTTCGTGCCCAACTCTGTTCAGTCGCAGGTTCTCAAATACTTCTCATTTCACCTTCCAACCCTTAATCGATCGAACTCTGTTGGTTCTGAAGAGACATTTCTGGTGGCCCTCCATGGACACTGACACTCACTCCTTTGTCTCTGTCTGTTCTGTATGTCCCACCGACCACCTGCTGGTTTGCTTTGTCCCCTACCTGTCCCTGGTCACCCTTGGTCCCAGATTGCACTGGATTTTCTTACTGGACTACCCCCTTCACATGGTAACACTGCCATACTTACTGTGGTGGACCTCTTCTCCAAAGCTGTGCACTTCATAGCCCTTCCCAAACTCCCTACAGCCCATGAAACTGCCGACCTCCTTGTTTGTCATGTCTTCCACCTTCACGGACTTCCCTCTAACATTATTTCTGACCGGGGCCCCAACTCATCTCTCAAGTCTGGAGATCCTTTTAGCAAGCCCTTGGAGCCTCAGTAAACCTGTCTTCCGGCTTCCATCCACAGACTAACGGCCAAACAGGATGAGCAAACCAGGATTTGGAAGCAGCACTATGCTGCATAACCACCAACAACCCATCATCCTGGAGCACCCTTCTCACTTGTGTAGAGTACGCCCACAACTCCCTGGTCAGCACCGCCACCGGAATGTCTTCCTTCGAACGCTCCCTCGGTTACCAACTTCCTTTGTTTCCTGCCCATGAAGATGATATTGCTGTGCCTTCAGTTCAGGCCCATCTCCACCAGTGCCACAAGATCTGGAAGGATGCACACACGGCCCTGCCCCGCTCAGCTGACCACAACTGGAGGATTACCGATTGGATTCGAATTCCTGCACCAAATTATCGGCCTGGGCAGAAGGTTTGGCTCTCATCAAAAGACATCCCCCTCAAGAATGAACCCAAGAAGCTCACTCTTCACTACCTGGTACCATTTGAGATTGAAAGCATTATCATCCCCTTGGTGGTCAGACTCAAACTGCCTGGATCCATGCACATTCATCCCACTTCCCACGTTTCCCAGTTGAAACCAGTATCTGTCAGCCCTTTGTGTCCTCCTGCCGAACCCCCTCCACCCGCCCGGTTCATTGACGACAACCATGCGTACACCGTGCGGTGAATACTGGATGAGCTCCGCCGAGGCAGAGGTCTCCAGTACCTGGTCGATTGGGAGGGATACGGCCCAGAGGAACACTCCTGGATTCCCCGCTCCTTCATCCTGGACCATGATTTCCATTGAGACAATCCAGACAAGCATGGTGGTTCGCCTGGAGGCTTCTGTTTGGGGGGGGGGGTGGGGCTACTGTCACAGTTCTGACCGTTAATGCCCTATTTTCTCCTAATTCCCTTTGATTGAGCCACGGTTCGTACTGTTAATTCCCCGTTTGCTCCTAATTCTCCTTGATGACGGCACACCTGGTTTCCATCAAGACCTGCAGCACAAGAATCCCGGCATTACAACCACTAGTTGCCAGATCTTTGGTTTTCCCTACGTGGTATTTAACGTTTCCCGGCCGCTTAGGACTGTGTGTTCTAAGTTTTGCTCCAGTACTGAGAATTACCTGTGGAACTCAGTCTCTTCATTCCAAGATCAGTTTTCTAAGTTCTACTCCAGTTCTGAGGTTTACCTGTGAAACCCAGCCTCATCGCGTCAAGGTAAGTCTTCTAAAGTTTTACTTCAGCACCAAGGGTTGCCTGTGTAACTTAGTCTGCCATCTCCCTTTCTACACTCCGTGTCAAGATAAATTCTGCCTGTCTCCTGCCTTCCTGCTCTCCCGCCTGTTTACCATTCACATCTGCATCCTAACTAAATCTCTGTGCCTGAGTCCTGCACTTGGGTTCACCTCATCCGTTGCAACAACTGTAGTACCTCAACAAGCTAAAAATAACTGAACAGCCGTCAACGTCGCTGTGATTGTGAGAATATTTTTAAGCCAAGATTATTCCACCTTCTACTTCCTCCACTTGGGATTTATAAGACAATTCTAAAATAGTGTATTTCAATATCCTCAGAGAAGACAAAATCTACACCACCTCTACTGTGTAATTGCCAAGTTATATTCAGGTCCTGACATCTGCAATGTGACCTATAATTGATACCAGAATTCATTTTCAGCTAGCACAGCCATTGCAACATGTGACATATAACAATATTGCTGTACTTCTATCCTCATAAAGACAACAATGAGCAGTGGTGCATGAGAGTTACTGATAAAATGTGTAGTATTCAGGTGACACATAAATTGAACACAAATTGGTGGGTGCTTGCACTTATTTGATTTGTTTCTCTCTCTCTCTCTCTCTCTCTCTCTCTCTCTCTCTCTCTCTCTCTCTCTCTCTCATCCTATCAGTTTAATCAGTGGCTTTTTAATATAGTTGTGTAGCTGCAGACTCAAGCTAACTTAAAAGCCGAATCCCCAGAGTTCAGATGAAACCACCTGTAATCAGTGGTTTACCCTAAGGAATACTGCGACTCCATCTGCCTCACTGCGAAGGATGGTAATCATTTTAATTCTCTTCACTATGCAGTATGTTGGCTGGGTAATGACACTTATTTAAATTACAATATGACTGACTATGCAAATGGACCAACTGAACTGCTCAACTGCTCATCATTCTCATTATTTAGTGCTGGGACAAAATTAGGAGACGCAATAACCTAAATGTAACCATTTTGAGACTAATACAAAGTACTAATTATAAGCCCGTTCCATCCCTTAAGATAGCATAGCTATTTGAAAACAATGATTTCAAACCCGAAAGTCTCAAAGCCCTTCTAAAGACACTTCACCATTTAGAATACTGTAGTGATTTGTAACATAGCCTTAACCACCCAGTGAAAAACAGGCCAACCCAGTGTATCTGCTGGATTTTACCCTTGTATGTAGACAGGAACCTAGGGTAAACAGAAGTAGTTGGAAATTCAGAGTAATTCAGCAGCACAGGCAGCATCTATAAAGGGTGTTTCAGGCAGAGACCCTTCAGAACTGTGCATATTGGGAGGCTGATTCTGAGACTGTGCTCACAACTCTCTACAAGTTTTTAACTTACATGCATGACAATCAATTTGTATGTGACTTTGACTTGCACCAACATTGACCACAATCTCTGGCTGCTCGTCCTCCCTTTTCAAAATGCCCAGTGCCTGCTCTGAGTCATCCTTTACCCTAACACTAGAGAAGCAGGACTCCGTCCTGGAGTCTCACGCACATACACAGAAACGCCTGTCTGTCCTCTATGACTACGAAACCTTACCACTCACCTAAACTTTGACCTTCCCTGCAGTACACAATGGGTTATGATGCCTTTGGTCTTGATGCTGCCCAACCACATTTCCAATGAATAATATCCAAGTGAAGGAGTGGAATAGCCAAGGAGACTCCTGCACCTCTTGCCAGCCTCTCCTAGCAATTAACCATCTATCTGGCAGAATTTTCCACTGTTACGAAGGATGAACAGCTATGATGGGCAGAAGGGTACAAAGTTGCCCATAATCCCCCCCCCCCGCCCCCGGAGAATCACAAACTGTTACTGTTGCCACGCTGCTAATGTGAGAGAAAGAGAGACAAAGGGAAAACATACTGGGACTGGAACATTTGCTTCAGATAAGGGAGAGATAACACTGGGAGAGAGAGACTTGTTTACCCACTATATTATGACTCCTGAAAGACTTATGGCTTCTGAGAAAGATTGTTTACTTGGTACCATTCTGTTCATTAAAATTCCTCAGTGGACAGCCGGAGTAGGCTGGTTTGATGGGCTAAGCCATTCCAAACTGATTGACACTTGAGACCTCGTGAGTAGGGATAAAAGTGAGGTCTGGGGAGACACCCCTCAGACACACCAGGAGACACACTAGTGAGCACTGCTTGAGTATTGAAACCCACGAAAAGGTGTGGGGCATCGGGAACTGAACAAAGGATCGGTCAGTTTAACTCACAGTGTTTATAGCAGGGCCGGTGGGGGCTTGTGTCTGTGTCCGTCCTTGCCTGGGTGACGAGTCCACCACAGAAGAACGGACTAGCTGACGGACAGAGGGGTCATTCCTGAATGGCCACAACACATCAACGGATCAAGAACGTAAAGGAAGGTTTGAATGACTGTAGCTGTCACTGTTTGCTCGTTCTCTCTCTCTCTCTCTCTCTCTCTCTCTCTCTCTCTAACAACTACAACAAAACCACCAACAACTACCTCAGCACGTATGAACTGAACTGAACTTTATATTCACATATGACAATTCATTATCCCCTAGACATCGATAGAGATTGTTTATTATTGATTATTATTATACCCACACTTTTAGGTTTAGTATTGCTAACGTATATTATCTATATATTTACATTGTTGATATTGATTTTGTATATTTTACTAAAAAACACTGTTTGAAAATAGTACCACCAGACTCCAATGGATTCTTCTATCTTTGCTGGTCAGACACACAGTTACGGGGTATGTAACACCACATGGTCACTTTCTTTCTAAGAAACTATCTGCTTGCTGTATTTTATATGCTCCTCACTGGTCCATGCAGTCTGAGAGGAACTGCAAATGGACGCATTTCCTGATGTTGCACAATTCAAAAGAGGAGCACACCACTCTGCCTGAACTTAGGAATGTTTAATTTTTCCCTGCTAGATAATGTGTATTTCTGTCACTGATGTGGCATATGTTATGAAATTTGTTATTTTGTGGCAGTACAGTACAACACAAAGTTGTGACAAATTACAAAAAAAAAATGCAAAATGATTAATGAGTTAGTGTTCATGGACCATTCAGTGCAGAGGGAAAAAAACTATTTTTGAGATGTTGAGTGTGATCTTCAAACCTCCTCTCCAAAGGTAGTAAGATGAAGAGGGCCTGTGTTGTCTTATTTGTGATTGCATCAATATGTTGGGCCCAGGATAGATCCTCTGAGACCTTAACACCCAGGTGCTTGAAGCTGCTTATCCATTCTACCGTTGGCCCCTCAATGAGGACCAGTGTGTGTTCTCTTGCCTTCCTCTTCTTGAAATCCACAATTAATTTCTTGGTCTTGCTGATGTTGAGTGCAAGGTTGTTGTTGTGACACCATTCAACCAGCTGATCTATCTCACTCATCATCATCTGCCATTTTGCCAATAACAATGGTGTCATGGATGAATTTATAGACAGCCAACAAAGCACTTAATCTCAAACTTAGATCCGGCCAAGGGAGTGGTGCAAAAATGCTTGTCATTTCTATTACACTTCGTCATTTTCAGTTTATCATGTTTTAATTTGAACTGAAATGTTCATGAAATTAAAATTACGGAACTGCAGTCAACACACCAATGAAAACATAGAATGTAACTTTAAATTTATTGTTCTGCTTCCTTTTTCCTTTCTGTGTACTTTATTAAAAATCTTGGAGAAAATACTTTAGAAATCATTTCTGGATGACTCTAGATGACTCGCTATACAAAGCAATGCATATAAAGACGCAGACTGCATTGTAATCCAAATATTTTACTGTGCTTTAAATGGTTAATTCATATGTTTTAGGTCAAAGTGCTTTTAAAAGGCAGCATTGGGAAGGCTCTAAATTAAGAATGATTTTGAAAAGTTATAGCCATAAGCCAGTATAAACAGAATGGACCAAAGAACCTCTTTCATGATATATGCTTCCATAGGTCATTGTTTCTAACAGCTTAACTTTAGATATCAGGCAGGAACACACAGTTGACAATCATCTGTAATATTGCAAGATCGTGGAATTTTTCTAGTACATTTTTGTTTGTGTGTTCACATAACTCAAAAAATGCCTTCTAGCAGAAGAATGGAGGTAACTAAATTGAACTCTTGATACATTTTTAATTGTAAATAACTTACCAGTACATTTAAATTTCAACAACACCAATCAAAAATGTTGTAAGATGCATTATAAAAGAGAATAAATCTGAATAAGAGGTTGGGAAGATGGATGAATAAACAAGGATGTTTTGAAAAGCAAGAAAGAATGTCACTAAGATAAGTAATATCATGCTCAGTTTGGATTGGGACATAGAAGCAAATTTCTTTCACAGATGTGAAGACTATCTATTAAATACTGAGGAACAAAAAGCCAGTGTAGATGACCAGATTGTCTTAATGATTCTGTGTGTTTGAATGTGCAATGAAAACTCAAAAGCCCACCAAGGTGAAAACTGGGAAGGAAGACAAGGCTCAAGGTAACACAACACAATGGTGCTGGATATTCACTTGGAAACAAACTAGGCACCCTGATAATGGTACGTAAATATTGTCTGAGGCATTGTATGAATGGTTCATATCTGCACTCTCTGAATCAGTATTATTTCTGGAAAACTGAAGTTTCTATAGTATACTTGGATACAAAATAATTAAAATACAAAATCTGTTGGTTCTACGCTGTAAAATCTGTCTTTCGAAATATAATCATGTGGTTAAACAAACTAGCCCTCCTGTCAGTCAAGTTACATAACATGTGCATTGTGCACAATGACTATCAAGAAGGTTGATGGGTGGAATTCACATCATAATAGCAAAGGATGACTCCCTTGGAAGGGAGACCTATGCCATCCAAAGAAACATTAATTCCCATCACCCTAAACTAAATGTTAGTTGGAGTGGAGGGGACCAGACTGCGTCACCAACCTATTGTGAAGATAACAATGAGTAGTGGAGCATTTAAAAAATGATGCTATCTTGGTGCATTTATTTCACTTCTTATTAAAAGTAAATTAATTTTGAATACATTGACCATGACTCAATTTCCTCATATTTTCAGAGACTGTTTGCCTCACTCATTTTCCCTGAGGCTGATTAAAATTTCATATTTACACAATGAGAGAGGCTTTTCGTATTTCATTTTAGTTACTTGTCCTTTGTGTATGTACACGTTGAATCTAGGGCAATCTTGCTTGCTCAAGAGCCCACTGTAGGAAGCATTGACATTCCTGTCCAACGTAATGCCTTGGGCAACCAGCAGTATTTAGTTGATAAGGTACAGTAAAGCCCTGGATTTGCCTTTATTTTTTAATGTTTCAAAGCCAGCTGACCTCGGCTATTATGCTTCGTTTGTTTCTGACTCTTTTTAAGAAAAGAAATAAAGAAAAAATGTGTTTTAAAAATCTAAAGTTTCTTAATGTTATAACAAAGATTCTAGCTGGAGAATGTCTTTCAGTGCAATGCAGGAACAGAAATAACCTCGAAAAACCCAAACCATGTTGCAGCCTTGACTGAAATTAATTATTTAACTTCCTCTGGTTTCAGAGATAAGTGTTGTGACCTCAGTTGAACCACCAGTCAGGATCTTTTCCTATATCCTTTATAATTGATGCAGTAAAAAGAAAAGCAATAAAGGAATTGTGAAATTACTTCCCAACCCTAAACAGATAAATAGAAAATAACTGTTTAGCTGTGACCATTAAAACAACATTCAATATAGTAGGGAGATTCTCTGGAAGAGGTGAAAGATACTCTCTGCATAGTAGAAAAGGGACATATTGCCAGGAAATGCTGAGACCTAAAGAACATCAGACTGAAGAAGCACAGGAGCAGATACCAGTCTGTCTGGGAATGTGCAGGGGCAGACTCCAGTCTTTTCTGGGGAAATACAGAGGCAGCTTCAGTCAGACTTGGGAAGACTAGGGTCAGACACCATTCAGATGGAAGTGTGCAGAGACAGATTCCAGTCATATCCGAGAAGTACAGAGGCAGACTCGTGTCTGACTGGAAGTGCAGAGACAGATTCCCGTCAGACTGGGAATGAGCAGGAGCAGGCCTCAGAGTACCTGGTAGCCCTACCAGAAAAGACCAGTAAGAGACCTGGCACTGGTGAACCATTGCTTAACAACCAAACTGAGGAAGGAAAGGAAGAAATCTTGAGTTCCACAGCAGTGACATCGGAAAGAGATTCTAGAGAAATGCCCCTGAAATAAGGAAAATAACAAATATTTTATATTAAAGTTTTTGATTTTTCAGAAAAGGAACCAACAAGTCAGCATACCAGGTGGTGAAAATTTCTGTTCTAAGAATGCTCAACAGGTATATCATCCGATATCTGATTATACCATCTAACAGATCCTCACGTACCAAAGATGACAATGGATACTTAAGCTCACCAACAAACCACTGTCATTGGCAGAATCAAAGGTGGTGACAAATCATCATATAGGAGGGAGACTGAAAATCTAGTTGAATGGCGCCACAGCAACAAGCTTTCACCCAATGTCACCAAAACCTAAGAGCTAATTATTGATGACAAGAGGAAGAAGCTGGGTGTCTATGAGCCAGTCCTCATTAGGGGATATTAGGGAATTGGAGGTGGAGACAGTCAATAATTTAAATTTGTTTGTGTTATCATAGCAGAGGATCTGTCCTGGGCCCAACATGTAAATGCTATCACAAAGAAGACACAACTGTACCTTT
The DNA here is from genome assembly GCF_030144855.1 of Hypanus sabinus. Lineage (NCBI taxonomy): Eukaryota > Metazoa > Chordata > Chondrichthyes > Myliobatiformes > Dasyatidae > Hypanus > Hypanus sabinus. The sequence goes on along the minus strand of NC_082716.1, from coordinate 40,634,851 downwards.
ACTTTCTTAGAAGTTGCACAGACCATCATCTAAAAATTTAGCTAACTTTTATAGATGCACAATGGAGATTATCCAGACTGGTTGCATCATGCCCTGGTATGTAAACACCAATGCCCAGGAATGGAAAATCTACAAAATGTGGTGGATACCACCCAGTCCTTGGGATGCATGGTGTGTCCAGGGAGGGTAGCTCCTCTGGTGAAAGGGCTTGACATGTCCATCCCAGAGATGCTTACTCACCCTTGCTCCCCACAAGACAGTTAGCTCTCAGCTGTGGCTCCAAATAGTCGCTTGCATGCAACAGCGGCCACACCCTTGTACACTGCTTTGACAGGTAGGGTTAACCAGGTGAGGGTATCCAACAACTTCATACCGACGAAGGGTATGACAAGGCACAGAAGATGTCATAGTCATTCACTGCAGACAAGAAAGATCCCAGTATGTGATACTTGTTTGTACCCCTGTACTTGGACTTCTGAGGCCAAGAGAGTGGAACTACCCCAGTGCAATGGCTTTTCCACTTTAAAAACTCCCACACACAAGTTTTCCCATCATCATTGGACTTGATGGAATAACCACCAGAACCAGTCCATCACAGGCAACATGAGATAATGAGATAAAGAGTCTTAAAGTGAAATCATTGGTTCTGGAAACATTTCAATGATGAGGCAAGTAAATGTAATTATTCCCTTTTATTCAAGAGCCTAATAGTTGAGGGCTAGAAACTGTTCTTGAGCCTGGTGGTGCAAATACTGTGGCTCTTTGAACCTTCTACCTGATGGCAGCAGTGAGAAGAGAGCATGACCTGGGTGATGGGATGTCTGATGATGGACTTTGCTTTCCAATGACTGCATTGTGGATAAAGAGAGAGAGAAATGAACTGCAGTCAGAGCTGTAGGTGAGGGGTGAACCTAATCAATCACATGGCAGTCAGAGGAGCTAGCTTACCAGAATAAATTCAACATGGCTGATTATTTCACAATCAGTTCAATCTCAGCAAAGTGATGAAGTATGTTATCAACAATGCTTTCATGTGACATTTACTCACCAAAAGCATAGTTCCCAATTCACTGTTTCATTTTTGCCAGGCCTACTTGTTTCCAGACTTCATTTTAGCATCATGGATCAGAGAATTAAACTCTAGATATATGGTATGTTGCTTTGCTGTTTACTTGTCCCGTGGGCATAAATTGCTGACTTCCAATGTGTCTTGGATAACAAGGTTTATTCATTTGCTATTGTAAATTGCCCTTCAGTTGTCATACCCTAGAAGAGAACAATCAATGGTCCAAATCCCATCATCCCAGCAACGGGATATCACAGTACAGTTACTCAGGGCAATACCCCAGATCAGCCTTCAGTGGCTTCATTAATAACTTTCCTTTGATTATCAGGAGGTTAACTTATTCAGTTCATTCACAGCTCCTCAATAGGTGTTCCAGCATCTGCAAGTTTTCTCTTGTTCCTCAAAGGGTGAATGAGTCCATGCCTGCACGTAGAAGGACCCAAATAACACCCTGGAATGGTGGGCTTTACAATGGACTAAGGAACAGCAAGTGAGTAACACACACCAAACGCTGGTGGAACACAGCAGGCCACGCAGCATCTATAGGGAGAAGTGCTGTCGACATTTCGGGCCGAGACCCTTCGTCAGGACTAACTGAAAGAAGAGATAGTAAGAGATTTGAAAGTGGGAGGGGGAGGGGGAAATCCAAAATGCTAGGAGAAGACAGGAGGGGGAGGGATGAAGCTAATAGCTGGAAAGCTGATTGGCAAAAGGGATACACAGCTGGAGAAGGGAAAGGATCATGGGACGGGAGGCCTAGGGAGAAAGAAAGGGGGAGGGGAGCACCAGAGGAAGATGGAGAACAGACAAGGAGTGATTGTGAGAGGGGCAGAGAGAGAGAAAAAAGGAGGAAAATAATAAATAGATATATAGATAGATAGATAAATAAGGGATAGGGTAAGGAGGGGAGGAGGGACATTAACGGAAGTTAGAGAAATCAATTTACATGCCATCAGGTTGGTTGCCACCCGGACGGAATATAAGGTGTTGTTCCTCCAACCTGAGTGTGGCTCCATCTTGACAGTAGAGGAGGCCATGGATTGACATATCAGAATGGGAATAGGACGTGGAATTAAAATGTGTGGCCACTGGGAGATCCTGCTCTCTCTGGTGGACAGAGCATAGGTGTTTAGCGAAACGGTCTTCCAGGTGAATGAGTAAATGACTAAACCTTGTGATCCAAGACACATTAGAAGTCAGCAATTGAGGCCCATGGGAAAAGAAAACAGCAAAGTAACATACCACATATCTAGAGGGAAGAGTGTATTGGCTGGGATTGTTCTCAGTGAAGCTCAGGATACTGAGAAGTGGCCTTATAGACGTTCATAAAATTATGGGGGCGTAGACAGGGTCGATAGTCATTGCCTTTCTTCCAAGGAAGGGGAGCCTAAAACTGAAGGACATGAATTTAAGATGAGAGAGAAAAAATTTAAAGGAGATCTGAGGGGTAAATTTGTTGCCCAAAGATTAATGGGTAAATTGGTTAATTGGTAACATAGGTGTAACTGGGCAATGTGGGATCATTGAACCAAAAGCCTATTAATGTGCTGTATTTCTAACTAAAAAAAAGTGTATAAATACAGATTGTGGTGGAGGTAGGAACAATTACAATGTCTAAAAAGTATCCAGACAGATATATGGTTGAGAAATGAGTAGAGAAATATGGGTGAAATGTAGGAAAACGTAACTAGTGCAGATATGTTGGAAAGGACACATTGGGCCAAAGGCCCTATTTCAATGCTGAATGACTATGACCATTGTAATGTAGAAATACATTACCATTAATTGGCTGCTGGGTCTAAATGAGTTAAGTCTCTTGCCAGGAATATCATGTGAGCACCTTTACTGGAATGACTGCAGTGATTCAAGAAGGTGACTTACCACCACCTTCTCAGGGACAGTTATGGGTGATGCCTAGACCCCAGAAATTAAAATTCTGATAGTCAATCTGCCACCAGAAAAAGACTAGCCATTGAACTGCAATCAGAGGAGAAGTCAAACCAGTCAGTCGAAATGCAGTTAGAAAAAGACCTGACATAATGAGTGGAAAAGCAGTCAGAGGGGACTTAATCAATAAAACTATAGTTGGAGTAGTTGATTGGGCAGTCAAAATCCAAGAAGCACTTTCAGCCCTGATTCATGACGCAAGTCTTGCACTGACACAGCTGATTTAATTAAGGATGCCCAAATAGAATAGTTGAGGTGATTTGAGAAAAAAAGTGAAGTTAGTTTATAACCAAAAGAAAACTGATACTAATTGAAAGAAGTGTGAACACATAATTTTAGATAAAGTTCTTGGTTAAGCAAGTCCAAATATCTTTCTTGTTATAAATTGCAAAGTCAAACTCTACTCAGACATTAAGATTTTATTTCTATAAATATAAAAATGTTCCTTAATAATTAACTGAAAGGAAACTGATTATACATGATATATAAATTCATGAGATTAAAGGAATACTATTTATTTTATCAATCGAAGTTTAAAATACTTGCACTTAACTTACACTATTTGGTGCCATTATGTAGAAAGCAAATCAGCATGAGCTTGTAATTTAGCCAGTGATAAAGTATCAGCATTTATTGAAGGTTTGGCTACACATATAGTATTACTTACATTTTCTTTTTATAACTCCAGAGATTAATTCCTCAAATATTCAACCCGGAAAAGTGTGAAGTGATTCACTTTGAAAGGTCAAATTTGAAGGCAAAATGCAGGATTCATGTAGAAGTTATGCAGAGGAGCAGAGGGATCTTGAGATCCATGTCCATAGATCGCTCATTGTTACCACACACGTTGATAGGGTTGTTAAGAAGGTGAATGGTATGCTGGCTTTCATCAGTTGGGAGATTGAGTTCAATAGCTGCGAGGTAATGTTGCAGTTCTATAAAACTCTGGTTAGACCACACTTGGAGTATCGTGTTCAGGTCTGGTTGCCTCATTCCTGGATGGATATGGAAGATTCAGTGATGGTGCAGAGGAGATTTGCCAGAATTTTAAAGAGCATGTCGTATGAAGACAGGATGAGCAAGCTAGAGTTCTTCTCTTTTGAACGAAGGAGAATGACAGATGACTTGATAGGGGTATACAAGATGATAAGAGGCATACAAAATGAAGTGGTATAGATTGAATGGACAAAGACTTTTCCCAGGGCAGAAATGGCTAATACAAGAGGGCATAATTTTAAGGGGAGTAGGTTCAAATTTCACCACAATAATGTGGGCCAAAGGACCTGTACTGTGCTGTAACATTCTATGTTCTATTCCAGAATCTTATTGCTTCTCTCAAATACCACGTCTGCCTGAGACCCCTATTGTAGTTCTGCTGGACCATTCCTTGAATTATAAATTGAATTTCAATTTTGTTTCCAAAGACAAGGAACAACATTTAAGTTGTTTAATTTCAGAACTTATCCTCTTCCCCAATATCTGTTAGCCAGTTTAACAAAAGAGGGACTTCCTGTTGGTAAGCACCACATCTATAAGCTCTGAATTTAACTGCATATATATTTCTGGGCAAGGAAGATCTGCAGAGCAAACAGATCTCTTCCATTCTCTGCTTCCTGCAGTACTTTGTGTCACTTAATATAATGTATCATATCATTTGTAAGTAAACTCAAGCATGTCTTGCTAAAACTTTTTATCAGTTTATTCACACAAGAACTTATTGACAGAAACAAATAGTGCAAGTCCTGAAGAGTAAAAACATTCAATAGATTGATTCAAACCACCTACTTTGAATTCTTCTAACTAAACTGGAAGAATGTCTCAGAAAGCCATATACAATCTTAGTCTGCAGAGAAAACAGAATGCAGTCTTTGAATGAATAACTCAAGCAAAAAGTTCCAAAGTCTAATTAATCCTCATGCCATACTACAAGACAAACTGAACCATAGAAAATATAAAAATCTGTTGTGTTTTTATACTCAGGAGGGGTCATTTTCGTTTGGTATTGCAGGAAGCAGAAAAAAGTCCTGAGAAAAGACTTGCATCACCCCTGCACTCATCTAGTACAGCTCAGTTCAATTATAGTTAGAGTTCAGTGGAGTTAATAGGAAGTTCTTATACTGAGGAGAGAAACAGTAGCAAAGAAATCAAATTAAAGGATGATTTAGAGAATCCAAAACATGTGCAGAAACAAGAGAAAAGAAGTTAGAGCTCTAATAATTGTACAGGAGTATCAAGGAAGGCAGAGTATGTTTGTTTCAATGCCAATGGTGTTGACAAGCTGGTGGATATAGAAGTCTTTATTCAGCCAAGCAAGCAGGAATCATCCTGGAGACACTCTCTGAAGAAGAGGCCTGCCTGACCCAATATTACATGACATTTTTATATGTTAAAGAACAAAAGCCACAGCGGGACAATTCTATAGTTACATTGTATTCACACTGCTTCCTTTGAATTACATACAATATTGAAACATCTCCATCTTCACACCAGCACTCCGGACACCCAGAATGAATGTTAATCCCACTGTCTCTCTGGCTGCATTCATGCATATGCAGACATCTTAAGTGTTTCCTGGTCTGCAGCTCCAGGAAGATCATTGTTCAGAGTTGCATTTTAAATTCAATCCACAATCCACATTCAGGTCTGAAGACTGGTTGCTATTGAAATTAGTATTAGTTATATACCATAACTCCAGAAAACACCCTAGCAAACAGTAAGTACCTGGTTACAGATTATTTGGGTGCTTAGATATGGAGGCGCCCCTGTGAGGGACTGATCAACCCTATCCTGTGGCTAGAAGAGGGAGAGAGATCAGATTCACATTGTAGAGGGAAGTCAAATATTGTTTGACTGCTCTTCAGCTTTTTGAAAGATTGTTTGGTAAGGTGGAGCTTGGGGAAGTACGATGGTGAAAATTAAGAGAGGTGTAACTTGTTGAAAGTTTGGGAAGCGGGGCAGATATTAGGACTGGCATTGTTTGTTCAGAGGGGTAAATGGGGATATGTGAATTTGGATAGAGGGGATCATGGATCAGAATTTTTAATGGAAGGCATTACAGGATGCAGTGGTGTGGAAATGCCCAATGATGAAAATAGTTGACACAAAGTACACTGCAGATGCTGTGGTCAAATCAACACGTACAAAACGCTGGAGGAACTCAGCAGGTCGGGCAGCATCCATGAATCCACAGATGCTGCCCGACCTGCTGAGTTCCTCCAGCGTGTTGTATGTGATGAAAATAGTTAGTTGTTTACCTGGCAGCTGTCTTATTTTGATAAATGAAAGTTGTCCCTCAAGGACTTGATGGTGAGCTTTCTCTCAGACTACAAAAGCCAAGTTCTCTTGCAATGATCTAAAGCACATGAAATGATATTACACAATATGCTAGTGATTTGGAAGTCACACCAGGACTGCAAAACTCAAGAATGCTGGTCAAATTTCTAGAATGATGCAGAATGACTGGGAAATACCACCTACCACATTTCATTTTAGACAAATAGTAATGTTTAAGTGCACAACATTGATAAATATGTCGTGCAGTTGAATTTCTGGGAAATGATTGCATTAGATGCCCAAAAGAACAATATACATTAAGTCCTCTTTATGAGAGGGAGAAATTCTTCCCAAATCCACTTGGAAGATGATTTTCAACATCAGAGTAATTGGCCAGGAGAGATAGGGCAGATAAAATTAAAGGTCCCTTGTGAAGAGCAAATGAAAATGGCAACACATTCTCAGTGCAGGTATAAACACGCATGAGGTATTACAAGCATGAAGGTTAGGAGTCAAATGTGATGTGACAAAAAATGAAACCTTTTTTTAAGCTTTAGCTTGGCAATGTTTTAGTTTATTCAGTAATACATCATAAACTAAAATAACTGCCTTTTTAACTCCATATAATGCTAGGGACTGTTTTTCTAATTTGACTCACAACTGCTGATTTCAGAGAGGAACCAATTCTAACAGAGTAAACAGTGAGTAGATGGAGCTCATCAGCCTGGGAAGGCAGTCTGTCTAAGAGAGGAAAAACTCTGATTTCAAACCTCCGCTGCCTTGCAGCCATACCCACTTACGGGAAAGGCTTCGGGAGTAAACCCTGAGGGAAAAATCCAGAGCTGGAGTCCCTAAGGCAGTCCGACGTTGCCTTCAACCTCATTCTGGCAACTCCTGCGACGACACTGGTGCCAAGTTGTATCGGCCCTTGCCCTTCCCTTGGACAACATCAGTGGTGTGGAGAGGGGAGACTCGCTGCATGGGCAACTGTCGGTCTTTCATACAACCTTGCCCAGGCCTGCACCCTGGAGAGGGCACAGACCCATGGTCTCGCGAGATTAACGAATGCCACATACAAACAATGGGAGTTGCTCTGTTGCATTTTTTGAGTATAGCACATGTTAAATCTAGTTCGACAGCAATTCAAGACCAAATGTGATAATAATTTAACAAAGAATAATAATTGAGAGGTACTTATCGTTATCATTTATAGAACCATTTCTGCACTTAATATTATAACAGCCTACATAAAAATTATAAAACAAATTACAAACCTTTACTTCAAGAAGTTGTCACAGTATTACTTCTAGCTGCACCAGATTTGTACCATTAGGGTTGATTAATAGCTCTCGCTGCTCATATATAAAGAAAAGTAGACCCACTTTTCACAATTCTCAAAAGGAAAACTCACAGAAAATGCATACTCCATTAGAGTCAAATAGTGATAAAGAAATACAGCAAGGAAGTAGGCCATTTGGCCCAACTGGTCCATGTCAGCCACAGCATCTTCCCTGAATACAGGGGATTTCTGCAGATGCTGGAAATTTATTTCAGATTTTCAGCAACTTCTGTATGCTGCAACTCACAATTGCAGATGTTGTTATTTTTTTCTCTCACCAACTTCCCTTGTTCAGTTGTTTCTAGTTACACTAACTGGGACAGAATGAAAGCAACAGTACCACCCCTGTCCATCCTATTGGCAACACCCCAATGTTCTGTCTACCCATCTCTCTGCAACTTAAAACACACTTTTGTTCTCATTTTTCCAGTTCTGGTTAAAGCATTTTGACTTGAAACATTGATCTGCTTTCACTTTTCATCAACATTGCCCAACCAGCTGAGAATTTCCAGCACTTCCTGAGGTCCTCCAGCTCAAATGGGCCTGATGACAGTGAGGGAACCAAAACAAGCCAAAGGGACAAATAGACACTTCAGGGAATATAATTTAAAGGAGTATGTGGGAAGACTACAGACAGGGAAAGAAGGGACTGTTTTACATAGAGTTGAGATAGACTCGATGGGCAAAATGGCCGCCTTTGTGTAATAACAATGCAGTGAGAAATGTAACAGTAGGCAAAGTTACTTCCTCAGATTTTACTAACTTTGTCAGAAAGTCGTCATTATTTTAAAAATTCTCTATGTTTCTAAACTTTTCTGAGATAGACAAAAGTATTAGAAGTCTTAACATGCCAAAGAAGCTTTTAAAAATACTTCAACACTTCAAGACAGCTTTAAAATCCAAATTGATGAGTCATTTGGATATTCCAAAGACGTACGGGCTAGAAGGTTAATTGGTCACATGTGTGTAATTGGGCGATGTGGGCTCGTTGAGCTGGAATGGCTGTTATCGTACTGTATCTCTAAATAAAATAAAAATAAATAGTTGCTAGCATGAGGAGGAAGAGGAACAGCAAGTTAATTGGGAAGAGAATGTCGGCATAGTTCCAAACAGATTATAAGAAAGGATTAGTGTTTTACCATTCTAAGAGATAAGAGAGATCATCGGAAGGATAGAGAAAAGGAGTGCATGTCTGAAATCAGGTGTTAAAGGAATAGAAATTACTAAAGTTTAAAAGTCAAAGTTCAACCTAACTTTATTATCAAAGTATATATTATGTCGCCACATACAATCTGAAGATTCATTTTCTTGCAGACATTTGTCATAAATATAATAAACACAATAGAATGAATGAAAGACGGCACCTAACAGGCCTGATAACTATGTGCAAAAGATAACAAGTGTGCAAAAGCCAAAAAAGAAAGAAAACAAGTAATAATAACAATAACAATATATAAATAAACAATAAAGATTGAGAACATGAGAAGAAGAGTCCTTGAATTATGGGAACAGTTCAGTGATGGGGCGAGTGAAATTGAGTGCAGTTATCCCCTCTGACTCAAGAGCCTGATGTGAGAGGCTATAATTGACCCTGAACCTGGACATGTGGGTCTTGAGGCTCCTGTACTTCCTGATGGTGCCAGCAGGAAGGGGGCTTGATGGTGGTTGCTGTTTTCCTATGACTCTGCTCCATATAGATGTGCTCAGTGGTGGGAAGGGCTTTACTTATGATGGACTGGGCCGTATCTACTACTTTTTGTAGGTTTTTCTGTTCAAGGGCATTAGTGTTTTCAAACCAGGCCATGATGCATCCAGTTAATATACTCTCCACTGCACAGCTACAGAAGTTTTTCAAGTTTTATATGACATGCAAGCTCTTCACTAACTGATAGACCCAAGACAGATTCTGTGAAATGATAACACTGAGGAATTTAAAGTTGCTGACCCTCTCTACCTCTCATCCACCGATAAGGACTGTGTCATGGACCTCCTCCTGAAGTCAATAATAGCTCCATGGTCTTACTGACATTGAGTGAGAGATTGTTGGTGTGGCATGATTTAGCCAGATTTTCAATCTCCCTCTGATACGTTGATTTGTCACCACCTTTGATTGGCCAACTTAAATATGGCTTTATATCTGTGCCTAGCATCAAAGTCATAAGTACAAGGTGAGTAGAGCAGGGGGCTGAGCACACAACACAATGTGCTGACGTTAATTGTGGAAGATATATTGTTGTCAATCCAAACTGACTGAGGTCTGCAAGTGAGGAAATCAAGGATCCAGTTGCATAAGGATGTATTGAGGGCTAAATTTTAAAGACTATTGATTAGCTTTGAGTGGATGATAGTAGTGAATTCGCTGCCCAAATGTCCCAGGGTTGAGTGAAGAGGCAATGAAATGGCATCTGCTGTTGACCTGTTGTGGCGGTAGGCAAACTGGAGTGGATCCAAGTTGCTTCTCAGGCAGGAGTTGATATGAAACGCAGAATGAAGAGAGTCAAGATACATCTGATTGCTGGGCTTTGCTTCCTTAGAGTCAACCCTTGTTTAAAGATTCTCATCTTAAAATTACAAAGAACATTTGTTTTTACTGTCCAGTGGCTGGGAAAAATATTTCACACTCATACCATAATGCTGTAAGTTCTAGCAAGTCTGCAACAGAAATCAAGCAAACACAGAAATGTTTTCCACAGAGGTTGGAAGAGGTGCTGCTATATGTCTAATGGATGGGCAGATGGGGCAAATTCATTACCTAGGCTTTACTTCCAGTCAGACATGTCAGAGGCAAAGGTGATGAGTCATTATCTTTCTGATATACAGCCCACATCAGTTATGCTTGTAGCCTTTCTTGGGGAATCTTCAGAGCTGTTCAGCCCGGAGCCCTGGTTACTGGCACTCCATCGTCCTCCTTCTGAGCGCCAAGCGATTTTCCTTAGACACTGACTGAAGATATCCTGGGAGTAGTTTACAAGGATATGGAGAAGACTTAAATGAGTACAACTAATTAAGCAGTTCATCATAGAGCCAGGACAAACAAAACTGGATCAGATTAAAACAGGTATTACTGGAAATACTCAACAATCCTGACAGTATCTGTGCAGAGACAAAAAGAGCTAGCATTCTGTGTCAATTCTGCGCACCATTCTCTGCTTTTAATTACAGACCTAGACCTTTTGCAATTTTGGTTTGCTTTTCATGGATGAAAAAAACTCTTCAGTGCCATATGATTTTTATCCTATTCATTGTTCTGTAATTTTATAAACTGAGAATGATTAGTATACCTGGCAAGAACATTGCAGCATACACATGTGATTTGTTACAGGAAGATTTCCTACTTTCAGTTGTATTATTGGGAAATGATTTGAGCAATATCAAGCTAAAAGGAGAGACTGAGAGGAGGAATTACCCACTGCTCGACAAATGTCTTATGATCACCAGCTGGTGGCTATAAAGTTGCAATGCCATCAGCTGACTCATACTTGACCAGCACCTGGCAACATCTCAAAGACTGCAGATTTTAATTATCCATCAAAATAACACTGAAGTGGCTTTGCTTCATAACCAATTATTGTATATAATTTAATCTCAATTCAGCTGTTTGAATCTTGATTATATTCTCTCCTTTATCTGCCATGACAAATATCTAGAGACCAAATTTAAGTTTAATCATCAAGACACACATGATCTTCAGTCAAAGAAATTATTCCTTTGTTTATATACAGTAGATTCCCTTTCAAACCTTTCTACAGCATATTATCTGAGTGTCATTAGCTGAAATTAAAACAATAAAAAATTATGAATTTTTATCTTAATTTTGGATGACAGAGTTAGAGACACCCTTGTCCTTTGTCAGTTAGCACTTATTTACCTAGGGTATGTTGGGAAGGAATGTTTCCGCATTCACGTATACAGTAGATTAACAGTGAACGTACGTATATAATAAAGATCATACATTTTTGTTTTGTGGAATGGATATGCAAGCATCAGCAATTCTCCAGTGTCTCTTCAGGGTGGATATTCTTCATGCACAAGCACAGACAAGTCCCAGCAGGGACAGAGACAGCCGATCTAAAATTGTACATGCTTTTCCTCTCCCAGGAGTCCGCTGACATATGTATTGCTCGGAAAGTACAGGAGCATGCTAATCCCCTTATCCTCATCCACAAAAGGATCTATCTACTTCAAAACATGATGGATTCTAATCATTTTACAGTACTTATTAATTCCACAGCAAATAGATTTTTAATATTCAGATCAATGCAATTTAAAAAAGCTCAGAAACTAAACACTAACCAAGCTCTATGCTTTGAGCAAATAATCAGCCTGGGACATCAATCCAATACTAGCAAGAAGAACTACGATGGCCATATCATTCTTTGGAAGAACATCACATGCATATCTGTATTGATGGGCAAAACAAAGAAAAAGATTAAAATTTAAAAATTGAATGCTCTATTATCCACTGCCCCACTCAACATTTTCCCCTAAATTCAAGTTATTTGGTAATATATTTTATTTCTGTTTCTAGGGTTCTTTGGGCAATGCTGCCCCTCATGCACTACACTTCTATGTAATTCACCGGCAAATTTTCTCTCCCTTTGATACAGAGAGGAGAAGGAATTTCTTTAGCTTGAGGGTAGTAAATCTGTAGAATTGCTTGTCACAGAATGGCTATGGAGACCAAGTCATTAGTTATATTTAATGCAGAGGATGATATGTTCTTTATTAATAAGGGTGTCAAAGGTTTCATGCAGCAGGAAGGAAAGTGGAATTGAGAGGGACAGTAAATTAGCCATGATCAAATGGTGGACAAGACTCGATGGGCTGAAAGGCCTAATTGTGCTCCTATACCTTATAGTCTTATGTAAGAATCACTGTGGAATATGGTAGTTTCACAAGTTTGATTTCGAATATGCACTCACTGACTTTTTGGATGTAGAGCAAGAAGATTTCCACTTACCAGTGATGATCACGTGAGGAAATGGCAGACAGAAGCTAGGGTTCTTTCCTCCTTCATATGGTGAAGTATCATACACAGATTCACAAAAGTGGAAATCAATTTATCGAAGTCCCCAATCTGGTTGAGGGACATATTGCCCAATAGAGATAGAGCATCGCAGTTCAGATGCAAGTTGTACTTTGTTACCTTGAACGTCATGGATTCAAAATCAGAATCAGGTTTAATGTCACTGGCATATTTTGTGAAATTTGTTGTTTTGTGGCATTAGTACAGTGCAATACATAATAATAAAAAAACAAAAATTACATTAAGTATATATTTTTTTAAAATAAATTGAATAAGTAGTGAAAAAAGAGGAGGTGAAATAGTGAGGTGGTGTTCATGGGTTCATTGTCCATCCAGAAATCTGCTGGCAGAGAGGAAGAAACTGCTGCTGAAACTTTGAGTGTGTCTCTTCAGGCTCCTGTACTTCCTCCCTGATGGTAGCAATGAAAAGAGGTCATGTACTGGATGCTGGGTGTCCAGTACGGATGCTGTCTTTCTGAGGCATCGCCTTTTGAAGGTATCCTTGACGCTGGGGAGACGAGTGCCTATGATGGAGCTGGCTAAGTTTGCAACTTTCTGTAGCTTTTTCCAATACTGTGCAGTGGCCCCTCCATATCTGATGGTGATGCAACCAGTTAGAATGCTCTCCACGATACATCTCGAAAAATTTGTAAGTGTCTTTGGAGTCATACCAATTCTCTTCATACCTCCAATGAAGTCTAGCCACTGTGGTACTTCTTTGTAATTATATCAACATGCTTGGTCCAGATACATCCTCGGATAGTGGCATCCAGGAACTTGTAACCACTCACCTTTCCACTTCTGATCCCTCAATGAGGACTGTTGTGTGTTTCCTCAACCTCCCTTTCCTGAAGTCCACAGTCAATTCCTTGGTCTTACTGATGTCGTGTGCAAATTTATTGCTGCAACACCACTCAATCAGCTGATCTATCTCACTCCTGTTTGCCTCCTAGTCACCATTGTAGGCTTTTGACCAACTCGGTAGGGTGAACTGTCTATTTCACAGCTATATAGCATGGAAACCGGGCCTCCGGCCTACTGGGTACTGGGTTCTATCAACCATGCATTTATACCAATTCAACATTAATCTCCTTTCTTATTCTCTTCAATACACCCCCACACTCCACTGCAGGTCGTACAACTCTCCAATACAGGAGAGGAAATTTAACCTAACATGGCACATGTCTTTGAGATGTGGAAGGGAAATGAAGTACTTTGATGAAATCCACACAGTCAGAGAAAGAATCTTCGATCTCCATATTGTCAGCACCCAAGCTCAGGGCTAAAACCAAGTCTCTGGCACTGAGAGATAATCGCACCACTGTGGCATTGTAATTGATTCTGCTGCAATATAACTGTAGTATCAAGGAAAGAATGAGACTCTTGATAGGATATTAGAAATAAAAGGTTTTACCCTAAAGAGTATAACTGTTTTACTAAGAAAGAGAAAGTCCAATAGCAGGATAGATACGAATAACACAAGGCTACCAACTCCCTTCATTTGAATCCAGTTGTAAGTTCAGAGGCACAAATCTGATATGCCTTATCTGAATCTCAGGGAGTGCGATTGTTGATGGTTAACTTGAAGGGATCAGTGTTGGAATTATCAGAGACAACAACAATAATAATAATAATATTTAAAGCAACAAAAAACCAACACCAGAAAATTGGAGTTCAGACATGCTGCCCATCCATGTCAAGGACATTACAGTAATGGTAGGTTAACTGACAGGGAACACACCGACTTTAATACTACTCAGAGCTCTATCTTCCCTTGGTGACATGTTCCATTTCCAGTTTCATTGGCCAGAAGATGCAATGGTTTAAATTACTTTCCGAATTTTCCTGGATCAGCTTTTCATTCCCATTCACAACCTTCCTCTAAGGATGATGATGCTACAAGGAAATAAGAGGACTCATTATTCCTCTTTTGCATTATTTATCTATTTTTGTAACTTATGGTTTTCTTTATGTTTTGCACTGTACTGCTACAAAATAATAATTGGTAGTCTAATAAACTTAATTGTGATTCTGAAAAAAATCAGAATTACTTTTAATAATTCCAGATGGATGTGAAAGGAAACAGCAAAGAAATACAAACAATATCCTATTCATACACCATTGATGAGAGTCGCAAGAGAAGTTCCTTTAGCTAATCAAGATAATTTTAGGGTATAGTAATTAGTCAGGTTGAACAGTGGACTTGGCAAGTCTTGCCCTCAGTGAAGAGCCATGCTTGAAGTTAGTGCCAGTCCTACGATCTACAGTCGCTTTAGTCACATTATGTCCTGGACGAGCAGGATAACAGGATTTATCTTACTTCCTCTTTTTCCATTGACAGTGTAAACTGCAGGATAGTAGACAAGAGTTTAAATAAACATTTTGCAGGGGAGGAAATAGTGAAAATCTGCCAGTAGGATGTAGATCACCTGGAAATTTTAAGACAATTTATTTTCCTGTAAACACAATTGGCATATTGAAAGCAGTAACAATGGAAACAATTTTCTTCATTGAAATCACTGCCTACAAAATAACAAACAGAACACAAGGTCAAATGAAACTGGCATATTGCCTATTTAGACTGAACACTTTGAAAGGGAGATAGGAGACAAGGGAAGTCAAAAAGCAACCAATCCCTAGGCATGGTCTGAGCAGAGTGATCAAACAAGTCAAATCCAAAGTAACAAGCCACCTCCTTATTTCCTTTATAAACAATGCACAAAATGAATATTCACACTGCCTATGTTGTGGTATTATACCTTTGGTCCCTAGCTACAGTGATTGTATCTCTACAGCAGGATAATAATTCTTTCTTATATCCCATTCATAATACTTAAGCATAAGCAAAGGAATTTCACAAATGCTTTTTGTCATTATCAGTATTTTGGTAATGACATACTAAAATATTTTGATCAGCAGCTACTGTATATAATTTAGACTTCTTCTGACACATTGGAAAATACAATTGTTAATATAATTTCAATTGTATATTACAATGAGTAGCTTAGTTTTTTAAACTTCTTTTTCAATTTCTCAACACAACATTCCTCAACCCAGCCAAAAAGATAACTATGAAGCAGGCTCCGATGTAGGTGACATATTATGTTGCACTGACCATAATGAAGTGGACGTGAGGAGCCCAGGACAATTTATTCCTCTCCCTCTGGAAATATGCTTCCTAAGTGTCACATAACAAGGCCAAGCTCATGAATTAGATTTCATTACATAGGGCTATTGTGAGACGTTCTGGGCCTCTTATCTAAGAAATGTTGTGCCACAGAGTGGAGATACATCTCTGCTGTTACGTACCCCATAACTGGGTGTCTTACAAGCAAAGATAGAAGTGTCCGTTGGAGTCTGGTACTATTTTCCAAACAGTGTTTATTAGTAAAATATACAAATCAATATCAACAATGCAAATATACAGATAATACACGTTAGCAATACTAAACTTAAAAGTGTGGATATAATAATAATCAATAATAAACAAGCTCTGTCGATGTCTAGGGGATAATGAATTGTCATATGTGAATATAAAGTTCAGTTCAGTTCATACAGGCTGAGGTAGTTGTTGGTCGATGTGTTGTAATTGTTGGAGAGAGAGAAAGAGAGAGAGAGAGAGAGAGCGAGCAAACAGTGACAGCCAGTCATTCAAACCTTCCTTTACTTTCTTGATCCGTCGATGTGTTGTTGTGGCCATTCAGATATGACCCCTCTGTCCTTTAGCTAGACCGTTCTTCTATGGTGGACTCGTCACCCAGGCAAGGGTGGACACACACACAAACCCCCACCGGCCTCGCTATAAACACTGTGAGTTAAAATTGACCGATCCTTCGTTCGGTCTCCGATGCCCCACACTTTTCTCGTGGGTTCCAACACTTAAGCAGTGCTCACTAGTGTGTCTCTTGGTGTGTCTTAGGGGTGTCTCCCCAGACCTCACTTTTATCCCTACTCACGGGGTCTCAGGTGTCAATCAGTTTTGAATGGCTTAGCCCATCAAACCAGCCCACTCCGGCTGTCCACTGAGGAATTTTAATGAACAGAATAGTACCAAGTAAACAGCCCTCTCCGGAGCTGTAAGTCTTACAGGAGTCATAATATGTTCTTTCTCCCCTGGTGTTATCTCTCTCCTTTGTCTGAAGCAAATGTTCCAGTCCCAGTATGTTTTGTTCCATCTCTTTCTCTCTCATTAGCAGCCTGGCAACAGTAACAGTTTGTAATTCTCCCAGGGGAGGGGGACATGGACAACCTTGCACCCTTCTGCACATCAGAGCTGTTCATCCTTCGTAACACTACCAAAGGAAGTGTAGGGCACTCCTTCCCTCCACGAGCCTGCAGGTCACCCTTGACCCACCGTTCAGGTTCAAGTGAAGCCATGGGAGCAGGTGCTTCTCTCACCAGAGAATGAGACAATCTTAATTGAAACTTTTGTGATCCATCACAGGAATGGCAGAACATTGGATATCCCATCATCTGGATGAGACAATAAACCAAAGCACCAAAGCAGCATCTTCCCTTTCTGATATTTGTAACTTTTTTTTTGCCAATGTTCAGCATAGATCAGATCATCGGATTTTAACATATGTCTGCATACCATATGACTGCCGCATTTTCCCAACATGACCGCAAGCTTGTTATATGGGCAGACACATTTAGGGACTTTTAAGAGACATTCATACAGGCACATGGATATGAAGGAAATGGAAAGATATGGACTTTGTGTGGGCAGAAGGGATTAGATTAGTTGGCCATGTGATTACTAATTTAATTGGTTCAGTACCCCATTGTGGGTCGAAGAGCTTGTTTCTGCATTGTACCATTCTATGTTCTGTGTAATATGACATTTAATTTACGTAGGTCCTTCCACAACTCATCTTATTCCAAAGCACCTCACACCCAGTGTAACAACAGTTTTGTGCAGTTCTTCTTTTCTGTCTCAGGATTGAGGATGACTTCTTATCTGGCTTTGTGGGTTATGATGAGACTAAACAGACCAATGCAGGAATTCCAGATTCTTCCACAGATAGGCCAAGAAGTATCTGATGGGGTGATTGAACTGTTCGTAAGATGGTATGCTCATCCCACTGCTTACACTGGGCACGTGTGTTCTCCAGATGGATAGATATGAGGCTCCCTGTGCCAAAATTCCTGTCCATGGACACGTAGCCAGAGATTCCCAGAAGTCAGAGGGGTGGGAGAGACTTTAAGTAAATCCCCAGATCTGTTTCTAATCTACACAGTAATTTTACCCAAACGCATAGGACTGAACATTTAAATTCCCTCTAAAACTTGTGATTATATTTCTTGATGGAGATTTTCATCTTCTTGGAGAATAATCTTTTACCTACAGTGAGTTGTTGCACAGAAGATTTGAGTAACTTGGGCCCCATGTAGTTAAAATACCATTGTATATCCATACATTCATATATATGTTTTCTTTGATGCCAATCAATGCAATTTGCTTTGGGTTAATCCTGGCTGCCCTTACTTAATTGTAAATTTAATCCCTTTGGAATGGTGTCTTCCAGCTGCATTAAAAGTACTGTGGAGAATGGAAACCTTCAGCAATTTCAGGAAGTTTAAATCTGTAAAGAGTGGATGCAACACAAGCTCTTTTTAAGTAAAACTTGAATAAAACAGGCCCATAATTACACCATAACATTGGAAGTAGAAAATCCTGAATACATGTGCTGATCTAGAAGGAAATCCCAAGAAATGGGTTTCAAGTCTTTCTGAAGCTGCCTGGTAACAATAACAACTAAACTTATTAAACACAATTTAATAAAAAAGGGAAAAAAACTCATTGTGGTTATATAAATAGAGTCAAAATTCCATCTCATTTTAAGCAGCAGCCTGCAATAGCTTGCAATATACGCTTCATGGCCATGTTATTATGTACCTCATGACCCTAATAAAGTGACCAATAAGTTAATGTCCATGGTCCATATTGTAGATTCAGAGATGCTCATCTCCACACTACTATTGCAATGTGTGTTTATTTGAGTGACTGCCACCTTCCAGTCGGCTTAAACCAGTCTGGCCATTATCCTTGGACCTCTCTCATTAACAAGGCATTTTCACCCACGGAACTGCCGCTCACTGGCTTTTTTTTTTGGTGTTTGTTTGCTTTACACCATTCTCTGGAATCTCTAGAGACTGTTGTGTGTGAAAATCCCAGAAAACCCCACTACAGGAAGGATGTGGATACTATAGAGAGAGTGCAGAGGATGTTTACAAGGATGCTGCCTGGATTGGAGGGCATGCCATATGAGAATAGGTTGAGTGGACTCGGCCCTTTCTCCTTGGTGTGACAGAGGATGAGAGGTGACTTGATAGAGGTGTATAAGATGATGAGGGGCATTGATCGTGTGAATAGCCAGATGCTTTTTCCCAAGGCTGAAATGGCTAACGTAAAGGGGCATGGTTTTAAGGTGATTGGAAATAGGTACCAAGGGGATATCAGGGGTAAGTTTATCACACAGAGAGTGGTGGGTGCGTGGAATGCACCACCGGTGGTGGTGGTGGAAGCCGATACAATAGGGTCTTTTAAGAGCATCTTAGATAGGTACATGGAGCTTAGGAAAATAGAGGGATATGTACTAGGGAAATCTAGGCAGTGTCTAGAGTAGGTTACATGGTCGGCACAACATTGTGGGCTGAAGAGCCTATAATGTGCTGTAAATTTCTATGTTCTAAGATGCAATTTCTGAGAG
This sequence comes from Hypanus sabinus, assembly GCF_030144855.1. Lineage (NCBI taxonomy): Eukaryota > Metazoa > Chordata > Chondrichthyes > Myliobatiformes > Dasyatidae > Hypanus > Hypanus sabinus. The sequence goes on along the minus strand of NC_082716.1, from coordinate 40,615,487 downwards.
ACTCAATCCATGTTGTTTGGCACTAACAATCATTCTATGGTCAAAGTTACTTAGATCACATTTCTCTCCCATTCAAATGTTTGGTCTGAACAACAACTGAACCTCTTGACCATGCCTGCATGCTTTTAAACATGGGAGTTGCTGCCACATGCTTGTCTGATTAGATATTTGCATTAACAAGAGGGTGTACTGGACTACCTAATAAAGTGGCCAAGGAGTGCATTTCTGCTCAGCTGGCTTTTATAATTAGTGGCAAACGCAACAATTTTGACCAGACTTCATCCCTTAGACAATAGTAATTAATAACAAAGAGGAAATCATTGTCCCAGAATTTGCTGGAAGAATATTTTGTAATGTACACGGTTAATTTAGCTTTCTTGCTCACAGTTAAATTCACAAATTTGAGAGGAAATTACAGGACAACAGGATATCTGCCTCACAAAAAAGTGTTGAAATTTGAGTGATGAATGCTGGAAACTTTGACGTAAGTGAAATAGAGAAGTTAAACTTTATCACAAAGCAGACACAAAAGGCAAAGTAAAAAGGAAAGGATGGACAAGAAAAGCGAATAAATAAAGAAAAACCTGTTTTATCTTTTTAAAATTCTTTTGATTTTTTGCTGTAAGGACAGGAGAAATAGATTGGCAGAAGTTATCTCTTGCCAAGTTGTTAAGATCAAACCTAGGCTGTTTGATGCTAGATACACACAAACACTTAAACTACAATTACTAAAACATCCAAAAACTTCATGAACCTCATAGGCTGCGATGTGATGTTCACAAAACTACTGGCAGACAGTACAAATCTCCCAGTAATTTATGACCAAAATTTCACTGAGTCTCACCATCTCACCACAAGTAATAACTGATGTGTACATTAACAAGAGTGTCTATTACTCATTCAAAATTGCCTTTACAACAAATCCCGGACCATCAACCAACCCCAAGCATTTCATCCCATTCTGATATAATAGCCCCCAGTGGATACATGAGCCACTGAAAATGAAACTGCTCATTATGCAAGTTCTACCCATTGTTGTCATCAGTAAAGTTGTTTCTTTTAATATTCATGTCAAGAGAAGAACGATCTGCATTCATGTAGTTTGATAAAGCACTAGGTTATCTTTCAAATATGCTTCATTTCACATACTTTTTGGTCTGCCTACCCTTCAAAGTAAAAAAAAAAGCAACATATGGCAACTTTAGCAACAATATGTTAGCCAGTAGGTGCAGCACAAATTCACTGCTATCACTTTACTAAAGTACACAGTATATGCTGGATAATATAAGGGGCAGCTTAAAGAAGTAATCAAGGATCCTCAACCCAAAGGATTATTCAGAAGATTTAAAGAAATTGCAGCAGTGGAAATACTAGATGTTTATCAAGAACTGTAAACCCATGAGAGTGATGGTGGGCAACTTATCATGGACATTCTCCTGAATCAAATGAAACCCCAGAGCGGAATACCAATAGCAGGAATGTCTTGAGTTGCATTATACACAAACAAATAAGAACATCAAATTGTGGGGTAGATAAAGTCTTTTTCCTAGAGTGGAAATATCAACTACCAGAGGGCATAGTTTTTAGGTGAGAGGAGGAAGTTTAATGCACATGGGCGAGACTAGTTTTTTGTTTATGCAGTAGGTGCTTGGAATGTACAACCAAGGGAGCTAATGGAAACAAATACAATAGCAATGTTTCAGAAGCTTTTAGCCAGGCACATGAAGAGGAGGAAATGGAGGGTTGTAAACCATGTGCAGGCAGATGGGACTATTTTAATTGGACATCATAGTTGCAACAGACATTGTGGGCTCTACTGTTCTATGTTCTATATTTTGTAATAATCAGTATAACATCTACCTGATAGGAATTTCTACCATGCAGCATTACAGTAATTAATTTTTAATGTATTAAAAATATTGATATATATCTAAGTTATATTTTAAATTAAAAGTACAAGAAATTTTGCAGATACTGGAAATCCAAAGTAACACACACAAAATGCTGAAGGAATTCACCATCCATAGAAATGAAAAAATCAGTCAACATTTTGGTGCAAGACTCTTTTTCAGGACTGGAATGGAAGGGGAAGACACCAGAATAAAAAGGTAGGGGAAGGGGAAGGAGCACAGCTAGAAGGTGATAGGAGAGGAGAGTGGAGCATAGGAGAAAGGGAAGGAGGAGGGAACCCAGAGGGAGGTGATAGGCAGGTATGAGGCCCGAGTGGGGAATAGAAGAAGAGGGGAGGCGAACGGATTTTTTTTACCGGAAGGAGAAATCAATACTGTATTCGTGCAATCAGATTGGAGGCTACCCAGATGGAATATAAGGTTTTGCTCCTCCACCCTGAGGGTGGCCTCATCGTGGCACAAGAGGAGGCCACGGACTGACATGCCACAACAGGAATGACAATGGGAATTAAAATGCTTGGCCACTGAGAATTATTGCTTTTGGCGGAGAGAGCAGAGGTGCTTGATGAACTATTACACCTGCCCATTCAGCTCCTCCCTCATCCCCATTCAGTCCTTCTAGGTGAGGTGACACTTCCCCTGCGAATCTATTGTGGTCGGTGCTCCCGATGCAGCCTATTCTACATTGACAAGACTCGTCATAAATTGGGTGACCCTTCTAGCTAACCTCATTGCCCTCCTCCCACCTTTATATTCTGGTATCTTCTCCCTTTTCTTTTACTGTGCTGAAGAAGAGCCTCAGACTGAAATGTCGACTATTTATTCATTTCCATTGATGCTGCCTGGGCTGCTAAGTTCCTCCAGCATTTTGTGCATGTTACTTCAGTAATTAGCAACAAATCTATCCAGTGTCAAAAAAATACTCAGAACCTCTTAAAATAGTAACCTGCCTTTTAAACTAGATAGGGACTAAAATTCTGAAAATAAATTGTTTCTTAAGGAATTACAACTGAAGTCAATTCATCTGTGTTAAATTCTCCTAACATTCATTTCTAACTTTAGGCTAGTCATTAACAATCACTACTGCAGTTACAAAATTGCTTTTCTCTGGCATAAGGAGATGCTGACTTGAAACAAAATGTTAACCCATTCCTGTTCTATTGTAATTGGTGGCTGAAATCCCTCATGGTCTAAGAAATACTTAGCCATCTACAAAAAGTCAGAAGAGGTTAGATCTGTGACCAAATTGTAAAGACTTAAACTGATAAGTATTTTTCTTTTCATCTGTTTTGACCAAACACAGATATCCTTAGGTTATGGTGGCCTCAATGTAGAAATTTCTAACAGGCTCTTCAGTATGTTTAGAACTGCTCTATGCAGTTTTAAAAAAATGGATAAGGAAAGTTCAAGCTTTATACTAAGCAGTCAAATGAGGCCTTAGTAATAATTACTGAGCAAATTATAAAAGAATTGCCTTTAAGAAGAGGAGTGGAAAGGAAAACTGGTCTGCTCACTAAAGAGGCCTTGTATAACCAAGTGAAACTGTGACTTGTTAATTGTAAAATCTCAATGGTTCTGGACCTGTCTCAGTATGAGTCCTACTATAAATACAAAGTATGCATTAGAATTGTATAATGGGCATTTTTAATAACAAACTCTCTTCAAGTTGCAGCCCAGACAATAATTTTCCCAATGACCTTTTCCAAGTGAAAGGTGCAGTAGAGGTCATTGCAACTACAATAAATGCACATAAATGTAAAATGCACTACTTTACTTTGATCATCACTTAACCAGAACAAGGATCTACAGAACCATTACAGTCATCGCTTTAGTGCCTCATCTTTAATTGTAGTTCAATCAAAAAGAATCAGATTGTTAAAACAGTTTGTACTGACATATCTAGCTGAAGGTCGAATGCTGGCACAAAAATAGTTTACTTTGAATAGAGATACAAGGTTGGTGCTTGTTCTTGTCAACAGTTTTACTGTTGCTTTGAGCATAGACAGAGGTATGTACTTACCAGATGGAATAACAAATGACCAAGGCCAGCAGCACAGCAGCCAATCTGCAAATTTTGATCATTAGTCATCTGCAACTTGAAACTTCAATAGTTGAAAAGCTGCTTTCATTTCAGACATCTCTGCTGCATACCTACTACTAACCCCATGTGAAGACGATTTATCATGAAGCGATATTTAGAATGCTTGGCCAAGATGCCAATTTTTAGCAAAACAAGAAATACAGTTTCAAGCTCAAAATGCCTTTGTCAAACCGCAAAACTCGTGAAAGTGACAATCAGTCTTAGGAGCTTCACAAGACATAATAACTTGTAGAGTAGTGCAAAAGGCAAAAACAAGATTGAGCTGACTGTTTTCACACAAACATCTAACAACTTTTTTTCTAAGTTTATTATAACCTACATTTGGAGAGTTCACTCAAACTGAGTTTGCCTTGGCAAATCTTCCTGAGCAGCTGACCAGCAAGCTCTGGCTGAACAGAGATCAAGGGTTTTAGCACCTAAGTACTGTCTAATGAGGATTCTCAATGTGGGTCATTGCACTGATTTTATAAAATGTCACAAATTAATCTTAATTATAATGTATAATAAAGTTCTCTAAGACTAATAAAAAAGACAAGAGTGCACACTGGGAAATAACATTTCAACATATTTACTGAATGCTGAAACACAAAAGAATGCCAATACAGTGGGTCTTCACACAAGACCATTCCAGGAATTGATCCAGGTCCCAACAGTTACTGCTATGTCCACCTGAAATAGTTTGACTTCACACTATTAATTGTAACTCTGCACCACAGCATGTACTGCTCCCAGTTATAAGACCGGGGCATAGGCAAATCTATTCTCCATGCCCTGACAACACAAACAAAATGCTGGAGGAACTCAGCAGGCCAGGCAGCATCTATGGAAAAGAGTACAGGTGGCATTTTGGGCAGAAACCCTTCAGCCGGAATCACCTTATGTACAGACACTCCCGTGCCTAGAGTCACTTTATGAGCATACAACCAATGTATATAAGGTTTCTTATGTATTGTGCTTTTTATTATTTTTGTGATCCTTATCTTACTTTGTGCTTCTTTTGTGCTGCATCAGATCCAGATTAACAATTATTTCATCCTCCTTTACAGTTGTGTACCAGAAATGATATTAAACAATCTTGAATCTTGAAGTCTAACTGCCCATCAAGCACATTAGTGTGTGTTTTCACTAATCTTACCCTAATCTATTTAAGATCTCCGCCACTCCCATTCTCCTCATATACGCCCCAAATTCTACCACTTATATGCACATCAGAGGTAATTAATAATGGCAATTAACATACAAATACTCACATCTTAGGATGTAGAGGTAACCAGAAGAAACACATGCAGTCACACGGAGAACAAGCAAACTCCACATAGACAGTAGCAGAGTCAGGGTTGAACTCATGTCACTGAAGATGTGAGGCAGCAACTCTACCAGGCACACCACTGTGTCACCACATCCTGCAGCCAGGTTGGCATGATAATTTGGGAAAGTTTCTGGAGCCTCCAGGTGAATGGATCATACTTGCTTTTCACCAGTTATGGTGAAGTTATGGCATTTGATCCTTCTCATTTCCTCAACAACCAACTACTTTAATGGGAACTGTTTATTTTCTAGTAATATACATTAAATTAATTTATTAAAGTTCTCCTAATAATCACCCTCAATATGCTTGGTGTTCGTTCTCCTTTACGTTGCTTTGCATGTTAATTAGTGCAGGTAAGATTGAGGTCACATTTAGGAGCATGTAATTACAGTCATTGTTACTGGTTTTAGTTTGTGTATAACTCGTGTGAAGATTCTAAAGAAATTCATCTAAGTTTATGAGAAGCACAAATCAAAATTTCTCACTGAAGCAAGAATAGGAAAACATTGCCATTGTAGTTCTGAAATCTGCTAAAATAGCTATTCAGGTAAATGTATCAGCGGTCAAAGCTGCTTTTGCATTTTTTATAAATGTCTGCAACCCACAATGAAAGGTAAGTTACCATTTGGAAAATCCTCCACATTTTTACTCATTCACAGAATGAAAAGGTAAAAAAGATTTGTGTCAATTGTTGAAAGGAACTTAAGACCATGGTGTCCCAGGGCAGTTTATTTGCATGCACGTTAAAATAGTCATTGGCTTGAATCCTGCATAGAGTGAATGCAAGTCACTGCCGTACATCAAAGCCTATAGACGTTGCAGCAAAAGCACAGCAATCGGTCAGGCTGGGAAGAATGAAACAATCTCACTCATGTGATTCTCAATTAACTTCAAGCATGACTTATCAATCTTTTCCTCATGGTGCCCATGAAACTCTTGACCAAGCAGCCAAATAAGTTAACAGAGCACAGCATTAATTTTCTCAAGGAAATTGAAATAATAAGGCATAAGCTCCTGAATCACTCTGCCAGCAGTTCTGGCAGGAACATAATTTGTGCCACTTAGGAGATGCTAGGTAGCGAATTTCAAATCTCAGCACTTTCAACCAGCCTTACTGGGAATTTAGTGGTTTCATGTGAGCAAATATGATGACACTCATCAATTCCACAGCTGTCCTTTGTTAAATGTAAAAGTACTAAAAGGTTACAACAGACTATGAATAATGGTGACAACACCAACTTCACTCTACCAAACCTGCCCACAAGCCATATTTATGACTCCTCTGGTCCTCTCAAGGACAAATGTTGCAGATACTAGTGCCTTATTATAAAGCTTCTCCATGTCCACAATTGACTGGATAGGTTTGTAACCGAAACTTTACCCACTGATTTCACTTCTACCCAGAAGAGATCAGGAAGGATTGATTACAAAATGAAGATGTTGCTATTATTTCCAACTTATTGTAGAATCTCAGCAAAAGTCACAGAAATCTTACCAGTTGAGGAAGCAGGAGCCCTTTCTATTAAGGTGGATGATGGAATGTTCTGGAGAAGCTTGCATAACAACATAGAGACTATCAACAGTGCCCCTGGAGGGCAAGGAAGCCAGAGATCTTGTAAAAATGGATAGACCTATTTCACTGCTATATTGTTGTCAAAGGTGATGAATTCCTCAGCTCTTCAGTAAACTGTGCTGGTCCTGTAATGAATGAATGCCCAAGGTACAATCTAGTTGATATTAAATAGATTCTCCCATGGCTGCCTGAAATCATTCTGTTCCTAAGTGTTGTTGTCACCTTCATTGCTACATACAAATTATGTAGGCAGATGACTATGGCCAGAGGGTCTTGTGCAATATGTAGCTCTGGGTTTACTACTGGCTCTACAGTACAGCCTACAGTTACTGTGTACATCATATCCCAAAAATTCCCATTATACATTTGCTTCTTGCAAATTGAGCGGAGGGGATTGGGGTAGGTAGTGACATCTAATTTTGATCATCTTCTGTAGTCACTACTTGCCTCTCCTTCTCATTCTCCTTCATGATAAACTGAAAATCATTTGTTGATCTGACCCTGTTATCACTTAGGCAGAAGGATCATAAATAAATCAGTCAGAAAAACATTATTTCGAGTTGTGGAAATTGCAGTTCAATCTTTCCAGCTCTTCTGGCCCAGAAGCTCTTCATTTTCACTTGTCTCAGTGGATACTGGCAGTTGTTGCCTCTTATAAATCTCAGTCTATATTTTCCATAGTGTATTAGGATGGTAAATGTTAGGGCTCTTGCTCTCTACTTTTACATCAACCTTAAAAAATTACCATTTAGACTCAATCGAATATCTTCTTCTGTGGCTTGGAATTAAACTTTATTGGACAAAACTTGTGTGAAATGCCCTGAGGCATATTATTATGTTAAAGGTACTTTGCAAATGCAGGTTGCTACTGCTGCATTGACAGTCGTCATTTTGAAATACGTATTTGAGGTCTATTGAACAGTGGTAACCTTTACAAAGCACAAGCAAAGCAGAGTATGGGTTTCAATGGCAGAGGGTGGGTGGTAATAACTCCATCCCAGTGATCCTACCTGGAAAAACAACTTGTCATTTATCCACTATGAATATGCAGAAAGTAGCAAACTTGTTCACCTCCTTTGTTAATATATTAGGCTTTCCCTTCTGCAACTGGCCGATCAAGTCAATACTGCATCCTGGGTAAATCTTCCTTTTGCAAGATAGCTTGGTAATAAATCAGCCTCTTGATTTTTTAATTCCAACTTGTTTGATAATGTTGTGATGTCCTGTATTGTCATAGAACAATGTTATCCAAGAAATCCATTCAGTACACTCATTTCAAATTAAAGATAGGCCTCCTTTCTATCTTATTTTAGATTTTTGTTATGGTTTTGCCATGTATTTTTCTGGTTACGGTTGTACCCCAATATAGCTATTCTTTTTCTATTTACTTACTTATGGCTTTACCTAAGGTGATCAGAGAGCAGGCATTCACTGCAGTCTCTTGTTAACTTAGCTATCACTCAAAGGGTTAAATATAGCCCGAATCAGGGAAACACAGCAGGATAAAGGGCTCCATCATGTCTAATGAACATGATACATAATAGGTAACGTCTTGGAAAGACTAGAATACTATGTTATGCCTCTGCTATTATGAACCTATTCTCCGCAGCACTGAAAGATGCAGCTGCTCTTAGGTGCTATAATGAATTTGGGGCCACTTGGGTTTTCATACAGCTGATTACTTAATGAGGTTTACCTTTCCGAGCTTTTTTGCTGAGCTACTCGGGTCCCAAGGGTGCTTATGAATAAGTTATAGCCTGCTGTAATGCATACTCATTATAATTTAGTAAAAGTTACACAGCACTTAGCAACCACAAAACCTCAGTTTTTTTTTTTCTCCTGCTACTAACTTAATAATGCAGAATAAAGCTCTCCTTAAGAGCTAGCATAAGCTGCTGTGGACACCAAAAGCTAATTATGTCATTAGCAGAGCAGTTTTCGTGCTTTTGGTCAATTAATATCTTTTCTGTTCCTATTCTTTACCATTCTTCTCCATTGCTGGAGCATAGTTCCTCAGTTATCAGCAGCCTCTGATACCTCACCTAAATGTGTACACCTCAATACGCACATCAGCAAATTGTTCCACTACAGGACTATCACAGCCAAATTTAGGCAACGTACACACACTAAACTCAGACATCTCAAAAGCACAGGCAGCCTAGATCACACTCCAAATGAACACATGGGAACCTGTACCTAATGTGAAAGAGCTATCCCCCCAAAATAACTGGGCAATATCTTGACATACTCATACCATTCCAGCAATACCTCAATTCAAAACTGAGCATCCATAAGACACTATGGGTTGGCATAGCAACAGAATTATGTCCCACCGTAACCTGTACAGTTAGGACTTGATATAACCATTGCACCCTCATTATCAACTCGGCTCCAAAGATAGAAAAGAACGCAAGAACAACACCAAGTCCCCTTAAAAATAACATACTATAGGTAAAGGTGGAGGTAATTATTGTCATAACACTTAAGACATTACTTCTAAACAAGTAATCACCAACGCACAGAAGACTACAGCCTAACACAGGTAAAGGTCAGTTATCCCTCAAGTAAAAGTTTAAGTCAAATCACTGCAGGTGTTCCATGGCCATTTTTGAATGAACTGGACAGGAATGAATCTTCACAACCATTTCCAGTCAGGACCCAGTGCATATGTGCAAAAGAGGACTGAAACATTATGATGATGAGCAATGGGATAGGTAAGGTTTGTTTTCTGTGGAGCAAAGGATGCCTAAGGTGACCTGATAGAAGTGTACAAAATCATGAGGGAGATAAATAGAGCAGTCGATAGTAAAAACCTTATTCCAATGGTGAGACTGACAAAGACTAGAGGGCAAAGGTTTAGAGTGAGACAAAGGATCAGGGGGAAATCTTTTTCACACAAATTTGATTGGAGTCTGGAATGCACTGCACAAATGGTGGTGGAGGTAAATTCTCTCATTACATTTAAGATGTGTCTAAACAAATATTTAATCAACAAACTCTCAGGATATTTGTCTTAAGTGTTACAAGAATGTTTACCTCCACCATCAACACAGGTAAGTAGGATTAGTGGAGATTGGTACAATAGGCAACATAGACATGTTGGGGCAAAGGGCCCATTTTTTGCTGTATGACTCAATGTTTTTTAGCCTATCTTCAATCAATGATGATCAAGTGATGATCTACCATATCTTTGAAGTAATGAGAAATGACAAACCATCATTGTATTTGTTCAAACAACACATACAAAATGCTGTTGGAACACAGCAGGCCAGGCAGCATCTATAAGGAGAAGCACTGTTGACGTTTCAGGCCGAGACCCTTTGTCAGGACTAACCGAAAGGAAAGATAGTAAGAGATTTGAAAGTAATGGGGGGAGGGGGAAATGCGAAATAATAGGAGAAGACCGGAGGGGGTGGGATGAAGCTAAGAGCTGGAAAGGTGATTGGCGAAAGTGATAGCGAGCTGGAAAAGGGAAAGGATCATGGGACGGGAGGCCTCGGGAGAAAGAAAGTGGGGTGGGGAAGCACTAGAGGGAGACCGTTTCGCTGAACACCTATGCTCGGTCCACCGGAGAAAGCAGGATCTCCCAGTGGCCACACATTTTAATTCCACGTCCCATTCCCATTCTGATATGTCTATCCATGGCCTCTTCTACTGTCAAAATGAATCCAAACTCAGGTTGGACGAACAACACCTTATATACCGGCTGGGTAGCCTCCAACCTGATGGCATGAACATTGACTGCTCTAACTTCCGTTAATGCCCCTCCTCCCCTTCTTATCCCATCCCTGACATATTTAGTTGTTTTTTCTCTCTCTCTCTGCCCATCACCCTGCCTGTTCTCCATCTCTATCTGGTGCTCCCCTTCTCCCCCTTTCTTTCTCCTGAGGCCTCCTTTCAGTTAGTCCTGACAAAGGGTCTCAGCCCGAAACGTCGACAGTGCTTCTCCCTATCGATGCTGCCTGGCCTGCTGTGTTCCACCAGCATTTTGTGTGTGTTGCTTGAATTTCCAGCATCTGCAGATTTCCTCGTGATTGTCTTTGTTCAACTATTATTTGGATACAAAACCATCAATGAGAATCCTTTTGCAAAGTCTATCAGGAAGGGCCTGGGTATAAAACGGGGTGCTGTTACCAAGTCAGTGGATCCCCCTGCTCAGACCCATTCTCAGTCCGCGCAGACTGATGATCTACTGTGCACATTCACACTAAATTGTTGAGTGCCATCAAGTCGTCAAGACAACTGGCAACCCTATGAGTAGCGTAGTTGTCCATAGGGTTTTTGAGGCAAGATACAGAAGTAGATTGCCAGGTCTTTCTTCCATACAGATACTGCTACTGCCCAGGGTGGGACCTGCCCGATTTGAACTCAGGACCAATGCTGATGCCATTACACCACCAGCTGGCCCAACTCACACTAAATTAGGAAACCAAAAGACAACAGCAGCAAGATGAGGCGTTGTTGCTTGATAGCTCATCTGACGATTCTCTATATCTTTCATGATCAAAATCAATTAACAGCAGATGATGGAAGCTTGACTTAGAAGAGCCAGAGCTTGCACTGGGTGAAGTACGAGGGGTGATTGATAAGTTTGTGGCCTAAGGTAGAAGAAGTCAATTTTGGAAAACCTAGAACATTTATTTTTCAACATAGTCCCCTCCTACATTTACACACTTAGTTCAGCAGTCATGGAGCATACGTATGTTGGACCTCCAGGAAGTGTTCACAGATGAGTGATTGATAAGTTCGTGGCCTACAGTAGAACAAAATGAGTTATACAGCTTTCGTTACACACACTTCAGTTCAACTCTTTGAGTGATTATGCAGAAAGTTTGAAGTTAATAACTCATCAGTTAATAACTCATATGGGGTGATTGATAAGATCGTGGCCTAAGGTAGAAGATGAGTTATTAACCAAACTTTCTGCATAATCACTCAGAGTTTAACTGTGTGTGCATGTAACGAGAGCTGTATAACTCATCTCCTTCTACCTTAGGCCACAAACTTATCAATCACTCCTGCTCTGGACACTACCTGGAGGTCCAAGATCCATAGGCTTCACGGCCGCTGGACTAAGTGTGTAACTGTACGAGGGGGCTATATTGAAAAATAAATGTGCTAGGTTTTCTAAAACTGACTCCTTCTACCTTAGGCCACAAACGTATCAATCACCCGTCATATATAAATAAACTTTGAAACCCATATTCAGGTAACCATGCTCACTTTCAACCCATTGTTGCAACCTGAATACTCCAAAGTCCATGATCTTACATTGAAGGGCACCCTGACACTGGGTACAGTCACTACAAAGGGCCACTGAGAAAAGTCTCTCCCACACTGCACACTGATTAGATGCACTTCGAGTTAAAACCTCAGGAACTATTTGCTCAAGGGTTGCTTATAAATAATAACTGAAGATATGTTAAAATTAACTAATTGGAATGATGAGATCTGCTATAAAAATGTTGACTTGAATGGTCTGTACCGTACGGATAAAATATATTTTGAAATTAAAAAGGAAGTGTTTACCCATTTTAATTCCACTTCCCAGTCCCATTCTGATATGTCCATCCATGACCTCCTCCACTGTCATAACCATATAACCATATAACAATCACAGCACGGAAACAGGCCATCTTGGCCCTCCTAGTCCATGCCGAACCCTTAATCTCACCTAGTCCCACCTACCCACACTCAGCCCATAACCCTCCACTCCTTTCCTGTCCATATACCTATCCAATTTTACCTTAAATGACACAACTGAACTGGCCTCCACTACTTCTACAGGAAGCTCATTCCACACAGCTATCACTCTTTGCGTAAAGAAATACCCCCTCGTGTTTCCCTTAAACTTCTGCCCCCTAACTCTCAAATCATGTCCTCTAGTTTGAATCTCCCCTACTCTCAATGGAAACAGCCTGTTCACGTCAACTCTCAGTTTGGAGGAACAACACCTTATATTCTGTTTGGGTAGCCTCCAATCTGATGGCATGAACATCAATTTCTCAAACCTGGTAATGCCCCTCCCCCTCCTTCACCATTCCCCATCTGCGTTTCTCTTTCTCACCTTATCTCCTTGCCTGCAAATCGCCTCCCTCTGGTACTCCTCCCCCTTTTCTTTCTTTCGTGGCCTTCTGTCCTCTTCCATCAGACTCCCCCTCCTCTAGCCCTGTATCTCTTTCATCAGTCAACTTCCCAGCTCTTTACCTCACCTATCCCCCTCCCGATTTCACCCTGTGTTTCTCCCTCCCTCACCCCACTTCTTAACTCCACTCCTCACCTTTGATTCTCCAGTCCTGCTGAAGGGTGTCAGCCTGAAAGGTCAACTGTACTCTTCCATCGATGCTGCCTGGCCTGCTAAGTTCCTCCAGCATTTTGTCTGTGTTGCTTGGATTTCCAGCATCTGCAGATTTTCTCTCACTTGCAATGATACAATAATGACTGCCCCATTAATGCACTCCTATTCCATCACTTTGGGTACTTCGTCAGGAATGTAGTTTGTGTATCTCTGAAAATGGAAAGGATAAGAGAGTAAAGTCATAATTGGTGAGAGACAACCAAGGGACATGGTTAAAACACTTGGATCTTAAAAAGTAGAAAGAATATCTGCCCCTTCTTTAATCTCTGGTGGTACAATGACTGAGCCTACTATCTTTTAGATGGCTCACCATGTGGACACAGTAGGTGGTATTAGCAGGATACCTTCATCTACAAGATTTATGGAAGGGAACTAGTGACCATGTTGCAATACTAGGGTACATATGATATGTCCACAGCTTAATGATAACTGTGTGAGGACAGCAATGCATCTGTTTATAGATAGGATTTGTTGCTATTTTCACCGACCTAAACCAGAGAGAAGAGGCTATTAAGTTTATTCCATTAGGTCGTTATTTTTGGCATTAATCCCTTGGCCATCTCAAACTGATCCTAGTTTATTTCAGTCCTTGATAGCTTTCCTGGGCTCTTGACCCTGTTGGAAATGTTTATTATTGTCCACACCTTTAACCACATGTCGATGGAAAAAACCACTCTCTTCCAGGTCTCTGTTGATGTCATTCCTGCCAGTGGCACCAAGTTGCACATTGACAATAAGCAGTCAAGATTCAGGACTCATCATGGTAGGGTAAAAGTGGGGAGGACAGTTCTCTGACTGAGGTGATACAAACCAGGATCACAGTCTCAACATAAGAGCAAACTATAAATAACAAAACCCACACTATAGTCTATTCACCACTGCTCCATCTTCAATATTATAATTACAAGATCTTGGCCAGGAAGAACTACAGATACAGATCAATGGAATCAAAGACAGTGGAAGCAGACAAACTAATTATCTCTGTTCTTGCCGTGAGGGTAAAGGAATGGAGGCTGTCATCTTGTGAAGTCGCTCTGCATCCTCCATTTTGTGAAATGGAGTTGCTTGGCTGGAGTAGTGTTTTAAAGTAGATACAATGATGCTTCAGGTAGTGTGCTGGGCTAGAAATCATTTCCAATTAGGAAGTTATTTGTGAAGTGTTCTTTAGTTAGATATAACATGCAGATTTGTGAATGGTGCGGTCTGTGTCTGCCCTGAGTGATTCGAGCTGGTTACTGGTTTGGAAACTGATTTAGAAAGAAGAGCCATAAATTACTAGTTATAACTTGGGGTAGAAGGGTAATAAGTGGATGCTGGCTTGGACCGGAGCTACTAAGGTGCTCTTATAGGTCAGCCAGATGATCCATTGCCAATAACTCTGGAATGCAACATTTGAACTGGTAAGGAAATGAATATAGAAGCAGATGCTTCAATTTCAAAAGTAGCGATAATTCTCCAACCATTGTGGATGTGAAGTACTCCATGGACACATGGAAATCAGACCAGGATCACAAGGAACACATGCCAGCAGAGACTCCTTTTCGGAGTATTTCCTTTTCTTGCAACTGTTCATGGAGGGTCAGGAAATCTTAGTAGGTGTGCACACAGGTATTCGGTTGTGTAAATTCAAGTGCTTTTCCATAAAGAAAATAAAGGTACTTTTCAGTAATTACAGATTCTCTCTGTGCCTGGCTGGTTATTATTACTAAGGGGCAGATCCTTGTAACAAAGCAAACTCATCACTGGACTCCAGATCTTCAGAGTCAATGTCAATTGGATCCTTGACTTGCTGACCAACAGACTGCAATCAGTAAGGAAATGCAGCAACATCACTGTCACAATTATTCTCTCTTCCACAGGGTAGAAAGTACAAAAGTGCGTACCATCAGGCTCAATGGCAGCTTCTACTCCACAGTTATAGGACTAGTAAATGATTCTTTACTACAATGGGATGGACTCTTGACCTCACAATCTACTTCATTTTAATCTTGCACCTTACTATTTACTTGCACTGAACTTTCTCTTAAGATGTTACAGTTTATTCTGTATCATTTTTACCTTGTTCTACCTCAGTGCACCCTGTAATTATTTGATCTGTACAAACAGTATGCAAGACATACTGTAATATGTGACAATAATAAGCCAATACCATTTCTAATTCATGTTAAAAATAAGCAAGTTAAGAACTTCTTCATTCAGACCATAAATTGTAGAAATTCCCTACCAAGGAAGCCAAAGTAATTGACTGCATTGAGGATGACTTGAATTACTCAGCCTATTTCAATTGTAATGCTAATGCTTGAGACAACTGCAATTCTTTGCTATTAACACATGCTAATGAGGGAAACATTAAGATTGGCTGATATGGTGCATCACAATTACTCACATTCTTGTACAAGATGTGGACACACTTTGGCTACGTCCACACTACACCGGATAAATCCGTAACCGAAGCTTTTTCTCTTTGTTTTTACCCTCCGTCCACACTAAAACTGTGTTTTTGTCCCCCAAAACCGGAGCTTTTCAGAAACGCTTTCTGGAGTGGGTATTTTTGAAAACGCTGCTTGGGCAGATCAGTGTGGACAGGGAAACCGGAGATATTTGGAAATGCTATCAAACGGCAGCGAGCTATTTAATTGTTTTCTTGAATGCAACCTAACAATTTCAGAACAGACGGCAATGAGACTGAAGCCAGAAGAGTTAGAAATTACTCACCAAATACTTTGAACAATAACTTACTGAATAAATAAGTATACTCACTTTGCCCTGTTTTCTGTCCTTGCTCGTATGAAGGTGGTTTACCTGTTTATGCAAGTACTTCTCTGACAATAGATGTGTAACAGCCTAATGTAGCATTGTATGGAAATACAAGGTAACACTGATGCAGACATTAAAACATTCATGCATTTAACAAGGTGCTTTGTTAATGCAACAGAATTAGTCGGTGTGTCCTAAACTGAATTTTATAGAGCTGCAATATTACTTCATGCCCCTTGAACTCAGTTCTCGAACTAATGAAAGCCAACATTCCATACACCTTCTTCACCATCCACTCAACTTGCTCAACAGTTTTGAAGGATCTCTGGCTATGGACGTCAAGATCCCTCTGTTCCTCCACATTGTTAAAATTCCCACAAATAATCTTGTACTTTAGCTACAAGTTGGAATTTACAAAGTGTGTCACTTCACAGTTTCCCAGCTTGAACACCATCTGCTGCTCCTCAGCCCAGCTCTGCATCCTACCAGAGTTATGTTATAGCCTCCACTTTATCCTCAGCACTACTAATTTTTGTGTCATCTGCAAACTTACTAACTTACCCTTGCCCTAACATTTCTGGATTAGTCTGGTGAGAGCTACCCTGTAACGTCACCGCAGTCTGTAAGAAGTTTCATCCAACCTACCTACTGTTGCCACATCTAAGTTTAATTGCTTATTTGATTCAAGTAGATTCTGTTGAGAAGAAGTTTCCTTGTATGAAGGTATTAAGTAATGCTTTTCTGGATTAAGAACGGGCAAACAGGACTGTGATATCATTATTCAAGCAAGATTCCATTAAATTTAGCTGAAAAGGTCAATGATGCTGAAAGTAAGAATAAAAGAAATAATATTTCTATTGTGAACCTCTCAAAAATACAAAACAACTAATATACACAGTTACGTTCAGTCTAACTACATACGATGGAGATGAGATCCTTACATTGACAGTTGAATTTTCCTTATCATGCCCCAGTGCCTCAGCCTGTTATCTGTAAGTTAGAAATGATAATATAATGAAGCTACAGACCTTAAGAGGGGAGGAGGGGTGGGCATTCAGTAAGGTACAAGCAATGATTTTTCACGCCTTGACTGCTAAATTAAACAGAAATATGGGACAGAATTTATAATGGCTGTGTAAGCCCTCTAACATGCTGAGAGTTAAGAAATTTTACTTACACAAAATATAATATCCATGACCCATCTGGCACTTGCTTATTTCAGAATTTGAGAGGCATCTTGTAATTCATCGAAACTTTTCAGGATGATCCTAATGAGGATCACCTGGGCAGGATGTAAGGGAAAGTTTTTCAGGAAATTAACTCTGGTCACACTCAGGTGCACATACCTTAAGGTGCAATTTTTCCCCACTCCAACGATCTTCCACCCACTTACCTTATTTGTGTTCCAACTCCAGAATGTTCTGCAGTGGGAGCACAGGGTCAATGCACCAGCCCATTCATATTATCTTGTCTTTAACTCCTCACTTCACAGTAATTTTTACTTGGAAGATAACCATTACGTTACTGTTGGAGTGTTTAACTATTACTTTTCTCCCAGTTATAGAGGTTATTCTGATTCTATACCATCACACAGATTTGATGAGAAATTTCTACAGTCAAGGGCTGGTGAATATATGAAATTCATTGCCGCAGATGGCTGTGGAGGCCAAGTCATTTAAAGTGGAGGTTTAATGGTTCTCGATTAGTAAGAGAATGAAAGTTTCTGGGGAGAATGCAAGAGATAGGGGTTGAAAAGGATAATAAATCAACCGTGTTGGAATAGCAGAGCTGACTTGATGGGCTGAATGGCCTAATTCTATTCATATGGACATCTATGGCTCATATACCTTAAGGCTGAAATATCCCAATGAGAATTGCACAAATCTTCATTAACAACAAAGGCAATTAAATAGGGCCTTAAAATAGAGTTGGAGAGATGTCAGGGCTTTGGGTGGTAATTGCAAAGGGCTGCAGGTGTAGCTCCCAAAGGGAAAGTAATAAACACAGACCCAAGTTAGAGGAGTCAACACATGAAGAGGATATAGGACTTTATTTGTAGAAATATTGAAGATCTGCTGTTCCAGAGCAGTTGAAATTACCCATCAGGATATCTTTAGAAGTTTATTCATTTCAGAACTGTGATGCAAAAGGTACTTGAGGGACATTCCCACTTCCATAAGAGGAGAATTCTGTAAGCTGACGCTGGTTGATCTATGATATTTAGATTATATTTTAAAGCATTCACTTCAAATTGCTTCTATCCTAGAACATTATTCTTGTTTTCAAATAGATTTTATACAAGTCGCTAGAGGAGTTCTGTTATAGTGTAACTTATCATCTATTGAAGCAACTGAACATGTTCCAATAGAGAAACAATTTTAAAGGGAATGACCATAAACACCACACTTCAGTACTTTAATTAAATCTGTTCTATGTTCAAAGTAAATTTATTATCAAAGTTCTTATATGGTACCATATACAACCCTGAGATTTATTTTCTATCAGGCATTCACAGTAAATACAAGAAACACAATAGAATCAATGAAAGACTGTCCCCAATAGGATAGGCAACAACCAACGTGCAAAAGAAGACCAACTGTGCAAATACAAAATAAAAATAAATAAAGATAGATAAGCAACAGATTTCAAGAAAATGAGTTGTAGAGTCCTTGAAAATGAGTCTGTAGGTTGTAGGAACAATTCAGCAATGGGACGAGTGAAGTTATCCCTCTGGTTCAGGAGTCTGATGAACCTGAGGCTAATATACCTTCTTTCTGATGGCAACTGCAAGAAAAGACCGTGACCTAGATAGTGAGGGTCCTTGATGACAGATGCTGCTTTCCTGTGACGTCCCTCCATGCAGATGTGTTCAATGGTGGGGAGGGCTTTACCCATGATGGACTGGGCTATATCCACTACTTTTTGAAGGAGTCTCCATTTATAGACATTGATGCTTCCATACCAGGCTGTGATGCAACCAGTCAAGATACTCTCCGCCACACATCTATGGAGGTGTGTCAAAGTTTTAGACGACATGCTGAATCTTCGCAAACTTCTGAGAAAGTAGAGGCACTGCCATGTTTTCTTCATAATGACACTTACGTGCTAGACCCAGGACAGATCCTCTGAAATGATAAAACTGAGAAATTTAATGTTGCTGTTCCCCTCCACCTCTGATGAGGACTGGCTTCATGGATCTCCAGTTTCCTCCTCCTGAAGACAATATCCAGCTCCATGTTTTTGCTGACATTGAGTGAGAAGTTGTTGTTGGGGTGCTATTCAATCAGATTTTCAATCTCCCTCCTATGTGCTGATTTGTCACCACTTTTGATTCATCTGACAGTGGTGTCATCATCAAACTTAAATATGGCATTGGAGCTGTACTTAGCCACACAATCGTATGTATAAAGTAAGTAGACCAGGGAGCTAAACACACAGACTTGTTGTCCACATGAAGAATGGAGATTGTGGAGGAGATATTGTTGCCAATCTAAACTGACTAGGGTCTGCAAGTGAGGAAATCCAGTTGCACAAGGAGGTACTGAGGCCAAGATCTTGAAGCTTATTGATTAGAGTTGAGGGTATGATAGTATTGAATGCTGATCTATAGTCAACGAAGAGCATCCTGACGTATGCACCTTCACAGTCATAATGTTCCAGGGTTGTGTGAAGAGCCAATGAAATGACATCTGATATGGACCTGTTGTGTCAGCAGGCATATTGGAGCCAATCCAAGTCACTTCTCAGACAGGAGTTGATATATTTCATCACAGTGAATATAAGAGCTACTGGATTACAGTCATTGAAGCAGATTATCATGTTCTCCTTGGGCACCGGTACAAGTGAAGCCTGCTTGAAGCAGGTGGATACCTCAGACTGCTGAAGCTAGCTGTTAAAGATTTCAGTGAACACTCCAGCCAGTTGATTAGCACAAGTCTTCAGTACTCGGCCAGACGCTCCATCAGGGATTAATGCTTTCTGTGGTTTCACCCTCCTGAAGGATGCTATCATATCAGCAATGGAGACATCTTTGGGTCATCAGGGGATGTGGAGTTCATGAAAGTGCCTCCATGGTTTGATAGTCAAAGCGAGCATAAAAGATGTTGAGCTCTTCTGGAAGTGAAAATTTGTTGTGACCTATGTCTCTTGGTTTCTCTTTGTAGGAGGTGATAGCATTCAAGTCCTGCCACAGCTAATGAGCATCCTTCAGTGTTTCAAGTTTGGTCAGGAATTGCCACGTTGCACATGAGATGATTTTCTGGAGATTGTGCCTGGACTTCTTGTATTTTATTTAGTTGCCATACATGAATGCCACTCATGGCCTAAGTAACTTTATCAATAGTTCAACAATTAATTTGAAAAAAATATTTGTTTTGATGCAAAGATTGTATCTGAATAGTTGATTGACTGCAGAATTGTCCAGAGGTTCTTTTACTCTTTGCATTGACCAATGTTCTCATTTCTAGGTCAACACTTCAGTGCTTTGAAGAGACCGTTTGAATGACATGTTAAAGTGAAGTATTTTCTGGCCCTAAAGGACGCAACATGTTTTGAAGAACAGTGGATTATTCTCGTTGTCATTAAAGAGAAATCACAGACCAGGGTAGATATGGTAATAAAAATGGGTTCTCCTTTCTTTAACAGATTAATATTTTAGTTAATTTAATCAGTTAAATAAATCTATTGCTTAATATTTACTTACATTTTAATTTTCAAAATAATATTTTAAATCCATGTCAACATTAAGGAACAGTTAAAAATCCCTCTTCTCATCAGAGTGTTTGGGCTAGGGTCCTTAGTGTCCATTGCAGCAAATTACCTTTCCTGAACAGCTCCATGGGTCTCCAAGTGATTAGTACAGCCATTGGCTTCAGGAAGGAATGGGTGCTGGAGGTGTCCCAGTGGGTGTTGGGAAGACATGGATGAGTGAAGTTCATAGGGAGCTACTCATAATCCATCCCATTGGTGCAAGGTTTTACTGCTTCTTGAAGGAAGAACAGTTTTAAAAACTCAAGAACTATGGTATCAATTAGTTTTAATGAGAAGCTTTCAGTCCTGTTTTGTGGACCAAACATTTCACTCACAACAATTTCACTTTTCAACAATTCAGCTACAACATGACATTCTTGCACTCAATGCCCCATCCAATGAAAGAAAATGTACCATACACCTTTGTCATCACTTTATCTACTCACGCCACAGCTTTCAGTGAACGACATATCCCTTGGTCTTTCTATTCTATGACACTCTCCATAGTCCTGCTGTTCCATGTGCTTGTCCTGCCCTGGTTCCCAAATGCATCACTGTATACTTGTCTGAGTTAAGTTCCATCTTCTATAACTTTACCCACTTTGCCAGCTGAACTAAATCCTGTGGTAACTTCAGAAAACTTTCTTCAGGGTCCTACCACACAACTAATCACGTCATCTGCATTCTTATACAAATAGTGAATATATATGTCAAGCAACAAAGGGAACCTAATATTAATCTCTGTGCACACCACTGATCACAGACGTTGAATTTTTTTTAAAAAATCTTCACTACCTGCCTCTGACCCCACCACCAAGCCAATTTTCATCCATTTGGCTAGATCACTGGGATCTTGTGATCTCACCTTCTGGACCAGTCTACTGTGTCATATTTTGTCAAAAGCCTTATTAATTATTTTAAAATTCCATGTTAATATGCAATAATAAAAAAAATCAAAGTTGGGACCCATAAAAATGTAATAAAAGTGTAATATTCAAAAGCAGGAATTCCAGGTTAGAAATGGCCAATCGAAGCAAACTTGGGACAGTCAGGATACTTGATTTACCGGGATATTACACTATGTCTTTTTGCTGCTGCAGTAGCAGTCGGACTTTATAGTGTTTAGACAACAAATCCACAAGGGGCTAATTTTACAGATTATTCTTGCAGCCAATTATCTTTTAGCACATCAAAGCTAAACTCAGACAGATGAGCAGGAAGAGTAATTATCTTAATGAACACTTCCCACAAACCACAAAAGGTTGCTATGATTGGAAAAGGTCAGCTGTGAAGTGTAATTAAAATTAGTAATGTATTTATCAGTTTTGTCTTGGTATTAACATTTGCACAAATGAGGAAGAAGACCACAGGTTCAAGCACCACTGCAGACACTCCAGAACATCGTCCAAACTGGGGCTTTGGTACAGTACTGAGGGAGTACTAGATTATCAGAGGAGCTATATTTCAAATGAGACAATAACTAGAGGCTTCATCTCGCTTCTCAAGTTGATGCAGGAAATTCCACAGAACTCTTCAAGGAATAGCTCGGCATTCCTGCGATTGCCAATTGTGACAATATTTCAGAAGTTCTGTATGAGTAGCAGACTGTTTCAGGATGTCCTGGAGTGATGTTAGAAATGAACAAAAACAGACTTTTGCAGAGAACTACAAGTTCTATTGGTCCGCCAATAATCAGTCAAACACCATTTTTCAAGTCAAGCTTACTAGGGATCAAACTTCATCAATTCACGTGCGCCATATTTACATTTCACATTAGATGTCGCAAACCACTGTATACACGCAATATAACGAGAAACAAATATTTCCATGTGTTATATGCAAAATCTGTAGGGGAAAACATACTTTCTTTTCTAGAAGAATCCATTAGAAACTCTGTATAGTGAATGACCAGAGACACAAGGCTTTGGCATTTATTGTTATATAAAAATAGATTAGGAATACTGGAATAAAACATTGAAATGAAACTGTGAAACAGAATTCTGTAATATAAGAAGGTGCTTGTACACAGTTGCTACGTATATAACAGGTTTATAACTTTGAATAAAAAGGTGTTGTTTGTTGGGTATCTAAGATGCCAGAGGTTATTTCAGTGTCCAGCTTCACCTTGAAACAAAGCTAATCCCAACATAGTTAAACTCCCAATAAAGATACACTTCTTATTAATTGCTTCCATTTGGTTTTAATGCCTCATTCTGTGGTCCCTAAACAAATTTCAATTAAAATGAAAATGGCTTCAGCCTAAGAACAAAACAGTTTTAAGCTGAGTTTAAACTTTGAAAAGCTGTTATATCTGTGAAGACAGAATCTATGTGCACCACTGGCATTTGTCAATGTAGAATCCAGAAAGAGGCATGCAATTAATGGAATATGTTTTGTATGGCTGTAATAGCTGTCCTAAGTGTCAATTAATCCGATTGACGATCTTTCGTGTCATTGAAATGGTAACCTAAACAACACATATGATAATAAGTGTAATCAAGTGTCATCCCCTATTAACATACACTTAATGATAAAGAACCTACTTTGTCCCCTCATGGGCTAACTCAGATTTCAGTAGGGCAGGGTTCATTAATCCTCTGAAGTTAAATGCTTGCAACCCATATCTAACTGCCTCAGAACACTGTTTCTGTATTAAAATAAATACATCAAATATCACCTAGCTTGCAAAAGTCAAAATATTTTTACGTACATTCAAAGAAGGACTGTTAGAGCTCAAGTAAAGGTTGCTGAGTGAGATTTAAGTTAAATGAATTCCAAAATATCCCTACTAAACACAAGGTGAATAACTTCAAAATTTTCTCTTAACTTCAAATTTTTTGGGGGGCTATTTCTCTGATCAGGTTCCAGGGTTTTTTGTCATTTTGCTGTGCAGTACATCATTTCTGGTCATTTTCAATCAACTTTCTTGCTGTATAGGGGTAGCCTTTAGATGCCCAGTTGTCAGGGTGGATTGGTGAAAAATAACAGAAAGAAAAAAACCTCAGTATTTTGAAAAGTGGCAAAGCTTACAAAGTGCGTTGAAATGATGGTCAAAAATTATTCCACAATCTCCATACAAATCAGCAAGGGGAAAGGATAAATTCATGCAAAACAATAGCTCTTTAAAAACCATTTTTAATGGAAAATACAGCTGAACAGGATATTAAATCAGCCAAGGAGAAAACCATAGAATCCCGACAAGATGATTAATGAATTCAAATGCCTGAATTGCCTTCCACATGATAAAGCTTTACAACTCATCCAGTAGGACAGATGCAACGCCTCCTGTATCCAAGTAATTTGCTCTATTATATAGTCATAAATATAGTCATTGTAGATCTTTTAATATTGTATGGAATCTGTAGAAACAGTTACCAACACTAATGGCAGCTCAAAAATACAAAGGCATAATTTAATTGAGCCCTGTGTGACCAACAGTGATAAAATTGAGAAAAGTCTGCCAAATCCTCAGAAAAACCAGCATTACTGTGAATAAAACAAACTATTAATTTAGTATAGTACAACAGAGTGTAAAGTTAAGTGGTAAAACTATCCAAATAATACCTTATGTGTGATGAAACACACTTTGCAAAATTTGACAAGTAAACTGCATCTCTTTACCAAGGCAATATCTATTTCCTGCTGGAATGCTTGCTTTCCTGCTGTAAATAATTTTAATGTATGCCAGTTCTCCAGCGAGATCGGATGCTTTAGAAACATTAAGTCTTACTTTGTGTTAGACTCACATTTGACCAAGGATTTTAGAAACTCAGAATAGAGCTTGCTGCCTCCAAAGGAAAGAACAACCTTTAAACATAAATTAAACTACTTACTTTTCTCTGTTTCAGTGGAAAAAGCACTGGAATGTCAAATCTTTCATTGTAACTAGTTTCTTGTCTCTGGCATTAACCTCATGCTCAATGCCATATATGCTCCATGGTTTTGATATTTTCATAAAATACAGTCCCTAAGACTTGCACATAAAAATATAGTACACATATCACCAAAGCCAATGTTAATCAGGCATTCAAGATATTAAATCACTAAACAAGAGGTAGACCTCATTAATCCATTTCAAATTACATCTGGGAATTTGGTCAGGCTTCTGCCCGATAAACATCAGCAATAGGGGTTCCAACACACTTGACCACTGCTGTACAATGGTAAGGAATGCCTATCATTCCATGTCCAGGCCGCATTTCAGGAAATCTGATCACTTGGGTGTACTTCTAGCTGCATACAAGAAGAGGCTAAAGACCAAGGTTCCCGAGATAAGGACAACAAAGAGGTGGTCACGGGAGGCAGAGGAGTGGCTACGAGATTGCTTCAAGTCCGTGAACTGGGCCATATTCAAGGGCTCATCGGAGGATCTGAATGAATGCACCACAGTTGTCTTGGACTTCATGAAAACAGTTATAGATGAGTGTTGTGCCACTAAATTATTCAGAGTCTTCCCCAGCCAGGAGCCCTGGATGAACCATGAGGGCCAGATCACAGATGAGCTCAATGTCGTCTTTGCTCACTTTGACCATTAAGACATGAAGGAACCTTCACAAAATCCAAAAACCCCTGATGACCTTGTGATTTCTGTCTCTGCAGCCAACGTCTGAGAATCCTTCAGGAGAGTGAACCCATGGAAAGCATCCGGCCCAGATGGAGCACCTAACTGAGTAATGACTGTGCTGATCACTGACTGGAGAGTTCACCTATACCTTTAACATCTTGCTTCAGCAGTCTGAGGTACTCGCCTGCTTCGAGCAGGCTTCAATTATAGCAGTGCCTAAGAAGAACGTAGTAACCTGCCTCAGTGACCATCGTACAGTAGTACTTAGACCCACTGTGACAAGGTGCTTTGAGATGTTGATGATGAAACATGTGAACTCTGTCTGAGAAGTGACTTGGATTCACTCCAAATTGCCTATTGACACAACAGGCCCACAGCAGATGCCATTTCATTGGCTCTTCACCCAACACTGGAACATCTGAATAGCAAAGATGCATACATCAGGATGTTCTTTATCAACTACAGCTCAACATACAATACTACAATCCCCTCAAAACTAATCAAGAAGCTTTCAGACCTTTGCTTCAATAACTTCTAGTGCAATTGGATTCACAATTTCCTCACTTGCAGACCCCCGTCTGTTCAGATTGACAATAACATCTCCATCTGTACAAGTGTACCATAAGACTGCGTGTTTAGCCCCTCCTGCTCTACTCACGGCTAAGTACAGTTCCAATGCCAGATTTAAGTTTGCTGACAACACCGCTGCTGTTGGCTGAATCAAAGTCGGTAATGATATAAGAGGGAGATTGAAAATCTGGCTGAATGGTCCCACAATAACAACCACTCACTCAATGCCAGCAAGACTAAGGAGCGGAAAACTGATCAGGGGGTGGAAACCGTACATCTATGAGCCAATCCTCATCGGGGATCAGAGGAGGAGAGAGTCGGCAACTTTAAATTCCTCACGTATTATCATTTTGGTCAACCTGTCCTAGGTCCAGCTTGTAAGCCCCATTACAAAGAAAGCTCAGCATGATATCTAAAGCTTTGACAAATGTCTATAGATGTGTGGTGGAGAGTATTTTGGCTGGTTGCATTATGACCTGATATGAAAAGACCAATGCCATTGAATGGAAAATCCTACAAACAGTAGAGGATATGGCACAGTCATCGTGGTTAAAGCCAACCCCCCCATTAGTCAGCACACTTACATGGAGCGCTATCACAGGAAAGCAGCATCCATCATCAAGGACAACCTCCCCTTCCAACACACACACACTCACTCACTCACTCACTCCAGCAGCTTCAGGAACAGTTATTACCCTTCAACCATCAGGCTCTTGAACAGAGGGGATAACTTCACTCACCCCATCACTGAGCAGTTCCCACAACCTATGGACTCACTTTAAAGGGCTCTTCATCTCAGATTCTTGACATTTATTGCTCATTATTATTATTATTTCTTTTTCTTTTGTATTTGCAGTTTGTTGTCTTTTGCACACTGGTTCTTCTATCTGCACAATTGGTCTGTTTTTTTATTGATTCTATTATGCTCCTTGGATTTACTGAGTACGCCCACATGAAAACGAATCTCAGGCTTGTACACGATGACATACAGTATACATACTTTGATAATAAATTTACTTTGAACTTTACAATCATGCCTAACCAATGCTTTGCACAATTTACTAGTTGATTCTTGAATTCGATATATTTATAAATACTTACTGTATATCCGTACTTTTTATTCTTTTACATTTGTTTTGAGGGAATAGAGGTCATGAAATTAACTTCTGTAGCACCCACTCAGGGTTCAGGAACCACATGTCAATATGCTTCAAATATTCAGTATTTATACCTGTAATATCACATTTTTCATCTAGCCCATTGGGAACAGCAACAGCATGAAAAGTGTGCAGAGCTGGAATTTAACTGTTTCCATCTGTATGTAATATTAATGTGATCCTTGTACTGTGAATTAGTCCCAAACAATATATCTAACACCAATTGTTTAAGGTGCATGGAGAATCCTGGATTCAGCAATCAGAAATAACTGCATCCAGTGTGCAATTTGAAAGGATTATCAATTATTTGTACATTTGCTAGTGATTAAAAATACTAGCTTACAGATCTCGTCATGGATTCTGAAGCCCATTGGGATTTTGCCAGCTAAGACAGAGCATTGATTTCAATACTTTACTGCTAAGTGCTCCCAGATCTGGAGTTTCATTATACATTCAGTGGCCACTTTATTAGGTGCCTCCTGTATCTAATAAAGTGGCCATTGAGTGTATGTTTGTAATCTTCTGCTGCTGTAGCCCATTTACTTCAAGGTTCAAGGTTCAGAGATGCTCTTCTGCACACCCTTGCTGTAACACATTGTTATTTAAGTTACTGTCACCTTTCTGTCAGCTTGAACCAGTCTGACCTTTCCCCTCTGACCACTCTCATTTTCATCCATAGAACCACTACTCACTAAATGTTTTCTTTTTTATCGCATCATTCTCTGTAAACTCTGTAATAGCCTCTGACAACCAAGTCCAACTCCTGGCCTTCTTGAGTGGCTTAGCCTCTAAGCCCAGTGGAACCGTTTCTACTGACAGGAGAAGGGGCGAAGGCGGGTCTTGGCACCTTAAAGCCAGTGCTTCGGGTAGATGGAGCTCATCAGCCTGCGAAGTCAGTCCATTTAAGAGATGGAAAACTCTGATTTCATACATCCGCTGCCTTGTGGCCATACCCACTCATGGGAAAGGCTTCGGGAGTAAACCCTGAGGACAAATCTGGATCTGGAGTCCCTAAGGCAGTCCGACATTGACTTCAACCTCATTCTGGCAACTCCGGTGACGTCATTGGTACCAAGCTGTATCAGCCTTTGCCCTTCCCTTGGACAACATCGGTGTCATGGAGAGGGGAGACTTGCAGCTTGGGCAACTGCTGGTCATCCATGCAACCTTGCCCAGGCCTGAGCCCTGGAAACCATTCCAGGCGCAGATCCATGGTCTCGTGAGACTAACAGATGCCACCACATTCTCTGCAAACTCTAGACCAGAGTGTGGAAATTCTAGAAGATCAGCAGTTTCTGAGATACTCAACCCACCTGGCATTTACAATTCTCCATGGTCAAAATCACTTAGATTGCATTTCTCCCCTTTTCTGATGTTTGATCTGAACAACAACTAAACCTCTTGACCATGTCTACATGTTGCAACATATTGAGTTGCAACCATATCATACGCTGATTAAATTTTGCGATAATGAGCATGTGTACAAACATTCCTAATAAAGTAGCTACTGAGTGTAACCATATTGTTTAATTTTGGACAATTTATGTTTAATTTATGTTTTTTTTCTTGTGAGTGCTTTGTCTCTCATGCCTGTGCTATATTTGCAAATGTTTTCATTATGTACTTGGTTTTGTGACAACTCAACTTTGACTTTTAACTTGAACATTGATACAGTGAAAAGTTTTTGTGCTGTGTGCCATAGAGAGAGATCATGCTATGAATGATTACACTGAGGAATCCAAAAGAAAACTGAATGCTGAAAACAGCATTACAGTTGGAGAGAAAGTGTGGTGCAGGGAGATAAATAAAGTGCAAAGGCCACTGGGAGATCCTGAGCTCCAGAGTTAATTTTCAGCTTGGAATAGGTCTCTCCAAGAGTCTGATAACAATGGGATAGAAGCTGTCCTTGATTCTGGCAGTATGTGCTCTTAAACCTTTGTCTTGAACCTACAGTGCTGATCAAAAAGCTACAGAACATGGGCCTCTTTGCCTCCCTCAGCACCTGGATCCTCAGCTTTCTAACCAGAAGACCACAGTCTGTTGGGATTGGTAATAACATCTCCATCTCACTGACAATCAACACTGGCACATCTCAGGGATATGACTTTACTCTCTCTATATCAATGACTGTGTGGCTAGGCATAGCTCAAATATAATCTATAAATTTGCTGATGATACAACCATTGTTGGCAGAATCACAGATGGTGACAAGAAGGCGTACAGGTGCAAGATATACCAACTAGTGGAGTGGTGTTGCAATAATAACCTTGCACTCAATGTCAGTAAGACCAAAGAGCTGATTGTGGGCTTCAGAAAGGATAAGACAAGGGAACACAAACCAGTCCTCATCAAAGGATCAGAAGTGGAAATATAAATTACGTGGGTGACACAGAGGTACAGTGGTTAGCACTATCAATTTACAGCTCCAATGATCACCAATGGGGTTCGAATCCTACTACTGTCTGTAAGGAGTTTGTACGTTTGCCGCAGGCCCACGGGAATTCCTCTGGGTGCTCCAGTTTTCTCCCACATCCCAAAGACATGCAGTTAGGGTTAGGAATAGTGTGCTGTGTTTAACACCTATGTAGCACCAATCATATTACGTGTGACTAATCAAATTACACTAGGTACTAGTAGCCCACAGAAGGTTCTAGGTATCTGAAGAAGGCAGTGAATAGAAACCAGGCAGTGTGTACTTCTGGAGACAAGTTTCGTTTATAAGAAAATAACAGTATGTACAAAACATTTACCTGAGCAAGAACAATTCGAAATACAAACATTCAGTTTAGGTTCCAAGCAGTATATCTACAAGTTGAAATTCAAATTCAAAAATTATATATACGCAGTTTAACTCTTTTCATGACAATTCTCCAGCATCACAACTCTTAAAGTAAATCTCATTAAGTAACTTATCAAAGTCTTCGCAAAAATAATCATTTCCTGCAGAAAATCAAATTCAGATTCTTTAAACGAAAATAAACTTGTACATCCAACCGTATTAAATCTTCTGCATCATTACACATTTCGTTCTTCATCTTGAGTGGCTCGCCATCTTGTTTCTTGGTTCGTTGGAATGAAATAGTTTATCATCCACAGAAAGTCAATTCACAAACTTGTACAAAAACTTACCCAAATCCCTTGGTATGATCTTGCAGAACTGATTCCCAACTACACAGTAAGGATTTTGGACACTGGTCTCTGCTGATATTGTCTCGTTATAGCTGCTGCATGTTATAGCTGTAGCTTCAATAAATCTTTTATTGCTATTGTCTCTCCTCCAGGAGTTCCACCCTGAGGTTTTCAAGTTAGCAGGGTTAAAGATACTCACTAATAATTCCACTCTTAAAAGTTCATGTCTTCAGCTTCTAATTGTTGCTGTGTTTCTCTCCTTGTCCGTCCTGTGTCCAGACCGCCCCACCCTCGTATAGTGTTTTTTTTCCAAATTCTCCTCTTTTTAAAAAAAAAATCAGTAAACCTCGTTTTCATCCCTCCGCAGGTAGAACTTCCTAATTTTACAACATTGGGTTTAATTAATCTGGGTTACATGCGAGTATGCTATATTCGCACCAGAAGTGTGGTGACACTAGCAGGCAGACCAACACAGTTCTCAGGCTGTGTTGATCATGATGCAAAGTGAAGTATTTCACTGTATGTTTCGTTGTACATGTGACAAATAACACTATTTTTTCTCTCTTTAATTATCATATTTTTGATTTTTTTTCATGTTGGTGCAAGAAGCATCAGCAAGGATTCATAATCAGCAACACAGCACTTTGCTGTGGAGGTGACAGACACAACCTGTTCCAAGTAAAATATTTCATCAGTTTTTCCCTTCAGAGGGATCAGCAGGGAGCAAGGTTGATGGAGCTCTGAGAAGATTGGAGGCCATTGACTGCATTCCATGTTTTAAGGGTGCCTTCTTTGAAGTCGAAGGTAATCCGCCACTAAAGGGACTTCACTCCCCGAATGGACAGCTTACCCAGAGGATTATATTGGTCACTGATAGTTTCCCAGTATCAGTCACAGCTCTGTAATTGTCTGAGCACCTGCTCTGGAGTAACCACATCAGACTGAAGGGTGGCTTTTTGAGACAACAGAGTTCCGCTGAGAAATAAATCCAGCAGACCTCTAAAGTTCTCAAACCTTGATGAGTCTGCAGGTATTTCAGAATCGACGGTAGAGAGGGCCTCCATATTTGTGGTGGTATACTCTATATCCCACAACCGGGACATTGTGTACAAGCAGGCCTTGGCAGTATCTGTGGAGAAGGAACAAGAGAGAAAAAAAGAGAAAGATGGAAGTAAGGAATGAGGTACCTCAGGAACTGATTTATGGAGACCTGGTACAAGACCAACCAACTCAACTCCAATTTCAGTAAACAATATCCCGAGCACTAAATTTTGTTCAATCTGTTGCTGAGCATCCGCTTGATGGCAATAATGTAATGACATCCAATCAATATTCTAAATAATATTTATATATCTTTTTATATTACCACCAATTAATCACCCTTGGGTATATAGGATTGGCTTCCAGGAGCCTTTGGCTGTCCTGATAGTACACTGGTACTCCTCGAGTGCCTGTAATATGTGTGCAATGGGTTTTTGTTTAAATGGAGAGGGCTGCAGATGCCTTGACAGCTGACCCCATGCAACACTTGAGCCAAAGACAAATTGACTTTAGATTGCATTGCTAACTGACTGAAGGGGTAACCTTGCCGACATTTTTGAGGTGCTATTGGTGTAAACACAAGTGAGAGAATGCTCTACAAATCCAGTGCTCCTACCAGTGCTTCAACAATCATTTAAGGTGTTGGAGCCACAGCAAGGCACATTCAGACTCCACTGGAACACTGCTGCCTAGAGCCCTGAGCCTACTGCACACTCAGTGACTTGAGCAGCAAGGGAAGCTGAAAGATTTGCCACTCAATCCTCATGGGGTGGATTGGATCTATGTGTCATGGGCGTCTTCTGGCTGCCTCATTATAGGAAGGACGTGGAAGCTTTCGAGAGGGTGCCGAGGGGATTACCAGGATGCTGCCTGGATTAGGGAGCACGTCTTAAGAGAACAGGTTGAGGAAGCTACTGTTCTCCTTGGAGCAAAAGAAGATGAGAGGTGAACAAGGTGATAAAAGGCATTGATCTAGTGGACAGCCAGAAACTTTTTCACAGGGCAGAAATGGCTAATACAAGGGGGCATAATTTTAAGGTGATTGGAGGAAATTATAGGAGGGGATATCATAGGTAGGTTATTTTACACAGAGTGTGATGGGTGCGTGGAATACCCTGCCAGGTGCAGACATTAGGGGCATTTAAGAAACTCTTAGATAAGCACATGGATGATATAAAAATGGAGGGCTCTGTAGCAGGGAAGCGTTTAATTGATTTAGAATAGGTTAAAAGGTTGGCACACCATCATGGGCTGAAGGGCCAGGACTGTGTTCAATGTACCATGTTCTATGAAAACAGGGACCCTCTGACCTATCAGGTCTGCACTGACCATTAAAAAACCCACTTACATGTATCGTAACCCCACATTATCATCAGCTCCCCTCACCATTCAACCACAGACTTCAAGGCAATTTACAGTAGACAAGCAGCCACAGTAACCTGTACACCTTTCAGATGTAGAAGGAAACCGGGGCTTCCCACAGGAAACCCAGACAGTCACAGAGAGAACGTGCAGTCTCCACATTGACAATGCCCGACAACAGGACTGAACTAAGTCTCTGGCACTGTGAGGCAGCATCTCTAATTACACCACTGTGCCACCCTTACGTCAAGGGGGAAGTGACCACCAGTTCCTTGTGCCTCATAAAGTCCACGATTCTAGACTCCCCAGCTCTCCTTAGCATTTCTTGAGTAACTTCTGACAGTCTTGTCAGTTCGCCAATCATTGCCATAGGGTATGGCATCCATATCCTCATCTATTTTCTTTGGACCAGGATTCACCTGTAACCTCATTGGTAGTACAAACGCAACAGAGAAAGACACTGGTTAGAAAATGAAAAGAGAAATTTTGTTACATTACCATTTCACTTCAGAGTAAAAGAATGTCCCTTTAATAGAGATGAGGAGGAATTCCTTTAGCCTGAGGGTGGGGAATCCGTGGAATTTATTGCTGTAGACAGCAGAGGAGGTCAAGTCATTGGACATACTTAAAGCAGAGGTTATAGGTTCTTAATTAGTAACAGTGTCAAAGGTTACAAGGAGAAGGCAGGATAGTAGGGTTGGAAAGGATAATAAATCAGGTGTGATGGAATGGCGGAGCAGACTCAATGGGCCAAATTCTGCTCCTATTTCTTGTGGTCTTGAGGTCTAAATCACTCCCAAAACGAACGTAAATGTGCTTTCCTGGATGGTCTGACCAGGGAACATCTATTCTAATTTCAGTCTACTGAGGACCTATTACATTCAGCAGTTCAAAGCAATGATAGCCAGTCAATTTCAATCTCATAGCTACCTGCTCTAAACTACCTTGCAGAGAATCTTTTTCTCTGTTGCCATAACATGTGATACTATATTTTAATCTAGAAACTTTGAACTACTAAATGAGATGTAAAACTACTCTGGTCATGTGACAGCCCTTGCCTTCAGAAATGAAAATAAACAACTTTTAGGGATTTGACTACTTTCCTAACCCAAACCAGAGATAAGAAAGTTGCCTTTTAAAACATACTGCTGAAAAAATTGGATTTATATTATCAATGTACCTGTCATAAAATGCTGTAGTCCTTCAGGGCAAACCTCAAAATTGTCTGTAATTCTCTTTGTTCTACATCATTCAACATGACTTTCAAGTTTTCCTGCAGGTCCTATGGCTGTCAAAAATTAGCATGTGAAAGGAGCTGATCGGCACAGATCAAAAGGGTCAGGTTAGAAGGTTGAATGTTTACAGCTTCCACTCACTTTTTTTAAAATTCAGTGCTGCTCTATATTTCACATTCCCCCAGTATAAAAATGAATAATTAAATGACTTTCATCTTCCTTCTCTCTGCAGAGAGCAGCCACAGCCAGCAGCAACAGCTCCAATTCTGACAAGAAGAAAATAGGTCTGAATTTAATTAGTCGCAAAGTTATTTGGAGGAATTTTGAGCTCATCGAGTTGATTCAAACCAGTGAACGTAGACTGGAACACTTTTAACATTAACAACTCAGCATCCCCCATCAGGCACACCCAAACCTACCGTAATGCTGGAGCAAGGTAAATTAAGCTGGGGAATTTATAATAATTGGTAGCATAACTGAGTGGTATAGGGGAATAGGGGAACTTAAGAGCATATGCTCTCACATCCCCAAAGATAACAAGTCAGGTAGTTAAGATATTAAGGTATATTTTATATTTCATTGCCTAAAGCAAAGAATGTAAAAGGAGAAAGGTTATTCTGGGACAGTACAAAATGTAGAATCATAGATAGCTAGAGAATGGAAACAGTCATTTAGACCAGGACCTGTACTAAACATCAACCATACATATACATTCATCTACATTAATTCCTCCACTCCCACTAATCATGATTTGGTTTTTTTTTCCCTCCCCACATTCCCAACAATTCCCCTCTGAATTCTATCACACTTACTCAATAGGAGTGATTTACAGTGGCTGATTAACCAAGCAACCTGCATGCCCTTGGGAGCAAAATAGAGCTCCAGAGAAAACCCACAGTACCCACGTGTCCCTGGAGAAGGAACACATGGCGGGGGTTTTCTGGGGCCAGTGGGCATCGCGGGGTGAGTGCATTCTGAATAGAGATGACTGCAGTAATCTGAAGCTATTGATTGAAAGTATTGTGGTTCATGGAATACTGTCCTATCTAATAATATGATAATGTCATTATTGAATAAACCACCTTTGGAAAAGGAATAAAAAAGGAAACCCACATCATCGTTGTATTTCAGGATCCTTGTGAAAGTGAAAAGCACAAAGACATCTGGTCCACAGGGAATAAAAACATGTAACAGACTTCCAAAACTCCTAACTACTGGCCCTCAGAAGTCTGGTAAGATTGCATCCACTGCCTGGGAATGTTCAAATATAAATCTGGTCTCTCCTGCTTCTGCATGAAGAGTCAGAATCAAGTTTATTGTCAGGTTCATGTATGCACAGGTGCAATGAAAAATGCACTTGCTTGAGACCACTCCTTTTCACATTATATGTCAATGATTTGAATGACAGAATTGACAGCTTTGTGGCCAAGTTTGTGGACGGTGGTGAATCTATGGAATCTATTGCCACAGACAGCTGGGGGGGATGAGCAAATCATTGGGTCTATTTAAAGCGGAAATTGATAGGTTTTTTACGGGGAGAAGGCAGGAGAATAGGGTTAAGAGGGGAAAGAAACCATTCATGATGGAATGGTGTAGCAGACCTGATGGGCTGAGTGGTCTAATTCTGCTCCCATGTCTTAAGGTCTTATCACAAGCACAGTTCCACAGAGACAGCAATCAAAGTCAGCACAGAGCTACCCTTGGAGGCAGCAGCTCTACTAGCTGCCTCACTGGATAGGGTTCATGGACATTGTCAAGGCTGGGGAAGTTTAGCTAAGAGGAATGACTGGATACGCTGAAGTTGTTTTCACTAGAATGGAAGAAGGTGAGGAATAATATAGCTGATGTGTAGAAAATTATACAGGGCCCAAATGGAGACAGTACAAAGCTACTTTCTCTGACAGAGACATCAATTCTACAATCCATTATACTCCTGATTTATTACCAATGCATTGAAGACCCAGGACATGATTGAGTTGAGTTCAACCAATTGCTGAGAGGAGAGTACGAGACAGGCAGTTGAAGGAAATTGAAATTATTACTCAAGCCACAGCAAAGAACTATTCAAACAATGAGAAAGTTTGCACATTAAAACCACCCAGTAAATCTAATGCTTAGAAATGAGATATGATACAAAGAAAGATCTGTGGAAGTAGGTGATAATATTAGAAGTGTGCATATAAATTTCTTCATTCCTACAGAACGTTGAAGGAGAATAATAACATGTTATGTGATCAAGACTAATTTCCAGTTGAACTACTGGAGATTATGAAAACGACACAAGACTTCACTGAACATCTTCCTTTAGAAGACGAGGCAAGACGCAATCCACTGAGGAAATTAAACTGACTCAAGAAATTGGTGAATAAACTAAATCTGTAAGAATGTATATTCATGAATCATTCCTTTGTTTTCAAGAGGAGGCAAGCATGCAACTCTACATAAATGTACGATGTACACACATGCACATTGTAGTTAGAGAGTTGAATAACTTGACTGAACCAGAAATTAATGTCATAGCAGTTCACTACTTCTACGTACTTCTCCATAAGTTTTACATTACTTGAGTTCTAATTAAGGAATGTATATAAATACATATTCTCAACAAGCCTTACTCCCGACCTGTCAGGAACCTAGGCACAAGTGTAAATTAGTCAGCTCCTTGAGTCAGTGTCACTATTTACAACACTGCAGTCTATGAAGCAGTCCACAGATGCATGCAGAGAGCCCTTGGCAACCGTCTGGCGTGGCTTAATAAAGGCAAGTAACATTAACTGCACATCAGGTGTGCAGGGAAGTGGACGACCCACCCATCCAGAGAAGGTTAAGTGACCTAACCGAACCTTCGCATTCAAATCACTATATTCTGGGTGCCACCAATGAACATAAATTTAACTGGACTAATCATATATATACTACCACTGTAAGAACAGGCCAGAAGTTACTTATTCTGTAGTGAGCAATTCATCTTCTGATATTCTAAAGTAGTAGTACCATTGCTCAAGTTGAGTGTGATGTTCTTCAGAGGGGTTATCTAGTGGTGGGTCTTCAGGTGGCTGTAGACGCACATAACCGGGATGTTACGGTGGATTCCCATCGTGGAGGGTGCATGTGCCACAAGACAGTGGATAAGGTTTTGCATTGTGTCTATGTTAATAACTTCTGAGGAAGAAGTGGCATCTGTCCATCATGGTCTTGTAACCATCTGTGTTAAAGTTGGTTTTTGATTCACAGTGCGGATAAGCAATAGACATGGAGCGCTACCTGTGATACTGGAAGAGCAAAGAGAGAAAGGCATAAAAGATTTGGATTTGGATCTAGATATTCGTTTAGTGAAGAGATACTGGGTGTGCAAAGTGCATTCAGTCTGATACTTTCAAGCTTAAGGCGAGATGGCTGGTGATGCAGTAGTATCAGTGCCGGACTTCGGAAGTGAAGGCTCCCAAGTCTGAACCAAGCACACCCCTCCCTGGGCACGCTTTCCATCCATGCCAGGTTGAGCGCCGAGCTAGCCACTCAGCCTCGTAAAAAATGGAATGTTCATACCGCAAACTGGTTGATCCAAAAGGAGACCAATCCTGACACCACGCAGCTGACAAGAATGGCTGACTGTCTGGTGTGACAAGCTATGAAGTGAAATAAAGCTTAAGATCATGATCCAAGATGGACTACTTATGAGAAGAGGGATTCTCTCCACAGTTAGTTCTATCAATGACCCTTTAGGAATTTTGAGTCCAGTGGTGCTATCTGCTAAGACGATCCTACAAGATGTAAGTAAGAAAGGGCTTGTCTGGGTTGATACTATATCAACATTAGTTACTCATGAGCGGACAAGATGGCTGGAAGAACTCTGCCAGTTGGAATACTTCAAGGATGTTAGATGTTTGAAACCCCTGGATTTTGGAGAAGTTACTGCTGCACAGTTACACCACTTTACACTTGCAAGCGAAGACGGCTATGCAGCAGTGGCCTACCTATTGTTACACAACATGCATTTTCAGGAATACAGACACTCTAGTGAAGTCAGTTTCTATCCCTCATAGAGCTGACCGCTGCTACAATGGCAAGTGATATGGACACATCATGGAGAAAGGAAATGCACATGCAGCTTCAGGACTCCGTGTTTTGGACTGACCGTGCTTGTGTGCTGAGGTATATCGAGAATGAAACTTCCTGGTTCCAAACCTTCGTTGCAAACAGAGTTTCAGAATGTTTTAAGGTCTCACAAGCATCTCAGTGGAGGTAAGTAAACACTTAAGCAACTTGGCAGACATGACCTCTAGAGGGTTGAAGGTGAAGGGTCACAGTATCTTCTTCAGTTTGAAAGGGAATGGCCTGGGAATCCCTGCTGTTCAGGAGAACTTCTGCTAGATGATCTGGAAGTCAACAGAAGTGTTGCAATGAATGTCATGCAGATTGAAAAACATTTGGATGTGGAAACATGTATAATCCATCATTTCTTGTCTTGGGCCCATTTGAGGAAGACATTGGCCTGGATTCTGAGATTTAAGAACCTGCTCTTATTCCTTAGTCAGAAGAGGAAGCAATAGAACATCACTCTTGCTCAGTTTAACTTGGATGAAGAACAACAAGGGCATTCTTTGGGAGAGAGATTGAGAAAGCCAAATAGCAGAATAACCGAGAATATCTTTCACAGGAAGAGCTCAGAAAAGCTAAAATGGAGATCATTGTGATTTGCCAAAGAAACAGATTTCAAGATCAATTTTCGAGTTTGCAAAAGGGAGAAACTGGGAAAAGAAATAGCATATTTTCAAGCTTAACCAAATATTTGAAGATGGTGCCTTGAGAATTGGCGAACGGCTTAGTCAAGCAGCCATGCTTGAAGAGTCAAAACATCCTATTATACTGGCAAAGGGTCTTCACATCTCAGACTTTATTCTGATGTACGTCAAGAGGTGTGCCATGGTGCCTGTTATGCAGGTTGCACCAAAAATTGTGCAGTTATAAGAAGAATCCCGTCAGAGTGTGTTGTTTGTTGACTGTTGCACACAGCTCCAGGATGCCAGCAGATGGCAGATCTAACTCTGGACAGGGTCTCTCCAGATGAACTTCCATTTATATGAGCAGGAGTAGACTACTTTGGACCTTCAGGATGAATATCAGAAGGAGTGCAATGAAGAAGTATGGCACCATATTTAACTGTTGAACTATACGAGCTGTTCATATTGAAGTAATATCTTCTTTAGATGCTGATTCCTTTGTTAATGCACTTTGATGCTTTAAAAATAATAATAATAAATAATTTATTCATCTCAAGTGGGAAATTACTTCATTACAGCAGCAACATTTCAAATCACACTTAGCACTAATAAAAATAATAATATAATAATAATATTAAATAATAATAAAGTACAGAATAATAATATACAAAATAGTAATTTACCAATGTGCAATAATGTGCACTACTATCAATAATAATGTACAAAATAATAAAACAGACTATTGTACAATGATGGGTGCTCTCCTGTCACACAAAGATGAACTGTTGTACATGCTTATTGCATTTGGTAGGAAAGATTTTCTCTAACGATCCTTATGACAGTGGAGCTGAATGAATCTGTTTGAAAGGTGCTCTGCTGCTTATTCATTAGGTCATGGAGAGGATGTGCCAGATTGTTCATAATGGATAACAATTTGTTTAGTGACCTCCTCTCCACCACTAACTCAAAAGTATCCAGGTTGTAGCCAAGGATGATTCAATCTTTTCTGATGAGTTTATTTAGTCTTTTTGCATCATCATCACTGATGCTGCTTCCCCAACATAAAGCCACAAAGAAGACTGCACTCATGACAACAGACTGGTAAAAGATCTCCAGCATCCTGCTGCACACATCAAAGGATCTCAGCTTCCTGAGAAAGTAGAGTCTGCTCATCCCCTTCTTGTAAACAGCCTTGGTGTTGATTTTCCAGTCAAGTCTGTTGTCGAGGTTAACACCCAAGTATTTCTACTCCTCCATCACTGTAGCTTCTTCTCCCAGAACGTATACAGGACTCAACACAGTCCTCTTCCTCCTAAAATCAATCACCACCTCCCTGGTTTTGGCCACATTCAGGAGCAGGTGATTCCTCCCACACCACTCCACAAACCTGTCCACCAGTTCTTTATACTCTGATTCCTGCCCTTCTCAGATACTCCCAACCACTACAGAGTCATCAGAGAATTTCTGCAAGTGACAAGACTTGGATTTGTACTGAAAGTCTGATGTGTAGAGTGTGAATAGAAATGGAGATAGGACAGTCTCTTCTGGTGTTCCAGTGCCACTCACCACCATCTCAAACAGAGAACTACCCAGCAGTACGAACTGAGGTCTATCTGTCAGGTAGTCAGTAATCCAGGAGATAGTGGATTAGCCTACACCCATTCTTTGGAGCTTCTTGCTCAGAGGAAGTGGCTGGATTGTATTGACGGCACTAGAGAAATCAAAAACTGGTTCACACAATGCCACCAGTATCAGAAGGCCATAAGATGCTGGAGCAGAATTAGTCTGCTCCACCATTGCATCATGGTTGATCCTGGATCCCACAACCCCATTCACCTACCTTCTCACCGTATCCTTTGATGTCTTGACTGATCAGGAAAGGATCAACTTCCACCTAAAGTATACCCACAAGCTTGGCCTCCATCACATTATGTGGTAGAGCATTCCACAGACTCACTACTCTCTTGCTAAAAAAAATTCCTCCTTACCTATGTTCTAAAGGGTCACCCCTCAATTTTGAGGCTGGGCCCTGTATTTCTGGATACCCTCACCACATCCACCCTATCTAGTCCTTTCAATACTCAGTAGGTTTCCAGGAGATCCCTCCATATTTTTCTAAATTCCAGTGGGTACAGGCCCAAAGCTGCCAAACACTCCTCATATGTTAACCCCTTCATCCCTGGAATCATCCCCATGAACCTCCTCTGGACTCTCTCCAATTACAACACATGCTTTCTGAAATATGGGGCCCAAAACTATTGATAATATTCTAACTGCAGCCTGACTAGTGTCTTATAAAGCCTCAGCATTATCTCTTTGCTTTTATATTCTACTCCCCTTGAAATTAATGCCAACATTGCATTTACCTTCTTTAGCACAGACTCAATATGTAAATTAATCTTCTGGGAGTCTGGCACAAGGACTCCTAAGTACCTCCACACCTCTGATGTTTGAGCCATCTCCTCAATTAGATAATGGTTCCCACTATTGCTCCTTTTACCAAAATGCATTATCACGCATTTCCCAACACTATCTTCCCTCTGCCACTTTTTTGCCCATTCTTCCAATTTGTCTTAGTCTTGCTGCAACTGCATTGTTTCCTCAGCACAACCTACCCCTCCACCTATCTTCGTATCATCTGCAAACTTTGCCACAAAGCCATCAATTTCATTATCTAAACCATTGACAAACAATGTGAAAAGCAGCGGTCCCGATACTGATCCCCGAGGAACACAGCAGCCTCACGTGTGGCACCTTATCAAATACCTTCTGAAAATCCAAGCAAATGACATCCACTCCCTCTCCTTTGTACTTCCTCAAGGTGGGAGTGAGCTCTCTGCAACAGGTAGATGATGGCATCTTCCACATCCACGAGGGCAGGAGGCAAACTGTAGAGGCTCTAATGAAGACCTCACCTGCGGTCCAAGGTAAATCAGGACCAGCCTCTCCAGCACCTTCATCACATGAGATGTGAGGGCAATTGGTCAGTAGTTGTTAAGTTCAGATGGAGTCACCTTCTTGGGTACAGGAACCAAGCAGGAAGTCTTCCATGGCACTGGTATCTTTTCAGATTGTAAAGGTACTGCAAAATACCAGACTGCTGGCTCACACAGGCCTTCAGTACCCTAGGGCTGATATCATCCGGTCGAGCTGCCTTGCCCTGATGTAGTCTCTCCAGCTGTCTCTTAACCTGACCTGCAGTCAGAGTTAGGCTGGGGAGAGTGGTCATCCCCACCGAAGCGGGAGGGGTGGAGGAAGAAGGCTTCGGGGGGGGGGGGGGTCTGGGCAAGTGGGGGAGGGGACAGTAGGTGGTTGCACGCTGAACTTATTGTAAAATAAGTTTAATTCGTTAGCCCTATCCAGGCAGCCCTCAGTCTTCATTTCCTTAACCTTGAAACCAGTGATCTGCTTCATTCTTGACCACACGTCGCTTATGCTATTCTGCTGGAGCCCGTATTCCAGCCTCCTCTTGTAGGATTCTTTGCACCCCCTCAGTTTATCCTCAGTTATCCCTGTACTCACCTCAGAACTTGTCTATCCCCAGACCTGAGGACTTTCTTCTTTATATATTCAAAAGATCTTTCAGGCCACTGGTAATGCAGGGCTTGTTGTTGGGGAAGCAGTGTACAGTTGAAGCTGGCAAGATGGTGTTCTCACAGAATTTGATACAGTCTGTCATACAATCACAATAGTAAGGTGAGAACAGCTTTGTGAACTACTTTCTGATAACACGACAAACTTTGGCGGAGCTGAGCACGAGTTGAGAGAAGCCATTGAGAATTGGAATCATTCACAAATCAGTGATGTCCTTCTTCAGACAGGAATTAAATGGATTTTTAGCCTTGCAACTGGTTCACATCATTCAGGAACATGAGAGGGATTTATCAAGTATGTGCAAAAGGTCCTTTGTTCTACCATGAAAGTACAGAATCATGATGGAGGGTTTCCCTGCAGACCTTTGTGAAGTTGAGGTAATCATCAATGGTCGTCCAAAGCATCCTTCAATCCCAATGACTTGGAAGCATTAACCCCCAGTCATCTGTTGCCTCTGAAGATCTCACCATCCTTACGGCCAGGAGAAATCCAAAAGGAAGACATTTATGCTTGTCGCAGATGGAAGTAGATTCAATACGTGTCAAGTTTGTTTTGAAAATGGTGGGTCAAGGGATATTTAGCACAGCTACAAGAAAGTCAGAAATGGTCAGGTATAAAATGCAATTTCCTCCCCAGGAAACATTGTGCTCACAGCGCCTGGAACCTCTTGAATCATGGGAAGAGGATTTGTGTGGCAAGTGCACACCAAGACCAAGGCCAGCTGTCTGGACAGGCCTACAACCAAGATTTGTCTTTTACAGGAGGCAGAAGTTTGAGGAGCTACAGATCTAGAAGCTTCATGACTTGGACGACTTACTGACTTGACAGAGAATGTGGTAAAGGTCACTCTGCACTGTGCTAAGTGCTGGTAACCTCTGGCCTAGATGACTCTTGCATGACGTGACTGGAAGAAGAAAGAAATAAGAGAACATTTGTATGAACGTTAAGATTTTGCATCTCCTATTCTGGTAGTATGTAGTTGTAATTGTAATGTAACAGTTGGAGGCTGGGAGATAGGAGCCATATATCTATTATCTGTCCACCTGTTTTATATTTTGTGTTGTGCGTTTGCTATGGGTAATTTGTCACATTGTTAGGACATGGTAGAAACGAAGAGTATAGTTACGTATTTATGCTTTTTCTTAGTGCAGTTTAGTCTAGATAGAACCCAGAGGCTGGAGCACTTAGGCCACTCACTGCGTGATATAACTAGTTCATTCACTTTTTTCATTACAAGATTGTTCACCTTTTGTGGTGAACTACATATACCTGTCTGGACAGGCCCCCCCCCCCACCCCCCGCGCTGACTGCTCCTGTGGCTCCTCCCACAGACCCCGGTATAAAGGTGATTGAGGTCTGAGCCCGGCCTCTCTGTCTCCAGGATGTAGTATGGTGGTCACTCACTGCTTGTTCCTTCTTCCGGTCAATAAAAGCCGATATCTCGCCTTTCGTCTCAGAGTGAGTTATTGATGGTGCATCACATGTGTTGGTTTCTTAATAAAGGATCGAACATACTCTTTTGGACAGCTCATCATACAGTCTCATCCCTTGTGCCCAGTCTCTGAGTGGTTCTGGTTCGTTTTCCAGTAACCACTATACCCGATAACTCAGCTCCTCAATCCTGACATCATGCTTGGAAATGTTCTTTGCACTCTTTCAACATTATTGAAATCTTTCCTGTAGGTAGG
Organism: Hypanus sabinus; assembly: GCF_030144855.1. Taxonomy (NCBI): domain Eukaryota; kingdom Metazoa; phylum Chordata; class Chondrichthyes; order Myliobatiformes; family Dasyatidae; genus Hypanus; species Hypanus sabinus. Next base: position 40,571,669 of record NC_082716.1, on the reverse strand, counting down.
TGCACCCTATGTTATATTTTCCCTATGTTATGTTTATTGATTTATTTATTGAGATAAATAGGCCCTAAAATAGAACAAAATAGGTCCTTCTTGCCTTTCTAATCACGCCACCCAGCAATCCCCCAATTTAACCCCTAACCTAACCACTGGACAATTTACAATGACCAATTAACCTACCAACCGGTGCATCTTTGGACTGTGGGAGGAAACCGGAGCTTTGAAGGAAAACCCGCAGTCACGAGGAGAACATACAAACTCCTTACAGACAGCTGAGGTAATTAAAATATTTCATAAGAATTATTATTTAGCAAAATAAGCATATAATTTTAAATGTTACATTTCATTTGTTATCTATTTGTCCCATGGTTGAAAAGCTATGGTAGAAATTTGGATGAATTCTCTGACTGCTAATTATAATCATCAGTGGATTTGTCATGCTCATATTTGGCCTCGGTATTCAGGTCATTAATGTAAATTGAAAACAACAGGGATCCACACATTAACCACTCCACTCAGCACTTCCCCTTGTCTGACATTACACATTGCCCTCGCACTCTTCCTGAATGTTTTTACGCAAGTCCATTATCTATGCTATTATCCCAAACAAGAAATTACTAATTTTTCCAAGCATTTTGTGTATGATTGTAAAGCTCAATCACTTTCTGCTACTTTTTTTTTTGAAGTTATTGCAAATTATGGGATGCATGACAACTACCAATTCAAGTACAAAAACTGTGGTTTTGAGATTGTTCATTATTAAAGTGCTTAATGCTTAGCAAGAAACAGCATTTGCTCTCAGATGGTGCTGCTCGCAGTTTAAATCAATGAGCTAATGCCAGCAAGCAAATGAAAAGCAAGGTTTTCTTAACATTTTTACTAAAATAGCAGCAATGTCTTTCATTTCTATGTCCCAGAGCACTTCAAGAAAAATGTTATTGGAAAAAAAATTAACACTGAACAAAGACACAATTTACTAGAGAAATTCTAGGTCGAGCAGCATCCGGGGCTTGGGGGGAGGATCCATTCAAGTTTCTGATTGACTTCTTGCATCGGTGCTGTTGAAAGGTTTTGACTGAAATATTAACAATTCATCTTCTGCACCCCGCCCCCTGCCCCAACTACCCCTACATGCTGCTTAACCTACTGAATTTCTACAGCAGGTGGTATATTGTTGTAGTTCAAAGTACATTTATTGTCAAAGTATGTATACATTATGCAACATAGAAGCATAGAAAACCTACAGCACAATACAGGCCCTTCCGCCCACAAAGTTGTACCGAACATGTCCCTACCTTAGAAATTACTAGGCTTCCCCATAGCCCTCTATTTTACTAAGCTCCATGTACCTATCCAAAAGTCTCTTAAAAGAGCCTACCGTATCGGCCTCCAGCACTGTTGCCGGCAGCCCATTCCACACACTCACCACTCTCTGCATAAAAAACTTACCCCTGACATCTCCTCTGTACCTACTCCCCAGCACCTTAAACCTATGTCCTCTTGTGGCAACCATTTCAGCTCTGGGAAAAAGCTTCTGACTATCCACACAATCAATGCCTCTCATCATCTTATACTTCTCTATCAAATCACCTCTCATCCTCGTCACTCTAAGGAGAAAAGGCCGAGTTCACTCAACCTATTCTCATAAGGCATGCCCCCCAATCCAGGCAACATCCTTGTAAATCTCCTCTGCACCTTTTCTATGGCTTCCACATCCTTCCTATAGTGAGGTGACCAGAACTGAGCACAGTACTCCAAGTGGGGTCTGACCAGGGTCCTATATAGATGCAACATTACCTCTCTGCTCCTAAACTCAATTCCAACCTTGAGATTTCTCTCCTTACAGACAGCCACAAAACAAAGAAGACATTTAAAAAACAACAGACCGTCAAACACTATGTGAAGAGAAAAAAAAAATCATGCAAACAATAAAAGCAAGAAAATAACGTTCAGAACTGAAGTCTACCAAAGAGAGTCTGCACACAGTCTGCTCAGCACAGAGCCAAGTAAACGTCAAGGAAATGCGAGCTGAACCCACTTGTCCCTCACCTCGGGTCCTTTCCAACCTGGCCTGTGCCAGATAGAGAATCATTGTCTCAACATTGGGTTCCGATTTGACGTGCCCTGTCACCTGGACATGGCTGTCTTGATTCGGCCTGTACCTGACCTTTCCAATTTGGCCCGATACTTAAAGTGTCGTCCCAAAATTGGGTTCTATTGCCTTGCCACGCTCTGAAGCCTGGACCCCACTGCCTCGATTCAGCCTGTACCCAACCTTTCTAATTCAGACTGTTGCTTTAATTCGATCGAATCTTGTGACTTCCCTCACACTCAGCGATGGGCCCACTGCCTGGTTCTGATGCATCGAGTTGCCTCCAAGTCAAAAGGGAAGTTACAGCTTATTGTTTGCAGTGATCATTTATCAAAAAAAGTGTGATTTAAAAAGGTATTTCTTTGTTTCACTGGCCACCAGCAAGTATTCGCTGAGCTTCACCAGCACCACCATAAACCACAAAATTCCAGCATCTGCAAAAGACGTAACTGAAATGCTAAACACATATTCCCATGGGGATCGTCCATTAATGGGGAATTCTGTAAGGGCTGGTTACTTTATGGACACCACAAACAATAGTGACCTGGAATTCACGTCCAGCAGTAAGAAGCTTGTGCACAAACTCCATCAGGTCAAGTCAAGGCAAGTTTATTACCACGCCCACAAATACAGTAAAGTTCAGGCAAAATGAAAATCTTGCGCACAGCAGAAGCACAGGCACATAGATACAGGCAAAACACAGAATATAAATTATCTACAAGACGGTGAAGAGAGAGAGAGAAAGAAAAGCAAATGAAGAGCATACAGCAAAAAAAAGATCCATGGTAGTGATGCACCATCAATAACTCTCTCTGAGACGTAAAGGCGAGATATCGGCTTTTATTGACTGGAAGAAGGAACAAGCAGTGAGTGACCACCATACTACATCCTGGAGACTGAGAGGCCGGGCTCAGGCCTCCAGACAGGTATATGTAGTTCACCACAGGTAGCACAAGAGGCGGTCCGTACATTCTGTTGCTGATGTCGAGTTTGGAATTTGCAAGTCAGTTCAAAAGCCTGATGTCTGTAGGGAAGTAGGTGTTCATGAACCTAGTATTGCAGGACTCCAAGCTTCTGTATTACAACAAGCCTCATACTCAACGTTCTTTCAAAGGTTTACAGTTCTTTTAGACAACTGTAAAATAAAAATGCTGCTGTACAGTTCAAAATCAGATTAGTCAGAAGGGTAATAATTTTATGCATCTTTCTTATATCAGTGGAGGGCAAACAAATGCAGAGGGTTCTGAGGGGCAGCATTTATGAGTACTTGGAGAAGTATCGTCTTTTTAGGGAGAGTCAGTGTGGAATTGTGAAGAGCAGGTCTTACCTCATGAGGCTGACTGAGTTTTCAAGGAGATGGCTTATTGTAAATTAGTAATGGCTATAATGTACATGGATTTTAGTAAGACATCTGACAAGGTTCCTCGTGGTAGGCTCAACCAAAAAATCATGAGAATTTACCAGGATTCTGCCTGAATTAGAGAATATGCCTGATTCGGAAAGTTTGAGCGAGTAGCAAAGGAGGATGAGTGGTAACTTGATAAATCTGTATAAGATCACGAGATGCATAGATAAGGTGGACAGCCAGCACATTTTTCCAGGTATCAATAACTAATAGTAGAAATCATCCATTTAAGATAAATGGAGATTCTCTTTAAGAAAGGAGGAAGGCAGCAGAAAGGACAAATTATGGAAACCACTGATTTCAACGGTGGGGAAGATGTTGGAGTCAATTGTTACAGCTAAGGTTATTGAGTGCTTGGTGACACAGGACAAGATAGGACAAAGCCAGCCTGGTTTCCTTAAGGGAAACTCTTGCTTAATGAACCTGTTGGAATTCTTTGAGGAAATTATAAGTAGGATAGATAAAGGGGATGTAGTGGACGTTGTATATTTGGACTTTCTGAAAATCTTTGACATGGTGCCACACATGAAGCTGCTTACCAAGTTCGGAGTCCATGGACTTACATGGAAGTGACAGGCACAGTTAGAACATTGGCTGATTGGTAGGAGGCAGTGAGTGGAAATAAAAGGAGCCTTTTCTAGCTCGCTGCCAGTGACTAGTGGTGTTCCACGGGGCTTCTTAGGACTTCAACAGACTAGGAGAATGGGCAAGAGAGTGATAAATGAAATACAATGTTGGAAAATGCATGGTCATGTACTTCAGTAGTAGAAATAAATGTACAAACTATTTTCTAAACGAGGAGAAAATCCAAAAGTTTGAGAAGCAAAGGGACTTGGGCATCCTTACACAGGACACCCTGAAGGTTAACTGGCAGGTTGAGTCGGAGGTAAGGAAGGCAAATGCAATGTTGACATTCAGTTCAAGAGGTCTAGAATACATGAGCAGGGATGTGATGCTGAGGATTTATAAAGTACTGGTCAGGCCTCACCTTGAGTGCTGTGCACAGTCTTGGGCTCCTTATCTAAAGAAAGGTATTCTGGCATTAGAGAGGGTCCAGAGGACGTTCACAAGGATGATTCTGGGAATGAAAGGGTTATCATACAAGGAAAATTTGATAGCTCTGGTCTGTTCTCGCTGAAATTTAGAAGGTTGAGGGGGCAACCTCATTAAAACTTTTCAAGTGTTGAAAAGCCTAGACAGAGTAGATGTGGAAAGGACATTTCCTGTGGTGTGGGAGTCTAGGACAAAAGGGCACAGACTCAGGATAGAGGAGCGTCGATTTAAAACAGCAATGAAGAGAAATTTCTTTAGCCAGAGGGTGGTGAATTTGTGGAATTTCTTTCCATAGGTAGCTGTGGAGGTTAAGTCTTTGGCTATATTAAGGCAATGCTTTCTTTTTTTTTTTTTTTTTTTTTTTAAAATAATTTTTTATTGCATTTTTAAATGATTACAAAGTATGAAAAAAAACAATGTATATAACCCATACCCCCTCCCCTTAACCCCTCCCCCCAGGTTTTTGATTAGACACATCAAAGGTTATGGGGAGAAGGCCAGGGTGTGGGACAGAGTGGGACTGAGAAGGGGAAAAAAGATCAGTCGTGATTGAATGGTGGAGCAGACTTGATGGGCCAAATGGCCTAATTCTGCTCCTCTATCTTATGGTTTTATGGAGATACCTGATGGATGTTTTTTTACACAGGGTGGTAGCTATCCTGAATGCACTGCTGGGGATTGTGATAGAGGCTGACACAATAGGGACATTTTAGAGACTATTAGATAGACATATGGATGCAAGAAAAGTGGAAAGTTATACACTCTGTAGGAGGAAAGGGCTAGATTGATTGTGGAATGGGGTTATGTAGGTCAGTATAACATGGTAGGCTAAGGGACTTGTACAGTGTCAGAACTACGTTCTACATTCTAAGTATTGAGGATCCCAGAGCTAATAGTAAAATTTATTTCTTAAATTTTGGCAGAATCTTCGTCTCCATAGCAGTATTGTTCCAGTGCAAAACACCCCAAATAGTAATGTAACTCCAGAGTCCTTATTTACTCACAGAACAACCAGCATTTACTGAACCCATGTTATTTTAAATGGTCAACTCACAAACTTCTTTCTTTGCAATCTCTAGATCAGGGATGGCCAACTTATGGTGCATGTGCCAAAAGTGGCACATTGAGTGATTAGAAATGGCACATTGCACCCCAGTGATAATAATAAAAAAGTAAACCTACTCATGCAAAAAGTATTAACCAAAAACTGATTTGTAGAAAAAAATCTACAACCGGAATTCAAGTAGCTTAGAGCTAGAAATGGGTTTTACTGAGAATAAATCTAAAACATAGCAATTATTTTTAGTGATTTTATTATTTCGCGCACATCTTTTGGCAAATGTTATCTTCTTTCACATTAATCTGTTTTCACTTTTTAAAAAATGTTCAATGAGTCAAACTAGGCAAGAAGGACTTCTGCAGTTGTTCCATAACTGTTCAATACATGTTTGATACCTGTTTGATCCTGAGGTGCCAGGTGTCTGCACCAGCGATGCGTCGCAAGTTTTTGCCTGTCAGTTTACAATTGACACTTGTGCACTACGGAGTTGTGCTTTATTTGTCCTTTGTGAACATTTGCAGTTTTGTACTTTTTCGAAAATTAAGCCTTGTTTTTACATTCAGTTACCCATCACAGTGCAAAAGAAAATGAGCAAAAGAAAAGCAGAAAGTGATAGTAAGCGTGAATTCAATGAACAGTGGGAAAATGAGTTCTTATTTATAGCGGGTCCGTCAGGAAAACCGTTTTGCATTGTCTGTGAAAACATTTTCTCACATAATGGAAGACATGATCTTAATAGACACTATAAAACACAACATCAGACTGAAATAGAAGGAAAATTGAAGCTGGTGCTTGGGTCTGAATTATGGAAAGAATATGTGATTAAGAAAAAGAAGGAAATCAAAAAAAGACAAAATATATTTGTTAGGTCTTATTGAAGTAAGTAAGGTTTATCTTGTTTTTATATTAAATCAATATATCATGTAAAATGCTAAATATGTCTATATTAACATATTTTTACAAGAATTGAATGGGGTACAAGAGTTGTACGGCACATCTGAACTCGTGCGTGAAAAAATTGAGGCTTGGAATGTAAAAGGTTGGCCACCCCTGCTCTAGATTCATAACCTCTGACCATCTTCGGTATAAACATACTCATACGACTGCTTTGCACGTGATGGTCAGGGTGGCAGTCACACTCAGTCTTTTATCCAGCTTGCTGCTGGTGTCCACCTCACCACACAGTTCACTGCAACACTGTGCTCAGAGGAAAGAGACTTGAGTCGACCTTCAGCTTAGAGGAGAAGGCAGAACAGTCATAGGCATTCATCTAATGGCCAGCTTCCTTAAAGTGTACTGTGTCCTCAAAGAGAGATCTCTGACCCCTCCTGCCACGAACCACGTGCTGCGATGCTGGACAGTCTCTCTTATTGACGTGCAGGAAGTACTTACCTCCTTTGGGCAAAGTTCTTCATCGGCCTGTCCAGGTTCATCAGGCTCCCTGCGAACATGGACGGTGCATCCAGGAGGAGCAGAAGCCATAGACCATCCTTCACTTCAGGTTTAAACTTAGCTGAAGTCTCAGTGGACTTGGTGAGAAGGAATGAAAAGAGGAGAAGGCCTGGAGTTAAAATGCCACGTTAGAAATAAGTGTTCTTTTAGTAGATTGCATGACTTTGAAGCTAGCTCCCTCCTGATGTAGATGACAGAGGAAATTTCCCACTGCAGTTCCATATCTACAAATGTGATCTGAGCCATTTCAGTGAGTGAGGTGTATCAGGTTGCTCAGCTGATGGCATGTCTGCAGGATCACTGACAATGCATGATGTGTTGTCACACTTCTACTGAAGAACAACCCTGGGAATGGCTAATCAGGTACCTAGACCATCAGGCTCAGTATTATAACTCACAAATATCAATTGCCCAACAACAAATACATTTTTTGATTGATTAAAGCAATGATAAATTTCTGCTCAATTCACTCTGGCACCAGAATAAACCCAACACGGAGCCCAAGAAATTTGGCCTAGTTTCACCTAGCTAGATTGCCACTATTTTAACACCAGCCGGCAGATGCTGAGGAGGATGATGGTGCCTAATGGGGACTCCTTTGCTTGCATCTTTGGCAACAGCTATCTTTGTTATTTCTTTTTTCCCCTTTCAAGGTCATTTTGAAGACCCTGACCTGGAGTTACATGCTGACTTCAGTTCTTTGCGGAAATGGAACCCTCTCTCAGGGCCTCATGACCGGCCGCTTTTCAATATGCCAAGGACGCAGTGCACCTTCAGGGTGCTGGGTTTTCGTGGGTCTGGAGACGGGCTGATTGAAGGTCGGTACAACTGCCTGATGTGTCGTGGGAGTACACGGAAGATCGAAAGCAGTAAGGTGGCTGGGTCTGTGTGCCCAGGGACTCAAGTTATTTGGGCACAGAGCTCGGAAAAAGCAACACATAGACTTTTAACACCATAATACACCAAGTTCTTTTGTTATGTCTCCCCTCTCACTGTGAACACCTCTTTTTCCCTTATTATGTTGGGGGGGGGGGGAAGAGGGAAAAGAAGGAGAGATAGAGAGCCTGTGATATGTTGAATACCAGGTGAATGAATAGTCTTTGGGGTACTGCAGGTCTGTGTCTTTATTGATGCTTTGCTGCAGCTTGAGTGCTTGGTGGGGCAGTGCCAATGCTTTTTTGCTGGTGGGGGTGGTTGTTTTGCTGCTGCTTATGCATGGGGGAGGGAGTTGGGGAGCTTTGGGGTTCTAACATTTAACTGTCGCTCATTCTTTGAGGCACTTCTCTGTTTTTGTGGATGTTTGTGAAGAAAAAGAATTTCAGGAGGCATATTGCATACATTTCTCTGACATTAAGTGTACCTATTGAAACCTCTTGAGATGATCACTTAGCAGAACACCTCTACATAGTCTATAAGTGTGACGTAAAGTTCTCTGTCATTTTCAATCTCTATCTCACTCTGTCAGCCCCTCTACCACAGCATTATTTACCTTTCCAGAGATGTTTGAAAGTAAGCTCAAGCAACAATCAAACACCAAAACAACAGCAGATGCTGGAGTCCGAATTGGAACTCAGTGGATCACCGAGGAGATGGCTGTGGAGAGAAAACTGGGGAAGAGGATTTAACATACCAGATTGATTAATTTTCATCAGTTCCATTGAAAGATCATCAAAATGAAGTATTTACTCAGCTTTTTTCTCCTCGATGCTCCCTGGCCTGCTGAGCATTTCCAGCATGTTTTATTTAAATTTTAAGGAACAACACTTCATGTTTCATCAAAATAGACCCTCCAATGAGCTCAACAATTTCAGATAATGGTTTTGCTGTTCGGGACCTATCTTCTGTTGTTCCATCACTACCCTTTTCCATCTTGCACCGTACCTTTGATTCTCGCCTGCTATCTATTCCATTACAGATCTTTCCTCCCTCTCCTTTGTACAGAAAAACATAGAAGACCTACAGCACAAAACAGGCTCTTTGGCCCACAATGCTGTGCTGAACATGTACTTACCTAGAAATTACCCAAGGTTACCCATAGCCCTCTATTCCTCTAAGCTTCATGTACCTATCTAGGAGTCTCTTAAAAGACCCTATCGTATCCACCTCCACCACTGTCACCTGCAGCCCATTCCACGCACTCACCACTCTCTACGTAAAAAACTTACCCGTCATCTCCTCTGTAACTACTTCAAAGCACCTTAAAACTGTGCCCTCTCGAGATAGCCATTTCAGCCCAGGGAAAAAGCCTCTGACTATCCACGTGATCAATGACACACATCACCTTATACACCTCTACCAGGTCAACCCTCACCTTCTGTCATTCCAAGGAGAAAAGGCCGAGTTTACTCAACCTCTTTTTAATGTCTTAAAACTTGACTGCCAGGAATTTTTTTCCCTAGTTTTCATGGAGGTTCAGTGACCTGAAATATTAACTGTGCTTCTCACTCCAAAGACACAATATTACTTGCTGAACATTTTCAACATTTATTGTTTTACTGTAGATTTCCTTCTTCTACAGAATTCAAGGATTCTTTCAGACAGCTTAAATTAGTATTGCCAAAGTTGAACAATATTCGAACATTGCATTGAATCAAAGCTGAGCATGTTTTCCATCCACCTCTAAGATGGGGATTTTCCTTCAGTAACTTGCAACTGACTTACAGGAGTTCACAGAAGTCAAAGGTCATTCAGTTTCTTTTGTATTTTCACTTTTGTTGACATTTTTCTGAGAAATTGCGTACAATTTCACAGTAAAGAATAATCACACAAATTATTTTTTCTGATTTATTTGAAACTGACTGTCACTGAAGCAGCTATAATATTTCAGTCAATATGGACATAAGGAAAAACAATCGTCTTAATAATAAAGAAGATTTTAAACCAAGTTTCATGAAGAATCTTGAAGAAAGTGAACCTAATAAGTATAATGGTTTCATTCTGAAACACACCAATTCTTAAATTGCAGTTTGTAATGAATAACCTTACTAAGATCAAAGAAAGCTGAAGTCACCATCTCCATTCTACAACTGTATTGGCAGGACCTTGTTCACAATCTCCTCCACCAGCTTTCTTCAGTATTTTGGAACACATGCCTGATATCCTGATTAATACATAACATTCTATAAGAGAATAACCCTTTGAAGACTTAACTACATACATAGAAACATAGAAAATAGGTGGAGTAGGCCATTTGGCCCTTTGAGCCTGCACCGCCATTCAGTATGATCATGGCTGATCATCCAACTCAGAACCCTGTACCTGCTTTCTCTCCATACCCCTGATCCCTTTAGCCACAAGGGCCATATCTAACTTCCTCTTAAATATAGCCAATGAACTGGCCTCAACTGTTTCCTGTAGCAGAGAATTCCACAGATTCACCACTCTCTGTGTGAAGACGTTTTTCTCATCTCTGTCCTAAAAGGCTTCCCCTTTATCCTTAAACTGTGGCCCCTCGTTCTGGACTTCCCCAACATCAGAAACAATCTTCCTGCATCTAGCCTGTCCAATCCCTTTAGAATTTTATGCGTTTCAAAAAGATCCCCCCCTTAATCTTCTAAATTCCAGCGAGTATAAGCCTAGTCAATCCAGTCTTTCTTCATATGAAAGTCCTGCCATCCCAGGATCAATCTTGTGAATCTTCTTTGTACTCCCTCTATGGTAAGAATGTCTTTCCTCAGATAAGGGGACCAAAATTGCACACAATACTCCAGCTGTGGTCTCACCAAGGCCTTGTACAACTGCAGTAGAATCTCCCTGCTCCTGTACTCGAATCCTCTTGCTATGAATGCCAACATACCATTTGCCTTTTTCACCGCCTGCTGTACCTGTATGCCCACCTTCAATGACTGGTGTACAATGACACCCAGGTCTCGTTGCATCTCCCCTTTTCCTAATTGGCCACCATTCAGATAATAATCTGTTTACCTGTTCTTGCAACCAAAGTGGATAACCTCACATTTATCCACATTAAATTGCATCTGCCATGAATTTGCCCTCTCATCTAACCTATCCAAATCACCCTGCATCCTCTTTGCATCCTCCTCACAGTTAACACCGCCGCCCAGCTTTGTGTCATCCGCAGACTTGGAGATGCTGCATTTAATTCCCTTGTCTAAATCATTAATATATATTGTAAACAACTGGGGTCCCAGCACTGAGCCTTGCGGTACCCTGCTAGTCACTGCCTGCCATTCTGAAAAGGTCACGTTTATTCCCACTCTTTGCTTCCTGTTTACCAACCAATTCTCTATCCACATCAATACCATACCCCTAATACCGTGTGCTTTAATTTTGCACACTAATCTCCTGTGTGGGACCTTGTCAAAAGCCTTTTGAAAATCCAAATATACTACATCCACTGGTTCTCCCCTATCCACTCTACTAGTTACATCTTCAAAAAATTCTATAAGATTCATCAGACATGATTTTCCTTTCACAGATCCATGCTGACTTCGTCTGATGATTTCACCTCTTTCTAAATGTTCTGTTATCACATCTTTGATAACCGACTCTAGCATTTTCCCCACCACCGATGTCAGACTAACCGGTCTATAATTCCCCGGTTTCTCTCTCCCTCCTTTTTTAAAAGGTGGGGTTACATTAGCCACCCTCCAATCCTCAGGAACTAATCCAGAATCTAAGGAGTTTTGAAAAATTATCACTAATGCATTCACTATTTCTTGGGCTGCTTCCTTAAGCACTCTTGGATGCAGATCATTTGGCCCTGGGGATTTATCTGCCTTTAATCCCTTCAATTTACCTAACACTACTTCCCTACTAATATGTATTTCCCTCCGTTCCTCCATCTCACTAGACCTTCGGTCCCCTACTATTTCTGGAAGATTATTTATGTCCTCCTTAGTGAAGACAGAACCAAAGTAGTTATTCAATTGGTCTGCCACGTCCTTGTTCCCCAAGATCAATTCACCTGTCTCTGACTGTAAGGGACCTACACTTGTCTTAACCAATCTTTTTTTTTCACATATCTATAAAAGCTTTTACAGTCAGTTTTTATGTTCCCTGCCAGCTTTCTCTCATAATCTTTTTTCCCTTTCCTAATTAAGCCCTTTGTCCTCCTCTGCTGGACTCCCAGAATTTCTCCCAGTCCTCAGGTGTGCAGCTTTTTCTGGCTAATTTGTATGTTTCTTCTTTGGAATTAATACTATCCCTAATTTCCCTTGTCAGCCACGGGTGCACTACCTTCCCTGGTTTATTCTTTTGCCAAACTGGGATGAACAATTGTTGTAGTTCATCCATGCGATCTTTAAATGCTTGCCATTGCATATCCACCGTCAACCCTTTAAGTATCATTTGCCTGTCTATCTTATTACTCATAGTCACTCATTAGTCACTCATACATTCAAATGTTTACCTTTCTCTATAAACTGTGAAGAAATGAGCTGTTCAGCAAACCACATTTCCTTGTATTTGTCAAAGTAGCCCCCACTATTTTGTCACTCTTTATAGTCATACACTCAGTGGCCACTTTATTAGGTACACATGTACATACGCTTGTTAATGCAAATATCTAATTAGCCAAACATGTGGCAGCAACTCAGTGCATGAAAGCATGCAGACATGGTCAAGAGGTTCAGTTGTTGTTCAGACCAAACATCAGAATGTAATTCAAGCTATTCTGACAGTGGAATGATAGTTAGTGCCAGACAAGGTGATTTGAATAACTCGGAAACTGCTGATCTGGAATTTTCACACACAAGACTCTGCAGTTTATAGAGACTGGTGTGATTACCAACAAACATCTAGTGATCAACACTTCTGTGGGTAAAAACTCATTGATAATGAGAGTGTCAAAGGAAAATGGCCACACTAGTTTCAGCTGACAGGAAGACAACAGTAATTCAAATAATCACACTCTACAACAGTGGTGTGCAGAAGAGCATCTAAGTGCACAACACATTGAACCTTGAAGTGGATGGGCTACAGTAGCAGAAAGCACAAACATACACAAAGCAGTCACTTCATTAGGTACGGGAGGTACCTAATAAAGTGGCCACTGCGTGTATATGCTTATAAAATTTCTCACTACAACCCTTTTGCTCTTCTTAACATTCTTCTATTATATTCCCTCTCACTATTCCTAATCTTTCTTTTGATGTTCAAATTTCAGATACGAGGTTCAAGTACCTCAGTTCTCTTTTGTAATATATTCACCCAAATTATTAACCACCGCTCTACCCCTGCATTTGATATACTGTTTAATCCTCATCAGAATGCATTTACTTTCTACTTAATATACAGTAGCAATTACATTCAAAGTCATTTGCCTGACCCTGCTCCCCCAAACCAACAAAGAGAATGCATCTAACCAAATGGCTATGGCAGCAGAAAATTAAAAATGGAAATATTCTGAATAGCAATTTAGAAAGGAGTGGAGTGTATATTTTATTTGTAATCATTTTGAAATATAACCTCAATGACATGACAAAAATAGATGCAGACCCTTCAACAGTTCTGTGGAACTACATAATTAAACAAGCTGTTTGCATAGCAGTTTAATTATAGCGAAGACTTTCTCCCTTCATGGGCAGTAAAATTTTTAAGCAGGGTCACATTGAGTTAATATGCCTGCCTGTGGTGTATGGAGATTACATTCCACATCATAAATCTGCTGCTGAGGTCCACAAATACGACAATCTGCAGATCACCAAAGTTCTGAAAGAGAGTCAATCATACTGAGCTCTCTTCAATTTATTGATTTAACTTATAGATACCCGTGTTTTTACAGAGTAGACCAATCTAATGTTTCGCTAAAAGACCATCTCATGAGGTCCAAAGTTGCAAGGCCAAACTTGCTGCATAGCCATTCATAAGAGAGCTTCTCTGTTGGGTTTATGCTCGAGCTATATAGTAATGTGCTAGTTGCATGGGAAGGAGATATGAAAGCATTCAAGGAACATGAAAATGAACATTTGTTAAACTACTCTGTTAGAACAAGACTATTCTTTGTGATAGCTTTATTTCTTTTTGAAAAACAAGTAATGCAGTAGCACCCAAAAGAAAAGTATTGTAAACAAAAATAGGAAAATGGGTATTATAATGAACAATTTCTACAGGAAAAATGTAGTATCTCAGCTATTCAGGAAGCAGGAACAGGGAACCACCAAGTTAGAATAGGTAAAATAAGAGGAATGTTATTTTAATAAAAATGGTATTCATGAGTGAAAAGTCAACCAGATTTTAATGGAAAATGGTTCAGTGGCACTTTTAAAAATTCTCTCAACTCACAAATAATCCTTCAAACTCCAGTATTATCTGGAAAATAATGGTAATTTCCCAGGTGTTACTGAAGATGGTAGCTGTGGGCTCAAGAGGGTATTCACCAGTTTCTGCACAATCTGGGAAATGTGTTATGCTGTTGCTGCCGCAAAAAGCTAATTTTCATGGCATTTACCTCCTGTGCATTAACACCTATGATAATATAGTAGAATTTGAACAACCTCTAGCTGAATAGTTATAGGGCTGGTTCCCAATTGGAACTATTCCCTTCACTCATAATGATGGGTAGTTTTCTCTCAGCGCAGTTGCAGTATATTCCTGGGCAGTCCTCATCATCTAGGTTTCTCATGCTTTGAGAGTTATTCAGTTGGTAATCCTTGCCAACACTCTGCAATTCTCACCTAACAACATATCTGAACTGGCAGATGGGAGGGAAGAAGGATATAAAGAAGGACATTAGAGAAGGAGGACACGGAACAGGAGGATCTAAAGATGGGTGGGTTTAGGTCCAACATTTACTTCATCATGAGCATCCACCTCAGCTTTAACATTCATGTTTATCTCACTGGAAGTAGCTATTTAACTCCTTTTGTCTATCCTTACATTGATTTGTCCCTCTCCATACCTTTCCTATCACCCAATCTAACTGTTGCTGCAATTAATTTTCAGCATGAGAGAGAACACATTCTGGCAGGATAGGTAGAACATTTCCTTGGGATTGAGAGAAGGAATCAGATCATACATTTGTAAACGGTTTGCCAACAGAGAGTTGGTGGAAGAACTCGAGGCCTGATGCCAGGCAGATAATCTCTTTCTCAGTGTCAGCAAAACAAAGGAGATGGTTATTGACTTCAGGAGAACTCACACCCCTCTGTACGCTGGTGCACCGCAGTGGAGACTGTGAGCAGTTTCAAACTCATGGGAATGCACATCTCACAAAACCTTCATTAGTCCCAGAACACATTCTACATAATCAAGAAAGTTCATCAATGCCTCTTCTTTCTGAGGAGGTTAAAGAAAGATGGGCTATGCACATCAATACCCATGACCTTCCACAGATGCACAGCAGAGAGCACCCTAACATGCTGCATCACTTTGTGGTACGGAAACTGCACCACGAAGGACAGGAAGGTTCTACAATGGGGAGTTAAAATTGCCCAATACATCAGTGGCACCAGCCTACCCACCATCAAGGACGGTTCTGGAATATTAAGTGTGTGGTAGAGAAAGGTGAGGTGGAACAAGTGATAAGGAGGACACATGTACAGAGGGATGGTCTGACGGAACATGGAGTTAAATGTGCAGAAAGAATAAGTAAATTTAGGAAGGACAACAAAATTCAAGGGGCGTATAGCCCGATGGGAGTTCAGGGAGCTGGGATAAGCACAGTAGGCAGCGATTTAAACAGAGAGGAGAAATGGGCTAAAAATTCTATATCTGAATGCACGAAGTGTCAGAAATAAGGATGAGCTTGAAGTTCAGGTGCAAATGGGTAACTATGATGTTGCTGGGATAACGGAGACATGGCTGCAGGGAGATCAGACCTGGGAAATGAATGTACAAGGGTATACGTGCTATCGTAGGGACAGAAATGTAGGCAGAGGGGGTGGGGTGGCCCTGTTGGTGAGGAATGAGATTCAGTCCTTTGCAAGGGGGGAAATAGGATCAGGAGAAGTAGAGTCTGTGTGGATAGAACTGAGGAACAGTAAGGGCAAAAAGACCCTAATGGGTGTTGTCTACAGGCCCCCAAACAGTAGCATGGATATTGGGTGCAAGTTGAATAGGGAGTTAACATTGGCATGTGGCAAAGGTAATGTCGCAGTAGTTATGGGGGATTTCAACATGCAGGTGAACTGGAAGAATCAGGTTGGTGCTGAGCCCCAGGATAGGGAGTTTGCAGAGTGCCTACAGGATGCATTCTTGGAACAGCTTGAACGAGAGCCGACCAGGGACAAGGCTATTCTGGATTTAGTGTTGTGTAATGAACAGGATTTGATAAGCGATCTTGAAGTAAAGGAGCCATTAGGAGGTAGTGATCATAATATAAGTTTTTATCTGCAATTTGAGAAGGATAAGGGCAGATCGGAGGTGTCAGTGTTGCAGTTGAACAAAGGAGACTATGGAGCCATGAGGGAGGAGCTGGCCAAAGTTAAATGGACGGATATCCTAGCAGAAAAGACAGTGGAACAGCAATGGCAGGTATTCTTAGGAATAATGCACAAGGTGCAAAATCAGTTCATCCCCCAGAGAAGGAAGGATTCAAAGGGGGGAAAGGGGCCACAGTGGTTGACAAAGGAAGTCAGAGATTGCATAGCATTAAAAAAAAAGTATGACAGAGCTAAGGTGAGTGGGAAGACAGATGATTGGTACATTTTTAAGGAACAACAGAACTTAACTAAAAAGGTATTATGGGGGGAAAAATGAGGTATGAATGCAAGCTAGCCAGGAATATAAAGGAGGATAGCAAAAGCTTTTTTAGGTATGCGAAGAGAAAGAAGATAGTTAAGAACAATGTTGGGCCCTTGAAGAATGAATTGGGTGAAATTGTTATGGGAAACCGAGAAATGGCAGAAGAATTTAATAAGTACTTTAGATCTGTCTTCACTAGGGAAGGCACAAGCAATCTCCCAGATGTATGGATGGGCCAAGGACATAGGGTAACAGAGGAAATGAAACAGATTGACATTAGGAAGGAAACGGTGATGAGTAGACTGATGGGACTGAAGGCTAACAAGTCCCCAGGTTCAGATGATCTGCATCCTAGGGTACTAAAGGAGGTGGCTCTGGAAATTGCGGATGCATTGGTAATCATTTTCCAATGTTCCTTAGATTCAGGATCAGTTCCTGAGGATTGGAGAATGGCTAATGTTATCCCACTTTTTAAGAAAGGAGGGAGGGAGAAAACAGAGAACTATTGTCCTGTCAGCCTAACATCAGTAGTGGGGAAGATGCTAGAGTCCATTATTAAAGATGAAATGGTGGCATATCTAGATAGCAGTGATAGGATTGGGCCGAGCCAGCATGGATTTACCAAGGGCAAATCATGCTTGACTAATCTATTGGAGTTTTTCAAGGATGTAACCAGGAAGTAAGACAAGG
This sequence comes from Hypanus sabinus, assembly GCF_030144855.1. Classification (NCBI taxonomy): domain Eukaryota; kingdom Metazoa; phylum Chordata; class Chondrichthyes; order Myliobatiformes; family Dasyatidae; genus Hypanus; species Hypanus sabinus. The sequence continues at coordinate 40,554,275 of NC_082716.1, read as the reverse complement.
GAGACAATAGACAATAGGTGCAGAAGTAGACCATTTGGCCCTTCGAGCCTGAACCGCCATTTTGAGATCATGGCTGATCATCTACTATCAATACCCGGTTCCTGCCTTGTCCCCATATCCCTTGATTCCCCTATCCATAAGATACCTATCTAGCTCCTTCTTGAAAGCATCCAGAGAATTGGCCTCCACTGCCTTCAGAGGCAGTGCATTCCACAACCCCACAACTCTCTGGGAGAAGATCCAGTGGATGTAGTGTACCTCGATTTTCAGAAGGCATTTGATAAGGTCCCACATAGGAGTTTGGTGGGTAAAATCAGAGCTCATGGCATTGGGGGGAAGATATTGACATGGATAAAAAACTGGTTGGCAGATAGAAAGCGAAGGGTAGTGGTGAATGGGTGTTTCTCGGAATGGCAGGTGGTGACCAGTGGGGTGCCACAGGGCTTGGTATTGGGATCACAGCTGTTTACGATTTACGTCAACGATTTAGATGAAGGAAGTGAGAATAACATCAGCAAGTTTGCTGATGATACTAAGCTGGGTGGCAGTGTGACATGTGATGAGGATGTTAGGAGAATTCAGGGTGACTTGGATAGACTGAGTGAGTGAGCAGATACTTGGCAGATGACATTTAATGTGAATAAGTGTGAGGTTAACCACTTTGGGAGTAAGAACAGGAAGGAAGATTATTATCTGAACGGTGTAGAGTTAGGTAAGGGAGAACTACAAAGAGATCTAGGAGTCCTTGTTCATCAGTCACTGAAGGTGAATGAGCAAGTGCAGCAGGCAGTGAAGAAGGCTAATGGAATGTTGGCCTTTATTACAAAGGGAAATGAGTACAAGAGCAAGGAAATCCTCTTGCATTTGTACAGGGCCCTGGTGAGACCACACCTGGAGTATTGTGTACAGTTTTGGTCTCCAGGGTTAAGGAAGGACATCCTGGCTGTAGAGCAAGTGCAGCATAGATTCACAAGGTTAATTCCTGGGATGTCCGGACTGTCTTACGCAGAGAGGTTAGAGAGACTGGGCTTGTACACGCTGGAATTAAGGAGATTGAGAGGGGATCTGATTGCAACATTTAAGAATATTAAGGGATTGGACAAGATAGAGGCAGGAAATATATTCCAGATGCTGGGAGAGTCCAGTACCAGAGGGCATGGTTTAAGAATAAGGGGTAGGTCATTTAGGACAGAGTTAAGGAAAAACTTCTTCTCCCAGAGAGTTGTGGAGGTGTGGAATGCACTGCCTCGGAAGGTAGTGGAGGCCAATTCTCTGGATGCTTTCAAGAAGGAGCTAGATAGGTATCTTATGGATAGGGGAATCAAGGGATATGGGGACAAGGCAGGAACCGGGTATTGATAGTAGATGATCAGCCATGATCTCAGAATGGCGGTGCAGGCTCGAAGGTCCGAATGGTCTACTTCTGCACCTATTGTCTATTGTACGTACAGAAAGGTGCCAGGAAAAAGCCAGCAACATCATGAAGGACCGACCCTGGTCATGGACCGTTTGTCCCATACACATCAGGGAGAGGGCTACATAGCATCCACGCCAGGACCACCAGATTCAAAACACTTATTTTCCCCAAGCAGTAGGACCGATCAACACCTCCGCCCATTAACCCCACCACCACTACTTTATTTATTTCTGTCAGTGTCATCTTATGTACAGACACTAGCATAACTTTATTGATGTACAATCAATTCATGTATATAAGCTATCTTAAGTACTTAAATGTATTGTTTATCTCAGTATTGTTCTTTATGTTGTTGGGGGTTTTTTTTGTGCTGAATCGGATCCAGAGGAACAATTATTTTGTTCTCCTTTACACCTGTGCATTGGAAATGACATTAAACAATCTTGAATCTTGAATACTCCAACAATGTAGTCTTTCATTTACCAAAGAATTTACAATTAGCTGAGCCACAAAGCTCTGGGGAAACGCACCATTGTTGTAAATGCAGCATCCTTCTCCATTAGGAATGTTAAAGCTAGAATATTTTCAGTGTAAAATCAAAGGAGAGACATTTCACAGTTTTTGATGTGTGAGATATATACAGTGCCTTGACAAAGTATTTAGGTCTCTACTCTTTGTTCACATGGATAAATATTACAACCAGGGTCTTTTTTTAATCAATTTAACTGAAATTTTTTATTTGTGAATCACATGCTCCTTTCGCCCCACAGTAGAGCCCAAAAACAAAGAAAATTGCCAAGTATGAGAGACTAAAGATTGAAAAACTGAAATGTCAGCAGTTCAAAAGCACTCAACCCTCTTTGCTCAGTACTTAGTTGAACCACCTCTCACAGCTATTACAACCAGTAGTCTGTTTGGGCTAAGTCGCGATCAGCTTTGCACAACATGATGGAACAGGATTTGCCTGCTCCTCCTTTCAACATTGCTCAAGTTGTGCCAGATTAGTAGGGGAGTGGCAATGGGCAGCAATCTTGAGGTATTGCCAGAGGAGGTTTTAAGGTCAGGACTCTGATTAGGCCACTTAAGGACATCAATTTTCTTTATTTGAAGCCGCTCCATGGTTGTTCTGCCAGTGTGCTTTGTGTTGTTGTCCTGCTGAAAGACAGGACAGAGCTTTCTGGCAGAGGCTAGCAGGTTAGCTATCCAGGATCCCTCTGTATTATGTAGCATTCATCTTCCCCTTGATGCTGACCAGATTTCAAGTCCCTGCTGCTGAAAAGCATCCTCTCAGCTCACAGCCCCGTCTGCTCCTTTACAATAGTGATGGTGTTTACTGGCTGATGCACATGTACTGCTTAGAGTGGCAGCTAAAACGTTCCACTTTACTCTCATCCCATCACAAGACCTTCTAGTAATGTTTTAAGTGATGTTTTGCAAAGTCTTTATCGGCAATGATAAGCTTTTTTTTAAAAAAAAGCAACACATACATTTCCAGTTTAAAATCTGATAATATTATGTGGAAAAAATACAATTAGGAAAAAAAATACACATTGCAAACTCCGAAGCTTTGATTTAGTCAGCAATGCAAATGTACGGCTGCACCCTGATCTGAAATGTAATGCAAACCAGATCCTGGCCCACTTGGAAGTTACCACAAGCATTTCTGAAAGTACCTGCTGGCGTGCCTGAGGGATTGTTAACACTGTCATCTCTATTCTTATAGTCTACGGTTCATCACAGAAACGTTCATCACTGAGGGTACCCTGTTCTGAGTACCACTAGCTTCACAGTGTTTCAAGTCCATGAAAACAGCAGGAAGGATATTTCTGTTTCTCCACAAACTTCCTCCTCTCTGCTGTTCTTCTTTCAGACACACAGAGGTGTCTCCAGTCGGTCAGAATTGATGGTATCCTTGAGGGCATTCCACCATGGCCACTGATCCTTGAGCAAGGTTGGTATAGTTGATCATTGAGAAATGAGAGAGTAATGGCAACTTTCTGGAACCTGGCATCAATCTATATGATAAGGGGTGAAAACTGGACAGGAATTGAGTGGAAACCTTATCCTGTTGATGAATGTTGCTGGCTAATGGAAGGAACTCAGCTGACATGATGTGTGGCCTCTATTAAGCCTTGATTCTGCCATTTAATAGAAATGCTGCATCTGCTCCTTCAGCTCCAGCTCTTCCCCACAGCAAGAAGTTAAATGGTTTGCCATTTTAAATAGAGAGCCAGTACCAAGCTTGAGGGAACAATGCACCTCATATGTTTTTTTTTCTTTGATGGATAGCCATTCCCTAAATGCAGCACTTAAGTGTCAGCCTAGATTGTATGCTCAGTTCCCAGGAGAGGGACTCAAACCACAAGCTTTTGACTTGGAGGCAAGAGTGCTACCAACTGGGCCATAGCTGATGTAGTTACGCCACATTTAAAACTTTAATGCTGTAGTGCAAAGAACATTAAAGTAATTTGGCATACGCTGCTTTGAATTAAGAAGACCAATATTGCACTATGGCCCACGATATTTCACAGTCAATGTATACACTGGGCCCAGCAAATTATCTTTTAATTTTTAATGACTTAGGTATCCTTTATAAAACTAAATCATAAAAAGTAAATTAAATGCTTTTTAACTAACCTGTGGTGAATCCTACAGATGAAAACATTGGTCAGAGAGTGAAGGATATTTTCTAAAGATCCCACAGGTGATTTGGTTTCCTCCCACATTCTAATAAGGACATATGGTTAGGGTTAGGGTTTGTGAGTTCTGAACATGTTATTTTGGCTGTGCAAGCATGGTAACACTTGTGGGCTGCCTCCAGCACAGTTCTCAGTCTACGTTGGTTGCAAATGACACATTTCATTGCATGTTTCGAAGTTTCATGAGATAAATAAAGCTAATCTTCATCTTCTGGAGGATATGGAAACCGCTGAACAGGAGAAGGTATTCTAGTTAGCAGAGTTGCCAAGAACCAGCACATGGAATGAAAGAGAAAATCAAAACTTTACAGATGTTGGAAATCTGAAATAAAAACATAAAATGTTGAAAACATTCAGTAGTCAGGCAGCAACTGAGGAAGAGGAAACATTATTAATGTTTTGAGTGGACCTGCTGACTGGTTTCACCTTTTTCTGGTGCACAAAGGAACCAATAAAAGACACAAAAGGAAATGTGAAAACATGTCTGGAATACAGTGCCAAGCTTAGTAGTGGAAGGAGATTCAATTGTGGCACTCGCAAGATAGTTGCATGGATACTTGAATAAAATAATTTACAAATCAAAGGCAGAGACTTGTCCGGGTGACCAGCTGGTTTCCTTTCACACAGAGCTGCTACAAACCTATTAGGGCTGAATGCCGAGATTGTGCGGTTACTGTTCAGTGACTCTGTAATTCGAAGAAAATAGCAGTCACATTGCAAGTGAATAGATTAAAATCAGATTTCTTCTGAAACATCATGAAATAGGTTTAGGCTTAAGAAATTAACTTGGAACATTATGTGTATTTGCTAACTTCTCTTCTCTGAGCCCAGCCAGCACTTTAGTGCATTTCAAACCATGTACAGTCGGCCCTCCTTATCCGTGGGTTCAGCATGCGCGAATTCAACCAACCGCGGATTGGGAAAATCCAGAAGTTCTCTCCAGCACTCGTTGTACGAGCATTGTTGTCTCGCTCGTTCACTACTATGTTCCTGTGAAAAAATGGCTCCTAAAAAGCCATTACGTGGTCAAAGCAATTCCTCAAAGGCTAAGAGGGAGCATAAAGTGCTATCTCACGCCGAAAAAGTAGAAATATTAGATCTTCTGAAAAGTGGCATGTCGCCTTCCGAAGTGGGCCATAAGCTTGGTAAGAACGAGTTGAGCATTTGCACAATAAAGCAGAAAGAAGCTGAAATTCATGGAAGTGTTAGTGCTGCCCCTACAACAGCAAAAATGGTCTCTCTGGTTCGTGATAAAGTGCTTGCAAAGACTGAGAAAGCATTAAGTGTGTGGCTAGAGGACATGTCAAAGAAGCACATCCCTGTTGATGGCAAAATTATATGTGAAAATGCACTTAGCCTCGATGAGCACGACTGTGATGGGGTTGAGGAGAGCGAGAGAAAGCCTCTAACAAGAGGAATGCAGAACAATTCTTTTCCATTTCTTAACATAAATACACTTAGTAGTCACTTTATTAGACACACCTGCTCGTTAATGCAATTATCTAATCAGCCAATCACGTGGCAGCAACTCAATGCATAAAAGCATGCAGACATGGACAAGGAGAACAGTTGTTGTTCAGACCAGACATCAGAACATCTGTAGCATTAAGAAGATATCTGCATAGGTATTTGAAATAAAATAATTGACAAACTTTAGACAGAGAATTGGTAGGGAGACCAAGGTGTCTCCAGAGCTCACAGAAAATGGTGCGCAGAAACAGAAATCCTCCTGTGAGCAGTGGTTCTGTGGATGGAAACGCCTTGTTAATGAGAGAGGTAAGAGGAGAATGACCAGACTAGTTCAAGCTGATGGGAAGGCCACAGTAACTCATATATCTACATGTTACAACAGCGGGGTGCAGAAGAGCACCTTTGAATACACAACACATCAAACCTTGAAGCCAATGGGCTACAGCAGCAGAAAACCATGAACAGATATTCAGTAGCTATTTTATCAGGTACAGCAGGTACCTAATAAAGTGGCCACTGAGTGTATATGATGGTGGAGCTGAACGACTAGCATTGTAAGATATTATGATTATTTATTCTCTCTGGGAAACACCTTTGGCTTAATCCAGAGAATTTCCTCCCCCATGCTCATTGTGCCTTTTCATAATCTTGAGTGAGAACAGAATCACACAAACAGGCTTTATTGTTTTATGATGTGATGCAATAGCAGAACACACTCCATCTGTAGATGACTGGTTTCCAAAGGAAACTTCACTGTATGTTTATATGATACAAGAAGCAATTTATTGTATATTTATATCACAGCTCCCAGCAGTGAGGAATCTGCCCCATTTATATTGCAGGGTAATTTTCACAGTGCCTCATTAATAATTGTGCTTTTGATTTCTTGCTTGTAGAGCTTCCCCTGATGACTGCCTGATCCTTCATAAATGTGATTCCTTGCCTTTTCCCCCCTCCAAAGGTCACACTTCTATTTAGTATTCAGCAGCAAATTGCCTTCTACACCAAAAAAAATGAAGTAACATTTGTGGCCTCTTTCAAATAGTTCACATGAATTTGTTCACGTTGATGATTTCAAAGCATTTTGGTGTTTGAAATATGATGCAAGAAATGTAGGCAACATTATTGTCAGCAAAAATACCCATTTTGAGCTATTTTAAAAATGTAAATTTGATTCATTTCCTTCCCTAAAGAGAATTTTGGTGATGGATTAAATGGTAATTCCATAAAAGTTGTTCTAAAATTCCCGTTGTTTGCCTGAAGCTAATTAATACTATTGAAATCATTGAAACCAGCTTGGGATTCAGTTGCAATGTTGTGCCATGCTGGTGACAACAGCAGGTTTTCTCGTTCCCTTGAATGAATAATCAGATCATTTCTTCCACTTGTCAAACCAAAAGTCATTAAAGGGCCGCAGTGGAAAAGGAAAAGATGGGAAAATAGAACACCTGAAATGAAACTTCTCCTACACCAGCTTGTACCAGAGCCGAGAGAGTTGGGAGGTGAATAAATACAAATGGCAGATCTCCACAGTGGCAGACAAATAAACACATTTAATAAATTAACTGGTCTAGATGAGTCTCAAATTCAGTAGTATCTGGTTGAAAATAATGGAAGAAATTGTACCACAGAGCTCAGCATATACCTTAGCAACCTTGGCCACAGCTGCCCTTGTGCTACTGTTACAAAAGGCTGCCTGCTCAAGGCTTGAGGGGCTCTACATCTAAGTAATAAACAGCTAACTGGAAACCTTTGCCAACTATTGCAAGAGGAATTGACAATGAATCGGTGAAATTGATAAAGCATTAATAATTGTTGTCAACCTTCATAAATTTACTTATCTAACTCCGTGGCCATTTTATTAGATACCTTCTGTACCTAATCAAGTGGCTACTGAACGGATGCTCGTGGTCTCCTGTTGCTGCAGCCCATCCACTTCAAGGATTGACATGTTGTGTTCTTGGAGATGCCTTTCTGCACACCACTGTTGTAGTGTGGTTATCAGGTTACTGTTGCCTTCCTGTCAGCTTGAACCATTCTGGCTATTCTCCATTGATCTCTCTCATTAACAGGGTGCTTTTGCCCACAGAACTGCCGCTCACTGGATGTTTTTTGGTGTTTAGTTTGCACTGTTATCTGTAAACTCCAGGTACTGTTGTGCATGAAATTCTATGATTTCTGAGACACTCAAACCGCCCTGTCTGGCAGCAACAATCATTCCACAGTCAAATTTCTTCTCCATTCTGATGTTTAGTCTGAACAACAACTGAACCTCTAGGGCATATCTGCATGTTTTATGCCTTGAATTGCTGCCACATGATTGGATAATTACATATTTGTATTACAAGGTGTTCCTCTGTACCTAATAAAGTGGCCACTGAGTGTATAATCATACATATATGTCAAATATATCAAAAAAGTAAATGAAAAAAAATTCATCTTCCCTACTAAATAACATGATATGGGTATCCAATTTCACGACAAAAATGGGCATGCATGGATTTGGAGGTAATCTATTGGTTGGATAAGGAATGAGTTGGGAGGCAGGAATCAGAAAGCAAAGATAATTAATGTCAACAAGATGTATTTAGTAGTATCCTTTGGAATATATACTGGGGGGTTAACTTTCGCCATTTGGTTGAAAGAACAAAGAGCCATTTATCCATTTTTCTGAAAATATATACTATCCTCAGTGAAGTTGAATCTGAGGTTCACAGAAAAATAATTTGTAATAAATGGGTTAAATTGTAAAAAAAAAGTCATAAACACGATATGCATTGCCTTGCATTTAGAAAGGCTGATCTAAAGACTTTCAAGGTGATCAAAGAAGCTTATAGGAGAGATAGGGACGAACTATTTTCTTTGATGTTCAGAAACAGGACTCTGAAATCTGAATTTTAGATAAAAAGAGAATCATCTTAATGCCTGATGCATCCAATGAATGTTGGCAAACTGATCCAATGGCTGATGCTTCACGGTCTCCATTGGGCATGAGTGAAATCCCCAAAGGTTTCGAAACTCCATGTGAATTATTCAGTTACATTCTGAATCCTCGAGGTGTGGGACCATGATTAATAATTAAAATTAGGGAACCCATACTTAACCCTAGAGTTTACAGCAGGGGCTTCCACAATTTAAATGGGTGACATCAATATGGCATGTTAAACAACTGAGAGAGTCAGAGCCAATGGTTTCCCTGTGATCTTAATTCTATGTGAAGGCTTGGATTGATCTATTAATTTTAATTCAGGACTTACATTATATAATCCAAGACCATTTAGTAATCTGATACTGTTTAGGAACATTCTGCCCTAGATACTCTGTAACTCCTTTTCCTGCAGCTGTTATTGCATTAGAACATAGAATAGAACAATACAATATGGAAAAAGGCCCTTTGACTCTCAATCAACACACACTAAACGCTGGAGAAACTCAGCAAGTCAGGCAGGATCAATGGATGTGAATAAACAGTCGATGATTCAGATCAAGACTGGTCATCAGGACTGCAAATGAAGGGGGCAGAAGCCAGAATAAGAGGTGAGAGCAGGGGAAGGAGTACAAGCTTGCAGGTAATAGGTGAAACCAGGCGAGGGGGAAGGTGGCTGAGTGGAAGCAGTGGATTGAAATAAGGAGTTGGGAGGTGATAGGTGGGAGCGATATTAGACTGAAGAAGGAGGAATCTAATAGGAGAGAATAGTGGACCAGAGGTAAGGAGGAAGTGAACCAAAGGGAGGGGATGGCCAGATGAGAAGAGAAGAGGAAGAGAGATAGGAAAAGAGTGAAGCAGGGAGGGGGGATTACCAGAAGTTTGAGAAATCAAGGCCAACGATACTTATGTCAATCACAAAGACTGCAAAGCTTGTCCACCACTCTGTGGACAAAATACAATATCAAACAGTTTCAATGCATTTAAATGCAGGGAACTCTTGGATCCATTGCAACAATGCCCAGGCCAACAACTCTACACAGAAATGCTCAAAGTCAACCTAAATCTCGTGGAATCAATCTTACAGCGCAAAAAGATGAGACAACAAATAACCGACAATTAATCGCTGGAACTGTGTCACCATTGTAGAAATAAGTTGTAAAGGCCAGGAACGCATCACTTAACCTATTCGGATCATTCCAGCCTGGCATACTGCACAACCTCCACCTTTCCAGTGAGACCTGCTGAAGAAAGGCAAGCTGAGAATGAATGAAAGCAATTTCTGAAGCCAATCTGATAAATTCCTTTCATGCTCAATCAGTTTTCTAGAGAAAGTTTCACGTGGGGGGGGGGGTGGTGTACTGATGGGGTAGCACTTCTCTCTTCATCTGCCATTGCCCTCAATCTTTGGTTTCACAGTTGCTTGCAATTAAAGTACCTTTAAATATGAGCATACAGCAAACAGGAATGATTAGAACCATGTATGGTAAATCCATGTGATGAGATGCCTATGAATACTAGACTTAAATAATGTGGAAGGACCTCTTGTTGGTGCATCTCCATGTTATAAATTAGGATGCAGTTCCATCCAATTCCAATGTCATCAAATAATCCTGGAGGAAGCTCTGCAAATGGTCTCAAACCTAGTTCTAATCACTGTAATATCACAACACCAATATGATTTAAAATTCTTTGATAATGTGCTAAGGTAAACAAGATCTAGCTTATAGTGCAAGCATATTAGGTAATGAACTTCCCTGATCATCTGGAAGAACACGACAATGACACACAATGCTTACAGTAAACTGGTAAAAGGATACCAGACCTATGAGACATGAGGTTGCACAAGATTGATTATAAATTGTTATAGATTAATACTGACCTCTACTGGAGTCATTTAACAAGAAGCTTCCACAACTGGAAAATCATTGCAATTATTCTGTTAATGAGTATTAATGAGATTTATGAGCATTGCAAAATTAATGTGATTTTTTTCATTTGTCAGATTAAATTAATTTTGGTTCAATATAAAATATACAATTTATAAAAGCATACAATTTGAAATGTATTTCTTTTGTTTAAAAATGTGGCAAAACATTTCAAATTACTAAGAGAAAAAATATATAGTAAACTGAGAGTGATATTTACCATATGACATCTCAATGGGAATAATTAAGCACAGATTCTTATTCCTTTGTTTGTAGTTTAACCTCAGATGCGATTTCCTAAATAAAGAAAAAAAACTCCTTTTCTGCACAGCATCAAAGCCAAACTTACTGGTCATGTTATGTTAAGTTACCTTGTCATCCAGGGTATTAGCTGTTTTCTTATATAAATATAGAAAACTGCAGGTACCCTCTCCTGTCTTCATTCTCATAATCACCTTTCCTCTGATAGATTTTCTTTTGAATCTGAATAGTCGTCATTCCAAAATATGAACTCCAGATTGCCAGCACCTGCAGAATCTCTGGTGTCTGGGAACTCTGTTACTCTTTTTGTGGGTGTGACATAACCCGCTGAGTATTTCCAGCGCTATTTAAGATCTTGAGCATTACAGTTTCTTCTTGCATTCCATTTCTTTTTGAGTTTATTCTGCAGAAGAATCCATCAAATCTCAAATACACCTCCGGGCAGAAAATGTTCTTAAAATTTCCCTAATACTGTCAAATATGCTGGGCAGAGATAACAGTTTTGTAATCTTAGTTTTATATTCATCGGATGTGAAAACTAATAGACTTGTGAAACTTTAGTTTTTTTTTCCACCTGACTCGGAGTTACATTATTTACTTTATTTAGTTCCTTGGTCTTGCTCCACCATTCCATTAGATCACACCTGCTTCAGGCAGTTGCCAAGGCCTAGTTATTGTTACTTCAAAAAACCACCTCTGTGGGCAAACAATCTTTAGAAAGGGATTTAATTATTGACCCAGTTTTTCAGATTGGCGGTGATGCAACACTTCTCCAGAATGTACCCCGAGGGAAAATGTACTTCTGCTCATTAACATGAAACACCATTCCACCACGCAGTAAGATGCAGCAAAATTGCTGCATTCATATGTAACTTACAGAGATTTCTTTTTATTTTGGCTTTCCTTCTATTTTTTTATTCTCTCTGGCAGTTTTTGGGACTAATTCCATTTTAGAAAGAAGCTTACAGAATTACAGATCCCATTACATTTAGCTGGTCAGTCTTACCTTTTGGAAATCTAGGTTCTCTTACCTCAATATTCCATGAATCTATGGCATGGTTTTAAATCATATAAGGCAGCGAGGTCACATGCTCAACTGCAGATCTGTGTCAAGTTACTTCATTTCAATGTTGGGAGTAGTGATGGAGCCTATAATAGGCTCATAGACACAGCCTTTGCTGTAATCAGGCCCTTAAGCTACGGCAGAACAATGACTGCTCAGCTTTGCCCCACTGCTTTCCCTGCAAATGTTGTTGTACAAACAAATAAAATTCTACCACTTAGGAAGCTATATAAAATTACCAGACCTCCCCCATGGCATAAAATCATACAGCTATAACACAAGTCATGGCAAAGGCTTTCTCCAGTTGAAATATACACATATCTCTATCCAGCTAGCTACTGGCTTCTTTATTAATTCACTCAATGCAGAATATTTTACCAATATCAGCTTTTTCTTATTGGCCCAGACTTTAAAGTTTCAAAAGCTTATTTCACTGAACGACATACTTACCACCCAACCTTCTGCCTACAGGGCACAAACTCCACCCTTTCTCATCAGCATCGAAACCGTTCTTAGTCATCTGAAGCTGACAACTCAGCTCCATGTTTAAAGCAAATTTTTAAAATAAATTATTCTTTTAAACATGCTACTTGGTGTTCAGATGAACAAAATAACTCCAAGATATCTGTATAATGTGGTAAAATGCACTCACAAAACCAATATTCCAAGTTAATGCATATTCCTTAAGGTACAATTATGGATAGGTTCATGCAAAATGAAAATTACCCAAATTAGCTTCCAGGTGATAATTTATTAATGATAAACAATCTTCCAAAATCTGAATTGTCTAATTAATTCCCAGGGGAACCTTTATGGGAGAATGTATTTCTAAGTTTAGAATTAAACCTTTCCAAATTTTAATACAGGCATAAACAGAGAAAGATGCATCATAATGTTCACACAGACATGCATCAATCAAATATATTACCAACATTTACAAGTGCAGTATTTTGAAATCTGGACTTGCTTCTCAGTTCAATTCATTCTTTATCAGGCTGAAACTAGTGGAATTATAATCATATAATGATGAGTTAATCTTTTCCCCTGAGACAACAGTTGGATTCAAACCCTCATTTTGCTATTAAAAGGCTGTTGCCATGCAGGCAATGTGATCTAAGAAATAGACACAGAAGTATACTGTCTGTTGTTCTTTAAGATTATGGCTGGTCTTTTACCTCAATGCTACTTTCCTCCACTAACCCACAATCTTCAATTCCCTAAATATCTAAAAGAAATCTATTAACCTCTGTAAAAAACACGAAATACTGGCAGAACTCAGCAGGCCAGACAGCATCTATGGGAGGAGGTAATAACGACATTTCAGGCAGAAACCCTTCCAGCCTACAGATCACCTATCACCTATGTTTTTTATTTATTTCCAGCATCTGCAGATTCACTCGTGTTGCCTATTAACCTCTGTATTGGATATAATCTGACTGAAATCCTATAGCACTCATGGTAGAGAGTTCCAAAGCTTCACTATCTCTGGACAAAGATTTATTTTCTCATTTCGGTCCTGAGTAGCAAACCCCTTACCTCAAGACCGTGCTGCCTTGTTTGAGACATCTCAGCCAGAAGAAACATCTTCCTGCATCTCTCCCATCAGGGTCTGAAAGAATTTTTGTAAATGTCAAAGGTCAGAGAATGGGTTGAGGGGGATAATGAATCAGCTAAGATGGAATGGTGGAATAGACTTGATGGGCCAAAATGGCATACTTATGCTCTTAGGTCTTATGGTCTTCTCAATTTACCATATGGACCGAACTGCTGGTTCGGGAAAGACAGAAGGTGGAGGTGTGTTACATAAAAAACTCAAGGTGGTGTTCCGATGTGGTGGGTTTGTCGACCTTGTATTCCCCCAACCTTGAAGACCTAATGATCAAATGCTGCCCATTCTATTTACCTAGGAAGTTCTTCTCCATAACCCTGACGACAGTTTACATACCAGTGGCCGACTATAATCAACCACTTGAGCTACTGTACTATGCCGTCTCTAAACAAGAAATCGTCCATCCCAGTGCTTATCAAATAATAGTCAGGGACTTCAACTAGGCTTGCTTGAAGAAAAACCTGCCCATTTACCATCAGCATATAACTTGCAGCACCAGAGGCCCCAACACACTAGACCACTGTTACACCAGATAAGGAATGCCTACCATTCCATGCCCAGACTGCATTTCAGTTAATTGGATCACTTGGCTGTCCTTCTCCTATCTATATATAGCCAGAGGCTAAAGAGCAAAGCTCCATAGATCAGGACAACAAAGAGGTGGTCGTGGGAGGCAGGGGAGCAACTAAGGGATTGCTTCGAGTCAGTGAACTAGGCTGTGTTCAAGGACACATCTGTGGATCCAAGTAAATGCACCACAAGTTTGTCCTCACAAAATCATCCAGTGCCTTCCCCAATCAGAAGTCCTGGATGAACTATAAGATCCACTATCTGCTAAGAACTTGATCAGAGGCATTCAAGTCTGGTGACCAAGAAACCAAGAAAGTTACAAGAGATCCAGGTACAATCTTTGGAAAACTACCTCATGGGCGAAGCGACAATTCTGGACAAAACTTAGATCAACAAAGGATGCTCAACAGTTGTGATTGGGCTTGAATACTATTACCTCTTATAAAGTTAAATCAAGCAACGTAGGTGACAACAGGGTTTCACTTTCAGATGAGCTCAATGCCTTCTATGCTCACTTTAACAATCAGGATACATAAGAACCATCACAAACTCCCATAGCCCTGAAATTTCAATTCCTGAAGCTAATGCGCAAGCAGCCTTCAGGAGGGTGAACCCATGAAAAGCAACCAGCCCAGATGGGGTTCTGGGTTCTGTGCTGATCAACTGCCTGGAGTGTCCACTTAAGTCTTTAGCCTCTCACTTTGGCAATCTGAGGTACCCAACTTCTTCAAGCAGGCTTCAATTATACCAGTGCCAAAGAGGAGTGTGGTGAGCTGCTTCAGTGACTTTCAGCCAGCAGTACTTACATCCACAGGGATAAAACGTTTTGAGACGATGGTGATGAAACACATCAATTCCCGCCTGAGAAGTGACTTAAGTCCACTCCTATTTGCCTGCAGGAGCAACAGGCCCACAGCAGATGCCATCTCATGGGCTCTTCACTTAACCCTGGAACATGCAGACAGCAAAGATGCATACACCAGGATGTTCTTTATCGGCATTCAATACCATCATCTCCTCAAAACTAATCAATAAGCTCCGAGATAAAATACAAATTCAAAGTCCAAAGTAAATTTTTCATCAAGGCACATACATGTCATCATATACAACCCTGTGATTCATTTACTTATAGGCATAATCAATAAATCCATAATAATAACCATAATAGAATCAATGAAAAACCACACCAACTTGGGTGCTCATCAGTGTGCAAATGATAAACTGTGCAAATACAAACAGAAAAAATAATAATAAATAAGCAATAAATATCAAGAAAATGAGATGATGAGTCCTTGAAAGTGAGTCCATAGGTTGTGGGAACATTTCAATGATAGAGCAAGTGAAGTTGAGTGAAGTTACCCCCTTTGGTAATAAGTGCTCCTGAACCTGGTGGCACAATGTGCCGAGGCCCCTGTACCTTCTTCCTGAAGGCAGCAGCAAGAAGAGAGCATAACCTGGGTGGTGGGGGTCCCTGATGATGGATGCAAATGCTGGAGGAACTCAGCAGGCCAGGCAACATCAATGGGAAAAAGTACAGTCAACGTTTCAGGCCAAAACCCTTCAGCAGGACATGATGATGGAATCTGCTTTCCTGCGACAACACTTCGTGCAGAGTGCTCAATGGTGGGATGAGCTTTACCCATGATGGACTAAACTGTATCCATTAATTTTTGCAGGATTTTCCATTCAAGAGCATTGGTTTTTCCATACCAATCTGTGGTGCAGCCAGTCAATATACTCTCCAACACACAGTTAGTCAAAGTTTTAGATGTCATGATGAGCTTTGAAAAATATGGAGCTGGAGTGCTTAAGCAGTCCTATGTTGAGTCCAATGCTGACTTTTAACTCCTGAGATGCCACTGGTGCCAAATTGTATCCACCTCTGCTGTTCCTTGGGATTCATCAGCTGCATGAAGAGGGAGACCCTACTTTATGGGCAACGGCTTATTCTGCATATTCTACTGCCTTGGCTTGGACACAATATCCATGGTCAACGCCGACCAATGGAGGGCCCCAGTCAGTCTAGAGAAGCAGGGTCTATTCTTCCTGGAGTGGGGAGATTAAGAGGCGACATGGTTGAGGTATATAAAATAATGAGGGGTATAGTAGATAGGGTAGACTGCAGGAAACTTTTCCAGAAATCAGAGATCGATAAAACCAGTGGTCATAGATTTAAGGTACGGGGGAAGATATTTGGAGAGATAATAAGGGGAAACTTCTTCAGCCGGAGAGAGGCAAGCATCTGGAATCACTGCATTGTTGATAATTGTCTAGATGAGCACTTGAATCACTAAAGCATAGAAGGCCCAGGAGCAAGTGCAGGAAGATAGAATCAATACCAAAGGCCAGTGTGGATAATTCAGGCCGTATGCTGTACAATTCTATGACTTCTAATGCAAGTCTTCGCTCTTTGGACAAACATCTCTCCACCCAGGAATTAATGTAGTGAATCTTTAGTATATTTCATCAATGCAAATACATTCATCCTTGGGCTGGAATACCAGATTTACACGCAGTATTCCAGATGAGTCACAGTGGTTTTGCTATCAGAAATTTCTATTTCTGTTCTCAAGCCTTCCTTAAATATAAACCAACAAACCATTTATATGCTGTACCTGCATATTAATCCAGTGATTCATGTTCAACACCCAGGTTCCTCCAAAAACAACTTTTCAATAGCTCAATATTTAATAAATACTCTGCTTTTTCCTGTCACCTAAGAAGACAATATCATCTTATTACACATTATAAGATATCAGCTATGTCCTCATCCATTCAATTAACCTACCTAGATCCTTAAGAAACCCTTCATTATTCCAAACACCTTGCATCCTGACACCCAGCTTTGTATCATATTACACATGGTATCTTCATCAAAATCACTAATGTACACTGTGAATGGTTAGGGACTCAGCACTAATCAACTTCCCAAAACAAAAATGTCCCATTGATCCCTACTGTTTGTTGCCTGCACGTTTGCCAGAGCTCAGTTCATACGAGTATATAAACCTGAATTTTGTTTAATAACCTCTCTGTAGCATGTTTTTGAGGGTTCTATTTATTGCAACACATACCCTTGTTCCTTCTCATCTATTCGGCAAGTTACCCATTTCAAAGTCTAACAGCTTTGTCGAACATGATTTCCATCTGTAAATCCTCAAGTACTTCCCCAATTTTAATATTATTTCCAAAGTGCACAATTACTATTTCCTTATGATGCCACTTTTGCTACAACTGATTCAATGTCCAACTGATCTTTATTTCAGTTTTCTCACAGCTGCCTTTCTTTAACAGTGTTTGCATTTATCACACTCCAATGTGTGTTATGGAAACCATGAGGTTTTGAAAGATGACAACAATTGCTTCAGTATCTTCACCTTCCTCTTTCCAGTTACATCAACAGTGTCATCAAGCATCACATACCTCCTCAGTAACCTGCTCACCAAAGCACAGACAACACGAGGAAATCTGCAGATGCTGGAAATGCAAGCAACACACACAAAATGCTGGTGGTACGCAGCAGGCCAAGCAGCATCTATAGGAAGAAGCACTGTTGATGTTTCGGGCCGAGACCCTTCGTCAGGACTAACTGAAAGAAAAGATAGTAAGAGATTTGAAAGTAGGAGGAGGAGGGGAAATTGCAAAATGATAGGAGAAGACTGGAGGCAGTGGGGTGAAGCTGAGAGCTGGAAAGGTGATTGGCAAAAGGGATACAGAGCTGGAGAAGGGAAAGGATCATGGGATGGGAGGCTTAGGGAGAAAGAAAGGGGGAGGGGAGCACCAGAGGGAGATGGAAAACAGGCAGAGTGATGGGCAGAAAGAGAGAAAAAAAAGGAGGGGGGAAAAAACTAAATATATCAGGGATGGGGTAAGGAGAAGAGGAGGGGCATTAACGGAAGTTAGAGAAGTCAATGTTCATGCCATCAGGTTGGAGGCTACCCAGACAGTATATAAGCTGTTGTTCCTCCAACCTGAGTGTGGCCTCATCTCGACAGTAGGGAGGCCATGGTCAGACATATCAGAATGGGAATGGGATGTGGAAATAAAATGTGTGGCAACTGGGAGATCCTGCTTTCTCTGGCAGACAGAGCATAGGTGTTCCGTGAAACGGTCTCCCAGTCTGCGTTGGGTCTCACCAATATATAAAAGGCCACACCGGGAGCACCGGACACAGTATACCACAACAGCTGACTCACAGGTGAAGTGTCGCCTCACCTGGAAGGACTGTCTGGGGCCCCGAATGGTGGTGAGGGAGAAAGTATAAGGGCAGGTGTAGCACTTGTTCCGCTTACAAGGATAAATGCCAGGAGGGAGATCAGTGGGAAGGGATGGGGGTGGGGGGAGAAACGAATGGACAAGGGAAAGCAGAAAGAGGGGGAGAGGGAAAGTTGCGCTTGGTAGTGGGATCCCATTGGAGGTGGTGGAAGTTATGGAGAATTATACACTGGATCTGGAGGCTGGTGGGGTGGTAGGTGAGGAGAAAGGGAACCCTATCCCGAGTGGTGTGGCGGGCAGATGGGGTGAGGGCAGATTTGCGGGAAATGGGAGAGATGCATTTGAGAGCAGAGTTGATGGTGGAAGAAGGGAAGCCCCTTTGTTTAAAAAAGGAAGTCATTTCCTTCATCCTGGAATTAAAAGCCTCATCCTGAGAGCAGATGTGGCAGAGACGGAGAAATTGCAAGAAGGGGATAGCATTTTTACAAGAGACAGGTCAGGAAGAGGAATAGTCCAGGTAGCTGTGAGAGTCTGTAGGCTTATTGTAGATATCAGTAGATAAGCCGTCGCCAGAGATGGAGACAGAAAGATCAAGAAAGGGTGGTGTCGGAAATGGACCAGGTAAATTTGAGGGCAGGGTGAAAGTTGGAGGAAAAGTTAATGAAGTCAACGAGCTCAGCATGCATGCAGGAGGCAGCGCCAGTGCACAGGTTTGGTTTTGTCAGGATCTCCAGAACTCATTATTAACTTGGTCCCATCACGGACCTGAAGAAAACTAAGAACACAACAACAGGGGCCTCAGCGTACAGAGAGATCAGCAAGAAGATCAGGAAAGATCATGGTCAAAGCCAATGAAGAATGAATTAAGAGACAGCGTACAGAGATGGAAGACAGCCAGAACAAGAACAACTTTAAGCAAGCATTTCAGATTGCAAAGGACCTCAGTAAACAGAGACAGTCACGAGTCAGAACCATCCGAGACAAAGAAGGAATCTGTCTCACAGAAGATGAAGACATTCTCAACTGATGGATTGAGCATTGTTCAGACATTTACAACCATCAGACCCATGGAGACACCAGCGTACTCACAAGCCAGGACACATGAAACAATTTTCTAATTCTGCGGGAAGAAGTAGAAGCAGCCGCTGAAGAATGGGAGAGCTGCAAGAATAGACAACATCCCGGCTGAGCTGATAAAACATGGAGGAGAGACAGTGATAGACATCCTCACCAATATCTGCAATAAATCTGGCTGACCGGGAAATGGCCAACACCCTGGACAAAATCACTCATCCCAAGAAAGGCAACTTACAGCAGTGCCAGAATTATAGACCCATAAGTCTTATCAGCCATGCAAGAAAAGTGGATGTTGAAAGTCATCTTGAACAAACTGAAACCACAGTCAGAAGAAATAATCGCCGAAGAGCAGACTGGATTCAGAAGAGGAAGAAGTACAACAGAACTGAGAACCTCTGAGAACTGAGCGGGAAATACAACAAACATCAACAGGACATCTTTCACACGTTCATTGACTTTAAGGAGGTTTTCAACAGGGTGTGGCACAATGCACTCTGGGCCACAATGAAGAGATAAAACCTGGGCCAGAAGATGATCCAAACCATCAAACAGCTCTACACCAAAGTTAGCAGTGCGGTATTTGATCAAGGCACAGTTGGAGAGTGGTTCCACAGAACAGTTAGAGTCGGAAAAGGCTGCCTCCTTTCACCCACACTGTTCAACATTTTCCCGAAGCAAATAAGGACTAGGAAGACCATATCAGCACAGTCGGCATCAGAGGACAGATCATAGCCAACATCAGGTTCACTGGTGATATTGATCAGTTGGCAGGAAATGAGGGTAAATTGGTCTACCTTGTGAACCGTCTGGATGATACATCTACCAGATATGGCGTGGAGGTCAGTGCAGAGAAAACCAAGCGGATGAGAAACAGTGAAGAGCCAGTTCTGACTAAAATCACAGTCAGTAGACAAGAACTAGAGCTGCCAAATGGTTCAAGTATCTTGGTGCCACCATCAACCATGAAGAATCAAAGCCTGAAGACCTTGCAAGGACAGTTCAAACAACCGCAACACTGGCTAAGCTAAAGCCAATCCGCAGAGACAATAATATCGCTCTGAGATCCAAGCTGAAATTCGTACATGCACTTGTGCTCTCCATCTTCTTGTATGCAGGTGACTCTTGGACTTTGACAGCAGAACTGCAAAAGAAGATTCAGGAAGTAGAACTAAGATGCTTCAGAAGGCTCCTCGGCATCTCCTGCACAGACCATGTCTCAAACAATGAAGTACAAAGAACCATCACCCAGCATAGGAGACACTACGAAGGTCTACTGTCCACAGTAAAAAAGAGTTGGTATGGCCACAAGAGCAAGTGGACTCTCAAAGACCATTCTTCAGGGAATAGTGCAGGGGAGAAGAAAAAGGGACAGACAGAGGAAGAAATGGACAGACAACACTGCAGAGTGGACCAGAGAGAGCTTTGCCACAACCCAGGCACTCACCCAGAACCGTGAGAGATGGAGGCTATTGGTGCAGAGCTGTACCATCTGTACAGAGCCCCTCTGACCCAGGTGGGATGCTGGATTCATAGTCATAACCATCGTAGACCAGAGACCTGAATTCTAGAGGTGAGGTGAAAGAGACTGCTCTCGACATTAAGGCGAGATTCCATCATGAGCAGTATCAAGGAAACGTGTGAAGCAAGTCTATTGTCACCACATGTGATCGATATTCACTTATTGCTAACCATAGCTTTCTACTACAGTAGCATGATCTTTCCAAAGGGTCAGAGTTGTTTACGACAAAGTTAAACTGCTAACAACTATTCCTTGTTCACCTTCTTTTTGTAAAAAAGAACAGGTTTTCAGTTCTTAATTTAAGTTGAAAGCAGTAATCTGTTTGAAGTTAAAAGGACACCCGGTTAGCTGATAAGGCATGTGGTTTGCAAAGTGAAGTGACCATCAGAATTCTTGTCTGCATGAGCCAAATACAAGACAATGGGACAATATTAAGTGGCCTACATTAAACCAGGCAACCACAACAAAGTTATTTACTGTACACCATTGTCTTCAGAAGCTTTTAGACCAACTGCGTAAATTACTTTGTTCCAGCAAAGATATCTGGAAAACATTACATGCAGATAATGTCATCCAGTAGCAAGACAATGTTTGTTTGTTTATTTATTTATTGAGATACAACATGGAACAGGTCCTTCTGGTCCTTCGAGCCACATCACCCAGCAACCCCTCAATTTAACCCTAGGCTAATTACTGGACAATTTACAGTAACCAATTAACCTCCCAACTGGTATGTCATTGGACCGTGGGAGGAAACCGGAGCACCCAGAGGAAATCCATGCAGTCACAGGGAGAACGTACAAATTCCTTATAGATAGCAGAGGGCATTGAACACCCAAGTCACTGGTACCATAAAGTGTTGTAATAACCTCTATGCTATCATGCCATAAAATGTAAGGAAGCATTGGGGATGGATAGTACCATCTCAAGAGTACCAGTGACGCCAAGCCATCAAAAGATATATATATATATATATATATATACATTTTTTAAGAAATCAAGGCTCAGATCTGTATTTTTAAATAGTCTATTCCCTAATTTGGGCATGAAATTATGTGGCCATTTAAATACTTTCCTTAATTGAAGTAAAGGTAAAAAGATTTTTCAAAGGTTGCCTTCTGTAAGCAATCATTTCTCAAGGGAGAAATGACCAGTTTGACCGGTTTGAAATCTTACAACATTAGTGACCCCACACAAATTATAGTAAGGCTCTACTTAAATCTATCAAACGGCCACAAAGTTCAAGGCAGAATTGGAAAGTCAGCTGCAGCAATACTCATGTTCAATTCCATCCCTCGACAGACACTTGTGCTGCAGTACCTATAAAGTACACTATATATGCAGTGCACCAGAACAGTTTTCCTTATTTCAAAGCTTCCTCTCAAACTTGTGATCAAGACTGAGAAGAGCACTAATAGAATGGAACACCACCATCACTGCCCACCAAACATTAAACCCTGCTGACTTGTTCCTTCACATCCAATTATCAAATTCCTCCTTAGAACA
The DNA here is from genome assembly GCF_030144855.1 of Hypanus sabinus. Classification (NCBI taxonomy): domain Eukaryota; kingdom Metazoa; phylum Chordata; class Chondrichthyes; order Myliobatiformes; family Dasyatidae; genus Hypanus; species Hypanus sabinus. The sequence goes on along the minus strand of NC_082716.1, from coordinate 40,532,015 downwards.
TCCTCATGCCAAGAATGACAGCAATCTGAAAAGATCAGAATCAATCTTTCGTTATTTTACAGCTGACAAAACTTGACCACCTTCTATGAAAAAATTATTACAGAGAATGAATTTGTCATAATGAGTTTAAAAAATTAGTTTGTCTGATATATTCTCCTATTTTCTCTGCACACCAATAACTTTGTCACAAGTAAACCAACTGAGTCCATGGGAGCAGGTTCTCCTAGAGTGAGGACCCACGTCCTCTGCTTGGCCTTGCAAATGGTATGTAGATATTTATTTGGGAAGTTGGACATAGGTCAGGAATTTACCATCAAAACCCATTAATCTCTACTTTGCCTCTTTATGTTACTGTGATCATCAAATTTAAAACGCTGGCTTTTTATTTTAATATCCAGCTTATTGGGAACAAGCTTCTCACACTGCCACACTTAACAGGCCTTTTCTCCCATGCTGTCTGAGTTCATACTCTGTGATTACTCCCTTTTCTAACTAACTGCTCATCTGGTGCTATTTTTACTCTGAGTTTTTGCAGCCGTCATCACTGTCACTGGACTAATCACCAGCGGTGGCGAACCCAAGTCCCACCAGGAGGTAAACAAGATAGTGGCCTGATGCAATCATAACAACTTAGAGCCAAAAGCTGTAAGGTTCCTCAACATCATTACTTCACAGGATTTCATGTGGGAGAACCACATCTCCTTCATTAGCAAAACAGCTCAGCAGGGAATGTACATCTTTCAGTAGTTGGTAAAATTCCATCTTCCCCAGGATATACTGGTACAGTTCTTTACTGCCATTACAGAGAGTGTCCTCACGTCAGCGATTACTGTCTGGTATGGTGCAACATCCTCTCACACTATACAAAGTCTATAGCATTAGGTCTGCAGTCTACCATCACTGTATGCTTCCAGGTGTAGGAAGTGGGCAGGAAAGGTCATTGTGGACATTTTGACCCTGCAACTGCCTTTTCCCAAAAGCTCTCTTCTGGAAAATTCTATAGGTCTATTAAAACAAAAACTTCACACCAGCTTAAAAGTTTCTTCCCCGAGCTGTTAGTCTGATCAACCATTCTAGTTACCCCCACTTCCCTCTATCTATTACCCCTGTAACTGCATTGCACTGTATACCATTTGTTCTAATGCTGTTTACATTGCAAATACATACTGATAATTATGTATTATTGCACAGTTTATCCCATATCTGTACTTTAAATTTTTTAATGTATTTGTTAATTGTTAATAATTGTTTAATGTATTTTTGTTGCATGTCTTGCTCTGACCAACCATCAAATTCCTAATACATGGAAATATATATGGGGAATAAAGCTGATCCTTGACTGTATTTGCCAGTAATTTAATAACTGAAATCTTGTTGCAACTATCAATGTTATGCATGCAGAATAGGAAAGCATCCCAGCTTCTGGCAGTCATATTAAGCAATGATAGCCTTGGAATTGTGGAGGAAAAAATGTCTTTAAAAAAGCTGATGCTAAAATATAGTTACCCAGGAATATTTCTTAACAATATAGTAATTAGTTTAATACCAATTTTTATTTCAGAGCACTACTAATGGATGTGTGTTAGTTACTTTGCAAGGGAAGTGGAGAATGGAGGCCAATAGTAAACAATTCGACCCTAAAGTTTGATTCTGTCTCTTCTACCAGGTATTTTGTTATCACACTCACATTGAAAATGACATTTGAATAAATTGCTTCAGATACATATTCACATGAGAGAAACAGATGGCTCAGAATGTTACAATAAAGTAAACATCAAGAGATTCCACAAACAGTATAACCTGCATTAACAAACTTCACAACAACATTTCAAAATCTCAGTGCCTGCCACCTATTTTAATGTTCATTAGTCCTGAAAATTAACTTCCTTCAGCTCAAATTTAGCCCTGTAAGAGTCTGGTAAAACTAACAAGGAAAGAGATAGTCTTCAGACTTTCAAGGCTTTTCTTTAGAACATCAAAGGAACTCAGAATATTATGGATTTAAATGGAGAGGGTCTAGTCTGATAAACCTTTCACAGATAAAGGACATTGTGAGACTCTGCAACATAGTTTACTTGAAATTTCAGAAAGCTTTTGATCAGATGAAAGGATTCTAATTAAATTGAAAGCTACACATATCCAGAGAGAAAATAGCATCAGATGAGGAGTTAGTTAGAAAAGGGAATATTCACAAAGTATGAGCTCAGACAGCATGAGAGGAAAGGCCTGTTAAGTGTGACAGTGACAGATGATTTTTGTTCCTATTAAGTTAGATATTAAAAATAAAAGCCAGTATTTTAACTTTGACAATCACAGTACATAATAAGGAAAAGTAGAGATTAATTGGTTAATTGAATTTCATTGCAATGGTAGATTCCTGACCCAAGGCCAACTTCCCAAGTAAATTCCTGCAGACTACTTATAAGGCCAATCAGAGGCATGAATCATCACTGTAGGAGAACCTGTCCACATGGACTCTGTTAAATTTGTTGCATATTTGGTGGATGGCATATCTATTGGCATGATACACATTAGCCTTGAGGAAGTGATCTGTCATCTCCACTGGAGAGGGTTACGGCTCACTGAAGCAAACTCCAGCTAACAAAATTTTCCGATTGGAAGCATGCCAACATTAGGAACTACGATGTCACTAAAGCACTTCTATTATAGATTAAATTAAGGCAGCTCAGAAAGGCTTATATAAAAAATATGAATAATAGTAATAGATTTATCCGACAATCTGTGCCTGCTCAATGCGATATGGCAAGGCAGGATATTAGAATAAAGGAAGAACAATGAAGTATACATTATTATTCCAAGATCATAAAATATTTAATATAAATACAAATAAAGCACTCAAAATGTAACTCAATGCTAAACCATACACATGGTGGCATTAATCTCACATTTGCTGTTGATTGGTAGGGGATTTCATTACTAGTACCAGAAATATTTAAGTAAGCATTATATAAACACATAGACATTACTTTTGATCATACAAATAATGTTGTCTAAATGTGATAACATACCAACACATACACATAACAATCAGTTATATCTTAATGCTAACTGTATGTTTGCAACATCTATGATAAACATGATGGCTATCTTGTATAATCTGTTTAATTCACATTTTATTTATGAGAACCGGTTTACAAGTGAAATATTCTACAGGAAATTGCACTACAAAGCCAAATACCAGGAAAACAAGTATATTCATGGTCTTGATTATTTTCTGCATTATTTTGGCAAGCTATCTGGGATAGTGAGGGCGCCTCCAGATGCCAAGACACTAAATTTTTTTATTTTGTTTTAAGAGTCTTTCCTGTTGACCTATGTTCTGGGACCCAGTTTCTAAACTAGATGAGGTGTTAGCCACCAGTATAGGGAAAGCCTTGTCAGCACAATTGAGGTGGTAGGGAGAAAAAAATCATTTCTGTACTATTCTCAATGGAGAAATGATGGTATTATACAGCACTGTATCCCTGCTACAAAGTTCACTTTTCAAGTCCTTACTCACTATTCCCCAGGTCAATTTTAATTCTTTCCTTACTAAACTTTTGGTTTATGCATATTCTTAGTGTGACTGAAAATTTTTGGGAGCATGTCTCCTAATATGATCTTAATGTCTACAAACTGAATTTCATGAAGGGTCTATACTTGTTCCAAATCTCTCAGAAATAAAATATTGCTAAGCTTCTTATTACCAAAGAATGAAGAGTAATCACATCCTGGGAATGCACAGTAATTGCATTTTATCAATAACTGATTTAGGTATTGAAAAGAACTGGTCTCCTCTTTAAATTGTGCTAATCCTAAATCAAATAGTCTGCATCCATGGCTTAATTAGCAAGAGATTATGTGGAAAAGGGTGTACCTTGTTTTAAATTAAGAATGTATCTGGAGTACTGCCTGCTGTTGACCTCTGCATTTATTTAGTTGCCATCTTTGCAATAAAAGGAAATGTTAAAAAAATTTTGAAGCCCTGCAGTTATTTGGTCTGAATTGCTATTAAAGAAAATAGGGCTTTCAGGATAATGTCAGGTGTAGGTCATTATACACCTTCATTTCACAACCTCAATCAATTAGATAGGCAGAGATTTTTTTCCCTCAACTCCAACCAATTATCAGTAAATGCTGCTTGCTTTTTTAGTTGAATCAATATTAATGAAGTTTAGAGAATACAGCCAGTAGAATGTGTTGCATAAATTATTGAATAACAAATGAAAAGGCTCAATATTGCAGGAGGATTTGCTGTTCTGTCCATGGTAAATAAAAAGAATGAATAACTGGATGAGATGCACTGTATGTTAGGAAATGCTGATTGAATACTAATTAGGTATTTCTGACACATTCCTAAACATACATTTGCATTTATTTAATTTATATATAAGCAAAGAAGACATTTAACCTCCAGAAATTCCCAGCAGTGCACCTTTGTACTTTGAGTATCAATAGCTAATTAAATCAAGTCTATAAACATGACAGAATGTCAATGTAATGTCTTCTATTGGTGTCCGCCAGCAGGTCATCACTCTATTTAAATACCACCCAAACACATTATCCATTGTTGCACTTGTTTTGAATTTTTGTGCCATGATTAAACAACAACATGTACAGCTTTGAATATGTTATCTTGTGTAGCTATTGCCTTCAAGCACGATTTGTTCAATGTTAACCCATGGAAATCAGATGGCACTTCTGATATTTCATCCAAGCCTGTGACAGACATTAGGGAAAAACACTTAGGAAAATTGCTGGTGAATGTAATTTTTAACCCTGCTTTAGCAATGAAGGTCAGGTTTTGTCCAGATTTAGGGAGACACTTTCATCTTAAAATTGCTATTTGTATCTGGGAAAATGGAAGAATCCAATTCCACATAAAATCAGAAAAGCTTTTCTTTATGCAGCCACCTTTGATTTTTCACTCAAAGCAAGGGAACAAATGAAAGAGTTTACTGAAATTAGGATTTATGCAAATAGGTTGAGAGCACACCTTAACTGAAGTTGAAGTTGTCCAGACTTCACTAACTCCAGAACTGGTGAGCTGTAGGGTGAGAATGAGATCAATTTTCTATCACTGTGATCAGACGTTGTGAGAAAAGCATGAAAATACATTCAATAAAACACCAGTGTCTGACCATAGGACTCCATTTTACAGCTTTTTCTGGATAAGTTTAATCTCTCCAATATCCAATTTGTTTGTAGCAACAGAGAGCTACATGGAAGTTCTTTCAGATTTGTTTTGCTATTGCAATTTTACATCACATGGAGTCTACATAAACATACAACTTGCATATATTACATAACAAATGTACGAAAGTTTAAATTCTTGGATGATTTTAACAAGATGGCAGCCATTACAAATCTGTGATAGTTGAAATATTTTGGTAAGGCCTAATCAACAAATATTGCATCTCTTTTTTTCTTCCAGCTGAAATTTCTACTCATTGCTTATTTGCACTCACTAATTTAGCTCAGTGTCCATCTAGTCATTGTCTTCCTGTTCTGTGACGTAATCCTTTGTCTGATGTACGTCAGGTATGTAGTGAAATCAAGATACATCATAAATGCAGAAAATCAGTTACCAACAGAGACTTGAAGCAAGCCTTTCACCCATTCAGTCGAAGCACTCAATGTCAGTTCTTTAAAATCTTCTTTCAATTTGTGAAGGAAGATTTATCTCCCATGAAACAATCCCAATTTCCTCTTACAAGGTCAATACCATACCCAGATATGTGTTCTCATCACTTTTCCTTTAAGATAGCTATCTAATACTTCAGCCAAGCAATAGTTTCTTGGGACCACCATATGATCTTATGTAAGGACTAATTTAAAGTTACCTTCATTCCCAACTTAACATACATACTGTTTCTAGTGAATTGTTGCATATAGTGGCAAGTACAGGATTGCACCAATATCTCCAGGGGTCCATTAAAATCTCCTATAATTAGTTATGTTCTCTAACTCCAGAAACTAATCATAAGAGGAACATGGGAGCTGGAGATACTCATTTTACTCTCGTGAGTCACATTTGATGTAGTGGTGTACTGACGTTTGCCATTCACATACTTTTACATATAACCTGTAATGAATTATGTAGACAAAGAATACTTAATACAAATATATATTTACAATATTGCTCTAATATTACTGAAGTATTAAATGCACAACACTCCTCCCTGCTTAGTTTATAAACTCCATCTCAATAACAGAATGCATCTCAACATTTTACAGTACATGGCCTCCTCTACTGTCAAGATGAAGCCGCACTCAGGTTGGAGGAACAACACCTTATATTCCATCTGGGGAGCCTCCAAACTGATGGCATGAACATTGATTTCTTTAACTTCCGTTAATGCCCCTCCTCCCCTTCTTACCCCATCCCCGATTTATTTATTTCCCCCTTCCTTTTTTTTCTCTCTCTGCCCATCACTCTTTGCCTGTTCTTCATCTCCCTCTGGTGCTCCCCTCCCCCTTTCTTTCTCCCTAGGCCTCCCATCCTATGATCCTTTCCCTTCAGCTCTGTATCCCTTTCGCCAATCACCTTTCCAGCTCTTAGCTTCACCCCACCCCCTCCTGTCTTCTCCTATCATTTCAGATTTCACCCTCCCCCGCCCACTTTCAAATCTCTTACTATCTTTCCTTTCAGTTAGTCCTGACGAAGGGTCTCGGCCCAAAATGTCGACAGTGCTTCTCCCTATAGATGCTGCCTGGCTTGTTGCATTCCACCAGCATTTTGTGTGTGTTGTTTGAATTTCCAGCATCTGTAGATTTCCTCAATTTTTCAGTACTCTTCAGTATACTCTATAATACAACTATTATGTACAGACATCCACAGCTTAGTACATTTTAAATTGTCCCATTTAGGCCGAAAGATTTAAGCGCAGTGTAGGATTTCTTACACTTGTAGGATAACATCTTTCCTGATAGTAGGGGGTGGGGCTACTCTACTTGGCAGGTGAGACGTAGTTGTGAAACATTCTCAGGTTCTGGGGCCTCCTCCTTGCTGCTTGGAGGAGTTGACTCTAGGACTGCAGGAAGTACATCTGATGGTTGCAGATGCCTTCAGTTGCAATCTCTACTGTGTAGGAGAGTGGTCCAGTTAGGTCCTTAATCTTTTCAAGTACCAATTTTTGGTCACAATGGGATTCCTTGCCTGATGAGCCCTCAAGTTGTCTCACTTGTTTATCCTGCATACTCCTTCTACAGTTGGGCTTGAGGAGACCAAAGCAAGAGAGCAAGCAATGACCCAGGAACAGCATAACTGTTGAGTTGTTGGTTGTGGAGAGTGCTGCAATGCTCAAGGAGATTTATAAGCTTCTGATTTTGTGTCAGTGCAGTGTGTTCTGCTGGAATATCTACAAGGTGCATTTCTAGAGGAGTATGTTGAGAACTGATCAGGGAACAAATTACATTAGATGATGCACTGTGCTGCAAAAAAAAGGCGAATAAACTCCTGTAAAGGGCCCCTAAAAAAGATTAACCGTAATATGACTGAATTTTACCTTAAGTTTGAAAGTGATGCAGTCCAACCTGAAACTATTGTTTTCAATCCAAACATAGAAAACTAAGAAGGCATACAGGAGCAATTGAATGGGTAGAACTTATAATGGCAAATATGGAAATGCAGAGGAATTAAGCAAATATTAGAAAGTATTAGAGGCCTTTAGTATTTTTATCTAAGAGATTACAGGAAATTGAAGAGAAGCAGCAGGTGCAGAATACTTGTGTTTTCAGAAAAAGATCCACAAAGGACAGTGAACAGGTACATGAAATTGGGAGTAAAACACCAATATAGTTTTAATATTAACAGATTGAAAGCAAAGTACACGAATAAGCAGGTCTTTCTTAGATTGGCAGGCTGTTGCTAATGGCGTACTACAAGGATCAGTAGCTGAGCAATCCAAATGTAAAAATTGGGAGTTTTCTGATAATAAAAAAAACTATGTGAAAACATGAGTAGTCATGAGAATACTATGAGGCTTCAAGTCAATTAACAGGTTTTCTCATTTTTAGTTACTTATAAAACTAAATTGCAAGCATTTCTACATCTTTTCACTTATATACAAATTTCTACTTTCTACTTATCAGTTCTTAGTTGACATAGCACCCTTATTAAAACATGAACCTGTCTCCTAAACTAATGAGGGCTTTTGTATAGGTTGTTGTGGTGATGTCTATATTTTGATGGAAGTGTTCTGATCGCTGATGTCTGTGAGGGAAGAAATGTAAATATAAGTATATCTGAAAATTGAAAGTTTTGTTATGAGCAAAAAAGAAAATTAAAATACATGAATGTATAGAATTGATGGGACTTTTGGGTTCTGTTATGGTTCATTTCACAATAAACAGCATCAATATTCTTATATAAAAATGGGTACTGCACACTTCTTTGTAACAGTGGTCAGATAGTGTAAAGGAATGTTGCAATGCCCCTGTAAGATGGTGATTCAGGAGATAAGTAATAAATAGTTAAGATGCAAGGAAGCACAGGATAGTTAAATCATGGTGCTTCACTGCACATAAACACCATTCACCCTTTAAGATTGCCTCAGTGTCATCTATTCCATCTCAGTGAGCATTGGCATAGAACAGTAAAGCACAGGAGCAGACTCTTCATCACAATGTTGTGCTGAGCCGATTAGATTAGTAATCAAACGGCCAACTAAACTAATCCCCTCTGCCTACACAATGTCCATATCCTTCTACTTTCCTCTCATTCATGTGCCTATCTAATTATATATATATATATCCACTGGTGTTTGGCTCTATCACCACCCCAGTAGCATGCTCCAGGCACCCACAAACCTCTGTGAAAAAAAACTTGCCCTTCACATCTCTTTTGAAACTACCTATGGAAAGTGTTCAGTAAATGTATGAGAATCATAACTGCAGCAATGATCCTTTTAATGTTGTAACATCATAGTTAAGTAATAATGATCTCAAACAGAAATCTAATCTAGGGTAATGCATATGGCATATAACTATTCTGTGCTTTATGATGATCAATATGGAAATAGAAAATTGATGGATAGCGTGTTCTAGAAGAGCAGCAGAGAGAGAAGAGGTATGACAAACAATGAAACATAATAAATGAGAGGCCTATTATACTTTGACAGAGTATTGTTCAAAATGGAATAGACAGTATACCCTGCAGAAAAAGACCAAAGACTTTTTACTACAGCTAATAATACATGTTCTTTTGAAAAGATTCAAAGAGCAACCTCCTTTTATCAACCCAAATGTGTCATTAAAATTATAGCATTAAGCAAAAGAACAGCGAACTCTGCCTGACTGACTGCGTCTTCAATTTTTAATTGAGGTAAATTAAGGTGATTGAAGTTGCATTGATGCTGCCTAAAGGAGGTTGAAAAGCAGCAGATGAACTCTGATGAATACCTGTCATGTTAGCAAAGATTAAATTAAACAAATTCAATGCATCTGATGTGAATGAGAACTAGTGTCTCAAAATCACTGAATTACCGGTAAATTTAAGAACACAATTACATGAAGCCGCAATCAATTATATCAGTTGACTTCCTTGGAAATAGCTCCATCATTAACTCCATCATTGACGGTCCCAAGCCCAGCTGAAAAAGAGGAAGTTTGGCCAAGGGACTAGCAACCCCATCCCATAAAACCCAAAGCTACGGAAATGCTAACAGAGACTCCGAAGACCTCATTCCTGGGAGAGGAAGGATCTTTGCCGAGAAGATGCATGAAGTCATGTTTTGAAAGCAAAAGCCACAGGGCTGTTCAACTTTCAGCCCAGGACTGAGGACTCAGGTGAGCGGCAGTCGCCGGCCTCTGCTCCAGTAGGGCTTAAGGAGGTTTACTTTTCTGTTGACAAGAGAAATAATTAGAATGATCCCTTGACTTAAATCCCAAACTCATTTTGAAGTCTAAACAACACACACAAAATGCTGGTGGAACGCAGCAGGCCAGACAGCAATTCTATAAGGAGAAGCAGTGTCGACGTTTCCGGCTGAGACCCTTCGTCAGGACTAACTGAAAGGAAAGATACTAAGAGATTTGAAAGTAGGAGGGGGAAATGCAAAATGATAGCAGAAGACCGGAGGGGGTGGGATGAAACTAAGAGCTGGAAAGGTGATTGGCAAAAGTGATACAGAGCTGGAGAAGAGAAAGGATCATGGGACGGGAGGCGTCGGGAGTAAAAGGGAGAGGGGAGTGTGGTAAACTATGTACACCTGTCTGGACACGCCCCTCTGCTGACTGCTCCTGTGGTTCCTCCCACAGACCCCTGTATAAAGGCGATTGGAGGCACTGCTCCCCCCTCAGTCTCTGAGATGCTGTGCTCCATTTTGCTGCTAATAAAAGTCTATCGTTTGCCTCCCATCTCCGAGAGTTATTAATGATGCATCAATTTTATTAGCAGCAATTTTAAAACATGGAGACCATGGACAGATTGGATATTGACCCTCAATCTCCGGAAGCCGACATCACTTTTGAACTCTGGCTTGCATGCTTCCAATCACACCTAGAGGAGATTTGTGTGACCGAGCCTGCCACGATGCACAGAGTTCTCCTTTCCAGGGTCAGTCCGCCAGTCTATGCCCTGATCAGGGACCTGCCAACCTACCAAGGGGCACTGGACGCCCTCAAACGACAATACCTGTGGCTAGTGAACGCCATCTACACGAGACATCACTTACCGACACGGTGGCAGTGGGCCGGAGAGTCGAGCGCTGAGTTTGTCCAGGCCCTACAGACACTCGTGCGGGCCTGCGACTGCAGGGGACTGACGGCGGAACAGCAAGCGGAGCTGCTGGTAAGAGACGCCTTCGTTACGGGGATCAGGTCAGTGTACGTGCGCCAGCGAATGCTGGAACACGCCGATCTTACCTTACATTCGGCGATCGAGCTGGCCGACACGCTGGAGGCCGCTCTGCATGATGCTGATGCTGTCCAGGCACGCAATCTCCCACCAGCCCCACGGACACTGCAGACCCCGCAACTCGCCAGCGAATTGACCTCGGGTGCTGCCAGTTGCGAGTCCGTGAAGTCCCCGCAACCCGCCGGCGAATCGACCTCGGCTGCTGCCAGTCGTAAGTCCACGCAGTGTTACTTCTGCGGACTCGAAAAGCACCCCGAAAACGCTGCCCGGCCCAAGAAGCTACCTGCTCCAGCTGCAGAAAGAAGGGCCACTTTGCCAAGGCCTGTAAATTCAAACCATGAGTGGGGTCGAGCAGCGCCGCATGCGAGGCATTGGGGTCACCATCTTGGTTGCCGCCATCTTGCCTGCCCGCCGCGTGCGAGGCATTGGTGCGGCCATCTTCGTTGGCGCCACCTCGCCCCGCCTCCAACCCACAGGTGCTTACCGGGCACCAAGACAGTGATGCAACTCTGGCCTCCGCGACCCTCGACCAAAGCGCTGCACACCAGTTTGCAAAGTCAATGATGGACATCCTGGTGGAGGGGCACAGGATTAGCTGCCTGTTTGACACGGGCAGCACTGAGAGTTTTATTCACCCGGACACAGTGCAACGCTGAGGACTCGCGACACAGCCGGTAAGCCAGAAGGTCACCATGTCTTCTGGACCGCATTCCACAGACCTCCGGGGGGTGTTGTGTAGCGACATTGGTGGGGCAGGGCACAAAATATCGGGACTTTGCGTTACTGGTCATGCCTCAACTATGTGCCCTGGTGCTACTGGGGCTTGACTTCCAGAGCCACCTGAAAAGTGTGACAATGGAGTATGATGGGCCCCTTCCACCAATCACTGTAAAAAATCCTCAGTTTTGTGGAACTTCGTCATATACCCCACTACTGACCACACACACACACCGACCCGCACATCCCACCCAGCACCATGCCAACAGCCGCGCTACTGACACCACTTGCAGCCTCTCCACCCTCAAGATCCCTTCCCCACCGCTGTTTGCCAACCTGACCCCCAACTGTAAACCTGTGGCAACTAAAAGCAGGAGGTACAGTGCGGGGGACAGGGCCTTCATTGAGTCGGAGGTGCAGTGGCTGCTCAGGGAGGAGATCATTGAGCCAAGCATAAGTCCTTGGAGGGCCCAGGTGGTTGTTGTTCGGACCGGGCATAGGATGACAAAGGGTCTCAGCCCGAAACGTCGACAGTGCTTCTCCTTATAGATGCTGCTTGGTCTGCTGTTCTCCACCAGCATTTTGTGTGTGTTGTTTGAATTTCCAGCATCTGCAGATTTCCTCGTGTTTGCTCATTTTAAAGTCTTACAACTTGAACCATAATTTTGTATAAAACAAATACTTAAATGAAACAATGTAGAAAGATGAACTGGACCTAGTAACAGGCTAAGAAACCAAATGTGGCAAAACTAAAGGGTTGGCTCTTGCAGGAGTTGTGACTTTAAATATGAAATTTCTATTCTAAGTGAAGACCAGAGTGGTAATGGGTACAGCCAATAGGATTTATGAACATTTGGAGAGGTATAATATGATTAGGAATAGTTAGCATGGCTTTGTCAAGGGCAGGTTGCACCTTACAAGCCTGATTGAATTTTTTAAGGATGTAGGGTATATGGATTTCAGCAAGACATTTGATAAGGTACCCCATGCAAGGCTTATTGAGAAAGTAAGGAGGCATGGGATCCAAGGGGACATTGCTTTGTGGATCCAGAACTGGCTTGCCCACAGAAGGCAAAGAGTGGTTGTAGACGGGTCATATTCTGCATGGAGTTCGGTAAGCAGCAGGGTGCTTCAGGGATCTGTTCTGGGACCCTTACTCTTCATGATTTTTATAAATGACCTGGATGAGGAAGTGGAGGGATGGGTTATTAAGTTTGCTGATGACACAAAGGTTGGGGGTGTTGTGGATAGTGTGGAGGGCTGTCAGAGGTTACAGCGGGACATTGGTAGGATGCAAAACTGGGCTGAGAAATGGCAGATGGAGTTCAACCCAGATAAGTGTGAAGTGGTTCATGTTGGTAGGTCAAATATGATAGTAGAATATAGTATTAATGGTAAGACTCTTGGCAGTATGGAGGATCATAGGGATCTTGGGGTCCGAGTCCATAGGACACTCAAAGCAGCTGTGCAGGTTGACTCTGTGGTTAAGGCGGCATAGGGGGTATTGGCCTTCATCAATCGTGGAATTGAATTTAGAAGCCGAGAGGTAATGTTGCAGCTATATAGGACCCTGGTCAGACCCCACTTGGGAGTACTATGCTCAGTTCACTACAGGAAGGATGTGGAAGCCATAGAAAGGGTGCAGAGGAGATTTACAAGGATGTTGCCTGGATTGGGGAGCATTCCTTATGGAAACAGGTTGAGTGAATTCGGCCTTTTCTCCTTGGAGCAATGGAGGATGAGAGGTGTATAAGATGATGAGAGGCTTTGATCGTGTGGATAGTCGGAGGCTTCTTCCCAGGGTTGAAATGATTGCCACAGGAGGACACAGGTTTAAGGTGCTGAGGGGTAGGTACAGAGGAGATGTCAGGGGTAAGTTTTTTACGCAAAGAGTGGTGAGTGTGTGGAATGGGCTGCCAGCAACAATAGTGGATGCTGATATGATAGGGTCTTTTAAGAGACTTTTGGATAGGTCTATGGTGCTTAGAAAAATAGAGGGCTATGAGTAAGCCTAGTAATTTCTAAGGTAGGGACATGTTTGGCAAACAAAGCTTCACCTCATCCCTGCCTTAACTAGGCAATGCCCCATTTTTAAACAGGGATCCTTCATTCCATCTTCTCCCACAAAAGGAAACAACTTCTTCACATCCACTCTATAAAGATTCTCAAGACCACCAACCAGCAGGTCACTATCTCCCAGACAATAGTGACCTCATTTTTTCCAGTAGTTACTCCCCTAAATATCTGGCCTTTTGGTTTCCCAGCCACTTCTGCCCCCTGCCTAATGTTCCTATCCAGCAAGCTACATTTCAACCCACCAAATTCATTTCTTCCTACCTTGCACCCAGCTTTCTCCCCTTACCTAACCCTTTCTACTTATGTTTGCAGTATCCCTGATGCCTACTGGGCCTCAGATGGAGTATATGATTTAAGTGTATGTCACTCATAACAGTGGCATAACTCCTCCAGGCTGTGTCACTTAAAAGGTTTTAGATCCATTGCAACTTCCAGGTTAAAATCAGATTCCTTCTATGGCAGTAAAATCCTCTCACATTGTTAATCCTTATCCTTTAACATCAGAGATCAAACTGTTATTGCTAACACTATCAATGCAGATCTTACAGCAACCACTATAAATCAGTATATTAGCTTTTATAGTAAGCACTGCTGTAATTCTGACCTAATCATTGCAATATGTAGTTCCAGATGTGAATTCAAAATTAATTAATTTGGAAATGCATCCAAGTTACAATGTTCATTCCATCATCTCTTGACTATCTTTGACATCCATGACCAGAATTAATGATTGAAGCAAAGATCATGTCAAATTTAAGAATAGATTCAATACACAAGGGAAGGATAATCATTACTTTGCTCCATGAATCTGTGAATCTAGACTTTTTCTGCTTGTTGCAACAATACCTCTGGATCACTCTCATCAACGTAGCATTTCTTCTTTCATCCTTTTGATCCACTTGAATGTATATTTTTAATCTTTACTTGGTCCAAAATCATCTTATTCAATATAAAGATTAATTTTTCAAGGAAAACCTACACCTCATCTATTTTCATTTAAGTTTGAGATTGCTTTCTTTACTGACTGGTGGTAGCTATGTTTCATATTATTTCTGTGAACATGACTTAGATGGAAATTTTATTTTGGGTGAAGAGTACAACTGTGTGTATCGTATGGTCTAAACACAGAGGGGAAAAATAGGCATAATTAGAACATAGAACAGTACAGCACAGGAATGGGCCCTTTGGCCTAAAGTGTTGAGTAAACCAATTAAATTGGTAATCAAATGGCTAAATAAACTAATCCTTTCTGCCTACACAATGTTCATATCCTTTAATTTTCCTCACATTCATGTTCCCATCTGAAATGCCTATATAAATTCTTAACTAAAATCCTATATATACTCTGTCACATCGAGTGCACACCAAACACCCAAGTATCCAAGTAATCATTGTCAATGTCGCCAATGACACGCCAGTGGTGAGGCTCATCATCAGCAGCAATGAGACGGCTTACAGAGAGGAAGTGGAAGAGCTCAAGGCCAGATGGCAGGCAAATAACCTCTTCCTTAACGTCAACAAGGTGGTTATTTGCTTCTGGAGAACTTTACTGCCCTCTTTACATCATGGCACAGCAACAGAAACAGCAAGAAGTTTCAAACTCCTGGGAGTGCGCATCTCATACAACCTCTCATGGTCACAGGAGACATCAGGCACAGGCAGGAATGCTCACCAATGCCTCTACTTTCTGAGGAGGCTGAAGAGAGTTGAATGCTCACAGTACAGAGAATCCCAACAAGCTGCATCACTACTTGGTACAGAAACTGCATGGCAGTGGATAGGTAGGCTATACGATGAATCCCTGACACTAGCCTACCCGCTATCAAAGACATACAGAAATGTGCCATTAATAAAGCAAGTATCATGAAGAATCCCACCCACCTTCCTCATGGACTCTCTTCAGGGAGGAGGCTACACAACAGTAAGGCTGATCAACACTTCCAACCATTAAACCACCCCCTCAACACTCCCAACCTCCTCTATTTTATTATTTCCTGTCAGTCACCTTATGTACAGACACTATTACGCATAGTGTCACTTTATGGACATACAATCAATGTATATGAGTTATTGTATGTATTCATATTTATAGCTTTTTAATTAATAATTACTATTATGTTCTTTATCCTTTGGGGTTTTTTTGTGCTGCATTAAATCTGGAGTAACAATATTTTGTTCTCCTTTACAAATAAGTGCAGAAAATTACATTAAGCAATCTTGAATCTTTAAGTCATATCCTCATATATTAGCAATTTAACCAATATCAGACCTTTCAACCAAACAAATGAGTTTTACTTTTTAAATCAATAAAACCAAATAGCCAGCAGATCAGAAAGAATCTACTAAGAGAGACAGAAGAACTCTGACCTGCAGAAGGAAATTGATTGTTTCTCTCTAAACCTTCCCTTTCAGATTTGTTAAGTGTTTTGTGCTTTAATTCTGGATTTGTACATTCACAGTATTATGCACATGCACACTTCACGATTACATTGCCAAAGAATTCATAACAATGCAGACAGAGAGAGGAGAAAAATTATGACAAAATATGTTTAGATCTGAAAAAAAAGATTGAGCATTGTCAGTAACAGTGATGTTAAAAAAAGAACGAGAAACATCACAAAAATCAGTTGGCTAGCTGGACAAAGGCTGTACAAAAGTCAAACCTTATTCAGACTACCTTTGATAAATTATGCTCTCTGAATTCATCAATGTTAGTTATTCAAATGTGGCAGAGGAAATCAGTTCCATCAAGCTAACTATACAGTCTTCATCAAAACCCCAAAATGATTCTCAGTGGAAGCACACAACACTATCTATCACAGCTGGTCAATGATTGAAATAGAAAGCTTTCTTCCCAAAAGCATAACCATTCTTACATAGATGCATGTGACATTTGGACTGCCACAGAACTAAGGTTAAGTTGTCTCAATCAATCTTTTATTACTCTTCACTCACTGGATTTCATTCTTATGCAAATTTAACAGATTTCTTGACCACCATTATATCTGATAAGATATTAGAGCTTGTGTGGCGTGTTGCAGCTGTCATTAATCAAGAAATTTGATTTTGAATCTAGCTGTCTTACTTCTACCTTCTCATCTATGTCAATGGAAGAGAGAAGTATTGAATTACATTTATTTTACATGACAGGGATTACAGGAAATTTTCAGTTAATCGGCTCGTGATGAGATATTTTGCCTGCAGTGATTATGTTAATTTTATGCAGGAAACTTGAAGCAATACACTGAAGTTTCCAGATTTGTTTTGAAAAATTTATTATACGTTTTCAAGGCAACTGCAAGTCCAAAAGACCAGTCAAAAAGTAGACACAAGGAAATCTGCAGATGCTGGAAATTCAAGCAACACACCACTATATTAGTTACCTCTGAACCTGAGTGTATATAGTACTAGATGAGCTATAAGATAGGGAATTGGGTGATGGGGATTGATGTAAAAAGTGTCAAGGTGGAGTCGAGCAGAACTATCGTATCCCTTTTCTAATGATCAATTAATGGATCAATTAAAGAGCAACCAATTTAAAACAATATCCAGCATAGCATGGGAGGCTATTCTGCCTTCATATCTGGGATGTCACCGTCACAAGCAATCTATTTTGCTTGAACTTGAATTTGTCTTAGTCTTTTGTTCCTTCCTAATAACACAGAAAAACCTAACTGTTTTAATGTCCATCTGTAGTAAGTGTTTATTTAATTGATTATACATGTTCCTCAATTTATTTTCACAAAAATATTGTTGTTCTGTTTCCTCTTAAGATTATTAGTCTCAAATCTTCATGGACAACCTGTTTGCACTTGAGCAGCAGCTTTCCACTCTGTAGATTTACCTCAGGCTTTATTGGCATCATTCTCAAGGTTAGAGTTCAACATTCAAATAAACTTTAGGATTTTTAACAAAAAAATAAATTTATATAGGCTCTTTCATAAGCACTTCATAGCTAATTAAGTATTTCTGAAGCCTAGTCACTTCCTAAATGTTCAAAATACATGGCAAAACTCTAACCATATGTTGAAGACCAACAACAAATTCAACTAGACTCTCTATGTTGCAAGCTATTTAATTTTCTCTGCCCTGAAGTGAGGACAAGATGGACAGTCCTCAGTTGGAAAAATATTCTGGCATGGCTCCAGAGGACTGGAAAATTGCAAATATCACTCCACTCCTCAAGAAGGGAAGGAGGCAGGAAAAAGGAAATTACAGGCCAGTCAGTCTGACCGCAGTGGTTGGAAAGATATTGGAGTCAATTGTTAAGAATGTGTTTTAGGGGTACTTGGAGCCACATGAAAAAATAGGCAGGTCAGCATGGTTTACTTCAGGGAAAATTTTGCATGACAGATCTGTTAGAATTCTTTGAGGAAATAACAAGCAGAATAGACAAAGAAGAATTGGTGGATGGTGTGTACTTTGACTTTCAAAAGGCCTTTGATGTGATGCTAAGCATGAGACTGTTTAACAAGATCCCACGAATTACAGCAAAGATACCAGCATGGATAGGGCTTTGGGGGATTGGCAGAAGGCAAAGAGAAGGAATAAAGGGAGCCTTTGCTGACTGGCTGACAGTGACTAGTGGTCTTCCACAGGGGTTCAGTGTTGGGAAAACTCCTTTTTACATTGTATGTTGATGATTTGGATGAAGGAATTGATGGCTTTATGGCCAAATTTGCAAATGATACAGATAGGTGGAGCAAGTAGTGTTGAGGAAGCAGGGAGGTTGCAGAAGGACTTGGAGAAGATTAGGATAATGTGCAAAGGAACAGCAAATGGATACAGTGTTGGGAAATGTATTGTCATGCACTTTGACAGCAGGAATAAAAGAATAAACTATTTTCTAAATGGGGAGAAAATTCAAAACTCTGAGGTGCAAATGGACTTGGGAGTCTACGTTCAGGATTCCCTAAAAGATCCAGAAAAAGATGGCACCATCAAACAATGCTATCAAAGGTGACATCCTCAAGCCAGTTCACAAAACAACTCCTTTCACTTCTTTGACGTCTTCTTTATATTTCAGGAGTGGTTCTGCTACTGTTGGAGCCTGGTCTCTACATTCTGGCAGTGTGTTTTCGGGCCAGTTGGGCAATCTGCTGCTTTGCTGTCTCCGAGAGGATTCCACGAGGCTGTGAGCAGAGTGTGTGGCAGGAAGGCCAGGAATACAGGAGGTTGGGGCACGAACCTGTGATCAACTTCATCTTTCACCGATCTCACCAACTAAAGCAGGAAGGAAAATTGAAATCATCGAGGCGAAGGTAGAGAACAATCAAATGTTCAGCACCATCTACCAGCCTCTCACCTGCTACTGCCGGAAGAGGCTATCTACATGTGGTGATTTCTCTCTCTCCCTCTCTGCTCGTGAGAAAATTTCCTTGCATTC
Organism: Hypanus sabinus; assembly: GCF_030144855.1. Taxonomy (NCBI): domain Eukaryota; kingdom Metazoa; phylum Chordata; class Chondrichthyes; order Myliobatiformes; family Dasyatidae; genus Hypanus; species Hypanus sabinus. The sequence goes on along the minus strand of NC_082716.1, from coordinate 40,512,978 downwards.
AAGTGATCTCCCTCCCCCTCAGATGATTGTGCTGAATCAACGGTTAATCACTACAGTTTGTCGACTTGAACTTTAATTCAGGTTTATGATGTGTTCTAGTTCTGGTCATTCATTTTTTAAATTATTTTACTTTTGGCTGATTTTGAATTGGGGCAGCCTTCAGGTAATGATTTTTGATTTTGGGTAATTTTTGAATTGGGGCAGCACTGAGCTGAACAGAAGTTTGCCGTTTGACTTCGTGTTTTATATTCTGTGTTTTCACTCATCGTTTCTCGCTACCATTTGCACCATTCTTTTTTAATACATGGAGGGGTTCTTTGATGTTTTTCTTTATACAGGTTGGTTCCATGGTTCTTTGTTTCATTGCTATCTGTGGCAAGAAGACTTTCAGGGTTGTCTACTGCATACATATTTTGATAATAAATGCACTTTGAATCTTTAAAGGTTAACTTGCAGATTGAGTTGGTGGTGAGGTTGGCAAATGCAATGTTAGCATTCATTTTGAGAGGACTAGAATATAAAAGCAAGGATGTAGTGCTGAGGCTTTATGAGACACACTTGCAGTATTGAGAGCAATTTGGGGCCCCTTATATAAGAAAAGATGTGCTGACATTGGAGAAAGGTCAGAGGAGGTTCATGGGAATGAGAGGCTTATCAAATGAGGGGCAATTGATGGCTCTGGCCCTTTACTCACTGGAATTTAGGAAATGATGGAGGATCTCATTGAAACCAATCAAATGTTGAAAGGCCTAAATAGAGTAGATGTGGAGAAGGTATTTCCTCTGGTGGGGGAGTCTAGGACTGAGGGTGCAGCCTCAGAATAAAGGGACTCCGTTTAGAGAAGAATTTCTTTAGCCAGAGTATGGTGAATCTGTGAAAGTCATTGCCAGAGAAGGCTATGGATATCGGGTCATTAGGTGTATTTAAGGCAGGGGTTGATACTGTAGGTTCTTGATTAGTCAGGATGTGAAGGTTATGTGGAGAAGACAGAAGAATCCGGTTGAGAGGATCACCATGAAGAAATGATGGAACAGACATGATGGGCTGAATGGCCTAATTCTATGCCTCATGGGCTTATGGTCTTAAAATCTGAAAAGTAAAATAATTCAGCTATTGCAGGAACATTTTCTGAATATCCACTACAGAAAATATACATCCAAACAAAATATTATTAGGAATTACTAATTTTTTTTTTGATGCAGCGGTTTGCAGTGCTCTCTTTGAAGTCTCACTCAAAGGTCAATACATTACCCTGATTTGAAGCATTCTCTTGATTTGCTATGTCTAATGGTAAAACTCTTGGCAGTGTGGAGGATCAGAGGGATCTTGGGGTCCGAGTCCGTTGGACACTCAAAGCTGCTACACAGGTTGACTCTGTGGTTAAGAAGGCATACGGTGCATTGGCCTTCATCAATCTTGGGATTGAGTTTAAGAGCTGAGAGGTAATATTGCATCTATATAGAACCCTGGTCAGACCCCACTTGGAGTTCTGTGCTCAATTCTGGTCGCCTCACTATGGGAAGGACATGGAAACCATAGAAAGGGTGCAGAGATTTACAAGGATGTTGCCTGGATTGCGGAGCATGTCTTATGAGAATAGGTTGAGTGAACTCAGCCTTTTCTTTTTGCCGCAACGGAGGATGAGAGGTGACTTGATAGAAGTGTGTAAGATAATGAGAGGCATTGATCGTGTGGATAGTCAGAGGCTTCCCCCCCCCCCCACCCCAAGGATGAAATGGCTAGCACGAGAGGGCATATTTTTAAGGTGCTTGGAAGAGGAGATGCCAGGGGTAAGTTTTTTTTACGCAGAGAGTGTGAGTGCGTGAAATGGGCTGCCAGCGGCGGTGGTAGGGGTGGAAACGATAGGGTATTTTAAGAGTCTAATGGATGGGAGCTTAGAAAAATAGAAGCCTATGGGTAAAGCCTAGGTAGTTCTAAGGTAGGGATATGTTCGGCAGAGCTTTGTGAGCCGAAGAGCCTGTATTGTGCTGTATGTTTTCTATGTTTCTATGTTAATATTTAAATCATTATTCAGTAATGCATGCAAGATGCATTTTCTGTACATTAATAATTATGTATTGAGCTAAAAGTTCATATCAGCTCTGTAAAAAGGTAAATTCTGAAGAACATATTGAAAAGCAGCTACCATTAATCATGACCCTCTCTGTCTGTTGTTTTCTGCACTGATCCTTCTGACTCATTACAAAAATTTGTCTCCTTTCTATAGGATGCAACTGAAAATAGTTCAAAGATTAGACACTTCCAACAGTGTCCTTGCTTAACTTAGACCCCTATAGAAGACACCACTAGATTAATAGCATCACAATCAGCTGTTGGTTTAAAATTGATTACCGTTTGACTTCAATGGACATGAAGTATGAGTTAACCAAAAATTAGTAGAATTAGATGCATTATTCAATTTCCAAGAATCACATGACAGTGATAACAATAATCTTCTCTCAATTACCATTCACTATAACTCATTGTGGTATATCGATGGAAGGGAAACATACATGATCACAAAAGCCAATACTTTTCAATACAGATCAACCTCAAGCTCATCTACTAAAATATACTAACATAATAGAAGTAACTGGTAACATTCAAGAGAAAACATTACACACCAGACAAGGGACACCAACAAAATGAAATGAGACAATTGTGGGAATATGTGGACAAATACAAACATTCAATGCAGGCTAGAAATTAATTCCTTTAGAAAGAGCCATAGAGTCACAGAGCACTACAATACATAAATAGGTCCTTCTGCCCATTGCCAATCACACCCATGGTTGATTCAAGGGGGCGTAATTTTGAGGGGAAATGTACAGGGGGTGGCCAGAGATAACACAGAGAGTACAGGGTGCATGGAACATGCAGCCAGGGATGGTGGTAGAGGCAAAGACATTTGGGACACTTAACAAATTCTTGCATTGGCACGTTGCTGATTGAAAAATGGATGGCTATGAAGGAGGGGAGGGTTAGATTGATCTTAGAATGGGTTAAAAGGTCAGCACAACATCATGGATCAAAGGGACGGTACTGTGCTATAACATTCTATGATCTATACTTCTCCCAGATGTTGCAATTGAGCCTGCATCCACGACTTCACCTGGCAGCTCATTCCACACACCCACCGCCCTCTGATTTAAGTAGTTCCCCTTTAGGTTCCCATTAAATATTTCACCTTTCACCCTTAACTTGTGGCCTCTAGTTCTCATCTCATCCAACCTGCGTAAAAAGCTTGCCTGTCTGTCTAGGTACCATATCCGATGGGGACATTGGTGACCATGGTTTTCCATACAGATCTATCCCTTGTTCTTTGGATGACTTCCATTTCCTCGATGTGTAGCCACCTGGCTAGGCTTTTGATGTACATAAGCCGAGGTCTTCCTCTAGGTTTGCTCCCCTCGATCTTTCCAGAGAGAATGAGTTTTTCTAGTTCATCTTTCCACATGATGCATCCCAGGAATCTGAGTTGTCGTTCTCTTATTGTTGGTATGAGTGATCTAACTGCCTGGGCTCTTCTGAGAACTTCTCCATTTGATGTGTGTGTGGTCCATGATATTTTTAACATTCTCCTGTAGAACCAGAATTCAACTGCTTCTAGTCTCTTTTCCATTGCTGGGGAAATGGTCCAGCATTCACTTCCATAAGTATTCTATTTTTAGTGTAGATGCTCATCTTTCTGTCTGTTAATATGGTCTTCAATTTCTGAAAAGCTTCTTTCACCATTGTTATTCTGTATTTGATATCTGTGTCACACCTGCTATCACTTGTTATTTAACTGCCAAGATGTCTAAATTTGTTGGCTTTGTTCACTGTAATAATACTCCTCATAATTTTGCATACCTCAATCAAATCTCCCCTCATTCTCCAAAACACCAGGGAATAAAGTCCAAATCTATTCAACTTTTCCTCAAACTTAGGATCTTAAGTCCTGGCAAAATCCTATTAAATTTTCTTTTATACTGTTTCAATATTATTTACAGTGCCTATAAAAAGTATCCTCTCCCACACCCCAGAAGTTTTCATGTTTTAATGTTTTACAACATTGAACCACAGTAAATTTGGCTTATTTGATTCTGTTCAACAGAGGAAGAATCTTTTGTGTCAAAGTGAAAACAGATCTCTACAAAGTGATCTAAATTAATTATAAATATAAAACACAAAATAATTGTTTGTATAAGTATTCACCTCCCCTTTAATATGACACATGAATAATCACTGGTGCAGCCAACTGGTTTATAAGTCACATAATTAGTTAAATGGGGATCTGTTTTTGGAGACCTTTGTGCAGTCCAGGTGTTTCAACTGATTTTAGTAAAAATACACCTATATCTGGAAGGTCAAACTGCTGGTGGGTCAGTATTCTGGCAAAAACTACCCCAGGAAGACAAAAGAACACTCCAAGCAATTCTGCCAAAAGGTTACTGAAAAGCACAAGTCAGGAGATGGTTACAAGAAAATTTTCAAGTCACTTAATATCTCTTGGAGTACAGTTAAATCAATCATCAAGAAATGGAAAGAATATGGCACAGCTGTAAATCTGCTGGGAGCAGATAGTCCTCAAAAACTGAGTGGCAGTGCAAGAAGGGGACTAATGAGGGAGATCTCTGATAACTCTGGAGAAGATACAAGCTTCAGCAGTTGAGATGGGAGAGGGAGCACATACAACAACTGTTGTCAAGGTGCCTTACCAATCACATCTTTATGTGACAAGGGGAAAGCCACTGTTGAAAAAAAATTCACATGAATTCAGAGCTCGACTTTGCCAGAAGGCACGTGGGAGACTCTGAAATCAGCTGGAAGACGGTTCTATGGTCCGATGAAACCAAAATTGAGCTTTTGGCCATCAGATTAAATACGATGTTTGGCGTAAGCCAAACCACACAGCATCAAAAACACACCGTCTCTACCATAACGCATGGTGGTGGCTACATCATGCCGTGGGGATGCTTCACTGCAGCAGGCCCTGGAAGACTTTCGAAGGGAGAGGGTAAAAATGAATGCAGCAAAATACAGAGAAACCCTGAAGGAAAACCTGAGGCAATCTGCAAGAGAACTGTGACTTGGGAGAGGATTTGTTTTCTAGCAAGGCAATAACACCAGGCGTAAAGCCAAAACTAAACAGGAATGGCTTAAAACAACTAAGTAATGTCCTGGACTTGCCAGGTCAAGGTCCAGACCAAAATCCAATTGAGAATTTGTGGCTGGACTTGAAAAGGTCTGTTCACTCACTTACCCCATGCAATCTGACAGAGCTTTAGCAGTTTTGTGATGGGGAAAAATTGCAGGGTCCAGATGTGCAAAGCTGATGGAGCTCTGTCCACATAGATTCAGGGCTGTAATTGCTGCCAAAGGTGCATCTACTAAATATTGACTTGAAGGGGGTGAATACTGATTTAATCTATTATTTTGTGTTTCAAATTTGTAATTAATTTAGATCACTTTGTAAAGATCCGTTTTCACTTTGACATGAAAGAGTTTTTTTCTGTTGATCAGTGTCAAAAAAGCCTAATTAAATCCACTTTGATTCAATGTTGTAAAGCAATATAATATGAAAACTTCTGCTGGGAGGGGAGGGTGAATACTTTTTATAGGCACTGTACATACTTCCTGTAGGTCAGTGACCAAAACTGCACACAATACTTCAAATGTGGCCTCTGACCAATGTCTTATACAATTTGAACATAACATCCCAACACCTGTACTCAATACTCTGATGTATATGAAGGCCAGCATGCCAAAAGTTCACTTTATGACCTGATCTGCCTGTGGAACCACATTCAAGAAATTATGGATCTGTATTTCCAGATTCTTCTGTTCTACTGCACCCCTCAGTGCCCTATCATTAACTGTGTAAGTCCTAGCCCAGTTAACACAGAAACATAGAAAACCTACAGCACAATACAGGCCCTTCAGCCCATAAAGTTGCGCCAAACATGTCCCTACCTCAGAAATTACTAGGCTTACCTATAGCCTTCTATTTTACTAAGCTCCATGTACCTACCTAAAAGCCTCTTAAAAGACCCTATCGTATCCGTCTCCACCACCGTTGCCTGCAGCCCATTCCACGCACTCCCGCTCTGAGTAAAAACTTAACCTCTGACATCTCCTTTGTACCTACTCCCCAGCACCTTAAATCTGTGTCCTCTTGTGGCAACCATTTCAGCCCTGGGGAAAAGCCTCTGACTATCCACACAATCAATGCCTCTCATCATCTTATACACCTCTATGAGGTCACCTCTCATCCTTCTTCGCTCAAGGAGAAAAGGCCCAGTTTACTCAACCTATTCTCATAAGGCATGCTCCCCAATCCAGGCAACATCCTTGTAAATCTCCTCTGTACCCTTTCTATGGCTTCCACATCCTTCCTGTAGTGAGGTGACCAGAACTGAGCACAGTACTCCAAGTGGGGTCTGACCAGGGTCCTACATAGGTGAGCGTCCAATGGACTCAGGACCCCAAGATCCCTCTGATCCGCCACACTGCCAAGAGTCTTACCATTAATACTATATTCCGCCATCATATTGGACCTACCAAAATGTACCACTTCACACTTATCTGGGTTGAACTCCATCTGCCACTTCTCAGCCCAGTTTTGCATCCTATCAATGTCCCGCAGTAACCTCCTCATCCAGGTCATTTATAAAAATCACAAAGAGTAAGCGTCCCAGAATGGATCCCTGAGGCACCCCACTGCTGACCGACTTCCATGCAGAATATGACCCATCTATAACCACTCTTTGCCTTCTGTGGGCAAGCCAGATCTGGATCCACAATGCAATGTCCCCTTGGATCCAATGCCTTCTTACTTTCTCAATAAGCCTTGCATGGGTTACCTTCTCAAATGCCTTGCTGAAATCCAAATGTTTTACATCTTCCTTCATCAAAGTGTTTAGTCACATCCTCAAAAAATTCAATCAGGCTCGTAAGGCACGACTTACCCTTGACAAAGTCGTGCTGACTATTCCTAATCACATTATATCTCTCCAAATATTCATAAATTCTGCCCCTCAGGATCTTCTCCATCAGCTTACTAACCACTGAGGTAAGACTCACTGGTCTATAATTTCCTGGTCTATCTCTTCTCCCTTTCTTGAATAAAGGAACAACATTTGCAACCCTTCAAACCTCTGGAACCTCTCCCGTCCCTATTGATGATGCAAAGATCATCGCCAGAGGCTCAGCAAACTCTTCCCTTGCCTCCCACGGTAGCCTAGGGTACATCTCATCCAGGCTCGGTGACTTATCCAACTTGATGCTTTCCAAAAGCTCCAGCACACCCTCTTTCTAACCACTCAAGCTTTTCAGTCTGCTGCAAGTCATCACTATTATCACCAAGAGCCTTTTCCCTAGTGAATACTGAAGTAAAGTATTCATTAAGTACCTCTGCTATTTCCTCTGGTTCCATACACATTTTCCCACTGTCACATTTGATAGGTCCTATTCTTTCATATCTTATCCTAACATTACCTAGCTCTCTGAACATTTTGTAAGCTTTTCTTTTCTTCTTAACCAGATTTATTACAGCCTTTGTACACCACGTTCCTGCACTCTACCATAACTTCTGTCTCATTGGAAAGTACCTATGCAGAACTTCACACAATATTCCCTGAACATTTGCCACATTTCTTCCATACATTTCCTTGACAGCATCTGTTTCCAATTTAAGCTTCCAATTTCCTGCCTGATAGCCTCATAATTCCACTTACTCCAATTAAACACTTCTCTAACTTGTCTGTTCCTATCTCTCTCTAATGCTATGGCAAAGGAGATAGAATTGTGATCACTATCTCCAGAATGCTCTCCCACTGAGAGATCTGACACCTGACCAGGTTCAGTTCCCAATACCAAATCAAGTACAGCCTCTCCTCTTGTAGTCTTATCTACATATTGTGCCAAGAAACCTTCCTGAACACACCTAACAAACTCCACTCCATCTAAACCCCTTGGTGTAGGGAGATGCCAATCTGTATTTGGGAAATTAAAATCTCCCATCATGACAACTAATTACACCTTTCCAGGACCTGTTTCCCTATCTGCTCCTCGATATCCCTGTTACTATTGGGCAGCCTATAAAAAACACCCAGTAAAGTTATTGACTCCTTCCTGTTCCTAATCTCCATCCAGAGACTCTGTAGACAATCCCTCCATGGTGTCCACCTTTTCTGCAGCCATGACACTATCTCTGATCAACAGTGGCATGCCCCCACCTCTTTTGCCTCCCTCCCTGTCCTTTGTGAAATATCTAAAACCCAACACTTGAAGTAACCAATCCTGTCCCTGAGCCATCCAAGTCTCTGTAATGGCCACCACATCATAAGTCCAAGTACTGATCCACAATCTAAGCTCATTGGCTTTGTTCACAACACTTCTTGCATTAAGATAGATATATCCCAAACCTTTGGTCTGAGTGTGTCCCTTCTCTATCAACTGGCTTTCCTTCCTCACATGCTGTCTCCTATCTTTCTCTATTTGAGACCCAGATGCCTCTTCCCCAGTCTCTTCAGTTTGGGACTTGAGAACATTTCTATCACATACAAACGTTTGATTTCTGTCTACACAAGCAGGCCTTGCATGACCTTTATCCTCCTCCACCTCACTATCTGCTCTAACACTCTGGTTCCCCTTCCCCTACAAATCTAGTTTAAACCCCCCCGGAGCAGCACTAACCAACCTACCCACAAGAATATTAGTCCCCCTTCCAGTTCAGGTGCAAACCATCCCATCGGAACAGGTCCCACCTTCCCTGGAACAAAACCCAATTGTCCAGAAACATAAATCCCTCATTCCTGCACCATCTCCTTAGCCACGTATTTAGCTGCATTATCTTCCTATTTCTAGCCTCACTAGCATGTGGCAAGGGTAGCAATCCTGAGATTGCAACCCTTGAGGTCCTCTCCTTCAACTTTGCACCTAACTCCCTAAATTCTCTTTGCAGGACCTCTTCCTTCTTCTTATCCACGTCATTGGTCCCTACATGGACCACGACATCTGGCTGCTCACCCTCCGTCCTGAGAATACCGAGATCTCGATCTGAGATATCGTGGACCCCGGCACCAGGGAGGCAACAGGCCATCCCAGATTCTCGATCTCTCCCACAGAACCTCTTATCTGTCCCCCTAATTATCGATTTATCACTACTGCTCTCCTCTTTTCCCTCCTTCCTTTCTGAGCTGAGTGTCCAGTCTCGTGCCAGAGACATGATCACTGCAACTTGTCCCTGTAGCTCGTCCCCACCAACAGTATCCAAAACATTATACTTATTGTTGATGGGAATGGCCACAGGGGTGCTCTATTCTTCCTGTCTATTCGCCTTCCCTCTCCTGACAGTCACTCAGCTACCTGCCTCCTGACCTTTAGGGGTGGCTATCTCCCTGAAACTCCTGTCTGTTTTTGCCTCTGCCTCACGAATGATCCGAAGTTCATCCAGCTCCAGTTCCTTAACTCAGTTTGTCAGGAGCTGCAGCTGGCTGCACCTTTTACAGGTGTAGTCATCACAGACAACTGTGCTGTCCCTGACTTCCCACATCCTGCATACGAAGCAATGGACTGCCCTAACTGCTGCCTCTATTACCGACTTCTAAGTTAATTAAATTAATTAAAGGAACTTACCCAGCCTTACCTCATTTGGAGCAAGCTCATCCTCATCCTCTCAACTCCACTCCTACCCTGAGCCACTCACACCACTGGCCGCTCCTCTTCAGTTACCCGTCCTTTTATTTGTCCCTGCCAATTATCTCACGATCCCTTTGCTCCTCCTCTTCCTGCTGCAACGGTTTCTCGATCACATTTGACTTATAAATTCACACGACTATACATTGCGATGGAGTAATAATGCAAAGATTTTTACTCCTTCATGTTCTAGAATGTAGGTAAGATTTAAATAAATAAATAAACAAACAGTTCTCAGGGTCTACTAGAGGTCTCCTTGGCTTCTCACATCCCACAAGTGGTGCACGCTACAATCCTGTTCTTCCCACTACTCTGACTGTGCAATACAATGGAAATAAACTTACCTTGGCTTCCTCTATCTTGTTGAAGCTTCTTGAGCCAAAGCTTCAGCTTCCCACTCCAGCTGCACCTCTCCTACAATGGCTGGTCTTCTTAAACCTAATTTTTTTTATTGCCAAGTGCCTAATAGCCCACTTGATCTTAAGCTCTGCAGAAAGTCCTGACAGTCTTTATTCGCTTTTCAAATCTGGCACATTTCTCAGATGAATACATATAACTGTAAAGGAGAAATATAATTAGGAAATTTGCAAAATGGAAATGATAATGACTGTAGCAGTGATCATCCTGAACAGCATGTCATTAACTGTTAAAGAAGAATAAATAATATGGTCAAACCAAGAGCTACCTGCTAATAGGTTATCAAACATTTCTTTACTGTCCAGAATGCAGCAACAGTACAGTAGCAGTCAATACATGTAGGAATAGAGCTCCCTAACTTTTAAGCTTGAAGGAAACAATATGAATGAAGGAATATAAATCATGTGCAGGCAGGAGGGATTAGTTTGCCATCGTGCTTCACTGAGAGTAGCAGATTTTAGCTACCCTCCCCCCCAAAATCATTTCTTAATTGGCATTGTTAAGATTTACCCAATGCTTTAAATTGCCCAGTGAACCCAATAACTGTAGAGGGAAGGCAGGAATTGAGGCATGATGAGAGAGTAAGCAGAAGAACCATCCCCAATGAATGAGGCATGTGGTAACTGAGGTCACAGTGAGTTAAATGGGAATGTGGCAAACATCACCTTATGAGCCAGACACTGAATCACTGGGATTTCTAAATACCCAGATAGCAGCGAAATGAAGGAAGATAAAAGAGACTATTGCCAAATAGGATATAGTACAAAATCAATTTTTTAAAAATCTGAGAGTTAAACTTGCTTTCATTGCCAAGGGAATGTTGATAATATCCATTTAATAATTTTCTTTTTCTGCAGACATGCAAAAAGTAAGCAATTGATACAGTGGGACATTTCAATATAATCAGTGTACACAGATAAGAGGTGTTCTATGGTAACTTAGTGCTCAGCTGAGAGATCGTTTGGCATTTCACTAAATCATGCTATTGAGCTTTAGAAAAAATGGTCACATCATGACTAAGACAACTGTGCTGCTCCAAAGAGCGCTATATTATGTCATTCTTACCCTCGGCCATTAGGCTATATAATGAGTCAACCTATAGCCGAGGAAATGATGTTTGAGGTAACTTGCTTTTTACTTTCTTTCTACTTTTCTTCTCATATCTATATCTGTGCACTACTGTGACACTGTAATTTCCTTTGGGATCAATGAAGAATTTATCTATTACTTACCTCAGAGGTCTCACTAATGGTTGCTCAATATTCTAGGTCTGAGTTAACATGAAAGTCCCATTTGTATGCAACCCTTCAGAAAATAGGAGCCCAAAGTTTGTATCATGGTAAAGGTCAAGGCTTCAATGATTTTTGCTGTATGCTTTCACACATTACTGAGAAGAAATAAGGTGTGAGAGAATGGACCATATTAGATTGGAAATATATGTCAAATAATTCAAGTTTATTTTGATTGCATTAGAATTGACTGAATTCTGAAACAACTGAAAATGTTGAAGTCAAAGCATTTTTGTACTGAGTTGTCTCACATTACACACAACTTAATACTGTCCATGCAAATTAAGTTATGCAAATTATTACTAAGTTGCTCACCTACAAATTGTATAGTCTCAAGACATTGCAACTTTATAGACTGTATATAGTGCATAACTGTATGACCATCTAATAAATGTAAGTGTGTAACATCTGTATATTAAAAAAACGTCATGTACTCAAGGAAGTTAAGTACTTTGTGGTTAAAAAATGGATACAAAATGCTTAGAAAACAAACACATACTGTAGTTTTCCCAAATTGGCAAAAATCATTTAAAGAAAATAACGCTTAAATACACAAAAAATTATTTTCTTTTCACGGCAGTAAACACAACCCTTTTATTTCAAGTATTTTCCTCATTATCTTTGAATGAAAACATTATAGCAATAAAGAAGTTCAGTCAGATGCACTGCAAGTATAGGTTCCAGAGTGCCCATAAAGTCCACAGCTTATTTTTTACTAGTTTTGTTTTTATATAAAAAAATCAAACACAGCAATTAAAATTTAGTCAGTATTAATAATCACTGACAGTCTAACTTACTCAGTTCAACTAACTGACACATTTAGCTGAATGTAGCTAAAACAAAGCAATCTAAGATTGTTAGTCTAACTAAAGCTCCACTTCTATTAGTGCAATATATTATTAACAAAAACATGATACAAGTTGAACAGAGGAGTTACACCAAACAAGTTCTGCACATCAGCTGAAACCCAACACAAAATTTATTGCTGTCATGGGAAGTTTTAAGAGTGATGCAAGAGATATAAAAATATGAATTAATGGATCTTGTATATTAATTAGCTTACTAAATTTGTATCATATTAAATTCTGTATGTTTGAAGGGAATGGGTTAAAGCCAACATGCAATAAATCAGAACACAAAAATGCTTACTGCACCACAGTTGGTGGTGATTATGTGTTGATTAAATACTAAAATGTTTTTTAATGCTTTCCTCTAATTGTGAAAGCATTTCCATTACACATTCACTACATCCCTCCAAGACAAAATATCTATGTGGCACAAACCCATAAAGACATCCAAGACTGTCATGTGTATATTTACAATAAATAAGATACATTAATACAAAAAAAAAGAAAAATTACATTACAATCTTGAAGCACTCTGCAGGAATGTATTACTTTGCATAGTGACGAAATACATTACAGAGCTAAGGATTCAGGCAACTTTCTAACAATAATGAATCCTGTAAATTGTAAAGCATAAGCCTTGATCACGGCTTTGTTGGCAAACTTGTCCTGTACATCAGAGGACCTGTTTGCTATAAATGCAGAAAATAGAGACATTTTGTAAATGGGAATCGGTTAAATATGAAAATGTAGAAAATAGAGGTGACAAATAAGCTAAATGATTTGATGCACTCATGTTCATTATGGCATTTCTCATCGAATCACAGTGTATGCAGAAATTATCATCCGCTTTGCTTCTTTCAAAAGATTGTTGGTCCAACATAAAATCAAAATTGACGTTAGCAAAAAAGAAAAATAACTCCTAATACACTGATTGCTAGCTCACTTTGGCAACACGAGCATTGTGTCCAAAACTGAATTTAGTGTTAAGGATATGCTAAACTATTCACAAATACCTTACTGACTGTCTTTTTGGAACTGTAAAAGGAAATAAAGTCAAACATGTAGCTTTAAGGAGCTTTCAAAAGAATTTTTTTAGTTAGATCCAGATGACCACTTGTATACAACGGGAACGTTCCAATTATGTTTTCTAATTATCACGTAAATTTCTGTGATAACTGGGAATCTTGTCCTTTCTTGTCTACAGGTTGTTTAGTTTTGAATTGACAGCTCCCAGATCGATCTTTCTCACATTTTCCCACGCAGGATTGTTGTTCTCTTGATAACGAACTTCCTGTAGTATCCTGCAAAACTCTTTGTTCACTTAATACTCCTGTGACTTGGTCAGGTTTTAACAAAGATCCACAAAGAATGACCTTTTCTTCAAATTGTGATTTTACATTTGCAGGCAATGATGAGGGCACAGCTGTGCTTTGAAATGTGGTAAACTGTGACACTGGCTTTTCATTCCTAGCCATCAATTCTTCTGATCCTAATTCTTTCCTCCTCTCAGCCTCTGTTATTCCAGGGATAGCCAATTTCACTGGACCCAGCACATTTTTGGCAACAGTAGCTAAATGGGAAACAAAAGGTGTTTTAGCAAAGCTAACTGGAGAATATCTTGAGCCAGTGCTTTCCATGCTGAAGGCAAGTTGACTTTTAGTGAGCATCTCTTCATTTTCTTTTAATCTTTGCTCACATTGGCTTAGTTTTCCTTCTACTTCCCCAATAGTGGATTGGTTAATTGCTTCTAGACACTTTACATTATTTGACCGAAGAGGCTTTTCGCTAATTCCAAATGGATCTTTTTGTTTATTTGCACTCTGTCCTTTGATCTCATCCTTTGTTGTGCTTTCAGTTCCGGTGTCCAACTTCTTCAGATCTTCAGTTTTCTTGGATGGCTTTGAAGTTTGAGGACATCCTGATCTGAGAAGTAAATTGTCAGCTATAGGGGAATAGCATGCAATTAGTTTATCAGTTGCTTCTGAAAGTTTCTGATGTGCATCCTTTGATATGTGCATTATTTGATTAAGAGGACTACTGTCATTATTCTTGCTAGATTCTAACAAACTGGTTTGAACACCTTGTTGTATTTTGAATGATGCTGCCTTTCCAAGCATTTGGCTTGGTGCTTCCTTCAGTGCTTTTTGCATTAATGTAGTCTTGGAGGAGTCATTCTTTGTAGTGGCAATATCTAGCACAGGTTGCTTTGTTTCAACGGCTTTTAAGTTATTGGAATCTGTTTTAAGCTGGCCATTCTTGTGGAATCCAGAAGCTGCATGTTCTAACATGGGTTTTTCTACATGTGTTGTGTTGATTGTACAATCCTCTGATTGATAAAGTTCTCCCATTTTATGTGGTATTGTACTGTCCAATATGGTTCTCCCAACATTGTGCTCTGGAAGCAGAGCTAAGTTCATTTCTTTAGCCTCACAAACAAATGCAGAACTGAGGTCATCTTCTGAAGAATCCCTACTTCCTGTTTTATGTGAGACACAACCTAGCTCATCTAAATTTGAATCTTCTTTTTGAATATAGGGCCACTGCAACTTCTTTCTTGCTTGATGGTCTTCTGAACCTTCATCACTTTCATCTTCAGAGACATCTACCTCACGAATAGCATCCTGCTTTTGTAGTGCTTCTCTCCTTTCTGCCCTGTCATGTCTTATTGCTACTAATTTGTCATTGAGCTTTCCCCGATTCATTCCTTCTGAATGCTCCTGCCTTCCAATTTTTCTAGCAGCAGGTTGCTTTAGAGTTCCCTTTTCTGCAGGGCCAAGTTTACTGCCTGACGATTCACTGGCAGACTCCTGTAAACTCTGTAGACTGGGGTCCCTCTGCAGCATTTCCTTCTTGAATTCAGAATGTGATATATCCAGGCTATGCTTTCGGGAAGATGACAACTTCTTTTCTGATGATAAAGTGGCAGCCAATTTTTCAGCAGACTGTACTCTTTTTAATAATGGTGATCTTGGTGGTTCAGCACTTTTGGGCCTGGAGATCTGCCTGACTAATGGTGGTGACGAATGTAATTTCACTGGGAATGATTGTGCTGCATTTGAACTACCCAGAGAATGTGAAGGTAATGGAGATGGGGAGCGCTGAGGCGAAGTTGGTTGTGGAGTAGGTGACGGAGTACGAGCAAGTGGAGAGAGAGGGATGTTTCCTGCAGACTTGCGTCTTGGTGATCTATACTGCCGTTGAAGCTTAGGTGCCAGTCCTTGGAGAGAACTTGGACGAATGTGACCAGAACTAGCTGGAGAATTGGGTACACTGGAATTGGGAGAGCTGCTCTGAGATGAATTGCCGGCAACTAGAAACAAGGAGAAGGAAATAGCATATTAGCACTAATAGTAATCAACTACAGGTTTCATTAAATATTGATTTTGGAAGAAAATTATCAAAAACTATTCAAGGAGACTTACAATAATAAAATGCCATTGCAAACTAATTTTTATACCAAAATACAAACGGAATGAGCACCATATATCGAGTAACCAATTTTCATGCTCTTTTGGGGGAAAGTAGTTTGCTTTTGGGCAAAGGAGTTGAAAGAAACTCACTTTCAGCATTTCAAATCACAAAAGGGTGTCTTTAAAATAGTATATTTATTTTTTCTTCTCACTATGTTCCTCACCCAGTTAGTGTTAAGAGGACAAATAAAAGATCAAATGTAGGGGCCAGATCACTCGATTTTTAGTTGGTGGTTCCATCTAGATAGGAATTGGGATTGGTTTATTATTGTCATATTAGCAGTGAAAAATTTGTTTTGCACATTTTCCATACAGATCAATCAATACATTATACAGTGCATCAGGTAGTACAAGGTATATCAATAACAAATGTAGTGTATCTTTCATCCTGTTCTGGACTTCTGCATCTACAGCAAGAAAGTAGAAGATATGCTGGAGGTCAGATGACAGTGCATCTAATCAGCATGATTGGCGGTAGTTACATAATGTACTGAGCTCAGGACATGATACAGTTCATATATGGCCCATATCTTTTGTGGCTGACATTTTTAATTAATTTATGGGGTACAGATATTTAATAATAGAGTCAGAGAGATACAGCATAGAAACAGACCCTCTGTGCTGACCATCATTTGGAGTTATGTGGTAGCAATGACGGAAGCCAGTAACACATTATTCATGATCCTTTTCAATGGGTTGCAAATACCATTGCTATAAGCACAAATGGAATTGTCCAAATACAAATTATTCAAAAGAAAACAATTGCTATTTCTTCAGAATTATCGAACTAGCAACATTAACTCACATGATGACTTTCTGATGAAATCAATAGTTCAAAAGTAATCAGAAATGACCATAAACTGCTGGTGCACTGTCAGTTTTAAAATTAACAGTGATAAAAACATACCACTGAGAAAAAAACAAATAGATATGAGTTCTTCAATTACTCTACATAAAAGGAAGTTGTCTCATTTTCAGTGAATATAAAGACATACAATTTATTATGATGCAAGTAAGATGAGGGAAAATAAGTTTCTTGGAATCCAGAACAATTCTTTGACCTTGCTGCTTTGCACAGCAAATAATACTGAATTTTCCAGTTTCAACAATCTAAGACAATCTGGCAATTTGTTTTTTTTTGTGTGATCTGATTCACAAGTTATTACTGAAATCTTAAATTGAAGAAACAAAATGACTTCAAACAGCATGTTCTACAATTATCACAGTGCAAACTTACTTTATACATGTAAAATAAAAACACTTTTCAGAGTTTAAAACTAATGAAATATGATCACATTCCACGAGTTTATCCATCTTAACTGAATACCAATTTTGACCTGAAATGAGGAAAGCATTTAATTTGACATCTGGCCATTACATTCAAGCCTTGGTAGAGTTACTGCTTCGTAATACTTGCAAAGAGTTGAAGTTTCCAAAGTTTCCTGACTCTCTATTGAATTATAGATCCTTTTGTTTTCTCTTTAATAAATTTGGGTTTATGAGTCATCTGGTCAACATACTGATCAGCCTTTAATCATGTTGAAAATAAAGTTGATCCTATCTTTTAGCCACCCTCTGATATTTTAATATTTTATGGCATCCTCACATCTGTTTTCATCTGCTTTCTTCTTTACGGATTAAATTCTTTGAGGTACCCCAGACTTTGGTGATCTTAAAATAGGGCATGTAGTTTGTTACGTTTTGTATAATTACAGTTATCCACACATTAAAGGGGTTTGTATTTAACACTTCTGTTAGCGCGTGTCCTAGTGGGCAAGGCATCAGACTAGTAACCTGGAGGTCACTGGTTTGAGCCTCAGCTGAGGCAGCGTGTTTGTTTCCTTGAGCAAGGCACTTAACAACACATTGCTCTGCAACGTTACTGGTGCCAAGCTGCATGGGTCCTCGTGCCCTTCCCTTGAACAACATCGGTGGCGTGGAGAGGGGAAGGCCTGCAGCTTGGGCAACTGCCAGTCTCCCATACAACCCTGCCCAGGCCTGCGCCCTGGAAACTCCAGGCGCAGATCCATGGTCTCTCGAGACCGATGGATGCCACCTAAATTTAACATTTTTGGGAAAAAATGATTCCTAATTTGTCTGTAACAGAAAATATATTAATGGATAATCAGGCTAGATGTGCATTTAAGTCTGTAATGAAACTTGAGCATAACATGTTCTGATTCATAGTAGTATAGTGCAAATTTTATTGATGGTCAATTACGGACAATTACCAGACGATAACTGGGATTTTGCAAGAAAGGATACTTCACAAAACTAGGGAATCATAGTTTTGGCTTGGGAATCAATGGCTTGGGAGAAGGTGGTCAGCATTTCCAACACAGTGGAGTACACAAATAGATTCAGAAGTACATAAAGTATGTGAGAATTACAATAAATGAATTTCATACAACAAAAAGCACATAGAAGCTCTAATCAATTAATTATATCATTTCATTGGAATTTTTGATGTGCACTGATACCATCTTAATGCATGATCCAAGTATCCAACATAAATCATTTCAGACTATTGAAACAAGACATTAACATCAACCATCCACAAAGTGGTCTGCAGTTTTTCTTGGAGTAAATCAAACTTTTGCTTGCTGTTTCAACCACCTTTTTTGTTACCATTCAATGTTCCCTCATCTTCCATAATTAATTTATTTTTACTTTGACTATATTTACTCAATTACCAATATTGCAATCAATTCGTATTACCATTCAAAAGATACTCTGGTATAAGACATAAAGTCAGGAGATTGAAAACTTAATAAGAATAGTATATTTAAAAAACAATCTAGAAGCCAGGAAGGCCTGAGAGATTTTACCAGGCCAATAGCATTCAGCACGACAGTCCAGCAGAGTTATTACAACGCGGTTGTGTTGAGCACCTAAAGCAGTCAATTTAAATTTAACCTGCAATGCCTTCACTTCTATTTTTAGACTATATATTTGACTGCTGATATACTTGAAAACAGTAGGATATTTGAAGAAAAATTTTGTACTAAATTGTTCTAGAAAGTCATTTAACTCGAGAGATGCAAAAAAAGCAATGCATGATTTACTCCAACCTCAATCGCACCCCAAGGAGGCACACGTACCAGCTTAAAAACACTTATCCATTCCAAACAAACAAAGGAGTGCCAGGGAAAATATTGATGTAAGCTTCTATCAGCAAGAAAGCATAATTTCTGTATTATTACGTTCCTAAGAAATTCAAGACTATTTTAAATCAAGACAATTATCTTAAGTCAAGGCAATACAGATTAAAGTGAGCAATTTTTTTTAAAAAAGAATGAGTTATATTTAGTTTTCGAAAGTATAAGATTTCAAATAAAGAAAGGAGATCTACCTGAATGCGTAGAATCTGCTGCGGACCTATAATTCTGTGTTGGTGAGCGAGGGGAAAGATTGTGCGTTGGTGAACCTGGCACACTTTCGCTCGATGAAAGCGATCGATTCAGAGAGGACAAACTCCGACTTGTATGTAGCAATGAGGCTTGTTTTGTAATCTTGCGAAAGAGGGAATTTCTCTTCTTACTGTAAATTAAAAAAAATTAAAAACACAGGCATAACATTACAAACTACAAAAAATAAAAGGAACTCAGAAATGTTCTGATTAATATCAGGGACCATTCACTAGAGTACAGTTGACAGATGACCATCAAACTTCTAAGAATGCCATTATGAATTGCACATTAACATGGTGACAACAGTAGACCAAGCCATCAAAGTGATACCGAAGAGGAACTTGCAATACTCTCAGAGATCTCACTGACAAAGAAGCTGGATGCAGCCATTAGATCTATTGTGAAAATAGTACTGTAATTATCTACCATAAATGTCAACCATATTTCCAGGAAACTAACACACAATTACAGTGCCCTTAAAAAGGATTCACCTCCCTTGGAAGTTTTCATGTTTTATTGTTTTACAACATTGAATCACAGTGGATATAATTTGGCTTTTTCTGACACTGATCAATAGAAAAAAAAATCTTTTGTGTCAAAGTGAAAACAGATCTCTACAATGTGATCTAAATTAATTACAAATATTAACCACTACATAATTGATTGCATAAGTTTTCATCCCATTTAATATGACACACAAAATCATCATTCATGCCACCAATTGATTTTAGTAGTTACATAATTAGTGAAATGGACATCACCGTGTATATTCAAGGTGTTTCAATTGATTATAGTAAAAATACTATATGTTTATATAGTAAATATCTTTTATATAGTAAAAATATACTATATTTTTACTATATAAAAATCCTGTATCTGGAAGGTCCAACTGCTAGAGAGTCAGTATCCTGGCAAAAACCACACCATGAAGACAAAAGAACACTCCAAGCAACTCTGCCAAAGGGGTACTGAAAAGCACAAGTCAGGAGATGGTTACAAGAAAATTTCCAAGTCACTGAATATCTCTTGGAGTACAATTTGTAGTCAATCATCAAGAAATTGAAAGAATATGGCACAGCTGTAAATCTGTCTGGAGCAGGCCATCCTTAAAAACTGAGTGACCATGCAAGAATGGGATTAGTCCGTGAGACCACCAAGAGACCTATGACAACTCTGGAGAAGTTGCAAGCTATAGTAGCTGAGCTGGGAGAGGCTGCGCATACAAATGTTGCAGGGTGCTTTGACAGTCGCAGCTTTATAGGAGAATGGCAAAGAAAAAGCCACTGTTGAAAAAAAAACTCACATGAAATCTCCACTAGAGTTTGTCAGAAGGCATGTGGGAGACTCTGAAGTCAGCTGGAAAAGGGTTCAGTGTTCTTATGAAACCAAAATTGAACTTTTTGGCCATCAGACTATGTTTGGCGTAAGCCAAACTCCGCAGGTAATCAAAAACACACCATCTCTACCATGAAGCACGGTGGTGGCTGCATCATGCCGTGGGGATGCTTCACTGCAGCAGGCCCTGGAAAGCTTGTGAAGATAGAGGGTGAAATGAATGCAGCATAATACAGGGAAATCCTGGAAGAAAACCTGATGCAGTCTGCAAGAGAACCGCGACCTGAGAGAAGATTTGTGTTCCAGCAAGACAATAACCCCAAGCACGAAGCCAAAGTTACCCAGGAATAGCTTAAAAACAACAAAGTTAATGTCCTAGAGTGGCCAAGTCAGGGTCCAGACTTCAATCCAATTGGGAATTTGTGACTAGACTTGAAAAGTGCTGTTCAGTCATGATCTGCATGCATTGACAGCGCTTGAGCAGTTTCGTAAAGAATGGGGAAAAATTGCAGTGTCCACATGTGCAAAGCTGATAGAGATCTATCCACACAGATTCAAGGCTGTAATTGCTGCCAAAGGTGCATCCACTAAATACTGACTTGAAGCAGGTGAATGCTTATGCAATCAATAATGTTGTTTTTGTATTTAAATCTTACATCTATCCCACAATTTGGGGGAGCAAAAATCTTTGCCTTATGACTCTGTTGCAATGTACAGAAGTGTGAATTTAATAGAATTCACTATTAGAAAGCTGTCCCATAGACTGCTGGTCCTGGCTTTAATGCTGCTGTACCATTTGCCAGACAGAAGCAGTTGAAACAGTTTATGGTCGGGTGACTGGTGTCCCCAATGATCTTCCAGGCTTTCTTTCTGTACCTGCTGCTATAAATGTCCTCAATGGAGGGAAGATCACAACCACAGATATGCTGGGCTGGCCGTAGCACTCTCTGCAGTACCTAGTGATCAAGGTTGGTGCAGCTCCCATACCAGGAGGTGATACAACCAGTGTGCTCTCAATGTTGCCCCTGTAAAAGGTCTTGAGGAATTGGGGGCCTATGCCGAACTTCTTCAGTCACCTGAGGTAGAAAGGACACATTGACACGAAAGAGTCCTTTTCTGCTGATTAGTGTATTTGTATATAAAAAAACAAATTAAATTCTGCAAAACAATAAAACATGAAAACTTCCGGAAGATGGAGGGGTGAATACTTTTTATAGGCACGGTATAACACAAGTTTATATAGTCTTCCTATTGTATCACATTGCAAATCTTCCAGATATAGACTATCACAACAAGGAACTGAACAAATACTATACAAAATAACATGAAAGAAACTGGTCATTCAAACTTTGGCCTTCACAAATGAAGAACAATGCACATTATTGGGTGCGAATACAATGGAAATTTCTGTTGAATAAAAATCTGAAGCAGTTATTTAACGGAGAAATTTACTGCAGACCTGGTCATCATTCAACATACCATATCCATGCTTAGCAAAAAAAAAGCTGTTCAAACGAATCTCAGTTCCAAAACAATAGACTTGTAGCCACATTCTATTGTGGTTCAAATGGGATTAAGATTTTGCTCTTCACTACTCTGTTTGACAGTGAACTTTAAATCTACACCGTGCTTATCCTCAGAACCCTTCTAATCATTCTATCTTAGTTTTGATTTTCAGCACACACGTCCCTCCCACCATCCTGTTACCAACCACCATAAATTATGTCCATTAATAATTCATATGCAATCAATTACAGCAAAAATGAAAAACTACCCTGCTCATGTCAATCAGGATTAAATAGGCAGAATTACTATGGTGATTATTTCAGCTTTTTGGGGAACAATACCTGTCTTGGCCATCTTTTGTTTTACTCTTCTTATTCCTCCTTGCCATCTTTGACTTGTGTGTAGATCGCCGAGCTGGCCCAACCTTGATTGATGTATTCTCAAAAGGAGTTGTTGATATTGAAACCTTGTTTCCACTCTGCTCATTGGAAATATTTTTTTTTATTTTTTGTATCTTTGAATTTAATTTTAAATATACATTATTCTACATTAAGTACTGACATCGGTTCAGAGATTTAAATACCACAACATGGTAAACATCTTAAGATACTGTTACAAGAAGAGTAGTCCAAAACAATTTCTAAACATTTTATATAGATTTTGATTTGGGGTAGTTTTAAACCATTAAAAAATTCAAATCAATCCAATTGGCCAAATTTTGACATTTACATATAGTTTAATGCTAACAGTTTCCACAGTGCAGTTCTTTTTCATCCATGCAGAGCAGTAAAACAAAGACTACCCAGTTATTGGAGAGCTATAACTTTCAAGCAAAGTGATAGTCCTAATAACGTAAGAAAATAGCAGGAGTCAGCTACCTGTTGGAAATATCTTTCTAAAAAAATGTCTGCTTCTTCTTTAAATACCTTTAATAATCTTGTCTCCACAACACACTGAGGCAGAGAGCACCAGAGATACATTACTTTTACAAGCTTTTCCCATGCACATCAGTTTCTAAAGATTTTCCCTAAATTTTTAACCATCTTCATTCAGATGCTTTGACTAATCCAAGCACCTCTATATAAAACCTTCAATGCCTCCAAGGTTCTTAGACTTTTCAGTAAGATTACCCCTCAATCTTCCAAACTTTTTAGTTACCTGTGATAGCAATATGGTGCCCACGACAATTTTCACATTTTACTGTCTCATCTTCTAAATTTAAAATATATTGGATGTTTTGAGATCATCTATAAAACATTGTGCATCATGCTAAATCAAAAGAAAAATGCCAAAACCTGTTAACAATTATCAAAAATAAAAAAGGGAATAAAATTATTTATCCCTTTTGTAATTACTGTGTTAACTTTCTTCTGGTGCAATACTGTATATTACCTTACCAACTCACCCAATTTGTAGATGCAGAAAATTGGAAGGTTAGCAGAATAAATACCTCTTTCTCTGTAAATTCTAACAGTATGGTAGAATTTCAATTGACCAAACCAAAATTAAGAGAAAAGAGAATTCAAGGCAAGTCAGGGAAATTATAACAGAAAAGCACAAATCTGGAGAAGGGTACAAGACCACCTCAAAGGCACCGAGCATAAATTAGATGTCAGTGCAGTCCACCACACTGCCCAGGTCACACTGTCCCTCTAAACTTAGTCATGGAGAGGAATGGCACTTGTAAGAGAGGCTAATACCATGCCAACAGTCATTCTGAGTGAGCAGCAGAAGTCAGTGGCTGTAACTGGAGATGAAGATCATGTCTCCACAATCTCCAAGGCCTGGTACAAAAAGGGGATTTATGGAAGAGTGGCAAGGAAAATACCCTGGCTTAAAAAAAATGCACACCCTTGCCCATTACGACTTTGCAATGTGTCACTTAGAAGGTACTGTAAAGATGTGAAAGGAGGTCTTATGGTCGGCTGAGACTTAACATTAGGTGACACTTGTGGCATAAATCTAATACTGTGCATCAGCCAGGTAACACAATCCCTGCTGTAAAGTATGGTGGTGGTAGCATCATGCTATGGGGATGCTTTTCAGTATCAGGGACTGGAAATCTAGTCAGGATTGATGGGAAGATGAATGCTGCTAAATATAGAGAGATCCTAGATAAAAGCCTGCTAGTCTTACCAGAAAGCGCAAACTGGGGAGGAAGTTCATCTTTCAGCAGGACAATGACCTGCCAGAGTAACCATGGAGTGACTTCAAAGGAAGAAAGTTTATATCTTTGAGTGATCGAGTCAGAGCCTGACCTTGACCCGATCGAACGTCTCTGGCAAGACCTCAAGATTGCTGTCCACAGCCACTCTGAGTGACTTACCAACTAACCCGGCAGAGCTTGAGTAATTTTGCAAGGAGGAATAGTCAAGTTGTGCAAAGCTAATAGAGACTTATCCAAAAGGACTACTGGCTGTAATAGCTGCAAGAGGCGATTCAACTAAGTAATGAGCAAAGGGGGGGGTGGGGGTTCATATTTTTGAACTGCTGACATTTCAGCTTTTCAATTTTTAGATTTCATGCTTTACAATTTTCCCTGTTCTTTGAGTTTTACTGTGAAAAAGCAGCATGTGAACCACAAATCAAAATTCTCAGTTAAATTGATCAAAGTCCCCTGGATATAATATTTATGTGAACAAAGGGTTGGGGACTAAATACTTTTATAAGTCACTGTAGGTCATTTCAGAATTAGTCTCGTGAATCTGTTTTAAGACCATAAAACCATAAGATATAGGAGCAGAAGTAGGCTATTCAGTCCATTGAGTCTGCTCCGCCATTCAATCATGGGCTGATTGAATTCATCCAGTCATCCCCAATCCCCTGCCTTCACCCCATACCCTTTCATGCCCTGTCTAATCAAGAACCTATCTATCTCTGCTTTAAATACACCCAGTGTCTTGGCCTCCACAGCCACTCATGGCAACAAATTTCACAGATTTACCACCCTCTGACTAAAGCAATTTCTCCGCATCTCAGTTCTAAAAGGATGTCCTTCAATCCTGAAGTCGTGCCCTCTTGTCCTAGACTCCCCTACCATGGGATTTAACTTAGTCATATCTAATCTGTTCAGGCCTTTTAACATTTGGAATGTTTCTATGAGATCCCCCCTCATTCTCCTGAACTCCAGGGAATACAGCCCAAGAGCTGCCAGACATTCCTCATACAGTAATTCTATCATTCCTGGAATCAGTCTTGTGAATCTTTTCTGAAACGTCTCCAATGTCAGTATATCCTTTCTAAAATAAGAAGCCCAAATCTGCAAACAATACTCCAAGTCTGGTCTCAACTGGCTCTTTCTTTGTCCCAGTGGAAGTTAATTCCAAAATGCTCTCTTTTACTCTTTTATATAGATGCTACATGGACTGTTAAGCTGATTACTTATTTGATGTCATTTCTGAAACTAGTTTGGCTTTCAGACTAAGATTTTTTTTTAAACTGAGTGTTAAAGCAGACGTTATATATTAAAGTAGTCCACAACCATCATATTTAGAAACGATTCAACATCTACAAAGCAATGGATTATCAGCAATGATCAAGCTCTCCAGGTGGAA
Organism: Hypanus sabinus; assembly: GCF_030144855.1. Taxonomy (NCBI): domain Eukaryota; kingdom Metazoa; phylum Chordata; class Chondrichthyes; order Myliobatiformes; family Dasyatidae; genus Hypanus; species Hypanus sabinus. Next base: position 40,487,468 of record NC_082716.1, on the reverse strand, counting down.
ATGACACCTAAACATCCTTCTTCAAATTTCACATCAGGTAATGAGTTGTAGAGAAACTCAACAGGGAGACAAGCCCTTAAGCCATCTAGACTAACACTATTTTTCCTCTTCCATCCCATTTCTTTCCTCTCACTCCACTTCTCCTGGCAACCACCTGCAGCAGTCAATTAACCTAACATCCAACATACAGGAGGAATCCAAATCACCCAGGGGAAGCCCACAGAGAAAGTGCAGGAGCCTAGCAGAAAACAAATCACATACGTGTTTTCTGCAAGTGTGCATTACCTTTAATATGAGTTCCACCACTTCTGTGTGCACCAGACCATGGACAGGCTCTCCATTTACATGAGTTATCAAGTCCCCTGCACGCAGGCCAGCATCATGGGCAGGTCCATCACTCTCAACATGCTGCAATACAAAGAAGGCGCACAAGATGAAAGGAGGATACAGCTCACCAGTCTGAAGAGGACATAACCAAATCTAGATTTTCCCACTTGATATGCAACATAACAGTTATTTACTCAGTAAATTCTACTTACCCAGACCATATGGTGAACAGTAAAGATATCACTCTCTCCCATGTAAACTCGGATAGCACGAAGAGTAAACCCATATTTTTTCCCTGCTCTGTGGATAATGATTGGAGGCTTCAAATTGCTTACTGCTGGAGAAAAATCTCGGCTTGGTGAAGAATCCCGTGAAGATGGATTGGACGATAAAGAACGTGGTGACATAGGGCTGGCTAAAGGAGAACCAATATGATGATCTATATGAACAAAGGATATAAAAGTAGTTAATTTGTAAGGTTTATTCCAAGTTTCACTAGCAAAAAGTAGATTTTCTCTCGGGGGTACACAATATTCAACAAACTATTTTATGTACTATTACAAGTGAACACGTCAATCTCCATCAATCTTCATACAGAATTGACTTAATTAAATAAGAATCTATTTAAAAATATTTCAATGTTTGCCATAAAGGGCTTTAAAATACAAACAAGAGAAAATTTGCAGATGCTGGAAATCCAAGCAACACACACAAAATGCTGGAGGAACTCAGCAGGCCAGGCAGCATCTATTGAAAAGAGTGAACAGTCACTGTTTCGGGCCAAGACCCTTAATCAGGATTGGAGGAAAAGAAATAAGAAGTCAGAGCAAGAAGATGGGGGAAGGGGAGGAAGAAAGAAAAGGTCGTCGGTGATAGGTGAAACCGGGAAAGGGAGAGAAAGATGTGCTTGGTGGTGGAATCCCATTGGAGATGGCGGAAGTTACGGAGAATTACATGCCAGATGTGGAGGCTGGTGGGGTGAGACAAGATGAACCTTAGATGAGGACAAGAGGAATCTTATCTCTTGTGGGGTGTTGGAAAGATGGGGTAAGGGTAGACATGCACGAAATGGAAGAGATGCAGGTGAGGGCAGCATTGATGGTGCAGGAAGGGAAGCCCCTTTCTTTGAAGAAGGAGGATATCTCCTTAGTTCTGGAAGGAGAAGTCTCATGCTGAGAATAGATGAGGCAGAGTTGCAGGAATTGAGAGAAAGGGATAGATTTTTACAAGTAACAGAGTGGGAAAAGGTATAGTCCAGAAAGCTGTGAGAGTCCGTGGGTTTACAATAGACATCAGTAGAAAAGCTGTCACCAGAAATAGAGACAGGGGAGGGAGGTGTCAGAAATGGACCAGGTAAATTTGAGGGCAGGGTGGAAGTTGGAGGCAAAGTTGATTAAGTTGACCAGCTCTGCATGGGTGCAAGAAACAGCACCAATGCAGTCGATGATGATGCAGTCGCAGGAGAATTTGGGAAGTGATACCATTGTAGGCTTGGAACATAGATGGTTCCACGTAGCCAACAAAAAGGCAGGTTTAGCTGGGGCCTACGCAAGTACCCATGCCTACAACTTTTATTTGAAGGAACTGGGAAGAGCCAAAGAGAAATTACTGAGAGTGAGGACCAGTTCCACCAGACGGAGGAGAGTGGTGGTGGAGGGGAACTGGTTGGGTCTGGTGTCGAGAAAGAAACGGAAAACTTTGAGGCCTTCCTGAAAGGGGATGGAGGCGTACAGGGACTGGACATCTATAGCGAAAATATAGACAGGAAACTTGAAATCATTGAAAAGATCAAGAGTGTGTGAAACATCAAGGATGTAGGTAGGAAGAGACTGAAACAGAGGGATAAAACTGAGTCAAGGTATGCAAGTTCAGTGGGGCAGGAACAAGCTGTAACAATGAGTATACCTGGCCAGGCAGGTCTGTGGATCTTGGGTAGGAAATAGAAATTGGTGCTGTGAGGTGAGGGAATTATGAGGTTGGTTGTAGTGGATAGGAGATCCTTGGAGTTCATGTTTGGTGATGGTGTGGGAGACAATGGCCTGGTGCTCCTTTGTGGTGGCCTGTTCGAGGGGTACATAAGAGGTGGTTACAGCTTACAGTTGTTGCTTGGCCTCAACAAGGTAGAGGTCAGTTTGCCAGACTACTACTGTCAACCCTTTATCTGTGGGTTTGATGGTGAGGTTAGGATTAGTGTGCAGAGAGTGGAGAGCAGTGCACTTGGAAGGAATGAGGCTTGAAAATCTGTTTGTTTTACAAGTGGGAACAATGGCACAATGTGGTACAGAACTGTCTAATGGTCGGTTTTACCCCAGGCTATTCCAATAACATGCAATACCACAGAAAAAGAATGTTTGCAAAATATTTTAAGAGCAGGAAATCTTTGTGGTAATATTGAATGATCTTTGAAACATTTTTAACTATAGTTTTCATTTGGAGACTTTGAAAATGAGCATTCAAACCTACACATTAACAGAAGAAAAAATGTATTATTTCTTGTGAAGCTGAAACAAGTCAGAACTTGCTGAACTGAATAACTGAATAATGTTTTATTTAAGAGAGAAGAAAAAATTAGAACATCAGTTACAAGTTGATCAAGCATCTTGGGGAGAATGTGATCCCAGTATTTCCCTTTCTTTTTATCAGTTATGTTGGAACATTCTAAATTGATAATTTGAAATATCATTACGTATCAATGAGTACTTTATTATTGCATATATTCAAAACTATCATTCATCATAATAAAATACAAAGGAAATGTTAAGTTAAAAACTTGAACATCAGAAAATCTGCAGATGCTAGAAATCTGAGTAACACACATAAAATGCTGGGAGGAACTCAGCAGGCCAGGCAGCATTTACCGAAAAAAGCACAGTCGACCTTTTGGGCCGAAACTTTTGGCAGGACTGGAGAAAAAATGCTAAGGAGTAGATTTTAAAGGGATGGGGTAGGGAGAGAGATGCACAGAATGATAGGTGAAACCTGGAAGGGAAGGTATGAAGTAAAGAGCTGGGAAGTTGATTGGTGAAAGAGACAGAAGGCCATGGAACAAAGAAGGGGGAATGAGCACCAGAGGGAGGCAACAGGCTGGCAAGGAGATAAGGTGAGAGAGGGAAAACGGGATGGGAAATGGAGGGGTGGGGTTGAGGGGCATTACTGGAAGTTTGAGAAATCAATGTTTATGCCACCAGGTTGGAGGCTACCCAAATGGAATATAAGGTGTTGTTCTCCAACCTAAGTGTGGCCTCATCATGGCAGTGGAGGAGGCCATGGCTGGACATATCGGAATGGGAATGGGAAGTGGAATTAAAATGGGTGACCACTGGGAAATCCCGCTTGCTTTGGCAGGTTGAGCATAGATGCTCGGCGAAGCAGTCTCCCAATCTCCATTGTGTCTCACCGATGTACAGGAGGCCACACCAGGAGCACTGAACACAGTAAATAACTTCAACAGACTTACAGGTGAAGTGTTGCCTCAACTGGAAGAACCGTTTTGGCCCTGGATGGTAGTGAGGGAAGAGATGTAGGTGCAGGTGTAGCCCTTGTTCCACTTGTAAGGATAAGTGCCAGGAGGGAGATCAGTGGGGAGGGACAAATGGACAAGGGAGTCACGTAGGGAGCGAACCCTGTGGAAAACAGAAAGTGGGAGGGTTGGGGGGGGAAGGAAAAGATGTGCTTGGTGGTGGGATCCCATTGGAGGAGGCCGAAGTTTCAAAGATTTATGTGCTGAACGGAGGGTGGTGGGGTGATAGTGAGTCCAAGAGGAACTATATTCCTGGTAGAGTGGTGGGAGGATGGGGTAAGAGCAGACGTGCATGAAATGGAACAGATGCGATTGTGGAAGGGAAGCCTCTTTCTTCGAAAAAGGAAGACATCTCCTTAATCATAGAATGATGAGCCTTATCCTGACAGCAGATGCAGTGGAGATGGAGGAATTGAGAAAAGGGGATGAAACTTGAACATGTTTTACTTCTCCATGATTTATAAGTTGAAATCCTAATACGCTGTTTCATTGCTCACTTTGTCTCTTCTCTAATTTAGTCATCTCTGTAAAGGATAGAATATTTAAAATTGTTGATTCTAGAGTCAATAAACAATTTAATACCAAGGTTCTTTCAGGTCGTCCAGCTTAATCCTCACCTGAAGGGATCATAAGGGACAAGGCAGTTGCGGAAGCTGATTTGATCACTTTATTGACAGGCCTGGAGGTCCGCTTCTCAGTTGATTCTCCAGATAATAGCCTGTGTCGAGCTCTGCGGGCTGCTAGGTCACTGATTGCTTTTGGAGTCGAAGAGTCTGATCCCTCTGCACTGTTACTGCGAGATCTCTGATCAGATAGGTCAGCAGTGCTGCTGGCTGGAATACAAATTAAAGCTACTTAACAGTGGCACAGATTATGCAGCCAACGACAAATGAATGACACCTGCTTTTCATTGAATTAACAGCTAAAATCAGTATACACAAACTCCAGCATCTACAGTATCTCTCGTGTCAACAGTACTCCAAGTGTGGTCGAACCAGAGCTTTAAAGAGCTGCAATATTACCTCATGATTCTTGAACTCAGTCACCTGACTAATGAAGGTTAAATACCTTCTTAACCACACCCTATCAATCTGTGCTGCAATTTTGGACCCCAAAATCCCTCTGCTGTTCCACACTATTCAAAATCCTACTTTAACCCTATATTCTACCTTCAAGTTCAACCTTAAAGTGAATCACTTCACATTTTTCCAGAATGAACTCCACCTATTACTTGTCTGTTCAGCTCTGCATCCTATCAATGCCCTGTTGTAAACTACAACCACCTGCTACACCATCCACACCACCACAAACTTTTATGTCATCTGCAAACTTACTCACCTACTCTGTCACTTCCTCATTCAAGTCCCAATATTATCTCTATTATCTTTCTTGAGCAATGGAACAATTTTTATTATCTTTTAATCCTGTGGTTCAACTCCTGTGACCATGTGCTGATGTTTTTCAGAAGTTCCAAAAAATACCTTTTTCTTAACCTCAACATGCTTCAGAACATAAGTCTGTTCTACACCGACATCAGATTCTTCAAAGTCCCTCTCCCTGGTAAACACTAAAGCAAATGTTCATTAAGGACCTCCCCTACTTCCTCCACATCCAGGTATATTTCCCTCTTTATCCCTGAGCAGTCCTACTTTGGCACTAGTTATCTTCATGTTCTTCATGTTGTGTAGAACAGCTTGGGTTCTTTTTTCTTAATCCTACTCATCAAGATCTTTTTACTTGCCTTTCTAGCTCTCCTGAGTCCCTCCTTAGGCTCCTTCCTGTCTACTCAAGAACCCTGCACGAATTTCACTCCCTAAACATTAAGTATGCTTTTTTCTTCCTCTTGACTAAATGTTCTTCTGCTCTTGTCAAACATGGTTCCTTTACCCTACCATCTTTTCCCTGTCTCAGTGGGACAAACTTATCTCAAACATCATGCAAGTGGGTACCTTTAATTTCATCTGGCCTACACCTGACTTCATGACCACAGTACATAGTGACTCATAATACCCTCAGAACTAAAGATGAGCATTAAAAGCAGCCATCCAATTTCAGGCTGATTATTGATCATGTGATCTTTAAAGCATTTTCACTTATGCACATTACCTGTCAAAGTCGAGCTACTGGTATTACTCATTGTTGAGGGAGGTGTGGCAGGGATAACATCCACTTGCAGAGTAAGGTCTTTCTCAGTAGGCTGTTCTGGAATAGTTAAGGACACTTCCTCTCTTGTCCTAGTTGTTTGTTGCTTCTTTCCTTCTTCATCTCCAGATATAGAAAAGCGTGGCATTTCTATTAGAGTTGAACAACGGCGTCTCACTGTTAGTGGAGGGCTCGAATCACTTTCAGTGTGGGAAGATTCTGACAATGACATGCGCTTTCTGATACTGAAGGAAGATAGATAGTTGGAGAGGTTATGAGGAAACCATACATTAGTCATTAAAATTATCTACCTTATCGTTTTCTTCATAGCATACAACAGAACTATCAAGATAATTAGCTTAATCTAGTAATGCAATACCATTAATAGACAAAACTACTTGTTTTTTAATGTACGCACTACCATTTAACAATTGGAATGTATAGCAAATTCATGGTCTTTAAATAATCTGATGATGTGAGAATTATTTAATTGGAACCCTAAATGATATACATTTTTGGAAAAAACAAAGAATGAGAAAATGCAAAACTTTCATGATTAGAGATGAACATGTTCTTTTATGCTGCATTTATTTATGTATTTGCTTGAGATGTTTTACTAAACAAAAAAAAGACAAAACAGCAATATGATGTGCATTGTTTCCTGTATGATAAAAATACTTTTCTAGCCAATATATATTCCCAAGGGATGCCACAATTATTGCCAATTGATAATAGTGAGTGGCTATCCAAGTCTCCAAAGAGAATAAATTAAAACAATTGCATAAATGATCATCAACATCGTACCCATATGGTGCTCTGAGACAAACATGAGTGGACAACTCTCTATACTTTTGATAAAGCTTCCAATAAATACTTTAGGGAATTTTATCATGTTAAGGGCACTAAATATATATGTATGTGCTTTATCAATGCTGGAAGAGCTCCTTGGACACCTGCTGGTTCTGCATCTCATTATACTCTTTGTGGAGCACTTTCCACTTGTATCATTTTGTACTACATCCATTAGTAGATCTGTCTGCTCTACTGTTATAGTTCTGTCTCCTTGCCTTGAAGTCAATCTGAGCGATAAAGAACATTTAACGGATTTGTGAATTATATAATGAGAATGTGCAGAAAGTTCAGTAGGCTTGGCAGCATTTGTGGGGGGAGAAACAACAATTCAGAAAGAATTGAAGTATAAACTTTATTTCCCTCCCCACAAATATCATATGATCTTTTAGTATAGAACATAGGAGAGTACAGCATAGGAACATGCCCATGATCTCTGTGCCAAACACAATGCTAACTTCACCTTATTAAACCAAAATTAAAAGTTGGCCTGCACAACACCCATTTCCCTCCATTCCTTGCATATTCATGTGTCAATCTAAAAACCTCATAAATGTCACTATCAGATCTGCTTTCACCACTACCCCTGGCAGCCTTACTCAGGCACCTGCCACTCTGTGAAAATTGGCCCCGCATATCCTCTTCAAACTTTCCTCCTCTCAAATTAAATGCACATCCTCTTGTATTTGACATTTCTCCCGTAGAAAAGAATCTGTCAATCTACTCTATCCATGCCTTTCAGAATTTCATAAACTTTTATCAGCCTTCTCTCAGCCTCTGATGCTTCAGAGAAAAGAATCCAAGTTTGTTCAATCTCTTCTTACCAGCTGATACAGTTTAATGCAGGCAGCATCCTGGTAAACTCCTTCTATACCCTTCCCAAAACTTCCATATACTCCCTATAATAGGAGTGACCAGAACAGCACACAATAATTTATTAATATTTCCTTATTATCTTTGATCCAGTGGTCAATTGAACTTTTGTTCATCATGTGGGCAAAGGTTGAATGTCTGACAATTAGCAGCTTCCCAAGGACTAATCCTATCTATTTCATTAGTGCAATGTGCAGGGCCATCATTTATTGCCCACACATGCTCTTGAAAAGATGCTATTGGTTTATCTTCTTGAACCACTGCAGTCTTCTGGTGGAGAAGTTTCATGATATGGACTATGTGTGGATACAGAAAGAGCGATACAGTTCCAAGTCCTGAACGTGGTAGGGATCATGGTTTTGGGAGATGTTATATGGACACCCTATACAAGTAAATCTACTGCATCTTGTAGATGGCACACAATGAGGTGGAGCTAAGTTAAGATGGCGCTAAACAGCGACTCCTTTCCTTGCATCTTCAGAAAGAGCTCTATTTCCATCTTTAATATCTTTATTTTTCCCTTTCAGGGTTCTTTTGAAGACCCTGACCCGGAGTTACACGCTGATTATGGTTCATTGCAGGAATGGGACCCATTCTCAGGGTTTCAGGACTGGCCATTGTTCGGCACACCAAGGGTTCGGCCTAAGACTCCGGCTCGGATTTGGAAGCCTAAGATCTCAGGGCTCTGGAGAAAGGCGGATCGAGGGTTGGTGTTACAGCAGGAGACCTGTGTGTCATCAGGAAGTCAGAAAATCTACTGCTGTGGGCCCGAAGACCTGGGATTGTTACGATCTTCAGGCACAGATCTCAAAAAAAAGTGACGTAACAGACTTTTAACATCGTAAACCACCAAACTGTTTGTTAGGTCTTCCCGCTCGCTGGGAAAATAGAGACACCTCCTTTTCCCTTATTAAGGAGAGAGAGAACCTGTGGAATGTCAAATGCTGGGTGAAAAGTGAAGTCTGTGTCTTTGCTATTGCTTTGCTCACATTGAGTGCTCGGTGCTGGTAACGATACTTACTTCTTTTTTTGCCAGTGGGGGGAGGGACCGTTGTTGCTCGCTGCTGCATACGCGTGGGAGGGAGGGGAGCTGGGGGGGGGGGAACTTTGGGATTCTTACGTTTAACTGCCATTCATTCTTTGGGGCACTTCTCTGTTTTTGTGGATGGTTGTGAAGAAAAAGCATTTCAGGATGTATATTGTATACATTTCTCTGACATTAAATTGGACCTTTGAAGCCAGGTTTGGAATGAATGTTTAAGGTGGTGAACTGGGTACCACTCTAGCAGACTGGATGGAGTTAAGCATCTGTGTTATTGGTGCTGTACACATCCAGGAAAGGAGACAAAGATATCCCTGACTTGAGCTTTCTATTTGATGGAGAAACACTGGGGTGTTAGGAAATGTCGTGTTACCTATAGAGCACACAACTTCTGACTTCTTATAATCACATTTCCAAGGTTACTCCATTTGAGTATCTGGTCAATGGTGAACCCACGAATATTTATGGAGAGGATTTGGTGATGATATGACCACTGCATGGAATTGACTATGTGGCTAGACATTCTCTTGTTAGCAACGGTCACTGCCTTGCAGATTTGAGGTGCAACTGTACTTAGTAGTTTTCTGCCAATACCTGAATGCTATCCAGATTATATTACATAAAAGGTATGGACTGCAGTGCTATGTTCTTCTTTGCTTTATCCAAGTGTTATTCAACTTGAAGGAACACTAATTCATCAGAGGACAGTTAGTGATAATCAGGAGGACACTTCCTTGTTAATTTTTGACATGTCATCATACTCAACAGGACTGCAAACAATGCAATATTCACTTGCCCATAAAAATTGATTTTGTCCAATGTTCTTAAAATCACTGGCTGTCTAAGTCACCTAGCATTTGTTTTAACTGATTCCCACTCGTAATGTTACTGAGACGTAATCAGATCAGTCCCAAAGGTGATCATTCAAGATAGACATTTCTGTAAACAAGCACTAACCAATCATTTTCCTACGGAGGTGACAGTATATTAGTGGCCTAGTTTATTTATTCCCCTCAGTTTAACAGTAGGCAGCTAACTCACATTTCAGGAGAGCCAATTATCCAGCTCCTGTCCCGTGTCTTCAGGCCGCTAAGCCCATCCAACCTGTCTATTCTGTCCTCCTTCTCTTCACTGAAGCTGCGTTTGGTTGGAGGTGGTGTTTTCTTCTCTTCAAGTAGTGAAAGCCGTTCCATGCTACTGTAAACCTAAAAGATAAGGAATCTTATCAGTCACTGCACCTCTCAGAACAATGGACATTAGTTTTAAATTAAATTTTGCAGGAATTCAAAATAAAGCTTTAAGACAAGCACCTTCATTCAGTTAAAAATATATATATATCCTATAATTAACAAAATAACTTAGCCGTAAAAGAACAAATTTCTTTATTTCCTCATCATGCACAATTATCTTCCAATTTTCAAGTTAAATATTATGAGTCTAATCTTTCTTACTCAGGGCAACATTCCACCATGTCCACACCCCTCACTGATACCATATGGATACAGAGGGATACAGAGATATTGTTGGCCTGAAGAGCTGCAGCCCACCAATAATAAAGTTGAGAAGCAGCAAGATCTTAAATAGTCAGAGGAACCTTTACTCCCAAAATCCCTAAATACTCTGATGACCAGCAAAATACCTCACTTTGCTTGACTGTCGAACACCCGAATGTTCTTGACAATGAAACTTTTATAGTACTGTGCAAATGTTTTAGGCATATGTATTGCAAGGGTGTCTAAGGCTTTTGCACAGGACTGCATATGATGTCTTTCTAGTTACCCGATAATACTTAATACTACTGAGCTAATACAAAGCTATGTACATATAGCTCTGTTTCCCAACCATCTTCCTATTTTAACCAATATATGATACTGTACATAAGTCTTAGGCACCCTAGCTAACTATATATCTATCTACATCGACGTACATTTATATATATGTATGTGCCTTAGACTGTTCTGTACTGTACTGTACAGAATATTGTACAATCACTGTACTGTATAAACAATAGTGAAGTAAAAATGTGCAAAGTAACCAAAAGAATCTTAAAATAAAAACAAGTATAATTTTAAAAAATCCTTTTTTCCTCTCAAGCCCACCAACTGCTGCTTCAGTCAAATGGATGTTTAATCTAAAGCCGGTTATGAGCAGTCAATCTCCAATGCAAAATCTGAGAATCTCTGCAAATTCCCACTACTGCCTCTAACTTTGGATACTATACTTTTGACAATAGGAAATTTAAATTTCCAGCATTTATTGGCAGGATACAGGATATTGCCTATACATAAATGTACTAACTTACAAAATATAAGATTATAAAATCCTTAATATTATTGCTCTGTTAAAAGTGCTTGCCAATATTTTATTAAGAACGTATTTGTAAACTAAATAAAATATAGATAAAGTTCATACACAAGTCTCAAACCTATTGTTAAAGCAGTTGTCATTTTAAATACTGACCTGCACACGTCTTGTGTGTGATGGGAATGCTGAGAGTGTTTAGTGAACAATTATAATTTAACCTTATTGCAAAGTACATTACAAAACACTTCAGTCACTCCACTCCATGTTATACTGCAATAGAAGGTCAATTCTGATCTTTATATAAAATGGAAACCTTCTACCTTTCAAGAAAATAAGGATTTCACAGCATTTTATTTTTGCAGTACATGACATGGCAATTCAAAGCTGATTCAGTTTCCAACAATTTTCTAAAATAATTATTAAGAGAAGCATATTCTGACCTTTTCAGCAAATGCCCCTTTTACCAACTGAATCTCAGTGATTTACTTACAAAGAAGTGCACTGTATTTTAAAGAGCAATGACTTAGTTGTGCATAGTAAAATTTACATTCAAATGAAAATCCCACTAATAAGCCTTGAACATTGTTAATTAAAATTGCGATGCTGACAAAATTTGATGTTTTTTTACCCCTCAATACTGAAATAGAATCCTGATTAGATTAACACACACAAACACAGCAGGTCAGGAGGCATCTATGGAAGTGAATAAAACAGTCGACAACTTGGGCTGAGACCCTTCATTGGGACTGGAAAGGAAGGGGGAAAGGAGGAGGAGCTTAGGAGACAATGACGCCTAATGGCGACTCCTTTGTTTCCATTTTTGGAAACAGCTCTATTTCTATCTTTAACATTTCTATTTTTTTCTTTCCGGGTTCTTTTGAAGACCTTGACCTGAAATTACATGCTGACTTCTGTTCTTTATGGGAATGGGGCCCGCTCTCAGGGACTCACAATTGACCATTATTCGACGTGATCTAGAAGATTAGTTCACCTTTGGAGTTTCGGGATTTCTTGGCTCTGGAGCCGGGTAGACTCAAGGCCGTGGGAGTACGTGGAAGATCAAAAGCAGCAAGCTGGCTGCTGGTTGTGTGGCCAGAGACCCGAGTTCTTTGGGCACAGAGCTCGGAAAAAGCAACGCAACATACTTTTAACATCGTAAATTAGCGAGTTGTTTGTTATGAGTTGCTCCCCTCTCGCTGTGAAACGGAAACACCTCTTTTTCCCTTATTAGGGAGAGAAAGAGAGTCTGTGGTATGTCGAATTACCGGGTCTTTGGGGTACTGTAAGTCAGTATTTTTGGTGATGCTTGCTGCATGCTTGAGTGCTTGGTGGGGGTTGCTGATGCTTTGGAAGGGGGATCATTGGTTTGCTGCTGCTTATGTGTGGGAGGGGGAGCTGGGGGGTCTTTGGGTTTCTAACATTTAACTATCATTCATTCTTTGGGGTACTCCTCTGTTTTCATGGATGTTTGTGAGGAAAAAGCATTTCAGCTTGTATATTGTATACATTTCTCTAACATTAAATGTATCTTTGAAACCTTTGAAAAGAAGCCAGCACAAGGCGGCGCAGGAGGCAGAAGAGGCCAAGCTGGAAGGTGACAGGTGGAGCAGGAAGCTGAGGGAGGGAGGATGAAGTGAGAAGCTGGGAGGTGATAAGTAGAAAAGACAAGGGCTGGAGAAGAAGGAATCTGCTAGGAGAGGAGAGTGGACCATGGGTGAGAGGAAGGGAGAAGAGACACCTGGGAGAAATGACAGGCAAGTTAAAAGAAGAGGTAAGTTGGAAATGAAAAGCGGGAAGGGAAAATAATTACTGGAAGTTGGAGAAATTGATGTTCCTGTCATCAGGTTGGAGGTTTCCCAGACAGAATATGAGGTGTTGCTTCTCCAACCTGTGAGTGGCCTTTTGGTAGCAGAGGAGGAGGACATGGATCGACATGTCGGAATGGAAGTGGTGAAAGAAATTGAAATGGTTGCCCACCAGGAATTCCTGCTTTTCTTGGATGAAGCTGAGGTGCTCAACAAAGCAGTCCCCCAATCCATGCTGGGTCTCACCAAGCCACACTGCAAGCACTGGGTAGAGTCGACGACCCCAGATGATTCACATGTGAAGTGTTGCCTCACATGGATGGACTGTTTGGGGCCCTGAATGGAGGTGAGGGAGAAGGTGAATAGGCAGGTGTAGCATTTTGGCCGCCTGCAGTGATAAGTGCCAGGAAGAAGATTATTCGGGTAGGACAAATGGACAAGAGAATCATGGAGGAAGCCACCTCTGCAAAAGGTGGAGAGTGGATGTGTTGGAGGGGGGGGGAATGTATGGAGAAGTAAAGATGTGCTTGACGGTAGGGTTCCGTTGAAGATGGCGGAAATTGCAGAGAATTACATGTTGGATGTGGAGGTTAATGGTGTGATAGATGAGGACAAGGGGAACCCTATCCCTGCTAAGGAATTGGGAAGACTGGGTGAGCATGAATGGCCTGGAAATGAAGGAGATGTGGGTAAGGGCAGCATCTATGGTGGAGGAGGGGAAACCCTGTTTGTTACACTAAACTTTGGAATTGTGTGATTGGAAATGAGCTAAATGTGATTCAAATAGGCAAATATTTTTAATACTCTGATTGATTAAAACCTCAATGTCCTTGGTTCTTAGCATATTCCTCAATTTCCCTTCATAAACATATCTCCCTGTCACTTGTCTACAATTTTCACAATGTGGTTCAAAAGTGTTCATTAATAACCTTCACATTCATTAATTTAGATATTGAAGTTACCTTGCTGAATCTCGGTGAACAAGATGAGAACTGCTTAATTTCTACATGGTCATCATCATTGGTGTCATCTTCCTCATCAGAATCAAGATGGTGGTACCTGTCCGATCGGGCTATGATATATAAAAAAAATGGGAGGTAATTCACTGTTAACAAATTGTCATCATTCCACATATCATTTTAATTAGAGACTATGTGAGGATAACATGACACATGACATATAATTATCAGATATAAGTACTACTTGAAAGTAATGGACCAAATTATATCAGCAACAAAAGGAGACGGTAAAAATGAGTTTCAACCTAAAAGCTACACATTTAACTGCTTTTAGTTTTTTTTCTTCCAATTGTGTGCGTTAGATTTTTGCTTAACCTAAAATACGGTTGTCAGTTGACTAACTGCTGCATACAAGTTACAATGGGGTGACAAACTTTAAGTTTACATTCTTCTTTTGGTGCTGTTTTGCCCTGCTTGACCTCTGTGAGCAGGAAGATTGAAAACGACCATTTGAGCAATCATTTCAAATTCAAACCAAAATAATAGGGAGAAAAATCTCTCTGCTTTTTACAATAACAGTGAAATAAGAATTACCCAAGCTGCAAGTTCACAGGTTAATACTACTCATAAAGTTACAACAATAAACTACAGCAACTGTTGAAACACTAAGACCAATGGACTTGGATGATATTCCATTTTACATGCAGCACATCCTTAACCTCAACAAATCTTTAACTTCTTCAAAGAAGGGCATTTGATGGCAACAAAAATGTTTATGGAAAAATTACTATTCTTGTCACAAGAAGGTTGTAAAATAATAATCAATCAAAAACATGAATGGATGATGCTTCTAAGGTTGCACAAAAATTTTCAGATGCTGGAATCTGGAATGACACACAAAAAGCTGTTGGAAATCAGATCAGGCAGGATCTATGGAGGGAAAGTGCAGTGCATCTTCAATTAATACTGCTTGACCTACTGACTTCCTCCAGGTATCCAAGGTTGCTTAATTTCATCTGTGGATGTCAAAATTGCTTCCTCTGATCTCAATTATCTTTAATTAACAAGTTACTCCAAGTAACATGTGCACTGAATAAGTTAAATTATTGGGTAACAACGTTAAAATGTAATTTAGAAATATCAATTATGAATTTTGGTTAATATGTGTAATCAACCAAGAAGCAATGAAACAAAAGGAAACAATGAAGGATTTTAGTTAAGATTTTAGCCTTCAACCCAAGCTCCAGGTTTCTAAGCACTACTTACTATCAAAGTAACTAGTGTCATCTTCCGACTCAAGCTGAGGAATAAATTCTGCCTTCTGACGCAGCAGAGTATTCCAATCCAGATCTGAGAAGAACCGATGCTGCTTAACTTCATAAGCACTTCCTAAGAAGAAAACAGGTTTGTGCCGATTCAAGTACACCTGTCATGATTTCATACTATACATTTCATAAACCTATAGCCTCTCCCTCAAGTCATAATCACGTTTCATTATCATACAAAAAAGTTAATATATTGTAGCAAATTTATCTATAAAAAGCAAATACACACACATCACAGATAAACAGCACACAGGCACACACTCATACTTTATAATAAATCTTCAGTCAACAAGTAATAAGATTACAATATTGAAGGCTAATCATCAACATCTTTAGAAGGAAGAGCAGGCATGATAATATCACAAGAGGACTCAAAGGAAGGCAGACAATGTGAGATAACTGATATGCACTTAAAAAATTCATAGCTTTTGACTTCACCTAAGGCTATGATACTCTGTGATCACATTCAAGAATTTTAAATACTAGTTCATTGGAATTTCATAGGTATTCTTAACAATGATGATATTTCAAATGTACATGCTCATCATTACCTGTACCCAGCCGTTCTAACGGATTTTGCCTTAGTAATTTTGAGATGAGGTCTTCAGCATCAGGTGGCAAAGCTTCTTCTCCATCAGGCCAAGCTATCTGATCTGAAGTGTGAAATAAGTAGTTAACAATAGAAGTTTATACAAACATAGTATCATGAACTGCAATATCTAATTTAAAAACTGCAACAAATCAAATCAATCAAACCACAAATATCCCTTGGCTTTTACTTCTCAGAATATTTAGTCCAGTAATTTATTTATCTTTTTCCAATAAACATTTTAAGTGTTATTTATATACACTTATTAACATCCTTCCAAAAAGATATAACCAACATGCTTCTGCCATTTTCCTGAGGAAACATTCCAAAATTCCTACATTGCTCTATGTCGAAAAGATCCGTGAATGTCATCTGTGTTCTTTTATTCACACTTAGCTTCAGAAGTTGCAATGAATCACAGAATGGGTACAACAGAGTAGATTGCTATTCAATGGACTTCTTTGCAATCTTACTTATCATCCCACTCCTTTACTTGTTCCAAATGATCCTGCAAATTGCCTCTTTTGAAATATTTTTCCAGATCCATTTTAAATACTATAATTCAATCTGTTTTAACTGCTGGGTTCTAGCAATACATTCCAGACACTAATCACTTGCTATATAAAAATATTTTTCTTTGTGTCACTCTTGCCAGTCATCTCCATTCTTTTTTGCCTGGTTCTTGACCCCTCTGCCAATGGAAATTATTTCACTTGGTCTTTTCTGTCAGTATATTTTGTGATTATAAACACCTCCATCAGATTCCCTTTACAACCACCTCTGTATGAAGGAGAATAACTATATAACTAAATTCCACGATCTCCAGAATAATGCATCAAACAGAAAATGCTTGAAACATTAGCAGATCAGGTAGCAGCTGCAGAAAGAGAGAACAGAAAAGTGCTGATTTTATCACTGTTTCTCAATCTTACGTTGAGACTTGTTGAGGCCAAAGAGAGAGAGTAATCAGAGTGGGAGTGGGATGCAGAAGTGACAGGGAGTTCCACAATTTCAAGTCACTTGGTTCCTCTATTTATATCAAAACTGGTCAATTCTGCTACAAGGATATTTATCTGTAATGTAAGTTCAGAATTCTCCTTCCATTGACATTTTCAATATTCTCTTTTGGTATCAGATCTCTAACAGAGCTCTGAACTGCACCATACAGTTTTTTCAAGTCCTTTTGTTTCTCCTCGCGTTAACTGCCCTCAATGATCTATTCATCAAAAGGCTTCATAAACAGCATTTCACCATGGCAACCCTGGCCTTATCCTATTACTCCGAGTATTACCTTTGTTCTGCCCATTGCTTCTTTACACGCACTCTGTAGCTTTAGACTATTTTTCTCTTTTTCTCAGTTCTGTTCGAGGGCCTTCGACTCGAATCATCAACACTCATTCCACCGATACAGCCTTGATGCTGATTTCCACGACCTGCAGTTTTTATATTTTCAGCTGTTTGGTAAATCCCTTCAGCACTCTCTAGAGTTTTTATATTTTTCCTGAAATCTGCTATGGGAATGATGCAAAATGCACCAACTATGGCTGAATTAGTGTTTTATAAACTGACATTATGACTTCCTTGTTTCTATACTCTATTCCTGAATTTAAAAAGCTCACAGTACAATATGCTATTTAAGTGACTTTCTTAAATTGCCTTGTTTATATAGCCACTTCTCATTCTTTCTATGAAGTGTAACACTTTACATTTCTCCCACACAGTTTAATGTTATCTGACTAATCAAGAAGGCAGCCTGCATCTCCCTGAAGTCTGTAACTGTTTTTGTTCGAAGTTCTCATTTATTACAAAGAAAGGGAGTACCTATGGTTGTGTTGAAAGCATTAAAACAGAGTCTAAATGGCAATATTCTGGAATTATTTGATAACGCATTATACTTTCTTCTTAAATACTGAGGAAATGATCAACTTACATCATTGAAAATATAGAAAGAAATAAAAGCCAATTTTAGTGTCAGCATCTGGGAGAAGTGTTGGAAATTTTTGCTGAACTCAGTCATGATATTTAGTGACAAGTTCATGCAAGATTTCTACTTTATTTGTTACAATAAAGCATTTTTCCAACAGAGCCCAGGTTACAGAGTTACAGTTTCCGACTGCTGACCCTACTGCTCCACTTTGCTGCAGAACTTCATCCATGGATTCAGCCCTGAATTCCATTAGCTGTCAAAGACCTATTCAGATCTGCCTTGAAACCTTATAGTATTTAGAGTAACCACTTTACAACCATAATGCTAATATGCTCCAATACTTTGTTCCCTTCCAGAAAACAAAAAATGCTGATGTATTTCCCAGTTACATTTGCTACCTTTAATTTTTAAATAGGATTATGTGCATAATTTTCTTATATGGCAGCAAAACTTACACATCTAATTTTTTCAAAGGTTTAATCTACTTTCAGCTTCCTGTTTTCAAGACAGGGACCTTTCTTCATGAGAAATTCCCTTAAACTCTAGAATCACTCGGCTCAGCTCTTTAAAATAATCTGTCAGAAACTAACCAAATATCCTCTTTGAGATGGGGAGTGCAAATCCAGTAGAGTATCAGAATTAGTTCAAGAGATGTAGGGTAGAGTTAAGAGAATATTATTTTCTGAAACTGAGAGTTGTGTGGCTGGAAATTGCACTAATGGTATTAGTGACTGCGTGGCAACTGTGCCCAGATATGGCAATGAATTAGAAATGTGAAGGAAATGGAAACAAATAGATGAAGAGCAGGGTAGGCTCGTATGAACTTTGACCAACTGTGTGAAACAACAGTGATTTAACCCATTTCTGAATTGCAATTCTAAATGAATGCTAATTTTAGAACATTGTTTGATGTCCTGTGTAAAACTCTAATATCTATTCAAAGTTCAAAGTAAATTTATTATTAAAGTAATATATGTTACCATATACACTGCAGAGATTTACTTTCTTGCAGGCATACCCAATAAATCCATAATAGAATAATAATCATAACAGAATCAATGAAAGACCTCATCAACTGGGAGTTCAACTCATGTGCAAAAACACAAATAATAATGACAATAATAATAACAAATAAGCAAGAAATATTGAGAACATGAGATGAAGAGTCCTTGAAAATGAGTCCTTAGGTTGTGGGAGCATTTCAGTGATGGGGCAAATGATTACGTAAGATGTTAAGTTTTAGAAATTGTTAACAACTTTATTATACTACACAGCAGAAATCACTAGACATGTAGCTCTGAAGGAAATAGAAACAACTGGCCTTTGGGATCTTTCCCAACTTTCATGGTCTTAAGCCTTCCCTCTTTCTGTGGGAAACATATAAGAGTCTCCGTCCCTCAAATCTTCCTTTCATACTCAAAAAAAATTGCTCTTGTAGCCTTAAGGACAGAATCCTGAATTGAATTATCTCAGATAACCAGCTCTTCATGTTTTGTGTCAGAATTGGCCAGGTCTGATTTAGGTTTATCTACCTGTAATAATAGTTTTTGCCCTCCAAAGAAGCTGTCTAATCTGCTGAGCATTCTCTTGTGTTTCAGAATTCAGGCAATTATACAGCTTCTGCACCGCAGTTTCAGCATATTTTTTGCACTAAATGTCCCTATTCATCTACTGGAAACATTGTATAACATGGACTATCTCGGTCTCCACCCAATGACAAACATTCACTTTGTTCTCTGGACACCACACATGCTTTGCAACTTGAAATCTGCTTATTTTTTCATTTTCTGATGGAGGGTCATTGACCTGAAATGTCAGTTGTATTTCTTTCCCCATTTATGCTGCATGACTTGCTGAATATTTCCTGCACGTAGTTTTTAATTTTAGAAAGAGTGGGGTCGTTCTAGAACAATAATGCACAATAGAAGGGACACTGAAGCCTACTCTAGTATTAACATCCTGGATGAAGGAAGCAGTTCAACATTATAGGATTTATTTGGTGCTTCTCTCAAATATTCCTCAAGAACCATTAATAGAGTGAAAATAAACCAAATACAACTCACCACTAATTACTTGTCCAAATAGTTCTTCTGGAGTATCTCCAAAAAATGGAACGCATCCTACCAGAAATTCATATAGGATTATTCCCATGGCCCACCAATCCACCGGCTTTCCATAGCCCTGTCGTAGTATCACTTCAGGAGCAATGTACTCTGGAGTTCCACAAACCTGTATCAACAGAAAAAGACTTTGTCAGGAAATACATTTCTCAACAATGATTTTTTAAAACTAGCTTTGTAAGTGTTAAGTGGTAAAGCAAATGGAGTTTTCACCTGGATGTGTCTTTCATAAGTTCTATAAGATTCAATAATTATACCAAAAGAATTTAATCAAAGAGTATTTTAAAAAAGTCACCTGACAGTCAGGATTAAGGATCTATGATAATTTGAAAACTTGGCTGGCCACACAAAATGCAACAACGGAGTACCAAGCTGAAAATGTCAACTGATCATTCACTTCTCAATATCAAATTAATGGGAAACTTCATGCTCACCTTTAATATCAAACTACTTTTACAATCATTTTTTCTTTACAAAGTTCCTTCATGAATATTTTGCTTCAGAGTTCACCAGGAAAAGAAACAAAGGTGAGATTTATATAAATCAGGTTAATGTGCTGGATCATGCTGAGATAGTGTTGCAGCTTCTGAAATACATTAGTATATATAGGCTGCTGGGCCAGAAGGAGATACCCCAGGTTATTAAGGGAAGAGATTGCTGGGACACTGGCAATGACCTTTGCACACTTCCTGACCACAGTGGGATAGCAAATGTTATTCTGTTATTCAAGAAAGATATAGGGATAATTCTAGGAATTATAGACCAGTAAATCTCATTTTAGTGATAAGCAAAGTATTGGGGAGAATTCTTAGATACAGAATTTATGAGCATTTAGAGAAGCATAGTTATATTAGGGAAAATCAACATGACTTTGTGAGAGGCAGATCATGCATCGTGAGTCCAATTGATACGGACTTTATATGACATTTGACAAGTTCTCCATAATAGACTCAATCAGAAAGTCATGAGGCATGGGAACTATGGTAATTTGGCTACACGGATTCAGAATTAGCTTGCTCACAGAAGGTAGACGATGGAACCTGGAGGACAGTGGCAAGTGGTGCTCTGCACTGACCCCAGGACCACTGCTCTTTGTGATTTTCATAAATGACTTGAATGAGGAAGTGGAGGGGTGGGTTAGCAAGTATGCAGATTTCATGAAAGTTGGTGGTGCTGTGGATAGTGTAGAAGGTTGTCAGAGGCTATAACGGAATATAGACAAGATGCAGAACTGGGCAGAGAAGTGGAAGATGAAATTCAATCAGGAAAAGTGTGAAATGATACACAGTAGAAAATGGAACTTGAAAGTAGGATGCAAAATTAATAGCAGTATGCAAGAACAAGGGGATCTTGGGCTCCAAGTCCATCAATCCCTCTAAGTTGGTGTGCAAATTGATAGGGTGGTTAAGAAGGAGTATCGTGTGTTTGCTTTCATTAATTGGGGTATTGAATTCAAAAGCCATGAGGTAACATTGCAGCTCTATAAATTTTAGTTAAACCACACTTACGAATACATATTTGGTCTCCTCATTATAGAAAGAATGTAGAAGCGTTAGAGAGAGGATGAGGAGATGTTGCTTGGATTAGGGAACATGTTTCATGAGGAAAAGTTGAACAAGCTAGGGCTTTTCTCTCTGGAGTGATGAAAGACAAGACTTGACTTGATAGAGGTGTACAAGATGATGAGAGGCATACGTATAATAGGTAACCAGCACCTTGGTCCCTAGGGTAGCAATGGCTAATACTAGAGGACTAATACTAAAGTGAGTGGAAGAAAGTTCAGCGGAGATGTTGAGGTAATTTTTTTTTAATATATACAGCAGTTTTTTTCATATATTCATTAACTTCCGAGGCACCTAGGGGGCGACTCAAGCAGCAGCAGTACTCTCAATGGATACGATTAAATATTCTTGTCTCAGCCTGATACAGCTAAAAAGCACAACTGCTTCCAAGGTCAGTACAGTCAACAAAGATGTCTTAATGTGTTTAAACAAACTATCGCTGCTTAAAGCTGATGAAAACAACACCAATTGTGGTCGGAAGCGCCTACATAAGACACCACGGAGGAAGCGTGGCTGCAGAGCGGGGTTACAAGTACGTTTAAGGAAGCGGGGTTTTAAACTCCTTATACTGACTATCTTGCTGGCAAACGTGCAGTCTCTGGTGAATAAAATCGATGATCTCAGAGCCAGGGTGCTGAATCTGAGGGACATTAGAACCGCGTGTGTCCTTTTTTTTCATGGAGTCCTGGTTAACCCCTTCCGTACCGGATGCAGTGATTCAGATCGACGGGTTTACTACACACTGTTAGGACTGATTTATAGAGTCTCTCAAAAGCAGAGGTGGAGGAGTATGCCTCAAGATTAACTCTTCTTAATGCACAAATATATCAGTGCTGTCCCAATTCTGCTCACCAGATCTGGAATATCTAGCAGTAAAGTGCCATCCTTTTTACCTGCCAAGGGAGCTCTCTGGGGTCATTGTGGTAGCAATTTACATTCCACCTCAGGCCAATATCAATCAGGCTTTAGATGAACTGAGCAACGGGATCAACATGCATGAAACAGCAAATCCTATCGCCGTCACCATTGTTTTGGGAGATTTTAACCAGGCCAGTCTGAAAAAAATCACTAATCAACTGCCATCAACAGATCACTTGCAATACCAGAGGAAACAACACACTGGACCAGTGCTACACCACCATCAAGAATGCCTACCGTGCTATTCCACACCCTCACTTTGAGAAGTCTGATCACCAGGCTGTACTTCTACCCCCTGAGTATAGGCAGAGACTGAAGACTGCAGCATCAGTAGTGAGGACTAAGAAGATATGGACAAGGGAATCACAGGAGCACTTACAGCACCTGCTTTGAATCTGTGGACTGGGCTGTATTCAGGGATTCATCTTCGAACCTGGATGAGTATGCTGCAATTGTTGCTGACTTCATTAAAATCTGTGTGGATGAGTGTGTGCCTACAAAGATTTACTGTACATTCCCAAACCAAAAGCTGTGGATGAACCAGGAGGTACGTCACCTGCTGATGGCTAGATCTGTGGCATTCAAGTCTGGCGACCCAGGCCTGTGCCAGAAAACCAGGTATGATTTGTGGAGGCCTATTTCAAGGTTGAAGAGACAATTTCGAATGAGGTTGGAGGCGATGACAGATGCATGGCAACTCTGGCAGGGTCTGCAAGATGTTACTTCCTACAAAGCGAAACCCAATAGCATGAATGGTAGCACTGCTTCACTACCAGATGAACTCAACACCTTCTATGCACACTTTGAAAGGGAGAATACAACTACAGCTGTGAAGATCCCCGCTGCACCTGATGACCCTGTGATCTGCATCTCAGAGGCCAATGTTAGGCTGTCTTTAAAGAGAGTGAAGGTCCCAAAGGAGTAACTAGTAAAGCTCTGAAAATCTGTTTCAACCAACTAGCGCGAGTATTCAGGGATATTTTCAACCTCTCACTGCTATGGGCAGAAGTTCCCACTTGCTTCAAAAAGGCACCAATGCCTAAGAAGAAGAATGTGAGCTGCCTTAATGACTATCACCCAGTAGCACTCACATAAACAATGATGAAATGCTTTGAGAGGTTGGTCATGACTAGATTGAACTCCTGCCTCAGCAAGGACCTCGACCCATTGCAATTTGCCTATTGCCACAATAGGTCAACCGCAGACGCAGTCTCAATGGCTCTCCACACAGCTTAGACCACCTGGACAACACAAACATCTACGTCAGGAGCTGTTCATTGACTGTAGCTCAGCACTTAATAGCATCATTCCCACAATCCTGATTGAGAAGTTGCAGAACCTGGGCCCCTGTACCTTCCTCTGCAATTGGATCCTCGACTTCCTAACCAGAAGACCACAATCTGTGCAGATTGGTGATGACATATCTTCCTCACTGACGATCAACACTGATACACTTCAGGGGTGTGTGTTTAGCCCACAGCTCTACTCTCTATATGCACATGACTGTGTGTTTAGGCATAGCTCAAATACCATCTATAAATTTCTTAAAGATACAACTATTGTTGGTAGAATCTCAGGTGGTGACACCACTGGTGCTCCCAGTGTGGCCTCTTGTACATCGATGTGACCCGACATAGATTGGAAGACAGCTTCCCATCATTCTTGAATTTGACAGATTTGCTTTATTAAGTACACTGTCTCAAATGCAACAATGGACCAAAAGCAAAAAAAAAAACTGACTTTCCAACTTATGCCACTGAAATATACAGACTCTGAAGTCAGTAGCATATCCAGTTTAATGCCTACACAATACTGCCACACACCTGGCCCATCTGCTGCTGTGTTCCATTATTGGAACCCACATGGAGTGCAGTAGCAGACCAGCACCTTGTTGAGACTCTCCAGCATTTATATTAAGATACTGCATTCTGATCCTGTGCTAGTTTATACCTGATGCAGGATGCATTTGTCCAATGATTTCAATAAGAACTGATTAATATGGAGAAAATAAGAGGGAAAGTCATGGAAAATACCTTTAAAAAAAATTATGTTGTTTATTTAGTTAATTTATTGAGTTTTAAGATGCATTTTACCAACTTGCTAATGGTTTCTAATGTTGTTTTGTAATTGTTTAAAACAGCTCCATTCATCCAAGATGTTCAGAAATATTTGAAAACTGTGGCAATTTTGAAAATTATCTTTGCCAGTTTTCAAAACTTCCAGAGAAATTTATGGGGGAAAGCTTGCAAAGGTTTGCCAAAATAAGACCTTTCTACCATTGACAAACAAGAGAAAATTTACAGATGCTGGAAATCCAAGCAACACACACAAAATGCTGGAGGAACTCAGCAGGCCAGGCAGCATTTATAGAAAAAGTACAATCGATATTTAGGGCCAAGACCCTTTGGTAGGACTGGAGAAAAAAATGAGGAGCAGATTTAAAAGGTGGGAGAGGGGAGAGAGAAACACAAGGTGATAGGGTGAAACCGGGAGGTGGGGGGGGATGAAGTAAGCAGCTGGGAAGTTGATTGGTGAAAGAGATACAGGGCTGTAGAAGGGGGAGTCTGATAGGAGAGGACAGCAGGCAAGGAAGATAGATAAGGGGAGGGAGCACCAGAGAGAGGCAATGGGCAGGCAAGGAGATAATGTGAGAGAGGGAAAAGGGGACAGGGAATGGTAGGGTGGGAGGGGGGGTGAAAAGAAGTTTGAGAAATCAATGTTCATGACATCAGGTTGGAAGCTACCCAGACGGAATATAAGGTGTTGTTCCTCCAACCCGAGTGTGGTCTCATCACGACAGTAGAGGAGGCACTGGTTAACATATCAGAATGGAAATAGGAAGTGGAATTAAAATGGGTGGCCACTAGGAGATTCCGCTTCTTCTGGCGGACAGAGTGCAAGTACTTGATGAAGCTTTCTTCCAATCTATGTCCGGTCTCATCGATGTACAAGAGGCCACACTAGGAGCACCAGACACAGTATATGAACCCAACAGACTCATAGGTGAAGTGTCGCCTCACCTGGAAGGACTGTTTAGGGCCTTGAATGGTAGTGAGAGAGGAGGTATAGCACTCGTTCCGCTTGCAAGGATATATGTCAGGAGGGAGATTAGTGGGGAGGGACAAATGGATAGGGGCGCTGCAGAGGGAGTGATCCCTGCAGAAAGCGGAAAGTGGGAAGAAGGAGAAAATGTGCTTGGTGTTGGGATACCGTTGGAGTTGGCAGAAGTTCCAGAGAATTACGTGCTGGACATGGAGAGTGGTGGGGTGGTAGGTGATAACAAGAGGAACGCTATCCCTGGTAGGGTGGTGGGCAGATGGGGTAAGAGCAGACATGTGAGAAATGGAAGAGATGCGGTTGAGGGCAGCGTTGATGGTGAAGGAAGGGATGCTCCTTTCTTTGAAAAAGGAAGACACCTCCTTCATTCTGGAAAGAAAAGCCTCATACTGAGAGCAGATGCAGTAACGATGGAGGAAATGAAAGAAGGGGTCGGCATTTTTACAAGTAACCAGGTGGGAAGAGGTATAGTCCAGGTAGCTGTGAGAGTCCATGGGTTTATAAAGACATCAGCAGATAAACTGACTCCAGCGATAGATTCAGTAAGATCAAGAACAGGGGCGAGGTGTCAGAAATTGTCCAGGTAAATTTGAGGGCAGGGTGGAAGTTGGAGGTAAAGTTGATGAAGTTGGGGAGCTCTGCATGGATGTAGGGAGCAGCACCAACACAGTTGTCAATGCAGCATTGGAAAAGTGGGGGACAGACACCAGTGTAAGCTTAGAACATACACTGCTCCATGTAGCTGACAAAAAAGCAGGTACAGCTGGGACCCATGTGAGTGCCCATGGCTACACCTTTTGTTTGAAGGAAGTGGGAGGAACCAAAAGAGAAATTATTAAGAGTGTGGACAAGTTCTGCTAGACAGAGGAGAGTAGTGGTGGAAGGGAATTGGTTGGCCATTGAGCCCCTTAAACATCCCTTGAAGTAAGATTAATTTTTCAGCTAACACAAGACCAGGGTAGAATATAGCCACAGTTAATAATTGATGAATGCAACTTTAAAAAAAAATACCGACACAGCAGAAGAATAGTTTTACTAAGGCAAATCATCAAGTAATTATTACAAATCCCCGAGGATGCTTGAAAATTGTGCACACTTGCGGACGTCCTAAATGTGGCAGGGAATTTATGCCAAATTATTGAACAGTTTTGTGTCATTGACTACAAATTGAATTGAATCGCTCATAATTATTTCACTTAACATATTGAAAGGTCATTCAGTCTTTGACACACACACAGAAAAACAGTTCTCAAATGCTCTATTTTTTAAAATCCATAATGCTACTGTCTTGAATGGTAAAACAAGAAACATGTCACATATTAGGATTATAGGGTCCACAATGTCTTTATATGTATGCAATAGCAGTTTTATTATACAAATTTTTCAAATTAAGAAATGACCAGTACTGATTTCTATTTTGCTGCATGAAAGCAAATTGTGGACTTAGTTTGAAAGATATTTTGTGAAAGAAATATGAAATGCTTTTTATCCACATTCATTCTACCTGTCAGCAGCACGCCATTGCTCCCATGTGTACCATCTGCAAAATGCATTGCAGAATTGCATCAATCCAATTTCAAGAGTACTTCTCAAGCCCATTATCTCAACTATCAGAAAAATAGGGCCAGTAAGCACCTGGGATCAAGAATATCAATAGATTCTCCTTCAAGTCACAATCTTATTTGACTTGATCATATAATGCCACTCCTTCTTTGTTAATGGATCTAAATGCTGGAGTTACCACTTTTAATTACTGCAGTTCTTCTGGTAAAACCCTTCAGATGACTGCAGTAATTAAAAGAGGTAACTCACCAGTACCATTTTGAGAGCAATTAGATTCACAAATGATTTAGTCTTCAAAAATAGTTTTTACTACCAACTAATATTAAATCAGAAAGCAATGAGTTACTTAGATTGTGGTTACTTAAATTTATTTATGAGTAACAATAAGATTAATACCAACTGTATTTGTCAGCAATCCATTCACAAAAAAATCAGCAATGACAGCATTTAAAAAAAAAATTCACAAGATTATATTGATTTTTCACCTGCTTATCAAGAAATTCTCTAGCATCTTTTTCAATGTGTCCTTCATATAAATTGGTTGTGAGACTCATCAGACCAATCTTTGAAAGTCCAAAATCTGTCAGCTTGATGTGACCCATTGAAGTGATGAGAAGGCTGTAAAAGGAAAGAACTCAAGTCAATAACGGAGACCATTTAAACAGCTCAGGCTTTGTGTACGGCTGCCAAAACATTTTCAAAAATCAAACTCTCTAGAAAGTTCTACAAATAAATTGCAGATATTTTGAATTTTCCACAGTATGAAGTTTTGTAAGTGTATACATCAATAACACTCAGATTGAAGTGAATTCAAGGTACTAACTTAATCTGACTTTGAGACGTTTGCTCAAAACACTTTAGATACTTTATGAGCAATGGGCTAAAGTAATTGAAATAATTATTTGGTTATTAGTGGTATGCTTCACAGGTGGCCATTTTATAACTAAATATTATAAACAATTTTTTGAATACAGATCCTTGACATATGCGATCCTAAAAGTAACTTGGATGACCTTAGTTTGAAGCACTAACTTTTTGAGTGTCTTGTTAAATACTGGGCCAATTAATAGCCAAATATAGACAAAGGTGAGTGTAACATACAATCATCAAGCTCACTTTTAAACAAATTAGAAATGAAAGAATAACTTCACTTATCTACAGCTCTGTGCCAGAGAAAATATGCATAAAACTTAGCATGGATTGAAATTAACAAATTCACACATATTCAAAATTATCAGATAGTTGCTGAGTTAAAGAATGGCAGGTAAAATATTGAAAGTACAAAAGGAGAAACTCGGGCATTTGGTATAAGTACCTTCAAACATTACATATGGCTGTTCAGTGATTAGTACTGAAGACTCTGAAAAGGATTTAGCAGTTATTTATTGAAACTTGCCATCCTGAGGCTTAGTCAACAAAGCTAGTCAACCACTGTGTTATTATAAAGATTGATATTTTTTCTGAACTTTCCAAATTTCTGAAAAGATTATCTTTGTTACAAATTGTTATGTCATTTTGGACCCAATTTTAAAAGGCCAAGACAGCAAAATGAGGTGATGGCAAGTCTAGCACTTTGTGCAATGGATGAAGAAAGAAGAAGGAAATCCATCAGATTCATTCAAAACCGAAGTGGGGAGAATGATACATTAACAATTAATTGAAGGACCTGGGAAAAACAGCAAAAAATGACGTGGGTAGCAATCAGAGTGAAAGAAAATATAAAAAAAAGGGTAGAAGAAAATAAATTCAGCAAAGAAAAAAGAAAAGACAAAAAAACTTGTATGTTAATACTGTCACTTATAGATTCTCTATAATAATTTGTAACTGCATATAAATAAAAAATTAGATAATATCTTTTGCCTTGAATAAAAGTAAATTATTTTTACTTTTTGGTATTATAAGAAAAAATAGGCCGAAACTAATGAATACACTTCATTTTTGTTTTACAAAATGAGATCAATGTTCCCAGCAGCTGACAGATTGAGAAGCTAGCGACAAGAAGAAGAAAATATTGGCCAATACACCAGGAGAATTCCCCAGTTCAAACTAAAATAATGGAATGCCAATGCCTGCTTAATGTCTCATTAACACAGACAACATCCTCTAACGTTGTAATACTTAGTGCTTTCTGAACTGTCAAATCTGGATGGGAACTCCAGTAAAAGGTGAGACTGTTTGCACTGACCATGGCTATCACACAAGATCACTACTTATAATACTCATAAATAGAATTCACAATATGGTAAATTCTGCTTATTAGCTTGTAACTAAGATAATACAATAGTTGGAATAAGAACCAGCATATATACAACTTAAAATGTCAAAAACCCTTTTGCCTCACAGGTGCTGCTTGATCCTCAACAGTTTGTTTAGTGTCAGTGATAGAGAAGGTTTGTATGTTTTATTGATGTCAACTGGTTTAGAAGTTGTTATTCACAACTAAACCTACAAATCAAGAAGACATTTAACATGCAAGAAAAACAAGCACTTCAGACATAGGTTGCAAGTCTAGAAGAAATCAATGAGTTCAAGGATTCATACTTGTCTGGCTTGAGGTCACGGTGAACAACGCCATAATTGTGCAGATATTCTAAAGCTAGTACAGTTTCTGCAAAATACATCCTGGCCATTTCAACAGGCAGAGCACCAATATTCTTCAGTAAAGTTGCACAGTCCCCACCTATGGTACAAAATATAAATATAAAGGACATGGTTATAGAGAAACAAACACAATAAAATCTGTAGATGCTGCAGAAGATCGAGAACATAACCCAGCACATCACACAAACCAATCCTCCATCCTTGGACTCATTTTACACCGCACACTGACAGAGCAGTGCTACCAGGATAATCAAGGACACGACCCACCCAGCCAACACACTTTTTGTCCCTCTTCCCTCCGGGAGAAAGTTCAGGAGCTTGAAAATTCGTACGGCCAGATTTGGGAACAGCTTCTTCCCAACTATGATAAGGCTGCTGAATGGATCCTGACCCGGATCTGGACCATACCTTCCAAATATACAGACCTGACTTGTACTACATTACTTTCCCTTTTCTATTTTCTAATTATGGTTTATAAATTAAATTTTTATTATATTTACTTCGATTTGTACTTCAGGGAGCACGAAGCACAGTATCAAATATTGCTGTGATGATTGTACACTCTAGTATCAATTGTTTGGTGACAATAAAGTAAAATAAATCCAAAGCAACACACAGGCCACTGGAGGAACTCTGCAGGCCAGACAGCGTCTATGGAAAAGAGTACAGTTAATATCTCGGGACGAGATCCTTCAACAGGACTGGAAAGTAAGGGGGAAGGAGTCAGACAAAGACGGTGGGGGAGGGGAGGAAATAGTACAAGAATGCAAACAGGAAGAAGAATTGAAATGGGTGGCCACCAGGAAATCCCTCTTTTTGTGCTGGATGTAGAAGTGGTCGACGAAGTGGTGCCCCAATCTACGTCAGCTCTCACCTACATACAGGAGGTCACACTGGGAGTATTGGATACAGTAGTTGACCCAAATAGATTCTTAAATGAAATGTCACCTCACCTGGAAGGACTGTTTGGGGTCCTGAATGGTACAGAGGGAGGAGGTGTAGGGCAGATATGGCACTTGTTCTGCTTGCAAGGCTAGGTCCCAGGAGGGAGATCTGTGGGAAGGGATGAATGGACAAGGGAGTCATGTAGGGAGCAATCACTGCAGAAAGCAGAAAGCAGGGGAAGAGAAAGATGTGTATGGTGGTAGGATCCAGTTAGAGATGGTGGAAATTCTGAAGAATTATGTGTTGGACGCGGAGGCTAATGGGTGGTACGTGAGAACAGGAGGAACCTTATCCCTGATGTGGTGATGGAAGGCTGGGGTGAAGGCAGATGTGTGCGAAATGGAAGAGATGTAGGTGAGGGAGCAAAGTTGGTGAAGGAAGGGATGCTCTATTCTTTGAAGGAGGAGGACGTCTCAGTTGCTCTGAAATGAAAAGTCTCATCTGATAGCGGATGCAGCAGAGACGGAGGAATTGAGGGAAGGGAATGGCATTTTTACAAGCGACAGGGTGAGAAGAGGTGTAGTCCAGATAGTTGGGAGAGTTAGTGGGCTTATAAAAGATATCAGTAGATGGTCCGTCTTCAGAAATGGAGACAGAGAGATCGAGAAAGGGGAGAGAGGTGTCAGAAATGGACCAAGAGAATTTGAGGGTGGAAGCTGGAGGCAAAGTTGATGAGCTCAACATGGGTGCAGAAAGCAGCACTAATGCAGTCATCAATGTAATGTAGGAAGAGTTGGGGAACAATACTGGTGCAGGCTTTGAACAGACATAGCTGAGACCCATGTGAGTGCCCATGGCTACACCTTTGATTTGAAGAAAGTGGGAGGAGCCGAAGGAGAAATTATTGAGGGTGAGGACTACTGTTGCCAGATGAAGCAGAGTGGTGGTTGGAGGAGCAACAGTCTATATTCTGTCTGGGTAGCCTTGATTACTTCTGCAACTATCCATTTCTCCCTCATTTTCCACTACAAAATTCTCCAGTAATCAACATTACATATGAAGGCACCAAGTACTGGTGGATGACAGGAATCATGGTGTTGAAAGATGTACTTAACAGATGAGCTGTTGTAACAATACCTGGCAGGGGTGTGGGAACCTGAGGGGGAAGAAACACTAAAAAGGCATCCAAGTTTGGGTATGTTCAGGAAAACAAAGAGAAAGGAATGGAAATAGTGCAGGACAACAGGAAAGGTAATGATAAAGCGTATCAAAAAGGTACACAAACATAAGAATGTAACACAATGGATTCCAGTTAATTGGGACACATGGGACCGGTACATTTTGACCCAATTAAATGGCTGCCCCAATTAGCCGAACTTTCATGGACATAGTTAAAAAGGAATTTAAAAAACCACGAAGTGATGAACAAATTACGCATTTAAATTAAATACAGAACAAATCAGAACACTACCAAGAGTATTACAGTACTATAAAAACATGTATTTGTTCCTAATAGTTATCAATGGAGGAATTCATTCAGTATATGCAACGAACAAAATCACCACAGGCACTTAGTGCAGATAACGGACTGCCTATATATAATGCTATCAATGATTGCACCCCCTTCAAATCTTCATTTTCATTGTAACATTCAAGATGATTGTCATTAGATACCTTCAAATTCTTGAAGTAGTGAAATAGTCCCATTTTCACTCCTGACCATTTCTGGAATCTGCAAGCTTGAATGCTCCAAACCGCAGTGAGAAAAACAGTTCCAGAATTGTCTTAATGCTTACTTCTTGCCAACCAATGGTGTTGAGAGGGATAATAAATCAGCCACGATGGAATGGTGGATCAGACTTAATGGGTTAAATAGTCCAATTCTGCTCCTAAGGCTTATTGTCTAAAATCAAATTACAAAGGCAGCCTTGGAATGAGACTTTGAGGAACTAAACAGGGTGCAGCCAATTACAGATGTGTTGCAGAATTAATGATCTCATGGTTAAGGATTCATTGAAAAGAGTGACCCTAACATTGTAGAAGTACAAGTTCAGTCTGAGAATGAGAAACCTGGGACTGAAACAACTGTCATAAAATTGAGGTTGTTTAGAAAATCATAGTACAATCATGCAGTTAATTAAGTTTTAAGAAAAGGAAATTGATAAAAGGTCTCAGGTCGAAACATCGACTGTCTACTCCTCTCCATAGATGGTGCCTGACTTGCTGAGTTAAGACAATGAGATATAGGAACAGAATTAAGCCATTTGGCCCATCAAGTCTGCTCTGCCATTTCATTATGGCTGAAGCAATTTCCTTCTCAGCTCCCATCTCCTGCTTTCTCCCTGTATCCCTTCATGCCCTGACCAATTAAGAATCTAACTACCACTGCCTCAAGTATACATAAAGACTTGGCCTCCACAGCTGCCTGTGGCAAAGAATTCCACAGATTCACTGCTCTCTGGCTGAAGGAATCCCTCCTTATCTCCATTCTAAAAGGACACCCCTCTATTCGAAGCTGTGTTGTCCGGTCTTAGACTCTCCCAAAATAGGAAACATTACCTCCACGTCCACTCTATTCAGGCCTTTCACCATTTGATAGGTTTCAATGAAGTCAACCCCACATTCTTCCGAATTCCAGTGAATACAGGCTCAGAGCTATCAAGCACTCTTCATATGACAGGCCACTCAATCCTGAAATCATTTTCACGAACCTCCTTTGAACCTGCTCCTGTTTAGCACAATCTTTCTAAGAGAAGGAGCCCAAAATTGCTCTCAAAACTACAAGTGAGGCCTCATCAGTACATTATAAAATCCCAACAGTTATCCTTGCTTTTATATTCTAGTTGTCTTGAAACGAATGCTAACATTGCATTTGCCTTCCTCACCACATACTCAATCTGCACATTAACCTTCAGGGAATTCTGCATAAGGACTCCCAAGTCCCTTTGCACCTGTTTTTTTGTATTTTCTCTCCATTCAGAAAATAGTCAATCCTTTCATTTCTTCTATCAAAGTGCATGACCATGAATGATCTGGATGACGGGGTGGTAAATTGGATTAGTAAGTATGCAGATGATACCAAGATAGGTGGTGCTGCGGATAATGAAGTAGGTTTTCAAAGTTGCAGAGAGGTTTAGGCCAGTTAGAAGAGTGGGCTGAAAGATGGCAGATGGGAATTTAAGGCTTTTAAGTGTGAGGAGCTACATTTTGGTAGGAATAATCAAAATAGGACATAAATGGTCATTGGTAGGGCATTGAAGAATGCAGTAGAACAGAGTGATCTAGGAATAATGGTGCATAGTTCCCTGAAGGTGGAATCTCATGTGGATAGGGTGGTGAAGAAAGCTTTTGGTATGCTGGCCTTTATAAATCAGAGCATTGAGTATAGGAGTTGGGTGGGATGTAATGTTAAAATTGTACAAGGCATTGGTAAGGCCGAATTTGGAGTATTGTGTACAGTTCTGGTCACCAAATTATAGGAAAGGTGTCAACAAAATAGAGAGTACAGAGAAGATTTACTAGAATGTTACCTGGGTTTCAGCACCTAAGTTACAGAGAAAGGTTGAACAAGTTAGGACTTTATTCTTTGGAGTGTAGAAGGTTGAAGGGGGATTTGATAGAGGTACTTAAAATTATGAGGGGGATAGATAGAGTTGACGTGGATAGGCTTTTTCCATTGAGAGTAGAGGAGATTCAAACAAGAGGACATGAGTTGAGAGTTAGGGGGCAGAAGTTTAGGGGTAACACGAGGGGGAATTTCTTTACTCAGAGAGTGGTAGCTGTGTGGAACGAGCTTCCAGTAGAAGTGGTAGAGGCAGGTTTGGTATTGTCATTTAAAGTAAAATTGGATAGATATATGGACAGGAAAAGAATGGAGGGTTATGGTCTGAGTGCAGATCAGTGGGACTAGGTGAGAGTAAGTGTTCGGCACTGACTAGAAGAGCTGAGATAGCCTGCTTCCGTGCTGTAATTGTTATATGGTTATACACTTCCCGACACTGCATTCCATCTGCCATTTCTTTGCCCATTCTTCAAATCTGTCTAAGCCCTTCTGTAGCCTCTCTACTTCTTCACAACTACCTGTCCCTCCTCCTATCATGTGTAGCACCTTGTCAAAGGCCTTCTGAAAATCCAAGTACACAGTATCAACTAACTCTCCTTTGTCAATCCTGCTTGCTACTTCTTCAAAGAATTCCAACAGATTAGTCAGGCAAGATTTTCACTTGAGGAAACCATACAGACTACAGCCTATTTTATCATGTGCATCCTAGTACCCTGAGACCTCATCCTTAGCAATGAACTCCAACATCTTCCCACCCACTGAAGTCAGACTAACTGGCTTAGTGTTCCCTTTCTTCTGCCTCTCTCCCTTCTTGGAGTGACATTTGCAATTTTCCCGGTTTCTGGAACATCTAGTGATTAACCATAGAACACTATAGCACAGTACAGGCCGTTCAGCCCTCCATGTTGTGCGGACCCATATAATCCTTAAAAAAAGTACTAAACCCACACTACCCCATAACCCTCCATTTTTCTTTCATCCATGTGCCTGTCCAAGAGGTTCTTAAATACCCCTAATGTTTTAGCTTCCACCACCATCCCTGGCAAGTCATTCCAGGCACTCACAAGCCTTTTTGTAAAAAACTTACCCCTGATGTCTCCCCTAAACTTCCCTCCCTTAATTTTGTACATATGCCCTCTGGTGTTTGCTATTGGTGCCTTGGGAAACAGGTACTGACTATCCACCCTATCTATGCCTCTCATAATCTTGTACACCTCTATCAAAGTCCCCTCTCATTCTTCTACGCTCCAAACAGAAAAGTCCCAGCTCTGTTAACCTTGCTTCATATGACTTGTTCTCGAAACCAGGCAACATCCTGTTAAATCTCCTCCGCCCCCTCTCCATAGCTT
The DNA here is from genome assembly GCF_030144855.1 of Hypanus sabinus. Taxonomy (NCBI): domain Eukaryota; kingdom Metazoa; phylum Chordata; class Chondrichthyes; order Myliobatiformes; family Dasyatidae; genus Hypanus; species Hypanus sabinus. The sequence goes on along the minus strand of NC_082716.1, from coordinate 40,452,189 downwards.
CCACATCCTTCCTATAATGAGGTGACCAGAATTGAACATAATACTCTAAGTGTGGTCTCACCAGAGACTTGTAGAGTTGCAACATGACCTCTCCACTCTTGAACTCAATCCCCCTGTTAATGAAGCCTAGCATCCCATAGGCCTTCTTAACTACCCTATCAACCTGTGCAGCGACCTTGAGGGATGTATGGATTTGAACCCCAAGGTCCCTTTGTTCATCCACACTCTTAAGTAACGGACCATTAATCCTGTACTCAGTCTTCTGGTTTGTCTTTCCAAAATGTATCACCTCACAGTTGTCCGGATCGAACTCCATCTGCCATTTTTCTGCCCAACTCTGCAGCCTGTCTATGTTCTCTTGTAACCTTCGACAACCTACAGCTCCATCCACAACTCCTCCAATCTTTGTGTCATCCGCAAACTTGCTCACCCATCCTTCTGCCTCCAGTAATTAGTAATGATTCTTGAAAGATCATTACTAATGCCTCCATGATCTACTCAGCCACCTCTTTCAGAACTCTGGGGTATACACCAACTGGTCCAAGTGGCTTATCTACCTTCAGACCTTTCAGTTACCCAAGAACCTTCTCTCTAGTTATGGTAATTTCATACACTTCATGCTCCCTGACACCTGGAACTTCTACCATACTGCTAGTGTCTCCACAGTGAAGACTGATTGATGTAAAATACTTATTCAGTTCACCTGTTATTTTGTTATCCCCCATTACTACTCCTCCAGCATCATCTTCCAGTAATCCAATATTTATGCTCACCTCTCTTTCACACTTTATGTATATGAAAAAACTTTTGGTATCTTATTGGCTAGCTTACTTTCATATTCCATCTTTACCTTCTTAATGACTTTTTAAGTTTCTCCAACGTTTTGTGCATGCTGCTCAAGATTTCAAGCATGTGCAAAATCTCATGTGTTTATAATACATTTGCTAGGTATTTTTCTGAGGAGGTAATAAACAGGTTGGATAAAGTGGAATCTGTAAATATGGTACGTTTGAATTTCCAGAAGGCATTCAACCAGGTGGCACAAGAGAGGTAACTACAAGAGCATGTGAGATTAGGGATAATATATCTGCATAGATAGAGTAGTATAAATTATTATATAAACAGAGTGAAGGTATGAAATGCTGCATCATATGAAACATAAAGGGTACAGCAGGCATTTACAAAGTCTATTGTAAAAGCTTAGTAGGTTTGCACTGTAAATAGTGAAACAGCATAATAAGAGGTGATTTTATTGCAACATACAGTAGAGGCTCCTGAATGGTACTGACACAGTAAATACCAAGAGGACATTTTCTTGAGTGAGGGTGACTAGAACTACAGAGCATAGCTCCAGAATCGAGGTTTGCTCATTTTGACAGAGATGAGGAGAATGCTCCTTTCTCAGTGGATGATAAAATTTCAATGTTTTGAAATCCCAAAACATGGCAAAGATGGATTACTGAATATATTCAAGATGGTGATTTAACTACAAAGATGTATAGGGACATAAAAAATGGTGTTGAGGCCAAGATCAGATCAGGCATGATGTGACTGATATGGTGGGACAAGCAAATTGGCCCCCTTTAGGTGTTTATTTCTTAGGTTAGCACGGTTAATATTGCGGAAGCTAACCTATCAACAAGCACTTACTTCAATAGTGAGAAAGTTAAGAACATAGAACATTGAAATTTACAGCACATCACAGGCCCCTTGGCCCACAATGTTGTGCCGACCATGTAATCTGCTCTAGGGACTACCTAGAATTTCTCTAGCGCATCGCCCTCTATTTTTCTAAGCTCCATGTACCTATCTAAGAGACTCTTAAAAGACCCTATCGTATCTGCCTCCACCACTCTGTGTGAAAAACTTGCTTCTGACATCTCCTTGATACCTATTTCCAAGTACCTTAAAACTAAGTCCCCTCGTGTTAGTCCTTTCAACCCTGGGAAAAAACCTCTGGCTATCCACACGATTCATGCCCTTATCATCTTACACACCTCTATCAAGTCACCTCTCAATCTCCATTGCTCCAAGGAGAAAAGGCCAAGTTCACTCAACCTATTCTCATAAGGTACAACCTCCAATCCAGGCAACATCCTTGTAAACCTCCTGTGCACTCTCTCTATAGTATCCACATTCTTCCTGTAGTGAGGTGACCAGAACTGCACACAGTACTCCAAGTGGGGTCTGACACAGACCCCAAGATCTCTCAGATCCTCACACTAACAAAAGTCTTAGCATTTATATTATATTCTGTCTTCAAATTGGACCTACCAAAATGAAGAACTTCACACTTATCTGGGTTGAAGTCCACCTGCCACTTCTCATCCCAGTTCTGCATCCTATCGGTATCCCACTGAAACCTCTGACAACCTTTGTTTTGAAAAATTTCAACGATGTCTTTTGTGAACCTAGTCACCCCCGGTAAGTAATTAGCCAGTTTTTCACCAAACTGATCAACATCAATTCTACTGTAACTAAATATACCTTTAAATGTTAGTATTTTCCATGTTACAAGCAAAATACATTGAGATTATATGAATATTTCACTACAGGATACAAGTTAAAATAAAAGTACCTGTCAAAAAAATTAGATAGAGCAATTCAAAGAGATTTAGAAAGATTTTCAAAGAAAATCACAAGTATAAGCACTTGCCCATTCTGTGGAAACAATTTCTTGGAATAACATTAATGGAAAGTGTATTGATAAAAGTTTGTATACCAATCTATTTTAAATCAGACATTCCAATCTTTGTTAAGATTTGGAACTTTTTTACATAAACACTTGAAAGACATAAATCCCTCTTTCTGCACATACAATAATTTTCATCTGTCACTTGTTAAGAATACATGGTGTAAACAATCAATAATTTTCAAAGAATTTACTTGTGAAAATAACAATGTGATCTGTGATCAGACATCAGACAGAAAACGTACCAGACATAACCAAGGTTCTATTCTGCACAGCAAGCACATTGTGACTTGAAATGAGTTGTTAAGCAAGAGAAAGAAATTTACAAAATGTATCTGATGAGAAATAATTTGATCCAATTTAATGGGCAGTGTAGAGAAATCGCAGTAACAATGGATCACTTGATCCAGCCAAATGCTAAATGTGTCCATTAATTTAGCCTTGGAGGATTCACTGATGTCAGGTGAATCAGAAGATTGATTAAATATATATTTCCACAAATATGACCAATAAGATAATTCATCAAACATCAAAACAATAATTAAGTTGTAGCGTCTTTGGTAATCCTGTGGCCCAGGAAGTCGATGGTGTCAAGTCCGAACTGGCATTTGGCCGGGTTGATTATGAGGCAAAAATCACTCAGGCGGGAGTAGAACTGGAGGAGGTGTGACAGATGCTCCTGACGACTACTGCTGGCTATGAGGATGTCATCCAAATAGATGAATGCAAAGTCCAGGTCGTGTCCCACCGCATCCATTAGCCGCTGGAATGTCTGTGTAGAATTCTTCAGGTCAAACGGCACTTGGAAGAATCCGGACAGGCCAAATGGGGTAATGAGTGCTGTTTTGGGGATATCTTTAGGGTGTACCGGAAATTGATGGTATCCCCGGACAAGGTCTACTTTGGAAAAGATGCTTGCCCCATGCAGGTTTGCTGCAAAGTCCTGTATGTGCGGCATGGGATAGCAGTCTAGAGTGGTAGCCTTGTTCAGTCTGCGGTAGTCGCCGCATGGTCTCCAACCCCCGGCTGCTTTGGGCACCATGTGTAGGGGGGAGACCCATGGGCTGAAGGACCACTGTACAATCCCCAATTCCTCCATCTTCTTGAACTCCTCCTTCACCAGGCAGAGCTTGTCCGGGGGGAACCTTGGTGCGCGGGCGTGGAGGAGTAGTCCCAGGGTTGGATTGTGGTGCTGTACTCCGTGTCTGGGCATGGCTGCCGTGAACTACGGTGCCAGAACTGATGGAAAGTCCGCCAAGATTCTAGTGAATTCGTTGTCGGACAGCGTGATAGAGTCCAGGTGTGGGGCCGGCAACTTGGCTTCACCCAGGGAGAACGTCTGGAAAGTCTCGGCATGTACCGGTCTTTTCCCTTGCAAATCGACCAGTAGGCTGTGAGCTCACAAGATGTCCGTTCCCAGGAGTGGTTGGGACATGGCGGACAGTGTGAAGTCCCATGTGAACTGGCTGGTGCCGAACTGCAGATGCACTGTGAGGGTGTCGTAGGTCTGTATCGTGCTGCCGTTTGCGGCCCTCAGGGTGGGTCCTGGCTTCCTGTTGCGGGTGTCATACCCCATCGGGGGCAAGACGCTGATCTCCGCTCTGGTGTCGACCAAGAAGCGGCATCCCGACTGTTTGTCCCAGATGTACAAGAGGCTGTCCTGGTGGCCAGCCGCCATAGCCATTAGTGGCGACTGGCCCTGGCGTTTCCCAGGAACTTGCAGGGCGGGCGACAATGGCGGGCTTCTGTGCCCCACTGCTGGTGGTAGAAACACCACTGTTCATTGGCCTCCTCACTCCTGCCTCTGAGTTGTGTGCGTTCCATTGCTGGGCCTGGACTGGCCTGCTGTTGGGTGCGTGGCTTGGTAATCTGTCTGATGGATGCCCTGCTCTCTCTCTTGGCTTTCCACAGCACGTCTGCCCGGGCCGCCACCTTCCGGGGGTCACTGAAATCTTTGTCGGCCAGTAGCAGATGTATGTCCTGAGGCAGTTACTCTAGGAACGCCTGCTCAAACATGAAGCAGGGCTTGTGTCTGTCAGCCAGGGCCAGCATTTCGTTCATCAATGCTGACAGCGGCCTGTCTCCTAAACCGTCCAGATGCAGCAAGCGGGCACCTCGCTCACGCTGTGAGAGGCCAAAGGTCCCTATTAGCAGCACTTTGAATGCTGCATATTTACCTTCTTCTGGGGGCGACTGTATGAAATCCTCAACCTGGGTGGCTGTCTCCTGGTCAAGGGAGCTCACCATGTAATAGTAACGCGTGGAATCAGAAGATATCTGCCGAATCTGGAACTGGGCTTCTGCTTGGTCAAACCAGACGCGTGGTCACAGCATCCAGAAAGCTGGCAGTTTTAGCAAAACTGCGTGAACAGATGAAGAGTCGGTCATCTTTGGTCCAAATCCCGTTTGGACCATCAGGATCACCAACGTAGCGAAGTGCTACACACAGAGCTAGAAGTAATGACACGCAGTCTGTAAGTTGCACTCCAGACTAGTTTATTCAAACTTCGCAGCACTGGCTTTTACGTAGTTTCGTTCCCACCCTCTCCGGGTGGAAATGACGTCAGAGGTGCATTACAAAAGTCTCTTCCTGCGCGAGGGCTTTCAGCCCTTGCTAGTGAAGAAGGCCCAGCTCCATTTTGGGGCTGGCCTCTCTGCCGACGCACACGCCATTTTGTGAGCCAGTTCACCTGCGTAGAAAGTGGGTCGCCAGGAAGTCATGGTTACTTTAAGCAAGAATAATCAAGCTAAGTTTTATGCCTTCCCACTGCATTCAAATGTTAAATAATATTCATGGCCAAATGGCCAGAATTCTGAAGTCATAGTGGTACTGAAATGAACAATGCTTGTTATTATTGCAAGGGAAAGGTGGCATAAAATTTAAGATTTCCATGCCTGCAAAGATTAAACCATAAATCTGGAACATCTGTCAATGATTCACAGTTTAAGCTGTTGATCATCTTTATTCAAACCAGTTAAAATTGTGCTGAATTTCAAGCATTTATAAACCATCCTCACCATAAAATGAAGATTTACAGCATGGACAGGTTGAACCAGAAAGATTGCCTCTATCCTGTGAGACTCTAAAACACTACGATAGTTAAGGGAAACAGTAAATTATGGAAAATGATAATGTTTTGACAACAGGATCCTCTGGGGGAGGCATAAGAACAATTTTTTTTTAAATTATACTTAAACTCAAACAAGCAACTTACCTTCAACATATTCAATCACCATACAAAGATGTCGTTTTGTCTCAAAAGAGCAGAACATGCTTACAACAAAAGGGTTTTCTGCAAAGGTCAGGATATCTCTTTCAACAAATGCTTGTTGGATTTGGTTCCGTAGAATGAGATTCTGCTTGTTAATTTTCTTCATAGCAAACCTCTGTCGTGTTTCCTTATGTCTCACAAGATGGACTGCTCTGTAAGATATGTGTACATTGTACCAATTACGTACTCTTGCAACAACAGGAGCAGAACAACAATTCTGTTATCAGAAGCAACAGCAGTTAGCAAAGGAAGACTAGTAAAATGGCAATGTTCTTTAAAGGTTAGCATGTTACCTAGGATTGCAATAAGCATAGGACAAGTTAATTATTTAATCAAAGATTGACATTTTCATTAAATTGTTTAACTGTTCAGTAGAAGTGATGAACGACTTAAACAATCTTGAATAAGCAGCATATTTGAATCAGTCCTGCTTCTTTAGCTGAAACAACAACTAGCCTCGAGCATCCCAAAAACATATAATCTGAGTACAGATCAAACATTCAAGCTGTTTGCAAAATTTTGACTCCAAGTTATATGTTCAATATACTGTTCTTGATCTTTTGTAATTTATCAATTCTGCCTTCCAATCACATCTGTTTTCCTAATAATAGCCACCTCATCAAGTTAATGAGGCATATATATGATCTTCCACCAACCATACTTGCTGGTGGCCATCATCAAAAGAGGGACAGAAATGTTTTGGGTGTTTCAGTTTGTATACCCTCATTAAAAATGCATTTGTTCACTGCAGAACCCAAAGCAAAACCCAATTTTTTTTACTGTTCCAGGTTCTTAAGCATACTGCATCTGAATGATGGCCAACTCAATTGAAACTTTAATTTTCATCCTCAGTGAACACAAGGTAAAAGTCCCTTGAACCCAAAGAGCTTATGTAGGTTTGCATAAATTTCTGTCTATTTTATGGTTATGTGTACTCTTTTCAGATTGTAGAATGACAATAGACACATTTTAGCTCCAGGATTTGGGCTGGGCTCCATAAGGGATTTACCAGATACAAAATCTACTGTGATTTCACAGAGGATAGTTCAAAGTCTTGAGTGTTGGTGTTAGTCTCCTATAGCTTTTGTTATTTATGTTCATATTTTTGAAGTTGCAGTCACCTGGGAAGAGTAAAGGTCACTTTAACTGCATTGCCTTAATGTTCAAGTCGGAGTCCTCTGACAATGTCATAAGTACTCACCAATCAGGAGTAAGTCCTTATTTTACAAACAATGGAAAGAGAATGGATCACCAAACTTTCTGTTAAAGAATGAAATTCTTTACCCATAGGCTCCATTGCTAATCAGCTTTAGGTTTTCAAAGTCTTCCTCACATGGAGTTTTCTTTGTGTTAAATGTAGCACCACGACCCTGAAAGCAATCACAATTAAACAAATCTGATATTCCATCATCAGTTAACTACATGTATTATGAAGGCATTGTATTCAGAAAAATGCGTTCAGTATGTCTTACATAAATAAAAGATGAGGCTATTAAAGACAAAGTAACAAATTCAAGTGTAAAGTAATGAGTATTTTTGAGAGATAATTGGTGCATTTTTCAAAGATTAATGGTGGTTTACTAAGAAATGTAAATTCTGAAAGCATTTTATCAACTCTTGCAGTATGTACAATTCTCTTCTGCTTTGCAACTGAAAACTCTGCTGATGATGTCAGAGACTGGACCTTATTTTAGTAACTTGTAAGACACTGCATGTCACAAAATAATAGCCATTTTTCTGGAGGAGTCCTTGTTTTCCCTCCCTTAAATACAAGGGACCTAGACTTTAACGCAGACGTTAACAACTGCCTAAGGAAAACCATTTACCTGGTTGAACCACAAAGCACAATCAGGCTGTACTCTTCCGTAATCAGACTGCTTAGAATTCCAAGATCATTATTGCTTCCTTAATTCCTGCGAAGCACCTTCCCAAACCCTTCTCCCTTGCTTTATCAATCCTTATGTGTAAGTGCAAAGAACACAAACTTTTCACCAATATTGAGACAATCCATTTACTTGCCTCTGGCATTCTCCTTCCTCCTTTACCACTGGGATAAAATGTTCTCCAGGATCTCATTCATTTTATCCATCAGTGCGTATCACTGAATGCAATCTCCCAATGATCATCACGTTGATGAGAACCTTTTTATTTCCCTACTCCTTTTATGATAACCACCTTCATTACTTTCCTGAACACAACTTTTTTTTTGGATAAAATTAATGGTTCCTTCTCTCGTTACTACCCCTTATCCTTCAAATCAACATCATTACCACTTTAAACAATAAAAACATTTTGATTCCCTCTTTCTTGCAAAAAATCCCTTCCATTTTCAATCACGCTCTTTTCCATACTCCACAATTGAATGTTCCGTCATCTCCTAATTCCATGTCCATTTCCCCATGTTTGAATTTCTCAAGTTTCCAACCTCCCACATTGCAAAAATGTTTAATTTCCACACAGGTCACAAATTAAATCCTATATAAATGCAGTTAAGTAACTGAACCTCATTATCCTTCTTACCCTGTCTAAGATATGCTCCATAATGTACATCCATCATTATGCAGTTGCAAAAGACTCCACTCACCAAGGTCTATTCTCATCAATCATCACAGACAGTGAATAATACACAAAGGGTATTGCTGCTACTACAATATTCCAAATAACATTTTTAGGCCCCTCCTATTCTGCCAGCTCATCTACTCTTTGGTGAGATCAACTGAAAATGAAATGACATGTGGATAATAGCCACGTTTACGTTACTAAGGACCACAATCTCTGCTCTTTAACCACTGATGCGATTCCTCTCCTCGGTAACACAGCTGATCTGAAGATAAGCTTCCAACTACATATTTGTCCCATAATAACTTTTACCTCAGTAAGATTGTCCTATTACCTCCTCCACCTACTGCAGCCAATCTACTTTGGAAATGATTAGTTATCTGAAGTCTGAACTACTCTAATATAATCTTGGGCAGTCAATTTAGCACACTGATAACCTACTCATTTAAAACTGGCAATAATATAACCAGCTCATATAGTTCTGTTCATTCAGAATTAAAAACAGGTTTATTATCATTGACTTCTTTGACATAAATTTAATTGATTCGTGGCAGTTGAGTACAAAGACATAAAAATAACTATCACTTACAAAATTAATAAATAGTGCTAAATAAGAAATTAGCAAGGTGGTGTTCATGGGTTCATGGACTGTTCTGAAATCTGATGGCTGGGGGTGGGGAACTAAAACATTGAGCATTGTGTTCAACTTTAACTTGTGGAAACTGTTTGCTACCTTTTATTTGGAAGTAAAATAGTGTACTCTTTGGTTTGATCAACAATACTCACTTCTAGAGAATCATCAGTTTCTGGGGGCTCTGTGCTGCCACTGTCATAGCTGGTTAACTGGGCCATTTCTGGTCAAAACAGAACAAGTACCAAATAATGTTTGCATCAGGAAAAGACAGAGAGTATAAGTGGCTCATTCTGAAATCTTAAGTTTCAACCGGAGGATGTACAAAGTTAAAATAATAAAAAACAATTATGGAATGAACTCTGATTTGTAGCCGCAAATCTAAAACATACATAAGCATTCTTTATTTCAAGAGAGTAAAAATTTGGAATTCTCTTCAGCTAACATCAAATAATGCCATGTAAATTGGTAAATTAAAATCTGAGATTGACAGATTAAGGGATATAGAACAATTTAAGTGAATTTATGAAATTTGGTCATAGACTGTCCATGATCTTGCTGAATAGAACTGAACAGCCTAATTTATCCCTATGATCCTGGACTCGATGGGCCAAATGACCTAATTCTGCTCATATATCTTGTAGTCTTATTTAATTCAATCATTACAATTTGCTCCTTCATACTTAAAATAGACAAACTCAGTAGTCCAAGTTCATTATTTGTACCAGCAATCTAAGAGTTCATTTGTACTGAGCAAGCCATTCTATCCTTTTCAGTAAGATGTACTTACCCTCCAAGGGATCTCTGGTGAGCCCCAGTTGACTGATAATATAGCGTGGGATATCAGATTTGATTCCTTGTCCTTCTTTAGCATGGCCTTCAGCTGCTTCCAATAAATGATAAAATTCTTCAGGATCAAACTCCTAGAAAACAAAAAAAAACAGCTTGTGTCTGTTGGAAGAAAACCAGAAACTCATTTGTCTTCTACCTTTTCAAAACTTCCCTGGACAATGAAGCCCAAAGAGCATTTGGGATGTCATTCCATTTGATACAGAGCATAGAGGAACAGAAAAAAAAATCAAGAATACAAAGCATGAACTTACAACAACTTGGAAGCATATTTTGCTGAAGCAAATGGCTTGTACTTATTCACCAGTCTTCCTCTGTTATTATTAATGATATTTTTCACATGCATTCTATGCCTATTGAAAATATTGAGTGCTTAAGAAAAAAATACACATCTAGAACTGAAATTCAAATGTAACTTTGTCCCGAAAATCCAGAAATTGCATCTTAACCATAATAGTGGGACCAACATTTTTCCTGGGAGGTTTGACAGCACTGTTGGAAAACTTTCAACTGAGTTGGTAGGAGAGGGCAGCTCATTTTTATTGCCCAGATGCTTATGTTTTAACATTAGAAAGCCATAGTCAGAGTCACCTGGAGTACTGTGTGCATTTCTGGTCACCTCGCAACAGGAAAAATATGCTATGGTGGACAAGATGCAGAGATGATTGACCAGCTTGTTGTCTGGCATGAAGCAGTTCAGTTGCGAGGAGAGACAGGAGAAGCTAGGTCTTTTCCCCTGGAGCAGATGAGGTTAACAAAGAACATACTGAAACATTTAAAACTCTGACATATAGATAGGGTGGACTGCAGTAAACCTTTTCTTAAATCAGAGGCAGATATAACTAGGGGCCAAGGATCTAGAGTAAAGGGGAAGAGATTTAGAGGGGATAGAGGGGGTAGTGAGTGAGAGAATGGTTTAAGCTGAGTTAAAAGCAAGCAGCATTTAAGAATGCCAGATGAACACCTCAGGTGCAAAGACACAGAAGGCTACGGACTTCTATAATACTGGGAGATGGCAAATGGAAGGATGCCCACAAGTTGGCATGGGTGAATTGGGCTGAATGGGTTATTGCATTCTATGATTGTATGACTCTAAGTGTTAAGAAGAATATCAGATATCAAAGGAACCAAACTGGAATCTCACAATAAACATAGCCCAACAGGACCTGAAAGAAATGCAAATTTATCTGTGGGTAAAATCTTATTGATAATGAGCTGTCAAAATGCAGAAGATATGTGATCTAAGTGACTTTAACTGTGGAATGAATGTTGATGCCATTGTTGAGTATCTAAGAAACTGATGATCGCCTAGGATTTTCATGCAAAGCAGTCTCTAGAGTTACAGATAATGGTGTGGAAACAAAAAAAATATACAGTGAGTGGCAGTTCGGTGGGCAAATCACCTTGTTAATGAGAAAGATAATCAGAGGAGAATGGCCAAATTGCTTTAAACTGACAGGATGGCCACAGAAATAATCGCACAACAGTGAAGTGCAGAAGGGCATCTCTGAGCGCAAAACACGTTGAACCTTGAAGTGGATGGGATACAGCAGCAGAAGATCATGAGTGATCTTCTCAGTGGCCATTTTATAATGTACAGGAGGCACCTAATTGAGTGGCCAATGAGTGTATTTCTGGATATACAGTGTAAACAAAATGGCACTAACTCCACATTGCTAGAATAAAATCATTCTAAGTATAACAGTACTAGAATGGTTAAAGCTTTGTGTGTGTAACCTCACTTCACAACTGCCTGACTCATGACTTATACTATCATTCAGCAAGATGTGATGCAGTATGTCTGATGCACCATCAATAACTCACACTGAGACGTAAGGCGAGATATCGGCTTTTATTGACTGGAAGAAGGAACCAGGAGTGAGTGTCTATCATACTATGTCCTGGAGACTGAGGCCGAGCGTCAGGCCTCAGATCGCCTTTATACAGGGGCCTGTGGGAGGAGCCACAGGAGCAGTCAGCAGGGGGCGTGTCCAGACAGGCACATAGTTCACCACATTCACCCCCCCTTTGTTTGAAAGAGTCCCCATGTGGCGAAGTTTCCTACAAGTCAAGTCTATCAGGTGGTCGAATCTGTCGCTGCGATCTACGTAGCACCGGCTGTGATCGCATAGATGCCGGCAACATTGGTGATTGCACAGGGGACGGAGGTTGCGCTTGTTCTTGCCCACTAGGCGCCGGTGATCCCTCACGCATGTGCGAGGCGCCTGGTATAAATGCGTACGAAATGCCCGGTATACAAGTGTCGTGAGGAGTCTGTGTAGGGCCTGGTGAGCACAGTGTCACCTCTGGTGCAGGGTTCATAGTTACCGGAGAGCCTTCAGGGTAGTGGTCTGCTGCACCTGCGGGTGCCAGGTCGCGGATGGAGACCGTGTCCTCCCGCCCATCAGGTAAGACCACGTAAGCATACTGGGGGTTCGCATGTAGAAGGTGAACCCTCTCTACCAGCGGGGAGTATTTATTGCTCCTCACATGTTTCCGGAGCAGCACTGGCCCCGGGGACATCAGCCAAACTGGTAGGGTGGTCCCAGTGACAGACTTCCTGGGAAAAGAGAATAGGCGTTGTCGAGGGTGTTTTTTATGGCCGCAGAAAGAACAAAGCACAGGCATCTGACGGGCCACCGCCGTGGTCGGGTTCGGGGAGCTCGTGGAATCGCGACTGGCAGCGGCGTTGGCGAATTCGCTCCCGGGAGCCGGCAGTGGCGGGGTCTGAGGTGTCCACGGAATCGGCGGGGAATCGCACGACTGCACAGCGTCAGCATTATGCAGCGCAGCTTCTAGAGCATTGGCCGTCTCTATCGCCGAGCTTAAGGTAAGGTTGGCATTTTCCAGCAGCCGCTGGCGCATGTACACTGACCTCAGTCCCGTCACAAAGGCGTCTCGTATCAGCAGCTCCGCATGTTGTTCTGCCGTGAGCGTCTTGCAGTCACAAGCTCGGACGAGCGTCTGCAGTGCTCGGAGAAACTCAGCGCACGATTCGCCAGGCCGCTGTTGCCGGGTAGCTAAATGATGTCTTGCGTAGACGGTGTTCACCGGCCACAGGTACTGTCTTTTGAGGGCGTCCAGTGCCCCATCGTAGGTCGGCAGGTCCCGGATAATGGAGTAAACTTTGGAGGAGACCCTCGAGAGTAGAATTCTGTGCATAACGGTGGGTTCAGTTGCACGAACCTCCTCCAAGTACGATTGGAAGCATGCAAGCCAGTGTTCAAAAGCGAGAGCTGCGTCAGGGTCTTGAGGGTCCAAATCCAACTGGTCCGGACACAAAACGGTTTCCATGTTTTAAAACTTCCAGTCAATAAAATTGATGCACCATCAATAACTCACACTGAGACGTAAGGCGAGGTATCGGCTTTTATTGACTGGAAGAAGGAACCAGGAGTGAGTGTCTATCATACTATGTCCTGGAGACTGAGGCCGAGCATCAGGCCTCAGATCTCCTTTATACAGGGGCCTGTGGGAGGAGCCACAGGAGCAGTCAGCAGGGGGCGTGTCCAGACAGGCACATAGTTCACCACAATGTCAAATTTATAATTTCCTAACCTTGCTATATTGAAGAGTGCAGAGTGCAACCTGATCTGAGTAAATCTCTAGAGAAAGGACTTAACTTTCAGCAACTCTCCCTTCCCCCATCCCAGTTTCACTCTGCCTCTTCCTCCAGCTGCCTATCACCTCTCTCATGATTCTGCCTTCTACTTTTTACATTCCTTATTCACCATTCCTGCCTATGCCCTTCCTGCTTCCCCTCCCCCACCGCTTGTTCGTTCCTCTTACTGGTTTTTCACCTGGTACCTACCAGCCTTCTCATTCCCACTCTCTTTATAGGGCCCCTGCCCCCTCCTTCTTCAGTCCTGACAAAGGGTCTCGGTGTGGTGAACTACATGTACCTGTCTGGACACGCCCCCCCCCCCCCCCCGCTGACTGCTCCTTTGGCTCCTCCCACTGACCGTGGCTCCTCCCACAGACCCCAGTATAAAGGCGATTGGGACCTGAGCCCTGCCCTCAGTCTCCAGGATGTAGCATGGTGGTCAATTGCTGCTTGTTCTTTCTTCCAGTCAATAAAAGCATATATCTCGCCTCACGTCTCAGGGAGTTATTGATGGTGCATCATTCGGCCCGAAAAGTTGACCGCTCATTTCCACAGATGCTGTCTGACCTGCTGAGTTCCTCCAGTTTGTTGTAAGTGTTGCTTTGACCACACCATCTGCAGTGCACTTTGTGTTTAGGACTTAACTTTCAACACTTGTTTACATTTTCTCATGGAAATCAGCTTCAATTTCATTCACTTAATTTACAAGAGGTGTTAATTAAGCACTTTGTAGAATGTTAAGATGAAAGGAGGATTATTGGTGCCAACATTGTCACCACCTTTTTGAAGTTAACAAGGAGACTGCTGCATACTTTGTCTTTATTTTTGATAGAACACATAACACTTTGAAAGGTCAAAACCCTCTCTCCCATGAAGAGGTAATAATCTGTTCCTTAAACCAATAACCTTTCTATCAATACAGGGATCAATAATTCTCAAATTCTTGCCTGAGTTTGTAATAATGCAGCTGAAACTAGCTGTTCAAAGTGCAAAGTAAATTTATTATCAAAGTGCTTAAATGTCACCATATACTATCCTGAGATTCATTTTCCTATGGACTTTCACAGTACAAAAAATACAATAGTGTAGCGATGTGCTACACACAGCGCTGAAATAACGACACGCAGTCAGTAAGTCATTTCGAGACTAGTTTATTCAAACTTTGCGGTGCTGGCATTTAAATCCCTAGCGACCGCCCTCTCCAGGCGGAAATGACATCAGAGGTACATTACTAAAGTCTCCCCCCGTGCGCTGGCTATTTGTGAGCTGGTTCACCTGCGCAGAAAGTGGGTTGCCACATAACCCCCCCCCACCCCCCCAGAACTGGCGATACACCCCCCAATGTCCACATTCTGGATCAGCCTCTGTTTGGGAGGTCTGCCTCTGCACTGCGGTGCCTGAACCTCGACCAGCTGCGCCAAGTCCACATGGGCTGGTCTGAGTCGGTCTACCGTGAAAACCTCCTCTCTCCCCCCAGTGTCCAGGACATACGTGGACCCATTGTTGTTGATCACCTTGAACAGCCGCTGTAGCGGCGCCCGGTGTCCGCCCCTTCGTACAAACACAAACTTACTGTTTTGCAGGTCTTTGGGTACATGGGTCGGGGTCCGTCCGTGCTGTGAAGTTGGTACGGGGGCCAGGCTGCCGAGCCTTTCACGTAGCCTGCCCAGGACTGCTGTGGGTTCTTCCTCTTGCCCCCTTGGGGCTGGTATGAACTCTCCCGGGACGGCCAGGGCTGCACCGTACACCAACTTGGCCGACAAGGCGTGCAGATCCTCTTTGGGCGCTGTACGAATTCCAAGCAGGACCCAGGGAAGCTTGTCCACCCAGTTAGGTCCTCTCAGGCGGGCCAAGAGAGCCTACTTCAAGTGACGGTGGAAGCATTCCACCAGTCCGTTCGGCTGTGGGTGATAGGCAGTTGTGTGGCGTAGCTGCGTTCCCAACAGGCCGGCCACAGCCGACCACAGGCTGGAGGTGAACTGGGCGCCTCTGTCGGAGGTAATGTGGGCCGGTACCCCGAAGCGTGCTACCCAGGTTGCAATCAGTGCTCGGGCGCAGGAATCGGCAGATGTGTCGGTGAGCGGGACCGCCTCTGGCCACCTTGTGAACCGGTCTACCATTGTTAGGAGGTACCACGCTCCTCGGGACACTGGTAGGGGGCCCATGACATCCACATGAATGTGGTCAAACCTCCGGTGGGTGGGTTCGAACTGCTGCAGCGGGGCTTTAGTTTGCCGCTACACCTTGGCTGTTTGGCACTGCACACACATTCTGGCCCGTTCACTGACCTGCCTGCGAAGTCCGTGCCACACGAACTTGCTGGAGATCAGCTAGACGGTTGTCCTGACAGATGGGTGCGCCAAACCATGTAAGGAGTCGAAAACCCACCGCCTCCAGGCTGCCGGGACGATGGGGCGAGGTTGGCTGGTAGCCACGTCGCACAGGAGGGTCCTATCACCTGGGCCTACGAGAAAGTCCTGCAGCTGCGGTCCTGTAGCTGGGCATCTCGTCGTCTGCCTGCTGCGC
Source organism: Hypanus sabinus (assembly GCF_030144855.1). Taxonomy (NCBI): domain Eukaryota; kingdom Metazoa; phylum Chordata; class Chondrichthyes; order Myliobatiformes; family Dasyatidae; genus Hypanus; species Hypanus sabinus. Next base: position 40,436,056 of record NC_082716.1, on the reverse strand, counting down.
CTCCGACAGTGTTGCATAGTCCACCCCCAGGGACAGGGCCTGGTTAGCTGGTCTAGAGAGTGCGTCCGCTACGACGTTGTCCTTCCACGAAACGTGCTGGATGTCCGTCGAGTACTCCGAGATGTAGGACAGATGTCGCTGCTGGCGAGCCGACCAGGGATCGGACACCTTCGTGAACGCGAAGGTCAACGGTTTGTGGTCCATGAACGCGGCGAGCGGCCTGCCTTCTAAGAAGTACCTGAAATGCCGGATTGCCAGATACAGTGTCAACAGCTCCCGGTCGAAAGCTTGAGTTTGGGTGGTCGTAGGTGCTTGCTGAAGAACGCCAGGGGTTGCCAGCGCCTCTCGATGAGCCGCTCCAGCACCCCACTGACTGCTGTGTCGGATGCGTCTACCGTGAGGGCGGTCGGAACGTCCGTTCTGGGGTGCACCAGCATCGCAGCATCTGCCAAGGCTTCCTTGGCTTTAACGAAAGCGGCCACGGCCTCCTCGTCCCAAGTAATGTCCTTGCCTTTACCCGACATCAGGGTGTACAAAGGGCGCATGATACGGGCTGCTGAGGGGAGGAAACGGTGGTAGAAGTTCACCATACCAACAAACTCCTGTAGGTCCCTGACCATGTTGGGCCGGGCAAAGTGGCGGATCGCGTCTACCTTGGCGGGCAGAGGTGTTGCCCTGTCTTTGGTAATCCTGTGGCCCAGGAAGTCGATGGTATCGAGACCGAACTGGCACTTGGCCGGGTTGATTGTGAGGCCGTATTCACTCAGTCGGGCATAGAGTTGACGGAGGTGGGACAGATGCTCCTGAGTGATCTCAGCATTCATAACCCCACATTCAAAATCGGGCATCTCTAGTTTGGAGAGAAGACCTGACCGTGATCATCCATGTGATGTGCACCAGCTCGATTGTTCCAACAGTTTGATGTGATTGGCGCTGTTTGGTTGGCTTGTCTCAAGGCATGAGTTCTCTGCTGATCCCAGACACAGTGAGACCCTGAATCAGTGAAACATCGTGTGGAATATTTATCTGTTGTACAGAGCTGTGTTTCTCTGCTGTGGTCCATGTGGAGATGCTTCTGTATGGAGGAGCTGTCCCTCCTCTACATTTGGAGGGGAATGTTTCCCGTTGTATATAATAAAGGCTGTGCATGTTAAAAAAAAAATTTTAAAAAAAAGATGACTGCTGCTGGCTAGGAGGATGTCGTCCAAATAGATGAAAGCGAAGTTCAGGTCATGTCCCACTGCGTCCATTAACCACTGAAACATCTGTGTGGCATTCTTTAGGTCGAATGGCATGCAGAGGAACTCGAAAAGGCCGAAAGGGGTAACGAGTGCTGTTTTGGGGACGTCGTCAGGATGCATTGGGATTTGATGGTATCCCCGTACGAGGTCTACCTTGGAGAAGATCCCTGCGCCGTGCAGGTTTGCTGCAAAGTCCTGAATGTGTGGCACAGGGTTAGCGGTCTGGTGTTGTAGCCTCGTTCAGCCTGCGGTAGTCGCATGGTCTCCAGGCCCCTGTTGCTTTGGGCACCATGTGCAGGGGGGAGGCACATGGGCTGTCGGACCGCCATATGATCCCCAATTCCTCCATCTGCTTGAATTCCTCCTTCGCCAGGCAGAGCTTTTCCGGGGGGAGCCTTTGTGCGCGGGCGTGGAGGGGTGGTCCCTGGGTCGGTATGTGGTGCTGTACACCGTGTCTGGGCATGGCTGCCGTGAACTGCGATGCCAGAATTGATGGGAAGTCCGCCAGGATTCTGGTGAATTCGTTGTCCGACAGCGTGATGGAGTCCAGGTGTGGGGCCGGCAACTTGGCTTCACCCAGGGAGAACGCCTGGAAAGTCTCGGCATGTACCAGTCATTTCCCTTGCAAGTCCACCAGCAGGCTGTGAGCTCGCAAGAAGTCTGCCCCCAGGAGTGGTTGGGCCATGGCGGCCAGTGTGAAGTCCCACGTGAACTGGCTGGCGCCGAGCTGCAGCTGCACTGTGCGGGTACCGTAGGTCCGTATCGTGCTGCCATTTGCGGCCCTCAGGGTGGGTCCTGGCTTCCTGTTGCGGGTGTCGTACCTCATCGGGGGCAAGATGCTGATCTCTGCTCTGGTGTCGACCAAGAAGCGGCATCCCGACTGTTTGTCCAAGACGTACAAGAGGCTGTCCTGGTGGCCAGCCGCCATAGTCATGAGCGGCACCTGGCCCTGGCCCTGGCCCTGGCAGGGCGGGCGACAACGGCGGGCTTCTGTGCCCCACTGCTGGTGGTAGAAACACCACTGTTCACTGGCCTCCTCACTCCTGCCTCTGTGTTGTGTGCCTGCCGGGCCTGGTCTGGTCTGCTGTTGGGCGCGTGGCCTGGTAACCTGACCGACGCACTCCACGCTCTCCCTCTTGGCTTTCCACAGCACGTCTGCCCGGGCCGCCACCTTCCAGGGGTCGCTGAAATCTGCGTCGGCCAGTTGGGCAGTTGCTCCAGGAACACTTGCTCGAATATGAGGCAGGGCTTGTGTCCGTCAGCATCTCGTTCATCAATGCTGACGGCAGTCTGTCTCCCAAACCGTCCAGGTGAAGCAGGCGGGCACCCCGCTCACGCCGTGAGAGGCCAAAGGTCCCAATGAGCAGCGCCCTGAATGCTTCATATTTGCCTTCTTCCGGGGACGACTGTATGAAATCCACAACCTGGGCGGCCGTCTGCTGGTCAAGGGCGCTCACCACGTGGTAGTAACGCGTGGAATCAGAGGATATCTACCAAATCTGGAACTGGGCTTCTGCTTTGGCTAAACCACACGCGTGGTCGCAGCATCCAGAAAGTCGGCAGTTTTAGCGAAACTGCGTGAACAGATGAAGAGTCGGTCATCTTTGTTCTAAATCCCGTTTGGACCATCGGGGTCACCAATGTAACAATGTGCTACACACAGCGCTGAAATAATGACATGCAGTCGGTAAGTCGTTTTGAGACTAGTTTATTCAAACTTCGCGGCATTTAAATCCCTAGCGACCGCCCTCTCCGGGCGAAAATAACATCGGAGGTACATTACTAAAGTCTCCCCCGCATGTTGGCTATTTGTGAGCCGGTTCACCTACACAGAAAGTGGGTCACCACAATAGAATCAATTAAAACAACACACAAAAACTGACAACAACCAATATGTAAAATACATTGTTGCATGATATTTCATCATAGTTTTTAATTCTACTCTTCTTTTCCAACCAAAATACAAGGCACAGTAAAATACTTAATGAGAAGTAAATTCTGTAAATCATATCAGTTTGAATGGAATTGATAACATGCATTTTATATGTACTGTGTGCTGGATTTAAAAAGTACTATTTTGATAAACCGCACCAATATACACAGTACCAATCAGCATGCTGTTTCTCCAAAGGGATGCAGTAGCACTTCCAAGGAAAAGAATTAGCAAATGTTTTCAGTAAAACAACATATTTCTAAAACTAAAACTTTAAGAATCACTTTCTCACAATTAAATAACAAAGCTTTTTAGACTCCTCTCAGTGTTCTTCAGCCAGATACGAAAAGGATTGCCTGCCATTACGTCTTGTGGTTATTGTTAAAACAGAAAAAGCAGAATGCCATGCTGTAACTCAATCAATATATAGTCTTACATAGGAAAAATAAATCACAATCAGTGTTATTTTTCAACAAACCATGAAAGATCAGCCAATTTATTACGATTTATTTCCTGTTCTCTTGAAATTCTAGTTTTTCCAGACAACGGACAAACTGAGAAAACCAATGGTAGATGGATACCACTGACAGAAAGCTGTACTTCCAGACAAGTGCTTTAGGGCAGTACAGAGTTAATTGTTAAAATTTATTATTAAAGTTGCATATGTGGCCATATATAACCTTGAAATACATTTTCTTGCAGACATTTACACAGTAATAAAGAAATACAATAGAATTTATCAATAACTACACATCAGAAATACCGACAAACAACTAATGCACATTGTACAGTGTTAACATTGCTGCTCCACAGATCCAGAAATTTAAGTTTGATCCTGACCTTGGATTCCATCTATGTGGAGTGCACACATTCACCCTATGAGCATATGTTCTTTCCTTGATCTCCATCCACATGCCAAAGATCGGCTGGTTACTAAATTAATTAGTTATTGCAAACTGCCCCTCACCGCAGGAAGAAAAATCAGTGTTGGGGGATGAAGGGGCAAAGAACAAGAACTGACAGGAATGCAAAAGGCATAATGAATTTTGCAGAGATGAAGATGGGAACATTGAGCTGAAATACCCACTTCTGTACAGTATGATTTTATGGTTTTAATTAAAAAATCTCTCATTAAACATAAATAACAGAGAATTGCATGCCAATATATAAACACAAGAGATTCTGCAGACGCTGGATATTCAGAGTAACATAAACAAAATGCTGGAGTAACTCAACAGGTCAGAGAGCACCTATTAAGATGAATTTTCAGCTAATGTTTAGGGCTGAGACTGTTAAAGCTGCTAAATATAATGTAGACATTTTTAAAGTCTGCAACAGGAACTATACTGGAGAATAAGCAAATGGTTGCAAAATTAAGCAAATATCCTTTGCCCTTCTTCATATAAGATACAGAAAACATCCTGAAAACCGTGCAGGATGACAGCAACAACATGGATGAAAAGTTGAAAGAAATTATCATTAGTTTTTTCCAAGAGAAAAGAGTTTCAGTGAAATTTCTAAATCTGGGAACTTGATCCTTTATCTCTTCTGTGGCTTCTCATACAATCACATCCTTCCTTTAAAGTGGTACATAACTCGAAAAGTGCGTTGAAACTCTATCACTAATTGGGCCAATCTCTCTCCTCATGTCCTATGCCTTCTTAATCCATCCACCCAACTCATCACACTGCCTTCAGAGCCTGTGTAGCATACACATAAAAGTTTCCTGTTTCTGGGTACTTGTGCATTTCTAGCCTGTTTATCCTCTATAAATTACCTTACACTTCAATGCATTAAATTCATTTGACAGAAATCCACCCCAATTCATTGATATTTTCCTGCAGCTTATACTTTTCTTCCTCATTCTCTGCTACTGCAAATCTCAATTCAAGTTCTTTATCAATATCTTCATCCCAGGAATCAACCTTGTACTTTCTCTGCACTGCCTCCAAATCAAGCACATCCTTCCTTAAAAATGGTGACAAAAACCATATATTGTCCCACTAATGCACGCTAAAAATGTATCAAACCTTCCATACTTGTAAATTCTATGACCTATGCTATCACGGCCATTTCTCCATTAATCTGTTTCCACAAACTAACCTGTTTCATGAACTAGTTTTCTCATTTCCTTGGAAAAGCTATTTGTTTTCCTTACATCATATTGTATCTGCCAGCTTCTTCCTACTTGATCTTTGCATTGTTTGTCTGTGTCCTCAGCACAAATTGCTATTCCAGTTATTCTTGTGTCAGCAGGTAATTTGACTACAGTGTGCTCAAGTACAAGTCACTATAAATGGTTGAAACTGCAACACTGATGCACGTGATATCCCAATAGATAACACTTTTGCAAATCTGTTTGACCTATTTACTGTAATTGTTTGTTTGCATTTGTTCACTGATCAACTATTTAGCCATTTCCAACATATATCCTTAAGTCATACAGTATTCTATTTCACTATGTAAAATGCCTTCTGGAAATCCTAATATAATATACTCAATGCTCCCTCATTATCCAAGAGGTTCATGATATCCTCCAGAGACAAGCAAATTTGTCAAGCACAATTTCCCTTTGATAAAATCATGCTGGTTGTTTCAAGATGTTCTAGGTGTACTACCATCATCTTCTTACAAATGAAAACAGCTAAGCAAACAGGCCTAGTTTTACATGTTGTCTACCTCTCTTCTTGAATACCAGTGCTACATTTGTCATTTTGCAGTCCTCTGGGACTCTGCAGAATCCAACAAAGTCTGGTAGATCAGAGCTAAGAATCTATTATCGCTGCAGCTACTTCCTACAATAGCTATCAGGTTTATGATCTTGTCAGCTTTTATCTCCATGAACCCTAAAGTTACACAGTAATCAGTCTGGTAGCACCTTATCAAATGCCTTCTGGAAATCCTAATATACTAAGCCCGATGCTTCTCCATTATCCAATATGTTCATACATCACAGGTCAGTGACGAACTGACCTTTATCTTGCTGAAGCCAGGCAGCAGGTCTCAGACACCTTGAAAAGGACCATTGAAAAGGGAATTTCCTGGGCTATCAGAAAATTGTCTCCAACACCATTACAAGCAACACCATCTTGTCCAATGTCACCAAACTCGCAGTTCCGTTACACCACACTGCTCATTTCTAACTCCTACCAAGATCCACAAACCTGACTGCCGAGGTAAGCCCATTGTCTCTGCCTGCATCTGCACCACTGAACTCATATCCACATATCACAATTCCATTCTATTCCCCTTGTTCAGCCCCTTCCCACCAACAACTGCAACACTTCACATGCTCTCAGTGTCCTCAACAACTTTCAATTCCCTGGCCCTGACTGCCTCATTTTCACCAGTTGTCCAGTCCCTAGACACTTCTATCCCCCATCAAGAAGGCCTTAAAGTTCTCCACTTCTTGATCAACAAAAGATCCAACCAGTTCCTTTCCACTACCTCCTCCTCCATCTGGCAAAACTGGTCCTTGCCTTCAATAATTTCACCTTTGCTCCTCCCACTTTCTCCAACTTCAAGGGGTAGCTATATTTTGCGCACCACAGTCCCAAGGAAACATAGAATTGCTTGGAGGTAGAGGGAGTTGAAAAGAAGCCAGCATGGGCAGTCGGCACGTTTTGCTTAGAACAGTCCTGAGAAGACACCGGATTGCTTGGAGGGAAAGGGAGCTTCAAAGAAACAAGCAGGGGCAGCTGGCACATTTTTACATGTCAACGGACTTCTTGGAGGTAGAGAGAGCTTAAAAGAAGTGATCAAGAGCAGTCAGCACATTTTGCATGCCACCGAAACACCACATTGCTTGGAGGGAGAAAAAATTTAAATTAAGTGAGTGGGAGCAGTTGGCACACTTTGCATGCCAGAGTCAAGAGGAAACATTGGACTGCACATAAATAGGCTCTTGGCAGGATCAATAAAAAATAATTAGGTTTAAGAGGAGTGGCCATTGTGTAATTAGTCCAATGTTGGAGTGGGGAGTGGAGGCTTTGGTTCATTGAGGCTTGGTGAGGAGAGGATATGTCGGAGGTACATTTATTTATTCTTTCTTTATTTCTTAATAGACATTTAGAATAGTGGGAATGTCAGACAGGATACTGGAATTCTCCTCTTGCAGAATGTGGGAAGGTTGTCCTTGACAACTATACTTGCAAGAAGTGTACACAGCTGGAGCTTCTAATAGACCATGTTATGGAGTTGGAGCTGGAACTCCAGATCATTAAGAGGCTGACAGGTTGTTAGGCAGAACATATAGGAAGGGACACACTGGTAACTAAGTGATGGTCAGGAAGAAAAGAGGATAGGCAGCTGGAGCAGAGTACCCCTGTGGCTGTTGCCCTCAACAGCAGATATACCACTTTGAGTACTATTGTGGGGAACGTTCTAGCAGAGGAAAGCCTCAGCAGTCAGATGTCTGGCTCTGTGGCTCAGAAAGGAAAGGGAGAGAAGAGACAAACTGTAGTGATGGAGGACTCAGTGTTTAGGGGAACACAAAGGATGTTCTGTTAACTAGATTGAGATTTCCAGATGGTTTATTGCCTCCTGAATGCCATAGTCAGAGACACCTCAAATCACATCCACAGCACTTTTAAGTGAGCAATCAGAGGTTGTGGTTCATATCAGTATCAATGAAATGCATGGAAGGGGTAATGAGGTTGTGCAAAATGAGTTCAGAGAGTGAGGTGTTAAGTTAAAGGACAGAACCACCAGGGTTGTGAACTCAGGATTGTTACCTGTGCCATATGCTAGCAAGTCTAGAAATTGGAAGATCATATCATTTAACACATAGTTAAGGGGTTGGTGCAGGAGAAGAGTTTCAGATTTCTGGATCATTGTGCTCTCTTCCAGGTAAGCTGGGACCTGTACAGAAGGGATGGTTTGCACCTGATCTGGAGGGGGAACTAATATGCAGTGAGAAGGTTTTCAACTAGAATTGAAGGAAGATGGTAACCAGAGAACCAGAAGATAGTAGAGTAGTTGTGCAGAAAGATGATGTTAAGCCTACATACAAAGTCAGGAAATGAAAGATTGAGCATTTTGGGACTAATGATCTGAGCTGCATATATTTCAACGGAAGGAGTATTTTAGTAAAGACAGGTGAGCTTAGGGCATGCATTAGCATGTGGAATTATGACATTGTAGCCATTAATGAGATGGTTGCAGGAGGGACAGGACTGGCATTTCAATGTTCAGCGGTTCCATTGTTTTAGACATGATAGAGTGGAAGGAAATAAAGGAGGAGGGGTGGCATTACTAGTCATGGAAAATGTCACGGCAGTGCTCAGTCAGGTCAGACAGGAGAACTTGTTTGGTGAGGATTTATGGGTAGAACTAAAGAATAACAAAGGTATGACCATGTTGATGAGATTAAATTGCAGATCAACAAACAGTGTGCGGGATTTAGAGGAGCAAATTTGTAGAGAGATCGCAGACAGTTGCAAGAAATATAACATTGTGCTAGTAGGTGATTTTAACTTTCCACGTATTGACTGGGACTCTCATACTGTAAAAGGGTTGGATGGGATAGAGTTTGTCAAATGTGTTCAAGAAAGTTTGCTTTATTAGTAAGTAGAATTCCCAACTAGAGAGAATGTGATACTAGATCTATTAGGGAATGAGAAAGGTCAGGTGACAGAAGCTTGTGTAAGGGAACACTTTGCATCTAGTGATCATAATGTCATTAGTTTCAAAGTAATTATGGAAAAGGATATGTCTAGTCCTTGGATTGAGATGCTAAATTGGAGAAAGGCCAATTTTGATGGCATCAAAAAAAATCCAGTAATTGTGATTGGGACAGGTTGTTTTCTGGTAAAGGTGCACTTGGTAAATAGATTGCAGTTCAGAGAATTTCTATGTAATGAACATAAGTTAATGAAAAAGAAAAAAACTCGACATAAAGCGAAAAATGAAAACCTCGATCGTATATTGTCAGTGTTGGAGTGAACATATACAGCTTAACGGTATGCTGATCATGAAACAACCAAAGATCTGTCACAACAAACTGAAAATTGAAGGAAATTGTCAATATTCAGTATTGCAAAAATTTAAGAAAAGGCACTGAATTAAATTTTAAAGCATCTGCAGATCACGAAACTGCAGAGAAATTAATTGATGAGTTTGCCAAGATTATCACTGATGAAAATCTAACCCCAGAACAAGCCTACAATGCTGATTATTTTTACATCTTACAAAAAACCCAAAGAGTGAGGTACAAATACAGTGTAGTGTAACATTTTAATCAAACATGGCATTGTGAATGGAGATTGAAAGCCTGCTGTAATTTGTTGTTGTTCAACAGCTGATTCAGGTATTCTCCTGATGCTACTCTGCTGCTTTTGTTACCCTGCACATGTTCTATATTCATTATATTAATGGTATCTAACAGTTTTTACTGTTAACTACTTGAGCATGATGAACAAATGTCATACAAAGACTGCTCACTGGTAGCGTATAAATTCAGAATCAGAAATGATGGCGATCTCAATCTCATTATGCATTTCAAAAATTGAAAAAAAAACTGAATATCCAAAACACTTTGGATAAGAGGTACTCAACCTATATTTACTTTGTTATTCTACCTCTTTATCATCTTTAATCATCCTTTCCTAAATTTCTAATAATTTCCTCTGACCAGGTCCTGCAGAACCCCACTACAAACAAACTTCCAGTTACCAAAATCTTTTGAAATAAACCTATAATAAGACTTTAAATTAATGCCAGCATACAGTTCTCATTAACCAATAAAAGGAAGATGGGTAGGCATTCACTCTTCCATCTGCTCAGTGGACAAAATAATTTTAAGTAGCACTTTAAGCAAACCTATTAATTCCCTAATTATCTAAATTAATTAATATACTGGAATCATTTTAATTAACAATTCATCATTAAATTTAAACATTCAGACTGATTTGCTATTAAATATTCTTGACCATAATTTTAATGCATGGTCTTTGAGGAGAAAGTGATGAACCAAACATTTATGTCCCTTATGTTGTCTCTGTTAATACTCGGTCGGCATTCTTGCCCTATTCATTTATAACCAACTCCAAAAGAAGCTCAAACAACATTAGCTGAATGCAACACACCTATTTTGCATTCACTGGCTCACCCATCTCTGCAAATCTATTTTGTGACACAAAAGAATTGTTTCTTTGGGGTGGAGGTGAATCAATGGAACATACAGTTCTGTGGTGTCTTGTGACATGATCATTTATTACAAATGTTATCTTGATTTAAAGAGCTACTTCACCAAATTCACTAGGAAGCTAGATATGTTGGGAGTACGGACAGCCACACAATTTTGGCATTTAAAATAACCTTGTGTTATTTCTTATAGTCAAATTATCATCCATCCACACATTATCTTAAACTAATTTTTTCCTGCCTGTACTTTTCCATAATGCAAAATTTAAAAGTTAACAACAGTACAATGATCTGCTTGACCTGTTAACCTTGCCTCCTCAATTCAATGCATGCATATTTTATTGATGGACATTGAGGTAATGAGTATTTGAAAGGTTTATCTCACCAGACACTCTAGCAGTCGTGCTGGCCGGGCAATAATGATCATCAGTTTCTTCACCAGCTGAGTAACAAATGTCACCTCTGAACTCTCGGACCGTTCGTGTGCCTGTAAAATAAAGATTAGATTCATATTTAAAACAAGATTTTTTAACAACACTGCAATTTATTTCAGCAACAATAGAAATCCTATATTGTATACAAATAACACTCAGGGCCCTCTGCCTCAGAAATAGGACCACTAATAAAAGAAGGGGCTCAACTTTTAAGAGTATGTCTGCCAAAAACCTTGCACATTTCTGAAGCTCCAAAACTCTCGTCAGGACACTAACATGTTCAAAAGATAATCGAGACATCCTGTTTTGATGCTGTTTAAACCTCTTTTGAAATATGCTATACTATATACTAGAACCTCACTTCTGTGCAAGTTTAACCTTGCCAGCAGCAGCACACGATCATTAGCTTCTGAAGCTGATGTCATTGCTTAGCTGAGAAATGCCTATGTCATTCCTATACACAGTGAATCCCAATGACATAATCACCAGCAGAACAATTTACCCAGACAGGTTAAGTTATACTCTGTCTGAAAAGTCATCCATCAACACTAGTAATCACTGGTGCTTGAAATTAAAATGACCCACCATTCCCCCACTCCTCCAGGTCACATCACAATGCCTCTTTAAGAGACTCCAAATAGGTAGGTGTTAAGAAATATACAGAAAAATAAACACAAAGTATTTTTCTCCTAGAAACATTACATTTTGGTTCATGTTAATATGTTTTCTCTATTAAAAATTACCTTCATATATTGGTTTTTAATATCTCCATATATTAAGATTACTAAATAAACATTTTTTCTTGCAAAATAAAAGATATGTGGAAGATCACATTTACAGAATTAAATAGTAACAGAAAAAGGTTTTAGTGTGGAGTTTTGCTCTAAATTAAATGTAAATCAATTTAATAATAAATACAAACAAAAAGCACAATTTAAAAGGAACAACTTCTCCCCTTCCCAAATCTTGTTCTTGACCTCTTCAACTGCAAGACACTGTTATAGTTTTATGGGTACACTGCGAGAATTTCTAAGCTATATAATACAGAAAAAAATTAAAACAATGATTTATGTGCTCCCTGCAGTTCTGCCACGGCTAAAAATACGATTATTCTCCAATATTTTTGCTTTATGATCCAGTATGATGTAATTGTCAATGTTAGTTAATGGTAGGCAGAAAATCAACTGCAAGGATTTATCTTTTCATTCTCCCAGCATTATGTTTAATGTCCCCCAAAGATTGATTCTAAATCATCTTCTTCTCATTTGCATGCTGTACTTCATCAACGCTGTCTAAAATACAAAGCAAGATTCTATGAATACAGTTAGGTTCAACAAATTATTCCCTTGGCAGTGCCTTTGCACAGTCAAAGTCCTCGTCAGCATCCATGAAAGGATGATAGTTTTATTATGAAAAGAATTAAGCTAACTTATTCAGTCCCCACAAATTCCAGCTACATCACTCTTCCTAGGCGTATATGACTGAACTTCAGTGTGCTACTGTACTCTGAGCTGTGCTTTATCCACTTAATGCATCCATCATTAAACTTATAAAGCTTCACTTACATACCATAGCTATTTCTACCTTGGCCCACCTGCTGCTAAAAACCTTCTGACCTGACTATTTTAATGTTTCTTTGACAGGCATTTTATATTTTATCTTCCATAAACTTAGGGTCATCAAAAATTTCCTGCCAACATTCTCACTTGGACCGTATCTGTTTCATCCTTAAGACATACAATTAAGACCATCGGGTTTGCTCAGCCACTCCATTATAGTAGATATATCATTTCTCTCAATCCCATTCTCCTGTCTTCTCCTCATGATGTTTGATGTCCTAACTGATTAAGAACCCAACAACCTCAGTTTTAAATACAATGCCTATAAAAAGTATTCACTGCAACCCCCCCTCCCCCAAGGAAGTTTTCACGTTTTATTGTTTTACAACATTGAAGTACGGTGGATATAATTTTTTTTGACACTGATCAACAGAGAAATAACACATTTAATGCACTGTGATTCAATGTTGCAAAACAATAAAACATAAAATCTTCAAGGGGAATGAATATATTTTATAGGCCCTGTATATCCAATGACTTGGCCTCCAAAGCCATCTGTAGAAATGAATTACACTGATTCATTAACCTTTGGCTAGAGAAATTCCTCTTCATCTGTTCTAAATAGACAACCCTCTATTCCAAGCCTGTGCGCTCTGGTCTTGGACTCCTTCACTATAAGAAACAACCAGTCCACATCCCTTCTATCTAGGTATTTCAATATTCAATAGGTTTCAAAGAGATCTCCCCTCATTCTTCTAAATTCCATTGAGTACTGGCCCAGAGTCATCAAGCTATTCTTGTACGTTAACCATTTGTTCCCAGACTCATTCTTGTGAACCTCCCAGGATCCTCTCCAATGGCAACACATCTTTTCTTAAATAAGGGCCCCAAAACTGTTCATAATACTCCAAGTCTGGCCTGACAATGCCTTATAAAGCCTCAGCGTTATATCTTTTTCTCCTATTCTTGTCCTCGTGAAATGAATGCTAACATTCATTTGCCTTCCTTACTACCTACAGTTAATCTTTAGGGAATCCTGCACAAGGACTCCCTTTGAACCTCTGACTTCTGAATTTGCTCCCTGTTTAGAAAATAGTCTTCACCTTTATTCCTTCTACCAAAGTGCATGACCATGCACTTCAAAGTTCAACTGATTTTACTGAAGGACATACAGCATATGTTACCATATCCAACCCTGAGATTCATTTTCTTGTGGGCAGACTCAATACATCTAATAACCATATTAGAATAATTGAAAGACCACACCAACAGGGTGGACAACCAATGTGCAAAGACAGCAAACTGTGCAAATACGAAAAAGAATAAAGAAATAGTAATAACAATAATAAATAATTAATAAATATCCATGAAATGAAATGTCTTTGAAAGTGAATCCACAGGATGTGGGGCCAGTTCAGTGATGGGATGGGATGAGTGAAGTTATCCCCTTTGATTCACTAGCCTGATGTCTGGTGAGTAGTAACTGTTTCTAAACCTGCTGGTGAGAGTCCTGAGGCCCCTGTACATTTTTCTTGGCGGCAGTAGAGAGAACAGGGCATGACCTGTGTGGTGGGGGTCCCTGATGATGGATGCTGATTTCCTGTGACAACTCTCTGTGTAGATATGTTCAACGGTGGGGAGAACTTTTCTCGTGATGGACTGGGCACTATTCACTATTTTGTTTCAAAGAGGATTTTCTGTCCAAGGGCATTGGTATTTCCATACCAAGTTGTGATGCAGCCAGTCCCTATCAAAGTTCAATATACTCTCCACACACATGTATAAAAGTTTGTAAAAGTTTTAGATACCATGCCAATTCTTTTTTTTTTAATTTTTTTTTAATTAGTTTTTCAAAACATTTTACAAATTAAAAACCCCAAATCCCAATGAGGAACATTAAAACAATGCAAAATTAAGCATACAATAACAATATGCTACAAAGGAAGAGAATTAAGCAAAAAAAAAGCACCTGAATTAAAGACAAGTAAGCTTAGTGTCCTCCCCAAGCCCCACAACACAAGAAAAAACAACAGCAACTCCATGCCAACCACAACACAATATAGAGAGTATAAGTCAGGACAGCCAAGCTCCCAGACTGTGAATACACTCAGCAACAGAGGATAATAATGCCTTCTACCAGAAAAAAAAAGGAGCTGAAAGCAAGGGACCGAAGAGAAAAAAAAACCCTAGTCAAGAGGAAGGTTATGAAAGTACTCGATAAAAGGTCCCCAGACCTTATGGAACTTTAGATCCGAATTGAAAACTGAATAATGAATTTTTTCGAGCTCCAAACAGGCCATGATGTCGTTAAGCCATTGAGCATGAGTGGGCGGGGCAGCATCTCTCCATCTAAGGAGGATCAAGCGTCTAGCCAGAAGAGAGGCAAAGGATAATATTCGGCATTTGGTCGGACCCAGACATAAATCTGTCTCGCCCCAAAAACTGAACAGAGCAATTAAGGGGTTTGGTTCTAGGTGCTGATTCAGAATACACGATAACGTAGTGAAGACATCTTTCCAGAATTTCTCCAAGCTAGGACAGAACCAGTACATATGATTGAGAGAGGCCATGCCCCTCTTGCATTTATCACAGAGCGGACTAACGCTAGGGTAGAATCGAGATAGTTTAGATTTAGACATATGGGCTCTATGAACAATCTTAAACTGTAAAAGGCAGTGGCGAGCACAAAGAGAGGTTGAGTTAACCGATTTGAGAATCGAGTCCCAACTCTCCTCAGATAAGGAGATATTTAAATCCTGCTATACCATGCCAATTCTTCACACACTTCTAAGGAAGTAGTGGGAAGTATGTTGTAGACTTCTCTACGCCATATTCCATCTGCCACTTCTTTGCCCATTCTCCCAACTTGTCTAAGTCCTGCAGACTTGCTGCTTCTTCATCACGACGTGCCCCATCACAACCGTGGGCACACTGCCTTCTATTGTTTCCTGATCAAGACACAAATCGTTTTTAAAACTTACATCAAATCTTTCTGTGGCTTCATCTTTCCCTTACCATGAAACTACACTCAAACACCAACCCATTAACAAATGCTGCTTTTTTTTTTGCTCTTGCCCAATTTTTGTCTTCCAGGAGGTATTCTGAGAAAAAACTTAAACTACATGATTTGGGAGTCAAACAATGAGGCAAATGCACCACTAGCTTTTGAAACCCAATTATACTTAGTATTAAAGTCAGTCATATTCATCAACCTATCCAGCAACATCTTTAAATCTGTTTTTTGTTGGTTAATCAAACCCAAATAAAATCAACTAAAATCTACTGAATGCCAATGTCATGGGAATCTGGAGAGAAAACTTCTGTGCAGAAAAAGATATTGCAGAAAATCACATCAAATTCCAAACAATTAGTTAGTGTGGACTACCTTCCCATTTATTATTTGTATTTTCTATGATGTAGGGCGAGCACCATGGACTCACTGGGCCAAAGGATCTGCATATATGTACTGTATTGCTTTATAACTCTATGTACTGTGAATTCTTATTGAAATGAAAAATACCACTCTGATTAAGTAGATTTTATATTGAAATATCTTCAGACTCTTTAACCTTATGAAATAATTATCAGTCAAATACAAGATCAAGAGGGCATCGTGAAGAGTGAGCAAGCAGCTGGAAAGTGTGGACATGATACTCCAAAGGGCTTATTTCTGTGCTGTATGAATCACTGAATTGTCTTCTGGGAGAGTGAAAAGTCACAATGCCTGTAAGTGAAAGAACGGACAGATCAGAAAGAGAAAGGCAACATGTGTGGAGAGTGAGGGTCTGGCAGAGTGTGGAGATAGTGCTGTGAAGAATGGACAGGAGGAACCTAGACAAGCTAAGTGACACAGGCCTTGTGAATGGAGAACAGGTAAGCAAGAAGTGCCTTGTCACAAGATAACCATGAGTAGCTGATGGGTATTTCTTTCCAGTCTCTTTTGAATAACCAAGTAATATACATTAGGGAACATAATGAAGCCATAAGTACATGATTAAAGTAATTAAACCCAAACTAATTAATCAGAACAGTTGTCTAGGTGATGCACTGTACTTGTAATATATGGAAATCTGCAGATCCTATCAAGGGTGCATGCCTAAGATAGCATGCACAAAAAAATTGTTGGGATACAACTTACAGTGCCGCCCCTCAATTCTTTAACCTCACCTATAATAAAATGATACATAATAATCTTCACTGCCAAATGAAGTAGTGACAGTTGCAAGAACATGTGACATTGGATGATATTTTTTTTTAAATCCTTGCAGAAATTGTATACACTTCAGTATTTGGGAACAACATTGTCATAAACATCAATAACATTTGCCTCAAAAAAAATGTTTTGCCTTGCCACTTCATTTGTAAGTCGGTGGAAATCTGCAGTGTGATCATCTCCATCAACAATCAGACAGTTTTAAAGGATAGTTTTTAAAGAATCACTTATACTTACAACATTTAAGTATGTTTTATAGTGTGAAAAGGATTCTATAAATAAGTAGCAATAAAGACATGACCTCTGTAACACTGTCAGAGATGCTAAGAGATAGAACTAGTCCAGAAGAGTCTCGATCCAGCCATAGGCTGAAGCAGGACTTACAACTATAATAGGTTACAAAATGAAGTCAGGCAACATCACCGATACAATCCCATCCCATCCCAATAAGCTTTTGAACAGAAAGGAATGGGTATTGTCACCATTGCACCCTGACTGCATCCACTGCACCCAAATCTATAGTTACCATTGTGGGCCCAGATGTGTCCATGGCCATAACAGAAGATCCTGTACCTTTTGTGAGACGGAGGAGTTGGGGATTTAGGGTCTGATATTCTTGTTGGTGTTTTGCTGCATGGGCAAGCTGTTAGTTTTGTGCATGTGAGAGAGAGAGTGGTGGGGGTTTGATGCCATGTCACTGTTCTATGCTGCGAGGGAGGGGTCAAGGATTTGGGGTTTTTGATGTTCTGGTTGCTGTTTTTCATGTGGGCAACCGGTTACTTTTTTGTGTAAGAGAGGGGTGAAGGGTTTGGGGGTTTGCAAGTTTTGTTTCTTTTTCCTTTTAGAGCTGTGGGGGAGAGAAATTGATGTCTTTTCTTCCAACAACTCCCATACTTTTTCTGTATTTCATGACCATCTGGAGAAGACAAATATCAGAGTCATATTGTACATGCATACTTTGACAATAAAATGAACCTTTGATGTTACTGCCAAGAAAATTCATCAAAGCTTCTACTTGCTCAAATGGCTAAAGAAATTCACCATATCTCAGTCAACTCTTTCCAATGTTTAATCGATGCACCACTGAAAGCATTCTGTATGGATGCTTAACAGCTTGGTATGGCAACTGCTCTGCATGTGACTGCAAGAAGCTGCAGGGTTGTGGACTCATCTCAACATATAGAAACCGGCTCCATGGACTCGGTCTATACTTCTCATCCAGCAAAGCAGGTGGCATAATCAAAGATCCCACCCACTCTGGACATTCTCTTCTTCCTTCTGCCATCGGACTGAAGGTAGAAAAGCCTGAAAGCTCGTACCACCAGGCTCAAGGACAGCTTCCATCCCACTGTTATCAAATTCTTGAACTGCACGATGGACACTTGGCCTCACAATCTACCTCGTTATGATCATGCACTTTATCATTTACCTGCACTGCACATTTTTGGTGGCTTTTATACTATATTCTGCAGTGTTATTATTTTACCTTATTCTTGCTCAATGCACTGTAGAATGATTTGATCTGAATAAATCATATAACCATATAACAATCACAGAACGGAAACAGGCCATCTCAGCCCTCCTAGTTTTTTACTGTGTCTTGGTACATGTAACAATAAACTAACATCATTTTCATCAGAAAGAGGAGTATATATAATTGGATGTACAATTGTATTTTACTTTCAAATTCTCAGTATTTGTAATGTTACTTCATTTTTTACTCATATCTACATGAGTATTTCATAATTAAAACTTCATTTATTTTCGGTAATTAGGGAACATTTGATAGCAATAGAGAGATCTGGTTATAATGTTATCAGAATTTTAAACTCATACTGAATACTTACATCTTGCAGAAGCCTCTCCAAATTCTCTTGCAGCTCAAAGAAATATCTGGAAGTGATAAGCCCATCTCGAGATTTAGCCAGGCAGTCCCTAGCGAGCTCAATCACCTGATGGTGGATGAAGCTGAGAACCCCATCAGCTAACTGCAACACATTCTCTGGAGCACTGGATTTGATGAACTCCTGGAGGTTCTCCTCCATTTGAGCCGTGGCCTGTTGAATGAAATTTGTTTGCCATAGGTTATCTGTAATGATACTATTGTTATTTTTAATACTTATTGAAGAGCCTCTAATGTCCTTTCATTTTTAACGGTGATCACGTTTACAAATCAATGTTATTTACAAAACATTGTACTCATACTCCAGTTAATTATTGTCAATAATTTACTTCTGAAGTATGATTGCTGCTCTTTCATAAGGACAAGAGGATCTCAAATGGCTCTGTATTGAGATAGCAGAAAGTCAAAGTTGAAATGTGTTCTGAATCAACAATTTAAGACAAAAAAGAATGCATGGTCCAAGATTAATGGATCTGAGAAGAAACTAGACTGGGAAGTTCAAAGAAGGCCCATTGGAATATTGACCAGTTTGCAAATGGTCGGTGATCCTGCCAAGACTCACCACCCTGACTTCCTTGAAATAGTAATTATAACAATTCAGAAGCTTTCCTACACTTTGTTTTTGTAAGTGAGACTGCAAATTTATATAATAGATACACAACTCGCCAGGAAAAGATGACCATTTCCAATTTTGTATGATTATGCTAACATACCAAAGCAAGAATGATAGAAAGTTAGAGATTACAGTGGGGCTAACTAACAAATAGCAAACATCTCGTAATGACTTTAAAAAAAAGAAAATCTTGTTTTTTAAAGAATGCATAGCTATAAATATCTTTTTAAAATAATGCAAAATTATTACAATCAGTTCATAACTGCATGAGATCAAATGAGTTTTTAGATGTTTCATAAAATAACAATTCAAAATGCCTGAACACCATTCCTGAGATGGAAATGTTGGCAACAAACTGATTAGCATAATAGTAGAAAAAGATAAATTGGCAAATAACTACTACTTCCACAAGTAAAGCAAAATGTCAAAGAGGAGGAAACTACATACTAAAAAAGACTTGAAGGACAATGATTAGATTAGATTAGATTAATTTTTGTGGACTTTGCACATACTCAAATAGTAGCACTTCAAGTACAGCATTGGCACTTACTCATGACATTTGATGATAGCCAATAAATACTGGGCTTGTCAACAATGTTCATGAGAACAATGACACATAGCAATGAATAACCTATCAGATAGGTTTCACCATAATGAATATTTCTCACACAAATAGACCAATGAGATAGGTTTCAATGGCCTTTCCTGACATATACTCCTAGATCGAAAATTTTACTTGGATTAGGTAACTGAAGGTACTAAACGTAGACTACTTCTGTGTAAAAGCAAACATTTTAAGGATAATGAGCGAGAAAGCCAATTCCAGAGTTCCTCCTATTATAATCCAAGGGTGGAGTCAGTGGCATAAATTTTGATGGCTGTCGTAGTGGCAGAAGAGAGATTTGTTTTAAACGGATCTCAAGGAAGAGAAATCAGGACACTTTTAAAGACCTAGGAAATGAATTAACACATCAGAATATGTTATAAAGAGTAAACACAGTCCTGACGAAGGATCTCAACCCGAAAAGTTGACTGCTCGTTTCAACGGATGCTGCCCGACCTGCCGAGTTCATCCAGCTTGTTTGTTCGTCATGTTATAAAGAGTGATTCCCATAAGATATGACAATTTGTGAACAAAAGATGCATCTCACTAGAAAAGCATTAATACCTGACACACAGTTAGATAGTTATATCAAGCAGCTCAAACATAGATTTATACATTCATTGTTCAAGGTGAAGATAATTTGGCCAATATGACAATGAGAAATATAAACTATGCAACCCCATCCATAGTAACTTGTTTAATATAGCTCTAGTATAACTCTAAAAGGGATAATGTTGGACTTGGATGAGGACATTTTCCCAAGATAAAATTAATTACACAATCCTGTCAACAGCACACAACCCTCAGCCATCTTAAGGGGTCTATGCAAGCCTGATTTGAATCCCCTATCTAGCAGATAACCTGTTCCTGCAAAGGTTTCTTCCATTGCTTTTACACAATTACCTTTAATATTCTCAATGATTCACATCGGGCCAGTTCTACTTCATATTTGCACATTGCCCATAGGAACTTGACCTTTGTTTGATATCATTTCAGCTTCATGCTGATGACATCAACAGCTCTAAATTATCAGACCGCTTACCTGATATCAGGTGCTGGATGAGCAGAAAGTTCCTCCAAACAAATAAAAAACAAAGCCATTGTCTTCAATATTTGTCACAAAACAAGCTCTCTGGCTACACAATTATACCATTGTCTGGCAATTGTCTAAAGTTATATGCAATTAGGTGGCATATCTAACCTGTTCAGCTCGCAACCATATATCTGCATATTTTATCTTGTAATATTGTCTGACTCCATCTGTTCATTAAGTCACCTGCTGTTGAAACATTAATCCAACCTTTTGTTACTTCTACAGTTGATTCTTTACAACATACTCTTCACTGGCTGTTGAAGGTCCAACCTCCATAAACATGAAGATATCCACAAATCTGCAGCCTGTGATCTAATTCACATATAGTTTCACTAACTCTGTAACTGTTGACAAACAATGGCTTCTAGTTATGCAGTGCTTGACTTCAAAATGTTCATCTTTCCTTTTTTAAATATCTTTTCCTGTCTAATATGTGAATCTGCTCTAACCTTAAACCAACTGAAGATGTTTGTGCGTCTTTGAAAATGCTGAGTATTTACAGCATTTTCTGCTTTTGCTTCAAAATGATCACCATTTGGAGGTGTGTTCATCAATTTGATAAATTGTAAAGACTACATGTGGACAAACAGTAATAAAAAAAAGAATAATTACAACTCACCTTGGGAAATCTTTCTTTATACACATGGTTCATCATTACTATCTCATTGTCATAGAAACAAGGGGATCTCCCGGGACTGTTTTTTAAAATGGACAAAAACGTGAAAAGCATGAGTATATTTTATTCATCAATGATTACATTACAAATTTTGGAAATTATCTGCTGCTTTGTTTAATCTGACTCAATGTATTATGTCTAATTATAAAGCAAATTGGTCCAAAGAAAAAAAAACAATGGCAGTTCTTGCAACACACACAAAATGCCAGAAGAACTCAGCAGGACAGATAGCATCTATGGAAAAGAGTAAACAGTTGCCCTTTTGAGCCAAGACCTGGCCTGATGAAGGATCTCGGCCCAAAACTCTTTTCCATAGATGCTGCCTGAGTTCTTCCAGCATTTTGTGTGCACTGCTTAGATTTCCAGCATCTGCAAATTTTCTCTTGTTAATAACAGCTCTTCATTTTATTAATTTTCTTTAAACATGAAGAGGGATGGGCTCCACAAGGTTTCAGATGCCCAAGACATGCCGTATGATGAGCATATAAAAAAGCTTGTCATGACGGCACCCCGACAACTCCACCAGGATTTAAGGGCACACACACACACAAAATAATAATATACTTTTCCGTTCCCTTGTCAATTTTTAAATTATTTTTAAGGATTCTGAATATCTCAGCAAACATAAACAGATACTGAAAGTGATCAACCAGACCAATTTCAAATACACAACAAACACTGACAAAGTTGCCACAATGCAATAGTATATAACCTTTGTATTTCTTATATATGTCTTCACAATAGCTTTGTTACAATTTAATGTAGCTTTCTGCAGAGTAAGGCTGTCATTTTAATCTGTCACCTGAGGCAGGAGTGTCCATCATTTCATTACTCTTTGAAATTTGATTTATTGATTACGTCAGTTGTACTTCAGGTATCTTGTTCCATAGAGACCAAATCTGTTCTAATTTCACAAATTTCTTTAGAAATAAATATTTATTTTTAAATTCTATTTCAGGATAATACCATAAAACACATTTTACTTTAAATGTGGCATTAATAACAAGTTGAGAACTTTTCCCCATTCATTTTGCAACAAACCTGTGTAAGTTGATAGAAAGGGAACTTGTTTCAATGTGTTCATTAAGCATTTCTCATAACTTTGCATTTAATGATTTAGATTTATTGTCTGCTTCAGTTATGTGAATAGTTATGTTGGTTATATTAATGTCATTTGTGTTGTCCTGTTTTCACTGCTCTGCCATTTTAATAAATGCTCCAAGTCCAGTGTCAATGGAAATCAAGTTTCGTGTCCGGTTGAATGGAACTTGCATTTGGAGTTATAAGTCAGGGTTTCATTCCTGGTTCTGTCAACAGAATAAATGTTAACAATTAAATGGACAACATATAGTATTTTGTTAATAGGCTGTCGATGGTCAGCATAGACTCAATGGGCTACAGGGCTCGTTTCTATGACTCTCTGAGTCAAACATTTTGTACACCAATTAAAGTGTCATTCTTGTTACCATCTCTGATAATTATATTTAAGAATAAGAATCTTTTACCCATGATTTGTCATATGCATGAAGGAAAATAATTCAAGGAATGAAAGGGTTAACATATGAGGAGCATTTGATGGCTGGGTCTGTACTAACTGGAGAATGGTGTGGGGGGTCTGATTGTTTTTTTTTAAACTTTTTTTTATTGCATTTTTAAATGGTTACAAAGTATGAAAAAACAATGTATATAACCCATACCCCCTCCCCTTAACCCTTCCCCCCTAACTGCCCTATAGAAAAAAAAGAAAGAAAGAAAGAATGCCTGGTTGTTGGAAGATCTCCACATGCTCCATGGAATTCGTAATAACTTTAATATGTATATTTATTTCTTTCCCCTAATAACCAATTGTTTCATCTTCAGAGCATCTATATATTTAATCCTGTCTTTTGTAAATAAGGGCTCCAAATTTTCAAAAATGTTTCATATTTATCTCTTAAATTATAAGTAATTTTTTCTAATGGAATACAATCGGGGGTCTGATTGTTGATCTGAATGTTGAGAGACCTAGATAGAGTGGACATGGGGAGGATGTCTTCTGAAGTGGGGGAAGTCTAGGACCAGGGGACGCTGCATCAGGAGAGCAGGACATCCCTTCACAAAGGAGATGAAGATGAATTTCTTTAACTAGAAGGTGGTTAATCTGTGGAATTCATTGCCACAGATAGCTATGGAGGCCACGTCATAGGGTACAATTACAGCAAAGGTTAAAAGGATCTTGATTAGTCAGGATGTCAAAGGAAAAGGCAGAAGAGGGCTGAGAGGGATAATAGATCATCCACAATGGAATTGCAAAGCAGACTCAATGAGCCAAATGGTTGAATTCTGCTCCTATGTCTTATGGTAAAGGTTTACATTAACATTATACAATTTCATTTCAGTGTACAACATAGGTATGCATATTTAAAGGCTGCAATAATTTAATTTTCTTTAGGGATTTCTATTGTTTCTTACAATAAACTTAATTTCTTGCATTTTTCATGCTTACACATTAATTTAACTAGCCTGCATCATGTTACCATAATTTTAAATTGTGCACGGATTAATTTTAAAGACTCTACATATTTTTCTTTTCAACCTATCTCTATTGATGCATACACTCAGTAACATGCAATTCATCTGTCCAAAGAAAATTCTACACTCTACTACTAGTGTTTAATCTAAATATCTCAAATGATTCTCTGATATTTTACATTGTTGTTTTGAGGTTAACTCCAGTTGTTGATGCCTCTTTGAGGAAAAAAACTAACAATATTTGTTTTAAAAGTACCCTACTGCAGCTTTAGTAAAGTATTTTCTTGCTCTAATCAAGCAATTGATTGTAACGACATAAAATAATATTCAGGAATTAAACTATTACGTTTGTTGAAGGTAATACTGAAAAACCATGTGTGCAAGAAAATCAATACTGTTGGCCAAATCTTTCTTTTCAAAGAATATAAGGTAAAATAAAACTGATTTTATAATTGTTGTTGAACTAGTTATCCTTCTTACAGATAAAGATCCCAGCCTCAGAGGCATGAAAAATAACATCCAGCCTGGTTTTGCGGTTTCAGTATCCTGGATTAATTTCAAATCTGATACTATTATTCCCATTGTCCCTCAGGTTTCTTAATTTGCCACATCATACATACTGCAAACAATTTAAAAATTATAATCTCGCCTTGCATTTGATCCTGGTACAATGATGAAAGGTTGCAATTTAGTTGTTTGTTCTAACATCTTGCAAATGGAATTAAAAAGGAATTTTTGTTTTCAATAACATCTATTTCAATCCAAGAAGAAAAAATTTACTATGTCATCCTTGTGCTTAATAAATTTCAGCTCAGTGTCGTTCAGCAAGTTTTATATTCATTCTCATCAATCCTCCTGTCACTTTGGAAATGATGCATAGAACTTGGAGAAAGCTGACAAATTGTTGATGACTTCATCTTTGGGAGAGCAGGGTATTGTAATCTTCACAACAACATCTTTCACATATACAAATTTATTAGACAGCAAAGACATTGAAGTAATTTTTTTAAAGTTATAGCTTGCCTAATAAATTAGTAACCATCAAAACAATGTATTATTTAATTGTCATCCTTTATTGGACAGTAGAAAATACGGCTACTAATTCATCCAACAAGTCTTGAAGTTGTAATGTCGTATCTCAATATAACAGCAAGAATATATAAAGCGAGTACTGATACAGATAATTAAATGAAAATATCAGTTCTTTGCAATGGAAAGCTGGTGTCAGGGTCACCTTTTGCATTACTCATTACATGGTAGTGGGGGGGGGGGCGGGAGGTAGTAACCATGGATATAAAGTTTATGATCTGACAAGTATTTACACACAGTGTGTACTAATCATTTATGCACAGTGCACATGCAGGACAACCAATGGGAGAAATGGGAAGAGGCATACAAAATCTGAATGGGAATAAACAATTGACATTTTGGGTTGCGATCCTTTATCAGGATTGGAAAAGGAGAGGGAAGAAGCCGGAAAAAAGGCAGCAGCAGGAGGGGAAAGTGTTTAAGCTGGGTGGTGGGTGAAGCTGGTGGGGGGGGGGGGGGAGAAAGGGGATGAAGAGAGAAGCAGGGTGGTAATAGGTGGAAAAGGTGAAGGGCTGAAGAAGGAATCTGATAGGAGAGTAGTGTAGACCAAGGGAGAAAAGGGAAGAGGAGGGACACAAGGGGAAGGTGATAGGCAGGTGAGAACAAGAGATCAGAAGGGATCCAAAGAGGGGAGTGGAAAAAAGAGGATAGGGGAGGGGGAGAATTACTGGAAATTAGAGAAATCAATGTTCTTGCCCTCAGGTTGGAGGCTACCCAGGTGGAATATGAGGTGTTGCTCTTCCAGCCTGAGAGTGGTCTCTTCAAGGCAGTAGAGGAGGCCTTGAACTAACATGTCGGAATAGGAACGGTGATTGGAATTAAAATGGTTGGCCACTGGGAAAGGCCGCTTGTTGCGGATGGAACAAAGGTGTTCGACAAAGTGGTCCCCTAATCTACATCAGGTCTCACCAACGTACTGGAAAGAAGGCTGCATCGGGAGTAATGGATACAATAGAAGACCCCAACAGATTTACGAATGAAGTACTGTATTACTTCACCTGAAAGGATTGTTTGGGACCTTGAGTGGAGTTAAGGGAAGATGTGAATGGGCAGGTGTAGCACATCTACTGTTTGCAAGGGATACATGCCACCAGGGAGATTAGTGGGGACAGATGAATGGACAAGAGAATCGTGGAAAGCAGAGGGGACAGGGGGAGGTTGAGGAAGGCAAATGAAGTGAAAAATAGTGCACTGGCACGGAGGCTCATTGGGTGTTAGGTGATGACAAAAGGAACTCAACCCTGTTAAGGCTGCAAAAAGATGGGGTGATAGCAGAAGTCTGGAAAATGGAGTAGATGCAGGTGAGGGCAGCAGATGAAGAAATTAAGAAAAGGGAATTGCATTTTTGCATGTGACAAGGTGGAAGTATATTCAAGATAGTTGTGAGATTTGGTAGGTTTTTAAAATATATCAGTAGGCAGTTTCCCCATAGAAGGAAACAGAGATCAAGAAAGGAAAGAGAGTGAAGTGAATTTAAGGGCAGAAGTGAACCAAGTGAATTTAAGGGCAGAGTGGAAGTTCGAGGCAAAGTTGATGAAATTTATGAGCTGAGGTGCATGAAGCAGCACCAATACAGTCATCAATGTTGCACTAAGAGAGTTGGTGAGCACTACCAGTGAAGAGTCAGAACACGGACTCTTCCATGTAGCCAACGAAAAGGCAGGCATAACTGAGGCACAAAGTCCATAGCTATACCTTGGGTTTGAAGAAAGTGGGAGGAGCCAAAAGAGAAATTGCTGCTACCTGATCTGCTGAGTTCTTCCAGGATTTTGTATTTGTTATCCCCCATCCTCATCACATTCTACAGGGGTTGTATTGAGAGCAGCTACAGCACTGCCCAGTTTGGAAATTGCACCATCTCGGATTTCAAGACCCTGCAGCAGATAGTGAGGTCAGCTGAGAAGATCATCGGGGTCTCTCTTCCCACCATCATGGACATTTACACTACATGCTGCATCCGCAAAGGAAACAGCATTATGAAGGACCCCATGCACCCCTCATACAATCTCTTCTCCCTCCTGCCGCCTGAGAAAAGGCTCCGAAGCATTCGGCTCTCACGACCAGATTATGTAACAGTTCCTTCCCCCAAGCTATCAGACTTCTCAATACCCGAAGCCTGGACTGACACCTTGCCCTATTATCCTGTTTATTATTTATTGTAATACCGGCACTGTTTTTTGTGCACTTTCTGCAGTCCAGTGTAGGTCTATAGTCTAGTGTAGCTTTCTCTGTGTTGTTTTTTTTATTATGTAGTTCAGTCTAGTTTTCTGTACTGTGTCATGTAACACCATGGTCCTGAAAACATCGTCTCATTTTTACTATGCACTGTACCAGCAGTTGTAGTCGAAATGACAATAAAAGTTGACTTGACTTGTATTTTCATCATCTACAGAATCTTTTGTGTTTACGAATCTCCATAGCATTCTTATGGATTGAGCAATTAAGGTGAACTAATTATAAACAATCTTTTTATTCAGTCACAAACGAGAGAAAATCTGCAGATGCTGGAAATCCAAGTAACACACACAAAATGCTAGAGGAACTCAGCAGGCCAGGCAGCATCTATGGAAAAGAGCACAGTTGATGTTTTGAGCTGAAACCCTTCTGCAGGACTGGAGAAAAAAAGATGAGGAGTAGAGTTAGAGGTTGGGAGGGGGGGAGGGTTGATGTAAAGATCAGAAGAGGTAATCTAATAGGAGAGGACAGAAGGGCATGAAAGAAAGAGAAAAGGGAGAGGAGCACCAGAGGGAGGCAATGGGCAGGCAAGGAGATAATGTGAGATAGGGAAAAGGGGATGGGGAATAGCTGGGGGGTGGGGGGAGAGGGAGAGTCATTACTAAAAGTTTGAGAAATCGATGTTCATGCCATCAGGTTGGAGGCCACCCAGTCGGAATATAAGGTGTTGCTCCTCCATCCCAAGTGTAGCCTCATCACCACAGTAGAGGAGACCATTGATGGACATGTCAGAATGGGAACAGAAAGTGGAATTAAAATGGATGACCACTGGGAGATCTTACTTTTTCTGGCATATGGAGCTTAGGTGCTCGGCAAAGCAGTCTGCCAATCTATGTCAGGTCTCACCGATATACAGGAGGCCAAACCGGGAGCACCAGATACAATAGATGACCCCCAACTCTCAGATGAAGTGTCACCTCTCCTGGAAGGACTGATGGGGGCCCTGAATGGTGGTGAGGGAGGAGGCCTGACATCCCCTTTTCCCTCTCTCACCTCACCTCCTTGCCTGCCCATTGCCTCCCTCTGGTGCTCCTCGCCCTTCTTCTTTCTTCCATGGCCTTCTGCCCTCTCTTATTAGATTCCCCCTTCTCCAGTCCTGTATCTCTTTCACCAACTTCCCAACTTTTTACTTCACCTCTCCCCACCCCAGTTTCACTCAGTAACCTGTATTTCTTACTCCACTACCCCTCACCCTCTAACTCTGACTTGTCTTTTCCTCTCCAGTCCTACTGAAGAGTCTCAGCACAAAATGCCAACTGTACTCTTTTCCATAGATGCTGCCTGGCCTGCTGAGCTCCTCCAACATTTTGTGTACATAACTTTTTTATTCAGTCCATTTGCCCAGCTGATTTACATCATTCACAGAGTGTAGTCACAACTGAAATTCACAGATGTTGACAAATGCTCCCTACAAACTTTCCATTTTAAAGAACATCTTAATTTAAAAAAGCCAATTTATTTTAGTTTAGACTAGAGAGCAACAAGAGTTAATCATACAGTTGATGTTTTATATCAGTTCATAAAAAACATACAAAGGACTCACCAGAAAAAACGGCAGTGTACATCATTTGGATAGAATGTGCAGATGACTGGCTGCATAGTGGGGAAATGCTGGTTACCTGCAGTATGTGGCCAGCATATTCTTGGCCACATACTGCTGGTAGCCAGCACTTCCCCACCTGTGCATATCTGTGTTTTCAATACAGAGGTCAGGGACATACTGGAGGCCAGATGTTATTGCATTCTGTCTCCCACTGCACCGCTAAATTCAGCGCTGTAGGGGCAGAGCTCAGTCATGCTGACTATCCAGCCCCTCAACTTTATGTCACGCATGCATTAAAACCCCATTCAATTGCAGTTTTCTTTTTTGTAAATCTTACTCATTCCAAGGTTTAGTACTTTCAAAGTGTTTTTAAATTTTAAAAATCTATTTTGCTTGTTATTCCATGTCCCTCACCATGTGAAAGAACAATTGTCTACTTTTAGGCGTCAGTGCAGTTCAGAAGCGGGTCCATCCCATCATTCTTTTGGGATGGCTTTGATATCCAACATCAAAATTGAGGAGAGGTTTGCGTGCTTGTAGAAATGGTGCAGAGTTGATCATAAAGATTTCAATTTCATGATTCAGCCAACATTTTGTTCTTTGTTGAGGAGCAGAATTATAATTGTGAAAATAATTAGTTCACTGCACAAAATATTAAAATTTTGATTAATGGTGATGTATAATTTTAAAAGGCATAGGTTCTGCATGATAGAGGACAACAGAATGAATTAGTCGATGCTTTCAATGACAAAAACATTTTAATACAATGTATTAAATAGAGCCACATTTAAAGATGTGATTTTTTTTCTTCACATCAATAATGCATTCCTATTTGAGGTGAAGTAAATTAGATGGCAATTTCCAGAATCAGAACATCTGAAATTAAACAAGAAATTGCAAGTTGCTTCTTCAGGTTGCCCTGTTTCTCCATAAACATTTCTGAACCTGTAAATTGAGATACCTAGCATTAAAGCTACAACAGCTTTCAAGCTCAGTACTTCTTTCTAAACACACCAAGGATAGGGCTCACCCACAGCAAAAGAGCTTTTAACTATTTGATGATTATCAAACAATTTCTTTGACATTCATTCATTCAGATTAATTATGGTTAGATATTTAAAAGTTGTGAAAAACTAAAAATATTTTGTCTGTTCTTTTTTAATCTAATTTTCTACTGTGATTCTTATTTGACTTTCAATAGATGTTTTTACTTTGAACTAAGTATTCAAACTTTGACTACCCGGTTGAGCTTGCGGGCCTCAGAAAGGACTTTTGAATCTAATTTGTCAAAGACATGGTCATACAGGCATGCAACACTAAAATGACACCCACTAATGTAACTTACTGCGATACAACAACTAAAATTCAGAAAACAAAAAATTGCAAATACTTAAAGTCTTAAATTAAAACAGAAAACATGCATTAATTTATCTTGTCTGTGGAGATGGAAACAGTCTCAGATCAATGATCTTTCTTCTCACTTTAGTACTACTTTAACCTGTGAAGAATCTCCAGCAAACCCTAAGTGCTGCTCATATGCTGTTGCCTGCTAAATGATGGCCACCGGACTATTCATTGCAGGATATGGTCAGACCTCCAAACAGTGTTCAGCCATGTGAAATAAAGTCTTGACTTGAACACAAGCTGTGATTTCATGATTTACTGATAGATATATAAGGAATCTGTCAGATGCCCACTGATGGGACTATTCATGGTGTCCAGGGACAGGATTCTGTCTTGCTGGGATTCCCTCCTAATTCACTAGTTAAATCCCCTCTAAGTTCCTATTCCAACCAAAATCCAGGATCTAAATTCCACTGACTTCAATGGAGAAACCAGGCTTGCAGATTCAGAGGTAGATGGGAAGGCAAGTTTTCTTAGCAACACACACAAACTGCTGGAGGCATTTCTTCTTAGTTTTTAAACAATTGTTCTGTTTATAATGAAGTAGAATAATTATTTTAAATTATATCAACCTTAGTTTTTTATGTTTATGATCATGAAATCTATGACAGTGTTCACTAAAATCCTTTCAGGAACATTGCATGGTGGGGCTGGGCTACCTCCGCATCAAATGAGAACAAGCCACCATTTGGGCACATAGCTCAACTTGAGGGAAGGAAAGACCACTGAATTTAAACCCATGTTAAAGAAAATGTAGGTCTATGAGGATTATGGGCAGATTTACAAGATCTAGCCAACTGCTGGTATTTTTCAACTACATCTATGAATGTGACAATGACAGGTTTACTTATTTTGCTGGAAGCCATAAACTGGGAGACATAACATTGGAGAGCAGAAAACATACATTAACCCCTACATATGTACAATGGATTCTGGCTAATTGAGTAGACGCTTATTGGGAACAACTCCTAAAGAAAAAAAATTAGAGAAAATAGCTGGAATTCCCTTCATGCATTTGGGACAGAAGACTGGCAACCAGTTTCTAATCAGCGTCAGTCAAACACACTTGTATGATCATTAGACACTACACTGTGCTTAGAGCGAACAGTTTTTAAAATAGTATCATTTGCATGTGTGTTCAAAAAACAGTAATTTTTGTCACTGATAGTTGGAGAAAAATAAGCAGTAAGACAATTCCTAACTGTTTAGCTCACTGTGATTTCAAGTATTCAGGATGGGGATGCCACAAACAGCCAGGAATGAAAACGAAATGATTTCACTACTTCAACAAGTTTAGGAACTAAGAAAAATCTGGAGGCATCAACAATCATCCTGAATGTTAAAATGAAGATTTGGAGGAATTAATCATTGATAAACATTGTTTGAAGGCAGACCTTTATCTGGACTAGGTGTCTGTGCTGATTTTGTTCATTTATAGTCAGTCAGAAGAATATGACAGTACACTACACTGGATGAATTCCAAGGATCTAATACACAGTTTTATAGCATTATAGTAGACTTTTTATACCTTTTTAAACGTCCATGAAACTTCAGCTAATTTGGGCAGCCATTTAATTGGCCACAATGTGCTGATCCCAATAGAATCATCTATATATGGTAACCAGCAACACTGTATATTTAAATATATATATTCCGTTGCTCAGATTCCATTGAAATAGCTGCTGAAATTCCATTCCAAAATTCCAACCAAAACTAAATGATTTAACTCCAGTATGAGGGCAGCCTGAGAGCTTTTAACTTCTTCCTCAGAGGCCTAAGCAGTTCCCCTCCACCAACACATTCTATCACCTGGTTGAACTTCTCCTCCCATTAAGTTTCTTCTAACTTCACTTATCTTTCTCCAGATCAAAGGTATATTTATGAACATTAGACCTGACTTTTTTGTAGGATATGTGAAAAAGCCCCCTAGCATTTTACCCTCAAAACATTGTTGGCTGTGTTGAGCTGTATCCTGAACTCATGCTCAGCATGAAAATTTTAACACTTTCAAAGCCAATTTCATAGCAGTGAGCCTAAACATGTCACCCTCCTACACCAATCTGACCTCTGTTTGTGGACTCCAGCCCTGTCACAACAAGCCCAATGCAAGCATGAGAAACAATATCTAATTTTTGTCAGGTCTTATTGTAGCTTGCAGGATTCAATACCAAATTTGTCAAATTTAGAATACTCCTCCTTTCTCTCTGTATCAGGACTGGCTGGTTCTACCTGCACCACCTCACCCTACCTATTCCCTGTCCCCAACTTGTCTGTTTATCTTCCCCTTTTATAATCTGAACTACTGGACATGGCCCTGGAGAGATTATACAACATTCCCCAGACTTTATAACATCAGAGAAACATCACACAAAGGAGTTTAAATGCTTCTTAACAACCAAATTACTTCATCCAATCTCAGAAACTCCCTTGAAATTAAGAGTACGTCAACTATTTCTCATTCCCTGATGCTGGCTGACTTGCTGAATTTTTCCAGTATTCTGTTTTCACTATTCATGATTTACTGATGGGAGAAATGAGGGAATAAGATGCTAAAATATTTTCAACACTGGAACTTGAGAATACCAAAAACATTGAAAAGCTCTGTTTATGAAACTATTTTCAAGTTTTACACAGAACTCATGTACAAGGATTATCTTTTTTAATTTGCATATACATTTCTGGAGTAAAGGATTACCATTTCTAAGCAAGGCATATGGACGAAGACTGAAAGAGTGATTGTGCTGGATCTAGTCTGTTACCTACAGTCCATTTGATTACGTGGATTTAATATGGAGGCACAATGTTATTCTGACCCCATTTCGGAATTTCTGTCTGCTTTAACAGAAGGCAAGGCTGCATCTTCTGCCAAAGTTGTAAGGCACACTAATAGACTTTAAATACCTCTAGCATCCAGAGACATGCAAAAACAATTAGCATTGATTAAAGCCATTTTTATTAATTTGAACATTTTGAAGAATTAGGAAAAAATATGAAAAATATTGAAATAATTAAACATTGAACTAAAGTAACTTTTGTTCAAATATTAAAACTTATTTTGCCATTTTTTTCCTAATCCACAACCCTCAAATCTCTAAAGAGATCAACAATATTCAGAGCATGTGCCCGGTTCTCCAGCAAAATGATAAAGTGTCATAACAAGCCCAGATTCCAGTGGGCTTGAACTGCCATATTTGACAAGACTTATAGAAACTTTAAATGGTTGAACTCTAGCCAGCAAGATTTGGTTGTCTAGATACAAAATAAATAAGAAGCCATGTTACAAACAAGAGAAAATCTGCAGATGCTGAAAAACAATGCAACACAGACAAGAGTACAGTTGACCTTTTGGATTGAGATCCTTCAGCAGGCCCATAAGGTTGACTACTCTTTTCCATCTATGCTGCCCTGCCTGCTGAGTTCCTCTAGCATTTTGTATGAAGCCATGCTGCAAGGTTGTGACCACAATAATATATCAGATTTAACTTAATACGCAAATGGTAGAAAATATAGTTCAAGTGGAAATTTTAAGGACCTAAGCTATGGTTCAGAAATCACTAACATTTGAACCAACAAGGCCAGATGCCATTAAAATTTTCTGATATGCACTTTGGAATTTCCCATTTACAAATATTTAGATAAAACAATTTCTTTCCTCCCTATCCAGCTATGCAATTCATCTTAATATATAAACAGCTGAAGATTTATAAAGTAAACCTTGTTTTCACAGAAAACTATGTCCAATAATCATTAAATGATTCAAACACAGCAGTACTTTACAACCACAGTAATTCAAACAATTCCATTATCTCCTCACTGAAATTTCAACTTCAGTAGTATTACACTTAACTGACATGCTTGCCAAGATTTATTTTTATGCCACTAACCTGAGGCTACGTGATCGAGGACGCATGGTTGGAGACTGTCGTCCATCATCATCTGTGATGCTCTCAGTGCTGAAGTGCTTGCTGAGGAAATGCAGTTCATCGGCCGTTGGCTGATATGGCAGCTGGTGAAGTTTCTCCTGTGACGAGCAGGATGACTGTGTGCAGTAAACAAAACTGTCTCTAAGTGCTATTCCTCATCAGCACACTCCATTCTTCTAAATTACTGGAGTATATTAGTGAAAGAAGATATAGGTATTCAAGTGACAATGAAACAAATAAGTAAATTTCTCCCACAGAACATCACATTTGAAACTCATGCTGAAATCTAAAGCATTACAATAGCTTTCGAAAAGCAAAGCAGAACTATTTTTAAGAGTAAAGTACAGTTTTAAGCTGATATACAAAGTTCACAGTTGAAAACAGATTTATTTATTACCAAGTATGTATATGTTCTCAAATACTAGTGTAAGATTCATTTTCTTACATGCATTTACAGGAAGAACACAATTGAATTTACAAAAAAAAAGTCAAAAAGTGGCAAACAACCAATGTGCAAAATAGATCAAACTGTGCAAATAATACCGAGAACAGGAGTTGTAAAAGAGTCCTTAAAAGTTAGTCCGTAGGTCATAGGATTAGTTCAGAGTTGCAGTGATTGAAGCTATCCACATCATTATAGGGGTCTGCTGGTTGTAGGGTAATAACAAATCCGGTGGTGTGGGACCTAATGCTTCTGTACGCCTCTCCAACGTTAGCGGTGAGAAGATGGCATGGCTGAATGAAGGGGGTCTTTGATGATAGATGCTCTTTGCCTATGGCAGGGCTCCATGAAGATGTACTCAATAATGCAGAGGGCTTTGCCTGGGTAAACCCCCCGACTTTCCGTAGCTATTTCTGGACATTGGTGCTTCTGCAAAAGGTTATGATGCAGCCAGTTTGGATACTCTTCACTGTGAATCTATAGAAGTTTGTCAGTTTTATATGAGATGCTCAATCTACGCAAACTTCTAAGCAAGTGGTGGTGCTGGTGGTCATCGTTATCATTTCTGTTAAATTATTTCAGCACAACTGTTTGAGCTATAGTTGTGAATGAAGTACCCCAAATGCAATCCATTCCTTGGACAAGAAGCTTAACAAAGAATATCAAAACAAAATAAGTACAATACAGGGCTTAACTAGGCTGCAAGTGAGAATACATACTGAGGAATAAAATAAATATAATTTATTACTGTGGTGAACTACATACAGCTGTCTGGACATGCCCCCCCCCCCCCAGCTGACTGTTCCTGTGGCTCCTCCCACAGACCCCTGTATAAAGGCGATTGGAGGCACTGCTCCTCCCTCAGTCTCCAGGATGTTGTGTGATGGTCTCTTGCTGCTGACTGCTCTCTTCCAGCTAATAAAAGCCTATCTCGCCTTACGTCTCCGAGAGTTATTGATGTTGCATCAATTACGTATGTTCTTCAGCAGTAAATATAATACTAAAAATGGTTAGAAAGACGTTAGGGTAGATGATCAACTGCTGCACAGTTTACAGCTGCCTACACCAAGACCACTTCTTTATCTCAGCAAGGTCTTGGCACAGAGTCCTTTGAGAATCAGCCTCTGCAGAGTTTCAGCATGCTTGACTGCACTGTGAAGGCTGGCTCAGCACAGACTGCCTGCTGCTCTCACAGACTAGCTTCTAGAGCCAGTGAGGCACACTAGCATTCAAATTATTAGTGCATCTGACTGTCAATGCCTTTGGTATTTGCAGTCAGTTAATCATTGGACTTAAGTTTAATAAAAAGGTACATTAAGAAACATACTTGCACCCCAAAAATATCAATGAAAAACATTGAAGTCAAATAAATAAACCATAAAAGAAATTGGCCAGCAGGCAGCTTTGCCTATTATTTTGAAAGAACTCAGGGCTTCTACCAGTTTAATTCTAGGTAGGAACAGCAGGCAGGCTTCCTGCAATGGATGCAGCAGTTAGGTGGGGGTTGATGCCATTTGCTTAGTCCTATGCCAGTGCTGGAAATGTACACATCTGCTGGGGTAATCAGTATATGTAGTGGCATCAAGTTAGAAGTTACACCCCATTAAAACTAGTTTCTCAATTTTAAGTAAAAGCATAAAGTCAATTGCATTGGTATTATCATATCTGGAAGGCATGCAAAACAGAAACATAACCAGAATTAGATTTCATTGCCCTTGAACCTTGCCTACTTTGCATTAAGAGTTTGAATAGAGATTTCAGACCTTTAGGTTAATAAACAATCATTCAGTTCCTTCACTTTGAAATCTCTCAATGTCAGTCTTGCTTAAACCAAAGAAGTGAACCACCACAGCTTCTGAAATGGAGAATTCTATCCTCTCTGAAAGAAATGTTTCCTCACCCAGACCTTTTCGTTGTCATATTACACCACTTGCTTTTGGGCATTGAACAGCAGGAAACAGCCTCTTGGCAAATCACTCAGAATCTTTCACATCTCCATGATAAAATGTGTCGATACTCAAAATTTCAATAACTTTAGGCCAATCTCTCATTCTCTGACAGATCTCCCCTTCCAGAAACCAACTTAAGTTGTCTGGAAATTCTAACGTAACCTAATGAGTACACTAAAAGTGTTTGATAGATGATTTTCATTGTTCACACTCTGTTGAAAAAAGTTACTGAGGAGATCTCAATGGCGCTGCACATTTTCAGGGCGACTGATTTTGAAGACTAGGATTGTGAATTCAGTACAGATGAGGAAGGAAACAAAATGAATAGCACTGATCACGGAAATTGGGATTGCATACTCAATGATTAAAGGGATCACTCTGGGTAGAATTATGTCACAATTGAGAAACTGTCATGCTGCTAGGATACACTGAAGATCTGATCAAATGTAAAAGGTAGAGGGCCAAATTTACAGGCAAATCATAGCAAGATGTAAAAAATACTAACAATAGAGTGTAACGATACAAACAATTGAGTGAACAACTACTAACAATACAGCAACACTTAGATAATCTGGCATACTTAGGACTTCGGTAATGCTGGACTGGCAGATTTTCCAAACTATTGAATGCTATTGATGCCCAGCAGCATTTTTAAATTATCTTCTTTAAATGTTACAAATGATTGATAAACTTAACAGTGAACCTAATGAGAGTAAAGACAGAATGGAAAGTAGGGGCCCCAATGGATTAACAGGGAGCAAGAAACCAGTGCCCTAGTGGAATGAATCAAAGCATGGCAACTGAAGCATTGACAGGGTGTAAGAACCAGGGTCCTAATGAGTTGATAGAGAGCACAATAAACATCACCTGGTGAACCTGATATAGAATATTCCAGATTTCTAATAGTAGAGCATTGGAATTTTACTATATATCATGAAAATTGTAGAGCACAAGGGTAAAGAAAGGGATAAGTTCCCAAAAGATGAATGCAAGAACATCCAAGGACTCACTTTCAAGAAATCTACAATTCATGTTCTCGATATTTATTATTTAGTTATTATTATGTTGTTTATTTCTTTTTGCACAATTTGTTGTCTTTTGCACATTGGTTGCCTGTCCATTCTCATCTGTGTGTAGTTTTTTGTGATTTCTATTGTTTTCTTATATTTACTGTGAATGTCTGTAAGAAAATGAATCATAGGGTTGTATATGGTGACACATATGTACTTTGATAATAAATTTACCTGAATTTTCTTGAACGGTATGGCTCAAGTCCAACAAAGGATCTAATTAAGGAGGTGGAGTGCTAAGGAGAATGATGAGCACGATGCAAGGGACAAAGCACTCAAGTGAAGAGATGAAACAGAACATGAACTGCACTTCTCAGATTAGAAAACAATTCCACAAATTTCTTTAAAACTTTTTTGCTTTTAGAGATTGTATAAATAATGGAAATAAAGGAATTTTTAGGTCCAGTACTAACAGCAAGGTATTGTGACCAATTGGTTAGCAAAGACAAGACAGACAACATATTTTCCTATGTTATGCCCTTTACTAATTAGAAACAGAATCAGGTTAAGTATCACTGACATATATTGTGAAAGAGGGCAGAGCTTAGTTATAATGGCGCTAAATGGCGACTCCTTTGCTTGCAACTTGGGAAACAGCTCTATTTCCATCTTTAATATCTTTAGTTTTCCCTTTTGGGGTTATTTTGAAGACACTGACTTGGAGTTACATGCTGACTTCAGTTCTTTGGGGGAATGCAACCCGCTCTCAGGGTTTCATAACTGGCCATTATCTAACATGCCAAGGATGCAGCCTAAGAGCTTAGCTTGCCTTCGCAGGCCTGGGATCTCGTGGCTCTGGAGGCGGGTGGATCAAAGGTTGGTGGCCTGGCAAGAAATTGGTGTGTCGCGGGAGTTGGAAGATCTCTGGTTGTGCCCAGAGACCTGAGATCTTTGAGCACAGAGCTCAGAAAAAGCGAAGCAACATACGTTTAACATTGTAAACCAGCGAGTTGTTTGCTAGGTTTTCCTTCTTGCTGTGAAGCAGAGACATCTCTTTTTCCCTTATAAGGAAGGGAGAGAGCCCGTGGTATGTCAAATACCAGGTGAATGGGTAGTCTTTGGAGTACTGCATGCAAGTCTGTGTCTTTGCTGTTGCTTCGCTCACGCTTGAGTGTTCAGTGCTGATACTTTTTGTTTTGCTGGTGGAGGGAGGAGGGATCATTGCTTGCTGCTGCTTACGTGCAGAAGGGAGGGGAGTCGGGGGGGAACTTTGGGGCTCTTACATTTAACTGTCATTCATTCTTTGTGGGGCACTCCTCTGTTTTTGTGGATGGTTGTGAAGAAAAAGCATTTCAGGATGTATATTGTATACATTTCTCTGACATGAAATGTACCTTTGAAATCTTTTGAAATCAAATTATATAAGTAGTGCTAAAAGAGAGCAAAATAATAGTGAGGAAGCATACACAGATTCATAGTTTGTTCAAAAATGTGATGGCAAAGGGGATGAAGTAGTTTCTGAAACATTGAGTCTGTGCTGTCTTGACGGTAGCAATGAGAAGAGAGATGTCACGGATGGTGGGGTCCTTCGTGATAGATGCCAGCTCGTTAAGGATATATAATATTAGCTGACAGTATCAATACAGGTACAGTCTGGAATGTGAAATTAATCCTTAAGTAGGAAAAGTGATAATTTATTGCAAATACATACAGAGACTGTGGAACTGGGTGTATTAGTTCCATATCCAGAAGATGGCAGGGAGGCCAAGGACCACCGGCGTCCATCAGTCCTGGAGTTTAGAAGGGAGAAAATACAGAATGGTGACGTCAGCTCCAAAATCAGTATTTCATACTTCAACATGATTAACATTCTACATGAGACTAGCAATTCTAATCCTAAACTACATCTGGTGAATTCACAATTGCAGCTTTCCCATCAGGGTGTTTCATGAAATGGGGAGAAACACAAAAATGCTGGAAGCAGCCCGACAGCACTTTCCTAAGTGTGAGAAGGCGATCGTATTTCAGAGAAACAAGACACTGCAGATGTTGGAATCCAGAACAAAAAAAAATCACAGTCAGAATTCAGCAAGTCAAGCAGCATCTGTGGAGCTAAAAGATGGTCAACATAATGGGTTGAAACCACATCAGGACCCTTGCAAGGGATTTAAATGTTTCAGTTTGATTTTTTTTTTAATTTCTTCTAACAGCTGGAGCACATTTCATCAGAACTGGAAACAGTTCACAGCATCCTAATATCCACAACATCCTAATTCTAGTCTGTGTTCTGAAAATAACTACTTGATGGTTTAAGTATTTGATGTAAACCTTTGACTCTGAAGTAATCTATAGGTGTTTTATATTTTTTTTCTCTGAAATTTTGAGATATTTATAACCTCAGTCTTCAAAAACAAACTGTACCACTGTAAGTGTCATCTTGAGCTTTATGATTTGCTTCCAATGTCTGAAAACTTGCAACTTTTGCACCGTTAGTTTAATTTAAAAGGGTTCCTCTCACTTCTGGTGCAGGAAGTTTAACAAAACATTGTCAATGACATGTATAAAAATCCCACCCATAAGAATTGCTAGAAGACCGAATATTAAAACAATTGAAATACAGAAAACTTCAGTAGGAAAGGACCCTTTAGTCATTAGTGACTTCTCCATCATTCAAGATCATCACAGCTGATCATCCAAATTCAATGTTCAATCCCCCCATCCCTTTATCTCGTTAGCCATTCGAACTATACTTAACACAATCTGCAATATATTTAATAATTTGGTTTCAACTGTCTTCTATGGTGGAGAATTTCACATGTTCACCACTCTTTGGGTGAAGTAGCTTCTCTGCATAATCAGTCCTAAATAGCTTATCATGCAATCTTGGGGTATTACCCCTTTGTATAATCAGGAATAGCCTTCCTGTATCTTCTCAGTCCAGCCCCATCAAGCTTTTATAAGTTGAAAGTATCTTTGCATTCTTCTAAGGTGACTATAAAACCAATTATCTCAGTTTGCATTTGTTCTACCATCCAGGGAGTTAATCCTCTAAAATTCGATTCACTCTTCATCAGACAGAAGATCAAAACTGCACACAATATTCCAGATGTGGTGTTATCAGACTCTAACTCTGAAGTCTAAGTAAACCACATCTACTAGTTCTCCCATTCCTAACCCACTAGTTGCAGTGGATTTAATAAACACGATTTCCTTTCACAAATCCATGATGACTTCATTACTGTTTTCTAAATGCACTGTTGTTACATCTTTAAAGATGGACTTCAGGATATTGGCCAAATCTAATGACAGATTACCTGGTTTACAGTCTTTTTTCCCCTCTCACCTACTTTATTAAATCATTGACTTATATTTTCTGCATTTCAACTTGCAATCCAAAGAAAGATGGGAAGCAATCATCATAGTATCAACTCTTTCTAACACCCACTTTCTAAGTGCCCAAGGGAGATATCAGCCTTCACGAACTCTCATATAATCCTGTGATTTCAGTCTCTGAAGCCAGGGATAGCATCCTTTGGGAAGGTGAACAATATTTAAAGTGAAGGTCGATAGGTTCTTGATTAGTAAGGACATCAAAGGTTATGTGGAGATGTCAGGAGGATGGGGTTGAATAGCCATGAATCAGCCATGATGAAATAGCAGAGCAGCCTCAATGGGTTGAATGGCCTAATTCTGCTCCTGTGTTTTATGGTCTTACAGCAATTTCATTCTTTTCATCAATTCACATGTCAGTACTGATAATTTTTTTGGTATCAACTCCAAAAATTTCCCTACTCTCCCAAGTACTGCAAAAGCATAGTTCAAATTTATTTATGAACAGTTGCAGCAAGTGATGTGATTCTTTAAACCACCAGCACGCTCAATCGCTCATGAAAGTTGAGGGAAAAATATGTAGGTGACCATGTTCCATGTGGAATTTGAAGAAGGTTTTTCAAACTTAAAAAGTGTGCATTTACACTATTAACAAAGCAGACATTTTGAATATAAAATAATAGCATCTTGGAATGTAATTCCTAAATTCTGATAAAATTCTTTGAACATCGTATAATAAAAAGATTCAGAGATTTTGGTCAAAGCTTTTGCAAGGCCAGCCAATCAACGTTTGAATGCTGGTTACTTGAACGTGTTCATGATAAATATTGCTAATGTTGACATATGGTCTTAGAAGTAAAGGGACTAACAAAGCAGAATAGGGTGGGAACCACTATTAAGGACAAGATGGATCAAATGGCTTCCTTCTGTATTAGTAATTGATATGATTCAAATGCAAATCTTTACAATGTTGTCCTGTAAAGGAAGAAAGTTATATTCAGGATTAGAATATCACATAGTTAGTCTTTAAATATTTACAACTCTTAGCAAAATGTTCAAAAAGAGCAGCATAACAAAAGTGTCTGGGATGCTGGGGAAAAAAAATCAGTAATTATTTTGAACAGTAACTTTTCATCAGGAATCACGATGAAGGGTTTCAGCCCGAAACATTCAACTGTTTATTCCCCTCCGTAAATGCTGCCTGACCTTCTGAGTTCCTCCAGCATTTTGTGTGTGGTTCTTAAAATTCCCAGCATCCGCAAGAACTCCTGAATTAATAATTATTTATTCTATTGAGAAAAATGGAAGAACATTCAAACACAGCAAAAAGAAGATGTCCAAAAAAACACCTTCATACTGTGGGGATAGAAGCAGGAAATACAAGAACATTGTTGTTCTGAAAACAAACAAGTTCTCAGACTTTGCTGGAAGCCTGCTCATTTAATGGCAATGTTACTCTATTATACCATGACATTATTTGTTTCAACTGAAAATTACTTAAAGCCAATAATAAATCAAAATACCTCATGAATAAAACACGTCACAGTTTGACAAAAGTATTAATGAGAAATATGAACAACAGTCTACCATTTTATTAGACAGAAAGACACAGAAATTAGTCAACAGTGATTAGTACTTCCATGACAAAAATATAACAGAACACTGAACAGACACCAGTAATTTTGCATTAATCTAAACAGGTCAGCACAAGGAGGACAAAAGCAGCTTGGTTTTCATTAAAGTACAGTTATTTACAGATCCAATGGCTTTAACTGAGATTCCTCAAGATGCTACATTATCCACAAAATGCAATTTAAGTCTTCCATTTCCCAAAAAGTCAACTACAGTTTGTGCATTATTCTGTATACACACACAACTAAAAGTGAAATACTGTTCACTATTGCATTTTCATGCAAAAAAAGCACATGCAAACATGGGAATTGCAGTTGCAGAACATGCAATAAATATGACAGCAACACTTATTTTGAGTGTTACCTGTCAGCTCTGTGACCATGGCTGCATTGAAAAAATAGAATTTCATTAATAGCTCACAAAACAGCAGAAGGTAATACGGTCAAGTAAGTTGATGCATTTATCAACATTTGTGATAAAGACAACAAAGACTTATTTATTTCTCAGTATCTATAGACTTTTTTGCATTAGGTGTTCACTGCAGTGAATTATTACTAAGGATTATTACTAATTATTATTAAGATAGTCCAATTCATTTACAGTAGCCAAAATAAACCATTGGCTCTATTGAAAAATTAAAATTTTCAGTAAGATCCCTTTTCACATGGAATATCTCCTTGACAATGTTCAAAATATTATTCGATATATGAATACATGAATTGTTTTAAAATAATTTTTTGCATCACTGAGCAGAAATAAATAAGTTGGCGACACAAACTGTGAACTATTTAAGTTTACACCATGTTTCACCCAATAAATGATCCTCTTTTATATTTTAAATCATGTTCTTATTACTACCTCCTTAGTGACAAAGTGATCAAGGTTACAAAATGCTAATCTATAGCCCCTACATAATTAGACAATGTTTTAGACTGCATTATTTAAGCAGAATTGGCAAACAGTATTTGCCATTACCAAGATGAGACAATTTTGAAACCTATACAAGAACTGCAGTGAAGTAATAACACCACAAGGATAAAGATAGACTTGTGAAACATAGGCATTAAGTAGGCAATGTAACTGAAACAACTCTTTAGTGCAGGCTTTTCTTTGCAGTACATACAAAAGATTCTCTAAGTTAAGTTCCATAATAATGGTTTCATATCAAGGCTTCACTTACGTAGCAGCTTTAACGAAGTGAACTTCCTAACTTATCTCCAAGGATCAAAACAGATAATTTAAGTAAGAGTGGGTGTAGCGTAATTAAAGAGAAATGTCTTGAAGAATTTTTTTTAAACATGGAAAGTCAGACATTCTGGAGAGAGAACGCTAGAAAACAATGTACAAAAGCCAGAAGTGAATATGATGCATAGAAGAGTACAGTAAGAACAAAGTACAATTAATGGCAATGTTACAGAAATAAAGTGGATCAAAAAGTGGAGGATTTTCTAATGATGCATAGAATTCAGGGCTGGGAACTGAGGATGTGGTGGGGTGGTTGGGGAGTTGGTGAGGATATGTTAGCAGAAATGATTGAGAATAACCCAAGTTTTATCAAATTTTAAATTAAGCACACAATTGTGGATGAAATCTTGTAATCTCAGACAAGATTATATTTTCTTTATTCGTTTGTAGTGTTGCCATCAATGTGAGCATCAATTCCTAATCCCTATCTCTCCTTGAAAATGTGGTGGTGAACTGTTGCAACTTTCTGATGAAGAATTCTCCTGGTACTGTTGGGTAGAGAGTTAGGTGCAGTTTTTAAAAACTGCAAGATCGACAACCTAGATTAGGATGGCATATGCCTTGGGAGTGGGATTTGCAGCTAGTACTTTCACCTTTCCTGATTAGCTGAGTTTGTGGCTTCTGGAGGTGCTGGTGTAGTAGTTTTGACAGCAGCTCATAGAA
This sequence comes from Hypanus sabinus, assembly GCF_030144855.1. NCBI lineage: Eukaryota > Metazoa > Chordata > Chondrichthyes > Myliobatiformes > Dasyatidae > Hypanus > Hypanus sabinus. Next base: position 40,391,668 of record NC_082716.1, on the reverse strand, counting down.
ACATAGAAAACCTACAGCACAACAGAGGCCCTTCAGCCCACAAAGTTGTGCCAAACATGTCCTTACCTTAGAAATTACTAGGGTTACCTATAGCCCTCTATTTTACTAAGCTCCATGTACCCATCTAAGAGACTCTTTAAAGACCCTTTAGTATCCACCTCCACCACGTAGTTGGCAGCCCATTCCACGCACTCATCACTCTCTGAGTAAAAAATTTACCCCTGAAATCTCCTCTGTACCTACTCTCCAACACCTTAAACCTGTGTCCTCTTGTGGCAACCGTTTCTGTCCTGGGAAAAAGCCTCTGACTATCCACCCGATCAATGCCTTTCATCATCTTATACACCTCTATCAAGTCACCTCTCATCCTCCGTCACTGCAAGGAGAAAAGGCCGAGTTCACTCAAACTATTCTCATAAGGCATGCTCCCCAATCCAGGCAACATCCTTGTAAATCTTCTCTGCACCCTTTCTCTGGCTTCTACATCCTTCCTGTAGTGAGGTGACCAGAACTGAGCATAGTACTCCAAGTGGGGTCTGACCAGGGTCCTATATAACTGCAACATTACCTCTTGGCTCCTAAATTCAGTTCCACGATTGATGTAGGCCAATAGACTATACGCCTTCTTAACCACACAGTCAACCTGCGCAGCTGCTTTAAGCGTTCTATGGACTTGGGGCCCCAAGATCCCTCTGATCCTCCACACTGCAAAGAGTCTTACCATTAATACTATATTCTGCCATCATATTTGACCTATCAAAATAAACCACTTTACACTTAACTGGGTTGAACTCCATTTGCCACTTCTCAGCCCAGTTTTGCAACCTATCAATATCCCGCTGTGACCTCTGAAAGCCCTCCACACTATCCTTAATACATTCAACCTTTGTGTCATCAGCAAAATATGTTTCTATGATTTCTTTTCTTTGAATTTTTGTGTAGCAAATGTGACTTATTAGCCTATACTTGAATATTGGCCAACTCTTGCTACATGCAAGCACACACAGCTTCATTTTCTGAGCAGTGGCACAGGGAATTGAACATTGCGAACTAGAATGATTGAAGTTTTCCCTGAGCTTTGATTGCCTTTTCTCAGAGAAGGCCATCAACATCTTCTTAATTGTGGCCCGTAACCCCATATGTGATGACATGCTATCTTGTCGCCAAGGACAGCCTTTCTCTCTTACCCCTGGGATCTAGCTCTTTGGTCCGCATGTGGACTAAGGCTATGGCAAGGTCAGGAACTAAGTGAACTTGACAAAATTTTAATTTAGCATTGGTCAGCTGATCATTAAAGACTAGGTGCTGCTTCATACCATTAATGGTAATATTTTCCATAACTTTGACAATTAAGAGTAGACTAAATGGAATCTTCCCTCTACAGTTGCTTTGAGGTGGGTTTTTTTTATCAAAATCACCTGGGATACATTTATCTGCATAAGTTGATTTGATTGGATGAGGCCATGTAGCTTCACCCCTTTTTGGCATACATTTCCTCAAAGTCTGATGAACCAGGTAGCACTTACAGTAACACACACAAAATGCTGGTTGAACACAGCAGGTCAGGTAGTATCTATACAGAGAAGCACTGTCGATGTTTCGGGCCGAGACCCTTCGTCGTTTTTGTGTGTGTTGCTTGAATTTCCAGCATCTGCAGATTTCCTTGTGTTAGCACATACAGTATTTTTGTTTCTGCATGTTTTTTTAAAAATCTGTTCAATATATGTAACTGATTTACTTGTTTATGATTATTTTATTTATTATTTTGTTTTCTCTGCTAGATTATGTATTGCATTGAACTGCTGCTGCTAAGCTAATAAATTTCATATCACATGCCCGTGATAATAAACCTGATTCTGACTTAATTTGTGATGGTTCCATTCTTCATTGTGGATATTGAAATTGCCCAACCAAAGAATATTTTATGTCTTTGTCTCTCTCTTGGTGCATCTGACAAGTTGTACTCAACATGCAGGAGCACAGATTCATCAACTGGAGGTGTTACTCGACACAAGGCTCCCTTGACCAAGTTTGATCCGACACCAGAAGACTTAACAGAGACATAAGAGATTCAGCAGGTACTGGAAATTAGTGTGTCAGCCCAAAACCTCCACTGTTCATTTCCCCCTTAGGTGCTGCCTGATCTGCTGAGCTCCTCCAGCATTCCGTGTGAGTTGCCATTAAACTTAATGAAGTTTGGAGTTAACATTAAGGCCACTGGACTCCAAATTCTGCTTGTCAGTAGTACAGAGGACAAAGGAGCAAACAACATATTTTAAACATGTATAAGCTACCTATGAAAAAACAAATAAATCTGGATTTAATTTGAAGATAAAGTATCTTTCAATCCTCAAATTTATTTGTCTGAACAAAATATTAAACTTACAAATAAACTCAGACCTGGAGAATACTCAGATGGGAGAGTGGTTGAGAATACCAAGCGCGATGGAAAGAAATAAACTGAAGTTAAGAAGACAAAACTCTCACAACATGAATAATCATAAAATGCATTCTGCAAATACAAGTCATTCTTTGGTCAGGAGCAAGAAATGTTGTTTTATTTCTCCCATTAAGTGCAGAAGCAGTGAAGAAACTGCACTGCCTCAGCTATGAATGGTTTTTCAAAGCACAATGACACTGAATCAGACATCTTTGAGGCCATTGGCCTAGAGTTGCATCAGATAAGGACTTGAACCACAGGACAACAGAAAATAATTATCTGGAGTCAATACAGAAGTTATTTTTTTTTCTATCATCATGCTGTAGGACCTCATAAGTATTTGAATTATTTTTAAATGCCTGTCGAGCAACTTTAAATAAAGAATATCTGCTGCGGGAATTGCAATTGCCGATATTTCAGTTATGAATAAAAGCAACTCACAAACATCTCTGACAGTTTTCACAAAGTAGTGCAGTGCAAATAACACGTTATGTCTCCCACAGACCAGTTGTAAGCCTTCCAATCAGGCTTTTCCTAAATATTTCAGCTGTTGACTATAAGGTACAGAGGTACCTACAGGAGCAAAGGGTGGAAACTAGCCTACTATAGTGGAAAGGACAAAGTATGATGGGTTTGATTTTCATTTTTTTAATTTTTTTATTTTTTTTTGTAACATATCGGAAGAATCAAGTGCTAGTTATGGCAAAATATGCAAAGATGGGTATTTCAAATTTGAAACTCTCTCACCTATGTTAAGATGATTAGTGGCTTTGTTGTCATACCCTGCGTAGAGAACTATGTTTAACCCAAAATAATCCTTTAAAAATGTAAGCTAATTGTTGCCTTTTCTTGCCCACAGGAATTGAGGTGAGGAGTAGAAAGAGGACAACTTAAAAAAAAATGGAATAGTATGCACAAACCCGAGAGTGTTTCTGTCCAATAAGGCTGTGACTTCTGGGACTGCTAGAGCTTTCAATACAGAGATATTATTTCATTAGATTATCAGTGGATATGGATCAAAGGCAAGGCTTAGAGAAAAGCAAAAATAAGACATGATTTCATTTTTACTGTAGCAGGTTGAAGGAATTAAATGCTTAACATCTGAAAGCAAAGTCAACTTCTGTAAGAACCTTTGTATCTACCATGATTCAGTTTTGCTCATCAGTTCTTAGTTCCATCGCAACTGAATTTTGACTAATTTTTCATTTTATTTGCTTGTATTTTTCATTCAAATTATAAGCTTGCATTTTACCAAGACTCCAACTGAAGATAATCTTGTAAAATATTTCTGTAAATGATTCCAAAATTCACCAAAACAATTCCAGTCAATGACTCCACTATCAATTCCGAAACATTCCAGTCTTGCACCTAATCACAACCTCTGATATTTTCCCTTTCTTTTCAACTCTTAACTTCACCAGGCTGTGATGAAAAAAGACCAACAATCCAAAACCTTCACCATTCTCTGATCAAATGTTTTCTGACCCAGTAAGTATTGCCAGCAGTTTCTGTTTTTCTTTCAGAATTGTAATTTCTACAATGTAACACTTTTGAGAAGGAATAGATTTGAGTAAGAGAACAGCGAGGCTTTGAGCGGAAGTGTGGCGGCGGCCATTTTCAAATTGTCCAATTGCGTCTCAGATCGGAGTTCTGAGAGGCGGGACTGCGCAGGCGCATGAGGAGGCCTGGGAAGGAGGGAAGATATAAAAAGAACACAGCCTTAAGAAGCGGGCAGCAGAGTGTGCCGGGAGCAGAGTGTAGGGCTTGGGCTCAGGGGGCTTAGGCAGAAGAGGGCACAGTAGGCTTATCTTTTAGTTCTTGTTATTTTTCAGTTTTTCAGGAAGTATGAGCGTGAGGGCAGCTTGTTGTTCTCGGTGTCGGATGTGGGAGGTCCTGGAGTCTCCGAGCCTCCCGGACGTCCACATCTGCGCCAGGTACACCGAAATGCAGCTCCTGAGGGACCGAGTTAGGGAACTGGAGCTGCAGCTCGATGACCTTCGCCTGGTCAGGGAGAGTGAGGAGGTGATAGAGAGGAGTTACAGGCAGGTGGTCACTCCGGGGCCACGGGAGGCAGATAGATGGGTCACGGTCAGGAAGGGGAAGAGGCAGGTACTAGAGAGTACCCCGGTGGCTGTACCCCTTGACAATAAGTACTCATGTTTGAGTACTGTTGGGGGGGACGGCCTTCTTGGTGGAAGTGACAGTGGCCGGGCCGGCACAGAGGACGGCCCTGTAGCACAGAAGGGTAGGGATAGAAGAAAGAGGACAATAGTAATAGGGTACTCGATAGTCAGGGGATCAGACAGGCGGTTCTGTGGAGGTGATCGGGAGTCCCGGATGGTAATTTGCCTCCCTGGTGCCAGGGTTCGGGACATTTCTGATCGCGTCCAAGATATCCTGAAGTGGGAGGGTGAGGAGCCAGAGTTCGTGGAACATGTAGGTACCAATGACATAGGTAGGAAAGGGGAAGAGGTCCTGAAACGAGAGTATAGGGAGTTAGGAAGGCAGTTAAGAAGAAGGACCGCAAAGGTAGTAATCTTGGGATTACTGCCTGTGCCACGCGACAGTGAGAGTAGGAATAGAATTAGGTGGAGGATGAATGTGTGGCTGTGGGATTGGAGCAGGGGGCAGGGATTCAAGTTGCTGGATCATTAGGAGCTCTTCTGGGGCAGGCGTGGCCTGTTCAAGAAGGACAGGTTACACTTGAATCCTGGGGGGACCAAAATCCTAGCGGGGAGGTTTGCTAGGGCTACAGGGCAGACTTTAAACTAGTAAGATGGGGGGGCGGGAATCAATTTGAGGAAATCATGGGAGAGGAGGTTAGTTCACCAGTAGAGCAAGTAGATAGTGTGTGAGGGAGGAAAGGCAGGTGATGGAAAAGGGATGCGCTCAGCTCGAAGATGTAGGGGAGAAGAAAGAAAAGGATAATAAATTTGAATGCATTGTTAGGGATGAAAAGAGAGGAGGGGGTGGAAAGTATCTTAAATGTATCTATTTTAATGCTAGGAGCATTGTAAGAAAGGTGGATGAGCTTAAAGCGTGGATTGATACCTGGAATTATGATGTTGTAGCTATTAGTGAAACATGGTTGCAGGAAGGGTGTGATTGGCAACTAAATATTCCTGGATTTAGTTGCTTCAGGTGTGATAGAGTAGGAGGGGCCAGAGGAGGAGGTGTTGCATTGCTTGTCCGAGAAAATCTTATGGCGGTGCTTTGGAAGGATAGATTAGAGAGCTCCTCTAGGGAGGCTATTTGGGTGGAATTGAGGAATGGGAAGGGTGTGGTAACACTGATAGGAGTGCATTATAGGCCACCTAATGGGGAGCGTGAGTTGGAAGAGCAAATGTGTAAGGAGATAGCAGATATTTGTAGTAAACACAAGGAGGTGATTGTGGGAGATTTTAATTTTCCACACGTAGACTGGGAAGCTCATTCTGTAAAAGGGCTGGATGGTTTAGAGCTTGTGAAATGTGTGCAGGATAGTTTTTTGCAACAATACATAGAAGTACCGACTAGAGATGGGGCAGTGTTGGATCTCCTGTTAGGGAATGCGATAGGTCAGCTGACAGATGTATGTGTTGGGGAGCACTTCGGGTCCAGTGATCACAATAGCATTAGCTTCAACATAATTATGGAGAAGGATAGGTCAGGACCTAGAGTTGAGATTTTTGATTGGAGAAAGGCTAACTTTGAGGAGATACGAAGGGATTTAGAGAGAGTGGATTGGGTCAAGTTGTTTTATGGGAAGGATGAAATAGAGAAATGGAGGTCATTTAAGGGTGAAATTATGAGGGTACAGAATCTTTATGTTCCTGTTAGGTTGAAAGGAAAGGTTAAAGGTTTGAAAGCACCATGGTTTTCAAGGGATATTAGAAATTTGGTTCAGAAAAAGAGGGATGTCTACAATAGATATAGGCAGCATGGAGTAAAGGAATTGCTCGAGAAATATAAAGAATGTAAAAGGAATCTTAAGAAAGAGATTAGAAAAGCTAAAAGAAGATACGAGGTTGGTTTGGCAAATAAGGTGAAAGTAAATCCGAAAGGTTTCTACAGTATATATTAAAAGCAAGAGGATAGTGAGGGATAAAATTGGCCCCTTAGAGAATCAGAGTGGTCAGCTATGTGTGGAGCCGAGGGAGATGGGAGAGATTTTGAATGATTTCTTCTCTTCGGTATTCACTAAGGAGAAGGATACTGAATTGTGTAAGGTGTGGGAAACAAGTAAGGAAGTTATGGAACCTATGACAATTAAAGAGGTGGAAGTACTGGCGCTTTTAAGAAATTTAAAAGTGGATAAATCTACGGGTCCTGACAGGCTATTCCCCAGGACCTTGAGGGAAGTTTGTGTAGAAATAGCAGGAGCTCTGATGGAGATCTTTAAGATGTCATTAGAAAAGGGGATTGTGCCGGAGGATTGGCATATTGCTCATGTGGTTCCATTGTTTAAAAAGGGTTCTAGAAGTAAGCCTAGCAATTATAGACCTGTCAGTTTGACATCAGTGGTGTGTAAATTAATGGAAAGTATTCTTAGAGATAGTATTAATAATTATCTGGATAGACAGGATCTGAATAGGAGTAGCCAGCATGGATTTGTACGTGGAAGGTCATGTTTGACAAACCTTATTGAATTTTTTGAAGAAGTTACGAGGAATGTTGACGAAGGTAAGGCAGTGGATGTAGTCTATATGGACTTCAGCAAAGCCTTTGACAAAGTTCCACATGGAAGGTTAGTTAAGGTTCGGTCGTTAGGTATTAATGCTGGAGTAATAAAATGGATTCAACAGTGGCTAGATGGGAGATGCCAGAGAGTAGTGGTGGATAATTGTTTATCGGGATGGAGGCCGGTGACTAGCGGGGTGCCTCAGGGATCCCAATGTTGTTTGTAATATACATAAATGATCTGGATGATGGGGTGGTAAATTGGATTAGTAAGTATGCCGATGATACTAAGGTAGGAGGTGTTGTGGATAATGAGGTGGGTTTTCAAAGCTTGCAGGGAGATTTATGCCGGTTAGAAAAATGGGCTGAACGTTGGCAGATGGAGCTTAATGCTGAGAAGTGTGAGGTTCTACATTTTGGCAGGAATAATCCAAATAGAACATACAGGGTAAATGGTAGGGCATTGAGGAATGCAGAGGAACAGAGAGATCTAGGAATAACAGTGCATAGTTCCCTGAAGGTGGAGTCTCATGTAGATAGGGTGGTGAAGAAGGCTTTTGGAACGCTGGCCTTTATAAAGCAAAGCATTGAGTACAGAAGTTGGAATGTAATGTTAAAATTGTACAAGGCATTGGTAAGGCCAAATTTAGAATATTGTGTGCAGTTCTGGTCACCGAATTATAGGAAAGATATCAATAAATTAGAGAGAATGCAGAGACGATTTATTAGGATGTTACCTGGGTTTCAGCACTTAAGTTACAGAGAAAGGTTGAACAAGTTAGGTCTCTATTTATTGGAGTGTAGAAGGTTGAGGGGGGATTTGATCGAGGTATTTAAAATTTTGAGAGGGATAGATAGAGTTGACGTGAATAGGCTGTTTCCATTGAGAGTAGGGGAGATTCAAACGAGAGGACATGATTTGAGAGTTAGGGGGCAGAAGTTTAAGGGAAACACAAGGGGGTATTTCTTTACTCAGAGAGTGATAGCTGTGTGGAATGAGCTTCCTGTAGAAGTAGTAGAGGCCAGTTCAGTTGTGTCATTTAAGGTAAAATTGGATAGGTATATGGACAGGAAAGGAGTGGAGGGTTATGGGCTGAGTACGGGTAGGTGGGACTAGGTGAGATTAAGAGTTCGGCACAGACTAGGAGGGCCGAGATGGCCTGTTTCCGTGCTGTGATTGTTATATATGGTTTGTTAAGATAGCATTAAAGCTTGAAAATTAAAGAGATAGAATTTTATATAAACTTGAGAAAACTGTGATTTTGAAGTCCTTGGGCCACAAATGTATAAAAGTACTTTGACATGACATTTAGTTTTTGCATTTCTCAGCTGATGTACAGATTATCGGAACAATGTAATATTGGTAAAGAGATGAATTCAGTAGAAAAAGAATAATGGAGTCTGAAACTCACTGAAAGGATGATGGAGGTTGAAAATCATATTTATATTTCAAAAGAACCTGAATGAGCACTTAAAGGTTACCTTGACAGATGAAAAATTGGACTAAGGCAAAATAGCTTTACTTATGACAGGATTGGACATAATTGTTTGAATGCAATGATAAAATAGACCATAGTTAGCACGGTTTTTTTGCCTGACAAGTCTGTTGGAATTCTTCAAAGAAATAACAAGCAGGAAGACAAAGGAGAATCAGTTGATGTGTGTACTTTGATTTTCAGAAGGTCTTTGACAAGGTGCCACATGAGGCTGCTTAACAAGCTACAAACACATGGCATTACAGTAAAGACAATAAAAACTTTTCTGACTGGCTGCCGGTGACTAGTGGCATTCCAACAGAGGTCTGTGCTGGGACCGATTCTTTTTACTTTACATGTCAATGATTTGGATGAAGGACTTGACAGCTTTGCTGCAAAGTTTGCAGAATATCTGAAGATAGAAGGAGCGGCAGGTAGCTTTGAGAAAGTAGAAAGGCTACAGAAGGGCATAGACAGATTAGGAGTATGGATAACGAAATAGTAGATGGAATACACTGTCAGGAAATGTATGGTCATGTTCTTTGGGAGAATAAAATAAAAGGGTTTACTATTTTCTAGATGGAGAGAAAACACATAAAAACAGAGGTGCAAGGGATTTGTGAGTCCTTGTGCAGGATTCTCTAAAGGTTAATTTGCAGGTTGAGGCTGTGGTGAGGAAGGCAAATTCAATATCAGCATTCATTTCAAAGGACTAGAATATAAAAGCAAGGATGTACTGTTGAGACTTTATAAAGCACCGGTGAGGCCTCACTTAGTTTTGAGAGCAGGTTTGGAGCCTTTAGCTTAGAAAGTATGTGCTGAAACTGGAGAGTGTTCAATTGATGTTCACGAATAAGATTCCAGTATTGAATGGCTTGCCATATGAAGATTATTTGATTGCTCTGGGTCTGTGTCCACTAGAATTCAGGAGAAAGAAGGTTGACTTCATTGAAACCTATCAAATGGGGAAAGGCCTAGATAGAGTGGATATGAAGATGTTTCCTGTGGTGGGAGGGTCTAAGATCAGAGGACACAGCCTCAGAGTAGAGGGGCAGAAATGAAATTAGGAGAATTTCTTTAGCCAGTGAGTGGTGAATCTGTGAAATTTTTTGCCACAGGCAACTGTGGAGGCCAAGTCTTTATGCATATTTAAGGTAGAGTTTGATAGATTTTTGATTGGCCAGTACATGAAGGGATATGGGGAGAAGGCAGGAGATTGGGGCTGAGGAAGATTTGGATCAGCCATGATGAAATGACGGAGCAGACTCGATAGACCAAATGGCCTAACTCTGTTCCTATATCTTATGGTCTTATAAATTTTTAAGATTCCATGTTTCTATATCCACTAAGGATACACTAAATCTCCTATTTTATGGCCTAGAATGAATTTTAAACATAAATATGAACTCTGTTGTGGTATTCATCCATATGTGAGGTTCCAGAAGTACTAGATAATACAATTGTTATAATATTACTATTAGGTGACATGACATCCTGCTTTTACCTTTAGTAGATTTATTACATTATTTTCAACAATGGCACATTATGTTTTACTTCATTGCAAATGTTAAAAGATGCATTTGGTGAGTGCGTGCGTGCGTGCGTGCGTGCGTGCGTGTGTGAGATTCATCTGGTTAATTCCACATACATCTGTTAAAATTTCATGCAACACTCAGAAAACTGTGCACACAATTCCAGTTTAAAATGAAGCAACCAGTCTTACCTTCTAGCTGGTATGAATGAAAAATGAGCTGCTGCATTCGGAGAAAAATTCCTTGGACTGTCGAGGGGACTGCTACCTGTGGGTAAATTGAGAATGGAAAGAGTGAAACTTCACCCAGTTTGAAATAGTACTTGAATATGTGTTCCCAAGTGATTTGATCCACAGGATCAATGAACCAGATCAAAACAGTTTATGGTTCCATTTCCCAACCATATGAGGATAACTGGTTTCACCTCAATTAGCAGAGTTGGATATCAGCATGCCTCAGTGCCCTTTTGTCTCTTTGTTAGGATGGGAAAATCTACTAGGGCTCCTGTTCATAGAACACTGAAAATAATAAATATTAGAAATTCTGCAGATGCTGGAAACGCAAAGCAATACACACAAAAGTCTGGAGGAATTCAGAAAATTAGGCAACATCTGCAGAAATGAATAAGCAGTTGACATTTTGGGCTGAGACTTTTCTTCAGGACTGGAAAGGAAGGGGGGAGACGCCAGAATAAAACGCTGGAGGTGGGTTGGGGGAGGAGGATAGCTGGAAGGTGACAGGTGAAGCCATGTGGGTAGGAGAGATAAAGGGCTAAAGAGGAAGGTATTTGATAGGAGAGGAGAGTGGACCATAGGAGAAAGAGAAGGAGGAGGGGACTCAGGGGAAGTGATAGGAAGGTGAGAAGAAATAAGAGGCCAGAGTGGGAAATCGAAGAAGAGGGGAGGGGGAGTTTTTTTTAACCAGATGGAGAGATTGATATACATGCCATCAGGTTGGAGGCTAGCCAGACAGAATACAAGGTGCTGCTCCTCCACTCTGAGGGTGGCCTCATTTTAGCACAAGAAGCAGTCATGGACCGACATGTCGGAATAGGAATGAGAATCAAAACTAAAATGTTTGACCACCAGGAAGTTCCACTTTTGGCATATGGAGCAGAGGTGCTCGACAAAGCAGTCCTCCAATTTACATTGGGAGCAATGGATACAACAGTCAACCCCAGCAATGCCTCACCTGGAAGGACTGTTTGGGGCCCTGAACTGAGTTGAGTGAGATGGTGAACGAGCAAGTGTAACACTTAGGCTGCTTGCAGGAGTAAGTGCCAGGAGGGAGATCAGTGAGGAAGGACAAATGGACAAGGAAATCAAAGAGAGAGCGATCCCCGCAGAAAGAGATGCATGCGAGAGTGGTGGGGGGGGTGGAAGTAATGATATGCTTGGTGGTGAGATCCCTTTGGAGGTGGCAGAAATTGTGGAGAATGATCTGTTGTATGCAAAATAGTTATCCCATATTTTCCACAGGAATTGTTTGCATGAAAATATTAGGTTAAAATTAACATTTATGAGTATCAGTCAAAAATACAATCTGCTAAGAATAATGCTCTACGTTAATCATAATCCTCAGGGAGAATGTTAGCCAGTAAACTAAAAGAAATTTGAAAACAATAAATATTATTAAGAGACATATGCAGAATCAACAAAATGTCTAGCATAAATCTAACATGATAATGCCCACATGAAGGCAAAATAAATTTACTCTGGAAAGTAATTTGGCAAGATAATCATAAATCAATATTCTGCAATTTTTTTTAAAAAGTCAATTCCTGTAGCAATAATAAAGGAAAGAAAGGGCACAGAAAAGTCTTATACTTCATGAGTGGCCTGACCCTGTTCATTCCTTTGCAAATCAACTGTTTGTAAATGTTATCGAATAGCACCCCAAGATACAAATTAAATTATACACACTAAATCAAGTTTCTTTTTAAAATCGGCAATATATTATTGAAAAATATAAAGATATAAATGCTGATTTTAATGAGAATACAATTGTTTATGAAAACAGTCCCCATCTTTTTCATTGAAATATTAGAAATTCTAACTCTATGCAGTACCTACAGCCCATGACATAATGGAAAGTGCAGTTTGCATGGATTCAATTATGCAACTCAAAATTTCTCAAAACAGGTGTTTTGCTATCAATTAAATTAACCTTATGGATAAATTTGATCGACTTTGGATGCTGATTCAGAAATATGCAGATTTTATCTGCTTTTATTTAAAAGCTTGCATCAATGTTGACATTTTCTGAAATAGCAAGCCTGTATACATAAGTATCAGTAGTTTCAAATTTAAGCCACTATGTGGTAGTGCAACAGTATTAACATGCTCAGCTTACATCATTAATTTATATTCATTTGGATACAGCAAGGAATACAGCCCTTTGAGCTGCACTGTCTAGTAACTCCCGATTTAATCTTAGCCTAACCACAGGACAATTTACAATGACCAATTAACTTACTAACCAGGACGTCATTGGACTGGGGAAGGAAACAAAAGCACCCAGAGAAAACCCAAGCATTCCAGAGGGAGGACAATCGGACTCTTTACAGATGATGCCGGAATTGAATTCCGAACTCCAATGCCCTGAGCTCGAACACAGTCACACTAACCACTGCGCCATCGTGGTGCTCAGCACTTTCAACCTGTATCTTTCATTCCTTGTATAACAGCTCATCACACAAGGAATGCCAAGTATAAACATCAACAGAGCTCACAGATTCCACTTGGGGTCTGCATCATGAAGTACCTTAAAAGGCGACAACACCAGACCTACTAGATTGCAGGGAGGACACAGTATATGGGGCAGTGATGATGAGTTTTACAATCAACACACTGGATAATTGATCATGTGACTCAAGGTCAGAATTAACAGCAGTCCCAGACTGAAGTAATCAGTCTGCTTCTCTGATTGACTTAAAACATTTGTTATTTTCAGCAAAAAAATAATTCAGCCAAATTTTTCCATCAAATTACACATTTACAAGATAAAACCTATCTCTACAGTTCCTAGATTTGATATAAAATGTGAAGAGGCTTGCAAGTTTAAATGTTTTGAAGAACAGAAAAACCACTATCTTGTTTGATTTCAGATGAGACTTAAAATGTAATTCATGTAAAAAATTGACTGCAAAAATAATTTTAAAATATGTGAAGTAAAACTAGTAAAGGTAATAGTTGAGTAACCATAAACACAAGAGATTCTGCAGTTGCTAGAAATCCAGAGCAACACAAGCAGAATGCTGGGGAACTCAGCAAGTCAGGTAGTGTCCATGGAGAGGAACAAAAATAAATAAATGTTTAAGAACAATGACTGTATATTCATTTCCACATATGCTGTCTGAGTTCATCCAGCAATTTGTGTGTGCAGCTTTGTAGCCACCTGTTCTACAAATTGGAGCCATTATCACTATACTTAAAGAAAGCCTACAAAATGAAAATAGAAAATGATGGACTTATTAATTTAACATGTGTCAAAAGGGAAACTTTTCAAGACAAAAATCAACTGATTGGAAAGAGCCAGCAGTTGCCTAGCATAAACAGTGGAAGAGTAACCAACTTCCAAAATGCCAACTTGCCAATCCGCCTAGTCCCTCCTACTTGATCTTTGACAAAGTCAGCAATTCTCACATTGGCATCACAAGTCTTTTCACTCCATAGAATTGCAGAGGTACCAATACAGCCTCAATTCTGAGGGTTTGCTCAAATACAAGTTAAAGAGTATATCATGTCTCACTAACCTGTATGACTTTTTATTAAAAATCAATGGCATTAAGACGAAAGAGCTGATTGTGGACTTCAGGAAGAGTAAGACAAGGGAACACGATCCTCTAAGGGATCAGAAGTGGAAAGAGTAAGCAATTTCAAGTTCCTGGGTGTCAAAATCTCTGAGGATTTAACCTGGTCTGAACTTATCGATGCAGCTACAAACAAGGCAAGACAGCAGCTATATTTCATTAGAAGTTTGAAGAAATTTGGTTTGTCACCTAAAACACTCAAAAATTTCTATAGATGTACCGCAGAGAGCATTCTGACAGGCTGCATCACTGGTCTGGTATGGAGGAAGGAATGCAGTATTACACAGGATCGAAAGCAGCTACAGAAAGTTCTAAAATTAGTCTTGAGTACTAGCTTTCGTATTATCCAAGATATCTTTAAGGAGCAGTACCTCAAAAGGCGGTATCCATTAATAAGGATCCGCATCACTCAGGGAATGCACTCTTCTCATTGTTACTGTCGGGTAATAAACATTTTTAACATATATTTCTGTTTTTGCACTTTTTTTAATCTATTTTATATACACACACACACACATATGTATACATACACACACATATTCTAACTGCAATTAATTTGTGTATTTTTTTTTCTTTCTGTATTATCATGTGTTGCATTGAACTGCTGCTGCGAAGTTAGCAAATTTTACAATACATGCCAGTGATAAGACCTGATTCTGACTTCGGTGGAGCAGTGTCAGTCAATATTTTTATATGAATATGAACTTCCAGTAGATGCTGATAATACTTGACAAAGGGTACAGTTAGCAAAAATGTAAGTACATGCAAATTGTGTCAATGTCCAGATGTGAGCAGCAAATGGATTGAGAGGAAGGAGACAGAACAGAAATGATAGATTGTTATAGAAATCCTTCAAGAATCGACGTTTAGGCCACACCTCTTTGCTATATATACTTATCTTGGAAATTTACAGATTTTGAATCAAAAACTCTGGTAATTCTTGTGTATCAAGCTGAATGCTTGATCAGGGAGTCTTTCTTTTCCCTCTTCCTGGTTTCCTTGACTCCTGAGAAACATCTTCAATGAGGCATAAATTTTGCAGTCTTTGCTTTTAAGCAGGGTGCACACCCACTACCGCTAACTGAAGCACCAGGATGTGAAGAAAAGAAGGCAGGTGATGTCGCAAATACCACTCAAGCTTTCGGTACGTACAATATTTAAGTACTTGACCTGCTGAGTTACTCCAGTGTTTTATGTCTTGGTCCAGATTCTGGCATCTCTGGTGACTTCTGTCTCCAACGTGTTTATGTATTTTTTGGTCAATGGACTTGCATTTTACTCAAAAATATTTAAAAATAACAAAAGAAAATTTGAGTGTCAAAATTAGAAAAATTGAACTGTAAAGATTTTTCTCCCTTTACAAATTATATCCCCAATTGTTATTTATCAACATTTATATGTTAAAAAAAAATGACAAGCTCTGTAGCAGGGAAGGCATGATTTTTGAAGGTGCAAACATCTCTATTTTGAAACTGATCATTATGACAAAAGCCAAAAAGTGAATTTATTCAACTATTATTTTTTCATCAAACTGCAAATATTATCAGCAACCAATATTATATTTTAATAAAAGACATGTCTTAGACTACAGTATAACTCATATTTATTCTATTAGGAAACATCCATTGTTATTATACAAAAGAACCCATAATAACAATGACAAAGCAGCTTACTTTCAGCACTGTTCTTCCCACATGGCTCTACCATATGCTTATTACACCCCTACCAAACATCTGACACTGGCAAGAAAAGATGAAATGTTCTTTTTAATCTATGAGGAAATGTATTTGGAAAATGTACCATGAAAACTCTAACTAGCTTTTCTAGTTCAATACCAGCTCTTATCAATGAAATTATTGAGAAAATTGACAGTCAAGATTTAGAATCAGAATTAGGTTTAATATCACTGGCCTATATCATAAAGTTCATCTTATGTCAGCAGTAGATTGCAATACATAATAATAACTATAAATTAAGTAGTGTGGTATACAGTAAATAAAAACATTAAATTAAATAAGTCGTGCAAAAGGAGAGGGAAAAATACGAAGGTAATGTTCGCTAATGGTGGAAGGTAAGCTGTTCTAAAATGTTGAGTGTGTGTCTTCAGGCTCCTGCACCTCCTCCTTGAAGGTAGCAATGAGAAAAGTGCATCTACTGGGTGATGGGGGCCCTTAGTGATGGATGCCTCCTTTCTGACACCACCTTTTGAAGGTGTCCTGGATGCTGTGGAGGCTTCCAGTTATTGCACCCCCTCTCCTTTCCTTCACTATTCCCCACTCACCTTACCTCCTTACCTGCCCATCACCTCTCTCTGATGCTCCCCCTCCTTCCTTTTCTTCCATAGTCTTCTATCTTCTCCTTAGAATCCCCTTTCTCCAGCCCTTTATCTCTTTCACCAATCAACTTCCCAGCTCTTTATTTCACCCCTCTCCTGGTTTCACCTATCACCTACTACCTTGTTCTTCTTCCTCCTTCCCCCCCCCCCCCACCATCTTACTCTGATTTCTCTTTCTTTCCAGTCCTGATGAAAGGTCTCGGTCTGAAACATCAACTATTTACCCTTTTCCAAAGATACTGCCTGGCCTGCTGAGTTCCTCCACCATTTTGTGTGTGTTGCCCATGATAGAGCTGGCTGAATTTACAAATTTCTGCAGTTTTGCTGATCCTGTCCAGTGGCCCCTCCATATCAGGTGAAAACAGTTAAGAATGTTCTCTACGGTACATCTGTAGAAATTTACGAGTGCCTTAGGTGACATACCAATTCTCCTCAAGCTCTTAATGAAATATAGCCACGGTCATGCCTTCTCAGTAATTGCATCTACAGTATGTGTTGGACCCAAGATAGATCCTTTGACATGTTGACACCAGGAACTTGAAATTGCTCACCCTTTCAACTTCTGATTCCTCAGTTAGGACTGATGTGTCTTCCCTCATCCTCCACAATCCACAATTATTTCCTTGGTCTTATGATCTTGAGTGCAATTTGTTGCTGCAACACCATTCAACCAGCTGATCTATCTGACTCCTGTGTGCCTCCTCATCACCATTACAAATTCTGCCAACAATAGCTGTGTCATTGGCAAATTTATAGATGGTGTTTGAGCTGTGTCCAGCCACACAATCGTGGGTGTAGAGAGAGTACAGCAATGGGTTAAGCACACATTGTTGAGGTGTGCTGGTCTTAGCTGTCAGCGAGTAGATGGTATTTCCAATTTGCACAGAATGTGATCTCCCAATGAGGAAGCCAAGGATCCAGTTGCAGAAAAAGGCATTGAGGCCCAGGCTTTGGAAGGCATAATTGGATTGAACCCTGAGCTGTAGTCAATTAACAGAAGTCTGACGTAAGTATTGCTATTGTGCAGATGATCCAAGGCTGAGTGGAGTGAGACTGCATCCACAGGAGATCGATTGTGGCAATAAGCAAAGTGCAGAACGTCAAGGTCTTTGCTAAGGACCATTCCCTTTTCTTCTGAACTAAGGAGCATAAATTTATTTCCATTTTCATGAATTATGCCCCACTATGAATCACATATACAGTAATTTACTGTACATTTTCAATTCTGAATAATAAGAAAGATGTAATAAACACAAAGAATGTACTTTAGCATTAAGAATGAAGCCCAATCATGTAGAATAAACAATACAGTATATCTTCCAAAATTCGGAAGCAGTGGGGAGGGGAGAAAATTGAACTGGAAAAAGAGGACAACAAAAATAGGGAACAGGTTAAATTGAAACAGGCAGCTGTTGAAATGGAAAACCAACACTGGTGACAATTAAAATAGAAAAAAAACAATGAGTAATTAAATAAACAGAACAACAGCAAAATGTATCCGACTCTGTAGGCTGAAATAATCGTATTAGCAGATTAGCCATTAAACCACAAGATGGGAAGCTTGCAATTGGAAATGCATTACAAAATAGATCATATTATCCAGGGAGATGGAGTAAAAGTTGGTAAACAACTTAGACAAATGTATAAATGATTGTGAGAGTAAAACCTATTCAAGATCATCTATCCCCATGGCAGTTCAATCTTTACGTCATTCACTTCTCTAGAGAAAGCAACAAATAAAAGTAAAGGCCAAATTCTGACAAAATGAAAATCAAACACCTTAATCAAACAAACTCATAGACATTCATAACGGAAATCTAAACAAATGTAATTCCCCACACAGCTACAAGTCTCACAAAGTTCTCTTTTGCCAGGTCATTCAATTCAGGATTATAAAAAGCTTATACTTATAAAGATGAGATGCTCTATTCCCACAAAATGTTCAGGTTTACTTGAAAAGATATTTAGTTTTATAAATCAATGCAAATATTTAATACTCTGAGAAGTTTTGAGGAAGTGTATAGTGAAATTCAGTTTCAATTGAATAATTAATCACTGACCAGTGACACAGCCTCAAGATTTTAATCTACATAATCCAACAGGAGAAAGTTAAAGGATTTATTTTTCACCCAATTTGCAAACAGAATACAAGATGCTTTATCACAAATGGAAACTGAGGTTCATTCAGAATAACAATTCACTCCTTAATAACAAATGGATAAGAATTTACTTACAAAAACATGAAAGGATACAAGGGCAACAAAAGTGCTAAAATACACAGTGACAGTTTGTAAAATGGCACAAAGCAGATAAAATGGACAAAATTTCACTCCATTTATTGGTTAAATCTTGCTTTAATGTTTAAAACTGTGCTTTTACTCTGATACTTAATAAATACAGAAATCAAACCCATGATTTTTTAACAGCTAAAAAGCACTCCCAAAAAATTCATTGACACCAGCTCTCCATGCAATTATCCAACTTTATTAATGGCGATTCTTGACTTTGGGGTATTTCTATTATTAATAATCCTTCAGATTCCCTGAGTTATTGATAATTCACGTTCTGCAGTTCATATCAAATGGAAATATAATCTGATGATATAACATCCATTATTAGGAGTGATAAACAGATGCTGGCTGTATCTGCACCTGCGCTTTAATGTAACCCCAGGAAAATGTGTTTGATCATGTTATTTCAAAGCAATCTGCTGTGAAGAAAAACAAGACTATTTCAATGCACTTGAATGCCAATTTTGCTTTGGTGCAATGGTCATCTAATGAAAGTTGACAGCATTTCAATGAAATGCAAGAATGCAACTTGGCTATAATTTTCACATCTTCAGATATACTCTATACAAAATTAAGATTCAAGTACAAAGCCTCTGTAGCTAACTTCACACTCAAATTCATAACCTTGCTCCAATCTGAAAACACAATGAATTATTATCATTGTTTAGATTTAGGCTAATACAGCTACTTTAGAAATAGCTTGATCTTTGGCTTAAACACAGTGAAGCTCCAGCTTCTACCTGTGGTGTTTAAGCATTTTTGATCAGAAATTATAACCTAATCCAAACAAATTGGAGTTAACATGGAAACATAGAAAACCTTCAGCCCACAATGCTGTACCAAACATGTTCTTACTTCGAAATTACTGAAGGTTACCCATAGCCCTTTATTTTTCTGAGCTCCACATACCTATCCAAGAGTCTCTTAAAAGACCCTACTGTAGTGGTCACCAATCTTTTGAAGCCCAAGATCCCCTACCTTGGCCTTAGTAAAAAGCAAGATCGACTCCAAATCGATTATTTACACACATGCACACTGGGGCAGAAAAGACCAGAAGTAAAACCCCTCGCAACCCGGAAGTAGAAATAATGTATGAACACCAGGGGTCACCATCCTTTTTTTTTGCACTGCAGACCGGTTTAATATTGACAATATTCTTGCGGACCGGGGGAGGGGGGGTTTAAACACAACCGGAATACAGCGACACTCGAAGCAGGTTCCTTATGTCCAGACTATTCCGCAATTTAGGTTACATGGCTCTCAGCACTTGCCTGCTGTCCCGCTTGCTCACGTTTTTAAAGGTGGAAAAAAACTCAGCGGGTTTGTATTTAAGTGCAGGGTGCTTGGACTCAAAGTGCTGAAGCAGTTTTGAGGGCTTCATTGCCTCATTAGACAGCCTCTCACCCGCCTGCCCGCCTCCTTGGCCAGATGCTTCTGTTCCCGTACCGGGGCCACAGTGGTCGCAGTCCAGAGAGAGCGACCAACTGACCGAGCGAGGAGTGCAACAGGACGCGCCCGCCCCACCTTGTAGGATCTATCAGCCAACAAAAGTTTGTTTCAGTTGATCACAGCACGGTAGTTGCTCTGCTACTTATGGAACCCTGAGCCCGAATTAGGTGGTCTGCGAATATTTTAGCACCGGGTTCCCCACGAACATTCAGTGTGCTACACAGGTTTAGAGGCGGCACCCATCATTAAACATTAATTTAAATAATCTATTTAAGAAAATCACACCAAGTCCAAGCAGAGACCAACTAAAACCCTTAGGTTCTCAGTAGTTAAGGACTAAATTATTCAAATAGAGTCTGAGTTTGCAAAAAAGACTTTAATTCAAGAAATACTCATCAGCCATTTTAGAAAGTCAAACCAGGTCCAAAGAAGTCAAGGTGGCTGGAAGATTTCCAACAAACATCTCAGCCTCTCTAACTGACTTAAACCACTTATATTCTCTAGTAGTAAGATCGGCAGGATTGTGAAGGGAAGATTTGAATCCACGATTAAAGAGCTCTTTCATAACGCCTTTGAACTCGGCACGCATCTTCAGGACCTGTGGAGCATAGTCTTCCACAATACGAATGGTATTATTTCAGAAAGTCATCGTGCCTCCACAATCAAATGATTTTTCACCTGATAACGATGGAAACACAGGATAACTGGTTGTGCTCTAGAACCCAAAACAGCTCGAGGGACATATATTCTGTGAGCTCTTTCTAGCTCAGGTGGATTCGGGAGAAATTCTTTCCCAAAAATCTCACAGAGAAAAGATGAGAAAAATTCAATGGGGGAACCCGTTTCAGTGGCCTCTGGCAAACCGAGAATTCGCAGATTGCAGCACCTGCTCTGATTTTCGAGATCTGCCATTTTGGAAAAAAGTTTGCTGTTTTGCTCCGTTAATTTGGAACAGAGAGTTTCCAAATGCTGAACGCGGTGTTTTAAAAGTTCAGAGGTTAGGTCGATGCGAGATAAATGTTCAGCTTGATCATCCACTCTGGCGTTAATCTGATCCAATTTTTACTCCAGCTGACTGATAGAGGCTCTAAATTCAGTCTTGTTATCAGTTAAAATGTCTGTTCCAGCATAGAGAGAACCTTGGCAGACAAAGACGTGGGAGTTTCTTTTTTCCTGGATTTAGAATTTTTTGTAGCCATTGTAAGATAGACGTATTCGCAGGCAGATAAGAAAAAAACAGATAGAATAACGAACTAAGGTTTAAAAAGGGAGACATATAGTGCAAAGGTAAGAAATGTAATGGAGCAAAAGTCTGAAGCGACTAAACAATCACCATCTTACCGGAAGTCAGTTGAGATCTTGATTCCTCAAATTCTTAATTACAAAGCTTATAGCAAAAGTTTGGAGTGTATAAAAAACAAAGCCATTTGATCCTTGGCATTTGTTCATACAATGCTTATTTCATTGCTTTGTCTCTTAATGCAATGCTCTAATAAAGTCTGATTTTATCTTTCCTTAAATTCTCAGTAGCTCAATATTTACCACATGATCTCTTACCCTAACAGTTTTGCCACGACTTCAAAAGTGTCGAGCTTTTTGCCTGTCCCTCTGATAGTCAGTTGAGGAATCTCCCTTGAGATCAGAATATTTCAAGATTCAAGATTCAAAAACATTATTGTCATGCTAACCGTACATCAGCTCTGCAGGGCAGAATGAGACAGCGTTTCCCAGGAGCAGTGAAATCATAACATGACAAACGCAACATTAAATAATAAATATAACAATAAATATTAAAACACAACAGCCATATGTCAGTTAAAAGCAAGTTATAAGTGTCCAGTGTAAGTTGAAAGTGTCCAAAGCAGAAGTCAGGTAGAGCAGCTATTTAGCGGTCTGACTGTCTGTGGGAGAAAGCTGTTTAGTAGCCTTGTGGTTTTAGTTTTGATGCTCCTGTAACTTTTACCTGATGGCAGAAGAACAAACAGTTTGTGGAGAGGGTGCGAGGGGTCTTTAATGATGTACCGTGTCTTCTGGAGGCATCGACTCTGAAAGAGGTCTTGGACAGAAGGTAAGGAGACCCCAGTAACTTAATAATAATAAATAAATAAATATAATGATTATTATAATTATAAGTGTGTGTATATATATATATATATATATATATATATATATATATATATGTATATAATAATTATAATGATAATAAATAATTTCCCATGAAATGGGATATGCTGTGGAGACTAAGAGAGTGATTAAAAAATGTCTGGTACTGAGAGCAAAGGAACAATTCTGAACGAGGATGGGGGTGGATGCACGTCAACTCTGGCAGGATTTGCAGGCCATTACTTCCTACAAAGTGAAACCTAACATCATGGGTGGCTGTGATGCTTCACTGCGAGATGAGTTCAACATCTTTTATGCACACTTTAAAAGGGAGAATAAGCCTATAGCTACAAGGATCTCTGCACTCCCAGTGACCCTGTAATCCTCAGTCTTGGAGGCCGACATCAGTCTATCTTTCAAGAGGGTGAACCCTCGCAATGGAATACCTGGTAGGCTCTGAAAAGCTGTGCCAACCAAATGACAGTGCTTTTCAAAGACAGCGAAGTTCCCACCTGTTGCAAAAGGGCAACAATTATACCAGTGCCCAACAATAGCAGGGTGAGCTGCCTGAAACTATCGTTCAATAGCCCTCAAATCTACAATGATGAGATGTTGGTTAAGGCTAACATTAACTCCTGCCTCAGCAAGGACCTGGATCCACCGCCATTTGCCCTATCCCACAATAGGTCTCTAGTGCATTGGCTCTACAGGAGGCCTTGGATCACTTGGACATTACAAGTACCTACTGTTTATTGTAGGTGCTATTTATTGACTACAGATCAGCGTTTAACACGACCATTCCTACAGTTTTCATTGTAAAGCTCCAAACCCTGGGCCTCTGTATCTCCCCCTGCAACTGTATTCTTGATTTCCAAACTGTGAGACCACAGTCCGTGTTGATTGGAAACAACATCTCCACCTTGCTGACTGCAAACACTAGTGCACCTCAGGGATGTGTGCTTAGCCCACTGCTCCCTCTCTCTCTCTCTCTCTCTCTCTCCATCCATGACTGTGTGGCTCAAATGCCATCTGTAAATTTACTAACATTACAATTATTGTTGGCAGAATTACAGATGGTGACAAGAGGGCGTACTGGAGCAAGATATATCAGCTAATTGAGTGGTGTTGCAGCAACAACATTACACTCAATGTCAGTAAGACAAAAGAAAGGATTGTGGACTTCTTAAAGGATAAGACAAGGAAATACAAACCAGTCCTCAGAGGGATCAGAAGTGGAAAGAGTAAGCAATTTATCGACCAACCTATCAATGCAGCTACAAAGAAGCCATATTTCATTACAGATGACAAGGGCTATATTTCATTTGGAGGTTAAGGAGATTTGGTATGTCACCAAAGACACTTGCAAGTTTCTACAGATGTACCATGGAGAGCATTCTAACAGGTTGCATCATTGATATGGAGGTGGGGTGGGGGGGAAGGAAGTGGCTACTGCACAGGATCAAAATAAGCTGCAGAGAGTTGTAAACGTAGTCAGCTCCATCACAGGCCCCAGCCTCCATAGTATCCAGGACATCTTTAAGAAGCGATGCCTCACACACACACTTTTTTTCGCTATTACGTATTGCATTGTACTGCTGCTGCTGCAAAGACAACAAATTTCATAAGATATGTTGGTGACACTAAACCTGATTCTGATTCTTGTTTATAATGTTATTATAATATTATATTATGTTAATATAATGGCAGGACTTTCACATGAAGAAAGACTGGATTGACTAGGCTTATACTCACTGGAATTTAGAAGATTGAGGGGGGATCTTATTGAAGCGTATAAAATTCTAAAGGGATTGGACAGGCTAGATGTAGGAAGATTGTTTCCGATGTTGGGGAAGTCCAGATCGAGGGGTCACAGTTTAAGGATAAAGGGGAAGCCTTTTAGGACCGAGATGAGGAGAAACTTCTTCACACAGAGAGCGGTGAATCTGTGGAATTCTCTGCCACAGGAAACAGTTGAGGCCAGTTCATTGGCTATATTTAAGAGGAAGTTAGATATGGCTCTTGTGGCTAAAGGGATCAGGGGGTATGGAGAGAAAGCAGGTACAGGATTCTGAGTTGGATGATCAGCCATGATCATACTGAATGGCGGTGCAGGCTCAAAGGGCCGAATGGCCTACTCCTGCACCTATTTTCTATGTTTCTATTTTTCCCAGGAATTAACCTAAGTTGGTGTACTTGATAGCCTTAAATTCCGAATAAATGACTGATTGCCATGTGTGCTCATCTGACGTCCAGCAAGTTCCTGATTTCCACGCTTCACTATGTAGGCTGTTGAATTCTTCTGTAGCAAATAATTGGTTCTTCATGGATCTGTTGGTTAGCTGTTAATGTGTTCCAGCCATTTACGCCAATACAACATCCTCTCCATTCATAAAACTGGCTTTATTGACGTTCAGAAAGAAAGAATAACATATTGTGCAATAGTAGCATCCAATCCTGTTAATTAAAAGTACTTGCACATTACCAAAGATGTAAAATTTAATCTATCCTGATGGTAGTAAGCAAATTTAACTGAAGGCATTTGTATTAAACTCAGAGCTTGCATTCTACAGCCTGACTACAATTTCATATTTACTAATAAATAAGTTACAACAAAGTAGAAACATAACAGAAAAGGCAGAAATTAGAATCAATCTAAAACGACATGAAGTTCATTTTGAGAGATAAATCGAAACACAAAGTCTGCAGATGCTGAAAATTCAAAGCAACAGATACAAAATGGCAGAGGAACTCAGCAGGACAGGCAACACCTTGGTACAACAGAAGGTCATGGACAGAATGGTTTCACTAATCTAGAGGAGGCCTGGCACTTATCCCTGCAAGTAGCTAAAGTGCCACACCTGCCCATTCGCCTCCTCCCTCACCTCTATTCCAGGCCCCAAACAGTCCTTTCAAGTGGGGCAACACTTCACTTGCTAAGCTGCTGGTGTCATCTATTGTATCTGGTGCTCCCGACATGGCCTCCTCCACATTGGTGAGACCTGTCATAAACTGAGGGACCGCTTCGTTGAGCATTGCCACTCCATCTGCCAAAAGCAAAACTTCCCAGTGGTCAAACATTTTAATTCTGATTCCAACACATCGGTCCATGGTCTCCTCTTGAGCCAAGATGAGGCCTCAGGGTGGAGGGGTAACACCTTTTATTCCATCTGGGTAGCCTCCAAGTTGATGGCATGAATATCAATTTCTCCTTCCAGTTAAAAAAAATATCGCCCCCCTCTCTACTTCTTCTATTCCCCATTCTGGCCTCTCATCTCTTCTCCCTGAGTACCTTCCTCCTTACCTTTCTTCATTAGTTCACTCTTCTCTCCTCTCAGATTCCTTCCTCTCCAGCCCTTAACCTTTCCTATTCACCTGGCTTCACCTATCACCTTCTAGTTATCCTGCTTCCTCTCCATCCAAAGTTTTTACTCAGGTGTCTTCCCCCTTCCTTTCCAGTCATGAAGGGAGGTCTCAGCCTGAAATGTTGACTGTTTATTCATTTCCCTAGATGCTGCCTGACCTGCTGAATTCCTCTAGCATTTTGTGTGTGTTGTTCAGAGACCAGTATTCAGTATCAAGATTTTCTCATGTTCTTGATAAATGGTGACAGCATATTTTTTCAATATGAATGGTCACTACAGTGAAAGAAATAGTTAAGTAGTGTTCTTCTCAGCTAGGTTAGAAGATTAAATTTAGTTGAAGCTGTTCTCATCCTTGGTAGCTCTAAGTGTATGACCTTTCTAGTTAGGCATGAAGAATGTGAAAATGTTTCATCATGCAGCACTGACATCTTCCAGCTGATTAAGCACAAAATTTCAACATCAAATAGCTTTAAATTGCTTTAGCACCATTGCAATTTCACTTTAGCTACTAGGCTTATTTATTCTTCATTTTCCCATTTAGGTAGTGTGCAATGGTGGAAGCTACAGCATAATACAATAATCAGACATTAAGAATTAAATGTCACAGTTCTAAAAAAAAATAGTGCTCGTCTTAAAGATCCTGCTTCGTATTCAGTTTTGAACCTACACTCACACATTACCATCAAATGATAGATCAGTTCTACAAAAGAAAGAGCAAATTACAGCTCTATTCTTCTTGTAATACACAATGGATAATCAGCTCATTGGTAGAATTCCCAAAACAGGTGTTCCAAATCAAAGTGGATAATTGCAAACTGCAAAAATGACCAAATCAGAATTATCATTGCTACTTTTTATTTGCGACAACTTTAAACCAAAAGAAGCAGATACCAACATTTTTGTACCTGTGGAGTTGATGTTTAATTTCAAGACTTCCCTGCTTTTCTTTTCTTAAAAATTAACCCCTCGAACCCAGATTTTACCTGATAGATCAGAGAATTATACAATATACTTAAAATATTTGCCATTTGAAATTATTGTATAAACAGCAATTACAATTTCTGTTAAAGAAAATATGAGAGGAAGTGTTCTGTCACAGCATAAGTAAATAAATAATGCTAAATGTAGGTCCTTTACAATGATTCATAGAATGACATAAATGCAAACAGTTTTAATTACAGTAACACTTGAACTTACACAAAGGGAATGAGATCAAGTAGCATCTTGCAACACACTGCTGTAGATCTTGATTCATTGCTCAAGAAAAGTGATGGGTAACAGAACGGGAGGGAAAGAAAATCTGCCCTTCTGCTGTAGGTTTTAAAACAGGCAGGTGGAAGGGAATAAAAATGGCAGCAAAACAGATTTAAAACCGGTTTTATTTCTTACATATCTTTTCTAAGTTTGTTAATTGAATGTAATGAGAGTAGTTTTATATTCATATGTCCTCCAAACCTAACTGGGTAGCACACTGACTGATAAACTATGAATTTCAGATCAACTCCCAGAATTGACCAGAAAAATTCAAGCCAACACTTCAATGCAGCAAGAAGGCAGTGCTCCACTAGCAAACTTGCCATAGCTCTGATGGAATGTTAACTCACAGCTTGGTCTCTTCTCTGGTTGATATAAATAGTTCCATAGCACAATTTTGAAGACCAGCAGAGAAACTGTGGTCAATGTTTATCTCTCAAACAATATCACCAAGACAAGTTAATTTGTCATTTATTATAATATTCTGCTCTCCTATTTCGTAAGTATAACAGCAGATACCAGCACTCTACAGCAACACTCAGCTTCAAAGAAAAAGAGTAGTACAGATATTTACTGAGCATGTTAAACTACATCTTCAATTGCAGGTCAAGGTCAACCATGTGTTAAAGCAAAGGTTCAGAAAAGCATCTGCCAATCACTTTGCAGTGAATAGGCTTATTTTATAATTAATTAATGCAAAATATTAATTTGCATTAATATTAATTAGACAGGAAAGCTTGCTTTCTTAACATAATTTAGATTTAATTTAATTTTTTTATTGTGGCATTTATCTATCCTGTTGCTTGTATAATAACTAAAATAAGATATTGGTTTTGTTCTTCAATCTTTCAAAGAATAGATTCCATATCTATTGTTATGTATGGTATCTGACAGTACTGTATAAAATTACTAGATAAGACCTAAATAATGTGATACCTCGCTAGCTCTTAAGAAATTATCATCCTGAGAGGACTGATTTTTATATTGGTTTTGCATTTCCTCTCCGCAAGCTTGAACCACATCATCAAGTTTGCCAATGACACGACCGTGGTGGGTCTCATCAGCAAGAACGATGAGTCAGCATACAGAGAGGAGGTGCAGCGGCTAACGGACTGGTGCAGAGCCAACAACCTGTCTCTGGATGTGAACAAAACAAATGAGATGGTTGTTGACTTCAGGAAGGCACGGAGCGACCACTCTCCGCTGAACGTTGACTGCTCCTCAGCAGAGATCGTTAAGAGCACCAAAGTTCTTGGTGTTCACCTGACGGAGAATCTCACCTGGTCCCTCAATACCAGCTCCATAGCAAAGAAAGCCCAGCAGCGTCTCTACTTTCTGCAAAGGCTGAGGAAAGTCCATCTCTCACCCCCCATCCTCATCATATTCTACAGAGGTTGTATTGAGAGCATCCTGAGTAGCTGCATCACTGCCTGGTTCGGGAATTGCACCATCGTGGATCACAAAACCCTGCAGTGGATAGTGAGGTCGGCTGAGAAGATTATTGGGGTCTCTCTTCCCGCCATTACCGACATTTACACTACACACTGCATCCGCAAAGCAAACAGCATTATGAAAGACCCCACGCACCCCTCATACAAACTCTTCTCACTCCTGCCATCTGGGAAAAGGCACCGAAGACATTGGGCTCTCACGACCAGACTATGTAACAGTTTTTTCCCCCAAGTCATCGGACTCCTCAATACCCAGAACCTGGACTGACACCAACTTACTGCCCTCTATGGTGCTTATTGTCTTGTTTATTATTTATTGTAATGCCTGCACTGTTTTGTGCACTTTATGCAGTCCTGTGTAGGTCTGTAGTCCAGAGTAGTTTTTCTCTGCGTTGTTTTCACATAGTTCAGTCTAGTTTTTCTATTGTTTCATGTGGCACCATGGGTCTGAAAAACATTGTCTCGTTTTTACTGTGTACTGTACCAGCAGTTATGGTCGAAATGACAATAAAAAGTGACTTGATGCAGATTTCTGAGTGGCACTAAATGCAAAAATAAGAAATCTGAAAAAAATCTACAACTGTAACATCTAATTAGGATTATAATTTTCTTTCTCATTCTTGCTCTAAATGCTTAAAAGAGGATATCTTAAACTTGAATTTTAAGTTTAATCTTAGGACTCATTGCTTCAAAATCTTAGAATGTGGCAATTTTACAATAATGTTTAGAATAACAGTGAAACCCTGATTGGTTACATTCAGGATGAACAACACAGAACTGTGCTACACAAGAACAAGCTATTGGCCATGATGTTGTGCTGAACTAATTAAACAAGTAATTAAATACCTAACCAAACTAATCCTTACTGCTGACACAAAGTACATATCCCTCCAATCTCAGCACAATCATGTGCCTACCTCAGAGCCTCTTAATGCATCTATCATATTTACCTCCACTACAATTCCTGGCAGCAAGTTTCAAGCACCTGCCACTTTCTGTGTGTAAAAAAAACTCATCTTGCATATTTCCTTTGAACTTGACCCCCTCTCACCTGCAATGCATGCCCTCCAGACATTTTGATCTGGGGCAAAAGTTAGTGGCTCTCTTCTCTATCTATTCCTTTCTTGATTTTATAAGCCTCAAACTGATTTTTGCACAGTGTCTTTCTTTGGATAAAGCAACCCAAGCTTATCCAACCTCCCCTTACAGCACATGTCCTCTAATCCATGTAAACATCTTTTCCACCCTTTCCAAAGCCTTTATGTCTTTGCTATAATGGGGTGACCAGCACTCCAGACGCAGCCTAATCCAGCCTTCTATAAAGCTGAAATACAACTTCCTGACTCTTGAACTCAATGCCTTGACTAATTAAGGCAAGCATAGCATATGCCTTCTTCATCTCTCTATTAACCTGTCTTTTGCAGACTTACTAACCCAGTCATCCACCTTTTCATCCAAGTCATTTAAAGGAAAGGGCTTAACTGTATCCAACCACATAGTTAAGAGATACATCTCTGCAGCACACTCATCTACCATTCTGAAAATGATAAAGTACCAACTGCAACATCTGGATAAAATACTATAGGATACAGATACACTAAGATATGAAATGTATAATAAATTTTGGTCAAACCTTTCATGCCCAAATGGCCTGAGAGACTAATGATGGCCCTTCGATATAATTCTTATCTACCATTGTTGAAGGAGCAGAAACATACATCCAAGTCAGGAAAATATGCTTATAGATATACTAATTTTCCTTTGAAGTGTAGGAGATTGAAGCCTTAAGCTGTAGATAAGACATACTGCAGACATCAATTGTTGGTGGTGATGAGAAGTTATGCTTAGACTTGCTTTGTAAATGCTACAAGTACAAGTACAAATACTTTTTTTAAAACCATTACTCCTTACCTGTGTGCCCTGGCAGTGGTGAATGTGGACGTGGTAGTGTTGGCGAAGTGCTTGAAGTCACAATTAGGCTCTTCCGGTTATTTGTACGGCAACTGAAACACAATAAAGCAAGTGTTCACAAACAATTACCGGTACTTTTTCAGGTGTTTTCCCCCCAATCCTATCATTTGAATGTAGTACATCCCAACATTTTTCTATATTCTTCTACAGTTCAATATAAACATTATTTGGTCTACTGTGTCTGCAAGTTATCATATGTCCAAAGTTGGCTTCTCAAGTACTAATGTTGACAGCCATTAAACAACTGCTAAGCAACTGTCCAACTTTATACACAACAGACCCGGTTTATACAGTGCCCCTAATGTAGCAAAATCTCCTCACATGCTTTGCAGGAGTGTTACAAAATTCAAAACAACACCACATGAGGAGATATTAAAGCATATGTCAGACAAAAATATTTTGGAGCTTTTTAGGAGCTTCTTAAAGGGTGGAAAGGGTAGTGGTGAAACAGAAGAAATTAACACACACGCTTTCAGTTATAACATAATAATTTTCTCCCTTCTTCCTTTCCATGTCTAATGCTTTCACCTGCAAACAGGACAAAGTGGTTACTGATGCACAGACCTCTGCCAAACTACTGTTCATTCAGCTATGTGCCAGACAGAAATAACATATGTGTCAATTACTCTTTCAGTTGCTCAGCTTTGTAAAATAGCAGTGGGTCTATGGTATACTCAGTGATTTACCCCAATGCATGACCAAATTTGGTTATCATATTGGGCTGGATTATTTTCTAAGATTGTTTACTGTCATTTCCTGAACAATTGTTACACTGGATCTGATGCAGAACAAAAATACACAAACTATAAAATAAATAATAATTAAAAAAACAGAAATATGGATACATAAGATAGCTTATATGCATAGATTGATTGTATGTGCATAAAATGATGCTAGGCACAGGAGTGCCTGTGCATAAGGTTGACTGACAGGAAATATTAAAGTAGTGATGGTTGGGGGCAAGGAGGGGTGGATTAGTGGGTAGAGGTGTTGATCAGCTTTACTGCTTGGGGAAAGCAACTGTTTTTGAGTCTGGTTTATGACATAGCCTCCTCCCTGATGGGAGTAGGACAAACAGTCCATGAGCAGGGTGGGTGGTATCAGTCATGATGTTGCTTGTCCGCTGCAGTGCAATTTCCATACCAAACAGTGATGCAAATCCAGATGGCACCTGTGTACAACACTCGCACAGTCGGCATCTTCTGGAAAGACTGTGAAACCACATATTTCACTTTTATATCTTTTACATTTGTTCTTTGTCTTGAATGTGACTCTGGAACTGTTGGAACCTGTGATCTGAAGCTTGGAAATCTTTAGGGTGTTTTAGCGCTCTGCACTCTCCGAGGATTCCAGGAGACAAGCAGCATACGTGAATCTCGTGGCGGGAAGGCTGCAGAATGGGGTGCAAGCCAATGTTCAACTCCATTTCACCGATTAAAGCTTCCATTGTTTGCCAATTAAAGCAACGAGGGAGATTGAAACATTGAGGCGAAAGCAGAAGGTGTGCACCAACTACCTGCCTTATGATTTTGGTGGAATCACGCTGCTGCTGGAAAGGGGAGCCTGCCTTTTCATCACTGGCGGGATCGCTCTGCTGCCAGAGAGGGGAGAGACTGCCGCTGTGCCCGGAGAATGTTACTCAGGTTCTCTGCATTTTGGACATGGGCTTGGGCTATGGCCTTTTATTTCTCCAGTCTTTTTTTTTCTCTATATTCTGTATTTTTCACCAGATCTTTCTCCAGAATTTTGTGTGTGGGGAAGAATTTGGGAATCGAGGTTCCTGTTCCATTTTTGTTTCTTTTTTTTGTGTGGGGACAGGTGATGATCATGCTGCCATTCTTTTCTTTCTTGGTTTCATGGCTACCTGGAGAAAAATTTCAGAGTTGTGTACTTTATTAATAAAAGAACCTTTGATCTGTAGAATAACATGAGTATGGATGCGCATAGAGCAGCTGCCTCCTGATAGAGACATTGGTGAGCTTTCCTGACTGTGTAAAATATGTTTTGGGACCGTGAGAAGTTGTGAGAGATGTGCACTCCCAGGAGTTTGAAACTGCTTACAGTTTCTATTGCTATGCCGCAATGTAAAAGGGAGGGCGGGGGAGGGGGGGGTGAGTGGTATGACTTCTCCTGAAGTCAGTAACCATCTCCTTTGTTGAAATTCAGGAATTCAGGCCTGCCACCAGGCCTCAAACTCTTCCACCTCCTCTTTTTAGGCTGTCTCATTGTTGTTGGTGATGAGCCCCACCACTGTCATGTCATCGGCAAATCTGACAACGTAATTACTTGGGTGCTTGGCCGTGCAGTTATGTGTGAAAACAAATGATTGGTTTAAAGCAAAATCCAGTGAGATGACCCATGTTACTGAAGCCACATGTGCTTCCCTAGTCGGGTATAAGCATTCATCAACTGAGAAGAACCTACAGATCCTCAGGGCTGCTAGAAGTACAGCAGACTACCAGGCACTGCACTGAAAGAATAATAAAGCTCAGTGAAGACATCCAGAGCACACAATTTATGGACAATATCAGAGGTGTGTACAATGGCATCAAGAAAGCCCTCTCTGAGCAAGATAGCTTCCCTCAAAATCACCAATGTGGAAGTAATCACAGACAGGCAAGCAGATGGAGAGATGAGAAGAACATTAGTCTGACCTCTATTCCAGAGTGAACACTGTCACCCATCCCAATCCTGGGTGCCACTGTATGCCTGCCAACAATGGAAGAACTAGATACAGACCCAATCCTATCCAGCAAGTTGACTGCCAGCTTGGCCTCAGGGAAGGGATCAGACAACGATGGGATTACCGAAGACCTGATCAAGCACTGCATGATTACTCGCCACATGAAGTCCTGTGTCAGTGCTGACAGGAAGAAGCTGTACCACAGAATACAAAGGATACCAAGATCAAAACAAGTGACTGTAACTCTCCCTCATCAATGTTGTTGGCAAAGTCTTTATCTAAGTCTTCTTGGTCCACCTATGGAACTTGGCTGAAAGTGTCTACCCAGACTCACAGAGTGGCTTCCGTACTGGAAAATCAACTGTGGGCATGATTTTCTCTCTCTACCAGCTCCAGAAGAAGTGTGGAAAATACAAGAAGCCCGTCTATGCCCAGTTTTATTGATCTCACCAATGCATTTGACTCAGTAGGCAGAGAAAGGCTCTTTCAGATCCTCTCCAAGGCAAATTGCCTGCAAAGTCTACAGAGCACCATCAAATTCTTCCACAACAACATGAAGAGGACAGTGAACTACAGCAGCCGCTCTTGACAAAAGCAGCATCATTAAGCAAGTTTGTGTTCTTGACCCAGTGCTCATTGGTATCTTCCAAAAC
Source organism: Hypanus sabinus (assembly GCF_030144855.1). NCBI lineage: Eukaryota > Metazoa > Chordata > Chondrichthyes > Myliobatiformes > Dasyatidae > Hypanus > Hypanus sabinus. Next base: position 40,358,199 of record NC_082716.1, on the reverse strand, counting down.
TAAATTATGTGAGGCTATGATCAGAGACATGAGGTTTGCTGATGATGCATCAGTTGCAACTCACACTCCACAGCACCTCCAGAGATTGATGGATCGCTTCTCCCAGGCCTGCATGGAATTTGGTCTGACTACAAGCCTGAAAAAGATGAACTTCTGGGGACAAGATATGGAGCCCCCACCAGTAATTACAATTGATAACTACCAACTGGATGTTGTTCATCAGTTCACATACCTGGAGTCCATCATCAGTGACAACCTCTGCTTGGATACAGAAATCAACAAGCACATCAGGAAAGCTGCAACAATTCTTGTCTGCCTCACCACATGAGTCTAGGAGAACTCCAGACTTCCAGTTAAAAAAAGGCAGCGTACAACAGTTGAGTCATCATCACATTGCTATACAACAACAAGACCTGGACAACATTGGCTAAGTAGAAGGCTGAACACCTTCCGTTTCAGGTACCTTTTTTGCATCTTGGGCATCTCTTGGGAAATCAGCTGTCCAATGCCGTGATTCTCTCTCGTACTGGCCTCTCCAACGTGCACTCTCTGCTCAGGGAGCATAGGCTGCACTGGCTGAGTCACTTCTGCTACATACAGGATGGTCGCATCCCTAAATAAATCCTCTACAGTGAGCTGGCTTCAGGCAAGAGAATGACTGGCAGTCCATAACCGTGCTACAATGATGTCTGCAAGTGGGATATGAAGGCACTGGACAACAACGTTAAATCCTGGGAGGAACTTGTAGCCAACCACACCAGATGGAGATGCACTCTGAAACAACACCTTAAGTCAGGTGAGGAAATATTACCAAAAGCAGCAGAAGACAAACTGGCCCATAGAAAGGAATGCTGCATCTTCAGCAGAGCTGAGACCACTTACAGATGCAATCCTGGCCACAGAGACTGCTGTGCTCACATTGGACTCATCAGCCACAGAAGGCACTGCATGAGCAACGCAAATAACTAGGAGACAACATCCATGGTTGACCTTAACCAACGGGACCCTTACTCCTCGTGATTTTTATAAATGACCTGGATGAGGAAGTGGAGGGATGGGTTCGTAAATTTGCTGATAACAAGGTTGGAGGTGTTGTGGATAGTGTGGAAGGTTGTCAGAGGTTATAGCGGGACATTGATAAGATGCAAAACTGGGCTGAGAAGTGGCAGATGGAGTTCACCCCAGATTAGAGTGAAGTGGTTCATTTTGGTAGATCAAATATGATGCCAGAATATAGTATTAATGGTAGACTCTTGGCAGTGTGGAGGATCAGAGGGATCTTGGGGTCCAAGTCCATAGGACGCTCAAAGCAGCTGCGCAGTTTGGCTGTGTGGTTAAGAAGGCATATGGTGTATTGGCCTTCATCAATCGTGGAACTGAATTTAGGAGCCAAGAGGTAATGTTGCAGCTATATAGGACCCTGGTCAGACCCCACTTGGAGTACTGTGCTCAGTTCTGGTCACCTCACTACAGGAAGGATGTGGAAACCATATAAAGGGTGCAGAGGAGAATTACAAGGATGTTGCCTGGATTGGGAAGCATGCCTTATGAGAATAGGTTGAGTGAACTTGGCCTTTTCTCCTTGGAGCGACGGAGGACGAGAGGTAAACTGACAGAAGTGTACAGGTTCAGATTATCGTCATTTAAAAACCACAAATGCAATGTAGTTAAAAAACGAGACAACGTTCCTCCAGAATGATATCACAAAAACACATGACAAAACAGACTACACCAGAAAATCCACATTGGGCAATCCCCAATCCAGGGTCCGGAGAGGCTGCTGCGTATTAATATCACGCTACCGTCTTAGCACATTCCCCGGAAAGGAGCTCCAAATCCACCAGACAAAACAAGACCAAAAACTAAAGCTACAAGACCACATAATTACAACGTATAGTTACAACAGTGCAAACAATAGCATATTTGATAAAAAAAACAGATCATGGGCATAGTAAAAGTAGTCCAAAGATGTTAAGTATGTAAGATGATGAGAGGCATTGATTGTGTGGATAGTCAGACGTTTTTTCCCAGGGCTGAAATGGCTGCCACAAGAGGGCATAGGTTTAAGGTGCTCGGGAGTAGGTACAGAGGAGATGTCAGGGATAAGTTTTTCACAGAGAGTGGTGAGTGCGTATAATGGGTTGCCGGCAACGGTGGAGGAGGCGGATACAATAGGGTCTTTTAAGAGACTTTTTGATAGGTACATGGAGCTTAGAAAAATAGAGAGCTATGGGTAACCCCAAAGATTTCTAAGGTAGGGACATGTTCGGCACAACTTTTTGGGCCGAAAGGCTTGTATTGTACTGTAGGTTTTCTATGTTTCTATGAAATGGAAAAAAAATAGATGAACATCTATGATTCGTCAATAGTGCATAGCACAGCCAGCTGAACCTTAGCAGGTTACCTGCATGACACACTCAACGCATCCTCATTTGGGCTTGGACATGATTTCATGCCCTCCCAATCACAGTAATGAATATACAACTGAGAAATTTCACCAGGTCCTCCATGGCAAAAATCCGGGAGAAGATCAGAGTTAAAACATATTTGTCTGTCTTCAATCTTCACTTCATTTTTCAGCATTAGACTTATGACTAATAATTTGGGTAAGCAATATAGAATGCACTGATATTCACTTATTTCATTTCCCCACTAACCCCATCTCCACTTTAATCCCAGGAAGCAAAAGCTGAGTCAGTGATCCTGAGAAAGACTACTAGACCTCTCACCACAATATGAGCTGCCAGTAGTTCCAAAATATCGTAACACTGTAGCAGAATCATTGAACAGCAGGGCCTGTCCATCAAATTAAAAACTGGGAGATTTCACCTTCCAACTGCATGTCAAGGGGCCAAGCTCATTAGAAAGCATGCAGTCAAAAGGTGGCTAGCTTAGTGAACGGAAAGATAATCTGAGCTGGCTATTTTCCCACTGGAAATGACAAGGAATGTTACCAGACACCCTTGCAATTGTCAGTGAAATCGATTTCAGAAATAAGCCATGACCCCTCTTCCCATTCCAACCCCACCTCCATCTGGTTCCAGTTCCTGGCGATGGCTTAGCAGCAATGGTCTTCTCTCTTCATACTCCCCTGCTTCACCTTGCCCCGCAAGTGTTTTTTTCCCTTTTATCTCTGCATTCATCTATCATGTCTCTATCTTTCTGTTTATCATTCACCTAATACTCTCTTCCAAAGTAACCCCCACTCATCTGTCTACCTGTCTGAGATCCCTCACATCCCTTCTCAATCCACCAATTACCTTGGAATCCCTCCTCAACACTTCCTTTCTCCTGTGTTTGATAGCTATCTCCCCTCTCCATTCTCAGTTCTGATGCAGGCCTTTGACTTGAAACATCAACAATTCCTTTCCCCTCACTGCTTGACACTCTTAGTTCTTCCACGAGATTGTATGTTGCCCCAGATTTCAGCATCTGCAGTTCTGTCTCTTTATGAGCTTGTCATTTGATGCTATGTAACTGTTCTGCCAGCCAATAAGATCACGGCTGATCTTTTGACTCAGTCCTAACCCAAGATTTCTCTGTCCTAATATCTCTCAATTCTTTTAATATCTAAAATCTATCTATATATCTGTCCTTAAACTACTCAATGATTGAGATGTCACAGGACGTTTGAGTACAAAATGTTATGCTTTACACTCGCCTTTGGGTAGAAATTCTGTTCTAATTTCAGTATTAGTGGTTGATTTGTTAAATTGGGATGATCCAGTCTATTGTGTTGGAACTCTCAATCTCAGACCCCTCTGTCCCGTCACTCCCTCAGTGAACACTAGCAGATTGAACACACTTTAATTCTAATTTACAAATTAGAAAATAACTTCAACATGTCCAGCCTTATGCCTGGATAATTCATAGTAACAGATGTCAATGACAAAAAAGGAGACTGCAAGAACATTTTCAACATGCAACCTTTGTCCTGCCAACAAAACTACATCCAAAATAAAAACCTAAGCAGGTTTCCATTGTGCTTTCTGAAAATTAGAACCATGTAAACTGCACATGCATCTTTATCAATATTCAGTTTCATAGGTGTAAATGGAAATAAACAGTTACTTCCCAAAAATAGTGTGATTAATACAGTAATATTGAATTTTCACATACCTATCTATACAAGTTTAACCCCAAAAAAATCCTCCCTATAGCTTCAAGATAGAATGCCAATAAAAAGAAACATTTGAAATACCACATCAAGCAGGAACTGCAGCAAGAGCAAATTAAAGGTTTCAGTCTTTTCTAAACCTAAATATAGAGGCACTTCTGCCCTTATTATAATCTACATTCATTGTAAAGACATGTGCTGTATGCCATTATCCCCTGACCAGACTTTAGAAAGGAAATAATGACAAAGCCCAAGAAAATTAGTACAACTCATACATCCAGAACAAGCTCTTAGCAGATTTCAAATTTCGATGTTATCATATACTACCTTGAGATTCATTTTCTTGCACAAATTTGAAAAAGTAAATGCAATATATATGCATTGTGCACCATGACAAGAAAGCAGCATCCATCATTAAAGCCTCCAAACAATCCAGGCTGTGTTCTCTTCTTGCTACAACCATCAGGTAGAGGGTAGAGAAGCTTTAGATCCCACAAATTAAGCTCAGGGTCAGTTATAACCCTATAACCATCATGGGCCAGCATGGATAACTTCACTGACCACAGCTCCAAACTGATTCTACGAGACCTACATACTCACTTTCAAGGACTCTTTTACATCTCATGTTCTTAGTTTCTATTCACACAATTTGTCTTGTTTTGCACCTTGGTTGATTAGCAGTCTTTGTTTATATATGGCTTTTCAAAGATTCTATTGTTTGCCTTTATTTTTCCAGCAAATGCCAGTAAAAAAATGATTCTCAAGACAGCAGATGGTAACAAATGTATGGCTTTATAATAAATTTAATCTGAACTTTTATGTCTTTCAGTGGTACAAAATTTAACAACTTTGTAACAAGTACTTTCGAGCCATGATACCCAAGATGAAAAAATGATTTTGAGTGGGGAATGTGGGGAACCCCCACAACTCCAGGAGCACATTAAGCCATGATTTTAATTCTTCTGTGTCATTTCTATATTGTTTCAAAGAGGAAAACATATAATAATACACAAAAATAACAGTAGAATTCCATATTAATGACACCAATCATGAAATGGAAAGAGATGTAACAGATGCAAAACAGGAACAGCAGGTGTTTTTTTCCAAAACATCTGCATCAAGAGAATTGTCAGGAAGGAAGCTCAGCAGTTAAGGCAACAGGATGATGAAAAGAAGATGAAAACATGGAATGTGGCTCTTCTCTGAGGATTATTCTAATTAAGATGGGCCAACATCACTGAAATTCAGAAGTTGAAGAGAAAGCAAACTTTTAAAGATATACAGAACAAGGCAAACAGTATCTCTGTAAGGTTTCTGAATATAATGGCAGTAAATGGCATTGCATGACTTCCAGAATGAACACCTTCACTACATACAATCCTTCACATGATTATTTAGGTTTTAAATAAAGAAATGTTGCAATACAGGATTGCTAATATTGCCATTCTAGAATAGGGAATCAAGTCACTTAAAATCCTTAAGAGTCATAGAAAACTACAGCAGAGAAACAGGTCCTTCGGTCCATCTAGCCCACAACAAACCATTTAAACTACCAAATCTCATCAACCTGCACTCGAATTGCAGCCCTTCATACCCCTCCCATACATGTCCCTATCCAAACTTCTCTTAAACATTGAAAACAAAATTCAAGCTGACAGCTCATTCCACACTCTCACCATTCTGAGTGAAGAACTTTCCCCTCATGTTCCCCTGAAACATTTCACCTTTCACAGTTAACCCCCAATCTCTAGTTGTAGTCCCACCCGACCTCAGTTGAAGAAGCCTGATTGCTTTTACTCTATCTATATCCCTCATAATTTTGCACACTTCTATCAAATTTCCCTTCAATCTACATTATTCTAGGAAATAAAGTTCCAAACTATTTAATCTCTCCTTGTAACTCAAATCCTCCAGTCCAGGCAATATCCTTGTAAATTTTCTCTGTACGCTTTCACTCTTATTTACATCTTTCCTGTGGTTGGTTAGTAGTCTCTAGAAGTCCGAGGAAGACGGATGTGTTGCGCAGTCAACGACTGTGGGCACGTATATGACTTCTGAGGCCTGACAAAAACTGCACACAGTACTCCAAAATAGGCCACACCAAATCTTATACAACTTCAACATAAAATTCCAATTCCTATACTCAATACTTTGATCTATGAAGGTCAATGTCCCAAAAGCTTTCTTTACAACTGTATCTACCTATGATGCCACTTTCAATGAATTATGGACCTGTATTCCCAGCTACCTTTGCTCTACTGACTCCTCAGTGCCTTACACTTACTGTGTAAGATCTACCCTGGTTGGTCCTCCTAAAATGCAACATGTCACACTAGTCTGCACTAAATTCCATCTGCCATTTTTCAGTCCATTTTCCCACCTTGTCCAGATCCTGCTGCAAGCTTAGATTGCTTTCCTCACCATCCACTACACCCCTAATCTTAGCGTCATCCACAGATTTGTTGATCCAAATTTTGTCATGTTTCTTGTAATTTGCATTTTGTAATTAAATATTATCAAAACCTGTCCATAATTAGCTTCAATCTTAAAATTTTTATGGAATAGCATAACCATCGCCCTTATGTTCTATTATTTATGTATATGGTAACAGCTTGTAAAGTAACAATAATTTGTTTATCCCCTAAAAGCAACTGAATAAATACAATAGAAAATTAATTTACACAATGTCCATTACATTTGCCTTTTAAAATAGATGTGCTGCTTATGCAAAAATAAGCTATTAAAATTGTGAAATTCAATACACCATCTACTAAACATGTCAAACTCCCAAAATGCCATGCTAACTGTCATATTCAAATATTGTGTTCCTGAATGCAACTTTTTATTTTCAGTTTAGGATGTCAATCACGTAGTGAGCTCAACTAATCTCTTCCAGGGAAATAAATTTGCTGACATACTTTAACCTGAGGAAAGAAACAATAAGTTTCTTTTAATTGTTATTAGATCAGGCAGAATTTAAAAGAATATTGATTTGGTTTCTCCTATTATTTTTTTGTCTCCATAGACTATTGGGATGAGAAAATGCATCAGTGTTAATCCTTTGCAGGATTATTTATGACCTAAAATAAATATCAAACAGATCAACAGTGAGAATAAAAATTAAGTCAATAAGAATCATTTGGAACACCTGGATACTTAAAAATATAGTTGGTGACCATCTTCCTAAATTGTCTACAAGCTTGCAAATATCTATTTCTGGTTAACCTCTGAAAAAACTAGAACAGAAACTAAAACAAAAATCAGATTACATTCCTATAATATTAAGTATAGATATTGCCCGAGAGTGGGGCACAAAGCTAGCCATGGGAGACTCCACAACCAAATGTTTCTGAAGCTAATAGTTACATCCTTAAATTAAAAATCTTTGATAGCTTTCCTTCATTACTTCCATTGAATAATGACAGCTGTACAGTAATAAAAACTGCTACCTTGTCAGTAATTTCATTCATCAGAAAATTGTATGTATGAGCACTCTTATCATCAGTGGTCTGTTTTTAGAATGAAGAGAAAGTTTTTTCAATATTAAATTCATGTCCTGCAAATGAGAAGAGCAAGTAACGTTCATGATAATTCCACTCTTTGCATCAAAATTTTACTTAATTCTTCCGTGTGCTGCTAAATCAAAGAAATGTGTTTGGGGAAAAGAGGAAAATCTGAAAAAAATCCTGTTTCATGTTTTTAAATAATAGTGTTTGATTTTTGCAAGTCTGTATGATTCTCACAGAAAGGCATGTGGATTTACGAAAAGTGGAGGGTTATGGGCTGTGTGGACTGATTGTGAAGTAGCTTTATATAGGTCAGCACAACATTGTGCAATAAAGGCCTCATGCTGTGCTGTACTGTTCTATGTTCTACTCACATCACAATTTCTTAAGTTGTACACACAATAAATGAATCTGAATCTGAATCCCAAAATCTCCCAACATGGATATTTCTGGTAAGGAAATTGGCAATGATAATAAATTTGACTGTTAAAGTCAAGTGGTTAAATTATCTCAATGGTGTTAGTATTGCATGGCACTTGTGTAGAGTGAATTATATGTCACTTAACAGCCCATGCTTTAATACTGATGAATCTTGTGCTTGCAGAGAAAAGCTGCTTCGCTTTGCAGGAATTATGAATGGAACAGAACTAGTAAATTGACCCTGAACGTCCCCACTTCTGACCTCATGATGGAAAGAACTTGATTGGCTATTCATGACAAAGAATACAAGGGAAAATTTCAACATTGCCAGGTATATACCAGTCCTGTACCTCTAGTACATAACAAATTGTTATTTCTGGATTGACAGTGATTCAGCCAAAAGGTCCCATTGTCTTTTCCTTAGCCAGAGCTCTCAGCTACTATTTTGATATCACCCACAGTGAAGCAAAGTGGCTGAATACTGATTTTTTCTTTTAATGATAGCGGAAAAGGCAGCAGTGATCATTCATTCATACTTCTGCTCAAAGATACCTGCATTTTACAGTACAGCATGCTGTGCAGATAAAAAGGTTTGTGGTTATTAATGACAGAATCTTCAGCAAAAAGGGCTAAAAAAGCAAAATGTACAAACATTACTACAGACAAAAAATTTGCAATTTAGATCAAAGGACTTCCAGATAATCCCATAATCCATCAAAGGGTAACCAAGGACTCAGTTTTAGTAGAGCTAGAAACTGGAGAGCATGATAATCAGGCATTAAAAATTGAAGGAATACAATTAAGAGGCATTTTTATCACTTCACACTTACCAATGAGATCTGATTTCAATTCAAGAATTTTAACATGAGCATATAAGAATATAAAGTCACTGAGTCCCCCTGCCTGTTCCACATTCAGTAAGATCATGGTTGATCATTCATTCATTTCAGCTTTTACCCAATTACACAAGCTTGAAAACCTGGATCTCTGTACCTCCCTCTTTAAATAGATACTTCCTCATCAGCGGATCTCAATCAGTGAGGATTAATAACAACATCTCTTTCTCGCTGATCTTCATCTCAGATTCACCTTAAAGCTACGTGCTTTGCACCAACTTTGCACTTTATATACCTTGACCAAGTGGCTAAGCAGAGCTCCAATGTAAGCATCAAATTCGCCGATGACGCTACTGTTGTTGGACAAATCACATATGATAATGAATCAACTTGCTGGAGCAAGATAGATCACTTGGTTGAGTGGTGCCATAAAAACAACCTCACAGTCAACATCAAAAAAATTGTAGGGTCGGTTTTTGACTTCAAGAAGGGGAAGAAGGGCAAGCACATGCCAGTCTACATTGGAGGACTGGTAGTGGAGAAAGTCAGAAACTTTAAATTCATTAATACAAAGGTGACTTATCCTGGGCTCGGTACACAGATGCAACCACAAGAAAAGTTTACCATTTAAGGAGGTTCGGCTTGTTATCAAACAGTCAAACAAATTTCTGCAACTAGTTGCCTCATGGTCTGAAATGCATAAGAATGTAAGAAGCTGCGGAAAGTAGTGGATTCTGCCCAAATACAACATGAGCAGATCCATCCCACCACTGGTAATATCTATAAGATGTTCTGTCTCAAGAAATTGCCTTCATCAAAGATCCCAGCTAGCTGGGCCATGCCAGCTTTTATAGCTACCATCAAGCAGGAGGTATAGAAGTCTCACTAATTTCCCTCTAGCCATTCAGTTCTTGAATGAACCAGCAAAATTTCAATCATTATAATTTGTAAAACTATATCCGCTTTGCACTAAAATAGGCATTGGTTATTCTTTTGTGCCAGCATTTTGTGTTTTTATTTATTTCCAGCATCTGCAGATTCACTCGAGTTGCCCATAGATGCTGTCTGGCCTGCTGAGTTCTGCCAGCATTTTTGCGTTTTTATTCTTCTGTTCTAATTGTTTTATTGTAAAAATTTATTACCATTTATGCTTAATTTTTGTTTTACTTGTAAATGCTACTTTATGATGCTATGTGTCTAAGATGCGGCTACAACTAAGATATTCATTGCACCTGTGCATACACTTTCTAGTGCATGACAATAAACCTGATTTCAACTTTGACCTTATAAGCACTGTACTGCGCTAACTATATAACCTTGATTATCCTAGTATACAAGAAATTCCACTGTTGTTTTCAAAACACTCAAGACATTGCCTCCATAGCACTCTTGGATATATGGAAAAAATCTAAAGAATGACTACTCTCTGGGTAAAGATGTTTCTTCTCATATCAATTCCTGAATGATGACTTCTTATTTTGAGACCATGACTTTTGCTTCTAGACACATCAATCTGGGCTAACATCATTACTATGTCAAGCCAATCAAGCCCCAAAAGAATTCCATACCTTTCAATGAGATCCCCTTCTCATCCTTCTGAACTTGAGAGATGAAAGGTGCAATCTACTCACTCTCCTCTCATAGAACAAACACACAAACCTAAGAATATATTGAGATGTGGACAGGATGTTTCCTATGATGGGGGAGTCTAAGATCAGAGGACACAGCCTCAGAATGGAGGAGCATCCTTTCAGAACAGAGATGAAGATTTTTTTTAAACTAGGGAGTGGTGAATCTGTGGAATTCATTGCCACAGGTGGCTGTAAAGTCCAAATCATTGGGTATATTTAAGACAGAGGTGCTTGATTCTTGGTTATTCAGGGCACCAAGTGATATGGGGAGAAGGCATGAGATTGCAACCGAGAGGGAAAATAGATCAGCCATGATGAAATAGCAGAGCAAACTCAATGGGTCAAATGGCTTAATTCTGCTTCTATAATCTTATGGTCAAATGTCAGCCCTACTTCCTCTAGCACATATATATCTCACCATGGGAATGAGAAACAGACCTGAAAATGATGACATTCCAGGTGCTAATATTCCAGATCACCGGGGCTTCTGGAAGTTCATTAAGATGTCTTTATTCTTGTACTCATATCCCCTTGCTATAGAGGCCTTCAGACTAACTGCCAGTTTTACCTCTATGCTCACTTCACACTTACAGGTGCATCAAAACACCATCTTGAAATCTTTCACAATTTAAAAAAAATGTTTTCTTTTGTTTTCACCAAAGTGGATGATCTCACATTTTCCACATTACAATCCAGCTGCTACATCCTTGCCCACTCATAGCCTTGCTATATCCCCAGAAGCTTCTCTCTCTCTCTATCTCTCTCTCTCTGTCATCCAAATCACTGATATTGACTGAACAGTAGTGAACCACAGAACAGATAATCAGATATCAGTAGAAGCAGCCTTTTCACAGCCTCCAAAACAGATCAGCTAACTGCTGTACAACACAAAAAATGCTGGAGGAACTCTGCACGGTCAGGTAACATATGTGGAATGAAATGAACAGATGGCATTTCGGGCTAAGACCCTTCATCAGATGCCTGACCTGCTGAGTTCCTCCAGCATTTTGTGTGTTTCATAAGATTTCCAGCATCTACAGAAATCCTTGTGTCTCTGCTAACTCCTATCCCCTCTTTTCTATTGACAAGTTCTTAATCAATGCCAGTTTATTTCCCCAATCCTCAATCTCATTTTATAAATAATTGCATTGTAATTGCAATGCCTTCTGAGATGCCAAGTACACCAGACATATTGGCCCACCATTATCCATCTTGTTCACTGTATCCTCAAATTAGCTATAACAAATTTATCAAACATGACTTTCCTTTCATAAATCCACACTGACTCTGCCCATTCCTGTTATTACCATTTTCTGCTACTTCTTCCTTAGCAACAGATTCCTGAGTTTTTCCCACTACTGATGTCTGATTAAAATGCTCTGTCATTCTTTTTTCCCTCTTTCTCTCATTCCTTAAGCAGTGCTGCATTCGAATCTGCCCCAGAGTCTATCAGATTTTAGAATTTGATAACTTGTATCTACACAATCAGCTCTTTCAACACCTTAGGCTGCAAGTCATAGGCACTCTGGAGTAACGGCTGTTGAAGTCTCATTAATTTCTTACTGATGCTAATTTCTTTCATCTTCACATTCACTCTGGACCTGTTGTTCTTTATTATTAACATTTTGTAGATTTACATAAAATTTCCACTAATGCTTTATGCCCCATCTATTTCTTAACTCCAGCCAAACTGATGTGACTATGGATTTGCTTATTCTTCCAGTGAATTTACACACCAACTGCAAAGTTCCCAAGGTAACTGAGCCTGGAGAATTGCAGTTTATGTTGAAAGGAGCAGTCAACTTTTCGAGCTGAGACCCTTTGTCAGGACTGAAGGAGGAGGGGGCAGGGGCCCAATAAAGAGGGTGGGGGGAGGGGGAATGAGCAGGTGAAAAACCAGGTGGTGGGCAGCTAGAAGAGGAGGCAGAGTGAAAGTGTGATAGGGGAAGGGAGAGGGAGGGAATTACCGGAAGTTGGAGAATTAATTAATAAATTAATCCAGCAATTCCCTCCCTCTCCCTTCCCCTATCACACTATCACTCTGCCTCCTCTTCTAGCTGCCTATCATCTCTCTCATGATTCTGCCTTCTTCTACTACCCATAGTGCTCTCCCCTTACATTCCTTCTTCACCTCTCCGGCCTATCCCCTCCCCCGCCCCTTGATCTTTCCTCGGATTGGTTTTTCACCTGCACCTTCCCTCTCCCCCCACCTTCTTTATAGGGGCCCTGCTCCCTCCTTCTTCAGTGCTGAAGAAGGGTCTCGGCCCAAAACGTTGACTGATCATTTCAATTGATGCTGCCCAACCCGCTGAGTTCATCCAGCTTGTTTGTACGTGTTGATTTGACCATGGCATCTGCAGTGTACTTTGTGTTTAGAGTTTATGTCCTGTCCAAGTCATGAAACTGTTCAAAATGGGGAATAAAACGTGCAACAGTTGTGTCCACAGTATTCTGAGAATGGTAATTTTGAGCTTTAACAGTGGGAAGCCTCTAAACCTGACCTTGGCTATATAGCTTTGGGATTGATTATGACTCAAAGTTCAACTTCTGGTTGGAGTAATTTTTATTTTACGACACTGTATTCTAAAAAAAGTATAAGAGGTCGCAGCTATGGTGCCCTGAAAGCCATCTCAGATGCAAGATGGCAAAACTGAACCATACTTGAATCACCGAAGGATACTTGACAACTGTGGTGAGGCTTGAATGTTATCACCTCCTGCAAAGTAAAACCAAGCAACATATGTCACAGCATGTTTTCGCTCATTGAGTTTCATGGCTACTTCGACTGGCAGGACATGCAGGAACCTTCACGTAACTCGCACAGCCACTAACAACTTGTGGTTTCAGTCTCTGAGGCTGGTATGAGAGCATTCTTCAAAGGGGTGAACCCATGAAAAGCAGCTGTCCCAGACAGTGTACCTGGCTGAGTACTAAAGACCTGTGCTAATCAACTGGCTGGAGTGTTTACTGATATCTTTAACCTCTTGCTTCAGCAGTCTGAGATACCAAGCTGCTTGAAGCTGGCTTCAATCATGCCAGTGTTCAAGAAAAAACTAGTAACTTGCCTTGGTGCCTATTGTCCAGGAGCACTTGCATCCACTGTGATGAAGTGCTTTCAGAGGTTGATCATTAGGCATATCAACGGCTGCCAAGGAGAGAGTTGGTTCCACTTAATTTGCCTACCATCACAAAAGGTCAACAAGACAACATTTCTTTGGATTCTCAGCTTTGGAACATCTGAACAATGAAGACACATACATCAGGAAGCTCTTCATTAACTACAGCTCAGTATTCAATAATATCATCCCCTCAAAACTAATCAATAAGCTCCAAGATCTAGGTCTTGATACTTCCTTGTGCAACTAGATCCTCTATTTCCTTATTTGCAGATGCCAGTCAGTAAGGACATGAAGGGACATGGAGAGAAAGCAGGAGATTGGAGCTGAGAGAAAAAATGGATCTGCCATGATGAAATGGCAGAGCTGACTCAATGGGCCAAATAGCTTAACTCTGCTCCTATATCTTATAGTCTTATAGTACAGATTGGCAAAAATACCTCCACAATTTCCATCAGTACAGGTGCACCAGATGGCTATATGCTTCACTCATGTCTAATTGCTTTATACTTTCAAAATTCAAAGTAAATTTATTATCAAAGTACATATATGTAACCATATATTACCCTGAGATTAATTTTATTGTGGGAATTCAAAGTAAATAAAAAGAAATAATAGAATTAATGAAGAACTGCACATGACAGAAATGGACAGACAATGAGCAAAAGACAACAAACTGCAAACACAGAAGAGAAAATAATAATAAATATATAAGCAACAAAATTTTGAGAATTTTGAGAACACAAGTTATAGAGTCTTTAAAAGTGAGTCCATAGGGTGTAGAATCAGTTCAGTGTTGGGGGTGAATGAAGTTATCCCCTCTCTGGTTGAGGAGTAATAACTGTCCCTGAACTGGTGGTGTGGGACCTGAGGCTCCGGTACCACCTTCCTAATGGAAACAGTGAGAAGAGATTGGATGGTGGGGATCCTTGATGATGGATGCTACTATCTTGTGGCAGCACTCAGTGTAAATGTGCTCAACAGTGGGGTACGGTGGGGGGGCATGTATAATTAAGATTCAAATTCAAGGTTCAAAGTAAAGCTGAGGCCAAGTAGAGCTCCAAACCATCTTTAAGTTTGCTGACTTTGACTGTTGTTGACCAAATCAAAGGTGGTGAGAAATCAGCATATACAAGGGAGATTGAAAACCTGACTGACGGTGTTACAACATAACTCAACATCAAAGTCACAGAGCTGATTATTGACGACAGGAGGAAGAAATGGGGGCAATGAGCCAATCCTTAATAGGAAATTGGAAATGGTGAGGATCAATAACTTTAAATCCTTTGGCATTATGTTCTGGGACTGACACTCAAGTGCCATTTCGAAGCTTGGAATAGGACATATAAAATGTTGAGAGGAATTGGCAGGAAGATTGTTCTCTCATGCTGTAAAATCTGGAAGTAGTCTCAAGCTAAAGGGTTGTCTGTTTCAAGATGAGGTATTCACGTTCACAGATGATTGGAATTGTCAAACTTCTGACTATTTTCAGGCTTAGGATGGTCAGCCACTTAAGTATTTGGGAGGAAGAAAACAAGCGAGAAACCACGAGCCATTTCTCACTAGGGAATGGAAGTGAAAAGGGTAAGTAACTAAATTTTTCATTGTTATCAAATTAGTGGCTCTGTAAGTGCCATTTCAAAGAAAGCACAGCAACATCTCTACTTTCTAAGAGGTTTGCACAGATTTTGTCACGTCATCTGAAACTTTAACAAACTTCTATAGATGTGTATGTGTAACTTCTATAGATATGTATATGTGTATGTGTCTGAAAAGAGGATGCTGTCCAAGTTGCAGGCCATCTTGGACTATGACTCCCATCCACTCCATAATGTACTGGTTAGGCACAGGAGTACATTCAGCCAGAGACTCATTCCACCGAGATGCAACACTGAGCGTCATAGGAACTCATTCCTGCCTGTGGCCATCAAACTTTACAACTCCTCCCTCGGAGTGGCAGACACCCTGAGCCAATAGGCTGGTCCTGGACTAAATTCCACGGCATACTTTACTTATTATTATTTAATTATTTATGGTTTTCAATTGCTATATTTCTACACTATTCTTGGTTGGTGCGACTGTAACAAAACCCAATTTCCCTCGGGATCAATAAAGTATGTCTGTCTGTCTGTCTGTGTAGTAGAGAGTACCCTAACTGGTTGCATCATGGCCTGGTATGGGAACACCAAAGCCCAAGAATGGTAAAACTTACAAAAAGGGTGGACACAGCCCAGTACATCACAGGTAAAACCCTCACCACCACTGAACACATCTGCAAGGATTGCTGCTATGAGAAAGCAGCATCCATCACCAAGGACCTCCACTATCCACACCATGCTCTCTTGTTGCTGCCACAGTTAAGTAGGTACAAGAGCCTTAGGCCCCACATCACCAGGTTCAGAAACAGTTATTATCCTTCAAACATCAGGTTCCTGAACCAGTGTGGATAACTTCAATCATCTCAATAATAAACTGATTCCACAACCTAAGGACGTCACTTTCAAATACTCTGCAGCTCATGCTCTCAGCATTATTTAATTGTAATTATTATTAGATTTTCTGCAGTTTGTCTTCTTTTGCACATTGGTTGTCAATCTTTGTGTGTAATTTTTCATTGATTACATTACACCTTTTGTCTTACAGTGAATGCCTGCAAGAAAATGAATCTCAGGGTAATATATGATGACATATACATGCTTTGATAATAAATTTACTTGAACTTTGAACATTGATTGCAGGAATGAAAATGTCTTTCTACAAAAGCCAGAGTAATCAGATATACGTGCACTGTGGACATGCAAAGATTGAGAAAATCATTGAAACTCACAGGATTCTGACAAGGCTTATCACGCTAAGCTGTGATAAGCCTTGGGAGGATACTGTGAGGATGCTTTTTCTGGTGGCAGAATCTAAAACCTGGAGTATATATTTTCAGGAAAAGAAAAAAATTAAGGAGGAATTTCCTGTTTGTAATTTATTTCCTATCCAGATAACTGTGAATGTTATCAGGGTTGTTTCAAGCTAAGATGGATTTTTTGAACAACAGGAGAAATCTGTAAATAAAAAGATCTGGCAGAAAGGTGGAATAGAGGCCATTGATCGATCTACCATTTAAAATTGGGAAAATGTCATTCTCCCAGCATCACCACTTGCCACAAAGTGAATCATTATTTAAAGCAAAAAAGGTAAAAATTAATTAGATCAGAGCTAACATACTCACTCATTGTATTTAAACAAAAAAAACACAGATCAGGTGCTTTCATTGCAAAAGCAAATATAACATTTGGTAAAATAATACCTAGCCTGAAAACTATTCAGGTTAAATTTAAAGTGAAGTGAAAAAAATCTGAATTCCCAATCACAGAACATGATTCAATGTACTAAAATAACAGAAGCTTAGAAAGCAGTAACTGTATATTCTGTTTTGCTGCAAAGAAATCTGGATGTTACATAGAATCAAAAGGGAAGATAAAATGGAGATACAAGTCAGTCATTGAAGAGTGTTAAAAGTCTTTTTTATTTTGCGAAATGGGATCAGTAGGCAAAAACCGCAGCACAGGGACACTGACAAGTGGGACCACTTCACAATGTACAAATACAAACAATGCTGTGCTATGTATCCTTCAGCTCAGTTTTGAAAAGGTCAGCCTTTCGTTTTCTTTCAATATTCACCAACACCACCCTGGCATGGTGCCCAGCATTCTCCAAAAACACAAGCTACTGAACACTGCATTGCCCTTCAATTGGTAAAATAAAGTCTAAATATTTCATGCATACAATATCCCATTAATTGAAGACAATTTGCTGTAAAAATCATTAAATGGCATTTGTTTTATTAATAACTGATTTGCTTCAAAACAATACCACAGCATTATTTTTAAAATATGTTCCCCGTATCTTATGCAGCTCAAATCTTTTCAGTAATACTTGCACAATTTTCTGGGTCACAGACGTACGACAATCATAGTAACATGATTTCTGTAACACAACACTGCAGCTTTCACAGAATTACAGCAGAATGGAGAATAAAAGACTGTACCTTTTAGAACGTCGAAGCATGCTTGTGTCTGGCATAGAGAAATTGGAGAGCAGAGTCCAAAAAGAGTCAGACATGATCCTTTATACTTGTCATGGCTGCAGAATACGGTACTCTCTAACCACTAAGAGCTCAGCTTTTCCCACTAGACTACTAGGTTATTCCATTAAGGTTACTCAGAAAGGCACAGTGTCTGTGCTGTCTGCTCTGCTGTCTATTGATTATGCCTGGCTTCCTCTGTGAATGCAGGTAATAGAAATTCAAGCTGGACTGACTGTACTTTCATCAGCTTACTGCACTGCAACAAAGTCATTTGTGATCAAAGGATCAACTGCTGCCACATTAACCATTCACTGTTATTTTTTAGTCAAAGTTATTTTATAAAATCCGATGAAATTAATATACTCCCTTTGATCTAAGGAATACAAACTGCATCTAATGCTTAACATCATTTTTCCACAATTTTATGGAAGTGTGCAAACACAAAGTAGAACAGCATACAACAGTGTGAGATTACTCTAAAATACTGTTCCTTCTGATTTCAACTTTAAAGAAAAATGAATACAGAAAATTAAACAAACACCTTTTTTGAAACAACAGAGACGAATGGTATTGAGAATTTTATTTTTAACCTTATGAAATACTATTTTAGATCTGGTTAAAAAGACAACATCCAGAGCATTTGATGCAGAGTGGCCAGATACAAATACTAGAAATGAAGATAAACGAACATATTTGGAGTTTAGACAAGGAGATTCTCTCAAGGGTACAGAGTTTCCATTGCAGTTCAAAGCCATACTGTTTGTTTGTCTTCATACTACCCAACATTTTTATTTGTTAATATGTACCCTATCCTGAAGTAAACCTGGATAAACATAAAACCATACACAGCAGGGAAGCAGATGAGCTCAGCATATGGATAGGATTGTGATATTATAGCTATGAGAAACATGAATAGGACTGGTAGTTCATTCCTCCAAAGTACAGATGCCACAGGTGAGAGTAAGAGTGGAGGGGAAGGGGATTTTACAATTAGGGAGAACATCACAACAGTACTTTGAGAGGATATTCCTGGAGAACGTCCACTGAGGCATTGTAAGTCTTAGAAATAGGTAATGGATGATCATTTAAGAGATTGTATTATATCCTCCCCACTACCCCCAGTAGTCAGCAGGAATAAGGGGAGCACAAAGCTGTAGGAATAATAGAATAGTAATAGTAGATGATTTGAACTTACCTGATATTCAATGGGTCAAAGTTCTAAGGTATTAGTTAGGGTACAACTTGTTAAATGTGGACAGGAACATTTCCTCAAGCAATATATAGATGGCCCTATCAGAGAAGGGTACACTCAACTTCCTCTTAGAAAATGATGCTGTGCAAGTGGCTCAAGTGTCATTGGGGCAGCTCTTTGGGACAAACACCCATAATTGCATTCAACTTTAAAACAGTTATTTAAAGAAGTAAAGACTTGTTCACAAGTTAAAGACCTAAATTAGGGCAAAGTTAATTTTGATGGTATTAGAAAGGAACTTGCATAGACTGAGAGATGATGTTACCAGATACAGGAATGTCTAGAAAGTGGCAATGCTTGTAAAAGTGAGATAAGGTGAGCACAGGACAAACATGTACATGTTAGAGTGTGCAAGGCTATCAGGATTAAGGAACTCTGGCTGAGAGGCGATTGTGAAGCTCAGGGAAAAGGAAGCATATGTCAAGATATATCATCAAGGATCAAGAGAATTCACTGTGTTTAAGGAATAGAGGAGCATACCGGAGAGAGAAATCGGGAGAGCAAAAAGAGGCAGATAAGGTAAAGGTGAATCCTAATGAAGCTATAAGTGTATTAAGAACAAAATGGTAACTAGGGAGAGAATTGATCCACTTAAGGATATATGTTTGGAGCCACGGAAGATGGATGGTGTTAAATGAAGACTTCTTATTTATATCTACAATGGAGAAGGGCAAAGTAGCTGGGGAATTCAGGAAAGACAATGGTGATCTCTTGAGACATATCCAAAATACAAAAGAGAAGGTGATAGCAGTCTTAAAAGTACACAAATATGGATGACTCTGCAAAGCATGTCTAAGTGTATTCTAGAACATTGTGGCAAGCTACTGAATAAATTGTTGGGGCCTGGCAGAGATACTTGTTTCATTATAAGTCATAAGTGATGTACTGGATAATAAACATGGCTTTATATGTGGGAAATAGTGTCTCACAAATTTCTTAAAAGTTTATTTTTGAAGAGTTGTCCACAAGGATTAGAGTTACAGAGTGATATAATGTGGAAACAAACTCTTTGGGTTAAAGATAGTCCCACTTGCACACATCTGGCCCATTGTTTCTAAACCACTCCTATCCATGTACGTATTCAAATATCCTTTAATATTGTTATTGTACCTGCTTCAATCATTTCCTCCAGCAGCTCATTCTATTTATGCACCTGCCTCTGCATGAAGTTACCCCCAGGTCCCTTTAAAATCTGTCAACTCCCACCTTAAACCTATGCCTTCTAGTCTTTAAGTGCTCATACCCAGGGGAAAGGGGTATGTGTATTAATCCTATCTGAATGATTTTATACACACCTATAAGGTCACCCTCAATCTCTTACATTATGAAGTCAAACTCTCAGAATCCCCCACCACTGATGTCAAACTCATTAACCTGTAATTCCCTGACTTGTCTTTGCTGCTGCTCTTAAATAATAGTACAACTATAGCCACCCTTCATTCTTCCGGAACTTCACTTGTGGTTACAAATGAAATAGATATCTCTGCAATAACCTCTGCAATTTCTTCTCCAGCTTTCCTTAAGCTATGAGATTGCACTTTCAGGCCACCAATATTTTCTCCCTGGCAATTGGCAGGTGTTCCAAGAAATCATCGCTCATTTCTTCAACATCCATTAATTTCTTCACAGCAAAAAAATCCTTGAGAACTATTCATACAAATCTCACCCTCTAGCCATTATTTAGTAAAAAACCTCACCCACTGCTGGATAACCATGCTGATCTTTCATCAGGATCTGTTCTTTCCCTTGTCACCCTTTCAATATATCTATAGAATCTCTTGGGAGCTTCCTTAAATCTACTTGCCAGATCCATTCATACCTCTTCTAGCCCTCCAGCTTAACCTCATAAGTGCACTCTTTATCCTTTTAAGGTTTTGAGGCATTGACTGGTTCCTGATTCCCTGAACGTAACGTTTATCTCTTTCTTTTTCCCTATAGGGCAGGAAAAAGATTTGAGAGAGTTGGGTGACAGACATTATCTATGCAGACTTTAGCAAGGCCTCTGAAAAGGGCTCAAAGATAAACTGGTCAGGAAAGTTAAGATTATATGGAATTCAGAAAGTTATCACCTAGTGGTAGTTTTAAAAGGATGTGATTAAGCTAGAGAGGGCACAGAAAAGTTTCATAATAATTCTTTTGTGAATGAATGGTTTCAATTAGTGGCAGAGACTGGACAGGCTGTTTCCCTGGATTGAAGGAGGCTGAGGGGTGACTTTAAAGTGGATCATAAAATCATGAGGGGGCATAGGTAAGGTGGATGGGTGCAGTCGTTTCCCAGGGTTAATGAGTGTTAGACTAAAAAGCATAGTTTTAAGGTGACAGGGGAAAGATTTAAAAAGCACCAGAGAGGCATTTATTTCACACAGAGGGTGTTAGGTATATGGAACAAGCTGCCAAAGGAAGCAGTAGAGGTAGGTACAATAACAGCAGTTGAAAGACATCAATAGTAAAGTTTTAGAGAGATACAGGCCAAATATAGCAAATGGGACTAGTTTAGGAGGGCATCCTGGTCAGCAAGGACAAATTGGGCCAAAGGTCCTGTATGGACTCATTGATTTTTGCACCACAGATTTCCTTATCTTTTGTGTTTTCAGGAGGGGAAAGGGAATCAATTTCATACTACAAAAGAAATACTTTAAGCAAAATGAAATGCTTGAATTGGAGGAGATAAAGCTCCAAAATCTGTAAAAGTCAGTACAACTTCTGCAGTATCACATGGTATATTGCACTGTAACAACATATGCTTCACTATTTTGTGCAGCTGACTGCACCTCCAGAATGTCAATTTTAGCACCAAAATGTGTGTAATATTATTCGATCCAGATGGACTAAGGTGAACTCAAACAAACATCTAGCACAAAACAAAATCATCTGAGAAATCAGCAGGAAGATTACAAATTCAAGGGCATCCAATTAATGCTAGCCAAATTGTAAGAAAAATACATTTTTTAATATGAATTTATTTAAACACCAGATGTCTTTTTGCCAAATAAGATTGCCAGCTGAGGAAAACAAGTACTTTTATATCTGCTCAATGTTGGTTGGCAAAATACATATTTAAAGCCATTGAAGCCTTGTTAGTAGATGTTCTCTGAGTAAAACAGAAAGGAATAGAGCTAAAGATCATATTTCCCATTTAAAGTGGGAAAAAATCCACTCCCATCAAATGGGAAAGCATACAAAAAGTATATTTGGCATTTGCATCTGAATTCCCAAACATGGAAAATACAATAGCAGCAACAACACAGCAAGGATCAAGAAACAGAAATTCATGGTAACGGTAAACTTGCTTGTTACAAATGAGAGTGGCTAAGGCAAGATTGCATGATTAAGCTGAAAGCTAGGGTTTACAGCTTTGCTTTAAGGGCTGTTCCTCAGTTTTCAGCTCAATTTTCAATGCACCTGATTTGATACAGAGAGATGTGGGTAACATTTCAAATAAGGATTTTTGAGAGTGTTTTTCTGGAATCATTTAGAGCAAATTGTTCGTTTATCTCTTGAATCATTTCTTTAACAACCACATTGTCCATAGAGGTAATTTCCACCAGTAATCTTAAACCTTTCCTCAACAATTTGGAAACAAAAGACAAGACTCTTTTATGACCACCTAAAATATTGTTCAATTTATTTGTTTTCCTTTATTTTATTCACTGATGATCAAGGAAAAATATTCTGCAGATTTCAAAATTTAGGCCAGATCATACTGGTCCACTCCTCACACCCACAATTTCTAATGGCCTAATCATACCTGCACTTAACTGGACTGAATGTGGAGAGGCTCTCTCCCATCACATTTAAGAGTGCCGCAGTGTGACCTGCAAGGAACAGAGCATAATGTACTATAGTGAGCAAATGTTTCCTCCGAAAGATCCCTGACAGTTTTTGATAGTTTCCTGATTGGTTGGTGCATCAAGGGATATGGTGAGAGGACAGGTGTATGAGTTGAATGAAATCCGAGACCAGCCATGATGAAATGACAGAGTGATCTTGATGGCCTGAATGGCCTAATTCTGCTCCTGTGTCAAATGGTCCTATGTTGTGGGTATTACTGAGCTGCAGTTGAGAAAAGATCATAGTTGGGAGCTGAACATCCAAGAATACACTTTATATTAAAAACAAAGGCAGGTAGAAAGAGGGGGTGGGGTGGCTCTGCTGGTAATATTGAAATCAAATTCCTAGAAAGAGATGACATAGGAAAGGAAGATATAGAATTCTTGTAGATAGTTAAGAAACAGCAAGGGTAAAATCTCCCTGATGGGAGTTAGTAACCAGCATGGGGATACAAATTACAAAGGAACATAAAGAAAACATCTAAAAAGGGCAATGTTACAATCGTGATGGGCAATTTCCATCTGCAGGGAGAATGAGAAAATCAGGTTAATGCTGGACCCTAAGAGAGGGAACTTGTAGAATGCTTATATGATGGCTTTTTAGAGCAGCTTGTGGTTGAGCCCATCGGGGCAAAGACAATTCTGAATTGGTGTTGTATAATGAACCAGATTTGATGAGGGAGTTGAAGGTAAAGGAATCCTTAGGAGCCAGTGATCATTATATGATAGAATCCACCCTACAATTTGAGAGGGTGAAGATAAAGTCAGATGTATCAACATTACAGTACAATAAATGTAATTACAGAGGCATCAGACCCCCACAATCCAGGCCATGCACTCTTCTTGCCAATACCGTCGACTGGGGTTACAGGAGCCCACACCACCAGATTCAGGAACAGTTATTACCCAGAAACCATCAAGCTCCTGAACCAGATGGATAACTTCTCTCACCTCAACTCTAAAATGATTAAACAACCTATAGGCTCACTTTAAAGGACTCTACAACTCATCTACCATGACTTCTGGCTCCCCTTTGAGAATGCTATAAACCCAATTTGAGACATCTCTGACCCCAGCCCCTGGGTTTCTTTTTCACATCCACATAATCTTGTCTACTCCACTAACTATGGAATCTTCTATCAGTACTGCACTCTTCTTCTCCCACCTTCCTTTATGAGTCACAAAGCCAGATCAGTGCCAGAGACCCTGTTGCTGTGGCTCCCCCCAGTAAGGTTGTTCCCACAGCAGTATCCAAAGTGGTATACTTATTATTGAGGGGAATGTTTACAGGGGTACTCTGCCTATTAGTACTGGCTGCCCAATCCCTTTCCTTCCCCTGACAGTCACCCAGGTTCCTCCCTCCTGCAACTCAAGGGTAACTACCTCCCTGCAGCTCCTATCTATCACTTCTTCATTCTCCCATATGAGCCTAGCTTAGGGGTGGGCAAACTTTTTGACTTGAGGGCCACAAAGGGTTCTAAAATTTGACAGGGGGGCCGGACCAGGAGCAGATGGACGGAGTGTTTTGGTAATACACCTCATAAGAGAAAATAAAATATCATGGGATATGTAGAAAACATGTGCTTTAATTTCAATTGAAAATGAACAAATGCATTACAACAAAATATCTGTCTTTGAAGTCCTATGGTATTTAGCTATTTATTGAAATGACTTTTAATATGCTGAAAATTAAATGAATAAAATACAGCTTTTTTTAAATAGTAACAGTTATTATTTTAAAGCACTGAAAATTCTGTTATCCTTCAAGATATTATCATCATCACTCTCCTCCTGACTGTCTTTATTTCAAAAACCGTAGGAGATGCAGGTCTACTTGTCCTGCTCCTTCTTATTCAATTGCCCCCGTGCCAAAACTCAACAACGACCCGCAGAATGACAAAGCAGGGAGAGTGCGCCGGTATGCAGAGCTCTGTGCTCGCAAATCCCCGCAGGCGATCTCTCTTAGCCGGAACGCTGGCTAATTGTGAGCCGGTTCGGATGTGCCAGGAAATGGGTCGCCACAAGGTCACAAAGTAAAGCGCAAATGTGGAGTAATACGCTGCACCTCAACAAAGGTCAATGTATATAGAGTGCGTCATCTATTGGGAAAACGCCAGAACTGCGGGGAGAAGACGTTAACAAGGTTTATTAATATAATTTCATCAAGTTCTGCGGTCCGGATTAAAAAGCTTAACGGGCCGCATATGGCCTACGGGCCGTAGTTTGCCCATGCCTGGCCTAGCTGCATCTCCAGTTCCTTAACGTAGTCTCTAAGGAGTTGCAGCTTGATGTACTTTGTGCAGATGTACTTATAAGGGAGACTAGGGGTCCCCCAGAGTTTGCACATCTCACACAAAGAATATACCATAACTCTGGTCCCATCCAAGCACACTAGCTATGTACTAATAGACAGAGAGAAATAAATACTTAGTAGAGACTTACTTAGAACCTCCGCCTGTTCTTGCCCAAGCTTGTCCTTGCTGAAGCCTGTTGAGCCAAAGACTGCCACTCTAACACCAGCCAGCTCCAACAATGACTCTTCACTTACACATCCCTTTTTTTCATTGACTCAAATAAAACTCACTCCCAATGAGACTTGTTTTTTTTCCACATGGTTCCACCTTGCAACAATGTCTCTCTCTCAATCGCTACTTCAAATTAGAATACCCATTTTCGTCTACCTTTCTATTTTAATGCATTTTAATGGCAAAGTATATCACATTAAAAACAGTAAAACTTCTACTACAGGTTCTTAACATACTATCCCAGATCTGCATTAATAAAAAATAAGTGACTGGAAACATTAACATTAACAAAGGACAAAAAACTCAAAAACAAATCACCTGCTTCTAGTCTGTAGATAATAATAATCCATTCAATAACAGAAGTAGGATCAAATTTTGAATTTAAAACATAATTTGGAAGTAACTTAACTATATTCCAAAGTTGTTACCAAAATGGATTTTTTGCATTCATTTGTCGAACTGTATGCCAGAATCCATACTCACTGATGTAGACATATTTACATAAATTATATGCTCAAGTCCAAGTGAAATGCAGTGCATAAAAAACTAACTCAGCTTAAATAATATTCCATAACACTTCTCATCAGACCTGCTTCTCTTCCAGATCTATTATATTAGTGTGGCCAATAACTCCTGTACAATGCTTCAGTGTCTGAGATCCAAGTCTCACAACATTGTTAGGAGAATTCAATGGTGGAATTATATCCCAGATTAACAAAAGGAAGGATTACGAGTGTTCTGATAATAAAGGAAAGTTGGCTGGCAGTGGCAAACAGGAGTGAACAGAAAATCTGGAAGTTATATTTTTTTCAATTTTTATCAAATGTACCTGCTTTGCCTTCAAATAATTTGATAGCTGCAGCTGTTCATGTGGACCGAAGTCTAGATAAGACTATGGGAATTAATATTTAATATCTACAGACTATCATATCTTTAATGAAGTAGTTTATAACATGAAATAAAATTTTCCATAATACTTGTTCCAAATGGTCATGAATTAAAAACATTCCAAGAAAATCTTTAGTGATATGCATAGATTTTTAAAAAACGATGAATTTTCCTCACATTTAAACTGCTACTTAGGCTAATCCCCAATTACATTTCAAGAGGTTGGAAAACAAATTTCAACCATAAATTTTTGCACAAATTAATTGTAGTAATGTGGAACCTGCAATCTTAAAAGAGAAAGATGGAATACTTAGAAGGCTGAGGAACATGAAATCTTGCAACAAGTGGTATAATTCGTGATAAATATAGCCTTTTTTAAACATAAAGATAGGTTTCATATACCAGTCTGCATAAAATACAGTCACTGCCAGTATATTTACAACAATTAAAAGTTGAATTGAGAAGAACAGAAGTGATTCATATTTCAAATGCCACAGGATTCCTGTAGAGGGCATCACAGACTGGATTTCAATAATATCCACAGTGTACACTGAGAAATTGAAATTGCTAAGAGTAAGGTGAATGCCAGTGTTATTCATTTCCAGCTGACTTCAAGATCCAATCTGCTTTGTTACTTATTTAGAATAAAGAAGAAAATAGGAAATCCTGAGGAGAGGAGATTATAAAAATTGAAAAAACAATTAGATTAAAACTGTGCTTTACTTTTCACATACAGTAGGTATCATACCAAACAATCGGTAATTTTTCATTAGATAATGGGAGAAATTGAAGTGTTCAATACATTTAACAAAACATTTTGTGAAAGATAAGAAAATTAAATTCCTGAAGGAACTAAAAGCCTTTTACACCTTCTTGGCATTTTCCTATAAATAGCAAACAACCAAATACTGTAAGCAGTGTTTGGAAAAGGAAGAAAGCAACTACTGTACATGGACTAAAAGTATTATATGATAAAGGAAGTACAAGTCATGAGCAGGGCTTCACCATCATTTAAAAAAGGAACATTCCCTGAATCTTATCTCTTTCCTCTACTTAGCTGTCCATCACCATTCATGGTCGTAAGTGGCAAAACAACATAACTTTGATTTGACCTCATTTGGGGAATGATTTAATTTTATCTTTTGCAGGCCACATCAACTGGGTGGCATGCTAGACAGTGAGATTACAGATTGAAGCGGTATATATTTCTGCTGCTCGTGTATAGATCCAGCAAATGGTTTAATAAGAAAGAGGTCAACTAGGTTTCAACAAATCAGATAATCTCATCACAAACTCAGCCGGAAAGCAAAGTCCTTCATAGCTTAGTCACTTCACTCAATGGCAGTTCATTTGTTGTTCAGTGTGCATCTTTCAAAGGGTATTCAACATCGACAAGACAAAATCTGCAGATGCTGGAAATCAATGTAAGACACACAAAACGCTGGAGGAACTCAGCAGGCCAGACAGCATCTACAGAAAGTGTAGACAAATGGCATTTCAGGCTGAGACCTTTTCAGCTCACCGTGTCAGTGCCATTTAGAAAAAAACACTCCAACCTAATTACACCTCCTGCACTAGGAACATGTAGATTGCAATTCTTCAAGTATGGATCCCAGTAAATAAGTCCTTCCAGTGCATCCAGGTCCTTTGGGTTGATCAAGTCTGCTCTCAGTTGTTCCAAAGAAAACAAACATAGCTTTTCCCTTTTTACTTCATCGCTGCAGCTTTTCACTCCAGGCAACATCAGCCAAAATCCCTCTTGCACTCTCTCCAGACCTGTACTGATGCTCAAGATATGATCAAACCAGCATTGACTACAGTTCTAATGTAACTCCGCAGTCTTTTATTCTTTTTCTTGGCTAATAAAACAGAACAATCTACATGACTTTCTAATCCTTTATTGTCTACATCCTCAAGAATATATTGATCTCCACACTCATTTTTTCTCTGCACACTCAATAACCTATTTATTGTATGCTCCAAATACTTTAATTAGATTAGTTCAAGTTTGTCATTCAATTGCACACATGTATACAGCTAAATGAAACTGCATCCCCCTAGGACCAAGGTGCAAAACACAGTCCATACAGTCACACACAGCACATACATTATAGCTATGACAGCAAATCCAGTCACAAAAAATTAATACTAACACACCTGAAAGGCAGGGCCTGAAGATTGATAGTGCATGGATGTTGTCCTGGAGCCAAGTTTCTGCTGCAACAAGCACGTAGCAGTTTCTCATCTTACGTTGCGTCAGCTGCAAGTGAAGGCAATCCAGTCTGTCTTCCAGAGAGCCAGCACTGAGAAGAGGGGTCAGCCACCAAACCAGCACAGATTCCAGCACATCCACAATGCCTCCAGGGCCTCCTTCCCTGTGTGGCTGTAACAGGCAATGCTACGGTATGAGGATGTGTTCACACAACAACTGAGGCCACACGGTTCTCCTGCTAATGTATTTTATATTACTAATGTTTAACAGGGTTTTGCAATCAAAAAGAAAATGCTTAAGACAAAAATTTGCACATTTGAATTGCACACAGTTTCCGATGCCTTCTTCCCTGAATAGATGTGGCAGGTGACGACGCATTATGCAGTTAGCCTATGCTGTTCAGCTCCTCTATTACCCAGTAACTCATAAGTGAGGTGAACTTACAGTATTTGTGCTCTTATTATCCAGCGGTATCTTGTGACCAGAAGACATAAAGGACGAACAATTACACCAATGGTTGAACCTGGAGAGGCCACTGTGACCAAGTGTGCCACCATATTATCGGATTAGATACTAGATACTTCTATGCCCAATTTTCTTAAATCTTTGAAGTCTGAAGCTTTCTCCCTTAGTGTCAACCACAAAATTATTTTCAGTACCATCTGCAATCTTTCATATCCTGCTCAATATCTGAATCTAAATCATTACTATACCCATCAACTATTAGCCTTCACTGTTGTAGTAAGCCAAGTTTAGATCCAAGCTCATGGGTTGCTATCTTTTTTTGAATATCACGTTTATTCCCATGGGCATAGAAACCCAGTGTATAGATGACATGAAAATTTGTTGCTTGCAGCAACACAGTACATTTACCAGCTCGTCACCCGTCTAAACTCAGTTAGAATACAGGAAAACATTTGCCTTTGTAGCTACCTGCTCAAAAAATTCAATCAGTTAGAGAGCACTCTTCTTCAATAAACCTACATTGACTATTCCTGATTCCTCTGTGTCTTTCTAAATAATCCTTTAAAATGATTCCATAAATTATCCACTCCCTTGGTCTGTAATTATTTGGTTTATTCCTTCTTTCCTTTTTAAACAATTATGTAATATTAGTATCCTCTAAGCATCTGACATAAGTTCTATCATTAGGCAAGATTGGGAACTTCCAGTTTTCCTCCCTTGCTTTCGTTACCTGTCTGGTTTCTACTTTTTTTGAGCTTCAAAGTTGTCAAACTGCTTAACAATTCCTCTTTTACTACATTTATTCAATATTTCATACTTGAGGACCTTAGCAGCAGAATCAGTTTCATTCTCTGCCTTTGTGAAGTTAGCTGCAAAGTATTCATTTGAAACAATTTGCATATCTTTGCAACTCACGAGCTGACTTTTGGGCCTTTATGGATCATACTGTTTCCCAAGTATTTTGTTGATTTTGCACTTGAAAAACATTGTTGGATTTATTTTGATTTTATTTGTCAGTATTGTTTCATATTCTCTGCATTTCTATTTTTAATGTAACTTTCTACACTTAGTATAACCTCTCAGGCTTTCTGATATATAAGGGTCTTGGTGTCATACACGTTAGTTATCAACCATCGTACCATAAAAGCACCTGATCATCTAAAGCGGCCCAAATTCTGAGTCCAACATTTTTTGTGGGATCAAGTTTCCAAAAATCTCTGGAATCTCCTTCTCAAGAAATCTCCTATTAATCAAAGACTAAATTTCCCTCAAGTAACCGGTTACAATCAATAAGATCTACTTCTGTTAAATCGCTCCAGTTTAACAGAAATGGCTCATGCTCTACTTGCTTTATACCTTTGAATGTGTAGCTAAGTACAAAGCTAATGCCATATTTAAGTTTGCTGATGCCATTCTTGTTGTTGGCTGAATCCTAGGTGATATCTAACTGGTACACAGGAGTAAGTTTGAAAGTGTAGTTGAATGGTGCCACAGCAACAACCTATCACTCGTCACCAGCAAAACCAAAAAGCTGATCATCAATGACAAGAGAAAAACGCTAGATGTCTATCAGCCAGTCTTCATTAGGGGATTGGAAGTGCAGAGGAGCAGTAACGTTAAATTCATTGGCATTACCATATCAATTGGCAGGACCAGCACTTACGTGCCATTACCAAGAAGGCATGAAGTGCCTCTATTTTCATAGAAGTTTAAGTAGATTCAACAAGTCATCTAAAACTTAGCCAAACTTCAATAGATGAACAATGGAGAATATCCTGACTGATTGTATTACTGCCTGATATGGAAACACCAATACCCAAGAATGCAAAGAAAATGTTAGATACAATCAGGTCCATCACAGGCAAAGCCCTCGCCACCATGGAGCATATTTACAAAGAATGCTGCCACAAGAAAGCAGCACCCATCATCAAGTATCCCCACCATCCAGGACATGCACTCTTCTCACTATTACCATCGCCAGGGACGATAGGAGCTCACACCACCAGATTCAGGAACAGTTATTACCCAACAACTATCAGGCAACCTACAGTCTCACTTTCAAGTATTCGACAACTCATGTTCTCACTATTTTTCATAATTTCTATTGTCTTTAATTATTCTCCTGTAAATGCGTGCAAGAAAATTGCGAGGTGACATAGACATGCCTACTTTGATAAAACATTTTCTTTGAATTTAACTTTTTAATTTTCTCTTTTATTTTATCTGACCTTTTCCAACATTATTCTAAATTTAAATTTAACTGAACCATGATGATCACCAGCAAAAAGGCTGCATTTTCTAAAAGAAAGAAATGAATTGCAGTCCTTCCACTCCTGAAATATATTGGCTGAGAACGTTCTCCAGAAAAGGATGTTAAGAACTCTGTGCCCTCAATCTTTTATGCTGACTGTCCAACAGCCGGAAAGAGTTGTCAGAGATCTGAGTAAATGAGCTTGGCCAAAACTAGTTAGTAAAAACAATTGCATCCTGACTGGTTCCATTTGGCAAAGCAATTCAAACACACAGGAATGTAAAAAGCTACTACTTCCCTTCAATTATTCAGTTCTTGAACCAACTGGCACAATACTAACAACTACAGTTTAGCAACACTATGACTGCTTTGATCATTTTGAACTAAAATGGGCATTTTTTTGTTCTATGTTCTTACTTGTAAAAATTGTGTATTATTTTTGTTTAATTTTATGCTTGTCATATAAGTGGTGTCTATAATGCTGGAGTTGGTACTTTATTCATTGCACGCATGTATACTTGAGGCTACAACAATAACCTCAGCTTTGACTAAAGGTATCATGAACAATTTTATTTCAGGAAAACACCAAATTCCTGTTGTGTCCAGTGCCTGGATTGGGTAGCATGCCTTATGAGAATAGGTTGAGTGAACTTGGCCTTTTCTCCTTGGAACAGCAGAAGATGAGAGATGACCTAATGGAGATGTATAAGATGATGAGAGGCATTGATTGTGTGGACAGTCAATAGGCTTTTTTCCCAGGGCTAAAATGGCTAACACAAGAGGGCACAGTTTTAAAGTTGCCTGGAAGTAGGTACAAAGGATACGTCAGGGGTAGGTGTTTTGTGTGGTGTTTTTTTAATTTTTTTTTACACAGAGTGGCAAGTGCGTGGAATGGGCTGCCAGTGACAGTGGTGGAGGCAGATACGATAGGGTCTTTTAGAAGACTCCTGAATAGGTACATGGAGCCTAGAAAAATAGAGGGCTATGGGTAACTCTAGGTAATTTCTAAAGTAAGTACATGTTTGGCAGAGCATTGTGGGCTGAAGGGCCTGTATTGTGCTGTAGGTTTTCTATGTTTCTGTACCAAGTGGCAAGATTAATCAATCTGCTGTAATACATCTACAATGAGCTGACAATGTTTTACTGTTCACTGAAAGGAGAACAAATTCAATTCATCAAATTACCACCCAATCGATCCACTCACAATCAGCAGCAAAGGGAAGGAAAGAGTAATTGACAATTCTATTGAGCATCTTAATCCCCTTTCACCAGCTCATTAGAGCCCAGTTATGAATCACTAGCACAACTTGACTGAAGCTCAGACCAAAGAGCTACTTGCAATGATTGAAGTGAATGTGACAGTTCTAGACATCAGACAGAATTTGGTCAACTGTTGTACCAAGCACCTCAAATAAAACAATTCAACAAAAACCAAAGGAGAAAACAGTGATAGTTATTTTCATACCTCGTACAAAGGAAGATAGGTGTAGGTATTGAATACGAGTTCTCCCAGCACCAGAATACCAATGCAAGAATCCCTCACAGTAGTGTCCCAGATCCAACCATCTGCTTCATCAAAAACCTTCCTTCCATCACAAGATCAGGATGTTAACTGATGATTGCACAATATTCAATTCCATTTACAACTTATCTGTCTATGCCTGTCTGTAGAAAACCAATATAGTTCTACAGCAAAGATGGGCAAGTGACAATTAAACATTTGAATCATAAATGTGCCAGGCATTAACTATTGCCACAAGAGTCTAAGTGCTCTTCTCTGACATGGGTTTGGGATCTATCCTGTACCTTATTTTAATTTATAGGATAAGGAAGCTGCTGGCATTTCTATTTCAGTCTGAATGTTTATGATCCTGGTCAATTTTCTGAAGGCAATTTTAAGAACTCTGTAATTTTTATCAAATAGCAAACACAAAATTGACTGGAAGATACACAGTCCTTAGGTAACTGAATTTATAATCAAGAAGACTAGATAAATAATCTGATATTATCCCTCCACAACAGCTTGCAAATTTGAGTTGATGGCATCCGCCAGTCTTGTGAGACCATGGATCTGTACCTGGAATGGTTTCCAGGGCGCAGGCCTGGGCAAGGTTGCATGGAAGACCAGCAGTTGCCCAAGCTGCAAGTCTTCCCTCTCCATGACACCAATGTTGTCCAAGGGAAGGGCAAGGGCTGATTCAGCTTGGCACCAGTGACGTCGCAGGAGTTGCCAGAACGAGGTTGAAGGCAACGTCAGACTGCCTTAGGGTCTCCAGCTCCAGATTTGTCCTCAGGGTTTACTCCCAAAGCCTTTCCCATAAGTGGGTATGGCTGCAAGGCAGCGGAGGTTTGAAATCAGAGTTTTCCCTTTCTTAGATGGACTGCCTTCCCAGGCCAACGAGCTCTATCTACCCAAAGTACTGGTTTTAAGGCGCCAGGACTGTTCTTCGCTCTTTCTCCTGTCAGTAAAGACAGCTCCGCTGAGCTTAGAGGCTTAGCCACATGAGAAGGCCAGGAGTTGGACTTGATTGTCAGAGGCTATTTGAGGTGCATGCCGTGAGCAGCACTTATAGGTAGTGGGAGCTTGTCCCCACTACCTCTGCTCGGCTTGACAACCTTGGAACCCAAATTTGAATATCACTATTAAAATCTAGAAAATTGATAGTCATGGCTGTAAAGCTTGCTGTAAAATTATGAGTATGGTTAATAAATTTGGAGACAACTTGCAAATTTGTGGTGTCATCGATAGCGAAGGTGGTTATCCAAGGACCTGGGGACATAATTCAGCTAGAAAGTTGGACAGATGTGGGCAAATGAAATATAAAATGTATGATATAATGCAGTTCGAGCAGTCAAATTCTAGTAAGGCAATTAGAGTAAATGGGAGGGGGGCTTAGAGGCATTTATGGACAGAGACACCTTAGGGTGCAAATCCACTGCACTTTTAAAGTGTTTTCACAAATATATAAGGGAGGGAAAAGCATTTGGCATGTTTGTTTTCATGAACCAAGGCATTTAGTGCAATCATTGGTACAATATTGTGCAAAAGTCTCAGGCACATATGCACAAAATACATAAAATTACTACAGTACTATGCAAAAGTCTTAGGCACCCTGGCTATATATACATGCCTAAGACTTTTGCACAGAACTGTACATCATGTTGCAGCTGCACAAAGCATTAGTTAGTTCACACTTAAAAGTATCGTGTACATTTCCGGTTACCACACTATACTAATGGAGAAATTGTAAAAGAGGTTCAGCAGAATGTAACCAGGAATGGAGACTGAAATTCCAGGAGGACATTGGATAGGTTGGGTTTATTCATTTGGAATATAGGAGGCTGACTGGCGATCTTATGGAGGCTAATAAAATTATGGGGGTGATAGATATGATAGATAATCAGAATCTTTTTCTTCGGAAAAGGTAAGTCTAGAACTGGAGTGCACAGGTTTGAAGTGAGAGTACAGAAACATTAAGGAGATCTGCTGGGTAAGATTTTCACATAAGCACCAATAAATAAATAGAACAAGTTGCCAGAAGAAGCAATAGATGCAGGTACAATCACAAAATTTAAAAAGACATTTGGGTAATTACTTGATTAGGAAAAAGCTAGATGGTTATAGACCTAATGCGGGTAAACTGATTTAGTATAGATGGGCATTAGGGTCAGCAGGACGAGGTGAGCCCATTTTTGTACTGCAGCAAAAAAAAAAATCAGGTTTGATTGGATCCACTTTAAATCAGCAATAATTTGGTTACTGGTTGAACTGACCTCTGAAAAGGCCTAGCTTGTCACTCGGTTAAAATTTCTTGAGGGCATCCG
Organism: Hypanus sabinus; assembly: GCF_030144855.1. NCBI lineage: Eukaryota > Metazoa > Chordata > Chondrichthyes > Myliobatiformes > Dasyatidae > Hypanus > Hypanus sabinus. Next base: position 40,323,247 of record NC_082716.1, on the reverse strand, counting down.
GGAATGAATTTCCAGAAATATCCCATGAAGGAGAAGGTCAGATGTCGGTCAATCTTCCACCCATATTCGCTCACCATAATACCCCCTATTCTGTGCTTAATTTTTGTGCCAGAGGAGAAGGCCTGAAAGTGAGATAATATGAATGATGGCTATACTTCAAGCCTATAAACTTAAAAGAATCTTGGAAACAAAATTAAAATTTGTTACAACCGAATTTGTAAGATTTGGCTTGTAAAGTCTCTCCATTAAATCAAACTTTCTTCCAAGTCTTATCTTGATCAGACATAACGAAAGATTTTCAAATCAGTTTGTCTATCAATACATGTCCAGTAATTTTAAGTAGGAACACACTGCTGCATTTTCTTTCCCAAGCCTAGCTATGCGAAAGGCACTAGATTTGGCAATGTAGCAAGAATCCTGCATGACTTTTGGCTTATTATTTTGCTTATATGAAGTAGGTAGGCAACTTTAAAAATACACACAGGTTTTAATATGTCAGATGGTGATGAGCAAAACTGCAGTATTAATCTGTTCTATTGCCAGATTCTCAAGTCACATCCTGCAACAGCCATATTTAAGTAGTACCTGCCATAACAGTAAAGTTCATTTACTGTACCAATGAAATAATTTGCTAATAAAAGGTAATTACTTTAATGAAATATTAACTCATTTCCCTCTCCGCAAATGCTAGCTGAACTGCTGAGCACTTCCAGGATTTGCAGTTATTAAAATCCACTAAATTTGATCTCATTTACATTGGGTAAGCTAGAGCAGTTAATTATAGTGTGGTGATGGACAGATACCAGCTGGGTGTCATCAATTACAGCTTATGTTAGTGCTTGCGTTGCTAAGCAGTAGAATACTTTTGAGATAGAGATTCAGTATTAAGGTCTACTGCCATAATTCAACTGTATTCATGGAGTCATATGCAAACTCTGATTTATTAAAGGTGTTTTACTTAGCCAAAATGATTCATTAATTCACAAATCGACTGTGATTATATTATCTGTCCGAATTTTCTTTTATTTGTTCAATTCCAGCTGCTTCCCTGAGTTTTTAACAATGCCAACAATTGATTGATGCCACTTTAATTCTCCATCATCGCTCATATAATTAACAGCTGAAGGATGCAACTTCAATCAACTTATATGTTTAATACCAATGAGGTCCAATTCTGTTACAATATCTTGGTTGTATTTATGTTAGGAAAGCCATAACAGGATAGTGCGTTTTATCTTATTCTGGTGCAATGCATTATGTAATAATTTGATCTGTATATACAATATGCAAGGCAAGCTTTTCATTACATCTTGGTATGTGTAAAAATGATAAACCAATTCCAATACCAGTAACATCCTAACATAGTTAAACATAACATTGAACAAAAGTGCCCACTTCCCATATCTGCTCTCATGGACTCCATTAGTACTTGGAGGTCACAGAAAGCCTTGTGGGTACAGAATACGCCAGAAGTCTCTGCAACAAGCACTTTGATAATCCATATGCTCAGAAATTAAAGTTCAAAGTAAATTTATTATCAAAGTACATATATGTCACCATACACGACTTTGAGATTTTCTTGTGGGCATACTCAGTAAATCAAAGAACCATAATAGAATCAATGGAAGACTGCACCCAACAGGGCAGAGACACAACCAATATGCAAAAGACAACAAAACATGCAATACAAAGGAAAAAAGAAACAATAATAATAAATAGGCAATAAGTATCAAGAACGTGAGATGAAGATTTTTTGAAAGTGAATTTGAATGAAGCTTAAGGTTTGAGACCCTGATGGTTGACTGTGACTGAACCTGCTGGTGTGAGTCCTGAGACTCCTGTATGTTCTTCCACATGGCAACAGCAAAAAGAGAACAAGACCTGGATGGTGGGGATCCATGATGATGGATGCTGCTTTCCCGCAAAGGCGTTCCATGTAGATGTGATCAATGATGGGGAGGGCTTTATCCGTAATAGACTGGGCCGTATCCACTTCTGCGTGTGGAATTTTTCATTCAAGGACATTAGTATTTCCATACAGGCTGTAATGCAGCCAATCAATATACTCTCCACCACACATCCATAGAATTTTGTCAAAGTTTTAGATGTCACGCCAAAACTTCACAAACTTCTAAGGAAGTAGAGGACCTGCTGCAGTTTCTATGTAATTGCACATTCATGCTGGGCCCAGGACAGATCTTTGGAAATGATAACACCCAGGACTTTAAAGTTTCTGACCCTCTCCACCTCTAATCCCTCGATGAAGACTGGCTCATAGACTCTGGTTTTCTCCTCCTGAAATCAATAACCACCTCCTTCAATTTGCTGATAATGAGCGAGAAGTTTCTGTTGTGGCACCACTCAGCCAGAGTTTCAATCTCCCTCCTCTATGCTGATTCATCACCACCTATGACAGTGGTGTTTTCAGTTAACTTAAGCACAACATTGGGGCTGTACTTAACCAAGCAATCCATAAGACCATAAGACATAGGAGCAGAATTAGGCCATTTGGCCCATCGAGTCTGTTCCACTATTCAATTATGGCTGATCCTTTTTTCCCCTCCTCAGCCAAACTCCCCAGCTATCTACCCATAACCTTCAATGCTGTCCAATTAAGAACCGATCAAGCTCTGCCTTAATTATACCCAACAACCCGACCTCCACAGCTGCCAGCGGTAATAAATTCCACAAATTCACCACCCTCTGGCTAAGAAATGTCTCCTCATCTCTGCTTTGAATGGATGCCCCTCTATCCTGAAGCTGTGCCCTCTTGTCCTTGACTCTCCCACCATGGGAAACATCCTTTCCACATCTACTCTATCTAGGCTTTCCAAAATTCAAAAGATTTCAATGAAATCCCCCCTCATCTTTATAAATTCCAGCGAGTACAGACCCAGAATAATCAAATGTTCCTTGTATAATAAGCCTTTCAATTCGAAGAATCATCCTTCTGAATCTCTCTGAACCTTCTCCAATGCCAGCACGTCTTTTCTAAGATGAGGAGCCAAAACTGTTCACAACACTCAAGTTGAGGCCTCACCGGTGCCTTATAAAGCATCAGTATCCCTGCTCTTGTATTCTAGACCTCTTGAAATGAATGCTAACATTGCATTTGCCTTCACACCACTGACTCTACCTGCAAGTTAACCTTCAGGGTGTTCTGCACAAGGACTCCCAAGTCCCTTTGCATCTCAGATATTTGGATTTTCTCCCTGTTTAGAAAATAGCATGCACATTTATTTCTACTACCAAAGGGCATGAGCATGCATTTTCCAACACTATATTTCATTTGCCACTTTCTTGTCCATGCTCCTAATCTGTTTTTAAGTCCTTCTGTATCCAACCTGTTCCCTCAAAAATACCTGCGCCTCCACGAATCTTTGTATCATCTGCAAACTTGACAACAAAGCCATCTATTTCATCATCTAAATCACTGACATACAACATTAAAAGAAGTGACCCCAACACTAACCACTTTTAGTAGCAGAACACCACTAATCACCGGCAGCCAACCAGACAAGGATCCTTTTACCCCCACTCACTGCCTTCTAGTCAGCCAACCATGTTAGTAACTTTCCTGTAATACCATGGGCTCTTAACTTGGTAAGCAGCCTCATGCATGATGCCTTGTCAAAGGCATCTGTAAGTCCAAATATAAAACATCCACTGCATCCTCTTTATCAATCATACTTAAAATCTCCTTAAAGAACTTCCAACAGGTTGGTCAGGCAAGATTTTCCCTTAAGGAAACCATGCCAACTTTGTGCTATCTTGTCCCATATCACCCAGTATTCCATAACCTCATCCTTAACAATTGACTCCAACATCCTCCCAACCACTGGGGTCAGGCTAACCGGTCTATAATTTCCTTTCTGTTGCTTCCTCCTTTCTTAAAGAATGGAATGACATTTCCAATTTTCCAGTCCTCTGGCACAATGCCAGAGTCTGATGATTTTTGAAAGATCATTTCACACAATCTCTATCACTACCCCTTTCAGAACCCTTGGGTACATTTTGTCTGGCCCGGGCGTCTTATGTACCCTTGGGTTTTTCAGCTTTTTGTTCACCTTCTCCATTGCAATAGTAACTGAACTCACTTCACTACCCTCACTCACTCCACTTCAATATCTGGCACACTGCTAGTGTCTTCCACAGTGAAGACTGATGCAAAATACTCATTTAGTTCATCAGCCTTCTCCTTGTCCCCTGTTATTATTTCTCCAGTCTCATTTTCTATTGGTCCTATATCCACTCTCATCTCTCTTTTTTTACATACTTGAAAACGCTTTTACCATCCACTTTGATATTGCTTGCTAGCTTGCTTTCATATTTCATCTTTTCCCTCCTGAAGATTCTTCCAGTTGCTCTTTGTAGGGTTTTAAAAACCTTCCAATCCTCTGTCTGCCCACTAATTTTTGTTTTGTTGTATGCTGCCTTTTGCTTTTACATTAGCTTTGACTTCTCTTGTCAGCCATGGTTGTACTACTGTGCATTTGAGTATTTCTTTGTTTTTGGAATACACGTATCCTGCACTTTCATCATTTTTCCTGGAAACTTATGCCATTGCTGCTCTGTTGTCATCCCTGCCAACACCTCCTTCCAATTTATATTGGCCAATTCCTCTCTCATACCACTGTAATTTTCCTTACTCCACTGAAATACTGCTACATCAGACTTTACCTTCTTCCAATCAAATTTCAAGTTGAACTCAATCATATTGTAATCTCTGCCTCCTAATGGTTCTTTTACCTTAAACTCCCTAATCACCTCTGGTTCATTACATAACACGCAATCCAGTAAAGCTGATCCCCTAGTAGCCTCAACGACAAACTGCTCTCAAAGACCATATCTTGGGCATTCATCAAACTCACTTTTGGGATCCATTTCCAACCTGATTTTCCCCAGTCAGCCTGCATGTTGAAATCTCTCATGACTATCATAACATTGCCCTTTTGACATGCCTTTTCTGTTTCCTGTTGTAATCTGTGGTCCACATCCCAGCTACCGTTGGGAAGCTATATAAACTACCATCAGGGTCCTTTTACCCTTGCAGTCCTTAACTCAACCCACAAGGATTCAACATCTTCTATGTCACATTCTTCTACTGATTTGAAGCCACTTTTTTCCTAGTACAGCCATGCCACTACCTCTGCCCACCTTCTTATACCTCCAATACAATGTGTAACCTTGGATATTCAGCTCCCAACACAACCATCCTTCAGCCATGATTCAGTGATGGCCACAACATCATACCTGACAATCCGTAAAGGTACAAGATCATCCACCTTATTTCTTAAACTCCGTGCACTGATAATATAACACTTTTGAGTACTGCATTTGCTACCCTTTTTTTATTCTGCATCCCTAACACACTAATACTTTACTTGCTGGCTGCAATTAAGTCTTATCATCTGCCTACCCTTCCTGAAGTCTGACTGCAGTCTATCTTTGTTTTTTAACCATCCATCCTATCCTAAGTCCCCTCACTCCGGTTCCCACTCACCTGCCAAATTAGTTTAAACCCTTTCCAAATGCTCTAACAAATCTGCCCACGAAAATATTGGTTCCCCTCAGGTTGAGGTGCAACTCGTCACTTTTGAACAGGTCATACCTGCCCCAGAAGAGAACTCAATGGTCCAAGAACCTGAAGCCCCATCCCTGCACCTGCTTCTCGGCCACAGATTAGTTTACCAGATCATACTGTTTCTACCTTCATTGGCACATGGCACAGGCAGCAATCCAGAAATCACTACCCTGGAGGACCTCTTTCTCAGCTTTCTACCTAGCCCCCTAAATTCACTTTTCAGGACTTCTTTATTTTTCCCTTCCTATGTTACTGGTACCAATATGTACTAAGACATCTGGCTGCTCATCCTCCCTTTCCAAAATGTTGTGAAAATGACCCAAAATGTGTCTGACCTTGGCACCCAGGTGTCCCATTGACGTCCACAGAATCTCCTGTCTGCTCCCCTGACCATTGAGCCCCTATCACTACTGATCCCCTCTTCTGCACCACAGACCTATGCTCAGTGCCAGTAATACTGTCCCCGTGACATTCCCCTGGAAGGTCATCCCCCACAACAGTATCCAAAGCAGTATACTTATTTTTGAGGAGAATGACCACAGGGGTGCTCTGTGCTACCTGCCTCTCCACATTTCCATTTCTACTTTGCGCCAAAGCCTGACACTCCTACGCTCACCAGTGGCCTACTCCCAACAATAGCCACCCAGCATGTCCCTTCTGTACTTTTAAACAAGTGTCGCCAACCTGCAAGAAACCTTGTCACTGCCACTGATTTGACTACAGAACAAGCCAGAATGCCCCAAGTATAAAGCGAGTAGAGAAGGGGCAAAGCACTCAGCCTTGTGGCGCATCTGTGCTAATGGAGAGATTGTGGAGGAGATGTTGCTGCCAATTTGAACTGACTGGGGCCTGCAGGCAAGGAAATCAAGGATCCAATTGCAGAAGGAGGTAATGAGGCTCAGGTCTTGAAGCTCACTGATTAGTTTTGAGGGGATGACAGTATTGAATGCCAAGCAGTAATCTATAAAGATCATGCTGAATCATAAGATCATCTTTGCTGTTCAGGGTTGGGTGTAAAGCTAATGAAATGGTATCTGCTGTGGACCTGTAGGGAAATTGGAGTGGATCCAAGTTGCTTCTCAGACAGGAGTTGATGTGTTTCATCACTGTGGCCTCCAGTGCTACTGGCGATAATCATTGAGGCAGGTGGGTACTCAGACTGTTGAAGCGAGAGGTGAAATAGCAGCGAACACTCCAGCCAGTTGATAACATAGGTCTTTAATACTCAACTGTGTACCCCATCTGGGCCAGATACTTTCCGTGCAGGATGCTCTCACTTTGGCCTCAGAAACAGAAATCACAGGGTCACTGGGGACTTTGGGAGTGTGTGCATTGGCTTGTTCCATTTATGATTGTGGGTCTATAAAATATTAATGCTGCCAAGTGAACAATGATTGGATGTAGTTATCGAAGTATAATGGGAAGCACTTAAAAGATGATTTAAGTATTGGCTTGCACAGAATAGGTGTTTTTTGTTTCTTTGTACCTGATGCCTATGGCAATGGTAAATTGCTAAAATTTTTCTGTTACCTATGGTGAATATAGTGGGAGTGGTAAAAACTCAACTTGACAGCCATGATGCCTTTTAAAATAACTTGCATTATCGGAAGAATAAATTTCATTACTAACTGTAATGGTTATTAACTGCAGAACAGGAAGAACAGCTCCCAATTCGCATATGATGAACAAATTAAGGAAATCATATATAATAAAAAAATAAGGTGTTGGAAATGCTCACAGCAGGTCACACAAAATCTGTGGAAAGAGAATAATGGTAAGGTGAAGACACTTCATTAGAGCACTAATCAACTTAATAGTGTTCCAGCATCGACCTCAAGTTTTGATGGGAGCAGCTAAAATTTTACTTGAGTCTTAACTTCTGCCTTAGATGTAATAAAATTATGTGAAACTTTGATAAGTGAATTTACTCCAATAAGAAAGGAAATCCCTCACATCAAAACGCACACAGCAAATATATTGTTAATTCATTATTGATGTTGGATTCTGAAATAAATACAAAACGTGCAACTCATTATGTTACAATGGAAATAAGAAAAAATATTGAAAGGTGATAACAATGTTTTGGGAGAGTCATTTTGTGTGTTTCTCAGGATTTTCATCTTCTGCAAAATCTCCTTTTTGTGTCGTACCCATTATTTTTATTGCCTCTATTCATTCTACCAATCAAATTTATACAACGATATTTTTCTACATGGGAATTCATCTGGCACATGGCCACCTATTCCAGAGCCTTTATCATCTTTACAACAAGAATTTCCTGTAAAGTAACTGTATGTGCAAGCTTGGTGTCAGCTGCAAATTTTGAAATTGCCCCTTTCACTCCCAACTTATGAAAAAGCAATGGTTCCACTGCTAAAAGTCACCACCATCATTTTCCACCAGTCCATGAAACAATCACTTGTCACAAGTCCAAATGTAGATAAATTTATTGTGTACGTAACTAAGTCTTGTACCTCATGGCTCCAAACTTCATACGAGCCCTTATCAAAAACTTTTCTGAATCCACAATACACTACAACAAATGAAGAGTCCTCACCAACATTCTCTATCACCTCCAGCTTAAAGATTTTACACACTGCAACAAATCAGATGTGCAGTGTTGCATTTTGCTTTAATTCCTGATTCATTTATGCAAGTTCAGGGACCATTCAATTTGTGTCAAAGGCCTCCACAGCCACCCAATACTTTACCGTTTTCAACATTCACATCTGGCATGAAGCAAACCACAAGGGCATTGATAAAATTTATAATTTAACATCCATTTGAGCCTAAGGCTACAAAGCAAGGATAGCTTGTCCTCACCAACCAGCCCATTATCCTCGGTATTCAACACATTATTCTCCACAACTTCCACCATCTTCAATGGTATCGCACCCACCAAACACATCATAACTTCTCCCCCATTCTCTGCAGGATCCACTTCCGACATGATTTTCTTGTTTGTTTGTCCCTCCCCATTAATCTCCTTCCTGGCACATAACCCTTCAAGCGAGGATAATGTTATACCTGCCCATTCATGTCTTCAATCACTTCCATTGAGGGCTCCCAAACAGTCCTTCCAGATGAGGCAACATTTCACTTGTGTATCTGTTACTGTTGTCTATTGTATTTAGTGCTCCCGATGTGACCTCCTCTATGGTCATGAGGCAAACTGTAAATTGGGGCGCCACCTTTGCTCCACCTGTCAAGAGCAGAATTTCCTGAAGGCCAAGGAATAATATGTTGTAACTGCAATGGAACTAAAATGATTGGCCACCATCTTCTGTCACAATGAGGCCACTCTCATGGTGGAAGAGCAACATCTCATCATCTAGTTAGCTTCCAACTTGATGCATGAACATGAATTACTTCTCAATTATTTTCTCTTTTTTTTCTCCCCCCCCCCCCACCTCCACCTTCTCTTTTCTTTCATTCATCACTTAGTTTCTTACCTATTCTCCTCACCTGCCTATCACCTCCCTCTGGTGTCCCTCCTTCATCCCCTTCTCTCATGGTCTACTCTCCTCTCCTATAAGAATCCTTCTTCCCCAGCTCTTTACCTTTCCACCTGACTTCACCTATCATTTTCTATAGCTCATCCTCCTTCCCCCTCCATTCTAACTATTTTATTCTGGCACCTTTCCCCTTTCTTTCCAGTCCTGATGGAAGGTCTTGGCCTGAAATGTTGACTGTTTATTCACTTTCATAGATACTGCTTGACCTGCTGAGCTCCCCCAGCATTTTGTGTGTGTAGTACTGGATTTCCAGCATCTATAAAATCTCTTGTGTTGAGGATAGTTTGATGCCCATCCCACCTTTGGCCCTACCTGCTCAATTGCCACGGAAGATACAACTAGGATAATGAATAAGTGAAAAAGAAATGTGTATTATTGTTGATTCAGTGGTATAGTGCTTTTGCAGTAACAGTATGAATCAGTAAGAGTTAAAATTGCCTACAACTGAAAATTCTACCAAAAGGGAAGCTTTGATAATAGGTGTCACTCTCCAAGCTAAAAAATTTGGGGAAAAAAAACAAAACCAAATAAACTATTGTAAATTCCAAAGTCAGGTGGTTAGTTGTCTTGTTTTAAGAGCACCAAGCACTTATAAATTTCATCAAGGCATTTGACTAAACTCCACTTTTTTAAGAATAAATATTAGAGCACAACAAAAAATGCAAGAGTATCAAGACCAATGCAAATAGATGCCTAGCCTTTGAGTTACGTTTAAATTATTTGAATAACAGAAGACTTAAAGACAAATAAAAAATAATGAGTTAGTAAGCTGCAAAAAAATTTGCACTGTAAAAATACAGGACCATATATAATTATAGGTTCTGTACAACTGCCCAACACTGCACAGATAGTGCAACATTTTAAAATTGCCAAAAATATTAATACAAGTGTTAAAGATCTTGCCCTAAATCACTTTTTCTAAATCAACAGCAAAAATGACAAATGCAATTTCTAAATTATTGCTCTTTCATGTTATTAAATATTTAACAGAAAAGCCAAGCAGTCTTAAATTAGAAGGTGAAATTAATTATACACTGTAAACAAATTTCTTCACCACACACACTGGTCAGGCTCCAATGCTTTTCATGCTGCTTTCTTACCTCCAGTGGAAGGGACTATAATAGGCTTGAGAACTGAGGCTGGTGAATCTATAAAGATTTGAAAAGATGCCCAAAGCAGCACAGTGCTGATTAAGTGGAGCATCTGTATTGCTGGGGACAGTGAGATGATGCATTGTGTTGACTGATAGAGGCGAAGAGATGCACTCAGTGACACCATTTTCTTCAGAAAGGCAGTTTTCAGAAGGCCAGATTCTAACAAAGCATAGTAGTAGAAAATATAATCAATAGAACCATAAAACCATGGAACACTACAGCACAGAAAACAGGCCCTTCGGCCCTTCTAGTCTGTGCCAAAACTTCATTCCACTAGTCCCATTGACCTGCACCCAGTCCATTACCCTCCAGACCTCTCCCATCCATGTATCTATTTAATTTATTCTTAAAACAAGAGTGAGCCCGCATTTACGTCAGATGGCAGTTTATTCCACACTCCCATCACTCTCTGAGTGAAGAAGTTTCCCCTAAACCTTTCCCCTATCACTCTAAAGCCATTTCCTCTCGTATTTATCTCTCCTAATCTAAGTGGAAAGAGCCTACTGGCATTTACTCTGTCTATACCCCTCATAATTTTGTAAACCTCTATCAAATCCCCCCTCATTCTTCTACACTCCAAGGAATAAAGTCCTAACCTGTTCAATCTTTCCCTGTAATTCAACTCCTGAAGACCCAGCAACATCCTAGTAAATTTTCTCTGTACTCTTTCAATCTTACTGATATCCTTTCTATAGTTAAGTGACCAGAACTGCACACAGTAATCAAAGGATTTAGTCTGCTCTCTGAAAAATACTGTTACGATGTTAAGCCAAAGCCACTGAACATTTAAATGAAAAGAGAAATTTGTCATGCTCCAAATCCAAGACCAGTGACCATGAGCATCCAGACATGGAAAAGAAACTCAGAATTCATAGGAAAGTAGTTTGTCTGTAATCTTCAGGTTTTAAAAAATTGTGCTAGAATTTACATTAAAATGTTCTGTCCAATGAAATCTAATTAGACTTGATAGGGAAAAAAATTGACATGGGTTAAGACTAGTCAGAAAATTTTATTTAAAACAATATTTTACAATGGAAGCTGTTGCTTAGCCTTGTTGTGCTTACGACGACACCACTTTAGTTACATATACTAATTTTGGAAGAAAACACATTGTGTGCACTAACAAAAATGCATTTTAATGCATACATCCACTTAACAAGCATCTACAATATTTATATTCAGTTCAAAAAACACATTGCGATCAGACAGTCTGATGCTATTATTTGTTCAAAAGATGCAATTAGCCACCTGAGATGTGCATCAAATTCAAGGGACAACAATTGTCTGAAAAAACAGCTGCTGAAGAAACCTGGCAGCATTGAAAATAGGAGGCAGTCACAGAAGTGGATCCGGCTTTAGACCTCAAGAAAGCAATTTGTAGTTATTGTTTTTGAATATAATCACAGCTATATAAACAGTCAGCTAGAGAAACTCAGCGGGTCAAGCAGCATCCATGTGTGGGTATGAAAGAACTGTGACAATTTAAGATTACATCTTGCATCAGAACAATTCTTGACCACTTGCTCCAGATTCCAGTATTGCAGTCTCCAACATCTCCACAACTAAGTAAAACTGCACCATTATAGATTAACAGAGTCTGCTTTTGTCCAAAACTCATTGGATCCTTGACTTCCTGATCTACAGATCCCAATCAGTACAACAGGCAGAAGCACCTCTGCCACGATTATTTTAAACACTTACACTCCATAAGGCTGCACCCTCTGCCTCCTATTTTAATCACTATACACTCACAACTGCATAGGGAGATCCTCCTCTAACTTCATCTACACATTTGCAGATGATACCACCATAGTGAGTTTTATCTTAAATAATAATGGGTTGTAGTACAGGAAGGAGATAGACAGCTGAGTGAGGTGGTGTCATGACAACAACCTTTACAGCATAAGAAAAGAGCTGGCTATTGACTTCAGGGAGATACATGGTCCTGAGGTCGAGATAGTTCCTTAGAATGAGAATATCATCAATAGCTCATTCTGGTCTAACCACATGGAGGACAAGGCCAAGAAAGCTCACCAACACCTCTACCTTCCCTGGAGGCTAAAAATATTCAGCATGTCATCTTTGACCTTCAACAATTTTTATCAATGAACTATAGACAGCATCTTATGTAAATGCATAAAAACACAAAATGCTGGCAGAACTCAGCAGGCCAGACAGCATCTATGGGAGAAGGTAGTGATGACATTTCAGGACGAAACCCTTCATCAGGAGTGGATGAAGGGTCACTCCTGATGAAGGGTTTCAGCCCGAAACGTCGCCACTACCTTCTCCCATAGATGCCGTCTGGCCTGCTGAGTTATGCCAGCATTTTGTGTTTTAATTTATTTTCAGCATCTGAAGATTCACTCATGTTGCCTACGTAGATGCATCATAGCTTTGTATGGTACCTGCTCTGCATTTGACTGCAAAAAACTGCAAGGAGTTGAGGGCATGGCTTAGCACATCAAGGGAACCAGCCTTGCTTCTATGGATCCTATGTGCACTTTTTGCTACCTTGTTAAAGCAACCAATATAATCATACAGTTGATCCCACCCATCCTGGATACTCTGTCTTCTCCCCAATCCCACTGGGCAGAAGATACAAAAGTCTGAAAGCATACAGCATACCACCAGCCCAAAGGCAGCTTCTATCCTGCTGTTATAAGATTATTAAACAGTCCCCTCAATAGGATGGACTGTGACCTCACAATCCAATTTATTATGGCCTGGCACCTTATCAACCTTCCTCTATAATTTTAACACTTTATTCTGCACTCTTGTTATTATTTTTACCTTGTACTACCACAATGCACTGATGTAATTAACTGATCTATATGGAGGATATTCAAGACATTTTTCACTGAACCTTGGTACATGTGACAATAATAAACTATTAATGCTTCAGAAAGTAGAAGACAGAAAAATCTTAAAATTCATGATTTGATGAATCTGCTGTTCCAGTAATTCTTGATCTAATCAGTACTCATGAACAAGTACTTTTGCTGATCACAGACAAGCAACATCAGTGACTTTAAATATTGACACCATCACCATTAAATCAGAAAAAGACAAACAACAAATTATCAAAACTGTGAAATGTTGGTAAAGTGTAGTTTCTCCACACTGAAGAGGGTCAATGTAAAAATGTTTATCAAGAGATTTTTGAAGGTGAAATTGGCACAGATGTATTGCCCCTGTGGGGTTTGGTAAAGCAGAATCTATAAACATTTGAAAGAGCAGGGTCATTGCAAAGTAATAAAATTTCAAAAACTGATGGGCCAAATAGCCTTTCTCGTACAGTACACTGCAATGGCCCTAAATGGACTTACAATCACTGAATCAATGGCTGTCTTAAAAGATGTAATTATTTACAATCATGCAGGTTTTAATGTGCAAACAGCTGGTTTTAAGGATAGAGTAATGTTTTCCAGAGAAATTCCATTGCTGCTTGAAAAGCAAAACACAACAAATAGGCAAAAATGTTCTACTTCACTAGTGAAAGCAACAAGTTACTTTTATTATTGATTTTTAGAATCCAGCAGCGAAAGAAAAGAAAGTTCATGAGGGAAAATATTGATCTTGAGAGAAAATTTGCATATGATACCAAAACAAACAATAAGATATTCTATGGATCATATAAATAGAAAGCTAAGTATGAGAATAAGGAATGATGAATTTATAATAGGATGCAAAGAAATGACAAATGTGCTGATTTACCATAGTCGTCACTGTACAGGACATTGAAAAACTGCCCAAAATAACAAATAGACTAATTTCAAATAAGTTAGACACTATTCCGGAAGACTGGAGAGTAGCAAATGTTATTCCTTTCTTCAAAAAAGGCAATAGGATTAATTCTGGGACTTGTAGACCTGTGAGTTGCACCTGATATCAGTGGTGGGCAAACTACTGGGAGGGATTCTTAGAGGCAGGATTTGAGCATTTGGAGAAACATAAGCTGATTAGGGACAGTTAACATGGCTCTCTGAGGATCTGACCAAACAAACTAATGAAAGCAGAGACGTGGATACAGATTTTAGTAAGGCGTTTGATAAAGTTCTCCCATAGTAGGCTCATTTAGAAAGTCAGGAGATACGGGATCCAGAGCAACCTGGCTGCATGGACTGTGAAATGGCTTGCCCACAAAAGGCAGAAGGTGGTAATGCATGGAGCATATTCTGCCTGGAGGTTGGTGATCAGTGGTGTTCTAAAGTGATCTGTTCAGGGACTCCTCTTCAAATTATAGAAATGACTTGGATGAGGAGGTGGAAAAGTGAGTTAAGCTTGCAGATCACACAAACATTGGTGGTGTTGTGGATAGTGTAGCAGGTTGTCCTAGGTTACAATAGGGCATTGATAGGATGTAGACTTGGATGGCGAAGGAGGAGAGAGAATTCAATGTGTAAAATATAAAATGATTCACTTTGGAAGAAAGAACTTGAAGGCAGGGTTAATGACAGGATTCTTAACAGTGTGTGGAGGGGGAGGGATCTTGGGGCTGGGTGTCCTTCAATCAAAGTTGCAGCACAAGTTGATAGGGCAGTTAAGGTGCATTAGCCTTCCTTAATCAGAGGATTGAGTTCAAGAACTGTAAGCTTTAAATAAGTCTTGTTAAACCACATTTGCTGCATTGTCTTCAGATCTGTTTGCCTCATTATCAGAAGGATATGGAAGCTTTAGAGAGGATGCAGAGCAGGAAGTGAGGTGTCTTGATAGATGGGTATAAAATGCTAAGAGGTTAGACAGAGTGGACAGCCAGCATCTTTTTCCCAGTGCAGCAATGGCTAATACGAGAAGGTACAACTTTAAGATGATTACAGGATAGTATGGGGGGGGGGGGGGGGATGTCAGAGTTAAGTTTTTTTATTTCACAGAGAGTGGAGAGTGCATGCAACACACTGCCAAGGGTGGTGGCAGATGCAAATACATAGATAGGCAAATAGATAAAAGAAAAATGGAAGGCTATGTGGGACGGAAAGGCTAGATTGATCTCAGAGTAAAGGATCAGCATAACATCGTAGATGAAGAACCTGTACTGTGCTGTAATGTCCTATGTTCCAAGTTCTATAATATTCTAAAGCTTACAATAACAAAGGATAAATTTTAAGAGAAATGATACACAATTAGGATTTTAGAGGAAGTGCAGCAGAGATGGTGGAGCCATTGGTTGAAAATATTTTAAATGCACTAAATTTCAAGAGACTACCAGATAATTGGAAGCAGGCTCTGTGACTTGTGTTCACAAAGGAAGAAGGAAGAAGGCAAAAGGCAGGGAATGATAGGGTAGTTATTTAAGATGTAAAAGTCAATAATCAAGTAGAGCAGAGCCAAACATTTAAGAAAGATGAATGTAATCAATCACAATCAATATGGCTCTGTCAAACAAATCTGCCTGACTTCTATGAGGACGTCGAAAGAAGAGTTCATAGAGGGAAACACATAGATATAGTGTATTTATATAAAGTTCAATTATTACTGAACCATACATGAACAAGAGAAAATCTGCAGACGCTGTAAATCCGAGCAACACACATAAAATGCTGAAGGAACTCAGCAGGCCAAACAGCACCTATGGAAAAAAGTAACAGATTTGAAAGGTGGGGGGAGGGGAGAAACACCAGGCAATAAGTTAAACTTGGAGTTGGGGGAGGGATGAAGCAAAGAGCTGGGAAGATGATTGGTGAAAAAGACAGAAGGCCATAGAAGAAAGAAAAAAAGAGGGTAAGAGCAGGAGCAACAGAGAGAGGTGATGTGCAGGCAGGGAGATAACATGACAGAGGGAAAAGGGAATGGGAAATGGTGAGGTGGGGGGGAGGCATCCCTGGAAGTTTGAGGTTGGAGGCTACCCAAACCAAATACAAGATGTTCCTCCAACCTAAGCGTGACCTTATTCCGACAGTGGACGATGCCATTGACGGACATATTGGAATGGAAGTGGGAAGTGGAATTGAAATGGATGGCCACTGGGAGATCCCCGCTTGTTCTGGCAGATAGAGTGTAGATCCACGGCGAAGCAATCTCTCGATCTATGCCAGGTCTCACTGATATACCACACTGGGAGCAGCAAACACACTATATCATCCCAACAGACTCACAGGTGAAGTGTCGCCTCAACTGGAAGGACTGCTTGGAGCTCTGAATGGTAGTGAGGGAGGAGGTGTAGATGCAGGTGTAGCACTTGCAAGGATAAGTGCCAGAAGGGAGATCAGTGTGGAAGGACGAATGGACAAGGGAGTCACATAGGGAGTGATCCCTGCAGAAAGTTGGTTGTGGGGGTGGGGAGGGGGAGGAAGATGTGTTTGGTGGTGGAATCCAGTTGGAGTTTCAGAGTATTATATGCTGGATGAGGAGGCTGGTGGGTGGTTAAGTGAGGACAAGAGGTACCCTATCACTGGTAGGGTGGTGGGAGGATGGGGTAAGAGCAGATGTGTGTGACATGGAAGAGATATGGTGACAGCTTATCCACTGATGTCTATTATAAACCAACAGACTCTCACAGCTACCTGGACTATAACTCAAACTGCCCTGTTATTTGAAAAAACTCCATCCCCTTCTCTCAATTCCTCCATCTCCGCTGCATCTGATCTCAGAATGAGGCTTTTCATTCTAGATGCTCTCCTTTTTCAAAGAAGGGGGCTTCCCTTCCTCCACCACCAACGCTGCCCTCAAGTGCATCTCTTCCATTTCACGCATGTCTGCTCTTACCCCATCCTCCCACCACCTTACCAGGGATAGGGTACCTCTTGTCCTCAACTTCCACCCCACCAGCCTCTGCATCCAGCACATAATTCTCCGAAACTTCCGCCACCTCCAACGATCCCACCACCAAACACATCTTACCCTCCTCCCCAACTTTCTGCTTTCTGTAGGGATTGTTCCCAATGCAACTTCCTTGTTCATTCGTCTCTCCCCACTGATCTTCCTCCTGGCACTTATCCTTGCAAGCGGAACGTGTGCTACACCTGCCCCTACACCTCCTCCCTCACTACCATTCAGGGCCCTGAACAGTCCTTCCAGGTGAATTAACACTTCACCTGTGAGTCTGTTAGGGGCATAAATTGTGTTTGGTGCTCCCTGTGTAGCCCCCTGTACATTGGTGAGACCCACTGCAGATCGGGAGATCGTTTCGCCGAGCATCTAGGCTCTATCCTTGCCTGCCCATCACCTCCCTCTGGTGCTCCTCCTCCCCTCTTTTTTTTCTTTCTTCCATGGCCTTCTGTCTCTTTCACTAATCAACTTCCTAGCTCCTTTCTTCATCCCTCCCACTCCAGGTTACACTCATCGCCGGGTGTTTCTCTCTCTCCCCTCCCCCAACCTTTCAAATCTACTTCTACTTTGGGTTTCGGCCCAAAATGTCAACTGTGCTTTTTTCCATAGATGCTGCTTGGCCTGCTGAGTTCCTCCAGCATTGTGTGCGTGTGGTGCTCAACCAAACATGAATACAGCCAAATGAAACAGCATTCCTCTGAAGCCAAGGTGTGAAGCACATTATCAACAGCATGCAGCACACTGCAAGCACTGTAGCACACAGCACAAATAGCATATATGGTTATGATAGCAGAAAAAGTTACAAAGATAAAGAAGTAATGTTGCCCAAGTTCCTGAGTAGCGTCGACTGTAGATTAATGGTAGGTTGCCTTGGTCCAGCTTTTACTGAGAGAACACCAGGGGCAGCACCACACAAACACCAGAGAGAGTAGCATCAAGCAAAATACGAGGTTCCTACATTTACTAGTGATATGAAAATAAGTGGAGAAGTGTGTCACAAACACTGCAAAATTTGTATATACTGGAGGTTCAAAGCAACACACAAAATTCTGAAGAACCTCAGCAGGTCAGGCTGCAACTAGGAAAAAGAGCGAAAAATCAACATTTAGGGCTGGGACCCTTCTTCAGGAAGACTGTGTAGTGATCTGGACATTGTTATTTTCCAATAGAATATACAGTACTGTGCAAAAGTCTGAGGCACATATACATAGCTAGCGTGCCTAAGACTTTTACACAGTATTGTAGTAATCTTATGTGTACTGCACTGTACCACTGCCACAAAAATAAATTCATGACGAACGTGAGTGATGATAAACCTGATCCTAATATGGGTCTCTATCATGGACTAAGAGTGGGAAGGGGCAGGAAGCACCAGAGAGACATTTTGTAATGATCAATAAAACAACTATTTGGAATCAAATGACCTTGCCTGGTGTCTCAGGGCAGAGTGTATCTGCACCCACATCTAGCACTTCTCTGCCAGTTGTTTCATACCCCTCCCGCAGCACTCCACCCTTGACCATCTCAACATCTTTTGTTCTTGCCAGATTTACAAATTTGATGTCTGCTCCATGTTGACAAATACAGTACTGTGCAGAAGTCTTAGGCACCCTAGCTATGACTTCGGCACAGTCCTGTAGACAGACTGCAGAACAAGATGAAAACCTGGAAAATGGATTTTAACGTGGGCTATGAGGTATTTTGGTAGAGATGGGAAAAGGCAGGTTATTACCTAATTGAGTTAAGTTCAAAGAGATCATAACAAAAAAAATTAACAAGTAGGTCCAACACGTAGTTTAGCAGGTAAATGCCATTTTTGCTCTTTACTGCAAAGAGAGCAGGATTTAAGAATAATTAGGTTTTGTATAGTTGCAGAGGCTATTGGTGAAACCACACGTGGAATATTCTACAGTTTAGGTCTCAATACACGAAAAAAAAGAACGTAGTAGCATTGTTGACAGTCCAAAGTATTTTCGCTAGACTAATTCTGGATGAAAGTGTTGTCCTGCCAAGAGAAGGTAGATAGTTTGGTTCTGTATTCCTTGGAGCTTCAAAGAATTGTTCAAACATATAAAATCCTAGGCAGGATAACGGCTTGACGATGTAAATGTCAAGAAGTTTTCTTGAGTGGGAGAGTTAGAAATTAGATGTAGTTAGAGAATAAAAGGCTGATCCTTAAAACTGAGGTGCTAGGAAACTTGTTCTCTCAAAACTGGCCAACTCTTGCTCCTACTTTCTTGTGTTCTTATTTTTATTTGCTTATTGCAATAACTGTGATAATGGACAACTGACTAGGAAATCTTATTATCAGCCACATATTCTGTCCAAATTCACTAACATTTTCTCAAAATCAGGTTAAGATATAGACGGGATCAGCCCAGACTTCATGAAATTTAACATTAATTTGCAATGTTTATATTAATCTTCAGGTTGGTTATTAACTGGTGCTAATTTAGAAATTGTTGCATGGAAAAAGGTGTGAAGAAAGAAACATAGCTGATAAATAAACAAGATACATTGCACATGTTGGAGGAGACAAAAACGAGTGCTGGTATGGTTGATAATATTGGGTTGACTGGGCAAACAAGTGATCTTGGATTTGGAGTACAAGTAGGTTTACTGGGCTAAGAATAATATTTACAGCATGTGGAAACCTTCACTGCATTTTAAACTGGATAATCAATTTAAATAGAGAAGTAGAAAAGAAGCAGCAAGTGGCAGATAACACATCATTCATTTCCATTCAACAGAACATAGAACATTCAAACTGAAATTAAAGTTCAGAATGAAACGCATTTAGTCAAGTCAACTTTTATTGTCATTTCAACCATTACTGCTAGTACAGTACATAGTAAAAATGAGACAATGTTTTTCAGGACCATGGTGTTACATGACACAGTAAAAAAAACTAGACTGAACTACATAATAAAAAAACACATCACAGAGAAAGCTACTCTAGACAACAGACCTACACTGGACTGCATAAAGTGCACAAAAACAGTGCAGGCATTACAATAAATAATAAACAGGACAGTAGGGCAATAAACTGTCAGTCCAGGCTTCGAGTATTGAGGAGTCTGATAGCTTGGGGGAAGAGACTGTTACATAGTCTGGTCATGAGAGCCTGAATGCTTCGGAGCCTTTTACCAAACGGCAGGAGGGAGAAGAGTTTATATGAGGGGTGCATGGGGTCCTTCATAATGCTGTTTCCTTTGCGGATGCAGCGTGTAGTGTAAATGTCCGTGATGGCAGGAAGAGAGACCCCAATGATCTTCTCAGCTGACCTCACTATCCGCTGCAGGGTCTTGAGATCCGAGATGGTGCAATTTCCAGTGATGCAGCTGCTCAGGATACTCTCAATACAACCCCTGTAGAATGTGATGAGGATGGGGGGTGGGAGATGGACTTTCCTCAGCCTTCGCAGAAAGTAGAGACGCTGCTGCGCTTTCTTTGCTATGGAGCTGGTGTTGAGGGACCAGGTGAGATTCTCTGTCAGGTGAACACCAAGAAATTTGGTGCTCTTTACAATCTCTACTGAGGAGCCGTTGATGTTCAGCGGGCAGTAGTTTACAGCATATAGTCTGCTTCTATTAATAGTGAGCTTGATAGTCATGGGTTTAACAGAGCCAAAGTTTGCAATGGATAGCTTTAATCGTCGGTATTTAAAGTTAGCATCAGCAAAAGGCATCGCCAGGAATTTCCTTATATCAGAATTGCAAATAAACCATCTAGATTTGACTGTCTGACCATTTTGTTATTTATAATGATGATCATTAAATTTTTAGTTGAATGAACAACATAGATAACTGATTTCATCACCACATTAGACAATAGTTAGCTCATTCATCATCACAAATATCTCATGCATGGGATCTCATTTTATTTTCTTCTGTTTTCCTCACTGCACTGAATTCAGAAGAATATTTCATCCTCGGTGGGAGTTTGAAATAATGTTTCAAGTAACAAAGTTACTTGAAGTAACTTCTCTTCACAATTTTTATCACTTGACAAACAGAAAATGACTGACATAACTAATGGCCTCAAAATCTGCTATTTTTGAATGATGACCATCATGTTTAAAACTGGAATTGCAAAGCACCCACAAACATTGTTACACAATGAATATGGTCCCAATACATCTGAATGAGTAGCAGATCATGTTAATGTGTGACTGCACAATCTTTTATGATTAAATGTATTTGGTCATAATCAATGAGTTGTTAGTGGACTACTGAAATATAATCTTGTCTAAAGTATTCTTAATTCAATTTTTTAAAAAAGGTAACTTATCCCAAATGGTCCTGCTATTGGAATAAAATTTTAGATTCATTAAAATAAAAAGGGAACTTCAAAAACCTGGAAAGACATGTCAGGCAAGGAGCAAAATGAGAACATGAGAATGAAGGCAAAAGGTATTGCTAATAAAGACATTGCAAAAACTTCACATATAAAGGAACATGAGAAACACACTGACATTACAAAATTTGAATGCAATGTGTTGACCATGACAAGAGGAGGCTGAAATAATGAAGCTAACATCTTTAGAAGCGGATAAGCTGCCAAGCCTCCAATCCTCTGGCGACAGGCGTAATGGGATTAGCCTGGAAAACAGCTGACAGGATATGATTGTTTATAAACTGGTAAAGAGATAAGCCAAAACTATACAGTCGATAGTCAAACACTTGTGATTGGCAAATTATTGGAAAACGTTCTCAGGTACAGAAAATCTGCAATCAGAGATGCTCAAGTTAACCAAGGCAAGTCCACATGGATTTTGTTCAGCAAAGATATGTTGGGTGAATAAGTGAATATTTTTTGAAGAAGTGACAAGGAGTATTCAAGTTCAAGTTTAAATTCAAGTTCAATTGTCATTCAAGCATACACATGAATACAGCCAAATAAAACAGTGTTCCTTTGGGACCAAGATGCAGAACATAGTACTAAGTCAACCAGAGTACAATGCACATACTGTATCAGAAAAACTGTCACAATTAAAAACTAGTATAACCTAAGATCCTGAGTGCCTTGGCCTCTAGATTGATGGTGTATGGGATGTTGTCCTAAATCTATGGTTCTGCAAGAACAAATACGCAGCTGTCCTCATCACATGCTGGTGCAGTTGCAGACAAATGCAATTCAGCTTGTCTTCCACCGATCGAACATTGGAGAGCAGCACCAATTAGAGGAGCCAGTCCCAACTCAGCCGCACTTCTGCTCTCTCCCATACTGCCTCCGGTGTCTCTTCCCCTAGGCGGCAGCAACTTGAGGCATAAAAGCCTGGTACACGCAACAACCGAGGCCACGCAGCTCCCCCAACGTCGGTAACTCAAATGCACCAGAGAACCGGACTTTGAATATTCTACATTACCAATCTTCAACAGGGGCTTGTGGTTACAAGAAAAACAACCAAGACTGTCATTTACACTGTTTGTTTGACTGACAACTAACTCCTTGTAGAAAGCTGCAGGAGATGGCAACACAGTATGCATGAAACCCAGCTCCACTGCTATCAAGAAACTCACTAGTGGGTAGACATGCATTTTAAGTTCTTAATATCCAGAAGTGTCCTGCAATCATAATAAAGACATAAAGGACAAGGACTTTTGTTTGAACCCAGAGAGGCCACTGTGATTGAGCACACTGCCATCTTACCAGGAAGTGCATTTTATGCAAGCTTTGTGGATCTTAGCAGGGATTATGATAAAACCCTACAATGGGAGATTAATCATTAAAGTGAGAGTTCATGGGTTCCAAGTGAAAGCAATAACTTGGATCAAAAATTGGCAAAGTGAAGTAATACAAACTGTAATGGTTATTGGCAACTGTAGTATACATCAAATTGTGTACCACACACAAAATGCTGGAGGAAGTCAGCAGGCTAAGCAGCATCTATGGAAAAGAAAACACAGCCCTGCCAAAGGGTCTCAGCCCAAAACATTGACTGTACGTTTTTCCATAGATGTTGCCTTGCCTGCTCAGTTCCTTCAGTATTTTGTATCTGTTGCTTGGATTTCCTCCATCTGCAGATTTTCTCTTGTTTATCAAATTGAGTACATTACGGTTGTGCAGAACTCCTGACTATTGTAAATATGGCTGATTTATAGGGGACCATGATTCCATGCCTGCTGAAAATAACAAAATTGACAGTGCACCTAACACTAAATAAGAAGGTTCTATAGTACAAGACATGTTAGGTGGGCACTAAACAACCAAATAGAAGCAAACATGAAAGGAAGGACAAATAAACTAAGATGAGAAGTGAAAATGTGGAGAGAAACAGAGCATTCTTGGGAGGGAAAGTGAATTAAATACTTTTCCATCAAATGGATTATGGGAGCCTGGAACACTTAGCCTGAACAGGTAGTGGAAACAGAAACCTTCGTTATTTTTTAAAACATTTCCGAGTATAAGCATTTGAAAAAGTGCAGCTTGACAAGGTTACTAACCTAGAGCTGGGAAATGGAAGGCAAGTCAAAAACATGCCTTTCAACTCTGTGTTCATGTTATCCATCAAGTACTCTAATCATCTATATTAATCCCATTTACTTGCTCCTCAGTTTTCTATGGTATAGTGATTCAAGTATTTATCTACCTATTGTAAACTTTTACTCTCTTATCCCCATTAAGCAACGTGCTCCAGATTTTAACCTCTGGATAAAAATATTCTTCCTTATGTCCCTCCTTAACTTTATGCCCTCATTTTAATCCAGTTCCTTCTGCTATCAGATACCAATACCATGGGGAAAAGTTTCCTATGAACTAATCTATCCATGCCCCTCATTTTTGTATCGCTCAATATGCTCTTCCACTCAGTCTTTTCGGCTCCAAGGACAACAAACCCAACCTATTCAGTATTGGGTCATGAGGCCTTGCCTACTGTAAGCAGCTAAAGAAATTACATCAAAAATTCTTTGGAGTTTAAGAGAATGAGGAATGAACTTACAGAAACATACAAGGTCTTAACAAGGAGGATGTTAAAATGTTTCTACTAAAAAGACATCTCAAGCAAAAAGATGTGACAATATTAAAGACAGCCATTTAAAATTGAGATACATAGAAACTTCACACAAAGGATACAAAATCCCTGAAGGTGTCTGAAATATCAGGGAATTGAAAGCTATTCAATCAATGGGTTGATGAGAGCAGGGCAGTAGACATTGTCCATATTGACTTCAGTAAGGCCTTTGATAAAAGTTCAGCATGATAGGCTGCAATGGAAAGTTAAACTGCAAGGCATCCAAAGAAAACTAACTAATTGGGCACATAAAAGGAATAGATAGAGTGGGCAGCCAGTGCCTCTTCACCAGGGCACCACTGCTCAATACAAGAGAACACGGCTTTGAGGTAAGGGGTGGGAAGTTCAAGGGGGATATTAGAGGAAAGTTTTTTACTCGGAGAGTAGCTGGTGCATGGAATGCACTGCCTGAGTCAGTGTGAAGGCAGATACACTAGAGAAATTTAAGAGGCTACTAGGCAGGTATATGGAGGAATTTAAGGTTGGGGGGTTATATGGGAGGCAGGGTTTAAGGGTCAGCACAACATTGTGGGCCATGCTGTGCTATTCTATGTTCACAATTGGCTTCATAGTAAGAAGCAGTGTGTGATGGTGGAAGGTTGTATTTTGGACTGGAAGCCCAGGACAAGTGGTGTTCCCCAGGGCTTACTAGTAAGACCATTGCTATTTTTCCACCCATGGTGTCACGAGTAGAGGCTTGTGAATAAGGCTTTGGCAAACTGGCCTTTATCGATCAGGTCTCTAAGTATAGAAGATGTTATGCTGCAGTTGTACAAGCCATTGATGATGCAGCATTTACCTATAAAGAGCACGGAGGAGATCACCAAGACTTGAGGGACTGAGTTATGGAGAAAGGTTGAGCAGGTTGGGATTGTTTTCACCAGAGCATAGGTGAATGAGGGGTGTTCTTACAAAAGTGTGTAAAATAAAGACAGGCATAGATAGAGTCGATGCATAGTCTTTTCCCAACTTTGTGGAATCAAGAAGCAGAAGGCATAGGTTGAAGGTGAGAGGGGAGAGATTTATTATGAATCTCAGGGCGCAACATTTTCACCCAGAATAGTCAGTATATGGAATAAGCTGAAAGAGGAAGTGGTTGAAAAAGGTATAGTAACAACATTAAAAGGGACTTAGACAGGTAAAAGTTTCGGAAAGCTTTCAAGGAATATCAGCCAAATCTAGGCAAATGGGACTGGATTAAATGAGCCTGTTTCTATGTTGTATGATTTTATGCTATACTTAATTCACACAGAAGAGGGGACGAGGCCTGGAACAGGTCAGCCATGGTGATTTTGAATGGCAGGGAATATTTGAGGGGCTAAGTGGCTTAATCCTGCTCTTATTTCTCACATTTTCATGCTCTAATGTTCTTCAATGCAAGATTCCCACTTTACAGTTCAGTAAATCTAAATGAACAACCTTCTTCAATGGATGTGACTACTCTGTAACCATAAACACAAAATCAATTATAATCCAAATTAGTGAACAGTTTGCCAATACAATGTTAATATAATTTTGATTTGACATAACTATAAACAACATGTCACTGAAAATACTGGGATGCAGGTACACCTGGAAGGAAAAAGACAGAAATATGGAGAAAGAGAAGGACAAGGTTGAAGCCATAAGCTGAAATCTTATCAAAAAACATTGCATTTTGAGACTTCTCATCCAACACTTGTACACATGGGTTAACACCAGGGTTTAAAACTTTTTCAGAAATATAGGTTCAGAGAACGGTGGGAGAAACTATACAATTAAGGTTCCTGAACTTTATCTATTCACAATTTAGTGGGTTAAACCTTTTCCTACTGTTTGAAGTATCACCCCAACAAAAATTCTGTTAGAAGGTCGACCCTAGAACAATGCCTGTTATTCAGATCACCCCACTGGTACTCAGTGTTTGCACAGTTCTTGGGAAAAACAAACTGCAACAGCAAAAAAGTAAAATTCATTTAAACACTGACAGATAAAACCTTAACCAAACTTGAACTTCTATTTAAATTGGTCAACTTTTAAAAATTAAGTCTTGTGAAATCAGCAATGCGTCAGTGAGAACCATTAAACAAGTGAATGAAGAAACCTTTCCTTTGTTAATCATTTTGTATTATACTACTGTTCTTTTCCATGAATTATATCACATATACATTATGTGAGCATATAACATATGATTATCTTTTTCCCATGAAGTTGCCTATTTGTGCAATTCAGTACCCAACAAACTTATGAACTTTCTGTTTATTTCATGCCATTATAAATTTGGAGCAAACTATTCAGGTTTGCAGTGCAGAGTGAATTTAGGAGAAAATTATGTTGGTATTGATCTTCCTGTCGTTGAGTTCAGCTTTGTGAAAAAAATGATAAAACCTGTTTAAACAAGCTGAGCTACAATTGTTCCTGATGACATTCATTCACTTTTACTAGCTGCAGCACATTCGTCAGATGGCTTTCAATGTATTCCGATATGCAGATAGGGCAAACCAAGTTGGAATCCTGTGAGTCAACAATATTTCATTATATTTAAGCATATTTTTAGACTATGCTGAATGATAATTTTCACATAAATATATCCATTGAGGTATTTATGGTTTTAACTTTATAATATAAATTGAATTCTTGATCAATAATTTCTTGCCATGTTTTTCTTCAATATAATTACACGAGGTATTTCCTCTTGTCTAAAACATGAGTTAACTACAGTTTCAGAAAAATTTCAAACAAATAAAATGGTTTTAATTGATTCATGAGTGTCTCAGTCATCAAGTAAAGAAGCCACAGAATTACTGTGTCAATAACACCCACAGAATTTACCAGATTAAATTTAACAGATTAAATCAGCATGTACCTCTTTAATAAAATTTTTTGATCAGTGTATGAATTATATTGATAAAATACACAATATCTTTAAATCCATTTGATAAGACATCCAACTAAAAGCAAGGAAGTTAAATTTACAGAGATCTTACTGGATCCGCAAGCGTGGGGCCCCAAGTCCTTCCCGTCTCTTCTTCATTGCTGGATTATCTAACACCTTTACAGACAGAGAACATAAGCTGTCCTGGTAATACGAACATAAAACTGACATCACTCAGGAAAATACTGGCAGCTGTGTTTTGTGCAATGGAAGCAGTCAGTACAAGTTTGTTCAACCCTCACAGGAAATCAGGATATCTTATGAACCATCAGAGTCACCCATTACATGGTTGAGAGAATAATATCTTCACATTCAGAAGTTGCCAGATTTGTTACAATCAATTCCTCTTCATCCCAAGCATACTCATGCTATAACATTTAGAATTTAAAAAGCAAATGAACTAATCCCGTCAACTCATGCAGAGGATCTATCAATCTACAGACTAACAGCATAACAACTCGAGCTAAAATTAGAAAGCAACAGCCACCTGAATGGCAGTACGTTGAAATTAAGCAATCCAATCCAAACTGGTGTCCGGACACACTTTGGGGCACAAGAGATTTCAGAATCCCATTAATCGTCAGAGATCCACGGAACGAATATTCAAAAGGTAACATGCCCAATAAGATGCGTTAATATTACAAATATTCGGTCCAAAATGCAGAAGTTTAGGAAATAATTATCCATGGGTTGATATTCAAACCAAAAACTACATAAGTAAACATTTGCTTAAAAATTGTAGATGCTTATACATCATTTACTAAAATAAATCTGTTGCCAAGCATTTGGCCTCAGTGTGCTTTATTTTGAAAGATTTTGTATTTAAAGCCAGTTACAGTGTGGATATGTAAATAATATAGGAATTAGAATATCAAATAAATCATCCACAATTTGAAGCTACAAGGGGTGATTGATAAGTTTGTGGCCTAAGGTAGAAGGAGTCAATTTTGGAAAAACTGGTACATTTATTTTTCAACATAGTCCCCTCCTACATGAACACACTAAGTCCAGCGATCATGGAGCATACAGATCCCTTCTTTGTAGAAGTGGACCACAGCAGGGGTAATTGATAAGTTCATGGCCTACAATAGAAGGAGATGAGTTATTAACTTCAAACTTTCTGGATTATCACTCAAAGAGTTGAACTCCACATGCATGCAGTGAGTGTGTCTTGGACCTCCAGGTGGTCCACAGCAGGGGTGATTGTTAAGTTTGTAGCCTAAGGCGGAAGTGGGGTGAGTTACACAGCTCCAATTACATGCACGTGCAGTTCAACCCTGAGTAAAAATGCAGAAAGTTTGAAGTTAATAACTCATCTCCTTTTACCTTAGGACACAAACTTGTCAATCACTCCTGCTGTGGACCACTTCGGGAGGTCCAGGACACCGACTTCTACAAAGAAGGCATCTGTGTGCTCCATGAGTGCTGGACTAAGTGTGTAAATGTAGAAAACATAAATGTGCTAGGTTTTCTAAAATTGACTCCTTCTACCGGCTGGTGGCATAGTGGCATCAGCGCTGGACTTCAGAGCAAGATGTCCCAAGTTCGAATCCAGTCGGCTCCCTTGCATGATACAGAATTTCAAATTGAGGCCTTATTCTTCATGAACAAACAAAATACGTTATCCAACTAGATATTCTCCTCAGTAACAGGTATATCATTTTTTACTCTATTAGGAGGCTTTTCAGAGAAGAACGGCAGCACTACCCTAAGCAACACAAAGTGCTAGAAGAACTCAGAAGATCAGGCAGCATTGATGTAAATGAATAAACAATTGACATTCAGGGCCAAGACTCCTCTACAGGACTTGAAAGGAAGGGAGAAGATGCAAAGCCAAAAAGATAAGGGCAGGAGCAAGTGATAGGCAGATGAGCAGTGGTAAGAGGCAAGGGTGGGGAATAAAATAGGAGGGAAGGGGGAAAGGGAAAAAATTACCAGAAGGAGAGATCAATGTTTGTGTTATCAGGTTAGAGGCTACCCACATAGAAAATGAGGTGCTGCTCCTCCACCCTGAAAGTGGCCTCATTGTGATACAGAAGGCCATGGATCGACATCTCAGAACTGGAAATGAAATAGTAATCAAAATGGTTGGCTACCGGGGAATTCTGTTTTTGACAGATGGAGTGGAGGTGGTTGAAGTGGACTCCAATTTAGGATGGGCCTCACCAATGCAGACGTGGCCCGACCTTTGAGAGCACCAAACCCCAGCAGATTCGCAAGTGAAGGAGGGAGAAGTGAGCAGTGCAGGGTAAAGGAACTAGGAGTTCGGTGGCAGTGGATGGGAGTTCTCCAGAGTTGATGAGGCCAATGATGGTGTCAGAGACAATTTTCTAATGGTCCAGAGTGGGGGCTTCTTCATGGGGGTAGGTAAGAAGCTGCGACGTGGCCTCAGCAAAGTAGAGATCAGTCCACCACACAACAACAGCACCCCGGTTGTCCGCAGGTGTGATGCAAAGAGAGTGAAGGGCAGTGTATTCAGAAGCAGTAAGGTTTGAGGAGGAGGGAGCAGTGCCGAAGCTGAGCCCATTGATGGCTAATCAGCAATTTGAGATAAGATCCACAGCAGGCCGAGTACCAACAAGAAAACCAGGCAGAGAACCACTTGCCTCAGATGCAGCACAATGATTGTCTCTGATGCACAGCTCAGGAAGGTGGAACCTAGTGGAGTCTGCTGTGTGAACAAGATTCTAGGATGGTACATTTTTCATAGCCAAGGAGGTCTCCGAATGTCTCTAAGCAGTTGCAGAACATTTTATGGGGGTGGGGGGAGGGGAAGCAACAAAAGTTAATTGTACAACTGAGAACTAATGATAGGTGGAAAACCGATGAGATCCTGCAAAGTGAACATAGGGAGTTTGTCAGAAGGTTAAAAAAAATCCCTAGGATTGTTATCTCTGAATTAGTATCCCATGCACTAGTACCTATAAGAGTAAGGGTGAAGGCAAACAACTGTGTGGCACATCTGGTAGGAACTTAGTTTCTTTTATCATTGATTATCAATGGATATTGTGGTCTTGCTAAGAAGTCGTATATCAGGTGTAAGCCTAATGTTCAGACCAGTGAACAACATTCTATTACTTTCAAGACAGTAAGAGAAAAAGACAGGACTGGCCTATAAGTTTAAGTCCTAAATTTGGGCAAGGCAAATTTTGATGGCATTAGACAAGAAGCTGTGAAGGTTGATTAAAAGAAGGCAGGTAAAGGTAAAACAAGTACAGTGAGAGGTTTTTAAAAGTGAGATAGGAACAGTTCAGGGCAGTAAGTTCCTATAGGAGTGAAGGGAAAAGCTGGCAGATTTTAACCTGCCCTGTCTGTTCTCTTATTGAGAATCTTCCATTTAATTCTTTCAACCCCTCCACATTTTGTACCTTAGAAATTCCTTAAACCCTTAACTCATTTCAATGTCATCCTAACTCAGTTTTCCTCTCCAATAATGTCATTTGATTTGTTGAGTACTTTCACATTTTGTTTTCATTTCAATTTCTCAATATCAAAATTGCTTTTTGAAGTCCATGGGTTACAAATGAGTTCCGTTCCTGAGTCCGTCTTTAAGTCAGATTTGTACGTAAGTTAGAACAACTATATCCAGTATTATTTAGCATCAGTTAGTCAAATGTTTGTCTTAGCATACAGTATATATTTACCTTTCTATGCATATAAAACACTTAAGAAACGTATGTATTCCAATAATTAAACCACTGTGTTGCTTAGTAATAATTGTAGCTTTCGTCGGGACAGGGCTTTTCACATGCTCCATTATTCTCACTTTATCCTTTAAAATTGTTCCAATCGTTGACTGACTGTAGCCTAACGCTTTTCTAATGACCGATAGCATTGCACCTCTTTCCCATCACTTTATTATTTCCACTTTATTTTCAATCGCGATCACTTCCCATCAACAGAACAGAAACACTGCAGGCGGCGGATCCTGACCTCCACTGGCTCCCGAGGTTCGCTGGGTCCTAAAGACCACTGCACTGAGACAGGTTAAATGGGACAAATGGGGGTTGTGCTGGGTTTGGCCATTTGATCCTCCACAATATTCCGCGTGGAAATTTAAACTGGATGTGGCAGTGTTTTTTTTTACAATGTCGAGTTGCAAACTTGACATCAACCCAGCACGGATGGTACAGGAGTCATTGGATCGAAATCCAGAACCTCCGTTCTCGAGCCCGGCGCTGATCTCACTGCACCACCAGCCAACCCGGCGGGGGGGGGTTCAGGGTGAATCTTGCTAAATTTAAGCCAAATACAAAGCTACACACTCAACACACTGTCAATGGCAATGACTTAAAATGGCGGGCGGCATTCTCCTTCCTCAGTTCGTAAGTACGAGTTGTCTGTAAGTCTGACATTCGTAACTCTGTGTTGATATCGGACAGGTATTTGGATAAAATAATGTGAAACAGCAGTATTTAACAATACACTTGAGTGATCCATAATAAAAAGAGAACCAGGTACAAATACTCAGCTGGTCAAGTAGCACCTGATTGGAAACAAACTTAACATTTAAGATTAACAAGCTCAGAAATGAGCTGAAGATAAAATAAGTTATGACTTAGATAGAAAGTGGGAAGGGGAGAGAACAAAGTGAATGGTCCATAAGAGGATGGAAGGTCTTGCATACATACACTATACACTTGAAGTAGGAATAACAGCTTAGATAGACAAATTTTAATTTTATTCCATGTCTTGAGATAAAATATTGTCTTCTACATAATCACAAAATCCCTTCAGTTCTTACTTCATTTCCTTGCATTACCTGCATGTAAAAAGTGTTTATATCTCTGCTTATTTCCAGCTTTCTCTTCACAAATGCTATCAAACCTGCCAACTATTTTCAGTATTTTCTGTTTTTATTTCAGATTTCCAAAATTCACAGTTTACTGTACTCTCTTGTGAAAGTAGCTAAAGGCTCAATCTTAGTCAGCACCCAATCTTTTGTATGAATGATTTCAAACTTAACCCATGACAGCAAATCAACCGACATACAAAAACAAATACATCATAATTTGGAAACCTCCAAAATCTTATCTGAATATTTAATTTTTATTACAGTAAGTTGCATGTGCTCATCAAATGTGCACTGACAGCAAACATCTCTCACTTCCTTATACACTTCAATTCCCCATCAAGAAGGCCTCAAAGCCCTCCACTACTTTCTGGGCAATAGACCTCACCAGATCCCCAACACCACCACACTCCTCAGGTTGGCAGAACTGGTACTCACACTTAATAACTTCTCTTTTGGCTTTTCCCACTTTCTTCAGACCGAGGGGTGTAGCTATGGGCACTCACATAGGCCCCAACTATGCCTGCCCCTTCGCTGGTTATGTGGAACAGTCTATGCTCCAAATCTACACTAGTACTGCTCCCCAACTTTTCCCTCAATACATTGATGACAACATCGGTGCTTGCGTCCTCTACCCATGCTGAGCTCGTCAATTTCATCGACTTTGCCTCTAACTTTCACCCAGCCCTCAAATTCACTTGGTCCATCTCAGACACTTCTCTCCCCTTTCTCAATCTCTCAGTCTCCATCTCTGGAGATAGACTGTCCACTGACATCTTCTATAAACCCATTGACTCCCATTACTACCTTGATTATACCTCTTCCCACCCTACCAAATGTAAAAATGCTATTCCCTATTCCCAATTCCTCCGTCTCCGCTGCATCTGCTCCAAGGATGAGGCTTTCCATTCCAGGACACCCCAAATGTCCTCTTTCTTTAAGAATCGTGGTTTCCCTTCTGCTGTCATCAATGATGCCCTCACCTATATCTCCTCCATTTCCCGCACTTCAGCACTCACCCCATCCTCCCATCACTACAACAGGGACCATGTTCCCCTTGTCCTCACCTATCACCCCACCAGCCTTCGGATCCAGCATATTATCCTCTGCAACTTCCGCCATCTTCAACAGGACCCCACCACTAAGGACATCTTTCCCTCTCTACCCCTCTCTGCTTTTCGCAGGGATCATTCCCTCCATGACTGCCTGATCCACACGTCCCTCCCCACAGATCTCCCACCTGGTACTTATCCCTGCAAGCTCAAGTGCTACACCCGTCCCTACACCTCCTCTCTTACCACCATTCAGGGCCCCAAACAGTCCTTCCAGGTAAGGCAACACTTCACTTGTGAGTCTGTTGGGGTAATCTATTGCATCCGGTACTCCCGGTGCAGCCTCCTCTACATCGACGAGACCCGACGCAGATTGGGGGACCGCTTCCGTCGAGCACCTCCATTCCGTCCACCACAACAGACAGGATCTCCCGGTTGACACTCACTTCAACTCTGCTTCACATTCCCATTCAGATATGTCCATACATAGCCTCCTCTACTGCCATGATGAGGCCAAACTCAAGTTGGAGGAGCAACACCTCATATACCGTCTGGGTAGTCTCCAGCCCCTTGATATGAACATCGAATTCTCCAACTTCCGGTAATTCCCTCCCTCTCCCTTCCCCCATCCCACTTTCACTCTGCCTCCTCTTCTAGCTGCCTATCACCTCTCTCATGATTCTGCCTTCTTCTACCACCCATAGTGCTTTCCCCTTAGATTCCTTCTTCACCTCTCCTGCCTATCCCCTCCCTGCTTCGCCTCCCCCACCCCTTGATCTTTCCTCTGATTAGTTTTTCACCTGGCACATTCCACCCTCCCCTCACCTTCTTTATAGGGCCCCTGCCCCCTCCTTCTTTAGTACTGACGAAGGGTCTTGGCCCGAAACGTTGACTGCTCCTTTCAATGGATGCTGCCCAACCTGCTGCGTTCATCCAGCTTGTTTGTACGTCTTGATCTCTCACTTCAACCTACTTCAAAAGTCAACTCAAAGGTAATTTTCATTTCTTTTCATCAATTCTCCATACCTAATTTAGCATTTGGTTCCCTTATAAGAAAACATGGAGCATTATTATTCAAAAGGTTAAACTGGCCACATTTGGAACACCAGACTAGCATGGCTTTCCAAAAGGTATACACTTACTGAAAAAAATCAATTACCTGATTAACCTGAGGAATGAGCTTTTCTGATGTATAAAAAGCCAAGCATGTTTTTAATACCAAGTTTTGTACATTAATGTCATTCAAGAAGCAATACCATTTTCTTTTAAGCAAACTCTTTAAAAATAGAGCACCACTGAATACAGAAAAGCATGGAAAAAAATCAAAGTATCCTGCAGCATTTATGATAATCAATGGCTAATTAGTCACAACATAATGAAGAAAGCCTTCAGTCTATGATGATCATGAAGCAATGTCCATAAAATTAAGAGATACCATGAAAGCATATAAAGACCTTTTCCAATTGTCTCAAAAGAGCAAGCTAATTTAGCCATTATAGTGACATAGTTTCGTATTTGCAAACACCCAAAATTGTTCTGCGTCTCCTCGGCTTTGTGAAACACAAACATAAAGCAGTTCAAAAGAAAGTATATTATACTACAGCCAGTAATCTACTTCCACTACAGAGAAAATAAACAAAACAAAGATATAGATACCTACCTACTGAGGTTTCCATGCTGCCTCATTTGCTTAGAGCATGTCTTTAAATCTAGCACTGTAATATAAATGGAATGACAGATTTGGAGAGGCATTACAAAAAGCGCCAATGCCACGAGGTCCCTCACAAAATATGAGGATAAGCAAAAATATGTTGAAAGCAACACAGTAGTATTTTACACACAGAATCACATATTGAAATTAGACCTCTGGGTTTCGATCAGGGCTGAATAAAGAATTTTCAACTGCCACATCATTACTACAGTTATCACTGGAAAGAACAGCAGACTTAAGAACTACATTCAGAATGACCATAGAATAATTGCAAAATATACTGCCTTCAAGATGTGAGAAAACATCTATGGAAAAGAGTGCAAGCAACATTTTGGGCCAAGACCCTTCATCGGGACTGGAGAGCAAAAAAAAAGAGAAATCAGAGTAAAAAGGTGAAGGGACGAGAGGAAGAAACACAAGGTGAAAAGTGAAACTAGGGGTGGGGGGGGGTGATTAAGTAAAGAGTTAGGAAGTTGATTTGATGAAAGAGATACCAAGCTGGAGAGGGGGATATCTGATAGAAGATAGAAAGCCATGGGGAAAAAATGTGGGAAGAGCACCAGAGGGAGGTTATAAAGAGATAAGGTGAGAGGGGAAAATGAAAATTGGGAATGGTGAAGGGTTGGGGCATTTATGGAAGTTTGAGAAATCAATGTTTATGCCATCAGGTTGGAGGGTCACCAGAGAGAATATAAGGTGTTGCTTCTCCAACCTGAGTGTGGCCTCATCATGACAGTAGAGAGGGTCTTGGACTGCCATGTCAGAAGAGGAATGGCAAGTGGAATGAAAATGGGTGGCCACTAGGAGATCCTGCTTTTCCTGGTAGGTGCTTGGCGAAGCAGTCTCCCAACCTATGTCGGGCCTCATCAATATACAGGGGGTTACATCGGGAGCACCAGATACTGTAGATAAGCCCAATAGATTCACAGGAGATGTATCACCTCAACTGGAAGGACTGATTGGGATCCTGAATGGTAGTGAGGGAGGAGGTCCCAGTGGCCTCCAATTTTAATTCCATTTCCCATTCTATTCCAAAATGCCAGTTGTGTGGCTTTGTCTACTGCTGGAATGAGGCCACACTCCGGTTGGAGGAGCAACACCTTATATTCCATCTGGGTAGCCTCCAACCTAATAGCATGAACATTGATTTCTCAAACTTCCAGTAATGATCCCCCCCTTCTCTATTCCTCATTCCCTTTTCCCACTCTCACCTCATCTCCTTGTCTGCCCTTCACCTCCCACTGGTGCTCCTCCCCTTTTTCTCTCTTCCATAGCCTTTTGTCCTCTCATATCAGATTCCCCCTTCTCCAGCCCTGTATCTCTCTCACGAATCAACTTCCCAACTCTCTACTTCACCCCTCGCCCGTCACCCGGAAATGATCCCTAGCAAAATCTAACCTAAGTAAAAACACTTCTAATGTGAAATTTGTTCATGAAAAGCAAGCGCAACTTTTAGATTTTTAATTCCTTTCAGATAAAGAAACATTTTCATTTTCAAATGCTGCTTTACCCAGAGAAATGAAACATTTCTTCTGACTTGTGACTGGGAAACACAATTTACCATGATAAAATAGTAAGTGGACAGAACTTATAAAGTAAAATATATAGTGCAATACTTCAAACAAAAAGGTTTTATGACATACAGCACTTCAGCTCCTATCTGTCAGCTTAAAGGTTATCCACATGAACTGTTAACTGTTTCTCCTTCCAAAATTTGCACATTTCAGATTTCCAGCATACACTGAATTTGGTAATGCTTAAGAAAGTGCAACTACATAAAGCTGTTAATTAATTGTAAAGCTTACTTCATTTTTCTGAAATAAATCTCGTCACTTGGCGTGTGAAAAGTGAATACTGATGCCGCTAAATAGCAACTAATCTACCCTAATCAATCTCTGTGTAGGTTTCTGTATTACACCTCAACTCTGCCCCAGCTCTAAGAAAGGTTGATGTCTGGAAATATTGATTGATTTTTCTTTCCATTGATGCTGCCTAACTGGCTAAATTCTTTAAATACAAACGAGAGAAGATCTGCAAATGCTGAAAATCCAAGCAACACACACAAAATTCTGGAGGAACTCAGCAGGCCCCAGGGAAGTAAACAGTCCATGTTTTGGGCCAAGACCCTTCATCATTTTTTGTTTCAGAAGCCAGCAGCTATATTTTCTTTTTCCCAACGGCAGAACCTGACTTAATCTTTAATATTTGATGACTCCAATGCATTCAACATTCTGGTTGTAAGGAGTAAAAAGCAAAAAATGCTAAATTAAAAAAATACAGAAGCTGCAAACTTGAAATAAAAGCAAATTGCAAGAAATATTTAAGAGGTCAATGACCCTTCAACATTACAAATTCCCTGGAACTTCAACACTCATCTGTCAGTTGCCTTTCACTCTCTGCCAAAAATGACCAATTAAAACTCTTCCCCTTCACTGGGCTCATAAAGATCTGTTGCCCACCATCCGTGCCTTTCATATCCTGAGCAGCTGCAACATTTTTTTGCGTTAACTACAAATATAAATTTAAATCTACAATACTGAGTTGCTAATATAGTAACTTCCATTGAAATTAATGCCATTTTAAGATCCAACATGTTCAAACATCAGTGAAAAAAAGACATATTTTCTGAATGAGATTAAGCTATTCCAGTTTATTACTCAGTAAAAGGTACATGTATATGCAAATTTTAGAGATGTCCCACAAACTATTTCTTAAGTGCACCATTATCAGAGGACTACACATAAAGGAAAAAGAAAGCAAAGTTTTCAAATCTGTCTCCCAACTAATTACTAACAAAGTCAGTGGATTACCTGGATTGATAATTAAAAAGAATGCAATTCAATTCCAAAACAAGAATCTGAACTGCAATACTAAACTACAATCTTGTAGATATCAATTCATGAATGACTATTATTACAGTTGTTGCTAGCAACTTTCAGTTTACAGTTTCAGCTATAATAACATCAACGTAAGTGAGAATTCTCAAATTGGAACGATCAAACAGAATGCACAAATTGCAGATTTATTTTGAAACCAGAAACTGGAGTCAGAATTCATTGGAGATCCAAAACTCTGTATCAAATTTATCAACAAACAATTTGATTAACACAGCAAACGGAGGCCAAAAGCTTATATTCTGGGGGAGAGATGCAAGAAAATACAGTCAGCCCTCCTTATCTGTGGGGGATTGGTTCCAGGACCCCTCGCGGATACCAAAACTCGCAGATGCTCAAGTCCCTTATTCAACCTGTCTCAATGCGGTGGACCTTAGGACCCGGCAGCAGAGATCTGAACCCGCAGTGTTTCTGTTCACGAAAATAATCACGAACACGATTGAAAATAAAGTGGAAATAATAAAGCGATCGGAAAAGAGGTGAAACGCCATCGGTCATTGGAAAAGTGTTAGGCTACATTGGTCAACGGTCGGAACAATTTTAAAGCATAAAGTGAGAAGGGCTCTGCCCCAATGAAAGCTACAATTATTACTACGCAATGCAGTGGTTTAATTATTGGGTTTTGGGTTTTTGATCCTCCACATCAACCCAACACGGTGGAGAGCGCACTCGGCAGTCTGTCCCGAGTCCCGAGAACTTCCGTTCCTGAGCCCGCTGCTGAAACATACATTTTATATGCATAGAAAGGTAAAATATATACTATATACTAAGACAAACGTTTGACTAATTGACGCTAAATAATACCGGATGTACCTGTTCTGACTTACTTAGTAAGAGAACTTCCGATTTTTTTCGATCCCGATCCACGATAACGCACGCACATCCTTCTGTATACTTTAAATCATCTCTAGATTACTTATAATACCTAATACAATGTAAATGCTATGTAACTTTGTAACTATGTAAACTATGTAACTATGTAACCTATGTAATGCATTGTTTAGGGAATAATGACAAGAAAAAAAAGTCTGCACATGCTCAAACAACAAGTGCTGGAAGAGGACTTCCAGGTTTTCACGATTCACGGTTAGTTGAATTCACGCATGTAAAAGTGAGATATTTGCCCTGAATTAGCCATATCAAAATAAGAATTAAGAAACAGTTTAAGCAACCTCAGGTAAGGCAGATATTGCTCTCCAAGTTGCAGTGCTCCACCAATAATTCCTGCTGTACCACTAGTTTAAAACTGCTGCATTTGTGTTGGAAACAAAACAAAACGGCACAGAAAGCTAATTCTTGACATTTCAAGCCTAAATTCTCTTCTAGCAATATAATGTTTCCTGCTTCAGTCAACCAAGTTCATTGCGGCACCTCATCAGTATTATCCAATGCAAACCTTCCTGATTTAATCCACTATTTTGTTCCCTTTGACTTAATCCACTTCATCTTTTGCTTCTGTGTCCGTTGAATTTCAGAAACCTGAGCACCAAATCCATGACGACACTTGACAACCAGAGGGAATGTTATGCATCATAAGATCAGAAGTATGTATGGACGTTCACTGATGATTGCACAATGCTCAACACTATTCACAAGTCCTTGGATCATGGAT
This sequence comes from Hypanus sabinus, assembly GCF_030144855.1. Lineage (NCBI taxonomy): Eukaryota > Metazoa > Chordata > Chondrichthyes > Myliobatiformes > Dasyatidae > Hypanus > Hypanus sabinus. Next base: position 40,284,236 of record NC_082716.1, on the reverse strand, counting down.
CAATATACATCCAAATGCAGCAAGATATGGACAATATCCAGGCCCAGGGTGATAAGTGAATGGTAATAATCATGCTACACAAATGACAAACAATGATGATGTCCAACTGGAGAAAATCTAGTTGTCACTTGCTTAGATTCAAGGACATTACTATCACTGAATACCCTCTATCAACATTGCATCATCAACCAAAAACTGAACTGGAGAAACCATAAACACAATGTGACTACTAGAGCAGGCAAGGACTCAGAATCCAGCAGTGAGTAACTGACTTTCTAAATCTGCTGGATAAATGATTCTTCATTTACAAAAAAAAATCAAGAATCTCAAATTAAACAGAACAAAGCAGTCCTATTCATCTACCCCTCCAGAATCATGGCAACAGTTTGTACTATCTACAGGATAGACTGCAGCAATTTACCAAGTCCCCTTTAAGCACCTTCCAAACCCAAGGCCAAGGGCTGCAAAACCATGGAAATACCATCAACTGAATTTCTCTTCCAAGCCACAAGAGTTTCCTGGCTTATAAATACTGAATATCACTGCCATTAATTCAGAATAACTGGCACTTCCTCCCTAACACCATTATGGATATACTATACCTCAAGACTGTAGCTGTTTAAGAAGGCAATTCACCACCATTTAGGAATTTGGGGATGGAAGCACAAATGTTGGCTCAGCCTGTGAAATCCACATCTCTCAAATTAAAATAAATCAACCGTGAGTATCTGCTCTCCAAGAGAGAAGCAAGAAATCCAACTGGATTTTCTCAAAGGACAGGGAATGAACTAATAGTTATCCTACAGTCTACATTATCACATAAAAGCAATCATTTTTGCTGGATGTGGTTATTTTCCACCAATTCAAACTATAATTAACCTAGAAATTACAAACCCTGAACTACCAGAGTATCCTAATACTGTAACTGAAAGCAACATGTTTTGAATGGTCCCAGTAAACATTCATTCCCTCCACTGGTGCACTGTGACAGAAATGACTTAGAAAATATACCGCAGTTACTTATTTAGGCTACCTCTCAAAACATAAACTAACTACAAAGGAGGACATGGGCAGCAGGTGTACGGAGATACTAGCACCTGCATGTCACATATTATCTTCAGTTGGAAATACATCACTAGTTCTTCATCATTGCTTGGCCTAAATCCCAGAACTCCTGACCCAAAGGCATTGTAACCTCCATGCAGTGGTTCAAAAGGGTGGCTGGCACACTGCTGCCTTCTGATGAACAACTGGGGAAGTGCAATTAATAACAGGCCCTGCCAGCAATACCCACACTGCGAAAAAATGAATAAATGAAAATAAAACCTCCCCTCCATGAACTCTGCCTACACTTCTTGCTGTCTCAGATAAGCAGCCAAATAATCAAAGAACACATCCATCCTGCATGATCTCTCTTCTTCGCCACCCTCTCCCCCAATCCCACAGAAAATATAAAACTCTGAGTAAGCATACCAGCAGGCTCAAGGACAGCTTCTATCGTGCTCTTATAAGACTATTGAACAGTCAGGCAATAGGATAAGATAGACACTTGACCTTACAATTTACCTTGTTATGGCCTTCTTCACCTTATTGTCTACCTGCAATGCACTTTCTCTGTAAGTGTAATACTACCTTGCATTGCACTATCTCAATTCCCTGTGGCAATAAAATGATCTGTTTGGATTTCGTGTAAAGTTTTTCATGTATCACGGTACATGTGACAATAGTAAACAAACCGCGCAAGCAGTACATTATTTCCTTCTTGTTTAACCAGTCAAATCATATCAAGTACAGAAATCAATAAAAGTTAACCCATTCTACAGTCATCTTTTGACCATTTCATACTCCACAATTCCACTCATCATATGTCCTGTTGCATACTGTGTTCATCTTGGCCATAGAGTAATAAGGGTCATAGGAAAGTACAGCATTGAAACAAGCCCATCTAGTCCATGTCAAACCATTTGCTCTGTCTACTTCCACTGACATATACCAGGATCATAGCTTTCCAAATCTAACCATCCATGTACCTATCCAAATTGCTCTTAAACATTGAAATCAAGCTCGCATGCATCATTTGTGCTGGCAGCTCAATCCACACTCTATCAACTCTCTGCATGAAGAAGTTTCCCCTCATGTTCCTCTTAAACTTCTCACTTTTCACCCTTAACCCATCACCTCTAGCTGTCCTCAATGGAAAAAGTCTGCTTGCATTTACCCAATCTATGCCTCTCATAATATTGTTTCCGTCAATCAAAGCTCTCAAATCTCCTCTGTCCTAGACACCATCTCTTTTTTGCTGATATTTTAAAAGCTCATACTTTCAACTTGAGCGTAGAAGAATGAGAGGGGACTTGACAGAGGTCCACAAGATAATGAGAGGCATAGATAGGGTGAATAGCCAGTAGCCGTTTCCCAGGGCAAACACCAAACACGAACAGCAAACACCAGAGGGCATATGTACAAAGTTAAGGGTGGGAAGTTTAGGGAAGACATCAGGGGTAAGTTGTTTTTTTTTAAAAACACAGAGGGTTGTGGGCGGCTGGAATGACTTGCCAGGGTTGGTGGTGGAGGCTAAAACATTAGGGGTACTTAAGAGCCTCTTGAACAGACACATGGATGAGAGAAAAATAGAGGGTTATGGATTAATGTGGGTTTAGTATTTTTTAAGGAATATATGGGCTGGCACAACATTGAGGGCTGAAGGGGCTGTACTGTGCTGTAGTATTCTGGTAATTCAACGTCAAAAACACACTTCTGGTGAATGATAGGGGCAGTCTGAATCACATATCTGGGACAATGGCTTCTGTGTTGCCTGCATCTGAATCCAGTTCAGAGCAAAAATTCTCCTTTCTTTTGATTGTTAGGATATGGCTTACTAAAGCCAGTTTCCTATGGGTGGCAAATGCTGTCAGATTTTTTGCATTATTCTGTCTCTTTCTTCTCCCTGTCAACTGTGCCAGGAGAAACCTCCTGGTTTCTTTCATCTGTTTCACAGTTTGTTCTTTTTCTCCTTTCTCTCATGATCTTAGTGGTGTTTAGAATTTAAGAACATAGCCCACTTTATTCTTAGTAACACTTATAACACATTCACTCTTCCCAGGACTTCCACACCACTGCCTCCATCATTTCAGTTCATTTATTCATTTCCTGGTTCTGTATGTATTCCATTTCCCAATTGACAAAGTTGCAGGGAGAAGTCAATGAAATGTGGAAAAATTGAAGTGAAGGTCACCATGTGTACATTGTTCAGAGTTGCTTATGGTGTCGTTCCATTCAATGTGCTTATAGTTCAAAAGTTCAGAGAACAAAGTAAATTTATTATCAAAGTATGTACACATTATCATATCCTACCTAGAGATTCATTTTCTGACAGGCGTTCACAGTAGATGAAGTACAACAGAACCAATGAAAAACCACAAACTACAAAGACGGACAACCAACCAATGTGCCAGAGGTAACAAACTGTTACCTTTTACACTTACAAAAAAGGGGGGAGAAAACAAAATAATACTAATAAATAAATAAGCATTAGTGTTTATTTTTGGATGAATCATTTCAAAGCCAATGAATTTAAGAAGTGGGGCAGTTTGGTTACCACAAGGCTATACAATCTGTCCATTCTCCCACCAACATTATCAGTATTATCAGTTGATTTCTGAAGGGAACTGACTCTCTGAGCATGTTGCAGAACAAGCAAGGGCCCACAGATAAAAGATTGTGATTCAGCAGGGCTTAGGTCTGCTTGTTAGTATTTATATCTACAGAGCTGCTCATTATTTTATTTAGCAAAGCATTAAGCACGTTCTGATTCCCAAGAGCAGCAGGAAAAGCACATCACGGTGCAAATATGATATGCAAATGCCTGGTGAGCTTCAATGCAGAAGGCTTCGTCAAAAACATTCCAATGAAGTACCTCATGCTTTTACTGGCATTGCAGAAAAGCAATCATGCTAGCATGATTAACTGATAGCAAAGCCAGACTGATTCTATCTGCCAAAATGCTTTCAATCACAAGTTCAAGCACTTTCACACTCAGCTGTCAACATCCATCCACAGTATTATCTCCAGAAAGTTTCTCAGCAAAAAGCCAAATGCGAAAATCATAAAATATTCTTTAAATATGACAAGATCCTAAGAAAACATGGACCATTTCCCATAATCTCAGCAAACACTTCTGAGAAAAGACAGACACTGATGTTAAAAGTCACCATCAACATCAATGCATCAGCACATACTTTTGCCTTGTGAGGAAAAGAATTTACAGAAAAGTTCACAAACCCAGCACACAGTTCACAATCCACCAGATCCGCCTGTATGCTTTTAAGACATGAACCACTTACAACAGGCACATCAAAGCAATGGAGAAATACTACCAACAATGTCTCTGTATAATCCTCTAACTTTACATGCAGGATGTGAACAAACATAAACATCCTCTCAAGGCCAACATCCCAAAGGTTCTCTACCCTTCAAAGTAAAAGAGCATTCAGAATTGGTGAAGAACACAAAGACACATAATGGAAATGCCAGAAGGAGCACACCACAACCCAGATACTCCACTTGCCAACTCAGTCAAGAACCTCCCAGATAATCTGTGGAGTCTGCCAGAATCACATTGGTCTTACCAATTATCTCAAAGCTGACAGAAAAGGAGAGAGGGCAAGTCATCCCAAGCAATTCATTACATAATAATTAGATATGTTCCAATCACAGCAGAGATCCACCAGCATTAACTCTGCAAATCCTCCAAATCCAACAAACAACACAGAACTGAATGTATATAGACAATCATTCTTCCCCACCTCCCCCCCCCACCTCAAAGTTTTCTGCTTTTCCACATTGATCTTTAGAAGAGCCCACCAATAGGTTGAATTGATTTCCTCATTTATTCTGTAGCAAATAGCAATATCTCACGACCAAACTAGGTAACAGTTTCTTCCCCCAAGTTATCAGACTCCTCAGTACCCAGAGCCTAGACTGACACCTTGCCCTACTGTCCTGTTTCTTTATTTATTGTAATGCCTGCACTGTTTTTGTGCACTTTATGCAGTCCAGTGTAGGTCTGTAGTCTGGCGTAGCTTTCTCTGTGTTGTTTTTTTACATAGTTCAGTCTAGTTTTTGTACTCTGTCATGTACCATGGTCCAGAAAAAATTGTCTCATTATTACTACGTACAGTACCAGCAGTTATGGTCAAAATGACAATAAAAGTGACTTGACTTGATAACAGCAACTTCCTTTTATCAAGTTTTTCTTTTTTAAAGACTTGTGTTAGTTATTTTCTACATTTCACATACAGTATTTTCCAATTGATACCAAAAGGCCAAGTTGTAAACAAGTACTTTTAATAGATATAACACCCATCAACTTTTATTGCACATCAGGAGCCAAAGCACATCAAAAAATGGGCGGATGGAACATAGTTATGAATTCCATCATTATGCAGAAGGAGTGTGGTGGGTAAAGGGACCAGCTGAGGACCACAGGAAAAATATATGCAGATGGAGTGTGGTCAGCACCACAGACAAGTGTGTGGGTAGGATCAGGAGCTGCAGAGCAGCAGATTAATTCGTAACACAGGTAAGTATGCCTATAGACAGAGGGATATTACGTCTGAGGGAAGAGGATATTAGGACTGGAGAGAGAAAGCCTTAGAGAGGACCAGTGGGTGTCAAAAGTTGCATTTAATTATATTTGCGATATAAAGACAATAGTTCTACTCTTAAAAAAAAAATAAGTGCACAAGTGCTATTTAATTAATTTTGTTAAATGAGTATTGTTTAATTGCTTTAATTGATTTTATTTTAGTTACACAAAAAGCTCTATAAAACTATTTTGTCACAGAAACATCAAAATACAGAAAACCTACAGCACAATACAGGCCTTTCAGCCCACAATGCTGTGCCAAACACGCACTTACTTAGAAATTACCTAGGGTTACCCTGCACCCTCTATTTTTCTAAGCTCCATGTCCAGGGGTCTCCTGCCTCCACCACCATTGCCAGCAGCTCATTCCACGCACTCACCACTCTGCGTTAAAAAAAAACTTACCCCTGACATCTCCTCTGTATCTGTTTCCAAGCACGTTAAAACTGTGCCCTCTTACGTTAGCCACTTCAGCCCTGGGGAAAAGCCTCTGACTATCCACATGATCAAAACTTATCATCATCATCATATACACCTCCATCAGGTCACCTCTCATACACTGCCGCTCCTAGGAGAAAACGCCAAGCCCACTCAAGTTATTCTCATATGGCATGCTCCCCAATCCAGACGACATCCTTGTAAATCTCCTCTTTCTATAGTTTCCACATCCTTCCTGTAGTGAGGCAAGCAGACTTGACCACAGTACTCCACGTGGGGTCTGACCAGGGTCCTATAAAGCTGTAACATTACCTCTCGGCTCTTAAACTCAATCCCACAGTTGATGAAGGCCAAAGCACCGTATGCCTTCTTAACTACACTGTTAACCTGCGCAGCAGTTTTGAGTGTCCTGTAGACTCAGACCCCAAGATCTCTCTGATCCTCCACACTGCCAAGAGTCTTACCATTAATAACATACATTCTGCCATCATACTTGACCTACCAAAATGAATCAACTCACATTTATCTGGGTTGAACTCCATCTGCCACTTCTCAGCCCAGTTTTGACTAGATTTTCAACAGCCTTTGTACAGAATGATTCCTGTACTCTACCATCCTTTCCCTGTTTCACTGGAATGTACCTGTGCAAAATATCACACAAATATCCCCTGAATATTTGCCACATTTTTGCCATACATTTCCCTGAGAACATCTTTTCCCAATTTATGCTTCCAAGTTCCTGCCTGATAGTTTCGTATTTCCCCTTACTCCAATTAAACACTTTCCTAACTTGTCTGTTCCTATCCTTCTCCAATGCTCAGGTAAAGGAGATAGAACTATGATCACTACCTCCAAAATGCTCTTCCACTGAGTGACCCGACACCTGACCAGGTTCCCTTCCCAATACCAGATCAAGTACAACCTATCTTCTTGTAAGCTTATCTACATATTGTGCCAGGAAACCTTCCTGAACACACCTAATAAACTCCATCTAAACCCCTTGATCTAGGGAGATGCCAATCAATATTTGGAAAATTAAAATGGCCCATCTTGATGACCCTGTTATTATTACACATTTCCAGAATCTGACTCCCTATATGTGACTGTTACTATTGGGTGGTCTATAAAAATTGACTCCTTCCTGTTCCTAACTTCTACACAGGCTCAGTGGACAATCCCTCCATGGCTTCTTCCTTTTCTGCAGCCATGACACTATCTCTGATCAGCAGTGCCACACCCCCACCTCTTTTGCCTCCCTCCCTGTTCTTTCTGAAACATTTAAAGCCTGGCACTCAAAGTAACCATTCCTGTCCCTGACCCATCCAAGTCTCCATAATGGCCACAACATCATAGCTCCAAGTACTGATCCACGCTCTAAGCTCATCCGCTTTGTTCATGATGCTTCTTGAAATAAAATAGACAGATCTCAAGATCCAAGATGGCGGCATGACGCAACTGGCAGCGGCCACTCCGGAACTAATTATCTGTTATTTGTGAAGTGGGGTGCCGTGCACAATCATAATCGATTGAAAACAAACGTGGAAGCACGGAGAAACATCGGGAAATTCCAGGAAGACCTTCTTCATTGCTGCTGCTGCTGTGAGGTCTGGGACTCTGTTGGGAAGAACAGGCCCCCAGTCCTCGGGGTCGCGTTGCCAATGGCCGTTGGCGGGGCCGTCTTAATACGCTCGGCAGAGGATGGTGCTCGGAGAAGCTGTGCCGGAGGGGATGGTCGTAGGCTCGGAGGTTCGACGGACTCAGGTTGCTTTTGGTGTGTGCTGCGTCTGCGAGGCTGGTTTCGACGGAGCTTCCATTGTGTGCTGCGTCTGTGAGGCTGAGTCAGGCAGCGCCTTGGAAATCCATAGCGGGGGCACTCCCTTCTGCCGTCGGCATGGGATGGTGAGTCTGTCGGGACCCTAGGGACTTGTGGAAACTGTGGTGATTTCTTTCAAACTTACAGTCCTTTAACATCTTGGACTATTTTTACTGTGCCCATAGTCTGTTTTTTTTTATCAATTATGCTATTGTTAGCACTGTTGTAACTATATGTTGTAATTATGTGGTTTTGTGCAGGTCTTGTAGCTTTAGTTTTTGGTCTTGTTATTGTCTGTTGGATTTGGAGCTCCTTTCCGGGGAACACGCTAGACGGTAGCACAATATTAATACACAGCAGCCTCTCCGGACTCAGAATTGGGGATTGCCAAACGTTACGTGGATTTTCTGGTGTAGTCTGTTTTGTCATATGCTTTTGTGATATCATTCTGGGGGAACGTTGTCTCATTTTTTAACTACATTGCATTTGTGGTTTCTAAATGACAATAAACTGAATCTGAATCTCAAACCATCAGTCTGAGCGTAACCCTTCTCTATCACCTACCTATCCTCCCTCTCGCACTGTCTCCAAGCTTTCTCCATCTGTGAGCCAAAATACCCTTCCTCCATCTCTTCAGTTCAGTTCTCACTCCCCAGCAATTGTAGTTTAAATTCTTCCCAACAGCCATAGCAAACCTCTCTAACCAGTACATTGATCCCACTTGGATTCAAGTGCAACCTGTCCTTTCTGTACAGGTCAACCCTGCCGCAAAAGAGTTATCAATGATCCAGAAACCCAAATCTGGGCCCCTTACTCCAATCCCTCAGCCACGCATTTATCCTCCACCTCACTCTATTCTTCTACTCACTATCACATGGCAAGGCAGAAGCCTGAGATTACTACCTTTGAGATCCTGCTTTTCAGCTTCCTTCCTAATTCCCTGTAGTCTGTTTTCAGGACCTCCTCGCTTTTCCTACCTATGCCATTGATACCATTATGTACCATGACCTCTTGCTGTTCTCCCTCCCCACTTCATGATATCGTGGATGTGATCAGAAACATCCCGGACCCTGGCACTTGGGAGGCAAACTACCATCCGTATTTCTTTCCTGCATCCACAGAATTGCCTATCTGACCCCCTAACTGTAGAGTCCCCTATTACTGCTGCCTTCTTCCTTTCACTATCCTTTTAAGCCATAGGGTCAGACTCTCCCAGAGGCGCAGCCACTGTTGCTTCCCCCAGGTAGGCCCTCCCCCTCCAACAGTACTTAAACAGGGGTACTTATTGTTAAGGGGGACAGCCACAGAGGTACACTTTAGTATCTGACTCTTGCCCTTCCTTCTCCTGTTACCCACTTATCTGTCTCCCGAGGCCCCAGTGTAACTACTTACCTGTAGTTCCTCTCTATCACCTCCTCACTTTCCCTGACCAGACGAAGGTCATTGAGTTGCATCTCCAGTTCCCTAACACGGTCCCTAAGGAGCTGCAGTTCGACGCACCTGGTGCAGATGTGGCCTTCCGGGAGGCTGAGAGTCTCCCAGACTTCCCACATCTGACACCCACACAGAACATCGGCCTCACAGACGTACTTCCCGTTTCTATTCTTCACAGGTAACCTACCTTACCTCGATCCATTATTGCCTAAGCCCTGTTAAGCCAAAACCTTCCTACTCTGTCTCCCTCTACTCTGGCGCCTGCTCAGAGGAGTGGGTGTTGGAGTCATAATTTTGAAGTTAATGTGGCTCTCACATTGTCAAATTCCACTATAAAAATAGCGAATATCATGAGGTATATGGTTATGAAGCACGTTCAATCAGAGCACTCACTCTGAATCAGCACAAACCTTATACATAATTAATTTGGTAATAATCTAAGCCACTTCATAACAACCTAATTCTTTGATTAAAATTGTCCTGCCTTCTCCAATTACATTTGATACCCTGTCTAATTAAGAACCCATAAACTTCCGCTTTAAATATACCCAATGACTTGGCCTACACAGCTGTCTGTGGCAATGAATTCCACAGATTACTACCCTCTGTCGAAAGAAATTCCTCCTCAACTCTGTTGAAAATGAATGTTCCTCGATTCTGAGGCTGTGCACTCTGGACCCAGACTCCCCCACTTTAGGAAACTTTCTCTCCACGCCCACTCTATATCTGATAGATTTCAAAGCTGCCCCTCCCAACCCACCTCTTTCTTTTAAACTTCAGTGAGTATAGGCTAAGAGCCATCAAACACTCTTCATATGTTAACCCTATCATTTCCAGAAATCTGAAACCTATTCAATGCCAGCATTCTTTTCTTAGATCAGGAGCCCAAAACTGCTCAGAATACCCCATGTAGTCAGATGAATGCCTTATAAAGCCTCTGCATGGTATCGTTACTTTTATAGTGCAGTCTTCTTGAAATGAATGCCTTCCTTACCACCGAAGCAACCTGCAAATTAACCTTTAAGAAAATAATCCTGCACACCTCTGATTCTCCCCGTTTGGAAAACACTCTGTGCCTTTATGCTTGACCGTGCACTTCCTTACACTATATTCCTTCTGCCACTTCTTTCCACATTCTCCCCATCTATTGATCTTTCTATAGAATCCCTGCATCCTCAACGTGAACTGCCCCCTACCTATCTTTGTATCATTTGCATACTTGGCCACAAAGACAATTTCGTCGTCACTGATCTATTACATGAAAAGAAATGGTCCCAACACCAGCCCCTGCAGAACACCACAACAGAAATTGGCAGCCAACCTGAAAAAGCCCCATTTCCTCCTACTCTTTTCTCCTGCCAGTAAGCTAATGTTCTATTCACACTCCTTTCTGAAATACCATGGACTCTTAACTTGTTAAGAAGCCTAATGTGCAGCAACTTGTTAAAGCCCTTCTGAAAATCCAAGTGAACAACATCCACTGATTCTCCTTTTTCTATCCTGTTTGTTATTTCCTCAAAGAATTCCAACACTTCTGTCAGGCAAGATTTCCCCTTAAAGGAAACTATGCTGATTTCGGCCTATTTTATCATGAGCTTCCAAGTACCTCAAAACCTCATCCTTAATAATGGACTCCAATATCTTCCCAACCACTGAAGCCAGGCTAACTGGCCTATAATTTCCTTTCTTCCGCCTCCTCCCTTCTTAAAGAGTGGAATGAGATCTGAAATTTTCCAGTCCTCCAGAACTATTCCAGAATCTAGTGATTCTTTCCTAATGCTTCTTCAACTTTCGGTATCCTCTTTCACATTACTGGCTAACTTACCTTGAAAAAACTTTATAACGTTCCATAATCCATGCTCCAACATTTGTGATCCAACTTTCAATGACAACAGTGAAAAGACAGTCTGTTCTAAAGCATTAACAATCTCACTTTAAAGGACACACATTTCACAAAAGTTAAACTACAAGAAAAACAATACAATTATTCTGATTCATATAGTTCACATAATGTCCTCAAAAATCACTTGATTTGATATACAAGTGTATCTACAAAAGAAAATTTAGATATCGTGCCTCAATTAAACATTTCTGACATACTCACAATGGCAGGTATATGTATCAGAGTGCTATGTTTCTATTGCAGTATGATATTCTAAATGAGAAACTGTTAGATTCAATTAATTTAGTGAGAGTTGGTCAAATGTTTGGAACTGTAACAGGAGCACTACAAGCAGCCTCAGCTTGAAGTATTGAGGAAAATAAAACCCATTCCCAATTTTAACTGCAGTGAATGAACTGTGAGGCAAAAATCACCAAGAACGGAATGCACCTTGCTTGTTATTTTCCTTCAGGATAGGCCATCCAAATTTATTGTCCAGATTCACAGAGGAGAAGAACTGGTGAGAAACAAATGACTGGGATCAAAGCAAACTTTCAGAAACACCTTGAACATGGAAGACACAATGAGTTTGACTTGATATCATTGGACATAGTGTGAACAGATGTTAAATTTTAGTGTGGGAGGTGGGAAAAAAGGCACTGATTTTCTCTGGGAAAAGGAGTGTAAAATAATTTACAGTGCAACAAATGGCATTTGACTTGCTTTGCAAATACTTGATGGTCATGAATATGCTGAATGCCTAAAATACATTTACAACACTAACAAATTCACAAAGAAATATTTTTAAACATCCATTACATATCACAGCCATAGTGTTCCAGGTGTAACTATGTTTACTTACAAGCTTCCTTTTCTTGGTAAACTCAATTCTTTCTGCAAAAGAAAAGAATGCAAATTATTGCAACAAGTAAGAGATAGATACATTATTCTGTTTCAGTACAATTTAAATTAATAACCTGAAGCAATTATAATGTACAGGTGGTGACAAGTTTCATCATTAAAATGGTTACCTGTTATATGAATATAGATGGCCAGTATATTCCTTTTATAATAATGATAAGAACCATTTACTTGTAAACCATGTAAAAACCCATTAATAAATAAGAAAATATACTTCAATGCACAGACAGTTACTTTGGAATAATTGGAACCTGATCTTCCCATTGTATTTCATTTTTTTCATGACCAAGACTAAATTGTCCTTTTAGTCCTGCATTAGTAATGTCACAAACTCACAAAACACAATCAATTATAACATTATTTACATGTCTATGTATTTTCTATATGTCTGCTCTATCGGTAAACCAATGCCCCAAATATCAAGTTTTTTTTTCTCCAAGTAAGCTCAACCATACCACTGAGCAGAAAATAAGCATAATCCATAATAAATTACACCATGACAAAAAAGTAACTGAAAGTAAACAAATTAATTAAACTTAGTTCTAAAGAAATATTTTCTACCTTGCTTTAGACAGCATGGACAGGGGAGATAGTCGGACTTTTTCCCAGGATAGAAATGTAAAACAGGAGAAGAAATAAGGATTTACAAGGCAAGTTTTTTTGACATGGAGAGTGATAGGTGCCTGGTATGCACTGTCAGGGAAGTGGTGAAAGTATCTATGATAGTAGCATTTATTTGGCATTTAGACAAGCCAATGAACAGGCAGTGAATGGAGGGATGTAGACCAAGTGCAGGCACGTGAGATTAATTTAATTTGGTATCTAGGTCAGCAAAAACATCACGAGCCAAGGGGCCTGTTCCTCTGCAAGACAGTTCTATGATCTACGTTGATTTAAATCTTCTATCTGTCCATGATGCAACATATAGCTAAAAGTTTAAACAAAATCTACTTTTTAAATTCCTATGGGGAAATATGCTATAATTGAATGGTACTAAAATCTTAGCTCAATTCAAAACAATTTTGCAACTCATGTCAATTCAGGGGTTATACCACTAGGTGGCAAGAAACACACATCAATACATTCAACAAACGCGAGAAAGTCTTCAGATGCTGGAAATCAACACACAAAATGCAGGAGGAACTCAGCAGGTCAGGCAGCCTCCATGGGAAAGAATAAACAGTCGATGTTTCGGGCCAAACCCCTTCTTTAGGACTGCTCAGAAAAAAATTCAACAACTCAGATTAAGCATAACAGAACAAAATCAAGCATTTTTTCCTACAGATTGCGCAGAACATAGAATGTAGAAACCTACAGAACATTACAGGCCCTTCAGCCCACAATGTTGAACTGATCAGGTAACCTACTCTAGAAACTGCCTTGAATTACCCTACCGCATAGCCCTCTATTTTTCTAAGCTCCATGTACCTGTCTAAGAGGTTCTTAAAAGACCCCATTGTATCCACCTCTACCACCTTCACTGGCGGTGCATTCTACGCACCCACCACTCTGTGTGAAAAATTTACCTCTGACACCCCCCATTGCACCTACTTCCAAGCACCTTAAAACTCTGCCCTCTTGTGTTAGCCATTTCAAGCAAAAGTACCTCCATTACCTCCTCAGACTCCATCCACACTTTTCCACTATCACTCCTGATTGGTCGATTCTCACACAGCTCATCCTCTTGCTCTTCAAACTTGGAGAATGCCTTGGGGTTTTCCTTGATCTTGCTCGCCAAGGTCTCCTCATGGTTCCTTCTAGCTCTCCTAATTTCATTCTTAATCTCCTTCCTGGCAACCATGTAATTTTCTAGAACTCTATCAGTCTGGTTTCTTGATACTTTTTTAAGCTTTTCTTTTCTTCTTAACTAAATTTTCTACATCCTTTATACACCATGGATCTTTTACCCTACCATCCTTACCCTGTTTCAATGGAACATACTGATACAGAAGGCCATGCAAACGATCCCTGAACATTTGCCACATTTCTGCTGTACATTTCCCCCGAGAACATCTGCTCCCAAGTTCCTGCCTAATAACATCATATTTCCCCCTACACTAATTAAATGTTTTCCCAAATTGTCTGCTCCTATCCCTCTCCAGCTCTATGCTAATGGCGATAGAGCTATACAACATAGAAATTTACAGTATATTACAGGCCCTTCAGCCCACAATGTTGTGCCGACCATCTAACCTACTCTAGAAACTGCTTAGGATTTCCCGAACACATAGCCCTCTATTTTTCTCAGCTCCATGTACCTATCTAAGAGGCTCTTAAAAGACCCTATTGTACCCACCACTCTCTGTGTGAAAAGCATACCCCTAACATCCCCTTGTACCCATTTCCAAGCACCTTAAAACTATGTCCCCTCATGCTAGTCATTTCAGCCCTGAGAAAAAGCCTCCGGCTATCCACACGATCAACGCTCCTCATCATCTTATACACCTCTATCAAGTCACCCCTCAATCTCCATCACTCCAAGAAGAAAAGGCCAAGTACACTCAACCTATTCTCATAAGGTACACTCTCCAATCCAGACACATCCCTGTAAATCTACTCAGCACTCTCTCTATAGTATCTACACCCTTCCTGTAGTGAGGTGACCAGAAACACAGTACTCCAACTGGGGTCTAACCAAGGTCTTATATAGCTTTAACATTACCTCACAGCTCTTGAACTCAATCCTACGGTTGATGAATGCTAACACACCATACACCTTCTTAACAACACTCAATCTGCGCAGTAGCTTTTAGTATCCTATTGACACGGACCCCAAGATCTCTCAGATCCTGCACACTGCCAAGAGTCTTACCATTGATATTATATTCTAACTTCAAATTAGACCTACCAAAATGAACCACTTCACACTTATCTGGGTTGAAGTCCATCTGCCACTTCTCAGCTCAGTTCTGCAACCTATCGATGTCCTGCTGTAACTTCTGACAACCCTCCAGACTATCCACAATAACCACAACCTTTGTATCATTGGAAAAACTTACTACTAATCCACCCTTCTAATTCTTCATCCAGGTCATTTAAAAAATAATAAAGAGGATGGTTCCCAGAACTGATCCCTACAGAACACCACTGGTCACCGATCTCCATGCAGAATGTGAACCAACTACAACCACCCTTTGCCTTCTGTGGGCAAGCCAATTCTGGATCCATAAAGCAAAGTCTTCTTGAATCCCATGCCTCCTTACTTTCTGAAGGAGCCTTGCATGGGGAACCTTATCAAATATCTTACTGATCACTACCTCCAAATTGCTCTCCCACTGAGAGATCTGACCCCTGATCAGGTTCATTTCCCAATAGCAGATCAAGTACAGCCTCTCCACTAGTCAACTTATCTACACATTACGTCAGGAAACCTTCCTGAACACACCTAACAAACTCCACCCCATCTAAACCCATTGCTCGAAGGAGATGCCAACCCATATTGGGAAAGTTAAAATCTACCATCACAGCAGCCTTATTATTGCGCTGTTTCAGAATCTGCCTCCTGATCTGCTCTTTGATGTCCCTGTTACTATTGGGAGGTCTATAAAAAAAAAATCCCAGTCGAGTTATTGCCCCCTTCCTATTTTTGACTTCCCTCCCACACTGACTCAGTAGATAATCCCTCCATGACTTACTCCTTTTCTGCAGCTGTGACACTATCCTTGATAAGCAGTACCATGCCCCCACGTCTTTTGCCTCCCTCCCTGTCCTGTTTTGAAACATCTAAAGCTTGGCACAGCAGCCATTCTTGCTCCTGGGACATCCAGCTCTGTAATGGGCCACAACATATTGTTCCACATATTGAGCCAGGCTCTAAGTTCATCCACCTTGTTTATGATACTCCTTGCATTAAGATAGACACATCTCAAACCATCAGGCTGAGTGCATCTTTGCTCTATCATCTGCCTATCCTTCCTCACAAACTCCCTACAAGCTGTCTCTACTTGTGCACCAACTGCCCTATCCTCTGCCTCTTCACTTCGGTTCCCACCCCCTGCAAATCTAGTTTAAATCCTCCCCAACAGCATTAGCAATCCTCCCCGCCAGGATACTGGTGCCCCTCAGATTCAAGAGCAACCTGTCCTTTTTGTACAGGTCACACCTGCCCCAGAAGAGAGCCCAATGATCCAGAAATCTGAATCCTTGCCCTCCGCTCCAACTTGTCACCTCATTCTATTCTTATACACTTTGTCGTATTTCACAGGTAGTAATCCCGTGTTTACTACTCTTGAGGTCCTGCTTCTCAGCTTCCTTCCGAACTCCCTGTATTCTGCTTTCAGAACCTCCTCCCTTTTGCTACCTATGTCATTGGTAACGATATGTACCACGACCTCTGGCTGCTCCCCCTCCCATTTCAGGATATTGTGGACGCATTCAGAAACATCACAAACCCTGGCACCTGCAGGCAAACTACCATCCGTGTTTCTTTTTTGTGCCCACAGAATCATCTATCTGTCCCACTAACAATATAAAAAGTCCCCTATTATTGATACCATCCTCTTCCATTCCCTACCCATCTGAGCCACATGGCCAGACTCAGTGCCAGTGGCACAGCCACTGTTGCTTCTCCCGCACCCCTCCCCCAACAGTACTTAAAATAGAGTACTTATTGGTAAGGGGGAATGGCCACAGGCATGCTCTCCACCACCTGACACTCTCCCTTCCCTCTCCTGACAGTCACTCACTTATCTGTCTCCTGTGGCCCTGGTGTGACTACCTGCTTGTAGCTCCTATCGATCACCTCCTCACTTTCCCCAACAAGCTGAAGGTCATCGAGTTGCAGTTCCAGTTCTTTAAGTTGGACTCTAAGGAGCTGCAGCTCAATGCACTTGGTGCAGATGTGGCCATCAGGGAGGCTGGAAGTCTCCCATATGTCCTACATCTGACATCCAGAGTAGAAAACTGACCTTGCAGTCATACCCACTATTCTTAAGTTAGAGTAAAAAGAGATACTGATGTACCAGTATGAGTTCAGCAGTAACTGAGTAATATGGTGGCACTTCTTCACCATTGATCATTCATGTAACAAAATAATTAAGTTATTTTAGGATATAATTGTAGATACAATTTCCGATCTACTTCACCCCCCCCCCACCACCTTTTTCCAGTCATCCACGTAACCTCACTACTCAAAATGTTTGAGCAATGATTTCATCTGTGCCCTTTACTGTGATCTCAAACCACAGCAAAAACAGATCATCTGCATTGCTCCATTTCTGGCAACTTTATTTTATCATCACACTATTAAGAATCATGTTTCTAGCTGACAGGGACATAATTTCAAGAATTTCAGCATTTTAAAATGGTCTCTACCTTTCCTCTCATCTTACTGAATGTAAGCTGGTGTCAACCGTGGCTTATTTGATAGCACTTTTACTTCAGTTTCAGAACTGCTCAAAAGACTTGAACATAAAATTCTGGTCTGACACTCCAATGCAACACTGAGGGACTGCTGTACTGTTAGAGATGTAATCTCTTGTTACATCCTTTGGATGTAATCTTCAACCTGATTCTTGTCTCCTTCTCCTCGTAGATCAAAAATATTCCATTGCATTACTTCAAAGCACAAGGGAGTAATATCATGTATTCTAACTAAAAACAAAATTATGACCATCTTTTGGAGCCTGTTGAGCATAATAAAGACTACTTCAAAAATTATTCATTGGCTGTAAAATGTATTTTGAAATGATTGAGGCACATGCTAAATAACTACATTTCCTGACTTCTATCGTCAAGGTACTTGCTAACACCTACTTCTACCACTGTTATTGGGCATCTGCCCTATTAACATCTTATGTGGCTCAACAAAAAAATTATCTGAAACTTTGCCACTGAGCAGTCTCTATTCTAAAGCCGCTATGTAAATGCAAAAGACTTCAGCTGCCCAATTAGTAAGGAGACTCTTCTGGGACTTTACGCTTTGTACCTTAATTCTTCAGAGGTTAGCTTTGACACAATCAGTATTTCTCTACTTGATTAAGACAATTTCTGTTGTTTTTGATTCACTGAACACAAGCAAATCATTGCTCCTTTCAACAGACAAGTAACGTGAATGCACTGATTTTTACATCAGTTACTAGTTCACAGATCAAGCTCAGTTTTGTTCTAATCAATTCATAGATATATCATTATTTACAAAGCCAGCATATATCATTCTGATTATCCCCAAGTTTAAAATGAAAGAGAATTAGATTACCCCTAAATTGCAGGTGAACTATCTTATTGAACTCTTGTGGTCCGCACGGTAAAGAAGTTGGAAATAAGCTGGCGTCATAAATCTTTGTGGTCAATTCTAATACAGAACACTACCTTGCTGAACCATTCATTTCATAATAACGTTAATTACATATTGTTTTTGAGTTGAGAGTCCCACACACAAAGAATCAGAGACAGAATCAGATTTATTGTCAGACATAAGAACGAAATTAGATAAGAACAACACATATCCTGCCCTAAAACCTTCACAATAAACAAAATTAGAGTTTTTGTACAATCTAGGAATTTCATAGTGACCATGAATGAAATCAACTTTTGATTGTAAATGTATTTAATTATTTTACTGAACAGTTATCCCCCGCAATTGGTTAATTGCTTATTGGTCAAAAACCACTAATCTACCATATCGTAATCTACCATTAATCTACCGCAATTGGCAATACTAACCTACCATATTTAAAACATTAATCTATCATATTTTAAGTACTAATTACCAAGTTACTCAAATATAAGAGATGAAAACATGAAAGAATGGAAAATAACCTCTTTAAATCATAAACCAAAGCAAGATCCAGAGGTTATATTAAAATTCTATCAAAATGTGGTCTTAAATAATCATTCATGGCACATTGTCAATGATATGTATGCAGGCAGTAACTCATGAATTGTTGCCACTTTACACCAATAGATTCACATCCCATGCAAAGTACTGAAGTACTCAAACACCTTGTGCAGATAAACATAAAGGATGAAAGACTAAATAAACCCAGCTTGACTGGACTGAAGTGGAATGTCTATTGTCCAGCATCATGAGTTACAAATGCTGTATATACTTCAATTAATAAAAATACAAATCATGGATTGACAGAAGAGTGCTCCATCATTCTTGACTATCTACAACAGAAAACTCAATCAAATTAAGCAAACACATTAAGCTGTCAGTACACTTTATGTCTCATTTGTTCTGAAAGAAACTAATACTTCTCCCAGATGCCAAACGTGATGCATGATCATTGTTTTATTTTCAAATGTGTCAGCATCATTCAGTGTATCCTGTGGATTTTACAGACCTAATATTATTAGAAGAAATAAAAATACCATTCTTTTCTCACACTGTAAGTAGAATAACCTCATAACAGGGTCTGTTAGCTGTATACTTCAGTGAGGTTGCCACATCCACCTCCTGAATTAATGCAACTTGCAGCTATCAGAGGTGACTCAAATCTGAGGATTCATAACTTGAATGACGAAAAACATTAATTATCAATTCAGACATTTCAATTGTATTTACACAAGCACATCTGATAATGTCCTTGCAGCTGAGCCAGGTCTTCAGTTATCTTGAACCCCTTTACTACTGGATCAAGAACAAGTGGTTGGCACAACATCATGGGCCAAAGGGCCTGTAATGTGCTCTGTTTCTATGTATATCTATGACATATCTATGTATATAACATGCTTGTCGACAAAGAAGATGCTTAACAGCTATCCTATGTTAGAAGAAATTAGATATATGCAACTCCCACAATGCAAATATTAAGTTTGTAATTTAGAACATAAGGGGCCTCAAAAAGCAACAACCTATCCAAAAGGTGCTCCGCTATCACAGCTCAGATAACTCAGACACTTTGATAATAATATCATTGGCCAGAGTGAAACAAGACAAATAGGAGATGGTGAGCTGAAAGAATAGAGTGCAAGTACAAATTCTGAAGGGGCAATACAGGAATGGGGACAACATAGTTCATGGAGCAATTTTTGCTGTGTAGAATGTGGTGTCTGGTATCTTTCAACAAGAAAAGTGAACATCTCATTGACCCTTTGGCTCACTGCAACACTGACACAAGATCATCAGCTTTGAAATCCCAGCACAGAAGAAAAATGTGGCCAAAAGGGGGCTCTATTTCTCTGGCAGCCACCCTGGCAGTCCCAACAGACACAATGGTCTTGCTGATCAACATCAACATCATGAATGAAAAATAGCAATCCTTTATCAACATGTGATTAGCAAGTGGACTTTAAGGAA
Source organism: Hypanus sabinus (assembly GCF_030144855.1). NCBI lineage: Eukaryota > Metazoa > Chordata > Chondrichthyes > Myliobatiformes > Dasyatidae > Hypanus > Hypanus sabinus. Next base: position 40,263,859 of record NC_082716.1, on the reverse strand, counting down.
AGCTAACGTCAATGACAAAATTCACATTGCAAGGCTTTGTCACACCAAAAATATTATTTCACCAGAGAGAAGAGTACAAGACCTCATAGTAACACACTCAATATAACTGATACTGTTAGATTACTCTAACAGCCAAACACAAGACCAAAAGGATGCCCAAACCACCTTTACCACAAAAGGTACTGTTGGACTATCCATTGCACCCAGACTATCACCTGGCTCTGAAGCAATTACAGCAACAAACATTTGCCAAAGAAATCAAAATGATTACAAATCAAGTAGAGAACACAAAGGATTTGGAAGCAAATGGTCTCCTTTCTGAAGTTGTAAAATTTAATAAAGAACAGTTTTTGTTACAAATTCATAACTTCAGCACCTGGGAAGTCAATGTGCCAGAGTGCTTCAGGATTGCTGTAATTATAACCACCTTCAAAAAGGACACCAACTATATTAATCTAACAAGTGCTGATATCTGGGTTGGGCATGATATCCTGGGCCTATTTCTCTGATAAAGTATGTTGGTTATGAATGTCCTGTTTAACACAACGAGTACCGTACCAACACCACCTTCCAATGGCCAAAGAGCTGCTTCCTTATCACAATGAAGATAGCATTCATTCAGAGACACAATGGACACGATCTCCATCATGGCTAAATTTCAAAAGAAATACAAGGAGAGCATCAATCACTGTTCATGTTTTTTTTATTCTAACATAATGATTTAACTTCACAGAGAGAATGTACAACTTTCTTTTAAAATCTGGCTGCCAACAGAATCGCATTTCCTTCTTGCATCACCTTTATGATGGTGCACATGCAATAACCTCAATCAACAGATTCACAGCTGTTTGAAATTCAGTGCACAATCTCTTGAAGCAAGAATGTTGCTTCAACATCTTTCTGTCTTCTCACAGCAATTTTAACCTCACCTTCAAAATAAAACTTCAGACTGGGATGAAGCAAATCTGGAGGACAAATGGAAAACCCCCAAACCAATGCCGCCCGTTTTGCAGAACCAAGGTCATCCAACTTCAACCATCCAATTGCAGCACACAGATGATGCCTGCGTACATATATGCACATTCTGAGACTGAGTTCCAAATCACCAGACACTTGTCCACAAAGGCAGCTGAGAGATAAACCTTACATAAAACAATATGTTCTGTTCCATCTTTTCCATACAACATCTGTTCCATACAATTCCCTCTGACAACAAATAACCACAATGCAATCCTCAAAATGAGTCACCATCATTTCTGAGAACCACCACACAATGAAGGCAATGTAATGGAATTCACCCATGCCTTCAGAACATTTTGCCATGTGAGTGTGTAAAAAAAGCTTTTGAAGATCCTCAGATTCAGCACAAAACTCGTGACTTACGGGCAGCAGTAGGCCCTAGTCTACTGCATGCTTTAAAAACACTTCAAAGCACCACTGCCATAAAGTTCTTCAGATTCACTGACAGGAAAAGCAAACTAAAGTCAGTAACTTCTTCAGTGTAGATACTCCCAGCACTGAGACCCTAAATGCTAGTATCAGTGAGTTCCAATAAACAGACCACATTATTTTGCATGCCTAATGTCACACCTCCAAAGCAGGCTCAACTTTTCTAAGCTCTATCACAGCAAGATTATGCAGAGGAAAAAATTCAATGAGGTTCTCAAAGCCTCCCTAAAAGTTTAACATCTGCGCTGCCTTGTGAGAATTCCTTACTTCTGATGTCTCAAAATAAAGAATTTCATGTAACATTCAATTCCAGATTCCACACCGAAAGCTAGCATAAACAGTAGAAGTACACCATCTCCCAAACAACTTGCATGCCAACTGATCAAGCACCTCTAACCTCATTTGTGGCATAGCACCACACTGGTCTTCTCAGCTACATACGAATTCACAAAACTGGACTGGAAGCTAATCACATTAGAAAATCTGCAGCTGTTGGAAATCCAAGCAATACACACAAAATGCTGGAGGAACTCAGCAGGCCAGGCAGCACCTACGGAAAAGAGTATTGTCAATGTTTGGGGCTGAAACCCTTCAGCAGGGCCTGCTGAGTTCTTCCAGCTTTTTGTGTGTGCTGCTTGGAAAGTTCATCATCCTCATTTCCAAGGAAATGTCAAAGAGGATGATTACCCACCACCCATAGGAGCACAATTTAAAGGTCAGTAATTCAATCCGATAAACGATTTCATCCATTATATGCATGTAATACGTCTTGCATCATACAGCATACATTCTAAGCAATACTTCATCTTATTGCTGTTGGCTACTTCTTTGAAAATTGGCCTTCCAAGCAGAGCTACAACAGTGCTGTTATTTAACACTAGTCTTCTGAAATACTAGTAACATATGACCTAGACTAAGACCACTAGTGCACTGTAACTAAGTCAGATGTACCATTCATGATTTTTAACTGTGGAAAATCAGCTAAATAATAATATTGCATCCTATTATATTATGGCAGTCCACTAAATTAGATACAAAGGATATAAAAATATATTTATCTTGAAATACTCAAGAACTGTCAACATTTCCTGTGAGATTTTATTGTACCGATACTGAACACTGCACAGTTGGTTAGCTTAGACCATCTGTTTACCTCATGCAATATGGCTCATCATTTCAACATATGTGACCTCACCACTGTACAGTGCAGCAACAAAAAGAATAGAGTGTTAGATCTGTACCTCCATGTTTGCAACTTTCTTACAATTTAATGGTTCACTGCTTTAAAGCTAGGAGTTTTGTGGAAGAGTTTCCCTTGTAAAAAAAAAGTTTTAAATTTAGGTAAAATTTTTAGCTCTTAAATATATAATCCAATTTTGCAACTTCTTTTTAATCTTAAAGAAATGTTATAGGTCCAGAAATTATTGCATGCAACACTTTTTGACCTTACACAAAGAAAGTTAATCTAATTATACATATACAGGTTCTTATTTAAAGGTCACATTGTCTGACAATACCAGTGCCACACATTCCTGAAGAATCACCTCATGTTTCACACCCTGATCCTACCTTCTCCTTCAATTATTACTCTTATCTCTAAAATTCCAAAACCCCAAACTCCAAGGTGGATATTTGCTTACACACCACCCCCATTAAGCCCTCCCCCACAAGTCCACATACTAACAGATTTCCTCTGCAAGCTCTACAATGGTCTGTGTCTATATTGTAAGGCCAATATTTCTTGCACACGGTACTTGGGATCTTGTACTCAACAGAATACTGTTGTTGGGTCCCATGCAAAATACTGATGTGCTGAGAACCCACTCCACACATGCCACATTAATAAAACAAAGAGTATCTGAACCAAGGGCTGCTATAATCATGGATGCAGGGATGGCTTGAGCAATGGTGATGCAGCACCTCCTCCATGCATGTTGTATTTCATGTAAACTAATTGAGACAAAATGAAATTGTAATATATTTTGGATTTCAGATGTCACAAATAGAAGTATAAAGCTAGTCTTTCTTTGCCATTGCGTTCAAGAGACGCTGACATTTTAAACAGAGTGCATTAAAAAGATATATACTGTAGTCATTGAGTCTGTCCTGTGCACCTCCAAAACTGTGTGGTTTGGAGCCGCCACCAAGCAGGATAGAACCAGACTACAGCGCACAGTGAGGACTGCCAAGCGCATCATTGGAGCCTCCCTGCCCTCTATTGTGGACCTGTACTCTTCCAAGTTGAAGAAGAGGGCAGGGAACATCATAAAGGACTCCTTCCATCCTGCGCACGGACTGTTTGAACTGCTTCCATCTGGTAGGTGCTTCAGACTAAGACTAATAGGCACTGGAGAAGTTTTTTCCCTACTGCAGTCACTTTGCTGAACAGTTAACTGCCGGTTAACTGTCGGCTAACTATTACTTGGATTGCACTACTTGTATGTATAATCTATATTTTCATTTATATTTATCACTATTATTGTTATGAGCAGAGAGACAACATCTGCCGAAAGTAAATTCCTTGTATGTGTACAGGTACTTGGCGATTAAAGTCTGATTCTGATTCTGAAAAATATGCAATGTTTTTAACACCATAGTGCATATTTGCATGTAGAGGTACCTAATAATACTATATAAAGCAAAGGTAAATATTCATCATATAGTGAGGATGAAGCATCTGTACAATCTAGCAATTATATTAAACAGCAACATGAAACTTCAGTTAATTTTTGTTGTTGCTCTTTGTTAGAAATCCTAAATAAAGGGAAGTTGTGAATCTTTAGAAAGCTTTCACTTTGAAACACAGAGTATTTTTTACTGCACAAGATCATTCATTGTGAAATGCCCTATAAAACAATTGTCTTGGAGATAATACAAAAGGTCAGAATAAAATCTTGAAGCAGAAGAGAGCAAGCAAGTGGACTTGAATATAGTAATAAATCAAGCCTCCTTCCCACCTCATCAGTCATTCTTTTTGGTTAAGAATGACTTGCCTCCATTCCAGTATTGTGAGTTCTAAGATGGCTGAAGAGTCCTATCTGGAAACTACATGATGAGGCAGGCAGGTGAGTCATTTGGGAAGTTCTGAGCTCCTCCTGGAACCTGCTCATTCTGTCTTCTCTGATGCAACCGCACTTTAAATTATCATGGGCCTCAGAGTAGAGTACTTGTTTCAAGAGTCTGGAGTCAGCCATGTACATTACAGACCCTGATTTTAAGAGCTGATATAGCATGATTAGAGACTCAGTGCCCTAGGAACCAACACTGAATCATCTTGGAAGATATTAAGGTGATGATGTTATTCATATTTTTCCAGATCTTTGTAAGTTACCAACTGTGTTTCATCCGCATTCCAAAGTGAGCATGCCAGCAGAAAACAATGCAAGTGCTGGGCTTGAGACCCTGGCCTTCAAACCTGCATTTACTCATTGGCTAGAAGCTGTCCTGAGACAATGCATTTTGTCTACCTTTGCTGAGAGGTATATCTGAGATACAGAAAGTGATTGATATTTTTCACTAATTGTAAGTACAGTAAAGTTGTCAACAATGACTTGCAACTGAACCTTCATAGATACACATCTGCAATAATTAACTTTGTGCCATTAATGGAAATGGTGATCTTGGTTTGAGATTGGAGGTCACAAAGATTATGAAAACAGGCAATTGGAACCTACTGGAAGGGCTCTTCTAAGACCTTCTCTGAAGAGTTCATATCTTTGAAGCAGGTGACTTTGATTTTCTTCCACTTCAGTGATACAATCTGGGATCTACTGCTCACCAGCAAGTGATTATTAAGGCTACCCAACAATGAAAAAAAATTCCAGTAACTGGCTGACTAGACCCAATGCTTATTGCACTGGGTATCCTTCCCACTTTGTGGTCAGAAATCAAAGAATGGCCAGTGTGGTCAGTAGTCAAAAAGTTCCTCCATGAGTTCAGCTTAGAAATACAGATCCTATCCATTAAAGATATAACAGATTTGACCTTTACATTTTCACAAATCCAAAGACATGGAAGGGAGCAGCTCCAACTACTACTGGCTTCCTTCAAACAAAAATAAAGCTTTAGTGCCAACAGCAAAATGAGAAAGGTAATTGTAAATTCATTTCAATATACAGTAATTTTGTAATACTGCATATTATCAGGAAGAATAGCAGATAAGATTACTGGGAAAAATCAAAACACAACACTAATCACTGAAAGCAGCAAATGGCTGAACATCACTATTAAATTCTGCAAGTTTACAGAAACTATTATTTTATGAAAGAGAATACAAAATTAGAGAAGTGTTAACGGATTCAAGCAACAATAAATATATGAGTTAGGCAGGGATTTTATAACAAATAACATGTTCATTAAACATTGAAAACAAACCCCCCCAAAAGAAAACAAATCACTAACGGAACCGGAAATCAGCTGCTGTGCGGCAGCTTAAACAGTTCTTAAAGCAAGGAAGCTTAACAGTTCCTAAAGTGATGTTGCACAAACAGTTCTTCAAAGTAGTATTGCAAAAGTTCACAATGCTTACAGTCCATTTAAGGAAAGACTTTTTAAGACGATTTAAATTCTCTTTCATGTCGTGTTGTTGCAATTCCCAGTCGAACTACTTTTCCCATGAAGAATTTTACGAAGATGATATGTAACAGCTTAAAGGCACTGACCTTTCCTTTACAAAACTGTTCCCAATCCTTTCTGCTATTCACAGGGATTAACACGAGAACAGTCAACGAATTCCTTCCGAATGAGGATCAAACAAGGTCGAACCTGTTTCACTGTCAAAATTGATTCTCCTCGATCTTTTAACTCCCGAACTCTGATCTTCACTCTCCACTGATTCTCAACTCGCAGTATTGTAAAGAAACTGCTGGCAATGACCTTTTAAACTTTAGGTATTAGATAAAACTTCATCTTTCAACTAAATTGCATCATAACATTAAATCACACAGTGGCATGAAGTCAACATGGCAAATCCAGCCACAAACTGCCCCTCCTCACAGGGAGGGGTCCTCCTTTTATACCCTGTAAAAAAAACTGTCACATGACCTCTACTGGCGGGAAAATGACGTCACTCCACCATCACAAGACCATTACCTCAAGTCCAGTATAGCTTTAACCTCAGTCACGTGACAAGTACACCACTGGCACGTCACGGGTACGTAACAGAAGCTATTTTCAAACTTGCACATTAAAGATAACATAGCTGATACAGATTACAGATATAGAGGAGTATGGATAACATGGGTATAGTTTATGGAGACTTAACCTGATTGTAAGTGTGTTATCCAGCAACTGACACTTCAATAAATGAACAACACGTCTTCAAGTACAGGGAGAAGTCATTCCATTCAGAGAGGACAAACCAGTAAAATGTCTTGGGAAATGGTTTAATGCAGCAATGACAGACAGCACCAATATCACTGAGACTGTAAAGCAGACTGAAGAGTGGCTGAAGAAAACCAACAAAACTGGACTCCCTGCTAAATTTAAGACATGGTTGTACCAACATTGTCTTCTACTAAGGCTGCTCCAACTTTTCACCGTGCTCAAGTTCCCCATGACCACTGTAGAAGACATCAAAAGGAAAGTTAACAAGCTCCTGAGAAGGTGGCTGGGGATCCCCCAGTCCCCAAGTTTTTATTCAGTGGGGCTCTGCATATCAGGCCAGCTACAGTTCCTGTTGTTATCGGTAGCGGAGGAGTTCAAGGTGGCAAAGTGTAGAGTTGTGTTATCATTGAGGGGCTCCAATGACAAGCTCATAAATCAAGTAGGAGTCACAACAAGATCAGGCTGAAAGTGGACCGCCAACTTGGCCATAGACCAGGCAGTGAGCAATCTGCAATTGAGAGACATCATCGGCAACCCATGCCTGGGACGGCAAGGACTTGGCTCTACATGCTACCAACAATGGGGGAATGCAAGTACAAGGGATGGACAGGACATGGTCCAGTCAGAGATACGGAACTGTGAGGACGAAAGGCGGTTACTGAAGGCAGTGGAGTTGGGGGTCACAGAGCGCCTGGACAAAATGGTATCTTCCCAAGTGCAAGATCACTTGGGCAGAGCTTTGGAGACTGGAGCCTTTCCGCATTTCTTTCCTCTGCAGTCCGTGAATGACACTCTCCCTACACCATTACAGCTGCATACATGGGGGCTGAAAGAGGACCCTAACTCCAACTGTTGTCATCGGTGGGGTTCACTGGCACACATATTGCCAGGATGCAAAACAATTTTAACACAAGGACGATATAGGTGGCATCACGACAAGGCCCTGCTGTCCCCTGCAGACATACTGGAGCAGGAGAGGTATTAAATGAGACCAGCTGGCAGTCAACAGGGCAGTCATTTTCATCAAGGAGAGGGCCACGCCAGTCATATTAAAGAGACCCAAATCTTAACTGCTGCTTACTGGCAAATCATGGGATATGAGGGTCAATGTGGGGAGGAAGATGCAGTTCCTAGATGTGGTGCAAACCACAGTTCGACCAGACATCATACTGTGGTCCACCAAAGACAAAAAAATTATCCTGGTGGAGCTCACAGTACCATAGGAGGAAGGATGCGAGAAAGCTCACAAGAAGAAGGGGCTAAAGTACCAGCCCTTAGCCCAGGAGTGCAGGGATAGAGGATGGTGGACGTGGCTATTCCCTGTAGAGATTGACTATAGAAGGTTCCCAACAAAGTCAGGATGGGGTTTGCAAGCTGATGAAGACTGGATGAAAGGAGCAAGGACCAAGCAGCTCTCAGAATGGGTGAGGAAACAGGAAGGACCTCTTGTTGAATATGGAGCAGGCAAGACAAGTTGAGCTGGAAGTCAGGAGCAGATGGGCAGTGACTTGCCACCACTGCTGACCGGCCAGCTAGAGAGTGTAGTGGTTAAGGGTTGAAACACTATGAATGTTGGGCACCACCTGACGACATGTGCCTCTGGCCAAAGGCTACGTGAGGTAACTGAAGAGAGCACCCCAATGTCTGATGCAAGCAAACAGAACACACAAGTTCAAATCATACCACCACAGCTAGTTATTTAAATTTTAATTAAGGGAAACAAGTTGTGAATCAGTTATAAAATATTAGTGCATTCAATTATTGTTCTATCTCTTCATTCTCAAAAACAGTAAAACTGTTAAGACTTGAAATTGGTAGCACCTTAAACTACTACCTGTCACCTAAATCTTGCTGAGTTTGCTCAGATTCAAAGTGGTGGCCTCCAATGGTCATCAGAATTCTCATAAAAATTTGGTTCACTGAAAACCTTGCTAAACTTCTACTCAGCTCCTGATTTTTGCACTGTTAATGCTTTGTTGGTCATTAGAATGAAAGTATGCTACAGGATTAAAAGACGGTAAGATTTAAAGGATTTATCTGATATTTCAACAACTGAAAGAATATATTCAAGTCACATCATTGAAAAACAAGTTATCTCAGCAGCTCTGATATACTGATAACTAGTTTTATTTTGTGATGAACTGAAACAAATGCTGATCATCACAATCTATATTTTCCAAATTCAAGTCATCAACCATGGCACAGAAAGAAAGTTATGAAATTGGCTTCAAAAACAAGGTGATGTCATGCTGATACAAGTGGCCTGTTCAGACTTACAGAATCTACCATATAAGATCTAAAAAATGCTGATGTATTCCAGGCTACTGACTGTATATGTATGCCAGTACCAACCTTGCTAGTCTAATTGCATTTCCTTCCCTTGAACTAATTTTCCATGCAATTGGTGCATCTCCAATCTAGTTAAATGTTAGAGGTCATCCAAACACCACAAAAACTGTCTGCCAATGTCAAAATGCTGTGTTCTCACTGAAGCATAAAATTGATCAAGCACCTTTTATCTTGCTAGTCGGAAATTTTCCTGTTTCATACTACTTTCACCTTACGATCTACTTTTATTTTGCACAGAGGAATAATTTTTCTGACAATTTCAAAATTGTAGTTTTCTTTCTACCTTTGCACTTGAGCAAGTGTTATATATTTGGATAGCTATTTCTGAAAGCATAATCGAATCAGATTTATCATTGCCAGCCTGTGCTGTGAAATTTGTTAACTTATCAGCAGTTCGATGCAATGCATAATGTAGAAGAAAAAATAATAAGTAAATCAATTACAGTATAACATATATTGAATAGATTAAAAATCATGCAAAAAAAACAGAAATAATACATATTAAAAAAGCCAGGAGTAGTGTTCATGGATTCAATGTCCATTTTAGGAATCGGAAGGCAGAGGAGAAGAAGCTGTTCCTGAATCACTGAGTGTGTGCCTTCAGGATTCTGCATCTCCTACCTGATGGTAATAGTGAGAAAAGGGCACGCCCTGGGTGCTGGATGTCCTTAATAAAGGACGTTGCCTTTCTGAGACATTACTCCTTGAAGATGTCCTGGATACTTTGTAGGCTAGTGCCCAACATGGAGCCAGCTAAATTTACAACCCTCTGCAGCTTCTTTCAGTCCTGCGCAGTAGCCCCCCTCCATACCAGACAATGATGCAGCCTGTCAGCAACATTGATGAATGTGGCCATATTGGATATAAAAAGTTACTTCTTTCCCTCACCCCTCCCACACCACCACCATCATCTAAAGGACATTAATGAATTAGAAAGGTTTGGAACAAAAATCCAAAATTTCATGGTCATTATTGCTGATACTAGTTCTAAAATTTATTTCACTTTTAATTAAAAAAAAAATTCCATCCACTACAGTAGGATTTAAACTGAAACATATTCAGCTATACATTTGGTTTAAAGATGATTTTAATTTGTCATCTATAGTTTTGTGTCAATTAGTAAATTGTGAATGAGTGTGGAATCTTTTTAGCATCGAGTTTAAGCTTGCCAGTGAGGTATGATGGAAAATATATTGAAAAATGTCAAGCTACATTTTATACTAATCCTTCAACCACGTAGTCAACTCTCTTACCTTGTTGAAAGATGAATTCAGGACTGAGTCAGTCACTTCCTGCTAATCCAAAAGATTTTGAAATATATTATTTGGAAATAAAGGAACAACTCTTGGTTTGAGAATGTGACAACCAAAATGGACAAGCATTCCACACCCAAATCCAGATAAAAATCAGCATTAATGTTTGGAAGAGTTGCTGATTCCCAGCTTTAAGCAACTTAATTCAATCCTGCCTTCTGCTGTAATTTGAACCTTCTCATAGCGTGATGGGCTTCTCACACATCTCAAAGGTCTGTGGGTTTGTGGGTTAATTTCCCTTCATGTGTAGGTAGGCCAGAATTTGAAAAAAGTTGATGAAAATGTGGGAAGGGTAAAATAGCTTAGTATAGACAACATGGATGGTTTCCATACTTAAAAAAATTACATAACTGGATAACCCACTTTCTATGCAAATATTCAAAGTGAGATATCTTTATATCATGAAAAGACCCCAGGGAACTAAAAAAGGTCACTAAAGAGATTGTGGGGGCATTAGTAAATGATCTTTCAATAATTACTTGTTCTGGAGTGGCTCCAGAGGACTGGAAAATTGTAAATGTTACTTCACTCTTCAAGAAGGGAGGGAGGCAAAAGAAAGGAACTTATAGGCAACTTAGTCTCAATTGGGAAGATGTTGGTGTCCATTGTTAAGAATGAGATTTCAGCATTCTTAAAGAAACATGGTAAAATAGACCAAAGTCAACATAGTTTCCTTGAGGAGAAATCTTGCCTGACAAACCTGTTGCACATCTACAAGAAGATAACAAGTAGAATAAACAAAGGAAAATCAGTGGATGTTACGTACTTGGACTTTCAGAAGGCCTTTGACAAGGTGTCGTACATAAGGCTACTTAACAAGATAAGAGTCCCTAGCATTACAGGAAAGATACTAGCATGAATATACCATTGGCTGATTGGCAGGAGGCAAAGTCTGGGAATAAAGAGAAGCCTTTCTCGTTGACTGCTAGTAACTTGTGGTATTCCACAGGGATCAGTTTTGAGGCAAACTCTTTTTGCATGATATGTCAACAATCTGGATAATTGAATTACAAATACCAGAACATTTGCAGATGTTGGAAATCCAAGCAACACACACAAAATGCTGGAGGAGCTAAGTAGATCAGGCTGATAAAGGGCTTCACCCTGAAAAGGTGATTGTTCACTCTTTTCCACAGATGCTTGGTCTGCTGAGTTCCCTCAGCACTCTGTGTGCATTGCCTGAATGATGAAATTGATGGCTTTGTGGACGGTACGTAGACAGGTGCAGTGGCAAGTAGTTTACAAGGCATTACTGAGGTGAGGCTTCACTTGGAGAATTGAGTAGTTGTAGGTCCCTTATCTAAGAAACAATGTACTGACAATGGAGAAGGTTCAAAGGACATTCACAAAAGTGATTCGAGGAATGAAAGGCTTATTGAATGAGGAGTGCTTAATAGCTCTGGGCTTGTACTCACTGGAACTTAGATGAATGAGGGGAGATCTCATTGAAACCTATTGAAAGAGTGGATGTGAAGATCATTTTCCTTGTAGTGGAAGTGTCTAGGACCAGAGAGTACAAACTCAGAATAGAGGGATGTCCACTTAGAATGGAGATGAGGAGGAATTTTTAAAGCCACAGGGTGGTAAATCTGCGGAATTCATTGCTGCAGATGGCTGTGGAAGCCAAGTCATTAAGTATGTTCATGGTATGTTAGTTTCTTGATTAATCAGGGCATAAAGGGATATGGAAAGAAGGCACGATAAAATGGTGGGCCAGACTTGATGGGCCGAATGGGCCAATTCTGCTCCTATGTCTTACAGTCTTATCAACAAAATGGCCAGAGCAGCATCTCTCTACTTAACAAATACAGTATTGCACAGATATGTCCATTCCTGCCATGTAATGCTGATGGGAAACTAATTTACACATTTATAATCAAATAGACTAGAATACTACAATGCATATTTTACTGGCCTTCCAAAGCAACCTATTGATAAATCTCAACTTATTCAGAATGCTGCTGCGAGACCTTTAACTAAAACATGGATGAGGTAAGTATATCACTTCCATTCTAACTACTCTGCATTAGCTTCCTGTATCTTTTAGAATTGATTTTAAAGTTCTCTTACTTGCTTTTAAAGCTCTCAAATGTTCTGCAACCAGAGTACATCACAGAATTGCTTTCATTTTATAATCCCGTTCAAGCACTCAAGGTCTACTTCCAGCAGTCTCTTAAATTTAAACAAACACCTTCAAAAGATATTTAGCAAGTAAGGTTTTTTTAACAATACTCCTAAATTGTGGAACTCAAAACTATAAGGGATGCAGAATCAATTGGCACTTTTAAACACCTGCTAAAAAAAAAACTATATATTTCACCTTGTTTTTAACTAACATCTTTTTGTCTTTGATTTTCATCTTTAAACTTGTAAAGCATTTTGGACTATATCATTTGTTTGAAAAGTACTTTATAAGTAAACTATTATATTTACTGCAATCCGGAAGCATAAGTGTTAACCTTGTTCTTTTTTTTTTAATTTTTTTTAATTAGTTTTTTTATACATTTTCTACATCGCTACAGGTAAAAAAAAAACCAGATCGATATGAAGAACATTAATACAGTGCAAAAATAAACATACAATAATAATATAATACAAAAGAAGATAATTGAGAAAGCACCCAAATTGAAGACATGTAAAATTAGTATCCTCCCCAAGCCCCGCAACAAAAAAAGAACTCCAGACCAACCACAACACAATATAGAGAGTATACATCAGGACATTCAAACCCCCAAAACTGTAAATACACTTAGCAACAGAAGATAGTAATGCCTACTACCAAAAAAAAAAAGAGCTGAAAGCAAGGGACCGAAAAAAAAACCTTAGTTAAGAGGAAGGTTATGAAAGTACTCAATAAAAGGTCCCCAGACCTTATGGAACTTTGTATCCGAATTAAGAACTGAATAATGAATTTTTTCAAGGTCTAAGCAGGACATAATATCATTAAGCCATTGAGCATGAGTGGGCGGGGCAACATCTCTCCATCTAAGGAGGATTAAATATCTAGCCAGGAGAGAAGCAAAAGATAATATTTGACACTTAGTCGAACTCAGTAAATCTGTCTCACCCAAAAAACCGAACAAAGCAATTAAAGGGTTAGATTCTAGGTGGTGATTCAGAATATAAGATAACGTTATGAAGACATCTTTCCAAAATTTCTCCAAGCTAGGACAAAACAGTACATATGAATGAGAGAGGCCTCGCCCCTTTTGCATTTATCACAGAGAGGACTAATATTAGGATAAAATCAAGATAGCTTAGATTTAGACATATGGGCTCTATGAACAATCTTAAACTGTAAAAGGCAATGGCGAGCACAAAGAGAGGTTGAATTAATCGATTTGAGAATCGAGTCCCAAGTCTCATCAGATAAGGAGATATTTAAATCATGCTCCCAAGCCATTCTAATTTTATCCACAGGGGCACGCCGTAAGGCTGCTAATTTATCATGAATAAATGATATTAAACCTTTACCTAGTGGATTAATAGAAAGAAATAAATCCATAACATTTTTCTCAGGCATTTCAGGAAAGTTAGGAATTAAAGGATTAATAAACTGTCTAATTTGGAGATATCTAAAAAAAATGAGCATTGGGCAGATTTATCTTAGCAGAGAGCTGTTGAAAAGATGCGAAGCGTTTATCAATAAAAAGATCTTCAAAATGTCTAATGCCCTTCCTATACCAAACATGGAATGCTGAATCATACGTAGTAGGTAAAAAAAAGGTGATTATGTAAGATAGGGCTAGAAAAGGAAAAACCCTGGAAACCATAAAATTTCCTAAACTGAGCCCATATACGCAAAGTGTGTCTAACAAGAGGATTAACAATTAATCTGGACAAAGTACTAGGGAGTACAGAGCCAAGAAGTGCAGAAATAGATAAATCTTTAGTGGAACTCAACTCCATTGCCACCCAATTAGAGCACTCGGGTTGGCCATGGAAAAAAGACCAAAAGGTAGCACAACGTATATTGGCTGCCCAATAATATAAACGAAAGTTAGGTAAAGCCATGCCACCCTCTTTTTTAGATTTTTAGATTTTTAGACTTTATTAATTCTAGAGCACTTATTCTTCCACAGATATGACAAAATAATAGAGTCTAAGGAATCAAAAAAAGAATTAGGAATAAAAATTGGGATTGATTGAAATAAATATAAAAGTTTAGGGAGAACATACATTTTAACAACATTAATATGACCTACCAAAGACATAGATAGAGGTGACCATTGTAACAGACTCTGTTTTATAGTATATGAAAGATTGGCAAAATTTTCACGAAAGAGGTCTTTAAACTTCCTTGTGACTGTAATCCCAAGATAGGTAAATTGATTATGAACTATTTTAAAAGGGAGATCACGAAATGTTAATTCTTGTGCTTCTTTATTAATTGGGAAAAGTTCGCTCTTATGTAAATTAAGTTTATAGCCAGAGAACTGGCTAAACTGATCAAGAAGTGAAAACATTGGAGCTAAGGATGTAGATGGGTTTGAAAGAAAAAGTAATAAGTCATCAGCATAAAGAGAAACTTTATGCTCAACACCCCCTCTCCAAATCCCGGTCAATTCAGGACAATTTCAAAATGCTATCGCCAAAGGTTCTATAGCCAAATCAAAGAGAAAGGGACTTAAAGGGCATCCTTGACAGGTGCCACGTTTGAGGTTAAATACTGGGATTTCTGAAAATTAGTCAAAACAGAGGCAGTAGGACACAAATACAGCAATTTGATCCAAGAGATAAAACTTTGACCGAAGTCAAATTTTTCCAAAACTGCAAAAAGGTAGTTCCACTCTATATGATCAAATGCTTTCTCCGCATCGAGGGAAATAACACATTCAGGAATCCCAGTTGGAGGTGAATATAAAATGTTAAATAAACGCCGAATGTTAAAAAAAGGAAGACGGTTTTTAATAAAACCAGTTTGATCATCAGGAATAATACAGGGAATAACAGTTTCTAATCTATAAGCCAAAACTTTGGCCAAGATTTTAACATCAACATTAAGCAAAGAAATCGGCCTATACAAGGAACACTCTGTTGGGTCTTTACCCTTTTTTAATAAAAGAATAATAGATACCTCATTAAAAGAGGGTGGCAATTTAGAGTTAACCTTGTTCTGACATTAGATTTTGACCAGAACAATTTCTGCCAAGCTATCTGTTCTGTCTGGAGAGTCCAGAATAAGGAGATTGAAATTCTTTAAAGGTTAAACCATTTAGGATGAAGATAAAGAAGAATTCTTTACCTGTGCGGTTGTGGATCTCTACAATTCTCTTCTACAGAGGGTTTAAGACTACAGCAACAGGGTTTCTAGCCACATCATATAACACTACATTAAATATAGCAATTTTAATTCAAAATGCAACATAGCTCTTCACCAAATGTTGTGTGGAAGGTATCAATAACAACTTCAGAGCGCATGCTGGTGGGTAGGGCACTGGAAGCAACCACACAGTCATTTTCTCCAGGTGATCAATCAAAAATGAAACCATGCAGCAAGAATTCAATTAGTTAATACTAAAGTGGAGTAATATATTCAAAATTATCTATGTAATCTTATAACTACCTTCCAGCAATGAACAAAAAGGTCATGGTCAAGTTCAGGAATTTTAGTGTAGTCTTTTTTAAATCATCCAAAGGAAACAGACCATGGAATGATACAACACAGGAACAAGCCCTCTGTCCCAGAATGTGTGCCAAACTGAATAAACTAAAAATCAAATGGCCAACTGAACTAATCCTCTTGGATTATAAAATGTTCCTCACATTTGTGTGCCTATCTAAGTGTCTCTTAAAAGTTTCTCATATATCTGCTTCTATCACCACCCCAGGCAGCACATTCCAGGCACCCACCATTCTGTGTAAAAATCTTGCCCCTCACATCTCTTTTGAACTTACCTCTCTAACCTTAAATCGATGCTCTCTGGTATTAGACATTTCAACCCTGGGATAAAGATAGTTGTCCACTCTCTCTATGCCTCTCACTTCAGAACATCCTTCACTTCAGAAAAAACAACCCACAGTTGTGAAGCTTCCCGTCATATCACACGCAATCTAGTCTAGGCAGCATCCTAGCAAACCTCCTGCACCCTCTGTAAAGCCTCAACATCCTTCCAATAACGGGGCAACCAAAACTGTTTTTAATTGATTTAACACCAAGAACAGTGCAAAGACTATTGAAATTCAAATCAAATGAGAGATTCCACATTATAATACCCCACTTCTGTGGAAGAGCAAGATTGACAGAAATTTTGAGAGGTTTTTGTTTTATCCTCTGATCACAAAAGAGACTTTGAGAGAAGATGCTTATCTCTCAAATTATATTATAGCTCAAGGCTTAAATCAATATGGAGCTTCAGTGTGCATGAACTTTGTAAGGTCTTTGACTTCTGCACAAGCTGAGTACCAAATATGACTGAGCAATGTGAAATAAGAAGTAAACCAAACTGAACACAAAAATATTCAAGAGAAAATGTGGTGTGCTCCTATTCTTCAGAACATTTGTATGAATAATTATGAACTCCCAGTTTATTTCTGGGATTGCTTCCACTTAATGCTCCAGAGGCAAGAGCATCAAAACTTGAATTTGACTGTGAAGTTAGATCTATAGAAAACCAAAGGAAGCTGCAAAGAGATATTGATCAGATGGGAGAGATAAGTTACAATGTGTCACTTGCAATTCAACAATTATACACATAAACAGATACATCCTCCAAATGAATGCAGAAGAGCAGAAGGATTTGGGTTTACAAGTTTTCCTGGAAATTCAAGGTAGCACCTCAGGCAGATAAGGTTATAAAGCAAAACATGAAATTCCAACTTTTATTGCAAAATGTAAAGGATACAAAAATGGAGAAATAAGGACAAGCCTCAGTAGAATGTGAATAAATTTATTTAGAAGGTTGCATGCAGTACCAAGACATGCATCAATTATAAGAAATATACTGACACTTGGCCTAGAAAACTACTGGGAGGCACTTTGATCTCAAGAAATGAAACAGTGAAGAAACAGAAACACAGAAAACCTTCAGCACAATACAGGTCCTTCGGCCCACATGCTGAACATGTACTTACTTCAGAAACTACCTAGGGTTACCATAGCCCTCTATTTTTCTAAGCTCCATGTACCTATCCAGGAGTCTCTCAAAAGACCCTATCGTATTTGCCTCCACTGTCGCCGGCGCCCATCCCACGCACACACCACTCTCCTCTGTATCTACTTCCAAGCATCTTAAAACTGCACCCTCTCATGTTAGCCATTTCAACCCTGGAAAAAAGCCTCTGACTATCGACATGATCAATGCCTCTCATCTTCTTATACACCTCTATCAGGTCACCTCTCGTCCTCCGTCACTCAACCTATTCTCATAAGGCATGCTTCCCAATCCAGGCAACCTCCTTTAAAATCTCCTCTGCACCCTTTCTATGGTTTCCACATCTTTCCTGTAGTGAGGCGACCAGAAATCACAAAACCAAGTTGCTAGCTCGATGCTCAACCCAGCACAAATGGAAAGCGTGCAAGGAGCAGGCCAGATTCAAACCCAGGACCAACTGCCTCAAAGTCCAGTGCAGATGCTACTACACCACAGGCCGGCAGAAATGTTGGAGTTTCCTTCATTGTAATGTTATTGAACAGAGTATAGACAAAATTGCACTGGTTCCAGTCAGTGATGAGGTGTTAAATGATGTACTGAAGTTCAATAGCAGAAAATTTAGACAAAGTAAATTTATTCACAAAGAAGTTCAAACTTGTATAATTAATTTCCTGATTTACTAGTTGAGATGAAATCATTGAACATTTAAATATATAATAATAAAATCAAGAAATAAGGGGTAAAAAAAAATGTAAAAAAGAAATGCAGAATGAATGTAAAAAAGAAATGTCAAGTAATTTGTTTCAAGCCACCATGCATACATGAACCAGGACGGTGTGCCAGCCTTAACAAGTGTCATGATTCAAGCAGAAAAAATAAATTATTCCAACAAGATCCAGAAGCAATCTTCTTGTAATTTGGATTGTCCTGAAGTGTACTTCAAAATCTGAGAAAGTTGCAGAAGCGCATTTAGCATATCGCAAATTATTTGAAGTTTGATTCTCAAAATACTTCTGATGTGCCCAAAAATACCTTGCGTAAACAAGATGATTCTTGCAATAAAAAACACACAGAAAAATTCAACTGTTGTAATATAACTCTGCTCTCATATTGACCTTTTAGAGAATCTGCTCTAATGGTGAGAACAGCCAGAGACAGGTTAATAAAGCAAAAAATAACATAATGTTTATAAACATATGCAAGGCAAAGTCTACTATCAGACTGGAAGCAGAAAGAAATACCATGCCTGCAAAGTTTTATCACACTGATGTCTGTGACAAGCATAAGCCTTCCAGAAGTTGGAGTAATGCCGAAATACTTTGTGCATCTCTTGTGCCTTTAAATCAATGCAGTTGCATGCATATTATATTGTGGGGTGTATGGGGTGTCAGGGAGAGGTAATATCTCTGACAGGGAACACGTTATACTCTTCTGAGTAGTTCGTCCACTTTGGTCCTCACCTGACACTCAGCTCTCACCGGTGGTTCCTCGTAGCTGTTTGCATGTAACAGCGGCCACACCCTGGGCAACGGCTTCGACTGGCCGGCAAAACCTGGTGAGGGTAGCCAATGGGCCTCAAACCCTCAGTGAGTTAGGGCTTGTCTACCTATGCATGCGAAGACTGAATTCGGCAGACTACGCGGAGGAGACCACCACTTGGCGGTCCAACGAGTAGAAAGGCGGACCCAGCAAAGCGTTGTGAAGCACAATCAGAGCACAGTGAGACACGTAGGACACTGCTGGACATCCACTGCATCCCAACTTATCTCCAGCTGTCTCGAATCCATCTTGCAACTGGATACAGATAGGTCGGGAAGAGAGAGTGAGGCTGATGATTTGCGCAACTCTCCCTCACTTTAATCCAAGTCAAGTGCAAGTCACGACTCCAAACCCATTCCGCCAAAAAACTTCAAGTCCTGTGGCGATGGGCGAGTGGCGAAGCAGCAGGTGTGGATACACTGGAAGCTGTCGTCACAAACCTGCACACAGGTGGCCCAGGGCATTGGGTCGTTCTCCGCTGGAATGAAGCAGCAGTGGAGCTTGGCAGCCCCCTCGGTGTCTGAGCAGTCCTCTTTAGGAATCGCTCTGCTCACCTCCATGGAGGAAGGGGCTAGAAAAGGTGCCTCAAACATAGACTGCTTCATCTTACCCTGGCCAGCACACCGCGGCTGGCAGGGATCCCACTCAGCAGTCGAACTACAAAGGAAACGAAAGTGAAGGTGCTCAACCTTAGCATGTGGAACATGTGAACTCTGCTTGACACCACCAAGGCTGTCAGACCAGAAAGAAGAACAGCACTGGTCACCAAAGAACTAGCCCGCTATAACGTGGACATTGCAGCACTCAGCGAAACATACATAGCAGGCAAAGGCCAGCTTACAGAACGTGGTGGTACACCTTCTTCTGGAGCAGTCGCAGTAGCACTGAATGACGAGAGGCTGGCGTTGGATTTGCCATCCGATCCCACCTCGCTCGTCAACTTGCCAAGCTTCCAGAGGGCATCAACAATCGCCTGATGACGCTTCGGCTCCCACTTGGCAATAAGAGGAGTGCAACACTGATCAGTGCATATGCCCCAACAATGACCAACCCAGATGACATCAAAGTTAAGAACGTAACCAAATAAAATATGTTTTCAGAAATGGATGAGAAAATGGCATGACTTGATTGGATCATTACAATTATCTTAATTGTTCATTGTTGTCTAATAAGTTCACTTGGATCTTAAGCAACAGCAGCAATTGGTACAGCAGTGAGTACTGTAGCCTCACAGCACTAAGGACCCAGATTCAATCTCTATAGAGTATACACATTCATCTTATGGTCAAGTGGGTTTCTCTCAGTCGCCTTGGTTTGTTCACATGTACCAAAGACATGCTCGTATCCGAAATGGCTTGTGTACATTACCTCTCAGTAAATATCGATAAAAAAGGAGAGATGACGTGCATGTATAATGTATATTTTCACGGGGCAAATAGGGGAATGGAACCAATGGGATTGTGACACTGAAAGACAATGTACTATTTGGGCTCAGTGACCTCCTTCTCTGCAGTAATAAGTAGAACTCTTATGTTTTTTATTACAAGGTCATTTCACAAAACCTTGGATGTAGTGGTGCAAAAATTGAACTACCTCTACCTTGACATCGTATCTGACAGTTGCCATTTCCCTCTCACCTTATCTCCTTACCTGTCTATCACCTCTCTCTGGTACTCCTCTCCATTCCTTTTTTCCATGGTCTTCTACCCTCTCCTATCAGATTCTCCCTACTCCAGCCCTTTATCTCTTTCACTAATCAATTTTGCAGCTCTTTAATTCACCCCCCCTCCCAGTTTCACCTATCACCTACAACCTTCCTCCCCTTCCCTTACATTTTTGCTCTGATTTCTTATCTTTTCTTCCAGTCTTGATGAAGGGTGCTGGCCAGAAACATCATTTACTCTTTTTCATAGATGCTGCCTGGGCAGCTGAGTTCCTCCAGCATTTTGTGTGCATTGTTTCCATAATCTGCAGATTATCTCGTGTTTGTGATATTAAGTAATATACCACTTTTCAAATAAAAACTTGATTACTTTGTAGGTATATAGTCCAGTGCATGATCAAACAAAGGTAACAAACAGAATGCTAATGATCAATGACATGAATTGAATGAACTAAGCTGATTAATGGAAACAGAATAGGCTGTGATGCAACCAGACAATATACTCTCCACCACAAAGTTTTACATGTCATACCAAATCCTCGTAAACTTCTAAAGAAATAGAGGCACTCTCATTCTTTCCTTGTAATGGTATTGCATGCTGGGTCCAGGCCACATCCTCAAATGGTAATACATGCTGACCCACTTCACCTCTGAACCCCTGATGAAGTCTGGTTCATGGACCTCTGGCTTCCTCCTCCTGAAGTCAATGATCATCTCCTAGGTCTTGCTGGAATTCACTGAGAGCTTGTTGTTGTGGCACCACAAGCTAGATTTTCAATCTCCCTCCTACATAATGATTTCACTCACCCAACCTGTCCAAGTCACCCTGCATTCTCATAACATCCTCCTCACATTTCACACTGCCACCCATCTTTGTGTCATCTGCAAATTTGCTAATGTTACATTTAATCCCTTCATCTAAATCATTAATCAGCCGAGATTGTTACGAACGTCCGACTTACGGACAACTCGTACTTAAGAACCGAGGAAGGAGAACGTCATCTGCCATTTTAAGTCATTGCTGTTGGCACTGTGTTGAGTGTAACTTTGTATTTGGCTAAAATTTTTCTTAGCAAGATTCACCTTGACCCCCCCCCCACCCCCCACCACCGTTTAGGTTGGCTGGTGGCGCAGTGAGATCAGTGCCGAGCTCGAGAATGGAGGTTCCCGAGTTCGATCCAGTGACAGACTGCTCCCGTGCCGGGTTGATGTCGATCCAGTGACTCCCGTACCGTCCGTGACCGGTTGATCTCAAGCTTGCAACTCGACCTCGTTTAAAAAAAAACACTGCCACCTCCAGTTTAAATTCCCACACAGAATATTGTGGAGGATCAAACACCCAAACCCAGCACAGCCCCCACTTGTCCCATTTAACCTGTCTCAGTACGGTGGACTTTAGGACACGGGGAATTCAGTCCGGTGGTCCTTAGGACCCGGCAGAGGTTGGGACATGCCACCCGCAGTGTTTTTGCTCCATTCACTGGAAGTGATCGCGATTGGAAAGAGATGAAACGCCATCAGTCATTGGAAAAGCATTAAGTTATATATTTGTGTGTGTGCATATATATGTATATACTCCCTACTTGTACATAGTTCTCTCCTTCTGCTTGTTTTTTCTTTCTACTCTTTTCTATAAATGTGTACCTCGGATAAATACTTTGTGGAGATTTGTGATATATATAATTATATGACATACATGTACAATGTCTGAAATACATCTTATGGAAATGTTTGTTTGATGATGAACTTCAATAAAAAAATAAATTACAAAAGGAAAAGCATTAGGCTACAGTTGCTCAATGATCAAAACAATTTTAAAGGATAAAGTGAGGGTAATGGAGCATGTGAAAGGCTCTGCCCTGGTGAAAGCTACAATTATTACTAAGCAATGCAGTGGTTTAATTATTGGAATACATAAGTTTCTTAACTGTTTTATATGGATAGAAAGGTAAAATATATACTATATACTAAGACAAACGTTTGACTAATTGCCACTAAATAATACTGGACTTACTTGTTCTGACTTACTTACAAATCCGACTTACAGATGGACTCACAAACGGAACTCGTTCAAAACCCGAGGACTGCTTGTGTTAGGAGTTTGAAGAGATTTGGCATGTCAACAAATACACTCAAAAACATTTACAGATGTACCGCAGAGAGCATTCTGACAGCTACTGCACAGGACCGAAAGAAACTGCAGAAGGTTGTAAATCTAGTCAGCTCCATCTTGGGTACTAGCCTACAAAGTACCCAGGACATCTTCAGGGAGCGGTGTCTCAGAAAGATAGTGTCCATTATTAAGGACCTCCAGTACCCAGGACATGCGCTTTTCTCATTGTTACCATCAGGTAGGAGGTACAGAAGCTTGAAGGCACACACTCAGTGATTCAGGAACAGTTTCTTCGCCTCTGCCATCTGATTTCTAAATGGACATTGAATCTTTGGACACTACCTCACTTTCTTTTTAAATATACAATATTTCTGTTTTTGTACTTTTTAAAAATCTATTCAAAATACATAATTAATTTATTTGCTTATTATTATTTTTTTCTCTCTCTGCTAGACTATGTATTGCATTGAACTGCTGCTGCGAAGTTAACAAATTTCATGTCACATGCCGTTGATAATAAACCCGATTCTGATTCTGGTACTGATAATAGACAATAGACAGTAGGTGCAGTAGTAGGCCATTTGGCCCTTCTTGCCAGCACCGCCATTCACTGTGATCATGGCTGATCATACACAATCAGTACCCCGTTCCTGCCCTCTCCCCATATCCCTTGACCCCACTATCTATAAGAGCTCTATCTAACTCTCTCTTGAATGCATCCAGAGACTTGGCCTCCACTGCCTTCTGGGCCAGAGCATTCCACATATCCACCACTCTCTGGGTGAAAAAGCTTTTCCCGCATCTCTGTTCTAAATGGCCAACCCCTTTTTCTTAAACTGTGGCCTCTAGTTCTGGCCTTACCCATCAGCAGGAACATGCTTCCTGTCTCCAGTGTGTCCAATCCTTAATAATCTTATATGTTTCAATCAGATCCCCTCTCATCCTTCTAAATTCCAGTGTATACAACCCAGTCGCTCCAATCTTTCGACATATGACAGTCCCGCCATTCCGGGAATTAACCTTGTGAACCTACGCTGCACTCCCTCAATAGCAAGAATGTCCTTCCTCAAATTTGGAGACCAAAACTGCACACAATACTCCAGGTGGGGTCTCACCAGGGCCCTGTACAGCTGCAGAAGGACCTCTTTACTCCTATACTCAATTTCTCTTGTTATAAAAGCCAGCATGCCATTAGTTTTCTTCACTGCCTGCTGTACCTGTATGCTTGCTTTCATTGACTGATGGACAAGAACACCTGGATCTTGTTGTACTTCCCCTTTTCCTAACTTGACTCCATTTAGATAGTAATCTGCCTTCCTGTTCTTGCCACCAAAGTGGATAATCTCACATTTATCTACATTAAACGCATCTGCCATACATTTGCTCACTCACCCAACCTGTCCAAGTCACCCTGCATTCTCATAACATCCTCCTCACATTTCACACTGCCACCCAGCTTTGTGTCATCAGCAAATTTGCTAATGTTACTTTTAATCCCTTCATCTAAATCATTAATGTACATTGTAAACAGCTGCGGTCCCAGCACCGAACCTTGCTGTACCCCACTGGTCACAGCCTGCCATTCCGAAAGGGACCTGTTAATCGCTACTCTTTGTTTCCTGTCAGCCAGCCAATTTTCAATCCATGTCAGTACTCTGCCCCCAATACCATGTGCCCTAATTTTGCCCACTAATCTCCTATGTGAGACTTTAGCAAAAGCTTTCTGGTAGTCCAGGTACGCTACATCCACTGGCTCTCCCTTGTTCATTTTCATAGTTACATCCTCAAAAAACTCCAGAAGATTAGTCAAGCATGATTTTCCCTTCATAAATCCGTGCTGACTCGGACAGATCCTTCTACTGCTATCCAAATGTGTCGTAATTTGCTCTTTTATAATTGACTCCAGCATCTTTCCCACCACTTCGTAAACACAATAGACACTAAAATGTCACAGCTGGTTTTATTCTCCAAGTCAAGAGTAGACTGTAAATATCCAAGGAAGCTGTACTGCACCTAAAGATGCCCATCACATCCAAACCTCAGATTGTGTCTGAACAATGAGTCCAACTCATTAAGGATGAATGATAATCACGTTTGATCCTGCCCTCACTAACCATCCACAAACATGCACTTTCAAGCATGAGTAAACCCCATAATCTCCCTCTTCATTTGAAGAGGCATACTAATCATAACCAAGTCTGACTCTTATATGCCTGCATAGTGTTAGCATTACATTCTAATTACATTCCCATCAAGCTTTGACATTAAAGAGATCATAAAATGTAAGCTGTTGTTACTGTAATTTAAGAGCACTGCATTTAATAATGCACTGATTATTTCTCTCATGAGGCAATAGAAAAGGGTTTAAACATGAAATAGTTCATGAATAAAATAATAAGAAAAGCTTGAAGGCAGAGTAAAAGAATAATGGTATGATTCTTCGCAGTGTGGAGGAACAGAAGGATCCTGGGATCCACGCCCCTGAATCCCTCAAAGTTGCTGCACAAGTTGATATGTTGGTTAAGAAGTTGTATTGAGTGCTGGGGCTGGACGTCAAGAGCAATGAGGCAATGTTGCAGCTCTATAAAGCTCTGGTTAAACTACATCTGGAGTATTGTATTCAGTTCTGAACACCTCATTATAGGAAAGATGTGGAAACTTTAGTGAGGGTGCAGAGGAGAATTACCAGGATGCTGCCTGAATTAGAGAGCACTCTAAAGAAGGCAGATTGAGGAAGCTAGGGCTATTTGCTTTTAGAGTGGAGGAGGATGAAAGGCAACTTGAAAGAGCTATACAAGATGCTAAGAAGCATAGATAGAGTGGTTAGCCAGAAACTTTTTCCCAGGGCAGAAAAAGCTAATACGAGAGAGCATAATTTTAAGGTGATTGGAGCAAAGCATAGAAAGGATGTCAGAGGTAGGCTTTTTATTCTCACTACACAGAGTGGCAAGTACATGGAACATAGTGCCAGTGTTGGTGGTAGAGGCATATACATTTGGGACATTTAACAGACTCTTTGTAGGCACATAGATGGAAGAAAATTGGGCTATGGGGGAAGGAAGGGTTAGATTGATCTTGGAGTACGTTAAGAGGTCAGAACATCATGGACCAAAGGGCCTGGACCGCGATAATGTTCTATGTTTTTCATTAATGTGCCAGCACAACTTCTGATTGACCGAGGAAAAGGGCATTTGAAGATCAAGACATGAAATCTGGCACATTGCTCATGACCTCCTGAGTAGCAGTGATCTCTCTATGCTTCTGAGACCTGGAAGGCCGATAGCTGGCCCCTCAAGACAACTGAAAAATACCACTCATGCTATTGCCATAACATCTTCCAAATTTGTTGCAAAGACATAGATCAAGTTAATCACAGAATGAAGCAGCTCAGAATTAACCCACTGAGTCAAAGTTGACAGTTATGTCAATCCTATTTTATTTTCCCTACATTCCCAGCAAGACCACCACCATTGAATTCTACCATTTACCAGATGGCTAACTAATGTACTATCAGCTAGCGCATCTTTAGTTAGGGAAACCTCTCTACCTAGCATCACCACTACTGAGACCCCAACTACATGTTCCCCAGCAACATCATCTGTCTGCCCCACAACAGGTTCCCAAGACAGATGTTCTATTATTGCCTTAGGAAGTGATTTATGACAACCTCAGGTCCACTTAAGGTAGTAAAATTGTATCTGGGATGATATTTATAACCTTGAGGACCAGGGTCAGCAGCACACAGCTGCATAAAGAGTGAACCACCTCACAAACTACCCAACCACCTGCTCTAACAGTTACCGCTCACCATCTGTGAGAAAAGTCTGGGCTTGGGTTGGGAGGAGAGACTTGAACTGCTTTTTAAGCAAAGGAAGCTAAGGGGTAACCCTTCAGAGGTTTATAAAACATGAGGGGAAGAGATAATAAGACGGTTGGCCACAAGGTGAGACAATCTAAACTTAAGAGGTCATGGCTTTAGAGGTGAGAGGGGAAAAATTAAAGGGGAGCCAAGAAGCAAGTTTGTTTTTTTAAATACACAAAAGATGGTGAGTGTATGGAACAAGATATTAGAAGAAATGGCAGAGGCAGGTAAAATGACAATTTTCGAAGGACTTTTGAACACATTTATGGAGAGGAAATACTTAGAGGGATATGAGGCAAGTGTGTGGATGTTGGGCCGAACGACCTGGCCATGCTGTATAACTCTCTGATTCCACGGCCTCATTAGCCACTTTAGGATGCTAACATACACAAGTATAAGTCATCCTTGAACCAAAGGATTACCTAAGGCAAAGTGCTACTTTAACAGTATATGCATTAACTGTTTCCTTGCAAATTATCTTTGCCTCTAAGACGTTCAATCTGCTTCTTAAAGTGTTCACATACATTACTCTTAGGCGCACATATATAATATATAACTAGGGTGTCTGAGACTTTAGCACATACTACATTTGTCAACACAGAGCGGAGAGCGAGTTTGCGAATCTGGAGGCAGCAAACGACATCAGGAATGGCGAGGTGTGGAGCAGATGGCAAAGAAGTGCCAGGGCAGAGTTGGCTTGGGTACATTCGCATCCAGCTCTGAAACACTAGACAGGGTCATTTGATTCCAAACAATTGTTTTGATCATTACAGAATATGTATCCAGAGCTGCCCACTCCCTCCCCTCTTCCTTCCCATTTATCCAACCATGATTCTACTCTCCCTGCCCCCTTCCCACTCTCAGTCCATAATAGAGATCCATATCAGAATCAGGTTTATCATCACACACATACGTCATGAAATTTGTTGGGGGGTGGATGAAGAGGAGTTACCACTGGCTTGTAGGCTTACAGTGAAATAAAACTGAACTAGTGTGTTACTGCAAGTTCTCCTACACATTAATCAATTATAATTCCAATTTTCTGCCTCATTTTATATCACATTCAAACTTTAACATCCAAATCCTCATTCAGGATTTTGCTTTCAGTATTTAGCGCAGATTAACAATAAATCCATCACCAGTAAAGTTGTTATACTCTTCATATCTGCAGCATATCATGTTATCTACCCTATCCTGAACTGCATGTCACAATTCCAAATATGTGTATCTCTAGTAATTCCACTATCTTTATCTGCAATATTCCCAATGATAAGATCAGAATCAGATTTATTAACACTGTGATGTGAAATTCATTACTTCATATTTTTTCTCACTCTGAAAGTAATTCTGGCTAATTCTTATTAGATTATTAAAAAAAGAGCATCTATTGTTCAACACTGTAATGGGATTTAAATGACTTTGCCTAATGTAACACTATATTCAAAGTCTTTAATTGTCAAAATTACTTTTTTACTTCTTATCCAGTAGTGCTTCAGCATGTTAGTAGGTCCTACATGGACCCCTACCACACTACCCCCCACCCTCAGTCTTATTCAACACTCTTCAATTCATATACTATTCAGCACCTGGGATTGATTAGTCTTCAATCCTTTAACTAATCCAGTACCCCTGCTACATTGACCTCAGAATCCTCTGGGATACAATGTACCAGGAACTCAATGTCAGACAAAAACAGGATGGAAATAGAGATATGGAAAACAGAGTTACATGATATTGTATAAATGGACACATAATATTTGATGAACTTAAAAAAATGTTGTTTATGGGTTTATTAATAAAGTAATAAATGAAGGACTAATCATACTAATAATAAATCAAAGCTTGCAGAAGTAACCTACGGTTTGCAGCATGACTTGTGAATAAATAGTCTTATGTTTAAAAGGCTTCACTGGCAACCTATTGTTCATCTGGATAAATATTATTTCAAATAACTCACCACTTTGATATTTCTTGACAAAAAGCACTAAACTGCTGTTCCACAGTTTTTGTGTGTTAATGAGATTTGAGCAAGGTATCACTAACAATAGAACATCAATTTCTGGCAGTAACAATTTGTTTCAACATCATAAAAGAGACAAAGAAAGTCTGACATTCAAAAACATCATACTAACAATAAATTGAACTCGTACATAATATTTAATGGTTTCTCCCTGATAAGTGGTAACTGCTGAAATTCAATGAGTTTCATGGTCCAAAGATTTTGATTGGCTTTTTCTTTTTATTTCCCTGCTTAGTTCACTAACATTATATTTATTGTTCCTGGGTCATTTGCACAACATCAGTCTTTTAAATGAGAAATTTAGTTTGATCGATGCCATGTCAGCAGCATGCAAAAGCTGCTTTGTGCTTTGTGTGGTACTCCCTTGTTCAGCTATTATATTACTCTGACAGTAATATGAGAAATTATTGACCCATTTCCTGGTTTTCAGGCATGATGCAGAATTTCCTTCAAATATCAGTAAATACCAGGTTACATTGCTGGCCCATTTATCACCTCTTTCGAACTTCAAACTATTTGAGCACCTGGTCTTTGCATACTGGATATACTTGATAGAGCTGTTGGAAAGGGAATTTGTGCGTTCTCATCCACCAAACATGGGTAGTATGTAACCTGCAATGGTGGCGGTAGTGCTCCATGACTGAAGTCAAAGGATGGACAGTCTTAACTAAGAAGCCTTAGCAATAGATGTCTGAGCAATTTGTAGATGGTGTACTCTGCAGCCACTATGCCCAGTGGTAAAGGGAGTGACTCAGGTTTACAGAACTGTTTAGCATCAAAATAGTCTCTACAGCCCATCAAGTACCAATCTATATTACTTAGGCAGCCCTAGTTAAACACATGCAATTTGTTTTGGTTAGTGACAAGATTATCAAATGTTGCTAAAGCATAACTTTTCCAAGGAAGGAATCAACATACAGTTCATTTCTCTTCTGTAGGTTGATGGTGAAAAGGTTTTCTGACATTATACACCAAGTCATTCACTACAAAATAATCAGTTTCCAACCTGTTCTTGAAATCACTGTGTTTATACGATAATTTTTCAGGTCAGAAGTGACTGACAGGACATTAATGGCGGTGGATGCCATAAAGGTAATGTCTTTAAACATCAAAGTGAAAATGGTTATTAACTGGAAATGGAATGGTTTCAAGTTGAAGACGATTAGCAGTCCATGTCTTACTGGACTACCTCCTTATCTGGAGGTATAAATCAAACGCATTGCTGTAAATGCAACTCCCAATTGCAGAACTTTCAATAAATGGTATCCACTACTCCTATCTGGATAAATTGCATCTCAATTCCCACTAACTTCAATTTCACTGAAGCTCCTTGATTCCACATTGATGCTACTCTCACATCAAGGAGAGTTATTCTCAACAGATCAATTGAATCCAAGCCTCTTTTTGAAATTTGAGCAAAACTACAATGAGGTTGGATACTGATTTAGACTAAAACACTAAAGTTAACACTTCCAGCAGTGCTCACGAAGAGGAAGTGTTACTTTAACCAGATATCAAAGTCTATCAACAAAGTAAACAACTCTGAAATTCTTCAATTCTCCAGGTAGCCATGAAACAAAGAAAGAAAAGAAAGGCAGCTGATCATCAACCTCCCCAAATACCTCCTCCCACACAAAAACTGGGCGAAACAGATCAGACACATCAATCCCCAACTGCCTTCTCCCACATAAAGAACAAAACAGATCAAACACATTGACCCCCAAATTCCTCCTCCTGCACAAAAAAAAATTGAACAAAATGAATCAAGCACATCAACCCCCAAAACCAACTCCCCCCACAAAAAAAAACAAGAAGAATGGACAAGAAAAACAGAATATAAAATCTACAAGACTGGGGGGGGAAAAGAGTCTATAGTCCAAAGACCAAATCCAAAACGCAGAAAAAAAACCTGAACAACACTCTCCTCAACAGCAGGTTCTCCCTTCTCTGGTACAGGTCAACCAATCAAAAGGCAAGCAGCTGGAGCTCATCCTCTGCACTCACTTTGATGCTTCAATCGCCCTAGTCGCTTTCATCAGCAAAATGGACCCAAACATCAGCTTGCAGTATGCCCACTCTGAGGTTCGCACATGCTGCCTCTGCCTCTTGGAATCCTTTCCAAGACTGCAAAGCACTGGAAAACCCAAACGATCTCCAAACTTCCACATTCGCCTTAGTGTTTCAATCACCCTTGTCACTAATTGGCAAACAATGGAAGCTTTAAATGGCAAAATGGGGTCAAACATCGGCTTGCACACTATCCTGCAGCCTTCTCACCACAAGGTTCATTCATGCCACCTCTGCCTCCTGGAAACAGCAAAATACAGGCTTTAACAGTTCCAGAATCACATTCAAGATGAGAAACAAATGTAAAGGACAAAATAAGCGAAAAAGATGGTTTCATGATCTATACAGAAGATGATAACCAAAGGAGAGTTGTACGCAGGCACCATCTTGACCGGAAGGACCAGTATTGACAGACACTGATGTACATAATCACATTCAAAGAGACAAATGCCTTGAATTTCACTGCATCCTCACAATCTCCTTGCCCCATCAGTAACTCAAAACCGACTCCTTGCTCAATTTTCAAATTTAAAGTAAATTTATTACTAAGTATGTATCTTTCACTTCTGCTGAAGGATTTCAGCCCAAAACGTCGACTGTGCTTTTCTCCCCCATATATGCTGCCTGGTCTGCTGAGTTCCTCCAGCATTTTGTGTGTATTGCTCAGATTTCCAGCAACTGCAGATTTTCTCGTTTGTGAAAGTATGTATCTGCCACTATATACTACCTTAAGATTTATTTTCTTGCAGGCATTTACGGGGAAAGAGAAATACAATACAATTTTGTGAGAAAATATACAAAAAACATCCGGCAAACAACAATGTAAAAAAGAAAACAACGTATGCAAATAAAATTATTGCTGAGAACACAAATTGAAAAGAGACCTTGAAAATGAGTGTGTAGGTTGTAGAATCAGTTCCGAGTCACGTTGAATAAAGTTATCCACATCATTCAGGATGCTGATGGTTGGAGGCTAATAACAATTCCTGAACCTGGTGGTGTGGGACCCAAAGCTCCCCATGACACTGCCTCTTCATTACCTCCAAACTTATTCACTCACCACCTCTCTGGAACACTTAGTTCTGTACTCCACTCTTGTACTGTAAAACTATTCAATTTGACTCTATGACAGTGCAATACAGCAACTAAACTAGTCATATCAGTCCTATAATTACAGACCTTTTGAATGAAAACTAAACATGCTGGAAACACTCAGCAGGCCAGGCAATATTTGTGGAAAGGGAAACAGTTCACATTTCAAGTTCAGGGCCAGACAACTTGATTTTTCTTTCGGTTCAAACCAGAACTTGCCGTTTGAGCCTGTCGACATTTTGGTTCAGTTTTTTTTGTGTCGCAAGTCAGCTGGCTTTGTCCAATAAGACTCATCATTAGCAAGAAATTACATACACCAAGAGGCACAAATGGATCTAAACTGTCCCTGAACTACCACGTCATGCCAACACTCTCTCACTTTTGTTTCACACCATACCCTATTTCCTAAACACTTTGTCCTCCACCGAAATTAACCACGGAAGTATTTTGTTCTCACTTCTGAAGAAGGGCAACAATTCTTAAACATTCATTTTTTTTCTCTCCACAAATGCTGTCCAACTAACTGGGAGATCCCAACACTTTTTGATTTCTTTTCAGATTTCCAACATCCAGTTTTACTCTGAATTTTCACTGAGCCAAGAAAATCAATATATTTATCCTGGATGTTCTGCTAGACATGTACTTGGATCTGAATTTGGTTCCAGAAGATCAAGCCATCCACAACAAGGCTTCAGACCAATTGGCTCCCAAGTTTCCGGCAGGCATGCATTTGGTGGGTACTAAGGCCCTGCACCTCATGTAGGGTGACCTTAGGAATTCCAACAGAAAGCAGGTGGAAAACATGTCAGAACCACTTTTAGTCCCATGCTGCGGTGTTCCTCCCCATCACCACTTGCTATCTCTGATATCATCAATGGGCCTCCTGAAAGAATCAGGAACAAAAGTTGCCACCTGCCCAGTTTGTTACCACAGTGCCAAATCAGACAGGGCAGAGATCAGCTGCAAGGATTACGAAGAAGCTTTATCAGCTTGGACAATATTTCTTTGAAGATGGCTGCCATTCGACTTATAGACGGTGTTTTCAGTAATACAGTTGTCCCTCAGTATCCATGGGGGATTGATTCCAGGACCCCCCCGCGGATGCTCAAGTCTCTTATATAAAATGGCATAGCATTTGCATATTTGCACATATGTGCACCTACGAACATCCTCCCATATACTTTAAATCATCTCTAGATTACTTATAATACCTAATACAATGTAAATGCTACGTAAATAGTTGTTATACTGTATCGTTTAGGAAATAATGACAAGAAAAAAAGGACATACATGTTCAACCATCTTTGCTCTTCAAAGAACGCTGATGCTGCCTCGGCATCAGCCGATGCTGATTCTCCCGTGATCTTTAAGTTCTGAGGCTGTAGCGCTTTACACAGCTAGCCATCCATCCCTTACTAGCCTTAAACTCCTTCCTCTCGCTCACAACACAAGTAGCGAACGAACTAGACGCGAGGCAAACAATGCTCAAACAACGAGTGCTGGAGAGAGACTGAGGATCTGTGAAATGGCGGGAGGCTACAGCAGGGTATGCCTACACATCACTTCATTCACGTGGATTCAGCGTAGTGCTCGGCGCGTGGCAAATTCAAGTCTTGTTTTTTTTGGAACTTTCTGGAACTTTTTTAAATATTTTCAATTCACGGTTGGTTGAATCCGCAGATGTGGAGGGCCGACTGTATTACATGATAATTTTCAGTCATGTTTCCCTGTGGGCTAATAAGTTACAATTTCATTGAGTACTGCTCTCAAGAATATTCCTAAAAATACGTTTATTTGTTGGCTACAGGAGAACTTATGTCCAACAGACACTCCACAAATACTCAACACACACAGGCATATTCTGATTTATAACATCCCTATGTTTTTAAACTTATCCTCTTTTAAACTAAGATTCAATACTATATTCCCCTCAGCAGCAGCATAGCCAGACATCACCTACTGGAAAGTTACAACAATAAAATGCATAGCTACATGAAAATAAATGCATATGAAATATGTAAATGCCATAAGATCATAAGACATAGGAGCAGAATTAGAACAATTTGGCCCACCGAGTCTGCACCAACATTCCATCCTGGCTGATTTATTATCTCCCTTAACCCCATTCTCCTCATTTCTCCCCATAACTTTTGATGCCCTAACTAATCAAGAACATCTCAACCTTTGCTTTGAACATACTCAAAGACTTGGTCTCCACAGCCATCCATTGTAATGAATTGCACAGATTCACCACCCTCTGACTGAAGAAATCTCTATTCTGAATGGACGTCATTCTATTCTGAGGCTGTGCCCTCTGGCCCTAAACTCACCCAGTGCATCCTCTCCAAATCCATTCTACCTAGGCCTTTTGATATTCAATAGGTCTCCCCTCATTCTTCTAAATCTCAGCGAATACAGACCCAGAACCATCAAAAGCTCATGTGTTAATCCTTTCATTCAGAGTCATTCTTGTGAATCTCCTCTGAACCCTCACCAATGCCAACACAACTTTTAGATAAGGGCCCAAAACTGCTCACAATACAATAAGTGCAGTCTGACCAATGCCCTATCAAGCTTCAGCATTATATCTTTGCTCATATTTCTACTCCTCTTGAAATGAGAATCAGGTTTATTATCACCGGCATGTGTCATGAAATTTAACTTAGCAGAAGCAGTTCAAGTCAAGTCAAGTCACTTTTTATTGTCATTTTGACTGACCATAACTGCTGGTACAGTACACAGTAAAATCGAGACAATGTTTTTCAGGACCATAGTGTTACCTGAAACAATACAATACATGATATAGAAGGAAAAAGTAATAATCCTTACCACTGACTCAATCTGCAAGTTAACCTTTAGTCAATCCTGCACAATAACTCCCAAATCCCTTTACACCTCTAAATTTAGGATTTTCTCCCCATTTCGAAAATAGTCAGCACCTTTATTCTTTCTACCAAAGTAAATGACCAGATTCTCTTACACTATATTCCATCTACCACTTCTTTGCCCATTCTCCCAATCTGTCCAAGTCCTTGCAAATTCCATCCCTCTTCAACACTACCTGTCCCTCACCTATATTTATATCATCTGCAATCTTGACCACACAGCCATTAATTCCATCATCCAAATCACTGGTGTATAATGTGAAAAGAAGCAGTCCCAACAGCACTAGTCACTGGCAACCAACTAGAATAAGCTTCCTATATTTAGCCAGTCCACAATCCTCTATCCATGCGAGCATCTTTCCTGTAACATGGGCTTTCATCTTGTTAAGCAACCTATGTGTGCAACCTTGTGAAACATCTTCTGAAAATTCAAATATGCAACATCTGCTGGAGTAACTTTGTCTCTCATGCCTGTTACTTCCTCAAAGACTACCAAACAGAACTGTCAGCCATGATTTCTCCTTCAGGAAACTAGGCTGACTTCGGCCAACTTTATTATGTGCTTCCAAGTACCTCGAAACCTCATCCTTAATAATGGACTTCAACATCTTACCAATCGCTGAAACCAGGCGAGCTGGCCAATAATTTCCTTTCTTCTGCCTCCTTCCCTTTTTGAAGAGTGAAGTGACATTTGCAATTTTCCAGTGCTCCAGAACCATTCCAGAATGTAATGATTCTTGAAAGATCATTACCAATATCTTCACAATTTATATCATTCAAAACACTGGGGTGTAGTCCATCTAGTCCACGTGACTTATCTACCTTCAGACTTTTCAGCTTCAAGTACCTTCTCCTTAGTAATAACAACTACATTCACTTCTGCCCCTTGACATTTGTATTTCTGGTATACTGCTAGTGTCTTCCACAGTGAAGACAGACCCAAAATTGACACAAAAAGTTCATTCAGCAGTAGGGATCAGCTATTTATTGATTTGATGTCCTTTTTCAAAGTTTAATATTATCATTCAGTGTTATCAGTCCACAAACAACAGCAGACCAATAGCATCTGTTTTAAAATCAATGAGTCTTAACAGGAGACTGTTCGATGATATTGACTCTGCTTCGAAGTTCAAAGAACATTTATTATCAAAATATATATACCATATACAACATTGAGAATGATATTGCAGTTAGTCGCAAAACAAAGAAACACAATAGAATTCACAAAAAAACAAACATTCCCTTGTGTGATATTACAGGCTGCCATTGTCATGATTGCAATCTTGCAAAAGTATTTTTAATAGAATCATTTGTAGTTTTGTTTGCTGCCTGAAAAGTGTGACCGTGTCTTGCCAACACCATCTTAGCAGAATGATACCTCGTAATGCTTGTGTACATACACAATTCCTGATGGTCACTGCAAAATCAGAGTATTGGATCAAATAGTCCTGTATAACATGTAAATAGAATGAGAAGTGGTACTTAAAAGAAAACTCAGACTTAAAATTTTACACTTATTTACATTAAATATTAATTTCATGTGTTCCTGTTAATTGGAATACTTCATGACAAATTCCAAATGCTACATTTTTGTGGCTTCTCCTACATTTCTTTGAACTGGTTTTCTCAATCAATTACATATAGCTATTTTGAAGATTGAAATTAGAAGCTACCATAGGGTACTGGGTAATGCATAGACCACAAGCTTGGAGAAACAGAAAACACAAACAGGAGTAGATTTGTATTATAAAGGCACAACTGCTTAGATAATTTACCACTAAGTTTTGTAACTTGACATTGAGGGAACCAGAGGTCTATGAGCCACTTCTCTTCAGAGGATCGGACGCAAAGAGGGTCAGCAACTTTAAATTTCTCATACTATCCCCTTAGCCATCAGGCTTCTGAAGCTTCCCACAACCACTTTCAAGGACTCTTTATCTCAAGTTCTCAATATTTGTTGCTTATTTATTATTATTGTTTCTTTATCTTTGTATTGGTACAATTTGTTGTTTTCTGCACTCCTACACCCCAGTTGGGTGGTCTTTTGTTGATTATGTTATGGTTATTATTCTATAGATTTAATAAGTATGCCCACAAGAAAATTAATCTCAGGGTTGTAATGCTGACATATATCTACTTTATAACTTTACTTGGAATTGTATTTTACATATTATAGTATTATGACAGATACATATTCCATTTCTATCAATAAACACCTTTATTTAATAAAGATACTGTCATCTTAGAACTTAATTTAGCGCAAAGGAAAAAAACATATCTGCATTAGCAGGTGTCATTCATTACCAATTTTTACACATACGCAATGTAATATACTGTGGGGAAAACCCAAAATGTGTAGAGCCCCATGAATATCCTGAAGCAATACTATATAAATGTAAATTAATCCCACAAGGTCGTGCGTCAATGTGACTTGATATTGCAACATCACTTATTTCAGCTCTACTCAACTTTCAGAGCTGAAGAAGAAAGTTTTCTTGAAAAATAAATGTAACGTTTTATGGCAAAGCTGAGAGACCTGACAATAAGTAAAACTGCCATTTTGAACGACGGTGAAAACTTCTCAGTTGAAGTACGACACTGTAAATGTTTACTCTTATGTATAAATCTGATTATTTCACATTCACACAGTAAATGAATAAAAAAGCTTCTGTGTTGTACTAAATTCTCCTTATTTGCAGGGAAAGGTGCATGGTCTTCCCAAGGGTAATAAAAAAATATGCTGAAATCACCAAAATCAGTGGTAATGATATAAAGGTTACAGTGACAAATAGTGGTCTCTCTCTCCATGGAGATGACATTTCCTCTGTATAATTTCAAATTGTAAGTTTCTGACTTCAGATCCTCTGAAACCCAAGCAAGCTTTGGTTGCGCATGCAGCCCACACTCCAGAAATGAGTCCCCAACACAAGAATACCTACACTCCTCATCAGGCGTCCCTGACCCTGACTATTAATATTTCTCTCCTCATCAGCAGCAACATCAAATGCAATTTTACCTAATGCCAAACAGGATTCACCCATCACATGACAGTAACTGTTATATTTACCAACACTCCACACAATACATAACCAGCCTCATGAATATATGGATCGGCAGATAATAAGGGCCAAGAGTACCTATATTTTGTCCCAATAAAAATGTCTGTGAAGTTAAAAACTCCTACTATTTTTTGCGGAATGATCTACAGCAATAAGAACAAGCTATCACTAAAAGAATGTCTTTATTCTCACCAAATCCTCAAATCTACAAATCCCATGCACTGCGGGACAAGTGTGCAACCTTTGTTGTCACGACATAACGTCTATGACTTCAGGTCCATTGCAATATTTTTAATGTATACGAACATCCACTAAGCATTAAATAACAAACAAAAATTTTTAAATTGCTTAAATTGCTAAAGTTATTGCAGCACATCACATTAAATTAAATCATTAAGTTTCCACCAAGTTAAGTATTCATTCCATATTCTATTTTTTTAAGTGGGACTTGCCTTTTAGCAATAAATTTCAACTAATTACTTTTCTTTTCTAGTGTTAGAGCAATTCTTATGTTTTCCAATGCACTGCATTTCTAAAGATTCAATGTGATGATTATGACAACCTGCAAAGAAATAAGAGTCATTTCAATAAGCTGTAGATCAGTATACTATAAAAATGAAAATCCTGAAGTGAAGTTTAATGCAAACTACTCTTTCCCCACAGAAGTCTGTATTAATTCCACTCATCACTTAGCAGAAAATACATGCTGGTCAGTTCCTCCTATATCAAGGCACTGTACTAAAAAATTACCAAGAAACTCAAGCTACTGAGAAAACTCTGCAAGATTTTTTTCACATCACATTTATATATTTGGCACCTTCCCACAATGATAGAGATCAAAATCTCATCTTGAGGAAAGCAACAAAAATAAGAACCCGAGTAGACAATTCAACTCCCCAAAATTGTTCAAGTTTACTTGCAGTAACTCTGTTGAATTCTTTATCACTTGACCTGCTTTTTTAAAAATACAGAAGAGCAAATTCAAAATGATGCACCATATTTAGAGAGCTTTTTCAAAATAGAACAAAAATATCCTTAGATCTTTCTTCATCCTTAATTCTGTTTCTCTCAGTAATTTCAAGATTCTACAACATTCAATAAAAGAATGGCAAAACATAAATTACAAATAATGCTGTAAATCTTATTGACCAAAGCACTGTAAGCAATGACTTGAATTTAATCACATCAATTCTTAACTGAGTTTTCAAATTTTTAGGAAACCCTAATAACAATCAACTACAGAAACTACTGCATTGTTGATTTTAATTCAACAATTAAAATTGTTGGCCAATTCTAAAACTGAAAACATAAGCAGATAGGGAAATGAATTTGGGTATTTTATAAAGTAAAACCAGCAGAATACAGAACACCTTGGTATAAAATACCTTGATAAAGCGAAAGACATTGAAAATACCATGAGGACTACTCATAACATGCAACATAAATGTACCAAATTATAATTTTTCCAAGAGTGTGTGCTGCATTCAATTAAAGAAATGTTTCACATCAAGGAAATGCAATGTCTTCATCTGTGCATTTTTGTGACCACATCAGTATACTCAAGTATATAAAGGGAAGAATGATGGTTACGAAAATCATTGTAAATCACTTTGGAAACCTGATTCAAAGACCAACTACCCGAGAGTTTCCACATCAAGGATAAAGCAATCAAACTACTTAATCTTTATTTTCTTTGAAGAGGGTTAAATACAAGAAAACATATGTCTCACAAATTGATATATGAATTTCCAATAAGACAATCACAAATATAATGAATCGATTTGCTTTGTGGAATTTTCAATTTCATGAAATCTTGATCAATTTTCACTGTCTCTGTCATTAAGTTTCATCAGCAATGCAC
The DNA here is from genome assembly GCF_030144855.1 of Hypanus sabinus. Lineage (NCBI taxonomy): Eukaryota > Metazoa > Chordata > Chondrichthyes > Myliobatiformes > Dasyatidae > Hypanus > Hypanus sabinus. Next base: position 40,224,168 of record NC_082716.1, on the reverse strand, counting down.
AGTGAATAAATTCTGGAGTTTATACCACAATGTGATGAGAAATATATCTTTCTTTGAACGAAATCAAAACTCTCCTCTAACTTACAACCTGTGAACATAAACACTGTTAACAAAATAAGAATGATCATTTATTCTGCCCTTTTATGGAAAGAAGTGAATCAGCATACCACTTTACTGAATCTGGCAGGATCCTATTCTTTAACATAATTCTTCCCGCCCACACCTCACACACAGATCATTTATTTTGCCATGTGTACGTTCATCTGAGTTACTATGGTTGACCACCAGATAGGCACATTGCATTTGCTGTAATGTAGATTTAGCATCAAGACCTCACAAAGACTTAGAGCAGATTCTTACTAAAAAGTGATCCAGCCAGAGCAAGCAACTTCATAAATAGGCTTCTGTACACTGTTTTTTTTTCCAAGGGCAGGCACAGAATAGGAGAGAAACACAGTTGTTATTCAAACCAAGTTTTTTGGCATGGGGTTTGGAGAACATTTATTGGCAAAAAAAAATCAGATCAGAACAAACCAAATAATACAATTGCATCAATTTTTTGGAACTTGGATAGGTATATGGAGGGGAGGGGCTTGGAGGATAATGGATTAGCAGGAAGGATGCTGTAGTCAACAGGGACTAGTTAGGCCTTAGGGCCTCTTTCCATGTTGAATTACTGTCAGGCTATGACTTTCATACCTCAAAACAATGTGGTGAAATCAGCTGTTCTAGTAATATTTGACAATTTTATAGAGGTTAATAATTGCTGAGAAGGTGAGCAACTTAAGTCTAAATGGGACAAGGCTAATTTTCTTAAAAAATAAATTTATCAATTCATTCATTAGGAGGAGCTTAGGAGGATTAATGGCACCTAATGGTGACTCCTTTGCTTGCATCTTTGGAAACAGCTCTATTTCCACCTTTAATTTCTCTATTTTTTGCTTTTATGGTTCCTTTGAAGACCCTGACCTGGAGTTACACACTGACTACAGTTCTTTGCAGGAATGGGACCCACTCTCAGGGTTTCATAAATGGCCAATGTTTGGCATGCCAAGAGCTTGGCCTAAGAGCTCAGCTCGCCCTCAGCGGACCAAGATCTTGTGGCTCTGGAGACAGGCAGATCGAAGATCGGTGTCACGGCAGGAGATCAGTGTGGCAGCAGGGAAGTCTGAAGATCTACGGCTATGTGCCCAGAGATCTGAGATCTTTGGGCACAGAGCTCAGAAAAAGTAACACAATGGACTTTTAACACAGTAAACCAGCAAGCTGTTTGTAATGCCTCTAACCTCTCACTGTGAAACGGAGACACCTCTTACTCCCTTATTGGGGGTGGGGGGGGGGGGGGAGAGAGCCTGTGGCATGTTGAATACCAGGTGAACAAGTAGTCTTTGGTGTAACTGCAAGTCTGTGTCTTTGCCCATGCTTGAGCGCTCGGTGGCAGGTGCCAATGCTTTTTTTTTTGCTGGTGGGGAGAAGGGGGATTATTACTTCCTACCAGAGGGAGGAGAGGAGTTGGGGGGGCTTGGGGGTTCTAACATTTAACTGTCATTCATTCTTTGTGGGGCACTGCTCTGTTTTTGTGAATGGTTGTGAAGAAAAAACATTTTGGGATGTATATTGTATACATTTCTCTGACACTAAATGTACCTTTTCTGCAACTTCCCAGGTAACAACACAGCCTTTGAACATTAAATTCTTCAAACTATCATCAATTCTAAAATTACATTAAAATCATGTGGAAATATTTCTTGAATACAAGACCACAGAATTTAAAGAGATCAGTCCATAGGCCTGTAATTGCTCATGACATACATCAACAATTTCAAAGAGACACAGTATAGTATATCTAAGTTTGCTGATGACACTAATCCGATTGGAAGAGCAAATTCTGCAGAGGATGCAGAGAGTCTGCAGAGATAGATAGGTGAAGAGGGAAGGGTCTAGCAAATAAAGTATGACCCTAGTAAGTTCAAGGTCATCCACTTCAGAAGGAAAAATGAAAGATCAAACTATCACCTAAATGGTGAAAGATTGCAGCATGCTGTTGTGCCAAGGGACTTGGAGTGTTTGTGCATGAATCACAAAAGATTGGCTTGCAGAATCAGAATCAGGTTTATTATCACCGACATGTGATGTGAAATTTGTTAACTTAGCAGCAGCAGTTCAATGAGATACATAATCTAACAGAAGAAAAATATATATAATAATAAATAAAAATAATAATAAGCAACTAAATCAATTAAGTATATTGAACAGATTTTTAAAATGTGCAAAAACAGAAATACTGTACATTTTTAAAAAGGTAGTGTCCAAAGATTCTTTCTTTTTCCAATATTTTTTATTAAATTTCATATACACAAATACAGAATTCATAAGGATACTTATTATAAATCAAATTAAGATAGTACAAAATGCACTGTATATAAATCACACTGAATCAATCAAGGTATCTCATATTCATGATCAAATAAAATAAATTGAATTATGAAATATAATAATATGGTTAATTATATTATTAAAAAATCTACACTCACTACCATGACAAAGATGGTTGGTAAAACAACGAGAGGAAAAAAAAAGAGTACTTTACCATATTGTGTCTTATAATAATAGCCCAGGTCTATATTTTAATAACAATAGAATTCAAAGATTTTTAAAATAGTTCACAAAGGGTCCCCAAAGTGGTTGAAAATCTTGGTTAGAATCAGAAATCGAACAATGAATCTTCTCTAAATTTAAATGTGACATAACATCGCATAACCATTGAGCGTGTGTGTGGGGGTGGGGGGGCAAACATCATTCCACTTAAGCAAGATTGCTCTCCTAGCCATAAGAGAAATAAAAGCCAGTACCCGCAAATGAGAAGGCTCCAAAATTATAGCTCTTTCCTCAACAATACCAAATAAGGCAGTCAGAGGATTGTTTATTAACCTTAAAAAGTACAGAAATAGTTTAGAATACTCCTTTCCAATATTTTCAAGGCTCGAATATGACCAAAACATATGAATTAATGAAGCCTCTCCATTATTACATCTGTCACAATAGGGAGACAAATCTGCAAAAAAATGAGACAGCTTGTCTTTAGACATGAGCCCTATGTACCACTTTAAATTGTACGAGGGAATGACAAGCACATAATGATGAAGAATTAACAATTTTGAAAATAGCCCTCCAGGTCTCATCAGATAATGAAGTCTGTAAATCCTTTTCCCAATCTTTTTAAATTTTCTCTAAAGGAGCCATTCTCAATCCCAACAACAGACCATAAATACAAGATATTAAGCCATTATCAAAAGATTTCAAATTAAAAATTACATCTATTATGTTCTTATCCAGGCTGGTAGTAGGAAATATATGTAGTTTAGATCTTAAAAAAATCTCTAATCTGTAGATATCAAAAAAAGTGGGTATTTGATAGGTTATATTTCACTAAGAGCTGCTCAAAAGAAGAAAGATTCCCTCCAACAAACAGATCCTGAAATGGTTTATAATCTATCCCATTCTCTAAAAAACAGATCAGTCGTAGATGGTTCAAAAAAAATTAGAAAAAATAGGACTAGAAAGGGAAAATCTCAATAAACCAAAATGTTTTCTAAACTGTAGCCAGATCCTCAAAGTGTGTTTAACCATCAAACTGTCAGTTAATTTATTTAAAGATAAATGAAGAGAAGATCCAAGGAGAAATAATAGAAAATTTCGTAACAGAATTGGCTTCCAAGAAGATCCATATATAACCAGAACGTAAGATTTTGTATGTTAATTGCCCAATGATATAACCTAAAATTGGGCAGAGCAAGGCCTCCATTCTTTTTAATTTTTTGAAGGTGGGCTTCATTTAATCGGGTTTTTCTGTTCTTGCATATATAGGAAGAAAGAATGGAATCTAAAGAATCAAAAAAAAGACTTAGGAATAAAAACAGGTACGGCTTGAAAAAGGTATATAAATTTAGGTAAAATTTACCTAATTCATTTTAGTAGAATTGATTCGACCAAACAATGATAAAGAGAGAGGCGACCAATTAGAAAGTGTCTTTTTCACATAATTCATTTAGGTTAGAAAATTTTCTTTGAATAGATCCTTATAATTCTTAATGATTGTTACACCCAAATATGTAAATTGTTTTCTTACAATTTTAAAAAGGTTAATATCGATAGGTTTCAAATTATTTAAAAGGAAACAATTAACTCTTATGTAAATTCAATTTATATCCTAAAAACTGACTAAAATTAATCAGTAAAAGAAAACAGAGGGTAAAGAAGTTGTAATATTAGATATAAAAAGCAATAGGTCATCAGCATAAAGCGAGACTTTATGAATAGTACCTTTCCTTAAGATACTGGTGATATCTTTAGACTCTCGAAAGGCAATTGCTAAATGTTCTAATACCAAATCAAAAAGCAAAGGGCTCAACGAACATCCTTGTCTTGTTCCACATTGGAGTTTAATTGGTTTAGAAATATGAATATTAGTAAGGACCCAAGCAGATAAGTAATTTAATCCAATGAATAAAATTGGGTCCAAAATTACATTTTTCTAAGGTTTTATATCGGTAATTCTATTCAACTCAATCAAAAGCCTTCTCCGCATCCCGAGAAATCACACATTCTGATATTTCCTTGGATGGAGAATGCATAACATTTAACAGTTGCCGTATATTAAAATGGGAATATCAATTTTTAATAAATCCTGTCTGATCATCAGATACTATATAAGGTATAATATTTTTGAGTCTACGGGCCAAAACTTTAGATAGGATTTTTGCATCAACATTGTGTGTAAAGAGATTGGTCTATATGAAGAGCATTCAGTGGGATTTTTATTCTTTTTAAGAATAAGCGAAATGGAGGCTTCATAAAAAGGCTCTGTAAGAATCAGTAAGGGTAGACCATAAATAAGGTATAAGCAATGAAGGAAAAGCCTTATAAAATTCTCCAGAGAATCTGTCAGGTCCTGGAGATTTCCCAGAATGCAATGAACGTATAGCTGTATTCATTTCCTCCTGAGAAATAGGGTGATCCAACTGCTTTCGATTATCAACTGCAAGTCCAGGAATATTTAGTTGGTCTAAAAAGTTGTTCATTGCAGTATTATCTTTAACAGATTCAGAACTACACAATTTAGAATAAAATTCTACAGAAGTGTCATTTATTTCAAAATGGTCAGTTGTCATATCAACATTGGTTTTGCAAATTTCTTTAATTTGCCATTTAGCTATAAGAGGTCTTCAATTGATTAGCTAATAGTTTACCAGTTTTTTTCTCCATGTATATAGAATTGGCTTCCATCTTTTAAAAGCTGGTTTTCAATTGGATACGTTATAAGAAGGTCATATTTAGTTTTAATTTTAATACGTCTTTTGTATAGTTCAGGGTCTGGTGCCAAAGCATATTTCTGTTTTAATTAACTAAATCAGTTCTCTCTTTATTAGCTTTTTTCTTAATATATGCAGTATAGGTGGTAATTTGTCCTCTAATACATGCCTTAAAAGTGTCCCAAATCGTAAGACTAGAAGTCTCTTCCAAAACATTTTCTTCAAAGAAAAGAGTAATTTGATTCTCCAGAAATTTTAGAAAGTCCTTATCAGATAACAAATTTAAATTAAAATGCCAGGATCTGTTTATATGAGTGAAACCAGGAAGATTTAAAGAGAGAAATACAGGAGAATGGTCGGATACAGCTATTTCTTTATATTCAATGGATCAAACTAATTTGACTATCAATAAAAAAAAATCAATCCTGGTATAGGAATGATGGACATGAAAGAAGAATGAATACTCCCTTTCTGCTGGGTGAAAAAAAAATGCTAGACATCAACAATATCACACTTCATTAGAAAGGATTGAATAAATAAAGCTGATTTATTAGGAGAGGCTGATATAAGACAATAACAATCTAATACTGGGTCTAGACAACAATTAAAATCTCCTCCCATCACTAAAGAATAAAAACTCAAATCTGGCAAGAATGAAAAGAAACACTCAAAAAATCCTGGGTCATCCACATTGGGAGTGTACACATTAGCAAATACAATTAATTTATTATCTAGTTTCCCTGACACTATGACAAATCACCCATTAGAGTCAGAGACAACTTTATGTTGAACAAAAGAAATTGTATTATCTATAAAAATCGAGACCCCTCGAGATTTTGCTTTGAATGAAGAATGAAATTGTAGACCCCTCCACCAATTAAAAAGGTGTGCATTGTCACAACTACGTACATGCGTTTCTTGTAGAAAAATAACGGGGGCCTTTAACTTTTTAATGTAAGCAAAAATCTCATTCCGTTTCACAGGATAATTTAACCCTTTCACATTAAAACTAAGTAAATTAATATTTTGACCCATTATAAATTCTAATTAACAGAAGAGTTAAAAGATCTGACCATAAATTATTAGAACCAGAGAACAAACCATAAAATAAGGTACTCAATCAGAAAATTTGGATGGTAGCCCAACCCAGCTTCCAGAGAAAGGAAAAAAGAGATCCCACCCCCTTCCCCCTCCCAAAGCCAAAATGCCGGCCAAAGAACAGTCAGCATGCTATACCGTAAAGACAACCCTCCCAAAGAAATCTTGCTGACAAAACTCTATCATTCAAGGTTATTAAGTTCCTACCAAGACAAAACAGAAAAAAAAAACTTAGATCAAAAATCCAAAACATAAGAGGATTTATTTTAACAATTTCAAAATATATAGAAAAACCTCAAAAAATACAGTAGTAAAAAGATCAAAGAAAATATCAAATAACAAGATATATAAACGGTCAAAACATAAGTTTATTAAAACCTTATTCTATCCAACATTAAAAAGATAACTGCTTTTGTAAGAGATATAATGCAATTAATCTTCTGCTTTCAAAAACTTCCGTGCGTGTTCAACTGATCCCAGCCATTTCTGCACACCATTTTTCAGAACAATTCTAAGACATGCGGGGAAGGAAAGGGAGGGCTTAAACCTTTTATTATAAAGCAGCAACATGACCTCTTTGTACTTAGCACATTCAGCCATAACCTCCGGTGTATAATCTTCCACGTATCTGATCATCTTCCCGTTGTAATCGATCATTCCAACTCAACAGTTATGACGGATTAAAAGCTCCTTAGTATAAATTCTTGAAAACATAAAATAACCGACTAAGTCGCTCTCCTGACTTTGGTTTGGGGGCCAGTGACCAGTCGGCATGGTCCATCTTAGGACAGGTGGCAATAAATCAGGGAATAACTGCTTCAGAAAGCTTGCAAAGAATTCCGTGGGGTGGGCACCTTCAATTGATTCTTCAAGACCAAGAATACATAAGTTGTTCCTTCTGCTTTCCAGGTTGATAATCTTCTTTGTCAATTTTTCATTAGATAATGAAAATTTTTTGCAGAGCTTACTCGTGTCTTCTAAGTCCACTTCCAGTATTGACCAAGTTCCTTTATTCTCAATTCATTTTTCATGTTCGATTAGAGTTTGTTGAATAGTGTCCAATTTAACATGAAGATGTTGAAATTCCTCAGAGTTATGTTCTTTGCTTTTTAAGGAATTTTCCAATTGATTCAAAAGTGCTTAGAGAATCATCTTTCTCTTTTGCAGAGGCTTTAGTCTTTCTCAAAGACATAATACAGCACTATTAACATTTATAATAAGGTTTCAAAAAACTGGTAGGAAACAAAAAGATAGATAAGGTAGGAGCAAGTTCAAAAAGATGTTACCCCCATCGGCTGCCAGCAGGGTTCTGTGTCCAAAGATTCTGTGTTCTGTAGCCGCTCTATACCAAGCAGTGATGCAGCCTGTCAGAATGCTCTCCATGGTACAACTACAGAATTTTTTGAGTGTATTTGTTGACATTCCACAGGTGCAACAGGTTATCAAGTTGTCAACTAGAACACTATCCTTCATTACTAGAGGGATTAAATTTAAGAACAGGGAGGTTATGCTGCAACTGTGCAGGGTACTGGTGCGGCCATACATGGAGTACTTCATGCAGTTATATTCTCCTGACTAAATGAAATACATACTGGCTTTGCAGACAGTGCATAGAGGCTCTCCAGGTTAATGCCACAGAAGGATTTGCCAATGAATACAGACCAAGTCACCTGGGAATATACTTGTTGGAATTCAGAAGAATAAGAGGGCATCTTTTAGAAACATTAAATTATGAAATGAATAGACAAGACAGAAGCAGGAAAGTAATTTGTACTGGTGATTCTAAGACTTGGAGACAGCCTCAATATTCAGGGGAATAGATTTAGGATGCATGAGGTGAAACTACTTTTCCCAGAGAGTAGCAAATCTGCCAAACTCTCTGTCCAGGGAAATAGCACAAGCTTCTTCGTTAAATATATTTAATGCACGTGGACATGGATTTTTGCCTAGCGGTAGTAGGTAGAACTAAGTCCACAGCAAAATCAGCAATGATCTTACAGGGGTGGCTCAACGGGACAGAAAGGCTGCTCCTGAGGGTCTCAAGATGGCGCTTATGGAGTAAACCGCTTTTGGCTTTGCTCCAAACCTTTTACGTCCTTTTAACCTACAAACACCCCTTAAATGATCTTTTTTTACTTATTCTAAAGGGGTTTAAATATATAGAATTTTTCTTTTTAACTATTCGATCTATTTTCAACTCGCTGAAATGTCTAAAGCAAAAGAATCGAAACAGACGAAAGAACCGATAACTTTAGAAACTATTGTAAAGCTTATAGAAGATAAATTTGCGGGTCTGGAGAGAAAAATTATCGAACAGCTTTTTGCGTTTGATGAGTGTTTAAAATCATTCGAAGGAGAACTTAAAATGCTTTCACTGGAACTACAAAAATATCAAGCAAGTATTTTGGTACTTCAAGAAGCCGCTCGGAAGAAAGAACATATTATCGAAACTTTGAAACAAGAGCAAGCTTCGACTTCTCAACAGATGGATCGTTATAAATCTAAAATTATTGATCTTGAAAATTGCTCTCGAAGGCAAAATCTTCGGCTAATTGGGATTCCGGAAAAGTTTGAGAGCGGTGATCTTACCGTTGTCTTTTCTAAACTTCTAATGGATGTCTTCGGTTCAGAAGTTCTGGACTCTCCTCCAATAATCGATCGTGCACACCGTATCTCTCGCTATCATTCTGATTCAGACAAACCACGGCATGTAATTCTCCGGATCCATTACCCTCGTATCAAAGAGCAACTGATTCGAGCCGCTCGGAAAAAGGGTATGATTAACTTACAAGAATTCAAATTTCGTATTTTGGAAGATTATAGCCCTGAAGTTTTAAGGGCAAGAATGGCTTTTAGACCGGTTATGTCTAAATTTCACCAGGAAGGCTACAAGCAAGCGTTGTTATTTCCAGCACATCTGAGAGTTATTTCTGGAGACGGAACTGTTCGGCTGTTTAAATCTCCAGCGGACGCTCAAAGTTTTTTGGAACAATGACACTCTATTGCATTGACTAATGTAATAATTAGTCTATAAATATCGATCTCTTACAGAATGATGTTTTTTTTTAGGTATGGCTGATATGTATTTTTTATATATTGTAAAAGTTCTCTTTTTTTTTGGTCTATTCTGATTTTATTATTTTTTTATATTTTACTAATCTATTAACCTTGAAAATAACTGATTAGGGTTCCTTTTTTAAGTTTGTATTGTAGCGGTGTGCTACATGCAGCGCTAAAATTACGACACGGAGTCGGTAACTGCAGTCGAAGGAAAAACTTTATTCGAAATCCTCAGCCTCACTTTTAAGCCTCCCTCAACCTGCCCCCCCGTGGCGCAGAGGCTCCAAAGCTCTGTGCTCGCAAACCCCCATAGGCTATCTAATTGTGAGCCGGTTCGGATGTGCCAGGAAATGGGTCGTCACATAACCCCCCCACCCCCAGAACCGGCGATACACCCCCCAATGTCCACAGTCTGGGCCAGAACCTGCTTGGGAGGTCGGCCTCTGCGCCGAGGTGCCGGAAACTCGGCCGGTTGCGCCAGGTCCACATGGGCCGGTTTGAGGCAGTCCACCGTGAAAACCTCCTCTTTCCCCCCAACGTCCAGCACAAATGTGGACCTGTTGTTCCGGAGCACCATAAACGGCCCCTCGTATGGCCGTTGCAGCGGTGGCCGATGCCCACCCCTTCGTACAAACACAAACTTACAGTTCTGTAGGTCTTTGGGTACGCAGGTCGGGTGCCGCCCGTGCTGTGAAGTGGGTATGGGGGCCAGGTTACCGAGCTTCTCGCGTAGTCTGCCCAGGACTGCTGCGGGATCTTCCTCTTGCCCCCGTGGGGCTGGTAGGAACTCCCCGGGGACGACCAGGGGCGCACCGTATACCAACTCGGCCGACGAGGCGTGCAGGTCGTCCTTGGGCGCTGTGCGGATGCCGAGTAGGACCCAGGGAAGCTCGTCCGCCCAGTTGGCTCCTCGCAGGCGGGCCATGAGGGCCGACTTCAGGTGCCGGTGGAAACGCTCCACTAGCCCGTTCGACTTTGGGTGGTAGGCAGTGGTGTGGTGCAGCTGAGTCCCCAAGAGGCTGGCCATAGCTGACCACAGGCTGGAGGTGAACTGGGCGCCTCTGTCGGAGGTAATGTGGGCCGGTACACTAAAGCGAGATATCCAGGTGGCGATCAGGGCTCGGGCGCAAGATTCGGAGGTGGTGTTGGTGAGCGGGACCGCCTCTGGCCATCTTGTGAACCAGTCCACGATAGTCAGGAGGTGCCGCGCTCCGCGCGACACTGGCAGGGGGCCCACGATATCCACATGAATGTGGTTGAAACGCCGGTGGACGGGATGGAACTGCTGCGGTGGGGCTTTGGTGTGCCGCTGCACCTTGGCCGTCTGGCAGTGCATGCAGGTTTTGGCCCATTCACTGACCTGTTTGCGGAGTCCGTGCCAAACGAACCTGCTGGAAACCATCCGGACAGTTGTCCGGATGGAGGGGTGCGCCAAGTTATGAATGGAGTCGAAAACACGGCGCCGCCAGGCTGTCAGGACGACGGGGCGGGGCTGGCCGGTGGCGACGTCACAGAGTAAGGTCCTCTCACCCGGGCCCACGGGGAGGTCCTGGAGCTGCAAACCAGAGACTGCGGTTCTGTAACTCAGCCGCCTGCTGCGCCTCTGCCAGTGCCTCAAAGTCTACGCCTTGGGAAAGGGCATGAACGGTAGGGCGAGAGAGCGCATCCGCCACGACATTGTCCTTACCCGAGACGTGCCGGACATCCGTCGTGTATTCAGAGATGTAGGACAGGTGGCGTTGCTGGCGGGATGACCAGGGGTCGGACGCTTTCGTAAACGCAAAGGTAAGCGATTTGTGGTCCGTGAACGCGGTGAAGGGCCGACCTTCTAGGAAGTACCTGAAATGCCAGATTGCCAGGTAGAGCACCAACAGTTCCCGGTCGAAAGCACTGTACTTGAGGTATGGTGGCTGCAGGTGTTTGCTGAAATAAGCCAGGGGTTGCCAGCGACCTGCGATGAGTTGCTCCAGCACCCCACCGACTGCCGTGTTAGATGCGTCCACTGTGAGGGCGGTAGGGGCATCCATTCTGGGATGTACTAGCATTGCGGCGTTCGCCAAAGCTTCCTTCATTTGAACGAAAGCGGCGGTGGACTCCTCGTCCCAGGTAATGTCCTTGCTCGGACCCGACATCAGGGCGAACAGGGGGCGCATGATCCGGGCGGCTGAAGGGAGGAAGCGGCGGTAGAAATTGACCATACCTATGAATTCCTGAAGGCCTTTGATCGTGGTGGGTCGGGGAAAGTGGCGGACCGCATCTACCTTAGCGGGCAGAGGGGTTGCCCCATCTTTAGTAATCCTGTGGCCCAGGAAGTCAATGGTATCGAGTCCGAACTGGCATTTGGCGGGGTTGATTGTAAGACTATACTCACTCAGTCGGGCACAGAGTTGACGCAGGTGGGACAGATGCTCCTGACAACTGCTGCTGGCTATGAGGATGTCGTCCAAATAGATGAACGCGAAGTCCAGGTCCCATCCCACCGTGTCCATTAACCGCTGGAACGACTGTGCTGCATTCTTCAGGCCGAACGGCATGCGGAGGAACTCGAAAAGGCCAAACGGGGTGATGAGAGCCGTTTTGGGGATGTCGTCAGGATGCATCGGGATTTGATGGTACCCTCGGACGAGGTCTACCTTGGAGAAGATCCGTGCACCGTGCAGGTTTGCTGCAAAGTCCTGAATGTGCGGCACAGGGTAGCGGTCCGGTGTGGTAGCCTCGTTCAGCCTGCGGTAGTCACCGCACGGTCTCCAGCCTCCCGTCGCTTTGGGCACCATGTGCAGGGAGGAGGCCCATGGGCTGTCGGACCGCCGGATGATCCCCAATTCCTCCATCCTCTGGAACTCCTCCTTCGCCAGTCGGAGCTTGTCCGGGGGAAGCCGCCGAGCGCGGGCGTGGAGGGGTGGTCCCTGGGTCGGGATGTGGTGCTGTACGCCGTGCCTGGGCATGGCCGCTGTGAACTGCGGTGCCAGAACCGATGGGAAATCCGCCAGGACCTGGTGAAGTCGTTGTCGGACAGCGTGATGGAGCTGAGGTGAGGGGCTGGCAACTGGGCTGCACCCAGGGAGAACGTCTGAAAGGTCTCGGCGTGTACCAGTCTCTTCCTGGGCAGGTCGACCAGTAGGCTGTGAGCTCGCAAAAAATCCGCACCCAGAAGCGGTTGGGCTACGGCAGCCAGTGTGAAGTCCCATGTGAACTGGCTGGAGCCGAACTGTAGCTGCACCTGACGGGTGCCATAGGTCCTTACTGTGCTGCCATTCACGGCCCTCAGGGGGGGACCCGGTGCCCTGCTGCGGGTGTTGTAACTCGTCGGAGGTAAAACGCTGATCTCAGCCCCAGTATCGACCAAAAACCGGCGTCCCGACCTTCTATCCCACACATACAGGAGGCTATCCCGATGGCCAGCCGCCGTAGCCATCAGCGGCGGCTGGCCCTGGCGTTTCCCGGGAACTTGCAGGGCGGGCAACAACGGCGGGCTTCTGTGCCCCACCGCTGGTGGTAGAAGCACCAGTGTTCATTGGGTCGGGGGTTGGCGTGCTCTGCGGCCGGGCCTGGACTGGTTTCCTGCCGGGAGCGTGGCTGGGAGATCTGTGCGATGGACGCCCCGCTCACCTTTTTGGCGTTCCACAGCAAGTCCGCCCAGGCTGCCACCTTCCGGGGGTCACTGAAATCCGCGTCGGACAGCAGCAGGCGTATGTCCTCGGGCAGCTGCTCCAGGAATGCCTGCTCAAACCTGAGGCAGGGTGTGTGTCCGTCGGCGAGAGACAACATCTCATTCATTAAAGCCGATGGAGGTCTGTCGCCCAAGCCATCCAGGTGCAGTAAACGGGCAGCCCGCTCACGCCGTGAGAGTCCGAAAGTCCTGAGGAGCAGAGCTTTGAACTCCGTGTACTTGCCGTCTGCCGGTGGCGACTGTATGAACTCCGCGACCTGGGCCGTTGTGTCCTGGTCGAGAGAGCTCACCACGTAGTAGTAGCGGGTGTCTTCTGAGGTGATCCGGCGAACGTGGAATTGGGCTTCGGCTTGCTGGAACCATAGGTTCGGTTGCTGTGTCCAAAAACCCGGCAGTTTCAACAAAACCGCATGAACAGAGGCGGCGGCGGTCATTTCTGGTCCAAAAATCGTTTGGACCGTCGGGGTCACCAATTGTAGCGGTGTGCTACACGCAGCGCTAAAATTATGACACGGAGTCGGTAACTGCAGTCGAAGGAAAAACTTTATTCGAAATCCTCTGCCTCACTTTTAAGCCTCCCTCAACCTGCCCCCCCGTGGCGCAGAGGCTCCAAAGCTCTGTGCTCGCAAACCCCCGTAGGCTATCTAATTGTGAGCTGGTTCGGATGTGCCAGGAAATGGGTCGCCACAGTATAAGCTTTTTTTTTATATTTTTAACATTTAAATATTAAGATTTTTTTAAAAAAATAATAATAAAATGGCGTTTCTTCTTCCCGACAGATTTTAGTGCCTGGAACGTCATATTCGTTTTGATGAGTTTGAAAGTTTTAAATTCTCATTTAAAATACTATTTTAGTAGTATTTATTTATGGGTTTTATCAATTTAATTTTTTTAACCCTTTTGTTATATATATATATAATACTAATTTTATATTTTATCTTTTGTTATATTAATCCTTTTTTATAATATGGGCTGTTCGTATTTTTTTCAATTTTTTTTGTCTGAGTTGCCGTCTTGAGACACGGGGGTAATTTTAGTATTAGATTGCCTGCTTGCCTCTTTTTGGCTTTTTTCCTGGGGTTTTGAGGGTGGAGGGAGGGGGATTTTTCTTTTTTCTTTTTTTTCTTTTTGCTTGCTTTTTGCTTAGTTTTATTTCATGGGCCTATATGAAACTACAAAAATGGCTGCAGTGCCGTGACTTCCGGTTTCTCCTTGAACTCACTTCCTTCTTCCGGGTTCATGAGTTCACTTTTTTCTGAAACTTATGTGTTAACTGTAATAAATATTGTCAATATGGATAGGATTATTAATTTTGTTTCTTGGAATACTAATGGTTTAAATCATCCGATCAAACGGAAAAAAATATTCAAAGTATTCCATAGAATGAATGCCAATGTTATTTTTGTGCAGGAGACTCATGTAAGGAAGGTGGATAGTCAACGTTTTTTTAGGTTTTGGTAGGGCCAACAGTATCACGCAAATTCGCAAGCCAAAGTATGAGGTGTTTCTATTTTTATAGACTCATCAACTTCTTTTATACATCATGAAACAATTTCAGATCCACAAGGTAGATTTTTGCTTATTACTGGTCTACTTTTCAATCAAAAAGTTGTTCTAGTTAACGTTTATGCTCCAAATACTGATTGTCCTGAATTTTTTAAATGCTTATTTACATCTTTTCCTAATCTGAATCAATATAGACTGATAATGGGTGGGGATTTTAACTGTTGTTTAAACCCTGTGATGGATAAATCCAAGACTACCCAAACTCTTCCGAATAAATCCGCTTCTTTTATTAACTCTTTTATGATTGATTCAGCTATTTGTGAAATTTGGCGTTTTCTTCACCCTAATGACAAAGAGTTTTCATACTTTTCCCATGTTTATCATAATTACTCAAGAATTGATTACTTTTTCATTGATCACCATTTACTCACAGATGTTACTGATTGTATATATGACTGTATTACCATATCTGACCATGCACCTCTGAAGTTATCTATTAAAATAACGGATTCATATGTCAATACTAAATTTTGGAGGTTTAATCCTATTTTATTGCAGGATTTAGATTTTGTTAACTTTATTAAACAACAAATTGATTTGTTTTTCGCAACAAATTCTACAGTAGAGATCTCTAGTGGAATTTTGTGGGATACTTTTAAAGCATATATTTGTGGACAGATTATTCCATACTCTGCTGGAGTTAGGAAACGAACTAATTCTAAAATATTAACATTAGTTGATAAAATCAAAGCAATTGATAAAATTTATTCAATGACTCCAAGTAAAGAACTTTATAAAAAAAGAGTGGAACTTCAAATGGAACATAGTTTATTATTATCCTCTTCGATTGAAAGTCAGTTAATTAAATCAAAACCTCAATTCTATATGCATGGAGATAAGTCTGGTAAATTATTGGCTAACCAATTGAAAATTGTTTCGGATAAACGACAGATTACTAGAATTCGTAAACAAGATGGTACTCTGACGATCGATCACAAAGAGATAAATAGAGCCTTTCAAGATTTTTATAACTCCTTATATCAATCAGAATTCACTAAGGACTCTTCTATAATAAACGAATTTTTAAGGAAATTGAATATTCCAAAAATAACTGTTGAGGATAATATAATTTTAGATACACCTATTACGGAATCTGAGATAGAAAAGGCTATTTCTTTAATGAATTCTGGTAAAGCTTCTGGTCCAGATGGTTTTCCTGTAGAATTTTTTAAATCTTTTTCTTCCATACTTTCTCCTTGGCTTTGTAAAATTTTTGAAGATGTAGGTAAACTACCACAATCTTTTTATGAGGCTTCTATTTCTTTAATTCTTAAAAAAGATAGACCCTACTGAATGTGCATCCTATCGACCTATATCCTTATTAAATAGGGATTTTAAGATTTTCAGTAAAATTTTTGCTATTTGATTAGAAAATATATTACCTCGAATTATTTCCGAAGATCAGACTGGATTTATTAAAAATCGCTATTCATCTTTTAACATTAGAAAATTAATTAATATTATTTATACTTCTTCATCTAAAATACCAGAATGTGTTATATCTTTAGATGCTGAAAAAGCATTTGACAGAGTTGAATGGCCATATTTATTTACTACAATGCAACAATTTAATTTTAGTTCAAAATTTATATCATGGATTAAATTAATATACCATAAACCTTTAGCTTCGGTTTTTACCAATAATCAAAGATCCCCTTTTTTTCAGTTATTTCGTGGTACAAGGCAAGGTTGCCCTTTAAGTCCTTTACTATTTGACATTGCTTTAGAACCGTTGGCTATAGCTATTTGGGAATCACCTAATATTCTGGGTATTACCCGTGGGGAGAGGACGTATAAAGTATCATTGTATGCTGATGATTTGTTATTATATTAATATATATTAATATGTTATTATATTTGTTATATATATCTGACCCTGAAAAATCTATCCCTGCTATTTCGTCTTTGCTTGCTCAATTTAGTAATTTTTCTGGTTATAAATTGAATTTTAACAAGAGTGAACTATTTCCATTAAATATGCAAGTTCCAATTTATAAAGATTTACCATATAAAATTGTTACAGATTATTTTACTTACCTAGGTATTAAAATTACTAAAAAACATAAAGATCTATTTAAGGTTAACTTTTTACCTTTAATTGATCAAATTAAGCAACTTGCTATTAGGTGGTCTCCACTATCTTTGTCATTGGTTAGTAGAGTTAATGCTATTAAGATGATGATACTACCTAAATTCTTATATTTATTTCAAGCATTACCAATTTTTATTCCTAAAGCTTTTTTTGATACTATTGACTCTAAAATATCTTCTTATTTGTGGCAGAACAAAAACCCTAGATTGGGTAAAAAATATTTACAGAAGCCTAAGAAGGAGGGCGGCTTGGCTTTACCAAACTTAAGATTTTACTATTGGGCAGTCAATATACGGTATTTAATATTCTGGACACAAGAATGGACTATAGCTACTTGCCCACAATGGGTAAATTTGGAATGTAAATCTGTGCAAGATTTTTCATTGATTTCAATCTTAGGATCTTCACTTCCTTTTTCTTTATTCAAATTGAATAAACAGATAACTAATCCTATAGTCAGATATACATTACGAATTTGGTTTCAATTTCGTAAATTTTTTGGTTTGAATAAATTTATTTTATCATGTCCTATAATATCTAATTATTTTTTTCGGCATTCATCTATGGATCAAGCTTTTCTTTTATGGAAAACAAAAGGTATAACATGTTTTCATGATCTGTTTCTGGATGATAACATTATGTCCTTTGAACAGCTATCTAATAAATATAATTTACCTAAAACCCATTTTTTTTTAGATATTTGCAAGTTAGAAATTTTTTGTATAATGAGTTACAGTCTTTTTCAAAAGAATGTCCATTGGACATTACAGATAGAATTTTAGCTCTTAATCCTTATCAAAAGGGTTTAGTAGCCATCATTTATAAGATGATCATGAATTTACAGTTAGATGCATCAGAAAAAATTAAGAAGGAATGGCAAGAAGAGTTGCATTGTCTTATATCTACTGAGCAATGGGAAAAAATTTTATTATTGGTAAATTAGTCCTCTATCTGTGCTAAACATGCCCTAATACAATTTAGGGTTGTACATAGAGCTCACATGTCTAAGGATAAACTGGCTCGATTTTACTCTCATCTTAACTCAACCTGTGATAGATGTCATTCTGATGTTGCTTCATTGACTCATATGTTCTGGTCTTATCCTTGTTTACAAAATTATTGGAAAGATATCTTCAGTATTATTTCAAAAGTCTTAAAAATTAATTTTCAACCACATCCTCTTACTGCAATTTTCAGTTTACCAATGACGGATAATAATCATTTATCTGCTTCATCTCAACAAATGATTGCATTTGTTACATTAATGGCTAGAAGATCTATGTTATTGAATTGGAAAGAAATTAATCCTCCAACTGTATTTCAGTGGTTTTCTCAAACTATTTCTTGTTTGAGTTTAGAAAAGATTAGAAGTGTGGTTTTTGAACCTTCAGTTAAATTTGAAGAAACTTGGAGACCTTTTATTCAACATTTTCACATGAGTTGAATTGTCTTTTCCTAAACCTTACTTATATTATCCTTAATCGATTGGATGGAGGTTTGGAGTTATTGGCACTAATGTATATGTACTCAATATTATTCAATGGCCCATGTTGGTTAGTGTTATTTTTTGTTTTTTTTTCTCTCTTTTTTGGGGGTTTTTTCCTTTTTTTTCTTTTTACTTCTTTGTTCTTTATTGTTCTGGGGTTGAGAGTTTATATATTTTTATTATTACATATCTGAATGTCTATTTAAACTATTAATTATGTACTCTCAAACATTTTGTATTCATGTTTCATTTAAGTTTAAAGCTAATAAAAAGATTTAAAAAGAAAAGAAAGGCTACTCCTGCTCCTATGTCTTATGTTTTTATGTTCTAAAATCAGCACTTTATGTTTCAAACAATACCCCTAATAGACAACACACCCTTGTTAGAAAATGTCCAGTTCCATTTTAAACTACTCAAATAAATTTGAGGGTAAAGGTTATCAGAATGTGACCCACAGAAGTCAAATACAATTAAACCTCAGTTAGTCATGTGACCAAACTTCATGCAGCATTGTGTAGTGTATTAAACTGCTCTGCCAACATTTGTTGAATAGTGCCGCTATTGTGATTCAATTTGCATTTGTGAAGAAAATATTCACTTTCTTGCAAACAGCTGTCCTATCTGCACTTTCTTTTACTGACATCAGTTCTTCAGCCAGCTGTTTTCATTGAAACGTTCTTTAGAAATGTTCTTCTAATAAAGTGTGCTTCTTACTCATTGTTTCCATTTGTGAGCAGAAGTAAATGTAGCAGTTTTCATGAAGATAAACCTCAAGAAGATTTTATTCTTTTGATTCCCATGGGGGTGATAACTAAATATCTACATTTTGTTCAGCTTGCAACATGTTGGCGACAAAAGCACCTGCACATAAATGGGAACAATTTATATTTCATTACATCCAAAATGACACAAGCTCTCAAAGTCCGTGCAACAGCCGTCATTACGCAGTGTAAGGAAGTCATCATGAGCAAGCAGAATTTCATTGCATTCCTTAGCTCATACATAAAAAGTCACCATGTCACACTAGAGAAGTAGCAGATGGATCTACATTACAATTAGGGATACAGGAATATTGCAAAGCCAAAGGGTTGAGTAGAGAAAGCATTGCATTCCTGATGATTATCCAAATCTGAAGAACAAAATATTTGTTTTGGTAGAAAAACATCAGCATACCATTAGAAACAAAAAAAAGAGAAATGTTAGAAAGACCTCAGATGAAGCACCTTTAAATTTAGCCCTCTGTCCTTTCCATTAGAAGTTCACAATGAACCACTTGAATGCAAATGCAGAACCAGCAAATGATCAAAGAGGACAGGGAAAGGGGCAGGAGACACGGCCAAAGTGATTAAATGATGAAATAAATAAAAGTACAAATCCAAAAAGAATGATAATGAATCAATTACAAAAGCAAAAGGTGTATTCAGTAGCAGTATAAATGGCAGAAGCAGAACAACTAATGTGAAGGAGAGCATGGAAAACCTATCAAATACAAGAGTGAGTTGATTTGGGATTGCCACAAAAGACACACAGCATAAACCACAGCCACAGACCATCCTGCAGGTAGTGCATTAAGAGTCAAACCACAGGACAAGCAGCAGCCCAAATCACTTGGACTTGGACAACCCAAAACACTTTCAATTCAGTTGTATCACACAAGTAACCATTTAAGCACCTCTGCTCTGCCCTACTCTTCCTCCTTCAAGAACAATTCCCAAAGAAAATAGTCAGCTGCCTAAACTGATACTCCACTTGTCTTTTTTGTTGCAATCTCAATTTATTTCCTTCGATTACTCACTTAAAACTGCATTTATAATTAAACCCTACATCAAACAAAATCACATTTATAATGATCCCATATCACTCACCAAAGAAACATTTCAAGTGACATATCTTAATACCTTGTGCAGATCATAGTCCATGGATTTTAAGAAATGGGCTGACACTTCAGTGCAATATCAATGGAATACTAGTCAGAACTGAGCACCTATGAAGTATAATGCGAAAGCATAGCTCAACTTCTGATTTTTGGAATAAGAATAAAATGGGTCTATTGTAATAGGTGGCTGTTATTAAGGGGGGGGGGGGGAACTAGGATCAGGACAGTACAACATGCCCTGTTAATGCCACCGTGTACTGTCCCAAGCCTGGCTACCAAAAGAGAAGGGTTAGGCATGGGGCTAGCAACCCAATGCTACAGGACTACCAACAGAAGCTGCAAGGATCTCATTTCTGGGAGAGGACGGATACACAAAGGAGATGGGCTACAACTGGCCCAGGACAGAGGACTCTGGTGAGCTTCTATTTGCAGCCTATGCCCCAGTCAGGGTGATGATGCCCAAGAAGACGACAACATGCCCTGTAAAAACAAAACTAGGTAGAAAAGTGAGATGCCAGGCAGATGCAGAGCATGAGCACAAGACAGTTTGAATAGATGACAACATTGAATAGATGACGACTGACAAAAGTGGAATTGTTTCAGGCACAAGAGCTCAGTGAAGCTTTAAATAATGTGCTCAAAATGAAGAGAAGTTAAACAGAATCAATCAGGACGCATTTTCTTTAGCCTATAGTTCAATGTGGAAGGAACAGGGTTTAGAAGAGAGCGAGAGAGAGAGAGAGAGAAATCCCCTGATGGGCAATTTTGAAACTCATTGCCACAGGGGATAGTTGGGACAATTTTTTTCCATGCATTGAAGTACATACAACATCGAAACTTACAGCACATTATAGGCTCTTCGGCCCACAATGTTGTGCCAACCATGTAACCTACTCCAGAGACAGCCTAGAATTTCCCTAGCACACAGACCTCTATATTTCTAAGCTCCATGTACCTATCTAAGAGGCTCTTAAAAGACCCTATTTTATCTCTAAATTGTAATTAGATGGACACCTGTGGTAATCTCAGAGATATGTTACATGAATTTAGTATACCATTCTTATCATCTCCCACAGATTCTAACACTCGTCTATATTAGGGCAGTTAGCAGCTAATTAACCTACCGACCCACAGGTCTTTGGGATATGTGGGGAAACCAGTGTATCTGTTGGAAATCCACAAGTTCAGAAACTCCACACAGAAGGCATCCAAAATCATGATTGAACCTAAGTTCCTGTTTCAGTGAGATTGTGGCTCGACTGGCTGCTGCACGGTAGCACACAAAGTTTTACCTTGCCAGAACGCTTAATGGTTCAAGCGTAAGTCCACATAAATATTAAAAATACAGTGTGGTGTGGAAAAGATTTTCTGACTCCAGGACCAATCATCTACTACAACATGGAAATCGACCTTTCAGGCCAGCACATTCAGGCTAATCGTGCCATTCATCATGCATTTCACATTGCCAACATCCCTCTAAATCTGTTCTATCCATGTATGTACCCAAATGACTTTTGAATGCTATTACTGTTCCTCGAATTTGTCTCGAATCCCATTTACAGTTTTCACCTCTTGCCTTAAATCTAAGCCCTCTAGATTTTAGTTCCCTTTTGCTTGGGAAAAGACTGTGTTCATCCTCTCTAGGCCCCTCAGGGTTTTATAGACTTATACAAGACCTCCTCTCAATCCCCAATGCTCCAATAAGTAAAGTCTTAGCCTCTCCAATCTCTCCCTATAACACAGGGCCCTGAGCCCTGGCAGCATCTTTGTAAATCTTCTCTACACCCTTTCCAGCTTAATGATGTCTTTCCAGAAGTGAATATTCAACATAGTGCCCTAAATCCTATGACTGATGCCCTGACCAATGAAGGCTACCGTGACAAATGTACTTTTCACCACCTTGAGTACCTATGATGGGACTTTCAGTAAACTATGTACTTGCTACCCTAGGTCTGTCTGTTCCACAGTACCTCCAAGACCATGTCCACTCACAGTACATGTCCAACCCTGGTATGATTTCCCAAAATGCAACACTTTGTACTATGCAAATAGAAAGTCATTTGCCAAACCTCAAACCTTTCACCTAGCTGATCAAGATTCTTCTTGATGACAGTCAAGAGGGCTAACTTTTGATAACCCTCTTGACCGTCTACAGTATCGCTTATTTTAGTATCAGCAAATTTACTAACTAACCATGTCTTGCACATTGTTACGCCCGTGACCCCCTCCTTTTTGAGAATCACAAGATCACTATTGAGTCAGTTCAGGAGACCCAGGAAATGAGAGAGACACACACACACAGATTCCTCAATGGTTGGAATGTTTCCTGGGCCTCCGACATAAAAAGCCACAGAACAGGTCACTGTCTTTGAGACGGACTTGTGTATTGAACCCTGTACGATGCATCAAAGCCCCCCAGGCAATGAACCGAGGTGGGTGGGGGGGGGGGTTTGGTGGAGGGATTGCATCATCCCAACCTGATTGACATCTGAGACCCTGTGAGTCAGGATAAAAGAGGGTCTGTGGGAACAGCCCCTCAGACGCACCAGAAGAAACGCTAGCGATCCCGTAATAGCGAAAGCCGGTGGGAAGGCCACGTGCGTCCGTTTCCATTTGCCCCGGAATCGGTGGTCCTTTACCACGGAAGAACGGTTTTTAGCTAACAACGGGGAAATCAACTCCCAATGACTCTCAAAGGATTGACATCATAAAAGAAATGGGCAAGTTTTAACCCGTCTTTCTCTCCAACCAAAAAGCTGCAGCTTGAATGAACTAAAGTGACTTTTATATTTCCATCGGACAATACATTATCCCCTAGACAACAACAGAGCTATTCCTTATCGACTATTATTATACCTGCGCTTTTAGATTTAGTATTGACGACGTATATTATCTGTATGTTTGCATTGATATTATTTTTGTGTATTTTTATCAATAAATACTGTTAAAAATAGTACCATCAGACTTCAACGGACTTCTCTATCTTTGCTGGTAAGTGACCCAGTTACGGGGTACGTAACAACATTTATATATAAATCATTTAATATAAATAATGAACAGCTTCAACTGGAGATAATAAAATAGCACAAATATAAATAAAGCTTCAAAACCAGAATCTGGTGCAATGAACCAGAGTTGATTAGAGAGCTTAAGGTAAAAGAACTCTTAGAAGAAAGTGATCATAATATGATCAAATTCACCCTGAAATTTGAGAAGGAAAGCTAAAGCCTGATTTATCAGCATTACAGTGGAGTAAAAAGAATTATAGAAGCATGAGAGAAGAGTTGGCCTGAATTGATTGGAAAAGGACACTGGCAGTGATGACAGCAGAGCAGCAATGGCTGGAATTTCTGGAAGCAATTCAGAAGGCACAGGATATATTCACCTCAAAAAGAAATAAGTATTCTAAAGGAAAGATGACACAACTGTGGCTAACAAAAGAAGTCAAAACCAACATAAAAGCCAAAGAGAGGGCATATATTAGAGCAAAATTAGTGAGAAGTTAGAGAATTGGGAAATTTTTAAAAACCAACAGAAGGCAACTAATAAAGTCATTAAGATAAAGATGGAATACAAAAGTAAACTAACCAATAAAATTAAAGAGGATACCAAAGGTTTCTTCCGATAAAAGAGAAGCGAGAGTGGATACATCAGACTGCTGGAAAATGATGCTGGAGAGGTGGTAATGGGGGACAACGAAATGGCAGATGAACTGATAAATATTTTGTGCCAGTCTTCACTGTGGAAGACACTAGCAGAACGGTGGAAATTCCAGGTGTCGGGGGCATTAACTGTGTGCACTTACCCTTACTAGAGAGAAGATTCTTGGAAAACTGAAAGGTCTGAAGGTAGATAAGTCACCTGTACCAGATGGTGTACACTCCAGAATTCTGTAATAAGTAGCTGAAGATATCACAGAGGAATTGGTAACCTTTCATGAATCACAAGACTCTGGAATGGTTCCGGAAGACTGGAAAATTTCAAAAGTCACTCCACTCTTCAAGGGCGAGAATCAGAATATGGGAAACTATAGGCCGGTTAGTCTGAGCACAGTAGTTAGGAAGATGTTGAAACCAATTATTAAGGATGAGGTCTCAGGGTACTTGGAGGTACATGATAGGCCACAGTCAGCATGGCTTCCTCAAGGGAAAATCTCACCTGACAATCTGTTTGAATTCTTTGAAGTAGTAACAAGCAGGATAGCCAAAGGAGAATCGGTTGATGTTGTGTACTTGGGTTTTCAGGAGGTCTTTGACAAGGTGCCACACATGAGGCTGCTTAATAAGCTACAAGCCCATGGTATTAAAGGAAAAATTCTGGCATGGATAAAGCAGTGGCTGATTGGCAGGAGGCACAGAGTGGTAATAAAGATAACCTTTTCTGGTTGGCGGCCTGTAATTAGTGGCATTCCACAGAGATCTGTGTTAGGACCAATCCTTCTTATGTCAATAGTCAATAATTTGGATGATGGAATTGATGGTTTTGCTGCAGTTTTCAGATATGAGGATAGGTGGAGGGGCAGGTAGTTTTGAGGAAGTAGAGAGACCACAGAAGGACTTAGATAAAGAGAACGGGCAAAGAAATTACGGATAGAATACAGTGTCAGTAAGTGTGTGGTCGAGCAATTTGGTAGAAGAAGTGAAAGGGTTGACTACTTTCTAAATGGAGAGAAAATACAAAAAAAATTAGGCACAAAGGGACCTGGGAGTGCTTGTGCAGGATTCCCTACAGGCTAATTTGCAGGTTGAGACTGTGGTGAGGAAGGCAAATGCAATGTTAGCATTCATTTCAAAAGGACTAGAATATAAAAGCAAGGATGTAATGATGAGACTTTGTAAAGCACTGGTGAGGCCTCACTTGGACTATTATGAGCAGTTTGGGGCCTCATCTTCAAAGGATTTGCTGAAACTGGAGAGGGTACTAAGGAGGTTCACAAAATTGATCCCAGGATTAAATGGTTTGTTGTATGAAGAGCATTTGATGGCTCTGGGCTCATGTTCAGTAGAATTCGAAACCTCATTGAAACCTATCTAAGACTGAAAGATCTTGATAAAGTGGATGCGAAGAGGACATTTCCTATGGTGGAAGAGTCCAAGACCAGAGGACACAGCCTCAGAATAAAGAAGTGTCCTTTCAGAATGAATATGAGGAAGAATTTCTTTAGCTAAAGAGTTGTTAATCTGTGGAATTCTTTACCACAGGCAGCTATGGAGGCCGTCTTTATATATACATATTTAAGGCAGAGTTGACATGTTATTGATTAGTCAGCGCATGAAAGGATACAGGGAGAAAGCAGGAGTTTGGGGCTGAGAGGGAAAATTGGATCAGACATGATGAAATAACAGAGCAGACTCATACACCAAATGGCCTAATTCTGCTCCTATACCTTAGGGTATTATGGTCTCAAAACATTTCCAAAGCTTAATAGCAACAGGTCATTTACCCTAAAACTTATTTTTAACATAATAAAAACAACTCAAATTTAACCAGAAGTAATTCCAAAACTGTCACACAGTCAATATGAAAATTGAAAAGGTTAGGAGTATAGTGGCATCAGCACTGGACTTTAAGGCAAATAGTCCTGAGTTCAAATCTGGCTGGACCCCTGTACCCTTTCTATCCGTACTGAGTTGAGCATCGAGCTAGCAACTCAGCCTCAAAAAAAAGTCAAATGCAAAGGAAAAGGCAAAAAAAATGCCACCCCTTACACCACAAGGCACTAAAAGGAACAATAGGAAAATATGCTCAAGTTTAATCTAAAATCAATTTCAAATGGAAACCAAAACACCTTCATCTGACATTTCTCAAAGCTTTTCACTTACTAAAGCCAGCTTATTCAGATGACCCAAAAATAAAATTTGTTATAGTACTAAACTGCCACAATACTGGCATTTATTTCAGATTATTCACATGATCTATTCCTCATTTTCAGTACACTAACAAATTTAAATAGATGTCATATCTTTTACAGAAATGATTAACATAATGATAATAACTAAGAGAGGAACAATTAGGAACAAATGATTGGGAATCAACTACACTTTCGATATTCTTCTGCTCCGAAGTTGTGGCTGCATCTCATAGGTACTGCTCAGAATCATTCCAGTTCAATGATTCTGTTTTGTGGGAGACTAATTTATGCACATCTGAATGTTGTAGAGGATGTAAAATCATTCAGATTTTAAGGATTTCTCCCTTACGGCATTTAGCAAGATAGTGACAAGTATCCTTTTGCTTCAGTCAATTAAGTTAACAACTGAACAATCATTGAGCCTTATAATGAAGAACTAGAGGAACAGCTGCTATGCTTAGTACACAAAAAAATCTAACATCTCCAACGTCTAACTGCCTGCAAATCAATGAGAATCTTGCTCAACTGCAGAACATAAATTGAATAAACCACTTCTCAATCACCTCTATTGTGTTGTTTCTCACCCAGCAATATGAAGTGAAATGGCCCAATTATCAAAGCAAAATATGTAGATACTAATCTTTATAAAAAAGAAATTCTAGATTTAGTTCAATCCAAAAGTAAACACAAAAGAGTGAGGGAAAAATAGAGCACTCAGTACTTCAGGTTGTAGATAATCTCAAATTGCAGAACGATTAATTAAGTTAAAGATAATTTTGGTGGATAAACAAGTATTTTTAAAAACTCAAAATAGCACAAGATTGTGAACAGAAGGAAGCCAGGAAGAGAAATGTAGTTGGCAGATAAAGAAATTAGTTTGTAGCCTGAAGATAATGGCTTCAGGCTTCCTGATATTTAGCTGGAGGAAATTTCTGCACATCTCATCTGGGATATGGACAAACAGCATACTAGATTATTGACAGATGGTGGGGTCAAAGGAAGCCTTGGCTGAGTTCAAGGAAAATTATAGAAGAGGCAAGCAGGAGCAAGGTTTTGTAGCTGGATTTGAAGGCAAGGTGCAAAACAAGCTGTTTTCTAGAAATGCAATGCGATCCCCACTTCCCCTCCAACCCCAACCATTCTAATGAGACAGTTGCCTGTACAAATAATCAGTTATGAAGCCACAAGGAATGAGATGGAGGGAAGAAATGGTGAGATGGGTTTGACACCAGCAGTTTTGCAAGTAAGAGATAGTGTACCCAACCAGAATTTATCTACAGTGTTAGATAAATTCCCAATTTATCCAAGTCCTATGGACAGTATAAACCAATTACTTTTCCAGGATATAACAGAATATCCAGATACGTCAAGGTTAATTGTCAGAGTCCATCAGGTGGGAGCAAGATAACAGAATTTTGAAAGTTGCACTTAGAAATATTCCTCCTCCTCCTCCTCTAGCCATAAGCAATTTAATTCTTCCTAGAGATAAAAGGTCACAAACTGTGATTCACTGATTTGTACAGGATTGCTTTCCCTGCCCTCTGAAAAATTCCATCTCATTGTAACTTCCATCTGATCATCGCCCCTGCTGTTAAAGTACCAGACATATCACAGCTGAGTGATATCCAGTATGCTGAAGGCTTCAGGGACAGCACTGCCACCACTAAAACTGGTCAAAAATTAAAATGAACATGAGTATTTTTATTTATATTAGTCTCTTAATGTGCATGACACAACTATCCTTTTGGCAGACTACATAAAATTAGAGGTGAAACAATTTAGCACACTGTCCAATTGTTTTTTGGATCTTAAATCTGTCAAGAGGAAGAATAATTCTAATTTTTACATTAATATTTGAGACTGATCAATTCACTAGATTCATATTCTCTATCAAACACTGTCAAAAGCCTTCTAGTAGGTGGAATGTATTGCCCATGCATTGATGCCTTTTCAGGAAGAAAACAAGAAGCCACAAAGTATATCTGAAGATACTGAAAAGCTGTACCGTCCAGCATAATCAAAAGAAATACCCAAGAGTATATAGTTAGAAGAACAGTGGGAAAGTTGGCGATAAAAGATTTAACAGTGAAACAGTCTCCTCAAATCATGAGCCAAAGACAAATTAACAGCATGGTTATGCACAATTTACAAAAAAAACAATCAAGAAATTGAAATTATTCACTAGTCAGGTATTTTGAACATTTCCAAGTACATTCATGGACTCTTTCACAAAATCAAAAATTAAAATGTTATTTTTTCACTGTTCAGGATCAAATGCATAAAATTTAAATATGCAGTCTTGTGGAAAAAAAACAGATGTCACATCTGTGTCAAGCAGCAATTCAGTAACGAGGTCAACCGTACAAATCAATTTATGAGAGTTTTTTTCACATTTTTAGTTAATCTTACTTTGAAGCATTTCAGATCCAGAAAAAGATTTTGAGAAACTTGATACATTAGCAGGCACTCAGAAAAGAGCTCTCTCTACTAAGAAAATAACAACAATCTTTCAGTATTCTTAGTGAACAATTCAGATATTGAAGTTAATCTCCTCAACCTCTCATCAGTTATTTTTGCATGGCACGCACAAGCAAATAAAATCAGCATACACGATCTTATCTGTGTAAATGTATAAACACAAATATACTACCTGACCAGCCTGAAATATATCCAAAAATAAATTTGATCATTTTTGACTAAGAAACAGAAAAAGTCAACCACAGCATACCAAAACTAATCTATCAGCAATGAACTAAGCTTATTTAGCAGTGTACTAAACAAAGCAAAGGACAAAAATGACGGAGAAATGAAAGAAGTTCATTTAGAGAATATATTAAATATTCAGGCATCACAGAGCGTTGATAGTTCTTGTAAGTAACTATACACATTTTCTCCAAAAAGCTTATTTTCTATCCTTCATCCATTTTCAAGGCAGTATACAGCTATGAAGAGCCATTGCAGAATAGATCAGCAGACTACACATGAAATGGGCTGTAAAATTGGGAAGAGCATTGCCTGCTGATCCATATTAATTGTTTCCATTAGGTGGTAGACGGAGACCATAAGACACAAGAGCAGAAATAGGCTATTCGGCCCACCCTGTCCACTGCTCTATTTAATCATGGCTTATTTATTTTCCATCTTAACAACATTCCCCTGCCTTCTCCCCATAACCTTTGATGCCATAACTAATCAAGAACCTATCAATCTCCACTTTAAGTATATCCAATAACCTCTTCCATTAATGTCTGTGACGATGAATTCCACAGACTCACCACCCTCTGTCTGAAGAAATTCCTCCTCGTACTTGTTCTAAAAGTGTGGCACGTGGCCAAGTGGTTAAGACGTTGTACTAGCGATCTGAAGGTCGTGAGATGGAGCCCCAGCCGAGGCAGTGCATTGTGTCCTTGAGCAAGACACTTAACCACACATTGCTTCAGTCCACCCAGCTGAAAATGGGTATGGCAAAATGCTGGGGGTAAACCTCGCGATAGACTGGCGTCCTATCCGGGGTGGGGGGTGTCTCGTACTCTCAGCTGCTTCACGCCACGGAAGCCGGCATAAGCATTGGCCTGATGAGCCTATAAGGCTCGGGACAGACTTTAACTTTAACTCTGTTCTAAAGGGACGTCCTTCTATTCTAAGGCTGTGACCCTTGACTGTCCCATTATTGGAAATATCTTTGAATATCTTTCAATATTTAGGTTTTAATGAGATTACCCCCATTCTTCTCAATTCCAGCGAGTATATGTCCAGAACCATCAAATACACCTTATATTAGTGGTCACCAACATTTTTAAGCCCAAGATCCCCAACCTCGGCCTTAGTGAAAGGCAAGATTGACCACAGATCGATTAGTTACACGCATGTGCACTGGGCAGAAAAGACCAGAAGTAAAATCCCACAACACAGAAGTAGAAATAATGTATGAATACCAGGGGTACCCACCCTTTTTAGCAGTGCGGACCAGTTTAATGTTGACAATATTCTTGCGGACCAGCTGACGGGGGATGAGGGTGTTAAACACGACGGGAATACAGCGATGCTTGAAGCAGGTTCCTTATGTCCAGTCTATTCCGCAATTTAGTTTTCGCAGCTCTCGGCACTTAGCTGCTGTCCCGCTTGCTCACATTTTTTCTGCTGAAAAAACTCAAAACGGGTTTGTCTCTAAGTGCGAGGTGCTTGGACTCAGGGTACCAAAGCTGTTTTGAAGGCTTCACTGCCTCATTAGACAGCCTCCCGGCCCAAACTGCAGCCAGCCACCCACCCGCCTGCCACCTTGGCCAGGTGCGGCTGCTTGTGGTGGGGTGAGAGGACAAGGTCAGGGCCGGAGGTCCCTGTGCCGGGGCCACAGCAGTCGCAGTCCAGAGAGAGCGACCGACCGAGCGAGGAGTGCGACAGGATGCGCGCCCGCCCCCGCCCCCCCACCCGTAGGATCTATCGGCCGAGAAAAGATTGTTTCAGTCGATCGCAGTGCGGTAGCTGCTCTGCTACTTACAAAACCCTGAGCCCGTTTGTGAATATTTTAGCACTGGGTTCCCCACAAACATTCGGTGTGCTAAACAGGTTCACAGGTGGCGCCCATCTGTCCGCGCTCCGGGCCAGTTGCACCGGCACTTCCCACTGGCCTCACTCCAGGCAAGCCAGTAGCATCGGCAGTTCCCGCCGGCCGCGCTCCGGGCCAGTAGCATCGGCAGTTCCCGCCGGCCGCACTCCGGACCAGTAGCATCAGCAGTTCCCGCCAACCGCGCTCCGGGCCAGTAGCATCGGCAGTTCCACCGGCCGCGCTCTGGGCCAGTAGCATCAGCACTTCCCGCCGGCCGCGCTCCGGGCCAGTAGCATCGGCAGTTCTCACCAGCCACGCGAGGTGAACACTGGTGAAAGGGTGTCACTGCGTTTAGGCAACTGATGACCTCGCGTGGGTTCAAGTTCAACAGTGGGCTAACAGGGAATGAGGAAAGGGGCAGCTGACTCATATCCTTTCCTCGCGGCCCAGTGGTTGGGGACCACTGTGTAGTGCGTGGTGGGGGAGCTACATGCATGCACACTGGGCAGAAAGAACGGAACTAAAACCCCGCAACCCGGAAACAATCTCTCAACAGTATTTCTGCATTTATTTTTCTTTTGTTACGAACCCCGTAACTGGGTCACTTACCAGCAAATATCGAGAGGTCCGTTGAAGTCTGATGGTACTATTTTTTATTTATAAAGGGGCACAAAATAAGATTAATACAGACATTCAGATAATAGACGTCGTCAATACTCAATCTAAAAACGTGGGTATAACAATAATCATCAATTAAGCAATAGCTCTATCGTTTGTCTAGGGGATATTGTATTGTCCGATGGAAAGATAAAATTCACTGTCCTTTCAAGCTGCAGCTCTTTGAGTTTAAGAGAGACGGTTTTAAACTGGCCCGGGTCTTTTATGAGGCCAATCCGTTGAGTCGGGGGAGTTGGTTCCCCGTTGTTAGTTCCAAGTCATTTTCCGTGGTACCAGCCACCAGCCCCCAGGCAGGGGAACCGAACGCACATGGCTTCCTTCAAATGGCTTCCCACTATTACGGGATCGCTAGCATTTCTTCTGGTACGTCTGTTGGGCTGTCCCTACACCCCCTTTTATCTTAACTCGCTGGGTAGTAGATGTCAATCAGGTTGGGGTGATGCAATCTCTCTCTCAACCAGCTCACTTTGCCCGAGGGCTTGCACATAGCATAGTCCCCGATCCACAAACGTTGTCTCCAGGAGACAATGGCCAGGTCACTCTCTCTCATTTCCTGGGTCCTCTGATCCAACCCAATAATGCTCTTGTGATTCTCACAAAGGAGGGGGCTACCCTGCACCCTTCGGCCCCTCACAGCTGTGGTACATTCATAACACTTTTCTTTTCTTTTTTCCGGGATCTACTGGGAAAGTCTCAAAGATCAACCAATCGATCATGATCGACTGGTTGGCGACCACTACCTTATATGTTAACCCTTTCATTCCCAGGATCATTCTTATAAACCTCCTGTGGGCCCTTTACAATGCCAGCACATCCTTTCTTAGATATGGGGCCCAAAGCTGCCTGCAATACTCCAAACGTGGTTTGACCAATGCCCTATCAGGTCAGAGCATTTCATCTTTGTTTTTATATTCTGGTAATCTCAAAAGTAATGCCAACATTGCATTTGCCTTTCTCACTGTTCAACTGACTTAACCAGCAAGTTAACCTTTGGAGAATCCTGCACGAAAACTCCAAGGTATTACCAAGGTTAAGCACAACAGGTACATGGGAATGCTACCACTGCATTTTTCGCTGCAAACTGATTGGAATATATTAGCATTCTTTCTTCACTGCAGGATGCATATTTTAGAGATCCCTACCCAAAAACATGAACATGTCATTACAAACAAGACTGGAGCTGATGATGAACACAATCACTACTTCAAGGAAAACTGAAGAAATAATAAAAATGCTCACATTGTGAATTTAAGAGTGGGAAATCTTTTTAATAACAGAAAACGAGTCATGTAGTGCATATATGTCAAACTCAAAGCCTGCGGGCCAAATCCGGCCCGCGGTGGAATTATCTTTGGCCCGCGAGATGATATCTAATTACTGTTAAAGCTGGCCCCAGTAATCGAAGCGCCTATGGCGTATGATATGGCTAATGCTGAGTTTATTCAGGTACCAGGTTTTCAGGGTTTTTAGTGTTTATTCGGTTTCCCTGGTTTATTTCCTGAATATCATTAATGAATAAATTTTTTTTCTATTAGAGCTGGCCCGCCGGTATATTGCACGCACCACTAATACTACAAATCCCACAATGCACTGCCAGTGCATTGCTCGCGCTTGCCTTACTCTCTCATCAGCATCCTTATGGCGCTAGTCACGTGTGGTCAACTTTCAGCTATCCCTCACCCCAAAAATGGCTGAACGAAAGGTGGACTTTGAAAACAGGGGTTTTCAAGGCAGGTGGGAGGCAGAGTATATGTTCGCAGATATAAAGGGCAAACCTGTTTGTCTTGTGTACGGAGATGGTGTGGCTGTAATTAAAGAATATAACTTAAGACAACACTATGAAACGAAACACGACAAATACAAGCATCTGGACAAGAAACAGAAGCCCATGATGTGCGGTCAAAAGAGTGGATTGGTGGGCAGGATCCGGGAGAAGATGCGGGAGGAAAACGGCGCAGGTGAGCTGACAGCTTATCACTGCATCATACACCAGGAATCATTGTGTGGCCAAGCCTTGAAAATGGAACATATAATGAGCACCATAACACAAGCAGTTAACTTCATAAGAGCCAAAGGTTTAAATCACCACGAGTTCAAGTCGTTGCTGGAGGAGTTGGGTTCAGAATATAATGATTTGCCCTATCACACAGAGGTGCGATGGTTAAGCCAAGGAAAAGTGCTGAAAAGATGTTTCAAGTTGCGTGAGGAGATCTGTCAGTTCATGGAAAGCAAAGGGAAAGACACAACAGAGCTCCGGGATAAAAAGTTGCTTTGTGAAATGGCGTTTCTGTGTGACATCATGAGCCATCTCAATGCTCAACCTGCAGCTTCAGGGGCGGGGTCGTGTGATCACAGACATGTACTCTGCAGTGAGGGCTTTTAAAACCAAGCTGCGCCTGTGGGAGACGCAGATACAGCAAGAAAACTTGAGCCATTTTCCGTGTTGCCAAACTATGAAAGAGCAGGTTTCTACCGCAGTGTTCCCATGTGCAAAGTTTGCTGAAAAACTTAGCATACTTGGTGCCGACTTCACATGGCGATTTGCCGACTTTGAAGCCCAAAAAAGCAGGTTTGAACTGCTCAGTAAACCATTTGCAGCTGACATGGAAAGCGCACCAACCAACAGACAAATGGAGCTGATTGAACTCCAATGTAGTGACACACTCAAGGCAAAGTATGACTTGGTGGGTGCTGCACAGTTTCTACGTTTCATTCCCGACACAATGCCCCAGCTGCGTACCCAAGCTGCTCAAATGCTCTCTATGTTTGGCAGCACATATCTGTGTGAACAACTGTTCTCTTTGATGAAGATAAACAAAACATCACACAGGAGTTGTTTTTCTGATGAACACCTTCACTCAATTCTGAAGATTTCCTCAGCTCAGAGCCTGACTCCAAACATTGATGAACTTGCATCCAAGATGAGATGCCAAGTATCTGGCTTAGACTAGTGTGAATCACAGAGTGTTGGCCTGTGGAAAAATGTTTTCATTAGAAATTACTCCGGAAAAGCTGCAGATAAAGCCATAAGAAATAAATGCAACTGATTTTTTATTTATTTAATGTTCAATGTTGTTTTTGTAGGCAATAACCTAAGCTTTGTTAGTTCCAGGTTATTATGTGTAATAAATTCATTTCAATAAGTTTTGCAATAAACGCTGAACCAGTCCAGCCCTCGACTTGTACCGATTTTTAAATTTTGGCCCACTGTGTATTTGAGTTTGACACCCCTGATGTAGTGTCTGGATCTATTTCTTTTAGAACCATAAATCTCGTCTGCACAAGCACATTGCTCTCTCTCACTGCAATGTGAATACACCAGATAAAGCCATCTCTCGCATACTTGCTTTTATTTCATTGATACGTAGTTGTGCACAGACACAACAAATTGGTGACGAGTACAAAGCTAAATGTCAGAAAATGTCGCGAACTGCACCAACAGTTACGGGATGAAACAGTGAGAGCTAAGCCGCATAAGAAAGCCGTCACAGACACTAACAAAGGAACACGCAAGACGTGCTTAATTTTAAGTGAGAATAATGAGAAGATGGCTTCAGTCGGGGAAGTTGACGAATTTGTTGGTGCTAATGAAGGCTGGGAGTCGTATATTGAGAATGTTGAACTGTATTGTAATGCAAATAATGTGGAGGAGCAAAACACTGCACTTCTTAGCTTAATGGGCTGAAGAACGTACAGTCTCTTACGCAACTTAGTAAACCCTGCAAAGCTAGCAGGCAAGATGTTTGATAAAAGTTGTTACAAATTTACCAAATCACTTGAGTCCTACATCGCTGGTAATAGCTGAGAGATTTAGATTTTACAAAAGGAATTAAAGGATGCAAGTATTTCTGAATAGACAGCAGAACTGTGCAAACTTTCCCAGTACTGTGACTTCAGATGGACTTTCTAATGCATTAAGGGACAGGTTTGTATGTGGCATGCACAGTCAAGGCACTCAAAAGAGGCTACTGTCCAAAAGAGACTCAACCTTAGAACAGGCATTGACTATTGCAATATTGTTAGAGACTTCAGCAGAAGATGCAGCAGAACTACAGAAAAGTTTAGAACATGAAATACACAAAATGTCCCTGAATGATGCAAAAAGCCAAAGATGTTATTGATGTAGCAAATCCTCCCATGACTGTTGGTTCAAAGAAAAAGTTTGCAGTAAGTGCCATTGATAAGGTCACATGGAGAGAATGCGCAAGGCAGACAAAAAGCACAACCGAGTGAGAAGTCTCATACATAAAACTAAGATACCATGAGAGAAGACCTCAGCGAGGACTTACACAGGTGAAAAAGTGTACCCCAAAGGCAAACTGGAAGTAAATATGACATATCAAGGCAAAACACAACAATTAGACCTCAATGTATTGAAAAGTGGAGGGCCAACACCTTTCAGACATGAATGGTTGAGAAAAATCCAACTAGACTGGCACTCAACCAAGGCTCTCAGCATAGCATCAACAGGCAACAGCAGCTCAAATAGTAGCACCAACCAGAGACTGGCAGAGCCGCTTAACGCTAATGAGAAGGTGTTTGAGAAGTCAAAGGCACAAAGGCCAGAATTGAATTGAATGAAGCGGCAACACCAAGACTCCACAAAGCACACCTGGTGCCTTAACACACTACTTCCTAATATGGATGCTGAACTGCAGAGTTTGGAAGCATCTGAAATTCTCTCCAAGTTTGAATGAAGCAATTGGGCTACACCCATCATCCCAGTGATCAAGAAAAGGAAGGCCCGAGCTGCTCGCAAATGTGGGGTGAGCATTTCAAGATCAGCATCAGCCCGGTGTTGTGTACTGTGCAGTATCCCCTGCCATGAATAGAAGGCGCTTTTGCATCTTTGGCAGGTGGAGAGCGCTTTTCAAAGATTGACTTGTCACAAGTCTATAGTATCTGCAAATGGAGATTGAGGAGTCAATCAGGAAGTCCCTCACAATCAATCACAAGGGACTGTTCCAGTATAATCGTCCTATCTTTGGCATTGCATCAACTCCAGCAATTTGGCAAAGAGCAATGGACCAAGTGTTCCAAGTTACACTAGAAACACAATGTTACCTTGATGACATCATCGTGACCGACAAAAATAATGAAGAGCACCTCCGGAACCTTGGTAAAGTGTTTACCAGACTGGTGACATGGTCTGCGTGCAGAGAAATGTGAGTTTTTCAAGAATAAGATCTCATATTGTGGACATGTCATTGACAAGCGTAGCTTACATAAGTAACAAGAGAAAACTGAAGCAGTGCTACAAGCATCCAATCCTGAAAATGTGTCACAACTCAGGACATATTTGGGCCTTGTAAACTACTACCACTGGTTTTTCCCAAACACCTCTAAAGTGCTGCACCCATTGAACACACTGTTACAGATAGGAGCAGAGTGGGACTGGTCAGAGAGATGTGAAAAAGCATTCAAGGAAAAAAAGAGACTACCGGTAATAACATCCGATGAATTGCTCACCCATCATGACCCACCCCTGCCCATCAGACTGGCGTGCAATGCATCCCCTACTGGCATTGGAACTGTTTAGTCACACATTTTAAAAGATGAATCTGAATGCCTGATTGCACTTGCTTCAAGGTCACTGACGCACAGATTGACCAGGAGGCCCTTAGTCTAGTATCACTACCTCAATGGACAAAAGTTTAAGAGATCACCAGCCCCTTGTGTCCATTTTCAATCCCAAGAAGGTAATACCATGATGACTGCTATCCGATTGCATCATTGGGAACTATTCTGAGGAGCCCACTCTTATGACATAGAGTTCAAGGGTACCAAACAACACAGCAATGCTGTTGGCTTATCACATCTTCCATTATTGGCAGCTGAAGAAAAGTCTTCATACTGTGACCCAGCACAAGTGTTCCACACCACATTGGTGGACCAGTTGCCGGTAACAAATTCCAAAATACAAAGGGAAAAGAGGAATGACGTGACATTGTCAAAAGTCTATGAAATCACCATGCAAGGACTGTCAGCTCATTGTAACCCTATGTTTTCAGAGTTTTCAGTGAGAAGAGACCAACTGTCTGTATGTCAAAGAACGCTGATGTCTGGATCTCATGTTGTGATTCCCTCTAAACTGCACATCTAAGTGCTAGAAAATCTGCATGAAGGACAGCTGAATGCAGACAAGATGTAGGGAATCGCCCAGAGTTACATGTGGTGGCCAAGAATAGATAAACAGATTGAAGACGTGGCCAAAAGCTGTTTGGGATGCTATACCCATGGGAGTGGCCAACATCACCATGGCAAAGAGCTTATATTGACTTTGCTGGGTCATTCATGGACTCCATGTTTCTGATGGCTGTGGATGCTCATTCAAAGTGGCTGGAGGTTATACCAATGAAGTCAACCACCTCAACAAAGACCATCTCCGCTCTGAAGACTATCTTTGTCGGAAATGGCTTACCAGAACAAATTGTGAGTGACAACGGACCACAGTACACGTCAGAAGAATTGTGACTGTTCATGATGAAAAATGGCATCAGACATTTCAAATCAGCTCCTCACCTCACAGCAATGAATCGATTAGCTGAAAGGTTTATCCAAATCTTCAAGAAGTCCATTAAAACTATGGACAAGGAGGGCACAAGGTGGACAACCTCCTTTTTGTGTATCAGAACTCTGTTTATGTGGTGACAAATCAAATACCTGCA
Source organism: Hypanus sabinus (assembly GCF_030144855.1). Lineage (NCBI taxonomy): Eukaryota > Metazoa > Chordata > Chondrichthyes > Myliobatiformes > Dasyatidae > Hypanus > Hypanus sabinus. Next base: position 40,186,265 of record NC_082716.1, on the reverse strand, counting down.
ATGCTGTTCATGATCAGGATCTGAGATCTCACATGGACCTCCTGAAACCAGACCTACAGAGGGAAATGCAGAATAGCAGAATAGTTCAACCAGTTGCCAAGTGAAGCAGCAAGGAGCTTCGAGATTGGACAGGAAGTCCTAGGACAGGATTACCGAGAAGACAGTGGACATGCAGTAAGATAGCTGCAAGAACTGGACCACTGATGTACACAGTCGAAGTTGGAGTTCAGACATGGAGAAATCATGTGGACCAGATAATGGGCATTCAATTGAAGAACACATCCGAGTCGAATGCATCCAACAAGACGGACTCATTACAATCACCAAACTTATCTCTCAGTGATGATCATATCACTGACAGCAACATGATACCAGAAACCGAGAACATTGTCTTTGACAAGACACCTACCAAAACTGATGCCACTGCACAAGTCCAAAGTCGCTAACCTGAAAGGAACAGAGTGTCACCTATAAAGCTAAACCTTTATAACTATGAAGTTCATTATGGATGGTTATTGTGAAAGTATGTTTATTTGGAATATGGATTTGTGAAAGGAAAATTGAACATTTTGTACATATACAGTTTTATATTACATTAATCTAAAGGGGGAGGAAGTGTAATGTATAGACCTATTTCTTTTAGAGCAATGAACCCCTCCACTTACTGTTGACTGCGCATGCGCTGTTGTCTACGTGTGCACATTGTCCTCTGTCACTCTCTCTCACTGCAATGCGAATAAACCAGTTAAAACTGTCTCCCGCATGCATGCTTTTATTTAATTGATATGTAATTGTGCACAGACAACAGGTCACACTCCACAAGAAATCCAGTCTCTCACCTGAAGCCACAATATATTTCTATGGTTATTCTATTTGAGTTTCTCATCGATGGTGTCCCTCAGGATGTTGACGCTTGGGGACTGTTCTAGTCATACCATTCGCTTGTTAGAGTTGGTCAATGCATGGCATGTAGGAGATTTTAATTTTGCATCCCAATTGCCTGTCCAAGTCTGAATGTTACTCAGGTCTTGAGGCACACAAATATTTCCTAACCCTTTGAGAAACTGAACACCAGTCATAAATAATACCCACATTTTGTTAAACAATAAGAGTTCTGCAATTTGATTTCCATTATAAAACTCTAATTGCAGTATTTTAAAATTCAATTAAAACTGGCTTACTATCAAGGATGTTTGAGAAACAAGAGAAACATTGATCAAAAAGAGCAATATGCCATAACTATTGTGGCACAGTAACATAGCAGTTAGCACAAGTTTTACAGCACCAGCAATTTGGTTCGATTTCCAGCTGCTGTCTTTAAGATGTTTGTACATTCAGCCCATGATCACGTGGGCTTCCTCCAGGTACTCCGATTTCCACCCACATTACAAACAGATACAGATTAGGATCAGTAAGTTGAGGGCATGCTATGTTGGTGCCGGAATCATGGTAATACTTGCAGGCTTTCCCTGGTGCAACCTTAGACTGTGTTGGTCATGATGGAAAATATGCGTTTAATTATATGTTTCAATGAACATGTGACAAATATTGTTAATGTCTTTAAGTAATGTTAATTACCACATTAATATTACTTAAAGACAAGAACACACATTACACAGAATGTCATCTTCAATAGAATATTTCAAAACTTCATTACTTTCAACTCAATTATAAGCAAGAATGGTGATAGGAAAAAGAGTAATCCGATCTGTCAAGCTCTCTCATTAATTACTTTTAATGGGATCGGTCCATCCTATTGACAATACTTATCAATGCTGGAGTTCACTGACAAGATTTTCCTTGCATCTCCCACAAGTGAAACAAAACTGGTCATAAATCAATTTCACATATAAATCAGATGTATGGTTAGTATGCAACAATATATGAATGTCATTTAAGGATATTTCTCCATAATTTCACAAATAAGAATTCCTCTTGGTATCTTTTCCCTTTAATATAGCAAATAAATTTCTCAGTTACGAAAGCACTTTAAATAAGGAATGCTCTCATTTTTGTTATGTTATTAATTTGGCCCGCTTTTATTCCTTACCCCCAGGCTCAATATACATTTCCTGAGACTGGCCTGCAAACATACTTCTATTGCTCTTGAGCCACCTGCTAGCAAGTGCCCAGGGGATGCACTATGATTTATGCTACCTGTCTTTGCACTGCACTGCACAGTGGACTCCCCTTGTGCAAGCTTCTGCAGGCATCCCAGTGTTCATGTTTAGAAATAACTGCCCATGGAGTCTGCACTGTTCAACCTAATCCAAATAGAGCAATCTCACTGAAATTAATGTGAGAAAGACTGCCAAAAAAGGCAAACTAACCATTTTACATCATTCAGTTTAGTTTAAAGCAGCTTAAGGGCTTCTTTAAAGCATTTTGAATTGTTCCAGTTTTTTTTTGCATTTTTCATTGGTTCAGGGCATTTTGAATGTTTGATAGCCAAAAACATTCACAAATGGAGCAACGAAACTGGCTACAAAAGCCAATCTCTGAATATTGTTGGCTATTTAGGATAAAGTGATCCTGAGCTGCACTATACTCCATAAAGCCATAGACCAATGTAAGGAAGCAGACTTCGCAGTTTAAGACTAAGCCAGGTATCATAATTGAAGTAAAAATGTAGTCACCAACAAATTTTACATAAAAGTAATTCCCTGCTAGCAAAGTGTTATACGCTGTTTCTTTAATCAGATGATGGAAAATACAGTAAATATACTAAATACAACAGATTGATTTTTTTGGGGGGTTACACTCATAAAATAAAACTATTTGAAATTATTTTGACAAGTTAGTGTGAAGTTAAGGATTCATCATAAGCTCCAAAAACTTGAAATAAATCTTTTACTTTGCTTTTTTTCAAATTTAGCCCTTTCCTCTTTTAAAAGATGTGTGCATATTTTAAAATATAATTTATCACCATCAATGCATACAAAGCTACTACCTTCAGTCAGTGAGTTGTATTTCATCCATTTTTGGCATGGAATGAGCAGTGCATTTTGCGCTAATACCACGGAAAACTAACTAGTACAAATCCACTTTAAAAAAACACTTCAGGTGATCCTTGCATTACAGAGGGGTTATGTTCTGTAATGCAAACACCTTTTCCTATTGAGTCCTGTTAACAATGGAGATGCATCCCTATGGAATGTTTCCCTTTCATAATAAACTATTTTTCCCCAGAGATGATAAAGTGACCAAATGTCATTTAAAAGCTGAGGCAACAGACTGGGAAGGTGGACAGGGCTCATGCAAAAGTAACGACAAATTAAGACATTAATACTGTGGAGTAATAAAATCTGGATGTGGATGTCATCACATCAATGATACTGGCGGTCGCAGCAAGTCACTCCAGTTCGAGGACATATAAACAGATGTCTCAGAGTGCAGAGCAGCCACGATCTTCAATTGCGAGGCATTTTTTTCTGACATGCAAGACTCATGCTTTAGGAAAGAGTTTCAGATATAGGGATATCAGGAAAAGGCATGGGATTTGAGGACATGGCTTCATGGAAGAAAGGTGGTTCAGGGGAGTAATAGGTAAAAACAGTGACTGAGTGAAAGTAAAGCAGGGACCAGGACATTGCTTTAAGGAGTTGGCCATGGATACTGCTGCTCCCCAAAAAGTAGTGGGTCAGAGAAAATGCCATGTTGATTAGTGAAACCAGTATGTCAATTACAACAGCAAAAATAAACACCAGTGTTTTGGTGAATTGTCACTAGAAATATCCAATTTCCCAATATGTTGAACTTCCATCAGAAACTGATCAAAAGACATAGAATTTTAATTACGCACTCTTTACACATAAAAAGACAAATAATTTTGTTTTCCTTATCCAATTTCAAGGCACTTGTTTAAACAATACATTCTCATTGAACTATCTTTTCTGGTATCTCATTAGTTCTGTAAGATTGCTGCACTATATTTAATCAATCTTTCACAAAAGGAAATCCAGCATCATATGATGTGAAAACAAGCCTGAAAATAAGAACAGAAATTTCAAGAAATACCTAGCATCTGAAAAGAGAGAAAGCAGTTGAAGAATCAAAAACAACAGTTCCTTTCTCCATAGATGCAGACTGCATGGAACAGCTCCAACATTTCAGAGGATGCATCATGGGCACAACACATTAATGCAATCACAAAGAAAGCACACCAGTCCCCCACTCAATTACATGTTTAAGGAGAAATGGTACACTGCCAACGGTTTCTGAAAGCTTCTGCTGATGTACTATAGAGAGAATTCTAATTGGGTATATCACAACCTGGTATAGAGTCTCCAACGCACAGAATCACAAGAGGTTGCTCAACCAGTTCCATCACAGACACAACTGGCCCCACCATCAAGGGTACCTTCAAGAACAGCCTGTGCCTCAAGAATATAGCATCTATCACTAAAGACCCTCAACATGCCTTCTTTGCTTCCATCATGGAGGTGGTGCAGGAGTCTGAAGACCCACACCCAACATTTTAAAAACAGTTTCTTCCCCTCCACCATCTGATTTCTGAACATCCATGCTCCCAAGAACACCAAATGTTTATTCATCTTTCTTAAAACTATCTATTTTTGTCAATTATAGTAATTTTTATGTCTTACAGTGCCCTGCTACAGCAAAATAACAAACTTCAGACCATACGACAGTGATATTAAACATAATCCTGATTATTTACTTTGATTACAGCACTGTGTTGTTCTTCTATTAGGAGAAGAGTTAGAATCAGTTCTATTGGCCTTCACCATTTATCAGTGAACATCTGCACGTTTATAAAAAGTGAACTCGGGCAACAGATTAGAAACAGATTATTGTTGAAGAGGAAGCAAAGAATCACAACTCATTTGGGATTTCATAATTACTTCTACCTACTTCACATGACTTCATTAAAATAAACACCAATCTGAATAATTAATGGAATGGTATATGAATATCAGCGATAGCTTCATGAGTTAAGTGGTAGAAAGTAATCAGCAAACCCTGAAGAAAGCATAATGATTGGAGGCCCCCTGGTTCATCTGTTATTTTAAATTGCAAACAAGGGCTCTTTAATCTTTAAATGCAAATACTTTGAAGATGTATTTTTTTAAAACCTAAAGCCATCCTCAAATATTGTCAGTTCAGTGAGTCATAAACATTCTTGGTGAACAAGACACTCCCAAGAGCTGCCAGATTGAAAATAATCCGACGAGTATCACTTCAAAACAGTGATACCAGCTCATTATCAAAGTTGTTCAAACTTTAATATGCACTATTTAGTTTGGCTTCCTCCACCACTTGTCTTACCTGCAGTCCTCTCCGCCTCAAAATACTCGAATCGTCCATGTTACAAGTCAAATTAAAATCCACAGTTCATGCCAGTATGCAAACGCGTACAAACTGTATTAACAGCTTGTTAGCTAGTCTCTCACATCAGCAGCAGACAGGCAGGCAAATAAATTATTTCTATTTCTAAGCAGCCAGAGCTACCGGACTTCATTCCTCATTTCCGTGAGGGTTCTTGTTCTTTTGGAGTCCGTGCTGCAAAAATCCACTTCCTTCTTGACTGGAATTGGGTCTGTGCTATACAGGTCACTTAAGCAGGGCTTTTTCCTCTCATCTGAGCAGCTGAGACATATGTGATCTGACGTTGCAGTAATTCATTCACTAGTTTTGCTGGTGAGTCCATCTCAATGTCGCAGCACCTCTGAATTGTCAGTGTTAATGGGAGAGCAGACTTGGCAAATAGCCAGTAGCTATTCCCATATGCGAATTACAGTCAGAACCCGGGATCCGTTTCCAAGACACTTCAACATGAGGGCACCATTGATATAGCCTTTTTAATCAGATTTCTCTCTTTCAGACTTGCCTTTCCCCCCAGTACAAAAGATTCTTCTTTCCCGCTCTCTTCAGATTTGAAGTCACACTACAAAGTGATTGTTCAAATGAGATTTCTGGAAACATATAAGCTAAGCTAGCTGGATTCACTTGGAAGCTTCGCCACAATTCAGAAGAATAATATGCAAGACAAATCCAAAGTGCACTAAATGTTCAGCTCGCATATCTTGTTCCGTTATGGCAGGCAGTCCGTTTGTTGCAGATCCAGTCAGTGAGCAGTAGCACTTCCTCCCCATCTGCTGTTGAAAACAACTGAATGCAAGCAGTCAGCCAACCAACCACATGCAAGCAGAGGAAGATTTGCCTAAATTATACAGCTAGTCTGTTCATGCTGCTGAGAGAAACTCCCTGTTCCTTTGGCTCAGTCTCATTCATTCCACACTTCTTGGGTCACAAACATCACACAATCCACAAATATGACAGTTTACTAAATATTTTGTTCTGAAGTGTGCTTTCAGTTCGTGAGAAACTAATTCCACATCCTATTAAAATCAACGGGGAATACTTTCTAATGTAAAAGTTGATTCCAAGAAAAACAGATCGGAAAGCAGAGTTAAATTTGCACATTGAAAGCATGCCTATATCAAAGTCAAGTTTATTGTTTGCACAAGTACGGGTTAAACACCCCTTAACCAAAATGTTTTGGGGCAGAAGTGCTTTGGATTTCAGTTTTTGGAATACAGTTTGAGTACACCTTATCCAAAATGCTTGGGGCTGGAAGTGCTTTGGATTTCAGATGTTTTCAGATTTTTGGAATATATAAAGAGCTAGCTTGGGATTACCAAAATTTCTGACTCTATTTATGTGCTACCAGTCTTTGTCTTACACTTGTTCATCACATAAACATGATTAACCTTAAAAATTATTACGTACCATTAATATAATGAAAATATAAAATATAATGTATGCAGGTTAACAAAAAAAGCATCGAGCGAATACCTGAAGTTGCTGTTGAACAACAAATAACAGCAGGCTTTCAGTCCCCACCTGCGACACTGTGTCTCAATTAAAAGGTTACAATACACTGTATTTTACTTTTTGGGGGCTTTATGTAAGGTATAAAAACCATCATCGTAGACTTGTTCTCATGTTAAGAGTCCCATCAGCAACTCTCTAAAAATGTGATGCTGTTCTGTTAGGTACAAAAACATTCAGCATCGTAGACTTGTTTTGATGTTAGATTTGAGATCAGCAGATGCTTTAAAAATTTAATGCTGAGCTTTTTCTGAAATTTCTGTAACCAGCCTGCAAAATATTAACAATTATGTTCAATTTTCAGTTCATCGTGATAGATCTTTGCTTACTTCATGATCAGCACAGCAGCACATGTTCGCTCAGACACTGACAGTACACAATCGAGATCTTCATTTTTCACTTTACGCAGGGTTTTTGTATTTTTTCATTAACTTCTGTTCCTTACGTATGTGAGGTCACTTCTCATAGTTGTCTGTGATCCACAGGGACCTGTGTTGTGGAATTTTCCATTTGAGATTTCATGTCAGCGGATTTCAGAAAGTTTTGGATTTTGGATTTTCAGATAAGGGGTGCACAACTTGTATCTGTATGAACAGGTACAATTACCTCTAAGAGCATTGTGGGAACAAAGCATCAGAAACAAACATCCAACATGCAAAAAGGAACAAATCATGCAAACAATAAAAAAATACCAACATGAACCACAGTGTCGCCCAAAACAAGTCCACAGCCACGTAGGTCCTGCAGCAGATCCAGGAACCCAAAGGTCACAGCCGCAGAGCCAGATTCAGCACTGAGGCAAGTGCCGATGGCTGCAAGCCACAGCTACAGAGTTAGTTCAGTGTTAAGGTGAGTAAAGCCTCCGGCAATGAGTTGAATACTGGTTCATCCTCCACGATCAGCCTCAACGGATTAATCTTTTTAATCTGGTTTGGCGCTTAAACCATCCAAATATTAGTATGTTATCTGCTCTCCAGTCCAGACCTCATCGTTTCAGTCCAACCCAAAGATTCAATCCGGCCCCAAGTCCATTCCAGCAATTCTCATACTTGAGAATCCAGTTTGCTGAGACTTTCAGGGCATTACAAAAAATGCCAGGTCACACTGATGGCTCAAAACCACACCTCCCGGTCGTACAGATGGTTCAAAAGCACACCTCCTAACAGGAAGTTGCAGACTGCAAATTGCAGTTATCAAAGAAGTATATTTAGTAGAATTCTTTTTAGTTTTGTTTGCAGCCATATCTCACCAGTGCCGTCTTCGCAGGCTTCTGTTCCTCCTGCCTTATGGTAGGTGTGAAAAGATGGTTGTGGGGGACCTTTGCTGATAGATGTTACATGCCTGAAAAAGCATGTTCTGTAGTTAATACCAATGGTGTGGAGGAATATGCCTGCGATGTTTTGAGCAAAGTCTACTGTTCTCTACAGCTTCTTACATTTCTGCATCCGGAATGCTGTACCAGACCATGTTGCAATCAATCAGGATACTTTCAACAGTAAATCTGTAGAAATTTGCAGAGTGCTTGATGACAAGCCAACCTTAAGAAAGTAATAAGTTGACACATTTTCCTCATCTTTGTATCTATGTGCTGGGCCCAGGACAGATTGTATTATGTTAATGCCCAAGAATTTAAAGCTGCTGAACTTCTACACTGCCAATCCCCCAATCGAGACCAGTGTATGTATGTTTGCCCTCCTTCCCCTTCTAGAAATCAGTAGTCATAGAAAAGTACAGCACAGAAACAGGCCCTTCAGCCCATCTAGTCCATGCCAAAACATTTAAACTTCCCACTCCCAACAATCTGCACTGTGACCATGGCCCTCAATACCTCCTCCATCCATGTACCTATCCAAATGGTAAAATTGAGTTTGCATGCACCACCTGTGCTGGCAGCTCAGTCCACTCTCAAGACCCTGAGTGAAGAAATTTCCCCTCACATGCCCCTTAAACCATTCACCTTTCATCCTTAACCCATAACTTCTGGTTCTAGCCCCACCCAACCTCATGGAAAAAAACACGTTTGCATTTACGTTATCCAAACCCTCATAATTTTGAAAAGCTCTATCATATCACTTCTCAATCATCTATGTTCTAAAGGAAGCAGTCCTAATTCATTCAATCTTTTCTTGTAACTCCGGTCCTCTAGACCTGGCAACGTCCTTATAAATTTTCTCTGTATTCTTTCAACTTTGTTTACTTCTTTCTTGTGGGTAGGCGACCAAAACTGCACACAATCTCCAAATTAGATAAATGTCTTATATAATAAGACCAATGTCTTATACAACTAAAACATAACATCCCATCTCCTATACTCAGTATTTTGATTTATAAAGGCCTATGTGCTAAAAGTTTTCTTTAAGACCCTATCTACTTGTGATGCCACTTTCAATGAATTACGAACCTATGTTCTAGTACCTCCCTCAGTTCCCTACCTTTGACTGTGTAAGACCTACCCTGGTTGATCCTACCAGAAAGCAATACTTTGCACTTGACTGCATTAAATTCCATCTGCCATTTTTCCTGCTGGGGTCCAGATTCCACACCAGCCATGATATCCTTCTTCACTGTTCACTACACCCCTGAAGAAATTTCCCCTCATCCAAGTCCTAAATGTTATTCTTAAACAGTGCATCCTAGACTCCTCTCTGCAACATGTCAAATCCTTGAACAATTTTTTTAAGTTTCAATAATGCCTTTCATTTTTTCAAATTCTTATCTGTCCAAGCTAACTTAATCTCTTTATGTCATCACTGGAATCAGTAAAGAGAATTTTCACTGTACTTATATGAAAAGTTTGTTTTGAAGAGACCAAAACAGAACACATCAGTGCAATCTCGCCAATGCAATATTTCCCCACTCCAGCAATCAAAACCTGTTGAAATGAAGGCTATTAGGCCATTTGTACTCCAAATTGCCTTCTGCGCTAAATGATGGCCTTCAGTGAGTTGTGTACAAGCAACCTTCATCTCTTTCAATGTCAACAATGCCCAAATTCTCATTATTTAACAAATACCTGGCTTTTCTGAAGATTTTGAAAGTAAAATGATCAGCACAAAGCCAAATACATTCTGGAACATACTTCCATTAAAAAGGCACAATATATTCTGAAATTAAGCTAATTCCTCTTGTTTACTCACAGAATTTTCAATAATAGAGAAGCCTAAATAGAGAAGTTGTAATTTAAAAAGAATTGCTATCGAAAAATGCAAATTTTGAATGAGAAGGATGGACAGGTAAAGGGAAATAATAAATATACAATACCCTTGACAAAAATAAATGGATTTATACAATATAGACAGATACTTGGTGCATAAATTGTTCCCTCTCAAGAAATAGATGCAGAAGATCAGTTACAGTTTATCTTATTAACTACATAAAATGACAAGACAAGGATCCAAGCAGGGAAAAATAGGCTTTATGAGCTAATTCTTATTCACATAGCCATTTATACTGTATATCTGACATCATTTCTTGAAGTATATCCAAGATGCACATCTGTTTCTCCACTGCTTAGTTTTATCATATGACTGACAATATCTTTGCTAATCTGCTGCAGATTACACTATATATTTTGTCTATGCCTTCATTTAATATTCTTTTTAAAACAAAACTTTTCAGCAAAGTGTGCAAGTCCAAATTTGAACATTTTGCCTATCACAAACCAGTCCAGAGAGTCTACTCTGCCATAGCTGCTCCAGTTTCCATTTCAACCCCATTCTCCTGCATTCAACCCATAACCTTTCATGCCCCAATCCAAAATCTATCAACCTCCACTTTAAATACACCCAATAACCTAGCCTCCATCAACGCCTGGCACAGATTAACCAGCCTCTGGCTAAAGAAACTCATCCTCATTTCCATTCTAAATGACCATCCCTCTATTCTGAGGCTGTGCCTTCTGGTCCAAGTTCATCCATTAGGAAACATCTTCTCCACATCCACTCTATCTAGGCCTTTCAATATTCGATAGGTTTCAATGAGATACCCCACTGCCACCGCCACCACCACCACTCTTCCAAACTCCAGTGACTACAGGCCCAGAGTCATCAAATACTCCTCATATGATAACCCTTTCATTCCTGGTATCCTCATGAATCTCCTCTGAACTCTTTCCAATGTCAGCATTCTCAGATAAGGGGCCCAAAATTGCTCACAATACTTCAAGGGATGACTCATCAGTGCCTTCTAAAGCTTCAGGATTATATCCTTGCTTTAATATTCTAGTCTCTCAAAATGAATATTAACACTGCATTTGCTTTCCTCACCACCAACTCAACCTGCAAGTTAATCTTTAGGGAATCCTGCAAGAGGACTCCCAAGTCTCTTTGTACATTGGATTTTTGAATTTTCTCCACACTTAGAAAATAGTCTTTGTCTTTATTCCTTCTACCTAAGTACATGACCACACAATTCCAGAAACTGTATTCTATCTGACATTTCTTTGCCCAGTGTCCTAAATCTGTTTGAGTCCTTCTTCCGCCTCCATCTATCTTTGTTTCGTCAGCAAACTTGGCCATAAAGCTTCAACTCCATCATCCAAATCACTAATATATTATGTAAAGAGCAGTCCCAAAACCAATCCGTGCAGAACACCGGTCATAGAACATAGAACAATACAGCACAGTAAGGGCCCTTTAGCCCACAATGTTGTGCAGACCCTTAAACCCTGTCTCCCATATAACCACCCCACCTTAAATTCCTCCAAATACCTGTCTAGCAGTCTCTGAAATTTCACTAGTATATCTGCCTCCACCACTGACTCAGGCAGTGCATTCCACACACTCTAGTAAAAAACTCTCTGAGTAAAAAACTTTCCTCTAATATCCCCCTTGAACTTCCCACCCCTTACCTTAAAGCCATGTCCACTTGTATTGAGCAGTGGTGCCCTGGGGAAGAGGTGCTGGCTGTCCACTCTATCTATTCCTCTTAATATCTTGTATACCTCTATCATGTCTCCTCTCATCCTCCTCCTCTCCAAAGAGTAAAGCCTTAGCCCCCTTAATCTCAGATCATAATGCATACTCTCTAAACCAGGCAGCATCCTGGTGAATCTCCTCTGTACCCTTTCCAATGCTTCCACATCATTCCTATAGTGAGGTGACCAGAACTGGACATAGTACTCCAAGCATGGCCTAACTAGAGTTTTATAGAGCTACATCATTACCTCGCGACTCTTAAACTCTATTCCTCAACTTATAAAAGTTAGCACCCCATAAACTTTCTTAACTACCCTATCTACCTGTGAGGCAACTTTCATGGATCTGTGGACATGTACTCCCAGATCCCTCTGCTCCTCCACACTACCAAGTATCCTGCCATTTACTTTGTACTCTGCCTAGGAGTTTGTCCTTCCAAAGTGTACAACCTCACACTTCTCCGGGTTGAACTCCATCTGCCACTTCTCAGCCCACTTCTGAATCCTATCAATGTCTCTCTGCAATCTTCAACAATTGTCTACACTATCCACACCACCACCAACCTTTGTGTCGTCTGTAGGCTTGCCAACTCACCCTTCTACTCTCACATCCAGGTCTTTAATAAAAATCACGAAAAGTAGAGGTCCCAGAACCGATCCTTGTGGAACAGCACAAGTCACAACCCTCCAATCCGAATGTACTCCCTCCACCATGACCCTCTGCTTTCTGCAGGCAAGCCAATTCTGAATCCACCTAGCCAAACTTCCCTGAATCCCATGCCTTCTGACTTTCTGAATAAGCCTACCATGTGGAACCAGCAGCCAACCAGGAAAGGCCGTTTTATTCCACTCATTGCCTCCTGCCAATCAGCATACTTCTATCAAGAATGAAGGGAAGGAGAAAACAGAGAACTATCGCCCTGTTAGCCTAACGTCAATCGTGGGGAAGATGCTTGAGTCCATTATTAAGGACGAAATAGTGGCATATCTTGATGGCAGTATTAGGATTAGGCGAGCCAGCATGGATTTACCAAGGGCAAATCATGCTTGACTAATCTGTTGGAGTTTTTTGAGGGTGTAACAAGGATGTTAGATGAGGGTAAGCCAGTGGATGTAGTGTACCTAGATTTTCAGAAGGCATTCGATAAGGTGCCACATAGGAGATTGGTGAGTAAAATCAGAGCTCATGGCATTGGGGGCAGGGTTTCAACATGCATAGAAAACTGGTTGGCAGATAGAAAGCAAAGGGTAGCAGTGAATGGGTGTTTCTCGGACTGGCTGGAGGTGACTAGTGGGGTACCACAGGGCTCTGTATTGGGACCACAGCTCTTTACGATTTATGTCAACGATTTAGATGAGGGCATTGAAAACTATATCAGCAAGTTTGCTGACGATACTAAACTGGGTGGCAGTGTGACATGCAAAGAGGACGTTAGGAGAATACAGGGAGACTTGGATAGGCTGGGTGAGTGGGCAGATACTTGGCAGATGTCATTCAATGTGAATAAATGTGAAGTTATCCACTTTGGAAGCAGGAACAGGAGGGCAGAGTATTGTCTGAACGGTGTAGAGTTAGGTAAGGGAGAAATGCAAAGAGACCTAGGAGTCCTAGTTCATCAATCAATGAAGGTGAATGAGCAAGTGCAACAGGCAGTGAAGAGGGCAAATGGAATGAGTACAAGAGCAAGGATGTCCTTTTGCATTTGTACAAGGCCCTGGTGAGACCACACCTGGAACATTGTGTACAGTTTTGGTCTCCAGGTTTAAGGAAGGACATTCTGGCAATTGAGGAAGTGCAGCGTAGATTCACTAGGCTGATTCCTGGGATGGCAGGGCTGTCTTACGCAGAGAGATTGGAGAGATTGGGCTTGTACACACTGGAATTGAGGAGATTGAGAGGGGATCTGATTGAAACGTTTAAGATAATTGAAGGATTTGATATGATTGAGGCAGGAAATATGTTCCAGATGTTGGGAGAGTCCAGTACCAGAGGGCATGGATTGAGAATAAGAGGTCAGTTATTTAAAACAGAGTTGAGGAAAAACTTCTTCTCCCAGAGAGTTGTGGAGGTGAGGAATGCACTGCCTCAGAAGACGGTGGAGGCCAATTCTCTGGATGCTTTCAAGAAGGAGCTAGATAGATACCTGATGGATAGGGGAATCAAGGGATATGGGGACAAGGCAGGGACTGGGGGTATTGATAGTGAATGATCAGCCATGATCTCAGAATGGCGGTGCAGACTCGAGGGGCCGAATGGTCTACTTCTGCACCTATTGTCTATCTTTCCTGTGATACCATAGATTCTTGTAAAGCAGCGTCAAGTGTGGCCTATTGTCAAAGGGTTTCTGAAAATCCAAGCACACAAAACCACCAATTCTCCATTGTCTATCATGTTTGTTATTTCCTCAATGCATTCCAACAGATTTGTCAGGCAATATTTTCCCATGATGAAACCTAGCTGATTTTGGCCTATTTTATCATGTGCCTTCAAGTTCTCAGAGACCTCATCCTTAACAATCTATTCCACCACCTTGCCAATCACTGAGGTCAAGCTAACTGGTCTGTGATTTCCTTTTTTCTGCCTCTCTCCATTCTAGAAGTGTGAGGTGACGTTTGTAATTTTCCAGTCCTCCAGAATCATGCCAGAATCTAGTGACTCATGAAAGATCATTACTGTTGCCTCCACAATCTCCTTAGCTACCATTTACAGAACCCTGGGGTGCAGTCCATCTGGTCCAGGTGACTTACCTACTTCAGACCTTTCAGCTTCCCAAACAACTTTTCCCAAGTAACAGCAACATCACTCACTTCTGCCCCTTTATACTCGAACTTCCAGCATACTACTAGTGTCATCTACAGCAAAGACAGATGTAAAATACTTATTCAATTTGTCTATTGTTCCCTTATTCTATATTACTCTCTCCAATGTCATTTTCCAGCGAACTAATCTTGCCTCTCTTTTACCCTTTATATATATCTGAAAAAAAACTTTTAGCGCCCTTTCATTATTAGCCAGCTTACCTTCATATTTCATCTTTTCCTCCCCTTCCCCTTATAATGTTTTTAGTTGCCTTTTCTTTGTTTTTAAAAGCTTCACAATCCTCTAAGTTCCCACTAATTTTTGCTTCATTACATGCCCTCTCTTTTGCTTTGATGTCTCTGACTTCCCTTGGAGCCACAGTTGTGTCATCCTGCCTTTCGAATACTTCTTCTTTGGAATGTATCTATCTTGCATCTTCCGAATTGCTCCCAGAAATTCTGGCCATTGCTATTCTGCCATCATCCCTGCTAGTGTCCCCTTCCAATCAACTCCAGCCAGTTCCTCTCTCATGCCTCTGTAATTCCCTTTATTCCACCATAATACTAATACATTAGACTTTATCTTCTCCCTCTCAGACTGCAGGGTGAACACTATATTATGATCACTGCCATCTTAGGGTTCCTGTAACTAAAGCTCCCTAATCAAACCTGATTCATTGCCTTTCCTATCATGGACTCAACCACAATCTGGTCTAAAAAGCAATCTCATAGGCATGCTACAAATTCTCTCATTTGGGACCCAGCACCAACCTGATTTTTCCTAATCAACCTGCATACTGAAATCCACCATGACTATCGTAACATTGCCCTTTGGACATGCCTTTTCTATCTCTGTTGTAATTTGTAGCCCATATCCTGGCTACTGTTTGGAGGTCCATATACAACTCCCAACAGGGTATTTTTATCCTTGCAGTTTCTTAACTCTACTCACAAGGATTCGATATCTTTTGATCCTATGTAATTTCTTTGTAAGGATTTGATTTCATTTTTACCAAACAAGCCACGCTAACCCCTCTGTCTATCTGCTTGTCCTTTTGATACAAGGTGTATCCTTGGACATTAAGCTCTCATCTATAATTTTCTTTCAGCCACAGCTCAGTGATGCCCTCAAAGTTATATCTAGTGTTACAAGATCATCTAGCTTATTCCATATATACTGCATGCAATGAAATACAACTCCTTCAGTCCTGTGTTCATCACCATTTTCAATTTTATCCCCATGTTATACTGCAACACATCTTACTAATTGCAATTTTGACCTATCATCTGCCTGTCCTTCATCACCATCTCACTATGCAATTCATCTACTTGTATACCAGCAACCCAATCATCAGCCCTATCACTCCGGTTCCCATCCCCCTGCCAACTTAGTTTAAACCCTCATCAATAGCTCTAACAAACGTGCCCATAAGGGTATTGGTCCCCCTCAGGTTCAGATGAAACCCATCTCTTTTGTACAGGTCATACCTTCCCCAGAAGAAATCCCAATGATCCAGAAATCTAAAGCCCTGCCCCCTGCAGAACTTCCTCAGCCATTGATTCATACACTAAATTATCCTATTCCTACCCTCACTGGCATATGGGATAGATTTCTACTCTGGAAGTCAGCCTTCTACCTAACTTCTTAAATTCTCTCTTCAGAACCTCCATTCTTTTCCTATCAATGTCAATAATGTTCACCTTCCCCCTTTAGAATGCCATGGACCCAATCAGAGACATGACTGACCCTGGTACCTGGGAAGCAACCCTGGCATCCAGGTATCTCTTTCACATCCACAGAATCTCATACTATTTCTATGTCTACTCCTCTCTATGGAATCCCCTACCATACCCTCACTCCTCTTCTCCCCAGCCCCCCACCACACCCACTCCCTTCTGAGCAACAGCTCCAGACTCAGAGCTTTTTCACTGAGGGAAGTACCACTGAACCAATTCCATTTTCCAACCAATGCTTTGTCCTAAAACCAAAGGATAGCTTGAAAATTTAGCACTTTCTACACAACCAGCATTCACCCAACCCCCACTCTCACCATATGCAAAAGCAGCAAACATTTGTATCCACAGGAGTTACAGAAAATATTAAGCTACTTTTGGAACTTGCAGACTGGCAAGCAATGTGCCATCATATCATATCATTCAATTCTGTTTAAATTATTTCATATACATACATGTAGTGGTAAGAGAATAGTAACACTGTAATTGTACATTTTGTTGAAATAAAGAAAATAGAAAAGTAAGCAATGGAACTCATCCTACCCAGTGACTATGAAATTGATAAAGATAGGAAACAATTCTAATTCACAGTTAAATTCAAGCACAAGAACCGAGCCATGATCTAATGCAAAACAAAAACAAGTAATGAACATTCATTTATCCTAAATTGTGTCAGTAAATGTAGAGGAGGCTTGACCCAAATACAAAGCAGCCAAGACAATTTAGCAATGAGTGATCACTTTAATAATAAACTGCAAAATAGTTTTGCAGGCAACAAGGTAACTGAAGGCTAAGAACAACTGATGGAGGCTAGTTGATTCGATGGGTGAATTCGGCCTGTGGATGAGATCTGGGTTTAAATAGACCACCGGTGACGAGCTGGAAATATGTGGCAGCTGACTGTTCGCTGGATGGAAACTGGGAGGTGCCTGCCTAAACAGGCCTGACAACTTGTTTTCTTTTGCTGTTTTGCTAATCTACAATACTTAAAATAGCTTAACATGAAGAGAATTTTTTCAATAAAAATTTCTTGTGGCAGGCAAAACAGAAAAAAAGTTGCTCTACGTGAACTATTCTTCTGCCTTATACATTTTCAAGCATTAAGTACTACCTGAGCTGCTAAAGCAAAACTTTGTTGCAATATTTTTATTTAGTTTTCCTTCACAAAGATATTGTATTAAGCAGTTGACCATTTTACATGGTTCTCAAGGATCAAGTTTTTTTTAAAAAGTATAATGCAACTCCTGCAGATTGGAGGATGACATGTGTAACTCCACTATTTAAAAATGGGAGAAATCATCTACACACCCAACTATAATCCAAGGCAATGTCACTTTCAAAACTATTTCTTTAGCTGTAAAGTGCTTTGCATCCTGAATTATGATCTCCAAAATCAAGCTTTTGGAGTCCAAAACCTGATCTCAAAGACTTTGAACATACAGTTTGCTGGAGGAACTCAGTAGGTCTGGCAGCAGAGGAAATAAACTTCAATATTTCAGATTGAAATCCTACATCAGAACAACTTGAAGACTTTGAGTAAGATAGTACTGATTTTCATCAGGAGTGCCAAACAGAACTGCGAATGCTTGACATTGAAACAGATACAAGCCTACAAGTTAATGATAGTTTCAGAGTCAACTCTGTCAGCTTATCCTATGCTGCATCTCCATTAATCTAAATGAAGAACATTAAACAAAGACTCAGTAAGTACATAATTAAGAGAACATAACCAAAGCGAAATATTTTTAGTGAATAATATTTTTCTCTATTGGTTACTTTAATGTTCATGGGTTTTTAATATCTCTTTGACCAAGACACATTTACCAAATATTGAAATCAATAACACACAGACTGGCAAAGTAACTACTTCACTGTTACTCCAAGACACTCGAGGCCCAGTCCCCCGTTCACATAATACTGCTGGAGTCTGGAGACGCAGAGGTTCAGCAGAATAGGCCCTTTGATCCAGTTCAATTAAAAGCAGCTACTGAGGGTTTAAAGTGACAATTTTGGATAAGGGGAAAATAAGGCAAACACAATCAATGTAAGTTATACAAGAGTTGTCCAGAAAATCTGACAGTGTCGATGGGGGAAGGGGGGAGTAGAAAAAAACGGTGTTTAGTTTACTAACTTACAGCAGAAGTGGCTAGTTCTCATGCAATGAAAATGAGCAAACTAAAACTTTGGAAGCACATGGGATTTTACTGTAGTTGGCCTGCATTTCACTATTTTTGGGTTCCCTTGGTTGTGTTTCTGTCTTTGAACTATCAATGAGACAATCTGATCATTTTATCAGTAGCTTATCACCAAAGCCTCACCCTATCAAAGATATTTGCTTTGCCCCATCTATCCCTCCACCTTCCTCTCTGCAAGTTCAAAGCAATCTCCTAGTTCTGACAAAGAAGCTTTGAGTTGAAATGTTAACTTCTCCTTCCACAGATGCTTTCTAACCGGCTCAAGTGTTTCGAGCTGCTTTCAGTTAAGATTTTGAACCTGCATAACAATATATGCTTTCTGGCCACAATATTTGTTGACAACCATAAATTAAACATATATATTGTCAATAATTACAAGAAAATCATTGTCATTTCAGCCTCTCTAATCAAGGGATGCCAGGACAAAAATAACATTTTCATTCCACCACAAGTGAAATTGCCTTCAGCACTGGGAATACGACACTGAAGCTATGCTCATTATAGAAAAACAATGTATATAGCTACTGAATAATTAAGGATTTTTATATTTTATATTCAATTACTTAAATAACAGATCAATCAATCTTCAATGCACAAATGAGGTCAATCTATTAAAACAGAGTAATTTCTGCAACACACAATTAGGTAGCTAGATACAAGTCATTGAGAAAAATATGTTACATTCAGTGATGAGCAAATTATGCCAGGGCAGGATTTTCCTTTAAACTCTACAAAATTTATAATTTACAGTTTAGCATCACGTGCAGAGAGCAAGTTAGATGAGATTGATAATTTCAGAAGCAACACCAAATTCATGTTGGCATCATATATGGGTATTAGCATATTGGGAAACCATGGAAAGAATGAGAAAGTTACACAGAAATAAATCTTTTTGTATCTTATAGACAAGGTAGCCAACCTACTTTATCGGGCTAATGATGCACAGTTATCGACAAGATTTTAACTTACATGAAACAGGAAGGGAAGATTTATCATTGAGAAAAAATGAAAACAGATGTTTCTCCTTATTTTCAACATCTTAACCCTTTTAAGTTTAACAAGAGTAATTACAGCCACCTTGAAAATTACTGGCTCTCATTAAAATTCTTAGTTACAGCTATTGCCACAACATTTACCAAAACAAAGTATTTAGTATAATGTTCTGGCATTTACAGTAATTTACTCCAATTGGCATAGCATTGGCTCCATGGATTTGTGTTAGCTTGGACACTGGTCGCTGGTTGTCACCTAATAAACAATCTAATGTGGTGTTCAGTGTTCCACCATCTAAAGTCAATTGAGTCAGCTTGTCATAACAATTTGTATCAATGATAATAAATAAAATTTCTGAAAAAAACTTGTGTCACTGTGTACTGTCGGAAGTCCAGTATAGAGATGCCTGAATACATGCAATGGTCATCAAGTGACAGAACACTACTGCACAGAAACAGGCACTTTGGCCAATCTAGTCCATACCAAAATATGTAACTGCCTAGTCCCATTGACCTGCATCCAGACAATAGCCCTCCATACCCCTGTATATACCAATCCAATTTTCTCTTAAATGTTGAAGTCAAACGCACATCCAGCACATCTACTGGCAGATCATTGCACACGCTCACCATCCTTAGTGAAGAAGTTTCTCCCTCATGTTCCCCTTCAGCATTTCATCTTTCACCTTTAAACCATGACCCTAGGCTCCCCCAATTTCAGTGCTTACATTTACTCCTCATAATTCTGTATATCTCTATCAAATTTCCACTCTTCTCCTACATTCTTGGGAAAAGTGTCCTAACCTATTCAACCTTTCCCTGATGTCCAAAGACACAGTTTCTGTGATTTTCAGAGAAGACACAAATGCTGGAAAGCAGAGCAATACACAAAATGCTAGATGCTGAATGGTCTCCACCCAAGACATCAGCTGCACTCTTTCCAAAGATGCTGCTTGGCCTTCTGAGCTCCTCCAGCATTTTGTGTGTTGCTTGGATTTCCAGCATCTGCAGATTTTCTCTTGTTTGTGCTCAAGGAATTCACCAGGTCAGGCAGCATCTGTGGAAGAAAGAGAGCAAAGGTTTTGGGTCAAGACCACATTTCAAGAATATATGTGGTGCAGACTCAGACTGCTTGAGAAAGTCACAAGAAATTAAATCTGTTTTGGTGTATATTAAAGGGAACCAGATCGATCAAGTCCTAGTCAATAGAATTCAGTGGTAGGATTTAGGTTCAGGCACATCCTAGAAGCTGGGAAGCCGAAGATGAATTCAGCAATGCTGAATAGCTGCAAGACTGATCAAAAGATTGTGTAGTACATTAAACATAAAATTGCATTTGTTCCTTTAACCCAATGTTCTTAACCTAATTACCACAATATATGATATGGCCATGGCTACATAAATTAATTCCTGTGCATCCATTTTTAAAATAGGCTTTCACCCAAATCATAGCAACATGCTCATGGGTCTTACATGGTTCACACATTGAGAACTAGTGCCATTAGTCCTTTTAAATAAAAGGCAATGTTCATTATGGATTAAGAAATTCTAAAGAGTGCCTTGACATTGATAGGAAATGATTATTATGCCAAATTGTCATTAATGGTACTGCTATCCACCAACACAATCACATATTGTAAAATCAATTAATTACATCAGTGATTATGTTAATATTGAAATGTGAAAATCAAAGTGGTCTTAAAAGTCAATTGCATGCAATTCCTTAAATGAAGCTGCCTTGAACTTCAAAACTACAATTTTATCTCTCTTGCCGAGTTCTGACAAAGGATCATTGCCCTTAATGTTAGTTTGCAATCTTTTTTCACAGTTGTCACCCAACTAGCTGACTGCTTCCAATATTTTCTATCTTCAGCCAAAATGTAATAATCATCTGAATTTACTTTTGGTTGAGAAATAATATCGACCAGCCTGCCTTAGGGCAGCATCACCTCCCCAATGTTGATTACGTATACTTAAAATGTATTAGTATTGTACGTCTGTTTGGAGTACCCCATTAAAATAGCCGGAAAATCCTGTGCACTGAAAAACACTGAAAGCACCAGAGAAAGAAAGGGCTGCAGGCTCCCTTGTCGCAGAAATACAATGGAAATGATACTGCACAAAGGAAGTATAAATATTGAAAATTTGTAACAAACAGGAAATGGTGGAAATTCTCAGAAATTTAAGCAACTTGGGGAGGGGGGAGAGATGTTTTAGCTTGATTTTCTGCTTATAGAAAATATAGCAAATGAAGGAAAGAGTGAAAAACAGCAAAATAATTAGTTCACAACTGGGTACAAATCAGGAATTACAAGTTGGATAATGGAACATATTACAGGGCAATAATAAGTGGCATTGGGGAAAAAACAAAATATGGGTTCAGGAAAGTTATTCCCCATACTGCAGCTAAAGGTAAAGCAACAGCATTTCTCGATGACCTGAAAGAAAGGTTCACCATGGAGATCTTGAAATCCATGATGTGAACTTGCAGTTTCCAACACACACTAATGTCAGGGATCAGTTCAACATAATCATCAGTTCCCAGGAGATGCAAAGGCATCATGCTAGCTGAAAAAAAAAGAAATGGCATAGACAGTAAGTATGAACTAACTTTTCAAACAGTAATTGCTGGCTAAAGCTTGCCACGAAAAACTCACTTCAGTATCAAGATTTACAAGATATTTATTGTGAAGCTGGGTTTTTGCAAACTAGAATTAACAACAGTTCAGATGCTGGAAAAGGCTTAAAAAAAAACACAGTATTAAAGGTGCAGAAAATTTGGGGATTTCACATTAACCTGCAGATGCATAAAAATCTTGATTTTTTTTTCGTTTCACAAAACATCTAGAGTGAACACTGGTATTTTGCTGTTGTTACAAGGACAGAATCCAGACCTCTGTGAAACATAATTAAACAAGAGACTAATGTTGAATTTTCAATTGTATAGAATAAACATTATCATTTATCATAATTCTGGACAAGTATTTATGATTTTCCAGCTTGTGCACTGTCTACAATGTAACTAAATTGATGGTGAAACCATAAAAGGAAACTGCATTTTGCAACCCAAATGACATTAGGGACCAATTACAGAAATCCACAGACAAGAATGTAGAGTCTGCTCAGGAGAGACTGTCTCCATGGTTATAAACATCATGATTTACTCAATGGATAGGAACTGAAATTTTTCGTCCTTAGCTTTCCTATAACATGTACAGTCAACCCCCAATGAAGACAAATTGTTCAAACACAACACTTCTTTTGTTAGAATTGCTCTTTGAACAATGTTCCACACCTCATTGAGGGAAAGGAGGAACCAAGAATGCAGGAAAACTAGCATATGATTGTTGGCAGAAAATAAGTATTTCAATGTTCTACAAAATAATCTCTGCCAAATGTTGTCGACAGGCCCTTGTCTGAAATGACCTCTGGATACAAAGAATATAAATCATTTAAGGATTGAGACCATCAATTATCAGTCCCACAGGCAGTCATTATAACCAACATAATTTAGTATTAATAACCTCCTGACCACCACATTTCATTTCAATGGACCGAAAGATCTTGATAAATCATCGTCCCCAAGGTCTTCATACTCATACATTAAACTAGAAATTATCAATATCATGTAAGAATGGGGTTTAAATGTTAAAAGATGTTTAGTTCAAACAAATCTTTGGCAAGTATTATCAACAAAGTAAGCCTCTAATGTTTTGTTTTCCTCTGGTATTCCTGAGAATTAGAATGATGGATTTCAGGTAGAGATGCCTTCTAAATGTTCAAAGATTTAAAAATTCAGAAGGGATTTAATATAACAGCACAAGAATTTTGTCTCTTAATACCTAGTCACCAAGACAATCAGTAAAAATGTGAAAACTAAACACATTTAAGGAAAATGGAAACGACAATTAGAGTGGACTTAACTCATAAAAATGCCACAAAATCAATCAAGCTTATAAAAATTTGTCAAGGTAGCATAACATCATAAATGGTAAAATTATTAAGAGCTACAAGCAAAGATCGCTTCAAAAATGTGCAATGGCTGCATGGCACAGAAGCTGAATAAACTGTCAGAAGTTAATTAAACACTTGGAATACACTTTTTCGTCAGAAAGTTGTTTCTTGATGACCAAGCACCATTTTTTTCCAGCAACAAATACTGCAATAAATATATATTGATGAATTATTATTAGAGGCTATGCTTCAAAGAAAATAGCAATTGTGAGGACTCAAAGCAGGAAACCCTAGCCAGCACCATTACACACTAAAGAGAGAAAAAGCGGTTGACCCAAAAAGACTTGTAGAACCAATGTCAAGGATACCATAAGCAAGTGAGGAAAAGGACATGAAAGAGACAAGCTTTGTCAATATCTAAGGTGCCTCAACAGACTGAAGAGAAAATTGCCAAGTAACTGCAGTGCAACCTTTTTGCCATTCTGCACAAGTATCCTGTACAGTGGCAATGACAAAGTGTTGCACAGAAAGCAGAATTTGGTTGCTTTTGAAGATAGTATAATTAATTCCACTCCCACTTAAGCAGAGGTAACAGAAGGTCATACACACTTGAGAACGATTTATATAATCACACTGTTTGGTAAATGATAGTTTTTCAAGTTTTGTGGTTTTGAATTTTCGAAGATGGCTTATGACCACATCAAAACAGGGAAAAACAGTTTAAATATACACAATTAAACATGCATAAACCTTCTTCATGAATTTTCTTATTTGACTTTGTAGGAAATCCTGTGAGGAAATGCTGAAAACAAGTGAAACAATAGAACAGATGGTGCAAAAGTGAATGACTGGTTTCTTTCAGATTTTAGAAAGCTCAACCCAATTCAATAGAAACTCAGTTGTGGAATAGCACTAAAGAATATTCTTTCCTCTGACTAAGCATGAACCTAAATAGCCATTAACAAATCATTTAATTATTGAATATCCTTCTTCAATTTACCTAATTAACAACTTCCCATCAAATTTCACTCTTAAAAGCTAGAATGAACAAAGGACTTAACAACAATAAATATTGCTTGACATTTACTTACAACATTAATATATATCACAAAGAGATCTATCAGTACTCATTTCTGTTTTGAAATACACAGCAATAATTTTTCAGTGTAGAAAAGCTGATGATAAACTGGAAAAGTGAAAAATCTTGAAAGGTCAGACAAAAGAAACAGGAAAAAATACCTCCTGCACCAAAGGGCTCAGGTTTTGAGAATATGTCATAAGCAAAGCGAAACAAATAGAGGATGAAGGAAATGAGAAACATTCACACAAGCTAGACATACAGTCTCCAAGCAAATAAGGAATCTAAATAGCAAACATCTTACAATCATCTGCCATTTAATTTTTCTTTTAAGTTGAATCAATATTTTCCTGTTACAGGGCAACTTTACCAAGTTTCAGAAGTCTCTAAATTAAAATGTATTCCAATTTTCTGACTGTATACAACAGTTTATAATGTAAATCAAACTATTTCACCTCCATGACTTAAATTTTACAGCCAAAGGCTAGTTTAAGAATCACAACCTAAGCAGCTTTATTCCATTAAATATGGATCAGAATTTAGGTCATGTTTGGCAGAAAAGGGGAATCTTTTAAATCTTGAGTTCTGGACAAATACTCTGTTAATTGTTAAATTACTACAGCATTAACCTGTGCAGCATCTAGCCACAAAATGATGTAAGGTATACACTATGTCTTTAAAGAAATTCATTTAACACAACTCTCTCAGAAAGGCAGTGTCCATTATTAAGAACCTCCAGCACCCAGTGCATACCCTTTTCTCACTGATACCTTCAGGTAGGAGGTACAGAAGCCTGAAGGCACACACTCAGCAATTCAGGAACAGCTTTTTCCCTTCTGCCATCCATTTCCTAAATGGACATTGAACCCATGAACACTAGCTCACTCTTTTTAATATACAACTATTTCAGTTTTTTGCATATAAGTAATAGGAGCAGGAGTATCCGGCCCATCAAGCTTGCCCCGCCATTCAATAAGATCATGGCAGATCTGTCCGTAAACTCAGCTCTATCTACCTGCTTTTTTCCCATAATCCTCAATTCTCCTACTATGTAAAACTTAACAGTTTTCTAAATATATTTAGTGAAAAAGCCTCAACTGCTTCCCTGGGCAGATAATTCCACAGATTCACCATTCTCTGGGAAAAACAGTTTCTCCTTATCTCCATCCTAAATCTTCTCCCCTGAATCTTGAGGCAATGTCCCCTAGTTGTAGTCGCACGATTCTAATCTATTCAATAAATGTATACTGTAAATTGATTTATTTATTTATTTTTTCTTCTTCTATATTATATATTGCTTTGAACTGTTGCTAAGATAATAAATTTCACAACACATTTCGGAGATAGTAAACCTCATTCTGTTTCTGATTATAAATAGTTATTAGTTGCCCGAAACGAAAAGTAACTCAAAAACCAATAAACAAACTGTATATTATAATACAGCTGTGACTGTATACATAGCAAATAGGTTGTGAAATGTAGTACAAGAGCAAGTCCAGGGCAAATACAAAATATCTTTTGTCAACACACTACGCACACATACACACTGTGGTTGGATAAAACACATGATATTGCGTTGTTTTCTATCATGAAAAACATTGACAATTCTCTATTCACAACTCACAGGAAGGGTGGACAATGCTTTCACTGCAACTTACTTGTTTTTCCCCTATTGCTGCTCGCAATTTATTGAACATTTCTGACTTGGAAAATTTACAATTAATACTAATTTGGAAAATTTACTTAATTCAGAGGACAGCAACAAACTCCTTACAGTTACAATGGTGGGTGGCACATTTGCTAAGAATACAAAGGCCATGGATTCCCTGGAAGGCATGTGATTAAACAGAGGGACATTGTTGGATGTGTGGAGGACACATGAATCGTACACGTGCAAGTTAGTGACTATGGAGAAAGAAAGCCAAATGAAAGATGAGGCAGGTTCCTCAGGAAAAGAGCTGAAGAAATGATGTTAGGAGTACACTGGTCAGACCACAGTCAGAATATTGTGACAAAGTCTGGTCATCATTTTATGGAGTATTCCAAGAAATGGAAAACTATAGAAAATGCCTTCACTATAAAGATACACAAGTTTAAAAAATAAGTTAAAAGATTCACCATTTCTTCATAAAATTTTCCATATAAATTATAAAATGATTTAATAGATTTCACATGCAGATGTTTTTATGTGGAACTAAGGACTATTAGTACCAAATTTTCAGTAATAGAAAATTCAACAGAGAATACAGGTAAAACTTTTTTAACCAAGAAAACAGATAAAATGTTTAGCAAATAGAATCTTTTATCCTCCAAGTGATAAAATGTTAAATCCTAGAGTGCATAGGATTAAGATGACAGGTTTGTTTTGAAATTACGGAGAGTGGTAAGTACAAAGAATGCACTCTTCTGCCAGGCAAGGTAACAGAAGCAAGTACAACAGCAACATTTAGAAAGCAAATAATTGAGAAATACAGATCAGGTGCCAAGAGATGGGATTAGTTACACTGGCATCATGGTTGGCACATACATGATAAGCTGAAGAGGCCTGTTCTATACTGTGTTCTACCTTTTAAGTCAAAGCCAAGGACGGTGATGGTAGCATTCATCATTAATAATCGTTAATGTTGCTGTATGACAATGCGCACATGGCAGTTTGAGCACAGCTTTACAGCAAAGGCTGTTAAGATCCCGCCACTGTCTGTTAGGAGTTTGTATGTTCTCCCTGTGACCGTGCTGGTTTCCTCCTACAGTCCAAAGGCAGTCAGGGTGAGTGAGTTATGGGCATGCTATGTTGATGCTGGAAGCTAAGCAACGCTTGCGAGCTGCCCAGCAGAATCCTGGCTGATTTAACGCAAATGACACATTTCACTGTGTGTTTCAATGTACATGTGACAATCAAAGCTAATTGTTATCTTTACATAGAATATCAAGGGTTGTCACTAATTACTCTCATGTTGGATATGGTTACTGCCCAGCACTTGTGTGGCATTAATGAGCTTTATTACTGTCCAAATTGCACTGAATGCAGGTAAGAATGTATTGTTGCAAGAGGAACTGAAAATGCAGCCAAACAATTGCAAATATTAGCTATCACCCATAATTCTGAATCCACCATGGGAGGAGTTAATTCGTGAAGCAGCTGAAGGTTTCCTCAATTCCCACTGCCTTCAATTTTATATCAATTTCCTATATCATTACTCCTGAACTAAGACTAACATTAAACAATCAGCAACCAGTGGATTGTTTACTTTAAATACATTAAATCCACATGATTGGCACCAAATGGAAAATAAAATCACTCAAATACGGCATTGGCACGTGCTAAAATTGACATCAACAGTAGTCACTCTTACCTCAGCCATTTTGCTTACTTAGTGATCAGAGATTCTACCAATTACAATTAACTTATAAATACTTTGAATAGATACATTAAATCATCGGCAACAGTAACACATCAAATCAACACAATTGGAATAAAAAGGAAAGTTACTCAATTCAAAATTTTCTATTAAAAAGAGTCATAAAGATATTTAGTTTGCAAACAGCCCCTCGTCCATGTCAACCAAGTTTTCTTCCTAAACTAATCCCTTTTGCCTGATATCCCTCGAAAGCTTTCCTATTTGTGAACTTGATCAAATTTCTTTTGAAGATAATGATATTTGTCTCTACCACTTATTCCATACGCTAACACCCTATGCATGAACAGTTGCCCTCAATCCCTCTTTTCCCTTCACCCGATGCCTTCTTATTTTAGACTCCGCTACCCTGGGAAAAAGACAGTGGCCATCTCCCTTATCTATGCCTTTCTGATTTCACAAATCTCTGTGAGGTCACCACTTAGTTGCCTTCACTCCAAGGAAGATGGTGATAACTAATGATATTTATAAAGCACTTTTCATATAGACGATGTAGCTCAAAATTCTTTATATTGGGATGATGAGCAACCATGAAAATAAAAAAAATAAAAATAAAAATAAAAGGCAAAGTTATCAGTTAAACAAATGGGTTCTGAGCTGGCGTTGAAAAGTGTCAACTGAGACTGCATCCCTTACAGTTTTATGTATTGAATTCCACAGTTTAGGAGCATTGTTCAAAAAAAAACTGACCTGCTGATTATCTTTTGAGAGAGGTTGTTTAAATTTAAGAGACCAGTGGCAGAAGACTTGAGTGCTCAAGCAGGATTATAAACTGAAAGCAATTCTGTGATGTACTCTGGTCCCAGAACATTAAGAGCTTCAAAAACAAGTAAGAGAACATTAAAACAACACACACTAAATGCTGGTGGAACACAGCAGGTCAGGCAGCATCTATAAGAAGTACTGTCAACGTTTCGGGCCAAGACCCTTCGTCAAGAGAACATTAAAATCAATTCTAAAAGATAAAGGAAGCCAATGCAGAGTGGCTGTGACAGGAGTGATAATTTCCCTCATCCTCATTTTAGTTGCAAGTCTAACAGCAGCATTCTGAATGAATTGAAGTTTGTCATTAGATTGCTTTCGAAAACCAGTAAGGAGTGCATAGCAGTCTAGTTTATTTGATATAAAGGAGTGAATTCATTTCTCAGCATCATGATGTGCCAGAAACAAATGTACCTTAGCAATATTTCTTAAACGTACAAATA
Organism: Hypanus sabinus; assembly: GCF_030144855.1. Taxonomy (NCBI): domain Eukaryota; kingdom Metazoa; phylum Chordata; class Chondrichthyes; order Myliobatiformes; family Dasyatidae; genus Hypanus; species Hypanus sabinus. The sequence continues at coordinate 40,157,125 of NC_082716.1, read as the reverse complement.
TTGCTCTGACACTTTCTTTAGGTGGGATTTAAAATCAGGGACAGCAGCCAGGCTTGTTACTAATGGTTTTACAAGGAGAGCCAAGTTCCCAGGTTTATCAAGAAGTTTATCTCTTTTGACTTTTGGATAGTTCCAGTCAATCCAGTCTTACCTTACCACTCAAGGTTTCATGCCCAAGCAATAACCCCCATGAATCTATTCTGCACAATCTCCTAGCTGAATGACATCTTTCCTTTGGTATGGAACAAGAACTGCACACAATATTCCAGGTACGATCTCACCAATGCCCAATACAACACTCTATGTTGAATACTTCCTCCAACGAAGGCAAGAGCTCTGCCTCTGGAGGCACTATTCACTTGTATGCAGTTGATTTTGTACAAACATCAATTCCTGTTCGTCAGCTGTTTTTTCTACATCTCTTCCTGCATGAGCAAATTCATATTCGAACTTGAAGCATGCGCAATAGAAAGACATCCATCTCCATCCAGTTACTATTTGCCCTTGAAACAGCACTGTGAGTCTTAAGCTTTCTAAATACTGGTAAACATCTAGTAGATGTACTTTGAAGGAAGTATTATGCTTATCATTCATCGCTATTAAGCTATCATCGCACCATAGTTCTTTGTTGTTCACAGCACAGCAATAAAATGGTGCAATGTGTATTACCTTATTTAATGCTGAGCATGAGAATAATCAATAATATTAACACATACAGACATATTTTACTTAACTTTTTGCAGTTTCACAAAGTTTTCTCATTAAAAAACTTGAAGACAACTTTTGGCGCGGATGAGTTTTGAAAAGGTGTTAACTCCCTGCCCAGGTTTATACACAACACACTGCAAAGGCAGTAGAGCAAGCATGCCATGTGCTTTTTTTCTTCACTTTGCCTATCTGTGTTGCCACTTGCGTGGAACTCTGTACTTGTATCCTTAGGTGTCTTCTACAACACTGCCCAGGACACTGCCATTCACTGCATATATTCTGCTCTGGTTTAACTTCCCAAAATACACACACTTATCTCAGTTAAATTCCATCTGCCATTCCATTGTCCGCATTCCAGTTGATCCAGATCTTGTTGTAACCTTAGACAACTGCTTTCACAATCTACCATACCAGCAATTACAGCATTGCCCACAAACTGACTAATCTTGCCACTTAGACGACAAAAGGCAATTCTTTGCATTTTGCATTTTGAGTAAAATACACAAGGTTCAATGTCAGCGCACCTATTAAAGCTATCAGTTCTCAGAGTGCATCAAATTACAACTCATATGCAACTAAAGTGCATTTGCTTAAGAAGTGCTACTTAGCCTGATTTAAAAGACAACAAAGCAATAATTTTAATTTTTAAGGAATTCTTAAATATTCAATTTTTTTTAGTGATTCTGTTTAAGTATTATGCAATTAAATGGATTTTTCTCCCTCTACCGAAATTATTCATGGAAATTTTCAATAAGGAAGAAGGAACTTTCCAGTTAAATATGACTGTTAAGCTAACACTCCAATATGATATTTGTCATGTATCTTTTCTGCCAGCATGCAATGTAAGTGCAGTGAGATTGAAGTTAACGCTTGAACAACAGGCATCAAATCAGTTTAATTTTCAAATAACTGTACTTATTGGAACACATCCATATTTATCTTCTTGAAGGTATGTGTTTCAATTGTATACAGTCCTTGTGTAGACAGTCTGAAAAATGTTTATCAAATATTTTCACTGATTTGCATGCACAATTCAATTCCTTTAATTCAAAATCACACCCTCTCAGCCACCCACCTTTCTACATGTTCCATTTTCTCTTTTCTACTTCTCTGTTAATCCCCAAGCTGATCAGACACAAAAATGTCAGCTAACAACAAAAAAACTTTGTCACAGGCACTGGATTTTCCTGATTTCACATGCTGACAACAACAGGACATAATATAATGAAAATATTTATCAACTTTCAGAAATTATTCTTTTCTTAGTTACTTTTGCATTAAAACCTCACTACATCAGCCTCTAAGCAATGAAAAATGCTGAGACTTGTGACATAAATAGGTCCTGTCTTAAGATAAAGCACAAATGACTTACAATTTGAAATTTACCAAAAATAGCTTCTCAATTATTTTAGTATTAATTGAATATACAAGTAGTTGCAGTGTTAGTTTTCTGGGTATGGTCTCACTGGGTATTATTTTGGCCTTATTTAAGTAGGCTAATACTTGAATTGGAAGTTTCAGAGAAATTTGACTACTTTTGCTGAGATGAAAGGATTTAGCAGGTTAAATCCATAGATTAGATTTAAAGAGTCAAGGGGTATGGTAAACTATGTACACCTGTCTGGACACGCCCCTCTGCTGACTGCTCCTGTGGCTCCTCCCACAGACCCCTGTATAAAGGCGATTGGAGGCACTGCTCCTCCCTCAGTTTCCAAGATGCTGTGCTCCATTTTGCTGCTAATAAAAGCCTATCATTCGCCTCCCATCTCCGAGAGTTATTGATGATGCATCAATTTTATTAGCAGCAATTTTAAACCATGGAGAGCATTTTACGACCCGACAGGTTGGATATTGACCCTCAATCTCCGGAAGCCAACATCGCTTTTGAACTCTGGCTTGCATGCTTCCAATTGTACCTAGAGGAGATTCGTGTGACCGAGCCTGCCACAATGATCAGAGTTCTCTCCAGGGTCAGTACGCGGGTCTGCTTCCTGACCAGGGACCTGCCGACCTAGTAAGGGGCACTGGATGCCTTCAAACAACAACACCTGCGACCGGTGAACACCGTCTACGTGAGACATTGCTTAGCGACACGGCGGCAGTCGGCAGGAGAGTCGAGCGCTGAGTTTGACCGAGCCCTACGGACACTTGTGCGGGCCTGTGACTGCAGGGGATTGATGGCGGAACAGCATGCAGAGCTGCCAGTAAGAGACACCATCAGGTCAGTGTACGTGCACCAGCGACTGCTGGGACATGCCGATCTTACTTTACAGTCGGTGATCGAGCTGGCCAACAAGCTGGAGGCCGCTCTGCACGATGCTGACGCTGTCCAAGCACGCAATCTCCCGCTGGCCCCAGGGACGCCACAGACCCTGTAACCTGCCAGCGAATCGACCTTGGCTGCTACCAGTCGTGAGTCTGTGAAGTCCCCACAACCCGCCGGCGAATCAACCATGGCTGCTGCTAGTCACAAGTCCGTGCAGTGTTCTGCGGACTCGAAAAGAACCCCCAAAAACGCTGCCCGGCCCGAGAAGCTACCTGCTCCAGCTGTGGAAAGAAGGCCACTTCGCCAAGGCCTGTAAGTCCAAACCACGAGCTAGGACGAGCAGTGCCACATGCGAGGCATGGGGGTCACCATCTTGGTCACCGCCATCTTGCCTGCCCGCTTACCAGGCACAAAGACGGCGATGCAACTCTGGCCTCCACACCAAAACTCTGACCCTCGACCAAAGCGCTCCACACCAGCTCGCAAAGTCAATGATGGACATCCTGGTGGAGTGGCACAGGACTAGCTGCCTGTTTGACATGGGCAGCACTGAGAGTTTTATTCACCCAGACACAGTGCAACACTGTGGACTCGTGACACAGCTGGTAAGCCAGAAGGTCATCATGGCTTCTGGACCGCATTCCACAGACATCCGGTGGGGTTGTGTAGCGACATTAGTGGTGCAGGGCACAGAATATAGGAACTTTGCGTTACTGGTCATGCCTCAACTGTGTGCCCCTGTGCTACTGGGGCTCAACTTCCAGAGCCACCCGAAAAGTGTGACAATGGAGTATGATGGGCCACTCCCACCGATAATTATCAGAAATCCTCAGCTTTGTGGGACTTGGTCATATACCCTGCTACTGACCACACACACACACCTACCCGCACATCCCACCCAACACCATGTCAATGGCCACGCTACTGATACCACTTGCAGCCTCTCCACCCTCAAGATCCCTCCCACACCGCTGTTCGCCAACCTGACCCCCGACTGTAAACCTGTGGCAACTAAAAGCAGGACGTACAGCGCGGGGGACAGGGCCTTCATTCAGTCAGAGGTGCAGCGGCTGCTCAGGGAGGAGATCATTGAGCCAAGCACAAGTCCTTGGAGGGCCCAGGTGGTTGTTGTTCGAACCGGGCAGAAAAATAGGATGGTCGTGGTCTATAGCCAGACCATCAATAGGTTCACGCAGCTTGACATGTATGCCCTACCCCACATCGCGGATATGGTCAATCAAATATCTCAGTACAAGGTGTACTCGACCATAGACCTGAAATCCGCTTACCATCAGCTCCCCCTCTGCCCGGAGGACCACCATTACACCGTCTTCGAGGCGGGCGGCAGGCTCTATCACTTCCTGTGCGTCCCCTTCGGTGTCACGAATGGTGTCTCTATCTTCCAGAGGGAAATGGACCAGATGGTGGACCAGTGCCAACTGAAGGCCACGTTCCCATATCCGGATAACATCACCATCTGCGGTCACGACAGGCAGGATCACGACACCAACCTCCAACGATTTTTCCAAGCAGCCAAAGCTCTTAACCTCACCAATAACAGGGACAAGTCTGTGTTTGGAACCACCTGACTTGCTATCCTTGGGTATGTCGTGGAGAACGGGGTCACTGGCCCTGACCCTGACTGTATGCACCCCCTATTGGAACTCCCTCTTCCCACCACCCTCACAGCCCTCAAACGGTGCCTGGGCTTCTTTTCCTATTACGCCCAATGGGTCCCTCACTACGCAGACAAGGCCCGCCCCCAGTCAAATCCACCGCATTCCCACTCTCAGCCAAGGCCCGTGCGGCCTTCAGCCACATTAAAGGGGACATTGCCAAAGCAACGATGCATGTGGTGGACGAGACCATTCCCTTCCAAGTAGAGAATGACGCCTCCGACTTCACGCTGGCTGCTACCCTCAATCAGGCAGGAAGGCCAGTAGCATTCTCCTCTCGTATGCCCTTTAGGGCCCTGAAATTCAGCACTCCACGGTGGAGAAAGAAGCCCAGGCCATAGTGGAAGCTATTAGGCACTGGAGGCACTATCTCACCGGCAAAAGGTTCACCTTGCTGACCGACCAGCGCTCAGTTGTGTTCATGTTCAGCAACCAACAGCGGGCCAAAATCAAAAATGATAAAATTTTGAGGGAGAATCAAATTCTCCACCCACAACTATGACATCCTGTACCGGCCTGGAAGGCACAATGAGTCCCCTGATGCCCTATCACGGGGAGTGTGTGCCAGCGCGCAGCTCGACCGCCTATACGCCCTCCATGCAGATATTTGCCATCCGGGGTCACCTGACTTTATCATTTCGTGAAAGCCCGGAACCTCCCTTACTCCCTTGAGGAAATCAGGACGATGACCAGGGACTGTCAAGTCTGCGCTGAGTGCAAACCGCACTTCTACCGTCCTGAAAAGGCACAACTTATCAACGTCACCCGCCCCTTTGTGAGACTGTGTCAACTTTAAGGGCCCCTTCCCTCCACCGACTGCAATGTCTACTTTCTCAACATCATCGAAGAGCACTCGCAGTTCTCCTTTACTATCCCCTGCCCCGATACCACTGCCACGTCCGTCATAAAAGCCCTGCGCCAGCTCTTCACTCTGTTCGGATATCCCTGCTATATCCACAGTGATAGAGAGTCCTCGTTTATGAGTGACGAGCTGCTCCAGTACCTGCTGGCTAGGGGTATTGCTACTAGTAGGACCACGAGTTATAATCCCCGGGGAAATGGACAGGTGGAGAGGGAGAATGCCACTGTGTGGAAGGCCACACTCTTAGCCCTTAAGTCAAAGGGATTGCCGGTCTCTCGCAGGCAGGAGGTCCTCCCCGAGGCACTCCACTCCATCCGCTCCCTGTTATGCATGTCCACCAATGCCACCCCTCATGAGCGACTCTTTTCTTTTCCCAGGAAGTCATCCACCGGGACCACCCTACTGGCTTGGCTGACGTCCCCAGGGCTAGTGCTGCTCCGGAAACATGCGAGGAGCAATGAATACTCCCCGATGGTCGAGAGGGTTCACCTACTTCATGCGAACCCCCAGTATGCCTACATGGTCTTACCTGATGGACGGGAGGACATGGTCTCCGTCCGCAACCTGGCGCTCGCAGGAGCACCAGACCCCTACCCCAAACACTCCACAGTGACTATGAACCCCATACCCACTGATGTATATACCCACGAGACACCACGCACACCAAGCCCCACACAGACTCCTCACAACACTCCCATACTGGGCACCATGCACATACCTGAGGGATTACTGACGCCTAACGGGCTGGCACCTCAAGTCAGGCTGGAGCCAGCACAGCCACCATCACCAGTGCAATCACCACCAGTGCTACGTAAATCGCAGCGACAGATTCGACCACCTGATAGACTTAACCTGTAAATATACTTGTAAGAAACTTCGCCCCCTGGGGACTCTCTTTTAAAACAAAGGGGGGTGAATGTAGTAAACTATGTATACCTGTCTGGACACACCCCTCTGCTGACTGCTCCTGTGACTCCTCCCACAGACCTCTGTATAAAGCCGATTGGGGCACTGCTTCCCCCCTCAGTCTCCAAGATGCTGTGCTCCGTTTTGCTGCTAATAAAAGCCTATTGTTCGCTTTCCATCTCCGAGAGTTATTGATGGTGCATCAAGGGGGATGCAGGTTTTCATAATGTGCTCGGCTATATCCACAACTCTCTGCAGTAACTTGCGGTCATACACAGATCAGTTGCCTTACCAAGCCATGAGGCATCCATATAGCAAACAAGAGAGAATCTACAGATGCTGGAAATCCAAGCAGCACACACAAAATGCTGAAGGGATTCAGCCAGATAGGCAGCATCTATGGAAAAGAGTACAGTTGACATTTCAGGCCAAGACCTTTCAGCAGGACTCATGTTTCTTTCTCCAGTCCTGCTGAAGGGTCTCAGCCAAAACATGGCTGTACTCTTTTCCATAGATACTGCCTAAGTTCCTCCAGCATTTTGTGTGTGTTGCAGGCATCTATATAGAATGCTTTCTATCATGCGCCCATAAAAACTGCCAAGAATCAATGGGGAGATTCATTACACTCCTGAGAAAGTAAAGGTTCTGGAAACAGCACTGGGGACTCATGGGACTAACTCCTTCCTGCTTGCATAATTATATCATCCCCCTTCAAGTGTATCCATCCTCCTGGAGAAATAAGACATACACAGGGATTGGTTTAGAATGGCCTAGCTCATTTTACACTGTTCTACTTCAATGCACAGTGCAGAGTCAAGGAGTCACAGGGCAGTACAACACAGAAACAGACCCTTCAGTCCAAATAGTCTGTGCCAAACCATTTAAACTGCCTAATCCCATCGACCTGCATTCGCATCGTCAGATGTAATTATCAGAGCTGTGTGAACCGTATGCAAGACAAGCTTTTCAGTCTCAGTACAAGTGACAATAATAAACCAATTCCAATTTTTGTTGCAATCATTCTGTGAGTATGATTTTTCCACCTGTTGATAAAGTGGAATAGTTCTCCCAGTTCAGTCAGTAGTCCACAGATATTCACAAAGAGACTCTATAAGGTCAACCTGACTAAATAACTTAGTCATGCCCAAAATCCAAAGCTTCCATCAATGCTAAGTGATTCACTTAATTTTATTGTCTGTCTGCTTTAATGCAGTGGTTCTAGCAAAGTTGAGTGCCTTGCAAGGCCACATCAGAGTGATTCAACAACATTGCTGAGTGTCACGTGCTGGCCAAACCAAGGATGGAGGACTTATTTCCCTTAAGTACATTAGGGAATCAGTTGGCTCTGTACAACAGTATATTTTTGTTGTCATTATAATTAATATTCATTAAAGGCAGGGATAGTTTTTCTTTTGTTAGGAGAGTCTAAGGTTAGAGGAGACAGCCAGCAAAGTAAAGTGAGGCCATTGGCAATCCTAGATATTGAGTACTGTGCAGAGTACTGGTGTCCCTGTTTAAGGAAGGATGTCAATTCAGTTCAAAAAATTATTGACCTTATGAAAATGGCAGCGAAGGGTTCAGTGCCAAGTGGTCTATTTCTGCTCATACTCCAAATTCGAAGGTACATATTGTATATATCTTTAATATTTGGACTTAAAATAGAATAAGACAACTGAAAATTTAATTTCAACAATTTGCAAACATTTAATTGGCATACTCTCCACTGTACATCTATAGAAATCTGTCAAAGCTTTAGGTGACATGCTGAATTTACTCAAATTATGAGCAAGTGGAAGCATTGCTATACCTTCTTTGTCAAGGCTCCTACATGTTGATCCTAGTACAGAAATACTCATGCGCACGAACAGAAAAGACTACAGAGTGTGTGAATACAGTCCTGTCCATCATATGTGAAGCCCTCCCACCACTGTGTACATTTACATGGTGCTTTGCAACAAGGAAGCATCATCATCAAAGACCCCCATCATCCAGCCACACTCACTTCTCACTACCACCATCGGATAGTAGGCACAGAAGTCTTAGATCACGCACTACCAGGTTCACGATTGTTATTACCCAGTAACCATCAGGCACCTGAACTAGCATAGATAACTTCATTCACTGCTACTCTGAAGAGATTCTACGATCTACACTCACTTTCAATCTCCTTACAACTCATTCTCAGTATTATTTTTATTTACACAGCTTGTCTTGTTTTTGCACATTGCACAATGCTGACAATGCTTGTCTCAGTTTTTCTATAAAATCCTATTTTCTCCGCTGTATAGTGGAACTAGAAAGCTTGCAAACCCTGTAGAACTTTATTTATTTCTGCAAACATACGACCTAAAATGTGATCAGATCTTCTTGCAAGTCCTAAAACTAGATAAAGAGAACCCAATTAAATAACACAAAAATTATACTTGTTCATTTATTTATTGAAAAAATTATCTAATATTACATCTATTTGTAGGAAAAAGAATGTTAACCACTGGGGTAATGTCTTGTACAAAAGCTATTTGGGGTCAGGTGTTCCAATTAATGAGATGAAATTTTCTGGTGTGGGTTGTAAAGGTGCCCTGCCCTTTCAAAAAGACACACAAAGTCAGGTTACTTATCTTGCACTTTCAAGAAAGACCTGTTTATGTGCACCATGCCTCCATCAAAACAATTTACAGAGGCCCAAGAATTGTAGAGATGCATGAAGCTGGAAAAGGCTACTAAAGCATTTCTGAAGACTGAGTGTTCATCAGTCCACAGAAAGGGAAATTGTCTACAAATTGAGGAAACTTAATGCTGTTGCTAAGTAATGCTGTCCCTTGGTGTGGGTACCCTGCAAAGATCACACTAATGCACAACATGCAATGGTGAAGGAGGTGAAAAAGTGTGGTGAACTATGTGCCTGTCTGGACACGCCCCCGCTGACTGCTCCTGTGGCTCCTCCCACAGGCCCCTGTATAAAGGAGATCTGAGGCCTGACGCTCTGCCTCAGTCTCCAGGACATTGTATGATAGACATTCACTCCTGGTTCCTTCTTCCAGTCAATAAAAGCCGATATCTCGCCTTACGTCTCAGTGTGAGTTATTGATGGTGCATCAAAAAGAACCCAACAGTAACAGCAAAAGACCTGCAGAAATCCCTAGAACTTGCTAAAGTCTCTGTTCAGGTGTCCACTATAAGAAAAACACTGAATAGCATGGACACCATGGAGGAAACCACTGCTCTCCAAAAGAAAAAAAACACAAAATTGCTGCATGTCTCAAATTTGCAAAAGTTCTACAACACTTCTGGGATAATATTCTGTGGACAGGTGAGACAAAAATTGAACTTCTTGGCAGAAATACACATTGTTATGTATGGAGGGAAAAGGGCACTACACACCAATACCAAAACATCATCCCAACTGTGAAGCATGGTGGAAGAAGCATCATAGTTTGGGGCTGCATTGCTGCCTCAGGACCCAGACAGTCTGCAATCGTTGAAGGAACAATTAATTTAAAATTGTAACAACACAGGAGAATTGTAAGGTAGCAATCCATCACCTGAAACTGAATAGAAGCTGGATAAAGACAAGAGTAAATCAACAACGGAATGGTTTAAAATGAAGAAAATTCCTGCTTTGGAATGGCAAGTCTAAGCCCTGACCTTAATCCTACAGAAAATGTTGTAGAAGGAAGCTCACCATCATCCCAGAGTTGAAGCATTTTTGTAAGGAGGAGTGGCCTAAAATTGCTCCAAGCTAATGTGCAGGACTGATCAAGTTACCAGAAACATTTGGTTGAAGTTATTGCTGTACAAGGGAGTCACATCAGTTACTGAAATCAAAGGTTCACATACTTTTTTCAATGAATACATATAATATTGAATCATTTTTCTAAATAAATAAACTAACAAGTATAATGCTTTTTGTGTTATTTATTTAATTGGGTTCGCTTTATCTAGCGTATGAAAATCTGATTACATTTTAGGTCATATTTATACAGAAATAGAGAAAATTCTACAGGGTTCACAAACTTTCTAGCACCACTGTAACTGCCTGCAAGAAAATTAATCTCAAGGTAATATATGGTTACATATACATACATTGATAAGAAATTTTAAATACTTAATTTGCATACCTTTCATGTTGAAAATAAATATATTATGCAAGTACAAATACTGTATTTCAGTTTCCTGAAGGTTGCTGTAGCTAGGGGTGAAATAAGCTCCCTCTACCTATTCAATGCTCCCAATGTCATTTATCTCAAATAGCCTCTGACAACCAAGTGCAGCTCCAGCCTTTCACGTATGACTTCATTACTAAGTCCGACAGAACTGGCTCTGCTGACAGGAGAAGGGGAAGAGGCAGGTTACTGGCATCTTAAAACTTGTCGGTTCGAGCAGATGGGGGTCATCAGCCATGGTTGACAGCTCATTGAGGGAAAGGGAACTCTGAATCTCAAACCTCCACTGTCTTTCAGCAAAATCCACTGAAGGGAAGGCATCAGGAGCAAACCCAGAGGAAAAATCCAGAGCTGGAGTCCCAAAGGCAATCCGAGGTTGAATGCAACGCTGACTGACAACTCTTGCAATGCCACTGGTGCCAAACTGTATCTGTCTCTGCTGTTCCCATGGTTACATCGGTTGTGTGGAGAGGGTAAAAAAAACAGCCTGCTCTCCATATCATACTGCCCTGGCTTGCTTGTCACAAAGACAGGTGGGAAACAACATTCATGGTCAACCCCCGAGGGCCATAACGTCAACATATACAACCCAAGATTAATTTTCTTGTGGGTATTCATAGTAAGTACAAAGAAAAACAAAAGAATCACTGACAACACACTCCGAAGCTGGTTAACAAGTTGTGGGGGGGGGGGGGAAGAAGAGAGAGAGGGGGGGAGAGGGGGAGAGGGGGAGGGAGGGGGAGAGGGGGGGAGAGGGGGAGAGGGGGAGGGAGGGGGAGAGGGGGAGGGAGGGGGAGAGGGGGAGGGAGGGGGAGAGGGGGAGAGGGGGAGAGGGGGAGAGGGGGAGAGGGGGAGAGGGGGAGAGGGGGAGAGGGGGAGAGGGGGAGGGGGAGGGAGGGGGAGGGAGGGGGAGGGAGGGGGAGGGAGGGGGAGGGAGGGGGAGGGAGGGGGAGGGAGGGGGAGGGAGGGGGAGGGAGGGGGAGGGAGGGGGAGGGAGGGGGAGGGAGGGGGAGGGAGGGGGAGGGAGGGGGAGGGAGGGGGAGGGAGGGGGAGAGGGGGAGAGGGGGAGAGGGGGAGAGGGGGAGAGGGGGAGAGGGGGAGAGGGGGAGAGGGGGAGAGGGGGAGAGGGGGAGAGGGGGAGAGGGGGAGAGGGGGAGAGGGGGAGAGGGGGAGAGGGGGAGAGGGAGAGGGAGAGGGAGAGGGAGAGGGAGAGGGAGAGGGAGAGGGAGAGGGAGAGGGAGAGGGAGAGGGAGAGGGAGAGGGGGAGAGAGAGGGGGAGAGAGAGGGGGAGAGAGAGAGATGAATGAATGAATAAATAAATAAATAGTCAATGCATTCCACTGTATAAAAAAGGCTCTGAGCATAAACTAGGAAATTATAGGGCAGTGAGTTGTGAGAAAGTTACCGGAAGCTATTTTAAGGGACTGGATATACAATTACTTAGAGAGACATGGGCTAATTTAAGGATAGTCAGCATGGCTTCATGCATGGTAGGTCATGTCCAACCCAACTTAGAGTTTTTCAAGGAAGTTACCAGGAAAATGGATGAAGGCTAGCCAGTCGATTTTGTCTACATGGACTTTAGCAATTCTTTGACAAGGTTCCACATGGGAGGTTGGTCAAGAAGATTCGCTCTGTATTCAGAATGAGGTGATAAATTGGATTAGATATTGACTTCTCCCACAAAGCCAGAGAGTGGTAGTAGATGGATGCCTGCCTGAATGGAGGCCTGTGACTAGTGGTGTGCCACAGGGATTAGTAGTGGGTCCTTTGTTGTTTGTCATCTATATCAATGATCCAGATGATAATATAGTTAACTGGCTATGCAAATTTGCAGAAGACACCAAGATTGGGAGTGTAGTGAACAGCAGGAAGGCTATCATGGCTTGTGTGGGATCTAGACCCCAGCAGGAAAAAGTGGGCTGAAAAATGGCAAATGGAATTTAATGAAGACAAATGCAAAGTCTTGCACTTTATTAGGATAAACCAGGGTAGGCCTTACATAGTCAACGGTAGGACACTGATGAGTGCTCTAGAGCAAAAGGATCTAGGAATGCAGGTCCATAATTCATTGAAAGTGGTATCATGGGTAGATAGGGTCATAAAGAAAGCTTTTAGCACATTACCCTTCATAAATCAATGTATAAAGGCAATGGGAAGTTATGTTTTAGTTGTACAAGACATTGATGAGGCCTAATTTGGAGTACTGTCAGCAGTTTTGGTTGCCTACCTACTAGAAAAATGTGAACAAGGTTGAAAGCATACAGAGAAAATTTACAAGGATGTTGCCAGGTCTGGAGGACCTGAGTTATAAGGAAAGATTGAACAGGTTGGGACTGTATTCTTTAGAACATAAAAAAACTGAGAGGAGATTTGATAGAGGTATACAAAATTATGAGTGGTATAGATAGGCTAAGTGCAAGCAGGCTTTTTTCACTGAAGTTGGGTGGGACTACAACCAGAGGTCATTGGTTAATAGTGAAAAGGTAAAAAGTTTAAGGGAAACATGAGGGGAAATTTCTTCACTCAGAGGGTCTTGAGAGTGTGGAATGAGCTGCCAGTGCAAGTATGAGCATCAAGCAAACTTAATTTCAACATTTGAGAGCAGTTTGGATAAGTATATGGTTAGCAGGGATATGGAGGGTTATGGTCCTGGAGCATGCTGATGGGAGCAGACAGTTTAAACGGTCTTGGCATTCACTAGATGGCGTGAATTGTCTTTTCTGTGGTGTACTTCTCTATGATTCTGACTCCTAATAAATAAATAAGCAATAAATAAAGAGATGATGAGATGAAAAGTCTTTGAAAGTGAGTTCATAGATTGTGGGAACAGTTCAGTGATGAGGCAAATGAAGCTTAGTGGGGTTATTCGCTCCGGTTCAAGAGCCTGATAGTTGAAGTGAAGTAACCGTTTCTGAGGCTCCTGTAACTTCTTCCTGATGGCAGCAGCTGGAAAAGAACATGGCCTGGATAGTGGGAGTCATTGATGATGGATGCCGCTTTCCTGCAATAGTGCTCCTTATAGATGCACTCAATAAGTGGGGGAGTGGTGGTTACCCATGATGGACTGGACTGTATCCCTACTTTTTGTCGGCAGTTCCATTCAAGGGCATTGTTGTTCCATACCAGGCTGTGTTGCTACCAGTAAGTACACTCTCCAACACTGATTTATAGAAGTTCATCAAAGTTTTAGGTGACATGTCCAATCTTCGAAACCTTTTAATAATTCTCAGAAATTTTTAACAGTGAGAAATTTAAATTTACTGACTCTCTCCACCTCTGATCCCCTGATGAGGGCTGACTATTGGACCTCAGGTTTCTTCCTCCTGTAGGAAATAATCAGCTCCTTGGTTTTGCTGATGTGTGGTAGATTGTTGTTGTGGCACCATTCTAACAGATTTTCAATCTCCCTCCTATTTGTTGAATCGTCACTACCTTTGACTTGAGGCTTGAATGCTATCCAGTTGTGCAAGGTATTGAAGTCTAGGTTTTGAAGCTTATTGATTATTTTTGAGGGGGTGATGGTGTTGAATGCAGAGCTGTTGTCAATGAAGAACATCCTTATGTTCACTGTCACCTTCACTGTCATCATGCTCCAGGGTTGAGTAAGGTGCCAATGAAATGGTATCTACTGTTGAGCTGTTGTGACATAGGGAAATTGGAGCAGATCAAAGTCACTCCTCAGGAATTGATCTGTTTCATCACCAACCTTTCAGCGCACTTCATTACAGTGGATACAAGTGCTACTGGATGATAGTCATAGAGGCAGGTTACTACATTCTTCTTGGGCAATGGCACTGTTTAACCAAAGTCTGCTTGAAGCAGTGGGTACATCAGATTGCCTAAGATATAAGTTAAAGATATCAGAAAAAACTCCAACCGGTTGATTAACCCAGGTCTTTGTACTCAGCCAGGTACACTGTCTGGGCCATGTGCTTTCCCTGGGTTTACCCTCCTGAAGGATGCTCCAACTTCAGCCTCAGAGACTGAAATCACAGGGTTGTTGGGGGCTGTGGAAGTTCATTAAGGTCTCTCCATGTTTTGTCAGTCAAAGTGAGCATTAAAGCCACTGAGCTCAACTGGGAGTGAAATATTGTTGTTGTGACAAATGATCTTATCAGAGGAAGATTGAAAATCTGGCTGAATAGTGCCTGAACAATAACTTCTCATTCTACATCAGCACTCAAAATCAGGACCTGCAGAACATCTTTTGTAGCTTGGGATTCTATTCTACTGAATAACTTTAATAATTAATCCAAGCTGAAAAACAAAACCCAAAGTCATTAATCAAAATCTTGACAGATATAACGTTCTACTAGGCAGCAAAAAAAATTAGTTTTCAGTAAGAACAGTCAGCAAGGACCAAATAATACAAAAGGGGAGAAACATTCCTTGGCAATACTGGCCTTCAATTAGTTTATCTATAATCATTACACTCAAGTTTTCACAAACTCATCCAATAGACCATAACTTAGTCTTTAGTTTACTTTTAAAAAGGTTTGACAGAAGCCACTCCTGCCACAAATTGAGCTGGCATTCAGAGATGGGTACAGTGAATCCTGCATCTCTGTCACCAGTCTGCCAGAAAAGAAGAAATAAGTTTCAGAATCCAATCTGCAAAAAGGCAATAAAACCACATTAGGAGTTGATGTATTTGTATCCAAAACTTTAAGTGACAAGTTTTATTTTCTCAGATTCTTTTTTTCTTTGACAGTGCCTCAGAGTCAAGAATATCTTGTTTCTGCTCCAGTTTTGCGGTTTTGATGTAGCCGATGAGGTTGGTGTTATCTCGAAGGAGATACTTGATGTAGAAGGCAGGAAGTACACTCCTTTGGCCATTTATGCTAGCTATTTAGTTCTGATGAATGAATTCGAAATTCTCAAAGCCATCTAAAATGTTCCCTTTGACATTAGGCATTCCCATGAGTCAATGGGGACTTTTTTCCCCAGAACGTTTTGAAAACATCCATTTGTATCTTCTTATTAACCTGGTAATCTCTTCTTCAGACAGAATTTGGATGACAGTGCCTGTTTTAGGAGTCTGTGTGTTCAGGCATATGAACAATGCTGCTTGACAAGGAAAAGGTGAGCGAGTGTAATTCACACCCCTGTACTAGGGAAAAATGCTACAAATTGTTCAGCTATTCCTGCCACCCAGCCAGTGAATCATCCATCAGTGTCTTCTTATATACTTGGTAATCGCTTCAAACAGAACTTGCATGACAATATTTGTTTTAGGAGTCTGCGTGATTAGGCAGAGGAACAATGCTGTCTGACAGTCAGAGTTGAGTGAGTGTAATTCACACCTTTGTACTAGGAAAAAGTGCTACAAGTAGTTCAACTATTCCTGCCACCCAACCAGTGAATCTTCTGGATTAGCACAGACTGGGCTGGTGGTAGCTTGCCAGTGCTTTGTTGGGCCTATTGTAAATCATCTCAGGAGGAATGGATTATTACTGTCTTGTTGACTAAAACTTTTGTAGCACGATTAAATAGTTGATTAACAAATTCGCTTCTTTAGATGTCCAAAAGGATGAGTTGCTACATTGTGCCCATCATCAAAGAGAGGTAACACCCGAAATAAAGAAAGTAGCTCATATTTTGCAGAGCCCTGCATGGATCCTATTATTAGAGAACAGTGTTTTACAGTCAGTGCAGGTTGGAAGAAGCTTTTTTTGTAGAATTCTTAGTCTGATTCTCCTGCATGCTTCACTGAAGAATGACTCTGAACATGGCCTGGAAACCAAATGCATATGTAAGTGTCAGCTGCCCACTGCAGTTCAATTTTTGGGGTGGATTTAGTTTTGGAATTTACAATTCATCCTGTAAATTAGCTGAGACCTACTCCAAGAATTACAAAATGAATTCAGTCCATATAGCTGTGCAAGGGCACAATACAGTCGGCCCTCCTTATCCATGAATTCAACCAACTGTGAACCACGAAAACCCAAAAGTGCTCTTCCAGCACTTATTCGAGCGTGTACAGACTTTTTTTCTTGTCGTTATTCCCTGAACAATGCAGTATGACAACTATTTTACATAGCATTTACATTGTATTAGGTATTATAAGTCATCTAGAGATAATTTAAAGTATACGGAGGACGTGAGTGGGTTATTGTGGATCTGGATCAAAAAAAATTATAAGTTCTCTTACTAATTAAGTAAATCGGAACAGGTACATCTGGTATTATTTAGTGTCAGTTAGTCAAACATTTGCATTCGTATATAGCATATATTTTACATTAATTGTTTTATATGTATAGAAAGGTATGTTTCAGCACGGGGCTCGGGAAGTTCCCGAGTTCGATCTAGTGACAGATCGCTATCGAGTGCGCTCTCCACTGTGCCGGGTTGATGTGGAGGATCTAAAACCCAAAACCCTAAAACCCAATAATTAAACCACGGCATTGCTTAGTAATAATTGTAGCTTACATCAGGGCACAGCCTTTCTCACTTTATCCTTTAAAATTGTTCCGATCATTGACCGATGTAGCCTAACACTTTTCCAATGACCGATGGCGTTTCACCTCTTTCTGATCACTTTATTATTTCCACTTTATTTTCAATCGTTATCATGATTATTTTCATGAACAAAAACACTGCAGATTCAGATCTCTGCCTCTGGGTCCTAATGTCCACCGCACTGAGACAGGTTAAATAAAGTCTTGGGGTCCGCTGGGTCCTAACGTCCACCGCATAGAGACAGGTGAAACCGGGTGGGTGGGGGATTGGGGATGAAGTAAGAAGCTGGAAGGTAATAGGTAGAAAAGGCAAAGGGTTGGTGAAGAAGGAATCAGATTGGAAAGGAGAGTGGATTATGGGAGAAAGGAATGAAGGAGGGGATCTAGAGGGAGGTGATAGGCAGCTGAGGAGAAGAGGCAAGAGTGGGGAATAGAAGGAAACGGGAAGTGAAAGAAAACAAAACAAAAAAATTACCAGAAGGAGAAATCAATGTTTATGCCATCAGTTAAAAGCTACCTGGACAGAATATGAGGTGTTGCTCCTCCATCCTGACAGTGGACTCATCGTGGCAGAAAAGGAGGCCGTGGACCAACATGTCAAAATAGGAACGAGGATAGAACTGAAGTGGTTGGCCACCAAAAAATTGTGCTTTTTGCAGATGAAGTGGAGATGCTCAAGAAAGCGGTCCCCCAATTTACATCAGGCTTCAGTAATGTAGAGCTGCAGCAGGAACACTAGATACAGGAGATAACTCAAACAAAACTGCAGGTGAAGGTTTGCATCATCCAGAAGGACTGTTTGGGGCCCTGTAAAGAGGTGAGGAAGGAGGTAAATGGGCAGATGAAGCATTTCTGTCACTTGCAGGGAAACATGCCAACAGGGAAATTAGTTCAAAGGTTCATTTATTTTCAAAGTATACAACTTGAAATTCTTCTTCTCCAGGTAGCCATGAAAACCAAGAAAGAAAAGACAGGCAGCATGATCAACCCCAAACACTCCCCCTTCCCAAACAAAAAAATGAACAAAAATGGAACAGACACATGAATCCCCAAATTCCTCCTCCCCCACAAGAAAACAAAAAGAATCATGCAAGAGACACAGAATATAAAAAACTAAAAGACTGAAAAGAAAGTTTATAGTCCAAGTCCACATCCAATATGCAGAAAACCTGGGCAACATTCACAGGCCCAGCGGCAGACCTTTCCCTCTTCTAGCAGAGCCATCAAAAAAAACACAGCCAGCGCTCATCCTTTGCACTCGTCTCAATGCTTCAATCACCCTTGCTGCTTTGAACAGCCAACAATGGAACCTTTAATCGGCAAAATAGAATTTTTTAAAATGGCTTGCGTCCCTGTCCCTCAGCCTTTGCACACACTGTCTCCCAGAATCTTCTCAGAGACTGCAGAGCACTGAGCACCTAAACAATCTCCAAGTTTCTGCATTTGCCTTGATGTTTTAATCTCCCTCATCACTTTAATTAGTGAACAATGGAAGGCTTCATCAGCGAAGTTGAGAGGAACATTGTCTCACAGTTTGCCTGCCATGATGTTCCCACACGTTGTCTTTACCTCTCTGAAACTCCTCAGAGACGGCAGAATGCTGGAATACCTAAATGATCCCCAAATAGCAAATCATCGGGTCCAACAGATCTAGAATCACATCCATAACAAAAAAAATGTAAAATGCATAAAAATACATAAAATACATATAGCTAAATATATGGGTTCATGAGATGTCGACTAAAGGAACGTTGTACGCAGGCACCATCTTGACTGGATGCACAAGTGAGCAGGGAGGAATGGACAAGGGAATCACAGAAGGAGTGATCGGTCGTTTTTATACTTACCAGTGAATACCAAGCAAGCTTGAATTCTACAATGGACCACTAATTAGTGTTACGATATGGCAACAATGAATATAGAATTGAGACAGGTTTTTTTTATAACAAATAAAACCTTTATTAAACACTGCTCAAAAAAACTGAAAAGTAAACAAACAACTAATTTAACTGGAAGTGAACTGCTCAAGCAGTTCTTAAAATGAGAAATGCAAACATAGTTCTTAAAAGTAGTAAATACAAAAGTCCAAATGATTTACACAGTCAGTTAGGAGAGATTTTTCTAGAAGTAACATATTCCTTGGCATCACGACGTTACTGCTGATCCCAGCCAAAATATGCCTTGCCCGAAGGATTTACGGCGAAGGAAATAAAACGGCTTAAAGGCACTGACCTTTCCTTGGCGAAACCCTGCTCCAGTCCTTTCTGCTCTTTAGCAGAGACAATCTTGGATTGCAGGTTACTAATTCCTTTCAAATGAAGATTAAATAAGGTCGAACCTGTTTTCTCGACCCTTCAGGTTTTCTGTACTTCAATAAATTCTTCACTCTCCGACTGGACTTTAACTGGCAGCGATTTTCAGAACTGCCGGCACAATGATTCTTACAGTAGAAATTAAAATTCCACTTTTAAATGAAACTGCATCATGAAATCAAATAAGCAGCAGAACGGAGTCACCGATGAATTAGGCCACTGACCTACGTTACAGGGAGGGTTCTCCTTTTATACCCTGTTGAAAGAGGCCACCACGTGACTTCTCACTGGTGGGAAAATTACATCACTCCACCATCACAAGACTATTACATCATGGTCATGTGAAAGTCACAAGATACCCACGGGTAGGTAACATTAGTTATTCCTAATTTGCAGGAAAATGTTCAGCAAAAGAAAGCTGTCATGACTATAATGTTAATAACAAAACCATTATTCATAGTTTATTGCTTTGTGAATGTAGACACATGCTTTGTTTCCATTCAGAATAGAATACCAGTAATGTTTTGATAAAAATAGAGAGTGAGCCACCATGCCACATAAAGCAAAGAACAGTTACTGCTGCAAATCTGCAGTTAGGACTACCTGGTGTGTCGCTACCAGATGATAGCAAAAAGGCATCTTCAACATGTTTACAAAATATCCTAATCATTTTGCTCTTCCACATCTCAGAACAGTGTTGCACTTACATCCACAGTGATGAAGTCAGTGGCTGATGAGGATTTAGTCTACTCCACAAGACAATGGTTCTTCTAGGGCAGATTCTGGTCATAAGACCCAAAGAAGGCTTAATACCTTCAGAAGTCATCACTGTTCCTGTGACTTACAATTTTGCCCTCTTGGTCTCCCTCCTCCTCTATTCATCTATGCAAGAAGATGATGGAGAAACAATCACCTAGTGGATATTGTCATTAATCTATAATTGAAGGTGGAGAGATCCATTACCTTTTGCTATTATTTTTTCTTTTCCCAAATGTGGCAATTCTATCTTAACCATCCCAAAAATGACACATTCCCAGATAGTGCCTTATCAAAAATCAGTGCTCCTTTCTCATCAGCTTCTTTTAATTGTCCTTCCCACAATTTTTTATATTTTTCTGAAGCCTATGCAAGGTAACAACACACAGAACACTTACTTAACAGTTTCTTGATGTTATCTATCAACCAAAAATTTAGCAAATAGCCCCTCGCATCTCTACCCAAGATATTTGTTGATCATGAAAACTCTAATAATCTACTGTAAGATAATTTAGAAGTACAAATTCTATGTCATCTATTTCTCCAAGTAACACTTGCCACACTTCCTCTCTATTCACGAGGACTCATGGTTTCACAAATCCCTTCCCATGTATCTGGATCAGTACAAATTTATTATAATACTTTACCATAAAACATCTAAAAAATAGTGAAATAGAAGTGTGAATAGAAATAACATACAATAATTCAGAAAATCTGATAGCTAGTACCAAAGTCCTAGATTATTATTTCACTACATATGGACACTTCTTCCAATTACACCAAGCAGATTCCTTGCTGTTTAATCCTACAACCGTTCGTACATTGTCCAGTTTATCCAAGGCATGTACATACATTTAACCTAAGAAATGCCTCAATCTGCTTAATGCCAGAAAGTTATATTTTCTCACTTACCCTAGGAAACAACTATTCACCACTCCTGAGCACTTAAATCCAAATCCAAATCCAAATTCATTTTTTTCCTATCAATGAAGCTTACTGACTTTTTTCTTGAATGTTGACTCCCTACATATGTCATGAGCTGCAAGTAACATAGACTCATCCATCTCTTGCTGTCACCATTTAAGCAGATATCCAAAACCAAACATGCTACCAGCTACGGCTGTTTTTGCAGGAGAAGAACTGTGCACAACTCCATCTTATCTTACATTTTTAAACAAATGCAAGTGAGAACTCAGTGTATGAGGAGACATGAGAGACTGCAGATGCAGGCATTTGGAGCAAGAAACAAACTGCTAGCAGAGCTCTGCATATCAGGCAGCATATATAGGAGAAAAGGTATAGCCAATGTTTTAGGTCAAGACCCCACACATCCTGATGCAGTGTTTTGACCCAGAACTTCAAATATCCTTTTGCAGCTTGACATGCTGAGGTTCGACAACAGTTTTGTTTAGTTCTTGGTTTACTGAAGTCTCTCAATTTGACACAGGCATTCACTTTTTCACAAAAAAGGAACTCCTTCAGTGTGAAATCTAAAATACAAACCACCATATGGAGAAAATAATTCACACTTCAACTATGAATGACACTTGTCCAGGACTCAATGATGAAATTGCTGAAAGCAGAGTTCACATGTGCAAGTTTGAACCACATTCTATTAAGTGTCAATGTCAGAAGCACTACTGTCTGTTCGCTGCTTTCTCATCCTTGCACTGCAAGACTGCTGCCACGTGCCGAAAATAGTATTTTAGAATTAGCCCTGCTTTGATAATCAGTTGAAAATGTTTGCATATTTTTCAAAGAAATTATATGTTTTCCCATCATGAGAAATTTCAATTTGTCTGAGCTTGTTTGGTTAACACAAAACAAAAACAACCTCAGTTTACTTTGCTCTTTTATGTAAGATTATCATGCAAGTCTGGTCTTGCTTGTGAAAGTGCAGTCAGGCGTATACTCAATTACTAAGCCTGGCAACACTTCCTCAGTACATTCATCTACAATAAGCTTATCTTCATACAGCTCTCTATAATCTTGATGGTGTCTCACTTCACAGTGAAAGCCACTTGATGCTTCAAAGCATTCCATACTCATTTAACAAACCTATTAGCATTTAGAAAATGGGATTCTTTGAGCCCTTGTCATTAAATCACCCGGATATAAAAATATATCTTGTATTCGGGTTTGAAATAGCTATTGCTCATCATTTCTTTACAAGTCCTAAGACAGCATTCTCTGTTAAAAATGCTGGAAAGCAGCCAGATACGATAAGCCCAAATTTCATAAGCATTTTTAAAGTTCTCAGTTGCTTCAGGAAATTCAAAATATCTTATAAAATATAACATGACTAATCATTGCCCGTTTTTTCATCATTCAAGAGCTCACAGTTCAAAATAAATGTTATTATCAAAGTACATATATACCATACACAACCCTGAGATTAATTTTCCAATGGGCACACACGGCAAATCTATAAACAATAACTACAACAGGATCAATGAAAGATCAACTATAGTGCAGAAGACAAAAAAATTGTGCAAATGCAAACATTAAAAAATGAATAAATAATAAGAACATGAAATAACAAGATAAAGAGTCCTTTAAGTGAGATCATTAGTTGTGGAAACATCTCACTGGATGGGCAAGTGAGTGTAGTTAACCCCTTTGTTCAAGAACCTGATGGTTGTGAGCTAGTAACTGCTCTTGAACCTGATGGGGCAAGTCCTGAAGCTTTGTACATTCTACCTGATGGCAGCACTGGGAAAAGAGCATGTCCTGACGGTGAGGATTTCTGATGGTGAATGCTGCTTTCCTATGACAGCGTTTCATATACATGTGCTCAATAGTTGGGAAGGCTTTACCCAGGATATATTGGGCTGAATCCACCAGCTTATGTAGGATTTTCCGTTCCATACCAGGCCATGATGCAGCCAGTCAACACACTCTCCACATCTACAGAAGTTTGTCAAAGTTTTAGATATCATGCTGAATCTCCAGATTCCTAAGAAAGTGAAAGTGCTGCCATGCTTTCTTCACATTGCACTTACATGTTGGGTCCAGGACAGATTCTCTGAAATATTAACACCCAGTAATTTAAAATTGCTAACCCTTTCCACTTCTGATCTTCCAATGGACTGGCTCATGGACTTCTGGTTTCCCTCTCCTGAAGTCTACAATCAATTCCTTGGACTTGCTGAATGAGAAGTGGTGTACCTGTGCTGATGGGGATGGAGGAGGAGATGTTTTTGCCATTACGAACTGACTGGGGTCTACAAGTAAGAAAGTCAAGATCCAATTGCACAAGGAGATATTTAGGCCAAGGTCTTGGAGTTTATTTATGAGTTTTTAGGGGATAATGGTAACAAATGTTGATCCATTAATTGCATCCTGATGTATGCACCTAAGATGGCACCTGCTGTGGACCTATTGCTCCAGAAGGGAAATCGGAATGGATCCAAGTTGTCTCTCAGGCAGGAGCCGATATGTTTCATCACCAGCCTCTCAAAACACTTCACTGCGGAAATAAGTGCAACTAGGCAATTGTCACTGAGGCAGGTCTCCACACTCTTCTTGGGCACTGGTATGATACAAGCCTGCTTGAAGCAGGTGTGTACCACACACTGCCAAAGCAAGAGGTTAAAGATCTCAGTGAACACAGTTGGTCAGCACAGGTCTTTAGTACATGGCCAGATACCCCATCCAGTCCAAATGCTTTCCTTGGATTCACCTTCTCGAAGGCTGCCCACATGTCAGCATCAGATACTGAGATCAAAGAATCATTGGGAGATGTGGGGATTTATGATGGTTCCTCCATGCTATGATGGTCAAAGCAAGCATAAACGCATTGACCTCATCTGAAATGTCTCCCATGTTGCTTGATTTAACTTGTAGGAGGTGAAAGCATTCAAGCCCTCCCACAGCTATGAAACATCCCTCATTGATTCTAGTTTGGTCCAGAATCTCCAATTCACCCATAAGGTGGCTCTCCAAAGATCATACCTGCACCTCTTGTAGCCGTCTTAGTCTCCAGACTTGATTGCCTTTGATCTGGCCCTCAGCAAATTTTAGATCTCATGGTTCACCCAGAGCTTCCAACTGCAGAAGACTGAACGATTTAGTGGGGACACACTCATCACAGATACTTGGTAAACCAGCTTCTTATTTTGTTTTTCAAATCTTAACTCACACAACCAACAGACAGAAATGCCAGTCAAAACTACTTTTGCTATCTGCTGAAATGAACGATACCTTAAATGAAACAAAAGATCCTGAAAGTCTTGACAAGATGGAGGGGTTGTCTCTGCTTATGCAGAAAATCTGGAACATGTGTGTTATGTTTTGTAACTTCAAAACATAAAAGCTAATTGAAAGGAAAACAAGAATGCCAGGAGTGCAAGTGTAACTTCTTTTTTACTTTTATCACGTGGTGGCATATGCCATTTACATACTTTTACAGATAACCCACAAGGCATTATGCAAGTACAATGACTGCTTAATCAAACATAAAATTTACAATATTACTCACATATTACTAAAATATTAAATACACAGAGTAGTCAATATTTTAGAACTAAATGAGAGGTTTCTGTCAATAAATAAGACAGAAGGTGATTTCTTTTCCCTCTTACAAATTGCTTGAATGTCTTTTGACTGGAAAGTGATACGCAAGGAATTGGATGAAACAGCTGAATATTTAATGAACAACTTTATTACTTAAAACACATAATTGCTATAAAAATAATTTTTAAACTGTAAATTATATCAACCGAGATGATGACTTCTGAAACAAATAGAACTTTGAATAGGCTAAGTTGAACATGATGATCCATGCTTAAACATTTCAGAAGAAGACTGTGCTATTACTAAATTAATTTGAAATACAATTCTCTAAAATAAATTTAACAAAGGCAATTTCATTCTAACATTTCATAATGAAAACTCACTCTCCAATCACTTAGAGGAATACATACTTCACATGGAAATTCTTCAAAAATATCGAGAGCAACACAGAATTGATACCAGGATACCAGAAAGGTGTTCATTCTTTTTGGTAAGATATCAAAGTTGATGGTTTGCAACAAAATCAGACTTCATTCACAATGCTTAATGTCATAATTTTAATACAAATAGGAACATCCAGTGCTACTTCATCAGGTCACTTCAATAATATCCACAACAATTCAAACAAATCAGAAAAATTAGAGATCAAGTAACATTTTATAATAAAAAGGATGTTTTGAAGCAATATTGAGAGGAACTCAAAAGGCATTAGTCAAAATAACAAGTCCAACAACTTTTTATTTATATATATATACACACACACACACACACACACACACAATTTTATATATATATATATATCAGTTTTCATTATCTTTCAGCATAGCTACTTATAACCACAAGGTGGCAGCTTTATTTCATTTTTCAATATCTCATGACAAAAATTACATAAAGAACAGAATTGATATGCAAATGACATTTGCTCTTGTGGGGTAAAAACTTAAACTGGAAACATTAGCCAGTCATTCAACCTAAAGATGGACTGAAACTTTTTGCCAAAGATTTTTGTCAAGGGTTGCTGTTGCTTCAAACAACAGCAGAAGCAATGTCTATGAATACATTTTTAAACTGAGATTGTTACTTGATAAGGGGATGAGGGTTATTGCATGAATCTGCTTTGCCATACATTTAACAGTGTAGCAGGTATGAAGGGCTGAGGGACCTACTCTTGTTCCTGATTGATAAGTAGGAAGCCTCTAAAAATTCTTTAAAAAATGCAGGACACAAATACGGTTGTTGAGAGGCTCTTCAAAGCATACAAAGAGAATACAAAGAGCATACAAAGTATGTGTTTCAAGCATATGGTAAGTCCGTTTTCCATTCAGCAAACATTAACTAATCTTTAGGCATGGAAGAAACATACTGAATATGCCATGGCCTTTCAATTCAGTGTTAATATCACGATTCTCTCTTTGGTTTTGGGTCAACATGTATGACCAAGAGCTAATCAACAAAATGAAGCAACTGCCACCACCAAGTCAGATGTCTTGATTCAGAGTTCTCTAACCTCAGGCAGTTTTACACAACTCAGCATTATGAAATAATCTGCCAATCTGAAGCGAAGTCCCAGCAAAAGTTACCAGTACAACTTCCAAAAAAGTGAAAATATTAACATTTTAGCAGATGTGCAATTATTCTTAAATAAATCAACATTATAAATATGGTCAATGAATTACAACTTCAATGAAATTGTAAAGTTTCAATTTTTGGTAACTAATGGATCCTGGTCAAATCGGTTATTTACCTGAGTAGTACAAGTTGCTCAACAAAGAAATTTGTGCTCATGAATCACATTGATTTTTCTTCTGCTTTGAAGTGTATTTTTTTGTTCATTCAGCTGCGGCTGAACTTTTCAGTTCACAATCTTTAAATAGCTTTCTCTAAAACAGCTGTGCACATGCTCATAACTTTGGACAACTAAAAAATATCATAACAGACTGTATTAAGTTAAATCATGCAGGTGAAAATTTCAATAAGTTCCACTCTGAATGTTCTAAAATGCATTTAAATTGTTCTGTTGACAAATATTTTTTTTCTAATACTAGTAGTTAGAAATAAGATTAAAAGCCAAGTAGACAACTTGAAGAAAACAATTGTAACATGTTTAAGAGGTATAACCTAACGCAGAAATTATTTTCACCGATGCCCTCAAAAGGTATTATTGACCTACCATGCCAGCAGTTAGAGAAGGAGCTGACTGCCCAAATGCCTGATTCCGCATTCGCACCAAATTGGAGGATTCAGCTGATAATCGACACGTGGATGGCCCATACAGCAAATGTTTACCTGGTTTTTAAAAAATACAAAACTTAATGCAAAACAACAGCAAATATAAGGAGTTTAAAGTATTTAATTTCATAGTCAGCTCTTTGTAATGTTCAAAACAGACAAAAATGGCTCTACTTCATAATCTTGTCATGAAATGACTTGTGCTTTCTTGTATCACCTTTCTCTGCCAACTATTCTGTCACTACTGCTTTAATGACGAAACTCCATACATTTGTGGCCAGTCTCTACATTTTCTGAACTATTTCCTTGTCATATACAAATTATTGGTTTATTCCCCAATGAATACAATGACACTTAAATCAGTACCTTATACTTGTTTTATTTTAAATGCTTTTGACATTAACTAGTTGGATGGAAATCTGCATTAGAATTATACAGTAGTGATTTTGAAAGCTGTTATTTCATGCAGAAGAGATGATGCAGGAAGCAAAGTAAAAGAGACATGGTCAGCAGTGGAAAGGAGAACACGATAAAATTGCAAACCAAAAAAATACTGTCACATGAGCTGATCATCCTTTCCACTATCTATCTTTAGTTAGCAATTTTTTCAAAAACTCAACCTAATCTCAACTTTTTGACTGGAAATACTTAAACATGAGTTAGCTGATGTGTCTTTTGTAGCTGGAATCTTTCCCTTAATTTTAAAGATAAAGAAACAAAATCTTAAAGCAGAGGGTTGAATTAAGAGAGATTACTTGAACTGCTCTGAAAATACAAATTAAATTCTGATGCAAAATAATCAATAGATTTGAAACAACGCAAACCCCAGGACACCCCCCAAAAAATGAAACAGTCTTAGCAAGAAGTGATATAGGATCAGAAGATGTAGAACCCTTGTCGGTAGAATTAAAAAGAGGGTAAAAGTACCCTGACGGGAATTACATACAGCCTCCAAATAGTAGCCAGGATGTAGAGTACAATTGAATTGAATTGACTTTATTACTTACATCCTTCCTATACATGAGGAGTATAAAATCTTTATATTACTTCTCCATCTAAATGTGCAATTTATAGTAATTTATAATAAATAGTATGTACAACAGATTAGTCAAAATAACATGTGTCAGCATGAGTTAATCAGTTTGATGGCCTGGTGGAAGAAGCTGTCCCAGAGCCTGTTGGTCCTGGCTATTATGCTGAGGTTCCGTTTCCCAGATGGTAGCAACTAGAAGAGTTTGTGGTTGAGGTGACTTGAGTCCCCAAAGAACCTTTGGGTCCTTTTTACACACCTGTCTTTGTAAATGTCCTGAATAGTGGGAAGTTCACATCCACAGATACGCTAGGCTGTCCTAGGCATTATGCCTTTCTCACCACACAACCGGTATGTACAGACCATGTGAGATCCTCAGTGATATGTATGCCAAGGAACTTAAAGCTGTTCATCCTCTGAACCCCAGATCCATTGATGTCAATAGGGGTTAGCCTGTCTCCATTCCTCCTGTAGTCCACAACCTGCTCCTCTGTTTTTGTGACATTGAGGGAGACGTTGTTTTCTTGACACCATTGTTTCAGGGTGGAGACTTCTTCTCTGCAGGCTGCCTCATTATTATTTGAGATCAGGCCAATCAATGTAGTGTCATCAGCAAATTTAATCAGCAGATTGAAGCTGTGGGTGGCAACACAGTCAGGGGTATAGAGAGAGTAAAGGAGGGGGCTTAGGACACAGCCCTGTGGAGCACCTGTTTTGAGAGTCAGAGGTGAGGGAGCCCACTCTTACCGCCTGCTGACAATCTGACAGGAAGTCCAGGATCCAGCTACACAAGATAGGGTGAAGGCCGAGGTCTCTGAGCTTCTTGTCAAGCCTGGATGGAATTATGGTGTTAAAAGCTGAACTGTGGTCCAAGAACAGCATTCTCACATAAGCATCCTTCTTCTCTAGGTGTGTAAGGATGGTGCGTAGAGCTGTGGCTATTGCATCATCTGTCAATCGGTTGTGTTGGTAGGTGAATTGTCGGAGGGTCCAACATGGGTGGTAGCAAATTACAATGGGAGATAAAAAAGAAACACAAGAGGAGCAAGCAATGTTACAGTTTTCATGAGGGTCTTCAACATGCAGTAAATTGGGGAAATCAAGTTGGTGCTGGATTCCAAAAGATCTTTATAGAATGTCTACAATATGGCTTTTCACAGAACGAACACACACACACACACACACACACAGTTAAATTAAAAATAATGCAAAAACAGAAAAAATAAAAATAGTGAGATAATGTTCATGGGTTCAATATCCATTTTGGAATCGGATGGCAGAGGGGAAGAAGCGGTTCTTGAATCTCTGAATGTGTGCCTTTTTGCTTCTGTACCTCCTTCCTGACAGAAACAATGAGAAAAATGCATGTTCTGGTGATGACTATCCTTAATAATGGATGCCGCTTTTCTGAGGCACTGTTCCTTGAATACTACAGAGACGAGTACCCATGATGGAGCTGACCAATTTTACATCTTTCTGTAGCGTCTTTCGATCCTGTGCAGTACCCAGTGTCCCGCCCCAACCCACTCCCATGACAGACATTGATGCAGCCTGTCAAAATGCTCTCCATGGTACAGCTGTAGAAGTTTGAGTGTTTTGGGTAACAAGCCAAAACTCTTCAAACACCTAATGAAATATAGCCACTGTCTTGACTTCTTAAAAGATACATCGAGATGTTGGGACCACGTTAGATCCTCAGAGATCGTGACACCCAGGGACTTATGGATTCATACTGATACATTCTATAAATGGAAAAAATTTAAATAAATTTGGTTTAATTATGTAAAAAATGATTTCAGTCATCAATTGATTCACAATGGATAACAAACAGGGATTTTTAATACTTGTGAATCAGATGCAATAATTAATTTAATATAGACTATTGGCAAACCAATCTACAAAAACATAGGTTCGGAGTCTGGATAATGCAAGTTCTTGAAAGTTTGGAGCAGGATAATGTGGAAAGGATGATGCCTCTTCTGGGGAAATCAAGAACTTGGGGTCAGACCTTAAGAATAAAAAAAAAGCCACCCATTCAAGATAAAGATGAGTCCTTTGTTTTGCCCTTCACAGAGTCCAGAAGCTTTGAAGGCAGAAAAGATTTATATTTGAGCTAAGCCCTAATAGCCCTTTGTGCAACTGGATTCCCAATATCCTCACTTGCAGACCTCAGTCAATTTGGATTGGCAATAGCATCTCCTCCACAATCAGCATCAACACAGGTGCACCGCAAGGCTATGTGCTTAGTCCCCAGCTCTTCCCATTTTTAAATACAGTTGGCCCTCCTTATCCACAAGGGATTGGTTCCAGGACCCCTCGCGGATACCAAAAAATGCAGATGCTCAAGTCCCTTATTCAACCTATCTCAATGCGGTGGGCCTTAGAACCCAGCGGAACCCCAGACGTTATTTAATCTGTCTCAGTGCAGAGGACATTAGGACTCAGCGGCGAAGCTCTAAATCCGCAGTGTTTCTGTTCACAAAAATAATCACGATCACAATTGAAAATAAAGTGGAAATAATAAAGCGATCGGAAAGAGGTGAAACGCCATCAGTCATTGGAAAAGCGTTAGGCTACAGTCGGTCAACGATCGGAACAATTTTAAAGGATAAAGTGAGAAAGGCCCTGCCCTGATGAAAGCTACAATTATTACTAAGCAATGCAGTGGTTTAATTATTGAGTTTTGGGTTTTTGATCCTCCACATCAACCCTGCACGGTGGAGAGTGCACTCGATAGCGGTCTGTCACTGGATCGAACTCAGGAACTTTTGTTCCCGACCCCAGCGCTGAAACATACATTCTTAAGCATTTTATATGCATAGAAAGGTAAAATATATACTATACACTAAGACAAACGTTTGCCTAACTGCACTAAATAATACCGGATGTACCTGTTCCAACTTACTTAGTAAGAGAACTTCCAATTTTTTTCAATCCCAATCCACGATAACCCTCGCATAGCCTCCTGTATACTTTAAATCACCTCTAGATTACTTATAATACCTAGTACAATGTAAATGCTATGTAAAATAGTTGTTATACTGCATTGTTTAGGGAATAATCACAAGAAAAAAAGTCTGTACATGCTCAAACAAGTGCTGGAAGAGCACTTCCAGGTTTTTGCGATTTGTGGTTGGTTGAATTCGCGGATAAGGAGAGCCAACTGTAGTATCAGTTCCATGGATTTTTGTCAAAAAACCAGTGCTTTTTGTCACTTACAGTTGGCAAGAAATAAACAGCAAGACAATTAAGAACTGCTTTGCTTACTGCTATTTCAAATATTCATGGTTGGAGATACCAGAAACAGCCAGGAGTGAAAATGAAACAATTTTGCTACTTCAGCAAGTTAGAAACTACAAAGAATTTGAAGGTATTGACAATCATCTTGAATGTTACAATCAAAATGAAGATTTGGAGGACGTAATCATTGAAAGCATTGTATGAAGGCAGTCCATTATCTGCACTAGGTATCTGTGCTGATTTTTTTCCCCCATTTACAATCAAAAGAACGTTATAGCATACACAGAATGAATTCCTCCGTCAATAATTATTTGGAACTTTATAGTACTGTAGCTCAATAGCTCAATGGTAATTTGTCTTTTTTTAATACATTTTTAACTATTTCCATTAAACATAGGCGATTTGGGGCATCGGCTTAATTGGACCAAAATATACTGGTCCCAATGTGTCCTAATTAATTGTATTTTATCACTCAATATAGATGGCACAGTGGTGTGCCTGGTAGAGAAAGGATCCTGATTTTCACTGTTGATTGAGTGGATTTTGCATATTGTCCCTTGGCCAATTGAATTTTGTCCAATCTCCTCTCACATCCTAAAGATACACGAGTTAGTATGTTAAATTATCAAACACAAAAGTCGGCAGATACTGGAAATCCAAAGCAACACATATGAAATGCTGGAGAACCATGATCAGGCAGCATCCATGGAAATAAATGGTTAACATTTTGGGCTGAGACCGTTCCTCAAAACTGAGAAGGAAGGTGCCAGAATAAAAAGGTGGGGGCAGGGGAAGGAGGTGAGCTGGAAGGTGATAGGTGAAACCAAGAGGGCAAGAAAAGTAAAGGGCTAGAGAGAAAAGAATCTGATAGGAGCATGGACCATATGAGAAATGGAAGGGAAGGGGACCCGGGGGTAGTGATTGGCAGTTGAGAAGTGAAAGGGCAGAGGAAGGGAGAGGAGAGTTTTGTTTTTTTTTAAACTGATGTAAAAATTGATATTCATGCCATCATGTTGGAGTTACCCAGACGGAATACAAAGTGTTGCTCCTCCACCCTGAGTGTGGCCTCACCTTGGCACATGTCAACATGGATCAACATGGGAATTGCAATTAAAATGCTTGGCCACTGGGAAGTTCCACTTATGATGGATGGAGTGGAGATCAAGTTGACATTATTAATTGCCCCGAGGATGTAGGTGAATGGTAGAGTCTGGGGGTGATTGCTAAGAATATGGGAATTACATTGGATTAATGTAAATATGGGTCTGATAATCAGCATATCCTCAGGGGGCTGAACAGCCATTTCGATGAAGCAAACTAATGACATAGAAATCAAAAACATTCTGCTGGATAATGAGATCTGTTTGGTCAAAACTTCGAACTCTCACCAATTACACCACTACAGAATGTTTCTAAACCTCTTGATAGTATGACTAGAAACAGATAAAGATTCTCCTTATCTTGTACTTGAAGTACAAGTAGGATATAGAAAATCCAGTGAAATGGTGTCATGACAACATTTCTCTTGATGTCAGCAAGTCAAAAGAGCAGATTATTTCGGGGGGGGGGTATACATGTTCCTATTTATATCAACAGTGCTGAGGTTTGAGAGATTCACATTCTGAGAAGTGAACATCACTGTCGTGGTCCAACCACGTAAATGTCAAAAGCACCTCCACTTCCTCAGGAAGCTAAAAAAATTTTTAAATTGCCGTGATCCTTTTGATTTTTATCAACTTCTATCAAAGTGCTATAGAAAGCATCTAATCTGGATGTTTCCCCATAAATCCACAAAATGGCAGAGAGTTACAGTGATGTTATAAAGTTTCTGACCTCTGTACAATTTTCTCTATTTCTGCATAAATATGACCCAAAACATATCAGATCTTCATGCATGCCCTAAAGCTAGATAAAGAGAACCAAATTAAATAAATAACACAAAAAAATCATACTTGGTCATTTATTTGTTGAGAAAAATGATCCAATATTACATCTATTTATTGGGAAAAGTATGTGAACCTCTGGGGGTAATGTCTCCTACAAAAGCTATTTGGAGTCAGGTGCTCCAATAATGACATGAGACTAGAGGTGAGATTATAGAGAAGCCCTGCCCTATAAAAAAGTATCAGAGTTAAGTTACTGACAGAGCCTGCTCTTCTCAAAACAGATCTGTTATGTGCACCATACCTCAATCTAAACAGCTTTCAGAGAACTTTGGAAGAATTGTAGAGATACATGAAGCTGAAAAAGGTTACAAAAGCATTTTGAAATACCCAAGTGTTCATCAGTCCATAGTAAGAGAAATTGTCTACAAATGGAGGTACTGTTGCTACTCTCCCTAGGAATGGGCATCCTGCAAAGATCTCACCAAGAACATAGCTTGCAATGCTGAAGGCGATGTACAAGTACCCAATGGTAACAGCAAAAGACCTGCGGAGACCTCCAGAACTTGCTCAATTCTCTGTTCACTATAAGAAGAACACTGAACAAGAATGCTGTTCATGGAACGACACCATGGAGGAAACCAATGGTCTTCAAAAATAAATATTGCTGCACAGCTCAAGTTTGCAGAAGACCACTTGTATGTTACACAACGTTTCTAAGACAGTCTTCCGTGGACAGATGAGACAACAGTAGAACTTTTTGGAAGAAATGCACATTGTTATGATTGGACAAAAAAGGGCACTGCACACCAACACTAAAACCTCATCCTAACTGTGAAGTATGTTGGAAAGAGCATCATGGTTTGGGGCGGCTTTGCAATTGTTGAGGGAACAATGAATTCAAAATTGTATCAAGATATTTCACAGGAGAATGTCAGGGTAGCAATCCATCACCTGAAGCTTAATAGAAGTTGGATAATACAACAAGACAATGATCCAAAAGAGAGTAAATCAATAACAGAATTAAAATAAAGAAAATTTGTGTTTTGGAATGGCCAAGTCCAAGTTCTGACCTTAATCCCGATAGAAATGGTGTGGAAAGAAGTTCATGCAAGGAAGCCCACCAACATCCCAGAGTTGAAGCAGCTTTGTAAGGAGGAATGGCCTAAAGTTTCTCCAAGCCAATGTACAGGACCGCTCTACAGTTACCAGACACATCTGGTTAAAATATTGCTGTACAAATAGGTCACACCAGTTACTGAAAGCAAAGGCTCACATACTTTTTCCAAGAAATACATAACTTTTCTCAAGTATAATGCTTTTTTCTGTTATTTATTTAATTGGATTCTCTTTATCTCGTTTTAGGACCAGATGATCTTCAAGTATACTGTGTCCACCTGGGTGAGCTGTATAAAGATATGTCAGAGTTTTCAGGATCTTCTCTCAATCCAAATTCTAGATTGGGTAATAAATCCATCCTTGAGCACTTGTAATGAGGAATTAACAAAAAGGATGGAGGAAGAAATATTTCATTACAAAATGACTTTGAGCTGAAGTGGAGGTTCAAAATAAATCACCAAGACATTTGATTGCAGAAAGAAATCTCTAAATACTATACTGCACTTTGGATAAAGATCAAGATGTTCTTTATTGCCCTTCCAACATCGTATTTTGCAGAGCGCAGTTTCACTAGCAGTCTTCCAATGCCTCTCAAAGCAACAAAACAGGGTCCAAATTACTGAATGTAGGGATCTGAGACTCCTTCTCACTGGCATTCAACCTGAAGTTGAGAAGCTGATATCAATGCACTTTGATGTGTGATGAGCAAACCAGGTGGAGATGGGGTCCAGAGTTGACCCCCCTGTGAACTATGCTGCCAACGAGAGAGAGAAGAAGAGGGGGAAGGCCTCCTGCTGCAGATTCTGATAATGAGAGAGAGAATGATTTAGCATTATAGCTTCTTCGATAATTGTTTACTTTTGCTCCAAGGACACTTTTGCCAACTTGTGTAGATTCCTGCTGAGGCAGCAAGGCGGTGCCAGGTTATGGGCGTGATGGACGGCTGGTACCCCGACAGGGGAGATAAAAGCAAGTCTGCTGAGACACAGGCAGCCATGCCACGGGACACTGAAAGAGTGTTGTGTACCCACAGGAAGGTGGGGTTTGAAGGATCGATTTGGGGGGAATCGATCAGAGGCTCACAGTGTGTGAAGGCAGACCAGTGGGGGCTTGTGTGTGTGTCCACCCTCGCCTGGGTGACGGTCTGAAGAACAGTCTGGCCTGGTACGGAGGGGTCACAGTCAGTGACCACAACAGGACAAGAAGACAACAGAAGGTTTGCCTGCTGCAACTGCTCACCTCTCGCTCTCTCTCTCTCTCTCTCTCTCTCTCTCTCCCCCCCCCCCAACGGTACAACAGCAACTACCTCGACAAACTAAACTGAATTGAACTCTGCATCATCTTAAGACTATTCATTTACCCCTAGACTTCGATAAAGCAAACACGAGGAAATCTGCAGATGCTGGAAATTCAAACAACACACACAAAATGCTGGTGGAACACATCAGGCCAGGCAGCATCTATGAACGGAAGTTAGAGAAGTCAATGTTCATGCCATCAGGTTGGAGACTACCCAGCCGGTATACAAGGTGTTGTTCCTCCAACCGGAGTTTGGATTCATTTTGACAGTAGAGAGGATAGACATATCAGAATAGGAATGGGACGTGGAATTAAAATTTGTGGCCTCTGGGAGATCCTGCTTTCTCTGGCGGACCAAGCGTAGGTGTTCAGTGAAATGGTCTCCCAGTCTGCGTCGGGTCTCACCAATATATAAAAGGCCACACCGGGAACACCAGACACAGTATACCACACCAGCCGACTCACGTGAAGTGTCGCCTCACCTGGAAGGACTGTCTGGAGCCCTGTATGGTGGTGAAAGAGGAAGTGCAAGGGCAGGTGTAGCACTTGTTCCGCTTACAAGGACAAGTTCCAGGAAGGAGATCGGTGGGAAGGGATGGGGGGGACGAGTGAACAAGGGAGTCGCGTAGGGAGTGCAGGATTCAAAATGAATCCAAACTCCAGTTGGAGGAACAACACCTTATATAACGGCTGGGTAGCCTCCAACCTGATGGTATGAACACTGACTTCTCTAACTTTCGTTAATGCGTCTCCTCCCCTTCTTACCCCATCCCTAACATATTTAGTTGTTTGCCTGTTCTCCATCTCCCTCTGGTGCTCCCCCACCTCCTCTTTTTCCCGAGGCCTCCCGTCCCATGATTCTTTCCCTTCTCCAGCTCTGTATCACTTTCGCCAATCATCTTTCCAACTCTTAGCTTCATCCCACCCCCTCCGGTCTTCTCCTATCATTTCGCATTTCCCCCTTCCCCCACTACTTTCAAATCTCTTACTGTCTTTCCTTTCAGTTAGTCCTGACAAAGGGTCTCAGCCCGAAATGTCGACAGTGCTTCTCCTCATAGATGCTGCCTGGCCTGCTGTGTTCCACCAGCATTTTGTGTGTGTTGTTTGGACTTTGTTAGAGCTTGATTTTGATTCCTATATCTACACTTCTGTATAGATCCTTGCTAACCTGTTTTATATATATATATATTTACATTTTATAGTACTGTATTATTTAGTTTACTAATAAACACTTTTAGTTACAGTACCACCAGACTCCAACATATTATTCCATTTCTGCTGGTTTAGTAACCCGGTCATGGGGAACGTGACAGCACCAAGCCCATCCATCACATTGAAAGGTGAGAGAGCAAAGTATTGAAGAGTTGGACTCCTAATGTATGCTCTAAGATTGTTGAGAAAACTATTTTTACTATAATTAAAGAAAATTTATTTGCAGCTTTAAATAGATCTTCCTAATGTATGCTCTAAGATTGTTGAGAAAACTATTTTTACTATAATTAAAGAAAATTTATTTGCAGCTTTAAATAGATCTTAATAATATTTGGATTTCTTTGTCACTGCTTTGATTTTGTAGTTCTGACTTTCTTTCACTATGTATCATGAATCAAAATTCTTTATAGATTTTTAAGTAATGGCCAGAAAGGGAGAGGAGTGTGTTGGGGATGTGGTCTGGGAGCCAAGGAGTCAGTAATCTAAAAAATGTTTGGCAACTACTGTTTAGAATCTTAACAGTCTAGTTCAGTTGCTAGAAGCACATTTTTTCTCGTCTTGAAGATAACCACAAAGAACCAAGACACCTCCACTGTCCTATTTGGAAAATATGTAATCAGTTTAAGTTTTTACTCCATTTGTTGGCAGTACATTTATATAAACCCTGCTTTAAAAATGCAGCCTTCAAAATAGTAATACCTGCTTATCACCTCAATCAATCACATACAGCATGGAGATGCTATTATAACTGAGGTCAGTGTTGTAACTTAGCAGTGGGTAGGCGGTGACAGTGATGGCTGAAAAAAAATGGTAAAGTCACTGCGGTGGGGGGCAAATTATGCTGCGCAGATACAATTTTTCTTAACTAACATAACTATTAGAGAAATTTTTAAACCTCATACACTTAATTATAACTGAAAACATTCAATTTTGCCAAATAATTGTAATATTGGTGCATTCAAAAATTCAATTAAACACACCAAATCCATTAAAGGAAACATGCTATTTCTGAAATTACTGCTTCTAGACTAACATGCCTTTGTCAATATGCTCATCTCAGATCACTATCTTATGATAAAAATTACTTTTCAGTCAATTTGAAAACATTTTGCATTTATTTGATTTATTTACATTTCAAAATATGGAATTATATAAATTTAGCTTGGATGTGGACTTTAGTTGCCATGGACTGATTGGGCCACAGTACTTGTTTCCATGCTATATGACTTCATCTCTAACAAGTAATTCCCAATATTAAGTATATCATTAGTGGTCAAAATCAGGCACCTCATGAAAAATCAGAGCTTAAAACTTATTCAAAATGCTGGTGAAACACAGCAGGCCAGGCAGCATCTATAAGGAGAAGCACTGTCGATGTTTCAGGCCGAGACGTCGATAGTGCTTCTCCTTATAGATGCTGCCTGGCCTCCTGTGTTCCACCAGCATTTTGTGTGTGTTGTTTGAATTTCCAGCATCTGCAGATTTCGTGTTTGCGCTTAAAACTTAGTGCTTATATTTGCTGCCCCAAGGAACTGGTAATTACCAAAACATGCATTGTACAGTATTCAGCAGAATACTTAACAAATTAGCAGCAGTTGATATTACTCTGAAGCTTAGAGTATTTGTCGATGAAATGAAATGCTTTTGCACAGTTTAAAAGAAGAGTTTCATCCATTATGCTGGGAGGCTGGTCAAGAAGGTTCAGTTGCTTGGCATTCAAGATACGGTAGCAAATTGGATTGGACATTGGCTTTGTGGGAGAAGAGGGTTAGTGGTAGTAGAAGGTTGCCTCTCTGACTTGTGGCCTATGACTTGTGGTGTACCACAGGGATCGGTGCTGGGTCCTTTGTTGTCCTTGATATCAATGATCTGGATAATAATGTGGTTAACTGGATCAGCAAATTTGTGAACGACACCAAGATTGGGGATATAGTG
The DNA here is from genome assembly GCF_030144855.1 of Hypanus sabinus. Taxonomy (NCBI): domain Eukaryota; kingdom Metazoa; phylum Chordata; class Chondrichthyes; order Myliobatiformes; family Dasyatidae; genus Hypanus; species Hypanus sabinus. The sequence continues at coordinate 40,118,553 of NC_082716.1, read as the reverse complement.
GGCAGTGAGGAACAAAGGTAGAGAGGAGAATGAATACAGGTATACAAAACGATGAGGGATATAGATAAAGTAAATGCAAGCAGGCTTTTTCCACTGAAGTTGTGTGGGACTACAACCAGAGGTCATGGGTTAAGGGTGAAAGGTGAGAAGCTTCAAGGGAACATGAGGGGAAACTTCTTCAGAAGGTTGTTAGCGTGTGGAATTAGCAGCCACACACTGTTTAAGAAAAGTTCAGATAGGTACACAAATAGTAGGCATACAGAGGGCTATGGTTCCTAAGCAGGTCAATAGGAGTAGGCAATTCAAATCATTTTGGCATGGACTAGATGGGCCAAAGGGCCTGTGTCTGTGCTGTATGTTTCTAAAACATTCTTCTCCCATTGGATTGTTTTTTTCCCCAATGTTGCACTGTTTAATTACAACAATTTTTCTAGATACAGGATATTCCAAGATTTTTTTCCCCCGAGATAATAATTTTCTGTGTGTTTGTTTAAATAATTACATCCTAAAGTCTTTTATTGCAAGAATTAAATCAATTCTTCACCTCCCATTGCAGCACCAAAGCTCCCTCTTCGAAGTTTTGCATCATCTTCACTGAATTGGTGTAGGACTTTAGAAACTTTTCCTGATGAACAGTCAAGATCGGGATTGCTCAATTTCCTGAAAAGCCATGGAGAGGATCCAGAAAGCTCTGCCTGTCAAAAGAATATTTTGTTTTTATAATCAAGTATGAGTCCAGCATTTTTCAATTCAATTATCACAACAAGCAAACTCACATGCCATGGAGCAACAAGTCTTTTTAGAAAAAAATGTCAATTTTGATTAGATTGAGATATCAATTGAAGAGATTAGAATTAATTGAGATCAATAAAAGGCAGCAGCAGTAATATCTATACATGTAACAGAAATGGATGCGTTTGTCATGATGTGTTAATTGGAGAAGACACATAAATTTATCCTATGCATATCAGTTTTAGAAAAGACAGTAATAAACCAGAGACATTTTTAATCAAGTGGGATTGTTCCTGGCAGTAGGAGTGAGCATGAATGTAAAAACAGATGCAGTCACAAACAGAGGATATTGCACAAGTTACTCACCACAGTACAAGCTAGCGTTGTTAGATTTAAAGGAATGACTCTGCTGTCCATTATTGCAAAAAACAGATAAATGAAGGGTGTAACCACTGTGTCCTCAACACAACTTAAAATGGGTATTTGTGCCTCTACTTTCTCTTTAACAATAAACTTAGAAACTCAGATATGATGCAAATTATTAAAGGGTTTTATTTATGCATATTAATCTAATAATCAGATTTACTTCAAAATAAACTTATTATTAAGGTACATATATGTCACCATATACTGCCCTGAGATTCATTTTCTTGTGGGCATTCATGTAAACGTAAAGAAACGCAATGGAATCAATGAAAAACTGCTCAGACAGATAAACAACCAACATGCAAAAGACAAACTAAATTCAAAATGGAAAAGATAATAATAAGGGTGTCACGGTATCACAATGCTATTACAGCTCGGGTGGAGTTCAGAGTTTAATCTCAATGTCCTCTGTAAGGAATCTGTATGTCCCTCCTGTGAAGTACATGGGTTTCTCCCATTTCCTCCTACAGTCCAAAAGGCATGCCTGGTAGGTTAATTAGTTATTGTAAATTATCCCATGATTAGGTTAGGGTTAAGTCTGGGTTGTTGATGGTTGCTAGACAGCGCATCTCGGAGGATCAGAAGGGCCTATTCCATGATGTATCTCTAAATAACATAAAGTATAAGTAAAATAAATATTCAGACCATGAGACAAAGAGTCCTTGAAATTGATTTCATATGTTGTGGGATCAGTTCAGTATTGGGGTGAGTGAACTTATGCCCTCTTGTTCAAGAGTCTGCTCGTTGAGGGGTAATAACTGTTATTGAAACTGGTGGTGTAGGACCTGAGGCTCCTGTATCTGCTTTCTGATGGCAGCAGTGATAAGACAGCATTGCCTGGATGGTGGGAATCCTTGATAATGGATGATTTCCTGAGACAGCACTCCTTGTAGATGTGCTCAATGATGGGGAGGGTTTTACCCATGATGGACTGGGCTGTATCCACTTTTTGTAGGCTTTTCCATTCAAGGGAATTGATGTTTCCATACTAGGACATGATGCAACCAGGCAATATACTTTCCATTGCTCATCAATGGAAGTTCATCATAGTTTTAGACGTTATGCTAAATCTTTGCAAACCTTTAAGTAGAGGCACTGCTGTAAAAGGTGCTTGTGTGCTGGACCTGGGACACATCCTCTGAAATAATAATGCAGAGAAATTCACAGTTGCTAATCTTCTCCATCCCCATCCCCTGATGAGGCCTAGCTTATGGACCTTTGGTTTCCTCCTTCCAATAACCAGCTCTTTGGTTTTGCTAACTTTCAGAGAGAGGTTGTTGCGGTACCTTCTTCCTGATGGCAGAGGGGAGAACAGAGCATGATCTGGGCGGTGGGAGTCCCTGATGATGGATGCTGCTTTCCTGTGACAATGCTCTGTGCAGATGTGCTCAATTGTGAAGAGAGCTTTATCCATGATGGGCTAGGCTGTATCCACTACTTTTTATAGGATTTTCTATTCAAGGGCATTGGCGTTACCATATCAGGCTGTGATGCAGTTAGTCAAATATGCTCTCCACCACACATCTATAAAAGTTTGTCAAAGTTTTAGATGTCATGCCAAATCTTCTCAAACTCCTAAGGTAGTAGAAGCATTGCTGTGCTTTCTTTGTAATTGCACTCACATGCCGAGACCAGACAGATCCTCTGAAATGATAACACTGAGGAATTTAAAGTTGCTAACCCTCTCCACCTGCGACCTCCTAATGAGGAATGGCTCAAGGTCCACTGGTTTCCTCCTGTTGTAGTTAATAATCAGCTCCTTGATCTTGAGGACATTGAGTGAGAGGTTGTTGCTGTGACACCACTCAGTCACAGGATCATCAGGGACTGTGCGAGCTTGATCTCTTGATGGTCAAAGCAATCATAGAAGACATTGAATTCATCTGGAAACAAAGCTCATTATCACCTATGTTGCTTCATTTTACTTCATTCAGTGAAAGATTCTATGAGGAAACATTTGTCTCTAATTGTTTTCATAAAGTCTGTGACAACCATGGTGTACTCATTTGAGTCCTTGAACACTGCCTGGTCCATTGATGTGAAGCGATTCCATAGCAGCTCCTGCCTCCCACGTCCAGCTCTTTGTCATTTCGCCTCTGCCTGTGTGCAAGTTGGAGAAGGTCAGCCAAATGATCAGATTTCCCAAAATGTGCTCCAGGCATGGAACAGTAGGCATTCACTATCTTAGTACAAGAGAGCACTAATATGTTGGAAACTCTGATGGTAACTGGGCAGGGATTTCTTCAAACAAACCTGAATAAAATCCCTATGATGTGAAATGCATCAGGATAGATTGTTTCTTGTTTGGAGATGGCATCAAGCAACATCTTAAACATTTGATCATAGTGAACCACTGGTGGTATGTAAACTGCAGTCGAATTATGGAGGACTTAGAACAGATAGTAATAGAACAAATGGCATTTGATCATTAGGTGTTCAAGGTCAAGGATTATGTGTTTGACAAAACAGCCACATCACAGCACCACAAAGAGTTTATTATGAAACAGACACCTCCACCTTTTGCCTTTTATGAATCAAAAGTTAATCTATTCTGTGCTTTGAGAAGCCTTCAGGACTGATCACCATATCTTGTGATTTCTGAGTAAGCCATGTCTTGGTAAAACACAGAACACAAAACACAACAATTTTTCAAATCCCTTCGATACACCAATCTTACCCTCAGGTCCTCAATTTAATTCTCCAGCAACTGCACATTTGCTAATAAGATGCTGGGTATAGGAGTCCTCATTCCTCTGCATTTCAGCCTTCACCTCCCCCCACCAACCCACCTCGCTTCAGACCATGACAGTGAACATTCATCTACTTAAAGGCACCATACCTGATAGCCTAAGAGTTAAGTCTGGTGAATCCTTCTGAAGATCCTGAACTCTGCAATTCACTAAGTTGATTTAAAATGCAGTGCTTAAAGGCAAATTACATACTACAACTTGCAGTAGAGTCATTCAAAAGGGTATATTTGGAACAATTGCATGTAGTCTGCAGAACGTTGACGTGGTTCACCAACATCATCTTGCGCAACGCCTTACTCAATTTTTAATAATGAAGCCTCCAATTACTTACCCCTCAGTACTTTTGCTTCAAATCTGACTGGCATTGTAGTCTTGCTGGACTATATTTGGGGGCCTTGCTTCTAGTACGAACATAGCATGTACACAACTTACGAACCCTAACATATATGCCTTTGAAACCAGACAACCCAGAAGAAACATATGCAGTCATGGGGAGAACATGCAAACTCCTTACAGACAGAAATGTGAATTGATCCCTAGTTGCTCACGATGAAAAGCATTGCACTAACTGCTATGCTACTGTATCACCCTCTTGTAAGTTTAAGTGCCCGTGTTCTTAACTGAAAGGAATCAATATCTTATCATTATACATGTACCAGAATTATCAAATGTGAAGATAAAGTTACAAATTTTTTGATTAGCACTGGAGAAATTAATAACATCTTTCAAATTACAAATAATATAACTGAAAATCACAATTCATACCTTTAAGAGACATGGTGAAAAGCATTTCTTTTCTGAAAATACATTCAGGACACAGTTTTATGGAATGGAGAGCATAACAGCAGGAGTAACTTCTAAACAGGGTTAAATGACATGCAAAATGGAGCAATTGTACATTTGGCAGCATTTAGGCTCAAGAACATTAAATGGCGTGAAATAGCAACTTCAGAAGAATAAACAGAATGTTAAAATGGACAAAGTGATAGCACAGTGATATATTTTGGTAGGCAAAGAAATCCAAAGTAAACTGGATAGTTACATTTCAAAAGGAGGGTACAACAATTAGGACGTCAGAGTGGTGGTTGGAGATTGCATGTCTTATCACCTGTGAGGCAAATTAGGTATCTACTTACTCGTTATTCAGATTTTACTTCAAACTTTCCAACATTCTTACACAAAAATCACTCCCTTAACAAGCCTTTACATCCCCAAATAAATGGAATCTTGCTTTATAAACACAACATCTTATATAAAAGCATTTTGCAGGATTTGAACAAAAATAATTGATCGCACATTTCTGTGGCTTGGCATCTCCTATATTTCAGAAAGCTGGAGCTAAGTAATATTCAGAAACTGTCTCAATAAAAGGTCCAAATCTGAGAATAAATCAGCGATATGAGATACTGCAGTATCATGCAGCTCTCCAATCATAAACTTTTTTCTTACTCCTCAAATACAAACAACTACCACAAAACCTGAACATTTAATCTGTTCTATTAGCTATACTGCTGTTAAAAAGACAACTTTAGTTTTCTTCTACAACCCCTTATGGTCTGGAAAAACAATACAGACACCTCACTCCTTTTCATCAAGTAATACACAGCAGACTACCTACTTCCATCATACATTTCACCCACTATTCTCTCCACCTCTCAACCACCATCACCGCACTCAGCAACATCCCATGCTAATGAGCTCCTTCCACCTGTTGAAGAGAATAGATTCCTTTATTACAAACTCCGTATACATCAAAAATAACAAAATTAAAGCAAGAAACAAATCTGACCATGATTCAAAGTTTAGTTTAAAGGTTGGTTTCCTAGATCCCATCTTCAAACAGGAGGAGGTAGAAGGTGGGGATGTTGCAATCATGGTTTTTTATAAAAAATATTCAATCTACTAGCATCAAAATAATAATCAAAAGTTATCATACAGATGTTATCAGGAAGTGTCTTCAGTTGGTCAATCATATGGCTTTATCAACTAAACATTCAGTGACATGAAGTCTACTTCCTCAGATCATTTGACTTCAGAATACCACTGTCAACCTGGAATGCAGAATTAAAATGTGCAGCCCTTTCTGCAACTTCCTGAAAGCATCAAACTTAAATGTTCAATCTGTTAAGGTGCTAGGCCTGTGATGCTAATAGTGTGGTATGAACTGGCCAACTTGCAAAACAAGCTGACTGCGGAAATAGAATTCTGTGATGTCATACGAGCAACACACTACAACACCAAAGATCATGAGATTTTTCAGACCTTATGAGAATCGAGCAAGGTAGTGCTGTGGAAAAAGATCAGTCATATTCTTGCTGAGAAGCAGCAGAGATACAAGGGACCTTATGATATACACTTGCTTCTATTTCTGACGTTCTTCAGCAGCATACTTAAGAGCATTATAGATAGTACATTGGACTATCTATTAAGAAAATCTGTTATACAGTGCATTTGTTTATTCTCAAACACATACCAAGATATAGTGAAAATTGTTTGTGTGCAATCCAGACAAACCATTCTGTACATATGTACACTGAAGTAACAAAAATAAAAACAGAATGCGGAAAATGTGTAAAAGCACCGGCTACCTCCCATCTGTGTAATCCCACCATCTGCAGGAACAAGAGGATTGCCATAGGTGAATGGAAGTAAAACCCTTCTTTATAATATTAAATTATTATCATGTTCATTAAAATGCTATCAAACCACCAGGATAAATGTACTTACAGTACAGCTTTCACCCAGGGGTAAATGGGATCTAGAGCTTGCTACTTCAAAAAAAATGCAGTGCAGGAACAATTAAAAAGTACTTGTCTGGATCCTTGAAGAGCTCTGATCATGGTGCTACAAGGTAGGATAAGGCCGGAGGGCTTTTTTCTGATCAGCACAGAATCAATAGGATAGACAGGCAGACAGACAGACATACCCTCTTTCAGTTTTGTAAGTTTTCATACTCTGACAGACATAGCAGCACAATTCTTGGTGAGAAAAAGTAGTTTTTTATTGAAGTAGTTCCCTTTTGGGCAGAATGCGTCAAAGTATTCAGAGCTGTGTGTCAGACATGGCCCCACAGGGGACTGTATGGCTCCCTTCCTGTTTAACCTGTATACCTCTGACTTTAGATTCAACTGTGTCATGTCATCTACAGAAATTCACTGATGACTCAGCAATAGTTGGGTGAGAGGAAAGGTGATGAATACAGGGCCCTGGTGGAGGACTTTATCAAATGAAGCAAGCTGAATCATCTGCAGCTCAGCATCAATAAGACAAAGAAGATGGTGATGGACTTTAGGAAGACTAAGCCTGCACTGATCTCTGTAACCTTTGATGACTTACAAGTACCTGGGAGTGCACCTGGATGGCAGATTTGAGTGGAGCACCACCGCAAAGGTTGTAAACAAGAAGGGCCAGAGTTGCCTCTACTTCCTGAAGAGACTGAGGCCCTTTGGAGTATGCAGACCTTTCCTTCACATGTTCTATCAGTCTGCTGTCACCAGTACGCAGTAGTGTGCTGGGGCAATTGCATCAATACGGGTGATGCCAACAGGTTCAATAAACTGATTAGAAAGGGCTGGCTCTGTTTTAGGAGTTAAACTGGACACACTAGAGGCTGTAGAAGAACAAAAGGCCCTACAAAAAAAACCTGGCAATTCTGGACAGTGTTTCTCACTCTCTGCATGCCACCTTAGCTGAACAGAGGAGCACTTTTAGTAATAAATTAAGACAACTGAGCTGCTCCAAAGAGCACTATGAGGTCATTCTTACTCTTGGCCAATAGATTCGATAATGAGTCGACCTATAGCTGGGGAAGTGATGACCCCCTCAAGTTAGACTGTTGTAACTTATTTTTTATTCTTTGGATTTTATCTCTTCTAACATTTGTATATCTGTGCACTTGTAATACTATTGTGACACTGCAATTTCCTTTGAGATCAATAAAGTATTGTCAATCTATTCTACAGGCAATGAAGTACTTTCTGAAGTATAGTGATTAACACAATGTCAAGAAATGGGACAATCAATTTATGCATAGTAAAGCCCCACTAAATTGACACCACAAAATCTACTTTAATTAAGTTAATTAAAGGATGGCACTTGAGGGATAAGTTATGGCCAGGAAACTTAAAGCAGTCCAATACTTATGTTTTGAATAAAGTTACAGTTCCAAAGGGTGATATCAAACTATATTTGGCTTGCTACCCACATTGATTTGTTACCGTCCCCACTCTTAGCCAACTCATTCAGACCATTCCATCTATCTATTACAAAGAGGTCTTTAGTAAGTAGTAAGACACAAGCAATTTGCTGCCAGGGGCCCTGACCCTGATTGCCCTGGGGTGTGTGTGTGTGTGTGTGTTTATTGATTGAGATGCAGCACAGAATAAGCATAGCTTTTCACAGCAGGCTGGTCTGGGAATGGAGCACTATCTGTTGTTAAACCTGTTTTTTTAAAGCAACTTTTAATGTCTCTGATATTGACGGCATTCAAAATTAAGATTTTAATTAACTTCTCAATTATACTATCACATTTAATCTACTGGAATTAATTGGGGTGGCTGCTCTTGTGTTGGTAAAAGATGGAAAAACGTAGATTCTCTATCATCGTCAAATCAATTTGCTTTATAATAGCAAGTGGACAGGAAATTCCAGATAGAGCTCAGTGGCATCACTCACATGTATAGTTCATGGATTCTATACCAATTTCGAGCATCTTACCCAAACTGAGCACTGAGGAATATACTATCAGTGGATATGTTAAACCAAAACTGGTCTGCTATCATAATTGAACACATTAAAGTCCTGGGCTCAAAACAGGTCCACTTAAATCTATAAAATCAGATACTAGCTGCATTTAAAGAGGTGTGTCTCATCTGTGTTCTTGGAAGAAAACTGTACTGCACTGAACAACTGTGCTACCACCTGTGTTTTCTTTCCAAACTTCAATATACCTAGGATTATGAGCATTGCCTGCAAAGCCTTATACATTTGTTGCACCATTCAATGTTGCTAATTGTCCAAATCAACCTCAATTTCTATAGTATCCTTGAGTACCTTTTTCTTCCTTTGTATTCAGAATAACATATCAAAATAGTCCATTCCTAGGGCATGAATTTCAAAGATTTACCAAGTCTCTTAGAGAAGACTTTTCCCTTGAACTCAGATTTGTATTCTGGAAGACTAAAATTCCATGAATCCATCGTCTGATTGTTCAGAAATTTTGATAGCTCATCAGGTGACCTTTTCATTCTCCCATTAAACACCATGAGACGTTGTTCCCGTGCTCCTTATAAGCATACTAGGGCCATGATTCCAGTCATGGGTGTAGAGAGAGTAGAGCAGTGGGTTAAGCATGCATTCTTGAGGTGCACCTGTGTTGACTGTCAGCAAGGAGATGTTATTTCCAATCCACGGAAAGAAAACCTGTGAGCATTCACCTTATTGAAATAAGGATCAAAATAAGCTGCAGAGAGTCGTAAACTCAGTCAGCCCCATCATGGCACAAGCCTCTATAGTATCCTGGACATCTTTATGGAGGGTGCCTCAAAAAAAAAAGTGGCATCCATCATTAAGGACCACCATCACCAGGACACGCCCTGTTCTCATTGCTACCATCAGGAAGCAAGTACAGGAGCATGAAAGCACACACTCAATAATTCAGGAACAGCTTTTCCCCCCTCTAACATTCAATTTCTAAATGGACATTGAACACAAGATTATCTCAATACATCTTATTTTTGCACTACCCTTGGAAGTTTTCATGTTTCATTGTTTTACAATGTTGAATCTCAGCAGATTTAATTTGGCTTTTTTTGAGACTGATCAACAGAAAAAGACCTTCATGTCAAAAATGAAAAACCATCTCTACAAAGTGATCTAAATTAAATACAAATATAAAACAGAAAATAATTGATTGCATAAATATTCACCCCCTTCAAGTCAATACTTAGCAGATACACTTTTTGCAGCAATTAAAGCCTTGAGTGCGTGGATAGAGCTCTATCAGCCTTGCACATTTGAACTCAGCAATTTTCCCCCATTATTCTTTAGAAACTGTTCAAGCTCTGTCAGATTGCATGGGGATCATGAGTGGACACCCCTTTTCAAGTCCAGCCACAAATTCTCAATTGATTTGAGATCTGGACTCTGACTTGGCCACTCCACGACATTAACGTTGGTTGTTTTTTTAAGCCATTCCTGTGTAGCTTTGGCCCTTGCTTGGGGTCATTGTATTGCTGGAAAACAAATCTTCTCCAAAGTGGCAGTTTTCTTGTCGACTGCATCATGTTTTCCTCCAGGATTTTCCTGTATGTTGCTGCATTAATTTTACCCTCTACCTTCACAAGCCTTTCAGGGCCTGTTACAGTGAAGCATCCCCACAGCATGATGCAGCCACCACCAGGCTTCATAGGAAGGACAAGGTGTTTTTGATGATGTGCTCTGTTTGAATTACACCAAACATAGTGTTTAGTCTGATGGCCAAAAAGCTAAATTTTCATTTCATCAGCGCATAAAACCTTCTTCCAGCTGATTTCAGAATCCCTCACATGACTGCTGGCAAACTCTAGCCAAGATTTAATGTGAATTTTTTCTTTCACCCCCAACAGTGGCTTTATCTTTGCCACTCTCCCATTAAACTGCAATTGGTGAAGCACCGGACAACAGTTGTTGTATGCCCAGTCTCTCCTATCTCAGCTGCGGAAAATTGAAACTCATCCAGAGTTAGAAACATAGAAACGTAGAAAACCTACAGCACAATACAGGCCCTTCGGCCCACAAGGTTGTGCTGAACATGTCCCTACCCTAGAAATTACTAGGCTTACCTATAGCCCTCTATTTTTTTAAGCTCCATGTACCTATCCAAAAGTCTCTTAAAAGACCTTATCATATCCACCTCCACCACCTTTGCCAGCAGCCCATTCCACACATTCACCGCTGAGTACAAAACATATCCCTGACATCAGTTGTCATAGGTTTCTTGCTGGCCACCCTCACTAGTCCCCTTCTTGCACAGTTTTTGAGGACAGCCTGCTCCAGACAGATTTACAGCTGTGCCATATTCTTTCCATTTCTTGATGATTGACTTAATTGTACTCCAAGGGATGTTCAGTGACTTGGTAAATTTTATTATATTCATCTCCTAACTTGTGCCTTTCAATTACCTTTTCCTGGAGTTGCCTGGAGTGTTCTTTTGTCTTCATGATGTAGTTTTTGGCAGGACACTGACTCACCAGCAGTTGGATCTTCCAGATACAGGTGTATTTTTACAACAATCAATTGAAACATCTTGACTGCACACAGGTCTCCAAATACAGATCCCTATTTAACTAATTATGTGACTTCTAAGACTAATTGGCTGCACAAGTGATGATCTGGTGTGTTATATTAGGGGGCGTGAATACTTATGCAATCAATTATTTTGTTTTATATATGTGATTTATTTAGATCACTTTGTAGAGTTTTCACTTTGACATGAAAGAGTCTTTTTTCTGTTAATCAGTGTCAAAAAAGCCAAATTAAATCAAACGTGTTTCAAAGTTGTAGAACAATAAAACATGAAAACTTCTGGGGAGGGGGTGAAGACACACACTGTAATTCATTTTTTCTGTATTATTATGTATTGCATTGTACTGTTGCCACAAAGACAACGAATTTCACAACGTAAGCTGATGATATTAAACCTGATTCAGATACTAATGTAATAAATGGGGAATAAGTTTATTGCTTTAAGATTGATATAAATCTAATAAAACAGCTTTTATATGCTGTATATCACATGTAATTAAAATGGTAACCTTAAGTTACCATTTATTCAAAATAATGTTCAAAAATGTGCAAGTTCATAAGGAAAAGAATAAAATAAAGAGTTAACATTAGGAGAACAACAAAAAATAAATCCAAATAGGAAGTTCCATATGCAGTTTATATATAGCCCTTACAATCTATTGAAGCAAACAGTTAAATGGAACACCCACTTTAAAGGCATGCACAAAGTATAATCATAGTTGTTTTAAATGAAAAAGGACTTTTAAATAATTAAAAAGAAACAAAAATGCCATTTATAAACAAACAATTCAAATTGCTCAAATGCGAGAATGCACTGTAAAGTGCATTACTGGAGATACAGACTCCAGATGCTTTCAAACTGTAGCTAATAACGTGACACTACAAAAATACCAGATTGATCATCAATGCATCAAAGTAGTTATTTAATGTAATCATGCCTTGTTCTTGAATATACATCCTCAAAAAGGGTGCTCGAAATAAAAAAGTCAATGCTGAACAGAAAACTCTGATATGAACAAGCTTCCAATGGTTTCAACTCCAGTGATTCCAGGGCTATTCTGTTGCAAACAACTCTAAAATATCCTGACGAAGGGTCTCGGCCCAAAACGTTGACAGCACTTCTCCCTACAGATGCTGCCTGGCCTGCTGTGTTCCACCAGCATTTTGTGTGTGTTGTTGGCTAAAATATTACTTTCATCAGATACAAAATTATATCAATAGGCCTTACAGTGACAAGATTTCATTCCAATCGGCAGGATAATCAATAAGGCTTAGATGAAAGATTGACCTCCCACATCAACAAGACAAATCTCGATTATTTTCCTCTGATCAACTCAATCGTACTTTCAATGCCTATGTCAGAATGATCTCACAAATATATTGTGCTTGTCACTGCCCCCAATAACAACCTGTCAAATCGTTACACCAAAACCGGCCAATTAGTCATTCATTCTGGAATCTTTCTGTAAATATTGGTCCCAAAAAAATACCGAAGTTCTCTGCAGGGTTTCAAAGACTATATTTACCATTGCAATAACATACATCAGCCTAGATCAAGAGTTTAAGACCCAAAATAGAGCTTTCAGTTAAAGATGGCACCAGAGGGCAACTTCTCCTAGCTCATTAGCAAAACGGTTAAATTCTTCCTATTCTCTATCTTCTCTAATTTCTCTATTTTCCATGGTGGATGACAGGAATGCTGATGCCAACCTCCATGTCCTTAGGAAGATAACAAAACCTATATGACCACAAGGAGAATCTAAGTTTTATGTGGATCTTTGTCAGCAACATAAGCCAAAAGAATAGTCACAGTTTATCAGTAAAGTAGGACCTAGTTCAAAGTCATGATATTAAAATGCTAACTAAATAGCTTTGGAACATCAATCATTATAGCCTTAGCCTTTATCTGGGAAATACTGAAACCAAATAAGTGTTTTAGACAGAGTGATCTTAGGGACTGCAAATAATATCAAACATGGTATGATCCAACAATTGAATGAAAAGAAACTTGGCATTTGACTCCAGCTTGCTAAAACCTATTACATTCCATTCTTTACATTATCCTCTTCAGAATCTTGTTCTATGTTCTGTACCCAATACTATATGCAAAATTAATTTCCAACAAACTGAAACTCCAAAGTACAGAATCAAATTAGTCTACCATGATTGTGTTAAATTTACAATCAGTAGATTTAACATTAAACAGATACAACTAATAGTTTTTACAATGAAACAGAATGAGACCATAATTACAAATTTAACTATGATATTCTGTGAATATCACTACAAAAAGGCACTTGACTCTACAAGATTCAACAAGTCATATATACATTGGAAAAGTCTCTTGCCACCGTCATCCTTCTTGAATTTGGAACAAATTCCCATCAAAATACACAAGAAGCTACAAAAGATAATTCCATCTAAACGAGCTCCATATATAGACTGACACTGAGAAATACATTTTTGTTTTTATACTTAGGGAAACACCAATCTTGTTACAACTGGCCACAAAAAACAGTGCATACCAATGTGCACTAGAAGCATTTCCTTCAACACTGAATGAGTCAAAGCTAGTTATTGACCGTGCCCAATCTCACAACTTTAATCATAACTGTCAATGGAAATTATCACTCAAGGCAAGCTTACATAATATCCAAACCAGGTAACCAGAACTACCCATTAAAATACCTGTAAAAACATGATTAGAAAAACACATCTAAATGGCTTTGAATGACAACTTCAACTCCTGTGGTCAAAGCTTAGCTACTTTTTGGAACTTTGTGCTTTGCTCCAGATAGTAACCAGACTTCAAAGTAATTCATTAAAATGTTCCAAAGGCATAAAAGTAGATATAATGCCAAGACTGCAAAATGGCATCATTTCCTCCAACTGGAACATCTGTACACATACCCTTCAACATTGCAACAAATGTCACTTTTTGCTTAGGCAGTGAAATATATCAAGACACTGAGAATGGATATCGCTGAAGTTCTATAAATGACATGAATTTGGAAAGTACTTGTACAGATGGCTGGGAATTTCACAAGTAGCATTAGATAATAGACTTAAAATGAGCCAAAATAAACAAATGCAAAGGAAAACAGACTACAAATAACTAAAATTATTGAGCTGTGATCATTTATTTATAAATTTATTGAAATCACCACACCTGATTATTCATAAGATAGAAAGGTATGGAATTACAGATATGTCCAGTAGTGCGCTAATACAACAACAAGGAAAGAAGCATCTGCCAATTAAGAGGCCTTTACAACTGTTCAGAATTCAAAGTCTACATGTTCCTGCAGGGAGAAGGGCACACTTGGCAGGCTCAGCAAATCCTCAGTTATGAAAGATATTTTGAGGCTCTGGTTAAGAAAGAGATGCAAGTATACATTGTGCATGTAAGAAATTAGGAACTAGTGAGCCTCTTTATCACTATAAGTATGGAAGTACACTTGAAAGACAAAGCAAGAAGAGGATGAGAGAATCTGGCAGGCAAAAAGAAGCAAAATCCAAAGGGATTTATAAGTACAAGGGGTGATTGATAAGTTCATGGCCTAAAGCAGGAGATGGGTTATTAACTTCAAACTTTCTGCATAATCACTCACAGAGTTGACCTGCATGTGCATGTAACAAGAGCTGTATAACTCATCTCCTTCTGCCTTAGGCCACAAACTTATCAATCACCCTTGCTGTGGACACTTTTTGGAGGTCCAAGATCCATATACTCTATGACCGCTGGACTAAGTGTGTAAGTGTAGGAGGGGACTATGCTGAAAAATAAATATGCTAGGTTTTCTAAAATGGACTCCTTCTATCTTAGGCCACAAACTTATTAATCACCCCTTGTATATTAAAAGGATGACTGGGAAGAGAAAAGCTCCCCTTAAAGATCAGCATGGCCACCTGTCTGTGGAACCATAGGAAACAGCAAGATTTTAAACTAATATTTCTCTTGTTTCTATGATGTAAGTTAAGGAAATGGGAGAATCCAGTGGTGTTGTCTTTGACCTCATACAAGGTACCAATGAGAAAGTATTAGAGGCCTTAAGTTGGATTTGCAGATGCTGTGGGAAGCTAAAGAAGAAATCATGGAGGTCCTTACAGTGAATCTTGTTTTATCTCTTGCCACAGCTGAAGTTTCCAAGGACTAAAGAGTGGCTAATGTGGCATCATTATTTTAAAAGGGTAGCATAAACTAGCCAGGAAACCATAAGCCAGTGAGTCTGACATCGTTGTTTGTTGGTAAATTGCTGGAGGGAATTCTGAGGGACATGATCTACCAACATAGCAGCAGTCAGCGTGGCTTTGTGCATGGGAGATCATGTCTGCTAAATCCCTTTTGAGTTCTTAGAGGAGGTAATCAAGAAGGTAGATGAGGGTAAAGCAGTGGATACTGCCTATATGAACTTTAGCAAGAACTTTGCTAAGTCTCGCATGCCAGGGTAATCGGGAAGGTTTGGACTTTAATCCCTGGAGAGGTGGGATATTTCACCTTTTGCCCTTAACCTTTAGTTCTAGTCTCATTCAACCTTGGTAGAAAAAGCCTGCTCGTATTTACTGATCTAAACCCCTCATAATTTTAAATACTATCAATCTCCCCTCATTCCCCTACACTGCAGGGAATAAAGTCCTAATCTATTCAACATTTCCTTATAACTCAGGTCCTCAAGTCCTGGCAAAATCCTTGTAGGTTTTCTCTGCACTTTTTCCAATCTCATTTTTCCTGTAGGTAGTGACCAGATCTGCATAGAATACTCCAAAAATTGGCCTCACTGACATTTTATACAATTCCAACATAACATTCCAATTCCTGTACTCAATACTTTGATTTATCAGTGTTACGCAGTAGAGGGAAATAGGGGTGCGTGCATAATTTACTGAATTGGTATCACTGTTAATTAGGGTGGTACAGAAGGCATTTAGGACACTAGCCTTCATTCAGGGCATTGTAAATTAGAGTTAGGAAGTTATGTCAGACATCGCTGAGATCACACGGAGTACTATGCATAGTTTTGGTCATGATATTATATGAAAGATATTAGTAAAGATTGAAAAGATCTACCAGAAAGTTGCCTAAACTTGGGGCCTGAGTTACAAGGAGGGCTTGCACAGACTCGGACTCTATTCCTTAACACAGGAAATTGAGGGCTGACCTCACAGAGGTGAACCAGATCATGGAAAGTATAAACAGAAAGAAAGCACATGTTTTTCCCCTCCAGGGAGGAGAGAATAAACCTGGGCACAGGTTTAACATCAAAGGCGATAGATCTTAAAGGGACATCCAGGCAGATTGTTCATACAAAGTAGGGTGCTTATTTGGAACAGCTGCCAGAAATAGCAGTTGAAGCAGGCACGTTAGCAACATATAAAAGCCATCTAGACAAGTACATGATCACGAAGTGTTTGGTGGACAATGGGCCAAAAACAAACAGAAAGGACTAACTTGGAATCCAGTTAGAACAAATGAGCTGGGTCAAGGGCCTGATTTCCTGCTAAATGACTCTGATTTTACATGACTATCTGCAAATGGATCTCATGATTCAAAAGCCAAAATACATCTACTCATGTCTAGAAAAACAGATTACTGAAAGGGTTTATATTTAAGACAAGTAAAACAGATGCCAAATAGATTGGGCCCAACTGCTCACTGTGTAACACCCACCCTGGTTTGTCCACCTGAAGTGTAACACCTTACACTTGTCTGCATTAAATTTCATCTGCCATTTTTCAGCCCAATTTTCCCAGTCTGGATGAGGACTAGCCAATCAGGAGGAATGGAATTATGGGGGTATAAATACCACTGGACAAGACATGCTCAGGCATCATCCCTGAAGAAGGTGGCAGAGTTTGTGATCGAAATGTCGGTTATAAGCAATATCTGTACCCGGCTGGAAGCCCAAGAAGAGCTTATTAAGAATTATCCTATTAACAATCCAACATTTGATAACTAAACTTGATCTTGAACTGGAGTAGTCCAATCTCTCAGACTGCATTTTGCTGTTCCAACTAGAGAACACATTGTGAATACTGAACGCAGAATGCTGAATTGGGTAAGAGTCAGTAAATTGCTGCATGCAAGTTATCTCTTGCACACTACTTCAATGAAGTACAACATACCACTAGCTCAAGGTACAATATTACATCTCGCGCTGAGACACGCAACAAGCCTTAGGGCTCAACATCGCAGTCATTAATTTCATATAATAAGCCTTTCCAGTTTGTATCAGAAGAAATCACCCTGACCATCAAAGAGCAGGAAATGCTAGAGTGAGGGGTGTGGCAACCTGGGACAATAACTGCATCAGGTTCAATAGCTGTTGCCTGCCTGCTTTGTATTTCCAGAATTTTCTGGTTCTGTTTCTGACTTAGAGCATCTACAGCTTTTTTTTGTTATTTGTCAAGTTAGTTCCTGCATTTTCTGATTTTATTTCCTATTTGTCAAGCATTGATCTATTGTAAGTAATATCAATAATGCCTTGTATTTATTATGCTCCCATAACATAGTAAAAAATCCAAAGGTGATTAACAGGAGAGTTATCAAAATGAAATTTCATTTTATACTATAAAGTAACCAGAAGATTCTTTCAGAAGGTAGGCATTTTAAGAACAGAAAGGTCGAGAGGCAAAGAAGTTAAAAAAGATCATTCCAAAGCTTAGGAAGTAGAAAGGGAAGCTGCCAATGTTCAAGAAAAGAAAGAATGAGTAAGGCCAGAATCACCCGAACACAGCTATCAAAAGGTTCTATGGCTTAAGAAAGTTAGAGATAAAAGATAGGATAAGGCCAATTTGAAAACTGGAATTTAAATATTTAAAGTTTTGCAGGAGTGGAAGCTAGTGAAGGTCAATATAGTAAATGAAATTAATGCAATGAGAATAAATAATTTGAAAATTTTGCATAATGAGGGAAGTTAAAGTGGGAAATTGGACAGTAGAGCAGTGGGATCTCATTATCTTAGTATTTTGTCCTTGAAGGTATTTAATATTTTTTTACCTGTACGCAACAGGTTGATAAAAAGAGCAAATATTCATAGAAAACTATGGCACATTTAAAAGAAACAGAAGTAATCTGAAAATGAAAACATGTTGATGAAATTAAAATAAAATCTCAGGAACTCATTCAATCAGAAATGGTAAAGAGAACACGCAGTTTTTCTTTTATTCCATGGTCTGTCATAACTCTGATCCAACTTCAGTTCTGAAAAGGCCCTAGCCTGAACATGAAATAATCTGCTCTCTCCACCAAGTCTGATATATCTAGTATGTTTCTGATACTATTGTAATTATTTGACAATTCCCTTAATTTGTACATTTCAAATAAATAGTAAAAAAATATTCAGTGAATTTTCATTTGATGTTAAATTATTTTTAAAAAGGCAACAGAAACACATAATCCTTTGTTTGCATAAATCAGACTGGTGGAGGAAGTCAGCAGATTAGGCAGCATCTGTGGGATGAAGGAATTGATAACATTAAAGATCAGGACCAGGAGTGGAGAGGGAAGATAGCCAGTATAAAGAGGAGAGGGAGCACATTCCAGGCACCAATCACACTGTGCA
Source organism: Hypanus sabinus (assembly GCF_030144855.1). Classification (NCBI taxonomy): domain Eukaryota; kingdom Metazoa; phylum Chordata; class Chondrichthyes; order Myliobatiformes; family Dasyatidae; genus Hypanus; species Hypanus sabinus. The sequence continues at coordinate 40,099,799 of NC_082716.1, read as the reverse complement.
AAATAAACTTGACCCACACATCTCCTTTGAACTTAACCCATTTTGTCTTAAACGTATGCCTTCGAGTATGAAACATTTTGACCCTGAGAAAATTATACCAGCAGCCTTCCCTATGCCTCTCATAATCCTACAAGCATCTATCAGTCTCTCTTCAGTCTCTGCCACTCCTCATCTCTTCTCTAAGGGGACACCTTTGTATTCTGAGGCTGTGCCCTCTGGTCCTCAATTCTCCTACTACTGGAAACATTCAATCTTGAGTAGGTTTCAATAAGATTCCCACCTTCATTCTTCTAAACTTCAGTGAGTACAAGCTGAGAGCCATCAAAGGCTCCTCATTTTAACCCATTCAATCCTGGGATATTCTCATAAACCTCCTCTGAACTGTCTCCAATGCAAGCACAACGTGGAATTCATTGCCACAGACTGCTGTGGAGGCCAAGTCATTGGGTATACTTAAGGTGGAAATTGATAGGTTCTTGATTAGTTAGGGCATTAAAGGTTATGGGGAGAAGGCAAAATAATGGGGTTGAGAAGGATAATAAGTCACTTATGATAGAACAGCAGGGCAAACTTGATGGGCCAAATGGCCTTATTGTGCTCCCCTGCCTTATGGTCCTTTATTAGATATGGGGCCCAACTGCTCACAACACTACAAATGTGGTCTGACCAACAACCTATAAAGCCTCATTACATTTTTTGCTTTTATATTCTAGCCCTCTTGAAATAAATGCGAACACTGAATTTGCCTTTCTTACTGCCAACTCAACTTACAATTTAATACTTAGGGAATACTTAAGGATTGATGAAGGGTCTCAACCCGAAACATCAACAGCTCTTCTCCCTATAGATGCTGCCTAGCCTGCTGTGTTCCACCAGCATTTTGTGTGTGTTGCTTGAATTTCCAGCATCTGCAGATTTCCTCGTGTTTGCCTTAAGGATTCCCAAATCCTTTTGCATCTCTGAATTCTGAACTCTCAAACTCAATGCCTTGACTCTTCAAGGCAAGCAAGTCTGATTATTTCTTTATCACCCATCAACCTCTGCAGCTATGGACTTAGACCCGCAAGGTGTCTCTGTACATCAGCACTGTTAATGGCCTTACATTAAACGCAAAAGGACAAGTCATGGTTAATCTCCCAAAGTGCAACATCTCAAATTTGGCTGGATTAAACGCCATCTACCATTTTTCCACCTTTACCCCTATATCATTTAGCAGATCTATATCCCTGTATCATTTAGCATTATTTGATACTATCAACACTACAATCAACCTTTGGTATCAACTGCGAACTTACTGACCCACCCATCTACGTTTTCATCCAGTTATTTCATGACACATGCTGGTGATATTAAACCTGATTCTGATACATTTATATAAATCACCAACAGGAGAGGTCCAAAATGGATCACTGCAGAACACAAGTCATGGTCTTCCAGCTAGTATAATTTTCAGCCACTATTACCGTACTCTGTCTTCAATGGGCAAGCCAATTATGAATCCAAACAGCCAAGTTACCATGAATACCATCCATCTTAAACTTCTGGAGAAGCCTCCCTTGACAGAAATGCCTTGCTGAAAACAACATCCACACCTCGACATTCATCAATCACCATCACCTCCTCAAAAATCTCAGTCAAACCAGTTAAGACCTGACTTGCCCCAAACAAAGCCATGCTGACTGTCCCTTATTAGCTCATGGTTTTCAAACTGTTCATAAATCCTATACCTAACAATCCTGTCCAATAGCTTTCCTGCCATTGATGTCAGTGTTCACATTCCAAGATTATCTCCATTTTCTTTCTTAAATAATGAAACAACATTAGCTACTCACTGGTCCTCCATGATCTCTCCTGTGGCCAGAGAGGATACAAAGATCTTGGTCAAGGCAACAGTAATCTCACCTCTTGCCTCTCTCAATAACCTGGGGTATATCCCATCAGACCCAGGGGACTTAACCACCTTAATGTTCTTTAATGGTCTAACATTACCACCTCCTTTATCTCAAAATGCCCAACAAATTAACAGACTGCACTCTGATCACCACTGGAGGTTTCAGTGATCCAAGAAACTGCAACCTGCACCAGATACTCAGACACACAATCATCTGCTCTATCTTTATATATCTGCCATAACTAGCAAAAGGCACCAGGAGTATTCCAGAGATTACTAACTTTGAAGTATTGTTACTTGGCCTCTTTCCTAACTCTCTATACTCACTGTGCAGGGCCACTTCCTCCTTTATGCCCATGTTTTTGGGCCAAGTCATCGAGCAACAGAGTATGGATACAAGCTCTTTGGCCCAGTAAGTCATGCTAACCATGGTGTACTCAGAAGCTCATCCCAATTTCCTGCATTCAAACATATCCCTTACTATCCACCTTATCACAATTTCAAACACTTCAATAAAGTTACCCTTCAATATTCTATTTTCCAAGGAATAAAGACCTACCCTCTGCAATCTCTCTCTAGAACACAGGCCCTGCCATCATGGCAACATCCTCAAATTTTTACTTCACTCTTTAGATTTCACTGCTCCTGGGAAACACTGTTTCATTCTGCCCTGCAGAGCTGATGTATGGTTAGAATGACAAAAAAGTTTTTGAATCTTGAATCTAGATTTAACCATATCTTTCCAGTAACAGAGTGACCAAAACTGTACACAGTACTCCAAGTGTGGCCACACCAATGACTTACATAACTGCAACATCATGTCCCAGCTCCCTTACTCAGAGCCCTGATTAATGATGGTAAGTGTGCTAAATGCCTTATTGCTCATCCTGTGTACATATGGAGCCACTTCCAACAAACCACACACTTGTACTTCTCAGTCCTCTGTTCCATCACATTCCCTAGTGCCCAACTATTCATAGTATCAGACCTACACTGGTTTGACCTCCCAAAATGCATTATCTCACCCATATCTGTACTGAAATCCATTTGCCACTCCTTGACTCACTTCAGCGAATGATCAAAATCTCCCTATAATCTGCAATAACCTTTTTTACTATCAACATTTTTAAATGTTGTATCATCCAAAAACTTAGAGATCAAACCCTGTGCATTTGCAATCAAATCAGATTAAAGTAACAGTAACAAGGGTCTGAACACCAACTCCTATAGCACATCACTTGTCATCAACCTCCCTTTCAAGAAATAACCTTCAACAACCACGCTTTGCTTCCTACCTCCAAGCTAATTTAGTATCCATCTAACTTTCCCTGGATTCCATGGAAGCTAACCTTCCAGATCAGCCTGCCATGCAGGACGATGTTAAAGGCCTTGGGAAGTTCCAGAGAGACAACACCCCCAAGCCCTACGGTTACCTCTTCAAAAAGACATATGTAGATTTGTCAAGCTTGACTTCCTATAACAAAGCCACACTGATGAGCAGAAGAAGACAGGTGAAGGAGAGGTAGGAGTAGAGTGGGGAGACTGAGGCAGGTGGGTGATAGCTGGAAGTAGACAAGGAAAAAAAGCAGATGGAACCAAATGTGGATAGGGGAGGATAAAAGTGAAGACAGGGGTTGGGTGGAAAAAAAGTAAAGGCACTAAGGCCAAGGAACTTGAGAAGGAAATTGATAATAGGAATCACAATGGAAAAGATGGAACTGGTGTTGGGCAATGTTCTCTCTAATTTGCAATGACCAGTGTGTGCAAAAATTTTGTGCTGTGCAATTTTTTGCCCAACAACAACTGTGCAACTGAGTAATTTCTTCAATAAAAACAGTACAAATAAGCCAGTTCTAAGATCTGCAGACAAATCATCGCAAGCTCCACATTATCAACACTGCCTACATCAGAAACCAGCAAAAATATGCTTATGTATGATCATGAAATATACTTAACATGCCAACGAGGTAGAGGGTGACAACTTTTGAGATGCTGGAAATCAAAAATTGAGGCAAACTGCTAGAAACGATTAACAAAGCCATATATGTGGGAAGAGAAACAGAGTTAATGTTTCTAATTGACCCATTTACCACAGTTTTAGCCTGAAGTGCTAAGTATTTCCAGTATTTTCTGCATTAATTTATAATCAACCTGAAACATTACCTTTCAAGAGATGCTGCCTGCCTCCAATATATTGTTTTTGTTACAAGTAAACATATTTCAGTTGAAATTGAAGTTGCAAGTTTCAGTAATGTCATAAATAAAAGTTTAGTCTGCAAACTACATTGCAGAATAAAGGTTAACAGTAGACAGGGTAGAGAGAAGTTACAAATACATTGTCCGAACTTAAGTCTTTCAATATGACAAAAGATTGGCAGGGCCGTGTTAGATTTTGGGTAACTACAAAGATTGGAGATTTAACAGTGTTTAATAAAGAGATTTCTATAGACTACATAGTAAGATCACCTTCATCCAGGTCTCAGATGGTAATGAGGAGGCATGTAAGATTGAGATCGATTATCTGGTAGACTCACCTTGCAGCAACAACCTCGCAAGGCCAAGAAATTGATTGCAGACTTCAGGAAGGGGAAGTCGGGAAAACAAATACCAGTCCTAATTGAAGGGGCAGCAGTGATAAAGGTAATCAATATTAAGTTCCTGGCTGTCAACATCTCAGAGGACTGGTCCTGTGCCCAACACATTGATGTAATCATGAAGACAACGTGTCAGAAGCCCTACTTTGCTAGGAGTTTGAGAAGATTTGGAATGTCACCACCATAGATCCTTGCAAATTTCTGCAGATGTTGGTGGAGAACATTCTGATTGCTTGTATCACCACTGTGTATGGAGGCTCTGTTACACAGGTTTGAAACAGCTGCATAAGCTTATTGTCTCAGCAACCTCCATTGTCGGCATAACCCTCCCTAACATCGAGGACATCTTCAAGAGGTGATGCCTCAATAATGGCTCTCACTATCCAGGACATGCTTTCTTCTATTTACTACCATCATGACCTACACTCATTATTGAAGAAACAACTTCTCCCCCTCTATCATCAGATTTCCAAACAGTCCACGCACACTAATTCCTTATTCTTTTTGTTTTGCAATACTTATTCGTTTTGTGATTTATGGTAATTTTTATGTCTTTCTACTGTACTGCAGCCAAAGGAACAAATCACGTCATATATTACAGTAATAACATGCTGCCTGACTTATTGAGTTCCTCCAGCATTTTGTGTGCGATAATAAATTTGATTCTCAGCAGTGAAATCAGTCAGCAGAGATTTAAAATATTTACCACGTCCAAGAGCACCATATTGAAAAAAAAAATCAGGGAAGCACTAACGGTCTGCAAGTCAGTACCTGTGAGTACTAGTAAGAGACGTTTACGATGAGCTGTTGATTCACTGTAATATTCAAATGTAATCATAATAAATACAATGATATGCCTCAAACTTCTAGGATTTCTACAATTCGATCACAATAGCTAGAAACATTTTCCGTATACTGCAGGTCAAAAGCAATACTGGAAATGAAAGCGTGAATAATCCACAAATTCACCATGAGGAAGATGAGCTCACCTTTTCTCTCTGCACTTCGCTCCTACACTCTTGATTAGGGTGAACTTCGTTTGCACTTCTGTGCTCATCCCGCAAGAACTGTTTCGAAGCTTTCTTTTTGGTCTTGAGGCTGATGTATGTTCCAGATTTCTTCATTGCTCAGCAGTCAAAACCACCCCCCCCAACTAATTTAAGCACATGTATAAATAAAACAACCAACAAAAAAAAAGTTGATTATCCTCCTTAAAATTAAAGAGGCGAATCTATTCTCCAGGCCACAACTGGTAGAGATACATCTTTGAAAGGGTGGTCCACGTTTAGTTTTAAAACAAAAAAGCGGGAAGGGAGAAAAAAGCGTTTGGGAATTGGCCGAGAGGAAGGAAGGAATGAATGAATTAATCAGCGGGCGACGAGATGCAGGCACCCGCCACTCTCGGGCATCTTTCCCTTGTTCCAGGACTGCGAGCCGCTCTCACTCAGGACCAGGAGACGGTAGAAAGTGAAGAAGTTGGACCGTGGCCGCAGATGCGGTTAAAGCTAAGCCATTTGAAGGGCGTGCAGGGCCCCGCTCCAGTCTCCTTCGTCCTCGCTCCAGCCGCAGTTCAAGACGCTGTTACCGGTGAGAAGCCGCTGCCCCAACTGCCGCTGACACCAACTGCTCCGCTGTCAGCATCGTCCCGAAAACAAGCCGCGTCCCACGACAGCCGCAATGCGACGGACATATCAACCCGGCTGATGACAGTGATGATGAGACTTAATTTATTATTGTTGTTGTTTTACTCCCTTTCAACGGCACTCACTTCCGGTGGCTGGCGCACTTGACCTTTAGGCCGGAAGCACCGCTGGGGGGCGCGCGCGCGCGGGGGCACATCTGCTCCGGGCAGGTGGGCTGGGGCGTCGGGGGGGGGGGCAGGTTTCTCGGCTCAACATCTTTACATTTGCGTTCTTGAACTCATTATCTGGTTGGTTGCAAGTCATCCCATTGCACCATTTTAAAGTTGTGCTGCTATCCTGGCTAGTCATCATAAATCAAGTCAAGTCAACTCAAGTCACTTTTAATTGTCATTTCGACCATAACTGCTGGTACAGTACACAGTAAAAACGAGACAACGCTTTTCAGGACCATGGTGCTACATGAAACAATACAACAACTACACTGAACTATGTAAAACAACACAAAAAAAATACACTAGACTACAGACCTACCCAGGACTACACAAAGTACACAAAACAGTGCAGGCATTACAATAAATAATAAACAAGACAATAGGCACAGTAGAGGGCAGTAAGTTGGTGTCAGTTCTGACTCTGGGTATTGAGGAGTCTGATGGCTTAGAGGAAGAAACTGTTACACAGTCTGGTTGTGAGAGCCTGAATGCTTCCGTGCCTTTTCACAGATGGCAGGAGGGGTTCATGGGGTCCTTCTTAATGCTGTTTACTTTGCAGATGCAGCGTATGGTGTAAATGTCTGTAATGGCAGGAAGAGAGACCCCGATGATCTTCTCAGCTGACCTCACTATCCACTGCAGGATCTCAAGATCCGAGACAGTGCAATTTCCGAACCAGGCAGTGATGCAGCTGCTCAGGATGCTCTCAATACAACCTCTGTAGAATGTGATGAGGATGGGGGGTGAGAGATGGACTTTCCAAAGCCTTCGCAGAAAGTAGAGATGCTGCTGGGTTTTCTTTGCTATGGAGCTGGTAATGAAAGATGGTAAAGGTCTGATCCTAGTGTTGTTTGATGAAGCTTGTTTTGAGCAAATTGACAATGTTATTGAGGTGGAGGCACATCATAATTTTAAAAATACCTACTGAGGTCTGTATACCTTTATATAGAGCTGCTACAGATAATCCTAACTGATGGCTCATCAGTTAATTCTTTCCAGAAATTTCAGATGAGATTGCAGAGACTAATTTAAGGGAACGTGCAAAATTACAGTCTTGACAGCGAACTCTCTTTCTTCTTCGATAGTCCCTTAGTTTTGATGATGACTTGCCTCCATTAGAGATTCATGAAATCAAAAGGGATAGATAAAGTCTGCAGGGTCTACGGACTTTGTCACTGATAGGAAAAGAGGAATTTAATTTGGTTTGTTTGAAAAATTCTGTGCCCCTCTGTTCTTTTCCTTGTTTTCAGTGTCCTTCTTCAATGCACTGTATTGGGCCAGAGAGTCCCATCAGTCTATGAGAATATTACATTTTGGAAGGAAGGATTGAGATCATCTGCCATCTCATATGCTTCCATAAAAGTTTGGTTAAGTTTAGAAGCCACTGTCTGACCTATGGGAATAGTTAAAATTAGCAGGGAATCTATCTCAAGACAGTACAACTTTCTGAAAAGCCAATTGGCCTCAAATCTCTCTGGCATATGGTCCTGCCTTCTCGTGCGGTAATGAAACAGCACACCCAGATGCCTTCACTATCATTGCAGTATATTTCAACCAGGCCAGCTTGAAGACAGTTCTGAACAACTACCACCAACACATCACCTGTGGAACTAGCTGAGCCAACGAACTTGATCACTGTTATACCACCATCGAGAAAACTTACCACGCTATCCCACACCCACACTTTGGAAAATCCAGTCACCCGGCTGTACTTCTACTCCCAACATGTAGACAGAGAATCAAGACCGCAGCACCAGTGGTGAGGACCAAGAAGTTATGGTCAAGGGAGACAGAGGAGTGCTTTAAAAACTGCTTTGAGTCAGCGGACTTGACAATATTCAAAGACTCATTTTTGAATTGAAATTAATAGGCCATAGTTGTCAGCAACTTTATCAAGATGTTTACCGTCAAGAACAGACTGAATGTACCCTAGCCAAAATCTGTAGATGAACCAGAACCAGGAGATTCATAGTCGGCTAAAGCTATGGCATCCAACACCAGTGATCCAGAATGATACAAGAATATACAACCTACTGGAAAGCTATTTTGAGAGTGAAAAAACAACTTTGATTGAAGTTAGAGATGGAATTGGATGCATGTCAGCTCTGCCAGGGTTTGCAGGCAATTACTTGCTACAGGGCAAAACCTTTCATCATGAATGGCTGTGATGATCAAAGTTCAAAAGTTCAAAGTAAATTTATTATCAACACATTATATGTACACTTTGAAGAGCAGAATAAAACTACCCTGTGTGAATCTCTGCAGCATCTGGTGACCCTGTGATCTCTGTCATTGAGGCCAATGTCAGAACATCTATCAAGAGGGTCAAATCCTCGCAAGTATCAGGCTCTGATGACATTCCTGAAAGGGCATTGAAAACGTGTGCCAACCAACTGGCAGGAGTGTTCAAAGACATCTTCAATCCCTCATTGCTGCAGCTGGTGGTTCCCATTTGCATTACCAGTGCCCAAGAAGAGCAGGGCGAGCTGCCTCAAAGACTATCTCCCAGTTGCACTCACATGTGATGAAGTGTTTTGAGAGTTTAGTCTGGCCAGAATCAACTCCTGGACCCACTGCAATTTACCTATCACCGCAATAGGTCTGCAGTGGGTGCAATCTCACTGGTTCTCCATACAGCCTTGGATCACCTGGACAATAGCAATACCTTTGTCAGGCTACTGTTTATTGATTACAGCTCAGCATTCAACACAATCATACCTTCTAATCAAGAAACTCCAAGCCTAGGCCTCTGTACCTCCCTCTGCAACTGGATCCTTGACTTGCTCACAGGGAGACCACTGTCAGAGCAGATTGCAAATAACATCTCCTCCTCACTGAAGATCAAAGCTTGCGCACCTCGAGAATGTGTGATTAGCCCATTGCTCTACTCTCTCGATGCCTACGACTGTGTGGCTAGGCACAGCTCAGACATCATCCATAAATTTGCCAGTGACACAACTATTGTCGGGAGAATTTCAGATGGTGACAGGTGAAGAGGAGTGAGACAGATGAGCTGGTTGCATGGCGTCACAACAATAGCCTTGTACTCAACATCAGTAAGCTCAAGGAATTGATAGTGGACTTCAGGAAGGGGAAGTTGAGGGAACGTCCACCCATCCTCATCAAGGGATCAGCAATGGTGAGGTTCAGGTGCCTTGGTGTCAACATCTCTGAAGATCTGTCCTGAGTGAAACATTTTTTTGCCAACTATCAGTGACAAAAATCACTGCTTTCTGAACAAAAACACATGCGACTGACGTTGTTTAAAAACCACCCCCTCCAAGCATGGTGTAGTGTCTAACAGTCACACAAGTGCACGCGACTGACACCAGTTAGAAACCGTTCAGCAACAGTCTCTGGTCCTAATTAAATGGCTTAGTGTTCCATATACACCGAGGAAATCCTGGCCATTTTCTCAATTAGTCTTTCTTCTTCAAGAGTTGTCCCAAATAAGCAGCTGTCCCAATTAACCAATGGCCCAATTAACTGGAATTCACTGTATACATTTCTTATTGTAATTTATAGTTTTATTTTTATTGTTATTTTTATTATGTGTATGCAATGTACTGCTGCTGCAAAACAGCAAGTTTCACAACATATGTCAGTGATATTAAACCTGGTTCTGATTCTGAGAATGATTGACCAACTGTAGTATAATCCAGCAGGATCTGCCAAAAGTGGAAGTGATGAGACTAAAGTATAATACAGTATGTGTCAGGCATAATTCCCATTAACAATGATTGTTGAGCTAAAGACAAATTAACAATACCATAAAATAGTTAGATACGAAGAGCAGTAACAGTACAGAAACTAAAATGTGTTTTTTTCTCTTGTTAACCTGTAGCAGGTAGAGCTCACCGAAGAGTAACAACATAGTATGCATGAGATATAGGAATGTAATTAGAGCAATTAACCCTTAACCCTGTTCCAACCACAGAGTAACAAAACAAATCTGCTCTTGGAACTGAGCAGGTTGAGCAATATCTTAATCAGATGCTGCTTGACTCACTGAGTTCCTCCCACAAATTAATGCTCCAAATGTCAGCATCTGCAGTCTCTTGTGACTCCATTAATATGACCTTGAATGATTCATAGACTGATTTCATATTCCTGCAGTTTTGTTCTCCATTTCCCTTAACACTAAGGACAAACTAAGAACAGTAAATCTTGGATATACAATCAGCACTTGACCTGATATCAATTAACAACTGTGGAGGAATGTTGCAAATTTCTAGCACCCTCTGTGTACAGAACTGCTTCATAACTCAATAATGTTCAGATTCTCAACCCCTAATCTAGGCGCAGCAAAAAGCTGAAATTTTTTTCTCTCTGTCTACCTTTTTTTTGCCTGGAATATGCTGTTGTGGGATGTTGTTTCAGAGATCTCACACAGATTTTGTTTGCAGTGCTAATGAGTTGCGGCAGCACAGTGGTTAATTTACTGGACTTGCGCTCCTAGATCTGGGCAAGTTATCTGTATTAATTGCACCGTGGCAGCTGAACTGAAATAAACCTGTAGTAAAAAAGTGAATGTCAATTTAACGTTAAACACCATGAACCAAACAGATGTATTAAAACCCTGTCTGCTTCACTAATACCCATTAGGGAAGGAAATAATCCATCTGTACCAGATGTGCTTTGCATGTAATTCAGACACATCAGTATAGTCAAACCTTAACTGCCTTTTCAAAAGGTTCAGCAATGTATGGTGTAGGTAGTTTCACAGTAAATCAACAATAAATGCAAAGAATTTTAACATGCAAACTCGAGGATAGGTTTAATAGTTTGAACTTGGGGGAGCTTTGGGGTTCTAACATAACTGTCATTCATTCTTTGGGGCACTCTGTTTTTGTGGATGTTTGCGAAGAAGAAGAATTTCAGGATGTATATTGTATACATTTCTCTGACATTAAATGTACCTATTGAAACTTGTCAACAAATGCTTTTATGAAGGGCACTTTGACACTGGTTCGAAGATCAGTGACTCCAAGTGGATGGGCTCACTTGTAGTCACCTACAGATAGAAATGTTGAGGTATGCGAAGGCCTCTGGAATCTGTTCTGGGTGAGGGGCTGCTCCTCTTGTCACTGCTGCCTTCCAGTATTCACCCAGTGCTGCCCTCCAGTGCTCGCCCAGTGCTGCCCTCCAGTGTTCACCTTGGTGGAAGAACAAGTTGGACGTTCAGGGACATGGGCTATACTATTTTTCTTTGTGGATTGTATATTTTTCTGAAATAATTATTTAATCATTGTGGTGCCGTCTCTACCAATACTCTGACATCACTCTTCATGTCTCCATCATCAGAATTCCATACAAAGGCATTGCTTGTGAGATTAAAGTATCATCTTTGGTGAAAAAATATTTTCAGTTTGGAACAATGATACAAACCTCATGCTGCTAGTTCACTAATTTACCAATATACTACACGCTGATATAAAGTACACATTCTCAGATACAAAGTTACTTGTAAATTATGAAATCATAGTCATACAACACAGTAATGTGTTCACAGCTTATTAAAAATCTAGTTCTGCACAATCCTAGTTTTCATTCTCCATGCATTTAAATGGATGTCTCTTATTTTTTCTTAGAACTACTCTTATTTTCCATTCTGCTTCTCTGACTTAACTTCCAAGACAATTGATTGTTGTACAATAAAAATTACACTTCCTCCTTGTTATTTGTACATTTTTGCAGCATCCCCCATTTATCAAGAGCATTTGGTTACTTGTACTCTTTTTCTCATAATCTATTTCAAAACCAAAGCCATGCACAAGTCCAGGGTAACTGCTGCCCACAACAATAATTGTCTCTGTACCATAACTTTGTTACCTGCAGATTTCCTCACTGAAGACATTAATAAACCAGATGAGATTATACAGCAATCGGATAGTTTTAACCAAATCAATAAAGCAGCAGTTGCTGGAAATCTAGAGTAAAAACAGAAAATGCTGGAAAGGTTCAAAAAGTCAGGCCACAGCTGCAGGAAGAAAAATGGAGTTAACATTTCAGGACAAAGACTTTTCTTCACCACTGTGAAGGAGACAAAAGAAGTTGCAGGGAAGGGCTATGTCTCTGATCAGGTAAAAATGGGGTGAGCTGGGAATCAACTACAAACAAGGTTACCTGATCAATGAGGGAGTCATTATCTAAAGTTCAAAGTAAATTTATTATCAACATCCATATAGGTCACCATGCAATGCAGTACTTGGTGACGCAGGACAAGATAGTACAAAGTCAGGATAGTTTCCTTCAGGGAAAATCCTGCCTGACGAACCTGCTGGAATTCTTTGAGGAGATTGCAAGTAGGATAGATAAAGGGGATGCAGTGGATGTTGTATATTTGGACTTTCAGAAGACCTTTGACAAGGTGCCATACATTAGGCTCCTTACCAAGTTAAGAGCCCATGATATAACAGGAAAGTTACTGGCATGGTTAGAGCATTGGCTGACTGGAAGAAGGCAGTGAGTGGGAATAAAAGGATCCTTTTCTGGTGGTGTACTGCAGGGGTTGGTGTTGGGACTACTTCTTTTTATGCTATATATCAATGATTTAGACGATGAAATAGATGGCTTTGTTGCCAAGTTTGCAGATGATACCAGGATTGGTGGAGGGGGTGGGTAGTGTTGAGGGAACAGGTAAGATGCAGAAGAACTTAGACAGATTAGGAAAATGGAAAAGAAAGTGGCAAATGAAATATAATGTTGGAAAATGCATGGTCATGCACTTTGGTAGTAGAAATAAATGTGCAGACTATTTTCTAAATGGTGAGAAAATCCCAAAATCTGAGATGCAAAGGGACTTGGGAATCCTTGTGCAGAACACCCTGAATAACACAAAATACTCTGCAGATGCTGGGGTCAAAGCAACAGGCACAACATGCTGGAGGAACTCAGCAGGTCGGGCAGCATCAGTAGGAAACAAACAGTCGACGTTTCAGGCCACGACCCTTCATCATAAAGAAGGTGGGGGGAGTGTGGAAATGAGAAGGCTGGTAGGTGCCAGGTGAAAAACCAGTAAGGGGAAAGATCAAGGAGTGGGGGAGGGGAAGCAGGGAGTGGATAGGCAGGAAAGGTGAAGAAGGAATGTAAGGGGAAAGCACTATGGGTAGTAGAAGGAGGCAGAACCATGAGGGAGGTGATAGGCAGCTGGAGGAGGAGGTAGAGTGAAACTGGGATGGGGGAAGGGAGGGGATTACCAGAAGTTGGAGAATTCTATGTTCATGCCAAGAGGCTGGAGAATACCCAGACGGTATATGAGGTGTTGCTCCTCCAACCTGAGTTTGGCCTCATCATGGCAGTAGAGGAGGCCTTGTATGGACATATCCGAATGGGAATGTGAAGCAGAGTTGAAGTGGGTGGCAACTGGGAGACTCGACGCAGATTGGGGGACCACTTCGTTGAGCACCTCCACTCCGTCCACCAGAACAGGCAGGATCTCCCAGTTGCCACCCACTCTATGGGGCCAAGTTTGAGGTGAGGACAGACAACAACCCCCTAACTTAGTGGTCACCAACCTGTCGATCGCGATCAACTGGTCGATCTTTGAGACTTTCCCAGTAGATACCGAAAAAAAGGAAAATAAATTCATAACTACTGTTGAGAGATTGTTTCCGGGTTGTGGGGTTTTAGTTCCGTTCTTTCTGCCCAGTGTGCATGTGTGTAGCTTCCCTGCTACACACTTAACTACACAGTGTACTTCAGTGGCCCCCAGCCACTGGGCTGCGAGGAAACAATATGAGTCAGCTGCACCTTTCCTCATTTCCTGTCACGCCCACTGTTGAATTTGAACCTACGCGAGGTTATCAGTCGCAGTGATATCCTCGTGCAACCGTCCTGGAGCGTGGACAGATGGGCGCTGCCTCTAAACCTGTGTAGCACACCGAATGTTCGTGGGGAACCCGGTGCTAAAATATTTGCAGACAGCCTAATTCAGGATCAGGGTTTCGTAAGTAGCAGAGCAGCTACCTCGCTGCGATCTACGGAAACAAACTTTTGTCGGCTGATAGATCCTGGGGGGGGGGGGGGGCGTGCCCACTCCCTGTCGCACTCCTTGCTCACTTGGTTGGTCGCTGTCCGGACTGCAACCACCGCGGCCCCAGCATGGGGACCTCCGGCCCTGACCTTGTCCTCTCACCCCACCACGACCAGCCGAGCCTGGCCAAGACGTCTGGCGGCAGGTGGGCGGGAGGCTGGAGTTCGGGCCCGGAGGCTGTCTAATGAGGCAATGAAGCCCTCAAAACTGCTTCGGTACCCTGAGTCCAAACACCCTGCACTTAAAGACAAACCCACTGAGTTTTTTCAACGGAAAAAAATGTGAGCAAGCGGGACAGCAGCTGAGAGCCATGTAACCTAAATTGCGGTATAGACTGGACATAAGGAACCTGCTTCCATTTGGACAGCGGTTGAAAAGGGAGACGTGGCTCAGGAGGAAAGGACGAAGCACGCGTCGGTGCCTCCGTTACTATGAGAATGGCCTCAGTTGGAGTTGAAGAACCAGATCTTTCTCCCATTGAGACAGGTGAAGTGGGAAGGTCTACCTGTGGACAACCTGGGTTACAGTGAGACTCTGCGGGGGAGGAAGCAGGGTTTGATCACGGAACAGAGGGCTCCAAGTTGCAGGTGGGCACGAGTGATAGATCAGGGGAGGCCTTGTCAGGTAGACTAGAAGAATCCCCAGTAGTGTCAGAACCTGAAGATGATGGGGTGCAGAGATCTCAGAGAATTAGAAGACCACCAGATAAGTTGGCCTATGTAGCACCAGGGGAACAGAGTGTGACCCCTACTGTGTTGGGGAGCTATCACTGCCTTTTACACCTGGATTGGGCTTTGTGTTTTGCAGGAAGCATTGGTGAATTATCTCAATGTCATGAGGACACGACTAAATTTGTTGGGAGTTTGAGTTTAACATGCTGTAGGGTTTCACTGCTGTGTAACATGCTATAAGTTTTCACTGATAATGTAATGGTTTCTCTGTAGCAGCAATGTTTGAGTTATAACTAGAGGTAACTGGGTTAGGAATGCTGCTGTTCTTTCTTGTGAGCTGGAAGAGAGATTTTCGCAGTCTTTTGCTGGGGAGAGATGAGGAGAGAAGACGTGGATGGAGAGAGTTGGTAGACCGCCGGACGGGGTGGACGTGGAGTGAGGGTCCGAAGGGCAGCGGCGATCGGCTTATCAGTGAGCTCCAACATTGCGCAACATACTGCTTAATAAGATTGGGCCCTTTTTTCTTTTTTCCATTTCTTTACTAACCATATAGTCAAAGTAAGAATTATAAAACTATGCAACACACATGAAATGCTGGTGGAACACAGCAGGCCAGGCAGCATCTATAGGGAGAAGCACTGTCGACATTTCGGGCCAAGGCCCTTCGTCAGGACTAACTGAAAGGAAAGATAGCAAGAGATTTGAAAGTAGGAGGGGGAGGGGAAAATGTGAAATGATAGGAGAAGACCGGAGGGGGTGGTGTGAAGCTGAGAGCCAGAAAGATGATTGGCAAAAGGGATACAGAGCTAGAAAAGGGAAAGGATCATGTGACGGGAGGCGTAGGGAGAATGAAAGAGGGAGGGGAGCGTTTAATTGCATATTGTGTGCTTTTTGTTATTTCGGATACTGATTCGTAACAGGGGACACATCATGCAGCATCCACACAAACAAGATTTCTTAAGTTTGGCCGGGCCAGGGGCTATCACCCACTAGCCAAAGCAAGTGATATATCAGGAAAAGGGGCAAGTGATGGTATCCCCTTTTGGTTCAAAAGCCTGATGGTTGAGGAGTAATAACCATTCTTGAACCTGGTGGTGTAGGTTCTGAGGCTCCTGTACCATCTTCCTAATGCCAGCAGCAAGAAGAGAGTATGACCTGGGTGGTGAGGATCCATGATGATAGATGTTTCTTTTCTGCAACAATGCTCCATGTAGATGTGCTCAATGGGGGGGATGGTTTTACCCATGATGGACTGAGCCATATCCACTTCAACTGTAGGATTTTCCATTCAAGGGCATTGGTATTTCCATACCAGGCTGTGATGCAGCCAGTGAATATACTTTCCACTGCACATCTATAGAAGTTTGTCAAAGTTTTAGATGTCATGCCAAATCTTCACAAACTCCGAAGGAAGTAGAGGTGTTGTTGTGTTTTCTTCGTAACTGAGTAAGAAGTTGTGGATCCAATTGACCAAATTTTCAATCACTTTCTTATTTGCTGATTTGTCACCACTTCTGATTTGACCTTTCGCAATGGTGTCGACAGTAAACTTGAATACGGCATTGGAGTTGTGCTCAGCCTGTGGTGGTTCATTCCGAAGTCTGTGGGCCGGTCCGTGGACTCCGGGTTTTCCGGCGGTCCCTTGCTGCGGTTGGACTTAACTAGAAACACCTGAAGCTGATATTGGAACTGGGAATATAAGTGGCCCTGGTATTGAGTGTGGTTGGGGGTTGTCTTGTCAAGATACTCATAGCACAGATGGCTAGAATGGGTGCTTGCTGTCCTTGGGGCTGTATTGGAGAACCATGGCTTCTGGGAGCCTTGCTGTCAGTAGTCGGAGCTGTCGTTGCAGTAGGGATTTGGCTGTTTCCTGGGCCAACTGGGTGGTCGACAGCCACTCTGAGCTAGGGAGGGATCTGGTTGTTTCTGTAGCCAGCCAAGGCTGCTGGCCATAACAACTACTCAGAGCTACCCTGATGCAGAGGTGGAACTGTCTGTTGTTCCTTGGTATTTATCTCTTCCTGTCCTTGCCCCTGTGGGGTAAATCTGGCTGTTCTGCTGTTGCCCTGTGGGGGGGGGGGGAATCTGTCTTGCCTTGTCTTTGCCTCTGTCAGGTAGGTCAGGCTGTTCTGCTATTACCCAATGGATGGTCCTGCCCCACCTTGGTGTGGAGTTATAGATGAGTCCTGGCTTGTTGGAGAATAAGTCCTGACTCCATGTTGATGTAAAGTTCCTAGTCTGCCCCTAGCTCCAGCCCCAAGCCTCGACCCAAGCCTGCAGCCTCCAGCCCCAAGCCTCAAGACCCGCCTGCAGGCTCCAGCCCCAAGCCTCAAGACCCAAGCCTGCAGGCTCCAGCCCCAAGCCTCGAGACCCAAGCCTGCAGCCTCCAGCCCCAAGCCTCAAGACCCAAGCTTGCAGCCTCCAGCCCCAAGCCTCAAGACCCAAGCCTGCAGGCTCCAGCCCCAAGCCTGCAGGCTCCAGCCCCAAGCCTCGACCCAAGCCTGCAGGCTCCAGCCCCAAGCCTCGAGACCCAAGCCTGCAGGCTCCAGCCCCAAGCCTCGAGACCCAAGCCTGCAGGCTCCAGCCCCAAGCCTCGAGACCCAAGCCTGCAGGCTCCAGCCCCAAGCCTCGAGACCCAAGCCTGCAGGCTCCAGCCCCAAGCCTCGAGACCCAAGCCTGCAGCCTCCAGCCCCAAGCCTGCAGCCTCCAGCCCCAAGCCTCAAGACCCAAGCCTGCAGCCTCCAGCCCCAAGCCTGCAGCCTCCAGCCCCAAGCCTCAAGACCCCAAGTCCCTAGCCAAGCCTCGTCATGTCCTCGCCTGGGTTTGGAGGTCTGAGCCTGAGTCAAGACCCAGGTTCTGGGTCTTTGTCCAGTCTCGGGCTCAGAGTCCACTCCAGGTTCCTTGCTCCCTGTCCCTCGTCCTGGTCCTGCTTCCCCTGCCTAGACTGCATCCCGTCCTGTCCTTGGGTTCTGTCTCATCCTGTTTCTGGGACTCCAGTGTCTGTGTCCTGCAGTTGGGTCCTGATTCAACACCTGACTTATGATGTAGCCACACAGTCACAAGTGAAGCAAACAAAGCAGAGGGCTGAGCACACATCCTTGTGGTACACCAATGCTGATGGAGATTGTGGAGGAGATGTTGTTGCCAATGCAAACTGACTGGGGTGTGTTAGTGAGGAAATCCAGGATCCAATTGCACACGGTATTGAGACCAAGGTCTTGAAGCTTATTGAGTCGTTACCATTCCAAAGACTTTTTTAATCAAACCAGATTATTAAACAAATGTAAAGTTAATGGTGGAACTTGAATTTGGATTACTCGTAGTCCAATCCTCTGGATTATCAATCCAGTAATTTAAGCACAGCACCACCACCATTCAGTTTTGCTCATAATGATATGAAATAGCACTACAAATTAAGCTGTTCTGAAAAGACCTAGACCAATAAAAGGCTGGTAACATTTGCTCTGAAAAAATGTTATGGATTGATGGTATAAAAGAAGAGAAAATGCAAATGCCTATCCTTGATGTTCAAAAGCATTACCATCATTTGAATTCTGCAAATCCCAATTTAATAGCACTGCATAAGCACAAGAAATTCTGCATATACAATGTAAAGCACATAAAATGCTGAAGGAACTCAGCAGGTCAGACTGCATCTATGGGAAGTATGGAAAGAGCTGAGACCCTCCATCAAAACAGATCTGATGAAGGGTCTCAGGCCAAAACATTGACTGTTTATTCCCTTCCAGTAGCACTATGTGAATCTCTTCCCTGAGTTAATTCAATGGCTCAAAAATGCAGATCACCAACATCTTCTCAAGGAGAAATATGAATAGGGGATAAATGCTAGTAAAGCACAGATCCCAAAAATAAATTAAAATGAGCAGGATGGTGTGTCATGAGTGGCTCTATGGGTAGCATTAATAACTCTGAGGCATACTATTTGGGTTAAGCTTCAAGAATCAGAATCAGGTTTATTATCACTGGCATATGTTGTGAAATTTGTTACTTTGTGGCAGCAGTACGTTGGAATACAGAATAAAAAGTATAAATTACAACAAGATGTATACATATAAAAGAATGTTAAATTAAATAGGTAGTGCAAAAAGAGTGGGGAAAAAATACTGAGGAAGTGTTCATGGGTTCATTGTCAATTCAGGAATCTGATGGCAGAAGGGAAGAAGCTCTCCTGAAATGTTGAGTCTGTGACTTAAGGCTCCTGTATCTCATCCTTGATGGTAGCAATGAGAAAAGGGCATGTCCTGGGTGATGGGAGTCCTTAATGATGGATGCTGCCAATTTGATGTATCGCCTTTTGAAGGTGTCCTGGATGCTGGGGAAGCTAGTGCTCATGATGGGGCAGGCAGCGTTTACATCTTCCTGCTGCTTTTTCCCATCCTGTGCAGTGGCCCCTCTATACCAGATGGTGATGCAACCAGTTAGAATGACTCTGCACGGTACATCTGTAGAAATTTGTCACTGTCTTTGGTGCAAACCTAATCTCCTCAAACAGACCTCTCAGGATAAAAATTTAAACTGACACTTCAGTGCATCATAGACACAAGCGGTACTGCAGATGCTGGAAATCTAGAGCAATGTCTACAAAGTGCTGGAGAAGCTCAGCAGGTCAGTTCTTCTCCCTTCCTTTCCGGTCCTGATGAAGGGTCTCGGCCCGAAACATTGACTGTTTATTCCTATCTATACATGCTGCCTGACCTACTGAGCTCCTCCAGCACTTTGTATGTATTAGTTCAGTACATTGTGAAGAATAGATTATTGCAGATAATGTCTTTGCATGATGCTTCACTTGCTCACTCAGGTAGAATAGAGGTATTACCCTTTGGAATATTAATTCCTCAGTCATTGTCACTAAAAGCAATTATCTGTTCATTATTACACTAGCTTCGTTTTTATAAGAGCTTCCTATGCACTAACTGGTTGCCTTGTTTATGACTTTCCATAGGTGTCCTTACTTAGAACTGGATGAGCTGCAACTGGGCATTGGGGGCTCTCCCAATAAGCACAAGGCATGCTATAATCAAGCACTTGCTCATGACTGTGTGCAAATGCCTCAAAAAGAAGAGCCAAACTTAAGTTTGTATTTCAAAACATTTCAATGGCTACAAAAGAGTACATATATTACCCTGAAATAGTCATGCATGTTGCATGTAAATCTATATCTTTCATTTCGTTGTCCTATATATCTTCAATACTTTTGCTTGTTCGGATAGAATCAATACTGTTTGTTTTTTAGATGCTGGAACTATATAAAAGGAGAGTTTTGTTTTATTTTCTCTTAAAATTCCACATTGTCCTAATGTAAAAGGCAACCATTAAAATAACATTTATTCACCTGCAGACAAGAAAAGGTAATACAAATCTTTGCTTACGCATTTTTCCTGCAATATTCTTTCATTGAGTTTACTGTACACCAACATTTATCAAGCTACTATTGATTGTACTGGCTGACCTTGTTTTAGTTGGACCCTGATGGACCTTTTGGATAATGGTTGTCTTTGTTTGCCTACTCTGTTTGTCAGTGTTTCACAATTGGATCCTTATCTACAGCAGTTAATAAAGTATTTCTGAAACTGCAATTTTCACTTATTTTATAAATTACATCTGAAAGAATCTCATCAAAAACTAAGACTGTGGATACTCAAAATCTGAAGTGAAAATGGAAAATGCTGGAAATTTTCAAAGTCCAAAGTAAATTTATTATCAAAGTATATTTGTGTAACTATATACTACCCCGAGTCTCATTTTAATGCAGGCATTCATAGTAGACTGGAGAAATACCATACAATTAATGAAGATCGACACACTAAGTCTTACAAACAACCAATGTGCAAAAGAAGCTAAACTGTACAAATAAAAAAAGGTAAGTAAATTGATAGTACTTATAACATGAGTTGAAGAGTCCTTGAAAGTGAGTCCATAGGTTGTGGAATCAGTTCATTGTTGAGGTGAGTGAGGTTACTCTGGTTCAGGGGCCTGATGGTTGAGGGGTAATAACTGTTCCTGAACCTGGTGGAGCGGGACCTAAGGCTCCTGTACCTCCTTCCAGTGGCAGCAGTGAGAAGAGAGCATGGTCAGGATGGTAGGGTCCTTGTGGCTTCACTCTTTGTAGATATGCTCAATAGAAGAGATGGCTTTGCTTGTGATGGACTGGGCTGCGTCCACCACTTTTTGTAGGCTTTCCCATGATTGGACATTCGTGTTTCAATACCAGGCAGAGATACAACAAAAGTAACACATACATGGAAGAACTCAGCAGGGCAGGCAGCATCTATGGAAATGAACAAACAATCGACATTTCAGGCAGAGACCTTTCTTCAGGACTGGAAAGAAAGGGAATAGATGGAAGAATAAAAAAGGGAAGGAGGATAGCTAGAAGGTGATAGATGAAGCCAGGTAGATGGAAAAAATAAATGGCTGGAGAGAAGGTATCTAATATGAGAGGGGAGTGGAGATGCAACTGGTCAGGATACTTTCCACTGTACACCTATATAATTTTGATAAAGTTTTAGATCTCTAAGAAAGTATAGGCTCAGTTGTGCCTTCTTTGTGGTGGCATTTATGTGGTAGTCCCAGTTATTGAAAACTTCTCCATCTTCATCCCCTAATAAGGAATGGCTCATGGACCTCCAGTTTCTTCCTCCTGTAGTCAATAATCATGTCTTTGATTTTGATGACATTGAGTGAGAGGCTGTCGTTGTGGCACCATTCAACCAAGTTTTTAACCTTCCTCCTATATGCCAGTTGCTCACCACCTTTGACACGGCCAACATGGCATTGGAGTGATACTTAGCCACACAATCATAACTATGAGATGAGTAGAGCAGGGGGCTAAGGACACAGCCCTGTGGTGCTCTTGTGCTGAAACTGATTGTGGAGAAGATGTTGTCACAAATCTGTACTGACTGGGGTTTACAAATGACGAAATTAAGGATCCACTTGCACAGGGAGATATCGAGGCACAGGCCTTGGAACAGTGATTAGTTTTGAGGGGACTATAGTGTTGAATGCTGAGCTGTAGTCAATAAAGAGTATCCTGATGCATGCATCTTTATAGTCCAGGTTTGCCAGAGCTGACTGAAGAGCAAATGGCATCTGTTGTTGACCTGTTGAGTTGGTAGGCACATATTCAGCAGGTTCCAAGCAGGTCTGGAGTGAGAAACAGTGCTAACATTTCTAGTTGATGATTTTTCAATGAGAAGATGTCAACTGGAACATGAACAAGTCTGCAGATGCTGGCAATCCAAGCAACACGCACAAAATGCTGGAGAAACTCAGCAGGCCAGGCAGCATCTATGGAAAAGAGTATAGTCAATGTTTTGGGCCGAGACCCTTCACTCTGCCTGAAGCGTCAACGGACTCTTTTCCATAGGTGCTGCCTGGCTTGCAGATTTCCTCCAGCATTTTGTGTGTGTCAGTTGTAACATGACTGGGTCCAGGAGCACAAGATATTTGAGACAGAATTAAGTAGCAACTGAGAATACACTTCAGGTGCTCAGAGTTTATAAGGCTCATTTTGTCAGAATTAGAGAAAACAAAACAGGCCCTTTGGCCCACCATGTTTGTGTACCTATTTGCATGCACAATGGAAGAAGTTTACATTTAAATTAGCAATCCACAAGTTTTTGAGATGTCATCGAAAAAGAGAGAACTAGGAGCTGTGAGGCAGCAGGTCAGCCAGCTTCACAACCGTGCCACACTCAAGTTTAAAATGGAAAATCCATTTTACATTTCTAACCCAGAGTTTTGTCACATAAATACAACCAGTATAAAATTAGATCAGACAAATTAATCCCATAGCATATACAGCATTCCACAAATAATATGACAAAGTTATTGTGAATGTAACTAAATAAATTTGCACGTTACAAAAAAATCGAAATTTGGAGACCTTTTGTAGAAGACGAGCCATCATTTGCTGATCGCCATTGCAATTTGTATAGTACATGACAACAAATAATTCACTATTTTTGTGTTTAGTTACTGCCTGTTATACCGCTGCTACTTAGGGCAGCAATGAAAGTCCTCCATCTCTATCTGTCCTTGTTCTCTGTTGTGTCGCAGGTGTGATTCGGAGTCCTTATTTCTGCCTCTATGAAATGGCACCAAGTTGTCGTTGGTCTCCTGTGTTTCCTCCGCCCTTCAGGAGTCCAATTAAGTACTGTCTCGATGATGGATTTGGCTTCTGTTCTCCTCACATGCCCAATCCATCAACAACATTTCCTCATGATGATTGTGGCCAAGTCCTCTTAGTGACACTGAAGGAATAGGGAGCTTTCTTAGTCAGAAAATAAGGAGGCTAATGGTGTGGAATTATTACAGCTTGGTAAGGTTGTTCTCGGTCGTGCGTCAGGATTCTGACCCGTACAAGAGTGTGGGCAGAACACAGCTTGGGTACAGCTTCACCTTGCTGTGGATGCTGCACTTGGTTGATCCTCATTGATCTGAAGACATTTCGAACTTTGCTGAGTCTGTACTGGATGTCATCCTTGATCCCACCATCCTGCCAAATGAAGCTGCCCAGGTAGGTGAATCTACCAGTGCGGGGTAAGTCGATGCCATATGTCTTGACAGGAGAAGGAGATTTTACCTTGAAGGTCATGGTCCCAGTCTTTCTTTGGCTGACTCGGATTCCAACCTGATCAAAGTACACAGGTGCTGAGTTTTCTCTTCATTTGCCGGTATGTATGTGATAGTAATGTGAGATCATCCACAAAGTCAAGGTCTTCTAAAGTAGAGAATAGAGTCCAACTCATGCCTCTCTGCTTATCTTTCATTGTTTGCCTCATAACTGAGTCAATCACAAAGTTAAATAATATTGCCAACATCACACAGCCTTGCCTGACTCCAGTCTTGACTTCAAAGCTCAAATTGCAATCCCCAACTATGCAGGTGAAATTAGCATAGAAACCCTGGATAAGCTGGACAATTTTGGAAGGGATTCCATATGGTATAAGACTTTGCCAGAGGCTCTCCTTGTGAATGCTGTCAAAGCCATTTCAAAGTCCGTGAAATTCACAGACGGTTGTCTCTGCCACTCTGTGCACTGGTCTATGATATTATGCAGTGTGATGATCTGGACAAACACAGCCTCTGATTCTGCTGAAATCAGCTTGCTCTTTCCTCAAGCACACATCAGCAGTATCTGTGCTGCACTCTTTGTGCTTAAAATACATGTTTGAAGATACTTCTGGTTAAAAAAATTTAGTTCAAATACATAAAAGAACTTGTATACTGTTACTAGAATATCACATGATAACTTGGTGTAATAAGTGAACATCATTTAAAACGATCTTTAAAAAGAATTTTAAAAATTAGCATAAAATTTGCAGCAATTTATTTTGTGACAATGCAAACCAACAATATTTGTAAGTGCTATTCAAGTGGTAGTGTTGGTGAACATTTCAGTATTGCCTGCAAAAGCGATACTGTATCTTAAGATCTGGCTCTGACAACTGAGTACTAATTTTGTGATTCTATACATCTGATGATCGATAATGAGAGTCTTGTTGCCCATCCTCTCACATTTATGGGAATGCAAAAATTGACGTTGTTGGTCTTTGGGGAATTCGCAGCTGAAGTAAATTTTCTCCAAACAACATAACTGTGTACACCAGGAGGTATTACTGGAGTAATTGTGAGTAGCATTTCTAACTGATTTTTCTCTTCCTAATGCATGCTCAGTGAATCCCACTAATACACTTTTGAGCACTGACCAGCTGAGATAATCTGTTTTAAGGAATGTATTCTTATGTTTGAGAGCTGAATGCAAGAAATACTTTTTACTGTTTTGCTTTGCAGAGGATGATACTGTAGATCACTATAATAGACTAATCCAGCATTATTTTGAAGCAAATTAAATAGCCAATGAGAAATGAGTATGAATTTTGCTAAGTCATTGGGTTTAATGGCTTATAATTCGCTTCAAAGTTTGGCTGCTACAACCAAACCAGCAGAATGAGCTTTGAGCTTTGCTGATATTGTCAAAGTAATGCAGCAACATTCAGAGCAAAAGCCATTGTTGCTTGCAGAATGCTTTAGGTTTCATAAGCGGAATCGAAAGGAAGGGGTATCCATTTCAGCGTAGGTGGTCGAATTGAAGAAGTTGTCTGAGCATTGTCAGTTTGATAATGATCTTAATGATACAATGAGAGATTGTTTAGTTTGTGGAATCTTACAAGAAAATATTCAAAAACAGTTCCTAACTGAGGAACAACTTACATTCAAAAGAGCAGTTGAAATTGCTGTTTCAATGAAAACTGCAGACAGAAATGCAATTGAGTTGCATTCAGGAACAAAAGAGAACAGGAATAAAATTACAACATCTAAACAGAAACCAGCCTGGTTGAACAAATTGTTACTGTTGTGGCAGGGACTCACATTCACCAAACAAATGTATGCTGAAAGGTGAAAGTTGCAGAAGATGCAATGAATTAGGACATAGACAAAGAGCATTTTGGGCAGACAAAATAAATCGACTACTCAAAGAAGACAAAAAGCTAAAAGCTCAAGTTGCAGTTCAAAAATAGCACTAATCTGTACACTGTTGATGAAAAAACTGTTCATGATAATGTAAAGGGAGTTTCTTCTTTTTCTTTGTTACTACGTATGTTAATCAAAATGGCTTCTTTGTTTTGTTAAAAGTAGGAATGCTTCTTTGTTATGAGAGAGTGCTGGAAGCTTATTTGGGTTAAAATTTACTGATAACAGGGGATTGTATTCATTTGTTAACCAATTGGGATTGATGTTATTCTCTCTCTTCTGGGTCTGTAAACTATTGTTGGTGGGCTTTTGGGGAGTCGGCACAAGGAGGTGAGAGAGGGAGGACGCGATGCTGTAAGCTGGGCAATGGAACAGACCCCGAGCAGGAGGTTCAGCGAGGAGAGGAGATGAAGACAGACGTGCCGGGGGTGCTTGGTTGATCATTTTGGGTGGTCCTGAACTGCAAGTCGAGGAGGTCTGAGGGGATTGAATAGTGGTTAGAAGACTTCGTTAATTCAGCTCCAACAGTTATGCACAAAGTGGTTTAGACTGTGATAAGTTCGGCACCTTTTCTTTGTTTTCTTTTCCTTCATATTTACTGTATCGTTATTAATCACTTAGCTCTAGTAATATCTATAAAGTGTAATCATTTAATCGCATATGGTGTACTGTTAATTGGTGGGGTTGGGAGCATTCACACAAGCTGATTATCCAGTTTGGCGGAGCTGAAGACTGCTTCCCCTAGACCAGGGGTCGGCAACCTTTACCACTGAAAGAGCCATTTGGACCCGTTTCCCACAGAAAAGAAAACACTGGGAGCCACAAAACCCGTTTGACATTTAAAATGAAATAACACTGCATACAACGTTTTTTTTTTGCCTTTCTGCTATGTATAAACAAACTATAATGTGTTGCATTTATTAAATCGATGAACTCTTGCAGAGAAAACGAAATTACATTTCTGCATGCAACAAAAACATTTTGAACTCCAAAAAAAAGACGTTGGGTTGAAGGTTACTTTTAAGTAAAATACTCAATGTCTATTTGAGTCCTTCTTGTATTTATGAAAAAAGCTGAACTTAAATTGTCCGCCAGCAGCAAACCAAAAATAACTTCAGCCAGCTGTCAACCTGAAAAATAAAAGGACTATTTCACTGAACAATGAAAAAATATGAATATACGTAAAATAATAGGCAATTAAAATATTTATCATAGTTGGTTAATGGGATTTCTGCTCCTGGACCTCAGCGCACAGCATCTGCACATCAGGGCTGTATGATGTCACCTTCATCTTTACACAGGATCGCAAGCTGTCATCTGTGAGGCGTGCGCAATGTTTGTTTTTAATAAAGTTCATGTTGGAGAACACCTGCTCACATACATATGTGGATCCAAAGATCGACAGGACTCCAAGCACATACTTTTTAATGTTTACATAAATGTCGGGGATAGCATTCCATGTTTCGAACACAAGTTTGTCCGGTTAGAGGAGGTTTTCTATATCACTCCATTTGTGATTCTGAGCAAGAACGGCTTTCTGACGGGCAGCATCTTCAAGGTCTGCTGTCAAGCGTCTAAACTTGGACACCCATATGTCTTTGTCGGCTATGTCGGCCACTTCTATCTTAAGATCAGGTTGACTCACACCTGCCAATGCAGTGGTATTCAGTAGGGATGGATCGATGCTTAGGGGAGTGACCGGGAAGGATAATGTGTTTTTTTTCCTCTCTGAACTCACCGAAGCTTTTCCCAAACGATGTTTGCATTGCGATGATTGCAGAATGTAAATACTCCGAATTTATCATGTCGTGAGCCTGCTTGAACTCTCTCAAATTGGGGAAGTGAGACAATGGGCCTTTCTGTAAATCTCTGGCAAGCACTGTCAACTTGCACTTGAATGCCAAAACATCCTCCAACATGTGCAGGGCTGTACGTCCTTTCCCCTGAAGAGCTGTGTTCAGCGTGTTCAGTTGCGCTGTCATGTCTACCATGAAGTGTAGCTTTTCCAGCCACTCTGGCTGTTTCAGTTCAGGAAAGGTGAGACCTTTGCTCCTCAGGAAAGTTTTCACTTCTTCCAGACACGCGACAAAGCGTTTCAGCACCTCCCCTCTGGACAGCCACCGGACTTTGTTGAGCAGCAGGAGATCAGAATATGCGCTTTCCAGCTCATCCAGTAACAAATGGAATTGACGGTGATTTAAACTTTTTGCCACTATTTTATTGACAATCTGAATGACAACATCCATTACTTCTGTGCATTCCGGAGGAAATGTTTGAGTGCAAGATGCAGTGAAAAGTCAGCAGCTTTCTGTCCAGCGACTTCTGCAGTAAAGCCACAAATCCCTTGTGCGCTCCCGTCATACTTGGTGCCCCATCAGTAGCTACTGACACCAGATGGGTGGTCTTTATTCCTTTGGCTCTTAAACAATTCAAGACATCCTCACAGATGTCCTCCCCTCGTGTTTGGCCTTTTAGAGGTATCAACTCAATCATTTCTTCCTGTGGCCCGGCAGAGTTTACATACCGGCAGAACAGCGCTATTTGTTCAATATCACCTTTGTCTTTAGACTCGTCACAGGCAATCGAGTAGGCCACAGCTGAATTGATGTCTTTAATTTGCTGTCTTCTGATGTCTTCTGCCATTTTTATGGTTCTGTCTTTGACATTCTTTGCAGAGAGGGGCATATTCCTGATTTTCTGCACAATTTCACTCTTGTTTTTAAAGTCCGTGAATAGATGTTCTGAAATCTTAATGAAAGATTCTTTTATATATTCACCATCTGTAAACTGCTTCCTGTGCCTGACTATTTCCTGAGCGGCAACAAAACTAGCATATGTCGTTGATTTTCCGGACTTCATCCACTTCTTGAAATGATTTTTGCTCAGATCAACCTTCCGCATCAGTTCCGAAACGCTTTTGTCTCTCATCTCCATCCGGACATTTTTGAGCAAAAGCTGCGTGTTTATCCTGGAAATGTCTTGCAACATTTGACTTTTTGTTGTTTGCTAGTTTCTCATTGCATATTAAGCATACCAGTAAACCAGTCTCGTCAGCAGTGAAAGCGAATGAATCTGCCCACGTATCATTAAACGTTCTGTTTTCTTCAGTCACTTTTCTTTTGTTAGCATTCTCCACAGTTAGCCTACCTTGGATCGAAAATTTAAAGAAATCGTGCATTGGCGGGTGTCAGGCATTGGCAGTGGTGACGTATATTAATAGCGACAAAAAACACGTTTTATTTAGATTGTACAAGATCACCATAATCTTCAAATTTAGAATTACATTTCAAAAACTAACAAACTAACATAAAATACATTTTAATTAAATACTCGTCATTTATTTTCCAAAGCCACAGGGAGCCGTAGCACAGAGATGAAAGAGTCGCATGCGGCTCCGGAGCCGCGGGTTGCCGACTCCTGCCCTAGACAGAAGCAAGCTGAGCGACCCTGAGGCGACCCAGGGGGCTACACTGCCAGGAATGTACCAAGGAACTCCCGAAAGAAGCATTCCTACTTCTAACAAAACAAAGAAGCCATTTTGATTAACATACGCAGTAACAAAGAAAAAGAAGAAACCCCCTTTACAATAAAAATGACAGAGGGCTGTGTATCCTTGAGATTTACAGTGTGAAAATTAATAACAGACAAACAATATGGCTTACACCAGAAGTGAACAGCAAATTAATTGAAACGGAATTGAACATTGGTTCAGCTATTTCAGTCATTCCAGAAAATTAGTTTGAACAGCATTTCAAAGATACTAAACTGAAACCTGCAGATATCCAACTAAAATCTTAGACTGGAGAACAGATAACTTCTGTGAGAATGGCATCCCAAAAGTGTAAGAAAGACTACACAGTGATTAAATCTTTAGGCCTGTATGGGATAATTTAAAGTTTACTATGCTGTGATGTTTGTATATAGTACTTGTACTGTGAGATGCATTCTCTCCTGAGTTGGAGTTTCTAGCTAAGCAGGGAGGAGTGTTATGTACTTAATGCTTAAGTAGTATTTGAGGAATCTTGTGTGTGTGTGTATGTATATATATATATATATAGTTTGATAAAGTATTCTTGTTTGCTTAAATAATTTATTATAATTTATATGCAAAAACCCGTGAATTGCATATGTCATCATGCTACCATGTGATACTGATAAAGTCTTAAGGGGATTCTCAGATTCCTGAAAATAATGGTTAAGGTTGAATCTGTGTCTTCTAGTTTGAGACTACGTCCACACTACACTGG
Source organism: Hypanus sabinus (assembly GCF_030144855.1). Lineage (NCBI taxonomy): Eukaryota > Metazoa > Chordata > Chondrichthyes > Myliobatiformes > Dasyatidae > Hypanus > Hypanus sabinus. The sequence goes on along the minus strand of NC_082716.1, from coordinate 40,070,006 downwards.
ATAAATCCGTAACCGAAGCTTTTTCTCTTCGTTTTTATCCTTCGTCCACACTAAAACAGCGTTTTCGTCCCCCAAAACCGGAGCTTTTCTGAAACGCTCTCCAAAGTGTGTATTTTTGAAAATGCCGGATTGGCCGGAGCAGTGTGGACAGGGTAACCGGAGAAATCTGAAAACGCTGTCAGACAGCAACGTGCTATTTCATTGTTTTCTTGAATGCAACCTAACAATTTCAGAACAAACAGCAACGAGACTGAAGCCAGAAGATTTAGAAATGTACTCACCAAATACATTGACCCATAACTTACTGAATAAATAAGTATACTCACTTTGCTGTTTTCTGTCCTTGCTCATATGAAGGCGCTTTACCTATTTATGCAAGTACTTTTCTGACAACAGATGTGTAACAGCCTACTGTAACATTGTATGGAAATACAAGATAACACTGATGCAGACATGTTTTCAACATTTAACAAGCTGCTTTGTTAATGCAACAGAGTTAGTTTGTCTTTCAATGTTTGTCGTCAGCCAGGTCAATCTGTCCGTGAACTCCCTGTCGGTTGCCCCCATATGCTCCAGTATTTTTTTTTACAAGTTCTCCTGCGCGAAAGCCAACAGCCGTCTGTGGTTTTAAGTTTTTCTGGTCTGTAACTACACAAATGCGCACTTTTACGGCGAGTTTCAACACCAAACATGTCGCTTGTTTTTGGTAGATGTGTTCTGTGCATGCACAGGAGAAGGAGATTCACCAAAATCTCTGTTTTAACGTGGATAGAGATATTTTTTAAAACGCATAGTGTGGACGCCTATCATTTTTACACGAAACCGGCGTTTTCAAAATTATCTGGTCTTGTGTGGGCGTAGCCTGAGAATGGCTGCAGCGTGTTTGAGCAGCTGCTCTTTGGACTGAGATCATGTCTCCTGACTTTTCACACGTTTTGGTTTTGACAAAAGGTGATTAGACAGGGCATCACTTTCTCAATTAAAGCATAAAAGTTGGTGGATGTTCTTATCTTTGTAATTTAAGTTTTGGCTCCAACAAAGCAGGTAGGGCATTCCTTATTTAATTAAACCGATTGGCCTTCTGTATCAATAGTCCACTTACTTGACTGGAATATCTATTTTGTTTGAGGTGATTAAGTGGACTTTGTCTCATACTATCACTGTTGCTGGACATGTGACTGTGGGGGGTTAGCTAGAAATTGTTTTCTGCATACGTGACAAAGATGGTATAAAACATCTGTATCTCTGTGCTTCTACAGAGAGACCTCCGTGGCTGACTCTGTGAGAGTGCAGGAGGGTTCTCTCTTGTAGCTTGCTACTAATAAAGGTGGAAAAGAAGCAACTTGTTTCATTACATCCGGTTGATCACCGTTAACAATACATGAATGCCTCACTTAAAGTAAACACAATGTTAGACTCCCATATCTTCCTTTGAATTAGCTTAAAGTTTTGAAGTTACAAAACTTAACAGAGAATACACTTAAATGTTGGTAAATGTAGTCCTATTTTTTCATCAAGGTCCTTTACATAAGCAGTTCTCTCCTCACTCCTGAGGAACCAAAATGAAGTAGTGGGGCTTCAGTCCATCAACTTCTGAATGAAAGTGAAAATGTTTCCATTAAGCCATGTTTCGTATCAACTAGAAAAATGGAACAATGCCTTGCATTTATATAGTACCTTTGGTAAGCAAAATGATCTATATGCATGAAATAATTTTTGAAGTATGAAAACTTCTCTATGATTAGAAGAGCAGGAGTCAATTTACATACAGCCACTTTCCACAAACATGAATGTAATAATGGCCACATAAACAGTTTTATTATTGGTGTTGATTAAAAGATTAATGTTTACCCAATACTGCTGTTAACTTCTCTTCAGTGACCCAAATGGTACTTTCTATTAGCAGGGCAGTTGCTATTTAAATAATCTGAAACATGGCACTCCTGATAGCACATTTTCTCTAACCTGCACTAAACTGTCTGTTTGATTTTTGTACTTGAGTTCCTGAAAAAGGAATTGGGCCCAGAATTGTCTGTGTTACATGCTAGAATTCACCAAATGAGTCGCAGCTAATATCTGATTAACTAACTGTGCATTTAAATTTGGACGGGAGGAGATGTGTTGCAAACTAACTCAGGTTGCTGAACTCTGATCAACTAAAAATCTTATATAAATGTTTGACAGATCAAAAAGGTTGAAAGTTAATCTGAACATGGCTTTAAGATGTTGCAGTGTGTTTTATGGCATGGAATTGAGTTTCTCATCAAACATTGAGAAAATTTCTCATACAGTTGAATTAAAAAAGCCAAGGAACAAACTGTTTATCTACTTCAAATAAAGTGGTGAACTATTTATCTCCAACTCTTAGTCAATACTCGTAATGATGACATCAGCATTTCAGATTATCCAAAGTTCAGAAGGTACATTTATGGTCAATGGCAACCACTTCAGCAAATCATCCAATGAGAGAGTGAACAAATTATACAACTCATCCATTATAAAAGTGACGGACACATGACAAAGAGGGGTTTCCAATTCTTCTGTCACATCAACAGGTAATAGTTGGCGATGGTAACAATCATTTGTAGTTTATTATAGTTGCATTATATGTATTCAGAGCAGACTGAAGTGGGCAGTAATATATGATTGTATATTGACTGTGGATAGAAGCCTTCTGAACATTTTCTGTCTGAACTTAAAAATGATATGAGAAACAAGGAAAAAGATTAAAAGGGGAAAAAACTTATTAAATTTAGATTATAAATATTTGAAAATGAGATCTTAATTTTATGAAGGTTTAATCATTTGATTTTTAAATAGTCAGATGGTCTCTTTTTCCTCATTTAAGCATTGTTCTCTGTAAATGAGTAATTTATATTTCTTGCCTGCTGTTTACTCTGCTATTTTGTTTCATGTCTGCAATCACTCTATCTTTGCTCAGCCCCTCTGTATTTCCTCTAATTTGTTTGTTTCTCTGTGACACTATTTCTTCTGCAAATATTGCATTTTTGTGAGATTTCTTGAATCCTGGAAATATAAATCCTTGTGAAAAAAATTAACCATGTGAATTTTTGAACTGTTTCTCATTTTACTAATACCTACTCTCCCGTGCAAACATTTATTAATGGCTACTTTCTCATAGAAACATAGAAAATAGGTGCAGGAGTAGGCCATCTGGCCCTTCAAGCCTGCACCGCCATTCAGTACGATCATGGCCGATCATCCGACTCAGAACCCTGTACCTGCTTTCTCTCCATACCCCCTGATCCCTTTAGCCACAAGGGCCATATCTAACTCCCTCTTAAATATTGCCAATGAACCGGCCTCAACTGTTTCCTGTGGCAGAGAATTCCACAGATTCACCACTCTCTGTGTGAAGAAGTTTTTCCTCATCTCAGTCCTAAAAGGCTTCCCCTTTATCCTTAAACTGTGACCCCTCCTTCTGGACTTCCCCAACATTGGAAACAATCTTCCTGCATCTAGCCTGTCCAATCCCTTTAGAATTTTATACGTTTTAATAAGATCCCCCCCTCAATCTTCTAAATTCCAATGAGTATAAGCCTAGTCGATCCAGTCTTTCTTCATATGAAAGTCCTGCCATCCCAGGAATCAATCTGGTGAACCTTCTCTGTACTCCCTCTATGGCAAGAATGTCTTTCCTCAGATTAGGGGACCAAAACTGCACACAATATTCTAGGTGCGGTCTCACCAAGGCCTTGTACAACTGCAGTAGAACCTCCCTGCTCCTGTACTCAAATCCTTTTGCTATGAATGCCAACATACCATTTGCCTTTTTCACTGCCTGCTGTACTTGCATGCCCACCTTCAATGATTGGTGGACAATAACACCCAGGTCTCGTTGCATCTCCCCTTTTCCTAATCGGCCATTGCTCAGTTAATAATCTGTTTTCCTGTTCTTGCAACCAAAGTGGATAACCTCACACTTATCCACATTAAATTGTATCTGCCATGAATTTGCCCACTCATCTAACATAGAAACATAGAAAATAGGTGCTGGAGTAGGCCATTCGGCCCTTCGAGCCTGCCCCGCCATTCAGTATGATCATGGCTGATCATCCATCTCAGAACCCTGTACCTGCTTTCTCTCCATACCCCCTGATCCCTTTAGCCACAAGGGCCATATCTAACTCCCTCTTAAATATAGCTAAAGAACCGGCCTAAACTGTTTCCTGTGGCAGAGAATTCCACAGATTCACCACTCACTGTGTGAAGTTTCTCCTCATCTCGGTCCTAAAAGGCTTTCACTTTATCCTTAAACTGCGATCCCTCATTCTGGACTTCCCCAACATCGGGGACAATCTTCCTGCATCTGGCCTGTCCAATCCCTTTAGAATTTTATACATTTCAATAAGGTCCCCCCTCAATCTTCTAAATTCCAGTGAGTATAAGCCCAGTTGATCCAGGTCATGTCAAGTCACCTGCATCCTCTTAGCATCCTCCTCACAGCTAACACCGCCACCCAGCTTCGTGTCATCCGCAAACTTGGAGATGCTGCATTTAATTCCCTCGTCTAAATCATTAATATATATTGTAAACAACTGGGGTCCCATCACTGAGCCTTGCGGTACCCCACTAGTCACTGCCTGCCATTCTGTAAAGGTCCCGTTTACTCCCACTCTTTGCTTCCTGTGTGCCAACCAATTCTCTCTCCACATCAATACCATACCCCCAATACCGTGTGCTTTAAGCTTGAAGGTCTCCTGTGTGAGACCTTGTCAAAAGCCTTTTGAAAATCTAAATATACCACATCCACTGGCTCTCCCCTATCCACCCTACTAGTTACATCTTCAAAAACTTCTATAAGATTCGTCAGACGTGATTTTCCTTTCACAAATCCATGCTGACTTTGTCCGATGATTTCACCTCTTTCCAAATGTGCTGTTATCACATCTTTGATCACCGACTCTAGCATTTTCCCCACCACCGATGTCAGACTAACCAGTCTATAATTCCCCAGTTTCTCTCTCCCTCCTTTTTTAAAAGGTGGGGTTACATTAGCCACCCTCCAATCCTCAGGAACTAATGCAGAATCTAAGGAGTTTTGAAAAATTATCACTAATGCATCCACTATTTCTTGGGCTACTTCCTTAAGCACTCTGGGATGCAGACCATCTGGCCCTGGGGATTTATCTGCCTTTAATCCCTTCAATTTACCTAACACCACTTCCCTACTAATATATATTTCCCTCAGATCCTCCGTCCCACTAGACCCTCGGTCCCTTACTATTTCCGGAAGATTATTTATGTCCTCCTTAGTGAAGACAGAACCAAAGTAGTTATTCAATTGGTCTGCCATGTTTTTGTTCCCTATGATCAATTCACCTGTTTCTGACTGTAAAGGACCTACATTTGTCTTGACCAATCTTTTTCTTTTCATGTATCTATAAAAGCTTTTACAGTCAGTTTTTATGTTCCCTGCCAGCTTTCTCTCATAATCTTTTGCCCCTTTCTTAATTAAGCCCTTTGTCCTCCTCTACTGGTTTCTGAATTTCTCCCAGTCCTCAGGTGTGCCGCTTTTTTTTGCTAATTTATATGTTTCTTCTTTGGACCTGATACTATCCCTAATTTCCCTTGTTAGCCACGGGTGCACTACCTTCCCTGGTTTATTCTTTTGCCAAAATGGGATGAACAATTGTTGTAGTTCATCCATGCAATCTTTAAATGCTTGCCATTGCATATCCACCGTCAACCATTTAAGTATCATTTGCCAGTCTGTCTTAGCTAATTCACGTCTCATACCTTCAAAGTTACCCTTCTTTAAGTTCAGAACCTTTGTTTCTGAATTAACTATATCACTCTCCATCTTAATGAAGAATTCCACCATATTATGGTGACTCTTACCCAAGGGGCCTCGCACGACAAGTTTGCTAACTAACCCTTCCTCATTGCTCAATATCCAATCTAGAATGGCCTGCTCTCTAGTTAGTTCCTTGACATGTTGGTTCAGAAAACCATCCTGCATACATTCCAAGAAATCCTCTTCCTCAGCACCCTTACCAATTTGGTTCACCCAATCTATATGTAGATTGAAGTCACCCATTATAACTACTGTTCCTTTATTGCACGCATTTCTAATTTACTGTTTAATGCCATCCTCAACCTCACTACTACTGTTAGGTGGCCTGTACACAACTTCCACCAGCGTTTTCTGCCCCTTAGTGTTATGCAGCTCTACCCATATCGATTCCACATCCTCCAGGCTAATGTCCTTTCTTTCTATTCTGTTAATCTCCTCTCTAACCAGCAATGCTACCCCACCTCCTTTTCTTTCCTGTCTATCCCTCCTGAATATTGAATATCCCTGGATGTTGAGCTCCCTTTCTTGGTCACCCTGGAGCCATGTCTCTGTGATCCCAACTATATCATATTCATTAATAACTGTCTGCACATTCAATTCATCCACCTTGTTACGAATGCTCCTCGCATTGACACACAAAGCCTTCAGGCTTGTTTTTACAACACTCTTAGCCCTTATACAATTATGTTGAAAAATGGCCCTTTTTGCTTTTTGCCCTGGATTTGCCTGCCTGCCACTTTTACTTTTCACCTTACTATTTTTTGCTTCTACCCTCATTTTACACCCCTCTGTCTCTCTGCACTTGTTCCCATCCCCCTGCCACATTAGTTTAAAGTCTCCTGAAAAGCAATAGCAAACGCTCCCCCTAGGACATTGGTTCCAGTCCAGCCCAGGTGCAGACCATCCTGTTTATACCAGTCCCACCTCCCCCAGAACTGGTTCCAATGCCCCAGAAATTTGAATCCCTCCCCCTTGCACCATTTTTCAAGCCACGTATTCATCTGAAATGTCCTCCTATTTCTACTCTGACTAGCACATGGCTCTGGTAGTAATCCAGAGATTATTACCTTTGTGGTCCTACTTTTTAGTTTATCTCCTAACTCCTTAAATTCACCTTGTAGGACCTCATCCCATTTTTTACCTATATCGTTGGTACCTATGTGCACCACGACCACTGGCTGTTCTCTCGGCCATTCACATCAGAAAAGGGATCTTTTATTATTTTTTTTTATTTCACGAGCTATGTATTTGGAATTTTTTTAAAAATTCAAATAATTTTGCTTTTCCTTTTTCAATCTTTTTATTAATATCAACATGATAAGATTAGTACATAGATAATGGGATTACAAACTTATAAAATTAAAATGAACATAAAAGGATACACAAGCAATAAGTACATTATAGTTAAGTCTTCCCAAATCATGAATGATACAAATATCATATAAACGAAACAAAAAAATACTAAGTAATTTATGTTGAAAAAAAACAGAAAAGAGAAAAAGAAAAAAAATTAAGACCCTAAGAAAAACTAAACTAACAAACTAACCACTAACTATTAAGAAAAAAGAAGAAAAATAAATAAATAAATAAATAAATAAATAAATAAATAAATAAATAAATAAATAAATAAATATGGGCTACTTACAGTATCTATAAAAAAAATTACAAAATCACGTGTCCCCAACTCTGATCCTCTCAATATATATAAAATCAAAACCAGAAAAACAAATAGGATTGGAATAGGGTCAAATTACATCATGTGAAAATGTTGAATAAATGGCCTCCAAATCTTTTCAAATTTAATAGAAGGGTCATATACAACACTTCTAATTTTCTCCAAATTTAGACATAACATAGTTTGAGAAAACCAATGAAATATGGTAGGGGGATTAATTTCTTTCCAATTGAACAAAATAGATCTTCTAGCCATTAATGTAAGAAATGCAATAATCCGACAAGCAGAAGAAGATAAATGGTAATCATTGGTAAACCAAAGATTGCAGTAACAGGATGTGGATGTAAATCAATGTTCAATACCGTGGAAATAATATCGAAAATGTCTTTCCAATATTTTTTCAAAAGCGGACATGACCAAAACATATGAGTTAAAGAAGCTATCTCAGAATGACATCTGTCACATATAGGATTTATATGGGAATAAAAGCATGGCAATTTATCCTTGGACATATGAGACCTGTGCACAACTTTAAACTGTATCAATGAATGTTTAGCACATATAGAGGATAAATTAACTAATTGAAGAATTTTACCCCAATTCTCTAGGGATAATAAAGTTAAGTTCTCTTTCCCAATCATTTTTAATCTTTTAAAAGGCCTCTGAATGTATTTTCATAATTATATTGTAAACATTTGATATTACACCTTTCTGAAAAGGATTTAATTCTAACAATTTCTCCAAAATACCTGAAGAATCAAGATTTGGAAAGGTAGGAAGTACAGTGTTTAAGAAATTCCTAATCTGTAAATATCTAAAAAAATGAGATCTGGGCAAATTATATCTATTAGATAATTGTTCAAAAGACGTAAAACAATTATCCAAAAATAGATCAGAAAATCGTAGTATTCCTTTAGTCTTCCAAGCTGAATAAGCTTGGTCCATAATAGAAGGATGAAAGAAGAAATTGGATACAATAGGGATAGTTAAAACAAATTGATTCAAATTGGATACAATAGGGATAGTTACAACAAATTGATTCAACCCAAAAAATTTCCGAAATTGAAACCATACACGTAAAGTGTGTTTGACTATCAGATTGTCAATTCGTTTATGCAATTTAGAAAAAGCAAGGGGAAGAGAAGTCCCTAAAATAGAACCCAATGAAAATCCTTGTACAGATTTAGTTTCCAGGTTTACCCAATGAGGGCTAGGACATAAATCCCAATCCCTTAACCAACATTTCAAATATCGAATATTAATTGCCCAATAATAAAATCTAAAATTAGGCAATGCCAATCCACCTTCCTTCCTTGCCTTCTGTAAATACCTTTTACCTAATCTAAGATTTTTGTTCTGCCATATACAAGAGGAAATTTTTGAATCAACGTTGTCAAAAAAGGATTTTGTTCAATTTCCTTGCAATTCATAAAATACCAGATTTATTTTTGATTGTCACACTAGAGGAACTGCAGAAGCTGGAAATCTTGAGCAATACAGAGAAAATGCTGATAAAGGGTCTTGGCCTGAAATGTTGATTGTTCATTTCCTGCCAGAGATGCTGCCTCCGCATCTTGCAGAGTTCCTCCGGCATTTTGTGTGTGCTGTTTTTGATTGTCACTGCATTATTCCTTGTTAAGTGTTGTTGCCCCCTACTGAGATAATAAGCTTCCTCTCAGTGTTTAGAACCCTTTTCTTAACTGGAGTTTTAACGATCCTATTTACAAGTGATTCAATTTGAAGCCACCATTCCCTTCAATGCCATCACATCAAAGATGCAGTGCATTCAAACTACAAAATGTATTGTAGACTCCAATGAAAAGTCATAGTTGAAAAATTATCTTGTCTCCACAGATGCTGCCTGACTGGTTAAGTACTTACAACATTACAATATTTTCTGTTTTTCTTTTTAAATGTGAACGGGGAAGATAATGTGAAATGAATCCATGATCTGAGTTTATAGTCATCAATCTTTGTTCATTGGTGAAAACTAAGCATGGAAGCAGGATACTCTTAAGTGATTAAGAAATTAAAATTCATTATAAAATGAATCTACTGTGTGAAGTCACTTTGAACAAACAATAAATTAAAAAAACTAATAATAATACAGGTTGATGTCTATTCTGCTATCATTTGCAGGTTTGAAGTCAATAATCACAATGATAACTTTGCTGGGTATCTCTATTGCAATATTGTCACTGGCAAATAGTTGCAAAGGAGAAAATTGTCTGAGCGGAAGATATCACAAATCAACATCTGCTCCTGAGCCCGGAATGAGGGAGTGCCGACGTTTCTCTCAATGTAAGTTGGTGTGCAAGTAATAGATAAAATGCTGTAAAGTCATGTCATTAATCACAAAAAATGGGAAACCGTCAAAATTCATATTACAGGTTATATATTGAAGAAAACTACACATTTACCATGTCCAATCTAGTTCCTATACATCTGTTTTCATGCCTCTCCTCCTGACAAGAAAAAGAATCTTCATCTTTAATCCCACCAGCCTTTGCAAGCAACAAATTACCCTTTATACCTTCTGGCATGTTCAATGAGATTGCACCATCAAACATCTTCAGCTCCCTCCTCCTTTCAGCATCCCAAATGGACCATTTCCTTCACAACTCTCTGGTTCACATTTATATTTCTATCAACAGCTCTCCTCTCTTAGCACTTTGCCACATAACTGAAGAAAATCTTTCCCCACCATCCATTCACCTAAACTGCCCTTGTGGAAGAAGCTGCAATTCACTTGCACTTCTTCTGATGAAGTGTATTCCATTAGGAGCTCATGATTGAAGAAACCAAAACACAAGAGTTGCATTACCGCATTTCAGAGCACTCAGTTACAGACTGCAGCGGCAACCCAGAGCTTCATATTGTCCATCGCTTCGACTCTCTCATCCATTCTCACAATGACCCCTCTACTTGTGGCATCCTCCAATGAGGTACAATATAAGCTTGAGGAAGAGAACCTCAACTTCCGGACATGCGGCAGCGTGCCAGACTCAATAACAAGTTTAAAATTTATTGGTAAATTAGTTTCTCTGGTCAATAAGGCTCTATGATCATACATCTGTACTATAAAACTCAGTTTTCTCTCTTCAGAGATAGCACGTAATCTATTGGACATTTCCAAAGTTCTAAGTTCAAAGTAAATTTAAAGTTCAAAGTATATATGTGTCACTGTAGGCAACCCTGATATTTATTTTCTTGTGGGCATACTCAATAGAATCAATGAAAGACCGCCAAACTTGGGCATTCAACCGGAGTGCAGGAGACAAACTGCAAATACAAAAAGAAAGAAATAATAATAATAATAATAATAAGAAGAAATAAGAAATAAGTATCAAAAACATGAGATGAGGAGTTCTTAAAGGTGAGTCCATTGATTGTGGAAACATTTCAAAAATGGGGCAAGTAAAGTTGAATGAAGTCATTCTCTTTCGTTCAAGAGCCTGATGGTTGAGGGGTAATAACAGTTCCTGAACCTGACAGTGTGTGTCCTGAGGCTCCTGTACTTTCTTCTTGATGGCAGCAGTGAGAAGAGAGCATGGCCAGGGTGGCAGGGGTCCCTAATGATTAATGCTGCTTTGCTGCGACAACGCTGTGTGTAAATATGCTTTACCCATGATGGACTGCGCTGTATCCACTACTCTTTGTAGGATTTTCCTTTCAAGGATATTGGTGTATCCATACCAGGCTGTTATGCATCCAGTTAATATATTCTCCACAGTAAAAGTCTTAGATGTCATACCGAATCTCTGTAAACTCCTAAGGAAGTAGAGGCACTTCCATGCTTTCTTCGTAATTGCACATATGAGCTGGGCCCAGGAACCAAGGAATTTAAAGTTGCTGACCCTCTCCGCCTCTGATCTTCCAATGAGGAATGGCTCATGGACTCCAGTTTCCTTCTCCTAAAATCAACAATCAGCTCCTTAGTCTTGCTGACACTGAGTGAGAGTTGTTGTTGTGGCACCACTCAGCCAGATTTTCAATCTCCCTCCTATATGCTGAATCATCACTATGCTTGAGTTGGCCTATGACAGTGGTGTCGTCAGCAAACTTGACGGCACCACTGACTGTGTGGCATTGGAGCTGCACTTAGCCACACAGTCAGAAGTGTAAAGCTAGTACAGCAGGAGGATAAGCACCCAGCCTTGAGGTGTTCCTTCTGGTTTCAGGTTTCTGCAAAGCTCTTATCTGCATTTCATAACTGTCACCTGCCAATTTGTTTGTTTTCTCTTTTGCTTTAAGTTTGCTTTAATAATCTTCAAGCAGCAGGATCTCAGCAGATCTGGAATGTCATCCCTTCAGGGGTATTTCATAGAACTAGAAAGATCTATAGCTCAGAGAACAGGCATTTTTTTACCCAATAAGTCCATACGGAACACGGTACCAATCATCTCATATCAATTTCCTTCATCTGAGCCTTCCCCTTCGTCTACCTATCCAATTATATTATTATGCCTGCTTCCACCACTTCCTCTGGAAGCTCATTCCATATACTCTCCACCACCTGAATGAAAACATTACCCCTCAGGACCCTTTTAAATATTTAGCCTTCATTCTATGTCCCCTAGTTTCACTACCATGGGGAAAAGATTGTTACCATCTGGCTTCTCTTGTAATTACTCATTCCAAGAAGCAACCTTCTGCCACCATCCTCTGTTGCCTACCTGTGAGCTAATTTTAAACCCACCTAACTATCTCTTCCTGGATTCCATGGGGTCTAACTGTCCAGACCAGCCTACCATGCAAGACCTTGCTAAATTCCAAACATCCTCCACTGACGTACCTCCTTCTACTTTGGGGTTAAAATAAAACTCTAAAAGGTTCATCAAATGTGACTTCATTTGTATAAAGACATGCTGACTTCTCTTAATCAGACTCTGCCTATCTGAATGCTGATAGATCGTGTCTCTCAAAATTCCCTTGGTAGCCTCCTCACTACTGCTATCAGGCTGACCAGGTTGTAGTTCCCTGGCTTGACCTTATTACCCATTTTAAACAGTGGAACAACATTTGGGAACTTCACCAGTGGCTAACTTTGAAGCAAGTATCTCCACAAGGGCTTCTGCAATTTCCTCTCTAACCTGCCACAAAGTCCAAGGACATACCTGGTCAAGCACTGGGATTTACCCTCTTTAATGTGCTGTAAGGCTGTAAATACCTTCTCCTTGATGATATCCAATTTTCTTTAACATCCATCTCTCCTCCCAACCCTTCTGGAATTTAGCTTGCTTGCTCATTTCTCTTTCCAATGAAGGGTCAAGAACCCAAAAATATTAACCATTTTTCTCTCCACAGATGCTGCCTGACTTGCTGGAGTTTCTAGCATTTTCTGGTTTTACAAAATTCCAACCTCTTGAATCACTATCCAATTCTCCTTTAAAATTCATAAGACAGTGCCTTTCTGTGCAAAACTTTCCATATATTTCTAAAACTTTGTATAAATTGAATATAAGATATAAAATTAACTTTGACTTTTCTTTCATCTACTTATTTCTTTGTTTCCTCGCTGTAATTTGCAGAATCTTCTTCATTGTGCTCAGGTGCCTGGACTCCATTCTACTTCTACTCATGGTGACTGATATTGAGAAGTCATTTGAATACCAGATCTATACTCCATTGTTTTCTGTTGTAATATTGTCCTTTTTAAAAATATGTTGTTTTGATACAGATGTTCATGAGAGTTTTATTACATGTAGACTTTACAGATTAAGTAATCTCAGAAATATTTCCGTGTTGTTGGTATTTCTTTTATACAAGTTTAGCCAGTGGAAACCTTATTGAGGTTAATTTCCTTCTTTCAACAGCTACTTGTTGCTTTTCCAACTATACTGAACTGCTTGCTGTAAGCCCAGTGTCTAAGGTAGACAATACATATTGGGACCGATGTGGACAACTTAGTCCAAGGTAAACCAGCATCTTATTCAATATTTTCAGGTTCTTTGAGTAAAAGATGTGTTCAATATAAAAAGCTGGAATGTATTTAACTAAACCAGGGGCAAGATGTCTTGAGTTCAAACTAGAACATGGAAGACTGTGAAATTGAAATTTTAAAAAATGTCAATTTGTGTGCTGTTACCAGGATGTGGGTGCTGGATAGGCAAATAGCATTCCTTAAAGTCCTTCATCCATCCCTCATTTGCCTACCCGAAATGTAATGCTTTTTCTGGTCTCAGGACAATAACTTGCTCTTACCTAGCACCCTTAATGTAAAGAACACACCAGAAAGAGGTTTCATCAGAATGAAAGAAAGAGCCAGATGAAGAATGACAAGTTATAAAAGGAGTATAATTATAAGGGAGAAGAGACATGGGATTGAAGAAAGGAATGGTGGGATTTACTTTGTTCAGGCATGGCCATCAATGGTGATGTTAAGGGAGAGGAGAATTCACAAAAGGCTGGTTGTAAAAGCAGTAAAATATAATACTTTACTTTGATTTGCTGTTTATCCTCTTGAATAGGAGCAAGAATAAGCCACTGAGCCTTGCCGCTCAATATGATCATGCTTCATCTGCCCATTACTTCATCTCCATTTTGTCCCTGTTCCTCATCTCTTTTAATTCTCTATCTTTCAAAAATGTATCTCTTCCACTTGAAATACTTCCAATTATACTTCAGAACTATATCTGTGACACTTCTAATGCCCTGCACGGTTTTGACTGTTACCATTTCCCTTTCCCAACAAACTCTTCTTTTCCATGCACATCTCTATATATCTTTATCCCACATCAGGATGGTCTGAGAGCATACCATTTCTTGTTTGAAGGGAAGCCCAAACAGTTCTTCTCCACCAATCCACACATTCATCTGGCTGAATTGGTTCTCATGCTGAGCAACTCTCTACTCCACCTCATCCTCCAGATCAACGGTGTAGATTAGTCTCTTGCAAGTGTCCAAGTTATGTTTGCCTTATAGTGGAATATGTGGAAAAGTCTTTGTTCCAGTCCCACCTGTGTCCACTCTCTTAACACTTTCTCTGGTACTTCGTGGACCTCATTGGTGCCACCTCCTGCCCTCAAGCCAAACTCAACAATTTCATTGTATTTGCCTCCGATTTCTGCCCTACATTCACACAGCCGATCTCCTGGAGTGCGGTGACTAGTACTGCATGCAATATTCGAAAGGTGTCCTCATCAGAGTTTTATGCAGCTACCACATGACTTTCTGACATTTAAACTCAAGGCCCTGACCAATGAAAGGAAGTATGCCCTGTGCCTTCTTTACCACACGGTCAAGTTCTGTTGTCATCTTCAGGGAGCTGTTAATTTGCGACTCAAGATCCCTCAGTGCATCAATGCTTCTTAGGGTCCTGCCATTTACGGTACACTTCCCTTTTACATTTGACTTCCCAGTGTACAACTCTTCACATTTGTCCAGATTAAGTAATTGAATTCTACAGTTTGAAGTACCTGGATTTCTCAATCTTCATTTGACATTCATCTTTAAGATTAGGTTTTTTTTTTCTTTTGGAACTGAAGGATGTGCCCAACTTCTGGGATGTTTTCTCTTCCATGTTTTACAACTCTCGTATTCTTTTTTTTAATAGTCTTTTTTGTCTATGCTCTTCCCTTTTAATTGCTGCCATTCATTCATGAACCAGAGAGAGTCAGAGAGCAATGCAGCACAGATACAAGCCCTTCAGCCCAATTAGTCTATGCTGACCACATTATCTCCCGAGCTCGTCCCAATTTTCTGCATTCTGCGCTTATCTCTCCAAGGCCTTCTCCTCCATATACCTATCCAAATGCTCCTTAAATTACACTATTCTACCTGCCTCAATCATACTCAGCATCCTCTGCATGGAAAGTTGCCCCTCAGGTCCTCATTAAGCTCATTAACCCTAAATCTATATCCCGTCATTTTGGATTGTCCTACCCTGAGGGTAAAGTCTGTTACCATCCACCTTATCTATGCCTCTCACAAATTTAAGTACTTCTTTAATTTTGCCATTATTCTCCTATGTTCCAAGGAATAAAGACCTGTTGCAGTCTATCACCATGGGCATCCCAGTTTCAAATTCTAGGAGACATCTACCCTCCCTGCAGCTCTGCAAGTTCCTTTGTTCTTCTTTTCAGTTTTGGTAGAGGGACTCCGACTTGACTCTTGTGTCATGAGTTCCTGAGTATTT
The DNA here is from genome assembly GCF_030144855.1 of Hypanus sabinus. NCBI lineage: Eukaryota > Metazoa > Chordata > Chondrichthyes > Myliobatiformes > Dasyatidae > Hypanus > Hypanus sabinus. The sequence continues at coordinate 40,054,376 of NC_082716.1, read as the reverse complement.
TCAGCATTTTATGATTTTTTTAGATTTCTGGCATCTGCAGATTTATTTATTTTTACCCCCCATTAATTAGCCTCCAGAAATCTCTGGGGTGGAGCATTTCAGAGATCCAGTGTCCTCTACAAGTGTATCTTCCCATGCACTTCCATTTTAAACAACTGTTCCGTAATCTTGTAACTATGTCCCTGCATTCAGGATTCTTCAGTTAGTGAAATCACTAACCCCACTCTTTCATATGTTTCAGTACTGAGAATGAGGGGTAACCTTATGGAACTGTTTGAAATTAGGAAAGGTGCAGATAAGATGGGCAGTAACAGATCTCTCCAAAATAGGGGACATAGACTGAGGGTGAGAGGGAAAAGATTTTAAAGGGGTTTGAGGGGCAACATTTTCACGCAGTGGATAGTGAGGCTATGGAATGAGCTGCCAGATGAAGTGGGTAGGCAGGTTCATTAGTATCATTTAAGAAACAATTAGATAGCACATGGAGGGGCAGGGCTTAGAGGGATAATCGATGAACCAAGGAAATTGGACCTAGCTGGATGGGCACTATGGTTGGCCTTGACAGTGGGCCAAAGGGCTTGTATCCATGCTCTATTGGTCTAATAAAATCACTCCTCATTTTCCAATCTCCAAAGTAGCAATTACAGATATATCTTTCTTGAAGTAGGGGGACAAGATTACATGATATCCAGGTGCATTCCATTCAGTATGCTTTGCAATTGAAGTAAATCATCTTTACTGTTCTGCTTCTTGTTATTATTGATACTAGCAATGTGCATTGAAATTAAGCCATATTTCTATGATATCATGGAAAAAGAAAAGATGAAAGTGGGTCAGCCCGTCTTTGCTATGTCAGGGGACAGAAGTGCTATTATTAAGGAGAAGGTGTTTGGGGAGCTAAAAGGTCTGGAGGTAGATAAAACTTTTGTACCAAATAGACTCCATCCCAGGGCTCTGAAAGCGGTAGCCATTGTGGAGATATGAATAATGGTCTTTCAAGAATCACTAGATTTTGGAATGATTCCAGAGGACAGAAAATTGCAAAAGTCACTCTACTCTTTAAGAAGGGAGGAAGGCAAAAGACAGCAAATTATAAACCCGTTAGCCTGACTTAAGAGGTTGGCAGGGTGTTGGAGTCCACTTTTAACTCTGAGGCCTTGGGATAGTGGGAGTCACATGATAAAGTACTGTATGTCAAAGTCTGCATGGTTTCCTTAAAGGAAAATCTTGCCTTTTGGAATTCTTTGAGGAAGTAACAGGCATGATAGACAAAGGAAAGTCAAAGTTCAAAGTATACATACAGTATACAGTTTTGAGATTTGTCTTCTTGCAGACGACCACAAAACAAAAAAAACACAATAGAACATATTCAAAGAAAAAAACCACAAAAACCATCAAACACCCAAAGTGTGAAAGAAGAACAAATCATGCAAGCAATACAAAGTAAACAATACCCCACAAGTGAGACTTCAGCACTGTGTCATTGGCTGCATGCCATAGCTGCAGAGTTAGCTTAGCACATTCAATTGTACAAATATTTTTTTATAAGAGCTTTACAAAGGAACATGAACATGAACTGCAGAATCCCTGAAGCTAGTCCACAATTGTGGAGCACATTCAGAAGACCAATGATTGCAGGCAACAGCCAGCAGCGTGGGAGCCAACACTCCTGCATGTTCCACCCACCAGCAGTGGCAAGAGAGACCAGTCAGACACAGGCAGGCGGTGCTGAATATCTGTTCATGTCCTTGATAACTTTATCTTGCTTGATGCTTTAATCCGTGTGGAGTAATGGAGCCAAGCACGGGTTTGTGTTCCGCCATTAGGAATCGACACAGAATCTCATCTACACCAGACAGGCTGCAGAAGCACCAGATCGTTCAGTCAGCCCAAAAATATATTCTTAAAAGGGAAATGACAGGCTGCAGTTAATCGCAGTTCAGAAGAAGAAGAGTATGGTGAAGTTTTGTAAGCTGTCTGCTAGATGTCGCTGTTGGTCACCAGTGCCACCTTGCTGTTTGTCAGTGGATGTTGTTTACTTGGATTTTCAGAAGCGCTTTGACAAGGATTTTTGACGGAAGGGGAACAAAGCACAGCTGTTAATTGCTGAAGGTACAGCCACTATTCTTCATTCCCCAGCTAGAAGGAGCATCTGATCACAATGCCTATGTTCAATCCACATATAACCATTATGGATGTCCCCTCCTTCCTTGCCTGTTTCATCGAGGGTGCAGGAAACTGTGTGGGCATTAAGGGTATGTTCGGGATCTAGACAAGCAAGTTCCAGATGAGGATTCGAATAGCTCTGACATCCACCCTCCTGCAGTCTTTGCCATTGGAAGGAACTGCGGTGGAGCTGAGAGAAAACAGCGCCTATCAGCGACTCCCTTGCTTGCATCTTCGGAAATAGCTCTATTTCTATCTTTAATACCTTTATTTTTCTTTTGAAGACCCTGACCTGTAGTTACACGCTGACTTCGGTTCTTTGTGGGAATAGGACCCACTCTCGGGGTCTCACGATGAGCTGTTATTCGATATGCCAAGGACGCGGCCTAGGAGATTAGTTTGCTTTTGGAGTTGCGGGATTTTGTGGTTCTGGAGGCGGGCAGACTCGTGGTCGGTGCTTCTTCAGGGAATCGGTAGGAGGCGGAAGATGGGAAGCAGCAAGTTCGCTGCCGGATGTGTGTCCAGAGACTCAAGCTCTTTGGCCACAGAGCTCAGAAAATGTGACGCAATGGACTCGTAACATCTTAAATCAGTGAGTCGTTTGTTATGTCTCCCCTCTCGCTGTGAAGCGGAGACACTGCTTTTTCTTTTATTAGGGAGAGGGGAGAGGGAGGGAGACACACACTGTGGCATGTCGAATTACCGGGTGTACGAGTAGTCTTTGGGGTACTGCAGGTCTGTGTCTTTATTGATGCTTTGCTGCACACTTGAGTGCTCGGTGGGGGCGTGATGCATTTTTTGTGGGTGGGGGAGGGAGATCTTTGATTTGCTGCTGCTCATGCATGGGAAGGGGAGCTGGGGGGGCACTTTGGGTTCTAACATTTAACTGTCATTCGTTCTCTGAGGCACTCCTCTGTTTTTCCGGATGGTTGCGAAGAAAAAGTATTTCAAGATGTATATTGTATACATTTCCTTGACATTAAATGTGCCTTTGAAACCTTTTGAATGCTGGTGAACCCAGGGTGTGCCGTAACTGGAAAAGGTCTCGCATGTCATTGCAGTGATCTGCAAGAACTGCAAACAGGAAGGACACCAGACAAGGGACTGCCAGGAGAGCAAATGCTGCAACCTCTGTGGAGAGGACAAAGCCTGCCCGAGGTATCCCATGCACGGGCAACGAGAGGGGGAGCTGGTGATGGCAATGCTCAGGCAAATGCCAACGAGCCTACCGTCAGCACAGAGGCCACGGCCAGACTGTGACCAAAGAAAGGCTGATCGCTTTGAACTCCCAAAGCCGCCACTACCAGAAAACCCCTGACAAGATGAGAAGGGGACCATGGAGGAGGGGAGGGCAGAGGGGCAAAAAGAGGGGGGTCAAATGGAACAGGAGAAAAGGGCAGAGCAGCAAGCTCTCCTTGTCAGATGATGAAGCCAGAGCGAGAAACTGGTGACATAGGCAGAGGAAGCACCAAACAGGAGAGGAAAAGGCAGGAGGGGAAAATATGGATGTACTGCTGACACCCCCCAGCTCAGGGAGACTGGGGCAGCACAGAGGGCATAAGCCCCAAGCTCCAGGAGACTGGGATCAGCATGGTGCCCAGTCAACACCAGCTGTGGGGAAACTGGGAGTTGCGCAGCGGCCTTCCAGCCCCGGCTCTAGGAGAACGGGAGCAGCGCAGGAGCCACCAGCTCCCAGCCCCAGCAGTCTGGGAGCAGACCAGTGTCCTGTGCACCCCAGCTCAGAGGTGGAGGGTGTTGGTTGATCAGTGCAGGACGTTAGAGAAGAAGCAGCGACCAACCTCCCCCACCCCCACCCCCCCAGTCTCACTACCAGCATCGCCACACCAGAGGGGGGATTATCGTCAGTACCTGACCCCACAAAATGTCCAGCAACTCACCAAGCCATGACGGCTCAGGCTGAGTGACCAGGATGAGAATTGTGCTTCAACAGCTAATCATGGGTTTAAAACTGGCATCTTTGAATCTGCGCAGTGTAAAGAGAACAGTTCCACGTACCTTACAGTACCTGGTCAAGGTCCAGGCCATCGTGACTTTCTGGCAGGAGTGAGGGTTGTCATGGTGGCCTATGGTCAGGTGTAATAATCGTCGTGCTTCTGGCCAGGGGATTTTGCTATGGGGAGGCAACTTCTCAATCACTCAAGTTGAAGAGGTGGTCGAGGGCGCCGCCTTGTGGCAGACTTAATGCATGACAACAGACTGCTCCATCTAATTTATGTGTACATCTCACCTAGTCAGAGCGAGCAACTGGCTGTCCTTGAGCAGCTCCCACCACTGCTGCCAGCTGGTCGTTCTGGCCGATAACTTCAACTGCATCTCAGCCTGCTCTCAGATCAATGTCCTCTTCATATCAGAGCCCATCATGGTCAGATCCACCGGCATCACACCAACGTTCTTCTCTGGCCACTGCCTCCTCCAAACCTCCTGTCACCCATGGGAAGACCAGAAGGCAGAGGGGGGCGGACATGAAAGCTGAACATATAGCTGCTGACCCTGGAGAACATTAAGAAACTAGAGAGGAACACACAGGCTGGAGAACCTTGAAACCCTTCTTTTATTCCCCCATTCACTGGTAGGAAGCATCCGAGGAGAACATAAGATGATAAGCCCATAAGACATTGGAGCAGTTGTAGGTCATTTGGCCCATTTAATCTGCTACATCATTTAATCATGACTCATCCATTTCCCTCTCAACCCCATTCTCCTGCCTTCTCCCCATAAGCTTTTACTCCCTGACATCAAGAATCTGTCATCATCCACCTTAAATACACCCAATAACCTAGCCTCCACAGCTGCCTGTGGCTATGAATTTCACAGATTCACCACTCTTTGACCAAAGAAATACCTTTTCATCTCCATTCTATATGGACATCCCCCTATTTTGAGGTTTTGTGCCCTCTAGTCCTAGACTCCCCCTCCAAAGGAAACATCCTCCCCACATTCACTCTATCTCGGCCTTTCAACATTTTAATGAGATTCCCCCCTCATTCTTCTAAATTCCACCAAGTACAGGTGTACAGCCATCAAATGCTCCTTGGATGATAGGCCATTCAATAACGGAATCATTTTTGTGAACCTTCTTTGAACCCTCTGCAATGTCAGCACATGCTTTCTGAGATAAAGGGCCCAAAACTGCCCACAATACTCCGTGAGGCCTCACTAGGGCTTTATAAAGCCTCAACATTACATCCTTATTTTTGAAATTCTAGTCCTCCTGAATGAACGCTAAAATTGCATTTGCCTTCCTTACCACTGATTCAACTTGCAAGTTAACCTTTAAGGAATCATTGCACGAGGACTCCCAAGACCCTTTGCACCTCAGATTTTCAAATTTAGAATATAGTCTATGCTTTTATTCCTTCTACCCAAACACATGACCATACATTTCCCTATACTGTATTCCATCTGTCACTCTTTGCCCATTCTCCTAATCTGTCTAAGTCCTTCTGCATCTACCTGGTTCCTCAACACTACCTGTCCCTCCACCAATCCTGGTATCATCTGCAATCCTAGCAACAAAGCCATCTATTTCATCGTCTAAATCATTTATATACAGCATAAAAAGAGATGGTCCCAACACGGACCCCTGCAGTCACTGTCACTGGCAGCCAATCACAAAAGGATGCTTTTATTTCCATTCGCTGCTTTCTTCCAACCAGCCAATGCTCTAAACATACTAGAAACTTTTCTGTAAGTCCATGCACTCTTAACTTGGTAAGCAGCCTCATGTGTGGCATCTTGTCAAAGTCCAAATATACAACATCCACTGCATCCCCTTTATCTATTCTACTTGTAATCTCCTCAAAGAATTCCAACAGGTTCATTAGGCAAGATTTTCCCTGAAGGAAACCATGCTGACTTTGTCCTATCTTGTCCTGTGTCACCAAGTACTCCATCAACTCATCATTAACAGTTGACTCTAACATCTTCCCAACCACTGAGGTCAGGCTAACTGGTCTATAATTCCCTTTCTGCTGCCTTCCTCCTTTCTTAAAGAGTGGAGTGACATTTGCAATTTTCTAGTCCTCTGGCACCATGCCAGAGTCTAATGATTTTTGAAAGATCATTTCGAATGCTGCCACAATCTCGAACACAACCTCTTTCAGAACTCTAGGGTGCAGTTCATCACATATGTACCTTTAGGTCTTCCAGCCTTTTGGACACCTTCTCTCTTGTAACTGCACGCACTTCTCTTCCTTCACACACTACAACATCAGGCATACTGCTAGTGTCTTCCACAGTGAAGACTGAGGCAAAATACTCATTTAGTTCATCTGCCAACTACTTTTTCCCCATTATTATTTCTCTGGCCTCATTTTCTAGCCGTTCTATATCCACTCTCATCTCTTTTTTATTTTTTACATGATTGAAAAAGCTTTTACTATCCACTTTGATATTATTTGTTAGCTTGCTTTCATATTTCATCTTTTCCCTCCTAATGATTCTTCCAGTTGCTCTCTGTAGGTTTTTAAAAATTCCCAATCCTCTACCTTCCCATTAATTTTTGCTTTGTAATATCTGTTCTCTTTTGTTTTTACCTTATCTTTGACTTCCCTTGTCAGCTATGGTTATACTATTTTGCCATTTGAGTATTTCTCCACTCCTGGAATACACATGTCCTGCAACTTTCTCATTTTTCCCAGAAATTTACACCATCGCTGCTCTGCTGACATTTCTGCCGGCAGTGCCTTCCAATTTACTTTAGCCAACTCCTCTCTCATACCACCATAATTTCCCTTACTCCACTGAAATACTGCTATGTCAGACTTTACTTGCTCCCTATCAAATTTCAAGTTGAACTCAATCATATTGTGATCACTGGCTCCTAAGGGTTCTTTTACCTTAAGCTCCCTAATCGCCTCCGGTTCATTGCATAACACCCAATCCAGTATAGCTGATCCCCTAGTAGGCTCAATGGCAAACTGTTCTAAAAAGCCATCTCTTAGGCATTCAACAAACTTACTCTCTTGAGATCCATTTCCAACTTGATTTTCCCAATCAACCTACATGTTAAAATTTCCCATGACTATCATTACATTGCCCTTTTGACATACTTTTTCTATTTCCTGTTGTAATCTGTGGTCCACCTCCCAGCCACTGTTGGAAGGCCTGCATATAACTGCCATCAGGGTTCTCTTACCTTTGCAGTTTCTGAACTTAACCTACAAGGATTCAACATCTTCCGATCCTACATCACATCTTTCTACTGATTTGATGCCATTCTTTACCAGTAGAGCCATGCCTCCCCCTCTTCCTACCTTCCTACCCCTCTGATACAATGTGTAACCTTGGAGATTCAGCTCCCAACTACAACCATCCTTCAGCCATCTCATAGACACTTCAAATTCACCCCCTTGCGATCCAAAATCAGTACGGACCTGATTTTTCCCAGTTTACGTGCACATTGAAATCCTCCATGACTATTGTAACATTGCCTATTTGACATGCATTTTCTATCTCCCACTATAAATTTTAACTCATATCTTGGCTACTGTTCAGAGTCCTGTATATAATTCCCATCAGATCCTTTTTTACCCTTGCATTTCCTTATCTCTACCCACAATGGTTCTACATATTCCAATCCTATATCACTTCTTTCTTCAGATTTGATTTCATTTTTTTGTCAACGGAGCTGTGCCAACCCTTTTTGCTACCTGTCTGTCTTTTTCATACAGTGTGTGTCCTTGCATGTTAATTTCACAACTATAATCTTCTTTTAGCCACGACTTAATGATGTCCACAACGCAATAGCTTCCAATCTCGAACTGCACTAGAAGATCGTCGTTATTTTGTGTACTGCATGCAAAGAAATAACATACCTTCAGTCCTGTATTCATCATCCTTTTTGATTTTGTTCTCCTGTTACACTGCAACTCATCCCACTGACTGCATTTTTGTCCTATCATCAGCCTGTCCTTCCTGACAGCCTCACGACATACTGCCTCTGCCAGTGCCTGAGTACCTCCTCTTCCAGTCCGGAAAAACACTGAAAGCCCGTGAACACTCCTTTCTAAGTCTCACTCATGGGCCAGTGATAGCCCCCTCCCTAGTTCCCAATTCAACTGAGTCACTGGAAAAAAAACCCAAGACATTCTTCATCTGCAAAGTGTTTCAGAAAGCGAGAAGGATCAGAGGGAACTGTAAACTCCAGACAGAGGTGCAGTAACTTCTTCTCTGCAGTTCAAGAGGGTGGATGTGAGGGAGGAATTATGAGAGCTGAAAGGCTGGCAAACCCAGCACTTCACCACTGATTCCTTCAAGATGTTCTTCTGATCCAGGATGAGACGTGCTCATGTTTCTTCTTCCAATAGGTTCATGGGGGGGGGGGGGGGGGGGAGGAGGGCAGAGCTCTGTGATCCACAGACTTAAGGAAGTGGATGGCTTAGTAGCATCCTCATAGACAGACATATTGAAGATCTGTAGATTCTTATGTGTCAGAAAGAAAGGCCACAGATACCACAGCCTCCCAGAGCTTCCTGTCATCTATCATGGAGGTGTTAGATAGCTGCCATTAAAAAACAATCTTGCCCAGGCTTGTGCCCTGGAAACTTTCCAACGTGCAAATCCATGGTCTATCGAGACTAATGGAGGCCTACAAAAAAGATAGCAGCAAGTGAGAGAGTCTGAACTATCCACTAACCCTGGAAGAGCTGACTAGCTCCATCCATTCTTTTGACTCAAATAAAACTCCCAGCAACAACGGCTTGCTGACCAAGTTGCACTTGGCTCTCTGGGACTGGATGGACCCAGACTTGCTGGAAGGGTACAACGCTCTGCTTCAAGACTGCATGAGGAAGGGCACCATTATCTCCATCTACAGGCAGAAGGGGAAAAAGAGATGACCTCAAGAATTGGAGACTCAGTTTGCTCTTCAATGTGGACTACAAGATCCTGTTGAAGGCCATCGGCAACACGGTCAAGTCTGTTATGAGAATGGTGATCAACCTGTGCTGTACTGGGCTGGGAGATTTTTCACAGCTTTGTGCTGCTGAGAGACACCATTGCCTAGGTGCAGTACAAGGAGGTGGATGCCTGGCTGGTTAGTTTGGACTAGGAGAAAGCCTTTGACAGGGTATCACACATGTACATGATGGACATAAAATGGGATTTATTGAGGGAATAAAGAATTGGATCCAATTGCTTTACACGGACATCTGTAGTGCAGTCCATATCAAAGGGTGGGAAACAGAAAGCTTCCCCATAAAGTCTGGAGTCAGGCAGGGTTGCCCACTCTCCCCTGATTTGTTTGTGTACTATACAGAACCTTTGCAGAAGCCATCGGGAAAGATGAGAGCATAAGAGGGGTGACGTTGTCAGGCAATAGGGGGACCTAATTGATAACTTCCCTGTACATGGATGATGTCACTACCTTCTACTCAGATCTGAGGCCTTTTCACAGATTGATCAGCATCTACGACCAGTTTGAATTGGCATCGGGCCAGGATTAACCGCACGAAGAGTGAGGTCATGCTCTTCAGCAACTGGCCCAACCAATCCAGTGTCCCCTGCACCATCATGTCCAATTACTTGAAGGTGCTGGGGATCTGGTTTGGAGGGGCTGAGGCATACAACAAGAACTGGCTGGAGCGACCTGGGAAGGTAAAGCAGAAATTGGGACTGTGGGGAGGGCGCTCCTATCGATAACTGGGAAGAACCTGGTCATTGGGTGTGAGGTCTCTCAGGGCTGCAGGACTTGGTGCAGTGGTGGCCCACTCACTCCTCCACCTTGGGAATCAGCTGGTGTTGTGAAGGTTGAGTTTGGCCCCATTGCCGTGTAATGTCCCAGTCAGCTGGATGGTGCCCACTATCTGTCCTTTGTGGAAAAGTTCTTCTGGATGATCACCTAAGTCCATCAGGCAGTGGTCAGCACAGAACGTCCTGCAGACACTGCAGGAGGACGTGATGGACACAGTGGGGAGGTTCCCTGAGCAGACTGTCCAGACCATCTTGCAGAATGCCTCATCACCAGGCTCCACCAACAGACACCAAGACCTTGCCCGGCTGGTGATGAGAGGGGCCCTCCCAGTTAGATCCTTCCTGCATGCCTGAAGCATCACCCACAACACACTACCGGCAGGATGACTATATTGGGGATGAAACAATGGCTCACCTCTTTGTGGACTGTGGGTTTATAAAGAGGGTCTGGAGAGAACAGAAAGACATGTTCGCATGTCGTCCTGTGCAGCAGTGTGACGCAGGACTCTCTGATCTCCAGGCTGTTCCCAGGGACACACAGAGAGACAAACATCAGGTGCTGCTGGTGGATTATCACCTTGTATAAGACACTCCATGGTCTGCCAACACATTGAAATGTCTTTGGGCGAACGCTGCCAACTGGCGCATTTCAGGCTCTAGGAGTACGTGCTGAGGGATGCACTGGAGCTTAGTGCAGTCACTGAAAGGGCTTGGAAGGAAAGGACCATGGAGTAGGGATCTTCCCCATTGCAGAGGGAGCAACGAGATGGGCGGCGGGGGTGAAGCCCCTCGATTATTGTAGCAGTTAGTGTACCACCCCAGAGTGCCACATGAGAGGCAACAATGCTATATATAATGTGTATAAATGTAATAGAACAGTAGGGAAAGCATTGGCTATGTATGTAAAGAATGAAAAGGCACTGAATGGTTTATTCTTTTCAATTTTTTTATTGTTAAAATATATTTGATGGCTCTGAACCTATTCTCGCTGGAGTTTAGAAAAAATGAGTGGAAATCTCATTGAATATTGAAAGGCTCAGATGGAGAGGATGTTTCCTTTTGTAGGGGACTCTAGGATCAGAGGCATAGCCTCAGAATACAAGAACAGAGATGAAAAGGAATTTCGTTAGCCAGTATCTATGAAATTTATTGCCACAGAAGCCAATTCATTAGGTATGCTTAAAGTGGAGGTTCTTCATGAGTAAGGGTATCAAAGGTTATAGGGGGAGAGGATAATAAATCAGCCATAATGGAAAGGCAAAGCAGACTCAATGGGCTGAATGCTACTACGTCTTATGGTCCTATTGATCAGCAGACTGAAAATGTTATAAAAATATGTTTAATACCAAATTATTGTTTCCTATTTCTGGTTATATCACTATGTTGTTATTCATTACTACAGCTGTGAAGAGTACATGAAAAAGATAGATTGTTTTTACCATTGCTCACCCCTTACCTTCAACTGGATCAATCCCAATAACTCGTATTCAATTCTTCATGTCCCAATCTGCGAGAGCTTTTGTGATGACTGGTAAGTTTATTTTTCTGTTTAAACACAATTTTACCTTGAAGGAATTCTAATTTTAATCAAATATTGTCTTTTTTTCTCTGTTCAGACTTAAAATAAGGTTTAAATCATTTATCAGTATATATTTCACCAACATACACTCACTTCTACTTACCACCTGTTACGTCGCTGGCCTTTAACGCATCAATGAGGGTCCTTCCTCTCTGGCGGTGTTTTGGCAGGGCTTTGACCTGAAACGTCTTTTCCTAGATGCTGTCTGGCCTGTTGAGTTCCTTGAGCACTCTGTGTGTGTTGCTGAAACCTCATATTATGTGGTTTGATCAAAATGAGTGAGGGAGTCTATGAGCAATACAGTTTTAAAAATGTTTCATCTGGTATCTATCTCTTATCATGTTTGTATTGAGTGATGTTCACAGGTTTGAAGGCGATATCAAACACATGGCTACAGTACATAATGCAAGCACAAATCCCTCTGTGCTGACAACCAATAATGCACTTCAAATCCAATCTCAGAAAGCCACCAATTCATCACCTGGCTCAGCCACTATATGAATCAAGTTGGGGTTTGACAATTAATAAATTTTCCTGATATCCAGGTTCTAATCTGGAATTATCATGAAATAAAGCAGTATGAATGTCATAGAGCACTGCAGCACTGAAACAGGCCTTCAGCCTAAGCAGTCCATGCCGAACCCTTAATCTGGCGAGTCCCATCATACTGCATCCAAACCTGAGCCCTCCCATCCATGTACCTCTCTGATTTTCTCTTAAATGTTGAAGTCAAACCTGCATTCACCTCTTTCAATGGCAGCTCATTCCACACTCTCACAACCCTGTAAATGAATGTTCTTCCTCACATACCCTTTAAACATTTCTTCTTTCACCCTTAACCCATGACCTCTAGTTCTAGTCTTACCCAATCTCAGTGGGAAAAGCCTATTTATATTTACCCTATCTATACTCCTCATAATTTTTTATACCTCTATCAAATCTTCTCTCAATCTTCTGAATTCTAGAGAATAAAGTCCTAACCTATTCCTTTCCCTATAACTCAGGTCCTCAAGTCCCAGCAACATCCTTGTAAATTTTCTCTGTACTCTTTCAGTCTTATTTACATCTTTTCTTTTAGTAAGTGACCAAAGCTGGACACAGTACTCCAAATTAGGCCTCACCATCTTCTTATACAATTCCAACATAACATCCTAACTCTTGTACTCAATACTTTTACTTATGAAGGTCAATGTGCCAAAAGCTTTCTTATGACCCAATCTACCGGTGAAGAACTATGGAACTGTACTCCCAGATCCCTCTGCTCTACCTCACTCCTCAGTGCCCTCCTGCTCACCGTGTAAGACCTACTGGTTAGTCCTCCTGGAATGCAGCGCCTCACACAAGCCTGCATTTAACTTCATCTGCAATTTCTCAGCCCATTTCACCAGCTGGTCCAGATCCTGCTGCAAGCTTTCATTGTCTTCCTCACTGTCCACTACATCCCCAGTCTTGGTGTCATCTACAGATTTGCTGATCCAGTAAACCACATCAGCATCCAGATCATTGATATAGATGACAAACAATGGACCCAACACTGATCCTTGCGGCACACCACCAGTCCAGGCCTGCAGTCAGAGAGGCAACCATCCACAATCACACTCTGGCTTCTTCCGCAAAGTCAATGTCTAATCCAATTTACTACCTCATCTTGAATGTCGAGCAACTGAACCTTCTTGACCAACCTCCCATGTGGGACCTTGTCAAAGCCCTTGCTATAATCCACATAGAGAACATCCATTGCCTTGCCTTCATTGACTTTCCAGACCTGGCTTAGATGTAGCACCTTTCATGAGATCAGGGCAAACCAAAAAGCTTCACAACCAATGAAGTGGCAATTAAACATATATAGCTGATGCTATAGTTTTCGAAAAGCAGCTGTGAATATATTTTAAGGCAAGTCCAAATAACAGCAAGATCATTACCTAAGGGATGCTGATTGAGAAATACCTTTGGGCAAAAAATATGGCAATTAATCCCTGCCTGAAAGACCAGATAAAGAGAGAACCTTTGCCAGCGTCCTGCACCCTCAGTATTAAACTACAGTGTGTGCTGTTTTTTGTGTTCAAGTCTTGGCAGTGAGACTTCTGCCCCAGTCATGGCTATTCCTGTGAGACAACTAAAGCTTCTGTTTCATTGCTTGGCAATTCTTTCAGTGGCACACGTTCTCAACTGCAGAAGCAGCCTCAAAAGACCTTCCCCTCTATCTCCACCATCAACACACCTTTACAATCATATGTTTCCTTTCAGTCTCATAATTTAGCCAGCGTAATTTTCAAGAGTGCCACAAAAAAATCCCAAGGTCCCAAGGATAAATTAGAGCAGATGTCATAGTCATATTGCACAGAAGGCAGGCTCATTGTCCCAATATGCCCATGCCAGTCATCAATTTTTCTCTGCTAATCCCACTTTCCAGCATCAACTCATGGGCACCAATGCCATGGTGTTTCAAGAGCTCATCTGAATACTTGCAAAAACGCTGCTCCAGGGAGGAGGTTCTTGTGGGTAACGAATATTCTTTATTGGTTGATAACACACCAATAGGATGAAAGTCAGCTGATCAATGGCAGTGGTTATTAAGAGAGAAAGTCGTCCATTTCAGAACATCCCAAAGCACTTAACAATTAACGTTTTATTTATGAACGGTGGTTACCATTGTTATGCAGGCTTGCACAATAAGCCCCCAGAACAAAGGAATAATAACTAAATGGCATGCTTCTGAAATCTTGATGCATGTTTACATATTAGCAGGATAAATCATGGGGCCTTGTAGCTCCACTTGATAAAGTAGGTGGGACCCACTTCCACATCGAATCTAGAAAAGTGCACTGGGGTATCAAAGTTAATTTTTGTTCTTACCTTAGGGTAGCATCCGACAGACAAAAACACTTCCATCTGCTCATGCTGTAATGATCAAATATTTGTATTTCAACAGGTATACAGCTTGTAGGAATGATAGGACCTGTGCGAGAAACTGGCTCTCTGATTGGGAATGGAACGATCAAGGAAATAACTGCAGAAGTGAATGTGTTCCCTACCATGAGGTAAAGATAGTAGCATTACATAAATATGACCATACGTAGTTTTAGCAGATAAATACATATATATATTTCAAAGGGGTAGAACTTGAATTGATTAATTTTATTCATAGTTAGGCAATACTCTTAGTTTGAAAATTTAAAAATTGTTCACACTGAAAATATGAAATAAAAAGCTAAAATGCTGGAAACAAGACTAGACAGCAGCTATGGACAGAGAAAGAGTCTTAACATTTCAGGTCAAGAATCATTCATCACAACCTTCCGTAACTCTTTCCAACTAAAAGTTTGCAGATTCTGGGTCAAGTGAAATACTGAAGATTGTGCTATTATTTCTAAATAATGGTGTCAGGGCATATGAACCAAAGGTACATAAATGGAGTTAATGTGCAGAGCTGACACATTATTCTATTTGTTGCAGAAAACCATTCAATTTTTATTTCCTTTCATCTATAGTTCAAAAATTAGGGAGAGATTTACTTTTTTCTGTTCAGTAAGGGAACCTTCAAGAGGAAAGGTTAAAAAATGATGTCCCAGAGGTAATTTCCCACCTGGTTTCTACAACATTTAGAGAAGACCTCTCCTCCACGAGCAAGATGCTGCTCTTCAGATGCTTGTCTTTGGCCATTCAATGAGATCATGGTGATCTACACCTCAATTGAATATCCCTCCCATTGTAGCATATCATTTCATCAACATGTTTGTATGGAAAGCTCTAGCACAGCCCTTTAGAAAACTGCCAGATTAATATCCCTACTCTGTGTGCATGGGAAGTTTTTTTTCCAATTTCACTATTGAATCAGGCTCAAATTCTAGTATTGTGACCACCTGTTACAGATTTTTTTCAAATTTACTTTTCAAGATATGTGTGTAAATGGTAAGACAAACGCCTATTGATCATTTGAAAAGCACTTTAGAAGATGGCAGTCAGTCATCTTCTTAAACAGTTCTAGTGAAAGTGTTCTCACAAAGGTGCTGCACAGAGAATTCCAGAGGTTAGACCCAGTGATAATGAAGAAACAGATGACTTAGATGTGAACTTGCAAGTGGTGCTGTTCCCCTGAGCTTGCTGTACGTGTCGTTCTTGGTGATGGAGATAGATAGATAGATAGATACTTTATTGATCCCGAAGGAAACTACTGTGTCACAGTACATTACAAGCACACAGATAAAGAATATTAGAAGATTAGAAAGAAGGATAAATAAAAAATAAGTTACCTCAGACAGTCCAACAGAGGGGATCATCACTCCCCTGGCTAGAGGTTGACTCATTATAGAGCCTATAAGAATGACCTCATATGGCCCTCTTTGGAGCTGCGCAGCTGTCTTAGTCTATTACTGAAAGTGCTCCTCTGTCCAGCCAAGGCAGCACGCAAAGGAAGAGAAATATTGTTCAGAACTGCCAGGAATTTCCATAGGGCCTTTTGTTCTACACAGCGTCCAGTGTGTCCAGTTTGATTCCCATGACAGAGCCAGCCTTTCTAGTCAATTTATTGAGCCTGTTGGCATCACCCGTGTTGATGTCATCGCCCCAGCATACCGCCAATTTGAAGACTGTACTGGCAACAACAGACTGCAGAACATGCGCTAAGGTGCTGTTGCAATAGCCTAGGTGGGTAACTATAGTGCATTTTGTAAATGGTGCACAACTTCAATAGTTTTGGAAGAAATAATGCCTCATGGGTCTCACCCTCCAGCCTTAGGCTTTGTAAAGAACAGCATTTGTAGCATAAGAAACTGAGTTATCCAGCACAAAACACTCAGCCATTGACATACTGTTGTAGCCTTTGTAGTAATGTGGCTGGCCAGCTGTTTCTCAACAGTAGTGACCCCGAAGAATTTGGTGGCATGTCTCAGAAATAGGAATGTAGTCAAATAGACTGTCTGTGGTTGGAGATGGACATTAACTGTACTTCTGTACACATACTGACCAACGCCTGGATGTTTTGTAGGACTTGCTATACACAACCATCGATATTCCTTTTATGAGGTGCAAATAGAATTAAATATTATACAGTCATTAGCAAACATCCTCACTTCTGAGCTTATAATAGAAGGAAGGTATTCAATAAAGCAACTGAAGAAGTTTGAGTTACGACACTGCCGTGTAGTTCCTTAACTGACTTCAGTTGACCACAACCACTTCCATTCAGTAACTCGATCACCTTATTCGCTGCCACACTTGATCAGATACTGCCTGCATGTCAATCCAAATCATCTCACCTTACATCCAGAATTAAGTTCTTCCATCCATGTTTTGGCCATGGTTGTGATGTTATCAGCAGATGATGACACCTGAAGAAACAGAAAATACATAGGTGACCTCATCAGTCTCGATGAGATGCCTTGAGACCTTATACATGATTGCACTGGTGATACAATCTCGAGTCGTTTTGCTGATGATTCACAGTAAACTTTTTGAGTGGTAATTAGCCGAAAATTGACGTCCTCCATTCTGGGGATTTGATTCTTCTGGGGATTTTTCCAGGCTATCTGCTGGAGTCTGTTGTTACAAAATGCACTGAAACAACTTACTTGATCTATTTTTTTTCTTCTGATAAGATGGCGGCGTGCTCAGATGCAGCAGCCACTCCAGGTCCAATCAAAGGGGTGTTTGTTTTGTCTTGTATGTCTTTTTTATGATCGTAAGTCACTGCTTGATACTAAGAACATCAAGTACTGCGGAACTATCCCATCAGCAAGTTGCTTGATAGCGATGGAGCTTGACTGTTGTTATGTTGTTGCCTGGACTTCTTGCGTACCATTGTGCTGAGATGATACGCAATCTAACAAACCGAGTGAGTGATGAGATGAGGGAAAACTTCTTCACACAGAGAGCGGTGAATCTGAGGAATTCTCTGCCACAGGAAACAGTTGAGGCTGGTTCATTGGCTATATTTAAGAGGAAGTTAGATATGGCCCTTGTGGCTAAAGGGATCAGGGGGTATGGAGAGAAAGCAGGTACAGGGTTTTGAGTTGGATGATCAGCCATGATCATACTGAATGGCGGTGCAGGCTTGAAGGGCTGAATGGCCTACTCCTGCACCTATTTTCTATGTTTCTTGTACATTTTTATTGCGACCACAAGACCTTGTTGGACACTGGTAACATAGAATACTGTATGTCCAGTTCATTGGTTCATCAGTGACACCGACTGTGAGGGAGCTGCAATGCCTGAGTTGTGGTGAAGACTTTGCGGAAGCTGCCATGTCGCCTATTGCAACTGCCCAGGGGAGGAGAGCCAAGGCGGGAAAGGAGAGAGTAGTGGCTGGCCCCTCCCATCAGTGACATTCTTTCAGTGTTGCTCTCCAGTGTTCTGTCAGTGCTGGTCTCAGAGGAAGAACAAGCTGGGTCAGGAAACACAAAGTATACTGCAGATGCTGTGGTAACAAGTTGGGTCAGGCCGATCTAGTCATTGCCACTCAGGGACTTCGGCTATATTATTTTTCTTTCTCTGTGACTGCATGTTTTTCTGAAATTATAACTATATAATCTATTTGTATTGTGTAAGACCATAAGACATGGGAGCAGAATTAGGCCATCTGGCCCAACAATGCTCCACCATTCAATCATGGCTGATCCTTTTTTTTAACTCCTCCTCAACCCAGTTCCTGGCCTTCTCCCCGTAAGCTCTGATGCCATGTCCAATCAAGAACTTAAAAATCTCTGCCTTAAATACACTCAAAGACCTGGCCTCCACAGATGCATATGGCAACAAATTCTACAAATTCACCACCCTTTGGCTAAAGAAATTTCTCTACATCTCTGTTTTGAAAGGGCGCCCTTCTACCCTGAGGCTGTTCCCTCTTGTGCTAGATTCTCCCACCATGGGAACCATCCTTACCACATCTGCTCTGTCTAGGCCTTTCAACATTCGAAAGGTCTCAATGAAATCCCCCCTCATCCTGATGAATTCCAGTGAGTACAGACCCAGAGTCTTCAAACATTCCTCGTATGATAACCCTTTCGTTCCTGGATCATCCTTGTGAACCTCTTGTGGACCCTCTCCAATGCCAGCACATCTTTTCTAAGATGAGGAGCCCAAAACTGTTCAAGGTGAGGCCTCACCAGTGCCTTATAAAGCCTCAGCATCACGTCCCTGCTCTTGTATTCTAGATCTCTTGAAATGAATGCTAACATGGTATTTGCCTTCCTCACCACCGACTCAACCTGCAAGTTAACCTTCAAGGTGTATGTAGTGTGTTCTTTGCTGTTGACTGTGTGTTTTGCACTTTGGCCCCAGAGGAATGTTATTTTGTTTGGCCACATGCATGTGTCGTTGAATGATAATTAAATTTGAACTTGAACTTTAGCTGGTGTTGGAGCATCTTTGATTTATCCAGTGCTCTCAGCTGCATCTAAATTTCATGTGAGATTAATCAATATGGCTGAACACAGGCTTCTGTGATGACAAAGATCACAGGAAAAATCTGAGACTGATTAACCACTCAGTACTTCTGACAGAATATTATTGCAAATGCTTTAGCTTTACTCCAGAAATCACACTTGGACATTCTACCCCATTCACGCAAGGTGTAACACAAGTGCAGCTCTTTCATGTACAGTAATCTGTTGTCATGGGGTCACTTGCCTCTGTAAATCAGGTAACATATACAAAATGCTGGAGGAGCTCTGTGGGCCGTGGAAAAAAGTACAGTTGACGTTTTGGGCCAAGACCCATCAGCAGGCTGCTTTGCTGCTCAGCAAACATTGAGCCCTGTGTTACATTTTCACCCAGTTGGCATTGCACTCTGAGATAATCCTTTCGCTCTTGGTAAGCTTTCCTCGACACCGGTGTGTATAGTCTGGAACAAGCGTATAGTCAGGAACAAGCGCTGGTACTTTTATCGGTTACAATCAAACAATGTGATGAATTCTTCTGGACAAGAGCACATTGT
Source organism: Hypanus sabinus (assembly GCF_030144855.1). Lineage (NCBI taxonomy): Eukaryota > Metazoa > Chordata > Chondrichthyes > Myliobatiformes > Dasyatidae > Hypanus > Hypanus sabinus. The sequence continues at coordinate 40,034,985 of NC_082716.1, read as the reverse complement.
CCAGAAAGTTAAAAAAAACTACACTACATGAGAAGGAGGTCCAGGAGCCTCAGAACTCACACCACCAGGCCCAGCAACAGTTATTCCCCCCCCAACCATCAGGCTCTTGAACAAAAGGGGATAACAAATAAACTCTTCTTGGACTTCAAGCCAGGTACAGGTATCGATTATAACTGCCATTTCAATTATATCTGCACTGTACATAAAATTGTAGATGCTTGTTCACTTGATGTATGCATTAAGAGGCATTTTGTTAGTATGCACTGTGTGTTTTCTTCCAAAATTACTATATGTAGTTAAAGTGGTGTTCCTGTAAGTACAACAAGGCTAAGCAACAACTTCCATCGGAAAATACTGTTTTAAATGAAATTATCAGCCTACTCCTAACCCATGTAAATTTCTATTTTTCCCTATTAATTCTGTTTAGACTTATCGATTATAACCAAAATTTTGATGACAAACTCTACCGTCTTCTTCAGGGATGATGGCTGGGCATGTCTTGTCCAGTGGTATTTATACCTCAGGATTCTGTCCCTCCTGATTAGTTAGTCCTCATCCAATCAGGTTTCCACTCTATCACATTGTTTACCATTAAATTCCAGTTCTTATTAGAGCAAGAATTTCATCTTTATTAAAACCTTTTCTTCTAGTTGTATTTCAATGGTTTCCTTCACCAGGTGGTCCCAAGAGCCATTGGTGTGTCACAGTAGTTTTGTGCCATCAAAGTCGGGACTGTTCACCTGCCAGCCCTCCCGTCTCCTAATGACCGGAAGTACATTGGCAAGTCCACCACTACCCAAGGTGAACTAGTTTCATGAAGGAACACTGGGAAACAGGTCAAGAAATATAACAAACTATCCAAACAAAATGCAGCCATCCTACCATTGGACCCAGAAAGGATTGTCATCAATCAAAATGGGCAAAGCATTCACAAGGCGACTAGATTGGTCCGCGCCAAGGGGCTAAAATTCTCTCCAGTCCCCAGAGCTATCCCTTAATGGGACTACATTGGTGGAATAGAGCAAGCAATCCAAAAACTACCATCAGATACCATGGAGGAGGTAAGAATAGAGGTATGTATGGCCAGAAAAAGAGCCGTTTTGCCAAAACCGAACATTACATTCCAGGCACGATGGCAAAATCAGCCATCATGATTTTACCAGAGAACAAAGGAAATGCAATGGTCCCGAGGTCCTCCAAGGAGAAACACAGGAAAGTCCAACAGATTCCAGATGATCCCACTTACAGAGTTCTACAGCAGGATCCCATGGATTCGATTGTCGGGATGACCTGTACTGAAGAAGTATGCAAGGCACTTCTGCTTCAGGTGCTGGCACCACCAAGACTTTGGACATTATAGTCAGTTTCGATGTGGTGTCCTTGTTCACAAGGGTTCCCATTAAGGACTGCTTGGTTCTCCTGTGGTCAAGGTTTGATTAGGGTACTATTGACCTTCTTGAACACACCCTTGCATCGATGTATTTCCTCTATAAGAGGACTACAATGAACAAATGGACGCAGTGGCCATGGGGTCGCCCTGTCATCGGCTTTTGCTAATTTCAACATGGAGGACTTTGAAAAGAAGGCTCCAAGTTCTTTGCCTTTAAACCCCGAATGCTTCTTCAGATATCTTCATAGTGTCGCCTCATGGACTCCAGGTATGACATTCCTACAGAATAGCTACAAGGTGAAGGAAATCACCTTAAAAACTGACAGAAAAACCAGGAAACCTAATAATGAGAAGGAATCTGTCACGACTGCCTGTCTTCCATATATTTCCACAGTTTCTGGAAGGATCACGAGGATCCTGAAGAAATACCAGATTAATAGCATTCACAAACCTGTAAGGAAGCTCAAATCACAGCTTATGTGGGTCAAAGATGAGCTGGGACGTAGGTCAGCTGGTGTTTACAGGATTCCCTGTGAATGTGGAGCAGCCTATACCAGCCAGACAGGATGCACAGCGGAAACCCGCATTAAGGAGCACCGGAGGTCTATCCATTTCAGTTTCCCAGAGAAATCAGTGACGGCCATAGGATTGACGTTGATGACACAAAACTACTGTGCCACACCAGTGGCCTGGTAAAGGAAGTCACTGAAATAAAACTCGAGGAAAGGAATTTTTAACAAAGGTGAAGTTCTCACTCTAAGTAACAATTGGAATTCGATTGTAAACAAGGTGGGATATTGGAAACCTGACTAGATGAGGACTAACCGATCAGGAGGGACGGACTATGGGAGTATAAATACCAGCAGACTAGATATCCCCAGGCACCACCCCTGAAGAAGATGGCAGAGTTTGTCATAGAAATGTTGGTTATAATCGATAATTGTACCCGACTGGAAGTCTGAGAAGAGTTCATTCATCATATGCGCTAGGAAAGCACTAGATTCTTTTTCAAAGTGGATAATTTCACGCAGCTTCACTTGCCCTTTCATTGAAACGTACCCACAACCTATGGACTCAATTTCAAGGACTCTTCACTTCATGCGTTTGATATTTTTTATTATTATTTCTTTCTTTGTACTTACACATTGGTTGAAAGCCCAAGTTGGTTGGGTCTTTCATTGATTCTGTTATGGTTATTATTCTTCGGATTTAACAAGAAGACGAATCTCAGGGTTGTGTTTGGTGACATGCATGTACGTTGATAATGAATCTACTTTGAACCCTTGAACTTTAAAGAGAAGGATGCATTTGCTCCTTTCACCATTTAAAAAAGCTCTAACCAAGAACAAAGGTGGCAAGTGTTTGGGGTATCTTAGGGAAGCATTTATCAAGATGAGGCAGCTACTGTAGATATGCCCTCTAAACCAGAACTCCTTGAACATAGTTGCATTGTTTTGAAGTATTTTTCTTGGAATCATTCCATTGCCAAGTAATATTTACATGTATGGTACATTCACACATAATCAGAATACTGTTCCAAGGAAGTTGCAATAACACTTAATTTCTGGAAATGTAGTTACACATTTAGAGAACATCTGTGAGAACATATTGTGTAGAATAATTTTAGTTTGATGGCCCTTCCTTGTACTGTATGTATTTGATTGTTGTGGAGAACCTCATGGCCTGGAAAATTACTTGTGGGATTTCACCAAAGCTATGCAGTACTGTACATAATGATTGACTTCCTTACACTCAAGTGCAATTACTTCTGGTGCGATCCCAACATTTAAAAAAAAATGAAAAATACAGATGCTCCAAGCAAGTACAAATATCCTATTGACATTATCTGGGCCAGGTGGACTTTGAACATATGAAAACTAGCCAAAACTGTTAACTAGGATTTATGTAGCACTTCATGACAAGATATGAGCCAGTTGCACAACCTTTATAGGTCCATGGAGAGAACAGTTGCAAAGACACAAGTCAAAAGTATTGATGTTTACACCAGAAGCAGTCACAAAAGCAAGTCATCCTTAATCTCGAAAGGCAGATAAGAGAAAAAGATCATCTTGTTCGTTTGCAGCTTAATATTTTAAACCATTAAAAAAATCCATGCATATTAATTATTTATCTGTAATTGTTAAAGGGGCATGCTGATTAAGTATGTTTTTAAAACAAGATTCCTGCACAAATCACTTAGCACCATAAGATATATCCCGATACCACAATCCCTATGCTTTCGGTAACTACAAACCTTGCTAATGATGGCTCATCTGCCTTCAGTATTGTTTCCAGCAGGACTCTTTTACTTAGGAGCCCAAGCATGGAAGTAAAAAAAAGATTAGTTTTAGACCTCAAAAGGACATAATACAATTGTTATTTTACTCCATATTTGAAGAGAAAATTGAAATCAAATACCAGAGTTTTCTTCCCATGGAGTTACATTACCTTTCTACATGTGAAATAATGGAGCTAATGGTTCACTGTTTCTCAGTTTATTTTCAAAGGGATCTGTTGCTATTTTTTTGCACCCTGTAGGAATTTCACACAAAGTGGCTGTAAGGATTGCTTACAAAATAATACGAGTGTATTTCAAATTAATTAGCTATTTGTAAAGTTGTTGGGACTTTTCTGAACCTATAATCAGACATTATATATATGTAGGCCTTTATCTGTCTCCTTATTCCTTTTTTAGGGTCATAGAAAACCATAGCACAGAAATATGCCCCTCAGCCCATCTAGACCTCCATATCCCACCCATTCATGTAGCCATCCAAGGATGCCTTCTTTGTCACCCTTTCTATTTCTGCTGCACTTTCAAGGAGCCATGGATAGAGCACCCCAAGATCCTTCTGCGCATCAATGATCCTAAGCTACATACTGTATACTTTCCTCTTATATTTGATTTCCCAACATTTCAAACTTAATGCACATGGAAATTACAAATGATTTTATATATAATAAACTGTAGAATAGGATGCTGAACTACTCATTAACAATCAAATGATTCTATGTGCAGATGTATAGGAATGGAAAGGACCTCTGTGAGACCATTTGGGGTGCATCTTTCAAAATGTCTTCATGCCCTTGTCACTGTCTGATGATGGATGATAATGATAACAAAGTGATCCAGCACTTGCAGTCCCACAGCGAAGCGACATCAGACTGTACAGAAACATCCAGACAGAGATGCTTTTCGTCAGTGGCGGCAGAGGAGTCGGCATGAAAGGAGAGACAGGAGAAAGAATTAAGAAGGTACAAAATAGTAGAAGGACAACATTTGCAGAATGGTAATATATTCAAATGAATTCCTTGCGACTCGGATGAAAATTTAGCTATGCACATCCTGCAGCTTGTTATCATAGATAAAATTCAGCATTCACCTGCAAAGTATGGCCTTAGCTCACTGTATTTTAAATAATTGTACAGTGTCCTGTGTATGTTACTCAAAATGGGTTTTTTTGGTTTGTTAAGAGTAGGAATGCTTTGATAAGTGTTTCTCTCGCAGTTGTTTTGCTTTATACTTGTTGATATGGTAATGGTATTCATTTGTTAACCAATGGGGAATGTTATTTTGTCTTGTGAGGCTGGGAACTTGGGGGAGGGGTTTTTCGCGGGCTTTTGGGAGAGCGGGAGGAAGACGTCGAGGAAGGTGGACGTGCGCTGCACTGCTCGGAAGACCACCAGGCGTGGTCCTAGGTGTGAAGACGTGGAGGTCGGAGGCAAGCGACGAGGGGTCGAATGGTTCGATGTTTGAGCTCCAACGATGTGCACTAAACTGACTGAACTTTGATAAGTTGGCGCCTTGTTGTCTTGTTTGTTACCCTTGCATATATATTGTATTGCCTAATACTCTTTTCATTTTAGTAAACTCTTTAAAGTGTATTTCATAACGGTATTCATTGTGGGTTTGATATAGTGGGCGGGCGCGAGGCATAAACTCGATTCTCACAGCACCTGCGTGTATGGGCGGTGGGATTGGTGTGTGGCTGGATCTCCTTTTCCCCTAGACATATACCAGCCTGTTGGGTAAGTGTTACATAATACTTCAGGTTTTTCTGCCCTTTTGTATCTGAACTAGTTACAAGTAATGAATCAGATACTGTATATGCAACAGTTCCAACCTCCTACATTGGAGTTACTTTTCATTCCCCTTTCATAAGCTGATATTTCTATCAAATCATTTAGAAGCATTGGTCAGAAGATATCTTTTCTCACCAGCTTATCTATGATGATCTTTATTTTCCATAAGACCATTGCATATTGGAGCAGAATTATCCCTTTTGGCCCATTGAGTCTGCTCTGCTATTCCACCATGGCAGAATTAATATCCCTCTCACCACCATTCTTTTGCCTTCTCCCTAATCAAGAACCTATCCAACTCTGCTTTAAATGTACCCAATAACAGCCTCCAAAGCCTTCTGTGGCAATGAATTCCACAGATTCACCACGCTCTGGGTAAAAAAAAAGTCCTCATCTCTGTTCTAAAGGGGCGTCCCACTATTCTGAGGCTGTGCCCACTGGTCTTCGACTCCCCCCACTAAAGAATATATTCTCTCCACATCTACTGTATCTCAGCCTTTTAATATTCTATAAGTTTCAATGAGATCCCCCCCCCCATTCTTCTAATCTCCATCATGTACAGATCCAGAGCCATCACATGCTACCAATATATTAACTCTTTCATTCCCAGAATGATTCTCGTGAACCTCTTCTGGATCCTCTCCAATGCCAATACATCATTTCTCACAATACTCCCTGTAGTCTGACCTATGCCTTATAAAGACTCAGCATTACATCCTTAGTTTTATATCCTAGTTCTCTGAAAATGAATGCTAACATTGCATTTGCCTTCCTTACCATGGACTCAATTTGCAAGTTAACCTTTAGAGAAACCTGCATGAGGACACCCAAGTCCCTTTGCACCCCTGATTTCAGAATTTTCTCCCCATTTAGAAAATAGTCTATCTTTTTATCCATTCTACCAAAGTAGTTGACCAGACACTTCCCTACACTATACTCCATCTGCCTCGTCTTTGCCCATTCTCCTAATCTGTCTAAGTCCTTTTGCAGATTCTCAACACAACCCACCCCTCCACCTATCTTCTTATCATCCGCAAACTTGGCCACAAAGCTAACTATTTCATCACTAATATATAACATGAAAAGAAGCAGTCCCAACACTGACCACTGCGAAACACCATAGGTCACCAGCAGCCAGCAAGAAAAGGCCCCTTTATTCACAGTCTTTTGACTCCTGCCAGTCAGCCAATCCTCTATCCATGTAATACATGTCTTTCATGTAATACAATGGCCTCTTACCTTGTTTAGGAACCTCATGAGCTGCGCTTTGTCAAAGCCTTCTGAAAATCCAAGTCAACAACATTCACTGACTGTCTTTGTCTATCCTGCCTGTTATTTCCTCAAAGAGTCCAACTGTGGTGAACTATGTGCCTGTCTGGACACGCCCCCTGCGACTGCTCCTCTGGCTCCTCCCACAGACCCCGGTATAAAGGCGATCTCTGTCTCCAGGATGTAGTATGGTGATCAGCCACTGCTTGTTCCTTCTTCCAGTCAATAAAAGCCGATATCTCGCCTTTACGTCTCAGAGTGAGTTATTGATGGTGCATCACCAATAGGCAAGATTTTTCATTAAGTAACTGACTTAATTAAGACTTTGGCCTGTTTTATCATGTGCCTTCAACGACTCCAAAACCTCATCCTTAATACTGAACTCCAACATCTTCTCAACCACTGAAGTCAGACTAACAAGCCTATAGTGTCTTTTCCTTTACCTCCCTCCTTCCTTAAAAAATAGAGTAACATTTGTAATCTTCTCATCCTCCAGAACCTTTCCAGAATCTAGTGATACTTGAAAAATCACTACTAATGCCTTCACAGTCTTTTCAGCTACCTCTTTCAGAACCTTGGGGCACAATCTGGTCCAGGTGACTTATCTACTTATCTACTTTCAGACCTTTCAGCTTCCCAAGCACCTTCTTCCTAGTGATAGCAACTATGCTCACTTCTGCCTCAATACTCTTGAACTTCTAGCATACTGCTGTTGTCTTCCAGTGATGACCGACACAAAATACTTATTCAGTTTGTCTGCCATTTCTTTATTGCTTTTTCTACCCCTCCAACATAAATTTTCAGCAATCCAATAACCACTTTTGCCTCTTTTTTACTCTTTATACATCTGAAAAAACTTTTAGTGTCCTGTTTTATATTATTGGTTTGCTTCCATTCATACAGTATTTCATCTTTTTTTCCTTATTTCTTATTTGCTTTCTGTTGGTTTTTAAAGGCTTCCTAATCCTATAATTTCCCACTTATTTTGGCTATATTTTGTACCCTTTCTTTTGCTTTTATACCGTCTTAGACTTCCCTTGTCAGCTGCCTCATCCTCCTTTTAGAATACTTCATCTTTGGGATGTACCTATCCTGCTCATTCTGAATTGCTCCTGGAATTGCCAGCCACTGCTGTTCTGCCGTCATTCCCACTAGATTCCCCTTGCAGTCAACTTTGGCCAGCTCCTCCCACATATGTCTGTAATTCCCTTTATTCCACTGTAATACTGCTCCACCTGATTTTAGCTTCTCACTTTCAAACTGCAGGGTGAATTCTAACATATTATGGTCACTGCCTCCTAAGGATTTGTTTACCTTAATTCCCTAATCAAATCTGGTTCATGACACAACACCCAATCGAGAATTGCCTTTTCCCTTATTGACTCAACTACTAACTGCACTAAAAGGCCATCTTGTCGGTGTTCTACAAATTCCCTCTCTTGACATTAAGCACCAATTAGATTTTCCCAATGTCCCTGCTTGTTAAAATCCCCCTTGAGTATTATAACTTTGCTCATTTTAAACATCTTTTCCATGTCCCATTGTAATTTGTATATCACATTCTGGCTACTGTTTGGAGGGCTGTATATAACTTGATGGGAACTGCCGTTTTTCCCTGGCAGTTTCTTAACTCCACTCACAAACACATCTTCCAATTCTATGTCTCTTCTTTCTAAGGATTTGGTTTCCTTTTTTTTAATTTTTCCATTGACACATAGCTATCTCTTGCCAGATAGTTAAGTCATGTACTTTCCCTGATGTATATGTATGAAAGTGAGACAGAAGGTAGTGTGGTGAACTACATATACCTGTCTGGACACGCCCCTTTGCTGACTGCTCCTGTGGCTCCTCCCAAAGACCCCTGTATAAGGGCGGTTGGAGGCACTGCTCCCCCCTCAGTCTCCAGGATGTTGTGTGGTCGTTTCTTGCAGCTAATAAAAGCTTATTGTTTGCCTCCCGTCTCCGAGAGTTATTGATGGTGCATCAATTTTATTAGCTGCAATTTTAAACCATGGAGAGCAGTTTACGACCAGACAAATTGGACATTGATCCTCAATCTCCCGAAGCAGCCATTGCTTTTGAGCTCTGGCTTGCATGCTTCCAATCGTACCTGGAAGAGATTCCCGTGACTGAGCCTGCTATCATGCACAGAGTCCTCCTCTCCAGGGTCAGTCCACAGGTATAGTCCCTAATCAGGGACCTGCCGACCTACCAAGGGGCACTGGACGCCCTCAAAAGACAGTACCTGTGGCCGGTGAACACTGTCTATGCAAGACATCGCTTAGCAACGCGGTGGCAGCGGGCCGCAGAGTTGAGCGCTGAGTTTGTCCGGGCCCTACAGACACTCGTGCGGGCCTGCGACTGCAGGGGACTGACGGCGGAACAGCATGTGGAGCTCCTGGTACGAGAAGCCTTCGTTACGGGGATCAGGTCAGCGTACGTGCACCAGCGGCAGCTGGAAAACGCCGATCTTACCTTACAGTTGGCGATCGAGCTGGCCGACACGCTGGAGGCTGCTCTGCACAATGCTGACGCTGTCCAGCCAAGCGATCTCCCGCTGGTCCCATGGACGCTGCAGACCCCACCACCTGCCAGCGAATCAACCACAGCTGCTGCCACTCGCAAGTCCGTGAACTCCCCGCGACCCTCCGTTGAATCGACCACGGCTGCTGCCAGTCGCAAGTCCGTGAACTCCCCGCAACCCTCCGGTGAATCGACCACGGCTGCTGCCAGTCACAAGTCCGTGCAGTGTTACTTCTGTGAACTCCAAAAGCACCCCCGAAAACGCTGCCCGGCCCAAGAAGCAACCTGCTCCAGCTGCGGAAAGAAGGGCCACTTCGTCAAGGCCTGTAAGTCCAAACCACAAGCGGGTTCGAGCAGCGCCACGTGCGAGGCATGGGGGTCGCCATCTTGGTCGCCGCCATCTTGCCTGCCCGCCTCGTGCGAGGCATGGGGGCAGCCACCTTTGTCGGCGCCACCTCACCCCGCCTCCGACCCACAGGTGCTTACCGGACACCAAGACGGCAGTTCAACTCTGGCCTCCACCAGTGCCCCACACCAGCTTGCAAGGTCAATGATGGATATCCTGGTGGAGGGGCACAGGATTAGCTGCCTGTTTGACACGGGCAGCACTGAGAGTTTTATTGACCTGGACACGGTGCAATGCTGCAGACTCGTGACACAGCCGGTAAGCCAGAGGGTCACTATGGCTTCTGGATCGGACTCCACAGACATCCGGGAGGGTTGTGTAGCGACATTGATGGTGCAGGGTACAGAATATCGGGACTTTGCGTTACTGGTCATGCCTCAACTGTGTGCCCCAGTGCTACTGGGGCTTGACTTCCAGAGCCACCTGAAAAGTGTGACAATGAAGTATGACGGGCCCCTCCCACCAATCACTGTCAGAAATCCTCAGTTTTGTGGGGTTTTGTCATATACCCCACTACTGACCACACACACACAATGACCCGCACATCCAACCCAGCACCATGCCAACAGCTGCACTACCGACACCACTTGCAGCCTCTCCACCCTCAAGATCCCTCCCCCACCGCTGTTCGCCAACCTGACCCCCGACTGTAAACCTGTGGCAACTAAAAGCAGGAGGTACAGCGCGAGGGACAGGGCCTTCATTAAGTCAGAGGTGCAGCAGCTGCTCAGGGAGGGGATCATTGAGCCAAGCACAAGTCCTTGGAGGGCCCAGGTGGTTGTTGTTCGAACCGGGCAGAAAAATAGGATGGTCATGGTCTATAGCCAGACCATCAATAGGTTCACGCAGCTTGACGCGTACCCCCTAACCCGCATCGCGGATATGGTCAATCAGATAGCTCAATACAAGGTGTACTCGACCATAGACCTGAAATCCGCTTAACATCAGCTCCCCATCTGCCCGGAGGACCGCCCCTACACCGCCTTCGAGGCGGGCGGCAGGCTCTATCACTTCCTGCATGTCCCCTTCGGTGTCACGAATGGTGTCTCTGTCTTCCAGAGGGAAATGGACCAGATGGTGGACCAGTGCCAACTGAAGGCCACGTTCCCATATCTGGATAACATTGCCATCTGTGGTCATGACTGGCAGGATCACAACGCCAACCTCCAACGATTTTTCCAAGCGGCCAGAGCTCTTAACCTCACCTATAACAGGGACGAGTGTGTGTTCGGAACCACCCGACTTGCTATCCTTGGGTATGTCGTGGAGAACAGAGTCATTGGCCCTGATCCTGACCGTATGCGCCCCCTGTTGGAACTCCCTCTTCCCACCACCCTCAGAGCCCTCAAATGATGCCTGGGCTTCTCTTCCTATTACACCCAATGGGTCCCTCACTACGCAGACAAGGCTCGCCCCCTGGTCAAGTCCATCGCATTTCCCCTCTCAGCCGAGGCCCGCGCGGCCTTCAGCTGCATTAAAGGGGACCATTGCCAAAGCAACGATGCATGCGGTGGACGAGACCATTCCCTTCCAAGTAGAAAGTGACACCTCCGACTTCGCGCTGGCTGCTACCCTCAATCAGGCAGGCAGGCCAGTAGCATTCTTCTCTTGTACCCTTCAGGGCCCTGAAATTCGGCACTCCGCGGTGGAGAAAGAAGCCCAGGCCATAGTGGAAGCTATTAGGCACTGGAGGCACGATCTCGCCGGCAAAAGGTTCACCTTGCTGACCGACCAGTGCTCAGTTGCGTTCATGTTTAGCAACCAACAGCGGGGCAAAATCAAAAATGATAAAAATTTTGCGGTGGAGAATGGAACTCTCCACCTCCAACTATGATATCCTGTACCGGCCTGGAAGGCTCAATGAGCCCCCTGATGCCCTACCCCGGGGAGTGTGTGCCAGCACGCAGCTCAACCAGCTATACGCCCTCCATGCAGATCTTTGCCACCCGGGGGTCACCCTATTTTACCATTTTGTGAAAGCACGGAACCTGCCTTACTCCCTTGAGGACATCAGGACGATGACCAGGGACTGCCAAGTCTGCGCTGAGTGCAAACCGCACTTCTACCGTCCTGAAAATGCACAACTTATCAAGGCCACCCGCCCCTTCGAGCGACTGAGTGTCGACTTTAAGGGCCCCCTTCCCTCCACCGACCGCAATGTCTACTTTCTCAACATAATTGACGAGTACTCGCGGTTCCCCTTTGCCATCCCCTGCCCCAACACCACTGCCACGTTCATCATAAAAGCCCTGTGCCAGTTCTTCACACTGTTTAGATATCCCTGCTATATCCACAGAGGGTCCTCCTTTATGAGTGACGAGCTGCGCCAATACCTACTGGATAGGGGTATTGCTACGAGTAGGACCACGAGTTATAATCCCCGGGGAAATGGACAGGTGGAGAGGGAGAATGCCACGGTGTGGAAGGCCACACCCTTAGCCCTTAAGTCAAAGGGATTGCCGGTCTCTCGCTGGCAGGAGGTCCTCCCCGAGGCACTCCACTCCATCCGCTCCCTGTTATGCACGTCCACCAATGCCACCCCTCATGAGCAACTCTTTTCTTTTCCCAGGAAGTCATCCACTGGGACCACCCTACCTGCTTGGCTGACGTCCCCAGGGCCAGTGCTGCTCTGGAAACATGCGAGGAGCAATAAATACTCCCCGATGGTTGAGAGGTTTCACCTACTTCATGCGAACCCCCAGTATGCCTACGTGGTCTTACCTGATGGGCGGGAGGACATGGTCTCCGTCCGCGACCTGGCACCCGCAGGAGCACCAGACCCCTACCCCGTACACTCCACAATGACTATGAATCCCGTACCCACCGAGGTGTATACCCACGAGACACCACGCACACCAAGCCCTACACAGACTCCTCATGACACTCCCATACCGGGCGCCTCGCACACACATGAGGGATTACTGACGCTTAACGGGCTGGCACCTCAAGTCAGGCCGGAGCCAGCACAACCACCGGCACTGGTGCAATCACCACTGGTGCTACGTAGATCACAGCGACAGCCTCAACTGCCTGATAGACTTAACCTGTAAATATACTTGTAAGAAACTTTGCCCCATGGGGACTCTCTTTTAAAACAAAGGGGTGGTGAATGTGGTGAACTACATATACCTGTCTGGACACACCCCCTGCTCCTGTGGCTCCTCCCACAGACCCCGGTATAAAGGCAATTGGAGGCACTGCTCCTCCCTCAGTCTCCAGGATGTTGTGTGGTGGTCTCTTGCTGCTGATAGTGCTCTCTTGCAGCTAATAAAAGCCTATTGTTCGCCTCCCGTCTCCGAGAGTTATTGATGGTGCATCAGGTAAACTGCCTAATTTCAAAAAAAACCAATTCCTGTTCTTTTATGTTACTGCAGAATGCAGGTTTACTCTATATTTTATTCGGTGCTGGCTGCAAGGATGTGCATAACTAGACTTCAATGAAGGTGGCAAAAAAGTAATTTGAAAATCTGCCAGCTGGCTTTTCAACTGCAACATTTGGCATACTTTCGGCAAAGAATTTGGAGCAGTTCTGAGGGAAATCTGGGCCATTATGTTAATCGATAATATTTTAAAAATGTACTTTGAACGTCAGAAACTTGAAATGAAAGCAAAAATCCCTGTGAGCAACAAACAGATGAGGTAGCATTGGTGCACAGAGAAAATGAGTTCTCATTTCAATTCATTCATTATGTTGAAACTTTAACTCTGTTTCTCACTCCACACATGCTTTTTGAGTTGCTGACTGCTTTTGGCTTCCTGTGGTTTTTTTTTATGATAGTCAACAACATTTTAAGGTGATTTATTTTGATTTAGTTCATAAATTAATAGAAGCAATGGCTGAACTATCTTTGCTCATTTAGTGGGTTAGCAGAGAACCACTTCTGAACTCAAGTAACTATTAGGGCAATTTGTTGACCTTAAAGTGGGATATAATTGAGACATTAATTCACAGCTTTCTTCTGGACTTGTACTTCCTGAATCAAAGCATGATTTTGATTACTTTTATTAAATTTGTACAAGACTGACTGAGACCTTTATCAAAGTTATTCATATCTTTAACTTACAGCATAGAAGATCGGAGGACATTCCTAACCAGGAAGTTTTTTGAAAAATCAGGAATCATGTTTTGACAAATGTAACATTTTACCATCAAATAAACAAAGTCAGGAAAAACTTTTCACTATTATTGGCTCTTTGATTATTATATTTTAACGTTCATTACAAGTTCTGGTGGGATATTCGTATTATTGCCTGTTACTTCTATCAATCAGCAAAGGATTCTGAATTCAATTCAGTATGTGGAAAATTCCAATTCCACGCTTACATTTTTAGCCATCCAAATTTACATTGTTAAGAGTCTTTTGATGCTGAGAGAATCCAAGGATGCACTGGGACACATCATCAGTGATGTCTCCTGGGGTCATCAGGTGCCCAATGAATCACTGGCACTAGACTACCCACCATCAAGGACATTGCTACGTGCCAGCAGCCATAGACCACAGACACAGATTTTAATGTTAAACAAATATATTTTCAACACCTACCCAAAATATAGATAATTAAAACAATTGCTCCCCTAACCAAAGATTAACAATGCAATGCATCTTAGCTCACAAACTGTGGAGGTCTGGAAACATCCTAGGACGGCAATCCAGAAGGTTCTGGAATCCATGGGAACAGGTACAGGTGTCTGTGAGGAAGGGTTCATAAGATAACACAAAGTGATGATCACGGAAAATTCCAGAGGACAAGTGATCGTCACGTAACACACTGGATCCACACAGAGATAACAAGGTGACGCCTAGATTCCAAAATCCACGTAGGGATATCATAAGGTGACGGTCATGGAATATTCCTTAACACAAGTGGTCGCCATGTAACACACCGAATCCATGTATGGATTATCAAAAAGTGGTTGCCACAGAATACTCCAGAAATCTGAGTATGGATCATACAAAGTGACAGTCACGTATCCAATATGCACTGTGTGCCGCAAATTATCACAATCTTCTGGACAAGGAGAAATACTGGGAACGTCCACTGCTGTAGTGAACTCTTCAACTAACTCAACTCAACTCACTCTCTTGCTGGTAACTCACAGTCCGTTGCATCGCTTGGCTGCAGAAATTTTCAGAAACTTCCCGAATTCAATAGAAAAAAAATCTACCCTCATTTGTTATTTGACACCATCCCCATGCCCCGCCCAGGCGCACCTAAATGACGCTTATGGTTAATCCATAATATCCATAATAAGGCCAGCAATATCATAAAGGATTCGATCCACTGTTTGTCCCACTCCCATCAGGGAGGAGGCTATGTCGCATACGTGCCACCAGACTCAAAAACAGTTACTTTCCCCAAGCAGTAAGGCTGATCAACACCTCCACCCACTAACTCCATCCCACTGCTTTATCATTTCCCAACAGTCATCTTATGTACAGACACTTCTGTACCTAGCTTCACTTTATGTACATACAATCAATGTATATATACAACTTGCATATTTATTTTTAATGTGTTTTTCTAAATTATTGTGTTTTTTAGCTTATTGTTTTTTTTACGCTGCATCAGATCCAGAGTAACAATTATTTTGTTCGCATTTACACTTGTGTACTGGAAATTATATTAAACAATCTTGAATCTTGAATACTTTCAACATATTGCTCACCCAGTCCTGAATTCATCCAAAAATCTGCTGCCTACATCAGATTTCACCACTGTGCTTCCCAGCTAACATTGATCAGAACGTAGAACATAGAAATCTACAGCACAATACAGGCCTTCGGCCCATAATGTTGTGCTGACCATGTAACCCACTCTAGAAGCTGCCTAGAATCTCCCGACTGCTTAGCTCTCTATTTTACTAAGCTCCATGTACCTACCTAAGAGTCTCTTAAAGGACCCTATTGTACCCGCCTCTACCACCTTCGCTGGCAGTGCATTCCACTCACTCACTCTCTCTGTGTGGAAAACTTACCTCTGACATCTCCCTTGTACCTGTTTCCAAACACGTTAAAACTATGCCCTCTCATGTTAGCCATTTCAGCCCTGGGAAAAAGCCTCTGAATATCCACATGATCAATGCCTCTCATCACCTTATACACCTCTATCAGGTCACCTCTCATCCTCCATCGCTCTAAGGAGAAAAGGCTGAATTCACTCAACCTATTCTGATAAGGCATGACCCCCCCAATCCAGGCAACATCCTTGTAAATCTCCTCTGTACCCCTTCTATGGTTTCCACATCCTTCCTATAGTGAGGCGACCAGACTGAGCACAGTACTCCAAGTGGGGTCTGACCAGGGTCCGATAGGGCTGTAACATTACCGCTCGGCTCTTGAACTCGATCCCAGGGTTGATGAAGGCCAATGCAACATATGCCTTCTTTGCAAGTCCCATACCAAATGTTGATGCAGCTGGTCAGGACTCTCTTGATGGTGCTCTTGTAAAAATTGGCTAGAAAGGGAGAGGAGTCTCACTTGCCTCAATCTTCTCAGACGTGGAGACACTGCTGTAGTGCCACAGTGTGGAAGGCCACACTTTTAGCCCTTAAGTCAAAAGGGTTGCCGGTCTCTCGATGGCAGGAGGTCCTCCCTGAGGCACTGCACTCTATCCGCTCTCTGTTATGTACGTCCACCAATGCCACCCCTCACGAACGCCTATTCGCTTTTCCCAGGAAGTCTGTCACTGGGACCACCCTGCCAGTTTGGCTGACGTCTCCGGGGCCAGTGCTGCTCCGGAAACATGTGAGGAGCAATAAATACTCCCCGCTGGTAGAGAGGGTTCACCTTCTACATGCGAACCCCCAGTATGCTTACGTGGTCTTACCTGATGGGCGGGAGGACACGGTCTCCATCCGCGACCTGGCACCCGCGGGTGCAGCAGACCACTACCCTGAAGGCTCTCCGGTAACTATGAACCCTGCACCAGA
The DNA here is from genome assembly GCF_030144855.1 of Hypanus sabinus. NCBI lineage: Eukaryota > Metazoa > Chordata > Chondrichthyes > Myliobatiformes > Dasyatidae > Hypanus > Hypanus sabinus. The sequence goes on along the minus strand of NC_082716.1, from coordinate 40,018,383 downwards.
GGTGACACCGTACTCACCAGGCCCTACACAGACTCCTCACGACACTTGTATACCGGGCGTTTCGTACGCATTTATACCAGGCGCCTCGCACATGCGTGAGGGATCACCGGCACCTAGTGGGCAGGAACAAGCACAACCTCCGTCCCCTGTGCAATCACCAATGTCGCCGGCATCCATGCGATCACAGCCGGTGCTACGTAGATCGCAGCGACAGATTCGACCACCTGATAGACTTGACTTGTAAGAAACTTCGCCACATGGGGACTCTTTCAAACAAAGGGGGGGTGAATGTGGTGAACTATGTGCCTGTCTGGACACGCCCCTGCTGACTGCTCCTGTGGCTCCTCCCACAGGCCCCTGTATAAAGGCGATCTGAGGCCTGACGCTCGGCCTCAGTCTCCAGGTCATAGTATGATGGACACTCACTCCTGGTTCCTTCTTCCAGTCAATAAAAGCCGATATCTCGCCTTACGTCTCAGTGTGAGTTATTGATGGTGCATCATGTAGTTTCTTGATGAAAGAGGTGGTGTTAAGGGACCAGGTAAGATCGTTCCCTATATGCAGTCCCAGAAACTTGCTCCTTCTAACTCCTAACTCTCTCCACAGAGGAGTGGTCAGCCTGCACCCTCCTAAAGCCCATAATCATCTTGTGAAATATCCACCACAAGAGGGACTTCCTAATGGCCAAACATTTTAATTCCGACTCCCATTCCTGTTTCGACGTGCCAATCCATGGCCTCCTCTTGTTCCTTCCAGCTGGCCCCCTTCCCCTCCTCCACCTTTTTATTCTAGCATCTTCGGCATTCTTTCTCAGTCCTGAAGAAGTGTCTCAGCCTGAAATGTCGACTCTTTAACCCTTTTCCATTAATGCTGCCTGCCCTGCTAAATTTCTCCAGTGTTTAGTCTGTTGCTTTTGATTTCCAGCATCTGCAGACTTTCTTATGTATCACTATTCCTGTCCGCGTTGTGACTCAAGTTGTGCTCACACCATTCCACCAGCCACTCTACCTCCTCTCTGTATCATTGTTATTGTTGATGAGGTCAATCACTGTCGTTTCATCGGTGAACTTGATGATTCAGCTTGAACTGCATGTAGCAGGTCAGTCGTGCTTCAGCGGCGGACTGAGCACACAACTCTGGGGAATGCCGGTGCTCAGCATGATGAAGCTAGAGGTGCTTCTGCCAACATGGACTGACAGTGGTCTTTCTGTCAAGAAGTCCAAAATCCAATTACAGAGGGAAGAGTTGAGACCCAAATGAGGACAGAATTCCTATTTTCCATCCTGATCACTTTCCTTTCTAATTTATCTCCTCCCATTTCCCACACGCAGTTATCCTTTTTCCAGTCCAGAAGAAGGGTTTTGACCCAAAATGTCACTCTCCATTTGATCTCTCACACTCTCTGCAGATGCTGCCAGACCCTCCAGCAGGTTTGTTTTTGCTCCAAACTCCAACATCGTCAGTCTCGTTTGTCCATCTTTTCTCTTCACCCTTCAGTTCTGACTACTCTCCACCCCTTTTGATATCCTTCCTACCCCCAGCCCATTTTCCTTCAGATACAGAGCATACACGTGGTTGAGACATTGTTGCTTCTGTTTACTGTGTCGTTCGGCCAGCCACAGCGCCACCTGCTGCCTTGGAAGGCACAGTACTACCTCCGGCCGTTTGTTCGATTGCTCTTCCTGCCAGCCAGGGAGAGTTAGCTGATGGTTGGTAGGGAAGGGGACTGATCGCTTTTGGTACCTGAAGGAAGGGTTCGGGGCCCGGTGACAGGATGATGGCATCCTGCGCGTACCCGCGGCCGGGATCGGGATCGAGCCCGAGCCCGGTGTCGGAGCAGGCTCGGTGGGCGAGCGACACACACGCACGGACCTTGCTGGCCCAGATGAATCGCTTGAGGGCCCGCGCCGACTTCTGCGACGTGCGGCTGCAGGTGGAGCAGCAGGTCTTCAGCGTCCACAGACTGGTGCTGGCCGCCAGCAGCCCCTACTTCGCCGTGCTGTTCGCAGGAGGTCTGCAGGAAGCCGGCAAGAGCTTAATCCAGATCCACGGCATCGAGGCAGAAATCTTCAAGCTGCTGCTCGACTTTATTTACACTGGTTGGTACCTGAAGAGATGGTGTTCAGTCGCTTCACAGACCCAGATGAAAACTGTTGGCAATAAGTTCATTGGTTTGGGGAAGAAAAACAGTAGCGCTGTCAGCACGGGGAAGAGAAGATTCGAACGTAAATCGTAGGAGAAATTCAAACCCTTCTCTTTAATCAAACTTCTGGTCACATTCTTTAGTTTCATATCTTTGGCTGTTTGGATTAGTAGTCCGTTGCAGGCAGCTGTGTGGTATTATTTCAATAAAGTTACAACACAGTACTCCTTTACCCAACATGATCAAAATCTGTGTTTCACACAAGGGCAATAGACAATTATTTGTGGAGTGTACGTTTAAGAGATATGTATGAATTAGTATACTGAAGTGTGAGTGGGTTTCAAGTTTCCCATGATCGTGACCTGTTTATTCTCGTCTAGTCAATGATTTCAGTGCAGTCAACAATAGAAATTAAAATAGGGCATTGGATTCTAACAACAGGTCAACTGGTGATCAAGAACTGTGCTGGCATTATCAGTGTAATGAGTGATGGTATTCACTAGTCAGAGGATATTCCTCAACAATGTGCTGGCTTACTTTGACACACTTCCCTTTCTGGTTATCTGTATTAACAGGAATAATAAGACCAGCAGTGTCATCAGAGCTATCTCCAAGTTCTCTTTCTTATCGGACGTATTGATCGCCATTCAGTTTTAATCTAAAGTTCCCTCTAACTTTCTGGCAGGCCACCACCACTTTAGGTCAGATAAGATAGATAGATGGATAGATCATTTATTGATCCCAAAGGAAGTTGCAGTGTCACAGTAGCATTACAAGTGCACGGATATACAAATATTAGAAGGGAAATAATAGAAATATATTTACCTCAAACAGTGTAACGGTGGGGGAATCAACCCAGCTATAGGTTGAATCATTATAGAGCCTTATGGCTGAGGGTAAAAATAGAGCACTTTTTGGAGCAGCACCTTTGCTCAGAAATGATTAAAATTAAATTTTTGATTGTTCCACTGAACTGCTAATTATTATTTATCACTAATATTACTAATAAACATGAGGGATATATTAACGGATACACTGGTGAATGAATTTCAATAAGTGCAGTATATGCTAATATCTGTCTACTATTGAAACAAAGTGATTTCCAGTAGAGCAACTGAATTTGCATCTTTCCTTTTGGAAGGCCTATCAGAGTGAACCTGGGGTAGAGTCTATTTTGAAAAGAAGAGAAAATCTGCAGATGCTTGGAAATCCAAGCAACACACTCAAAATGTTGGAGGAACTCAGCAGGCCAGGCAGTATCTATTGAAAAGGGTAAACAGTCGACACTTTGGGTGGGTCTCAGCCCAAAATATCAATTTTTTTACTCTTTTTACATAGATGCTGCCGGGCCTGCTGAATTTCTCCAGCATTTTGCATGTGTTTCTTCTATCAGTATTGACTTAGGGACTTTACCCTCACAACAGACTATTGTAAGCTTCAAATGCAAGACCTTTAATTTGTACTTTCTTTTGTTTACTTTGTCTGCAGGTGTCATCAATGTCAGCATAAAAAATGTACAAGAGTTGATCCTTGCTGCAGATATGTTACAGTTGACTGAAATTGTGAACATGTGTAGTGAATTTTTGAAAGGACAAATTGATCCCGCGAACTGTGTTGGAATTTACCAATTTGCTGAGCAAATTGCCTGCCATGACCTTGCAGAATTCAGTGAAAGTTACATTTATGTCCACTTTTTGGAGGTCTGTAAAACTGAGGAGTTTATGGGATTAGCAAAAGATCAATTGGTTAAAATTTTAAAAAGTGAAGAACTCCAGATTGAAGATGAATATCAAGTTTTCACAGCTGCAATGGAATGGGTTCTCCAGGACATGGTGAAAAGGAAAAAATATGTGATTGAAGTTCTGGATCCTGTTCGATTCCCTTTGCTTTCTTCACGGAGATTATTCAAATATATTGAAGGTATTGTACGGATTTGAGTATTTTGTATTCCCTAGCTGATGTTGCTGATCTTTTCACAATAACATTCTGAAAAGAAACATGATAAATGTGGAAGTTGTCGTGCACAAATTGTTTGCTGTATTACCCAAAACATAATTGGAGATTATGTCTAATGTGTGGATTCTTCACATTTCAAAGGAATATATTTTTCTAGAGCTCTTTACACACAGACGCTTTGAAAATTATGATTTGTTGCAGCCCACAAGAGCTCTTAATCATATGATACGATTATTAAATAAGTAGTTTCCCTATAGAAATAATTATTGCTCGCAATCTACATTGCACACTACTTTCCACTTTCACTTTGGATCTTCTTGCTAGCGTGGTTTCAATTACATTGAACTTGCAAATTCCCCACATATTGTTAGAATGGGTCCAACTCCAGACCCATGATGTTCTCTTATCATTGCTATTGTCAACAATATCACCGGTTGACTTCTCTTAACCATTTGTTGTTAAATTATGCCAGTATGTCACCCCTTGCTGGGAAATTTAAGTTCTTGTGTGAGCTCAAATACCATCCATAAATTTGCTGCTGATATAACCATTGTTGGTAGAACCTCAAATGAAGGCAAGAGGGGCTATAGGAGTGAAATATACCAACTAGTGGAGTGGTGTCACAGCAACAACCTGGCATTCAATGTCAGTAAGACAAAAGAGCTGAATGTGGACTTCAGGAAGGGTAAGATGAAGGAACACATACCAATCTTCACAGAGGGATCAGAAGTAGAGAGTGTGAGCAATTTCAAGTTCCTGGGTGTCAGGATCTCAGAGGACCTAACCTAGTCCCAGCATATAGATGCAGCTATAAAAAAGGCAAGACAGCAACTAAACTTCATTAGGCGTTTGAAAAGATTTGGTATGTCAACAAAACCACTCAAAAACTTCTATAGACGTACTGTGGAGAGTATCCTGGCAGGCTGCATTACTGTCTGGTACGGGGTGGGGACATCTTCAAGGAGCGGTGTCTCAGAAAGGCAGTGTCCACTATTAAGGACCCCCAGTACCCAGGGGCATGCTCTTTTCTCATTGTTACCATCAGGTAGGATGTACAGAAGGCAGTCACTCAGTGAATCAGAAACAGCTTCTTCTCCTCTGCCATAGGATTCCTAAGTGGACATTGAACCCGTGAACACTACCTCACTTTTTCAATATATATTCTCTTTTTGCATGATTTTTAATCTCCGATATACATTAATTGATTTATTTATTTATTCGTGTATGTTTAGTATTACATTAAACTGTTGCTGCTGAGTTAACAAATTTCACGACTCATACCAGCGATAATAAACCTGATTCTCATTCTGAGTTATGATACCTATCCTGTTTCTATTTTGTCTTTTAAGTTTTCCCTTCAAGTTATATTCAACAAGGTTTCATCTCATTCTGAGACTCCCATTCATTAACATTTCCAAAGGAATATCATAAACGCAAGAAAGTCTGCAGATGCTGGAAATCCAAAGCAACACACACAAAATGCTGGAAGAACTCAGCAGGTCAGGCAGCATCTATGGAAATGAATAAACAGTTGACGTTTTGGGCTGAGACCCTTCTTCAAGCCATAATAGGCCTACAACGGATGCAATCTTACGAGCTCTCCACTCAGTCTTGAATCACCTGGATAATATTAATACCTATGTCAGCCTATCACAGCTCAGCCTTCCAACAGAATCATACTTCCAGTTGTAATCAACAAGCTTTATAATCTGTGCCTTTGTACCTCCCTCTGCAACTGGATCCTTGACTTCCTCACCAAGAAATCAGAGTCTCAGTGGATTGGAAATAACATTTCCTCCTTGCTGCTTAGCATACTGCTCTTCTCTGGATACCCAAAAATCTATGTGGCTAGGCACAGCTCAAACGCCATCTATAAATTTGTCAATGTCACAATATTGTTGGCAGAATTTCAGATGGTGACAAAAAGGCACAGAGGAGCGAGATAGATCAGCTGGTTGAGTGGTGTCACAACAGTAATCTTGTACACAACGTCAATAAGTCTAAGAAATTGATTGTGGTCTTCAGGAAGGACAAGTTGAAGGAACATGCATAACTCCTCATCGAGTAATTAGCAATGGAAATGGTGAGCAATTTCAAGTTTCTGAGTGTCAATATCTCTGAAGATTTATCCTGGGCCCAACATATTGATGCAATTACAAGGAAGACATGACAGTGGTTATATTTAATCAGGAGTCTGAGGAGATTTGATATGTCAACAAAGACACTCGCAAATTTCTACAGATGTACCATGGAGAATATTCTAACTGGTTACATCACCATCAGATATGGAGGGGCCACTGCACAGGATTGGAAAAAGCTGCAGAAAGTTGTAAACTCAGCCAGCTCCATTATGGGCACTAGGCCCTCAGAATCGAGGATACCTTCAAAAGGTGATGCCATTATTAAGGTCCTCCTTCACCCTGGACATGCCCCCTTCTCATTGCTACCATCAAGGCGGGGGTACAGGAGCTTGATGACATGCACTCAGCGTTTCAGGAAGAGCTTCTTCTCCCCCACCACTAGATTCCTGAATGGACAATGAACCCATGAATACCACCTCACTTTTTCCCCTCTTTTTTTGCACTATTTAATTTAATTAAATTTTTATATACTTATTGTAATTTATAGTTGTTTTATTATAATGTATTACAATGTAGTGCTCCCGCAGAACAACAAATTTCACAACATATGCCAGTGATGTTAACCCTGATTCTGAGGTAATGTTGCAGCTCTATAAAACCCTGGTTAGACCACACTTGGAATATTGTGTTCAGTTCTGGTCACCTCATTAAAGGAAGAATATGGAAGCTAAAGAGAGAGTGCAACAGCATACTGCCTGGATTTGAGAGCTTTCCAGGTGAGGATAGGTTGCACAAACTAGGGTTTTTCTCTTTAAAGTGGATGAGGGTGAGAGACAAATTGATAGAGGTGTACAAGATGGTAAAAGGCATAGATTGAGTGGACAGGCAAAGACTTTTTCCCAGGGCAGAAATAGTTAATACAATGAGGCATAATTTTAAAATGATTGGAGGAATATACGGGGGTGATGTCAGAGTTAATTTTTTTTTTACACAGAGTGGTGGGTGGTGGTAAAGGCAGATATATTAAGGAAATCTTTAAGAAATCTTAAAGGTTGGCACATGGATGATAACAAAAATTGAAGGTGAGGTGGGAGAGTAGAATTAGATTGACCTTAGAGTAGGTTATAAGGTCGGCACAATATCGTGGGTCGTAGTTACTGTGTATTACTGTGCCGTAATGTTCTATGAGTTTTTCAGACAGATCATGTTGAGCTAAGATTGATGTTAATTCAATCATAAAGTCTGCTGCCATGCAAGATCCTACTTATTTGACTTAGAGCTACTTCAAATGACTATCATTTTGTCCCAACAAGTGACCCAGCATTTGGACCTTGTGGTAATGAAGTAAGATGATGCATTTCTAGGTCAAAAACGGAAATGCCAGTCAAGTAATATCTGTGGAAAACTTTTTTTTTTGCCTGTTAAGCTGCTGTTGTTTTGGGCAGCACTGAAAGTCCACAACTCTGTCTATCCTTGACTAATTTTGGTCTTGTTTTCGGTCTTGCAATGTTCATGGCCCCCTTCATCATGACAGTAGCTTTCTCTCAATTTTCCCTACTGTCAGCCATGCAAGCACCTGGTGGAGACTTAGGAATACAATCACATACAGATCTAGAAGGATTCTTCATTGCTGTTTGACCAGTCAAGGTTGTTAGCCCTGAGCTGAACCTGGAGGACTGGTGGACCACTCTTAGCCTGACACTACCCTTTGACCTGTTTGGCATATGTGACCCTACAAAGAGCCAAAGCATAAAGCCCTGACTGCAGCCAACATAGCTCTTGGGGTCATCAAGGTGTATAAGCCTCCAAACCACAACAAGGATATGGTCCTCTTGAAGGATCTGTAGAAAGAGAACCCAATCAAAATTTCAGGTCGAAGAGCCTTCATCAAGAAGCAAGGAAGAGAGAAAGCAATTTAGTTTAAGTAACAGAGAAGGTAGAAGGCATTGGGTGGAATAAAGGTGTCAGTAATACAGTGAAATGACAGTTTAGCTCCTTTGTGTAACATTTTGCTAATGTTGTGAAGTCTGGGTGATGCTTTCTGGTCTGGCTAACTGGTATATTCAGGGCAGACGAGAATATACAAAAAAAAGGAGAGAGGAATGGCCAGTCCTCTGTTGCATTAGGAGTTTGAGGAGATTTAGTTTGTCACCTAAAACACTCGAAAACTTCTGCAGATGTAACCATGGAGAGCACTGACAGGCTACATTATTGTGTGGTACGGGGGTGGGTAGGGGGTTCTACTGTACAGGAATGAAAGAAGCTACAGAAAATTGTAAAATTAGCTCCATCATGGGTATGAATCTCCGTAGTAACCAAGGCATGTTCAAGGACCAGTGCATCAGAAGGCAACATCCATTATTAAGAACCTCCATCATCCAGGACACGCCCACTTCTCATTGTTATCTTCAGGAATAAGGTGTACAAGCACTCAGAATTCAGTAACAGCTTCTTCCCCTCTGCCGTCTGATTTCTAAATGAACATTGAACCTATGAACACTACCTCACTTATTTTTTGGCACTATTTTTAATTTACCTATTTAATATGCATGCACTTACTGTAATTGATTTATCTATCTATCTTTCTATTTATTTGTCGCATATTGCTTTGTACTGCTGCCACTAAATTATCAAATTTCACGACATATGCTCGAGATATTAAACCTGATTTTGAAATAAAAAGTAAGAGCAAGCTATCTAAGTTGAAAAATTCGCTAGTGAGCCCTGCAGACTGCAACATGCCCAGACAAAAACTGAGTCATAGAGCAATTCAGCATGGATTCAAGTCCCTTCAGCCTGATGGGTTTATGCCAGCTATGGTGCCCACTCAGCTAGTCCCAGTTTCCTGCATTCAGCCCGAACTGAGATGAAGTCCTTCGAGCTTGTAGTAGTCCATACATGAGTCAGAGATGTCAGAGTGGAATGGTGAATAAAAATGGCAGGCTTTCTATCTATAGTGGGGTTGGGTCTAAAATTCACTGCCTGAAAGAGTGGTAAAGGCAGGATTGCTTATCATGTAAAGTCAAATTTGCCTGTGCTGCTTAAGAGCTGTGACATGGAGGTCTACAAACCTAGTTTAGGAAGTTGAGATGAGGTTGGGCAACTCCTCTGATCTACCGAACTGTGCAAGAGTCTTAGGCACATATACAGTATATAGCTAGGGTGCCTAAGACATTCGCACGGTACTGTATTTGTCAACAAGGAGCGGAGAGCGAGTGTAAATCTGGCAGGAGCAAGGGATGTAGGAAATGGCTGCAGGGGGAGTGTGGTACAGATGGCAGAGAAGGACTGTCAAGGGCAAAGAATGACACTTGAGCATAAGCGCACAGCTCTGAGACACCAGTCAAGGTCATTTGATTCCAAACAATGTCTCTTTGATACCTCCCTCTTCCTTCCCCCTTTTCTGAACCATGATTCCCCTTTCCCTGGCCCCTTTCCACCTTCAGTCCACAGTAGAGACCCATTATCAGAATCATGTTTATCATCACTCATATATGTCATTTTCTGCAGCAGCAGCAGTACAGTGCAATACATAAAATTACTACAGTACTGCACAAAGGTCTTAGGCAGTTCTGTTCACTTTGCATAATGTTAACATGCTTCTGTAGTCAATACACTTGTACATTTTTGAATGACAGAGATTTAGTTATCCTATAAGCCTGTTTGAATATGGTATTTTGCGTATTTGCAAATTTGATTGGATAATTCCATCCATAAGTCCACATTTGAATCTTTCTGTCAGTGTCTGATCCAAGAATTACAATGTTGTGATGTTTTTCATTACAATTACTCCATCGCTGATCAATTCCCCTGACTTCTGATAGTTGTCCTGCACTTGCATCGCTACATAATTTCTGATGGCTAAGGGTTTGAAGTGATTTTGCAGCTTTTCTGCTATTTTGTTAAATGAGACATTGAATGTAATAGAAGATTAGGTTGATTCGCAAGCATTAGAAAATTATTTGGCTCTCTTCTAAAAGGATCACATTGCTTTCATGTATGATCTTATGGGAGAATCTTTATTGATGTCTTCAATTTCAGTAATGTTTTTGGCCTAGAAAATAAATCAGTCTTTTTGATATCTGAACTACAAGGCTCTTGGACTTTGTTGTGGGCTCTGAGATAGCTATTGCTTTCAGGGACTGGTTTGTTATTTTGTATTGTCAACTGCTCTGACAGTTATGAAGCAAGTAATTTATGAGCAGTCAATTTTGTGTTTGTACTATGTTTTTGCATGCTCACCTCAGCACTTTAACTTGGCATGAGTGAGTTTTTCACATGTGAGAAGATAATTCTTATTGAGATTTAACTTGTCACTTGATGTTTATTATTCTTTATTATGAAACCTTGATTACCGATGCAGAACATGCATTCTCTGTGGTTTTCTATTATCGAACTAAATCCAGTTTCAGAATGTGCAGAGAAATAGATAAGCATTTCCTGGAGGACAAAACAAACTACCGTAAATTCCGGACTATAAGCCGCTACTTTTTTCCCACGCTTTGAACACTGCGGCAACACTGCGGCCTATACTACGGTGCGGCTAATGCATGTTTTTTTTCATGCCGCCAAAAACATTTTGCCTCGTAACAGTAGACCAATAAAATTGATGAGTAGTTCACAGAGGCCCAATGAAATTGTACGATAAATCAAGCGCACTTTCACGATTAAATTATTGTAAATCAGTCATTTGTACTCACCCTCATCAACATGGAAAACACTCGAAGAAAAGCATATGATGCAGCTTTTAAGTTAAAGGCGATCAATCTGGCGGTTGAAGAAGGAAATCGAGCTGCTGCACATAATCTTGGCATAAATGAATCGATGGTGAGACGGTGGAGACGCCAGCGTGAAGAACTGAGTCAATGCAAAAAGACGACAAAAGCTTTCAGAGGTAATCATAGCAGATGGCCCGAACTTGAAACTTTCTTGAAGACTGGGTTAACACACAGAGAGCAGGCGGCCGCGGTGTTTCCACCGTGCAGATCAGACTGAAGGCTAAAGCAATCGCCACCAAAATGAAAATCGAAGATTTTAGAGGTGGGCCATCGTGGTGTTTTAGATTTATGAGACGAAAAGGCCTGTCCGTCAGGGTACGCACGACTCTGTGTCAGCAGCTCCCTCCCGACCAAGAGGAAAAACTTGCTAACTTCCGCACATTCACTCAAACAAAGATAGCGGAGAATTCCATCGGGCCAGATGATATCATAAATATGGATGAAGTACCTTTGACGTTTGACCTGCCTCTCACTCGGACTGTTAGTAAAAAAGGTGACTTGTCCATCACACTGAAAACAAATGGCCATGAGAGAACGCATTTTACTTGTGTTCTGAGCTGCACAGCATCCGGACTAAAGCTTCCACCGATGGTGATTTTTAAGCGGCTGACAATGCCAAAGGAATTACCATTTGAATTGCCTTGAAGATGTTGTAACCCAACTTTAGGCAATTCAGATCCTATGTGGATTCTTACATTTTGGCTCTTGGATTTACACTGTTATTCACATTAGGATACTTAATTAGGTAGAAGCAGCCCAATTTTAGGCCGCTAAAAAACCAAGAAATAAATGTCCTTAACATTGACATCAATGAACTCATTACCAACTGGTTTAATCTGTCTGGGTTTACAAGTTGCAACATACATGCCTGAACTAGTTTTGAGTATGTGTTGAAGGCTTTGGTATTATATTTTATGCAATTTTTTTTTCACCCCACCAGGCATTTCTGATTTTAGTCTACGAGTTGCTCTGCAAAAGTTGCTGGAGGAGTACAGGGAAGTCACTAAACCTCAGAAAGAGATCAAGTTTGGAAAAATGCCTCCTGCATCAAAGATTCGTCCTCGGAGGAAAGCCCGGAAGTTCCTCTATGCCATAGGTTACCAGCTTTACTATCATTTCTGTAATCAAATGTAAATACATTTCAGTGGCTGATGTCACATCATGCCAGGGTGCGATTGATAAATTGCCACACCTACAATGCCAGAGGGAGAAGTGTTGATGGTATTTGGAGATCAGGCCAGAATGAACAATTACATGTGTCAAAGACATAACAGCCCTTTAGCCACCAAATCCATGTTGAACTTCAACCACTGTTTTGATTTTAATATGACTAAAATTAGGATACCTGAAAATTGATTCATCAGGATTAGGTGTAGAATCCATTTATTTGAACTTTGTTTATACACTTCTCAGGCTGAGTTACCTCTGCAGGAATATTGGCATTGTTTTTCTTCGTACAGATGGGGCCTGGTTTGAAGTGTATTTCCAGAATTTTTTGGGTTTTATTGTTAAGATTTCCAGTATTTGCAGTTCTTTGAAATTTTCACTTGTACATTGATGTTGTGCATTCATCTTTAAACACAACCAAATATTATTCTCTTTTTTTCCTGAAATTTCTTAAATTGTCTTATGATAAGTGATCTGCTCTATTACTTGATTTCTCACATCTGGAAGCAGCATTTCCAACAATAATTACTTTTAAAGTCATGGAGCACACAAACAGGCCTTTTGGCCTATGTGGTCTATGCCAAGCTGTTATTCTGCATCATTCCATCAACCTGTACTTGGACCATAGCCCTTCATACCCTTCCCATCCATGTACTTAACCCAAATTTCGCTTAAATATTGCAATCAAACTGCATCTAACATTTCCACTTGCAACTTCTTCCACATTTCACCTTTCACCTTTAACCTGTGATCTCTAGTTCTAGTTTCATTCATCCTCAGTGCAAAAAGTCTTCATGCATTTACCCTATCTCTACCCCTCATAATTTTGTATTCCTTTGTTAATTCTCACCTTATTCTTCTATGCTCAGGGGAATAGAGTCCTAACCATTTCAACCTTTCCCTTGAACTCTGGACCTCAAGTCCCAGCAACATATAAATTTTCTCTGTATTCTTTCAATCTTATTGATATCTTTCCTGTAGATGGGTGACCAGAACAGTAAACAATATTTCAAATTTAGCCTTGCCAACATTTTATACAACTTCAACATAACATCCCAGCTCCTGTACTTTGATTTAGGAAGGCTGATATGCAAAATGCATCCTTTTCAACCTTATCTCCCTGTGATGGCACTTTCAAAGAATTATGGATCTGTATTCCCAGATTCCTTTGTTCCACCACACTGCTCAGTGCCCCACTGTTCACTGCGCAAGTCATATCCTCATTTGTCCTCCCAAAGTGCAAGCACCTTACACTTACCTGCTTTAAAGTTTATCTTGCATTTTCAGCTCATTTTTCCTTGATAGCTTTCCTCAGAGTCCATTACACCCCTTATCTTAGTTCCATCTGCAGATTTGCTGATCCAGTTTACCAAATTATCATCTAATCCTTGAGACACATTGCTAATTACAGTCAGAGAGGCAACCATCTACTACTACCACACTGTTGCTTCTCCTGCAAAGCTAATGTTGAATCCAGTTTACTACTTCATCCTATACACCAAGCAACTGAACCTTCTGGAGTGGCTCCTGGGAAGCCTTTGTCAAAGGCCTTGCTAAAGTCTATGTAGACAACATCCGCTACCTTTTCTCCATCAACTTTCCTGTTAACCTCCTTGATAAACTCTATAAGATTGGTTAAACATGACCTACCATGCACAAAACTACATGGATGATCCTCTATCTAGCCCTGTCTATGCAAATACTGATACATCCTGTCACTTAGCATAGCTTCCAATAATTTACCCACTGCTGATGTCAGACTCATCAGCCTATTAATTTTCCAGCTTATTTTTGGAACCTTTCTTGAACAACGGAATAATATTAGCTATTCTCTAATCTTCCGTCACCTCACCCGTAGTTAAGGACATTTTAAATAGCTCTGCCAGGGCTTCTGTAATTTCTGCAGTTGTCTCCCACAAGGTCCATGCAGACATCTTATCCTGGGGACTTATCCACCTTATTTTGCCTCAAGACAGTAGGCACCTCTCTTCTGTAATCTCATTACAGTCCATGACATCACCGCTGTTTTAACTTTTATAGACTCCATGTCCGTCTTAGTTCAAAAAGTCCATTCAAGATCTTCCCCTTCCCTTGCCTGGATGAACTAAAATATGAATCAATTTTCAACAAATGCACCTTTGTTTGATCTTTAATTTGTTAGTGAGAAAGAGCTCAGAATTTGGGTAAGTTTTAGTAATACTGTGTTTGTTTTTTATCTACTTGTTATATATGTAAGATAATTAAATGATCATCAAAAGCATTCTCCCCATCCCCCTCAACTAAGACCCAGTGCCTTATTTCTGTAAAGGTGCAAACAAAGATGGAATTCCAATCATCATTAACCTGACATAACTGTCAGATATTAATCAAGAAATCTCATCCCTTTGTTGATATGAACCCTCACATTTTGTAGTGTTTGTTATTCACATTTCAGATGAGTCGTCTCCAGAAGCAGATACTTTGTCACAAGTTTGTGTCAGATTTTCACATTTTATTGTCTTGAAGTGTAGAGCTGTCTGAACAAAATTACTGGTACTTGTCACATAAACCATGAAAAACTAGAAATTAAAATTTGTTTTTTGCTTCTCTTTTAGTTCACTGAATGAGGTGTTTTATTTATAAATGTATATTTGAAAAATGATATTGTCATGAAAAGTAGTTGACTGCAATGACATCTAGTTTCAATAACATCAAGTTGCAATCAAAAGTTTGAAACATTAGGTTCAGATTTTCAGATTAATGTACACCAAGGTGCAATGAAATTCTTTGCTCATGTGAAGCTCACAGAGTAACCAGAAAACATAGTAATAATTACACAGCAATTTATAGCAAAAGTGCGTAACAACACAGTGGTGCAATGGCTTTAGTGAAATCTGAAGTACTGCAGAAAGAAATTCTTAAGTAACATAACCAAGGGAGGTAGAGTTAGTTTGAGAACATGGCAACAGATCAGTGGTGTGAAACAGATGATTGGTTTAGAAGCCCTTTTGTTATTTCACAACTAGTCATGATCAACACACCTTGTCACTTGCATACTGTGTTTTATCACAAGAATCCAAGCCAGTGACTTTCATTTCAGAATTTAAACTTAACATGACAGATATCATGGTATTTTTTAAAGTTTAATTTAATTATTAAATAAAATAATTTTGAATATGTTGTTTGGTCCTGAAAAAAAAGTCCAGTTGTCCAGTTAGCACATAGAAATTGGTTTTAAAACACTTACGGAAATGAAACTCTGTAAAGAATCTGACTGGGATTTGTTTATATGTTTAATTTCTTTCCTTGATTTTGCAAGGTGGTTACACACGGCTTCAGGGAGGTCGGTGGAGTGATAGCAGAACTCTTAGCTGTGTGGAACGTTTTGATTCATTCAGTCAATACTGGACCACAGTGTCATCACTGCACCAAGCTAGAAGTGGGTTGGGTGTTGCAGTACTCGAAGGAATGATCTATGTAATAGGTGGTAAGTACAGATGTCCCCCACTTTACGAAAGTTCGCTTTACGCCACTTAATATCTGTTTTCGCTAACCAAAAGAAATCTGAAGAGGACTTTCGCTTTTACGATAAAAGGCCCCCACTTTAAACTTGTGCTTACCCCGAGAAAGACTACCATGACCGTGAAGCCTTGCGCGGACAGGTGTGTGCGCATGCGTGTAGGTGCCGGTTTTTTTTCTACTAATCGGTTTTTCATTGAATCTTCCTGATTCTGGTAAGTGAAACTACACTGTACATACATTATTTCTACTTTATATAGGTTGTGTATTTATCATATCATTCCTGCTTTTACTATATGAAAGTGTTATTTTAGGTTTTATGTACTATTTGGTAGGTTATTTTTTGGGTCTGGGATTGCTCAAAAATTTTTCCCGTATAAATTAATGCTAATTGCTTCTTCGCTTTACACCATTTTGGCTTACAAACGGTTTCATAGGAACGCTCTACTTATGGATAGCGGGGGAAACCTGTACCATTGTTACAATGTTTCCTTAGGAACAACAGCAACAATATCTCCACATGTAGAAAATAGTTTCTAAAGTTTGTATGTACTTGCTCAAATTGAGAGGTGTCAGCAGGGTACTCTATTTCTGACCTGTGGCAGAAATGCATTTTCTTCTTTCTTTAATTGCCATAGTTGATATTTCAAGGAGTTTGAACAGATAAGACCCAAAAATCTTCTGTGCTCTCAATTTTTTTTCATTTAGTCATTGATTTTTTTTCCAGCTAATTTGTTGCTTCTGGTAATTGTGATGTACATTTTTCACAGGATGGTGGGGGAAATTAGTCTTTTAGAAATTTCCCAGTAATTATCAGAACCATTAAAAACATTTAAGTCAGAAAATGGGTACTTGGGGGAAGTTTGAGGTGCTATGGACAAAAAAATAAGTTACTTTGGTACTGTTATAGTTTCTCTTCCATCAAAGATTAAAAGCAATATTGTTTATATTTTTGATCAGTCAAAATTTTTTTCTTTCATAAAAATGGACATTTTAAATAGTTGCTTACCTTTACCATAAATTAAAAAGAAACAGATTACATTTTTAATTATATTAAGCTATAAAAGCAGTGTGATTAGCTACACTAGATATGTTTAAAGGTTCAAAGGTTCATTTATGAGGGGTGGTTGATAAGTTCGTGGCCTAAGGTAGAAGGAGATGAGTTATACACCTCTCATTACATGCACATGCAGTTCAACTCTTTAAGTGATTATGCAGAAAGTTTGAAGTTAATAGCTCATCTCTTTCTCCCTTAGGCCCCAAACTTATCAATCACCCTTGATGAGTTATTAACAAACTTTCCGCATAATCACTGAAAGAGTTGAACTGCATTTGTGTATAACGAGAGCTGTCTAACTCATTTCCTTCTACCTTAGGCCATGAACATCAATCATTCCTCATATTATCAAAGTATACAACTCTGAAATTCTTCTTCTCCAGATAGCCATAAAGAAAAGAAAGGCCGCACAATCATCAACTCCTAAATACCTTCTCACCACACAAAAAAACAAAAATGGAACAGACACATTGACCCCCAAACTCCCCTCCCCCACACACAAAAAAATGAGAAAGCTCAGGCAAAAAGACAAAGAATACAAACAAAATCATAGGACTAAAAAAAGTCCACCTCCAAAATGCAGAAAACTTGGGGAACATTCTCCCTCTCTGTAGCAGAGCATTCCCACCAGCTATAAAAACACAGTCTCCTCTCTGTAGCAGACTGATCTCGCCAGCGATATAAAGCAATCTCCCTTCTCCATATCAGAACGATCTCACCAGCAACAAAAAGGTAGTCTCCTTCTTTGTGCAGGATTGGGCCTTCTCACCACGAGGTTCTCACACACTGTCTCTGCCTCCAGGAATCCTCTTGGAGACTGCAGAGCGTTGAAACATCTCAAGAATCTACAAACTGCAAATCTCTTAACAGTTCCAGAATCACACTCAAGGTGAAAAACAACCATAAATGACGTAAAAGACGTGAAATATATGGTTTCATGATCTATCCAAATGTGATGCATTAACATTTTTTTAAGGTGAAAGTGATTCCATGATCTTTGACTGTGCTGAGCGCTATGATCCAGTTACTAAGCAATGGGCAGCAGTGGCCTCAATGAATTCTCCTCGATGTGGACTTGCTGTATGTGCCTGTCATGCTACTATTTATGCACTAGGTAAGAATGTAAACTCATGTTTTACAGTTACTTTATAAAACTGCAATAAAAGTAATCATTGATAATGCAGAACTAGTGCAATGAAATATCCTTTCGTTGTGATTAAAAAAATCTTCATTCAGTTTTGCATACTGCTGTAAGTTACAACATAACCATGCCAACTTTGTAACTTGCATAGATTGGCAAGTAATCGCACTGGCTAATATTAGATGGCGTACAATAACCAAATTTTGAATAACTGAAATATGGGATCTTCAATGGTAATTTGCTTCAAATTTTCAGCTAAACCACAGCCAAATTGAAATGAGCTTAGTTTTTCTGTTGTAAATATTTTCTCTCTTAATTGCAGGAATATGTAATTTAACACTGTTTCTTTTGTGAGTGTAACTTAATAAAAAAGCTAATAGGGAGTCAGATGAACACTTACACGCAAGTACCATTCAGACCTCAAGACTGATACTATCAAAAGGGGGCAGGTTGTCCACAATAAACAATGAAGTTGTGAATTGAAAACATTAAAAATAACATGAAGACTTTATTAAGAAAATTTAAAAATAATATTTTAATTTTGCTAATTAACAAGTGTTTTGAGTGAGATGTGTTGACAATGTAACATTTTTAAAGAATCTCCAAATCTTTTCACACAGTGTGCATCTTTTAAATATTTTCAGGAGGTTGGGTTGGAGCAGATATTGGGAAGACTATGGAGAGATTTGATCCTTCTGAGAATAAGTGGGAAGTTGTTGGCGAAATGGTTATCCCTCGATACTTCTTTGGTTGTTGTGAAATGCAAGGTATGGCATTATCTCCCAGTATATAATTTCTTGTGGGTGTGAGCAAGTGGATTTTAATGGCATTTTCTGCTTCTATATAATTTCTTTTACCAGGTCATTTTTCTCTCACTATGTGGTTATTAAAACTACTTGCAATTGATTTTACTATTTTAGATGGTAGTATTTATTGATAAACCTAAATATTGTCTTTGTTATACTTTTATTTTCTACATTTGGAATACAGTAAATAAAAGTATAATAAGTAAGGTACAATAGATTTTTAATGATTTTTAAAAATTTTCCTCCATTCCTTCCAGCCATCTTTTACCTGAGCTAAAATACAAACAGGTCCTTCTTGATTTTGAGGGATTGGCTATAAACTGAAGATAAAATTCATTTCAATGTAAAAATAATTAGAACAATCCTCCATCATGTTCGCATTCAAGCAAATTTTTCAGATATCATTTAGGAGAAATACATTTCATGAATGCAAAGCTTAAAAGATTGATGATTAATTTCATAAAAATAAATGGAAACAAATGATCAACATGCCAGAAATATCTGTAATTGCTCCACAGGCTTCATTTATATTGTTGGAGGTTTAAGTGACTCGGGGTCAGAGCTCTCTTCATCTGAAATGTTTGATCCTATTACAAAACGTTGGACAACATTAGACAGTATGAAAACAAGAAGAGCTTATGTTGGAGTAGCTGCTCTGAATGACTGTATTTATGCTGTTGGAGGGTGGAATGAGACTCAAAATGCTTTACATACAGTTGAAAAGTATTCCCTTCAGGAGGTGAGTGTGATTTGCTTATTATTAAGAAAGATGACATTGTATTCCCAAAAAAGAAAGATAAAATTACGTTACATGTTGTTTGGTAAGATCACAGTAAGTAAATACAATATTTAGTGCAGTACTGTTAAGATTCATTAAGGCTTTTTTTAATATCTCTGGCCCCATTCTAGCAGAAGCCATTTTATGAATATGAAAACAGAGCCACAGTAATAGAAACATAGAAAACCTAGAGCACAATACAGGCACTTTGGCCCACAAAGTTGTGCGGAACATACCCCTACCCTAGAAATTACTAGGCTTACCTATAGCCTTCTATTTTACTAAGCTTCATGTACCTATCTAAAAGTCTCTTAAAAGACCCTATCGTATCCGCCTTCACTACCATTGCCGGCAGCCCATTCCATGCACTCACCACTCTCTGAGTAAAGAACTTATCCCTAACATCTCCTCTATACCTACTCACCAGCAGCTTAAATCTATATACTCTTGTGGCAACCATTTCAGCCCTGGGAAAAAACTTCTGACTATCAACACGATCAATACCGCTTATCATCTTGTACACCTCTATCAGGTCACCTCTCATCCTCCGTTGCTCCAAGGAGAAAAGGCTGAGTTCACTCAACCTATTCTCATAAGGCATGCTCCCCAATCCAGGCAACATCCTTGTAAATCTCCTCTGCATCCTTTCTATGGCTTCAACATCCTTCCTGTAGTGAGGTGACCAGAATGAGCACAGTACTCCAAGTGGGGTCTAACCAGGGTCCTATATAGCTGCAACATTACCTCTCGGCTCCTAAGTTCAATTCCACGATTGATGAAGGCCAATACACCATATGCCGCTTTAACCACAGAGTCAACCTGTGCAGCTGCTTTGAGCATCTTATGGACTCGGACCCTAAGATCCCTCTGATCCTCCACACTGCCAAGAGTTTTATCATTAATACTATATTCTGCCATCATATTTGACCTACCAAAATGAACCACTTCACACTTATTTGGGTTGAACTCCATCTGCTACTTCTCAGCCCAGTTTTGCATCCTATCAATGTTCCGCTGGAACCTTTGACAGCCCTCCACACTATCCACAACACCTCCAACCTTTGTGTCATCAGCAAATTTACTAACCCATCCCTCCACTTCCTCATCCAGGTCATTTATAAAAATCACAAAGAGTAAGGGTCCCAGAACAGATCCCTGAGGCACTCCACTGGTGACCAACCTCCATGCAGAATATGACCCATCTACAACCACTCTTTGCCTTCAGTGGGCGAGCCAGTTCTGGATCCAAAAAGCATTATAATTTCCTGGGCTATCTCTACTCCCTTTCATGAATAAGGGAACAACATCTGCAACCCTCCAATCCTCCGGAACCTCTCCCATCCCCACTGATGATGCAAAGATCATCACCAGAGGCTCAGCAATCTCCTCCCTCGCCTCCCACACTAGCCTGGGGTATATTTCATCCAGTCCCGGCGACTTATCCAACTTGGTGCTTTCCAAAAGCTCCAGCACATCCTCTTTCTTAATATCTACATGCGTAAGCTTTTCAGTCTGCTGCAAGTCCTCATTGCAATCACTAAGATCCTTTTCCATAGTGTATACTGGAGTAGTCATTAAGTACCTCTGCTATTTCCTCCAGTTCCATACACACTTTCCCACTGTCACACTTGATAGGTCCTATTCTTTCATGTCTTATCCTCTTGCTCTTCACATACTTGTAGAATGCCTTGGGGTTTTCCTTAATTCTGCTCGCCAATGCCTTCTCATGGCCCCTTCTGGCTCTCATAATTTCCTTCTAATGCTCCTTCCTAGTTGCCTTATAATCTTCTAGATCTCTAACATTACCTAGCTCACTGAACCTTTTGTAAGTTTTTCTTTTCTTCTTGACTAGATTTATTACAGCCTTTGTACACCATGGTTCCTGTACCCTACCATAACTTCCGTCTCCTTGGAACGTACCTATGCAGAACTCCACACAAATATCCCCTGAATATTTGCCACATTTCTTCTGTACTTTTCCCTGAGAACATCTGTTTCCAATTTAAGCCTCCAATTTCCTGCCCAATAATTCCTGCCTCATAATTCCCCATACTCCAATTAAATGCTTTTCAAACTTGTCTGTTCCTATCTCTCTCCAATGCTATTGTAAAGGAGATAGAATTATGATCACTATCTCCAAAATGCTCAACCACTGAGAGATCTGACACCCGACCATGTTCATTTCCCAATACCAAATCAAGTACAGCCTCTCCTCTTGTAGGCTTATCTACATACTGTGTCAAGAAACCTTCCTGAACACACCTAACAAACTCCACCCCATCTAAACCCCTCGCTCTAGTAATAGGCCTAAATAGCAGAAGTAGGAAGCCACAATTTAAAACATTATTTGGGGCTATAGGGTGCTCACAAGTTGCGCTGCTGCTTTGCTGTCTTGCTTTGTCAGCTGCCCTCAAAATCTCAATCTTGTCAAGTCCTTCAAGGACTCCAGCATCATTGTCTACTTTAATAAGCTGAAATTAAGGCAGATACTCAGGAATGTTTCCTTGGTCTCTGTAATGTATCGACTGAACGTACAACTATTGAGGGATTAAACTAATTTCCATGCATTACAAGTTCTGCAGATATCTTTTTGTAGCTCAGCAAGTGCATTGGATAGAGCAATTCAACACTTGCTTTATATATGGATATAGGAGCCCATTCATTTCATGAGATCCAGACCAGGTGAGCAATCCCATTAGTATGAATCTCCCCCTTATTTCCTTGTACATTATTGCTTCTTCCACAAGCCCACCAACTTTCTTTTGATTCTTTCTGTCATTAACCTACACTGAGGTAATCTATAGTAAAACATCAACTTACCAGCGTGTCTTTGCAATTTTGGAGGAAACTGAACGAAACCCACATGGTCACATGAAAAACACACAAAGCACACTGAGGTCATGGTGAAACCTGAGCGCCAGGAACTGTCAGAAAGTTAGCGGTGACTGCACCATTGTGCCAGCCTCATACATGATAAGGACCAGAGTTCAGTCGTTATTTTACAGTATTGAATGGCATCAGCGGGAGGTTGGAATGTTCAGTACTATGCATTTTATTCCCTAGCTATTGTAAAACGACATTCCTGGCTATTGTAGACAATATGCTGCTTGGTTAAGTAATCGGGGTTTGTTAGAGATTTTATTTATTGCATTCAAATAAATGTGTTCTAGTTTTTTGAATGGGGTTGTGTTTTCATCTACACTCCTTGTTCTTTTGAATGACTAGGGGAATTTGATGATCAAGCATAACATTTTTGGCTGTAATCAGTTTGACACTGGGATGTTTTTCCTGTATGTAGGATGAATGCATTTAGACATTCACCTAACCTTAAAAATGATGGCGGGGAATACCCATACCAACCTAACCTGACACTCCACTTACTTAGACTGAAAGCAATGGGCGTGAAATGTCGAACCATTTGACTCGCTTGGGAATGTTGCAGTAAATGCACTGCCTTTATGCTCTGCCATTCACCTGGCATTTTGCACTGCTATGATTTTGCATGCAGGAAGTCTAGATATAATTTTGATTTTTTCTTTTGCCTTAATGACTAATTTCAAAATGAAAAACAATTATCAATTTAATTGAAAAAATGAAACCTTTCTGAAAATTAGAAATGTGATTACTGTTGTAAATTTCTGAAGTAACACCATGACAATACCTGATAAAATAAATACATGTAGGAAATTTGCTTAACTTTATGAATTCAGATTTCCCTTTTTTTGTTCTCTTTTCCCATTTCTTTTTCAGGAGAAGTGGTTTGAGGTTTCTTCTATGAAAGTAGCAAGAGCAGGTGTTTCAGTTGTTGCTGTTAACGGGCTGCTTTACGCAGCAGGCGGTCGAACATCGGGCCGAGATTCCTCAGCTCCGGTTACTCTCGACTCCGTAGAAGTGTATGATCCTCATACTGACACTTGGATGGAAATCGGGAACATGATAACTAGCCGATGTGATGGGGGTGTAGCAGTGCTTTGACTGTTGATGACTTCCTAAGATTCTAAGAAAACTGTCACAGAATGCAGAAGATTGTGACATCTTGAATTGTCATCTTTATTGAGACAAAGGAAATTTTCATGAGTTTACACAGCTACTTAACGCAGTCTCGAGTCACTGTAGTAAAACCTAAATATAAAGTGTAGGCACTGCAGGCGAGCACCTCCTTCACTTGATGAGTTGTGGCTGCTGTACTACCTCACCTGCTCTCTATTCCCAATTACTTTAGTATTTAAAAGTATTTCAATTCCAGTCTTAAATATTATCAGTGATTGAACATGCACTGCTCACAAGAATGAGAGAATGGCATTTATTTAAAACCATTTGGAGGGAAAAGTTACATTTGCTGCTATGTAAAATAAAGGGGTCACTCACTTTGTACACAGCACACTTGTACAAATATACATGGGACAACATCATGATCTGTTTCAGAGAAATTAAATGCAGGATGAATGTTGGCCAGAAAATTCTCTTTGAAATGGTGTCATAAAGGAACCTCAAAAAGTGAAGCAATGGAATATTAGCCTGGACTGATATAATCCAGAATTTGGAGTGGAATTTAAATGCTTATCTCCTGAATGAGACACACACTGGCAATCAACTAACACAGTTGCTGCAAATAGAACTTTGATCAATTAATTTTAATTTAATACTGTAAAGTTGAAGTACAGGAAAAACTTGAAGCATTATTCTTTGTACAACCTTTATAGCATATTATGTTAATGTTTTGAGTGAAGTTTTCAGAAGATCACAGATGCAGCACATAAACAGGCCCTTCAATCCACTGAGTCTGTGCTGGCTGTCACCCATTCACTTGCACTAATCCAACATTAAAATCGGGGCACATTCAGTTATCTAATTGAGCCAGTGCCTTTTAGTGATTTCCAGTATCCACATTATACTTGGAGATGATTTTGGATTTTGATGTCTATTATAACTTTACTACACAGCGGCATTGTGAATTTAATGGATGGGTTAGTATTAACAGGGAGTCTTTTGTATTTTTTTAATAAATGTATTAAACCATATTTGGTTGCTTTGCAGTTATATGTCTAGTATAAAGTAGTGCTGTTTGATTGTATTGAAAACTATTGAAGGGAATTTATAGATTGTGGGACTATATTTCATGATTGTTTTTCAATCATCCTGTAAACCAAACCTCTCTATCCTTGCCATCCTGTAACCCCAAATGGTAAGTGGTCTATCAGTACTTGCTATCTCTTAATCTACCTTAGTTAATTTGATTTGTGACAACAATTGACAAGACTGAAGAGGTTCAGTTTATGTAGCTGACAGTGCCATGGCAAACTGAAAATCACTGCATATTATTGAAAGAGTTCTGCATTACTGTTTGTACAAACACCTCAAATGAGGAGGCAGTGGCCTTCCTTTGATATTCAACTTCTATGTCAAAGAAACTGCACTTTTCTAAACAAATGAAGAGCAGTTTTACACTTGTTAAACATTTTGAATTTACCCTCGTCGATCA
This sequence comes from Hypanus sabinus, assembly GCF_030144855.1. Taxonomy (NCBI): domain Eukaryota; kingdom Metazoa; phylum Chordata; class Chondrichthyes; order Myliobatiformes; family Dasyatidae; genus Hypanus; species Hypanus sabinus. The sequence continues at coordinate 39,993,496 of NC_082716.1, read as the reverse complement.
CCTTAATAAACATCCTTGCGTTCTTGACAAAATGGCATATAGAATAGTACAGCCCAGGGACAGGCTCTTCAGCCCACAATGCCAATCTAAACCGCTCCTACCTGTTTCCACAAGCTCTTTCTCCCTCTATTTCCTGGCTGTTCATGTACCTCTCTAAATTTTTATTCAATATTATGATATCTGCTTCCACCACTTCCCTTGGCATTGTGTTCCAGGTACCTACTACTTCTTTATGTAAAAAAAAATGGAACCTGGCTCCCAAATATCAATTAAACTTTCCCCTTCTCACCAAAATATCTGACATTTCCATCCTTCCCATTCTACATCCAGTAGTTACTTTATTAGGTACACCTGCTTATTAATGCAAATATCTAATCAGCCAATCATGTGGTAGAACTCAATTCATAAAAGGATGCGTACATAATCAAGCAGTTCAGTTGCTGTCCAGATCAAATATCATAATGGGGAAGAAATTTGATCTAAATGACTAACCGTGGAATGATTGTTCGTGCCAGACGGTGAATTGAGTATCTCAGAAACTGCTGATCTCTTGGGATTTTCATGCACAGCAGCCTCCAGAGCAGGGATTCCCAAACTGGGGTCCACCACGGTTAATGGTAGGGGTCCATGGCATATAAAAATGCTTGGGAACCCCTGCCCGAGAGCTTACAGAAAGTGATGCAAAATGCAAAACAACAGCCAGTGAGCAGCAAATCTGTGGGGTAAAATGCCTTTAGATCAATGGTAAGACTGGTTCAAGCTGACTGGAAAGTGAGAATAACTCCAATAACCAAATGTTACAACAGTGTTTTGCAGAAGAGCATAATGCAAATCTACAACATGTCAATTCTTTAAGTGGATGGGCAACAGCAGCAGTGACGTTAGCCAGTAGAGCGCAAGAGGTTTAAAAAGACCGCCATATCCAGCGGAGTGAGGGTCAGCAGAGTGATAGGGCTTTGGCTCAGCAGGCTTAAGCAGTAACAGGACGAGGCAAAGTAGGTTTAACTGTGTTATTTGCAGAAAGGAGGAAGTATGTGTGTGAGGCCAATTTTCTGTGCTCAGTGTCAGATGTGGGAGGTCCTGGAGTTTCCCAACCTCCCAAATGGCCATATCTGCACAGTGTGTCGAGCTGCAGCTACTAAGGGACCAAGTTAGGGAACTAGAGATGCAGCTCGATGACCTTCGCCTAGTCAGGGAGAGCGAGGAGGTGACAGAGAGGAGTTATAGGCAGGTGGTCACACCAGGGCCATGGGAGACAAACAAGTGGGTCACAGGAGGGGGAAGAGGAAGAGTCGGGTACAAGAGAATACCCCTGTGGCTGTACCCCTTGACAATAAGTACTCCTATTTGCATACTGCTGGGGGGGGGGGGGGCGGGAGAACAGCCTTCCTCGGGGAAGCAACAGTGGCTGTGCCTTTGGCACAGAGTCTGGCCCTGTGGCTCAGAAGGGTAGGGAAGGGAAGAGGAAGGCAGTAGTGATAGGGGACTATGTGGCGACCCATTTCCTGGCGTATCCGAACCGACTCACAATTAGATAGCCTACGGGGGTTTGCGAGCACAGAGCTTTGGAGCCTCTGCGCCATGGGGGGCCGGTTGACAGAGGCTTAAAAGTGAGGCTGAAGTTTTCGAATAAAGTTTTTTCCTTCGACTGCAGTTACCGACTCCGTGTCGTAATTTTAGCGCTGCATGTAACACACCGCTACAATTGGTGACCCCGACGTGATATGAACACGCTGTAAGTTTGTGTTTGTACGAAGGGGCGGGCATCGGCCGCCGCTGCAGCGGCCATACGAGGGGCCGTTTACAGTGCTCAGGAACAACGGGTCCACGTTCGTGCTGGACGTTGGGGGGAGAGAGGAGGTTTTCACGGTGGACCGCCTCAAACCGGCCCATGTGGACCTGGCGCAACCGGCCGAGTTTCCGGCACCTCGGCGCAGAGGCCGACCTCCCAAGCAGGTTCCGGCCCAGACTGTGGACATTGGGGGGTGTATCACCGGTTCTGGGGGGGGGGGGGGGGGGTATGTGGCGACCCATTTCCTGGCGTATCCGAACCGACTCACAATTAGATAGCCTACGGGGGTTTGTGAGCACAGAGCTTTGGAGTCTCTGCGCCATGGGGGGCCGGTTGACAGAGGCTTAAAAGTGAGGCTGAAATTTTCGAATAAAGTTTTTTTCCTTCAACTGCAGTTACCGACTCTGTGTCGTAATTTTAGCGCTGCGTGTAGCACACCGCTACAACTCTATAGTTAAGAGGTCAGATGCGTTTCTGTGGATGCAGAAAAGAAACTCGGATGGTAGTTTGCCTCCCAGGTGCCAGGGTCCGGGATGTTTCAGATCATGTCCAAGATATCCTGCAGTGAGAGGGAGAACAGCCAGAGGTCGTGGTACATATTGGTACCAATGACATAGGTAGGAAAAGGGAAGAGGTCCTGAAAAAAAAACACTACAGGGAGTTGGGAAGTAAGTGGAGAAGCAGAACCGCAAGGGTAGTAATCTCGGGATTACTGCCTGTGCCACACAACAGTGAGAACAGGAATAGAATGAGGTGGAGGATAAATGCATGGCTGAGGGATTGGAGCAGGGGGCAGGGATTCAGAATTCTGGATCATTGGGACCTCTTTTGGGGCAGGTGTGACCTGTACAAAAAGGACAGGTTGCATTTGAAACCCAGGGGGACCGTTATCCTGGCGGAGAGGTTTGCTAAGTCTACCAGAGAGAGTTTAAACTAGAATTGTTGGGGGGGGGGGGGAACCAAACTGAAGAGACTACTGAGAGGTTGGTTCACAAATAGAGACAGCTAGGAGACAGAGTGTGAGGGAGGATAGCTAGGTGATAAGAGAAGGGATGCGCTCAGATTGAAGGTTTGAGATGTGTCTAATGCAAGGAGTGTTGTGAACAAAGCGGACGAGCTTAGAGCTTGGATCAGTACTTGGAGCTATGATGTGGTGGCCATTACAGAGACATGGATGGCTCAGGGACTGGATTGGTTACTTCAAGTGCTGGGTTTTAGACGTTTCAGAAAGGATGGGGGGGGAGGCAAAAGAGGTGGGGGCGTAGCACTGTTGATCAGAGATAGTGTCATGGCTGCAGAAAAGGTGGACACCATGGAGGGATTGTCTACGGAGTCTCTGTGGGTGGAGATTAGGAACAGGAAGGGGTCAATAACTTTACTGGGTATTTTTTTTAATAGGCTGCCCAATAGTAACAGGGATATCGAGGAGCAGATAGGGAAACTTCTTGGAAAGGTGTAATAATAACAGTTGTTGTGATGGGAGATTTTAATTTCCCAAGTATCGATTGGCATCTCCCTACACCAAGGGGTTTAGATGGGGTGGAGTTTGTTAGGTGTGTTCAGGAAGGTTTCTTGGCACAATATGTAGATAAGCCTACAAGAGGAGAAGCTGTAGTTGATCTGGTATTGGGAAATGAACCTGGTCAGGTGTCAGTTCTCTCAGTGGGAGAGTATTTTGGAGATAGTGATCATAATTCTAACTCTCTCTTCATTGGAGAGGAATAGCAACAAACAAGTTAGAAAAGTGTTTAATTGGAGTAAGGGGAATTATGAGGCAGGAAATTGGAGGCTTAAATCGGAAATAGATGTTCTCAGGGAAAAGTACGGAAGAAATGTGGCAAATATACAGGGGATATTTGTGTGGAGTTCTGCATAGGTACGTTCCAAGGAAACGGAAGTTATGGTAGGATACAGGAACCATGGTGTTCAAAGGCTGTAATAAATCTAGTCAAGAAGAAAAGAAAAGCTTACAAAAGGTTCAGAGAGCTAGGCAATGTTAGAGGTCTAGAAGATTATAAGGCTAACAGGAAGGAGTTTAAAAGGAAATTAGGAGAGTCAGAAGGGCCTTGGGAAGGCCATGGCGGGCAGGATAAAGAAAAACCCCAAGGCATTGCACAAGTATGTGAAGAGCAAGAGGATAAGACATGAAAGAATAGGACCTATCAAGCGTGACAGTGGGAAAGTGTGTATGGAAGCAACAGAGATACTTAATGAATACTTTACTCCAGTATACACTATGGGAAAGGATCTTAGTGATTGCGGTGATGACTTGCAGAAGACTGAAAAGCTTACGCATGTAGATATTAAGAAAGAGGATGTGCTGGAGCTTTTGGAAAGCACCAAGTTGGGTAAGTCGCCAGGACTGGACAAAATGTACCCCAGGCTAGTGTAGGAGGCGAAGGAGATTTCTGAGCCTCTGGCGATGATCTTTGCATCATTAACGAGGACGGGAGAGGTTCCAGAGGATTGGAAGGTTGCAAATGTTGTTCCCTTATTCAAGAAAGAGAGTAGAGATAGCCCAGGAAATTATAGACCAGTGAGTCTTACCTCAGTGGTTGGTAAGTTAATGGAGAAGATCCTGAGAGGCAGGATTTATGAACATTTGGGGAGGTATGATTAGGAATAGTCAGCATGGCTTTATCAAGGGCCTTATGAGAATGATTGAATTTTTTGAGGATGTAAATTTAGGAGCTGAGAGGTAGTGTTGCAGCTATATAGGACCCTGGTCAGACCCCACTTGGAGTACTATGCTCAGTTCTGGTCGCCTCACTACAGGAAGGATGTGGAAGCCATAGAAAGGGTACAGAGGAGATTAATAAGGATGTTGCCTGGATTGGGGAGCATGCCTTATGAGAAAAAGTTGAGTAAACTCAGCCTTTTCTCCTTTGTGTGAAGGAGGATGAGAGGTGAGCTGACAGAGGTGTACAAGATGATGAGAGGTATTGATCACGTTGATAGTCAGAGGTTTCTCCCCAGGGCTGAATTGGTTGCCACAAGAGGACACAGGTTTCAGGTGCTGGGGAGTAGGTACAGAAGAGATGTCAGGGGTAAATTTTTTACTCAGAGAGTGGTGAGTGCATCGAATGGGCTGCCGGCAACAGTGGTGGAGGCAGATACGATAGGGTTATTTAAGAGGCTTTTGGATAGGTACATGGAGCTTAGAAAAATAGAGGGCTATGGGTAAACCCAGTAATCTCTAAGGTAGGGACATGTTCAGCACAACTTTGTGGGCCAAAGGGCCTGTATTGTGCTACAGGTTTTCTATGTTTCTAAAAGACCACAAACTCACACTCAATCGATTTAAATACCATATCAGACAGAGGCTCAGCCTAAATGAACAGACAAATGTGGTTAGAAATAAACTAGTATACATATGGTTTTGTGAACAAAAATTACTTGGGAGTAAATACAAGCTTTGAAATGCAAAACACACAAGAACATCTATGGGTTGTAATCTTTTGCTTTGCTGGTAGGATGGTGTTTCCTGGCACATGATTTCCCAGCTGATAAGCAGGAGCATCTCACCTAGCTGCTATCATCTCTCAACATAAACAATGACCCTAAATTTAAAGGTTTCTGACTGCAAAACCTCTTTTAAACTTCAAGCGAGATTATAGTGTTGTATGTCTTTAATGTATCTGTAGATACTGATATACAAATATTGGCCAAACCTTATTGTTATATATAGTTTGCATAAATAATTGGCTTTAACATATGGATTGCGGCCAGTAATAAAGACACCAATGGATGCTCTTAAACAACAAAAATTTCTTTAACCTAAAGACATAAAATTGATTTCATGTTTAAATTATCATCAATACTTACAACAATGTCAGAAAAAGGCCTCAAACTAAAAAAAGGGATATAATGAATGTTAATCAAAAGATTCTTACAAATAGTATAGGTGTGAACTAATTGTTAATCACCACATTTGGTTTTCTCCACACACAATCAGTTTGTTTGAATTAAGAAGATGATGTTGTCTACTGTTACCCAATTTGAAGAACTCATGAAATCACTTTCCTTTAATATCGTTTTCACATAACTTTTTCTCAGGATATGTACTTTTTATTACTATTGAAGCAACCAAAGAGAAAGTTGCTACCACAGTCAACACAGTTCGAAGTGCTCTGAGCCAACTGGGATACCCTGGGAGTAAATTTAAGTCATAATGTAATGCTATACCAAGACCCATGATAATCATAATTGCAGCCTCACTGAAATTGTCACGAAAGAGTAGGGCTATCCAGGCAAATAAGGAAGGAACCACGCTATTTCCCAGATTCAGCCAGTCAGGTTTTGCAGGGCTGTTTTCTGGAATTGAAAATCCCCATCGTGCTCCTCCAAGGAAAGAGAGTATTGCTGCTCCATATGCTATTTGGGCAAAAGCTAGTTCAGGGAAATACATTTCTGAAATGGCCATGAAAAGAGGAACAGAGACAAAAGGAATCAATCCACCATAAGCAAGATAGAGAGCAGGTTTGGGAGTGTTCTTCAGTTCTTTAAAGTCATATCTTAACAAGTCCAATTCACGTTTCTCTGGGTCCTCTACTTTCTTCATCTTGGATGCTGGAGAGGACAGATAAAACGTGCTCGTCTGAATCAAAAAAGGTGCAGATTTTTGCAGGTATTTCATGTTTTGCTGCAAGGTAATTCTTTGCATATAAGGGATTGATAAACAATGGGAAGTAATTTTTCTTGATTCATTTAGAAACAGTGATGTCATTTTCAGAATCTGGAATATAAAGTAAAAATGATTAATAGAAATAGTATGTGTGGTCGATTTAGCATCAGAGTTTGTTTTAGCTGCAACATGCATAGAAACTTATTTCTAAAACTCAAGGCATATTGTTATCACCATATTTTTTTAAAATCCCACTCTTCCTCAAACTCAGTTGGCAAAAATACCATTCTTTTCTGAATAAGAAATACAAAGAACTTTTCAAAATTAAAAACCATATAAAATTAGTTCCCCACATGAAATAGTTCAGGACTATTTTTGTTTAAATTTCATAGCAGTGAATTAAAAGATATATTCAGTTTTGGTTTAGTCTGTTGGATAATTCATAAACATAAAAGTTATTAAACAACTATATAGGAAGTGTTGTTTCTATGTACTTAAAAATCATAAGTTTAGATTGCCATATATACTGGCCACATTCATTTGCAAACGTAGAACAGATATTTCCTTCAGTCCACCAATGAACAATTTATTTCTAATGATTGCACTTCTACAGCCACATAGGCCAAATCAAATGGCAAATTACACCTCCGGAAAAAAGTCAGGCAAGCTTGCCAACGATCCTACCATCCACTATGTTTATTCAGCAACTTACATTTTCTGTAGTTTCAATTCTATTGATATTTCTCCCAGCTAGTCTCATCCTAACATATTTTATTGGTTAGTAAATGTCTTATTATTATATTAAGTTTGAATGAGTATTTCAGGTTCTTGAGAGCACATATTTATCTTTCAATAATACCCTTACCAATGATGACAAATTACAGAATTCTAAATGTTCTCAATTATGCCTCTGCAATCGTATAATTAACAGCATTTTTTCTACTGCATTATTACTGGAAAAGTAACATGTTTTAACATTTCTCTGAAATCCAGTCAGTGCAGTGGTGAAATTTCCATTCTCGAAATGTTTAACACTTACCTTCTTGTTGGTTTGAAAGCAGCTCCGCATCAAAAGAGCATACATATTGAGTCCTGGATGCCTGCAAAAATGAAATCAAATCTTCATATGTCTCTACATTTGAATATTATCATTCTCCAGTTAAAAGGAAAGATGTTTAGAAAATTAAGTGGAGTGGGTTCATAATTATTGGTAATAAGTATTAACTTGTTTGATTCCTGTAGCTTTAAACACTTTGATTTCAGATTACTAATGTTATTGTATGTTTCTATGAATTATACTTAGCTTCCTTTGCCCCAATGGCCCCTGAGCTTGTCCTATTTGGTCTGTATTCTTCTAAACCCGTGGTTCCAAAAGGGGGCAATATCACCCTGCTGGGGGAAAGGGTTTGATAAAGATAAAAGGTGCAGTGAGGGGGGACACATATAGCAAATGACTACAATATTCATTCTGACGAAGGGTCTCGGCCTGAAACGTCGACAGCGCTTCTCCCTAAACATGCTGCCTGGCCTGCTGTGATCTGCCAGCATTTTGTGTGTGTTGTTGTTTGAATTTCCAGCATCTGCAGATTTCCTCGTGCTTGCACAATATTCATGTAATCATCTCATCTCTTGCTAACCCACTGTTCTCTAAGACTTTGCTCAAAATGCATTATAGTTGTTGAAAAGTAATGTGACACTTCTGTATTTGGTGTATCATGGGAAGTCTAGACTGAAGAAATCATGCTATTTCTGGGCCAGGCCTGCACATTATTGCTGTTCACCACTGTAGTACAGTGTTAACTAGTACGATTTCCATACCAAATCACACAGTGATGCAACTCCTGTAATTTAGGGTATGGCATTCACTGGGATAAAGTTCAGGATCTGTCCTTTCATTTGGCCTTGACCACATTTGAAGGCTTCTTAACATTTGAAGAGAATACACTCTGACAAAGCAAACAAAAACTTGGCTTACTTTCAGTCACTTCGTGAAAACTTTCAGATTCAGAAGTCACTTCAAGATTCAAGATTCAAAAACTTTATTGTCATTCTAACCGTACATCAGCTCTGCAGGGCAGAATGAGACAGCGTTTCCCAGGAGCAGTGCAATCATAACATAACAAACACAACACTAAATAATAAACATAACAATAAATAGTAAAACAGAAGAGTCACATGTCAGTCAAAGACAAGTTATAAGTGTCCAAAGCAGAGTCCGGTAGAGCAGCTATTTAGCAGTCTGATTGCCTGTGGGAGAAAGCTGTTTAGTAGCCTTGTGGTTTTAGTTTTGATGCTCCTGTAACGTTTACCTGATGCAGAAGAACAAACAGTTCATGGAGAGGGTGTGAGGGGTCTTTAATGATGTACCATGTCTTCTGGAGGCATCAACTCTGAAAGAGGTCTTGGACAGAAGGTGGGGAGAGCCAAATAACCTTCTCTGCTCCCCTAACCACCCTCTGCAAGGCTTTTTTGTTGGCAGCACTGCAGCTGGAGTAGCAGGTTGTGATGCAAAAGGTCAGCACACTCTCAACCACTCCTCTGTAGAATGTAGTTAAGATGTTAGTGGGGAGTGATGCTTGTTTAAGCTTCCTCAGAAAGTGCAATCTCTGCTGGGCTCGTTTCACAATCCCAGTGGTGTTCCTAGACCAGGTGAGATTGTCCAAGATCTGCATTCCAAGGAACTTGATGTTTTCCACTCTCTCCACTGTGGAGTCGCTGATGCTGAGGGATGTGTGCTCAGGCTGAGACCGTCTGAAATCGACGATCATCTCCTTGGTTTTGGTGACATTAAGCATCAAGTTGTTGTCACTGCACCAGCTCTCTAGGTGTTTGACCTCCTCCCTGTACATTGTTTCATTATTCTTGCTGATGAGCCCCACCACTGTGGTATCAACAGCAAATATAATGATCAGGTTCTCCTTGAATCTGGCTGTACAGTCATGAGTTAGCAGTGTAAACAGCAATGGGCTAAGCACATAGCCTTGTGGGGATCCAGTGCTCAGTGTGATGGAGTCGGAGATGTTCCTGCCAACACAGACTGACTGTGGTCTCTCTGTCAAGAAATCCAGAATCCAGCGACACATGGCAGTGTTAAGGCCAAGCAGCGACAGTTTCTCCACTAGTCTCTGCGAGATGATGGTATTGAACGCTGAACTGAAATCAATGTACAGGATCCTGGCATGTGTGGCTTTGTTGTCCAAGTGAGAGAGAACTGTGTGCAGTGTGGTGGATATTGCATCCTCCGTAGAGCGATTTGGATGATAAGCAAACTGTAGAGGATCCAGCGATGAGGGTTATGGTTCTTTTTTATTTTTAATTTTATTTTTATTTTTCTTCAAAACATAACAATGATGAGTAAACACAAAGTGCACTGCAGATGCTGTGGTCAAATCAAGACATACAAAAAAGCTGGATCAACTCAGCAGGTCGGGCAGCATCTGACATGCTGAGTTCATCCAGCTTTTTTGTATAACGATGATTTGTGTGCTTCATATAACATTTCAATGTTCATTGCTAAATCTGGAAAATCCCTTACAACTGGAGAACTGATTCTGCTGGCAGTAAGGGAAGTTCTAAGCATGGTTTTGCAAAAGTCACCAGACCAAGTAATAAAGCAAGTGCATTCAGTGACAACTCTGTTCAAAGATGAACAATGAAATACCTGGAAAGGTGGAAAACACATTGTGCACCAATTTGCTCTGCAGTTGGATGAGTCAACTTTGCCAGGGAACAAATCTTTGCTTCTTGGTTATTTTCGCCTCATAAAAGATGAAAGCATGATTCAAGAGTTGTTATTTGCAAGGAGACAAGAAACCGATGTGGAGGGGGAGTCAAGATTTCGGGTCATTAAACAAATTTTCAAAGAGGAGGATATTCCTCTCACCAACATTCTTATCATTGATGATTTCCCATTGGTTGTACTGTTACGTACTCGTGACACATGACAGTGGAGCCCTTGTCATGTGACTGGGGTTGAAGCTGTACTGGACTTGAGGTGATGGTCTTGTGATGGTAGAATGATGTCATTTTCCCGCCAGTAGAGATCATGTGACGGGTTTTTTTTTTACAGGTTATAAAAGGTAGACCCCACCCTGTGAGGAGGGGCAGTTCGTGGCTGGATTTGCCAGGTTGACTTCATGCCACTGCGTGTTTGAAGTGATGACGCAGTTTAGTTGAAGGATGAAGTTTTTATTTAATGCCTAAAGTTTAAAAGGTTATTGCCAACAGGTTCTTTATGATTCTGTTAGTTCGAGGAAATTAGAGGAGAGTGAAGATTCGAAGTTGGAAGTTAAAGATCGAGGAGAATCGCTTTCTACGGTGAAACGGGGGCGACCTTTGTTTGATCCTTATTTGGAAGGATTTCGTTGACTATCTTCGTGTTAATCCCTAGGTTTACCTAGAAAGGATTGAAGGTAGTGGAGAAGGAAAGGTCAGTGCCTTTAAGCCGTTCTGTTTCGTGAATTCTTCGTGGGAAGTTCGATGTCGGGGATCGAAGCAAGCGACGTGAAAGAGAACCTAAATCGTCCTATAAAGTCTCTCCTTTTAAATGGACTGTGAGCATTTCGAACTTTTGGCAATACCACTTTAAAGAACTGTTTTGGAATATCACTTTACGAACTGTTTGGGCTGCCGCTCAGCAGCTGTTTCCGGTTACGGTAGTGTTTGTTTACTTTTGGGGGGTTTGTTTTCTGTGTTTAATAAACATGTTGTTTGTTATAAGAAACCCCTTGCCGAACTCATATATTTATTGTTGCCTGAATACGTAACAGTACAAACAAGGCACCACCTTGGAGTTATTACTTTCTTGAAAACATTTGTACCTAACATATTTACCATTCTGTGTAATTCACAGACAACACTGTGTCACAAAAATCAGCGACACATATCATTAAATACTGTTATCACAGTGGTAATTAGAATCAAGACCTATGCTCTCCATTCTTGAGTATTTTGAGAGCTTTGCACTGAAAATAATGAACTGTTTGGATGCTTGCAGTGGCACACGGAAGTCAGATAGCTCTCAAAAAGGAAAAGGAGCTGTGTTTTTTGAAACTATAATAAAATTCTTTGAAGACTCAAATCCTTCATTCAGTGTCAACTCAAGAATATTAGGCATGACATTGCTTTTTTGTCAAATTATTCACAAAGTTTAATTAATTCAGTCTTCAATTGCAAGAATACAATGTGAATTTTATCAAGGTCAAATCAGTTGTCTCCACATTTCAGTCTCATTTAACCCTATTTAAGTGCAACATTGGTCATTGCAACCTTTGCCAATTTTTGAGCCTCTCCGAGTTGGAAGAGAACAAATATACCAAATGATGATCTTGAAGTATACTGTGCCCACCTGGGTGAGCTGCATAAAGACAAATAAGAGAGATTTCAGGATGTTCTCTTGATCTAGATTCCAGATTGAGTAATAAATCCCTTCCTAAACACTTGGAATGAAAAATTAACAGGAAGGAGGAAGAACCAATCTCACTACAAAATGACATTGAGCTGAATCAGAGGTTCAAAAATTTATCTCAAGACTTTTGGTTGCAGAAAGCAATCTCTGAACACTACCCTACATTGTGGAAGAAGGTCAAGGTGTTCTCTACTGCTTTTCCAACAATGTATTTAGTTGAAGTCAGTTCCAGTGCAGTTACCAACTTCTTTCAAAGCAACAAAACAGACCACGAATTACTGAACATGGGTATACGAGACTCCTGAATAGCATTCTGCCTGATTGTGAGAAGCTGATATCACAGCACCAAGTCATCCATCTCACTGAAAGGTGAAAAAGCAATGAACTGGTGAATAGTTGGTCTAATAATGCACTCTCTAGCATTAATGATAATAATTGTTTTACTATAATTAAAGAAATAATTGTATTTGTAGCTTCAAAACAGATTTGAATATTTTTTGCAAATGATTTGTCACTGCTTTAAATTTGCAATTCCTATTTTCTTTCACTGTGCATCATAAATCAAAAATCTTTACTGTTTTTATGTAATATCTGAAAAAGAAGGGGGCTCTGGGGATGTGGTCTGTGAGCCAATATGGCGACAATCCAAAGAGGTTTGGGAACCATTGTTAGAAACCTTTCCAATTCATGGGTTTGTCTAAAAGCCTTTTAAACATTGTAACTGTATGCACCTTTACAGTATCCTACGGTAGCATGTTTTACATATTCACTTACGAAAAAGTTGCACCTCAGGTCTGGTCTGAATCTTTTCCCTCTCACCTGATCTCTAGTTTTAGACTCACCCACCCTGGGAAAATACAATGGCCATTCACTCTATCTATCCCCTCGTGATTGTATAAACCTCAATAAAGTCATCCCTCAGCCTCCTCCACTCTATTGATTTCACAGTTCTGAAACACAAAGCAGTTCCAAATAGCAGTGTTCCATGTTACAAATAACTACTAGCTTCTACACAGCTATCATCCATATTGTAATTTTACACAGCGGGGGAAACCTATTATGGCACTTTGTATACATTTTCTACTCCAACTGCCAGTGTCATTGGCCCATTTAAATAGCCTCTCTTGAACGGTCATCGTCATAAGAGAAGTAGAGCACAGTGGAGCACTGGTCCATGCTGAAACCTCTTAAACTGCCTGCTCCCAACAACCTGCACTGGGACCATAGCCCTCCATATCCCAATTATCCATGTACCTATCCAAACTTTTCTAAATGGTGAAATTGAGATCACATGGTTCACTTGTGCTGGCACCTCATTCCACATTCTTTCGACACTCTGAGTGAATTTTCCCCTTAAACTTCTCATCTTTCACCCTTAACACATGACCTCTGGTTGTCGTCCCACCCAACTTCAGTGGAAAAAGCCTGCTTGCATTTACCCTATCTATACCCCTCATAATATTGTAAACCTCTATCAACTCTCCTCTCAATCTTCTACATGCTAAAGAATACAGTCCTAACCTATTCAATCTTTCCTTATAACTCAGGTCCTCCAGACCTGGCAACATCCTTGTAAGTTTTCTCTGTAGCTATTAAACCTTCTTTACAGTTTTCCCGAGGTGGGCAGCCAGAACTGCAAACACTACTCCAAATTGGGCCTCAGCAACGACTTATACAACTTCAACATTACATTCCATCTCCTGTACTCAATACATTGATCATTGATTTATAAAGGCCAATGTGCCAAAAACTTTCTTTACAACTCTATCTACCTGTGACAACACTTTCAATGAATTATTGACCTGTATTCCTGGATCCCTTCGTTCTACCACATTCCTCTGTAACCTACCATTCACTGTGTAGGACCTACCCTGCTAGGCCCGACTGAAGTGCAAAACTTCGCACTTGTCTGCATTAAATTTCATCTGCTACTTTCAGCCCATTTTTACAGCTGATAGCGATCCTCCTGCAAGTCATGATAGCCTTCTTCACTGTCCACACTACACACCAAGCTAGGTTTCATCTGCAAATTTGTTGATCCAGTTAACCACAATATCATCCAGATCATCGATTAAGACGACAAACAACAGATGACCCAGCACCGATCCCTGCAGCACAGCACTGGTCACAGGCCTCCAGTCAAAGAGGCAACCATTTACTACCACTCTCTGGCTTTTCCCACAAAGCTAAAGTCTGATCCAATTTACTACCTCATCCTGAGTGCCAAGCAACTGAACCTTCTTGACCAGTCTCCCATGTAAGACCTTGTCAAATGCCTTACTAAAGTCCACGGAGACAAAGTCCACTGTCTTGCCTTCATCCACTTTCCTGGTAACTTCCTTGTAAAACCCTATAAGATTGGTTTGACATGATCGAACGCACAGAGATATGCTGACTATCATTAATCAGTCCATGTCTATCCAAGTACTTATATATCCATTCCCTTAGAATACCATCCAATAACTTTCCCACAACTGATGTCAGACTCCCTGGCCTATAATATCCTGGTTTACGTTTAGAGTCTTTTTAAACATCGGAACAACATTGGTTATCCTCCATTCTTCTCTCCTGTTGCAAAGGATATTTTAAATATTTCTGCTAGGACCCAGCAATATCTGCACTTGCCTCCCGCAGGGTCTGTGGGAACACCTTGTCAGACCCTGGGGATTTATCCACCATGATTTGCCTCAAGGTAACAAACACCACCTCCTCCTCCCCTAATCTGTACAGGGTCCATGAAGTTGATTTCGCTTTGCCTCATTCTATAAATTCTGTGTCCTTCTCCAGAGTAAATATAGATGCAAAGAATTCACTTAAGATATCCCCAATCTGTTTTAGCTCCACACATGGATGACCACTCTGGTTTTCCAGAGAACCAATTTTGTCCCTTGCAATCAATCCTTTATCTGTAGAATCCCTTAGGATTCTTCTTCATCTTGTCTGCTAGAGCAACTTCATGCCTCCTTTTAGCCTTCCTGATTTCTTTCTTAAGTGCTCTTTTGCATTTCTTATACTCAATAAGCACCTCATTTGTTCCTCCTTGCCTATACCTACTATTGTTACGGATTCAGGCAACAATAAATATATGAGCTAGTCAGGGGTTTTTATAACAAATAACACGTTTATTAAACACTGAAAACAAACCCCCCCCCCAAAAGTAAACAAATCACTAACGTAACCAGAAGTTAGCTGCTGTGCGGCAGCTTAAACAGTTCTTAAAGCAATAAAGCTTAAACAGTTCTTAAAGCGATGTTGCCAAAACAGTTCTTCAAAGTAATTTTGCAGAAGTTCAAAATGCTCACAGTCCATTTAAGGGAGAGACTTTTTAAGATGATTTAAATTCTCTTTCACATCGTGTTGCTTCGGTTCCCAAGGTCGAACTTTTTCCCACGAAGAATTTACGAAACGAAACGGCTTAAAGGCACTGACCTTTCCTTTACAGAACTATTCCCAATCCTTTCTGCTATTTCGCAGGGATTAACATGAGAACAGTCAATGAATTCCTTCCAAATGAGGATCAAACAAGGTCAAACCTGTTTCGCCGTCGAAATCGATTCTCCTCGATCTTTAACTCCCGAACTCCGATCTTCACTCTCCACTGAATCTCAACTAGCAGTATTGTAAAGAAACTGCTGGCAATGACCTTTTAAACTTTAGGCATTAGATAAAACTTCATCTTTCAACCAAACCGCGTCATCACATTAAATCACGCAGTGGCATGAAGTCAACATGGCAAATCCAGCCACGAACTGCCCCTCCTCACAGGGAGGGGTCCTCCTTTTATACCCTGTAAAAAAATCTGTCACATGACCTCTACCGGCGGGAAAATGACGTCACTCCACCATCACAAGACCATTACCTCAAGTCCAGTATAGCTTCAACCCCAGTCACGTGACAAGGGTACCACTGTCACGAGTCACGAGTATGTAACAGCTCCCTCCAAGAAAACATTTTTGGTCTGACAAGAACAAAAATTTCAAAAATTATTTACAAGAAAAACAAATATATAAATTTTATAACATACACAATATATAATACCATCATATAACATCTTACAACTCACAATACAGTAGGAGTGTTACAATTGAAAAAAAAACCACTCCATAAAAAAATTACATTGTACATTCAACATCGAGATAGACAATCAGCAACCACATTATCTTTACCTTTAATATGAGTTATCACAATGTTGTACTCTTGTAACATCAAACTCCAATTTAATAATCTTCTGTTTTTGTTTTTTATCTTACTCAGAAAAACTAACGGATTATGATCAGTGTAAACAATAAGTGATTTTTGAGTTGTACCAACATATACCTCAAAATATTCCAAAGCTAAAACAAGAGATAACAATTCCTTCTCTATTGTCGAATAGTTTCTTTGATGCTTATTAAATTTCTTAGAAAAGTAAGCTACTGGATGATCAACCTCATCACCCTCATTCCTTTACATTAATACTGCTCCTGCAGCCTCATCACTAGCATCTACAGCTAATGAAAAAGGTTGTTCAAAGTCAGGTGCCTTAAGCACAGGTTGCTGACATATCAATGTTTTCAATTTTTCAAATGCTTCTTGACAAGGCACTGTCCACACAAACTTCACATTCTTCTGCAAAAGGTTAGTTAATGGAAGGGCAACATTAGCAAAATTCTTACAAAATTTTCGATAATATCCTACCATTCCCAAGAATCTTCTGAGAGTTTTTTTCCCCATTGGAGTGGGAATCTCTAAAATTGCCCGAACTTTTGCCTGAACAGGAGCTACCTTACCTTGACCCACAACATAACCTAGGTAAGTCACAGTGGCATGTCCAAATTCACTTTTAGCTAAATTAATAGTTAAGTTAGCTTTTGAAAACCTTTCAAACAATTTCTCCACCGCAATAATGTGTGCTTCCCAAGTATCATTTCCTGTCACTAAATCATCAATATAAGCATCAGTATCTTTCAATCCCTGAATCACAGAGTTAATCATCCTCTGGAAAGTACCTGGGGCATTCTTCATCCCAAATGGAAGAACATTATATTCATATAGCCCAGATGGAGTTACAAATGCAGAAATCTCTCTACCTGTGTTAATGGAACACACCAATACCCTTTCAATAAATCAATCTTTGTAAGGAACTTGGCTTTTCCAACTTTATCTACACAATCATCTACTCTAGGAATTGGATATGCACCTGTTTTCGTTACAGCATTCACCTTCCTATAGTCCATACAAAACCTAATACTACCATCTGGTTTTGCACCATAACACAGGGTGAACTCCAATTCGAGTTAGAGTGTCTAATGATATTATTCTCTAACATATATTTAATTTCTTTCTCAGCAAGTTCACATTTTTCTGT
Source organism: Hypanus sabinus (assembly GCF_030144855.1). Classification (NCBI taxonomy): domain Eukaryota; kingdom Metazoa; phylum Chordata; class Chondrichthyes; order Myliobatiformes; family Dasyatidae; genus Hypanus; species Hypanus sabinus. Next base: position 39,976,326 of record NC_082716.1, on the reverse strand, counting down.
GTTCATCATATATGGATGTTGTTTAATAGGTTTGGCATCTCCAACATCTACATCATGTGAAGCTATAGTAGTCCTTTTCGGAACATCTGGAAACAAATCCTTATATTTAAAAAGTAATTCCTTCATCTGTTGTTTCTGCTCTAGCTGTAAATGTACTAATTTCTCATCAATATTTTCCAGAATGGTTGAATTTGGTAACCTAACAGAAACAATGTTGGATTTAGAATGAAATTCAGATGAATCATCTATCATGTTCCTAGTTAAATCAAACTCATTCTCACTAACCACAACAGTCACAGTATCAGATTGTTTCTCATAATATGGTTTTATCATATTTATATGGCAAAGTTGTGTTGGCCTTCTACGATCTGGAGTTTTTATCACGTAATCCACATCATTGATTTTAGAGACAATTTCATAAGGACCATGAAATCTAGCTTGTAAAGGATTCGTTTGCACTGGGAAAAGAACCAACACCTTATCTCCAGGCTTAAACATCCTCATCCTAGCTTCTTTATCATACCAAGTTTTCATTTTCTTCTGAGCCAATTTTAAATTTTCCTTGGCTAAGCTACAAGCTTTATGTAACCTGTCCTTAAATTTAAAAACATAGTCCAACAAATTAGTGTGTATTTCCTTACTAGTCCACTGTTCTTTTAATAAAGCTAAAGGTCATCTAACTCTACGCCCAAACACAAGTTCAAATGGACTGAAACCTACAGATTCCTGTACTGATTCCCTTACTGCAAATAAAAGTAAGTTTTACCCTCATCCCAATCATTTTAATTTTCCACACAATATGTCCTAATCATATTCTTGAGGGTAGAATGAAACCTCTCCAAGGCACCTTGCGACTCTGTATGGTATGCAGATGAAATGATTTGCTTAGCTCCCAATTTATAAACTATCTGTTGAAACAATCCAGACATAAAATTACTGCCTTGATCAGTTTGTATTTCCTTAGGTAATCCAAAATAAGTAAAGAATTTTATAAGGGCCTTTGTCACAGTTTTAGCTTTTATATTCCTAAGTGGTACTGCCTCTGGAAACCTAGACGAAGTACACATGATAGTCAACAAGTACTGATAACCAGTTTTTGTCTTCGGTAATGGACCAACACAACCTACAATAACTTTAGAAAACGGTTCACCAAATGCTGGAATAAGTTGTAATGGAGCCACTGGTGTAACTTGATTTGGTTTACCCACAATTTGACAAGTATGGCACATTTTACAAAACATCGCCACATCTTTTCTTAGACCAGGCCAGTAAAAATGTTTTAAAATCTTGTCCACAGTTTTCCTTACCCCTTGATGTCCACCTAAAGGCACACTATGAGCTAAAGTCAAAATCTCATTTCGATAAACTTTAGGGACAACTACCTGGTAAATAACATTCCATTCCTCACTTGCAGGAATTGTAGGCGACCTCCACTTCCTCATCAACACTCCTTTTCCCAAGTAATATCCTACTGGCACCTTCTCAATTTCACTATCTAGTAAAGCTTGTTCTCTTAATTTTATTATCTCAGGGTCTCTATTCTGCTCTGCTATCATCTCCTTCCGAGACAGAGATAATTCTTCATAGTCAGACTTACTCCAAGAATCTTGTTCAAACGACGAAGGTAAGAAAGTCTCTGACACATTCTCAAAACTCGAATCCCGAGTTGAACAGTCATGAGTAACAACCTCATTCTGCACATCAATCTTTTTAGCCATAGCTCTAGTCACAACACAGGAAGAATCTGTGTTAGAATTCATCTCTGATTCCTCTGACTCCATTGTCAAATGCACTTCAGGAAAAACTTGTCCACCTGCCAAGTCATTACCTAACAATAAAGAAACACCCTTCACAGGTAAGCTAGGTTATACTACTTTATCAAATCCTGTAACTAACCCTGACTTTAAGTTTACTTTATGTAAATGTACAGGTATAAAATCACTCCCAACACCTCTTATATAATTTACCTCACCAGTATCAGACTCTTCATTGAACTTCAACACACTGTCTAACATCAGTGATTGAGAAGCTCCAGTATCCCTAAGGATTTTTATTGGCACCAGAGTAGATCCTTCTTTCAAGGATACAAACCCTTCAGTTATAAAATGATCATATCCCTTTCTAACTTGGTCAGACTCCAACAAAACCTCATTTGTGTTTATCGAACCCTGTAATTTTACAGATGCTTCAGTATGTTGCACACAAGCATCTGGAACTGCTTCCTTCTCTTTCTTTTTCAATCTGAAACAGTTAGCAATTACATGGCCAGGTTTCTTACAATAGTTACAAATAAGACCAAACTGTCTTTCCTTCACAGGTTTTCCTTCCTCCTTACCTTTCTCATTAACTTCTGATTTAATTTCTGATTTACCTTGAGTCTCCGTGTTATTTCTCCTCTTAAAATTCTGCCCTGAGGAAATTTATTCTTATGGATTAAAACATACTCATCAGCTAATCTAGCACAGTCCTGCAATTTATCAGTATCCCTCTCATTTAAGTAGGTCCTTACTTCAACAGGAATGCTTCTTTTAAATTCCTCCATTAAAGTCAGCTCTTTCAATGTATCATACTCCTCATTTACATTTTTAGAAGAAACCCATCTCTCACAACACATAGCTTTATCATAGGCAAATTCCACTTAAGTCTTTTCCACAGACTTCTTCAAACTTCTAAATCTTTCTCTATATGCTTCTGGCACTAATTTGTGTGACTTTAAAATATGCATTTTCACAATATCATAATCAAGTGCTTGTGTAGCAGTTAAAGCTGTGTAAACTTGTTGTGCTTTGCCTTTAATTACACTCTGCAACAACACTGACCATTTATCTTTCGGCCACTCTGACATCCGACCATTAGTTTCAAAATGTTGGAAATATCTTTCCACTTCTGTTTCACTAAATGGTGGGACCAATGTAATTTCTTGACTAGCAACAAACGGCTTTTTAGAACCAGAAGACTGATTCCCAGACCTTAATTCCATCATTGCATATTCAAATTCCCTTTTTTTCTGATCAGCTTCTAACTGACAACACTCCAACTTCATTTGTTCGATTTGCAACTGCATCTCCAGATTACTTATAGGAAACGACTCTAAACTCGATTAATCAAAATCACCCGAATCCACATAGTATGACGCGATTTTTCTCTGTATTACAGCCTTCGATGTAGTCTTCAAAATACCTTTAAGTTGCAATCTACTAGCTATCTCAGACACCTCAGTTTTCTCTTGCCTTCGCTAACAACTCTGCACCTGGCAAAACCAGAAACTCATCAATATTCATTGTTGCCGAACACCACTCACAAGCCAATCAAACAAAAGAAACAAGTATTCCCCTTTTCCAAAACACCGAATCAAAACCTAACAAGCATTTAAACTCAAATGATCCAATCCAGACGCAGCCCCCATATTTATGTTACGGATTCAGGCAACAATAAATATATGAGCTAGGCAGGGGTTTTTATAACAAATAACACGTTTATTAAACACTGAAAACAAACCCCCCCCCAAAAGTAAACAAATCACTAACGTAACCAGAAGTTAGCTGCTGTGCGGCAGCTTAAACAATTCTTAAAGCAATGAAGCTTAAACAGTTCTTAAAGCGATGTTGCCAAAACAGTTCTTCAAAGTAATTTTGCAGAAGTTCAAAATGATCACAGTCCATTTAAGGGAGAGACTTTTTAAGATGATTTAAATTCTCTTTCACATCGTGTTGCTTCGGTTCCCAAGGTCGAACTTTTTCCCACGAAGAATTTACGAAACGAAACGGCTTAAAGGCACTGACCTTTCCTTTACAGAACTATTCCCAATCCTTTCTGCTATTTCGCAGGGATTAACATGAGAGCAGTCAATGAATTCCTTCCGAATAAGGATCAAACAAGGTCGAACCTGTTTCACCGTCGAAATCGATTCTCCTTGATCTTTAACTCCCGAACTCCGATCTTCACTCTCCACTGATTCTCAACTAGCAGTATTGTAAAGAAACTGCTGGCAATGACCTTTTAAACTTTAGGCATTAGATAAAACTTCATCTTTCAACTAAACTGCGTCATCACATTAAATCACTCAGTGGCATGAAGTCAACATGGCAAATCCAGCCACGAACTGCCCCTCCTCACAGGGAGGGGTCCTCCTTTTATACCGTTTAAAAAAAAACCTGTCACATGACCTGTACTGGCAGGAAAATGACGTCACTCCACCATCACAAGACCGTTACCTCAAGTCCAGTATAGCTTCAACCCCAGTCACGTGACAAGGGTACCACTGTCACGTGTCACGAGTACGTAACACTATGCAGTTCCTTTTTTCTCTTAACCAGGGCCTCAATTGTCATCTTTATCTTTTATTCTGCAGGCACGAAGGCCTTCCATTTTCCAAGTGCGGTTTTGCCAGAAAACAGCCTGTCCCAATCCACCCTTGCCAGATCATTTCTGATACCATCAAAATTGGCTCTTCTCCAATTTGAAATCTCAACCTGCAGACTAGACCTATATTTTTGCATATTTACTTTGAAATTAATGGCATTGTGGTCACTGGATGCAAGATGTTTCCTTTACACAAACGTCTGTCACCTGCCCTATCTCATTCCCTAACAGCAGGACAAGCATCACACGCTCTCTCATTGGGACCTCTACGTACTGATGAAGGAAACTTTCCTGAACACATTTGACAAACTCTATCCCATCTAGTCCTTTTACATTAGGGATTCCAGGTCAATATGTGAAAAGTTAAAATCACCTTATGTTTCTTGCAACAGTTTATGATCTCTTTATAAATTTGTTCCACTAAATCCCTTGGAGTGTTGGGTGGTCTGTAATATAGCCCCATTAATGTAGTCTATTTCTCAGTTCTACCTATAATGCCTCACATATTGAGTTCTACAGTCTGTCTTGACAGAGCACTGCTGTGACATTTTCCCTGGCTAGTAACGCCACCCTCCTCCCTTAATCCCTCCTGCTCCATCATGTCTAAAACAATTGAACCCTGGAACACTGAGGTGCCAGTCCTGCCCCTCCTACAACCAAGTCTCACTAATGGCCACAACATCATAATTCCACGTGTTGATCCGTGCCCACCTTTTCTGTGATACTTCTTGCACTGAAATCTATGCAGCTCAGGATACAACATGATCAACCTTTTGATTCGTGACTTTGAGGTCTTACCAGCTTCTGCTTTCACAAACTCTCCATTAAATGTTCTAGCAATCTGGTTCCCATCCCCTTGCAACTCTAGTTTAAACCCCACCATGCAGCATTAACAAACCTTCCCACTTAGATGTTAGTACCCCTCCCATTCAAGTGCAAATTGTCTCTTCTCTACAGGTCCCACTTTCCCTGGAAGACAGCCCTGTGGCGACCCATTTCCTGGCACATCCAAACCGGCTCACAATTAGCCAGCGTTCCGGCTAATGGAGATAGCCTACGGGGTTTGTGAGTACGTGTCTTTTGGAGCATCTGCACCCACGGGGGGCAGGTTGAGGGAGGCTTAAAAGCAAGGCTGTGTAGTTCGAATAAAGTTATCTTTGACTGCAGTTTACCGACTCCGTGTCGTTATTTTAGCGCTGCGTGTAGCACACTGCTACAATTGGTCACCCCGACGGTCCAAACGATTTTTGGACCAGAGATGACCGACACCACCTCTGTTCATGCGGTTTCGCTGAAACTGCCTGGTTTCTGGATGCCACGACCTCACCTATGGTTCCAGCAAGCAGAAGCCCAATTCCATGTTTGGCAGATAACCTCAGAGGACACCCGTTACTACTACGTGGTGAGCTCCCTCGACCAGGACACAGCAGCCCAGGTCGCGGAGTTTGTACAGTCTCCCCCAGCGGGCGGCAAGTACACGGAATTCAAAGCCCTGCTCCTCAGGACTTTCAGACTCTCACGGCGCGAGCGGGCTGCCTGTTTACTGCACCTGGATGGCTTGGGAGACAGACCTCCATCAGCTTTAATGAATGAGATGTTGTCTCTGGCCAACGGACACACACCCTGCCTTATGTTTAAGCAGGCATTCCTAGACCTGCGTACCCAAAGACCTGCAGAACTGTAAGTTTGTGTTTGTACGAAGGGGCGGGCATCGGCCACCGCTGCAACAGCCCTGCGAGGGGCCGTTTACGGTGCTCCGGAACAACGGGTCCACGTTTGTGCTGGACGTTGGGGGGAGAGAGGAGGTTTTCAGGGTGGACCGTCTCAAACCGGCCCATGTGGACCTGGCGCAACCGGTTGAGTTTCCGGCACTGCGGTGCAGAGGCCGACCTCACAAACAGGTTCCGGCCCAGACTGTGGACATTGGGGGGTGTATCGCCGGTTCTGGGGGGGGGGGGGGGGGGTTATGTGGCGACCCATTTCCTGGCGCATCCTGGCTCACAATTAGCCAGCGTTCCGGCTAAGGAAGATAGCCTACGGGGGTTTGTGAGTATGTGTTTTTTGGAGCATCTGCGCCCACGGGGGGCAGGTTGAGGGAGGCTTAAAAGCAAGGCTGTGTAGTTCAAATAAAGTTATCTTTGACTGCAGTTTACCGACTCCGTGTCGTTATTTCAGCGCTGCGTGTAGCACACCGCTACAGCCCAATGATTCAAAAATCTTATGCCCTCCCCCCTACACTAACCCCTTGGCTACTTGTTAAACTGCATCATCTTCCTAATTCTAGCCTCACTAGCACATGACACAGGTAGCAATCTTGAGATCACAACCCTGGAGACCCTGCCCTTTAACTTGGCACCTAACTCCCTCTGGAGAACCTCATCACTAGTCCTATCCATGTCATTGGTACCTACATGGACCATGAGCTCTGGCTGTTCAAGAATGCTGAGGACTTAATCCAAATGTCCCGGGCCCTTGCACCCGGGAGGCAACATAACATCTCGGAATCTTGTTCTCGCCCACAGAATCTCCTGTCCATTTCCACAACTAACCTAGAGCTTTTCCTTTCTTTGGTTTCTCTGACAGTAGTCTCTCTTTGCCGAACCCTCGAAGAGCTAAAACCTCAAGATCACCACTCTGGTGGCAGCTGCTGTGCTTGCCCCTGCCTTCCTTTAATTTGCTCTTGCTAATCAATCTCAAACATGATGAGTCGTGGTCAAAGCTCTATCATGCTGCCACAATCCACTGCTCCCTCTTTTCTACTCAGGCAATGGACTTGAGTGAAATCCCCTCTTCTGAATCCTGATGTCCACATTGGCCACTGGTCAAAGCTCTATTACGCTACCGCAACCTGCTACACCTTTTTTCTACTCGATAGTGAACCTTAGTGAAATCCCTTCCTCTCAAACCTCTGATGCCCAGATGGGTCACTGGTCAAAGCTCTATTACTGTCACTTCTACTTGACTAACTGCTGCCACCGATATTTCTAGAAGAATCAAAGCCAACAATGGACACTTAACCAAAACTGACACCTCAAAGCAGTCCCAAGAGAATTTTGTCTTTTGAATTAAATGTTGAATTACGACCTGGTCTGTATTGAACATAGCAGATCATGTAACAGTTTTCATATTAAAGCAATAAAGTTTATTTGGTATTGGGTTTTATATTTATGCTTCAAATATTGCTACAACCAATCATCCGAACATCTGAAACGTTTGTACCTCATTTAGTTGCCAAACAGAAGCCAGAGTCAGAATTCTTTCACAAGTCAGTATTTTTGTCTTTCTATTTTTGTCTTTCTATTGCCTGCTAGCTTTTGCAGGTAACCTCCACTCCATCTGCCAGAAGCAGAATTTCCCGGTGGCCAAACATTTTAATTCCTATCCCCGTTCCTGTTCTGACGTTAGTCCACAGCCTCCTCTTTTGCCACGATAAAGCCACTCTCAGAGTAGAGGAGCAACACTTCATATTCCGTCCAGGTAGCCTCCAACCCGATGGCATGAACAGCGACTTCTATTTCCAGTAGTTTCCCCCTCCCCCTTCCCTCTTCTTTTATTCTCCACTCTTTTCTCCTCACCTGCCTTCCACTTCCCTGAGTGCCCCTCTTTCCCTTTCACCCATGGTCCACTCTCTTATCAGATTCTTTCTTCTCCAAGTCCCTTACCTTTCCATCCACCTGGCTTCATCTATTAGCTTCCAACCAGTCCTCCTCCCTCCTTTTTATTCTGTCTTCTCCCTTTCTTTCCAGTCCCGAAGAAGGGTCTTGATCTGAAATGTCGACCGTTTATTCTTTTCCATAGATGGCGCCTAAACTGCTCAGTTCCTCCAGCATTTTGTGTGTGTCGTTCTAAGTGTATCAAATTTAGATGTAGGAACAGAATTAGGGCTTTTGGACCATTGATGCTGCCCCACCATTCAATCATTGCTGATTTGTTACCCCTCTCAACCGAATTCTCCCACCTTCCCCCATAACCCTGAATCTCCTGACTAATCAAGAACCTATCAACCTCCATGTTAAATATACTTGATGCCTTGACCTCCACAGCTGCCTGTGGCAATGAATTCCTCAGATTCACTGGTAAATGAAATTCCTCCACATCTGTTCTAAATGGACGTCTCTTTAATCTGAGACTGTGCTCTCTGGTCCTCCTAGATTCACCCACTATAGAAAACATCTATCCCACATCCATTCTAGCCAGACCTTTCAACATCCGATAGGTTAAAACAATATTCCCCTCTCAATCTCCTGAACTCCAGCGAGTACAGGTCCAGACTCATCAAATGCTCTTCATGTTAACACTTTTATTCCCAGAATCATTCTCATGAATTTCCTCTAGACCCTCTCCAATGCCAACACATCTTTCCTTAGATAAGCGGCCCCAGACTGTTCACAATACTCAAAGTATGGTCTGACCAATGCCTGATAAAACTTCAGCATTACACCTTGCTCTGCAACTCTAGTCCACCCAAAAAAAGATGTTAACATTGTACTTGCCTTCCTTACCACTGACTCAACCTGCAAGTTAACCTTTATGGAATCCTGCAGAAGGACTCTCAAGCCCTAAGCACCTCTGATTCTTTAATTTTCTCTGTTTAAAAGCTAGTCTACTCCTTTATTCCTTCTACCAAGTGCATGACAATTCACTTCCCAGCACTATGCTCCATCTGCTACTTTGCCCATTCTCCCAATCTGTCTCTCCTCTGCTGTCTCCCTGCTTCCTCAACACTACTTGCACCTCCACATATCTTTCCATCATCTACAAACCTGGCCAAAAAGTCATCAATTCCGTCATCCAAATCATTGACCTATAGCATGAAAGGAAGTGTTCCCAACACCAACCCCTGCAGAACACCACGTCATCAGCAGCCAACAAGAAAAGTCCCCCTTTATTCCCACTTTTTGCCTCCTGTCAGTCAGCCAATTTTCTATCCATCCTAGTATCTTTCCTGTAATATCATGGGTTCTTATCTTATTAAGCACCCTCATGTATCACACATTGTCAAAGGCCTTCTGAAAATCAAAGTAAATAATGTCCACTAACTCTTCCTTTTCTAGCTTGTCTGTTTTCTCCTCAAAGAATTCCAACAGATTTATCAGGCAAGATTTCTCCTTAAGGAAACCATGCTGACTTAGGACTATTTTATCATGTGCTTCCGAGTTTCTCGAAACCTCATCCTTAAAAATGCCCTCCAACATCTTCCCAACCACTGAAGTCAGGCTAACTGGCTTATAATTTCCGTTCTTCTGCCTCCTTCCCTTCTCAAAAAAACATGTCCTTCTACCTTGGGCTACAAACTCTGATGAGTTATTAACTTCAATCTTTCTGCATAATCACTCAAAGAGTTGAATTGCATGTGCATGTAACGAGAGCTGTATAACTCATCTCCTTCTACCTTAGGCCACAAACTTAACAATCACCCAAGTACACTGCATCCACTTGTATACCAATGGCCCCATCCTCAATCCTATCATTCCAGTTCCCAACTGCCTGCCAAAATAGTTTAAATCTCCCCAAAAGCTCTAGAAAACCTGCCTGCAGGGATATTGGTTTCCTTTGGGTTCAGGCGTGACCTGTCCTATTTGTATAGGTCATACCCTCCCCAGAAGAAATCCAGAAATCTGAAACCCTGCTCCATTCACCAATTCCTCACCCATGCATTCACCTGCCAAATCATACTATTCTTACCCTCTTTGGCATGTGGCATAGGCAGCAATTCAAATTACTACCCTGGAGGTCCTGTTTTTCAGCCTTCTACACAACTCCTTATATTCTCTCTTCAGGATCTCCTTCCATTCCCTATCTATATCATTGTTACCAATATGTACCACAACCTCTGGCTTCTCACCCTCCCATTTTAAAATGCTATGGACCCGTCTGAGACATCCTTGACCCTAGCATTGGAAGGCAAAATACCATCCAGGTTTCCTTTTCACATCCACAGAATCTCATGTCTAATCCTTTAACTATGGAATTCCCCATCACCACTACAGTGCTCTCTCCCCTCTGCTCATCTGAGCCACAGAGCCAGACTCAGTGCCAGAGGCCTACTTGCTGCAGCTTCTCTCTGGTAACTGTACCTAAGCAGTATAATTAGCGAGGGGAACAGCCACACTAGCTGTCTATGCCCTTTCCCTCTTCTGACAGTCACCCAGGTACCTGCTTCCTGCATCTTAGGGGTGACCACCTCCATGTAGTTCCAATCTATAACATTCTCATTCTCCTGTGTGGTGCTGAAGGTCATTGAGCTGCAGCTCCAGTTCCTTAACATAGTCTATAAGAGTCTGCAGCTCAATGTACTTCGTATAAATGTCGTTATCAGGGAAATTGGAGGTCTCCCAGAGTTCCCACATCTCACACAAAGAACATACCACAAACTCGGGATCAACATTCAGTGCACAGCTATGTACTAACAGAGAAAGAAAACAAAAAAAACCCGCATAAATTTACTTAAAACCTCTTCCTGTCTTTGCCTGTTGATCCAAAGCCAGACTACTCTAATACTGCCCCACTCCAACAATGACCAATAATTTAACAATACCATGAAAGTTGTCCTCTGCTGTGTGAAGAAAAGATTTAGCTTGCACAGCGACTATACAACGGTCACTCCCTCAGTTCCAAAAAAGGGTCACTGATGTAAAACATTGACTTTGTTTCTCTTCCTGCTGATGTAGACTGGCCTGCTGAGTATTTCCAGCATTCTATGTTTTAGACTTAAAGCATTCGCAGTTCATTTGATTTCTCACAAAATAAAAAAAATCCACAATGATCAAAGTGAAAAATAAACAGAATGACTTAGGTGCATGCATTGAGATGGACAAACAATATTGGCATGAAGCAAAAGAAGCAGGGCTAGTAGAATTGTAGTTATACATTATTAGAGTGTGTGAATGAGTCATTAGAATCAAAGTTCTTTAAAAACTCTGTAGGAAGGCTCAGTTTGCCAGCAGATGAAAAGAGCACACATGATAAGTTTTATAATGAGATGACTCAACCTAAACACCAACCTATATTTATTAATGTGTGGTCAGATACATCACTTTTCATGATTTCAGTCAGTTGAATAAATATTTCCAAACACAGCAGATTATGGACTTGACAACACTAGTAATCAGTGAGAATGACAATGATGACAGACAGGAAAAGTTCTCGGAGGCAGCTACCTACAGCCATCACATTAATATCCAAAACCTGTGATTGGCTGCATAGAGAACTGCATTGCGGATGTCACTGTTTATTAAACACATCTATATTCGGGAAAATCAGAAACCATGGCTAACAGACATGGCTGAGAGACTGGGAAGCAGACTTTAGATTGGGGGATAAGGCAGCTCTCAGGTCAGCAAGAACTGTGCAGCATCAGGAAGGCAAAACAGGATTATTTACAGAGAACATACAGCCATTTCTGTGACATGAGGTGCATGTGGTGGGGTATTCAGCCCATTACAGACTGCAAGTCCACTCTGAGCATCAATAACAGTGATGCTTCTCTTCCTGATAGGCTGAATGTCTTTTATACTTCATTTGATGCACAGTATAACGTACTGGTGAGGAAGATCCCCTTCATCTGGAGGAGCAGGCACTCTGTCTGGCCACAGCTAACGTGACAAAGACCCCTGCTCTGATCAGCCCGCATACAGCTGCGGAGCCTGATAAAGTACCTGGTCAGGTGCTAAGCCCAGTTAACAGAGGTTTAACAGACATCTTCACATCTCTCTGGAACAGTCCACTGTCCCTTCAAGGGCTTCAAAGCAGCCACCATTATCCCAGTCTCCAAGAGGCCGACAGTAACTTGTCTCAACAACTACTGTTCAGTGGCTCTGACCTCAATAATAGATACCTTCTTCCGCTACATTGGACCCCTTCCAGTTTGCTTATTGCTCAAATCAGACCACTTGATGATGCTATTGCCCCTGCACTCCGTTTCGTCCTGTCCCACCTGGAAAATGGTGCGTAATATGCCAGGATGCTGTCTATCGACTTCAGCTTGGCATTTAATACCATCACCCCTCAGATGCTGGCAGATAAACTGTCCTTGTTGGATTCTAACACCTCTCTCTGTAACTGGATCCTGGACTTCTTGGCAGAAAGGCCACAATCAGACTACACTGGCAGAAACATTTCTAGCTCCAGTACACAGCACAGGTGCTCCCCAGTGCTGCATGCTTAGCCTACTGCTGTTCAAGCTGCTGACACATACCTGCACCTCGAGATCTAGTTCAAATCAAATTATCAAGTTCACTGATGACACCACAGTGGTTGGCCTCATTAATGATGATGTGGAGACAGAAAGAAGGTAAAGTTCAAAGTAAATTTTCTGTAAAAGTACCTATACATCAATATTTTCAACCCTGACATTAATTTTCTTGCGGGCATACAACCAGTGTGCAAAAGACAACAAACTGTGCCAGTACAAAAGGGAAATAATAATAATAAATAAATAAACAATAAATATCCAGAACATGAGATGAAGGCAGTCCTTGAAATTAAGTCCATAGATTGAGTCTAGATAGCAGCAGCAAGAAGAAAGCACAACATGGGTGTTGGAGGGTCCCTGATGATGGATAATGCTTTGGCTAGTGGAATGGTGCAAACACAACTTGAGTCTCAGTGTGGACAAGACCAAAGAGATAATTGTGGACTTTATGAAGGTGCAGGCTGACCACTCCTCACTGCCCATACATGCCTCTTCCGTGGAGAGAGTTTGGAACACCAAGTTTCTGAGAGTGCACATATCGAACGATCTCACCTGGTCCCTCAACATCTCCTCTTTGGCCAAGAAGGCACAGCATGGTCTCCACTTCCTGAGGAGATTGTAGTGAGTGTGGCTCCTGCCACTTCATTTTAGCCAATGTTTCTAGGAGCACCATTGAACATCCTGACCAGCTGCCTCACCGACAGGTGTAGGAATTATAAGGCATAAGATCTCCATTCCCTTCATTGGATTGTGAAGACTGCTGAGAGGATCACTGGAGTCTTTCTTCCACCCATCAGAGATATTTATCAGTAGTGCTACATACGCAAGACTCCTAACATTGTCAATGATCCTTCCCAACCGTCCAACAATCTGATTAACCCACTACCATCAGGCAGGTGGTACTACAGCATTAGGACAAGAACTAGGATGGGAAACAGCTTCTTCTGCAAGAACAGGGAAAAAGACAAAACAAGATAGTTGAAAGTTACAGAGTGGCTGAGGAGGGACAATGGTGCAAAGGAAACATCCTAAAGGTATGTCGTCTGCTGAAGGCTAGATCTATGGCATTCAAGTTTGGCGACCCAGGCCTGTACCAGAAAACCAGGTATGATTTGCGGAGGGCTATTTCAAGGACGAAGAGACAAGTTTGAACAAGGTTGGAAGCAACCTCAGATGCACGGCAACTCTAGCAGGGTTTGCAAGACGTTACTTCCTACAAAGAGAAACCCAATAGCATGAATAGTAGCGAGGTTTCATTACCAGATGAACTCAACACCTTCTATGCACGCTTTGAAATGGAGAATACAACTACAGCTGAGAAGATCCTGGCTGCACCTGATGACCCTGTGATCTCTGTCTCAGAGGCTGATGTTAGGCTGTCTTTAAAGGCGAAAGGTTCTGATGGAGTACCTGGTAAAGCTCTGAAAACCAACTAGCAGGAGTATTCAAGGACTTTTTCAATCTCTCACTGCTATGGGATGAAGCTCCCATTTACTTCAAAAAGGCAACAATTATACCAGTGCCTAAGAATAATAATGTGACCTGCCTTAATGACTATCGCCCGGTAGCACTCACATCGACAGTGATGAAATGCTTTGAGAGGTTAGTCATGACTAGACTGAACTTCTGCCTCAGTGAGGACCTGGACCCATTGCAATTTGCCTATTGCCACAAATGGCAGACGCAGTCTCAATGGCTCTCCACACAGCTTTAGATCACCTGGACAACACAAACACCTATGTCAGGATGCTGTTCATCAACTATAGCTCAGCATATAATACCATCATTCCCACAATCTTGATTGAGAAGTTGCAGAACCTGGGCATCTGTACCTTCCTCTGCAATTGGATCCTCGACTTCCTAACCAGAAGACCACAATCTGTACAGATTGGTGATAACATTTCCTCCTCACTGACAATCAACACTGGCACACTTCAGCAGTGTGTGCTTAGCCCACTGCTCTACTCTTTCTACACCCATGACTGTGTGGCGAGGCACAGCTCAAATACCATCTATAAATTTGCTGACGATACAACCATTGTTTGTAGGATCTGAGGTGGTGACGAGAGGGCGTACAGGAGTAAGATATGCCCACTAGTGGAGTGGTGCTGCAGCAATAAGTTGGCACTCAATGTCAGTAAGACAAAAGAGCCGATTGTGGATTTCAGGAAGGGTTAAGACAAAGGAACACATACCAATCCTATATTGATGTAGTTATAAAGAAGGCAAGGCGGCGGCTGTACTTCATTACGAGTTTGAAGAGGTTTGGTATGTCAACAATTACACTCAAAAACTTTGAAAATGTACCATGGACAGTATTCTGACAGGCTGCATCACTGTCTGTTATGGGGTTGGGGGTGCTACAGCACAGGACCAAAAGAAGTTGCAGAGGGTCATAAATCTAGTCATCTCCATCTTGGGTACAAGCCTACAAAATACCCAGAACATCTTCAGGGAGAGGAGTCTCAGAAAGGAACATTCATTATTAAGGACGTCCAATTCCCAGGGCATGCCCTTTTCTCACTGTTACCATCAGGTAGGAGGTACAAAAGCCTGAAGGCACACACTCAGTGATTCAGGAACAGCTTCTTCCCCTCTGCCATCCGATTCCTAAATGGACATTGAACCCTTGGACACTACCTTATTTTTTTAATATATCTGTTTTTTTGTACATTTTTTAATCTATTCAATATACATATACTGTAATTGATTTATTTTTTTATTTTATTTTTTTCTCTTCTATATTATGTATTGCATTGAACTGCTGCTGCTAAGTTAATAAATTTTACGTCAAATACCGGAGATAATAAACCTGATTCTGATATGGCCAGGCGATAATTGTGTGACGTTTAACTACTGTGGAAGCCATGTGATGGCTTATGTGGCGTTCAATGAAGGAAGTTAGAGGAGAGAAAGCAAACCTAATGATTTGCAGAAGCTGTGAAATGCAGGTTAGAGTTGTAGAAAATACTAAGCAAATGAAGCAGTACAAGTGATGAGAAAATATTGTAATAAACTTCAGAAGGATAATCTACAGCAGAACTTGATTCTTTATCACAAAGACAATCCTGGGGTTTTCTCACCATAGTACCCCACCAGGCTGCATCTACAGCTCTCTACTCTACTCCATCTACATTCATGACTGAGTGGCCAGATTCTGCTTTAACTCCATCTACAAGTCTGCAGTTGACACCAACACATTGGGTCGAATCTTAAATAACAAGTCAGAATACAGGAAAGAGGTGGAGAGCCAAGTGTGATGATGTCACAACAACAACCTTTCCTTCAGTATTATCAAAACTAAAGAGCTGGCCACTGATTCAAGAAGGCAGGCAGTGTTCATGCTCCTTTTTACATCAACAATGCTGAGGTCAAGACAGCTGAAAGTTTCAAATTCCTAGGAATGAACATTACCGTTAGTCAGACTTAATCCAACCAAGTGAACACCGTGGCCAAGAAAGCACGTCAGCACCTCTACTTTCTTAGGAAGCATCCTATCCCAGTACACCACAGCTTGGTATGGCAACTGCTCTGCCTAAAACTACAAAAAAAATGCAGCCAGTTGTCAACATAGTTCAGGGCATCATGAAAAACCAACCCTCCATTCCATGAACTCTGTCCACACTTCTCGTTGCCTTGGACAAACAGCCAGCCTGGACATTCTCCCTTCTCCACCACTCCATTTGGTCAAAAGACAGAAAGGCCTAAAACCATGTATCACCAGACATCACAGGACTATTGAAAAATAAGATGAAGTCTTGACCTCAAAATCTTTCTTGTTATGGACTTACAAATTATCTGCCTGCACTGCACTGCACTGCTATAACTGTTAACACTACATTCTTTTTTTTATATAATTATAATTATGAAGATACTTTCAGAGCCCCTTTATAAGACCAAAAAGGATTGGGAAAGAGAGCTTAACCTTATTATTTCTAGTGAGAATTGGGATAGAATTCTTCAATTAGTTAATACTTCATTGATATGTGCCAAACATTCATTAATACAATTTAAGGTCGTACATAGGGCCCATATGTCCAAGGATAAATTAGCTCATTTGTACTCTTATATTAATCCTATCTGTGATAGATGTCAATCTGAAATCGCGTCATTAACTCATATGTTTTGGTCTTGTTCATTTTTGAAAAAATATTGGAAAGATATTTTTGATATTATTTCTGCGGTTTTGAATATTGATTTACAACCTCATCCTATTACCGCAATTTTTGGTTTACCAATGTTAGACTCACTGCATTTATCTTCTTCTGCCCGTCGAATGATTGCATTTCTAACTCTGATGGCTAGAAGATCTATATTGTTGAATTGGAAGGAAATTTACCCTCCCACTGTATTTAATTGGTTCTCTCAAACTATGTTATGTTTAAATTTAGAAAAAAATTAGAAGTGGTACTTTTGAGACTTCTATTAAATTTGAAAAGTTATGGAGACCATTTATTCAACATTTTCATATGATGTAATATGACCCTGTTCCAAGTTCATTTGATTTCCCAGCTTTTAGCTTATGTATGTTGAGAGGACCAGAAGTGATGGCATTGATGAATATTTATTCTTGTGAAATATTATAAACAGCCCCTTTTTTTTCTTTCTTTTTCCAATGTTTCTCTTTTTTTTTCTTCTTTTTTTTTGCTTCTTTTTTCTTCTTTATTAGTTATTAGATTAGTAGATTAGCTAATTTCGCATTATATTTTTTTTTCTTTTTTCTGGTTTTTTTATATCATATATTATGAAATATTTAGGCTTACCATGTTCATACATATACTGTATGGTTTATGTCTTGGTAAACTCATTTATACTGTAACTATTGTTTATGTCTTTTTTCATCTGTAATGGAATTTGTATGTTTGTAATTTTTTAATTAATATATCATTTGTATTCTGTCCATATTATTAATAATAATAAAAAGATTTAGAAAGAAACACTACATTCTGTTATTGCTTTTTCCTTGAAGTGTGAAATAATCTGTATGGATTACATGCAAAACAGACTGTTTCACTGTACCTTGGAACATTTGACAATGATAAGCAATTTACCAGTTTTATTTCCAATATATGTTCATTTTGTCCTGCCACTACCCTTTCTCATCTTCTCATGCAACCCAAGATTAGTTTGTTTTCCATATTTCACCAGTGTACCTTCCAGATACTTGTAGACTATTCTTCAATGGGTTGATATGGCTGATTCAGTCCAAAAGGCCAAAATGTCTACTGCTGTTTCTGAATCTAGCAAATTGCCACCTATGTATAGTGGAGAGCATACTGACTGGTCTAGTCGCGGCCTGGTACAGAGACTGAAATATGCAGGATTAAAAGCAAATGCTTTGACTCCCTCACGGACAAAACCCTCCCCTGCAAGGGCATCTTCAAGAGGGGGTTCCTCAAGAAGGTGGCATCCATCATTAAGGACCTTCGCTATCTGGGACATACTCTCTCCTCAATACTACCATTGGGGAGGAGTTCAAGGAACCTGAAGCCCCACTTTCAACATTTTAGGAACAGCTTCTTCCCCTCTGCCATTTCTGAATGAAATACCTTGCTATTTCTCTTTTGCACTATTTATTGTAACTTATAGTAATTGTTATGTCTTGCACTGTACAAAACCACATATTTCACGATTCCTCACGGAAAATGAACCTGATTCTGATCCTTTCCCTAACCATATTGCATTCTCTGGTACTCAGCCAGTGGACGAGACATAGTTCTTTCAAGCCAAGTTCACCTTTCAACCAGTGAGTCACCCGCTGGCCGTTACTGTGCTCACCTAGTGCACATAACTGATCTGTCCTGGGTCACCCAATTGCCTGTGTGGTCATGGAAGGTGAGTATTACTGATCCCTTATTGGCCATGAGCAGCGCTCACCAGATGGGTGTCGCAAATCTCTCCTTGATCGGGATCGAGATTATGGTAAAACGCACATCCTTACCTCCGTTGACAAAAAGACACGATCAATTATCCAAAGCGCAGAATTAAATAATATGCAAAATGAAAACACCAATCCGACCCACGCGAATATCAGAGTAAGCGGGGAGTTCCCGTCCAGATCAAGTGACCGGCCAACGGCACCAGCACCGGAGTTCCGTTCCGGGCGTGCAGGAGTCGGCGGTGATTTGATAAGTAGTTGTTCGTAAATTGAATGACAGGGAATTTCAATTCTGTTTCTTCGTGGAAGGGAAAAGTATTTTAAAAGTGCCGGTGATTTTATCTTTGCATTAAAATATAATAATTTTTAAAAACAGTAACACAAACGCATGTGTTTCAGTTCAATATTCTCCGATTAATATTTATTCTGCTGATTCCCGTCACAAAATTCATGACTACTGGAAAATTGTGATCCATGCCGTTTGTACCCCTTTTTAGACGGGCACAACAGACAGTGAACATTTCAAAAGTACCGCCAACAGTTTCTTGACAAAAAACACCGAATCCTCTGGAGGCACATGAAACACATCTGTTTCATTCTGGACCACATCGTCAGCACTGAGGCCTAAGTTCCACTTAGTCATTTCTGATGAGCATGCAACATTGTTCACCTTTCCATAACCAATATTCATGAAATTGATAGCTCCAACCTGACAGGAAATTAATAGGTTTTCAAGGGTGCTCTGAGAACTTCGTTTAATTACTTTCTTTGTCCACCTGATAATCTCATGGGTTCAAGATGACTTTGTTTTCTCTGCAGTTCTGTGTGTGCTGAGAAATCTGACGAGGCAAATGTGGAACCCACTGACTTCTTTTAACCCCTGCGCTGTAAACAGGAGAAGCTTCACAGGTTAGATGGGTGGGTAACTTGGGAAGCGGCTGACTCCTTCTGCCAATTACTTTGGCGTTAACTAGGCTTGAGGTTGTCGGCTGTAAACGTTCCTTCTTTGAGCTGTCTATCAAGCCAACATTGGCTAAGAAAAAATACTCTGTTGGATATTGCTGCAATTTTCTACAGTTTTCATTTTAAGTCCTGTTTCAGATTGTCTGTGGGGCATGTACTTAAGCAATAGGCTACCAAGAACAAGCCTCACAGCATATCAATTTTAACTGTTGATGTCTACATGGATCTGTACGAAAAGTACACAATTAGGACCAAAGTTTCTTTACACTTCTTAAGATAGCAGCACAAAAATACTTCAGAACAAAAGAAAACATGCTACCTTGCATGTCAATCTGTTTCAATTCTTTTTTTAAATGTGGAAGAGTTTTGGTTTCTATAATTCATTTTACTTATAAAAAATATGCATGTGCAATTTATGTTTTGCCACTCTGATTTCTACAAAATCTGGATCAACAAAGTTCCAAATTGCCTGTTTTGATACCAGGTTACTTACTGTATCTTCTGTCTTATCTCTTCTGTTGTTGCTGAGTGCCACTGAGTCATTGTTGACTCATGGTGACCTTATAGATAGTGTAGTTGTCCTTTGGGTTTTTGCAGCAAGATACAGAAGGAGATTGCCAGCCCTTTCTTCCATGCAGATACTGCTGCTGGGACCCAGCCAGATTCGAACTCAGGACCATCTGCCTTAAAGTCTAGCGCTGGTGCCACTACATCACTGGCCAGCCCATCTCTCCTATTCTGGGGATCTATCTTAAAGCAAAGCAAATTCCTTTTCAACAGTTCATAGCTGTCTAGGTCAATCACCAGAAACAATGGCTCAAAATTCAAATGAAGGATTTTGAACCAGAAACAGTACCTGTTTAACTTCACAAAGATGCTTCCTGACATTCAGTTTTTCTAGCATTTTCTATTTACATTTTGCCTCGCATGATACAGTTCAAATAAAGGCAACACAAATAATAGATGTACAATCCCGTTGTTCTCCACTGTAACAGTGACAGGAAGCCAGCAGAATGTATTGGAATGCAATAGAGTAATTGGAGCAAACAGCTGGTATCTACCACCAACCTCAGCAGAACTTTAGCTTCAGTCCAACTCACAGTAGAAAAGAGTAAAAGAACACCATGGAAATGGGTAATTTTGCAAGGTGGGAGTAGTCATGTCAGTTCATAGGGTACCAAGTTAGAAGCATAAATATGAATCGAGGAAAAAAAACTTGTTCACCATCAGAAGAGGAGTAGGATGAAATGTAGAAATTGCATTGGATCAAAACAAATCACACAAGAGATTCTGCAGATGCTGGAAATCCAGAGTAACTCATACAAAATGTCAGAGGAACTCAGCAGGTTGGACAACATCTACGGAGTGGAATAAAGAGCTGATGCTTTGGACGAGACCCTTCATCAGGGCTCAAAACAATGTCTTCTTTTCAACATTAAATCAGAGAAAATATTAGGTAATTCACTATTGAACTAAGATTTGGAAAGGAATAGGAAAAGCTCAACTTATCAAGAGATGCTGCAGACTCATTACCACTCCCTTGTCCCACACCACTTCCACTAAACTGGAAAGAACAAAAAAAAGGGAGGAAATTAAGCAGATTTAAGTGTGTATGGGGTGACTTTCCCAAATGCATTGCAAGTTTTTAAATATTTTATTGTTGTCCTTTCTTGTTTCCAGACAGTCTGATTTCTTTTTAGTACAACTGAGAAGGCAAGTCATACAGCTGGTCCTGCATGCCTTGCAAGGAAGATGGTTTAATGGTTGGAGAGTGAGGGAACATCTGGGTGGAATTGTGGGATTGGGTTTGGAGCAAAGGACTGAGCCTGCTGTAGGGAGTTGCTCTCGAGCAAGAAGTGGGGAAGAGAGAGCAGGCAGTGACAGAGTTAGTGAATGGGAGGTTGTACGTGGTGATAGGAGTTGCATGGAGGAAGGCGAGTGGCAGGTTTCTGGGAAACAGAAAAATAGTGGCCGATAGAGTGGCTTATCATTGGTGATGAAGGCAGTAGAGAGGATTTAAATAAAAGAAGGAAGGAAGAAGTTTAAGGTATTGTTGAGTTTTGAATGTGGACCTGTTTCTGATATCAATCCAATGAGACTAACTAGAGAGATATTGTGGATGCAAGCCCTTTCTAAAGATGGGCACTTTAAGTATTCTGTAAAGATGGGAAGCAATGTGGGAAAGCTTTGGGTTTTAAATCTGTGGAAGGAAAGAAAGTAACACCAAGGAATTATATTAGTTTTGGGGAGTAGTCTCTGGAGTTCTTCTAGATGTATCCATGTAAAAATAATTTAGTCGGGGGAAAAGTTTGGCCACGTAGCAGCTGCATATAAAGGTAAAATGCATTGTGGTAGATGTGGTGGAGAATTATGATCATGGCAGTTGTGGAGAAAGTGTTAGGCTAAAATATAGCAACTGTTGAGGAGAATGTAGCTGTGTTTATGCAGCGTATCCTGTGTATAAGAAAATTATGTCAGTGCTACATGTTCATGTGGACAAGGGGATATAATATGGAGAGGCTCTGCAGGAAGTACAGAAGACAGGGACCTAATAATATTCAGAACACAGATAAAGACAGTGTGTAAAATGCATTATTGTATAACAAAGGATTTGTTGATTGTTGATAAACTTTCATGGTAAATGTAGTGAATTGTATAGCACAAGATAAAAGTAAAAAAGAAAAAACTAAAATTATATTAAAAGCTGCAGAAAAACATTTTGAGATAAAAGATTTAACTCTAGAAGTTGTTAGCGATGCCTTACAAGCAGGAGTAAATATTGTTCGGACTTCAGAGTAGGGTTGTTAATGTTTTTCCTTATCCTAAAATGGAATGCCAGAAGTCTGTTAGGTAATGTTCAAGAATTTAAGAAATTTATAGATTTACCCAATAAGCCTGAAGTTATATGTGTCCAGGAAACCTGGTTGAAATCTTGTCTAAGTTTTAATATACAAGTTTATGTTGATACTTAATAATACACAGTTGAGAAATTGAGGAGGGGCGGTTACCTTACACAAAAATGTGTTATGGAAATTGGGGTTGTTTATGAGTCAATTGTGGTTGAAATTTGGGGAAAGAACAGTAAAGTATAGATAATAACTTTTATAACCCTTATGAAAGGTTATCACCTGATATATCGGAAAGTGAGCATGGAAATGGGAAAGTAAATCCATATAGCATGCGTGTTTTAATGCTCATTGTACTAAGTGGGGTTGTAGTGACACAAATGTAAATGGGACAGTGGTGGAAGAGTTTCTGCAAGAAAAATGTTTAGTGTGCTTGAACGATGGTAGAAGTACAAAGTTAAGTCTATTTGATAACATTGTTTCTGCTATAGACCTTACGCAGTTATTTGAGGATGTCACAAGTATGTGTAAACAGGAAGTGTATAATGATACAACAATGGTGAGTGATTATATCCCCATTATCTGCACAATAGGAATAGATGTATATCAGCAGAAAGGTTCTCATATCCCTAGATGGAATTTTTAAAAGACAAATAGGGATGTATTTAATGAATTATGTGATTTCCTGATCATTTGATTTTATAGAATATTAGTTGAGTAATAATACCTTGTGCTTTGTACTCAGCCCAATAGCAAAGGAATCAGTTCCCAGATCATTGCGAGATAATAAAAGGAAAGCTGTTCCCTGGTGTCAGATGAATGTCACAGAGCTGTGAAGGAGTGAATAATGCTTTTCGGAAAGTTAGGCATTATATTTTTCATATTATATCAAAGAGCTATAGTTAGAAAGGTGTGTGGGGGGGGGGGGGGTTGAAAACTTGATGCATTACCGGTTTTCTATGGTCGGGAGAAGGTTGCAGTTACCGGCTCTGAAAAAGCAGAATTTTTAGGAAAAGCAGAGGTCAATGTACATAGTTCAGCCAAGTAGGTGAAGAACAGAGGTCTAAGAGAGAAACAGTCTTGATAAGCAATCCTTAGATTGTTGAGAAAAAATTGTTCCAGTTCCTATTTGAATGTTGAACTTACAATATCTAAACTTAAAAGGGCTATTAATAGTGCTGGTTACACATCACCTGGGAAAGATGATATTTGTTATAATAATTTACATGGTTATCAAATTTGAAACATGTTGGTTTTGAAATTTTTTAATACAATATGGGTTGAAGGATGAACTTCCTGCTTCCTGAAAATTAGTGGGTGTTACTCCTATACTGAAACCTGGTATCAATCAAATTTTTCCAGTTATAGTCCTATTTTGCTAACCTCACATTTATGTAAGATAATGGAATGAATGTTTGTAGCAAGACTTTCTTATTTTGTGGAAAGTAGCGAATAATTTGCCGTATACCAATCTGGATTTCGTAAAGGGAGAATGACCATGGACTTGGTGTTAAGTTTGTAATATGATATTCATGAGGCCCAAGTTAATAAGGAATCGGTGGTAGCAGATTTCTTGATGTAGAGAAAGCTTATGATTTGTTATGGACACAAGGGTTGCTGCATAAACTGGAAATGATGGGAACCAGTGGTAGAATGATCAATTAGATTCAAGATTTTCTTTTATGTAATAGAAAGATACAAGTGTTGGTGGGAACAACATTTTCATAGACAGCGGCTATACGTTATTAGGAGTTTGAAGAGATTTGGCATGTCAACAAATACATTCTGGAACTTATACAGTTGTACTGTGGAGAGCATTCTGACAAGGCTACATCACTGTCTAATATGGAGGGGCAACTGCACAGGACCGAAAGAAACTGCAGAAGCTTATAAATTTAGTCAGCTCCATCTTGGGCACGAGCCTACAAAGTACCCAGGATATCTTTAGGGAGCGCTGTCTCAGAAAGGCAGCGTCCATTATTAAGGACCTCCAGCACCCAAGGCATGCCCTTTTCTCACTGTTACCATCAGGTAGGAGGTACAGAAGCCTGAAGGTATCCACTCAGTGATTCAGGAACAGCTTCTTCCCCTCTGCCATCCAATTCCTAAATGGAAATTGAATCTTTGAACACTACCTCACTTTTTTTTTATATACAGTATTTCTGTTTTTGCATGTTTTTAAATATTGATTCAATACAGGTAATTGATTTAGTTGTTTACTTACTATTATCATTATTTTTTCTCTCTGCTAGGTTATGCTGAACTGCTGCTGCTAAGTTAACAAATTTCACATCAGATGCTGGTGATAATAAACCCGATTCTGATTCTAAGGAGTATGAGATAGAGAATGGGACTCCACAGGGGAGTGTGTGTAGTCTACTCTGTTTTAATATTATGATTAATGATATTTTCTTAAATGTTGGCACAGACTTATCCAGATCATTATATGCTGATGCTGGTGCAGTGTGGAAGAGAGGCAGGAATAGAAATTACATAGTTCGGAAAATGCAGACTGCTATTAGTGAAGTAGAGGAATTGGAACATCGCTGGGGGGGGGGGGGGGTTTAAATTTTCTGTTGCAAAGACTCAAGCTATTTGTTTTTTTTTCAAAAAGTAATATTACACCCACAATTGATCTCAAGTTATATGGTAAATCTCTGAAACAAGAGTCAGTGGTAAGGTTTCCAGGCATGTGCGTAGACACAAGGCTAATATGGAAGGTGCATATGAATAAAATTCTTGGGAAATGTAAAAAATCCCTCAATGTGCTGAGGTGTTCAATTGGGGTGCAAGTAGGAGGTCACTTAAACAAATGTATATTGCTTTGATCAGAACTATTTTTGATTTTGGATGTGTTGCCTCATCAGCACTAGCTTGAGCTGGATTTTGAACTTTAATTGACTTTAAAGCCCCTAGTTAAAGTCCAAGCTCAATCATTGAGATTATGTTGTGCTGCTATTAAATTATCCCCAATCTTGGCATTACTGGTAGAAATGGGTGAAATAACTTTACATCTATGCAGGTTACAGTTGGGTTATCAGAAGAGGATATAAAGATGTTCATCCAGTATTGGTAACCTTAGAAGAGTGTTGGGAACAATGCATTTATAAGGTCTTCAGTTTTGGGTGGATGGGAAATAAATGGTCACAAAACCTTGGATTGCTCAGTGTGGAATAAGGTGCCAGTGTACTCCTTTCTGTCACTCCTCTGTGGGTTTTGCCTTTGTCTGAAGTTGATTTGGTTCTTCAGGAAAAGATCAAGATGAGAGTGATTGCATATTAGTGGCATAGCCAGGCAGATATTATGGCTTCTTACATATCTCCACAAATGGTTCAAAAGATCAATTGACGGGTCATTTTGGTGTTTCTGTCTATATTCCAAAGTTTCACGTGACTATTAAGAAAAGATTATCAAACAAAGCATCAGTATTCATATCTGAGTTTGCTATCATTTTCACCTTAGAATGGATCAAAGAAGTATGCCGTGATTATGTACAGTACTTTTGTGCTCTGATCCATTTTTGGTTTTGACATCTAATAAAACAGCTATTTCAAATTATTGGGCAGACATTCTTCTTGAGATTGGCCAACATCTGTTGAGGCTGCAGGGTCTAGGTGTGTGTATATATTTCTTATGAGTCCATGCTAACGTTGAGGTTGAAGGAAACGAGGTGGCAGATATTCTAGGCAGCACTGTTCCCTCTAAGCTGTGTGGGTGCATGGCAGCGCACAAACTGAAACACTCCCACACACGTAGCCTTTGTTGCTATGCAGCTGGAATAAACATAAATGAGAAAAAGTTTATGAAATGTGATTTTTCTCTGTTGTACAGTATTTCATTACATCCTTTCAATTCAGAAATAAAATCTTAATTGAAGATTTTTCAGTTTTCTTTCTAAGTATTCATAGTATACACTTTACAAAAAAAAAATTAAAGCGCCGCGTAAATTTCAGGCCAAGTAAAAATTTACTGCTCAGACAAATGGTTGGTCCATGCAGCTGTAAAAAAATTAGAGGGACTTGCTAGTCAAGCAATCAATGAAAATTAAGGATATAAATGAAATGGTGCCTTTGCATAAAGAGGAGGTTAAAACCATAATTCAAAAGCGCATTTGATCATTGTGGCAACAAATTAAGGATAAGGAAAAGAAAGGTTGCTACATATATAATTCAGATGGTGGGAACTCAACTGGGAGATTCGTGAGAAAGTAGGGAATAAGTTATACCAATGTGTTTACATATTGGACATATTAGGTTGAATATTGCTCAGAATTAATATGCATAATACTGGCATTTGTACAGAGCAGCATACAGTACACTGTTTGCAGCTCCTATGAGATGCAAAGTAAACAACTAATTGCTAATCTGAGATCTTTGGGACAGACATAGTTTAACTGGAAAGTTTGTTAAGATATCACTGCCATGTAATGTGTGTACTTAACTTTCTGAAAAGCATTAGACTTTTTGATATTTTGATTTTTGTTTGGTGGGGGTGGATTCAGTGGGCTTACTTCCTGTCTCTGCTCCACACTCCAACTCAGTAGATGGCGGTAATGCACCTCATGTTGGTCTGCCAACCGCTAATAAACTTTGCAAGAAGGAGAGAGAAAGTCACACGGCTGGGAGAGCTGGCAGCCGGCTGCACCGACGCTCCTCGTACAATTCCAGTTGCCTGTGACGCCAGAGAAGCGAGCGAGTACGTGACCTCGCCGCAAACGCTTCCTTCCGTGTTTTGGTGGAATCCCCGGCCGCGCGCCCGCGGAGCGAGCGAGCGAGGGAAGACGGGAGCGAGCAGGCGGGCGGAGCGTCGGGAGCGAGCAGCCAGGGAGAGAAAAAAAACTGCGGCGCAGAGCTGTGGGCAGCAACGAGAGCGGCAGTGGAGTCGTTGATATAAACAAAAATCAAACCCCCTCGGAGATATCCCTGATTAGGGACGCAGGTAGACAGAAGGAGAGAAGACAAAGGCTCCAGGCCCTGAAGTGGGGGAACGACGCTCACCAACTGCCGTCTTCTCCTTGCCCGTGTAGGTAGGCAGCCAATGTTATTGCCCTGCAAGCCTGCTTTGTCGCCATTTTGGCCCAGTGTTTGTTGTTATTATCATCGTGGGTTTCACCAGCCGCGTTACGCCGTCCTTCCCATCTATTGTCGTTGCATTTTATAACCAAACATACACTGCTGATTCTTTTTTACCCCCCGTTGCGCCGAGCCACCCGTGCCCAATGGAAGGTTATTCCAGTGTCAGTTTATTCGTGTTTTCTTTCATTTGTTTTGTGGCCTAAACTTACAGCTTGTGTTTGTTAGTCCACAGTTCCTATTTGTGTACCGCAAAGTGGATTGTTGGAAATCTACTTTACCATGTTTTTTTTTGACGTGGGATGTGGTTGCAGTTTATCTGTTCGGACTGGATCGGTAAAGATGGAACCTTTGTTTTGAGTGTCTTCCACTTACAGGCATTAAACAACGCAAATAATGTTTGAACGAGCCTGTCCCGTGTGTGGGTTTAGCTGTCCACGGCTGCCATTTCTGACAATGTGGAATATTATCTCTTCACGGCTACACTCTACTCGTGTGAAGGATCCTAAACCATCTATAATTTAATGTCGTATGTTTATATATCGCGTTATTCACTAGCATTGCAGACGTTATCAATTACAGATCAGTTTCTAATAATGTTTACGGCAACTCTTTAAGTTCTTCGTGGAAGTTTTAGTTTACTTTCTTTATCACCTTCTTCAGTGTCATGGATATGTTAACTTCAGTGGAGCCCAAACTGAAATTATTTTGCATTTCGTAATTTTTACCAATGTGAATTAATGACACAGTTTAGACACGAAGTTCATAAGCATTTTTATACTTGAAATATTAGTCTAATGGTCATTGACGTGTTAACATGAACAATTATGAATTTGCACATTCAAGTAGGTGTGCTTTATCACTCTGGCATCATTTCATAAATTTAGCAAGAAAATTCAAATATTTTCAGTTTATAGGCAATATGTTATACTCAAAGACATTCTGAGTTGTATAGAGAGACAGCAGTCTGGAATTTGAATCAACAGACAATATGCTGCTGAAACTTGGTTCTTAAATCTGCTAAGATGTATTCTAACGTCCCTTAGTATCTAATGATGAAAACATTTATGGAGTTTGCCTTTTCTCCTTTAGCCCCTTTACCCAGCAGTGAAGAGTTTTCATTCACTTAGTACATTGTTTCCAGCAGTTCTGTTTTGTATTCAATGCCTTCTATGCTCACTTTGATCGTCAAAACATGGAGAAACCATCACAGACTGGTGATTTCAGTGTCTGCGGCCGACGTGCGAGCATCCTACAGGAGGGTGAAGCATCTGGCCCATATAGGGTACCTGGTCAAGTACTGAGGACCTGTGCAGATCAACTGGCTGTAGTGTTCACTGAGATCTTTAACCTCTCGCCTCAGCAGTCTGAGGTACCCACCTGCTTCAAGCAGGCTTCAATTACACCGGTGCTGAAGAACATGGTGACTTGCCTCAATGTCAAGTATCCAGTAGCACATATCCACAGTGATGAATTGTTTTGAGAGTTTGCTGATGAAGCATCAACTCCTGCCTGAGAAGTGACTTGGATCTGCTCCAATTAGCCTACCAGCACAACAGATCCACAGCAGATGGCTCTTCACTCAACCTTGGAACATTTGGACAGCAAAGGTGCATACATCAGGATGCTTTTTATCTGCATTCAATACAGCTCTTTCATCCCCTCAAAGCTAATCAGTAAGTTTCAAGACCTTGGCCTCAGTACCTCCCTGTGCAATTGGATCTTCGATTTCCATCAGCACGGGTGTATGCTTAGT
This sequence comes from Hypanus sabinus, assembly GCF_030144855.1. Taxonomy (NCBI): domain Eukaryota; kingdom Metazoa; phylum Chordata; class Chondrichthyes; order Myliobatiformes; family Dasyatidae; genus Hypanus; species Hypanus sabinus. The sequence continues at coordinate 39,947,255 of NC_082716.1, read as the reverse complement.
CCCCTGCTCTACTTGCTTTGCACTTATGACTGTGTGACTAAGCACAGCTCCTGTACCATATATAAGTTTGCTGACAACACCATTGACATTGGTTGAGTCAAAGGTGGTGACAAGTCAGCATAAACGAGGGAAATTGAAAATCTGGCTGATTGGTGCCATAACAGCAACCTCTCACTTAAATGTGAGCAAGACCAAGGAAGTGATTATTGAATTGAGGAGGAGTAAACTGGAGATCTATGAATCATTTCTCATTGGGAGATCAGAGATGGAGAGGGTCAGCAATTTTAAATTCCTTCGTGTTATCATTTTGGAGGACTTTTCCTGGGCCCAGCATGTAAGTGCAATTACAAAGAAAGAATGACAGATCTTCTACTTCCTTAGGAGTTTACGAACATTCGGCATGATATCTAAAACCTTAACAAATTTCTATAAATGTGTGGTGGGGAGTACATTGACTGGCTACATCTCAGTATGGAAACACCAAAGCCCTTGAACTGAAAATTCTATAAAAAGTAGTGGATAGGGTCCAGTGCATCATGGGTAAATTAACCCCCACTATGAGCATATCTACATTGATCATTGTCACAGGAAAGCGGCGTCCATCATCAGGGATCTCCACCAACCAGGTCTTACTCTCTTCTTGCTTCTGCCATCAGGAAGAAGATACAGGAGCCTCAGGACTCACACCATCAGGTTCAGGAACAATTATTACCCCTCAACCAGCAGTCTCTTGAATCAAAGGGGATCACTTCCTTCAAATTCATATTCCCTATCACTAAACTGTTCCCACAACCTATAGACTCACTTTCAAAGACCCTTCTCACATTCTCAATATTTATTGTTTGTTTATTTTTTCTTTGTTCTTTGCACACCGGTTGTTCACGCTGTTGGTGCAGTTTTTCATATAATTCTGTTACAGTTATTCGATTTACTGAGTATGACAAAAGATAATGGATCTCAGGGTTGTATATGGTGACATGTGCTTTGATAATAAACTTGCTTTGAGCTCTACTTTGCAATCATTGTTGTGGGAGAATCGCTTCAGATTGCTCAAACTCTGGTTGGGATATAGCAATATACTAAAGCAGATTGATTAGCATTTTTTTTAAAGTTATTCTGGGATCTGTGGCATGAACTTTTGGTTAGACTTCTGATTAATAAGGTAACTACAAATGGGTGAAATTGCAAAACTGAATGGCTTAGAGAATTTCAGAAGGTGAAGTTCACAATTTACTAAAGTGTGTTCAATTCATAATGGAGGGAATAGTGAAATAAGGACACAATCAGAAAAGTGGAAGGTTACATGTTTCCTTGAGCAACCAAATCTAGTTAACATATCAAAACTATTTCTCCATTTCTTTCCCTCTTTATTTATTGTACATTGATCATCATCATTAATATATGCCATGTTGTATGATGGTCTTCCATCTGTTAACTCTAACCATGACCATGATTGTTCTTGGTAAACTTTCTACAAAAGTGGTTTACCATTGCCGCCTTCTGGATAGTGTCATCTTCTGGGCAGGTGGCCCCAGCCATTATCAATATTTTTCAGAGATTGCCAGCCTGGGGTCAAAAATCATAAAACCAGCACGTGATATGCACCAGGACTTGTGAGCCGCTGATATGACCATCCTCTACCTGCTCCCATGGCTTCAAGTGACACTGATCAGGGGACTAAGCAGGTGCTACACTTTGCTCAAGTGTGACCTGCAGGGCAGCGGAGGGAAGAGCGCCTTACACCTTCTTCAATAGAAACATATCTTCACCCCACCACACAAATTGTCCATTAACCACCCCTGATTTTTTTCAAAAGGCAGTTGTACCAATGGTAAGTTGGCATCAACATGTATCTTAACATCCAGCATATCTCAAAGTGTGGGAGGAAACTGGAGCATCTGGGCAAAATCCATGTGGTCATAAGAACAGCTTGCACATTTCATGAGACAGCAGCAGAGGTCAGAATCAAACCCTGGTTGCAGAAAGTGAGAAACAGCTACCATACCTCCTGAAGTGGGTAAAGGCATTTTATAAATTAATATTTTGATTTGCCTGATTTGCTAAACTGGACAGCATTGGAAGATTGTAAGATTAAAACAGAATCAGAATGAAAGTGGGGCTCAGCGTTGTCAACTTCAGAACAACATGGAAGATTCCCAGCCTGGGGTGTATGGACCCCTCGTTTAATGGTAGGAGTCCATGTAATAAAGTTGGAAACCCTTGGATTAAGTCTTGAAAAGTTGACCTTATTTAGATTAGGGCTTGGTGTCTAATTCAGAATATTTTGAGGGGGGACTTTTGAAGGCAGTCTAACGGAATGGTCTTGGTCAGCTCATTCAGAAGGATATTGCTATTCTCCACCTTAACCAACTGCTGATCAAACACAGGTGTGGAGAATTTCAGATTTGAAATAGTTGAGTCAAGAAATTTGTCTTCATAGTGTTAACAACAGTCAGAAATCCTACACACATCAGATCAGGACGAGCTATCTTCCTACAATCATCAGATTCTTGAGCTGACTTTGACAATTCTTATTTTAGCTCATTACACAATGGATTACCTCCTGCACTAACATGGACTTTTCTCCGATTGTGTCTGTTTGATATTGAGTATTGTTTGACCAAGATGTCTGTGATGTTGCTGCAAGCACATTTTTCATTATACCTGTGTCTCACTGTAATTGCGCAAATGACAATAAACTTGACTTGACTCCATTGCCCTTTGACTTTGTCCCTGATTCAAGGCCCCAGAGCTTTTAAACCTACCCTTTTCAAAATCTTGCAAATCAATCAAATGATGGAAGGAAAGGGAGTTTCAAATATAAGAACCTCTCATTATTCTAAATTTCATGATCCAATAGACTGTTGAAAGTTTCCAAAGCAAGTTAAACCTTTCCTGAGCATGGAGACCAAAATTTCACCAGACATGCTGATGATAATAACTTGATTCTGTTTCTGAATTGCATTCCAGAAGTAGTCTCACCCTAGTGTTGTATGTTGTACCAAGATTGCAGTAAAAGATAGCATGCAATTTGCTTTACTAATTATTTGCTATTCTTGCATACCAACTTCCTGAATTATTTTGAACCAGCATACTGAGTTCATTCTGTTTGATAACATTCATTGATTTTTATTTCATCTTTCTATTCCTCACTGAATAATTTCACATTTTGCCACATACCTGAACTGTTATAGCCAGCTTATTTCATATTCCCAATAAGTTTTGCAAGCTCTTCCCCATAGCTAATTGTTCCCACTTTATTTTGAATTATAAGTAAATGAAGTTCCTTTGTAATTGTCCTTTTGATCAAAGTTAATGAAAACAGTAAATATCTTGTGGACTCTGGTAATCCTTTATACACCCAATTATAAAAATCTACCCATTAAAATAATCTATCCCCCCTCTCCCCATTTTACATTATCAAGTTGGGCAGTGTGAGCAAGGAGGCCTTTGCTGGGTTTCCTGCGTTGAGATTATTTCCCTATGTGTCTTAGTCACAAGAATTTTTATTTCTAGGGGTGGTTGTCACAGAGTTATAGAAGAAATGGGCCCTTCAGTCCATCTACTCCATGTTAAGCTACTAATTTGTCCAGTCCTATTGACCATAACCCTCTCTATCCCTCCTGTCCATATACCTATCCAAATTTCTCCTAAATGTTGAAATCGAACCTGCATCCACCACTTGAACTGGAAGCTTTTTCCACTTTCACCACGCTCCAAAGTGAAGGGTTCCCGCCCAACATCAGTAGAAAAAGCCTGCATGCACTTACCCAATCTATATCTTCATAATTTTGTATACTTCTATTCAAACTTCCCCCAATCCTCTGCATTTCCCATTTTGCTCTTAATATTCCTTTGGATTCTCCTTCACCTTGACTGCTAGAGCAACTTCATGCCTTCTTTTAGCCCTCCTGATTTCCTCCATTGTTCTCATGCATTTCTTAAACTCAAGTACCCCATTTGTTCCTTCCTGCCAATACTTGCTATGCACTTCCTTCTTCTTAACCATGGTGTTAATACCTCTCAAAAACCAAGGTTCCGTAAATCTATTAACCTTGCCTTTTATTCTGTCAGTAACATGCAAACACTGCACTCTCAAAATTTCACTCTTGAAGACCTTCCACTTACCAAGAACACCTTTGCCTGAAAACAACCTGTCTCAATCCAAAATTGACAAATCCTTTCTGATGCCATCAAAATTGCCTTTTCTCCAATTTAGAATCTCAACCTGAGGACCAGAGCTATCCTCCACCATAATTATCTCGAGACTAATGGAATTATGATCACTATATGCAAAGGTGTTCCCCTACTACATAAACTGTCGCCTGCCCAATTTTATTCCCTAATAGAAGATCTACTCTCCAGTTGAGACCTCTTATGTACTCTTATGAATCTTTTCTGAACGCATTTAGCAAACTCTATTCCATCCAGCCTTTTTGTTGTATGGGAGTCCCAGGAATATGCCAAAAGTCAAAATCATCTACGATCGCTATCTTATGTTTGTTGCAACAGTCTGTGATCTTGCCACAAATTTGTGTCTGTAAAGTCTGCAGACTGTTGGGTGGTCTATAATATAATCCCATTAACGTGGTTGTGCCCTTCTTACTCCTCAGTTCCACCCATGCAGACTCAGTAGATGAGCTTTCCAGTCTGTCCTGTCTGAGCACGGCCATGACATTTTTCCTGACTAGTAATTCCACCCCTCAGCCTTTAATCCCTCCTCTTTCATGTCTAAAACAATACAGCGGCAGAATATTGAGCTGCCAGTCCTGCCCCTCCTGCAACCAAGTCTCACCAGTAGCTACAGTGTCATAATTCCACATGCTAATCTATGCATTAAACTCATCCACCTTTCGTACAATACTCCTTGCATTGGAAAAATACACAACTCAAACCATTAGTCCTACCACACTCAACCTTTTGTTTCCTGACTTTTATTGTAGGCTTAACAAAATCTTACCCTGTAACCACTCCATTATCTGCTCTGGTGCTCTATTCCCACTCCCTTGTGGTCAACAACTCTCATTTCCACGTGAAACATGATTGTTATATTTCTGAGGGCCTGAAGAATCAATGTTATGATAGTAGTTTGTTGGTTAGATCCTTTTATTGTATTTGAGTGAACATCTGTGTATATTTGTATCTTGCAAGCATTCCTGCATATTCTTTAACCTCTGACATGATGTGCACTCTCCCCTGCACTCATTAAACCTGCCATATCATTTATCTGGATGTTAATGTAAACATAATATCATACAATGAGTAAGTTTTTGATGAGCTGTGGCATTTTCTTGAAATATCTCTGAAAGATCTGTTCAAAATTTAATTGCTCTTTGTGAAACCTCCTTATGCACAAATTGGCTCTTTTGTTTGTAAAACTGACCATTTATTAAAAACAATTAACTGCGAATGACATTTTGTGAAGACATAAAATATTATGTTTCCATGTCTTCCATCCTTTGAATGTCAAGACACATTTTCTTTTCATCAATAGATGCAGGTGCAATATTTAGATTATGATGTACATGGGAGTCCTCTTCAATTTTGATGTGTGTTTTATCAGGCAGACTAAGTTAGGACATATTTAATAGAAACAATTACATCATATCTCTTGATTGTCATTGATTCCATTGTTATAAAATAACATAATGCTTCGTTTACATCACCAGTAATTCGTGGGCTTTGGTTAGGTTCAAGTCTCCAATCATAATTTTGTTCCTGAAATGTACGTCCAATTCTATCAATGCTAACAAGGAAATAAGAATACATGTTTTGCAAAGCTTTCAACCTGAACAAAATATGAGAAGATTCAAACTCAAAGGCTTGACTGTTGTGGGATCACATTAAGTTGCTTCTGAGATTTTTTTTGTATTAAACTATCAATAGGTACATTTAATGTCAGAGAAATGTACACAATATACCCTGGAATTCTTTTTCTTTGCAAACATCCACGAAAACAGGAGTGCCCCAAAGAATGAAGGACGATTAAATGTTAGAACACCAAAGTACCCCCACGCACATATGACTTTACTGCAATAAAATTATGGATGAATGGTAAGTAGCAGCTGCATCATGCCTTGATTCTGTAATGCTGGCTTTTAAAATTGTATAACAATTCTGCTTTAATTTATGACAACTTGAAGATGCCAACAACATTGGATTTCTGACCATATCCTTAAGAAATGGTTTGTCCCTTAATGTTGTAATAACAATGGTTTCATTTTGTCAAATGAAAATTTTTAAAAAAGCTGCAGATGCTACACATTTGAGAAACAAGTAGAAAATGCTGGAAACACTCAGCAAGTCAGGCAGCATCCACTGAAAGAAAAATAATTTTTGTGTACAAGATCTTTGTTCTCTCCTAATTTTGCCAGACTTGCTGATTGTTTTCAGTATTTTTGTTTCTCTTTGTCATAGGAGGAAAGTTTTGATTTTCTTTTAAACTCTACTTGTTTCAATGTTTTTTTCCTGAAATACTTAACGAGCAACTAACTACAGCAGTGATCTCTTGTGACATTAGGAAAGGGGCTTACCTAGAGATTTCATTTCAGTGCCAGTTTCTTTTCGTAAACTAAAGCAGTTGTGCATTTTAGGTAATCTGTCAGTTCCTCTACATGTAAGTTCATAAATTTTAGTAATGCATTACTTTTTTTCCCCATAATTTTTTGATGTTGGTCTTTTCCATGATATCGCTGAATTTCATTGTGTGATAACTGGCCATTGATTTTGAATGTAACTGAGGTGTGATTCTGCTTTTCTTAACGAGATGAAAGGTCACAAAATTCAGTCTATGAGCTTCAATATCTTTTTGAATCTCAACTTTGATAAACTGAAGTTTGAATGTTTTTCAGTTTACAGGCAATCCAATGCTGTTGGGAGGGGATTGTGTTCCTAGAAAATGATGTGTATAAAGATTTTCAGTGAGGCAAAGCCATGTCATCTTGCATGCATCAAGAAACATGAAAAAAAAATTCCAGATGACAGTGCATTTTATACTTTTCCCCCCACTTTTTTTCTATGTGAGAAAGCATTTTATACTCACAATTTTAGGTAGTGATTTGTGAATTCAAATTTCTGTAAGGGGTTCATCAGTATTCAGTCACTCCTGTTTTTGGCATAATGTCTTACTCTTTTTGTTGTTTAATTCTAGCTTATCTCTGCTTGCTTTCAATGGAGTTGAGTTTCTTATGACTATTCTCTGATTTCATGAAGTTAAAATACTTGTTACTGTTTAGTTACATTTTTAGATATATTTAGTTCCATAATATCGAAGCACTGAAAGAGGACCTTTTGCACATTGAGTCTTAGTTGACTCCCAGCAGAACAATGGCATTGATCCAGTTTCTCCCTTTTATTTCTCTGTAACCTCTCTTAGTTTCACAGTGACAATATATGTCTCTCCTTTTCCCCCTCCAACCCCTTCTCCACCTTTTATCCTGCCACCAACAATACGTGTAATATACCCAATCAACCTTGGATGCAATCCAGAGCCCATGGAGGAATCTGCAAACTCCACAAAGAAAAGGTCTAGATTTGACACTGGTAGCTATAGAGTACTTATGGTGCTTTATGGTGTGTCATTGTGTCATCCATAGTATTTTTAGTGTGATTTGGGTCACTGGTTTCTAAATAACTATTCACTTGTTAATAGTTGATGGCCTGTTGACCGATTGCTAGTAATGCTCCTTGGGGAACATAACTGATCAATGCTTTTCTAAGCAGTTTAAAAATTTTAAAAATGACCTGGTCAGTAGACTTATTTCATTTGTAAAACATTTCAGAAAGACTAGAGGAATGGACAAAGCAACAGTAAATTCTATTTGATGGGTAAATGAAAGTCTTGTGACTCTTCTGTCCTTGGTTCACAGTTCTCTAACCTGAGCTGCGGGTCCAGTCATAATTTGAGGAAAGATTAAACAGTTTCCGCTTAGTTTTTTTGTATGTATCATGAGCATCTCAAGGTGGGACGCAATCATTGATTGAGAGATCCTGGAATATATTTTTTGCATTCATTCATTTACAAGACTAATTGTGTTTGTGGAAGGTTGATGAGGTTCATGCGATAGATTTCAGCCATAATCTGAAGGAATATGAAGACTTATGCTTGTAATTTTATGTGTTGTGAAGTGATGCATATGAACACAGACAACTTGGAGATTTGAATCTATTTGTAAGAGGATTGAAGAAAATGAAGTGAAAAGGCAGAGATTGGGTTGGGGCAGTGGAGCCTGTGAAAAGATAGAAGCAAACATTGCACTGTTTTTTAGATCATTACTTGATAGCAAGTGTGACAGTCTGGTATTCTAGAGTGAGGACTAGAAAACAAGATGATCAGTATGGAGTTGTTCACTAAAGAGCAAGGGATATCTATCATTAAGGATCCCATCACTTCAGACATGCCCTTTTTTTTGATAGCATCAGGAGGAGGTACAGGAGCCTGAAGAAACACATTGTGTTTTAAGAACAGCTTCCCTTTCACTATCAGATTTCTGAATGGGAAACAAACCAACTCATGAACACCACCTCACTTTTTTTTTGCAGCCTTTTGCTTATATTATGTATATATTTGTGTGCGAGTGCTTATGTGCGTATTGTGCGTACATCTTTTTGTGTGTTTCTATACATAGACTGGATTCAGGTTAATTGAGATGCATCTGGACTAGTGTACTTTGACCAATTAAGCAGGTGCTCCAATCAGCCCGAGTTTCATGGAAATAGTTAAAAAGCTATAAAAAAATGATAAACTACTGTATAAGAGTTGCAAATTATCTAAAATGAAATACAGAACAAATTTTAATACCGCCAATGCTATTACGGTGCGATAAAATTTTACATTACTTCCTTCAGAGGTATTACTGGAGGAATTTACTGATGTGAATGGGGTGTCCGAGTTGGTAGTGAAGGGGCTTGTCATGTCCATTCTGGGGAAGCTCACTCACCTTTGGAGACACTCGGCTCTCACCTTTGGCTTCAAGTAGCTATTCGCATGCGACAATGGATACCCCGGTGAAATAGGGGCATGCCTGTTCTTCTAGCATGTGAAGTCAGCTCCGATGGACTTGGTGGATAAAATCAACATGGCCAAGAATGTAGTATGGAAAGGCACAGAAGGAGTTATGGTTATCCATTGCAACCAAGGAAGACCCCAGTTTGAGATGACAACTTGTACCACTGGACCTGGACTTCCAAAGCTGGGCGAGTGGTAATGTCCACTTTAAAAACTCTCCCACACAGGTTTCACTGTCGTTGTTGGATACAGTGGACAACCAACATGCTGCCGTGTTCTTTTGACTATAAATGAGCAAATTTAGCGCAGATACCTAGTGCAGATAATGGATTGCCTTCACACAATGCTTTTGATGATTGCATCCACCAAATCTTCATTTTCATTGTAACATTCAATATGATTGTCAATACCTTCAAATTCTTTGTAGTTCCTAACTTGTTGAAATAATGAAATTGTTCCATTTTCACTCCTGGTCATTTCGGGGGTCTCCAATCCGGAATGCTTAAAACTGCAGTCAGCAAAACAATTCTGAATTGTCTTGCTGCTTATTTCTCAACATCAGTGACAAAAATCACTGACAAAAAAAAAATGATGCTATTAAGCAGCACAGTGACCCAAAATAAATAAAAGGAATCCTGGCTATTCTCAATTGTAAGCATTGTTCCAAATGGATTAATTACTGGGAGGGGGACAGGGGGAGGGAGAGAGAGAGAGAGAGAAAGATAGGTCTATATAGAGAGAAATACTGCTGTACAAAAGTCATTGGCACATATATAAAGCTGAGGTGCCTGAGACTCTTGCATGGAACTGTACTTGTCAATGTGGAGTGGAGAACGAGTTTGTAAATCCAGTGGGAGCAAAGGATGTTGTGAATGGTGAGGGTTGAGCACCTTGGGAGGTGCAACAGGTGACAGGAGTGACGGGGTGGGGAGTGGCGCAGGTGCAGACGCACCCAGCCCTGAGACACAGGTAAGGTCATTTGATTCCAGAGAATTGGTTTATTGTTCTTTATAGAATGTGTGTCTGGTGTTTCTTGCTCCCTCTAGTAAAGCTGATTCTGATAAGTTAGAAAGTTGTCAGGACAAAGTTGCGATACATACACATCTGGATAAAATCTGCTTTACTGAAAATGATTGAAACAATTGAATTGTGTTAACAGAACCAATCATTGATAATGGAGATAATGAATTAGATTATATCTGGAGTACTGATCAAATTTAATTCTCAAGGGTAACATTTTGAACTAGAAAATAATTAGAAGAAAGATTCCTTGTTCAAAGAATCTTAGCAATTCAAGCTAAAACAGACTGTGTTGATTTACTAAAGATCAGTACGAACTGGAAGAGATGTTATAGGGCAAAATAAAGTGAAATTTCATTTACCCACAAGTAACCTTGTTTGACCAGCTATATCTAGTAGTCAGCTATTTTTCTTGAGAGTCAAGAGCCCATTGAATGGATTGTTGTGACTTTGTGACTTGCATACTGAACATTGAAGCAATGAAGATAAAGTCAGACTGGTTCTCAATTTGGAAATTATATTAATTACATGATAAAATTGTGGTATAGCATGGGGGAAGGATATTTTGTCCATATCTCTGCCAGCCCATTAAAACAACTATCCATTTGGACCCGTTGTGCTGCCTGTTATTTGTTACTTTTCAGTTTTATTTCTTTTGTATGTGTTCTGTTCTCTTTTGTATATATTAATATGGAATCTGTTTTCTGTTTATTTCAGACTGACAATGCTAATAAAAATACTTCAGCTTTCGCTTAGGTTTTCCAGTTGGATTACTGTTCTTCTTGGCAAATTTAAGAATTATTCCTTCACAACTTTATTCATACTCTGCATAAAGTTGAATGTCTCTTAGTCTTCCCATAGTCTTAACTACTTAAAAAAGAACAATCTCTCCACAAAAATGAAGTTCTTTATGGTGAATAAATTTGGTAAATATCTTCTGCTCCCTCTGTAGGGTATGAATATACTTTAATCAGTGTCCAGATTGAACTCTAGACACCAAAAGAATAACAAAAATATAACTGCTTATTGTAAATTATTTGTCTTTCAAAAGCCACAGATCAATTTCATTTTTTAAATCAGTTTAGCTTGTTTTGCGGCTTCATAAAATTGGAAGATGTTAATCATTGTTCTTGCAACTTTAAAAAATTGTCTTTCATCTATTTTTTTCCCCCTTTTATTCCCAATTTTAACCCCCTAGCATTAAATTGTTTGCTGTAGTTTGGAAGTCTTCCTGCTGTTGCTGATTATGGTTACAAAATTTGTCATCTACTAACATGAACTTTTGCAGTGATTCTAATGTGATCACTTGTTTTGACCACTGAGTTTTACTGTTTTCACCATTCTGAAAACAGGAATTTACCACAATGCTCTGATTTTTGTCTCAGCCAATCATGCTTAAATTCTTAAATTCTACAGACTTAAAAATTGTTGATAAATTTACTTCACGAAATCCTAACGGGAAGTATAGACATTTCAACATGTGTAGTCAAAGATGCTGACAATGTCATTCCTCATGGTCTGCTATTTTGCAGTCATTTCCTTTGGTATTGAGGCAAATTAATTGAACTGATGTGAACATTAAAATATTTAAAACCTGATCTTATTGAAATAATCCCCGCAAATATTAGATCTTGTTAGAAATCAAAATGAGTTTTTCATGGTGTGCTGAGCTGGACTAAAAAAAGTATACAGTACAGTTCCCTCAAATAGATAAAGGTTTTTAAAAAATATATCATAACACTAATTCATATAGTGGTCAAATTTCTATGGCCTAGTTTTTCTTCAGTGCTTTATAAAACACTGTAGGCAACTTATCAACATTTTAGCTGATTTTGCTGAGGAGGCATAGTATGATTGGCTACTCAGTCGCCAGCCTATCATAGATGCCAGATGACCAACTAATTGCTGAAGTGTGCATGGCCACAACACAGTGGTTATTTACAAATGTTATTCTTTCCCCACTAATCACAAAATGCGGATCTTCACTGTCTTCAAATTTATTGATTCTAAAGAGCTTTGGTTTTGGTCATCAGATACTTTTTCTTTAATAAATGGATGTAATCTTGCGTTTTTCACCAAAGCAGCCATTAATTTTGGACCTGTTTGAATAATCTCAAACTTTCTACAATTTGAATTCCTTTAAGTTTTTTTTGGGGGGGATTTCTGTGTAGCAGGAGATGATGTACATGCAGGAATTTTGGGGTATTTTTGTATGATGTTTCGGATATCATGCAGTTTTGTCATTGTTCATATTCGAAGGCTTGAAGCTCTACTACGTAGATGTAACTATCGGTTTTACTTCAAGGTAATTTCCTGTTCTGGCATATTCATAAAGACCAGGCAAATGACTCTTTCTTGACTTGAGCATGGACATTTATATGGGAATAAGAGTCATACGACCTGGAAGCAATCCCTTGGGTCCAATCATCTATTCCAACCATGGCGCCATTAACCTCAAAGCAATATCCCTGCCAAACTGTAGTTCACATATCCCTTACCTTAATGGCATTGGTCAATGGCATTAAAGAGGTTGGGAGCCCCTACTCTAAACTTTTCCTCTCCATATACTTATGCAGATATCTTTAAAATGTTCATTCATAAACAAGAGAAAATCTTCAGATGCCGGAAATCCAAGCAACACATGCAAATTGCTGGACGAACTCAGAAGGCCAGGCAGCCTCTATGGAAAAGAGTACAGTTGACGTTTTGGGCTGAGACACTTCAGCAGGACTGGAGAAAAAAAAGTTGAGGAATAGATTTAAAAGGTGGGGGGAGGGGAGGGAAAACACAAGATGATAGGCGAAACTGGTGCGGGGGAGGTGGAGAGGTGGTTGTGCTGGGAAGTTGATTGGTGAAAGAGATGCAGGGCTGGAGAAGGCGGAATCTAATAGAAGAGGACAGATGGCCATAGAAGAAAAGGGGGAGGAGAACTAGAAGAAAGCGGTGGGCAGGCAAGGAGGTAAGGTAAGAGAGGAAAAAGTGGATGGTGAAAGGGGGGATTACCGGAAGTTTGAGAAATCGATGTTCATGCCATTAGGTTGGAGGCTACCCAGAAAGAATATAAGGTGGCGTTCCTTGAACCTGTGTGTGGCCTCATCGCAGCAGTAGAGGAGACAATGGATTGACATATCGGAATGGGAATAGGAAGTGGAATTAAAATGGGTGGCGACTAGGAGATTCTGCTTTTTCTGAAGGATGAAGTGTAGGTATGGGATCTCCCCCTTCTCTAACTTTGTAACTCTCACCAATCAACTTTTTACATCACCCCCACCCCCTGATTTCACATTTTGCCTTGTGTTCGTTCCTCCCCTCCCACCACCACCACCTTATTCTGACTCCTCAGCTTTTTTTCTCCAGTTCTAGTGAAGGGCCTTGGCCCAAAACGTTGACTACCATACTCTTTTCCATAGATGCTGTCTGGCCTGCTGCATTCCTCCAGCGTTTTGTGTGTGTTGTCTTGAGAATGTTATTATTTTGAAAAAGAAAGGAAATAAACTAACTTGTTTTGCAGCTATGTTCTGTAATCTGATATTTTCAGGGGAAAATACATTTTTAAATGAAAATTGACAAAAGACAAAACTTCCAAGTTTCTAGGGGATTACTGGCCTGATGTGCCTGCCTGGAAATGCCCGTACTAACACGTATACCATGCGTTGATGCAGAAGCTCTGTATTACCAGCCTTCAACATGCCACCATGTATGGTCTGAGTAGAAGATAAAAGTTGATAAAGCCCTTGTCTTGAAATTTCCTTTTGTCAGACAACAAAACTAAGGCCAAGGCTTAGCATATCCCAAAGCTCTTGTTGACTTTTAACAGTTTGTTTCTGATACGTGGTGAAAGTTATAACCGGAAGATAAAATAAATAATTAAATATTTGGAAGGAATGCCTGAAACAAAATATAACATTCAAGTCGTATAGAAAAAATTTAGATAAGTAATTTGTTTTCAAAAATGTTACTTTGAAATTCCCATTGAAATCAATGAAGTCTCAGATTCATTGCAGGATCTTATTTATAAGAATGGAAATGATTGGCAATTGATATGACTTAAGGCTGGGAAATCTTAGTAAAATTTCGACACACACAAACATAGACTTTTAGATCTTCTATGAACACATAGGTGCACTCTGACCATAAGCACTTCCATAATCTTTTTCTAGCTCTCCCTTAATACATTCCCACATGTCAATTCTTTCCTACCTTTTAACAGCTGATTCTTTTGAGTCTCCATATCGCTGCCCTTCTTCCCGCAGTTCCCTCCCTCCTTCCCATATCCTCACTTAGGCTTTTTTCTGTCATTTTCTTGCTCCCTGATTGTCTTCTCCATTTGGCTGCATACTTGAGTCTAGGAGTGAGGCCTTCCAAGCTATACTGCTGCACCCTGATTGCTGATTAGTGCTGCTCAAGTGCACGCAAAGTCCTTGCAGCTGTGCTACTCAGAGTTTGCGGCCCAGAACTGCTGAAATTCCCTGGAATATCTTGAGAATTGTTAGATTTTCATCCACATCTGCATTTTTAGCCCCCACTTTCCATCCGACCCCCTTGCTGCCCAATGTCAGTAGATCAGTGATTCTGTGGGTGTGTTGTTAGCTCTCGCTGCATGATCTGGATGAATGAGGGCAGTATATCATACAGTGGGACAAGAGATGAGTGGGAGCATCTCATCAGTCAGCATGCACAAAAGAACCATAGCTTTTTCTTTAACCAATGCACTGATATTTTGCGGTACTGTTTTTAAATGCATGGGACTTCTCTGTCCCATGCGATTCTCCTGAATTCTATGCATAGAGCACGATTTGGTAACTTTTTCATGTGATTTTCATGGATCTGTGCTGTTTAACTTCACTTTATACAAATGAGTTATTACAAAATGCTTTTGCCTTTTTTAAACATGTCAAATGAAAGCACCACTTGCTAATTCTTTTTGTGCTTGATATCTTAAATAATGCTTAGTTACATAACATACACTTCATAGTGACATGATTGAACTGAGTAGTTTTATCTTAGATCAATAATTGAGAAAATGATAAAATCAATAATTGACAGCTGACTTGAATTGCTAAAACACAGGTGATTTTTATTTAAGGAAGGAACCTTAAATAACATTAGCTCAGCCAAAGCCAAGCGATTTATATATGTTAAAAGGACCACAATTTTGAAATTTAGGACAAGTGTGTACTTTGCAAGTTGTTAAAGAGAAATGTTACTTCATGAGGATGCAGGTAAGATGGTAGAATGGACAGGTGTGTGTTGGCATGGCAAAACAAGTAATTCAAAGTATGGGATTCAAATAAATAATTATTTTTTCTAAAACCTGTAAATATCAGAACTTTACCTTAGATGCTGATCAATATGCACACTCAATACTGTCTGCTCTGCTCCTAGTTTCCAGATGACATTCTTTGCCTCCCCACCCCCCGGCTGATTCGGAGCTACATCGCACATTGGACATGGGGATCTGCACTTAAAAGATCCTAGCGTCTTTCTGTTGCTCACTGGCTCTCAAAACCTCCAAATAGTTTTAAATGTTTGTAATGCTTCTAATGGATGTGATAGAGGTGACGGAAATGCAGCAACATTTGAAATAAATTTACATAATCTATAAAAATTATTTGAATGTAAATAGTACTTAATAATTAGCAACAGTGAAGTATTTAAAACATTTATCTGTACTTTCTTCACAAGCAAATTAATAGAGAGTGTTCATACACCAGCAGCCCCCTCACCCTTCACCCCCCAAATAAAGCTGAGAATTGGGAGTGAGTAACCTGAGTGCCTCTCTTCACCAAGTCACTGCTTCATTGTTGACTCACTGGTCAGTCTAGCATTGGAAATGGCAGTGGCAAGTGATGTACTGGCAAGTGATCTTCATGTCATTGAATTTGAAGTGTGGAAGTCTGAGATATCATGAGATGTGATTGGCTGATAGCCAATAATTTCCTTTTGCTGAGTGGTATTGTTTCATGATCAAGAGTAAAACAACAAAAAAGGGAATTAGAAAAAATGCGCCTTGCTTGAAAAACACCACAAAGTACAAGTTTGCCAATTGCCAGTTTGAATCTGAACTTAATAATGGAGAAGACCCATGATTTCCCCTTTAAGTTTATGTAAATTATTTAGTTATACAGGAACATGAACAGCAAAATGCTGGAAATGTGAATTAAAAAGAGAAATAACTGAAAAACTGAATAGGTCATGTAGCATCCTTGGAAAGAGAAACAGTTAATGTTGCAGGTCTGGGACCCTTCATCAGAACTGACAAAGAGAGAAGTGGAGACACAAGAGGCTGCAGCTGCTGTAATCTGGAGCAAAAATTAAAATGCTGGTGTAACTCAGTGGGTCAAGCAGTGTCTGTGGAGGTAAAGGGCTGATTGATGTTCTGGGTCAAAATTTGATGTGGGATTTCGACTTGAAACATTGACCATCCCTTTGCCTCCGCACATGCTGAAACCCTCTAAGTTCCACCAGCAGTTTGTTGTTAGAGAAAAATGTAATAGTCTTGATAGCAGAGAGTGTGGAGAAGGGCAATGGGTAGAACAAAGGAAATTTTTCTGATAAAGTGGAAATAAGTGAATAAAATTATGTGGTATTGGTGGGGGGTAGGGGGAATAAACCTAATAATGTTATTGCTCAAGGGAAAATCTTGCTCGCATTTCTCTTAACAGTTTAGAGCGATATTTAACAGATCCCAAAAGAGAACAGTAGAGTAAAGCTCTAAAACATCGGGTTCAATGCTACAGTCAGAGAAAATCAGAGGGAAAGTCAGCAAACACAAAGGTTCATTAGGATTGATTCTTGGTTTGATTACTATTAAATCATGTATGCTTAATTGCTCTTGAATCAAACATGTATGTCATTAGTGCAATATGTAAGAATTGAATAATGCATTCATATACACAATACACTAACAGCTCAGAGGATTTTGAATTAGGAACTGAATAGCTTTTGTGCAGAATAAATCATGAGTGACTTGTTCTGGTAACATGCACATTTATGTAACTTGTGCTTTTGAACTTCCTATGGATGGTTTATCGATTACTGTATTTAATTTATAAATACAGTATATTCAGTTTAATTGGGACACATCGGGACCAGTACATTAAATGGCTGTCTCAATTAGCCAAAGTTTCATGGAAATTAGTTGAAGGGGTATATTAAAAAAATGCTAACTTGTGTTTAAGTAATAAATTATGTATTTAAATGAAATACAGAATAAATTGCATCACTACCAAAACTATTTCAATACTAGAAAATTGTGTTAGTTCTGAGTAGTTATGGACAGAGGAGTTCATTCAGTGTATACTAATGTGTTCTTTTGATTGACTGTAAATGAGCAAAATCAGTGCAGACACTTACTGCAGATAGTGGACTGCTTTCACACAGTGGTTTTGACGACAGCATCTTCCAAATCTTCAATTAAGTGGCATAATGTCCCAAATAAATGAGGAGAATCAACAGCTATTTTCTCAGGCTATGTTCAGGCTACACCGGATAAATCCGTAACTGAAGCTTTTTCTCTTTGTTTTTACCCTTCGTCCATGGCATTTTCGTCCCCGGAAACTGGAGATTTTCAGAAACACTCTCCAGGGTGTGTAATTTTGAAAACGCCACTTGGCTGGAGCAGTGTGGACGGGGTAACTGGAGAAATCGAAAAATGCTGTCATGACTTGCCGGATCAGATTGTGACAGCAGCACGCCATTTCATTGTTTTCTTGAACGCAACCTAACAGTTTCAGAACAGATGGCAACGAGACTGAAGCCAGAAGAGTCAGAAATGTACTCACCAAATACTTTGACCCATAACTTACTGAATAAATAAGTATGCTCACTTTGCTCTGTTTTCTGCCCTTGCTCATATGAAGGTGGTTTACCTATTTATTACCTATTTACTCTGACAATAGATGTGTAACAGCCTAATGTAACATTATATGGAAATACAAGATATACTGATGCAGACGTGTTTTATGCATTTAAAAGGGACTTTATTAATGCAATAGAGTTTGTCAGTTTTTCAATGTTCGTCGTCAACTGGCTCATACTGTCCGTGAACTCCGTCGGTTGCCTGCATACGTTCCAGTATTTGATTTTTTTACTTTTAAGTCCTCCTGCGCGAGAGCCAACAGCTGTCTGTCTTTTAAGTTGTTCTAGTCTGTAACTGAACAAACGTGCACCATTTTTCATGACAAGATTCAACACCAAACATGTCGCTTGTTTTCGGTAGATGTGTCCTGTGCATGCACAGTAGGAGGAGATTCGCCAAAATCTCAGTTTCAATGTGGACAGAGATATTTTTTAAAACGCATAGTATGGACGCCTATCGTTTTTACGCGAAACCAGCGTTCTCAAAATTATCTGGACTAGTGTGGACGTTGCCTCAATCTGTTTTTGTTCTTTAGATTTGTCCCTAATCAGCGGCTTTCCTGATCAATTGATGGTCCAATTAACCAGAATCTATTGTATTTGCTAAACCGCTGATCCAATTGAGTTAGAAGAGAGGTTGACTGATAGGAAATGACATTACTGATTTTAGGTGAACTGCTGCCCTTATGGAAGGTGTTGCTGATGAAAGACTGGAGAAATGGATTCTATGTGAATCTCAGATGCTATTCTTTATTACCCATCAGTTAGTGTCCTTGTATATGCTATTGTCTTTTTCTTCCATCATCTTTGAATTGCTGACTTGGTTCCTGGGACAGCTTTGAGAAGTGTGTTTTGTTTGTAGTGGATCTATTTTTATATTTACATTCTGCCTGAAAAACTGTAGAGAAAGCATTTAACATGGACAAATAGTCCAGATTTGCATTTCCTGTTTGGCTCTGTTCTTGGACAAGCTGGAAGTTTATAATGAATTTCATGAAGTTCAATATGGCAAATTAGGAAAGTAATGATTTTATTTGTTCAGTTGCATTTTGAGCCGTTTTAAAATAATGGGTCATTGTTTATTTTAAAATTAATTTCATGCTCCATGCCATTTCTAATAAGCATGATTGGACGTTTAGCCACAGAAGTACAATACTGTGCAAAATTCTTAGGGACATAGATATGCCTAGGACGTTTGCACAGTACTGTAGTAATTTTATGTATTGCACTCTACTGCTGCTACAAAAAAAAACAATTTTCATGGAACACACACAAACTGCTGGGGGATTTTAACAGTAGAGGAAGCCATGGATAGACATATCGGAATGGGACGTGGAATTAAAATGTGTGGCCACTGGGAGATCCTGGGGGTCCTGCACGCATGCTGAGCTCGTTGACTTCATTAACTTTGCCTCCAACTTTCACCCTGCCCTCAAGTTTACCTGGTCCATTTCCAACACCTCCATCCTCTTTCTTGATCTTTCTGTCTCCATCTCTGGAGGCGGCTTATCTACTGATATCTACAATAAACCTGCAGACTCTCACAGCTACCTGGACTACTACTCTTCCCACCCTGTCTCTTGCAAAAGTGCTATCCCCTTCTCACAATTCCTCCGTTTCCGACGCATCTGCTCTCAGGATGAGGCTTTTCATTCCAGGATGAAGGAAATGTCTTCCTTTTTTAAAAAAAGGGGCTTCCCTTCTTCCACCATCAACTCTGCTCTCAAACGCATCTCTCCCATTTCCCGCACATCTGCCCTCACCCCATCCACCCGCCACCCCACTCGGGATAGGGTTTCCTTTGTCCTCACCTACCACCCCACCAGCCTCCAGATCCAGTGTATAATTCTCCATAACTTCCACCACCTCCAATGGGATCCCACTACCAAGCACATCTTTCCCTCCCCCCCCCCTTCTGCTTTTCGCAGGGATCACTCCCTACTCGACTCCCTTGTCCATTTGTGCCCCCATCCCTTCCCACCAATCTCCCTCCTGGCACTTATCCTTGTAAGCAGAACAAGTGCTACACCTGCCCTTAAACTTCCTCCTTCACCACCGTTCAAGGTCCCAGACAGTCCTTCCAGGTGAGGCGACACTTCACCCGTGAGTCGGCTGGTGTGGTATACTGCATCCGGTGCTCCCAGTGTGGCCTTTTATATATTTGTGAGACCCGACGCAGACTGGGAGACCGTTTCACTGAACACCTATGCTCTGTCTGCCAGAGAAAGCAGGATCTCCCAGTGGCCACATGTTTTAATTCCACGTCCCATTTCCATTCTGATATGTCTATCCATGGCCTCCTCTACTGTCATGAGTAAGCCACACTCAGGTTGGAGGAGGAACACCTTTTATACCGGCTGGGTAGCCTCCAACCTGATGGCATGAACATTGACTTCTCTAACTTCTGTTAATGCCCCTCTCCCCTTCTTACCCCATCCCTGATATGTTTAGTTTTTTTTCTCTCGCTCTCTGCCCACCACTCTGCCTGTTCTCCATCTCCCCCTGGTGCTCCCCTCCCCCTTTCTTTCTCCCTAGGCCTCCCATCCCATGATCCTTTCCCTTCTCCAGCTCTGTATCCCTTTTGCCAATCACCTTTCTGGCTCTCAGCTTCACCCTACCTCCTCCGGTCTTCTCCTATCATTTCGCATTTCCCCCTCCTACTTTCAAATCTCTTACTATCTTTCCTTTCAGTTAGTCCTGACGAAGGGTCTTGGCCCAAAATGTCGACAGTGTTTCTCCCTATAGATGCTGCCTGGCTTGCTGTGTTCCACCAACATTTTGTGTGTGTTGCTTGAATTTCCAGCATCTGCAGATTTCCTCGTGTTTGCAAATTTCATGGAATATGTGAGTGATAAACCTGATTCTGATATTGGTCTCTATTGTGGACTGAGAGTGGGATGGGGCCAGGGAGAGGGGAATCGTAGTTGAGAAAAGGGGAAGGGAGAGGATAAGGAGCAGGAAGCACCAGCGAGACATTCTGCAATGATCAATAAACTGATTGTTTGGAATCAAATGACCTTGCCTGGTGTCTCAGGGCTGGGTGTGTCTTTACCTGCACCACCTCCCTGCCTGCCCCTAGCACTCTGCCAGCTTTCCCACATCCCTCCTGCCGTGCTGCACCTTTGTCATTGCCAATATCCTTTGCTCCTGCAGATTTACAAACTTATTTTTTGCTTCACATTGACATATATGGTACTGTACAAAAGTCTTGGGCACCCTAGCCTTATAAATGTGCCTGACTTTTCCACGGTACTGTAGCTTGTCAGTATTATTTCTCCATCACTTTAAGATCTGGTCATGAATCCTAACTCTTTTTTAAAAAAAAATCATTCATTTGTTTTGCAATGCCTTGTGTTAAATTCCTCAGCATACACATCACCAAGAATTTCATGTGGTCTGTACATACCAGCTGTGTGGTGAAAAAAGCACAACAGCGCCTCTTTCACCTGAGGCGGTTAAAAAAAGTTTGGTATGGGCCCCCAAATCTTAAGAACTTTCTACAGGGGAACTTTTGAGAGCATCCTGAATGGCTTCATCACTGCTTGGAATAGGAATTGTACTTCCCTCAATTGCAGGAGTCTGTGGAGAAGTGGTGTGGACAGCCCAGTGCATCTGTAGATGTGAACTTCCCTCTATTCAGGACATTTACAGAGATAGGTGCATAAAAAGGCCCTGAAAGATCATTGGGGATTTGATTCACCCCAACTACAAACTGTTCCAGCTGCTACCATCCGGGAAACAGTACCACAGCATAAAAGCCAGGACCAACAAGCTCAGGACAGCTTCTTCCACTGGGCCTTCAGACTGATTAATTCATGTTGATACAGTTGTATTTCGATGTCGTACTGTCTTGTTGTACATACTATTTATGATAAATTACTATAAATTGTACATTGCACTTCTAAAGGGAGGTGTAACATAAAGATTTTTACTCCTCATGTATTTGAAGGATGTAAGTAATAGTCAATTCAGTTAAATTCAATTCATGTAACTTTGTATACCTAGTAAGGTTTGACCCAGGGAATGTCAGGATTTGCATTTTAGTTTATCCTTGACTTTACACACAAGGGGACAAAATGGTATCAAAATGATGAAAATACAGAATAGCTCAGGATATTTTATACATTTTCAAGAGATGTTAATAAACTATTGGTTATAATGTGTTGTCAAACTGCTACAGATCATCTTGAGGATATGTTGCCATGCAGTGTATGGTGCGTCCGATGAAGTCCACATGATCCACAGCAGTGTCTTGTCTGGGCTGCTCTGACATAGTACATTCCGTGACAAATTGTTTCATGTCATGGAGTGCACAATGTTACCATAAGAAAAAGAAGTAGCTTTTTTTTAGCTTAACTTCATAAGATTTGAATAGAATACTGTTTAGATTATTGGCTACAGCTAAGAGATGGACAATATTCTCATTTAAATACTGAACCAATTAAGGTGACTGGATGCAATTGTTAAATGAGTATGAATAACTAAAGATTTTGCATTCAGTTAATTAAGTAAACTCTGGAATTGAAAAGCTGGTATCTCTTTAAATTTTCCATAAAGCTACTTCATCTGGTTCACTGCTTTTTCCTTTCATTATGAGATCAGAGAGCCTCAGCCTGGTGTAGTAAGTTGATATAGATTCACAGCAGTGTCATTGTTGGTTAACTGCCCTCTTTAATGGCTTATCAGATCAGTCAGCAGGAGGGCAATGAAGAAGGGAAGTAAATGCTGTCCTTTTGTAGATGAATTAAAAAATACTATTAATTTTTATGTTGGATGTTTGGATGCTGGAAATCCAAAGCAACACACAAAATGCTGGAGGAACTCTGCAGGTTAGATAGCATCTGTGGAAATTTATGAACAGTGGACATTATGGGCTAAGGCCCTTCTTCAGGACTGGAGAGGAAGTGAGAAGACACTAGAATAAATATTTGGGGGGAAGGGAAGGAGCACAGCTAGAAGGTGATAGGTGAAGCCAGGTGGGTGGGTAAGGTAAAGGGCTGAAGTGGAAGGAATCCGATAGGAGAGGAGAGTGGACCATAGGACAAAGGGAAGGAGGAGGCAACCCAGGGGACCTAATAGACAAGTGAGAAGAGGAAGAGGCCAGAGTGGGGAATAGAAGCAGAGGGAAGGGGTAGGGAATTTCTTTCTGTCACCATAAGGAGAAATCAATGTTCATGCTGTCAGGTTGGAGGCTAACCAGATGGAATATGAGATGTTGCCAATTTTGTCCTCTTCTACTTCGAAGAGACCCGTCATAAATTGGAGGTCCACTTTGTTGAGCACCTCCACTTCATCCACCAAAAGCAGAATTTCCCACTGGCCAACCATTTTCATTCCTATTCCCATTCCGACATGGTGGTCTGTGGGTGCCTCTTGTGCCATGATGAGGTCACTCACAGGGTGGAGGGGTAACACCTCTTATTCCGTCTGTGTAGCCTCCAACCTGATGGCACGAACATCGAGTTCACTTACTGGTTTTAAAAAAGGTACCCCCCTTTCCTCTTTTTCTTTTCCCCACTCTGGTCTCGTACCTCTTCTCACCTACCTATCACTTATCCTTGATGCCCCTTCTTCTTCCCTTTCTCCCATGGTCCTCTCTCCTGTTGTATCAGATTTCTCCCACCTTTTCTTTAACCACCCACCTGACTTCACCTATTGCCTTCAAGCTAACCTCTTCCTTCTTCTTTCGCCCCCCCCCCACCCCCACCCCCAACCTTCTGGCATCTTCCGCCTACTTTTCAAGTTCTGAAGAAGGGCCTCAGCCTAGTGTGTGTGTGTGTGTGTGTCTCTGTGATTACTCCATATTGAGGGGTCAGCAGCAGAAAGGATGAGCTGCTTCAACTTTCTGGGTGTCCACTGGGCCCAATACATTGATGCATTCAGGAAGAAGGCATACCAGTGATTCTACTTCATTCAGAATTTGAGGACATTTAGGTGTCACCAAAGACTGTTGGAAATTTATATAGATGTACAGTGAAGAACACTCTTTCTGGTAGCATCACAGCATGGTTTGGTGACTCCAATCCACAGGATTGCAGACTTGGCTAGCTCCATAACAGGCACAGCTCTCCCCGCCATTGAGGACATCTTAAACAGGCCATGCATCAAAAAAGTGGCATCCAAAATTAACAACCCTTACCATCCTGGACATGCCGTCTACGTTACTACCAAGGGAGGAGGTACAGGAGCTTGAAGAGACACTCCCTGCGATTTAAAAAAAAAAGTTTCTTCAGCTATGTCATCAGACTTCTGAACAGTCCATGCATACTATCCTTTTATTTGTGTTCTGAACTATTATTTATTTTTGGAACTTACAGTAATTTTTGTTTTGTACTGTATTGCTGCTGGAAAGCAACAGATTTCATGCCATACGTGCATGGTGATAAACCAGATTCTGATTCTGAACTCTGTTGTTTCCCTTCTGAACTTCAGCAGTTTCAGAATTTGAATACATTTGTGCATAAACATGTGAGCTCTGAACTTTCTGATAGCTGTTTGCAAAAACAGCTTTGTCTTTGCTATACTTCTGATAATAGCGATACCTCAAATTGCATTATGTATCCACTACTTAAATAATTTATGCCAGGTTTAACTGAGCAAAAGAATACATTAGTCAGATAGCCACCAGTAGATGTGAAGGGTTATCTTAGTTTTGGGTAACTCAAAAAAGCAAGTTTAGTAGAGTTGAAAGCATTTAAGGTGTATTTTGTTTTAAGGAGTCACTTATTTTGAATTGTTTCTGAATGTTTTGAAACTTTGCCTTTTTCAGAAACATTGTTTTTGACAATTATCTTCATCGGAATCAGGTTTAGTATCACTGGCGTGTGTCCTGAAATTTGTTAACTTGGCAGCAGCAGTTCAATACAATACATATTATAAAAGTAGAAAAAAGAGTAAATAAATAATGTGTCAATTACAGTATATGTATATTGAATAGATTAAAAATTTGCAAAGACAGATATATATTTAAAAAGTTGTGTAGTGTTCACAGGTTTAATGTCCATTTAGGAATCGTGTAGCAGAGGGGAAGAAGCTGTCCCTCCATCACTGAGTGCATCTTCAGGCTTCTGTACCTCCTCCTACCTGATGGTAACAGTGAGAAAGGGGCATGCCCTGGGTGCTGGGGGCCCTTGATAACGGACACTGCCTTTCTGAGACACTGCTCCTTGAAGATGACCTGGGTACTTTGTAGGCTAATACGCAAGATGGAGCAGATTCAATTTACAACTCTTTACAGCTTCTTTTGGTCCTGCGCAGTAGCCGCACCCCCCAGTGCCAGATAGCGATGCATAGGAGGGCCTGTCAGGATTTCTTTTACCATTTTAGTCTGCAAGGTTTATGAGTAAAAGCATTTGAAAGGCTTTATGGTGTTAATTTTCACTGCTGAGATGAGAGGAGCGTTGTTCAAGTAGCAAGGTGAGCCACTCTTAAAATCTACAGCTGAGGGCTAGGTGGTCAGTTTACTATTGTCTCTAAATATGGGGCACCATATGGGGCAAATGGTGGCAGTTTTTGTTATCTGCAAAGCGGAGGAGATACCAATGTGCAGTTTGGAGCTCCATAAACTGGAAATGGTGTTGGAACAAATAAAATAATAACCACCTTTTCAGGTTTTGTTTTGTTTGGAAGGGTGTTTTTTTTTCAGAATTAGGTTTTAATCACTGTCTTATGACATGAAATTTGTTTTGTGGCACCAGTACAATGCAAAGACAGTTACTGTAAATCACAAAATACATAACCTGTATTTTACATAATCACATCATACCCTGATAATAGCATGTCACGGATGGTGAGGTTCCCCAAATATGTGGAAGGAAATGTGTCTGTTTTTAATGAAGGTGATGATTGAGAGCTTCTCTCTAAGCAACTGAGTGCTGAAAGGCAAGATCAGCTTTCATCTTATCTTTTTTTAATTTAACTATGCACTACTTGTATCAATTGGTGTAACGTGTAGAAATGGTTATATGTGCAAATATTTAAATTCCTTTGTGGTGAATTCTAGTTGTTCCTAAACTACTATTGCCAGTATCTCAGATGGGTGCTACATCAGAGAAAAAGATATTCAGATGTAAATAACTTGTAAATGACTATTATCCAAATTATCATTCAGTATTACATTATTTGTTTCTGCAGCAATCTGGACTTGTTACCCATTGCAGAGGGTTCCAGTTTATTTCCAGTGGGGGTGGAGGTGTGGTAAAATGAATATTGACAAGAAAGATGTTGACTGAAAATGGTCACCTGGCTTCATACAATTGCTTGTGCTGCTGGTTAAGTTGTTCGTGATGATTATGGAAAATTGTTATTGAATTTTCATTGTATTTTTTTCAGAACTTCGATTCTCCACCTTAGTTATCTTTCTGTTTCTCTTTAATGCAGGTTATCACTGGAAACGCCAGGATTATACTGACAGAGCAAGGAAAAGCATGTTTTTTGGTTTGGCTGTAGAGGATGAAAAGATGTGTCTTACTACAATCAGCTCTGAACTATAAAAAGTGAAAGCTAATTGGACAATTGACTTTCAATTAACAAAGTATTTGAAAGAGGGAGAAACATTTAAAAATTTTGTTTTGTTTAGTATTTCTGGATGTACTGTGTAGAGGTTAGATTTAGAATTATTGTTGTGTTGATTTTCAACTTTTAGCATAAAAACTTTTTGAACCACAGTTTCTAAGAGTCACCTGTAAAAATGATGGAAATGAGATGATTCAAACAGATGGTCAGACTAAATTTGTAAATGTGAACATTTATTGCATTCACAAAATCCAATATATAGACACACCGCTTTTTTAGTTCTAATTATGTGGTAATCAAGTCTTAAGCAGACAGTAAATTTGTCCTTTTTTGTAATGTAATTTGTTTTCCCTCTCTGTGTCATTTCATTGAAAATATTAATGAGGTGAGCAAAGTTCTTCCTCCTCTCAGTTTAAAAAAAATTAGCTGGGTAAACTCTAGGTTTATTTCTAACACTTGGAAAAAGCGGAAAATAAAATGAACAGCTGAGGGTTGGATTGAGGTGCAAGCGAGCACAGAGTGCTGCTTCTGGTCCTGAGTGGCCAAATCACTCTTGCCAGCATTTATCAATCTGTCTTGGTGAGCAGAAGAAAAGTCGGTGCCGGATAATCAAAGCTGAGGGCCCAAAGAGCTCTGCTTGGAGGTAAGGTGTTGCTTCATGATCTTGGATTAATTTAGATATAACTTCAGAGAGTTAAGTGAATTCACTTTGCAGTTTTCAAATAGTGTACTTGTTTTCTAATCTGTAAATTTCTGAATTTTTTTGAATAATATACCTAATGAAGTTCCTGTCTCCAGAAGAATATCTTTGCTCATGTGCTGTTTGAGAAGTTTGAAATACTGCTTATTATTTCTGCATCAAACCTGCTTGCTTTCACTTAGTTTGGATTTAAGCTTTTAAAATTGTTGAATGAGGGAGTGTGGTTGAAAGGTGGTTAGTTTCTTGCAGTTCTTCATATTTCAGTGCAGTAGCTTTCTCCAGTAATTTTTAGGAACAGAAGATCTTAATGATAGGGACAGGTACTTCATTTGAATCACTTGGAACAATGATCTCACCAGAAAATTATTTTCCAACAGTCTAAGATCGTGAATCCCAAGATCCCAAGAAAAAATCTTGCCCCTTTCTCCACCCCTGCTTCCTGAATATCAATGTAAAATTGTGGGAATTGAAGTAGGAGAGTTGTGGTGAAAGATAGAAATGTTTGTTTCTTCATGACCTAAACCGTTTTCATGGCTTGTATTGGGTTTGGCAATTGCACAAAAACAGGGGAATCTAGAACTAGGGAGGCACAGGTTTAAGGTGAGGGGGAGAAATTTAAGCAATCTGATAAATAAATGGGAAATATCTGCAATGAACTGCTGGGGAAGTTGTGAATCCCAATACAGTTACATTGTTTAAAAGGCACTTAGACAGGTGTTTAGATAAGAAAAATGTTGAGGAATACTTGTAATGCAGGCAAATGGCAAAAGTGTGGATAGACAGTGGTCAGTATGGACAGGGAAGCTCCCTTTTCTGTCCTGAAAAATGCTGGAGGAACTCAGCAGGTTAGGTAGAATTGATGGAAATGAATAAACAGTCGACGTTCCAGGTCAAGACCCTCATCATCAGGACTGGAAAAGAAGGGGGGGGGGAATTTGCCAGAATAAAAATTTCTGTGATTGTGCTATAAAGAATTTCAAGTATATCTTGTTAGATCCTCTAAAACGCAAACTTTCCTTACATACAGCTGAAGCACTTACAATATGGAATGCTTAATAATGAATGTCATGAGATAGCTACAGGCAAGTCAGTTATTTTCCAATATCTTCGATGCTTTTGGACTTTATTTTCTGTTTAGAGCAGAGTATGCAGGTGAAGTGTTGATGGTTGTTGCTGAGGCAGATTCAAGTTGTACATGAAGGGTAACAAATGAAAGGCTCTCTTTATCGTAGACTATTGCAAAGTTGCTTTTGTGTTATTCTCTGCTATGTCTTTTGAATGTTTTTAGCCAAAGACTTGAGACGATGGTTTAGAAGCTATGAATTACCTTTATAGAGCAAGAAATATTTTTTGATAATTTTTTAATGTCAAAATGGATTAATCAATGTACTTGTTAGTTGGAGAATTTAGTGGTTTTTTTCATTTTTTTTTCTTACTGTTTTTCATTTATGCAGGATCCTGGCCATGAGGTTTGATACCTCACTTCGTTGACTGGAAAACACTGGACCTAAATGGCGCAGCATGACTTTGTACCTGCTTGGCTTAATTTTTCAACATCTCAGTCTTCAGCTAAGGTTTGGTTCAAAATTTTGAGATAGTAATTTGTTTAGTTTTAAGTGTATGTTCAGTCAAAGATTGTTTGATTGTATTGATAAATCTTAATAGTATATTTTCAGTTGAAGCCACAGAACAAATAGTTACAGTATTTGAATGCTGCAAGGATTGTCCTTGTTCTCAGTTGCAACTACATTTCCAAACTGCAGTTTAATCTGCCACCACTGCTGTCTTCCGCAATGCATTCCGGGCCCAGTTTTGTTTTTTTAAATCCTTGTCATGTTGGTGGGGTGAAAAATCCTTGCCAGAATTGTTGTAACTAATGTTTAAAAATACTGGGAAAAGATACTTGTGAATTAAACATAATGAAGATGGACTGTTGCCTCAATTAAATCTGTTGGTGTTTACCTGTCATGCAATTAATCATCCGTATTTCTTCCAAATCACAGATTTATCATTCCCTCTGTCTACCTGTCCTCCAATTCAATCTTCGGTGTTGACACTGCTACTGCTGTGATCTTAACTCTAGAAGTTTTTTTTTCCCTGATTCATTAATTGGATAAATGAAATTTGGTAGCTCAGCATTTATTGTCCGTCCTTCAGGGCCCCATATCCAGGTTGTTTCCTCAGCAGAGAGAATGCACATAACTCTATTTGAAGTTTGTGTTCTGACTAAGCCAGATAACAGATTACCATAAGACCACAAGATGTAGGAGCAGAATTGGGTCATTTGGCCCAACAAGTCTGCTCCGCCATTTCATGGCTGATCCATTTTTCTTCTATGCCCAGTCTCCTGTCTTCTTCCCATATCCTGTCATGCCATGACCAATCAAGAATCTATCAGCCTCTGCCTTAAATATCATAAAGATTTGGCCTTTACAGATTCACCACTCTTTGGCTCACAAAATTCCTCCTCATCTCTGTTCTAAAAGGACATCCCTCTATTCTGAGGCTATGTCTTCTGGTCTTAGACTCTCCCATTCTCTCAACATCCACGCTAACAGGGCCTTTCACCATTTGATAGGTTTCAATTCTGAATTCTTCTCAATTTAAGCGAATCTAGGCCCAGAGCCATCAAACACTCTTCATTTGGCAAGCCATTCAATCTTGGAATAATTTTCGTGAACCTCCTTTGAACCCTCTCCAGTTTCAGCTCACCCTTCCTAAGTTAAGGGGCCCAAACCTGCTCAGAGTACTCAAGTGAGGCATCAGCAATGTTTTACAAGGTGTCAACATTACATCCTTGCTTTTATATTCTAGTCCTCATGAAATAAATGCTAACATTGCATTTGCCTTCCTTGCTATGGACTCAACCTGCAAATTAACCTTCAGGGAATCCTACATAAGGACTCCCAAATCCCTTTGCACCTCAGTTTTTTTGTATTTTCTCTCCATTTAGAAAACAGTCAACCCTTTCATTTCTTTTACCAAAGTGCATGACCATACACTTCCTGCACTGAATTCCATCTGCCATTTCTTTGCCTATTTTTCTAATCTTTCTCATCCTTCTGTAGCCTCTCTGCTTCCTCAAAACTACCTGCCCCTCCATCTATCTTCATACTGTCTGCAAACTTTGTAACAAAGCCATCAATTTCATCATCCAAATCATTGAAATATAATTTAAAAAGAATTGGGCCCAACTTAGACCCCTGTGGAACACCACTCGTCACTGGCTGCCAGAATGAGGGGTCACAGTTTAAGAATAAAGGGGAAGCCTTTTAGGACAGAGATGAGGAAAAACTTCTTCACACAGTGAGTGGTGAATCTGTGGAATTCTCCGCCACAGGAAACAGTTGAGGCCGGTTCATTGGCTATATTTAAGAGGAAGTTAGATATGGCCCTTGTGGCTAAAGGGATCAGGGGGTATGGAGAGAAAGCAGATACAGGGTTCTGAGTTGGATGATCAGCCATGATCGTACTGAATGGCGGTGCAGGTTCGAAGGGCCGAATGGCCTACTCCTGCACCTATTTTCTATGTTTCTAAATGACTGTCCCTTGAAGCTATGTCCCCTCATCTGAGACTCTCCCATGTGAAAACATTTTGACAACTATTTTATCCTCATCCTTGTTAACATAGAACACAAAATAGTACAAAACGGGCCCTTCAGCCCACAATGTTATGCCGACTCTTAAACCCTGCCTCCCATATAACCCCCCACCTTAAATTCCTCCATATACCTGTCTAGTAGTCTCTTAAACTTCACTAGTGTATCTGTCGCCACCACTGGCTCAGGCAGTGCATTCCACGCACCAACCACTCTCTGAGTAAAAATCCTTCCTCTAATATCCCCCTTGAACTTCCCACCCCTTACCGTAAAGCCATGTCCTCTTGTATTGAGCAGAGGTGCCCTGGGGACGAGGCACTGGCTGTCCACTCTATCCATTCTATGTGGCTATGTTAATAAAGCAAGAAATCACCGCAATAAAGCGAAATGATATTGGCTCAAAGGATCAGGATAACGAAACAATTTGGGTAGAAATAAGAAATAGTAAAGAGAAAAAAGCAGTGGTGGGAGTAGTCTATGGGCCTCCAAACAGCTGTAACTCAGTTGGTCGGAGCATAAATCAGGAAATAGTTGGGGCTTGTAATAAGGGAACAGCTATAATTATGGGGGATTTTAACTTTCGTATTGACTGGACTAATCAAGTCGGACACGGCAGCCTTGAAGAAGAGTTTATTGAGTGCATTCGGGATGGGTTCCTTGAACAATATGTTACTGAGCTGACAAGGGGGCAAGCAGTCTTAGATCTGGTCCTGTGTAATGAGACAGGACTAATAAAAAATGTCCTAGTAAAGGATCCCCTTGGAATGAGTGACCATAACATGGTCGAATTCCATATTCAATTAGAGAATGAGAGGGCTGGATCTCAAACAAGTGTACTGAGCTTAAATAAAGGACACTATGATGGTATGAGAGTGGAATTGCTTAAGATGGATTGGGAAAATAGATTAAAGGGTAGATCGGTACTTGATCAGTGGTGTATATTTAAGGAGTTATTTTACAACTATCAAGAAGAATATATTCCACTGAAGAAAAAAGGGTGTAAAAGAAAAATAGTTATCTGTGGCTAAGTAAAGAAATAAAGCAAAGTATACGACTAAAAAGAAAGTTATATAAGGTAGCTAAATCTAGTGGGAAGATTGAAGATCGAGAAGCTTTTAAAGATCAGCAGCAAATAACAAAAAGATTGATTAAGAAGGGGAAGATAAATTATGGAAGTAAATTGGCGAAAAATGTAAAAGCAGATAGTAAGAGTTTTTATAGTTACATAAAAAGAAAAAGGGTGGCTAAAGTAAATGTTGGTCCCCTAGAAAATGAGACCGGGAAATTAATGGTAGGGGACATGGAGATGGTGGAAACGCTGAACAAATATTTAGTATCAGTCTTTACAGTAGAGGACACTCAAAATATCCCAACACTGGATAAACAGGGGGCTCAAGGGGGAGAGAAGCTAACTACGATTCAAATCACCAAGGAAATGGTACTTGATAAATTAATGGGACTGAAGGTGGATAAATCCCCTGGACTGGATGGCTTGCATCCTAGGGTCTTAAGGGAAGTGGCGGTCAGGATTGTGGATGCATTAGTGATAATTTTTCAAACCTCGCTGGACTCGGCAATGGTCCTGGCAGATTGGAAAAATGCTAATGTAACTCCTTTATTTAAAAAGGGCAATAGACAGAAGGCTGGGAATTATAGGCCAGTTAGCCTAACATCTGTGGTTGGCAAAATGTTGGAATCGATAATTAAGGAAACAGTAACAAGGCATTTGGATAAACATAGCTTAATAGGACAAAGTCAGCATGGCTTTACAAAAGGGAAGTCATGTTTGACAAATTTGTTGGAGTTCTTTGAGGACATAACATATAGGGTAGATAAAGGGGAACCAGTGGATGTGGTGTATTTGGACTTCCAAAAGGCATTTGACAAGGTGCCACACCAAAGATTATTACTTAAAGTAAAAAATCATGGGATTGGGGATAATATTCTGGCATGGGTGGAGGATTGGCTTTCTAACAGAAAACAGCGAGTTGGGATAAATGGTTTATTCTCAGACTGGCAGTTGGTGACTAGTGGTGTTCTGCAGGGGTCGGTGTTGGGACCCCAACTCTTTACAATCTATATTAATGATTTGGAGAAAGGGACTAAGTGCAACGTATCGAAGTTTGCTGATGACACAAAGATGGGAGGGAGTGTAGTGAGTGCGGAGGACATTGAAACCCTGCAGGGGGACAGAGATAGGCTGAGTGATTGGGCAGATGAAATATAATACTGACAAGTGTGAAGTCTTGCACTTTGGCTGGAAAAATAATAGAGCAAGTTATTATCTAAATGGAGAGAAACTGGAAAGTGCTTCTGTGCAAAGGGATCTGGGGGTCCTGGTGCAGGAAACACAAAAAGTTAGTATGCAAGTGCAGCAGGTGGTCAAGAAGGCCAATGGAATGCTGGCTTTTATTGCTAGGGGAATGGAGTATAAGAACGAGGAGCTCTTACTGCAGTTGTACTGGGTATTGGTGAGACCACACCTGGAGTACTGCGTGCAGTTCTGGTGTCCATATTTAAGAAAGGACATACTGGCTCTCGAGGCAGTGCAGAGAAGGTTCACTAGGTTAATTCCGGGGATGGGTGGGTTGATGTATGATGAGAGGTTGAGTAGATTGGGACTCTACTCATTGGAGTTTCGAAGAATGAGAGGCGATCTTATTGAAACATATAAGATTGTGAAGGGGCTTGATTGGGTGGATGCGGGGAGAATGTTCCCAATGATGGGTGAAACTAGGACTAGGGGGCATAATCTTAAAATAAGGGGATGCCGTTCCAGGACTGAGATGAGGAGAAATTTCTTCACTCAGAGGGTAGTGGGGCTGTGGAATTTACTGCCCCAGAGAGCTGTGGAAGCTACTACACTCAATAAATTCAAAACGGAGATAGACATTTTCCTGGATAAAAATGGCATTAGGGGATACGGTGAGCGAGCAGGTAAGTGGACATGAGGCTAGGTTTAGATCAGCCATGTGATCTCCTGGACCAGTTTTCGATGGGTCGGAGAGTAATTTTCCAGATTTTTTCTCATCAATTGGCAAATCGTTTTTTTTCCCCCCGGGTGATTACATGGGTTTGGGCGGGATGAATAATAAAATAAAATAGGCGGCATGGTGCCCTGTTGGTTGGCACTGTTGCCTTGTGGGATTCGGTGAAAACTGGAGTTAAGATTGGATCAGCCATGATCTTGTTGAATGGCGGAGCAGGTTTGAGGGGCCGATTGGCCTACTCCTGCTCCTATCTCTTATGTTCTTATGTATATATTCCTCTTAATATCTTGTATACCTCTGTCATGTCTCCTCTCATCCTCCTCCTCTCCAAAGAGTAAAACCTTATCTCCCTTAATCTCTGATCATAATGCATACTCTCTGAACCAGGCAACATTCTGGTAAATCTCCTCTGTACCCTTTCCAGTGCTTCCACATCCTTCCTATACTGAGGCAACTAGAACTGTACACAGTACCCCAAGTGTGGCCAAACCAGAGTTTTGTACAGCTGCAACATTACCTCGCGACTCTTAAACTCTGTCCCTCGACTTATAAAAGCTAATACCCCATAAGCTTTCTTAACTATCCTATCTACCTGTGAGGCAACTTTCAGGGATCTGTGGACATGTAGCCCCAGATCCCTCTGCTCCTCCACACTACCAAGTATCCTGCCATTTACTTTGTACTCTGCCTTGGAGTTCGTCCTACCAAAGTGTACCACCTCACACTTC
The DNA here is from genome assembly GCF_030144855.1 of Hypanus sabinus. Lineage (NCBI taxonomy): Eukaryota > Metazoa > Chordata > Chondrichthyes > Myliobatiformes > Dasyatidae > Hypanus > Hypanus sabinus. Next base: position 39,912,837 of record NC_082716.1, on the reverse strand, counting down.
TCCAGGTTGAACTCCACCTGCCACTTCTCAGCCCACTTCTGCATCCTATCATTGTTGCTCTGCAATCTTCAACAATCTTCTACCCTATTCACAACACCACCAACCTTTGTGGCGTCTGCAAACTTGCCAACCCACCCTTCAAACCCCCCCACATCCAGGTCGTTAATAAAAATCACGAAAAGTTGAGGTCCCAGAACAGATAGTTGTGGGACACCACTAGTCACAACCCTCCCAATCTGAATGTACTCTCCTCAGCACGACCCTCTGCCTTCTTCAGGCAAGCCAATTCTGAATCCACCTGGCCAAACTTTCCTGGATCCCATGCCTTCTGACTTTCTGAATAAGCCTTACGTGTGGAACCTCGTCAAATGCCTTACTAAAATCCATGTAGATCACATCCGCTGCACTACCCTTATCTATATGCCTGGTCACTTCTTCAAAGAACTCTATCAGATTTGTTAGACATGATCTCCCTTTCACAAAGCCATGCTGACTGTCCCTGATCAGACCATGATTCTCTAAATGCCTATAGATCCTATCTCTAAGAATCTTTTCCAACAGCTTTTCCACCACAGACATAAGGCTCACTGGTCTATAATTACACGGACTATCCCTACTTCCTTTTTTGAACAAGGAGACAACATTCGCCTCCCTCCAATCCTCCGGTACCATTCCCATGGACACGAGGACATAAAGATCCTAGCCAGAGGCTCAGCAATCCCTTCCCTCACCTTGTGGAGCAGCCTGGGGAATATTCCTTCAGGCCCCAGGGACTTAACCGTCCTAATGTATTTTAAAACCTTCCCCTAATATCCCCCTTGAAGTTCCCTCCCCTTACCTTAAAACCATGTCCTCTTGTACTGAGCAGTGGTGCCCTGGGGAAGAGGTGCTGGCTATCCACTCTATCTATTCCTCTTAATATCTTGTACACCTGTATTATGTCTCCTCTCATCCTCCTTCTCTCCAAAGAGTAAAGCCCTAGTTCCCTTAATCTCTGATCATAATCCATACTCTCTAAACCAGGCAGCATCCTGGTAAATCTCCTCTGTACCCTTCCCAATGCTTCCACATCCTTCCTACAGTGAGGCGACCAGAACTGGACACGATACTCCTAGTGTGGCCTAACCAGAGTTTAATAGAGCTGCATCATTACATCGCAACATAAAGATCCTAGCCAGAGGCTCAGCAATCCCTTCCCTTGCCTTGTGGAGCAGCCTGGGGAATATTCCATCAGGCCCCAGGGACTTATCCATCCTAATGTATTTTAATAACTCCCAACACCTTCTCTCCCTTAATTACAACATGCTCCAGAACATCAACTTCACACATATTGTCCTCATCGTCATCTAGTTCCCTCTCATTGGTGAATATCGAAGAGAAGTATTCATTGAGGACCTCGCTCACTTCCACAGCCTCAAGGCACATCTTCCCACCTTTATCTCTAATCAGTCCTACCTTCACTCCTGTCATCCTCTTGTTCTTCACATAATTGAAGAATGCTTTGGGGTTTTCCTTTACCCTACTCGCCAAGGCCTTCTCATGCCCCCTTCTTGCTCTTCTTAGCCCCTTCTTAAGCTCCTTTCTTGCTACCCTATATTCCTCAATAGACCCATCTGATCCTTGCTTCCTAAACCTCATGTATGCTACCTTCTTCCACCTGAATAGATTTTCCACTTCACTTGTCACCCATGGTTCCTTCACCCTACCATTCTTTATCTTCCTCACCGGGACAGATTTATCCCTAACATCCTGCAAGAGATCCTTAAACAACGACCACATGTCCATAGTACATTTCCCTGCAAAAACATCATCCTAATTCACACCTGCAAGTTCTAGCCTTATAGCCTCATAATTTGCCCTTCCCCAATTAAAAATTTTCCTGTCCTCTCTGATTCTGTCCTTTTCCATAATAATGCTAAAGGCCAGGGAGCGGTGGCCACTGTCCCCAGATGCTCACCCACTGAGAGATCTGTGACCTGACCCGGTTTGTTACCTAATACTAGATCTAGTATGGCATTCCCCTAGTCAGCCTGTCAACATACTGTGACGGGAATCTGTCCTGGACACACTTAGCAAACTCTGCCCCGTCTAAACCATTGGAACTAATCAGGTGCCAATCAATATTAGGGAACTTAAAGTCACCTATGATAACAACCCTGTTATTTTCACACCTTTCCAAAATCTGCCTCCTAATCTGCTCCTCGCTATCTCTGCTGCTACCAGGGGGGCCTATAGAATACTCCCAATTAGAGTAACTGCTCCCTTCCTGTAGGATCCTGCTACATTACCCACCTTTTCTGTAGCTGTAATAGTATCCCTGACCAGTAATGCCACCCCTTCTCCTCTCCCCCCCCCCCCCATCTCTTTTAAAGCACTGAAATCCAGGGATATTGAGAATCCATTCCTGCCCTGGTGCCAGCCAAGTCTCTGTAATGGCCACTACATCATAATTCCATGTATGTATCCAAGCTCTCAGTTCATCACCTTTGTTCCTGATGCTTCTTGCATTGAAGTACACACACTTTAGCCCTTCTACCTTACTACTGTTACACCCTTTATTCTGTTTCTCTTTCTTCAAAGCCTCTCTATATGTTAGATCTGGCTTTACTTCATACACTTCTTCCACTGCGCTATTGCACTGGGTCCCACCCCCCTTGCAAATTAGTTTAAACCCTTCTGAGCCACACATTAAGTTCTGATATTTTCCATTAAAGCACCATTCATTCATTTTGGCTCTAAAGAACACAAACCCAGCCTCTTGATAGGACAATTTTCTCATCCCAGGAAAAGGCCAGAGGTTGTGATTATAAGGCACTGGTGATGACTCACTTTGAGTATTGATCACAGTTTAGGGCTCCTCATCCAAGAAAAGATATGTTGGCATTGGAAAGGGTCCAGAGGAGGTTCACAAGGATGATTCCAGGAATGAAAGCGTTATCAGAGTAGATGTGGAAAGGATGTTTCTCATGGTGTGGGTATCTGGAGAAAGAGGGCATAACCTCAGGCTAGAGAGGTGTTCATTTAAAACAGATGTTGAGAAATTTCTTTAGCCAGAGGATGGTGAATTTGTGGATTTTGTTACTACAGGCAGCTATGGAGGCCAGGTCACTGGGTGTATTGAAGGCTAAGTTTAATAGATTCTTGATTAGCCATGGCATCAAAGGTTACTGGGAAAAGTCCAGGGACTGGGGCTGAAGAGGGGAAAGAAAGGTCAGCCATGATTGAATGGCAGAGCAGACTCGATGGGCCAAAAAGGCCAAATTCTGCTCCTTTGTCTTGTGGTACACGATATCCCTACTTGAGTAAGGGAATCAGAACTGTGCACCAATCCTTCAAGCGTGGTCTCAGCGACATTCTGTACAATTATAACAGACGTTTCCTGTCTCTAAACTCCAATCCCTTGACTATAAAATCCAACATGATGTTTGCCTTCCTAATAATTGACTAAACTTCTTGTGATTAATATAATCATAACTTTTATTCATAACCTATTATGTTTTAAGTGTTAATAATATTTTATGGTGTTTTTAAATAAAGATGATTTGGCAGTAATAAGTAATGGAAATACTGCAGTTAATATGTTAAACCATTTTATACAATTGTGATTTTACTTTTTAGATAAGCTTTCTAGAAACATACGTAATTCAAGATACACAAAGTGCTTTCCAGCCAATTAACTGTTTCAGATAATTTGTACTTTATTATCTCACTAAATATTTACTGCACCTAGCTGATTTTGTGGCCTCGCAAGGTGTAGCTTAAGTCGTGCAGCAAAATAGCAACATTAGTGAAAATACACTTGTAGAAGGCACAATTAATTTCACATATTTGAACATCTTTTTTCTTATAGTCTACTACTACCAGTGAGAAACATGGTGATCATTTTGCCCGGGGTGATGGTCGATTTGGATTGAGTCGTAGAAGACATAACTCCTCAGATGGGTTCTTTACTAATGGTGTACTCCGAGCTGCTGGAGGTAGGAAAGGTACAAGTTAATGGTTACACATTTCCAGTTCTGGATGAAAAATTGTAACACTTAGTTTCAGTTGGTATTGCAAAATGTCTTCAATTACATGAGGTTTTTCTTCGGTTTTATTTATTTCTGGATATATATGAAGAGGAAGCTTTTTTTATTTTGAAATGTGATTATATTAATAAAATATCTGGTATAGTGAATTTTCTTAATACCATAATTTTCTTAATAATTCATTCACAAACCCATAAGGAAGCTTATGTGGGTCAAAGTTGACCTGGGACTCAGGTCGGCTGGTGTTTACAGGATTCCTTGTGAATGCAGAGCAGCCTATATCGGCCAGACAGGACGCACGGTGGAAACCGCTTCAAGGAGCAACAGAGGTGTATCCGTTTGCGTTACCCAGAGAAATCGGCGGTAGCAGAACATTGCATTTGCAATGGCAATAGGAATGACTTCAGCAGGTACTACAGTGCTGCGCTAGTGGCTTGTGGGACCATCTGGTGAGGGAAGCCATTGAAATAAAACTAGAGAAAAATGATTTTAACAAAAATGAAGATCTCGCTCTAAGTAAGAACTGGAATTTGATTGTAAGCAAGGTGGGACAGCGGAAAGCTAACTGATTGAGGACTAATCAATCAGGAAGGATGGATGACTGGGGTATATTTACCACCGGGTTAGACATGCTTAGGCATTATCCCTGATGATGGTGACGGAGTTCGTCATCGAAGTGTCAGTTAAAATCAATACCCGTACCCAGCTGGTAGCCTGGAAAGAGTTTATTCATCATATATGCCAGGAAAGCACAAGATCCTTTTTCAGTTTTCTTTATGTTTGGTCACGATGGTGGCATATTTCCGGAATGAGACCAATGGCCAAACGTGGCAACATTCACTGTTGCTGCATTGGTCTCTCAAATTTCCTGGCAAGCACATGAGGGAGGGTTGCTTTCAGTGACATGTCCCAACATCCTTGTAGCTTGAAGTAGCTTTTGACAGGGCATTCACCTTTTGTAACCATTTGGAGAAAATTGCAGTTAAAGCTTCAGCCATAAGCATGCAGGTAGCATTTGTGGTGCTGACACAGTGGTACTATTGCCCTTGACTCTTGCAATTCAATCTGATTGAAGTACTGCCAGAACTCATTGATGCGTAGCTGAACCTGGCATCTTAGGCACTATTAAAGTTGTAAACTGATTATACTCCATGGTAGAATTTTGCAAGGGTTTTTTAAAAAAGTACATGTATTTCTTAACTCCTTTTTCACATTGTTCCGTTCTGCCAATTGACCAGATAATTTTGTTTCCTAAGCCCAAGATTTTCTTCAGCTCTAACCCAGCTTGATGTTTCCCACTGCTGCTGCATATCACTTTTTGCATTTCGCAGGATGCTGAGAATTGTCAGACACTCCCACCTACCGATCCATTAGGACCTCACTAACTTTCGCTTCCAGCCCCAGTCCCCAGTTTCAAAGAACTCGTTCCAGTCCATTTGCCCTTGACTTGTAAAATTAATCAGTGCTGCTTGGTAGAGAAAACAAGTTTGGACTCTTCTGAACAAGGAACTCATTTGAGACCAAAAGTCTAGGCTGCTTTGGCTTCGCCAAAATCTAAGTACATTGGCAGTTCTGAACAAAAATTGAATGTAAAGTGGGTGATGTAGTCACTTGGTGAATCAAACTTCCTTTATAACTCTGGTAACCAGCATCAGTCATTGGATTGTCCAGTCACATTCAACTCTCAATAGAAATGTTAAGGAAATTACCTTTTGAGTCCATTCCCTTTTATGAAAAGCTATTACAAACTCATAAACTTCTGATGGGCCACTTTATCTGCTCCCTGTACTGTCTGATTTTGTTTGCTTTTTTAATACAGTTACATAGAGATTCATCTGAGGCGGTAGAGAACCATATTTGGGCAGAAAAAGTTAATGTGAGCAGTGAGTACTAACTGAAGTTTGTGATTGCTCCGAAGTGATACAGTCCTACAACTTATGTAGATATATATATAGACCCCTGTAATTTATGTAGGAAAACCTTCAACATAAGAAACAAAAGTACCTGGTTAATTGACAAAATGGAATGTTATCATGAATAAACACAAACAATCCTGCAAATGCTGGAAGTCCAGAGTAACACACACAAAGCTGACAAGCCATAGAGGTGTTGTGGACAGAGTACAGTCGGCCCTCCTTATCTGCGAATTCCGCATGCGCAAATTCAACCAATTGCGAAAACCCGGAAGTGCTCTTCCAGCACTTGTTCGAGCATGTACAGACTTTTTTTCTTGTCGTTATTCCCTGAACAATGCAGTATAACAACTATTTTACATAGCATTTACATTGTATTAGGTATTATAAGTAATCTAGAGATGATTTAAAGTATATGGGAGGATGTGTGTGGGTTATCATGGATCGGGATTGAAAAAAATCGGAAGTTCTCGTACTAAGTAGGTTGGAACAGGTACATCTGGTATTATTTAGCGTCAGTTAGTCAAACGTTTGTCTTAGTGTATGGTATATATTTTATCTTTCTATGCATATAAAACACTTAAGAACGTATGTTTCAGCGCCGGGCTCAGGAACAGAAGCTCTTGGGATTCGGGACAGATCGCTTCTGAGTGCGCTCTCCACCGTGCCGGGTTGATATGGAGGATCAAAACCCAACAATTAAACCACTGTGTTGCTTAGTAATAATTGTAGCTTTCATCGGGGCACAGCCTTTCTCACTTATCCTTTAAAATTGTTCCAATAGTTTACCGACGTAGCCTAACGCTTTTACAATGACCGATGGTGCTTCACCTCTTTCTGATCGCTTTATTATTTCCACTTTATTTTCAATTGTTATCGTGATTATTTTCATGAACAGAAGCACTGCGGATTCAGATCTCTGCCACTGGGTCCTAATGCACACCACATTGAGCCAGGTTAAATAAGGTCTTGGGGTCCGCTGAGTCCTGAGATCCACCGCATGGAGACAGGTTGAATAAGGAACTTGAGCATCCGCGAATTTTGGTATCCGCTGTGTGGGGGGGGGGGGGGGTCTCGGAACCAATCCCTTGCGGATAAGGAGGACCAATTGTATTCAGGACCCCAAATAGGTTGGCGGCACAATACCTGATATACCACCTGAGTAGCTTCTAACCTGAAAGCATGAGCATTGATTTCTCTAACCTGGTCATTTCCTCTCCTTTGCCCTGCTTTCTTTTTCTGTTTCCTGTTCCCTATTCTGGCTCCCATTTTATCGTTTCTCAGCACCTCCCTTTTGTGCCCATTCTCCTTCCCTTTCTTCCAAGGTCCTCTTTCCTCTCCTGTCAGATTTCCTCTTCAGCTGTTTTCCTTTTCTACTGATCACCTCCCACCTTCTTTCCCCCCCCCCACCCATCACCTTCCAGCTTGTACTCCTACCCCAGCTCCAACTTTTCCCCCTTCTTGCCTTTTATTTCCTGATAAAAGGTCTCAGCCTGAAAAATTGGCTCTCTGTCTCTCTCTATAGATGCTGCCTGATCTGTTGGATTTTGTGTGAGTCACTTAGGTTATTGTGAATGGAGTAAAGAGAAGGTTTTCATATGCTTTCAGTACCTACTGTATGCAAAAGAATATTTCATCACATTTGTAGATGGAGTAATAATGGCTATCCTTTAATCTATGCATTTCTATTTGTTTCCAAAACTTTGCTTCTCCGTTGTCAATCTAGTGGATGATTTGTTTACTTGCTGTATTTTTGTCAGATAAATAATGAGCAATATTACTATGGTTAGTTGTTTTTACTGATTTTGGATTTCAGGCAAGATTTTATTAGGCAATAATGTTATGAAACATTGAGTTAGTCTATCATCAGAGCAGCAGACAGGAATAATGCTGTGCCTTATACTTAACTGAAGTTGTCATTGTCACTTGTCAAGTCTTGATGGTAAACATCAGGTATGAAATAACTTGTAGGAGTACACCATCAATGATAGGATGTAACTGATCTTCGCAGAAATATGACAACATAGGTAAAGGCTGCTTTGATTTTTAACAAAATCTAATTAGCTGGTCTATTGGAAACTAGGACTTCATGGAAACTAGACTGACCAATTTGAGATATGTTTTCCTGTGCCACCTTTTTGAAGTAGAATCGAAATTAGTCACTTTTTTCTTGTAAGCTGGAGGTTTTTTGCATTTATGTTGTTTTTGTGTGTTTTTCAGCCATATATTTTCGATACAAAATTAACTAATTTGAATAATTATAACATAATTTATATGTCTAAGCATGTTTTCTGTTCTTTAGTTTCAACTTGAAATTGTTTCCAGTTTGTTTTGTTGAGAGACATCTTTTCCATATTAAATGGCTTAGATTCCATAAATCTTTGTAGTTCACTCAAATTTAGTTTGGGAAAATCAAAGAATATATATAATCTGCAATTTTAATAAAATAACAAAAGCAGCAAAACTAGATGTGAAAATTCACACCATCAATGCATTTGCAGTTTTGTTTAATGAAAAGACTAATAACTTGCAATTTGTTTAATTTTTAGATGGTTGCTATCAACCTTCATTACTTCGTCATGATTCTGTTGATTCAGGCGTATCTAAGAATGTTCAAGTTAACCTTGCTGGAAGTCAGGGTTGGAAGGAGAATGCAGCTTGGCACAGTGTAACTAGAGGTCATGATGTTGTCAATCAGCGTGGTGGTGGTGGTGGTGGTGGCGGTGGCCATAGGCACTGGAATGGCAACTTCCACAACCGGAAAAGCTCAGGATTCCAGGACAAACCACCAGTTGAGGTCAAGGAAGAGAAAAAGGAAGAAAAGGATGAAAAGCTTCAATTTGAAGAGGAAGACTTTGTAAGTATTTTTGTAGCATCTGTGCAATAGCTATTTTGAAATTAAATGTGTACTAGAAAATGGGAATTCTATTTCAGGTATTAAGTTTGTTAAATTATATTGGATAAACTCTCTTTAAACAGCCGTCCTTGAATCCTGATGCTGAAAAGCAGCTGAGCCAGAGCAGACCTGTGAGCACACCTGCAGGAGTATGGGGTAAGAAGACAATAGCATATATTTAGATTTGGGTTCATTTATTTAATTGTACATTGAAACATACAGTGAAGTGCATTGAATATTGTTGTGGTGTCACAGTTATTGTGGAAATTCATATAGTTTGAAAGATACTACATTGTGTTTGCTTGCTCTTCTTGTAAGTCTCAAGTATGCTCTGAGTTTCTGTATCAACTGCAGACTTTAGACTTTATCAGACAAAACAAGTTAACCTCAGTGTGCCTGATACTGGAGGGCCATAATTGGAAAAGATAATGGGGACAAAGTGCAAAATTAATCTGCCACCAGTGGAGTTTAAAAATGAGAAGTCCTTCACAATACAGAACACTAAGTATTCATTCAGGTTTTCATTTCCTAAGGGGACATTGTTGAGAAGTGAAATCCTCAGCACTTATAACTCGGGGTGAACTTAACTTCTGATCTTAAGTGATGCAGCAGCTTCCCAAATGTGGGACAAATTCAAAATTAGATTTAGGCAATCAGTTTTGACCAGTATTAGTATGCAGGGCCGATATCTGTAAAACTTTGGTTTAAGTCAACTGTCGATTCACTTACTGGCCCCTCAGTCAGCTCACCCTGTATGTAGTACTTCTATATTTTCAGAGCAGAGTGAACAGCTGATCAGACTAGCAAAGATCATCTGCTGTTTGGGGTGAAGCATGACTATTGCAATCACCTCTGACTACTACTTCACCCTCCCTTCTGTTTTTTTTTATTCCTCGTCTGCTTTCATCTCTCACCATCAGCCTCTGTCTCCCAATTCCAGCCATCACTCCTCTTCCTTCACTTAGGACCTATTGGTCCTTGTCTCATCCCTCTTTGTACTGACTGCTGTACCTCTCCTCTCTGTCCTGATGCAGAGTATCAACCTGAAACCTTGACAATTGCTTTCCTGCCACGAATGTTACTCAACTTGCTGAGTTCCTCCAGCAGTTTTGTTCTTTGCCTATGACAATGGTTTTCATGACTGAAGAGGGAACCATGGCTATAAAAGAACATTACATTGCTCAGAGCAAAGTCATAATTAAGTCTTGATTTCTAATGAAGTTTTCAGTGTGTTCAGTGAATGTCTCTGTGGTGTACTAAACTTCATTATGGGAAAACTTAAATTGGAATGCTCTTTCAGTTAATGCAACATAATGAATACTATCATTTATCAATTGTTTCTAAGAGGCAGGATCTGCTAACATTTGAGTAAACAAAGACTAGTCAACATAGCTTTGCATGGGAAATCATGTTTCTCAGATATGTTATTTTTGTTTTGGAAGTGAATGAGAGGATTGATGAGAGCAGGATGGTGCAGTTTGAGAGGGAGAAGATAAAGTCAGATGTATCAGTGGAGTAAAGAGAATTACAGAAGCATGACCTGTGATTGGAAGGACACACTAGGAAGAATGATGGTGGGACAGAAATGGCTGGAGTTTCAGGGGGTAATTTGGGAGGTGCAGCACAGTTGCATCCCAATGGAAAAGTCATATTCTAAAGGGAGGATGAGGCAACCATGGATGACAAGGAAAGTCAAAGACAGTATAAAAACAAAAGAGGGTGCATATAATGTTGAATACTGGGTGAATGAGTAGTCTTTGGAGTACTGCAAGTCTTTGTCTTTATTGATGCTTTGCTGCATGCTTGAGTGCTCGGTGGGGGTCGCCGATGCTTTTTTTTTGTGCTGGGGGAGGCTTTGGGGTTTGAACATTTAACTGTCATTCATTCCTTGGGGCACTCCTCTGATTTTGTGGATGTTTACGAAGAAGATTGTATATTGTATACATTTCTCTGACATTAAATGTACCTTTGAAACCTAATATAGCAAAGATCAGTGGGAAGTTAGAGGATTGGGAAGCTTTTAAAAACCAACAGAAGGCAACTAAAAAAAGCCATGAGGAGAGAAAAGTTGAAATATGAGTGTAAGCAGGCCAGTAGTACAAAAGAGGACACCAACATTTTTTCAGATGTATAAGGAGTAAAAAGGAGGCTAGAGTGGATATCGGATTGCTGGAAAATGATGCTGGAGAGGTAGTAATGGGGGACAAAGAAATGGCGGTTGAAATTGATAATTCTTTTACATCAGTCTTCACTGTGTAAGACACCAGCAGTATGCCAACAATTTTAGTGTCAGGGAGTAGAAGTGAGTGTATTTGTTATTAAGAGAAGGTACTTGGGAAGCTGAAAGGTCTGAAGGTAGATAAGGCACCTGGACCAGATGGATGGGCTACACCACAGGGTTCTGAAAGATGTAGCTGAAGAGATTGGGGAGGCATTAATAATTCTAGTTTCTAGAATTGTTCTGGAAGACCAGAAAATTGCAAATGTCACGCCAGTCTTTAAGAAGGGAGGGAATTAGAAGAAAGGAAAATATAGGTCAGTTAGCCTGACTTTAGTGGTTGTGAAGATGTTGGTGTGCACTATTGAGGATGAGGTTTCAGGGTACTTGGAGGCACATGATAAAATAGGCCAAAGTCAGCTTGGTTTCCTTCAGTTGACATCTTTCCCAACAGATTTGTTATAATATGTTAAAGAAATAACAGGCAAGGTAGACAATGGAGAGTCAGTAAATGTGTTTACTTGGATTTTCAGAAGGCCTTTGACAAGATGCCACACCTGAGGCTGCTTAACAATGTATAATAGATTGAAGACCTGAGTTAAAGGGAAAGGTTGGGCAGGCTAGGACTTGATTCCTTGAATGTTGGAGACTGTGGGAGAGTGATGTTCAAAGGTTTTTCAAAGGTACATTTAATGTAGAGAAATGTATACAATATTCATCCTAAAATACTTTTCCTTTGAAGCCATCCACATTCAGAGCAAGGCGGCGGCAAGTGGAATGGCTAAGGATTTCCAGAGCGAAGGCATTTTACTACTCAGGGTAAAAGAGAGGTAAGACTGCGCAGGTGTGTGACATCAGCTAGTACAGCAGGAAAAGTTTAAAAAGAATGCCATATTGAGCACAGTGTGAGAGGTAGCAGAGTGATAGGGTTTTGGCTCAATGGACTTAGGCGGTAACAAGGCAAGGTAGGTTTACCTGTGTTAATTGAGGAAAGGAAGTATGTGTGTGAGGCGGGTTTTTTGTGCTCAGTGTCAGATGTGGAAAGTCCTGGAGTCTCCCAGCCTCCCGGATGGCCATATCTGCACCTGGTGTGTGGAACTGCAGCTCCTGAGGGACCGAGTTAGGGAGCTGGAGATGCAGCTTGATGACCCTAGTCTGGTCAGGGAGAGTGAATAGGTGATGAAAGAAGTTATAGGCAGGTGGTCACACTGGGGCCACGGGAGACAGACAAGCGGGTAACAGTCAGGAGAGGAAAGGGGAAGAGCCAGGTACCAGAGAGTACCCCTTAACAATAAGTACTCCTGTTTGAGTACTGTTCTGAGGGACAGCCTACCTGGGGGAAGCAACAGTGGCCGTGCCTCTGGCACAGAGTCCAACCCTGTGGCTCAGAAGGGTAGGGAAAGGAAGAGGAAGGCAGTTGTGATAGGGGACTCTATAGTTAGAGGGTCTGACAGGCGATTCTGTGGACGCAGGAAAGAAACTCAGATGGTAGTTTGCCTCCCAGGTGCCAGGGTCCGGGATGTTTCAGATCGCTTCCAAGATATCCTGCAGCGGAAGGGAGAACAGCCAGAGGTCGTGGTACATATTGGTACCAATGACATAGGTAGGAAAAGGGAAGAGGTCCTGAAAAAAAAACTACAGGGAGTTGGGAAGTAAGTGGAGAAGTAGAACTGCAAGGGTAGTAATCTCGGGATTACTGCCTGTGCCACGCAACAGTGAGAACAGGTATAGAATGAGGTGGAGGATAAATGCATGGCTGAGGGATTGGAGCAGGGGACAGGGATTCAGATTTCTGGATCATTGGGACCTCTTTTCAGGGCAGGTGTGACTTGTACAAAAAGGATGGGTTGCACTTGAATCCCTGGGGACCAATATCTTGGCGGGGAGGTTTGCTGAGGCTCCTGGGGAAAGTTTAAACTAGAATTGTTGGGGGGGTGGGAACCGAACTGAAGAGACTGGGGAAGGGGCGGTTGGCTCACAAATAGAGAAAGCTTATAGGCAGTGTGTGAGGGAGGATAGGCAGGTGATAGAGAAGGGACGCGCTCAGACAGACGGTTTGAGATGTGTCTATTTTAATGCAAGGAGTATTGTGACAAAGCAGATGAGCTTACAGCGTGGATCAGTACTTGGCGCTATGATGGGGTGACCATTACAGAGACTTGGACGGCTCAGGGACAGGAATAGTTACTTCATATGCCCAGTTTTAGATGCTTCAGAAAGGGCAGCGAGGGAGGCAAAAGAGCTGGGGGCGTGGCACTGTTGATCAGAGATAATGTCACGGTTGCAGAAAAGGTGGACGTCATGGAGGGATCGACTACGGAGTCTCTGTGGGTGGAGATTAGGAACAGGAAGACTCAATAACTTTACTGGATGTTCTTTATAGGTTGCCCAATAGTAACAGGGATATCGAGGAGTAGATAGGGAAACATCCTGGGAAGGTGTAAAAATAAGAGTTGCCTTGATGGGAGATTTTAATTTCCAAAATATCGATTCGCATCTCCCTAGAGCAGGCATGGGCAAACTACGGCCCGCTATATACGCTATCTACGGCACTCTATATACATTGACCTTTGTTGAGGTGCTGCGTATTACTCCACATTTGCGCTTTACTCTGTGACCTTGTGGCGACCCATTTCCTGGCACACCCGAACCGGCTTAGCCAGAGTTCCGGCTAAGGGAGATAGCCTGCGGGGATTTGCGAACACAGAGCTTTGGAGCCTCTGTGCCACGGGGGGGCAGGTTGAGGGAGGCTTAAAAGTGAGGCTGGGGATTTCGAATAAAGTTTTTTCCTTCGACTGCAGTTACCGACTCCGTGTCGTAATTTTAGCGCTGCGTGTAGCACACCGCTACAACCTCTTACCCCTTCTGTAAAGATGAGTGGAGCTAAGAAAAGAAAAGTGGATAGAGAATGTCGGGTGTTTAATAAGGAGTGGACAACTAAATATCTTTTTACCGAACACCGATCAACTGCTGTATGCCTGATATGCCAAGAGACTGTGGCGGTTTTTAAAGAATATAATATCAACCGTCACTTTGCCACAAAACATGCCAACTATGCTAGCGACCAGTCAACGAAAGAACGGGAAGCTAATGCTCAGAGGTTGGCAGCTAATTTACAGGCTCAACAAATTTTTTTTCACCGTCAAACTGCCATTCAAGACTCAAGTACCAAGGCGAGTTTTACGCTGTCATTCAAATTAGCAAAGGCCAGCAAGCCTCTGTCTGAAGGCGAGTTTTTAAAAGAATGTATGGTGGAGACAGCAGGTGTATTGTGTCCGGAGAGCAAAGACAAATTTGAAAAAAATCAGTTTATCACGCAGGACAGTGACTCGCCATGTGGAACTGATAGATGAAGATATAACCAGCGACTTAAATAAAAAGGCAGAGTCGTTCACGTTATATTCATTAGCACTGGATGAAAGCAACGATGTAAAAGACACTGCTCAGCTCCTCATTTTTATCTGAGGAATTACAATACTTTTGAAATAACAGAGGAGTTTTTGACAATGGAGTCTCTGAAAGGAAAAACACGGGGAGAGGACTTGTTTGACCGGGTGTCCGCTGTCATCGAAAATATGAAGCTCCCTTGGAGTAAACTTATCAACATCACCACAGATGGATCTCCTAATTTGATGGGGAAAAATGTGGGCCTGCTGAGGAGAATACAGAATAAAGTGAAAGATGAAAATCCTGACCAGGATGTTATTTTCCTTCACTGCATCATCCACCAGGAATCTCTATGTAAATCGGTATTACAGCTGAATCATGTTGTGAATCCTGTCGTAAAACTTGTCAACTTTATACGTGCAAGGGGACTTCAGCACCGTCAGTTCATCACGTTCCTGGAGGAAATTGATGCGGATCACCAGGACCTACTTTATCACTCCTGTGTCCGTTGGTTAAGTTTGGGCAAAGTGTTTCAACGAGTATGGGAGCTCAAAGAGGAGATCGGTGCATTTTTGGAGTTACTGAGGAAGGCCGGCGAATTTCCTGAGCTGAGCAACAAGAGCTGGCTTTGTGACTTTGCGTTTGCTGTGGATATATTTTCACACATGAATGAACTGAACGTGAAGCTACAGGGGAAGGATCAGTTTGTGCATGACATGTACACAAACGTGAAAGCCTTTAAATCCAAGCTGGCCTTTTTCTCCAGGCAAATTTCGAATAAGTTATTCACTCATTTTCCCACACTAGCCACGCTAGAAGAGGCCAGCGCAAATGTGAAAAAATACAGCGAGTCACTGGATGCGCTGCACAGAGAACTCTGCCGTCACTTTTCTGATTTTGAAAAAATTGACAAGTCACTTCAGTTGGTGGCCTGTCCCCTGTCACAAGATCCTGAAACAGCACCAGAGGAGCTACAGCTGGAACTGATTGACCTTCAGTCTGACCCTGTCTTAAAAGAGTTTAACTCTCTTAAACTGAATGACATTTATGCTTCACTTGGTAAAGAGGTGTTTCCAAACCTCCGGAGGACGGCACAGAAGATGCTGGCGTTGTTCGGCTCGACCTATTTGTGTGAACAGGCGTTCAGCATCATGAACATCAACAAAGCCAGCCACAGATCCAAGTTAACTGACCAACACCTCAGATCTATCCTGAGAATCGCCACAACAAAACTAAATCCAGACTTTGATGCACTGGCTAAAAAGGGAGACCAACAACACTGTTCCCACTGAAATTAAAAATAAGTTTCTTCATTGTGTTATGTAAAAAAATGCATTTGAAAATATTTTTTTCAATAAGCCTTACATGTTACATGTCATTTCTGTTAAGTGATGGACATGAGTAGTGCGCAGGTGCACGTACGTTCTCAAAATAAAAAATGCGCTCCAGATCAAATAACGCGCTCCGCATACTGGCGCGCTGTCACTGTTCTGTCTTTGTGCTGGTCGTTGTTGAGTTTTGGCACAGGGGACAATTGAATAAGAAGGAGCAGGACAAGTAGACCTGCATCTCCTACCGTTTTTGAAATAAAGACAGGCAGGAGGAGAGTGATGATGATAATATCTTGAAGGATAACAGAATTTTCAGTGCTTTAAAATAATAACTGTTACTATTAAAAAAGCTGTATTTTATTCATTTAATTTTCAGTGTTTTAAAAGTCATTTCAATAAATAGCTAAATACCATGGGACTTCAAAGACAGATATTTTGTTGTAATGCATTTGTTCATTTTCAATTGAAATTAAAGCACATGTTTTCTACATATCCCATGATATTTTATTTTCTCTTATGAGGTGTATTACCAAAACACTCCGTCCATCTGCTCCTGGTCCGGCCCCCCTGTCAAATTTTAGAACCCTTTGTGGCCCTCAAGTCAAAAAGTTTGCCCACCCCTGCCCTAGAGCAAGGGGTTTACATGGGGTGGAGTTTGTTAGGTGTGTTCAGGAAGGTTTCTTGACACAGCATGTAGATAAGCCTACAAGAGGAGAGGCTGTACCTGATTTGGTATTGGGAAATGATCCTGGTCAGGTGTCTGATCTCTCAGTGGGAGGGCATTTTGGAGATAGTGATCATAATTCTATCTCCTTTACAATAGCATTGGAGAGAAATAGGAACAGAAAAGTGTTTAATTGGAGTAAGGGGAATTATGAGGCTGTTAGGCAGGAAACGAAGCATAAATTGGAAACAGATTTTCTCAGGGAAAAGTACAGAAGGAATGTGGCAAATATTCAGGGGATATTTGTGTGGAGTTCTGCATAGGTATGTTCAAGGCGACAGGGAAGTTATGGTAGGGTACAGGAACCATGGTGTACAAAGGCTGTAATAAATCTAGTCAAGTAGAAAAGAAAAGCTTACAAAAGGTTCAGAGAGCTAGGTAATGTTAGAGATCTAGAAGATTATAAGGCTAACAGGAAGGAGCTTGAAAAGGAAATGGGGAGAGTCAGAAGGGCCTTGGAAAGGAGTCCTTCTTCCATGAGAAGGCCATGGCGGGCAGGATTAAGGAAATTCCCAAGGCATTGCACAAGTGTGTGAAGAGCAAGAGGATAAGATGTGAAAGAATAGGACCCATCAAATGTGACAGTGGGAAAGTGTGTATGGAAACGGAGGAAGCAACAGAGGTACTTAATGAATACTTTATTTCAGTATTCACTATGGAAAAGGATCTTGGTGATTGTAGTGATGACTTGCGGCAGACTGATAAGCTTGAGCATGTAGATATTAAGAAAGAGGATGTGCTGGAGCTTTTGAAAAGCATCAAGTTGGATATGTCGCCGGGACCAGATGAGATGTACCCTAGGCTACTGTGGGAGGCAAGGAAGGAGATTGCTGAGCCTCTGGTGGTGATCTTTGCAACATGAATAGAGATGGGAGAAGTTTTGGAGGATTGTGGATGTTGTTCCTTTATTCAAGAATGGGAGTAGAGATAGCCCAGGAAATTATAAACTAGTGAGTCTTACTTCAATGGTTAGTAGGTTGATGGAGAAGATACTGTGAGACAGGATTTATGAACATTTGAAGAGGTATTAGGAATAGTCAGCATGGGTTTGTCAAAGGCAGGTCGTGCCTTATGAGCCTGATAGAATTTTTTGAGGATGTGACTAAACACTTTGAAGGAAGAGCAGTACATATGGATGTAGTACATATGGATTTCAGCAAGGCATTTGAGAAGGTACCCCATGCAAGGCTTATTTTATAAAGTAAGGAGGCATGGGATCCAAGGGGACATTGCTTTGTGGATCGAGAGCTGGCTTGCCCACAGAAGGCAAATAGTGGTTGCAGACGGGTCATATTCTGCATGGAGGTTGATGACCAGTGAGTGGTGTGCCTCAGGGATCTGTTCTGGGACCCCTACTCTTCGTGATTTTTGTAAATGACCTGGATGAGGAAGTGGAGGGATGGGTTAGTAAGTTTGCTGATGACGTAAAGGTTGGAGATGTTGTAAATAGTGTGGAGGGCTGTCAGAGGTTATAGTGGGTCATTGATAGAATGCAAAACTGGGCTGAGAAGTGGCAGATGGAGTTGAACCCAGATAAGTGTGAGGTGGTTCGTTTCAGTAGGTCAAATATGATGGCAGAATATAGTACTAACGGTAAGACTTTTGGCAGTGTGCAGGATCTGAGGGATCTTGGGGTCTGAGTCCATAGGACGCTCAAAGCAGCTGCGCAGGTTGACTCTTTGGTTAAGAAGGCATATGGTGTATTGGCCTTCATCAATCGTGAAATTGAATTTAGGAGCCGAGAGGTAATGTTGCAGCTATATAGGACCCTGGCCAGACCCCACTTGGAATACTGTGCTCAGTTCTGGTCGCCTTACTGCAGGAAGGATATGGAAGCCATAGAAAGGGTGCACAGGAGATTTACAAGGATGTTGCCTGGATTGGGGAGCATGCCTTATGAGAATAGGTTGAGTGAACTTGGCCTTTTCTCCTTGGAGCAATGGAGGATGATAGCTGACCTGATAGAGGTGTGTAAGATGATGAGAGGCATTGATCGTGTGGATAGTCAGAGGCTTTTTCCCAGGGCTGAAATGGTTGCCAGAAGCGTTCACAGGTTTAAGTTGCTGGGGAGTAGGTACAGAGGGGATGCCAGTGGTAAGTTTTCTTTTACGCAGAGAGTCGTGAGTGTGTGTGGAATGAGCTGCTGGCAACGGTGGTGGAGGCGGATACGATAGGATCTCTTAAGGGAATTTTAGAGAGATACGTGGAGCTTAGAAAAATAGAGGGCTATAGGTAAGCCTAGTAGGTTTTCTATGTTTCTATATAAAAACAGAGACGTGCCCCCAAAAATTAAATGACAGTTAAATGTTAGAACCCCAAAGTCACCCCCCAGCTCTGTTCCCCCACGTGTTAGCAGCAGCAAGCAACTATCCTCCTCCCCACCAGCAGAAAAAGCATTGGCACCTACAAGCGAGCACTCAAACATGCAGCAAAGACACGAAGTACCCTAAAGACTACTTGTTCACCCGGTATAGGTGTATGGTTATAGGGGTGTATAAATCATGAGGGCACCGATGAGGTGAATTGAATTGAGTTGACTTTATTATTTAAGCACAGCAACATTGAAAAAACACTGTTTGTGGAACATGGAAAGAAAAGTGGGGTTTTAGCCAAATGCAGCAAATGGGACTCGTATAGATGGGAATTCTGGTCGGCATGGATAAGTTTGGTAAAAAGGCCCACTTGTGTGCTGTTTTGTTCTATGATTTGGTTTAAATGTTCACTTATCCTATTTGATAACGTAATTTATGTTGTTGTTATTGTGACAGAAGAAACATCTCGGGTATTTGGAAACCACAAAAGACAAAATGTATTGGGTTTACACTGATCTTTATTAGAATCTAATTTCTGGATATAAGAGGGTGTTGAAGGAATGATAATTTCCTTTGGATTTTCAGTAATTATCTTAGAATTGTACTCAAGTTTCTGAGGTGTGTGGGAATCTTAAGCTTATTACCACTGGTACGTGTGAAGTGCATTAAATAATGTTGTTTCAGCGAAGCTTGCTGCCTGCACTTCAGCATTGTATTGAACACAGTTGAGCATTTCTGGAATCATTCACAGTTAATGCAGCAGATGTTATGTAAGCATAGAAATTACATATTTGTTTTGATGTTTGAAATCCTAAATTAAAAAGATTAAACAATTTTTCAAAATTCTTTATCCATATGAATCCAGAAAATCCTCCAAGTGCCAAGCAGCCTGTTTCCAAGATGCTGGTCATCAAAAAAGTTTTGAAAGAGGAACCAATATTCTCAACAAGCTTTTCTTCCTCAGGAAATCATCTTTCAAGCGGCAACAAAAACACTGCAAGCCCAAGTGTTTACAAAAATCTGATACCGAAACCTACAGTTCCTCCCACAAAGGTAGAGCAGTGCGTTTCTTTTTACATTAATTTTTCAAAGGCATGCTAAACTCTGAAATGAAGGTAATTGTGAAGATGAACATTTAAATAAAATGAATAATGAACTAGTAATTTCCTATGAATTCCGAATTTGATTTTATTTCATCTTCAGTTGATTAAGTGTTAAGTGTATCTTGTAAAATTGCACTTGACATAATATTTTCATCTTATTAAACCCCATTCCAGAAGATGTTTTCACATATTCTGGATGAAAGTAACTGCAATAATAATTCATGAAGTGTAATCTGCAATATCATTATATATACTTGGAGTAAATGTTTGATGGGACTGTATCAGTAACAGCCAAGAATGAGTATGTCAGGCACTAAAGGTTAAACAGTTTCATTTAATTTTCATTCAGGATACAGGAGAGGTTCTAGCTTTTTACTTTATAATGCAGTCATATATACTGATTGTACCTCATTATATACAAGTAATTTTCTGCTGGGTCAAGTTTGGTCTTTAATATCCACTTGTTTTAACCCCTTCTAGCATGTATAGATATAGTTTTTCAGTAATGTTGTGCAACTCTTTTGGAAGTATCATAAGGTGTTATGTATGCCTTGACCTCCAACCATCATGTGGCATTAGGACAAGTATTGTTGGGATAGGAAACAACTTCTTCCCCCAGGCTGTGCAACTACTGAACTCACTACCACCACCAGGTTTCACCACTTTTCAAACGCTAGTAGCATTATACTGTTCACTTTTTAACTTGAGTTGTAAATGCACCTTTTTATTTGTTAATTTACTTGTAGTACTATTACTTTCTGTGTTGTTTTTGAGTTATACATACTGTGTTGTGCACCCTGGTCTGAAGGAGCACTGTTTGTTTGGCTGTATACATGTTGAAATGACAATAAATTTGATCTTGAACCTGAATCCTTGTGCCCCACGCTGTGCCACCATTGTTCCTTGTACTTCATACAGGAATATAATATTTCCCATCATTCATAAATGAAAGGTTTGCACGCGCTATTACAAGATTAGCGGTAACACAAGAGTTATTATCTAAAATCAAACCATTTGGAGAGGCATAATGTGTTTAGGAATATGTCAGAATGGTTTTGTGAAAGGCAGGTCATACCTTACGAGCCTGATTGAATTTTTTGAGGACACGACTAAACACATTGAAAGTAGAACAGTAGATGGAATGTCATTTGACAAGGTACCCAGTGCAAGGCTTATTGAGAAAGTAAGGAGGCATGGGATCCAAGGGGACATTGCTTTGTGGATCCAGAACTGGCTTGCCCACAGAAGACGAAGAGTGGTTGTGGACGAGTCATATTCTGCATGGAGGCCGGTGACCAGTGGTGTGCCTCAGAGATCTGTTTTGGGACCCCTACTCTTTGTGATTTTTATAAATGAAGGTTGGAGGTGTTGTGGATAGTGTAGAGGGCTGTCAGAGATTACAGCGGGATGTTGATAGGATGCAAAACTGGGCTGCGAAGTGGCAAATGAAGTTCAACCCAGATTAGTGTGAGGTCGTTCATTTTGGTAGGTCAAATATGATGGCAGAATATAGTATTAATGGTAAGGCTCTTGGCAGTATGGAGGATCCAAGGGATCTTGGGGTCCAGGTTCGTTGGACACTCAAAGCTGTCGTGCAGGTTGATTCTGTGGTTAAGAAAGCATACGGTGCATTGGCCTTCATCAATCGTGGGATTGAGTTTAGGAACTGAGAGGTAATGTTGCAGCTATATAGGACCCTGGTCAGACCCCACTTGGAGTACTGTGCCCAGTTCTGGTCGCCTCACTACAGAAAGGATGTGGAAACCATAGAAAGGGTGCAGAGGAACATGGATCGGGGAGCATAGATTACAAGGATGTTGCCTGGATTGGGGAGCATGGCTTCTGAGAATAGAAACATAGAAAAACCTACAGCACAATACAGGCTCTTTGGCCTACAAAGTTGTGCCGAACATGTCCCTACCTTAGAAATTACTAGGCTTACCTGTAGCCCTCTATTTTACTAAGCTCAATGTACCTACCTAAAAGTCTCTTAAAAGACCTTATCGTATCCGCCTCCACCACCGTTGCCGGTAGCCCATTCCATGTACTCACCACTCTCTGCATTTTTTTAAAAAAAACAACAAAAACTTACCTCTGACATCTCCTCTGTACCTACTCCCCAGCACCTTAAACTTGTGTCCTCTTGTGGCAAACATTTCAGCCCTGGTAAAAAGCCTCTGACTATCCACACGATCAATGCCTCTCATCATCTTATACTATCAGGTCACCTATCATCCTCTGTCGCTCCAAGGAGAAAAGGCCGAGTTCACTCAACCTATTCTCTTAAGGCATGCTCCCCAATCCAGGCAACATCCTTGTAAATCTCCTCTGCACCCTTTCTATGGCTTCCACATCCTTCCTGTAGTGAAATGACCAGAACTGAGCACAGTATTCCAAGTGGGGTCTGACCAGGGTCCTATATAGCTGCAACATTACCTCTCGGCTCCTAAATTCAATTCCACGATTGATGAAGGCCAATACACCATATGCCTTCTTAACCATACAGTCAACCTGTGCTGCTGCTTTGAGTCATATGGACTCGAACCCCAAGATCCCTCTGATCCTCCACACTGCCAAGAATCTTACCATTAGTACTATATTCTGCCATCATATTTGACCTATCAAAATAAACAGGTTGAGTAAACTCAAGTCTTTTTTCCTTGGAGCGACGGAGGATGAAGTCAGAGGCTTTTTCCCAGGGCTGAAATGGCTAACATGAGAGGGTACAGTTTTAAGGTGCTTGGAAGTAGGTACAGAGGAAATATCAGGGGTAAGTTTTTTACGCAGGGAATGGTGAGTGCGTGGAATGGGCTTCTGGTGATACAGTAGGGTCTTTTAAGAGACTCCTGGATAGGTACATGGGACTCAGAAATTACCTAGAGTTATCCATAGCCCTCTATTTTTCTAAGGTAAGGACATGTTCGGCACAGCTTTGTGGGCCATAGGGCCTGTATTGTGCTGTAAATCTTCTGTGTTGTTGGATCCATGGCCCTTGTTGTCTCAAGACTGCAGACCATGCTTGATGGTCTTGATCACCTCAGACTCTTTCCATGTGGAGTATGAGGAGGCTAATTAAAAAATATAACGGAGGCATAATCTCTTGAACAATCTATCCAGCAACCTAAACGAGTGCTTCTTGCTTAAGTGGAGTGTTGGTCATGCTCAGATAATTTACAACTGCTGCAGAATTTTCTTAACTGGAGAGGATGCAGTGTACAAATATTACTTTAAAATGGTGACCTGCCATTTCAGTAGAAGACACACTGAGCCGTCGAGAAGAGTAGCTCATCTACCGTCAGTGTTTTGTGTGTCAGTGAAATTTATGGTGTAAAGATCTTTGTATCACAATTCTGGCAATTTTGTCAAACCTTGTGGATTGGATTGCTGTCAATTTTAAATGTTTTTGATGGAAATTAATGCAGCAGACAATGATGTGGTTATGTAAAGGGGAGGTGACTTAGCAGGAAGCAAGTCTTAAAGGTTGTTGGCGTTGTCACTGGTGTTTTAAAGCTTATTCTAAAAGTGAAGTCATTGATTAACAGGCTTGGTGATTTTGGTGTTTCCAATGATCAGACTGGTGGGCTTCAGGGAAATGAACCAGTTTCAACTGAAGCTCATGATTTCCCTTGCTTTCCTTGTGTCAACAAATGTTTTCTGGGTTCTGAGGTCATTGGCCTTTGAACGTATATTAGGCCAGAGTATAGATTTATACTCTGGCCTAACCTCTAATTTCCCCAAATCCCAGTCCCTAAATTCCCAGACCGTTAGCTTCTTTCTGTCCCTAAAATCATCCTTCTGAACCTAAAAAACTATTTAAAAAAACACTAAATCTGAGAATGTTGATATTTACCCATTTCTTGATGTGCATTTAGCCATCATCTTATCTGGTATCAGCAAGTGGAGATAGCAGGAAATCTGGACAGTAGCTGAGCACAGCACCATGCCCAGTATTTCTCTGTGATTGTGTAACATTTATTGATGACACCTTTTCAAATCCCATTACATCTTAGTCTCTGTGCTTTATTCTACAACAATGCCTGATTTATCTTGAAATCTAAAGATGTAAACCTGCATCAGACAAAAACCTAATGCCTATATGATGCGTATTTCATCTGTTTTACTCGTTCTATTAAATAATCTCGAGTTAATAGGTATCCCAGTACATGCTGTACTGGTTGGTTTTTCACTTGATTTGTTTACTGTAGCCTTTGGCATTATCTATTTTTACTGTTGCAAATCGGTTTATGTGCTATTCTAATACTATTCAATAACATTTATTCTTTGTTGTACCATATAATGCTTTCTGATTTCTACACCATGTAGGTTGATAATCCTCTTGGACATTAACCCTGAAATAGATTTTTGAAAATTTTTGAAAATTTCCAAAATTATATTGTTTCACTTGGTACAATTTCCAAACTGAAATGTATGACCTAATCTCCCTCCAAAGTAGTCTGGCAAGTCCCACAATTCTATCACGTATAAAATTAGTTTTAAAGAAGCAAGCTCATCAGCACCACCTTGTGGTAACCTGAATTGGCAGTTTAACAGCAAAACTTTTGGTTATTGAATATAGATTTTTTTTATTGGAAAGTAAACTTTTTAAAATTGTTCAACTCTATCCTTTGGAAAAAAGGCATATGCTGGACAAGGAAAATACAGTATTTAAAGGCATCCTGAGAATCAAGATCATACCAGATTACAGAAGGAATTAGAAATTTGGGCAAAACAACGAGTTAGGTGAATTCTCTCCAACTGAAAAATGATAGGTAATGATGTCAGAATCAGGTTCATTTTTCACTGGCATATGTCATGGAATTTATTGTTTTGTGGTAGGAGTACAGCACAATACATAAAATTATTATAGGTTACAATAAAAATAGTGCAGTAGACAGATAAATGTTAATCTGGTGTCAGAAATTGAAAATTTGTAAATGATAGCTGGAAGGCAATGTGATTTAATAATGTTACAATTTGCATCAAAATGCAGGAAAACTGGAACAGATCTGCACACTAGAGAAACACAATTTGAAACCCCACATGCATTAACTAGGAAATATCATTACATCAATGAGTTAGATCTTGAGGATTGTAAGCAAATTCTTTTCTTTTTCTTCTGCAGGATTAGATCAATATTGTAACATTGGCTCGGACATACTTGAAGTTCTTGTGCCAGCTCTTTAAGCAATAAAAGAATGTTGAACTGATCATCAAGATAAAGAAAAAAATAGGCAGAAATAGTTCAAAATTGTGAGGATGTAGCTGTCAAGCAAGATTAGCTAGTCTAGACTTTGGTTCTAAAGGAAGATCTGTAACCAGGTTTGATTGACTAGAAACTGATGCATGTAAGAGAAGTAAGAGAGCATTGACATATGTATTAACCAGTCAGTTAACTGAAGAAATATTTCTCTGCATTAGAAAGTGGTGTTTGTAGACACGTAGTTGAAATGACTAATAAAGAAAGGGAATGGAGTGACACAAAAGCAATGGAAGAGAAAATTCAAATGGGACCTCGTGGATTATTTGGTCCAATTGTCTGATCTTGTGCTATTTTTGAATGCATTATTTTTATTGAAGGCACTTGTGAAAATGTATATTTGTTGCACCCTGCAATTAGATTTCCACATTTCCTTCCTGTTTTCCAGATGTTAATTTATTCAAAATTGATCATTCCTTAATGTTAACACGAGGAAATCTGCAGATGCTGGAAATTCAAGCAACACACACAAAATGCCGGTGAATGCAGGCCAGGCAGCATCTATAGGGAGAAGTACTGTACTTCTTCTTTATAGGTGCTGCCTGGCCCACTGAGTTCCACCAGCATTTTGTGTATGTTGCTTGATTCCTTTATGTTCACTCATTTCATTTGAATTCTAAGTTTGAGAGTTTCTTTACTGTGTTCTGTGGATGAACATATCTGCATGACTGACAATTCAACAATCTGGATTGATACTCTCAGCAACTGGTTTAACTTCTGAATTCAATTAAATTTACCACTTCAGATGTTTTCTGGTTCTGTACTCCTACTTGATTAAAACTCTCATTTATGCTATAATTTGTAAACAGAGTATGTCAACCATGCATTTTGCAGCCATCATTTTCCAGAACAAATTCAGCAATCTATGGTGCTTTCAAATATTTTATTCACCTCATTGCTCTTTTTGCTTAACTTTTAGCTCCTTCCTGTATTCTCATTCTATTTAATACATTATTTTGTATTGAAAGTGATGAAGTTTTACAATGCGTCATATTGATCTTATATTCTTTAAGCTTTTGATAATTGTTTTTAAATACACCACTACTCATGTCATTTGAATGTAGGTGTGGCATTTAATATCAGAAAGGCTATGTACGTAAGCTATGGAAATGGATAATTAAATATCTTGCATAGTATTCCCCTCAGCTGTGTTTTACATAGTCATATTTATTTTGAAACAAAAAAATCTTGTTGAAATTCTGGTCAAAAGAATGAATAAATACTTGTTAAGTTATGAATATGACTTTTACGTTGTATTTCTTTGTGAAGTTGCAAAAGATACACAAATTGTCCAGTATTTCCTTCACCAACCCCAGCTTATGTTTTTCTTCCCACTGGGCAAAAGCAGGTACTAGAAGAAACTGCAGACAAATTAATGTAAATATCGATCAGTATTTTTTTCATCTTGCATTCATAACTAAATCCCTGCAGGTGGACCCTGAGTTTTAAACACCCATACAAATGAGCAGTGGAGCGAATGGGGATGGGTTTGCATCTTCTTTCAGATGAGAACATGGCATTTCCACATGCTTTCTCTCCCATCTCCCCACAACTTCAACAGATGGTGGCTGAGTCAGTGAGGCTGGCTGGCTGCTGCTCACACTCCTGTTCAGCTGTTTTTGTGATCATCTCCCATGTATTGTGAGAAATTCAAGTTACCATCTGTTCTGAATAAAATCCTGTTGTAACCTGGGGATGCCCTGTATAGAACATTGATTATGTTATGAGAACCTCTTTCAGATACTTTTTGTAGTATGCTTAAATAATTTGCTGTAGTTCATGTATATTTATGCAAAGGTAAAGATAAAAATGTATTAAAGGTCCAAAGGTTTCCTACCATGTATTTGCCATGTCCGACAATTTGGTGGTCATTCTTTAAGATTTGTTGATTTTCATGGACTCCTTCAAGTCTTCAAAGTTTATGTAATCTTGTGCTCAGAAAATTAATAGAATTGCTTTTTTCCCCATGTGTTCTCAATTATAGCAAGGCCCATGGAAATCTACTGGAAGGGAGAACAAACCTGGCTTGCATTTTTCTGGCCAAGATTCAGCATTTACAAGCCCTATTGCAATGATCAAACCTCCAGCACAGTTCAGTAGCACTTCTTGTCACATCTCCCCGAAAGAGGTATGATAATAATGAAAGTTTTCTTAACACTGAACGATACTGTCATTTATTTTCCTTATGTCAAAATGGCAATGTGTTTTGAAAATCGTCTTGGAAATTCTAATCTAGCTAGAATTCTGAAATTACCCAATTATGGGAAGCTCATCTACAAAAAAAATGTGCAGGAGCTGGAAATCCAAGCAACACACACGAAATGCTGGAGGAACTCAGCAACCCCAGCAGCATCTATTGAAAAGAGTAAATAGTAGACATTTTGGGCCAAGAGCCTTCATCAAGACTGGAAAAAAAACATGAGTTTGGATCAAGAAGGTGGGGGAGGGGGAGGAAGAAGTGCAAAATAGTAGGTGATAGGTGAAACTGGGAGGGGGAGGGGTGAAGTAAAGAGCTGTTGGGCGAAAGAGATAGAGCTGGAGAAGGGGGAATCTGATAGTAGAGGACAGATCAGAGGGAGGTGATGGGCAGGTAAGAACATGAAGTGAGAGAGGGGAATCGGAATGATGAAAGGTGAGCGGAGGGGTGCAATTACTGGAAGTTCGAGAAATCAATGTTCATGTCATCAGGTTGGATGCTACCCAGACGGAATACAAGGTGTTGCTTCTCTGAACATGAGTGTGGCCTCATCAGGGCAGTAGAGCTACCATGGAAATCTAATCACTAGCATATTCTGAATTTTTTTATTGTGTGCTTCTTACTCCAAAGAGTAATTTGTCTGTATGTGAAATGATGGGAGTTTGCACTGATATTGCTCTTAAGTGCAAAATATGGAAGGGAAGTGTTATTTTATACATGTTTTAAAATTGCTTTTATGTCAACAGCTTCATACTTGGAGAATGTCACAAAGTGGAGTCCTTCACTCATTTGCGTCATGGCTAACCTGTGCCTTTGTTTCATTTAAGTTCCATATCCCTTGATATCTAAACCTCCAAAAATATAACACATTTTGAGAATTTTAATTGGCACTACATCGTAGAAAGTTCCAGATTTTAGCTGAGTAAGTGCATTATGATTTCGCTTCTAAATGAGGGAACATACTTTTTAAGATATGTCCTCTTGTTTTCAAGTTCTCTTCCAGAGGGTTTTTACCAAAGGAAACAGGTTATCTGTATCTTCTGTTAGATTTAATTTCATTTTAAAGGTCTCTCATTTGTCATGCCTCTACCTCCTACATTGATTTTCTAAGTGTCTTAAAGCTGACTTGAAAATTTAACATAATCCTGTGGTGTATGTACTTTGTCTGCTGGAGTATCATTCCTGTCTTAAGTTTCATTGAAATGTCATAGTGAATATTTTTGAACTTTTGGAAACAAAGCTTGCAAAATTCTTCAGAGGAACAAAATTAAATTTGGTGTTTGTGAAATCAGATAAATGTACTTTGTACCTCTGTCAAAGTAGCATTGCTAACCAAAACTTTTAATCCCCCATGCTGATGCACAAATTTTGAAATGCATTTTTAAATGATTCAGCAGGTTATTTGACAGTTGTGTATGATGTATGCATCTTCAACTTCAAATAATAATTGAAAATACATACAGTATATTTTAGTGACCTTAACAGGAGCAAAATTAATATCTTTTGTACTGAGTGTGAAAAAACATTGTTTTATTCCCAGACTCCTTCAAGCACCACTCCTCCTATCGAGATGAATACGAGTCGACTAATAAAAATGACTCGTGTGAAGACTGACAAGAAGAGCGAGTTTTTGAAAGGATTAAAAGATGACCGGAATGGTGAAATCTCAGAACATAGAGATTTCAACAAATTAGAAGTTAGTGAAATTATGGATTTTCATTTAATATGTAATATTTGCTGGGTCAATGTGGGTTGGAATGGAGTTGTCTAGTCCCACAACCTTGCCTGTTTCCAGCACTCAGCCATTACTTAAGGTCATGTGAAGGAACGCAAATTGGCCAAAGTCTTGCTGCTGTGATAGTGGGGGTCATGATGTATCTTACTTTTGGTACTTCTGTCTGAAAGTGGTCAATATGTATTGCCTCCATTCAGACCAAGATGAAGTAGGATAGCAGAGCTTCAGCCATATCTGGTCATTCTGATACTGCTTGGCTCTGGATTTGGACCCTACTGTACATGTCATGCTGCAATGCAGCTTCCCTGGGCTGGCATTTCATGGCATACCTCAGCGAATTGGAGTTGATCCCTGGTTTCATGATAATGGATGACTGAAGGATATGCAGGTTATGGAGGTGACCACGTACATTGATGCTGATTTATCTCAATGCTCAGTTATCAGAAGGTAGATCTGTTCTGATTCTATTCTATTTGATGCAGTTACAGTGCACTTCCCATGAAGAAGGGTACAGATAGATCTAAAGCTTGCACACTGGCTACTTGCAGTGATTTCGTGGGCAGGAGCATGGGCCGTAGCTGGTTTGTGAGGACTCCTTGTCTTATTTCACTCACTGTATGTCACAGACTTAGTCTGGCATTGATATCCGTCGGAACACAGCCAACGGAGGCAGTGGTAATGCTACCAAGCCACTCTCATAAGCTATAGTGTTCCCCACTCCCAGTACATTCTGTGCCATTAATATATGCAGTGGTGCTCCCAAGTGTTGCTGATCGTTGAGTAGTATTGATTAATTAGTGAGGGAAGATCTTAGATGGTAATCAGAAAGTTTTCTTGCTAATATTTCTGATGCCATGAGGTGGTGCAAAAAAGATTCACAATGATGTTGTCTGAATTGGAGGGAGAAATTGGATAAGCTTGGTCTTATTTTCCAGGTGTGAGGGAGAGTGAGGAGGGACATATTAAGGGTGCATAACATTATGAGGGGCATCGATGGGATCTAAGGTCAGTATCTTTCCCATAGCAAGGGTGTCTGAAATTAGAGTGCATAGATGTGAGCTGTGAGGGAAGATTTTTAAAGGAGATATGGGAGGTAAATTCTTTGCACAAAGTGTAATTGGTATCTGGAATGAACTGTGAACGGAAGTGTTAAAGGTAGAAAAGGCAACAACATTTGAGGTGTCTTAACAGGTGAATTATTAGGGAGTAGAGAGTTAATGCAAACAAGTTAGATTAATATAGATGGGTATGAAGTTTCGCACAGTTGTGGTAGGCAGAGCTGTTTCTAGGCAATATAACTCAATGGATTGGTTTCTGGAGTGTGACAAGGGCTAGTGTCTCCTGCCCTCACACCTAGTAAGGGGAAGTAATCAGGATCTATGGTGGAGTGATTTGGCACATTATATGAAAGGTATAATTTGGTGATTGTGTTGTTTGATTATTCCTTGAGACTGCTTGCAATTTGGGCGTGAGTCCCCGATGATGGTGAAGAGGACTTTGCAACATAGGACTGCTTGCAACAGGGATGACTTCGCAATTTCTAAATTAGGAGTCTAGGTTGATTTTAAAAATTTTTTTTTTGTTTTAAGTTAGCAGTGCAGTCAGTTGAGTGACTTGCAAGTCCATTTCAGAGGGGGTTTAGTTTAGTTTTATTTGTTCTGACATCATATGTAGTACTTATGAGATTAAAATGCTAGGATGTAGATAATTAGCAAACCATATGGATCTTTACAACACCATAGCAGTTTTTGTAGTTGTTACTAACTGCTTGTTTTCTTCCCAAAGAGAATTAAATGTATTTAAATTCCACAGCTGGCATAATGAGATTTGAATTTGGGTCCCTAGATTGTAAATCCATGTCTCTAGGCTGTAAGTCTGGATTATAGAGCATATAAATATCATCTTCAAGTAATATATTTTTATATTTAGATCCTAATTCAAATTCCTGTCTCGTGACAGGCTATTGGGAATGCTCACTTGGAGGTAAATGGGGAAATTCTGTTAACTTTGGCTTGAAGTGGTGCATTTAATGACAGATTTGTAAAGTTTGAAGGGTAGAAGTAATGATTTTGGAGAATCTTTCAGTAATGTTAAAGTCCCCCTATGACTTGATACAGAACTATCAATACTGAAGTTGTTGATAATTTTTCAGCTGTCACAAATATTCAGTTTCTATTAATGTTATTGTGTTTATGTGAAAGTTCTCAGACCAAGAATTAAACTGTGTCCAAGTGCATCATATCACTGAAAAATAATGAAGAAAATATCCTTCCCTTTAATTTGTCATGACATAGAACTTACACTTCTGCTCACATTTGTAATAGTTTTTAATGTATTATTTTGTGCTATCAAGTTAATTGGCATACATATAATTCCTTGTGCTTTTTAAAATCAGAAACAAAAAAACTTTAAGAAAAATTGTTAGCAATAACTTACAATTCAGACAACATATGTAGAGAGGAAAAAAGCAGCTAACATCATCCTGATGAAGTATCATACATACAGTAATTGGGGCATGTTGATTTCCATTTTCCTTTTTCAAAAATTTGAAATTAATTGAAGCACTAACTTCTAAAATCAACATTCCAAAGCAACCATTTTGCAATAGCACATAATTTACTTTAACTTTTTTTTTACCCTACCCTGTAGGACTGTGTCCATGATATTCCAGAGCACCAGGAAAATGGGAAAGCAAATGGTCATCAGCATAATCTCTCCTTCTTTGGTCCAGAAAAAAACTACCTTTCCAGTTCTCTTGAAGCAGAACATAGGTATGAATAATTAGTTGTTTGTGAGACTTAGAAAAAAATAATTTAAGTTCTTTCATCACACTGGATGATACTTTTAGATTTAGATTTGGTAGAGACTGTTGGATCTCTGACAATCAACAGAGAGAGACGAATTCTTTGAAGAATTGAATACAAGCAGCTTTGTTGAGTGTAGGTTGACAGTGGACAATTGTTTTTAATTTCAAGTGACTTAACACAAAATGCATGATCTTTCGGAAGGGACTGTGATCCAGATGAAGGAGCTTTATGTCACTTATGCCCAGGAGAGATGATCTTACTCAAAGCACTTCAACTGGATGAAGCATTATCTCCACATCTGTCACATGATGTTCGCAAGACTTTTGTATGTTTGTGTGAGATCAACTCATTCTGTCAATTCTTTGTCAACTCCTACCTTTGCTAAGGGTTGACTTCTCAAATGTGGGAAATAGTCAATGATTTTGAGGATCTCCAATGAACCTTTGTTATCAGAAGGCAAAGTGTTGCATTGATGGCAGGGTTTATTTACTTAGATATACAGCACAGAATATGCCCTTCTGGCCCTTCAAGCTTTGGGCCATGAGCAACTCACTCATTTATCCCTATACTAATCATAGAAGAGTATGCATTGACCAGTTAACCAACTAACCTTTGGACTGTGGGGGGGAACCAGAGCACCCCGAGGAAACCCAAGCATTCCATGGGGAGGATGCACAACTTCGTTACAGAGGACACTGGGATTGAGCTCTGGACTCTTGTTTTCCTTTAAACGCTGGAATTAAACCTGTTTTCATATATCCATTAATGAAGGTTTTATTTGTCCTTGACAAACATGCTTAACACCAACTCTGGGAAATCCATCTTGATGTAGGTCAAGTGGAGCCCACTTGAAGACTACAGTGTTCCTCTTGGATGAGCCCATGCAAGTAAAGTCAATTTCAACAGTACAGCTGTCCACTGAATTTTGAGAAGTGGGGTTGGTGCTTAAGATCAGCATGAGATTCTAACAGTTGAAAATCTATGTACATCAATGGAACACTTCCAGAGAGTGATAATATCTGTAGAGTGAAGGTCCCTTTGTAAACTTCTGAACTTGAATTTTTACACAGATTATTGAAAGCAATGGGTTGGCAAGAGAGCCCTGAGAATGATGATAACTTCTCACCTCTGACTGAAGATGAGCTCAGGGAGTTTCAGGTTAAAATTGAGCAGGTGTGTGTTACAGCATTTTAAAAATACCATTTCATTGAATAGTTCTTTGTTTAAATGCAAGATTAATTGTGTTTTGTTGGTCAACTAGTAATATCATGAGCTTGAGTTCAACAATCCCATTTGATATTTGATCTTTGAATCTTTTCTGTCCTTCCTAGAACAGCACATTTCTGTTATATATTTTGTGTATTTGTTAATTACCAGTGCTGTTTTCAAATCAAAATATAGGTTATATTTGACTACTTAAATATAGAAAAAATGTTCCCCAGGACTGCATGGAGTTTAAGAACATACGAAACAGGAGCAGAAGTAGAATATCTGCAGATGTGGCAATGGACTCTGTTCCACCTACCTGCCTTTTCCCCATAACCCTTAATTCTCCTGCTATGCAGCAATCTATTAAACAGTGTCATAAATATACTTAATGAGGCAACCTCTACTGCCTCTTTGGGGAGAGAATTCCAATGATTCACACCTCTCTGGGAAAAGCAGTTTCTCCTCATTTCCATCCTAAATCTGTTCCCCAGAATCTTGAGGCTATCTTTCCTAGTTCTAGTCTCACCTATCAGTGGAAACAACCTTCCTGTCTCAATATTATATACCACTTTCATGATTTTATGTTTCTTTATGATTCCCTCTCTTCACTCTGACTTCCAACAATATTTATATCTTTCCTCATTCAAGGAGACCAGAACTGCACTCAGTGTGCAGTTCAGGTGTGGCTTCAACCATACCCTGTGCAGTTGCAGCATGACCTCCCTACTTTTAAAATCAATCCCTCTAGCAATGAAGGGCAGCATTCCATTTGCTTTCTTTAAAGCCTGTTGCATCTACAACCAACATTTTGCGATCCATGCACAAGCACTCGTAAATCTCTGCACAATAGCATGCTACAGTCTTTCACCATTTACATAGTAATCTGATCTTAATTCTTCCTTCCAAGGTGGATGACCTTGCTTTACCAACGTTGTACTCCATATGCTTGCCCACTCATTTAGCCTATCTACATCTCTCTGTAGATTCACTGCATCCTCTGTACATTTTCCTTTTCGATTCAGTTTAATGTCATACGCAATCTTCAATGCACTTCACTCAGCCTCCAGTTCCAAAACGTTTGAAGAAAATTAAAGCCAACTCAAAATATGAATGGCCATAATGAAAGAACTGCTGAATCAGAGGTGAACTTTAAGCAGAAGGAAGGATTTGCAAGAAGTGTTATGATTGGAACATCATCCTAATAAAAAATAAAGTAACATTGTTCCAGCTTGGTTCAATAAAAAGTGGGCGTTTAATTTAGAATGGTGTCAAAATCCCTTTTCAGGAGTTGAAGGCTTTACATCGTGCATTGTTACATGTGCATTGTTTTAATGTTCTACATTAAGCCTGTTCAATTGGATATGAAATACAAAGAGATTAACTTGGTATGTTCTGATCATATGAAACTTGCTCTGTGTATTTTAATGAAATCTTAGATTTTTTTTGGTGTGAGTTACTCAAGTAATTATTCAGTAACCTCCTTATTATAAATATCTAGACTACCACTTGAATTGCCATGTCATACAATTCTGCTAGGCAAGTGTTGAAAATAAAATTTCATGGATATAAATTCTATAGAGTCAGAGTCATGCACCAACACCCCCTTTAGTTGATGAGTTTTATTTAGTTCATGGAATTTTATATCCATGAAATGAATTTATTTGCTATACATGTTCAAACCGTATTTGTGTTTTGGTTAAATTCCTTTAAGATTATTTCTCATATTTTAATTCTGGCCATGTGCCAAATGATTTATTCCAACCATTTCAGTCCATTCAAGAAAGTATGACGTAGTGTAGAGCTGTTGAAAACAGATTTTGAATCTACACATCACTTAGATAAAGTTCTCCTCTCTATCTTTTTGTCTCCCTTCCCTCTTTCTTCTCCTTGCCCCACCCTCCTTTCTCCTGTCTTCCTCATCATCATCTTTGTCCTTCAGCCCAATTATGAGGAGCATTTTTTATTTTGATAAATTAGGTTTGATCAAGCTTCTTTTAAAGTTGGTAAGAAAACAAAAGCAATTGCATTTATTTTCGCAGGTTAAGTGTTTGTATTCACTTTTATAGAACCCATCAACACTACATTATTCTTTATTTTGCACTATTTATTTATTTTGTGATTAATAGTAATTTTATGTCTTTGCACTATACTGCTGCACAACAACAAATTAAGGTCATAAGAGCAGTGATGATAAATCTGATTAACAAATGAAAATTTTTTTTAAAAATCACATCTTATATGAAGACTGGCAAATCCAAATTCATTTAATTGTTCTTTTGCAGCTGAAGAAAAATGGCTTTAGGAAAAATGGTTTTCAATTGAAGAGCCCATGTACAGCTTTACATTTTTCCCAGTGGAGAGGCACTTTCAGTCCGGGGCTTCCTGAAGACTCAGATTCTGAAACTAGCAGTAGTACCAATTCTGATGATGATGCCTAAACTTGGTACAAATGGAATTCATGATATATGTTTTCTTATAGCTGAAGGACTAAACTTACTAAAGCTCTTTTGGCACAGAGTTATATTTTTCCATGCACAAAGGGAGATGATCATATCCCAAAGAAGAGAATTTGCTTGTCAAGCTTTTTTTCTTTTTCCTTTGATCCGCTGGTCCTGTCGAATGCTTCGTAGAATGAAATATGTCAATAAAGAAGAAAGGGGGCAAAGCACATAACAAGTAATCATTTGCAAAGAGGAAAATGAGTATTTTTTTTCAAAAGCTTGGAAAAAAACATTTGCAGACAATTAGTAGGAATAGCAATGTGATAGAACAAGCAGTATAAGTGACAAATCCATAATATTGATGATAAATTGTCAAAAATAAATGCTAACTACATACGTTTTTCAATGTCGTGACATTTTGGGAAGTTGAAACAAACTTTGTCACAAGAGGTTTATCTTCATTTCTTTGGTACAGTTGTAAAATATTCACAATAGGATCTTTTAAGTTCTTCAAACAGCCTTGATATTCAGGGTGGAATGTAAAATATAAATTTTGTGAAATTTCAAAGATTAAGATTATTTTGATAACGTTATTTACAAATTTAAAAAAGTGGCTATCACATATGAATATCTGTATGAGAAAAACTACTGCATTAAAATAACTTGGAATAAATATTTTGCATCAGTTTGCCAAAATGGTTTGTGTTTTAACAATTTTATTGAGATATTTCTTTAAGTTGCTGTATAAATAAATGCTTTTGGATTAAATCATCGACAATGAAAATCAATTAAGCATATGCTGGTATTGAGCTGGAATGCATTACATGATCAAACAGAAGCTTTCAGTACATGAGTTCCAAAATTACTGCCTGTCGATTAAGATTTCAACAAGCCTGTAATTGTTATTGAGGATCATATCCATTGAGTGTTTCTTGAAAGTTATAAAATATCAGCTTTGTTTTAAGTAATTTTAATTTTTTTTAACTCTGGATGGTTATTTGATTGTTATCTTGGAATTTGGTGAATGCATTTGCAACTTATCCCACAAAGATAATTGCTTTCTGAGTATCAGCAAAATCCTTGTGATGATCATTTTCTTTTTGTAAAAGATTGGAAATTTCAGATTTATTGACCCCCTTCCCCCCCCCCCCCCCCCCACAGCTACCATTTGAAATTCTGAAAACTTGAATGGAGTTGTTCTGTGTCACTACTCTCATTAATGAAGGTGATAAAAAGAGGATTAATCTCAAAGAAACCTTGAGTTGGTGCGTCCACAAATATTGCATGGTTTATGTGTTGCATTCTGGATGGCATTGGTATGTTATCACATGTTGTGGTACTCAAAAAAAGCACAATTTTTTTCCAGTAACGATATGAAATAGGAATAAAATTCCTGCACACATTGATTGTCATGACATCATTAAAGCAAAACTTGATATTCTATTTTATACCTGGAGAAGCTAAGAAGAAAGTCAAGTGCAGCAAATTAAAATCAAGTAGGTTGACTTCTAAATGCTGAAGTCAATAATTATTTACAAGAGACTTCTGATGGACTCAATTTGTGTAATTAACAGGACAAATACAACATTAGTTCAATTGATTTCAAAGCTTTTGTGATGCCATATTAAATTCTAAAAGAATATTAGTCCATATTTCTAAATATGAGTGCAAAAGGTAATAAATTGATTGACTTAATGTCACTTTTGCTTTCTTGTTAATGTGGCAATGTAGCTTGTGCAATTAAGTAGGATTACGGCAGTCATTCTTGCAAAGACTGCCAGTTTGAAATGCCTCACCCTCCTTGAGTATCTTAGCAACAGTAATCTTTATACCAAACAAAACACCACTGAAATGCTGTCCGTAATGACTATATCTTGGAAGAAATAGAAAAATTGCTTCAAAATATAGGAGAAGCAGGTTTGTTGCAGTGGGATGATGGGGTTGGTGGGAATTGAAGGCGTTCTCTGTATTTTGATTCAATTTTATACAATATGCTGGTAGTTAGTGTTTTTGTTGATGTTGTCAAGCAAACATCCGAATGCGAATGATTTAAAACAGCACCTTTTGAATTTGCTGTAGAAATAATTAGTACCAAGTTCTGCTAGTCATTGATTTTGCAGTTAAATATTAGGACTTTTTTGTGTTGGAAAGAAAAACTGCGCTGCAAATTTTATTTCCCAGATTACTTGAAATAAGTGAAGACAAAGATCAGAAATGATATTGAGGTAGTTTTATTCTCTGAATCCTACAAAAAAAAACAAGAAAAACTTTTGAATACCTATTGGTACCATGTTTTGTTATTTCTGTAGAAAGATTGAAAACTTATCTGATCACAGATTTGTGAGTTGGAGTTCTACCAAGCTTTTGCCTTAAAGTAATTGAAGAAGACTTGTACTTAAGAATGGTCGATTCAGGGAATTTCCATTGCTACAATTGTAACATGAACTTCAGATCCTTGGGATTATTGGAGAAGCACAAGGACAAATTTTGTATTGGCAGTTGTGTTGAAGATTCATTCTTGTTAAATGAAAATCCAAGAAACAGCCTGCCTGGAAATCATGGAAACAAAATTAGCAGAATAAATGAAACAAGAAAAATAAACATTCCAAATCATATGGTAAGGCAAACCATGTTTTCAATGTATACATTTTTATTATATTTAAAACTATTGTGCAGTGTTTTGTATTTTTAATCCCCATGAATTATTAGATAATTGCAGGTGCTTATTTTCTTTGGTATTCTACCTTATCCTCACCTCCCATACTGTAAATTTGTTGAGTAAATCTTGTCTCTTTTCCATGTGGTGCTGTTTTCTTCTTTTCTTTATAAGGTGGTGGACTGTGAGCAGAAAGATCCATTATAGTCAAAGCTCTTCTTAATCACAATAAGGAGTGTAAAGGGAGACATCTTGCGCCTCTTAATTCATCCATTTTGAAAGCCAATTATAAATTATCTTTCAGTGAACTACTCCTGTAAAAATTTGTACACTGTTCAAATGTTTGGATTGTAGTGACTTTCGGTAAGCCCTTATACAATGTGCTGTTTATGAAACTGTATTGTCTCTCACAGTTCTGCCCTTGTGGGCATGGAAATTTATAATGTATCATGAATTCCTTTATTCTGTTTGAAGATTTTTCCATTTCCGGTGCATTAATGGAAATGTTATGCTATTCCATTTATGTGCTACTGATTAATAGAATTTAGTTATTCTCATTCAGTTTCAATTGATGTCCACCCCCAGAAGAATGTTCTTTCTGGACTGATTGCTAAATATATGATATCTCTGTTATAGGAAGGGAAATATGATATCACAAGAAATTTTAAAACCAATCATCCTAATCTTGACTTGGCTTTAATGAACCATATGAAGGTTTGCACCTATATTTTGGAAGAAAGGGCAAATTACCTCTATCACAAGTAATAGTGTTTTAGGAGAGAATAGCATCATGGTGAAAGAAATACTGTGATTATGAACTTGGATTTTTCTGAAAGATATTCAGTAAAATGACCCGAAGTAGAGGTCAGACTGATAACTGCTCTCCAATGCCATCAAAGTTTCTGCATAAATTTTTGTTATTTATCTCCAGTTAGTTTCCCCTTGAAATTAACTTCAATGCAGCACTTTATCTTACAAAGCTTTTCTTGGGAAATGCAACACAGAAACAAGCCATTTACCACAGTCAAATGGGGCTGGTGTTTATTTTTCTTTTGAACCTCCTCCCACCTTTCCCCTTCCAGAGCTGTTTATATAATCCTTTTGTTTCACCTTCCTTGTCTAGCCTACCTCTTAAATGTTTAGATTTAATTCCTTAAATAAATGGAGTGCAATGAAGTCATTTCAGATGAGTCTTACTTCAGTGGTTGGTAAGTTGATGGAAAAGATCGTGAGAGGCAAGATTTATGAACATTTGAAGAGGCGTAATATGATTAGGAATAGTCAGCATGGCTTTGTCAAAGGTGGGTCGTGCCTCGCGAGCCTGATTTGAATTTTTTGAGGATGTGACTAAACACATTGATGGAGGTAGCACTGTAGATGTAGTGTATATGAATTTTAGTAAGGCATATTGAGAAAGTAAGGAGGCATGGGATTCAAGGGGACATTACTTTGTGGATCCAGAATTGGCTTATCCACAAAAGACAGAGTGGTTATAGATGGGTCATATTCTGCATGGAGGTCGGTGACCAGTGGTGTGCCTCAGAGATCTGTTCTGGGACCCCTACTTTTCCTTAATTTTTTAAATGACCTGGATGAGGAAGTGGAGGGATGGGTTAGTAAATTTGCTGATGACACAGAAGTTGGGGGTGTTGTGGATAGTGTGGAGGGCTGTTGGAGGGAGGTTACAGCAGGACATTGATAGGATGCAAAACTGGGCTAAGAAGTGGCAGATGGAGTTCAACCCAGATAAGTGTGAAGTGGTTCATTTTGGTAGTTCAAATATGATGGCAGAATATAGTATTAATGGTAAGACTCTTGGTAGTGTGGAGGATCAGAGGGATCTTGGGGTCCGAGTCCTTAAGACACTCAAAGCTGCTGCGCAGGTTAACTCTAGATAAGAAGGCATATGATGCATTGGTCTTCATCAATCGTGGGATTGAGTTCAGGAGTCGACAGGTAATGTTGGAGCTATATAGGACCCTGGTCAGACCCCACTTGGAGTACTGTGCTCAGTTCTGGTTGCCTCACTACAGGAAGGATGTGGAAGCTATAGAAAGAGTGTAAAGGAGATTTATAAGGATATTGCCTGGATTTGGGGGGGGGGGCATGCTTTATGAGAATAGGTTGGGTGAACTCAGCCTTTTCTCATTGAAGCAATGGAGGATGAGGGGTAACATGATAGACATGTATAAGATGATGAGAGGCATTGATCGTGTGGATAATCAGAGGCTTTTTCCCAGGGCTGACGTGGCTAGCACAAGAGAGCACGATTTTAAGGTGCTTGGAAGTAGGTACAGAGAAGATGTCGGGTAAGTTTTTTTATGCAGGGAGTGATGAGTGAGTGGAATGGGCTGCCAGCAACAGTGGTGGAGGCAGATATAATAGGGTCTTTAAAGGGACTCCTAGATAGGTACATGGAGCTTAGAAAAATAGAGGACTATGGGTAACCCTAGGTAATTTCTAAGGTAAAGACATATTTGGCACAGCTTTATGGGCCGAAGGGTCTGTTTTGTGCTGTAGATTTTCTATGTTTATAACTCTTCCTGAAATATATGCTTTTGAATAGTAGTTAGGTGTATACTTGGAGTGGATGAACGTAGCTTCAGAACAGAAGCAGCTCAATACCATACAAGACATAACTTGGTTGGTGGGCACCCCACCCACAACCATTCCATCACTCATTCCCTCAAAGCACAGTAGCAGAGTTTGTAACATCTGCAGGATGTACTTCAGCAAATCAGCAATACTTTTGAGACAGCACCTTTCAAATTCACGACCTGTACTTAGAAGGACAAGAACAGCAAAAGCCTGGGAACATCACCCTTGGAAGCTGTTCTCCAAGCCTGTTGCTTGGAAGTTGTTGCTGGATGGTGTGGCTCATTGGGCTGGAAGAGGCTGTACTGCGCTTAAATAAAAATAAAGCTGCACACCATCCTGACTTGTAAGTGTATCACTTCCTTCACCATTGTTGTGTCAAAATCATGGAGCTCCATTCCTAACAGCATTGTGGGTGTACCTGCACTTGAAAGATTGCAGCGGCTCAAGAAGGCATCTCACTATCACCTTCCACGGCAATTAGAAACAGACAAAAGCTCACAATCCTTGAAGGATTTTAGAAAAAGCCACAAGCCTCAGGATTACAGACCAAATGCAGGAAAGTAGAGTTAAGCCAGGTAGCTCTTCAAAAATTGGTGCAAGTATGTGGCCTCCTGTATTTTATGTTTTCCACAATTTTCACCAATCTAACTTTTCAAAAAAATTCATATTGAATGTTGCATTAATTGTTCTTAAATATTTTTAATGTTTGTTAATATTATTCAGAGTACAGCATCTGAGACTGAATTGGTAGCAATTGCCTCCAAATCACAAGATTGTGAATTCAAATCCCACTGAAGAGATGTATTTTGAAGTTGGATGTTTAGATGATTCTGAAAATGTGGGAATTGACTTAGAACAGAGAGACTAAATGCAGCTGGCTATACTTTCTGGAGTTTCCTAGAGGTTCTGCAGCGATTTTTCAAAAAGAACAAGGAAATAATTTCTGGCAAATATTTATGCTTCTAA
The DNA here is from genome assembly GCF_030144855.1 of Hypanus sabinus. Lineage (NCBI taxonomy): Eukaryota > Metazoa > Chordata > Chondrichthyes > Myliobatiformes > Dasyatidae > Hypanus > Hypanus sabinus. Next base: position 39,871,059 of record NC_082716.1, on the reverse strand, counting down.
TCAACATTGGGCTAAAACCAATGATCCTTTCATTATAGAGCTTTCCTGAAGAAATCTGGCAGCAGTAACACTATAATAGTACATTATTGCTGTAAAGAACTATGTAAGTGCAAATCTTTATTCATGTCAGATGCTCTATTGTGGACATCATCCATTTTTATTATTTAGGGATACAGTGCAAAATAGGCCCCTCTGGCCCTTTCAGCCACACTACCCGAGCAATCCCACAATTCTGATTAACCCTAACTCAATCAATGGATGAGTTACAATGACCAATTCACCTATCTGGTATGTCTTTGGACTGTGAGGAAATTGGAGCTCCTGGGGAAAACCCACACAGTCCACAGGGAGTCTCTGTAGACGGCATTGAAATTGAATTCCAAGGTCTGGAACAGCCCGAGCTGTAATAGTGTCACAGTAACTGCTACACCACCATGCTGCCCTTATTACTGTTTTACCTTGGAAACTTCAGCTGTCTGCTTCTGTTGATGCAAATAGGGGAAAAATTGTATTTCTTAAAGAATACCAAAGTGATATAGTAGATTGGGATTTGGAAACTAATTCCTGAATCATTGTTATCTATTCTATGCTCCATGTAATGTGTTGTATATGTGTTTTGTCAAAGAAAAAAATCTGTCATCTGACTAGCATTTTTAGATAAGCCAATAGCTGAGATTAATTTAGTGATTCTTTAGTATTCGGCAACTTAATACATAAAAGCACACAGACATGGTTAAGAGGTTCAGTTGTTCAGACCAAATGTCAGAATGGGGAAGAAATGTGATCAAAGTCACTGACCATGGAATAATTATTGTCAGATGGGATGGTTTGAGAATCTCATAGGATTTTCACACAAGTCTCTAGAATTTACAGAGATTGATGTGAACAACGTAAAAACATCCAGTAAGTGGCAGTTCTGTGGGTGATAGAGGAGAATGGCCAGACTGGTTCAAGCTGACGGGAAAGTGACTAACTCAAATAACCACGCACTACAACAATGGTGCATGGAGGAACATCTCTGAACATGATGAACCTTGAAGTGGATGGTTACTGCAGCAGAAAAGCATAATAGGTTTCACTCCTCATAATAAAGTGGCCACTGCACGTACTTCAAGGGACTACAAGGAATTTTAGCTGCTTTAATTGTAGTTAAATCGGATTACTTAAGCTCCAACTTTTTTAAGGCGAAAAGGATTTTTGCTGATTTCCAGCATCTGTACAATTCAATACTATCACTTGTTGACTGAGGACAATCCCCATACCTTGATCGAAGCACCTTTTTGTATGCTTTGTAAAGCTGTTTAGTTCTTTATACTGTAAATCTTTTTTCTAGAGATTACTTATTGTAACCCAATGGTGGCTCATTTATTCAACTTGAGTTGTAACACTCATCAAGAAAGAACATTTAATTCTTATCCTCGCTCCTAATATTTCCAGGAAAAGAGAAATAAAGAATGGAAGGTATTTAACTAACATGAGAAAACTAATCATGTTTGTATCAATTAACTTAAGGAAAGAGAATTGGAACTCCCGCAGTTTCGCCAGCCAGAAGACAGTTTGTCTGACAGTCATGCCTTTAGAAAATTGACTGATGAGGTAAGGCCAAACCCAGATGAAAGAATGAAGTATTAAATAATGGAAACTGATGATATGGAGTCATAAGATTACTATAAATTTAAAAATTTGTAGTGTTCATGGACTGATCTAAAATCTGATGACATGTGGGAAGAAGCTGTTCCTAAATCGTCGTGTGATTCCTCAGTCTCCTGTACCTCATATGCCAATGGTAGTAACAAGATGAGGGCACATCCTGATGGTGAAGGTTCTTAGCAATGGATACTCCCTTGAAGCAGCACCTCTTAAAGATGCACTCAGTAGTGGGGAAGAGTTATTCATATAATAGAATTTACAACCCTCTGCAGTCTCTTGCCATCCTGTGAATTGCAGCCTCCATACCAAGCTTGATGCATTCAGTCAGAATGATCTCTGCAGTACATCCATTGAAATTTGTAAGTATTTGGTGACATACCACAGCTCCTCAAACTCCGCACAGTAGAGCTCTAGGTGAGCAGTAGAGTAGTGAGCCAAGCATGCAACCTTGAGGTGTGTTTGTTTCTGGGAATGGGTAATGATGGCACCAAAGTTCAAGTTCAGTTTATTGTCGTTCAATTGTACACATGTATATCGTCAAGTGAAACAATATTCCTCCAGACCAAGGTGCATAGCACAGTACATTTAACTCTCACATGCAACACATAAAATAATATTACCAAAAGTAAATTAACAAATGATAATGTGCATTATGACACAAGTTTTAAAAAATAAACAGTATAATGTTACTGACCTTATGCTGGCATTGTCTGCATAAGTTATTAGTGAAATATTTACAGTATATTTAACTTATCAGTGTATCACTTTCATTAATTCCACTGCAGCGATCATTCTGGAGGCTTGCCTTGCAAATTATAAGCAGGAAGCATGTTCATTTTTTTCCCCATTCTTATCAAGTTAGTTTCCCTCAATTATTCCACAGATAGTCAGTGATATCATTTTGATGAGCTTTGAGGTTGTATTTGTATCCCAGTTCAGAGGGAATTTGGGATAGAAACCATCTTTAAGCCTGTGGTACATGCTTTCAGGTATACTCTACCTGATGAGAGAGAGAGAAGAGAAGACAGGTTGTCCAGAGTGACTCTCTGATTATGCTGGCTGCTTTACTGAGGCAGTAAGAAGTCTGAACAGAATTCATGGAGGGGAGGCTAATTTCCATGTGCCCATAACTTTTTGTAGCTTGTTGTAGTCATGTGCAGAGAGGTTACCATATCATGCCATGATGGCATTTTTATTGAATGCTTTCAGTTAAAAGTTGGGGTCAAAATGGACATGCCAAGCTTCTTTAGCCTCTAGAAGAAGTAAAGACATTTCCTTGGCCATGGCAGCTACTTCTGTATTTGCCAGGGAAGCATCTATAACTGGGAGCAGCAGTATTATGAAGGAGGTGTTGAAATATCATGGGACACAAAAGACTGATAAATTCCCCTGGCTCAATGAAATCAAGCCCTGGATACAAATAGGGAGGAAATAACTGGGGCCATGATGGAGACTTTTGCATCTATATTGGCCTAGGTTTGGTGTCAAAATTCTTTTAATGCTGATGTTTTATTAAGAAGGACATCAAGTTAGCCAACTAACTCTATGTCATCAAGTTTTGTTAGTGTTAGAAAAATTAATGGGAGAAAACATGAAGGACTTGTGTACACTTGGAAGGGCAGAGGCAGGGACAGAATTTCTACCTCACTAATTTAACTACATCTTTTGAGGAAGCATTTAAGGAGACTGATGAAAGCCGCACACAAGATATTGTCTGAATTGGCATTAGTAAGGCATTTGACGAGGTCCTTCATTGTTGGTTGGTTGGTTAAGAATTTCAGGTGTTAAGTACCCCGTACTGGGTGTCTGACCAGCAGAGAAAGAAGAATCCGTTGGAGTCTGGTGGTACTATATTCAAAAGTGTTTATTAGTAAAATAAGCAAATCAATACCAATAATGCAAATATATAGATAACACACATTAGCAATAATAAACCTAAAAGTGTAGGAATAATAATAAGCAATAATAAACAAGCTTTATCGATGTCTAGGGGTAAATGAATTGTCATAGAAAAGTATAAAGTTCAGTTCATGTGTACTGAGGTAGATATGGTTGTTGTGTTGTAATCGTTGGGGAGAGAGAGAGAGCGAGATGTAACAGCTACAGTCAGGCAAACCTTCCTTTTCGTTCTTGATCCGTCGTGTCGTCGTGGTCATTCAGTTGTGACCCCTCTGTCCTTCAGATAGACCGTTCTTCTGTGGTGGACTCGTCATTCTGGCATGAGTGGACACACACACAAGTCCCCACCGGCCCTGCTATAACACTGTGAGTTTTACTGACCAACCTCCTGGTTCAGTCTCCGAAGCCCCACACCTTCCCGTGGGTTCCAACACTCAATCAGCATCCACTAATGTGTCTCCTGGTGTGTTTGAAGGGTGTCTCTCCAGACCTGACTTTTATCTCTACTCACGGGGTCTCGGCTATCAATCAATTTTGAATGGCTGTGTCCATCAAACCAGCCCACTCCGGCTGTCCACTGAGGAATGTTAATGAACAGAATGGTATAAAATAAATAACCCTCTCAGAAGTCATAATACGGTGAATCAACAAGTCTCTCTCTCCACTCTTATCTGTAGCAGATGTCCTTGCATGTTTTTTTTTCCATCTCTCTCTCTCTCTCTCGAGCAGCATAGCAACAGTAATGGTTTGTGCTTCTCCCGGGGGGAGGGGAATATGGGCAACTCTGCACCCCATTGTCCATCAGAACTGTTCATCCTCCATAACACAGGCATGTGGAATCCAAGGCAAACTGGCTGATGGGATCCAAATTTGATTGGAGGCCAAGTGTAGTAGTGTGTAGATGATTTTTTTTTATTGGACATCCATAATCAGCAGTGTGCTGCAGGGTACAGTGCTGATATCCTTGATGTGATGATGTATTAACAAGTTAGATGTGTATGAGGATGATATGATTAGTGTGACAGAGCAGGTTAGCAATGCTAATTCTCCTGCTAACCTTGCCCCTTTGCCCAATTAGTCACTCTTTGTTCTGTCCCTGGTCTAGTTTCCCCAGTAGCTCACAGACTTTGCCCACTGGTTCTCCTGTTCTTTGGAGTTCACTGCTTACGTACCCCAACAGTAAAACAATCGCTAGCTTGGCTGATCAAAACAATCCCTTCAGTTAACATGCTCTACTGGTTTATAACTCATAAAAATAAGGATTCTAGCCACAGGCTTTCCCAAGCATTCATTTATTTTTACTCACACTTAGCGGTGTGTAGGTAAGTTTGTAGAATGGCCCCAAAAGACCCAAGGGGCAGTTTGGGGCATTCTAAAATAGCAGCAGGGTTCATGGGCGTAGGTGCACTACACCCTACACAGGCAATGTCACTGGTAGGGAGGCATTATTTTATATTTATCTGAGCATGTGGACATGGATCTATGGGTTTAACTAAGGCATTTGTTGTGGAATAAAACTGTAGAATGTTAGAATCCCTGTTTAAAATGTTCCAATTCTGCATCTGAAATAATAATTATTATGGTCTGGTCATGTGATTTACAACCCCCCCCCCCCCCCCCAAACCAACAGCAGTATTTCCTGGTTCCTCTAGGCCAGACAGAGGCAGATTTAAAACCCTCAGTCTGGCTTTGTCATAGGAATGTTTGCGGTTGGTGCAAAGTTATATTGGAATGTTAAAGATGAAATGTGTCATGGAGAAATCCTCTGTATATTTGTAAATTTTTGTACATACTTGTTTTCATTTGTCTACTTGCAAATTTCTTTTTTCTCACAACTTTAGGGCAGCTTTTTCCTCCTGGCATTAAATAAAACTTCTTTGCACTAATATGCTGTTACAGCTTACCATCTTTTTTTTTTAACTGGTGACTGTCGTCAGGGTCAAAAAAGGCAGAATGCATCAGATGAATTGAGGGACCAGTTTCTGTGCTGTGAAACCCTGATTCCATGACTAGTAAGGGTAAATGAAAGGGAAATGTTTATAATAGCAAATAAGAACATTGCAGAGAAATGAATACTATGTGACTGTCTTCATGGAAGAAGATACAAAACTGCTAAAAAAAAAAATTGGAGAACCAGAGGTCAAGAGAATGAGGGATCAAAGAAAAGTATTAGTGGAGAAGTTGCTGAGTGTGAAAGGTATTAAGCCCAAGGGACCCTATGTTCCACGTACAGAGTTTTGAAAGGATGAGTTCCGGAGGTGGTGAAATTCCTGGTTATCATCTTATAAAATTATTGGGTATTTAAATTGTTCCTGTGGTTGGGAGAGTAACAAGTGTGACTCCACTATTTTAAAAACAAGGAGAGAGAAAACAGGGAAACACTGACCTGTTGGAATGATGTCAGTGATAAGCAGAGTCCTAAAATTTCAAATGAAGGTAACAATAGAGCACATCGAAAAGCGTTTGGGGCTGAGCAGAATTGGCATGCTTCTATGAGAGTGATATCATATTCAAAGGTACATTTAATGTCAGAGAAATGTATAAAATATACATCCTGAATTATTTTTCTTCACAACCATCCACGGAAACAGAGGAATACCCCAAAGAATGAATCACAGTAAAATATTAGAACCCCTAAGCCCCCCCACCACCCATGCATAAGCAGCAGCAAAGCAAAGATCCCCCCTCCCCACCAACAAAAAAAAGTATTGGCGTCTACCACCAAGTACTCAAGCATGCAGCAAAGCATCAATAAAGACACAGACTTGCAGTACCCCAAAGACTACTCATTCACCCAGTAATTCGACATACCATAGGCTTTCTCTCTCCCTAATAAGGGAAAAAGAGATGTCCTCATTTCACAGTGAGAGGGGAGACATGACAAAACAACTTGCTGATTTATGATGTTAAAAGTCCGTTAAGTCGCTTTTACTGAGCTCTGTGCCCAAAGAACTTGGGTTTCTGGGCACACAACCAGCAGCCAGCTTGCTGCTTTTGATCTTCAGTCTCCCATGACGTACCAATTTCCCGCGGAGTCACTGAAATCGAGTCCGCCCGCCTCCAGACCCACGAAATCCTGGAGCCCTGAAGGCGCGCTGGTTTTCGAGGCCGCATCCTTGGTATATCGAATAGTGTTCAGTCATGAGACCGCAAGAGCAAGTCCCATTCCCGCAAAGAACCGAAGTCAGCATGTAACTCCAGGTCAGGGTCTTCAAAGAACCCTAAAAAAAGGAAAAAAAAAAACAATCCATTGGATTCTCACAGGATGTGACTGGTTGAGTTGATAAACAAGAAATCAATGAGCCTTGTATACAGTGCCTATGAAAAGTATTCACCCCACCCCCTTGGAATTTTTCAAGTTTTATTGTTTAAAACATTGAATCACAGCAGATTAAATTTGGCTTTTTGTTACACTGACAAACAGAAAAAAATCTCTTGTGACAAAGTGAAAGTAGGTCTTTACAAAGTGATCTAAATAAATTACAAATATAAAACAAAATAATTGATTGCATCACTATTCACCCCCTTCAAGTCAGTATTTACTGGATGCACCTTTCACAGCAATTACAGCCTTGAGTCTATGTGGATAGGTCTCTATCAGCTTTGCACATCTGGACACTGCGATGTATCCCCATTCCTTACAACCTGCTCAAGCTCTGTCAGATTGCATGGGGATCATGAGTGAACAGCCCTTTTCAAGTGCAGCCACAAATTCTCAATTGGATTGAGGTCTGGACTGTGACTTGACCACTCCAGGACATTAACTTCGTTGTTTTTAAGCCATTCCTATGTAGCTTTGACTTTATGCTTGGGATCATTATCTTACTGTAAAACAGACCTTCTCCCAAATCGCAGTTCTCTTGCAGGCTGCATCAGATTTTCCTCCAGGATTTCTCTGTATTTTGCTGCATTCACTTTACCCTCTACCTTCCAGGCATGCTGCTGTGAAGCATCTCCACAGCATGATGCAGCCTCCACCATGCCTCACAGTATAGATGGTGTGTTTTTGATGTTGTGCAGTGTTTGGCTTATGCCAAACATAGCATTTAGTTTAATGGCTAAAACTTGACTTTGATTTCATCAGAATCAGGTTTATTAACATTGGCACACATCGTAATATTTGTTAACTTAGCAGCAGCAGTTCAATGCAAATCATAATCTAGCAAAAAATAATAAATAAGTACATCAATTACAGTATATGTATATTGAATAGATTAAAATTATGCAAAATACAGAAATATATATTAAAGTGAGGTAGTGTCCAAGGGTTCAATGTCCATTTAGGAATCAGATGGCAGAGGGGAAGAAGCTGTTCCTGAATTGCTGAGTGTGTGCTTTCAGGCTTCTGTACCTCCTACCTGATGGTAACAGTGAGAAAAGGACATGCCCTGGGTGCTGGAGGTCCTTAATAATGGACGCTGCCTTTCTGAGACACCGCCCCCTGAAGATGCCCTGGGTACTTTGTACGCTCGTACCCAAGATGGAGCCAACTGAATTCACAACCCTCTGCAGCTTCTTTTGGTCCTGCCCCCCCCCCCCACCGCATACCAGACAGTGATGCAGCCTGTCAGAATGCTTTCCATGGTACATCTATAGGAGTATTTGAGTGTATTTGTTGACATACCAAATCTCTTCAAACTCCTAATGAAGTACAGTCGCTGTCTTGTCTTCCTTATGACTGCATTGATATGTTGGGACCAGGTGAGGTCCTTAGGTTCTCAAAGATCTTGACACCCAGGAATTTGAAGCTACTCACTGTCTCTACTTCTGATCCCTCTGGGATTGGTATGTGTTCCTTCGTCTTGCCCTTCCTGAAGTCCACAGTCAGCTCTTAAGTCTTACTGACGTTGAGTGCCAGGTGCTGTGGCACCACTCCACTAGTTGGCATATCTCACACCTGTACGCCATCTCGTCACCACCTGAGTGGTTGTCAGCAAATTTATAGATGGTATTTGAGCTATGCCTAGCCACACAGTCATGGGTATATGGAGAGTAGTGCAGACCATAGAACCTTCTTTCAGAGAAAGTTTCTTTCAGAAACTTCAGAGTTTCTCATGTGCATTCTGGCAAATTCTAGCCGAGATTTCACATGAGTTTTTTTTTTCAAAATGATTTTCTCCTTGCCATTCTCCCATAAAGCTGTTACTGATGAAGCACCGGGGCAACAGTTTTCTTCCATCTCAGCCACTGAAGCTTGTATCCCTTCTAGGTTGTCATAAGTCTCTTGTGGCCTCCATCACCAGTCCCCTTCTTGCACAGTCACTCAGATTTTGAGGACAGCTGCTCTAGGTAGATTTACAGCTGTGCCATATTCTTTCCATTCCTGAATGATTGACTTACCTGTACTCCAAAGGATACTCAGTGACTTGGAAATTTTCTGTATCCATCTGACTCCTGACCTGTCCTTTTCAATGACCTCTTTGTGAGTAGCTTGGAGTGTTCTTTTGCCTTCATGGTGTGGTTTTTCCCAGTATACTGACTTGCCGACAATTGAACCTTCCTGATGCAGGTGTATTTTTACTACAAATCACTTGAAACACTTTGATTGCACGTGGATCTCCAAAAATAGATCTCCATTTAACTAATTATGTGACTTCTAAAACCAATTGGTTGCACCAGTGATGATTAGTTGTCATTTTAAAGGGGGGAGGGTGAATGCTTATGCAATCGGTTATTTTGTGTTTTCATTTGTGATTAATTTATATCACTTTGTAGAGATCTGTTTTCACGTTGACACAAAAGAATCTTCTTTTCTTGTCAAAAAGCCAAGTTCACTATGCAATGTTGTAAAACAATATAACATGAAAACTTCCAAGGGGGTGAATGCTTTTTATAGGCACAGTATTTGTAACTTCAAAAGAGTTTGTGAAGGGTCTCACACAGGAGGTTGGTTAATTTGGTTAGAGAACACAGAATTGAATATGTACTGACATGGACTGAGAGCTGGTTATTGGTCTGAAAGAAGAGTGTGAATAGTAGACAGCCTGTGACCAGTGCTAGTAGGACCCAAGATAATTACTATATTTAGTAACAATTTGGCTGAAGGAATAAACTGTTATGCTCCCAAGTTTACTGATGATGCTAAACCAGGTGAGGGTGTGAAAATGTAATAAATATTCAGGGTTATAAAAATGTTGTATTAGTGGGTGAGAACATCACAAATGCAATATAATGTGGAAAGAGGTTATCTGGTTCATTGCACAGAATAGAAAAGCAGAATAATTTTTAAATGATGATTGGGTAGCATTGAAGTTCGAGGTGACCTGGATGAGCTTGTGCACGAGTCACTGAAGGCCACCATGTAGGATGGCAACTACTATGTTATCTTTTATTACAATTGAACTTGAATACAGGAATAAGGAAAATTACTGCAATTATGCTATAACTCTGAGGCTGAATGAGACTGCACATGGATTTTAGTCTGCAATTTCAAACTCCTTGCCTAATGTGTGCCTTCCTGAGAGGGAATGCAGCAAAAATTCATTACACTGACTCCAGGGGTCGCAGGTTAACTAAATGATGATAAATTGAGTAGACTGGGATTGATTTGAAGATTAAGAAATCTCACTGACACTCATCAAATTCTTTCAGAACTTGGCAGGCTAGATGAGGGAGGATGTTTCTTATGGCTGTTGAGAAAGGAGCTCAGGACTGATGTTTCAGAATAAAGTGTTCAGGTTTAAATGACTGTTCTTCACTAAATAGATGATGAGTCTTTGGAATTCTCTACCCTAGAGGATTGTGAAGGCTCAATAACTGGGTTTATTCCAAATAGGACGATAGTTTTTTGGGCATTGAGGGATGGAAACCTCCAGTAAAATGGTGGTGCTCACACACAGTGGCTTCTACAGGGATAACCAAAGGTGTTATGGTCCTTTTTAAAAGTTATTTTTTGCAATCACAAGATCCTGCTGGACATTAAAAACTTAAAATTTTGCGAGTTGCTCATTGGCGGAGAAACTGAAGGAACTGGACTCGGTGTGGATCGTGCTGCTGCCTGCATCAAAGAGGCATTGGAGGAGTCAGTGCATGAAGGCGATGTGCCGTCTAACAGCAAGTGATCATCTTGGTCTCTTGTGATCAAAAGACCCTGCTGGGCATAGCTAATGTGGAATGTTGCAAGTCCGACTCAGCAGACTGCAGGAGAGCTGTGTGCCCTAGGTGATAGTGACAACTATGCTTCAAGCCTCAGTGTTGCCTGTTCACAGCCATCGAGGGAAGAGGCATCGGTGTGCTCCACCAAGTGCCAGAGGCAGTGAGGCATGATGTCCAAGCTGGAGTTGGTGCTGCCCACCCCCCACCCCTTCCGGTGTTCATTCGGCAGAAGACAAGCCATATTGTGTTCAACTGCCTCCTGCTGCAACATCCATGAACTCAGGGACTTGCACTATATTTTTGCTTGTATGACTGAATTTTACTGCTGTCTTATGTGCTATATGTGCCTTTTGCTGTTGATGACTATCAGTGCTGTGTTTTGCACCTTGGCCCCAGTTACGCTGTCTAGTTTAGCTGCATTCATGTATGGTTGAGTGAGAGCCAAGCTTGAGCTTGAAGAGAGGTGGTGCAAGAAAATGGAGATCAGAGAGAAGATCATTGAAGGGATAAGTGAGAGAGTGGGATCTAAGCCAATAAAAAGAAGCATGGTGAAACTGGAAAGGCCATTTTGGCATGGGCCAGGGTTAAGGTGGGAGGCTTTGGCAGAACAGGTTTCAGTGAGAATAGACGGAGGCTAAAGGTGCTTCTGAGTCATTTGGAATAACTTAGTTAGAGCCGAAGGTATAACAAGCCACAGTGAATTCGAAACTGAAAGGTTTCAGAAAGAAATCACAGGTAAGTGCAGGTAAGTTTTTTGTTGTCTGTAAATCCTTGGTCCTTAATTCAATGTAGGCAGGGTAGTAGAGAGGTTGATGGAATGCTCCTTCTGTTAATAGGTGGGATTTCAGGGTACCTAACAACCTCCCTGATGACTGCATCTGTGGGAAGTGCTCTCAATTTCAGCTCCTGATTGACAAAAACCTCACAGATGAAGCTTTTACTGAGGTGGTCACACCAAGAGTGCAGGCTTCAGATACGAGATGGGTGAAAACTTGGAGTAGAGTAAATAGTGCAGTGCTCCCTGTGCCCATTTCTCCTCAGCTACAAGTGCACCCGGGGGGCGAGACAACAGCAGCAGTTGGACTTGTGGCACTGTGGCCAGGCTTTAGGAAAGAAGCTCAAGAGCCAATGTAATCCAAGGTAATAATCTTTGGATTACTCTCGATGCTACGTGCTAGTCAGGGCAGAAATAGGATGATAGAGATGAGTGAGTGGCTGAGTAATTGGTGCAGGTGGTAGGGTTTCAGCAGGGAAGGGTAAAGTTAAGCAGAATGATAGTGGTAGGAAGCTCAATAGGGGAATGGACAAGAGATTCTATGGCTGCAGAAGAGAATTCAGGATGATCTGTTGCCTTTTTGAGGCATCACCAGTGGAAAGGATGAGTGGTGTCAACATCTCTGAAGGTCTATCCTGGGCCCAACATGTTGATGCAATTACAATGAAGGCATGATAGTCATTAGGAGTATGAGGGGACTTGGTATGTCTTCAAAGGCTCTCGCAAATTTCTGTAAATGTACTTTGGAGAGGTTGTATCACCAGCTGGTCTGAAGAGGTCCCTGCACAGGATGGGAAAGAGCTCCAGAAAGTTGTGAGCTCAGCCAGCTGAGTCATGAGCACTAACCTCCATTGCAGACATCTGCAAAAACATGGCATCCATCATTAAAGCCCCTTCCACTTTACCTAAGATATACCTTCTTATTGCCACAACCAAAGAGGAGGTACAGGACCCTGAAGACACACATTCAACAGTTTCTTCCCCTCCAGCATCATATTTCTGCATGGATAAGGAACCTATGTACACTACCTCACTATTTTGTTCATTCTGCACTGCTCATTTAATTGAATATTTTAATGTATATTCTTACTGTGGCACAGTTCTTTTACTATTATGTTTTGCAATGTACTGCTGCCACAAAACAGAACAATTCATGACGTACAATATGTCAGTGATACTGAATCTGATTCTTATTTTGATTCAGGATGTCTTAGAGTAGCCAAGGAATATTCTCAAGGGAGAGGGTGAGCAGCTAGAGGTCATGGGGTTCATTGACACTAACGACAAAGATAGAAAGGGGGAAAGAGATCCTGTGGAGTGAGTACGGGGAGTTAGGAAAGAGTCTGAATTGCTAAGGTAATCCAAGGTAATGATCTTTGGATTCCTTTCAGTGCCACATGCTAGTCAGGGCAGAAATAGGATGATGGTACAGATGAATGAATGGCTGAGAAATTGGTGCAGGGGGTAGAGTTTCAGCCTCTTGGATCATTGGAACCTTTTCTGGGGCAGAAGTAACCTGTACAAGAGAGAGGTATTGCTCCTAAACTGGAGGGGGAACTAAGATCCTGGCAGGGAAGTTCGCTAGTGCTACTAGGGAAGTTTTAAACTAGTTTGGCAGGGGGATGCAAACCAGATCTCTAGGTCAGAAAGTGGAGGAATGAAGAGGAAGATAGATGTCAGGGGCAGTAAAACCAGGCAGGAGCGAAGTAATAGGAATCATGGAATAGATGGTTTGAAGTGTATGAATTTTAATGCTAAGGGTATTATGGGTAAAGGTGATGAACTTAGAGCATAGAGCTATGAAGTTGTGGCCTTATAGAAACTTGTTTGAGAGAGGGACAGGAATGGCTGCTTTGATGTCCCAGGGTTTTTTTGATGTATCAGAAAAGATAGAGAGGGAGGTAAAAGAGATGGGAGAGTTGCACTACTAATCACGAACAAAATCACACAGCTGCAGTCATAGGGGACATAATGGATGTCTTGTCCACTGAGTCTATATGGTTAGAATGCAAAAACAGTGCAATCACTCTGATGGGATTGTATGACAGACTCCCCCAGTGGCCACCAGGAGACTGAGGAACACATGCAAGCAGATAAAGGAAAAGTGAAATATCAATAGGGTTGTTGTCACGGGAAACTTCAACTTTCTTAAATTGAGACCTTCTTAGCGCAAGTGCTTTAGAGTTCTGGTCCCACTATTAAAGGAAGGATGTCGAGGCCTTGCAAAGAGTGCAGAAGAGGTTTACCAGGATGCTGCCTGCTTTAGATGACAAGAAAGATGGGCAAACGTGGGTTGTTTTCTCTAGAGCAATGGAGCCTGACAGGAGAACTGAAAGTTTTATAAGATTATGAGAGGCAGAGATAGAGTAAACAGACAGTATCTCTCCAAAGTATAGGGTTGGAATGTCTAATACCAGAAGGCATGCACTTAAGGTGAGATGAGTAATTTCAAAGGAGATGTGAGGGGCAAGTTTTTTTTTTTTAACACAGAATGATGGGTGCTTGGAATATACTGTCCAGGCTGATAATGGAGGCAAATACATTAGATATGTAGAGACTTTTAAGAGATGTTGTTAGACCATAAGGTATAGGAGCAAAAGTAGGCCAGTCAGCCAATTGAGCATGGCTGATCCAATTCTTCCAGTCATTCTCACTCCCCTGCCTTCTCCTCATACCCTTTGATGCCCTGGCTAATCAAGAACCTATCTATCTCGGCATTAAATGCACCCAATGACTTGGCCTCCACAACTGCTCGTGGCAACAAATTCCACAGATTTACCACCCTCTGACTAAAGTAATTTCTCTGCATTTCTGTTCTAAATGGACGTCCTTCAATCCTGAAGTTGTGCCCTCTTGTCCTAGACTCCCCTACCATGGGAAATAACTTCACCATATCTAATCTGTTTGGGCTTTTTAACATTAAGAATGTTTCTATGAGATCCCCCCTCTTTCTCCTGAACTTCAGAGAATACTGCTCAAGAACTGCTAGATATTCCATGCAATAATCCTTTCATTCCTGGAATCATTCTCGTGAATCTTCTTTGAACCTTCTTTGAACCAGTAAATCCTTTCTAAAATAAAGAGCCCAAAACTGCACACAATACTCCAAGTGTGGTCTCATGAGCGCCTTATAGAGTCTCAAAATCACATCCCTGCTTTTATATTCTATAGCTCTAGAAATGATAACCAACATTGCATTCACCTTCTTCACCACCAACTCAACCTGAAGGTTAACCTTCAGGGTACCCAGCAGAAGGACTCCCAAGTCCCTTTGTATCTCTGCATTTTAAATTTTCCCTCCATCTAAGTAATAGTCTGTCTAGCTATTTCTTGCACCAAAGTGCATGACCATACACTTTCCAACATTGTATTTCATTTGCCACTTCTTTGCCCATTCCCTAAACTATCTAAGTCTTTCTGCAGGCTCCCTTCTTTCCTCAACAGTACCCGCTCCTCCACCTATCTTTGTATCATCTGCAAATTTAGCCACACATCCATTAATTCCATAGTCCAAATCATTGACATACATCGTAAAAAGCAGCTGTCCCAACACTGACCCCTGTGGAACTCCACTGGTAACCGGCAGCCAGCCAGAATAGGATCCCTTTTTCCCACTCTCTGCTTTCTGCCGATCAGCCAATGCTCCACCTGTGCTAATAACTTCCCTGTAATTCCATTGGCTCTTATCTTGCTAATCAGCCTCTTGTCAAAGGCCTTCTGGAAGTCCAAGTACACCACATCCACTGCATCTCCTTTGTTTATTCTGCTTCTAATTCCTTCAAAGAATTGCAGTAGGTTGGTCAGGCAGGATTTTCCTTTCAGGAAACCAGCTGGCTTTGGCCTATTTTGTCATGTGCCTCCAGGTATTCTGTAATCTCATCCCTAACTATTGATTCCAACAACTTTCCAACCACTGATGTCAGGCAAACAGGTCTTTTGTTTCCTTTTTGCAGCCTTCCACCTTTCTTAAATACTGGAGTAACATTTGCAATTTTCCAGTCATCCAGTACAATACCAGAATCTATTTTTCTTGAAAGATCATTGTTAATGCCTCTGCAATCTCTCCAGCTACTTCTTTCAGAACCTGAGGATGCATTCCATTAGGTCCAGGAGTTTTATCCACCCTCAGACCGTTAAGCTTCCTGTGCACCTTCTCAGTCGTAATTTTCACTGCACAGACTTCACTTTCCTGACACCCTTGAATGTCTGGTATACTGCAGATGTCTTCCACTGTAAAGACTGATGCAAAATATGCATTCAATTCCTCTGCCATCTCTGTCTCTCATTATAATACCTCCAGTGTAATTTTCTATTGCTCTTATTTCTACCCTCAACTCTATTTTACCCTTTATATAGTTAGAAAAGCTTTTAGTATCTTTGTTATTAGTCGCCAGCTTCCTTTCATGATCCACCTTTTCCTTCCTAATGACCTTCTTAGTTTCTTTCTGCAAGTTTTTAAAAGCTTCCCAATCCTCTCTCTTACCACTAGCTTTGGCTTCATTGTATGCCCTCTCTTTTGCTTTTACTTAGGGTCTGACTTCACTTGTCAGCCATGGTACTGTCCTTCCATTCAAAAATTGCTTCTTATTTGGAATTATCTGCCTTACACTTCCCTCATTTTTTGCAGAAACTCCAGCCATTGCTGCTCCTCTGTCCTTCCTGCAAACATCCCTTTCCAGTCAACCTTGGCCAGTTTCCCTCTCATGCCATTATAATTTCTTTTATTCCACTGAAGTACTGACACATTAGAATTTAGTTTCTCCTTCTCAAGTTTCAAAGTGAACTCGATCATATTGTGATCACTTTCTCTTAGGGTTCCTTAACCTTAAGCTCTTTTGTCACCTCCGGATCATTGCTCAACGCCCAATCCAGCACAGCCAATCCCCCAGTGGGCTCAGCAACAAGCTGTCCTGAAAAGCCATCCCTTGGACATTCTACAAATTCTCTCTCGAGGTCCAGTACTGGCCTGGCTTTCCCAATCCACTTTCATGTTACAATCCCCAACGATTATCATGACATTGCCTTTCTGACACACCTTTTCTATCTTGTACTGTAATTTGTAATCCATATTGTGCTGCTGTTTGCAGGCCTAAATTTAGATAGGTATGCAAATATAAGGAAGATGGAAGAATATGGACATTTGTAGGCAGAGGGGATTAATTTAGTTAGCAATTTGATTGTTAATTTAATTCATCTGGCACTATATTGTGGGTTAAAAGGCATGTTTCTTGGCTGTATGGTTCTATGTTCTATCAGCCTAAATACCTTGACAAATTGTGGAGTAGGTTTCATTCTTAAGATTTGGGAAACTCTATTGGAGTGCATTATATTTGGAGCCAGAAGTAGAGGGAATAAGTTATGTATAATTCATATTTTGTCAGTTTGGAGTATTTTCTCACCAGGCGACCAAACCAGACTTCACAATAGTCTAGTGTGAATCAAGAATGACCAGGATGATCTACTTTTCACAACTGTTTTATTCAATTTTATTTCGTAGTTGAAGAAATTTTGTTTCAGAAAACCTAACTTGTCAATTTTTCTTGCAAAATCTATAGATTACTGCATCTTTCGATCAGTATCATATATTGGATTACAAAATAAAGCCTCAGCAAAACTAATTGATAAGTTTCACATTTGGACCAGATTAGAAAATGTAACTAAAACTTTGCTCCAGAGATAATGACTTTGAAATTCTCACAACAGAGTCGTGCTTTTTCTTTTTTGTTCCCAGTTTATGACTTTTTTTGTCCCTTTCTTTTCAATATGTATATTCTGCAGCATTTCATTTCTAACAATAGATTACTGCATTTGATTTTTTTGCTATTTTTACATTCATTTAGTTTCACAAACTACAGATGTCAATTGAAGGAAGCTTGCCCACGTATAGATCTTGGCAAGAGAAGGTATGTAAAACCTTGTGGTTTTCTTACTTGGGTTGGTTGCTACATGCTGTGTACATCAAAATGAGCCTCATGTTGAGATTCCAATTGACATTTCCTTTCCACTTCAACTAAGCACAGAAAGAGATGATTTCAAGTTGCTCCTTACATGCAAGGAATTTAGCAAAGGAGGCCATTCAGCCCCTCACTAACCTTTCAGTACAATAACCAGCCCAAAGCTAACCCTCTTAGCTTTGGGTTGGCTATTGTCCTGAAAGGTAATTCTCTTTATGTATTCCTATAATATTTCCTTACTTCAAATATTTTTGCACATCTCCTTTAAAAATACAGGTGTCTTTGTGTTATTCACTCACTGTCAAATCATTTATGGACGTCTGCACAGAAGTTTGGCCTTCCCAGTTAAAGTATATATTGTAAACACCAAAATGCTGAGTGAAATTTCCAAGGGAACTCTCATTTAAATACAACATGACTGATTAATTATGGTCAATCATTTGTTGCTGTAACATAAGAGCTTCAAACAGCGCACTCAGTAATCCTTGTGTTACCATTTAATTCACAGTTGAAGGCTGTGACTGTCCCAGTAATGGTCTGTTGAACGAATGATTCCAATTTAGGGTGAAGCATAGCTAGAAATGTCACACCCAGAAGACAAGCTGGACACAAAGCCCTTCAGTATGAATCGAGCCCAATATATATGTTATTGATATTTTACCTGATGGCATATTTCTCAGAATATTGAAAGAAGCAAGTGAGGAGATTGCTGAGGCTTTGAAAATTATCAGTTACAAATATGGCTGGAAAAGTGCAGATGGAGTTTAATTTATGGTGGTGTCCAGTGATGCACTTTGGAAGGCCACTGAAAGGAAAATATAGACAGTTAATAGCATTAAGGTACAGAAGGATCTTGAAGTTCAGTTCCATAGCCACCTGAAAGTGAGTACACGACTGAATAAAGTGGTGAACAATGAGCGCAGCTTGCTTGCCCTCACTGAAAGAGGTGTTGAGTATTAGAGTTAGGATGTCATGCAGTAGTTATATACCACTTCAGCCAGATCACACTTGCGTGCAGTTCTATGCATCCCATGAATAAAGGATGTGAAGACTGGAAAGGGTGCAGAGGATATCTACAAGGATGCTGGCTGGATTAAAGGATACAGGCTATAAGAAAAGGTTGCTCAAACTTGGTTTGATCTCCCTTCCCTGTCAGGGACTGAGGAAAGATCTGCCAGGATTTTAAAATTTTGAGAGACACAGATGGGTTAAACAGTCAGAATCTTTTCCCTAAGGTAGAACTGTCTAACAGAAGAGGGCATGCTTTAAAGGTTGTGTGGAGTGTGGTTAGTTTAAAGGTATTCTTTACAGTTGATTTTTTTTAATGCAGACTGCTAGGTGTCTGGACTGGATTACCAGGGGTTGTAGTGGAAGTAGGCAGTTTGGTTGAGTTGAAGAAGTATTTTGATGAAGACAAATATGGAATGAAAAGAAGATAACACAAGAAGAGGACATTTAGTGCAAATGGACATCAAGATCAGCACAACACTATGAATCACTGCTATGCAGTGTTATGTTATTCTATTTATGTTCTACTGAAAGTTATCTTGGAGAAAGATACAGGATTAGTGATGGAGCAGTGAAATGCAAAATGGATGAACCATTTTCCATGGTATCAAAGAAAAATAGAAAATTGGTGGACAAAGCCTCTATCATTTTGGCATGATAGGTTTTCCATAGTCTTGCATGAAAAAAAGTTGGAGAGGGTGTTAGGTATTGAAGAAACTAGTTGAAAAGAATATCCTTTGGTCTTTGCTGACCTACTGATTATTTACTTTATGAGCCTTAATCAATTCTTTTAAAAAACAGAAAGGTCATTAATGCGTGAAAGGATAACATGAGATCTTTAAATTTTCACTAATATCTAGAAGTGGATACTGTAGCAACCACAGGTGCTCCTGCTTGATGGTATTCAGTTACTCTCAATGTGAAGCAATTGTTAATTCCAACTTCTATTTCTAGAATATGGAGTGAATTTAAAAATACTGTGTAATTTTTTTTAATGAAAATTTGTTAAAATTTCTCAGTTTTCTTGAAATTTGCTGTCAAGACTTTTAAAGCTTTGTGAAGTTGTATTAATCAATGTTGTTCTCAGCAAGCATATTGTGCTTGAATTCACCCTTGGTTCTACCTCCTCTCTTTGCTTGAACCCCAGATGTATAGGGTAATCTTAGCTTAATTTACACAGCATTTGTTAATGAATAGCTTTGTCTCACTTGCAGTGTCTAATTGGTGCATAATGATCATGTTGGTAATATTGGTAAAAACAATTATGTGCTATAACTCAAGAAAATTGGCATAATTTATTTGTGGAAGTTCAACTCCTAAGAAAATTTAAACTTTTTAAATAAATAAATATTCAACAGTCTGAGGTGAGCCCCAGAGTCCAGAGAGAGTGGGAACACCTAGAACGTGTACGAGAAATATCTGAAATGCATGGCCGATATCTAGCAGACATTCAAGCTCGTAACAGGGAACTGGAGGAGCAAA
This sequence comes from Hypanus sabinus, assembly GCF_030144855.1. Classification (NCBI taxonomy): domain Eukaryota; kingdom Metazoa; phylum Chordata; class Chondrichthyes; order Myliobatiformes; family Dasyatidae; genus Hypanus; species Hypanus sabinus. The sequence continues at coordinate 39,851,196 of NC_082716.1, read as the reverse complement.
GAGAGGGTAAGGAGCTTTATACAATCTTGCCATCAATTGCCAACTAAAATGGACTTAGCTTTAATTAACATTCATTCTTCAGTTATAACAAATATTTGTAGATAAAGGTAGAGTTTAATTACCAATTCTCATAGAAAAGCATCATAAAGTTCTTCTGGAATCAACAATAATACCATGTTCCCTTCAAGGTGTGCACCATCTTGACCTGAAAGCTTTTTGGCATTCATTCATTATTGCTGCGTCAAGATCCCAGTGAAAATAGCAATGATTGGACCTTGAGTTAGTTGGAAAAAGAGACCTATCACCATTTAGAGTCCGATTGGAGATGAGCATTTTATTCTTTTTGTGCTAGAATCAGCCACATCTCCTTAATAATCTTTGATAAAAATTGAAACTTTTTTTAAAAATACCATAACATAGAACAGTGCAGGTCCTTTGGCCAACAATGTTGTGCCAGTCTTTTAACCTACTCCAAGATCAATCTAACCCTGCTCTCCATTTTACTTTCATCTAAGTGCCTATATAAGAGTATCTTAAATGTTCTTAATGTATGTACCACCCCTGGCAGTGCATTCCACACACGCACCATTCTCTGTGTTTATATATAAAAAAAACACCTCTGTCTGACAACCACCCCGCCCCATAATTTCTTCCAACCACCTTAAAATTATAGCCCCTTGTTTTACTTTTTCTGTTACATTTAGTAATTTCAAAATGTTAAACTAATTCAAATGAACTCCAACTCAATTGAAAATGCATCTCAACATGCTATATGATGTTGAGTTGTCATCAACTCATGGCAACCCTATAGATAGTGTAGTTGTCCACAGATAGGGTTTTCGTGGCAAGATACAGAAGTAGATTGCCAGTCCTTATTCCACACAGATACTGCTGCTGCACAGGTTAGGACCAGTCAGATTTGATCTCAGGGCCATCTGCCTAGAGGTCCAGTGTTGATATCATTACACCACCGGATGTATGTTATATAATACAACTCCCATATACAGGCATCCACAGAATAGGAAATTTTAAATTGTCCCATTCAGGCCTAAAGACTTGATCACTATGGAGGGTTTTGTATTCTTGTGGGATAATGTCTTTCCTCACAAGGGTGGTCACTCTGCTTGGCAGGTGAGACTTGTGGCTGTGAAACAATCTCAGGTTCTGGGGCCACCTCCATGGTGGTTGGAGGAGATGACTCTGTGTCTGCAGGAATTGGTTCTAATAGCTCTGGACACCTTTCTTCTCATGGTTTGTGCATCTTGATCTTGGGAAAATGCTTTTAGTTCACTGGAGTATTGTCTTATTAATCCTTCTATTGCCTCCTTTACAATCTGATCTCTTCTCTTGTTTTCCTCATCCACAACATGATCTGATGAATTTTCTGTTTTCATACCTCCATTGACTCCTTTCTTAGCCTTCCATTCATCAAGCTGGGCTTTGATCTGCCTTTATAAGCAACTACCTTTACAGGCAGCTTTCATCTCCCACTTGAAGTTCATGCAATAATTTCAATGCACACAGAGTAGATTCTGGTTCTTAATACTCACAAAAGATGAATGCTTGCAACTTTCCTGAAGCTCCTTAAACTCTGCCAGCTAAAACCAAACCCATTTCTTAAGTAACTGCCTCATTAATATATCAGCTTTCTCAGCTATGTTACTGACAAAGACTGTTGTAGTCAGACCACTGCTTTTGAGAAGCATAGTCCTTCCATGATCTAATATGCTTTCTAACCAGAAGCATAAAGGTTGGCACCAACACCCCTTTACTCTCTGTTAGGGAAGGATTCCTGCTGTTCGACATGGAGACAGTTGTGGAATCATCCAGTACCTTTCTTAATTCACTTTCGGTTGACTTAATTGCAGGGAGTGTTGCATGCAAATGGTAGATGGATCTCTAATCAAGTTGTAGTTGTCTCAACCAATCACATCCCAACAATGTTAGTCCTCCTGTTTTTATGACAGACAAGCCCAATGTGGCTTGTTGGTTGTTGTATTTCACTGTATTGAATGTCATTCCCACAGGAGTTGTCTTTTCTCTAGTATAAGTTCTTAATTAGATATATGCAGGCTTTGGTTTAGAATGTTTGAAATGCCTGTCAAATGTATTTTGTGGAATGCCTGAAGAAGCTGAACCTGTGTCCAATTCCATATTAATTTAATACTTCTGGTGTAAACCCTATTGCTTGTCTATTGTTAGTTTTTACATTGTAAGTCAGTCTGGTGTCACACTCATCACTATCAGATTTTTCATTAACAGCGTGCAGATTAGTGCTCTTTTTGAAACTGCAACTTGACTTTTTAGCTTTTTTTCTTTTCCCTGTCCAATCCATATATTTTTGTCTGCCCAACATGCTCCTGGTATGTGCCCTACTTTGTTGCATTTTCTGCAAGTTTTGCCCTTAAACCTGCATTGGCCTGGTGCATGTGAGCCCCTGCTACAATGGTAACACAATGTATTCAACATAGCCAGTTTCTGTTTAGATGTTGCAATTTTCTTCATGTTCACTTTCATTCTTGACTGCAATTCAATTGTGTCTCAGCTGTTTCCATTGAAACAACAATTTCAACTGTTCCTTTAAATGTAAGCTATACTTCAGTTAGAGCTGTTTTTGAATGTTTTCTCACAAGATTCTGCTAACTAAATGATGCCTCAGTGTATCAATAAGTCCAACATTGAACTGACAGTGCTCAGGCAATCCCTTCAATTCAGTGACTTATGTTGAAATGGATTCCCTTTCTTTTAGATTCCATAAGATATAGAAGCAGAAACAGGCCATTCAGCCTATTGAGTCTGCTCCACCATTCAATCATGGGCTGATCCATTTCTTCAAGTCATCCCCACTTCCCTGCCTTCTCCCCATACCCTTTGCTGCCCTGGCTAATCAAGAACCTATCTATCTATGCATTAAATGCACCCAGTGACTTGGCCTCCACAACTGCTCGTGGCAACAAATTCCACAGATTTACCCCCTCTGACTAAAGTAATTTCTCTGCATCTCTGTTCTAAATGGACATCCTTCAATCCTGAAGTTGTGTCCTCTTGTCCTAGACTCCCCTATCATGGGAAATAACTTCGCCATATCTAATCTGTTCGGGCTTTTTAACGTTTGGAATGTTTCTATGAGATCCCCCCTTATTCTCCTGAACTCCAGAGAATACAGCCCAAGAGGTGCCAGGTGTTCCTCATACAGTAACCCTTACATTCCTGGAATTATTCTCGCCAATCTTCTCTGAACTCTCTAATGTCCATATATCCTTTCTAAAATAAGAAGCCCAAAACTGCTCGCAATATTCCAAGTGTGGCTTCACGAGCGCCTTATACAGCCTCAACATCACACCCTGCTCTTATATTCTATAGCTCTAGAAATGAATGGCAACATTGCATTCACCGCATTCACCACTGACTCAACCTGGAGGTTAACCTTTAGGGTATCCTGCAGAAGGACTCCCAAGTCCCTTTGCATCTCTGCATTTTGAATTCTCTCTCCATCTAAATAATAGTCTGCCCGTTTATTTCTTGCACCAAAGTGCATGACCATACACTTTTCAACATTGTATTTCATTTGCAGCTTCTTTGCCCATTCCCCTAAACTATCTAAGTCTCTCTACAGGCCCTCTGTTTCTCAACACTACCTGCTCCTTCACTTATCTTTGTATCATTGGCAAACTTAGCTACTAATCCATAAATCCAATAGCCCAAATCATTGACACACATTGTAACAAGCAGCAGTCCCAACACTGACCCCTGTGGAACTCCACTGGTAACCGGCAGCCAGCCAGAATAGGATCCCTTTATTCCCACTCTCCGTTTTCTGACAATCAGCCAATGCTCCACCCATGCTAGTAACTCCCCTGTAATTCCATGGACTCTTATCTTGTTAAGCAGTCTCATGTGTGTCACCTTGTCAAAGGCCTTCTGAAAATCCAAGTACACCACATCTACTCCATCTCCTTTGTCTACCTTGCTTGTAACTCCCTCAAAGAATTGCAGTAGGTTAGTCAGGCAGGATTTTCCTTTCAGGAAACCATGCTGGCTTTGGACTATTTTGTCATGTGCCTCCAGGTATTTCATTATCTCATCCCTAACGATCGATTCCAACAACTTCCCAACCACTGATATCAAGCTAACTGGTCTGTAGTTTCCTTTCTACTGCCTCCCACCCTTAAATAGCAGAGTAATGTTTATAATTTTCCAGTCATCCGGTACAATGCCAGAATCTATCAATTCTTGAAAGATCATTGTTAATGCCTCTGTGATCTCTCCAGCTACTTCCTTCAGAGTCTCCAGGAGATTTATCCACCCTCAGACCATTATGCTTCTCAGTTGTAATTTTCACTGCACAAACTTCACTTCCCTGACACTCTTGAATGTCCGGTATACTGCAGATGTCTTACACTATAAAGACTGATGCAAAATACACATTCAGTTCCTCTGCCACCTCTGTGTCTCTCATTACAATATCTCCAGCATCATTTTCTACTGGTCTTGTATCTACCCTTAACTCTCTTTTACCCTTCATATACTTAAAATTAAGCTTTTGACATCAGTCGCCAGCTTCCTTTCATAATCCACCTTTTCCTTCCTAATGACCTTCTTAGTTTCCTTCTGCAAGTTTTTAAAAGCTTCCCAATCCTCTATCTTGCCACTAGCTTTGGATTCATTGTATGTCCTCTCTTTTGCTGGTTTTAGGGTTTGACTTCACTTGTCAGCCATGGTAGTGTCCTTCTTCCATTTGAAAATTTCTTCTTATTTGGAATATATCTGTCTTGCACTTCCCTCATTTTTCGCAGGAACTCCAGCCATTTCTGCTCTGCTGTCCTTCCTGTAAGCATCCCTTTCCAGTCAACCTTGGCCAGTTTCCCTCTCATGCCATTATAATTTTCTTTATTCCACTGAAATACTGACACATTAGAATTTAGTTTCTCCTTCTCAAGTTTCAAAGTGAACTTGATCATATTATGATCACTGTTCCCTAAGGGTTCCTTAACCTTAAGCTCTTTTATCACCTCCGGATCATTGCACAACTCACAATTCAGCACAGCCTATCTCCTAGTAGGCTCAACAACAAGCTGTTCTAAAAAGCTATCCCTTAGACATTCTACAAATTCTCTCTCTTGAGGTCCAGTACTGGCCTGGTTTTCCCTATCCACTTTCATGTTAAAATCCCCAATGATTATCATGACATTGCCCCACTGACACGCTTTTTCTATCTCCCACTGTAATTTGTAATCCACATCCCAGCTGCTGTTGGGAGGCCTGTATACAACTGCTATTAGGGTCCGTTTACCCTTTCCATTTCTTAACTCAACTCCTAGAAGAAAAGAATGATCTAGGAATAATGATGCATAGTTCCCTGAAGGTGGAATCTCATGTGGATAGGGTGGTGAAGAAAGCTTTTGGTATGTTGGCCTTTATAAATCAGAGCATTGAGTATAGGAGTTGGGATGTAATGTTAAAATTGTACAAAGCATTGGTAAGGCTGAATTTGGAATATTGTGTACAGTGCTGGTCACCAAACTTATAGGAAAGATGTCAACAAAATAGAGAGAGTACAGAAGAGATTTACTAGAATGTTACCTGGGTTTCAGCACCTAAGTTACAGGGAAAAGTTGAACAAGTTAAGTCTTAATTCTTTGGAGTGTAGAAGGTTGAGGGGAGACTTGATAGAGATATTTAAAATTATGAGGGGGATAGATAGAGTTGACGAGGATTTCCATTGAGAGTAGGGGAGAATCAAACAAGAGGACATGAGTTGAGAGTTCAGGGGCAAAAGTTTAGGGGTAACACGAGGGGGAACTTCTTTACTCAGAGAGTGGTAGCTGTGTGAAACAAGCTTCCAGTTGAAGTGGTAGAGGCAGGTTCGATTTTGTCATTTAAAGTAAAATAGACAATAGGTGCAGAAGTAGACCATTCGGCCCTTCGAGCCTGAACCGCCATTTTGAGATCATGGCTGATCATCTACTATCAATACCCGGTTCCTGCCTTGTCCCCATATCCCTTGATTCCCCTATCCATAAGATACCTATCTAGTTCCTTCTTGAAAGCATCCAGAGAATTGGCCTCCACTACCTTCCGAGGCAGTGCATTCCAGACCCCCACAACTCTCTGGGAGAAGTTCTTCCTTAACTCTGTCCTAAATGACCTACCCCTTATTCTCAAACCATGCCCTCTGGTACTGGACTCTCCCAGCATCTGGAACATATTTCCTGCCTCTATCTTGACCAATCCCTTAATAATCTTATGTTTCAATCAGATCCCCTCTCAATCTCCTTAATTCCAGCGTGTACAAGCCCAGTCTCTCTAACCTCTCTGTGTAAGACAGTCCAGACATCCCAGGAATTAACCTCGTGAATCTACGCTGCACTTCCTCTACAGCCAGGATGTCCTTCCTTAACACTGGAGACCAAAATTGTACGCAATTGGATAAGTATATTGACAGGAAAAGAATGAAGGGTTATGGGCTGAGTGCAGGTAGGTGGGACTAGGTGAGAGGTGTTTGACATGGACTAGAAGGGCCAAGATGGCCTGTTTCCATGCTGTATTTGTTATATGGTTATATAGAGACTCTACACCTTCCGATCCTACGTCATCCCTTTCTAATAATTTTATATTATTTCTTATACACTGGGCCACACCACCCGATACACTGTATATCCTTGGACATTCAGTTCCCAATGGCAAACATCCTTTACTCAAGTCTCAGAGATGGCCACAAAGTCATACTTGCCTATCTGTAGCTGAATTTCAAGACTGTCCATTTTATTTCTTATGCTGCATGCATTCAAATACAACACTTTCATTCCAGCTATTCCACTTATGAAACCTAAAGTGTTCTGCAATCAACAATGTATTTTGTTCAAAATGGTCCCGCATTGTATTGACAATATCAGCAAATTTCATTTCACATTTCTGCTGGTTAGGTTAGAGCAGTCAAACTTTGAAGCCAACTGTATGTCTTTAAACTCTGTGCACACAGGAAAATTGGCAATTGTTACTCATTGCCTGTTTCATTTGCTTCAAAATATTGTTGAAATTGCTCAGTATACATGAACCAGTTACCTGTAGTGTAATCAAACTCATTAATATTTCCAAAGTAGCCAGTCATTTCTGCTTTTTTGAAAATGATTGTTGTCACCCTGTACTAATTCTTAATGAACAAATGAATTCTTCCATTTACTGCCAGCTTTTTTTTTTAACTTGACAATTTCTGTACATGCTGGGATGTGTATTCACTTGTTGTACTTTTTTAAAAACTCAAATATCTTGTTGCCCTTCAAATGCTCAAAAGTCACCTCAGGTTTGTTTTAAAAATACCTCCATCGACAATGTTATTTTTGTGTCTTTAGAATGCTAAGGAAGACTCTTGGAATACGGGTCTAATTTTGTGTTTGCTTTAAGCAAGGTGCACACGTATTACGTGGTAGTATGATGACGTATATAATTCACATATTTATACTTGTAACCCATAATGAATTATTTAAATGAACAAGAAAGTTTAATCAAACAATATAGATGCATGATTACTCAAATGTTATTGAAATATTAAATACTCAACCATTTCTCCCTTGGGAAAATGTCGCTGGATGTCCAGTCTATCTATTGCCTCTTATCATTTTATACACTTCTATCAAGTCTCCTCTCATGGTCCTTTGCTCCAAAGATAGAAACCTTAGCTCGCTCAACCTTTCCTCATAAGACATATTCTCTAACCCAGACAGCATCCTGAAGGACCTCTACACCCTCTCTAAAGCTTCCATATCCTTCCTATTAATAAGGTGACCAGAACTGGATGCAATTCTCCAAATGTGGTCTAACAAGACTTTTATAGAGATGCAATATTTTGTTTCCCCCCCACCCCCAAGAAATCCATCAGCGGTTAGAAGAGCTTTCATCTAAAGAGCACTTCACAATCCACATTGAGCAGATGTTGCTGGAGCTCAAGGCAAAGGAGGAGAAGAACCAGCAGTCACTGGATGCACTCCGAGAACAGATTGAACACCTTCATATGGACACTGTGTGCGTATCAATGTCAACTGGAGATGCATAATTACATTAATTTTGTTTTGTTCTATTAATTATTCAGTAAATGTTCCGGTTGGCCTTAATTGCTTTTACTATTTTTGAGACATTTACTGTTTTTTATTTGGAAAGCCAAACAAAACATTGGTTTGGATCTTACTCGTAAGTTGAAGCATGTGTTAGGAGGTTCCATGCATGCAAACTCAAACCGGCTTTGGGATGCTGAATCTGTAATTTTTGTTTCACAGCTTCAGTTAAGATGGTCAAATGTCATTTTGACAAGATGCCCCATTTTTTTTAATCCTGCGAGTTATTTCTCAGTTTCTCTGCCAAGTTAGACCTAATTAAGTTTCATGATCTGAGTATTTAGTTAGGGATTTTAGGATAACGGATTTAAAACAAATGACAATGCAAGTTCATTTAAGTTGAAAGAAAATAATTTTTAACTTCTGAATATTGTAAATAATGTTAGCCTCAACATATTTTTAAATAATTTATATTTTATCTTTAATTGTTCCAGGAACATTTAGAAACTGTTAAATCACCTTCGCAGCATTTGTAATCAGTGAAGGTTGTGACAACGAATGCTGTCCCTCAAATCTTTTAGTCCCTTTAGGTCACTGCTGGAGGCGCCGCCGTTGCTTAGGCTTTGTGGCTTTAGTAAAGTCGTTTATTATTATCATGTGTACTGAGGTACAATGAAAACTACATGCTGTCAATATAGATGAATTCATTACAACAGTGCTTGGGTAATACAAGGTAAAACAGTAAGAGTTTAGATAAACTGTTACAGTGCAGGGTAAGTGCACGTAGGTAGACGGTAAGGTAAAAGATACAATGACCAAGTTGCTGAAGTCAACAGACCTTGAGCCAAGTGGGTATGTGCTTTCAGGCTTTGTTTCTTCTGCCAGATGCAAGACAGAGTAACTAGAGTGGGTAGAATCATTGATTATGCTGACTGCTTTCCTTTTTTTAAAATATATTTTTATTGAAGGAATTACACAATACAGAATACATAATAGATTACATTTTCCTGCATTTTGCTTTTATCTCTTACCCCTAACAAACCTCCCCTCACCTGCCCTCCCAGAACATACCATGGCAGCTAATGTATTTACAATACAACATTCACAAGTACAAGTACGGACATTTCACAGCCATACCCCCACACTACTTCAAGACGAAGGCCCACACGCATCCACAACATGTCAGATGATCCAAAATGCACTCATATTACAATTCATCAACCTCAATCACCCTGTGAGGTAAATCATATGCATGTTAAAAGGGAGGCAACTTCCCAAGTACAATCAAATGCCCTCAACTAGTAGGTAATTTCTTAAGACTCCCAAAATATGACAAGGAAGGTCCCCATTTTAAATAGAACTTTTTCACAGACCTCCTCAAAGTGAATTTAATCTTTTCTAATTTCAGAAAAAGCATTACGTCCTCTAACCAAGCAGCAGTAGGTGGGGGAGGGGCAGATTTCCAGACCAGCAAGATTCTCCTGTGGGCCAATAGTGATGTAAATGCAATGATGCTTTCCTGAGGCAGCTGGATGTGGAGATAGGGTCCCATCGAGGGAAAGCCTGTTTCTGTGATGTGCTAAGCTGTGTCCACAACTCTGTGACTTTTGCAGACATAGGCAGAGCGGTTGCCATACCAAGCAGTAAAGCACCCAGATAAGAAGCTTCCTGTGCTGAATTGATAAAATTTGCAGAAGATCAAAGGGGCATGCCAAAATTCCTTTGCTTCTTGAGGAAATAGAGGCACCGGTAGTTTTCTTGGCCATATTGTCACTGTGGTTGGCCCAATATTCAAAACTGATGTAATTTTATGTATTCTGGGCAATATTTTGATGCAAATATTCTACTTGTTAATAAAACCATAGCACTACACTACAACTACAAACACTACACTACAGCATAAAAGTAGGCGTTTTGACTAATCTAGCCTGTGCCAAAACATTAATCTCCCTAGTCCCATTGCACTCCACACCCCTCTTATCGACGTACATATCCAAATTTTTATTAAATGTCGAAATAGACCTGCTGTCCACCACTTCCACTAGCATGCAAGAGAAAATCTGCAGATACCAGAAATCCAAGCAACACACACAAAATGCTGGAGGAACTCAGCAGGCCAGGCAGCACCTATGGAAAAAAGTACAGTCGACGTTTCAGGCTGTGACCCTTCAGCAGGACTTGCACTAGTACTTCATTCCACACTCTCGCCACCCTCCAAGTGAAGAAGATCCCCCACACGTTCCCATTAAACATTTCACCTTTCACTGTTAACCTATGATCTCCAGTTGTAATCTCACCCAACACCAGTGAGAAATGCCTGCTTGCATTCTTCCTATCTATACTCATATTTCTGCAAATCTCTATCAAATCTCCCCTCAATCTTCCACGTTCTAGGGAATAAAGTCCTAATCTATTCAACCTTTCCCTGTGACTCAGGTTCTTAAGTTCCTGCAACATCCTTATACATTTTCTCTGCACTCTTTCAATCTTAATTACATCTTTCCTGTAGGTTGGTGACCAAAACTACACACAATACTTAATTAGGCCTCACTGACCATATAACCATATAACAATTACAGCACCAAAACAGGCCATCTTGGCCCTTCTAGTCCGTGTCAAACCCTTCTCTCACCTAGTCCCACCTACCTGCACTCAGCCCATAACCCTTCATTCCTTTCCTGTCCATATACCTATCCAATTTTGCTTTAAATGACAAAATCGAACCTACCTCTACCACTTCTACTGGAAGCTTATTCCACACAGCTACCACTCTCTGAGTAAAGAAGTTCCCCCTCATGTTATCCCTAAACTTTTGCCACTTAACTCTCAACTCATGTCCTCTTGTTTGAATCTCCCCTACTCTCAATGGAAAAAGTCTATCCACGTCAACTCTATCCCCCTCATAATTTTAAATACCTCTATCAAATCCTCCCTCAATTTTCTACGCTCCAAAGAATACAGACCTAACTTGTTCAACCTTTCTCTGTAACTCAGGTGCTGAAACCCAGGTAACATTCTAGTAAATCTCCTCTGTACTCTCTCTAATTTATTGACATCTTTCCTATAATTCGGTGACCAGAACTGTACACAATACTCCAAATTTGGCCTCTCCAATGCCTTGTACAATTTTAACATTACATCCCAACTCCTATACTCAATACTGTGATTTATAAAGGCCAGCATACCAAAAGCTTTCTTCACCACCCTAGTCACATGAGATTCCACCTTCAGGGAACTATGCACCATTGTTCCTAGATCACTCTGTTCTACTGCATTCTTCAATGCCCTACCATTTACCATGTACAAAAGGCAACTAATGAAGTCAGTTTCAGTATTCCACTGGAGTAAAGGAAATAATAGAGACATGAGAGAGGAGTTGGCCAGAATTGATTGGAAAAGAACAGCAGGGATGGTGGCAGAGTAGCAATGGTTGGAACGTCTGGAAGCAATTTGGAAGGCACAGACTATATACAACCCAAAGTGGAAGAAGTATTCTAAAGGCAGGATGACACAGCCATGGCTCACAAGAGCAGTCAAAACCAACATAAAAGCCAAAGAGAGACTGCTGAAAAATAGAGCAAAATTTAGTGGGAAGTTAGGGGATTGGGAAGTTTTTAAATACCATCAGAAGACAACTAACAAAATAATTAGGTAAAGGTGGAATATAACAGTAAGCTAGACAATAATGTTAAAGAGGAACAGGATACCAAAAGTTTCTTTAGATACATAAAGTGTAAAAGAGAGGCAAGAGTGGATATTGTTCCACTGGAAAACTGCGCTGGAGATGTTATTATGGGGGACAAGGAAATGGTGGACAAATGGAGTAAGTATTTTGCATCTTGTATTTGTGGAAGACACTAGCAGTATGATGGAAGTTCTGGGTAACGGGGGGGGGGGCATGAAGTGTGTGAAGTTACCATAATTAGAGGGAAGGTTCTTGGGGAAACTGAATGGTCTGAAGGTATACAAGTCATCTGGACCAGATGGTGTACACCTTAACGTTCTGAAAGAGGATGGTGAAGAGATTTTGGAGGCACTAGTAATGATCTTTCATCACTGGATTCATGAAGACTGGGAAATTGCAAGTGTCACTTCACTCTTCCAGAAGGGAGAGAGGCAGAAGAAAAGAAATTATAGGCCCATTATAAAATAGATCGTAGTCAGCATGGTTTCCTCAAGGGAAAATCTTGCCCGACAAATCTGTTGGAGTTCTTTGAAATGCTCCTCCACCTGTCTTGGAAATCTTATAAATCTTGTAACCTTTAACTTGTAAATCTTGTACATCTTATTTTTAAGGTAACTTATTTTTTCTGTTGTTTTTTACTTCTTTTCTAATATTTGTATATCTGTGCATTTGGAATGCTACTGTGACACTGTACTTTCCTTTGTGATCAATAAAGTATCTGTCTTTGTATTGTCTGCAAACCTTGCAACAAAAGCCATCAATTCCATCACCAATATCATCGACATAAAAAGAAATGGTCCCAACACAGACTCCTGTGGAACACCACTAGTCATAGGCAGCACATCCTTTCTCAGATAAGGGACCCAAACCTGCTCACAATACTCCAAGTGAGCCCTCACCAGTGCTTTATAAAATGTCAACATTACATTCTTGCTTTTATATTCTAGTCCTCTTGAAATTAATGCCAACATCACATTTGCCTTCCTCACCATTGACTCAACCTACAAATTTACATTTGGGGAATCATGCATAAGGACTCCCAAGTCCCTTTGCACCTCAATTTTTTTTGTATTTTCTCTCTATTTAGAAAATAGTCAACCCTTTCATTTATTTTACCTTTATCATGACCATACACTTCTCAACACTGTATTCATTCTGCCATTTCTTTGCCCATTCTTCTAATCTGTCAAAGTCCTTCTGTAGATACTCTAATTCCTTAAAACTACCTACACCTATCTTTATATGACCTGCTAACTTTTCAACAAAGCCATCAGTTCCATCATCCAAATCACTAATATATATCATAAAAAGAGTTGGTTCCAACACAGGTCCTGTGGAACACCACTAGTCACCAGCAGCCAGCCAGAAAAGGCTCCCTTTATTCCCACTCTTTGCCTCCTGCCAATCAACTGTTGCTTTATCCATGCTCATATCTTTCTTGTAATACCATGGTCTCTTGTCTTGATAAGCAGCCTTATGTGTGGCACGCTGTCAAAGGCCATCTGAAAATCCAAGTACGCAACATCAAACAATTCTCCTTTATTGATTCTGTTTGTTATTTCTTCAAAGAACTCCAACAGATTTGTCAGGCAAGATTTTACCTTGAGGAAATTATGCTGACTATGGCCTATAAAGCACTGGTGAGGCCTCACTTGGATTTTGTGTGCAATTTTAGGCTCCTCATCTGAGAAAGGATGCTAAAATTGGAGAGGGTTCAGAGGGGATTCTCAAAAATGAATCTAGGATTGAATGGCTCGTCATATGAAGAGCGTTTGATGGTCCCAGGCCTGTATTCACTAGAATTTAGAAGAATGAGGGTGACTTAATTAAAACCTATTGAATAGAGAAAGGCCTTGATAGAGTGGATATGGAGATGGTATTTCCTATGGTGAGAGAGTCTAAGACCAGAGGACACAGCCTCTAAATAGAGGGGCATCCTTTTAGAACGGAATTGAGAAGGAATTTCTTTAGCCAGAGAGTAGTGGAAATCATTGCCACAAGCAGCTGTTGAGGCCAAGTCTTTATGTATATTTAAAGCAGAGGTTGATAGATTCTTGATTGGTAAGGGCATGAAGGGATGTGGAGGTAGGTGAGAGATTGGGGCAGAGAGGAAAAATAGATCAGCCATGATGAAATGGCAGAGCAGACTCAATGAGCCAAATGGCCTGATTCTGCTCCTATATCTTATGGTCTTATGGTTTTGAATGCCAAATGACTGAACCTTCTTGACCAACCTCCCATACAGGACTTTGTCAAAGGCCTTGCTAAAGTCCATGTAGAAAGCATTCACTTCATCAACTTACCTTGAAAAGCTTAATCAGTTTGGTTAAACATGTCTTACTATGCACAAAGCTATATTGACTTCCCTAATCAGTCCTTGTCTATCCAAATATTTGTATATTAGTCCCTTAGACTGCCTTCCAATAATTATCCCACTACTGACATCAGGCTCACTGGCCTATAACTTCCTGGATTATACACAGACCCTTTCTTAAACAATGGAGCAACATTAGCTATCCTTCAATCCTCTGGCACCTTTCCCATGGCTAATGATATTTTAAATGCCTCTGCCAGGGCCCCTGCAATTTCTGCACTAGCCTCTCACAAGGTCAGAGAGAGCACCTTGTCAGGCCCTGGAGATTTATCCATCCTAATTTTCCTCAAGGCAGCAAACACTACCACCTCTGTAATCTGTAGAGTTCAATACCTCATTGCTGCATTTCCTCACATCTGTAAATGCAGTGTCTGTCTTCCAAGTAAATACAGATGAAAAATACCCATTTAAGAACTCCCCCATTTCTTTCAGCTCCACTCAAAGATTACTACTCTCTTCAGATTTTGTCCCTTGCTATCATTCTGCTCTTAATATATCTATAGAAGCCCTGAGGATTCTCCTTCATCTTGTCTGTCAGAGCAACCTCATGCCGCCTTTTAGCCCTTCTGATTTCCTCAAGTGTTTTCTTGCATTTCTTAAACTCAAGTACCTCATTTGTTCCTGTCTGGCTATACGTGCTCCATTTTCTCAATGTCTCTCAAAAGTCAATGTTTTATTTTTTATCAGTTAAACCTGGTATTCTTGCTTTTTATTCTGACAGGAACATACAAACTTTGTACTCTCATATTTTCACCTTTGAAGGCCTCCTATTTATGAAGTACACCTTTGCCAGGAAACAACCAATCCCAATCAACACTTACCAGATCTTTTCTGATATCTTCAAATTTGTCATTTCTCCAATTTAGAATCTTAATCTAAGGACCAGACCCCTCCTTTTCCATAATTACCTTGAAACTAATGGCATTATGATTTCTGGATGCAAAGTGTTCCCTTACACAAACTGTTGTACCAGCCCTGTCTCATTCCTTAATCGACTTGGTATCGCACTCTCTATAGTGGGGACTTCTATGTAGTGATTAAGGAAACTCCCCTGAATACATTTGACAGACAATTTCCCATTCAGCCCTTTTACATTATGGGAGTCCCAGTCATTACATGGGCGAAGTTAAAATCACCTACAACCTTGTTTCTTAACTGCTTAACAACTTTGTTTTTTGCAGCAGAAAACAATCTCTCTGCAAATTTGTTCCTCCAAATCCCGCACACTGTTGAGTGGTCTACAATATAATCCCATTAAACTGGTCATGCCTTTCTTATTCCTCAGTTCTACCCATAAAACCTCACTGACTGAGGACTGCCATGACATTTTCCCTGACTAGTATTGCCACTGCTCTCTTTTAATCCCTGCAGCTCTATTACGTCTAAAACAGTGGAACTGTGGAACATTGAGCAGCCAGTTCTGCTCCACCTGCAATCAAGCCACGCTATGGTTACAATGTCATAATTCCATGTACTGATCCATGTTCTAAGCTCATCCACCTTTCCTACAATATCCCTTGCATTGAAATATATGCAGCTCAGAACATTAGTCCCACCACACTCAACCTTTTGGTTCCTCTTTCTCTACAACTGCTCCACTAACTGTTCTATTGCTCTGGTTTCCATTCCCCTGTAATTCTAGTTTAACCCCCCCCCCCCACCCCCACAACCTACACAGCACTAGCAAACCTTCCCACTAGGATATTAGTCTCCCTCCAGTTTAGGTGCAAACCATCCCTTCTGTACAGGTCGGAATAGAATACCGTAATATTGGACAGATTGCCATGAATGATGTTTGCAAATTAATCATTAGCCAATAAATAAAGTAACCAATTGCATCCAGCGTAATCACCAACTCTCTCTTCCCCTTTGCATGCAAATATTCTATCATATGACTATAATTATTAGGATCTAATGCTCCAGTTAACACTTCTTAACTGTAATTCCCAACTGATGGTTTTTAGAAATAAAACTTTAATGGCTTTAATACAAGCCATTTTGTAATCCCTATGTGATGCATAATTTTGATCTTAAATTGAATTATGTTGTATTTCAATATTTTTCTGTAAACAAATTTGATAGTTAATAGAATAGGTAGTAAAATACCAAAATACTGCTGATGTTGAAAATTTAAAATAAAAACAGATAATACTGTTTCTCAACTGCCTGTTGATGATTGACCTGAAATGCATTTCTTTCTTGCAAGTTCTGTTTGATCTGCTGACTGACTTGAAGTAGTTTGCTGTTCCAGTTAGAAAATGGGTTAGAATGTCAACATGACCAATGTTCATCCTGGAACTCTAAAATAATGCTCTAAAAGATTTATCTCCCAAGCACTCACTTTATGAACGTTCCACCTGAAAATCATTCTATTCTTGCCTATTTCTCAGGGTAAGTCTGTTCTTTAAATTCTGCAATTTACTGATTGTAATTATGTCCTTGTCATAGTGTCAAACAGAATTCAGTCAAAGTTTCGGAGAACTCTTCAGTGGAGAAAAAGGAACATAAAGTGCCTCTTCCTGTGGTGTCATTTTCCAGTTCTGAAAGCCTATCTGCTGAAATAGGGTTAGTAGAAAAATCATTTGAAATATTGCTAGAATGCAAAATTATTTGCCCACTGGTGAAATTGACCATCTTTTTCTGTACTGAAGCAATAATATTCAGAATTCTATAATTTGCATGTCTGTTGAATCAGCCATTTATTGTTGCTCTAGCACTGACTGTAGAAAGTGCCACCAGGTGCTTCCACCCAATATGATAGACAACTGTTCACTTCTACTCTAGTTTTTGGCATATGGTCTTTTTGCTGTCTATGTTATTAAGTGGAAAGGTGGGTTTGTGAGTTTGCAGATGATACAAAGATTGGTGGTGCTTTTTATCGTGTAGAAGGTTGTTGCAGCTTACAATGAAACACTGGCAGAATGCAGAGTTGTGCTGAGAAGTTGCAGATAGACTTCAATTTGGAAAAGTGTGAAGATAAACTTGTAGGCAGAGTACAAGTTTAATGGCACGATTCTCAGCAGTGTGGTGGATCTTGTGGTCCAAGTCTAGAGATCTCAAATTTGTTTGAGCAAGTTGATAGGGTGGTTAAGAGGGTGTCTGGTGTGTTGGCCTTCATTGGTCAGGGGACTGAGTTCAAGAGCAATGAGGTCATGTTGCAGCTCCAGAACCCTGTATTTGGCGTATTGTGTTCAGCTCTGGACACTTTATGATAGCAGCATGCAAACTATCCTTAAGCCTGGTATTTTCAAACTTTTGTGTCATTTGCCCAATGGAAAGGGGAAAAGAGATAGTGAACAGGTGTGAGGATCTTTGATTCCTTTGAGGGGAAAGGGAAGGGTATATTGAGTCAATGGAGGAGAGGTTGTGTTTCCAAGATGGACAAAGCTCTGCAATTTCGTAAAGGCTTTGGTACAGCAGTTGCCATACCAAGCTGTAATCTATCTGAATAGGAATCTTTCTATGGTGTATCTGAAAATCAGAGTGGGTCAACGGGCAATTGTCAGTTTTTCTTAGCCTTCTGAGGAAGTAGAAGTGCTGTTGTATTTCTAACTTTCACATATGCCATCTCCTCGGCATTTCTCTTATCAGCCTTCTGTTGCCTTGAAAAGGAGGCCAAAGTTAAAAATAATCTTAAGATTCCTGAGTCCTGATGAGTTTTTAATAAACTCTTAATTTACTATCTGTGGGTTCAATTTCCTTGACACAAATAATTAAATGGAAAAATTAAAATTCTAAGTACCAGTACATCTGTGGAAAATTCATACATAAGAACTTTGGTTTGTTTAGTTCTGTACTTTTCTTCACCAGCAAAGGGCAGTTTAGATTGATGAACGTGAACCAATATGCTGGCCTGTGGTATAGTAGCATCCACACTGGACTTCGAGGCAAGTGGTCCTGGGTTCAAATCTGGCTGGCTCATGCATGCTTTCCATCTGTGCTGGGTTGAGTGTCAAGCTAGCAACTCAGCCTCATAAAAAAACAGACAAAAAATGCTAAAGAAATGGCAAGGTTGAAGCCCAATGTGTCACAAGGCATGGAAAGGAACGCCAATATGGACCAATAGAATCATCAAAACCAAGATTTTTCTTTGAAACAGGTAGCCTAAGTCTATCTGACAAGATATAATGAAGAAAATATTATAAAGGTGGTATGTCCAGTCATTAATATTTGACAGGACATGGCCTAGGCAGCCAATGAAGAACTGAGCATGCAGATTATTCCATGCCTACAGCAGTCACAACAAGCTTAATGGGTAGTGTCAGTGAATATTGGTGCCAGAATATTGTAGACAGCTTCTGCAGTAAGAGAAGGAAGAAGTATCATTGTCATTAGCTGACTTGATGAGACTATATTTGGCCCAAGTCGATGATCTAAAGAACTATTGTACACAGCAACTATCGGGTATATTGGGAATGTGAATTAAGTAATTTAAGTGATTTGTAATTATGCTAAGAGCGCTGATAGCAATTGTACAAAGTACCTTGTTAAAGAATGGTATTGTTTATCTTCCATACATAGCAAAGTTGAGCTGCTGTAAGACAAAGAGAAGTTGCCAAGCTACCATCTCTCACTGTAGCAATGGTTCAAACAGTTTGCTGACATCCTGTCAAATTTTGTTAAAGCAATAATGACAAGGTTTCATATTTGGTGTCTTTTGCTCATTTTAATATACAGTCTCCACTTTTTTATTCGTCATTCATATCAATTCCAGAGGAAATTGCCAGATATAACGGCTGTTGGTGAGGAACTAATGAGGAACACGTTCCCAAACTCCTCTACCCCAGATCCATTCAAATTGGACAGAAAATTCTGTCTCCTTCTGTTAACTGAGGTCCTGAATGTTATATTGTAAACAATGAAATTTGATGCATCTAGAACCTTGTCTCATCCGATGCGTTCCCCTGTTTACTTTGTTTCAAGGCATCAGCAACTAAAGTACTTTCTGAATGTTTCCATATTAAATACTATTTGTTCAAGTGAGGAATGAAGGATTTGGATGAAAGAATCCCAAGCTTTTTCTTGGTGCAAGCTATCTAGAGTCTGACATAGCTGAGAACCACTTTGGTCCAATGCAGATGTCATAGCGGAAAGTTAAAACTGGAGATTCAACAATTTTTTACATTCATATAAAAACTAGATTTCTGAATCATAGTTTCTTCTTACAGTACACTGAAACTACTCTACCTTCAGAATGGTGGAAATGATCCTGCTATACTTGCCCAGATGAATGGCCTTCAGACAGAGGCTCAACTTCTGGAGAAGTCTATTCGACAACCGAAAGAGAAAAAGAAAAGTCAGTAAAATTTGTCAGATTTATAGAATCCATCTGTTTTTGGAATAATGAATGTTGCAGTTGAAATGATATTTGTCCTGCCTAACAGGATCTATTATGTTCTTGAATACAGAACATGAGCCACCTCATAAGTCACTGGATGCTGAGCTCCTGGCTGTGGAACTTGAGAACCAGCTCCTGGAAGATGAAATACTAAAACTTAAATTTCAAAGAGAAAGGAGGAAGCCTGTTGATGGTAGGTCTTTGGCTGTCAGAAATGGGGCTCATGCATACTACATGAGTAATTTACCATAATGTACTTGAGTAACTATGGAGATCATCCTACTATTTAGAGGATTTCTGATCTAAGTAAGCAATTATTGGTAAAGTGCTTAGTAAATTTGCAATTTTCATTAAACTAAGAGGAGCTTGATATAGCACTGAGGAAGAAGTTCTTAAGTTTTGAAAAAGTATAGAGAAAATTACAAGGATGTTGCTGGGATTTGCGTACCTGAGTTATAGGGAAAGGTTAAATCTGTTAGGACTTTTTAGAATGTTGCTTTATTTTTACATAGCGACACAGCTTGGTATCAGGCCCTTCTGGCCCAATGAGCCTGAGCCATCATATTACACCATGTGACCAACTAACTTTCAAACCCATGTATCTTTGGAATATGGGAGGAAACGTAAGCACCTGGAGGAAACCCATGTGGTTGTGGGAAGAACACACAAACTCCTTACAGACATTGTGGAGAATTGAACCCAGGTCACAGACACTGAAACAGCTAACTGTTGCGCTACCGTGCCACGCCCCACCTTTTTTCCTTGGAGCAGAGAAGAACAGGGAAAGAATTGACAGAGGTATTTAACATTATGAGGGGATAGATGGGGGTAAATGCAAACAGGCTTTTTCCCACTGAGGTTGGGTGAGGTTAGAACTAGAGGTCATAGGTTAAGGTGAAAGATGATATATTTTAAGGGAACCTGGAGGGCAACTTCACTCAGGGTGGAGCAAGTGTGGAATGAGCTGCCAGTGGAAGTGGGTTCAATTGCAACATTTAAGAGAAATTTGGATAAATACATGGATGGAAGGGAGGTTGCTGGGACGAGGCAGAGTAACAGTTCAACAGCCAAAGGCCCTGTTTCTGTGCTGTAGTGCTCTATGACTCTAAATTCTCTCTCCTGTAATTATGAAATTAACATCTTCCTGGCTGCAAGGCTCATACTGGAATAATTTGGTGACTTTGAAACTAATTCAGAGTAGTCAGGGTGACGAAGGTTGAAGGACTGTTTGACAACAAGGACAAGGCAGATTGCTTCTGAATCTGACCATACGATCAACCTTGTAATTTATTGACACGTTACTTTCAAATGGTAAAGTGGCTTTGTTACACCACCATTTATTAAGAAAAAAAACAGAAGATAAAATTAATATCTGTATTTATTAGTATCTGTGTTCAGACCTGGAAGACAATAAAGTTCATAAATGCAAGAGGAGAAACTATTTCTGAACTTCATTTAGAACTAGGTTGTAACACAAGCGGAGAAGTTGTAGTGGGAATAGGAAAGGATGTCCAACAGGTTCCATACTGTCAAAGTTAACCAGAGAACAATTTTCCTAATTTCCTTCTAATTAATTCTCTGTAGAGGAGACTGCACCTTAACAGGAATTATAATATATATGCATGAACTACTTTTTCACCCGAAACGAATGGGGTTTTAAAAAAAGACTCCATGTAGTTGTCTTAAAGTCACACCAGCAAAAGCTGACATGCTGAAGGATGAATAAATGTGAACCAAAAGAAGAAAAATAAATGCAAGATGGGTTTTTAATTATAGAGAACAGAATAATTAGCAAAGCAGAGATCTATTGTTGTTCCTCTGAGGGTATAGATTGTATCTGAGGATAAATGTTAGTTGAAGAAATGTCAAAGTATTTTTGAATGACCAGCGTTCTTCGTCCAGAGTTTTAATTATGTTGAGGTCAAAATACCAGAATGAGCTATACTCAATTTAAAATGTGTTTTAAGTAAATTTATGTATGTGTATCTACTCAATTATTTTTAATGAAATTTGCTCTACATACTGTAAGCATCCCAATAGATTTTTGAATAACAATTTTGCATTATTGAAATATAGTTGCACCTGTGTCCTTCAAAGAACAGACTCCTTCCAGTTAAGCTCAGTTGTGATGTAACAAGGCTAGACCATTAATTGATTGTTCTACCTCTTCTTTGATGTGGATTCCATTGTTTCTTCTTGCTAATTTATGCATGTGCTGTGCATTAAGTTGCAGCTAATTATAATATTTTAAAGTTGCTGTATTTTTCAATCCTAAAGCATGAAAATACATCTACTTTGAAGAAATGAGAAATATATCCATCCTAACATTTCTGGCAGTGAAGTTTGTTGAAATCATATCTCTTGTTGTATTTTTTACAAATATTAAATAAAGTATTTCAGAATGGAAAAAGTTGTTTGTTGTTAATAACCTAATATTAAGTATTTTTTAAAAAACAGCTAAGGAACAAATATTGAGAAAGGATCGATCTTTTTATAAACATAGTTCTCGCTACAGAGTCATGCAACCATTTCCATAATCACATTTATTTAAAACTACTTCTTCGCTCACTAAACATGAGTGACATATTGCTTATTGTCATCTTGGTTTGAGATTTTCATTCTCTGGAATAGAGAAGCTATCATATTCAAGCCAGTATACAGTGATTTATAAAATCATTTAATTTCAAAGTTCAAAAAGAATTATCGAAGTACATATACGTCACCATATACAACCCTGAGATTCATTTTCTTTTGGGCATATTCAGTAAATCCAATAACCATTATAGAGTCAATGAAAAATTGCACCAACATGGTGTAGAACCAGTGTGCAATAGACAACAGACTATGGAAACACAAAAATAAATAATAACAAATAAGCAATGAATATCAAGAGTATGTGACGAAGAATCTTTGAAAACTGAGACCATGGGTTGTGGGAACGTTTCAGTGAAGTTATCCCCTTTGGTTCAAGAGCTAATGATTAACGGGTAAAAACTGTTCTTGACCCTGGTGGCGTGAGTCCTGAGGCTCCTGTACCACCTTTGTGATGGCAGCAGTGAGAAGAGAGCATGACCTGGGAAGTGAGGGTCGCTAATGATGGATGCTGTTTTCCTGCACAATGGTCCATGTAAATGTGCTCATTGGTGGGGAGGGCATTATGTGATTGACTGGGCTGTATCACCCACCTTTTGTAAGATTTTTGATTCAAGGGCATTGGTGTTTTCATGCCAGGCTGTGATGCAGCCAGTCAATATACTGTCCACCACACATCTATAGAAGTTTGTCAAAGGTTTAGATGTCATGCTGAATCTTTGTAAATTCTGAAGGAAGTAGAGGTGTTGCTGTACTTTCTCTGTATTTGTATTTAGGAGATGGGCCCAGGACAGATCCTCTGCAATGGAAACACAGAAGAATTTAAAGTGGTTGACTCTCTCCATCTCTGATCCCTCATTCCTCATGGACCTCTGGTTTCCTCCTCCTGGTCAGTAATGAGCTCCTTGGTCTTCCTGACATTGGGTAAGAGGTTGTTGTTTGGGCACCACTCAGATTTTCAATCCCCCTCCTACATGCTGATTTGTCACCAGCTTTGTTCAGCCTGCGATAGTGATGTTGTCAGCCAACTTGAATATAGCATTGGAACTGTACTTGGCCACACAGTCATTAGTGTAAAGTGGGTAGAGCAGGGACTATGTAAACATCCTTGTGGTGCACCCGTGCTGATGGAGATTGTGGACAGGATGTTGTCACCAAACTGAGCTGATTGGGGCCTGCAGGTGAGGAAATCACGGATACAATTGCAGAAGGAGATATTGAGGCCAAGGTCTTGAAGCATATCGATTAGCTTTGAGGGGTTGGCAGTATTGAATGCTGAGCAGTAGTCAATAAAGAGGATGCTGATGATTTCTTTGCTGACCAGATGTTCCAGGGTTGTGAAGAGCCAATGAGGTGGTATCTGCTGTTGTCCTGTTGTGCTGGTAGGCAAATTGGAGCAGATCCAAGTCACTTCTCAGGTAGGAGTTGATATCTTGCATCAACCTCTCAAAGCACCTCATCACTGTAGTGCTACTGGATGACAGTCATTGAGGCAGATTGCCCCATTCTTCTTAGGCACTGATGTTATTGAAGTCTGCTTGAAGCAGGTGAACACCTCAGACTGCCAAAATGAGAAGTTAAAGTTATCATTGAACACACCAGCCAGTTGATCAACACAGGTCTTTAGTACTTGGCTAGGAATTCCATCTGGGCCGGATGTTTTCCATAAGTTCACCCTCCTGAAGGATGCTCGCACTTTGGCCTCAGAGACTGAAATCACAGAATCACTGGGGGCTGTGGGAAGCTGGTGTTGGTTCCTCCATGTTTTGACAGTCAAAGTGAGCATAAAGGACATTTAGGCAATCTGGAAGTGAAGCCCAGTTGTTGCCAATGCTGCTTGATTTTACTTTATTGTGAGGTGATAGCATTCAAGCCCTGTCACAATTGTTGAGCATCTTTCATTGATTCAAATTTAGTCCAGAATTGCCACTTCACCCTTGAGGTGGCTTTCCAGAGATCATACGTGGACTTCTTGTAACTGTCTTGGTCACCAGACTTGAATGCCTATGATTTCAGACTGGTGAAGAATTTCAGCACAAAACATCAACTGTTTACTCTCACCAACTAACCTGGTGAGTTCCTCCAGCGTTTTGTGTGTTATTTATTATCATTGATATGTGTTGTGAAATTTGTTGTTTTGCAGCAGCAAGACATAAAAACTATAAATTACAATAAGAAATATACAATCAGTGGCCACTTTATTAAGCACCTTCTCTACCTAATAAAGTGGCCACTGATTGTACATTTGTTGTCTTCTGCTGCTGCTGCTGCCCATTCACTGCAAGGTCTGATGTGTTGTGTATTCAGGGATACTCTTCTGAATATCACTGTTGTAACGTGTGGTTATTTGAGTTATTGTCATCTTCCTGACTGCTTGAACCAGTCTGGCCATTCTTCTCTGACCTCTCTCATTAACAAGGTATTTTCACCCACAGTACCAGTGACCCAGGTTCAATTCCCATTTCTGCCTGTAAGAAGTTTGGACATTCTCCCTGTGTTAGGTTCCCTTCGGGTGCTCCAATTTCCTCCCACAGTCCATAGATGTTGGTAAGTTAATTGGTCTTTGTAAATTGTCCCATGATCAGGCTAGGACTAAATTGGGGGTTGCTGGGCAGCACAGCTCGATGGGCTGGAAGAGCATATTCCACATTACATTTCAATAAATAAATTAATGCCGCTCGCTGGATGATTTTTGTATCTCACACCATTCTCTGTAAATTCTCAAGACAGTTGTACATGAAAATCCCAGGAGATCAGTAGTTTTTTGAGATGCTCGATCCACTCCATCTGGCACCAACAAATATTCATGGGTAAAGTCACTTAGACCATATTTCTTCCCCATTGTGGTGTTTGGGCTGAAAAACAACTGAACCTTTTGATCAATTCTGTATGCCTTTATGCATTGAGTTGTTATATATGTAAAATTATAACTATATAAAATTATATATATATTTTATATAATTTTATATAAAAACTATATAAAATTATAATTATATATATGTTCCTTAGATTCAGGATCAGTTCCTGAAGATTGGAGAGTGGCTAATGTTATCCCACTTTTCAAGAAGGGAGAGAAGGAGAAAATGGAGAACTATTGCCCTGTTAGCATAACGTCAGTCATGGGGAAGATGCTTGAGTCCATTATTAAGGACGAAATAGTGGCACATCTTGATGGCAGAAATAGGATTAGGCCAAGCCAGCATGGATTTACCAAGGGCAAATCATGCTTGACTAATCTGTTGGAGTTTTTTGAGGGTGTAACAAGGATGTTAGACGAGGGTAAGCCAGTGGATGTTGTGTACCTAGATTTTCAGAAGGCATTCGATAAGGTGCCACATAGGAGATTGGTGAGTAAAATCAGAGCTCATGGCATTGGGGGCAGGGTTCCAACATGGATAGAAAACTGGTTGGCAGATAGAAAGCAAAGGGTAGCAGTGAATGGGTGTTTCTCGGACTGGCTGGAGGTGACTAGTGGGGTACCACAGGGCTCTGTATTGGGACAACAGCTCTTTACGATTTATGTCAACGATTTAGATGAGGGCATCGAAAACTATATCAGCAAGTTTGCTGACGGTACTAAACTGGGTGGCAGTGTGACATGCGAAGAGGATGTTAGGAGAATACAGGGAGATTTGGATAGGCTGGGTGAGTGGGCAGATACTTGGCAGATGTCATTCAATGTGAATAAATGTGAAGTTATCCACTTTGGAAGCAGGAAAGAGAGGGCAGAGTATTGTCTGAACGGTGTAGAGTTAGGTAAGGGAGAAATGCAAAGAGACCTAGGAGTCCTAGTTCACCAGTCAATGAAGGTGAATGAGCAAGTGCAACAGGCAGTGAAGAGGGCAAATGGAATGTTGGCCTTTGTTACAAGGGGAATTGAGTACAAGAGCAAGGATGTCCTTTTGCATTTGTACAGGGCCCTGGTGAGACCACACCTGGAATATTGTGTACAGTTTTGGTCTCCAGGTTTAAGGAAGGACATTCTGGCAATTGAGGAAGTGCAGCGTAGATTCACTAGGTTGATTCCTGGGATGGCAGGGCTGTCTTACGCAGAGAGATTGGAGAGATTGGGCTTCTACATGCTGGAATTGAGGAGATTGAGAGGGGATCTGATTGAAACGTTTAAGATAATTAAAGGATTTGATAGGATTGAGGCAGGAAATATGTTCCAGATGTTGGGAGAGTCCAGTACCAGAGGGCATGGATTGAGAATAAGAGGTCAGTTATTTAAAACAGAGTTGAGAAAGAGCTTCTTCTCCCAGAGAGTTGTGGAGGTGTGGAATGCACTGCCTCGGAAGACGGTGGAGGCCAATTCTCTGGATGCTTTCAAGAAGGAGCTAGATAGATATCTGATGGATAGGGGAATCAAGGGATATGGGGACAAGGCAGGGACTGGGTATTGATAGTGAATGATCAGCCATGATCTCAGAATGGCGGTGCAGAATCGAGGGGCTGAATGGTCTACTTCTGCACCTATTGTCTATTGTCTATTGTCTAAAATTAAATAAGTAGAGCAAAAAGAGAGAAAAATAGTGGGGTAGCATTCATGAGTTGGATCATTGTCATTTACAAATCTGATGGCTGAGAGAAAAAAGCTGTTCCTAAAGCACTGAGTGTGTCTCTTTAGGCTTCTGTACTTGCTCCTTCATGGCAGCAATGAGAAGATTCATTTTATCTCTTGTAAAGCCATAATTGCATCAGTGCTACTGACATCTCTTAACCAGACAGTCTCGACTTTAAGACTGTGCCTAAACAGTCCAATATCTAACTAAGTGATTTGTACAATTTATAGTCCTTTTATGTGATTTGATGCTGATATTTAACTGTCATTTAACTTTTTAATAGTTATCACTTTAAATTATAATCTTTAAATGTAATGTGATTTACAAAATCGTTTTGTGGAAAATGGGCTGGAATTATCTAAGTGTGACTCATCTGAAGTTAGTTGCTTGCAAAGACAGTGAATTAATCACCAGTTGCTACAGATCATTGTCGATCCAAACTGCGGGACCTTATGGATGTCAAGATGTGTGATTCCTGTGCACTGTGCCTCCAGCCATTGTTAGCAATTAGTCTTCCACATCTAGTGCAGGAAGGTATTCTTCTGTTCTGATGATCCCAAGTTATTCAGCAGTGCCTGTGGCAGGAGCAGTAGTTGTACATCTCTAAATATATATTGGCTTAGCAGCTAGTACTGCTTCCCAGGTTTGCTTGGCATTCCACAATTGAGTTGTAACAGCTGGCTCCAATTCGTAACTCACCTTATTCAAAGGTCATGCTCCATGAGTTGTCCATGTTTTCCCCATGAGCACTTGTCCTTCCATAATAATCATGCTCCAAAACTTTAGTGGCTCATGAACTGCAGAAACATCTTCCCATGAGATAAGCAGCCTTCGACCATCTTGTTTCAAGTTATTTGTGACAATTATAATCAATGTTTCTTGCGGCAATGCATTTCTAGGTGCTAATAATCCAAAATTTGTTGACACGAGGTATAATGTAAAACTTAAGAACAGAAATTCATGGCTTTACTAGTGGCTTCTTAACATCATCAAAATTACAACTAGGTATATCTTCTATGTGCCTATCACAGGAGGTCAAATCTTAAATTATTCATTTAATATTAAATGACCATTTAAAAGGAATGTTGATTGAAGCACCGAAAAACTGGAAGGCACCAATCAGGCATAGTTCATTCATAATTGGTGTGAGGGCACAATTATAAAACACAAAAGGTGGCTATTTGGCCCACCGTACCTTTGGCAGGTCTTCAAAAGACACATACAATTGATTACACTCTGCCTGGTTATTCATTGTAGACTATTACATTTTACCTGTTTATGTATATTTCTCTTTAACTTTTGACAGTTAATATTTCCACCAACCCTGCAGAAAGCATTACATTTTTATAGGCTTTTCAAATATGGTGATGAGAACAGAGATAAGTCCAAAATCAGGATGTGTAAATGCTGTAATACCTATAAAATGTGTCAGTAATTCCATTATAATTGATCTGAAACAAAATCACACATTCCATTTCATCTGAATCCTGTATTGTGACAGTGTGCCTATTTCTAAAAAATAATTAAAGCTGTTTTCTTTCTGATTGACCAGTCAATTCATGTCTTTTGTACTTTTGAGTTTGTTCAAAGCATTTTGTATTGTTGGCTTAGACAGAATTTATCAGAATCAAGTTTATTATCACAATCATTGTTTTGTGGCAGCATTACTGTGTAATGCATGAAATTACTGTAAATTGCAATAAGAGTATATAAAAAAAGTGATACAGAAAGAGAACAAAAGAGTAAGGTAATGTTTATGGCTCACAGACCATTCAGAAATCTGATGGCAGAGGGGAAGAATTTATTGTGTACCCTCAGGCTCCTTTACCTCCTCCCTGATGGTAGTAATAAGAAGAGGGCATGTCCTGAATGGTGAGGGTTGTTCATAATTGAAGCCACCTTCCTTTCTTTCTCAATCTTTTTTATTAAGTTTTGAATTGAGGCATTTTCTTTTAAAGATGTCCTCAATGGTGTGGAAGATAGCATTAGGACAAGGATTTACAGTGACATTAGGACAAGGACTGTTTGGATGGAAAACAGTTTCTTCCCTCATGCTGTGAGACTACTTGTCACCACCTAGGTCTCATCATTATGAAATGCCAGTAGTGTTATACTCTACTTTTTGATTATTGTTGCAAATGAACCTTATGCTAAATGTAAGTATTCTGGAATATGTTTTATTACTTGTTAATTTCTTTGTGGTAATATTACTTTATGTGTTGTGTGTGAGTTATAAGTGCTGTGTTGTGTTCCTTGTTGTTTAATTTGGCGACATGCATATGTATGATTGAGTGACAGTAAACCTGAACTGAACATGATGGAGCTCACTGAGATTGCAATATTCTGCAGCTTTTTCTAATTCTTTGCAGTTCCAACTCCATACCAGGCAGTGATGCAACTGTTCAGAATGCTCTCCACCGTGCATCTGTTGAAATTTACTCGTTCCTTCAGTGCCATATCCAATCTTCTCAAACTCCTCAAGAAGTAGCCGCTGGCATGACTTCCTTGCGATAGCATCAATGTGTTAAGCCCAGGATACATCCTTTAACATGTTGCCACCCAAGAACATGAAGCTGCTCATCCTTTCCACTGCTGGTCCCTTGTGAGGACTGTTGTGTGTTCTCCCAATATTCCCTTCCTGAAGTCAACAATCATTGTAACATTTATCATTGCAAGTAATTTATGTCTTTATCCACCATTAGACTAAACAATTTCAAAATGCATTCATTCTCAATAATTTGCATTTTCTTTGTTGCATTGTTATTGACTTGCTCTTTTTTCTCCACAGATGGCAGCATGTGCTTAAAAAAATTTGGTGCTCATAGTGTTAGTTTGGTGTTAAGGCTCATTATTCCATTCAAGGGAACAATCATCAAACAAGGCTTAAAGTTAACTGAAAAATGTTAATACTAATCTTGGATATCCAAAGTGAAGAGATGCTTGTGGATATTATTTTCATTTTAATAAATACCAAGATACTAACAAATGGTCATATCTTTGTGTTTTACTGACTATAAATCCACCCCTTTGTAAAGTGATCCAGTATTTGTGTATGAGTAGGACAATAGAAATGCAAGTCGGCATTATAGAAAATTTGCTGAGGGAAGTAGATACTATCTGAGCAGTAAAGGTATCTCTTGATTTATTGCAGAACTGGAAAAGGAGGTACAGGAGATGCAGCGCGAACACATAAACAAAATGAGTGACCTACAAGGAGAAATTGAGATGCTAAAAAATGAAACACACAGAATGCAAAGAAGATTGAGGTCACCTCATCATATGCCTCAGCCTCCACTTCCTCCACCACCACCTCCTCCTCCTCCTCCTCCCCCCCAACTAGGTCCAAACCAACATGCTTGGGTTCCACATCTGGTAAGAACATTTCTTTCCTGTACCAGTTACAAAACTGATTGTTTTTATAGAAAAAGATTTAAGATTTCACCTTTTAAACTATTTCTAATAGGATTGGCTGGTGTGCTTGATATGAAAGTGTCACTATAGTTTAAGTAAATTTATTTAGGAATTGTTGAATGGGATTGATTAAACATTTAATTTGGACTTGTTGAGAATAATTATATAAAAGCCGATTTTCATAAAGCATTTGTCATGAATTCCACATGGTTGCTGATTTGTTATTTCAACTTCATGGTAAAAAGCTATGTAACTTATAAATATATGTAAAATTGTATTCATGGTCATGCGTCGCACAGCTGGCATATACTTTTCTTGAAATATATCTCCTGTGACACAAATCAATTTAAATTCACACAAAATGCTGCAGGAACTCAGCAGGCCAGGCAGCATCTAGGGACAAGAGTACAGTCGATGTTCCGGGCCAGAACCCTTTTTGGGTTTCAGGCTCTTGGCCTGAAATGTCAACAGTATTCTTTTCCATCGACGTTGCCTGGCCCCCTGACTTCCTCCAGCATTTTGTGTGTGTTGCTTAGATTTCCAGCATTTGCAGATTGTCTCTTGTTTGTGAATCAATTTAAATTCAGTCTGGAATGATTGGAGGAAATTATCCTTTTTGCTTCATGTTTTAAAAAAAATAAAATTAAAATTTATCAGTGTATTGCCAAGATTGATATTATAGTCTGTCATTTTTATCCTTTTCCACCATTTACTAAGCCATGTTAGAGGGCATCCATTCTCTTATAGCTTGCATTTTCTTCTCTGCATTTTGGTGAACTTGGCATTTCTCTACTTCAATGGGACATGATATCATATACCATATATAAAAAAATGACTTTATTACTCAAATTAGTAGTAAGTTTTCGGTTAAGGTTCCTGATGCAGTCAGGGGGCACATCACCAAACTAGTCTGAAAAATAACTGGAAATATGTTGATACTGGTATTGCAGATCCAAACTGAATCTTTGCATCTTTCAGAATGAGTGTCTCACACTTTGAACTGTCTCAAAACATAATCATCCTGATATGTGCTGATTAACTATTTTAAAGGGCACCACGAGACCTCAAACGCCTCTGATTGCCAAGCATTTCCTGGATCCTACTGATGCGTTGGGGCCTGCACCCTATGATCCAGTGTAAGTACTTATAGATTATAAACAATTGAATCTGTCTGTCAACTATGACAGGTTCTCTGCAAGCGCTTGATGCACAATTGTCCATTGAGCTAATGTTTTCCAGTTTCTGATGATCATTTCCTCAAGAAATTCAATTTTCACTTTTGTGATATGCTGTGGTTCTCACCAGATGCTGAGTATAATTTTTTTTTCCTGTGAGTATTATCTTTATTTTCCAAAGCACTGAACTATTTTAAAAGGCATCTATTTCCTCTTTAATACTATACCATAAAACATAGGAGCAGAATTAGGTCATTCAACCCATCGAGCTTGCTCTGCCATTCCATCATGATTGATTTATTGTACGTCTCAAACCCATATTCCTGCCTTTTCCCTGTAACCTTTGACACTCTTCTAATCAAGAGCCAACCTATCAACCTCCGCTTTAAATGCACCCAATCATTTGGCCTCCACCACAGTCTGTGGCAATAATTTCCACAGCTTCTTCACTCTCTGGCTAAAGAAACTCCTCCTTATCTCTGTTCTAAAGGGACATCCTTGTAGTCTGAGGCTGTTACCTCTGGTCCTAGATTCTTCCACAACTAGAAACATCCTCTCTGCATCCAATCTGTCTAGGCCTTTCAATATTCAGTATGTTTCAATAAGATCCCTCCTTATTCTTCTAAGCTCCAGTGAATACAGGCCCAGAGCTTTCAGATGCACCTCATATGTTAACCCTTTTATTTCTGGGATTATTTGCATGAAGCGCTTCTGAATTCTCTGCAATGTCAGCACATTGTTTCTTGGATATGGAACTCAAATCAGCTTACAATACTCCAAACAATGCTTAAAGCCTCAGCATTACATCCTTCCTTTTATATTCTAGTCCTCTCAAAATGAATGCTAACATTATATTTGCCTTTCGTACTACTGATTCAACCTGCAAGTTCGCCTTTAGGCAATCTTGCACTAGATCTCCCAAGACCCTTTGCTCTTCTGATTTCTGAATTCACTCTCCATTTAGAACATAGACTATGCCTTTATTCCTTCTACAAAAGTGCATGATCATGCACGACACTGTATTCCATTGCTGACTTTTTTTGTCCATTCTCCTAATCTGTCCAAGTCGCTCTGCAGATTTGTATCATCTGCAAACTTGGTCAAAAATCAACAATTCTATCATACAGACCATTAACATATCACATGTTAAGTAGTGGAACCAACACTGACTCCTGCTGAACACCAACCGATGAAGGCCCTCTTTATTTCCACTCTTTCACTCCTGCCAGTCAGTCAGTCTTCTGCCCATGTTAACATCTTTACTGTAATACCATGAGCTCTTATCTTGTTTAGCAGCCTCATGTGTGGCACCTTGTTAAAGACCTTCTGAAAATTCAAGTACACAACGCCCATTGACTCTCCTTTATCTATCCTGCCTGCTATTTCCTCAAAGAACGTAATAATGAGTTGCACGTTTTTCTTTGCATTGTTGTTGACTCGCTGTTTCAGCTCTACGTGATGCAGCTTTGAAGCTTCTAATGTTTTAGCCCACTCTCCTTTGGCATTTGCTGTACCTCTCAGGATAGAATCCACTGTTTCTTAATAGGGAGAGGAAAGCTATGTTACTAAATGTCTGCATGCAAGCTTTTCAGGCATCCAGTGGCATAAACAAATGTGAAGCAAAAGAAAAATACTTAGAATTTGTAGTGAATTTGCTGTAGGGGCAAGGAAAGAGAAAAACTAATGAAATGTCTAAACAGAGTTGTTAATCTCATCCAAGGATTCACATCAGATGGACTCCATGAAAGTGTTTGTTTTATGCTTGTACTAGTTATAGTTCTATCCTAAATATTGTCTGTATAGCCCTGTGCATAAGTGCAAACCATTCATCAGAGAAGCTCCAGTTTTGAAATTATATTAAAATGACAACGCCATCCAATTGAAATGATACTTTGCCACTCCTTAATATTGTAATGATGACTTTTTTTATTTTGTTGGCTTCAACCCAAAAGCCAGCACTTGTATTGTTAATTACCTTTCATATTTGATCAGTAAAAGAAATAATGGCCTTATTTATATCATATGGTACAAAATCATTTCCAATTTATAAAAAAAAACAGAAGTTTTGGATAATCTCCACCATTCAGTTACCGAAGGTAATCCATTCAGGTGCAGTGCATGGTTACTTTTGCATTTGTCTTTATTAGTTCTATAACTTGTCCTTTCTGTGATATTTACCTAATATAATGTTTGTGTCAAATTGATGTCTTTAATTTTAGGGCAGGTTTTGTAGTTTTCTATGATTTCCTTCTTGGCCTTGACCCAACCTATCGGCTCATCCGCCTTGTTACTGGTTTGTACAATAATGGACAGGAGATGGGGAAACCATCAGCCTTGCCTCCTGTGTGCTGTGAAATGGGAAATGGGCCTCACTACATGTCTGAAGGACTCAAGGGCAACTTTGGAATTTTATCTGCAAGGCAACCAGTACCAAGGTAAAAGTGATTCAACAGGTATCTTGTGTGACCAAGGTAGTCTGTTTATATTGTGCGTGACTTGTCCTAAAATTAAATTGTTGAAATGGAATATACCTAATATAGGGTTGTGACAGGAGCTGACCAGAATTCAGTTCTGATATACGGATTTAACTTTACAGATTGATATATTTCTTTTCTGTTTACCTTATTTCTAGAAATAGTTTAAAGAATGAAATTTGTACATAAAGTATTAGTGCTGTTGAATGAAATTTTTCAAACCAGATCTAGTTCTCATTTTTACAATTTAAATACAGTCTGAAGTTCCTCCTATAGAGCCAATGAAGTTTATCATTAACTCCTGTCAACTTAAGGATCTTTTACCTTCTGATTTACAATGTCTTCCAATCGCCTTGACTTAAATTACAAACAAGCCACATCAGAAATGACGGGGTTATTGAGGTATATAAAATTGAGAAGTACAGGAAAGGCAGATTCATATCAGAGGTAGATTATACTAGAGAACACAGGTTTGGGGTAAATGAAAGTGACTCAGAGGGATCTAAATGGGACCACCTTCACTCGGTGATAAGTGGCCTTATTAAGATTAGGGGGCCTTTCCGGCCAGCAGCCGATAACTGGTGGTGTTCCTTAAGGGTCATTATTGGGACCTCTTCTTTTCACGTTATATGAACTTTTGGCTTGTAGCCGGGTTTGCTAATGGTATGAATATAGGTGGAGGGACAGGTAGTGTTGAGGAAGCAGAGAGCCTGCAGAAGGACTTAGACAGATTGGGAGAATGGGCAAAGAAATGACAGATGGAATATAGTGTCAGGAAGTGTATGGTCATACACTTTGGTAGAAGGAATAAAGGAATAAATTATCTAAGTGGAGAGAAAATTCAAAAATCAAAGTGAAAAAGACTTGTGAATTCTTGTGCAGGATTCCTTAACTTGCATGTTGAGTCAGTGGTAAGGAAGGCAAATGCAATGCTAGAATTTCATTTCCAGAGGACTAGAATATAAAAGCAAGGATGTAATTCTGAGGCAAACACAGTAAACACTGGAAACAACAGATCAGGCAGCATCTGAGGAGAGAGAAACAATTGACATTTCAGATCAAGAATCCTTCACTAGAAGTGGAAAAGAAAAATGTATTCTGAGTTGCAAAGCAGATAGGAATATAGAGAGCAAAGGGGAAATGTCTGTGTGAGAATACACAGTAAAATGTTTAAAGAAACAGTTCAAAATTTGGCAGTTAGTGACAATAGAGAGAAAGGAACCATTTGAAGAGGAAAGGGGCCACCATATCTGTGGTGGAAAATAAAGTTAAAAAGAACAGGAGGTTACCTTGAAGTTATTAAATTTGGCAATGTGCCAAGATGGAAAAAGAAATGCTGCTTTTGGAGTTTACATTCAGCATCATTCACACTATAAAGGAGGTCAGTGCTCCAAAAATGTAAATATAATCTTAGCTCAAGGAGCAGCAACTGAACTATCACCTCTAATACTTCATGGCATTAAAGAATTGATACTGATTTTAAAAAATTCAGGTAAGTTCTCCTTTTTTCCCCCTCTCTTAATGGACATGGCTGTACTCTGCTACTTCAATTTATTTATTTTGATTCTATCTCTAAAAGGTGTTTGTTTTAGGGATGTGATTATCCTGACAACTTTGGTCTGTACACTATCAAAGACATTCTGTCAATCCTCACCATGCTCACACTTTTTGTAGCAATGCATTCTTGTCACCTTTTCAGTTCTGATGAAGGGTGCTTGATCAAAAACATCAAATTCCTATTGCTCCATCAGCATTAATGCTGCCTGAGCTGCTGAGAGTTCCATCATCTTCTGTGTTTTGGAAAAGATCATAAGTCCTTTATCTTTTTTCTGCTTTCTTTGTGTATGTTAACAGAGTGCGCCCTGCCTTTGGAATCTCTCTGGTATTTGAGCTCCAAGCAGCTGGAGGCTTTGATCCGTATGGGCTGGAAATTCAGCGGCTGGTTTCCAGAGGCTGGGCAAAGATAGATATATTTGATAATCACAACCAAGTTATCAGTGGCCGATGGAAAGTTCCAATACGATCTCTACCAGTAAACCCATCCCTCAATACTAGCCAACTCAATGGAATTCCTCAGGTACATTCAGGTGATATTTTGATTTCAAAACAAAAAAAGCACAACAGTTTTTTTTAAGATCTATTCCCATTAGTATTCATGCTGCTGCAGATTTAAGGCTGATGATTTAAAAATACTTTTAAATGCACAAGCTCTTTCAATCCATCTTTGCAATGTACCTTTTCCTCTTGGTTTCATCTCGTATCTTTGCACTTCCTTGTGAACCCCAAAAACTCTGCCTCAATGTAACTATTCTAATATTGTATATCCTGAAATGCTGAATTTAGTAACAAAGTTGTAACTTCCTTGGGGGCCCCCCAAAGAGGCATTACAAAATTATTAGCAGTTTCCACCAGGGTAAGTCTGTAGCTGATGAGTTTCAATGTGGCTGGGACTTATACACATGTACAGTTGAATGCTGAGGTTTATAACCTACAGATCAGTGGATGAAGCTACATTTATCTCAATACGGTGTCCAGCAGTGGATCTCAGTTTTGCTAAGTATTATTCTGGGTAATCAGTTGCCTGATCCAGGCACAGTGGCAGGCTCTCCCCTCTCCGGTGGCGTCGCAGAGCAATCTTCAGCGATCAAAGGCAGGTAGCCGGTGTTCACTTTCTGGATTCACCTCGATGTTTTAATCTCCCTCATTGCCTTAATCGGCAAATGATGGAAGCTTTAATTGGCAAAATGGAGTCAAATATCAGCTTGCGTCCCATCCCACAGCCTGCCGGCCATGAGGTTTGCACATGCTACCTCTGCCTCCCGGAATCCTCTCGGAGACTGTGGAGCGCTGAAGCACCCAAATGATCTCCAAACTTCTGCATTTGCCTCAATATTTCAACCTCCCTTGTTTCTTTATTCGGTGAATAATGGAAGCTTTAATTGGGGAAATGGAATTGAATATGCTCGCGCCTTGTCGCTGGTAACTCCATGCAATGAGCCAAATCCAACACAATGCAACGTATATTCCCAGTCACTTTAGGAATCATTCATAATTGTCAGAATTTATTTTGCTTTTATTTTACTGATACATTGCAGTTCAAGAACCTCAATTTTTACCCTAACCTAAAAACACAGGACAATTTACAATGACTCATTTAACTTACCCGATACATCTTTGGACTGTGGGAGGAAGCCAGAACACGTGGGGAAAACACATGCATTTCACAGGGAGCACGTACAGATTCCTTACAGATGACACCAAAACTGAATTCTGAACTCCAGCACCCCAAGCAGTAATAGCATTACGCTAATCGCTATGCTACTGTGGCACCCTAAGTTAAGAAGTTTATAAGTTACAGGTGTTTCCTTGAAGATTGGGATAGTGAGAAGAGAAGTTGTGTATTGCTTTGTGCATATTTAGATAGCAAAGTAATGCAACATACAGATTTTGTGTTTTTAGGAAAGCTCAGCAGAAACAAACTATTTCCAGTCTTCAGTAAATGTTTATTTGTATGCATTTGCTTAGGTTGGCAGTGCTGAGCTCTATCTGAGATTGGTAAATGCACGTGATGCTGAAGTGCAGTCAATGGCCAGTATTGATCCCCACAGTACATCCATGTATCAATATCCGCCTTTGGTAAGTTTTACTGCAAATAGAATTTGATCTTCCAAGGCAGCTATAGCAGAAATTGATACTATTCCTGAGTAAGAAAAGCATTCAGGCAAATTGAGCTGGAATCTGATGCAAGGTTTCAACCCAAAACATTGATAATTCTTCTCCTCTGACAGCTGCTGTTCTGCTGATTTCCTCCAGCAGACCGTTTGTCAAGCTGGAAACACATTCTAGTTGTGTGGTAGATAAAGCCTCTTTCTTTACAAAAAGAACTGCAAGTCTCTCAGAAGATCTAGTGTTCAGTTCTAGTTTATTCTAAGCTGATAGAAAAATTGATACATTGATGAAGTTTATATATCTGTAAAAAAAAAAGCTGATTTATGTAGTGTTACCAGATCTGTAGATTATATGAAGGATAATAGTTGTTTCTATTTATAGGTGGCTGGCCGTTCTGCTGAAAATCTGCCTCCTCCTCAATACCTCTCTTATCACACTTCTCCAGCTCATTATCACCCTCTCACTTCTCACACTGGTCATGTTGACCTCCCTCCCAACGATGGACACAGTGACCGCCGCAAATCCAATCAAAGGTGAGAGTGAGAAAGTAAGATTGACCCTTTCTTTGACTCCTCTTGGTGGGCTGTCACGATCTGAACTCACCATTGTTAAGCCCGAAAAGATTTACATTAATGAAGTAAAAATAACTTGTAAAAAGATCATTTTCATGATTATTACAAATAAAGTTTTCTCATATGAGATGACCTCATTCAAAGCAGAATCAAATGTTGTATTTATAGTGGAAAATGTGTTCATCAGGTTTGTAGAATCTCATTGCATTTTATTTAACAAGACACTATATAATGATGTCAGCTCAGAAAGTACTTTTACCTTGTTTTTGAAATTCAGTTCAGTTAAACAACTGTGAAAGATCTCATCATGTTTGCTGCTGATATATTGTTCTAATCCTAGTTTTAATAAAAATTATTTTCTATAAAAATGTTTTAATTGAATCAAATCTTTGTGTTATGATTGAATCCACTGTTTTGTTTTGGAGTTGTGAAGTAAAAAGTACTGAGAGTTTCAATAGGGCAGGCAACATTGCAGATCAATAACCTTTTATTGGTTTCCATCAATTGGTTCAAATGCTTCAATTTAATATCAGAGAATGTATACAGTATGCAGCCTGAAATGGTTGCTCTTCACAGAGGCATACATGAAACAAAAACCCCAAAGAATGAATGATAGTGATATCAGAACCCCAAAGATCCCCCCTCCACACACAAGAAGCAGCAGAATCATTGACCCACTTGCGCCAATCCCCCACCATGCAAGCAATGGCAAAAGCCCCAAAGAGACCTTGATCTAGAGACCATCAAAAACTCAGAACTTCAGTATCTCAAACAGGCTCTCTGACACCAGTGGGGAAAGCGAGATTGCTCCTGCAACAACAAGAGCAGGATGCCCGCAGCTGATTGTTACGATCTTCTGCCTCGCTTCTCCAAGCCCCCTGACTAAGGGACCAACAGGCTCTCACCCTGAATCGAGAGTGAGAGGGATCGCTCGAGTGCAGGGCCTCCTTCCAACAGCAGCACTCACTGCCTGCTTCCCCGATGTTTCAGTCAGGGAAGTCGGCAAGGATCCGGATTGTCTGCAGGCCACCCCTGACAGTGCATGTCTTCAAATATCAAAACTCAAGGCTGCATGGCCGGTACGAAAACTCACTGCTTGCAGAGAACCATAGTTTGAGCTGCAGCTGTAGATCATGGACCAACTGAATCCCAGCCAAACTGAAAAGAAAAGCAAGACATGAGAAAGGAAGGATAAGCTGTTTCGGGAACAGTCTGGAAGAAGTTGCCTGGGTCTACATAAACCTCTTATGCCATCTTTCCTAGCTCCTCCCACTGCCAATCAGTCGTTATACTGTTTAATTTGCTGAGTATTTGTAGTATTTTCAGTTTTAAATTGATCTTCTTGTATATACGTTCCAACTGGAACTGAGGAGTCACAAGTACATTTGGATCAACCTTGCACCATACTCAATGTGACCTTTTCAGTATGTTTCATTCTTTTGTTACATGTCAATGAGGAGGGAAGACCTGCACACCAGGTTCCAAAAGTTGTCTCACTAATGCCGAGCATATTTTTTCCAAGGGGCCTATACTTTTCTAATCAATCTTCATGCTAATTTTTAATTATGGTGACACTCAGTTTTCTTAGAATACCATCATTACCATCATTCTAATCTTATTTTTTATTGTTTATTGTTATTAAGATACAGCACAGAATAGGCACTTCTTCCCCTTTGGGCCACGCTGCCCAGCAATCTCCCATTTTAATCCTATCCTAATCACAGGACAATTTACAATGACAAATTAACCTACCAACCAGTATGCCTTTGGATTGTGGGAGAAAACTGGAGCACCTGGAGGAGACCGCCATGGTCACAGGGAGAACATACAAACTCCTACAGACAGCGGCGGGAATTGAACCCATGTCACTGGTACTGTAAAGCGTTGTACTAATCATTATGCTACCGGGACCCCCTACAAATTTCTGACCATTGAAAAGGAAACCTATATTTTCTACCAAAGTGGATGTCTTCAATTTTTGTTTGCTATACACTACCTTTCATGTGCTACATCTCTGCCTATTCACTTATCTGTTCATATCCCCCAGAAGCCTCCTCTATTCTCCACTCAGCGTCAGTTAGAAATCAACTTTGTGTCTTCAAATGTGGATAAATGGCCCTTGGTATCTTCATACAAATAAGTGCTTTGAAGGTTGTGAACCTCCAACAACACCAATTTAACCCTAATAACCAATTAACCTACCTGGTAGGTCTTTGAACTGTGGGAGGAAATTATAGCACTCAGAGAAAACACATGCATTCCATGGGGTGTATGTACAGAGACCCCTTACAGAAGATGCCTGAATTGAACTGTGAGCTCCAACACCCTGAGCTGTAATAGCATTGTACTAAACACTGTGGTACTGTGGCATCCTTACAAGGGCCAGGCAAAATTGACTCCAAGCTCTTAGTCCTGGTACTCAGCACCTTTCTTTACAACACCTCTGCCACAATTACCCTCAGGACTGGTGCCCCACTAGGCTGCATCCTCAGCCCTCTACTCTCTCGCTTTGTATGCCCAGATTCCACACATACAAATTTGCAGATGATACTGCTGTTGCGGTCTGTATCTCAGATAATGGTGAGTCAGACTGGAAGGAGGTGGAGATCCTAGTATCATGGTGTCATGATAGCTTTTCCGTCAATGTCAGCAGAGGCATGGTAGGAGGGCAGTGCACGTGCTGCTGTTTACATCAGTGTTGCTGAGGTTTAGAGGGCTGAGAACTTCAAGATCCTTGGGAGGAGCATCAGCAATATCCTGTTCTGGTACAACCATATTGAGGCCACAGCCAAGAAAACTCACCAATGCTTTTACTTCCTCAGGAGGCTAAAGAAATTTGGCATGTTCCCTTTGACCCTCACCAGATTTTACTGATGCAGCAGAGAAAGCATCCTACCTGGGAGCATTACAGTTCGGTGTAACCACTGCTCTACTCATAACTATAAGAAATTGCAAGGAGTTGTGGGCATAGTTCAGCACCTCATGGAAATCGGCCTCCTCTCCATGGACCCTGTCTACATTCCTGCTATCCTGGCAAAGCTGCAGGCATAATTAAATGCCCCACCAACACTTAGCATTCTCTTCCCACTCCCCAGCCCCATCAGGCAGAAGATACAGACGCCTGAAATCGTATACCACCAGGCTCAAGGACAGCTTCTATCCCCTTGTTATGTAGCTATTAAACTGTTCCCAAATACAACGAGATGAACTCTTGACTTCACAAGCTAGCTTATTATGAACTTGCCCTTCATCTACCTTCAATGCACTTGCTCTTTATCTGTGACACTTTATTTTGCATTCTGTTATTTTTTCACCTTGTACTATTTCAATGCACTGTTGTAATGATCTGTATGAACATTCAAGACAAAATTTTCACTATACTATGTGACAATAATAAGACAATTTATCCTAAACCTAGAAATTATTGTATTCATTTCATTAATCAAATCTCAACCTACATCTATATATTACTCCTTGTCCCCAACCTCTAATTGTTAAATTTTACATCAGACTGCAAAAAAGGGCTTGCAACTCTGCCAAGATATTTACTCTAGTCACTCGTCTGATATCCCCTCTCCCAAATCTTTGATACGTACTACCAGAAAGGACAAGGCAGTGGGAATGTAGGCAGTTGTTGGTTCCTCTCCATCTTCATTCTGGTTTTGAAATTTATTGTTATTTCTTTGTTTCTGAGAGTAATTCCTAGAGCTGCTTATGCAAAAGTACAAAAGAACCTTCAGCAGAAGGTCTGCAGTAGTTCAGGGAAGTCTCAGCCTGAAATGTCGCCTGTACTCTTTTTCATAATTGCTGCCTGGCCTGCTGAGTTCCTCCAGCATTTTGTGTCCGTTGCTTGGATCTCCAGCCTCTGCAGATTTTCTCTTGTTTATCATTGGCAATGTATTTCCATAAATAAATATTCAGCTGAAAATATTATTTAAACACAATTCATCCTATTTTTGGAAGGCAAATCTGACACATACTTTCCGATTCCATCTTAGCGGCAAATTCGTGGATGAATTCCCAAGTGGATTTACAAATTCCCTAATGCGACTCTTGACATATAACCATATAACAATTACAGCACGGAAACAAGCCATCTCGGCCCTTCTAGTCCATGCCGAATGCTTACTCTCACCTAATCCCACTGACCCACACTCAGCCCATAACCCTCCATTCCTTTCCTGTCCATATACCTACCCAATTTTACTTTAAATGACAATACCGAACCTGCCTCTACCACTTCTACTGGAAGCTCGTGGAAGCAGCTACCACTCTCTGAGTAAAGAAATTCCCCCTCGTGTTACCCTTAAACTTTTGCCCCCTAACTCTCAACTCATATCCTCTTGTTTGAATCTCCCCTACTCTCAATGGATAAAGCGTATCCATGTTATCTCTATCTATCCCCCTCATAATTTTAAATATCTCTATCAAGTCTCCCCTCAACCTTCTATGCTCCAAAGAATAAAGACCTAACTTGTTCAACCTTTCCCTGTAACTTAGGTGCTGAAACCCAAGTAACATCTAGTAAATATTACATCATCATGATGTAACATCATGACTGTGCAGAAGATTTGACTTAACAGCAAAGTTGCAGAGATTTTCTTGATTCTCATTAAGGGGATGAGGGTTCTATTTTATTTCAACATTATGGCAATTAAATTGCTCTTGCATTTACTATACACCATTGTGCTGCAGTGTGTTTATCAGCAGGAATCCTTCATGTCAGATGGCAAGTCAGCACCAACATTGATAGGAAGAATTACTCAAAAGCCAATTTAATTGGGAGCCTTTCTAATGACTTAAGGGAGAGAAGAGAATGGAGTGAAAAGGATCAGAGTGTACAAACATGAAATGGAATCTGCAGGCAAGTGAGAGAGTTGTCCCAAACCCGACTTCCCTTTTTACAGCTGTCGAGCTGTGTCAAGAGGAATCCCCTTTACCAGGTCTTCAATCTAAGTCCCCTTAACTTCCCAAGAAGAATTCCTTGGGTATGGCAGATAAACAGTTGCATTATCATCATTAGGGATAAATCACTCCGGTGAGAAGCTGATGGTACCCATCATAATGAAGGTTTGATCTTAATGAGGGACAATTTTTCAGAATAGCTCCAAAACACTGTTGTATGTGAGTAGCAAAGGCCATAAAAGTCCAAATATCTGTTTTGTTTTCTGCATTACTTAATGATATATATTTATAAACACAAGCAAGAGGTTAGTTAAACTTTGATTAAAAGATGCTGAACTTGTGCAATATTGCACTCTCAACTTTAGTAAAGTTATTGGGTCTGTTCACATTGAAATAAAGATTTAGTGAATTAATAGGACACAGGTGTAAGGTATGGGAACAACTTGTAAACAGGCTTTTTGAATGGACCAACAAATATTGCAGCATTTTGAAGAGCAAACTGCAGCTGAATAGTCAGAGCAGTAAAACAGAGCATCATTTGGCTAGTGGTTACATACTCTACAAAGTAACCCGAAGTTAAAACTCCAAATAGTTTCAGAAAGCTAAAAAAAATTGCTAATTTATGTTCTTACTTGGTCTGTAGATATGTGTTGGGAAGTATATTAACTGGTTGCATCATGGCCTGGTATGGAAATACCAATGGCCTTGAACAAAAATCCAACAAAAAGTAGTGGATACGGCCCAGACCATCGCGGGTAAAGCCCTCCCCACCATTGAGCCCATCTATATGGAGTGCAGTTACTAGAGAGCAGTATTCATCATTGAGAACCTTCACCACCCTGGCCATGCTCTCTTCTCACTGCTGCCATCAGGAAGAAGGTACAGGAGCTTCAGGACTCACACCCAGAACAGTTATTACCCCTCAACCATCAGGGTCTTGAACCAGATGGGATCACTTCACTCAACTTCACTTGCCCCATCACTGAACTACTGAACTGAAGTCAGTTATGGACTCAATTTCAAGAACTCTTCATCTCATGTTCTTGATATTATTGCTTACTTATTTATTATTGTAATTTTTTTTGTATTTGCACCATTTGCATTATTTTGCACATTAGCTGTTTGTCTGGCCTGTTGGATGTGGTCATTCATTGATTCTATTGTGTTTCTTGGATTTACTGTCTATGCCTGCAAGGAAATGAATCTCAGTGTTGTATGTGGTGACATATATGTACTTGATAATAAATTTGTTTTGAAATTTGAACTTAAGCTAGACAACAAATATTACCTCATCAGTATTTCCTGTATAGAACAAATGAAAATAATGTCTGTTTCTGTTCGTATTACTCAGGTGCCATAGGTTTCACATTATTTCTAAAAGTAAGGGAGAAATAAGACATAATCCTGTTTCCCTCTGCAAAGGAAATTAATTGCATGACCTTTTTACAAAAAATATTGTGAAATAGAATTTCTAAGCATGTTCCTTCACTTACAACCCTTGAACCACATGGCCAAAATATTTAGTTCACCATGTGAACCAGAACTACCTACTTGGCAATTGCGCACATTTTGCATGTAAAATTAAATGGTGATATATTCATAAAGAGGTCGGTTACCAATCTTTAGTTCACAGAATAACTAAGAAAGCTAAGTTATAGTTTTAGCCTGATGAAGGGTCTTGGCCCAAAGTGTTGACTGTACTCTTTTCCATAGATGCTGCCTGGTCTGCTGAGTTTCTCCAGCACTCTGTGTGCGTTGCTTGGATTTCCAGCATCTCCAGATTTTTTTCTTATTTTTATATTTATTTATATTAACTCTCTGGTGATGAAAGAGAAAGTTCAGCTTTTTTTCCTCACACGTACATCAAAAAAGACAGTACAAACGTGCTGTTGTGCTTCGACGAGCACAGTCCACGGATTGTGCTGGGGACAGTCAGCAAAGTGTCACCACACTTCCAGCACCAACACACAACT
This sequence comes from Hypanus sabinus, assembly GCF_030144855.1. Lineage (NCBI taxonomy): Eukaryota > Metazoa > Chordata > Chondrichthyes > Myliobatiformes > Dasyatidae > Hypanus > Hypanus sabinus. The sequence goes on along the minus strand of NC_082716.1, from coordinate 39,806,415 downwards.
CACTAACCCAATCCCTCAACCACATGTTGTTGGAACATAAGCAGAAACTCAAGCAGTCATGGGGAGAGTATGCAAACTGCTTACAGAGGGTAGTGGGAATTAAACGCTGATTGGTGATCACTAGTGATATAAAGTCTTGCCACAGTGCTACTCATGACGAAACATCAAATCCAAGTTAGTTGATCATAATACTTGACAACAGGAGGATCAAGACTGAAATTTGGTAACAATTTAGATGTTGTATTATACCTTTTGCAATAATCTCCTCACTTGTGGAAGACTACTTACACAATCATGTAGATTCTCCTGTTCAAAAATCCATATGATAATGGAAAGCTATGTATCATGAGAGAAATGTTATGGTACAATAACCCACAAATCCAGGCTGAGCAACAATGAAAGGTGAAGCCAAAGCACTTCTAAATAAACAAATAGGCAAAAGAAGATTAAACAGCCAATTTTGGTTGAATAATTCACAGTAGCATCAGGGGAACCAAGAATCAAATCTTCAGCCAACTTGTGGATGCTGGTGCAGAGTCATGGAAATGCCAAAAGGAAAAGGATAACGGAATGGATTCAAACTGATTTTACATCAAAAAGGTAGCATTTTTCTCCAAGTGTGAAACATAATATAGTGCTAAGTTTTAATCATAATTTAGTATTTCAGAAGAGATTATAGATCGTTTGATATAAAAGAATGCTGTCTGCTTAAATTTTGATATTTGTATTTTCTCTTCCAGACTTGATGATGAAAGTAACTTAGTTGTACAAACAGCCAGGGAACAGGACAATGAAAATGTACTGGATAAAGCACTTGTGTTAATTGTGGATCGTGTAAAAGAGGCCCCGAATGGAGATGGTAGCTTGAGATTCACTGGGTACCATCAGAGAACAGGGAAAGTAAATATGTGAAGTATTTTCATGAACTTTCAATTAGACTACAAAGCAAATATCCATTTAAGTTTGGGCCTTGTAGCTTCAAAACCAGCAATTTTTAAAATATATTACCCAAATATGTTTGCATATGCTTATAAAAATGCATTGTAGTGTATTTGTAAGACTATCTTGAATTATATCTTCCTTTGGTAGGTGATTGATACAAGGAATTCTGGCCTGTTATGGAGCACTACTCCCGTGAAATCTAATATCAAACAAGGCTACTTCATCTTTGGAGAGCAGGAGGTAGGATTGCTGATGGAAGTATCACTGAAAAAATGTGCAGTTACTGTATAATGAGCACTCTAATTATTATTGAAAATAGTTACGTTGATCAGAATTTTATATAATATTTAAATTCTCAGCTTGTGGAGCTTGTTGATAAGTTTAGTATTTATTGACAATCCCCTGTAGTGCTGTTTCATACAAAGGACCAGGCCATGCTCTTTTCTCACTGCTGCCATCAGGAAGGAGATACAAGTGCCTCAGGGCTCGCACCACCAGGTTTTAGAACAGTTACTAATCCTCCACCATGAGGCTACTGAACAAACTACACTCATTCCATCTCTGCTGTTCCCACAACCAATGGTCTCACTTTAAGGACCCTTTATCTTGTTATTTCATGCTCATTCTTTATTGCTATTTATTTGCATTTGCGTGACTTGTACAATTACTCTACAATAGATTTGCTAAGCATACCCACAGGAAAAGAATCTCAGGGTTGTATGTGGTGACATGTATGTACTCTGATAATAAATTCTACTTTGAACTTTGGACAGCTTGGTGGCTAACATGTGCATTGGTATGGAGATACACACGGGTCCTACTGACCAAGGAAATAAAATGGTTATTTTCATGATAATCTATTTTTATCTGCCAGGTTATTTTTATTCACATATGAGGCTGCTTACCAAATTAAGAGCCCATAGTATAACAGAAAAGTTACTGGCATAGTTAGTGCATTGGCTGATTGGTAGGAGACAGCAAGTGGAAATAAAAGTATTCTTTTCTGGTTGGTACAAATAAATGTGTGAGCTGTTTTCTAAACAGGGAAGAAATCCAAAAATCTGAGGTGCAAAGGGACTTGGGAGTCCTTGTGAATCACACCCTAAGGGCTAACTTGCAGGTAGAGTCAGTGGTGAGGAAGGCAAATGCAATGTTCGCATTCATTTCAAGAGGTCCAGAATACAAGAGCAGGGATGTGATGCTGAGGATTTGAGGTCTTACCTTGAGTATTGTGAATAGCTTCGAGCTCCTCATCTAAGAAAAGCTGTGTTGGCATTGGAGAGGGTTCAGAGGAGGTTCACAAGGATGATTCTGCAAATAAAAGGGTTATCTTACAAGGAATGTTTGATGGCTCTGGGCCAGTATTTGCTGGAATTTAGAAGGATGAGGGAGGATCTCACTGAAACCTTTTGAATATTGAAAGGCTTAGACAGAGTAGATGTGGAAAGGATGTTTCCCATGGTGGGAGGTCTAGGGATTTTGCCATGGGTGGATATGAATGTTTAATCCAAGGATTACTGGCTCAGGTTTGGGATTATTAGTTCAGTGACGTAAAAGCACTATCATATCCTACCCATTTATGAAACAGAGACATAATTTGTGTAATACTGCAATCACTTAAGTCAGATTGAACATTAAAATAATACTCTGTTCACTGCATTTCCAGCAAAGTTCCAGAGAATATAGTTCAGAAATATGAAGATGAAAGTAAAAAAAGATTCTGGCAATCTCAAATAAAAACAGAACACTGGAAATTTATGGGAGGTCAGTCGACATCTGTGGGAAGATAAGTGGGAATAGTGGAAGAAGAAAGAGGAGTTTGCACAAGAGACACTTGACAGTGTTCATGATTGGCTGAAGTGTAGAGTTTGTGGGAATACAATGAATTACATTTTAAAGAAAGTGCCAAGGAAATAAAATTGAATTTGGAAAGTGCAGTGCTAGTATGGTCTAGGGCAGATAGCTTTCATGAGAAATTGAACATAGGGAATGTAGAATATTATTCAGTCATGAAAAAAAAAATGAAGCATTCGGAAGGATTCAGGATGGAGCTCTATCATCAAGTATGATATTGAAAAAGGGATGTACAATGAACTTAGTGAAGTAGGAGTGGAACTGCCAATTGGAGGGAGTGGTACATGTTTCCTTCAATGTATGATATTCCATTTTCAAAGAGAAAAATAAAATACTATGTCTCTATGAACTATTATCTGAATCCGTGACCCCCAAAATAAAATTCTCATGAATGAATATATCAGCTGCACATCATTTGTTAACATATTTACTGTAAGTCATGGTGTTGATGCAACAAAGTGTAAATAAAGCTGTTGTCCTGTTGAAAGAGAGGCTCCTGGTCGATTTGATACTTCCCACTTCAGCTCCACATCCTGCTTCATGGTCCCACTTGAAATGTACGAGCCTAACTGCAGTACTAGTGTCATTCACTGCTGTGAATGAGAAACTGACTACTGATTGACTTGGCTAGTGTGTTCTTTAAATCTTTCCCCATTTGTGAAGTGTTGTCCCTTATGTGCTCTTTTCAACCTTCCCCTCTCACCTTAAAAGTCAGGCCACACTTGGATTATTGTCTCATAACTAGGAAAGATTGTGTTGTCATTGGAGAGAGTCCAGAGGAGGTTCACGGGGATGATTCTGGGAATGAAGGGGTTAACATATGAGGACCATTCGGCAGCTTTGGGCCTGTACTCACTGGAATTCAGAAGAATGAGGGGGGATCTCATTGAAACCCACCTAATGTTGAAAGGACTTGATAGGGTGGATGTGGAGAGGATGTTTCCTGTGGTAGGTGTATCCAGAAATAGAGGACGCAGCCTCAAAATTGAGGGGCAACCTTTTAGAACAGAAGTAAGGAGGAATTTTTTTTAGCCTAGTGGATCTATGGAAGGCTCTGCCACAAAATGCAGTGGAGGCTAACTCCGAGTGTATATTTAAGGAGGACGTTGATCATTTCCTGATTGGTCAGGGCATCAAAGGATATGGTGAGAAGTCAGGTGTGTGGGATTGAATGGGATCTGGGATTAGCTATGATGCAATGGTGGAGTGGACTCAATGGGCTGAAAGGCCTAATTCTGCTCCTATGTCTTATGGTCTTATGGTTTAAACCTCTGCCCTCTCATTTTAGATTTTCTTACCCTGAGGAAAAAGACTACTCTTGACCTTATCCATGCCCCTCATAATTCTATATAAGCTTACCCATTGGTTACATGCTATCCGGGTCTCTCTTTATAACTCAACCCCTTCAGTCCTGGGAACACCCTTATGAATCTTTCATGCACCCTTTCCTGCTTAATGACATCATTCTTACAGCTAGCTGACCAGAACTGTACACAATGCTCCAAGTGCAATCAGAATCAGGTTTATTATCACCGGCATGTGCTGTGAAATTTGTTAACTTAGCAGCAGCAGTCCGATGCAATACGTAATATAGAAGAAAAAAAATGTGTTGCATTGAACTGCTGTTGCTAAGTTAACAAATTTCACGACACATGCCGGTTATGATATATCTGACCGCCAACAACTAATGCAGCTGTAACATGATGTTCCAGCTCTTGTCCTCAGTGCCCTGAATTGACGTTTTGCCATCTGAGCCAAAAATGACAATGCTAATATTTTTGTCCCCACAGATGTCATTCTATGATGTGATGCCTGAAGAGGATATGATTCTTATCATCCGTTTTTACCACTGGCCAGATGGAAATATCACAACTGCACCTTGGGACATTAACCAGAGCATGGAACAATTAATGGAGAGTGAGGAATGGCTGGTGGCTTGGGGAGTGCTAAAACTGTCAGCACTCGCAGATTCTCGTAAGTTGATAATAATAGACACCAGTTCTGAACATTGGAAGTTCACAGCTGTTTTATGCAAGATTTGGCAAGTTTGTTTTATAGTAAGTGTGGTGAACTACATATACCTGTCTGGACACGTCCCCTGCTGACTGCTCCTGTGGCCCCTCCCACAGACCCCGGTATAAAGGTGATTGAGACCTGAGCCCGGCCCTCAGTCTCCAGGATGTAGTATGGTGGTCAACTACTGCTTGTTCTTTCTTCCAGTCAATAAAAGCCGATATCTCGCCTTCACGTCTCAGAGACAGTCATTGATGGTGCATCAGTAAGTAAAAGAAACACCAAAGTCAATGATCTCCTGTGGTTGCATCTATATTCGAGAAACTGAATCTGGGTTGAACGACTGGTCTGTGGAGTCCACAGGGGTGACACTGGCCATCTGGTGCCTGCCACTTCAATTCTCAATTCCTCTCCCATTCTGTGTTGTACATGCTCTCCTACACTGGTTATAAGGTTGAGGGACAGCAGCTCACTTTCTGTCTGAGCACCTTACATCCATCTGATCTCAAATTCAACAACTCCGGACCGCTTGCTTTCAACGTTTGTCTAAGAAATAGTCACTACTGCTTTGTCATCCATCTGTGATAGTGGCACCGCTGAGCACTGCCAACAGCTTTGCATTTCAGAGCAGACACACTTTGTGCAGTAACTTGATTTACTGATGTTACAGAAAAGAGGTGAAGGGAGTCGATATCCATATTTTCAGGAGGCTGCAAGAATAAAATGAAGGTCCGGAATAAAAGTTACCATCTAGTAGATGGAGTTGAGTTTAAAGTCACAGTTGTACACTATGGAAACAAGCCCTTTAGCCTTTGCGTCTCTCCAAACATCCATTATCTCCTGATTCCAATCCTACTATCTTTCTATTTGATTCTGCCCCCCTTCCAGCATCCCCTCAGGTTCCATTTGCAAACGCACTTGGGGTAAATTACAGTGGCCTAATAATTTTTAACAGCACACCAGTCAATTTGGTTTTTGGAGGAAACTGAAGCAGCTGGAGGAAGCTCATAGAGTCATAAGGAATGAAGCAACAAGTATCCTAGCTGTGACATTGTGCTGTCTGTTATCAGAATAATATTTTCTCAAGAATATTCACAGTGCAGAATGGATAGCATAAGACAAAGGACAGAATTAATCCTAATTGATCCTAATCTGCCATTCATGACTGATTTATTTTCTCATTCGTTCTCCTTCCTTTCCTCTATAACCTTTGACGTCCATACTAATCAAGAACCTATCAACCTCTACAGCTGCCCTTGGCAATGAATTCCACATATTCAGCACCCTCTAGCTAAAAAAAATTACTCATCTTTTCTGTTCTAAAGGGATATCCTTCTATTCTGTGCCCTCTGGTCCTAAACTCACTTACTATCGGAAACATCCTCTCCACATCTCCTCTATCTAGGCCTTTCAATATTCAATGCAATCTCACCTCATTCTTCTAAACTCCAGTGAGTGCATGCAAATGTGGCCATCACTGTGTCAATTAGATTTAAGACAGAACAGATTGTCTGTCTATGGTTATGAATGTGGAAAGGTTTATATAGAAAAGCACTGTGATAAATGGCCAAATGTATTGTGAAACTAATTGAAAACATGAATTTAACCAATTAGTGGTTCAAGCCACATGGTGGCATTTTGTAACAGTCGATCTGAGAATAAAGGATCCATTTCAACACCATCATTGGATCATCTCCTGGCCAGACATACTAGAAATGCCATTTTTCATTCCATGTGCTTTTTTAATATGATGTGTTCAAGACTGTTCTGGCAGTGTAAGTTGGGTGATGAAGTTGTATTGCCAATTTTGCTTTCCAAGAAAATGCATTGTGCAAAAATTCTTCATGTCACTCACGTTTATCTTGTATTATTTGAAATTAGCATTAGCAACTAAAGCCTAACGTGGGATAGATTATTACACTCAAAGTTTATAAATATTATTTTTGGTACATTAAAAAAAAAGTTTTTTGTGTTAACTGCAGACTCCTTGAAGACTCAAAGTCCTGCTGTAACATGGAACACTGGGACTCACACTGTGACATTGTTTCACGTACCTGTCCCTTCTCCTCATGATCTTCTGGTGCTGGTATGCAAGAAGTCCTCCTTCAAAACTTTCCCTACCATTGTTTTAAGTCAAAATTCTTTCATCAGAAAAATTGTATTGTAGTAATATTCAAAGGAGAACCAGTCAAATTGGTTCATTACTCTACAATATCAGTGATAGTTTGTATTATGAAGACCTTCATGGGTTTTTGAATTGCCTGTATTGACAAACTATTTCCAAAACTGCTCTATGCCCGCTTGACAAAGTACTAAGCTGGAAATATTAAACTGTAGTATTATGCAGCTGTAGAAGAACTAAAATCATTGTCCTAATGCGATAAATGCAGTCAGACCTGATGCAAATTACATTTCAAAAGTTGATGATATAAAATCTAGTAGGATAAACGGATCACCTCTTCAACGTTCCATACCTTTTAAGAGAATCATTTTTTCATCGATGGCCTGGACTCTTGAGATCTTGTGTTTTATATTCTGTTTTTTCCACTAGCTTTTTTTTTGTTGTCTTTTGCATGATTTGTTTTTTTTTGTGTGTTGGGAGTGGAATTTGATGTTTTTCTTTCCATGGGTTCCGTGGTTTTTCTTCGTTTTGTGGCTGTCTGTGGGGAAGAAGAATCTCAGGATTGTATACTGTATACATTCTTTTATAATAAATGTACTTTAAATCTTTGAAAAAGAAGGAAAACCACTGAATTATTGAAGGCAATATTTGGTGAGGATTATTGCAAGACAATTGTAGTTTGTTGTACAATTGTCTTTGGATCAAACTAGATTTATAATCTCAATGCCATATTGTTGTGATGTGGTGAGATTTGTCATTTAGTTGTTTGTGCTTCTCTTTTTTAAAATCTACAGTCTATCATTTTGCTAACCTCTGTCCTCTGCTTATATTTGCTTTACTTGGTCTTCATTGTTCCGCTCTAGTCCCGAGAAGAGCCCTCAAATTTCTGATAAACAAATTGGCAAAATTAGTTCCACAGGTGCGATGCCCAGGTGCAACAGACAAGAATATTCTGACCCCAGTGAAGCACCTCATTAGTAATGCTCATCTCAGCCGAAAAAATGAAATATATTTTGTACCAGCAAATTGATTGTCATTTTAATTATTATATTTATTATAATTTATTAAAAAAATTGAAATAATAATATTGAAAACAAAATTAGATTATCTCAGAAATATTATTTGTAAATAGAATGGAAAAATATATCCATTTGGAATAATCAAAGTTCTATTATCAAGCTTATCAGATATTAGGAAAAAGAGAAATTGGCTTCAGTTTAAAAATTATGTAACAAGCTGTCAATTTATCTTGTTTTCATGATTGGGAAAATAGTCTGCTTGTTCTGAGGTGAAAGTGTAGAAGTTCTCATGTGTCACATTCATAAGAGATGTTGCATATGGGTTGAAGCAGACAGAATGAAACCTGATTATTCTCTGATGTAAGCATGTCTTTCCTAAAGCCTGGAGAGCACCTGCACGACATATGGCAACCTTATGGGAATGCCACAGTACGACTCCACCTGTTCACTGGCAGCAGACCCGCATCTCTCATTGCTCCAGAATCGCCTGCTGATACTAACACACCCAAAGAATGGCCTGCCGTAAGTAGCAGCAAATTTGCTTTCAAATAACCTTTACAACTCGGACAATTTGAATGACTATGTGGCATATTAAATTATAGAGAGAAACTTGCAATCTAATTTTACCCGATGTGGGTAAACAGTAGCAATAAACAGAGCCATGCACTGTTGTTGGGGATGTGGGAACACATACATGTGACACATGTGAATCAGATTAAGCATTTAAAATTATTTAAATGAAGTCAAGAACCTGGTTCAAGCACTCTGGATGTTTCACTGCCATTCCCAAATACTGTTCAGTGTACACTAGCAGCAGAAGCAAATTTGTGCAGCAGCAGGTTTACAGACCTAAAGAGTAATTTTAGCTTGCTTTCTCAAATGAACAGTTTAAATTTCTTTTGCTGCATTATTAGAGATTTTGTTTTGCATTTTTGTTTACTGCGGCCTCTTCCTACCCCCTTTATTTTACTATCTATCAGTCCTGGGAGTTTCACTCTGAGTTGCAGGCAAACCTGCTGTGAGAATGGGTGTTTGTTTAGAACTCTTCTTTCGCTCCTTGGATCAGAATTGCGAGAAGGATGCCAAGAAAATTCATCACAGTATCTGAAACAGGTGTTACAAACTTATTTTTTGTCAATCAACACTACCTGTACAGTTTTCTTTGTGATATTTCTTCTTTATTAGCTTTTGGAAGCGTGAGGTATAATTTGGAAGGGCAAATGCAAGAGGAAAGTAGACAGTAAATGGCAGTTGCCCTCAGAGTGTTGATGTACAGAGGGGCCTTTGGGACTCCCTGACAGTGACAACATCGGTAGATAGATAGGGTGGTAAAGATATACGTCAAGCTTGCCTTTATTACAGGAAAGGTTCTAGATTCTAGCATGGATAAAGCAGCGGCTGATTGGCAAGAGGCAAAGAATGGGAATGAAGGGAGCCTTTTCTGGTTGGCTGCTGATGGCTAGTGCTGTTCCACAGCGGTCTGTATTGGGACCGATACTTTTTACATTATATGTCAGTGATTTGGATGATGGAATCGATGGCTTTGTTGCAAAGTTTGCAGACGATATGAAGCTAGGTGGAGGGGCAGGTAGTTTTGAAGAAGTAGAGAGGCTCCAAAAGGATTTAGACAGATTAGTAGAGTGGGCAAAGAGGTGGCAGATGGAATACAGTGTCTGGAAGTATATGCACTATGGTAGAAGAAATGAAAGGGATGATTATTTTCTAAATGGAGAGAAAATACAAAAAAATGAGGGGAGATGGATAAACAGGGAATGTTTTTGTTGGACAATGGATAGCAGTATATAAAATAGAGAGGAATGAATAGGGTAGTCAGTCAGAGTCTTTTCTCAGGGTGGAAATAACAAAGAAAACATAGAAATATAGAAACCCTACAGCAGAATACAGGCCCTTTGGCCCACAAAGCTGTGCTGAACATGTCCTTAACTTAGAAATTACCTAGGGTTACCCATAGCCCTCTATTTTTCTAAGCTCCATGTACCTATCAAAAAGTCTCTTAAAAGGCCCTATTGTATTCACCTCCACCACCATTGCTTACAGCCCATTCCACACACTCACCACTCTCTGCGTAAAAAATTTGCCCCTGACATCTTCTCTGTACCTACTTCCAAGCACCTTAAAACCGCGCCCTCTCATGTTCACCATTTCAGCCCCGGGAAAAAGCCTCTGACTATCCATACGATCAATACCTCTCATTATCATGTACACCTCTATCAGGTCACCTCTCATCTTCCATAACTCCAAGGAAAAAAGGCCAAGTTCACTCAACTTATTCTCATAGGGCATGCTCCCCAATCCAGGCAACATCCTTGTAAATCTTCTCTGCACCTTTTCTGTAGTTTCCACATCCTTCCTGTGGTGAGGTGACCAGAACTGTGTACAGTACTCCAAGAGGGGTCTGACCAGGGTCCTATACAGCAGTAACATTACTTCTCAGTTCTTAAACTCAGTCCCACGGTTGATGAAGGCCAATGCACCGTATGCCTTCTTAACCACACAGTCAACCTGTGCAGCAGCTTTGAGTGTCCTATGGACTCGAACCCCAAGATCCCTCTGATCCTCCACACTACCAAGGGTCTTACCATTAATACTATATTCTGCCATCATATTTGACCTACCAAAATGAACCACCTCATACATATCTGGGTTGAACTCCATCTGCCACTTCTCAGCCCAGTTTTGCATTCTATTGATGTCCCACTGTAACCTCTGACAGCCCTCCATACTATCCACAACAACCCCAACCTTTGTGTCATCAGCAAATTTACTAACCTATCCCTCCACTTTCTTATCCAGGTCATTGATAAAAATCACGAAGGGAAGGGGTCCTAGAACAGATCCCTGAAGCACACCACACTGGTCACCAACCTCCATGCAGAAATTGACCTGTCTACTACCACTCTTTCCCTCTGTGGGCAAGCCAATTCTGGATCCACAAAGCAGAGTCCCCTTGGATCCCATGCCTCCTTACTTTCTCAATAAGCCTTGCATGGGGTATCTTATCGAATGCCTTGCTGAAATCCATATACACTACATCTACTGCTCCACCTTCATCAATATGTTTAGTCACATCCTCAAAAAATTCAATCAGGCTCGCAAGGCACGACCTACCTTTGACAAAGCCATGCTGACTATTCCTAATCATATTTTGCCTCTCCAAATGTTCATAAATCATACCTCTCAGGATCTTCTCCATCAACTTACCAACTACTGCAGTGAGACTCACAGGTCTATGATTTCCTGGGCTATCTCTACTCCCTTTCTTGAATAAAGGAACAACATCTGCAACCCTCCAATCCTCCGAAACCTCTCCCGTCCTCATTGATGATGCAAAGATCAACACCAGAGGATCATCAATCTCCTCCCTCACCTCCCACAGTAAGTAGCCTGGAGTATACCTCATCCGGTCCCAGTGACTTATCTAACTTAATGCTTTTCAAAACCTTAGCACATCCTCTTTCTTGATATCTATATGCTCAAGCTTTTCAGTCTGCTGCAAGTCATCACTACAATCACCAAGGTCCTTTTCCAAGGTGAATACTGAAGCAAAGTATTCATTAAGTACTTCCACTATCTCCACCGGTTCCATACACACTTTTCCACTGACCTATTAAGTGGTCCTATTCTCTCATGTCTATCCTCTTGCTGTTCACATACTTGTAGAATGCCTTGGGGTTTTCTTTAATCTTGCTTGTCAAGGCCTTCTCATGCCCCTTCTGGCCCTCCTAATTTCTTTCTTGAGTTCCTTCCTGCTCGCTTTATAATCTTCCAGATCTCTATTATTACCTAGTTTTTTGAACCTTTCGTAAACTTTTCTTCTTGACCAGGTTACAATGACCCTTGTACACCACAGTTCCTGTACCTACCATCCTTTCCCTGTCTCATTGGAACGTACCTAGGCAGACCTCCACACAAATATCCCCTGAAGATTTGCCACATTTCTGCTGTACGTTTCCCTGAGAACATTTGTTCCCAATTTATACTTCTAAGTTCTTGCCTGATAACTTCATTTTTCTCCTTACTCTAGTTAAACACTTTCCTAACTTTTCTGTTCCTATCCCTCTCCAATGCAATGGTAAAGGAGATAGAATTATGATCATTATCTCCAAAATGCTCTCCCACTGAGAGATCTGACACCTGATCAGGTTCATTTCCCAATACCAAATCAAGTACAGCCTCTCCTCTTGTAGGCTTATCTACATACTGTGTCAAGAAACTTTCTTGAACACACCGAACAAACTCCACCCCATCTAAACCCCTTACTCTAGGGACATGCCAATTTGTATTTCGGAAATTAAAATCTCCCACCACGACAACCCTGTTATTATTACACCTTTCCAGAATCTGTCTCCCCATCTGCTCCTCGATATTCCTGTTACTATTGGGTGGTCTATAAAAAACACCCAGTAGAGTTATTGACTCCTTGTTTCTAACTACAGAGACTCAGTAGATAATCCCTCCATGACTTCCTCCTTTTCTGCAGCTGTGATACTACCTCTGATCAGCAGTGCCACACCCCCATCTCTTTTGCCTCCCTCCCTGTCTTTTCTGAAACATCTAAAGCCTGGCATTCTAAGTAACCATTCCTGCCCTTGAGCCATCCAAGTTTCTGTAATGGCCACTACATCATAGCTCCAACTCCTGATCCACACTCTAAGCTCATCCACTTTGTTCATGATGCTTCTTGCATTAAAATAGACACATCTCAAACCATCAATCTGAGCGCATCCCTTCTCTATCACCTGCCCATCCTCCCTCTCACACTGCCTACAAGCTTTCCTCATTTGTGAGCCAACCGCTTCCTCCTCTGTTTCTTCAGTTTGGTTCCCACCCCCCAGCAATTCTAGTTTAAACTCTCCCCAATAGCCTTAGCAAACCTCCCCGCCAGGACACTGGTCCCAATGATCCAGAAATCTGAATCCCTACCCCCTTCCCCAATCCCTCAGCCATGCATTTATCCTCTACCTCACTCTATTCCTATACTCACTGTCACGTGGCACAGACAGTAATCCCAAGATCAATACCTTTGTGGTCCTGCTTCTCAGCTTCTTTCCTAACTCCCTGTAGTCTGTTTTCAGGACCACCTCCCTTTTCCCATCTATGTCATTGGTACCAATATGTACCACGACCTCTGGCTGTTCACCTTCCCACTTCAGATATCATGGATGCGATCAATAACATCCCTGGCACCTGGGAGGCAAACTACCATCTGCGTTTCTTCCCTGCATCCGCAGAATCACCTGTCTGACCCCCTAACTATAGAATCCCCAATCACTGCTGCCATCCTCTTCCTTTCCCTACCCTTCTGAGCCACAGGGCCAGACTCTGTTGCCACTGTTGCTTCCCCCAGGTTGGTCATCCTCCCCAACAGTACTCAAACAGGGGTACTTATTGTTAAAGGGGATGGTCACAGGGGTACTCTCTAGAATCTGACTCTTGCCCTTCCCTCTCCTGACTGACTGTTACCCACTTACCTGTCTCCCAAGGACCCAGTGTGACTACTTGCCTGTAGCTCCTCTCTATCACCTTCTCACTCTCCCTGACCAGATGAAGGTCATTGAGCTGCATCTCCAATTCACTAACCTGGTCCCTAAGGAGCTGCAGCTCGATGCACCTGGCACAAATGTGGCTGACTGGGAGGCCGGGAGTCTCCCAGATATCCCACATCTGACACCCAATACAGAACACCAGCCTCACAGACATACTTCCTATTCCTCACAAGTAACTTACCTCGCCTCGACCTACTAACACTGAAGCCCTGTTGAACCCAAGCCCGCCTACTCTGACTCTCTCTACTCTACACCCGCTCTATAAAGCTGTCTTTTTAAAATCCTTCCCTCCGGTCTAACTCGTCGACATCCATACACTTGCGCGGTTGTGCCTCGATCAAACCGCTGAGGGAAAAAACTGTCTTTTGTTAAATCCTTCCCGCCCAAATACTAGATAGCAGAAGTTAAGGCAAGAGGGAAAATTTTAAGTGAGGTATGGGAGTTAACTATTTTTCACAAAGGGTGGTAGAGATGGTGGAAGCAGATATGACAGCAACAGTTAACAAATATTTTGAAAAATACATGAACAGCTGGGGAACAGTGGGATACCGAGCAAGCAGATGGGATTAGATTGGCAGACGCAATGACTGCATGGCCTGTTCATGTGTTTTATTGTTCTAGATTTACTACTGACTAATTAGGGGCTCTGCTTCTGAGTCAGGCAAAAAATGAAGGTGAGGGTTGGATGAGCCAAGGAAGTAGGTCTCTGGAATAGGAGTGTGGATAAAAAGCAAGGGAGGTTTTGGTGGGGTGGAAAGTCAAGGAAAGTAAGCCCAGTGATAAAGAAAGCAGAGGTGTACATCACGTTTCCAGAGAAGGTGGAGCTGGGAATGAGGAGAAACTGGGTCAATGACAGGGGCATGGAATGAAGGTGACAGTCAAGATCCAGGAAATGCAAGGTAGGTCAGGGAATAGGGGAAGGCAATGTCACCTATTTTTAATTTATTTACACACTAATTCATTTATTGTCATCTGGTTATCACTGACAATGCCAGCATTGCCCATCCCTAAATGCCCTTGATAAAATTGTTGTGAACTGCTGTGGTCCTTTTGTTGAACGTCCTCCTACACTGATGTCAGGGAGGGAGTGCCAGGATTTGGACGTGTGAACAAGATGGGACAGCGATACTTCTCCATGACAGGATGGTGTGGAGCTTGTGTGAGAACCTGTAGGTGGTGTTCTTGTGCACTTACTGTCCTTGTCATTCATCAAGTTAAGGGTCAAGCGACATGCCAACACAGAATGCTGTCAAGGAGGATTATCACCAGGAAAAAAAGAGAGGAACTTTAGTTCCTAAGTAACAAACATTACCAAAGCAAAGCAAAGGAATTGCATTGACACTAAACCCATACACCTGACTTCTTACCATATCCTTTGATGCCCTCACCAATCAGGATGCCCTTGTCCATTTGTCCCTCCCAACTGATCTCCCTCCTGGCATTCGTCCTTGCAAATGGAACAAGTGCTACACCTATCCCTCATTTAGGGCCTCAAACAGTCCTTCAGGCGAGGCAACACTTCACCTGTGAGTCTGTTGGCGTCATCTATCGTATCGGCTGCTCCTGGTGTGGTTTTCTGTACATCAGTGAGACCTGACATAGGTTGGGACACCGCTTTGCCGAGCACCTAGGTTCTGTCCGCCAGAAAAAGCAGGATCTCCCAGTAGCAATCCATTTTAATTCCACTTCCCATTCCCATTCCAATATGTCAGTCTGTGGTCTCTCCTACTGTCATGATGAGGCCACTCTCAGGTTGGAGGAGCAACACCTCATACTCTGTCTGGGTAGCCTCCAACCTGATGATCAGAACATCAAGTTCTTGAACTTCTGGAAATGGGCCCCCTTCACCATTCCCCATTCCCCTTTCCCTTCGTCACCTCATCTCCTTTCCTCCCCATCACCTCCCTCTGGTGCTCCTCTCCCCTTTTCTTTCTTCCATGACCTTCTGTCCTCTCCTATTAGATTCCTCCTTCTCCAGCCCTGTATCTCTTTCACCAATCAACTTCCCAACCCTTTACTTCACCCCTTTTCTTTTCCTCCAGTTCGGATCAAGGGTCTTGGCCCGAAATGTCGACTGTTTACTGTTTTCCATAGGTGCTGCCTGGCCTGCTGAGTTCCTCCAGCATTTGATATGTGTTGCTTTTATAACTTATCTTCACACACAATATTATTTAGCTCGTCTACATATATCATGCAAGACGATCGCCACCATCTTTGCCATTTACTGGAGGTGATGGATTTGACCTGTATATCGATGGGGCGCGATTCCTCCCAGATGCTGTCACCGTCAGCAGAGTTACTGGTCGCATGTTTGACCGGAACTATAACCAGTGAGTACAGATTGTTTTGTGCAAGAGCAGTAACTTTTAAGCTTGGGGTAGAAAATGCCATCAATTTTTATTTTAGTACATATTTTCTTTTAATCTACTGTTAAGATTAGACTTTTGCAGTGCAAAAGATTAGGCTTTTGCTTTTTCCACGATGAGACTGCTGTTGTATTTTTATATTTCAATGGGGGCCTCTAGTGGCAACATACTTGACAAATGTTCCGGTCAGAATCCAGCAATGTAAAGCTCTAGATCCAATTTACCTAAACGCCACTGGCAATATCCGGATGTAATTATAACTCCTTTGAGGAGGTGGTCATCCATCAAGGCTAGAATTCCTCCAAAAATTATAGGTCTAATTATCAGTGTTTACAACTGAGCTTCCTGAATTTGCTTCCTTATGAGGGCTGCACTGATTTGGTCAACTTAGTGTTTTTTAGGCCATGAATTAGCTTGAGCAGCTGTTATTTTACAGAATAATTCTGCCATGATTTCCTCTCAAAATAAGCATTGAATTATCTGTTGATAGTGGCTGACTGACCTCATTAAGGAAACATGGACAAGGCATTGGATGCCCCTTAGACTGACTCAATTACAGAGTTCCAGGAGGAGAGGAGGAAAATTTGGGGCATAAAGCATGCTTAGTTTCTGGCAAAACTTTATAAGTGTCAACTTTATTTGATAGTTCTCCCTTGTCTTTACCAGTGTAGAAGTATTAAGCAGTTTAGTTACGAAGCAGTTGAATTATACTGTTGCCATAAATTATATGTTAAAATCAACTAATATCAATTGCATCTCAAAATCAATGGAATCCTGGAGAAATGCAATGAACATTTTTTCTGTACAGCCAATGTGCAAATTGAAACCTAAAGCACGTGGTTAGAACTTCCAGTTGGTTTCAAATATTCACTATCTTCGATCGTTTTTTCCTGAGCTTCTGAGGGTTCATCACTTTCATTTGGACAAGCAGCAGAAGTGGAAGTCCATCCAAAGCCTCATCACAATATTCAAATCTGTTGACTTGATTTTTCTTTCGCCTGAAGAAGAATGGACACTTTTCCCTTACCTCTTATATGATGGAATAAGACATTCAGAGATAATTAGTAATGTGTTCTGTTTTAGAAACGTGTATTAAAAGGGCTACCCACTGGCTGATGTTGCAAAGTGAATGCATTTCTCAACTGATTAACATTAAAATTACGGTGAAACTCACATTTATCAGTTATATACTACTTCACATAAAACATATCTTCCTTCATCTTTTTACTTCCATTTTGTCAAAGAATTGGTCCAAGCATATCTTCGGGGATTGATCTGAACAGTAACATATTTGAGCCCTTTTACAATCACCGTGTCGAATTCCGGAACCCTCGGATGCCACCATCAGCTACATTACTACTTAAGGTAATTGCAAATTCATAGGTATTTACGGCATATTGGCAGAAAAATAACCACAGTGCGCAATGGAATATGTGGAAATCAAGTATATATCTGCTGGGCGTTAATCCAGTAGAATAATGCCAGAAAATGAAAGCAGGATTCAATTTAACACATACATTTAATATGGGGCAGTAAATAGAATGCTTAATTATATTGCTTGGAACATAACAAAGCTGTAGAGAAAAGGAATTTGTGAACCTGTATGTTATTGAAGTCTGCTTGACGCAGGAGGACAGCTCACACTCCCAAAGTGAAAGTTGAAAGATTACAGTGAACACTTCAGCCAGATGATTGGCACATGTCTTCAGTTCTTGGTGAGGTACCCCATCTGGACTGGACGCTTTTCATGGCTTTACCCTCCTGAAGGATGCTCGCACGTTGGCCTCAGAGACTGAAGTCACATGGTCATCTGGGGCTGTGGAAGTTCATCGAAGTGGGCATAAAAGGCATTGCGCTTATCTGGGAGCAAAGCTCTTATGTCAGCTATGTTGCTTGGTTTTGTATGATTCCGAAATCATGTTTTTCTCACTTAACAACCTTAGCTTAATCGAAATCTGCTTAAATTTAGAGAGTGACTATGATGTTTTAATAGTTATTCCCAGTTTTGGAAGGCTCAGTTTGTGAAGTCTACTTGCAATGTTGCTGTTCCTTAAGAGCAGAATGCTAGGAATGATGGGTTAAATACCAAAATCAGCATGTCATGAGTTTGAGGAAAGAGTTTTCAGAGTTCTAAATGAAAGAGGATGTTGATTATAATCCACAGAAATCATTTTGAGGGTCAGAAATGAAACTATTTAACACTTTGAATTGAAGAACATGAGCTTAAGATTCAAATGATTGAAATTGTAATTGATTTGCCAAGATACAGAGACGAGCTTATCCTGCATGTTGTTACGTATTTGGGGAAGGGAACAGAGAATGGAAATGTAATCTAAAAAATATCTCACTGGAATAGATTAACAGAAATTTGAGTTTACCAAGACTTCTAAAAACTGTTAATAAAATGATTCAAAGGGCAAAAGAAATAGATGAGATATATAGGGGCAATTCAATACAGAAGCAAAGAGAGGCGTGAATATGTACAGACTCATTGGAGCTCTATATTTACTTTCAGACACCCTAGCAAAGGATAATAACCTCATTTTAAAAGTGTGTACTGTATTAACTGACTCCATGTTAGAAATGAAAGGAAAGTAGTGTAATCTTGTGTTGAAAATTTTTATGTATGTTCATTAGAGCAGTGAATGATGGAAACACAATAAATGCTCTGATGGGATTTGAAATTGGAATTATGATTGTCATGTGTATTGAGATACAGTGAAAAACCTGTCTTGCCTATTGTTTGTACAGGTCACTATCCTAAATAACAATGCAGATAAAGTATAAAAGCTACAGAGTAAGTGTAGTACAGGTAGACAATAAGATGCAAGATTATTACAAGGTCAACGGTCCAACTTATCTCACTAGGGAACTATTTAATAGACTTATAACAGCACGGTAGAAGGTGTCTATATGCTTTAGCCTGATCTCTAGTTGATGATCGATACCTATCAAACTAGCTTACAAAGAAAGTGTAAAGGAATCAATGTTAAAGTGGATGGAAAGGGTGGAAGATTGTTTGAACAGTGGCATTACAGGATGTTTGGGGCCTTTGTACTTGATAAAAGTGCAAATGCAGATCAAGAACAAACAGAAAATGGTTCAATTTAGATTTCTAATGCCAATGTAATACTTTCAAATTGAGTATTAATGCATGATAATCATTGATGGTAAAACTAGGTGTTGACATTTGTAATAATGAATCCCAGAATGTGATTTTTATAATGGTAGTGTTTTTGCATGTGGTCTTCATAATGACTCTCAAGAGGTCCTGAGAATGTGTTTCCATTTCCATCTGGATGATATACAGGTGTCCCCCGCCTTTACAAAGGCAGAGCGTTCCTATGAAACCTTTCTTAAGCCGAAATGGCATAAAGCGAAGAACCATTAATCTATATGGGAAAAACTTCTGTAAAAGTGAAAATCCTCTTTGTAATGCGAAAACAGGTTACTAATGTAGGTCTTTTGTAAAAGTGAAGCGGACATTTGTAAAGCAGGGGACATCTGTATCTGCTTTGTAATAGTGGAGTAAGTAAATGGAACTGATATATGGAACTGTGGAACTACATAGTTCAGGGACAAAAGGTCACAGATTTTAAAAATCTGGGTGGAAGGTGAACTCAGAATGTAGTGATCCACTACTCACTCCTCAAAGACCTTGTTGCTACAGAGCCCATCAGTACATTTATGAGAGGCATTTGAGAGAAGATCATTTGCAGGGCGATGAGAAAGTGCAAGGAAATGGGACTGATGGGAGTGCTCTGCCAGAAGTTGGCATGCACTGTGAGCTCATGATTCCAAGCAACATTTTCAGGAGCATCCAATGTGCTAAATACTTACATTTTTTATTAAATGTGATGTTCCCTAGGTTTACACCATTGACAGATTCAGTTTGAAGTTGGTTTTGATTGGCTGGGCAGCTCTGAATGTCTTTGTGGAGTCAGGCAATGAAAGGGCCCCAAATGTGGATTCTGGAGTGGTTCAGGTAAATAATACCCAATGCACAGAATGAGATAGAAGTTTACAGAATTAAATATTATTGTGCAGTTTATTGCCATTCCACTAATAAAATCATTACATATAAAATCTTATTATTGTCCAATATTTTTTGATGGGAAGGGCAGAATGATCCAGTCTATAGATGTTACTTTTACTTCCCTGTTCCTAGTTCCCTCTTCAATCTCTTCCACACGATCTTAACTGCATTTTACAGGAGCACCACTGAGAGCATCCTGACAAGTTGCATCTCCACCTGGTATGGGAGCAGTCAACCAGAAATCCCTACAAAGGACTGTGAGAACAGCTGAGAGGATCAAAGGGGTCTTGCTACTATCCATTAGGGACACTTACCAGCAGTGCTATGTACGCAGGGCACTTAGTATTATTAAGGATCCCACCCATCCATCCAACATCCTCTTTGACTTTCTACCATCAGGCAGGAGACTCCAATGCATAAAAACAACAACAGTCAGGATGCGAAACAGTTGCCTCCCCTGGCCATTGGGCTTCTGAGCTCCCTGCCGCAATGTATTCAGAGTATCTCTGATAAATCTGTTCTGTACCTTACAATATTTAACATCAATGCACTTTAGTTTGTTATTTATGTGTGATTCATCTGTAGATTTTATCTTTACCTTCATATAAGTTATCGTGTGTTATGTGTACCACTGTGCTTTACACCCTGGTTTAGAGAAATGTTGTCTAGTTTCTATATAATTTTATAGTATATATGTTATATTCATGTGTCTAGTTAAATGACTGTAGACTTGACTCGAGCTGTTCATGAAAAGATTATTTGCTAAATTATTTATGTAATCTCTTCCACCCTACCTCTTCTCTCTCTCTCTCTCTCTCTCTCTCTCCCATTTCTACTAGCCTTTGAAGTTAAGCATTGGGCTTCCAAAAAGAAACAACCAGTGGGCACTGGATACTAATAGCCAGTGTACACTCTAGAGCTTGAGCTCTAATAATATTCAGCAAAACAAGTCCAGTTTCATTCGACCATTGCAGGAGCAATAATAAAACATGTAGTGCTACTATATTAATGCTCCTTTCACCTTCTTATCCTTTAACTTTGAACAAAGGAGCTTTCTTGTCCTCCTTTGTATTTGTACCTTGCACGGATTGTTTATTGTGTTAATTTTACAATGCTACCAAGTACTGTACTATAATAATTTTGGCCTGACTCCATGTCTTTTGGCTGAATAAAACAGAGGCATTCAAATCATGTGGCTTTGAACATGAATAGTGAATGTCAAGTACTATTTGACAATGCAGATCTTCGGTGCTCCAGGTGATGCTCAATGTATGTCTTTGAAAAAGTGTTACAGGACTATAGACCTGATTGGTTGACATAAAGTTTGAGTGCACTATTTTCTGCTGGTGGCATTAAGTCTCCCCAGTCCTGTTCAACCTGTAATTTTTTTTTTGTCAACGATCATCACAATAAAAACATTTCTGTGCAGAGAAAATTTCATTAATCTTGGTGACAGTCTTGTGGGGAAAACCAAATTCTTGATCATTAATCTGAATTGTTATTCACAAATGAGTCTACACACCACAGAGCTATTTCACACAAGAAGGTTATTTGACTATTTATCACTAAAAGTTATCCTTCAAATTTAATGGCTTTTGTAGCAATAAATCTGTATAATTGAAGGGAGTGAATTAATAGAACCTCAATTAGCTTTGATGGAAACAGATCTCATCTGTTTACTGTTGAGATACAGAGGGGGAAGATAACAGTACTCTCAATACAAATATTGCCTGAGCTTTCTTTGAGAGATGCAGGAAAGTCAGAATTGTATACACTACTTAATTTTGTGTGAAAACCAATCAAACATGTATAAACAAGGTTATATTCATATGTTCAAGTGCTTTATGCACAAATAAGATTAACTGCACAATCCTGATATACCTGACCTCAGCAGATTTCACAGATTAAAATAGAAAACTGACACTGAAAAACTTCAGTAAAACCAACATTGCTCCATTTCTATACATTAGTTACTCAAAGTTCATTTTTATATTTCACTTTTGCTATCTTCGTATCATGATTTTTATTTCATGTTTTGAATTTTTTTTTACTTTGGAAATCCAGCTGATCTTTCCCAATTATATCACCCTGATGTGACAGATCTCACTAAACGAAGGTGCGCACCAGCTGCGGTTGTACTATGATGGACCCGACCCAGATAAGCCATTATCAGTCAATGCTGTTACAGTAGGAAGGTGAGTCTCACTTCAGTGCTTCAAAGTGTTGCAATGGCAACATGAGTATGAAACAGACACAAAACGCTGGAGGAACTCAGCAGGTCGGGCAGCATCTATGGAGAGGAATAAACATATGGCATTTCAGGCCAAGACCCTTCATGAGTTCTGATGCTTCATGCATCCATGCTGAGCTCATCAATTTCATCAACTTTGCCTCCAACTTCCTCTCTGCCCCTAAATTCACTTGGTCCATTTCTGACACCTCTCTTCCCTTTCTTGATCTCTCTGTCTTCATCTCTGGAGACTAACTGCCTACTGACATCTTTTAAAAACCTGCTGATTCCCACAGCTATCTCGACTATACTTCTTCCCACCCCATCTCCTGTAAAAAAAAAAATGCTATTCCCTTTTCTCAGTTTAGGGATGTATCGCTAAAAACATCTTTACCTCCCCCCTCCCAACTCCCCGCTTTTCACTCCCTCCGTGATTCCCTTGTTCATTTGTCCCTCCTGGAACATATCTCTGTGAGCGCCAAGAAATGCAATATCTGCCCACTTGCCTTCTCCCTTAACTCCATTCAAGGCCCCAAATAGGCCCAAGTAACACTTCACCTGTAAATGTGTTGAGGTTTTCTATTGTATCCTATGCTCCTGATGTGGCCTTTCTACATTGGTGAGACCTGACATGAATTGGGGACCGCTTTGTCGAGCATCACTGCTCCATCTGCGAACCATTGTAACTCCCATCCCCATTCCTGGAGCAACACCTCATATTTTGTCTAGGTAGCCTCCAACCTATGGCATGAACATCAATTTTTCCTTACAGTATTTTTTTCCCTCTCCCTTCCCTCTTCTGCTATTCCTCACTCTTCTCATCTGCCTATCACGTCCCTTGGTGACCCTCCTTCCCTTTCTCCCATGGCCCACTCTCCTCTCCTATCAGATTCAGTCTTCTATAGCCCTTCACTTTTCCCACCCATTTGGCTTCACCTATAACCTTCTGGCTGGTCCTCCTTCTCCTCCACCCACCTTTTTATTTTAGTGTCTTCCCCCTAACTTTCCAGTCCTGAAGAAGGGTCTCGACCCAAAACGTTGACTATTTACACGTATTCATTTCCATAGATGCTGCCTGACCTGCTGAGTCCCTCCATCATTTTCTGTTTGTTGCTCTGGATTTCCAGCATCTGCACAATCTCTTGTGTTAAGGAGAGGGTATTGTTATGATCTTGCTGTTGAAATTTGTATTTGTGTTCTTAAGTGCAATGGAGACACAATAAATGTTTTGATGGGATTTGGAATTGGAAATATTATTGTCACAGGTACTGAGATGAAGTATAATCCTTTTCTTGCATACAGTTTATGCAGATCAGATGATTACACAGAGCATTGAGGTAGAATAAGGTAAAACAATAACAATGTAGAATAAAGTGCAACAATTATAGAAAAAGTGCACTGCAGGAAAAACAATAAAGAGCAAATCATAATGGGGTAGACTGTAAGGTCAGGAGTCCTATTTACCATGTTTAATAGTTTTATATCGGTGGGGTGGAAACCTGGTGGTATGTGATTTCAGGAGTTTGAATCTTCTGCCTGATGGAAGAGAGGTGAAAAGAGAATGTCCAGGGTAAGTGGGGAGTCTTTGATTATGTTTTACAGATGCAGTGAGAAGTATAGACAGAGTCTATAGAGGAGAGTTCGGTTTCTGTGATGTGCCGAGCTACGTCAACACTATCTGCAGTTTATTGTAGTCAGGCGTTGAACAGTTGCTATACCAAGTTGTTCTGCGTCTCGATAGGATGCTCTCTATGGTACATCAATAAAAATTGGTAAGGATCAACAGTGACATGCCAAATTTCTTTAGCCTTCCGAAGAAATAGAAGCATTGGTCAGTTTTCTTGGCTGTGACATGTATGTGATTGGAGCACAGGGTAGGCCTTTGGTGATGTAGGAAATAATTAAGTATATTTATGATAACTCTGAAATTAGGATTGAGGGAAGCATATATGTAGTTACTCCTCAAAGCATAAAGAGAAATTAGAAAGATTCTTGATTAGAGAGAGCCTTGATGTGGGGTCTCAACACATCAACTACCAGTCCCAATGAAGGATCTCAACTGGAAATGCTGATATCTGAAAACTGTTTTGCACGCATGAAGAAAGGTTGAAATATAAAACCTGACAAGTATAATACGGAACTGTCTACATCTGCAGATGTCCTATGTTTCAATATGTGTTGGCACATAGAAGCATTGATCAAGTGGGACCAGAAGAGATGCTAAAAATGCAAATATTCTTTTTCAATACTACATCAGGATGAATGCTTCTGGGAATCTCAGCTGATTCGCAAACATAATAAAATCTGCATATGCTGGAAATCTAAAGCAACACACATGAAAAGCTGGAGGAACTCAACAGGCCAGTCGGCATCTTCGGAAAAGAGTAAACAGCCGATGTTTCAGGCTGAAACCCTTCCCAGCTGATTTTTTTTCTGTTTTCCTCTCCTAACCTGAAGATACTGCAACTAATTCACTTTGTGGTAAATAGAAACACAGAGTGGCCTCATATTCAATCTGCTTATTCAGTCCTCCAAATGTAGTTTACATATGGCAATACTTTCTTTCTCAACTTGGTATGTAGCTTGCCACACAATGCAATTGGTCTTAATCAAAGATCATTGACTATGCTAGCAATAACATTCATTACTAATCCTTCATGTCTAGTTTGAATATAATTAGCACAATAAAGACCTTAACAAAATATTGGTTAGGCCTCATAAGGGCTAATATACCAACTCTGGACAACTTGATTTATGAAGAATACCTGTATAAATCATGCAGAAGGCTTGAGAAATTATATTCTGTTACATAGAGTTTTGATAGTGGATTTGAAGTGTAAATGAAGCTCCTTACAGTGGCAGAAATATTGATGATCAAAGAGCACAAATCTGAGGTGACTGGAAAATATGGTGATTTGGGAAAACATAATCTATAATGCATTATTTGAAAAGGTGGTAGAAGAAGTATAAATAATAAAATCCAAAACTGAATTGGGTTTGAAAGTATTGATCAGTGGGAAGATCACAAATATAACTAGCAATCAGATAGTTATTTTTCAAAGAGCAAACACATGCAGGATAGTGCTGAACCAACACTATCACCCCTAGAAGGCCACATCCAAACACATTTTCTTTCCTTTTAGGAACATTCCATGTGCTACATTACTGGTGAGATTGGTGAAGGTACAAACTGACAAGAACCTCCAAGTTTTTGAGAGAGACAAGGTACCCAAAAGTGAATGGATTAAACTTGGTCTTTACCAGCCAAGGCCAAACTATGAAGATAAAGTATACTATTCAGATAAGGCCAGACCAACCACAGGTGAAAATGATCTGTACAATGCCATGGTTAACAGGTAAGACAGTTGAAAATTCTTTTTATTTTAAGATAAAAAGACATTCTTACTATATATGACAGTAATTTGGAAGTGGATTAATTGTGGTTATTTTACACATTTGCATTCTGATATTTAAAATCAATAAAATAAGTTTTTAGGTTAGTCTTCAAAAATTATCCAATTTATCTCTCTGTAAGTATGTGTTAATTTGTATTATTGTGTTTCTTTGCCTTATGAATTATAGGAATGTTTTATTCAAAAAAGAATGATATAAATTTAATGACAGGTATTAAACTATATAATTATTATACTGAGTACTACTGACTTCAATGGATCATTGAAGTTCAGCGCACATTTGGTACATATAACAATGCAGCCAGGGACTTTATACTCTGATCCCTATTATTGCAAAAATAGATAAATTGCCAGATGTAATTAAATTTTCTGTTGCTATTCTCACTTTTCAAAGTCAGTCAAGCTCTTTTCTGGCTTCAATAACAGTGCCCGATCTTTCTTTTTCTCCTTTGTATTAATGTGTTTTTAAAAAAAAAACTAAGGCTTATGAAGGTGCATTTATCCCAGATTAGGGCTGATAAGGTTGCAACAAGTCATGATTGTACTTTCTGTCAGATTCTAGTTCTGTTGATTGAGTTCCAACTTCATCAATGTTTGGAGCTACCTAGCAATGAGGAAATTGACCTAGGCATAAAAAAAGCAGTGCAGATCCAATCAGCTAATTACTGCCTATTGTGAGACATCAGTAAAATGATGAAATTGAGAAGCCAACAACCTGCTTAGTCAGACCCAATCTGAAATTTGTCATGACTGCCGAGCACTTGATCTCGTAACAACCTTGATCCAAAGAAGAGCAAGGGACCGAATTCCACAAGTGAGGTGAAAATGATTGCTCTTGACATCAAGGCAGTCTTTGGAACTTTGTGGCATCAAGGTAAAATAAGCAATAAGCCATATGAGGGGAGAAACACAATGGCTGGAATCAGACTTTGCACAAAGGAAGATGGTTGTTGGAACTCTGAGGGCCCAGGACATCACTGCAAGAATTCATCACTGATCTTTGTCCAACAGTAAGGTTAGAAAAGGAAATGAACGATGTTCATTCTGATTTACGACTGAATTGATTAGAGGTACAAATGACTGCAGATGCTGCCATCAGCTTGAGGAACTCTGAGTCAGGCAGCAACTGTGAAGCCAAAAGGGATAGTGGACGTTTTGATTTTTTTACACAATTAATCAGTTCACCCCTACGTACAAATAGATCTAGACTATTTTTCAGTTTAGTTAAGTGGCAAATAACATTTATATGAAGAAAGTGCTATGCAATGACTCTCCCTCAATAAGACTTTATAAAGGACTGATGAGGCCTCAGTTGGGAGTATTATGACCAGTTTTAGGACCCATTATCTTAGAAATGATGTGCTGAAACTGGACAGGGGTCAAAGGAGGTTCACGAAAATGATTTGAGGATTGAATGGCTTGTCATATGAAGAACACTTAATGGCTCTGGGACTGTATTCACTAGAATTCAGAAGAATGGGGGGGAGACCTAATTGAAATCTACTGAATTGTGAAAGGCCATGACAGAGTGGATGTGGAAAGGATGTTTCCTTTGGTGGGAGAGTCTAAGAAAAGAGGACACAGCTTCAAGATAAAGGGGCATCCTTCTAGAACAGAGATGAGGAGGAATTTCTTTAGCCAGAGAGTGGGGAATCTGTGGAATTTATCTTTATGTATATTTAAGGCAGAGGTTGATAGATTTTTGATTGGTCAAGGGATGAAGGGATGAGAGGAAAAATGGATTAGCCATGATGAAATGGTGGCACATAAACAATGGGCCAAATGGCCTTATTAATGGGAGTATAACCATCTATGTTTGCTTTTCCCATGAGCAGTTTCTAATGTATCTCTCTCTACCACTACTCCTGGCAACCCATTCCATACACCCACAACTCCGAGTAAAAAACCTTATTTCTGACATTCTGCCTATACCTTCCTCAAATCATCCTAAAATTATGCCTCCTCATATTAGCTAATTCCACCCCAGGGAAAAGTCGATGGCTATCCACTCTATCTATACCTCTTATCATTTTGTATACCTCTCACCTTCCTGCACTCCAGAGACAAAAAGCACTAGGTTGCTCAGTCTTTCCTCATGAGGCATGCTCTCTAATCCTGGCAGCATTCTGGTAAATATCCTCTGCACCCTCCCTAAACTTTCCACATCCTTCCTATAACAAGGAGACCAGAAGAGAACACAATACTCTAAATGTGATGTAACTGGAGTTTTGTAGAGCTTGTTATCAACTCATACAGAAACTTGGAGGGATCTATGGATGCTGACCCCAAGATCCCTCAGTTTCTTCACACTATTAAGAATCTTGCCATTAACCCTTTAATCTGCCCTCGAGTTACTTACAAAGTGTATCACTTCACATTTTTCTGGATTGAACTCCATCTGCTACTTCTCTTCCCAGCTCTGCAATCCTTTCAATGTCCCATTGTAACCTGCAAATACCTTCTGCACTTTCCACAACACTTCATGTCACATCTGCAAACTTACTAGCCCACCCTTCCACTTCCTCCTCCAAGTTATTTGTAAAAATCACAGAGCATATCACACTCCATCAACTACCACCCTTTGCCTTCTCTGGCCAAGCCAATTCCAAATCCATGCAGGCAAGTTTCAATGGATCCTATGCTTCATGATTTTTTGGAGTCCATCATGGGGAACCTTGTCAAACATCTTACTAAAATCCATATACACCACATCCACTGCTCTACCTTTATCAATTTGTTTTATCACTTCCCTGAAGAATTCAATCAGTTTCATGCCAGATGACCTGCTCCTCTCAAAGCCATGCTGACTATCCTTAACCAGACTATGCTTCTTCAAATGCTTCTAAATCTTGTCTCCAAGAATCCTGTCCAATAGTTTGCATACTACTGAATAATACTCACTGGTCTATAATCCCAAGATTATTCCTATTAACTTTCTTGAACAAAGGAGTAACATTTGCCACCCTCCAATCTTCTGGTCTGACTGTGGCCAGTGAGGGTGTAAAAATCGTCGCCATAAATCAGCAAACTCTTCCCTTGCTTCTTGTAGTAACCTGGAGTATATTGGAGGAATGTAGAAATCTTGCTGTCTGGAAAAGTTATAGGCTTTGGAATAGAATAGTTATCTTAATTCTCAGTTCTGATAAAGCTTCTGTATCCAAATATTAACCAACTTGAATTTCAGATTTTCAGCTTTTATATTTTCCTAATGCCTAGATTTTGGAGTTGAGTGGTGTGAAACTTTTTAAGGAATTACTTGGAGCATTATGACTTATTTGCTTCTCCCTGTATGCATCCTTTGCTGCCATAGAAACTGATTCCTGGTTTGTCTACATTCAAAGCATTGAATTAAATCATTTTCTGTTTTCCCCTTCATAGATTTTCCTTTGTGACACTTGTTTTTTTTTCCAAGATCTTTTATTTCAGTCCGAGAAATGGTTCCATTGATAGCTGGCAACAAAGAACAAGATTTTAGAAAAGATATTGAACTACAAAATTGGATTCACATGAAACTTTCAAAACGGGTGGATGATAAGCCATTGGCTTTTAACTTGACTTATGTAAGCAGATACCTCACTACATATGGCATAAAGGTGTGGTAAGATAAATTAACCAAAGTTATTAATCTTTTATCAATAGAAAATAGTAAAAAGTATGGAACTTTTGTAGAAAAATAAATATATACCATGCTTGCCTTAAACATCCCATTAGGCATATTCCATTTTGAGCCTTAAGCACTTTGTGAGGCCCCCTTCACAAGATTCTTTTCTGCTTGACTGCAGTTGGTGCAATGAATTTTAAGATCAATATTCACAAGTGCTGCTAGACAAACCAATGGTTTTTAGAAACACCACTGGAAGGTGCCACTTGAAGGGTAAATTTTTTTTAACGTTTTTTTTACTTTGAATCTTGGTTCCATATTAAATTTGCACACCACTAACACTCTGCCAGTTGCAATCTCTACTTGGGCAGTTTAACAAATAATGATGAGTTGGAACACAGGAAGGAGGTGGAGAGCTTATTGATATGGTGTTATGACAAGCGTTCTCTCATCGTCAACAAAAGAGTTGGTCATTGACCTCAGAAAGGGGGTGGTGATCCTGCTCCTGTTTATATCAACAGTGTTGAGTTTGAGAGGGTTAAGATCTTCAATTTCCTAGTGTGAACTTCATCAATAGCCTGTTCATGGCCATGAAAGCTCACTAAAGCCTCCACTTCCTCAGGAGGTTAGAGAAATCTGGTATGCCCCTCTCATCTCTTACCAATTTCTATTGATGCACCTCAGAAAGCATTATGCCTGGATGCAGTGACATGGAATAGCAACCTGCTCTGCAAGAAACTACAGAGCTGTGGACACAGCTTAGCACATCACAGGAACCAGCCTCCCTTCTATGTACTCTGGCTACGCTTCTCAACGTCTCAGTAAAGCAGGCAGCATATAATCAAAGACCTCACCCAACCCAGACATTCTCTGTTCTCTCCTCTCCCATCCAACTGAAGATACAAAAGCCTGAAAGCACACACAACCAGGCTCAAGGACAGTTTCTTAGTCCACTGTTATCAGACTCTTGAATAGAACTCTTTTCTGATAAGATGGGCTTCATTATGATTTGGCACTTTAACATTTACCTGCATTGTACTTTCTCTGTAGTTTTCACATTTTATTCTGCATTGTTATTGATTTACCTTATTCTAGCTCAATGTACTGTGCAATGATTTGATCTGTGTAAACAGTATGAAAGGCAAGCTTGGCGTTGCATCTTGGTACGTGTAATAATAGTAAGCCAATACCAAGTGCCAATAACAGACTTGGTTGACATCTAGAGCATTTGTTTTTGCTGTGGCTCCTTACTGCTGAATGCCTCTTGGAAACTACCAGACCCCACTGAACATTGGAAGTAAATTGCATCCTAAGGCCCAACTTGACATGTCTGATACATGACTTGTTAGGTTCATGCAATGTGTACATTGAGATTGTACCCCAACTTGGCTATGGTCTTATTAGTATACTGATTTATTTTAAACTGACTTCTATATTTTGACTTTTACAACTATCCCTTCTTTAGATGGAAGTGTTTAGTTAAAGGACATTAGTATTCAATTTGTCCAGCTGTGGTATACTAGAACTACAGGAATCCCCATGAATTGGTCAGCTCTGCAGTGTTTGGGACTAGATTTAAGGGCAGCCAACAGTCCATGAGGAATGTGGTGGTTGGTGCCAGGTCATGTGCTGGTACTATTTGGCCTCCCTGGTATCCAAGATACTCAAAAGTAACACAGCGCTTTGCTTCAAATCCTGTCTCACTGGCTGTTTATTGTACTGTAATATATGGTTCAGTGCCAATCAAAAGTATTTTCACTTTTCAGATCTGAATAGTTTTGTCATTTGAGCATACTGTAAAATCCCATCTCCTGCTCCCAGTATCTGAAGTTGCCTGCTTTTCACATCTGGTTTAAGCTTATTCAAACAGAAACAAAATATTTCCATTTCATTCCAGGCTCAATGAGACCATTCAGTCACAGAGCATGGAAATAAATCCTTTGACCAGCTGAGGTTTTGTTAGCCCTCAAGCATGTATTTGCATTAATCCCACACTGATCTCATTTTATTCTCTCTGCATTCTCATCTACATTCCCTCCCAATTCTACCAGTCATCCGCACTCTAGGGGTAATTACAGTGGCCAAATAACCTACCCTGTAGGAGGAAACAACATCACTCAGAAAACGTGACTCACAGGGAGAATGCACAGAGCCACACGGATAGAAAAATAGATTCTGATTTTGGATCCCCTTATTTCAATATCTTTCCAAATGTATATGCTTGTAGTTTATTTATCTCTCTTGCTTTATTTTGCAGTTATCTGTGGACAGAGCCAATAATTTACCCTGGGATAGCATCACATTAGCTCACACATCATTCAATCCACCAGGCGCTTACTATTACGGCAGTCCCTGGGCAAAATATGATCGCCCGACGTTCATAGACAATGTAGATTTTAACAGCCTGCAGAAGTGCCCAGTATGGTTGGATAATTTTAAGGTAATTTGCATTCAGCTTCAACAGTTGCATGGTAGATTATATCTGACTGTATATTTTACAACCTGAAGCTAATAATAGTCATGCTGAGTTGCTACTTCACTCTTCTTATTAAACAAATGTATTTAATCATCTATAAATACATAAACGTGTTGGCGCATAGCCTAGTGGGCAAGGCATCAGACTAGTAACCTGAAGGTCACTGGTTCGAGCCTCAGCTGAGGCAGCGTGTTTGTGTCCTTGAGCAAGGCACTTAACAACACATTGCTCTGCGACGTCACTGGTGCCAAGCTGCATGGGTCCTCGTGCCCTTCCCTTGGACAACATCGGTGGCGTGGAGAGGGGAAGGCCTGTAGCTTGGGCAACTGCCGGTCTCCCATACAACCCTGCCCAGGCCTGTGCCCTGGAAACTCCAGGCGCAGATCCATGGTCTCTCGAGACCGACGGATGCCACCACCAAATACATAAACAGGCCAGTGATGGAATTCACATGATTATCAATTCAATGTTTTTAACAAGAATCCATGGATTAGCCTGATATTGTTAGGACATCTTGCTCTTCTTTTCAAACTGGTACTATATGATATGGAAATTAATACTAATAAATGTAAATGACTAAGACTTCATGTCAAATCAGAAAGTGTAGGATTAGGTGACAGTCTCTGGTGGGAAGCACAAAATGTTGATCACAGTCACTGTGTTATTGATCAGCTTACCAGTGTTTCTAAATATTCTAGAACTGTGTCAACATGCAGTGTGATGGAAACACCTGGCGAGGTTATAGAGCAGAAAATTGTGATTCGTGATTATAGCTTTACTCCAGATGCAGCACAACTCTGAAATTCTTCTCCAGATGGCCACAAAACCAGAAAGAAAAGAACGGCAGCACAATCATCAATCCTCAAATCCCTCCTCCCCTCACAAAAAAAAGAACAAAAATGGAACGGGCACTTTGATCCCAAATCCACCTCCCCTGCAGACAAAAAATGAATGAGAAAGATCAGGAAAAAACGCAGAATACAAAAAAATAAGACTAAACAGAAGTCCACAGTCCAAGTCATATCCAAAAAGCAGAAAACCTGGACAACCTTCTCCTTTTTCATAGCAGAGCGACCTCGTTGGCAATTTAAAAAGCAGTCTCCCCTCTCCATAGCAGAGTGATCTCTCCAGCGACAGTCATCCCAAAGCAATAAAAAGGCAGGCAGCCTTTCTCTCTCATTGCTTTAATCAGCAAACAATGGAAAACTGTTTGCAAAATCGAATCGAGCATCAGCTCTCAGCCTTCTCGACATGAGGTTCCCACAATTTGCCTCTGCCTCCTAGAATCCCCTCAGAGAGTGCAGACACCCAAATGATCTCCAAACTGCAAATCACAGATTCCCAACAGTTCCAGAATCACGTTCAAGATTAAAACAAATGTAAAAGACATAAAAAACATGAAATATATGGTTTTATGATCTATCCAGAAGATGTTGGCTAAGCAATATCCTTGAAGACCTACCGTCCTTCTCATCAAAGTGCTCTTGGGGTTATATATAAGCCTGATGGATGGACTTGAGAAGGAACCTACAGGGTCTGTGCTGCTGCCTATATTCTTTCTTGGGTGGTCATGTATATGGGAGGTACATGTACATGGAGTTGCATAGGAAACTACAGTGCATTTGTAGGTGGCACTCGCTGCAGATACTTTGGAATAGATGCATAGCGACTGGACAGATTATCAATTAACTTGGCTGGTTAGTTCTGGCAGTTGTTAGCCACAAGCAAAAAGTTACAGGACCCACACCACCATTTTCAGGAACAGTAATCACCCCTCAACCAAAGGAGATAACTTCATTTGCTCCATCACTGAAATGCTCCCCACAACCTATAGACTCACTTTCAAAGACTCTTCATCTCATGTTCTCAATATTTGTTGCTTATTTATTTATTACTTCTTTCTTTTTGTATTTGCACAGTTTGTTGTCTTTTACACACTGGTTGAATTCCCAGTTGGTGTGGTCTTTTGTTGACACTATTATGGATTTATTGAGCATGCACACAAGAAAACAAATCTCAGGCATGTATCTGGTAACATATACATAGATAATAAAATTGCTTTGAACAGCCTACCCATAAATAGCTCTTACTACATGCAGGTGTGGTCTTCCATTTGTTGAGGAGATGTAACTGTCCTTCCATTTAGGGGTGATTCATTTAAGTCCATTTGTTGATGAGATACAAGTACAGAATATGTACCCTTGCAGAGCAGAGGGAGTAATTCAGATGATCCTTAGTCCAAGTTGGTTAGTGGAAAGTCGCACATGTTTAAGGATTTCAAAAGCAGTTGGTTCTAGGTTAAAATGCTGCAAAAACATTTTTCTAACGTGTTTCTTTAAAACCCGCAGTCATTTCCTGGACGGGTTTACAACAAGTACCTCACTGTGATTATCCACCTTCGTGAAGTTACTTGCTCCACACTGAAGGCTGATGCACTTAAGTATGAAATGAAGGAGCAGGCCTGGACTGCTTTACAGGTGTTTTCTAAAGGTTACTGCAACACTGCAATTTATCATCTGCCACTGTATCAAGGAGCTCCTACTCAGGTATGAATTTTTTTGTATGTATAAATACACAGCACGGAACATCACATCACAATTACTGATGGCCTCAAGATGTAGATTTAGTTCAGTTCATTTGATTTACTTCCTTGGATATTTGTACCAGCATGACCACTGCAAAAGGAATGGTCAGGAGTGATAAATGGAAAACCAAAACTTCAGAAGTTTTGGGCAATCCAGGCCAAGCTTCACTGTTTAAATTCTACCTGGTATCCAGATTGCAAATTAGAGATAGGGACCTAGATGAATAGAACTGCAGGAGGAATATAGATTCCTCCCAGTTCCCATAGCTATGCCTCCTAGATGATCTGTCCACTGTAAATTATCCCATAATGTCAGTAAGAAACAAGTCTAGGGGCAATTGCAGAGAAATTGAGGAATGAAACCAAAGTATTACTTTGGTGAGAGCTGGAAGATACCCGATGAGTCAAATGACCTTGCTACTACAAGTACTAATGGTTCAGGACAGATTAAATCCTTTCAGCACCAACTGCACCACTGAAGAATTAGAGCAGCTCAGGAACTCCTATAAAGAGAATTAAGATATTTTATAATTCTCTTACTAAGAAATTAAATTTGTGAACAATTGAATATTTTAAAATCATTGCCACTGTGATTCCTTAAGGAATCCCAAGAACATTATGAAAGGCTGTAAAATCTTCAAGTTATGCTGTAAAACATATCGAACATTAAAGAAAAACATCAACCTTTGTAGTCTGATGTCAATTAAAACATTCCCTAGAACTCAAACTCAGTAACTTACCTTTAAAAAAAAGTTCTGTAACTGTTTGTATGATAAAAAGTTAGTTTCATTTTGCATGGCCACAATTAATTAGTATTGTCACTCTGGCATCCCCAAGAAAAGTGCAACACAGCATAAGCCCATAAACAGTATTAATTAACCTCCAGTACCTTACCTAGAAAGCTTAAAAACCTCTCCAGTGCCAAACTGTACATGATCTACTTTACCATTTCAAAAAAGAACGATGTTTACAAACTGTGAGAATTCTTCTTTCCACATCCCCGTCCCCATATAAAATCCTCTGTATTCGATTCACTAAGTTTGTTTCCCAACTGTTATCCTCATTTATGCAAAAATGAAATTTATCAAAGTACATATAAAATAAAAGGATCTAGAATAGACTCTTCTTCAACTTCCAGCCGGGTACAGATATTAATTTTCACCAACATTTTGATGACCAACTTCGCCATCTTTATCAGGGATGATCCTAGACGTGGCTAGTTTGGTAGTTAGGTCTCCCCAGTCATCCATCCCTCCTGATTGGTTAGTACTCAACTTATCAGGTTTTCACTGTCTGACCTTGTTTACAATTGAATTCCAGTTTTACTTGGAGTGAGGCATTTGTCTTTGTTAAAATTCTTATTCTCTGGTTTTATTTCAATGGCTTCCTTTACCAGGCAGTTCCAAAAGCCATTGGTGCAGCACTGTAGTCTTCTGTCAAAGTCAATCCTATGGCTATTGCGAATGCAATGCTCTGCTAACGCTGATTTCTCCGGGTAACACAAATGGATACACCTCCTTCGCTCCTTGATGTGGTTGGAAGGATTGCCATAATCCTGAAGAAATACCAGATGAATACCATCCACAATACCAAGCTCAAATCACAGTTTACAAGGGTCAAAGATGACGAAGGACTCAGGACAGCCGGCATTTACAGGATTGCCTGTGAATGCAGAACAACGTATATTGGGCAGATGGGCGCTCAGTGGAAACTCACTTCAAGGAGCATAGGAGGTGGGTCTGGTAGGGTTACCCGGAGAAATTGGCGATAGCACAGCATTGCATTCGCAGTGGCTGTGGGATTGATTTCAATGGTACAAAACTACTGTGCTGTGCCAATGGCTTTTGAAGGAAGTCATTGAATAAGACTCGAGAAAAAGTATTTCAACAAAGATGAAGGTCTTGCTCTACGTAATAACTGGATTCGATTGTAAACAAGGTGGGACAGCAGAAACCTGATTGGTTGAGCACTAGCCAATCAGGAGGGATGGATGGCAGGGGTATAAATGCCACCAGACTAGACATACCCGGGCATCATCCCTGATGAAGGTGGCAGAGTTTGTCATTGAAATGCTGGTTAAAATCGACACCTGTACCTGGTTGGAAGCCCAAGAAGATTTTATTCTGAAGTACATGTATGTCTCCATATTCTATGCTGAGATTCATTTTCTTGCGGTCATTCAAACTAAATGTAAAGAAACACAATAGAATCAATGAACAACTGCACACAAAGCCAAACAACCAATGTGTAAAAGACAACAAATTGTGCAAATCCAAAAAAACCCCCAAAATAATAATGATGAAATAAATACATAAACATTGAGAGCATGAGTTGTAGAGTCCTTGAAACAGGCCATAGATTGTGCAACCAGTTCAGTGTTAGGGTGAGTGAAGTTTATATTCTCTGGTTCAGAAGCCTGATGAGTCAGGGTAATAACTGTTCCTGAACCTGGTGGCAAGGCTCCCTGTAGCAGCAGCAAGAAGAGAGCATGACCTGGATGGACACTGCTTTCCTGCAACAGCACTCTGTGTGGACATGCACAATAGCGGGGAGGGTTGACAGACCGGGCTGTAACCACTACTTTCCAATTCACATTATACTTGCAGTTGTAGGTATAGGCTCTAGCTTTCCAGCTAGTGCCTGGACTACCATTCTGGACAAGCAGTGCATCCTCATCTCTCACTATTTAACATAAATAATGAGTGTAGAAATCCAGATTGGGTTTATAATTGCCAGCTGTTGCTCTAATATTTTTGCCTGGAATGGATCAAAATACCATAAATGCCTACTAACACGTGGCTAGAGCAATAGCATGAACTCTGCATGATGAAATTCACTTTCTCCCTAAGTCCTGATTCTAATGCTCTTCATCTTTTCTTTCATTCAGGATGTCTTGGCTGCATTAGCAAAGGGAGACTGTCAGAGTATCCTGGATGACCTTGTACATAAGAATACTGTAAGTGTCATGAGAAAAATAAGGGACGTTTAGTTTGAAATGCAATTCCCTTAAATGTATTTTCATGCATAGATTTTACGGCTGAGGGGTGCATCAGTGCTTGTCCGTATTGCAGATGGAAGAAGGGACGAAGAGCTGGCAAGATATTCTGAACGTGTAAGCACAGAGTTTATTCTATTTCAGTATTACTTCCTTTTTCTATTGCTTCTCAGCCTTAGAACATTTAAAAGCTTCTTATTCTTAGATGAAAATATGCCTTGTAGATTTGGTCATTCTCAGTCCTACAGCACTGATAGATTCTTCTCAAACGAGACTTGCAATGCTAATATTGAGATTAAACTTTTACTTTACAGAAGTTAACAGTAGCAGGCCAACAAGCTTAGTCATTTAAATAAGTGATGGACAACCATCTTCAATCTACTTATCATCTTTATCTTCCATATTAAAATATTCATATACTGAACTTTTAGCAAGTGTGGTTCTGGTTACATTGAAATTTATCTTAGACACATGTATAGTTTTTCCAGCAGGTTCTAATTATTCCTTTTCTCTTAAAGTATATCAATAGATCATATTTGTCATCTGAGCTCATCGAACAGTATGAACCAGAACCCAGTAATGTGTTATTGAGGCAGCTGATTCCTGCTGGCCTGTCTGTGGGAGAGTTCAAAACACAGTTATCTCAGAAATTCAGAGAGGTATGAAGATTAATTTCCATGTTGACAAGTTTTCTAATCTAGAGTGATGTACCTTTTTTTCCCTTTGCTTGTTCTCAATGGAAGAATGAAAACAAAGGACATTCAAAGTCAGATTTATTATCACTGATAATCTGTCATAAAACTTGTTGCTTTGCAGCAGTACAATCCAATGCATAAAAACTACTATGTTACAATAAGAAATATAAAAAGTGCAAAATTGTCAAGTATTGTTCATGGACCCTTAAGAAATCTGATGGCAGAGGGGAAGGAGCTGTTGCTGAATTATAGTGTGCATCATCAGGCTCCTTGTGGTGGTAGTGAGAAGAGGGCATGTCCTGGTTAGTGGGGGTCCTTAATGATGGATGTTGCCTTTGAGGCATTGCTTTTACTGCCCATGAAGTTGGCTGAGCCTACAACCTTCAGCAGCTTCTTCTGATCCTGGACCTTGGCACCTCCATACAAAATTGTTGGTACTGAAGAGGCACAATGCCTCAACATCCTCAATCTAGATTTCCTTATGAGACGGAGAACCAAAGTAATGAGCTTGTCAAGCTTATAGCATTGCCAATTGAATGGTGAGGATTCTGCACTCTACAGGGAAAGCAAAGATACTTGACTACTTGCTTTAATAATTCATAAGTGTAAAATAGTGATTCAAACTTTCTATTCCAAATCCAACATCCATGAAATTTCTCACCCTTGGTGCAAACTACTTTTGTTGAATGTAGGCCAGATTGACCAAGTCTAACAATTCTTGGGAATTTCTTCATCTACCCTTACTGTCCCCAATGGAAGTATTTCCTCACCATCATTTTAGCTGCACATGTTAACTAAATTCTGAACTATCCTCAGAAATAAATTTCACTTTACTAGCCCTGAATTTGCACAACAAAATGCCTGTCTTATGAGGATAGGCTGAGCAAGCTAAGGCTTTTCTCCCCCTCTTTGGAGTGAAAGAGGATGAGAGGTGACTTCATAGAAGATGTACATAACAGGCATAGATCGAGTGAGTAGCCAAAGATGTTCTTCATGGCAGAAACAGCTAATGCCCGTGATCATCATTTTAAGATGACTGGAGGGAAGTATGGAGGAGGGAGAGGGAAGTTGTTCTTTATCACAGAGTGGTGGATGCATGAAACATGCAGCAAAGTGTGATGGAAGATGCAGATATATCAGGGACATTTGGGCATTTAAGGCTACTCAAGTGTGTAGGGTTCTATTGATTGTAAGAGGTTAAAAGGTTGGCAAAACATCATGGATGAAGGGCCTGTACTGTGCTCTAATATTCTGTTCTAAAAATCGCAACTATAAGATTGCACCAGAAAGTGATGACACTTTGGTAGTAATGTACAGTACAACATTAAGCAGGCACCAGAGGAGCTGAGCACTGATCAGCTGTCATGAAACAACAAACCCTAATGCCTTCCCTATCATCGTGGGGGATTTCAACCAAGCCAGCTTATAGAAGAACTACCACCAACATATCACTTGTGGAACCAGAGGAGCCAAACCACTTGACCACTTACATCAACATCACGAACACTTAGTGCCGTACCCCGCCTGCACTTTGTGAAGTCCAGTTACCTGGCTGTGCTTGTAGTCCCGCCGTAGAGTCAGAGACTGAAAACTGCAGCAGCAGTGGTGAGGACCAAGAAGGTATGGTCAAGGGGAGGTGGTAGAGTGCTTAGAGGACTGCTTTGAATTGGTGGACTGGACAATATTCAGGGATTCATCTACTAATCTAAATGAATACGCCAGTTGTCATCAACTTCATCAAGATCTCTGTGGTAAGTGTGTGCATTCGAAAATATACCAAACCTACCCACACCAAAAGCCAAGGATGAACCTGGAGATTTCAGTTTGATGAGGGCTAGATCTGTCATATTCAAGACTGGTGATCCAGAACTATACAAACAGTCCAGATATGATCAGAAGGCTATATTCAGAGCAAAAAACCCAATTGCAATTGAAGTTAGACGGAATCAAATGCACAGCAGCTTTGGCAGGGTTTGCAGGCCATTACTTCCTATAAAGCAAAGCTAACATCATGAATGGCAGAGATGCTTCACTCCCATATGAGCTCAATGTCTTTAATGCATGCTTTGAAAAGGGAGAATAAAATAACACCTGTGCAAATCCCAGCAACATTCTTTGGTGTTGCAATGTCTAAGACCCAAGCTTCAAACCTCCTGTGCCCCTAGATCCTTGATTTTCTCACTTGTAGACCCCAGTCAGTTATCTCCTCCATAATTACCATCAGAGCAGATGCACTCAGGGGGCTATGTGCTTAGCCTCTGATGGACTCACTTTATACTTATGACTGCGAGACTAAGCACAACTCCAATGCCATATTTGTCACTGGCTGAATCAAAGGTGGTGACAAGTCAGCAGATAGGAAGGACATTGAATATCTGGCTGAATAGTGCCACGCAAACCATCTCTCACTCAATACCAATGGAGGTCGATAGTCAGTCCTCATCAGGGAAATCAGAGGTGTAGAGGGTCAGCAACTAAGTTCCTTGGCGTTATCACTTCAGAGGACTGTCCTGGGTTCAGCACACAAGTACCATTACAAAAAGTACATAGCAGCGCCTCGACTTTCTTTGATGTTTGCAAAGATTCAGCATGTCATCTAAAATTCTGACAAGCTTCTATAGATGTGTGGTGGAGAGTATACTGACTGGTTGTGTTGTTGCCTGGTATGAAAATCCTATAAAATGTAGTGGGTATAGCCCTTTCCATCTGAGTACATCCACAAGGAGTGGTGTCACAGGAAAGCAGCATCCATTATTAAGGGCTCCTACTGTTCAGGCTATACTCTTGTCACTGCTGCCATCAGGAAGGGGTTACCACCAGGTTCAGGAACTGTTGTTGCCCCTCAATCATCAGGCTCTTAAACCGGGGGGTACAACTTCATTTACCCTAACCCGTTCCCAAAAAACTATGTTCTCACTTTTAAAGACTCTTCACCCCATGCTCTTGATATTTATTGCTTATTTATTATTACTGCTACTTAGGGTTCTTTGGTGTTTGCAGTTTGTCTCTTGCATTTCCTGTCCATCTTGTGCGATTTTTCCATTGATTCTATTGTTCCTTTTATTGTCCCACAAGAAAATGAATCTCAGGGTTGTATGTCGTAATATATTGGGTAGTAAATTTACTTTGAACTTTGATGTTACCTTGTGGGGTCCTCATTATTCACAACAGTGAAGATTTTGTATTTCTGACTGACCTCCATTTAGGGATTGCAAATACTGAGTTTTTCTGAGCAACTGTCCACAGCGTCTTCTGCAATCCAGGTGCCACAAGGGGAATCCAACTTTGTACCTCATCCACAAAATAAGCCAGAGGTTGTGGCTTGGCAAACTGCTAGAATGAGGCTCTTTAAGCCACCTGCTTTTCAATGTCTGATCTTAGCCTCATGTCCATTTTCTTGACAGTTTTCAATTATTCTTGAGTCACTTCAAATACCTCTAATTCAATTACTCATCAGTAGGATACACTGGTGCAGCTAAAGTGTTTTCCCTTTTTTGCTTCTCTTCATTGATTAGATTTGCATCTCAAAACTGGTTTTCTTTATTGGAGGTGAATTAATATCACTGCAGGTATACCCAGACCTGTTTGCAAATGACTTGTCTCCTGCTTTCCAAAAGACTTTCTATCCACAAGTCAGCGTGATCTACAGTACTGTGCAAAAGGCTTGGGCATATACAGCCAGACTTTGCACATTTCCGTGAATGGGAAGCAGAGAGAGTTTATAAATCTGGCAGGAGCAAAGGATGCTCAAAATGGCAAAGATGGAGTACTCTAGGAGGGGTGTGGGACACTCAGCCCTGAGACATCAGGCAAGGTCATGATGCATGTATTCATTACAGTTTCTTTGATGATTCCCACTCCTCTCCTTTTTCACTACTATGATTCTCCTCTCCCTGACCTGGAATCAGGTTTATCATTACTCATTCTCATGTAGTTTGTTTTTTTGTGGCAGCAGTACAGTGCAATGCATAAAATTAGTAAGAAAGAATCAGAAATATACAGCACACCAACAGGACCTACAAGCTATCTAGTCCATTTATACTGCCTACTTCTGTCAAACTGCACCTGGATCCCTGCCACCCCTGTAAATCCAAACCTCTCATTCCCCTTTCATCTATGATCTCTAGTTGTAGTCCCATCCCACATCAGTGGAAAAAGCCTGCATGCATTCACCCTATTTTGTATACCCCTACAAAATCTATTCAATTTTCTACCTTCCAAGGAATAGTCCTAACCTATTCAAATTTTCCTCTAGTCTCAGCAATATTAAACATTTTCTCTGTACTCTTAACCTTATTTATATTTTTCCTGTAGTTCGGTGATTTAAACTGCATACAATACTCCAAATTAGTCCTCAAAGTTTTATACCTCTTCCACATCCCATCCACTATACTTTGATTTATGAAGGCCAATGTTCAAAAACTTCCTTTACAACCCTATCAACCTGTGCCACCACTTTCAATGAACTATGCACCTGTATTACCAGATCCCTTTGTTCTACCACACTCCTCAGTGCCCTACCATTCACTATGAGAGACCTACCCTGGTCATTCCTATCAAAATGCAACTTGTTAAAAACAACAGACTCAACACCAATCTGTAGCACTCCACTGATCACAGGCCTCCAGTCAGACAGACAACCATCTACCTGCACTCTCTGGCTTCTCCCACATCTAATTTACTACCTCATTTCGAATGCCGAGTGACTGAACCTTCTTGACCAACTTCCCATGCAGGATGTTGTCACATGCCTTAAGTCCAGTAGATAACATCCACTGCCTTGCCTTCATCAACCAATATCCAGTGTTGTTGAGAGGAAATGGCCATAGGGGTACACTGCATTCATTGTTTTACCCCATCTTTCCCCTTGTCCTTCAGTTACCTGTGTCTTGCACTTTAGGTGCATCTCCATCTCATCACACCCTCAGCCTCACAAATGATCAGGAATTCATCCAGTTCCAGCTGCAGCTGGACATGCTTTTCAGTTGTAGTCATCTTGTCAGGGAAACTGGTGACCTCCCTGCCTTCCCACATCCTGCAAGAGCATTCAACTATTTTTCCTGGCATCCCCACTGTTCACACAAGCATCTCCTTTCTAAAGCCTCAAAGCTATCAAATAACCACCAACACTCTCCACTCCAATGATGGCCGTACCACTTGC
Source organism: Hypanus sabinus (assembly GCF_030144855.1). NCBI lineage: Eukaryota > Metazoa > Chordata > Chondrichthyes > Myliobatiformes > Dasyatidae > Hypanus > Hypanus sabinus. Next base: position 39,763,341 of record NC_082716.1, on the reverse strand, counting down.
CCCTGGCCTTATTTTAATTTGCTCTTGCCTATCAATCCTAATTGACAACTGCTCAAAACACAAATCTGCCATGAATCAATGCTTTGTGTACTCAACTGACGAATCGGCGTGAGCCACATATTCTCATGCTTTGGATTACTGTTTGGCTGCTATGCAAGTCTTATACACCCTAGCTATACATGGTTAAGATTTTTGTACAGTACTATAGAATACTCTCCACTACCTGGATAAATGCAACTCAACAAGCCAAATGCCATCCAGAACAAATGAGCCCACCTGTTTGGGCATTAACCACCCAAATCAAATAATTTCCTCTGCAAAGTAGTGTCTGCAAGATAAAAAAAATCCTGAAAATTGCAGTTACTTACATACTTATCTTCCCCAACTTCCTCTCACCTACCAGGATATACTAACTACCACCTCCATTCAAACTTAATACAGCTGGTTATTGGTCCAAATCTCTCAATTACTGAACAAGGAATTAGTAATCTCACCAGGACTATAGGGCTTTCAAATCGTTCATCTCCTTTAGAAGCAGTCACTGATTGATAAGATGCTGGCCTTGTCAGGAATGTTCCGAGCTGCAAAAATAAAACAAACTCTATCTCTACCTTGTATACCACCACAGCTCAGTAGAAAATTATAAAGTTTCAATCCTGAAGGATAATTTCATTATTTAAGGCTCCTTAAGGTTGTTATAGGTGGTAGTGGGGATAAGCTCTCACTACTTATTAAATGCTCCCAATGTTTAGCATCTCAAATAGCCTCTGACAACCAAGTCCAACTCCTGAACTTTGTGTGGCTTAGCTACTGAACCTGGTAGAAATGTTTCTACTGACAGAAGAAAGGGTAAGGGCAGTTACTGGTGCCTTACAACCAATCACTTCAGGCCTTTGGGGCTCATCAACCATGGTTGGCAGCTCACCTAGGAAAACAAAAACTCTGATCTCAAACCTCCACTGCCTTGTGACTATACCATCTCACTGGGGTGGCTTTGGGAATAAACAGAGGGAAAAATCTGGAGCTGGAGCCCCTAAGGCAGTCTCATCTTGAGTTCAATGCGGACAGGCAGCTCCTGGTGCCAAACTGAATAGCAGTGACCAATACCTTTAGAGTCATCAGCTGTATGGGGAGGGGCAGCCTGCTGCAATGGCAACAGCTTGCTCTCCATATCACACAAAAAAAAAATGGGGATTTATCCCTGTGGCAGAATATTCAAATTACTTCCTCACACCCCGATTCCAGAGACCATTCATGGAATAAAAGGTAACTTCTGGAACCATTAATGCTGCCCTCACCTGCATCTATGTGCTCATCCCATCTACCTGGCATCTTAACAGTGATAGAGCTCCTCAGCCGCACCTACTACCCCATAAGCCTCCACATCCAATACATCATTCTCTGCAACTTGTGCATCTTTACCTCCCATCCACTCTGCAGACTGCTCCCCATGATTCCCTTATCTATTTGTCTCTCCCCACTAATCATCCTCCTGGCACTTATCCCTGCAAGTGGCCAAAGTGCTGCACCTACCCATTTGCCTTCTCCCTCATGTTCAATCAGGGTCCCAAACAGTCCTAGGTGAGGCAACACCTTGCCTGTAAATCTGTTGGGGTCATCTGGTGCTCCTGATGCAGCCTCCTCTACATTGGACAGACCAGTAATAATTTAGGGGACCGATTAATCGAACACGACCTGCCAAAAGTGGAACTTCTCGGTGGCAGAACGTTTTAATTCTGATTCCCATTCCTGTTGACAAGTCAGAACATGGCCTCCTTTTGTGCCATGGTGAGGTCACACAGAGGGTAGAGCCATAACTCCTTGTATCGTGGGTAGCCTCCGACCTCCTGGCACTTTGAATGTACAAAGTGGTTTTAACTTCTGAAAAAAAAAACTGTCATCAACCATTTCAAACATGACAATTAAGTGAAACTGCTGCCAATTTCCTACAAAATGTGTTCACTGACCTGCCTTTCCATATCATTCTAAACTAGATGGTGTTATTTGGCCAATTTCATCCTCAAGCAGTCATCCACTAGTTCAGAAAGAGTAACTTCCAATTTAACAGGATTCATCATTCCAATGATCTTTTAATGCAAAATATTAGTAAGTGGACAAAACTGCTTAAAAATGGAGTGAACAAACAAGAACATTGCAGGGATCAAGTTAATAATCAATAGTTGCAAAAACGTTTATACCAGGGAATTTAGAAATATACAGCAATTAACTATTATAATTTTCCCTAACATCATTCCATACATAAATCAAGTCAGATCATTTCATAACCAATTAATGGACTGCTAAGTCTTACAAAAGGAAGCTACATGTTGTAAGTTATGCAATGATAGGCTATTGCTCTCTTCCTAACACCATTTTTGAACTCTGCAGCTCATGTCAAGTTGAAGACAAGGTCTCCACAGGTCGATTCATACCAGAGGACCAACAAGCATCAGCCAGAAACCAAGCCAATAATATTGCAAGGGACAAATTACCCAACTTGTGAAAGATAAACCTACTTTCAAAAAAAAAAAATAAATCATTGGGAAAGACACTACATAATGGAAACCACAAAGAAAACAAGGTAAATAAAGTTGAAAATAAAAGATTAACTGAGTAGGTTACTTTTGTTTTTTGGATAACCTTGGCCGTAAAGTGGGACTTAGTGTCATGTAATAGGCATCTGAGTTTGGAGTAGGATTTTGAGACACAGAGAAGAGCACCTGAACTCTTGTATAGGTACTGAAGCAAAAAAAAAAGATTTAGGATCTGTATGAAATTCACTTAAATTGATCCCATAATTCAACATTATGTAAAGTCTATTGTTTGCAGACATCTCAACCAAATACCTATGCACCCAATTCAAGTAGCAAAATGGACAGTGCTTAAGAACAAGCAACTTGAATTTTAGCAACTACAAATTTAACCAACTGGAATAAGCAACAGACCATCTACAAATTAAACTGAACCTAATGTTTTTAAATCTGCTCTTGTCTATTGCTCACATTTTGGCCGAGTACCCTTACTATTGGAGAATTCAGATTTTCATGTAGCTCTACTTTTATATTTGTAGATGGCAATATCAAACTGTAGAACAGTGCAGGGAAAGAAAACCACCAAGAAAGCTAATCATTCCAGCTCTTTGTAACCCTCATACTCAGACTTACTGAACACTGAAGTTACTGCACATCCCAAGACTAGAATTCTTAGCAGCATGTGGCTGCCATATTGAAAAACGTAATTACAAACTGAACATATTCAGATGTAAGATAATCCCATATCCTTTACCATTTCAGAGATATATATTAACTGGCCAAGAACTTTTTTGCCAGATAAAGCATCCATTGTATGATTGGCCATTATTCCAAACAAACTGGAATACAACTTAATACTGACTTCCTGGTGACAATAGTAAGCTAAATGATATTTTGTATTCAAGTTATTACAAAGTGTTGGAGGCCAGGGCCAAAAACACTTAAAGCTCAAAGTTTAGGTACCCAAAGCGGTTAACTGAGACCCAAATTTGCAAATGACATCTTTATTGAAGATTTCCACAATGTTACAAAAAGTTCAAAAAGCCAATCAAAAATACATTATATACAAAAACAGTCCTGTATGTGGTGGAGTATGCCAACTATCTAAATATTAACTTGTACTTTGAGCTTCTGGGTCAGATTTCTTTGAAGCAATTTCTTCTGACTGAAAAGAAGAAAAAGTAATTAACTATTTTGCACATAACAGACCACAAGCTTTTACAGTCAGTCATACCAGTTCACAGGTTATTGCAAATACAAGTCATTGCCAGTTGCGAATTCAGTTTTCCACCTAAAATTTCAAACATACTTTGTATGTATGTATATGTGTGTGTAAGTACATATATACACACACACCATGCTTTTGACACTTGATTGAAGAAATGGAAAATCTTGATGCTCATTAATGTATAGAAGTGACTCCAGAGGGGGAAAAAACTCAAAATACACACCATATAGTGGGAAAGATCTTCTCATTATTAGATATGCACATAAGATTTGTTTACCAAAATGCATGGGTAGCATGTTACTAAGTCAATTCCCTCCACATTGACATGTTATAATTTAATAAGCCCATCCTTCTTGGTAAAATGTAGACTACATTGTACATACAGTATGTTGTACCCAATAGCAGAAGCTTAAGAAAAAGTTAACGTTGAGTCAGAATACCCCAAATACAAACGACACCACAGTAATACTATAAAGTCACGTGTCATCTTTGAGATAAAGATGAGATTAAAGCTCCAGCCAACTATGACATTTTGATTTTAAGTATTATTGTTTTGGCATATACTTGTTTCAAAACAGTTTTGATTTTCAGATAATTGATCATTATCACGATGTAGACAGACAGCTTTCAATATTGCAACAATTTATGGGTGAATATAAAAAATCAAACTAAAGTAATAGAATACAAGAGCAAGAGAAGACAGGTATGAAAATCCAATGATACAAAAACTCACTTCCATTTTCGCAGGAACTCCATTCTTGTCATGGGCATCACCACATCCACCATTCACTGAAGACTCCTCCTGCTTCGCTTTTTTAGGATCCTTAGTGTCCCTCTCAGAGTCTTCTGGCTTCCTCTGTAATGAGGACTTGAGAATTGTAAATATTTTTACTTAAACATTCGATACACATTAATATTGCCACGTGATTACAAACTGCCATTTTTTTTCCCTTGTATTTTCAATACAGGAACTTTATAGATGCCATGAAAAAAAAACAAGAAAATTTTATTCTACAATTTCACAAGTTAGCCACACAGTCCTTCAGTTAGCTTTTTAACAAATTATTTATTCAGGCAATTTGGTTTTCTGTATATTTGATAAGAAGGAAAATGTCAAATTCAGGGATTTACTTACAAAGGCAAGTTATCACAACTATTCAATTACTTAGGTGTGAGCAATAACTCAATTTTACTTTATTAACCAGATTTCCACGAGACTAGATGTGGAGAAATTAAAGTACCTCCCTTAACTGAACTGAGAAAATAGGGGGCTGGGCAGGAGTAATGAATCTTCACAGCCAACCTTAAGTACAGATGAGTGTTTTCAAGTGCCTAAAAATGGCATAGTTAAAAAATGAAATTTACTACATCCATCCTCTAGTCTCTCCACATCCACTGGCAAGCTAAAACCCCCTTTTCTAAAACTAATGTATATTTAAGCATTGGTGGCAAACTGGCTGAACAATCCAATTCTTGTATAACAAACTTGTCTAAAATATACAACCATGGCACCGAAAAGTTACAATAATTCCAAAAAGACCAGTTCAAATAATAGACGCACCTTCTTCCTTACTAGGTGAGAGATGTTGGATACAGAATTTGAGCTTGATGTAGGTGCTTCACCCATTTTTCCAGACTGAATCTACAAAATTCAGACAAGTAATATTAACAATCTACCCAAAGAATTACAGAACATTTGTAGTGGAGATATAGTACAAGTACTCACAGCTGACGTTGGAGCACTGTTTGCAATGGTTTCTGTCACCGGAAATGCAGGTGTTCTTGACTAACAAAAGAAATTCATAGTATAAACGGGTAAAGGCAATACAGAAAATAAACTTTGTGAAATTAAGTGACAAAAAAATTGCACTTTAGGAAATAAAGAACAGTAGGATTATTAGGCAAAAAGGTGAACAAACTGCAAATGGTATTGCAATTTAATTACAACTCTAAACAGGATAATTAGGCAAACAGAAGTCATGGCATTTGTAATGGATTCTCTTACAGAACACAAGAACCATGTAAAGTTTTGGTCTGTACTAAGAACAGAAATGTCTGCAAAGAAAATTTGCTTAATGTTGCAACCTTTGAATTATTCAACCTTAAGACAACAGGGTTAAGAAATGAACATGTTCTCAACTGAAGAGAATCCAAAGCCAAGTCACTAATATAAACAGAACCAGTTAAATCCAATAATAAACTGGGAACACAAGACATAAGTGAGGCAAATCAAATGCAGACATGGACAATTGGATTTTTTTTAATATATATACACACACAAAAAGCATATTTGCTGATTAAGAGGCAAACATAAATAGGAAGAGGTTGATGCACAAGGATCAGGTCAATTGGAATAATGACTGGCCTCTTCCCTGGATAATCTTGTCACCAAACATGCCCATCTTTAAATTTAAGATGAACTTCAATGAGATCCTTGCACCTCTCCAGCTCATTCCCACTATAACTGAATGATAAGCCACTGAAGAGCTTCACATCACTCTATTCAGACTATAGTCATGTCAAGCCTTACAGTTAATGAACTGCATACACATACACTGACCAAGGTTTCCTGAAGTGCCTTGGTTGCTTTCCCATCTTTGGATTCTTCTGCATCCTCAATTTTTGCCTTTATTTCTGGTAACAGCTCTTTAAGTTCTTCAACTTCCTGCTTATCTTCAGAAACCGTCTCATTATCTTTTGCTGGCAATTTGCCTTTCTCCTCTGCTTTTTCAATTCTTTCTGTTAACATAGCTGTAAATAAAGCACAAAGCTTAAAAGCCAAAACAGTTCTTCCCCCACATCACCCGGAACAAAATCAAGTGGTTGGTAGCCACATGTTACTCACTCAAAACACAAGTTCTCCAACCAAGGGCAAAATGACATGAACAGAATTTTCTTGCCTACTACTATCCCTTTGGCACATTTTCCCTACTAAAAATCTCTGGCTTCAAGTGGGCATTCAACCTTTTAGGAGAAGTGTCAAAGATTTCTTGATGCAACCAGAAATGTCAAGCTTAGATTGCACACCCTGTATCCTGAGAATAGGACCCTTTTCCAGATGTTAGCTAGTGTGAACTGCTCTATTTTCTGTTTAAATCACCTCATTTCCTGATGAGTATTGACCCATGACATTAACAGCAGATTCTTCTCCTGTGAGTTGCTCCAGCATTTTGTGAATTTTCAATATCTACATAAACTCGTTTACAACCTCCCAATTTCACTTTTTAAGTTAACCTTGCTGATTAATCTCCCAACAGAACAATGCCATCATTCCAACCCTAGAAACAGATTAACGAACTTTGCATTTAGAATCTATTTGGCAAACTAGACACCTCATTAGGCTAGTACCATAATCCCTACTGGAACCATGAAAACCAGCTTCTTTTGACAACAGGTCATAAAATTTAAGTTTGAATGAAAGTTTATTTTCCTTACCTAACCTTTTCTCTATAACACTGAAAGAGTCTTTGAAGTGCTTTAGAGAGAAATCATGTTGATTATTAAAACTGTATGCTAGCCCCAGTTGATAGTGGGTCTCTGCCAGCAGCCGGTTGTGTGGATCAAGGTGTTTTTCCTGAATGGTCAGGCATTCATTAAAATCCTCAATGGCTTGTACATAGTTCTCTGGAACAGAGAAAAATTGCATCAATCAGCAGTTATTATTCTACCCAATGCAATACATGATAAACCTCATGTTCAGCTTGCTCAATGTCAACATTTTTCCAACAAAGACCACAGATTTTTCAACCTACCAGACTCTATTCCCACTTCACCCAACTTCAGGTAAGCCTGTGCCGCACAGAGCTGTATTTCTTTGGTTTCCTGTCTGAAAATTTGACCAAAATTGAGTGATGTAGATTACAAGTAAATTGATTTGTGCAACAAGTACTCAATTCTTAATCAAAACTAAAATTTTAAACTCCAAATACTGAAAATTTACCTTTTGAAGATGATTTTTGCCAGTTCAAGCATTTCCCAAGCTAACTGCAAATTGTCCACCTCTTCACTTTCACCATCCTGTAATAAATAGTTGATTTTTTAAATTCAAGATTAAAATCTCAGATAGATTTTGTAGATAAAGCAGCACACTCACCTTTTCTGTAGTATCTTCATTCTCATCATCACCTTCACTAGCATCTGCTGCATGAGCACCTGGAAATTTTGTAAATTAGGAAGTAGAGCTTAAAATTTGTGATAATAGAAGTTGGCTGTATTATTGGTTGGTCACTTAATTTAGAGAAGTTCTTCAATTAAATTTAACACCTAAACTTTTCTACCCAAGAACTTTCTCCAAAGGATGAAGTGCCAGAATACTGAACAAGCACCACAGCCAGTCTCTGGAAATGTTTTGACCAATTCTTAATCCCATTTTACAAAAGCTCCCAATGCTGCAGAACAAAACAATATTTAACTATGTAACCCACTTTACATGTCCCTGGAAATTACAATCTTAAGACATAAGTGTTAGTCTTTGGCCTTTAATCCATTTGAATCACAAGTTAATGCAAAGTTAAAGCTGCTTGGAATTATTAGACTGTTCCACTAAAGACACAATATACCACACGACTGTTTAAATTAAAAAGAACCAATACACCAGTGATTTGTGACAAAGTTTGCAACTCCCGTGATGTCAGTTTTATCCCAGTGAGGAGTAAGCATTTAAAAAATACCACTTTCCTCCATAGTCTTCATAGTTAGCATCAAGTAGGAAATTTTACAAAAGAATGAAAAGAGATTTGTGCCATTTTACCCCAACTTGTTAGTCAGAACACTTGTCCTTTAATTTATACCTTCACCCTCATCCATTGGTTCCTCACATCCTGTAGTTCCATCCTCTTGCTTGCTATCAGACTTCTCCGTGACTTTGTTTCCTTCACTGTCAGCACCTTTGATGTTCTCTTGTGATGGCTTCTCATTCAATTTGTCTTGAACTTTTTGGGTGTCTTTTTCTAAGGGAAGGCAGATTTTTCTTTCCAGGTCAATTTTACCACTTTCCACTGATGCATCAGTAATTGCCTTCTCATCCCCATCTTCTGGCGCAATAATCTCTTTAGCCGAAATGTTTTTGTCCTCCAGACATTGCTCCACATCTTCCTCTTTAACACCATCACCACTTTCCTGATGAGAACCCACTTCATCCATTGGTTCACTTTTACCATCCTTATCAAGGTCATCCAAAGATCCAGTTTCCATCCTTATTTCACTTTGAGTTGTGTGAAGCTCCTTTGCAAGAGTGTTCACTTTATCAGCTTTCTCTGGAGGATCTGTTTTTTCTTCATGGTCTACATCCTCATCACTAGAAATGTTTTCAACTTGTACATTGGTTTCTGCTGGCTTATTAATCTGTTCTTCAGCTAGTGCTGCATAGACCTGTTCCCTCAATTCTTCCCTCTCTTTTTCTACATGCATTAAGGGAAAAATGCACAAAATTGGAACTCCCAAGACTGGTATGAGCAAATTAAAAAAGTCACAATTGAAAAGGTGATCAAAGTGGAAAAAACAGGATGAGACCATTAAGATATAGGAGCAGAATTACACCATTTGGCCAATGAAGTCTGCTCTGCAATTTCATTGTGGCTGATCATTTTCCCCTCAGCCCTCTCCCAATAACCATTCATGCCCTGATAAATCAAGAGTCTCTCAACTTCTGCCTTGTATATAAAGATATAATTTGGCCTCCACAGCCACCTGCGGCAACAAATTCACCACTACTGGCTGAAGAAATTATCATCGCCATTCAAATGGACACCCCTCTATTCTGTGGCTGTGCCCTCTGCTCGGAGACTCCCGCACTGAGGAAATATCCTCTACACATCCACTCTAGTGAGGCCTTTCAATGTTTCAATGAGGTTCCCTCCCCCCCCCCCCCCCCCCCATTTTTCTAAATTCCAGCAAGTACAGGCCCAGAGCCAAACGGTCCTCATATGACAAGCCTATGACCAACTTTTGAACCCTCTCCATCATCAGAACATTTGGAGTATGGCGAGCACCCAAAACCACTCACAATACTCCAAATTCACCAGCGCCTTCTAAAGCCTTTAACATTATGTCCTTTATTTTATAGTTCAAGAGAAAGTTTGGGAACCCTTTGCAATTATCTGGTTTTCTGCATTAATTATTCACTGTAATCTGATCTTCATCCAAGTCACAACAAATACAATTTGCCTAAACTAATAACACAACCAATTGTACTTTTCATGTCTTTATTGAACAGTTTAATCATTCAGTCCAGGCTGAAAAAAGTGAGTGAACTCCTGTATTTAATAAGTGGTAGAACCTCCTTTAGCAGTAATAACCTCCAAATGTTTCCTGTAGCTGCTGATTAGACTTAAATAGTGAGGTGAAATTTTAGACCATTCCTCCATAAAAAGACTATTTCAGTTCATTAATATTTCTGGGATATTATACCTTGCATGAACAGCTCTCTTCAGGTCATGCCACAGTATTTCAATTGGGTTAAGGTCTGAATTCTGACACAAATTATCTTTTTTGAAACATTTTGTTGTTTATTTACTCGTGCTCTCTGATCATCATCTTGTTGGATCATCCAACTTCCATTAAACTTCAGGTGACAGAATGCTACCTTGATATTCTCCAGTAAAATGTCTGATACAATTTTGAATTCATTGTTCCCTCAACAATTGGAAGCTGTCCAGGCCCCAAGGCAGCAATGCCGCCCCAAAACATGATGCTCCTTTCACCATGTTTCAGTTAGAATGAGATTTTGGTGTTGGTGTGCAGTGCCCTTTTCCTCCAAACAGTACACATTTCTGCCAAGGTCAACATCTGTCTCATCTGTCCACAGAACATTGTTCCAGAAGCATTGTAGAACATCCAGGTGGTCTTTTGAAAATTTGTGCAGCAGTGTTTTCTTTGGAGAGCAGTGGCTTCCTCTGTGGTGTCCTTCCATGAGCACCATTCTTGTTCAGTGTTTTTCCTTACAAGTGGACACAGAGACTTTAGCAAGTTCTAGAGATTTCTGTCAGTCTTTTGCTGTTACCTTTGAGTTTTTTTTTAACTCCTTCAGCATTGTTCATTGTGCTCTTGGTGTGATCTTTGCAGGATGCTCATTCCTAGGGAGAGTAGCAACAGCACTGAATTTCCTTCATTTGTAGGCAATTTCTTTTACTATGGACTGATGAACACTCACGTCTTTAGAAATGCTTTTGTAGTCTTTTCCAACCACTTAACACTACAATTCTTCTTCTAAGGTCCTCTGAAAGTTTGATCGAGGCATAGTACACATAAACAGATCTTTCTTGAGAACAGCAGGCCCTGTCAGTGACCCAACTTTGTCTTTTCTATAGGGCAGGCTACCTCTACAACTCACAACTCTCATATCAATCTCGTGATTGGAACATCAGACTCCAAATAGCTTTGTAGGTCTCAGCCCGAAACATTGACTATACTCTTTTCCATATGCATTGCTTGGATTTCCAGGATTGACTGATTTTCTTTTGATTGTGTGTTATCAGTTTAGGCAGATGGTTAGTCTATTATTGTGGCTTAAATGACGATCAGATCACAGCTTTGAGTAATTAATGGAAAAAACAAACAGGTTAAGGGTTCACAAACTGTATGCTCCAGTCCTCGCAAAATGAATGCTAACATTGCATTTGCCTTTCTCACCAGCGACCGAGCCTTCAAATTAACCTTTAGGGAATCCTGCATGAGGAAGCTCAAGTCCCTTTGCACCTCAGAATTTTGAATTATCTCTATATTTATAAAATAGTCTATACATATTTATTCTACCAAAATGCATGCACTGAAACACTACTAGTCACCGGCAGCCAACCAGAAAAGGCTACTTTTATTCCCACTCGTTGCCTCCCACAAATCAGCCAGTGCTCTATCCACGCTAAAAGCTTTCTTGCAATCCCATGGGCTCTTAACTTGTGCACCAGCCTCATGTGTGGCATCTTGTCAAAGGTCTTCTGAATATCCAAGTACACAAAAAACCACTACTAATTCTCCTTTGTCTATCTAGTTTGTTATTTCTTCAAAAGAATTCTTTCATTTTTGTCAGCAAGATTTTCCCTTCAGGAAACAATGATGACTACAACCTACTTTATCATGTGCTTCCAAGTAGCCCTAAACAACATTCTCAACTATCATCTCCAACATCTTCTAACCACTGAGGTCAGTCTAACTGGCCTATCATTTGCCTTCTGCCTCTCTCTCTTCCTGAAGGGAGAAGTGACAATTGCAATTTTCCAGTCCTCCAGAACCATCTAGAATCTAGTGATTTCTGAAAGATCATTACTAATGCCTTCATAATCTCTTTAATCTCTGCTCGTCTTCCACAGTGCAAACTGATGACAAACCGAATCAGTATTTTACATTTCTCTGTGCCCCCCTCCACCCGATTACTTTTTTTCCCCCAAGCACAATTTTCCATTGGTCTTGTATCTATTTGTTGCCTCTTACTCTTTATATCTGAGGAAGCTTTTGGTATCCTCTAATATTATTGGCCAGCTTACCTTTGTATTCCATCTTTTACCCCCCGACTCACCCCCCCACGTAAAAATTTCATTCTGTTCCTTTTTAAAAGCTTCCCAATCCTCTAACTTTCTGCTAATTTTTGCTCTATTATATGCCTTTTGGCTTTTATGTTGGCTTTGATTTCGCTCATCAGCCAGTTGCATAGTCCTATTTTTAGAATACTCCTTGGGATACTCCTGTGCCTTCCAAATTGCTCCCAGAAATTCCAACCATTACATCCCTGACAGCAATCCCTTCTGATCAACTTTCATGCCTCTGCAATTCCCTTTGGTCCACTGTAATAGTGATACATCTGACTTTGGTTTCTGTCTCTCAAACTGCAGGGCGAATTCTATCATATTATGATCACTGTTCTTTAAGGGTTCCTTTACCTGTCAACTCTATATCAATTCCAGTTCACTGCAACACACCCAAACCAGAATAGCTGATTCCATAATGGACTTAACAATGAGCACTAAAAAGTCACCTCGTAGGTATTCTAGAAATTGCTGCTCTTGCGATTTAGCACCAACCTGATTTTGCCAAACTACCTGCATATTGGAAACATCCCCCCATGACTATTGTAACATTGCTCTTTTGACATGCATTTTCTATCTCCCTTTGTAATTTCTAGCCACATCTTTGCTATTGTTTGGAGGTTTATACATCTTCCATTAGGGAGTTTTAAAACCCTTGCAGTTCCTTAGTTCTAGCCACAATGATTCTACACGTTTCAATTGCACGTCACCTGCAAGGATTTGATTTATTTTTAAACCGACAGAGCCACACCACCCCCTCCATGTGCCTGACCTTTCAATACATGTGTATTCTTGCTTGTTAAGCTCCCAGCTTTCATCTGTAGAGCCACAAATGAGGTAGATTAATAATATGAGATTAGTCAGCAGGTTTTTATAGAAATCGAGAGGCAGAGGTCAACCTACATTTGATTGACTAATACAACCCCATGAAATAAATTTTGGCCAAGCAAGCAAAATGTACATTAACCATTCAATATTTAAAGTTGATTTAATTATAAAATTGTGCCTGTCAGTTAAAAAAATCATTCCACAGAAAAGGAAAGCAAACACTTCCTCTCCAAACTGTGCTCCATGTGGGCCTAGAAACAACGTGTAGCATAAACCAGCTTAAATATCAAACTGAAGCAATTTCTAAACGCTCAAAAAAAATTCTAGGTACCAACCATCTACATTTGCTGCATTTTCTATCTTGGGGCCCTCGGCTGTTGCTGTTTCTTGATCATCTTCATCCTCCTCATCATCATCATCATCATCAGGAACTCCTTGAAGGGCATTGCCAAGCACACCCCTCTCCATTCTGCAAGAGATTAACTGTATTTTGTAGCTCAGATTCCGTAAGATTTTTCTTTCAAATCCCTTTATCCCAAATTCTCTACATCAAGTTGTAACAATACAAGAAAAAAGCTACTGTAACAATCAGACCTACGATTGAGGAACCCAAACAAAGGTGACCCATTTTCCAAACGGAAACAGAAGCAATTTAATCCAGATTGAAACCCAAGCCTCTAAACTTTCTGCTTATTATCTACTTGGTGGCTGATTTTTTTTAAAAAATGAACCTAATGTTTAAAACTGTTGGAACTATGTTATACAAATTGATGTGGGGAAGAAATGAGTGAAAATCCTTAAGCAAAAAATCCACCATGGTTTAAAAAAAAAATGTACAGTCTGCCCTCCTTATCTGCAGGTTCTGCTTGTGCGGATTCAACCAACCACGGATCAGGAAAACATGGAAGTTCTCTCTCCAGCACTCATTGTTTGAGCATGTACAGGCGATTTTTGTCATTTTTCCCTAAAAAACAGTATAACAACTATTTACATTGTATTAGGTATTACAAATAATCTAGAAATGACTTAAAAATACAGGCATTCCCCAGGTTATGAACAAGTTCCGTTCCTGAGTCAGTCTTTAAGTCGGATCGGGTGCACCTGGTATTATGTAGCCTCAGTTACAACAATTAGCTATAATAATTGTAGCTTTCATTGGGGCAGGGCCTTTCAAATGCTCCATTAAAATTGTTCTGATCATTGACCAACTGTAGTCTAACCCTTTTCCAATGACCAATGGCATTTCACCTCTTTCTGATCACTTTATTACTTCCACTTTATTTTCAATCATGATCATAATTACTTTCATGAACAGAAACCCTGCGGATTCAGAGCTATACCAGGTCCTAAAGTACACCGCACTGATATAGGTTAAATAAGGTCCAGAGTTCCGCTGGATCCACACCACATTGAGATAGGTTAAATAAAGGGACTTGAGCATCCGCATTTTTTGGTATCCGCGGGAGTGGGTCCCGGAACCAATCCCCCGTGGGTAAGGAGGACTGACTGTATTTTGATTGCTTTTAACTAACGACATGTTTTGTAATGAGATTTGTTCCATTTTCTTCCCAAATCTTAGTGATCAGATTTGTCAACTAACCTTGCCAACTCTAGAAGAGCTTTTCCATAACAGAAGTAGGCTTCTCCACATTCATCAGCTATTTCTCCATGTGCAGTACTCCTAGTTGTTTTAAAAGGGGAAAAAAGATTACTTTCATGCACAAATCAGAACAGCAAACAAACCCAATAAATACACATTAATAAGATGTCATGAAAGACAACTTGTGCACATATGACCTGTTAAGGCACCTGTCTTGAAACTAAAAACTGAAATGCCACTTTCCATTGGAACTTGCCAGGTAAGCAAGTTTTGGTTAAGTGGAGCAAATAAAGTGTTGCAGTCTTAACACTTCAATACCAGTAATCTCAAAAAAATCTGCTAGTCTGGCAGTAAAGTCCTAAATGTCCCCAACAAGTAGCAGTTTTCCTCTATTCAGGGTCACAAGTTTCAGACAGGTTGTCTATACCTCCTACTGATTCAGTAAAGTAGCCCTCAATCAAATACCCCAATCCATCAGGTAGAAGATACAAAACCCTTAAAAACTAGGCTTAAGGACAGCTTCTATCCTGCTGTCTAAGGGACTCTTGAACAATTCCCTAGTGTGATAAGATGGACTCTTGACCCCAGTCCATCTCACTATGGCCTTGCACCTTATTGTATGTCTGTACTTACTCTAATTCCAACACTGTTAGTGTTTTAACTTGGACAACCTCAATGTACTGTTGTAATTAACTGATTTCATGGTTGGCATTTAGTTTTTCCAGTCTGCCTCCTTACTCATGGCAATAATAAACCAATTTACATCCATGAACTAGCACAATATACTTACAACAGCCTGCATGCATCCTGAAAGGCATTGACAGCTGCTGCAAAGTCTTCCATTACCATGTGCCTTTTGCCTGCCCCAAGTAACTTCATAGCTTCCACACCATCAGTTCTATAAAATAAAAGGTGTTGTTAACTGAGCAAATCTGTTTTTGACAAGGGTTTATCACTTTCACATGCTTAGAACAAGAATATCTACCTTAAAATTGAGAGAAATATCTAGTTTGGCTTTTTAAAAACCCATAAACACAATCTAAAAATAAATGAAACCACAATTACCTTTTCCTCGAAAAAAAAAGCGCAAATCCCAAGGTTCTCAATAGAATTTTTCAGGAGCAATCCATTGTTGGTTATCACTGCCTGAATAGTAACTCATTAGAACAGGGGTTCCCAACTCTTATGCCATGGAGCCTTACTACTAACCAAGGGATCCACAGACCCCAGATTGGGAACCCCTGCATTAGGGCAGCCCACAGTGATGGAGAAAAAAAACTAGACAAACTTTCATATATTTAAATCCCAATATGCACAATAATCCATGAGTGTTTGAGAACTGCGACACTTGCTAAGGAGGTAACTGTTTAAACTTAAAGCACCTGAACAAAATAGATTTGCATTTGGATCCAACAAGATTCGAGTATTTTCTTGTTCTGAAGAGGCTAAAATGTTGGGACAAACCAATTCTGAATTAATGGCTTTCTATTTCAATTCAGAACCTTGCTGTATCTTTATGCCAACATACACAATGCAACCTGATGAACAGAGCGATTACATCTTATGCACTGGTTTGACAATTTCACAGAATGGGACATTTATGGACCCTACCCATGCTCATTCTGAATAGACAGATACAGCATCAAAAATAAACTTCAATAGCTTTTCAAAAGATAAGGAATTTTAAAATGTAATGAGCATTTCTGGATCCAGAGAATCCAGCGAATCTCAAAGCTAACTTCACACTTCTCTAATCCATCTCCAAATTACTTAAACTATGAAGTAAACTGTCACTCAGTATGGGAAAGCTACTGTATACTTTTAAATCCCATTAGATCACCCACTCAACTTCAAACTCAAGGAAATTACAGCAAAACCAGTCTTTCCTTCGTTAAATAGACACCTTTTGACAACATCCTCAAACTCCTCTGACCCATGTCTCTTATCTTTTTGCAACATACCCTTTTGAAGGCATTGACGGTTTCAACAGACCACTCATTCTGACTTTCAGACCAAATAACAAAAAGAATTAAATTAGCACCAGCTGAGCCTGCTCTGCCATACAACATGAACGTAAATAATCTACTTCAACACCATACTTCTTGGAAGAAGATGAGGCACTGTAGTGTAGAGGAGTTTCACCAGAATGTTCTGTGGATGACTTTCTGGAGGCTGGGCTCACTTTCCTTTGAGAAGGCCAAGAGGTGACCTAATTGAAGTTTACAAGATTATTAAGGTATGTAGATTGTTTGGCTCCATACCCCATGGGTGTTGAAAAAAGCTGATGCATGTTTAAAGCAAGGGACAATAGATTCATGGTTTTACACTGAAGAGTACCGATTCATTATAGCATTTTTTCCTCCTGTCCGAACACTCACTTTAAAGGCCGATTTATACTTCTGCGTCAAATGAACACCATAGGTACGGCGTAGCCGCGTAACCTACACTGTACCCTACGCCATAGCCTGATGCGCACCTCTCCAAAAAATGTAACTGCGCGTCACAGCAACGCAGACCACAACTGTAATTGGTCCATTTGGTAGCATTGCATTTCCTCCTGTCTATAAGCATACTGTGCGTACACTGATGCAAAATAAATGGTTGCAGACGGTGAACCAAATCGTCAAATCTATCTGCCGACATCCGAAAATATTTGAAATGCATTTCCTCGTCCATGTCTCAGTGGCCAGACAAGCACAGAAAATTCACTCTCCTTTTGCCTCAATCCGTTCAATGGTCATACATACCACCTCCTCCGACGTCTTCTCTCTTTTCTGCCTCACAGTAATCTCAATAAAAGTAACCCTTGTTCAACATTTATTAGCTCCAACTCCAACTTGATGCGCTCAGTCGCCATTGTTTGAAGTATACGGAGAAACTCTACACAGTGGCATAGAAACCCCACCATCAACTAGCGTTTTGGCGGTGAACTGCAGAGCAACGCAGACACACTAGGTATAAATGCTCACAGCGGCACAGGCTGCTTACGAAGGCTACGGCATAGGCCACTACACAGAAGTACAAATCAGTCTTAATAGACATCTCAGTAACACAAAATGCTGGAGGAACTCAGTAAGTCAGACAGCATTTATGGAAAGGAGTCAGCTGAGACACTTCACCAGGACATGCCGACTCTATTCCTTTACACTGATGCTGCCTGACCTGCTAAGTTCCTCCAGCATTGTGTGTGTTAGTCTAGATTCCTAGCATCTGTTTTCAAAACAGACATCTCAGGCTCCATGCTGTTATGCCAGGAACTCGCATGAACCAGTGCGCTGAGATGCAGGCAATGATAGAGACTGACAGTACACGTTCCATTATCTCCTTGGAATCTGTCACTTCCCCCAACAAACGCTGCACACATGAATAATAAGAAACAAGATGTAAAGAAAGTTTAGAATGTCACAGATCAAAGTATAGTCATGAAACAGTACTAGCTAGGCTGGGGTTTTTCCTTTGGGAAGGAGGAATTCAGAGAAAATGATTAATTGCTTATAATATTATAAAAGACAGTAGAGAGCTAAACCTGGAAGGGTCTTCAGATAGCAGTTGAAGGGCTTACAAAGACAGTTAACATTGGCCAATCTTGCCTTCACTAGTAATGCTCTATCTCAAAAAAATGCAAGGGCAGAGAAGGATCTATTTTCCAAGCATGGAGATTTACAACACTGTCAAAAAAAGAAACAGTTTAAATTAGCTGGATGAGCAGTTGAATTCCTGCAACCAACAAGCCTACAATGGATTTAACATTTTTTAAAATTAGGATGTGAGCCCTTCCTGCTTTATAAGCTGCTGGTGCACTACCACCTTTAGTGAAGCAATTCCAATAACTATGCTGAGGCAAGTTACAGGATTTAGACTTAGTAGTGACGAAGGAACAGGAAGACACATATTCAAGTCAGGAGTTTGTGCTGCTAGAACAGTCCCACTTCATGCTGCCCTTGTCCTCCTGGGTTACAAAGAGCTTTCGTAGCAGTAAGGCAAATGACCAACGCACTTTGACATGGTATATACTGCAGCTAAAGCACAATGGTATAGACTGAATTTTTATAAAGATGGATAGAGGCTATGATGAAAATATATTTAAGTATTATGGAGCTACATGCACCTAGACAGATGGAGACTATACTACCATATGTACCAACATGCATGTTTATTTGCGGTTTTGAGATTAAGGGTCACAAAGTAATGTTATGGCTCTATAAAATTCTAATTAGATTGTTACGTTCAGAATTGGTGCCTCATCATAGGAAGGATGTAGAAAATTTAGAGAGGGCACAGAGAGATTTACCAGGGTGCTGGCTGGAGTAGAGGGCGTGTCTAATGAAGACAAGTTGAGTAAGCTAGGTTTTTTTTCTTTGGAACAAAGGAAGATGAAGGGCGACTTAGAGGTGTAGATGACACAAGGCATAGTTTAAGTGGATAGCCAGTATTTATTCCCCAGAGTGGAAAAGGAAAGTACATCGGGGGGGGGGGGGGGAGAGAAGAGGAAAGAGAGAATGTCAAGAGGCAAATTCTTTTACTTTACATAGTAGCAGGTGCATGGAACACCCAATCAGAATATTAAAACAATGGCAATCTATGTAGGAGGGAAGGGCTAGATCGATATCAGAGCAAGCTAAAAGGTTGGCATTACACCTTGGGCCAAAAGACCTGTACTGTGCTGTAACATTCTATGTTCTACATACAATTTGTGCCTTACAGATGCAGCTTTTCTATCAAGTTATCCATGTTAAGTTACTGTCAGTGATGTTCATGGGATACTTATTTAATGTCAATTTTTTTGAAAGTACAAAATTAATACAGTTCCTTGGGGACAGTGTTTCCCATGGCTGAGGCATCTACAATCAGGGTCAATCTCAAAGCAAGGTGTTCAGTTGTTAATGATTGTTCTTCATCTCAAGACAATGAATTACTGCAGCTCTATCCAAGACCACCCTAGAAGAAAACACAATGCAGATAATTTTTTTCCCTTTAAATATTAAGAATTTGAAGAGATTTGGAGATTGATGTGAAGTGTTGCTAGAGTAAAACAAAAAAAAAGCCATTTTCTTTTTGAGTGGAGTGCTGGCATAAAGGCTGCCGTACTGCTTCTACTTCCCCAAGTTACTTTGGTTGATCAATGTCAAGGTCTTGCTTCAAGGAGACACTGAATGCTTGTTACTGAAAACATAAAAATTAGGTACTGAATCTTTATCACGACTTCAGACATTATAGAATTTCAGTCATTGAGCGAGATGAGACTTACCTAGTGACATCCCAAAGAGTTTCCACAATATTCACAGCAAAAATGAGGACCAACTGAGATTGATCTTGGAGTAGTATAAAAGTTCAGCACAACATCAAGGGCCAAAGGACCTGCACTGAGCTATAATGTTCCAAAATGGTTAAGCCTAGACTGCAGGAATAAATTAACTTCACCATCTTTTGCAATATACAGGACTGCATTTTCACTAAAACCTCTTTACTACTATATATTACAGGTCACCTTGCTGTCAAGGTGTCGGCTGCACTTTGTTTTTTTGTCCATCTTTGGACCAAGCTCATCAAGTCTGAAACTAAATACTGCTTAAAAAACCTCAAAGGACAATGAGCTAGGTTGTTTTTTGGACTGGTTTAAGAGGCATTTGACTTTCTTTTCATGCTATAATCTTCTACTATAACTTTTAATGACCATCTAGAACCATGGAAATTCTATCCAGACCATAGAAATATGCAGGTAACATCTGAACAATAAATACACTACTCCAGACAACTGTCTGGCTAGACCAAATGAACATTGACATGCCTAAGCTATATTCTACAAAGCCCATTTGGTTGCCCCCATTACACAGTCATTTATTCAATTTTATTGGTGGTGGAGCAGAATGATCATATCAGAATACCCCGTTTTAAAATTCATCTAGTCCTTAAGGCAAAGTAATACCCAAAAAGAATAACCATTTTGTATATAGTTGCAAGAAAAAGTTTGTGAACCATTTGCAATTACCTGGTTTTCTGCATTAATTACTCAAAATGTGGTCTGACTAATAGACAAACACAATCTGCCTAAACAAACACAAAAATAACTGTACTTTTCACGTCTTTATTGAACATATTTATTCATTCAGTCCAGGCTAGAAGTAGAATTAACGCTTGTATTTAATAACTGGCAGAACCTCCTCTAAAGTAAAATTTATTATCGGAATACATGCATGGCACCACATACAACCTACAACCCTGAGATTCTTTTGTTAGCAGCAATAACCTCCAAACATTTTGTGTAGCTGCTGATCAGACTTTCACAATGGCAAGGAAGAAATTTTCTTCCTGCATTCCTCCTGTTTCAATTCATCAATATTTCTGGGATACCTTGCATAAACCGCCCTCTTCAGCCCATGCCAAAGCATCTCAATTGGGTTAAGGTCCAAACCATTCCAAATTTTAAAAAAAAATTATTCCGTTGTTGATTTACTCGTGTGTTTTGCATCTTTGTCTTGTTATATCACTCAACTTCTATTAAGCTTCAGACGACAGACCACTACCCTGACACTCTCCTGTCGATATAAAATTGAATTCATTGTTTCCTCAACAACTGCAAGCAGCCCAGGCCCCGAGGCAGCAATGCAGCCCCAAACCATGATGCTCCTTCCACTATGCTTCACAGTAGGGATGAGCTTTTGGTGTTGGTCTGCAGCGCCCTTATTCCTCCAAGCATAGCAGTGTACATTTCTGCCAAAAAGTGCAACTTTTACTTCACCTGTCCAGAGAACATTGTTCCAGAAGCATTATGGAACATCCAGGTAGTCTTTTGCAAACTTCAGATGCACAGCAATGTGTGTGTTTTTTTTAAAAAGGGAGGGCAGTGGTTTTTTCCATGGTGTCATTCCATGAACACCATTCTTGTTCAATGTTTTTCTTATAGTGGACACATGAACAGAGACTATCAAGTTCTAGAGATTTCTGCAGGTCTTTTGTTGTTACCCTTGGGTTGTTTTGAACTCCTTCATTGTGCTCTTGATGTGATTTTTGCAGGGTAGCAACAGTACTGAATTTCTAATGTTTGCATATCATTAGCAGGCAGATTGTGTGTATTATTGTGACTTAGATAAAGAACAGACTACATTTTATGAGCAATTAATGCAGAAAACCAGGAAGTTGCAAAAGTGTTCAAACTTTTTCTTGCAACTGTAAAAGAAAATGTATTATCTTTGTGAAACCTCAACCACTAAATATTGCTACAGTAACTTTGGAAAATGCAGATGTTGGAATCGACAGCAAAACAAACAGCTGGAGAAAATGATTCGACAGACGTGGGAAGGAAAGTACCACCGATGCTTTGAGATAAGACCTTACATCAGAACCAGTCACCAATTCAGACTTCGGTATTAAGGATATTGGGGAATTGGAATTTTAAGTCTCGCTGTTTTTTTTAAAGACTGCAAAGCCACATATCAGAACCTGTAGAGGCATACCGAAGGCAGTGTTCAAAATTAATCTGAATTGCACGATGGTATTGCTTCGCCTTGGTCAGAAACTACAATATCCATATTGGATCACTCACAGATGCAACCAATCAAACTTAGAGCGGATTCAACTGCCAGTTTCACGAGGGGAAAAAAACTTTCAAGCGCAAATGCTAACAATTCCTTTGCTCACGATTTGAATGTTCGGAATAATCGTTACCAGTCGCCCGAAACAGTATCACGCCAACTTCCGCGAACCCATTTTTTTTAAGTTTACGAGATTACACCGCGGCTAGTGAAACGATAACCAGGATGCGTTTTCCAGGCAAAAGAAGAAAGTGTCGGTCATCCGGAATGAAAGTGGGAGGGCACGGATAATAAACGGGGACTTGTACAATGCGGCAGCCCAGCAGAAGCGTTGCATTTAGCGGACTGCTGTCCGAACGGTGACCGTGGCGCCGGCACCGATAAAGCGAGGCAGGGCTGCGGGTGCTCCCCCTTCACTCACCCCTCGGCACTGCCTGCGATGCTGGACGTGGAGGCGCTCGGTTCCTGATCCGCCATTTCAAACGCTCCCTCAGGATCCTGTTCGCTTGCCGCCTATAAATTAAAACGGACTCGCAGGAGCCGAACAGGAAGAATATGTACCGAGCCAACAAACTACTCCGAATATTTCACTGGATTTCTAACCGCTTCAGTTTAAAATATGGCAGCGAAAAAAAGGGCTCTTGTTCCCGCTTTTTATTTACCCCACAACGTCACTTCCGGTTACCTTTCACCTCGGCGCGACTGGCGGGAAAATTAACCCTCGAGGTTCATTTATTCAGACTCTGAAACCTTCGCTGTTATAACATGGCAGCAAAACTAGGAATAATCTCTTCATTGTCTTCAGAATAGGATATTGCTTTTGTTAAATAGGGCTGCGGCAATGATGCCAAAGTTACTTGTGGAAGTAAAAACGAAAATGAGAGACGTAGATGCAAAGAGAAAAAAAAATAGGATGATAAAATTATTAACAATGATTGGTTAGTAAAGTCAAGATATAAAACCAAGAAATATTCTATAAATAAATAAGCAAAAAGAATCTTAAGAGAGTGGAGCTAAAGATGCTGGAAATAAATAATAAAAAAGACAAAGTCGAATTTATTGTCACATGCGTAAGTACGTGTACAGTACACACTGGTGCAAATGAAAACTTCCTTTTAACAGCATCCTAGGTAAAGAGCATCGGTATAGATTCCAAAACCTTTTTGAGTTACCCTCTTGACTCCTAGACCATATACACAGCGCCCCCCCGCAATCTGGCCATTACATAAAAACTAAGCAGAATTGATTAACAGTGAAACAAACTAGGAACTGCAAACCCAAAAGTGGTGACAAATACTTACAAGAATTATTTACATTTATTTAAAGCTGCAAATAACATTTAATTACAGTAAAAACAATTTTCATCAGCAATTTAGCTATTCGCTACTTCATTGCTTTCTCACCTTTCAATGAGAAGGATGGGCTTGGCCTTAGATCCCCCAAATCCAGTACTGTAACTTGCAGTCTCTTTTATTGCTTTGAAAGGAGTTGTGCAACTGAATTTAAAATTATATTCCACTAAATATCACGTTAGACAGGCAATAAAGAACATCTTGATATTCTTCCACAGTGCAAGATCATTTCTTTCTGCAACCAAAAGTCTTGGTAGGAGTTTTTCAACCTCAGCTTCAGTTCAAAGTCATTTTGTAGCGAGATCAGTTCTTCCTTCATCCTCCCTGCTAATTCCTCATTACAAGTGTTCAGGAATATGAACGTGCTGATTTTTTTTTCTACAAATCGGTTTTTGGCCGAATCTTCCCAATTCTGGTAAATTAAACTACACTGTACATAGATTATTTCTACTTTATATAGGTTATATATTTATCATATCATTCCTGCTTTTACTATATGTTAGTGTTATTTTAGGTTTTATGTGCTATTTGGTTTGATTTGGTAGGTTATTTTTTGGGTCAGGGAACGCTCAAAAATTTCTCCCATATAAATTAATGATAACTGCTTCTTTGCTTTACACCATTTTGGCTTATGAAAGGTTTCATAGGAATGCTCTACTTTCGGATAGCGGGGGAAACCTGTTTTTAATGATTGGTGCAGCTGATCACTTAGATTTTTTGCGACAAGATTTTGTCTGGGATGAAGCAAGCATAACCAAGAAACAAAGTGGACTCCTCCAACTCCAGAGTAA
The DNA here is from genome assembly GCF_030144855.1 of Hypanus sabinus. Classification (NCBI taxonomy): domain Eukaryota; kingdom Metazoa; phylum Chordata; class Chondrichthyes; order Myliobatiformes; family Dasyatidae; genus Hypanus; species Hypanus sabinus. Next base: position 39,738,960 of record NC_082716.1, on the reverse strand, counting down.
ATTCCCAATTATGTTGCACAATATGCCTTCCCCATTCTCTGATATTTCACCTATTCACCTTTGAACAGAGTTGTTATTTTATGCTATCTCTTTAATTATTTGGTTTGGTGACCTATGGAAAACCATACTCAGAACCTCCCTTACTGCTGGCAGAATCAATTATTCTCCAATTGTACGGTGTTTTCCAGATTCAGATATGAGCAATGAAATGCTGTATGAAGTATGCAAAGCATCACTATGTCATGAAGTGCTGGCAAATATATTTTGAGGTCTTTTGTGTTTTACGGAAGGTTTCAAACAGTGACTGACAATCAGCAAAGTACTTTTTGTTTTTGTTTGTTTTATCAGAGTGGATTATTTTCAAGTGTTTGTGGAGCATGGATGGTTGCACTGCCTCATTTGAAATCACTTTTTCACACAACAGATACATTTGCTGCCTTTGGTTGCTTGGTGTTGCTGTAAATCCATATTTCAGGTACTCCACATGATGCTGTCTACTCTTCTTTTTAATTTGGTCTGCTGCTGCAATTTTTGTTATGGATTAATGACCACAATCAACCACCTATTGTTAAAGTCCAATCTCAAGTGCTGCGATCAACAAGTCGGACTATTTATGATGTCATCATCACTCAGGCAAAACCTTACTTTCTGCCTGAAGCTACATAAAAGTGGACAGCAATATCTCAATTGGGCTGTGGGCTAGAGAAATACTGTGAAGGCCATTCAAAAGGGCAGATTGTGAACTTTACCCCATTAAACACCATACCCTATTTCACAGAAATTGTGCCACTGCATGATTAGAGTACAGGGATCATATTGCTAACATTGTACTACAGTAGTGGGCTACAAAAATGAGTGTGCTGGGCCCAGAAACAATTCAATTTCTTCAGTCCAGATTTTTCATGATATGCCAATTACAGAAGTGTCATATTGCTTTTCAACAACTATAATGCACTTTAAGCAAAGTCTAAGAGAATAATGGGTTAGCAAGAGATGAGGTGATTACTGATCATTGAAGATCAATGCTTATAATAAGTAATTCACTTCTTAAACCAATAATCCCTTAGCTACACACCTTGCTACTGAGAGTCCCCAACCTCACCCCCTCTTATCATTATCGCTGATTTAGAAACTCCCACCACCTTCAGGAAGTGATACCACTAACTTTGGAAACCACTGGTATAGAATGTAAAGCCCCGGGATCCCAAATGTAATTTATGAAAGGAAAATGTTGAAAGTACTTAGAATTGTGAGCTGCCTCTATTGAAAGAAGAACTTGGGTTCTTGAAAACTTCTAAATGTTTTTTCCTCTGATCTGTCCGACCTACTGAGTTTTGCATTTTATTTCAGGTTCCTGTACTTGCAGTGTTTTGTTGTATATTTCTGTACATGAAGTTGGGTATAATGGGCATGAATATTGGTGTTCCTTTGCTACCAGATGGTCTGACTTTTATTACATCAACCTGGTGCCAGTTTACTGTCTTTTTAGGAAGTAGCACTGAAGATCTTATAATGACCATGGTGGAATGAATTCCGTGAGAATTTTTTCATTAAGTAGATTGTGAACATTAGTTGTAGGGGTAGAATGTAAGATATTGGATGTGGTAAACACTTGAAAGAAGGAAGGTTAGAGATTGACTAATTTTGAAAAAAGTAGCATACTGGGACTGCTGAATTTATTACGGCTTAATGTGCATGCTCAGGATGTTGGTAATGTCGGACTGGCTGATTTTCCATATTATTTTAATTAGTATTCCAACACACTTTAAATTCGGGTTTTTAATTAGCATTTACATTGTAGTATAAATTTTCCAACAAACCCAATAATTTGAAAATCCAATAATACATGAAGATGGGACTTCAATTACTTTAAAGGGAGTTTGATGTTGAATGACTGCAAAATCCTACGGCATGGTGTGTTCACAGAAATGGCCAAAAAACAACAGAAACAGGCCCTTACGGCCCACTTTGCCCATGCCAACCTTAATGCTTGTTTACATTAGACCCCCTTGGCCGTGTCAGGCCTTGTATCCCTCTACTTCTTTCCTATACAAGAATTTGTCCAAATGCTTTTAAACATTGTCTGTCTCCCCACCATCTTCTTCAGCTTGTTCCAGCTGAACCATAGGGGTGAAGACCACGACCCCACCCCTCCCCAGCATCCTTTTGGCCAATGTACGATAACTGCAGAACAAGACAGAAGACTTCAGAACAAAATTGCTCGAAAAATATGTAAAGGATGCTATGTATGCTGTTTCTCTCCAGCCCAAGGATTATTTGATCCTGCATGGACTGAAAATTAATTTTGACTGAAAATGAAAACCAAAATACTGTAGATAATGGAAATCTAAAATAAAGACTTTCCAACCATCCAGGGACCCAAGCAGCCCTTCCAGTGACATAGCACTTCAAATATAGAACAGTACAACACAGGAACAGAGCCTTCAGCCCACAAAGTTGTGCAGAACCAAATAAATTACTAATGAAATGGCCAAAACAATGAATCCCTTGTTCCGACACAATGTCCATTTTCCTCACATTTGTGTGCCTATCTGGACATTTCTTTAAAATCCTCAATGTTTTTGCCTCTACCAACACCAGAGGCAGCACATTCCAGGCACCTACCACTGTGCAAAAAACTTACTCCTCATACCCAAAGCTGTCTCAGGTGTATACACACACACACACACACACACACACCTTTTGCTACCGGAGCACAAAGGAATTTAAACTGTGCACAAAAAGTTGTCACCCTCTACCTCATTAGCACGTTCAGTATATTTCACGATCATACAGTCACATTTCCTTTTCTGGTTTCTGGTACAGAGTGTTGACGATGTGGAATTTGCAATCATTTGTCTGCATATTTTAGAACTGGCTTATTTCTACAGTTTTTATTGAAGAAATTATTCAGTGTGCACATGGTGCCGTCACTGGGCAAAAAATTGCACAGTGCAAGATTTTTGCACACGTTAGTCATTCCAATTTGGAGGGAACATTGCTCATAGCTCCTTTGAAATTACTCCTTCTCACCTTCAAAGCATTAGACATTTCAACCCAGGGAAAAAGATACTGTTTGACTACTCTATCTATTCCTCTGATAATCTTATAACTATCTACTAGATCTCCCCTCAGCCTGTGCTGCTCCAGAGAAAGCAAACTTAAGTTTGTCCAACCTCTTGTTATACCACATGCCCTCTAATCTAGGCAACATCCAGATAAACTTCTTCTACATCCTCTTCAAAGCCTCGACATCTTTCCTATAATGGGGTGACTGGAACTGTATACAATACTTCAGATGTGGCCTAATGTTTATAAAGCTACAACATCATTTTTGAACTGAATTCCTTGACTAATAGAGGCAGACATCCCACCTCTCCCGGAAGTTCTAGGAGTCTTTATATTGATAGCGGCTCCCTGTCACCTGCAAATTATATAGAATATCCCAGAAATCGATTTTTTTGAGAGGAAGAGCTAGAGCGAGAGGGAGCATCCTGATTGGTCTCTCTTCGTGCTAAGTAGACCTATCAGTTTTCTCTGTGGGTGGGCTTTATGGTCGACCTCTCTCTTTCATTGTCTATAAATTCAGTTTAGTGTCCTGCTGCGCCATGGCATAGTGTTAAAAAAAATATAAAACATACTTCACCCCAGACTACACTAAAGTATACTCCTGCCTATAGGGTCAAAAATAATGACAGTGTTGTTTGCTGCACTGTTTGCAACAGTGACTTTTCTATTGCCCATGGTGGGTTAAATGACTGGAAAAGACATGTTGAGGTGAGTTGAACAGGTGCAATATGTTCATTAGCATAGCTAACATTATTTAAACTAGTTGGCTAGCTGCTAAGGAGCTACTCTATTGATGTCCTATGTGATGAGGCCAAACTCCCTGTAGACTTGCTTAAAGTTGTAATAGAATAAAAAAAACGACTCCATGATAATATAAGTACATATTTTAATGTCACATTTTCTGCATATACCCAACTTGTGTTAGATTAGACAAAATCACTAAACAAAGTATTACATACACCTTGGAGGTCGACTGGGGGGGTGGGGGGATATGGGGTTGTGTGGGCAGGGGTGCTACCTCCCTGAAATGAGTTTTTGCAGGGTGGGATGTTTGTAAAGGCAAACATACCAAATGCCATCATAACTATCCTATCAACCTGCGAAGCCACTTTCAGGGAGTTATGAACTTGGACCCCGTGATCTTTCTGCTCACTAACTTTGTCAAGAGTCTCGTCCTTAACAATGTACTGTCCCTTTACATTTGATTTACCAGGGTGCATCACTTAACATTTGGCTCAGTTAAGCTCAATCTGCCATTTCTCTGCCTATATCTGCAACTGATCTATATCCTGCTGTATTCCTTGCCAGTCATGATTGCTATCATTTTCCAGTTTTCTACGAAAACTACGTAAACTACGAAAACCAATTTTCGTAGTTTACTTTGCAGTCCATTTCTGATCTAGTGGACTCCATAGGGTGTTCAGAATATGGTCTCCCCTAGGGCTGAGTAATCAAATTAGACTGGGTGATCACTTTGCGGCCCTCTAGCATTCAGTCCTCAGAAGTGACTCTGAACTCTAGTTGCATGCCACTTTACTTCTCTGTACCATTTAAGCTCTGACCTTTATGTCTTTAGACTCCTGCATTGTTAAAATGAGGCCCTGTGCTAGCTTTAGGAACACCATCTAACCTTCCATTTCTGCACACTTCAACCTTCATGATTTAATATTGAATTCTACAACTTTTTTGTGTATTAAAATTGGTCATTTCTGTCCATCATCATATTGGCTGTTTTTCTTATTCTATTCATATAGAATAAAGCTTTTTCTGAGCATGTCCTATAGCCTCATTGTTAATAATACACAAAAAAAAAGCATGATGTGTTTGTAACCTCACCTGCTGGACTCGCTCTATCCTTATTATAACATGTTCTTCTCGCAATTCCTCCTTCACCTTCTTTGATACTGAAAACTTGTTTTATTTGCTTTCCTAGATGAAGGGTCCTGTAAATGAAAACTTAACAATTTATCTTTTCACAGATCTGCTAGGTGTTGCCTGATCTGTTAAGTGCTTCTGGCATTTTTAGTTATTATGCCATGAGGTTCTATAAGGCACTTGAGACCACACTTGGAGCAGCATGTGCAGCTTTGGGCTCTTTATTTTAGAAAGGATATACCGACATTAGAGAGGGTCCAGAAAAGATTCACAAGAATGATTGGGTTACCGTATGAGGAACATTTGGCAGGTCTTGGGCTGTATTCCTTGGAGTTCAGGAGAATGGGGGGGGGGTGGGGGGGAATCTCATAGAAACATTCAGAATGTTAAAAGGCCTACACAGATTAGATATGGCAAAGTTATTTCCCATGGTAGGGGATTCTAGGATAAGAAAGCACGACTTCAGGATTGAAGGATGTCCTTTTAGAACTGAGATGCGGAGAAATTACTTTGTGGGTGGTAAATCTGTGGAATTTGTTGCCACGAGTGGCTGTGGAGGCCAAATCAGTGGATGTATTTAAGGCAGAGATAGGTTCTTGATTATCCAGGGCATCAAAGGGTATGGGGTGAAAGCAGGGGAGTGGGGATGACTGGAAGAATTGGATCAACTCATGATTGAATGGTGGAAAAGACACTATGGCCTACTTCTGTTCCTTAGGGCTGAAATGGCTAGCACGAGAGAGCACAGTTTTAACGTTCTTGGAAGAAGGTACAGAGGAGATGCCAGAGCTAAGTTTTTTAAAAAAATGCAGTGGTATGTGCGTGGAACAGGCTGCCAGTGGCAGTGGTGGAGGCGGATACGATAGGGTCTTTTAAAAGAGTCCCGGATAGGTACATGGAGCTTAGAAAAACAGAGGGCTATTGGTAACCCTAGGTAATTTCTAAGGGAAGTACAAGATTGGCACAACTTCGTGGGCCGAAGGGCCTGTATGGTGCTGTAGGTTTCCTATGTTTCTATATCTTATGGTCTTCTGAGGTTACCTGCTTTAGACCAATGGAAGTGCCTATCTATAGAACCACTTCCTCTGACAAATTTAAGCATTAGTTCAAGTATAAGTAATCCATTGAGTCCTGGTATTTTTTAAATATTCCATAATCTTGCTTTTGCACAGTTTTGTTTCCCACCATAGTAAGGTACAATTTATATGCTGTACAGTCTGTACACGTGCCTATGACTTGACAGCATTCACGTTTTTCATTGTACTGTTCCTTGTAATGGTGCACATGACAATAAACACATGACTTGACTTGTACAAAAGTTGATTTTATTTCCAAACATTTACATTTTTGAATGAATTGTTTGCAGTCAAATCTCTTAAAGAGTGACTACATGTTTCTTCTATATGATGCAAACACATTCAATTTTTTATAAGCAAAATTGGTTTACCAAACGGTACAACAAATAACTGAGGCAGCAATGGCTCATCCCACCATCACTAATATGGATCATGGAAAGGGTAATATGGATGCAGTGCATCTCTCACCACAAATTTGTCACCAACCTGTTAACAACAAAAAAGTAAGAATTATTTAAGGATGACTTTGACTATTTTGAATAATGAAATTGTTGGGGTCAATGTGGAGTGAAGGCCATGAGCACCTACCTTCACCTTTGGAACAATATACCGGTAGTTTCTATTGAGACTTCCAATTGTTTTCATTTCATCTTCAGTCAGTGTGAAATCAAACACCTGGGTGAGGACAGAGAAAAGCATATCAGAATAACATACCAAAGATTTCTCAGTTAATAGTGAATAAAATGATTCCTAAATAAATAAAACTTTTCATGAAATTGGAACTCCACTTTTAAAGGACCGACCAGGGAAAAACTGGAGCAACCAGCTCTCTGGCACTGAATCTGGCTCTGTGGCTCAGAAGCGAAAAAAGGAGAAGAGGAGAATGGTGGTTATATAGAATGCAATAGTTAGGGGAACAGACAGGCATTTCTGTGGATGACAAAGATACTCCAAGGTAGCATGTTGCCTTCCAGGTGCCAGGGTTAGAGACATCTCAGATTAAGTCCAGAGCACTCTTGAGGTGCAAGGAAAGTAGCCAGAAGCTTTGGTACATAGAACAGTAGAAACACACCTAGAACAAGCCATTGCATTTAAGAGTGATTATTTAATATGTGTTCTGCTTCAGTTGTAACCATTTGTCAGATGGAAAATGGGGTTGGTTAGTAGGAAACAAATGCGAGCATTGAATTACAATGATAAAAGTGATATATAAGTAGAAATCATTTTGTTTTCCAGAGAGATTTGCTCAAACAGGTGAAAGGTAAAGCTATGATACTAATATACTAATAGGCACATGAGCAAAGACTGGATATACTTCATTGAACTCTGGAAAAAAGCAAAATCATTGAGGAAACAATTGGTTGCTACAAAAGATAAAGATTTTAAAATTTCCACTGCATGAATCAATTAACAAGAACTGAATAGATCTTTTCACTGTTAATCAACTTTCAGAAGATAGTGGGAATTACGGTGTCAAAAACAAAAAAAAACTTTCTAAAACCATTGGATTTTCAATCCTAATATTTACTACTCATGGAATAATGAGTGACACCCAGTATTAACACCGGCTAAATATCAAGTTACCTGCATGTTCTGTGCAATTCGCTCTGCATTGACACTCTTGGGAATGACTACTACCCCACGCTGTACCTGCCACCTGTAGAAAGAAATATTTTAATGGATACAAAAAATACTTATTCATTACCTAAAATTCATTAGTCAACCATAAAGGAAGACAGCAGACATCTACATTTGAAAAAGATTGCAAAGGTTGCACAGAGGCTTTTTGGATAAAAAGTATTCTTTTTGTAAAAATTCCAAATTCAAAATGTAATCCTTTATAGACACCAAGATATGTAGAATAATATTCTGTGCCAAGAACTTATGAAAGCCTGCTCATCCCCAGTAAGTGGTAAAAGTGTGATAAAGTTGCTGCAGCTGAATCTCTAATGATGCAAGAGAGATTTCTGTTAAGCTGAATATTGAGAGCCATATTAGAAGCCTCTTTATATTTAGATGGATAAATTACTTTGTCCATAACGATATGTAATCTCGCCTTTTGGAGGAGAAAAGGGAGGAACTTGCAGAGGCCCTAGTCATAATCTTGGTGCCTGAAGAATGGAAACTTGCAGATCTTCCAAAACAGGATGTAGGGAGATATTCAGTGATGTGAGACAAGTTGGTGACACATTAGATGGTGGGGAAAAATTTAGAAGCATAAATTAGGGCAAAACTACCAGTTACTTGGAAGGATATAGGTTTGAATAAGGCAATTTATGTCTAACTAACTTCAATGTTTTAGATTATGATAAAAGCTGACATGGCAAATAAGAAAAAGACATTACAAGGACAGGAAATAAATGGGGCTCTAGCAGCACATTCAGCAAACTGTAACAGGAAACAGTGATGAAAGGTTGTTTTTGAAATAAAGGAAAACATACAATGGAGCTATAGAGGTATTAGTGCTGGACCTACTGCAGATCCGATACATTAATGAGTAGAATTAGTATGTACACAGTCTTACTTTATTAGGTATCTATTTATCCTAATAAAATAGCTATTGACTGCATGTATATGGTCTTCTGCTGCTGTAGCACATCCCCTTCAAGGTTTGAAGTGCTGTGCACTTAGAGATGCTCTTCTGCACAACCACTGCTATAATGCGTGGTTATTTGAGCTACTGTCACCTACTTGCCTGTTTGAATCAGTCTGGCCATTCTCTGACCTCTCGTTAACAAGGTGTTTTTGTCCACAGAACTGCCACTCACTGGATTTTTTTTGTTTTTCACACCATTCTCTGTAAACTCTGGAGATTGTTGTGCACGAAAATCTCAAGAAATCAGCAGTTTTTGGTATACTCAAACCACTCCATTTGGCACCAATCATTCCTTGATCAAAATCACATTTCTTCCCCATTCCGATGTTTGGTCTGAACAACTGGACCTCTTAATCATATCTGCATGCTTTTATGCATTGAGCTGCTGCCACTTGATTGACTGATTGGATATTTGCAATAACGTGCAGGTGTATCCATTAAGGTGAGCGAATAAAGGAAACTTGCAAATTTTGTGTTACCCGCTGTTATGGATGCCAAGTGAATTGAGGTGGATAACCACAGACATCAAGGAAGAATTGATGGAAAGTGAAAACAGAATGCTGACAAATATTATGATACATTTTGGTTGGAGAACGAGGCTATACAATTTAGAGGACATATTTCTAAGCAAGTGCAGGAAAAAAAGAAATTTAGAAGTATTTGTAGTTCTTAATACAGTAGGTTGAGGAAATGATTAAAATTAAAAAAAACAGGTGGGATCCTAGGCTTTATTAATAGAGAAAATATGACAGCAAGAGGCCATGATGAACCTTTACAAAACACTGTTTTGGTCACAACTGGTATAAATGTGAGCACTTGGAAGGATGTGAAGAGTTGGAGGACACATGAAATTTCTAATTATATTATGATTCTAACTTTGAGGGACCCTAGTTATATGTATAGAGGTGGCTGAGGATATCTAGTACTATTAAAGTTATGAAGGATTTCATATAGCAGTGAGAATATAATATTGTTATCAAGAGATACTTTTAATGGTACTTCACTTTGCACCAGGAATGAGTTTTCAGAAACAAGAGAAAATCTGCAGATGCTAGAAAACTGAGCAGCACACAAAATGATGGAGGAACTCAGTAGGTCCGGCAGCATTTTGTGTTATGGGTTTTTAGAAGTTCGGATTTCCTTAACCAAGGAAGGATGCGCTTAGCATGGAAGCTGAATAGCAAACATTCATAAGATTATTCTAGGATAGCATGACTGACTAGTGAAGAGAGACTGGGGTGATTAGGCCAAGTGTCAGGAGTTTAGAAAAATGAGAACATTGAAACTTATACAATTCTGACTGGACTGAACAGACAAGATGCAAAGAGGATGTTTTCAAAAAGCAGGAAAGCTTAAAACTAAGGTGCCGAGTCTAAGGATACAGGACTGATTATTTTGGACTCACAAGGAAAAATTTATTCATCCAGATAGTGGTGACCCTATGGATTCTCTACAGCAGTCAGCTTCTGACTGAAAAATGGAACAGGCTCAAAGGCCAAAGTCCTACTCCAAATTTCTATGTTTTTATGTTAAAAACATAGAAACATTTTATTTAAAACCCCATTCCCTACTGAGATGGGAATTCAAATCTCTGGATGCAGGACTGGAATTACAGTATTAAATGGTGATTCTCATGTTACCTTTCCCACCGCTCCCCAGCATGGGCACATTTTATTCAAACAGTTAGTGTACATCTAAAATAATTAGCTTTGATCAGGACAGAAACATTTTAAGAGCTGACAGGATTCTTTTGGAATCAATGTGACTGTAATTATAGAATCTTTTGAGACTTTCATGCTGCAGAAGAGAATCATTGATGGCATGAAAGTCAAGCAGCAGGGCTCTCTGGGCAAAGTTTTTAGTGTTTTCACAGTTCCAAGCTTTCAGATGGTAACCTGGCTTTTACGTATCAAAAATATTCTCACCACAAAGATGGATGCACTTCTGCAAAAAGAGTGGGGAGAAAATAACTACAAAAACAAATAGCATTAGCAATTTAAAAAATTGCAGTTGGAGGGGGAGAAATTTCTCGCATAGGCAGACTCCACAGCTACAGATCCATGTCAGCGTGAATCGATGTAGTTGTCACTTTCTCTTTGATGCCTGATAACTATTCAGAACTTCTGGAATCACCAAAAATATACCAATTCTTCCTGTCATTCTTGTTTCTTATAATAAACAAATTAGTGTTATTTTGTGTTGTGCTTATTGATTTAAGTTATTTAAAGCCTCATGTTTACTGATAACATGATTTTAAGATCTTGCACCTGAGCAGCACTTGAGCAGGTGATTTTCCATGCTTATTGGCTATTGCTTTAATATCAGAATCTTCAATTAACAATGGTTCATCTGTGTCTTTCTTTGGCCGGTAAGGGGAACCAAGTGGACTATAGGCAGTCACTTTCAATCCAAGTTTCTGGCAATGCTCAATCAGTTCATTCTGAGCCAAGTATGGATGACACTCTACCTGTGTAAGACAGAATAAAATGCCTTAGGAAGAAATGCTATGGATAATGTAATCAGGACCTGTGATGTTAGATCTAAAGACATTTTGATTTAAATACAAGATTGTTTGTCAAATGTCCTTACAAGAAAATGAAGTTCATTTACTGGACTTTTTGTTCAAATGTCAACAAATCATCAAAATTAGTTCATTATGGAAATTATTGGTCATAGGCACTTTGTATGAAAAATAATTAATAGCAATGTGTACCTGCATATTTAGTTCAAGCAGTTTCTTTGTTCTATTGATTTCATAATACATTATTCAGATGTAGGATAGTAATGATTTGTCTGTTAATGAGTTAAAATATGGAGATATCTATGATTTTGCAGAAGTGATACAGATATATACAACTAATTCACTGGCAAGCACTTCAATTAAAGAAAAATTTCTAACCTGCAGCACTGCTGGTTTGATAGTAGCTTCAGCAATAACATCATCTATCTGTCGACTGCTGAAGTTTGAGAGGCCAATAGCTTTCACCAAGCCCTTTTCTACTAATTTCTCCATAGCTTTCCAAGTTTCCTTATAATCGATATAATCATACTGTATTGCCCCATCAGGATTCACTGGGAAGGGGTTGTCACCTTTTCTGCAAATAAAATTTATTGTTCAAAACATGAAGAACACACAATTTAGACATCAACGAATAGAAAACTTGCATCTTATTAAAATTATATTTACTTAAAACATTCAAAAACTCATTGCTGGAGATACACTGAATACAAACCATTGTGTTAAAATCCTATGAAAATTTTAAAAAGGCAAGGAGCATGCTACAATTTGGAAAAAAATAAAATTTTCATCCATATGTAATTTACAAAATTAAAATCCAAAAACAAAATCCTCCAAACTGCACAAAAAATTAAGATATAAACTATACTTTACTGAAAGGCAAAAGGCCAGTGGATCAGGTATAAATCCAGGTAAGTGAGCTTCAGATCTTCCAAAGATTTGCGACAAGCAGTTTCCACATCTTCAGGATGATGCTTAGTATTCCACAGCTTGGAGGTTACAAAAAGTTCTTCACGTTTCACAATCTGCAAAAGTAAATGTATGTGATAAAACAAGCTAAATCCCTTGGTTAGCTTGGATATCCAATCAATTTCATAGTGTCAAATATCTGAATGCTAAGAATCAAAAAGTCTCATCATTTTGAATATTTTACTTTTAAAAGATGTAATACAACCAAAATATTTAATAGTGTCATGTCATTTTCACTAATAAAATAACATAAAACATTTGTTGTGGAATAGAACAGCCTTTCTCTTTTTTTTGTACAATACCAGGAACAAGCTTTCAGTCAAGTTATTTTTCCAGCTAAAATAAACCACTACAAATCAACACAACATAAAATGTTGGAGGAACTCAGCAGGCCTGGCAGTATCTATGGAAGAGTACAGTTGACATTTTGGCCTGAAGGAGGCCAGTGGATGGACATCCACTGTCATGATGAGGCCACACTTAAGTTGGAGGAACACCATCTTCTATTCCATTTAGGTAGCCTCCAACCTGATGGCATGAACATTGATTTCTCTAACTTCCAGTAATGCTCCCCCTGCTTCAGCATTGCCCATCCCCTTTTCCCTCTCTCACCCTATCTCCTTGCCCACCCATCACTTCTCTCTGGCGCTCCTCCCCTCCCCCCACTTTCTTTCTTCCATGGCCTTATATCTTTTTCACCAATCGACTTCCCAGTTCTTTACTTCATCCTTCTCTCTTCAGGTTTTACCCATCACCTTGTGTTTTTCCTCTCTCCCCTCCCCCTACCTTTAAAATCTACTCCTCAGCCTTTCTTCCTCCAGTCCTGCCAAAAGGTTTCAGGCTGAAATGATGACTGTACTCTTTTCCATTGATGCTGCCTGGCCTGTTGAGTTCCTCTAGCATTTTGTGTGCATTGCTCAGACTTCCAGTATCTGCAGATTTTCTTGTTTGTCACTGCAAATCAAAAAGTGATGTTCGAAATATGTTAACATGGTTAATTTTTCAGGTTAATTATCTTTCATCAGAAGGCAAGTTGGCCTAGAAAGCATAATTTAATTTTTAAGAGACAGTGACTGATGAACTAAATTCACTTAGTCAATTAGAAAATTATGCAAATACATTTGTATAATTCAATACAATTCACAAATTGCTTGACCCTTAACTCAGGAAATGGAAAGAAATATTTCAAACAAATCTGGGCATTGGCTGAAGAAAAATGGCTATGCAAAAATCCAAAGTATCTGAAAGTATATCACTGAAACGTATAGAAGTATGTTGCTGACTTCAGTTGGATGTTATTCTTTATAGTAGAATTGAAACAATTATTTTAAAGGAAAATTATTATTACAGGAAAGACCAAAAGATGAATTGAAAAGTAGAAAACAAGAGACACCATTTAGTCAATTACTATGTGGATCTGCAAATGAGGGTAATCCATCAGTACAAACTAATCACAAGTACTAAGCAGAAAATCAATCAGCAGTATGCTGTGTAGTTCATAGAAAAGTTTAAATCAGGGTGTTGGCTGGTGTACAGAAAATTCAAGTTTACATGGCAAGTTTTGATGAAGCAGTTAAGTTCAGACAAACAAAAACAGCACATTTTTACTAGCAAAATCGTTTAAGAGATCACATTTAAACTGGTTGATTGTAAATGCTATCTTTTAAAACAAGACAATGTGCCATAATGACTACTGCCCAGTGGCATTGACATCTACCACATGAAGTGCTTTGAGAGGCTCATCATGGTATGCATCATCTCCAGCCTTCCAGACAACCTTGACTCACTTCTGTTTGCTTCCCTGGCTCTACACTCATCTCTGGAGCATCTGGAGATTAAAGATCAATGCATCAGACCATTGTTTATTAATCACTGCTCTGCCTTCAATATAATAATTCCAAGCAAATTCATGACCAACTCCAGACCTGTCAAGATGGCGCCAGCGAACAACAATTCCTCGGGCATCATCTTCAATCACTTCAGTTTTTCTACATCTTCTACTTTTATCTTAATTTTGTTTTTGAAACCCTTGGAGCCTGTGACTTAATGTGTAGTTCAATCGAGTAAGCTATCGCTTTGCTGTCCCTGAGAAAACTCCAGGAGAGAAGCATGAACACAAGCTACCACAAGAAGCTCAGAGATGAGGTGAGGGACCATGATCGACTACATTTCTCGCTGATTAAAGTGTCGAGGAAGAATGAAAAAATTGAGGAAAATGTGGAGGAGAGCGTGCTCCCCTTGGAGGGGCCACTGGATTCCGTTGAGGCTCTCCCCAAGGCTTCTGGAAATGTTATGAAAATTCTGAGATTTATGGATTGGACTGTAGCTCAACCCAACTATAGTTCACAATGGCCTCTTCTATGCTTTTTTTTATGTTCTCGCCCATTCTTTCTTGCTGCCAATTAGTGGGTGAGGGTTTGGGGTTTGATGTTCTTATTGCCGTTTCTCTGCGTGAGAGATGTTAGTTTTTGTGTGAGGGAGGGGGTTGGAGTGGTTTGGGTTTTATGAGTTTTTGTTTCTTTTTCTTTTCATGTGTGGGAGGAATTGACATCTTTTCTTTCAACTACTTGTATTCTGCATACATACTTTGACCCTGAGAATGAACAACTGCAACTGTATCCTTGACTTCCTGACCATCAGTAAGATGACGTAGCAACTCCCACAGCACAACTATTTTAAACACCGGTGCTTCACAATGTTAAAACCTCTCAGCCCCGATTCTGCTCCCTGTACGCTTGTGACTGTATAGGCAGATTGTGCTTTAATTCTATCTATTAATTTGCAGATGATACTGCCATAGTGGGCCATAGCTGAAATAATGACAAGACAGTGTACAGGAAGGATATAGAGAGCTTAATAATATGGTGTCATGACAACAACCATTCCCTTAAGGTCAGGAGAACAAAAGAGCTGGTCAGTGACTTCAGAAAGGGGGTGTGCACATGCTCCTGTCTATATCAACAGTGTTGAGGTTGAAATTTCAACTTCCTAGGAGTGAACATCACCAATAGCCTGTCCTGGTCCAACCATGTTGATGTCACAACCAGGAAAACTCATCAATGCCTCTACTTCCTTAGTAGAAATAGGGAAATTCGGCATGTCCCTATTAACTATTACCAATTTTTAACCAATGCACTAGAAAAAACATTTTATCTGGATGTATAACAGCATGGAATGGCAACTGTTCTGCCTGTAATTGCAACTGCATGAAACTGCAGACAGTTATGAACACAGCTCAAGAAAATTACAGGTACCAACTTCTTCTCCATGGACCTTCTATACATTTCTTGCTATCTCAGTAGAGTAGCCAGGATAATCAAGGACTCCATCCAGGCAGAAGATCCAAGACCAACTCAAATATAGTTTCTACCCCACTGTTAAAAGACAATTAAATTGTCCACTGGTTCAGGAAGATGAACCCTACCTCATTATGATATTGCACCTTATTGTTCACCAGCACTTTCACTATAGCTGCTATTCTTTATTCTGCATTATTATTTTCCCCTGTACTACTTCCATGCACTGTATCATGATTGGATCTGTATGAACAAAATGCAAGACAAACTTCTCATTCTATTTCAGTACATTTGACCATAATAAACCAATTCCAAAAAGGATTCTTAATAATATGAAAATCCTCAAGTTAAATAATACCTGGTTTTTAACCTGGACCCACAACTTGCAATGAAATAATTGCCAGTAATACATTCAATTGCAGAATTCTATCTATATACCTTGGTGGGGAAAGACATGGTACATGGCTCATTGCATTTATTCTAGAAGATGGATTCTTGCATGTCATTTTTTTGAAGGATACTTCCAAACACAAATTTGTGCAATGTGATTCCTATCCATGCAACATTTAATTTCTCAAATCATACCTTATCGGCACCAACTACTTCTTTAAAGAGGTCTCCAATTTCAGCTTCATTATTGTACACTGCAGCACAGTCCACATGACGATAACCACTCTTCAATGCATTCAGGATAGCTGTTTTTACCTTAGCAAAGAGTAAACATAATCACTGCCTATGATCAAAGTTCTTTTTCAGCATGAATATTGAGGATCAATTGTCATTTCAAAAATTTGTTCTCTCCACAAGCAAGACAAGAAGCAAAACATTTCTTGACAGTGATATTATATGCAGAGCAAAGATGATACAGAGGCTGTAACAGTCATTTGCAGCCATTTTCACATCTTTTATTGACTAAATTCAATAGAAGGTAACACTGGTCAGGAGATAATTGAATTATTGTCTCAAGGAGAAGTGGCAGAACAAAATACTGAAGTTTCGGATTTCTTCTCCAATGGTATTGCTCATTGCTTTAATTGATGGCTGCTGAACATAACCTCGCTGAAACACATCCCCATAATGGAATACTAATGTAGTATTCTTCACAAAAAGAATTTACCATTCTAGAAAATTCAAGAATAAAAATCCCTTGGGGGTCCACAGGTTTTAAATCAAAGGAAAGCTGGATGACTGGATCTCGATTATTCAAAGCATAAACAATGTATTGTAAAAATAGGAACATCCACGTAAAACAAATTTACTAATGTACACACAAACATTACAGAGCAATGGTGCTGGGTTTTGTCATTCATACACAACATAAACAACTTATACCATAAGTGTTTCAGTACTGTTTTTAGGCTCAACATTTTTCTCAGACTGTTCACAATAAGTCCACTAGAATGAGGTAGATATTCATAATAAATGATAGCTGCCTTTTAAGTGATAGCCAGTCTAGTATTTCTGTACACATATTTTTGAATATAATTGAGAAGCGGTCCTACACCTGACCAGGCCTCTTTTGCTGGACTGAAGTGTCAGGAAAAGAAAAACACTATATGCTTTTTAGATCCTCCACCAAGTTGGAGTAAAGGATCCAAAACAACATTAATTTCAAGGGAGATTATTTTAGTGTTTCAACCAATCATTAAAATTTTTTTTTCAATTTTAGTTTAAAATGTATCTGAAAGTCGGAGACCATTAAGAATGATTAAACAAAAAAAAGCTTTCGGGTGCATTTCAGGAATTGGCTACCTTAATGTACTCCTTTAAGCCCTGTCAAAATACTATGATGGTAGGGTAGGGGTTTCTTTATCTGGAACAGGTGAGAATAGGTAATGAGGAGACAATGGATGTAGATTCTTAGAAAGTGCTGGAAGGGAAGAGCATGACTAGGTTATTAAGTTCCTTGAGAAATAAACAGATTCTTTGTTGATCCTGAAGGAAATTACAGTGTCACAGTAGCATTACAAATACATAGATATACAAATATTAGAAGTAAGAAAAAATAAAACATAAGTCCTTCAAACAGTCCAACAGGAGGAGGTGATCACCTCCCTGGCAATAGGTTGACTCATTATAGAGCCTAATGGCTGAGGGCAAGAATGACCTCCTGTAGCACTCTGGAGCAGCGCAGTTGTCTTAGTCTATTAATAAAACTAAATACTCTTTCCCTTCTACCTTCCTCAGAGAAAGTAGGCCTTTTATCTGGTTAGCATACCATCACTTCATTCTTGATCAAGTTTTATTCAAGTTCATTCAACTACAAGTCAGTGAAATAAATGTGTCATCTTAATATTTTGGGCAGTTAAAAATTATTCAAGTACACCTTGAAAAGTTGGTACAGAGAACAAAAAGCTTTGGCTGCTGTAGGAATATTTGTCTGAAATTTGCTTGTTGCTTAGAGCAGACAGAGATTATATCTTACAACACACAAAATGCCAGATGAACTAAACTGGCTAGGAAACATCTATGGGAAAGAGTAAATAGTTCAGGCAGCGACCCTTCATCAGGACTTAGTCTGATGCTCCCTGACCTGCTGAGCTCCTCCAGCATCGGGTGTGCGTTGCTTTGGCTTTCCAGCATCTTTTCTTGTGATGATGTATCTTGCTGTGCTTCAGTTAATCTAAACTGATTAACGCTGACAGTTTGCATTACTAAAGTACTCCACATTATGATTTTAGTGAGCTCTGCTCATATCAGAATCCAGAATCAGGTGACTTTTCACTGGCATGCGACATGAAATTTGTTAACTTAGCAGCAGTTCAATGCAATACATAATATAGAAGAAAAAAAATAATCATAAATACCTGAACCAATTACAGAATACATATATTGAATAAATTAAAAATTGTGCAAAAAACAGAAATACTATATATTAAAAAAGTGAGGTAGTGTCCAAAGATTCAATGTCTATTTAGGAATTGGATGGCAGAAGGGAAGAAACTGTTCCTGAATCACTGAGTGTGTGCCTTCAGACTTCTGTACCTCCAACCTGATGGTAACAATGAGAAAAGGGCATGCTCTGGGTGCCAGAGGTCCTTTATAATGAATGCTGCCTTTCTGAGACACCGCTCCTTGAAGATGTCCTGCGTACTTTGTAGGCTAGTGCCCAAGATGGAGCTGAATAAATTTACAACCTTCTACAGCTTCTTTCGGTCCTCTGCAGTAGACCATCCCTACCCCCCCATATTAGACAGTGATGCAGCCTGTCAGAATGCTCTCCATGGTACATCTATAGAAGTTTTTGAGTGATTTTTTGACATAACAAATCTCTTTAAACTCCTAGTCGCTGTCTTGCCTTTTTTATAACTACATCAATATGTTGGAACCAGGTTAGATCCTCAGAGATCTTGACACCCAGGAACTTGAAGCTGCTCACTCTCTCCACTTCTGATCCCTCTTTGAGGATTGGTATGTGTTTGTCTTACCCTGCCTGAAGTCCGCAAACTCTTTCATCTTACGGACGTTGAGTGCCGGTATTAATAATGCATTAATAGTTGAATTAAAGTTTGCATAATTTTTTAATAAAGTTTCCTTAGTTTACTGAACACTTTGACGGTCACTCCAATAAACAGGTAGTGGAAAAAAAAACACAACAACTGCTGGAAATATTCAACAAGCCAGGCATCTATCGGCAAGGGATAAGAGATTTGAGGCTTCAGATCAATGAACTTTAACCTTTATGAAAAATCATCTATTGAAATCTGATCGGGTCTCTCCAAGGCTGCCTGATCAAGTTATTTTCAGTATTTTCTGTTTTTAAAAAAAAATTTGCATTTCTAGCATCTGAAGCTGAAGAAAAACTTTCCAGGATGATTAGCACAAGTTGCTAATATATTTATAAATGAGCTCTAAAAAAAGGACATCTTTGTAAATTTTTCTTATTTAGAATATTTATCTCTAAGCAATTTTTAAAATAAATCGCGCCATCTCCGTTTTCTAATGCAAGATCATCTAGCTGTTTGTCAGGATGGAACTTACAGGACATTAAGAGGCCTGTCTATATTGTTGATTAGGAACATATTATTTTGGCTACTCTGCAAAGGAGAACAATTGCTCTATCGACTGCAGCAAAGCTTTCTTTTGGGCTGACAGATTTGTGGGTTTGGTTGTATATAGAAATACTTAAATCCTTAAGGGTTCCATTACTCTGAAAAATGCACAACTGTAATACAAAATTAATGTCAAATAAGTTTCATGCAGTTTATGGCAGGCGTCAAAGGAACAGGAATTCAAAACTCTATACCAGGGATAAATACCCACACTACTAATCGATGCTAATTTCAGCACTCAAGTAGATATTCTCTTTTGTTAAAAAACAAAACCAATGCAAAAATTCTTAGATCATTAGACAATGAATTGCCACCTTTATAAGAAAGTTTAAATTCAGCTGGCATTGACAATTAAGTTAGTGTTTGCAGCCAAGTTTCGGCAACTTCAATTAAGATGAATAAATTTTCAAGTATGTTCTGGAGTGGAAAGTGGAAAATTCTAACTAGGTGGTGCTTTGCCAAGGATGGAGCTAAAGGACTTTGATGCACAGTTGACTGATATTTACTCTGCATATCTGATCTGCAAGAATTCCTAAAAGGGAAGATGTCAATATGGCAGGAGAGGGGACAGGAGTTCTGTTGAAGGGTCTCGGCTCAAAACATTAACTGTTTATCTTACACAAATGCTACCTGGCTTGCTGAGTTCCCACAGCTTTTGTGCACGTTCCTTGGATTTTCAGCATCTGCAGATTTTTTCTTGAAAGTGATCTTTTGCACTCAATTATACCAAAATGCTGGCAAGTTCTTTTTTTTTTGGAAGAAATTTCCATACGAAAATTGCAAATACTAGAAAAAAAATGCAGAAGCAAGAAACAGAAGCTAGACAGTTTCCTGTTTTCAACAGTATGTTATTTTGCCAGTTAGCTTTACTGGTACTTTGCCAGCCGGTACGATTTCTGATCTTTCCAACAGTCTGTTATTAGTAAAAACAAGGTTACAGAAGAGTATTCTTAACACATTTTAGTGATTATTTTTTAATAAATGTAAGAGAATAGGAAGAGATAATGACAAAAAAGTTTAGTTTTGGCACTAGCTTGTGAGGAAACAAACAATAACACTGATGTAGGGAGATTTATTATAGTATTAAGCATCCCATTTTATACCTGGTAAATAAGAATTGCCAGTTTAATATACCAAATGAACTGTGTTCCACCAGCATTTTGTGTATGTAATTATTTTATTATTAAAGATTCATAAATAATTGTTTGAAGCGCATCAGAACACATTGATATACCATGAAATGAATGTTTATAAAGTTAATCCTTCCTGTAACTTAGCTGCAAAGACTAACTGAAAAGATACAAGGATGCATTGTAAAAATAGAAGCATATAGAATGTTAATTTTTGTATGATACAAAAACAGTGAAAACCTCCACGTACTCACTGCCTTTTAGTTAATAGTAAATGCTGTGTGTGGATGCAAAATAGTATTTGAGTAATTATCTGGTTAGTTCCAAGGATAATTTGCCAAAGGTAATTGCAGCTTGGTTTAGTGCCAGTCCCATTACATTGACGGCAGAAGTAGGGTATGCTCAGAAGGGAGCATTAGCCAGGACTTTAAGTGAAACATTCCAAATACTGATGGATTCTCATCAGTGAGAATCAATGTGAATTGCAGGACACATTGATCATCAACACTTTGCGGCCCTGGGTTCTTCCCAGGGCTACGCCTGTCTGAGGGTCGCTTGAATGATCAATTGCGCTCGCTTACCACCAGGCTTGAAAGCACACGTCTGGGGCGTTGCAGCGGGGCCTGATCTCTCTATGACAAGAGAGGTTGAGTAACCAGTTGAGACAGTTCACATGACAATGTGCTTAGACGTTTACCTAGTTCACTTCTTTAATGTCAGATCACACCTTTAAAAAGGTATCTGCATTTCCAAGCTGCCACCCACACCCAAGTCAGCCGCTACTGCTGAAAAATGGAAGTTGATAATCCCTTGCATCCTTAAGAATTTGAGGTACACATGCTTAAGTAACAATGTGAAAGACCTTGGTTGAGAAAAGTTATGAAGAGAGATAATACTTAGTCATCCCTGGAAGGGAGATGTGCTATATGTGTACTCCTCAAATCAAAATTCAGCTTTGTTCTATTGTGTACATGTTAACATGTCTTTCGAGGAGTTTTACCCAGATGTTAGCCAGTTTGCCTTATGGGGAAAGGTTGAATACCTAGGTCTTTTCTCCTTGGAGTGAATTAAGTTAAGAGAGTTGATAGAGATGTCCAAGAGGCATAGATAGAATTAACAGCCAGTGCCTTTTTCCAGGATGGCAATGGCTAAGACAAGAGGACTTTTTTTTAAAAAGGGTGATTTTGGAGGGGAAAATTGGGGGGGGGGGGGGGGAATTTAAGAGGAAGGCTTTGTTTTATTTCTACAGCGTGGCAAGTGCATGTAATGCACTGCCAGGGGATTGAAAAGTGCACTGTCGGGTGTGATGGCAGAGGCAGATTCATTAGGGACATTTAAGACTCTAAATTGGATGAACAAGATGAAGGCCTATGTGGAAGGGAAAGGTTAGATGCTTGTATTAAAAGGTTGGCCCAATATTGTTTCCTGAAATGTAGGCACTATGCTGTACTGTCAATGTTCTATTTCTGTCTTCCCAAATGGTTTGGATTTAAGCTTGGACTCAAGTGATCCATGCCAATTCCAAATCCTCAAGCTACTAGTCTCTGGATGAAGTCATACATAAAATAAGGAGCCTACTGAAGGACAATATAACAAAACAAACATAAAAGCAACACCTTTAGGCACTCAAAACTTATGGCAGAGTTCGTTAAATTAATGTTTCCACTTATTAGTAATTGTGATTAGCTGAAAGTATGCTTCTGCACATCTCAGTTCAGGAATAAGATCGTTTTCCAGTTACGCACTACAACTGATTAGCTAACCAACATATTTCCTTTAAGGCTAACTTGATATATGTGATTGCATTCAATAAAGTGGGGAAACGTGGAGAAGAGGGGAAAATATGACACCACAATAAACCAGGTACACAAGATTACTTGTCATTATTTTCAAATTCAGCTGAGGCGACTCAAGGTAAGGTTAATTAAATGTTGTCAATATAATTAGACACATTACCTCACCAGGTCCACTTTTCCATGTCCCCAGCCCAATGAGAGGCATCTTTTGTCCAGTATTGAGCACAACATAATCAGAAGTAGACATCTTAACCTAAAACAAGAGAGAATGATCCAAAAATTCTGGAGAAACTTAAATGACAATTATTACAGAAACCATTTAAGTCAATGTATTAATAAAATGTACTCCTAATACAAACATTAGTTGGTAAAGAAAACCACACAAATCATTTTGGAGACACATACACCATATACTCTGTAAATGAAAGAAAACTGCAGATGCTGGAAATCTGAAACTAAAAGAGAAAATACTAGAAAGACTCAGCAGGCTAGGCAGAATCCGTGAAGAGAAACAGAATTAAGGTTGCAGGTGAAATACCTTTCATGAGAACTCAGGTTCCATGTCTACAGTTTGTGAACCCTTTAGTTTCCTCTATTTCTGCATAAATATGACCCAAAATGTGATCAGCTCTAAATGCAAATCCTAAAACTAGACAGAGAGAACCCAATTAAATAAATCACAATTACACTTGTTCGTCCGTCTGTTTATTTATTTATTTATTTATTTATTGAGAAAATGATCCAATATTACATGTGTTTGTTGAAAAAAGTATGTGAACCTTTGCTTTCAGTAACTGGTGTGACCCCTTTGTATAGCAAAAACTTAAAAGATTTCAGGCATCTGTTCAGCTCCACACATCAGCTTGGAGGAATTTAAGGCCATTCCTTCTTACAAAACTGCTTCAACTCTGGATGTTGATGGGCTTCCTTGCATGAACTGCTTGCTTCAGGTCCTTCCACAACATTTCAATAGGGTCAAGGTCAGGATGTTGACTCAGCCATCCCAAAACGTGAAATTTTGTCTGCTTTGTGTTTAGAGTCATTGTATTGCTGCATGCTCCATTTTCTCTTGAGCCTCAGTTCACAGTTGGATACCCTGACACTTTCCTGTCAAATTTGCTGGTATAGTTCAGAATTCATAGTTCCATCAAAGATGGCATGACCTCCTGGGCCAGAGGCTGCAAAGCTGGTTAAAACCATAATGCTGCCACCACCAGGTTTCGCAAACAGGATGAGGTTCTTAAGCTGGAATGCAGTGTTCGCTTTTCGCCAAACTTAACACTTCTCATTTAAGCCAAAGAGTTCTATTTTGGACTCATCCGTCCATAGAAAATTCTTCCAATAGCTGTCTGGCTTATCCACGTGGTCCTTAGCAAACTTTAGATGGGCAACTATGTTCTTCTTGGAGAGTAGTGGTTTTCTCCTTGCAATCCTACCATGTACACCATTGTTGTTCAGTGTTTGTCTGATGGTAGACTCATGAATGTCGACATTAGCCAATGCAAGAGAGGCCTGTAGCTCCTTAGATGTTATCCTGGGATTCTTTGTGACCTCCTGGAATATTACACACATTGTTCTTGCAGTGATATTTGTTGGTCGACCACACCTGGGGAGAGTAATGAATTTCTTCCATTTGTGCACCACTTGCCTGACTGTGGACTGGTGGAGCTCAAACTCTTTAGAAATGGTTTTGTATCCTTTTCTAGCCTGGTGAGCAACAACAGGTCCTCAGAAATCTCATTTGATTGAGGCATAGCACACTACCAAAACCTTGTGTGGTGAAGATCAGACTTTGACAGTGCAGACCTAGGTTTATGTTCTTTAAATAGGGCAAGGCCTCCCACATGTACTCCTGATTGTCATCCGTTGATTGAAACCCCTGAATCTAATTTCCCCTTTAAATAAATTGATAATCCTAGAGGTTCACATAATTTCACAAAAAATAAATGTAATAGTGAACCATTTTTCTCAATAAATAAGTATTATGCTTTTGGTGTTGTTTATTTAATTGGGTTCCCTTTATCTAGTTTCAGGAAAAGTGAAGATCTGATCACATTTTAAGTCATATTTATGCAGAAAGGGAAAATTCTATAGGGTTCACAAACTTTCTAGCACCGCTGTATGCTGCCACACCTGTTGAGTGTTTCTACAATTTTCTCAGTCTTTGGGTTTAAATGCCAATGCTGAGTCCAGCAGCAGAACAGCTGGTCAGATGTGGTGGCAACTGATGTCCAATGTGTATCATAATTCCTTGCTGCAAAGCACAGAAGTGTAATTCAAATGGAAATTGAGCAGAAATTCCTTGTGGTTACAGCCTGTGTTTGAACATGATCTAGTTTCAGGGGTTTCTGACCTGGGATCCACAGACCCCTCAGTTAATGGTAGGGATCCATGGCATAAAAAAAAGGTTGGTAACCCCTTATCCAGCCCCATAAATTTTACGGCTTCTCCTGATTACTGTGCAGCAAAATTACTGCAAATTGGATGTGTCAATGAGATCACATTTCAGCAAGAGTTTCTCTGTACTACGTGGTGCTATTTAGCTTCATTATATTGAGGAAAGAAGTTATTATTTGTGTAACAGAAAATAAAACGATTTTTCCATGAAGGAAGTTGCTTTTCAAAAAAAAAAGTATTGGTCCAGGGTGTCCCAGTAAAAATCTGAATGTATTACTGAAAGGAATGGTCTTGGCCATAAGAACCTTCGTGTTTTTTTAAAAATTTTGCCACAAACTGTACAGGATGGGCTTAAAGCCAGAACAAGTAAACTATTCATACAAATTCTTTTGTACCAAAAACTTGCAATAAATTCCTATGTGTTACCTTACAGTAGTTTCTGCAGATTTGCTTTGGCCTTAAAATTTGGGTTAAAATCCTTTGCATGTTGCCCCTTCAAAATTGAAACAAAATACTTGTGAATGAACGACATCTCCAACTTTCCAATTTCGCTGCTCTAGGACAAATAATATTCAGGATAGATTTCATAGATATGCAGATTTAAAATTATTTTGCTACATTCATTTCTTACTAGACTTTTATTCTGTTGCAGATTATCAAACCAATTCCTGCACAGCTTCAAATAACTGAAATCCTTTAAAAAGAACACGATCAGTGTTTTTGAAAATACTCAGAAGCATGCTGCTATTGTCATAAATTATCTAAGTGTATTCCTAGGATTAATATAATGGCACACTGCAAAATGGAAACAGAAAATACATTTCATTTTTGATCACATTTGGATATACTAAGTGTAAAAGTGCTCAACATTAAAATTAGATTTGGGGCAGTCAAGATGTGACTGCAATTCATTTTGGCCAAAGAGACTTCTCTGAAGCATAAATCAATTTCTCAAGTATTATCACATCAGGACACATCTTAATTTCGCTGAAGCACTTTTACATGGGATCTAATACTAATTTTTTTTAAATCAAATTAAAGAATGCAAAAAATAGAAGTGCTCAAAAATCAAGTAATATCTGTGGGTTGTGATGAAGGATCTTGAACCATTGACTGTTTTAATGTCCATTAACACTGTTTAACTTGCTGAGTACCTCTGCATTTTCTGATTTAGTTCTGGATTTGCAGCATCAGCAGCTAAAAATGTAATGTTCTTTGTCAGGCCCTCAGGAATTATGACGACTTTCAAGGACTTAAGATGCCCGAGACCAATGAGGAAACCAGTCCCAAGGGTTTCGGCCCGAAACGTAGTTACAACCTCCTCCCATAGACGCTGTCTGGCCTGCTGAGTTCTGCCAGCATTTTGTGTTTTTATTTATTTCCAGCATCTGCACATTCACTCGTGTTCCCTTTCACAGCTGACAGGGTAGACTGTCTGGCGGCAGAATCGTCCTCTCTAAATAACAATTTCTTAAAACAAACCAAAAGCTCCTCGCTACGTTCAGTCCCGCGCCATTGATTCTCAGGAGTCAAAAGGGATGCAGGCAGCAGTTTTCCAAGGAAACCTGAAATACTCCTTTGGGTCCGCCTGGATTTTCCGAGGTGCAGCCCAGAAGAGCGTCTGTAATAATGATGCACCTCAATCGTACACAGAGTGTATTGAACAGAAAGGCTAATCATTAAATCAATCCGCTCAGAAGCGACTTACCAACATCGATCAACGTTATGATCTTCCAGCTCCTCACCCTTTCGCCTCCAGCGTCAACGACGACGGCAACGCGCTCGCTCTGCGGGGCCTTCACCCGACCAATTAGATGCTGCCGCCAGCCTTACGTCGCCGTCACGCTGGTTTCAAAGGTTTCCCGTGTACATTTTAAGGAAATAAAGCCTTTTCCCAACTCAACTTGTCGATAGCGAGTCACACTCGTTTTTAGGAGGGAAGACGGACGCTGGGTGGAGCGCCCGGCGGGGCGG
The DNA here is from genome assembly GCF_030144855.1 of Hypanus sabinus. Classification (NCBI taxonomy): domain Eukaryota; kingdom Metazoa; phylum Chordata; class Chondrichthyes; order Myliobatiformes; family Dasyatidae; genus Hypanus; species Hypanus sabinus. The sequence goes on along the minus strand of NC_082716.1, from coordinate 39,712,212 downwards.
GGGCGCGCGGAGGGGGAGGGGGAGGGGCAGGGGCGGGGGCGCGCGGAGGGGCAGGGGGCGGGGCGGGGCGGGGGCGCGCGGAGGGGCAGGGGGAGGGGCAGGGGCGGGGGCGCGCGGAGGGGCGGGGGCGCGGCCAGTGCTCGCCGCGCGGAGGAGCACGTGCGGGAGGTGTCGACGGGCGCTTCGCACGCGCCTAACGGTTTTAGTGAAGGCGCCGAACAGGTTGGTGAGGGCGGGTTTCTCCGGTCAATCTGTGAGGAAACGCACTTTTTAAAGGAAAAGGGACGGTTAAAAGCGAGACAAATATTGTTCTTGGAAGTGTGTGGTAGTGGATATTTTCAGAGAGAGAAAAATTCTGTATTTTATCATTTTTAAGCTAACTGCTACATTACAGCAGTACCGTCCAGTTGCATCACCGACTGGTACGGCAATTACAAGGTATCTGACCGCAAACTCCTTCAAAGATTTGCTGAGAGGTCAACATACACAAACTGCTGAAGGAACTCAGCAGGCCAGGTAGCTTTTAGGAAAAGAGTACAGTCGAAGTTTCAAAACACTTCGGCAGGACTGGAGTAAAAAAAAAGCTGAGGAGGCCTGCTGAGTTCCTCCGTTGGTCTGTATGTGTTGTACTTATTTCCTAGATGTTGCTGTGTGAGCTTGGATTGTCTCATTTGGCAGTATACATGTGTATAAGATGACCATAAGACATAGGAGCAGAATTAGGCCATCTGGCCCATCACGTCTGCTCTGCTATTCAATCATGGCTGTTCCTTTTTTTTTCCCTCCTCAATCCCATTTTCCAGCAGCTTTCTTGAACATAAACAACACCTTGTGGGAAATTTCTGAGCAATCTTTGTTTTTTTGTCTCAACACAAGATCGCGTCTATTCATAAATCGGGTGCACCAACTTCGTGTTGCTTTGAAATTTTCACTGACCTCACGGTGTTTTTCGTCCCATTTCAACGTTTGAACTTGAATCATTTCTCTGGTAACAATGTATCCAGATGATCGTTGGTGATTCACCCACTTTAAAACTTCCGGTTCTGGCCACTGGCATGTTTTCCTGCGGTTTGCACATTTCGTCTTTGGCATTTCCCTCAGCATGTCCTCTGCCTTTCTCCACTCCCTTACTCTCTCTCGTTTACACTTAACTTCTTAGCAGTTGTAGAGTTATTCGTTCCTTTAGCAAAATCAACAACCTTCAGCTTGAAGCCAGCATCATATCGCATTTGTTTTAATCTATTGTACGTGGTGGTGGCAAACTCAACACTGAGTACATGTACTGATACTGCCACCCCGTTTTAAGCTTTAACGAGATTACGATGGGCGCTAAATGGTTTCACGGGGGTTACATTTCAGAGGATTCTTTTCCATTGGAAACCTAATCCAAAATTTCTCTCCCTGATTTATTTATTAAGAATTTGCCTATAACGCTCTACAATGTGTAGGCCTGTTTTCTTAGAAGGGTTCAAGGTCCGGATCCGGCAAAGCTGAGTACCAGCATGTGAGATCTTGTGATCTTTTCTGGTTAAATCAAAAACCTCTACAAAAGGGGTTGGCTTATACAAAGGTAACATGAAAAAGTCACTTTTTTAACCTTGAAACTCGGGGGTTGGCTTATACTCCGGGTCAGCTTATACTTCAGAATATATGGTAAGTTTAGGCTTGCTGCATGTGAACAGGCCCATTGATTGAATATGCAATATGATGGGTGAACCTTGAACTTTCCTTGCAAGAGAGTTGAAATTCTGTCCAAGTTTGATAGTTAAGTGAGGCCATAAAAACAATGTGTGGGCTGTGGCTACTGCTTAGAATTGTTTAGGGCTTGTGGGTTATCCAGGACTTGAAGTATATTAATGTAGATTTGTTTAATGAGGAATACTATTCCTTCATAAGCCCAATTTCCTTACTGGACAGAAAAATGGAGTGAAATAATTCCTATTCAAAACTTCAGGACTGAGTTTGGCATTACTGTTGATAATGTCCATAGTTAAATTCAGCTGACATTCTGACTGTTCTGAAACTAGAGCAATGAATAGTTCCCAAAGATTTCTGTCTTGCCATTATTAGTCAAGTTATTTACTTTGAATCAATATTGCTTCTGACTCTGCTATACATCTGACACCATAGTAGTCTTTTTGTCAGCAAATATTCCCATGCCTTGGACCTTTTTTTAGGGGCTTATAACCTCCTGTACAATTGCTTCCTCAATTTCCTCACTTGAAGACCACATTCAGTTCATATTGATAGCAACAGCTCCTCTGCCATCTTCAACAGCACAGGTACACTACAAAGCTGTGTGCGTAGTCCCCTACTCTACTCGCTTTACACTTAAAACTGTGTACTCTACAAGAAGTAGTAGATACAGCCCAGTCCATCATGGGTAAAGCCCAACGGTGAACACCTCTACATGGAGCACTCTCACAGGAAAGCATCCAAGGACTCTTCCTCTTGTGTTCTTGATCTTTATTGTTTGCTTGTTTATTATTTATTTCTCTTGTATTTGTGCAGTTTGCTGTCTTTTGTACATTGGTTGTTTGTCCTGTTAGAAGCTGTCTTTAATTGATTCTATTGCATTTCTTGGATTTACTGTGTGTCCTTGCACGGAAACGATTCTCAGGGTTGTATATGGTGACATAAGTTTACTTTGAATATTAATTCATTTTTTAAAAACAGAATTTGTACTTTAGCTGTGTCTTATTTTTTCTTTATCCCTTAAAAATTTCACACAACGTCTCATGGTTTCATTTTTAAAGTGCTTATATATGTGGCAAAACAGCACTGTGATGTGTACAATATAGCAAATGCAAAATCAGAGCAAATGACTGGAATTTTCTGCTAACCTTTGACCTGCAAACATTTATGAATTCCAGACATCAGACTATAAAACTACACTGACAGTGTTGAATCCAAGAAATGCTTTGTTAGAAGTGCTACATTTGAAAAGTGTAATGTATCTACTAATCCAGGAGAATCCCTGACACGTGGTAGGTGGAAACAGAAATAGGAAAAATGGGCAGAATTATCCATAGTAGGAGAGAGGAAAATGTAGTAATGGATGCTGGGACTGGATAAGGAAGGGAAGAATAAGCAGATAAGACCAGAGGGGGGAGGGGATGGGAAGGAGAGGCCATGGAGAAGAAAGTGAACTGGATAATTCTGTGGGGTGGAGGAGAAATGGAGATGTGAAGGAAAGCAGAGGACCACAAGGAGTGAGAAATGAACACAGGATGTGGATGTCCTAACACTAAAATTCAATGCTCATACCATTGGTTTGAAGGCTACTTACATGGAATTTGAGGAGTTCTCGGAGCTTGTGTTTGGTCTCACCATGGCAGTGGAGTTGAGTGTGTGAGTGCAAAAGCGAGTTATAATTAAATGTGTCTGGAACCTCAAGATGGCTATTGTGGACAGACTGAAGGTGCTCAGCAAAATAATCACCTAGTCTATATTTGGTTTTGCCAATATAGAGGAGACCATGTTGAGAGCACTAAATGCAATTGACAGGTAAAAGGTGCTTGTGAATCTCTGCCTCCAGCAATTTGTTTTGTTCTATATTACAGCATCTACTATACATTTCCATGTAATCCCAAGTACTTTGAATTGTGTTAGCATTCACGTTTTGATCTCTTTAGTAAATGATATTTGAAAGTCATTAATTTTTGCTGTTATTTGGTTTCGCTCAGTGTTTGCATTTGTATTTTAATTTTCATATGCACTGAGTAATCAATTCCTTAGATATGTAGTCATATTTTCAAATTTCACATGACACAAGGCCACTCAGCCTGTAAGTTTTTACTGGCTCTCAGGCCATCTGCGTTTGTCCCATTTCCCTGATATTTTTTTCTGTAACCTATTTTGCTAAATACATGTGCATTCAGCAAGGTCACAGAAATGTAACTAAGATTAATTTGTCAGACCAGAATTTTGCCATTTGAGTGTCAATGTATTTACTTAAAAGTAGTACAGCATTTTAAGGGAAGAGGGGCAATGAAATGTCATACCCCAAAATATGCAGTTTTATGTTGCATCAAAGCTCACCATTTGACTTGTATTGAGTGCTGTGAAGCTGTCATTACCTTGGGCAAAGCACGCCACAGAAAGTTGCTCACATGTGCATTCTTTTAATGGTCTGCTTAATTAACAGAGAATTATATAAAAGACTGAAAAGCTATAATTAAATGTGATATATGATTGATTATTAATGGGGTGCTGCAAGAATTAGGATTAGACCTTAAGCTTAATGTTAATGACAGATGAAGACACAACATTGTAATGGAACATTTTTCTGTGCTGTTCAGTACAATAGTCTTTTTAATACCAAAAACATCTTTGACATCTAGCAAAAGAAGGTGTAGGTACTTCTTGGTTGTCAGAACTTTGAGGTCTTTGTTAATGGGGCATCTTCCTTAGAGATCTTGTGGTTATTTATGTCAGGATAGAAACCAACACTTACTGAACCAGTAAATAAAACCTTCTGGATTAGGATCAGCTAAAAATGAGGTGAAAGCTGAGTGCAAATGGTGATTGGAGATAATGGGTCTGAACCAGGAAGATGGGTCCGGAATTTCTATATGTTAAGGCCAGAAGACCCAGTGTTTCAGATTCAGTTGTATATTTGCTTGGATGATGAGTGCTTTAGAATATCAGCTTCTCATTGTCTTGCAGCAGTCAAGTATTTTAACTTATGCGTCAAGGTTTCAAAGTTGTAAGCTACCATACATGAGGTAAGGAAGATGTCAAAGCAAAATTTAACAAGACAACCTGTTTATTCAATAGTTATTTTTCAGGTAGATTCAGAATGACTTCTGGAAGAGCTGTAATTGGGAAGTTAGCTCCTGATTTTGAAGCTACAGCTGTGATGCCTAATGGACAGTTTGAACAACTCCAACTATCTAAATACAGAGGTAAACATAATGACAGTTGTACTTAGTTTGGCACCCTATTAATGAGCCCTCTCCCCCTTTGAACTTCTCTAGCACATTAGAATTGAATAAAGAATGTCAAAGCTCGGAACAGGCTATGGGAGAGGAAAACTAACTTCATAAAACATGGTGATAGAATACTGTAGAAGCAGTTGTATGGCATTTGGCTCCTTGTGCTTGCTCTTCTATTCAATCTATGTTGTACTTAATTCCTACCCAATACACCACTGATGTTTAGGATAGTGATGAAGGTCTTCCGTGGCCATCCAAATGTTGAAGGATTTTTCATTGCTGTTTCTGCAAAAGCTTTCTTTGACTGATTAGGGTTGTTAGCCCTAAGGTGAATTCCCAGAACTGGAGGACCGATGGACCATTCTTAGTCTGGCCACTACCCTTTCACCTTACTGGCATGGGTGACCCTACTCAAAGCCAAAGCATAAGGCCCTGACTCCAGCCATCATAATTCTTCAGGTGTTTGAAGCACGCAAGCCTCCAAACCATGACAAGGTTGTGGTCCTCTTGGAGGTCTTTGGTGTAATATACATATACCATGATTATAATAAATCTTAGAATCTTTTAACCTTTGGAAGATAAACCAAAGCATGAGAAAAATGCTGGAATATGTTCAAAGACTGTCTAATGGCTTTGACGGCACAGTGTGGTATTTATAAATTAACTTGTTCATTTTCTTCACAGGAAAATATGTAGTCTTCTTTTTCTACCCACTTGATTTCTCCTACGTGTGTCCAACTGAGATTATTGCTTTTAGTGATCGTATAGAAGATTTCAACAAGGTTAATTGTGAAGTAATTGCTGCTTCTACGGATTCCCATTTTGCTCATTTAGCTTGGTACGTAGCACTACTTTGTTTCCTGATCAATTTATCCAATGTTTAAATTGAGGTTTTCAAAGACATCTAGAGATGTAGAGTTGAGTGTTTTTATTTTAGCTTCTGGTTTTTCTCATCAATAAAGTGTAGTGTGAACATTCTCATGGAACAGCATGCCTTTATTTTTCTGAAAAATAGAGTTGTGTCAGTGGCACAAAATATTGACTTTTGCAATACAGATTACTCATTTGGCTACAAAATAGTGTGTTTACCAGATTATAAAGGAACAATCTTCTTTACTTATTAGTATACATAGTCATGCAAGGTCTACAACATATAATATTGGCCCAGATGACTGTGCAAGGAAGCAGTAGCATTGTATCATGGTTCAATTCTAGAAGTGAGCAATTTGAGATACTGGATTCGCCCATTCTTGGTCGCTCACTTCATGTGCATAGATGGCACTCCTCTTAGATTTTGTATCTCAGAAGAGGGAAACCCTTTACTGTGCGTAACACTTTACTGTGCTAGTGATTGGGTTTCAATTTCTGCCACTATCTGTAAGGAGTTAGTACATTCTCCCCCTTGACTGTGTGGGATTCCTCCCGGTGCTTTGGTTTCCTTGCATATTTCAAACATGTATGGGTTAGTGTTAGTAAGTTATAGGTACGCCATGTTGCTGATGTAAGCATGATGGTACTTGTGGGTTTCCCCCAGCACATCCTATATTGGTCACAGATATGAATGACATATTTCACTGTATGTTTCAATGTCTCAATGTACATGTGAGAAATAAAGCTAAAGCTGTCTGTTCATAGCTTATTGCAAGTCTAACATTGAAAATCAAAAATTTTCTTCTGCCCTTATTGTAAGCAGCACTTATCCTGGTTTTTGCAAACTAACTTCCATCTTGCAAAGGGTTAACAGCAGCTCTCAGAAGCTTCATGTCACTCTGGACCATAACCCCATGACCAGATCATCATCTTCTGGACAGTTACTGACCTTATTTCCTCAGGAGAGCTTTTCCACATGCTTGAAACTTCATGGCCCCAACTTCACACAGCCTGCTTCTTTCTCTTTCACAAGAAGGATGATTCACTACTCATAGATTTGGAACTCTTTTTCTATTATGTTAACAACTGAATTAGTGTTGTTTTCTGTGCCAGAAATTGAACTGAGGTAGTCATATCTACAGTTTGGCTATGAGAGCAGATTATTCACTCCATTCCCAACGCACATTTGTACCATCTATGGGATACACTGCATCAGTGCACCAACTCTCCACAAACAGCACTTTCTAAATGCATGACCGCTACCAGCTAGAAGGACAAAGGAACTTAAAGCAAGAGAATACCTCCACTTAGAAGTTGCCCTCCAAACCAGTCACTTTCCTGAAGTGGAAATACATTGGCTTACTTTTACCATCATTGAGTCAAAAGCCTGGAACTCACTCTCCCTATCTAGATTGTGTGTGTACCCACAGATTAAAGACTGTGGTAGTTCAAGAAGGCAGCTCACCACCACCTTTTAAGGGAAAATTGGAAAGCCCGTGATGTCCCTTGGAAAGCAAGTCCCTTGAATAAGAAAAAAAATTATACAGAATTCAAATAGTCCTACCTCCGTCACCAGTTTCCACACTCTGATTGTATTCATTCCTAATTTTCTCTTTTCTTCCCTTTTCTGACATCTATCTCCAACTCATGCTGTAGCTTATCTACCGATACCCATTATAAACTAACCAATTCCCACACCTCCAATCCTGCATCTTCTAAGGACTTTGTTCTGTTCTTCCAGTTTTTCTCAGCATTTCATCTGTTCGGGTGATAAGACTTTTAACTCCAGTTCCTTGCATTTCTTCAGATTTACTGTATTGCAAACAATGTTCATTACAGTTCTATCTTATGTTGGAGAAACCAATTGCACATTGGATTTGTGACATTTCTTACCAATGTGCTTGAAAAGTAGAAATGAGTATTCAGTGTTACGAATGTGCCACAACTCTGAGGGTACAAAGTTGCCCCCTCCTTTTTGAGAATCGCAAGATCGCTATTAATTCAGGTCTGGGACCCAGGAAATGAGAGAGAATCCTCAAGGTTTTGGAATGTGTCCTGGCCTCAGCAAGACAAAGCCACGGATAACGGCCATTGTCTCTTGGAGATGGAATTGTGTATTGAGTACTGTACTATTCATTGAAGCCCTCAGGGGATGACCAGAGTGGGCTGGTTGAGGGATTACATCATCCCAACCTGATTGACATCTGAGACCCCGTGAGTAAGGATAAAAGAGGGTCTGGGGAACAACCCCTTCAGGCGCACCAGGAGAAACGCTGGAAATCCAGTGACAGCATTCGATAGCCAAAGCCGGTGGCGCCCGTGTGCGTCCTCCCTTGCCAGGGTAGTGGGCTTAACACGGAAGAACGGCTTAGCTAAAGGAGAGGCCACAAGTGAACGGTCATGACAACGAGACTGTGAAGGATTGAAATCATAAAAGGAAAAGCTGACAAGTTTCTAAAAATCTCTCTCTCTCGACTCCAACCAAAGGCTGCAGCCTGAATGAACTGAGTGACCTTTATATTTCCATCGGACAATACATTTATTCCCTAGACAACGATAGAGCTTATTTCTTCTTATTATTATTATACCCGCACTTTTAGATTTAGTATTGACGATGTATATTATCTGTATGTCTGCATTGATACTATTTTTGTGTATTTTTACTAATAAATACTGTTAAAAATAGTACCATCAGACTTCAACGGACCTCTCTATCTTTGCTGGTAAGTGACCCAGTTATGGGGTTTGTAACATCAGTAGTCATATAACCTCTGGTAATAGGTAACTTCATTGCTGACATCAGAGCTTCATAGTCAAACCAGGATTAAGCAGTACTGAAATCAAAGGTGTAGAAGTATCTTAGGAGTCTGACTGGTGCTGGTGTGGTGTGTTCAGCTTTTTTGGCAGAGGCCTACACATCTCTTAAAACAGAAGTCCTGTGAAAAATATAGCTGCAAGCCCACTGAAACCAATATGAAGCGACAAATATCGCAGTTGGCTGGTTAATTTATTTACAGGGGGTTTAGTTGCAGCCAGAGTATCAATTATAATTCCCAAGAAACCATGATAATTTAAAGACACATTCCAAAGAAAAGTTCATAATCCACTTAGTGCCAGATCAATGCAACAACAATCCATATACTTCTACTCTCCTTCCTTTTGAAAGTCCTGTGAATTTTTTCCATTCAGGTATTTATCCAGTTCCCTTTTGAATTTTGCAATTGGATCTGCCTTCACTACTACTCCTGGCAGTGTGCCCCTTAATCTAATCACAGAATTTTTCTTGTGTCTCTTTTGTTTCTTTGCCAGTCCTAGTAATGCTATATTCCCCACTTCTTGGTTCATTCTGGTGGGAACAGTTATCTCTATCCACTCCAGCACCTTTCATAATTTTTAATACATCTATTACATCTAATACATCCTTTGCAATTTCTTTTTGTTCCAAAGTGTTGGATTAGGATCTAGATCATTGTTTTTCATAAGACTTAGGAACAGAATTAGGCTTTCGGCCTTCGAGTCTGCTCTGCCGTTATATTGTAGCTGATCTATCATCCTTTATTGTTATACCCCATTCTCCTGCATTCTCCCTGTAACCTTTGACGCCCTTGCACCCTTACTTAAACCTATCAAACTCCAATATAAATATACCCAATGACTTGACCGCCACAGCTGTCTGTGGCAATGAATTTCACAGATTCACCACCCTTTCACTAACAAAATTACTCCTCATCTCTGTTTCAAAGGGACATGTTTCTAATTAAGAGCCTGTGGCCTCTAGTCCTAGATTCCTCCCTCTATAGGAAACATCCTCTTCATGTCCACTCTACCTAGGGCGGGGGTCGGCAACCCGCGGCTCCGGAGCCACATGTGGCTCTTTTACGTCTGTGCTGCGGCTCCCTGTTGCCTTGGGAAATAATTGGTTGTGGCGACCCTTTTCCTGGCACATCCGAACCTGCTCACAATTAGATAGCCTACGGGGGTTTGCGAGCACAGAGCTTTGGAGCCTCTGCGCCATGGGGGGCAGGTTGAGGGAGGCTTAAAAGTGAGGCTGAAGATTTTGAATAAAGTTTTTTCCTTCGACTGCAGTTACCGACTCCGTGTCGTAATTTTAGCGCTGCGTGTAGCACACCGCTACATGGTCAGTATTTAATTAAAATGTATTTTATGTTAGTTTGTTAGTTTTTGAAATGTAAATCTAAATTTGAAGATTATGGTGATCTTGTACAATCTAAATAAGACGTTGTGGCGACCCATTTCCTGACACATCCGAACCGGCTCACAATTAGCCAGCGTTCAGGCTAAGGGAGATAGCCTACGGGGGTTTGTGAGTACGTGTCTTTTGCAGCATCCGCGCCCATGGGGGGCGGGTTGAGGGAGGCTTAAAAGCAAGGCTGTTTAGTTCGAATAAAGCTATCTTTGACTGCAGTTTACTGACTGCGTGTAGCACACCGCTACAACGTGTTTTTATTGCTGGCTGTCCAGAGGGGAGGTGCTGAAACGCTTTGTCGCGTGTCTGGAAGAAGTGAAAACATTCCTGGGCAGCAAAGGGCTCAACTTTCCTGAGCTGGAACAGTCAGAGTGGCTGGAAAAGCTACACTTCATGGTAGACATGATAGCGCACCTGAACACGCTGAACACAGCTCTTCAACGGGGTAAGGACGTACAGCCCTGCACATGTTGGAGGATGTTTTGGCATTCGAGCGCAAGTTGACGTTGCTTGCCAGAGATTTACAGAAAGGCACATTGTCTCACTTCCCCAATTTGAGAGAGTTCAAACAAGGTCACGACATGATAAATTCGGAGTATTTACATTCTGCAATCATCGCAAAGCAAACATCGTTTGGGAAACGCTTCTGTGAGTTCAGAGAGGAAAAAAACACATTATCCTTCCCGGTCACTCCCCTAAGCATCGATCCATCCCTACTGAATACGACTGCATTGTCAGGTGTGAGTCAACCTGAACAAGTATGATAAATATTTTAATTGCCTATTATTTTACGTATATTTATATGTTTTCATTGTTCAGTGAAATAGTCCTTTTATTTTTCAGGTTGACAGCTGGCTGACGTTATTTTTGGTTTGCTGCTGGCGGCAAATTTAAGTTTGGCGTTTTTCATAAATACATGAAGGACTCATATAGACGTTGAGTATTTTACTTAAAAGTAACCTTCAACCCAACGTCTTTTTTTCGGAGTTCAAAATGTTTTTGTTGCATGCAGAAATGTAATTTCGTTTTCTCTGCAGGAGTTCATCGATTTCATAAATGCAACACATTATAGTTTGTTTATACATAGCATAAAGGCAAAACAAAACGTTGTATGCAGTGTTATTTCATTTTAAATGTCAAACGGGTTTTGCGGCTCCCAGTGTTTTCTTTTCTGTGGGAAACGGGTCCAAGTGGCTCTTTCAGTGGTAAAGGTTGCTGACCCCTGACCTAGGGCATTCAATATTCAATAAGTTTCTATGAGACGCCACTCATTCTGAACTCCAGCGTGAACAGGCCCAGAGGCATTGTGCTCCTCATACCTTTTCCTTCCCGGGATCATTCTCATGAACCTCTCCAATGCAAACACTTCCTTTCTTAGATAAGGAGCCTGAAAACTACTCACAATCCTGCTAAGTGCAGTCTGAACAATGTCTTAAAAAACCTCAGCATTATATCCTTGCTTTTGTATTCTAGTCCTCTTGAAATTAATGCTGACATTGCATTTCCTTTCCTTGCCACTGACTCGACCTGCAAGTTAACATTTAGGAAATCTTGCATGCAGACTCCCGAACACCTTTGCACCCCTGATTTCTGAATTTTCTTCCCATTTAGAAGAAGTCTCCACCTTTATTCCTTCTACCTAAATGCATGACTGTACATTTTTCTAGACTGTATTCCATTTGCCAATTCTTTGCCCATTCTCATAATCTGACCATGTCCTACTGTATCCTCAACATTACCTGTCCCTCCGTGTACCTTCATACCATCTGCAATCTTGGCCACAAAACTATCGATTCCATCATCCAAATTGTTGACAAAAGGTATACTGTGAAAAGAAGTGGTCCCAACACCAACTCCTGCAGGACATCACTTGAACTGGCAGCTAAAAGGTCTCTTTATTTCCACTCTTTGCTTTCTGCCAGTCAGCTAATCTATCCATGCTAGTATCTTCCTGTGATACCATAGGCACTTATTTAACAGCCTCGTGTTGCACATTGTCAAAGGCCTTCTTAAAATCCAAGTACACAACATCAGCCAATGCTTCTTGGTCTATCATGCCTGTTATTTCCTCAAAAGAATTCCAACAGATTTGTTCGGCAAGATTTCCCCTTAAGAAAACCATGCTGACATCGGCTTTTTTTGTCAGGTGCCTCCAAGTACACCAAACTCTAATCCTTAATAATGTGCTCCAAAATCTTACCAACTAAAGTCAGGCTAACTGGCCAATAATTTCCTTTCTTCTGCCTCACTCCCTTCTTAAGGTGTGACCTATCTATCTTTGGACCTTTCAGCTTCCCAAGCACCTTGTCCTTAGTGATAGCAACTATACTCACTTCTGCCTCTTGACAGTCTTGAATTTCTGGCATATGCTTGTGGTATCTTCCACAGTGAAAGCTGATGCAAAATACTGACTGAGTTTGTCAGCCATTTCTGTGTTTGCCATTGCTACCGCTCCATGGTCTTTTTCTAGTTGTCCAATATCCTCTCTTTTATATTATTGGCTAGCTTACCTTCATTTTTTCAATTTTTCCTCTCCTTATTGCTTTCTCAGTTGCCTTCTGGTGGTTTTTAAAAGCTGCCTAATTCTCTAGTTTCCTATTAATTATTGCTATACAGGCAGTCCCCGGGTTAAGTACGAGTTCCGTTTCTGAGTCTATCTTTAAGTCAGATTTGTACGTAAGTTGGAACAAGTACATCTGGTATTATTTAGCGTCAGTCAAACGTTTGTCTTAATATATAGTATATATATTTTACCTTTCTATGCATATAAACACTTAAGAAATGTATGTATTCCAATAATTAAACTACTGCGTTGCTTAGTAATGCAGCTTTCATCGGGGCAGGGCCTTTCACATGCTCCATTATTCTCACTTTATCTTTTACCCTTTAAAATTGTTCCGATCGTTGACTGTAGCCTAATGCTTTTCCCATGACCGATGACGTTTCACGTCTTTCCAAACGCTTTATTATTTCCACTTTATTTTCAGTTGCGATCGCTTCCTGTCAATGGAACAGAAACACTGGGCGCTGGCTCCCGAGGTCCTCTGGGTCCTAAGGACCACCGCACTGAATTCCCCGGGTCCTAAAGTCCACTGCACTAAGACAGGTTAAATGGGACAAGTGGGGGCTGTGCTGGGTTTGGGTTTTTGATCCTCAACAACATTCTGCATGGAAATTTAAACTGGAGATGGCAGTGTTTTTGTTTACGAGGTCGAGTTGCAAGCTCGACATCAACCCAACACGGATTGTACGGGAATCACTTGATCGACATCATCCCTGCATTGGTGCAGTCTGTCACTGTATCGAACTCAGGAACCTCTGTTCTCAAGCCCGGCACTGATCTCACTGTGCCACCAGCCAACTGGAACGGCGGGTGGGGAGCGTGGGGTCAGGGTGAATCTTACTATGAAAAATTTAAGCCAAATACAAAGTTAAAACACTCAACACAGTGTCAACGGCAATGACTTAAAATGGCGGACAGCGTCGCGATCTGTTTTCCTTCCTCGGTTCATAAGTACGAGTTGTCCATAAGTTGGACGTTCATAACTCGGGTTCTGCCTGTATTGTATGCCCTCTCTTTTGCTTTTATTCTGTCTTTGACTTCGCTTATCAGCTCTCATTGCCTCATTGTCCATTTAGAATGCTTTTGTAAAGGGGGGTTTCTTTATTTTCTTTGTTATTGTTGGGAAAGGGTTTCTTTTTGTTAACTAGCAGGAATGCTAATTTACTGATAACGAGAATGGTATTCCTTTGTAAACCAAATGGGGATTAATGTTCTTTCTTCTGAGTCTGTAAGCTTTTGTTGACGGGCTTTTGGGCAGATCGACGCGAGGGGGTCGAGAGAGAGGACGCAATGCTCTAAGCTGGGCGAGGATCGGACCCCAAAGGGGGGTCCAAGGCCGGGAGATTCTCCGGGGGGGGGGGGGGATGAAGCTGGATGTGCTTGGTTGACCACTCGGAGGGTCCTGAGCTGCGAGTCGAGGAGTTCGGAGGGTCCTGAGCTGCGAGTCGAGGAGTTCGGAGGGGATCGAATGGTGGCCAGAAGACTTCAGTAATTGAGCTCCAACGGTTGTGCACGAAGAGGTTTGGACTTTGATAAGTTTGGCGCCTTTTCTTTAATTTTCTCTTCATATATACTGTATCGTTATTAATCACTTGGTTATAGTAACCTTTATAAATTGTACTCATTTAATCGCATATGGTGTACTGTCTGTTTTTGGGCGAGGCGGGGACATCACACAGCATCCACACCAGCTGATTACCCAGTTTGGCGGGGCCGAAGGCAGCTCCCCCAGACGAGAACGAGCTGAGTGAGCCTGAGGTGACCCAGGGGGTTACATTGTGGGGGCTCGTCCGGGATTGATTTCTGTGGAAGCTGTGTGATCACCCTCTTTAAATTGTGTCTGCGGCGGAGCTGGTGTGCCTTTGTGGGTGTGCGATTGCTGGTTATCGCTGTGTGTGTGTTGGATGGGGTGGTTGCTGTTGGCTGACGAAATGGTGGTGGGACCATGGGTTGTCCGTACTGTTTGGAGATTGAGGAGTGACGGGTTGGGATGTTTCAGCAGTGGTGAGCTCCGCCCGGTTGTTGGAATAATGTCCAGCCCTAAAGGGGCGGAAGCGTGGGCGGAGCGGACCTCTCAGTTGTTGGGTGAGTGGCAGTGCTTGGCTGAGGAAAAGCGACAGGGACGGGTTGAAAGTTTGAGTAGGCGGGCTGGTGACTTTGTTAGAACTGTCGGGCGCAATTACCTCGAAGTGACCGCTGCCAGTTCTGGGAAAGTGTGGGAAAATGCGTGTGGTTCGACTGGAAGTCAAATGCCGCAGCTGGGGGGCTTATTATATCTGTGGCAGGAGATTGGTGGGAAGTTTTTAGGGTATCCCTTTTTGCCTAGGGGGGCAGATAAATTGCTTGTGGTGCCAAGGGGATCTGTCAAGGGGATCAGTTGTTCCGTTGATTCGAGAGGTGTCGGGAAACTTAGAGGAGGCCCAGTGGGGGAACAGCTTGGGGTCTCTGGGGGAGCACGTTCCCAGCAATGTACCAAGGAACTCCCGAAAGGAACAGACCCTATTCCTGAAGGCTTAGAGGGGCCACGTGCACAGGTGTTGTTACGGATGGATGGAAGTCAAGTTAAAGCCATCCTCGGCACCGGGGTGCCGGTGAAGTTGCTGTACAGTTTGTTTCATAACCGTTATTGGAAGCATTTACCCTTGATGACATTGAGGACACTGGAGATTCGGGGTACCAGTGCCGGTGATTATCCAGACAACGGTTGTTGGTCAGTGAAAATGGAGTTCTTAGAGGCAAATGTGGAGGAGACTGAGGTTCATGAATCGTTAATGCTGATGTGTCCGGACCCTGTTGAGACGGGCAGCGTTTCGGTTCTAGAGAGAACCAAAATCCTGCTGGTGCGCTTGGGAGTCTGCCCGGAGGAGGCGGGTGAGCGCTGTTTGGAGGCATTGTCGATGCACCCAGGGTTTCGAGCTGCTTGTGCGGACGTGTGTAGCAGCATTGGGCTGATACCGAATTCAAACAAAGAGCCAGTGGTGGTTTGGCCTGGGGGAAGTATCTGAGGGTGAGACCCTCTTCGTGGACGCTGTGAAATACCACAAGGGAGGGGAGTTGACTGCTGAAGACACCTCGGAGAGAGAGAGGTTGCGGTGACTGGCCCCTACAGCCATGGAAGATGTAGGCAGCGTGTGTATGGATTATATTGCGTTGAAGAGGCGCACTGTCAGTGACCAGAATATGGCCCTGAGGGCCAGAGAGGCGATGGCCTGTCTGAGTGGTGTGAAGTGGTTTAAGGTGCTGGATCTGAGGAGTGGATATTGCCAGATCCCGATGAGTGGGGCCAACAAGGAGAAGACGGCCGTTATAAATTCCCTAGGAGTCTTCGGGTCCGAAAAGATGCCACAGGGCATATCTGGAGCCCTTGCAACCTTCCTGCTGGGCAGGTGGAAGACCATAGGGGATGTGGAGGCGTTTGGAGTTTTGGTGTATGTGGATGATCTCTTGGTATTTGGATTTGCCTCAGGAGAATATGAAGTGAGGTCGTTGCAGGAGCAGCTGAGAACTACCGAGTTAAAGTGTTTTCGGGACACGTGCCAGGGCTGGCGAAGGACGCAGCTCGTGAGAGACTGTCTCTACGGAATCAAGTTTGAAATGAAGACGGAGAGACTGGAGAAAGTGATCTGGAACCATTCGGAAGACTTACAAGTTGGAGAGAATGAAGAAAGTTGTCTGACTGAGGGTAATAGCAAACTGAGAACCCGGAGAGGGGAGTTTGCAGAGGTGAAGAAATTACAGATGAATCTCAGAAGAGAGAAGCGGAAGCTTGAAGGGAACCTGAAGATGACCATCGACAGTTCAAATGAAGTGCAAAACCTGAAAGTTGATCTGGAAGAAGTCATGAGGAAGAAAAAGCTGGAGAGAAGTGCAGTGAATACTGAACAGGAGGCTGAAGAGACTGCGGGAGCAGTGCAGGCCACGTGTTTCCATTTGGAGAAGATCAAACAGCAGCTACCGATCACAGGAATGAGGAAGAATACAGATTCGATGGATGATGTGCTGGATGTGTGGTACATGCTGCCTTTTGCTGACTTTCCCTCGATTGAGGAAGAGACCTTTGGCCCTTCTCCCATTGAGTCAGGTGTAGCGGGGAGGGTTAGCTGTGTGCAGTGTGGGGCATGAGTGAGAGGTTGAGAGAGGAGTTGGTAGTGGGCCCAAGGTATCCCCAGTTGTGTCCGAGCCTGAAGGGTTTAGGTGAGGGGGTACGGAGGCCTCAGAAGGGTTAGGGAACTCCCAGATAGTTGGCCTAAGTAGCGCCTGAGGAACAGGGCGTGAGGGTTACTGTGTGGGGAGGAGATGTCACTGTTTGTGCTTGGGTTACGGTGTGTTGGCAGGAAAGGTGGCGAGTTATTTAGTAGTCATGAGGACATGACTTTTATTTGGTGGAGGAAGTGTGTAAAGGGGGGTTTCTTTATTTTCTTTGTTATTGTTGGGAAAGGGTTTCTTTTTGTTAACTAGCAGGAATGCTAATTTACTGATAACGAGAATGGTATTCCTTTGTAAACCAAATGGGGATTAATGTTCTTTCTTCTGAGTCTGTAAGCTTTTGTTGACGGGCTTTTGGGCAGATCGGCGCGAGGGGGTCGAGAGAGAGGACGCAATGCTCTAAGCTGGGCGAGGATCGGACCCCAAAGGGGGGTCCAAGGCCGGGAGATTCTCCGGGGGGGGGGGATGAAGCTGGATGTGCTTGGTTGACCACTCGGAGGGTCCTGAGCTGTTTGGAGAGTCGAGGAGTTCGGAGGGTCCTGAGCTGCGAGTCGAGGAGTTCAGAGGGTCCTGAGCTGCGAGTCGAGGAGTTCGGAGGGGATCGAATGGTGGCCAGAAGACTTCAGTAATTGAGCTCCAACGGTTGTGCACGAAGAGGTTTGGACTTTGATAAGTTTGGCGCCTTTTCTTTAATTTTCTCTTCATATATACTGTATCGTTATTAATCACTTGGTTATAGTAACCTTTATAAATTGTACTCATTTAATCGCATATGGTGTACTGTCTGTTTTTGGGCGAGGCGGGGACATCACACAGCATCCACACCAGCTGATTACCCAGTTTGGCGGGGCCGAAGGCAGCTCCCCCAGACGAGAACGAGCTGAGTGAGCCTGAGGTGACCCAGGGGGTTACACTTTTTTATCCTGCACTTTGGAATTGAAAATTGTTTTTCTTGTAGTTTCAGTTTTTACATTTGCTTATGTTTGTAAACATTTGTAACTTCGATCTATTTAGTTCTATATTTCTACATTTTGCTTTGTAAAGCCTGAAGTGTTATGGCACTGTAACTCAGTACTTTTCTACTGTGTTCTATTATCAATGGCGAGTCCCCTTATCTCAGTGGTTCAGACTGGTTTATGGTATAAAGAAAGAGCATGAGAACAAGTCCATTGTTACATGCTGTACCTTGCCAGACCATGCCGTACATTGCTATTCCTCGCTGCCTGATCTGTATCCTTGATTAGTCCCTTGTGCTTGACTTCTGAAGAAGCTTCTGGATCACACATCACCATATTCAAATAAAAGAGAATGATCCTCGTTTCTCCCATATGTTCTCTTAACCAAAATCTCTCGTCCCTGGGATGACTTTGGTAAATTTCTTCGACATCCTTACATAAGATGGTCATTAAAATGGTGGTCAAATAGAATTTATATATAGTTACCAAATGAGCTTCCCTTAATTGTATATGTATTTGCAAGATTTATTTTACTCATCTCACTTAAATACAATTAAAACTGTTTTTGTATTTGATAGGATCAACACCCCAAGAAAGCAAGGAGGACTTGGTGCAACAAAAATCCCCTTAGTGTCAGATCTTCGTCACACAATCTCCTTAGATTATGGTATCTTGAAAGAGGATGAAGGCATTGCTTTCCGGTCAGTTGCTGGGAAGGGAATAGATGAACAAATGTAGAGTAAAATTGAATATGGAGTAAGATATAGAATAGAAATCAAAAGCTAATGCACTGTAAACTACAAAATAAGCACTGTAGGTAATGCATACCTGTTTATCCTTTTGTTCTTTAAGAATAGTGTTCTACTCTGCTGTTTAAGAATCGTGCCTTGATTATCTCATTAGTGCATATTATTTCTTTGCAGCTTCATAGCATTGTGCAACTATGAAACTGAGTTATGGGTATTGAAGTACTCTTCCATTGGTTCAGTTTCCCAGATGATAAAAGGCTTCTGCTTTAAAGTAACAAAAGGTCAATGCTTTACCTCATGATTAAAAACTACCTTTTAACGTTTTTGATAATCATTATCAAATTGGTACATTAGTAGCTGTACCCACAGTCACTGTTTTAGACATCAGATCTGTATACAGGAGAGTTACTTGTTTGTTTGTCCATCGTGCAAAGATGAGAGCCACTCTAGTCATCTGCAATTTGTGGGGGCTGAACTGGTCTGAGGGTAGAGGCAATCCATGCTTGAAATGTTCTTTGGCAGTGTGGACAAAAGATATCAGCCTCCTTGGGTTGGGGGTTGCTGACTTGGGCTTTCCTGGCCAGCCTATGTCTTTGTTGCAGTTGTCCTTATTGCCTTGTGTCACTGCACCCTTATGAAGGGTAGAGTGCCACTCAACCCAATCCTGAGCAGTATGTCCCCATATGTCCGGATTGATGCTAAAGGCTTTTAGTAAAGCTTTCAAGGTGTCTTCATAGCATTTCCTTTGGCCTCCTTGGCAACAATTTCCTTTCTGTAGTTTTCCCATAAAGCAGCCAATGGTCTGGCGTAAAGATACGTGGCCTGCTCAATGTGACTGGGACTGGATCTGGATAGTGTAGGTACTGGGAAGGCCAGCTTTGGTAAGTACATCAGTGTCAGGGATCTTGCCTTGCCACTTAATGTTGAGGAGATTTCTGATGCGGCATGTGTGCAAATGGTTCAGTTTCTTTGGGTGCCATTGGCACACTGTCCATATTTTGTAGGCTTAAAGCAGAATGGGAAGTATTATGGCCCTATACACCTTCAACTTCATCTGTAGACTTGTGCCTCTTCTGATTCAGACATTTGTATAAAGTCTGCTGAAGGCTACACTTGCCTTGGCAATCCTGGCACTTCATCACCAATGACAATGTTCTGGGATGGTGTGCTGCCAAGACATGTGAATCTCTTCATTGGGTTGAGTCTTTGACTGTTTGCCTAAATGTATGATTTCCCTAAAACTGACTTGATGCATTACTTCAGTCTTGGTGTTGATGGTAAGCCCGAAGTTGGTACATGCATCAGTAAACTTGTTGACACAGTGTTGCATATTAATTTTTAACCAGCCTTGAGGGCGCAGTCATCAGCAAAAGGAGCCCAGATTCTGTCATAATCTTAGTTTTTGCTTGGAGCCACCTGAGATTGAACAGTTTCCCATCAGTGCAGAATCTGATGCCGATGTCCACATTTTTGCCTCAGAAAACATCAGTTAACCTAATGGAAAACATCAGACTGAATAGCATTAGCACCAAGACACAGCCCTGCTTGAACCCATTCTAAGACAGGGAAGGGCTTGGATGTCTCACCATTGTCCTGAAACCTAGCTTGCATGCCATCATGGAAATACTACACCATGGGCATCCATACTTCGCTGTGATCTCCCACAGACCCTTGCTGCTAATAATATCGAAGGCCTTAGATAGGTCAGTGTCTTGCTCCTGACATCCCTTGCAGTTGCCTTGCAGCAAGCACCATGTTGATTGTTCCACGTTCTTTCCAGAATCCATATTGGCACTCTGATAGGAGTCCCCAGTCACAGTATGAAGTGAGACAGTTGAGAAGAAGTCTGGTTAAGTTTTTGCCTGTGATAGACAGCAAGGATATTCCCCAATAGTTGGCATCGGATTGTTGGTTTACTTATAGATATATCTTTAAATTCTTGTGGAATTTTCTGTTACTGCCACATAAGTTGGAAGAGCTTTTCTCTAGCATTGCTCTGCCTTCCTTTTAGGCCTCAGCTAGTATTACATCTGATCCAGGCAATTTGCCACTAGAAAGCTGAGGTATTACCTTCCAGGCCTCTGCTAATGTCAGTGGAATATCCAGTGCTTCATTGATAGGTACTTGGGGCAGGTGATCAATGGCTTTGTCATTTGTTGTTGAAGGATGATTCAGAACACTGTTAAAGTGCTCAGCACATTAATTCCATGAAGAATTTTCTTGCTCCATGATCAGCATGTTCTCATTAGCACCAAGGAGAGGGGATGATCCTGATGATGTGGGGCCATAGACTTCTTTAAGTGCAGCATAGAATTTCTTTAAATCATACCTATCTCCATATGACTGGATCACATCAGCTTTATTAATCAATCGGAAATCTTGCACCTGGCACAGTTTGTGTTGTACTGTACTTAGTCTGTTATTGAAAGCTTCCTTCTATGAGATGAACTTGGGGTCAGTGAGGAAAGCTTTGTGAAGACGATGTTTCTCATCTAGCAGTTGTTTGATGTCAACACAGTTTTCATCATATCAGTCCACAGAACCTAGAAAAACTACAAAAACAACACAGGCCCTTCAGCCCACAAAGCT
The DNA here is from genome assembly GCF_030144855.1 of Hypanus sabinus. Taxonomy (NCBI): domain Eukaryota; kingdom Metazoa; phylum Chordata; class Chondrichthyes; order Myliobatiformes; family Dasyatidae; genus Hypanus; species Hypanus sabinus. Next base: position 39,691,135 of record NC_082716.1, on the reverse strand, counting down.
GTGCTGAACATGTACTTACTTTAGAAATTACCTAGGGTTACCCATAGCCCAATACTTTTCTAAGGTCCATATACTTATCCAGGAGTCTCTTAGAAGACCCTATTGTATCCGCCTCCACCACTGTCGCTAGCAGCCTATTCCATGCACTCACCATGCTTTGCAAAAAAAAACTTACCTCTGACATCTCCTCTGTACCTACTTCCAAGTACTTTAAAACTCTGCCCTCTCGTGTTAGCCATTTCAGCCTTGGGAAAAAGCCTCTGACTATCTACACGATCAATGCCTCTCATCATCTTATACATCTCTATCAGGTCACATTTCATCCTCTGTCGCTCCAAGGAGAAAAGGCCAAGTTCACTCATCCTATTCTCATAAGACATGCTCCCCAATCCAGGCAACATCTTTGTAAATCTCCTCTGCACCTTTGATATAGTTTCCACATCCTTCCCGTAGTGAGATGACCAGATCTGAGCACAGTACTTCCATGTGGGGTCTGACCAGAGTCCTATATTGCTGTAACATTACCCCTCAGCTCTTAAACTTAATCCCACAGCTGATGAAGGCCAGTGCACCATACGCCTTCTTAACCATAGAGTCAACCTGCGCAGCAGCTTTGAGTGTCCTATGGACTCGGACCTCCAAGACCCTGCTGATCCTCCATACTGCCAACAGTTTTACCATTAATACTGTATTCTGCCATCATAATTGACCTACCCAAATGAAGTACCTCACACTTATCTGGGTTGAACTCCATCTGCCACTTCTCAGCCCAGTTTTGCATCCTATCAATGTCCCACTGTAACCTCTGACAGCCCTCCACCCTATCCACGACACTCCCAACATTTGTGTCATCAGAAAATTTACTAACCTATCCCTGCACTTCCTCATCCAGGTCATTTATAAAAATCATGAAGAGAAGGGGTCCCAGAACAGATCCCTAAGGCACACCACTGGCCACCAACCTCCATGCAGAATATGACCCGTTTACAACTACTTTTTGCTTTCTATGGGCAAACCAATTCTGGATACACAAAGCAAGGTCCCCTTGGATCCCGTGCCTCCTTACTTTTTTTTAAATTTAAGAAAAGAAAACTTTTTTTATTAGTTTTTAAAATAAATTTTCTACATAGCTACAGATAAAAAAATGAAGAACATTGATACAGTGCAAAAATAAACATACAATAATAATATGATACAAAGAAAGATAATTGAGAAAGCACCCAAATTGAAGACATGTAAAATTAGTATCCTCCCCAAGCTCCGCAACAAAAAAAAGCTCCAGACCAACCACAACACAATATAGAGAATATAAATCAGGACAATCAAACCCCCAAAACTGGAAATACACTTAGCAACAGAAGATATTAATGCCTACTACCAAAAAAAAAGGAGCTGAAAGCAAGGGACCGGAAAAAAAAACCTTAGTTAAGAGGAAGGTTATGAAAGTACTCAATAAAAGGTCCCCAGACCTTATGGAACTTTAAATCCGAATTAAGAACTGATTAATGAATTTTTTCAAGGTCTAAGCAGGCCATAATATGGTTAAGCCATTGAGCATGTGTGGGCGGGGCAACATCTCTCCATCTAAGGAGGATTAAACATCTAGCCAGGAGAGAGGCAAAAGATAATATTCGACACTTAGTCGAACTCAGACGTAAATCTGTCTCACCCCAGAAACCGAACAAAGCAATTAAAGGGTTAGGTTCTAGGTGGTGATTCAGAATATATGATAATGTTATGAAGACATCTTTCCAAAATTTCTCCAAGCTAGGACAAAACCAGTACATACGAATGAGAGAGGCCTCGCCCCTTTTGCTTTTATCACAAAGTGGACTAATATTAGGGTAAAATCGAGATAATTTAGATTTAGACATATGGGCTCTATGAACAATCTTAAACTGTAAAAGGCAATGGCGAGCACAAAGAGAGGTTGAATTAACCGATTTGAGAATCGAGTCCCAAGTCTCATCAGATAAGGAGGTATTTAAATCCTGCTCCCATGCCATTTTAATTTTATCCACAGGGGCGCGTCATAAGGCTGCTAATTTATCATGAATAAATGATATTAAACCTTTACCTAGTGGATTAGTAGAAAGAAATAAGTTCATTACATTTTTCTCAGGCATTTCAGGGAAGTTAGGAATTAAAGGATTAATAAAGTGTCTAATTTGGAGATATCTAAAAAAAATTAGCATTGGGCAGATTGAACTTAGCAGAGAGCTGTTGAAAAGAAGCGAAGCGATTATCAATAAAAAGATCTTCAAAATGTCTAATGCCCTTCCTATACCAATCATGGAATGCTGAGTCATACGTAGTAGGTAAAAAAAGGTGATTATGTAAGATAGGGCTAGAAAAGGAAAAACCATGGAAACCATAACATTTCCTAAACTGAGCCCATATACGCAAAGTGTGTCTAACAAGAGGATTAACTATTAATCTGGACAAACTACTAGGGAGTACAGAGCCAAGAAGTGCAGAGACAGATAATTCTTTAGTGGAGCTCAACTCCATTGCCACCCAATTAGGGCACTCGGGTTGACTATGGAAAAAAGACCAAAAGGTAGCACAATGTATATTGGCTGCCCAATAATATAAACGAAAGTTAGGTAAAGCCATGCCACCCTCTTTTTTAGGTTTTTGGAGATAAACTTTATTAATTCTAGAGCGCTTATTCTTCCACAGATATGACAGAATAATAGTCTAAGGAATCAAAAAAAGATTTAGGAATAAAAATTGGGATTGATTGAAATAAATATAAAAGTTTAGGGAGAACATACATTTTAACAACATTAATACAATCTACCAAAGACATAGATAGAAGTGACCATTGTAACAGACTCTGTTTATAGTATATGAAAGATTGGCAAAATTTTCACGAAAGAGGTCTTTAAACTTCCTTGTGACTGTAATCCCAAGATAGGTAAATTGATTATGAACTACTTTAAAAGGGAGATCACGAAATGTTAATTCTTGTGCTTCTTTATTAATTGGGAAAAGTTCGCTCTTATGTAAATTAAGTTTATAGCCAGAGAAACTGATCAAAAAGTGAAAACATTGGAGGTAAGGATGTAGACAGATTTGAAAGAAAAAGTAATAAGTCATCAGCATAAAGAGAAACTTTATGCTCAACACCCCCTCTCCAAATCCCGGTCAATTCAGGACAATTTCGCAATGCTAACGCCAAAGGTTCTATAGCCAAATCAAAGAGAAAGGGACTTAAAGGGCATCCCTGACGGGTGCCACGTTTGAGGTTAAATAACTGGGATTTCTGAAAATTAATTAAAACAGAGGCAGAGGACACAAATACGGCAATTTGATCCAAGAGATAAAACTTTGACCGAAGTCAAATTTTTCTAAAACTGCAAAAAGGTAGTTCCACTCTATACGATCAAATGTTTTCTCCGCATCGAGGGAAATAACACATTTAGGAATCCCAGTTGGAGGTGAATATAAAATGTTAAATAAACACTGAATGTTAAAAAAAGGAAGACAGTTTTTAATAAAACCAGTTTGATCATCAGAAATAATAGAGGGAATAACAGTTTCTAATCTATAAGCCAAAACTTTGGCCAGGATTTTAACATCAACATTGAGCAAAGAAATCTGCCTATACAAGGAACACTCTGTTGGGTCTTTACCTTTTTTTAATAAAAGAATAATAGATGCCTCATTAAAAGAGGGTGGCAATTTGCCATAATTAAACGAATCAGATAATACTGAGAATAACTGAGGAGAAAGAAATGAAGAGAATGATTTATAAAATTCTACGGGGAACCCACCAGGTCCAGGAGATTTCCCTGAAGTCAATGCAGAAATTGCAAAAGATATTTCTACTGATGATATAGGCGCATTAAGTTTGGCTTTAAAATCAGATGAAAGCGAAGGAATATTCAGATTATTTAAAAAATGATCAACAGAGATATTGTCATTCAAAGATTCAGAGGAATAAAGTCGAGAATAGAAATTTTTAAATGCGTCATTGATTTCTAAGTGATCCGATGTAAAGTCTCCATTCTCCTTCCGGATCTTTGTAATATGTTGTTTGGCTTTGGAACGCCTCAGCTGATTGGCTAGAAATTTACCAGATTTGTCACCATGAATATAAAAGCGACTCTTACTTTCAAGAAGTAGGCGTTCGACAGGTTGAGTAGACAGAAGATTAAATTTAGTTTGAAGTTCTACACGCTTCTCATATAGTTCAGGATTCTTAGTTTGAGCATACAGTTGATCCAATTCTTTAATCTGATTAATGAGGTCTAATCGATCTGCACAGGACTTTCTATTAAGATTTGCTGTATAGGAGATTATTTGACCCCCTCAAATATGCTTTCATGGCATCCCAGACAATCTGGGATGACACTTCACGTGATGTATTGGTGTTAAAATAAAAGGTTATCTGATCCTTAATAAATTTTAGAAAATCATCAGCCGATAATAAAGTCGAATCAAACCGCCAGTGTTTATTCCTCTGAGGGAGACCAGGAAAATTTAAGAAAGACAGAGTAATGGGGCATGGTCAGAAATCAGTATACTCTGATAATCACAAGAATAGACAAATGGAATGAGTTGATTATCGAGTAAGAAGTAGTCAATTCTAGTAAAGGTATGGTGAACATGTGGAAAAAAAAGAATAATCTCTCTCAGTAGGATGAAGGAAACACCATATATCAGAGATACCATAATTAGAGAGAAACGATTGAATAGCTAAGGCAGATTTAGTCGATTTAGTAACAGAGGACGATTGATCCAAATTAGGATCTAACCAACAATTGAAATCACCACCCAGTATAAGAGAGTATGAGTTTAAGTCTGGTAGTGAGGAGAAAAAATGTTCAAAAAAATTAACATCATCAAAATTGGGGGTATACAGGTTTGCTAGTACAACTTTAGTATTATATAATTTACCAGAAACAATAATAAAATGGCCATTTGTATCAGATATCTTATTATGGAGTTCAAAAGGAATATTTGAGTTAATAAGGATGGAGACCCCCCCCCCCCCAAGCTTTGGCGGCAAAGGATGAATGAAAATGCTGACCCGCCCACTTTGACAAAAGCCAGGAGTTATCAAAACGACGAATATGAGTTTCTTGAAGGAAAGCAATGTCAGCTTTGAGTTGTTTAATATGTGAGAAGACCTTCCTTCTTTTAACAGGGTGATTCAATCCCTTTACATTCCAGCTCACAAATTTAAGTGTATTAACCATTATCAATTGGTAGTGCACAGAAGGCAGCAGGCATATAAAAAGTCAAGCAGTACAATAGCAGTCTGGGAGCAAAAATGTAAACATAGATTCGTAGAATCAAAACAGAAACATGTCCTGAGTAACAAAGGAAAGCAAAAGAAACAGTGAGTAGTGTTGGAACTGGAGAACCCCCCCCATCCTCGCAACCCAAAACTAGACGGCTACCTAAAAAAGCAGCTAGCTCTACCAAAAAAATTAACCCAAGTATGACTTCCAGTTCTGTGTCGTTAACAACAGTTCCGTATAAATACTATAGTAAATGGTAACTAGTTTATGCACTAGGAAACATAATTACAAATAGGAACAACTTCAACAGAAGTATAAAACTTAATACAAAAAAAATCAGAAGAAAACCAAAACTAACTTACCCATGAAAAATTATAGAAGATTAAAAGAAAGAAAAAAGCGAGGGAGAAAAGGGGGAAATTATAGATTTGAAGAGAGTACTTATCAACCATTTACAGAAAAAAAAAGCAAAACTTAAACTATGAATTAACCAACAGGGAGGCCTTCAATAAAGACTCCAAACCTCCAAAACAAGTTAGAGTCAATTGTAGATCGCTATAGATAAAGTTATACAAGAATAAAATAGATTACACAAGTACAATCTAAACATCCGCAGGGAAACATTAAACTCAGATTATCTATTTAGAAAAAATGCACCAAGTCCAGGGAGAGATTGTCTACAGCCCTTAGAGTTTCAATAGATAATGTCTGAATTATTCAAGTAAAGTTTGAGTCCGGAAAAAAGAGTTTTACTTCGAGAGGTACTTATCCACCATTTTAGAAGGTCAGACCAGTTCCGAAGGAGACGGGATGGCCGGAAGACTTCCAACAAATGCCTCAGCCTCCTTCACTGATTTGAGCCACTTATATTCTCCAGTAGTAAGCGTAATTCGAAGATCGGCTGGGTTTCGAAGGGAGGGTCTGAATCCGCGATCAAAAAGCACTTTCATTACACCTTTAAACTCAGCACACATCTTCAGAACCTGGGGGGCAAAATCCTCCACAAAACGAATGACTGTATTTTGAAAAGCAAAAGTACCTCTGCAGCGTGCCTCCATAATCAAACGGTTTTTTTACCGATCATATTATGCCTCTCCAAATGTTCGTAAATCCTGCCTCTCAGGATCTTTTCCGTGAAGTTACCAACTACTGCAGTAAGACTCACTGATCTATAATTTCATGAGCTATCTCTACTCCCTTCCTTGAATAAGGGAACAACATCTGCAGTCCTCCAATCCTCCAGAACTTCCCTTTTCCTATTAATGATGTAAAGATGATTGTCAGAGGCTCAGCAATCTCCTCCCTGGCCTCCCACAGTAGCCTAGCGCACATCTCATTCAGTCCTGGAGACTTATCCAACTTGATGCTTTCCAAAAACTCCAGCACATCTTTCTTAATGTCCATATGCTCAAGCTTTTCAATCAGCTGTAAGTCATCCCTACAATAGCCAGGATCCTTTTACGTAGTGAATACTGAAGCAAAGTATCCATTTAGTACCTTCACCATTTCTTCTGGTTCCATACATACTTTTCCACTGTCACACTTGATTGGTCCTATTCTCTCACGTCTTACCCTCTTGCTCTTCACATACTTCAGATTCAGTTTATTGTCATTTAGAAACCACAAATGCAATGCAATTAAAAAATGAGACAATGTTCCTCCAGAATGATATCACAAAAGCATATGACAAAACAGATTACACTAGAAAATCCACATAACGTTTGGCAATCCCCAATCCAGAGTCCGGAGAGGCTGCTGCGTATTAATATCGCGCTACAGTCTTAACGCGTTCCCCGAAAAAGAGCTCCAAATCCACCAGACAAACAAGACCAAAAACTAAAGCTACAAGACCTGCACAAAACCACATAATTACAACAGTGCAAACAATAGCATAATTGATAAAAAAAAACAGACTATGGGCACAGTAAAAATAGTCCAAAGATGTTAAAAGACTATAAGTTCAAAAGAAATCACCACACAGTTTCCACAAGTCTCCATGGTCCCGACAGACTTGCCATCCCACGCTTGTAGCAGAAGGGAATACCCCCGCTATGGACTTCCACGGCGCCGTCTGACTCAGCCTTGCAGACGCAGCACACAACGAAAGCTCAGTCAAACCCAGCCTCACAGACACAGCACACACTGAAAGCGACCTGACCACAGCGGACTCCGTAGTCCGTCGAACCTCTGACCCGATGACCATCCCCTCCGGCACAGCTTCTCCGAGCACCATCCCCTGCTGAGTGTGTTAAGACGGCCCCGCCAACGGCCATCGGCAACGCGACCCCGAGGACTGGGGGCCTGTTCTTACCAGCAGAGTCCCAGACCTCACAGCAGCAGCAGCAACGCAGAAGGTCTTCCTGGAGATTTCCCTACGTTCCTCCGTGCTCCCACATCCATTTTCAATCGATTATGATTGCGCACCACACCCCACTTCACAAATAACAGATAATCAGCTCCGGAGTGGCTGCTGCAAGCTGCATTACGCCGCCATCTTGGAAACAGCTTGTGGAATGCCTTGCAGTTTTCTTTAATCCTGCTCACCGAAGCCTTCTTATGGCCCCTTCTGGCTCTCCTAATTTCGTTCTTAAGCTCCTTCCTGCTAGCTTTATAATCTTCTAGATCTCTATCATTACCTAGTTTTTTGAACCTTTTGTTAAAAACCTTGATTTTTTCATTTCATTTTTCTATCTTCCAGTAAAGAATATACAAATCAGAGGAGAAGTTTAACAAACAGATAATACAAAAGACATTTTCTTTGTTACCTTGTTTTTTTGAACCAGTCCTTGTGCTTTCTGTTACAGGCCTCATAATTTGTGCAGCTGTGTTGTAGATCAGCTCTCGAAAAGTTGACCAAGCAGTTTCCACATTCCGATTGTCCAGACTGGTGGAGTTTAAATGGTCTTCTTAAGTTTCAACCAAAAAAACTGCTTTATGTTGCTACTTTTCATCTTGGAGAGGTTCAGCTGTTTTGGGTCTGTCTTTTCTTGTGGGTGTCTCTTGGGCTGAATATGGATATTCAGTTTAGAAATGATGAGATGGTGATCTGTCCAGCATTCAGCATCGCACATAGATTTTGTTACTTGCATCCTGCCTGTCTCTCTTCCTGATGATGACGTAGTCACTTACATGCCAATGCTTAGAGTGGGGATGTATCCATGCAGTTCTTTTATAGGTCAGAAAGCAAAAGACTGTGTTAGTGATCAACAATTCATGTTTGGCACATGTCTGGTGTAGTAGATGACTGTTTCTGTTGCTGTTGCAGCAACCAATGCCATATTTCCCAATGACCCCATCCCAGGAGGTGTTTGCAGAGCCAACTCTTGCATTGAAGTCACCAGGGATAATAAGCTTATCCGTTTTGGAAATAGTGGCAATAATTGATTGCAGTTCTTCATAAAATTTTTCCATGACATCATCTGGGTTGATCATGGACATAAGTGTTGACAATAGTGATAGAGGGAGTTTTATGGTCATGAGCTGGTCATTCACACTTCTTGGAGAGTCCAGCAAGCACGTCAGCAATCTCTGTCTTCACTGCAAATCTGAACCTAGCCTCACACCAGTCTTAATTTCCTCTTCCACTCCAAAAGAATGTTCATCCTGTACCCCTTTCACAAAGTTTGCCCTCTCCTGAAAGCCAAGTCTCACTCAGGGCTGCGATATCGATGTTGTATCAGGCTGGCTCTCCTTATTAGAGTAGTTATCCTCTTGAGTTTTGTCAGCATTGACTCTAACTGTGCAGACATTCCACACACTGATGCCCATGACATGCTTAGTGCCTCATGCTCTAATTGCTTCACAGCATCTTGCTGGGTCTGCCTTCCTGCCCTTTGAGCCTAACTAGTGGTTACCTCTGTGCAGTCTTTGCTAGCTTGGATAGGCAAGCCCAAATTCACCAAGGGTTTAAGAGCCATCAGTTACCTTCACCTGGTTTAGCCCATTCGTCAAGGTGGTTTAACAGTATGGCTTCTGTTGCTAGCGGAAGCCATACTCTGTCTGGAGCCACAAGTGTGAGTGCCTAGTCAGGACCAATGGTGGATGGAGTGTATGGGCTATCGGAGTAGTAGCACTTCTGATGGGGCAGACATGCCCTGCTTACTTGGAATATAGGGTGATATGTACCTAAAATGTTGGTGAGTGGTAGACTTCATTATGTCACCATGCATACAGTATTATGTAAAGGGTTTAGGCACATGTATATAAAACTTATAGGCACATATTAGACATGAGAGAATATGACCAATCAAGTGTGACAGTGGAAAAGTGTGTATGAAACCAGAGGAGATAGCAGAGGTACTTAATGAATACTTTGCTTCAGTATTCACTAAGGAAAAGGATCTTGGCAATAGTAGGGATGACTTACAGCGGACTGAAAAGTTTGAGCAGAAAGATACAAGAAAGGGGATGTGCTAGAGCTTTTGAAAGTATCAAGTTGGATAAGTCACCAGGACCAGACGAGATGTACCCCAGGCTACTGTGAGAGGTAAAGGATGAGATTGCAGAGCCTCCTGGCAATGATCTTTGCATCATTAATGGAGAATGGAGAGGTTCTGGAGGATTGAAGGGTTGTTCCCTTATTCAAGAAAGGGAATAGAGATAGTCCAGGAGATTATAGACTAGTGAGTCTTACTTCAGTGGTTGGTAAGTTGATGAAAAAGATTCTGAGAAGCAGAATTTATGAACACTTGGAGAGGCATAATATGGCTGTGAATAGTCAGCATGGCTTTACAGCCTTACAAGCCTGATTGAATTTCTGTGATGTTCAATAAACGAATTGTTTGGAATCAAATGACCTTGCCTGGAGTCTCAGGGCTGGGTGTGTGTGCATCTGCGCCAAGCCCTACCCCTGGTACTCCACTGTCACCTGTCCCAAACCCTTCTCACTGCTCTACCCTCACCATTCCCAACATCCTTTGCTCCCACCAGATTTACAAACTCGCTATCTGCTCCACATTGACAAATACAGTACTGTGCAAAATGTCTTGGCCATCCTGGCTATATATAGCTAGCACCTCGCTAAAGAAAAGGAAAGTAAAACTAGGCAGACAAAGCATATCTGGATCTTATACCTTTGTCTGAATTAGTTTCTGGAGTTATGAAACATAACAGTGTTGTTGTGGAAGAACCTGAGATGACTGCTTACCCATTGAAGTGCAGCAAGTGTTTCTTTAGAAGGGGAGAGCAGAAAATGGACAAAATTAACAAACAACGTGTACAGCCAAGGGTTCATAAACAGTGAGCACCGGGTGATGATGATACATTTTTTTTAAAAAAGCAGAAATGGCTGGCTCTATTGTTCGACTGCACAACAGATAATTGGATGATGCATACTGAAGGAATTGAGCAGTATTTTAAAGCAAATGGAATGCATAATAAGATGTGCGCCAGTGTTGCTGAGTGCAATAACTGCAATAACTGGAAAGGATACAGTTTGCTTAGAAGTTTACCTGCTCCAACCAACTAGCCGAAATGAGCTTTGCTGATACCTTGAACGTAACACAGGGACATTTAGAACTGAAACCATTGTTGATTACAGAACACTTTAGGTTTCATAAGTGAAATTAAAATGAAGGTGACTGCATTTTGGCTTTGGAGACTGAAACATTGAGATAGTAGGTGGTATGTGCTGTACTGGAGCACTCTTGCTCTCTCTCTCTCAGCCTGTTGGTCCTTGACTTGGGCTTGGAACAGCGAATTGGAAGATTGTAACATCAGAACAGCAAGCTGGTAGTCTCCACTCTCACTGTTGCAGGAGGGCAACTTCTCTGTCCCTCAACGGAGAGAGAGAAAGCTTGTCTGAGATACTGAAGTGCTGGGTTATGGATTGTAGTTTTTGATGGACTGTAAATCAAGTTCTCTTAGCAGGCTTTTGCTGTTGCTTGCATGGTGGGGGGGGGGTGGTGGTTGAGGTTGGTGCTTCTGCTGGCACAAGTGGGGGATGGGGAGGGTGATGGTCAATGCTGCTGCTGCTTGTGAAATGGGAAGGGGGGTCTCAGGGTTCTGATGTTTCCATCATTTATTCTATGGAGTATCTTGTTTCTTAGATGTTTAAGGTGGAAGAATCTCAGTATATTGTATACATTCTCTGATATTAAGTTGAACCATTTGAATTTGTGTGCTGTAATGAAAAATCTGATGATGTTGAGTGTGACAAAGGACGTATAGCCTTGAGATTTACAATGTGAAGATTAACAATAGACAAGCAATATGACTTGGACCAGAAGTGAACATAATGAGCTTGAACGGCATTTCATTATGAAGCCTGTAGATATCCAACTAAGAACTTGTACTGGATAAAAGATCATTCCTCTGCATGAAATATGTAACAGTGAAATACAACAACTAGTAAGCTACATTGGGCTTGTATATGGTAAAAACAGGAGCTCTAGCATTGTAGAGCCATGATTGGCAAAGGCAACTACAACCTGATTAGAGATTCATCCACCATTTGCCAAAGCAGTGTTTAAGGATGGCATTGGAAAGCTCAAGCACGTCAAGGGTGAGGTAGTTTCAAATGAAAATGCCATACCCAAGTTTTACAAATCCCATCAGGTTCCTTATACCATCTGTGATAAAGTAGCCAGTGAGTTAGATCTCATGGAGACTGAAGAAATTCTTTCCAAGATTGAGTGAAGCCCATAGACAATGTCACTGGTCCCAATAGCCATAAAGGATGGGTCTGTCAGATCTGTGGTGATATTAAGGTTACCATCGTCCCAGTACTGAAAGTAGATCAATACCCTTAGGATAGAGGATATCTTTGCAAACCTTCCAGGAGGAAAACACTTCAGCAAAATGAACTTAGCTGAGGACTAACTATAGATGGAGGTAGAAGAAATTATTCTCACCATAAACACTCAAAGGGTTTATTGCTATAATAGATGTTGCAGGGCTGCGCAGGATCTCTGTTACCTGAATGACATCATAGTTACTGGTGAGCATAACCTCTCCAAAATCTCAAGGCTGTTAAAAAAAATAGAAAATTATAGGTTCAGAGTATGATGCAACTAATGTGAATTCTTTAAATCAAACATCACTTTGGTCACACCATTGACATGTAAGATGACACAAGTCTGCTGAGAAAATTCAAACAGTGGTGGATGCCCCAAGGCCAAAGGACATGTCACAGTTATGCTCCTTTTTTAGGATTTGTCAATTACTATAATAGGTTCCTTCCAAACCTGGTTATTGTACTCCACCCCTTGATCTCTGCCTTTTGGAATCTTCCTGATCTGTAGGTAAAGGAAATGATGACATCAGACACTGCTTGATTCACACATTTTGATCCACATCATCAATGAAGTTTGCCTTATGGTATATGTGCAGTCATGTCACATCTTGTGAGTGATGGAAGTGAACACCCCATGGCTTTTGCATTATGTTCCCTTACCAATACAAAGAAAAATCACGCAAAAATTGATAGAGAGGCTGTGAATCTAGTTTGGGGTGTAAAATATTTCAATTGGTACCTATATGGGGTAAGAGTTTATCTCCATTACTGATCATCAACTAGTGTCCATTTTCAATCCACAGAGGGGTGTTCCACTAATATAGCATGAATGTAGAGATGAGCTCTATTTCTTGGAGGTCACAATTAAAAGATTAGATTCAAGAAGGCAACTAATCATGGAAATACTGATGGATTATCCCATTTACCCTTGAAAAGGAAATACCTAAAAAATTTACAAAACAGGACACTCCTGAAATATTCTCCCTAATACAAATTGAAAGTCTTCCTATTATGGCAGAAATTATCCAAAGAAAAATGAGAAAAGACCCCTGCACTGTCTCAGGTCTACAGGGTTACCTGAAGTGGGTGGAATATCCTACAGAAATTCCAGTTCCCCTATCTTAAACAGTACTGGCATGAACTTGCTCTTGACGGGTTGCCTAACGTGGGGATTGAGAGTTGTACCATCCAAGCTGAGAGCTATTGTTGGAGGAGCTACATGCTGGTCAGCTCAGTGTGCTTAAAATGAAAGCTGTGTCTTGAAGGTTTGTCTAGTGGACTGGGATAGATCAGATCGATCAGCTTGACAAGCACTGTTTGGAATGCAGAAGATGCCACAAGCATTTCCTCTTCATCACTGGGAATGGCATGCATTGTCCTGACAGAGGATTCATGTGGATTTTGCCAGAGCACTTAAGAACTCAAATTTCTTAGATAGTAGCTATAAAGTGGCCAGAAGTGTTCCCAGTGGCCTCCACTATAACTTCGCACACTGATGTGTTGCAAAGGACTGGTGTTCCAGAACACTAAGTGACAATGGACTACATTTTCTAGCAAAACAGTTTCAGTCATTCTTGAAAATGAATGGAAAAAGACATTACATCTGCACCATACTCCCAGCTACAAATGGCTTGGTGGAAAGGTTTGCCCAGAGTCTAAACAATGCACTGTGAACAATGTCAGCAGAACACATTACACTGCCACTGAATCAGAAGTTCGCCAATTTCCTCCATTTATATTGCAATGCAGTAACCAACAACTCATCGGCTGTGCTGTTGCTGGGTTGTCCCTTATGCTCAAGCATGGATTTCCTCAAACCCTATCTCAGAAGGAGTATGCACAAGAAACAGCTAAGACAAATTAGAGGCTCCTCAAACAAGAAAGTATGATGTTTCTCTCCGGACAAGCAGTCCTGGCTAGGGAATACAGTGGTGATCAAAAGTGCGTACTTGGAAAGATTAAGGACAGAACTGGGCTACAATCCCTACCCAGTGGAGATTGCGTCTGATGCCATTTGGAGATGCCACATCAATCAGTTGTGGAGAGCAGTCAATTGTTGGAGAAGAAAGGTGGCCAAAGTTATCAGAACTACTTCCTGGAAAAGTTCCAGAGTCAACTCCTACAACCACTATGGAGGAGGCTGCAGAACCTGAGATTGTTTTGCAGCCACGTCTCATCCGCCAAGGAGAGTGACCCCCCCCCCCCCCCCGCCTTTATCAGGAAAGAAGTTTCCCAGAAGAGTAAGAAATCCTCCACAGCAGGGAGGAGTGCAGTGTATTTAATATATCAATAAAATTTGGTACAAAGACCAATGTCATCCTAAAGCTAAGTGATGTGCTTTAATGCATACTGCCAAGTGTTTCTGACATCCACTGTCATGAAGTGCTTTGAGAAATTAGTCGTGGAAGAAGTCAACTTCAACCTCCAACCTCCCAGATAATCTTGACCCATTTCAGTTCGTATACCTCCAGAATGGTTCCACATTGGACCCCATTCCTTCAGCCCTACATTCATCTTTGGAGCATCTGGATAGTAAAGGCACTATGATAGACTACATCTCTGCTTTCAGTATTATAATTCTAAGCAAGCTCATCTCCAAACTCCTAGACATGGGACACCTTACTATGCCAGTACATCCTTGACTTCCTGACCACCAGACTGCCATCAATAAGGACAGTCAGCAACTCCTCTGTCATGATCATTCTCAGTGCTGGTGCCCCACAAGGCAGCATCCTCAACCACTACTCCCTATACACTCAGGATTGCATGTTCATATATAAGTTTGCAGGTGTCACCATCATAGTGGGCTGATTCTGAAGTAATGATGAGTCAGTGTACGGAAAGGGGACATAGAGCCTGGTGGCATGACAACAACTTTTTCATCAATGTTATCAAAACAAAAAAGCTGGTCATTGAATTTAGGAAGGGGGTGGTGCACTTGCTTCTGTTTACATCAGTGGTGCTGGGGTCAAGAGCATTGAGTTGCGAGGAGTGAACTTTACCAGTAGCCTGATCTGGACCAACCATGTGGAATTCATGGCTGAGAAACTGCAGCAGCACCTCTACTCTCTCAAGGTGCTCAAGAAATTTGCCATGTTTTCTTTGACTTTCACCAATTTTTTTTATAGATACATCACAGAAAGCATGCTATCCCTAATGCATCATGGCCGACGCTGTGCCAGAAATGTCAAGAAGCTGCAGAGAGATTTGAGCACAGATTAGCACACCTTGGACATCAACCTCACGTCCGTGGACTCTGCACACACTTCTCGCTGCTTCTCCAAAGCAGCCAATGTAATCAGCGACTCCACCCACCATTCTGTTGTCTCTTCCTTCCACCCCTAATTGAGCAGAAGATAAAGAGCTTGAAAACATGTACCACTAATTTTGATGATAGCTACTGTCCCACAGTTGTATGCTCTTCTAGTTTGATAAGATGGACTCCTGTGTCTGCCTGCACTGAATTTCACAATTCAGTGTCCATGCACTGAAATTGAATAAGGAAAACACCAAAAGAATGCAGAATAAAGTGTTCCATGTTACAGAGAAAGCACAGTGCAGGCAGACACAAGAGTCCATCTTATCAAACTAGCCTTTCTCTGTAATATGGAACACTTTATTCTGCATTGTTTTGGTGTTTTCCTTATTCAATTTCAGTGCATGGATGCGATGAAATAATTTATGAATTACTTGAAAAATGTTTTTCACTATCTCAGTATATGCAACAACAATAAAACAATTTATTATTACAGCAGCGGAGTAAATTTTGGATTGCCATGCTAAGTGAGTGAGGCTGCCTTAATTTAAATGAAGAATTTCAATATTCAACAGTAAAATGATCAAAGCTTATACAGTCGGCCCTTCTTATCTGCGGGGGATTGGCTCGGGACCCCCCCCCCCTCCCCTGCCACGGATACCAAAAAATGTGGATGCTCAAGTCGGTGGACTTTAGGACCTGGCAGAGTTCGGGACCTGTTGCCCGCGGTGTTTCTGTTCCAAAAACCAATCACGGTTGAAAATAAAGTGGAAATAATAATCGGAAAGATTGCTTTATTATTGGAAAACACTATTGGTTATTGGAAAAGCGTTAGGCTACAGTCGGGATAAAGTGAGAATAATGGAGCATGTGAAGGCCCTGCCTCAATGAAAGCTACAATTATTACTAAGCAACGCAGTGATTTAATTATTTTAATACATATGTTTCTTAAGTGTTTTATGTACATAGAAAGGTAAAATATGTACTAAGACAACCATTTGACTAACTGATGCTGAATAATACTGGATGTACCTGTTTTGACTTAGAGAACTTCCTTTTTTTTTCTAGATTCCCGATCCGTGGTAATCTATGCATATCCTCCCGTATACTTTAAATCATCTCTAGATTACTTATAATACCTAATACAATGTAAATGCTATGTAAATAGTTGTTATACTGTATTGTTTAGGGAATAATGACAAGAAAAAAAGTCTGTACATGCTCAAACAGCAAGTGCTGGAGAGAGAACTTCCAGGTTTTTGGTTGGTTGAATCTGCGCATGCGGAACCCGCGGATAAGGAAGGCCGACTGTAGAGGCTTCTGTGAAGCAAGGGTCTTTCTGGCTTAGCCTACCTTCAGAAGAAAATGTGTAGCTACAGTCTTCTTGATGTGAATGTAAGGCAGGCAAATACCTAGTACAAGTCTTCCTTGTATGAGGATCATTTGTATAAGTAAGTGTATAGTTTTGTCAGGGTTCTTGGAGCAGCTGCTAGAAAGTAAAGATATTATTGCTCATTGGCAATCTTTCACATTTTGTAGCACCATAAATAAATTGACGCTTTGATATTACATGTTGTGATCATAATTGATCCTCAAAATACATGTACATGGAAAATGGGAGTTTGTTAGATCATGTGGAATAAATTGGAACTGGTGCAACTTTCACTTGATCTGTACACTGTGTCATCCTTGTACCTTTGGAACTATAAGTTCAGAAGACACAACAGTCTGAAAAGAGGCCTTTATGATTGGAAGCAGAGCTAGTTGATGTGCTTTTGGGAATATCTGGCCAATGAGGGCATATCTAAAAAGGCCTTTCCTTGGCATTGTCTGGTGTCAATCTTTTCGTCCTCCTTTCTACAGGTAGTTCAGAATAAGAAGAAATAAAAGCTTTTGCCTTTATAGTAACCAGGTTGTAAGTGCAACTGATGACAATTTCTGAGATGTTCTATTGAGTACTGCAGGGTATTTCCTAATTTGGCCAGCTGCTAGAAGTTCATCTTGATAAGCCTGATAGCACTTTCCATTACCAGTGGTGTTAGTGTTCTGTAGTATAACTAGCAGCTTAGGAAGAAGGGAATACCCCGTGGCTCCAAGAGTTTCCATTCTATTTAGCATGGTTTAGTATGAATAGCCTGTCTGTGTCAAGAAGCCATTTTATTGTTCTATTCATTGGGTGTTAATATTGATGCCGTTAGTGCTGGGCAGGACTCTGCCATCTTTTGCCACTGTGTAGTATAGTAATTGGGGTGGTTGATGAAAGGAGCTGCAGACATCCGTACTAGATCTACTGCATCCAGTTGAACTTCTGCAGTTGACTAGCAGATAATGCTGAAGAATCTGCTTGCTGAAATTGTACCAGCTTAGATCTGGTTTAGAATCAACGACTGTTGTATTAGTTTTCTACTTATAATTCAAGTAAAAGCAGCAATTTATGTGTTTTAGATGCTGGTCATGAAGGATTCAGAATATTAGTCTGTTATAGTACTGTGCTGTGATATACAGTATATTAGTTGCAAAATAAAATAGCTCAAAAAAAGCAAAAAGTTACAGGTGATATATATTAAAAATAGCTAATATACATACTTTTGCATAAGTTATTTGTACAATTAAATTCATTATATTTTTATTTCTTTGAATATATTCACGAATATTCAAGCTGTTTTGACAGCCAGATCAGGCTAGGTTTGGTTCATCAGCATTCAAAAACATCTGAAGAATTTATGAACACTGAGACCCTGCACTGCGCAGGGCTTGGATAATCAGATTGGAAGTGACTTCTTTTGTGAACAGCTTTGTAGAAATTGTGTCAATATATTTCTCGTATCCAAATTAATGTTATTTACATATGTATGGAAAACAAAATGGATCCAGCTCTGAATCCAGGGATATATCTAATCTCAATTTTTCTTCATGCAGAAAG
Organism: Hypanus sabinus; assembly: GCF_030144855.1. Taxonomy (NCBI): domain Eukaryota; kingdom Metazoa; phylum Chordata; class Chondrichthyes; order Myliobatiformes; family Dasyatidae; genus Hypanus; species Hypanus sabinus. Next base: position 39,672,971 of record NC_082716.1, on the reverse strand, counting down.
GTTCATAAACCTTCACTCTCTGTTTTCTGCCTGTCAGTTTCATTCCTGTACATACTATAACATGCCACTTTTGGATGCAAGGTTATTGTTTAATATTTAATGAAAATACATGTGATCCACAGAATTTCTTTGTCAAATTGACATAATGTCTGAGTATAGACAAACACCGGCATGGTGGAAATACATTGCATAGCCAACCAATTTACTGCTCTTTAATTATACTTTCAAAGTATAATTAAACATCTAAATCTAGAAGATGATTGTCTTCTAGATTTAGATGTCAGATATTCAGTGCCTTCATGTGTATAACTGTAATTAAAATAATGTGAATTCCTTTGCTAAAACTCTGTTGCTTCTTTGCATTTCCACTGCTGCTACTCATGATTACCAGAACAAAAACTTGTTTTCTTCCCAGGGAATTTGAGCATGAATGTGAGAGCATCTCATAGTTAAATTTATAGACAATTATCTTCCATGTTAGTGTGCCTTGCTAATCATTCGGTATGACTCAGTGATCTAATTTATTCAATGCAGAATTAATAAAATGTGGCTTATAATATTTTTCCTCATTTGCCATCATATAATCACTGTGCTTTATATATTCTAACATCTGTGATTTTCCAAAAATTTCTCCAAATGTAAGTTCCAAGTAAATAAAATCATTAATAGCTATTCTTTGTTAAATGTAGTACATAAAATCTTCAGTAAGATTTTAGCCTTTGTTTGAGGAGTCATTTTGAAAACTGGTAAACTAGATGTTATATGTTCAGCAACGACTGTTTCCATTTTGAATGTTGTTTAAGTGTGATAACTTTGCTTTCCCAGAGGTTTGTTCATCATTGATAATGCTGGTATACTGCGTCAGATATTGATCAATGACTTGCCTGTTGGGCGTTCAGTGGATGAAGTGATGAGGTTGGTTCAAGCATTCCAATTTACAGATGAACATGGGGAAGGTAATGTATATTTATCATGAATACTATAAAAGACACTTGCCTAGAAATCTTGTTACGTAGAGCACTGCTTCTGTGTATTATATGCTAGAATTTTATTGAAAAACTTATTGTTAATTTTGCTTCAGAATATGCAGTAATAAATCTGAAGCTTGTGACTTGGTTGGAAGTTCTAATTGTGCAGTGCACTGGCACATTGAGTAGCATTATATGGCACCAACACATAGTATATGTCATGTGGCATTCGTGTGAAAACAGTTGCAATACATGATAAAAACTATAAATTACTATAAGAAGTAATTAATTTAAAAAATAATTAAATAAGTAGAGCAAAAGGGAAAATTACTGAGGTGGTATGGGTTCATTTTGCATTCAGCAATCTGGTGGCTGTACTACCTCCTTAATGGTAGCAGTGAGAAGAAGGCATACTCTGTGTGATGGGATTCCTTAAATGTAGATGCCACCTTTTCGAGGCATCACCTTTTGAAGCTGTCCTTGGTGCTGGAGAAGGTATTGCCCATGATGAAGCTGAGTTGGAATGCTCTCCACAGTACATCTCTAGAAATTTGCAAGTGTCTTTGGTGACATACCAATTCTAATGAAATATATCCTTTGTCATGCCTTCTTTGTAATTGCATCAATATGTAGGACCAGGATAGATTCTCAGAAATGTTACATCCAAGAACTTGAAACTGTTCACCCTTTCCACTTCTGATTCATCAAGGACTGGTGTGTGTTCCCTTGACTTCCCCTTCCTGAAGTCCACAATCAATTCCTTGGTCTTACTGACGCTGAATACAAGATTGTTTCTGTGACACCACTTGACTAGCTGATCTGTCTCGCTCCTGTACGTCTCCTCACCACCATCTGAAATTGCCAGAACATTTATAGGTGGTGGTTGAGCTGTGCCTAGCCACACATTTGTGGGAATAGAGCAGTGGGCAATGCACCCATCCCTGAGGTAATTCTTGTTCAAAACATAATTTGGTTTGCCATGCTCTGCAAGTTCATAATAGACAATAGATAATAGGTGCAGAAGTAGACCATTCGGCCCTTCGAGCCTGCACCGCCATTCTGAGATCATGGCTGATCATCTACTATCAATACCCGGTTCCTGCCTTGTCCCCATATCCCTTGATTCCCCTATCCATAAGATACCTATCTAGCTCCTTCTTGAAAGCATCCAGAGAATTGGCCTCCACTGCCTTCCTAGGCAGTGCCAGTCTTAGAACATAGAACATTAAGTGCCACGATGTACCTTCGATAACAATGTACCGACCAACCATAAGACCTTGTGAAGAAGAATTTACTTATGATAATCTGACCCACACTTTCCAAAACAATGTTAATTAATATCAGTTTATCATGCACACTTAGAACTAAGGTCTGGAACAAACTTTGATTTTTATTGCTGATGTTGGTTTTAGATATATCTATACAGGTTGAGATGTAACTATAAAAAACGACATGAATAGTGCTCACTTCCATGCAATACACAAATTGAAGCTGAATTGGCGACCCATTTCCTGGCACATCCGAACCGGCTCACCATTAGCCAGCATTCCGGCTAAGGGAGATGGTCTGCGGGGATTTGCGAGCACAGAGCTTTGGAGCCTCTGCGCCACGGGGGGGCAGGTTGAGGGAGGCTTAAAAGTGAGGCTGGGGATTTCGAATAAAGTTTTTTCCTTCGACTGCAGTTACCGACTCTGTGTCGTAATTTTAGCACTGCGTGTAGCACACCGCTACAACATAGTATTTACTGTGGAACTGCCATTAGCTTTCTTTTGTTTTGAAAACGCTAGTTATTGTCAAATTGAAGATGGCACCAAGGTGCAGCTCAGTTTTAGTTTTTTTTTGGTGTCTTTTTTAAGTTCCCCATTAGTTAATTTTCAGAATAAAGCCTAGCACAATTAGTTTCCAATTGATTACTTTGCAATAAATTGTATAGATTGACCACCTTGAATTCAGTTCCACTGCTTGTTTGGATGTAATTTTCGCCAGCCTAATTTCAAATTTCCCGCAATGTTGTGCTAACATGTCGCCATTGTTTTGATGGTGCCATTAGTAAAATCAGCTGTTAGCACAGATTTTAAATGAAGCAAGTCATTCCTCTGTAATTCTCCATTTTTTTTTAATAATCTGTACTTATCTAGCCCCTGTCTTGTCTTTGAATAAAGGAAGTGCTTCTCATCGTATAAAGCTCAAACACCATGTGTTACCAAGATAAGGTGGAAGTTCTGGAAAAACTTGACAGTAGTGTGTCTGAAAAGCATATGTGACCTGTATAACATTAGCTCATTAGCATGATGGAAAGAAACAAAAAGAAAAGTTGCTCCGGTTGTTTGCTGACATTGAATCAAAAACATTTGCATAAGGAGGACGATGAAGATGTTCATTTCTAGATAAAGTTCTTATTCATTTTTTTTTCTTTATTATCCAAGGTGATCATCAAGTGGGCTAGAGGTGTTTCCTTATTTAATCTTAACCTAACCACCTGTTATTTGGCAAAATTACTAAGCTGGCACTGCACAGGTCTCAATCATTCTAGCTTCGTGGTGGTCAACCTGTATTACCAAAGTTAAACATTTAACATTTTATTGTACCATCTGTTTCAATCCCATCTTTCTGACTTAGCCACTGAGGATGTAGGAATGCTTTCCCTTGTTTCATTATGATACAGGGATGACTTTTGAGTTTCTTGTTTACTGGATCTCTTGTATTGCACCTTGAGGTATCTGTGTCTTCCAAGTCATACAGTGAAGTAGTGCAGAAAACATGGGGCTCAAATTTCCACTGCTTATGACTGTTTAGAATGATTACCTAGTTAAAAGGTACCAGCAACTCATTTACTTACTCATTGGAATCGGTGCAGACAGCACTGGAGTTGCTAGAAATTTTTCATCAATTCTATTTAATTTGTTTTGTTTTAGTATGCAAGTGCTGAAGATTAATTGGCTGTGTATAGTCACTCTAATGAATGCTGATAACTTTTGGCATTTTCACAGTATATTCAGCTGGAGTGCAGAAACACCTGGAAAGTTAACCATTTTGAGATATGGCAGAGCTTCGTAGTTCTCTAATAATATAAGGAATTAATTTATTGGGTTTTTGTGAGCACCAATTATGCCACCCCTACAGAATTTGCTATAGCCATTGAAATGGGTTATAAAGTTATCTATCATTGGTGCTACATTTTAGGTAGCATCAGATATGCTTTTGGTTGTTACTGTTATTTCTATATGTGGCCAGAGATGAGCATGGGAGAAAGAAATGTTCCCATGTTAATTTTAATAAACTGACACCAATTATCAGGTTAATATCAGCTATCTTTGTATTACCCCATCATATTCTGGAGAATTGACTATTGCACCGGTTTTTATGTCCAATAAACATAATCATTTCTGGACTTTTCTTTTATAATAGGTAATAAATAATCTGATGATAATGTTTTTTTTTCTTTCAGTTTGCCCTGCTAATTGGAAACCTGGTGGTGAAACCATAATACCTGACATTGAAAAGAGCAAGAATTACTTTTCAAAACAGAAGTAGATTTTCTTTCTTTTGCAGTTGAATATAACCAGTGTGATATATTAGTTTGTTATATACAGTAAGTGTCTGAAAAAAAAATTGGTAGTGAGAATGTATTTAACTGATTTTTTTTTTGCTGAGACTAATACTGATAGGAAAAGTATAAGCATTGCACTGTCTTGCTTGATGAGAATATCTAGGGAAGTAGTGAGATTGGAGGTCAGTGTAATCAGTTCCTAGAAAATTGAGTCTTAAGGTTACTGTGCTAATCTCCATGCTTGACCTTCAATTGTTACTCTTGTTGAGTGATGCTAAGAGCATCAAAGTCTTGCAAAAGTTATGCTGTCTTATTAAAAGTTTTCCTCATTTGTGCGTTCTTCTGAAACTCCAATGATTAGGTGTCATAGTAATGCCTTTGAATAAACCAATGTTGTTTAGTAGAATTTATTGCATATGTTGTGCATTCATAAATAGAAAATAAATGTTTTAGGAAAATTGACTTGTATTGCATTTTTACTTATATTCATGTATTGATACTTTTTTTTCATTCCATTCCTATTGAAGTTGCAATAGAAGATATTGCAAGACCTGGGATACAAATTAGTCTATACCGCTATTATAAATTGGGACTTTTATAGTGTTCAAATTTAATTTTGATTTATTTCAGTGACCTCAAGCAGTATGTGAAACTAGGGAAGCACATCTCCACATTCTGCTCGCTCAGCACCAGTGTTCTCTCTCCTCACCTGTTTTATCTCTACACCAAAATGACTGCATCTCCATCAGTTAATCTGATGCTTTGTGGCTGACACCATTGAACTAACCACTGAGGCGACAAATCCAAGTACCTTCTAATCCAAGTTAACAGACTATTGTCTTGGTGCAACTACAACTTGGAGCTGAATGCTGTTAAAACTGTGGAGATGCATATCAACTTCAGGAGAAATGTCTCCTCTTCAGCCACACATCATCAACAACTCTAGTTAGCACTGTTTCAACATTCAGGTTCCTGGACATTGTTATTTCACAGGACTTCATGTGAGAGAACTATATCTGCTTTGTTAACAAAAATGCCTCCTGCAGGATGCACATCTTGCAGTAGTTAGCATAATTCAGTCTTCCTGAGAACTTACTGGTGTAATTCTACATTGCCATTGTAGAGAGCATCCTCACATCAGCCTTTACTGTCTGGTTTCGTGCAACATCCTCTCACAATATACAAAATCTATAATGAACTATCTGGTCAGCAGAAAAGATAATTAATTGGTTGCAGTACCATCGCTGGAGGATGTGTATGTGTCCAGGAGAAAGAAGTGGGCAGGATAAATCATCGGGAACATGACATACCCTCAAACGGCCTTTTACAAAAACTATTTCGGAAAGTGCTATAGGGCATTTAAAACAAAAGCTTCACACTTCTCCCAGTTAATCTGATCAACCGTTCTCTTTAGCACATCATTGCACAGCACTATAGATACTTTAAACCACTTTTTATAATGCTGTTTACGTTGCAAACATTTATTTATGCACATTTTATTCCATATCAGTCCTTTAATCTCTAACTTTATTAGCTTTTTAATATATTTTTTAATAGATCTTTATAATAGGATTTTTCATATTTCAAAACAAAATCATTCAAATTTCATAAGGGTTGGAAAATTGGGAATTAATTTGATAGAAAAGGAAGCAATGTCCTAACAAATAGTGTAGTTTTACCCTGAGCTGAATTAGAAACAAAGATTGAAAACATTGTTGATCTTGTTTATCGGTAGCAGTCCCTATAACCCTGTGGTAGGGGTATTAAAATGAGAGTGTAGGTTTAAGGTGAAAGAATGAAGTGTTAAAGGGGATTTGAGGAGAAGTATCTTTTTATTAGAGTATTTGATATCTGGAACTTGCTGATAGAGGAAGTGATGGGATCAGATGCAATCATGATGTTTAAGAGACATTTGATAGGCAAAGCGTGAAAGGATATGAACCTAATTTAGGGAAGTGGGATTAGTGTAATGGGCAAAATAGATGGCTTTGGCCAAAGGACCTGTTTTGGTGCTCTACGGCTTTATAACTCTAACCGGTTTACAGAGCCCAAATCAGAGGTGTCAGGGCCATGCTGTGTTCGTTCCTTGCCACGGTGTTGGCTTTCTGTGCAATCACAGTATGAATTTGTGAGAGAGATGTTGTAAAATGAACTTGTTTGCATTAGACTATAAGGTGCAGCATTAGGCTATTAACCCATCAAGTCAGCTCTGCCATTCAATCATAGCTGTTTTATTTTCCCTTTCAACCCAATTTTCCTGCTTTTTCCCTATAACTTTTGATATCTTAGTAGTGAAGAACCTATCAACTTCTGTTTTAGATATATCCAATGACTTGGTCTCCATAGCTGTCTGTAGCAATACATTCCACAGATTCAACACCCTGTGGCTAAGGAAATTCTGCCTCATCTCTGTTCTAAAGGTCTTTGTATTCTGAGGTTATACCCTCTGGTCAACTCAACTATTTGGTAGATTTCAATAAGATCCTCATACATAATTCTAAACTCCAGTGAGTACAAGCCCAGAGCCATCAAATGCTCCTCATACATTAACCCTCATTTAATACTGGGATAATTTTTGTAAACCTACTCTGGTGCCAGCACATGTTTTGTTAGATATGGAGCCCAAAAATGCCCACAATACTCTAAATGTAGTCTGACCAATGTCTTGTGAAACCTCATCATAACATCTTTGCTTTTATATTCTAGTCCTCTTGAAATGAATGTCAACATTGCATTCGCCTTCCTTAATACTGACTCAACCTACAAGTTAACCTGTAAGGAATCTTGCACCAGGACTTCCAAGTTGCTTTGCCCTTTATGATTTATAAATTCACTCCCATTTAGAAAATAGTCTACACCTTCATTCCTTCCAGAAAGTATCATATGCTTCCCTACACTGTATTCCATCTGCCACTTCCTGTTCTCCTAATCTGACCAAGTCCATCTGTAGATTCCTTCCTTCCTTCCCAACACTATCTGCCCCTCCACCTATCTTTGTATCATGTGGAAACTTGGCCACAAAGCCATCAATGATCATCTAGGTCATTAACATATAATGTGAAAAGTAATGGACACAATGCTGACTATTGCAGAACACTAGTCACTGGTAGCCAACGAGAATAGGCCCAATTTTTGCCCGCTCTTTTCCTACAGGAGAGGCTTAAGTAGACATATACCATAACTTTGTAGTAATGCAGTAGCATGAATGATGCTAGAAATTTACACTGGTGTTCAATATTTAGGGGTCATAATAAAATACTGTTAAAGTGGAAGGGTTTTCCCTCCCTATAGAGAAGGAGATACTTCCACCTAACAAAGTATCTTAAACACTTTATTACATTTTAGTAATAAAGTTTAAATGTTTATAAAAGTCTTAAAACATTTCTAATACAAGGGATTTCTATTATATAAGATTTCCAAATTAGAAGTGATTTTTAAAGCAAAGGATTTCCAAAACACAGGTACAATTCCAACAAGCTTAAAAGACATACCAACGAGCTACAGACAAATGAGTTGTCAGTCACAGAAATCGAAGACAGGAATGGATTCTAGTCAACCCATAGTTTTGTCATTCTTGTCATCCTTTGACCATTCTGAACAAGCCCGACTGTTCTCTTACATGTACCCTGATTTTTGCTACTTGGTGACTTCACATGCATGTGATATTTTTTCAGATATCTATTCATGCAGATGGTCTAAAAGCTTTTGGCGACAGAGATCTCAAACACCCAAAACTTATTCTATGAAGCCCGACTCTGAGTACACAAATCTTTCAGCTATTGATAGATCAGCTATTTGATGTGCTAATTAATAGTATCAGTCTAGTCCGCAAGCTTCCTTGAACTTAATAGTGTAGTCTGATGTGATGCAACCCTTATAACATAATTGCTTTGTTTTGACAGACAGACAGACATTATTGATCCCAAGGGAAATCGGGTTTCGTTACAGTCGCACCAACCAAGAATAGCATAGAAATATAGCAATATAAAACTGTAAATAATTAAATAATAATAAGTAAATTATGCCAAATGGAAGTAAGTCTAGGACCAGCCTATTGGCTCAGGGTGTCTGACGCTCCGAAGGAGGAGTTGTAAAGTTTGATGGCCACAGGCAGGAATGACTTCCTATGACACTCAGTGTTGCATCTCGGTGGAATGATTCTCTGGCTGAATGTACTCCTGTGCCTAACCAGTACATTATGGAGTGGATGGGAGTCATTGTCCAAGATGGCATGCAACTTGGACAGCATCCTCTCTTCAGCCACCACCGTCAGAGAGTCCAGTTCCACCCCCTCAACATTACTGGCCTTACGAATGAGTTTGTTGATTCTGTTGCTGTCTGCTACCCTCAGCCTGCTGCCCCAACACACAATAGCATACATGATAGCACTGGCCACCACAGACTCATAGAACATCCTCAGCATTGTCCGGCAGTTGTTAAAGGACCTCAGTCTCCTCAGGAAGTAGAGACGGCTTTGACCCTTCTTGTAGACAGCCTCAGTGTTCTTTGACCAGTCCAGTTTATTGTCAATTTGTATCTCCAGGTATTTGTAATCCTTCACCATGTCCACACTGACCCCTTGGATGGAAACGGGGGTCACCGGTGCCTTAGCCCTCCTCAGGTCCACCACCAGCTCCTTAGTCTTTTTCACATTAAGCTGCAGATGATTCTGCTCACGCCATGTGACAAAGTTTCCCACCGTAGTCCTGTACTCCGCCTCATCTGCCTTGCTGATGCATCCCAACTATAGCAGAGTCATCAGAAAACTTCTGAAGTTGGCAAGACTCTGTGCAGTAGTTGAAGTTCGAGGTGTAGATGGTGAAGAGTAAGGGAGACAGGACAGTCCCCTGTGGAGCCCCAGTGCTGCTGACCACTCTGTCTGACACACAGTGTTGCAAGCGCACATACTATGGTCTGCCAGTCAGGTAATCAATAATCCATGACACCAGGGAAGCAGCCACCTGCATCAATGTCAGCTTCTCACCCAGCAGAGCAGGGCAGATAGTGTTGAACGCACTGGAAAAGTCAAAAAACATGACCCTCACAGTGCTGGCCGGCTTGTCCAGGTGGGTGTGGACATGGTTCAGCAGGTAGAGGATGGCATCCTCGACTCCTAGTTGGGGCTGGAAGGTGAACTGGAGGTGTCTAAGTGTGGCCTAACCATAGGCCGGAGCTGCTCTAGAACAAGTCTCTCCAAGGTCTTCATGATGTGGGAGGTCAGTGCCACTGGTCTGTAGTCATTGGAGCCACTGGGGTGCGGCGCCTTCGGTGCAGGGACGAGGCAGGATGTCTTCCACAGCACAGGAACCCTCTGGAGTCTCAGGCTCAGGTTGAAGACATGGTGAACAGGCTTTGAGCACCCTGGGGCTGACACCATCTGGGCCTGCAGCCTTGCTTGGGTGGAGACGTTTCAGCTGCCTTCTCACCTATTCAGCTGTGAAGCCCACCGTGATGGTTTCAGGTGCATCTCTTGAGCAGCAAGACCCATGCTGTGGACCAGCAGTTTTTGCTCTATAGACAGTGCTTTTGGTTTGCAAAGCTGGCCTTCAGATTGATTTTTGCTTTCCATTTACATTAAGAACTGAAGACTGGTTCTTGTGTACCAACAGGAGCTGAACAAGGAATAGGAACTGGGAGTTTAGCTTAATGACAACTCTTTGCTTTCTACAAGTGTCAGTTGCTGTATTAAAAAACTGAGTTTGGCAAAAAAAGGCCCCCCAGCCCTGGACGGTGAATATGTATCACTCAATCTGCTGTATAGAAAGCCCCAGCTTCCATCTCAGTGGCTTCAACACCTATTCCTCAACGTTTTAGTATAAATGGAGAAGATGGAGAACACTGAATAACAATTTTCCTACATTCAGAGTCTTGAGTTGTATGTGAGGAGGTAAGATGTAAATGCTAGTATTAGGGCATTTGAGGAGTGAAGGAAGCTTGGCGGTTTGGGTAGGTAGAGAAACAATAAGTGAGGTGTGTGTGTGTGTGTGTGTGTGTCTGTCTGCAAATACAGTGAAGTGTTTGTATGAAAACATTTCTATGTCCCTATGTCCAAATTTTGGATCTCCTTCCTTTGTAGCTTCTGTCTCCTCCATTGCAGACTTGTATGTTGCTGCTGTCCTCTGTAGCTGTTACTGTGCCCTCAGAATCTTGATTGTGACATTGATTTTTGCCTGCTTTGGAGTGGGCGGGGGGGGGGGGGGGTGGTGGCGGGGATTGGGGGCGGGGAGGCAGACCATGTAGTTTGCTTTTTTTTGTTTTTTTTTGGTGGAAACTACATTAAGCTTATTGGTGTGCCACCAATTTCCTGATTTTTGTGAGGAAATCATGAAGTGCAATTCTATTTTGAGCCAATTATACAATAATAAATCACTGTCAAGTGTAAAGACAAATCTGCTGTTCCATCGATTTTGTGATATTTTGAAGGAAATCAGATGGGTGAAATCCATTTTTGAGCCAGTAATATAAGAGTAAATCACTATGATGTGAAAAACAGAAACTGAGCATAGTTTTCCATTTAATCAAAATCTTTCACAAAGGCTAAATCATATGTTAATTGTACTAGACATTCTGCTACAAATATTCTATTTATTTAGCTATAGTTTCAGGCCACTGAATATTAAAACTTGTCATTTTCAGAATGGCACTGACATAATCTAATGAGTTAATTTGTATATGCTTTAGCACACTTTGCCAAACATAATGCCTATCTTTTTACACAGGTTGGCTGGTTAGAGAACTGGGTGAATCAAACATTATGCAAACTTGCAAGAATTAACTACTTATATCAGTTCAGTTTAGTGACACATATATTTTCAATCAAAATTAAGTTTTCATTCCATTGTTTTTAGGATAAAAGCACTATTGTGAAATAGATACAGAGAGATTAATTTCAAATGAAATAATTTGAGCCTTTTTCAAAAAGATATGGTGATACTGTAGATTACTATAACTTTTTCAGGTTAAACCATATGTTTTTCTTTCCATTTAACTTAAATTTAAGAATCCTGCTTTAGTAAAGTTGATTTTTTAAAGATAAACACAATATTTACACCATTCAAAACTAAAGTAATTTTAAAGTGGTTCTACTCACTAAACATATTTGCAAATACAGTCAAAGTTCAAATGAATATTTAGTCTCTAGTTGTCCTGATGTTGTCTCCCTTTTTCACCAGTTGAGGGTGCTGGTGAATTATGATTGCTGTATAATGATAATTAAACTATAATATCAGTCAATATTAGATTCAGAATGAAGGCAGGTCTCTTGATGAGATCTAGTTACATAGTAATTGTTACAATTGGAAGAAGTATTAGAAAAAATATTATCACTTTTTTGAAGCTTCTTGAGAAATATCAACATATATTTTCTTAGGCAGGTTCTCAAGATGAAAGATGACTTGCTTCCTCTCCAGTTCTCTAAATACTGTGATAACTGATGTCCCTGCACAGATGGGACAGGACTTGCTTGGTGGGACATCTGTGGGCTTTTTGTATGCTGCTGATACATGGTCCCAATGTTCTCACTATCAGCCTGAATCTCATCCACTGCCAAGTCACCATGGGCCAGAGGGAAGTCTACAATTTTTCCAACAGGTTTAAAAACATCTATCAATCTTCTTTTCTTGCCATAGAGTAGTTTCTTCATGTGGCAGAGGTCTGAATTGAATATATGGTTTGGAAGTTCAATGCTCAGATGTGAATAACGTGGCCTGTCCAAGGATCTGGCTGCAGAAGCTGGTCTGGAGAAGACACTGACAATGAATCATTCATGCTTCTAGTTGATCTGGATAATTTTGGTGATATCTCTTTGATGTTCTGTGCTGTTTGCTGAAGTATCTCAAATTTCTGAAGCAAATAGAAGGGCTGAGATTACTGGTACCTGGTATACCTCAAGTTCTAAGTTTTATGCCTGATTTGAACTGTTGTTATTCAGATTCCCTTTTCAAATGGTCAAAAGCTGTGCTAATGAATTTTATCATTGAAATCCATGTCATTGCCCCAATAATTCTTTCAGAATTTATCGCCGTAATATGGTGCCTTACCTCGAACAAAATTCTGCTGAGAATTGAACTAAGTTGTAAACTGTTCAACTTGTGTTGCCTCTATTCTTCAACCAAGGACAACCAGCTTCAGAAATCATGCTGCAGCATGCACACAATGTTTTGTATATGCATATTTTTGGAGTCTGGGCTCTGAGTTATCATCAACTTGTTCACTAAAGCACACACGGATTGCCCTTCTACTAAAGATTCATGAAACAGGTCCTCTACTAACCTGCTCCTGTTGTGCAATTCTACCTTCCCACTACAGAGGTTCATAATCAAAACCCTGGTAAGTGTACACCAGTTTCCCATATCTCAGGAACCACTTCTCAATGAAGACAAATGATAGTGAAATAGAGTATTTGAAAATTAAGACCTCAGATCCCACACAATTCATCAGCACATATAGAGTGCTGTTGAAGTATAATTAAAGGCGAGTACCAATGACTGAGTAATAACAGACCTATAAATTATTCCTTGAAAGCATGTTGACTTTCTTCCTTGGCAGAAATTGACTAGTGAAAGAAGTTGGAAAACTAGATTCCTGAACCAAGCCAAACTAAAAGTTTGGTTACATCAGGAACTTCTTAAGTCTTTACAGATATTAAGTTTGTTCAAATGTAACTGACAGAAATACCTTCTTATCACTTGATCAGTAGGCATTGGTGATGTGTTAGTAGTCATATCTGAACTTAATTCTCTGTTTTCATACAGTAGTAGGAACTCTACCACAGCAGCATGTCACATGATCTTCAAGCTCATTGAGTGGAATTGAATCTGCTGCAACCTTAACCTTTCAAGCATGTGGTTTAGTCTAAAATCAAGTCTAGACACTTAGATTCAGGTAACATAAAGTATATTATCTGATCTTCAGACATTCTCTTGAGTCTTTAAATTCCGTTGATATATAGTCATTTTAATAATGTAATGGATGAAACTTGACTTTAATGGTCATTAACTTGAGCATAGATATTTCTTGTGACATCGTTGCACAGATTAAGCAGCACAGAAACAAGTCATTTCCTTCATCCAAATCTATAAATGTAATCCTTTTTCCCTTCCCCCCTTATCATTGATAAATCTTTCTTTAAATGCATCTATTTTTTCCCAAGCACTCTCACTGAGGGATTTTGAAAATACTTGCAGTAAAGAAATTTCTCCTCAATTAATTAGAAACTATTATATATTGATAGCTCCCATATACTTTTCCACATAGAAATAATCTCTGCATCTATACTATGAACACCTTCCACAATTTTTAAGACTTTTATTAGGTCATCTCCCACACTTCGTTTCTCAAGAAGAGTAATTGGTGTATCATTTATGTAAAGTTTGATACCCATCTTTTAGTAAATCAATGGCATTTCATCATGTGTATGTTCACTTACATAATGCATGTTACGTATTATATATGTTCATCTAGTAGCACCTACCTTCACTGTGATGAAGTGCTTTGAGAGATTGGTGATGTCAACTCCTCCAGCGGAGCAACTTGGATTCACTACAATTAGCCTACCGTCACAACAGGTCAACAGCAGATTCCATTTTGTTGACTCTTCATTCAACCTTGGAACATCTGGATAATGAAGATGCATACATCAGGATGCACTTCATTGAATACAGCTCAGCATTCAATACTACCATCACCTCAAAACTAATCAATAAGCTTCAAGACCTAGGCCTCAATACCTCCTTCTGCAACTGGATCCTCAATTTCCTCACTTGAAGACCCTAGTCAATTTGGATTGGCAACAACATCTCCACTATCACCATCAATACAGGTGTAGAATAATGTTGTATGCTTAGCTCCCTGCTCTACTTGCTTTATACTTATGACTGTGGGGCTAAGTGTAGCTCCAATGTCATATTTAAGTTTGCTGACAACATTATTGTTGTTCGCTGAATCAAAAGTGATGTCAAATCAACATTAAGGAGGCAGATTGAAAATTTGACTGGTGCCACAACAACAACCTCTCAGTTAATATCAGCAAGACCAAGGAGTTGATTATTGAGTTCAGAGGGAGAAAACTAGAGGTCCATGAGCCAGTTCTTATCAGGGCTTCAGAGGTGGAGTGGATTGGCAAATTTAAATTCCTCAGTGTTATCATTTCAAGTGCTATTAAAAAGAAGCCACCACTTTCTTCAAAGTTTGCAAAGGTTTGGCATGTCATCCAAAAGCTTGACAAACTTCCATAGATGTGCGGTTGAGAGTATACTGACAGGTTGCATCACAGCCTAGTATGGAAACACCATTTCCCTTGAACAAAAAGCCTACTAAATCCTTCCCACCATTGAGCACACCTCAAGAAGCACTGTTGCAGGAAAGCAGCATCCATCTTCAACGACCCCCACCATTCAGGCTGTGCTTTCTTCTCATTGCTGCCATCAGGAAGGAGGTACAGGAGCCTCAGGTCCCACTCCACCAGGTTCAGGAACAGTTAATACCCTTCAACAACCCCAATTCCACAACATATGGACTCACTTTCAAGGACTCTTCAATTCATGTTCTCAATACATACTGCTTATTATTTATTGTTATTATTTTGGTTTTATCTTTTTGTATTTGCAGTTTGCTGTGTTTTGCATGTTGCCTGTCTTTGTTGTGCACAGTTTTTCATTGTATTGTGCTTCTTTGTATTTACTCTGAATGGTTGCAAGAAAATGAATCTCAGGGTAGTATATGGTGACATATATGTATTTTGATAATAAATTTACTTTGAACTTTGAACATTATTTTCCTGAGTGTTACATGAACTGAATATTGAATGAAAATACTGAAAGGAAACTTTCATTCAATATACAATATACTGTCAGCAACTCATCTCACCCGACATTGAAATGTTAACACGTAGCTGCATCAGTTAACAGTATATATCTATAGCTATGTTAATGGAGAAACATTCATGAACTAATTGCTTTCATTTAGAGTTTGATACATTTGCAAATACACATAAATTAGCCACTGAGTTTTAGATATGAATGAATCATCTATTTTTGCCGAGTATATGCCATAACAGGTACAGAAATTTAAACATATATATAGAGGCCATGACAGAGATAAATATTACTAGACTGTCAGGATATTCATTGAATTGTATTGTATTACATTTGTGTAATAAGATTCAAATTTGTTGTTTTTAATGATACATTGAATTTGACTACAGGGTATCAATCTTGTGTGGTGATCAAGATGATTCCTGAAAATTGCTCTAGTATAAATTTGGTTTGTGGATTCTCTATTGCTTCCAGTAGTGACTTTTTTCAGATTTTACTTCATTTATGTAGCTTACGTTCATCAAAACATATAGTGAAATGTGTCAACCACCACCACAACCTAAGGACGTGCTGTGGTTAGTCAAGTGTTGTGCACATTCCGTCACCAGCATAGCATTCCCACAATATTCAGAAGCACCACACAAGCAGCAGCAACAACAACAACAGCAAAACATATTCCTTTCCTCCCTCTCAAACACCCATTCCAATCCCAGGTCTGGCCAGCTCATGGTCTCTTGCCTCCAGTGAACTTACAGGCTCACAGCTATTGGGCTTCTGACTTCCCCAATGGACTCACAGACCCAGGGTCTCATAATTCAGGCCTCAACTTCTGATTTCCAATTGACCCTTGGGCTTCAGTCTTTGGTATTGACCCAAGGATTCACCATTGATGGGCCCCCAAACTCTAGGCGAACTCCAGACTCTCTGATGTCAGACCTCATTGCCTTATTGTTATTTTGGTGTAAAGGATAGAAAATTAGTTATAGTATAATATACATAATATACTATAATACCCTTTTAAAGGTACTCCATTATCTCATGGTAATTGATGAACCTTACCCCATGGAGCCGAAATTATTCAACAGAATAAGGATTATTAATGAGATTTTTTTCATATTTATTTTCTAAGAATTATTGTTTCTTTAAGCAATTAAAATTATTAATATAAATTCACAATGAATTTACTTTGATTTTGTTTTCTGTAAGTTTAAATTTCAGAATAGAAATTTATTTTTAGAGTGTTGATTATTTGTTTATTTCTCATTCATATTACATTTGTGCCTACTTTTCCTCATCAGAAACAAGTGATGACTTTGTGCACATTTTGTGCTGATTAAGGTGAGAACATGAAATGTAGAACACAGAACAGTATGCCAGAGGAACAGGATCTTTGGCCCACCATGATGCCAGTCAACTCATTCCATTTGTCTGCCCATGGTCTGTTAACTCTGTTTCCTGCCTGTTCACATGTCTATCTAAGTGCTTTAATATTGCTATCATATCTGCTTCTACCAACTCCACTGGTAGTGGGTTCCATGTACTTAACCATTCTGTGTTAAAACAAAACTTGCATCTCACATCTCTTTAAACTCTCTCACTCTCACCTTAAGACCATATCTTCTGGTATTCAATATATCGATCCAAATAAGTCATATATTTGTCTACTCGCTTAACTTGTATATGTCAACTTGAATCTTCTTTGCATCCTGTTCACAATTTGTAATCCAGTGTTCTGCTATGCGTAGGCTTAGAGTTATATTTAGTTCGCTAATTCAAGTCATTGATATATAGCTGGGACCCACGCAAAAAATCAATGAAGACCGGGTTTATTTGGATACAAAGTGTCACATCCATTCAAATGAGCCATGGTAGGCAGCTGCAAAACGCAATGATTCTATAAAACCAAGAGCTGTAGATTCTGTGGGGTTGGAATTCAAGAATCCTTCTCCTTCCTCTGGAAAATACTTACAGTCGCTGTTTTGTTCATTTGACCATCCTGTGGCTAGAGTTTACATACCTGGTAATGATGTGAAAGGTCATTAATGGGCTTCATGGATGATTTACAGAACAAGTGAAGCTTTTCTTGGAAGGGTGCAGAGGAGATTTACGAGGATGTTGCCTGGATTGGGGAGCATGCCTTACGAGAACTGGTTGAGTGAACTTTGCCTTTTTTCTTTGGAGTGACGGAGGATGAGAGGTGACCTGATGGAGGTATATAAGACGATGAGAGGCTTTGATCATGTGGATAGTCAGGGGCTTTTTCCCAGGGCTGAAATGGCTAACATGAGAGGGCACAATTTTGAGGTGCTTGGAAGTAGGTACAGAGGGGATGTCAGGGGTAAGTTTTTTTTACACAGAGAGTGAAGAGTGCATGGAATGGGCTGCCAGCGCTGGTGGTGGAGGCGGATAGACTTTTAAGAGGCTCCTGGAGAGGTACATGGAACTTAGAAAAATAGAGGGCTATGGGTAACCCTAGGTAATTTCTAAGGTAAGGAGATGTTCAGCACAGCATTGTGGGCTGAAGGGCCTGTATTGTGCTGTAGGTTTTCTATGTCTCTATGTTTCTAAGTACTTGACCACTCATTCCTTGCTTCTCAGCAACAGACTCAATTGTTCTGACAAACCCTAACCCTAAATTCATTATTGATCCCTGCAGGCTGCAATTTGTCCATACAAATGCTCAGCTGTTATACTTGAGGTTATGTTGGATCTTGGGTAAGAGTGTGGGAGGCCACAAACAGGTTAGACTGAAAGTCTAATAGACAGGTGGTCAGCAAAGCAGTAGTTCCAGTATATGGTTTCCCCAATTTAGAGACGATCACATTTTATTTTATTATTAATGAATGGTTGTCCCTCATTTCACACTGTGACATTCCCTATGTTCTACCCATTGTCCTTCCCCATATTCTCTACTACTTAGGCCAACTCTTTTTTCCTTATAACAACACACACAAAATGCTGGTGGAACACAGCAGGCCAGGCAGCATCTATAGGAGAAGCACTGTCGACGTTTCATCAGGAAGAGTCTCGGCCTGAAACGTCGACAGTGCTTCCACTATAGATGCTGACTGGCCTGCTTCGTTCCACCAGCATTTTGTGTGTGTTGTTGTATAAATTTCCAGCATCTGCAGATTTCCTCATGTTTGCTCTTTTTTCCTTATTATTGGTTCTGGTGAAGAGCCTTTGACCCAAAATGTTACCTGCTTCTCTTCTTACAGAATCTGCTTGGCTGGCTGAGTTCTTCCAGCATTTCTCTTGTTGTTTCATGAAATTCATGCAGTTTTATTTTATTTACATAAATAGAAAGGAAGCTATCTTAGAAGATGGAGGCAAAGCTAGATACTGAACAGGAGAGAAGAAACAAAGTATTATTTATGTATCAATTTTGTCAGATCCACCATTCTTCCTAAGGAAGTTGAGCTTTACACTCAACTAGGTACTTACTAAGGTGCAGTCATAGTTCTAAATTAAAGAAACACACAGCGTCATCCTATATGTAGCAACAGAATAACAACAGTTATATTAGTTGAGTGATGAATATTGTCGGGGCAAAAAATAGAGCTACCCTAGTTGTCAGTTAATATAATAGAACCTTTTGCAGCTACCTGAGAAAGCAGCTGAGAATTAACATCACCAATTCTGTAATATTCCCTTGGTTATACTGAAGTCTCAGCTTGGACGATGCATTCATCTCTGCTGTAGAAGCTGAACCTGCAAGTTTCTTACTCCAGAGATGAGCGCTGTCGCTGTGCCAAGGCTGGTCAGAAAGAAATGGAAATAAATATACAGTGAGTGAAAGAATAGTTCAACAAACATTTTCTGGAAAAGTTTAGAGAAAGCGGTAATACCAGAGTTTAAAGCCTAGAGACAGTGTAGGCCTGTGAAGTGATGAGTGTGGAGAAATCTGTTTCTGTGGAGGACAGATTACATGTGCTGATATATCATTGCAAGAAGTCACTTTCACTGGTTTAGGTGTATCCCGGGAGGAAATCAAAGATGAAATCGAAAACTTGTATGCTGCTATAGAGGGAAGTAAAGCTCAGAGTTGATGGGAAGGAAGCACCTGGTATAAATGAAGACATAATTCCTTACAATCTGTATGTGTTACAGTGGTGAAGGCGGGGGAAACCTGAATCCTGGAGTGACAACAAATATTTTGAGAGAAAAGGAGGAAAACAGAACAAAAAAAAATCATGTACTGTAAATCACTTGAAAAATAGTGATTTGCATTAATGACCTAGAAGAGTTTTATCTAAGATCACAATAAATTTCCTTACTTTATTTTCTTGGCAGCCCTTGCATGTATACTGAATTAATTATATGCACCATCAATGTGCCATGAAGGGTGCAACATCAAAATACTTTCATTATTCATTCACAGGATGTGAGCATTACTGGACAGGCAGCAATTGGACAATTTAAACAATATAATGGTAAGACAGGGTGTCGGGATCAGAGGCAAAAGCCGACTTAGCTTGCTCTCCCACTATGTCAAAATCTCTCTCTCTCCCTCCTCCCCCCCACTTCTCTCTCTCTCTCTCTCTCTCTCTCTCTCTCTCTCTCTCTCTCTATATATATATATATATATATATAGACTGCCATCTGGCTGCTGTGCTCTCTGCTTGTTAATATGATGGACTGAAAGCAATGCTTGGACCTATTCTGGGCTGCTCTGGGGTTCGGATCCGAGGGCTCATTTTGGTTCGAAATATTGTTGCTTGCTTCCATTGTTTGCATGATTAGTGTTTTCCCCCCTTTTTCTGTACATTAGTTGTTGGTCTTTATTTATTTTTAAAGTTCAGTTCTTTTGGGTTTCTTGCTATGTGGCCACCTGTAAGCAAACAAATCTCAAGGCTGTATAATTTATAATTCTTTGATATTAAATGTACTTTGAAATCTTTGTAACTTATTCCCCCTCTGAAATTGCACTTAAGAAAATGGTGAAAAATTATATTCTTGGACCTCCTGTCTATTGTTTTTGTTAAACTTTAGCTAGAAAGCTCTAGACATTGGTTTTTAATTGAAATACCCCTAATACCTGGAATTAAGCTCTTCTGTCAACGTTTAAGCCAAAGCTGTAATGATCATATATGCCAGTTAGAAAACTTACAATTTGAACTTCCTGGCATATTTTACTAAGAGAACTAGAAATTTGTCTAGTATAATGATTTGAACTGTCTGAACACTATGCAGGACAAGCTTTTCACTGTATCTTAGTACATGTAACAATAATAAACCAATTCCAAATCCAATGTAATCTTTGTTTCTACAATGGAACCAAATATAAGTTCATAATCTTAGTGTGTTTGTAGTTTTCATTTTCAGAATTGTTGGAGTGCAAGAAGAGTCTTCTTGGAATGGAGACTATGAGAAGATGGGGAATAAAATTACTAAAACTCTAGAACATTTCTGGATACATCAAGGTAGTACATTGATACTATTTTGAATCCTTTTGTGTAAGGTTGAATGTTCAATGTCAATAAACATACTGTGTTAGGTTACCAATACATTTCTAGCTCCATTCTCTCCACTACTGATAGCTGCTCTCCTGTTACTCTAGAACTTTCCCTGGAAGTTTTCTTTACATTCTTCCAGTTCATCATTTTCTTTACTATTTTTTTAAATTTACTACATTTTTTCTCTTTTTATTTGCACTCCATTTCAGTTTTCTTATTTGCTATCTATCTTTAATCTATCCTCTAAAGCACCAGGATTTTATTTTTATGCAAGGTACTGTCACTTACTAATGTGTGATTCTTCTCAGCCAATGGTGACAACAAACCAGCCTGAAGTAATTTTTTTCAAAAAGCAACATGAAACATAAAATGCTTTTCAAGTCTAGGAATTCCATTTTATTTTTACAGGTAGTGCTCGCCCAAATCTTCCGATGTTCCCTGAGTAGAATGAGATTAAGCACAAGTTCAGATGAACCATAAACTCATTAAATGAGTTTGCAAGCTTCAAGGAATGAGTGCCATACTCCTGCTCCTAATTTGCAGGTGCGTGCAAACATGGTGTGAATGTAGTTTAAGTCAGCAAGTAAGAAGCCATATGGAAATTATGTAGGAAAATGTGAGGCTTTATAAGGAAGAACAGAAGAACAATATATTTTAAATGGGAAAGTTAATAAACTTAATAAATGTGTACTGTTGACATTAAGAAGTAAGTACTGCAGAAAGAGCGACAATTTAGGATGGCAAATGCACTGCAAACTTCACTGCAAGAATGTTGGAATGCTGAAATTGTTCATGGTTTTGGTGGGAATGTAACAGTGACACAAGGGTAGACGTATTTGCTTTGGAGGAGTTGCAGCATGGATTGATTCTTGAATGAGAGCACTGTCCTATAGGAACAGTTGGAGAGAGAATACCCTATAGTCACTAGAATTTAGAAGACCTGAGAAGCAGTCTCTTTTAAAATTTTGATATGGTTTGTGCAGTGAGGGAGTTTAATCTGGTTGTAGAATTTTGATCTAGGGCCTTTCATTCAGGATAAGGGGCAACCATTTAAGAGTGAAGATGAGGAGGGATTTCTTAATTTCAAGACTTGTGAATGTTTGGCAATCTTTACCACAGCAGGATGTGATTCTTGGATATAGATCAGTAGATTTTAAACTGAGAACTGGTAATTTCAAAGTAAAAGTTTGAACTAAATTTATTATTAAAGTACATATATGTCACCATATACAAACCTCAGATTAATTTTCTTGCAGGCATTCACAGTAAATACACAAAACACAATAGAATCAATTAAAGGCTGCCCCCAACAGGATGGACAAACAATCAACATGCAAAAGACAACAAACCTTGCAAGTACAAAGGGAAAATACTAATAATTTAAAAAATAATAAATATCAAGAACATGAGATGAAAAGTCCTTGAAAATGAGTCCATAGATTGTGGGAACATTTCAGTGATGGGTGAGTGAAGTTATCCCCTCTGATTCAAAAGCCCAGTGGTTGAGCAGTATTAAGTGTTCCTGAACCTGGTATCGTGGGTCCTGAGACTCCTGTACCTTCTTCCTAATGGCAGTAGCGAGAAGAGATCATGCCCTGGATGGTGGGGGTCCTTGATGAAGGATGCTGCTTTCCTGTGACAGCTGACCATGTATATGTGCTCAAAGGTGGGGAGGTCTTTATCTGTGATAGTCTGGGCTTTTGAAGGCTTTTCCATTCAGGGGCATTGGTGTTTTCATATCAGGCTGTGATGCAACCAGTAAATATACTCTCCACCACACATCTGTAGAAGTTCATCAAAATTTTAGATGCTAAATCTTTGAAAAATGTCTAAGAAATTAGAGACACTGCTGTGCTTTCTTTATAATGGCACTTATGTGCTGGGCCCACGACAAATCTTATCAAATGATAATACCAAAGAATTTAAAGTTGCTGATCTTCTCCACCTCTGATCCCGCAATGATGACTGGCTCCTGGACCTTTGGTTTCCTCCTGGCAGTCAATAATCTAGTTGACAATGAGTGAGAGGTTGTTGTGGCACCACTCAGCCAGATTTTCAAAGTCCCTCCTATATGCTAATTCATCACCACCTTTGATTCAGTCAATGACAGTGGTGTCATCAGCAAATTTAAATATGGCATTGGAGCTGTGCTTAGCCACACAGTCAGAAGTGTAAAGTAAGCAGAGAAGGGGCTGAGCACATAGCCGTGTGATGCATTTGTGCTGATGGAGGTTGTGGAGGAGATGTTGTTGCCAATCTGAACGGATTATCATTTTAAAAAGTATTCAAGGTAAGCACGATTTTGAGTAGCAGAGTAGATTTATGGAGCCAAATGACCTACTTGTACTTACGTTTTTAATGTATCTTGTGTGAGTTCAGTATATGAGATAGAACCAAGAAGTTAATCGTGAAAAGACTTGGTGAACAAAATGGTGTAAGTGATTGATAAAACATGCATAAATAAAGCAACACACACAAAATGCTGGAGGAACTCAGCAGGTCAGGCAGCATCCACTTTTTTCCAATAGATTCTGCCTGGCCTGCTGAGTTCCTCCAGCATTTTGAGTGCATTACTTGGATTTCCAGCACCTACAGATTTTTTCTTGTCTATGATGCATAAGTAAATCCTGAATCAATCTAATATATGAAATTCTTTGGGCATGTGATGTAAAGCTACATCTATTTTGTAAAACCAATATATTTTTTCACTAATCTCTGCCTGTAATTAGTCTGTATCAGTCTATTCATTTTCATCCAATTACCTATTCAATTGTCTTTTAAACATTGTAATTGTCTGCTTCCACCAGCTCATACCAGATATTCACGACAATGCAAAAAAGCTTAGCCTTCAAATCTGCTTTAAAATTCTTCCATCTTATCTTAAACTTGTTCACCCTAGTTCTAGTTCACTGCATCCTGACGACTTTTAATATACTTCTATAAGTTAATCATATAATCCTCGTTGAAAAAAACATTATGAACATTTAAATCTTGTTGAGATTTGAACCTAGAAATGGAGTTTCCTGCATATGCATATATTCTGAATAAATTTTCTAATAGTCCTGAATAGAAGTCTGTCTTCTCTGTGAGCAGTAGGGGCGCTCGAAGCCTGACTGACGGAGGGCTGTAGGAAATCATCATCAGGAAGGGGGCTGAGACTGAGTGGCAACTGATCCAAGTGGGTTACGTTGAAGAGCAGTTCAGGAATAAAACAGGAGCCCAAAGCTTTTGCAAACACTCTAAAGAAAGGGTCCGCATTCATCACACCAGTGGCGGGCTGTATTGTGTTCGCTAAGGGATTGTTTTCTTTTCAGAGTGAAGCCTCTCCATTCATTCATTCCGCAGATTCAAAAGAGAACCATAAATTTGTTACTTCCAAAAGTTTCTTAATTTGCGTCTTCCATAAGCAACACGCTCTCCTTTTGGGACGAACATTTTGTGTTCAAACAAATATACGAACTTAAGGAAAAGGCGGAAAATCCGACAGGAATAACGCAGGCGAGAGACTGAAGAAGTTATTTTAACATTTCGGCAACGGATTTTACAACAATTCCACACATGCAGAGCTACAAATACGACAAAGCAATGCCTGCCGACAACAGAAATGGTGGGACTTCAACTTTGAATAATAAGGACCACAAAAAAGTCATGTTAATCTGCTTGGATCTCTTTTGCTTATTTCTCGGTGAGTACATTTAGAAGCCACTATATTGCTAGTAGTAATCCATGCTACGTCGTGTTTACACATTGTCAGGGGCAGGCAGTACGTGTTGCCACTGTTCTTGAAATATTGCTGCAAATTAAATCAAAAGAATCTAGCTTTAATTCATCTTTGAAAAATGATGAATGACCCAATTTATTCTGTCTTTTGTAACAAGCTAAACTTAAATGTCTCGTGGAAATAATCACAACTGACTAGAGTTAAATACATGTTTTTACACATTGGCTGAAACTTCAACAAATCATTGACTTCAGTGGAACTGTAAGGGTCAAAGTAATCTTGAAAGAAAAGGTATAATTTTAGAACAATATTGGTTGAAATAGTGTTTCTTCGCGAAGTGTGGGTGAGGTGAATGGAGGAGCTTCTGCAGAGACCTGCTAATAGTATAATAAACGTGAGTGGCCGCAAAAACAGATTTGACCTCGTTTTATTGCATATTCATGCACCATATTTACGACTTGCGTAGGATACGAGATATGAGGAAAAGGTGAGACGGGAATGCTCTTTAACCATTAATGCCCTTCCCGTCCTATTTAACCCTTTCGAAGTAGGACATCAGTTCATAAAGTAACATTAGTATTATTGCTTTACTTTTACGTGGATTACCTGTAGTTTAATGTGATCGTCAAACGATGATCACAAGCTTTTAGTATAGCATGACGTTCCATTCTGCTGAGCTCTAATAATTTTGTTTAAGGAAAATTAGACATTTTACGTGAATCTGGAACTTCTTTGTAGGTTAAATCAAGATTAGGACTGCAGTAAGAGGCCATGATGAAAATTTTAAGATGAAATTTACCTGACAATATTTGGCTCAATAAACTGCCTGCATCTGTTTCAAGCTCAGGAGAGAAAAGTGATTGTACAATTGGCAATAACTATGCATTTTAGTTTGCAAATTGAGTCTCCAAGGAAACTTAGATATTAGGATTGCACAGTTTTTAGCAGATAGGCCTGTTGAAAATGTGTATCCATGTTTGAACTTTTAAATGCAATGCAACATAGAATGTGCTGATAACTCCCAACACAAACTTTGGGATATGTCTCTACTTACCAGCAAAGTCATCTTAGGGTGATAATGAATGAATAAGAATAAACTGATGGTGTACAAATTTATATTCTGAAGTACATTTCAATGAATAGCCATTCTACTATGGATCTGGTGTAAGTAACTTACAGGAGCCGCAAACTCTTGTTGCATAGTGATGGGATTCCATTATAGTTCTAAAGTAAACAGAGGCCTGGAGGGTACCATCACTAGTCTGTGTTTTGACAGTATTTAGAGACAATATGTTTCATTACATACAGAGATTGTAAAAAGCCCAGAGTTGTGTTTACTTTTGCAGACAGTAAGTCAAGGGAATGTAGGAAAATTAGTATTGGGTAATTTCCATTTGTGCTAATACAATTATGATAAAACCATGTACTGTAATTAAATAATAAAGCCAATGAAACTATGATGGGTGAGTTCTATTAAATGAAAATATATTAGAAATTTGTTCATATGCTTTGATCAAGAGCATGTGCAATTCACGATCATGAAAACACCGCAGGATTTTCTTTGTATGTGTCAACCAAATTTTTTTTAACGAAAAGTTGTTGCAGAACTTGTTGTTTTATTTCAGCTAATTAAGCTGGTGATGAATAATAACTGTTAATACATAAAATACTGGAGGAACTCTGGCAGTGTCTATGGAAAAGAGTAATTTCCAGCATCTGCAGATTTTCTCTTGTTTGTAATTAATAATAACTTTTGATTTGAGAACCATAAACCTCCGTTTCTAAACCACCCTTACTGAGGTGGCAGATATGATCAGTGACCAGAATAACATGTTTATTTACATGGTTTTGTGTGGTGAAGTCCTTGTTGTTCAAAACTAAATAGAAGTAAGCCTTTTAAATAATGTACCGATTAACAGTTGTCAATAACAGTTTTCTTGTTGGGGGGGGTGAGCGGGTGATGTGTATTCACATGCACAGACAGAGGGAGAAATTGACAAGTGCACAAGTACATCTAGTATTTCCAATGAATTATATCATTTAGATAAATGGCCCAGAACCACCAAAGAATTTGTAATTCTTCTTGAAATGAACAGATTCTGCTTTGATGAATATGTCAAAATATTTTCTTTTTGCCTTTGTTTTGTTTGATAGCATGGAACATAATAGTTAATTTTGGAGTTAATTTTACATAGATGGAGCTAGAATCTTTTGTTTCTTAATAATTGATGAAGTATATGATTTTTAACAAGCCGGCTTGTTCATGATAGAAGGTGAAGATTCTAACCACTACCACAGACAATTTTATTGGTAAAATGATCACCGAATGCTACAAATTTTTCTTTTAAGGAAGGGTGGAACATTGAAAATAAGTACTGCAAATTACCTGTAGACCAACTGAAAGGGCCAGTATATCTTCTAAGCTATTTAATAGCATTGTTTAGCTGATTCCTAAAACTGTTAGATATTGGGTTTTTTAAGGAAGCTTTCTTTAATTTTTCTCCCATTGTATTTCCACTGTGAAAAGTCCTGATGAGGATTTTTGAATAGTGTCCTTCTATGGAGTATTAGGCACTGAACAGATAGATAGTTGCCACATGTTGTTTCAATTAAGGTGCTTAAATAGTCATTAAACAAATGCTATCAATCTCTACAAATGGCTTATTTAAAACAAACAATTATTCTGACAAACACAATATCAGAAGCTGGAGACATTTATTCAGATGTTGATGTTGTACTTGTACAGTATCTAAATATTAAACTCTTGCATGTAAAGCTATTCCATAATTAGGGGTTTCAGACATGCATAATGGGAATTCCTTTCACCAATCAATACAATGGCTTGATGCCATCAGACCCTTCAGAAGCAGAAACACATGGAAAATTGGTCTAATATTGAGTATGAGGCTGCTGGCAGCATACTCGAAGATTCAAGTTACACTCATTGAACAGAACTAGTCACATTAGCAGTAGAAAAGCTTTTCTATCTGTCACTTTTCCCAGTTTTATTGAAACATAGAGCCTATTCATAGGAAGAATTCAGTCAACTATTTTGAGAATTTAGAAGTTTTGGGAAAATATTCTTGAAGAAGTAAACAAACTTCTTAACATCAATTTATCTGATATGCCAACTGTACAGAGCTAAGGATTAATCCAGGTCAGATTAACAAGAGAAGTTTTATTTTGGAGAAATACAGGTATGTTCATCTTAGTAATAAATTCAGGAAAAATTGTTTTTCTAAGCCAGTTATATTAGTAAAGATGACTCAAAATGGTGGCCAATTCTGATCCCTGTTCCTATTCCGACATTTGCTGGCCTCCTCTACTGCCATGAAAAGGCCATTTTCAGGGTGGAGGAGTAACATCTCATCTTCTGTCTAGTTAGCCTCCAACCTGATCGCATGAACATCGATTTCTCCTTCCAGTAATTTTTTTCTTTCTTTTTTGTTTTCTTTTCTCCTTCCCTCTTCTTCTATTCCTCACCCTGACCTTTGATCTCTTCTCTTCTGCCTATCACCATCCCTTGGTGTCTGCTTTCTTTCCTTTCTCCTATATGGCCAATCTCTTCTATTAACAGATTCCTTCTTCCCCAGCCCTTTATCTTTTCTACTTACTCAGCTTCACCTGTCACCTTCTAGCTTGTCCTCCTTCTCCCCCCCCCCCCCATTAAAATTCTTGTATCTTTCTCCTCCTTTTCCACTTCTGACGAAGGGTCTTGGCCTGAAATGTTGACAGTTTATTCATTTCCATAGATGCTGCTTTTCCTGCTGAGTTCCTCCAGTACTTTGAGTGTGAGTATGTGTGTGTGTGTGTGTGTGTGTGTGTGTGTGTGTTGCTCTGGATTTTCAGCATCTGCAGAATCTCTTGTGTTCAGAAATGTCAAATGCTTATTTTCTTTATTAAGTAATAGCTTCTTACTTTTTCACTAAATCACTAGCAAACATGATGTGCTTGTTACAAGTCTGATACTGATACCAGATTGGAGTGACTATAAATTAGTTCCTAATGTGAAAGCCCCTGAATATGTTAAAGAGTAAGGCTTTCCAGCTGTGGAATGCTTACAAAGTAGTAACAGCAAAAGTTGTACATATTACTTACTCTATTTATTAGTCTAATTTCACTGTAATTTGTTAGGAGAGGTGAAAATTGAGTAATAGAAGAGAGGTTTTATCACATTGCTGATGGTGCTTTATGGCAAGTTCTCTATGTGACTGAAATATTCCTACTGCCATAACTGCAGGTGGCAATGCTATTCTGTAATTGTTGCTTGGAAATAAAGTAACCTGGCTCGAGTCATTTCCTCAATGTCTTATTTACTTTTTTCCTTTAACTTCTCTTAAAAGCATTTGCTTGTGTGATTACGTTTTACTTTTTAACTTTCCTCAGGCTGAAGTAATTTCTCAGAAATCCTTTACTGGATATTTTATATTAACAGATTTTAAATGCCCTTAAGTTAAACATCTTTAAATATATTAACGATTAGTCATTTCAAATATAGTAGATTCCAATAAATGACGACTAACAAACTCATCTGGAAATTGACATAGAGAGTATAATGAAAAGATTTAGAAACAGTCAGGACAATCCACAAGACCATAACACATAGAGCAGAATTAGGCCATCTCTCTCACTATTTCATCAAGACTGATTTATTATCCCTCTCAATCCTATTCTACTGTCTTTTCCCTGTAACCTCTGCTGCTCTTACTAATTAAGAATCTAGCAACCTCTGTTTTAAAAATATCCAATCACTTAGCCTCTACTGCAGTCTGTGGCAATGAATTCCACAGATCCACCACCCTCTGGCTAAAGAAATTCCTCCTTTCTTCTAATGTGAAGTCCTTGTATTCTGTGCCTTCTGGTCCAAGACTCCCTCACTATAGGAAATATTCTTTCCATGTCCACTCTATATAGGCCTTTCATTTTTCAATAGGCTTCAAATGAGATTTCCCTCTTCCTTCTTCTAAACTCTAGCAAATGCAGGACCAGAGCCATCAAACGCTCTTCCTACATTAATCCATGGTACTAGTCTACATCCACATCAGACCGGATAATTTTGAAAACACCGGTTTCGCATAGAAATGATAGGTGTCCACACTATGCTTTTTTGAAAATATCTCTATCCACACTGAAACAGAGATTTCGGCATGCGCAGGACACATCTACCAAAAACAAGCGACATGTTTGGTGTCGAATCTTGCGGTAAAAGTGCACGTTTGTGTAGTTACAGACTAGAAAAACTTTAAATGATGGACAGCTGTTGGCTTTCACGCAGGAGAACTTAAAAGTAAAAAACCCTCACAGATACTGGAGCGTATGGAGGCAACCGACAGGGAGTTCACAGACAGATTGACCTGGCTGACGACGAACATTGAAAAACTGACCAACTCTGTTGCATTAATAAAGCACCTTGTTATATTTATAAAACATGTCTGCATCAGTATTATCTTGTATTTCCATACAATGTTACATTAGGCTGTTACACATCAAGAAGTACTTGCATAAATAGGTAAACCACCTTCATACGAGCAAGGACAGAAAACAGGGCAAAGTGAGTATAGTATACTTATTTATTCAGTAAGTTATGGGTCAAAGTATTTGGTGAGTACATTTCTGACTCTTCTGGCTTCAGTCTCATTGCTGTCTGTTCTGAAATTGTTAGGTTGCGTTCAAGAATACAGTGAAATAGCGCGCAGCTTCTGACAGCGTTTTCAAAAGTCTTCAGTTACCCCGTCCACACTGATCTGCCTGAGCAGCGTTTTCAAAAATACCCACCCTGGAAAGCGTTTCTGAAAAGCTTCGGTTTTGGGGGACGAAAGTGCCATTTTAGTGTGGATGGAGGGTAAAAACGAAGAGAAAAAGCTTTGGTTACGGATTTATCCGGCATAGTGTAGATGTAGCCTTAGTTTTGCACACTTGTGCTTAAAAGCTCATTAGCTTTTCCAGGATAGGATGTACATCATTTTGTTTGCCAAGTGAAGAAACCCTTACAGTAACTATCATTCTCCCTTTTCAGGATAGTTTCTGGGAGTCAAATGATGAAAAGAAAAGCCAAATAAACATTATTTTTACTTTTATTAGTTCTCCTTCCCCCAAATGTTTTTACTGAGTGACTGTACATTATGATACAAAAGATCCAAAAGCATGTGCTGAAAAGTACAAAAACAGTAATGACAGAAAAGCACACACCATAAGGCTCAAGGACAGCTTCTGTTCTGCTGTTGTAAGACTAATGAATAATTCCTGGTACAATAAGATGGACTCTTGACCTCACAATCTGTCTTTATGACCTTGCACCTTACTGTCTATCTGCACTGTACTTCTTCCTGTAATTGTTACACTATTCTTCACTCTTATTATTTTACTCTGAACACCTCAATACACTAATTAATTAATCTGTATGAACAGTATGCAATGCAAATTTTCACTGTAATTCAGTATGTGACAATAATATACCAATTTACCAGTAAGCCAATGTAAATGGGAACCATCTTCAAAATGATGAATTTAGTATTACCAGAGTGTCTGGGGTTTTCCCAGCGTCAGTTTTACACGTAACAACCTTACAAGTCATCCACCATCCTATCAACATAAATTAGAGCTTTTGTTTGCAACCTATGACCTTGACTGAAATTTCACAGAACAAAAACTTAGGGCTCATCTTATTGAGGTTGCTAAGGATACATTAGTTAAAAAACGACACACAAAATGCTGAAGGAATTCAGTGGGTCCGGCAGCAGCTACGAAGGGAAATGGACATTTGAGACCCTTCATCTGGACTAACTCCACCAAATTCCTCCAACATTTTGTGTGGAGCGCCAAATCCAACACCTGCAGTCTCTTGAGTCTCTATCAATTTAAAAAATCTGGCTTTTTGACATTAGCGCTTGGTATATGGTCTATGTCAGCTGTGATTTTCTTTGCACTGAAAATTTCACACCAATCACTGATTGCAGCCTTTTTAAATGATGCAGACCAGTGCTATACGTTATGATGCTTGCCTCATTGATCAATCCATTCCTCGTGTTGGATGGTTCCACTTGGGACATGGCATTAGGTTGGTGCAGCTGTTCAATGGGTGTGGATGAAGGTGCCCCACCTTGCACATACCCACAGAAATGTGCAACCCTGCCCAAAGATATGCCTCACCTCCATAAAAATCATTCATTCAACTGGTCTGCATGGGAAGAGACCTTTTAAGATCGTAAACTAATCCCAATGATAAGCACATCAAAATCAGGGCAATTTAATCATTTTTGCAGTTCCTTTTGAGGAAATCCCATTGCAGCTACTTCTTTTAACATTTTTAGCCAATGTTGATTTTTTTTTTTGCAGGGTATCAATCTGGGTGTTCATGCAATCAGCCACAAATGTTTAATGTTACAAAAAAGGGTGAAAATCAGTTTCTAGGCAAATAGCTTTGTAAAAACAAAATAATGCCTACACTAAACCTCTGTTTGTTGCACACTAAACAACTTTAAGACGTGCATGTGATTTTTATTAGAAATTATACATGGAGAAATGTCATCAGGAGGATCTCTTTAAGGTTGTTATTACTGAATATATCAAATTACTAAAGCATTCCAGAAACTGATATAAGGACAGAAGACTGTTTCAGAGTTGTACTTGTTTATCAAGAGTGCTAAAGTCGCCACAGATTAAATAAAACTATTTTAAATTTGTGAAACTTATTTTACACATGAACTTATTCTGAAATATTCTGTTTTTGACCAGAAAAAGATATATTGAATTGGTGATTTCCTTGCATTCCACATTGTCAGTGCTCTAAGTACTATGAGTGACATCTGGAATGAATTTGGAGAGGCTTCACAAAGGCATTTGCAGCTGATGAAATTGTGCAGGCAATGAAATGCAGCCAGTCTTAGTCTCACTCTGAAATGCACAAGTTTATTACCCAGCCTATTTCCGTAGTGCTCAGAGCTAATTGGCGAGTAATTGTTTGACTTGTTTATGGCAGAAAGCATTTGGTAGAATCTTAGAACTGTTGTGAGTCTCAATTGCCTATGTTCAACTACTGTGAAAGCTTTATCTCTCTTCTCCACATTCACTCTCTCTACTATTCTGAGTCACTGGAGACAATCTAATGCTGAAGTCAGGATGGCTTCTATTGTTGGAAGTCTTGCTTTAGAAGGGGCTGCAGAAGTTTGAAAGCTACATTTTATATACTGTACATCCATTATGTTCTGTAACAAGTGTAGATTAATTTTGTATATGGTAGTGGTGTGGGTTGGTTGTTTTCAAAATATTGCTAGTGAATTTAAAGTTATCTGCTCGACTTCCCTTGTATGCAGAACACTGGCACATTTATCAATGTACGCAGATTTAATGATTGACATCCTCTTGGTTTTAGACTTCATTGAGTTGGCCAAGATTAAAAAAATTTCCATCCATTGAGTACTCAGTGGTAGTCACTGAGGGGAGGTAGTCACAGATGCAGAACCAGATTGCTGTAAGAAAAATGATACAGTGAGTTAAGACTATAACAGCCTGGTTTAAACGTGTTGCTGATGGCTAAGAAATTCCTCTCTGCTGCATTGAACAACAATGGTTATATAATTAAGTAAGAGGAACATTGGAGGTAGTCAAATTTAAGCAATAGCTTTCACAGGGGCTTCATGATTACTGAAGTCAAAAGCCTTGTGGAGATCAATGAAAGCCACAGAAATTTAGTGCAATGCTAAATCTTTTTTGGCTATAATGAGCACAGGAATTACTGCACTTGCTGGTCTTCAGTTGGATTTCTTCAGAAGGGGGAAGGAGTCCATTGAATAAAAAGTGGGCAAGAAATTCCTGCGCAACCCTCAATTCACCACCTCTTGGATCAATTCAACATACTGGGGTCATTGCGAATTGGACCTGGTATCCCTGTATCCTCTCAACACACTAGGCCTGCAAACCCTGTGCTCCATTTGACACACGGGTTCCCTTCCCTACACTTCCCTTGATACACCAGGTTTGTGGTCCCTTAGTGCACTGGACTGGGATCCTTGCACTCTTCTGACACACCAAGATTCCCATGCTCCCCTCAGCACACTCTGGACATGGGGTCCTCATGCTCCTCTCATCAGACATGGGATCCTTGCACACCTCTAAACGCACTGAGGTCTCCATGCTGCCCCTCAGCACAGTGGACCTGGAGTCCCATTCTCCCCTAAATGCGCTGGAGTCTGGAGTCCGTGTACTTCCCTTAACACACTGGACCTGGGTACGCTGCAATTCCAGGTACATGGCAGTCAAGGGAATGGATAATGTTGCTCCTTGACCTAGGGCCTTAAATGGAGGGTAGGTGGATTTTAGCAGTGTGAGCTACGAGCTGGGAGGGGTAATTGGGGAGTAGTTGTTGGGGGGGGTGTGGTTGGTGGAGGAAGGAATAATCTGATAAGTGGGAAGTATTTTAATGCAAGTTGAAGTTCAGAGTCAGCCTGTCTCTTCAAGGCTAAGAAGCAAGGAGGACTGACTCAGGAACCCTGATTAATGGCTAGTTTTGATAAGGGAAAGAAGCAAGTATAGATTAGGTATAGATTTTTTATCAAGCAAGTCACATGCAATTTTTTTTTCTTGAGAATATAGGAGAAAGCAAGAAAGAAAATAGGAGGGCAAAAAGGGGTCATGAAATTACTTTGGCAAGTAAGATTAAGAGAATTGTAAACATTTTATATTAGAAGCAAAATGGTGGTTGATAAAGGAATAGGTTCTTTTAGGAACGGTGAGTAATTTGCATGCAGAGCTAGAGGATGTGTAATGAATATTTCTCATCGGTATTCATCAAGGAGAAAGACATGTGGAGACTGGAGAGTTAAGGGAAAGTATGCACTGTTATTCTAATACATGTGTGTATTAGGAAGGAGGAAGTGCAAGAAATATCAAAGAACATTAGGGTGGTTAAATCCTCAGGGCCAGACAGGATCTATCCCAGAATAAATAGTAAGGGAAGCAAGTGTGCTCTGACACTGGATCATCAGTATTCAGATCTGGGTAGGCGGTCACTCTTTATGGAAGGACTGAGTAGCAACTCTCCTCTTATGCAGATGAAAAGGTGTTTCTGAGATTTGTGTGATTATTGGACTGTATATTAGTTTCCTTCAGTTTTTCTTGTTATTTTCTTTCTTGTGGCTGATAGGCGGATGGGTGATCTGTTAATTTTTTGTGTGTAAATTAGGGAGGGGGTTGGGGGTTTTGATGCTACTGCTACCGTTATTTTCTGCAGGTAAGGAGGTCAGGATTGCTATTGTCACTTTTTTTCCCCCTGTGGGTGAATGGGGTGTGGATTTGATGCTTTTGTTACTGTTTTTTTTCTGCAGGGAGGAGTTGGGGAATTTGGGTCCTGTGAGTTTAGTTTCTTTATTGTGCTGGGGGGGGGGGGGGTTGTGGAGTTGATGTCTTTCCTTTCATTAAGACCAACATGGTCTTTCTATATTTCATGGCTATCTGGAGCAGATAAACATCAGAGTTGTATTGTACATGCATACTTTGACAATAAAATGAACCTTTGACCAGATAGTTTGTCACGGTCCAAGAAGATTGGGGAATAACCAATATTGGCCCCTTGTTCAAAAAGGACAGCAGGGATAATCCTGGAGTTACAAGCTGGTAAATTTTGCAACAGTAATTGGGAAGTTATTGGAAAATATTCTAAGGGTGCTTTGACGATGATTCACTGTTGGTGAATTGCTTGGAAATGTCTTGGCGTTGACTTTGTTGCCATATAAATACATTCATCATGGTACAAGATAAGCTGAGGTGTTGCTTGTCAAGATGTGAACCTGTTATTAAGAATCAGGGCTTGATTAAAATCTAAACACATTCAAGGATTAATCCTGAAAACAGTCAAAGGTATTGAAAATAGTTGAATTTAATGCTTCAGTGGTTACACTGGATTTTGAAATAATTGTACTTTTATGTCAGGGTGTTTTTTAAAAAAAAATCTCTTCCAATGTGGGCTCAGTTGATGGTCACAGATAATATTCTGCTCATGGGAATTGAAGTAAAGATTTCCTGCACAATTAGGAGGGCCTCACATGTCGCGTTCAATTTGTTTGAAAACATGATTGCTTTTGACACACTGTGTTATCTGTTTGTTCTTATTATTAGAATGTTATTATTTTAGAGTAAGCTCATTTTGGACTTTTCCCATGTTTTCAATTGAAATGGTAAGAAGTAGACTGGTGCTGTGCAAGTTCACAGTCTAGTTTGACTGTTATGTGTTGACAGTATTGTCGATTAAAACTTAATTCAAACAGTAAGTTTCTTTCCTGCTATTTTTTGTTAGTGGATTCCTAACTGTGACTTTAAGAGTACTTCCCTTGAGAGTAATCTCTCTTCATTCATTTACGATACAATGCTTTTCTTCATTTGTTTTCTTTGTGTAACACCCCAGTTGCTCAATTTTTACCATCTATGTGGTTAGAAATGCGTAGATTTCACCAGAGAATTAGATGACAGATGAAAGCAATTGTGTGAAATCTAAAGTAATCTATTGAGGTAATCAAAACTTGTACTAATTTATTAATTTGTTGCCGGTTTACTTTAAAGTCTGATGGGCTTAAATTAAAATTCCCTGGCTGTTAGTGATGAATAAATGACTTAATCTCCTTTATCTTCTATCTGAAAAGCAGTGAACCTAACAGTGCATGCACCATTAGTATATAAATCAAAGAGCAGCTCCCAGCACAGATCTACTTGTAAATCTGAAAGTTGCTATTAGATATACTACTTCTCTAGAAGTTGCAAGAGTGTGTTATCTTGTCCAGAGGCAAGATTAAAATAAATGAAATGGGGTAAAGTTGCTGTTTTTATCTGACAAATCATAATTTTGGAAAGAATATATGATTTTAACAGGGTGTTGCATCTTAATTATTGCCAAGAAACAATAATTCGCTATCTGTGATTTCCTGATTCAGATTTCATGGTGCTTAATATGGTTCTTCATTCTGATTGGTTAAGAGAAAGCAATTGCTAGTTCTGCTCACTGAGGTCTCAGGCCCTTGTAGTGGGTGTTGTGGTTTTATTGATGAAGGCTAACAAAAACATCCTTGACCACAAGAAGTCTGTAGTAAAGTATGAAATTTCTGCAAAATTCAGATAATTTTTCATTAAACTTCTAATTCTCTTTTAGAGTAAACTGTTCTTTTCCCAATGATTGATTTATCAATATCATAATGGTGGTAACTCCCTGAGCAACTACAAGCAGCAAACTAGTGTTGTAATTTTGAAAAAAGCTGTCCTTCCGTTATACACCTCTATCCTGAAGATTTTCTGTAAATTGGTTGTAAATTGGTCAATCAAAAGCGAGCAAATAAGAATGACCTTGTAAGAAAATATGAAATTGTCCATTTTGGCAGAAGCATTTTACCCAAATGCTGAGATACTGCAGACCTCTAATAGACCCGGGTGCCCCAGTACTTGAAACACAGTATGTAGGTACAAAAAATGCATTACTGAGGGAATGGAGGAACACTTTTGGAACTGCTGTCTTTTGTTGCCTTTCTCAGTTTGAGTCACTTTTCCAGGTGTAAATCCCTTTCAGAATGACTGCCAGTCCTACTTCAAAAACAATGCATCTTCTTTGAAGAGGTGCCAACTGGTAGGCTAGTTTTAATTAGAACTAGCCAATCATTATGTGGCTCCCTCCAATGCCTCCAACAGCCTGGTGACTACTGGTTGGTTTGTAGTTAGAATTGCTTCTCATTCTGAATACACATTGGTTTGCTGCCAGAATTTCAATTCAATGGGGAAATTGTTGCAAGTGTCAAAAACTCAAGGGATATCCATGTTGAAAGCAAAAATAAGGGGAATCCTAGCCAGCAATTTTCCCCATAAATATAATGCCTAAAATGGATTATTTC
Organism: Hypanus sabinus; assembly: GCF_030144855.1. NCBI lineage: Eukaryota > Metazoa > Chordata > Chondrichthyes > Myliobatiformes > Dasyatidae > Hypanus > Hypanus sabinus. The sequence continues at coordinate 39,635,596 of NC_082716.1, read as the reverse complement.
TTAGTTATAGTTTTTTTTGTGGGATCTTGCTAAGTGCAAATTAGATACTAAAGTCCAAGCAGCTTTCAAAAACTGCTACATCATTGTCTGTTAGTCTCTTTGATTTGTCCCAGTTGAATTAAAAGTAAATAGAAAATGTTGGCAGTTTTCAGTAGATGGTTGATTTGAAGTGTTAGCTCTTGTTTCTCACTGGAGATCTCTAATCTGTTGCATATTTTCAACATTTTCTGTTTATTAGTCTTTCTATTTTCTGTGTATGTGACAGCTGTCATATGAATGCATTTGTTAGATAATTCTTCATATTATTAAATTACTCATTACATCTTGTCTCTAGAAAATAAGCTAACATCCTTAGATTCTTTAACAAAATGATACATTGTTATTCTAAAATCGATTTTTATTTACTTATGTAAAATCTGTGGCTTGGAATGGTGTTTGTAACACTGATATATTTATAAATAAAAAAAGGTTTGCAAAAACAACTATTTTATCCAGAGTATGTTGTGCTGAAATAATTCTAAATTATTTTTTCCTAGTGAATAACCAACAGTTTGATGAAGAATAATTATTGTGACTCTTTGTGTAGTTTAGCTTTATTGCCTTATGTCATAAGTGTTCATGTGCTACTTAATGTTGCACTGTGTCATTGGAACCATCACTTGAATGACACCACTCGCCTTCTCCGATTGATTTAAAGCTTTCGGAAGGTTATTTGGAGAATAGCTGAGGAGTTATCCTGGTGCTTTGGATAATGTTTTTCCTTTGTTCAACATTTAAAATAGATCACTTTTATTATTGCAAGTAAATCGTTTGCTGTTTCCCACAATGATAATTGGACTAAAGAAGTGTTCCATTGGCTGGCAGTTTTCCTGTACACAAAGTTTTATATAAAACATTCTTTTATTTTTATATGTATACTTTCTATGATATGAAAACAGGTGAAAGTAATATCTTGGATCATGAATTTAATAAAACAATCAAGAATATATCTTGTGAAATCCAGTGGGATTTGCTCCATAATTAGGCTACTTTTTGGATTAATGCCTAGATCTTTATAATCTAAATTACATTGACCCAAAGGCCTAAGGATATATAAAAATGAATAAAGAACAATCATACATGAGAGTGTTGTGTTTTCTTATGATGAAGAATGAAGCGGAAACATGGAGCACAGTCCGTTATGTGACTTTATATTAACGGGTACAATTGGCTAGGCTGTATCTATGTGTTGCATTGTTCTGGACTCTTAGCTGTGTAGATATCACCAGTAGATTAGAACTATCATCTAAAATTAACAAAATTATCAGTTAGTTCCAGGAAATTATTGACTTAATACATTGTAGGAGATTTAATTAGCATTAACAAGATGAAGGATGTCTGAGAAAGTTGCTTTTAAGGAATTGTCTTGCATTTGTGAAAAGAGTGAAGGGGGAAAATGCCTCTCTTTACATTTTGTATTTTTCTGTGGATTACATCCTATATTTTAGTCCCGGACAACTGGGAATAATCATTCTTGATAGTCAATCTTAAGTGCCAGTAGGCTGAAAGTCAATTTCACCTTCTAACCCTTCACAGCATCATATGGCTATGTAGTTTTCAGCTAGCAGAAAGAGCCTTTTTAACCACTAAAGGCTGGTTCATACTTGTGCATATGGTCTATGCTGCAGCCCACGCCGTAGCCCTGATTTTCACTTCTGCATCGCTCTACGCTGTAGTGAGCATGTGCTGGTGTGTGCCAAAACACTAGTTAGCGGTGGGATTTCAATGCCACTGTGTTGAGTTTCTTTGTGAGAGATATGGACAAGGAAATGCATTTCAAACATGTTCGCATATCAGCAGGTACATTTGACAATTTGGTTAATCTGTTTCGCATCAGTGTACGCACAACCTACAAACATGGTGGAGAAGAAGCAACTGGAAATGCATAGGAGGAAATATGATGCTACCAAGCGGGCTAATCACAGTTGTTGCAGTTTGTGTCACGGTGACGCATGAGTAACTTTTCTGGAGAGGTGCACATCACCCTACAGTGTAGGTACAGTGTAAGTTACACGATACCTAAGGCGTCGATGCGACGCACAAGTATAAATCAACCTTTCCAATTACCCAGGGAACTACAAATTTTTAATTTATGTTCATAGCATGAGATAATATTTAATAGATGATGGACTTTTTGTGAATAAATTAATCATCTTTATTAGATATAAATATACTTTAATTTTGTGGTTTTCAGTTAAAGTATATTGAAGGAAAGGAACATAACCTTGGATGTGCAATTATATCTAGGCAATATTTATAAACTCTATATCTAGGTATACAGTAAGGAATGATTGTTCTGGTGACAATGCACAGAGAGGCATAATGGTAGGTGTACATATCAACATTATTTTACTTTTTAAAAAAAAATTATCAACAGTTTTGGAGAATTTTAGGGTTCCCAATCTGGCCAGTTTTCTTTTAGGTTTCAGTGTAGTAATGAAATCATCTGATGGTACCAGTGGCTTTGTTACTTTAATATATGTACCTTGCCATCATTTTATGCTTTCACTATAGGAAACAACTAAGGCTTTAAACTATTTCCTTTGGCTTTCCTTCTCAATTTTTTTTCCATCCGTTTCCTCTAAGGCAAGCAAAAATGGGAAATGTTATATTTCATATCATTGGTATCCTCTTCCACATGAGAAAACTCTTTTATCTGTGATAGAATTGGCCTTTGGTGGTTTGAGTCTCTTTTATATCGTAGTTACAGCCAAATATGAATATAGATTGCTTCTTACAAAGTAAGGCTATTGAAAGTGTTGTTATTTACCAAAATATATCATCTTTATCTAAAAAAATGAATAAAAGGCAGTTAAAAGATTAGGGAACTGGAACTCTAAACATCTCTGTGGAATCACTTAGTAATCTAAAGTAGCAAAGCAGAGGATAGTGAAAACAGCCAATATTATCCTGCCACCATTCCTTTTAGAGTAAGTGTATTTAATTTAAGGTTTTAGTCGAATAACTAATTTTTGAAACAATTCCTAATTATTTAACTTTAATCTTTAAGAAGAGGGCCTTTGGGGTATTTGATGTGATGGTGGACTGATGGTCTATTATAACCTTTACCCCAGTCATGATGCTCCATGAAGGGTGTTTTTTTAAAAACATTATTATGTACATTGCGTCAATTTTTGAAGAATGATCTGCTGACTTTCAGAAATCCAGTAAATGGTCCTTGGCAACAATAATTGATTTAAACCAAGCTCTTGATAGAACTTTAATTGTTAAGCAATATTGAAAATATAGTGAAAGAAGGGAATAGTTATCTTAACTAACACCTGTGTAAAGCAAAAATGATAGTGTGCTTCTAAGCTTAGTGCCCATTTCATCTTGATGCAGTTCAAAGTGGAAGAACCCTGCTATTTATTCTGAGATCAGCACTTTAACTTCTGTTGAATTGCCACATCTCAGTAGCACATTGATGCAGGTTCATCAACTCTGACAAAATAAACTTGGTTTAGTTGTACATGAAAAAATTCCCATACTTATATGAATTGCAAAGCCACGTTCCTTTGTGGATAAAATTCAAAGTAAATTTATTATTAAAGTACATATACAGTATGTCACCACATGCTATGCTGAGATTCATTTTCTTGCAGATGTTCACAGTAGAACAAAGAAATAGAATGGAATCAATGGGGAGAAACACAGAGTGGCAGACAACTAATGTGCAAATATAGAAATAAGTAATACTGACATCATAAGATATAAAATCCTTGAAAATGGTTGTGGAATGAGTCCAGAGTTGTGATTATAAATGGTAGTTAACAAGCCTGAAGATTGAAGGTTATTAACTGTTCTTGAACCTGTTGGTGTGGGACCTAAGGCTCCAGTAATCCTGGATGGTGGGGGTCCTGGAAAAACACATTTTGGATAATTTTGCACCGTTCACAGTACTTGATCTCAAGCAGGTATTCTGTGACAAAATACTTACATAAGACCATATTAGTCCGAGCCATACATTGGATTTGGACTACGACTCCAGCAAACTCTTGCTAATGAGAAAAGGATGATAAATATTTTTGTCATACTAGTGTTGGCCGGAGTTGATAATTTAAATAGATTTATGTCGTAGAGAACATGCAAAGTCTAGTATGAATCAAGCAGTGTAAACTTAATATCAAGATAGCAAAGATCCATTATGGTTCACATAAAGAAATAAGCATATTATGGAACACCTGAGAAGAATATTTGATCACCTCCAAATTTTATTAAAACGTTTTATTTATCTCAAGAAAAATTTTTGTGTATTCATTTAACTCTGTTGTGTTGTGAGTAATTAAATATTTAAGTTATTATTGACTTCGATATTAAACATTGGGGGAAAAAACTGCTCCAATTAAAACTTTTTAACTAGAAACAGAAAAACATTAATTATACAGCCACTCCAAAAAGTCATAATTAGGGAAAGAGAAACCTGTAGCCTAATTCTATCTTGCAATAGATTTCAGCATTAGAAAGGGTAATGGGTTTAAATGCAGTACTAGCAATTGAGAGAATGTAAACAAAGACCCCATTCAATGAACTCATTTTTTATATAAATGTACGTGAGTTTGGATTAGTTACAAACTGACCAACTGGGACTATTTGAGGCACCATCATAGGTGTAGGAATGCTCACTATATAAATGCTGTGTTTTCCCCTAATTAGTTTACAGCTGCTTATAAAGACTCTGTGGAAGAATATTAGTTGCTGCCTACTTAGTACTTCAACTAACTTTAACTTATCTGATATTAATGCATGATAAACGTGATGCTCTCTAAACGACTGCACTCATTGTATACTTTCCTGTTTACTTGAAGATTTCGGAATGTGCTTCACTATTCTAGATTGCTATTTTAATTACAAATTAGTTTTCTCAGAGTTAACAAAACTGTGAATTATCCAGACAATCATATCAATAGTATAATTGGACTGTGATTTAAATAATTGATTAGATTGGCATTTCCTGTTTTCACCTGAAGCTTTCTTTAATTAATTTGGCTCCTAAATTTGCATAATTTAGAGTCTATTGGGTCAGTGAGCCATTTGGCCCTGTTTATGCAATCTTTCAGTGTGAGGGTAGTGATATTGGCCGTCTTATACTGTCCCAATATTATTTATTTGTCTTTATTATTCTCTTTTATATTTATTCACATGTGCATCTTAGAATAGGTTCAACCATACATGAATATAGCCAAATGAAACAGTGTTCCTTCAGAGCCAAGGTGCAAAACACATTACTAACTGCACACTTCACGTAGCACAAATATCATATATGGTTATGACTTCAGAATAAAAACAAAAAGAGAGACAAACATGATGTACTGCTTGTAATTAAGAATATTGGTGGGATAGCCTCCTATTTAATTCAGGAAGGGTTTGTTTGCTTGCAGTTTTACCTGGTATTTTTTTTTGGATTTCCAGCTCCTGCTGATGTTTTGGTTAATTTTTTTGGTTTAACTGTGATAGTATTGGCTTTGTTGACTGCAAACTTCTAAACTCAAGTGAAGACCTTAAGTCCTATTCAATATAGATAGCTATGGGTGCACTCACAAAATTGGGGTTATATTGTATCTACCCTATCTAGCCAATCTTCAAAGACTAGTTCTTAAGATTGAAAGACATAGGAGTAAAATTAGACTATTCAGCCCATCGAGTCTGCTCTGCCATTTATTAACCTTCACAACTCCATTCTCCTGCCTTCTCCCAGTAACTTTTGATGCTATGCCTAATCGAAAAAAAAAACTATCAACCTCTGCTTTAAATATATTCAATGACTTGGCCTCCACAGATGTCTGTGGCAATGAATTCCACAGTTTCACTAGCCTCTGGCTAAATAAATTTCTCCTCATCTCTGTTCTAAATGACTTGCCCTCTATTCTGAGGCTGCGTCTTCTGGTTTTTGACTCATCTAGAGCTTTCAATATTTGATGGATTTCAATGAGATTACTGTGGTGAACTACATATACCCGTCTGGACACGGCCCCCCCCCCCCCCCAGCTGTCTGCTCCTGTGGCTCCTCCCACCGACCCCGGTATCAAGGTGATTGGGGCCTGGGGCCTGAGCCCTGTGCTCAGTCTCCAGGATGTAGCATGGTGGTCAATTGTTCTTTCTTCCAGTCAATAAAAGCCAATATCTCGCCTCATGTCTCGAGAGTTATTGATGGTGCATCAATTACCCCTTCATTCTTCCAAATTCCAGTGAATACAGGCCCGAGCCATTAAATGCTACTCATATGTTAACTCCTTCATTTCCAGAATCATTGTCATGAAACCCCTCTGGACCTTCTCCCATGCTAGCACATTTTTCTTGGATGAGGGACCCAAAACTGCTCACAGTACTCCATATGTCATCTCAGGATTACATCCCTGGTCTTATATAAGACATAGGAGCAGAATTAGGTCATGAAGTCCGTCAAGTCTGCTCCATCATTCAATCGTGGCTGATCCCTTTATCCCCTCCTCAGCCCCACTCCATAGCCTTCTCTCCGTAACCTTTGATGCCGTGTCCAATCAAGAACCTGTCAAGCTCTGCCTTAAATATACTCAATGACCTAGCCTTCACAGCTAGCTGTGGTAATAAATTACACAAATTCAGCAGTCTTTGACTAATGAAATTTCTCCTCATCTCTATTTTAAATGGATGCCCTCTATCCTGAGGCGGTGCCCTCTTGTCCTGGACTCCCCCACCGTGGGAAATATCCCTTCCACATCTACTTTGTCTAGGCCCTTCAACATTCAAAAGGTTTCAATGAATCCCCTGTCATTCTTCTAAATTCCAACAAGTACCGACCCATATACTTCTCGAAATGAATGTTTTCCTGTTTGTCCTGCATGGTGAGTTTTGCTGCCAATATCCACTATTTGAGTGGTGATTCTCCACCTTCTGTGAAGGAGGAGATACTTCCAGCTAACAAAGTAGTTTAAACACAGTTTGGTCTGCAAGTTTCCTTGAGCTAAACTTCTTAGCCAGCGTTGTCTAGTTTGAAAGAAGCCAACTAAAATGGCCCATTGTTTTCTATTGCACCTCTTGAGCAGTTAGCTCAGGTGCTGTGGGCCAGCAAGTCTGATGTATAGACAGTGCTTATTTTGAAAGCTGCTTTTTTAATTTCAAACTGGTTGTTGCTTGCTATTTACATGAAGAACTGAGTCTGGCTTCCCTTTTGACCGGAAGCTAAACAAAGAATATTAGTTTGAATTTTAACTTGTTCAAAAACAACATTTTTTTGATCTTTAGAAGGGTCACGGCTGCTATGTTAGAAAGCTGAGCTTGGTTGAAAGAAGAGGAGGTCCCCAGGCCCAGCACAGTTTCTATCTATTACACAGCCCTATTTTCTTGACTTTATTTGACTTTATAAAACATGTATTATTGATGGATTTGTTTAAATATAATTCAGTAATATCTCAAGACCCAATCATCATTCTATTCTTAAAGATTTACTTATTTTACTCTCTGATTTAGATTGGGGTGGATTGACAAACCCCATTAGTTACTGTACTTGAACTAGAAACAAATGATATGATTCTAGTGTTTTCCTTTTGTGTTTGTAAATGGAGCTGACAGCTGGGCTTCAATAACATGTAAGGAAAATGGGGCATCAAATCTGGAAAAGAATATGGCGTGAAAATGTCAAGGACTAAATTTTAAATGCCATTAAAAGGAAGGGTCTTGGCCCGAAACGTCGACAGCGCTTCTCCCTATAGATGCTGCCTAGCCTGCTGTGTTCCACCAGCATTTTGTGTGTGTTCTTGTTTGAAACTACATTTGTCTCTGGTACCAATAGAAATCTGAGATAGATCTGTGATTTGATTTTAACTTAAGGTGTTGAGGCAGGTTAACAACATGAAATTTGCTAAGCTACACAGGCAGTAGGATAGCCCTTTCGTTTTGTTCAAGAGCAAAAGGCCACTGGAATCTAGATCTTAGAGGAAGGGAATAAACATACTTTACAATGTGGCTCCATCATATTTAAATTATGATGCCCTCTCTAAAGGTGGCAAGAGCTGAAGCTATCTCAATGTAATTTATTTGTGATTAAGGTTGTACTTACCATTGTTCATTCTCGATGTTAGTCACATGCAATTTTGTGTATGCTGGCCTTCTTGAAATGTTTGGCTGAATCTGTAATTCATTAGTAAATTATTTATCCCAAATACTTTACTAAACTTTTGTTCATAATATGATATTTTTGTATGCTAACTAGACATAGAAGCAAATTGGAATGAGACCTATCTTCATTTTAAAATGATCAGAAAAAGGATGAAAGTTTAATATCTTTTTTTCTTGGAATCAGAATAATATTTGCAGGATGAGTGTTGTACTGTGTAGTCACTGAAGTGAAAATGAAATGAGAAATAATGAAGTGTGTTATTACCTAATGCCTATACATCCAGTTTGTTGCTTCAGAATTGCAAGTTTTATTTTACATTTAGAAAGATTAATGGCACAGAAATTGTTCCCAACCATGAACTTATGTTCAGCAGATTCCTCAAAGTCAGCTTACTGGTAAGTGGTATACACTTATCTGCGGGGGATTGGTTCCGAGACCCCCCACGGATACCCAAACATCGCAGATGCTCATGTCCCTTATTTAACTTGAATCAGTGTGGTGGTCTTTCGGACCCAGCGGAACCTTGGACTTTATTTAACATGTTCAGAGAGGTGGGCATTAGGACCTGGCATAGCTGTGAATCCGTGGTGTTTCTGTTCATGAAAATAATCACGATCGCGATTGAAAATAAGGTGGAAGTAATAAAGTGATTGGAAAGAGGTGAAACGCCATCGGTCAAAAGCGTTAGGCTATAGTCTGTCAACGATCGGAACAATTTTAATGGAGCATGTGAAAAGCCCTGCCCCGATGAAAGCTACAATTATTACTAAGCAACGCAGTGGTTTAATTATGTAAATATGTATGTTTCTTAAGTGTTTCATATGCATAGAAAGGTAAAATATGTACTATATACTAAGGAAAACATTTGACTAACTGATGCTAAATAATACCGGATATACCTGTTACGACTTCAAATCCGACTTAAAGACGGACTCAGGAATGGAACTCATTCATAACCCGGGGACTGCCTGTACTTTTAAGTCACTTCTAGATTACTTATAATACCTAATTGAGATGCAACACTGAGCGTCATAGGAAGTCATTCCTGCCTGTGGCCATCAAACTTTACATCTCCTCCCCTGGAGTGTCAGACACCCTGAGCCAATAGGCTGGTCCGGGACTTATTTCCACTTGGCATAATTTACCTATTATTTAATTATTTATGGTTTTATATTGCTATATTTCTACACTATTCTTTGTGCGACTGTAATGAAACCCAGTTTCCCTCGGGATCAAAGTATGTCTGTCTGTCTAATACAATGTAAATGCTATGTAAATAGTTGTTATACTGTATTGTTTAGGGAATAATGACAAGAAAAAATAGTCTGTACATGCTCAAACAACGAGTGCTGGAGAGAGAACTTCTGGGTTTTCCCGATCCACGGTTGGTTGGATCCGCAGATAAGGAAGGCTGACTGTACTAATTCTAAAGGGCAAGGTGCTGCTTGCCTGCAGGGTCTTGCCCGATGCAGTGATTTTAACTGGGTGGATCAGGCTCCAAACAAGCATTCTGCAAAGCCACTCTTGAGATCCCACCGCTGCCTGTAATGAGTTTATGTTGTTCCTGTGATTGTGTGGGTTTCCTCCCACTCTCCAAAGATTTACCAGTTGGTGGGTTAATTGGTGTTTGTAAATTGCCCCGTGACTAGGCTAGGGTTAAGTTGGGGATTGCTGGGCAGTGTGTCTCGAAGGCCAGAAGGCCTATTCTGTGCTGTATCTTAATAAATAAATATATAAACAAGTAAACAAATAAATTATCAATAGTAAAAGCTACTTAGGACTTTGAATGGATTCAAAAACAATTGGAACTGACAAAGCCATTGAACTATAAATATTGTATTACCACAAGTTAAATCACAAATTACGTGAAAACAGTTGTAATCAGTCAAAGCATACAAACAAGATTTTGCAACCTAACAAATGTCATTTACTTTATTTCATGGAAACAATTCCTCTCCATCCAAATGAGGGTGGCGTGCCATTTTTGCACCAGATGTAACCTGGTACATATTGAGCATGCTGATTCCTTAGCATAACTGCTGGGGAATTTAGCAAGTTTGTGTTTTGCCACAGGACAGTATGAGAATTCCAAATTTGGTGTGTAAATGGGGGAGATCTTGAGCCAAATTTGCCAGCAAGGTGCAGCTCGTGTGTTTGTGCAGCGGGTTTGAATCTAATCATATGTACCATGAGGGCTGAGGGTTGTGGGATGTTAATGGTATTTTGGCAACATATTACCAGTATTTCTTAGTATGTTATGGTCAAACATAGAGGGTAAATAGCAGAACTCATGTGTATTTTATGTTCAGAAATTGTTATTTCCTTTTCTCTAGGCCTAGGGTTAATGAGTTAGGAGAAGTTCATGCTCTTTTGAACATTTAGACATTAGGTAGCAGGGCAAGATGGGCTTGTGACAGCAACTAATTCCTTCCTATCAACAATTTAACAGTGTAAGGCCACTTTTCACTGCATGCAGTTATTTGGAATACTGAGAGCAGTTTTAGGCTCTTTACCTAAGAAAGGATATGCTGACATTGGAGAGGGTTCAAAGGAGGTTCACAAAAATGATTCCAGCATTGAAAAGCTTGAAATTATAAAGTATATTTGATGATCCTGAGCCTGTACTCTTTGGAATTCAGAACAATGAGGGATAACCTCATTGAAATCTATCCCATGTTCAAAGGCCTCAAGAGAGTGGATGTGAAAAGGATGTTTCCTATGGTGGGAGAGTCTTAAGACCAAAAGACACAGCCTCAGAATAGAGGGTCGTCCTTTTAGAATGGAGATGAGGAGGAATTCCTTTAGCTAGAGAGTGTTGAGTCTGAGCAATTTGTTGCCACTGGCAGCTATGGAGGCCAAGTCTTTATGTGTAGTTAAGGTGGAGGTTTATAGATTCTTGATTAGTCAGGGCATGAAGGGATACGGTGGAAGGCAGAAGATTGGGGCTGAAGGGGAAAATGGGATCAACCATAATAAAATGTCGGAGTGGACTTGAATGGCCTAATTCTGCTCCTGTGTCTTATGGTCTTTTTCAGTGATGAGGATAGGTAATAGCACACGTTGTCACAACTAAGTGAATAAATTTTGAAGCTATCACCAGACATTTTGCCATATATCAAAGAAAGTTTGCTGTTGTATTTACAGGTGATCATTGATGGCATTATGTAATTTTATTTCATACTAGTTTTGTTGATATGACGTTTTGGATCATTAGCTAATAATATGTTTGCTTCCAGTGCAAAATACTTAACTGTTTTGGAAAGGGAAAATCAGTTATGGTGCCATACTACTGTTTTAGCAGAGATCAGTTCGCTCATGGATTAAAACAGTGGCACTTCGGTAAATTTCAGCAAAAAATTACCAGTGTTATTACTAGCTGCTTGGTCTGATCCTGTTACATTAATATTTCTCTCAAGTGTGGTCAATGCTGCCTTCTGACTTAATACAAATGGGGAAAAGAATCAGCAATAATTGTGCATTATAATTGTGACATGATTCAGTTTTAATTCAACATATTTTCTTTAACAAATCTGTGATATTCTCCAATTTCTTTTTAATATATTTCAACCAATTGCCTTTCAAATTAAGCTTTTTCAGCAATGAATGTTAATTGATTCAAAGGACTGAAAGTGCATTCATCCTTGGCTACTGGTCTTAAACATATCCTTTGTTTCTCTCTTCAGCTGTCTAACTGTTGTTTATTTCTAGAATTTTCTGTTTTTATTTCAGAGTTTCCACCTTTCAGGAGTATTTTAATCATATGGCCAAAATGCAAAGCAGGAAGAGTAATACTTCTGAATGAAAATCAAAAAAATCTGAAAAACAGAATCTCAAATATAGGCAGAAAATGCTTGACAGGTCAGGCAGCATCAGTGGAAAAAGAAACAGGGTTACACTTAAAGACTTAAAAACCTTAAAGATTAGCTTTATTTGTCACATTATTATTAAAACATACAGTGAAATGCGTCCAACATGTCAGTCCTCTAGTGCCATGATGAGGCCACACTCAGATTGGAAGTACAGCACCTTGTATTCCGTTTGGGTAGTCTCCAACCTTGTGGCATGAACTTCAATTTCTCAAACTTCCAGTGAATGCCCACCCTTCTCCACTATTTTCCCCCTTCCCATTTCTCTATCTCATTTTATCTACTTACCTGCCCATCACCTCCCTCTGGTGCTCCTCCCCCCCTTTTTTTTTTCATGGCCTTCTGTTCTCTCCCATCAGATTTCCCCCTTCTCCAGCCCTTTATTTCTTTCACTAATTGACTTCCTAGCTCTTTACTTCATCCCTTCCCATTTCCCAGTTTCACCTATCACCTACTACCTTGTACTTCTTCCTCTCCTCCCCTCACCTTATGCTGACTTTTAATCTCTTTTTACCAGTCCTGATGAAGGGTCTTGGCCCAAAACGTGGACTCTTTACCTTTTTCCATATATGGCCTGCTGTGTTCCTCCAACATTTTGTGTGCATGACTTTGATTTCCAGCATATGTAGATTTTCTCTTGTTAGTGCATCACTTGCACTAAATTAATTCAGCAAAGGTTGGTTTGTCAAGTCCCTATACATCATCTTCCATCAGGGGAGCTTCAAAGCTCTCTGCTTCTTTCTGGACACCAGGCCCAACCAGTTCCCCTCTACCACTATTCTCCTCTGTCTGACGGAACTGGTCCTCACTTCCAATAATTTCTCCTTCGGCTCCTCCCACTCCCTTCAAACATCTCTTCCAAAGATTGTGTCACTAACTCTAACCCTACATCTTTGGAATGTGAGAGGAAGCTGGAGCCGTGAGAGGGGCCCCATGCCGTCATGGAGAGAAGATACAAAGTGCTTACAGGCAGTGGAGAACCTTCCTTTAAAGTAGCACACATAAAATGCTGGAGGAACTCAGCAGGCCAGGCAGCATCTAGGAAAAGAGTACAGTCGACTTTTCAGGCTGAAACATCGACTGTACTCTTTTCCTAGATGCTGCCTGGCCTGCTGAGTTCCTCCAGCATTTTGTGTGTATTGCTTGGATTTCCAGCATCTGCAGATTTTGTTTTGTTTGTGATTTGTATTCCTTTAAAGTATCTCAGTACAGGACCACATTTCCTAAAGCAAGAATCTGACTGATCTCTTGCAGTTCCACAAGTTGCCATAATGAAATTAGACTCCAGTTTTTTTTAAAAGTGGAGTTTGATTTGCTTCTGCACACCCACTTAGCACCACTGTCCAATCCTCTCCTATTTTTTTATCTAATCAGAAACATTCAAAGAAATGATTATTATCAGCCAGCTAGACAGTCGTTTATAATCAGATATTGTTAAGTTAGTTTGGTCAGAACTGAAAGCCTCAACTAATGTCATGCTTATGTGTTACATTCCACAATGCTGAGAGAACTTGAACAGAAGGTTGACCAATCAGGAAACAATACGTTCTGGCATTTAACAGTGTTGGATAAGAGTAAGATATCTGAAGACATAAAGAAAAGGATATCTGAGGAAGCCATTTTCAGGTAATTAGCAGGCTGTGAATTATTTAACTCACTTTATGTTGAAGTTTTAATATAATTATAAACCAAGGTGAAAATCCTGAAGTTATTTAAAGAGCAATACTGTGAAAAGGGGTGTCTTGGTTGGATGATCCAAGATGAGCTAAATTACCTCCTTGTTGTCCATAATTATTAAGTTTTGTGCTAAGACTAAGTCCAACACTTTCTTTATTCCTATTTCTCTTAAAATACGGTTACTGGAGTTCATGCATAATAGAGCTTTCAGTATTTTGGGCTAAATGTTTTTATTTCGTTCTTGGAAGATGTGGCAGAGCAGAATTCATTTTTTTTCCATCGCCCCAGAGGCTTTAAAGGTAAACTGTGTAGTATGGATTTGCATATAGGACAGTTTGGGTGCGGAATAGCTGAATTATTTCCTAAAGGGAATTATTTAGCACCAATGAGTTCTTGTGCCTCTCCAAGAAAAGTGAGAGAATCTGCAGATGCTGGATAGCAGATATCCAAGCAACACATACAAAATGCTGGAGAAACTCGGGAGGCCAGGCAGCATCTATGGAAAAGAGTACAGTCGATGTTTCAGGCCAAGACCCTTCATCAGGACTGGAGAGAAAAAAAAGGATGAGGAGTCTGAGCTAGAACCCGGGGTGGGGGGGGGGGGTGAGCAGGAAGAAACTACTACACTGTCAAGTCTCTTCCAGGAATACCTACTCCGAAGAAGTTTAAATCTTGTCTTCTACGAGAATTCAGTGAAACCCTCTCTCACCACTCTCCCTCTGTGATCTGACCTCTGACTGTTCTCACCTATCACCTTGAGTTTCTTCCATCCCCTCCCCCCACCTTCCAGCTCGGACTCCTTATCTTTTTTTTTCTCCAGTCCTGATGAAGTGTCTTGGCCTGAAATGTCGACAATTCTCTTTTCCACAGATGCTGTCTGGCCTGCTGAGTTCATCCAGCAGCTTTCATTTTCAGTTTTTAGTGCTAAACTATCAGATTTTTTAACTTTTCAACACATTGATATGATATGTTTTGCATTAGCAATCTCAATAATATAATATTAATTAAAACTTAATTTACTTAAACAGAATGATTACTTCCTTGAAATCATTAACAGCCTCAACATTTTGTTCTTGAGTGAGTGAGTGGATAGGTGTATGGTATGACAGTTTGCTAAATTATGCTCTATCTTGCCAATTGGACTATTGTAATATAACTTGCCTGTCCCTTCTTTACCCAGTTAGTCATATGGATGGAGCTAAGATTGTGAATAGCTGTCAAACCAGAATCTAAATCGCATCCATAAGGTTTGACACTCCTATAATTCCAGAATAGCGCCAAAGCTTGCAAGGAATTAATAGCTTGATTTATTTTTTGAGAGAAGTATTTTGGTGACTATTTTAAGAAATGTCCCTGAGTTAAATATCAAACAATATGGTATAACATTTAAGAGATGTCATGTGATATAATGAGCTTGGTAGAGATTGCATTTTGGAAAGTAAAAGAACTTAGTATAGTCTTCTTGATAGATGTATTCAATTTGCAAGTGATCCTTCAGATTGCTCCTGAAGTTGCTTACTTTATGTGATGAAATCACCTCCTCCTTCATTCCACCTCATGCTTGGCTGAATTTGGGCTAGGATTGACAGCAGTGCTCTATGTAATAGCATTACCTTATTTCAATGGGAAATTTGGTGTCCTGTACATAAATGGTTATAGACCCTTTTATTTCACATGTGGAATTCCTAATGAAGACACTTAATCTGAAAAGTTTGAGTCTTTATTTAGGAAAGCAAAGCATCTGTAGTTTCTTGTGTTTGCAAAGCCAAGGATTTTAAAGTCTCTGAAAATAATGTGGCTTAAAAACTAAATTGGTCTTGCAATGAATTTCCAGGAAATGCTGGAAGAGACCTTTCCCAGTGAGTATCAAGGCCTGTTCAGGCTTCATCTGCAGAGAATTTGACAGCCTCCTTGGCTCTGTCATCTGTTTAGTCAGTGGTAAAAGATTCACATGAACTTGCAGGAGTGAGAGATGCCTAGTGGAAAAAAAAACACACATGAAAGATGTGAGTGTGACTTCTCCTGAGAGCAGCATATGGATCATGAGTAACTGGCCTCTTCCTTGTTTCAGTTTTCTAAGATTCTGTGGTACCTTTAGCTATCAGGAAGGTTATTCAATTTTTGGAAACATCTTCACAACCACTAATCTGATTTGTCCTCACTCTTTATTCTATGATACGCAGCTGGCATATTTTCTCTTTCCTGTAATGGGGTGACCAAAGTTCAAAATGATAGTCCAAGTGTGGCTTAATGGAAGTTTCATATAGCTGCAGCATGATTTTCTGACTTTCTACTGGTGTCCTGGCCAGCAAAGGCAAGCATTTCATGGTCTTTCCATCCTATCAGTGAAAATCGGAATAGACAATAACTGCTGGTCCAGATTCTAATAAGTAAATACCTGAATGCAATCTGTCAACTCTCTTAGCAAGTGTTTTTTTTAATTGTCATGTGCTCTGAAAGGGCAATCAGTAGAGGTCTGTAGGAAGTCAGCTGCTGATGATTTGGAAGGAGAGAGGGCAGGAAAAGTCAGGAGGAATGCAGTAGCAGCAGGGTAATGGTAATCTGTTCCAGGGAATGAACTCCTGTGAGATGAAGCGTATGTTCATGCTCATGACTGTGCTCTTGAAGGCCCTGCAGGTTTACAGTCTGATCAATGACCCATATAATCTGCCCTTATGTTCTAAAGAACTGGATTAAAAGGGACGCATTGGGAGCTGTGCTTGGAATCCTTTAACTGCTTTATTTGCAGCTGTAAAGTTGATGGCTTCTCCAGTCTGTTATTAGAAGAGGAAACGTCTTGGCATTTCCTTGCAAACACCAATAAATGAATCAGATCATATTTATACTACATTTAAATATATTTCTCGTCCTTGCCTCATGATTAATGATGGCTCTAGAATTGGAGAATCAATTTTGGACTGGTAGCATTGCAAATCTATTTTAAAATACTTGAAATATAAAATATTATAGAAACAATAGTGAACTATAGAACATAAACTGTTGATCTCTGGGCTCTGACTTCATGGATTTAATTGAGGGGAAAGGGTCTTTTTCAGATGGGCTGCAATATTTGAGTATAAGTATAGAAGCTTCCTTCTTCAGTTATATTGGACTCTAATGAGACCACCAGTGGAATATTGTCCACCTGACGATGTGAGATCAAGTCTGTGAAGGAAGGATTTGCAGAGAAGTTTGCAGAGGTTGATACCTGGGATAGATACCTGCATCAATTCAAATCAGCAAGGATTGTACCAGAAGGTACTTCTGGCACCAACATAGCATGCCCATAGCTTACTAACCCTAACTGTACATCTATGGAATATGGGAGGAAACTGGAGCAATCATGTGGTTATTGTGGTTATCCAGAGAATATTGAAGCTCTTACTGGCAGTGATGGCAATTGAACCCTGATCAGTGATTGCTGGCACTGCAGTAGCATTACACTAACTGCTATGTCATCATGCTTCCCCTACTTAAGTCATATGAGAAGAGATTAAACAGCCTATACTCAAGATCTTGAGCTTAGAAGAATGCGAGGTGTAATATACAGAATTTAATAGGATAGATGAAAGGCTGATCATTCCTTTGGTTAGGGTGCCTAGTACCTGAGAGGTCGACAGTAACCTGCCTTTTAAAAACTACCACCCAGTAGCACTGACCTCAATAATAATGAAGTGCTTTGAGCATTTGGTCATGAACTGCATTAAATCCTGCCTTCCCACTATGTTGGAGTCCTAACAGTCTGCATGCTGCCCAAGTTGATCCACTGCTGATGAAATAGCCTCTGCCCTCTACTTAGTCCTGTTCCATCTGGAGAATGGTGTGTCCTACACCAGAATGCTGTGCATCGACTTTAGTTCAGTGTTCATTGTGATCACTCCTCAGAAGAGGTGGGTAAATTTTCCTATTGGCTCTAAACACCTCCCTCTGTAATTGGATCTTGAACTTCTTGATGGAGAGACCTCAGATGGTTTATGTTGGCAGCAACATCTCTAGCTCCCTCACGATGAGCACTGGCACCTCCTGCTGTTCACACCACTGACACGTGACTGTACTTCTAGATCCAACTTGAACCACTTCATTAAATTCGCTGGTGACACAACAGTGGTTGTCCTCTTCAGCAACAATGATGAGCTGGCATACAGAGAGGAAGCAGAATGGTTTGTGGACTGGTATGAACACAACAATATGAGTCTCAATGTGGACAAAAGACTAAAGAGATGCTTGAAAATTACAGGAAGGTGCAGGCTGATGACACCCTACTGCACATCAGTGGCTTCTCCATGGACAGGGTCAGGAGCGCCAAGTTTCTTGGAGTGCACATCACAGATGATCTCACCTGGTCTCTCAACACCACCTCTCTAGTCAAGAAAGGACAGCGGCTTCACCATTTCCAGAGCAGATTGAGGCATGTGAGGCTCCCCACCTGCATCCTAACCACATTCTACCAGAGTATCCGGAAAAGTGTTTTGACCAGCTGTATCACCATCTGGTATGGGCATTGCCAGGCATCTGACTGCCAGTCCCTGCAATGAATGTGATAGATGTATTGTGTTTACACCCTGGTTCTTGAGGAACTTAGTTTGGTTTAGACCATGTATGGTTGAATGACAGTGCACTTGAAATACAAGGTAAGTAGTACTAAGGTAAACCAAAACCTTATCTGAGTAAATGGTTTATTGGGTACAAATGGTCAAATGGCCTCATCTTTGCTTCTATTTCTTGTACCTGAGGTTCATGAGACCCTAATTTTAATCCCAATTGCAAACGGGGGAGAATTATAATTTTCCTTTTTGTTTTTCTGCCTTTTGCCCCACTCTTCACCATTTATATACCATTCTTGTGAGCTGACCCTTATCACTGGAATAACAATTAGGCAGGTTCAAAATAATTACAACTCTAGCAGGTCACCTACTATACAATGAGGAAGGAGGTTCATTGCACTGGATCATATTAATGGGAGCATAAATTACTGATGCTGTCACAAAACTTTAAGGTCTTTTGTAGTTGAAATGTTTTAATAGAAGAGATTAAACTAGGCTATAGAAAAAGGAGAACAAAACAATAAAAATTAAAACTTGGTGCTTCTTTCCCTTCACCATCAGATTTCTGAAAGGTCCATGAACACTCAAATACTACCTCATATTCTGACTTTTGTGCTATTTACTCATTTTCATAATTTATAGCAATTTCAGATTTTGCACTGTAATGTGTCCACAAAACAAGTTTCATGTCGTATAGGTCAGCGATAATAATTCTTATTTTAATTTATAATGAAATTCATGGTGTCATGAAAACTGACTTGTACGTTTTCAAAGCAGAGCTTCTGAGTTATAACCACCCTGGAGGTGTTCTCCAGGATTCAGCAGAATGCACACCAAGAATTGTAATCATCTAATTTTCTTCAAATGCTGTACTTTAAAAAAAGAAAAAAATGTGTATACATATCATTTTATAAATACTAACTAAGAATAAGGTGCTATATAAGAGCATCAGAGGAGAAGAAGCAGAAGGGAGAAGAGTAATGGAAGACAAAAACCAGGTAGCCCTTTTCGCCTTGCATCTTTCCTTATTCTCCCTTTTGCTTTTAGAGTTCTGCTTCTGTAAGAGTATTATATGATGGACTCAGTTCTGGTACAATTCCCGTTTCCCTCCTACACAGCAACATCCTTAACATTTTCTTGGCTACAATGCAAAATTAAACACCACCACAAAATAAATGGGCTTTATGCAACCTTTTCAGTTGTTCATCTGGCTGAATGTGCAGGATGAGAGATGCAGAGTGTGTGGCTGGCAGACTTGCTACGTGCATGAAAATGTGATGATAAAATAGATAATTGGTAGGTTAGTGGTGAAGGTGTGGTGAATTGAGCCAATTGTCTACTTGATACAATGTGGATTTGCTGTTGGATTCAGTGCAGGATGTTTGAGATTATGATCTATTTTGTATGAAGGTCCTTGGTTCTTGACTTCTGGGTTATCAGGTTTCTTCTGAGTGTTTGTTTGAAGTTACTCCTGTCTTCCTGTAGCTGCAAGACAGTTTGCTGCTTCCATTAAGGTCTCCAATGGAGCCACCTTTTCTCATGTTGTGCAATT
Organism: Hypanus sabinus; assembly: GCF_030144855.1. NCBI lineage: Eukaryota > Metazoa > Chordata > Chondrichthyes > Myliobatiformes > Dasyatidae > Hypanus > Hypanus sabinus. The sequence goes on along the minus strand of NC_082716.1, from coordinate 39,615,823 downwards.
ACCTTAGTAATTAAATCCCTCAACTACCTGCTCCATTCACACTGCACCGTTCTTTTAAGAGCCATAGACTAATTGAAACTTCCCTTTGTGTAGTCATTCAAGATATTGATTCCCTGCTGAAGTGTCCAGCTATTCAAAAGTGTAGTAATGCTGGCTGGATGCTACACTCGACTCAAAACTGGCATGCTGCCTGCATTCCAGTAAATGGGTGTGAGTTACTCATACATCTTGATTGTGGATATCCATTTTTGAGGGAGAAGGGTGAGAGGGCAACCAAACAAATTTAGTATTCGCTGGGTTTTTTACTTCACACTTATTAGTGCTGTTTTATTGAACAAGCTGGACTTCAGGACACAACTATTTTGGGCTTACATGTAACTTTTTAGTTACATCAAGATGATGCTAAAATAAAATATTCTGTTGAGAGACAATAATATACTCTCCATTCATTTCTGTAAAATAAATACTGCAAGTTTAATGGAGAATATATAAATCAAATGTATTCTTATGTTGTATTTTTCCTTTAATTTTATATATCATATTGCTGAGAGCAGCATTTATCTGATGAATACCATTTTTTTAGGAATGCTAGCTTTAATTCCAAATATGCTGCAAGTGTGGGGCTATATTCAGTAAATTTTGTCTTCTATTCTATTTTGTTTTTTTTCTCCCATCCTTTGTTTTTTTTTCTCTCCCCTCTTTTTTTTACTTATTTGCACAAACAAAGAAGGCTGTTGTAGAAAGGAGACTGATCTCCTACAACCAGCAGAGATTTGAGGCAGGCATACCACAGAGCACCCGGCCAACGCCATGGTGAATGGTACAATGTAGGCTGGCATTGGAAACTCAGCTGAGTGGGCAGCAAGAACAGTGGATTCTTTGTAAATCCCAGCACAATGATCTTTTTTTTAAAACGACTCTATTCCCCTTCAGTCTGTTGTGACCCCTTTTAGAATTTTGTTCACACATTGCCTGTCTTTTTTTGTAAAAAGATTTGATGTGGAAATTGTCCTTATTCATAGTAAGTTTATCATAGCACTGTGTTGAGAACTGAATAGTAGATATCTTATTGGTATATAATTGAGCTATAAAGAGCAAAGCATAGTCTCGCTTTTTTTTTCCTGTTGCATTCAATCCAATCCCTTGTTGTGTGCAGCATTTTCCCATGTTCCAATTTCTTTACAGAAATGAGCAGTCAATTCTCAACAAATTTGGCTTTAAGTTTACTTTGTAAAGTTTTAATGTTTTCAATTGTTTTCACACACAGAATGATGCATTGCACAGAGCCTAAGGATAGAAAAAATTCCAGTCAGATTTATTTATAATAATGGCTGGCAAATTTCCAATGATGTTGCCTTTAGAAAGTTGGCAGATATCTAGGATTAAATGTTGGCCTATGAGTGGAGACCCCCCCCCCCCCCAGTTTACAATATATTCCATATGTAGCTGATACATATCATTTACATCTCCCAAATTTGCGCCTTTTGGTATAATTTGGCATTTAGATATTGTAGTAATTTCAATTAGTTCTGCCACTGCTAAGTCAATGGGTGCAGCATTGATGGTAGATGGGGCAAACCTGAGGTCTCTCATAGTAATTCCGGTCTTACTAGCTCCTTTATAGTAATTTTGTCATTGCAAAATTCAAGGCATTGTATTACTCTGCTGAGGTTGAACTCTTTCCCTGCCAGATGATGACATCTGATTGTCAGTCAACAAATTGCTGCACCACTAATTGGAAGTTTAATCATTTGGTAAAAGGATTTTGGCGATTGTCAGTATAGTTTTTTCAATTTTATTAAGCAGTGATGCTGGGATGAGATAAACCAATTGTAGTCCATAGACTGAGCCGTGCTAAATATATTTTCCTGAATCCCACCATAACTTTGAATCAAGAGCTCTAATCCATTGGCAGAACACTGCATCCAGGAACCTTTTGGAAGCCCCCCAGCCAATAATTGGGCAGGGAGCTGGATAAGGGGATGACTTGAGGAGCTTCCTGGCTTTTTTGGGGAGAGCAGTGACGTGTTTGTGGGAAGAAGCAGTAGTTGGGGAACCAAAGGAGACCTAGTTTACAAGAAAATACAAGATCAAAAACTATTATAGTTGCCACCCAGGTTCCAACATGACAAGGTTTAAAGAATAACCCTTCTTCCCTCTTAAGGATATCTGTTGCTAAAAGGCCACATAGTTGCCTATGAGAGGCAATACCCAAGAGATTACTGAGGGAGATTACAGAGAGGGGCTTTGCCAGTAGACATATTTGAACATATAGTTGCTGATAAATACATCATGAGTGATTTCCTTTGGAATATTTGTATTTTCCATGAAGCCATTCAAACATATTGATACACCGTCATTTAACTGTGTCCCATAAGGTTATAATTAGTTTGTGATTAGTTTTTCATCTCCTCCTTTTCCATTGCTGAACAGCCCTATTTGTACACAGGGAAATAGGAAAGCTATGTGACTGGGTCCTGGTCATTAGAGTCAACCTCGTACTGCATGCGGATAATCCTTGCACATGCTTGGGAGTTAAATCGGCCTTCGTTTATTTTAAATTCTGTTTTGGTTTTATGACCTCGCAGTTTGATGTGAGCTATTACTGAGCCTCTTTACTGCTGTTGCCATTCCACTGCTTGCCATATGATGGCTTTTAATTTAAAAGCGATTCGTGCACTCTGAAATGACATGATGCACAGAGTGGTCATAATAGATATCAGAAGAACTCCCCAGGTCTCCAGGCAACTCTTCAGTTACAGGAACTCATCTGTATAGTATTTTTGCAGCTGGCAAATCTTAAGGTCCAAGAGACTTTTGCATATTTATCTTATGTAACAGAATTTATGGGAATAACTTTGAAAGTCAGGGAGAAACATTAGCCATCCAATGCATACGGAATAGGCGTTCCTGTGTCTGAAGTACTTTTTGCTGTTTCAATCCATCAAATAAGTTCTGTGTTTGAAGTCAGTCAGTTAAATGATAATAAACACTACCAGTTTAACATAGATTATGTTTCCATTTAATGTAGGATCCTGTCTTTAAATAAGCTTAGTTTGCATTTTAGAAAAAAGTCAACTTAGTTTCTATGGCTAATAATCACAATGGCCTGATTAACTTTAGTTTTCAGTGGCTTGAAACGTTGCCTAACTGATGAAACCCAAATGTCAGGATTATTGGGAGTGAAATTGACCTTTGATAGAAGTGCAAAATGAACAATAGCAAATTGCTTTCCTTTATAACAATCAGTTACAAATCTCTTCCCAAAAAGTCAATGGAAAATAAGATTTTAAGTGCCGTAAAATAAGCAAGCAGAGTGTGTTATCACTTGTGCCTTGCAACTGGTAGCAACAAATTTCAACCTCAATATTTTCACTGTAATCTCACATCCCCAGCAAGTTTTTATCCGTTATGGTGATGAAGGAACACCAAGTTGTCAGAATGCTTTCAAAGGTTTCAAAGGTACATTTAATGTCAGAGAAATGTATACAGTATACATCCTGAAATACATTTTCTTCGCAACCATCCTCGAAAACGGTGCCCCCAAAGAATGAATGACCGCTAAATGTTAGAACCCCAAAGCCCCCCCAGCTCCATCCTCATGCATAAACAGCAGCAAAGCAAGAATCCCCTCTCGTCCACCAGCAATTAAAAACCATCGATACCCACTACTGAGCACTCAAGTGTGCAGCAAAGCACCAATAAAGACACAGACTTGCAGTACCCCAAAGACTACTCATTCACCCAGTATTTGACATACCATAGGCGCTTTCTATCCTTAATAAGGGAGGAAGGTGTGTCTCCGTTTCACAGCCAGAGGGGAGACATAAACAACTCGCTGACTTATGATGTTAAAAGTCTGTTGCATCGATTTTTCTGAACTCTGTGCCCAAAGAACTCGGGTCTCTGGGCACACAGCCAGCTCGCTGCTTTTGGTCTTCCATCTCCCACGACACACCAGATTCCTGCAGACACTAACCTTCAGTCCACCTGTCTCCAGAGCCACGAGATCTTGGACCCTCAAAGGCGAGTGAAGCTCTTAGGCCGCATCTTCAGCATATCAAATAAAGGCCAGTAGTGAAACCCCAAGAGCAGGTCCCATTCCCGCAAAGAACCGAAATCAGCATGTAACTCCGGGTCAGGGTCTTCAAAAGAACCTGAGAGGGAAAAATAGAGATATTAAAGATGGAAAGAGAGCTGTTTCTGAAGATGCAAGCAAAGGAGTTGCCATTAAGCTATTCATTTGGATGAAATGTAAAATCAGATTGTTAGATAAGTGGAAAAGATTTCTTTATTCTATACAGAAAAGTTGGCATTCCTCCCAGTAACAAGCTTAGGGCTTTGGGCTAGAAGTTATATCACGTGATAGTGTTTTTATAACATTTGCAGCAGAATTTCACAAGGAAGTTGGCTAGTAAATACAGCTGAATGATATTGTGTGCATAATGTTGTTCAGAAAAGTGTACCATGGTCACCTTTGTGAATGTCACACTGGCACATGGAAGCCACTGAAGACATGACACACTTAATTTGTCCTCAGTATATTGATGACATTACAATATTGTGGCATGAATGTGTTTTGTAAATGACGCATGTTCTGAATCAGCAACAAGGTTGTGAAGGCCATCTGCAACACTGGTCCTATCAGAGCTGGCTGTTTTAGACTTCGGAAGAAAATAAGCTGTTCAATTTTATCATGGTGCTGGGGTCTTCCATAAACCAAGTCTAGTTACAGTAACCAGAAAATCATTCCTTTTCTACTCTGCTATGAACTTATGTTCAACGTTAATGGAAGTGAAGGAGGATTCACAACCATTGCACTACAGTTATCTCACAGTTCCTGCGTTGTGTTCAATTCTATTCTCTGGTTTTGTCTTTACGTGGCTTGCACATTCTGTCTTTGACTGTCTGGGGTTTATTCTCTGCACCATTGGTTGTTAGGGTAATTGCCTACTGTAAATTGCCCCTAGTGAAGGTGGCTGGTGGGAGAATTGAGTGTGTTAATAGTCATATATGAGAGAGAATAGAGTGCAGGAAGATAGTTTTGATGGGATTACAATTACAGTTGTCATTAGGTTGATGGGTTGAATGGCTTTTTTCTGAGTTGTATGGAAACATAAAATATAAAAACACTAAATTTCACTTTTAAGACTACTGACTGGGATAAACTTGTTGGTATTGTTATTTAATACAAAAGGATTCTTGTCACAAAGTATCAAATAAAAGGAATCAGAATCAGGTTTATTATCACTGGCATGCGATGTGAAGTCATGCATGTCAGCTGTTCTGCCCACGGTTTGGCGGAAAATTGACACCTGTCCCTTGTGCAGTGTTGTTTCAACATGGATGTTGTGCATCAAAGGTATTCAAATGTGAATCCTCACTACACTGTAAATATTTGTGTGTTTTAAAAAAGAATTGTGAAGAATACTCATCAAATTTAATGGTGACTTACCATCCAGGTCCAGTCTGGCTAACATCTACAAACAGCTGTTGCGAAACTGAAATGGGAATCATTGTACTTTGTAAGAGTGGGAGGTTTTCACACCAACATTTATATCTAACGATTTCAAAAAAAAAATGGTCAAAGCTTGGCACAGGAAATTAAAAATATAAAGTATACTTTTTACACGGCTGCATTTTTTTTTGAAAATGTGTACTGGAATCTGCTTAATCCCTGCACTTCCCTCCCTGAGAAAAATTAAAATTCCTAATTTACAGTAATGCAGTAAGATCATATGAAGCAACATTTGAAAAGGCTTGCATCAGGTCAGTGAGACCTATGTGAACAGCAGGCTTTTAAAATAAATTTTCAGTGCAGACTCTTCAAACATAACACATGTATGTTTCTCCATTTGCTGTTGTATGCATTGACATACTTGGGATTGACTTTGCTGATTTTGGGTTTCTGTTCATACATGGTAAAGTAATTTAATCCAGGGCTTATTAAAGTTTACAATGGATCACCCTTTGGCTTTCTCGTAAATAGTAACAGTAAATGTTGAAGGTATACCCAATAGGTCAAGCAGCATCTGTAAGGGTAAGATTAATATTTTTGACAGATCTACTGCCCTTATTCTTTATAGTCCTGGGAGCAAATCTTAGTAAGCAAACTTTTAATTAATTTGCATTAATTAAATCATTCATTGTTCAACTGTCTATAGAATGGGCACTCAGGAATGAATTTGGAAAATGTGAACAAACCATATCTTTAAAGAATGTGTTTTTTTTTAGCAGATTATTCTGTCTTTGCCAAGATTATCAGAGGAAGTAGAGAAATAATTGAAAGTAGGTTTGGTGGCATGACAGGGTTAAAACTTGTGGTGAACTAAATAAATAAGATTTACTGCAGCTATAAAAAGGTTAAAAATAGCTTTTTTTTCTTCCTTCCCAGCCAAAGCAGGTCACTTAAGAACAGGGACCCTCCATGTGGTGGAAGTGCTTGTCAACTGCCCTATGAGGGCTTTATTTGACAGCACCATTTTTAATTATTTCATTTAAAAATTAATTTAGTGTTGAAATACTTCGAGGACAATACCATTACTTGGAATTATGTCAGAAGGAAATTTTTGACTTTTGACAATTGTGAAAATTGATCAACTGGCCAATAGATGTTCAGGTTCAAATACTAAATTAATTTCTTACAGAAGTTAACAAAGTTAGTTTAATCTTATAGGGTATCTTGGATTGGCTTCATTTAAGATCAGAGAGATTATCAGTTGGAGATAATATTTCTTAGGACTATTTCTGGGCTCCTGCTGGCCTCATGCCATTTCCTGGGAATGAAACCTGGGAAAAGTATTTTTCAGGCCCATTGAGATTACTGGTCTCTAGTAAATGGGCTTGCTGTATTTCTCAGGACAGGCAATTGGGCTTGGGCTCTAAATATTCACGGTAAATAATGAGTACTTCTGCAAAAGGGACATAATTATACTATGGTAAGAGGGGGAAGAGTGATGTGATGTTGTTTGAAGCGCACCAGAAGGTGTGCCTTGGAAACATTTTTATGCCAGTCAGGTGCCAAATTATCCAGCTGTCCTGAATGAGCAGAAATTGTGGATAACTTCACAGTGGTGCAGGAACTGGAGTGAGTGAAGTTCAGAGTGACACAGGTACTAGTTACTAGTGTGTAAGCTTTCAGAGATAGAAAAACTGAGGATAAACTCAGTGACACAGGCATACTCTGACCTCCATGGTTTGTGCTTTATAGTTGCTTGTGACCCTACAATTGCTAATAGGCTTGAGCTGAAGAGCCCAAGAAGGCACCATTCCAAATGTATCTTCTGGAAAATAGCCAGTGAATTTCTTAGATCAAAATCTTTCTTGTTGCCTGTGCAATCCATCACACACTGGCCCAGCAACAACCTTTATCCCTCCTGTGCCCTCAGCAAACCACCTCAGCTCTTTAGCTAAATATGGGGCTGTAGTGAGCAGGACGGAATTAGGTTGACTATAATGTTTTCATTTCTTTTTCTTGTATGGATAAGATTTGTTTTGAAATATCTGATTTTTTTTTTTAAAAGAGGTGAACTATAAGGTTGAAATGATTTTTTTTTCCCCCCTGAGCTAAGAGCCTGGGTCTAAAACTAAGAAGCAGAAACAGGGCACTTCAGTTACGTTCACCACATGACTGCAAGCTCAGCACCAAGTGTCCTCTGCACACCCTCAGACAGCCCTGGAAAGCCAATCCCTATTTTCTAAAATGTTCTTAAGTACTAAAGTGCGAGGGAGTAGTCGTAGTTCGAAGAATTCTGACACAATACTAGCCTTTGATTTACTCCTCCCCCACCTTTAAAATTACAAACTGATCAAACTAACTAAAAGGGTTTTAAAAGCTACAGCTTTCCTTCCCCCTTAAATCAAAACAGTCCTTGAAATGAGCACAGGTCTGTGCAAATGCAAGCCCTTTTTGTATAACCACTGAGTGAACTTAAGTTAGTAGCATGACCAATGACCTGTCACTCATGTGGGCATTTAGAATATCCCTTTCCCTGATATTTTTAAAGCAAGCACAATTACCTGAACTGTAGTTGCCGGGTTTTGTGGCTTCAACCTGCTGTTGGCTTGCCACCTGTGTGAATTTGGACTGGAAAGTTTGAATTTTTAAACAATGCTCTTCGAAATTTTCTTTACTACACCAAAAGTTTGTTTATTAAAAGAGAAGGGCAAAACCAAAACAAGCGTCATCAGTTCAAAACACACAAAATGCTGGAGGAACTCAGCAGGTCAGTCAATATCTATGGAAATGAATAAACAGTTAACATTTCAGGCTGAGACCCTTTTTCAGGACCAGAAAGGAAGGGGGAAAGTCATGCCAGGATAAAAAAGGTGAGGGGAGGGAAAGGAGGTCTAGCTAAAAGGTGATAGGTGAAGCCAAATGTGTGGGAAAGGTAAAGAGCTGAAGGAGAAGGAATCTGATAGAGACAGGAGAGTGGACCATGGGAGAAAGAACTTAGAACTCAGTAGCACATTACAGGCCCTTCGGCCCACAATGTTGTGCCAACCATGTAAACTACTCTAGAGACTGCCTAGAATTTCCCTAGAGCATAGCCCTCTATTTTTCTAAGCTCCATGTATCTATCTGAGAGGCTCTTAAAAGACCCTATTGTATCCATTTCCACCACCGCTGTCAGCAGTGCACTCCACACACCCACCACTCTGTGTATGGAAAAACTTGCCTCTGTCATCCCCTCGGTACCTATTTCCAAGCACCTTAAAACTACGTCCCCTTGTGTTAGCCATTTCAGCCCTGGAAAAAAGCCTCTGGCTATCCATACAATTAATGCCCCTCAACATCTTATACAGCTCTATCAGGCCAACTCGCATCCTCTGTCACTCCAAGGAGAAAAGGCCAAGTATGCTCAACCTGTTCTCATAAGGTACGCCCTCCAATCCAGGCAACATCCTTGTAAATCTACTCTGTAGTCTCTCCATAGTATCCACATCCTTCCTGTAGTGATGTGACCAGAACTGAACACAGTGATCCAAATGTAATCTGACAAAGGTCTTGTATAGCTGTAACATTACCTCACGGTTCTTGAACTCAATCCCACAGTTGATGAATGCCAAAATACCATATGCCTTCTTAACAACGTCAGCCTGTGCAGCAGCTTTGAGTGTCCTATGGACATGGACCCCAAGATCTCTCGGATCCTCCTCACTGCCAAAAGTCTTACCATCTATATTCTGTCTTCAAATTGGACCTACCCAAATGAACCACTTCAAACTTATCTGGGTTGAACTCCATCTGTCACTTCTAGCTCAGTTCTGCATCCTACCAATGTCCCACTGTAACCTCTGACAACCCTCCAGACTATGCACAACAACCACAACCAAAGGAGAGAAGGAGGGGCACCAAGGGGAGGCAATAGAAAGTGAGGAGAAGAGGTAAGAAGCCAGAGTGAGGAATAGAAAAAGAGGGAAGGGAGAGGAGAAAAACTTACCGGAAGCATGATCGGGGTTCTTCAAGTAAGGAAATTGGAGCCCATTACTCCATTATTGGTGATATCATCAAGTTGAATCCTGTCTTCAATACACTCCCATCATTTTCATACCTAATTTAAAGAAAAAAAAGGGAAACAATTTTATTTTCCAGTCTTTTTGACTTTAAAACTGAATCCACTTCATTTATTGGTTCACAAATACTAAGAGTTTCTGGAATTTCCAAATTCTTTATTTTCTTTTTCTTCTATTGAATATATGGTAGAGGTAAAGTTACACAATAGTCATCAGCCCCCTGGTATCCCAGATGTTACTTCTGCAGCTAAACTTGATTATGGTTGGCCTTTTTGTCTGTGTGAAGCTTGAACTCTAGTCTTTCCCAAATCAATGTCCTGATACTCAATTTCTATCTAGCAGGGACAATTGGATGGTGGCCAAGAAAGAGAACTGCTTGATTTTTTCCCCCTCTGAAGTGCAGGAGTGCTGAAGCTAATTATAAAAATACAAATATTGATATAGTTCCCTACGTTCAGTGACCTGAGTTGAGATCAATCAGTTCAGCATAACCCTGGAATGAATGTGAGTGCTGTATGTGACCGCCTTTAACACAAACCCATCAGGCAAGCGTGTTTACTTTTAGGAACTTTTTTGGCATACAAGTACTGTTTTACTTTGTATTTTCCCAAAACAGAGACAGTGCCCCCCCCCCCCCCCATACCTTCCAGTGTACTTACTGAGTCAAAGGCCTCTTTGCCATTCAGCAGGCCAGATACAGCAACTTTTGTTAGAGTTGCCTGGATTGCTGTTACAGAGGCAAAAGGCCATACAATTCTGTTTGGTTATTACTTAAAAAATCACCACCACAGAAGACAAACCTGAGGCATTGACTTCCCAGGGTGCTGGAGGCTGATATGTGCCAGGAGTTGCCTCAGTAAACACTGGTGTGGGCATCAGAAAGTCCAGACTTGTGATCATAGACTAGCCATATGACAAGGTAGGACCTAGTTGAAAGTCTAACTAGCAATGAAACAGCAATAGGAAAAGTTGCCCTGGTATATCCTATCTATGAGAAGCAGATCAAGATTTATCAAAGTAAGTTAACAAATTTCATGGCAGATGCCGGTGATAATGATTCTGATTCAATGACCATTCCTTTAGCAAATAAATCAAATACATTATCAGTGATATGAAGTGACCCATTCTGAATAATAACCTGATCACTAAAGCTCCTACTGGGTTCTGTCAGAACAGTTTGGTTCTAGATCTCATTTCAACCTTCGCCAAATGTGTGAAGAACAGCTAAATTCTAGCAGAGAAGTCATAGTGACAGCCTTTGGCAAAGTCAGCAATGGTTCAAGTATGGTTTCAATAGAAAACTGAAGTTATTGGGTACATAAGAAACTTTAGATGTTGGAATCTGGACCAACAACAGTCTGCTGGAGGAACACAATGGGTCAAGCAGTATTTGAGGGAGGAGATAAGTTGTCTGCATCTTGGGTCAAAGCCCTGCATCAGGACTAAAGAAGTTATTGGGTATTTAGATGAACGTATCAAATGTCTAGGGTCATATCCAATACAAGGGAGGATGGATGTGGATTTTGGATGCCAGTCACCCAAAACTGGAGTTGTTCAGGACTGTGTTCTGCATAGCCAGCTCCAGTCAATGATTTTCCTTCCTTTCATAAAGTCTAACCATTTTTCCTTCAAAACATTTGATAAAACCACTTGTAATTATACATAATTGTATAGTGAAACTACCAAGCACAAGTTGATAGGTGACAAATAATATTCGCACCACAAAAGAAGGGCAGTGAGCAACTTCAAAAGGAGAGCGTGCATTCAATATCTTTACCATAACTGAAATTCCTCACTCTCAACATACTGGGGTCACCATTCACCAGAAGCTTAACTGTACAAACAACTGAATACTGTGGCTGCTGAGTAAGCCAGAAGCTGAGTATTGAATAAGACACGAGTAATGTAAAAAAATGTATTGCTTGGTACAGTAAATGCGGATACTGATATGTCCCAACTGTATTTACTGTATAGGTTATGACTAAAGTAATTTTTGGTAAAAATACTTCAATGATGGCTTCACAATACATTTCACAAGCTGCAGAAACAAATCTGGAGTGGATAGAACACTCACTATTTGCATGAATAGGTATGGCTTCATCCACTTGACATTATCTAAGTTTGAGTAGCTTCCTTGATTGAACAACATTGCTCTAGTGCAGGGGTTTCCAACCTGTTTTATGCCATGGACCAATGCCATTAAGCAACAGATCCATGGATGTCAGGTTAGGAAGCCATGCTCTAGTGTGTCCCATTAAAGGCAAGTAACCCTGGCTTTTTTAACAGTTGCTTCCATACTCTTGACTTTTATGTTTAAGAAAAAGACCTGAATTCCCAAGGAGGCATCTCTGAATTTCCATCTAAATCATGCAGCTTTCTGGAAACCATTTGCTGTTTCTGAGTTACCTCTGTTTACCTGTTGCAGGTGATCTCAGGTTTTGATTTTGTGGTGGTCCACAATGATATGATTCCTGAATGCTGCACAGTTTAGGTGGGCAGATGATAGTGCCTCCTATGGAAGTCCAGCTGTCAAGAGGACAGTTCGCCATCTCTTTCTCAGGGGTGTTGAAGGATGGGTAATTAATACCGGCCTTGCAATTGATTTCTATATCCTGCAAGTTATTGAAACTGAGTAAAAAAAATTCTTCCTTCTCTGAATGAAAGAGTACGCTGACATTGTTTATTTTGTTCTTTCTGTTGAACTAACTACCATTACTACTGCTTAATTTAGAAAATTGTCTCGCGGACCAGCCAAAATATTGTCCTGAGTTTGAACCTATTGTTGACTTCTTTGCTCCCCCATTATTCCATAGTTCAGTTTTAACATCCCAATTCCTTGAAATAAGCTGTAATCATTAAAATCAGTGTGTTCAGAAAGATCTGTGCTTGATATGTCGATGAGGGGTGAATCCATAGAAGGCTCCGATGGGATAAAATGGATCGCACATCAGTTTTAGCATTTCGATGATGTTACTCTGAAGTTGCTGACTTGCTTTTATAGGGAGCCTGACCTTGCGGTAGGAATTGCCTTGAAGCTGTTTATTGATTGTTAACCAGTTAGGTTTAGGACACAAGCATAAAGGTGATCTGTAGAACAAGCCAAGGTCAGTTAAAGGCAATTCCAGGTGCAAGGGCATACTCCCAATAGTGTTTATAAAAAGATAAAAGCATGACCTACATGTAATCAAGCTGTTTATTTTAGGTTACATGTTTCTCAGCTAGAAATTGCCCTTAAAGTGAAGTTCAAAGAATCTTTGCATCTAAATGGTGGAGTATGGTTTATTGGCATTTTGCCTGAGATGTCATATTTAAACAACCATGATTAAAGAGTCCGAGGGTTCATCAACAGTAAAGGTTACATAAACATTGTATTCTTAGGAGGATTTGTGGGGGTGAATTTGTTGAGAAATATCAAAGCAATTGGTTTTCAGATTCCTGATCTTTATCTAATTTTATAGCTGCATAGATGAGAAATTGGCCCTTTCAACCCAGCTCATTCATGCCAACTATGATGCCTATCTACACTAATCCTGTTTGCATGTATCAGGCCTGTATTCCTCTATGCCTTTTCTATCCAAGTAGTTGTTCAAATGCCTTTAAAGTATTGTATTTGTACTTGCCTCCACTACCTACTCTGGCAGCTCCTGACAGATAACCACTAATCTCTGTGGTAAAACTAATCCCTCAAATCTCCTTTAATTTCCTCCCCTTTCACCATAAACCTGTGTCCATTATTTCTAAAATCTACTGCTTTGGGGGGGGGAGGGGGGAGGGCTGACTATCCACTCTATCTCTGCTAATCACAATCTTACAAAGTTCAATAAGGTCACTCGTCAGCCTCCTGCTTTCCAGTGAGAATAAAGCCAGCCTACTTCATCTCTCCTTATAAATACAGCTCTTCATTCCAGGTAACATGCAGGCATCTTCTGTATTCTTTCTATTGCTACCATATTCTTTCTGTGGTGTGGTGACCAGAAATGAACATAATACTCTAAGTGTGGTCTAATCAATATTTTGTAATGCTGCAGTATTATGTCCCAACTCTTATACTCAATGTCTTGGCCTATGAAGGCAAGCATATGCAATGCCTTCTATGCATACCCTATTTTGAGGCACCTGTAGGCTTACATCTCAAGGCATCTCTGTATAACAGCAACCTAAGAACACTGGGATTTACTCTATTTATCCTAACAGAATTCAACTTGCCTCACTTTTCTGGACTAGATTCCACTTGCCACCACTCTGTCTTAACTTTTTGGCAGATCTATAACCTGCTGCAAATCTAAACAACCTTTCTCATTATCTATGACTATCAATTTTTGTGTCTTTTGCAAACATGCTAATTACTGTACCTAAGTTCTCATCTGAGTAATTTTCATATTTTTACAAACATCAGATGTTCCAGGACTGATCTCTGGTACACCTTTGGTTACAGTCTTCCAGTCAGAAAAACACCCATCCATCAGTAGCCCCTCTTTCATATCACAAGGTAAATTTCGGTTCAAGACCCTTCGTCAGTCCTCGGCCAGAAATGTCGACAGTGCTTCTCCCTAAAGATGCAGCCTGGCCTGCTGTGTTCCACCAGCATTTTGTGTGTGTAATTTCTAGTGGAGTGGGTTACAGTGCAGTTGCCAAACTTCTTACAAATCAATGAAACAGACAGTATGTTACTAAACATGAGGATCTGAGTCTCCATCTCAGTGACATTCAGCCTGATTTTGAGAAGCTGATATCACTGCACCAAGCCCACCCATCTCATTGAAAGGTGAAAAAGCAGTGAAGTAGTGAATGGTTGGACTACTAATGTACGCTCTAAAACTGTGGATAAAAATTATTTTCACTGTAATTAAATAATACTGATTTGAAAAAGTTTTGATTATTTGTCACTGCTTTGAATTTGTTGTTCCCATTTTCTTTTATTGCGTATTGGAAATCAAAATTCTTTATAGTTTTTAACTAATGGCTAGAAAGGGAGAGAGGAGTGCTGGGGTTATGGTCTGGAAGCCGGGGGGGGGGGGTGGGGGGTGGGCAGTAAACCAAACCAAAAAAGTTTAGAAACCACTGGTTTAGAGGGATATGGACCAAGTGCAGACAACTGGGATTGTCTCAGGTAGGTATTTTTTGTTAGTATCGACAAATTGGGCCAAAGGGCCTATTTCTTGCTGTTTAGCTCTATGATTCTCAGTGTTGTTCAGCTTGGTCTACTTATGGCATGTCTGGAAATAACATTTCAGTAAGTTCAAACTGCTTATGAGCATTCTATTTGCTTTCCTGATCATCAGTGCTTGCATGAGCAGAGCAAGGTAATCAGTGCTGATGAATTTCCTGCATTCAGGGTGAAGCAAGCCTGCTTATGGCACAGATGCACAGGTTGAAAAGGGCTGATACAAGCACTGACAACAGAGTAGTAATTGATTGTTGTTGTTGCCTTGTGCTAATTTGCAAGTATAAATTTATCCACCTTCATAACCAGAGCCAAAGGTGTTAATCAAGCACATTATTAATTAGCTAAATGGCAAAAAAGCTTAGAATTCTTTGTTTTTAGCAGAACCAAACAATGGGTATTTTTTTTATCATGAAGTCTGCAATTTGAATCAAAAACAGGAATAGGCTTTCATCAGGTTCATTACACAAGCCATTTATTTAGGTTTTGTTTTCATGCTCTTTAGGTTTTTTTTTCTCTCTGATATATATCTTTTTTATTATTATTGTACTGTTAATAGAAGCAATAACCCACAGACTACTTCATCAGGACCTATCAAAATCATTAAGACCCTCACAAGATTATTTGTTAACCCTTTCAGCTTTGCTGAAAAAGCTGTACTATTTGAATATCATAATTGGAAATAATCCTTTCTCATTCAATCCTAACAAACTAGAAAGGTTACGTAGCTTCCTATAATTAGCTGTTCAAAAGCACTCAAACTTATTCTCTTGACTAGTCTCTTACATAGACTTACAATTGTCCAGTTGTTCATTTATAAAATTGAGTCAAAATCAATAGTCTATCTGCATTTGTGGACCATTTCTATTTCCCTATAATTTTAGGGTCATGCATATCTGTCTTGCCCTTCCCACTTTCTCATTTCATTTAATTTACAAACACTTAAAAGTATTTTTAATCTTAGTTTTAAAATAACATTATTACATATTATTTGTATCTTGCTGCATTGGCCATACATTCTGTTTGTTATTTTGACACTTTTCACAACTTTCTGCAGTTTGTTAGCCAAATTGTGGATATCACTAACATAACAATTGTGGCGTTATTGAGCAGTATAGCTCGGATACAGGCCCTTCAGCCCATTGAGTCAATGCTGACCATGGCGCCCACCTAGCTAGTCCCACTTTTCTGCATTTGGCCCTTATCCCTTTTAGTCCCACCTCTCCATGTGCCTATACAAGTGTTTTTTAAATGATATTATTTTTTCTGCCTCAATTACTACTTCTGGCAGCTCGTTCAATATACTCTCCACCCTCTAGAGAAATTTGCTCCTCTTATATCTTTTCCTTCTCATCCTAAATCTGTGCTCTATTGGTTTGGACTCCCCATCCCAGGGAAAAGACTCATAATTTTAAGTATTTCTATAAGGTTGCCCCTCATTCTCCTATGCTACAAGAAATAGACCTGACACTGACAACCTTTCACCATAACTCGGGCCCTCTAGTCTGGACAACATCCTTTCTGTACTCTTTCTGGTTTAACCACATTTTTCCTATAACAGGGTATCTAAAACTGTACGCAGTGCTCCAAGTGTGGCCTCACCAGTGACTTTATAACACTGCAACATAATGTCCCAGCTCCTATACTCTGTGCCCTGACTGATGAAGGCCTGTGTCCTGAAGGGCCTTGTAACCCTTGGTCCCTCTGTTCCATATACTCCTTAATGCCAACCATTCATAGTGTCAGTCCTATGCTTGTCTAATTTAACAAATACAACATCTCACACTTCCTTGTGTTGAAATCCATTTGCACTCCTCAACCTCCTCCCCTAACCAAACATGATACCCTGTGATCTACAATAGCTTTTCTCGCTATCAGTAATTTTAACCTGTAAAGTTACTGATCATGCCTTGTGCATTCACATCAAAATCATTTATATAAATAATAGAAAATAGGGTTCTCAACACTGACTCCTGCGGTGCACAACTAGCCTCCATTCTGAGAAACAATCTTCAACCACCATCTTATACTTTCTACCTCTGAGCCAATTTTGAATCCACCTAGCTATCTCTGCCTGGATTCCACGAGACCTAACCTTTCAGACCAACCTATCATGCAGGGCCTTGTCGAAGGCCTTGCTGAAGTCCAGACAGATATCATCCACTGTTGTATCCTTTGGCTATGTGTTTGGTTACCTCTTCAAAAATCTCCAAATGGTTTGTCATGTATGACTTCCCACACACAAACCCATGCTGTAAAAAAAATGTTGAATAAGGTGTGAAGAGTTTAATAAACTAGCAAAATGTTCAAATGGTGAATAATAAGGTCAATTTTTATGACCACTTAGACATTTGGTTACTGTAGATGAGCTGCATACTTGAATTTGTATTCCTAAAATTCTGATGTTTGGTTGTCAGATTTACTTTAGCAGTTCCATGACTGAAAGCCAATCCCCACAAATAAACAATAAAATTGTATTGCTCAAGTCAAAACCTTTGGAATTTGAGGAAAGTCTAAGGAACATTAAGCAAGCTAGGAGAGAGTAAGACAAGCCTCCATATCTTCATCATGATAGTCAGAGGTTTTTTCCCAGAGGTGAAATGGCTAACACAAGAGGGCACAGTTTTAAGGGTGCTTGGAAGTAGATACAGAGGAGATGACGGGTAAGTTTTTTTTTAAAAGACGCAGAGAGTGGTGAGTACGTGGAATGGGCTGCCGGCGATGGTGGTGGAGGCGGATACGATAGTGTCAACTTTAAGAGACTCCTGGATAAGTACATGGAGCTTAGAAAAATAGAGGACTATGGGTAACTCTAGGTAATTTCTAAAGTAAGCACATGTTCAGCACAGCATTGTGGATTGAAGGGCCTGTATTGTGCTGTAGGTTTTCTATGTTTCTATCTCTGTCAGTGTATAGAAAATTTATAATCTCAGTGTGATTACCTCTAGAATTTCACTCCAATTTGTAGAGCTTTTAATCATTTGTAGATAATCAGACATAGGAACCCCTATTAATATTTACCAAGGTGGTAGCTCTGGCTCAGTTGTTTGTACCTTTGCCTCTGAGTCAGAAGATTGTGTGTTCAAGTCCCAGTTCAGAAGCTGAGCTGAAATAAGTACAAGGTTGATACTCCAGTACAGACTGGTGGAATTCATTCCTGAGGGAGAGGCTGCCTTCTGAATGAAAACATAAGCTTGCTCTGTTGAATGGGAGATATTCCATGACGTTATCTTGAAACAAGAAAGGAGTTTTTTTTGTAGAGTTCTAATGAGTATTTGTCTTGCAGTGGACATCATGAAGACTGAATAAATGGCTGTAATCATATTGTTGTTTGTGAAGGTTTGCTGTGCTCGTATAACATGCTTCAATACTTATATTACACTTTAAAACTATTTAATTAACCTGAAAACAGTTTGAAATGTCATCTGATTGTGAATGTTAGTGCATAAATGTTTCTTTATTTTGAGTGATAAGATGCAATTTAACTATGTTAACAAAAGTATGCCTAAATCACAAAACCTATATAAAAATTAATTTCTATTAATTAAAAAAGCATGATTGGTGGAACAGTGGCAACTCCTAGTTAGAATTATGTTGGTTAGTAAAACTGTACATGATGAATAGAAAATACATAACAAGAATTTATCAAAAGTATCATACTTTCTTAAGAAGAGCCTTCATGACTCGTAGAACAGTACTGCTGTATAGCATGATAACTACAAGTTTTGGTTTTCAGCATTTCATTATCCTATTGAAGATCTTGACATGACGTTATCAAGGTCTACAGCGTGGCCCAATTTGTTCAGATGCCAGTCTGAGTTATTCCTATCCATCTGTATTTGGCCTATTTCCCTCTAAACCTTTCCTATCCATGTAACTGTTTAAATGCCTGTAAAACATTGTATTTGTACTGGCCTCTACCACATCCTCTGCTACTTCATTCCTCATATCCACCACACCGTGTAAACAAAGTTGCCTCTCACCCTGTCCTGAGAAAGGAACAGTGGCCATTCACCCTTTTCATGATTATATATAGTCTAGCCAGTCCATCCTTTTAATACAGTCCACCAGCCCAAGTAATATTCTTGAGTCTTTCCTGTACTCTTTCCAGCTTAATGACTTCATTCATATAGCTTGGAAATCAGAACCACACACAATATTCCATCTGTGGTTTCACCATTGTCTTGCATCCGATTAGCTACCTCACCCTGGATTCCATGTGATCCAAACTTCTGGGCAAGTCTACCTTGCTGGGCCCCATCAAAGGCTTTGCTAAACTCCATGCAGACAATGGTCACCCTGCTTCCTTTGTCAATCCTCTTGGTCACCTCGTCAGAAATGTTTAATCAAAACAGACATTATTACCCACAAACAAACCCACACTTATGATCCCTAATCAGTCCTTGCCTTATGCAGATTATAAACTTGTAAATTTCTGCCGCTGATGAGTTTGTATTCTTGCTTCTTCGCTATAAGGTCAAAAATAATGTGATTTAACAAGAGTGAAATCTAGTGTTTTGCTTTTGTGGTTTAATATTACAGCTTTAAAAAAAAGTGATAGTTACAAATCCAATCTGAATGCATCTATTTGTTAGCTGGAAACATGATCAGCACATTAGTAATATTTACATTTATTTTCCAGCTGCAATTATAAATGCTGCAGGCATCTCCCCTAATCAGAGGTTTTACTGCAATAAGCAAAATGTGGTTTTCAGTCTGCTCCTCTTAGTAGTGGGAACATTAGTGCCAATTCTTTGTGTAAGTTTATATATCTGTTGGTGCATTTCCAAGCCAAGACAAAGTAAAATGCGGCATTTCTTGACAGTGTTTCTTTTCCTGATGAGGTCTCTGATTCTTGGCATTTAGTTTTTCCACGTGGACTGTGCTCTGCACATTTTAAGGAACATCTTCGAAGTTCTTTGAATTGAGCAATAAGATGATGTGGAAGCCTAAAGTTGCAAGCCATTATGCTCTCATTAATAGATACTCCTCTAGTTCTACAAATATTCCTGGGAAATCAAAAACATACTGTATTTAAAATTTTCCAGCAAATGATCAGTCTCAAATTAATAAAAAGGGAGCTTTGATTTCAGAGTAAAGCCAGCTATTGCACTGGCAAAATGTTTTTAAAAGCTTTGTGCACTGGCAATGACTTTTGGATTCATTTGGGACCAAAATGCTTTGTTCACTGGCTTAGTGTGAGTGAAAGGGACAGCAGGGATGATGAGAGACTTATCATTCTTTTTATCTGGGTTGAACTTGGGTCTCAGAGATGAAAAGGTAGTGTTCTTTCCTGCCATGTGTATGATATTAAGCAGAGCTTTACAAAAGCAAATGGAGCCGCAGGGAAATGCAGCGAAGTGGCTTATAAAAAAAAGCAGTGCCAAAAAACAGGAGGCAGGGAAAAATGAAAGAAACAAACAGTAATGGAAAAAAAATAAACCAATAGTTAGAACAACTCGTGCTGCTACACTTTACAGTTTTATGGGCATACAATACTAATTCTATAATATTAGGCAAGGAATTATTTGGATAGTTATTACTGTTAGCCAGGTCACTTCAACCCCAACAAAATGTGTGACAAGCTAGTCATACTAATTTATAAACAGATTTTTTTCTCCATAAAAATGACTAAGAGATTCATATTGTTATAAAAGTACAAATTTAAAATACTTAAAAGAGAAAATCTTAAAATAGTCTGGCTTTCCCAACCTCCATCTGAACTATTTTTGCAAGTAATTGTGATAAATTCCACCACCTGAATTTCAGTTTCGTTCATGCATGGTTTATAAGTACATCTTTGCACTGTATGACATGGAGGGATGGAGGGGGGTGTGAATGGAGCACAGAATATTTATTTTATTTCTCTCCTAATGCCGCATTTTACCATGTTGAAGCAGTTATGCCCTTGAGCTGTTTATTTTCTGTGTCATTTACCCTTGCTTTATCTGTATCTGTTGTTGTCCTTTCCATTAGCTGGCCTTCCTTTCCTGGTTATCGAAACTAGCACCATCAAACCATATAAGCGTGGATTTTACTGCAATGACGAAAGCATCAAGTATCCCTATAAGAATGGAGAAACAATCAGTGATGCTGTGCTTTGCGCTGCTGGTATTCTAATCACCATCCTCTCAGTAAGTTTCTAATCACTTTGATCAAATCAATTGTGCCTTTGCCTGCCTTTTCCAGAATTCCTTAGCAAACATTATTTCTTTAATTAGAAGACAGCAAAACTGATCAACATTAAAATCAGGGATAAACAAATCAAGTGATCAGCAATAAGCAAAATGTTAAATTTTGTGAACTAAACTTTTGGTAACTTGAAAAATACAGATCTGATACTCTGCATTCCTAAAAGGGCAATGAATATGCATTGGCTGCAAACTGAAACATAACCCAGCATTTTGATGCTTTTAAAATCAAAATTGAGAGAACCAGCTCAAAAGAGTGCCTGTAATGACACCTGTGGAATACTTGAGAACTTTTTTTTACATCAATTATAACTTTTAGGCATCCGCCCTCAAAATAAAGTAGCTTGTAAATGGCTGGGCAATTAAAGTGAAACCAACTGAGCACAAATTGCTGCAGGTACCCCAGAAATAAACCTTGGCTGAAGATATGCTTGTATCATGAAGCCTGAACGGATATTAAGTGTGCTTACAGGATTTGAAAATCCTCAAATATTTTAACAAAGTTTTGACTGGGGCAACTAGAAAAGTCCATTTTCATTATGTGCACTCTTCAACCAGCCTTCTGGAATATTAGAACAGGAAAGCATTTATGGTGTCAACCTTTCATTTCATTTAAGTTCTCATTCAGAAATTATGTAAAAGGAGGAGGACATGACAGAATAGTGCTGAACAAAATGAAAAGAGTAACTGGGAGGAAATTCTGAACCTGAGAACTCTCAATAGAAATGCTTTAGGTAAGTGACTAAGGAAGTAAAGCAGGGACAGTGTTGCTCCTTGAATCAGACACTGTGGTATCCTATCAAAACAAGCCAGCAAAGTATAGATCTGGTAAGAGAATGACCAGATTGCATGGTTGTTCGGTCTCTTTTTGGTACGTGTGCCTATGACCAGAGGTTATAAATTTATGGTGAGTAAAATATATCTGAGGAAGATTTTCTTTCCACCCAGAGGGGTGGTTACCTTCTGGGAAGCACCACTTGAGAAGGTGGTAGAGGCAGCTAATTCC
This sequence comes from Hypanus sabinus, assembly GCF_030144855.1. Lineage (NCBI taxonomy): Eukaryota > Metazoa > Chordata > Chondrichthyes > Myliobatiformes > Dasyatidae > Hypanus > Hypanus sabinus. The sequence continues at coordinate 39,593,946 of NC_082716.1, read as the reverse complement.
ATAGTGATTAAGAAGCGTTTGACTAGCATTGGAATCACCAAGGCATGGTAGGCTACAGACCAAGTGTTGGTATAGATAGGTATTTGATATTTGGTATGAACTGGGTGGGCCAAAAGGCCTATTTCTGAGCTGTAAATGGCTACTTTCCAAGGGTATAACCTACATCACAGTGAATGATTCTCAGTAAGTGTGCAGAGAAAGTTTTTGCTTTCTCCTTGGCCATACCACTTTTATCTTAATGAAGTATTCCCTTATTTTAGTTGTGAGAACTTAGAAATACTACTGGAATTATAAAGCACTACAATCATTCCATTCTATTTTTACATTAAATAATCCTACTTCCATCTTAAAATATAAGCTTTTTTTGAACATGCTTGCTGGGCATAACCACTTTTAAAATCTAATTGAATGGAGTTGACTAGCTCCAAAGTTACTCATGTTGAAGTCAATGCCAGAAGTATCTCTACTTCAGTGTTAATATTTCAAAAGTAGCTATTTCTGGTGAGGTTGCTACATTTTTTGTATCTATGGCAACACCACTGCTATGTTGATTGGCTGTACTGTCAGGATTATGTACCGTTGTGTATAGTACTCATTTTCAGTTTACCTTGTGTTGAAGAGGATATCAGGATTCACAAATATTAGCTTAACCAGTTTTAAAGAATTTAAAAGAGGAGAGCATGGTTACTATAAAGAAAATGTAAAAAAAAGAAGAGTTTAATGAAATTGCACAAACTTCTGAAAGCTTGGGATAACCAAAAGGTCTTGACATGAGAAAATTTAGTTACTTTTAAGCTTTGATTGATAAAGAGCTTGTGTTGGATTGTGCAGATTCTGTAAAAGACTTGGTGATTCTTTCAGTCCACAATATTCTAGACATGGTAGTTTCATTGTGCCTCAGCCTCCAGGGCAGTTTCAAATTTTGTTTAGAATGTATGTCTGAGAGCAAGGCAGGAGGGACTGAAACAGTTCCAAGGTAATTTCTTGTCCCAGCCCACTTATTTCAGCAGGGATGAGTTATTCTTTTGTAGCATGCAACACAAATATTTTGTTGCTTGAATTCTTTTACTTGCCTTATATGGGTCATATGTAATCTGCAATGTGGATAATGGACAAATGATGCTGCTGATCAGGAATATTTCAAAATAAAGCCAGAAATTAAGTCTCCTGTATTCCATTCACCACAATCGCTGTCAAAAGATAGATGAAATGATAGACCTTGCTGACTGTGCATTAGTCGTTCAACTTTGGATGTAAATTCAGAGTTAGTCCAGACTAATAGGATGAAAATCCGCATAATAGACTTCAGCAAGTTATGCTTGATAAGGTTCTACTGCTAGGCTGCTATGGAAAGTAAGATTGCATGAGATCCATGGAGCCAATTGGAAATACAATTGATTTGATAATAGGAAGCAGAGGGTAATGGTCCAAAGTTATGTTTCAGACTGGAGGCCCATGACTAGTGCTGTTCACTAGAGGCCAGTGCAAGGCCTAATGCTATTTGTGATCTATAGTCAGTGAGTTAGTTTGCATTGAGGCTGAAGGAATTCTTTCCAAGTTTGAGTAGAGTGCATGGGCAATTAGCCGAAAAGAATGAATCTGTCACCCTCTGTGGTGATTTTAAGGCCACCATCAACGCAGTCCTGAAAGTAGACCAATACCCTCTGCCTAGAATAGAGGATATCTTTGCAAACCTTTTTGGAGGAAAATACTTCAGCAAAGTAGACTTAGCTGAGGCCAACCTGCAGATGGAGAAGGAAGAAGAGTCCGAAGTGTTTCCATGAACACAAAGGGCCTTAACACTATAATAGGCTTATTTTTGGAGTAGCATTTGCACCTGCACTCTGGCAGAAATCTATGAACCAGGTGCTGCAAGGCTGTCCTGGCACTCTGTGCTACCCGGATGATATAATTATTATCAGAAAAGACGACAAGGAACATCCTCCAAATTTTCAAGACAGCGTTAAAAAGATTAGATAATGATGATGGGCTCAGAGCATGATGCAACAAGTGTGAATTCTTTAAACCACGCATCACTTACTGTGTTTGCACCTTTGACCACAGGGATTACACAACTGTGCTGAGAAAATTCAAGTGGTAGTGGATGCCCACACCCAAAGGATGTGTCACAGTTGCAGTCCTTTTTGGGATTTATCTATTGTTATAACAGGTTCCTGCCAAATCTGTTTACTGTGCTCCACCCCTCAAACTCATTACCACAGATCAGGAAGAATGGCAATGGGTAAAGCAGTGTGAGGTGGTTTTCCAAAAGGCAAAGGAAATTATGACATCAGACACTGTACATTCTACATTTAAAATGCACTAGACAGGTACATGGATAGGAAGGTTTGGAAGGATATGGATCACACGAAGGCAAATGGGGCTGGCTTAGATGGGAATCTTAGCCAGTATGGACTAGTTGGGCCAAAGGGTCTGCTTCTGTGCTGTATGACTCTAAGCATAAAATGATGAGAATACTCACTGACAGATAACACTCATGCTGAGAGAAAAGCAGAGATTTGACGGCCCTTTATCAGAAGCTTTTAGCAGCTTCGATGATTTCATTTCTCATTGCAAACACACTATCTACCCACATCAAAGCTTCAAAAGGGAAAGTTAAATATTCCTACAATAACCTGCTAGTTTCCAAAATTGTTCCTTAAGGTTGGCATAGCCATGGGGGGGGGGGGTGGTGGAGGGGGAGTGTTTAGTGGGAATAAGCCTCAGACAAACAAGTCTAGTTCCTAGCCTTAACATGTGACTTAGTTACTAAGCCTGGCGGATCAGTTTCTACTGATAGGAGAAGGGACAAAGGTGGGTTACTGGTGCCTTAACTTCAGGCAGATGAAGTTGGAAGTTCACCCAGGAGAAGGAAAACTCTGACCTCAAACTTCCGCTACCTTGTGGTTATACCCACTCATGGAAGGGCTTGGGAGTAAATCCAGAGCTGGTGTTACTTTGAGTTCAATGCTGACTGGCAACTCCTGCGATGCCGTGGGTACCAAGCTGGACCCATCTCTGCTGTTCCTTTGGATTCATCGGCAATGCGGAGAGTGGGAGCTTGCAGCAAGGGCACAAGCTTGTACATTGACTGAACATAGACAGCTAGGATGCAACATTCATGGCCAACCCTGACCAACGGAGGGTCTCTCTCTTCCAGAAACGGATCTCTAATTGAGAAATGATTGTTGATTAATGGAATGCGTCTGCAGAGAAAGAAACATTGAAAACCAAGAAAACTTCTCTCCCTAATTTACTTTCCCTCTGTATCTTGTGTTTCTGTGAGAAGTTCATTAGAAATTGATTGGTGAGGTCTTGGCTAGATTTTTATTGGGTATGGGTTAACAGCATGAGACTGACCCTATACTGACACGTCATTATACTGGCATTAAGATGTCTGGTATGAGAAACAGTGAGCAGGGTATTGCATAATACAAAAGTTCAAAAAGTTCAAAGGTTCATTTATTATCAAAGTATACAACTTGAAATCCTTCTCAAGGTAGCCGTGAAACCAAGAAAGAAAAGGAAGGGTGTACGATCATCAATCCCCAAAATCTCACACTCCACACGAAAAAAAAACAAACAAGAATGGAACCAGCACCTTAAACCCCCAATCCCTCCTCCTGCTAAAAAAAAATGAACAAAATGGAACAGGCACAATACAAGTGCTCTTGTAAAACTGGCTCAATTATATCCATTTTGTAGCATTCCAGACTCAGGAGATATATAACCATATAACAATCACAGCACGGAAACAGGCCATCTTGGCCCTCCTAGTCCGTGCCGAACCCTTAATCTCACCTAGTCCCATACTACCCATACCTACCCGCACTCAGCCCATAACCCTCCACTCCTTTCCTGTCCATATACCTATCCAATTTTACCTTAAGTGACACAACTGAACTGGCCTCTACTACTTCTACAGGAAGCTCATTCCACACAGCTATCACTCTTTGAGTAAAGAAATACCCCCTCGTGTTTCCCTTAAACTTCTGCCCCCTAACTCTCAAATCATGTCCTCTAGTTTGAATCTCCCCTACTCTCAATGGAAACAGCCTGTTCACGTCAACTCTATCTATCCCTCTCAAAATTTTAAATACCTCGATCAAATCCCCCCTCAACGTTCTACGCTCCAATGAATAGAGACCTAACTTGTTCAACCTTTCTCTGTAACTTAAGTGCTGAAACCCAGGTAACATCCTAGTAAATTGTCTCTGCACTCTCTCTAATTTATTGATATCTTTCCTATAATTCGGTGACCAGAACTGCACACAATATTCCAAATTTGGCCTTACCAATGCCTTGTACAACTTTAGCATTACATCCCAACTTCTGTACTCAATGTTTTGATTTATAAAGGCCAGCGTTCCAAAAGCCCTCTTCACCACCCTATCTACATGAGACTCCACTTTCAGGGAACTATGCACAGTTATTCCTAGATCTCTCTGTTCCTCTGCATTCCTCAATGCCCCTACCATTTACTCTGTATGTTCTATTTGGATTATTCCTGCCAAAATGTAGAACCTCACACTTCTCAGCATTAAACTCCATCTGCCAACGTTCAGCCCATTCTTCTAACCGGCATAAATCTCCCTGCAAGCTTTGAAAATCCACCTCATTATCCACAACACCTCCTACCTTAGTATCATCGGCATACTTACTAATCCAATTTACCACCCCATCATCCAGATCATTTATGTATATTACAAACAACATTGAGCCCAAAACAGATCCCTGAGGCACCCCGCTAGTCACCGGCCTCCATCCCGATAAACAATTATCCACCACTACTCTCTGGCATCTCCCATCTAGCCACTGTTGAATCCATTTTATTACTCCAGCATTAATACCTAACGACCGAACCTTCTTAACTAACCTTCAATGTGGAACTTTGTCAAAGGCTTTGCTGAAGTCCATATAGACTACATCCACTGCCTTACCCTCGTCAACATTCCTCGTAACTTCTTCAAAAAATTCAATAAGGTTTGTCAAACATGACCTTCCACGCACAAATCCATGCTGGCTACTTCTAATCAGATCCCGTCTATCCAGATAATTATAAATACTATCTCTAAGAATACTTTCCATTAATTTACCCACCACTGATGTCAAACTGACAGGTCTATAATTGCTAGGCTTCCTTCTAGAACCCTTTTTAAACAATGGAACCACATGAGCAATATGCCAATCCTCCGGCACAATCCCCGTTTCTAATGACATATTAAAGATCTCCGTCAGAGCTCCTGCTATTTCTACACAAACTTCCCTCAAGGTCCTGGGGAACATCCTGTCAGGACCCGTAGATTTATCCACTTTTAAATTTCTTAAAAGCGCCAGTACCTCCACCTCTTTAATTGTCATAGGTTCCATAATTTCCTTACTTGTTTCCCACACCTTAGACAATTCAATATCCTTCTCCTTAGTGAATACCGAAGAAAAGAAATCATTCAAAATCTCTCCCATCTCCTTCGGTTCCACACATAGCTGACCACTCTGATTCTCTAAGGGGCCAATTTTATCCCTCACTATCCTCTTGCTTTTAATATAACTGTAGAAACCTTTTGGATTTACTTTCACCTTATTTGCCAAACCAACCTCGTATCTTCTTTTAGCTTTTCTAATCTCTTTAAGATTCCTTTTACATTCATTATATTCCTCGAGCAATTCCTTTACTCCATGCTGCCTATATCTATTGTAGACATCCCTCTTTTTCTGAACCAAATTTCTAATATCCCTTGAAAACCATGGTGCTCTCAAACCTTTAACCTTTCCTTTCACCCTAACAGGAACATAAAGATTCTGTACCCTCATAATTTCACCCTTAAATGACCTCCATTTCTCTATTACATCCTTCCCATAAAACAACTTGACCCAATCCACTCTCTCTAAATCCCTTCGCATCCCCTCAAAGTTAGCCTTTCTCCAATCAAAAATCTCAACTCTAGGTCCTCTAGATCTCTAGACCAACTCTAGATCTTGACATTTATTCCAAGTAGATAGTTGTTTCAATCTGACCAATTAGCATCTTAAATTAATGAGCACAATACTGACCAAATTCCATAAATTAGAATTCTGTGAGTGAACCCAGCATTTGACTGATCCTTTTTATTGGCTACAATTTTTGCATCTTAATATTGAATAAAATGTGAATAACGTTTATAACTAAGTGAACACCTTTGTTCAGATGTGGCTTACTTGGTCAGAATATCACCGGAGAATCTGAAGTTGAGGGTTCAGTTCCAGAGATTTGAACAGGGAGGAATCCTTGCTATGTGGATGTAAAATATCCATAACATTGTTTGGAAGAAGAGCAGGGAAGTTATTGACAGTCTACTAGTATTTATCCCTTAATCCGATTTCTATTGATTATCTTGTTGTGGATCTGCTATTTTTGAATTGGCTGCCCTATTTCTTACACTAAGGTTGCGCATACACTTCAGAAGATTGTTCCTTGAGTGCAAAGTATAGGAGATCATAAAAACCATGTTGTAATTCTTTTCTCTTTTACATTCCATAGCAATTCACAAGAGTTATCAAATGAAATTATCATTGAGGCTCGCTATATATTACAGCAGATGAACAAAATCTTAGTCAAAGAGTCCTTAAAACAACTGTCCTGATTTCCTGTGAGAATCCTTATTAGAAGTTCTGCGTTCAACCTGGAGTGCAGGAAAATCAAGCCTTGGCAGCTGAACTCATAGTTACCAGTGGTGAAGCAATTAAAATTGGGATGTTCAAGAGCTCAGAACTGAAGGAGTACCAATATCTACAGAAGGTTTTGTAGAAAGGAAAGTTCAGGCAATTGCTGGATTTGCAAATGCAGGAGGCAGTTTTGACAGCAAGGCTTTTGTTACTGGGGAGTTAATGCTTGTCAAGAAACATGAGTGATTGGTGACCTGGTTATGGTTAAGATGGAAACAGAGTTTCAATGACCATTTTAGGATAGCTGGTAATGCTTTGGTTTTGAGATAACAGCGTTTCAGCAACAGATTAGCTGAAGCAGGATGGAGATGGGCAGTGTTACAGAGAAGGAAATAGGAAGTCAATGATATTTTGGATATATAGTTATGTGCTTCTTTCAGAGTCAAAATGCCATTTGATTTGGTGGATTTGCTAAGATTGTGAACATTTATTAGTAAATGATAGTGTTTTTGGCCGGGAACAAAAGATATTGGCCTTAATCTTCAAGACTGCATGCTTCTTAGCCTACTGCTCAACTGTCTCAACAATTAAGACTGTGTGGCTAAGTACAGATCAAACACCACGTATAAATTTGCTGTTGTTGGAAAAAGAGAGAGAGAAAGAGAACCAGACTAACATAATAGATAGGGATGGGGCTAAGGGGGGGGCAGGGGTATCAACGGAGGTCTGTGAGTTGGATGTTCAAGCCAGCAGGTGAGAATGTGAAAAGGGTAAGGGGTATGTGTAGAGGGGGTGGGCGAGGGGTAAGTGTAGCAAAGTATGTAGACAGGACAAAAGAGAGGTACGTCATTGGGGAAGTAAGGAGACGTAGCTAAAATAAGGTGCCTGGCCAGACATGGAGACCACAAGGAAAAGGGAACCTATGATCACAAGACAATGTGCTTGGTGAAGTATTTTGAGGATACCTATTTAAAGTGTTTTGAAGTGTGTCAGCATTAATTCTAAGTATTACACTTTAACCTTTGCTAATTCTGAATATTTCGCATGCTTAGCTATGCAATAGCCAATCAATTGATGAATTCAAATCGGTAACCATATTTGCGAATGTAGTACCCTGCTTTTGGGTATAAGTATGACCTTTGTAAACCAACAAATTGGGAGTTGGCTACCTTACGCCCGAAGTGCGTGGAGCTGCGAACTCCTTTCTGAATAAAAACCGTTACAGAGGTAATTCTGTGTCTCTGGTGTTTTTCCTCAACTGGACAGGTTGACAATTTAGGAGGGTACCTAGGTGGGAGATAAGGTATTGCTCCATTGACCTGCGTGTGGCCTCATCTTGACGGTAGAGGAGGTCATGGACAGACATGTTGGAGTGGGAGTGGTCTGTGGAATTGAAGTGTGTGGCCACAGGGAGATCCCGCCACTGCTGGAAGACTGAGCGCCGGTGTTCGGCGAAGCGGTCTCCCAGTCTGCGGCGGGTCTCCTCAATGTATAAATGGCCACATCGGGAGCACTGGATACTGTATATCACCCCAGCTGACTCGCAGGTGAAGTGGTGCCTCACCTGAAAGGACTGTCTGGGTCCTGGGATGGTGGTGAGGGAAGAAGTGTGGGGGCAGGTGTAGCACTTCTTCCGTTTGCAGGGATGAGTGATCTCAAGGTAGTATATGGTAGCATTTGCACACATTGATAAATTTACTTCGAACTTTTATACCTTTGTGTGGTGTTTTAGCTGACACAAACCCATTCTAGTATTAAAATAGTGCGTGAAGGAATTTCCATTGAAGTCACCCCCGAACAAAAGCAAACAGGCTTTGTCTTTCTTGACTATCATAATTACTTGAAACACCAAAACTGGACTGTTTTTCTATTGATTCAGTTTGTCCTACAATGGTTTTAGCTAACACCAGAGGCACCACATTGCCAAGTTATTGCAGGCAATGCCGCTGTCCCAGTTCCAGTGATCCAGGTTTGACTTTGACCCCAGGTGTACATTCTCCCTGTGACTATGTTTATACTGGTTTATTATTACTGTCACAAGTAGTGAAGTGCAGTGTAAAACTTTGTTTTGCAAGCTATCTGTACAGATCACTTCATCATGTCAGTACAAGGGTAATAGAATGCAGAATAAAGTTTTACAGTTCCTGAGCAAGTTCAAAAGTTCAAAGTAAATTTATTATCAAAGTACATGTAAGTCACCATATATAACCTGAGATTCCTTTTCTTTCTGGCATATTCAGTATTCCAAGTACCATAATCGAATCAGTGAAAGATCGCACCCAACAGGGTGGACAAACAATCAATGTGCAAAAGACAACAAACTATGCAAATACAAAAGAAAAAGAAAATAATATAAATAAATAAGCATAAATATCAAGAACCTGAGATGAAGAATCCTTGAAAGTAAGTCCACTGCTTGTAGGGACATTTCAGTGATGGGGCAAGTGAAGTTAATTCTTGCTGGTTCAAGAGCTTGATGGTTAAAGGGTAATAAATGTTCCTGAACCTGGTGGAGTGGGTACGGAGGGTCATGTGCTATCTTCCTGATGGCAGGCAGCAGTAAAAAGAGAGCATGACCTGGATGATGGGTGACCCTGACGATGGATGCTGATTTCCTGTGGGGAGATATACTCAACGTTGGGGAGGGCTTTACCTGTGATGGTCTAGGCTGTATTCATTAACTTTTGTAGGATTTTCCATTCAAGGGCATTAGTGTTTCCATACCAGGCTGTAATACAGCCAGTCAATATACTCTGCACCATGTATCTATAGAAATTTGTCAAAGTTTTAGGTATCATGCCGAATCTTTGCAAACTTCTAAGGCGCAGCTGTGCTTTCTTCATAATTGCACTTGTGTGCTGGGCCCAGGACAGGTCCTCTGTAATGATAACTCCGAGGAATTTAAAGTCGCTGACCTTCTTCACCTCTGATCCCCTGATCGACCTCCGTAATTAGCTCCTTGGTCTCGCTGACATTGAGTGAGAGGTTGTTGATGCACCACTCAGCCAGATTTTGAATTTCCCTCGAATATGCTGATTTGTCACTACCTTTGATACAGCCTATGGCCTATGACTGACCTATTGCTCCAGTAGACAAACTAGAGCAGATCCAAGTCACTTCTCGGGCAGGGATTCATATCTTTCATCACCAACCTCTTAAAACACTTTGTCATAGTGGATGCAAGTGTTACTGGACCATAGTCATTGAGGCAGGTTTCCATATTCTTCTTCAGCACTGATATAACTGAATCCTGCTTGAAGCAGGTGGGTTCCTCAGACCGCTGAAGTGAGAGGTTTAACGAGGTCGGTGAACACTCCAGTCAGTTTGATCAGCACAGGTCTTTAGTACTTGGCCAGGTACCCCACGTGGCTCAGATGCTTTCTGTGAGTTTACCCTCCAGATGGTGCATGCAGATAATAATATGCAAGGCCTTGACAAGGTAGATAGTGAAGTCAAGAGTCCATTTTTCATACAACAGGAAGGTTCAATATCTTTATAACAGCATGATAGAAGCTCTCCTTGAGCCTACTGCTTCAAATTTTCACATTTTTGTATCTGCCTGACGAAAGGGGTTGGGTAGAAGAGAGAATGTCTGGAGTAGTGGAGCCCTTGATTATGTTGGCTGCTTTACAGAGGCAGTGAGAAATGTAGGTGGTCCCTGAAGGCTGGTTTCCATCAGGTGTTAAGCTGTGTACATAACTCTGCAGTTTCTTGTGGTCATGGGCAGGGCTGTTGCAATACCAATCCTTGATGCAGTTGCTTTGTCTGGTACATCTGTAGAATTGCTGAGGGTCTTTAGACTTCAAAGGAAGTAGAGGTGTTGGTATGCTTTCTTGACTATTGTGTCCACATAGCTGGATGAGGACAGGCACACGTTTAATATAAACAGGAGCTTACGCACTGGCCCCTTCTTAAAATCGATGACCAGCTCCTTTGCTGACATTGACAAAAATATTCGTTATAACACCATGCCATACCCCCATGCTCCAGTTTCCTGCAATATTCCAGAGATATGCTGGTTTTTAGGTTAATTCTTTACTGTGAATTTGCTCTAGTATCACTTTACGGAAGAAGAATCAGAAAAATTGATAGCCTTAGAAAAGAAAATAGATTTTATAGAGAAATACACAAGGTCTGAATCTGATGAACGTGCACCGAGAATTGGCATGCACTTGATGGGCTGAACAGCCTCCTTTGTTGTAGGGATGCATGAGGAAACATTATTCATAAAATCTAATTTACTACTTGATATCTTAAAAGCATCAGCTTTGCTTATTGGCATATTTGCATCTTTTGCAATAATCATTGCAACAAACATAAAATGTTTGTTTGTTCTTCACAGGATTCCTTAGTTACCGGTATCTTATTCCAGACATGCATTCAAAATTGTTGCATGAAATAATGATCATTACAAAATGTTATGAAAAGGGAAGGTGAAAAGGCAACTAAATTAGTTTAATTTAAATAGTGCAGCTTTTAATATGATAAATGAAGAAAGGAAAGTGTACGATTTTCTATTCTCTTGGATACAAGTGTAAAGTAATTTGACAACTAAATAACTATATATGAGATCTCATTGATATATCCAAATATGAGCTATTGTCTGAAAATTGCATTATTTAAAGGGTAATTTGTTTTGAAGTGTAACAGGCAGTAAGTTTGCTTCTGAACTTCCTTCTAAAGAAGCAACAAGAGATTTGCTGAAAGCAGTTGCTGATCCTTTTAGTTTTTATTGGGAAACCCAGAAATAATGGAGACCTTAGAGGCCCCCAGGGTAGCTATGGAGAATATTAATCTTAGACTGAAGTTGAATCCTCAAAAATTAAGAAATGCTAATGAGGTAGTCAAGTAGAATAAAAAGGATTTTAAAAACAACATAACTTGTACAGCATTAATGTTTTGAAGGCGAAAAGCGTTTGCTGCAATTCTCTAAAACCTATAACATATTTAAGTAGAGTTTATTAAAAACATATCACTGCTGTAAATGGGTCCTCTGAGTTCTAAGACTGAAACTCCAGTTGTATGCCAGCTGTGCTGAATTACTGTTCCCATTCCTCTGACATTTGAGATCTTGCTGTAAATTATTGGCCTTCATTAGGGTCCTGCATGTTCCCAATTAAAACAGGGGTAGACTCTACACACACCTGTGGTCTTTTGGGTAAACTGCTGCCTGATGATGAGAAATAATTCTCTTAGTAAGATCTCTCTGGTCTTGAAAATTGAAAAGACCATTTGCAGACAATATAACGTGCATAAGTCCAGGTTTATTATCCATTTAAATGTTATACTGTTGAACTTAACACATCTTTAGGGAATACTACAGGAATTGACATCACTGCACTTGTCCGTGACAGGATATTCTGAAGCTTTCCTACTCCTTGGCAAAGCCATCAAACAATTTGCTCCAGCTGTGAACGGGGCCTCTGGATTATGCACCTTCCCGTTAACAGCTATCAATCTATTCTCTTTTCATCCAACAAGAGGTGAAATTCAAACTCAAATAGCAGAATCTTTACTGACTCTTTAGCTGAACCATAACTTTTATTACCATAAAGCTCCATGTTAAAGCACAGTCTGAAGCAAGAAATGATTGGGGTAATGAGAAGTCTCTTACATTTTCCATTTTTTCCTGTTGAAGCCATTGACGTAATCATAAGCGATATTAAATGGCCTATCAGTTCCTATGGTACTGATGAAAGGGCTGGAGTGGGTTTACAGAAAATTCGATTGGTATGACACTAGACGAGTAGACATGTGAGAGTATACTTATCAGGATAGGATGAAGACTTACTCTTTTGTTTTGTAAAAAGCAAGCTGAGAGGTGACCTAATAGAGATAGTTAGAACACAAGTTTTATGATAGAATGAATTGAGAAAGAGATTTTCCAATATGAAATTTGTCAAACAAATGGAACAAAGAATAGTACAGCACGATCAGGGTCTTCAACACGTGATGTTGTGCCAAACTAGGTAAATTAGTCATCAAATGCCAAACTAAACTCATCCCCTCTGCCTAGACCATTTCCATATCCTTCAATTTCCTGTACATTCATATGCCTGTTGAACACTTCGATTGCAATTGGCTCTGCCACTACCTCAGGCCATGCATTACAGGCACCCACCACTCTTTGTCTAGGGAATAAAAACTTATCATGCACATCTCCTTTGAACTTGCCTCCTTTCACTTTAAAAGCACGCCCTCTGGTATTAGACATTGCCGTTCTGTATAAAAGATACTCACTGTCTACTCCATCTATGCCTTTCAATCTTATAAAACTCTATCAGATCTCCCATTAGCTTCTGTAGCTCGAGAGAAAACCACCCACGTTTGTGTAGTATCTTCTCTGAACTAACGACTCTAATGCAGGCAGCATCCTGGTAAACCTCTCCTGTGCCCTCTCTAAAGCTTTGATATCCTCCCTATCATGGGGCAACCAGAATTGAATGCGATAATCCAGAGGCAGCCCGCTGAAGATTCTTATGGTTGCAACACAAGTTCCCAACTCTTGAACTCAATTCCTTGACTAAAAAAGGCAACCATACCATCTGCCTTCTTTACCACTCTGTCAACCTATGCAGCCACTTTAGGGAAGCTTATAGACTTGAACCCAACCCTGCCCCGCATGCATCAACGTTAGTAAGGGTCTTGCCATTAACAGTGTACTGTCCCTTTACATTTAAGCACCCAAGGTGTGTAGCACTTCATATTTGGCCAGGTTGAGCTCCATCTGCCGTTTCTCCATCCATATTTGCTGTATCCTTTGGCAGTCTTCTACACACACTACCAAACTCCATATTGTCTGCAGACTTGCTATCCCACCCATCTATGTTTTCATCCCGGCCACCACAAATATCAGAGGTCCCAGTATGGATCCCCGGGGAACACCCCTATTCCCTGCTATTGGTATGTTCCCAACATAATTGGCTTGAATCACCACTATGATTTGTTCCTCATAATCCATAGACATGCAGTTAAATATCGTAGCCTGGTCTATCAAGTTTTATATTGATGTTGCCTTGTAAGATCAAGGGTGTGTAGCTTGCCTGACCAAGAATTTATTTAAGAGTTTCTTTCCCCAAAATTTCAGGCAGAGGGAATGAAATCAATTGTCCGGTGATTGGCTCCCTGAAAAGTGCATTAAGTATCCCTCACCCTGTTAGATCATTGCAGACTATGGATTATAGCAGGAGCATACTTTGTCTGATGTTATTTGCAGGAAGTATGTTGTATGGTTCTGTTACGTGCATAACATTCTAAAGTAGTGGCCCATTTTAAGCGAATGCATTGAATTGTTATAATCAGATTTCTGTGAGGAAACACTGGAAGTGAATACCCCATTTCAGTTTGTTAGCAATATATCGAAGAGGGGATGAATGTTAGTAAGAAATATTAGCTCTAATATGTTTAAAGAACTAATATGAATAAACTTAAAAATAAACATAAAATAATAATATTCACATGAGTTTGAACAGCTGATATTGCAACATAAGCTTTCACTCAGTTCTCAAAAACATTTAATACCATAAAAAATAAAAATCCACTTTTAACTGATATACTGTCTTAATAGATTGCCTCTATATTTTGTGAATATGTATAGAACCATTCTGCAAGGAAGTTTGCTGTGGACATAAACAGGCAAAAACTGTAGCTTTGTTATTGCCTTGTAGAAAACAGACAGACAATAAGGTTCATGAGTGGAGTATTGCTCATAAATGGGAACAAGTGATTATGTCAGACAGATAAAATAAAAACAACTATATGATTAGCAATATCACTTTTGCCTTGTCAGGATTTGAACTGGAACAGCTGCAAAATATCCTTTGCTGCTCTGAGCTGCCAATGTGGTGATAAGCCAAGTGAGATTTCCGAGCCAATTATACTGGGAACTGGGTGTACTCCAAAACTTCCTCTGATGTAATGGTACCATTCATCTTCAGCAGAAATTAAAATTTTGGATCATCGCATTTAACCTTTATTTGATCATACCAAGGGGACGAGAACTGAAAAAAAGATAATTATTAGTAGTCATTTGAGATGGGAAATGGCTATTTCCCATCTTAAAGTATGTCAAGATGGGCTCTAGACCTCACAGTATTTCTTATTATGACCTTGTGTCTTATTGTTTACCGGTACTACACTTTCTCTGCAACTTTAACAGTATATTCTGGACTTCCATGTTGTTTTATCTGAAAATACTTTTGTAGTGAATTGATCTGTATGAATGGCATGCAAGCCAACCTCTTCACTGTACCTCAGTACAAGTGATGAGAATAAACCAATTTGCCATTTGTTACTATGTCACCACAATCAAATTGTCTGGATCATTGCTAAACTCTTCCCTAATTTGCTGCACCGAGGGTGTGATTGTTTAATATAACCAGCCCATTCTGTATAAGGTAACTTCAGTTGTTGCAGGAGGGTGGTTACATGTTCCTTGTCTGAACAAAAGGAAAACTATGGCTGCACCTCTCCTGATTATATGTGAACAACTCTGAGGTGCTGTTAAAGCTCAGCCTTAGTTATTGTATTTATTATCACAGAAGCCAGAACTTGTTATGGTTACACATGGATAACCACTTCTTGAATTCAATAAATTTAAAATCATAAAGGATCTAGGTAGAGGGAAACCATTTCCATTGGCAGAATGATCAAGAGCTAGATGATGTAGATTAGAATGAAGCTAATGGCAAAACAACTGATATAAGGAAAGATGATCTTGTATAGTGAGTGGTAAGGTTAACAAATGCAGTGCCAGGAGGAGGCAGTTTTAATCATGGTATTCAAATGAGAAGTGGGGCCAGGTATATTTCTCCTTCATATAGAACTTTCCCTCATGGGTCAAATGACTTCGGTCTCTGTCGTGACTGTTCAATGTTTCTGTAATTTGGGTGGTATACCTATCTAGTCCTGATTTCATCTTTCCCAATGCAACAGCAAAATACATTTATGTGGTCCTGATGAAGGGTCTCAGCATCTTTCTATAGATGTTGCCTGACTTCCCGAGTTCATCCAGTATTTTGTGTGTGTTCCTCTGGATTTCCAGCATCTGCAGAACCTCTTGTATTTATGCATTTATGTGCAACTTCTAATGTAGTTGCTCTCCACGAGGTGCTTCTGAAATGTGCAATCAGCTTTGAGCCAGCTTGAATTATTAGGTACGGTGGATTTCAGAAGAGTCTTAATGCAGCAGGGGAGAAAGAGGGAGAGAAAGAAGTGGAAAACAGTGAGGTGCAGAAACATTACTGAGTATGTGGTCTGTGTAGCTGAAGGCAAGTTCTTGCAATGGTGAGAAATAGAGTTTTCAAGACTACATTCTAGATTTGGCAGATGTCTTCATAATTTCAGAAATGAGGCATAACCTCAGTGCAATATTTTTCAAAATCATTTCAATAAAACTAAGAATATGTATGCATATGCTTTAAATAAATGTTCCTTTGTATTATTTTGAAAACGTATATGTTTCATAAAATTAGAGGCCAAGGAGTAGGACAAAACAGATGACGTGGATAGGGTAAGGTTTTAATGCTCCCTGGATTGTGCATTTTGTCGCAACAGAGAAAATCTGATTTTCATTAAGTTGACTTTAAAGATTGCCAGATAAATGGGCTTCAACGCAATATGTGACTGGGCTAATTATATTGGATGCTGAAGTCTGTCACTGTGAAACAGACGTACAAAATACACGAGTACTGAGATACTCCAAGACGAAATATGACTAAAAAATGCTATAGGTAGAATAAATCATGGTCTGGCTGTATCTAGTTTGTGTTTATTATTTAAGAGACTTAAATCCTTCAGACCAGATCTTTAGTTTAGAAAAGAATTAGATAATAACAACACACATAAAATGCTGGAAGATCACAGCAAGTCAAGCAACATCTAAGGAGGGGAATAAGTTATCTTTCCCTAGAGTTAATTTCCTTTTCATTTTTGAAAAAAGGAGTGGAGCCACCATTTTGAAGGACATACATTTTGTTTCTAATGGTACGATAATCAATTTAACTGAAGTTTTAAGATGCATAATTTTTGTATACTAAATCAAACATACAATTAAACAGATTGCATGATGTATGATTTTTGCATAATCTCAAATGCTTTTGTAAAAATAATGTGTTAGGTTGTCATTACAGACCCTGAAGCAATCTTTGAAGCAGGTGTCTTATTTATATGTGTATTATCTATGACAGTAGTCTTGATGTTCTTACTTATAATCAACATTAAAATTTTAGTCATAGGAATACAAGAACAGATGAACAAGAAGGCCATTCAGCCACTGGGTTGCTCTGATTTTGGACATAGTTGATCTGACTATAACCTCAAATCTGGATCATATTGACATTTGGTAACCTGCCATCTCCTTCCATCTTCCATTAACAATCTAATTCTGCCTTAAAACATTCAAAGCCCCTTTTTCTTCCATTTAGAATCATAAAGCTGTACAGCACAGAAACTGGCCCTTTAGCCCATCTACACTAATCCCATTAAAATAATTGTGTATAATTATTTTTGAGTCCACCACCACCACCTCTGGCAGCATTTTCCAGATATAAACCATTCTGAAAAAATAATGATCTCTCAGATCCCTTTAAAGCTTTCTCCGTTCATCTTAAAACTAAGCCTTCTAGATTTTGATACCTGGACTATAAGGAAAAAAATTGGCTATCTACACCACTTATATATCTCAGAACTTTACATACTTCTATCTGTTCACTCCTCATCTTCCTTTGATCTAGGGAAAGAAAATAAGCCCATCCTATCCAGTCAAAGGGAATTACAAAGGTTCATAACCGAATGAGAGAAGAATTTCACCATATTTCTGTGCTAAATGGGTAACCCTTTATTTTTAAACGGTGATATCTTGTTTTGAGATTCTCACACAAATTGAAATGTTCTCTCCATGTCCACTATCAAGATCTTACACTTAATGACTACCTTATTAGGTACCTCCTGTACCTAATAAAATGGCCACCAAGTGTATGATCGTGGTCTTCTGCTGCTGTAGCTATTTACTTCAAGGTTTGGTGTATTGTGTGTTCAGACATGCTCTTCCATACTTCACTGTTCTAATGTGTGATTATTCAAGTTATTGTTACTTTCTTGTCAACTTGAAGCAATCTGGCCATTCTCCTCTGAGCAATCTCATTAACAAAATGTTTTGTCCATAGAACTGCCGCTTACTGGATGATTTTTGTTTTGTGCAGCAATCTCTGTAAACTATAGAAACTGTTGTGTGTGAAAATACCAGGAGATCAGCATTTTCTGAGACACTCAACCCACCCCATCTGGCACTAACAATTATTCAACAGTCAAAGTTACTTACATCACATTTATTCCCACATTCTGATGTTTTGTCTGAACAGCAACTGAACCACTTGACCATGTTTGCTTGCTTTTATGCATTGAGTTGCTGCCACATGATTAGCTGATTAGATATTTTCATTGATGAACAGGTGTCAATGCTTCAATCAAGTTACCTTTCAGTCGTCTAAACTCCAGAAGATAAAACACCCTTTCCAATTTTTCTACCTAGGACAAAACATCCATTAGAGATATTGGTTTAGTGGACGTTAATTGAGATGGTTCCAACACAGTATTGGTCTCGTCAATGCCCTATGCATTATCCCCTTTTGTATTTCATTCCCCTATCAATAAATGAATACAAACTGTCACCTTCCTGACGTACTAGATGTGAACAAATCATGTATTCAGAACTCTGTAGTCCCTCAGCATTTGAGTAATATGTTCTTTTATCTTTCCTGTTGAAATGGACTATCTCATATTTTCCCCACATCATTCTCAATTTGCTGATTCTTTAGTCATTCAATTAACCAATTTATATCCCTTTTTAACCGCCTATGTATTCTTCACTTTCCTACTAGTCAACAAAGTCTATTTAGGTTCAAGTAGTTGGCTGCTGGTATTACCTTAGCTTGTACCCCTAAACTTGAACTTTCAAATCTGTCAGTAATTTTGTGAAATCTGCCATGTTTTGGTTTCCTTGCATTCTTCAAAGGTCAGGTTGTATTATGAGTTGAGGATCCATGACTTGAGTTTGTAAGACAAGGTTTAAAACTACAACTACTGAGACTATTAATTCTTGACACGTGCTTTTAGACTTGCTGCCAATCTTTAGTCCCTTATTTCAGACTTTCACCCTCTGTAGTGTTTTGCTTCTGACTGCTTGCTAAATTAACAATATTAACCTGAGTGAGACTTGTGATTTAAAAAAAATACAAAATATTCAAATGCACTTTTGATTTCAATAATTCATGATCAACACACTTGAAGGAAATTGGCAGCAATAGGAGAAAAATTCTAATTCAGTGCAGTAAATTGATCCTGGTTTCCCTTTTCATTTCATGATTTTTTTTTCGTTTGGCTATCAAATACAATTTGCAGATACAATAGGCTCTTTTAAGAGACTCCTGGATATGTACATGGAGCTTAGAAAAAAATAGAGGGCTATGGGTAACCCTGGTTAATTTCTGAAGTAAGTACACGTTCGGCACAGCATTAGGGTCTGTATTGTGCTGTAGGTTTTCTATGTTTCTGCTAAATATTTCCATGGAAATTAACTGGCTTTAAAGTTCAATGTGATCTTCCTCACCACTTTTTCTGCCACCATCTCATAAGACTAGTGGATTGTGTGAAAATAATGAAAAATAGTTATACTACCTTTAAATAGTGAACAGCTATTATGTTGGTGTAAGGTTGGAGTTTTGGTCCTTCATCAATAGTAATGAAGATACTGAAATAAGTGGTGATCCCTGGGATAACAATGTGAACATAAATATACTGCTAATCTAGTCTTCAGCAACATTACTGCCTCATGTTACCTTTATGTAGGATTATAGATTAACCATCTGGAAAAGGTTGATTTGTTTTGACCATAAGATACAAAAGCAGAATTAGACCATTTGGCCCTTTGAGTCTGTTCTGCCATTTCATCATGGCTGATCCATTTTCCCTCCCAGTCCCAATCTCCTGTCTTCTCCCCTTCTTGCTCTTTGCCTCCTGCCAATCAGCCTTTGCTTTATCCATGCTAGAATCTTTCCTGTAATACTATGGGCTTGTATCTTGTTAAGCAGTCTCAAGTGTGGCACCTTGTCAAAGGCCTTCTGAAAATCCAAGTACGCAACATCAACCAATTTTCCTTTGTCTATCCTGCTTGTTACTGCTTCAGAGAATTCCAACAGATATATGTAATGCAAGATTTTCTCTTGAGGAAACCATGCTGACTACAGCCAATTTTATCATGTGCCTCCAAGTACACTGAGACCTCATCCTCAATAATACACTCCAACACCTACCCAATCACTGAGGTCAGACTAACTGGCCTATAGTTTCTTTCTGCCTCTCACTTCTTGATGAGTGGAGTGACATTTGCAATTTTCCAGTCTACTGGAACCATTGCAGAATATATTGGTTCTTGAAAGATCATTACTAATACAGCCACGATTTCTTTAGCCTCTTCTTTCAGAACTCTGGGGTGAACCGCCATCTGGTCAAGGTAACCTTGCAATTTCCCTAAGAGCCTGCTCTCTAGTTTCTGTGCTGAACCACTTAGCTAGATTTTTATTTTATGTTTATGCTAATTAAGGCCATAAGACCATAAAGCATCAAGGCATGGGAGAAGAATTAGGCGAGTCAGTCCATCCAGTCTACTCTGCCATTAGCTGATATCAAAGTAAATTTATTATCAAAGATTCATTTTCTTGCAGTAGTTTAAAGGAAAAGTAAAGAAGTACAGTAGAATATGAAAAATTACATAAAGATAGATAAACATTTAATATGCAAAAGACAAACTGCAAGTAAAATAATAATAGTGAGAACATAAGTTATAAAGAGTCTTTTGAAAGTGAGTCTGTCGGCCGAAGAATCAGTTCAGGGTTATGGTGTGTGAGTTATAGTTATGGTTCAGGAGCTTGATGATTTACAGTAATAATTGGTACTGAATTTGCTGCTTTCTTTTGAGAGAGCTCTATGTAAATGGACGCAATAGTTGGGGCATTTTTTGCCTGTAATGATCTGGGTTGTAACCACCTTGTAGTTTTTTCCATTCTTGGACACTGGTGTTTCCATACCAGGCCATGATGCAACCAGGTTGGATGCTTTCCATTATGCATCTACAAAAGTCTGTCAAAGTTTTGGGTAACATGCCAAATCCAAACAAACGTCTCAGAAAATAGAGATCCTGTCATGCCCTTCTTAATGATGACATTAATGTGCTGATCCCAGGATGGATTCTCTGATATAACGCTAAGGAATTTAAAGCTACAGACACTCTCCACTGACAGTCCCTAATGAGGACTGGTTCATGGAGCTCCAGCTTTCCCCTTGGAGTTGATAATCAGTTCTTTGGTTCTGTTGATGTTAAAGCACTACTCAACCAGATTTTCAGTGTCTCTCCACATCCAAATGTGGTGCTACAGTATTGTAGTGGTTAGTGCAACTCTAGTAGAGTGTTAGCTGTAAGATAGAAACATAGGAAACCTACAGCACAATACAGGCCCTTCGGCCCACAAAGTTGTGCCAAACATGTCACTACCTTAGAAATTACTAGGCTTACCTATAGCCCTCTATTTTACTAAGCTCCATGTACTTATTCAAAAGTCTCTTAAAAGACCCTATCGTATCTGCCTCCACCACCATTGCCGGCAGCCAATTCCACGCACTCACCACTCTGAGTAAAAAAATTTAACCTTGACATCTCCTCTGTACCTACTCCCCATCACCTTAAACCTGTGCCCTCTTGTGGCAGCCATTTCAGCCCCGGGGAAAAAGCCTCTGACTATCCATACTATCAAAGCCTCTCATCATCTTATACACCTCTATCGGGTCACCTCTCATTCTTTGTTGCTCCAAGGAGAAAAGGCTGAGTTCACTCAACCTATTCTCATAAGGCATGCCCCCCAGTCCAGGCAACATCCAGGCAAGATGAGTGTCTGATTCCAACTGTTGTTTGTAAGAAGCTTGTACATTTTCCACATGACTGTAAGGGTTTTCTCCAGGTGCTTTGCTTTTAAAGTTCAAAGCAAGTTTATTATCAAAGTACATATCTGTCACCATATGCAACCCTGAGATTAATTTTCTTGTGGGCATTTATATAAATACAAAGAAACACACAAAAAAACAAGCAAAATCATAATGAATATTTAAGCAATAAATCATGAGATCATGAGATGGAAAGTTCTTGAAAGTGAGTCCATAGGTGGTGGGTTCCTCCCACATTCGAATGATGTATGGTTAGGGTTAGTGCGTTGTGGACATGTTATTATTGACACTGGAAGCTTGGCGACGCTTGGAAGACTGATCAGCACAATCCTTGCTGATTTGATTTGATGCAAAAGACACACTACTTGATACACATGTGACCAATAAAGCTAATCTAATCTTTTAAAATTTCTTTCAACCCCATTCTCCTGCCTTCTCCCTGTAACCTTCGATGTCCTTACAAATCAAGAACCTATCAACCAGGGATCGTTTTCTTAAAGCTCTTGATACTCTCCAATACCAGCATCTTTTATTACTTTTCGGGGCCTAAAGCTGTTGACAATATTCCGCTAATGATCTGGCCAATGTCTTTATAAAAGCTTCAGCATTACGTCCTTATTTTTTATGTTCTAGCCCTGTGGAAATGAATACTAAATTGCATTTGCCTTCCTTATTGCTGACTCAGCCTGCATGTTAACCTTTAGGGAATCTTACACCAGGACTCCCAAGTCCCTTTGAACCTCTCATTTCGGAATTTGCTTCCCATTTAGAAAATGGAATTACTCATACCAAAGTGCATGACCATAAAATTTACTACACTGAATTTTATTTGGTGGTACTTTGCATGTTCCCCTAATCTACCCAAGTCCTTGCTTCCTCAACACCACCTGCCCCTCTTCCAATCTTTGTATCATCTACATTCTTGATCAAAAAGCCATCCATTCCGTCATCCAGATCATTAATATATAAAGTGAAAAGTAATGGACCCAACCCTGACCCCTGCGGAATGCCACTAGTCACCAGCAGACAACCAGGAAAGAAGCTTTTTATTGCCAGTCAGTTATATTCTGACCATGTCTGTATCTTTCTTGTAATACCATCTAGTTTAGCAGCCTTGTGTGGCACTTATCAAAGGCCTACTGAAAATCCAAGTAAAGAACATTCACTGACCCACCTTTATCTACCCTACTTGTTGTGTGAACTACGGCGTAACTCACAATTTGGTAATCTATTTTCTACATGGTATTGACTATCGTACACAACTATGGAGTATGATTTGTGATATCTTGCATGGATTTAAATATAGTAGTATCTAATTGTAACATTTCCCAGCTTGTTAAGGTGTTTACTTTTACTCCTGGAAAAGCAGTCTGCTTTTCTTCACTGCCAACATATAAAATTGGTGAGATCGTCGAAAATTTTACTGATGTTTAAATTCCATTTTGTAGTCCTCTATCTTTGTTAATCTGGCCATGTGCTGCGAATCCCACTGACTCAGTTATATTAGGCTGTACACCAACAATATCTTCAGATGCATGTTTTCAATTTCACCAAGCTAATTGACAAATTACATCAGTATTAATAAGGCTTATAGAATTTAGTTGGAAGTCCTCAGGTTTCCTAGGCTTCCTGAATCTTGTTAGTATTTAAAGGTATACTGCAAACGGGCAATATTTGGCAAGAAAATGATGGTAATTGATGTTGTTGCTGAAATACCAGTGAAACATTCCAATAAGCACTAGCATTTCATAGTCACTTTTGTAAGTGCTTGTGTGAAAGGCTTACTTCACAGCACTTGTACCAAAAGGAAATTTGACAAATTTGGAGATTTGTATACTTGATCATTATCTTGGAACTCTGATGTATCAGATTAGCATGAGTGCTGTTTAAGCTGTGTTACTTGGAGCCTCGGGTGAAGACTTGGGTGACTGAGAGCAGCAACAGCTGCCGTCACACTGGTGGAAGCATTACCAGATCCTGGAGAGATAGGAGCCTAATGGCAGCATATGCTGAGCTGAGTGCCAGAGATTTGATCCACACAGCTTTGTAGCCCAATAAGATAGAGAAGAATAGAAGAGGGCAGTTTTCAGAAGGATTTACCTGCCATAGTAGGTCTACAGGCAGATGGTAAACTTCCAGAACACATTAGAACAACAGTGTTTCAAGAGACTTAGTTTTGTATCAAATGAAGGTTCAGCCCTTTGACACAATTCCTATTGCTGAATTCCCAACCGTAACATGTTGCACTTTGGAGTTTCTCTTCAAGTACTGGAATTGAAACATAGGAATCAATTGTACATAGATAGTCACCCTGTTTGTTCAGATAACTGGTCAAGAAACCTGAAAATGATATGGTAGTCAGCAGCGAGATTTAAAAATGAAATGTCATTTGTGCTGTTTACCTCCCAGTGCAAGCAACCACCCTCTTAGTGCATATATTAGTTACCAAGTGTGGGGGAAATTATTTGAATATAAATAGCAACACACACACACACACACACAATGCTCAGAATGTTCCTATTAAGAGTCTTGGCCCAAAACCTTGCCTGTTTATTCCTCTCCATAGATGCTGTTTAATCTGCTGAGTTCCTCCACCATTTGTGTGTGTTGCTCAAGATTTTCAACATCTGCAGAACCTCTTGTGCTGAAATAGCCATTTTCCATTAGCTGATCTGATTGCCTGCTTTGCAGGAGTATTTCTAAACCCATATATCTCAAAGTGATGAGTTGGCTTTGATCATAGTTTAATATATCATCCACTCAATTAGCTGTCATGTCACTCAGTTATCTAGCTAACAAGCTGATCAACAACCTATTTGCTCACTCCAAGTACTTCAGTAGGCAAATTGCTGCAGTGAAAATACACCAAATTTAGGAAAAACAAGTTAATAGCAATTCTTTGGGCTATTTGATTTGATTTAAAGAATGTAATCACTGTTGATATTTTAAAATCTGCATGCTCCTTGTAGGCAAACTATTCACCATTACCAGTCAGAAGTACCTCTGCACTGTTTTTCTCTAATCCACTTGATATGTTGAGCCAAACAAGTGGTAAAAGTTTAAAGTAAGTTTATTATCAAAGTACGTATTTGTCGCCATGTACAACCCTGCGATTCACTTTCTTGCGGGCATACTCAATGAATCCATCATTAGAATAATAACCAAAATCAATGAAAGACCACACAGACTTGGGGCATTCAACCAGTGTGCAGAAGACAACAAACCGTGCAAATACACAGAACAAAAGAAATAATAATAAATAAATAAATAAGCGATAAATATCACGAACATGAGATGAAGAATCCTTGAAAGTGAGGTTATGAGTTGTGGGAATATTTCAGTGATGGGGCAAGTGAAGTTGAGTGAACTTGTCCCCTTTGGTTCAAGAGCTCGATGGTTGAGGGATAATAACTGTTCCTAAACCTAGTGGTGAGAGTCCTGAGGCTTCTGTATCTTTTTTTCTGATGGCTGCAGTGAGAATAGAGCATGACCTGTGGTGGAGATCTCTTTTGGCTCCACACATAGATTACCATTCTGATCTTTCAGAGGACCAGTTTTAGCCTTTGCAATCTTTTTGCTTGTAACATATCTGTAGAATCCCTTAGGATTTTCCTTCACCTTCTCTAGGGCAACCTTGTGCCTTCTTTTAGGCCACCTGATATCTTTCTTAATTGATCCCTTGATTCTTGTGATGTTCCAGACAAATATGTAAGCAATCCAGTTTCTTTTTTGCTCAGTTACATTATAGCCTCTGCAAATTCAGGTCCATCATTCCTAGTATTCTTTGTGTCATTCTAGCCAGTTCTGCTGTTTGTTGATACACGCTGTAACCACACAAGCTAATATTTGTGTTTAAAAGCTCAGGCAGGTAACCTGATACGTGAGGTACACGTCTAGGTACGTGAGAATCCTTGGGAATTTTTTCCCCACCTTTTGGGTGCTTTAAAATTTTAGGTTATCAATGCTCCAGTTTTAACTTCTGACCTAATAATCAATCGAAGGGCTGAATGGCCTACTCCTGCACCTATTTTCTATGTTTTCTATGTTTCTAATGTTATCCTTCATGTATGGAAGCCCTTCCTGACATCACTTTTTCAATAGAGACCCATTTATCTGCAAGTATTTGGAGGAAGGCTGTGTACAATAGTTACACAATGTTGCTAGGATGTACTGTACAAAGAACAGCTTGTCTGTGGTTTTTGGCCAAAACCTTGGACTCTTGATATTGCTGACTGTGATCCAAATGATTATTGATGATCCTTTAATATCAATTCAATGCCAGCATCCAATTTCTAAACAAAAGTGACCCAGTCCTTGGAAGTATCTTCCATGCACTGTGTTAGTTAATAATAACCTGCTATATCATTAAGCTTCAGGGCAACATATATTTTAGGTTACAATTCTATTTTCACTTTATTCCCCCTTTGTGCTTTCTTTGTGCTAGTATGCTGTTTATGCTCAAAATTACCTTTTAATAAAAAGTCCTCTTCCAATGCCAAATTACATGCTTTCCATTGTAATACTTAATGAAAAATCAAGACCCGTATTATCTTTGCTGTACTGTGAGTACAGCTTTCTTGCTCTTGGAGACAAAATTGAATTTTCAGCAGTTGCAGCACAAAATGAAACAATGCCAAAATGTATCAATTTCTTTGCTGAATTTAAAAAAAAAATGTCCATTTGAAAACCATGTCAGTGAACCCCAAGTTGTGTTCTATAATATTAATTACTAATAAACTGTATCATTTCTATTTTTGTTTTTCTTACTTTTCCTCTAACACCTAAGTGCACATACACTTGTGCATCCACACACACAACCACCCCCCCCCCCCCCACACTCCTCTCTTTGAGACAACTTATGTGGACCTACACTGAGGAAATTTAACGGTACTGCAATTTCCACTACACAACTAAAGTGTGGAATTATGTAAGCACTTTAGCTTCTACTTGAGGATTTGACAAGTTCCTCTTGCTTCATATTTTCATCTTTTCAGCTGCTGTGGGAAATACTCTGACAGGCTAGTAAATATGCTGCTTCTGCCTCAATATGCTTAACAAGTTGTCACTCACTAAAAACCCATCCAGTTCTACAAGACATTGCTTATACACTTCAAAAAAAAACCCTAAATGACCGCAGTAATGATTTTGTGTGTTTTTGTTAACAGATAATATCAGGAGAATGCTACCGGATCCATTACATGAAGGAACATTCCAAGTCTTTTATCCGCAACCCATATGTAGCTGCTCTGTATAGACAAGTCGGCTGCTTCATCTTTGGCTGCGCTATAAGCCAGTCCTTTACTGACATTGCAAAAGTATCTGTCGGTCGCCTGAGGCCACACTTTCTAGATATTTGCAATCCAAATTTTTCAATGATCAACTGTTCCCTGGGTTACATTGAGAACTTCGAATGCAGAGGCAATGAAAGCAAGGTTCAGGAAGCAAGGTGATTTTTTTTTGCTTAATAAGATATGGAATAGAACCATAAGTAATATTATCATGATGCTGCCATACATGTATCTTTTTTCTCCCCCTCCCCCTACCTAACCCCCGCAAAAGGTACAGAGGGTGAAATTGTTCTCTGCTACCAAAGCTAGATCAGCTGATATTGAAATGTCCATTTTACATCTGCTGAATTGTACTGATGGAGTATGGGGTGTGAGACAGATTGCCAAACATTCCTTAGATGGTACAGTTTAAAAAATGTGCTGTAATTTTATGTAAACTTATTGGAACAGTGTTTAAAATGTAATAAAACTATTGAGTATACAGAATCTACTGATTATAATTCATGTTCACTGTTATTGCCACATATCACTGATACATTGACTAAAATTTGAATTCCTATTAATTTTAAATGAAAATTGTGCAGCTTAATTGTTGAGCAGTGTAAACTTTTGGGATTGTATTACATTTTTCTCCTGATTGACAAAGGTACCCTCCCACTGCATTTGGTTTCTTCTGCATCCTGAACCTCCTTTCACCCTAATTTTGGTCCCAGTGCCTTCAGCTGCCTAGATATTCAACACAGGAATTTCTTCCACAATCTTCTCAACTTCATGCCTTTTGTGCCATCACTTCAACTACATTTTTGATTACCCTCTCCCCTTTATTTTGTACAATTGCATTATCTTTTTATTGACATCATTACTCGTGTGAAATATTCTGGTAATTTTTTTTGTGTTTAGCATTTCCTACAAATTTAAATTATAAATATATGCTCCTGGTTTAATAACTGAGCTTGTTCAAAGAGCAGCTAAATCTGGTGTGAGCAGAGCACAGGCATGCTTCCTATAAATTTTCGTCTATTTTGTGTAAGGATAGAAGATCACAATGCCTGCAGTGCATTTAGGAGAAAAGTCCATAAAACTTAGAAGCAGAATTGGACCATTTAGTCCACTGAATCTGCTCTGCTATTTCATCATGGCTGATCCCGAATCTCATTCAACCCCATACATCTGCCCTCTCCCCATATCCCTTGATGCCCCAACCAATCAGGAATCTATCAACTTCTGCTTTAAATATGCATACAGACTTGGCCTCCACCACAGTCTGTGGCAGAGCTTTCCACAGATTCACCACTCCTTGGCTAAAAGAAATTCCTTCTGACTTCCATTCTAAAAGGTCGCCCCTCAATTTTGTGGCTGTGCTCTCTAGTTCTGGATACCCCCACCACAGGAAACATCCTCTCCACATCCAACTTATCTAGTCCTTTCAACATTTGGTAGGTTTCAATGAGATCCCAATGCATTCTTTTAAATTCCAGGGAGTACAGGCCTTAAAGCTGCCAAACACTCCTCACGTGTTAACCCCTTAATTCCCAGAATCATCCTCATGAACTTCCTCTGGACTCTCTTCAATGACAACACATCCTTTCTGAGATAAGGGGTCCAAAACTGTTGATGATACTCCAAGTGCGGACTGACCAGTGTCTTCTAAAGCTTCAGCATGACTTCCTTGGTTTTATATTCCGTTCCACTGAAGCACCTTAACCTATAAAGTGTTGTGCCTCAGCCTAAGTGCTACACCTGCCCATACACCTCCTCCCTCACCTCCATTCAGGGCCCCAAACCGTCCTTCCAGGTGAGGCAACACGTCACCTGCAAATTCGCCAGGGTCGTCTGTTGTGTCTGGTGCTCCCAATGTGACCTCAAATACTGGGTGTCACCTATCGTAAGTTGGGGGACCCCTTTGTCAAGTACCTCAGTGCCATCTATCATAAGTGGAACTTCCTGGTGTAAAAACATTAATATTCTGATTGCCGTTCCTGTTCTGACATGTTGGTCCACAGTCTCCTCTTTTGCCATGATGAGGCCACCTTCAGGGTGGAGGAGCAACACCTTATATTCTGTTTGGTTACCCTCCAACTGGATGGCATGAGTATTGATTTCTTCTGGTTTAAAAAAAAATCCCTCACTCCTTCCTCTATCCCACACTCTGACTTTTTACCTCACCTAACTATGACTTCCTCCTGGGTCCACTCCTCCTTCCCTTTCTCCTATGGTCCACTCTCCTCTCCTATCAGATTGCTTCTTCTCCAGTTCTTGTTCTTTCCCACCCACCCAGTTTCACCTTTCACCTTCCAGCTCACCTCTTTCCCCTTTTTATTCTGCCATCTTCCCCCTTCCTTCTCAGTCTTGGAAAAGGGTCTTGGCATGAAATAGCAACTATTTATTCATTTTCATAAATGCTACCTGACCTGTTGAGTTCCTCCAACATGTTATGCGTGTTGCTTCAATATTGGGTGGTTGTTTCTTATTGGAGCCACATAAGCCCTAGGATAGAATCACAGAATTCTAGACAGTTACAGGTTAAAGGAGGCTATTCAGGCAATTTAGTTCAAACTAACTTAATGCATGAGCAGCTGAGCAGGTATCAATTTCTCACCCTCTTCCCTTACACCTCACTTTTGTTTCTTATGTTTTTTCATTCAGTTAATTTTTTGAATACTACAGACTAATCTGCTTCAACACTGACAGGGTCTCCCAAATTCTAAATAATCACTGCTTATTGGAAATTTCTTCTCTTGTCACTTTCGGTTTTTGTACAAAAAATATCTTATGCCCTCTGGTTGATAAGTCATCTTCCATTGGGAACAATTTCTCTCTTTCTACTCTGTATAGACACTTAATAATTTTAAATATCACACTCACATCCCGTAGTATGTTACAAGAGGAATGCTACCAAGGTCTCCAGTCCATCCATACAACAAAAATACCTCCCCCATATTATCATAACGAGTCTTAACTGCATCTGTTCTAAAACACTCAAATCTTTTACAGAGTGATGGCCAAAACCAGACACTGTTCTCCAGATGTGTCCAAGCCAGTGATTTATAAAGCATCATCATAGTTTCCTTGCTCTTGTATTCTATGTGGTTGGAACATAAAGTGGCAAACCCTGTAGGTTTTTTGTAAAGTTACGTTAACCGCCTGCTACTGCTACTTCCAATGATTTTCGCATATTCATTCCCATCCTTCTTACTGACAAAACAGTTTTTTCAATTCGTAGCATTGAATTTTATTTGCTGAGTCCATCCATTCTCTTTATTCTCTCTTGTATAGTTATGCTCTTCACAGTTCGATGTACTCTTCATCACAAATTTGAAAATTGTGTCCAAGTCCATAAGGAAGGTGTATTCCCGTGGGTTTCTAGTTGATGACAAACCTTTTGAAAGTCCATATATACTACATCTACCATATTTTGCTCATCAACCACCTCTGTCATCTCATTAAAAATCTCCATCAGGTCACTCGAGCATGTTGTGCCTTTACAAAGAATGTGGTTTTCCTAATCAGTTTATACTTATCTGCACAATGTATAATTTTTGTCCTTGAGTGTAATTTATAGGAGTTCTCCCACTACCTATCTTAGATTGACTGGTCCGATGTTTCAGTGTTTGTCATTCTACCCTTTTACGTTATATTTATGAGTTCCAGATGTTGAAACTAAAGACCAATAGCTGCTCAACTTCGACCACTGCTTCCCTCAGCAGCGAAGAGTGCTGTAGTCTGGACCAGATCATTTATCCACTACAAATATTTGTAAATGTCAGAGATCTACTTACTGTGTGTATAGTGGGTTCATTAGTAAATAATGCATTATTATAAAGCCATGTTCAAATATTCTTACATATATCTAAACACAAGAACAGCGTAGAAGTGGGAGTAGGCTGCTAGCCTTACAGTGTAGTAAGATTCTGACTGACCTGTTTTGGCTTCAACTCCTTTTCTGAACCAATCCTGATCCTGCAGTTACAGATTTATATATCAGTATCACTTATCTACCTATTCCAGCATGCCAGAGGCTATTCATCATTTTTTAAAAAAAACTATCTTAATCCCAAGTACTTCTTATTATAAAGCCCCTTCTAGCATCTGAGACAGAATTCCAGAGATTCAACACAGGAATTTCTCTACACTTCAGCCATGAGTAATTAGTCCTTTATTTTGTATCTATGTACCCTTTTCATAATTCTTCCACTTGTGGAAACATCTTAACATCTATCTTGTAAAATCCCTCTTGGGTCTTGTATGTTTGAATAAAGTCACTTTTTTTTAAACTCCAAACCCAATGTGTCTACCCTCTCTTGTTAGGTCAGCCCTCTCACCCCCAGAATTAGCCTAGTGATTTTCCTTTGGACTGTTTCTAATGATACTATTGCACAATTCTTTACAGAGAAACTGATTTTGTGTAGACAACTCCTATGGGAATGTACACTCTTTGCATTGTATTTATAGCAAAACTAACGTAAATAGAGTGGGATTCCCTCCATGTAATTTATACTTTGGATAAGTAAAGATTTTGCTATGTAATTGAGCCCATGTTGCACGAAAGGGCCTGATAATTAAAGAATTCTTATGGCTTGTTTTGCAGGAAGTCGTTCTTCTCAGGACATGCCTCGTTCTCATTATACACCATGTTGTATTTGGCAGTAAGTGACTTAATATTTCATTTGCCGTTCTTCAGTCCCTATCAAAGGTTATAAATTTCTTTAAGCATCCATTTTGTTGAAGGTTGAATGTAGTTCAAATCTAGTTTCTTTTTGGTAGCTTCAATCGTATTTTGATCACAAGTAAATGGCACTGGATGGCTAGAGGTTGCCAACCATCATCGCCACGTACTGTTGGCATTTTGATAATGATGAGAGTGTGTGTCTCTGAGATGTGTCACAAAATATTTACTACAAATGAGTCGTTCCCTTCAATATGTTCACTCATGCTGGCACTTATGCTTTACGTGGCTCTCCTCATAGTTGGCCCAGAGCCTTGCAGCGTTATCAGTAAGTCTGGGGTTCGATTATAGCCCCTGTCTGTAAGGAGTATGTACATTCTCACCGTGACTGCATGGGTTATGTCTGGCTGTTCCAGTTTCCTCCCATATTTCGTAGTCATACAGTAAGATTAATGAGTTATGAGAATGGTTATATTGGTGCTAGAAGCATGGCGGCACATGTGGGCTGCCCATCACAAACCTTACTGATCTGATTTGATACAAATGACATGCTTTATTGTATATTTTAATGTACATGTGAAAAAATAAAGAATTTTTTTCTTCTTATCTCTTTTTATCTCATCAATTTATCCTCAAATTCCTATTTCTCTTTGTGTTTTTCCTAGGTCTCGCTTGTCTCAAAAGCTTCTAGTGAGACCTAACCTCTGTGCATAAAGACATTTCTAGTGAATCACCATGGTCATCGTATAAATGGCCTTTGCTTCTGGTGTCACCTGCGCTGGGTGGGCTATCTGCTGTTTGACATTTATCCCAGTAGGATGCATGTGATTTATTTGGTTCTCATCTGTTCCCACTTCCAACTGAGATGGCAGAGGATGACAAACTCTCTTCTGCATCAGTCAGAGAGTAAATGTCAGGCATGACTGGTCCTTTCCACTTCAAGCTCTAGTGTCATATTCCTGTTTTATTTAATTATCTTCTTCCTTGTATGGACTTTGTAAAATCCAGCTGTTCAGGAAGAGCATCTTGCTGTGTTTTGTTCCCTGTAGCACAGCTTCTCAATCACAATGAGTTGAGCTCTGTTGTGGTAAAATTTATGTGTTGTAAGATTGAAGCAATGGGTTGTTATGTGTAGCTCAAGTACTGGGATCCTAGATGTGCTATTTATGTACCTGTCAGTGAACAACATAATAACTTTAACAAAACATCCAACAAGCTTATTCTCTGGGTTTTAGATGTTATTAGTAACTCGTAAGGGATACAGTAATTTTGAGTATTTAATCAGCAGTGGACTGCATAATAAACAGATATTATAGAGACGCAAGATAGACTGCAGAGGTCGCAGAGGGAGATGTTGGTTGAGTTCCAGGGTAAACACTAAGTTACAGAGGACAAGAATGCATTAGCCACAGAAGGGACTTGTATTACTGAGGGGAAAGTAAACCAAAAATGAACTTTGAGAAGTTGCTGACAGTTCTGGATTCATAATCTGCTCATAGTTCTCAAATGAAAATCTGTCTCTGGAACAGCATGGCTTGCCATATAAAATGGTGAGGGGAGGGCACAGAGTGAAAAAGGTTCAGGTACATTCAAACAAGTGATCAAAATGGAGAACTTCCTTGAGTAATATTATGTTTCGCCTGCAGGGTGGATTACCTCATCTGTCCTAATTACTTTGTTTTCCATATCTTTGAGGTTCATTGAGCCTCAATAGATTTTACATTCCTTTCTGCCTGCAGCGTACATGTTCGGATCTGTCTTTGTATTGCCAGTTCAAAGAATTTCTTTGAGGAATGGCACTCTTTAAATCATTACTCGATGATTCTGTATATGTGAACCCCTATACCTGCTGAAAAAGATCCTTAATCTGTTATATTACAACCAGACAAAATTGTCTTGACACCTCGGGAAACAATTCTAACTTTCCTTAAGTCTTTTTGGTTTTTTTAAAATTTGTTTTGCATGCAACAAAGTGCATTCAAATCCTAGTTTCATTTTGTCTTTATCTTTAACAATGGACAAACCCAGACTAATGAAAGTACTCAATACCATGACTAACCAGTTGAACTCATTGGTTTCTAACCTATCTTTTGTTTGTGGACTCATAAAGCACTAAAACACAGAAGCAGGCCCTTCAACTTATCTAGTCGATGCCAAAATGTTATTCTGTCTGCCTTGTCCCATTAACTGGTGCCTTGGTCATCCATACCCCTCCTACATGTACTTATCCAGACTTCTCTTAAATGTTACAAATGAACCTGCATCTACCACTTCTGCTGGCAGCTTGTTTCACACTTGCACACTCTCAGAGTGAAGAAGTTCCCCTTCAGGTTTCCCATAAATATTTCTCCTTTCACCTTTAACCTATTTCAATCGTAGCCAGTCTCAGTGGAAAAAGCCTGCTTGCATTTATGCTTTCTATACTCCTCAGAATTTTGTATACCTCTGTCAAAATTTCCTCTCATTTTCCTATGCTCCAGGGAATAATGTCCTAACCTATTCAACCTTTCCGTACAACTCTGGTCCTCAAATCCTGGCTATGTACTTGTAAATTCCTGTACTCTTTCAATCTTATTGATATTTTACCTGTAAGTAGGTGACTAGAACTATATACAGTATCCCAAAATTGGCTTCACCAACATCTCGTACAATTTCAACATAACATTCCAATTCTTATACTCACTATTATAATTCAAGGCGGCCAATGTGCCAAGAGCACTTTTTGTATCCCATCTACCTGAGATGTCACCTTCAAGGAATTTTGGATCAGTATTCCTAGATCCCTTTGTTCTACCACTCTCCTCAGTGCCCTGGTCACTGTTTAAATTGTTCCCTGGTTTGTCCCCCCAAAATACAACACCTCACACTTGCCTACCATCTTTCAGTGCATTTTTCTAGCTGGTCCAGATCCTCCTTCAAGCTTTAATAGTGTTTTTCACTCTCCACTATGCCCCCCCCACCCCACCCCACCCCCCCCCCCCCCGTCTTGGTGTCACCTGCGAATTAGCTGATCTAGGTTACCACATTATTCAAGATAGGTTAGCCTCTTTTCCTGTAAAGAGAATGAAATAATTGTTACTCCAGATCCGATGCAACACAAAAAATAAACCCCACAAAAGATAAAGAACACAATACAGTAGCAGTACTAAAAAAACACACACACATTTTAGCCTTGACTGACAAATAGAACTGCAGGCCACAAATGTACGTTATTTATTAGAATGGTATTTGGACTAAGCTGGGTCTATATCACAGTCCTCTGAAATTGTTGTGATGAAATAAAGTGTCATTAAAATGATTAAACGTTCAGTTTCTTTAAATATGTTACAAAATTTCTGTGTGGCATTTTTTTTTTGTAGCTTGAATTTTCCGAATGAATGTTTTTTTTCTTTTATTTAAAATAATCCTTACCACATAAAATTCCCTTAAGGCTCAAATCTGTTAAACAGAATTAGCCAAGTACAGTTGTAAGCTTAACTGTTTTCCCTTTATGATGAGAGGTTAAAGATTACTGGAATGTTGAAAAAAAATGTTTGACCCTACCTCCCGATTCAGTTTTCTGATGCTGCCCAGATACTGGGCTTCACGTGGCTTGATTTATGATGCTTTTCAAATTGGGGTCAGTCTCTTGCCAGTTTCAGAGCAATGACATTGCAATAACTCAACTGCCTTCTCTCATTATAATATGTTTTAATGCATAGTAGCTTGGAGATTTTAAGCAATAGAAGCATTTTTCCAAGACCGCAGCAATAAAATGGTCAATTGTTCTTGAAAAGTGCTTTTGCAACTAATTCCCAGCACAATGCTCTTTGTGGATATTCCATAATGCCCCTAATGTTGTTAATAACAGTAGAATGAAACTCTGAGTTGTATTGAGAAGAGAATACTGCATGGCATACAGCACTCATCTGACAGGCCTCAAAACAAGAAAAAGGTTCTGTCAATATATACAAAGTGCTACTCATGGAGGACTTCTTGGCTGGGAATTAAATTACTTCCGTAAGGATTTGCTTTGATTTAAAATGGGTTAAATATTGAAATTTAAAGGAAGGCTCCTTTCCTTTAATGTCAATAAATTCTTAAGAATCAAAGCAAGATTACAATGTAGAAATTCATATCAGTTGTATATGCTTACAGGCAATACAGGAGCAGCTGCAAGTGGCTTCCACTTCAAAAACTCGGGTTCATTGAAGTTAGTCAAGCTGAATTTCAGAAGCAGCCAGTGATACATGATCATTCTGAAATTTTGCAATTTAGTATAATGACCTAGAATGAATTTCAGCTTTACCATCCCATGGAACCTAGTGTACTTATTAGGTGGTGTTAGAATAATGCAAATACTTTGACACAGTGTATAAAACTTTAGTTGCAACTGAAGCCCAGTGCTTCAGAGACTTGCCTTGGCTTTGTAGCATGGTTAAAGGAGAGGCACAACCAGGAGTCAGACACCAGTTGTATCCATGTGATAGGGTCTATTGGGGGCAATAATGGAAGGCAAACAAGGAGACTGTCTGTGATCCATGGGAATATTTTGAAGCTAACAGCTATCTAGAAACTGGGAGGGCACAGGGGAATTGGCCAAGGACTGCAGGGCTGAGAGTTAGAAAATCAGCAGGATGAATGGACAACTCCAAGGTGGTGTGTGGCTACAGATCAAGGAGTTAGCGACAGCCTGGAGATCAGAAGATTGGCTCAAAGCAACTGATGGGATGTGGGACAAATAGGTCATTTATCATATTTGGTTTGAGAAATAAATTGATCTCCAATTGCATAATGCTGAAAAATTGCAGTGTTATAGAATTTAAATTATCAGCATGCTCATTTTAGGCTTTCAAATATTTCACTAAGCTGTTGGAAATATGAGCTGTTACAGATTGGTGAGGGCAGCAGGGCTCACTGTAATCTTGATCTATAACATAGCCAGTGGTGTAACTCATTGACGAAAGAAAGTGCTTTAAGAATTGTGACAGAAATAGAACAAGAACTGTCAAGTATAAATTCTATGTCAAATAATCAGGAAAGGAAGGGACTTTTAAAATGTTGTCCAATAAAGGCTTGCAGCCATAAGGGTAAACATTTATAATTGCTGAATTTCTTGGCAAAAAAATTGATTGCTTGTTATTATCAATCATCATATAATTTTAGGAGTAATTGATAGGTCACATCTAATCATTAATATTTAAGGCCATTGAAACTTAGTCTGTACAGCTTAAGAATTTAACATTTTTAGTATTTTTTCCTGTTTAAACGACACTGTGCCTCAAAGTTCAAAACCTCTGTTGTGAACTGCACTGTCCAGCATTGCGTTGGATGTTGGGTCTATCCACAGACCAGTGTAGCTGTAGTTCAAACTACAATATAGATTATAGGAGCAGAGCTAGGCCATCTGGCCCATCAAGCCTTCTAAACTAGTCAGTCATGTCTGATCCATTTTTTCTCCTCTCCCTGATCTTCACCCCGTAACCTTTAATGCCATGGCCAGTCAAGAATCTATCAATCTCCACCTTAAACACACCCTAAGACCTGCCCTCCATAGCAGCCTGTGGTTACAAATTCACCACTGGCTAAAGAAATTTCTCCACATCTCTGTTTTATAGACACCCCTCTATCCTGAGGCCCCGATATTATTTCTCTGGCCTCATTTTCCAATGGTTGTATAACTACTCTCATCTCTTATTTTTTATAGACATGAAAAAGCCTTTTCTATTCACCTTGAAATTGTTTGCAGCTTGCTTTCATATTTAATCTTTTCCCTCCCAGTGATTTTTTTAGTTGCTTTCTGTAAGTTTTTAAAAGCTTCCCAATCCCCCATCTTCCTGCTAATTTTTGCTTTGCTTTTACATTAACTTTGACTTTCCTTGTCAACCACAGTTGCAGTATTTTGAGTATTTCTTTGATTTTGGAATAAATCTATCCTGCACCACCTTCATTTTTCTCAGAAACTCATGCCATTGCTGCTCTGCTGTCTTCCCTGCCAGCAGCTCCTTCCAATTTACTTTGGCCGACTTCTCTCTAATACCACTGTAATTGACTTTACTCCATTGGAATACTGCTGCATCGGACTTTACTTTCTCCCTATAATTTCAAGTTGAACTCAGTCGTATTGTGATCACCGGCTTCTATGGGTTCCTTTACCTTAAGTTCCCTAGTTGCCACCAGTTCATTACATAACACTCATTCCAGTATAACTGATTGCCTAGTAGGCTCATGACAAACTGCTCTAAAAAGCCATCTTGTAAGCATTCAACAAATTAAATATGTTAAGATCTATTACCAAGTTGTTTTTTCCCAATCTACCTTCATGTTAAAATCTCCAATGACTATCATAACATTGTCCTTTTGACACTTATTCTATTTCCCACAGTAATCTTTAGTCCACATCCCAGCTACTGTTTGGAGGCCTGTATATAACTGCTATCGGGGTCCTTTTACCCTTGCAGTTTCTTAACCCACAGAGATTCAACTTCTTCTGATCATATCTTTCTAATGATTTGATACCATTCTTTACCACTACTCTGCCTACCTTCCTATCCCTTCATTACAATGTGAAACCTTGTACATTCAGCTTCCAACTACAACCATTCTTCAGCCATGATTCAGTGATGACCACAATGTCATATCTGACAGTCTGTAATAATGCAGCAAGATCATCCACTATATTCCTTATACTCTGTAAATTGAGATAGAACACTTTGAGTACTGTATTTGCTACTCTTTTTGATTCTGCATCAAATGTACTGACACTCACTCTGCTGGCTGCAATTTTGTCCTATCATCTGCCTGCCCTCCCTGACAGTCTGACTGCATGCTATCTTTGCTTTTTTACCATTCGTCCTATCCTGCATCCCTTCACACCAGTTCCTATTCCCCTGCCAAATGAGTTTTAACCTTCCCCTACAGCTCTAACAAACCTGCCCACAAGAATATTGGTCCCCCTCGGATTCAGGTGCAACCCGTCACTTTTGCCGAGGTCAGTGAGATCAGACTCAAATAATCACGTTATAGTTGACCATGGATTCATTGAGTGGAATAGTAATTCAAACAAAATATTAATATGTATAAATATTAAAATATATAATAGTATTGCAAGCTCTATTTGAACTGAAAGGACTAATGAATACCCTGCCAGCATTGAGGTCTTGTTGATAGAATAACAACCTGTTTGCTGTTTATCTTGCTGTGCACTACATGCATTTTGAATTATATTTCATGAACATGTTTATGGTAATGTTTTTTATATGCTGTGTGTGATATGATGTGGGTGCACCGTGCTCCGGAGGAATGCTCTTCTGTTTGTTTATACATACAGTCGAATGACACCTCCCTTATAGTCTTTGATATTGTTTGCTTCTGAAGAGTTCCTTGGTAATTTATTCCATATATCTTAACTCCTGCATAAACACAACTCTTGCTTTTAACTGGGTAAATTTTAATACGTCTAATGGTCTGAATTATAAATGTCAAAGACTAAAAGCGTCAGAGCCAGTGTCTGGAATTAATTTATGTGGTGTGACTTCAGGGTGATTCTCTCATACCCACATATTATTAGAATAAGAATCGTGAAATGTTTTGAAAATAATTTACTGTGTAATTAAAGCCCCAGTGGTTTTGATTCTTTGTATTACACTTAGTGACGCCAAATAGCTCTAGTCTCCAGTGAATGCTTTACACAGTTTGGCACATGTACAACAGTTGCTGCGTATTAGGCCTTGCGCATTTGTTTGAACTTTGCTCTCTATTTACAGGAGATACCATCAGCTACCACATTTTGTGTACATTGCCCTACATGTGGAAGCGTTCTCAAATTGGCCAACGGCAAGTCCGCAGTTTTCCTTGATAGGGATGATGAAAAATGATCTATTTCACGGCCCTTAATGTGTTACAAGGTGTATCACTATATCTTTCAGTGGTGTTTTATGTGCAAATGTCTTTTGCGCTTGATCTTGGCTCTATACAATCAATTTGTTTTAGCACTTGTATTGGTCGATTGAATTTCTGTTTCCATTATTTTCTATGAGTATCCTATTTGAAGCATACTACCAATCAGAATAAACATGCTCAACATTAGGCAGGACTTACACAAACAAGCATTTTTTGCTGTACCCTGTTTATTACAGGTTTTGCAAATTGAAGTCAACTGTGATTCCCTCTGGCCCCTTAGTATCATGTTCTGCTAAATCTGCACCATGAATTGAAACAGGCCTTGGCCAGCGGTTCCATTTTATGATGATGGATTAACAGAAAAAAAGAACTTGCATTTAAATAATGCCCTTAACAGCCTCAGGATCTCTCAGCTCTTCTCTGTCAAAGGGGTACATTTTCATTGTGATCACTTTTGTAATGTAGGCAAACACAGAAATTAATGCATAACAGACCTGCACAAATAACGTGAGATAAGTGGTCCAAAAATTTGTTTTAATGATACGGGATAAGGAATAAATATTGGTTTGCACGCCTGGAGAAATCCCTACTCGTCTTCAAATGATATCAAGATACTACTTCCATCTGCCTATGAGGCAGCCAAGTGCTTGAATTAATATCTCATGCTAAATTTTGGGATATCTAATACTGAAGAATTTTTTGCCAATACTACAGGGAAGTGTCGGCCTATTTTATGTGATAAATCTTTGGCATTAGATGCAACAGATCACATAAATAAGATTTTGAAATAAAAACATACTGATGAAAGATTAACGGAATATAATCATGTTGGCATTAGCTGCTTGCTTCCAACAGTCCATGCAAAATTTATGGTACATGCATAATCACGGCTAACTGTTTATTTAATCTCTTCAAGGTAGATAAATCACTGGTCAGAATTATAAACAGATTAAAAAAGGCTTTGGAATTTCTTCCAACAACCAGAGTGTTAGTTTACAATTGTGTGTCTGTGAATGTTTTAATCACATTATTTTCAATTCCAGTCACAACTTCTTGCTTAATTAATATTCAAGTTTAAACCAGTAAATAGCAAGGAGCACTTATGCCACAAAAGTGACAGTCAATAGCTATTTCAACAAGCAAGAATTTAACTACTTCTCTATACATTCAAGAGAAGTAGTACATTCAAGAAAAGTATTCAAGAGAATACAATTAATGTAATTTCCAGTATGCAAGTGTAAAGGAGAATGAAATAATTGCTACACCAAATCCAAAGTGGCAATCCCATGCAGGGGTGTGGGAGGGGGGAGGGTGTAGTTGGGTGGAGGGGTTGATCAGCCTTACTGCTTGGGGTAAGTAACTGTTTTAGAGTCTGGTGGTCTTCTACATAAATTCTTCCCTAATGGGAGTCTGACAAACAATCCATGAGCTGGGTGGGTGCGATCCTTCCTGATATTGCTGGTCCTTTTAAGGCATCTTTCTGTATATGTGTCCTTGATGGGTAGGCTTGTGCCAGTGATGCATTGGGCAGTTTTGTCTACCTGTCGCACAGCTTTCCTGTCCACTGCAGTGCAGTTTCTGTTCTGTGCAGTAATGCAGCATGTTAAGATTTTCTCTGGAATGTCATGAGTATTGATGTGCATAGTCCAGCTCTTGTTAGCCTCCTTAGAAAGAGGAGGCGTTTGGTGAACTTTCTGAATTGTGCAGGATGCATTCTGGGACCATGAAAGGTTGTGTGAGATGCACTCCCGGGAGATTCAAAGTGCTCACAACTTCCACTGCTGTGCTGCCAACGTAGAGATCATTTGAGTGGAGGAGGATTTCCTGAAATCAATAACCCTTGTCTAGTTGACACTGAGGAAGAGAGTATTTGACTGGGACCAGGTCTCGTACTTTTTCACCACCTCTCTGTATGCTGTCTCACCGCTGTTGGTGATGAACCCCACCACTGTCGTGCCACGGGCGAGCTTAATGATGTGATTACATTGGTGTTTGGTTGTGCAGGCGTGTGAACAGCAATGGGCTCAACAGACAGTCCTCAAGGGCACCCATGTTGAGGATGATGGGGAGGGAGGAGTGGTTGTGCAGCCAGACTATCTGAGGTTCGTTGGTTAGGATGTCTAACATACAGTTGTAAAGGGTGTATTTAAACAGAGGTAGGAGTTTGTTCACCAAGATCTGTGGGACAATAGTGTTGAATGCTGAAATAAAATCCTGAAACAGCACTTTGACGTAAGTATCTGAGTTTTTTCAGGCGTGCATGACAGATGCTGTGTCACACTTCTGTCTGCCATTTATTTTTGTTTGCCTTAACAAACTTTTACAGAAAATATTTCTGTAAAATGTGGAGAAACTTGATTCATTCATGAATGCATGATATTAAAGTCAACTCTTGGTGATAAAGAGCCAGATACAGAGATGTGTGATTATTTTTTAGCTAAGAACAAGGACCACTTCTGTTCTACTGAACTCTGTACTGATTTATTAAATCTCTGAATTTTTTATACCAAATTAAGAACATTCACTTAATTTGAGCTTGAGGGAAGGTGGCTGAGTGAGGAGAAGGTGGGAAATGTTTTCCCTGCCTTAGAGACAAGACATATGAGACTGTAGTAATTCATTCATGGATCCGGTGTGGCAATTTCAGAGCTCTAGCCAGTGTAAAGGTTTTGGC
Organism: Hypanus sabinus; assembly: GCF_030144855.1. Lineage (NCBI taxonomy): Eukaryota > Metazoa > Chordata > Chondrichthyes > Myliobatiformes > Dasyatidae > Hypanus > Hypanus sabinus. The sequence continues at coordinate 39,551,801 of NC_082716.1, read as the reverse complement.
TGAATCAAATAATGATTGTGAGACATTGGTAGTTTTTCATTTAGTCTATGTGTGTTCTTTTGCACAACGTAACTGTTGATTATAAATTGCTTAATAAGAATAATTCATTAGCTTTGTAGAGCAATATTGAGTCTGGGGGTTGGGGGATTATACAAAGGGTAAACTTAATTATTCAGGAGTTAATAATATTGCTGTGTTTTCTTTTGTTCACTTAGTCATTTTAAGATGCAGTGTTTCTTTATCTTGGCTGCTTGGAGTTCCAAAATGGATAAAAACAAATCTTTTCAGTACATACTTGAAGCAAGCAGTTTAGAGTGGCAGAACACATCCCACACTCTTGTGACCTTAACCATACTCTAAAAATTCCAGCCCATTCCTAACATTGGTGATGTTGCAAACTATTAGCATTATTGTTACTTTATTGAGCAAGATAATCTTTAAATACTGAAAACTTGTTTGAATGAAAGCTGTTTTAAATTGTGTCAAGTCATCTCCTAAACTATTTTAAAGGACTCAGAATTAAATAAACAATTTTCATTGTACATTTTTTTTGCCAAACATAAAGTAGGTTGGTCAGCTTAGCTTTAGTTTTGCTGTTCAATCGTGCTGGTAAGTTTCATGATGACAATGATTAATTTTCTAAGAGGCAAATCTCAATAAATAATTTATGGAGATATTTTTATCAGATGTAACACCCCCAGTGGCTTATGATTTTAGCATATTTCTCATGAATTATATCTATTTCATTTCTATATGGATGTACAAAACAAAACCCTAAACGGAAAAAGAAGTTGAGAGTTACATAAAAATGTTTAATGTTTAGAATAATCTTCTCAGAAGTACTAAAGATTAATTAACATATTAAAAAGCATAAATATGTGGTTGTGGACTATATATTTATTTGAATTTATTGCTGTTGGTGGTTAGGAATTAAAGAAAAAGCTAATGATCAAATAACATGACCAAAAACAGCTTTCATTAATATCATAATAATGCTAGCCTGTGACAAACCTTTCTCTTTGCATTTACATTAACAGAAAATTCTTGGATGCAATCCTTCATGAATGAGGAAACCTGTTTAAAAAGAACTTTACATTAGCTTAAACCAGAAAGAAATTGCTCATTTGATTTATTTCTGTAATTATATAGATTTGTCTTTGCACTGTACTGCTGTCACAAAACAGCAAATTCCATGTCATGTGTCAGTGATAATAAATCTGCTTCTGCTTCAGTTTCCATTATATGTAACTGGTGATGAGAGAGACCAAAGGATCAAGGCACTACAGCCAATCGCCAGCAACAGCATGGCAACCCATGAAGCACGTTGAATTCCACATCTCAGTGCTGAGTGGCTAAGCTGCTCATCCTGGTTTGCTTAACTCCAGATCTCATTTTCAACCTCTCCACACCAAGCTGTTGGTAATTCATGGTTACAGGAGTGCAGTGGAGGACATGAATGTGGGGCAGGACTCCTGGACTGAGGCTCCCTTCTCAGCAGTTCGGACAAAAAGCAGGACAAGGGGTTTGTATCAGTTCGTTGCACTGTACAGGCCACAGCAAGGGCTTGTGCCACGTTTAGCACGCCATGCCCCAATACAAAATTCTGTTTAGTCCCCTTTTGGCGTGTATTCCATTAATTATCTTGATCCTGCGAGTGTATTCTGTGTCCTGTACAAAGTGTCAGCTTGTCACCAGGCCGTGGGTGAAATCTTTCCAAGCTGCAAAGAGGAAAAAGTGGCAGAGACTCTGACATCTCTGGCTATAAGGCCACTGCTAGGGGATTGGAATGCTGCTGATGATCATTGTTGTCTAAAAAGAGAGGCAAGAATAAACTGAACTATTACAGATCAATTAATTAAACTGTGGTGGGCAGCATAAACACTCCTGTAAGAAGGACACAAATAAATGGGTCGGCATGTATTTCTTAAGGAAAGATTGTTTCTAGCTAACTCGATTGATGTAGCAAGGAGGATTAATGAAGGCAGTGCATTTAATGTGTATGTAGACTTTGGCAAGGCATTTTGGCAGAATTCCACTAGGCAAGCTGATTAGAATTGCATTAATTCAGGTAAATACATTTCTTTCAGAGCTTAAAGTCGGTGTGAGTAAGCAGTTCTGCTGAATAATTCAATTTTCTGTTGTTTTCAGATCTCCAGCACTTTCAGTTTATCGGTTTTAATTTTGAATAATTAGAATACCTTGATCTGGCAGTTCCACAAAGCACAGATTTTATGCCTACACTGTAATGTTCACAGATTTACTGTAGCTGTGAAATAGTTATTACAGCTAATTAACAGCTACAGCGGAACTGATCCAAACATTTGGATGCCAATGAATCAAAAATAGATGATTTCTTTATCCTGCTATTTGAATGATAGCTTTTACTTTTACTTTTACTTAAAAGTGAAAGAGCAAGGAATTTTATCAGGAGACTTAATGTGCAAAATATATTTAGACCATTTAGCTGTCACCACGATGCCCATTATAGGAGATTTTTAACTTGATGGTTTCAGTTCAGGAAGCACCTGTGGAGGAGAAGGTTAATTGATCAGATTGATAAATGATTATTAGTTGCCTGAAGAAAGATCATCAAGCTGAAATGTTCATATTTCCACAAATGCAGCTTGACTGGCTGAGTATTTGTATTTTTATTTTCCTATTTTCAGTATTTGCATACTTTTACTTTGTTTTCATGTGTCTATCTTTTGTTGGACAATCGTGTCCAACTCACTCTCTCCCCCTCTCTCTCCCCCTCTCTCTCCCCCCTCTCTCTCCCCCTCTCTCTCCCCCTCTCCTCTCCCCCTCTCTCTCCCCCTCTCTCTCCCCCTCTCTCTCCCCCTCTCTCTCCCCCCTCTCTCTCCCCTCTCTCTCCCCCTCTCTCTCCCCCTCTCTCTCCCCCCTCTCTCTCCCCCCTCTCTCTCCCCCTCTCTCTCCCCCCTCTCTCTCCCCCTCTCTCCCCCTCTCTCTCCCCCTCTCTCTCCCCCCTCTCTCTCCCCCTCTCTCTCCCCCTCTCCCCCTCTCTCCCCCTCTCTCCCCCTCTCTCCCCCTCTCTCCCCCTCTCTCCCCCTCTCTCCCCCTCTCTCCCCCTCTCTCCCCCCTCTCTCCCCCTCTCTCCCCTCTCTCCCCCTCTCTCCCCCTCTCTCCCCCCTCTCTCCCCCCTCTCTCCCCTCTCTCCCCCTCTCTCCCCCTCTCTCCCCCCTCTCTCCTCTCTCCCCCTCTCTCCCCCCTCTCTCTCCCCCCTCTCTCCCCCCTCTCCCCCCTCTCTCCCCCCTCTCCCCCCTCTCTCCCCCCTCTCTCCCCCCTCTCTCCCCCCTCTCTCCCCCTCTCTCCCCCCTCTCTCCCCCCTCTCTCCCCCCTCTCTCCCCCCCTCTCTCCCCCCCCTCTCTCCCCCCCCTCTCTCCCCCCCCTCTCTCCCCCCCCTCTCTCCCCCCCCTCTCTCCCCCCCCTCTCTCCCCCCCCTCTCCCCCCCCTCTCTCCCCCCCCTCTCTCCCCCCCCTCTCTCCCCCCCCCCTCTCCTCCCCCCCTCTCCTCCCCCCCCCCTCTCTCTCCCCCCTCTCTCTCCCCTCTCCCCCTCTCATGAATTCACCAGTTAAAGCCATCTGCTACTGTGTTGGTGCTTTATTTAATTGATATGAACTTGTGCACAGACACAATACTTTTCCTCGGAACTCATTCTTAATTTTTGGAGGTATTATCCAACTTGAAACAATTAATGGGTCCAAATGATTGATTTAAAAGCAAAGAAGAAATTAAATTACTCTTTTACGATAGTAGCTGTTGAATTTCTGTGACTCTCTGTAGCTTGTCCATTGAAACTGGAATGGAGGAACCTGCAAGTTGCTGTAATGGTTTTGAACATGCATGTTTCAGTATGCTTGTTCAATGAACGATGCTCAAGACACTTGACAATCACAAATTAAGTTTCCAGTACCTATAATTGCATGCAGTTTCATAAATTTAGCCTTTAAACCACTGAAGTATAAAGGAAATAAACTACAGCACAGCAATATTCCTGTCAAGAGCAAAAGCTGTCCAGCATTCTGAGAAGTATTGATTTGGCTAACTCTGTGGTTTATGTTCTGCTTAAACAGCTGATGACAGCCACAGGTTCTATGTACCAAGGGTCCTAAGGGGAAACATTTACTTTGGTGGCACAGATGTTAGATTATATTTTCTAAAGTAAGACTAAGTATCCAAATCACTTCTATACCATGATGCAGTATGATCTTCAGTTATTTTGCTATCAATAATCTCACATACTTAATCCACCTCCAATCTCTTCCACCTACAGTCTGCTTCCAAGATATTTCTCCGTTCTGAACCTATTCCTACTGATGCTCTGTAGCTATTTCAAGATTCAAGATCATTTAATGTCATTTCCTGTACACAAGTGTAAAAGAACCAAATCACTGTTACTCCAGATCTAGTGCAGCACAGAAAAAAACCACAAAAGATTAAAAAAAACACAATAATAATCAAAACACGATAAGTATAAATACATAAGATAGCTTATATACATAGACTGATTGTATATTGATAAAGTGATGCTAGGCACAGGATACATCAGGTGACTGACAGGAAGGTAGTGGTTGTTGGGGGTGTGTAAGGGTGGGTTAGTGGATGGAGAAGTTCATCGGCCTTACTGCTTGAGGAAGTAACTGTTTTTGAGTCTGGTGGTTCTCTTGTGGATGCTACATAGCCTCTTTGATGAGAGTGGACAAACAGTCCATGAGCAGGGTGGGTAGGATCCTAGATGGTGTTAGCCACCCTTTTCCAGCACCTTTCTGTATCCTTGTTGACAGGTAGGCTGCTGTCGGTGACTCATTCTGTAGCTTTGGCTACTGGTTGTAGACCCTTCCTGTCTGCTGCAATACTGTGCAGTGCTACAGCTTGTGGGGATGACACAAGAGGTACTGCAGATGCTGGAAAACTGGAGCAATACACACAATGTGCTGGAGGAGCTCAGCAGGTCAGGTAGCATCTAGGGGTGGGAATAAACAGTCGACATTCCGGGCCAAGACCTTTCATCAGCACTCTGTGAGACATGTGCTCTCCCAGGAGTTTGAAACGGTTGTTGCTGCTGATGTTAATGGCTGTGTGAGTGCTGTGAGTTCTCCTGAAGTCTTTAACCATCTCCTTTGTCTTGCTAACATTAAGGAAGAGGTTATTTGCTTGTTACCAGGCCTTGAGCTATCCACATCTTCTCTGTCGGCCATTGCGTTGTTGGTGATGTCATGTCATCGGACAATGTTAATGCTTAGGTGTTTGGCTGTGCAGTCATGTGTGAGCAGAGTGTACTGCAATGGGCCCAGCGCACAGCCCTGCAGAGTGGGGGGAGCATCTGTGTTGAGGTTGATGGGGAGGGAGGAATGGTTGTGCAACCTGATTTCATTCTTTCAAATGGTTTTGTTTCCTTGTGGATTTATTATTACTGTTAGTTTACCTCAAAGCTCAAGTCATGGACTGTAACTGTTGACATTGGTTGTATTGGAGGTGGCAAAGATTGTGTTGTTGCCAATCTGAGCTGGCTCCGAAACGGTAGGGCACTAAGGAATGTTGATAAACAGAAAGGTCCCAGTTCATTGTTAACTGAAAGAGGAAACACTAGAGGTAAAATAAGAATCCCCTGCATGTGCCTTCATACATTGCATCATAGAATTTATAAGAGGTACGCTGCAACTTTGCAGAACCCCGGTCAGGTCATCCTAGGTGTTGTGGTTACTGTAATATTACAAGGATGTGATTGCTCTGGAGAGAGTGCAGAAGAGATTCGCCAGGATGTTGGCTGGACTGGAGGACTTTTAGTTATGGGGAGAGAATAAGTAGGGCTTGTTTTTCAATGGAGGCAAGGAGACTGAGGGGTGACCTGATAGAAGTATATAAGATTATAAGAGGCATAGATGGGGTAGATATCAAAATCTTTTTCCCTTGGTGGGGGTCTCAAAAACAAGAGGACATAGATTAAAGTGAAAACAGGAGGATATGAAGGGTAAGTTCTTTTTTTTAAAAAAAGAGAGGATGATTGATATCTGGAACTCCCTGCCAGAGGATTTGCAGGAATTTGATACAATTACAGTGTTTCAGAGGCATTTAAATAGGCAAGGCATATTTGCCCTCATTAAGTACACATTTCTATTATGGACAAATGGGTTTCATAGAGAGAACTAGCATGGTTCTAGTGGGCCAAAGGGCCTGTTTCAGTCTGTAGATCATGATATTATTTTGGCCATTCAAAGTTTATGAATAGACTTCCTCAAATAGGTACAAATTGTTGGTATACTTGAAATTTACTTTTTTCCAATGAGAATAACGTAAAGCCTCCATAGTCAAAAAAGTGCAAGTAATTTGAAAGCTGAAATCGAAGTAAAAAGTGCTGAAAGTAGATGGCTGAACAATTTACATCTGTAAAGATACCAGCCCATCAAACTTTCAGTATAAAACTCTCTTCCTGCTCTGAAGAACCTGATAATTGGATAAAAAGTTAACAGTAGTCTTGTCTTCTACATTCACATATTATCCTCTAGTGATAATGTGCAGAAGCCCAAGGTTAGCTTTCTAATGTATGATCTGAAAACAGTTCACTGAGTAGCCAGTTAGCAGTTTTTCTGTCATCACTAGTATTGTATTAGGGTTGAGTGGTCTAACAATGAGAAAATTACTAGGTTCTTTTCCAGCATACTGAGAAATTGTGCTCTACCCAACATTAATATTTGAAGTAAAATCACAGTAGACTCATTTAAACTTTAATGAATAAACAAATGAAAATAAATATAATCTGATGTTTTTTAAAATGTGCATATGCGGTATTTGAAAATTGAAGTACAGCTGTTCTATCCATAAGTGTAAAGAATAAGGGTGGAATCATGTAACAGGCAGAACACCTTTCTTTAGAGTTGTACTAAATCTAGATGATTAGGTGAAAATACATTAGTAGCACAATCCTATAAATAGAAAGAATACATCAAGCTGTGAGGTCAATGTAAACAATTTTTTCTGCTAACACAATTGACCTAAAATAACAGTGTATTAAATACAACTTGCAAATAGAGTTCTATCAATTCTTCTACTTAATGATAATAACTGTGGGTTTCTCATTTGTGTTGGAGTTTTATCTCCACAGCTCTATGGTTTAATAACTGTCGAATGTAAACAGCCAAAGACGGTACAATTAACTCAGATTGAGCCGGGGCATAGATTTTGATTAAGCCCTTGCTTGCTCTTTAACCTTGTGATTGCTGAAGTACTTTTGTCAAATGTTTGTGAAAAATTTCTTGAAGCATTTGTACCAAAAGTGAAGTTTTATGTTAAAAATATTAATGGAAAGACATTTCATCTTTTACTACGATATATTTTCTTATTTTAAATAACACCAAATATTTTCTTAATTCTTTATCAATCATCCTCTTTTTTTTAAAAAAAGAACTTGTACTTCGTATCCTCCTGTTTTCACTTTAATCTATGTCACAACCATCTTCATCAGGTCCGCAGGTAGCCTATCAATTAACTGTTGCTCGCCAGGTGAACCATTAACAAAATTTACTGATACAGTATTTAACTTTTTGTTCAGCTTTAAGTGCAATCCTTAAAACGAGGAGCTGAAATGAGCTGTAAGAGGAAGTGGTAAAGGCAGATATAATTACAACTTTTACATTTGCACAGGTATTTAAGAACAGAGTGATTATGGGCCTAATGAATGCAAGTGGGGTTGGTGTAGATGGGCTGTGTGGTTGACATGGACAAATTGGGCTGATGGGCCTGCTTCTTTCCGTACCATTCCATGGCACTATGATTACAAATTATAAGAACATAGAACATAGAAAATCTACAGCACAATACAGGCCCTTCGGCCCACAAAGCTGTGCCAAACATGTCCCTACCTTAGAAATTACTAGGCTTACCCGTAGCCCTCTATTTTCCTAAGCTCCATGTACCTATCTAAAAGTCTCTTAAAAGACCCTATCATATCTGCCTCCACCACCATTGCTGGCAACCCATTCCACACACTCACCACTCTCTGAGTAAAAAAACTTATCCCTGACATCTCATAAATTTCAGATTTTCAGATTGTGGCAAATGTATTTATTGTAGCAACGGATGATAATATAGTTAGATCTCATAGCTTTTCCTTTGGTGTAAGCTGTATACAGACAGATCTGACAAGCACAGATCAATATTTACCTGGGTTGATATGCCCTTCATATAATTACTGATAATCTAATCATTCTTTCCAGGTGTGTATTTTATTTGTTGAAAATATATAGTATTAAAAATACTTATGTGAAGTCTTTATTTGAACTTGCTTCATTCATCTCTGTAGACATAATTGAATTTAATATGATTCAAACTCCTTTAACGTTCCAGAGCAGGTCTCGACAGATTTGTGGCCATTTTGCCAAAACCCACACCCACACAAATAACATATGAAAGTGATGGTTTTCCCAAAATCAATTGTCTTAAAGAAATCCATTCAATGTTGCTGTAAGACTTGCATTCTGGAAGTAGGGAGTTTTATAAAAATTAAGCTTATCTCAAGCGTTCTAGTGCTGGCAGTTGTTATATTGTTACTGTTTAATTTGGATTTTTGCTCTGAAATTGTCACTGGAGCTTAGCAGTTTCTTTGTGTCTATGACAGAATATGAACAATATCGTCCATAAATTTATCAACAGGTTACAAAAACTGGATTGTAAAATGTAAATTCTGGGAGCTGGCTTATTGCATTGCTGATTGCTTCCAATCTGATTGGCATTAATATTAAAACAACTTGAGGCAATGGATTTGTATTCTGGATCTAATTAGGATTTCTCTTCTAATCTCCAAAAGTCTAGGATTAAATTCAGTGATCTGGAATATATATGAACCTTTTTCTTTGCCACTTTAATCTAGTGGTTATTTGAGCGTGCAGCTCTCAAATTACAGCTGGTAGTTTGAATGCCCTTTGAACTTCTCTATCACATCTGATTGCAGGGCTGCAATTTATCTGACAGCATAAGGAACTAGGGAGTAATTTTTACTCCTAAATCTGAATCCCTTCAAACTTACATGTCATTTCGCAAAAGGTTCTAGAGTAAGAAAGCTTCGAAATGGGCCCTTTGACCCACCAAGTCTGCACTGACCACTTGCACTTTACAATCGTCGGTTGACCTACCACCCAGCATAACCCTGACATGTGGGAGGAAATGAGTGACCTTTACATAATTTGACCTGGGCAGCTGCCAAGCTCAAGTTCTGAGGATCCTGGTGTATTTATGACTAAAATTTTTGGACAAAAATATTCAAACCAAATGTCTGATATTTTATGATGATTGGATTTAAATAATTCATTTCCTTCCTCTTCACTAGAATCTATAATTTTTTTTAGCATATTTGAGTTTATCTTTATGGCCTTGAAATGAATGGCATTAATAATTGCAAAACTTCTGCAGTTTCATTTCCTAAGAGTTGCACTGCCTCTCCAGCGTTAATAATGGCTTTGTGAGTTAAACTTACAATTTCATGCATAATGGAACCTAAAGAACAAATATGGCATGACTTTTATGTTTCAATCAAGATCTAGCAGGAGTTATTGAGATTCTCAGGAACTTACACCACAACTTGCTGGCAGTAATGTGCTGGGCATATTGTTTAACAAAATTTCAGGTCAATATTTTCATTCAATTCCAGAATTTTATTACTCGCTAAATACTTATTTTTGTATACTTTTTTATGGAGCAAAGTATTGCTGTGGTTTGAAAGTTATGAGGGAGAGTTGTACTAAAAATATTAGTTGCTCTCGGGTTTTATTGAAGTTAAAATACGTTAGTGAGTTACATTTAACTTTGATCGAAACCTCCTGGCTTGCTGCCCAGGACCAGTTCTAAATCATGCGGTGAAAGTTTTCATTATGGAATAAGATTGGAGTGAATAACTCAGCATTGTTCTCAGTAAACCAGCTGTTTAAAGTTCAATGGGTGCAAACCAACCTGGAGAGCGTTGCTGTGGATTATGTGTACTGAGCAGTAGTATTCAATTTATGTTCTATTCATTTATCCCCTGTGGTGTTGCACTCAGGAAGCCAAAACCAAATGTTGTCTTCAGGTGAATTGGAGGGAGGGAATAGAGTATAAATTGAACAGGGTATACAGATGCAATTTGGTGTTGATTGAAGTGTAGGTGGTTCTCTCCGGTGCGGAGTGAGCAACGAGCAGACAAGGGTGGTACAGTGTCACACTTGGCAGCAGAGTTTAATTAATGCAGGAATAGTTTATGTAGGCAGTGTCCATTATAAATGCAGTCTCAGGAATTTATAAGTGAAAACTTGATGGGAAATGCTTTCAGATAAAGGATTTTTGTTTGGTTTGATATTTTAAACTGACCTTGGAATTTATTGCTACCCAGAGAGGCTCCATTAATGTCTTACCACTGAATGTTTTGGACATGGGCCCACCACTTGAAAATATAGTATCGTCCAAGCAAGGGCTTTGCTTGCTGTGTAAGTGCAGGTTACACAGAGAAAAAACAGGTACATCTCAGGTCAGCTGGCTTGAGTTGGAGCTCAAGGGAGAGACAGGTTGGGGTTAAGTGGATTTGGGGTGGTATGGAATGGTAATAAATTCAGATGAGGGTCATTTTGATCTGTGACGCTGGAGCCCATTGTCGCTAGTGAGAAGTATTGGGTGGGTTGTCGAGCTGCATGTCTCTTAACAGAGAGCCAGCTGTAGGGTGGGGGAATGTGTGATTGGCACAGTAAAGGTGTGATATCACAAGTGGTTGGTACATGTTGTTGGGTAAAGGGTGGGGGTAATTAGGGTTGTCTATTAGATTGGAGAGGGGAAGCTGAAGGGGAATAAGTAAGTTAAAAGTTAAAGGGAACCTGGAAAACTTAGAAGACCTTCTTTAAATCTTGCTGCTGCTGACTAAGCAGGGCTATTTAAACCTGATTGGGCTGAGTGCCCAAGGGCAGGAAAGTTTCTGAACAAAGCAAACTAACTTTTCTCAATGCTTGCAAACCGAGCATGAAGTGCCAGTAAGAATTTTTGGAATGGCAGAATTTGACCAAAAACTATCATAACTATATTCGGCTCTGGAAGGGAGTGATTTCTGCATATGCAGTGCCATGAACACCATGCTACAAAACTGAGTTGTAGGCTATTCAGAATTGATCCGTGCTCTTTTTGGGAGAGGAAATGGTTGTTTTAGTAGGTGCTATCAGAATAAGTTGGATGTGTAATTGCAGTGTATTTGTAAGTGGTCACAACCAGCTACTATGTATTGGTGATGGTGGGAAAGAATTTTTAGTGGTGCATCAATCAGTGTGCTGCTTAGTCCTAGATGCAGTCTGTGTTGGCACTACTGCCTTCCAAGCAAGTTGAAGAAGAATTCATCGCTCCCTGACTTGTGCCGTTCTAGGTGAACGGAGAGAGTTTGGGTATCACATTTTTATGTGGTTATTTCATTTTGCTCCACTTTGGATTTCTGGGTAATGATGGACACCCGCCCCCCCTCCCCCTGCACCACCACCACCGCCAAACCTGCTTCTCAGAACTTAGCTGTTTTCATCAAACTTTCCTCATTATCTTCATGCTTTCTGAAATGCTTAAATGGTATGATGTGGTTGTATGGAATGTCTAAAACTGGGAATAAGGCCATGGGAACTCTCAAGTGCATCGCTAGGGATAGTGGGCACTGAGGCTCAGCCACAGATGTGCTAGAACAGCTATATGATTCTGAGTTATTTGACCGTAGATAGTACAACTTCTGCAAACTCATTGGCACAAAGGACCATAGTTTCACTAAATGGGAATGCAACGCAAAGTTTCTATTCCCAAGCCTTGGTGCCACCTGTTTTTAAAGTATAACACATGCGAATAAAAGATGCCTAATACTTTAACAAGTGTATAAGCACTCTCATAATATTAAGCTAATGTGACAATTACAGTAAATGTTAGTTAAGCTCCACTGAATTATATTACCGCAGCTGCCACTGTCAATATTTTTGCTACAATTTCAATCATTATATTTCTTCTAATCAATGTTTACATTTTTCATGACGTAGTTTAGAAATTAAAATGTATTCTTGATTATATTATAGATGTGATTAAACTATCATTAATTACATTTGTTTTTCCCTCCAACAGTTTGCATGCTTCATTTTTTAACTGCTACTAATTGTTGATGGTAATGTTGAGAAAACTCCTATTAGAGAAAAAAAACAAACCATTTGTCTATGAAGACATGGATATTATTATTACTGTTATTAAAAACACCTGCAGAAATATTTGCATATTTTAAATATGCAAATATGAATGGACTTGATATGATTTTATTTTACCATTGGATCCTATATTTACTTCCAGCTCTCAGTGATGGGCTGAATTATGTGTTTGAGCTACAAGGTTAATTATGGAGTCAATTTCAAAACAGTAATCTGGTTTTTAGAGCCCATAAGAATACAAAGAAATACTGTATCTGTCCAAATTCAGTCCTAGTTGACAGTGCTATTCAGAGCAGGAATGGTAGGTATTGGATGTTGTACAAATCTGAGTTATGATTATCACTAAGGGAAATGCATATTGCATTAAACTTGCACCTTACCTGGTTTGTGTGGTCATTGACACAGTGTAGTAAAACATATCATCCCAACTTTATAATTGTGTATATCCCTCAGCACCTGCTGAAATTAATTGAAGAATGGTGGATGTCCACCCATATTAATTCCTTTTCCTATTCCCATTCTGACATGTCAGTCTGTGGCCTCCCCGACTGCTGTGATGAAGCCACATTCAGGTTGGAGGAGCAACACCTTGTATTCTGTCTGGGTAGCCTCCAACCTGATGGCATGAACATCGATTCCCTGAACCACTGTAATGTCCCCACCTCACAATTCCCCATTCCCATCTCCCTCTCTCACCTTGTCTCCTTATCTACCCATCATCTTCCTCTGGTGTTCCTCCCCCTTCCATGGCCTTCTGTCCTCTCCTATCAGATTCCCCCTTCTCCAGCCCTTTATCTCTTTCACTAATCGATTTCCCAGCTCTTTACTTCACCTGTCTCTCCCCCCCCCCCCGGTTTCACCTATCACCTACTACCTTGTGTTTCTTCATTCCCCCCCCCACCCCACCCACCTTCTTAATCTGACTTTCCAATTTTTTTTTCTCCAGTCCTGATGAAGGTTTTTGGCCCGGAACAGCAAGCGTCTACTCTCTTCCATAGATGCTGCCTGCTGAGTTCCTCCGACATTTTTTGTGTGTTGCTTTGGATTTCCAGCATCAGCAGATTTTCTCTTGTTTTTTAACTTTGAGTGGTGTTTGCCATTTTGCAGATTGTTAACATCTAAATGACTGATCAGATGCGCCCCTCAGTCGAACACCTGCAACTCAAGAGATTTTCTTTTCATTAACTTCCTACCCCTTTCATTAAAGTGCTCTCTTTCTCAACTACGTAGGATAGCAAAAGCAATTCTTATGTCACAAAAGCACTTGTAGACCCTGCAGTGTTTGTACCTCCATAAACCTGAAACTGTTTAATATTTGTAATGGGGGAAAAAACTGATCCTATTGTCTCTGTCGTTCTACTGACATGGACCTGCTGGCAAAAGTCATCCTGCTTTTAAATAACAAGGTCTATTGTGGCATATGGCTAGGCAAGGACAACCTCTGCACTTGAAGCAGTTGAAAAGGTATCCTGTGACAAAACTGTTTGTAAAACCCATGAAGGGACATGTATTTGAATGTCCCTGATACGCAGAAGCATTGGAAAAGGATTTGAAATGATTAATTGTCAATGAAATAATTATACAAGTTAAAACTATTTAATAGAAAAAAAATTGAAAAACTCTCAAAGAATTAAATACTTAAAGTGGTAGTGAATGTGAATGCGTCAAAGTAGAAGTGGTAGAGATATTGGGAGGGTCATGGAGTGGAGGTTAAGCAATAAGGACAGAAAGCCCAGTGCATATGCTGTGCTCTAGTGGGCCCTTGTCTCTGTTGCATTTATTATAACAGCAATTGAATTTTAATAAAGAGTCTGATATGAAGACCTTCTGATGAAGATCATAGAAAGAACTTTTCTCACACCCCTTTGACTCATGGTGAGCAGAACCATGTAAGATTCTCAAGAAATGTAGATACAAAATAATAATAAATGTTACTGATCAATAAAGGACATAAAATGGCTTCCATAAAGAGACATTGTATTGGCTCTGTCATTTAAAAATATGGCAGATAATGCACTGTTCTGTTATTGTTAAAAGATCTCTGTCAGAAAATATTATTAACTTTCTGCACAGCTGTTTGCATTTCTTACAATCTGCCAGAGGTTAGTCAAAGCAATGAGAATTGTTGATTGTTCATGGACCAAATGTGAGTCATTAACCATAATTTTTTAAACATGCATAGTGCTTTAACAGGATATAATGGTAGAAATCTCTCAAAATTTCAGCGATGGGAGTTTTCTTAACCTGCATTATTGACATAAGCAGTAATCTTTTCAGTTGCACACAAGGACATCTGAAATATGAGTTGAGTTGTAAACCTGCCTCTTCCTCCTGCTTGCACAGAAAGCCACCAGTATGCTGAAGTACTTTCCTCTGGTCTCTCCTCCCAATCTCTAAGCTAACTTACCTTTGCTTCCTTGTCTTGTCAGTAGACAGCTCTGCTTCCTGTTCCTCTTTGCATTATGTCACCACATTTCCACTGGAATTGGTGGGAAACCCTGCCCTTAAATTGCTGAGAAAACGGCCATAGGATGAATTCTGTTGAGGCAAAACTCCCTTCCCCCACCCTTGAAAGTGTGCAGCCATCTGCATCTCAGTAGTGGGATTATTGTTCATTGTTTTCTTTACTTGTTGCATTTAAGATATCAGACTATTGCCGACCGCTTTCAATTAGCTAACTGTAGGCTGTTGCTGCAGTATGCCTTGTTTATTCCTGGCTGATGACATACACTGACAACATAAAATGCTAACCATTTGTGGATTACAGCAGGAATAGTTATCAGTGTTGTGGGAATGTCGGAACTCTGCCCACACTAAGATTTTCTCATGAATCTTCCTGGAGCAGAAAACTTTCCAATTTCAATCCAATTTCCAATTTCGAATGTGTCCTAAAACTGACACTGGGCTGCTATTTTAGAATATGCAAGGGGGCTATCATACAAGGAGATACTGGACCTGTTTAAGGCTTCTTTTGGTTGGATGTAAGCCATTTCTTCTGTCATGTTTCAATAAGTGTGATAATAAATGCACTTGATGCTGATGATTCTCTTTTTTTCTCCAATATTTTTATTATTATTAATATCAACAAAATAAAATTGATGTATAGATAATGGGATTACAAACACACATTTCAACTGAACATGAAAGAATACATAAGCAATAGTTACAGTATAAATGAGTATTCCCAAATCATGGACAATACAAGAAACAAACAAACAAGGCAAACCTAGGTATATGATAATATATATTAAAAAAAAGAAAAAGAAAAAAATTATGCAAAAAAACTAATCTAATAACTAATAAGGCAAAAAAACAAAAAAAGAAAAAAGTAAAAGAAAAAATGAAAAAAGGGCTATTTATAATATCTCACAAAAATACAAAATCATCAGTGTCGTCAACTCCGATCCTCTCAACATACATAAAATTGAAACTGGAAAAACAAATAGGCTTGGAACAGGGTCATATTATATCTTATGAAAATATTGAATAAATGGTCTCCATATCTTTTCAAATTTAATAGAAGTATTAAATACAACACTTCTAATTTTTTCTAAATTTAGACATAACATAGTTTGAGAAAACCAATGACATACGGTAGGAGGATTAATTTCTTTCCAATTCAACAAAATAGATCTTCTAGTTATTAATGTAAGAAATGCAATCATTCGACAAGCAGAAGATGGAGTGAGTCCATCACTGGTAAACCAAAAATTGCAGTAATAGGATGAGGTTGTAAATCAATGTTCAATACTGTAGAAATAATATCAAAAATGTCTTTCGGATATTTTTTCAAAAGCGGACAGGACCAGAACATATGAGTTAAAACATATGAGGCTGATGATTCTCGTATTACCGATATTTTCTTCCAACATAAAGGAAGGCGATCAATTTAATGCTGGCTCTCAGAGCATTTCCACCAGTCCCACTCTCCCACTTATTTCTCTGTAAACTGTTTTACCCTACATGGCCTTTGAAAGCTATCTTGATTCTGCCATCCATCAACAGTGGGGACACTTGACTGGTGGCAGTGAACCTGCCAATATACTGTATCTTTGAGATGCTGGAGATGATTGGGATATTCAGGAATATGGCTACAAAGAGAGCATGCAAACTTCACCTGGACTGCACCAAAGTTTTTTTTTTGCTACTTCACCAAATGCTGTCTTGTTCTCTGCCCTATTTTAGGTGGGTTTTACTGTGAAAGTTCAAATTGTTCAGACATAATACCCCTGCATAACTCAAGTGTGCCAAAAAAATGTAGGCTGAAATTTGAAATGATTCAAGTACAAGATATTGGTGAAACTGTCCCAGTGCCAAGCTTGGTAAGAAGTAATTAAGCTTCCAGATTTAATCAAAAATCAATGCTAAAACTGAAGCAACCCAGTTTTAACTTTTTGCTGGAGCTTGACTGTTGGAGCATACTGTGTGTTCCTTTCTCTTCTCCCTATTATGATCAGTAATTACAGTCATGAACATTACTAACGTTGAATGACATGTATTCTATTGCAAGTTGGCAGCATTAAGACAGAAATGGCCTTGTATTAAATAACAGTATTACTCTAAAGGATTTCTCCAAAGTAATGCTTTACAAATGATCCTTTCCTTCAATATTTATGTGCAGAAATATGGTATGGGACCATTAAGAAAATACTATACAAGGCTGCTTTCTTCATTGACATCATTAATAGTATATTCATCAATTTATGGAAACTTATTGTTTCCTTGTTTAACCTGGGCTTCCAGGATGACTCTCGATATTTCTTCTCTGGTTTCTCTAAATCATGTATTTACATAAAGTTATGCAGATTAGTTCTAGGCTTCAAGATTTCTCTGTACTACTGTGTCATCTAGGAACTTAATGATATGTATTTGGAGCAATAGCCCGACTGTCTTACTGAGTTGTTTGATTTCCATCTGTTAGCACTCACATCCTAATGGTTCAGATTTGGAGGTTGGACTATGGTAAATTAACCAATCAAATGTCTTTGTTGCCCTTTTCACTGTTCCATCAAATTAACTAACCAACTTTGCAATCTTTACAGATAAAAATCATAGCAAAGTCTTTACTCAAGCATCAACTCAGGCTAGGTGCAAATTCTACTTTGATTAAGGAACTATCTTACTTACAGGGGTTTAAATTTAATTTTCATTCAGCTATTAAAAATTAGACATTTCTTAATGCTGATCTTCCTATTCTATACAAATTCTTTCCACCTTTTCATGTGTTCAAGAGTAATTGTTACAGAATGCAATTTTTGAGGAATAAACTTAATGAACCCAGAAAATAAACAAATCTAAAGTGGATATTTCTGTTATGTGTACAACAGATAGTAAGAAAATATTTAAGTGCAAAACTTATGACATGCACTTGAGAAACCAGGAGGACATTTGACTATTGTTGTGGTGTGATAAATTTTGTGTGGTCTAAGCTATTTTCTTTCAAATTACATTTTATTTATTTTATATAGACTTGAAACATTTCAATGTAAACAGGACTTGACTGTAAAACCATATTGTAGCGAGATGACTGAAATATTTGTTGCAGTTTGTGCAAATGTTTTTTGTTAACCGTAATTACAGCTCATTGCTACAGTCACTTATCTGGGTACACCCAGTAACATTAAAACTCTTCATAGGTTTGGATTTCCAGTTTGGAACAATGGTAAATAGTAGCCTTAGTGTTTATGGAGTTAAATTTGAACATCTGTTTCTGAACATGTTTGTCCCATTAACTATGAGTACTTCAAAGTGTGATTACAATGACTAAATTTTCCTATGGAATTGATGATTAATTTATGGATGCTAAAGCTTGCCAGTTTTAACTTTGCTTAGATTTAATTATTGTACTGTTAACAATAAATTATTGTACCAACATGCCATAATAGGTCAATTCCTGGATTCTAATTCTAGCATCACCAACATCTGAAGTGTATCTGAATATAATTTTGGAGAGGCCTTTGGTATGCATAGGAATGGAGCAATCTGTCTTCAGGGTGAAACATTTTTGGAACCAGAAGAACTAGCCATACAGTGTATAAGTGCATCTTGGAACTGATTAGTGAAGCAGAGATGTTAGCCAAAAATATGAAAAATGTTAGGAGTGGTGATGAGGAGAAATTAAAATATATTATCAAATGACCTGTGATGTGGATTACTTTCATACAAGCAAAGATTATCGTAAAAACACTACTCTAAATTAAAACATGGTATATATTGAACTATGAACTGTGCCAACAGGACTTGCTGTTGGTGCTACTCCAAAATTGGCATGAATATAATGGAGCTGTGTATGGTATATGAGAAATACAACCTTGGAGTCTGGGTGACAACAGGAGATTTTGAACTAACCTTGTGCCACTTTCTATTAAAAAGCAAGCAAATTTATAAAATATAATGTAAGCTACTGAAGTTAAATAGAAATAAAATTAAACCTAGTTAAGGTTTGTAATTTATTTAAATTCAGTAATACATTGATTTGTATACCATTAAATTTCCCGTAAGTTATTTTAAATCTTGCACTATCTAGTATTTTAAAGAAAGACATCAGCAGTGCAGATGCTGCAATCTGGAACAAAAAAAATACAAACTGTTGGAGAAACTCAGTAGATCAAGTACAGTGCCTTGAAAAAGTATTCAGCCCCCACAACTATTTTCACATTTTGCTGTTTTGTTTTCTAAATTTAAAATGTATTGAAGAAGGATTTTTTGAGCTAATCTACAAAACATTGTGCATCGTGTCACATCAAAAGAACAATTCCAAAACCTGTCAACAATTTACCAAATTTGAGAGGCTGAAAAAGTATTCATCCCCTTTGTAATTGCTACGCTAACTTTCCTCAGTATCCATATATTACCTTACCAACTCACCCAATTTGTTGATATAGAAAATTGGAGGATCACCTGTTTTCAATGAATTTATAAGAATACTATCAGTGCCTTCTCTTTCTCTGTAAAGTCTAACAATATGGTAGATTTTCAACAGGTCAAACCAAAATGAAGACAAAAGACCATTCAGGACAAGTCAGGGAAATGATAACAGAGAAGCACAAAGCTGGGGAAGGGTACAAAACCATCTTAAAGGCATTGAATATACCTCTGAGTTCAGTGTTCATCATCGTGAAAAAGTGGAAAAAATATGAAATGACAGCCACACTGCTTAGATCAGGCCATCCCTTTAAACTTAGTTGTCAGAGAAGTCCGGTACTAATAAGGGAAGCCACTGTGTTGGTAATAATCATTCTTGAGTGAGCAGCAGAAGTCAGGGCTGCAACTGGAGATGAAATCTATGGATCCACAATCTCTAAGTTCTTGTACAAAAGGGTTACTTATAGAAGAGTGGCAAGGAAGAAGCCCTGGCTTAAAAAAAGTGTATCCTTGCCCGCAAAGCGTCACTTAGAAGGTACTGTAAACAACTAAAAGAAGGTCTACTGGTCAGATGAGGCTAAAGTGGAACTTCTTGGTGTCAACACTAAGTGGTACTTGTGGCATAAATCTAATACTGCACATAAGTGAGGTTACACAACCCTGTTGTAAATTATGGTGGAGGTAGCATCATGTTATGGAGATGATTTTCAGCAGCAGTGTTTGGAAATCTGGAAGGATTGATGGAAGGATGAATGCTTATAAATAAAGAGAGATCCTGGATGAAAACCTGCCAGCCTTTGCCAAAAAGCTTAAACTGGGGAGGGAATTCAGCTTTCAGAAGATTAACAACCCAAAGCACACTGCCAGAGCAACTATGGAGTGGCTTCCAGTGAAGAAAATTAATGTCCTTGAGTGGCCCAGTGAGAGTCCTGACCTTAACCTGATCAAACATCTCTGGCAAGACCTTAAGATTGCTCTATATCGTCACTCACCAATTAACCTGGCGCAGCTTGAGCAACTTTGAAAGGAGGAATTGGCAAATCTTGCTCCATTACGTTGTGCAAAGCTAATAGAGATGTAATAGATGTGAGAGATGGTTCAACTAAGTACTGAATAAGGGGGGTGGGAATGAGTACTTTTGAACTGCTGACATTTCAGTTTTTCATGTTTTACGATTTTCCCAGTGGTTTTTACTCTGCTGTGAAAAAAGGAGTATGTAATTCACAAATAAAAATTTCAGTTAAATTGTTCAACATCCCTGGTTGTAATACTCATTGATGCGAGCAAAGTGTTGGGGGCTGAAAACTTTTTCCAGGCACTGTAGTATCTATGAAAATGAACAAACAGTCAACGTTTTGGGCCAAAACCCTTCCTCAGCACAGATCAGGTAACATCTTTGCATACAGAGTGAAGGCCTTTTGAATTGAGACCCTTCACCAGCTTTATTTGTGCATTGGCAAATGTAAGAAGAAGCAACACTAAATTCAGAAACTAAACGTTCCTTTCTTTATCTCTTCAGTTTTATCTACAGGCCCGCTTCACGTGGAGGGGAGCCAGGCTCCTTCGACCCTTGCTTCAGTTCACACTGGTGATGATGGCTTTCTACACTGGGCTGTCTCGTGTCTCAGACCATAAGCATCATCCCACAGACGTTTTGGCTGGCTTTGCGCAGGGAGCCCTGGTGGCTTATTTCATTGTAAGTGTTATGTCATTGTATTTTACAGTCTTTCTGAGAAAAATCCGTGCTTGAGAGCCTAAAGCAGCTCTTAAATGGCTATGATTCAACAATTCGAAAGAGACTCTTAACAATTGCAGCTCCCTGGGAACTGAGAACAGACGAAGTATTGAGTGTGGAAATTATTACCTGCTCTGGTTAAACTGCCAACTTTTTTCTCTATGACTAGCTATTCATAATTTAAGATGTGTGCTCATCATTCTTGGGTAAGTTGGACGCAGTTTCCCTTAGTTGACATCTAAATTATATGGGAGTGTATATCTGCATTCAGTCAGTCTAAGCACTTTAACTTATACTGAAGGAAGGAGAAAAACAGTTCAAAGAAGACAAGTAGAGATTAGAACTTCAGCTTCTGCCTTTATCTTTGAATCATTTGTCAACATCAAGATAGCAGTCCTCTGCTTTTATCAGAATCTTTCACTGTTTATGTGTGAAGTTGAAAATAAAGAGCCAGATTTTACCAAAAAAGTACAGCAACCATCAAACATCTTAACGTGGTTTAAATTGAGTCTGCATATCTCTATGAACTAATAACATTTACTTAGAAACCACTAAGCTGTTCCTTCACGGTAAAGAGGTGTATGGGCCTTTAGGTATATACAGTAAGTTTCTGACTGCTGTTTGAGCTTATCCACTTGAACAGTTAGAATTTGAGTTTGAATTGTTTGAATAAACATGTTTCAAGCAGCCATGTAATTGAAGGCACATTCAAACACTTTCAGTTTATAAATGATATAATGATGCATTTACTGATGTAACTAGGCATTAAATGCCTACTTTCATGAAAGCTCTAATATGGGGAAGATTGTACTTCACTGAACTCCTGGAGGTGCTCAGGAAATGGCAGTAGATCAATGCAAAGGCAAGGCCATGGAAGAAAGATTAGGACCATGGAATTGTCATTTACATCAGTCATGTACACTTCACAGTTACACTTTATATCCATTTCCTGCACACACCCTGTGAATAGAGTAGCTGAGTTTCAGCTTGACACTTTTGCACAAATGCTATTATTTGGTGCATTGTAGGAGTTAGTCATTGCACGAATACATGTGTCTTCAAAAGGGATATTTGGAATGAGTTTGAGTCCAGATTTTGTTGGCTGTTATTGGTTCCAATAAGCTGTTAAAGTCCTGAGTCCAATAAGATGTCTTTTTAAGGCTGATTCCCCAAAGGCAGTTAATGTACTTAACTGGTTAAAAAAAAAAGAATGCCAGGATTATGCATTGCTTGATTATATTCATGTGATGGACCCATTGGAGAATAAGTAGGTCACTGTTGAGAACTACACACTGTTATCTTTACAATATTTTGTACTTTGTGCAGACCTCTTTTATATAAACAGAGCCTATAATCATGAAATTGTTTGAGCACTAAATGAGACCACTTGGCCCATTGAGTCCTCTTCTAGTCTCTCCCTGTAGCTCTGCTAATTGTTTTTCCTTCAGTACTTACTAAATCTGTTTACAAAAGTCAGAGTTGAATCTACTTTCTCTAGCAAGAATTCCAGATCATTAGTGCAATTAGGATGAGGCATGGGAAGAGGAGAAGAGATGACGTAGGAAGCTCCCTTCTGGTCAGTCAGAGAACAATTGCTCAGACTGCTCTTTCAAAGAATATGACCCTATTTCCCTTTCCCACAGCAGTTTTTTCCGTACACTCTTTCCATTACTAAACAACACAATAACTTCATGACCACAATGTAACAATAAGAGCCCAATAAATCACCATTCCAAATAACGGTTTTGTAACCATGACCATAGCAAGGCAGGCATCAATTAGTCATCTTTCTCTACTCTCTTAGTATGTTTCGAATATCCTAGTATCTAGGCTGGATGGCTACTGACTTTCAGCTGAGGAGGTTGTCATTGGCCTGGCTCGGACAGTTTTGACCTCTAAGCTTTGAAGTGTCTGCATTGAATGGAATTCCTTCTTTTTGATCATTTACAGCCTGGTCTGAGTACTAGTGGTGCTGGTAATTAGATCATGTAATTTTAAGTGAGCACAGTGGATTTGTGTTCTATAGAGTCACAGCCACCACCATTGTGTGGCACATCAGAAATCTTCGTAATGTGTTGGGAGGACAGGTGGTAGAAGAGTAGTGATGTCCTCAATCCCTCCCTTGAATTCGGGGCTCCAGTGCTATTATGGCATTGCGGGAGCATCCATAGTCAGGCACTGAGGGTTTGTGTGGCTCTGCATTGAGCATATAGTCTGCATACAGTCAGATCGCACTCTGACACTAAATCCACAGGTACCGAAATGCAGCTGGCTACCACATCCATGCTGGAATAATAAGCTCCAGGCTCCTTCTGCTAGTTTGTAGTTAGATTTTTCCATATACTTGACATTGCACCAAGCTTTTTGATAGACTTAGCAACGCAGCAAGCATTCTGGTGTGTTCTCCATTTGCTTTCTCTTGTACACTGTCCCATTGAAATCCTCATCTGAGTTCAAACTGTAAGGCAATCCTTCTCCCTTCCCCTGTCTGAAGGCCACGTGTCTGTTGACATACCACATACGCATCACATTTTTAACAGGCACAGTATGTGGAATGCAGTACGCAAGCTTGTACCTGTGAATTTTGGACAGAGTGACAGTATTTTTTTCATCTTTTGTTGCTCCTCTAGCTGGGTTGAATTTCTTGGCAACGGGTATTGTTACTGAATAAGGCAGTAGGAATATGGGTTAATGAGAACTCTGCTTGAAAATTCTGCAGGCGATTCAAACAAGCTTGTGAGGTGATGAGCATTTGGACTGTGATGAAGATTAGTTGAAGCATACTTTCATCATAAGTTGTCTCAGTAGCCATGGACTCTGTCATGGTCCCTTCGTTGGTGGCCAGCACTCTCCGCTGCATGAGGAAGTCAGGATTCAGGTTTTTCAATAAGGATTACATTCTCAGAATGTAGGATGTATCATTTAGGAGTGAGATTGGGTGAACTTTCTTCACACATAAGCTGGTAAGCATGCTGAATACTAGGAGCTCAAGTCGCTAACTGTGGATAGATTTCTAGACAGATTGAGCCATGATTGTATTGCATAGTGGAGACGGCTTGTAGGCTGAGTGGTCTATGCCTCTTATTTTCCCATGTGTCTTTGTACAATTAATGGTCTGTTGCTCCTGACACCGGTCCAGTGTTTCCCTAACCTTCAGAGTATATGTCAGTTATCACGCACAGCGTGGAGGATATCTGAAACTCAAATTTGGAGAATTTATTGAGAGAAAAAGAAGTTCAAATTCTGGTTAACTGTTGGTCACAAAGATATTACGCGCAGACATGACTATCTTCAGATGAGGAAGTGTTAAATCACAATCACAACGTTTAAGAGACATGTAGATAGGTGCTTATATAGATAAGGCATTGAAAGATCTAATGTGGGCAAATGAAATCAGTGTAAACGGGTAAAATGATCAGTGTGGACAAGGGGCCATTTTTATGCTGTACAATTATGCCCATGACATTATGATGTTAATTCATAAATAAAGAACCCAGTGTTATTAACAGAATTTTGGAATAGCTATCAACAACCAGTTTAATCAGAGATGTGTGTACACCAACCCATATTTTCCATTGTGGCATTTTGTATTCACTCAGTTTATGGTTATGGCTCCTTGGAACAGCTCCAAAAGATTTTTGGGAACCACAAAAATTACTCTTGCAATATTATTATAGGGTTTACAGACTGAAGAACGTTGCAGCATTTTGAGGAAGGGGTAATTTGAAGATCGATAAATATATGTATTACAACATGATATAATTTTATACTACATTATTTTACTTTGATTAGGGATTTTTAACTGGGATTATCCATTTGGTCAAACTGAGCAAAGTTAAATATTAAGTTGTACATATTTCTACTGTATGTCATTCATTAATATTGGTCCACTTGTTTTGATATTTGTAATTGTCAGTCTCTGCCTTTCAAGCCACATATTTTTATTGAAATGTGGATTTATGCCCATAATTTACTGCCCAATTAATGGAAAAGAAGAAAAGAAGAAAATAATTGCAGTTGATTGATTTCAGAAGTAGAAAATTACTCTGTATGGAGTTTGTGCATTCTCCCAGTGACTGTGTGGGTTTCCTCCAGGTGCTCTGTTTCCTTTCACAGTCCAAAGGTGTATTGGTTGGTAGGGTAATTGGTCATTGTAAATTGTACCATAATTAGGCTACGGTTAAATTGGGATGCTGGGTGGTGCTGTTTAAAGGGCCAAAAGGCCTGTTCCCGGCATTGTATCTCAATAAGTTAAAAGAAAAATAACCTTTAGAACTTTGATCATAAATAAAAGGAAATAGCTTCATTGATGATCAGAGTCAGGGTTGTCTGCACCCTACTTTCACCAGCAGCTCGTGCAACAGCCTAGGCGATCGCCCATGACTGAGGTGACAATGGGTTTAGGGGAGCTGGACAAGCACATTAATTGCAGCCAAGCAAAGCAGCACATCTAACCTGGTATGGTTAGAGAGTTCCTTTGCTTCATCTGAATCCTTTGGTTTCTTGAAACCTGAAATCTGAGTCCTTGTTTATATTTCAGGAGTGGCTCCAAAGCTGTCTTATCATAATCTCTCATCCTCCCTTGTTCCTTAAAGGAATTTATCAGGCATGAATAATATTGTAATCATTTCTTGTAGTTGAGTTTGTTTGAAAAATTGTGAGTTTGGTGTTTAAAAAATAGTCATTTCTGAGCATATTGTCCTTGTGACTTACTTTTAACCAGAATTCATTTTTTCTTTCGAATAAATTCTCTGATTACTAACAGAGGCTTAGTGGATTCAGAATGTTTTCACTCATAGCTCATTAGATCCTGATTAAATGGTGTATTTTTCCTGAACACATTGTGGCTGCTTAATAATGCAGTAGTAAGCTGTGACCTTTATCCTCATGTCTATATCTGTTACACGACATAGCATTGTTCTGTTGGAGCTGGGGTTGTAAAGGCTGACTCACGCATTTCTACCACCCAGATATTGGAAGGAAGCCCCATTACTCATAACTGTACGTAATGAGCTTTTGCCTTTCATTTTAAAGACACTACTGTAATAGAATAGAAAATAGCAAATTAAGTTTTGGTCTGAAATTATTGTACATGCATTTTCTGTTTGTAGGACAAATTGCTTGTTTAAAAAGGTTTGCAGCTGTACTGGAAGGGGATAAATACCCTAGCGGGAAGGTTTGCTAGTACTGCACTGTATGGGAAGGGAGTTAAACTAGAGTTGAAGGGGGTTGGGAACCAGAGAGCCTGAACAGACAGTGGAGTGGTTGTGGGGAAAGATGTTATTAAGCCTACATGCAAAGTCAGGAATCAAAAGGTTGAGTGTGGTGGGACTAATCTTCTGAGCTGCGTGTATTTCAATACAAGGAGTATTGAACAAAAGACGAACAGCTTGGGGCATAGATCAGCCTGTGGAATTACGACATTGTGACCATTAGTGTGACTTGGTTGCAGGAGGGGCAGGACCGGCAGCTCAGTATTCCAGGGTTCCATTGTTTTAGATGTGATAGAGTGGGAGGCATTAAGTGGGGAAGGATGCCGTTACTCATCGGAAAATGTCAGGGTAGTGTTCAGTCAGGACAGACTGGAGAGCTTGTCTAGTGATGCTTTATGGGCAGTACTGAGGAATAACAAAGGTATAACCGTGTTAATGGGATTATATTATAGACTACCTAACAGTCCATGGGATTTAGAGGAATAAATTTATAGAGAGATTGCAGATTGTTGCAAGAAACATAAGGTTGTGATAATAAGTGATTTTAACTTCATATTATACGGGAGTCCCAGTCTGTAAAAGGGCTGGATGGGAAAGAGCTTGTCAAACGTGTTCAGGGAAGTTTACTTGATCAGTACATAGATGCCTCAATGAGAGAGAGTGTAATACTAGTTCTCCTGTTAGGGAATGAGACAGAGCAGGTGACAGAAGTTTGTGCAGGGATACACCTTGCATCTCGTGATCATAATGTTTTTGGTAAAAGTGTACTTAGTATGTGGGAAGCCTTCACAAGTGAAATTTTGAGAGTACAGAATTTGTACATTCCTGTCAGAATAAAGGGCAATGATAACAGGTTTAGGGAACCTTGGTTTTCGAGTGTAATTGAGGCCTTGGTTAAGAATAAGAAGGAGATGCATAATGAGCGTAGGCAGGTAGGAACAAATGAGGTACTTGAGGAGTATAAGAAATGCAAGAGAATACTTTTAAGAAGGAAATCAGGAGGGCTAAAAGAAGGTATGAGGTTGTTCTAGTAGACAAAGTGAAGGAGAATCCTAAGGGCTTAGTGTCATAGAGTCATAGAGAAATACAGTGCAGATACATACCCTTCGGCCCACCTAGTTCATGCCAAAAACCATTTAAACTGCCTATTCCCATTGACCTACACCAGGACCATAGCACTCCATACCCCTACCATCCCTGTACCCATCCAAGCTTCACTTAAAATGTTGAAATTGAGCTCACATGCACCATTGTGCAGGCAGCTCATTCCATACTCTCACAACCCTCTGAGTGAAGAATGGGTGAGAGGCTTCTACAGATATATTAAAAGCAAGATGATAGCAAGGGCCAAAAATTGGTCCTCTGGAAGATCAGAGTGGTAATCTATGTGCAGAGCCAAAAGAGTTGGGGGATTTTTAAATGTATTTTTTGCACCTTGGGAGGCAATGCAGCAGCGAGGTCATGGATCCTATACAGATTACAGAAGCGGAGGTGTTTGCTGTCTTTTGGCAAATTAGAGTGAATAAGTCCCCAGGGTCTGACAAGGTATTCCCTTGGACTCTGTGGGAGGCAAGTGCAGAAATTGCAGGAGCCCTAGCAGAGATATTTAAAACATTCTCAGCCATGGGTGGGGTTTCAGAGGACTGGAGGATTGCTAAATTTGTTCCGTTGTTTAAGAAAGACTGTAAGAATAAGCCAGGAAATGATAGGCTGGTGGGTCTGATATGAGTAGTGAGAGAGTCATTGGAAGGTGTTCTAAGGGACAAGATATTTAAGTTTTTGGATAGACAGGTACTGATTAGGTTTAGTCAACATGGGAATACAGATCCTTGAAAGTGGCATCACAGGTAGATAATGTTGTTAAAGAAAGCTTTTGGCAAATTAACTTTATTAGTCAATGCATTGAGTACAGGAGTTGGGATGTTTTGTTGGAATTTTATAAGAGGCCTAATTTGGAGTATTATGTGCAGTTTTGGTCACCTAGCTACAGGAAAGATGTAAATAAGATTTAAAGAATGCAGAGAAAACTTACAAGGGTGTGCCAGGACTTGTGGACCTGAGTTATAAGGAAAGGTGGAATAGGTTAGGGATTTATTCCTGAGAATTTAGAAGATTGAGGGGAGATTTGGTACAGGTATACAAAATTGAGGGTATAGATATGGTAAATGCAAGCAGGCTTTTTCCACTGAGGTTGGGTGAGACTAGAACTAGAGGTCACGGATTAGGGATGAAAGGTGGGAAACTTAAGGAGAACACGACGGGGACCTTCACTCGGGTGGTGAGAGTGTGGAATGAGCTGACA
This sequence comes from Hypanus sabinus, assembly GCF_030144855.1. Lineage (NCBI taxonomy): Eukaryota > Metazoa > Chordata > Chondrichthyes > Myliobatiformes > Dasyatidae > Hypanus > Hypanus sabinus. The sequence goes on along the minus strand of NC_082716.1, from coordinate 39,523,496 downwards.
GTGCAAATGGTGGATGTGGGTTCAATTTTAACAGGTAAGAGAAATTTGGATAGGTACATGGATGGGAGGGGTATGGAGGGCTATGATCTAGTTGCAGGTTGATGGGACTAGGCAGATTAATGGGTCAGCATGGACTAGATGGGGCAAAGGGCCTGTTTCTGTGCTGTAGTGTTCTATGACTCTAAGAGTTTGTTTCATGCTTTTCTATTGAATTGCACAACTAGACCGATTCTTCAATAGTCCAGTCTACTGAACAGAGCTCCAATTTCATTGGAGCTCTACATTTGTAAAATGTAAAAACAAATTGAATTTTTAAGTGCACATTATGTTTCTGAGGTATTGAATATACAAGGCATTCAATATGTATTTGTGAATGCAAGTATTATGCTTGCTTTTAACAAATGATGTAATGACCTTGATGCCACTGGCAAAGCCAAGACTGAACCAAGTCTTTGTGGATTGTATGGTAGATTGTCCTCACTTTGACACAGTATCCTGTTTATTAACAGCTGGTCCATGATTTTCCGAACCATGTCACTTGTACTAAGTCCCTTGTTAGAGGGAAGACATGGATTCACGACACTTCTGTGTGAACATTATAAGGTGAAACTTTAAGGGCATGATAACTTGCATCTGATTTGTGGTGTGTGTCATGTAGAAGGTGACTACTGACTGACCCCCTGTCCTTTCTATGTCATGTTTCATTTCACTATTTCTTTCTGCATAGTAGAGCGCAGACTAAGGGTTAACAGTATACTGCACATAAGCAAGCACAGCTGACTACTATACGTGGTGCTTGAAAAGCCAAATGCAGCCTCGTTGTAAAGGCCATTCATTATCACTGCTGATATTCAGCTCTTTTTATGTTTGCGGCAAGGCCGTGATGGGGGGTAAACAGCAACTGCGACTTTACTGATGGGGGAGTTCAGGGTTAGTTAACTTCTTATGCAAAATCCATTTGATAGATTACAATGGGATTCATTTTGAATGCCTAGTGCTTTTCTGTTTTATACTTTTTTGTATAAAAGAGTTCCATAACTATTAGTTAAATACCACTTTTTCAATATTACGAGTAAACACTCATGCACGGACACATATGTACATACTCATACAATCTCCTCGTCCTTGTATAGTATGTGGGATTTTTTTTCCCAGAAATGTTGTGGGAAGTGTAAGAAACCTATATCCTAGAGTTCTGTTGAGTGCCAATAAACCTGATGACAGTTATAAAATACATGCTCCTCTGAAATTGTGAATCCATTTCATGATAACAGATTCAGAACATATACAGGCTAAAAGACAAAGGATGACTTTGGACAATTCATTGCAATTGAATTGTGTAGTCTGAGAAACTTCATTTTCCTCCATATCCCCTTGAGTTTATATTTTAGTACAGATTGTTTTGTAAAGGAAGTTGAATGTGCTTAAAATAGTCTAAGTCCATTTAAAGGCACGGCATTGTCTGTAATAGAAAGAACAGAGATGTGCTTTCAACAGGATATTGTATGAATGCATGGTAATAATAACATCAGAAAGCAGATTTTGGTGCTGGACAACAGAATTGACTTGTTAGTCACAAGCTGTTGTTTCTTTGCATATTCCAAAATGCATTGCTGATACAGGGTTGATCATTCATTAAACGTGGTAGTTATTTCGGCCAGCAAGAAAGAATGTGCATTGTTGTACTTGATATCATAAAATCTCATGGAGCACATGACAGCTAATCAATTGCTTTGCAATCTGTTTTACTGGGGTTATATGGACAAATGCTGAGGCCCAGAAAACGGAAAGAGATAAATGAGTATTTAACTAGTTTTGTTAACACATGTTGAGGGTCATTATCATATACTGATAACGCTAGAGATCTTTTATTGAAGAGTGAAGTCAGGATGTAAGGTCTCATCTGAAACAGCTCATATTGACAACATATCACTCATTTAATTCAGCACTCAGCACCATGCCTCATTGTGCATTCTCCTGTCAGCAGTGATGGCCTTAACAGCAAGGTCACATTTGAGAGAGTCTTCCATCAAAGTCCTGCCAAAACTTGTCAATGGGAAACTCGTTCTCTGAGTAGAGTTATGCTTCACATACAAAAAGGTGATATAGTTGTTACAGGCCTGGTTCTGGTCCCAGAACTTTACCGAGGTTTCTTAGGACAGCATTCTAATCATCTGCAGTTGTTTTGATAAATCAATAGGTCTGAAATGGGGATGCTCACTGGACATTGCACAGTATTATTTGAAAGTTAACTGGATCCAGCACATAAAGTCTTCTGCTAAAGGAGCAAATCAAAGGCAGTGTATCTTTGGGTGAATAATTAATATCAAGATTCCTCACAGTTTTCACAGCTTCTGTGAAGCCCAGATCAAGTGTATGATGGACTTCTCTCCACTTGTTTGGAAAAATACATCAAGAACATTTATGTATGTTAACATGATTCAGTACAAAGCAGCTGAGTTGAATGACAGTCTAACCACCACCCTGAACATTCATTCCCTTCTGTGCAGATGCAACATGACTGCAGTGTGTTGCATCTTTAAAATGCTCAGGAATTACATGCTAGCTTCACTAATACCTCCCAAACTCGCATCCTCCACTGCAACAAAGCATACAGACAGCAGGAGCATGGAAGCGCCATTATCTGACAGCTCCACTCCATGTTCTGACTTTAGAAGTATATTGCCATACCTTTGTTTTCAAGGAGTCACTACCATAAACTTTGTCACTCAACAACACTGTGGGACTGCCATCACAGGAAGGATTGTTACAGTTGGAGGAGTGGCCGAACATCTCATCTTTTCAAGGGTGGGTAGAGGTAGTCACTAAATACTGTTTTATTTTCCAGCCATGTCCACCTCTTGAAAAATGAATAGGTTAGAGCACTGGATAGATCCTGAAGCCACAGACTTCTCAGTTAGAAAAGAACAGATCAGGCTGAAGCATACGGGCTTTGTGATAGTGAGCGTGTGGACATCATTTTGTAACTGATTTTCATTCTCTTCCCTGGGCCAAAATCTCAGTGTAATCTACATTGTTTATAACAGGCAGAATCAGAATCAGGTTTAATATCACCGGCTTATGCTGTGAAATCTGTTAAATTTAAGGCAGCAGTACAATGAAATACTGAATAAATAAATATAGTGGAAAAAACTGAATGACATTAAGTGTATATATATGTCTGTTAAATAGTTGTTAAAATAAGTAATGCAAAAAAACAAATGAAGAATTAGTGAGGTAGTGTTCATGGGTTCAATGTCCATTTAGAAATCAGATGGCCAAGGGGAAGAAGCTGTTCCTGAATCACTGAATGTGTGCTTTCAGGCATCTGTACGTCCTTCCCGATGGTAACAATGAGAGAAGAGCATGGCCTGGGTGATGGTTATCCTTAATGATGACCATCGTCTTCCTTAAGGCACCACTCCTTGATGATGTCTTGGATGCTATGGAGGCTAGTATCCATGATGCAGCTGACTCATTTTACAAGTTTCTGCAACTTACTTCAATCTTGTGCAGTAGCCTCCCCCCCCCCCCCCCCCCATAAGATGGTGATGCAGCCAGTTAGAATGCTGTCCCTGGTACATTTGTAGAAGTATTCTAATGCATCCAATCAAATACAAAATGGATATATAACCTCCTCATTTACAAATTTTGTAAATTTGTTTCTATCTGTCTTAATGCCAAGAAGTGGGTTCACCCACGATGCAGACTTCAAAATTTTTGGAGCTTTTGTTAAGGAATGAGAAATTTAATATTCCTAACACTTTACTGGTGGAAAAGGTCATTAGCTACAACACCTATAATATACAGTAAATGCATAACAATTACAGCCTTCTTGGAAAATAATTTTGCTTTGTATGTAAAGTTTTGCTTTGAAGCCATTAAAATTTCCTGTCAGACCAATGCCCTTCAAAATTTCCTGTTCCCTAGTTGCCTCCAGAGATTAAAGGGTGCTGTAGTACCCAGATGATGTAATTGGGCAGCCAGGAAGCGAGTTTAATATTGCATCCGCTCATTGACTGTCTTTGGCAGCTGTGCCTTCATGGCTCAAACTGCTTTTGGTGTGGTGGGAAATGGGAAAATAGATTCAATCTGGACCTCCAGCTAATGGTCTCTGAAGGATTCCTTTTGTGTGTGTGTGTGTGTGTGTGTGTGTGTGTGTGTGTGTGTGTGTGTGTGTGTGTGTGTATCTGCAATGAAACAAATGTGTAGACATTTTACCATATACCTTTCTCTCTTAAATTGCTTTCCACCAGTGCTGTATGTGTAGTGGAAAAAGATGTAGAAAGGTGTAGCACCATTTGTGACCTTGTGATAGCTAGTGTTTTTTTTTACAATCTTTTATGTATATTTGAAATGCATCATCAGTAGTAAAGTGGGAACTGTAGTGGTCGATTTGTGCAAAGCTCAATCCTACAACCACACTGCAATAACTAAGGAAATTGCATAGTGATATCCAAAAAAAAAAAGACTTTTTGCTGAAATATTGAGGTTAACTACAGTATATTATATCTAACTTACACCAAGGTATGTAGATGTCTAGTTCCCAGACATAGGTGAGATTTTATACTTCCAATGCTATATGCGGAATGGAATTGCATCTTAAAGATGAGCTTCATTTGTTTCATGTATACAGTGAAATACGTCATTGGCATTAACACGGTCTGAGGATGCGCTGGGTACAGCGTGCAAGTGTCGCCATGTTTCCAGTGCCAACATAGCATGCCCACAACTCATTAACTCACGGTCATAGACAGACAGACATACTTTATTGATCCCAAGGGAAATTGGGTTTCATTACAGTCGCAGGTTTATCCCTGTAACCTCTGTTACAGGGAGAAAGTACAAACTCTTTACAGACAGCAACGGGAATTGAAACCCAAACTTCTGATCACTGGTACCGTAAAGCATCATGCTGCCATAACGCAACCATGTCACCCATAGTTCTTGATGTGTATGGGGAAGTTACTATCCAGAAGGCATCATATATTTACCGTGAAAGACAGTGACTATATGTAGAACTTTTAGTCTGTTGAGTACAGTGTTTGCCAGTTGACAATAGGGGGATGAGGTATTTAATTTCATGTGCAGCAATGGGAATGGAGCTCTTGATAGCATCATTGGTCCACTATGCTTTTATAATATTATGTACACTCAACAGAAATTGCTCTTATAGAGTATGCCTTTAAGGAAATACAGAGCTGAAAATAGTCACCAAGTAATGCAATCTCAGAATAGAATTAACTTCATTCATAAATTAAATCATTGTGATGCAAAATTTTACTTTTTTTCTTTGTAACAGCAAAATTTCAAATAAATACTTTGTTTGGGGTCTGACGAAGATAGAAATTCTTTGTTGATGAGTTAACTGAGATACCCAACAGGAAGGAGTCTGATGAACCAGAGATGACACATTCACTTAATTGTCAATGCAACTAACCCTCTCTTCCTCATATTTCAATCTATTCATGACAGCTCCCCTATCAGCTTGTCATTTTCATACTGAAAAAAATCATATATACTGAATGCAAAGAAAAAAATGTTGTTATGTATAATGCTGTTTAAACTCTTTAGGTTTGAATTGTGATAGAACCTCTTATGATTGACACAGAATAATGTTTTTACACACCATCTCTAATCTATAACATACTTTACTCGTAGGCCTTCTACGTGTCCAATCTTTTTAAACCCAAGATGAAAGTACCCCCTCCACCTGTGCGAAGAGAGATAATTACTCCTGTGGACATCATTGACAGGAACAACCATCACGGGATGTGCTAATCACCTTTGCAATATGGGAAATGTGTTCTAACAGCAACAAATCAAAATGGACTGAAGCTGGTGCTGGTGAGAAAATAGTGACTGCTGAACAGCATGTATGCTGCTCTCTAATCTCATCTGACAGTAGAATGTAGGGGGAAAGACATTCTATCCACAATCTTGTGGGAACGTGTACCATAGCAGCATTTTAATCAAACCACAAAAACCACAGAGAAGGCATGAAAACTTAAAGCTTGTGAATTTGTTTGAACTGGTCAAAGTTGGCCATGAATGAATGAATGAATGCATTTGTTCAACAAAAGGAAAAGAAACTTTATAATAAACATCATATGCAAAAACATAACAGTGGCCATCTCATTTTATGTGACAAGGACCACTGCAGCAAACTTACATATTTTATATATAAATATATAAAAAAACTAAAACAAGATAACTATGTAAAATATTATTTCTGAATCAATCTTTTTTAGATATTTTATCCACTGCAATTAAAACTGTTTATGTGTCTTGACCTGTGTTATTTACAAAGTGCTGCTTAAAAAATAGCATTGATTTTTAAAAAAACATATTTTGTATGTAGTCAACTAAAGTATTATAAGCTTTTTTGAGGTGGGGATAATGTTTGATAAAACTACAGCTAGAGCCACTTGCATCGATAATAAACATCACAATAAGTCATTTGTTAGTACTCTATATTTTTATGTTTTGTAAAAAAATGTTTAGCTTCAACTTATTTCTTGTAGAATTTGAATGTTAACATCTGACTATTTTTCTGATGTAATTAGCTGTATGTTTTGGTTATGTGCTTTTGAAATAAAAGCTTCTAATGGACAGCGTGCTAATGTTTAGTTTTCAGATTTCCATTTTTCTCTCAGCTGCACACATTACATTCAAATATAATTAAGATGTAATTATTCACCCTTTTCTTAAAGCAAATACGTGGGACAATAATTTAACAAACTCTATTTAAGTCAGACTCGCCTTTGTTTGGAAAAACAGTGGAGAGTATTGGTAGTGGGATCCAACAGGATCCCACCACCAAGCACATCTTTCCCTCCCCCCCTTCTGCTTTCTGCAAGGATCGCTCCCTACGCAACTCCCTTGTCCACTCGTCCCCCCCACATCCCTTCCCATTGATCTCCCTCCTGGCACTTATCTTTGTGAGCGGAACAAGTGCTACACCTGCCCTTACACTTCCTCCCTCACCACCATTCAGGGTCCCAGACAGTCCTTCCAGGTGAGGCGACACTTCACCTGTGAGTCGGCTGGTGTGGTATACTGTGTCCGGTGCTCCCGGTGTGGCCTTTTACATATTGGTGAGACTCGACGCAGACTGGGAGACCACTTCGCTGAACACCTACGCTCGGTCCGCCAGAGAGAGCAGGATCTCCCAGTGGCCACACATTTTAATTCCACGTCCCATTCCCATTCTGATATGTCTATCCATGGCCAAAATGAATCCAAACTCAGGTTGGAGGAACAACACCTTATATACCAGATGGGTAGCCTCCAACCTGATGGCATGAACATTGACTTCTCTAACTTCCGTTAATGCCCCTCCTCCCCTTCTTACCCCATCCCTGACATATTTAGTTGTTTGCCTGTTCTCCATCTCCCTCTGGTGCTTCCCCCCCGTCCCCCTTTCTTTCTCCTGAGGCCTCCCGTCCCATGATCCTTTCTCTTTTCCAGTTCTGTATCATTTTCGCCAATCACCTTTCCAGCTCTTACCCCCTCCGGTCTTCTATCATTTCGCATTTCCCCCTCTCCCCCCACTACTTTCAAATCTCTTACTATCTTTCCTTTCAGTTAGTCCTGACAAAGGGTCTCGGCCCGAAACGTCGACAGTGCTTCTCCTTATAGATGCTGCCTGGCCTGCTGTGTTCCACCAGCATCTTGCGTGTGTTGTGAGAGTATTGCTTTCTGTACTCTGCACCAAGAATGGATCCTGATCTCTGGCCTGAGATGCATCTGTTATCCAAAGTGGCTTTTCAAATAGCATCACTATTGGAAGAGCATAGGGCATTAATTTTCCTCAAAATTCAGCCCAATTGGCACAGTTAAATGCGGCACATGTATTCTACCACTGAAATTTAGTTCCTTTGATTTCAGGAATATGGATTTTTGGAGCCAGAGTTCAACATATTAAAATAACTCCATAGTGTGTTCAAAACTAAAAATTGAAAGCAAAACTCCAGTGTTTCCTGGCCAACATCCCTCCTCCTGCTAATGCTATCAAAACGGACGATCTTGACATTCGTCCATGGGCATGTGATTTTAATGCCCAGTTCTCCTCTCCTACAGTGTAATTACCTATAGATTCCTTTCCATGTTGATCCACATCATAGATTTCTGCACCTTTGGAAAATTGGCCTGTTGTTGGAAGGAGTTGAAACATAAAGGCAAAATAGGCAAGTATTTAATCCAGATGATATAGGGATAATGTTGTTACTTTTTAAGCAAATGACCAAGTCCCATCGAAGCTACAACTGTAGCTACAGCAGACAAATGTATAACACAACCTATAGTTTGCTCTGCATGCCAGTAAGTAAAGTACTGTACATGTAACTTGTGCAGATACACCCAGTCCTGAGATACCAGCCAAGATCATTTGATTACGAACAATTGGTTTACTGACCAATACAGAATGTCTCTCTGGTGCTTCCCATTCCCTCCCCTCTCCCTTCCCCTTTTCTCAACCATGATCCTCCTTTCCCTGACCCCTTCCAACTCTCAGTCCACACTAGAGACCCATATCAGAATCAAGTTTATCATCATTGATATATGTTATGCATTTTTTTTGTGTGGCAACTGAACAGTGCAATACGTAAGATTACTACATTACTGTGCAAAAGTCTTGGCCCTAACAATGTGTACCTAAGACTTTTGCACAGTATTGTATGTACTGGATTCAGCACAGGTCAATTGATAAGTTAGTGTCCAAGTATTTAAAGCTGATGAATTCCCACCACTGATCCCCCTGTGGCACATGTTCAACCTTCTTCCCCTTCTTGAAGTCATCATTCACTTGCTTAGAAAGTAAGTAAATTGTTGTGTATTTAATATTTCAGTAATATTAGAGTAATTTTGATTAAGCATTCTTGTTCTTAATCATTTAAATAATTCATTAGGTGTATAAATACGTAAATTACATGTGTCTTGACACTACCATGTGGTACATACACATCTGGCTTAAAGAACACACAAAGACTTGTATTTCATGGTTCCCTTGTTTTCCTTCCAATTAGTTTAATGTTTTGAAATTACTCAACACAATGTAAATGTACCAAAGGAATCTATTGTAAGTTTTAGATTGAGTTTGTTTCTGATTAGCATATGACAAGATATTTTGGATGAGAGCTTGTATGGACTACTGATAAACACTGAATAGATTTTAAATACAGAATAGGTTTTAAAAATGAAGTGGGTGAATTGGCAGGACCAAATGGCAGATCAAAAATGATCTCCAGTGTATGGTAAATACTCCAGCAGGCAAAGAACTAACCTCTGACTTTCTGTCTGTAAGTCTCCCCACTTCTCTATTTACTCTGGTTAAACTTTGGTTTATCATCCCTAATACCTCCACCTAATACCTCCACTTTGTTTGATGTCCCTATAGTGAAGTGTTCCGGGGCATTTTTGAACAGCAAGTTTCTATATAAAAATAAATCATTGCTTGGTTATCTTACTTTAGCAGATTCCTTAAGGTTTTATTGCTTTTAACTATTCCAGGTTTTGATATACTGGAAACTTTGCCCAGTCCAGCTCTCACTGGTTCCCAAGTATGCCACATAAATCACTAATGGGGAGTTATCCTGCTACCCCATTCATTGCGTGAGGATTTGGGATAAGATTTTTTCAGCAATTTTTCTTCAGAAAATTAATCATCTAGTGACAATAGAACATAAAGTTTTTGACAAGAAATGGCCATTCAGCCCAACACAGGCCAAATTCCAGTACTCACAATGTGTTGAAGTAACTGGTGAGAACAGATTTGAAAGTCTCTAAGGTACTACTCTCAACTACACAACTAGCTACTTTGTTCCATATGTCCATAACTGGCTGTGTAAAGAAATGCTTCCCGATGTTAGTCTGAAATCTCCCTTTAACTAGTCTTTGCCTATGGCCCTGTATCCTTGATGATGGATTAGTTTTGAAGTAGCTGCTGGCAGCCACCTTACTTATATCCTGAATGATTTTGACTTCTATCATGCCTCCTCTCATTCTACGTCGACTTAGGCTAAAAAGATTTAATTCTTTCATCCTTTCTTCATGGCTCATACCCTACAGACCTGGAATGAGTCTTGTTGCCCTTCTCTGGACTCTCTCCAGTGCTTTCACATCCCTCATGAAATATGAAGACCAAAATTGTACAAGTGCATTATGCTGCTTAAGCATGTTATACAGTTTAAGGAGAACATCTCTCGACTTGAACTCCACTGATCGCATTATGTAGCCCAACATTCTATTAGCCTTCCTAATCGCTTCTGTGCATCATCTAGATGTTGATAGTGATGAGTCTACCAGGATGCCCAAATCCTTCTCATACAGTGCACTTTCTAACTCATGACCCCTCCTTCTATATTTACAGTGGCATGCAAAAGTTTGGGCACCACTGGTCAAAATTTCAGTTACTGTGAATATTTAAGTGAGTAGAAGATGAACTGATCTCCAGAAGTCATAAAATTAAAGATGAAACATTCTTTTCAACATTTTAAGCAAGATTAGTGTATAATTTTTGTTTTGTACAGTTTTAGAGTGAAAAAAAGGAAAGGAGCACCATGAAAAGTTTGGGCACCCCAAGAGATTTGAGCCCTCAGATTACTTTTACTAAGGTCTCAGACCTTAATTAGCTTGTTAGGGCTATGGCTTGTTCACAGTCATTATTAGGAAAGGCCAGGTGATGCAAATTTCAAAGCTTTATAAATACCCCTACTCCTCAGACCTTGTCCCAACAATCAGCAGCAATTGGATCCTCTAAGCAGCTGCCTAGCACTCTGAAAATTAAAATAAATGGTGCCCACAAAGCAGGAGAAGGCTATAAGAAGATAGCAAAGCATTTTCAGGTAGCCATTTCCTCAGTTCGTAATGTAATTAAGAAATGGCAGTTAACAGGAATGGTGGAGGTCAAATTGAGGTCTGGAAGATCAAGAAAACTTTCTGAGAGAACTGTTCATACGATCACTAGAAAGGCAAATCAAAACCGCGTGGTGAACTACATATACCTGTCTGGACATCCCCCACCCGCTGACTGCTCCTGTGGCTCCTCCCACCGACCGTGGCTCCTCCCACGGACCCCAGTATAAAGGCGATTGGAGCCACAAACCCTTCCTCAGAAGATTAGCATGGCCCCTGTGCAAGGATGACATGCAAATTCGTGAAGCATTCCATATTTTTGAGTTGCAGGAAGTATGGGATACAGAGAGATGATGAGAATTATTCTAAGGGAATTGGGGGTGCAGGAATTCACATTAAAAGGGTTGCTGGGCATAGGTGAGAGAACACAGGTCGGTATTTTTAGCTTTCTTAAGGGGTACAGGGTTTTTTTATAGGATATGATGGATAAACAGAAATAGGGTACTAGGATGGGGAAGATAAAGTGTAGGTTAGGGTATGTGTATGTGTGCGATTGGGTGAAGGGCTTTAGAATGTGAGTCCATCGCATACTCTGGAACAGAAGGAGGCGGTGATGCACCATTAAGCTGGATGCCAACTGCTGTAAAACAAGACGGAGAGAGAGAGAGAGACCCTTCCTCAGTCTCCAGGATGTTGTGTGATGATCACTTGCTGCTTGTGCTTTCTACCAGCCAATAAAAGCCTACCTTAACCCACGTCTCAGAGTTATTGATGGTGCATCAAACCCCCATTTGACTACAAAAGACCTTCAGGAAGATTTAGCAGACTCTGGAGTGGTGGTGCACTGTTCTACTGTGCAGCAACACCTGCACAAATATGACCTTCATGGAAGATTCATCAGAAGAAAACCTTTCCTGCATCCTCACCATAAAATTCAGCATCAGAAGTTTGCAAAGGAACATCTAAACAAGCCTGATGCATCTTGGAAATGAGTCCTGTGGACTGATGAAGTTAAAATAGAACTTTTTGGCCCCAATGAGCAAAGGTATGTTTGGAGAAAAAAGGATGCAAAGTTTCATGAAAAGAACACCTCTCCAACTGTGAAGCACAGGGTTGGATCGAACATGCTTTCGGCTTATGTTGCAGCCAGTGGCATGGGGAACATTTCACTGGTAGAGGGAAGAACAGATTCAATTAATTACCAGCAAATTCTGGAAGCACATATCACAATGTCTGTAAAAAAGCTGAAGATGAAAAGAGGATGGTTTCTACAGCAGGATAATGATCCTAAACACACCTCAAAACCACAATGGACTACCTCAAGAGGCACAAGCTGAAGATTTTGCCATGGCCCTCACAGTCCCCCAACGTAAACATAATTGAAAATCTGTGGATAGACCACAAAAGAGCAGTGCATGCAAGTTGGTCCAGGAATCTCACAGAACTAGAAGCCTTTTGCAAGGAAGAATGAGCGAAAATCCCCCAAACAAGCACTGAAAGACTCTTACCTGGCTACAGAAAGTGTTTATAAGCTGTGATACTTGCCAAAGGGAGTGTTATTAAGTACTGCAAGGTACACAAACTTTTGCTTTGGGTCCTTTTCCTTTTTTGTTATTTTGAAACAGTAAAGATGGAAATAAAAATGTAGTCTTGCTTAAAATATTAAAGAAATGTGTCATCTTTAACTTTATGCCTTTTGGAAATCAGGTTATCTTTTACTCGCTTAACTATTCACAGTAACAGAAATTTTGACCGGGGGTGCCCAAACTTTTGCATGCCACTGTATATCTAATATTTCCACTTCCTATATATAACACTTTACATTTAATTACATTAAATTTCATCTGCCATTTATCTGCCTGCATCTGGATTTTGTTTAGACCTAACCGTATTTGATCCAAGTAAATAATGTCAACTGCTCTATTGTTATCATAAATTTTAGTTGCCTCTTCATCGAACTCCAGGATATTAGTAAAACATGATTTCCCCTTTCTGAGCCCATGCTGGCTTTCTACTGACATGCCTATTCTTATCCGCTGCTTTTCCGTCTCATTCCTTATTATGGTTTTGCACTATTGGTTGATGATCTATATCCATGACCATGTTTGATGTGCGAAGTGACAAAATCAGTCAGGCCTGCAAGCTTCCTTAAACTCAGTCACGATGATGCAAATAACTTGGTCAGTGTTGTCTGGTTTGATGCTGCCAATTAATATAACCACATTGATTAAATATGGGCACTACAAGACCTCACTGTTTACATGTTTACAACAAGAAACATTACAAAGAACGTATATTAACACCTCTACTTTCTTCTACTTTCGGCATACAGTTCATCTAAAACTCTGACAGACTTCTATAGATACACAGTGGAGAGTAGACTGACTGGTTGTACCACCAATACCGTTGAATGGAAAAGTGGACAAAATGTAGGCCAGTTTATTATGGATAAATCCCTCCCCACCACTGACTGCAACACTGAACCGATCCCACAACCTTTGGACTCACTCTCAATGACTCTTCAACTCATGTTCTCATTATCTATACCTATTTATTTATCTATCCATATATCTGTGTCTGTCCATTTATTTATTTATTGATTAATTGTATTTGCACAATTTGTTGTCTCTTGCATTTTGGTTGTTTGTCCATCTTTGTTATGTGCAGTTTTTCATTGATTCTTTTGTGTTTCATTATACTTTCTGTGAATACCCACACAAAATGAATCTCAGGGTTGTACGTGGTGACGTACTTTGGTAAGATATTTACTTTGAACTTTGAGGAGCCGAGCAAAGAATATTAGCTAGAAGTTTAACTTGGTCAAAAACAACTCCGACCCTTTGGAAAGGTCATGCAGCTGTGCTGGAAACTAGATTAGCAATAAGCCTCCTGGGCCCTAAACAGTGAATATCCATCACATGCCTATATCAGATGGAATGACCACCTTCAATCTTTGCAGCCAGGCGGGTTTCAGTACAATGCTGCTTTCTCTGCTGTGGCAGTTGTGCCAGGCCCAATGAGCTGCAGGCTTTGACTAGCTACTGGACACTACCCACCCAGCAAACTGCCTTTTCCAAACAACTCCCTTCTGGAAAGCATTATCGGGCTATGAAAACAAAAAAAAAATCTTCACACTTAGAAGTTTCTTCCCCCAGCACTTAATCTGATCAACCATTAGATTAGCCTCCCACTCCCTCTCTATCTATTACCTCAATCATTGCACTGCACTGTGAACACATTAAACCACTTTTATAATGCTACTTTGTTTATTCTTTGCAATTGTTGAATGTTGGTTTTGTTGCATATTGCACCAACACACCACGGCAAATTCTTAATAAATGTAAATGTATATGGTGAATAATGTGATCCTTGGTTCTTGATAAGAACTTAGCCCTTCATTTTACTGATAGCCAATTGACAACCAGTAAAAGGGAATTTTACTATTTCCAAATGTAAAATTTGTAAATCCTTTATTTGAAAGCTTGTGATACTGCCATTAATGAATTCAAGATAAGCATAAACAGAGACATTTTGAAAGTAAACAAAATTGACTTGATTGCCTTTTAAATGAAAGGCAAAGGCCCACTCATATGGCTGGAGCCATGCACAACGCAGCATGAAAGGCTGAAGGCCAGATAGGAAGTGTACCTGGCTGCTTGGTTCAGCAAGTTGTGGAATGCCCCTGGAGTCAATAGTGAGTTCAGGTTCAGAGCAAGAAATCAGATGCACACATATTGGACTTCTGGTGTATGGTTCCAGGTTGTCAACATCTCTGAGGGTCTGTCCTGGGTCCAACTCATTCAAGTAATCACAAAGAAGGCATGCCAGTGGCACTGCTTCTTGAAGAGTTTGAGGAGATTTGATATGTCACTTGCAAACTTCTCTAGATGCAAGGTGGAGAGCACTCTGACTGTTCGCATCACAGCCTGGTACGGAAGGTTCACTGAAAGGGATTGCAGTGTTCGTATATTCAGTCTGCTCCATCACGGCACAGTACTCCCCACCATCAAGGTCATCTTCAACAGGCAGTACTTTGAGAAGGTGGTAGCCATAACTAAAGGCCCTCATTATCTGAGTGATGGCCTCTTCTTGTTACCACCATTAGGGAGAATGTTTAGGAACCTGAAAACCAACACCAGTTGATTCAGGGACAGTTTCTTCCCCTCTGTTATCGGGTTTCCCAATGGCCTATGATCTTTTTATTTATTTTACAATTTGTAGTCATTCTTATGTCATTGCACTGTACTGTTGCCACAACGCAACAAATTTCAAGTCATATAAGACAGTGATGATAAATCTGATTCTCATTCTGATTTCAAACATCTGTTCTATATGCTCTGCAGCTGGACAATGTTTCTCTGTAGCACTGCCAGCCAGCTGCCAGAACATTTAGGTCCAACAGTGACACACTGAGCAAAACAAATTATGCAATACTTTCGATGTCATCAACTTCACTTGGAAGAAGGAAAGGTGAGGCATTTTTATCTCCACTCTTGTTCAATTTAAAGAAGATGTATTATGTTTAAATCTGCATGGAGTGTAATAATGAGTGTTCTCCCTCAAAACCCGCGGGGAATGGGGTGTATGAAAATCGTTAAAAGAAACCACTACTCTATATCACACACTAGGATTCTATGCACAAACGTTTAAATAAATTACCAAACTATATGTTATCTCCTTACTGCCCTTTGAAAATAACAACGAGTTACATTGCAATTTTGTACTTTAAAGCTAAGCCATATTAATGTAAAATGCAGCAAAAATAACTCAGTGTATTCACATCATAGAAAGTGGCAGCTCTTCAAGAGGACACTGGCAGTAATCAGTCTATAACATTGCTACCTTTATGCTTAAATGCAAATAAACAAAAATATTTTTTCACAGAAAATCAAATTGATTAATATTCTTGGGAATTTTTGCTGCTAATTTTTATGCTTAAACTCTGGATAAGCAAGAGTTTGCTGTAGTTATGTTACTGGAATTGCAATTGCATTATTATTGTCACATGCACTGAGGTACAGTGAAAACTTGCCTTGCGTACTGTTCACACACATCAATTCATTACTCAGTGCATCAAGATAGTACAAGGCAAAGCAATAATATATTGCAGAATAAAGTGTAACAGCTAAAGGAAGTGCAGTGCAGTTCGACAATAAAATGCAAGATCAGAGGTAGAATGTGAGGTCAAGAGTTCATCGTATTATACCAGAGAATCGTTCAATAGTCTACAGCAACAGGGCAGAAGCTCTCCTTGAGCTCTGTTGAACATGATTCCAATGTTTTGTATCTTCTGCCGGATGGAAGAGGGAAGAAGAGAGGACATCTGGGCTGGGTGTGGTTGATTATGCTAGCTGCTTTACTATGGCATTGAGAGTCTAAGGAGGGGAGGCTGGTTTCTGTGATGATAAATTATACTCACTGTTTGCCACACTACAAGTGTTCAGTGACAGCATTCATCTCACACCTCCTCCCACTCACTTATACACCAGGGGCAATTAACCTCCCAACCTTGGGATGTGGAGAAAACCTACTACATCCAGGGGAAACTGACACGGTCGCAGGGAGAGTGTTCAAACTCCACCCACACAGCTATCCCAAGGTGATGATTGAACTGCGGCTTCTGGAGTCATGAGGAACATGCACCACTGTGCCACCCTGAGTCCATCAGAATCAACATGGTTAATAAAAATGAAAAGAAGTTAACAGATTTATTAAAGAGTTCATATATTGATACAGGGATACCAGTGGGTGTGGTTCATTCAGAATATATCAGTGTGTTGAATTATGTTTGAGTGGCTTCATGAATCTGGGATGAATGTGAGTTAACCTCTCTATATTGAAAATTGCTCCAGTCCCACTCATTTATGACAAACATGTGCATTACTTCACTGTATAAATATCAGATCCTCCCAGTGTAAAAGGATATGACTAGGAAGAGTTGCTGCAATGAGTAATAGATGAGCAATGTAGAAATTCAGAAGAAAGACTATAACAGCATGTGTAAACAGCACCTTTTGCGTTTATTATAACAGCAAACAACGTAGCCTCTGGGTAAGGATATACAGCTTCACATTTTTACATCTGGGCGTCATAGACTAGTCAAATGCCCCAGAGAAATGAAGGGGATTTTCTCTTCTCTAGAGAAATGTCAGTTTGGAAACCAAAAAGGATATTCTGCTTTGTAACATTTTTGATTTTTTTAAAGTACAGAATAATCAATCCCCTCCATAACCCACCCCTGAATTATGTTTTGGCTATCTGCTTTGGCAGTTCTTCATTTGATTTGGCATTGAATTTTATTTGATATTCCTCCTGGGAAGTAGCTTTTCATGTTTTATATTATTAAACAGATGCAAATTGTTCATGTGCAGCATAGTGATTCTATTGCCTCATATACAGCAGAAATGATAAATAATCTGTCATAGGTTTGATTCATATCAAGGTCCAGACATCTAAATAGCTTTCATTAAACGTGATCATGAAACTGTTGAATTGATTTTTGTAAACCTGCTGAATTCATTAGTGTTGTATGGATGTACAGGGAATCTCTAGTCTCTTTGACATTAAGTGACATCAGATCCACAGCAATGTACTTGGCACTGTGATCTGCCTTTATTAAGCCACTCGCTTGTGCCTGTTCATGACGTAACTACACAAAACTGGCAGACCACCCAGCTCTCACTTAAACCCTGCAAGTGCCTTCTCTCAAGTATCTATGGATTTGTGCCCAAATTGGGAGCTAAAGGCTGTTCATGTCTGAGGTTTACTTATTTAGAGATACAGCACTGATTAGGCCCTTCCGGCCCTTTGAGCTTGTTGCCCCAGCAACGGCAGCCCCCATTTCACCCTAACCCAAGTGTTTGGACTTGTAATCACAAAATCATAACCAAGATTTTTTGAATGATCCCTGGATAGTCTCCTTCATAGAAGAGATGGGGTAGGATTATGTAGTGAGGAGGGAGGGAATCCTTCATACTGACACTGGATCTTATGAAATCTTACTGCTTCAGGTGTTGGTACAGAAACCTTCGACCCACTCTTCTTCATGCTGATAATTTGCCATTCCTTGCCAAACAGCACTTGAATGAAGAATGGAGAGGAGTAAGGAATCAGGGATACTCCAGGTGAGGGACATCCAGGGTGACTTGGAACAACAGTTAACTGAGTTGGCAAATCCTGCAAGACATAGTGTAGCTGCAAGGCGACAGAGAAGAGGGGAGAAACCCCACTTAATATTCTTATTACTATTCCATACACTGTAAATATATCTGTGATCTATCTTTTCTTGTGGGAAGTCTATTCTAATAAGAATAAAACAACTATATCTTTCTGAAATGATGGAAAATTGTCCAAGTATCTTCTGCTCATAATAGGCTGGACAAGACTAACCCACTAATCACCATCTAAACTGTCAATCCTCAAACAACAGGGAAGTGAGGCAAGGGTGTTATTAATTGGCAGCCATTAATAACCTGTTTGCTGATGCTAGGTTAGTGTTTCACCAGGTCCCAGACCTCCTCACTTGCTTAGTACAAACATAGCAAAAGTGCAGGATCCTAGCACTGACTTAAGAATGACTGTACTTGACATCAATTGTCCAAATGTGGTATCAATTAGCCCCGACAAAACTGAGAGTCAAATGCAAAACATTATATTGGTTGGAGTCATTAGCGCTAAGGAAGATGATTATAGTTGTTAGAGGTTTGTCAGCTGGTAAGTAAAGGAAAGGTGTTATTAAGTAGCAACCATTAATAATCTGTTCTCTGATTCCCAGTTTGCGTTTCACCAGGGCTATTTGACTCAGTCAATGAAAGGCACTTCAAAAAACTTAAAAGAAATATTATTTATTCTTATTGCTTTATCCTCGTCACGTGCCAACATACAGTGAAAAGTTTGCCTTGCATACTGCTCATGCAAATCAAATCATTCCACTCTACATTTAAGTAGTACAAGGTTAAAAAGAACTATGCAAAATACATTATAAAAGCAGCAGAGAATGTGCAGTACAGGTAAACAATGAAGTGCTTGATCATAGCGAGTTGGGTTGTGAGGCAGAGAGTCCATCTTATCATGCAAAGGTTTGTTCGGGAGTTTGATAAAAGTATAGAAGCTGACCTTGAGCCTGGTGGTACGTGCTTTGAGGCTTTTGTTTCTTCTGCCCGATGGGATAGAGGAGAAGAAAACATGTCCAGGACTGGTGAGGTAGCAAGAAGTATAGATGGAGTCCATAAAGGGGAGGCTGGTTTCTGCGATGTGCTGAGCAGTGCCCACAACTCCCTGAAGTGTCTAATGATCATGGGCAGAGCAGTTGCCATACGAAGCTGTTATGCGGCCAAATAGAGTGCTTTCTATGGTGCATAAATAAAAAATAAGCAAGGGCTAACAGCAACTTCCCTAATTTCTTCAGCCTCCTGAGGAAGTGGAGGTATTAGTGTGCTTTCTTGGCCATGACATCAATGTGGTTGGACCAGACAGGCTGTTGGTGATGTTCACTCCCAGGAATTCTCAACCCTATGAACTTTAGCACTGCTGACGTAGATAGGAACATGTGCACCATCCCTTTCCTAAAACCAATACCCAAATAAAATCTCTCTTTTATGGAGCAAATTGGCTCATGGAGTATGGTGGAGTCAATAGGTATCAAAGATTTAACAGAAAGGACAAAAAGGAATAGAAGAAAGTTGATGTTGGATTTATTTATTTTATCACCAAAACTAGAAGATAATTGGATTTTTTTTTCTAATTTGTGTTGCTGAAAAAAATATTATAGAATCACAGAAAGGTTACATCATGGAAACCTCTAGATTAGTATAGTACCTTGAAAAAAATTTGTATCAAGACTATTTTCCCTTTAAATGTGCAAAAATTATGAAAGTAGATGTGGCATGGTAAAAGGGAGAATTTAGTTTGAAAACTCTCATTCACTAAAGCTTGTCCTCTTGTTTCAGAAAACAGAGTTTCCCCTCCACTACAGCCATCACCTGCATCTCCTCCATTTCCTGCACATCTGCCCTCAACCCATCCTGCCACAGCCTAACATGAGTACAGTTCTCTTTGTCCTCACTTGCCACTCAACAAGCCTCTGTATAAGCACATTACTCTCTTCAAATTTGGCCATCGCCATGGGATTCCACCAAAAGACGCATCCCCTCCTCTACCCCTCTGCTTTCTGCAGGGATCGCTCTCTCTGCAACTCTCTTGTCTGTTCGTCCTTCCCCACTCACCTCCCTTCAGACACTTACCCTTGCAACCAATCTAAGTGTTACCCCTGCCCCTGAGCCTCCTACCTCATCACTATCCAGGGCCCTGAATAGTCTGTCTAGGCGAAGTATCAATTCATATGCGAATCCAGCAGGCTCCTTTATTGCATCCAGTGCTTCTGGTGTGGCCTCTACAATGGCGCGACCCAATGCAGATCGGAGATTGTTTGTTGAGCCCCTTGGCTCCATCCACTGTAACAGGCAAGATCTCCCACTGATGTGTTTGTCCACAGTCTGCTCTACCACCATGTTGAGGCCAGACACAGACTGAAGGAACAATACTTCATATACCACCTTAATAATCTCCAACATGACAACTTCAACATCGTTTTCACTAACTTTCAGTAACCAATCCCCTGGATTGCTCCCTTTTGTTTTCTCTTATCCTTCCGCCTTCTTTATCTCTTCTCTTTCCCTTTCCCCTCCCCATGAGACCTGTCACACATTCCTCCCTCCTCCCCTTTTCCATGGTTCACTGTCTCCTTCAATACGATTGCTCCTTCTTCAGTCTCTTGTCTCTTCCACCTTTCACACCTGAGCTTCTCACATTAGTCCTATTTCACTCATTCTGAAATCTTTGCAATTAGGGACACTAAATATGCACTATGATGGCAAGCAAGGCAAGGATTTAATATCAATCTGGATAGCTGTTTTAACCAAATAGAGACCACATCTTAACTGAATTTCATAGGAGCACTATTGACAACGTCCTGACAAGTTGCATCTTAATCTGTTATGGGAGCAGCTGACCATCGAAATGTAAGTCCCTACAAAGGATGGTGAGAATGGCTGAGAGAATCATAGGGTCTCCCTACTATCCATCAGGGACATTTGTCAGGAGTGCTGCATTTGCAGGGCCCTTAGTATTATTAAGGATCCTCCCCATCCATCCAGCATCCTCTTTGACTTTCTACCATCAGGCAGGAGACTATGATGCATAAAAACAACAACAGTCAAGATGGGAAACAGTTTCCTCCCTCAGGACGTTAGACTCTGAACTCCTTGCCACATCGCTTTTGAAGTGTCTCTGGGTAATTTAATTTATGCACTTTGTTTATTTATGTGTAATCCATCTGTAGATTTTATCTTTACTTTCATAAGTTATTATGTGTTTCATATGTGTTATGTGTACTACTGTGCTTTAAACCCTGGTCTGGAGAAACATTGTCTCATTTGATGGTATACATATATATATATATAGTTAAATGACAATAAACTTGACTTGATAAGAGGCCAACTGACCTTTGACCGCACTTCTGCTTAAATCCAAAGAGTCACTTAGAATGCCATCATGTGGTGTCTAGAGGGAGTTACAGGTTCATTAACAATAGCGTCAGAAAGTACTTAATTGCAGGAAATGACTACTGAGCAGGTAGAAAGGTGATGATGTTTATTTGGTTAATACCTGATTTCCCCCATTGATTAGAATGGAATACTCAAATAGTGCACTGTTAGTCTTGAAACAGCTCCCTTTTGTAGTGGAGCGCCTCAGGCCTCCTATCATACTCAAGATGAATGCCCAATTTAATTTTATAAACAAATGCTAGGTCAATTTCCCAGTAATCACCCATAGAGTATATGTTGCACAACTGCAGTGACACCACAATTTTGAATAACTTTCCATGAGTAGACGTACCACAGCAAAGTACCTAAATGCTGTTTCAGTGTATATGGAGATCTCTAACTCAGTAACAAAAGCAGCTAACACTGAAGAATATTACTACAGATAATTCAAATAGGATGTCTTGCTGACTTTAAAGATTTGTTTTGAAAGAGGCAAAGAAAATAACTTTGAAGACATGTTCAAATCTCGACGAATATAAACCGCTCTGCTATTTCATTTGAAAGGTTTCAGATTGCGTCCTTTATTCTCCAGAATAATAAATGCGAATGCTCCATTGCCACAGCACATGCACTTTGTTGCTTTTTGCTGTCAGCTGGTTCTGGTATAACTCTGCTCAAATGGCATCTTTTTAATAAACAAATCTACTTCCCGTCACTAAGTGCAAGAAAGTAAATTGCATTCTACCTGCCTACTGCAACAGTAAAAGAATTTTTCTTTCTAGTAAGTAGAACTAATGGGAACAAACTATTATTGGAAAAGAACAAGAAACAGTTGAGATTTTCCCCTCACATTTTTCATGCTTATATGAATATTCTGAAATAACAAAATGAGGACAGATTGCATTTTTTCCTCAGTGTTGTTTCAAATCCGACTCAGACTGACTAGGGTATCAAAAATCTGGGTTCTTTCTTTCAAACTTAAGCATACTTTGTGGATTGAGTTAGACTGTTTCATTTCAGTCACTAGCAGCACAAGCCAATTGTGTAATACCAACCAGATCCTGGTATAACTTGGCAAAATAAATTGGATAATTTCACACTGGTGCACTGGGGGTTGTCTTACAGAGCAGAGATCAACATGAACAGCTGAGACAGCATTTTGGTATTTTATCTTTTGCCCCTGCGAGAGTGTGGAGTGGATAAATGATCTCCTTCTCAACACACTTTGATAATAACATAATAAATTCCTGAAGTAACTATACATATTCATAACATATTCTATTTGGCAGCTGTTACAGTGGAAAGGAAGGTTAACTCTTTTCCTCATGCTGGAAACAAGCAACCTCTCAATGGCATATCCCGACAGCAATAAAATGTAATTACTTGTAGTGAGACATTTTTAAGTAAGGTCCTATTAAAGCCTGATATCATAAATATCCAATGTTCCTTAAATAGAAGTTTCACAAGTGTATTTAGTTTTCATGATATCTTTTGATTGCTGTGAAACCCATGATTAAAAATAAGAAAAAGGAAAAGCAGTCAAGCTTACGTAGACCATGAAATTGGTGGTAACTCCGAAGACTACATGATTTATTAATAGTCTGCCTGTTACATTTAATTGTCTGTTAAAATTTGTTAGTTACAGTCTTTATTGTGGTGCTTTACAAGTCTATACATGTATTATGTTTCTATTGCATTGTATTGAATGGTACTAGAGGACTTTGAAACTTTTGAGAGCTCCTAATAACAAGCATGGTTAGAGAGCTATCAACCACCATGAAAGCCAGGTAAAAATAAGTGCAGAAATTCAAATCACTATATTACTTTATAATTCTAATTCTATAAAAAATCTGTACTAGGAACAAAGGAGAAAGTTATATTCCTTTGGCATACTAGCTTACTGTAAGTCGTGTCACCACATCTTCTGTAATATAAACAAAAATGATAAAGGAACTAGAGATTTCCTGGCATATATGATGAATAAACTCGTCTCAGTCTTTATGTTGGGTATAGATATTGATTATGACTGACATTTCAATGACAAACATTGCTATCTTCTTCAGGGATGATGCCTGGAAATGTCTAGACTGGTGGTATTTAAAACAGAAATGTTAGGAGAATTCAACTGTGGAAAAAGAAATCAGTTATCATTACAGATTAATGGACGAAGAGAAGAATGGAGGAGTTACAGTTTTCAAAGCACGGCTGTTAGGAGGAGTTCCCAGTTTTCCACACCTATCCTAGATAAGCACAATTTCTTTGTAAAAGTTATGAATTCCACAATCGAATCTCATTTGTTTTTAGTCATTGAATAGTCTTTTCAGAATCAGAAATAAACATTTGTCATGAAATTAATTGTTTTGTAGCAGCACTACATTGCAAAACATAACAATAAAAACTCTGTGTGTGTGTGTGTGTGTGTAATTAAATAAGTAATGCAAAAAACAGAGTAAAAAATTGTGAGGTATTCAATGTCCATTCAGATATCTGATGGCACTGGGGAAGGAGCTTTTCCTGAATCATTGAGTGTATGTCTTTAGGCTCCTGCACCTCCTGCTGGATGGCAACAATGAGAAGACAGCACATCCTGGGTGATGGGGGTTCTTAAAGATGGATACCGTCTTTTTCAGGCAGTGCCTTTTGAAGTCGTGCTTGATGCTGCAGAGGCTCCCGTGATGGAGCTGGCTGAGTTTACAGCTTTCTGTGGCTTTTTCTGATCCTGTGTAGTAGCCCCTCCATACCACTACAGTAATGTAACCAGTTAGAAAGCTCTCCATGGTACATCTTTAGAAATTCACGAATGACCTCGGTGACATACCAATTCTCCTCAAACTTCTAATGAAGTATAATGAAGTATGGGCACATTACTATTTCAAATAGATTTCAATGATGAAAAAGTGAAAACTATTAAAATAATTTTAAACATTAAAATAGATCAATACAATGTGAAATACTAACAAGTAGTTAAAACTCATTAAACAATCTATAAAACAATGAACTGTACTCTCTACCTCTACAAGGTTGGAAAGTCCAGACAAATAAATGGTGAAAATTGGAGAGGGTGAATGTAAAGTTGCTCATACCTTCTCTCCAGGAGATCAATGCTCCATCACTGGGAGAAAGTAATGAGTTAATGTTGTTGGGTAGGGAATTCCCAAGATTGGAGTTCCAGGAGAATTGATATCTCCTTATCTCAGTCTTGAATAGCTGACACTTTATTTTGAGACTGTGGTTACTCAACCAGAGAAAACATTATCCTTGCATCTCCTATGTCAAGCTCTGTAAACATTTTGTTTATGTTTCGTATGTTTTGCCATGCTGTGTGTTTGTACACGCCAACTAAGTTACATCTTCAGCTCAGTGGAACCTCTCACTGCCTTCTCTATTATTCTGGCAGCATCCTCTGCTCTCTCTGGAGTTGGGCCAGTGAAACAGAGACAAGCAGGGCCTCTTCCACTCAGCTTCCTACAACGTGTTGACGGATGGCAATGGCACTGACTATTTCCCCCAAGGAAATTATTCACATTCTAGGGAGGTTAAAGATAAACTGGGATGTAGGTTTGTATAAGATCCGATATAGGCAAGGCTAGAAGGATGCTGAATTTGGAAAACGTGCATCAATGGAAAGGAAGCTGTGTTTATTTATTTCAGGGAAAACAATGGCTACTCTTTAAGGATGGAAACAGACGTTATTATGAGAATGTTAATAAACATCTCAAATCTTGGGAAAAGATATGAAAGCAAAGGGACTGTTTAGCTCTCCTTATATAAAAAATATGATGGTCTAGATCTTCCCCCTGCCCTTAAAACCTATTGTTAATTGAAACCAGGCAGTGTGTGAATTCTTCCATTAGGGGGACAGTTCCAAACAAATCAGTTTGTCTCAGCACAGCACAATCACTTTCCAGATGAAAATGGCAAGCTCTGTCCTGCAGAATTGTTTTCAGGTCTGGTTAAAGCCTGCCTCCAAGATTACCTACTGTGAAGGCTGCCAAGAAAATGGAATGTCTCTGAGATTCACAGAATTTTGAAATTACTCAAAACCTATGAAAAATTAACTATTAAAGCACTTAACATTTTAAAGAAAATTATAAAACATCTGATAATGAAAACAATTAAACATATTTAAATCTTAGGTCAAAAGGTCATAGAATAGTTAAAGCACAAAGGTGGTTAATCAGCCCATCATCTCCACATTGATTTACCACCAGAGCAATGGATTGATCTACATTCTTTCTTGATAGTTTTGCAGTTCTTTTTCTAGATTCCAACCACGCACTTAGGTAAAAGAAGTTTTCCTGTATCTCTTTAAATATTTTCCTCATTATTAAATATCTATGCCTATTAGTCTTTGACCCCCCCTCCCCCCACCAAAGGTAACAGCTTCTCACTATCCAGTCTGTATGGATTCTTCATTATCTTACATAGTTCTATCAAATCTCTGGTTCCTTAACATTGTTATAGCCAGGGGGTATAATGGGGATGAGCTCTCACTACCTATTAAATGCACCCAATGCTCTGCATCTCAAGTAGCCTCTAACAATCAAGTCTGGCTCATGGCCTTCACGCGTAGCTTAGCTACTAAGCCCAGCAGAACCGTTTCTACTAACAAGAGGAGAAAAAGCGGGTTATTGGTGCCTTAAAACCAGTCACTTAGGGCAGATGTGCCATGTCAGCCGTGGTTGGCAGCTCATTTAGGAGAAGGGAAACCCTGCTGTCTTGCGACTATACCCACCCATGGGGAAGGCTTCAGGAGTAAACCCTAAGGACAAATCCAGAGCTAGAGTCCCTAAGGCAGTCCTATGTTGAGTTCAACACTGACTGGCAACTATTGTGATACTGCTGGTGCCAAACTATTTCAGTCTCTGTGCTCTTTTGGACTCATCAGCTGAGTGGACATGGGAGCCTGCTACACGGGCAACAGCTTGCTCTCCATATCGTACTGCCCTAGCTTGCGTTTCATTTAGGAGCTGTGACACACCATCCATGGTTGACCGGACCAACAGAGGGCCTCAAGATCAAATCTCCCCTGACCCTTCCAAGCTCTAGACTCTCCAATCTATACTGGTAACTCCATCTGTTATTTCATCAGAAAAAAAATCCAATTATCTTTATAAACACAATTTCCCCTTAAAATCCATCCTAGCTTTCCTTAATTAATCAATTTTGCTCCTGGTACCCAGAAACTCAGCCACGAAGGAGAAACCATATAACCATATAATAACTACAGCATGGAAACAGGCCATCTCGGCCCTTCTAGTCTGTGCCAACGCTTACACTCACCTAGTCCCACTGACCCGCACTTCGCCCATAACTCTCCATTCCTTTCCTGTCCATATACCTATCCAATTTTACTTTAAATGACAATACCGAACCTGCCTCTACCACTTCTACTGGAAGCTCATTCCACACAGCTACCACTCTCTGAGTAAAGAAATTCCCCCTCGTGTTAACCTTAAACTTTTGCCCCCTAACTCTCAAATCATGTCCTCTTGTTTGAATCTCTACTACTCTGAATGGAAACATTCCTCATTATCTCGTCTGCCTCATAAGTATGAATACTTCAATCAGGTCTTCTCTCACCATACATACCCTCTCCTGATTTGCTCTATCTGAGGAACATATTGGTGAATCTCCTGCCCACTCCCAGTTTAATCACTACCATCCTAGAACATGGCAACGATGGCCTACTTAAACAGCTAAATAATTGTCCTCTAACCTCCCTGTTATTTTATTCTGTGCTCTGTCTAACAGAAACAAGTATACCTTACATGTCCTCAGTGCTTCCTAAGGTCTTATTTTCATTGTGTATATCTAGCCGCATTAGCTCCCTCAAAATTCTTCACCTCATGGACCAGTACAGTGCTGTAAAGGCCCTTCAGCCCATCACATCTGTGTTGACCATGATGCCAATCAAAACTAATCCCAGCAGTCTGCACATCAGTCTCTTCACTACCTGTTCATATGTCTATCTAAATGCTTTCTGAACTTTGCTATTGCATCTATTTCTACCATTTCTCCTGGTATGATGATATTGGGTTTGCTGACCTTGAAATTCTAAACTCAAATGAAAACCTTAAGTCCTATCTGATATAAATAGCTATGAGTACACTCACTAAAGGACAGGTATACTATAACTACAAAATCTTCAAAGACTTGTTCACTTCCCTGTTTATTCTCCACAGTGAGTTTAGCTGCCAATACCTACTCTTTGACCAATGGTTCCCCCCTTCTTACCAAGGAGAAAATACTTCCAGCTAACAAAGTAGTTTAATCAATGTTCATTTATTTTCAGTGATAGACATTTAAATCCAAACAACACCTTTTAAACACATTTAAAACTCACAGAGGATTTCTACCTTATAAAAGACTTCCAAATTACAATTTTTAAGCACAAAGGATTTCCAAAACGCAGTTACAATTCCTATAAGCTAAAAAGACACACAAATCAGTTGTCCATCAGAGAAATCAAAGGCAGGTGATGGACTCTAGTTCACCCCGTGTTTCTTTCATGCTTCTTGATGTTCCTTATCCCATTCTGAATAAGCCTGAACTAGTCTCTTCATTGAGACAATTTCTTTGCCACTTGGATGACTTCACACACGTGAAAGTCTTTCAGCTACCTTTTAACACAAACGGTCTAAAAGCTTCTTGGAGACACAGATCCTAGGTACCCTCAATTAATGCTGTGTAGCTAACTTGCATACGTAAGTCTTCCAATTTATTAATAGATCAGTTATGTTAAGTGATTGTCTCAATCTGGTCTGCAGGCTTCCTTGAATTAAAACAACTTAGTCAGCGTTGTCTAGTTTTGAAGGATGCCAGATTAAAATAACCCCTTGTCTTACAATGCACCAAATAAGAGGTTTGCTCAAGAGGTTCATTGTAAGATGCACCTACCACTCTATGTGTGTAAAAAAAAATTGCCTCGAATATCTCCTTTAAACATTCTGCCTCTCGGTCTGAAGCTATTTCCTCTAGTGTCTAACATTTTCACCCTGGGAAAATAACTCTGACTATCTACCCTCTCTATGCCTCTCATAATTTAATATATTGTACTTCTAGCACATTTATGAGGATTCAGTTCCAATTTCCACCACCCAGTTCATTTTACCAATTCTTTGATATTATTCTATAGCCTAACACAGATATCTACAGATTCCACAACATCACCAATTTATGTGCCATCTGTAGATATACTAATCATGCCACCAACATTTACGTGCAGATTGTTAATGTGTAAAACAAATAACAAAAGGTCTCACCACGGATTCCCTGTGGTACACCACTGATCACAGGCTTCCATAAAACTATCCTGAAACATTACCCTCTTCCTTCCATCACTAAGCCAATTTCAGGACCAACTTGCCAACTTGCTCAGGATCTAATGGGCTCTCACTTTTTGCTCTGTTTCCTGGTGGGCCTTTGTTAGCAGTTTTACAGAAGTCTACATTATTATCCTTAACAACACAGCTACCCCTTAAATTAATTAGTCAAATACATCCACTGGGACCTCCCCCTAGCAAAGCCATACTAACTAGCCTTGAATAATTTTTGCCTCTTCAACCTTGACTCGTTTGAACTTTTTCCAATAATGATGTTATGTTTATCAGTTTGTTTTTCTTCATTGTCCTTCTTGAATGGACATTATGGACATTGAATGGACGTTATGCCATTTGCTCTCTTCCATCTCTTCTCTAGCCAAAGATTTGAAAGCTTCTGTCACAGCCCTTGCACTCTCCTCCTTTTCTTCCCATTGCAGCCTGGGATATATCTCAATAGGCTCTGGGAATTATTAACTTTCAGCCACGAGGTATCTAGTACCTCATTTTCAATACTACTTGTGAGGAATGAAACTTCTAAACATACTCTACACAATCTCAGGAGCTGTTTTAAACTGAAAACTACTGACCACCCAATCAGTTAAACTAATCTTCAACATTTAACTTTTCAACTCTTATTCCTTTCCCCTCCCCCATCTTCTGATTCTGGCTTTTTCCACCTTCCTTTCCAGTCTAGGAGAAGGGACTCAGTCCGAAACGTTCACAGTTTATTCCTCTCTATTGATGCTGCCTGACCTGCAGAATTAATCCAGATTTTGTATGTGTTCTTCAACTTTTTAACCTAGCCTTAGATTGCCATGCTCAAATTGAAATGGTCCTAACTAAGTTCCTACGAAAGAGTTGTTGAACTTTGTGATGTTTGTGATCTCTTGCTTATTTTGGTTAGGATGCAGGTGTCACACTTCTTTAGTTCTGGAAGATACGCCTTGTCAGATTCCCCTAAGTGAACTAACATGAAGCAAACCTCGGCAGAGTATCACTATACATACATCAGACAGTGATGAAAGAGATCAGAATGTTAGGAATAGCAAACTATTCACTAGGTTAACATATTTTGGTTAGTCTTACTCATTGGTTGGGTGTGTAAAGGAAAAATAAATATAATAAGGAAAAGAACCAATATGAGTGAAAATCTGTGGAGTCCACAAAAATATCAAATACAAAAGGGCTTCTTCATACACTTAAGCTGAGAAGGTTGACATTCCTTATAAGTAGAACTAAAGAAAAAAAGTTTCCCACAGCCTTATTCAAACACCAAGTCTATACACACAATTTCTGATTAGTCTGACTCAATGTTAATCAAGTCCAGCTGTAGCTGCATGTGCAATAGACTGAATTAATTCAATATTTTGTTCCACCAAATAACTACCCTTAAAAAAACAGCTTTTTATTAAAAAATAATCATCAGGGAATTTTATGACTGACAGGCCATTTGTTGACCTTTACGCAGTGATGGGATTCCGAATTAAGCCCTTTAGAAGCAGTGCAATGAAAGCTCAGGAGACACTTCACAATCATGTTTCACAATGCCTTTGATTACCAAAATTTTAAACAGTTCAGAATAACGTTGCAACAATAAATTGTAATAATCATTGTAATCAATCAGCTTGTTATTAATCACTTGCCTGTGTTAGAATGGGATTTCCTGAATAAGGATGTGAAAATGTCATTGAGTTACAGTCAACATGAAGAGTTTGATGCATGATTCTTTTGGTCACTCCAATCTCAAAGATAGTGATGAGTATCACTCTGTCATATATTTCTGACAAGCCCCAACTGTAATAGTTAAATAGGCTTATGTTCTCAGTCTCATTTTTAATTTTGATATATGTACTACTTTTTGTAACAATTTTATAATTGTTTGATTTCTCATAAAATATTGCTGCCAATTATTCAAAAAAACATTGTCCTAGTGTACACTGATAATACGAGTCAGAAATATTAAACCATAGCTTAAAAATAAAATGAATGGAAAGGAACAAAATGGCCAATTAGACCGAAACGTAGGCACACAAAGCTTCAAGGACCCAAAGAGCTATGTTAGCTAGAGTCAGGGCTTTCTGCTTTGGCTCTTGGTAGGGTCACCCATGCCAAACAGGTCAAAAGGTAGAGGCCAGACTAAGAATGGTCTTCTGGTCTTTCAGGTTTGGGGGTTTAGCTTAGGACTAACAACTCTGATTGGTAAAACAAAACTGTTACTGAAACAGCAATGAGGGATCCTTCTGCATCTAAGTGCGACAGAATCCCTGAGTCTCCACCCAGGACTTGTATGGCTGACAGTCGTGAAAACCAAGCTATTGACATGATGAAGGAAGCTCTGAACACTGCCAGAGATGGAGGAGCTTCATTGATGCCCTAACTGCCAGTGGCATAATGAGTAGTAACTAACAGGGACACAGAATAACATAGACAAAACACCAAACAGAGCTGATCAAAAAGGAAGAAAGCATCAGATTTTCTCCAATTAATGTGAAGAAAGCAAGAAGTCTAAATAAAGGTATTAAATGAATGAAGACATTTCTTCTTGTCAGGGTTAACTAGACTTGAGGTCTGAAAATGCACCTTGCTAGAAGTCCTTCTGGTGGCTAAAATATGCAGCGAGAGGTGTTAGAAAGAAATATTTTCATCAGTTGTAAACAGGTATATTTCCATGCACTTCCTGTTCACTCTCTTGCATAGTATCTTTCTGAACCCATGTTTATAATGGAATTTACTTATTAAATGTCACACTGTTGTTCTAGTACATCCTGTTGTTAATGGCACTGTGTTACCTTAGTTTTGTATCTTTTAGCAGAAGGACTTAATAATTCAATAATATTGTTCTATGTTTCAAATTTCATTTAATTGTTTTATAGCTAGAATCAAAATTGGAATCGGGTTTATTATCACAGACATATGTTATTAGATTACAAACAAGAGAAAATCTGCTGATGTTGGAAATCCGAGCAACACACACAAAATGCCGGAGGAACTCAGCAGACCAGGCAGCATCTATGGAAAAGAGTAAACTGTTGACATTTTGGGCAGTCCTGCTGAGCTCCTCCAGGATTTTGTGTGAGTTGCTATGTTGTTAGATTTGTTGTTTGCAGCAGCAGTACAGTGCAACATAGTGTATAAATATTACTATAAGTTACATAAGAAATATGTAGAAAATAAATAAATAGTACAAGAAGAGGTTATGTCTTGAATGCTGAGGGTCCTTAATGATGGATGCTGCCTTCTTGGGGTATCACCTTTTGAAGATGGTGGAGAGACTAGTGCCAGTTAGAGAGCTGCCAGTATCCACAACCCTCTGCAGCTCTTTTATGATCCTGTGCTTTGGAACCTCCATGCCAGACAGTGATGCTCTCCACAATATATCTATAGAAATTTACTAGAATGTTTGGCGATATTGTTGCGTGAATGAAATCACTGGAGAGAGTTACTGGTAGATACAAAACAGCTTCTTTATTCGACAAAACAAGGTACACCAGGCAGTCAATGGAGATGCTTTTGGTGGAAAGGTCTGTTGGCCCAACGTGGGGCTCAATATTTATTTGCTAAACACAAAGGACAATTCCATATTTACAAGTTATAAATAATACTTTCTTTTGAAGCTACATTCAAACTTCACACCTCCCGATTCATATCCATCTCACAGACGCCAACAGCGTCTGGACTGGGATCCATAGCTTTTAGGAAATACATTGTTCCAAATTAAATCCATATTACATTATCAAGGAACAAAAGACTAGTAGCCAAAGCCATCTGCTAAATGTAAAAGACCTAAACCCAAAAATCACTCTAACAGGTGACATGCCAAATGATAACAATTAATGATAAATGTAAGAATATTAAGTACAAATAAGACCAGAATACATGATTTTGATGTATATTGACTTATATATGTATGACTTAGTCCATATACAGTATCTATGTATTGCTAATACTCTTCATGAGAATATCTTACTTTGTCTTATGTATAACACCATGGCAAATCAACTTATATTTCTATAATCAATTTGCAAAAGCTATTTTGAAATATTTTGTCAGTTAGAGAAAGATAAGTCAATAGATTTAACTATCTTGAACTGAGACAAACTGAGACCTTCTCTGGTCTCAGAAATAAAACATCTTAAGCATAAACACTAGATATACTGCAGATGCTGGAAGTTCAGAGTAACACACATAAGGTGCTGGAGGAACTCAGCAGGTCATGTAGCATCTATGGAGAAGAAATAACAGTTGCTGCTTTGAGCCGAGACCCTTCAACAAGACTGGGAAGGAAAGGAGAAGAAGCCAGAATAAGAAGGTGGTGGGGGGAGGGAGTCAGTGAGGCAGGAGTACAAGGTGATGGGTGAGGAGGGGCGGATGAAGTTGGAAGCTTGAAGATTATAGGTTGAAAATATGAAGGCTGGAGAAGGAATCTGATAGGAGAGGAGAGTGGAACATGGGAGAAAGGGGAGGAGGAGGGGTGCCAGAAAGAAGTGATAGGCAGGTAAGCTGAAGAGAAAGGGTAAGAGGGGAGTCAGAATGTGGAATGGAAAAAGAGAGAATGGAGAGGAGGAGAAATAGATGCTTGTGCTGTCAGGTTGGAGGCTAACCAGTCAGAATATGAGTTGTTGCTCCTCAAGCTGAGAGTGACCTCATCATGGCAGTAGAGGAGGCTATGGTCTAGCATGTAGGAATGGGAGCGGGCAGTGGAATTAAAATGGTTGGTTATCAGGAAATCCTGCCAGTTGCAGACAGAGTAAAAGTGTGTTTAGTACGTTTGTAGTAGGATCCCATTGAAGATAGTGGAAGCTGCAGAGAACCGTCAATGGGATCCTACCACTAACCCCCTCTCTCACCCTCCTATGTACCTTCCCCCTCACCATGCTTCACCTATCACCTGTCAGCTTGTACTCCTTCCCTTCTCCCTTTTTTCTTACTCTAGCTTCCTCCCTCTTCTGTTCCAGTGCTGATGAGGATCTCAGTCTGAAATGTCTTTTCAAATCTTTTTATTAACACTTACAATGCCTCAAAAAAAATTATCTTAAAGATTGAAAATTTTTGTGAATAAAAAAAACCCTACTAAGCAAAAAAAGTGAGGGAAAAAAAAGAACCCATTGAGGGCACAACCCTGGTGTCATATGGAAAGCTTCTAAAAATAAACATCAAACTGCCAACAAGAAGAAAAAAATATATCAAAACAAAATTTACACTTAGATCATGGAGGAAATCTATCAGTTAACTGAAATGATAGTAACAAGCAAATGAGCCCCACCTCTTCTCAAAATCAAATAAAGGTTCAAAGGTTCGACTTCTAATTTTCTCCAAAATGAGACACAGCATCACTTGAGAGAACCATTGTGACAAAGTAGGAGCTGATATATCCTTCCATTTCAACAAAATGGCCTTCCTAGCTATCAATGTAACAAATGCAGTAACATGTTGTTCTAATAGAGAAATACCGTGAATATTTTGAGGAATTATTCCAAAACGGCACAGTCAATTTATTAGGTTGTAAATTGATTCTGAGTGCTTTAGAAATTGTTGAAAAAACTGACTTCCAGAACGGTTTTAATATAGAACATGACCAGAACATATGTGTCGGTGTGGCTATCAGTCTGAAATGTCAACTGTTGATTTCTCTCCATAGATACTGCCTGATCTGCTGAGTTCCTCCAGCATTTTGTGTCTGTTATTTTAGAGCACCTTGACTTTATTTATACCAGGTATAATGAAAAAAAACCTGATTGAATATGTTAGTACTCTTTTCTAATTTTATTCATTAACACATACTTCAGTAAACAAAGGAGGTATTAGGTGAATAATATAAGCTAAAGTCAATTGTTGAGAATATGCCCAATTCAGCAATGATTATGTCATTACAATTAGTAAAATGGCAGCTGGAAGAGCCATTATGAGATGTTACATTAACAGGCCACCATAGACCAAACAACACAGTAATTTCTATACTGTTGTCATTTGTTGAAGTGAGATGCTAAGAACCCCAGATACTGCAGAAGTGTGCTGCCAGATGTGGCCTCACTTGAGACTATTCTGGGTTTACGAGCTGTGTAATGAAAATCTGGAAGTATTCCACATTCGACAAATGCTCTTGGGCTATTAAATCATGCAAAACACAAATGCTACAGAGAAGGGGATATACTGGGTAAGTATTTTGTGTTAAACTGACTCAGATAGCTTAGTGTGTTTAGGAATTGCAGAAACATGGCTCCAGGAAATTCATCCCATGCACCATCAATCTACAGACTATGGCATTCAGGGACTTGGGCTATTATTTATTTTTTTGTGACTGTATGTTGTACTGCTTTCATATTTATATTTGCTATATGTGCTTTGTGCTGTGTGTGACTTTTGGTACTATGTTGTGCACCTTGGCTCTGGAGGAACACTGTTTCATTTGGCTGCATTCATTGTATAGTTGAAAGATAATTAAGCTTGAACTTGAACTTGAATTCTATTGTACATCCTCAGAAAGGAGGCAGATCTCTTTCACTGTACTTATAATGGCAAAAATAAAGAAAAAAGAATTATGCTGATAATTTAAAAAAGACATGTTTTTGAAATAACATTTTTTTCTGTGTAATGCTCACATGGTCACAAAATGTCATGACTAAATTGAGAACTATCGTTCAGCGTTGGAATGAATAAAATAAAACAGTATTGAAACATGCTTCCTGTAAAAAAATTCTGAAGTGCTTTCTCCAATATATTTCTAATCTTCTGACGCAAGTCTCGTACATCAGAGCAGTACAGTCAGAAATACTCATTTGTGTCATATGAGTTTTCCCAGAATTCTGTTATCTGGGACTATCAGAGTTCTGTGGAATCTCACTGCAAATAGCAATCCAATCACTAAGAACTCGAGTTGACTACTAATCTTTGCTTCCTGCTACTGAGCCAATGTTGAACTCAATTTGTTACTTTCCCTTGGTACCGGCACATTTCCAGTTTTCTAATCAGTCTGTCTGGACATTAGCTTGGATCATCCTTCACTGGCAGGCAACGATTGAACTAAATGAAATCCTGTTAGTAAATTTGATTGAAATGTGTTGCCTTATAGCATTAGATGGTAAGCCAAGAATAAATTGAAACATGTAAAAAAATTGGAGCCAATAACTGGTTGACTTGGGGCAGCAGGAACATTAAAAATGGTGCCGGAAGGCTATGATTTTATATCATGGAATATTCTGAGTGCAGATGTTCTGATCAATTAGCATATATAGTTACATAAACTCCAAAAGTATCTCAAGATGAACAATTTTGCCCATTTTCTGAGTTCGCTGGTCAGGTTTGAGAGGCAGTTTAATGAGCGACTGCAGCCATTCAAAGGTGTAATTAGACTGGTGTTCCATCATCATGCCTTCTCTGTTTTCCTAGCAGAGTGTGGAAAGAGGAAAACATCCAAGATTCAATTGAATATTGGCCTGAATGCTGATCGCCCTTGTCTGGTACAATTCTAGACTGTGAGAGAAGGACATGGTGCACATTGCATTTGCAGATGGTCCGTTCCAAACAGTGCAAAGAATTTGGATGCGCTTCAGCTTTCTGTTGTAGATTATGAATTAAGGGACTTCTTTCACTGCTGTTGTTTCTTAATCCTGGTCTTTCTAGGATTCCCACTATGAAAGGTGGTGGAGGACAGGAAAGTGAAAGAAGTTAACAGGACAAAGCACTTGGAAGGAGAGCAAATAGAAGGTATGCCTAGAGGAATTCTCAGCAACGGATTCTGTAGAACGTGAACATACCTGCAACTCTCGGAGGAGCATTGTCTAGCGAAGTTTTACAATCCTGGAATTACAGATAATTATCACAGCGCAAGTGGTTGAGGCATAGACCATTGCATCTCTTCCTCCATGCTGTCCAAGGCAATAGCAGTCACATTAATTAGTCTGCAGTCCATGCAAGCAATGATTGATAGCTTGTCTGCTATAGCAAATGCATTAAGCACTTCCCCATAGGCATCCCAAAGCAGAGGAAGAGTGATAAATGTGTTTGCTTTCAGCCAGAGTATAGAGTTTCAAGCAGAGCCCCACGGTTCCCTCCAAGTGCAGGGTGTCATTTATCCTGTGTACTCCTTTACACAATACAATTAACAACCT
The DNA here is from genome assembly GCF_030144855.1 of Hypanus sabinus. Lineage (NCBI taxonomy): Eukaryota > Metazoa > Chordata > Chondrichthyes > Myliobatiformes > Dasyatidae > Hypanus > Hypanus sabinus. The sequence continues at coordinate 39,486,665 of NC_082716.1, read as the reverse complement.
TTATGAATTGTAGAGGACTGCATTACTATCATGACCCTATGACTCACCACCCACTACACACTGGACAGTTCTATGCTGACTTTCATAGCAACTGATCTCACATTTTATAAACCATGATTGTCCCTGTTTTGAGAGTAAGAGGGTTGCCTCTTATCTTCTGCACACTTTACTGTGGATCTGTAAAATTAATTACAAATATCTTGCCTCTGAGTCATAAATTTTTGGATTTAAGTCTCACTTGGAGATGAGAACATGAAATCAAAGCTGGCACATCAGTGAAGGACTGGGCTGGCTGCAATCTTGAGGTGATTTCTTTCCTCAACCACAACTTTTCTCCTATATCATTATTCATCCACAGTGTCTCATTACTGTTTGCTTTGTTCTTGTTATTCACAGAATATATTTCTATTAAACATCCTCCATGACAATTCTGAACCCACTGTCTGCCCGTGCTGCTGTCCGTTTTATATCACAGCACTTTCAAATCATTGCCCTAGTTGTCATGCCCTTTTCAAGTTTTATGTTAAATTATGGGTTATGGTCACTATAATCTTAAAGTTCCCAATGCTTACTTTCTATGTGCATTGGTTCATTCTCTTGTTTGTTACATATTGGGCAGAAGGGAGCTGTGCACCTGCTTTAGCAACAACATTTATGTATTTCTTCTGACCAATTAAATATGAAGTAGTTGAAATCAATCAGTTTTCAACTGGAATGATGATTTCAAAGTCCAGGCCATAAGCTTATACCTCTATCTACAATACCTATAAAAAGTATTAACCCCCCACCCCCGGAAGATTTCATGTTTAATTGTTTTATAACACTGAATGATGGTGGATTTAATTTGGCTTTTTCAACAGAAAAAGACTCCTCCATGTCAAACTGAAAAGAGATCTTGACAAAGTGATTTAAATTAAATACAAATATAAAATACAAAATAATTGATTGCGTAAGTATTCACCCTCTTCCCCCCCCCCCAATATGACACAGCAATCATCACTGGTGCAGCCAATTGGTTTTAGAAGTCACATAATTAGTTAAATAGGGACCTGGTTTTGGAGTCCTGTGTGCAGTCAAGGTGTTTCAATTAATTGTATTAAAAATGTACCCTGTATCTGGAAGGTCCAACGATAGTGAGTCAATACCCCAGCAAAAACTACACCATGAAGACTAAAGAACACTCCAAGCAATTCCACAAAAAGGTTATTGAAAAGCACATCAGGAGAGAATGCAAGAACATTTCCAAGTCACTGAATATCCCTTGGAATACAGCTAAGTCAATCATCAAAAATTGGAAAGAATACAGTGCAGCTGTAAATCTGTGTAGAACAGGCCAGCCTTGATAATTGAATGACCATACACGAAGGGGATTAGTTAGGGAGGACACCAAGAGACCTAGGACAACTCTGGAGGAGTTACAAGCTTCAGTGACTGAGATGGAAGGGATTATGCATACAACAACTGTTGCCCAGGTGCTTCATCAGTCACAGCTTTATGGGAGAGTGACAAAGAGAAAGCCACTGTTGAAAAAAAACTAACATGAAATCTCAGCTTGAGTTTGCCTGAAGGCATGTGGGAGAGTCTGAAGTCAGCTGGAAGAAAGTTCTATGGTCTGATGAAACCAAAACTGAGCTTTTTGGCCACTAATCTAAATGCTATGTTTGGCATAAGCCCAATGCCGCATATATCAAAAACACACCATCCCTATGGTGAAGTGTGGTGGTAGCTGCATCATGTTGTGGAGATGGTTTTCCTGCAGCAGGCCCTGGAAGGATTGTAAGGTAGAGGGTAAAATGAACGCAGCATAATGCAGGCAAATCCTGGAGGAAAACCTGATATAGTCTGCAAGAGAACTGCAACTTAGGAGAAGATTTGTGTTCCAGCAAGGCATTGGCCCCAAGCATAAAGCCAAAGCTGCACAGGACAAAGTTAAAAATAACAAAGCTAATGTCCTGGAGTGGCCAAGTCAGAGTCCAGGCCTCAATCCAATTGAGCACTTGTGACTGGATTTGAAAAGGGCTGTTCATCCATGATCCCCACATAAACTGACAGAGCTTGAGCAGTTTCCTAAAGAAGAATGGGGAAAAATTGCAGTGTCCAGATGTGCAAAGCTGATTGAAACCTAACCACACAGACTCAAGGTTGTAATTACTGCCAAAGGTGCATTTACTAAATACTGACTTGAAAGGGGTGAATATTGATGCAATCAATTATTTTGTGTTAAGTATTTGTAATTTATTTAGATCACTTTGTAAAGATTATAATAGTAATAATAATCATTATAATATATAATAAATACTTTATTGATCCCAAGTGGGAAGTTATTTCATTGCAGCAGAACATTTAGAAACAGACTTAGCAGTACTTAATAAATAATAAGGTACTGAATAATAATATACACAATAATAATTTACCAATGTGCAATGATAATGTATGAAATAATAAAACAGAGGCTGTTGCACTATGGTGCGAGTTCTCCTGTCACACGGAGATGAACTGTTGTATATGCTAAATATTTGGTACGGAAATTTTTCTGTAACAATCCTTGTGACAGCGGAGCTGAATGAGCCTGTTCAAAAGGGTGCTCTTGTAGTGGTGTGCTACACGCAGCGCTAAAATAACGACATGGAGTTGGTAAACTGCAGTCAAAGATAATTTTATTCGAACTTCACAGCCTTGCTTTAAAGCCTCCCTCATCCCGCCCTCCCAGGGCGTGGATGCTCCACGAGACACGTACTCACAAACCCCCACAGGCTTTTCTCCCTTTGTTGCGGACCTGGCCTTTGTGTCTGCATGCTGGCTATTTGTGAGCTGGTTCGAGTGTGCTAGGAAGTGGGTTGCCACACTCTGCTGTTTATCCAGTAGGTCATGGAGAGGATGTGCCAGATTGTACCTAATAGATAAAAATTTGTTTAGTGACTTCCTCTCCACCCCAAACTCAAAAGTGTCCCGGTTGTAGCCAAGGATGATCCAGCCTTTTTGATGTGTTTATTTAATATTTTTGCATCACCAGCATTAATGCTGCTCCCCTAACATAAATTAGCAAAGAAGACTGAACTCGCTACAACAGACTGGTAAAAGTGTCCTGCTGCATGCATTAAAGGATCTCAGCTTCCTGAGAAAATAGAGTCTGCTCATCCCCTTCTTGTAAATAGCCTTGGTGTTGATTTTCCAGTCAAGACTGTTGTCAAGGCGAATATCCAAGTATTCCTACTCCTCCGTCACTTCAGGTTCTTCTCCCAGAATGCATACAGGACTCGACACAGTCCTCTTCCTCCTAAAATCAATCAGCACCTCCCTGGTTTTGGCCACAATAGGAGCAGGTGATTCCTCCTGCACCACTCCACAAACCTGTCCACCAGTTCTCTATACTCTGACTCCTGCCCGTCTCTGATACACCCATTCACCTGAGGATCATCAGAGAACTTCTGCAAGTGACTCAGATTTGTACTGAAAGTCCGAGATGTAGAGTGTGAACAGAAATGGAGACAGGACAGTCTCTTGTGGTGTTCCAGTGCCACTCACCACCATCTCAGACAAAGAACTACCCAGCAGTATGAACTGGGGTCTATCGGTCAGGTAGTCAATAATCCAGATAGTGGATTTGTCTACACCCATCCTTTGTCGCTTTTCAGTCAATAGAAGTGGCTGGTTTATATTGAAGGCACAAGATAAACCAAAAGAGTGATTCACAAAAATGCCACCAGCATCATCCAGGTGGGAATGAGCTCTCTGCAGCAGATAGATGATGGCATCAACCACTCTCACATGGAGGTTGGTAGGCAAACTGTAGAGGGTCCAATGAAGATCTCACCTGTCGTCCAAGGTAAGTCAGAACCCACCTCTCCATCTGAGATGTGAGGGCAATTTGTCGGTAGTCATTAGGTTCAGGTAGAGTTGCCTTCTTGGGTACAGGAACCAAGCAGTAAGACTTCCATAGCATCCACCGGTATCTTTTCCTGACTCAGACTCAGTTTGTAAAGGTGCTGCAAAATACCAGACAGCTGGCTGGCACCGGCCTTCCGTACCCTGGGGCTGATATTGCCTGATCCAGCAGCCTTGCCTTGATGTAGAGAAGAAAGAGGTGAGCCAAAGTGCATTTTCTTCATAAATCAAAGGATTAAGTACAGAAGATGGATGTTAGTTTGAAGTTGTATAAAATGTTGGTGAGGCCTAATTTGGAGTATTGTGTGCAGTTTTGGTCAGCTACCTACAGGACATGATTTCTTCTCGTGCCTGTTTTCACTTTGACACGAAAGAGTGTTTTTCTGTTGATGAGTGTCAAAAAAACCACTCTGATTCAATGTTGTAAAAGAATAAAACATGAAAACTTCCAAGGGGGATGAATACTTATAGACACTGCGTATGCGTTAGTGATGGATGTGTTTGTCATGGTCCCTTCTGGCAACTGCCCACTTGGCTATTTACCTCAGGAATTTGGGTCTCAATCACCTCATTTAGTTCCAATCATTCCCAGGTTCCACTAACTACAAATACCTGCTTTCCATCAGCAAATGTTGTATAAAGACCCTGTGAGCACAACAAGGAGCTGCCAGTTCGTTGGTCGACTCGTGTACGAGTAACCTCGTTCCATGGTTCTTAGGACTATCAGTTCTAAGTCTAGCATCGTTCCTGAATTCTCTGCTAAGACCAGGGCTCCGGGTAAAGACTCCCATGGCACCAATTCTGCGCCCATGTTCAACACTTGGGTTTGTTCCACTGCTATGTCCTTGCAACAGAACGAACAGTCCATGATGAATCCAGTGGACACGAATCCTGTACAACAGGCTCTGGCCAGCCGGGGCTACCTATTGGGTGCCCATGACCAGCTACTTCGGGAGATCAGGGAAAACCTTTGGACACTAACCACCAATGTGCAGAAGGTCAGTGAACAATCAGACTGGGTCTCTGCTTTTTTTTTTCTGTCCCATCTGGCTACCCAAACCGCACCACTTGGGATCAGCAACACCATCCCCTCAAGAGCTATATGTACCCGAGCCTGAACCCTACGCCGGGGACTGAGGTAGGTGCCAGGCCTTCCTGTTACAATGCTCCCTAGTCTTTGAGTTGCAGCCACGTACCTACACTTCTGATAAATGAAAGATTGCGTACATCATGGGACTGCTACGACGGGATGCCTTGGCCTGGGCGACCGCAATATGAGATAACCGACTAGAGGTTTGTTCTTCCTACTCCTCCTTTGTTGCTGAAATGAGGAAAATCTTTGAACAATCCATTCGCAGTAAAGATTCAGCGGAACGGTTGCTTACTCTTTGTCAGGCTTTGCGAAGTGTGGCCAGGTATTCCATTGAGTTCCGGACCGTAGCCACAGACTCCGGGTGGAATGACGAGGCCCTATGGGAGGTGCTTCAACAGGGCCTCTCAGACAAGATAAAGGATGAGTTGGCTGCAAGGGACAACATGGACTGTCTGGGCTCTCTGATCTCGCTCGTCATTTGATTAGATTATTGACTTTAGGAGCATTAGAGAGAGAACCAGTCGCCCCACTCCTCGGGGAAGCCCCCAGTCCACTTTACCAGTCTCAGCCAGCCCCCCTTCCCAGCCGCTCCCAGTGTGGCTCCTGCTACAACCATCCCCCCCGCCCCGGGGGAGGAACCGATGCAGCTGGGACGGAACCGCCTTTCCCCAGCCGAACAAATTTGGAGGTGGAGAGCTGGTGATTGCTACTATTGTGGCCAGCCAGGACATTTCCGGGATACCTGCCCTCAGCAACCAAAAGGGAGGGCTCATCAGTGAAAAAGGGAGCTCTTCAGCCCCCCAGATTTGGATGCAGATCTTGGCAACCGTGAATTACCAACGACAGTCCCTGTCCCTATCCGCCTTGGTGGATTCTGGTGTTGAGGGCAATCTGCTGGATGAACAGATAGCCACCCAGGCCGGAATACTTCGTGAGCCGCCAACCACCCGCCTGGAGGCCCGGGCCCTGGACAGAAAACTGCTGGCTCGGGTGACCCACTGTAGGCTACCTCTGACCTTGATCCTATCCGGCAACCATCGGGAGGAGGTACGATTCAGTCTCATTCATTCACCTCAAGCCCCAGTAATTCTAGGGTACCCATGGCTGACCCAACACAGTTCCCTTATCGACTGGTCTACCCGGAGGATAGCCAAATAGAGCCAGTCTTGCCACGCCAACCATCTTGGGTGGCCCCATCTCCCAGAGAAGCTACCGTGACCCCACCTGTTTTGGAACCCCTGGACTTGTCCCGCGTCCCCAAAGAGTACCATGATTTGGGACAGGTGTTCAGTAAACAACGGGCCCTTTCCCTGCCTCCGCACCGCCCATATGATTGTGCCATTGACCTTCTCCCCGGGGCCTCGCTACCCACCAGTCACCTTTTTAACCTATCCCGACTGGAGAGAGAGGCCATGGAAAAATACATTAGCGAGTCCCTCGCGGCGGGCATTATCAGGCCTTCATCCTCCCTGGTAGGCGCCGGTTTCTTTTTTGTAGAAAAGAAGGACGAGATGCTTAGCCCTTGTATCGACTACCGAGGCCTAAATAATATAACAGTTAAGAACAAGTACCCTGTACTCCTCATTAGTTTAGCATTTGAAACACTGCATGGAGCCACCATCTTCTCAAAGCTGGACTTTCGCAACACCTACCATTTAGTCAGGATGAGGGAGGGAGACGAATGGAAGACGGCCTTTAATACACCTCTGGGCCACTTTGGTCATGCTGTTTGGCCTCACCAATGATTCCACCGTTTTCCAAACCCTGATCAATCGCCTTCTACTCTTGCCGACTGTCCCCCACCGAGTGGAACTATGACGTGGGGAATCGGGAACGGCTGGCGGTCAAACTAGCACTGGAAGAATGGAGGCACTGGTTGGAGGGGGCAGAACACCCATTTGTGGTGTGGACTGATCATAAGAACCTGGGGTATATTCAGACCGCCAAATGATTGAACTCCCACCAGGCCCGTTGGGCATTGTATTTTGGACAGTTCAGCTTTACCCTCACGTACCGTCCAGGATCCAAGAATGGGAAGCCGGACACGCTATCCCGCCAGCATGACTCCAAGGATGACACCTCCAGTCCCGAGACTATCCTCCCACCATCCTGCGTGGTGGCCACCCTCACTTGGGAGATCGAGGCTGAGGTAAAGGAAGCCCAGCAGGACGACCCCAACCCTGGCAAGGGACCCAGTGATCGCCTGTACGTGCCCGTCTCCGTCAAGTCTCAGTTTTCCCAGTGGGGGCACACATCCCGGTTCGCCTGCCACTCCGGAAGTGATTGGACCCTGGCTCTCCTGAGGAAGCACTTTTGGTGGTGGCCCATGGAGGGGGACACCCATTCTTATGTCTCGGCTTGTTCCATCTGTGCCCGGGGAAAGGTCTCTCATTGACCACCTGCGGGTCTACTTCGTCCTCTACCTGTCCCTAGTCATCCCTGGTCATACATCGCCCTAGATTTGGTCACCGGTCTACCTCCCTCCTGCAGAAACACCACTGTCCTCACTGTGGTAGATCGATTCTCCAAGGCGGTGCACTTTGTGGCCCTCTCTAAACTCCCTCTCAAGAAACCGCAGATCTTCTCGTCCACCACGTCTTCTGCCTCCACGGAATCCCCGCGACATCATCTCCGATCGAGGCCCCCAGTTCATCTTGCAGATGTGGAAGGCCTTCTGTCAAGCCTTAGGTGCATCGGTCAGCCTGTCATCTGGCTTCCACCCCCAGACGAACGGGCAGACGGAACGGGTCAACCAAGACCTGGAGGCGACGCTACGTTGGGTAATGGCAAACAACCCGTCGACCTGGAGCAGCCATCTCCCGTGGGTTGAGTACGCCCACAACTCTCTGGTGAGCTCGACCATTGGGAGGTCTCCGTTCGAGTGCTCCCTTGGGTACAATCCTCCGTTGTTCCCTGTGCAGGAAGAGGAGATTGTGGTACCGTGGATTCAGAACCGTATTGATCTGTGCCTTAAGATTTGGGAGGAAACATGCACAGCTCTATTCCCATCAACAAATCGAAATAAGAAGACAGCCAACTGACACTGGACTCCGGCACTGGACTATCAACCTGGGCAGATGGTTTGGCTTTTGTCCAAAGACATCCTGTTCAAAAACAAACATAGGAAACTCGCCCCTTGCTTCCTGGGACCATTCAAGGCTGAAAGGGTTATCAATTCCACAGCGGTCCACCTAAAGCAGCCAAGGTCCATGCACATCCACCCAACTCTTCATGAGTCTCAGTTAAAGCCAGTTTCCATCAACCCCTTGTGTCCCCCGGCTGAGACTCCCCCACCTGCCTGTATCATTGTCAACCATCCGGCATACACCATCTGAAGAATACTGGATGTGCGCCATAGGGGCAGGGGTATCCAATACCTGGTGCACTGGGAAGGGTACGGTCCAGAAGAGTGTTCCTGGGTCCCCCACTCCTTCATCCTCAACCATTCCCTCATCCAGGATTTTCATTGGGACCATCCAGACAGGCCTGGAGGCTCCCGTTGAGGGAGGGTTACTGTCACGGTCCCTTCTGGCAATCACCCACCTGGCTATTTACCTCAGGAATTGAGCCTCAATCACCTCGTTTAGTTCCAATCATTCCCAGGTTCCTCTAACTACAAACACCTGCTTTCCATCAGCAAATGTTGTATAAAGACCCTGTGAGCACAACAAGGAGCTGCCAGTTCGTTGGTCGACTCGTGTACAAGTAACCTTGTTCCATGGTTCTTAGGACAATCAGTTCTAAGTCTAGCATCATTCCTGAATTCTCTACTAAAACCAAGACTCCGGGTAAAGACTCCCTTGGCACCAATTCTACGCTCACTATGACCATAACGCCTCCTGACTCAGCCTCCGCGTCTGTGTTCAGCATTTGGGTTTGTTCCACTGCCATGTCCTTGCAACAGTGTTGATGTCTTTACTGTAAAGTATGAGTTTGTGAACATTGCCCTTAGGTTTTAAACTTGAAGGGTGGACATATTAAATTAAACTTATGCAGATATTAGTAGAATTATAGAGAAGAACAGTGTAGAAACAGCCCTTCAGCCCATCTAGTCTATGCTAATACCATCTAAACGGCCTACTCCCATTGATCTGCACATGCTCCGTAGCCCTCTATATCCCTACTATCCACTTCTCTTAACTTCTCTAAACTTCTCGTAAATGTTTCAATTGAGCTGGCATGGACTACTTGTGCTGGGAAGATCATTCCACAATCTCATGACCCTCTGAGTGAAGAAGTTTCCCTTCATGTTCCCCTTAAACTTCTCACCTTTCACCCTTAACCCATGACCTCTGGTTGTAGTCTCACCGAACCTCAATGGAAAAAGCCTATTTGCATTTACCCTATCTATTCCCCTCATAATTTTGTATACCTCTATCAAATCTCCTCTCAATCTTCTATGTTCTAAAAAATACAGTCCTAACTCATTCAATCTCTCCTTATAACTCGGGTGTCCAGACCCAGCAACATAATTTTTCCATACTTTTTCAGCATTATTTGTGTCTTTCCTGCACGTAGGTGACCAAAACTGCACACAATACTCCAAATTAAGCCTCATCAACGTATTATACAATTTCAAAATAACATCCCATCTTCTGTACTCAATACATTGAGTTATGAAGTAAAGGCTCTTTGGCCCATCTCTTTTATGCTGAGCTATTATTCTGTTTAGTTCCATCGACCTGCACCTGGACTGTAGCCCTACATATCCTTCCCACCCATGTGCTTCTCCAGACTTCTCTTGTATGTTGAAATTGAACCCATCTCCACCACCTCCATTGGCAGCTTGATCCACACTCTCACCACCCTCTGAGTGAAGAAGTTCCCCCTCATGTTCCCCTTGCATATTTCACCTTTCTTCCTGAACCCACGATGTCTAGTTCTAGTCTCACTCAGCCTCAGTGGAAAAAGCTTGCTTGCATTTACTCTGTCTATACATCTCATGACTTTATATACCTTTATTAAATCTCCCCTCATTCTCCTATGCTTTAGGGAATAAAGCCCTAACCTATTCAAACTTTTAATGTAACTCAGGTCTTGAAGTCCCAACAACATCCTTGTAAATTTTCTCTGGACTCTTTCAATCTTATTAACATTTTTCCTGTATGTAGGTGATCAGAACTGCAAACAATAATGAGACAAATAGCGAATAGAATTCAGGGGTGTACTGGAGAGGATGTAAATACTGGAAATACAAAGCTTTTGGAAGTTCTGATGCAATACACACAAAATGCTGACGGAACTCAGCAGGCTAGACAGCATCCATGGAGAAGAGTACAGTCGACGTTTTGGACTGAAACTCTTCGGCAGGACATTTTGAATGGTTATCAATTTGGAATATTAACTTACTTTCTTTCTCCCTGGAGGCTGACTGACTCACTGGCAATCTCCAACATTCTGTTTTACTTTAAATTTCCAGCAACTACTATACTTTGCTGAATGATAATACTTTGGATCTCTTTCCTTTTGGAAAAATGAGGCTAAAAGTAAATTCCATAATGGGTTTCAAAAGTTCAGAAGATTTGATAAAATCAACACAAAATTCAGTTCCAATTCTGAGAAAGAGCAAGACTGTCTATATATTTATATCAGACAGCAGAGTGTGGCAATAATATGGATATTGTCATCTCGGGCTGAGATGGGCAATTATCTAGATACATTTGGAACAGGCTGGATCAGCATTGATTGAAAGAGGAACAGAAGGTTATACTGATTAAAAATAGTGAGTGGAATGTAAACAGCAGCTTTGAGTGAATGGATGGAAAATCTTAGGTCTGCGCACTATAATTTATTTAATTCTATGTAATTGAAACTATGGTCTTCCTGGCAGTAACGACTGGAAGAAATATCTACTTAAAAAAAAATTATTTGTTTTTAAGTATTTGTTTCACTGTACAGTAATAAACTGTGATAGAGGGACTGCTAACTTGAGTTTCTATGTGGTATATTGTTAATTCCTAGGGTCACTGAAAGACTTTGATGAGATGGCTCTGGGTCTGTACTTGCTGAAATTTAGAAGAATGAGGAGGTTCTCACTAAAAACTAACAACTATTGAAAAGCTTGGATAAAGTGGATGAAGAAGAGATTTTTCAGATAGTGGGGTAATCTAGGACCAGAAGGTACTGTCTCATAATACAAGGATATCCCTTTAGAACAGAGGTGATGAGGAATTTCTTTAGCCAGAAGGTGATGAATCTGTGTAATTCATTGCCACAGATGGCTGTGGAGGCCAAGTCTTTGGGTATAGTTAAAGCAGAGGTTGATAGGTTATGATTAGTAAGGGTGTCAAAGGTTATAGAGAGAAGGGGATAATAAATCAGCCATGATAGAATGGTGGAGTAGGCTCAAGAGACCAAATGGCCTAATTCTGCTCCTGTGTCTTACGGTCTTATTAAACAGCAAGAAGGGGAAAATCTGGGAACATGTCGCTTCATGGTTGCTTGTAGTTTCTGATTATAGAGTAGCTTCAGTATTAGATTAATTGATATCAGGCCTTAGGCTGTTCTTTCAGGTTAGCAGAGGTGGTTCATTCATAAGTTCTCTGGAGAGAAGCCAGAAGACAATCACTTAAATATAAAAAATATGAGTCCATCTGTCTTCAAAAGCTGCTGTATTTGATCAAAATTATATTTAATGTTTTGGTTTCCTTTTTCTGAATGGCCAATGTAGGTTTGAGCAGCTTTGTGTTTCATACTGCTAATTAGTTATTGATTTCATTTATGGCATTTCTTTTCTGCACATCTGCTTCAGTGTAACACTGACATCTGCTACAGGACATCATTACAACTTAATTATATAACCTGATATCATGTTTCCTGTGCAAAACATGGATCGATCATACAGTTTAGAGATAACTACATGTTACTGCTTTCATCCTTTTAGGTTTGTTCTGAAAGCGATGATGATTATAATAATTATTATTATATTGGCACACAAAATCAAGGAATGGCATATTGTCTCCCACAACTTGAATTCAGGATCAACAATCTGTCATCCCTTCACAAGGCCCTATGTCGAGACAGAGCCAGATGAAGAGCTGATTGAATTGCTGCAAAAATATTTGTAGTAACCACGTCTCATAATGTTGCTGTGGTGTAAGCATCATAGTCTGTGTTACAGACTTTGTGCATGTCTTGACATACTGGATTTCTCAATATGGAACTTAGCAATAACTTTCTTGCATAGGTCGGATCACTTGCAATTTTGTACAGTCAGGGTTAGGGTTGAAGAGTCTAGACAGAGTGCTGAGTATCCACATGACGTATATGAGATGGTGACATCATCGTATGTATCACGAACGATTTTAAAGCCAGCACATCTGGTGACAGCCGTGGTCAGCAATGATCTGACATTTGACTACAATTGTTTATGTATGCCATGCCTTGAAGAGAATGGCATAGTGGTTTGGATCAGAGAGCAAACCTTCTCACAGCTCAATGCTGCAATGTATTTGTTTAAGCAGGAGCTATCAAACATTGATTTTTGGGTTCATTCACTTGTAGATTTATGCCTGAATCTTTTCTTTATTATTTTTTCATTGCTTCCTTCCTGCTTTGTCAGTCTTGCCTTAAACTGCTGATGAATTGAGGCACCGACGGCCCTCCATCAACATTTAGAATGTTGCTCTTTCTTAAGTTGCTGCTATCCATCTGTTCTACGCTTATGTTTAGTTTTCCACTTCCGCCACGAGATCACTGTATGTAGCCACCTGAATAATCATCAGGAAGGTCCTAACAAGCTGACTAAGAGATATAAGCTGCAGACAATCGATTTCATTTTGCAGCAAGTGCACTTTCTGAAACTTTTTGCATATCATTCTTGAATATATGGTACAGGGTGATCGGGCCAGCTTGACATCTGCAATTAAGATACCCCAATATGAGCAAGAAGTTACAGCAAAGAATCTCCAAGTAAAATGGAATTTCTCAACCATTAAAAAGATTTTTTAAAATATCCACTCCGGAAGGAGTCTTAACTTCTTTTGAAGCAGGTAAGTAGAAGTAAAAAAAATACACTTCTTGGCACAGAAAGAACATTCTCTTCTTTCCCATATGTCCCTGTTCTTGCCACTTAACTTTGGAACAACACAACTTTCATTAGTGTATGAACATACTCTATATACATCACTACAGACAACTCTTGTGAGACAGAGCAGCAAATCCAGAACTGTCATAAAACAGCATTTGCCATATCCAACCTTTGACGGTTATATTGACAAAATATTCACTATGGATCTTAACTGTAGATCATGGTATGATATGTTGCTCAACTTTTGAGATGATTATTCATAGCACTACCATCCACAGTACAAAGTTAGTAAGGAGATACTACAGTTAATTATAACATTGCATTGGCACGTGTCTTTAAAAAAAAGTTCAAAGTTCATTTACATTTATTATTGTGGAACATATATGTCACCATATACAGCCTGAGATTTATCTTCTTGTGGGTATTCACAGTAAATACAAGAAACACAATAGAATTAATGAAAGACCATGCCCAACAGGACAATCAATGTGCAAAAGACAAAAAACAGTGCAAATATAAAAAGACAGAAAAAAGCAATGATAAAGTAATCAGTAAAGCTAAAGCAATTAATTGAAATAGTAGAACTATTTTCTAAAGATATATGCTTGAACTCTGGACTAAATAAGTGCAGAATGTTAAACGTAAAGCAAGGTGCAATAGAGCTAGTAGAATATAAAACAGGGCAGCAGGATACAGTACATCCGCTGGATGAAGATGAAACATATCAGTATTTGGGGTATCAGTAAGCAAAGATGGATCGAAGTGTGATAAAGGGAAAACTTTCGACAGAATTGACTTCAAAGTTTAAGAAACTCTGTCAAACTGAGCTCAATAGTAAAAATAGAACAAAAGCAATAAACACTTTCACTATACTCACGTTAGTGTATTATTTTGGCATATCTTGGTCCAAAACTGATCTGGAAAACTTACGAAGAAAAATAAGAACTGAAATGACAAATTTTAGAAAACACTGTACACTCAAACACATTTGGATTAACACTATTTAGGACAGGAGGAGTAAGAGGAGTAACAAACATAAAAAATTCACAAAACAGTCTGATAAAACTTCTAGGGATCTGTTTTCATCAACAAAAACAGGATTCAGAACTCCATATGAGCACATAAAATTCTGAGAAGAAGCACACACCACTAAATTTAAATGAAAGCACAACCCAGAAAAATGAAGAAGTTATCACTTTGGAAGAAAAAAATTAACCATTGGAAGAGCGTGACCCTCCATGGAAGACATCCCCATGATCTGAGCAGAGTCGACGAGGAAGCATCGAACACCTGGCTCAGAGTTGGAGACCTCTTCCCAGAAATAGATGGGTTAACACAAAATATTATCAAAAATACATAATACAGAAGATGGCAAAAGAAACCAGAAACAATTCAACACATTACAGGATCCCGTAGAATCTGATCAATTACACAGGCACAATCAGGTGATAAACATCATTCACCAAAATCTTGCTTTAAAATACAAATTCTACAAAACACCATACCTTACTATAAATACAAACCTGATCCAGCTTTAGAGTCAGAATTCTACAAGTTATATTATGGCTGAATCATTTTTACAGACAGGACAAATCATAGTTACAGTCTGGATGTAATATTATAGGATAAACAAGCAAGAATAACTCACTTAATAGGTACAACCATTCCAAACACACAAAACATACAGAAATCAATACGTGAAAAAGAGAAAATTGGAAGACTATGGAACATGAACATTGTCCTAATAGCAGTAACTACAACTGACATCATCCCAAGAAGGAGAAGAGGCAGTTTCGGGGCTCGTCCACCTAAACCTAAAAAAAAAGGTTTGATTGATCTAAGTGCCAGAGTGACTTGGAAGGGTCAGGTACAGGTCGAAACATGGCGGATGGGTCCAAGCCCAGAGTGTATCAGTGGGCTAGGTCTTAGGGTGAGGAATGACCCGATGTCTGGCCGATTTAAACGCCAGGCTAGATGGATTGAAAAGGCAGGGCATCAGGACAAGAGGTAAGGATCAGTCCAGGTCTGCTTGCTACTCCATGATACTCCATTTTACACTGCACTGAGGCTGAAATTGTGGCCTGCTCCAGCTGCTCCGGGTTTGGTGTCTCTGGGCTCCACGACACTTACTCCACTGTGTGCTGAGGTTGAGGCTGTGACCACCTCTGACTACTCTGGGCTTCAAGCCTGAGGACTCACTTTCATTTACTTTTTCATTTTCTTACTTTCATTGTTTCCACAAATTGTTTTTATTCTCGCTGCCTCTGGACATTGTGTGTTTGTCTTTTTTTTTGGGTTGTTTTGGTGGCTGCCCGTAAGGAGATGAATCTCAAGGTTGTAGAATGTAAACATACTTTGATAATAAATGTATTTTGAGTTTTAAACTTTGACTTTGAGCTTTGAACGTTACTGCACAATAGTGTTAAACGATGCTTACAAAGCAATATTTATGTAAAATCTCCAGAAATCCACAATACTATACACCACTAGAATAATCTGAAAGTTCCTAGCAATTGAGAAATGAGTGTGCTTGGCTATGTCTGGACCTCACATTAGCTTGAGCTGACAAAAATGTTTTAAAAATAAATAAATAAGCATTAAATATGGAGAACATGGGATGAAGAGTCCCTTAAAGTGAGTCCATCGGCTGTGGGGACAGTTCAGTGTTGGGATAAGTGAAGCTGAGTGAAGAAGTTCTCCCCTCTCGTTCAAGAGCCCAATTGTTGAGGGATATTAACTGTTCCTGAACCTGTTGGTGTGGGTCGTGAGGCTCCTGTACCTCCTTCCTGATGGCTGAGGGATATTAACTGTTCCTGAACCTGTTGATGTGGGTCGTGAGGCTCCTGTACCTCCTTCCTGACGGCTGAGGGGTAATAACTGTTCCTGAACCTGTTGGTGTGGGTCGTGAAGCTCCTGTACCTCCTTCCTGACGGCTGAGGGGTAATAACTATTCCTGAACCTGTTGGTGTGGGTCGTGAAGCTCCTGTACCTCCTTCCTGACGGCTGAGGAGTAATAACTGTTCTGGGTCGTGAGGCTCCTGTACCTCCTTCCTGACGGCTGCACCAACAAGAGAACATAACGTGGATAGTGATATTTGCCCAGATATTTATCTGGCTAAAATTACTCTGTGAACTTTTTTCTGGACTGCTTTTTTTCTTCTTTTCTTAGCAAAGAAATTCAGTTTCTTACCTAAATTCCAGTCATAGCAGTATCATCCATCCCAAGTAACAGTTTCATGCCCTTTAATGTATCCCAACAAAGACAAGACACACTGATCTGAGATGATGTAATTTCAGCTAGCATAACGTAACATAATAAATAGGAGCAGGAGCAGGCCAACTGGCCCGTAGAATCTGCTCTGCCCTTCAATAAGACCATGGATGACTCACTTGTCTTTCTGATATGAAGTTTCAATTGCGCGTCACCCAACATGTTCCATAAGTCTGGATCCTGCTGCTGTTGGAGGTTTCAGCACTCTTTGCCTTCTCATCAATAGGTAATGCCAGCAGAATATTCACTTGAGCATTCATGTCACACAGGAAGCGTCGCCCTTAAAGAGCGTCTGTAATGAACGGTAGATATCCCTGGCAGCTGAAACCCACTGTGTTCACAGACCTCTGATGTCCTGATGCGTTGGCACTGTTGAAACTGCATGGCGGTCAGAACTTCCTAGTGTTCGTACCAAAGCGAGAGTGGTAAAAACACAGACCCAGCATTGTCTGTTTCATAGCCGCGGGCATCCTCATGTTGGAGGCCTTGTGGACCAGGCTTATTGACGCAAGGAAAGGAGGAGGAATGACACAACTCTGCCTGGCTGAGTGTAGGGTATCAGCCATTTTAACAAACTCCCTATGGTCCTTCATGTGTGCATTAGTGAGGGCTATGCAAATGTCATCAGACATTTGCTGCATGAGGAGCTCTTTAAAAAATTAAACCAGGATGGTGATTTTCCAGGTGATCAGCATGTGGTCCACTAGCTCTGACAGCTTAGCATCTCCAAGGCTGAGCAAGGAGAGTAACTGTTAGGCACGGTCAGACTCTGATAGTCCAAGAGTCTGTAAAAGGAGAGTGTGCAGTGATCAGTATTTATCATGTTCAGGTGGGTGTTCTAGTAGACTCACCACTCTTGCAGCTGTGGAGTTACTCAGCAATGCTCCCACATTGTAAAATATGGTGTTGCCCGCAGTGATTTTTTGCAATGTGATTGGGCCTCAGCTTGTACAAAACAAGCAATAGCATTTTGCTCCCAAAACTCAGGCAGTTTCAAAGTGACTGCACTGGCCAATGTGTTCAATGACTGCGGAATCCTCCTGGACCATCAAGGTCACCAAAATAGGCTTTCACGATTAAAACAGCAAGAGGCATTTTATGTTTAAGAAAAACTGTAACAACTCATTTCTACTTCAAACACTGAACACAAAGTGCAGTAACAGAACTTCATATAATTACTGTACACCATCACATCTGACCAGCCTCTTAAAGTGAACTCCAATTCAATGTTGGTAGTTGTGAATTAAGTACGTTTCCACCAATTACATTACTCTACGCCTTCCTCAATATGACCATTAGCAAAATATTAAAGAGTAAATGTGTGTGACAGCCAGTTGGCAATATCATGAACAAATAGATCCTATTCTCTATCACCTTCAGATCTAATTAGACCAGCTCAGAGTAGTAACTTCACCCAGCTATCAGGCACTTTTGCATAACAGTTGAGACTAATCATTTTGTTTTTTTCCAAAATTCCCCTGCTCCATCTGTAAGCCAGTTATACCACAGACCAGTTCAACACAGAATGGGTCTTGATGGTTGGTTGCTCATGATCTGTGTACCTTAACATTTTCTTTGATATATATAGTACATTTTGGACCACTGTGACAGCTTGACGCCATTTTAAATAAATGTATGTTCAGGAAAATTTCAGTTTTTTTCCATACAAATACATCTAAGGGTGGAGAAATTTGATTTATGGAAATTGAGCCCAACCTCAGATTTCCATCCAGTTTTCCTTTCCTTCATGGCAGAAATCACATGGAGAGATATTGACATTGGAATAGTTTCCAACCTATAATTTATATATTGGATTTCATGGCACATGTGCTAATTATTTTATTTAGCAGCTAGGAAGAAAAGTGAATGGTTTCAATATGATTTTATTTGTACTCACTCATGGTTCCAATGGCCATAATGCCCCTATGACTTTTGAGAAGTGTGTGAGCTGTTAACCCTTTCAAGATTACTCTGACAATTTTCGATGTCGGGAATTCTTCCTTTGGGGAAGGACAGGAACTGGTTGACTGAGAAATGGAAAGACTTGTGTTTTCATGGCACATTTCCTAATGTGGGCTGTACTCCTTGTTATGGAATGGGGAGTGTGGAGGCCTGTGTGTACATCTGCAGGCAACACATGGCAGATGCTCTCTGGATTTAGCGATCTCAAGTGAGTATTGGACATTAGCCAGCAGGTGGATGCCATGCTCCCCTTTCAGGAATGATATTAAATCTTTGATGCTACTTGAAGGAACTAGTGGTGGTGGGGCTGTGGTGACGGTTGACAGAAGGATGAGGGAAGGAGATAAAACTCATACAGCTCAATCTACTGCATGCCTCAGTCCCTCACTGCTGGGCTGAAGAGGTGGTCTAGTTTTTTCCATGCTCGTCTCTGAATTGGGATTTGAACTCATGAATTCCCGACTTGGGTGAGAGGGTGATACTTACTGAGCAATATTTGCTCAGCTGCAGCAATTGGATTGGTACAAACCAAAGGCATGCTTAAACAATAACATTTAAATTCCTCATCGTGTGGACAAAGCTGTATATTTTTAGTTTCTTGTCAAAGTTGAGGCTAATATGTCAGCAGTGGTCTTCACAGAAAAGAAGAGAGCACAGTTGGGGAATAGGAAACAATGAGACACTCTGTCTGGGGTGTAGGAAACAAGCGAAGTGTGGTTATGATTGAACTTTATAAAATATTAGTTATGTCATGGGCAGAGTTAGCCATTAACACTTCTGGTCACAAAACCACGGAAGGGATATGATAGCAGTTGAAGGAGAATAGAAAACAATTATGGAGATGATACAAAGACAGAAGTAGATGTTAGATTGCTTAAATTGATGAAGTTTTCTTTGTAAGAAAGACACCTGAAAGGTAATTTAATTGATGAATAAAGTAAGAGACTTAAAAAAAGTGAAAGGAAAATACTTATGTCCTGACAAGTGTCTTCAGCCCTAAACATTGGCTGTTTGTTTATTTCCATGCCTGCTGCCTGATCTGCTGAATTTTTTTCCAGCATTTTATGTCTGTTGCTTTGGATTTCTAGCATCTGCAGAACATCTTGTCACAGAGTCAGAGAAGTACAGCCCATCTAGCCAATGCCCAAAACCTACCTCTGACATTCACCCTATACTTTCCTCTAAGCCCCTTCAAGTTATGTTCCCTCATATCAACCACTTCTGCCCTGGGAAAAAGGCGTTGGCTGTCCTTTCAGTTTTTGCCTCTTATCATCTTGTAAACCTCTATTAAGTCAACTCTCATCCTCCTTCTCTCCAAAGAGAAAACCCTAACATCACTCAACCTATCTTCATAGGACACACTGTAATCCAGGCAGCATCCTGGTAAATCTCTTCTGCACCCTTTCTAAATATTCCAACCCTTCCGATAATAAGGCGACCAGAACTGAACACAGTATTTCAAGTCTGGTCTAACCTGAGTTTTATAGAGCTGCAACATTATTTCACAGTCCTTGGACTCAATCCCGATTAATGAATTCCAACACACCACATATCTTAAGCGCCTTATGAACCTTTACTGCAACTTTGAGGGATCTATCAGTGTGAACCCCAACATCCCTCTGTTCCTTCACACTGTTAAGAATCCTACCATTAACCCAGTACTTGTATTCTGCCTTCAGGGTTGACCTTCTAAAATGAATCAATTTATGCTTCTCTGGATTGAACTCCATCTGCCACTTCTCAGCCCAGCTCTGCATCTTATCAATGTCCCTTTGTAATCTATGACAAACTTCCACACTATCCACAACATTACCAACCTTCATGTCATCTGCAATCTACTAACCCACCTTTCCACTTTTCATCCAAATCACTTATAAAAAATCATAAAGAGCAGGAGTCCCAGAATGGACGTCTCCATGCTGAAGTTCAACTCGGTTACTCTGTGAGATTTACTCATCTCTGCACTGAACTGTGGCTGTGGCCTGCAACTATCACAGTATGAAGTCACTTTTGTGAACTTCAGTTCTGAATGCTATTTGCTTACTTTTATTGTTTGTACTTCCTTTTTCTTTTTTTCTCTGCATGTTGTATGTTTTAAGGTCTTTTGTTTTAATGGATTCTATTGGGTTTCTTTGCTTTGTGGCTTCCTGTAAGGAAACAAATCTCAAGGATGTATAAAGTATACATACTTTGACAATGAATGTACTTTGACTTTGACAGATCCCCGCAGAATACCATTTGCACAGACATCCAGGGTGAATACACTCCATCTACTACCACCCTCTGATTTCTGTGAGCAAGCTGATTCTGGATCCACACAGCCAAGTTTCCCTGGATCCCATGCCTCCTGACTTTCTGAATGAGCATACCACAGAGTATCTTGTTGAAGTGTTACCATAATCCACATACACCACATCCACTGCTCTAGCTCCTTCAATATTTTGTCAGTTCTTCAATAAGTTCCATTAGGCTCGTGAACTGCCCCTCACAAAGTCATATGGATTTTCCCTAGTCAGACTATGCTTCTCCAAATGCTCTTGTATCCTGTCTCTCAGAATCTTTTCCAATAATGTGCTCACCACTGA
Source organism: Hypanus sabinus (assembly GCF_030144855.1). Lineage (NCBI taxonomy): Eukaryota > Metazoa > Chordata > Chondrichthyes > Myliobatiformes > Dasyatidae > Hypanus > Hypanus sabinus. The sequence continues at coordinate 39,465,840 of NC_082716.1, read as the reverse complement.
AGTAAGGAATAACATTTTCCTCTCTCCAATCCTCTGACACTACTCCTGTGGCCGGTGAAGGCACAAAGATCATCAGCAAAGGCACAGAAATCTCTTCCCTTACTTTCTAAAATAACCTCTAGTCTATCCCATCCAGACCTGGTGACATATCTACCCTAATGCTTTTCAAAAGTTCCAACACATCCTCTTTCTTAACGTTGACATGTTCCAGCATATCAAGATTCAAGTTTATTTATGATGCGTACATTGAAACAGACAATTAAATGAGTTGTTTGCATTAACAGCCAACACACCTGAGAGTCTGCTGGGATCAGATCACTAGTGTTGCCACACATTCTGGCAATCGACATAGAGCTCAGCACAACAACACAGAACCCAACAAGCCTCGTTCCTCCCTCCCACCTACACACATACACAGTCCTCGAACCCCAGGACCGGCTGTCCTCTTCAGCCTCCATTCTCCAGTGGCATTGAATTTGGACTCGGGCATTCAGACATTGGATCTCCAGCTACCCCAACGGACTTGCAGAGATTTGCAGACCTGGGGCTCTGGACAAACGGCTTCAATTTCTGGATTCTGATTTGAGCCTTGGGCCTTAATCCTTGGCATTGATCCCAGAATATGCTGATCACTGAAGGCCAGGTCTTCAACTCCAGACTTGTTGATGACAGGACCACGAACAATAGTTCTCGAACTCTGTTTTCACCAATTCACAACCCATTATGTCATTGTATGACCTGTCTGCATGGAATCCCAAATCTGGAACCCACTGACTGCTTGCTGACCCAGTGGACTAGCACCCTTCATTCTTCAACGCTGGCCTTTGAAGGCACAGTGGATACTTAAGAATCAGGCCTGTCCTCTAATTTCCCCACAACCCTGTCCTAAACCCTAATCTAATCCCTCACTTTCCCCTTTGTCTCCAATTTTTCCTCATGAACACAAAAAAGACACTGAAAATGACTAAACGAGCTGCGACCTCAACAGAAGTTGTTTCTTGGTGTCACGTTGACAGACCTGGTCTAGGCTGGCCTCACATTTGTTAAGGTCCTTCTCACTAGTGAATACTTTAGCAAAGTATTCATTAGGAACCTCCACTACTCCTCCGACTCCAGGCACATTGCCTTTTTATTCCTGATCGGTCCTTCCCCTCACTTTAGTCATCCTCCTGTACATCATGATTGTGTTGATCACATGTGTGTTTTCCTTAATCCTACTCACCAAGGCCTTTCTAAACCTTAGGTATGTTTCTTTCTTCCTCTTGACTAGATGCTCCACACCTCTTGTCCCTACCTTGTTTCTTTGCCCTACAATCCTTTTCCTATCTCATGGGTCAGACCTATCCAGAACCCCATACAATCCTCCCTAAACGACTTCCACATTTCCATTGCGCATTTCCCTGACTACATCTGTTCTCAATTTACTCTCCCAAGTTACTGTCTAACAACATCATAATTCCCCCTCCCCTAATTAAGTACTTTCTCCTAACATCTGTAACTATCCTATCTAAGACTATAATAGAGGTCTGGAACCTGTGATCACTGTCTCTGAAATGCTCACCCAATGACTCTGAACAGGTTCGTTGTGTAGTACCAGACCAAGTATGATCTCTCTTCTCATTGGCCTGTCTACATATTGTGTCAGGATTCCTTTGTAGAAACACCTAACAAATTCCACCCTATTATAGCTTTAGTACTGAGAAGATGCCAATCGATATTAGGGAACTTGAAGTCCCCAATGACAATGACCCTATTATTTTTGCAACTTTCCAAATCTACCTCCTGATCTGCACATCGGTGTCTCGGTTACTATTGAGGTTCTATAGTTTGCGCTCCAAGAGTGATTGCTCTCTTCCTCTTTCTTACTTTCACTCATGCTGATTCTGTAGATGATCCCTCCAGGAGGTCCTCCTTTCTGCAGCTGTAATACTATTCTCGATTAGGAATGCCACTCTCCCACCTCTTTTACCTCAGTCCCTGTCCGTTTTGAAACATCTCAGTCCCAGAACGTCCAGCAGCCATTCATGTCCTTGTAACAACTAGGTTTCTGTAATGGCCACAGTGATATCGTTCCATGTACTGACCCATGATGTAAGTTCATTGACCTTGTTCCTGATATTTCTTGTGTTAAAATAGACAACTCATTCAACTGACTGCAGTTATGCCTTTTCACCACCCATCCTCCCTCAAATTCTCTCTACTCACTGAATCTACCCTTACCCTGTCCCTGCCCTGCCCTGTCCCCTAACCTATCACACTGGTTCCCTTCCCCATGCCAAACTAGTTTAAACCCTCCCCAACAGCTCTGGGAAACCTGCCTGCAAGGATATTGGTTCCCCTTGAGTTCAAATGTAACTCATCATCAACCATCATTACTATGGAATTTGAGTGGGTTCACCACATTTGAGATTTGAAGTTGAAAGCGGCTGCCAGTTTTGCTAAGAATTCCTGGAAGTATTGGTAACTGGTGGGAAGAGACACAAGAGACTGCAGATGCTGGAATATGGAGAAACACACAATGTGTTGGAGGGATTGAATGGGTTGAGTAGCACCTGTGGAAGGGATGGAATTTTTGGCATTTTGGATCGGTGTCAAGAATTCTTTTCCTCTGTCAGATGCTGCTTGACTCATTGAGTTCCTCCAGCAGATTGCATGTTGCTCAAGAAGCACATCAAAGTTCAAAATTCAAAGTCAATTTATTATCAAAATACATATATGTCACCATATACTATACTACCCTGAGATTCATTATATATATATATTACAAACAGCAGAGGTCCCAAGACTGAACACCACTGGTTACAGACCTCCAGTCAGGAAAATGCCCTCTACCCTACTGACCATTTTGTATCCAACCCAGATGTGTGAAGTGGTTCATTTTGGTAGGTCAAATTTGAAGACAGAATATACTATTAATGGTAAGACTCTTGGAAATGTGGAAGATTAGCGAAATATTTGGGTTCTTATCCATAGGACATTCAAAGCTGCTGCACAGGTTGACAGTGTTGTTAAGAAGGCATATGGTGTGTTGGCCTTCATCAACCGTGGGATTGAGTTCAAGGATCATGACCCCACTTGGAGTACTGTGTTCAGTTCTGGTCACCTCATTACAGAAAGGATGTGGATACTACAGAGGGTGCAGAGGAGATTTACAAGTATGTTGCCTGGATTGGAGAGCAGGCCTTATGACAAGTTGAGTGAACTTTGCCTTTTCTCTTTGGAGTGACAGAGGATGAGGGGTGACCTGATAGAGGTGTATAAGATGATGAGAGGCATTGATCTTGTGCATAGCCAGAGGCTTTTTCCCAGGGCTGAAATGGCTAGCACAAGGGGGCATAGTTTTAAGGTCTTGGAAGTAGGTACAAGGGGAATATCAGAGGCACGTTTTTCACACAGACGGTGGTGGGTGCATGGAATGCACTGTAGTAGAGTTGGATACAACAGCGTTTTTTAAGAGACTCTTACATAGGTACTTGGAGAAATAGAGGACTATGTGGCAGGGGAATTCTAGGCAGCTTCTAGTATAGGTTACATGGTCAACTCAGCTTGTGGGCTGAAGAGCCTGTGATGTGCTGTAGATTTTCTATGCTTATCCTGAGAGCCAACAGAAACATCAAGACTATCCCAAATTTGGTTTATTTAATAACCTGTAAAATTTTAAAGTATATTTCACTTTGAAATAATGAAATGTTTACAAATGCAGATTGAATTCCAATAGTCATAGTTAGCAATAACTTCACATTGATAGGAAATTGCTGTGAATGATATACAGCAAGATTACAACACTTGCATTTTTGCATTTCAAAGTGTTAGGCTTCTCTTGTAAAATGTTATAATCCTATGCAACATTATACCTTAATCTCCACTCTTTTGCTTAACTGTTGATTGTCCTTTGCAAACATCAGTGGTAGAGAAATTAACAGAGAGGATTTGCTGACATTTGGAAAGTATGGACTACACATGTAATGTGGGTAGCATTCCAAGTGGTTACATCACTGACTGGGATGGAAGGGCCACTGCACAGGATTGCAAAAGGTTGCAGGAATTTGTAAACTCAGGCAGCTTCATCATGGGCACTAGCCTCCCCAGCATCCAGGACACCTTCAAAGGGTGGTACCTCAGAAAGGATCCCCGTCACCAGGGCATGCCCTCTTCTCATTACTACCATCAAGGAAGAGGCACAGGAACCTGAAGACACACACTCAATGATTCAGGAACAGCTTCTTCCCCTCCACCATCAGACTTCTGAATGGACAATGAACCCATGAACACTACCTCAGTATTTTTATTGCTCTCATTTCGCATTGCTTACTTAATTTAAATATGTATATATATATATATATATATATATACCTTATTGTAATTTATAGTTTATATTATGTATTGCAATGTAGTGTTGCTGCAAAGCAACAAATTTAATGATATATACCCATGATATTAAACTAGATTCAGATTGAGTATGGCTTTGTACAAGTCCTATCTCACAAATTGATTGAGTTTATCTGGAGAGTGACAAAGATGGCTTTTATGGGTAGGGCAATAATTGTTGTCTACATGGACTTTAGGAAAGCTTTTTCCAAAGTTCCTCATACAGGATCATCCAGAGTATTAAGTAGCTTTGATCCACTGATCCACAGATAAGTTGGATACAAAATGGACAGTAGGGTAGAGGGCATTTTCCTGACTGGAGGTCTGTAACCAGTGGTGTTCAGTCTTGGGACCTCTGCTGTTTGTAATATATATAAATCATTTGGATAAAAATGTTAATGATCTGATTAGTGAGTCTACAGATGACATGAAAAGTGGTGGAAATGTGGGTATCAAAGAAGTTTGTCAAAAGATACTGCAAGTTTAGATCAAGATTTAGAAAATGGAGTTTAATTTAGACAAGTATAATGTGTTGCATTTTGGGAAGTCAAATGCAAGGAGCAAGTATAAAATGAATGGCAGAACCCTCAGGACTTTGTTGTACAGTCGAATCTTGGGGTTCAAATCCATTTCTCCTGAAAGTGGTAACAAAAGTGGATAGGGTGGTAAAGAAGGCATATGGCACTTCATCACTTGGGGCATTGAATATAAAAGTTAGCAAATCATGTATTTGCAGAAAACTTTGCTTAGGTCACATCTCAGGTATCCTGTGCAATTCTGGTCACCCACACCGTGGGAAGGACATGTTCTTTTGAAGCTTCCACCTAGGAGTCATTGGAGGGGGAACAGTAAAGATTAACTAGGATGTTGCTTGGATTAAAAGAATATTATCTAAACAGAGAGATTGGATAGAACTTTCTCTGGAGTGTCAGAGGCTGAGGGGTAACCTGATGGAAATAAATAGAATTATGAGAGGCACGGATAGGATAGTTAAGCAGTCTTTTCCCCAGGGTAGAAATATCAAATACTCGAAGGTGTAGGTTTAAATTGGGAGGGGGAATGTTTAAAGGAAATCTGCAAAGGAAGTTTTTTTTTACAGAGTGAGTGATAGGTGCCTGGAATCTGTTGGCATGTATGGATGAAAGCAGATACAGTGGCAACATTTAAGAGGTATTTAGACAGACATGTGAACAGGCAGGGAATATCGTGACACAGACTATGTGCAGAGAGATGGAATTAGTTAGTTTTTCATCAGCATGGATGCAGGTATGGTGGGCTGAATGGCCACTTACTGTGCTGAGGAGTTTTGTGTTCAGTGAGCATTACTTTTCATGCAGGTGCGGTCAACTATGAGGAGATTGAGATTGAGAAGTAATACTGCGATTGATTAATATTATATTTTAGGTTATTCTTGCCCTGAAAAAAATGACTAAGGACTGTAGAAATAGCCATCAAATTCACTTTAACATTTCACAAAACCAGCTGGCATTAGATGCGTTTTATTGCATCCAGCCAAATATTCAATTCTCAGTCTATACCTTTCTAAACCAAGCATCGATGTTTTTGATCCAACTCTGGGAGTGTGAAGCTTAGAAACATCTGGCTAAGGATTGATACTGAATGTGAGTGAAGGCTTTTGGAATGCAGATGCTTACGAGGCAGAGCAGCTGGAGGCAGGATACAGGGGGTAAAAGTGTAAGTTGCAAAATAGGTTGAGAGATAAAGAAAGGAGACATCTGGAGGGTTAAGATGAATTCCCTGTTATGTTTGTATTTTTGTAATCTCATCATTGGCCATAGTATGTTGGTTCACTGAACCTTTAATAAATAAATGCTTGACTCTATATTGAATAAATTCTTGGCATACGGGTGCAGGACTTCAACACTGAGATGGTTAAATTCTTAATAGCTTCTCTAGCAAACTTTATGGCATTAGTTCAGTGCAACTTGAACAGCAGTTCCTTCAAAAGATCTAGCTGTAAAGCTTCAGCAGTCACAATGCTTCCAAGTCAATAGCTCTTTAATCAATACTATTTTGATTTCTATTTGAAGTCCTTCTTCATTTCAACTAGCTCACACATCAGTAAATTCATGAATTTTACTTTTCTTTAAGAGCATATTATTAATTTCTTTTTTGCATAAAGACAGTTTAGAGGAAAGAGATTGCTGCTCATCTGACCTGGTCTTTGCCAATCCTTATATTGTTTCTGTGTGAGGAATACACAGAATTTATAATACTGAAATAGCACACTTCATTTGCCACCTTTCTATTAAGCTAATTGCTTGCACTGATCTTGTTCCTTTGTCCTTTAAAACTATTTCTGATGTGAGCTTGAATGCCATTAGTAAATACCATTCTAAAACAAATAAAATGCTTAAGAATTTTTTTGTATAACATCAGCCTCCATGGGCCCAGCAAATGACAACGACATGGGCCTTATTTTTCACATAGTTTTGCTCAGTATTTCTGTAATACATACTACATATGGTATTCATTGGCACAGATCATTAACAGAACACAGTTTATCTAACATTTTTGAGCATCTTAGCTGCACTGATGAAAATGGATTTAAATATCAGCTGGTGCCACTGCTGTACTTAATGCATTAAAGCATTAATTATGAGATAATATTTGGAATCATGTGCCTGTTATAAAATTGGAAGTCCACATGAAATAGATTGGCTCAGTCAGCATATTCTTCACAATTTTGATGCTGCCTGACTTTCTAAGTTTCAAGTGAATGTTACATTGAAACTCAGAACTGACTTCTTAAATTATTGTATTCTATTTACAACGTACAGTTCTTTGCTGGATAAAGGCCACAGCCCTTTATAATGATTTTGCTGTACTACCTGTGAGGGAGGAGTCTTGATGAATTCCTTATGTTGTCAGGATGTAAAATAGTCATGGAGATAAATACAGTGGGGCTATGTTCCATGGCGGAAGATCACCAGAAATACCATAGATACAGTGCATATTGCTCCAAGTAATGTTAGGCATTTGCGATGGTCAACTGTATTAAGAGCAGGCATCACTAAAATGGAGTTAGAGTTTTGTGATGGAGCCTTGCATCTCTATAGAGCATAGAAAACTACAGCACAAGAATCTGCCCTTTGACCCATGATGTTTATGCTGGCCACGCTTCCAATTTAAACTGCACATCTGCTCGTCCTTGATATACATACCTCAATTCCTTGCCTATTCATGTGCTCATCCAAATGTGTCTTAAACATCACTCTTCTGGCCATTGACAAAGTGCCACACATGACGCTGTTTCACAAGATAGGAGCCCACGATATTCTAGGAAAGATACTAACATGGGGAGAATGTTGGCTGACTAGCAGGAAGCAAAGAGTGAGAATAAAACGGGCCTTATGGGTTTTGCACGGTGTAAGCAACCCTGTTTACTTTCTTGGGAACCTTGAAGGGTCTAATGATCTTGGGCGCCAACATCCCAGATGCTGCCCGGAAAGGCAAATCCTGAGTAGACAGCCAGACCTTTTGCCCAGGCTGCAAAGCTGGTCCCTGTTTTATCTTGCAGTTAGCCTTTTTTCTGGTCTTCTGGGTAAAAGCCAACAAAATCTCCCTTGCCTGAGTCGATTTTGCCTTGCAGTGTCAGAAGAGATTTTTGGCTGCAAGAATCCCAACATTGGCCTCCTGCTTAGAGAAGAATGGCAGCAGATACTCAAAAAGGCATTTGAATGGGGACATCCCGTGCACAAAATGTGGGTGTGGGTGACCTCAGCCCTCATCAATTGGTCGCCAGGCATCTTAGGGTTCATTCCATTTCTTGGTTCAGCTGCTCCTTCTGGCCATTGGACTGTGGGTGAAATCCTGAGGAAAGACACACTGTTGCTCCAATCAGTGCACAGAACACCCTCCAAAAACATGATGCGAATTGAGGAGCACAATCTGACATAAGGTCCACGGGGAATCTATGAATCATGAAGACCTTGTGCAGGACAATTTTGTCCATTTCCACCGCAAATGGCAGTTTGTCCAAGGCAATGAATTTGCAGCCCTTTGAAAAAAGGTTTACAAATACTATGATGATGGACTTCCATTTGGAAGGCTGAAGACCCGGGACATATGGATTTTGTCTAGAACAGGTAGAGGGTGAAGGAGACCTTGCAGTTGGGTGCAGGGCCTCTCTCACTATTCCAGGCCAACAGTATCTTATCTTAATGAACTCCAGGGTCTGGCAATGCCTGGGTGAGCAGTCGTTCTTGATGTGTGTCCCCATTGAAGTACCTAAGATCTACAGAACTTGGGATGAACAGACCGTTCTTGGGAATCTCCCTTTGTGCCTGGGCTTTGTGAGCAAATGTGTCGGTTCCCCAACAAATTGGCGCTATCACCTTAGTTTTTAGGGTAAAAATGGTAGTAGGCTGCTTCTCTCTTTCAGGTTCATCAAACTGATGAGACAAGGCATCTAGTTTCTGACCCTGGTTGATAGGTCAGGATGAAATTGAAACAGTTAAAAAAAAGAGACCACCTGGCCTGCCTGGATTTCAATCTTTTGGCCTCTTGAATATAAGCCAGATTATGGAGAGCATCCTTGAGCACATTGTTTATAAAGCCGTGGAAAACTGTTGGAACATTCGCAAAGCCAAAGGGCATGATCAGGAACTCATAGTGCCCTGTCTGTGTGTTGAATACAGTCAACGCCTCCTTTATAGAGACCAGATTATATGCATTCTGCAAGTCCAGAGACCCTCTCTCTCTAGTTCTAGTGCACCCCTGGATAGACAGGGCTGTGACTCACATGGTGATGTTAGCTGGAGCCAACCTGCCTGTACTTAGAGGCAGGAATTGGTTCCCTGAAGGCTTCAGGTTACTCTGAACAAAGGTCAGCCTCCTCATTGGTCATCACCAAGGCAAAAACATACAATCTTGCAATGACTGGACCATGCAATGATCCTCCCTTCCTTCCAGTTCATAGAAGGATTATGATGGGACAGCCAAGGTGCCTGAGTATGTGAGGAGAATCAATGATCACTAGGTTCTGGGATGTCTGGAAGACTGGAAAATTACAAATGTCACTCCACTCTTCAAGAAGGGAGTGAGAAGAAGAAAGTAAATTATAGGCTGGTTAATCTGACCTCAGTGGTTGGGAAGAATTTGGAGTCGATTATTAGGGATGAGGTCTCAGGATACTTGGAGGCACTGGATAAAATGGTTTCCTCTAGGGAAAATCTTGCCTGACAATCTGTTGGAATTCTTTAAAGAAGTAACTGGCAGGATAGACAAAGGAGAATCAGTTGATGTTGTGTACTTGGATTTTCAGAAGGCCTTTGACAAAGTGCCACACATGCGGCTGCTTAACAAGCTAAAAGCCCATAGTATTACAAGAAAGATTCTAGCATGGATAAAACACTGGCTGATTGGCAGGAGGCAAAGAGTGGGAATAAAAGGTACCTTTTCCTGCCAGTGACTAGGGGTGTTCCACAAGGGTCTGTGTTGGAACCGATTCTTTCTCGTTATACGGCAATGATTTGGATGATGGAATTGATGGCTTTGATGCAAAGTTTGTAAATGCTATGAAGATAGGTGGAGGGACAGGTAGTTTTGAAGAATTAGAGAGGCTACTGAAGGATTTAGGCAGATTATGAAAATGGGCAAAGAAATGGCAGAGGGAATATAGTGTTGGGAAGTGTACGGTCATGCACTTTGGTGGAAGAAATGAAAGAGCTGACTATTTTCTAAGTGGAGAGAAAATGCAAAAATACTGAGATGCAAGGGCAGTTGGGAGTCCTTGTGCAGGATTGCCTAAAGGTTAATTTGTAGGTTAAGCCTGTGTTGGGGAAGGCAAATGCAATGTTAGCATTCATTTCAAGAAGACTAGCATATAAAAGCAAGGACGTAACATTGAGAATTTATAAAGCACTGGTGAGGCCTCACTTGGAGTATTGTGAGCAGGTCTGAGCCTCTTAGAAAGGATGTGCTGAAACTGGAGAGGGTTCAAAGGAGGTTCATGAAAATGATTCCAGGATTGAGTGGCTTGTCATATGAAGACTTGTTGATGGCTCTGGGTCTATATTCATTGGAATTCAGAAGAATGGAGGATGACCTCATTGAAACCTACCAAATGGTGAAAGGCTTGATAAGGTGGATGTGGAAAGGATGTTTCCTATAGTGGGAGAATCTAAGACCAGAGGACACAGCCTCAGAAGCGAGGAGAGTCCTTTTGGAATAGAGTTGAGGAGGATGAGCTCGAAGAGGCAGCCACTTGGCGCAATCTTAATTTTGCCTCAAACAATGACCAGCCTGTCAACAAAATGCAGATCAGCTGCACAAGACTCCACTGATGAGAGGTTGCGGTGCCTGGCCGGAGAGCTTTGTGTAGCTCATTTGCATTTGGTTGACAGGCTGGTCATAGTCTGAGGCGAAGTTAAGATAGCGCCAAATGGCTGCAGCTTTGAGCCCATCTGTGGAAACATCTTAAATCCCTTTCTTTAAGGTGGCTGGGGTTCTATTGAGGTCCTGATCTGCAAGTGGCATTCAAACTGTGTTTTTAATAAATGTTTTTTAATAAATGGCGGTCATGGAGCTCACCAGCCAACCATTTTCAGACATTCTCCAGGCACGGCTTGGAAGATGGCACCTCCAAGGCCCTATGAATGACCAATTCCAGGATTGTGTTGCTGACTGAGGTGTCAAGGGAGATGGAACATCAGGATCTCCCTGTGGCAGCTCCTTGCACACTTCCCATCCACGCTGGGTTGAGTGCTGAGCTAGTAGCTCAGCCTCATAAAAACAGTCAAATGCTGCCCGATACGCCACAAGGCGTGAAAAGGAACAACAGCAACAATTATCTCAACCCACTTAGCAAACCTGTAGCCAAGGACGGCGTTGTTGTAGTCGGGTGCATTGAGTGCTACCTGGCAGAGGCCAGACAGTAGCTCTCAGCCGCCTCCTCATATCAACCTGCATCATGACTCCAGCTCAGAACCACCAGGCATATTCTCCGCATTGTCAAATATCATTCTCCAACTGATAGTGCCCTAACTCTGCACTTCCCACTTCTATCTTCTGCTCAATATCCACAATGGCTGGCCTATTGCATCTGCCTACTCTTTCCTCACTTCCTCTCCCTTTTCTAGATCTGCCTGCAACTCAGGAACAAACTATTCACTGACTTTTACTATTAACCCATTGACTCCTACGGCTGTCAAGACTACACCTCTTCCCACCCCCTCTGTTGTATGGATGCCAACTGTTTTTTTCCAGTTTCTCCTTCTCCATGGCAAAATGGACACCCTCAAAATGAGGTCTTCCATTTTAGGATATCTGACATCTCCTATTTCAGAAAACACAGCCTCCCTTCTGCTTGCTGATGTCATGTTCTCATGCATGTCCACCATTTCCCAGACCTCTGTCCTCATGCCTCCACACCATCTCCCCCTCCCCTCAAACCAATCGTAGGCAGAGATACCCTGGTCTAGCCCTGATGCAGAGTGTCAACCCAAAATGTTAATAATTCCTCTCACCTTACAGATGTTGCTTGACCTACTGAGTTGATATAACACATTTACTTTGGCTTTGTGAACTTTATATTGCCCTCAAGCTGTATAAGATGATGAGAGGCACTGATCATGAGGATAGTCAGAGGCTTTTTTCCCAGGGCTGAAATGGTTTACATGAGAGGGCACAGTTTTAAGGTGCTTGGAAGTAGGTACAGATGGAATGTCAGGAGTAAGTTTTTTACACAGAAAGTGGTGAGTGCGTGAAATGATGTTGAATGATGTTGGAGGGTGGATCTATTGTGAGACTTGGTCTGAGTGTTCCCATGCTAAAAGTTCCCCTTTTTCAAGACCATTTGTGACCTAACAGCAGGATTCAGAGGCAATATGCTGCAGCAAACCATAGATGTTCAGATCTGCATGTATAATCAGGAAGTGGCTTGGACCACCAAATGCTGAATGGTTGACCTACCTACATTCTTCTTCCCACTAAATTAACACAGGCATTTATCCAACACAAATCATTAAAATAACTCTTAGAAAACTGCTAAATGTTTACTCATTCATATCAAGATTGGCTAAGCTAATATGATAATGTTAGAAATTTCTCAGCCCAAAATGTTGACTCTGTATTTCTTTCAATAGAAACTGCCTGACCTGCTGAGTTCCCTCAGCACTTTAGTGTGTATGTTACTTATGCTAGAAATTAAAATGGCAAAACATCAAAGAATTAGATATTGTATGGGAGAGACAGAAATAGGTAGCCTCTTTGATAATATTTGCTGAATGTTTCTTCTCTTCTTTAAGGCAAAATTTACCGATTTACAAGTAAATATTTTCCAATTAGGAATGTACAACTGCTACATATATCGTTAAATTAATTTCAATGTTATTAAAAAGTAAATACACTGAATTTTAAAATAGAAGCGATAATGAGCATCAACGACACATTAGAGCTTGGAGGATCAGCCAGTTTAAGAGGATTTCAAAGTTTTTTTTCAAGAAATAGAGGAGCTTGATTCCAAGTCCTGCATGATCAACACCAGAATAGTGTTCTGTCCTGATTTCCCACTAAAAACAAACACTGCAGGGAAGGTCAACATTTATTGCCCATACTCATTGCCGTTGAGGAGCTGAGGTGAGCCTAGGTGAATTCTTAGTGTGGGTAGTGCAGCATGTGAATTTGGTCCTTGTTGCACTTGTTGCGAAAGTTGATGTTGTGCCAATGATTGGGGGTAAAAGGTCAAGAGAAGGTTATAGGCCTGAAGGAAGGAGTGTGTGTTGGAGATGCATGAAAGTGATGAAAATGCCTTAACTATTAACAAGATGTGCACAGAGCAGGCATTCCATCATAAATGGGACCTTCATCAAACACCAGCAAGACTGGTTTGATGACAATGGCAAGGAGATTGGAGAGCTAATTAAACAAAAGTGTGACACATTCCTGAAATGGAAGCTCTATCTTTATTCAAAGGAGAAGAAGCACAAGCACCTGAAGGCACAGGTCCAGTGGAAAACTCATGACCTAAAGAATAGAGCATGAATACAGAGATTCAGCAAGCTCAGTCACGCTTGATAGTCATGAAATGTATGGGTTCTTCAATTACATAAATGCCATCTGTACTCAAAATAGCCAATACCCCACCAACTGACGGCAAAGAACTGGGGAAAACTCATCAGAAACTGAAAAGCATTCAACATCTGCTGAAAGGAATAGTTTAGAAGCCCCCTCAAATGCTTTGTTTCACCCCACAACCACCTTTTGGAGCTATCCTTGCTACCACTCTGGACTGGCAGGAAGTTTAGATCACAACTCAAAAGTAACTTTGAGTTATTTGGGAGCAGATGGCATTCCCGCTGAAATTCCAGAACTCAGTCATAAATCCACAAACTTGTCAGGAACATCTGGAAATGGAGGATGCACCAGAGATCATCTTCAGGAAAAGAGAATGTGGTAACTGCAAATGAATCTCCCCATCGTCTTCCACAAGGAAAGCTTTCTCTGGGATTCTCTTCAACCAGCTTCTCTAAGTAGCCAAAGAGCTGCTCTTCCTATCACAGTGTGGATTCCATTCATCTGGAGGCACAGCGGACCTCAAAGTCAAAGTCACTACGTTATTGTCAGTACATTTATTAACAGATGCACTGAGTAACTTGTGTGCATTAGACGCACATAGTATTAGATAAGCAGCATTTGCAAGAAAAGCATATATTAAACACACACATTTTTAATGGAAAGTGCATATTTAGAACAAAAAAACCCCCTGATCTTTACTGTGTGACATTGCGTAGAAAAATGCAGGGAGTATCATTAGCCACTGATCATTAGCCTTCTCTGAACTTATAAAAGCATTTGACTATGATTTGAGATGGACTGTGGAACACTCTCCTCAAATTCATTTGCCCTTAGAAATTCATCTCCATCTTTTGTTTGCTTCATGATATTGTGCAAAGCATGATATCAACCAGAAACGACACCAAAAACCTCAATGACGACTTGTGTCAAACAAGACTGCATCATTACCCTAGTGTTTCTTTATAAATAGTTCTCATGTGATATTGTTTCTCACCTCCACAAACCTCCCAGGGCTGCAGAGCTGATTTCCAAAACTAATGGAGACCTATGGCAACTGCAAAATCAAACTCTCCTGAACTTGAGCTGCAACATGCAAAAACAAACTTTGCATTTGCATACACTTGGAAACCAAACTCTGAGATGCTATCAACCTGTACCCTGGGCCCCAACATATCAAGGCAGTAACAAAGAAGGCACGACAATGGATATATTTCATTATATATTTGAGGAGATTCAGTATGAAACCAAAGACTTGCATAAATTTCTACAGATATACCATGGAGAATATTCTATCTAACTGCATCACCATCCGGTATGGAGGGGGAGGGGCTACTGCACAGGATCAAAAGAAGCTGCAGAGATTTGTGAATTCAGTCAGATCCATCACGGGGAATACTCTCCGCAGCATCCAGGACATTTTTAAGGTGCGGTGCCTCAAACAGGCGGCATCCATTATTAAGGACACCCATCACCCAGGACATTCCCTGTTCTCATTGCTACCATTAGGGAAGAGGCACACACTCAACGGTTCAGGAACAATTTCTTCCCCTCTGCCTTCAGATTTCTGAATGGACATTGAACCCATGAAAAGTACCTCACTACTTTTTTGCATTACTTATTTAGTTTAATTATTTAACAAACACACGCACGCACACACACACACATTGTAATTCAGTTTTTACAATTACATATTGCAATTTACTTCTGCCAGATGAACTACAAATTTCACAACATATGCCAGTGATATTAAACCTGATTCTGATTCTGATTCTGTTCACGTAAACTAGGAAAATGTAAGGAAAGCAAATCTACTATTTGTGGGCAAGTTCCCTTTTTTACTAATGCTTGAAAAATTTTACTTGGCAAAATCCAAATGAAATACAACCATAGCAGTGCAGTGGTACATATTTAGGTAGCACAGTCACATGCACAGAAGGCTTGAAACACACATGATGTTTAGAAAATTACTTCATGTTATAAAAATATTTAGCTGATTCCCTACATAGTTTACTGTGATCAAATTATGAATTTTCCTTTTCACTAAATGGAAAAAAAGTGTTGGAGTCCACAGCTTGAGCAGTGACTGTGGCAAGTGTTCTGCATTGACTGTTAACAAAATGCTTAAATGCATTCTGATAATCTCTGAACTAATATGAAATTGCCTTTTGAAAACTGATGTGGGCAAGTGCTTACTTTTGAAGTGCATGGGTTACTCAAAGGAAGTGAAAATTTATGTCTGATCAACAGTGTCCATTTTACACTCCATATTCTTTTATTATTGTCCCAGTGTCTGCTATTTAATTTTTCCACAGAAGCGAACAGCTCTATGAATATAATAACCTGCTCTGTTCTTTGACAAAATGCACCAAAGGCCTGCTGTATTCATCCTCCAAACTTCATTTACTATTTGGTCTGTTGGATGGATCCTCTGGAGTAAAACAAGGATGATTTAGAAATTTTAATGTTGGCTGATATTCTGGAATGTACCTCTGGAAGGATGATGGCATATACGTTCCAAACTGCTCCACAGAATTTGTCCAAAGGCAAGATTTAATGCCAGAGGGCATATAAGCACCTTGACTTATTAGGTGATATAGTTGAAGGGTATTGCCAGCTCCCTGCTAGCTCTCAGTCACAGTTATTATTAATTGTTCTAGCTATAGAAACTAGCATGTGCCAAAATACATTTGGCAGTCATCTGGGTAGTATAGTGCAAGGTATTATTGCCTTTAAACAGCAAAGACCATGTAGAACATACATTTTGCCTCATTTAGAAGGACACCAGGATCAGGTATTGGACAAAACAAGGGCTTTGAGAAGGACGAAGAAAATTATAGCACTTCTTCTTCTTCTTTTATCATGTCCACGGACAGTCTGTACATGGCCCAGCCAGAACTGGACACATTTTTGTGCCTTGTTGTTGAATTTGGCAAGATCTGCAACAGTACAGGTTTCCTCTAGCGATGGGCATCGCAGGAGATGTTGCATAGTTTGTGGCTCAGTTCCACATTCACAAGTTGTCGGGCTGGTTGTATATCCCCATTTGCTTGGTGACACCATTGAAAGACCTACACCAGTCCTGAGTCTGCTAAGGCATTTCCAGGTCACCCAGTTACAATTAGCTCCTGGGGGAAGGCTTTCGTCCGGTGGAATTTCCATTGCTGTGGGTTGTTTGAGACTGGCGAGCTGGTCTTTCCACAAGGTGATGTGGGCATCAGATGGGGTAGCTTATAATGGAACAACACTGTTCATGAAGCTTTTCCATGACCTTAGGCAGCTGAGTGGAGGGGTATGACCATGTAGAAGGTGTCCCTCATCTGATGTTTGATGGAGTCGTTCTTTCTTGCTGGCTACTGTTCTTCTTATATCAAGGGGACCGATACCTGCCAGGATATATAGGCTGTTGGTGTTTGTTGGTTTTAAACAACCTGTGATAAGTCGGCAGCTTGCGCTCAGAACGGCATCCATCTTCTTAGCATAAGTAGATCTTTCCCATGCAGGGCAGGTGTATTCGGCAGTGGAATATTAAAGAGCAAGTGCACTGGCTCGCAATGTTTTCGAGCTTCCCATTTTGTGTTAGTGAGCTTATTCAGGATGTTGATTCATGTGCTCACTTTTGTCTTATTGATGTGGTTCATGAAAGTGAGGGATTGGTCAAGGGTGACTGCTAAGTAGATAGGGTGCTCGCGATGCATCGGTGTTGCTCCACACCAGGTCACTTTAAGCTTCACGGTTCCTGAGGTGGAATGCACAGACCTGCGTCTTTGATGGGCTTGCGTGGAGGTGGTTTTCTTCATAGTAAGATGTTAGTCCCTCCAAGGCCTCAGAAAGCGTTGTCTCCATGGTGTTAAAATCAGTGCTTTTATCAGCATATATAAAATGGTGTTTAACATCATCTATAGGTTGGTCATTTGTGTAGATGTTGTACTGCAGTGGAGTGAGCACACTTCCCTGAGGAAGGCCATTCTTCTGAACAAGCTACCTGCTGTGCTTCCTACCTAGTTCAACATAGAAGTGGCGATTCTGAAGCATGCTTTCTAACAGCTCCGTTAATATCTTTTGTCATCTCTAGGATCTTGCAGAGGAGACGTCTATGGTTCACTGTATTGAAACTGTTGACAAGTCTACAAAAACAGCACCTGTTACCATCTCAATGTCTTAATGTTTGAATCTGACCCCTTCTCAGACGAGACAATGACTGCCGGTGAGAGGGTGATGTTAAGTATCTCTCAAGAGCATCAACACACCTGGAACACCTTGACAGAGACAACAAATCTTACAAAAAACAGAAAAAAGGCATGGTCTCTCATACACAACTTGGAGGCGATCTCAAGAAAGCTGCCCAACATCCTAATGTATCTGCTAACCAAGTTGCACACCAGTTGCTCCTAATTGGTAAAACCACCAAGAAACAACCAAGAGCACAACTAGATAGGAAGAAGTATAGCAATGACCCTGGCTTCACTGGACCATTCACCATGGAAGAGCTGGAGATTGGTATATCTAGTCTAAAACATGGGAAAGCAATTGGTCTTGACAACTTGGTATCAGTGCAGATAAAGCATTTTGGACAGAAATGGCTCCTACAATTGTTCAGGCACTGTCTGGCAACACACAAGCTCCCTAATATTTGACAGAAGTCACATGTAATAGCACTATTAAAGCCCGGAAAAGCTCCCTCAGATCCTAAGAGTTTCAGCCAATCTCACAGCTTTGCTGCATCAATAAGCTGTATGAACGCCTGATAGCACCAACTGTAGATGAGAATATCATTCCAGGGCAAGCAGGCTTCCACCCCGGCAAATCAACAACAAGCCAACTGCTCAACCTCACATAATATTATAGCACTAAGTTATATACTTGGGTCAACATCTCTAGTCCTCTTCTGCTATGCTTGAGGAATGTGGATTAAGCCAAAAATGAAACCCAACAAATCCCTTTACGTAGGGAAGAAAGGGAAATAGCTGTTGAAGCCACAGCTATGCCAATCACATGGATTTCTTTTTCCGACAGAATCATTAATTTTCTTTAGCTTCAGGAATCATTGACGTGATCATTGCTGCATAAAGTCTCCAGTGTTCTCAGAGCTGAACTCTCTTCCTCAGAAGTATAAATTTTGAAGGCATGCCATCTAATCAGTGGTCTGTGTTCACTGATAAAGCACAGTGTTTCTTCACTTTTCTGGCTAACATCCCTTTGGTTCCCAGAATTTAATATGTCAATGCATGAGGAGAACAGTCCAATTTACTGGTTGTATTCAGCAATGATGTTTCTGGAGTTAGTGTGATTTACTTTCATCATAATATTAAATTGACCTTTAAGATCTACCCAGAAGTAACAATTATTTCCAAATTTGAACAAGTAAGATAAATGTGCATCTTCTCAAATATAGTAAAATGAATTGTGTTTTCTTTGTTTATTTGCTATGTGTTTCTCCAGTGAATGCTGCTAAAAGCTGCACCTAATACACATTATGAAGAATGGATTAAAATATAAATATGATTTATAAGGTTTCAGAGATACAACATTTTCACTAGTGTTAATCCGATCAGCCCAATTGTACTTGTGTATTTCAGGTGTTGTAAGCAAGGCCAGCATTTATTGTGAATTCCAAAATGCCCTTGAGAAGATGGAAGTGTACCACCTTAAACTGATTGGGTTGCTAGGCCACTTCAGAGGGCTTTTAGGAGTCAACCACCTAGGAAGGATCTGGAGTCACATGCGGACCATAAGAACAATTGACATAGAAGCAGAATTAGGTCATCCAGCCCATCGAGTCTCCTCCACTATTCCATCATGGCTAATCCTGGGTCCCACTCAACCCCATACACCTGCTTTTTCGCCATATCCTTTGATGCCCTGACCAATTTGGAAATGACTTCTGCCTTAAATATATGCATGATTAAGTATACCCTCCGGTTTAAAAAAAATTCCTTCTTACCTCTGTTCTAAAGGGTCGTCCCTCAATTTTGAGACTGTGCCCTCTAGTTCTGGATATCACCACCACAGGAAATGTCCTCTCCACATCCACCCTAACTAGTCCTTTCAGCATTCGGTAGGCTTCAATGAGATCTGCTTGTTACTTCCTCAAAGAACTTTAACAGATTTGTCAGGTAAGGTTTTCCTTTACAGAAACCATGCTGACTTTGACCTTTCATTAGTGTCCAAGCACCTTGAAATTTCATCCTTAATAATAGATCAACACTTTCCCAACCACTGAGGTTAGGCTAACTGGTCTATAATTTCATTTCTTTTGCCTTCCTCCCTTTGTAAAGACTGGGGTGACATTTGCAATCTTCCAGTCCTCTGGGACCATGCCAGAATCAAATGATTCTTGAAGGATTGTGACAATGAATCTGTTAACTCTCGGTAACCTTTCTCAGGACTCTGGGGTGTAGTCTATCTGGTCCAGGTGACTTATCCACCTTAAGACCTTTGAGTTTGCCTCGTATGTTTTCCTTTGCAATAGCAACGGCACTCACAGATCTCTAGCACACTGCTAGTGTCTTCCATGCTGAAGACAGTTGCAAAGTTCCCATTAAGTTCATCTGCCATTTCTTTGTCCCCCATTACTACTGTACCAGCATCATTTTCCAGTAGTCTAATATCAACTCTCATCTCCCCTTTACTCTTTATATAACTGACAAAAACTATTAGTATCCTGCTTTATATTAATGGCCAGTTTGCCCTCATATTTCATCTTTTCCCTCTAATAACTTTTTTAGTTTCCTTTTGTTGGATTTCGTAAGCTTCCCAATCATCCAAATTTCCACTCACTTTTGCTACCTTATTTGCCCTTTCCTTGGCTTTTATGCAGTCCTTAACTTTCTTTGTTAACCATGGCTGCCTACGCCTGGCATTTAAGAACATCTTCCTCTGTGGGACACATCTATCCTGTGCCCTGTGAACTATTCCCAGAAACCTCAGCCATCTCTGCTCTGCCAACATCCCTGCCAGTATCCTCCTCCAATCCACCTGAGCAAGCTCCTCTCTCATGCCTCTGCAATTCCCTTTATTCCATTGCGATTGAGATACATGTGAGTTATGCTTCTCCCTCAAATTGCAGTATGATTTCAATCATATTATGATCTCTGTTTCCTAAGGGTTCCTTTACGTTAAGCTCCCTTATAAGTCTGCATTTTTACATAACACCCAATCTAAGACAGCCTTACCCTGCTCTAAAAAGCCAACTTGTAGGCAGTCAACATATGTTGAAGGCCAGACTTCTTAAGGATGGTATATTGCATTCCCTGAAAAAACTTGGTGAACCAGATGTGATTGTAGTTACTGTTATTAAGATTAATGTTCTGGTCCAAATTACTAACAAAATTAAAATTCCTCAGCTAGCATGGAAAGATTTGAACCATTCTCTCCATTGTTAGTCTAGGCAAACTTGGCCAGTTTAGTTTTTATTTTAACTTGTATTCAGGACAAGTTAGTATGAGGGTGAGTGCCATTACAGCTGAATTTAACAGAGTGCTGCATCCAGTAGGATCTGTCCCAATGTTTCACACTGATGTCTTTTCAAAAGGTCACTGACCTGAAAGATTAACATTATTTCTTATTCCACAGATAGTCACTGCTTTGAGAATTCCCAGCATTTTCTGCATTTATTTCAGACCTCCAGTAACCACAATATTTTGCTTTTATAATTGCTCTGTGTTGCCATTCCATAAACATTATTTCTATTAATAATCTGTCTAATGGAAGTCCCACATCAGTCACTCATCTAGGAGTTATTGGCTTTGCACAATCAAGAAACCCCATATGGTACTGTAAGCTTACACTGTTGAGAGGAGGCCAATAGGAGATCGAATATAGCTGGTCAATGACTAATTTTTAAACAGCACTTAATAGTTCAATATAGATCTCTTAAACCATGGTCAATAAAACAAAGCTTATTTTATAATACAGAAAGCTTAGTATTCTTAATTTGGGAAAGCAAATTCTGCAATGCATTCTCATCTTATGAATCCACATAAATGAACACAACAACATACAGATAGGAGCAGGAGTAAGTAATCTGGCCTTTGGTCTTGCTCCGTAATACTTCAAAATCATAACTAATCTTTTCCCTCTTTTACCACACTATTTTTCTACACTGTCCCATGATGTTGACGTTTCGGGCTGAGACCCTTCATCAGGATTCATTTCCATGGCCGCTGCCTGACCTGCTCTGTAAAATCTCTAGAGTTCAGAGCATCCATGCTATGCCTTTGTAAATCTGCTATTTGTCAATCACCAGCACTTACATTGCATTATTATACAATGTGAAACAAAAGTAGAATAAAATCATAAACATGAGGAAATCTGCAGATGCTGGAAATTCAAGCAACACACACAAGATGCTAGTGGAACGCAGCAGGCCAGGCAGCATCTATAGGGAGAAGCACAGTCGATGTTTCGGGCCAGGACCCTTCGTCAGGACTAACTGAAAGAAGAGATAGTAAGAGATTTGAAAGTGGGGGGGGGAGGGGGAGATCTGAAATGATAGGAGAAGACAGGAGGGGGAGGGATGAAGCTAAGAGCTGGAAAGTTGATTGGCAAAAGAGATACACAGCTGGAGAAGGGAGAGAGTCATGGGACGAGAGGCCTAGGGAGAAAAAAAGGGGGAGGGGAGAACCAGAGGGAGATGGAGAGCGGGTAAGGAGTGATTTTGAGAGGGGCAGAGACAGAAAAAAGAGAGAAAAGAAAAAAAGGGAAAAATATTCATTAAATAAATAAGGGATGGGGTAAAAAGAGGAGGGACATTAACGGAAGTTAGAGAAAATCATAAACTTCTTTATGAAGAATAGCTTATGATTATATTGCATGTTACATGCAAAGGAAAAGTATCCCTGATCACTTGTAGCTAACTTTTCCTTTGTAAAACCTAATCCTATGAAGAAAGTTGCTCTTATGTAGGAATTACACCTCTGGGAGCAAACTTCTCACAGAATATCTGAGACTTTTAGAACATCTGGCCTTGCAGCATGGTAGAAATTGCTTTGTTAACGACTCTAATCATTGTTATTCCACCTTAATTTTCAGGTATTAGTTTGGATGGATATCCCGTTGTTGTTGGTGCTGCTTTCACTGGCAAGGGCCACTTAGAAGATGCTCCAGTGTTACAATTTGTACGATACAGCTGAGGAAATCTTAACCAGTTGCAATTTAGCCTCAGGCTTCGGGAGGGGCAAAGGACATTAGAACAATCAAGGTGGCTCAGTGAGAGAAAAGTAACCTGACCACAAGAATATGAAACTGCTGAGAAACATCCTCGATAATAAAGTGGAGTGAAAAATGAGAAATATAACCAAAGGGATGACTTCAGCACTGAGGATTAGTATCACTTTAAAGGATTTTGACCCTCAATACCATATGGTAATAATAAGTCCCCAACTTATAAAATCCTGGAGAGTCCATCATTTTTTTAGAAAAAACACTGGGAGCTTTTTACTCCATTCAAATCCCATGAATTTCAAACAAAAAATATTGGAAATGCTCCAAATGACATGTCCAAAACAGAAAGATTACGTATGTTTTACAACTACCAGATTTATTGACACTGTTTAAAGGTTCCAAAATTTAGCACATTATAGTTTTTATTAAATATGGCAAAAATTTCAATGACAAATAAATATTCTGTACAAAGTTTCATCTCCTTAGCATCTGGTGCTTCTTTTAATTCCAGTAGCCAAAATCAGCATAGTATTCTCACCAAAGCAGCCAAGGAAATCCTATGGGATTCAAAATATAAAATCCACCTTATATTGATTGGCAGTGGTTCTGGGTCAGTAAATTGACCAAATAAGTACAAGTGATGTACACTGATGCATACGTTTCTGCTTATGAGTTTCCCCAGAACAGGATATAATCTAAATCCACAGGCACTTTCCTTTTTTCTCAAAATGATGAATCAAATCCAATTCTCCTACAACAACTGTCTCAGTCAGTTGGAAGACTAATTCATATGGAATTTTTGATAATACTCCGGTTACTTTGCGTCAGTTTGGTCAGAAAAGACAGCACATAAAACTTACTATTTCAAAGAGTGTTCAATATATAATTGATGATGTGAATGAAATTAATACACGAGAAAAGATTTTATTTAATATGTCTTGAAAAGTGCAATTTGTAATGTATTTTATAGGGAATTGTTGTGAAGCAGCATTGCTCTTACTGGGCAGGTTTATGTTTTAGATGAAACACTAAAGAATATTAAAGAACAGGTGAGAAATCCAACACAGTTAATGTAAAGGTTTTGCTTGTGACAAATACTGAGTATCATAATTCTCAGCTTTGAATCATTTTTGAGAAATTTTACAATTATTTTAAAATCCTCTATGTTGCACTTAGAGAAAGAGCTACTGATTTTGGATTAACAATTTTTTCCACAGTCTGGAGGGCTTTGGCCATTTGCAATTCCACAAACTCACTTGCTTCTCACTTGGGCAGCCTTTCAAGAGCCAAGTGAACATAAGCTGATGTGACTTACAAACCCAATGCATGATCGACAGATTCTGCCACAAAGGGTATATGGAGCATGATAGTCTTGGTCGGTACGTATGCTGTTTTCATTTGACATTCACTGCTCCTGTGGAAGCGACTTCATGCATTGCTAGATGCTGCTTTACTAGCTTGAGTGGTCTTGACATGGAATTCCCATGAGTTGGTGAGCATATTAAGTTTTATTTTCAAGGAAGCTTTTCGGATTTCTTTGTAGGGTTTTCTTGGTCCTCCTGGAAACATTTTTTCTGTGACGTACTTTGGAACGAAATGCTTGCTTTTATTTTAGAGGAAACTGGTTTCTGATGTGCAATGAGAACTGGTTTGAGTGTGGTTAAAGCTTTAATGCAAAGAAGATTGTCACCTTGTTGTGGTGCAGAGAGGTCTGAGTTCTTGAGAAACCGAGAACGATGCCTTCTGGAGTTTGAACATCTCGCACTAGCTTTTGGTAGGGTCATCCATGGCGGTATGGTCAATGGGAGGTAGGAGACAAAGAGTGATCTAACCAAGACCTCATTGGTGGAACTGGCAGTAGATGATGATAGTGAAGGCAGAGGAAGGCTGAAGTAGTGAAGGGTCCCCAGTCTTCTTGCATTCCATGCCATTGGACGCTGACCAGATCTGTCAAGGGCCGTGTGGTGGCTGCCTGTGCATCAGCCTCCCCATGTTAAGCAAAGTCACGCCCAGGCATTATCAATTTATGTGGATCCTGGATCAGCCTCTACATCAACCAGAAGACCCACCAATAAGCAACAACTTAGGAGAACATCATACTCAACTCAATCGATCGCATTACCGCTCGCAAATGATGTGAGCATGGGAGAGGATGCTGATGTTGGTTGACATCTTTTGTTGATAGAGATTGAGGATTTTGCAGAGATAGTGTTAGTGGTGCTAATGCAATAATTTCATTTGCTTATTATAAGCTGATTAAATCTCCAAAGCATGCTGGAGGGAGGGATCGCTACTGTGCAACAGACCTAGAGGTTGATCAAAAATTCAAGATATTGATTGTTGAAAGCTCTTTTCCTCTCGTGGCTAAAGCTGTGCTGGTGATTTGGAGTGGTATATATAATCATTGAAGTCTACCCTCTCTGTGAGCAGGCTCCTGAGTTAGGGAAGCAGTTTATGTTTTCCATGATTTCTTTATAGGTCTTGATTGCCTGGAGATAATGTTGTGAAGTGGAGAATTTTGGTGTAGAACTTTTGCCTTCTGGATATTTTGGTAATACTCATACTGCCATGCATTTCAGTGAAGGAATCAATATTGATTTAAAAGGTGGCCTCTGAGCATCCAAATTAGCATAGTGTAATGACTGACCTTAGTTCTGGAGTGGAAGTAACAAAAGTTGAGTAGTTTATCACTTGTTTTGCAGAAAAATTCCACTTTGATGGAAATCTGTTGGATGATGAAGTGACATATTGCAGCAGGGAAGACTGAGGAAAGGAATGGAATGATGACACAACCTTGCTTAACCATAGATTCAATCTATGGTGGGTCCATTGGTGAAAATGATGGCCTGCATCATCATTGAGTGTAAGGAGGATGCTGTCAATTTATCAGAAAGGACAGATTTGAGAAGAATCCTCTGCCTTTGATTGATGGAATGAAAGGCTTTTATGGCATTAATGAAGGGTATCTGCAGAGCCTGCTATGCTTTTCTTGGAATGATCACAAAGTCAGCAGCATGGCTATTGAACTTCTTCATGGATGAAATCTGCGCTTTGACTCCAGGAGGACCTCTTTGCAAGTTGGAAGGAGACACTTGAGCTGAATCTTTGTGGTGACTTTATCAATCAAAAACTGCAATTATCAAGTTCAAGTTTATTGTTGTTGTCTATACATACATACTACCAAACAAGACACCATTTCTACGAACCATGGTGGACCCAGGGTACATATACCACATTCAGAATCAGAATCAGGTTTATTATCACCAGCATGTGAGGTGAAATTTGTTAACTTAGCAGCAGCAGCAGTTCAATGCAATATGTATTATAGAAAAAAATTAAATGAATTTAGGAATCAGATGGCAGAGGGGAAGAAGCTGTTCCTGAATCATTGAGTGTGTGTCTTCAGGCTTCTGTACCTCCTACCTGAAGGT
Organism: Hypanus sabinus; assembly: GCF_030144855.1. Taxonomy (NCBI): domain Eukaryota; kingdom Metazoa; phylum Chordata; class Chondrichthyes; order Myliobatiformes; family Dasyatidae; genus Hypanus; species Hypanus sabinus. The sequence continues at coordinate 39,439,840 of NC_082716.1, read as the reverse complement.
ACCCATCAGAAAAGGGCATGCCCTGGGTGCTGGACGTCCTTAATAATAGATGCTGCCTTTCTGAGACACCATTCCCTAAAGATGTCCTGAGTACTTTGTAGGCTAGTACCCAAGATGGAGCTGACTAAATTTACAACTCTGTGCAGCTTCTTTTGGTCCTATACAGTTGCCCTCCACCCCCCATACCAGCTTGTCAAAATGCACTCCATGGTACCTCTATAGAGGTTTTTGAGTGTATTTGTTGAAATGCCAAATCTCTTCAAACTCCTAATGAAGTATAGCAGCTGTCTTGCCTTCTTTATAACTACATGGATATGTTAGAACCAGGTTAGATCCTCAGAGATCTTGACACTCAAGAACTTGAAACTGCTCACTCTCTCCACTTCTAATCCCTCTATGAGGATTAGTATGTGTTTCTTCATCTTACCTTTCCTGAAGTCCACAATCAGCTCTTTCGTCTTACTGACATTGAGTGCCAGGTTGTTGCTGCAGCACCACTCCACTAGTTGGCATATCTCACTCTTGTATGCCCTCTTGTCACCACCTTAGCTTCTACCAACAATGTTTGTATCATCAGCAAATTTATAGATGGTATTTGAGCTATGTGTAGCCACACAGTCATGTGTATATAGAGAGTAGAGCAGTTGGCTAAGCACACATCCCTGAGGTGTGCCAGTGTTGATTGTCAGCGAAGAGGATATGTCATCACCAATCTGCATGTGGTCTTCTGGTTAGGAAGTCGAGGATCCAATTGCAGAGGGAGGTACAGAGGCCCAGGTTCTGCAACTTCTCAATCAGGATTGTGGGAATGATGGTGTTAAATGCTGAGCTACAGTTGATGAACAGCATCCTGACGTAGGTGCTTGTGTTGTCCAGATGGGTGTATACGCACCTAATTCAGAAAGTCCTGAATTTTTTAAGAAGCTTTTCTCTACGTTACCAAATCTGAATGAATATAATTTGATCACGGGCAGTGACTTTAATTGCTGTCTGAATCTGGTGATTGACAGGTAATCAACCAATCCATCACTTCCTAATAAAGCAGCGGCCTGTATTAATTCTTTTCTATTAGACTATGGCCTGGTCAATATCTGGAGATATAAACACCCTAATGACAAAGATTTTTCTTTTTTTTCACATGTTCATCATAAATACTCAAGAATTGATTACTTTTTTCTAGACACACGCTTGCTACACTCTGTTGCTGAGTGTGCATATGATATCATTGCATTGTCGGATCACGCGCCTCTGAAAATTTCTGATACTTTTTTGAAAATGTCACAGTGGAGATTGAATCAAATATTGTTACAGGATCCAGCCTTTGTTAGTTTTATTAAGGAGCAAATTTCCATATTTTTTGAACTTAATATAACTGAAGGAATGTCAAATTTGGTTATATGGGATACGTTGAAATCTTTTCTTAGGGGACAGATAATTTCATATTCAGCAGCTTTAAGAAAGAAAACTAAAGCGGAACTGTTAGGGCTTACTAATAAAATTAGAGAGATAGATGAAGCGTATTCAGCAAAACCTACTGAAGATCTATATAAGGAAAGGGTTGAACTTAAAACACAATATGATTTGCTTCTGACCTTTCCCATTGAACAACAAATTTTTAAATCTAAAAATTTATGTTATATACATGGAGATAAGTCAGGTAAGCTTTTGGCTGGTCAGTTAAAGGCAAACATAGTCAGAAGACAGATTTTGAAAATACGTTGACCAGATAGAATTGAAACATTAAACACTTATGAAATTAATAAGATATTTATGGATTTCTATTCCAATCTTTATAAATCTGAATTCTCTGATAATACTTTTATTATAAACAGATTCTTGCAAAAATTAAATATACCTAAAATTTCGACTCAACATATTAATATACTAGATGCACCTATTAAACAAGAGGAAATAGCTAAAGCTATATCCTCTATGCAACTAGGAAAAGCTCCGGGACCAGATAGATATACAGTGGAATTTTATAAAACCTTCAATGAAATGCTTATACCACATCTTTGTCAAACTTTCACTGTTTCTATATCCTCTGTGAATCTTCTGAAAACCTTTTATGAGGCATTAATTTCATTGATTCCTAAAAAAGGAGAAGATTTATTGGAGTATGCGTCCTATATAGACATAGTTCCTTACTGAATGTGGATTTTAAAATTCTCTCTAAGATTTTAGCTAATAGACTTGAGAATTATTTGTCTACTGTTATCTCAAATGATCAAACTGGATTTCTTAAAAACTGGTATTCACATTTTAATATTCAAAGATTGTTAAATATCATTTATTCCCCCTCAGTTAAAGAATCTGAATGTATTGTGTCTTTCGATGCAGAGAAAGCTTTTGATAGGGTGGAATGGCCTTATTTGTTTCAGGTATTGAAGAGGTTTAATTTTGGTCCAGGATTTATTTCCTGGATCAAACTGATCTATCAAGCCCTGGTAGCTGTGGTTATAACTAATACAGTAATCAAAAGTCTCCTTATTTTAGATTATATAGAGGAACCCGTCAGGGTTGTCCGCTCAGTCCTTTATTATTTAATTTGGTTTTAGAACCACTTGCTATTGCTCTTAGGGATTCTAATTCTGTTCAGGGTATTAAGAGAGGGGATAAATTACATAAGGTTTCGTTATATGCAGATGATTTATTAGTTTACATTTCAGACCCTAGGAAATCTATTCTCTTTATGTTATCCATATTTACTGAATTTAGTATTTTCTCTGGAAATAAACTAAACTTACATAAAATTGAATTATTTCCTATTAATAATTACTCTGATTATTATGATAAAATTTCTAAAAATTTTTAAAGACCTATATAAGTATAATTTTCTTCCTCTAATTGAATATACACAACAAACATTTTCTAAATGGTCGTCTATGTTGATGTCATTAATTGGTCGAATAAATGCTATAAAAATGGTAATTTTACCGAAATTTTTATATACATTTCAAGTGGTTCCATCCTTTGTCCCAAAAATGTTTTTGATAGAATAGATTCCATGATCCTGTCATACATTTGGAATAATAAAAGCTCCAGGGTGAATAAATCTTTATTGCAAAAATCAAAAAAAGATGGAGGACTGGTGTTACCAAACTTTAGATTTTATTATTGGGCAATTAATATTTGTTATATCACCTTTTGGATTCATGGTATAGATAACCAGGACTGTCCTTCATGGTTACATTACAGAAGAGGAGAATTCGGTAAGGGGGTTTTCTTTGGCTTCTCTATTGAGAGCTCCTCTTCCTTTTATGTTCTCCAGGATAGGTAGTCTTAGTCCTATTGTTAAACATACTTTAAAAATTTGGTTCCGTTTCGCATATTTTTTTGATTTAAGTAACTTTGTACTCTCTAGTAATATCCATTTTAACTTTTTCTTTAAGCCATCAACTCTGGATAAGGTTTTTTTAATATGGAAAACTAAGGGAATAAAAACTTTTTTTAGATTTGTTTTTAAAGGACTGTTTAATATCTTTTTTGCAGTTAGTGGATAAATCTGATATATCTAATGCACATTTTTTAGATTTACGTTAGGAATTTTTTATGTGATTTATCCATTTGTTCATTTACTGAACACAATACATGCTATTTTTCAGCTTAAGTCATTTCAAAAACGATTGATAGCCATTATATATAAACAGTTTGTCATAAGGGGACGTGAGACTGGACCCAAATGCAGGACGCAGGCCATCCGATAGGCATCAGGTGCGCCTCCTTGAGCCCAACCAAGCTATGATGATCCTCAGGTGTGACTATTTGAGTTGAAGGCGAAACAAGGGGCGGTGGAAGGACCCGGAGTCCAGAGTCCATGGACCAGATCAAGAACAGGAATGCGGACTTCGGACCCGACCATAACACAGTTAATGAATGCACGTATGATAAGGTTAAACATGCTTGGGAAATGGAACTTCAGGATTCGCTTTCAGAAGATCAATGGAATAAAATTTATTATTTACTTAATAATTTGTCTATCTGCACACATCACTCCCTAATTCAGTTTAAGAAAGTGCACAGGGCGCATATGTCAAAAGATAAACTAGCGCATATTTCTTCTAATCTAAGCCCCACCTGTGATAGATGTAACGCTGAGGTGGCTACTCTAACTCATAAGTTTTGGTCTTATAAAAAATTAAATAATTTTTGGAGAGATGTTTTTAGAACGTTATGAAAAGTCATAGGTGTGGACTTACAACCTAATTCACTTAAGGCAATTTTTGGGATTATTCCAAAGGAAGCAGGAAGTGTTCCTGCTTCCGCTCAACATGCGATAGGCTTTTCAACTCTATTGGCTAGGAGAGCTATCTTGTTACACTGGAAAGATTCTAATCCACCTACAGTTTTTCTTTGGCTCTCCTCCAGTATGTCCTGTTTAAGTTTGGAGAAAATTAGAAGCCGGGTGTTTGATACACCTTTTAAATTTGAGCAAACTTGGCGACCTTTTATTCAATATTTTCACATGATCTAATTTTTTTTCTTTCTCTTTTTTTTAGGTAAAATTTTTTTCTTTTTTTCTCTCTTTTTTCTACCTCTTTCTCCACGAAGGTTCAGAAATGATCAGAAGGACATTTTCTTTTTTCTTTTGTAATTTTATCCTCAGGTGGACTGCCCAGTCCCTTTTTTTTGTTTTGGATTAGTTTAGTGGGTTTTTTTTCTCTTTATTATAAAAAATTTCCAGTCTTTTTTTTGTATGAATTGCTAAGAGGAGTTGTGGTTCTTTGTTTATACACAACAGTCTAATATTACATTTACATGATTTCGACAGAATACATCCCTTTTGTTGTTTGTACATTTATTGCATTATGTATTTGATATAACTTCTCCTCTGATTTGTATCTATTCAGTTTTTTCAAAAAATCAATAAAAAAAGATTGAAAATGAAAAAAATGTGTTGTCCAGGTGGTCTAAAGCCAGGAGGAGAGCCATTGAGATTGTGTCTGCTGTTGATCTATTGTGGCGACGGGCAAATTGCAATGGGTCCAGGTCCTTGCTGAGGCAGGAGTTCAGTCTTGCCATGACTAATCTCTCAAAGCATTTCATCACTGTAAATGTGAGTGCTATTGGGTGATATTCATTAAGGCAGCTCACATTATACTTCTCAGGCACTGGTATAATTGTTGCCTTTTTGAAGCAAGTGGGAACTTCTGCCTGTAGCAGTGAGAGGTTAAAAATGTTCTTGAATGCTCCCACTAGTTGGTTGGCACAAGTATTCAAAGCCTTACCTGGTACTCCATCTGGACCTTCTGCCTTGAGAGGGTTCACTCTCTTTAAAGACAGCCTAACATTGGCCTCTGAGACAGATCAAAGAGTCATCAGGTGCAACAGGGATCTTCACAGCTCTAGTTGTGTTCTCCCTTTCAAAGCACCATAGAAGGCGCTGAGTTCATCTGGTAGTGAAGCATTACTGCCATTCCTGCTACTGGGTTTCGCTTTGTAGGAAGTCTTGCAAACCCTGCCAGAGTTGCTGTGCATCTGATGCCGCTTCCAACCTCATTCGAAATTGTCTCTTCATCCTTGAAATAACCCTCTGCAAATCATTACCTGGTTTTCTGATACAGGTCTAGGTTGCCAGACTTGAAAGCCACAGATCTAGCCTTCAGCAGACGACGTACCTCCTGGTTCATCCACGGCTTTTGGATTGGGAATGTACACATAAATCAAAATAATACCACAAGTAAGTTATTAAAATATAATTCAAAAAGCATATGAAGTGTGCAACATAGATAAACAGTAAACAGTAAACAGCTTGGTGTCCTAGAGGTGAGACCTCAGTGGTGGCACAGTATTCATTAGACTCACTGTCTGAGGAAAGAAGCTGTTACCCCATCTGACAGTCCTAGTCCTGATGCTCCTGTACCTCCTTCCTGATGGTAGAGGGTCAAAGAAATTGTGGGGTGGATGATAGAGATAGTCAACAGTGCTTTGGCTCCTTCATATACAACTCTCCTTTTAAATATTACGAATGGGGGGTGGTGGGGGGGGAGAGGCCCTGATGTATCTCTCAACAGTTTTTACTATCCTCTGTGAGGTCTTCCGTATCACACAATGCTGCAGCCAGACAGGATGTTCTCAATGATGTTTCTGTAGAAAGTTGTTAGAATAGGGGCAGAAGCCTTCCACAGCAGCATCTCCTCAGAAAGTGTAGATGCTACTGTGTCTTTTTGATTAATGAGGAGATGTTTTGGGCAACACACAAAATGCTGGAGGAACTTAGCAGGCCAGGTAGCATCTATGGAAAAAAGAACAGTTGACGTTTCGAGCCGAAGCCCTTTGGCAGGGCTTCAGCAGGTGTTGTGGATCCAGGTTAGATTGTCCATTATGTACACACCAAGGAACATTGTGCTCTTCACTCTCTCCACGACAGAACCATAAATGTGCAGTGGAGAGTGGTTGACTTGCTCCTTCCTGAAGTCTAAAATCATCTCTCTTGTCCATGTAGAGACTCGGGCTGTTGCTCCCACACCATTTGACAAGCCTCTCCACCTCCTCTCAGTATGCCAACTCGTCATTGTTGCTGATGAGGCCAACCACTGCAGTATCATCAGCAAACTTAATGTTACAGTTTGTGCTGAATCTAGCAGTGCAGTCGTGAGTCAGTACTGTGAATATCAGAGAACTGAGCACACAGTGAGAGAAGCACCAGTGCTCAGTGTGATGGAACTTGAGATGTTGTTGCCAACTCAGACTGACTGGGGTCTTTCTGTTAATAACTCCAAGATCCAGTTGCAGAGAAGGGTGTTGAGTCCCAATGAGAACAGTTTGCCCACCAGCCTCTGAGGGATGATTGAATTAATTGCTGAGCTAGTTGATGAACAGCATCCTGGCATATAAGGCATAATTTTCTTGGTGCGACGGGATGGAGTGGAGGGTCAAGGCTATGGCAATGTCAGTGGACTGGTTTGAACAATAGGTAAACAGGGAATGGTCCAATGTAGCTGGAAGATGGAATTATAAATTATTGATTACCAGGTACTCAAAGCACTTCATGAGTATTGAGGTCAATGCTATTGGGTAGTAATTGTTATAGGGCATTCTCCTGAAGTTGGTCATGAAAGCAGCATCTCTGAGATTCTCTGGTATGCTCTTTCTTTCCATATGAAGAAGGTGTAGTTATGAACTGTGACTTAAACTTTTCTTTGACTTACTTTAGAAGTTTAGCAGGGATTTCAATTGCCCCAGTAGTTTGTTTCTTAATTTCTGGATGGCTGTTTCAGCCACTTGCTGGGCTGGGGTAATGTTGTGGTTGAGTCAGGAAGAGAATCAGCTTGGTTTTGGAAGTTCTTTAATCTATTTCTTGTACAGTGTACTGAACACCTCATGGTCCTTGATAATCTCTCCTCCATTCTTGTATCTCTGGCTCTTAGCAGGACCCTTGGGAGTCTGGGTTGGAGATAGTCTTGTCAGCATTGACAAGCCCGCCTATGCCTTGATTGTTGGCAAGTCGTTCAATACTTTGTGACTTTTTTCATTCGCTCTTTAGATCAGGATGCTTTTTTGTTGGGCCTCTGTTTTTAGATACTTGGAGATTAGCTTCTTATTCTTGTGAGTTGTGATTATTTTTCAGGTTGAGATTAACTTGCGTTTATGAGCAATTAGATCCTGCATTACCTGGCTATTTTCATCAAAAAAATCTCAGTGGTAGAGAAACTGAGAGTCTTGTTACAGGAGCTAATTATGATGGGTTTTGGAGGAGTTAAGGAACTGCCGACTTGTTGCTGCTCGATTTTATATTGGTAAACTCAGCATGGGATTCGATCTTGGATCCCAGCTGCTCTGAAGCTGTTTCTTTCACTGACACTGTGCAGAGAAGGAGCTACAAGTATAAAAGAAACAAACATCTGCTGGACTGGAGAAGCACATTATTATTTTCTGACAAGATACTGAATACAATATATTTAAGTGAGTTAGTTTCAGCATTTCATTAAGTAAGTATGCACAAAGGCTGAAACATATATCTACTTTCTGCCTTTCGAGATAAAAGATGATTTGCTTAACTAATATATCAGCAATGTGCCAGTGAGAACATTGTAGGAATATCAAAGAAACAAATCTTCCACAGGAAAAGAAGAACTTGGGCTTGATTTTGATGAACGTGCAGAGAAAAATTATTTGCCAGGTCAGCTCAGGTAATAAAAGGAAAGAAAACAAAATGATGGAAAGCCTTGGTTTGTTGACTTATTCAGTGAACTAACTAGGATTTTGCATGCTTAATTTCCTAACAATTTCTCAAGGATATACAGCACAGATATGGGTGCAAATTCTACTCAATGTGAAGTAAGAAACAATAAAATAGATGCCTCACACAGTGTCACTTGAAAAGCCAAACAGTAGTCATGTTATTTTTCAACACTGCGCACATTTTTAACGATCCATTTACTGAATGGTTCATTTAAAATTAGTGCAGTTTTGTATCTACTATGAATGACTGCAAGAAAACAAATCTTAGTGTTTCATGTGGTGACATATATGTACTTTGATAATGAGTTTACTTTGAACTTTGAACACCCATAGTCAGGGGAAAAAAAGGAAGTATACTTAAACTCAGAGTGGGCTCTTGCAGAATATAAAGATAAAAGGAAAATGTTCAAGCTGGTGATTAGGAAAGCCAAAAGGGGCCATGAAATGCCCTTGTCAAACAGGATCAAAGAGATTATCAAGGCTTTTTACACTTATTAAGAAAAAGAGGATAACTAAGGAGAGAACAGATCCACTTAATGATAAAGGAAGGAATTTATACTTCGAATCTTGGAATGGGACATACTAATATGCTGGGGCATTTTGAGATTAAGGACAAGATTGCTGTTTTAGTCATCCTTCAACCATAATAACCTCTTCTCAAAAATCCATCCTTACCACTTTTGTCCTAACAGGCAGCTGCCCCACCTTCATTCTTCCTTCTCTAGAGCTTTAAATGTATTGCAGCCACTTAAATGTATCCTTATCTTTCCAGACACTCCTTGTTTGAATCCCTTAGTCTGGTTATCATATCTGTCTTGTCCTGGAACAGCTCACTAAAAACAGTGAGAAAGGTAATATCTCTCTCCTCATGCTCTCTGTTGGTTTAAATTGATCATGCCCTCATCCTCCAACACTTCTCCGTCATCCAATATGGAGAAGCGATGTTCTCCTAGTTATATTATTATCCAGCTTTTTATCCACACTGCATTTCCAGCTCCCACTCCATTACACCTATGTCCCATGGATCTATTCTTGGCCCTTTTCCTTCTCTTGCATCAGTTTCCGTGTACATGGATGAATTCAGCTCATCTACCTTCACCTTTCTATATTGTCCATTGCCCTGAATTGTTATGCTTCTTGTTGGCCAACCAGTACTGCAGAAATCTTCCTGCGTTAAATATTGACTTTGCTGCCAGAGACAGACTCAATTCCTGAATCGTTGGCTTTGTTTATTTCCTTGCTGGATTGTTCAAAACTTAATCAGATGGCTCATAATCTTGGTTTCATGTTTGACCCCGAGATGAGCTTGAGTCCATTTATCTGTGAGGATCATTCAGTTGCACTTTAGTTTCTACCATTGTAATTTTCTGGTGCATTCCTAGTTAGCTTTTCTCATTGTACTGATTGTAAACTTGAGGGTATTCAAATTCTGCAAGCCATGTCTTCACCTCTACTAGAAGCCAATCACCCATCGTCCCAATGCTTCCTGACATATGTTGTGCCTGCATTAAGCAACATCTTGACATTTAAATTGTCATCCTTGTTTTTTCAAACTCCTCCATTACTCCTTTTCTCTATAATCTCCTCCAGATCTGCAATCCTTCAAAAAATTTGCTTCCACTTCTAATCGTCGCCAATGTTAATCACTTCTCTATCAACAGTCACCAAGCTTTAAGTTTCTATCTTTCTACCTTTCAGGCCCCTCTTTCCTCTTCTTTGAAACCTTCAGATTCTTTTCACAATTGTGGAGTCATCTGCTGTATTATTCTTAAATGACAGTAGTTGTCAAAATTCTGTTTGACAACCACTTGTGAAGCTCTTCATATTATATTAGAAGCCATAAAACATTGCTGTGAATCGTTAACTTTTATTAGCTTTGTGGTGGGTCAAGTCAGTTTACTGATTGATTCAGAATATATACTCTAACCTGCCAATTTATATGTAATTCTGTAGGATAATGCAGAGCTTTTGAAACTGAGAGGCATTTCATGCCTGTCATTAATATGTGAAGAGAATGCCATTTATGACTCATTTGACAAGTAATTCTGTGATATGAAATTTTTCCAGTGGGGGTGCTGTAGCCCTCTGCTCACCTCACCTCAAGCTGATTCTACTCTCTAAATTTCAGACAGCCTCAGACCCAGCCTGTAGATATCTTCAATACACCTCAGTTTAAATGCGTTTCTTTTGTTTAGCGGATTGTTTTGCTTCCAGCTTGTGCAGCATAAACTGTTTTTGGAAGTGCTCGCAATGCCTAGGGTCCTCACCACTGAGGAGAAATAAATGAAAATGGACTTCCAGCATTTGCAGAATCTCTTGTGTTTGTAAACAAAAAGGAACCCTCCCCCCCCCCAACTATTTCTCCCAAGATCCCGCAACCCCCACTCTACACCCACTGCTCGCCTTGAATTTTTTTTTAAAGGTTTGTTGCCCTGAGTCCTGTAGCTCTGTGGAATGTCTGTGTTTTTCTATCCTTGCATCAAAGCACTCAGGAACCCTGGGGCCTTCTGATGCTGAGAGGAAACAGATAAATTGTTGTCTTTTAAAAGCTTGTCAGCCTCAAATATCACTTTCTTGCTCAGTGGTCAGCAAATTTCTGGAAAGTTTATTTTGCCCTGCTTGGAATTTGTGTGGCTGCTTGCTTGCTGTCATCTCTATGCGAAAATAAAATTAATAACTTGGTTGTCAACATTTGAAGGAAAAAGGAGCCTTTGTACATCTCAAAAGCAGCAAAACAATTCATTACTCCCTTTTAAGCCTCTGAGCAACACGAGCACAGCATGTTGTTCTGTTCTTCTGTCTGTTCAGTGTCTGGAGTAGTGTGGGCGAAATGCATAGATGCCTTTAAAACAAAGCCAGGTAAATACATAAAGGAGGTAAGTATAAAATATGCACCAGTAAGATTAAGCAGGGTGGGAGGAGCCTTGTCAAGAGCATAAATATTATTAAACAGCTTGGTATGATGCTTGCTTTTGTGCAACAAATTAAAAAAAATGACCCAGGACTTGTAGTGAGAATAGTGATATCACTATCAATTAAAATCTGACAATATCTCTATGGTTAAATTTATGATCTCTCAGTGATAAGGTGGTTCACCCCAGGGTAGAGTGAGGAATCCTTCTTCACTGCAATCAGCAGAAATTACTTACAATATGTTAATGATCTGCAAACTATTCCTGTTGAAAATGTTATTCTCATTGAATAAGATGTGCAGTGGTGCTAGGAAGTTCGTGGACTCTGCAGATTTTTTCTGTTGATGCATAGATATGACCTAAAATGTGATCAGACCTTCACCTGTTCTAAAACTAGATAAAGAAAACCTAATTAAATAACCAACACAAAAAATATTATACTTGTTCATTTATTTATTGAGAAAAATGATCCAATATTACATGTATTTGTTGGAAGAAGTATGTGAACGTCTGTGGTAATGCCTTCTACAAAAGCTATTTGGAGTCAGGTGTTCCAATCAATGAAGTGAGATTGGAGGTGTTGGTTGTAGAGGTGCTCTGCCCTATATAAAAAAACACAAAGTCAGGTTACTGACAGATCATGCTCTTCTCAAGAAAGATCTGTTTATATGCACCATGCCCCAACCAAAACAACTTTCAGAGGACCTCAGAAGATTTGTAGAGATGCATGAAGTTGGAAAAGGCTACAAAAGCTTTTCTAAAGACCTGAGTATTCATCAGTCCGCAGTAAGAGAAATTGTCTGCAAATGGAGGAAACTCAGTACTGTTGCTACACTCCCTAGGAGTGGGAGTCCTGCAAGGATCACACCAAGAGCACAACATGCAATGCTGAAGGAGGTGAAAAAGAACCCAAGGGTGACAACAAAAGAACTGCAGAGATCTCTAAAACTTGCTAAGGTCTCTGTTCATGTGTCCACTATAAGAAAAACACTGAACAAGAATGGTGTTCATGGAAGATGCCATGGAGGAAACCTCTGCTCTCCAAAAAAAAAACTTTGCTGCATGTTTCAAATTTGCAAAAGACCACATGAATGTTCTACAACACTTCTGCGACAATGTTCTGTTGACAGATGAGGCAAAAATTGAAATTTTTGGCAGAAATGACATTACATGTTTGGAGGGAAAAGGGTATGACACACGAACACCAAAAACTCATTACAACTATGAAACATAGTGGAAGGAGCATCATGGTTTGGGGCTGCTTTGCTGTCTCAGGGCCTGAACAGCTTGTAATCATTGAGGGAACAATGAATTCAAAATTGTATCAAGATGTTTTACAGGAAAATATCAGTGTAGCAGTCCATTACCTGAAGCTTAATAGAAATTGGATAAAGCAACAAGACAATGATCCGAAAGACAAGACTGAACCAACAACCAAATGGTTCAAATGCACTCAAAAGCTTCTATAGTTGTACTGTGGAGAGTATTCGGACAGGCTGCATCACTGTCTGGTATGGAAGGGCTACTGCACAGGACCGAGAGAAGCTGCAGAAGGTTGTAAATCTGGTTAGCTCCATTTTGGGTACTAGTCTACAAAGTACCCAGGACATCTTTAGTGAGTGGGATCTCACAAAGACAGGCATCCATTATTAAGGACCACCCAGGGCATGCCCTTTTCTCACTGTTACCATCAGGTAGGAGGTACAGAAGCCTGAAGTCACACACTCAGCAATTCAGGAACAGCTTCTTTCCCTCTGCCATCCAATTCCTGAATGGACATTGAATCTTTGGACACAACCTCACTTTCTTTTTAATATATAGTATTTCTGTTTTTGCATGTATTTTTAATCTATTCAATACACGTAATTGATTTACTTGTTTACTTATTGTTATTATATTTATTTTTTCTCTCTCTGCTAGATTATGCATTGCATTGAACTACTGCTGCTAAGTTAACAAATTTCACGTCACGTGCTGGTAATAGTAAACCTGCTTCTGATTCTGAAAAAGAAGGTTTGTGTTTTTAAAAAGCAAACACAAGGAAATCTGCAGATGCTGGAAATTCAAGCAACACACACAAAATGCTGGTGGAACACAGCAGGCCAGGCAGCATCTATAGGGAGAAGCACTGTCGACGTTGCGGCTGAGACCCTTCGTCGTGTTTTGGAATTGCCAGATCGAAATCCTGACCTTAATCCTATAGAAATATTGTGGTAGGACCTGAAGCAAGCAGTTCACGCAAGGAAGCCCACCAACATTCGAGAGTTGAAGCAGTTTTCTAAGGAGGAATGGCCTACAATTCCTCCAAGCCAATGAGCAGGACTGATCAACTGTTACCGGAAACATTTGGTTGAAGTTATTGCTGTACAAGGGGGTCAAACCAGTTACTGAAGGCAAAGGTTCATGTACTTTTTCTAACAAATACTTGTAATATTGGATCATTTTCCTCAATAAATAAATGAACAAGTATAATGTTTTTTGTGCTATTTATTTAATTGGATTCTCTTTGTCTAGTTTAGGACATGTGAAGATATAATCACACTTTAGGTCATATTTATGCAGAACTAGAGAAAATTCTACAGGGTTCACAAACTTTCTAGCACCACTGTAAGTAATATTTCAATAGCTTACTATTCCATAAATCTTTTTGGCTTTAAAATACTTTTCTCTGTTTAGTGTCTAATTCCCTCAAATGCTCTTTAAACTTCATAGTTTTAAGTAACTAAAATATGGTTTTCATTCAGTTCTTTAACTTTGGAATTTCCCAGCTTCTTTTTCTGTTTCTCTCTTTATTCTGAATTTTGCTTTCAGGTTTGATGTTGATGGAATTCCTTCAATGATACTGGGTGATTCCACCAGATTGACGACGGCGATGTTATTGGGCATCTGAGAAATCCACACTGCAGAGACTGGGAGCGAGACTGTTTTGTACAAATTTCTCACAAGCTTGTCTGTGTGTTATGTGCAGAAAACAATATGAGAGTGGACATTGCAAGCAAAATAAACAGCTGCACATTTGTTCTCACCTCTCTGTCTATCGTGTGTGTTGTTAACAGCCACGCGCCTTCCCAGTACCACAAATGTAACAACTGGCGACAAGGTGACAAGTCCTTGTGTGATATTTATTGTTTTCTTTCCTTCAGCAAGAGAAGTCCATGCGCAATTCTGACACCTGTGCTTTCTGAGGTGACCCCCTACTGACAATGCAGTACTCAAGCCAACATTCTATACATACACCACCAAGAGATAAAATGACTTTGATGTCATCCCCAGGTCCACAGTTCCCTCACAGTAACAGGCGGCCCCCAGACAGACTGAAGACTAACCCTCACCAAACAGGGCATAAAAACCGCCAATGTTATGTCTATGAATAGAGACACTTTAACCTCTTTCCCTAGGTTAAAAAAAACGTTTTCTGTTGTTATTTGGATTATATGATTATTCCATTGAATGCTAGTAGTTGGACAGCTGGACTGTGTATGGGAATGGGGAGAAACCTTTGAAATAAAGGGGAAGGATATGTTATGTACTCATATACATTTTGACCCTTACGGTTTGCTCTCAGGCTTCCCTGAGGGTTACACATTGAACATAATGTGAGAGGGCATTCTGGGTAAATGACTTATAAGGAAAATAATCAGCTGCTCTTTTGTCCCTCACCCCTCTGTCTCTTGTGCATCCTATTTACGGCCTCCCTGCTGCCCTGTACTACAAACAGAACAGGAATATCATGGGGATCTTTGCTCACAATCAACAAGCAGTTGTAAATCTGGGTCTATGTAATTCTGCAAAATCTAGACTTGGCTAGCAAGTCTGAGGAAATGAGAGAAGCAGAACTTATTCGTCATTGAATTTGTTTACCCAAATATAATTGTCAGGAAATTTATTACATCTGCTCACGCTGCTTTGTGCTTGAAAAATGTGCAGAAGGGGATATTAATGCCATTGCTGAAAAGCACATCAATATGCCTGCAAGATAAGTAATTGAACTTCGTGATTAAGAGAAAGAGAGAGAGAGGGAGTAAACAGGGAAATAGAAATCTGCTAGCCAGATATCTGAGGTAGGGAAGTCAGGCTAACAGATTAAGGAGCCTGTAACTGGGCTAATGGGAAATAACAATAAATCAACAAACATTTATGAAATTAAAATTATGCTTGACAAATCTGTTAGATTTTGATGCCATTATTAACAGAACAGAAGAAAGTAAACAGATGGTTGAGCTGCATTCGGTTTTTTGGAAGGCCTTTGATCATTTCTACATTAGAGGTTGTAACCACGCAACAAAATTAGAGCACAAAAACCAATATTTCAGAATTGTATGAATCAAACTTCTTATCCTGTTAAAATAACTGTGTAGTGGAAAGGGTTGCTAGAAAGGATGCAGAAAGCTTGCAAATTCTCGTTATTGGCTGGTAGCTGCAGCACCATGTCACCAGAATAGTTTTGAAGGAAATTAAGTGAAATTGAAGAGCACTTGAATCACCAAAGCACAAAAGGCAATGGAGCAAGTGCTGGTGAATAGAACTGGTATAGTTAGGTACCAGTAGGTCAGCATGGATGTGCTGTGCCTCAGGGGCTATTTCTGTGCTATATGAGACTGCCACTCTATAACTCTATTCCTGAGAATAACTACGAGCAACAACATAAAAGAAATGCAGTCCTCCTGAGGGGAAAGAAAATCCTCCCCAGGGAAGATGAAGACCAGAGCTGAACAGAAGTATCTGTGGTTGAGTGAAATAAAGGAAATGTCCAATTGTGACCCTAGCTCTGCTTCTTCGTCAACTCAGCTTCACAAGAGGTTAACTTTTTCTTTGCCTGGTTGTTCTTAGAGTCTTAGTCATGTTTGAAAGCAGTCCAAGTCAGGATGAGGAAAAAGGCAAATTCCACATCAGGGAACAGTGAGATACTGCTGTTAAACTATTCATGGCAATGTGAAGTTTTTAAGGAGAAATTAGAACAAATTATATAGCTATCAGACACACCTTAAAAAATGAAGCACAAAAATCAACATTCTAGAAATGTCTGTAGCAAGCTATTTATCCTATTGAAATAACTGTGTAGCGGAAAGGGGTTGTCAGAAAGGATAAAAGAAAACTTGTAAAATCTTGCCATTGGTTGTTAGTTGTTGCAAAGCTAGTGCACCATGTGATCAGATAGTTTTGAAGGAAGTGAAGTGGATTCATTGGACAAAAGAAGGATCTCCACTGAAGGAAAGTTGGGAAGAGTTGGGGGCATTAAGGTGGGCTCTCACTTCTTTCTTCAGTGCCGGGCTAGGATTCTAACACAAAATACCAAAGGGCCACTCTGGTGAGATGGATAATTATAAAAATTAATTTGATATGAGGTAGATTGGCCTCAAATCCTGACAGAAACAAGGTCAACTGTGTGACACTGTGGCATAGCTGGTACAGCCACTGTTTTACAGCACCAGAGGACCAGAGTGACAGTAGGGGGTGCATTGATAAAAATGGGGTAGAACAACAAATGGGGTTAAGCAGGGTAAGTTAAATGGGTAGTTGCTGGTCAGTGCAGAATTGGTATGCCAAAGAGCCTGCTTCTGAGCAGCATGTCTCCATCTCTTTATGTCTTGAGCTATCAAGAAAAATGGATAGAATCTTTAGTTCTTCCTTTCTACTCTTATTTAGCCAATTTACTCCAGGCTATTGGAATTTTCATAAGTGTATGAGTTTGATCATGCTTTCAGAGCCTGATATGTTATTTAAACTTAAGGCCTGAGAGGAAAAAAATGTAACACCATTGGTAAACACATCCCTCTTCAAATCTAAAGATGCCTGAAACAAAATGTTTTCTTTACCAGCTTGGTAAATCTATCGATACTCAAGATCAGCAGTTCCTGGACTGCAGACTAGGGTTGTGAGTGCAGTTCCTCTTTAAGAAAACGGAAGCTTGGAAAGCGCACTGGGCTACAGATACAACTGAAATGCAGAGACCTTAATCCCCCTCCCTCCACTCCTGACTATCCTGCTGGAGAATGATGCACAATCTCTAAAAAATAAAACTGAAGACCTCAGAGCAAAATTGCAGTAGCAGAAGGACATCAGGGACTGTTGTGTACTTTGCTTCTTGGAAACATGGCTCATGTCTACCATTTCAGACACAGTACTGCAGCTCAATGGTTTTACTACTCTCTGTAAAGACTGAGTGTTTCAAAGGTAGAGGAATGGAGAATTATTTATGACTAACTCATTATAGTGCACAGACATGACGGTTCCGCCTCAATCCCGTTCACCCGATCTGGAGTACCCAGATGTTAAATGTTGTCCATTTTATCTGCTGAGGGAGTTTTCTGCCATCATCCTGGTTGTGGTGTACATCCCATCTCTGGGCAACATCAGGCAAGCACTAGAGGAGTTGAGCACAGTGATCAGCAGTCACAAAACAGTGCACCTGGATTGTATCCCTATCATTGCGGGAGATTTCAGGCAGGTTAGCTTCAAGAAGTCTTGGAATAAGTACCACCAAAATGTCACCTATGGAACTAGAGCAGGGGCGGGCAAACTTTTTGACTTGAGGGCCACAAAGGGTTCTAAAATTTGACAGGGGGGCCGGACCAGGAGCAGATGGACGGAGTGTTTTGGTAATACACCTCATAAGAGAAAATAAAATATCATGGGATATGTAGAAAACATGTGCTTTAATTTCAATTGAAAATGAACAAATGCATTACAACAAAATATCTGTCTTTGAAGTCCCATGGTATTTAGCTATTTATTGAAATGACTTTTAAAACACTGAAAATTAAATGAATAAAATACAACTTTTTTTAATAGTAACAGTTATTATTTTAAAGCACTGAAAATTCTGTTATCTTTCAAGATATTATCATCATCACTCTCCTCCTGACTGTCTTTATTTCAAAAACGGTAGGAGATGCAGGTCTACTTGTCCTGCTCCTTCTTATTCAATTGTCCCCTGTGCCAAAACTCAATAACGACCCGCAGAATGACAAAGCAGGGAGAGCGCGCCGGTATGCGGAGCTCTGTGCTCGCAAATCCCCGCAGGCGATCTCTCTTAGCCGGAACGCTGGCTAATTGTGAGCCGGTTCGGATGTGACAGGAAATGGGTTGCCACAAGGTCACAAAGTAAAGCGCAAATGTGGAGTAATACGCTGCACCTCAACAAAGGTCAATGTATATAGAGTGCGTCATCTATTGGGAAAACGCCAGAATTGCGGGGAGAAAACGTTAACAAGGTTTATTAATATAATTTCATCAAGTTCTGCGGTCCGGATTAAAAAGCTTAACGGGCCACATATGGCCCGCGGGCTGTAGTTTGCCCATGCCTGAACTAGAGGAACCAATGCCCTTGACCTCTCCAGAATGCATACCAGCCATCTCACTCTCACACTTCAGAAAGTTCAATCACCTGGCTGTACATCTACTTCCAGTGTATTCGCAAAGTCTAAAGACTGCAGCACCAGTGATGAGTACCAAGAAGGTGTGGTCAAGGGAGGCAGAGGTCACTTACAGGACTGCTTTGAGTCAGTGGACTGGACAATATTCAGGAATTCACCTTTGAACATAAATGAATATGCCATAGTCATCACCGACATTATCAAGCCCTCGGTGGATGAGTGTGCACCTTCGAGAACATACTGGACATACCCAGACCAAAAGCTGTGGATGAACCAAGAGATTTGTAGTCTGCTGAGGGTTAAATCCATGGCATTCAAAGCTGGTGATCCAGAACTATACAAGAAGTCCAAGTATGACCTATGGAAGGCTATTTGAAGAGAAAAAGAAATAAATTCGATTGAAGTTAGGGATGGAATTGTGCACCTCAGCCCTGACAGGATTTTTAGGCCATTACTTCCTACAAGAAGAAATCTAACATCATGAATGGCCGTGATGCTTCACTACCAGGTGAGCTCAACACCTCTTATGCACACTTTGAAATTGAGAATAAAACTGCATCTCTGCAAATCTCTGCAGCATCTAATGACCTTGAGATCTGAGAGGCTGACATCAATACACCTTTCATGGATGAACCCTCACAAGGTGTCTGCCCCGATGGTGTACCTGGTAGGGAACCGAAACCCTGTGCCAACCAACTGGTGGGAGAGCTCAAAGACATCTTCCATCTCTCACTGCTGCAGTCTAAGGTTCCCACCTGCTTCAATAGAGCAACAATCATACCAGTGCCCAAGAAGAGCAGGGTGTGCTGCTTCAACAACTGTCGACCAGTTGCACTCATACCTACTGTGATGAAGTGCTTTGAGAGGCTGGTCATGGCCAGAATCAGGTCCTGCCTAAGCAAAGATCTGGACCTGCTGCAGTTTGCTTATCGCCACAATGTCTAGAATGGATACCATCTCACTGGCCCTCCTTATGGCCTTGAATCACCTGACAATAACAGGCTGTTGTTTATTGATTACAGCTCAGTGTTTTACACAATTACATGACCGATTCCAATCAACAAGCTCTAAAACCTGGGCTTCTGTACCTCTGCAACTGGATCCTTGACATCCTCACCAGGAGACCACAGTCTGTGCGAATCCAAAGTAACATCTCCACTTCAATGACAATCAACACTGGTACACCTCAAGAGTGTGTGCATAGCCCACTGCTCCAGTCTCTCTTCAACTCTGACTTTGTGGCTAGGCACAGCTCAAACACAATCTATAATTTTGCCAAAGACACAGCTATTGCTTGCAGAATCTCAGATGGTGACAAGGAGGTGTACAGAAGCGAGATCGATCAACTGATTGAGTGGTGCTGCAAGAACAACCTTGCACTCAACATCAGAAAGACCAAAGAATTTTTTATGGACTTCAGGAAGAGGAAGTTGAGGGAACATACACCTGTCCTCATTGAGAGATTAGGTCTATCCTAGGCACAACATATTGATGCAATTGCAAAGGATGCATGAGAACAGGCTATATTTCATTAGGAATTTGAGACTTGCTATGTCCCAAAGATTCTCACAAGTTTCTACAGATCTACCATGGAGAACATTCTAACTGGTTGCATCACCGTCTGCTATGGGGGAGGGGGGCATTGCAAGGGTTGGAAGAAATTGCAGAAAATTGCAAACTCAGCCAGCTTCATCATGGGCACTAACTTCCCCAGGATACTTTCAAATGTCTCAAAAATGTGGCATTCATCATTAAGGGCCCCCATCATCCAGAGCATGCCCTCTTCTCATTACTACCATCAAGGAGGGGGCATAGGAGCCTAATGACACACCCTCAAATGTTCAGGAACAGCTTCATCCACTCTGCCATCAGAATGGACAATGAACCCAGGTACATTACCTTAACAATTTTTCTTTTTTTTGCTCTCGTTTGGCACTGCCTATTTAATTTAATATCTATTATTGTAATTTATAGTTTATTATTATTCTGTACTGCAATGGACTACTGCTGCAAAATAACAAATTTCACAACATATGCAGCTGATTTTAAACCCAAGTCTGATGCTGATTCTGGTGGAGCAGAACTAGAATTATAGTCATGGAAAATGTGGTTACCTACAATATCTTTGACCTGCACAGTTGGTCATAGGTGGAGGACAGCTGGAATAAAGAGCACCTGATCCAACATCAGACGATAATGTTGCAGGTCATTCTGGTTGGTGGCATTGTGCTTGATTGTTGGGGTCTCTCTTCTAAACAGGTGTATAGTGCTACTGGGGTGTGAACTGTATTAGCAAACAGCCTGAAGTGACACTAGTAGGCAAGTTACAGGTAGCTGGAGTTATAGTTGCTGGGCAGAATCAAGCTAGTGGACTGGTTACAGCTGGATGCTGGAGTCATACTAATGGATGGAACTACATTAACAGGCAGTGGGTAGAACCACTGCAGTGTACTGGTTACAGATGGAGCCTGGGGCTACTCTAATGGGCAGGCTCACAGCTTGTAGGTGGGATGGTAGCTGCTTTGTTTGGTCACTCTAGTGAATAAGTTTATAGCTGATAGGAGGGTTCACAGCTGGTTGTTGGGGAATCACGTTAATAGGCAGGGTTATCACTGAACGATGGTGCCACACAAGCAGGCAGGATTATAGCTGGTAGCTGGAAATATAGCTATATCTGGTGGCAAGGGTCAAACTTAGGGACAGAGTGGGTCGCTGTTGGTGTGTGGGAAGGACATCATACGCTGTGGGTGGGATCACAAGTAGACAGGGTTTCCTGCTGTTGGAGCATTTCATAACCTGATCTCCTGATTGCCACCCACCTCTACAGAACCTGAGTCATCCCACAGCAGCCGTCCTAGTGGCCTTCTAAGTAAGTTTATCTCTTTATCCACAACTTATTTCTGAATTGAAAGGCAATATAATGCTATTGATATTTTCTAGATGAGCATTGGATTAAAACTATTCAATACCACTTTACTTAGCAATGAACAGCTGTGAGCAAACGTGTCAATACTTCCATCAATCTGGCTGCATTTAAACTTGGGTTGCACGGGTGAAAGGTCAATGTTCTCACTAACCGTGCCACCCAGTCTCCCGATGATTTATGAAGTGCCTTGGATGTGTGTTTCAATCGCTTTAGAATAAGTCTGGGATGCTGCTCTTAGTAATTAGCATACTGTTCTCACAAAAATCAACTTCAACTAGATTCTTAAAGCAAGGGAAAATGAGTTTAGAATTATAGTTCTGACAGTAAATTTTTAAAAATTATGTATTTCTTTAACCTAGGCAAATTTTGGACTCCTTGAATGTCTCTGGTTCATCAGAAGAAATGCAGTAACACTGAAGTGATGGGAAATTAATTGTAAACAGTGGAACATGGTTTCACAATGCAATTTGGGCACAGGTTGAGAGGTTTGAGAAACAATGTTTGAAAATTCAGATTATCATTTCAAATTCAGCTGATCTTCCTCCCAGATGTTCTCATGCCTACAACAAAAACCAATTCAAGTGATGGAAGAAAAGTACAGTATAACTTGATGGCAAAAGACCCAGTGAGTTGCCTAAGTTTCTTCATGCTTGCAATGGAGTTAAACAAACACTGTAAACTATTTTTCTGTTGAGACTTTGTTGCACAGAATTAAGTTCATAAAAGAAAACCACAACCCAGTGTTTTTTATTGTTAATTTTTGTTATTTATTTCATAAGAACATTGTAATGCAATCCCTGTTTCGTGTACTATAACTGCAATGACCCCAAACTGGTCTATTTTCCAGAGGAAATGTCATAACTAAAGAAAGTGCACCTGACAAAATATAACAGCAGCTGTAGTGCCCCACAACTTCACAGCAGTGAAGCACACAATTTAAAATACTTTTTAATTTTCTTTTTTGTCAACATCGATTTCTTGTTTCAGGTTTTGCAAAAATCCCAGTGGCTTATTTGGAACTTTGGTCCCCTGCTGCATAATATATACAGAGCAAGCAATCTGCTTTCTCACTGAGCACTATATCACTCTTCACACATTCCTGACTGACAGATTCGGGGTCCACCATAAACACTTTGCAATGAGCTATGGAAATGGGTCTGTGGAGTTGGAGTTCTGGAGCCCCAGATTCCTCATGCTGATGGGAATTGCTGTCACTGTGATTACCAGATGTGGATGAAAGCAGCAGCATATTTTATTATTGTTTTTCTAGGAACTAGAGAAGGATTTTTATTGAGAAATGTCCAGAAACCAAACAAGTCTTGGGAGAAACTGCTGTGCCATGGGGATATTTGGAGGTGCAAAAATGATACAGATTAGTCAGCTCATTACTTGAGAACTCCCTTGACACAACAAAGGGCAGGACTTTAAAATTGCTTTAACCCCTTCAAGAATCAGTGTTTTGGAGACATGCAGGTTTTCTTTCATGTAACAATTGGAAAATGGACTTTAGTTTAAAGTAATTGCTTACAACGAATTTCATAAAAATCACGTCAAAGACCAAAATACATTCATCAACTGCCCAGGGAATTTTCAGAGTACTACTGGCACTCGCTAAATGCAAACTGCTACATCTATGGCAAATTTTGATACAATTCTAGATACAATTTAGTTGTGGCTTGTGTGAGTTCTCTAATAGAGTAAAATAGCGGATCAGCAATGAGACGGCATTGCCCAGTAATACTGATAAAAGTGCAAAAAACTGTTTCTAATGGTTTTCTTTAATAGTTCAAGAATTAATTTTAATTCTTTTTTGACACACCATTGATTAACTTCTTTCATGAAGTTTTTGTTTTTCAGGGAGGAATCTTGTAGAGCATGGAAAGGTTTTGGCTGTAGCGGCTCTATGTTCGGTAAATAATGAACATGAGTCCAAATATTCACATTGCTCTCTGTTCAGAACACTATGTGCTGCACCACAAACCAATATAGCATAAGATTATTATTTCATTCAACAATATGATGGAGAATATGATACCTTAAAGAAAGAAGTGGCAGTGCCACAGACTAGACTTTTGTGAGACCACACTTGAGCATCTTGTGCAGCTTCAATTTCCTTAGCTAAGAAAATATATACTCTAATCAGAGTGCAACAAAGGTCCACAGATGTATTGCTGGGATGATAGGTTTCTCATATGAGGAGAAAATGACTTGAATAAGTCCATATACTTGTTGTCACAGGGTACAACAGTACAGAAACTGGCCCTTCAGCTCATTTAGTCCATGCCAAACTATTATTCTGCCTTGTCCCATCATTATACTCTACCGATTTAAAAGAAGGATAGTGAGCTCCTTAAAACATGCAAAATTCTAACAGGGTTAAGATGGATTGGATGCAGAGAGAATATCGAAGGGATGCAGGGAGTCAATGTTTCAACATACATGGTAAGATATTTCAAATTTCTTTATTCAGAAGATGAAAAACATGTGGAATTCTTGATCACAGAAGGCATTAGAGGACAGGTCAACTCTATTTTTAAGAAAGACTAGACTTTGCATTGTTAAACTAGCTACATGATGAACTGTCTCAGTCATTTTGGAAATTTTAATTTCTTAATGCTTCTGCAATACCATATTGAATGGTAAATCATATCCATATAGCTGAATGATTTATTTCTGCTCCTTCTTTCAATAGTATGGAGGGAATTGTAGTATGCGATGTTTCAGCATCTAAGGCATCACTGCTAATTTTAGTTGAAGAGACAATAAAAAGATGTTTTTATTAAAGGTGGAAATGAATCTCAGAGTTGTATATGGGAGATGTATATGTACTTTGATAATAAATTTACTTTGAACTTTTGGGTTAGAAAAATAAAGTATTAGGCTTGGGCAGCGATGTGGTGATGGATGAACTTACAGATAGACTGAATAATGAGGTGATGGCTGAATATAAGTAAGCAGATGAGTTTTTTTAAAATAACTATTGGAAGAGCATCACTTTAATTTGCATGTGTGTGATTCTTTCTGAACAATTTTTTTGTTGTTGATGCTGTTGAATCCATAGTTTGGTGTAACTGGGTTGGGAAATTGAAATATGAAATCTAAATTGGCTGGTTGCATTCAAAATGGTTGACATGGACAACTCAATTACTATTTTCACTGCATGTTATGCTGATGGGACTGGAATATCCAATCCTTATTCTATATAATAACTATATAATATATACAGTAATTTCCAATCTACTGATTGCTTTCTTAATCCTATACTACATGGAAACTTCAATGATAGAGCCATAATCGTTCCGGGTAATTTCTGCTGTTATACAAAAGGATGTTCAGGAGTGTCCTGACGAAGCGTCTTGGCCCAAAACATCAACTGTACTTCTTCCTATAGATGCTGCCAGGCCTGCTACGTTCCACCAGCATTTTGTGTGCGTTGCTTGAATTTCCAGCATCTGCAGATTTCCTTGTGTTTGCATGTTGGAATTTCATAACAACTTTGACAATATCAGTGCAGAAAAAAACCTAAAATTTTGCTTTATTTTACAGATGCTGGTGGAGCTGTCAATCTATTTATTTGTGTCTGTCTTCAGTGTCATTTACTATCTTTTAAAAATATATTAGGCTCTTTAAATGATCAGTTAAGGACAAAGACAAAAAAATGTAACATGAGAAAAGCATTAAACTTCTTGTGTTCCATGATCTGACTTAAATCAAAAGATATTAACTGCAAACTGCATCTCTACAATTAACTGTCATGATCTGCTGTAAAAAGTTAAGCCTTCCCCAGCCATTATAATATACCAATAATAGGAGCTAACTGCATTGTTAAGATATAATTAGATGATACTTTGTCACTTGCACTTTTGTGAGGTTAATATGACCCACCATAGTAACTTCAAAATTATCATCAGCCCCTGTGATATGTAATATCATTAATTATGAGAACCTCAGTACCTTAATACTCAAGGCTGTGATATGTCTACACTCATGCAGCAAATAGATTATAGTTGCCTAGGACTCATTTTGGAAAGCTCTGCAGGAATAATTAAAGACAAACAAAATTTCACTTGGTCTGATTCCAGGCAAATATTATAATCTACTGAGCAAATTTAGCCTTAATTAAAATTGCAGGCTAATTTTTAACATTTTTGAGGCCGCTCGTTATTGTTGAAACATTGTTGAAAATTCCAATGCTGACAGACCACCCATTATTTAGAAGATTCAGATCTAGCTTATTTCACAGATGTGTTGGCATTGTTTTTTAAAGCAAAATCTTGATTTAATCAGCTCTCTGTGGTAGATAGGCAGGTTATGCAGGAAAATCTATTTCTTTGTGATGGGGAGATTACTCTGATAGAGATCATTTACACCATTGATTCTTTGGTAGTCCACACACTGATAGTAGATACCCTTAACAAGAGTCAGAGGTAGTATTTGAGACATTAGGGGATAATGTTTTGTGGTTTGGATGTCTGAGAGAGCATTGTAATTTTTTTTGCAAAAATATAACCTGCCTCAACTTTACATTTCAATGACGATTTATCTTGCAGCCTCTCTACATTAATTTCCTGTTAAAAAAAAACTTTATTGTTGCTTGTCAATTAGGTGAAAGGGAACATTTTTGTTAATTTAAAGTTGTTATATATCTACTTCAAGCATTATTGCATGATTATGAATTACTTATGGCCACATTTTACCATTTTTAACTGTGATATTTTGTTAGATTGGTATTATTTGTATCTTGTTAAGATGTCTAATTGGCATTTGCTTTCATAGTAATTTTATGTCGATTTATTAATATTCTGAACGATATTGAACCAGATATAATAGAGCATAAAGGAAATTCTCCCAGGAAAAGCAGAAAAAAACAATGAAGGTAGAGGTTTCCTTATACATTATTAAAATGTAAACAACGTGAATGTAATTGGGTACATAATTATAACTCTGTAACATGTTGAGCAAAATGTATTTGTTAAGAACCATGCCAACATTTATTATATTCTCAAACTAAATGTACTTACGTTTTAAAGATAAAATCATGTTTTAAGCAATTCTCTTATCCATTTGTTTTGGTATTGCTAGATTAAGCTATCTGCATCATTGTATTAATGTTCTCTGCTTAGGACTGTTTCCTTCTTTTCCACAGTCAATTACTAAACTTTCCTTTAGTAGTTTGCAAAGCTGAGCTGTCTAATGAAATAGGAAATGAATTTAGAAAAGGATGAGAAAAAATCTGGAATCCAACTGGCCACATTAGTGCATCTAGACCATTTTTGCCTTAAAGTAACCATCTAACGTTCTTCAGAAATTTTCCAGCATTTCAGTTACTTTGTGTTCTATTCTCTAGTAAGTGCTAGTCCAGGAAAGCCATTCCACAAACTACCATCTTCCTCCTTAAAACATTGAATGTGAAATTCTGTAATTTGAGGACAAGAAGATTTGAGGACCATTCTGTAATTTGAAGACTATTTTGCATGTCGCAGATCTCAAGGACACATTGTATTGCTTAGAGGGAGGGAGAATTTAAAAGAAGCGACCGGGGCAATCGGCACTTTTTGCATGCCACAGTTCCCAAGGAGACACTGGATTGTGCATATTTAGGCAGTTGGCAAGTTCTAATAAAAAGAAGTTAGGTTTAAATAGAGTGACCATTATGTGATGGTCATTGTGCGAGTGGGCCAGTGTTAGAGTGGGGAGCTGAGGCTTTGGCTCATCGAGGCTTCAGCGAGGAGAGGCATAGATTACAGCCAGACTTGTTTTGTTATTTATTCTTTCTTTCTTATTACACATTTAGAGCAGTGGAGATGCCAGGCCGAATAGTGGAATGCTCCTCTTGTGGGATGTGGGAAGGCAGGAGCTCCAGTGTTCCTGATGAATACTCCTGCAAGAAGTGCATCTAGCTGCAGCTTTTAACAGATCACATTAAGGATGGACTCCAGATCATTCAGGAGGCTGAGGGTTGATAGACAGGATATACAGTCGAGGGAGGTAGTTACAGCCAAGGTGTAGATGTAGGTAACTGGATGACTGTTAGGAGAGGGAAAGCGGATCGGCAGCTAGTGCAGAGTACCACTGTTGCCATTCCACTCAACAACAGTAATACCACTTTGGATACTGTAGAGGCAACATCCACCGATTCTTTTTTGTCAATCTTGCTTGTTATTACTTTAAAGAATTCTAACAGATTTATCAGGCAAGATTTTCTCTCAAGGAAACCATGCTGACCATGGCCTGGTTTACCATGTTCCTCCAAGTACTCCAAAACCACATCCTGAACAATCGATTTCGGCATCTTCCCAGCCACTGAAGTCAGACTAACTAGCCTATAATTTCCTTACTTCTGCCTCTTTCCCTTCTTGAAGAATGGAGTGACATTTGCAATTTTCCAGTCTTCCAGAACCATTCCAGAATCTAGTGATTCTTGAAAGATCATTACTAATGCCTCCACAATCTTTTCAGCCACCCCTTTAAGAACCCTTGGTGTAGACCATCTGGTCCAGGTGACTTATCTACTTTCAGACCTTTCAGTTTCCCAAAAACCTTTTCCTTAGTAATAGCAACCTCACACTCTTCTGCCCCCTAACACTCTCGAACTTCTAGCATATTGCTAGTGTCTTCCATTGTGAAGACTGATGCAAAATGCTTACTCCTTTCATCCGCCATTTCCTTGTCCCAAATTACTACTTCTCCAGCATAATTTTCTAGCAGTCCAATATATTCTGTTGCCTCTTTTTGACACTTTATATGTTTGATGAAATTTTTGGTTTCCTCTTTAATATTATTGACTAGCTTACCTTCATATTCCATCTTTTCCTTCTTTATAACCATTTAGTTACCTTCTGTTTGTTTTTAAAAGCTTCCCAAGTCTCTGCCATGATCCCTGCTAGTGTTTCCTTCCAATCAATTTTGGCCAGTTCCTCTTTCATGCTTCTGTAATTCTCCTTTACGCACTGTAATACTGATACATCTGACTTTAGTCTCTCCTCAAATTGTAGGGTCAATTCTATCACATTATGATCACTGTCCCCTAAGGACTCCTTTACCTTAAGCTCTCTAATCAATTCTGGTTCATTGCACAGCACCCAATCCTGAATAGCTGATCCCCCAGTGGGCTCAACCATGATCTGCACTAAAAAGCCATCTTATAGACATTCTTGAAATTCCTCCTCTTGATTCCACTACCAACCTGATTTTCCCAATCAACCTGCATAATGAAAACCCCATGACTATTGTAACATTGTCCTTTTCACATGCATTTTCTATCTCTTGTTGTAATTTGTAGAACACATTTTATGATTGTTTGGAGGTCTATATATAACTCCCTTCAGGGTCCTTTTACCCTTGCAGTTTCTTAGCTCCACCCATAATGATCCTACGCCTTGGTTGCAGGAGGGGCAAAACCGCCAGTTCATTGTTCTGGGGTTCTGTTGTTTTAGAAGTGAAAGAGTGGGTGGGATTAAATAACCATATAACCATATAACAATCACAGCACGGAAACAGGCCATCTTGGCCCTCCTAGTCCGTGCCGAACCCTTAATCTCACCTAGTCCCACCTACCCGCACTCAGCCCATAACCCTCCACTCCTTTCCTGTCCATATACCTATCCAATTTTACCTTAAATGACACAACTGAACTGGCCTCTACTACTTCTACAGGAAGCTCATTCCACACAGCTATCACTCTTTGAGTAAAGAAATACCCCCTTGTGTTTCCCTTAAACTTCTGCCCCCTAACTCTCAAATCATGTCCTCTAGTTTGAATCTCCCCTACTCTCAATGGAAACAGCCTGTTCACGTCAACTCTATCTATCCCTCTCAAAATTTTAAATACCTCGATCAAATCCCCCCTCAACCTTCTACGCTCCAATGAATAGAGACCTAACTTGTTCAACCTTTCTCTGTAACTTAATTGCTGAAACCCAGGTAACATCCTAGTAAATCGTCTCTGCACTCTCTCTAATTTATTGATATCTTTCCTATAATTCGGTGACCAGAACTGCACACAATATTCCAAATTTGGCCTTACCAATGCCTTGTACAACTTTAGCATTACATCCCAACTTCTGTACTCAATGCTTTGATTTATAAAGGCCAGCGTTCCAAAAGCCCTCTTCACCACCCTATCTACATGAGACTCCACTTTCAGGGAACTATGCACAGTTATTCCTAGATCTCTCTGTTCCTCTGCATTCCTCAATGCCCTACCATTTACTCTGTATGTTCTATTTGGATTATTCCTGCCAAAATGTAGAACCTCACACTTCTCAGCATTAAACTCCATCTGCCAACGTTCAGCCCATTCTTCTAACCGGCATAAATCTCCCTGCAAGCTTTGAAAATCCACCTCATTATCCACAACACCTCCTACCTTAGTATCATCGGCATACTTACTAATCCAATTTACCACCCCATCATCCAGATCATTTATGTATATTACAAACAACATTGGGTCCAAAACAGATCCCTGAGGCACCCCGCTAGTCACCGGCCTCCATCCCGATAAACAATTATCCACCACTACTCTCTGGCATCTCCCATCTAGCCACTGTTGAATCCATTTTATTACTCCAGCATTAATACCTAACGACTGAACCTTCTTAACTAACCTTCCATGTGGAACTTTGTCAAAGGCTTTGCTGAAGTCCATATAGACTACATCCACTGTCTTACCCTTGTCAACATTCCTCGTAACTTCTTCAAAAAATTCAATAAGGTTTGTCAAACATGACCTTCCACGCACAAATCCATGCTGGCTACTTCTAATCAGATCCCGTCTATCCAGATAATTATAAATACTATCTCTAAGAATACTTTCCATTAATTTACCCACCACTGATGTCAAACTGACAGGTCTATAATTGCTAGGCTTCCTTCTAGAACACTTTTTAAACAATGGAACCACATGAGCAATACGCCAATCCTCCGGCACAATCCCCGTTTCTAATGACATATTAAAGATCTCCGTCAGAGCTCCTGCTATTTCTACACAAACTTCCCTCAAGGTCCTGGGGAATATCCTGTCAGGACCTGGAGATTTATCCACTTTTAAATTTCTTAAAAGCGCCAGTACCTCCACCTCTTTAAATGGGGTATTTTAGCATTACTAGTCAGGGAAAATGTCACAACAGTGCTCAGACAGGACAGACTGGAGAACTCATCTAGTGAGGCTGAGGAATAAGAAAGGTATGACCACTTTAATGGAATTATATTATAGACCACTTAACAGTCCGCAGGACTTATAGGAGTAAATTGGTAGAGAGATTACAGACATTTACAAGAAATGTAAGGTTGTGAAAGTAAGTGATTAACTTTCTGCATATTGACTGGGACCCCCATACTGTAAAAGGGCTGGATGGGAAAGAGTTTGACAATGTGTTTTAGGAAATTTTACTTCATCAGTACAAAGAAGCCCCAACTAGAAAGACTGTGACACAAGGTCTCCTTTTAGGGAATGAGACAGGGCAGATGACAGAAGTATGTGTAGGGAACCACCTTGCATCCAGTGATGATAATAATGCCACTAGTTTTAAGGTAATTATGGAAAAGGATAGGTTTCGTCTTCAGGTTGACATTCAAAATTAGAGTAAGGCCAGCTTAGATGTGTCAGAAAGGATCTGGTTTGGGATAGGTCGCAAAGGTGTACTTGCTAAGTGGGAGAACTTCAGAAATGAAATTTTGAGTGTACAGATTTTTTATGTTCCTGTCAAAGTAAAAGGCAAGAATAACAGATTTAGGGACCTTGGTTTTCGAGAGGTATTGAGGCTTTGGTTAAGAAAACAAAGGAGCTGCATAGCATGTATAGGAAGTTAGGAACAAATAAGGTACTTGAGGAGTATAAGAAACACAGGAGAACACTTGAGAAGGAAATCAGGAAGACAAGAAGGCGGCGTGAGGTTGTTGTAGTAGACAGGGTGATGGAAAAGTGCTGGCTGCTCATTTCACACTCACAGGACCCCCTGAGAGGAGAATGGATGAGACACTTCTATTGATATATTAAGAGCAAAAGGATTGTAAGGGAGAAATTGATTTTTCTGGGAGTGCTGAGGTAATCTACGCATGGAGCTGAAAGAGATGGGAGAAATCTTAAACAGATTCTTTTGCTTCTGCATTCACTCGGGAGACAGACACAGAGTCTACAGAAGCAGCAATGAAGTTGTGGAACCTGTACAGATTGCAGACGGGGGGTGTTTGCTGTCTTGAGGCAAATTAAGGTGGATAAATCCTCAGGGGCTGACAAGGTGTTCCCTTGGATCCTGTAGGAGGCTAGTGCAGAAATTGTAGAGGCCCTAGCAGAAGATATTTAAAATATCATTAGCCATGAGCGAGGTGCCAGAGGATTGAAGGATAGCTAATGCTTTTCCATTGTTTAAGAAAGGATCTAAATATAATCCAGGAAATTATAGGCCACTGAGCCAGATATCAGTAGTGGGATAGTTATTGGAAAGTATTCTAAGGGACTGGATGTAAAAGTATTTGGATAGATAGAGACTTGGGATAGTCAGCATGGCTTTGTGTGTGGTAGATTGTGTCTAACTAAATTTATAGAGTTTTTTGAGGAAGTTACCAAGAAAGTTGATGTAGGCAAGGCATTGAATCACAAAAATACAACTGCAGATGCTGTGGATCAAAGAACACGTGCACAATGCTGGAAGAACTCAGCAGGTCAGGCAGCATCCGTGAGAAAAGAGTAGCCAATGTTTTGGGCCAAGACCCTTCATCAGGAATGGGGGGGAAGAGAGGGCCAAAGCCCAGTAATAGAGATGGGGAGGGGGTAGGGCCTAGAGGCGCCAGGTGGAAAACCATTAAGAGGAAAAATGAAAGGGGGAGGGGATAAGCATGAAAGAACTGTAGAGATAAAGAAGTAGAAAGCTTTTGAATGTTGCCTACATGGACTTTAGCAAGGCTGTTGACAAGGTTCCAGATGGGAGGTTGGTCAAGAAGGTTCAGTCGCTTGGCATTCAAGATGAGGTAGTAAATAGAATTGATCATTGACATCACAGAAGAAGCCAGAGATTGGTAGTACATGGTTACCTCTTTGTCTGGAGGTCTGTGACTAGTGGTGTGCCACAGGGATCAGTGCTGGATTTATTGTTGTTTGTCACCTATGATTGGGATGATAATGTGGTAAAATGGATCAGTAACTTAGAGAATGACTCCAAGATTGGGGGTGTAGTGAACTGCGAGGAAGACTATCAAAGCTTGCAGTGGGATCTGGACCAGCTGGAAAAATGAGCTGAAAATGTCAGATGGAATTCAATGCAGACCTGTGTGATGTGTTAAACTTTGGGAGGACCAACCAGGGTAGGTCTTACATGGTGAGTGGTATGGCACGGAAGAGTGTGCTGTAATGCTGCGGCTGTAATGAAACCCAATTTCCCTCCGGATCAATAAAATATGTCTGTCTGTCTGGTAGAAGAAAGCAATCTGGGAACGCAGATCTAAAATTCCTTGAAAGTGGTATCACAGGTAGATAGGGTCATAAAGAAAGCTGTTGGCATATTGGCTTTCATAACTCAATGTACAAGAGTTGGAATGTTATGTTGAAATTATGTTAGTTAGGTTGGTGAGGCCTAATTTGGAGTTTCATGTGCAATTTTGGTCACCCACCTATAGGAAAGATGCAAATATGAATGAAAGAATGCAGAGAAAATTTACAAGGATGTTACTGGGACTTGAGGACCTGAGTTATAGGGAAAGGTTGAATAGATTAGGACTTTATTCCCCAGAATGGAGAAGATTGAGGGGAGATTTGTTGGAGGTATAAAAAATTATGAGGGGTATAGATAAGGAAAATGCCAGCAGACTTTTTCCATTGAGTGAGACTGCAAGTAGAGGTCAGGATTAAGGGTGAAAGGTGGAATGTTAAAGGGGACCATGAGGGGGATCTTCTTCCCTGAGAGGGTGGTGAGAATGTAAAACAAGCTGCCAGCACAAGTGGTAGATGCAGGTTTGATTTTAACATTTAAGAGAAATTTGGATAGGTATATGGTGGGAGGGTTATGGAAGGCTATGACCCAAGTGCAGGTCAAAAGGGACTAGGCACATGAATGGTTCAATACAGGATAGATAGGCTGAAAGGCATTTTTCTGTTCTGTGCGTTCAACGACTCTATGACCAAGAGGCCAGATTGTGCGGCTGGAACCCTAACCTTCTGTGCGTGTGATATATTGAATAACTATTTGAAAATCAGAGCACTTCCAGAAACTCTTTCTTTTCCAAATATTAACGGCTCAGATTTCTTTCCAGGTATCAGCATCATGTCCTTGAAGTGTCTTTGCAGGACTCCGGCCTTGTCCCTTCCGTTTATGTTAACTCATGTGTCGCGGCCATTTGAAGTGGAGTCTGCACTCATCTCCATCCGTAGCTCAGCTTTAATCCATCACCAAGGTTCTGCTCTGATGCACTTCCAGTTACTCATGGAAAGTTGAGGGTGTTCAATCTAAACCTCAGCCTGAATCTGTCAGTCTGGTGAATTTGCCTCTTTGCAGATTGACAAAACAAAGTGAAAAATATCAAAAACAATGTGGCAGAAATTGATGGGAATTGTGCTCAATTTATGACTAAAGTCACAACTGTAAAACACACTGGTTTACCACCGGGGCAGCTGGTACCCGATATGTGTTACATATGTGCTGTCTTTGCTCTATGGAGTCTTAAGTCAGAACTTCTTCATTGCTTATAGTCAACTCCAAAACTTTCATTACTGTTGGGTGTTGTTTATCAGGATTGACACCACATTCACTGAGCAACTGCCAGTAGGAGGTTCATATTGAGGATAAGTGGATCAGGTTGTCCCTTTTTTCAACTGAAGACTGAAAAGAAAGATATCCTCAACTTTGGAGTTGCTGGAACCAAGAAAAGGAGATTTCTGAAAATTGTGATGTCCATAAAAGAAGTCTCTGAGAATGCATAACAAATGCAAAATTTCAACAGAGTCACTATATCTTGAAGATCGTCAGTAATCTTTCTCTACACTGCATTTGTTACCGGCACATCTAAAAGTTTAATTGAATTTGCTATCCTCAACTAATGCAGTCTATGTTTCATATCCAAGTAAGATAGTACGTTATACAGAGCAAAAATTATCAGTGCTGATTTTTAAGCTGTATTCTAAATTAGTTAAGAAAACAGCAAACTGGGTTCAAATTCGCTGGTCTCTGTAAGGAGAGTCTGCATTCTCCCCATGACGGTATGGATTTCCTTTGGTCCTCCGGTTTCCTCCCATATCCCAGAGTCATACAGGTTGGTAGGTTAATTGGTCGCATGGGTGTAATTGAGCATAAGGGTCTGTTACTCTACTGTACCTCTAAGCAAATTGACAAATTGGAGGGAGAAAGAAACCAGAGAATTATAGACTGGTTAGCCTGACATCGGTGGTGGGGAAAATGCTAGAATCAGTTATCAAAGATGAGATAACAGCACATTTAGAAAGAGATGAAATCATCGGACAAAGTCAGCATGGATTTGTGAAAGGAAAATCATGTCTGACGAATCTTATAGAATTTTTTGAGGATGTAACTAGTAGAGTGGATAGGGGAGAACCAGTGGATGTAGTATATTTGGATTTTCAAAATGCTTTTGACAATGTCCCACACAGGAGATTAGTGTGCAAACTTAAAGCACACGGTATTGGGGGTATGGTATTGATGTGGATAGAGAATTGGTTGGCAAACAGGAAACAAAGAGTGGGAATAAGTGGGACCTTTTCAGATTGGCATGTGGTGACTAGTGGGGTACCACAAGGCTCAGTGCTGGGACCTCAGTTGTTTACAATATATATTAATGATTTAGACAAGGGAATTAAATGCAGCATCTCCAAGTTTGCGGATGACACAAAGGTGGGAGGCGGTGTTAGCTGTGAAGAGGATGCTAAGAGGATGCAGGGTGACTTGGATAGGTTAGGTGAGTGGGCAAATTCATGGCAGATGCAATTTAATGTGGATAAACGTGAGGCTATCCGCTTTGGTTGCAAGAACAGAAAAACAGATTATTATCTGAATTGTGGCCGATTAGGAAAAGGGGAGGTGCAACGAGACCTGGGTGTCATTGTACACCAGTCATTGAAAGTGGGCATGTCAGGTACAGCAGGTGGTGAAAAAGGCAAATGGTATGTTGGTGTTCATAGCAAGAGGATTTGAGTACAGGAGCAGGGAGGTTCTACTGCAGTTGTACAAGGCCTTGGGAGACCACAGCTGGAGTATTGTGTGCAGTTTTGGTCCCCTAATCTGAGGAAAGGCATTCTTGCCGTAGAGGGAGTACAAAGAAGGTTCACCAGATTGATTCCTGGGATGGCAGGACTTCCATATGAAGAAAGACTGGATCAACTAGGCTTATACTTTAGAAGATTGAGGGGGGATCTTATTGAAACGTATAAAATTCTAAAGGGACTGGACAGGCTAGATGCAGGAAGATTGTTTCCGATGCTGGGTGAGTCCAGAACGAGGGGTCACAGTTTAAGGATAAAGGGGAAGCCTTTTAGGACCGAGAAGAGGAGAAACTTCTTCACACAGAGAGTGGTGAATCTGTGGAATTCTCTGCCACAGGAAACAGTTGAGGCCGGTTCATTGGCTATATTTAAGAGAAAGTTAGATATGGCCCTTGTGGCTAAAGGGATCGGGGGTATGGAGAGAAAGCAGGTACAGGGTTCTGTTGGATGATCAGCCATGATCATACTGAATGGTGGTGCAGGCTTGAAGGGCCAAATGGCCTACTCCTGCACCTATTTTCTATGTTTCTTTGTTTCTAAACAAATAAAAACGAAACATATATATAGATAGATAGATAGAATGCCAAATAAATAAAACCCTCTATGCTTCACTAACTTTTCAGGGGAACTCGGGATGGAGAGTAGACTCTGATTTTGGCAACACCACCCAAATCGTAAAAGCAAATTAAATTAAATTTTGTGTTCACTGATTCCCAGCTGCAGAAATGCCCACAGTATTTTGCTCAATTAATTCTTAGTGCGACATGCCTTGGGTGCATTTTGTGTTAAAATGCAGGAAAATTGGAGCTGCAGTTCTACTCCTCATGATAAATTATATAAGCTTGTGGGTGCCACAGTGTACAAGGATATTTGGGATTGTTGGAGTGGAAATGCAGCACAGAAGACTCCCATCTCAAACTTACTCATCTTAATCCATAAACTTTAATACAAGTGTGTTTCCTATTATTAGTAGAAATGCAAACTTACAATAATATATTTCCAAGTGAAATATGGTAATGATGATTTCCTGCTTGTTTCCCATCAAACCAGGGATTTTGGTCATATGTCTTCTTGATCCACTGATTTGACACAGAGTAGTGTTTTCCTCCATGTAACACTCTTTTTCATCCATTGTGACCAAGCTTGGGCACTCCACGGGCAGCCTAGGCTTTCCTAGCTTAGTATTGCATTTGACATTATCATTTAATCCTTTATTTATTGTTCTGTCAAGAGGACAGCCGTCACAGACTGAATTAATTCCTTCTCACTTCAGCATTCCTTGTCTTCTGATTCCCTTTCCATGAACTCATAATCCAAAGGAGAAGTCCTAATTCCCCATGGTCCATCACAGCAGATATGTCACAGGAATCTCATTCCATCCCCAATATCCTATTTTGCACTTGAGCAGCCTCAGGGGAAATCAGTTATAGCCATATTGTACTATCATGAAGTGCAAAACCAAGCCCTTTAGCCCACCATCTCTATGTCACCCTTACCCTTCTC
Organism: Hypanus sabinus; assembly: GCF_030144855.1. NCBI lineage: Eukaryota > Metazoa > Chordata > Chondrichthyes > Myliobatiformes > Dasyatidae > Hypanus > Hypanus sabinus. The sequence goes on along the minus strand of NC_082716.1, from coordinate 39,402,733 downwards.
TACACTAATCCCAAATACCCACATTAATTTGTGTCACAATCATAAGAACATTTTCAGATGCTGGAAATCCAAAGCAACACACACAAAATGCAGGAGGAACTCAGCAGGTCAGGCAGCATCTATGGAAAAGTGTAAACAGGTGACGTCTCAGCCTGAAACATTGACTATTTACTCTCTTCCATAACTGGTGCCCGACCTGCTGCGTTTCTCCAGCATTTTGTGTGTGTCACATTAATTTGTGCTTCACACTGCCACGTCCGCGCTCTTTTCACATTTCTGATCAGCCGGCTCCCCTGCTTCACACTGAGACTGATTGCTATTGCATATTCCTTGATCAATTGCCCTTTCCATTCCTGCTGCTGGTTCATTAAGTCACTGCTCTTTCACATCTGCTTGATCTCCACCCTGCCTTCTCCCTTTCACACCTGTATAAGCTCCTACCAGTTCTAGCTCTCCCAAAACTGGCCTCTGCATGAGCTCCAGCCTGCCGTCCTCCTCCCACGTCCACCTGAGCTTCATCCTGCCCTCTGCATGAGCTCCAGCCTGCCGTCCTCCTCCCACGTCCACCTGAGCTTCATCCTGCCCTCTGCATGAGCTCCAGCCTGCCGTCCTCCTCCCACGTCCACCTGAGCTTCATCCTGCCCTCTGCATGAGCTCCAGCCTGCCGTCCTCCTCCCACGTCCACCTGAGCTTCATCCTGCCCTCTGCATGAGCTCCAGCCTGCCGTCCTCCTCCCACGTCCACCTGAGCTTCATCCTGCCCTCTGCATGAGCTCCAGCCTGCCGTCCTCCTCCCACGTCCACCTGAGCTTCATCCTGCCCTCTGCATGAGCTCCAGCCTGCCGTCCTCCTCCCACGTCCACCTGAGCTTCATCCTGCCCTCTGCATGAGCTCCAGCCTGCCGTCCTCCTCCCACGTCCACCTGAGCTTCATCCTGCCCTCTGCATGAGCTCCAGCCTGCCGTCCTCCTCCCACGTCCACCTGAGCTTCATCCTGCCCTCTGCATGAGCTCCAGCCTGCCGTCCTCCTCCCACGTCCACCTGAGCTTCATCCTGCCGGCTCTGATTCCAATTTGCCATTTCCACTGCGAGCCACTTAACTGGTGCTGTGCTTTCTCCTGCACCCGTGACGCCTGTGACCTTGAAGTTCACTCACACTTTGCTCTACCTTCTCAGACTGTTCCTGCTTCAGCCTACATGATGTGCTGGCTCATCACCCTACATCGCTTCACCTTCTGTAGTCCACTTGCAGTCACACTGCACTCCCAGTGACCAGCTACTGCTGTGTCTTTGCTGATGAGCTGTCCTTTTGCATCCCTATTGCTACTGTATCCGACACCATTTGTCAGGCCATCACCTTCTCAGGTCCGCTGAGCTTTACTCTGCCCTCTCCCTTTCACATTTGCTGGATCTCCACTTGCCTGTCCATTCCTAGTTTCCCAGTTTCACTACAGGGCATCCTCTTATCTGCAGCACTCACTCATCGCCCTGCACATTTTCAGTTTCTGCAGTCACCTTGCTTACCTGGTGGCCTATAACTGTTACTTAGTTGCCTCTTTGCTCTGACCATCCTGCCTCCCGGTTCATGCTTTGTTGACGGCAAGGCCACCACACTTTCAGGTCCATTTGAGCTGAACCCTGCCTAGTCTACATTCTGTTTGCTGTCACTCTGATCTCCCTGTGACCTATTACTGCTGCATAGTCATTGAGACTTTATGGAGGCTCCCTACATCCATCATGACAATATTTTGAAACACATGATCCTATGAACTCACTACCTGCTGAAATTCATGTTGAAAGTCATTGAAACTCACCTATACTCACCTTCATTCCATGATCGCTGATCTATTTCTTCTTCAAAACTGTAACAATCTACCATCAGAGGAAAGGTCTACCCCCTGCTGTCATATCATCTCAAAATGTCTGGTATCTCTTTCCTTTCCCCCTCCCATTTACCATAATAGCAAGCTTCTGTGTTTCTCTCCAGTCCCTGACCATTACAGCGTAGAATTCCAACGTTACGATCACCCTACCCCACCATTAACAACACATGAATTCAAGCCTATATCCACTGACTTGATTATCTTCCTTGAACATAGTCTCAAAATGGAATCCAGGATGGCAAACTTTCAGTTAAGAACATGTGAAATGTTGGTTCAGTAATGTTGGAAGCAATGTCCATTGAATACAACTTTCAGGAAAATCGGCATTTCCAAGCCCACTGTTTATGCGAAAACAAGGTTGGGAATTTTGTATCAATGCATGTAGATGATATCAGTAATAACATGACTGAGTGAAATGACTGAACTTTTAGGGATGAATTAGATGAAGTAATTGAATTCACAGGGAGTCAATACATGCAGGATCATAGATCATATGACAATAAGACATGGGAGCAAGATTAGGCTATTCAGCATATTAGGTCTGATCTGCTGATCGTGGTTGATGAATATTTCCTCTCAACCCCATTGTCTTGTCTTCTGCCCATAACCTTTTAAGCCCTTACTAATCAAGAACCTATCAATTTCAACTTTAAATATACCTAGTACCTTAATCTCCACAGCCATGTTGGCAATGAATTCCACCGATTCACCATCCTCTGGCTAAAGAAGTTGTTCCCTATCTCTGTTCTAAAGTGAAGTTGTCCTATTCTGTGGACGTGCTCTCTGGTCCTAGACTCTGCTACTATTGTAAATATCCTCTCCAGGTTCTGAGGCCTTTCATTATTTGTTAGGTGTCAATAAGATCTGCCCTCATTCTTCTAAACTCCACTGAGTACAAGCCCAACATCAACAAATGCTCCTCATATTAACCCTTTCATTCTTAAGATCATTCATGTAAATTTCCTCTGGATTTCAAATCCAGTACATTCTTTCTTAGATACGGGGCCCAGAATTACTCACAGTATCCCAAGTGTGGCCTGACAAATGCTTTATAAAGACTCAGCATTATATCCTCGATTTTATATTCACACCCTCTTAAAACGAATGCTACCATTGCATTTGCCTTCCTTACTACTGCGTCAACCTGCAAGTTAACTTTTGGGGAAGCCCTGCACTAGGGCTCCCAAGTCCTGATGCATGTCCAATTTCTTTATTCCCTCCCCATTTAAGCCTTTATTCCTTCTATCAAAGTGCATGGCCTTACACTTCCCTACAGTGTATTCCATCTGCCTTTCTTCGCTCATTCTCCTAATCTGTCCAATTCCTTCCGCAGGCTACTTGCTTCCTCAATGCTATTTGCCCCTCCACCTATCTTTGTATCATTCACAAACTTGACCACAAAGCCATCAATTCTGTCATCCAGATAAAACATATATCATGAAAATTAGCAGATACAACACTACACTGGCTCCCTTTATTCCAAATCTTTGCTTTCTGCCAGTCTGCCAGTTTTCTGTTGTTGCTGGTATCTTTCCTATAATGTTAATAATACTAATATCTTCTCTAAACTATTAGCAAATCAATCAAACTTTTGAAGATAGTATTGAAACTAAAGCTCCCATATTGGGTATCTAATGTACTCCTAACAACAGATACTCCAATTGAAATAAATGTTGTCCAAGTTAACTATTTCTACTTCAATTATTAAACAATGCTGGCTAAAGATGCCAAGGTTAGCAAAGTACAAGTATTTCTCAGCCTATGACTTTCCTTGCTACTAATATTCTCTTTTAATGTCCATTAATGTTTCAAAAATTCTGTTTTTACCAGTACAATTTTTCCAAATTGTTATATCCTGAGACTTGCTCCTTTGAAAGTTATTTTTGTCCTGGGGTTGAACGCAGACCCTCTGGGATTCTGCTTTGTTTAGATTGGGTGTTTAAGTTTTGTTTTCGCTCTTCCATGCAGTTCAATATCAGCAGAGATGTCACGGGAATTTCACATCAACCCAGAAAATCCTGTTTTGCACTCGGGAAGCCTCGGGGGAAATTGTACCAGTCTAAACTTTTTGAGGGCTCCATTCTCTAGCACAATGATTCTTTGAAAGGCAGACCACACTGTTAAAACTAATACTGCCAATACAACATTAAGGATGGCACAATATGACCTTTCTCTCCATCTCCAAGTGATGTAACTCAGCCTATTCCCAAAATATCAGATACAGTGACCAATCTCAGGCAAGTATGGGTGTAGTTTCACTCTTGCATTTATTGCAAATTTGAGCACTCAGGTGACTTGGCTACAGGAAAGGATAATTCTATCATTTAAATCTCACCTCCTGCAAACCTTTATAATTCAAAACAAGATTTGTTTTATAGAATCTTCCTGATTTAATTTATTGACTTTGCTTCTGCAATGGCTTGTGGAATACTCAATGCTAGAGTCATTAGCTTGTTTCGGGTGTCAGACTTGCTAAAAGTAGACATGGGTGACTCCAAGTAAACTGATTTAAACTCAATGTATGAAGGAGTTGTATTCCTGCACCCTCCCCCATGACAAAATTGTGTTTACAACACTCTCTTGATAAGTGGGAGCTGTCACACATAGGGATAATTTTTTTTGTTATTGCTGCCATATATTCTTTTGTCCTGAAAACTGTACCATTAATCATTCATATCATCCACTGGCACATAACATGCTCTTTGGAATTTGTTTGAAGGCTACTTACAATAGATGAGAGACTGCTTACTTCAGCAGTGTGCGTTGTTATGGCTGGGCCTCGTCTACAGTAATGTCTAAGAGTAATCTACCTGATAAGGCCCACTTTGCCCCTCTTCTTGTGTACTGATTCTGACTTCTACCAACATATTTCAAATAATGCTAAATTTTAAAACCAATTACTTTAGTGTCAATGTATCAGTGCCTAAAGTTTTGAATTGCTTAGCCAAAATAAAAATACATTATAAGTAGGATTTAATGAATTTATTGAAAAATATATTGATGAGAAATATCCATGCCCTACTGACAAAACAGACTCACTGAAACCCTTACCTTTTGTTCCTCTCTTGTAAACCACCAACAGCTGTTCTGCTTCTAATTGTACCATATACCTAGCAATACTGCAAGCTTGGTATAAAGTTTTTAACAATGAAACATTACTTGAAGAGTTGCTCAGAGTTATTCAGGTGCCTAGTAGTATTCATACTATTTTCCAGAAGAGTGGATGGCTTCAGTGAAAATAAGAGTATTAAAACTGTGGTAATATTGATAAATCACATTTTGATTAATAGACAGTAATGTAACAGAACGGGGATTAAAAGGGGGTAACCGCTGATTATTTCCATTAGCTCTGGAGAACACAATTGTTTTATTCTGCACTTTCCCACATTCTAGTTGGGCAACCCTACAAAACTCCAATCATATTGTTGCCTCAAAACTAAAATTCTGTGCAAAAATACACTAAAGGGAAGGCAGGGGTATTAGGATTGCATAACTAGGGTATCTGCACAAGACTATATTCGGAGAATGGGAAAGAGGATAATTTATATGCATGCACACAATCTTTGGTGTGTTGTTGGAGTACAGGCTCTTGGATGAACAGCATATGAGCCAAAGTTCCCTAGTTACTTCAGAAACATCTTACTTGTTCGGAGTATAAAAGGCTCCATATTAAGAATGATTTGAACCAAGATAAAGTACAGATTGCATCCTGAAAAGTAAGTGTCTGGGAGCTGGATTGCATTGCACCAAGGTTTTTAGGTACAGCATCATTCACTTCCATTGAAATACCATTGTTTAAGGAAATTCAGAGATTTACTGTGACTTGCACAAAGCCTGGATCTACTCCACTAAGATGCACACAAGGGTGTACGCACGCAGTGGTTTCCAACTCCACGCCTGGGTATGCAAACTGGATAGTACTCTGAAGATTTTGGATCACATTTGCAATCAGGTTTGCTGAAATGAGACAGGGGTGCAGCAGATAAAGCTGTTACCTCATAGGTTCTGCAGTCTGGGGAGTACAACTAAATCTTGGTGGGGGGTGTTGGTGTACAACTTGAAATTGGCAACACTGTTAAACTGGGTGGGGAGGAAGAAATAGGGCATGTTTGCTTTCATCAGCTGAGGCACTGAGTATAGTTGGGATGCTGTGTACGGTTCTGGTGACAATGCCATAGGAAGGATGTGATTAAGCTAGAGAGGATGCTTAAAATACTGAGATGTCTGGACTGGAGGGCTTGAATTATGAGCAGAATTTGGCTGGGCTGGGCAACGCACACACACACACACACACACACACACACACACACACACACACACACACACACACACACACACACACACACACACACACACACACACACACACCTGGAGGAACTCAACAGGCCAGGCAGCAACTAGAGTATAGTCAATGTTTCAGGCCAAAAACCTTCGGCAGGACTCTGCAAAGCCTTTGGATAGGCTGGGATTGTTTTCCCTGGAGCTAAGGAGATTGAGCGGTGATCTTACATAGTTTTAAAAATTTTAAGTCAAGTCAAGTTTATTGTCATTTAGCTCTATACATGTAAACCGTCAAACGAGAAAATGTTTCTCTGAACCAGAGTGTAAAGTGCTGTAGTATACATAACACATATTAACTTATGGAAGTAATGACGGAATCTACAGATACATTACACATAAAAAAACAAACTAAAGTGCACAAATTAAATATTATAAAATATGGAACAGATTAGCCTTTGAATGTGATGGGGTTAACCAGTGACATTTTGAGTACAATGCAGGATTATGCAGAGCTTTGAAAGGGTAGATAGTTACAGTATCTTTCCCAGGGTAAGAGGGTTTAAAGCTAGAGAATATAGTCTAAAGGTGAGAGAGGAAAGATTTAAAGGGGATCTAAGGGGCAACTTTTACAACACAGAGGATGGTTGGTATATGAAACAAGCTGATAGAGGCAGATTACAACAGTTAAAAGACATTATTGACAGGAGCATTGACAGTAAAGATTTTGAGGGATATGGGGATTAGTGTCGATGGGCATCTTGGTTGCCATAGTTAGCTCTATGAATCTGTAAGTGATTAATATATATTGTTAACAATTTTAGTTATAACACTGGATCCCTGTCATATCCCACTCATTTATCTCCACTTTTGTGTGAACTTCAAGGTTGTTCACACTTTGTATCTGGCCCCTCTCTTCAACCTACTTGTGTTCAGAGCTTGTGTTGAAGCAGGTCAAATGCACTGGCTGAACTATAACATTGGAGGTATTCAGTATAGGGGATGGAGAATAGCCAATGGTATTCCATGGAAGTTATTCTGTAAAGATACGTACAATCTGACACAGTGAAATGAAGTATTTGGTTATAAATGACTAGAAACTGTACTGGATAAACTGTATTTTTCTGTTCATTTGCATTTTCTTAGAGCACTTGTTCATTTCTAAATAGAATTATAATAAAGACATCACATACAAAAATACAGAATGTGTCTAGGAAAATAACAATTTTAAAATAGATTCACTGTAATCGTGATCTAATTTTTTTTACCTAGTTGGAGAAACCTGCCCTGTAAGTGGTTTATTAACTTTTTTAAGAGCCTACAGATAATGGAATAAAGGATGATTAGGAACAATCCAGCAAAAGTAGATCACATCTGTTTAACAGACCATATGAATTATTTTTCAATGTTTGAGCTCATTCATTTCTTAAAGAGGTATCTACAAATGGAACGTTTGTTCAGAATGGTGATAAGTGTTTTGGCTAGAGGTAATTTTATTTCGTGTGGTTTTGAAATAGAGCCCAAAAAGCTTCAGAAAGGAATACTCCCTGGTTGCCAGAAAGGAAATACAGAAGTCCTCCATTAACTCTTTTTAATTGAGCTGGAAATATACTTACTAGCAACTTTTTTTTTAAAAAAACTCAATTTTTCCTGCTTGGTTGTTTCATATTCTCTTGGTGCCCAAATGCCAGAATCTAATCAGAATCACCTCCTCCGTTATTTCTAGCTTGTAGCTATCAAGGAAATTCTCCCTCTTTATCAAAAACTATTAGCTTAAAGAAAATTTTTATTGACTACTTGCACAACTAGTTTCCAAGCTGAAAACAGCAATGATAACTTATGTTTACATAAGCAATCTATACACTGAGGTGTAGAAATAATGACAACTAGAGACTGAGTGGTGTGTCTGTGCACAATTACATATTGATTAAATAAAAGCAGACACGCAGGAGATGGCCTTGACCGGTGTATTCACCTTGCAGTGAGAGAGAAAGAGAGAACATTGTTCGTGCGTAGACAACAGTTCATGAGCAGACAGCAGATCAATATGTAGTGTTGGGGGGAGGGGTGTCATTACTCTAAAAGAAATACATTCCCTTCCTCCCTGTTTAGATTCTTCTTCTTCGGCTGTCCATTGATTTCGATGTTGACTGTGCTGAGAGTTACTCCACTCCAACACACCTTGCACAGTAATAAGACAGACAGTGTCGTGCCCCCACCATACAGTCTCTCTGGGCTTCCAAATCTGGTGCTAAGTGGTACACAGGAGTGTAACAGACTGAGCGGATAAGGAAGCTGCCCTGCAGTGACAGCTAACTAGTCTAGTGATGCCACCCGTTGACCAGCACTCCGGTTCCTCCGCATGCCACCGAGGTGGCTGTACCATCGACCCTTTTGGATTCATCTGCCACAGACGTGATCAGATGCCCTGCTGCCGGCATCCTCGTTGGGTGCAGCCTTTGCCTGAAGAGACATAACCTACAAAGTAGCAAAGGCACGCTTACCTCCTTGACTTAGCTAGCTACGATCCTACTACTAGATCTAGTCTAGTAATATACCGATGAAACATCACCTTCACAGCTAGGTTAGACCTGCCAGAGAACGAATCTCCACCATATTTCGTTGATGTTCGGCCAGTGTCACTCCTACACCATGGTGAGGTGCCGAGGTAGGATTTTTAGGAGCTCTTTAGATTAATGCAACATAAAACTGAATACATGCAAAACATTCAATTTCCCTTTCATAAATCCATATTCCAAGTACACATGCTTTCACAATAACAGTCTATAAATAACTTCACAGTTCTAGACGTTCAGTCTTTTGGGTGGCGCTATGTTTCTTTCAGGATAGTGCCTTTGGACCTGTGGAATGGTTTTAGGTTTGGTAGCGTCCTGTCAAAAATAACATTCTTGGTTTCACGTATCACAATGCTGTCTGTGATATCATCGCTGAGAGTTAAGTCCTATGACTGTAACGTCTTGTTGCATGCAGTCGACTCAGGAGTTTTCAATTGGTTGAGAATCCACTATCTGGTCCAAGTGATGTCTCCATGTCTGATCTCCAACATCCTCTGTGTACATCAGTGGTCCAGTTCTTGTAGCTATGCTACCGGATGTCCACCTGTCTTCTTGGTAATCCTGTCCTAGGACTTCCTGTCCAATCTCAAAGGATCTTGCTGCTTCACTTGACAACTGGTTGAACTGTTCATTCTGCACTTCCCTTTGTATGTCTGGTTTCAGGAGGTCTATGCAAGATCATAGATTCCTGTTCAGGAACAGCATTGTAAGTATTTGATTTGTCATCACATGAACAGATTTCCAATAGACAAAAAGGAAGTTGTCCACCTTGTGCTGTAAAGAAATGTCCTCCATGTCCATTGCTTTAATAGACACATTGAAGGTTTGGATAAACCTTTTAGCTAACCCATTTGTTGCTGCGTGGTGAAGATCTGACTATTATACTATTTTATTTTACTTCATGAACAGTTGGAATTCTTCTGACATGGATTGTAGTTCGTTGTCACTCACAATTAGTTCTGATAAGCCATTTATGATGAAGATAGTCCTCAGGGCAGAGACAGTCTTTGCTGAGGTGGTTGCCTTCATTGGAATAACCCCTGGTCATTTTGAGTGAGCATTCACTGAAATCAGAAACAAGGAGTCCATGAATGGCTGAGCAAAGTCAATTTGTTCTCTTTGCCACAGTGAAGACGGCAACTCCAATAGGGGTAACAGAGCCTCTGGGGGTGTTTTTTAACTTCTTGGCATCCCAAACAGATTTTGGCCAAGTTTTCAATTTGTTTATCTACTCCCTTCTCAAACACCCTCCCAGTAGCATTATGCCCCTGTGACAGCCTTCGGTTAGTGCTATCATTTGGGCTGCAGTTGCCTTTTGATGTCACACTGAGTGCTTTGATTGAGCGCCAGTCTAGTTGGACTTCTCTCAACATTCATGTCTGAAAAGTGCTGGCCCTCTACTTTTCAATACATAAAATTCTAAACTGTTGTGTTTGGCCTCCATATGTCATATTTACTTTCTCTTTGCCTTTGGGAGACACTGTTTTGCCTGTGTAAGTATTTAGCATCACTATAGTATTTTCTTATAGTTTTCTTAGAGAACAGTCTGTTGTAGTCAGCCTCTAGAATTATGGACAAAGCTGACCCTGTATCCAGCTCCATCTTCAGTTTTATACTTGTGATCCAGAAGATTTTGTGATCTGCTTCAGTTATACTGTGCAGTTCTAGGCATGACAGTTCACTTTCTCAGACTCTATATTGCCTGATTCTGTTTTACATTCAGTAACTTTATGCATCTGCTTAGTTTTGTGTTTGAGACTTTTCACTTAGCTGTGCTTTTTGACTGCCTTGCTCACTCTCTCTATGACCTTGTCTGTGACACTTTCTGCTGATTTTTTCTTTTAACCAACAGTTATTTGCATCAGGGGAGGATTTGCTACTTCAATAAGATTTTTGGCTTTTTGCACCATTCACGGACATTTTGTGCATTTCACATTCTATCCTCCTTTTCCATAGTTCTGCTGCATCTTTTGCTGCAGTCTCTAATGACATTGCAATATTTAACACCCACTCTAAGGTTAGGTCTCTTTCTGCCAGTAGCCTGTTTGAGTGCTTTGACTATGCAAGCCACATACAAGCCTGTCCATTAATGCATCAGAAACTCCATCCCTAAAGTCACAGTACAGGAAAAGTTTGCGCAGTTCTGCAATGTATTCAGAAAGGCTTTCATCTTTTGACCGGTTCCTTTTGTAAAATCTAAATCTCTCAGCTATTACCAGCAGTTTAGGGCTCAAGTGATTTTGAAAGATTGTAACAATTTCATTGAATGCCTTGTTTGCTGGCTTTGCAGGGGTTGTGTAAGAGACTGTAAACTCTTGAGCCCATTGAGCTAAGAAGCATTGGGGCTTTCTTTTTATGCTCCATGTTGTTCGTGTTACAGTACAGTTCAACCCTCATGATAGATGACTCCCAGCCTTGATTAGTGCCATCAAGTTCGTCATTTTTCCTAAATGAAGTCATTGGCACGTTATTTTCACTTTAAATTCAACACCTTTTTCACTATTATTCACACATCCTTTGGCTTTCTCGTGCTGTTTAACTTTTGCTTTTTCGTCCCGTAACTGTCAGTGCAGTTCATAATATTCTCTGACATTCAGTTTTGTACTCGTCGCCGATTTGTTGTGTCTGTGCACAACTACGTATCAATTGAATAAAAGCACGCACATAGGAGATGGCCTTAACTGGTGTATTCACATAACGAGAGAGAGAGAGAGAGAGAGCAATGTGCATGCATAGACAACAGTGCATGCACAGTCGACAGATCAATACATAGTGCTGGGGGGGGGGGGGAGGGATCATTACTCTAAAATAAATAGATCCATACATTACACTGAGGATTTCAAAAGGTTGGCCAAAGAATATGGAGATAATTGGAGAAAAAACAGATTAGTAATTTCAGTTGGAGAAACAAACAGCAGCAAGAGTGGTTGTGAGCCTGGTTTGATGCTGTAGTCTCTAATATGGTCTCTGGAACCATGCAAGGTGCATGGAAATTTTTCTATTGATGTTAGTTAGCTCTAGACAGAAAGGGACTTGACCTAAGGAACTTTGTGCCATTTAGAAAATTGATTCTTCTTGTAGGATTAATAAAATTCCATTATTATTAATTGTATCTTTTATACTAAAATATAATATGGAAAATTGTTACTGTTACTCAGATTATACTTTTTGTATAAAGGTCAGAGATGCTAAGTAGCAAACAAAGTACTAAAAGGACTTTATCCCAGATATCTACAGTATGTCACTCCATTAGGATTTAAAGCCTAAAGGCATGGTTGGGAAGGAAATCTATTCCGTTAATTTGACATATCCTTTCATCATTTTTTCAATGTAAACATTTACCATGCACTGCAGAGGATTAATATTTTTACATTTAGAAGGTAGACAGCATCAAAGACTAATGCATCTGGAATCAATGTGTTCAGCGAAGTGTATCAAGGTCTCAGCAAATGTTAACAATTCCTAGGCGGGTGGATAGCTCACAATTTGTTGGCAAGTACTTTTGCAGACTTGACAATGCTCTACCTAATAATAGTCAAAAACATAATATGGAAGAATTCAATTATTTCAGAAAAGGCTTGATTGTAAATGTAAGCTATCTTGTTAAAATCTGAAATAAAAACAAAACTGGGGAATTTTTTGTACTTCTTAATTGGATTGATGCCCATCATGCTCAGCATTGCATGGAAGACTGGATATTAACTTGCAGAAGCTCAAGTCTATCTACTGAAGATACTCCCATTGCATCAGGAATTTCAGTGGTGATAACAGTGTAGCATCTGTAAGAGTGGTGAATGGAAGGGGGAAACCTGGAGCTGTTGCCATTCTCATCTACCTGCCGCTCATACACCTTTAGGTCATAAGTTTCAACAATCTTCACAAAGAAGCTTTAGCATATTACTGCAATAATTCTGGCATGGACTGAGAGTGGCAAGTAATATTTACTCCATAAAATACCAGCAAGGAACATATCCTGCTGCTGGACTCTTAGATAAGTTCAGGAACAGAACAGAAGGTCAGATATACTGGCTCTGACTTCTGAGCCCATGGAGAAAACTATAGCAATTTGAATCTGAATGAAAACACCATGTTTATAATAGATTTTATTAAAACAGCTGTAGAAGAATGTATCACTAGAAACTCATTCAGAGTCTTCTCCAATCTGAAGACCTGGATGAATCATGAGATCCACAGTCTGCTGAGGGCCAGATCAGAGGCATTCAAATCTGGTGATCAAGAAAGTTACAAAGAGTCAAGGTACAATCTCTGGGATTATTGTCATCTCAAGTAACAATTCCAGACTAAACTTGAATCAACTAAGGGTGCTCAACAGCTGTGGCAGGACTTGAATACTATCACCTCTATAAGTTAAATCAAGTGACCTAGGCGACAGCAGAACTTTGCTTCCAGATGAGCTGAATGTCTTCTACACTCACTTTGACCTTTAGAACATGGAGGAACCAACCCAAATTCCCACAGTCCCCGATGATTCTGTGATTTCAGTCTCTGAGGCCAATATGCGAGCACCCTTCAGGTTGGTGAACCCATGAAAAGCATCCGGCCCATTCCTGGCCAAGTACTAAAACCTATGTTGATCAGTTGGCTGGAGTGTTCACAGAGATCTTTAACCTCTCACTTCAGCAGTGTGCTATCCACCTGCTTCAAGCAGGCTTCAATGATAGCGGTTGATGGGTCAGCAGCTTTCAATTTATCGGCCTTACCATTTCAACGGATATTTCTTCAGTGCAGCGTGTAAGTGCCATTACAAAGAAGGTACAGGGAAGTTTGTGAAGTTTTGGCATACCATCCAAAACTCTGACAAATTTCTATAGGTGTGTGGTGGAGAGTACAATTTACTGGTTGCATCACTGCCTTGTATGGAAACACTGATGCCATTTCACAGAAAAGCCAACAAAAAGTAGTTGATGCAGCCCAGTCTATCACATATCTACAAGGAGTGCTGTCACAGGAAAGCAGCATCAATCATCAACGATCACCACTGCCATCTGGAAGCAGGTACAGGAGCCTCAGGACCCACACCACCAGGTTCAGAAACAGTTATTACCTGTTAACTATCAGGCTCTTTAATCAGATGACTTCACTCAACTACACTCACCTCAACACTGAACTGTTCCACATCCTAGAGACTCACTTTAAAGGACCCTTTATCTGAAGTTCTGGATATTTATTTCTTATTTATTTATTACTATTATTTGTTTTTTTTTCTTTTTGTACTTGCATAATCTCTTGTCTTTTGCACATAGGTTGTCTGTCGTGTTGTGTGCAGTTTTTCATTGATTTCATTGTGTTTCTTTGTATCTCCTCTCTTCTATTAGGCAGAAAATACAAATACCTGAAAGCACATACCACCAAGTTTCAAAGACAGCTTCTACGTCATTATTGCAAGAGTATTAAACAGTTCCCAAATACAATAAATTGCACTTTTGACCTCACAATCTACTTGGTTATGATCTTGCACCTTATTGTTTACCAGTACTACACTTTCTCTCTAGATTTATACTTTATTCTGCAATGTTGTCATTTTTCCTTGTTCTATCCAAATGCATTGTGTAATGATCTGAGCTGAATGAACATTATGCCTGAAGCATTTCACAGTATCTCAATACATGTATCATAATAAACTAATTCCAATGCCAATTAGTAAGGTTGCCTGATACCACAATCAGTTAAAAGTCAAGTCTATAACTGTTGCCCCATCTCAGTAATTCTGCTCTTTTTTCATATTTGGATTAGGATAGTGCATTGGTAAATATGTGTTATGTGCTTGATGCCACTATTTGGTCTATCTGCCATGATTTTGTTAATGATTGGAGGTAGATCGATGGGGCAAGAGTGTTTCAGATTGCATTTGTGCTGCCTTTTCTAGAAAGGTCATAACTTGACACTTTTTCAAATTATCAGGCAGATGTCCATGTTATAACTACACTGTTATCGCTTGGCTAATGATGCAGCTGTTTCTTCAGTGCTGCTGGGCCAATAGCCTTTGCTGCATTCAGCTGCTATTTGTTAACATGTGGAACGAATCAAATTGGCTAAATGCTAGCTCCTGTGATGGTGAAGTTGTCAGGAGAAGACTGGGATGGATGCTCCATTCAACACTTCTGGCTGAAGGTTGTTGTAAACAACTTCAGCCTTGTTGTTTGCAGGCAAGTGTTCAGCTTCTTTATCACTGAGGATGTGAATATTCACAGAACTTCTTCTTCACATTGGCCGTCCAGTTGTTGACTTGATTTCTGATTAAATGTGGAGGGACTGCAGAAACATCTAAGTCAGTAAGTTTGCTGATGATACATAGGTTTGGGGTGTTGTGGATGGTGTGGAGGGCTGTCAGAGGTTATAGCAGGATATTGATAAAATGCAAAACTGGGCTGAGAGGTGGCAGATGGAGTTCAACCCAAATAAGTGTTAAGTGGTTCATTTTGGTAGGTCAAATATGATGGCAGAATATAGTATTAATAGTAAGACTCTTGGCAGTGTGGAGGATCAGAACGATCTTGGGGTCCGAGTCCATAGGACGCTCACAGGTTGACTCTGTGGTTAAGAAGGTGTATGGTGTATTGGCCTTCATCAATTGTGGAATTGAATTTAGGAGCCGAGAGGTAATGTTGCACCATTTACAAAGAGATTTACAAGGATGTTGCCTGGATTGCGGAGCACGCCTTATGAAGATAGATTGAGTGAACTTGGTCTTTTCTCCTTGGAGCGACAAAGGATGAGAGGTGACCTGATAGAGGTGTATAAGATGATGAGAGGCATTGATCGTGTGGATAGCCAGAGGCTTTTTCCCAGGGCTGAAATGGTTACCACAAGAGGACGCGGGTTTAAGGTACTGAAGAGTAGGTACAGAGGAGATATCAGGGGTAAGTTTTTTACTCAGGGAGTGGTGAGTCCATGGAATGGGCTGCCAGCAACAGTGGTGGAGGCGGATACAATACAGTCTGTTAAGAGACTTTTGGATAGGTACATGGAGCTTAGAAAAATAGAGGGCTATGGGTAAGCCTAATAATTTCTGAGGTAGGGACATGATCAACACAACTTTGTGGTCTGAAGGGCCTGTATTATGCTGTAGGTTTTCTCAGTTTCTATGTTTAAATATGACTTCACCATTTGGTTTCTCAATCATTATTCTCTGTTATAGCACACTGCCTCTGTTATTTAGAATGCACGTGATAGCGTCACCACACAAAAACACCTCAGATGGCATGTTCACCCCATTTACCTTTATTGTTCTATATGAGGCTTTGTCAAAAGCAAAACTTCCTATCAACCTCATGCCTTTCCCTGTTCAAAAGTCAAGACTAAACTATCCAGATCTAACTGCACTAGCCTTAGAACAGTTCCCACACTAGTTTCAGTATGCAGGGTCTTCAAAATCTGCCCAGACTCCTGACTTCCCTCGTATCTCTGTATGATGAAGGTAATCCCAATGAATAGAAATACTGTAGGTGGTTGTGACCTTCTAAATTGGGTTCCAATTCTATTTCACGACAATTCCAATGAATATTATCTCCTGGAATATGACAGAAATGAAGCAGGCTTTCAGAGAAAGGATTTGATGTTCAATGCCGTCCATTGTGTTTATCATCAAACACCTCCCTCATCTAACTAGAATAAAATTACATTCAAAGGAGAAGAAGATAAAGACTTTCATTGTTCTGTACATCAGTTATGGAAACCGGTCTCCATCACAGCACCCGCATTATCCACTGCATTCGATTTTTGAATTAATGCATTCATCCAATTCATTTACTTAAGAGAAAGCAAGGCCTGACCATCCTTGGTTTATTTCTGCACATCAATTATTCAGTTGTTAGATCAAAGAGATTCTTGGCTTTGTTGTAAGGTTGATTTGTTTTTAGTATTGGCCCCTGTATTGTGTTTTTTTTCTGTGCCACCTGGTAAAATCTAATTATATCATTTGTTGAGGTCAGAACTAGATTGTCTGATTTTTTTTACATTGCATTTGTCAGTAGATTGGGCTATATTTTGCCTTTGTGTGAAAGTATGTGGCATGTCTTCTTTCCTCTGCATAGAATAAGCTTGTGGGAAAACTGTCTTAAAATACATCAGTAAAGCCAATGTTCTCACAGGGGCTGGGGAATTAGTGGATGCTAATATTTTTAGCGAGAGTTTGGCAGAAATTTGGAAAGTTTAGAGAAGAAACAAGAGAGTAAGAAACCAAGCTGGAAATGGAGTTTAGAATTGTAATTAACAAGATAACTGGGCAGCAGAGATACAGGCAAGAACAATCAGGTCAGAGTATGGAAAAATGCTAAAAGGCTCATTTAAAGGCATTCTACTTAAGTGTACTCTGCATCCACAAAAACGTGGCTGAATTAATGACACAAGTGTATTCATAAATGGGTACAATGTCATTTGTTGCTACACTAACATGGCTGCAGAGTCATAGAAGACCGGAGAAGGAGGGGATATTGTTCATGGGGGATGACATTGTTATTGTAGTTAGAACAAACTTTGGCTTAATAAGTCATTTTATAGAATTAGAAACAAGTCGTGGAGATTGAAGAAGCAACAGAGCCAGAAAACTTTGGTGGCCTTGGAGCAGTAGCTGAAACATACGGCACAGTATAAATAACAAACATAGATGTAATTATGATGGGCTTTAATCTTTAGATGCTCTGGGAAAATAAAAATAATACTATCAATATAGAGGGAGAATTCCTGGAATTTCTAGGTTGGTATTTTAGGTTATTTTAGATCTTGCATTGAGAAATGAGAGAAGATTAATGAATAATGTTGTAAAAGTGCCTCTGGAGAAAAGTGACTGTTAAATTATAGAATTTGTATTAAATTAGAAAATCACCATTGTAATGCAAGCATCTGTGATGTGTGAAGGTGCGTTGATTTGAATTAGGGAAGAGCAAAGCTTTGGATGACCTTAGGTTTGTGGAGCATAGAATGAGGAAAGATAGATGGAAGGGACTAGGACAGCTAAATCCAGAGATGAGAAAACACGGAGATGATTTTAGGAGCATATCTGAAGGGATGGGGATTGGTGGTGTTTATAACAGTGAAAGTAGTTAGACTTGGAGACCAGAAGAGGTTGAAGTTCACTTTGAGTCAAATTAAAAATCTAAGGTACAAAGGGACTTGGAAGCCCTTGTGCAGGATTCCCAAAAGGTTAATTTGCAGGTTGAGTCAGTGGTGAGGAAGGCAAATGTGATGTTCGCATTCATTTCAAGAGGACTAGAACATAAAAGCAAGGATGTAATGTTGAGGCTTGATAAAACACTGGTGAGACCTCACTTGGAGTATTGTGAGCAGTTTCGGGCCCTTTATCAAAGGAATGATATGCTGACATTGGAGATGGATCAAAGGAGGTTCACAAAAATTATTCCAGGATTGAAAGGCTTGCAATATGAAGAGTATTTGATGGCTCTGGACTTGTATTCACTGGAATTCAGAAAGAGGGGTGACCTCATTGAAAACTATCGAATGTTGAAGTACTTCGATAGAATGGATGTGGAGAAAATGGTTTCTGTGGTGAGGAGTTTAAGACCAGAGAGAAGAACCTCAAAATAGAGGGGTGTCCTTTTTGTATGGAGCTGAGGAGGTATTTCATTAGCCAGTGAGTGGTGAACCTGTGAAATTCTTTGTCACAGGTGGCTGTGGAGGCCAAGTCATTGTGTATACTTAAGGTAGATTTTGATAGGTTTATGATTAGTGAGGGTATGAATGGATACCATGAGAAGGCAGGAGATTGAGGCTGAGAGGGAAATGGATCAGCCATGATGAAATGCTGGAGCAGACCCGATGGGCCAAATGGCCTAAATCTGCTCCCAGATCTAATAGTTTTATATACTACAACCTGGTTAAGCAGGGTGAATACTACCCAACTTCAACTACCCAAACCGTGAACAATTATGATATTTGAATTCTTTTCGGGGATGCTCTTTGTGTGATGTGGATTTCGCCCAAGCTGATTCACCATCTGGCTTAGCTGTTTTTCTGTCCTAGGTCCCCCTGAGAAAAGAAATGTGCCGTCTGTCCTGTTCAGCATGATTTGGGGTATACTTCTGCTCTGTTAGCAGCCCAAACTTACATTAGCTTTGTGGACAAAATGATCTTATACCCAAATATAAGACCATAAGACATAGGAGAATTAGGCCATCTAGCCCATTGAATCTGCTCTGCCATTCAGTCATGGCTGATCCTTCTTTTCTTCTTCCTCAACCCCAGTTCCTGGCCTTCTCCCTGTGAGCTTTGATGCCATGTCCAATCAAGGATCTATCAATTTCTGCCTTAAACACACCCAACGATCCAGCCTTCACATCTGCATGTGGGAACAAATTTGACAAATTCACCACCCTTTGACTGAAGAAATTTCTCCATATCTCTGTTTTGAAAGGGCACTCCTCTATCCTGAGGCTATGCCCTCTTATCCTAGTCTCTCCCACCACGGGAAACATCCTTTCCACATCTCCTCTGTCTAAGCCTTTCAATATTTGAAAAGTTTCAATGAGATCCTCCCTCATCCTTCTGAATTCCAGTGAGTACAGACCCAGAGCCATCAAACGTTCCTTGTATGATAAGCCTTTCATTCCTGGAATCATCCTTGTGAATCTCCTCTGGACCCTCTCCAATGACAGCACATCTTCTCTAAGATGTGGGGCCCAAAACTGTTCACATCAAATATGATCACATCAATCTGATTAACTGTAATGGACAATAATGAATTAATGGATGGAGACTGCACCTCAAGCATATGGTCAAATCTGGGGTGAGTTGACAGGAATGCGAGGGGAATAAATTGGAATTTGTGTAAATGGGTGCCTGATGGTTGGCGTGACTCCATGTGCCAAGGCATCTGTTTCTGTGCTGTATGACTCTTCCTGTATCCTTAATGACACAGGAGTTCAGCATGTAAGTGCAGAAGGCATGCATGAGGCATTTGCAACTGTACTTCAGAAAGAGTCATCAGTCAACTTAATTCTTAGCATGTGAACTCATGAAATAGCATTATGCACCAGGCAGAGCAAATTATAAAGCCCCGACCACATCATTTCTGCAGTGTTGAAGATTTTCACTCCAGAAATAGCCATGCTTTATACAAACCTTTCTGGTACAGCTACAATTTTGGTTTCTGGATGTGGAAAATTGCTTGAACATGTCTTAAGTTAAAAAGGACAAATCTCATCCAGCCATATAAAACCTATCAGCCTATTTTAAATTAGCAGCAAAGTAAAGGAGGAAATTATGGACAGCATTATCAAGAGGCACTTACTCATGAATAACTTATTCACTGTTGCCCATTTGAAGTTTGCCAAGGCCAATTGGCTCTAGACCTCATCAAATGTTTAATCCAAAGAAGGAAGAAAGTAAACTGAATTTTAGAAGTGAGTTGATTACCCTTGGATCAGCAGTGGTATCAAGAGGCAATATAACACAGAAGCCAAAAAAAAATCAAGAGGGAAACTCTGCAGAGGCTTGACACATTGCATTGAAGGAAGATGGTTTTGGTTGCTAAACATTAGCGCTTCAAGATTTTGCTATACAAGTAAGTTAAGGCAGTCCTGAAGTCAAAGAGCCATACAGTACAGAAATAGGCCATTCAGCCCACTGTGTTCATCCTAGCCATCAGGTATTTTCCCATAATAAGCCCTTTGCATGGTGCCGAGGTCTTATGTATCCATGACATAGTGTTTAAAGTGCTCATCTAAATACTCCTCAAAAGTCTGAAAACTCCAGCCTCCACAAATTTGTCATGCAGTTCATTCCAGATTTCAACCACTTTATGGATGAAAATAAATTCTTTAATTTCCTTCTGAATATTTATTGCCAAAAAGAGTGAGCAGTCTGAGTAACTCTACAAATCCTTTTTGACATCCACATGGTAATAAATTGGGGGGCATTATGGAATACTCTGCACATCTGTTTGGATGTGTGCAGCTCAAATAATACACAACAGGAGCGACAACATCCAGGATAAAAGAGTCTATTTAATTTGTATCTCATCCACCTCATGCTAAATTCATCCACTTCTGACTTGGCAGACTAGAGCTCTAACACATGGCATCAATAAAATGAGCTTCAGCTAGTCTCTGAGGCACCTCCCAAACTGGCAAACTGTATCATCCAAGGACAAGGGGAGCAGGTGCAAGGGAAAATCACTACCTTCACGTTCTGCTCTGACTTACGTGTTCCTTCATCGCTGCAGGTCAAAACTGTTGTACTCTCTTCCTAGCAGGAAAATGGGATATACTTTCATCATATGGACACTAATGGCTTGGGAGGTTGCATCAAAACCAGTTTCTTAGGCATTTTAAGGACAGGCACTAACTGCCGACCTTCACAATAACACCCATAACTTACAAGTGAATTAAAATTAGTTCTTCTTTCTGGAAAAATCTGGCCCATTACTTCAAAGTGGACCTGCCCATTAGGACAAAGGAGTACAGCTTTAAACCAGTAGGACATAGCTTTGGCATTGAGTCAGGAAGTAGTTCTTCATGCAGAGTGAGATCAATAACTGATGTGGACATTTGGGTTGAGTAGTAGTGGCAAAAACTCACAGAGTTGTCTTTAAAACAGTTGGATGTCAGGGCAGAGCCATATAGGTCTTTCTTGATGGATGAGCTAAGAAGCATTGAGTGGCCTTTCTCATCTGTCTTGTGATTATTGCCGGTAAAGTCTTAAAGTAAAGCTCGATCCCATTCAGTCTCCTTCTCATTCTCATGTTATCTCTCCTCCGAGAGACTCCAAGGTACTGTCCGCCAAGTTTTTATGAGGCGTTTCTGCTAATCTTTAATGTGGTCAAAGGAGACTGTATGCATGTGACATATGAGTCAATATCAAGTCAAGCAAGTGAAGTGCTCTCCTACGAGTAACAGTACATCTTAGTTAACTTTTGTTAACATGCCAATGGATGTTTGACTGTGTCTTTAATAAGGAAGAGCATCAAATATTGTACGGGGTGAAGGGGATAGAAGTATGTGGAAATATTTAAAACAAATAATTCATAAATATCAGTAAATAAACAGTACTTTCATGCAATGTAGATGATTCTGCATATGAATATTATTGCTGACTACTCACTATCATTTTTCTGCATTGCTTTATGACTTGGAATAAATGTTTTTTTGAGAAGATCCAGATTGCTGAACTGAAAGTACCAAACAATGTCAGTGCTCTTAATAAAATAATTCATTCAGTGCTGCAATCTCAAAAATGGACAGTTTATTTTAAATGACAATGAAAGCAGCTCAGGTTAGTTGCAATATTTAGTGACACAACAGGAAAGAAAGAAAAAATGTAGAGAAAAGAGTGGATAAAATATTTACAAACATGAGAAAATCTGCAGATGCTGGAAATCCAAAGCAATTCTTTTTTGGATTGTATTGCTGGAGGAAATCAGCAGGTCAAGCAGCATCTTTGGAAAAGAGTAAACAGTTAATGTTTCGGGCCGAGACCCTTCCTCTATTTCCCACCCTGACCTTTTACCTCTTCTCAGCTGCCAACTCCCCTGGGTACCCTCCTCCTTCCCTTTCTCCTATACTCCACTGTCCTCTCCTATCAGATTCCTTCTTCTCCAGCCTTTGACCTTTCCATCCACTTAGATTCACCTATCACCTTGCAGCTGCCTCCTTCCAGTCTCTCCACTTTCTTATTGTGGCATCTTCCACCCCCCCCCCCCCCCCATCAGTCCTGAAGAAGGGTCTGGCCCAAAATCTCAACTGTTTGCTCTTTTCTATAAATGCTGGCTGAGCTGCTGAGTTCCTCTAGCACTCTGGGTGAGAAAAAATATAAATTGTAATCGTCCTTCACTACCTGAAGTTACCCAGAACTTTATAGTTAATGAATTATTCCTGAAGGGTGAAACAATTTACACTCGTTAAGGATTTATAACAAGCAATTTTTATACAAACAATTTGTAAAATAACAAGATAATCTGTGGCAATTATATTAGTTGAGAGATCAGTGCTGGCCAGAAACTAAATTAAGGATTAAAGCAAACTCAAATTTTGCCCTAAATAGCTCCAATCAGGCTGTTAGAATGGAGGTTAGATTCCAGTCACAGACACTAAATGGGACATACTCTAGTGCATGAACAGAATACCCTGCTTTCAAAATTAGTTTCTTTGGACCAGAAACTTCCATGAGTGGCAAGCTGCCTGCACTCAAAAGAAATTTAGGGAGTTAGGTAGAAAACTGAAAAGCAAGATCTCTAGGGTAAGAGTCTCGGTCTTTGTGTGAAGCCAGGGGATAAATAAGACCATAAAACAGAGGAGCAGAATTAGGCCATTTGGACCATTGAGTCTGCTCCACCATTCAATCGTGGCTGATCCTTTTCTCCCCTCCTCAGCCTCACTCCCCAGTTGTCTCCCCATAACCTTTGATGCCATGTCCAATCAAGAACCTATCAATCTCTGCCTTAAATACACCCAATGACCTAGCCTCCACAGCTGCATGTGGTAACAAATTCAGCACCTTCAAACTGAAAAAATTTCTCTGTGTCTCTGTTTTAAATGGACCCCCCCCCCATCCTAAGGCTGTGCCCTCTTGTCCTAGACTCTCCCACCATGGGAAACATCCTTTTTTCTATCCCGAATGAGGACTTCATGTCAGTAATTACTAGGAAGAAGGCTGATGAGTCAGAAGGTGCTTCCTGAAAGCCTGGAACATGTGCATATCAGGACAGAGGCTGGATTAGAGATACTGAGGCACATTAATGTGGACAAATTCCTCGTGCCTGATTAAATCTATTCCAGGGTGTTATGATGCTATGTGTATGTGATGAATGTGATGCTGCTGCAAGTGATCTTTTTGAATCTGCCAAGCATACACCTGCACATTTGATATAAACTCAACTTTGATTTTGACTCAAAATCAAGGGAGGAGATTGCTGGGGCTCTGGAGATTTTTGTATCAACTTGGTGAGGTACTGAAAGACTGTTAATGTTGCTTCTGTATTTAAGAAGGGTGGTAGGGATAAGCCAGGAGACTGAAGGCCAGCCAGCCTTAAATCAACAGGAAAATAAGTAATTTGAGATGGGATTTATGATTACCTGGACAGGCAGCAACTGGTTCAGAGGAGTCCAAGCAACATGTACACAATGCTGGAGGAACTCAGCAGGCCACGCAACATCTATGGAAAAGAGACCCTTCTTCAAAACGGTAAGTTGAAAGGTCTCGAACCGAAATGTCAACTATACTTTTTTCCATAGATGCTGCCTAGCCTGTTGAGTTCCTCCAGCAATTTGTGTGTGTTACTTGGATTTCCAGCATCTGCAGATTTTCTCTTGCTTGTAGGAGGAGTCTACAAGGCTTCAAAATACTGTTCCTGCCTCACAAATCTGATTAAAATTATCTGAGGAGACCACAAGGAAAAACAAAGACAAGGTGGTAGTTGTGATAATACATGGAGCTGAGCAAGGTTTTTGAGAAGGTCCCATACGGTATGCTGGTTCAGAAAGTTTGTGTACATGAGATCTAATGTATTTTGACAAAATGGTGCACAATTGACTTAGCAATAAGATGTTGAGGGTTATTTTTCTGACTTGAAATTTGTAACCAGTGTTGTACCGCTGGGAATAACTCTGGGTCCTTTGCTGTTTGTCATGTGGCTTAAGGATACCTATGGGCAAAGACAAACTTGGCAGAGAGTGGCAGATGGAATCTAATCCAGACAAGTGCGATGAAATGCATTCTGGGTCATCTAATAGCTGCCAAACTTGTACACTAAATGTCAGGAATCTTAGAAGTGCTTTTTATAGAGGGACCTTGGGGTGTAAATTCATAACTCCTTGAAAATTGTCATGCAGGTGGATAATGTATTTTGTTTGCCTTCATAGGCAGAGATATTGAGTACTGGAGTCTGAACATCATGTTGCATTTGTGCAAAATATTGGTTAGGATACTTTTGCAATATTGTGTGCCTTTCTGGTCATCACAAAATAGAAGGGATGTGATGGTATGAGAAAGTACTGCAGAGATTTACCAGGATTGTGCCTGAAGTGGGAAGTTTCAGTCCAAGAAGGTATTGGACAGGCTGGAATTGTTCTCACTAACATGCAGGAGGCTGATGACTGACCTCATAGACGTATATAAAATTATGAGGGGCAGTGCTAGTCAGTCTTTTAACAATGGTGTGGAAGTCTAAAGCAAGAGGACATTTAAAAGAAGAAGAAAATATTTAAGGGAGATAAGAGAATGGTCACCTGGAACAAGTTTTCAGAAAAGGTGGCGGAGGCAAGTATAATCACAATATTTAAGAAGCATTTAGATGGGTACATGGATAGAAAAAGAATGTATTTTACTGCTATCTGATATGTGCTTTGTGCTGAGTATGATTGTTGGTACTGTGTTTTGCACCTTGGCCTCAGAGTAATGCTGTTTTGTTTGGCTGGATTCATGGGTATTCATGTATGGTTGAATGACAATTAAACCTGAACTGAACTTAAAGACAAATGGATATGGACTAAAGGAAGGAAACTGGAATTAGCTTTGTCGGCATTTTGGTTGGCATGGCCAACTTTTTCCATTCTGTACAACTCTGACATAAAACCCTTTCATAGATCAAAGTTTCCTAATACATTTGTAAATATCAATCGCCCACGCTAATCAGTCAAGATTACTGCCTGATTATCAAAACTCCAGGAAAGGATGAGGCATTGTACACCCCTTTCAGTTACATTTCATCTCTACCCAGAAGCAACAGAGAACTGCTCAATGTATTCTTTGAATATCTTCTAAGAAGATCTTCTGTTTGTTCTGGTTTTTGATTACACTTCCCAATTTCACTTTGATGCCTTTTTTATATAGATATCTAGCTAGGAAACAATATTTTGCATGTGAGGTATTTTATAAATGTGCGCTTAGCTTTTTCAAAATAGTAGCAAATTTCCAAGTGAACTGGGAATCTTGGAATTTTTGAAAGGATAAAGTACACCTTTTGTCTTATTTGGTTCACACCTTTCATCATGCTGTTCCAGCCAATGTCTGGGTTGTGACCCTGTGGTGCTTGGAAACAAGAAATTACTTCTGCACACTTGTGAATTTATTTGATGTTGCACCATCTAGCAGAGGTATAATTATGTGCAAAATGTGTACTACTATTGTAATGCTGTTGCTATCACAAGCTGCCAAAGAGTCACAAGGTGGTAAACCAGTCTGGACAACAACTAATCCAGAAGGAAGATTTTGTTTTTCCCCAGGAACAGCAACCACATTTGAAAAGTCCAATATTTCAAGACTGCAACAATTATAACTATTTTGACAAAATATAAGAACACAGCAATTATACTTTCAAGTTTTACAAATTCAGTAAAGTTCAATCACAATTAAAAATATTTGTGACATTCTTCTTAGAAGTAGTACACAGTTAAATAAAAAGTCATATAAGTAATGTGAATTGACCTACAGCCAAAGTTCTGTGTAAAAGTATGAGGAGCTGGCTCTATGACAAGGTAATCACTGCAATCGCAAGCCTGCAATGTTCAGATTCAATTTTCAACATTAGTAAGCAGCATTTTGACAAACTAGGCTCACAGCCTGGTGACACATTGGTGGGGTCTGAAATCAACAACACTGCAATTCAATTGCACTTTTAGTATATAAGAGCAGGGTGTTTTAGGGGGTTCTTTGCAACACCCTATACTTTTGAAAACAGAATAGAGGGGAATATTTTCTTGCTCCAAACAGAAGTCTACATTTTTGGGTGTTTGTTATTATTATTTGGCTGCATAAGTGTGATGTGTTCTGACAATGCAACACGTACAAAATGCTGGAGGAACTCAGCAGGTCGGGCTGCATCTATGGAAAAGAGTAAACAACTAACTGCCTTCTTGGGTCGAGACTCTTCTTCAAGACTGAGATGGAAGGGAGAAGGTGCCGGAATAAAAAAGTGGGGACAAGGAAAGGAGGCTAGCAGGAAGATAATAGGTGAAGCCAGGTAGGTGGGAAAGGTCAATGGCTGGAGAAGAATTAATCTGATAGGAGAAGAGAGTGGACCATAGGAGAAAGGGTAGGAGGAGGGGACCCAGGGAGAAGTAATAGGCAGGTGAGGGGTGAAAGGTCAGAGTTTAGGATAGAGGAAGAGGGGAGGGAGATTTGTTCATTGGAAAGAGAAATTGATATTCACACCATCAGGTTAGAGGGTACCCTGACGGAATATAAGGTGTTGCTTCTCTGGCCTGAGGATGGCCTTCTCTTGGCACACGAGGAGGCCCTGGGTTGACAAATGGAAGGCAAATGCAATGTTGTATTTATTTCAAGAGGAATAGAATATAAAAGCAAGAAGATAATGCTGAGCCTTTATAAGATACTAGTCAGGCTGCACTTAAAGTATTGTGAACAGTTTTTGGCCCCGTATCTCAGAAGGGATGTGCTGACCTTGGAGAGAGTCCAGAGGAAATTTACGAGGATGATTCCCAGAATGAAGGGGTTAACGTATGAGTAGTATTTGGCAGCTTTGAGCCTGTACTCACTGGAATTTAGAAGAATACGGGGGATCTCATTGAAACCTACTGAATGTTGAAAGGACTAGAAAGGATGGATGAGGAGAGGATGATTCTGGAGTGGGGGTATCCAGAACTAGAGGGCACAGCTTCAAAATTAAAGGTGACCCTTTAGAACAGAGGTAAAGAGGAAGTTTTTTTAGCCAGAGAGTCATATATCTGTGGAATGCTCTGCCACAGACTGTGGTAGAGGTCAAGTCTGGCATGTATTTAAGGCAGAAGTTGATCATTTCCTGATCGGTCAGGGCATCAAAGGATATGGCGGGAAGGCAAGTGTATGGGGTTGAGTGGGATCTGGGATCAGCTATGATGATACAGCTGAGCAGATTCAATGGGCTGAATGGCCTAATTTTGCTCCTATGTCTTATGGTCTTGTGGACACCTGGGAATGGGAATGGGTATTGGCATTAAAATGTTAGGCCACAGGGAAGTCTTGCTCATGGCTGACAATGCTCAGATAGGTCTTTGTTTGCTTATATGAAATACTGAAGATTGTATGCAGATGTATTCTGAGACAGCATAAAACCTGTTCAAACCACTGCCAGGTAACTGAGACCCCATTAACCCAGTCACCATAATGACAGCTTACATGTAGCAACAAGAGATGTAGCAAAGGTTTTTTTTTCAAACAATGGAAATAGTTTAATACTTTATAACATTATAGTTATCTTTGTTTTTGGATGATACGCTATAAAGCACATTTCTCTGTGCTGAGTCTACTGTAAATGAACTAGATGGTGGACACTAACCTTTAGAAATGTAGAACATATGTTGTAAAGAGAATGCATAGATTCCGATTCATTTGTAAATACAGGCTTTGTAAGATGCTGAAAAAGATTTTCTGAACAGATTTAGTAATGAATGAGAATGTGTGGTTCCCATGGTTAGCACAGTGGGATCCATTGTATTGTGACACAAAGACTATTTTCTCTCTCTCATATGCATCAGACATTCCATCACCACCCAACAAACCATTCCTTTGCATCCTGAGAACTCATTTAAAATAACCTCATGCCGTTGTTTTTGAGCTGACATGTATCTCTGTAAAATGTAACAAAGGAGAATGAAACTTCTTTGCAATTTTTCATATTTCTGGATAGACTCCCATTTTAAAAATTCCAAGGATTTTGGCAATCAGTTCAAACTCCACATCTTGTCAATTCCTGTTCACTATTCCCAACTTCATGAAATATTTTCTGTCGTCAAGCTCATTTAATTTACTCCAGTGAGAGCAAATGGTTAATTTAATTGAATTCTTGATTACGCTGATATGCAGCCACTAACTTCATAGAAAATCATGAGGTAGGGAAACAAAATAAAATAGCCAAACTGCACTTACGTTATTTTTACTTTTTATTTATTCAACAATCAGCTACAGCGAATGAAGGGAAAGCTTCCGTACTGCCATTTGGCTGTTTCTGATAACATCCAAAATTCGAGGAATTTTAAATGGGCTAAGCAGTGAGTGTGGCAAGGATGAGTGGCAAGTTTGCTGATGGAAAGTCTAAGCTTTTAGCCTTGGGCATGGGTGGAAGCAGTGTCAGAATTCAGGATCAGAATCAAGGTTAATTTGAAATTTGAAAATTAACATGAAATTTGTTGTTTCGTGGCAGCAGTAGTTTGCAATACATAATAATAAAAACTACAAATTACAATATATATAAATTATAAGCAATTAAATTAAGTAAGAAGTGCAAAAAGAGAGGCAGAAATACTAAGCAACACACACAAAATGCTGGAGGAAGGTTTCGGCCTGAAACATCATCAATACTCTTTTCCATAGATGCCACCTGTCCTGCTGGGCTCCCCCAGCATTTTGTGTGTGTTGCTCGGATTTCCAGCATTTGCAGTTTTCTGTGGTTTGTGATTGGAAATA
This sequence comes from Hypanus sabinus, assembly GCF_030144855.1. NCBI lineage: Eukaryota > Metazoa > Chordata > Chondrichthyes > Myliobatiformes > Dasyatidae > Hypanus > Hypanus sabinus. The sequence goes on along the minus strand of NC_082716.1, from coordinate 39,373,625 downwards.
ATAGAGAAGTAGTGTTCATGGGTTCATTGTCCATTCAGAAATCCGATGGCAGGGTGGGGGGGGGGGGGGGGAGTAGAAGCTGTTCCTGAAATGTTGAGTGTGTGCCTGCAAGCTCCTGTACCTCCTCCTTAATGGTAGCAATGAGAAGAGGGCATTCCTGGATGATACGTAGCTTTAATGATTGATGCCACCTTTTTAAGCCATGTTGTTTGAAGGTGTCTTGGATGCTGGGTAGGCCACTGCCCATGATGGAGCTGGCAGAGTTTATAACTGGTACATTTAAGAGGTCTGATGATAATAGATATTGAAAGCATTTTTTTTGTAACAACAAATACAGCAGGTGTGACTCCCACCTCCAACCTGCTACTGATGATGCAAAGTTGGATTTGGTACAAGTGTACAGTCAGTGACATGTGCAAACATTACTGGGAAGGTCAAATAATGAAATTGTGACTGGGAGATGTCACTAGGCTTTCTTAAAAGCACAGGATGGCCTTTTGCGTTGAAACAAGAACTTTAAAAAAATATAATTTTAAAGAGATAGAAAGCCTCTTCTAGAACCTGTGCACTCTGTGAAGCTGACACTGAGCACAGACTCTTCTTGTCCCTCAAGACCATCTCTTCAGTCAAGAACGCACAGCAGTGTCTCCATTTCCTGTGGAGATGGGGTGAGAAAGGATCCCCCTCTCCAATTCTAACCAATTTTTACAGGAGCACCATTGAGAGTATCCTGACCAGTTGCATCACTATCTTGTATGGGAATTGCAGGGCATCTGACTGCAAGTCCCTACATTGGACTGAGAGGATCATTTGAGTCTTCCTTCAACCCAGCAGAGATATTTATCAGGAGTACTGTGTACGTAGGACACCTAGCATTGCCAATGATCCCTCCCAAATGTACAACAATATCTTTGTCACCCTCCCCCCACCATTAGGCAGGAGGTACCATAACTGTTAGGATGGGAAACAGCTTCTTCCCCCAGGCTGTAAGACCACTAAACTCCTTGCCACCACACACGTCTCATCATGTATGGAGAGTCATAAGCATTATATTGTTTACTTATAAATTTGTGTCATAAATGCACTTATTATCTGTTAACTTATTTGTGGTAAAATTACTTTACATGATGTGTGTAAATTACTTTATGTGATGTGTGTGTGAGTTATATGTACTGTGCTGTTCACCTTGGTCTGGAGGAAAGTTAGCAATACACATAAAATGCTGGAGGAACTCAGCAAGCCAGGCAGCATCTATGGAAAAAAAGTACAATCGACATTTCAGGCTGAAACCCTTTTGCAGGACTGTTCTTTTGTTTGGCGGTATACATGCATACAGTTCAGTGACGAATAAACTGAACTTACGCTTTGGGAATAAAGAAACCCCACAATCTGAACCCATTAGGTCATTTGGTCCATTGAGTCTGCTACATCATTTGATCATAGCTGATTTATTTTCCATCAAAAACCTTTCCTCCTAACATTTCCCTGTAACCCTTGACTCAAATCAAGTCAAGTCACTTTTTATTGTCATTTCAACCATAACTGCTGGTACAGTACACAGTAAAAATGAGACAATGTTTTTCAAGACCATGGTGCTACAAGAAACAATACAAAAACTATACTGAACTACATAAAACAACACAAAAAAAAAACTACACTAGACTACAGACCTACCCAGGTCTGCATAAAGTGTACAAAACAGTGCAGGCATTACAATAAATAATAAACAAGACAATAGGCACAGTAGAGGGCAGTAAGTTGGTGTCAGTCCAGGCTCTGGGTATTGAGGAGTCTGATGGCTTGGAGGAAGAAACTGTTACAAACGCTGGTCGAGAAAGCCCAAATGCTTTGGTGCCTTTTGCCAGATGGCAAGAGGGAGAAGAGTTTGTATGAGGGGTGTGTGGGGTCTTTCATAATGCTGTTTGCTTTGTGGATGCAGTGTGTGGTGTAAATGTCTGTAATGGCGGGAAGAGAAACCCCGATGAACTTCTCAGCTGACCTCACTATCCTAATCAAGAGCCTGTCACCCTCCGCTTTAAACATACCCGATGACCTGGCCTTCATGATCATCTGTAGCAATGAACTCCATAGATTTGGATACAAGTATTCTTCTTCAACATTGTTTCAGAGAGATGTCCTCTCCCACCGCTGGTATCATTGCTCCTGGGATGATTTTCATTAACCTTCTCTGGACTCTCTCCAATACCAGAACATCCTTTCTTAATTATTGGGCCTAAAACTGCTTACAGTACTCTAAATGTGGCTTGACCAATAGCTTAAAAGTTTCAATGTTACGCCCTGCTTTTATATTCTAGTCCCCTTGAAATGAATGTTAACATTGCATTTAATTTCTTTACTACTGTTACGAAATTCCCATAACTGGATCACTTACCAGCAAAGATAGAGAGGTCAGTTGAAGTCTGATGGTACTATTTTTAAAAGTCTTTATTTATAAAGGGGCACAAAAATAAGATTAATACAGACATTCAGATAAAATACGTCGTCAATACTCAATCTAAAAACGTGGGTATAATAATAATCATCAATTAAGCAATAGCTCTATCGTTTGTCTAGGGGATATTGTCTTGTCCGATGGAAAGATAAAAGTCACTGTCCTTTCAAGCTGCAGCTCTTTGGGTTTAAGAGAGACGGTTTTAAACTGGCCCGGGTCTTTTATGAGGCCAATCCGTTGAGTTGGATCCCCGTTGTTAGTTCCAAGTCGTTTTCCGTGGTACCAGCCACCAGCCCCCAGGCAAGGGAACCGAACGCACGTGGCTTCCTTCAAATGGCTTCCCGCTATTACGGGATCACTAGCGTTTCTTCTGGTGCATCTGTTGGGCTGTCGCTACAGCCCCCCTTTTATCTTAACTCGCTGGGTAGTAGATGTCAATCAGGTTGGGGTGATGCAATCTCTCTCTCAACCAGCTCACTTTGCCCGAGGGCTTGCACGTAGCATAGTCCCCAATCCACAATCGTTGTCTCCAGGAGACAATGGCCATGTCTCTCTCTCTCATTTCCTGGGTCCTCTGACCCAACCCAATAATGCTCTTGTGATTCTCACAAAGGAGGGGGCTACCCCACACCCTTCGGCCCCTCAGAGCTGTGGTACATTCATAACACTACCAACACATGTGCAGGTTAACCGTAAGAAATCTTGTTCCAGGACTCCCAAGTCCCATTGCACCTCTGATTTCTGAATTCTCTCCCCATTTAGTCTATACCTTTATTATTTCTACTGAAGTGCGTGACCATACACTTCCCTACTCTATTAGAATTGCTGTGGATCCACCTACTGTGAGACCCTAACCTCCCAATGTCAAAAAATTTCTTTGCTTCTTTTAGTTGAGGCTATCTGAGATATCACATGATATGTATTTACCATAGGGAGTCAGTGAACTGAATCTGGCATGCTTCTCAACTTTTGCATCTCCTTCCTTACTCTAGGAAATATTTTATGAGAATTGTTATTAAATACTCTCTTAACATTAGCAACTCACACAAAACGCTGGAAGAACTCAGCAGGCCAGGCAGCAACTATGGTAAAAAGTACAGTCAACATTTCAGGCTGAAGCCCTTCAGCAGGACAATCCCCTTCCTGTTGAATGACCCAACGGTTTCTGAATCGTACTTTCTCATCTCTGGTAAGTGTACTCTGAGCTCCCTATAAGGTTGTGATATAACTTCTGAGCTGCCCAGAACTGAACACAATATTCCAGTTGAGGAATTACCAATATCATAGAAGGTTTATCATGCACTTCTCTCTTGTATTTGTTTTTCTAATGCCCTGTTCTTGGACTTTGTGAACGTGGTACTAGACTATGTCATGGCCCCATCTGGCATTTCCCCATCTTGCTGTTACCTCCTTAATTGGGCCTTAATACCCTCGTCTGATTTCCAATCATCCCCAGTTCCATTAATCACAGCACACCAGGTTCCCAGTGGTAAAACCCGGGCATCACAGCCAGGCTTTGCCAGTTCGTTGGTCAGCTCTAGTGTGGGTAAACCTTGTTTCCTGATTCCTTAGGACTGGCAGTTCTAAGCTCTGCATCATTTCCTAGACACTCTACATAAACCTTGTCTCTGTGTAAGGACTCTCCTGGATACCGATTCCCCGTTCGCAATGGTGCTAACGCCTCACGACTCCGCCTCCGTGCCTGTGTCCTGCACTTGGGTTTGTCCTCAGCCTCGTCCTTGCAACAGACTGTGAGTATACAGCTGATAGATTAAGTTAATGTATTGCAAATCTTATTGTGATTAATGAAACTACTGTAGTGATGAAAAGGGAGAGGTAATGCTACATCCATGGAATAAATATTGAGAATAGCTTCTTGAGCATGAGTTGAAATCAACACTGGAAGCACGTGACAGAGCAGTTAGCAAAGTGAATAGATGCCAATTTCTGGTGATGCAGCAGTTAGTGCTGCTATGCACAGCTCTGTTGACCTTGGGTGATCACAACCTTAGTGCAGCCTTTGTGCTCTTTGCCCAGCTCCCCCTGGTTGCTCTAGTTCCCTTTCCCAAAGATTTGCTGGTTGATGAAATAACCACTGTAAATGAGCTTTAGTGTGGGTGGAAGGGAAGAGAAATGGAGAGGTGTTGAGGGACATGTGAGAGTGGATAATTTACCTGTAAATAAGTGGGAACTTGCAAATAGTCCGATATGCACTCTTTGAAAGGAAGTAAAAAACTACACTTGCGTGAATCCCTGCAGCATCTAATGATCTTTGTCTTGGACGCTAACATTAGAACATCTTTCAAGGAGTGAGGCTCCTTGGTGTACATGGCAGGGTATTGAAAATCTGGGCCAAATAATTGATTGGCCTGTTCAAGGACATCTTCAATCTCTCCCTGTTGCAGTTGGAGGTCCTGCCTGCATCAGTCAAGTTGGTGACCAAGAAGAACAAGATGAGCTTCCTCACTGACTGTTGCCCCGTAGCATTCACATCGACTGTGACGAAGTGCTTTGAAATGTTGGTCATGGCCAAAATCAACTCCTGCCTAATTAAGGACCTGGACCCACTGCAATTTGCATACCACCGCAACAGGCCTACAGTGAATGCTATCTCACTGGTTCTCTATTTGGCTGCTGTTTATAGATTACAGCTCAGTATTCCACATCATCTTCCTCTCAGTGCTAATCACACACTTCAAAATCTGGGTCTCTATACCTCCCTCTGCAACTGGATCCTTGGTTTGCTCAAGGGACTACTGTCAGTGTGGATTAGAAATAATATCCCTTCCTCGCTGATAATCAACATAGGAGCACCTCAAGTTATCCCACTGCTCTACTCTCTCTATGCTCATGACTGTGTGGCTAGGTACAGCTCAAATACCATCCATAAATTTGCTGATGACACAACTGTTGTTGGCAGAATCTCAGATGGTGAAGACTAAGATAGATAGATTGGTGGGTTGAGTAGTGTCACAGCATTAACCTCGCGCTCGACATTAGTAAGACCAAGGAATTGATTGTGGACTTCAGGAAGGGGGAAGTCGAGGGAACACACACCAGTCCTCATCAAGAGGTCAGCATTGGGAAGTATAAGCAGCTTCAACTTCCTGGGCAAAAACATTATGCAATCATGAACAAGGCATGCCAGCATCTATACTTCATGAGGAATCTGAGGGGATTCAGTATGTCACTGATGCACCATCAATAACTCTCGGAGATGGGAAGCAAAAGATAGGCTTTTATTAGCTGCAAGAAACGACCACATAATATCCTGGAGACTGGGGGGGAGGGGAGGGGAAGCAGTGCCTCTAACAGCCTTTATACAGGGGTCTGTGGGAGGAGCCACAGGAGCAGTCAGCAGAGGGGTGTGTCGAGACAGGTATACATAGTTTACTACATTCACCCCCCTTTGTTTTAAAAGAAAGTCCCCATGGGGTGAAGTTTCTTACAAGTATATTTACAGGTTAAGTCTATCAGGCAGTTGAGGCTGTCGCTGTGATCTACGTAGCACCGGTGGTGATTGCACCAGTGCCGGTGGTTGTGCTGGCTCCGGCCTGACTTGAGGTGCCAGCCCGTTAAGCGTCAGTAATCCCTCATGTGTGTGCGAGGCGCCTGGTATGGGAGTGTCGTGAGAAGTCTGTGTAGGGCTTGGTGTGCGTGGTGTCTCGTGGGTATACACCTCGGTGGGTACGGGGTTCATAGTCACTGTGGAGTGTTCGGGGTAGGGGTCTGGTGCTCCTGCGGGCGCCAGGTCGCGGACGGAGACCATGTCCTCCCGTCCATCAGGTAAGACCACGTAGGCATACTGGGGGTTCGCATGAAGTAGGTGAACCCTCTCGACCATCGGGGAGTATTTATTGCTCCTCGCATGTTTCTGGAGCAGCACTGGCCCCAGGGACATCAGCCAAACCGGTAGGGTAGTCCCAGTAGCAGACTTCCTGGGAAAAGAAAAGAGTTGCTCATGAGGGGTGGCATTGGTGGATGTGCATAACAGGGAACGGATGGGGTGGAGTGCCTCGGGGAGGACTTCCTGCCAGCGAGAGACCGGCAATCCCTTTGACTTAAGGGCTAAGAGTGTGGCCTTCCACAACGTGGCATTCTCCCTCTCCACCTGTCCATTTCCCCGGGGATTATAACTCGTGGTCCTACTAGTAGCAATACCCCTAGCCAGCAGGTACTGGTGCAGCTCGTCACTCATAAACGAGGACCCTCTGTGGATATAGCAGGGATATCTGAATAGAGTGAAGAGCTGGCGCAGGGCTCTTATGACGGATGTGGCAGTGGTATCAGAGCAGGGGATGGCAAAAGGGAACCGCGAGTACTCGTCAACTATGTTGAGAAAGTAGACATTGCGGTCGGTGGAGGGAAGGGGCCCCTTAAAGTTGACACTCAGTCGCTCAAGGGGCGGGTGGCCTTGATAAGTTGTGCCTTTTCAGGACGGTAGAAGTGCGGTTTGCACTCAGCGCAGACTTGGCAGTCCCTGGTCATCGTCCTGATGTCCTCAAGGGAGTACGGCAGGTTCCGGGCTTTCACGAAATGGTAAAATCAGGTGACCCCCGGGTGGCAAAGATCTGCGTGGAGGGAGTATAGCTGGTCAAGATGCGCGCTGGCACACGCTCCCCAGGATAGGGCATCAGGGGGCTCATTGAGCCTTCCAGGCCGGTACAGGATATCATAGTTGTAGGTGGAGAGTTCCATTCTCCACCGCAAAATTTTACCATTTTTGATTTTGCCCCGCTGTTGGTTGCTAAACATGAACGCAACTGAGCGCTGGTCGGTCAGCAAGGTGAACCTTTTGCCGGTGAGATAGTGCCTCCAGTGCCTAATAGCTTCCACTATGGCCTGGGCTTCTTTCTCCACCGCGGAGTGCTGAATTTCAGGGCCCTGAAGGGTACAAGAGAAGAATACTACTGGCCTGCCTGCCTGATTGAGGGTAGCGGCCAGAGCGAAATCGGAGGCGTCACTCTCTACTTGGAAGGGAATGGTCTCGTCCACCGCATGCATCGTTGCTTTGGCAATGTCCCCTTTAATGTGGCTGAAGGCTGCGCGGGCCTCGGCTGAGAGGGGAAATGTGGTGGACTTGACCAGGGGGTGGGCCTTGTCTGCAAAGTGAGGGACCTATTGGGTGTAATAGGAAAAGAAGCCCAGGCACCATCTGAGGGCTCTGAGGGTGGTGGGGAGTTCTAACAGGGGGTGCACACGGTCGGGGTCAGGGCCAGAGACCCCGTTCTCCACGACATACCCAAGGATAGCAAGTTGGGTAGTTCCAAACACACACTCGTCCCTGTTATAGGTGAGGTTAAGAGCTCTGGCTGCTTGGAAAAATCGTTGGAGGTTGGTGTCATGATCCTGCCAGTTGTGACCACAGCTGATGATGTTATCCAGATATGGGAACGTGGCCTTCAGTTGGCACTGGTCCACCATCTGGTCCATTTCCCTCTGGAAGACAGAGACACTGTTCATGACACCGAAGGGGACGCACAGGAAGTGATAGAGCCTGCTGCCCGCCTCGAAGGCAGTGTAAGGGTGGTCCTCTGGGTGGATGGGGAGCTGAGGGTAAGCAGATTTCAGGTCTATGGTCGAGTACACCTTGTACTGAGATATCTGATTGACCATATCCACAATGCGGGGTAGGGGGTACGTGTCAAGCTGCGTGAACCTATTGATGTCTGGCTATAGTCCATGACCATCCTATTTTTCTGCCCGGTCCGAACAACAACCACCTGGGCCCTCCAAGGACTTGTGCTTGGCTCAATGATCTCCTCCCTGTGCAGCCGCTGCACCTCTGACTTAATGAAGGCCCTGTCCCCCGCGCTGTACGTCCTGCTTTTAGTTGCCACAGGTTTACAGTTGGGGGTCAGGTTGGCGAACAGCGGTGGGGGAGGGATTTTGAGGGTGGAGAGGCTGCAAGTGGTGTCAGTAGCGTGGCTGTTGGCATGGTGTTGGGTTGGATGTGTGGGTCGGTGTGTGTGTGTGTGGTCAGTAGTGGGGTATATGATGAAGCCCCACAAAACTGAGGATTTCTGACAGTGATTGGTGGGAGGGGCCCGTCATACTCCAGTGTCACACTTTTCAGGTGGCTCTGGAAGTTGAGCCCCAATAGCATAGGGGCACACAGTTGAGGCATGACCAGTAACGCAAAGTTCCGATATTCTGTGCCCTGTCGCTAATGTCGACACCAATGTCGCTACACAACCCACCCAGATGTCTGTGGAATGTGACCCAGAAGCCATGGTGACCCTCTGACGTACCGGCCGTGTCACGAGTCCACAGCGTTGCACTGTGTCCGGGTCAATAAAACTCTCAGTGCTGCCCGTGTCAAACAGGCAGCTAGTCCTGTGCCCCTCCACCAGGATGTCCATCATTGACCTTGCAAGCTGGTGTGGAGTGCTTCGGTGGAGGGTTACGGAGGCCAGAGTTGCATCGCCATCTTGGTGTCCGGTAAGCACCCGTGGGTCGGAGGCGGGGCGAGGTGGCGCCGACAGAGATGCCGCCCCCATGCCTCGCACGCGGCGCTGCTCGATCCCGCTTGTGGTTTGGACTGACAGGCCTTGGCGAAGTGGCCCTTCTTTCCGCAGCTGGAGCAGGTAGCTTCTCGGGCCGGGCAGCGTTTTTGGGGATGTTTTTTGAGTCCGCAGAAGTAACACTGTATGGACTTGTGACTGGCAGCAGCCGTGGTCGATTTGCCAGTGGGTGGCGGGGTCTGCAGCGTCCACGGGGCCAGTGGGAGATCACGCGGCTGGACAGCGTCAGCGTTGTGCAGAGCAGCCTCCAGTGTATCGGCCAGATCGATCGCCGACTGTAAGGTAAGATTGGTGTTTTCCAGCAGTCACTGGTGCACGTAAACTTACCTGATCCCCGTAACTAAGGTGTCTCATACCAGGAGCTCCGCACGTTGTTCCAACGTCAGTCCCCTGCAGTTGCAGGCCCGCACGAGTGTCTGTAGGGCCCGGACAAACTCAGCGCTCGACTCTCCGGCCCACTGCCACCGTGTCACTAAGCGATGTTCACCGGCCGCAGGTACTGTCTTTTGAGGGCGTCCAATGCCCCTTGGTAGGTTGGCAGGTCCCTGATGAGGGAGTACAGCTGGGGACTGACTCTGGAGAGCAGAACTCTGTGCATGATAGCAGGCTCAGTCATGGGAATCTCTTCCAGGTACGATTGGAAGCATGCAAGCCAGAGATCAAAGGCAATGGCTGCTTTGGGATCTTGAGGATCAATGTCCAATCTATCTGGTTGTAAAATGCTCTCCGTGGTTTAAAATTGCAGCTAATAAAATTGATGCACCATCAATAACTCTCGGAGATGGGAGGCAAAAGATAGGCTTTTATTAGCTGCAAGAAATGACCACACAACATCCTGGAGACTGAGGGGGAACAGTGCCTCCAACTGCTTTTATACAGGGGTCTGTGGGAGGAGCCACAGGAGCAGTCAGCAGAGGGGTGTGACCAGACAGGTGTACATATTTCACCACAGTCACCAAAGATGCAAGCCAATTTCTGCATGGAGAGCATTCTGCATGGTATGGAGGCTCCACTGCACAGGATCAAACAAAGCTGTAAAGTCAGCTACATCGTGGGCGTGCGCTTCCCCACCATTAAGGATATCTTTAAAAGGCAATGCCTCAAGAAGCTGGCATCCACCATTAAGGATGCTTACCATCCAGGACATGCCCTCTTCTTCAGGGAGTGGGTACTGGAGCCTGATGTATTAGCAACAGATTCTCCCCTCCATCATCAGATTTCTGAACAGTCCATGAACCCATGAACATTCTGCTCTCTTTTTACACTTCTCATTTTAGTTTTAAAAAAAATTCTAATTGTAACATCAATTTAATAAATAAATGTATTCAAATCTGGAATCTTGAGTTTACGTATTGCATTTTACTGCTGCCACAAAACTATACATTTCATCATGTACTGTATGTCAGTGATAATAAACCTGATTCTGATTTGATTCTGAGCTTATATAGACTCAATGGGCCCAATGACCTCCTTCTATGTTGTAAGGAAATATGAAATATACAAGAGCACATTAAAACTCTTTAACCTGTCCTTTCTCATTGGAGAAGCTGACTGGCCTGTATAATTTTTTTAAGGCCCCTTGTTTCAGCTAAGTTGTATAAAATTGCATGCAAGCTGTGATAGGTGACGTACCAGGTGCCTCAGAGATATTGAAAAACTTAAATCCAACTTTTTATTCATACTACTCATTCACAGCTGCAGCACACACAACACACACTGAGGATATCAATCATCATGCAATGCTAATGTGACACCTGAGCTCTCACATTAGTTCACATATATGCAATTACAACACTACTGACCACAGGCAGGAAATTAGTTCGAACAGCAGGAAGAAGCCCTGCATCTGTGTTGTTACTTGCTCATGTTGATAATAATGCTTTTCTTCCCCCTGAGGGTTTTCTTAGCTCATCTGCATTTGAAGTCTATTGAACTACACTGCAGACCAGAGCCCTACATTTGCTGGCAGATGTAGGACTTTCAAGTGTGATCTCATGAACCAACAATATAAAAATCTACTTAGGCCACATGTAGAGTGTTGCATACATTTCTGGTCACCCTAATGTTGGAAAAATGGTGAAGCTTTGGAGAAGGTGCAGGGGGGCTTTACCAGGACGTTGCCCATTTTAGAGGCCATGTGCTATAATGAGAGGTTGGACAATTTTGAGTTCTCTGGAGCAGCGGAGGCTGACGGGAGAGATGATAGTCATTTATAAGTTCAAGAGACGCACAAATAGAGTAGACAGGCTGTATCTCTTTCCCACAATTGAAATGTCTAATACCAGAGGGCATGCATTGAAGGTGAGAGGGGGTAAATTCAAAGGTGGAGCAAGTTTTTTTTACACAAAGATTGGTGGGTGGTAGAGGTAGAAACAATAGGGACTTTAGATGTTTCGATAGGCACACAAATGTGAAGGAAATGGAAGGATATGGACATTGTGCAGGCAGAATTGATTAGTTGGCCATTTGATTACTAATTTAATAGACTTGGCCCACCACTGTGTGCTGAAGGGCCTTTTTCTGTGTGGCATATTCTAATATGGACATGTTCCTTCCATATATAATGGGCCAAGTGTGAACTAGTGGCATTTCAGCAAAACATATATGTAGATTGATGTGTAAATATCCAATTTGTACCTGCATAGAGGGCAACTCAGCCTGAAATATCGACAGTATGGACTGCTAAGTTACTTAAGCATATTGTGTGTCTTGCTTAGAAATTTTCCAAAAACTTATGATGTTAACTACACTAGATCTTGGCATAATGGCTTGCATTCTGTGTGGCTGAAATTCAAACTGTCGTGAGGAAATAGTGGGCAGGTTTTGTCTATGCTGACCACTGAAAACTTCCAACTATGTGCTCTGCTCAAGAGTAACTGAGTCATGGGTGCTGCCACGATTCATCAAGTTCATCTCATGATCCATGACCAGCTGTATATTGAGGGAGTGGAGACTGCTTCTGTCAATGAAAGGTTCTGGGTTATCAGTGGGATTTCTTCAACTCGCATGAGAGCATCCAAGAGCTTCCAGCGCTCATGGGAGGCCAGTAATGCTGGAAAAACTTGTGTGAGATGCTGTCTTTCTTACACTCAGATCAAAAAAGATGAAAGACTGCATGACTTCTCTCATTCCACAATAAGAAGAAAAGTGACAAGTGTATCATGCTTGGATTGGTTCAATTGACAGAAAGCAAAAGTCACTATCACCTTGTCGGCGAGCATCCATGGGGGTGGGATAAACAGTTGACGTTTCAAACTGAGACCCTTTCCTTTCCAGTCCTGATGAAGGGTCTTGGCCCAAAATGTCGATTGGATATTTCTCTCCACAGATGTTTCCTGACCTGTTGAGTTCCTCCAGCATTTTGTATATGTTGCTCTGGATTTCCGGTATCTGCAGAATCTCTTGTGTCACTTTCACATTGACTTCCATGGAGAGAGCAGTTAATCACCCAGCATTGAAACAGACCCTCCAGTCTATCAAGTCTACTATGATCATCAAAAATCCATTTACACTGGATCTGCATTAATCCTATTTTTAAGCTCCCAACATGTTCATCAATCAAGATTCTACCACTCATTTACATACATGAGGCAAAATTCATCATGGCTAATTCAGATATCAACTGGTATGTCTTTGGGAGATGGAAGGAAACCAGAACATCTAACTGAAGACCATATGGTTGCAGAGAGAATGTACAAATGCTACACGCTGAGTGGTGGCAATCAGGATTGAACCCAGATTACTAGAGCTATGAGGTAGCAACTCCACCACTGTTCTCCCAACAGAACTTCTAGGTAAATGATGGCAGTGTGGTTCACAGAGAAGTGTGAGGCACAGTTGCGCATTTGTAATCCAAGATGAGTTTTGATTCTTTTGATTTTTAACCATCCTTGTTAAGTCTTTACCCTCACAGTGACCTGGTTCTGAGGACAACACTTAAGCTTGGACATTCAGCACTACTTCTCAGTTTTCGCTGGTGCAGTGGGAACTCTGCACCTGCAACTGAAGCACTATTTTTCAAAAGCTATTCTCTCAGTCTGTGATTTACTCAAGTGATTCGAGACAGAGATTACCTCCTGCTAACAGAGGCAAGCATCTTATCAATTAGAGCGGGTTAGCTTCAGCACATGCAGAGTTTCTTGAAATTACTCAGAGTGATGTATGCTAATGCAAAGAGGTTATGGTAGTTGCCACTGATGTGAATAAATGCTGTGAAGTGTGAAACACTTGCATTGATTATTGTGGAAAATAGCAGGCTCTGGAGGAAAATGAAAGTTGCATTTGACCAGACAAGTTTCTATCTGCATAATCGGCAGCAGACAGACTTGAACACACCTGAGTTCTTCATTGTCATGTGCCAAGTTACATCCTCTGTGGTGGCAAAACCCACCAGTCTAATCTAGAGAGGGTGGAAGAGGGAATGGCGGATTGAGGACTAATAGGTTTATCGCATGAAATCCATCAGAAAAATAGGATTATGCTGACTCTTTTGGCACTTTGCCATACAGTCAATAAATTTTACATTTTACAATGCCAAACTCATAGAGAGCTTTTGTTCAAATCCATTTTAAGTAACTGATCTAGGATGTGGTGGAAGTTGATAAGGTGCCACATCACAGGTATTGTTGAAGATATAAGCTTATGCTTTTGGGTTAATCTATTGGGTTAGGTTGAAGCTTTGCTGCCTACAGGATACAGAGTACAGGATAAGTAAGTCTTATTTTCTATGTGGCAAAATCCCACAGGCTACATGATTGGTGATAGGACCTTAACTAGTATACATAACTTGGATGAAAGTACAAAAGATACAGCCAATAAAGGAAAGTGAGAAAATAAAAGATGGAAAAAGGAGATTGGCAAGTCAAGGCTAACAATCAGTCTGAATTTTTGGCAAGAAATCTATCAAAATGAAACTATATATGTTCTGAAACATTGGAAGGGGATCATGATGAGGTGAATGTGTGTGTGCCCACCTAGTGTGTGGTCTTAACCACGCATTGTTACTTCAGTCAATCCCTGTCCTGTGGTCAAAACTCTGCAGCACGCAGGAAAACAAGGAATTCCATTTTGCTCCTGACAGAAACTCCAGCCTGCATCCTGCAACTCTGCCCATTTCCAGTCAAGTCTCCTGCCTGAGAGCAGCTTATGAAGGTGTAATCCTTCATTTTTCTTTGGAGAGTTTTTAAAAAATGGGTAAAGAGAGGGCAAAGAATGTACTAAGACTGATGGACTGTCTTCACTAAAGGTCTAGACAACAAGTCAGTGAAATGAACATCAGCTAAACAATCATTGTATTAAAAGTCAAGTCATCTGTGCAGCCACTAGAATTGATATTCATCTGAACTGGTAATATTGCTACTGGAACGTAGTGAATACAAAGATGTAAAATAACATTATGGTTTTACTAAGTCATGGAAAGACCAATAAACCATTTCTCAACCCCAGCATGAGATCCTAATACATAACTGAAGTGCTCTTTTATGAATTGTGTGTTGCTCTTGGCTCAGTGGACGTACTCTCGCTTCTGAATGAAGAACTTGAGGGTGAGACTTAGTCTTGGGACTTCAGTATTTCACTTCAGAATTTCTAAGGGAAGGATATGCTATCACAGAGACTGCCCTAGAACTACAGGGAGAACAGGGAAATTCTCTTGCTGACCTCTATGTATATTTACTGGTCATTTATCTGGGGAGATTAATGGAATCTTCCCAATAGCAAATTGTCTTTTCTTTTCTCCTAAGTTACAATAATAATTTCAATGTCAGAGGATTTAAATAGCTATAATTAGAATTGAGAATCCTAATGGTTATGTACTGGAAAATTGTTCTAGGAATATAAAGGAAAGAGGTTGCTACTTCTAATTCAAGGACACTTGAGATGCTAATCAAGATTCATTGGCAGAGAAACATGCTACATACTTCAACAAAACAACTTGCCATTTGCCTTGTCAAATTAGGCAGCACTCTTTTAGATATCAAACAGAAGCAAAAGTCAGATTCCATCGTACGTAAGAACTAATGGCAAAATTTAGATAGGGAAGGAAACCTGTGCAACACACGCATGCAATGCTGGAGGAACTCAGCAGGCCAGGCAGCATCAATAGAAAAGTATATTGTCGACTTTTGGGCCAAAACCCTTCAGCAGGACTGGAGTAAAAAGCTGAGGAGTAGATTTAAAAGGTGGGAGGCGGGGAGAGAGAAACACAAGATGATAGGTGAAACCTGGAGGGGGAAGATTAATGTAAAGAGCTGGGAAGTTGATTGGTGAAAGAGGCCATGAAGAAAGAAAAGGGGCAGGGAGTACCAGAGGGAGGCGATGGGTGGGCAAGGAGATAAGGTGAGAGAGGGAAAAGGGGATGGGAAATGGTGAAGGAAGGAGTTGGGGGGGGCATTAACAAGTTTGAGAGATCTATGTTCATGCTAGCAGGTTGGAGGCTACCCAAATGGAATATAAGGTGCCGTTCTTCCAACTTGTGTGTGGCCTCATCACGACAGTGGTGGAAGCCATAGATGGACATATTGGAATGGGAAGTGGAATTAAAATTGGTGGCCAGTGAGAGCTCCTGCCTTTTAATTCCACTTGCCATTCCCATTCTTGGGTTTCAGCCTGAAACGTTGATTGTACCCTTTTCCTAGACGCTGGCTGGCCTGCTGAGTTCCTCCAGCATTTTATGTATGTTGCTCGGATTTCCAGCATCTGCAGATTTTCTCTTGTTAAGGAAGGAAACGTGGCTGGTGTGGTGGTTGAGACAGAATAGATTCGGGTTTTTGTAATCAGGATATGTCAGGCATATTCAGGTTAATGGTATCGAAGTTGGAGCAGAGTGGGGTGAGGGTGACCACCAAATACACCCTTGTATAATTAATTCTAAAATAGCTGTGAACTACTGCAGTATCAGTAGAATATGCTGCCTATTGGCCTTTAAATCTGTAGAAGAAATTTGTACAAGTCAAGATGCATTTGTGTGCTCTTTGGTGTCATTTTTCAGAAGGGGTCCCCTTTGTTTATCTGAATATCTTACATAATGTAACCCTCGATTGGCTGGTGGTGTTAGTCTAGGGGAAGACAGTTACTGGCCCCACAAAACTTGTGAAATCTTGTTTGTGCGGATGCTGCGTGATGTATTCGCTTGTTACAAATCAGTACCACGAAATATCAGACTGTACACCATATGCAATTAAACGATTGAGCTTTATAATTGTTAATTTGACTATAGGGTTAGAAAAGAAAACAAAAATAAAAAGGGCCCATTTTAATGAAACTGTCTAATGTGCACGTTGGAGGTCATGGTTTCCCCATCTGTTAGTTCTCCATCGATTTCCTCCGAGTGTCATCAACTCCCATTTCACACCCACTCAGTCCTGCAGTCTATGATCTCTCCATTCTGGCATCTTCTCTCTCCATCTTCTGCTGAACAAAAAGACTGCAAATACCTTGCTCTTGGGCACACATGAAAGAAAACATTCCCCTCATTGGACAGCACACATTCCAAAGTCCCCATTATCTCAAGTCATAACCCAAACACTGCTGCTACAGAGAAACCATTACACCAGCAGTGAAACCTTTTGTATATTACACTTATGTTAAAAATTAGTTGAATTTCTAGAGGGGTCCCATCTGTACTCAAAGGATCTGATAAGATTTAGTGATTGAATTTTAGATTAAATTCACTTGCACAGGACAGGAAAACTTTATACCGCATAGACAACTTTCTAACAAATTAGAATGTGGCAAATTGATGGAAAGCAAAGTATTAAGCTTTATTGTACAGCTTCCCCATAAAAATTGGGGAAGACTAAGGGTAATAAATTACATAGAAATTAAAATACATTCTCCTAGGTGCATTAGGACATATAGTAAATGCCCAATAATCCATTATTTGATTGTTCAGTATTTATAATGGTTCAAAATATTGCTCACCACATGTTGAGTCCCATGATTCCTTTAAACTTGTCCAGGCCCTGTTTCCTGCTCCCTTTTATATTTGCTGGGTTTGTTGGAAAATTTATTATTCTATGGTGCATCATCTGAAGCAAAGGTAAATTAAAAGTTTTTGGAATATTGAATGGAATAACATCTAAAAGCCCAGAAATTCTGCCAGTCCAGCATTACTAAAACTATAATAATAACACAAATTTTATTTATTGAATCTTTTTATAGAATAAACCCCTATTACGTTTGAAAGTTTGTTTAGATTGGATGCCTGCCCAAACAGACAAAACATGAAGTTCAGCACAAAGAAAAACTGTATGGAGGAATATTTTAAGACAAAGACAAAGATAAGATTCTGGGATAAAATGAGATAAGTGCTTGAGTCTCAAAAGAGAAGATCGTAACAGATATGTGATTGTGATGCCAGTTGCAGTTGACTTTATATATTCAGCAGCAATTAGCCAGCAAATCAATAAAAGTCTCATGCTTTGGCAGCTTACAACAGTGCGGTACATAGCTATAAATTGGCAACCTATTGACGCTCACCAGCAAATGCTGGGATAAGATCAATTAATATCACTCAGTTATGGTTCTCCATCTTGGACACAGAAACAGGCCCTTTGGCCCATAACATCCATACTGACTGTCAAGTACCTATCTATAGTAATCCCCTTTTCCATAATTTGTCTCTTAGATTTCTAACCCATGACATTTTAGTTATTTAACTATGTATTTCTTAAATGTTGTGAAAGTACCTACCCCCACTATCCCCTCAAAGTCAAAAACCAAAGTTGAAGTCAAATTTATTAACAAAGTATGTATGTTTTAGCATATACTACCTTAAGATTGTACCTCAGGAGTGCATTCCATATTTCAAATGACTTCAGTGTGGGGAAGAATATCTTGTAGGTAATACAAAAAATGACCTACTTACCTTAAACCAATGCCATTGGGGTTTAGACACATTTGTTAAAGGCAAATATTTCTCACTATTTACCCTATCTACCACCCTCATACCTTGATGATGTGTCCCCCTCAGTGTTCTGTGCTCTGAGGAAAATAAACCCAGCTTATCCAATCTCTCTTCCAATCCATGCCCCTTTATCGTCAAGTTGTGTACGTGATATAAAATAGTGGATGTCCAGAGATTTCCAACTAACTATCGGGAAGGTTTAGTATCTCTGGTCCCTGTCACAATGCCCTTTCCATAGCCTCCTATACTAACATTTCCTCAAAACTGTCAGAAGTTGAACCACACATTTCATAATCTTGATGTAATTTTTCATTGAAAATGACATTGAACCAGCTATGGCTTTTTTTTACTTATAAACAGACCTATTTCCATTACAATTCTGGTAACTTCTTTTATTCTGCTACTTGTGTTCTAATTTACAGGAAACCCTGCTAAATATGTGCCACTTTGCATATTAAACTACAATTTTTAAAGCTACCTATTGATTTAAAATTTCTTGCCCTTGTTTGTAAGCCCTTCCAATGCCTTTACCCTCGTTATATCTATCACCTCCTCTAAATCCACAATGCTGTGATATAAACTGTTTGTCTTATTCTGAGTGCTGGATTGTCCCCTACAAATATCAAAGCCATGGAGCCACTGAATTTTGAGGTGCCCTGACTTTTCCTCAAACCTGTTTGGTACTCAGGGTTTGGTTCCACATCTCTCCTCAATGCATTACTAATTCCTCCAACTTAGTGTTACAGCTCTATCAGGACCTTAATGTATGGCAGCTACCTACTGCAGCTTGGGCACTGCTTGGGCTACAGTGCTCTTATCTGAATACTCAAGTTTTGACCTTGATAGTTGATGCTGTACTTTCTTTTGTGTACTTTGTAGCCTCTGTAAGAAAGCATACAATAATGATTCAGTAACTTCCAAGATCTAGGGCCATGGACATTACTGAAGCTTGCAATAGCAGATTGATGACTGAATGGCCATGGTGGACCATGCAAGAACCCCAAATCATGACAGTTAGGTGTACATTACTATTTTGGCCATAAGACTTAATTGCTCAATAAACATATGCAAACCTGTCATCTTTTTGTTCCAGCATCAATATTCATTGATGGTGATTGAAACAAACTGGGTTTCTGCTCTGAACCAATGCTAAAACACAAGTAATACTGCAATGTAAACATACAAATTACATATTTATGATGTGAAGGGTCAGAAATAAACTTCATACATAAATAGTATCTTAACTATTCAGTTAAGTGCTGGAAAAATACGTAAGTTGATAGATTAAAGATATTTTGGCTTTACTAATTAAAATAAAAGATTTTGCAATTTACAATTTATTTTTCATGGTTTAACAACTATTTGACATACATACTTATATGCATTGTACACCCAAGCCAATGAAATATTGGAGTAGAATGCAATGGATAAGTGAACTATGGATGCATAAAAGCAGAAACAATATTTGAAGGGATTCCAACTACTAGCAGACAAGTTTGTTGTAAGTGCCAAAAAGTGACAGCTAATTAGAGAATGGGTATTAAATAAAGTCTGAGAAGACAGATCTTTGTAGTCAGCAAAATAAGCTCAAGTGTCATCACTAGATTGAGATATAATCATGTCTATAAGTGCTGATTCTGCACTTTAATTGTTTCCTTAAGGGCTCAGAGGAAAAAGAATGCTCGTTAATTTCAAAATATTTCTCCTAAACAGTGCCTGCTTCTGGTTTCCTCAACTAAATATTCCCTGCAAATTCTTTTACTGCATAAGTGCTTTTCTCGTGCAAATATTTCTTCCTAAGCTTTGCTGCCAGTATCCTATCTGAAACTAAATATTGTTTACTCACAACCCTTATTTTCACCAGTTGGTTCCTGTTCCCTCCATTTAAAATCTAAAATTCTTATTCTTTCTTTGCAGTCACTCAGCAGACTTAGTCCTTTTGTGTGGCCTTTGACAGGGAGTCACACGTGAGGTTGCTAAACTTTACTTTATTGTCACCAAACAATTGACACTAGAATGTACAATCATCACAGCGATATTTGATTCTGTGCTTCATGCTCCCTGGAGTACAAATCGAAGTAAATATAATAAAAATATTAATTATAAATCATAATTAGAAAATAGAAAAGGGAAAGTAAGGTAGTGCAAGTCAGGTCCGGATATTTGGAAGGTATGGCCCAGATATGGGTCAGGATCCGTTCAGCAGTCTTATCACGGTTGGAAAGAAGCTGTTCCCAAATCTGGCCGTATGAATCTTCAAGCTCCTGAAATTTCTCCTGGCGGGAAGAAGGAAAAAAAGTGTGTTGTCTGGGTGGGTCGTGCCCTTGACTATCCTGGCAGCACTGCTCCGACAGTGTGTGGTGTAAAGTGCCTTCTGGAAGAAGGCAAAGAATGGGAATAAAGGGAGCCTTTTCTGAGTGGCTGCTGATAAATAGTGGTGTTCTGCAGAGGTCAGTGTTGGGTCCAGTGCTTTTAACATTAAATGTTAATGATCTGGATGACAGACTGAATGAGCTTGTGGTCAAGTTTGAGGATGATACCAAGACAGGTGTAGGGACATGTAGTGTTAAGGAAGCAAAGAATCTGCAAAAGGATTTAGACAGATTAGGAGAATGGGCAAAGTAAGTGGCAGGTGCAATACAATATAGGGAAGTATATGGTCATGAACTTTGGTGGAAGGAATAAAAGTGTAGACTATTTTCTAAATGGGAAGCAAATTCAGTAATTGGAGGTGCAAAGGGACTTGGGATTCCTAAAGGTTAACTTGCAAGTTGAATTGGTAGTAAAGAAGACAAATCAATGTTTGCATTTATTTCATGAGGATGAGAATATAAAAATAAGGACAATGCTGAGCCTTTATAAGGCGTTGGTTAGACCATACTTGAAGTATTGTGAACAGCTTTGGGGCCCCATATCTAAGAAAGGATGTACTGGCATTAGAGATGATCCAGAAGAGGTTTACGAGAATGATGCCGGATAGCAAAGGGTTAACATATGAGGAGCATTTGCTAACTGTGGGCCTGTGTGAACTGGAATTTAGAAGAATGAGGTGGGATCTCATTGAAACCAACTGAGTATTGAAAGACCTAGAGCGGGGGTCGGCAACCTGCGGCTCCCGAGCCATTTGTGGCTCTTTCACCTCTGTGCTGCGGCTCCCTGTGGCTTTGGGAAATAATTGGTCAGTATTTAATTAAAATGTATTTTATGTTAGTTTGTTAGCTTTTGAAATGTAATTCTAAATTTGAAGATTATGGTGATCTTGTACAATCTAAGTGTGGCGACACATTTCCTGGCACATCCGAAACGGCTCACAATTAGCCAGCATTCCGGCTAAGGGAGATAGCCTACGGGGGTTTGTGAGTACGCGTCTTTTGCAGCATCTGCGTCCATGGGGGCTGGGTTGAGGGAGGCTTAAAAGCAAGGCTGTTTAGTTCGAATAAAGTTATTCGACTGCAGTTTACTGACTGCGTGAGCACACCGCTACAACGTGTTTTTATCGCTATTAATATATGTCACCACTGCCAATACCTGACACCCGCCAGTGCGCGATTTCTTTAATTTTTTGATCCAAGGTAAGCCAACTATGGAGAATTCTAAAAAAAGAAAAGTGACTGAAGAAAACAGAACGTTTAATGATACGTGGACAGATTCATTTGCTTTCACTGTTGACGAGACTGGTTTACCGGTATGCTTAATATGCAATGAGAAACTAGCAAACAACAAAAAGTCAAATGTCGCAAGGCATTTCCAGAGTAAACACGCAGCCTTTGCTCAAAAATATCCGGATGGAGATGAGAGAAAAAAAGCCGTTTCGGAACTGATGCGGAAGGTTGATCTGAGCAAAAATCATTTCCAGAAATGGATGAAGTCTGGAAAATCAACGACATACGCCAGTTATATTGCCGCTCAGGAAATAGTCAGGCACGGGAAGCAGTTTACAGATGGTGAATATATAAAAGAATCTTTCATTAAGATTTCAGAACATCTATTCACGGACTTTAAAAACAAGAGTGAAATTGTGCAGAAAATCAGGGATATGCCCCTCTCTGCAAAGACTGTCAAAGACAGAACCATAAAAATGGCAGAAGACATCACAAGACAGCAAATTAAAGACATCAATTCAGCTGTGGCCTACTCGATTGCCTGTGACTAGTCTAAAGACAAAGGTGATATTGAACAAATAGCGTTGTTCTGCCGGTATGTAAACTCTGCCGGGCCACAGGAAGAATTGATTGAGTTGATACCTCTAAAAGACCAAACACGGGGGGAGGACATCTGTGAGGCTGTCTTGAATTGTTTAAGAGCCAAAGGAATAAAGACCACCCATCTGGTGTCAGTAGCTACTGATGGGGCTCCGAATATGACGGGAACGCACAAGGGATTTGTGGCTTTACTGCAGAAGTCGCTGGACAGAAAGCTGCTGACTTTTCACTGCATCTTGCACCAAGAGGCACTGTGCGCTCAAACATTTCCTCCGGAATGCACAGAAGTAATGGATGTTGTCATTCAGATTGTCAATAAAATAATGGCAAAAAGTTTAAATCACCGTCAATTCCGTTTGTTACTGGACGAGATGGAAAGCGCATATTCTGATCTCCTGCTGCACAACAAAGTCCGGTGGCTGTCCAAAGGGGAGGTGCTGAAATGCTTTGTCGCGTGTCTGGAAGAAGTGAAAACTTTCCTGGGCAGCAAAGGGCTCACCTTTCCTGAGCTGGAACAGCCAGAGTGGCTGGAAAAGCTACACTTCATGGTAGACATGACAGCGCACCTGAACACGCTGAACACAGCTCTTCAGGGGAAAGGACGCACAGCCCTGCACATGTTGGAGGATGTTTTGGCATTCGAGCGCAAGTTGACAGTGCTTGCCAGAGATTTACAGAAAGGCACTTTGTCTCACTTCCCCAATTTGAGAGAGTTCAAACAAGGTCACGACATGATAATTTCGGAGTATTTACATTCTGCAATCATCGCAATGCAAACATCGTTTGGGAAACGCTTCTGTGAGTTCAGAGAGGAAAAAAACACATTATCCTTCCCGGTCACTCCCTTAAGCATCGATCCTTCCCTACTGAATACGACTGCATTGGCAGGTGTGAGTCAACCTGATCTTGAGATGGAACTGGCCGACATAGCCGACAAAGACATATGGGTGTCCAAGTTTAGACGCTTGACAGCAGACCTTGAAGATATTGCCCGTCAGAAGGCCGTTCTTGCTCAGAATCACAAATGGAGTGATATTGAAAACCTTCCAAAACCGGACAAACTTGTGTTCGAAACATGGAATGCTATGCCCGACATTTATGTAAACATGAAAAAGTATGCGCTTGGAGTCCTGTCGATCTTTGGATCCACATATGTATGTGAGCAGGTGTTCTCCAACATGAACTTTATTAAAAACAAACATCGCGCACGCCTCACAGATGACAGCTTGCGATCCTGTGTAAAGATGAAGGTGACGTCATACAGCCCTGATGTGCAGACGCTGTGCGCTGAGGTCCAGGAGCAGAAATCCCATTAACCAAGTATGATAAATATTTTAATTGCCTATTATTTTATGTATATTCATATTTTTTCATTGTTCAGTGAAATAGTCCTTTTATTTTTCAGGCTGACAGCTGGCTGATGTTATTTTTGGTTTGCTGCTGGCGGCAAATTTAAGATTGGCGTTTTTCATAAATACAAGAAGGACTCAAATAGATGTTGAGTATTTTACTTAAAAGTAACCTTCAACCCAACGTCTTTTTTTCGGAGTTCAAAATGTTTTTGTTGCATGCAGAAATGTAATTTCGTTTTCTCTGCAGGAGTTCATCAATTTCATAAATGCAACACATTATAGTTTGTTTATACATAGCATAAAGGCAAAAAAAACGTTGTATGCAGTGTTATTTCATTTTAAATGTCAAACGGGTTTTGCGGCTCCCAGTGTTTTCTTTTCTGTGGGAAACGGGTCCAAGTGGCTCTTTCAGTGGTAAAGGTTGCTGACCCCTGACCTACAGTGACCTTGGAGAGGATGTTACCACTAGTGGGAGATTCTAGGAGCAGAGTACAGGTATACAGTGTGTACATAGAGTATACATAGAAGAATGTTCTTTTAAAACAAGAGTTGAGGAAGAATTTCTTTAGCCGGGGGGGGGGGGGGGGGTGGTAAATCAGTGGAATTTGTTGCCACAAACATCTGTGGAGGCCAAGCAATTCCATATTTTCAAAGTAGAGAGTGATAAGTTCTTGATTAGTAAGGGTGTCAAAGGCTACAGGGAGAAGAAAGGAGTTGAGTTTGAGAGGGAAAATGAATCACCTATGATTTTCTGAATGGCCTAATTCTGCTCCTATATTTAATGACCTTCTGGTCTTATAATATCTTTAATATCTCAGTCCTCTTGTGAATCCGATTCCCTTCTTGCCACTTAAATAGGCTTATGTATTCAGTTGTCCATTTCATGTTCTACTGATTTCGCATCCTACCTTCCTTCAGCTTCTTCAACTCTCTCCATGTCAGGCCACTCCTCTGCTGTAACTGAGCAAGTTGTACTTTCATTTGAACTTTTTTAGTTTTAACACTTGCCCTTCACCCCCCCCCCCCCCCATGACATGAATACACTGTATAATTTAGACAGATGGGCTCAGCAAAGCTCTGAAGATATATCCAATTCTTAGAGGGTTCTATTCAGATACTAAAGAAAAGTAGTTCCTGCACTCCTTGCTGTCATAAAAATTTCCTATCGGCAACAAAAATGGGACTATACTGAAGCAAGGATTAACATGCAATTGCAGAAAATTAGATATGCCTTGCTGGACAAATCATTTTAAATTTGATGTAACAAAACATAATTGTATCCAAGTCCAGCGATATTTGGTAAATACATACATTTTGGTAATTCCAGCAAAGAATTCACTATGGACTCATGTTGTCTCAATGAAATACACAAGAAGAAAAGTATTTTCAAGTTACTTTCGAAATTACCATTTAAAAGGGAATCCATATCTTGTGAAGGTATATTTCAGGAAATATTACTTTGTATTAAACTAATTACCACCTTCGTGGAAATTTTTGTACTTTTGTTCACTATCTTATCTGGCTTTTGAATACTGCAATTATCTTTACAAAACTCACTATTCTTTTTATTCAGAATGCATTAAAGACAGAATATACAAGAAATGAAACTTCATCAGAATTAAATGGTCTGTAACCACGAACTCACAGGTATTGGCAAAGGTATAATTATTTTGCAATGCCATAGGGAAATTGTGCTCTGTTTCAGTAAGATATCTATAAACAACTTCTACCATTGCCTTGAATCTGACCTCCAGACAACTTCCACAGCACAGCTGGGATTGCCATTGTATATCAATGACAACAGTCCTTTTATGCACTTGGTTAATTTGAAGCTGCCGTAGGATCGTGAATGGTAGTTTGCAGGCTAAAGGTGTGTTCATGAATTGGTTAAGCTTACAAGCAGCTTCTTTGCATTTCCTGCATGCAATTGAGAATTGAATATAAGACCATAAGATATAGGAGCAGAATTAGGCTATTTGGCCCATCGAGCACTGCTCCACCATTTTGTTATGGCTGACCCAGTTTTCCTCTTAGCCCCAATCTCCTGCATTCACCCTGTATCCCTTGATACCCTGATCTATCAAGAATCTATCAATCTCTACCTTAAATATACATAAAGACTTGGCCTCCACAGATGACTGTGGCAAAGAATTCCATAGATCCACCACTCTCAGGCTAAAGACATCCTTCTTCATCTCCATTCTAAAAGGATGTCCCCAATTCTGAGGCTGTGTCCTCTGGTCTCAAACTCTCCCACCACAGGAAATATCCTCCCCACGTTCACTCTATCAAGGCCTTTCACCATTCAATAGCTTTCAATGAGGTCACCCCTCATTCTTCTGAATCCCAATGAATACTGGCCCACAGCCATCAAACACTCTTCATATGACAAGCCATTCACTCCTGGAATCATTTTCATGAACTTCCTTTGAATCCTCTCCAGTTTCAGCAGATCTTTTCTAAGATAAGGGGTCCAAAACCATTCACAATACTCCAAGTGAGGCCTCACCAGTACTTTATAAAGTTTCAACATTACAACCTTCCTTTTATATTCCAGTTCTCTTGAAATGAATGCTAACATCACATTTACCTTCCTCGCCTCAGTATCAACCTGCAAATTAACCTTTAGGGAATTCTGCACAGGGATTCCCAAGTCCCTTTGCACGTCAGTTTCTTGTATTTTCTCTCTATTTAGAAAACAATCAGCCCTTTTATTTCTGCTACTAAAGTGCATGAACATACGCTTCCCAACATTGTATTCCACCTGCCACTTGTGTCCATTCTGCTAATCTGTCTAAGTCCTTCCCTGGCCTTACTTCCTCAAAAATATCTGCCCATCCAGCTTTCTTCATATTGTCTGCAAACTTTCTAAAAAAAACCCATCAATTTCATCATCCAAATCATTGACATACAATGCAAAAAAGAATCAGTCCCAACAGAGACCTTTGTGGAATACCACTGGCAGACAGCCAGAAAAGATTCCTTTTATTCCCACTCTTTGCCTCCTGCCAATCAGTCACTGCTTTATCCATGCTAGAATTTTCCTCTAGTACTATGGGCTCATAACTTGTTAAGCAGCCTTAAGTTTGGCACCTTGTCAAAGGCCTTCTGAAAAACCAAGTACGCAACATCAACCAATTCTCCTTTGTCTATCCTGCTTGTTTTTTTCTTCAAAAAATTCCAACAGATTTGTTAGGCAAGATTTTCCCTTGAGGAAACCATGCTGGCTTTGGTCTATTTTATCATGTGTCTCTAAGTACCTTGAGACCTCATCTAGAAGTTGTGTAATGGTCCTGCAATGCTCCATGTCCTTAATGCTAATTAAAAGCTATTGAGCAAACTCACAATCTCTTCATCAGCTGATTTTGTTTTTACTCTCTCAGTTTTGATGCAATGGATGGCCCTTGATCTAGATATAAGATGATTAGTCAAAGGTTGTGCTGTGGCACAAAGTAAATTTCATCAAGCCACCAGTAGACTTAATCTGGAATTCAGTACTTGAAAGTGGAAAAATTTTAATTGTCATGTTCAAAGGTGGTTGGACAGTCTTTTAAGGGAGAAAAGGAGTTCAGGGCCTTGATAAGTGAGCAGAGAGTAGGACTGATTGGCGATTCAGTATGCGTATGATGGGCTGAAAGGCCATTTCTCATGTTGTAATTATGCTATGTTTAAATGATTCAATCACGCCAGGAGTATTGAACTTGATGGAAATGGTCCTCATAGTGATACCAGTGAGTACTTTGAAAGGGCAAGTAATTGTTTGATTAGATGTTGGAAATTAGTTCATGGACTTGGTACATAAATGCAAGAACAAAAGAAAATACGAGGCCACCTGCCCTCTCAAGCATGTCTGGCCTTTCAATACAATCCTTGCTGTTCCAACACAGGCCTCAACTGCTCTGTGTCAAACCCTCAATCTCATAACCTTTCAAAAATTTATACACCTCCGTTTTAAGTATCCTTAATGAGCTGGTCTTCACAGTTACCTGGTGTTGAGCATTACAAAAATTCTCCATCCTCTCTGAGAAGAAATTTTTGCACACCTCATTGCTAAATGGCTTATCCCTCCATCATGAAACCAAGCCGCTCGTTTGAGACAATCCTGTACATATAAGCACCTCGACATCTTACACGTCAAGCCCTTTTAAGACTCTACTTTGTTCAGAGTTTGAGGAGATTAGTGTGTCACCAAAGCCTCTTACAAATTTCTATAGATGTATGATGAAGAGCATTCTGACTGGTCATATCACAGCCTGGTATGGAGCCTCCAATATGCAGGGTAGCAGAAGGCTGCAGACTCAGCCAGCTCCATCGAGTGCAACCTACCCCACTATCCAGCACATCTTCAAGAAGTAGTGCCCGAAAAAGGAGGCATTTGTCATCGAAGACCCTTACCTCTGGGTCATGTCCTCTTTGAATTACTACCATCAGAGCAGAGGTGCAGGAGCCTGAAGACCAGAACTCAATGTTTGAAGAACAGCCTCTTCCCCTCCACTATCAGATTTCTGAGTGGTGCATGAACACTTACTCATTATATGTACTTTGCCCTACTTTTGTGACTTGCAGTATTTTTTATGTCTTGCCCTATACTGCTGCTGCAAACCAACAAACTTCATAACATATGTCAGTGATCATAAACCTGATCTGATTATGATTCTGAACCGATTCTTTGGGGTACCACCATCAGGGAGGAGGTACAGGATCCTGAAGACCCACACTCAAACATTTTATGATAAACACAAGAGTTTCTGTAGATGCTGTAATCTTAAGCAATAAACACAAAATGCTGGAGGAATTCAGCAAGTCAGACAGCATCAATGGAGGGGAATAAGCTGTGACATTTTGGGCTGAGACCATCTATCAGAGCTGGAAAAGGGAGCAAAAGACCAGAATAAAAGGTGGGGGAAGGGGAAAGAGTACAAGCTGGTAGGTTATTTATCATAATCTTTATGACTTGCCCTGTACTGCTGCAAAACAACAAATTTCACAACATATGTCAGTAACAATAAACATGATTTTGATTCTGATTCTCAACCTGCTTTGTAAGGTCTGAAGTCGGATTCAGTATTTGATAGGAGAGAACAATACAGGCGAGAGTTGGGGAAAGGTATGATGATTACTACAGTTGTCAGCAGGGACAAGGGACGTAACATTTGAGCACAGAATGCTGTTTGAAATTAAAACATTTGCAAAATAGAATGGCAGCTTCTATGTCTTATAATGATCTGATGAGGCAAATAGGTCAGGCACAATTCCTGCAATAATGAAATTTCCAATAAAGCCATTACACTGGCTGCTGGGATTTCTTCCCACTGTGTCAAATGCAAAATATTATTTTTTCTTTTTCTATCTTTGTCTTTTTATGTACACACCAATATTGTCAGAAGTATTGACATCAGCGCCATGAAAACAATGTTACAAATGTAGCCATTTCATTTCACACTGTTTAAACCAGAGTTCCTCAGAGAAGTTTGCTTTTGTACTTTCTGTATATGAGACCTGCACATTTGAATTCCTGATGATTGTGAAACCAAGTGTGGTGGAGATAAGCAGAACTGACAACTGTAGTAAGCAGACATATAGTTCTCGCTTCTTCTTCCATATAATTGGATGAAAGTTGAACACTGCTGCTAATCTACCTCCATTGATTTGATATGTGGTGAATTGTACTTTTGGCAGCAAATAATCCAAGTGAGAACATTTCCACTTGAAAAATTTGTTACCCAGTTGTAATTGGAGCAAGGGGCTAACAGACTTTTCAGAATGGAAGCAAGCTATACAAGGCCCAGGCCTATGAGGACTTCAGTGGGTTGAGAGAAATCCAGGGAGTGGTGGGTGTGGTTGGATGACAAGGAATCTGGATCATGTGCAGTGGGGGTGTGTCAGGAATTTGGGCGAGAAAAGAGTACTAATGTGGATTGGTGATATGGATTGTAGGAAGATTCTAATTGCAGAGGACAAGGAGAAGCATTCTGGAAGCGGTTGGAGAGAAGCTGGTTACGGTAGGATTGAGTATGACCTTTGTTAAACGGCACCAATTATGCTGAAACTATTGAGGGTTGTGGGTTTGATTGCTGGTAACTGAGAGATGTAAATAGTGGTTGGAGTGGGGGAGGTGATCCAATGGTGATCAAGATGAAGAAGATAGTTTGTGGAGATGGGATGCTGTGGATGTTGTGGCTTACTGGTTAGCCTATTTGGTCTGTTCCTTCAGCGCCTCAAGCACGACTGCAAAGACATAGATCCCAGTGTTTCTTTCAGCAGTCAATTTTTCAAGATTACAGGTTCAAAATTGAAGATTTTTTTGTAATTCTTTTGTACAGAAGAACAAAATGATTGTTACGATATGATGCAGCACAAAAACACAATAAGTATAAATATAAAATAACAATCCTATGAAACACCATGTACAAGTAAGTGTTTGAGTGTGGCTATATATAGATAAGATTAGCTTATATACATAGCCAGATTTCATGTATACAAAGTGATGCTAGGTACAGGAGTATCTGTACATAAAGTGACTGACAGGAAGTGTTGAAGTGCAAAAGTGACTCTTGGCAAGAGGAACTCTTCTGGGTAGAAGCAGGACACATGAAAACACAGTAGGACAGTGGCTGTGTCAGTGTAGGTATGAGGTGTGGAGTGGGAGTGCATGGGGGACGAAGGTTGCTAAGGGGCTGTGGAATGGACTGGCTGATGTGGATGTAGTTGTGGTGGGGTTGGTGAGGTGGGTTAATGGGAGGAGTGTTGATAATGGTTCTGGTGTTAATGCTGCATAGCCTCTTCCCTGATGGGAGTGAGACAACCAGTTCATTAGCAGGTTGGGTGGCAACTTTCTGGCACCTTCCTGTATAAATCTCCTCGATGATGACTAGGCAGTTTTAACTACCTGTTGTAAAGCCCTCCTGTCCACTGCAGTGCATTTCTGTACCACACAGTCATGCAGCATGTAAGAATGCTCTTAACACAGCTGTAGAAAGTTGTGAGTGTAGTCCTGCTTTTATTTTAAATTTAATTTTAATTAGAGATACAGCACGGAGTAGGCCCTTCGGACCCTTTGACCTGCACTGCCAGCAACCACCGTTTAACCCTAGGCTAATCAGGGCACAATTTACAGTGACCAATTAACCCATAACTGGGACATCTTTGGGCTGTTGGAGGAAACTGGAGCATCCGGAGGAAACCCACACGTTCCACAGGGATGATATACAAACTCCTTTCAGAGGACGCCAGGACTGAATTCCGAGCTCCATTGGCCCAATTTGTAATAGCATTGCCCTAACTGCTATGCTACCATGGTGCCCACCTGCCTAACTCCCTATCGTCTCTCTTCAGGGCCTCCCCCCTTTTCCTACCTATTTTGTTGGTACCAACATGCCCCATGACTTCTGGCTGTTCACCCTCTCCCTTTAGAATGCCTTGAACCCAATCCAAGACATCCTTGACCCTGGCACCTCGGAGACAATATACCACTCGGCGTCTTTTAATCCATTTTGCATCTCTGAAACCAGAGGCATTGGTGAGTTTTCTTGTCTCTGAAGGATGTGTTCTGGGACCAGAGTGTCCATGAGAGAATTTTCTAGAGGCAATTGAAGGTTAATACACATGGCTAAAATACTTAACTTTTAAAGGAGAACAGCAAAAGTCAGGATAATATTTATATTTTCAGCCTGCTGCCAGCATGTTTAATGCTGGTACATGTTCAACAGCATCTATTAAAGTATTCATTTTGTATGTGGGTGGATCTAAATTGGATTTTAGGTTTTAGTCTTTGATTTAACCTACTGAATTTGGGAAAATAAGATTAAATGCAAGATTCCTTGAAGCAATTAAAATGATTAATATCAACTACGATTCCAATGGGGCTTAAAATAAAATCAAAACTAAATCAGATTTAAAAACAGAAAGCACTTAGAATCGCTCAGCATCTGTGGAGGGAGAAACAAAGTTAACATTTCAGGACCATGAACCTGTATCAGAGCTGGTTAAGGCCTGAGCTGCACATCAGCTTACCCCAGAGAACACAATCTGATGCAGCAGTGTACTGAGTAATTGAAAAGTGAGCATTGAAGAAATGCTGGACGAATTCAGCAGGTCAAACAGCATCTATAGAAAGGAATAAAGAGTTATCGTCTCAGGCCGAGATGCTTCATCAGGACTAAGAATGCTGGCTCAAAACATCGGCTCTTTATTCCTTTCCATAGATGCTGCCTGACCTGCTGAGTTCCTCTAGAATTTTGTGTGTGCTACTCTGGGTTTCCAGCGCCTGCATTACGTCTTGAGTTATCGTCATTTATTTTTTGGGAGTGGGATTGCATGCCAAGGACATCCCCCTTGGAAGTTATTATGAAAGCTACTTAAGTGAAGTAACTAACTTGTTCTTCAGATATGAGGAACTGCAAAAGAGTGGTGAGCAACCTTGTGGCTCAGGAGAAACAAGAGAGGTCTGTGGACCGTGCAATTGCTGCTGCTGGCAGAAATTGTGCAGCAAAGTCCAGTTATGGCCTTTGCTACTGTCAGCTTTTAGCACTTGTAGCGATGTTCTTCTTGTAATGTTTAATGGCAGTTGGTAGATCGACATTACCACCACCTAGTCAGTTGGAGTGTGGAGCTAAGACAGGAAGTATAAACTAGGACACAGGAAGTATACCGACTAAATTCTTCCATCTTCCCTCCGCCAAGAAAAAGCTTAAATAACATCAAAATGCTTTTCAGAAAGTCAAATATACACTTAATTACATTATGTTGGCAATGATATCCCAATAAATAACAACCCTGACAACGATACCTGCAAGAAGAGCATCCAGCTGCAGCTCCTAACAGACCGCATTAGGGAGCTGGAGCAGGAGCTGGATGACCTCCGGATCATTCGGGAGTCTGAGCAGTTTATTGATAGTAGCTTCCAGGAGGTAGTTACACCTAAGGAACAGGGCACAGTTAATTGGGTTACCGTCAGGCGAGGGAAGAGGAAAGGGCAGGTAGTGCAAGGTTCCCCTGTGGCCATTCCCCTCCAAAACAGGTATACCGATTTGGATACTGTTGGGGAGGGGGTGGCTTACCTGGGACAAGCTGTGGCAGCCGGATCTCTGGCACTGAGTCTGGTTCTGCAGTGCAGAAGGGAGGGAGGAAGAAGAGGAGAGCGGTAGTGATAGGGGACTCCATAGTCAGCGGTACAGACAGGAGATTCTGTGGTCGTGACAGAGACTCCTGGATGGTTTGATGCCTCCTGGGTGCCAGGGTCAGGGATGTCTCTGATCGTGTGCACAGCATTCTGAAGTGGGAGGGTGATCAGCCAGATGTCGTGGTACACATCTGTACCAATGACAAAGGTAGAAAGAGTCAGGAGGTCCTGAAGAGTGAGTGCAGAGAGCTTGGTAGGAAGTTGAAAGACAGGATCTCGAGGGTAGTAATCTCCAGATTGCTGCCTGTGCCACGTGCCAGTGAGGGTAAGAGTAGGATGCTCTGGCAGATAAACACGTGGCTGAGAAACTGGTGTAGGGGGCAGGGTTTCAGATTTCTAGATCATTGGGACCTCTTCTGGGGCAGGTGGGACCTGTACAAGAGAGATGGGTTACACCTGAACTACAAGGGGACCAATATACTTGCAGGGAGGTTTGCTAGTGTTATTGGGGAGGGTTTAAACTAGATTTGCAGGCGGACGGGAATCAGAGTGCCAGAGTAGATAGTGGAACAGGGGTAAAAATAAATTATGTTAGTAACTCATGCAAAGTCACAAATAGTAAGGTTGTGTGTGGTGGTAATAATCTTCTAAGGTGTGTATTTTTCAATGCAAGGAGTATTGTGGGAAAGGCAGATGAGCTGAGGGCCTGGATTGACACGTTGAATTATGACATTGTAGCCATTACTGAAACTTGGCTACAGGAGGGGCAGGACTGGCAGCTCAATGTTCCAGGATTCCGATATTTCAGGCGTGATAGAGGCAGAGGGATTGGGGTGGGGGGGTGGTGGGGTGGTAGCTTTGCTAGTCAGGGAAAATGCTACAGCAGTGCTTCAGCAGGACAGATTAGAAGGCTTATCTACTGAGGCCATATGGATGGAGCTGAGAAACAGGAAAGGTATGACCACATTAATAGGGCTGTATTATAGGCCACCCAATAGTCAGCGAGAATTGGAGGAGCAAATCTGCAGAGAGATATCAGACAACTGCAGGAGACAGAAAGTTGTGATTTTAGGGGATTTTAATTTTCCACACATTGATTGGAGCTCCCATACTGTTAAAGGCCTAGACGGGTTACAGTTTGTAAAATGTGTTCAGGAAAGTTTTCTAAATCAATATATAGATGTACCAACTGGGGAGGATGCAATATTAGATATCCTATTAGGAAATGAGTTAGGGCAGGTGATGGAAGTGTGTGTAGGGGAACACTTTGGTTCCAGTGATTGTAACATCATTAGTTTCAACTTGATCATGGATAAAGATAGATCTGGTCCTCGGTTGAAGTTCTAAACTGGAAAAAAGCCAAAGTTGAAGAAATGAAAAAGGATCTAAAAAGCATAGATTGGGACAGGTTGTTCTCTGGCAAGGATGTGATTGGTAGGTGGGAGGCCTTCAAAGGAGAGATTTTGAGAGTGCAGAGTTTGTATGTTCCTGTCAGGGTTAAAGGCAAAATGAATAAGTATAAGTAACCTTGGTTCTCAAAGGATATTGGAACTCTGATAAAGAAAAAGAGAGAGATGTATAACATGTATAGGCAACAGGGAGGAAATAAGATGCTTGAGGAGTATAAAAAGAGTAAGAAAATACTTAAGAAAGAAATCAGGAGGGCTAAAAGAAGACATGAGGTTGCTTTGGCAGTCAGGGTGAAGGATAATCCTAAGAGCTTCTACAAGTATATTAAGAGCAAAAGGATAGTAAGGGATAAAATTGGTCCTCTTGAAGATCAGAGTGGTTGGCTATGTATGGAACCAAAAGAAATGGGGGAGATATTAAGTGGGTTTTTTGCATCTGTATTTACTAAGGAAACTGGAATGGAGTCTATGGAAACAAGGCAAACCAGTAGGGAGGTCATAGAACTTGTATAGATTAAAGAGGAGGAGGTGCTTGATGTCTTGAGGCAAATCAGAGTAGATAAATCCCCAGGACCTGACAGGGTATTCCCTCAGACCATGAAGGAGACTAGTGTTGAAATTGCAGGGGCCCTGGCAGGAATATTTAAAATGTGGATATCCACAGGTCAGGTGCCGAAGGATTGGAGGATAGCTCATGTAGTTCCGTTGTTTAAAAAAGGCTCAAAAAATAAGCCGGGAAATTATAGGCCGGTAAGTTTGACATTGGTAGTAGGTAAACTATTGGAAGGAATACTAAGAGATAGGATCTACAAGTATTTGGATAGACAGGGACTTATTAGAAAAAGTCAGCATGGCTTTGTGCGTGGTAGGTCATGTTTAACCAATCTATTAGAGTTTTTTGAGGAAGTTACCAGGAAAGTGGATGAAGGGAAGGCAGTGGATGTTGTGTACATGGACTTCAATAAGGCCTTTGACAAGGTGCTGCATGGGAGGTTAGTTGGGAAGATTCAGTCACTAGGTATACATGGAGAGGTAGTTAACTGGATTAGACATTGGCTCAATGGAAGAAGCCAGAGAGTGGTAGTGGGGGATTGCTACTCTGAGTGGAGGCCTGTGACTGGTGGTCTGCCACAGGGATCAGTGCTGGGTCCATTGTTATTTGTCATCTATATCAATGATTTGGATGATAATGTGGCAAATTGGATCAGCAAATTTGCTGATGATACAAAGATTGGAGGTGTAGTGGACAGTGAGGAAGGTTTTCAAAGCTTGCAGAGGGATTTGGACCAGTTGAAGGAAAGGGCTGAAAAATGGCAGATGGAGTTTAATGCGGACAAGTGTGAGGTTTTGCACTTTGGATTGTCAAACCAAGGTAGAACATACAAGGTAAATGGTAGGACACTGAGGTGTGCAGTAGAACACAGTGATCTGGGAGCACAGATACATAATTCCCTAAAAGTGGTTTCACAAGTAGATAGGGTTGTAAAGAGAGCTTTTGGTACATTGGCCTTTATAAATCAAAGTATTGAGTATAAGAGTTGGACTGTAATGGTGAGGTTGTATAAGACTTTGGTGAGGCTGAATTTCGAGTATTGTGTGCAGTTCTGGTCACCTAATTACAGGAAGGATATTAATAAGGTTGAAAGAGTGCAGAGAAAGTTTACAAGGATGTTGCTGGGACTTGAGAAACTAAGTTACAGAGAAAGGTTGAATAGGTTAGGACTTTATTCCCTGGAGCATAGGAGAATGAGGGGTGATTTGATAGAGGTGTATAAAATAATGATGGGTATAGATAGAGTGAATGCAAACAGGCTTTTTCTACTGAGGCCAGGGGAGAAAAAAAAAACAGAGGTCATGGGTTAAGGGTGAAGGGGGAAAAGCTTAAAGGGAACATTGTTGGGGGGGCTTCTTCATGCAGAGAATGGTGGGAGTGTGGAATGAGCTGCCAGATGAAGTGGTGAATGCAGGCTCACTTTTGACATTTAAGAAAATCTTGGACAGGCATATGGATGAGAGGGGTTTGGAGGGATATGGCCCAGGTGCAGGACAGTGGGACTAGGCAGAAAAATGGTTCAGCACAGCCAAGAAGGGCCAAAAGGCCTGTTTCTGTGCTGTAATGTTCTGTGGTTCTAAATGTTCCATGTTAAACTGTGTCTGTCCTAAAGATCTCACTTTAGCAATTAGATGTTTCCTTTGCACCTCACTGGACTGCATTCAAACAATATCTGCTGCACCGTTTCTTGACAAGCGCACTCCCTACAGATGCCAGTATTGTGTATATTAATTCTGAACAGAGAAGTAGCAATGCTCAAGCCCTCAGCCTCAATTTAATTTAAATGTCAATTGGAAATAGTCAGTGCTGACAATTACCCAGCCAACTGATCTTCATCTATTGCAGTTAAGTGAGGGACCCTTCCTATTTCAGGCACTAGTCAATTAAGGGCATATTATTTAATATGCTGTATCATATGACTCTAAACTTACTTAACGCCATCCCAAAAGGAATTGAATTGACCCTTTACATCTATGGAATTGACAAAATAGGACTATTATTTTTTAAGAAGTCTTTCTCTGTGATAATGTATAGCTTCTGTCACGAAGAAGCCCAGTAACAATCAAACAGATGTTTTCTATAAGATATTTCACTCTTTGTCACAGTGCACCATTTGGTAAAGAAAACTGATACAGATGAATTTTCACCAGTGGAAAGTAATGGACATTTTTTTCATTAGTGGTAATGGTTGGATCAGTCACAATTAACCTTTGAAGTCCTAACAGTGTGCACAAGTTGAATAGCTCATTAAATAAATGGACTCATTGTGATTACACATTTTCATGGTTGACCAGTCATTGGTAAAAGGTCAGTCAGCTCTTTGATCAGAAAAAGAAACACAACTTGGATTTAATGAAAAAAAAACTTATGCACAGCTGCATTATCATCTCTTTTATTTTCAAGAAGGCTTGTGAAGGAGGACTGGTGGAATGTGTGTGCCTTCCATGTTTGCTTGTCTACTCATCACTGTGTCTATAATTGAGACTGAAAGGAATCTTAGTAGCCCATTGACACATATGAACTTATTAATTGTTGAAATATAAACATGTGACTTGAAATAAATAAGAAGAGGAAGCTTAAAAGAAACAATTTTAAAAACAATACACTGTTTTTGAAAGTGACCATGATCCTGAAACTTTATGAGCAATTGATTGCTTAGGTTATAGTTCAGTTTCAGCAAACCACATGTATTCTATTTACCTTTTTATATTGCCCAATTTACTATTTTTTTATATTGCCTGCAATAACTCTCTCGAAGCTTTTACATTTTTATTGCATACTGCCCAGTCACTTCATCGGGGCACCATGTTCAGAGGCAGACTGCTAAAAGAACTTCAGTGAGAGTTTTCCTCATACTCCTGTTCCTTCAGTTCTGTATTAGTTGGAATGATAAATTCAAGATAGAAGGAATAGAGTTTGTCTGGGTTTAGTAAAATTTACACCCTCTGCAAATTTGAACAAGATCGAGCCACATCTAATAAACATAGTGGACGCAAATGAAAAAGGAAAAAGGACTTTGTTATAATTTAAGTACATTGAGAAAACAGATCCATCTAACAAAAAATAACCTTACTGTGTTTATCCAAGTTAATTCTGAATAAGGGATTATTATGATTCAAGATATGTTGAAATGAGTATTTTCATACATTCCATTGAATTGGTGATTTGCATTCCATTTATTTTCAAAGTATATGGTGTCAGTGCCTTTTAGCTGGGGCCGTTGGCAAGGGGTATAGTCTGGACCCTTTGAATCCATAGTCCTTGGACTTTTAAGGCATTTGGTGACCTGGACTTAAAATGCTGCTGTCTGAAGCACGAACCTACAAGATGAGGTTAAATCCTAATAAACAGCCTAGTGGTCAGAATTTCAGGAACATGTAGGAAGTCATTAAAAGTAAGCTTTGGATCTAAGCATTAATTCTAACCATGACTCTGACCTGATGAGACCTGGTTATAGCATCATTTTTTAAATTCTTTGCTGGAAATCAGACATTTTGCTTGTAATAAAATTTCCTATGGTATAAGCTCATGCATTTGTCTGCAGTAATATTTTCAACCACAATGATATGCCAGCATTGGAAAATCAATCACACTAAATGGTTTTACTTGTGGATAGCTAATCCATGAATCTCTGATATGTATTCAGAGCTCAGAACTATAGATGGGAAAAATTCTCCTAATTATTATTTTAATACAAGCACACGTACTAGTTGTCTAAATCACCTCACGTCAGTGCAACACACAATAGTTCCTGGCAGTGAACTTTCCAAACTCCCTGGATTAATTACCCACAGAACATCCAAGTTCTATTATCCATAAGTCCTTGAAACTATGCTGTTTAAAGGGCCAGTACTCAAACAATATTTTTAGCCCTACTGAAGCTGAGACTTCATATCACCTCAAATACAATATTACATTTGTGAGATCAGAGTTACGGTCACTCTCAGATTCCCAGGCTCAGGATCATGCTGGATTGCTGCTGATTTCTGCCACATCTCATAGTTTGTGACTCAGTTCTGTGACAGGAAGCCCACCTGGAAACCAGACTTAAGGAGAAGTGACTTTACTCCAAGCCCAAGGAGCGACAAAACACAGACATTTGGTTGTATTGCAGGCTCCTCCAAAGTGCAAACATTCAGATATTGCAATCATGTCATTACAGAGACCTTCTTAATAAAACCTAACCAGAGTGCTGGAGCTCTGTGGGTTCTTTCTATCCTGTGCACAAAGAAACCTCTTCTGTGGGCAGTGTCCATCTACATTTTTGGAAACCATGGGAGAGCACTCTTATTCCCCTTCCAACAGCTCAGCATCCCTTTGTCCATCAGCAACACTCAGTAACAGTAGATTGTGGTTTGACCCTTTAAGAGATAGATACAAGGATTCTACTTGATGTGCTACAGCTCATGAAATATGATGACACAGAATCATAAAGCTTGCAAACAAGCCATTTAGCCCAGTTCATCCACACTGACATCTGGGCACCCTTCCATATTTATCTCATAGCCCAGCACATGATCCTAGCCACCTACACTTAACTCCTTGCACATCAATCAGGAACATCGTGCCAAAATCAGCAACGTCATTTTCCGTGTAACATCACACAACTAAACTCGCAAGTGTGTTCTATGAAGTTCTTGTTCTTTATAGGGTTTTCACATGTAGTTTAAGGTGACACACAATGCCAAAAAATGTACATTCCCTTTTCTAGACCTAGCATTATCCATCACAACAAAAAAATAGTCTGCCCTTTTTAATGCAGGATTTTTGTCTGGACATTTAACACGGGGTGATTGATTTCAGTGGAGGCAAAGTGCAACTTACTGAGCATGTATTGCTACTTATTTTGGATAAATTTCTACGTGCTAATCTTTTACAAAACAGAGACAAATGATAATGATAACTTAAGCAGGTTGAATAAATTCTGCATTTGGTAGGTGTCAAATAAGATCAACTTGTTCCCTGATTATTGGCCACACATGCAGCATAATTCAATACTTCACAATACTGTGACGCCCATCAATAATATGTTATTAATGACTTTGAACAAAGAACATTAAATACCCAGGGCATGTTTAATTTACTTTGAAGTCCGTATATTTTCACAGTGTATTGCAGCCTACAGGGTCTGGATTAAATTGCCCTCACATAGGCTGACAGGAGACCTCCCAGATCTGTCAATTTACACATGTGAATACTGAACTAAGGATGCCTGTCACATTTTGAGGAGTTTACATTCACTCGATTGCTGCAACATTTAGTTTTCCTCATGAGCAATCGTGCAGAATGTAAAGCTTCTAAAATAGAATCAGAATATTGGGTTTAATATCACTGGCATACTTATGTCATGAAATATGTCATTTTGCAGCAGCAGTATATGGGTTTATTGTCTATTCAGAAATCTGATGGCAGAGGGGAAGAAGCTATTATAAAAACATTGAGTGTATGTCTTCAGAGTCCAGTATCTCCTCCTCCATGGTAGCAATAAGAACAGACTACGTCTTGGGTGATAGGGATCCTTAATAATAGATGCCGTCTTTTTGAGGCATTGGCTTTTGAAGGTTTCTTTGATGTTGGGGAAGCTAGTGCCCATGATGGAACTGGCAAAGTTTGAAACTTTTTGCAGCTTTTTTTTGATCCTGTGCAGTGGTGCTCCATACCAAATGGAGATGTACCAAGTTAGAATACTCACCACGGTACATCTGTAGAAATTGGCGAGAGTCTTTGGTGCCATACCAAGTGTACTCAAACTCCGAATGAAATATAGCCACGATTGTGCCGCCTTTGTAATTGCATCAATATTTTGGGACCAGGATGGATCCTCAGAGATGCTGACACCCAGGAACTTGAAACTACTTACCCATTCCACTGCTGATCCTTCAATGAGGACTGGTGTGTGTTCCCTTGACTTCCCCTTCCTGAAGTCCACAGCCTTGTTAAGAAACTGCAAGGGTAAAAGCACCACTATGGGAATCGTATATAGGTCTCCAAATAGTAGCCAAGATGTGGAGTTGACACTGCAAAGGGAGCTGGAAAGAGCATTGTAATAAAGGTAATGACACAATTGTAATGGGGGATTTCTACATGCAAGGGGATTGAGAAAATCAGGTTGGTATTGGATCATAAGAGGGAATTTGTTGAATGCCTACAAGATGGCATTTTAGAGCAGCTTGTGCTTGAGCCTACTCGGGGAAAAGCTATCATAGATTGGGTGTTGTATAATAACCCAGATCTTATTAGGGAGCTTAATGTAAAGGAACCCTTAGGAGGCAGTGATCAGAATATGTTTGAATTCATACTGCAGTTGGAGAGGAAGCAGTATGTCAGTATCATAATGGAATAATGGGATTTATAGAGGCATGGGGGAGGAGCTTGCCCAGGTGGATCGGAGAAGGATACTAGCAGGAATGATGGATAGATAGATCCTATAGAAGTTCTTCTTGAATGGCGGGGCTAGGCAACTGTTGCTGAC
Organism: Hypanus sabinus; assembly: GCF_030144855.1. Taxonomy (NCBI): domain Eukaryota; kingdom Metazoa; phylum Chordata; class Chondrichthyes; order Myliobatiformes; family Dasyatidae; genus Hypanus; species Hypanus sabinus. The sequence goes on along the minus strand of NC_082716.1, from coordinate 39,332,635 downwards.
AAGAGAAGTTAAGGACTGCATAAAAGCCGAGGAAAGGCCAAATAAGGGCACAGAGTGAATGGGAAGTTAGATGATCCAACAAAAGGAAATTAAAAAAGCTATAAGAAGGGAAAAGATGAAATGTGAGGGCAAAGTAGCCAATAATATAAAGCGGGATACTAAAAGCTTTTCAGTTATATAAAGAGTAAAAGGGAGGTGAGGGTCTTATGGCTTTACAGGAAAGATACAGGCCTGAATAGAGGAATGGCTTGCAGGCAGGAGGCAGTGAGTGGGAATAAAGGAAACTTTTTCTTGTTGGCTGCCAGAGACTATTGATGTTCCTCAGGACTCAGTATTGGGACCACTACTTCTCACATTGTTTGTCAATGATTTGGATAATGGAACTGATGGCCTTGTGGCAAAGTTTGCGGATGATACAAAGATAGGTGGAGGGGTAGGTACTGCTGAGGAAGCAATGCAATTGCCGCAGGGCTTAGGTAAATTGGAAGAAAGGGTAAAAAAGTGGCAGATGGAATACAGTGTTGAGAAATGCGTGATGATGCATTTTGATAAAAGGAACAATAGTGTGGACTATTATCTAAATGGGGTGAAGGTTCAAACATCAGAAGTGCAGAGTCCTTGTGCATGACTCCCAGAAGGTTAATTTACAGGTTCAGTATGTGGTAAAGAAGGCAAATTCAATGGGAATAGAATATAAAAGCAAGGAGATAATGCTGAGGCTTTATAAGACAATAATCGGGCCGCACCTGGATTACTGTCAACAGTTTTGAGCCCCATATCTCAGAAAGGATGTGTTGTCATTCCAGGAATGAAGGGGTTAATATACGAGGAGCATTTGGCAGCTTTAGGCCTGTGCTCACTGGAATTTAGAAGAATGTGCAGGGTACCTCGTTGAAACCTACAGAATGTTGAAAGAACTAGATAGGGTGGATGTTGGGTGTATGTTTCCTGTGGTGGAGGTACCCAGAACTAGAGGGCATAGCATCAAATTTGAGCGGCCACCGCTTAGAACAGAGGTAAGGAGGAATTGTTTTTAGCCAGAGAGTAGTGAATCTGTGTAATGCTCTGCCACAGACTGCAGTGGAGGCCAAGTCTATGGGTATATTCAAGGTTGAAGTTGATTGTTCCTGATTGGTCAGGACATCAAAGGATAAGGCAAGAGCACAGGTGTATGGGGTTGAGGGGGATCCAGGATCAGTCATGATGGAATGGCAGAGAAGACTTGATGGACTGAATGGCCTAATTCTGCTCTTATATCTTATGGCCTTATCTCTTCCTTGGCCTTACTGACACTGAGTGCAAGGTTGTCATTTCAACACTACTCAACCAGCTGATCTATCTCACTCCTGTATGCCTCCTTGTCACCAGCTGAAAATCTGCCAACAATAGTTGTGTCATTAGCAAATTTATAGTTGGTATTCGAACCACACAGTCGTGGGTATAGAGTGAGTAGAGCAATGGGCTAAGCAGGCATCCTTGAGATGCTCCAGATTTGACTGTTAGTGAGGGGAAGATTTTATTTCCAATCTGCACTAGCTATGATCTCCCAATAAGGAAGTCAAAGAATCAGTTGCAGAGGAATATAGAGAAGCCCTGGTTTTGGAGCTTAATTGCTTTAAGAATGAAATGTAGTAGTGTTTTGCTGTTGACTATTTTAAGCTTGTGCTGTCCATGTTGAGCATTAGTTGTTGAGATAGTTGGTGGTATTCTCCATGCTTTTAAATATAGAAAATTGTAAGGGTTTGTGCTCAAGCTTCTGTTATGAACCATTAGTAGGTAAATCTCTGGTCCAGCAGTTACCAGCTCATAAAATCACCTCAGGCATGACTACTTGCGAAAAGTGTTGATCTATCCAGGGCATAAACCTGCATCTATGTTTACATGAAAGGTGCCTTTTTAAAGCTTTAATTTATCATAAGCACTGGATGTAATTCTCAAATAAGCCACTTCAATGCAAATAGCACTGTGTAAACAATCTGCGTCGGAGGCTGGTGTTTCTAGATCAACTGACAGAGAAATAAAAGGAGCTTAAAAAAGAAAGTGAACACAGAAGCACAAACTAAGACTGACAGCTCTAAATTTTTGGAATATCGTGTTTAGTCCTCAGGCAGAATTACTTCCTGTGAAAGAAGGCCATGATTAAAAGGAGTGAGAGAAAATAAATAAAATAAAAGAGAAGTCAGATTCGTCTCAGGCATACTCTCTGACATTCTTGCCAAATATTTGTAAATTCAGAACATGTAACTCTTAGTTCTCAAGTTCTTTTGTGAATAGTTAGGACTGGTTGCAGAGGGCTGTGGTGTAAGTTGATAAATAATATCTGGGAAAAGCTTACTTATATTCAGGTCCAGGACCCCTCTAGGCAAAAGCAACAGTTAATTCGCAGGTAGTCCTGTATTAGATTAAAGAGAGTATACATTGTAACTCTTATTTCTAATTATTTTTGTTCAATGTGGTGGCAATAATTTGCAGCCCAGTCACTTCAATCTAAACAGTCCTACATCTGCATTTTGGCTCAGAGGTCAGCGCTTGCAGACTGGAGAATGAAGGACTTAGAGAAAGAAGCAAAATGAAAAACCATTTGGGAGACTTCATAGCAAGGTGCATGTGGAGATTGATAACTAGAAATAAGTGCTATTAATCTTAAGGAACTCTGGGCAAATTTTCAGAGAAAGCCCCAAGGCAATCAAGACTGTAGACTGGAAATTGTTGTACTAAATGGTTACACAGGTTACTGGTGTGGTAAAGAAGGCATATGACATTTTGCCTTTATTAGCTCTGGAATTGAGTTTAAAGTTCAAAGTTAATTTATTATCAAAGTACCTATATGTCGACATATACAACCATGAAATTCATATTAGAAAAGAGAGGAGGAACCTGCCACATCCATTAAATGCTCAAGCCTCAACTAACAGCAGCTAACACAACCTTGCTGCTTTCTTTTGTAATAGTGGGCCGCTCTGCTGATATCAAGACATCTGACTGGACAGCTTCAGAGCTCAAGGCAATCTGCCCAGACATTAGGGAGGAGGTGATTTCCCTGCATTTTACCTGCAAAGATACTCTTTCCATGACAACCTCAAAAACAAAACTTCTGGCAGGAATCTATGATTGGGTGTGCCTGATATTAAAACAGAAAACGCTGGAAATGAACAACAAGGGAGGTAGAATTTTTGGGCAAAGAACCAGGTTAATGTTTCGGGTTAATGTTTCAGCATAATAGCCTTCCATCAGAACATGGAGAAGTTAGAAATCAAGCATTTTTTCAGGTACAAAGAAGGTGAGGGTGGAATGAGCAATGACAGTGGAATGGAAAAGAATCACTTAAGTTCTGTTGATGCATAGCTGGTTGACGAAAGATTTTTTTTGTCATTAGGCAAATAAATTTAATTGGATTCCCCATCATTGCAACTGGAAATGTGCTTTGGTTATGAAGTTCTACAATAGGCCTAGTCTATTTTGTTGGAATCAACAAAACCAATTCATACTCTTTCAATGGATACCAGCTCCAGACAGTTGGTCCCTTGAAAATGCTGAGCATTTCTGATTCTATCTTTTTCAATATGCTTACAGTGCATTTTTTATCTGAAATATAATTGTGCAGATTTACAAGAATGTGGAAGCTTTAGAGAGGGTGCGGAGGAGTTTTAGTGAGCATGTACTCATGTGGTGTGCTGGGGAGACAGCATTAAGAAGAGGGACGCCTCACGTCTTAATAAGCTGGTAAGGAAGGCGGGCTCTGTCGTGGGCACAGAACTGGAGAGTATGTCATCGGTGGCAGAGAGGAGGGCGTTGAGTAGGCTACGGTCAATCACAGAAAACCCTGAACATCCTCTGCACAGCACCATCCAGAGACAGAGAAGCAGCTTCAGCGGCAGGTTGCTGTCAATGCAATGCTCCTCAGACAGGATGAAGAGATCATTACTCCCCAACGCCATTCGGCTCTACAGTTCAACCACCAGGGGCAAGACATGTTAAGTGCCGGGGTTAGGACTGAGCTTAAGTTACCACTCAATGCACTTTAGTAAACTATTTAAGAACTTTTTAAAAGCTATTTACTAATGCTTTTTGGGAGGGTGATTTTAGCTGCATATCATATTTATACTGAGTTAAATACTGTATGTAATTAGTTTTGCTACAGTAAGTGTATGGGACACTGGAAAAATGTTGAATTTCCCCTTGGGGATGAATAAAGCATCTATCTATTTATCTATGGCTTATGAGGAAAGTTTAAGTGAGCTAGGGCTTTTCTATTTAGAGCTAAGGAGGATCGGAGAAGGCGATTACGTGTATAAGATGATTAGTGGCATTGATAGAGTGGACAGCCAGCACCTTTTCCCCAGGGCAAAGATAGCTAATATAAAAGGGCATAATTTTAAGGTGATTGGAGGAAAGTATATGTGGGGGGGGGGGGGGAGGAATTCTGAGATAGGTGTTTTACACAGAGTGGTGGGTGCTTAGAACATGCTGCCAAGAGTGATACGTTAGTGAGCTGATACGTTATGGACATTTAAGATAGGCACCTGGATAATAGGAAAATAGCGGGCTGTGTGGGAGGGAAGCATTAAATTATCTTGGAGTAGATTAAAAGCTCAGCCCACTGTGCTACACAGTTCTACATTCTATGTTCTTTTATTATGTGGAGTCACTCAAATTAAATCACCTTGATTTTGCACCAAGTCTGCCTGGGCACACACCGGCTCTTTGAAGGGAAGTAAGCAGATAGAGAACAAAGCTAGTGCTAATGAGTAACACCTGTGGTTAAATCACATTTCAGATTATGAACTTCTGTTGTGTTTATAGCTCTTTCAGCACTTTGGATATGTTTACTTGATAGGGCACCAGCAGGCACTCGTGATTACGAGTGTATAGAACTTGTTCAATGCACTTCTTTCAGTTTTGTCAAGAGTGATTAATGTATTTAGATTAATCTTAAAATGAAATTACATTTTCAAGAAGTTCAATGGGTACCAACAAAGTCAAAGGAGGCGAGTAAATAACCTGAAGTTAAAGCAGGGAAGTAAACAAACTGAAGAAAATAATTATAACAAAAAATTGGGTTAGATTGAGCTAAGCAACAAGCCTGAGAACAGTTGATGAGGGAAAGAGGAGGAGAAATATAACAAGCTCAGCAAATTCCCTGTTGTTTGAACAAAGTATTTCATTAATTAGTCAAAAATGGAAAGGAAATTAAGAGAAAAATATATTTCCACCATGTTAAAGTAAATGATAAAAGTGAAAATAGTAAGTAACTGCAAATTCTATCCACCCTGCCCCTCACTACCCCACCTATCTTCTCCATTTCATCAAGAAATTAAACCAGCCTGAGCTGCCGGATGCAGTGACATACTGCAGAAATTGCAATTGTTCACTTCAACCACAGTAGGGTTATTTCCAAGAGATATTAGTTTCAAAGAGTTTGATATTACAACCAATGCAAGAAATACATTTTAACTGTGCTGCATCTTTCTTTGCAGTCATGTGGGGGCCATTCTTCCCCTTTTATTCATCACGTAATGGATTAACCATTTGCTTCCATTAGTTTAAATTTCGAAAAGTTCTACTGGAACTAGTGTATATTTTTGTAGTTTAGTTGCATGGACAGTAGCAATCAAACATCTTCCAAATCAAGTTCCCGGGGAAAAGATTAAATCAGTGTTATTTAGATTCCAGATTATATTTTCATTTATTTTACTAAATGAACCGAAAAGATTGGCAATTTATGTTAGAAGCTGTATTGTTGGTGAGCATGCTTTGTACCACACAGAATGTTGCTTTTCATAGCAATCTAATTGCAATTCTGTAGCAAAATTAGATAATTGCTGACTACATGGTCACTGATGTTATTAGGGAAAATTATTATATTTTGAAATTTCAAAGCATACTTAACATGCCAATTCCAGGGAATCTAATAGGCAAATTTAAACAAAGTACAATATACTGTATAATTGTTGAATTTTGTTAAATAAGTTCCAAGGGGATTCTATTTCTCAATCCTTAAAAGAAGTTTATAACTTTGCCTTATTGTTTTGTTCTGTTTCACGTCAGCAGTTTTTCCTCCATAAATTCTATTCTGACTGAAATTAGGGGCTAATCTTTTGGTCCTGAGCTTCTTTGATTTCCTGCTAGTTATGTCTGGTTGGAGAAGCACAACAGTGATAGAAACCTCAACCAAAAAGAGAAAATCATAGAAATACTGAATAGGCCAGGTAGCTTTTGTGGAGAGGAAAACACAATTGCCATTTTAGATCAATGAGCTGTCATCAGTACCAGAAAAATAACAAATTTTATGATTCGGGGTATGTGCAGAATGGGAGAATAGAACTAAAGAGGATGTCCGTTACAGTGATTAAACAGATGATGTGAGGACGATCCAAGGCAATGGGATAAACAATTAAAAAACAGGTCAGGAAGAGGTGTCTTTTCTAATATTGTTGACCTCACTATTGACTCTGACAGTGATATTGTTCTAGATTGGAAAAATTGGACACTGTTCCTTGAGCTTACATTAGGGCTTCTACTAGTAAAGGGATGCCGAAGTGGTGTAGGTCAGAGAACGAAAATGACAGGTCACTAGACTTTGGTGATAAGTTCATAGACTAAGTCTCCCCATCTAGATTTTTTTCCCCCACTGCAGATCCCAAAAATTTCAGATTGGAAGTTTGGCAGCCATTTCTTCCTGCGAGCACAGGGGTGCCAATTGCTGATTTTACAATTGAGTTTAAATATGGAGATTCTAATGCAGTTTACACTAACACTGCCAGAATCTAGAGTGCTGCTATGTGATCAGAATTAAACATGAAGTCCAACCAGAGAACTTCCCTTGCAAGGTGGACAACAAATTTAACATCATAAAACAACTGGCTGGTTTGCGGGAGAGAAGTCAGGAGCACTTTCGGATGGATGATCAACCACAATCATAGTGTGGAGTCAGTATGATGAATGGCCCACTCTTGTTCCTATTTTCTGTGTCTCTGTGGTTTGGGAGTAGCAAGGTGATTTTTCAGAGAACAGGATGTGCAATCCATTCCTTCCCACATCCACAAGTATCCAAAAATAATTATCTTCCTTGTACTGTTGGGCTCCAGTTATCCCCATCAGGATCATTAGTTAGACTGTTGAAGAACCTGGAAACTTGAGCAAAATATTCTTGTAGCACGTCTCTCACATTCCTGACAACTATCTGGGAAAGGTCATAAAACAGATGACCATTTAAAAGACTGGACTGCGTGTGTGAGCTCTCACCCTGGAGGACACTGAAGAATGCTTTGCATTTCCCCCGTGGGTGCAGTCCTGAATGTAATGGACCCACACTCGATTTGGCCTGTTGCATGACCAATTATGAACCACCTCGAGCTTTTACAGCAGTGAAGTATTGATAGAGTAAAAGCCAGATCGCGGTAAATGAGTTTGCAGAGCTGTATGCACAAAATGCTGGAGGAACTCAATTTGCTGTGTATTTACATGCATCAAATGAGAACCAAAGGCATCCAATTGTTAACTAATCACCGTTGCACATTCTTCCTGTGCTTTTCGTCTGCATGCCTTTGCCTGATGCACATCATTAAGGAAGCTGCACGCCTTACCAGATCCCTTCCCCAGTGAGCAGATGGATGGCTATTCACCAGGAATGGAATTAGTTGCAGGCAGCCTTGGCTAACTTGTCAGGGGAACTGCCAGAGGTAGAAAATAGACTGCGACAACTTTAGACTCCAGAAAGCTCACAGAAAGCTAAGCCATCTGCTGGAGTATAGAGCATGGGAATCCTGTTCTTCAGAGCCCCTAGCAACAGCGGAAAGTAGAGCCATGATGCCAACAGTTAGATATTGCATGGAAGATGTCAGTGCTTCCAATTCTGTTGTTTGAGCATATCAGGTGCTGCAGGCCCTGAAGAGATGACTCTGGCTTCCATGCTGCATATTACTGGCTTTAGTCTTCATGTAAAGATCCATTGCAAGACTGGACCCCTGCTTCTTTTAATTCACCTTACCCAATAGATATGGATGCTGAACACAGCAACACAATGTCTCCTTCCTTCTCTTGTTCATGGCTCTGCTACTAGAACTTGAACAGATAATACTTCTTGTGTAAGTAAATGAGAAAGGGTCAAAGGTAAGGGCATGGAGGGAATTGGGCCAACATCTTAGTATAAGGCAGAAAAGAGTAGGTAGATTAAATGCTTGGTTGTTTTTAAGTACTCCCAAAGGTTCTTACATTGGCTAACCTCATTCCTGATAGGAGCCAGCCTGAGATCAGGATCCTCTCTCTCATTTGTTGCAATTCTTTATATGTTCGTTGCCATGGTCTAAGAGCCATATGTTGTGTGCTAATTGAATTGTATATGTGAGTGCAGTGGTACCTGTGTGGGCAGATTGAATTTACTGCTGTTTCTATTGAACTTGACCTCGTGTGGGTAGATTGAATTTACTGCTGTTTCTATTGAACTTGACCTCATGTATGATTCTGGAATCGTTGTTCCAGCCATTAATTTCTGTGACCATCATCTCTTGATGGCCACCTTCTCTGCATGTGGGTGTGCCTGGATATCTCATATGCAGGGGTTTCCATGTCTTCTATCAGGATTTCCAGGGCAGTGTGAATAAGTTGGGGTACTGTACTTTCATGGCTTCTTGGAGTGCTCTTTGAGTTATTCAAAGGTTAATCTTCTTAAGAGGAATGACATCATGGAGACAGCATTTTGGAAATGGAGTAGAACGTATAGCACTACTTTACAGAGTGTTCAGTACTACTGATCAGGGATTTGTTGAATGAAGAGACAAATTAGTATCAAAATATTCTGAGCTGATGTTGTTCCTCTTGTCTCCAAAACACTTGAAAAATGCAGGGGCCGGCTTTGAAACACTAGCTCATGACACCTAATGTCAATTGAACAATTTGTTTTTTGCATGGAATAGGTTTGAGTTATGGCCAAAACAGATGGTAAAAGATAGTTTTCAACATTGCATTTCCCATAGTGCTACTACAACTTTTTAAGTGCTGCCAATATCCTTTAAATGAAAACACTAGGCTAAGAAATTGTGAATATCATATACAGTTTTAGCTGTTAATCTCATAGAGGGCAGCATTAATTTTGTCCCACATTGGATTTGAGCTCATGTTTCTTGAGATTAATGGAGTGATCTAAAATCTGTTTACATAGCTGTGCCTATATGTGTATGTATTGGAAAGGGATTTGTATTAAAACACAATCCAAGGAGGATCTACATTGAAGTGCTCCATGCAAACAGCAGGGGTAACCCTAAGGTCAAACTTTTACACTGAATGGACCATAGATATAAAGCAGCAGTAGGAATCTAAACAGTTTAAGAAAAATTAAATAAACTGAACAGATATTGAAGATACGTTGAAAATGGAAAGTTGACATTGGTCTTTCCAACAAGTAAACTGTTAAATGTTGCTCTATATTTAAGTACAGAAAAGCAAAAGATTCTTAACATTTTAAGGAAAAGCAAAAGATTCTTAACATTTTATAAAATATGTATGTTGGCTTTGTGCTGTACTGATGCATTATGGGTATCTGTACGTCTAATTATTATGGGCTATGTTTTAATATTAATTCATTACTGTCATTTCCCCTCCCTCAAATCTACACAGAAGTATTCTTTTTAAGAGTCATTTATTTACCTTAACAATCTGCCAACCAAATTTAGTTTGACATTTAGTAGATAGATTCAATTTTCTCCACCTATTGATTTTTGAAATGGAGCTTTGGTGTTAAAATAGAAATGTTATTTATTCATTTATAAACTACTACTGCTTGTTGATGTGCAATGCGAGCAGAACATTGAGAAGGTTAATGGCTTTCACAGCAGCCATCATAGTATAAATATTATTCCACCAAAATCTGCTGTTGTTATCCCTTAAAATTGAGAAACCATATGGGCAGTGCTGAAGGCCACTGCATTTTAAAATAAAGACTGTTTGTCAGGGTTAACCATTTATCACTAATTATAAATGGGGATATATCTTTGGTTACGCTGTTCACTATGTTTCTCTTTTTAACATACTGCAACACAGAATATCAACCTGAAGCTGCCTGAATCATTCAGTTTATAGCAATAAAGCTTTGTCACATTAACTCTCCCTTGGGTGCTGCATTCTTTTAACCATTTGTCAAGTCACCTCAGGATAACTTTACAAAAAGAATCTCCTCACAGGAAGATTCAAGTAGCAGATCTACAGCATAAGTCTTAGAGACGTACCTACCAGTTTTAAAAAATCAGCATATCCAGCAAGAAGATATGATTACAGAGTTACACCTTTACATAGACAATTTACATTTTGAATTTGGTAAATAAAAACATGACAATAACAGCAGAATGCATGATGCTAAATTGAGACGATCTTAATATAAGCTAGAAATAATGTGGGCTGTGAAAGCACACAATGCTGGTTGTAGTAATCACAATTTGTCCTTCAGAACTTGTCAAAATCCAGCCATACCTGTTCTAGCATAGCAAAATCACTGGCACCTATGCACAATGCTTGTCCTGTCCACAAAAGAGACATATCTAGTCTATTTAACTATTGCCCCTTCAGTGTATTCACAATCATTTGTAAAATTACAATAAGTATCTTCATCCATGCAGTATTTAGTCATCAATGCTCAGTTCAACAAAATGACTTCAAAAACTTCAAAGCTGCAATGAGACCACACTCAGCTTAAAGGGAAACACCTTATATTCTGGGTAGCCTCGAACCTGATGGCGTGAACATTGATTTCTCAAACTTCCAGTAATGGACTCCCTTCCCCGTCACCATTGCCATTCCCATTTCCCTCTCTCACCTCATCTGCTTACCTGCCCATCACCTTCCTCTGGTGCTCCTTCTCCTTCCCTTTCTTCCATGGTTTTCTACCCTCTCCGGTCAGATTCCCCCTTCTCCAGCCCTTTATCTCTTTCACCAATCAACTTCCCAGCCTATTACATCCCCCTCCCCCTCCCAGTTTCACCTATCACCTACTACCTTCTACTTCTTCCTCTCCACCCCCCACCTTCTGAATCTCTCCCAGTCCTGATATAGGGTCTTGGCTCAAAACATTGACTGTTTACTTTTTACCTGGCCTGCTGAGTCCCTCCAGCATTTTGTGTGTGTTGCTTGGATTTCCAGCATCCGCAGATTTTTTCGTCTTTCAAAAACTTATTATCTTGGTAAAAAAATAAACTGAAAAATCTAATTGCATAGAGGTGTGATGAGCCATCATCACAGCCTCAACCATTTTTAAATTCATTTGCCTTTTAATCATTACTGCCATCCCTATTAAAATGGTGTAGTACGTGATGGACAGACAGAGGGTACAGGAAGAAACAGAGGTGAAGTGATGTGGTGGGTGGGATAAGGGACAAAAGGGGACAGAGGGAATAGTTGCTGTAAGAGAAATTAACATTCCTGCCATCAGGTTGGAGACTACTAAAGCAGAACACGAGGTGCTGTTCCTCTAAATTGTGTCTAGCCTCAAATTGGCAGTTGAGAAGGCCATTGGCAGACATGTTGGTGTGGGAATAGGAAGTGGAATTAAAACATATGGCCACTGGGAGATCCTGGCTGTTATGGTGGCTGGAGCAAAAGTACTCTGATGAAGTGATTCCCCCAATCTGTGCTGCGTCTCACACATGTAGAGGAAGTGCTGGATGCAACAGGTGACTCCAATGGGTTCACATGTGAAACGCTGCCTTACCTGGAAGGACTGCTTAAGACCCTGAATGGTGGCAAGGAAAGAAGTGTAAGGGCATGTGTAACACTTAGCATAATTGCAGGGATAAGTTCCTGAAGGAGGATCAGTGGGAAGGTGTGGTGAACTACATATACCTGTCTGGACACGCGCCCTGCTGACTGCTCCTGTGGCTCCTCCCACAGACCCCGGTATAAAGGCGATTGAGGTCTGAGCCTGGCCTCTCTGTCTCCAGGATGTAGTATGGTGGTCAGCCACCGCTTGTTCCTTCTTCCAGTCAATAAAAGCCGATATCTCGCCTTTACATCTCAGAGTGAGTTATTGATGGTGCATCAGAAGGGGAGAGTGGACAGGAGAATCACAGAGAGCATGCTGAAAAGAGAAAGGAAAGGGGAAGATAAGATATGCCTGCTGGAGATGGTCAAAGTTGTGGACAATGAGATGTTGGATGGTAGGCTTGTGTGTGGTAGATGAGGACAAGAGGGTAGGTCTTTCCTTTGATTCTGATGGTGCTAATTTGCTGAAGGCCTTAATAGCTTAATTTCAGCTGAAGGAATTTAACATGAGCATGTTATCCGTTGATTATTTTTGGATGGGTTATGTCACATTAAAGGAATGATTCATTGGGGAAAGCTGACCATACTGGTGATAAGTCACTATTTGTCAGAACAAGATATTTATGAAATTTGAAATTCATTGACTTAATTTATAACATTCACAATAGATTAAGTTGTTGGGAATGAGGGGTAAGTAAGAATCTTAAAGAAATCTTGTATGATTCAGGTGTTGGACTTGATTGCCATGGACAGGTAAGGCTCATCCCCTTCAAATAACAATAAAAACAATCTTCTGTTAGGACAAGTGCCTGCACCTTTTCACAGACTATGACATGCAGATTAACTCTACACAAGTGGCACAAAAAACGCATTGCAAACTAAATGTATCAGCTAGTCTCAGTGCATTTCACATGGCATTAATTTAGCAATCTGTACCATCCATGCACAAAAAATTAATTTAGTGACTGGATTTTGGATAAATTCAAAGGCAGTGTGTTTAGGAATGTTGCACTTTTTCTATTGCACTTGTTTGAAAATCTTGTGATCCTAATCTTTGTAGCTATCCAAGATGTCGATTCCAGAATAATATCAGTACCAAATTATGGGCACAATTGTGCACTTAATAGAAAATCTTCACTTTTCTTTCAGTCACCTTCCATTAAACTGAATTCATTAGAAAGTGAAAAGAAAACTCAAAAAATATTCTGATTGATTACAGCATGTTTTCAGAATAGTGCATTCATAGTTTGAGATTATACAAAGAAGTAATTTCACAAATTTTCTGTGGGCTGGATTCACATTCCTTTGAGTTTCACAAGGACTGAGCAGTTTTCTTGCATCATATGATCAATGGCATTGTGCTCTTGGAGGTTAGATATAACAAGGGTCAATCGTAGTACTTGGTTCCAGCCAATTTATTCTGACAACATGGTTCAACTCTGACTTAGAAATGTGTCCTATACTACACCAACATAATACTTCTTTGCCACCCTATCCATTATCTTTGTATATTTTTCAGCTCTGAAAAGTTTAAAACTGTGTTGCTGAGTGGTATGAGAAGCAGCAGTCCAGTTACAATGACCTCTTTTCCCCTGAGCAATAATACACTGTGTTAACCCTCTATATAACAGTCCTATTGAAGAGACTTCTCAAAATTGGTGTCTTTGCTGTGGCCAGAGATTAAAGGTAAAATTCGCTATAGCTTTATTTATTTCACTAAGAATATTGGAAAGTGGAAACATCTGCTTTTGCATCAAAATGTCATCGTTGTGAAGCCAGTGGCACAACCCAGTCAGTTAGCTTTAGCAGTGAAGCGATAAACTGTCAGTATCATTAAAAACATTGAGTGCCACTCTAAACTGGTTTAGCAGCAAGACTTTTCCTTCAGTTTGACAGACCACTGCCTGAAAGGAGATTTATTTTAGGAATATTAGCTTCTCTGCAGGGTGTCTTTCACCAATCTGACATATTATTCACACCCAGTCCAAAATAATAGTGCAAATAGAATCGTTTTTAATAATCCACATTAAAAGCAAAACTCATTTCAGATTGATTAGCTGGAAACCCATATAACAATTGAATATTTATCACTCCATGTTCACCAGTGCTAAATTAATATGAATACATGGCCAATCTATCTTTTATTAAAGAAATCTTAAGTGACTTTATATTCCATAAATATGACAGTGCGAATGTAATGGTTGGTTATTAGCAGAGAATTTTCAAAATTCTAAGTTCAAAGAAAATTTACTATCAAAGTACATGTACACATCACCATATACAGCCCTGAGATTCATTTTCTTGCAGGCGAGAATAAAATATAAGATCATATATTTTGATCTTACTGCCCGTTACACCGCTAATGTTTAGGGCAGCAATGAAAGTCCTCCGTCACTGGTGGTGTTCAGGGCTTCCTTCATTGTGTCAGTAACTTCCCTTTGGTTTTCACTATTGTCAGTCATGCAAGTCCTGGATGGAGGAATACCATCGCACTCAGATGTAAAAGGATTCTTCATTGCTGTCTCCGTAACAGTTTTGTTTCAACAGTCAAGGTTGTTAGCCGTGAGCTGAACTCCAGAACCTGGAGGACCAGTGGACCACTCTTAGTCTGCCCTCTACCCTTTGAACAGTTTGGCTTGGGTGACCCCGCCAAGAGTTAAGACATTAAGCCCTGACTCCAGCCAAACTAGCTCTGTGGGTCATAGAGGCATACAAGCCTCCAAGACATGACAAGGTTTTAGTCCTCTTGAAGGGTTCAAGTTGGATACATGCCATAAGTATAGGTGTAATACAGACCTGCTATTGCAGAAAGAAGTACCACTTTTACCAAGCTTGTGTAGGCTAAGATCGGTATCATGTATAAACCTTCAGCATATGATAAGTTCCAAATTTTGGTGTCCTCTCTGTTCTGGGTAACAGCAAATAACTATTGTGTCTTTATTATCTGCCAGACCAAAACTGAGTGCAGATACAGCACAAATAAGGTTGTTGATAAGCAGGGAAAGGAAATGAGAAAGAGGACAAATGGAGGATTTAAGTAAAGACTGCACTAGTTATTTCACAAATTAGACAGGCTTGGCTAATCCCATGGAATTTCCCATCTGACTTTCTGTAGATCCATGTTCAGGTTTCCAACATTCATTTTTTTAAAAGTTTAATTCTTCCATGGAATGTCTTCAAGATTCTAGCATCCACAGTTTTTGAGATTGATCCTTTGACAGAAAATTAGTCATTTCTTATTTCATAGGTGCTACTTGATCTACTTATTATTTGTTTAGAGATACAATGTTGGTCAGGTCCTACTGGCCCAATGAGCCACACTGGCCAGCAATCCACATATTTAACCCTAGCTTAATCACAGGACAATTTACAATGACCAAAAACCCTACTAACCAATATGTCTTTGAAATGTGAGGGGAAACTGGAGCACTCCGAGGAAACCCACACATTCATTGGGAGGATGGACAAACTCCTTACAGATGGCATTGGAACTGAACTCCAAACTCTGGCACTTTGAATTATAATCGTGTTTGCTAACCACTACCCTACTGTGGCACTCTATTGAGTGTTTCTAATAATTTCTGTATTTCTTCACCTGCGAATTTGATGGGGTTATCCATTGTCTGGTGCTCACGGTGCAACCTTCTTTACATTGGTGAGACGAGTTGTGAATTGGGGGATTGTTTCTCTGAGCACCTCTGCTTCATCTGCCAAAAGCAGAACTTCTCAGTGGCCAAATATTTTAATTCCAATTCCCATTCCTGTTCCAACCTGTTGGTCCATGGGCGCCTCTCGTGCCATGTTGAGGCCACCCTTGGGATGGAGGAGCAACACCTTATATTCCATCTGGGTACCCTCCAGCCTGATGGCATGAATATCGATTTCTCCTTCCAGTAAGAATTTCCCTCTTCTTCTATTCTCCACTCAGGCCTCTTACCTCTTCTCACCTGCATATCACCTCCCCTGGGTCCCCCCCCCCTTTGCTTTTTCCTTCTCTCCTTTCCTACCAGATTCCTTCCCCTCCAGCCCTTTTCCTTTCCTACTCACCTGGCAGAGGAAGGAAAGGTCAATGCAAGCAGTGGATTTGGTAGTGAGGGGAACAGACAGGTACTTCTGTAGCTGGGAGCGACAATTGCCTCCCTTCTGCCCTGTTTTGGATTGGGTACAAATCATTCTCAAGGGGGAAGGAGAACAGCCAGGGGTAGTAGTAAGACTGTTACCAACAATATAGGCAGAAATACGGACCTGTAAAGTGAGTTTGGGCAGTTTCAAAGTGAATCTATGATCAAAGAATGTATAAATTATACAGCTTTGAGATTTGCTTGCTTACAGTTAGGCAGAAAGTTAAAAAATAGGACCTCTGTGGTCCTAATCTCAGGATTATTCCCTGTGCCACATTGCTAGTAAGGAAAGAAATAGGTTCGGGAAGATGAACATATGGCTGAAGAGCTGTTGTGGAGGTATAACTTGGAGAACTTACATCAAAAGGATCTGTACAAGAAGGATGAGTTGCATGGGGACCAATAATCTTGCAGGAAAGTTAGCCCATGTTACTCAGGATGGTTTAAAGGTAATGTGGAGGTGGTGGGGGGTGCGTGTGGGCGTCGAGACAAGTGAATGGAAGCATAGCAAAAGTGCAGCAGGTGGGGAAAATGTTGAGGATAAATTAAGCAAGTCCTGTAGGCAGAGCAGTCAGAGGCAGGTTATGGAGTACAGAGGGCCTGCAGACTCAGCTGTATTTGATGCAAGGAGCCTATAAACAAGTCAAGTAAGCTTAGAGCATGGTTCAGCATTTACGATGTTTACTGCAATTATGGTAATGTGAGGGAAGGGCAGGGCTGGCAGCTTAATGTTCCAATATATCGAAGTTTCAGATGTGTCAAAGGGGAATGCAAAAGAAAAGGGGAGTCATACTGCTGACTAGTAGTACTTAGGATATCCTGAAGCAATCATCTAATACACCACATGGGTCACTTTGAGAAAAGAGATTACTTCGTTTGGAGTTGCACACAAAAACACCGGTATTTTATTTGCAGGCATCTGCTTACAATCTACTTTTGTCAAGTCCTCTCTTACTTAACTGAAATTATCCTCCCCCCCCCCACTTCCAGAACAGAGATCACCTCTGTACCACTTTCCCCAACTTCTTTGAAACTTATAGAATTATGGTCACTCTTCCTGACGTGCTCCACCATCGGCAAGTCCACCATTTGCCCCGAGCTGATTGGATGCCATGGTAGCATAATGGTTAGTGCAATGTTATTTCATCTTGGGGCAGTCCAGAGTTCAATTTTGGCACTGTTCTATAAGGAGTACACCCTCACTGTGGAATGCATGGATTTTCTCTGCGTCCTCCAGTAACCTCCCTCAGTCCAAAGACCTACTGGGTGACATTGTAAATTGTCCTGTGATTAGGTTAGGCTTGACTGTGTTTGTTGGGGGTTGCTGTGATGGCGTGGCTCAAAGGAATGGAAGGGCCTACTCCACAGTGTATCGCTCATTAAATATAAAAATAAATAAAATACTAGAGGATCTCAGCAGGTCAGGCAACATTTATGAAGAAGAACAAAAAATTGAATTTATGGGCTGAGACCCGTCATCACACTTGGACAGGAAAGGGGCAGAAGCAAAAATAACACGGTAGGGAGAAGGGAAGGAGTACAAGTTGGCAGTGGCGCGTGAAACTAGTTGAGGGGGAGGGTTGTTGGAGAAGACTGGATGAAGTAAGAAGCTGAGAGGTGAAAGAGGTAAAGGGCTGACAAAGGAAGAATCCGATAGAAGAAGACAGTGGATTAATTGACAAAGGGAAGGACAAGGGGCATCAGAGGGAAGTGATGGCCGTTGTGGAGAAGAGGAAGGGTAAAGAGGTTTACACTACAGCTCTCCCAATAGTCAGTGGGAATTAAAGGAGCATATTTGTAAGAAAATCACAGAAAGCTGTAAATACAATACCTTATTGTAGTGGAGTATTTTAACTTCCTCAATATTGACTGGAATTACCAAGTGACTGAATCTATCCAGGACAATATGTTTCTCTTTCAATATTTTTATTAATGTATACAAGAATATATAACAAATACAGAGTATATATATAAATTGCTAACAGAATACAGACAATAGAAAAGTTGAACTGTATAGGACTGAGTAACATATGTGTATATAGTACTCTGGTAATGATTACTAATACTGCAAATTTATAAAGAGTATACATTAGAAATTTTATATATATAAGAAATAAAATCTAGCCCCTACCAAGAAAGCCAATGGGTAAGAACAAGGAAAAAAATATTTTTTAAAAAAGTGTCACTAAGTTGTTAACAAAGAATAACATAATTAATAACATCTACGTAGAAAAAAAAACAAGTTAGAGTAGTTCATAAAAGGACCCCATATCGTATAAAAGTACTGTACTGAATTAGAAATAGAACACCGAATCTTCTCCAAACTAAGATGAGTCATAATGTCTTCTAACCACTGCATATGAGTAGGAGAGACTGCTTCTTTCCAATTAAGCAAAATCCTTCTTCTTGCCATAAGTGAGATAAAAGCTAGAACATACAAGTCTGAGGGAGTTAAAGTTATGTCTTGAGTTCTGAAAATAACAAAGAGAGCAGTGAGAGGATTAGGTTCAAAGTTAGTGTTAAAAAGTTGAGAAAAAGTAGAAAATACATCTTTCCAAAATTTTTCTAAGCTGGGACAAAACCAAAACATATGAAATATTGAAGCATTGGCTGAATTACATTTGTCACAAGTTGGAGAAATATCAGAATAAAAACATGATAATTTCTCTTTAGATAAATAGGCTTTATGTACTACTTTAAATTGTACCAAAGAATGGCGAGCGCAAAAAGATGACTTATTCACTAATTTCAAAATGGCATTCCAATCTTCATCAGAGATTTGCATATTCAGATCATGCTCCCAAGCTTTCCTAATATTATGTAAAGAAAGCTGCTTAAACATAAGCAGTTCATTATATATAACAGAGATTGATCCATCTAAAAAGGTTTCAAATTTAAAATATCATCTAAGAGATGCTTAGCTGAACTTGAAGGAAAGGTAGCCAATTGAGAATGCAGGAAATCTCTAATTTGAAGGTAACCATAAAAATGAGTTTGGGGTAAACCAAATTTGATGGACAACTGCTCAAATGACCAGGACAATATGTTTCAAGACAAATGTAGAGAGGGAGCTGCACCCATCCTTACCTTTGCAAGTGGAACATGGCAATTGGTGGACATGCTGGTGGGGGAACACTTCAGGAACAGTAACCATAATTCTGTAAATTTTAAGGTAGTTACAGAAAGAGGTAAGGTTGGTCTTAGTTAAGTTCTTGAATTGGGGAAAGATAACTTCAGTAAAGTAAGAGAGGACTTGACAAATGTAGATTGTAAACAGATTCCCACAGATAAAGTAACAACTGGCAAGTGGCAGTCTTTTGAAAGAGAATTGGGGGAGTTCAAGGACAGCATGTTACAGTAGAGGTGAAAAGCAAATACGACAAGGTTAGTGAACCTTGGATGACAAAGGATGTTGAGGGTTTGATTCAGGGGAGAAAGCATACACGTGATAGATATTGGCAACAGGGATCAAAGGAAGCACTTGAGGAATATACAATGTGTAGGAGAGAAGTTTAGAAAGAACTTAGGAGGACAAAAGTGGCCTTGAAATATCCTTAGCAAATAAAATTGAGGAGAATACCAAGACATTCTATGTACATTAAGGAAAGAGTACACGGAGGTCCTGTTTGGCACCAAAGGCGTTATTATGTGTCGAGCAAGCCAATGTGTATAAAGTACTAAAATAATATTTCTCAGCTGAATTCATTAATGAGAAGGACATGGAAAATAATGAATTCAGGGATGGGGGCAATAATAATGTGAAGCAGATTCATAATAAGAATAAGGAGGTGTTAAATGTTATTGGACGCTAAGGGTTTGATAATTCTCCAGATCTAGTTAAAATCAACCCCAGATTGCTTTGGGAAGCAAGGGAGGAGATAATGGGGACAAAACAAGAGTAAAATCCCCATAGTCATCAGGTTCTGCCCACTCAGCTTCCATATTGAATAAGTTATCAATAGCAATTGATCAACATTCCACCACCAGATATAACCACATTAGTATTTTGAAGGGACTGTTTCCTTTGTAACTTCCTGATCTACTGCTCTGTTTCTGCTAATCACTTCCCTTCTCACAGCACCTACCTATACAATGACAAGAGGTGCTGCAACAGTCTTTTACCTCTTCCCTCCCCACCATCCAGGACAGATAACTCTTTTCAGGTGAAGTAGTAAATCACTTACACTCTTTTCAGTAGCAGACTGATAATTTAGAGGAGCACTTGCTGCCACACCAGTTGCCTGCCACTTTAATTGAATTGAATTGACTTTATTAATAACTTCCTTCATATACATGATGAGTAAAAATCTTTATGTTACGTCTCTGTCTAAATGTGCAATGTGCAATTTATAGTAATTTATAATAAACAGTATATACAACAGAACTGTCAATATAACATAAAAATACAATTGTATCAGCATGAATTAATCATTCTGATGGCCTGGTGGAAGAAGCTGTCCCGGAACCTGTTGGTCCTGGTTTTTATACTGTGGTAGTATTTCTCAGATGGTGCCAGCTGGACTTGGGTCCCCAATGATCCTTTGGGCCCTGTTTCCACACCTGTCTTTGTAAATGTCCTGAGTAGTGGGAAGTTCACATCTACAAATGCGTTGAGCTGTCCGCACGACTCTCTGCAAAGTCCTGTGATTGAGCGAAGTGCAGTTCCCATACTAGGCAGTGATGTAGCCTGTCAGAATGTTCTCCATTATGCCCCTGTAGAAAGTTCTTAGGATTTGGGGGCCCACACAAAACTTCTTCAACTGTCGGAGGTGAAAGAAGCACTGTTGTGCTTTTCTCACCACATGGCCTGTTATGTACAGATCACGTGAGGTCCTGGGTGATGTGGATGCCGAGGAACTTAAAGCTGTTCATCCTCTCAACCCCAGGTCCATCGATGTCAATAGGGGTTAGCCTGTCTCCATTCCTCCTGTAGTCCACAACCTGCTCCTCTGTTTTTGTGACATTGAGGGAGAGGTTGTTTTCTTGACACCACTGTGTCAGGGTGATGACTTCTTCTCTGTAGACTGCCTCATTATTATTTGAGATTAGGCCAGTGTAGTATTGTCAGCAAATTTAATTAGCAGATTGGAGCTGTGGGTGGTGACACAGTTATGGGTATACAGAGAATAAAGGAGGGGGCTTAGGACACAGTCCTGAGGGGCACTAGTGTTGAGGGTCAAAGGGGTAGAGCTGAGGGAGCCCTCTCTTACCACCTGTGCACGATCTGACTGAAAATTCAGGATCCAGCTGCAGTGAAGGCCGAGGTCTCTGAGCTTCTTGCTGAGCCTGGAGGGAATTATGGTGTTGAATGCTGAACTGTAGTCCAAGAACAGCAGTCTCACATAAGTTTCCTTCTTCTCCAGATGCATAAGGATGGTTCACCATCCCACTCCCATTCTCATCCCATTCCCATTTCTAGTTGTGAAAAGCACCTCATCTTTTGTTGAAGCTTGCTGCAGCTTTCTAGAATCAAAAGCAAACCAGTTTCACTGAAATGTTAATTGTGTTTCTTTTCCCATAGGTGTCACTTGATCCATTGAGTGTTTCCATTAATTTCTGTTTTATATCAGATTTCCTGTGTCTACAGCATTTTTGATTTTTATATCATTAAAACTCCTATGTAAAAGAATGAAATTCTATAGAGTTAGAAACATAGAACCACAGAACATTACAGCACTGAAACAGGCCTTTTGGCTCTTCTTGGCTGTGCTGAACCAATTTTCTGCCTAGTCCCACTGACCTGCACCTGGACCATATCCCTCCAAACCCCTTTCATCCATATACCTGTCCAAGTTTTTCTTAAATGTCAAAAGTGAGCCCGCATTCACCACTTCATCTGGCAGCTCATTCCACACTCCCACCACTCTCTGTGTGAAGAAGCCCCACCCCCCATGTTCCCTTTAAACTTTTCCCCTTCACCCTTAACCCTTGACCTCTGTTTTTCTTCTCCCCTGGCCTCAGTGGAAAAAAGCCTGCTTGCATTCACTCTATCTAAACCCATCATAATTTTACACACCTCTATCAAATCACCCCTCATTCTCCTACACTCCAGGGAATAAAGTCCTAACCTATTCAACCTTTCTCTGTAACTCAGTTTCTCAAGTCCCGGCAACATACTTGTAAACTTTCTCTGCACTCTTTCAACCTTACTAATATCCTTCCTATATTAGGTGACCAAAACTGCACACAATTCTGTCTCACCAAAGTCTCATACAACCTCACCATTACATTCCAACTCTTATACTCTATACTTTGATTTATAAAGGCCAATGTACCAAAAGCTCTCTTTACAACCCTATCTACTTGTGGAGCCACTTTCAGGGAATTATGTATCTATACTCCCAGATCCCTCTGTTCTACTGCACTCCTCAGTGTCCTACCATTTACCTTGTATGTTCTACCTTGGTTTGACATTCTGAAGTGCAATACTTCACACTTGTCCACATTAAACTCCATCTGCCATTTTTCAGCCCATTCCCCCAACTGGTCCAAATCCTTCTGCAAGCTTTGAAAACCTTCCTCACTGTCCACTACACCTACAATCTTTGTATCATCAGCAAATTTGCTGATCCAATTTGCCACATTATCATCCAGATCATTGATATAGATGACAAATAACAATGGACCCAGCATTGATCCCTGTGGCAGACCACCAGTCACAGGCCTCCACTCAGAGTAGCAATCCCCCACTACCACTCTCTGGCTTCTTCCATTGAGCCAATGTCTAATCCAGTTAACTACCTCTCCATGTATACCTAGTGACTGAATCTTCCCAACTAACCTCCCATGCAGCACCTTGTCAAAGGCCTTATTGAAGTCCATGTACACAACATCCACTGCCTTCCCTTCATCCACTTTCCTGGTAACTTCCTCAAAAAACTCTAATAGATTGGTTAAACATGACCTACCACGCACAAAGCCATGCTGACTTTTTCTAATAAGTCCCTGTCTATCCAAATACTTGTAGATCCTATCTCTTAGTATTCCTTCCAATAGTTTACCTACTACCAATGTCAAACTTACCGGCCTATAATTTCCCGGCTTACTTTTTAAGCCTTTTTTAAACAATGGAACTGCATGAGCTATCCTCCAATCCACCTGCACCTGACCCGTGGATATCGACATTTTAAATATTTCTGTAAGGGCCCCTGCAATTTCAACACTAGTCTCCTTCAAGATCTGAGGGAATACCCTGTCAGGTCCTGGGGATTTATCTACTCTGATTTGACTCAAGACATCAAGCACCTCCTCCTCTTTAATCTGTATAAGTTCTATGACCTCCCTACTTGCTTGCCTTGTTTCCATAGACTCCATTCCAGTTTCCTTAGTAAATACAGATGCAAAAAACCCATTTAATATCTCTCCCATTTCTTTTGGTTCCATACATAGCCAACCACTCTGATCTTCAAGAGGACCAATTTTATCCCTTACTATCCTTTTGCTCTTAACATACCTGTAGAAGCTCTTAGGATTATCCTTCACCCTGACTGCCAAAGCAACCTCATGTCTTCTTTTAGCCCTCCTGATTTCTTTCTTAAGTATTTTCTTACTCTTTTTATATTCCTCAAACATCTTATTTCCTCCCTGTTGCCTATACATGTTATACATCTCTCTCTTCTTTATCAGAGATCCAATATTCCTCGAGAACCAATGTTCCTTATTCTTATTCATTTTGCCTTTAACCCTGACAGGAACATACAAACTCTGCACTCTCAAAATTTCTCCTTTGAAGGCATCCCACCTACGAATCACATCCTTGCCAGAGAACAACCTGTCCCAATCTACGTTTTTTAGATCCTTTTTCATTTCTTCAAATTTGGCCTTTTTCCAGTTTAGACCTTCAACCCGAGGACCAGATCTATCTTTATCCATGATCAAGTTGAAACTAATGTAATGGGTGTAAAAAGACTGGAGGGTGTAAGATCAATCCTTGCTGTAGTCTGTCTTTTATATAAATAACTAGAATGTTGGTGTTAGAAGTGAAGAATTAGGTTTCTGGGATAATTTAAGTGTAAACCTGTCCCATAGTTCACTATGTTCAATCATTTCCTCCAGATCAGGCTTCCACGGCCTCAGGGACATTGATTTTGGATTAATTTGTTGAGAACATCAGAATTGAGAAACAAAATTATCTCGGGTATTTTATGTGCATAATCTTGGAATTTGGACAACATTTCTGCTAAGTTCCCAGTTATTATTTTATCTAGTGATGTAGATCCATTTCTGTACCAGGAACAATCATGGTATTGAATCTGGCAATGGAAGCAAATATGACTTAGTTGAACTGAGTTCAAGATAATTCTGGATCAATGCCATGTAGATGGAACATCTTGACCAAAGAATCAAATTCAAATTTGAGACCATGTCAATCTGCAAAATGTTGCGTCAAATAACAAATGAAATGCCATTGGATGAAAGGAACATATGCACAAAGTAGTATTTTTGACTTTTTATGAACAGGTTTAGATGGTGCTTAATTCTTGAGCTGTTTAGCCCTTAGGTTACTGGGGAAAATAGCATAGTAAATCAGCCAGAAGCTGTGAAAAAAAGAATAAAAAAAGCAACTAAACTCAGGATTACAGATGCACATTTCACATCCATTGGTAAACACTTAAAATCTAACACTTCAATTTCCTGTATTATTGGTTGGTTGGTTGTTTTATTAGTGTCACATGTATCAAGATACAGAGAAAAGCTTGTTTTACGTACTGTTCATCCAGATCAAATCAATAGTGTGTTGAGGTAGGTTAATGTAATATGATGGCATTGCAGAATAAAGTGCACAAGCTACTAAAAAAATGCAGTGCAGATCAATGATAAAGTGCAACATCATAATGAGGTGGATTGTGAGCTCAAGACTTCATGTTATTGTACAAGAGCTCCATTCAAGTCTGATAATAGTGGGATAGAAGCTGTCCTTGAACCAGGTGGTATGTTCTTTCAGTCTTTTGTATCTGCTGCCTGATACGAGAAGAGAGAATGCTTGGGGTGGGTGAGGTTTTTGATTATGTTGGCTGTTTTACTGAGACAATGAGAAGTACTGTATACAGTATAGACATAGAGGGGATGTTGGTTCCCATGATATGCTGAGCCGTGTCTGCAAATCTACCATTTTCTGTGGTCACGTACAGGACAGTTGCCATGCCAAGCTATCCAGATTGAATGTTTTCTATGGTGCATCAATAAAAACTGGTAAAGATCGATAGGGATATGCCAAATTTCTTCAGCCTCCTGAGGAAGTAGGGGCAATAGTGAGCTTTCCTGGCCAGGACATCAATGTGATTGAGTCAGGAAACCCAATCAAGTTGAAGTCATGAACAGGAAAGGCTGTTGCTGATGTTCACATCTAGGAACTTGAAGCTGTCAACTCTCTCAACCTCAAAACAATTGATATAAACAAGAGTTGGTGCACTGTGCCTCTTTCTGAAGTCAATGACCAGCTTTTTTATTTTGTTGACATTGAGGGAAAGGTTGTTGCGTTGACACCATGTCACCAAGTGCTCTAACTTCTTCCTGTAGTCCAATTCATTGTTATTTCAGATATGGCCCACTAAGGTGGTATCATCTGTAAACTTGTAGATGGGTTAGAGTAGAATCTGGCAACACAGTCAAGAGTGTAGATGGAGCAGGGTAGCAGCTGATGACACAGCCTTGAGGAACACCAGTGCTTAGGATAATTGTAGCAGAGGTGTTTCTGACTAACTTTATGGATTGAGTTCTTTTGTTCAGGAAGTCAGCGATCCAGCTGCAGAAAGAGGCATTGGCATCCTGGTTTCCTAGTTTGGTATGAGTTTGCTTGGAATAATAGGCAGAACTATAGTCTGTCACAGGCGTCAGATGTAGGAGTTCCTGTAAGTTGGTAGCACGCTCAGTCACAGTGGCCTATGCAGGAACAAACCACGGTGTAATTATTCGTCCTTTGCATTTTTTGTGCAATTGCAAGAAACTGCTGGATATTGAGAACATCAAGTGCAGCAGGTCTGTCCCACCAGCAAGTTGCACAACGGTGGTGTAGCTGGACATGTCGAGTATCGTGGTGCCAGTGGCTATAGCCACCTAAGGAGACAGGTGCTTCAACAGATGGTGCAAATGATTGTCTTGGATGCCTTCTTGTGATTACAAGACCTTGTTGGACGTTGGTAATATAGAATACTGCAAGGCTGGTTCACTGGTTCATTGGCTGGACCAATGGCAAGGGAGCTGCATGGCCTCGGTTGTGTGTGGACCATGGTGGTGGTGTCATACTCACCTATGCTGGCAGATGAGTCTTTGGTCATGGACCAGTCTGCTGACTCACAGAAGTTACATAGAAACTCATTTGTCTACTCAGACTAGCACTGTATGAATTTCTGTGCTGGATCTTCACATTTCAGCTTCAGCATTTTATTCAGTGAGAAAAAGCACAACCTTGTATTGTGATTTACCAAACTGTGGGAGGAGGATGGCTTGGTAGGCATCTTAGGTGGTTGTACAACAATGGAGATTTAGGCTTCTGGTGGGTAATATTGTGAGTACCCATTCTTGAAGTTAGCCTGGTTAAAGTCACTCGCAATTATGGAAAGGGCCTCTGAGGATCTTGTTTCAAGACCATAGGAGCAGAGTAAGGCCATTAGGCCCATCAAGTCTGCTCTGCCATTTCATCATAGCTGATCCATTTTTTTGTCTCAACTCCAATCTCCTGCCGTCTCCCCATATCCCTTCAAGCCCTGTATCAACCTCTGACATAAATATACATAAAGACTTGGCTTCCACAGCTGCCGGTGGCAACAAATCCCACAGATTTACTACAATGTGGCTAAATAAATTCCTCCTCATCTCTGTTCTAAAATGACACCCCTCTGTTCTGAGGCTGTCCTCTGGTCTTAGACACTCCCACCATAGGCTGTATCCTCTCCACATCTACTCCATCAAGGCCTTTCACCATTCAAATAGGTTTCTATTAGATCAGCCTTTGTTCTTCTGAATTCCAGTGACAACAAGTCCAGAGCCATCAAATGGTCTTCATATGATAAGCTGTTTAATCCTGGAATCATTTTCATGAGCCTCCTTTGAACCCTTTCCAGTTTCAGCACATCCTTTCTAAGATAAGGGGCCCAAACTGCTCACAATACTTGAATTGAGGTCTCACCAGTGCTTTATAAAGTTTCAACATTACATCCTAACTTTTATATTCTAGTCCTCTTGAAACAAATGCTAACATCACATTTACCTTCCTCACCACAGACTCAACCTACAAATTAACCTTTAGGGAATCCTGCACAAGGACACCCCAGTCCCTTTGCACCTAGTTTTTTGTATTTTCTCTCCGCTTAGAAAATAGTCAGCCCTTTCATTTCTTCTACCAAAATGCATGACCATACGGTGCCTGACACTGTATTCTATCTGCCACTTTTTCGCCCATGCTCCCAATCTGTCTAAGTCCTCTCGGTCTCCTCAAAACTACTTGCCCTTCCACCTACTTTGTATCATCTGCAAACGTTGCAACAAAGCAAACAATTACAGATCATTGACATATAACAAAGTAAGAGGAGGAGTTTAGAAGACGATGGCACCTAACAGTGACTCCTTTGCTTACATCTTCCAAAACAGCTCTATTTCTATCTTTAATGTCTCTATTTTACCCTTTCAGGGATCTTTTGAAGACCCTGACTTGGAGTAACTGACTTTGGTTCTTTGTGGGAATGGGATCCGCTCTTAGGGGTGTCACGACCTGCCACTATTTGATATGCCAAGGACATGGCCTAGAAGTCTAGTGCGCATTTAGGGTTCCGAAATTCTGTGGCTCTGGAGGCGGGTGGACTTGTGGTTGGTGCCACTGCAGGAAATTGGTGTGTTGTGGGAGATGGAAGATCAAAAGCAGCAAGATGACTGCGTGCCCAGAGATTCGAGTTCTTTGGGCACAGAGCTCAGTAGAAGCGACGCAAAAGACTTTTAACATTGTAAATCAGTGAGTTGTTTGTTATGTCTCCCCTCTTGGTGTGAAATGGGGACACCTCTTTTTTCCTTATTAGGGAGAGAGAGCCTGTGGTATGTCGAATACCGGGTGAACGAGTAGTCTCTGGAGTACTGCAAGTCTGTTGTTATTGATTCTTTGCTGCATGCTTGAGTGCTCGGTGGGGCACCAATGCTTTTTTTGCTGGTGGGGGACGGGGAGGGTTCATTGCACTGCTACTGCTTATGAGTGGGTGGGGGGAGCTGGGGGGCTTTGGGTTTAACTGTCATTCATTCTTCGGGGCACTCCTCTGTTTTCATGGATGTTTCTGAAGAAAAAGAATTTCAGGATTTATATTGTATATATTTCTCTGACATTAAACGTACCTTTGAAAAGAATCGGTCCCAACACACAACCCTGTGGAACACCACTAGTCACCGGAAGTCAAACAGAAAAAGCTCCCTATATTCCCACTCTTTGCCTCCTGCCAATCAGCTTTATCCAAGCTAGAATCTCTCCTGCAATATCATGGGCTTGCTGGTTATTAAGCAGCCTCATGTATGCCAACTGTCAAAGGCCATCTGAAAATCCAAGTACACAAAATAAACCAAATATCCTTTGTCTATCCTGCTTGCTATTTCTTCAAAGAATTCCACCAGATTTGACAGGCAAGATTTTCCCTTGAGGAAACCAAGTTGACTATGGCCTATTTGATCATATGCCTCCAAGTCCCTCGAAACCACATCCTTAACAATCAACTGCAACATCTTCCCAACCAGTGAGGTTAGACTAACTGGCCTGCAGTTTCCTTTCACCACACAGCAGGTCAGGCAGCATCTATGTAAAAGAGTACAGTCAACCGGTTGTCTGTCCTTCTGAGTTCCTCCAGCATTTTGTGTGTGTTGCTCAGATTTCCAGCATCTGCAGATTTTCTCTTGTTTATAATTTTCTTTCTTCTGCCTCTCTCCCTTCTTGAAGAGTAGAGAGATATTTGCAGTTTTCCAGTCTCCCGGAAGAAGCTAATGTTCCCACAATCTGGTGACTCATCTACCTTCAGACCTTTCAGTTTCCCAAGAACCTTCTCTCTAGTAATGCTAACTTCACACACGTCATGACCCCTGACACCTGGAACTGCTACCATACTGCTAGTGTTTTCCACAGAGAAGACTGATGCAAAATACTTATTCAGTTCTTCCTCCATTTCCTTGTCTCCTATTACTACCTCTCGAGCATTGTTTCCCAATGGCCCAGTATTGCCTCTCGCATCTCTTTTACACTTTATGTATCTGAAGAAACTTCTGGTATCCTGTTTAAGTTTATTGGCTTGCTTACTTTCATATTCCAATTTTACCTTGTTAATGACTTTTTAATTTGCCTTCTGTTGGTATTTAAAAGCTTCCCTATCCTCTAACTTTCCACTAATTTTTGCTCAATTGTATGCTCTCTTTGGCTTTCATGTAAACTTTGACTTCTTTTGTTAGCCATGGTTGTGTCATCTTTCCTTTAGAATACTTCTTCCTCTTTGGGATGTATATATCCTGTGCCTTCCGAATTACTTCCAGAAATTTCAGCCATTGCTGCTCTGCCATCATTTGTGCCAGTGTTCATTTCCAATCAGTTCTAGCCAACTCCTCTCTCATGCTTCTATAATTTCCTTTACTCCACTGTAATACTGAAACATCTGATATTAGCTTCTCCTTCTCAAATCTCAGAGTGAATTTGATCATATTATGATCACTTGCCCTTAAGGGCTCTTTTACTTCTAATCAATTCTGGCTCGTTGCACAACATCTAATCCAGAATAGTTGATCCCCCTAGGTGGCTCAAACATCAGCTGCACTAAAAAGCCTTCTCATTAGCCATTCTAGAACTTTCCCCTCTTGGAATCCTGCACCAACCTGATATTTCCAATCTGCCTGCAGATTGAAATCCCCCATGACAATTGTAGTGTTGCCCTGTTGGCATGCAATTTTTATCTCCCATTGTAACTTATAGACCACATCCTTTCCACTGTTTGGAGATCTGTATATAACTCCCATCAGTGTCTTTTTACCCTTGCAGTTCCTTTGCTCTATTTAACACCTTCCGACCCCATGTTACCTCTTTCTGATGATTTAATTTATTTTTTTTTTGTAATTTATTTTTTTATTGAAGTTCATCATCAAGGAAACATTTCCATAAAATGTATTTCAGATATTACACATATATATCATATAGTCATATTTGCCACAAGTCTCCACATAATATTTATCTGAGGTATACACCTAGAGAAAAGAGAGGAAAGAAAGAACAAGCAAAAGGAGAAAATTATGTACAAGTACGGAGTGATCTTTTTTTTTTACAACATATTCATTGATTTGTAAGAATAAAATCAGGCCTATGAGGTATTATGTAATTAACAAATTTTCCCCGTATGAATCATTTTAACCATTAGAGCTGTACCACCCCCTTTACTTTCCTGCCTGTCTGTTTGTAACCAAGGGCACTAAACTCTCAGCTATAATCTTCTTTCAGCCATGATTCAGCGATGCCTACAACATCATACTTGCCAATCTGTAACTGTGCTACAAGTTCATCAGCCTTATTCCATATACTGCACTCATTCAAATATAACACCTTAAGACCTTTTTGATTTTTTTCTCCTTTTACATTGCAACACATCCTGTTGACTGCAATTTTGCCCTGTCATCAGCCTTTCCTTGCTAGGAGTCTCACTACACATTGTCTCTGTTTGTAAACCAGCTTCCTCCCCTTCAGCCCTATCACTTTGGTTCCCACCCCCTGCCAAATTAGTTTAAACCCACCTGAACAACTGTAACCAACCTGCCCACAAGTGTATTGGACTCCTCCAGTCCAATTATTATTGAGGGGATCTGCCACAGGTGTACTCTGTACTGGCTGTGCCCTTTCCCTCCTGTCAGTCACCCAGTTACCTGTCTCCTGCAATGTAGGGGTGGCTACCTCCCTGTAGCTCATGCCTATCACCTCGTTCTCCCTTACAGGTCAAAGGTCATTGTGCTGTAATTCCAGTTCCTTAATACATTCTCTCAGGACCTGTGGCTCTGTACACCTGTGCAGATGTATTTACCTGGGAGACTGGAGGTCTCCCAGACTTCCCACATTCCACACACACTACAAAATACTGCCTCTGGAGCCATTTGCACTTTACTATGCACAAATGGATGAGGAGTGAACACAGAGCACAGAGAGAGTAGCTTAAAAGACAGTCTACCTCACCCAAGCCGGATGAGCCAAAGCCACTCTAAAGACTAGCACACTCAAACGAGTGGCCAACTCAGAGAAAACCGGCTCGAAGCCCTGCTTCTAAAATATTGAACGTAGGCCAGACTGAAAGGTACCTCTCTTTTTACGTAATACCTCTTGCTGATTGGTCGCTCCTCAACTCAGAGAAACTGCAGCAAAACTCTACATTTGAGATCTCGATTGACACCCTGATTAAAAAGTAGCTCTTTTTACGCACCCCTGGTGTGGATTGTCCGACTCCAAGGTTTCAAGGCTGTTAACCACAGAGTACAGCTCACTGAGTGCAGGCTTCATGTTTGTCTGAGGTGGGATGTAGACTGCCGTCAGGAAAGCTGAAGTGAATTCCTGTGGCAGGTGGAATGGATGATACTTCATTGTTAGATATTCCAAGTTGAGTGAGCAGGTGCTTATTAGAAAAGTCATGCCTGAGGACTGCGAGGAGTTGATTACAAAGCAGATCCTTCCGTCTCTAACTTTGCCCGAGGACACCATATGGCTCATGCAGTGAATTGAGAGACAATTGGGATGAAGGCGCAGTCAGGTGAAGCAGGTGTAATCCACACTTTTGTGCTTGGCACATGTTATTTGTAGATTGCAATGAGCTATGAATAGCACTTGCCTTCCTTGATGAATACTTTTATGCAAAACACCATAAAGGAGTTTGCTTCCAAATTATCCCCTTAATTGTTGACACTTAAATTTCCATCTGTGTTCTGATCCTGCCAATTAAAATCATTGCCATAACTTTCAGATACTACTTACTCAGAACTTCAGTCTTATTTGACAAAACTTTAAACTAGCAAAAACAATGAATACAATACTAACTGTATATTTCTTTTTTTTCCATTCAGATTCCTAATTTCATATAGCAAGCTTGTATTTGACATTCGAGCTAATCACCAACAACAGAAAAGTTCTACAATAATCAGATGTCTACCCAAGTGCGCAGCTAACCAAGTCCTGCTACTCTATTCCTCTGTGGCGTTACATTAGTAAATTCTTCAGCTCATTTTTACATTATTTTCTTAAAGCATTTTGGAATTGTAGAGCAAATTTAATGATGCAAGCAGTGCCCCTTTATATACAAAAACTTAACTGAAGCAAGAATGTTCTATTCGTGCATTCAGTTTATATACTAACATAATATGTGCCAAAATCCCTTGCCACATTTCGGAGCTCTTTAGTTATGTTACTTCTGTGTATAGAACATGTTGACCATTATTTTTGTTTTGGCTGAGTTGCCAAATAAATGGTTTGTGGTACTTGGTTATGGAAGCCAGCAACTGAACCTCTGTAATTTGTAGAATTCCTGAATGAAGCATTATATTTTCTGACATACTGATTTTTCTTCCCTCCACCATTCAAGTACACTGCTGGGATTCTAATGCACATTCTCCTCCCTGCTACCTCAAACATCTGTGTTTCAATGTCCTCACCAATCCATCATCCATGTATAAGTCCCAGACTCCCAAACCTCTCCCCAGTTGTCAGCACTGGAGCATCAGTGTAACCTGATTGGGTTGGGTTGGCAGGTACTGAGGACGAAGTCTAGTGATCCCTGTGGTTAGCTGGCTCCAAAGACAAGGACCGGTAGCCCATCCAGGTCACTGAGTCCTGAGGTTGCAGCACTGTGCGGGCAAGATGTACAAGAAATCAGACTTCCACAATTATTGAGTCCTGGGGTCGATACTGGAGGTTGAAGCCCGAAGATCAAAGACTATAGTCAGTGAGTGCCTGAAAACTGAACCCACTGAGTCAATGTGTCCAGAAGCCAGAGGCTCAATGTCTGTGAGTCTACAACTGTAAGTCCAGGCCAAGAATGGAAGCCCAAAGTGTGTAGGTCTGAGAGTCTGAGTCTTTGGCAGCCGGTCCTGGGGACGGAGGCCTGTCTCGGTGCGTGAGTTCTGCTGAATGTTGTGGGCATGTCATGTTGGTGTCGGGATCTATGGCGACAATTGCAGGTTGTCCTCAGCACATCATTAAGTTGTGTGGGTTGTTAATGCAAATGTATGCTTCGATATACCTGTGATAAATACATGAATTTTAATCTAAATCTGATTTCGCTCCAAAGTCCTCAGCCCGGCCCCATGGCCCTACCACAGACCCAGGTGTGTGCAGCCATCAGACACAACGTCAAAATTCAGAACCACAGGGGAAATGTTTGATGCTGAAAATATGCAATGCCCAAAATTATCTTTGGCACTTTGCTGCTGCACCTATTTTGATCACACTGGAATTTCAGAGTTGATAAGGTTTATATGAAAACATAAGAACATAAGAAATAGGATTAGGAGAAAGTGATGAACCTGCTCTATCATGACTGGTCTTAAATCTGCACCATTTTTGAGTACTATTTATTGATCTCCACAAACCTTAGCAGCTGAGAAATTTAATGCTTCACTATCCACTGAGTGAAGAAATTTTCCCCTCATCTCAATTCTATTTAACCTATCAATATCCTCAAACTGAGCCCTTTTTCCTAAAGACCTCAACCAGGAAAGGATCTTCCTCGCATTTAGCTTGTCAAACACTTGAAAAATCAGGTTAATTGGTCATTATAAAAGGTCCTGTGATTAGGTTAGGGTTAAATAGGTGAATTGCTGGGTGCCTTGGCTTGTTGGACCAGAAGGGCCTGTTCTGCACTGTACTCTAAACAAATGAAATAAAATAAAAAATGATGTGAAGCAGATTACTATATAATTCTCAGCAAATATTGGAGAAACAAAACAATATAGGCAATAGACAATAGACAGTAGGTGCAGGAGTAGGCCATTCGGCCCTTCTAGCCAGCACCGCCATTCACTCTGATCATGGCTGATCATATACAATCAGTACCCCGTTCCTGCCCTCTCCCCATATCCCTTGACCCCACTATCTATAAGAGCTCTATCTAACTCTCTCTTGAATGCATCCAGAGACTTGGCCTCCACTAGCTTCTGGGGCAGAGCATTCCACAAATCCACCACTCCCTGGGTGAAAAAATTTTTCTGCATCTCTGTTCTAGATGGCCTACCCCTTATTCTTAAACTGTGGCCTCTAGTTCTAGACTCACCCATCAGCAGGAACATGCTTCCTGCCTCCAGTGTGTCCAATCCCTTAATAATCTTATATGTTTCAATCAGATCCCTTCTCATCCTTCTAAATTCCAGTGTATACAAGCCCAGACGCTCCAATCTTTCAACATATGACAGTCCTGCCATTCCGGGAATTAACCTTGTGAACCTACGCTGCACTCCCTCAATAGCAAGAATGTCCTTCCTCAAATTTGGAGACCAAAACTGCACACAATACTCCAGGTGTGGTCTCACCAGGGCCCTGTACAGCTGCAGAAGGACCTCTTCACTCCTATACTCAATTCCTCTTGTTATAAAGGCCTAGTTGGCGCATGGCCTAGTGGGCAAGGCATTAGACTAGTAACCTGAAGGTCACTGGTTCGAGCTTCAGCTGAGGCAGCGTGTTTGTGTCCTTGAGCAAGGCACTTAACAACACATTGCTCTGCGACGTCACCAGTGCCAAGCTGCATGGGTCCTAGTGCCCTTCCCTTGGACAATATCGGTGGCGTGGAGAGGGGAAGGCCTGTAGTTTGGGCAACTGCCGGTCTCCCAGACAACCCTGCCCAGGCCTGCGCCCTGGAAACTCCAGGCGCAGATCCATGGTCACTCGAGACCGACGGATGCCACCACCACTATAAAAGCCAGCATGCCATTAGCTTTCTTCACTGCCTGCTGTACCTGCATGCTTGCTTTCATTGACTGATGTACAAGAACACCTAGATCTCGTTTTACTTCCCCTTTTCCTAACTTGACTCCATTTAGATAGTAATCTGCCTTCCTGTTCTTGTCACCAAAGTGGATAACCTCACATTTATCCACATTAAACTGTATCTGCCATACATTTGCCCACTCACACAACCTGTCCAAGTCACCCTGCATTCTCAAAACATCCTCCTGACATTTCACACTGCCACCCAGCTTTGTGTCATCGGCAAATTTGCTAATGTTACTTTTAATCCCTTCATCTAAATCATTAATGTATATTGTAAACAGCTGCAGTCCCAGCACCGAACCTTGCAGTACCCCACTGGTCACAGCTTGCCATTCCGAAAGGGACACGTTAATCGCTACTCTTTGTTTCCTGTCAGCCAGCCAATTTTCAATCCATGTCAGTACTCTGCCCCCAATACCATGTGCCCTAATTTTGCCCACTAATCTCCTATGTGGGACTTTATCAAAAGCTTTCTGGAAGTCCAGGTACACTACATCCACTGGCTCTCCCTTGTCCATTTTCATAGTTACATCCTCAAAAAACTCCAGAAGATTAGTCAAGCATGATTTTCCCTTCATAAATCCATGCTGACTCGGACTGATCCTTCTACTGCTATCCAAATGTGTCGTAATTTCCTCTTTTACAATTGACTCCAGTATCTTTCCCACCACTGACATCAGGCTAACCAGTCTATAATTCCCTGTTTTCTCTCTCCTTTCTTGAAAAGTGGGATAACATTAGCCACCCTCCAATTAGCAGGAACTGTTCCTGAATCTATAGAACATTGGAAAATAATTACCAATGTGTCCACGATTTCTAGAGCCACCTCTTTAAGTACCCTGGGATGTAGACCATCAGGTCCCGGGGATTTATCAGCCTTCAGACTCAACAGTCTATCCAACACCGTTTCTTGCCTAATATAAATTTCCTTCAGTTCATCCTTTACCCTAGTTCCTTTGGCCACTATTACATCGGGGGGATAGTATGTGTCTTCCCTAGTGAAGACAGGTCAAAAGTACCTGTTCAACTCATCTGCCATTTCCTTGTTCCCCATAATAAATTCACCCGTTTCTGTCTTCAATGGCCCAATTTTGGTCTTAACTATTTCTTTGCTATTCACATACCTAAAGAAGCTTTTACTATTCTCCTTTATATTCTTGGCTAGTTTATCTTCGTACCTCATTTTTTCTTAGTGTATTGCCTTTTTTGTAATCTTCTGTTGCTCTTTAAAAGCTTCCCAGTCCTCTGGTTTCTCGCTCATCTTTGCTATGTTATACTTCTTCTCTTTTATTTTTATACTGCCCTTTACTTCCCTCGTCAGCCACGGCCGCCTTTTACTCTCCTTTGGATCTTTCTTCCTCTTTGGAATGAACCGATCCTGCACCTTCTGCATTATTCCCAGAAATACCGGCCATTTTTGTTCCACTGTCTTCCCTGCTAGGGTATTGTTCTATTGAACTTTGGCCAGCTCCTCCCTCATAGCTCCATAGTTCCCTTTGTTCAATTGTAATACTGACACATCCGATTTTCCCTTCTCCTTCTCAAATTGTAGGTTAAAACATATCATATTATGGTCACTACCTCCTAATGGTTCCTTTACCTCCAGGTCCCTGATCAAATCCGGTTCATCGCACAACACTAAATCTAGAATTGCCTTCTCCCTGGTAGGCTCCAGTACAAGCTGTTCTAAGGATCCATCTCGGAGGCACTCCACAAACTCCCTTTCTTGGGGTCCAGTACCAACCTGATTCAAATATATTTCTATCTGGTTCCAAATGAACCTCTTCAGTCAAATTGTTGACCATAATTTAGTTATGATTAACATATAATTTTGTCAATTTCTTTTTCTGTATAGCCATATTTTGCCTTCAAGAAATAAATATCTATATCACATGCTTAAATATGTTATCTCAGAGTGGTTATCAGCAATGCATTAGATCAGGTATTTAGAAGTTGCTAAAAATGCACAGGTAATTGTAAATTTATGACAAACCTAAAGATTAAACTGCTGAAGCTAACTTGCTTCAGGCTACTCTGCCTTTTTGTTACTTATGTCAGAAATAGAGGATCTACTGATGTCAGTGTCAAAGCCTGATGCATGCAGTATCAATGTATTGTGCTATTTGTGCTGAAAGATTAATGATTGTCACTGCTGTGAGAATGTGAAGTCATGCAACATTGTTCATGAAGGAGTTCAAATACCTGTGGAGAATCCCAAATGTGTATAATAGGAAGGTCACCATGGGAGATTGAAAATCTCTCTCACTTCATGATCAGTCTTCGTGGAAAACTTTGAGTTAAAGCAAAGTGGCACGGTAACATTCACCATGTGTTTTTAAACAGGATCTACATTGGCCTTGCTTCAGTGCAGCTAGCATCAACATGCAGTCTAGAAGACGAACTAAGAAAAGTAGTTATATAAGCTTAACACTTGTAGCGTTGTAGGATAAGTGGACAGATGACAAAATATTTCATTTATGTATATGGTAGTAAATGGTAGTGATGAAAAATCAGTGAGAACTTGATAGATAGTGAACGTAGGAAGTTGTTGAACTGTTTACTATAGGAATAAAGTACAAAGAAAATTTATTATCAAAATATGTAAGTGTCACCAAATACTATCCTGAGTTTCATTTTCTTTCAGGCATTCACTGTAGAACAAAGAGAGGCAATAGAATCAAATGATAAACTGCATACAAAGACAGACAAACAACCAATGTGCAAAAGAAAACAGACTGTACAATACAATGAAAAATCACAACTAAGTAAATAAATAAATAACACTGAGAACACGAGTTGTAGAGTCCTTGAAAGGGAGTCCATAGTTTGCGGAATCATTTCAGAGTTGAGGTGAGTGAAGTTATCCACGCTGGTTCAGAGCCTGATGTTTGAAGGGTAATACATCTTTTTGAAACTGGTGATGTGGGACCTAAGGCTCCTGTACCTCCTTCTCGATGGCAACGGTGAGAAGAGAGCATGGACTGGCTGGTAGGAGCACTTGATGATGGATGCTGCTTTCTAGTGGCAGTGCTCAGTGATGGGGAAGGCTATGCCTGTGATGGACTGGGCATTATCCACTAACCTTTGGAGGCTTTTCCATTTTTTGGTCATTGCTGTTTTTATATCAGACTATGATAAAACCAGTCAGGATACCCTTCACTGTGAACCTATATAAGTTTGCTTAAGTCTTACATGACTTGCCAAATCTCCGCAAACTTCTAACAAAGTAAAGACACTGCCTTGCCTTCTTTGGTTTTCTTTGTAATGGCACTTAAGTACTAGTGTTAGGACAGATCCTCTGAAATGATAATGCCAAGAAATTTTAAATCTCTGACCCTTGGCATCTACAGAAATATATCAACCAATTAGCACAAACCAAATGTGTTAATGACCAGATATTCCAGTTTAGAGTGTTGGCTGGGGATAAACGTTAGCTAGAGTATTGAAGAATAAGACGACGGTCAATGTTATACATCTGAGAGAATCAAAAGAGTTTATATTTAACTTCTAGTCCAAACGATATCACCTCCAGCAGTGGAGCTCAAACATAATACTGGACTAGAGATAACTTTGACTTTAAGCCCTATCCAATATAGATATCAGTGGGTACCCACACTATAGGGAGGTTATATTGTATCCAGCTACTCTTCAGGGACTAGCTTATGTCCCTGTCTAGTATTTGTGGTGAGGTTTATCTGCTAATCCTTACTGCTTGAGTGGTGGATAACCCCTCATTATCAAGGAG
This sequence comes from Hypanus sabinus, assembly GCF_030144855.1. Lineage (NCBI taxonomy): Eukaryota > Metazoa > Chordata > Chondrichthyes > Myliobatiformes > Dasyatidae > Hypanus > Hypanus sabinus. Next base: position 39,294,060 of record NC_082716.1, on the reverse strand, counting down.
GAGATACAGCTAACAAAGTAATTTAAATAGTTATTTTTATGATACACTTTTAAATTTAGACAAATAGTTCTTAACACATATTTAAAATTCAGAGAGGTTTTCTAATATGTAAAAAAAATCCGTATTACAAAAGATTTACAAACTACAAAGGATCTCCAAAAACAGGTACAAATCTTATGAATTTGAAGAACATATCAATGAGGTGCAGAGAAAAGAGTTATCCATTGCAGAAGCCAAACATTAAGGACTCTATTCCTTTCTGTCATTGTCATTCCTGAACAATGCCCAATGCTATGGATATTTTTATGATTTTCTACTAGATTACAGCATCTGCATATAATATTTTCCAGATAACTCTGCTGGGACAATGTAAATCACACAGATGGACTTTAAAGCTTCTGGTGACAGAGATCTCACACATCTACAATTAATGCTGTGCGGCCTGACCCTCTGAATACACAAACATCCCAACTTCTAAACATGTTTGGTGTGCTAGGTGGCAAAACTCCATTGTCTTGCATCTGGTTAATGCAGGCAAAATCTTTCCTGGTCACTTCACTTTACAAACTTATGCCTCCAGCTTCAAACTGATTACTGATTGCAATTTATATTATTTGCTTAAAGTTTAACTTTATCACCAACAACTCTGACCCTTTGAAAAGGTCATGCTGCTGAGCTAGAAAGCTGAGGTTAGCAATACAAGACCATAAGATATAGGAGCAGAATTAGGCCATTTGGCCCATCAAGTCTGCTTTGCTATTTCATCATGGCTAATCAATTCCCCTCTTAGCCCCAATCTCCTGCCTTTTCCCTGTATTCCTTAATTCCCTGACTAACCAAGAATCTATCAAACTCCACCTTAAATATACCCAATAACTTGGCCTCCACAGCCACCTGTGGCAATGCATTTCACAGATTCACCACTCACTGGCAAAAGAAATTCCTCCTTATCTCAGTTTTAAAAGGACATCCCTCCATTCTGATTCTGTGTCCTCTGGATTTAGACTCCCCTACTATAGGAAACACTCTCTCCACCTCCACTCTAAAGAGGCCTTTCAAAATTTGATAAGATTGACCTACCCCCCCCCCCCCACCGCTTCTTCTGAATTCCAGTGAGCAGCCATCGAACACTCCTCACATGATAAGTCTTTCAATCCTGGAATCATTTTTGTGAACCCCCTTTGAACCCTCTCCAATGTCAGCACATGCTTTCTTACATGAGGGCACAAAACTGCTCACAATACTCCAAGTGAGGCCTCACCAGTGCCTTGTAAAGCCTCAACATTACATCCTTGCTTTTATATTCTAGTCCTCTCGAAATGAATGCTAATATTGCATTTAAATACCTCACCAGGAACTCAATCTGCAATTCACCTTTAGAGAACCCTGCACGAGGACTCTCAAGTCCCCTTACATCTCAGATTTTTGTATTTTATCTCCATTTGGAATATAGTCTACAGTTTTTTTTCTCTTCTACCAAAGTGCATGACCATACACTTCTCAACATTGTATTCCTTTTGCCACTTCTTCGTCTATTCTCCTAATCTGTCTAAGTCCTTCTGTAGCCTCTTCTTCCTCAACACTACCTGCCCCCTCCACCTATCTTGGTATCACTCACAAACTTGGCCACAAAGCCACCAATTCCATTATCCAAATCATTGACATATAATGTAAAAAGAAATGGTCCCAACATGGGCCCCTCAGAACATAACTAGTCACTGGCAGCCAACCAGAAATGGCTCCCTTTTTTCCCACTCTTTGTCTTCTGCCAGTCAGCCAATACTCTATACATGCTAATATCTTTCCTTTAATACTGGGGGCTCAGAACTGATTAGGCAGCATCACATGTGGCACCTTGTCAAAGGCCTTCTGAAATTCCAGGTACACAACATCCACCAATTATTTTTTTTTTGTTTATCCTGCTTGTTACTGCTTCAAAGATTTCCAAAAGATTTGTCAGGCAAGATTTTCCCTTATGGAAATTATACTGACTTTGGTCTATTTTATCACATGCCTGTAAATACCCCAAAGCCATATCCTTAGCAATTGACTCCAACATCTTTAGAACCACTGAGCTCAGACTAACTGACTATAATTTCACTTCTTCTGCCCCTCTCTCTCTTCTTGAAGAGTGGAGTAACATTTGCAATTTTCCAGTCCTCTGGAACCATGACAGAATCCATTGATTCTTGAAAGATTAATGTTAATGCCTCTACAATCTCTTCAGCCACTTCTTTTAGAACCCCGGAGTGTAGACCATCTGGTCCAGGTGACCAGACCTTCAGACCTTCCAGTTCCCCAAGCACTTTCTCCTTTGTAATGGCAACTTCACTCACTTCTGTCCCCTGACACTCTCAAACTTCCAACACACTGCTTGTGTCATTCACAGTGAAGACTGATGTAAAATACTTATTCAGTTTGTCCACCATTTCCTTGTCCCCATTACTACCATTCCAGCGTAATTTTCCTGTGGTCCGATATCTACTCTTGTCTTTCTTTTACGCTTAATATATCTGAAGAAACTTTTGGTATCCTCTTTAATATTATTGGCTAGCTTACCTTCGTATTCCGTCATTTCATCTAAGCCTCTTGGGCCCTGGAAAGTGAATATCCATTACATGAGGAGGTTTGGTATGTCATCAAAGACTAGCAATTTTCTACAGATGTACGTTGGAGAGCATTCTGACTGATCACATCACCATCTGTTCTGGAGGCAATGATGCACAGGATTGTAAGAAACTTCAGAGGGTTGTAGACCTAGCCGGCTCCATCACAGCCACAAGCCTCCCCACCTTTGAGGACATCTTCTCAAGGCAGCACATGAAGAAGGTAGCATTAATCATTAAGGACCCTTTCCATCTGGGATATGCCCTCTTTTCAATACTACTATCAGTGAGGAGGTACAGGAGACAGAAGACCCTACTCAACATTTTAGGACAGCACCTTCCTCTCCATCATTAGATTTTTGAACTGTCCGTGAACCCATCAGCACAAGCTCACTATTCCTATTTTGCAATATTTATATTTTTATTGTAACTTCTGGTAATTTGTTATGCCCGCACTGTACTGGTGTCACAGAACAACTAATTTCACAACTTATGTTAGTGACAATAACTCTGATTCTGAAATTTGAATATAAAGTTCTTGCGCCTTTAATATATTGTTTCACAAGTAATAGTTTCCCCCACAAGAGAGTAAATATGTAAGTACTTGTTTAAGTTAAAATTTTTATATATTGTTTTAGGCAGGGAGATTAATATATAGGTAGATAAGTCATATAAAGCTGTGACTTCTTATAAAGTTAACAAAGCTAAGAGAATAATTCATACCTTTCTAACTTGGCATTTATGATACTTAACAATAGCTTTAAATTACCATTAAATCTTCTTCAGTCAATTTTTTCATGTCTCCGATGTGATCATCAAATGTTTTAGGCTCATAATTGGGAGTAAAGATTTCTCTTGTCTCCTGAACAACTTGTTTTAAGGAATGTACAAGTGAAAATGCATAAAAGCTGTGAGCTGAGAATTTAGAAATTCTTTCTGAGATGTGAGCTCATAATTGTTGAAACAAATGCCAAGGGATGATTTTACTAAATCTAGGGAACCACAGAATGAATATAAAAATTGAACTTATGATATCTATAACTGTACACTAATGGCTATCTATTGTTAAGTTTACATTGGCATAAATCCATATCATTAAGTTGCTTGAGGTTACAACCCATAGCACCACCCAACATTACTCTCTTAACACGTTGACATTAACTTGCTTTCCAAGGACATTTTCTGCTTAATCCTTTGCTTTTTTAATATATTTGACAGTACATGGTGGGAAAATGCTCTGGAAGTTACAGAGATATTGAAACACTCCCAAGGTTTATAACCATTACTAATTTCCTTGGGCAATACTTAAAGAGGTAAGTGAAATGTTTTCACATCCTATACGTCAGAGTTTATACAATAACAAGCCTTTATCTCTACACATTCCTTGAGGTGGGGCTTGAAAACTTCTACTGTATGATACCAGGACAGATATAGAAAGGAAGTAGATTCCTAGTGAATTCCGCCCTTCCTACACACGCACGCACACACATTATGTAACTAAAATAGTTATTTATATGGTAGCTTGTACCATATTCCTACACACGCACGCATACACAGTATATACTAAGATAGTTGTTTATATGGTAGTTTATACCATATTCCTACACACATATGCAAACACAGTGTATAACTAAAATGTTGTTTATATGGTGGTTTATAGTATTTGAATACATTTCTGATGAAACACGTATTATTTATTAGGTAATCAAATCCAGAAGTGCAACTATTGAAGAAAAAGTTGATTGATCAATTGAAGGAACTTGAACAGTCTGTGAGCTATTAATTCTATATATGTTACATGTTTCCCTGGAACGCAAAGTGGTTCACATACTATTGTTACAATTCCTTCTCTGTTTGAGTATTTTACTCAATATTTTTTGTGTATTATATAAAAGAGATTATCTGGTTGCTTAATTTTTTATTTAAGTCTTAAGATAGAATGAAGAGTCCATGAAAGTGAAGGATGTCACATTATCACGGAAAATGAATTCTTTGTTCTCAGTGAAATCACCAAGTTCTTTTTTTTTGTCAATAGGGATTAAATCAGAGTGATGCTCCCTGTTATCTCCGTAACAGATTGCCACAAGGAATGTTGAACCTGACAAAAAACTGTGAGATGCAAGTCAGAAATGCTCCCGGCCTTGAGGATTCTGCAGCTGGCGCAGTTCGTGTACCTGTTCTGTGTTCAGAAAAGGAGAGTGCAGCAGTGAGGAAACAGTGCAGGCATTCTAGTATGTAATGTTACAGATATTATTAAAACACAGAGGTGAAGTATAATTTAACCAACTATTTTATGATTTGAATCTCACACTATAATACATGGTCTCTTCCCCAAAGCTTAGTTTTTAAATTTGCCACTGTGGCCCCAGGATTGACAATTTGGGTGTGAGGAGGAGGGGAGGGGCAATGAAATGAGAAGCTGGGAGGTGAGAGCTGGAAAAGGTAAAGGGTTGAAAAAAAGACATCTGATAGAAGAGAAGAGTGGACATGGGAGAAAGGGAAGGAGGGGCATCAGGGGGAGTTGATAGGAAAATGAGGAGAAACAATGAGGTAAGAGAAGAGCCAGAGTGGGGAATGGAAGAAGATGGAAGTGGGAGGGGGAGAATTAGGGCAAGTTAAAGAAATCGATGATAATGTCATCAGGTTGGTGTCAACCCAGATGGAATACGAGGTATTGCTTCTCCAACCTTATCATGGCAGTAGAGGAGGCCCCGAACCAACGTGCTGGAATGGAAATGGGGATTGGAATTAAAATGGTTGGCCACTGGGAAATCCTGTTTAATTTGGCATCCTGTCCATCACAGCCAATGCGAGCCAAAGGGCCTATTCCTCTACTGTACTGTTCTGTGTGTTTAAATTTCACCCATAGCATGGCAAATAATCAATTTTCAGCTCTCCTTAAAACTTACTTCATTGACTAAACTCCTGTCAGTCTGTGAAAATAAAAAAAAGATGCTGGAAATCTAATATTAACCTAAAATGTTGGACATACTGTAGAAGGTATTCTCCATCTGTGGAAAAGAAAGAAGAGTCTTTGACCTGAAACATAAACTAAGTTTCTCTTTCCTCAAATGCAGACTGATTTTCTCAGTGTTTCCAACATTTTCTGGCTTTATTCCTTTGAACACCTGCCCTATTTTCTCCTCGGTTTGACTTGGAAAAACTTTGTTTTGAAGTGCCTCAGGATGACTTACCAGAAAAGAAAACTTGCATTTATATTAAACCTTTGATAACCTTGATGTGAGAACAATGTGACAATTAAAAGTCTGTTCTATCGCTGTTGTGTAAGGATACACCGCAATGAAGTTGGAAAATGTTTTGAATAAGCTATTATGATAGATTGCATTAGCGATATATCACATCTCCATGATTTTGACAGCAATTAATTCTGCTTGTGAAATGGTGGATGAATCCTATTCGCTGTGGACCTGAGTAGTGGGCACTGAAAAAGCCAGAGCCATTAGAGGCTCTGATAAAGAATGTTATATATCAGTTGCTCATATAAGGAGTAATTATTGGTAGCATATTTTGGGAAATTTGATGATTTGTCCATCTGTCCTGCACCTACCTGCATACAGACAGGGGCTAAAAAGCAAGGCTCTGGAAGTTAGCATAACAAGGAGGTGGTCACAGGAGGCAGAAGGGTGGCTACAGGTTTGCTTTTAGTCAGTGGACTGGGCTGTGTTCAAGGACTCATCAGAGAATCTGAATGAATACACCACGGTCATCATGGACTTTATAAAAGCAGTTGTAGATGAAGGTGCCCCCACAAAATCATTCTGTGTCTTCTCCAACCAAAAGTTCTGGATGAACCATGAGATCTGCAATCTATATGAGACTAGTGGTGTTCAAGTATAGCAACCGAGTAAGATACACGCGGTCCAGGAACGATCTTCGGAAGGCCATTTTACACATGAAGTGGCAATTCCAAACCAAGCTTGCATCACTGAAGGATGCTCGACATCTGTGGCAGGGATTGAATGCTATCTCCTCCCACAAAGTGAATGCAAGCGACATAAGTGTCAACAAGGTTTTGCTCCCAGATGAGCTCAGTGCCTTTTATGTTCACTCTGATCAACAGACCTGGAGGGACCTTAACAAACTCCTACAGCCCCCACTGACCCTGTGATTTCAGTCTCTGAGGGTGACATGCATCATTCATCAGGTGAGGAACCCATGGAAAGCCTGCAGTCCAGACAGAGTACCTGTAATCACCCATAACTTTAACCTCTTGCTTCAGCAGTCTGAAGTACCCATCTGCTTTAAACCGGTGTTCAATATACTGGTCCCTAATAAAAACGTGGTAATCTGCCTCAGTGACTATTCTCCAGTAGCACCCTCAGCCACTGTGGTGAAGTATTTTGAGAGGTAGGTGATGAAGCGTATTAACTCCTGCCTGAGGACAGACTTGGATCCACACCAGTTCGCCTACTGTCACATGAAATGCCATTTCATTGGCACCTCACTCAACCCTGGAACAGGGAAGGTGCATACATCAAGACACTCTTCAAGGACTACAGCTCAGCATTCAATACTATCATCCCCTCAGAACTAATCAATAAGCTTCTAGACCTACGCCTCAATACCTCCTTGTGCAACTGGATTCCTGTGCAACTGGAATCCCTGTGCGATTCCCTCACTTGCAGACCCATGACAGGATTGGCAACATCTCCTCCACAATTACCATCAGCACAAGGCTGTGTGCTTATTCCTGACTCTTCTTGCTTTATGCTTATGGCTAGGAAGATACTTATGACTGTGCAGCTAAGCACAGCTCCAATATCATATGTAAGCTTGCTCATGCCACATCTGTTGTTGGCTGAATACAAGGTGGTGACGAATCAGAATATAGGAGGGAGATTGAAAATCTGGCTGAGTGGTGCCACAACAACAACCTCTCACTCAAGACCAAGGAGCTGTTTATTGACTTCAGGAGGAAGAAACCAAAGGCCCAAGAGCCAGACCATATTGGGGGATCAGGGGTGGAGAAGGTCAGCAACTTTAAATTCCTCAGTGTTATAATTTTGGAGGATTTGTCCTGATGTCAACACATAAGTGCCATTATACAGAAAGCATGGCAGCACCTCAACTTTCTTAGATGTTTGTGAAGATTCAGCATGTCATCTAAACCTTGAAAGACTTCTGTAGGTGTACAGTAGAGAATATATTGACTGGTTGCATCACAGTCTGTTATGAAAACACCAACGCTCTTAAGTGGAAACTCATACAAAAGTAGTGGATATAGTCCAGTACACCAGGGGTAAAGCCCTCCCCACCATTGTGCACAGCTACACGGAGCTCTGTCACAGGAAAGCTGCATTCATCATCAAGGATCCCTACCATCCAGGCCATGCTCTCTTCTCACTACTGCATTCACAAAGGAGGTACAGGAGCCTCGGGACCCACACCACCAGGTTCAGGAACAGTTATTACCTCTCAATCATCAGCTTCTTGAACCAGTGGGGATAACTTCACTCTCTCTTTACTGAGCTGTACCTTTGGACTTACTTTCAAGGTCTCTTCATCTCATGTTCTCAATATCCATTGCTTATTTATCTATCTATTTTTTTTTGTTTTTCTGCCTGTTTATTTATTTAATTATTGGCATTATTATTATTATTATATTTTTTATTTGCACAATTGGTTTTCTTTTGTACATTGTTGTTTTTGGTCTTTTCTGGTGGATATAGTCTTACATTGATTCTACTGTGTTTCTTGTATTTACTGTGAATTCCTGCAAGAAAATGAATGTCAGGGCTGTACTGTACATGGTGGCATAAATTTACTTTGAACTTTGAAATCAGCCATGTTGGAATGGTGGAGTAATGATGGGCCAAATGGCCTAACTCTGCTCCTATGTCTTATGGTATTATCATCTTATTTCATTCTGGTGAGCAAATTCTTCGTCAGCAACGATACTTGTTTTTTTATGCTTCAGTTTTGACTTCTCCACATCTTTGCTGGTTTTAATATGGAGTGACTATTTGATTAATAATGGATGTTGCAATGGAAAATTCCTTTCAATGATTCACATGGTATTACTGGCATGGAAGGAAAGATAGAATCTACTTCATAATTTGTTTTAGAATGTGATGAAACCTATTGTGACATGGTATAGTCAAGTTTAGCTTATAATGACAGATTTCATGGTGATTAGTAATTATAAAGAAAAGGGGAATTTTTTAAATAGCATAATGAAATGAAGGACAGATCTTGTACACTTCACAGAAAAGCATTGAGCTCACCAGTGAATAAATCATTTTATTTGTACATTGAACTAGGTTGATTAGTAAGATTGTAGCTCAGTGATTTCCAACGGGGGCAAGGGGACAGTTATACATCCTAAGGGGGCATGAGGGGAAATAGAAGTCGTCAGGGGACATTCAAGATCCTTGGGGGCAGGTGGAGTGATAGGCAGCACCCTAACTTGAGGCATGAGCCCTGACCAACGGGTAATAGAGCAGGCGCTTCCAAAAAAAAGGATGAGGCACTGGAACACAGGAAGAACCACAGCTCTAAAAAAAAACACAAAACGCTGGCAGAACTCAGCAGGCCAGACAGCATCTATGGGGGGAGGTAGTGACGACGTTTCGGGCCAAAACCCTTCATCAGGAACCATAGCTCTGCAGGCAGTGAGCACTCATCACCACAGTGCGTCTGAAATTCGGCAATCTCATCCGACTTTACCAACCAAACAGATGCATAAGTTTGCAGCCAGGGTATCCAATATTTCCCCTTCACTCGCGGCATGGATTGAATTCATGAACTTTAACAGCTGGTAAGTCAAGTACACCCTCTCAACTTTTTCTACAGGTCTATGGAAAGCAGATCGTGCAATGATACAGCGCAGGCTGGAACCAAACAGTGAAATAGAGCCAATCAGTGAACCTGCCAACTCAAAGTATTCCTCTTCAGGTGTTCAAAATGTGGTCAAGAACCATCTTTGGGGTTTCTGAAACACGTGATTGGTTAATCGCACTAACTGGAATAATGTAAAGGTAGCTTGTTGAATCGAACACCAACTCTATCTCAACTAACATTCAGATTCCAATTTGAATGTTCATCAAGAAATTTTTTGCTGTTGTGTTTGTCTTCATCTTTGCCTCATCGTTCCTTTGTGTGCCGCTACCATCATTCCATCCATTGCAACTTACTGCCAACGTCAACATCTGATAGACATTCCCAGCTTGTGTTAATTTTTAAATTTTAATTTAGCCTCATTAATGATGGATAAATACATACGGCATGATCTCTATGAGTCTGAGAGTGATGAAGCCTTGAATTCTAATTCTGCTAGGAAACAGAAACTACAGAAAACCCACGAATACAATGTTGCATACCTGGAGTATGTTTTTATTCTGTTCCTGTCAGATCAGTGATGCCCCAAGTGTCTAATTTGTAATATTGTACTGTCTAATGAAGCGATGAAACCATCAAGGTTGCAGGAACACTTCCTTAAAAGATGCCCTGAAAAGGCTGCATATGGTATTACTCAGTTCCAGAAGATGGAAGAAGCATCTGAAAAATGTTGCACACTCGAGCCATTTGTCAAAAAAGTTAAAAAATGACCTTCATAGTGGTCTCATTGCTTCTTGTAACATTTCCAAAATGATAGCAAAGTGTGGAAAATCTCATACAATTAGTGGAAGATTAATAATACTTGTATCAGAAGTGCTTGCCACTGTTCTCAAAATGGATACCAGTATTTATTTTAAAATCAATTCCTCTGAGTAATAGCTTTGTAGCTCATTGTCTTAATGAAATTAGTGAAGACATTGAGTATCAACTATATGCAGAGCTACAAAAAACAGAATTTGGGATACAACTGGATGAGTCAACTGTATGAGACGATGAGGCATTGCTAATAGTGTATGTATAGTTTATCAAAAATGGAAAAGTTTATGAAGAGATTCTCTTTTGTAAAAAGTTAAAAACAAATATTAATGGAGAATCAATCTATGATCTTAAAAAGTATATTGAGGATAAAAGTATTCCAAAGAGGAACGTGATTTCTTGAGCAACAGATGCAGCAGGTCACCACGCTGCTTTAATGAAAAAAGAAACTCCAAGTCTGTTTGCTATCCATTGTGTAATTCATCATCAACATCTCACAGCTAAAAACCTCAGCCAGTGACTTTTTTCAAGCACGATTCTTGTAAAATCTGCTATCAACAAAATTAAAGCTCATCCATTGAATTGCAGAATGTTTCACCAGTTATGCCAAGATAACAACGAAGAGTTTGAACACTTGCTCTTCACATTAAAAATTGTGTTGGCTGCCAAAAGGCTGCTGTTTAAAACATCTTTTTATCTTTTTGATACTGTGGTTGAATTTTTGCTCAAAGTCAACAAGAGTTTAGGAAATAAGATTGAACTTCTACATGGAGATGTGGCATACCTAGCCGATCTATATGACAAAATGAACATTCCAAATATGAAACCGCAGGATGAAAATTTCAGTTAAGTCAGGCAAAAAGTGCAGTGCCCACTTTTATCAGAAAATTGGAAATATATAAGAGAAATATTGGCATGCATTTATTTATTTACAGAGAGACAGTGGGGAATAGGCACCACTGGCCCTTCCAGTTGCACCCCTAGACCAATCACAGGACAATTTACAATGACAAATTAACCTACCAATCAGTATGTCTTTGGATCGTGAGAGGAAACTGGAGCATTTAGAGGAAACCCATGTGGTCATGACGAGAACACACAAGCTCCTTTAGGCACTGGTGGGAATAGAACCCATCGCTGGTACTGTAAAGTGTTGTGCTAGCCACTATGCTACCATGCTGCCCCATCAGTCAAGGCATTGAGTAAAAACGTTTGTAAAGTTGTTAAACATGTATAAAGGGAGTTTAAAGGGAGAATGGGAACCAGAACCATGGTGAATCAGAAGTGTTTGCAGGAACCAGAACCCCAGTGAGTTGAAAGTCAATGAGGTGTAAGGAAGAATTGGAAGTGGGGTCCTGATGAGATGGGAAGGAGCATGACCAAATTCACCTGATAAGCCAAATAATGACCTGCCCAAATTTACAAATAGTGGATTATCAGAATTTTACTGTACTGCAAAATCTGTGAAATCCTAAATATGACCTGATTAGGTGAGTACAGCCTGCCATAGAAGAACATTTTGATCAAAAATGTCTGGTTCATAAAACTATGCAGAAAGCATGCTCTGATGACAATTGTACCTTCACAGTTTGATCAGCCTTATCACCATGTCTACAAGTCCCAACAGGATGGCCAGAAGCAATCATTTTCAGATTAATACTTAAGCACTGCATACTTGGAAAGCTATGGAAGTTTGAGCTCAGTCTTCAAGAAACTCACTTGAGAAATGGATGATCATTTAGTCATAAGTAAAGAAATATTCAGAATACTCAAATTACAGACAGACAAAGAAAACAGTGACAGAGCACAGAAAAGGATAACAAAGGTCAGATTTTACTTTCACTCTCTTGTTCAAGCACTGACCATTTTGCATTTCTTGGCAATTTGAATGGTGAAAATTGCAAGAAGGTGGGTTGCTGTGCATTTGAAGCATGGAGTAAAGTCATATATACAAGACAGTCTGGGATGACAGTGCAGTGGGGTGTGAGAAGGAGAGTTATATGTAAAACACCATCATCCTCAATGGATTCAGGCAACCACAACGAAGGTCTTTTAGTGTCTTCTCATGAGGGTGATGGAAAACAGGCAAACCTGTTGCCCTGTTAGTTTGATGCTACACTCCTATGATTTTATGTCACCTTATCTAGCAAGAGAGGGGCTAGTATGGGATTGTTGGACAAAGTGTGTGGCTGACATAGCCGCATTGTTAATTTGAAAGCAAGGGGTAGGGTTTGGCTTTAAGCTTTGCTCCTGCACTACATGAACGGTAGTCAGGGAGATCACTTGACTGTCAGGCATGACTCTGATTAATGATGATTGTTAGTATATGGTGCATTGTCTGAGTCTAGTTAGTGGGATCTGGAACTGAAGATGTATTCACTGATCTCAGCCATGGATTAAACCTCTTGACCCACTGTCTCCAGGTCCTGCAGCCTCTTAATCTTCCTTTTCTTTCCAGAATTTTTGCACATTTTGTCTGGAGAATTTCATGATCTCTATAAGGAAGTCTTTTCTAAGCTACCAAGCAACTGCATGCAGGCTCTGAAAACCATATTAGAACTTTTTAGTTTCTATGATGTGTGGTCATTACCTCATTTTCCACTTCAGACCATAATCCACCTCAGCCCCGAGTGACACAAGCAAGCTTTACAATTGGTGTGAGTCACTAATGCTATTGACCTTCAGGTCTACAGCATTCATTGACTGGAGTGGAGTTGGCAAAACCCTTCATAAGAAGTAAAACATAAAGGTAAATTATGCTCTGTGACTCCATGGCAATTTAAGGGGGCTATTAAATCACAAAAATGAGAAAATCGGCAGTTGCTGGAAATCCAAATCAATGCACACAATATGAGGGAGGTCAGGCAGCATCTATGAGATAAACAGTCAACATTTTGGGCCAAGACCCTTCTTCAGACTATTGAATTCAGCTTTCTTTACTTCCTTCTGTATAAAGTCTGAGATACAGTGCTTAATAAGCAGCTTCACTTTCATGGACTCCCATCACTTGTCATTTTTGTAGCCTGGACCAATTTGAAAATAAGGAATGCACAGGGCAGTAGATCTAAGATCCTGATCCTTGCAGCGGAGGAGCTGATGATTGAACAGGGATCCTCTTTGTTCATCTCTTCTGAGATTTGACAAGATGGCCCTTCAAGGATCCAGACACCAGGCCATCCATACTAACTTCCTACCCCTCTTCTAATATTTTATTTGTGCCTAGGAGAATGAACATGCCATTTCCTCTGGAACAATGGTACCTTTTGGGGATTAGATGGGCTACATCCTGGACAAGGAAGACTACATTTCAATTTAAACCTTTCAAAAAAAAAGGTATTTTAATAAAGCTAAATTTTTAAATAGGTACAGCAGGGTAACAGTCCATTCCATCCCAAAAAGCTTATGGGGGCCAATTACACCCATGTGACCAATTAACTTACTAACCCATACTTCTTTGGAATGTGGGAGGAAATCCACATGATCATGGGGAGAACATATAAATTCTTTACAGATAGTGGTGGAATTGGACCCCAGTCACAGGCACTGTAATAGCATTATGCTAACTGCTACCATGCTACCTCAATTGACAAACAGAATGGCAGGGAAGGGAGACCTGATAAAAAAGCCAAAACAAATTTATCTCTCCTTAACGCTATCCTTTTGTTAACTAGACTTTTATTTTCAGCATCATAATTTGCACTAAAACTTAGTTATATCAATTCAAGAACACTCAAGCTTACTCTATATATGGAATTTAGACACATGAACTGCTTGTAGTGTTTGCTCATTTTCCTTCTTGCTCTTTGCATTTTCTCTCTGAAGTCAAACCCAACACTGGAAATCCAAGTACAATCTATTTGCAGTTTCTGAGTTGAATTTTTGCACTTCCACTTTGGAGGAAAACATCCTTAAAACCTCAGCAGCTGCAAAATCCAAAAAGATTTGTGCCTTGCCAAAATGACCTAATTTGTGCAAGGGGTGACCTGTCCTTGGCCAGGTTGCATCTTTGGACAATAGTTGTCTCAGCTGGAGAGTATTCATCGTAAATGTGCTTTAAAGCAAAAATAACTAAGTAACATTTGCAAATGTAGTTCAGAAATATATTTTGAAAATATGTTTTTAAATTTTCAGATTTCTTGGCCGAGATCACTTCAACATCTTCAAAACTGATTATTGCTTCTGTTAAAGACTTCAAATTGAAATCCCAGTCTCACATGTACCCATTTAAATTTCCCTAAGGGATAAACTTGGCTGTACAGCTGGCCTGTAGTGGAAAAGAGAAAAGAAATGGATTCTTTCCCATGTTACTTAAGAATGTCTAGTGGTAGATCAACTAGAGACTGGTATTTATAGTGCAGTTTTCATTGTTTCCATGGCAAAATTTATAGTCACTGTATACCTGGATCCCAGCTGCAGAAAGAAAGAAGAAGAACAATAACCAAAAGCATATTTAGAAGGATCTTTAATGTCTGTGAACTTCTGTCATTTTTAGAACTACAATGCACTGCGTCACGTTTTTCCTTGAAAAATTTGAGTTTTGGTTATGTGTTGGTTTCATGAATTTTATGATATCTTTGCACAATTCCTGAGTTACCAGATTCTTGTATCTCAATAACTTAACTCTGCTCCTGCACAAACACTTGAGGATGCAAGTTTCCTGCAGCTACTTTTGTTCTGGTTAAGTGTATGCCATTTATGATGTCTCAGAAGTCATGGAACCATATAGCAGGGAGGCAGGCCATTTGGCCCAATTTATCCATATCAACCAGGGGATACCCCTCTGTGTTAATCCCATCCCCCAGGACTTGTTCCACAGCATTATATGACTAGACAATTCAAGTGCTCATCCAGACACTTCATAAATTTTGTCAGCAACACAGCTTCAAGCATTTCCTCAGACAGTGCATTCCCGGTGTTTACCACTCTGCGGGCGAAGAGGCACCCCACCCCTCATCACTTCTCTCTTACCTTAAATTTATGCCTGCTAGTTTTTCTTTCTGATATCTATATCCTTCATAATTTTATTTGCCTCAGTCATAAGCTCTGCCACACCAAGGAGAAAAGACCCACTCTTTTCCAGTCTCTTCTTATTGAACTGCTCCATCCTTGACAACATGCTGATGAACCTCCTCTGCACTATCTCAAGTGCTATTGCATGCTTCCTGCACACCGTAATCCAGCCAAGGTCTGACCTAGGTTTTATAAAATTGGAGCATGACCTCCCTACTTCTATATTCAATACTCCAACTAATGAAGGTCAGTTTTTGACACACCTTCCTAACTGCATTAACTGCATGTGTTGTCACTTTCAAGGATCGATGGATTTGTACTCCAAGGCTCCTTTGTTCCTCAATCCCACCATTCATGTTGAATACTCTAGCTTGATTAGTAGTTCTAAAATGTATCATGGAGCAGGAGTAGGCCATCTGGCCTGTCAAGCCTGCTCTGACATTCAGTAAGATCATGGCTGATCTGGCCATGGACTCAGCTCCACCTACACGCCTTATTTCCCAGAACTGTCAATTCCCCTACCATGCAAAAATCTTTTGAACTGTGTCTTAGATATATTTAATGAGCTACTGCATCTCTGGGCAGCGGATTGCTGAAGTTCATTACTCTCTGGGAAAAGCAGTTCCACTTCATCTCTGCCCCAAGTTCAAATTCAATTATCATTCAACCATACACATGCATACAGCCAAATGAACAGCATTCCTCTGGGACCAAGGTGCGAAACACAGCGCATGTACAGTAGCACATATAATTATAATAGCAGAGAAACATGCAGACACACAAAAAAAATTTAAAGAAATATTTTTATTCGAGTGTCATGACCTGCAGGTTGATGGCGGATGGATGTTGTCCCAGAGTCATGTTTCTGTAAGAACAGCCTGTAGCAGTTCCCCATATCGCGCACTGCAGCTGAAGACAAACTTGCTCCAGCTTGTCTCCCTCTGAGTGAACACTGGAGGGGCCAGCCTCCAATCCAGCATGGAATTCAGCAGTACACAGCCAGCTCCAGCTCCTCCTCCTTCGGTGGCAACAACAGGTGACCCCAAGGCATGAATGAGGGCCTGGTCTGTGCCACAACCGAGGCCATGCCTTTGATCTCACCAATAAACCAATGAATCAGACTTGCGGTATTCTACATTACAAATGTCCAACAGGATCATGCGATCACAACAAAAATAATCGAGACAATCACCCGCACTGTCATTGATGCTTTTGTCCCTGGGTGGCTGATACAAGCTGCAACACAGTGCATAACAGGTCCTGCTCCACTGTTATCCAGCAATTTGCTAATGGGGTAGACCTGCAGTACTCAATGTCCTTGATAATTAGCAGTCTTGCAATCATGAAAAGGACATAAAGGACAAACAATCACCACTTTAGTTGGAGCAAGAGAGGCCATTGCGCGTGAGTGTGTCGCCATCTTACTGGAAGATTACTAAATTACTATATCTATTCCCCTGAAACATTAGGTTATGTCCCCCAGTTCTAGTCTCAACTATCTGGTGGAAACAACTTTCCATAAGACCATATGACATAGGAGCAGAATTAGGTAATTTGGCCCTTTGAGTCTGCTCTACCATTTAATCATGGTTCATCCTTTATTTTCCCTCCACAGCTCCATTCAATGGCCTTCTCCTTGTAACCTTTGATAGCCTGGCCAATCAAGAATCTATCAAAAACACTCAAGGACCTCACCTCCATAGCTGCCTGTGGTAATCAATTCCACAAATTCACCACCTCGGGCTAAAGAATTTCTCTTTGCTTTTCCTTCCTATGTCATTGGTACCAAAATGTATCAAGACATCTGGCTGCTCTCCCTCCCTCCCCAAAGTGCTGTGGACACAATCTTAGATGTCCCTGACCCTGGCACTTGGGAGGCAACATAGCATTTGGGTGTCCCATTCAACTCCAGAGGATCTCCTGTCTGTTCTTCTTGAGTCCCCTATCACTACTGTTTGCCTACTCTCCCTCTTTCCCTTCTAAAACCACGGATCCATACTCAGTGCCAGTAACCTGGTCTCCGTGATATTCCCCTGCGAGGTCACCCCCATCAGAGTATCCAAAGCAGTATACTTATTATTAAGGGGAATGGTCACAGGGATGCTCTGTGCTAACTGTCTGTTCACATTTCCATTTCAGTTGCCCAGCTACTCGCCTCCTGCAACTTCGGGGTGCCTACTTCCCTGTAACTCTGACCTTGATCTCCTCACTCTCCTACACAAGCCGAAGGTCATCCAGCTGCTGCTCCAGATCCTTAACATGGTCAAGGAGCTGAGCCAGATGCATTTCACGCAGCTGTGGTTCCCTGGGAGACTCTGGGTCTCCCAGGAGTCCAACATTCAGCATGAAAAACACACAACGGCTATTTACTACACTAACTACCCCTGATACAGTAAGAAAACAGGAAACTTGACAGAAACTTACCTGGGTGATTTACCCAGGATCAACACCTCTTCTGAGCAAAAGCCTCCTTTAAGCCGAAGCCTGACACTCCCACTCCAACAAACGGAGTCAGAGACATCTTCTGTCGACTGGCCCCTGATGCCCATTAGGCGACACCGTGGCTTTGAGGCCTAGTCCTTGGCCTGATGCTCAACGTGAATCCATGGCTTCGAGGCACAGTCCTCACATATAAAAGCACATATAGATTAGTAAAAACACAACCAAAAAAAAAATATATGTATATAGTACAGACCCCTCAGTCCATTTTAAATCTTCAGTTGCCAAAACTGCGCTAAATCATCCCCGGTAGAAGGTGATGGCTCAGACGCCTCTCCTCCTCTGGCTGAAAAGCAGATGACCCTGAATCTTGAAGCCTGAGTTCATTGACTCCAAGCTTTCCTTTTGCTGAGCGAAACTCTGGGAGGGCATCTCTGACTCCGTTTTATCACTGCGCCACACTGCCCTGGTGAAACGCATCCCCTCACTCAGTAGCTGCATACAGGCGACACCATTGCTTCAGGCCAAGTCCTCCCTACAGCTGAGTACTAGACCCCCTCCATCCGCCCCTGCTTTCATCCAATAAATCAACAAATCGAACTTTAGCAATGAAGGCCAAAATTCCTTTGCCTCCTTTCCGCCCCTCAAATCAACCATCTGCAATTCATGCAAAAGCACTGTGCAACAGCATGAAGCAAACTTCCATTTCAATACTGTAATAATCTGATTTTCTACTTACATCCAAAATAAATGACCTCACTTTTACCAATATTGTACGCTATCTGCCAAATTCTTGCCCACTCACAACCTCAGTTAACCTGCAGACTCTGCACAGCCTCTGCTTTTTTACTCAATTTTGTGTCATAAGCAAGCTTAAACTGCTACACTCAGTCCCCTCTTCCACACTATTAAATTATATCATGAACAGTTGGTGGCTCAACACCAATTCCTGTGGTGCTCTGCTCACCACTGATTGCCAGCCAGAGGAACACTCATTTAAACCAACACCCTACCTTCCTTTGGTTAGCTAATTCTCTACCATTGCCCACAACTCTCCGTAGAATCAGAAATAGAATCACGTTTAGTATCACTGGTTAACTTCCGGTTAAGATGACACTGCCGAATGAATGTGACATCTCTCTGGTAGTTAAAAAGATATTATCTGACTAAAAACAACTTATCTGAGGTATTTTGCATTAAATTATCACCCCAAACAGTGAAAGGGTGATCCATGGCGAGGTGTATTCAGGGGATGAGCCAAGATGGTGTGTTGTAGAATAATTGCAGATGGAGTTCTGATGCCCATATGACTGGCCCGGGTGCAAGTTTGGATCATTCTGAGCACCAAAGGGAGAAGTCAGGGCCCGGGCAGGGGAGATTTAGTGCCTGTAAAACTGGCACAGGTTGGATCACTGTGGGCAATGAGCTGATTTGAAGAGTTTGAGAGTGACTTTGGGCTGGGCCCAAAGCAATTTGATGGGTGGCATGTTCTTTTGCTGCAGCCAGATCGTAGTGATAGGTATGATATGCTGTCTAGGCAATTTAAATGCCAGCCAGATTGGATGCAAGAGCGGATTTTACTCACTCTTCCCGATGGTCACTCCTCTCTCCAGGACACTGGTATCTTTCATTGTCCGTTGTTTGGTCAATTTAAATGCTGGCCCAGATAGACTGAAAAGGCAGGGTGTCAGGATGTGGGACAAGAGCCAATTTCACATGCTTTTCGTGATGGTTATTCCTATCTCCATGGCACTGAGGCTATGAAGACTGCCTCGGCTGCTGTAGCTTTCTAGTATGATGAATTGATAAGTGAGGCTTTGAGCCTACCCTGGGTTGTGATCTAAGGACTCAATTTTAGGTCAGAATATTGTTGTTTGCTTCAACTTTTTGCATGATCTGTATTTTGTCATATACTGTACACTGGAGTACAATGAAATTCTTTGTTTGCATGAAATTCATAGAATAGACAGTATGCTTGGTAATAATTAATACAACAATCAATACATGGAATGCAAAACAGAAGAATGGTGCAAAGATTGGAGTTCAAATCTAAAAATGAAATGCTGAAGTGACAATAACAGAGTAACAGAGAGGGAGAGCTAGGAGTACAAGAATATGGCAGCATCACTAGGAAGGGGTTGTGAAAGAGATGATGGGTTCAGAAGTCCTTTAGTAATGGTGAGGAAGCTGTTCTTGAGTCTTGCCATCCTTGCTTTGAAGCTCCTGCACCTTTTCCCAGTCAGTAGATGGAAGATGAATCCATCAACCACCTTTGCAGGATGGATCAATCCCATCTTTTGCTTAGACCTCATCTTTGCCCACCAATTGCATTGACCTTATGGATCCCATTTCATTTGGTGCAAGAGATCCTAACTGTGCAAGGGTATTAGCACAGTTGATTTATAGCATCTCTAGCCCATGCTCAATCCTTGGAGTCCTATTATGATGTCACAAGACTTGAAGATTAAGTATTGCAGATTAAGTTCCCTTGAGACCCAGGACTATTTACTCCAGATTTAACACACCCAGAATGTCAGTGCATAAAGTTAACTTGAATTTGTAACATTCACATTTGTTTCCACTTAACCAGCATATTCATGTAACTGGGGAAACATCTGCACCGATAGAAGAATAAATAGCTCTATTCTTGGCAGAATGCACTGACTGAAGTTGTCCCAAACTAAGTGATCAGCTATTGTTTGCATTGAATGATAATGGTGGGGTTATAGCTCTACCACAAGGGAGCCACAAAATAGGGAAAATTTGATTATTTGGTCTCCAAAGGTCAAAATTTATGGGTCCAAGAAGAAATTAAACTGACAAAATTTAATTTTCTCTGAACTTCTGAAGATTTGACGGTCCGCAGAATAAATGAGAGCAGTTGAAATTATCTGGGCAGAAAAGTAATCTTTGCCCCATGCATTTAGAGAAAGTAGTAAACAAAGGTGCGGGGTGTGGGGAGAACTCTTCAGTTGTGGTAATGAGTCGTTAAAAGTTATTAGATGCCCACTGCTTTTATAAGAAGAGAAAACACTATTGTGCAGATACACAGTTGTCTGTGATATTTATTTGCAGTTCAGAAATGTCTTTCAACACTTTTACTTCCACCATGAGAAATCCAATGGCCATTTGAATATTCAAGCAATATAAGACCATAAGGCTTGGAGCAGAAATAGGCCATTCAGCCCATCAAGTCTGCTCTGCCATTCCATCATGGCTGATCCTGAATCCCACTCAACTATATACACCTGCCTTCTTGCCATATCCTTTGATGCCCTAACTGATCAGGAAACTATAAATTTCCTCCTTATATATACCCATGCACTTGGCCTCCACCACTGTCTGTGGTAGAGCATTCCACAGACTCACTACTTTCTGGCTAAAGAAATTCCTCCTTACCTCTGTTCTAAAAGGTTGTCCCTCAATTTTTCAGGCTGTGTCCTATAGTTCTGCATACCCCCCCCCCCCCAATAGCAAATGTCCTCTCCACGTCCACGCTATCTAGTCCTTTCAACATTTGGTAGGTTTCAATGAAATCCTTCTGTATTCTTCTAAATTCCAGTGAGTATAGGCCCAAAGTTGCCCCTTCATATGTTCACCTCTTTATTTCTGAAATCATCTTTGTGAACCTCATCTGGGCTCTTTCCAATGGCAATACATCCTTTCTGAGATATGGGGCCCAAAACTGTTGACAATACCAAGTGTGGCCTGACTAGTGTCCCATAAAGATTCAGCATTATCTCCTTACTTTTATATTATATTCCCCATGAAATAAATGCCAACATTGCATCTGCCTTCTTTACCACAGACTCAACTTGCAAATTAATCTTCTGGGATTCTTGCATGAGGATTCCTGGGTCCCTTTGCATCTTTGATATTTGAACCTTTACCCTATTTACATAATAGTCTGAATCAAAATGCATTTATCATACAACACTGTACTCCATTGCCACTTTTATTACCCATTCTTCCAATTCCTGCTGCATTTTCATTGCTTCCTCAGCACCACCTATCTTTAAGGTTCTCAAGGGTAGTAAATGAAGTTAAGGTTTGGGACAAGACGTTTGTTTGCCACTATCATTTGCCAAACAAACATATTTTAGTGTACAGCCTTGTTACTTTATAGAATTTCCTGGCTAAATTTAATTTCACTTTTTTTTCCCCATCAACAAGCCAGCCATTGTGCATATGTTCTCTCTTTACACAAGATGGCGGGTATAGTGTAGGGCGCGTGTGAGCTCAGAATATGTTCCAAATTTCACTACAGGTAGCTTTCTAAATGCTTAATTGTTGCACACTATTTATGATCCTTATGGTGGAAAGTATATTTTCTGATGTTGACTTTAAAGTTAAAATTACAGAAATGATGAATGAATGAAGCTACATTAATTGCTGACCCTTTGCAGTTGTGGGTAAAAGTAGCATGAATGCAATATTGTTAGAAGTTACCTATGTGGCCTGGAGAGTTGTTTATAGCACTTGAGGAGAATTACAATATTATTTTAATAAAAATGGGACAGTTAGTTCCTTCTGTTGTGGAATGTACCCTGGTTAATTGTATCCTAAATTTTGACAGTTCAAGAAAATAATTAAAGATCTCACAGGAGAGCATTCCAAGTAAAATATTTACACTTACCCTTCTGTAAAAACCTGCTTCAAATCAAGAGCATGTAGCATGTTTGTGTAGAAACCTGGAAGTCTCAAGTGATGCAAAAAGTTCCTCCCTGTCCTGTGACCGCAGAACTAATGCTTCCTGGGTGTTCACTGCAGCTGAAAAGGCTTCTGTGGAATTAACTTGTTTTGGGGGTCTTCCAACAGCCATTATAAGGGAGAGTAGACCATAGACTGACGGAGAAGCATCATTCTTCAGAGTCATGAAGTAGAGTGGGATGCTGCTGATTATATAAGAGTGAAGGATGTTAGAGAGATCAAAGGTGTAATTTTGAGAAAGGGATTGAGACCATTAGTTTTATAATAATGGAGAGGGAGATATGTCGAACATCACCGGGAGCCAGGGATGACAGGTTTAGGGGGTATAAGCCTAAGAGAGCAGCAGGTAGAATTGATGAACAAACTAAGCTTTGAGAGAGCGTGAGACTAGATGAAGGGAGAAGCTGGAGTGTAATACGATAGGGCAAATGGTGAATTCTAACACTTACCATTAGTCTGTGCTTTGTATGTTTGTAAACTGTAAATAAATACAATATTTCATTTGTCTGGCAAAATCGGATCGGATATCCATCATTCTGAAACACTGTGGTATCAGACTACATTAAATCTCATACATGGGTCTATCCATGCTGTAGCAATTAAAAATGTTAGTTTTTCAAGTTTGAAAATTTGAAATATAAGTGTATGCCATATTAGAGAACAGCTGTGTGCAGTTTGGGGGTCAAACTTATAATAAATTTAAATTACATGCAATTTAAGTAATAGATAAGTTAAATTGCATGTCACTACATAATTATAAGAATTTCTGCTAAATTAATTTGAATTCTAGCCAACAAATCAGATTTGTGATGAATTCATCAGCTACAAATTGAGGGTAAATGGAATATGATTCATTATGATTCAATTCATAAATGAATTTGTACAATTTGTCCAAAATTACCTGCCAGACAAATTGATGTTAAGTAGAAGGTGACTGTATAAAATTAGAATCAAAAATGACTAGAAATGGAATCTTCTATAGGACAGCATTCCCAAACCACTGTAGCACAAGTGGACTAAATAACTGGCAAATTCAAAGCATCACACAGAGTCTCATATCCTGAATCAATCACAGGGGAGAGAAATCACACAAGCTGCCTTCATAACTTCAAGTCAGTCATCACCCATATGTATCCTGTTGAAAACATTTCTATTACACTCCCTATTTTGCAAATAAGTAATGAAACACTGCAGGAGAAAAAGCTTTACTAACAAAAAAAGACTTGGAATAAATGAGTTATTCAGCTGTTGAGTTTGTTCTGTATCACCATAGGAACTCAGATCATTATCTGCCTAGTCCACTTACAATACTGTATGCTAGCTATTCATCTTTAATCTTGAACCAGTTATCACATTGTGCTTGTGTACTGACTTGAGGTCAGTGCTTGACTTTCGTGATGAGTTCAGATAAGGGGCTGACATTGGAGAATATGCTTGTTATTGTTGCCCTTTGACGGAACTTAGATGTCATCAACAAGACTGGCACTTATTTTCCATGACATAATTGGCCCTTAACAGATTGGCTTATTAGCCCATGTTAGAGATCAGCTCAAGATAGTCTCTTTACTATGATCCTGAAGCCTCAGGATAGCAGATTTCTCTTCCTGCATTAGTGGAACCAGCGGCTTTCTTTAAATAGTTATTATTACTGAATATTTATTCCAAATATTTAACTAACTGAATTTAATCTCCCCGTCTCCCATGGTGGGATTTGAACTCGTGTATTTGCAATATTAATCTTGATCTCTAGCCCAGTGCCTTAACCATTACAATACTCTATCCATCTGTTAGGTACGAATAGAACCTATCATTGAATGAAGAATGTATTTGATTTCATGCATTTGACTCAGATAATGAATTCTTCATTTAAGACAATTCAATGAAATAATTGGGAAAAACTTGCAGTATCAGCACAGTAATATTCAAGTCAATAGAAATTAAAATTGGCTCAGAAAGGAGAAAGAAATAGTGCTTGACTCGTGTTCTTGACTTTCAAGAATTCACATCAAAAGTTCACTGTGCAAAGTATTATGGATCTGGACATTAAGAAGCATTTGATAAAATCATGGGAAAAGCACTTAGTCAAACTTAAATCTATGGAATTTCAGGAGAAACGATGGACATGGATAGGAAACTAGTTAAAGCATAGAGAAGCAAACTACAGGCATAGAACTTCTTTAGCACCCAGATACTATTCTAAATCAACAGAGCAATGTAGGTCAACAAATATATAATTAAAGGGCCCCCAGATACAAAACTCTATGGTATCCTGAGTGTATTGTACATGATGGGATGGGCTTTACTAAGTTAAAATAGTGAAAGATTCTTCCTTTGCATTTTCTACCATTATAAAAACTATCAGGAAGATAGAAATGGTATGGGTTTGGAAGGGTTATGTCAGAACATTAACTCATGGATTGAGGACTTTAAAGCTTATATTCAAGCATTTGGACAACACTAAGAAGATAGGAGGGAATGATGGGTGCAATTGCCATTGTTGGGAGAGGGCAGAATATGATGAGGGATTGCAGGTCTCCGTGACCTCTTGAATAAGCAGCGGAGCACCCTTTCGAACAAGCTCAATCAGCTCCACTGTCACAACGATCGTTACAGAAAGTCTTTCCTACCAAATGCAATAAGCATATACAACAGCACATCTCTGTTCGAAAGCCGAGCACATATCATAGTACAATAGCCTCTATTAATTTGTACATTATTATTGTACATTATTGCAAATTATCGCACATTGGTAAATTATTATTCTGTACTTTATTATTAGTCAAGTCTGCACACTGCCAAGTGCGTTTTTAGATGTTGCTGCTGTACCAAAAGAATTTCCCACTTGGGATCAATGCAGTATTTATTATTATTATTACTCTTGTGGATGAGGTCACACCTAGTACACTCACTCAGTGGCCCCTTTATTAATTGCACCTGCTCATTAATACAAATATCTAATCAGCCAATGATGTGTCATCAACTCAATACATAACAGCATGCAGACATGGTCAAGAGGTTCAATTGTTGTTCAGATAAAACATCTGAATGGGGAAGAAATGCGATGTAAGTGACTTTGATTGTGGAATGACTGTTGGTGCCAGATGGGGTGAATTGACTATATTGGAAACTGCTGATCTCCTGGGGTTTTCATACACTACAGTCTTTAGAATTTAGAGAGAATGATTTGGAAAACAAAACAAAAAAAAAGACATCCAGTGAGTGGCATCTTAGTGGACAAAAATGCCTTTTAATGAGACAGGTCAGAGGAGAATGGCCAGACTGGTTAAAATTGACAGGAAGGTGACAGTAACTCAAATAACCATACATTAATTGTATTTGCATATCAATAAATTGTTTTCCTCAGCTTTAAAATCTATGTTACTCTAATATATATTACTATATGAATATGCTTTCTTCAATTTTATTATTTTATAGCTAAAATTAAAATTTTCAATAGATTCTAGAAATATGAGGCTTTTTCTACTTTATTAATGATTTTGGTTCAGTTAACAGTGCACTGGAGATTTTGCTATCAAATGTGTGCACTACTACTTCCTGCTAAATTAGTATTTCTGATTCATGAATAAAATCTCATGTTGAATGTTATTCCCTTGATGACACTTTAATGTAATGGTTGCATGCCAGTACGAGCACATGGTGTGTGTAATCCAGTCATCACAAGGCTGTGCAGTGGGGAAAGTATTCTTTATTGCATATAAAATTCCTTTCTCTAGGACTTACAATCTCACCTCATGAACTTTCTGCAAAAAAATGTTAAGAAACATTATGTAGGATTGCAGGATATTAGATACAGGTTATGGTTTACCTTTGTTTAAAGTTGCTATAACTCAGTGAATATAGAATGAATTATAAACTCTTGCAAACCCGCAAGATATCTGCCTGTTGTATTTGATGCCCAACTGTGCTATATCCTTTGTGTAAGGCCATGGAATACTATATTATTTTTTCACACATTTACATGTGATTATTATAAATTTAAGTTAAAATTGCAATTTTTATTGCACCAAATACAAAAAATGAAATCAGCAATTGATATGTCTTCTTTTAAAGGGCATGGATGTTTTGCTGCCATATTATAAAAATAAGAAATAATGTGAAAGTAACCATTGGAAATTATGGCTATAAGTAAAAATTCAGAAATAGGAACATGTTTGTTTGCTCATTAGTCAGTCCAGTTTCCCAAAAGTGTGTAATTAAGAAACTACTTCCAGTTTTATAGAGCAAACACGAGGAAATTTGCAGATGCTGGAAATTCAAATAACATACACAAAATGCGGTGGAACACAGCAGGCCAGGCAGCATCTATAAGGAGAAGTCCTGACGAAGGGTCTCGGCCCGAAACGTCGACAGTGCTTCTCCTTATAGATGCTGCCTGACCTGCTGTGTTCCACCAGCATTTTGTGTGTGTTGTTCCAGTTTTATAGCTTCTTTCACAGCTTTCACAGGATGTTCCACTTCAAAATTTACTTTTTGAAATAGAATCAAAATCGGAATATTGTGAAACCACTAAATTTTATCCACATAACAGGATCCCGCAAACATTAATGAGATAATTGTCTAGAAATTGCACTGTTACCTTTTAATACCTTTGCTGAAGAAGATGGTGCCAGTGACCAAAGCGACACGACCAAAGTGGACATCCACTCTTCTTCTTCTTCGTATCCTGTCCTGGTATCTTCTCCTGGCTCCTCTCAAGCCTCACCATCATAACTTAAGTCTCTTACACCCATTTTGCTCACCGAAACCCAGCCACAGTACAGATTTGAGTGAGCGTTCTTCTTCCAGCCTTTGTGAATCCAGCACAGTTTCGTGTGTACTAGAACTTCCAGGCTCATATGACCTAATTGAGGCACTTTCTTCTCTGTGGATATTTGTTTCTTTCCAGTTTAACTGTAAACCTACAGGTTCCTACACAAAGCCTATTACTGTTAACACTTCAAGTTTCATCAGTTAAAAGCTAGAAAGGGGAGCAATTCACTGGGTGACTGTTTCTGGAGCCTATCTGTTCACAATCTGTATGAATGATCTGAATGACAAAATCAGGTATAATATATTCAAGTCTGCTGACGATACAAAACTAATATAGAAACAGGTCATTCATTCCTCAATCTTGCCCCACCACTCAACAAGATCACAGCTGATCCTCTGCCTCAACACAATTTCATTAACTTTACCTTGTTTTTTTTTTAATCTGCAGTAATCTATCAATTATCATTTTTAAAGTAATTAATGATTAAGCCTCCTTAGCATTTAGGAATTACAAAGGTTCACTACCTTATGACTAAGTATATATTTACTTGTCTAAATTCTAAAATGCTTCTGAAAAATTGACCAATCATGGCTAACCAAAGAAGAATAAGCTAGGCCCAAATATTGGGATAAATTCAGAAAATAGCAAAAACAATCAAGAAAGAGAAAATAACCCATGAGAGCACATTTGGGACACAATGCTCTGGGGGCAGGAACTTTAGTTTGGATCTCCAAATATTAGCGCTGGATTTTATTTCAGTACCAGATAATTTGAGGAAAAGAGCGCAAGGTTAACATAGATCCCTCAAATTGAGGCTGGTTAAAAGATATAGGAAAGTAGCAGAGCAGATTTTTTTTTTGCATCAGTTTTTATGATGGAAAATGCATCAAAAATCATATTGATTATTGAATATACAGAGGAGGCATAAAATACTTTCACCATTACTTGAGAATTAGTAATGAGACTAAAGGCTGATAACTCATCAGGACCTGATAGCTTATGTCCCAGATGCTAAATGAATTGGCTTCAGACAAAATGGATGCAGTGGTTGTGGTCTTCCAAAATTCCCTAGATTCCAGACAGTCCAGGGGAAAATTGCCAATATGATACTCTTATTCAGAAATTAAGGACATAAATATTGCATAACTATAGGCCAGTTAGCCTAATGCTTATCACTGGAAGATATGAGAAGATATTAAGATGACAATAGAAGAATACATGGAGAATCAGTTTTAGTAAGTGAAGTCAGAAAGACTTTGTAAGGCAGAAATAACATCCAACAATTTTATTAGCATTCTCTGAGAAATTATCTGCCAGAATGGATAGAAAGGAGCTTGTCAAGATAAATATTTGTATTTTCAGAAAGTGTCTGACTAGGTGCCACACAAAGGATTGGGAGATAGTGTATGGACATGGATAGAGAACTGCTAACTGCGAAGAACAAATGGCTCAGTTTCAGGATGCAAACTGCAAAGTAGTTCAGAGCCATAATATAAGGAACACAGAAAGCTTGCATACAAGTGCAGCAGGTAATTGAGAAGAATAAAAGGATTCTAATTTTTAATTCAAGGGGATTGCAATATAGGAAGTCTTACCACATCTATACCAGACACTAGTGAGACCTCTTCTAAAGTACTTTGTAGAGGGGTTTGATCTTCTTCTTTAAAGAAAGATATACTGTACTATCTTTGGAGGCAATTCAAAAAAAGGTTCACTGCGATGGTCCAAGGTACTGTATGAATTTATTGTCTTGTGAGGAAGAGTCAAACAGGTGAAGTCTGTTGTATATTCCATGGAATTTAGAAAGTGAAAGGCAATCATATTGAAAGACGGAATATTCTTTGGGGGCTTGTTAGAATAAACACTGGAAAGATGAGGAAGAGTCTAAAACATCTTTTGAAGACTGAAATGTGGAAAAGTAAAGCATTCCTTTTTTTCTGCTTATGATTTTATGGTCTTATGGTCAATTGAAAGCTGTTAAAAATTTTGCTTCAATAGGAGGTAAAACAATGGAAATAAAAAATGCAGATGCTGGAAATTTGAAATAACAACAGAGTATGCTGAAAGCATACAGCAGATCAGTCAGCATCTGATCTGGAAAGAAACAGATTAACATTTCAGGTTGAAGACTTTTCATCAGAATTGGGAAAGGGAGATAAAAAGAAACATAGCTGAACAAAAAACAACTTGTTCTCTCTTTTTCTCAGTTGTTAAACATTTCCAGCACTTGCTGTTTCAGTTTCAGGTGGGAATAGTGACAAGAGGTGCTAAAATTAAAGTTATTTGAAATGGTTACTAATGATAAAGGTAATCCACACAACTTTGGTGTCCTCTTTGTCCCAATATACATGCTGCAATAGAACACTTGATGAATATCTCAATAACTCTAAGGAGCCAAGTAACATCTGAACTGCTAATGAGAAAATGAACATCTTTTGTGCACTGCAATAAGCAAATTCTGGATAGAAATTTGGCAATATATCAATACTTCTAAACATCTGTTGCCTTCGCTGCACTGTTTAGATTGTTCAGCTTAATGGTTCCTGATCTTATGAGTCAATATATGATTTAGTGCTGAAAGCAAATTATCATGGTACTTATAAACTAAACATAGATTGCTGGACTGAGTTATAATGCAATCAGTACTGTGATGATGCCAGAATATTTCATCAGATGCACAAACTTACGCAAACTTAAAAGTACTTTGAAACTTTTAAATGTTTGTGGTTTCTTCTGATGTAAAGATGAGGTGGAATAAAACACAAGCTTGAAAGGTTTTGTAATATTGAGTTATAGAAAATTCATGCGCTTTAATTGTTGGCAAAGTAATAGCTTTCTGTTAATTATATCGTGCGCATTTATTTTCTGTATTTTATGAACCCCATTTCTCAAGGGTCCATTTTCTCAGCGCTGACTTCTGGCTCTGATCTCATAATATTCACAAGGGCTTGTGGGGGGGGGGGGGGGTGGAATTGCCGAAGGCGAATGGATCTTCTGCAGTTTGCAGATGCATTGGCAATGTCTGTCTGTTGTGAAGAATGGAAACACCAATTGGAGAGTAGCAAATTGAAGGTAAATATGTATGAAAAGATGCTGTAATGAGCCATACATTTCTTGAACCTGCTTCTCTGTTAAATAACAACATGGCTGATCTTTTGGCCTTAAGTACACATTCTCCACCTGGTACCTATCATGGATGAAAGAAGTACCAGACAGAATAACTCACTTCTTTAATATTTATTATTTTGTGAGGTAATGGAACTGAAAGAATGCAAGAAAAAAGATATAGTTACAAGAAAGGGCAACCACAGATAAGAAAATAGTCTTAAGAATTTGGTAAGACTCCAGCCAGATAAAGGACCAGTCCCAATTGGCAGACAGTCTAGAATGTGTTGGGACATAAAGAAAAAAAAAGTTTCAATCCCGCTCGTGGATATGGATATTGAATCAGAGGATTGAAGGAATTGCAATCAAATATCTTTGCTTACAAAAGTAATGACTGATTAATAAATAATAAAAATTTGAATTACAAAAAAAAGATAGTCAAACATCTGGAGCAATCATAGTCAATAGTATATGTGCAGCTTAGATACATTACTTAAAAGCAATCATTGATAATTTATGAAAGGTAGATCATTATATTTTAATAGACTTCTTTGAAAATTAAGAGACAAGGATTTTGGGGTTATGAATTTTCTAAACAGGTTTAAGAAGTTTGTTGACAAAATTAAGTGTACAGTGTTAAAAAGTGTAAAGATATTGATAAATAATTGGCTTAGGGACACAAACCAGATCTGCATTGTTAACAGTTTTTGATAGACTAAAAGTGTAACCGGTGTAACCAGTGCAATTTTAGGGGGTCAACAGGAACAGATAATAAATGTTGGCCTTCAGTTTACATCTATTTGCCAAGGGCCGTAATGATTTGGATGGATAGATTTTATTATTTTATCTTGTACTTGGCTTCATCTTATGATATGCCCCCAATACTACCATTTCTCTGTCACCTTCCCCAATTCCTGTCCTATACCTCACCCATATCCCATCAACTAGCCAACACAAAATACCGATACGCAGATTTAAAAAAGAGAGTTTTGTTTCAGATTGTAAAAGAACACTGTGTTCTGCATTTTCTCAATCACGCATATGTTTTACATAAACTAATTATGCTCTTTCAAAACTACCAGATGACCAAGCCCAGTTAAACTCTTGTTACCTAAATTAATTATCTTTAGCGTCAAAGCTATGTTGTCAATGATACCCCAAATGAAATAAATAGGAAAGCTTTCATCTTTAAGGAACATGTTTTTCAAAAGTATTTTGGCAATTTTTTTTCTTCCTTTTTTTTTCTTTCCTCATCCCTCCAGCAGCAATTGGTTCATGCTAAGAATGGAAGCAGCTGTACTTATTAACATCTTAAAGCACTGGAAAGAACTCTGCGGCCAATAAATAATTCTGAACAACTGCTGTTTTCGTGTAAGCACCACCAATGCCAATTTGCACACAAGGTTCCATAAGCAACAAATAGGATGAATAATAAATGAATCCCCTTTGCTATGCTGATTTAGAATGGGATGTTGGCTATGTAAGGACACAAGAAGAAGCAAAACATGGTCCACAAATGTGCTCTGCTACTCCACTTATGATTTGCTGATGTAAATGCCGTACTTAAGACCATTTTCCTACCTGAACCCCATTTATTTTTATTCTGCATTTCATTATTGTCAAATGTTCCGAGGTGCAGTGAAAAACTTGTCACACATCGTGTTCTTATAGATAATTCATTGCAACAGTGTATTGAAGTAATACAATGTAAAACAATAATGGTGTGCAGAATAAGGTGCTATAGTTACAGAGAAAGTGCGCTTCAGGTAGACCATAAGATGCAAGGTCAAAACGAGGTAGATTGAGCTTAGGAGTCCATATTTTAAATTCCAAAGTATCTCAGCGTTGAGAAGTTTGCTCTCAATTGATTCATTTATTTTTCATTCATTCGTTTCTCAGGGTACAGCCATTGGTGGCAAGGCCATCATTTATTGCCCTTTCCTAGTTGCCAAATAATCTAAGTTTTTCCCAGCATCAGTAAGTTTAATCCATTCAAGCAATTACTCTTTTTGCTTCATCTTTTTTTGTAGCCATTGGGGTTGAGGATGAGTTACTACCATTTTGGTTTTGTGGGTTCTTAAGAAGCCAATCAGGGGACCACAAACTCACTCACAGATGGGCATTTGATGGCCAACAGGATCAGTAGGCGGGTAGTTTCTGAGGTGTTGTATTCCTCCAGCTGCTCAAGCCTTTCTCAGTCCTGATTTATGACCACAAGGCTCTCAATACCATCCTGATTTCCCTTTCTCTACCATGAACAATCATGGGTCAGAGTTCCCCAGAAACAGTGGGGTGTTTAAACTTTTAATGTCATTTCCTGCACACAAGTGTAAAGGAGAATGAAATAATTGTTACTCCAGATCTGATGTTGTATATAAAAACACACTAAGGTAAAGAGCACGATAATAAAAAGCACAATAAAGATAAATATGTAAGATGGTCCTGCTTCTTCTTGTGTCCTTACATAACCAACATCCCATTCTAGATTGTGCTGATCAGCTGGCTGGAATGTTCACTGAGATCTTTAGCCTTTCACTTCAGTAGTGTGTGGTACCCTCCTGCTTCATGCAGTCTTCAATTATACTGGTGCCCAAGAGGAGGGTGGTGACCTGCCTCAATGACTATCACCCAGTAGTACTTCCATCCACAGTGATGAAGTGTTTTGAGAGGTTGGTGTTGAAACATATCAACTCCTGCCTGAGAAGCTACTTAGATCTGCTCCAATTTGCCTACTGGAGCAACAGTTCCACAGCATCTCATTGGTTCATCACTCAATTTTGGAACATCTGGACATCAAAGATGTCCACTGCCTGGTTCGGAAATTCCACCATCTTGGATCGCAAGACCCTACAGTGGATAGTGAGGTCAGCTGAGAAGATCATCGGAGTCTCTCTTCCTGCCAATACAGACATTTACACCACATGCTGCATCCACAAAACAAACAGCTTTATGAACCCCTCATACAAACTCTTTTCCCTCCTGCCATCTGGGAAAAGGCACCCAAGCATTTGAGCTCTCACAACCAGACTGTGTAACAGTTTCTTCCCCCAAGCCGTCAGACTCCTCAATACCCACAGCCTGGACTGACACCAACTTACTGCCCTCTACTGTGTCTATTGTCTTGTTTATTATTTATTGTAATGCCTGCACTGTTTTGTGCACTTTATGCAATCCTGGATAGGTCTGTAGTTTTTCTGTGTTGTTTTTATGTAGTTCAGTGGAGTTTTTTTACTGTTTCATATAGCACCATGGTCCTGAAAAAAATGTCTTGTTCTTACTGTGTACTGTACCAGCAGTTATAGTTGAAATGACAATAAAAAGTGACTTGACTTGATACATCTGGATGCTCATTATTGATTACAGCTCTGCATTCTATACCTTCACCCCCTCAAAACTAATCAATAATTTCCAAGACCTTTGCCTCAATACCTTCTTGTGCAATTGCTTCCTGGATTTCCTCACTTGTAGACCCCAGTCATTTCCAATTGGCAACAACATCTCCTCCACAATCTCCTTCAGCACGGGTGCACCACAAGGTTGTGTGCTTAGGCCCCTGCTCTTCTCGCTTTACACTTATGACTGTGTGGCCAAGCTCAGCTTCAATGTGCCACCCTCAAATTTTCTGAGGACACCATTATCATAGGCTGAATCAAAGGTCATGATGAATCAGCATTTAGAAGGAAATTGAAAACATGTCTGAGCCGTGCCACAACAAAAACGTCCTACTCAATGTCAGCAAGACCAAGGAGCTGATTATTGACTCCAGAGGAAACCAGACAAACTTCTAGAGATATGTTGTGGAGAGTATATTAATTGGCTGCATCACAGTAATGCCCCTGAATGGAAAATATTACAAAAAGTAGTGAAAGTGGCCCAGTCCATCATGCTTAAAGCCCTCCCATCTATTGAGCATATCTACATAAAGCACTGATGCAGAGACCATGACCACCCAGGACATGTTCTCTTCTCACCACTGCCATCAGGAAGAAGATATAGGGGCCTCAAGACTCACACCATCAGGTTCAAGAACAGTTACTTTCCCTGTACTATTAGGCTCTTGATCTACCCATTGCAATGGCTTCCTGTTGGCCACAATGCAGTTTCAGTACCATGCTGTAATGCAGCATGTTAGGATGATCTCCACTGCGTATCTGTGGAAGGTCACGAGTGTTGATATGCATTGTCCAGCTCTTTTCAGTCTTCTCAGGAAGCAGAGCCACTTGTAACTTTCTTGATTGTGTAGGATGTGCTCTGGGACCATGAGAGGTTGTGCTAGATGTGCACTCCTAGGAGTTTGAAACTGCTCTGCCGCCGATGTAAAGAGGAACGTGGGTGGTGCGATTTCTCCTGAAGCTGATAACTTCAAATGACATTGAGAAAGAGGTTATTTGTTTGGCACCAGGCCTTGAGCTCTTCCATCTTCTGTAGGATGTCTCATTGCTGTCAGTGATGAGCCCCACCACTGTCGTATCATTGCCAAACTTGACAATGTGATTACTCGGGTGCTTATATGTGCAGCTGTGGGTGAGCAGAGTGTACAGCACAGGGCTCATCACACAGTCCTGGGGGGCATCCATGTTGAGGATGATGTGGAGAAGGTAGAGTTAGGGTAGCCTCCCACCTGATGACACGAGCATTGGTTTGTCTTTCCAGTAAAAAAATATTCCCTCCCCCTTCTGTCTTCTTCATTTCTTCATTCTGGTCTTTTACCTCTCCTCCTCACCTGCCTATCACCTCCCCTGGTGCTTCTCCTCCTTCCCTTTCTCCTGCAATCCACTCTCTTGTTTCTGTCTCTTCATGGGGATTCTGCTGTCCCTCTGCACTTGGGTCTGGTCCTCCAGGAGCATACCATCACGGTGTCAGCTGAAGAAGTAGTTGAGTCATACAGTGATTGAAGCCAGGAATTAGATGAATACAAGGATCAAGGAGAGAAGACTTGGAAGTGGTTGCAGTGATAGAGACACCAGCGTTTTTGAAGGATTTAAAACAAGTATGAAGTTTTTAAAATTTTGGCATTTTCTAAGTAGAGGTAATTTTTGGGGTCCTGCTGAAATGCTGATACTCTACTAATTTGGATTGAACACTTGTAATTTGCTTCTAATCCCTGGTACAACAATGAAATCATGTTAAATTGATGCTGAGTAGTCTGCACAGAGAACTAGAGGAAATTAAAATCAGAATAGTAGCACTGGTTTAAATGGGTGCTTGATGGTTAGCATGTACTCAGTGGGCCGAAGGGCTTGATTCCATGATATATGACTCTGACCATAGCACATAGAGATTTATCATCACTATGTGTGGTGTTGTATGACATGGACGATCATGGTCATGTACATGATTGCTCTTGGGAGATTTTTCTGCAGAAGTGGTTTGCCATTGCTTACTTCTGGGCAGTGTCTTTACAAGATGGCTGACTCCAGCCATTATCAATACTCTTCAGAGTTTGTCTGCCTGGTGTCAGTGATGGCATAACCAGGATTTGTGATATGCACCAGCTGCTCATAAGACCATGCACCATCTGTTTCCATGGCTTCACACAACTCTGAATGGGGGACTAAGTAGATGCTATACCTTGCCCAAGGGTGACCTGCAGGCTAGCAGAGGGAAGGAGTGCCTTACACCTCCTTTGCAAGAGACACACTGCCTCCCATACAACACAGGTAGCCATTCACTTTAACTGTCTCTGTGTGATATTTTTGATGATTGCCAAAAGCTCTTCCTTAACCACAAATGATTTGTTTACTCTCAAAAGAAGCAATGGATTTTGCATTCTGGTGAGATACTTCAGCTCCTGGAAACTGCTGCTTAACAATATTTCTCCTAAGTTTATTCTTCATTCCTACTGACAAATTTAAACCACCCTAACTAGCCCTCATGCTTCATGAGTTTAAATCCTCCAATAAGCCAGCGTGCAGTGCTGGGCAGTGGAAGAGAATGAAGGAAACACTCTCTTGCAAGTTATAAAATCACTGATTTTGAGGATTTGCAAAGCACTATTAACTAGAATCGTCTCCCAAAAGCAAAAGTACTTAATTACTCCATACAGTCAGTGAATTAAATTACCAAGTAATTTAAGGGAGCGCGAAGCGCAGAAACAAATATCACTGTGATGATTGTACGCTCTAGTATCAATTGTTTGGTGACAATGAAGTATTTGTATTGTATTTGTAAGTACAGCAGACAATATCGTGCAAAAAGAGTGAATGAAACTTGGCTCCATATTCCCTTAGGTTAGGGACACCAGATGATTCTGTTGACTACCTTTAGAAGAATTTGAAAAACATAGTCAATGAAGATTCTAAACCTATGGAAACAGTGTATTGGAGTCTGTTCCCAGCTCTGCTGTAAATGGCATTAGTGTTAATAATAAACACATGAGAAACAGAAACAGGAATTGGCCAGCAAGCCTCAAGACATGTCATCATTCAGTGAGATTATAGCTAATCTGTTATCTCACCACCACTTCGTTTCATTAATGGCTTAGTCATTAGATTCTTTAATATCCAAAGATATGTTCATCATAAATCTATGTTGATTCTTCCTAATCATGTAATTATGTTCTTTGTTTCCTGACACCACTTTTATAGTAATAGATTCCAGCATTTTCTTTGCTACTAATATCAGGATTCCTGGGTATTAGTTCCTTGTTTTTTACATTTCTTAAATGATTTTATATTTACTACCTTCCAATCCATAATGATTTATGGTCATAAAAGGAGAAAGAATTTCCTACAAAATGCAGTACCAGCAATCGATAAGTACCACCTGGAGAATTGTTAGCATAGGACTGAGATACTCCAATCAGAAAGCACTTGTCTTCAATTGCGAAAATGATGGTTGGAGACAGGTAATATTACCATCGCCAACAGTGTCCCTCCCCCTTAATACACACACAGCATGATCCCAAATTTAATCTATCAAGACTGACCAGCTCTCTATCAACTCTAGAATGACACAGCCAGGGTTCTTTATGTTAGAAGGGTGGAGTCTGTAATGTAAATCAGAAATTCAAGCCATGTTCTGCCTACTATTCTCTGACTTCCTTTACATAAACTGTCTAAAATAAATTGGCAA
Source organism: Hypanus sabinus (assembly GCF_030144855.1). Taxonomy (NCBI): domain Eukaryota; kingdom Metazoa; phylum Chordata; class Chondrichthyes; order Myliobatiformes; family Dasyatidae; genus Hypanus; species Hypanus sabinus. The sequence goes on along the minus strand of NC_082716.1, from coordinate 39,256,731 downwards.
GGAAAGCCTGGGGGAAAAATTCAGAGAGTGTTAAAAAAGGATCTAGTTCTTTCCTGACGTAAATAACGAATAAATTCTACCCGGGCTTCCAGTCGGATACAGGTATTGATTATGACCGACGTTTCGATGACAAACTTTGTCATCTTCATCATGGATGATGCCTGGGCATGTCTAGTCTGTTGGTGTTTATACCCTCACAAACTGTCCCTCCTGATTGGTTCATCCTCATCCAATCAGGTTTCCACTCTCCCATCTTGTTTACAATTGAGAAATCCATTGAGGTATCAGATGGCCCAATGGGACTGGATTAATTAATGACCTCACAGTAAATTAATGACCCTTGGTAAGAATGACCAAAGCATGGCTGTATTTCAAATTCAGTTTGAGTGTGTGACTGCACACGGAGTACAGTGAACAATTCTGGCTTCACTATTTAATGATGCTTGATCGAAGGCAGTAGAGAGAGGATTCACTAGGTTGAGTCCTGGGGTGAAAGAATTGATGTATAAAGTAAGGCTGAATAGGTTGGTTCTATCATCATTGGAATTTAGAAATCTAAGGGATGATCTATTTGATACATGTAAGATTCTTGGAGAGAATGACCAGGTGTACAGGGAATGAATGATTTTCCAGTGAGGTTATCTAGAACCGGGAACGTTGTTTTAGGGCTGCCCATTAAATTTGGAGGTAAAAAGGAATTCCTTCTCTCAGAAAATTGTGGATCTTTGAAATTTGTTTTCCTAGAGAACTACAGAGGCAGTGTCATTCAACATATTCAAGGTGGCAATTGTCAGAGATTTAAACTGTGAGGGAGTCTGGAAAGAGAGCTGGAAAGTGATGTTAAGTCCAAGGTTGGACCAGCCACAGTTTTATTCAACATCAACTCATCTGCACCTGCTCCAGTTCCTTAAGTTCAAAACTAGGTCTTCACAGAGAGCCATACTATAATATGATAAAAGTGAAGCAGCCTTACATATTTCAACATGAATTTTATAGAAATATTTCAATTCTCTCTTAGATAGATTCAAACTTCCCCCGAGGAGTGACTGACAACTTCCTTGTATCTTCTCCAGTTAACTATTCTTCCGGCATAACATTAGGCACTTCATATCAAAAAGCTATTCCTTTATAACCATATAACAATTACAGCATGGAAACAGGCCATCTTGGCCCTCCTAGTCCGTGCCGAACGCTTACTCTCACCTAATCCCACTGACCTGCTCTCAGCCCATAACCCTCCATTCCTTCCTGTCCATATACCTATCCAGTCTTTTTTAAAAAAATGAGACATATTGAAATCCAATCTGATTCAGTCTAAAAGTCGAAATGTGCATGACTTTATTGAAGAAATAGTCACTGGTTATAGATTGACAGTGTGTCTTCTGGCCAGTGATTGTGCCTTTAGCCAAGCAATATCGAGTCCAGTTATAAGTGTTTATGTCAATACAGTATCCAACACGTAAATGCCATTTCAAAGAAAGTATGGCAGTGCCTCTACTTTCCTTGAAGTGTGCACAGATTTGGCATATCATCTAGCACCCTGACTACCTTCAGGGCTGGATGAGTGGTAGAGAGTGTCCAGACTGGTTGCATCACAGCTTGGTATGGAAACACAGGTTCCCAAGAATGGAAATGCCAACAGAAAGTGGTGGATACAGCCCAGTTTATTACAGGAAAAGTCCTCCCCATCATTGAACACATCTACAAAGAGCAGTGCCACAAGAAAGCAGCATCCATCATCAAGGATTCCCAACATCCCGGTCATGCTCACTTCTTACTGCTATTGTTAGGAAGGAGGTCCCATACCAGCAGGTTCAGGAACAATTAATACCCTTTAACCATCAGGCTCCTGAACCAGCTTGGAAATCTTCCCTCATCACAAAGCTGAACTGATCATTGAACACAACCTATAGATTCTTTTCAAATAGTCAGTATTTATTTACTGAGTGATTGTATCTGCACAGTTTGTCTTCTTTTGCACATTGGTTTGCTTGTCAGACTTTGTGTATTGTTTTTTTTCATTGGATCTTTTTTGCTCTACTGTGAATGCCTGCAAAGAAATTAATCTCAGTGTAGTATTTGGTGACATATACAGTACTGTGGACAAGTCTTAGGAACACACTGTATGTATAGCTAGGATGTCTGAAACTTTTGCACAATACTGCATTTGTCAATATGGAACGTAGAGTAGTTTATAAATCTGGCCGGAGCATTCGATATTGTGAATGGTGAGGATGAAATGCTGCGGAAGGGGTGGCAGAGGAGTGCCGGGGCAGAGGGTTGCATGAGAACTGACACACGCAGCCTTGAGACACCAAGCAAGGTAATTTGATTCCAGACAATTGATTTATTGCTTATTACATCGCTGATGCTCCCTGCTCCATCCCCTCTCCCTTTCCCTTTTCTCAAACTTAATTCCTCTCTTTCTCTCCCCTTCCCACACTCAGTCCACAACAGAGACCCATATCAGAATCATGTTTGTCATCATTCATGTATATCATGAAATTTTGCATCATGAAGATTTGTGGTAGCAGTGCAGTTTAGTACTTAAAATTACAGCAGTATTGTGCAAAAGTCTTATGCCAATTCAGTGTTTAGCATTCAGGGATTTGTCTAAGGTGCATCTGTAGGTGTCATAACGTTTCACAGAATTATGAAATGACAATCCTTATGTGTTCTGCTAGAACATAATATCAATCAACACAAAACAAAACAAAAAAACACCCATGTCCCTCATTGTTTTTAGGAATACTGTAAATTTGGATATGCTTTAAGCAACTGCTGTTCACTAATGATAAGGGTAAAGAATTATCACACATAACAGAATGGGCAATTAGCTGAAGTAACTGCACACTCTGAAGTTTTTATTATGATTGTGTAACTTTAACAATAGACTGAAAGGAATTAGTGAAGGAAGAATAGAATTGAAACCCCCATCCAATCTTTTGGATTTTGAGTTTGCTCCAGGGAGAAGTTAAGACAAAGAAAGGCAGCTGAAACTGTTTATATATGAAATAATTTTTCTCAAAGATTCTGGAGTGAAATACTACAACCAGTATTAAAGGAAAGCTATAAAGGCTGTTCACATTACATATAAATTACCAACAGTGGTTTTACCCCAGGATATCAGGAAATAAATTTACAATGAGTACATTTACCAGGGAAGTCAGTAAAAAGTCAATGAGATTCATTGACATTTGGTCCTGATTGGAAAACTCGGTACGAATAAATTACTTTGTTAAAAGAGATGCAGTATTGGACATCTGGGGCTTCACTGACCATTGATGTAAAATATTCAACTTCAAGGAGTGACAAAATAAAAACATAAGAAAGTTCAAGACCTTGGGAGAACCATTTGACTCAAAAAGTTGGTTGCCTTTGATTGATCACATCTGGGGATATCTGTATCAGATCATTGCTAGCAGTAGGTTTTAAGGCTGTATGAGACAGGAAAATAGCATGGGCATTCACTTATCCATCTGGCAGAGAATATTCTTTGAAAAACCTCCATTATGCGATTCAAACTGAAGCAAATGAATTCTCCTGTAATTTTGCATTCTCTGTCCCGGATTGCAGTTGCAAGCTGAATATTGTCCTTTTCCAGGCACACTCTAAATAAGTCAGGTTCTGATCATTCAGGAATTGCTGCAAGTAATGGGTTCAGCTTAAAATGGTATTTATGTCAGTTCTTGTTTTTTTTGAGTTTTTTAAGAAGTAGCTGGAAAAGATAAATTCAATAATTCAAATGAGGTACATTTGGACCGGACGTGTTTCTGTCCTAAACCACCTAATTATGCACATAACGCAAATGCATAGCAGGTCTCTTCCAGCCTCAGCTCATGCTTGTGGGATGGCTCTGAACACATCTGACTTCAGGAGTTCAGTATTTATATAAAGAAACAAACATGATTCATTGCCTCACATGAGAAATTCTGTAGATGCAACACACACAAAATGCTGGACAAGCTCAACAGGTCAGGTAGCATTTATGGAAATGAATAAACAGTCTTCATTTCGGGCTGAGACCCTTTTTCGGGGCTGCAAAGGAAGGGAGAAAACACCAGAATAAGAAAGTGAGGGGAGGGGAAGGAGGCTAGCTGGAAGGTGATAGGTGAAGCCAAGTGGGTGGGAAAGGTAAAGGGCTGAGAAGAAGGAATCTGATAGGAGAAGAGAATGGACTGTAGGAGAAAGGGGATGAGGAGAGGACCCAAGGGGAAGTGATAAGCAGCTGAGAACATAAGACCATAAGATCATAAGATTAGGAGCAGAGGTAGACCATTTGGCCCATTGAGTCTGTTCTCCATTCAATCATGAGCTGATCCAATTCTTCCAGTTATCCTGACTCCCCTGCCTTCTCCCCATATCCTTTGATGTTCTGGTCAAGAAACTATCTATCTCTGTCTCAAATGCACCCAATGACTAGGCCTCCACAACTGCTCGTGGCAACAAATTCCACAGATATACCACCCTTTGACTAAATTAATTTCTCCGAATCTCTGTTCTAAATGGATGTCCTTCACTCCTGAAGTTGTGCCCTCTTGTCCTAGACTCCCCTACCATGGGAAATAACTTTGCCATATTAATCTGTTAAGGCCTTTTAACATTTGGAATGTTTCTATAAGATCCCCCCTCATTCTCCTGGACTTCAGGGAATACAGCCCAAGAGCTGCCAGATGTTCCTCATATGGTAACCCTTTCAGTCCTGGAATCATTCTCATGAATCTTCTCTGAACCCTCTCCAATGTCAGCATATCCATTCTAAAATAATAAGCCCAAAACTGCACACAATACACCAAGTGTGATTCACGAGTGCCTTATCGAATCTCAACATCACATCCCTGCTCTTATATTCTATACCTCTAGAAATTAATGCCAACATTGTATTCGCCTTTTTCACCACCCTCACCCTGGAGGTTAGCCTTTAGGGTATCCTGCACAAGGACTCCCAAGCCACTTTGCAGCTCTGCATTTGGAATTCTCTCCCCGTCTAAATAATAGTCTGCCTGTTTATTTCTTCCACCAAAGTGCATGACCATACACTTTTCAACATTGTACTTCATTTGCCACTTCTTTGCCCATTCCCTTAAACTATCTAAGTCTCTCTGCAGGCCCTCTGTTTCCTCAACACTACCTGCTCCTCCACCTATCTTTGTATCATTGACAAATTTAGCCACAAATCCAGATGAGGAAGGGGAAGTGAAAAAATTATTTTACCAGAAGGAGAAATCGATATATATATATGTCACCTGGCATCAGGCATGGCTACCCAGGCAGAATATAAGGTTGGTTTTTTTCCCCCTAAGTGTGGGTTCATCTTGGCACAAGAGGCTGCTATGGACTGATATGTCAGAACAGAAATAGGATTTGGAATCAAAGTGTTTGGCCACCAGGAAGTTCTGTGTTTGGCGGATGGAGGGGAGGTGCTCGATGAAGTGGTCGACCCAATTATAACAAGTCTCACCAATATAGAGGAGGCTGCATCAGGCACTGAAAGGTAAACAATGGACAACACTATCCATAGGTAAGAGCAGGTATTAACAGTGAGAATGACAATACAGTATGTAGCATAAGTCTATCAGCAGTTTACTGATGCTTCCTTCATGATAGTAATCAATTTAAGAACTTCTCAACAATTAATAACAAATCAGAGAATAAAAGATCTCTCAAATTTCTGGTGTGTGTGTTGTCTATTCAGGGCTTCTGCTAAGTTTCTCAAAGCCATCCTGTTTTCTTCTTTTCCATTTTTAGTGTTTTTTGGACAGGGATTCCAATGAGTAAGCAAAGCTGTCACAGTTTTTTTTTCCAAGGTGATTATAATAACACTCCCTCTGGTAATTGCTAGCCATGGCAAAACTCTGAATAGAGTGCCTATTGCCTGGCATGTGACTAACATGGCTTGTCCATCCGAGCCAGCAGAGTTCAAGTTAGAAGCTTGAGCTATGAATATAGCCTGGGAGAAAACATTGGTTTGCTTATCATGCTAATGGATTTGGAGACATTGTGGATGGTGGATAATAATCCATGTCATAAAGCATACACGATAGTAGGGATCACTCATTGTAAACCATAACCTCTGTACCGGTTGAGATTTTATTCTTCAAAGACACCTTTACCAAAGGCTGTGCAAGCACTCTTAAAATAATAGTGAATTTCTGCATTCATGGTTGCTGTTGCTGAGTGATTGCTGCTGAGATATAGGAAGAAGCTTGTGTTTACCAGTGTCCTGTTCTAAAACCTCATCTTTGGGAGAGATGATCCTAGAAGTAAAGGGTCTTTACCGTGCATTCTCTTGAAAGAGAATAAGTTGGTATAACTTGATTCTCTGCCTCTAAATGTGTGGACACATGCTTGAAGGGCAAGTTTGGAATGACCTTGTTATGGAGACTGGACAACAGAGGTTGTACACACTGCATTTCCCCAGTAGGGTAATTCAATTTCAGTGGAAACTGGCTGGAGTTTAGGACTGCAGAGAAAAGGACCGAGAGTAATGCTGATATGATTGATACAGAAGTTTCCTTGATACACTTCTGAACTGATGTTGAGTTTGTTTTGGACTCATTGTTTAAGGTTATGGCCTCAATGCCATCTTGATAAAATAGAAGCAAATTTCTAAGTGCAACTAAATTTGAGAAGGATACTCTACAGTCTCTCTTTGTGGATCAGAACCTCTTTGACCAGTGTTTGTGGTTGCTGCAGCATCTCTCTTGACATTGCTGGGTGACAAAGATGCGACTCATCAGGGCACAGCAGTAGCAGCCAATGCAGTGGCTGCTGCATTTGGCTGACTGATGCTGAGCAGGGAAGAGCAGCATCAGGCACAGCAACAGTGATAAGAGACTCAATAGTTTGGGGACAGACAGGATATTCTATGGCTGGCAAAGAGTTGCTGGGGTGTTTTATTGTTTCCTGGATGCCAGAATTCAGCTTGTCTCAGAGTAGCTGAGAAACATTCTCAAGAAGGAGGTTGAACAGCCAGAGGTTGTGGTGCACATTGGCACCAATGACATAGGTGGATAGGGAGAGAGTTCCTGCACATTGAGTACAGAGAATTAGGAAAGACACAGAAAAGCAGGACTTCCATGGAAGCAATCTCTGGATTACTCCCAGTTCCATGTGCTAGTCAGGGCAGGAATAGAAAGGTAGAACAGGTGAATGTTCGGCTGAGGAACTGGTGAAGGGGGGTAGGTTTCAGGTTCTTGGATCACTGGAATATTTTCTGGGACAGGGTTGCCTTGTAAAGAGGCATCAGTTGCACCTTAACTGAAGGGGGTCTAACATCCTGTACGGGAGAATTGCCAGTGCAACCCAGGAAGGTTAGTTTGGCAGGGGAATTGAAACAAGAACACTAGGTCAGAAAGTGGAGGTGTTGAGAAGAAGGCAGATGTCATGACTGGTGAGTAAAAAAAGAAACAAGATAATAGACACAAGTAGTGTGTTTACTTTAAAGTTAGAAGTATTATGGGTAAGGTTGCAGAATTTAGAATATGGATCAGTATATGGAATGAAGCTGTAGCCATAATAGAGACATTGTTGAGAGAGGGAGAGGAATGGATCTTAATGATCCAGTGTTTTCATGTGTTAAAAAGCTAGAGAAGAAGGTAAGGGGTGGGGTTAGGTGTGGGTGTGGGTGTTAAATACTAATTGCAAAGAGTACAATAGAACCAGTAAGAAAGAAGGACATAGATGGCAAGGTAACGAAACCTTGGATGTTGAGGGAGGTAGAGAATTTAATAGAATAGAGAGGTGAATGTAAAATTTAGGGAGCTAAAATCAAATGAAGCCCTTGAAGATTATAAAGAAGCCAGAAAAGTACTCAGGAAGGGAATTGGGAAAGCCGTGGTGGGGGGGGGGGGGGGGCGGGGGAGCCGTGAAAAGTCATTGGCAAGTAGATTTAATGAGAATCCCAGGACATTTGTTACATACATCAAGATCAATAGTGTCAGTAGGAAGTGGTTAGGACCAGTCGAGGATAAAAGTTGGAACATGGGCTTGGAGGCAGAGAATGTGGTTGAAGTCCTAAATGAGTACTTTGCCTCAGTATTTGCCCAGGAGGACACAGGAGATAGGGAGGTCCTATGTTACTCTTTCCTGCTGAAGTGCCACTGAATTGGCTGCTACTGCTGTGCCTTGATAGGTCTCATCTTCATCATCCAGCAATGTCAAGAGAGATGCTGCAGCAACACAAGATCCTTGTGTAGCATACTAATATGCTGAGGCATTTCAAACAAAAGAGGTAGTGTTAGGTCTCTGGAAGAACAGTAAAGTGAGTAAGTCCTCAGAACTTGAGGAAGTATTAGGGCCTGATGAAATATTCCCCAAGTTATTGAAAGAGGCAAGAGTTGAATTTTCTTGGGCCTTGCCAATGTATTCATGGCCTCTCTAGCTACAGGTGAGTAAGAAAGTTGTTTCATTATTCAAGAAGATATACAGGGATAATCCTGGAAACAATAGACTGGTGAGACTTAAGACAGTGGCAGGGAAGATATTGGAGAGAAATCTCAGGGGAAGGACTTATGAACAATTTGAAACTCATGGCATAATTGGAGACAGTCAGCACGTGTGGGGCAAGTCTTGTCCTACTATTTTGATAGAGTTTTTTTTTGAAGAGGCTACAAATGTGATTGATGAAGATAGAGCTGTGGATATTGTCTACATGCATTTTAGAAAGGCATTTGACAAGGAATTTAGAAAGGCTCATCCAGAAAATTAAGGTGCATGGGATCCAAGGAAAATTGGACTTTCAGATTCAGAACTGACTTGCCCATAGAAAACAAGAGAACATGGAAGAGGTTATATGGTTAGTGTTAAGGAGTTGGAGTTGGAACTGGATGAACTTTGGATCATTTGGGAGACTGAAGGGGTGACAGATAGGACATACAGAGAGTCAGTTGCATCCAAGGTGCAGGACACAGTCAGACTGGGTGACAGTTGGGAAGACGAAAGTGGTTAAGGAATCAATGCATGGGTAGGATGAGGTCTCAGATGAGGTAGGATAGGGTCTCGGGCCGAAACGTTGGCTACTCTTTTCTCACAGATGCTGCCTGACCTGCTGAGTTCTTCCAGCATTGTGTACGTATTCATTGAAAGAAATATAAGGTTGTTATAGTAGGTGATTTTAACTTTCTGGATATTGACTGGGAACCCCATACTGTAAAAGGACTAAATGGGATAGATTTTTCTCAAATGTGTTCAAGAACATTTCCTTCATCAGTACGTCGCAGTTCCAACAAGAGAGTGTGGATATTGGATCTGCTATTAGGGAATGAGACAGGGCAGGTGACAGAAGTTTGTGTAGGGAAACACTTTGCATCTTGTGATCACAATGCCATTAGTTTCAAAGTAAATATGCAAAAAGGTAAGTCTGGCCCAAAGGGTTGGGATTCTAAATTGGAGAAAAGACAATTTTAATGGTGTCAGAAATGATTTGGTAAGTGTGGATTGGGATAGGCTGTTTTTGACAAAGGTGTACTTTGTAAGTAGGAAGCCTTCAAAAGTGAAATTTGGAGAGCACAAAACTTGTATGTGCCTGTCAGAATTAAAAGTAAAGATAACAAGTGTAGGGAACCTTGGTTTTCAAGAGATACTGAGTTAAGAGTTAAAAGGAGATATATAGCAGGTATAGGCAGATCAGGACATTGAGGTGTTTATGGAGTATGAGAAATACAAGTGAACACTTAAGAAGAAATCAGGAAGGCTAAAAGAAGGCATGAAGTTGTTCTAGCAGTCAAGGTGAAGGGGAATCCTAAGGGACTCTATAGATATGTTAAGAGCAAAAGGATTGTGTTACGAACCCCGTAACTGGGTCACTTACCAGCAAAGATAGAGAGACCCGTTGAAGTCTATTTTTAAAAGTCTTTATTTATAAAGGGGCACAAAAATAAGATTAATACAGACATTCAGATAAAATACGTCGTCAATACTCAATCTAAAAACGAGGGTATAAAAATAATCATCAATTAAGCAATAGCTCTATCATTTGTCTAGGGGATATTGTATTGTCCGATGGGAAGATAAAAGTCACTGTCCTTTCAAGCTGCAGCTTTTGGGTTTAAGAGAGACGGTTTTAAACTTGCCCGGGACTTTTATGAGGCCAATCCGTTGCATCGGGGGAGTTGGTTCCCCGTTGTTAGTTCCAAGTCGTTTTCCGTGGTACCAGCCACCAGCCCCCAGGCAAGGGAACCGAACGCACGTGGCTTCCTTCAAATGGCTTCCCACTATTACGGAATCGCTAGCGTTTCTTCTGGTGCATCTGAAAGGGGTTGTTCCCCCAGACCCTCTTTTATACTTCCTCACGGGGTCTCAGATGTCAATCAGGTTGGGATGATGCAATCTCTCTCTCAACCAGCCCACTTTGCCCGAGGGCTTGCACGTAGCATAGTCCCCAATCCACAAACGTGGTCTCCAGGAGACAATGGCCAGGTCTCTCTCTCTCATTTCCTGGGTCCTCTGAGCCAACCCAATAATGCTCTTGCGATTCTCACAAAGGAGGGGGCTCCCACCGCCCCTTCGGCCCCTCAGAGCTGTGGTGCATTCATAACAATTGCAAGGGACAAAGTTGGTTCTCTGGAAGATCAGAATGGGAATCTATGTGTGGAGCAAAACAGATGGGGGGGGGAGACTTCAAATAATTTTTTATGCATTTGTATTTATTCAAGAGACAGACTCAGAGAGTTACCGGGTTTGGATATGTCCCAAGTGCGCAGTGAGAGACACTGAAGCAGGTCGATAGTTCACAAACTTTATTGTGAACAGTGTTAAAGAGAAAATAAACAATAAAGGCTAGGCCAAAAAGGGCCGTTAACTAAAACACTCAAATGGGAAACAAAGCCTATACTGCGGCTGCGGCTGAAAAGAAAAGCTAAACATTAAACGAATACCACTAGTCATCGAAGTCAGTTGACTCAAAAGTCCAATTTCTCAGGGAAGGCCGAAAACAAAACGAGCAGCGAAGCATTGCTGTGCTCTGTCCCAGTCTCGACAAGCACTACGACAACAAGTGTAGTGACATCTCCCCAAAACCTTGTCCCACTCTCTTTAAATGGATATCTTCTGGTATTGCCATTGCCACCTTGGGAGAAAGGTGCTTGTTGTCCACTCTACCTATGCCTCTTATAATCTTATATACATTTATCATGCTACCTCTCATCCTCCTCACTCCAAAGAGAAATGACTTAGCTCAGTCAACCTTTCCTCATACGGAAATGAGTTCAAGAGCTCGGATGTTATGTTATTTATAAAACTCTAGTTAAACTGCACTGGAATATTTCAATTAATTCTGGTTACCTCATTACAGGAAGGATGTCAAAGATTTGGAGAGGTTTCAGAAGAGGTTTACTAGGATTCTGCCTGGATACGAAGGCATGCTTTATAAGGAGAGACTGGACAAACTTGGGTTGTTTACCCCGAAGCACTGGAGGCTGATAAAGGTTTATAATCTTATGCGAGGCAAAGGTAGAGTATACAGCTGGTATCTTTTTCCAAAGGTTGAAATGTCTAAGACTAGAGGAACTGGTAGGATATGGATAGCATGTAGGTAGAATGGATTAATTTAATTGAGCATTTGAGTACAGCCTGTTCCTGTACTGTGCTGTTCTATGTTCCATGTGAGATAAAGCCCATTGTATCTCTTCATGTACAGAATCTATAACGAGCTCTTTGGTCACTGAGGAAGTCAGTTGAGGAGGAATCCAGCAATAACTTCCCCTGTGGCAGACAACAGGGACATTCTGTACGGCTGTAATTACTGCAAATGGAGTCATCTTCCCTCAAACTTATTGAAAGTCATGAACTGAATCTTTTGTGATTCTGCAGCTGAGAATGACCTGCTATCACTCACAACAGGTGTCACAGGGTAATACAGCATAGAGTAGATAGCAGTGAGACAGGCCCTTCAGCCGAACTGGTCCATGCTGACCAAGGCATCCATTAAGCTAGTCCCATTTGCCTGTATATTGTCCCATGTCCCTCTGAACCCTTTTTATCTATGTACCTGTCTGTCCAAGTGTCTTTTAAATATTATTGGAGATGTAAGAGTCTGCAGATGCTTTAAATCTGGAGCAACACAAAAATGGTGGATGATCTCAGCAGATTAGGCAGCGTTAATGAAGGAAATTGCACAGTCATCATTACTGGTGACCTGATGAAGGGTCTTGACATCGCAGTATGTTGGTGGGTGCTCTGGGACAGCCAGAGTGACTGAGTCTGGTCCACAAGATCGGCTACATCGGAAGAAAGTGATTCCACTGCCCTGAACATGAGTCCAGCTGGTTCTGGAGTCTCCCCAGCATCACTCCCTGTTGACTGTCCAATTCCCTCCATAGATGCTGCCCGATATGTTGAGTTCTTCTCCCTTTTTTGTGTTTTAAATGTTGTTAGACTGTAAGACCATAAGACAAGGAAGCAGAATTAAGCCATTTGTCCCATTGAGTCTGCTCCGCCATTCCGTCATGGACGATTTATTATCCCTTCTCAATCCCATTCTCATGCCTCTTCCCTACAATATTTAACACTGTCAGTTTCTCTAATTGAACTCCGTCTTTTTGTGTGTTTTTGACCTAGCTGTCATTCTGTGCTTTTGTATTGTCATGTCCCATGTGCTCCTGTCCCCGCTCCTGCTCTACTCTGGCCCCTGTATCACTGACTACTCCGCCCTCACTTGTTACCGGTTTTGCTGTCATCTGTGTCTCATTGTGCTCCACCTATCATCCGCCTCTATTTATTGCTCAGTGTATTTTAGTCCTGTGTTTTCACCCGTGATTTGCCAGATTGTGTCAATGAGTTTTCCTGAGCCTTTCCAGCATTCAGGTCTAGACACTGGCTTTCTGAGTATCGACCCTACCTGTTTGCTGAGCCTGAATTCACCTGTTTATCTTGATTATTCTGGTTTATCCTGATTCTGATTTTTTTGGATTTCTCTGGATTTTTTGATCTCTGAATTTGCTACCCTGTAAATATCACAGTGTGCACAGTACTTGGTCTGTGATTGGGTCCCTGCTCCAGCACCCTGACAAACACACTAACTAATCACAAGCCTATCAACCTCTGCTTTAAATATACACAATGGCATGACCTCCATAACCTTCTGTAGCAATGAATTCTACAGATTCACCATTTTCTGGCTATATGAATTCTTCTCTTTAAATGGAAGTCCTTGTATTCTGAGGCAGTGCCCTCTAATTATTATTGTAGCTTCTTCAACCGCTTCCTTTGGCAGCTCATTCCATATATAGACACCACCTGGGTGAAAAAATGCCCTACAGGTTCCTAATAAATCTCTGTCCTATCATTCTAAATCTATGTATCCTCCAATGAGTAAAGCCCCAGCCTACTCAATAACTTTCTGAAACTCAAAGCCTTGAGTCCGAACAACATACTCACGAATCTCAGTTCTCCTCCTATAGCAGGATGATCAAAACTTTTCACAATATTCCAAATGTGTGGTGAAACCTCACTGAAGAAATCCATGGAACCTCTCAATATATCTGAGACTCCAATGCTCTCTGGGAGGAGTCAATGGGAATTACAGTATGTGCAGTTCTTGGCCTGGATAATAATATTAGTGAGATGCGGATTGGGAACAGCTATCAAATAGGACTACCCAGTCCCAAGATGGAAAGATGGAAAGGATCATCTGTAACTACTTGGGTCTTTGCATTATGTTTAGAAATAAACCACCTTGTCTTGTGCAGAACTGTTCTGTATGCCGATTGCAGCCCTTCTTGCACTTGCTTCAGAACCTTCAGGAATTTTAAAGAGGTGTTGGCTGTTGCTGAGTCTGGTAGTTATTGGCCACTTGATTCTAACTGTAGCAAGAGAAGAGCCAGCCGCAATAGCATAAAACAAATGCAAATGTGTCTTAACCTAATTCAGTGCACAGGGGCTTGAGGCAGCTGTCAGAGAGCTTTATTCCATGTCCACAAAGGGAAGAGTATCATTACCAGGTCCCAGTAAGGAATTATGTGTACAGATCATGCTTCTCTGAAGATATAAATGAGGTTTTCACTGCGTTGCAGGGAATACACATTTGTAGAATTCCGAAATGCATACAGCCAGATCCTTATTCCAGAGGTTGATGAATGGAAGTCAACTTCTAACACTCCCAATGTTGGGGGTGAGGATGCTCTTTTGTAACGAACCCTGTCTGACCAGAAACTCCATCCCTATGCTTTGTTCTCACAGTGGCTCTTTTCTGTGGAGAGGAATTATAACATAAGGAACAGAGAACCATTTACAATCAAGTTAGCCCTGGAGGACTGGAGATAATGACTAGAGGGGGGCCCATCATCTATTTGTGGTCTGGACTGACCTGTATTCAAGAGGTGAAGCAGTTAAAATTGTGCCAGGCTTGGTGGTCTTCCCTTTTTAACTGTTTCAATTTTATTATTGCCTACCATCCAGGTTCAAAGAATCAGAAGCTGTTGCACTCACCAGGCTGTTTGAACAACCGGACCTGGTCATCATCCCAGACCCATCCTTTTGAGGCCCAGGCTGGAGACACCGGCCCAGTGGGAGATCAAGACCATCGTCAGGGGAGCCTAATGGCAGGAGGCTGAGCCAGGGAACAGTCCACCAAGGCCCCTATTCTTCCCCTTCTCTGTCTGTTTATAGGTATTACAGTTGGGGCACATATCATGTATCGCAGGATATCTGTGGACTGCTGGAATGGCGGAGTTGATCAAGAGGCAGTTCTGGTACTGAGCATGGATGGGGTTGTTAAATCATATGTAGCAGCCTGTCACATCTGTACCCAGAACTAGGAACCCAGATCACATCCACAGGGACTGCAACACCCACTGCCCAATCTTTCCCGTCCCTCCTCTCATATTTCCATGGATTCATTTCTGGTCTGTCACCATCACGAGGTAACACCGTGATTATGGTGGTGTGGACCGGTTGTCCAAGGTCTGCCACTTTGTGTCCCTACCCAACCTTTCCTCAGCTTGGGAGATGACCAACCTTATGTTGAAACCTGTATTTAGAGTGCATGGCTTTCCCCAGGATGTTGTTTCAGTTTACCTTCTGGCTCTGAAAGGCTTTCTGTCAGCTCATGAGAGCTACGGTCACCCCCTGTCCAATGGGCAGATGGAGAGGACCAACCAGGACCTGGAGAAGACCTGGAGGTACCTTGTAATGGGCACTTGGAGTGATCATCTGCTCTGGGACTCCTGTAGAATATTCTACAGGATTATTTCCCTTTTAAGTGTCAGTTTGGTTATGCATCCCCTCTGTTTCCTGAGCAGGTGGGAATCTGATCTGCTGAACGGCTGGTCCGATGTTACCAGCAGAGTTAAGGGAGAGTTCAGGCAGCCCTGCTGAAGGCCTCTTTGCAGTAACAGTGGCAAGCCAACCATCGAAGGTGGCTGGGGCCTTTATTCCATCCCGGTCAAAGGGTCTGGCTCTCCTCTGTGGGTTGTGTCTTGGAAACTGATGCCACACTACATTGGGCCATTCAATGTTCTCCGTCGGAAAAGCTCAGTTACTTATCTTCTCCAGTTGCCACACAACATATCAACCCCACCTTCCATGTCTCCTATCTAAAGCTCCTTCAGTGCAGTCCGCTGGCACCAATCCTGAGGCTGCTCCTGGCTCCTCACTTCATTAATGGTCATCTAGCATACACTGTCCATCAGCTTTGGGACTCACGTCTTGTTTGTGGCCAGCTCCAATACTTGGTGGATTGTGAGGGTTATGGCACAGAAGAAAGGCAGTGAGTTCCCTCTTGTGACATCCTGGACCCTGGACCTGATCAGGGACTTCCACTGTCGCCACCTGAAACACACTGGTATATCAGGTGCCAGACACAGGGGAGGCCTGTCAGGCCTCAGTCTGATCAATAGGGGGTGTTGGAGTCCTCCCAGATATGCTCCTACTCCCCTGATTATTAGTTGTTTATTTTCACTAGTCTTATTTTAGTTATCTGCGTACCTATACCTTGTTTTGTTTCACTAACTGTATTGAAGTTCCTTCTGTTTTGTTTGTCTTTGTCCAGAGTTGAGTTTATCTACCCTGTGTGTGGTGAATACTGAGTTCCCTATAAACCAATCTTCAAGTAAAGATTCTTCACTCAAATCCTTCCTCATGTCTGATCTCCTCTGTACTTGGGTCCACCTGGTCTACCTCTCTCCAGGTAGTCCACCATTTAAAGATGTTGAACCTCACCGTGACAACCCCAGTTCAAACCAGTCTGGCAACCACCATTCACAATAGCAAGCAACACATGCACTAAGCATGCTGGAGAAACTCAGTAGGTCAGGCAGCATCTATGGAGGGAAATGAGCGGTTAACATTTCAGGCTGAGATACTTCATCAGGTTTGTGTCAACATTTTATCACAAGACCCTTCACTTGGACGGCATAGTCTTTGTAAAGATGACTAATTGATTTCTTGATACTTTCAAAAGCTGTATGCATTTTTATTTACCTCTTATGCCTTCACCTCTGGCCATTTCATGACCAGGTATCTATTTTTATTTTATATATTACAAGGGAACAGGAATTGCTAGATGGAAAAAAGAGAGCGCCCCATCTATTTCCCTTCTACATTCTGGTAACTGAATGGAAAAAAAATGAGTTGTTGCTTATTGATGGTAATTGATCTTTATTATTGGCCTACAAAAACACAGGAAAAATAATGTGATGGAAAATGTGAAAATCTAGGTCCAAGTTATCCTTCTCAATATTTTTTACTCACCGTCAGGACACAAATGACTCAAATATTTTTTGTTATGATCAGCTCAATTGATTTCAGTACTAAGTAACTACATGTATATTTTTTTTAAAAAGACTTCTGAATTCCCCTTTGTTTTAAACTTGCATCTTTTAATATTTGATGGCTACATTTTGCAGAATGAAAGAATAAGTTGCCTAGATCAATGCCATAAACCCTGAAATTTTCAAACTAGGCTACTTCCAAGTCTCTCCTTGCAAAAGCGTTAGTTAACCTTCTCTAATGTTTCTAGAAGCAAAAAACATAAACCCTGGCTTTGTGCATCTACGTTCATATTCTTGTGATATTCCAAAGCATTCAAAATATAGGCACTGTGCTTCACATTGTGCAACATTAATACCTTCTAATTATTTACCAATGTCAAATGAGCCAATATTAAGATCACCAGTACCTTTAAGACAGACATCATTAGAGAGCAGACTGTTTGCTAGGGGCTATTAGACTCTTAACATTCATGAAATCCTCCCAGGAAACTTTCTGCACCACTTCTAGAAGCCTCTTTCTATGGATCCTACACAATCTTGTCATTTACCACTGTACTTTCCAGAGGCTGGAATGCCTCGTTTCATCGGCTTTGACCTTCATTCTTAGTGCTGATCTCTTATGGCCTGGGGAACCATTAGCTCCCAGCTGCCACTGCCTCCTCTCCCCTTCTGACATGGCTGGTCTATTAAGAGGCCCCTTATAAGGTCAACTGGGATTTCCCAATAAAGGTTGAAAATGAGCCTGGCATTTGTCTGTGTTGTTCTACTGGATCGGCACCAGGTATGGCAGTAGTTGTTGGAACAACTGAGGAAGTCGAGCCCTTATTCCTTTCCTGCTTTAATTTGAATTTTATTTTAAATTTAGTTAGTGGAGACTATAATGAGCACCAAAGGCTCTTTAAAACTCCCCATGGATGTGAGCTCTTTCTCACCCCTCTGCAGAGGTTACTGAACAGACTGAGCCACCTCTTCCGAACTAAAACTTTGATTTACTACAGAGCAGCCTTGTTACTCAGTACAAGGTTAGATGAATGCCCCACTCCAGCTCTACCCACTGTTAAAAAATAAAGGCAACAACTGCTGTTTTGACTGAGCAGCAGGCAGGAGCGTGGCTTGGCGGATTGACTAACGATGCTGTCAAAAATATAGAAAAAAAGTCCACTTGAGGGTTAGGAAGGGAAGTGTTGGTATGACTGGAAAGCGAAAGGCTTAAACCAAAGCAAAGGAAAACTACTGAGAGGTCCCATTGTAATGAATGATCCCACAGACTTTTTCTTTCTGGGTGAAGTTGGGGGTAATTCGTGCAATTTGCGGTGATATAACACAACTGTTGATCATGGTCCAAAGAAACCTAGGTGAGGGGAGTCAGTTACAGACCGTTGGAAAGCCTTTGAGAGAAGGAGAAAAGACATGATTCTCAGTGGAACCTAATTATCTTAGGTTTTGTTTCATGACGTGTCTCAGACCACAATAAGCCGAGAAAAGTTTGCTGCATAAAACTCGTTGTAGCTTTATCCACATCAGAGTAGTGCATTCCATTTTAATAATTGCAGCCAGCATTCAAGAAAATAATAGTACAGCAAATACAATTACAGAGCAACATTACTATAGCAAAACATCCCATTTCATTGTGTGGCAATGTCAGAAAAACAGACTTCAAACCAGAGAAGGGTAAAAGTATCAGAGAACATCACCAAACATGTCAGGCACATTTTAAAATCAGTGGCAGTGGCAGTGGAGCAGAATGAAAATATGTAGATAAAAATTCAGGAACCTATTTCAGATGATCATCCCGTCAGGTACGAATAGAACAACTGAAAGCATTCTCCACAGTAATAACCTACAAGTTGAAGTGGCCTTTCATATTGCAAGTGACCTCATGTCTCAGCTAATTTTAACACGGTTGTGTGGGCCAACCTCATCCCCACCAGCAGAATGAGGTTAAAAAGTGTAGAGTGTTTGTTGACAACATTAATGAGGTATGACTCACGGTGAACATTCACTTGCACAACAAAGTCAATTTACTTGGAAAACAGCAAAGAAATTTGAAGCTACAGTAATTTCTCCACAGAGTTTTAGGGTGCCACGGCAATGTTGTGTTTAACGTGAAGCTATTACAGCTTGGGGCATCCGAGTTCAGAGTTTAATCCCAGCATCCTCTGTATGTCCTCCCCCATGGAATGCATGAGTTTTCTCTGTGTTCTCCAGTTCCCTCCTACAGTCCAAAGGCATATCGCGTAGGTTAATTGGTCGTTGTAAATTGTCCCGTGATTAGATTTGTTAGTCTAGGATTGAATCCGTCAGGGGTTGCTGGGCAGTACAGCTCTGAGGGTCAGAAGGGCCTCTTCCATGTTGTATTTCTAAATGAAGCTGTCAACAAGGGAGTCACATAGAGAGTTATCCCTTCAGGAAGCAGAAGGGATGGAAGGAAAGATGTGATTAGAGGTAGTATCCCTTTGGAATTGTCCACTCATCCCTTCCAACTGATCTTCCTCCTGGCACTGATCCCTGCAAGTGGAACAAGAACTACATCTGCCCCTTTACCTCCTCTCTCACCAACATTAAGGGTCATCATTGAGCTGTCTTTACAGGTGAGGCAACACTTCACCTGTGAGACTGTCCAGTGCGGCCTCCTCTATATTGGTGACCCCCGATGCAGATCGGGGGAACTGCTTCATCGAGCACCTTTGCTCTATCCACTGCAAAAGGCAGGATCTACCCTTTTTCAACTTGACTTCCCATTCCCATATTGACATATCTGTCCACGGCCTCTCTTCAGTGAAGCCACTCTCAGGTTGTAGGAGCAATGTCTCACATTTTG
This sequence comes from Hypanus sabinus, assembly GCF_030144855.1. NCBI lineage: Eukaryota > Metazoa > Chordata > Chondrichthyes > Myliobatiformes > Dasyatidae > Hypanus > Hypanus sabinus. The sequence continues at coordinate 39,237,201 of NC_082716.1, read as the reverse complement.
GCTGGGTTGTTTCCGACATTAATTTTTCTAACTTCAGCTAATTTCTCTCCCCTCACTCTTATTTCTTTTCCATTCCTCACTCCCCTCCCACCAATTCTCTTAGAGAGTTAAGGATGAATTCACATGAATCCTTGCGGCTGAACTTGAGTCCTACTCAGGAGCAGGAAGCTTACCTTTAGCTTCTATGATATGTGTATATATAATCAGAGATATTCCTGAGTTATGAATGGAAGACAGACAGTAGGTCCCTTCAAAAGCATAATCAGCCTGCAAAATTCTATCTATAATGGGCTCATGTTTAAAAATTTGCATACACTTTTCTGAGATAGTTTTGATCAAGGGACTGATCAGCAAAATTCACTTTACCACATCTGATGTCCGCTTGGCATCAGATACACATAATAATATTATTCGTAAACTTACCAAGAAAAATTGACCATTTACGATTGTGCCTCTAGCATAAGAATCAAAAGCCTCAGCAAGTCAGGAAAGATGCACAAATTAGAGTGTCCACTGGGACATTGGTGCAGCCTGGGCATTATGCTCTGTTAGACTTTATACTCCTTCATTCAGGTTTGGACCACTAATGACATGATGACACATCATATGGGGACAACAGTGACACACAACAGAAAACAGCTTTCACTGTCCTCTTCCCACTTCCACCCCCATTTCATGGCAAATTTTCATCCTGTGACTGTGACGTAGAGAGTTGTTTGTGACTTCCCAGCAGCCAGTGCAGTCAGAACACAGAACAATGAGCTTTGCAGGGAACTCCTATCTGGAAATGTGAAAATAACGTTTCTTTACCTTTCAGCATGAAGCTCATCCGCGTGTTTCTTTTAATCTGTTTTTTCAACGGTATCATGAATTTTTGTTTGCCACTGGATTGGGCACTAACACTCCCCCTACACCTGTTTAGTGCAATAGTAGTGGGTGAACTTCAATTTCTCAGCTATTGTGTTCACTTTTAACTGACTCTGGATCTGTGTACCCCCTCAGGATGCAAGTCTCCTTTACAGATGTCATATAAATTGTCATTATAAATGGGTGAATGTTGATGCCAGTTCAAACTTCACACTCCCTTGGTAAATTTGACTCCTTGGCCTCATTTAAAAGCCATCAGTCAACTTTGCATTGGTTCCAGTTAGCCAGCTGGTGCAAATTCACATGACTCTAGGCTTGTGGCAATCTATGGGATTGGTTGCCCGGCTGACAGGAAAGGAACCTTGACAGGAATCACAAAACACATTTTTAAAATGCTGATGGGATGATAAAATGGGGAGATATTTGCCTCTGCCAAATATTTTATGATGTATGAAAATTATCAAGTGTAGAACTGACACCCATATAACACAATTTTGATTCAGTTAATATGGGTAAAAAGTCGGTCATGAGAAAGAGGAAGGCAATGAGTTGTTTTGTGGGCTTTAAGGGCTCATGAAAATATTATGCTGCGGAAGATATGGAAGAGGATGTATGATTAATGATCCTGTAGTTAATTTAGGGGAGTGGTAAATGAAAACTTTCCAGAACCCTTCCAGAGGTGAACGTTTGGATTGATTGAAAACAGCTTCATGCAATCAATCAAAGGCCATTTGTACAAAAAAAAATCCAGTCCAAAATAGGAAAGGTAGGTGAAAGAAAGTATGCAAGTTTTCAGTTTATTTTTACATAAAACAGACTGCAGAAACAACATTTTATCTTACAATAATAGTTGTTCCTGATGTTTGAGCTAGCTTTTGCTCTAATGTTAGTGATTATTTCAATGTCATCGTATCTGGGATGAGAACTCAAATCTATCCAGCTGTCACAACTACAGTCGTAGATTGAACCAGATGCTGCAGTTTGTTAGCATGAGAAAGTGAAGATTATTTCCTATACAGTATGTAGCAGTACACTCCTAAAGAGAATGACACATTGCCCACCAGTTCTTTGTAAGTTTCACAGAGGAGTTGTATGCATACATATATCCCAAGCGTGCATTCCCACTCATGTGTATGCGAACCTACACACCTATACATACAGCTATAGACTTATTCCCAGACAACCCAACCCCATTCATGTGCATACCTCAGATAATTTGAGGATTTGTGTTGTTGATTTACTCCTTCTATGAAGATTGTAGATAAAGTGTAGATGAAAACATGCATTCATATTTCTTGTGAAAATTTTACTTCAGAAATGTGTTCTGATTAAGCAAAACAAAAAGAAAAGTTTTCTAAAATCTTAGATTTATTGAACTACATCTAATATATTTTAAAATTATTTTCATTAGTTTTAGTTAGTATTTCCACATTTCAAATTTCTCACATATTGCAACATCACCAAAAGTTTGCAAGTACTGGATCCAGGGATAGTAATGGGTGGTGTACTGTTCAAAAGAAGCTCCTGTGGTTACCTAACTTAGGGCAGAGACCTTTCACTGGTGAAATCTTTGATCCAATCCTGCTTCTAGTAATTTTATTTTGTTATTAATAGAGCAGCAGAAACTTTACCAAGTTTAAATAATTTATATTTAAATGCTAGAGGATCATTAATTCAAAGTACTGCAAAATTACTTAAAAAATACTAAAGAACAGCAAAGAACTGAGATCCAATGAACCGAGTTTCCAACTTATTCATTGCTTCTGCACAGAAATCCTTTGAGCTTTCCTACCAAAGGTATTTCATACGCCTTGACTGTTTTCATTGGAACTTTTGGGACTGGATCTCCACTGAAACATCCCACCAAAACATCCCCACCATGCAGGAGTATTTATGTCCTGAGAGGTGCTGATTTCTGAGACCTATTTTTCAGAGCTGATGGCAAGGTATGTGTTGGAGGTGATTATTCCTAGAATAAGCAATAAGGTTCAGATGAATTTCCAACAAGGTGCTAAAGGCAGGAATGAGGCAGAAACCTAATTAATCATGATCCATAAATGCATGTTCTCTGTTTAGTTTGTGCATACATTTTTCGGGCTAGAATTGTGCACTGAAGAGAGAAATTAAATTATAGGCTGACTTTTTAAGTGACAGATATAGTCTGAGAGCGGCATTTGAATCATGCAGCAGTGTAAGTTAGGTTTTAACTGCTCGAGACTACAGGTGGCATTGAATACGGCAACAAAGGAACATTGTACGCCCATGTTTGGCTGCTTGAGCCAAGCTGAGCTCCCTGGAGCGTTCATTTTTAATTTTATATAAAAGAGCAGACAGGAGCATTTGATTTCTCACAACATCAAAAAGATTTTATTCTGACTTTCCACTACAACCGGTCCTTGGGCCAGACTGCCCCAAAGGCCTCGTACTTCTTGGCTTCTGTATGCTGGGATTCAGATCGAAACCTGATTCCTCACTTCTGGCAGGGCTTTTGGTGTGGGTGTGCATTTCCTAAACTATTAGAAAATGTAGAGCCTAACAGCACAGTAGGGCAGTTACTAGAACCATTGTCTTAGAGCTCCAACAACTCAGTTTTAACCCGCAGCTGGGGTGCTGTCTATGTGGAGTCTGCACGTTCTCCCTGTGATTACGTGGGCTTACTCTGGATCCTCAGGTTTTGACCCAAATCACAAAAATATGTGGACTACAACACACACAAAATGCTGGTGGAACACAGCAGGCCAGGCAGCATCTATAGGGAGAAGCGCTGTCGACGTTTCGGGCCGAGACCCTTCATCAGGACTGGTATGTGGACTAGTAGGTTAACTGACTACTCTAAATTGCCCTTACTGTATAGTTTGGGAATCTGGGGAGGATTTGATGGGAAGGCAGAATTGATGGGGGAGAATAACATTGATTATTGTAGGATTTGTGTAAAAATAAGCAGCTGATGGTCACTGGAAACTCATAGGGCCAAAGGGCCTTTCCGAGTGCTGTATCTTTCCAAAAATCTATAAATCCAAAAGATCACTTAATACTTCTGGTGGGAATTAAAGTTTATCTATCTTCATCTTACTATGTTGATATGCAGTGGATTCTGGTTAATTGAGCCATGGTTAATTGGGGTATCCACTAATTTGGGACAACTCTTAAAGAACAAAATCTAAATTAAGAAAATAGCCGAGATTTCCTTCATTTATTTTGGGTGCTCTGCTGCTTAATTGGGACAGGAGACTGTTTCCAAACAAAAATCTAATTAACATCAGTCTCGTGCACTTGCTTGGCAGTTAGACACTATACAGTGCCCAAAATGGACTGTATTTAAGTAGCGTAAGTTGTGTGTATTTGTGTTCAAAAAGCAGTGATCTTTTTCACTGATAGCTGGCGAGAAGTGAGCAGTAAGGCAATTTGGAACTGTTTTGTCTCCACAGTTTCGAGCATTCAGGCTTGGAGATGCCAAAAGTGGCCAGGACTGAAAATGACACAATTTCACTATTTCAACAATTTAGGAATTACAAAGAATTTGAAGGTTTCAACAATTTAGGAATTACAAAGAATTTGAAGGTTTCAACAATCATCTTGAATGTATAATGAAAGTGAAGATTTGGAGGATGCAATCATCGAAAGCATTTTATGAAGGCAGTCTATTAGCTACATTGTTTCTGTGCTGATTTTTGTTTATTTACAGTCAATCAAAAATGCACAGCAGGTGAGTTCCTCTGTTGAAAACTATTAGGAACTAACACACATTTTAATGGTATTGTTCTAATTCATTCTGTATTAAATTTAAATACATAGATTGTTACTCAGTTAAACGATAGTTTGTCTTTTTTCTATCTTTTAACTATTTTCATGAAACTTCGGCTAATTGGGACAGCCACTTATTGCACCAAAGTGTAGAAGTCCTGATTGGTCCCAGTTAATCAGAATCCACTGTACTACATATTTCTATCAACATTTCTGACCCATTGGATCGATGAATTCTACCAAATGAACCACAAATGCCCACAAAAAAAAAGTTCTCTTATGTTATCCATACTTGTGAAATAAAAGGCAAGAATCTTTGACTAACCAAGCCTTTTTAATACTAAACTTCTTAAGGGACTGTGAGGTCAGATGGCACTCAGGGTTACATCTGTAAGAATGTATTCAGTTACTAGTTTTTACTGTATTTCTCATAGTACTCATACAGTTACAGTTTTTCATTTTTACAGTAACCCCGAGACTAATGGGAGGAAATCACTTCTGATATTTGATTCACGTATAAAGAGGTGATACAGTTCTTAAGTCATTTATGTGAAAATCAATTGTCCTATGGACAGATGATGAACTACAGATGGGTAAAAGGTGGATCAGCATTATAACACAGCCTTGCAGCTTCCACACCAGGGGATTTAAACAATGGTCATGTTTTCCACCAGCTGGTACAGGCTGGTGTCAGAATACAATTAAACATGACCTAGAATCACTTGTGACCCAGAACTCACATCAAACACCGGGTAAGGTTGTTCCCTGATACTTATGCTTTTACTATTCATTTTCACATTTAGTCAAAGGACTTAGCTGGACCCTCATTCTAATGACACGTTCCAGTCAGACAGATATTTTGCACTAACTCCATAATGTTTTCAAGATTCAAGTTTCAAGTTTATTTGTCATGTGTACATTGAAAGATGCAATTTGCATTAACAACCAACACACCTGAGGATCGTCACGTATTCCAGTGTCCCCACAAAGCTCAGCAGAACAGCACAGAACACAAACAACAGCAAAAACAATATATTCCGTTTCACGGATGCTCCCTGGCCTGCTGAGTTCCTCCAGCATTCTGTATGTGTTATTCCATTCCTCCCTCCCACATACACCGTTCTGTAACCCCAGGACACGTCTCCAGTTTGCAGCTTCCAGCAGACTTCACTTTACTTTCACAGACTTCAGACATCTACTTTTTATCTACAATCTTCATAGAAGCAGACTTGGACTTGCAGACACTGTGCCTTACCTTCCCGGTGGACTTGCAGAAATTCTCAAACCTGGCTCCGGCCAACAGACCTTGACTTCTGGATTTCTGATTCATCCTGGAGGCCTTGATCCTCTGCATCAAACTGAGGACATGCTGATCACCGGGCCTTGGAATCTAGAATCACCAAAGGCAAGAATCCAGACGCTAGGCCTTGAAATGCAGTCTCACCAAGTTGCAATCCCAGGTGACTTCACATGGCTACTTTGATATTTTCCAATGATATATCAGAAAATTATGCTATTTATCATATATGCTTTTTCATCTTCATTTTGGTTCTTCAACAGTATCTTTAGACTTTGCACTTCATGGTTAGATGTATGATAAAGCTTGTTCTATTCTACCTGGTATAAAATATCACGTGAATCAGCCCTTAAGCCCTTCAGCCTACCATTTCCATGTTGGATATCATGTAACATGTACAACAATCCCACTTATACATGGTTGGTCACAGGCCTTTATGTCTTGGCAAATGAAGTGCTCATTTCTATACTAAAATGTAATGAGTGTTTCCACTTCCACTATGAATTCAGACTCCAACTCCAACTCCAACTCAGAGTGAAAAAATCACCTTTCTCAGATATCTATAAACAATGATTTTTACTTTTGCCATGTCTTCTATGAGGTACTTCTCAGTATCTATGCTGTGTAAGCCTCATAATTATAGATGTTTAGAAATCATGAGGGGTGTAGATAGGGTGAATATTGCAGTCTTTCACTCCTCAGGTTGGGTAAGACTAGAACTAGTGGTTATAGGTTTAAGGTGAAATGTGAAATGTTTAAAGGGATTCTGATGGTGGACTTCTTTATTCAAAGGGTGGTGTGAGTGCAGAATGAGGTGTCAGAAGGTAGTAGATGTGAGTTTAATTGTACAATTTTAGCACTAGACGTATGAGAGTTTGGGTCTGGGAAGATGAGGCTAGACAGGAGACGAGGCCAGCATGGACTAGGTGGCTTAAAGAGCCAATTTCTGTGAATTTCTGTGTTCAATGAATCTATCATTCTTTGACTCCTGTTTTTCATCATAACTGAAACGCTCCATCCCGGGCAACATCCAGATGAATCTCCTCTGTGCCCTCTCCAGTACATTCACGTCCTTCCCATGTTGTGATGGCAAATTCATGCAACCTTTGCACAGAGCTTAGTGCCACCTTTGACAGCAGCTGCAAGGGCTGGCAATATTAGACATCAGTACAGCCAGTTACAGGTTGCAGTTTCATTCATCTGACCATCCACTCCTTGGGTTTCCCATGCCTTTTCAAGTGATTTTTTTTCAAAGAAACAGAAAGAAGATGGACAAAGAAGTTGCAGATGGAATACAGTGCTGGGAAGTGTATGGTCATTCACTTCGGTATAGACTATTTTCTAAAAGGAGAGCAAATTCAGAAATCAGGGGTGCAAAGGGATTTGGAAGTCCTAATGCGGGGTTCTCTAGTGGTTAACTTGCAGGTTGACTCTGTGGTAAAGAAGGCAAATGCCATGTTAGCATTCATATCAAGAGGACTACAGTATAAAAGCAAGGATGTAATGCTGACGCTTATTGTGGCATTAGTCAGACTGCACTTGGAGTATTGCAAGCAATTTTAGACTGGTTATCTAAGAAAGGATGTGTTGGGATTGGAGAGAGTCAAGAGGAAGTACACGAGAGTGATATTGGGAATGCTGCTCTCCCAACATAAAGCTACAAAGAAGACAGAACTTGCTACAACTGACTGGTAAAATGTCGCCAACATCCTGCTGCACGCCTTGAAGGATCTCAGCTTAAATCAGTTGTGATGGAATGACAGAGCAGACATAATGGGCTAAATGGCCTAATTCTGCTGCCATGTCTCATGGTCTGATGATCTCTCGAAACGACATCACATTCTCTAGATGGCACTGGGAGGGTGTAAGTCTGCACCCGATAGTACAGTGAATGGGATTGAATAGAAGCAGAATTTCCTGTATTAGAAAAGAGGAATGACTGTTAAATTTACAAGATCCTGATAAAATTTAGGAAGCTATAAATCTGAAGCTGCAGAGTGAATTGATAAATTGAGCCAGTGCACTGTTAAAAGCATCATGACCTCTCCAATCGAATCACCTGTAAGGTAAGTTAATGGGTGAGAATTTAGGTTATAAAAGCTGTTACTTGGTGATGGTGTATGCAAGACATTTACCAACTCCTTATTGCAGACCTTTGGAAATTCCTTTGGCAAAATTGAAGTTGCTACAAGGACACTTTGTAAAGAGGTTATTAACAAGAAACCACTTTAAGTTTTGCAATGTGACAACCACAAACAGCGGCAAGTACAAACAGTGTAAAACTAAAATTGCAACATGCTTTGAAAGAAATGAAAATAAATTCTTGATGCTTACAAAGTAACATTTACGGAATTACATCACTTCAGCTTTTAAAATAGTTAATGTAAAAGCTTTGGAAAATAACATGAGAAAAGGGTGTGAACTGATTAACACAGAGTGGGTGTTGCATCAATTAACTGTAATAGCCAACTTGGATTACCTGATGAATAAGGCAATAATTGCATTTAATTAGTAATTAATGAAAATTGCTTATAAATTAGACCCATTAGTGGTTGTTTGACGTATAAATCACACATAAGAGTGATTTAACCCAGATAAGCTTTGCCAGTGATCATTTCCAGGTGAAATTGGTCTGATCACTTCCCTGGGCAATTCATTTGAAATGATTGACTAAGCCTTTGGCATTGTTCATGCAACTATTGATATTGAAATTGCATACTGTGTTTCTTCCCTTGCTGGTGTAAATTGAAGCATTTAGTTGAAAGCTACAGCCTCTGTTTGAGCCCTCACATTATGTTGAACATTGCATTATTGTGTTACATTGATGATTAAAGTTATACTGCTGGGAGATCAGACAAGGCAGGTCCAAAAAATCATTTTAGGCTTCTCCTCTGCCATACAAAACATTCATTATATCTTTTCTAGCACACATAAAAGCTATACAAGAGGACCTCAGCAGGCCAGGCATCATCTATGGAATTGAGTAAACAGTCGACATTTCGGGCCAAGACTGGAAAGGAAGGGGGAAGATGTCAGAATAAAAAAGGTCCTGACGAAGGGTCTCGGCCCGAAACGTCGACAGTGCTTCTCCTTATAGATGCTGCCTGGCCTGCTGTGTTTCACCAGCATTTTGGGAGTGTGAGGGATTTTTTTTACCGGAAGGAGAAATTGATATTTATAACATCAGGTCGGAGGTGATTAGACTGAAATTAAGGTATTGCTCCTCCACCCTGAGGGTGCCCTCCTCATGGCACAAGACGAGCCCACGAACTGACATGCTGGTACAGGTATGAGAATCAGAATTAAAATATTTGGTCACTGGGAAGTTCCAATTTGGCGGCTGGAGCAGGGGTGCTGGTTCCCCCAATCTATGAAGGGTAATGTAGACGAGGCAGCATTGTGAGTACTGGACACAATAGATGATCCCAGCAGATCTGCGGGTGAAGTGTTGTCTCACCTGGAAGGACTGAGGCCCTGAATGCAGGTGAGGGATGAGGTGAATGGGCAGGTGAGCACTTCGACCCACTTGCAGGGATAAGGGAAAGAAAGAGATTAGTGAGGAGGGTCAAGTGGACAAAGGAATCATGAGAGAATCATTCCTGTGGAATGTGGCTGGGAGGGGGAAGATAAGATATGTTGGTTGGATCCCTTTGGGGATGACAGAAGTTGCAGAGAATGGTGTGTTAGATGTGGCGGTAGATAAGGACAAGAGGAACTTTCACGGTTAAGGCAGTGGAAGATGGGGTGAGTGCAGATGTTCAGGAAATGGAGGAGATGCGGGTGAGGGCAGCGTCAATAGTAGAGGAAGTGAAACCTTCTTTGAAGAAGGAGGGAATCTTTGATGTCTTGGAAAGGAAAGGCTCATCCTGGGAATAGATGTGGCGGAGAAGAAGGTACTGAAAAATGGGATTAGCATTTTACTGAGAAAAGGGGGTCAATTCTCCTCTCCTATCAGATTCCTTCCTCTCCAATCCTTTACCTTTCCTAGCCACCTGGCTTCATCTATCACCCTCTGGCTATACTCCATCCTCTCCCCCCATCATTTTATTCTGGATTTCCAGCACCTGCAGAATTCCTTGTCATTTTGTCTTGAACTGGCACATCAATGCTGCAATGTGTAGTATCAACAGAGAGCTGTGCAACAACTTGCCAGCACAGGCACTTTCTCCTCTGTTCTAGACCATTCCGGCAAGGTCGTTTCCATGTTCGTGGAGGTGCAGCCAGATCCTCAGTGCTTGACTACTGGACTGGACCACATTGCGATCTCACTGAGTCAAACCAACAGGGTCCTTAGCCCACCTCATTCATCTATCTACACTGATCATGTTGTCTGAACCAAAAGCCCTGCAATGAGCAGGGCAGTGCAGGTAATACAGCAAGTGTGACACCAACATGCAGCATGGAGCTTGCTTATTGCAACTAGATTAGATTAGATTAGATTAGATTAGATTCAACTTTATTGTCATTGTGCCGAGTACGGATACAAAGCCAATGAAATGCAGTTAGTATCTAACCAGAAGTGCAAAGAATAATGTTATTTACAAAATAACTGCAAATAAAACATAAGTGTTATGACATACAAATATAAAAGTACTGAGACAGTACAATAGGGGTGCAATACTGCTTAGTGCTGTGATGTGAGGTTCAGCAGGGTTACAGCCTCAGGGAAGAAGCTCTTCCTGTGCCTGCTGCTGCGGGAGCGGAGGCTCCTGTAGCGCCTACTGGATGGGAGGAGAGTAAAAAGACTATGGTTAGGGTGAGATGCATCCTTGATAATGCTTTTCACCCTGCCCAGGCAGCGTTTATGGTAGATGTTCTCAATGGTGGGCGATTGGGTACCAATAATCCGCTGCGCAGTTTTCACCACATGCTGGAGTGCATTGTGGTCCGATATGGGACAACGTCCTTGTAAACAACTGGCTTTCATGAAATGCTCTCCATGACTTTCGTGCCTGTTTCCAGGGAGCAAATGGTTTAGCCCCTCGTTGCTGTTTTTGCACTGATCTGGATTCAATCTCAAGGTCCTTTTCGAAAGAATTGCTCTATAATGTACTACATCAAGCCAGCTGCCGCCTTCCCCCCAGTGTGAGGAGAACCTAATTTGTTTCACCTTTCAACATGTACAAGCTCTGTTCAAAAGTCCAAAGTAAATTTATTATCAAATGAATCTCAAGGTGGTACTTGTTACCATACACTACCTTGAGATTCAGTTTTCTTGCAGGTATTTACAGGAATAAAATGTATTAGAATTTTACAATGAACTATACACCAACAGACAAAGACTGACAAACAACAAATGTGACAGACACACTGTACATGTAAAAATAATACTGAGAACATGAGTTGTAAAGACTCCTGGAAAGAGAAGCTGTAGTTCAGGGAATCACTTCAGAGTCGTGGTGAATGAAGTTATCCACATGGGTCAGATTGTAGGGTAATAACCTGCTGAACTTGGTACTGTGAAACCTAAGGCTTCTGTGCCACCTGCCTGACGGTAGTGAGCGCGACCTGGGTGGTGGGGGTCTTTGATGACGGATGCTGCTTTGCTGTGGCAATGCTCACTGTAAACATACTCTATGGTGAGGAAGGGCCCGTGAAGGGCCTGGCTGCATCCATCACTTTCTGTCCTTGGTCATTGGTGTCTGTCCACCAGTCGTTGATGCGCCCAGATAGGATTCCCTTTACTGTGCATCTCTAGAAACTTGTTGAAGTTTTTGGTGATGTGCTGAATTTACGAAAGCTTTTAAGAAAGTAAAGATACTGTCGTGCCTATTTTATGATGACTGCTGGTCCCAGGACCAATATTCCGAAATGTCAGAGCCAAGGAATTTTAAGCTATTGGCACTTTTCACCTCTATTCCCCTAATGAGGCCTGGCTCAGTGACTTCCTTCTGTAGTCGATAATCACCTCTTTGCTTTTCGTGATGTTGAGTGAGAGGAACTCAACCAGATGTTCAATCCCTCACCTACTTATTTGCCGATTCACCACCACCTCTGAATCGGCCAATGGCAGTGGTGCCATCAGCTAACTTAGACAGCACTGGAGCTGTCTGTCGCCACACAACGATAAGTGTAAAGCAGGTGAATCAGGAGGCTAAGCACACAGCTGATTGTGCGTGTGGAGGAGGTGTTGCCGATCCATACTAGCTGGGATCTTCCAGCGAGGAGATCGACGTTCCTCTGCACGGGGTACTGAAGCCCAGGTCTTGTGGCAGTGCTGAGGGAGCTGAATCACACTCCTACACTTTTAGGAATAAAGTGGTGTATGAACTCTGCTGTTCTGATTGTTCCAGGCATAGTTTATAATGCTTGGCTGGTATGAAGGTGGTGAATGACTGGGATAACTGCTCCATTTACTCTGCTCTGATTTCTAATACTTTATTTTGATTACTCATTTCAATAGGAAACTGAGCTCTTCTACAGTAACACTCATTATTTGTTTCTGAGGCTCTATTAAGACAACATTGTGGGAACACGACTTTAATCTAACGAAACATATCCTTGATTTTCTCAATGAAATCCATGAGGGGCAGGCTTACCAGTTAACTGCATCAAGTAATGTCTGATGAACTCATCTTTATTTAAACATAGACCATAGAAATCTACAGCACATTACAGGCCCTTCAGCCCACAATGTAGTGCCGACCATGTAACCTACTCTAGAAACTGCCTAGAATTTCCCTACCACATAGCCCTCTATTTTTTTATGCTCCATGTATCTAAGAGTCGTTGTAAAAGACTCTATTGTATCTGTCTCCACCACTGTTGCTGACAGTGCATTCCATGCACCCACCACTCTTACCTTTGACATCCCCCTTGTACCTACTTCCAAGCTCGTTAAAACTATGCCCCCTCGTGTTAGCCATTTCAGCCCTGGAAAAAAGCCTCTGGCTATCCACATGATCAATGCCTCTCATTATCTTGTATGCCTCTCATCCTCTGTCGCTCCAAGGAGAAAAGGCCAACTTCAATCAACCTATTCCATAAGGCACGCTCTTCAATCAAGGGAACATCCTTGTAAATCTCCTCTACACTCTCTCTATAATATCCACATCCTTCCTGTAGTGAGGTGACCAGAACTGAACACAGTACTCAAAGTGGGGTCTGACTAAGGTTTATCTAGCTGTAACATTGCCTCACGGGCCTTGAACTCAATCCCATGGTCGATGAAGGCCAACACGCCACACAACTTCTTAACAACACTGTCAACCTGTGCAGCAGCTTTGAGTGTCCTATGGGCATGGACCCTAAGATCTCTCTCATAAAAGTATGCATGATCCAATCAAAATCCTTCAGCATTTTGGGTTTGTTGTCGTGTATGGCAAACAAGTTACGTTCTTTTTGAGGCTGTGACAAATAGAAATGATAAAGTTAATCAGAAGATTTTATATATTTGGACATTCTGAAAGCCTTTCATAGGGTGCTGCACATGACGTTAATAAATACAGTTAGGATACACGGAATTACAAGTAATCTTCAGGTATTGACTGAGGATTTGTTACATTGGAAACAAATAGAGTAGCCAGAAAAGTCATTTCTAGGCTGAAAGACTGGCTTTTATCAGACGAGAGATATAACTCACCTGAAAAAAATGCAGCAAAAGCTACAACACAATTAAGGCCAATGTTTTTTTTCCCAAAAGCTGGCTTGCATTTTAGAACTTCAAAACTCTGTATTAATTCTTTTGTTTTTAGAATGTTAGAATAACAGAACTCACTTGCCCTTGATGTGACATTAAACTTACACTATTGTCACCTCTGGAGAATTTGTTCAAAATCACTTTTTGCCAGTGACACAGAAGTTGGCAAGTTAATGTCCAAACGTAAATGCTGATATTTTTGCCTTTGATAGATGTGGAGCTTTTGGCCCAGTATACGCGATATCCTACTGTGAACTCTCATGTAGAGTTCAGAGGAGGACACTACATAAACCCGGCCAAATGTTTTCAAACATACAGCATGCATATTTGTTGATCTTGCTGAACTGCATTTCAAAGGTATGAAAGTCATTTCCCTGAAACTTATTGACATACTTTGAAAAAAGCTGGAAGGCTATTAAAAATGCTTAAAGGGACGCTAGCTTATCTATCTGTGAATGTCACCATTTTCTGTGTGAATTGGGTAGTTTTAAGTGATAAGAAAATCAACTATTGTTTTTCTTAATTAAATCTCTGCCCTGACAATAAATAGATAGATAGATACTTTATTGATCCTAAAGGAAATTACAATGTCACAATATTATTACAAATGCATAGATATACAAATATTAGAAGAGAAGTAAAAAGAATAAAAAATAAATTACCTCAAACAATCTAACAGGACAGGGTCCTTGGCTATAGGTTGACTCATTATAGAGCCTAATGGCTGAGGGTTTTGAAGACCTCATGTAAGGCTGTGGAGCAGCACAGTTGTCTTAGAGTAAGGTGCTCCTCTGTTCAGCCAAGGTGGCATGCAGAGGGTGAGAAATATTGTCCAGAATTGCCAAAATTTTCTGCTGGGTCCCTTCTTCTACCACAGTCTCCAGTGTGTCCAGTTTGACTCCTATAACAGAGCAAGCCTTACTAAATATTAATCATCCAGAATTAACACTTCTGTTCATTTGCTTTAAAAATGCAGTATATGGCTTTCAAAATCCTTGTGTGCTCAGCTGACCAATTCCACTGGTCTGTGAGAAGTGCTGGATCATTTGATGAAAAAGACTGGAAGAGTAAAATCATAGATGGAAATGCAATGAGAAGCAAAAGGCATTTATGGTCAAACATGAAAGACAATTATTGAATTTATCTTGCAGAAGTATTTAAAGTAAAATCTGAATTACTCAGCAGTTGTTCTTGTTACCAATCTAAATTTAGCTGTGCTACATTTTAGAGGATCTTAGAGGAAGGTTTTTCACTCAGAGAGAGGTTGGTGTGTGGAATGCACTGCCTGAGTCAGTGGTGGAGGCGGATACACTAGTGAAGTTCAAGAGACTACTAGACAGGTATGTGGAGGAATTTAAGGTGGGGTGGGGTTATATGGGAGGCAGGGTTTGAGGGCTGGCACAACATTGTGGGCCGAAAGGCCTGTAATGTGCTGTACTATTCTATGTTCTATGTACATAGAGACTAAATATTGTTGCATGTCTTGTTTCTTAAGCGTGTATCTGTGGTGCACCACAGTGATTAGAACCATTATTAATTGTTGTAGATCTTAATGATTTGGATATGCATGTTCTAAGTATGATTACCAAGTGTGCAGATGACAAAAAAGTCATGGTATTATTGATGCTGGGATGAACAGTGGTGGGTTACAGGATTATATTGATCAGGTGGTACGATGGATTCGTCCATTTAGACAAACATGAGATAATGAACTTTGGCAAGACCAATAAGTATTAGGTGTATGCGGTGAAGGCTAGAATCCCAAAGACTATTATTGAGGAACAGAGGGATGTTACAGTGCAAATTCTGCAGGAAGCAGTATATGTAGACAAGATAGTGATGACACTTGCCTACATTAGCCGGGCATAAGTTACTGGTTAGTCTGCAGCTGGAGTACTGTCTACAGATCTGGCTGTCATACTAAAAGAAAGTTGTGATTGTAAAGAGGGTGTTTAGGTGTGTTTGATCTGGATATTCCCTGGGAGAGAGCATTTGAGTTGTGAGGAGCGACCTAGATAGGATTGGTTTGTTTTCCTTGGAGCAGAGGAGGCTGAAGGGGGTGGGTGGATGTGATGGTGGTGTAACCTGATTGTTGTATATAAGGTTATAAGAAACTGAGACAGGGTATATGATGAGAAATTTTACACCATGGCAGAAGTGTCTTAGAATAGAGGGCATAGGCTTAGAGTAAGTGGTAAAATATTTAGAGGGAATCTGAGGAAGAATTGGATATTGGAGGCATGTATTCTCTCGATGTTTAGTATGCATCTGGATGAGCACTTGACTTGCCAAGTCATAACAGGCTATAGACTAAGTGCTGGTAAAGAGATTAATATAGATAGGAACTTAATGGTCAGCATAGAGTTGATTGGTTGAAAGGTACAAAACAACAAACTGCCATTTAACTAACACATTATGTATTTAAATGAAATACAGAACAAATTAGAAGACTATTAATGCCATATCAGTATTATAAAAGTGTATATTAGTTCCTAATAGTAATCAACAGAAGAATTCAGCCAGTGTATGCCAGTGTATTCTCTTGATTGATTGTAAGTGAACAAGATCAGTGCAGGCACCTGTGTAGATAATGGACTGCCTTCATATAATGCTATCAATGATTGCATCCTCCAAATCTTCATTTTCAATGTAACATTTGAGATAATTGTCAATACCTTCAAATTCCTTGTAGTCCCTAACTTGTTGAAGTAGCAAAATTGTTTCATTTTTACTCCCAGCCGTACCTGGCATCTCTGAGCCTGAATGCTTGAAGCCACAGTGAGCAGAACAATTCTAAATTGTCTTCCTGCTTATTTCTTACCAACTATCAGTGATGAAAAACACCACTGTGGTCTAACAGCCACACATGTGCAAGTGTATGATGCTAGTTAGAAAATCTTCATCCATAGTTACCTTTCCCAGTTAAGCGGCATAGCACCCAAAACACAAAAAGAATCCTGGCTATTTTCTAGATTCGTTTTTTGTTCTTTAAGAGTTGTCCCTAGTAAGCACTTTCCCCAATTAACTGATGGCCCAGTTAACTGAATCCACTGTACATTTTCAAAAAGTTGCATGAGGTGCAACTTAAATAGTTACAATGTATTTGAATCACAACAACATTGTCATTGAATGTAATTTAAAGAAAACAGCAGATTAAATGGATAATTACCATTCGGCATAATTTCACTTTAACTATAAATCTAAAACTTATTTGTCTCCTTTAATTTCAAAGAGCCATAAATTCCTTCAACCGGTGCAATTATAGAAGCAATTTCTGAGTATGGCAATGCATTAATAATTTAAAATACGATCTCATTCTCTTGAGTCACATAAGCCCAGTGTCATTCTACTTTGAAATAACCAAGCCATTCCTATGCATTACTACATGCTGATGTATTACCGTATGCGTGTTAGCTCACACATAATCAATCATATCCATGCACACAGTGGTATCTCGATATCAGGCCGCACATCTCACCCAACACATACTCATCCTGTGGCTTTAAAGGGATCACATTTAGACATTGAGGAGTCTGGTGATTTGCTTATCTTGTCTCCTTGGTCATGGAGCAGACAGGTTAACAAGTGCACTTCTCTTAAAATAAAGTATGCTCACAGGCACTCTTTCAATCTTACTTACATCTTTCCACGCAATACAGGAAAAATATAAATAAGATTGAAGGACTACAGAGAAAATCTACAAAGATGTTGCCAGGACTTGACATACAGGGAAAATTGACATACAGGGAAAAATTCCCTAGAATGTAAAGGACTGAGGGGAGATTTGATAGAGGATATACAATATTATAAGGGGTAACTGCAAGCAGGCATTTTCCGCTGAGGTTGAGTGAGACTACAACTAGAGTTCATGGATTAAAGGTGAAAAGTGAAATGTTTAAGGGGAAAATGAGGGAGAACTTCTTCCCGTGGAAGGTGGTAGGAGTGTGGTACGACCTATTAGTGGAAGTAGAGGACGGAGTTTGATTTTACCACAAGAGAAATTTGGATACAGTGGGTAGATGGATGTGAGGGTGTGAAGGGCAATGGTCTGGATGCAGGTAGATCGGACGACAGATGAATGGTTTAGCATGGACTAGATGGGCCAAAGGGCCTGCTTCTGTGCGGTAGTGAACTATGATTCTATGACTCTGACGCAAGTCACATTAATCCCAAGAGAAAATGATCCAACTATCTATTCTTAATTACACTTTCTGCACAACCCTTAAACTACATTTGTGTATACAGCTACACTTCTTCCAAATGGCCAGAAAGTCATCCTAAGTCCCACTTCCGGTATAATTTCCCAGCCTGTAACTTAAAATAACCTTATTCTCCGTATTCACATGAGCCCTTGGAGAGCTTCAATATTGTGAAGCTAAAGAATTAAACTTTATTCAGCTTTAAAGTAACCACACGATGTAACTGGCAAGATACTGAAAACAAAACCGGGAGTTTTCAAGGACATCTTCAACCTCTCACTGCTGTAGCCAGAGGTCCCCACCTGTTTCAGAATCATACCTGTGCCCAAAAGAGCTGTGAGAGCGGCCTCAACAGCTATTGCCTGGTAGTACTCATATCTATTATGATGAAGTGCTTTGAGAGGTTGATCATGGTTAGAATTTTCTCCTGCCTGAGCAAGGACCTGGACTCACTGCCATTTGTCTACCACCAATAAGTCTACAGCAGATGGAATCTCACTGGTTCTGGACTGGTCACTGGACTTTGGAGCACCTGGAAAAGAGCAATACAATACATCAGCCTGATGTTCATCGATTACAGCTCCCTCATCCCCTGCACCTCAATATATGTTCTTTCCGGTTTAAGATAGTGCTACCAAAGGCATGCGATAGCTTACTGGCAGATCAAAAGGCAAAAGATTCGACTAAAAATATTACTTTTGACATCTTTTCTGAAGCAAATTGTGGTACACAGTGAGGAGGCAGGCGGAGGTGAGGCTGGTTCAGGGGATGAGCTATGCTGAGGGATTGCAAGGTGCAACATATTTGAACTGGGATTGCAGACAGAGTTTGTATTGCTTTTGAAGATGGAGGGAATGATCTGGAGAGGAGTCGATGGGGAAGAGTTTTGATGCCTGTCTGCCTAATCCGAGTGTAGGGTTGAATCAGTTCAAGTACTGAACTGATTTAGTGAGATCGCGGAGGACTTCAGGCTGTGCAGCCCTACAGTGTCGCTGTGCTGGGATCTGGGTCCCGGAGTGAGGCACTACCCTTTCTTGGACAATTTAAGTGCCGGTCCAGATAGACTAGAAAGCCCGAGTGTTGGGATCGGAGGGGAGGATTGGGCTGATTTCACTTGTTCTCCTGTGATATTCATTCATTTCTCAGCAGTGAAGTGCTCAGCTGCTGTGTTACTGAGACCAAGGCTTTGGGTCTACTCCAGCTGCTTCAGGAAGCAGATCTAAGGACTCAGTTTGGTTCAGAATGCTGATGGCTTGCTTCTATTGTTTGCGTGAATTGTGTTTTTTTCTCTCTCTTTCTCTATGCTGCCGTGGTTTTTGGTCTTTCTTTAAATTGGGTTATTCGTGTTTCTTGCTTTCTAGCTGCCTGCAAGCAGACAAATTTCAAGCTGTATAATTTATACATTCTTTTGTAGCGAATATGCTTTGAATCTTTGAATATTCACTAATCACATCCTTCAAAATCTGGGCCTCTGTACTTCTCTCTGCAACTGGATCCTCATTGGAAGACTGCAGTCAGTGTGGATCAGAAATAACATCTCACGAACACAAGAGATTCAGCAGACGCTGGAAATCCAGAGGGACACAAACAAAATGGTGGAGGAACCCAGAAGTTCAGGCAGCATCCATAGAAATGAATAAACAGTCCGCGTTTCTGGCCGAGACCCTTCTTAAGGACTGGAAAGGAAGGGGAAAGACACCAGGATAAAAAGGTGGGTGGAGGGGAAGGAGGAATAGCTAAAAGGTGATAAGTAAAGTCAGGTGGGTGGGAAAGAAAGTGCTGGAGAAGAAGGAATCTAATAGGAGCGGAGAGTAAACACAAAGTACACTGCAGATGCTGTGGTCAAATCAACACGTACAAACAAGCTGGATGAACTCAGCAGGTCGGGCAGCATCCGTTGAAATGAGCAGCCAACGTTTCGGGCCGAGACCTTCGTCAGGACTGAAGAAGGAGGGGGCAGGGGCCCTATAAAGAAGGTGGGGGAGGATGGAAAACCAATCAGAGGAGAGATCAAGGGGTGGGGGAGGGGAAGCAGGGAGGGGATAGGCAGGAGAGGTGAAGAAGGAATCTAAGGGGAAAGCACTATGGGTAGTAGAAGGCAGAATCATGAGAGAGGTGGTAGGCAGCTGGATGAGGAGACAGAGTGAAAGTGGGATGGGGGAAGGGAGAGGGAGGGATTTACCGGAAGTTGGAGAATTCAACGTTCATACCAAGGGGCTGGAGATTACCCAGGCGAAAGATGAGGTTTTGCTCCTTCATCCTGAGTTTGGCCTCATCATGGCAGTAGAGGAGGCCATGTATAGACATATCCAAATGGGAATGTGAAGCAGAGTTGAAGTGGGTGGCAACTGGAGATCCTGTCTGGTGTTGCGGACGGAGTGGAGGTGCTCGACGAAGCGGTCCCCCAATCTGTGTCGGGTCTCACTGATGTAGAGGAGGCCGCACCGGGAGCACCGGATGCAATAGATTACCCCAACAGACTCACAAGTGAAGTGTTGCCTCACTTGGAAGGACTGTTTGGGGCCCTGAATGGTGGTAAGAGAGGAGGTGTAGGGACAAGTATAGCACTTACGCTTGCAGGGATAAGTACCAGGTGGGAGATCTGTGGGGAGGGATGTGTGGACCAGGCAGTCGCGGAGGGAACGATCCCTGCGAAAAGAGAGAGGGGTAGAGAGTGAAAAATGTCCCCTTAGATTCCTTCTTCACCTCTCCTGCCTATCCCCTCCCTTCTTCCCTTCCCCCACCCCTTGATCTTTCCTCTGATTGGTTTTCCACCCTCCCCCCACCTTCTTTATGGGGCCCCTGCCCCCTCCTTCTTCAATCCTGATGAAGGGTCTCGGCCCGAAACATTGACTGCTCATTTCAGTGGATGCTGCCCGACCTGCTGAGTACATCCAGCTTGTTTGTATGTGTTAATAGGAGCGGAGAATGGGCAATGGGAGAAAGGGAAGAAGGAGTGGCACTAGGGCAAGGGTTTAGGCAGGTGAGGAGAAAAGGTAAAAGGACAGAGTGGGAAATTGAAGAAAAGGGAAGGAGGGTAGTGAAAAAAAATAATGGAAGGAGACATCGATGTTCATGCTATCAAGTTGAAGGCTACCTAGATGGAATATGAGGTGTTGCTGCTCCATCTTGAGAGTGGCCTTATAATGGCAAAAGAGAAGGGGAATGTAGAAAGGAACTAGAATGGTTCTCCACTGGGAAATTCTGCTTTTGTTGGATGGAACGGAGTTGCTTGATAAAGTGGCCCCCACTTTACGTTGATCCTGTTGAAGAAGGCAGAATTTTCCTTGAAAGATTTTATTTTCATTTCCATTGCTGCCTCTATACTTTCCCCCCAGGTTGTCCTGTACTGAGTTCCATTAATTGCTAATGACACTCTGCTCTTTAAGAAGTGAAGCAGGCAAAAGCATGGAAATTATAGACCAGTTAGACTGCCTTCAGTGGTTGGTAAGATTTTTCGAGACCATTATTAAGGATGAGGTTCAGGGTACTTGGAAGCACATGATGATAAGAACCATGCTCAGTGGCTTGGGGACATCATGTCCAGTCTATACCTTTGAGAAGATCCATTATTCAACTCTCAATTCGGACATAAAGTTCCAAAAGGTGTGGGGACCCTTTCTTGAATATTTTCAGAATTCCCAGCCAAACTAAAGGTTCATCCCTTCTTTCTTTCCTCTGCACATAACTTCCTGACTCTCAGCATTCTCCAGTAAAATTCTACGAACTCAGATGTGTAAACATACAACAGTTTATGTGTTAGGAAAATACACCCTCTCTATACCAATGCAGCTCTGTGGGAATAAAGGTTCTGTTTAACCCTTTTTGCTAATGCAATGATGGGTTGGAGATGGGGATTGGGAGGAGTAGGTCGGGGCAGGGAGGCAACCAAAGTGTGATTGTACTATGTGTGCATCTCTTTCATAGATGTGAATTGTACATTTGTTCCATTTGTTATGTAGTGCACAAACCTCCTTTGTACTATGCTTTCTTGATTTAAAAAAAAAGTAAAAATATTGCTGAGAAAAATAAAGAAGCCAGAGTCAGCATGGTTTCCTTAAGGGCAGACCTTGCTGACAAATCAGTTGGAATTCTTTGAGGAAGTAATAGGCAGGATAGACGAACGTGAATCAGCAGATGTTGTTTACTTGGATTATCAGAAGGTATTTGACCAAGTGCAGCACATCAGCCTGCTAGAAAATAAGACAGGAGTCCATGGAAAATTGTTAGCATGGATGGAAGATTTGACGACTGGCTGAAGGTAAAGAGAAAGAATAACAGAGGTCTTTTCTCCATTTTTAACTGAGGGATCAGAGTTGGGTCTGCTACTTTTCATGTGATCTGTGCATGAACTATATGTTAGAATCGATGGCTTTGTGGCCATGTTTGCAGATGATACAAAGATGGGTGGAGGGCAGCAGTGGGTTGTGTTGACGAAGTAGGGAGTCTTCAGAAGGTCAGACAGGCTTGGACAATAGGCAATAAAGTGTCAGGTGGAGTTTTGAATAGGGAACAGTACGGTCATGAATTTTCATAGAAAGAATAAAGGCATAGACTATTTTCGAAATGGGAAGATAATTCAGAAATCGAAGTTGGAAAGGGACTTGGGAGTCCTAGTGCAGGAATTTCTGAAGGCTAATTTGAAGATTAAGTCAGTAACAAGGAAGGCAAATATATTGTTAGCTTTCATTTTGAGAGGACTAGAATCTAAAAGATGTAATGCTGAGGCTTTATAGGGCATTAGTCAGGCCAGATATGTTGTACTATTAAAAGTTTTGGGCCCCATATCTAAGAAAGGATGTGATACTGTTGGAGAGCACAGAGAAGAGGTTTATGAGAATGATTTTGGAATGAAAAAATTAATATATAAAGAGCATTTGATGGCTCTCCTCCTGTACTCAGAATTCAGAAGGATGTGGGCGGGGTGGGGAGGGGGGTTGCAGTGGAGATCTCACATTGAAACCTACCAAATCTTGAAAGGCCTGGATAGATTGGACGTGGAGAGGATATTTCCCGTAAAGTGAGTGTCTTGGACCAGAGGACAAAGGCTCAGGTGCTTTTCAGAGCAGAGATGAGGAGGAATTTCTTTGATGAGAGGGTGGTGAATCTGTCGAATTCATTGCCTTATATGGCTGAGGAGGCTAAGTCACTGGGTATAGTTAATGTGGAGCTTGATATGTTCTTGGTTGGTAAGAGTGTCAAAAATTACAAAGAGAAAGCAGTTCTGATCACACACTATTGGAAGGAGGTGGAGGCTTTGCAGAGGGTGCAGATAATTACCGGGGTATTCGCTGGATTAGAGAGTATTGGCTTTAAGGAGTAGTTGGATGATCTTGTGGCATTTTCTCTAGCGTGTTGGAGGTCTGACAGAAATTTATAAAATTATCTGAGGCATAGATAGGGTATTCTATTTCTCAGTATTGAAATGTTAAATACTGGAGGGCAAAGTCTCTTAGAGGGTGATAAGTTTATGAGGCAGTTATTGTTTTTACACAGAGATAGGTAGTTGCCTGGAATGTGCTGTCAGGGGAGGTAATGGAAACAGATATAAAGCAATGATTAAGAAGTATTCAGGCAGACACAGGATGAGGCAGGGAATGGAGGGATATAGTCCATGAGCAATTTGGATGGTCATGGACGGCTGTTCCTGTGCTTTACAGTTCCACGCTCGATGTTGTAAGGGGTTGAAAGGGAATAATAAATCTCATATGGTTGAATAGTGGAGCAGACTCAATGAGCCAAATTGATTAATTCCACTCCTATGTTTTATGCCATATGGTGCGCGTAGATTATGATGATGCATTAATATCCCTTCTGGATTAAGACCAGCAATGGTGTATGCAGCTGCATGGTTTTTAAACGGAACGTTAGCCAATCAGTGATTTATCATGTAGCCATGTAGCTAGGATGATCTTGGAAGACTTGCTTTTGCAAGGATTCTTTCAACACACAAATAGATCTCCCTATTGTCTCTTTGAAACACAGAATGCTATGGGAGGAGTCAACAGATGTTTGGTGGTATTGTATTACACAGAACACTAAAATAATTGCATAACTGAACTGTAACCTATTTTCATAGCCTAATTTTTTCAATAACCCATACATGTAAAAATCCATCTCATTGCTTCAATGGTCCATTCTCCTATTGCATGAATGGGAACACGTCTTACTTCAGCCATTTACAGCACACGCAAATCCTCATTCCGTTTTAGTGAAAAATTGAAATAGACTTGCTAGGAAAGTTCTGTCAGCATTTCCATGGTCCATGGTGCCTTGGTGACATTACTCCCTTTGTAAGTTGTACATATGAACATAACTTCCTCCAGTAGAGTCATAAAGATAGAATCACAGGACACGAAAAAAGCCCTTTGGCCCATCTGATTATGCTTACCTAAGATAATGCCAGTACTTTGTTGATTTCAGTAAAACTGGCAATAGCCTTCGTGCTTCACATTTGGCATGAAGTTTGTCTGGAACCAGTATCCTGGCAATGCTTGGAATGACTATTGAAGGCCCCATTTTTAATATCATCCATTGATTCAAAACTCAATGTTCAAAGTAAATTTATTACCAGTGTACAAATATGTTACCATATACTACCTTGAGATTATTTTTTCCAGGCATTTACAGGAAAAAAAGACATACAGTAGAATTTAATGGAAAAAGCTATGCATAAATGGACAAAGATTGACAATCAACATGCAAAAGAAGAAAAACTGTGCAAATAAAAATAACACTGACAACATAAGTCATAAAGAGTTCTTGAAAATGGATCTGTTGGTTGTAGAATCAGTTCAGAGTTGTGGTGAGTGACGTTATCCATACGGTTCAGGAGCCTGACTGTTGAAGGGTAATAACTGCTTCTGAACCAAGTGGTGAGGGACCTAAGGCTTCTGTACCACCTGCCTGATGGTAGTAGTGAGACAAGGGCATGTCCTGGATGGTGGGGTCTTAATGACAGATGCTGGTTAATAATTCAAGTGGTTTTGAAATCATTTTTTGGAATGACTTTACAGCTTCACTTGGAGACTGGTTCATCTTCTCGACATGCTTCTACAGGTTTGCTTTTGCACCATGTTTTTTCCAGAGTCATTTAAGCAATGTTGTTGGTTGTTACCGAGAAACTCTCACCTGAAAGATGTAGTATGAGTAATTGGCTTTCATACCCATCATCAATCAATTCATTTAACAATCCAGACAGAAAATCAGCTTGATCAATAAACACATTTTCCAATGGACTTCCAGTCTTGTTATCTGATTTATAGCTATAAAACAGTAAACGATCACATAGAATAGTTCATTATAATTATAGGTACTTCACTGGCCACCTTTGCATACCAGACACTACCAAGAATTCAAAATCCCACTCTGAATAACTTTTAAAACTGATCTCTTTCTTTACTAAAGCTAGGTAAATTAATTGATTATGTATTCTCTTCTCTCAGTCAGGGTTGTAGCTATAAAATCCTGATGTCTCACACTACAGTTGCTCTTTCCATTAATGTAAAACAAAGTAAATTCTGTGTCATTCGCTTTGTGTAACAGCATAGAACCCTTCTTTGTGACTTCTTACTGGAATTTTGTTCTCTATCTTTTGATGTTGCTTTCATGACTGCACTCTCCTTGCATTTCATTTCACAGGATATTTTTCTTCTCTGATAAGAGTGGCATTGAGACATTTCAGAAGAATAATTGTGAAGGGAGCACATCTATAACAGTGTCTCCTGACACCTGCAGTCATATCATGCTGTCTTCCTCTCTGGTCCAAAGCTTTAAGAATTCTCCTTTAAATGTAGGCTACTGTCACATTTATATCTGGCACAAGACTGGAGTCTCCATGGAAATCACAATCCACATAATAAATTATTTTTTAGTCCGTGCCTGGCAACTTCAATTGAATCATTTAATTTCTTAGTCCACAAATGAACCAGCCCCTGAAGTGCACAATGTAGATACTTTCTGAAGTTACAATACCTTGAAACAATATAACCAGTGACAACTTCTCCCAGTTTTTGATCGCTTGTACTAAATTTATAGCCAACTCAACTGTGGATCAAAGTAATCTTCCAACCTCCAAGCTACCTTCATCAACTACATTTTTCTAGGTTTCTGCTGAGGTACTATGTTTATGAGTGTGTGATACATTTCATAACCTGTTCCATTGAAGCCTTGCATGCCTCAATCTCCTAGAAAGTGTAGATACAGCTGTGCCTTCTTGATTAATATGGAGGTTCTGTGGGTCCAGGCTCTATTGTCTGTTATGTACACACCAAGGAACTTTGTGCTCTTCACTCTCTCCACAGCAGAGCCATTGATGTGCAATGGAGAGTGGTCAATCTGTGCCTTCCTGAAGTCCAGAATCATCTCTTTTGTCTTGTCTATATTGAAACTCAGGTTGTTGTTCTTCCACCATTTGACAAGCCTTTCTACCTCCTCTCTGTATCCCGACTCATCATGGTTGCTAATGAAGCCAACAACTGTAGTACCATCAGCGAACTTGATGATGTGGTTTGAGCTGAATCTCGAGTCAGCAGCATGAATAGCAGCAGAGGACACACACGACCCCGTGGGGCACCAGTGCTCAGCGTGATGGAGCTTGTTACCAACTCAGACTGACTGGGATCTCTCCGTTAAGAAGTCCAACATCCAGTTGCAGAGGGGGGTGCTGAGTCCCAAAGAGGACAGTATACCCACCAGCCTCTGAAGGATGATCATGTTAAGTGATGAGCTGAAGTCGATGAACAATGTACTAGAGTACAAGGCATCGTTTACTCGGTGAGACAGGGCAAAATGGAGGGCCAAGGCTATGGCATCATCAATGAACCAGTAGACAAAATGGAAAGGATCCAATGTAGCTTGAAGGTGAGATTTTCTTCAACCTGTTACCAGCTGCTCAAAGCACTTCATACTTATTGAAGTCAGTGCCACTGGGTGGTAATTATTTTGTCCAGTTACCATTGCTCTCTTGGGCACGGGATTGATGGCGGCTGCTTTAAAGCCTGCAGGGACAATGTTTCAGAGGTATTTTAAAGTTCTCCGTTAAGATCTCTGCTTCCTGAACTACCTCAGCATAGAAAGCATTCCACCTTTCAAGAAGGGAGGCATCACTGTCCTTGACGCGCCGGGTGGACTTATAATTGGTTATGGTTTGGATACCTTGCCAGGTGTGCTCTGTGTCCCTGGTGTCACAAATGTGTGTTCTCATGCTTTGCCTTCCTTATGGCACGGAAGAGCGTGGCTGTTGCTGACCTTAGTGGTCTCAGTTCCTTCACTGCCGCATCCAATACCTGAAAGCCTTCAGTGCTGTCTCAGAACCATTGTTGAGCTGGAAAGACATCTCCATCCTTTCAATGTAGGATACAAGTAATTCACTAGACACCCCAGGCTGAACTATTAGACTGGCTTGTTCTAAGCTGGTGATTTTTTTTCCTTGTATAGCAAGTAGATACTACCAAACAACATGACAGTATCTACATGGGCTACCAAACAAAGTAAAGCAGTATCACCAATAATAGCATGTCCCTTCCTGATGAATTACTATGCATGCTTTGAATGGGTATGTCACCACCCACCTCGACAGCCTTCAGTGCACCTGAACCCTCAGTCATCATTGCAAACATCAGACCAGCCTTCCATTGAGTAAACTGGCAGAAAGCATCCAGCCCAAATGGCATCCCAGGCTTTGTCTTTAGATCCTGTGCAGACCAGCTGGCAGGAGTATTTTCAGACATTTTTAATCTCTTCCTGCTTCAATCTGTAGTCCCCACCTCCTTTAAGGTGAGTACTGTCATCCGGTATCTAAGAAAAACAAGATAATGTGTCATAACGATTACCACTCATGAAGTGCTGCAGGTGGCTGATCATGACACCCATTAATTCCAGCCTCCCAGGCAACCTCAGTCCACTGCAATGTACTTACCAGCAAAACAGGTCTACAGTAGAGGCTATCTCCCTAGTCCGACACTCCTCTCTGCAGCATGTGAATAGCAAAGACACGTGTGTCAGACTGTTGTTACTGACTCTAGCTCTGCCTTCATTACTATAATTCCAAGCAAACTCAGCACCAACCTCTGGACCCTGGGAGCCAACGCCTCCCTCTGCAACTAGAACCTTGACTTCCTGATCAACAGACTGCAATCAGTAAGGAAAGGCAGCAACGCTCCACGATGATTATTCTAAACACTGTTTCTCTATGAGGTTGGGTCCTCAACTCCCCTATTTTACTCTTCACACATGCAGAACTGTATGGTCAGATTCTGCTCTAAATCCATCCTCAAGTTTGCAAATATCACTGTAGTAGTTCATATCTCAAAAAATGATGTACCAGAATACAGGAGCGAGATGGAGAGCTTAATAACATGGTGTCATAACAACGACCTTTCCCTCAATGTTAACAAAACAAAAGAGCTGGCCATGAGCTTCAGGAAAGGATGCAGTGTACATGCTCTTATCTACGTCAATGGTATTGCGGTTGACAGGGTTGAGAGCTTCAAGTTCCTAGGAATGACGATTATCTGCACTGGTCCAACTGCGTTGATGCTACGGCCAAGAAGAGTCACAATGCTTCTACCTCTTCAGAGACTATAGAAATCCAGCATGTTCATGTTGACCCTCACCAATTTTTATCAATGCACCAAACAAAACATCCCATTGAAAGCATCACAGCTTGAGATGACAGTTGTTCTGCATGTGACTGCAGAGTAGTGGACACAGTTCAACACATCACAGAAACCAGCCTTCCTTCTACGGACTCTCTATTTCTCTGTACCTCAGTAAAGCAGCCCGCATGTTCAAAGACCCCAACCCCCCCAGACGTTCTCTCTTCTCCACTCTTCCATGGGGCATAAGATAAAAAGCCTGTAAGTTTGCAACACTGCGTTCAAAAACAGCTTCTTCCATGTTGTCACAGTATAACTGGTCCCTTAGTATCATAACATAGACTCTTGACCTCAGTCTATCCTTCCAATGAGCTTGCACCTTATTGTTTACTGCTTTGCTCATTCTCTGTAGCTGTTACACTTCATTCTTCATTGTTATTGCTTTACCTTGTTCTGCTCAATGCACAGTGTATTGATCTGATTTATGTGATCAGTATGCATGACACCTTTTCCTGTATCTCGGCAAATGTGACAATAATGAACCAATTCCTGATCGAAATCCAGTACTCAAGCTTCCTGCGAGTTTCTGTCTGTTCCATTGCTTGCTGACTTATGGTTGGTGCAGTTTTAGGACAAGGCCTGGTGCTCCACAATAAAAAGGAACTGGCTGAAGCACTCTCCTGTCCCTTTGCTTGGAACTACAGAACGGACACAAATAAATTTAATCAGTTTATAGTTAAAAGAGTCAACCTTTGGGGTCTGTATTCTGCCATTGACTTTGTTGTTTCTTTTATAACCATGCTGTTTCACAGAATGTTCAAGGGACGTATATTTTATTAAGGGTACATTGTTGATTTTATTTTACTTTATATTAGCTTTTCCTTTCAGTTCCCACCCTCCTCATCACCAGTCCTAAAGTGCTGAATCTGATACTACTGGAATGCTGCTGGAAGGGTTTCAAATAAGGGTGTTTATTCTAACTTGAACAGTAAGGAACCTACCATACATGGTGCTTATATCTACCATCGACCACTGTAATATTTGAAAACAGGAAATTAAAAGAAAGGAAATTCATTCTCTTAAATGAAAGAGTCTGATGGAAAATCATTTTGGTTTTCTTTATAAAAACTTAGATAAAAGTTGTTCCAAAATGCTCTGTGTGGCTTCGAAATTGGAAACAGCTTTGCCAAATACATGCCATCCTGATCTTCCAAAAGAGTAAAATCAAAACATAACTTTTAAATCCACCCATATATATGAGTCATTGCTTCACACTTAATTATACTATATAGTAGACTGAACATTGAAGGAATTGTCTCATTTATGGCCAGTTAAGTCACCTCCAGTTGAAAATATAGCTCTTTAGCCACAACTATTGTCCAAGTGCAATTAGTGACTAACTATTTGTTTTTCACATAATAAGGAAAAGGTAGGTGTTAATTGTGTTAACAAGCTGAAGATTAGCAACCGAGCAAGAAAAATATGTGACGCTCAATGTTCCTTTTGAATGGTTTGGTCCATGTGCACACAATTTAGATGGAAGTATAGAAGAAACAAAGTGGAATTTTGTAATAACCTATTTTTCTAAAGCAAGGCTGCAGAATTTGAGGACTTGAGTTATAGGGAAAGGTTGAATAGGTTAGGACTTCCCTAGAGTGTAGGAGAATGAAGGGCCTGCTACAGAGGGGTGTTGGAGTTGGTTCAAGAAGATGTGTGCAATCTAACAGCGAGTGATTGGAACATTTTTCTTGTGTTTATGAGACCCTGTTGGACATTGTGTGCATGCGTGTGTTCATCTGCAAACTGGTGTGGGCTTGTTCTTGCTGACAATCATCCATGCACCATCAATCTGCAGGACATGTCACTCAGGGACTTGGGCTATATTATGTTTTTTTTGTGTGACTGTTATCTTATTTGTGCTACACGTGTATGACTATTGTTACTGTGTTTTGCACCTTGGCCTCAGAGGAATGCTGTTTTGTTTGGTTGTGTTCATGTGTTTTCAGGTATGGTGAATGACAATTAAATTTAAACTTGATTTGATGGAGGTATACAACATTATGAAGGACATAAATAAGGTAAGTGAAAGCAGGCAGTTTCCACTAAGGTTGGGTGAGACTAGAACTGGAGGTCACAGGTTAAGGGTGAAAGGTGAAATGTTTAAGGGGAAAATGAGGGGGAGCTTCTTCACTCAGAGGGTGATGAGAGTGTGGATTGAGCAGCCAGTGAATGTGATGAATGTAGGTTTGATTTCAATATTTACAAGAAATTAGGATAGGTACATGAATGGGAAGGGTATGGAGGGCTGTGTACTGGGAGCAGGACAAATAGACTAGGGAGATTAATAGTTTGGCACAGACTTGATGGGCTGAAGAGGCTGTTTGTGTGCTGTAGTAATCTATGACTATGAGTTTATGAAATGGCTATTGAAATGTATAAGGAAAAGTATTCTTGATCTGTTGACTCTTGAGACAGATGGAAGGGAGGAACCCCTTACTCGTGTCTTTGAGAAATGCCAATGCGTCTGAATTCCAAACGATTTTATTTTTCAAGTGTCCAGGTGACCACAGTCTTTTTCAGCATCCCAGTGCTAGGTTAAGGTACCTCTTCATCACCAAGTCAATCATGGATCCATAATCTACTGTAGATGGAGTATCCTTTCCTCTTGGAAAGCCTGGAAATCATCGGGCATTTTGGAAGTGGTGCTGACTCAGATATTATAAGCCCTTAGCCTTTTCTGGCAGGAGAAAATGGACTGTGGGGAGGAGCAAGCCTTGGGACAATTTGCCTTCTCAAATTATCCAATTGTCTAATGTTATTGAGACATGCAGTATGTTAATGATAACACTGTGCTCTCATGGCGATACGAGAAAGGCCAACATCTGTTTAGCTTGTCATCCAATTCATACTGACATGGATACAATCCCAGGATTCTTGTAGTCTATGGCAACCATTGACAGCATTAGTGTTAGATCCGTGACAGATCTCAGCAGATACACATGGAAATGGGAAGGATGCATGTATGTAATAATAAAATGTAGATGGTGCGTGGGAGTATGCTTAAGGGTATAACACATGCTTGGCACTTGATCTGTGTATTGTAAACAGCATAAAACATTTCATTTATGGTTTGCGATAACATTTGAATTGTTTAAATATGTTACAGTTTTCTAAGCAATCCTGAAGAACTTAAAGTCCAGATTACTTTGTCATAAATTTCCAAACAATGAGAACTGGTTAATGACGATCAGTATAAAACAGAAGATATTGGAAATACTTAGTGAGACAGTCAGCATATACGGAAAGAGAAACATCAGCCTGAAATTACAACTTTTCCTCTCCGCACATCTGCTGTTTGACGTGCTGAGTGTTTTTAGTATTTTCAATTGCATAAAGGCTGGAGCTTCTGATGATATTGTTCTCAATAAGAAGTACTCCTGATGAGAGAGTGATACAGGCAAAACAACAGTAAGAAATTGAGATCAAATATGGAAGCAGATACTCGAAGAGAAATTGAGGTGGCAGTGATTAAGAGATTAACATAACTGAGCAACTTTCCCTTCTCCATCCCCAACTTAAGTAAAACATTGAAGACTACCGATCTACTAAATATGTTGTTGCATAGGAACGTGTTCCTTGTGTTCTGCGGCAGAATCCCCAACCTTTTCAGGTAAGACTCACCACTGCTTTTTAACCTTTAAAGCCAGCTGTTCTAATTAAGGCGCATACTATTTGTTATCATTTATTTCAGAATCGGAATCAGATTTATTGACACTGACATAAGTCATGGTTTTATGGCAGCAGTGCAGTGCAAGAATAACAAATTACTGTACTATAATTTACAAAACAAGGTAAGTAGTGCAAAAGAGGTATAGTTCATGAGATGCTGAGCCATTCGGAAATCTGATGGCAGAGGACAAAAAATGTCCTAAAACATTTTATTTGCATCTTACTGTTGCAACTGAATATCAAACCTGCATTGTACAACACTCAGTATCACTGCTGCATCTCCAGTTGCTTTGTTTTATGTAAGGAAGCTCAGTATTCGAAATTGCATTATTTGGAAGTGTCTTTCACAATCAACATTTTATTTTACTCTATAGTCTCAGCAAAAAGTAATCCTAAGCTAGTATCTTAATAAGACTGATTCAATGTACAGAAGGGCAATATCAATAACTGACAGATAGTTCAATTCACATGGAGATGTGGAAATCAGATATTGTTCTCTTCTAACCATGGTAATATTATCAGCATGGAAAGGCTCTAAAGACCTTACCAATAAAAGTTGCACAAATCTTTCAGGCTCTGCATTTTTTTGATTGATTAAACATGTAGGCCATATTTTCACTTTTCTTGATGCCATGATGTTTCTGAGATTCCATTCCATCTGCACTAGTAGCTTAAAAAGAGTTTCCACAGTTGTCTGAAGTCACCTTAAAACCAAAGTTTTTAACCTTGTCTGCCATGCACCTGCATCAACCACAACACTGAAACGGTGTATACAGGTTTCCCCCGCAATCCAAAGTTCCTATGAAACCGTTTGTAATCCAAAATGTTGTAAAGCAAAGAAGCAATTACCATTAATTTATATGGGAAAAATTTTTGAGCATTCCCAGACCCAAAAAAATAACCTACCAAATGAAAGCAAATAACATAAAACCTAAAATAACACTAACATATAGTAAAAGCAGGAATGATATGATAAATTTACACCCTATATAAAGTAGAAATATTGTAGGTACGGTGTAGTTTCACTTATCAAACTCGGGAAAGCAGCGAGCCAAAATCGATTTGGAGAAAAAAAATCGGCACATACACGCATGTGCAAACAACTGCCCGCACAAGGCTGCACGGTCATTGTAGTCTTTCTCAGGGTAAACACACGTATAAAGCTGATGTCTTTTTTTCGTAAAAGTGAAAATCCTCTTTGGTTAGCGAAAACAGGTACTAATGTAAGTCTTTCATAACAGCAAGTTGTCATAAAGTGAACGTTCAAAAAGCGGGGGCCACCTGTATATTAAACTGCTAAACATTGTCGTTTGCTGTAATCTAACACAGTTGGAAACATTGGAAATAATACATTCCAAATTTAAAAAATTAGCTGTGCAATGTGAAATTGGTATCCCAATTTATGCAATGAAACAGTGAAGAATTATTCCAGATGTCTATTTCATTTATATTATTTGTTAATTCTTTTCTAATTGGGTATTTAATTTGGAAGGTTCAATTTGATTATTGCATATTGGCCAGTGCTTTCTTCTTCCACATACAGATGGAAATGAGAAAATTCCATCTTTCCAGACCACGATTTTCCAATTGTTAGAATTAATGAACCAACAATCAAGAGCTGCCTTTGAGCATTTTCTTCATTTTTTGCACCTGTTGTGTGCCAAGAATCCTGAAGCCAAAAATATCCCATGAAACAAGTTTATTGGAGAGAACAGAAATAATTAAAAAGAACAGCCTTCAACATATCTTTCAGCCATTTCTATTTCAGCAATGGACTGTAATGTGGCAGTAATAAACTGTGGGGTTCAATGTTGCTTTTAAGGCAATTGAAATAGTTTCAAACAACAGTGTCACAAACTAGTTATGTACCCTGGAACAGACTGATGAACAGCCCCCATGGTGCTTCTAGCAAATTGGTGAGCGCACTGCTCAGAACAGAGCAGGGAGTAGGGTATAGGAGTTTGTGTGTGTGTGTGTGTGTTTGTCGTGGGGGGGGGGGTAATTTCAGAAAAGAAAGCATACAGTTTGGTTATCTGTTGCTCTCTAAAGATTGTTCCAATTGCTGAGGTACCTGTATAAATATCAGATGCTTTGGAGGTCTTCGTGATAATGAGGAAGGAACTGGCTATTTCTGGTCCTGTGAGGAATAAGCGGAGGTTCTAGTTCTGTGTAAGATTTTGGGGTGCTATAAGGCTCTGAATTATTTAGACATGTTCCTGAAACAATATGCTGTGTCCCTTTAGTAGAGAGGCTGCTTTGCTAGACTAAATTTTATTTTTTGTTTGGAAGTTGATCTCCAGATCCTGGGTAAATTCATGTTAAATACAAATGTACAAAATAGCAGGAGTAGGTAACTTACTTGTCCATTATTAAGTAAGTAATAGCTGATCTTTTGTGTCACTCATTCCTCAGGTGATAATCGTTCATTCACCCATTTCTTATCAAAAGTCCATCTCCCTTTGCCATAAAGATATATTAAAAAAAATACTCTGCTTCCACTCAGCAGGTTGGGCAGCATCTGTTGAAAGAAGCAGTCAACATTTTGGGTCGAGACCCTTCGTCAGGACTGAAGAAGGAGGGGGCAGGGGCCCTATAAAGAAGGTGGGGGGAGTGTGGAAAACCAATCAGAGGAAAGATCAAGGGGTGGGGGAGGGTAAGCAGGGAGGGGATAGGCAGGAGAGGTGAAGAAGGAATCTCAGGGAAAAGCACTATGGATAGTGAAAGAAGGCAGAGTCATGAGAGGTGATAGGCAGCTAGAAGAGGAGACAGAGTGAAGGTGGGATAGGGGAAGGGAGAGGGAGGGAATTACAGAAGTTGGAGAATTCGATGTTCATACCAGGGGGCTGGAGACTACCCAGACGGTAGATGAGATGTTGTTCCTCCAACAGAAGATTGGCCTCATCATGGCAGTAGAGGAGGCCATGTATGGACATATCCGAATGGGAATGAGAGGGAGAGTTGAAGTGAGTGGCAACCGGGATATCCTGTCTGTTGTGGCAGGCGGAGCGGAGGTGCTCCAGACCAAGGGTGTAGCTATGGGCACTTGCATGGGCCCTAGCTATGCCTGCCTCTTCGTGGGTTATGTGGAACAGTCTATGCTCCAAATCTATACTGGTACTGCTCCCCAACTTTTCCTTCGATATAATGACGATTACATTGGTGCTGCTTCCTGCACCCATCTGAGCTTGTCAATTTCATTGACTTTGCCTCTAATTTTCATCCAGCCCTCAAATTCACTTGGTCCATCTCGGACACTTCTCTCTCCTTTCTTGATCTCTCGGTCCCCATCTCTGGAGATAGACTGTCCACTGACATCGTCTATAAACCCACTGACTCCCATAACTACCTTGATTATACTTCTTCCCACCCTGCCCAATGCAAAAATTTTATTCCCTATTCCCAGTTCCTCCGTCTCTGCCACATCTGCTCCAAGGATGAGGCTTTCCATTCCAGGACATCCCAAATGTCCTCTTTCTTTAAGAATCATGGTTTCCCTTCTGCTGTGATCACCCGCATCTCCTCCATTTCTCACATTTCAGCCCTCACCCCATCCTCCCGTCACCACAACAGGGACCATGTCCCCCTTGTCTTCACCTAACACCCCACCAGCTTCCGAATCCAGCATATTATCCTCCGCAACTTCCGCCACCTTCAACAGGACCCCACCACTAAGGACAGCTTTCCCTCTCTACCCCTCTCTGCTTTTCACAGGGATCATTCCCTCCGCAACTGCCTGGTCCACACGTCCCTCCCCCCAGATCTCCCACCTGGCACTTATCCCTGCAATCGCAAGTGCTATACTTGTTCCTACACCTCATCTCTTATTACCATTCAGGGCCCCAAACAGTCCTTCCAGGTGAGGCAACACTTCACTTGTGAGTCTGTTGGGGTAATCTATTGCATCCGGTGCTCCCGGTGCAGCCTCCTCTACTCGGCGAGACCCGATGCAGATTGAGGGACTGCTTCGTCGAGCACCTACGCTCCGTCCACCACAACAGACAGGATCTCCCGGTTGCCACCCACTTCAACTCTGCTTCATATTCCCTTTCAGATATGTCCATACATGGCCTCCTCTACTGCCATGATGAGGCCAAACTTCGGTTGGAGGAACAACATCTCATCTACCGTCTGGGTAGTCTCCAGCCCCTTGGTATGAACATTGAATTCTCCAACTTCTGGTAATTCCCTCCCTCTCCCTTCCCCCATCTCACCTTCACTCTGTCTCCTCTTCTAGCTGCCTATCACCTCTCATGACTCTGCCTTCTTCTACTACCCATAGTGCTTTCCCCTGAGATTCCTTCTTCCCCTCTCCTGCCTATCCCCTCCCTGCTTACCCTCCTCCACCCCTTGATCCTTCCTCTAATTGGTTTTCCACCCTCCCCCCACCTTCTTTTATAGGGCCCCTGCCCCCTCCTTCTTCAGTCCTGACGAAAGGTCTCGACCTGAAACGTTGACTGCTTCTTTCAACGGATGCTGCCCGACCTGTTGAGTTCATCCAGCTTTTTTGTACGTCTTGATTTGACCACAGCATCTGAAGTGCACTTTGTGTTTACTCTGCTTCCACTGATCTTTGAGGAAGAGTGTCTCTTGAACAAATCGAATTTATTCATCTAAAATAGGAAATGAGTCCATGGTGTGCATTGCGATTCAGTGATTACCAATGGCTATTTCGTTGACTGCCTAACTCATCATCATCTAGGACAGCAATTAACTAAGAGACCAAAGGCTTCCTTACAGGTGAGAGAAGCCCTCCAAGCTTTCTTGATTCACATCTAGGTAATGGGCAGTTCTTGTTTCTATTTCACTAAAAATAATTCCGATCCCTGGGAAACCCATGTATTGGCTACACTTTTCAAACCAGCTGCATTGCAGAAGTCTCATTTAACTACTGTAACGTTCTCCTTCGCGTGTAACGAAACGCCGAATTAAACGTCGAGATAAACCACAGTCAATAAGAACCAGATCGCAGTTAGATTAACCATTTACTGTTCACTCTTCACATTAACATATGGTGAAAACTGTTGATAAAACAATACAAGATTGATGCAGTATTTGTTCCTTCCTTAATATCACATTTCAATTGTAAATACTTGCAAAGGTGACTATAACTACATTACACTAAGGTGCAATATACAGGGAGAGTTTACCTGCTCCATTGACTACTTTAAATACACTTCCATGCAAACTATCCGCAACTCTTTAACTAACGAAAGCATAAACATTATCGACCGTCGTTACTTCTAACAGGATCGGCATTAACATCTTAGTTCAATATATCGATTATCTATTAACTTACAGCGTTGCTCTCACTGTGATTTCTCATGCCTGCAAAACAACTTCTGCTCAGGTGTGCCTCGTGGTGAGCCCCCACCCTCTCGCTAATTTCAAACCGGTACTTTCCCACAAGACGCGGCGAAACCAGATGTGACGTCATCGCATGCCGATATATTTTACATGCGATGAATATACTTTAAACACTTCTAATTCTAACTAGAAAATACTATCGAATGAATTACTAAGCAAAAATATTATAAACTAAATAACTGTCGTAAAGACAGCACAACTACATTATTTCTGCACCTACCTCCCATGGACATTGGTATCTCGATAGCTGCATCCATAAAAATGGAGCTGTGTTCAGATCATATACTGTTGACTTCACTTTGAAGAAAAAAAAAACACCTATAGTACAATATTACATGCTTAGTACTGTTGCTCGAAAATGAAATTATTCAAAATTCCTCACTCCCTAATATGTCACTCATTGTAGGTAAACATTAATTAGACCATAAGGTAGAATTAGGCCACTTGACACATTGATTCTGCCCCGCCATTCAATCATAACTTTTTTTTTCAGTCCCACTCACTTATATTCTCCTCATAGCCCTTAACTCATTAACAAATCAAGAACCTACCAACTGCTGGCATAAATACACCCAATGACTTCACCTTCAGAGCCCTCTATGGCAACGAATACCACGAATTCACTAGTCTGCGGCTGAAGAAATTCCTCCTCCTCTCAGTTTTAAAGGACTACCCCTTTGCTCTAAGGCTGTGCCTACAGATCTTAGAAACTCCTACTAATAAAAACGAACTCTCAATGTCCACTCTATTGATGTCTTTCACTGTTTAGTATATGTTTCTGAATTCTATCAAGTACAGGTCCAGAGCCAGCCAGCCAATACTTGTGATACATTAAGCCTTTCACTCCTGGGATCATTCTTGCAAATCTGCTCTGGACTCTCTCCAGGGCCAACATATCCTTCCTTAGATAAATGGCCCAAAATTGCTTACTCTATTAAAAAGACAAAATTAATACAGTACATAATGCACAATAAAATACTCTTTGTATAAGCAACATTTATAAACAAGAATAAAACTGTCTATTTGAGCTATCCAAGTTAAGCAGTAACAATCTCCAAGTATGGAGCAGACAGCAGGCTCCGCCAACAATATTTCCATTGCTCATCACAAAGGTATAATTTTGGTTAGTCTGGAGCTGAGGAAAATGTCTCCCTTTTCACTCACTTAATCTTTTAGAAGTTAGCAGATAGCCATAAACTATCTGTAATTTATAAGACAGCAGTAAACAAAGGGAATTAGCAACCATTTCAACAGTTACTATTTGAATTGAATTGAATTGAATTGACTTTATTTCTTACATCGTTCACATATATGAGTAAAAGTCTTTACATTACGTCTTTGTCTAAATGTGCAATGTGCAATCATTGTAATTTATAATAATTCATAATAAATAGAACAGTCAATGTAACATAGAAATACACTGAAATCAGCGTGAGTTAATCAGTCTGATGGCCTGATGGAATAAGCTGTCCTGGAGCCTGTTGATCCTGGCTTTTATGTTGTGGTACCATTTCCCAGATGGTAGAAGCGGAATAGATTGTGGTTGGGGTGACTCAGGTCCCTAATGATCCTTCGGGCCCTTTCTCACACCTGTCTTTGTAAATCTCCTGAATCA
This sequence comes from Hypanus sabinus, assembly GCF_030144855.1. NCBI lineage: Eukaryota > Metazoa > Chordata > Chondrichthyes > Myliobatiformes > Dasyatidae > Hypanus > Hypanus sabinus. The sequence goes on along the minus strand of NC_082716.1, from coordinate 39,198,149 downwards.
TGGGAAGTTCACAACTACAGATGCACTGGGTTGGCCGCACCACACTCTACAGAATCCTGCAATTAAGGGAGGTACAGTTCCCATACCAGGCAGTGATGCAGCCAGTCAGGATGCTCTCAATTGTGCCCCTGTGGAAAGTTCTTAGGAATTAGGGGCCCATACCAAACTTCTTCAACAGTCTGAGGTGAAAGAGGTGCTGTTGTGCCTTTTTCACCACACAGCTGGTGTGTACAGACCATGTGAGATCCTCAGTGATGTGTATGCCTAGGAATTTAAAGCTGTTCATCCTCTCAACCCCAGATCCATTGATGTCAATAGGGATTAGCCTGTCTCCATTCCTCCTGTAATCCACAACCAGCTGATTTGTTTGTGCAACTTTGAAGGAGAGGTTGTTTTCCTGACACCACTGTGTCAGGGTGATGACTTCTTCTCTTTAGGCTGCCTCATTATTATTTGAGATTAGGCCAATCAATGTAACATTATCAGCAAATTTAATTAGCAGATTGGAGCTGTGGATGGAGACACAGTCATGGGCATACAGAGAGTAAAGGAGGGGACTTAAGGGACACCAGTGTTGAGGGTCAGAAGGGCAGAGTTGAGGGAACCCACACTTACCACTTGCCAGTGATGTGACAGGAAGTCCAGGATCCAGCTACACAGGCAGGGTGAAGGCTGACATCTCTGAGCTTCTTGTGGAGCCTGGATGGAATTATGGGTTGAATGTCAAACTGTAGTCCAAGAACAGCATTCTCACATAAGCACCCTTCATGTCCAGATGTTTTACGATGGTATGTAGAGCAGTGGCTATTGTGTCATCAGTCGATAGGTTGTGTTGGTAGGCGAATTAAGGATGATCCAGTTTGGGTGGTAGCATGCTGCAAATGTAGCCCTTGACCAGCCTCTGAAAGCCTTTGCTTATTATTGAGGTGAGTACGACAGGACACCAGTTGTTCAGGCATGTTGTCTTGGTCTTTCATGGTACAGGGACAATGGTGGATAATTTGAAGCAGGAGGGCACTCTACACTGGGAGAGGGAGAGATTAAAAATGTCTGTAAACACACCTGCCAGTTGTGCTGCACACATCCTGAGTATTTGCTGTCCAGTCCCGCAGCCTTGTGATCGTCCACCCATTGGAAACACCTGCGTACCTCAGCCTCAGAGATGACCAGGTTGCAGGTTGTAGCAATGGCTTTCCTCGGATGCTCAGACTTAGCGACATCGAACCGAGTGTAAAAGTGATTGAACTCATCTGGGAGAGAGGCCACGATGTTGGTGGCACCACAACATTTGGCTTTGAAGTCAATGACGGTATAAATACTTTTAACCATTTATTCACAAATTGCTTGATGCAGCGGTCTGCATAACATAGAAAAGCTTGTTTTACAATGTTAGACATTTTACACTTCTAGCACAATCTGGACAAATCTCTACTTAAGTGGTTTACGTTATAAGATATTGTAAATAGCCAATCTAACCTTGTAAATGTATCACATACACTAAGTCATATGCTATATGATGGAGCACTTTTTTGTTCTTTTAACTTATTAATTTAAATTTAGAGATGGATGATTGACTTCCACACAGCTAACATTATTAGGATAATTTTTGTGCCATCAAAGCAGAGGAAATGGGTAATATGAGATTAAAGTCATACCAAAGGACCTCCTTCCTTGCCCCTGCTCTTCATAAAACATACTTGTTTAGGTATCTAATATGTCAGTTAGCAGGCTGTGCACTGTTACCTGCATTCAATGAAGAGAAGCCTATAAATTTCAAAATAATAATTCGAAGAAGCATGTAAAAGGACTAAAAGGATACTTTTTACCCTAGTACCTCTTGGGTTTCCAAAGCAGTAATTGCTTTGAGGTGATCTGTATTTACTTCTTGCCCTGATTAGGGCATCCTTTGGCATTGAGTATGACATGATTCCACTCTGATTTATTTGTTTTGAAGTCACAGACTTGGTAAATGGGGAAACCATAGACTCTTTTGCAGATGGGGCAGGAGATGCTTGTTGAGACAGGTGCATGGGCAGCTTGTGAGGTGATGTACTCATTCCACTATTTATGCTGGACTCTGTGTGCTTCTCCTGTACAAACTCAAAAGTTCTCATTACTACCCTCCAATGCTCCATCTACAATTTGAATGTTCCTGGGTCAGACGTTCACATGAGGATGCTAAATGTTTCAAGAAGACTGAGCATATCCTTGAATCCTCTTTCTGTGACAGAGCTTGGAATAAAGCATCTGTTTGTGAGTCTGGCGTCAAGCAGGCAGGCAAATAACATGGCCAGACCACCAGACAGATTGAGTATAATTAGGGCCTCAGTGCTAGGATGCTATCATTGGTTTGCTTATCCTTCAATGAAGATAGAATTTATAGGTACCTTATTGCTATTTTGGTTTAGTTTCATGAAAAGAAAAAAGGAAAGCCACTGACCAGTATAAACTGGTTAGCCACAAACAGTAGCATTCAGCATGTTCAGGAGACCACACGAGAAGAGGCTGAAACTGGTGGTGGGGGCTGTGAGAAAGGATGAGGGTGATGCTTAATGAAGGCCTTTCGCAGCTCATTGGCCTTCAGTCACTCCCCACTGAACTGCCTGAGGGGCACACCTGGGGAAACTTCACTCTCTAAACAGACTCACATAGATCATTGTAATTCAACCCTTACGCTAAATCTAACACGCAAGAGGGCCATATGAAAATGAGGAGTAAAATTCAGCTGAATTGTCCCATATCAACCTAGGGGTATGCAATCCATTTTCTAACCTCTTAAATTCTAATTCCGCCATGTAATCTGGTGGACTGCAATTGGTTAATGGACTGTGGAGCACTTAGTTATTCTGATGTATGACAGCTGCAGTTCTTCCTCAAAACATTTTTGTAATCTTATGAAGACAGCAAGTTAAATAGTATTAAGAAAACAGAGGATGTATAAAATAAATCAAAGTACAAACAAAAGGGTAATTTCTTTTAATAATTTCTCTCCTATTGCGGTCTTAACCATCAATTTCAAAAGTATTTTGGATGACACTGGAAGTTTTCCATTTAACTGTATGGCGAAAATGGGTCTTTACTATACGTGATGACCACAGATATAAGATAGAGTGATAATTATAGTTAACTCAAGCAGTAAACTTTATGTAATTTGTTATTTTACAATGAGTTTTATGCCACTTCTAAACTGCTCAGTTAATCAATCACATTCAGTTATGTACAGTATTTACAGACAGTAAATTAATCCTTGTCTTGTTGATCCCACAACATTGCCTGCACTTATTACCTTGTTATTACAATATATCCAAGAGTTCACTCCCTACGTAAAAATTGTAATTGCAAATTCATGTATTTATGCTTTTGGCAAGTATAAACTTAATTAGGATATTTAATCAAAAAACACACAGCTGATACCATTGTATGTGATCATTGACCCACCAGTTTAGAGTCATTAAATTGCTAGCCTGGGAGGGTGAAATAGAGAAGAGTATTTGAGTATAATTCATCTTCTATGAATGGCTGTATTATGTTCACAAAGCTAGGCCACATTTCAGTACCATGAGCAGACCTGGTTCAATAGATCTGAATCTTTTTCATGTTTCAGAGGTGGGGTTGATGTTACCTTAGGCTTCCACTTTGATTATTAAGTGACTGTAGCTGGGACTCAGCAATTTAATGAGGTTAGGTTATTACTCATGCTGTGTGGCCATCTGGAAAAGGTTTGCAACCAGCACATTCCTTGCCATAAGCCACCTGTAAAACATTAAGTCCCCGCCTGTATGCGAAATATGAGATGAAAATGTTTGGACTACATAATGTTAGATGTGAAAAATTATTGGAGAAGACAGGAAAGAATTCATATATTTTTAAAAAAATACATTATAAAGGTCATGTAAACAAAAGTTCAAAGTTCAAAGCTAGAATCTTTCCAACCATGACATGGTAAATCACATAACCATATATCTGTGGACTGTTATGACTTTCTTAATGTGAGTCTGTAATTATATGTTGTTTTGCCACTTGAATAACAGTGTGTTAAAGGTTTGGCCAAAATGCATTAACATAAAATAGCTAGGGGAAAAGGAGGAGTCCTCTTCTGAAATGTTATGGGTAAGTAAAAGAATGTATGTAAATTGAAAGTGGAGAAATTAAAAACTGCTTGAAAAAAACAGGAAATAATGTTCAAGTAAATAAAGTAAAAAGGAATACTGTACAGAAAAGACAAAAAAAGTGAAGATATTGGAGATTATACTTATGTATAACTGATTGTATCAGGTATGTTTTGCTCTGGATTGTAATTAGCTACTAATCCTGATACAGTGCTGGGGAAAACACACAGCCATCCCTTCATTGCCGAGTGCAAATCCCAGAATCCCCTACGCAAATGATGGTGTGGAAGTATCTTCACAGAAGAACTGCAGCAGTCCAAGAAGACAGGTTAACGTCTCCATTTTCTCAAGGGTAATTAAAATGGACAATAAATGCTGGCCATGCCAATGATACCAATAACTGTTTTAAAAAAGCCTGTAGACCTGTGTCATTGACAAAACTCAGTTGGAAGGAATTTATATTCAAATTAAATGCAGAAAGAAAGGAATGCAATTTTTTTTATAACTCTTCCTTTTCCTACAGAAATTTAGAGTCTGGTTTGATTTGCATCTTAGACCATGGGAACAAGAAAGCACATCATTACATTGGTATCATCATGTGGTCTGGGAAGATCGGTGTTAAAGTTTGAGATATGACCTCAGTCAACTCTGTGGTTGCAGCACCACTGTTACACTGTGATGTTGAACATGAGTGTGTACAGGCTGCACATGGAAAAGGGCACTTGTTTGACATAGCTGCATTAAAGACATTTTAAATTAATTAGAAACATTTCATGAAATTTTTGATGCTGTATAAAGCTAAGTCTACAAAACTGAATAAACATAAAAGCATAGAAAACCTACAGGCCCTTCGGCCCACAAAGCTGTGCTGAACATGTCCTTACCTGAGAAATTATCCAGGGTTACCCATGGCCCTCTATTTTTCTGAGTTCCATATGCCTGTCCACGGGTCTCTTAAAAGACCCTATTGTGTATCCGCCTCCATGCACTCATCACTCTGTGTAAAAAACTTACCCCTGATATCTCTTCTATACCTACTTCCAAGCACCTTAAAACTAGCCCTCTCGTGTCAGCCATTTCAGCCCTGGGAAAAAGCCTCAGACTATCCACATGATCAATGTTTTTTGATCATCTTATGACATAAGACATTGGAGATAACATAAGGACATTTGTCCCATCGTATCTGCCTCACCTTTCCATCATTTATTATCCCCCTCAACACCAGCTTTCTCTCCATAACCTTTGACCCTGACTAATCAAGAACCCATCAAACTCTGCGTTAAGTATATTCAATGACTTGGTCTTCACAGCCATCTGGGGCAATTAATTCCACTGGTTCATCACTCTTTGGCAAAAGAAATCTCTCCTCATCTCTGTTCTTAAGGGGCATTCTTCTATTTTGAGTCTGTGCCCTCTCATTCTAGACTCCACTATAGGAAACTATCTGGAACCCTCTGGTTCTAGACTCCACATCTGCTCTGTATAGGCCTTGCAATCTTCAATGGGTGTCAATGAGCTCCACCCTTATTCTTTTAAGACCATAAGACATAGGAGCAAAATTGATATTGAGTGATAAGGAGATGGCTGAGGCATTGAACGACTATTTTGTGTCAGTCTTCACAGTGGAGGACACGTCTAACATGCCAAAGAATGATGTTATGGACAAAATAGGAGGTGAGGACCTCAATAAAATCACTGTCACTAAAGAGATAGTGATGAGCAAACTAGAGTGCCTGAAAGTAGATAAGTCCCCTGGTCCTGATGGGATGCATCCCAGGTTGCTGAGGGAATTGGCGGAGGTTATAGTAGATGCGTTGGTAATCATTTCCCAAAACTCTCTAGACTCTGGGCAGGTTCCGGTGGATTGGAACACAGCAAATGTCATGCCACTTTTTATAAAAGGATGTAGGCAAAAGACGGGCAACTATAGTCCAGTTAGCTTAACATCTGTAGTCGGGAAAATGCTTGAAGCTGTTATTAAGGAACAAATAGCGAAACATTTAGAAAGGAGTGGTTCCATTAGACAGACGCAACATGGATTCAGAAAGGGCAGGTCCTGTTTGACAAACTTACTGGAGTTCTTTGAGGACATAATGAGTGCAGTGGATAGAGGGGAACAGGTGGATGTCATATACTTGGATTTCCAGAAGGCGTTCGTTAAGGTGCCGCACAAAAGATTTATAAATATGATAAGGATGCATGGAGTCGGAGGAAGTGGCGTCGAGCTAGCCACTTGGCCTCATTAAAAAAGGGTTGAGTCAGGAAACTTCATATCGTGACCCGGTTAATCTGAAAGGAGACCAATCCTGACACCATGCGCCAGACAAGAATGGCTGACTGTCTGGTGCGACACGCTAAAAAAAGGAGGACTGGAAAATTAGAAATGTTACTCCACTCTTTAAGAAAGGAGTTTTTAAATCTTCCCAATCCTCCATCTTCCTGGAATTTTTGCTTTATTGGATGACCTCTCTTTTGCTTTTACATTAGCTTTGACTTTCCTTGTCAGCCACATTTTTACTACTTTGCATTTGAGTATTACCTTGTTTTATGAATACATTTATCCTGCACCTTCCTCATATTTCCCAGAAACTCAGGCCATTGCTGCTCTGTAGTTATCTCTGCCAGCATCTCCTTTCAATTTACTTTGGCCAGCTCATCTCTCATACCACTGTAATTTCCTTTACTCCACTGAAATGCTGCTACATTAGACTTTACATTCTCCCTATCAAATTTCAAATTGAATGCAATCATATTGTGATCACTGTTTCCTATGGTGCCTTTGCCTTAAGCTCCCTAATTGCCTCTGGTTCGTTACATAACACTCAATCCAGTATAGCTAATCCCGTAGTAGCCCCAACAGCAAATTGTTCTAAAAAGCCATCTCGTAGGCATTCAACAAATTATCAGGGCTGATTTGGACAGGACGGTTCGAATTTTCCCAATTGAACTGCATGTTAAAATCTCCCACGACTATCATAACATTGCCATTTTGACACGCCTTTTCTATGTCTCATTGTGATTTATGGTCCACGTCCCAGCTAATGTTAAGAGCCCTGTATTCAACTGCCATCAGGGTCCTTTTACTCTTGCAACTTCTTAACACAACCCACAAGGATTCAACATCTTCCGACCCATGTCAAATCTTTCCATTGATTATATGCCATTCTTTACCAGTAGAGCCATGCCTCCACATCTGCCTACCTTCCTATCCCTCCAGTACAATGTGTAACCTTGGACATCCAGTTCCCAACTATAACCATCCTTCAGCCATGATTCAGTGATGGCCACAACATTACTACCGACAATCAGTAGAAGTGCAACAGGATTATCATCCACATACATACAACTTTTGGTTCTACACAGCAACCCCCACAAGTTGCTACGATACTGTCTACTGTACTGGCTGCATATGGTAAAGGTCACAAAGCCTCAACTTATTATTCAGCTTTAACACAAATCTCCGGGGACAAATTTATGTTGGGTCTTAAAAGAGCATGGGAAAAAAACCTGAGTGTGACTTCTGAGAAAAAGGAATGGGACAGAATTTGCAAAAATGTCAAAGCAATGTCCAGAGCCCTGAGGGTGCATCTTATTCAGTTTAAGATTCTACACCATTTTTATCAGACTCCAGCGAGGTTACATAGATTAGGGTTGAAAAATACCCCTGAATTCTGGCACTGTGAGGAGGATAAAAGGGACTTAGTATTTGCTATCCGTTTTGATTCTGCATCCCTAATGCACTGATACTCACCCTGCTGGCTGCAATGTTGTCATATCATCTGCTTGACCTTCCTTAAACTCCAATGAGTACAGGCCTAAAGCCATCAAATGCACTTCATACGTTAAGACTTTTGTTCCTGGCATCATTACGTATTCTCATTCTAGGTTATCTCTTTTCCAAGTTTAATATTATAAACCAAACTGATAATTTGATTAAAAGCATTTAAATTCCAATTGTGCACATGGAATGCACAGATGTGGCAGTTTATTTATATTGAAATGTTGATGATGATAATGAGTATTATGACACTTTCTTTTCATTGTTGGATGAATAAAATTATGTGCCAGGGATAATATTTTCAACCAATATTGTGTAAGATGTTGTAAGATGGAAAACAATCGCTTTATTCTCTTAACTCACACAAAATGCTGGTGGAACACAGCAGGCCAGGCAGCATCTATAAGGAGAAGCACTGTCGACGTTTCGGGCCGAGACCCTTCCCTTCAGTTAGTCCTGACGAAGGGTCTCGACCCGAAACATCGACAGCGCTTCTCCTTATAGATGCTGCCTGGCCTGCTGTGTTCCACCAGCATTTTGTGTGTGTTGTTTGAATTTTCAGCATCTGCAGATTTCCTCATATTTGCTTTGTTCTCTTTTACACTCTTGCACTGAAGAATGACAATAAACAAACATGAGTCCCTGTTCTCATCGTATTAACAGCAAAAAATCTGTGCTGAGCATATCGTCCAAAGTCAAAGTCTATCCAACAACATTATCAAATAAATAACAGAAGGGATGAATAATTCCAAAGAACAACACAAGCTGAAGTGGATTTGAACTTATGGTGAAGTTGTATAGGGCATGAAATGGTCTACACAATTTGTATCAACATTGAAGAATTCTCCTAGCCTTTTTCAATAAACAATTTCATAGTCAGTTGATTTACCACAAGCATTCTACTCTGGGAAGCCAACACACCTGCTCAGCCAGATACAGAGAGCATGATTTTTCTCTTCTTGCATAAAAAATTATGTCTAGACTTAATGCACAGCATAATTTTCCACATCTTCTGTCCCCACCCCTAATAAAACAGCTCAAGTGCTCAATCTAACATCTTAATGCATCAGCTCACTTCATCCACAAATAAAACCAGCAAAGAAGGAAAACATGGCACTACCTTCCTTTAGTTTCGGTGCTGAAGTTCCCTGGAACTTACTCCCTATCTGAGTAGCCTCCAACCTGTCAACATGAACATCAGTTTTGCTAGCTTTGGGTAATTTCTCCCCTCTCTCCCTCCTCTCTTTTCCCATTCCCTTCTTACTGAACCCTTCTCTTCTCCTCGTCTGTCTATCACCTCACTCTGGTGCCACAACTCCTTCCTTTTTTCCTATGGCCCATTCTCCTCTCCTATCAGATTCCATTTTCTTCAGCCCTTTTCCACCTATCACCTCCCAGCTTCTCACTTCATCCCACCTCCCACATCTACATACATTCATCCTCACCTGATTTCACCTATCATCTTCAAACTTCTGCTACTTCCACTCATCTCACTTCCTTATTCTGGCAACTTCCCCATTCCTTTTCGGTCCTGATGAAGGTTCTCAGCCTGAAATGTTGGTTCCTTCATCCCTTTACTGCCTGGCCTGCTGAGTTCCTCCAGCATTTTATGCAAGTTACCCTGTAACTAACTTATTTGTGTGTTTCAATGTTCTGCAGTAGAAAAACTTGATAAACATTGCTTCTTCTTGAAGTTAACTAGGCCATCAAAATTGTCTTTGCTTGTCTTCTCATTTCATCCTGGTGATAAACAATTCCCTTTCTGCAGGGGTGGCTGCAAGGGAATATCAGGGAAAGGATAAATTTTCCACCTCTCCAAGAAAGGGTATTTGGAGGCAAGGTTAACCCATGCTATGTTCTCATACTCTGCTCATTTGAATGATTGTGCAAATGGTCAATGCTAACTCCACAATGTACTGGTATCACATATCCAACGACCCAATATTGTCATTTGCACTAGCCTTCACCTCCTAAAGACAATATAAATTACAGATGGAGCTTCTGTTAGAAATTGTGCAATTTGTTGATTGGACCTAGGAAATATTACTATAGGATAGAGCAGGCTTTGAAGATTCAGATGCATGTTAACCAGCCTCATGACCTGTCCGTGGGCATAGTTTGAACAGACCTTCGGCCCATATTCAAAACCTACGCACCAATATGGAATTTCCAGCAGAAATCTGCAACAGATCTTCAAACAAATGTTTTAAGTACAGTCTCATGCTTCAGGTATACTAACATAAGTTACATTTAGTGCAGCACTTGTATTTGTCAGCTTCAGTAATATATTTCCATTTTTCATAGAAAGATGAAAATTCAGAACATAAAAAAATGAATGCCCCTACTTCCAAGTAGGTATAAAAAATAGCCAACAGAAATGAGAACCCTGTCAAACTGAGAAAAGTATAATTGGAAACAACATTTTACAAAATTGAATTTGCCATTACCTGAAGGGATCATTACTTCTATAAAAAGTGTCCAGACAAAGTGTTATTAATGTTGTCTTTATATAATACAAATTATACCATTGGACCAAATGGTGCTTATACCATCTGTGGAACTATTCATTCCTGTCTGGATACACTGGCTGTAATTATGTGTGTATAGCTTATACCGAATCTTGAAGGAAGCCTTATTAGTGTTGCCAGACAGGGAGACAGAACTGGTTGACCTCAGGAAGATTTACAACTTACACCAGTCACTGAACTGAGGGCCCATTTTCCTTTGAGTTTACAGCTTCTTGGACAGCCCAAGTAAATAACTAATTCTGAACTTCTAAACATGCAAAGATAAAACATGGCTATCACCATTGCATTAATTTGTAAACTAAAGTGAACAATGAATAAATTATTAATCATCCGTTGATAAATTGGGTGTTTTGACAGGGCTGATTTGGACAGGATGGTTCCAATTTGATTCTGAGGCTGTAGAGATGAAAATACACCCCATTGTTTCCAAGGTTTGAAAGGAAAGGGGAATTTACCAGAAATCTTCTATTCCAGCTTTATAGTGTTGCTTATTAGAAAGCTGATCTTTGTGCCTGTGGCTGAGAATAGAATTAAGCTCAATTTTAATTTTCGTTGCAGAGTAACAGACAAGAATGATATGGGTAATCAAACTATGACCTATGAAAAAGTGACATTACTTCTGTGTGTAAAGTGTAAAGTAGTTCAAATACTGTACAAGACTGGGATTTTCTCCTGAAGCATTGAAATTTATATTCACAGTCGGAGGTCTTTAATTCATACCCTCCTAACAAATAGTGGTGGTTGGTATCTGTCTCGAAGGATAATGGGTGATGATCGTCATCATCACAAGCCTGGGCAAAAGGTATGGAGAGCCTGAGGTGTCCAATTGACAAGATTCCCCCACTTGGCATCACCAATTTATGAAGCAATACAATTGGCACCAGTTTGGCTGCAGGAGCTGCTGGAAGGATGTTCAATGACATTCAGCCACTTTAGGGGCTCCACTCTGGATTTGCAATCTGGGTTTACTCCCATAGCCTCATCTCTCCCGAGGCTGCCCACAAGGCAGTGTGGCTATTTACCCATCGCTGGGGATCTGGTTCACAAGCACTAGGGCGTGTCCACAGGCCAGTGGGCCTGCGTGCTACATGTGCAGAGGCCAGACCTCCTCCCTGTCCTCTGTAGTTCAGCCTGAGTCCGAAAGCAGTTCAGATGTCGTGTGGCACCAGCGAGTGGCTATGTACTGGCAGGGAGAGACTTACACACTTGCCTCTCCCTTTCAGGAGACTGCTGGCCAACGGTGGAAGCTGAAAGTGAGAGTGACAAGCACTACCCACTATACTACCACACTAGAAGTGTCACAACAACCATTTTGACACCAAACCATCCTGCACCAAGATGTATGTTAATAGAGGAATAAATGAACTATTGCTTTTATTAAACAGAAGAATCAGTCATTCATTGCATTTTCACTCAGACTCCTTAGAATCAGCTTTCTTGCTTCACTATAATCCTGCTACATACCATTTGCTCAATCACAACTGGACAAGTGGTAAGGTACTGGAATGATAATGATCTAGGTTATGTCTAGGTTTTACCCATTGCTCCAAGATAAAAGCAGACTGTCTCCTCTTCAGTTTTCAATTCTTCTCTGAATCCCATGTTTCACATTAAAGTAATAAACTCTAAATGGACATTCCTTTAGAACAGAAATGAGGAGGAATTTCTTTAGCCAGATTGTGGCGAATCTGCAGACAAGGAGGCCAAGCTGTTAGGTACAGTACATTTAAAGTGGAGTTTGATAGGTTCCTGATTAGTAAGGTGGTCAAAGGTTATGAGGAGAAGGCAGGAGAATGGCGTTGAGAGAGATAACAAATCAGCCGTGATTGAGCAGAATCGAAGGGCTGAATTGCCTAATTCTGCTTCTATGTCTTATAGTCTTTTAGTCTAAAATAAATACTAAAAGGTCTGCTCAGCAGCTGAGTAGACTGTGGGAAATCCCTTAGCTGTACAACAGGGTAAGCTAGCCTAATAACTGCAGTCCCATTCATTTCAATAGGCTTGCCAAACCTATCATGAACAGTAACACATACAAAATGCTGGACGAACTCAGCAGGTCAGCCAGCATCTGTGGAAATGAAGGCGCTAAATGAAGCCAAGTGGGAAGGAAATGTAAAGTGCTGCAGAGGAAGGAATTGGATAGGGGAAAGGGCTGGAAGAGAGGACCCAGGGGAAGGTGATAGGCAGGTGAGAAGAGGTAAGAGACCAGAATGGGGAATAGAAGAAGAGGGGAGGGGTGAGGGAATTTTTTTTTCACCAGAAGGAGAAACTGAATTTTATGTCATCAGGTTTGAGGCAATGTTCTCTCTAATTTGTAATGAACAATGTGTGCAAAAATCTTGTGCAGTGCAGTTTTCCCCCCTGTGACAACAACATTTGTGTACTGAATAATTCCTTCAATAAAAACAGTATAAATAAGCCGGTTCTATATTCTGCAGACAAATCATCGCAAACTCCACGTTGTCAAAACTGCATGCATGAGAAGCTGGAAATGGAAATATGATTATAAACGATTGTGAAATATACTTAACATGCCAACGAGGTAGAGGGTGACAAACTTTTGGACGCAGTTTAAATTCCTTAGTGCGCTAGTAGAAAAAGATGTACGTGAGCACACGTGTGCACCTTAGGAGGAGCATCGCTTTGAGGCTACTTGGACAGAAGATAGGTGTTACTTCTCCACCCTGAGGGTGGCCTCATCATGGCACAAGAAGAGGTCACAGACCAACATGTCGGAATGGGGATGGGAATCAGAATTAAAATGCTTGGCCATTGGGAAATTCTGCTTTTGGTGGATGGAGTAGAGATGCTTGATGAAGCAGTTCCCCAATTTATGACAGGTCTCACTAATGTAGAGGATGCCACAGCAGGAGCACTGGAAACAATAGGTGACCCCAGCAGATACATAGGTGTTGCCTCATGTGGAAGGTCTGTTTGGGGCACTGAATGGAGATGAGAGAGGAAGTGAATGGGCATGTTCTCTTTGGCTGCTTGCAGGGGTAAGTGACAGGAGGGAGATTGGTGTGAAGGGATAAAAGGGAATCACAGAGGGAGCAATTCCTGCAGAAGGTGGTGGGGGTGGGGGAAGAAAGTAAAAATATGTTTGGTGATAGGATCACTTTGGAGATGGTGGAAGTTGCGGAGAAGGATATGTTGAATGAGGAGGCTCAGGGGGCCATTTTTTAATGTATTTAAAAAAGATTTTATTTGGCTATTTAAATAGCTGTGCACATCTAAAAAAAAAATCCAGACTCATTTAGAAACAGTTCCAAAGGCTTTGGGAGTGGTTTACTTTACCCTGTGGATTACCACTTTATATGGTGATCTGTGTGGCTAGCTCTCCACATTTGGCCTTTGCATCTGCTCCTCTGCTAAATAAGATTATGTTTCATCTTTCCCTTCAGTGCCATTTCCCTGTTCTAACTCTACACCCCTTGAATCCTTACCATCTAATGGTCTACCTGTCTCTGTCTGGAATACCTTCAGTGATTGTGCCTCTACACTCTCCTTGGCTCAAAGAATCCAAACCATTCACCAAAGGAGGTGGAGAAACTTATTCTCATCTAAATTTTGAATGGCTGACCACTTATTTTTAGATTGTGATCCCTGGTTCAACACATTAAGTCAAGGGAAACACCATCTTACCAAGCTCATAAGAAGTTATGTTTCTGTGAGCTGATCGCTCATCCTTGTAATGCCCAATCTTGTCATTCCCTCGTTCCAATAAGCCCAACATCCCATCAATCTATCTGGTGAATCTTTTTTGCACTATTTTTATTGAAAATTCATCCTTCCTTAGTAACAGAGACTGGATCTGTATATAGTTCATGCCCAATCTCCCCAGATCCCTATATATGTTCAGCAAGATAATTTTATCTTTAAGATAAAGGCCAACATATTGGTTGACTTGTATTTATTTTGTACCCACATGTTAAGTTTTGGGAATCATTTTTAAAGATCCTCAAGTTCATCTGAATGCCAACATTATTATCTCTCTTACTTCACGTTTTTACTTTTTCTACCATAGTGAAGGGCCTTATATTTTTACACATCACATTCTCTCTGTGATGTCTGTGCCCATTCACGTAGCAGGCTTATATACCCCTAAGTACCTTCATCATCATCCTCTCAACCACCACTAAGCCTTGAATATATTATACTTGATTCCTAATTCCAAAATCTGCCTTATTAGCACAGAACAATTTTCTTTACCAATTTTTGTTTTCATTGAAGTAAAATAAATCTTATTCGGAAGTTAAATTCAATCAAGTGACATCTGCTGTCATAATAAATCTCCTTCAATTTTTTTATGTCCCTGACAGGAAAAACATCAACAGAAAATGTGTTTGGTTCTTTACTGGGTTTAGGTTCCATGGCTGGTCTTTGAGAAGAGAGAGCCCATTTAAACTTTTATACTGCAAACGGGCTTTATGTGGTTGAGTGTCACCCATTCCTTTTGGGTTTGTGGGCATTACACTCCAACAGGAATTAACTCTATGGTATCAAAAGTCCACATCAAAATTATTGTAGTCAAACAATCAATTCTTGAGGGGGATAAATTAAAATATGTCAATCATATGTGAGCCAAGTTTTATTGGATCTCAGTCTTATAAAGAAAAACTGTTATATGGGTCCTGTAATGTCTTGGGAGCTGTGAAGGATTTAAATTAGATTACAATTCAGAAACTCTGTTAACATTTTCTAGTCACTTGGTCACTGATTTAGGTTGAATCCTGTCAAGGGATGAGTGTCTCTTAAAAACTGAACAGCTTGTATGTTCAAGTGTTAATCTAAATGGTTTCAGACGCAGAAATCCTTAACAGCCATATGTGATCAGTTTATTTCCAAATCTTTTGAATTTCTTTAAGAGAGTCAAACATATGAGACAAAATGCAAGTACCAATAAACAGTTCTGAAGAAAAACTACTATCCTTTTGTATTTTCAAAGTCAAATACATGGCCCATATCCTTGTTCTCTTTCCTGTCCATGCACCTTTCAAAATGCTGTTTAAATGATTGTATCTGTCTCTACCACTTCTTTTGGCAGCTTGCTCCATATACCCACCACTAAAAATCTTGCCTCTCCAGTCTCTCCTCATAACTCAACCCCACTGGGAGTGGAGGGCTTGAGTTATGAGGAGAGACTGGATTGGCTGGAACTGTTCTCCCTGCAGCAAAGGAGGCCGAGAAGTGACCTTAAAGAAGTTTATAAAAATCATGTTTAAGATGGATTGCCCAAGTCTATTTTTCCTGAGGTAAGGGAATGTAAAACGAGAGGGTATAGGTTTAAAAGGCAATTGAGGGGCAACCTATTCGCACATAAGGTTATGGGTATATGGAATGAGCTGGAAGTGGAAGTGGTAGAGGGAATAACAATTATAATATTTAAAAGATATTTGGACAGGTTAATTGGTAGGAAAGGAAAGATGGATATGGGCCAAATGCAGGTAAATAGGACTTAGCTATGCACATGAAAGAGATGGGCTGAGGGACTTATTTCCAGCTTTATGACTCTGTGACTCCATTTTAATATCATGAGCAAATTTACTTACCAGACCGCAGATATTCACACTCAAGTCATTTACAGCATATACTGTATATGATAATCAATAAAGGCCCCTGTATCAATCCCTGCAGTAACCCTCTGGTTACAGATTTCCATTCAGAGAAATAACCCTCCATTGTTACCTCTCTTTCTCTAAACACCAAGACAACTTTTGAATCAGTTTGCCAAAGCATTTTGGATCCCACTTTCTGCACCAGCGTGTCCTGTGGGACCTTAGCCAAGTCCACGTCAATTGCTTTGCCTTCGTGAATTTTCTTAGTAACCTCCTCAAAAAAACTCAGTAAGATTTGTGAGGCAGGATTTCCCCTAAACAAAACCAGGCTGACTCCCCCTAATCAGCTTCTGCCTTTTCAAATGATCGTAAATCCTGCCCCAAAGAACGGTTTCTGAACTGCACCTCCCCTACCTGACATAAAATATTCATTCAGGACACCACATATATCCTAACGTCCACACGCAAACTTTACTTTTTTTATCCCTGAGGGAACCTAATTTTTCCCTCCCTGACCTCTTGTTTCGAACATATTGTTGATATTGCCTTAATTTTTGTTGAAATATGCAGATATACTAGAAGATTGATTGTGATCCCAAGCACTCCAGTTAACCTCAGTTAAATTTCAGTACAGGTCTTTAAGGGCAATATTCTAACCTGCACAATTACCCATATCCCAAGGTATTTGGCCCTTTCAAGAAAATGATAAATTATCTCTGAATTTGTGTGCTGCTGTTCAGCTGTCGGGAATTCTGCTGGTTTGTTGTGTTACTTTAAATGTGTTTGGATTTGTTTCAGTGAACTAGGTGAGCATGCATCACTGGTGGTCCAGTGCATGGGAGGTTTACACAGCTGATCCCGGGCATCCTGTTGTGAATATTCTGGCTGTTTGACATTTGAAAGGAAGTCTCACTCCTTAGCAAAATGAACGAATATTCTCCAGAATGCATTTATTCAAGGTAAATGTGTAAAAAGTGTAATTGGTTCCTAAGTGGAGTAACGAGCATTTTGTTTATCGTGCTATGATCTGGTGAACTGAATACTGAGGTTTTGGGCCTACTCTGGCCTGCTCCAGGATTTGGATATAGGACTCAGTTTGGTTTGGAATGCTGTTGTTGTTGCTTGTTTCTTATGCTTGCATGAATTGATTTCTGTTCTTTTTGCTTTTTCTCTTTGGGCACTTAAGTTGGTCTTTTTTTTTCAATTGGGTTCTCTCGGGTTCCTTGCTTTGCGACTGCCTCTAAGCAAACAAATCTCAAGATTGTATCATTTATACATTCTTTGATAATAAATGCACTTTGAATCCTTTGACGTCAGTTTTAATTGCGCCATGAGTAACTAGAGATGGTAGTGTGTATAAACTCTTTCAGTAGGCTGAGTTTACATAATGTTTGTAGTATCAGAAAACACTTATTGAACATTGTCTTTAAATATTTTATGTTTGATAATATGTTGGGATATTATGTTGTGTTGGGATGTTATGTTGAAGTTCTGTAAGAGGCCTAATTTGGAGTATTTGATGTTATATCAGTGATTTGGATGTTAATGTAGTTAACTGATTAGTAAATTTGTGGATGACACCAAAATTGGGGGTATAGTAGGCGGTAAGGAAATTTATCAAAGTCTGTAGTGGGATCTGGAACAGCAGGAAAAACTGGACTGAAAAATGGCAGATGGAATTTAATGTAGCCAGGTGCATTTTGGGGAGAGCCAAGCTGAGTAGGTTTTACTCAATGAGTGGTAGCGCACTGAGGAGTGCAGTAGAACAAAGGGATCTAGGAATACCAGTCCATAATTCATTGAAAGTGGCATCACAGTTAGATGAGGCCATAACAAAAGCTTTTGGGACATTGGCCTTCATGGATCGATGTATTGAGTACAGCAGATGGGATGTAATGTTGAATTTGTATAACATGCTGTTGAGGCCAAATTTGGATTATGTGTGCAGTTTTGGTCACCCACCTACAGAAAGGATGTCAATAAGATTGAAAGAGTACAAAGAAAATTTACAAGGATGTTGGCTGGACTAAAGACCGAAGGAAAGATTGAATAAGTTAGAACTTTATTCGCTGGAATGTGGAAGACTCAAGGGAGATTTGGTAGAGGTATACAAAATTATGAGGGATATAGATAGGATAAGTGCAAGTAGGTTGGGTGAGAATATAATGAGAGGGCATGGGTTAAGTGTGAAAGATGAAACATTTAAGAGAAACATGAGGGGGAAACTTCTTCAATCAGAGGGTGATGAGAGTGTGGAATGAGATGCCAGCACGAGTGGTGGATGTGTTTTTGATTTCAACATTTAGATTAAGTTGGATAGGTACATAAATGGGGGGGGGCGGGGGGGGGAGTATAGAGGACAATCGTCCAAGTACAGATATATAGGACTAGAGAGTTTAAATGGTTTGGCATGGACTAGATAGGCTGATGGGCCTGTTTCTGAGCTGTAGTTTTTTATGACTCTATGACTGTATGTACGTACTCAATTTCTGAAATGTAGTCTCTGAAAAAATACTATTTGAATAATTAAGAACTCATAATCTGACAGGAATTACTTCTGATGCACATACAACATTTGTAGAACCATAGAACATTACAGCACAGAAACAGATCCTTCAGCCCTTCTTCGCTGTGCTGAACCATTTTTCTACCTAGTTCCACTGACCTGCACCAGGACCATATCCCTCCATACACCTCTCATCCATGTACCTATCCAAGTTTTTCTTAAATGTTAAAAGTGAGCCCGCATTTACTACTTCATCTGGCAGCTCATTCCACACTCCTACCACTCTCTGTGTGAAGAACCCCTCCCCCTAATGTTCCCTTTAAACTTTTCCCCCTTCACCCTTAACCCATGTCCTCTGATTTTTTTCTCCCCTAACTTCAGTGGAAAAAGCCCGCTTGCATTCACTCTATCTATACCCATCATAATTTTATATACCTCTGACAAGTCTCCCCTCATTCTTCTACACTCCAGGGAATAAAGTCCTAACCTATTCAACCTTTCTCTATAACTCAGTTTCTCAAACCTTCTCTGCAATCTTTCAACCTTATTAATATTCTTCCTGTAATTAGGTGACTAAAACTGCACACAATACTCCAAATTCGGCCCCACCAATGTCTTATACAACCTCACCATAACATTCCAATTCGAATACTCAGTACTTTGATTTATAAGGGCCAATGTACCAAAAGCTCTCTTTATGACCCTATTTACATGTGATGCTACTTTTAGGGAATTATGTATCTGTACTCCCAGATCCTTCTGTTCTACTGCACTCCTCAGTGCCCTACCATTTACCTTGTATGTTCTACCTTGGTTTGTCCTTCCAAAGTGCAAAACCTCACACTTGTCTGCATTAAACTCCATCTGCCATTTTTCAGCCCATTTTTCCAGCTGATCCAAATCCCTCTGCAAGCTTTGAAAACCCTCCTCACTGTCCACTACACCTCCAATCTTTGTGTCATCAGCAAATATGCTGATCCAATTTACCACATTATAATTGATATAGATGACAACTAACAATGGACCCAGCACTGATCCCTATG
The DNA here is from genome assembly GCF_030144855.1 of Hypanus sabinus. Classification (NCBI taxonomy): domain Eukaryota; kingdom Metazoa; phylum Chordata; class Chondrichthyes; order Myliobatiformes; family Dasyatidae; genus Hypanus; species Hypanus sabinus. Next base: position 39,178,627 of record NC_082716.1, on the reverse strand, counting down.
GGACGCCACTAGTCACAGGCCTCCACTCAGAGAAGCAATCCTCCACTACCACTCTCTGGCTTCTCCCATTGAGCGAATGTCTAACTTACTACCTTACTTAACTTACTACTTAACTACCTAACTTACTACTTACTGTCCAATTTACTACCTTACCATGTATACCTAGCGACCTGAATTTTCCTAACTAACCTCCCATGCGGGACCTTGTCAAAGGCCTGACTGAAGTCCATGTAGATAACATCCACTGCCTTCTCTTCACCCACTTTCCTGGTAACCTCCTCGAAAAACTCTAATAGATTGATTAAACATGACCTACCATGTATAAAGCCATGTTGACTCTCCCTAATAAGTCCCTATCTATCCAAATACTTGTAGATCCTATCTCTTAGTACTCCTTTCAATAATTTACCTACTACTGACGTCAAACTTACCAGCCTATAATTTCCTGGATTACTTTTAGAGCCTTTTTCAAAAAACAGAACAACATGAGCTATCCTCCAACCCTCTGGCACCTCACCTGTAGATATCGACATCTTAAATATATCCGCTAGGGCCCCTGCAATTTCAACACCGGACTCCTTCAAGACTCCTCCGAGGGAATACCCTGTCAGGTCCTGGGGATTTATCTACTCTGAATTGCCTCAAGACAGCAAGCACCTCCTCCTCTTCAATCTGTATAGGTTCCATGACCTCACTACCTGTTTGCCTTTTTTCCATAGACTCCATGCCAGTTTCCTTAGTAAATACAGATGCAAAAAACCCATTTAAGATCTCCCCCATTTCTTTTGGTTCCATACATAGCCGACAACTCTGATCTTCAAGAGGATCAATTTTATCCCTTATTATCCTTTCGCTCTTAATATACTTGTAGAAACTCTTAGGATTATCCTTCACCTTGACTGCCAAAGCAACCTCATGTCTTCTTTTAGCCCTCCTGATTTCTTTCTTAAGTAATTTTTTGCACTTCTTGTACTCCTCAAGCACCTTATTTGCTCCCTGTTTTCTATACATGTCATACATTTCTCTCTTCTTCTTTATCAGAGTCCCAATATCTCTCGAGAACCAAGGTTCCTTGTTCTTATTCACTTTGCCTTTAATCCTGACAGGAACATACAAACTCTGCACTCTCAAAATTTCTCCTTTGAAGGCCTCCCACTTACCAATCACATCTTTGCCAGAGAACAACCTGTCCCAATCCATTATCACTCTGCCTGTTCTCCATCTCCCTCCGGTGCTCCCCCCTCCCCTTTTCTTTCTCCCGAGGCCCCCCGTCCCATGATCCTTTCCCTTCTCCAGCTCTGTATCACTTTTGCCAATCACCTTTCCAGCTCTCAGCTTCATCCCACCCCCTCCGGTCTTCTTCTATCATTTTGCATTTCCCCCTCCCCCCACTATTTTCAAATCTCTTAGTATCTTTCCTTTTAGTTAGTCCTGATGAAGGGTCTCGGCCCAAAACGTCAACAGTGTTTCTCCTTATAGATGCTGCCTGGCCTGTTGTGTTCCACCAGCATTTTGTGTGTGTGTTTTAGATCCTTCCTCATTTCTTCAAATTTGGCCTTTTTCCAGTCTAGAACTTCAACCCAAGGACCAGATCTATCTTTATCCATGATCAAGCTGAAACTGATGGTGTTATGATCACTGGAACCAAAGCGTTCCCCTACACTCACTTACCTCACATGTCCTAACTCGTTTCCTAATAGGAGATCTAATATTGCATCCTCTCTAGTTGGTACCTCTATATATTGATTTAGAAAACTTTCCTGAACACATTTTACAAACTCTGACCCGTCTAGACCTTTAACAGTGTGGGAGTCCCAATCAATACGTGGAAAATTAAATTCCCCTACTATCACAACTTTATGTTTCCTGTACTTGTCTGCTATCTATCTGCCGATTTGCTCCACATCTACAGTAATAGAGTCATTACCCACTATTATAACATATATACATAAACTTACATTAGCACATCTGCCAATACAATACTTCCTCAACTCCACGGCAATCTATTAGAAATGTGCTCCTGAGTTGCTCGTTACATATTGGGGCTAAGGGTGGATCCAGAACATGTGGTTTAAGTGCACGTAATTGTATTTCCTATGTGTAAAGTGGAGACCTGATCTAGTTGGAGAGGATAAGAAGTACCCAGGTGTCCAAAGAACCTGAGACTGGCAAGGCCCTGGTTCCAAGAGCCTATGAGGAAAAGACTGCAGTAAATTACATTGTATGTTGCCTCCTGACAGTGGAAAGTCTTGGACTGAAATTATTAAAAAGCCCAGAGCCAAAGAGTGACTGGCCAAGAGTGAGTGTTCTGCTTGGCCAAATATCAACAGAGAGCTAACTCTAGCCATTCTGTAAAATTATTAGAATGGACACATTTTTAATATGACCTGCAAATGTGACACAAGTGCCCCGAAGTTTCCTATTCGTTTATGACGCCAGACTACTTGAGATGTACTGGTGGCTCATGTAATTTATTTGCAAGATTGCCAGTGTATGTTTCTACACATGTGCTAAATATGATTGCCAATAACAGCCTGTTATTTGACAACATGAGCCTGCAGATCCTTTTCCTGATTTCGTCAATGGTTAATTAAATTATTTAGTCAGGTGCACTAGATATAGTAAGATGTGAAAGTCCAGACGTGAAATGCTGAGTTTTGAAGTTTTATTGTTTACTGCTTTTATCATGAAACTAATTTCCTATCTATGCTACTAGACAAGTTATGCTGCTAATCATTGGTCAAAAATAATTTGTCTTGAATAAATTTGGGTTGTGTTTGCTTCATCATTTCAGACATCTCCAAATGCCTATTATTTCATTCCCTAATAATTAATTTTAAACCTTGCCCATAGCTAAGATTAAGCTAAATGGCCTTTAACTTCCTAACATAAACTTCCAACCCTTATTGAACAAGGCTGTACATTTGATAATTTCTCTGCACCAAGGGAAGACGGGAATATTATAACAAGCGTTTAGAGTCATAGAGAAGTGCAGCACCTTTGGCCCATCTAGTCCATACTGAAACCACTTAGCCTGTCTACTCCCATTAAACTGTACCGGGACTATAGCTCCCCATATCCTTAATATTCAGGTACCTATGCAATCTTCTCTTAAACATTGAAATTGAGCTTGCATGCACCACTTGTGTTGGCAGCTCATTCCACACTCACAACTTTCCGAGTGAAGAGGTTTTCCCTCATGTTTTCCTTAAAACTTCTCACTTTTCATCCTTAACCCATTATCTCTGGTTGTAGCCCCGACCTAGCCTCAGTGGAAAAAGCCTGCTTGCATTTCCACTATTTATGCCCCTCATAATTCTGTATACCTTTATCAATTCTTTTGTCTCAATCTTTTACATTCTAAAAGATACAGTCCTAACCTATTCAATCTTTCCTTATAACTCAGGTCCTCCAGACCTGGCTACATCCTTGTAAATTTAGACTGCCTACAGGGCTATGGGAGTAGGCAGTCTTAATGGTAAACTTCACCTGTGACTCTGTTGGGGTCATCTACTGTATCCGGCGCTCCTGGTGTGGCCTCCTACATATAGGTGAGATCCAGCGTTGATTGGGAGATCACAGACCCAATGCCTCTCTGTTAATCTGTGCATAGTTTTTCCTGCAACAGTAGGGGAATGTGATGCAAAAGCTATGGGGCATTCACTTCCAACACAAAGCATGTGTTATGACTGCACCTATACTTTAAGGTGAGGTGACATAAGCTAGCTTCACTGGACTACGTGGATCATAATGAGTGCGATGCACCATCAATAACTCTCGGAGACGTGAAGCGAGATATAGGCTTTTATTGGCTGGAAGAAAGAACAAGCAGCAATTGACCACCACACTACATCCTGGAGACTGAGGGCAGGGCTCAGGCCCCAATCCCCTTTATACCCGGGTCCATGGGAGGAGCCACAGGAGCAGTCAGCGGGTGGGGGGGGGGGGGCATGTCCAGACAGGTATATGTAGTTCACCATAGAGTGAATACAGTGTCTGATGTTACCATTTCCTTGACCTTTTTGAAAGCCACCTCACAATGCTTTGTCCATTGCCAGTTCTTCCCAATCTGTAATAATGAGTTAAAGGGGTGGGGCATAGTTGCCAGGTTTGGCAGGAGCCTTTATAGTAATTGACAAATCCTAAAAAGGATTGCAACTGTGACATGTCCCTTGGCCTTGGGGCATCCACCAATGCTTGAATTTTCTCAATACCCTTATGTAAACTTTGTGCATCAATTGCGTGACCACAGTAAGTGATACTTGGTTTAATGAGTTGATACTTATAGTGGCATGTTCTGAGACCATAATCTTCTAATCTTTTTAACACTGTATTGAGACTTTGGACGTGTTTCTTGTCGTCCTTACAATAACATTGAGTGTCTGGGCAGCCTTGTTTTCTGTCAGAGTGCAGGTACAGATGCTACTCCAAAAGTCTGCCTATTGTAGTGATAAAGATATAGTGAGTGCTTATGGTGAGAAACACTTTGGACTCTTCTTCCAACTCCATCTGTAGGTAGACCTCAGCTACATTGATTTTACTGTAATGTTTTCCTCCAGAAAGGTTTGCAAATATATCCTCCATCTTGGCAGAGGGTTTTAATCTACTTTCAGTACTGGGTTGATGGTGAAATTAAAATCACTGCAGTTCCCTTCGACCCATTCTTCTTGGCTACTGGTACCACTGGCAATGCTCATGGGATCCACTCAGCCTCCATGTCATCTACCTCATTGGCTACTTTATCACAGATAGTATAAGGAACCAGATAGGCTTGTAAAACTCGGGTGTGGCATTTTCATTTAACATTATTTTACCCTTGATAAGTTTGAATTTTCCAATGCCATCCTTGAACACTGCTGTGGCATCATCCAGTGCCTTTCAAAATTCACTTTCAATGGACTCTATTGCAAGGGATGAGGCATACAAATGGTGGATGGATCTCCAATTAAGCCGAAGTTATATCAGCCACTCATACTCCCACAATGGTGGCCCTCCTGTTTCTACCACATTCAAGCCAAATGTGGCTCATAGCTTATTTTATTTCACTGTTACGAATGGCATTCCCACAGGAGTTATCTTTTCTCCCGTATAACTTTGATGGCTATCTGCAGGCTTCAGATTAGTACCTTTGAAATGCTGTCCAATTTCATTTTGTTGAATGACTGAAACAGTCAAACCAGTGTTCAATTCCATTTTAATTAATTTGCCATTCACTTCTGGTTTTGTCTCCTGTTAGTTTATACATAGTAAATCTCAAGGCTATTCAGTTCTGACTTACTCTCATAGTCAGACTTTTCATCAACAGCATGCAGACTAATGCTTCTTTTGAAACTGCAACTTAACCTTTGAATCTTTTTCTCTTCCCTGAGCAGTCCATTTATTTTCTGTCTGCCCGACATGTCCTTTATATGTGTCCTACTTCCTTGCATTGTCTGTACTTTCACCTTTAAATCTGCATTGGTCTGGTGTATGTGAGTTCCTGCCACAACAGTAACACAGTTTGATCAGCCAAACGGGTTTCTGGTTAGACATTGCAATTTCGGTCACATTCACTTTCGTTCCTGACTGCAACTCAATTGCATTGCTCACTGCAGTTTCGATGGATATAGCTACTTCAAATGCTCTTTTAAATGTAAGGTGTGCTTCAGCTAGGAGCCTTTTATGAATTCCTTTATGTAAGATTCCACAAACAATCTCTGGCTGACAATGCTCAGACAATCTCTTCAATTCAGCCACCACTGAAACAGACTCCCCTTCCTTTTGATTCCACTTATGAAACCTAAAGTATTCTGCAATCCACAGTGGCTTTGTTTTTAACTGTTCCTGCATTACTTTCATATCAGCAAAGCTCATTTTAGCTGTTTTAGTTAGAGTAGTTAAACGTCTAAGTAAATTGCATGCTTTAAATCCAATGCACGCAACAAAATTGGCACTTGCTTTTCATTGGCTATCTTATGTGCTTCAATATACTGCTCAATTTACTCAGTATACAATATCCAGTTATCTCTTGTGCAATCAAACTCTTCAATCTTTCCAAAGTAGCCAGCCATTTTTGCTCTTTTATTTTATTTATGATTATTATCAAGTTGTACTCATTGTTTATGAAGCCATGAACTTGTCTGTTTTCTGTCTTTTTTTGAACTCATCTGTCCCCTCCCTAAGAAGCATGTTTTTTAAAAACTCAAATGTCTCACTGTGCTTCAACAGTTAGCTAATCATCTTGGATTTGTTTGAAAGTTCCCTGTCTTTACTGTTATATTTTGTAACTCCAACATATAAAACTAATTGCAAGAAAAAGATGGGAGTTCAGGAGAATATGTCTTAGCTTCAATTTACTTTAAGTAAGACACACATGTATGGCGTGCTGGTGTGATGATAAATTTCTAGTTGTGTACATTTGCATTTAAATGAATTATTTTAATGAACAAGAATGTTTAATCAAACAATATATTTACAATATTACATAAATATCACTGAAGTATTAAATACACAACAGAAGAGCCGTTAAAAGTGAATTTATAGGGTGAGGAATCAATTCAACATTGAGGTGAGTTAAGTTATCCTTGCTAGAGCAGGAGTGTGACAATTGTAGGGTAATAGCTATTCCCGAACCTGGTGGTATGGGCCCTAAGATTCCTATACTTCCTGCTCAATAGCAGTAAGGAGGAGAGAGCATGGACTGGATGGTGGGTGTCTTTAATGATGGTTGCTGCTTTCTTGTGGCAGCACTCCTTGTAAATGTACTCAACAACAGGGAAGGCTTTTCTCGTTAAGGATTGAGCTGTACCCACCACTTTCTGCAGACTTTTCTGTTCCTGGGAACTGGTAATTCTATATTGGTGCAACCAGTCAGGGCACTCCCCACCATGCATCTACAAAAGGTTTGTCAAAGTCTGAGATAACATGCTGAATCTATGCAAACTTTTAGAAGAGAAGAGGCAGTGCTGTGCCTTCTTTGTGATGGCACTTCCCAAATTTTCTGATATGGTAATGCCATGAAATTCAGGAGACTTCTACATTCCTTTCTTTGTTAACTGTCATCTCTCATTCCATATTTTATCTGTCTTTCATTTCCCTTCCAGGCGTTCTCAGTTTAGCTTGGTTCTTAATGGGCTTACTCACCTGATGCACATCATGCATTTTTCTTCTTCTTTCTTTATCTTTTCTATCTCCTTTATCATACAAAGGTCTTTTGCTTTAGTTCCCTTACCTTTCCTCTTTGCAGGAAAGTGTGAAGTCAATACCTGGATCATCTACGTACATTTTAAAGGGCATCTAAGTGCAACATTACCAGAAAAAAGGGTTCTAATTTATCCTTGTCAGTCTGTTCTCATCCCATTGAAATTTAGCCCTCTTTCAATTTAGAAGTTTCACGTTAGGTTTCACAAGATTTATATCCTGAAAAGGCAGATGCCTGTAAAAATGCTTTTTATACTTTCCATTCATTATAACTTATAAATTAGCAACAGCACAGCACTTTGAGTAGGTGAAGCATGTGAAATTCTAGATCAATGGTACCAAGAATAAGTCTGGTGGATTGTGGTCACGGCTTATTCACGATGTAATTGTGGAGAAATTGTTCATTTTTCTTCTATTTGTACTAAATAATAAAGGCATCTCTAAGGCATTAAAGGGAAAAGATAAGGAAACAAATTTAAGTTGAAAAAAAATTGGCAGAATTACTCTACTCGCTTTTGCATAGACTATTGGGGAATTATTAGGTGGTAATTATGTTCAGTTACTTCTCCATCATTAAAATGCCGATTTCAACTTTCTGCACAGTAGTTTATTTGTAAATCAGGTAACGTAGAGAAAAGAGATATAAGAATAAAAAAATAATTTTTAGAATCAAAGTTCAAAGTAAAATTTATTATCAGAGTATATACATGTCACCACATATAATCCTGAGATTCCTTTTTTGCGGACATACTTAGCAAATCTATAGAACAGTAACTGTAAACTGTAAACAAACTGTGGAAATGTGGCTATAAATAAATAGCAATACAAATGAGCATGAAATAAAAATATAACAGAGTCTTTAAATGAATGTAACTATCTACTTTTGTTCAAAAGCCTCATGGTTGAGGGGTAGTAAGTGTGCTTGAACCTGGTGGTGTGAATCCTGAGGCACCTGAGGCATCAGATGAGAAATACCTGTTGTGGTGCCATCTTTAAAGAACGTATTGATACGTTGTTGGAGTGAAACCAAGTCTGTGGGAGGAGCCTGTAAACACCAGCACTGAATGGACAAAATGGCCTGGTTCTATGTTACAAAGCTTCAAGAATATATTTTGAAGCATTCCTGAGATGAAATGCAGCCAAATAGATTTCATCAGCACATGCCCTTCATTTGGAAATGTGAGATTTCAACATGCATGATACATCACATGTGAGACATATGTATATACAGTATGGCCATATAGGAAAACATGAGGTCGATTCAAGCCTGTGCTGCCACATCTTGGTGGAGTAGAGCATCACATGTAAGTCGCATTTTTTATGACTTTATGCATGATTTAGAAAATATTTTTTGTGCAGTAACTTACAAAGTGCAAGATGATAATAGCAAGTGAGGTCAATTGTTCTTCTGAAACAAAGAATGCCAAACCAATGGTGTATCTCTTTAACATATTTTAGAATCATGGATTAAGATGATGATTCATCCAGTGTGGGATGACTCTTTCAAAGGCCAACTCCATTAGCTTGCTCTCCCATTTTCTGCAAATCTTGCAAATTTCTTCTGTTCAAGTATTTATCTAGTTCTATTTTAATGCCCGCTATTCCAAATTCACTATATTCCAAATACTAAACATTTGTAGCATATGAGGAAACCCTCATGTTGCTTTAGATTCTTTTAGCAATCACTTTCAATTTATGCCTTCCAGCCATCAAAAATAATTTTATTGAAACTCGTTGTTCAAACCTTCATGATTTAAGCAGCTCTATCAAACTTCTTTCTAGCCTTCACTGTTTAAAAAACAAACTCATCTTTTACAGACTAATCATAACTCCTCATTCATAAATTTCATCTGCCTGTTCTCCAAAGCCATCATCCCATATTGCACATATATTTCACCAGCTTGCTCTAAGACTTCAAATGGGAGATCAACAAATATCTTGCATAGATTTAGTGTTTCTTTCCGGATTTGTACTCCATAATGTTTCTTGCCTTTAACAAAGGTTTGATTTGGCCATTTATAAAAAGAATTGTGATCAATGATTTACTACAAAAAGGAATGAGGCTATAAAATTGTGACCTTTCTGGTTCAGAGCAGTGATTTGAAATTAATATATTGTTAAGCTTAAGTTCTAAATTTCTGTAATGTGCATAATGGCCAATTATTGAACAAATCCTGCCAAGTTTTCTTTTAAGGGTGCAGTAAAGAAAAGAAGTACAAAATTAGCAAGTGGTCAAATTAAAGTGGTAAATAGCTACTTTTGTTGAACGGTTAAATGGATTGCAAATTCAGAATAACTATATTTTGATTGTGCAAGATAAGTAATCAATGAATAACTTTGCTATCAAATTCAAAGACCCACTGGCAAGAACTCAAAATACTTAATTATGTATTATAAATTGTCAGCATATGAAACTTCTGGAAGGAGACATGTTCTTAGAGTTTTTGGAAAATAAATTATAAATCATCAGAAATAAAAATAAAAAATGTTTTTCTTAGATCAGAAATGTTAACTTTTTTTTCTCTTCACAGATCCTACCTAACTGCTGAGTGTTCCTAGCATTTTCTATTTTTATTTCATATTTCCAGGATATTTGTTTTGCATTTACTATCAAATCCAGAATTTATTCCCACTTGCCTAGGTGTATAAGATGTTGAGAGGCATTGATCGTATGGATAGTCAGAGGCTTTTTCCCAGGGCTGGAATAGCTAGCACAAGAGAGCACAGTGTTAAGGTGCTTAGAAGTAGGTACAGAGGAGATGTCAGGGGTAACTTTGTTTTATGCAGGGAGTGGTGAGTGCGTGGAATGGGCTGCTGGCGACAGTGGTGGAGGCGGATACAATAGGGTCTTTTAAGAGACTTCTGGACAGGTACATGGAGCTCAGAAAAAAAGAGGGCTGTGGGTGAGCCTAGGTAATTTCTAAGGTAGGGACATGTTTGGCACAGCTTTGTGGGTCGAAAGGCTTGTATTGTGCTGTAGGTTTTCTATGTTTCAACTCCAATACTTCCACAGTTCACCAATGCAGAAAATATCTTTTAGCATACTTTATTTTTTCCAATGTAATAGTTGGGTTATTCACTTCAACTGTAATTTCAATAATCATAAGTTACCGTATGTCCCTTTTGCATTTCCATTGTAAATAATTGTTTTCACATGTCAGACATTAGGGCATTAAACTTTATGTTTTTTTCAGAAAAACAAATTAAGCAAAATCTTAGAATTCATTTTAATAATAAAAGGAGTCAACTTCTTCAGCTAATTTGAACTTATGAGCTTCAACAGGCTTTTTTCCCATTTAATTTTGAATTTTTAACATTATTGGGACTGTACTCATTTTATTGAAACTAGATGTTCATTTAACTGAGTGTCGTAGGATGTCATGAATGTTTTATTGACCCTGCCACAAACAGATGGATTGTCAGACTTGCATCACCATTCATATTGCTATCCTTTCTCCTTCTTTTATGCAGGTACGTTTTGGCTGCAACAGTTCAGTACCTGAATCATTATAACATTGCTGAAACCAAAAGAGTGTAACACGAAGATTACAGTCTTAAACCCACAAAGAACTACATACTTAATTGAGGCATTAAAAAAACATAAAAAGATATTGTCAATTTAAATGTGTCATCATACTTGAAATGCAGTTGCAATTGGAGTGTTTTTAATGCTTAGTGCATGAAACTTGTTAATGAAGCAAACACAATGCAGCTTGGAAAATCTGTCTCCAGTTCAAGAGATTACAAGAATGAATAACTGACTGATAAGTGTGGACACTGTAGTGCTGATGCCTCACAGCTCCCGTTCCTGATCCTGATTTCTAGTATTTGCTTATTGTTTCTGTGATTGCCTGAGTTTAGGTAAACTCCAATTTCCTCCCACATCTCAAAAATATACATTTTGACTATTGTAAATTACCCCTAGTGTAGGTGGTGGGAAGAGAAATCATCAGGGATAATTTATAGATTGTGAGAAAGAAAAGATTACATGGAAATAAGTGGGAGAATTGGATTGATGGGATTACTTTGAGAGTCAGCATAGACTTGATGGATCAAATGGCCCCTTTCATTGTCAGATACAATTATGAGAATATGGTACATCAATCTTCCTATTTCTGTTTAACATGATTCCCTCTCCAATTTTTATGATTTGAAGTAATGTTAGTTTCAAAACAACACTTAAGTAGCTCCACAAAGGAACAACGGACAGAAAGGAGAAAATGAATTGTAAAGTATATTGGAATAAAAATAACCGTGGAGCTGGCAGGTCAGGAAAAATAAATGCAACAGTTTGGAGAATTGGGGTGCAATCAGCAGTACGGATGTAGGTCATTCCAAAAGTTGCACCTGGTTTCTGAAGGTTTTTTCCGCCTTACATTTCCCTGAGAAATCTTGCTAACAATTGGATCATAGCAACCAGATAACTGGCCACAAAATAAACTAAACTATCATGAAAATTTACCTGGTTTACGAATGCGCTTCAAGAAAGGAAAACTGATCTGTTTACTTGACTGATGTGTAAGTGTATAATTATAAAGTTTTCACCCTATTTCAAGGCTAAATAGGGCTGGTCAGTAAAATCCACATTTCATGACTAAATTGAAAAAAAGGAGCTTGATAGAACAGTTTGTCAATTAGTTATTTACTAAATTAGAAAATTATTTGTAAGCTTTAAAAGAGTACGCATCATCTTCTTAAAGTACCACCTTGAATTTTAGACTCTTCTTAAATTCTTGCAGCCACAAGTCAATGCTAATTCAGTCTATGCGTGCCTCCAGTCTTGTGGCCGTAGGATGCTTTGACATTGTCATTTTTAAAAACAAAAACTGGTGCAGAAGGACAAGTTAGTTTGATTTGAAACCACTAATTTGTATTTAGAATTCTGCACCCTTTGTCTTAATTTAAAAACAATGTGATTGAGTAGAAACTCAGTATCAACACTATGTGCCTGCCTTGCACACAAAGTTGGTACAAAATAATTGTATGTGGCTGATCTTTGGATTACTCACCAGAGGTGCTCAAATTTCAGAGTTCTTTCAAGTATTGCTCTGGTTCAATGATAATGTGTTTTAAAAATCTTTTTTCAGATAAAGGTTAAGAGTAAAATTCATATTTAAGGAAGGGATGACGGTACTTCCCAGTAGCCTTTTATTTGTTCAATGTCATGAACTTCTGAGTGTGTGTGTGTGTGTGTGTGTGTGTGTGTGTGTGTGTGTGTGTGTGTGTGTGTGTGTGTGTGTGTGTGTGCGTGCGTGCAGCACACACTGAAGACTGAAGAGTGCTAAAGATCAGATACTCACTGGCTGCACTTAGCTTCACGTCTAGCCTCAACTATGGAAAGGAGCAGAGCCCTCAATGGGATCCACCAAGGGATGAATGTGAAAGTGAGTTCAGCAGTGACACAAAAGATGGTGAAAAGCCAGACCAGGGGGTCATAGTCCAAGCACAGGACATTCTACAGATGACAGAAATCCAGAGAAACACACACAAAATGCTCACGGAACTCAGAAGGTCAGTCAACATCAAAGGAAAGGAATAGACTATCAAGCATTCATGCCGAGTCTTGATAAAGGGTCCTAACCTAAAACATCAACTGTATATTTCTTTCCATAGATGCTGCCTGACCTGCTGAGTTTCTCTAGCATTTTGTCTGTGTTGTAGCCTAAGGCTAAGGTAAGCCAATTATGAATGAGGAGAAATTTCTTTTCTGAGAGGAACTGTAATTCTGTGAAATTCTTACTACAGAAATCTGTTAAACCCAAACTAGTATTCAAGAAGGAGTTAGATATTGTTCTTAGGGCCAGAAGGAGCAAAGTACTGAGTTTGGTGATTACCCATGATCCTACATGGGTGGAAGTGCTGAGATGATGCAAGCTTGTAGTCCTTACTCTTATTCAGCAAGTACTCTTGCTCCTTGTTTTGTGTCGGAAGTTTTTAATATGATTTTAATTAATTGTATTTTGTTCAATAATGTTTAAGAATATCAAAATTAGAATGCTTTTTAAATGCCTCTCTCAGACGCATTATAAAATTTTTCAAATTTCTTTAACGAAGGTGAGATGTAGCCAGCACTTGGAGGTCACATCATCAACTAGAGAAAACAGATCTGTGAGTAGTGTGATTCAGCTGTAAGTGTTGTAGATCATAAAATTATTGAGGGATTTTAAGAGGAACACACATTATATTAAAACACCAGATTACTGAGTGGCAAATTGAATGGTGGGTCTGTTGTGTGAAAGTAGATGGATTGGGATGTTTTACGGTATCATTGGTGCTGTACGCCACTTCATGTTGGTGTTGTTGCCACTGTGGGTTCAACATGTATTTTAAGATCCTTCTGCAGAGCCCACTGTAAAGAGGAATCTGCAAAAGATAGCAATTCAGGAGAGGAATCTATGATTAAACAGTGCATCGGAAAGAGAAATAGAGAGTGAGAGAAATAAATGTGCAAAGAAAAATTGATGCATAAAAGATCCTTTTGTTAAAAAAAAGTTATTAATTTTTATTCGGCAGCAGAATAAGAAATGTTGGGCCATGTAGAACCACATCTAATTTGCTTCACTAATGACAAGACTAAATCTTGAGTCATAAGCTCTGCAGAAGTGAAAGCATCTGGTAAATCTTTCATGTACATTTGTTTTCTATAGAATTATGTAGGAAATTTCCTAAATGATGAAATGCTTACTATAATGGTGGTTAGACCCTTTCTGCATATTTATAGGGTGCTCTATGAATGTTGCCATTTTCCTGGATATTTCTATTTCCAAATGGATATGGGAGCCAGGAAACAGATGAAACTCCTTAAGTCAAGGACATTAAACATTACTTGAGTGAAGAAAGATTATAAATTTTGGGCTGATAAATATCAAGTAAAATTGATTTCTAAATGAAAAAGAAAATAAGTAGGTTTAGATGAATGGAAACAGTGGCCAAGAGTTTCATTAGAGCTGCTCCTCCTGCACTGTAACCTCAAAACCTATTTATGTCGCTATGCCAGAGCAAACAGAATTTTCACTGCACTTCTGCCAGAGTTATGGTGGTCAGGCTGAGGAAATTCCATCTGGTATTTTTATTTATTTTAAATTGTGTTTTGCATATTTAGATATGATGTATCTAATATTACAGTAACAAAATATGCCAGATTTTGGAGTGTGGTACTGTAGTAGTGACTAGTTTGCTTGACGGTGCACAGCTCTATTTAAAAGAAAACAAATCATATAGTCTGCAAACATGAGGCACTTCCCTGCTCTACGGCTGCTTTGAGAGCTAAAATCAATGTGATCAATGATTTTGCACTACCACTCTATTAGCTGTGAATTGCAGAAGAATTTGTGGTCTTCTGCTGAAATCCAGAAAATTAAATTGAAATTGAACTTTTATAAACTTGTTCATTGCCACTGGATATTTGGCCTCTTGGAGCATGTTCTTCCAGTGATTCCCATAATATCTGAATATTGAGATAAAATATGAAAGAAATATGTAAATTGATAAGCCTGGTATTATCAAACTGAAATGTGAACTCTAGTTCTCTGTCCACAGATACTGCTTGACCTGCTGAGTATTTCCAATGTGATTTTAATTTCAAGATTTCCAGAATCTCCAGTTTTGTTAATTATATATTTAGAGATACAGAGTGGAACAGGCCATTCTAGTCCAAAGAGACGCATCATCTAACAACCCACTGAATTTAACCCTAGCCTAATCACAGGACAACTTACAGTGACCAGTTAATCTACCGTACCACCCAGTGTGTCTTTGGAAACCAAAACACCCAGAGGAGACCCACACGTTCATGGGGAGGATGTACAAACTCCTCACAGATAGTGTCAGAACTGAACTCCGATCTCCGACACGCCGAGCTGTAATAACGTTGCATTAATCACTATGCTATTGTGGTGTCCCCTGTTATATTGTTTTTGTCATATCCCTTATACTTGATGAGGCAGATAATACACCCTGGATATTGTTGCAACACAGTAATGGTTAGCATATATGGAATAGGGTAGCAGAGATGGCAATGTTGGGCACTTGGTACTACAGACTAATCATTTTATTGTTCATTGGAGGAAAATGTTTCTCTGAATTAAAGTCAGGAGTTTATTTACCATTAACATTTTCAATTTCTAATAAATAACATTAACTTTTGAAGGGGTGAATCTAAAAGTAAAGAAGTCTTTCCAATATCCATTGAAAGAGTCCTTTCTTGATTTGTGCACGGAGTGTTTCGAAAAGTCTTTGTGCAAATCCTTCAACATTTATCAAAGGCTGAGGATTTAATGCTCTGGAAAACTAAGCTAGGGTGATATAGCGTTCAGGGCAGAACAGTAACAAAGGATTAGAGCCCACTTTCCTCGTTTCTCTCGGTTGCGAGGACAGAGAACAATTGATCCTCTGTTCTGTTGAATTAGTGTTAGTTTGGGAAGTATTTTTGTTTAATTGGATTGATATGATGTATTGTTCTACAGCTTGGCAAATTCCACATGTTCTGCATTATCAATAGTTTCTTCCTCAGTACAGTCAACTCCCTGTCAGCACCCATTCCACAGAGCTTTCAGCAAGAAATGCAAATGTTGAATAAAAAGACCAATGTGGATGGTGTTATTCTGAAATAAATGCATCATCAACAACAAACTCCGCAGGCATTGATTTTCATTATAATGCAGTTAGTAAAATATCCAGAAAGGATGGATCTTCTTTGTGCCACTATGCTCCGTGTAATATTATACTGGGCAGTGTTCCCTATTCTGTCTGATAGTTTCCCAGCTGGAAAATGGATGATGGAATGTTAAATGTTTCGTGAGGACCTTATGTGTTGGAAGAAATTTTGGGCAAATTTTTATATGGGAACTCTAATTGACATGTCTCATTGCTCAAAGGGAAAAATGCTTGAGGAATCTCGGGAACTATAGATCCTGCTGATACTGCTCTACATTCTGGTACTTCTGCGTGACTGAAGTTTTTCACTACCCTTCTGCTCCTAAGCTTTAGTGCCAGAAGATTTTGAATGAAAATAGCTCATGTGCTTACATAATTCCATCAAAATTCCTGAACTTTTCCTGGAAGCTGACTACATTTCTGGCCAAAATAGACTGGAAAAAGAGCAAAGGGATCTGCTGCAAAGTAAAATTGTGACCCATCTCAAAACACTGAACAAAATAGTTATTCATTCCTAAAGCTAGCTTTCTCAAAGTGGATCACCTCTATTTTGAATAGTGTATTTTTGTAATAATAAACTTTAAAACCTTAATTAGTGGACAAGATAGCTTTACACTTGAGACTGGTTTGCTCTTTTCTGCCTCTATTATAAAAACAAGGGACAATATTACATGTATTTTAAGAACTTTTGCTTGAATTTTGTGGCAAATATCAAAGTTTTTAAGCTCTGGTATCTGAGTCGAAAGCCTTTTGCTGCTGTGACTATGACCCTCAGCTCCCCCAGCAGCACCACCCTAATCACATTAGAATTGTGGCTGCACAGAGACAATATGTATGATATTGACAGATCCACTGGTAATACACGTAATTGGATGTAATCAGATTTGCTGCCACCATCCCAGCAAAGTTCCAGTGAAGTGGCGGCACAGAGTCTGAAAGAATTCAGAGCTATGTTCTTAATTTGACCGGGTGAACACGACATTTCCCATAGTTTAATTTCCTATGGATAAAAAAGGACATTGTAAGTTATTTATGAAAAATGTTTTAATTTCCTTAGTAATTATATCAGTATATTTATGATCTTGTAATAAGGATATATTTAATCTTCATCATAGAGTTTTGACCTGTGCAATATCTGGACTCAATGAAAGCCAGTGCTTACAGCTCCATTATATTCATGCTGAAATTTAGATGTCAGTTTACTAATATTACTGAAAAAATCGCTAAAAGTAAACTCAACTTTACCATCAAGCCCAAACCCAGAGACAAAGGGGGTGCTGTTGTATTGTGGTGCATTGACCTCTGCCTGACTGAGGTTGGGTGGCAACTCTCAAACACCTCCTCATACCTACCCCTAGAAGAGGACCCCACTCCGGACCAGCAGAACACTGTCTCTGACACCATCATTGATCTCATCAACTCGGAAGAACTCCCATCCACTGCCAACAATCTCTTATTTAACTTACCCTGCACTGCTTGCTTCTACTTCCTACCCAGATTCCACAAACTGGACTGTCCAGGCAGCCCTATTGTCTGCGTGCTCTTGACCCACTGAACTCATATCCTCAAACCTGGACTCCATTCTATTCTTCTTGGTTCATTCCCTTCCCACTTACATCTGTGGCACTTCTCCTGCCCTCGACTCCTCAGTAACTTTCAATTCCCTGGCCCTGACTGCCTCATCTTCACCATGGATGTTCAGTCCCTATACACTTCTACCACCATCAAGAAGGCCTCAGAGCTCTTTCAACAAATGAACCAACCAGACCCCTCCACCACCATCCTCCTCTGTCTGGCAGAACTGGCCATCACCCTCAACAATTTTTCCTGTGATTCCTCTCACTTTCTCCAAACTCAAGGGGTAGCCATAGGGACCTGCATGGGCCCCAGCTATGTTTGCCTCTTCCTTGGCTATGTAGAACAGTCCATGTTCCAAGCCTTCTCCAGTAATACTCCCCAACTCTTCCTCCTCTACACTGATGACTGCATGCACCCACACTTAGCTCGTTAATTTTATCAACTTTGCCTCAATCTTCCGTTCTGCCGTTAAATTCACTTCCATCTGACAACACTTTTCCCTTTCTCAATCCCTCTGCCTCCCTCTTTGGAGACAAGCTCTCAACCTACTGATTTCCACAGTTATATTGGTCATACCTCTACCCCCCCAATCTCTTGTAAAAATACTATTCCCTTTTCTCAGTTTCTTCACCTCCATTGCATCTGTCCCATGATATGGCTTTTCACTCCAGGACATCAGAGATGTCTTCCTTCTTCACAGAACCGGGAATCCCTCCCTCCTCTGTTGATGGTGCCCTCACCCGCATCTCCTTCATTTCCCCAAAATCCATGCTCACTCCATCTTTCCGCCACCTTAACAGCGATACAGTTCCTCTTGTCCTTACCTACCACCCCATCAGCCTCTGCATCTGACACATCATCCTCCACAAGTTCCACCATCTGCAAAGGATCCTACCACTAAATATTCCCCCTCCGCTTTTTGCAGAGATCGCTCCCTCTGTGATTCCCTTGTCCATTCATCCCTCCCCACTAATCTCCCTCTCGGCACTTATCCATGCAAGTGACCTAACTGCTAGGCATGCCCAACATCTCCTCCTTCACCACCATTCAGGGCCCCAAACAGTCCTTCCAGATGAGGCAACACTTCAACTGTAAATTTGCTAGGGTCGTCTATTGTGTCCAGTGCTCTCAATACAGCCTCCTCTACATTGGCGAGACCCGTCATGAATTGGGGGACTGCTTCATCAAGCACCTCTGCACCATCTTGTGTAAAGATGAGGCCACCCTCAGGGTGGAGGAGCAATACCTTGTATGCGTCTGGCTAGCCACTAAACTGATGGCATGAATATAGATATCTCCTTCTAACAAACAAAATCCCCCTTCTGATCTTTTACCTCTTCTCGCCTGCCTATTGCTTCCCTGAGACCCTTCCTCCAACCCTTTCTCCTATGGTCCACTCTCCTCTCACATCAGATTCCTTCTTCTCCAGCCCCTGACCTTTCCCACCTACCTGGCTTCACCTATCACCTTCCAGCTAGGCTCCTTTTCTTCCCCTCCCCTTCTTATTCTGGCATCTTCCTCCATCCTTATCAGTCCTGAAGAAAGGTCTCACACTGAAACGTTCACTGTTTATTCTTTTCTGTAGATGCTGCCTGACCTGCTGAGGTCCTTGGGCATTTTGTGTGTGTTGCTTTCGATATCCAATACCAGCAGACTTCCTTGTGCTTAAGGTAAAATAGTATTTTTAATCCCATTAGGATTCCATGATAAATTTTTGCCTTTAATTGATAGAAAGATCATTAACAAAATTCACAATTGATGATCTGCCATGATTTAAAGCAGAAAAGTAAGTAAATGAAAGAATAAATATGAAATTCCCCAGATAGTGGAAATCTCGAGCAATGCTTTCAAAATGCTACAGAAACTTACCAAGTCAGTCAGCATCTATGGAGGGGAATAAACAGTCGATGTTTTGGAATGAGGCCTTTCACCAGGACTGGAAAAGAAAGTGGCAGAAGCCAGAGTAAGAAGTTATCCATCACCATTATCAATATGTGCCATGTCAGATTGCACAGAAAATCATGGCGACCACAATTGTTCTTGGCAAATTTTTCTTCAGAAGTGGTTTGCCATTGTCTTCTTCTGCACAGTGTCTTTACAAGACCGGTGACGTCAATCATTATCAACACTCTTCAGAGATTGTCTGCCTGGCATCAATGGTCACATAACCAGGAACGTGAAATTCACCAGCTGCTCAAATGACTATCTACCACCTGCTCCCATTGCAACATGTGACCCTGATCAGGGAGCTAAGCAGGTGCTCCACCTTGTCCAAGTAGACCTGCAGGCTAGCGGAGGGAAGGAGTGCCTTACACCTCCTTTGGTAGAGTCATAGCTCCACCCCAACACCCAAAGAAATTATCCAACTTCTGGTAATTTCTCCTTCCACCCTCCTTCCAGTCCTGATGAAGGGTCTTGACCTGAAATGTTGACTATTTATTCCTCTCCATAGATGCTGTCTGACCTATTGAGTTCCTCCACCATTTTGTGTGTGTGTTAAATACACAAAGGACTTGTTTCCCTAGACTTTTATTGCAATAACATTTCAAGCTGTACTGTTAGATCCTTTCATTAACAACGGTTTCGCCATATTCTCACATTATTTACAACAAAGAAGGAAATAAGTGGCCCATTGAGTCAATACCAACTCACAGAGATATCCTATCAATACCATACCACCACATTTCCCTGCAATCCCAAACAAGTCCATTCACAATTCCTGATTCTTTTGCCAATAGCAACAACTAGGAGAACTTTACAATAATCAATCTATTCTTTGTGATGTGGCAGAAAACAGAATCACCTGAAGGAAACTCAGGAGAAAATGCCAACTTTATACAGACAGTACATGAGGTCTGAGTTCAACCCAGGTCACCAGAGACAGCTGCAGTACCATCATACTAGCCACTCTATCAATTTACAGCCTGTACTTGTATTTGAAACCATTCCTCATACTATAGAAACATGATGTTACTTGCACAGTTTCATAGTATATCTTGTTTTATTTTCACATCCATCCTCAAGTGCACTCTGAGCTCATCTTGCCAACGTGGCACATATCCTGACCCCTTTATGATTAAAAATACCGATCACCTAGTTGTTGTTGAGTGCCGTCAAGTCACTGTTGACTCATAGTGTAGTTGTCTATAGGGTTTTCGCCTATGAGTTTTCGCAGCAAGATATCGAAGTAGATTGCCAGGCTTTTTTTTTCTGCATAGACACTGTGGCTGCCCAGGTTGGGACCTGGCCAGATTACTCAGGACCACCTGCCTCGAAGTCCAAGCTGATGGAACTCCACCATCGGCCAGTTTTACTGACTACCTTACCCTGTAAATAATATTCTCCCCTTAGATTCCAATCTTTTCCCAAACTATTGTCATCACTTACATCGGATTAAACCCACCCTTGATTCCTATTTATACTTTTAGGCTACTGGTCCCATTTCTGGGATCTTAAATTAACCAGACTGTTCATAATATCAGCAGTTGTGGTTTTTCACCAAAGCAGCTTTCAGGGCATGTGTCTACTCTACTCCATGCTACTTAAACCCTCATCCATGTCTTGCTGCCTACAGACTCAAAAGTATTCTTTCTGCTCCCACACTCTGTAAACTTCAAATTATTCAAAGCTGTACTTTCCAAATCTAATCATACACTGAGTGGCCACTTTATTAGGGACACTTGTACACCTGCTCATTAATGCAAATATCTAATCAGCCAGTCATGCAGACGTGGTCAAAAGTTTCAGTTCTTGTTCACACCAAACATCATAGTAAGGAAGAAATATGATCTAAGTGATTTTGACTGTGGAATGATTGTTGGTGCCAGACTGGGTGGTTTGACTATCTCAGAAACTGTTGATCTCCTGGGATTTTCATGCACAACAGTCTCCAGAGTTTATGGAGAACAGTGTGACAAACAAAATAAAAATAATAATTGGGGTGGGGGAAATATGATGTTATTGGGCAGGAACATGGAAACATAAATTGGGAGCAGATATTCTCAGGGATATGCATGGTAGAAATGCGACAAATGTTCAGGTTATAATCTGATTTGTGAAGGTAGAGCAGTAAGGCACTTGATAAGATTCCCCACACAAGGCTGATTCAGCAAGTATTGAGACATGGGGGACAGTGACCAGTGGTGTTCCACAGGGATCTGTTCTGGAACCCCTTCTCTGTGTGATTTTTATAAATGACCTGGATAAGGAAGTAGAAGGGTGGGTTAGTAAGTTTGCTGATGGCAAAAAGTTGGGGGTGTTGTGGATAGTCTGGAAGGTTGTCAGCAGTTACAACACAACATCAATGGGATGCAGAACTGGGCTGAGAAGTGGCAGATGGAGTTCAACCCAGATAAGTGTGAAGTAGTTCATTTTGTTAGGTCAAATTTGAAGATAGAATATAATATCAATGGTAAAACTCTTGGCAGTGTGGAGGATCAGCGAGATCTGGGAGTTCTTGTCCATAGGACACTCAAAGCTGCTGCATGGTTTGACTCTGTAGTTAAGAAGGCATATGGTGTGTTGGCCTTCATCAATCGTGAGATTGAGTTCAAGAACAATGAAGTAATGTTACAGCTAGATAAACCTTAGACCCATTTGGAGTACTATGCTCAGTTCTGGTCACCTCAGTACAGGAAGGATGTGGATGCTATGGAAAAAGTACAGAGGAGAGTTATAAGGATGTTGCCTGGATTGGAGAGCATGAGCTATGGAATAGGTTGAAGGAACTTGGCCTTCTCTCCTTGGAGTGATGGAGAATGAGAGGTGACCTGATAGAGGTGTATAAGATGATGAGAGCATCAATCCTGTGGACAGTAGTGGCATTTTCCCAGCACTGAAATGGCTAACATGAGGGGCATTGCTTTAAGGTGCTTGGAGGTAGGTACAAGGGAGATGTCAGAGGTTAAGTTTTTCACACAGAGAGGGTGGATGCATAGAATGCACTGACGGTAGAGGCGGATACAATAGGATCTTTTAAGAGACTCTTCGGTTGGTACATGGAGCTTGTTAAAATAGAGGGCTATGCGGTAGTGTAATTCTAGACACTTTCTAGAGTACATTACATGGTTGGCTCAACATTGTGTGTCGAAGGGCCTGTAATGTGCTATAAAGTTCTATGTTTCTATGTATCCAGTGAGTGGCAGTTCTATGGGTGAAAATGCCTTGTTACTGAGAGAGGTCGGGGGAGAATAGCCAAACTGGTTCAAGCTGATATGAAGCAACAATGACTGAAATAACCATGTATTACAACACTGGAGTATGGAAGAGCATCTCTGAATGCACAACATGGGAAGTGGGTGAGGTCTAGCAGGTGAGGACCACACCAGGTTTCATGACTGTACCTAATAAGGTGGCCTCTGACACTAGGCAGACAATTATTTCACCCCAGAAATTAGTCTAATGAACCTCTTTTGTATCATTTTTTAGGAGACAAAAACTGTACACAGTATTCCAGGTGAGTCCTCACCAATACTCTGTACAATTGCAAACATATTTCCCTATTTCACGCCCTTTGCAATGAAGGCATAAATGCGGTTTGCCTTCTTATCTACTTGCTGGACTTCTCAGCCTTTTTTCCCTGTCCTGATGAAGGGTCTCAGGCCAAAACATCAACTGTTTATTCATTTCCATAGGTGCCACCTGACCTGCTGAGTCCCTTCAGCATTTTGTGTGTTTTGCCTTCAAATTCCAGCATCTGCACATTTTCTCATGTTCGTATTTGCTGAACCTGAGTGAAAACTTTTTTGTCATTCGTGCATTAGAATACCTAGATCAATCTCGACATCCCTCACTTGCAGTCTCCTTCTTTTCAGATAGTAATCTGCTCTTTAATTCCTGTTATGGATGGATGTGTGTGACCTCAGCCTTCCTCACGTTAAGATCCACTAAGTACACTGTACTTATCTAAAGCAACACATTTATAACCTTTGTGCCACATACATCCAGATTCAACGGCTCAGGTGAAGTATAAGGCAGCATACTTCAAATACATCTATCCCAGAGAGCAAAAACTGATCTTTCCAGCCAAGTTCAAGGCTATACTGGTGAATGATCTCCAAACTTTTACTGTTTCAATGTTGATTGGGAAGGAAAAACTTACAAACTTCATGCACTGTTCCTGCAATAAATGAGAATAAAGGAAGGGGGTGATTTTGATCTCTCTTCATTGTAGACAAACTAATTATAATTATGTGACCTACAGAATGAAGTCTGGACAATCAAAGATAAAGAACAAATTAGAAAACAGTCAAACAACCAATCTAAAGGTTCACGATTCAAGATTCAAGACTGTTTATAGTTATTCTTCAGTACATGAGTGTAAAGGATAACAAAATGATTGTTCCAGAACCAATGCAGCTTAAAAAAACACAACAAGCATAAACATAATAAATATAAATATAACAGCGATGTGCAAATAACTATAGAGTGTGGCTGGATATACATAAGTGTAACTTATATACATAGACTGATTGTCGCTAGGTGCAGGAGTATCTGAACATAAGGTGATTGATAGGAAATGATAAAGTGGTTGGTGTGGATGTAGTGGTGGTGAGGTGGGTTAACATGTGGGGGTATTGATCAGCCTGAGAGCTTGGGGGAAAACATTTTTGAGTCTAGTGGTGTTGGCATGATTGCAGCGTGGTGCCTTCCATGATGGGAGTGGGACAAACAGTCCATGAGCAGGGTTTTGGATCTTTCTGTATATATGTTGTTGACGGTGGGTAGGCTGGTGCCAGTGATGTGTTGGGCAGTTCTAACAGCCCGTTGTACAGCCCTCCTGTCCACCGTAGTGTAGTTTCCATACCAGAGAGTGGGGCAACATGTTAAAATGCTCTCAACTGTACATCTCTAGAAGGTCATGTCTTGGTGTGCATAAACCAACTCTCTTCTACCTTCTCAGAAATTGAATGTTGGTGACATTTCTTGACTCCGGAAGATGGGTTCTGGGACCATGAAAGATTGTACAAGATATGCACTCCTAGAAGTTTGAAATAAGTTAAATAGGAAATATTTTACCATATCACTTCACCTTTAAAATTCCAACAATAGCATTTTGAACTTACTGTTATAACAATCTCCAGTTTGTTAACTTATAATATAAATTGACATTTCTTCATAGAATCCTGAAGAAGGGTGTTGAGTGAAACCTTCAAATTAGTTCCATTCCCTTTACTGTTTTTCAATGTTCTGCAACTCCTTCCTGTTTATGTTTTTATCTGACATCAATTCAAGCGTTATGCTGAATTTCTCAAGCTGTGCATTCCTAGTGATAAGAATTCAAACTATATGTAAATTATTTAATCTCATGTCACCTTTATTTCTTTTACTGATTACCTTAAATTTGTTTTCTAGTTTCTTATTAATTCTGTCAACATGCTTACTGCATATTCTATTAAATCTTGTCTTCAACATCCCTGATCTAAGGAATATCTTGTCTCACAATATAGAGAATCTCCCTTTGTAATGGGAATTTCTCATTACTGACACTATTCTAATATCTCCCATGCATCCTTTCTAAGGGTTCTTTATGATTGTTGATGTAATGTAAGTTATGTAAGTGTACCTTTAATAACTGAATACTAATATGGTATGACTTTGATATATCATTAGGGCTGCATTTCAGTTGACTGCATTCACTAAAGGATGTTTTATTTGTGGCTTTACTTCAGTTACTGTATTTGCCTTAATGAGGTGAGTCAAAGAGGCATAGAATTGTACAGCACAGAATTGGCCCAAATCATCCCTTCTGATTAAGATACCATTTGTACATTCTGGAGCCTGCCCCATTGTAATGCACTTGACCCAATCCCTCTAAACCTTTCCTGTCCATGTACCTGCTCTGACCATCTATGCCTCTTGTAATCTATGTCACAACTCAGCCTTCAGCACTGGAAATAAACAATCCAAGTTTGTTCAACCACTCTTTTGGTAATATTCTTTGATCCAGGCAACAGCTTGGTGAACCTCTTCTGCACCTTCTTCAAAGACTCCATATCCTTCTTGTAACATGGCGGCCAGAAATGCACATAATACTCCAAATGTGGCAGAACCACATTTAATGTAGCTGCAACACAATGTGCAAACCTTTATGCTTAATACCCAAACTGTAAAGGCAAGTATGCCATATATCTTCCTTACCACCATATGTCCTTGTGATGTTACTTTCAGGGAGATATCAACTCACACTTCATAATCCCTCCTAAGGTTCCTGTCATTTACTATAACCTTTCCTTGTACAATTGACCTTCTGAAGTTCAAAGCCTTACACATGCCTGGATTAAACTCAGCCTGCCATTTCTCCACCCCTATTTCCAATGGAAAAGCTCCTTTTGTAAGGAAACATTGTGCATAGTAATATAAACTTTATTGCCTACAACTGTTCAGTTTGTCTGGGAAAATCTGTGAAGTTAGTCTTTGTTACAATGGCACATATTTTGTTGACTCACCCTGATGTGAACCTTCATTGGTGGATTTTGAATCATCTGTGAAAACAACAGTGCAGTGAAGAAAAACAAAGTAATCATTTTTCATTAGGTCACTTCATTTTCTTTGTGGAAACTGGCTGACCTTAAATCTCTCTTTTAAATCAACTTTTCAACCAAAGTAGGTCAAAGGCTATATTTTCCCATGCTGTCTCAAAAATGTACTGACCTTGCATCTTAATATAGTATAACAGCTATGAAATAACAAGTGTAAGCTAACAAGCTGTTTGGATAGCATCAACAAAGGAGACTGGCATTTGTGGCAATTCAAGGAGTGTGCTTTGATGTAGATAGGTATCAACTTCAAGGAAACTCTATTTACAAACTTTCCAAGGAGAATAATTATTGACTGTGTGGTCAATTTGTGTCAAATATCCCCATCCTTGCCATTCATCTCTGATTCTAAGATCCTTCATATCATTATAATCAGCCGGTATCAAAGTCTCTTCAAAGTAGCTATTAAACATAAGCATTTTTCAACGTGCCTTCTTGATATAGAATACTCCAGTGAATTGATATTTATCAGTCATTCAGTAGTCTAATTCTTCAACTAAAAGTAAAGTATTCAATCATTTTTAACCAATGAGTCGTAATAGGATTTAGGGAGCACTGTTGTGCGTTCCTCTGTACGCAACATACAAATATTTTGGAGTTGAAGTTAGACTCTATTGTTCTCAGTTTACACATGCTAAATACATTCAGCAACTGTTCCAGTTATGGGGTCTAAAATTTGTTTCATGAGCACCCGAGAGAAATATTCAACTCATTGGTTGTGACATTCCTGGGGCATCACCTGTGGATGTTGCTAATGCCTAAAGCCTGACATTTGTTCCATTCATATTAGATAGCCTGTAGAGAAGTAGGAGTTTTGGACTGTTCCCATCAAGAATTTCCAACACCAGAAAGAGAAAACACCTCTGTGGGGTTGTCATCACTATCTGTTTCCAGCATGCCTCTACTTCATTTGGAATTGCTCCATTTCCTCTTGGGTTTGTTGGATGCCTGAGCCAGAGTGGACCAGAGCATCAGTTACATCAGAGCTGATAAACAATAACCTAAAATGGGGAGAGCAGATCAAATAAGATATCAAGATATTTTATGTGTGTGTAAAAAGGAACTAACTGAGGGACATTCCCCATCTTACTTCCCCCAAGATATTCCTTAATATTAATAGAGGAAATTGCATGTATTGTTTTATGTTTACCACGCTTGTCTGAAAGCAATCAATTAAAACTTTGTTGTTGCTCCTGAGAATTCCTATCTAATTTTAAAGTCCAATTCCCTTAAACAAAACTGGATTCTTCATGAGCTAAAATGTGCCATTACCTTACAAATACTTAGATAATATTTGCAAATTGGAAGAGGATTATCTATTACTGTATTTGTTGCTGTATATATCACATAGTTCATTTGATTACAGTAACATTAGAAAATAATTAAATGAAAGACAGAAGAGGTTCTGCAGGTGCTAGAGATCCAAAGCAACACACACAAAATGCTGCAGGAACTCAACAGTTCAGACAGCATCTATGAAGGGGAATAAACAGGTGACATTTTGGGCTGAGACTCTTCATCAGGACTGTAAAGGAAGCAGGAAGAAGCCAGATTAAGTTTGAGGAAGAAGTACAAGCTGGCAGGTTATAGGTGAAACCAAATGAGGGGGAAGGCGGTGGATGGAGGTGTGGGGGTGAGGTGAGAAGCAATGAGATGAGAGGTGGAATGAGGTAAAGGGCTGAAGAAGAAGGAATCTGACGAGAGGTGTTGTGTATTTAATATTTCACTAATATTTGAGTAATCTTGTAAATATATTAATTAAACATTCTTTGTTTAAATAATTAGTTATTGGTTATGTGCAAAAATATGTGAACTGCATATGTCATAACACTACCATGTGATACATACCCCACGTAAAGTAAACATGAAGATTGACTCACATTGTGGTCTCCCATGTCTTCCATTTACTTAGTTTATTGTTTTGAATTTACAATACTTAACAGTGGTGAAAGGAGGCAGCAATCAATCTGTTGAAGCGCAGTGAGACACTTGAGTTATTTTTTTAAAAGCAGCAGATCACATGTTCTTCAGAAAGGAAGAAAAAATTGAGTTTAGAAAAGCAGAAAACAGAAGAATTCATGGGTTCATAAATAGTGAGTACTGGATGATAATAATCATAAAGAAGACCAGAAATGGCTGGCTATATCAGAAAGATAGATGCCTTTGATTGTTCTATGGATAACTGGCTCATGTATACTGAGCTAATTGAACAGTATTTTGAAGTAAATTAAATAGCCAATAAGAAATGAATGCCAATTTTGCTGAGTGCATTGGGTTTAAAGGCATACATTTTGCTTCAAAGTTTAACTGCTGCAACTAAACCAGTCAAAATGTGTACTGACGAAGGGTCTCTGCCCGAAACATTGACAGTGCTTCTCCTATAGATGCTGCCTGGCCTGCTGTGTTCCACTAGCATTTTGTGTGTGTTGCCAATCAAAATGAGCTTTGCTGATTTTGTGAAAGTAATGCAAGAACTTTTAGAACCTAAACCATTGTTGGTTGCAGAACACCTTAGGTTTCATAAGTGGAATCAAAAGGAAGGGGAGTCCAGTTCAGTGTATGTAGCTGAATTGGAAAGATTATCTGAGAATTGTCAGTTTGTAGTGGGCTTAATGATGCACTGAGAGATTGTTTAGTTTGTGGAATCTTACAAGAAACCATTCAAAAATGGCTCCTAACCGAAGCACAACTCACATTTAAAAGAGCAGTTAAAATTGTTGTTTCAATGGAAACTGCAGACAGAGACAATTGATTTACTGTCAGGAATGAAAGTGAGTATGAACAAAATAGCAAGTACTAAACAGGAACTGGCCTGGCTGAATAATTGTTTGTGTTGTGGCAGGGGCTCACATACACTAAACTAATATAGATTTAAAGGTGAAACTTGTAGAAAATGCAACAAATTAGGATACTTATGTTATGTTAGGGAGACAAAAATAAATGGACTGCAGAGAGAAGAAAAAAAGATAAAATGTTAAGTTGCAGTTTCAAAAGGAACACTAATCTGCATGCTGTTGATGAAAACTCTGATATTGATGAGAGTAATGCATTACTGGGTACCCTTGAGATTTACTATGTGAACTAATAGTTCTGCCTTTCAGGCAATTAATTTATGTTAAACAATTTCAGCTTTTATTTTAATGAGCTGTTTTAGATCCATATTAGGTCACTTTTTGCACAGTCTAGTACATAGAAAAGCACATGTTAGCAACAGGCCAGAGGTTTATGTTAGGAGCTAAACAAAATTTATCTAAATCCATTCTGTTGATTCCTCAGCAGAAGCATTGCTTGTAAGTTGATGTTTTATTGCTTAGAACTTCATCTAAAGGTATCAATATGATTTTGCTGAAATAGAATGTTATTTTTCAGTTTATTAGACACTAGAAACTAATGGCTTACACATACTATTTTCCTGTAGTATTTACTTGTCAGACTCTTATAATATTTACCTGCAGGGAACTTAACTAAGTTCTGACTTATCTGTGAATACTTACTTAAGTGAATGGAACAACTTGATAATTGCATTGAATTTTGTTTTTTTTTTCAGTTTCACTCTTTATTCACTATGTCCAAAAGATCATAAGACACAGGAGCAGAATTAGGCCATCTGGTCCATCGAGTCTGCTCCGCCATTCAATCATGGCTGATACTTTTTTCTCCCCTCCTCAACCCCACTTCACAGCCATTGAGTCTGCAATAAAACCAAGGAGCTAGGATGCTATACCCTGACTCGCATGTCATTTTTATATGATGCTTGGCTGATTGTCTAGTTGATGTTGCAACAGCTCAGCGAGGGTAATATACTAATAATAGAGAAGCAATATAACTTATGCCAGAAGTGAATGGCAAATTAATTAAAATAGAATTGACACTGAGTCAGATGTTTCAGTCATTCTACAAAATGAGTTTGAACAGCATTTCAGAGATACTAAACTGGAGCCTGCAGATATCTAATTAAGAACTTATACTGGAGAAATGATAACTCCTGGGGAAATGACATTCATAGCAGTGAAATACAATAATCAATAAGCCCCTTTGAGCTTGTATGTGGTAAAAACAGGAGAGACCAGCATTTTCGGTGGGGGGCATGATTGGTTGAGACAACTTCAATTTGATTAGAGATCTATCCATAATTTGCATGTCACATCCCCTGCAATTAAGTCAACTGAAAGCAAATTAAGAAAGGTACTGGATGATGCCACAACTATCTCCATGTTGTACACCATCAACCATTGCCCCATAGAGGACCAACAGGTATTGGTGCTAATCTCTGTGCCTCTCATTGGGAAGCATATTGGACGAAGAAAGGACCATGCTGCTCAGAGGAAACATGAAAGTGATGAAAGCAATAGTTTAACTTCAACAATTTTTGTAGGCAACATATCTGAGGAAGCCTCTGATACGTTAATCAGGCAGGTAGTTGCAATATGTGAACTCACATTTCAGACTTCTGTGTCTTTCTTTTAATTAGCTTAATGTTTTGAAGTTACAAAACATAACTAAAGGAAAGAGGATCATGGGAGAAAACAAAGGAGGAGGAGCTCCAGAGG
Source organism: Hypanus sabinus (assembly GCF_030144855.1). Lineage (NCBI taxonomy): Eukaryota > Metazoa > Chordata > Chondrichthyes > Myliobatiformes > Dasyatidae > Hypanus > Hypanus sabinus. The sequence goes on along the minus strand of NC_082716.1, from coordinate 39,148,128 downwards.
GAAGTGATGGGCAGGTGAGGAGAAGAGAAAGGGTAAAAGGTGAACCAGAATGGGGAATGGAGAAAGAGAGAAGGGGGACGGGGAAGAAATTAAAAAAAATCAATCAGATATGACAGGTTGTAATACATCATTTTTTTAGTAAAAATATGTAAAAAAAATGGATTTACTGTTATTATTGACTTCCTCTCTAAATGTAAAAGTAGTAGTTACATTTTCTTTACTTGCTCTTAATGTAAACAGGATCTGACAGATAATCCCTTACAAGGGAAATACATGGTCTATTTTTAGTAGGATACTCTGCCATGTGTGTCTCATGGCGTGAAATTGATTTGAAAGAAGGAAATCTGAAGTACAACACTTGAGGTCTATGTTTATAAGGAAGTATATTCAGACTGGCTCTTAATGAGAAAACATTACTTCTTGCCATTTTAGTATCCAAAAACAGATCACACTTCAAAGTCCACATGTTATAAAAGGGATTTCTGGAACTATACTTTCCATCTTTCTCAAATTGGATCTATAATTTAGCATCCTTTATCAAATCTAAGATGATCCCATTAAAGTGCCATGGCACTGTGTGCCTGTTCTTTTAAAGTAAGGCTTTGATAAACAATTGTTAATGACTATTTTAAGTAACGCACACAAAATAGGTGAAGCCAGATGAGTGGGAAAGGTAACACGAGTGAATCTGCAGATGCTGGAAATAAATAAAAACACAAAATGCTGGCAGAACTCAGTAGGCCAGACAGGTTTCGTCCTGATGAAGGGTTTCGGCCCGAAACGTCGTCACTTCCTCCTCCCATAGATGCTGTCTGGCCTGCTGAGTTCTGCCAGCATTTTGTGTTTTTATGAGTGAAAAAAGTAAAGGGCAGGAGAGGAAGAAATGTGATAGGGGAGAAGACCGGACCATGGGAGAAATGGAAGCAGGAGAGGCACCAGGGGGAGGAGATAGGCAGGTGAGAGGAGATAATAGGCTAGAGTGGGGAAGTGAAGAAATGGGGAGGGGGAGGGAATTTTATTTACCGGAAAGAGAAATCCATATTCATGCCTTCAGTTGAATATGAGGCATTGTTCCTCCACCCTGTGGGTGGCCTCATTATAGTATAAAAGGAGGCCATGAACTGACATGTTAGAATGGGAATGGAAATGGGAATTAAAATGTCTGGCCACCAGGAAATTTCTGCTTTTGGAAGATCGAGCAGAGGTGCTTAATGAAGCAGCCCTCCAGTTTATGACAGGTCTCACCAATGTAGAGGAGGCTGCACCTGGTGCACAAAAGACAACAGATGAACCCAACAGATTTGCAGGTGAAGTAAATATTCCACTGCTGAGTGTTCATTAACAAGTTCTAGGATAAAGATAGAGGATCAAACTTGCAGGCAAGCTGAAGAAAGATGCGAAAACTATAGAGTAGCAATAATAGAGTAGTAATTATCTTCAATTATCCTTGCACCCTGTGAGAAATAGAGCACCATGTACAGGGAAAATTGTGAGGGGATTTCCTGAAATGTGTGAAAGAAAACATTTTGATTAGTATGTTTCGAGGCAAACGAGGAAGGAAACTGTACTGGATTTAGTTTTGGGAATGACAAGTGATAAGTGGCAGAACATTTGGAAAACAGTATCCATAATACTATTACACTTAAAATAGTAACGTTAAAGAGCAAGAATATCCAAGGTAGAATACAAGGTGGACAGTCAGAATCCTTTCCTCAGGTTAGAAATGTCAAATACTAGAGGACATGCATTTAAAGTGAAAGAGGGAAAGTTCAAGGTACATTATTATCAAAGTATGTATACTATATACAACTTTGAGATTCACTGTTTAAAGAGATACACGGAAAGAGGTTTTTACACAGAGAGTAGTAGGTGCCCTGAAGAGAATCCAGGGGTAGTGCTGGAAGTAAACACAATAGGGTCATTTTAGTGGCCTTTAGGTAGCCCATGTAGACCGAGACAAATTGTTATTATGCCTACTCCCATCGACCTGCACCTGGACCATAACTGAAAATACCCCTCCCATCCATGTACATATCCAAACTTCCCTTAAATGCTGCAATTGAACTTGTTTCCACCACTTCCACTTGGAGCTCATTCCACACTTGCACCACCCTGTTGAGTGAAGAAGTTTCCACTCAGTTTTCCCTTGAGTATTTCACACGTCACTCTTAATCTATAACCTCCAGTTCTAGTAATAGCCAACCTCAGTGGAAAAAGCCTGCTTGCATTACTCTATCTATGCTCCTCATAACTCTGTATATCTCTATCACATCTCCCCTCATTCTTCAATGTTGCAGATCATCAGATAGAAGTGTAGGAGGATGAGAGGAAATCTGATAGAAATATACAAAATTATGAAGGGTGTAGATTGTCTAGATGCAAGCATTCTCCTGTGCTCCAAAATTATTTAACCTTTCCCTAAAACTCAGATCCTCAAGTCCCAGCAACGTCCTTGTAAATTTTATCTGTAGTCTTTCAATCTTATTGGTACCTTTTCTGTAGGTAGGTGACCAGAACTGCACACAATACTCCAAATCTGACGTCAAGTTCAACATAATATACCAACTCCTATACTCAGTACTCTGATTTATCTAGGTCAATGTGCCAAAAACTCTCTTGATGACCCTTCTACCTTCTACTTCCAAGGAATTATGGATCTCTATTCCCAAGTCATTTTGTTCTCCTGCATTCCTCAGTGCCCTGCTACAATCCAACCCTGGTTTGATCTCTGAAAGTGCAGAACCTCACGTTTTTTTTTGCATTAAATTCCATCTACCATTTTCAGTCCATTTTTCCAGCTGTTCCAGATTCCACTGCGAGATCAGTAGGATGCACTGAGCTTCATAAATCGGAGTATTGTGTATAGAAATTGGGAAATAATGTTGAAATTGCGTAAGATGTTAGTGAGGCCAAATTTGGAGTATTGTGTGCAGATCAGCTCAGCTCTAGTCAGAGAGGCAACCAGCTACCACCACCCTTTAGCTTTGGCTTTCTCTTGAAGGAATATGACACATAACACATAAATATGTTGAAATGCTAGGATATGGATCATGTGCAAGCAGAAAAGATTTTGTTTAATTTGGCATTGTATTCAGCTGAGACATCATGGACCAATGGGTTCTATGCTGCACTGTTCTTTGTTCTATTACTTATTGCAGAAAATTCATGGGATAATTGTAAAATTAAATAAGAAATACTGAAGACTAGTGGGGACATGTCACATTGTCACTTCACTTCAATAAATGGTATCATATTATTCCATAAGCACAAATAATAAAATGGTAGCCATGGAGACTAAATTGTCTTCTTTTTAGCATTGAATTCATACATGATGTACTAGGTGAAGACTTTTTATCTTTCTTGAGGGAGAGGGAGAGAGAGGTGTAGAATGATGGATGCAAAATGATGTAATACTGGAGATATCAGAGTCCCTGACCACTATGTTCCAGTTGTCTTCAAATAAGGAAGATATTCCCAGCAACTGGATGTTCCAGGTAGCCTCCAAACTGATAGCATGAATATTTATCTCTCCTTCTGGTAAAAAAAAACCCTCCCATCTTCTTCTCTTCCCCATTCTGGTCTCTTATCTCTTCTCGCCTGCCTATCATCTTCCCCTGCATCTCCACCTCCTTCACCTTTTCCTATGGTTCATTCTCTCTCCTATCAGATTCCTTTCTCTCCAGCCCTTTACCTTTCCTACCCACCTGACTTCACCTATCATGTTGTCAGTACCTCCAGCTGAACTCTGTGCTTACCCCTAGCTGTCAGTCTGTGGTTTTGTATTGCCATGTGCTCCTGTCCCCCCTCCTGCTCTACTCCAGCCCCTGTATCACTGAGTACTCCGTCTCCCATCTGTTTCTCATTATTACCTGTATTGCTGCCACCTGTGTCTCATTGTGCTCCACCTATCATCTGCCTCTCTGTTTATTGCTCAGTGTGTTTCAGTCCTGTGTTTTCACCTGTTTGTTGCCAGATTGTGCCAGTGAATTTTCCTGAGCCTTTCCAGCATTTGTATCTGTACTCTGGCTGTCTGAATATTGACTCTGCCTGTTTCCTGATTCTTGTTTTTGGATTACTCTGGATGTTTTAATCTCTGCCTGAACTTTGACACTGACTTTGTTTGTACCTCTGGATTTGTTACTCAATTAACCTCACTGTGTGCATAGTATTGGGTCTGTGATTGGATCCCTGCTCCAGTGCCCTGATACATGTTTAGCTATCCTACTCCTCTTTCCCCCTTTTTTTATTCTGGCATCTTCCCCTTTCTTTCCAGTGCTGAAGAAGTATCTCAGCCCAAAACATCATTTGTCTATTAATTTCCATAGTTGCTGTTTGCTCTGTTGAGTTCCTCCAGCATTTTGTGAATATGGTGGAGCTGGAGATTGTAATTGCTCTACTGTATACTGGACAAAAAAGAAGGGGAGGAGAGACTAAGATAGTAGGCTTGAAAACTGTGGTTAGAAAGTGATTAACATCATAAACTGTCTAAACTAGTGGTTCCCAACCTTTTCTTTGCCCCCACCCCTAGGAAATGTTTGTTTGATTAATGTTTGCACCCCCTACAAAAGTAGTTTCACATTTGAAGATGAAGAAGTCCAATTTTTGAATCACAAATTGAACCACATACAATACTGTGGGTGAACAAATTGAACTTAAAAAAATAAGCTTTTAACTCTGCATAAAATGCAAATATAACTTGAGCAATCAGATTCTAATTTATTCAGAAAAAATCGTAAACAGTAAAATCAATCCCAATTGTGAACATAAAATTCAATTCCTTCTTTGCTCCTGCTTCTCATTCATGATTTTGTCAAAACGTGGAACTTTCTTGCTGACTGCGATCCGCAGGTCTGCCTGTGTATTCAGGCGATTCCTAGATTTTGTCTTGATTGACAGAAGAGGACTGAATCCAGATTCACACAAGTATGTTGTTGCAAATGGAATGAGGACACGGAGTGCTTTTCCACCAGGTCTTGGGAACATATCCAGTGCTGCACACCAAAACTCCTCCAAAGTCTTGCTTTCAAATTGCATTTCAAGAGCTCAATTTGTCCACAAATCAATAAGATCTTCCTTCAGCTCTTCATCATCTGACATCTTCTCCAAATTGTAGGAATATGGATTCATGATCCATTCTTCTGAAATCTTCAGGTCTCTAGCAGCAAAATATCCATCAAACAATTCTGACAGCATTTCCAAATGAGCCACAATTTCTTCAAGCACGGTAGGAGTTATGGATCCAGCATCATCAACCATCTCTTCTAGTGAAGGAAAAATTGAGAAACTGCCTCTTTCGATCCTTCAACGCTAAAGACATAACTTTTCTTTGAAGGCATAACTTTTCAAAAGCCTTCAATATGTTTATCCCTTTTCCTTGAAGAGAAACACTTAGGTCATTCATATGACTGAAAATGTCAGCTAAGTAAGCCAGCATTTGAGCAAATTCTTCTGATTCCATTGCCCTAACCAGATCACATTCATACTCCTCCAGAAAAACTTTGATTTCTTCCCACAGTTCAAAGAAGTGGGTTAAAGATTGTCCTCGTGACAGTCAATGGACTTCTGCGTGGAAAAGCAAAACTGAAAGCTCACTTCCCAGATCCTCACAAAATGATTTGAAGATGCGATGGTTCAAAGTACGTCCCCGATCCAGTTGATGATCTTCACACAATTATCAAGGACTTTCTTCAAATTTGGAGGCAATGTTTTTGATGCCAAAGCATGCCGATGAAGAAAACAATGGGTAAATTGCAAGTCTGGAATCTCCTTTTTCATCAATGCAGAAAGGCCAGATTTATTTCCAAGCATTGCAGGTGCCCCATCAGTGCACACAGAACCAATGACTTTGATATCTGAATCATGTTTGGCAAAGAAGTCTTTCACCAGCTGCATCATGTCCTTTGTAGTTGTGTTTGTTTTCAGATCTTTACAAAACAGGAAATCTTCCTTCACAGCACCATCATTGACATACCTCACTAATGTGATGAGTTGACTACAACTGGAGACATCAGTTGACTCATCCCACTGAATAGCGATTTTAAGAGGACTAGCTCTGACATTTGAGATGACTTGGTCCAAAATATCTACACTCAAATCGCTGATTTGGTTGTGAATGACATTATTTGATAGGAACACCTGTTCAAATTTTTTTCTTGCTTCTTTGCCAGGATAATTGTTGCTATTTCCAGTGCACATGGCTTGATGAGATCTTCCGCAATTGTATGGGGTTTCTTGGATTTGGCCACTTTATATGCCACTTGGTATGAAGCAAGAAGTAGTGGGTTTTTTAAAAACAGAAATGAAGCCTAATTTTGGAAGAGTTCCTTTGTGAATCAAAACAAGCTCTTTTGATTTTCAATGACCCAACATCATGTCCTTCAAAATCGGCTCCGCAATGCTTGTTCTTGAAGGGCTCTTGCAGCTTGGATGGCTTCAGATTTGTGTTGGAAAACACAACGCTACAAAGAATGCACTGGGGTTTTTGCAAGCCATTTCACTGTTGCGCAATTGAAACCAAAGCACGCATTGTCATCATTCCATTTCCTTCTTTTTGACATGATGAAGGGTTAAGGGTAAAGAGAAAAATATGAGCTAATTTGAGAAAAACTATCTGACTAAGTCAGGGATGCCCGCTTTATTCAACTAGACATGCCTATAGCAAAGTATCGCGAGAAATACGCTGAAATATTATATTACAATATTATCTGCAGTTACGCCAAGATAAATTGTCAGGTGGAAATGCTACGGGGACACAACGCGACTTATTAGGCTACTCTTTACTGAATTTACACACCTATTTACAATGATTACCAGAGATATGAACTCCCATCACACAATTCAAAGTCCTCGGTGCTAAACATGATACCTCAACTAACAATTCAAAATTATCAACGGTTCAAGAAAAAACCTTTTAAGAGAAAAAAAACCTTTGAAATTCAAAAACTTCTTTAATGCATTGAGACAAATACAAATGAATGACTTCAGCTGCTTTTTATCAAAATGTGGCTTTTTAAAATTTTATAATTGAATAATTTACCTACTGTCTGCGGGTGAGGTTTTAATGCAAAGTCATTACTCGATGATTGATTGGGGATGTATAAAGATTTTGGCATTATGAAATGGTTTTTAACTCTGAGATGTAACCTTCTAGCTAACATTGATGAGACTGCTCAACTCTGAGGTATAACTCCCAGGTAACACTGATGAGGATCCTCAACGCTGACTCGAGCAGCGGGAGACTGGAATGAGTTTACGTCTCTCTCGACTCGGGCAGCGGGAGACTGGAGTATGCTTGGGACAAATGTTACTACCACTTCTCAAGGCTTCTTTGCTCAGCAGCTGGCTGAGTGATGATTCATGACTCGTCACTCAAGGACACAGGCCACTCATTGTTGCAACCCCTGAAATTCCACCTCGCACCCCCTGGGGGTGCGGGCACCCCAGGTTGGGAACCCCTGGTCTAAACCCAAAATATTTTCCCTGACATGTCTGAATTCTTTGATCAGATATAGGTAAATGAGGACAGTATAGTTGATATTAAGTGAAATAATGCATTGAAAGCTTTCTAACAAAATTGAGGTCTCTGGCACCAGCAGTTTTATGAAATAAAACCACAACTGTTTATGGTCAATAAATTTCCAGATGGCTCAAAAATTGATAGAATTGTTGGTAGTCAAAAAGGTTGTCAAAGAATAAAGCAGGGTAGAAAAAGTAGCAAATGGAGTTTAACCTGACAAATGTATCATTGGGAGGCCACAATTAAAGGGAAAGAATATAGCAAAGGCAGGACCCTTAGAAGCACTGATGTACAGAGGGATCTTGAGATGCAAGTCCACAGCTGCCTGAAAATAGTAACAGATAAGATGGCAAAGAAGGCATATGGCATGCTTCCATATATAACCATATAACAATCACAGCACGGAAACAGGCCATCTCGGCTCTCCTAGTCCGTGCCGAACTTATAATCTCACCTAGTCCCACCTACCCGTACTCAGCCCATAACCCTCCACTCCTTTCCTGTCCATATACCTATCCAATTTTACCTTAAATGACACAATTGAACTGGCCTCTACTACTTCTACAGGAAGCTCATTCCACACAGCTATCACTCTCTGAGTAAAGAAATACCCCCTCGTGTTTCCCTTAAACTTCTGCCTCCTAACTCTCAAATCATGTCCTCTCGTTTGAATCTCCCCTACTGTCAATGGAAACAGCCTATTCACGTCAACTCTATCTATCCCTCTCAAAATTTTAAATACCTCGATCAAATCCCCCCTCAACCTTCTACGCTCCAATGAATAGAGACCTAACTCGTTCAACCTTTCTCTGTAACTTAAGTGCTGAAACCCAGGTAACATCCTAGTAAATCGTCTCTGCACTCTCTCTAATTTATTGATAAAATTCCTATAATTCGGTGACCAGAACTGTACACAATATTCCAAATTTGGCCTTACCAATGCCTTGTACAATTTTAACATTACATCCCAACTTCTGTACTCAATGCTCTGATTTATAAAGGCCAGCGTTCCAAAAGCCTTCTTCACCACCCTATCTACATGAGACTCCTCCTTCAGGGAACTATGCACTGTTATTCCTAGATCTCTCTGTTCCACTGCATTCCTCAATGCTCTACCATTTACCCTATATGTTCTATTTGGATTATTCCTGCCAAAATGTAGAACCTCACACTTCTCAGCATTAAACTCCATCTGCCAACGTTCAGCCCATTCTTCTAACCGGCATAAATCTCCCTGCAAGCTTTGAAAACCCAGCTCATTATCCACAACACCTCCTACCTTAGTATCATCGGCATACTTACTAATCCAATTTACCACCCCATCATCCAGATCATTTATGTATATTACAAACAACATTGGACCTAAAACAGATCCCGGAGGCACCCCGCTAGTCACCGGCCTCCATCCCGATAAACAATTATCCACCACTACTCTCTGGCATCTCCCATCTAGCCACTGCTGAATCCATTTTATTACTCCAGCATTAATACCTAACGACTGAACCTTCTTAACTAATCTTCCATGTGGAACTTTGTCAAAGGCCTTGCTGAAGTCCATATAGACTACCTCCACTGCCTTACCCTCGTCAACATTCCTCGTAACTTCTTCAAAAAATTCAATAAGGTTTGTCAAATATGACCTTCCACGCACAAATCCATGCTGGCTACTCCTAATCAGATCCTGTCTATCCAGATAATTATAAATACTATCTCTAAGAATACTTTCCATTAATTTACCCACTACTGATGTCAAACTGACAGGTCTATAATTGCTAGGCTTACTTCTAGAACCCTTTTTAAACAATGGAACGACATGAGCAATACACCAATCCTCTGGCACAATCCCCGTTTCTAATGACATCTGAAAGATCTCCGTCAGAGCTCCTGCTATCTCTACACAGACTTCCCTCAAGGTCCTGGGGAATATCCTGTCAGGACCTAGAGATTTATCCACTTCTAAATTTCTTAAAAGCTCCTGTACTTCCACCTCTTTAATTGTCATAGGTTCCATAACTTCCTTACTTGTTTCCCACACCTTACACAATTCAATATCCTTCTCCTTAGTGAATACCGAAGAGAAGAAATCGTTCAAAATCTCTCCCATCTCCCTCGGCTCCACACATAGCTGACCACCCTGATTCTCTAAGGGACCAATTTTATCCTTCACTATCCTCTTGCTTTTAATATAACTGTAGAAACCTTTCGGATTTACTTTCACCTTATTTGCCAAACCAACCTCGTATCTTCTTTTAGCTTTTCTAATCGTTTCGGTCCGAAACATTGTCACTACCTCCTCTCAGAGATGCTGTCTGGCCTGCTGAGTTCTGCCAGCATTTTGTGTTTTTATTTTTTTTTATATAAAAGTTGCAAAGTCTTGTTGCAGCTATTTAAAACTTTGGGGTTACTTTTGGAGTCCTGTGAGCAGTTTTGATCACCGAATTATAGAAAAGATGCAGGTCTTTGGAGAGTGTGAAAAAGAGATTCACTAGGATCATGCCTGGATTATAGAGCGTTATCAACACGGAGAGGTTGCACAATCTTGAATTGTTTTCTCTTGACTGTTGGAAGCTGAGGAGAGAATTGTGGGAAGTGTGTAAGCTAATGAGAGGCATAGATAGAGCAGAATATCAGACCCTTAGAGGTGCCTAGAACTCTGCTAGGGGAGGTGGAGACAGCCGATAGGATGTCAATGTTGAAGAGGTATCCAGACAGACACTTGAAAAGTCAAGGGAAAGAGAGATATAGTCTTATGCAGGCAGGATTATTTTAAATTGGCATCATGGTTATGACAGAGTCCATTCCTGTGCTGTACTGTTCTAGTTCTGTGCTCATTACTCGCAGAATCATACCATTTTAGTTTTACATCTGAATGCTGAATACAACATCTTCTGTCAGTCAAAATGGCTTTAATTTAAATCTACTTTGGAAGTATGTTTAGCAAGCAACTGAACTGTACCAGATGTTCTGAAGCTGAAGTCGACTATTTAAAAAGTGAACCCCTTGTTTCAATTTGCAGTGAACATTCTCTGTCCTGAAGTACGGTATGTTTAGCTTGTGCATTGTACTCAAGAGACAGGCAAGTATTCTATTACACTATTAAATTACATGCTTAAGACAGAGTGGAAATTATGAAAGATTAAAATGTGGACTATTCATCGTAAGAGTACCCTGCTTATTTCCTGCTCTAGAGGCTATGCTGTTCAAATATTTATACATTACCATGGGATGGTGATGATGGATAGCAAGCCATGTTGAAGGTCAGGTTGAGAGGACCTACCTTTCGGTTGCTTAAGATGTTTGCTGTTTATCACTTGAATAACTGGTTGCCACTTGCTGAGAACCAGCCAAAGCAGAAATATTCTTCACTCTGCGATATAACTGGAAGAATCTGCTTATTATTGGAAGTGTTAATGAAGGGTTATCTGATTCCGTGATGACTGGTCTCCAGAGTTTTTGCTGCTTCTGCTCCAAAACTTATCCATCAGTCTTACACCCTTGTGTTTTGACTTTTGTCAGTTCTTTTTCATTACTGTCTCATCAGCCTATGTCGATCCTCACTGGATTTAGCCCAAGGTTACAGGCATTATCTCATTGCTTTTCTCCCAAATAAGGACTTGTGATCCTTGTCTCAGCTGTGCTTTCTCACCCCCCCCCCCCCCCGAAGTCAGGTTGATTCAAACCAGTTTGAGCAATTCAGTTGCTGAGCTCAGGTTACCCTCATCCAGCGACATGCTCTTCTCATAAATCTGTGTTCTTTCTGACCATCAAGAAGTTGGTCAATTGATAAATTCATTGTAAAGCGAGAATAATTCCTTCTTGTAACTTCTCCAGCTATTAGGTTAACAGGAAAGTAATACACCTCACAGCAGACTTCCTTACACATTAGTCCTTGTGTATTTTCAATGCATTTGCCAGCTTCAAAGTGTAATTGGCCATGTAAAGCATATCCATCCGCTCCATGCAGCGTGAAAATTACTCACAAGGCTTGCTACACTCCCTCAGGCTCCCTCCAAAGACTGGTTGTGTTTCAACCACAATTTTATTTCTTTTCCCACTACAGTGCCTGCATTTTTACATTTTTACTCTCAGTTTGCTGTGATGTTTGTACAATGACACCATCTTCCATGCTTTAATTTTATTTTAGAAGTCGTTGGCAGGTGGAGCTTTGAGCCAGTTTTGCTGCTCCACGGTGGAAAAGCTGTTGCCTGGAGTTCTTGAGCAACCCTCAAAGGGGCAGGAGGAATTCAGCTGGTTAGCAGCATCTACGGAGGGAAGTGAAAAGTCGGCCTTTCAGGTCAAGACCCTTCATCAGGACTACAATCGGTGACCACTTTAGTGAAGTACCCTCCATACCTAATAAAGTGGCCAATGGGTGTGTGCTTGTGGTCGCCTGTTGCCATAGGCCATCTGCTTTAAGGTTTGTGGTGTGGTGCATTCAGAGGGGCTCTTCTGTCCCCTGCTGTTGCATGTGTGGTTATTTGACTTGCTGTCGCCTTCCTGTCAGCTTGAACCATTCTGGCCATTCTCCTCTGACCTCTCTCTATAAAAAGGCACTTTCACCCACAGAGCTACCGCGCACTGGACGAGTTTTGTTTTTCACACTGTTCCCTAGAAGCTCTGTAAGAAAATCCAGGATATCTGCAGCTTCTGAGATATCAAACCACCCAATATGACACCAACAATCATCGGCCAAGGTCACTTGGATCACGTTTCTTCCCCATTCTGATATCTGGACTTTACGATGACTGAAGTCTTGACCATTTCTGCATGCTTTTCTGAATTGAGATGCTCCCACATAATTGGCTGACAAGACATTTGCATTAACAAGCAGGTGTACAGCTGTACCTAATGAAGTAGCTGATGAGCGTAGAAAGAGAGAAGCTAGCAAACATACAAAAATAAAATGTCAGAAAGGTGTAAAGCAAGATCTGGTGGGTATTAGCTTGATGCAAGTGAGGGAGGAAAGAAATTTAGAGGAGAATGGTGGATGTGACAATGACAGGACTGCCTTCTTCCCCACTTTGTCACTCTACCAATCACCTCTCAGCTTTCTGCATCATTTCCACTCTCCCCACTCTCCCCCATTGCTCCAGATGTATGCAGATTTTGCAGTCTCTTGCACCTGGAGTTCTTCCTGTTTGCCTTTGACCTGACTCATGTATCCTGTACAAAATGAACTTACTGAATATACCATGCCATGCGAATTTTGATTGAGTTTTCTCGAAATTTACACTGCTCTTAAAGATAAGATGTTTTTTCTGACTTTGGTTTTACTCGTAGCATCCTCACCACTAACTGCAATGTGTATGGAGTTGGACCACAGATACTTTTGGAGTACTGTTAAATTGTACTTAATTTGCATCACTACAGAGACAAACATCTTTCTGCTTCTCTCTTTGAAGAAGATTGTGTGTCAATGCTTTTCACAGTTATATACAGTTATTATACAGATCCAGTCTGCTTACTGGGTTATTGAGTTGATTTGACCTTCTCAGATATGTATTTCTGCCAAGAAAAAGTTAACTATGCTGTTGAAAAGATACTGATTGGTGAAAAAGTTGTTTACTTAGCATAATGTGTTTCTTGGGTTTACGTCACAATTAAGGGAATTTTGGATTTGCTCCCTGCAGTTAATTTACATAATATGTAAATTGTTACAATATAATAAATTACTCTTCTGAGTTCATGAGAATGCCTATTTATGTTTCTGCACAGCTTTGTGACCTTTTGGGGGGAAGTTTCTGACCAATTAAATATTACTGATAGATTAACATTTAAAAATGTAAGTATGTGTCCCCAATACGTTTTTACAGTATTCTTCTTGAAGAAGTTTGTACTGAAGATACTGTATAATGTTGTTCACTAAAGGAAAAAAGGTCATATTGGGTTGAGAAGTGGCAGATGGAATTCAATCTAGAAAAGTCTGAAGTAATACGCTTTAGACAGACAAATTTGAAGATTCATCAGGGCAAGTCCACATCTCTGTTTTAGTTTCACACCATCACAATACTTCAACTTTCAGAAACATCGGTATGAAGGATACTTCCCACTCTCAATTAATTCTCTTGCAGGGGCATCATGTGTATATCCAGATGCTTTTTCAATGTCACCACTCTTTTGGATAGTGAGTTTGAGACCTTCACCAGGAGAATCCTGCAACAAGCTACAGTAATTTGACAGTCATAAAATTAAAAATTAAATTTAAGAATGCTTTTTAAAAGTATCTTACTTTTGTTTTGTGGGAGTGGGTGTAGTTTGATGAAATAACCAATAAGGAACTAATCACAAAAATAAGCATTTTAATCATATCACGTTGTACCCACCTCTGAATGGTCTAAATTTAAATTACTGAAATAATTTTTTAAAATACACATTGGTTAGCACCCATTTGTCTCGAAGGACAATAGGTGATGATAATCATCATCACAAGCCTGGGCAGAAGGTATGGAGGTCCTGAGAAGCCCAGTCATCCAGATCCCCCTCTCGGCATCACCGATATAATCCAAAGGAAAGCTTATGAAGCAATATACTTGGCACCAGCTTGGCTGCAGGAACTGCCGGAAGGAGGTTCAGTGATGTCCAGCCGCCTTAGGGGCTCCACTCCAGATTTGCTGTCTGGGTTTACTCCCATAGCCTTTGTCCCTCCCAAGGCTGCCCACAGGGCAATGGGGCTATTCACCCATAATTGGGGTAACATTGAATAAACATTCAATATCACATTTAAGAGAATTTACTTGAACAATAAGAGACATTCTACCACTTATTGCAAAGAGCAAAGTTGATCTCAGAGTCTCACTGAGAGCCTGCATCTCAACACTCATAACAGACCCTTCACATTTTCCCAAGTGATGGCTGGTCCATGCTGATGTATTTTGGGGATGGAAGGTGCAAGTGGTCTATTCTGGAGATAGTGCCTAATTCTACCTAGGTTTTTAGAATGAAAATAAAAGATACTATGTAAATGAATGAACAGTCCAGATAAAATTGTTAGAGACTGCAAAACAGTAATCAGTTATTTGTAAAAGATCAGAGAAAAATTACACAACATATAGAACAGTACAGCACAGTACAGGCCATACGGCCCACAATGTTGTGCTGACCCTTAAACCCTGCCTCCCATATATCCCCCCCACCTTAAATTCCTCCATATACCTGTCTAGTAGACTCTTAAATTTCACTAAAGAAATTATTCAAGACTAAAATGCCTCCAAATCAGTGCAGTTAACAGAATTTTCTGACCATGAACTTCATAAGGATCAAAACTGCCCAGAAACTGACCTGAAGGAGACACTTAATACTTATGATTAGAAGTATTTAGCATTTAGAGGCTCAATTTCTTATCACTGCACCTTCCCGCCACCTGTAAGCTACAAGTTAGACTTGCCAAACAAGCTACAGCAGTAGGTCATGATACCTCAACACTGTCTCAAGGGCAACGATGGCAGCTCAGGTCTTTTTACCCGGTTCATATGATCTCATTATTTTAAATTTCTGAAATGCCTATCTGAATTTGTCTATGAATTGTATTCAGATGAATGGCACTTTCCCACACTTGATTAGTGATCTTGCAGGTTGTGGCAAATCATATGTACAGTGCATCAGGATACCTTTCCAGTATGTATAGGTCACCACATGCTGATCAGATGAAGGTTGGAGGTGCCATGGATAGTGAAGGAGGTTGTCGTAGGTTTCAGTGGAACGTTGATAGGAGGCAGAGCTGTGCTGAGAAATGGCAGACGGAGTTCAATCCAGAAAAGTGTGAAGTAATGCATACGCTTTGGAAGGTCAAGCTTGAAGGTAGAATGCAAGGTTAATGACAGGATTCTTCGTAGCATGGAGAAACAGAAGCTCCATAGGTCCCTTAAAGTTGCCTTACAAGTTGATACGGTTGTTAGGAGGGTAATGGTATGTTGGCCTTCATAAGTTAGGGTATTGAGTTCAAGAGAGGCGAGGTGATCTTGCAGCTTCATAAAACTCTAGTTACACCACATTTGGAGTATTAGATTGTGAGGACACTCCATCCTCGTTTATTGTCATTTAGTAATGCATGCGTTAAGAAATGATACAATGTTCCTCCAGTATGATATCACAAAAACACAAGACAGACCAAGACTTACAAAAACCATATAATTATAACATATAGTTACAATAGTGCAAAGCAATGCCATAATTTGATAAGGGCAGACCATGGACACGGTAAAAGAAAGTCTCAAAGTCCTCGATAGGCTATCATCTCATGTAGGCAGTAGAAGGAAGAACTCTTCCTGCCATGAACCTCCAGCACCGCAAAGCTTCCCAATGCAGTTTCTGGAAGCATCCGACCACAGCCAACTCTGAGTCCGTCTGAAAAACTTCAAGCCTCCGACCAGCCCTCCGACACCAAGCACCATCTCTGCCGAGCACTTCGACCTTGGCCCCGGCCGCCAAGCAACAGACAAAGCCGAGGATTCAGGGCCTTCCCCACCGGAGTTTTCTCGATCGCAGAGTAGCAGTGGCAGCGAAACAGGCATTTCAGAAGTTTCACCGGATGTTCCTCCGTGCTTCTAACGTCCGTCTCCATCAAATCAGGATTGTACACGGCATCCTACTTACAGATAACAGATATTCATTCCTGGAGTGGCCACCCGCACTGCTGTCGCACCACCATTTTCTCTGTACGAACTGAGAAACTGTACGAACTATTATGTTCCGTTCTGGTCACTTTGTAATAGGAAAGGTGTGGAAGGTTCAGAGATGGTGCAGAGGAGATTTACCAGAATGCCGTCTGGATTAGAGAGCGTGTCTTATGAGGAAAGATAGCAAAGTAGGGCTTTTCTCTTTGGAGTGAAGCAGAACCAGAGGTGATTTGAAAGAGTTGTTTATGATGATAAGAGGCATAGATAAAGTGGACAGCCAGCAGCTTTTAATATGAAAGGGTAGAATTTTAAAGTGATTGGAGGGAAGTATAAGGGGGATGTCAGAGATAGTTTCTATTTAATTTTAAAAACTCTTATTACAAATTCAGTCTGGTGACTGGGTTACTGAATTGCTTTGACCACCTCAGCTATACATATCTGGCATGCACTGCCAGAGGTACTAGCAGAAGCAGATACTGTACATTTGGGACATTTAAGAGTAATGTAAATAGACATATGGGTGAAGGAAAGCTGGAGAGTTATGTGGGAGAAAAGTTTTAGATTGATCTTGGAAGAGTGTAAAACATTGGCACAGTATCAAGGTGGAAGGGAAAAATAACACAATGAACTAATGCAAATAGTACAAAAGCCTATAAAGAATTAGAATAATTCAATAAAAAGCCTATAATTCATTATAATTAGAATAATGAAGTTCTTTTGAACGGTTTTCCTTCTTCCTAATCTTTCAGTATCTTTCTGGGCACAAATCACTAAGAACCTGTGACTATGCTAGATTCCTCCATTTGTTCCAGAAACCACCCCACCCCATATATCAAAGGCATGTATGTTAGTAGATAATTTGACCATCGTGAATAGCTCCTTTATGTGAGTGGTAGAATCTGGGGGAGAATAGGAGACTGTGGAGAAAATAAAAAATAGTATTAGCATGGGATTAATGTAAGTGGTTGGTGGTTGGCACCCACTCATGAGGTGACTGTTTCTGTGCTCGATGATTCCTATGACCTATGGCTGCAACAAAGATTATGAGTATCCTTCCTGACAGTGGTGGCAGTTGACATAATCTTGAACAGCTCTGAGCAAAGTGCCCTCCATGTGACCTCCACCATCTTGAAATAAGTAGCAATTCTCTGGCAAGACAGAAACAGTTTAGGCAGCATCTGTGAAAAGACAACCAGAATTAACATTTTTGGTGGAACTGAGAAAGGAGAGAAAATGAGTCAATGTAAGGATTGATCATTTGGGGCAGAAATGTGCTATGCTGACCTATTCTTCTTTGTCTAACTTGCTTTCTGTCTTTCCCAGTTCTGACGAAGGTCTTCGACCTGAACCATTAATTTCTTTCCCCACAGATAGTCTCTGACCTACTGAGTATTGCCAGCATTTCTGTTCTTATTTGAGATTTCTAGTATCTGGTAATTTTTGATTTCAGTCTAATTCAGGCTAATTGATTGGCACCCCACTGAAATAGTGGAGGCTTCACCAAGAATATGAATGTCTGCTTTTGTGCTCAGTTGTCTGGATAGAGTCTAGAAGAATTTGATGAGAATATGGGAAGAATAAAAAATGGAATTAATGTAGATTAGTGGGAAGGATAGCTGATTATCAGTGACAACTCACATGTTTCTATGGTCCATGACTCTGTGACTCTAGAAGGTTTGTTTCAGCAAGGGAGCGTTATTCCATATTCTTGCATTGGGAGTTTGTCAGGCACACATCTCCCACTCTTCACCCAGCTATCAGGAGTCACCAGCCTCTCACTTCCAATTCATCGTCTACAGCCTATTTAAACCCAGCTCTCAGCCACATTGCTTGTTCACCATCAAACCAGCCAAATTCAACCGGTTGCTCATAGCCTTCAGTTACTTTCCTGCCTTTCATGTCCATTCTCTCTCGTTTTGTGGCCCCCTTGTGACTTGTGATTTTACAGTTTAATTTTAAAGTGATATCTCACCGCAAAATCATCTCCGCTGCTCTGCATTTGGGTCAAGCTTCCCCTCCCCTGCATCTCCTGACCCGATGAGTGAACTATCAATTGACCCAGCACAGTTTGCTTGCCTAAAGGCAGTTGACCACTGACGCAAGTGCACAATCCAAATCCAGAAGCAGCAGGAATGACCATCTGTTCGCCACTCTCAACCAACTCTCCATCTGATTACAGCAAACCCCACACCAGTCAACCTTCTTCAAACCCTCAGATTCCAGTGCCTGAACACTTCAATGGATTCCCAATCTGATGCCACAGCTTCCTATCCCAGTCCATCTAACACTTCAAGATCCAGCCATTTCTGTATTCCATGGATTAGGCCAAGATAGACTTCATCGTTTCCCTCTTGACTGGGTGAGCTCTCTCTTGCGCCACTGCCAACTGGGACAATAAAACCACCATCTGCAATAAAGATGAGGAATTCACCATGAGGAGATGCGCCAGGTTTTCGACCATCCAGGAAGTGGAAGGGAGGCAGTGGATTGGATACTTCACCTGCCTCAAGGCTCCCATTCGGTGCTGGATAATGCCCTGAAATTCAGGACCCTCGAGCAGCGTGCAGCTGGAATGCAGAGTGCTGCTGGCCCCTTACCATCACAGCCTTTTAGATCGTCTGAAAGACGAGCAGCACAATGACCTCGAAAGCATCACTTTGGCCTTCCGTGTGGACAAGCGTCTTATGGAATGGCCCTCCAAATCACCAGCCAAAACCCCAGTTACATTCCCACAACTATTTCAGGCATAGGACCCTGATCAGCAAGGCCTCCAGAATACATACAGTTACAGAGCACTCCTTTAATCCTCCCTGAGCGTGAGCATCGGTGGAGAAGCACACATGTTCAACTTGTATAGCACCAAAATGGAGTAAGAAACAGGGAGCTTTTGTTGTTGTTCAGTCGTTAAATCAAATCTGACTCTTCCTGACCTCATGGACTCCTGCACACCAAGCCTTCTTGTTGGAAACTGCCTCTCTAAGATCCCCCAAGGTCATACACATTGTCCGAGTAATATTATCTATCCATTGTAGCCACTGTCATCCTCTCCTTCTTTTGAGGGCCTTCTCCAAGGAATCCTGTCTTCTCACGATGTAGCCAAAATATTTGAGCTTTTGTCTCATAGTCAAGCCTCCTAGTGAGCAGTCTGGCTGTATTTCTTCAAGTATCGACTTGTTGGTTCTTCTTGTTGTCCAACGAACTCTTAACACTTTCCTCCAGCATCCAAGTTCAAAGGCGTCTATTCTTTTGTATTCAGCCTCACTAATAGTCCATCTCTCACAGCCATACATCACAACTGGAAGTACCATAGACTTGACTATACAGATCTTCGTAGACAATATTATGTCTCTGGTCTTCAATATTTTATGTAAATTGCTGCCCTCCCCAGAAGTAAGCTCCATTTAATTTTGTGGCAGAGGGCCCACTCACCATTAAATGGGCCTTGCAGGAATGGAGACATTGGCTGATGAGGGGGGGTGGAGTTTCAAGATGGCGACGTAAGCATCTGCCTTTTAGGCGCTCTTTATTTTTTTAACTATAATCACCCTTTAATTAGATCTTTTCGAACTTAATCATATGAGTTGCTACCTTTGATTGACCCTTTTTTCCTAAAATAATAGTTGATCTAATCTTGTCAAACCTAAAATGGCTACAAGTAAGAAATCGGCTAAGGATCCTATATCCATCGACGCAATTTCTGGTCTTTTGGACATTAAACTGGATGTTAAATTTGCGGGTATGGAAGGTAAATTGGACAATAAACTGGATGCTAAATTTGCGGGTCTGGAAGGCAGACTAGAAGGTAAATTGGACAGTAAACTGTTAAGTTTGGAAAGGAGGATTACTACGAAAATATCCGATTTTGAAGGAGTTGTTAAATCGCTTGAAACTAAGTTTCAGTCGCAGGCGTTAGTGGTTCAGCAGCTTGGAAATAAGATCACGACTCTTGAACAATCAATTTGTGAAAAAGCACGTACAATTGAAGTGTTAGAGAAGAAGATAGAGTCGACTGCTAAAACTTTAGATCAGTATAAGTTTAAAATTACTGATCTTGAAAATCGTTCTCGCAGACAGAATTTGCGCATCATCGGAATTCCTGAAAAAGTTGAGTCCGGTGATTTAACTGAATTTTTCTCTAAATTACTGTGGGAAATTTTCGGTGGTGAAGGTTTGAAAAATGAACCTGTTATCGACCGCGCTCACAGAGTTGCGAGGCTTTCGTCTGTGTCTGATAAACCACGAGCGGTGATTGTTCGCCTTCATTATCCTCGTGAGAAAGAGCTTCTAATTCGGTTAGCTCGTAAAAAAGGTATGATCTCCTACAAAAATTACTCATTTCGAATTGTTGAGGACTATTCGTATGAAGTAATGAAAGCCAGGATCGCTTTTAAACCAGTGATGGCAGAGATTCATTCGATTGGATTTAAACAAGCTTTAATGTATCCAGCGAAGCTTAGAATGGTGCTGCCCGACAACAGTCTACACTTTTTTAACACTCCTGAAGAAGCGAAGAAATTTGTTGAAGAATATCGATCCTCTAGTGCAACTTGAACTATGAGTTACATTGAAGATTTTTTTTTTGGAGAGAGGATGCCATTTCATTTTAAGTTTTAACCCTGGAAGTTGGGTTATAACTTTTTATTTTGAACTATGGGTCTGGGTCTTTTTTTTTTACTATTATTATTGCTTATAGATGCTGTTTTAATTTTTATAATATCCTTTTTTATACACGTTTGTATTTTGTAATAATGAATTATTTTTTCAAAATGTCGTTTCTTCTTCCCATAAGTCTTTACTTTTTATAAGCGTTTATTTGCTTGCCTGTATTTAGAAATGGAACAAAGGTTTTGAATTCTTTTTTTTTAGTCTTTTTTTTATATATGTTGTAGTGTCTATTAAATCTTTTTTTTTAAAAAAAATTCTATTTTGATAACTTTTTTTTTACTAAATTTTCTTATTAGATTGCTGAATTTATATTCATATTTTGTAATATGGCTTTCTCAAAATGTCGTTTCTTCTTCCCATAAGTCTTGGCTTGTGAAACGTCATCTTTGTATCTGAATATGGAATTTTTTTTTTAAAGGTGTATCACATTTTTAAACTTTAATGTTCATTTTTTTTATTAATGATTTTTCTGGTTTTATTATTTTAGTTTTTTTTTTACTTGTCTGATATGTGTGTGTATGTGTATGTATATATATATATATGTAGGTATATATATATATATATTTTTTTTTTGCAACTCTATATTTTAATTAGGGTGTTATATAGTTTTTTCTTAAAAAAATTTTCTTATGGAGCTGCCATCTTGAAATGGGGGTAATATTAGTATTAGTTTATGCGCCTGCCGCTTGGCTTTCTTTCAAAGGGTGGGGGGAGGGGGGAGGGATCTTTTTTCATGCTTTTGCTTTTTATTTTTTTGCTTTTAGTTTATGGGCTGACTTTAAATTGTTAATATTGTTGAGGTGTCAGGATCTCCGGTTGCTCCTGAATCAATTTTCCTTCTTCCTAAATTGTGGGTTATGTGTCTTTTTAACCTTTTATGATACACACAATTAATATTGGTATGATGGATAAATCTATTAACTTTATCTCGTGGAATACTAATGGTTTAAATCATCCGATTAAACATAAAAAAATATTTAAAGTATTCCATAGATTGAACGCTAATATTATTTTTGCACAGGAGACCCATATTAGGAGGGAGGATAATCAACGTTTTTTTAGGTTCTGGAAAGGACAACAATTTCACGCAAATTGTACCGCTAAAATTAGGGGTGTGTCTATTTTTATAGACGCCTCAATTTCGTTTACACATTATGAAATTATTTCTGATCCACAGGGTAGATTTTTGTTGATAACTGGTTCACTTTTTAATCGGAAAGTTGTTTTAGTTAATATTTATGCTCCAAACTTTGATTGTCCTGAATTTTTTAAACGTTTATTTACTTCTCTTCCTAATTTGAATGAATATATGTTGATTATGGGTGGAGACTTTAATTGTTGTTTGAATCCTTCGATGGATAGATCTAAACCTATTCGAACTCTTCCGAATAGATCAGCTTTACTTATTAATTCTTTTATGGTTGATTCTGGAATTACTGAAATATGGCGGTTTTTGAACCCTAAAGATAAAGAATTTTCATTTTTTTCACATGTATATCATAGTTATTCTAGAATTGATTATTTCCTTATTGATCATCGTTTATTAACAGATGTTATTGATTGTAAATATGATTCTATTGCTATTTCGGATCATGCGCCTTTGAAGTTATCTATTAAGATTCCGGACTCTTCTATCAATACTAGATCTTGGAGACTTAATGCTACTTTGCTTCAAGATCCAGAATTTATTACCTTCATAAAACAACAAATTGACTTATTTTTTTCAACAAACTATAATGAAGAGATTGACAAAGGAATACTTTGGGACTCTTTCAAGGCTTTTATTCATGGACAAATTATTTCATATTCCGCTGGTAAAAGAAAACAAAGATATTCAGATATAGCTTTATTGGTGGATAAAATTAAAGAAATTGATAAGATTTATTCCGTTACTCCTACCAAAGAACTTTATAAGAAGAGAGTTGAGCTTCAAATGGAACATAGTTTATTATTATCTTCTTCAATTGAGAATCAATTAATTAAGACTAGGGCTCAATTTTATATTCATAGTGATCGAACTGGTAAATTGTTAGCTAATCAATTAAAAGCTATTTCGACTAAGTGACAAATTATTAAAATTCGTAAACAAGACGGTAATTTAACTACTGATTATAAAGAAATCAATAACACTTTTCAAGATTTTTATAAATCTTTATATCAATCAGAATTTGACGGTGACCGGTTTACGATGGATAATTTTTTTAATAACTTGAATATCCCTAAACTGATAGATGAAGATTGTAGCTTGCTTGATGCTCCTATTTCTATGGATGAAATAAGAGAGGCTATCTCATCAATGAATTCAGGGAAAGCTCCTGGTCCTGATGGTTTTATTGTAGAATTTTTTAAAACTTTTTCTTTATTGCTTTCTCCTTGGCTATGTGAAATCTTTAATGATGCGTTTGTTAAGAAGAGATTACCTCAATCGTTTTATGAAGCTACTATCTCTCTAATTCTTAAAAAAGATAAAGATCCTACTTTATGTGCATCTTATCGCCCTATATCATTATTAAATGTAGACTCTAAGATTCTTACAAAAATTTTAGCCATTAGATTAGAAAAGGTATTACCACAGATTATTTCAGAAGATCAAACTGGTTTTATTAGGAATCGGTATTCCTTTTTTAATATTAGAAAATTGATTAACATAATTTATACTTCATCACCTACAACCCCAGAATGTGTTATCTCATTAGATGCTGAAAAAGCCTTTGATAGAGTTGAATGGACATATTTATTTAATGCATTGAGAAACTTTAATTTTAGTCCTAATTTTATATCATGGATTAAATTAATATATTATAAACCTGTTGCTTCTGTTCTTACAAATAATTATAGATCCTCTTTTTTTCAATTATCTCGTGGTACGAGACAAGGTTGTCCTTTAAGTCTTTTATTATTTAATATTGCATTAGAACCTTTAGCTATTGCTATTCGTGAGTCTCCTAATATTTTTGGTATTACCCGTAATGAGAAGTTATACAAATTATCGCTTTATGCTGATGATTTGTTGTTATATATTTCTAATCCTAGTAGGTCTATTCCTGCTATTTTATCCTTGTTGGCTCAATTTGGTAGCTTTTCTGGTTATAAGTTAAACTTAGATAAGAGTGAGTTATTCCCTTTAAACGCGCAAACTTTATTGAGTGATAGGATGCCATTTAAAGTTGTTACTGATAACTTTATCTATTTAGGTATAAAAATCACCAAGAAATATAAAGATTTATTTGGACTGAATTTTTTACCTATGCTTCATCAAATTCAGCAACTTACTACAAGATGGTCTCCCTTATTTTTATCATTAGTTGGTCGGATTAATGCTATTAAAATGATGATTTTACCGAAATTTTTATATTTATTCCAAGCTTTACCAATTTTTATTCCTAAATCTTTTTTTGATAATATTGATTCAAAAATTTCCTCATTTGTGTGGCAAAATAAAAATCCTAGGTTAAGCAAAAGGCAATTACAAAAGTCTAAAAAAGATGGTGGTCTAGCTTTACCTAACTTTAGATTTTATTATTGGGCGAATAATATTCGTAACCTAATGTACTGGAAACTAGATTTGGATTCACCTGTGTGCCCACAGTGGGTAAATTTGGAATGTAGTGAGGTTAAGGGATATTCTATATTTTCCGTTCTTGGTTCTTTTCTTCCTATTGATTTAGCCAAATTCAATAAACAGATATCTAACCCTGTTGTTAAACATACACTACGAATTTGGTTTCAATTTCGCAAATTCTTTAATCTGAAAAACTTTGCTCTGGACAGCCCTATTTTATGTAATTTTTTTTTTTAAACCTTCATTGACAGATCAAGCTTTTAGTATATGGAAAAGGAAAGGTATAAAATGTTTTCGTGATCTTTTTTTTGAAGGTACTTTGATGTCTTTTGATCAACTATCCAACAAATTTGAATTACCTAAATCTAATTTTTTTAGATACTTACAAATTAGAAATTTCTTACATAAAATTCTTTCATCTTTTCCTAATTCAACTCCATCGGATTTTTCAGATTTGATTTTTACTTTTAATCCTTGTCAGAAGGGATTAGTAGCTTTTATTTATAACATGATTATGAAGATACAGCCAGAAATATCGGATAGAATTAGACAAGAATGGGAAAAAGAACTTCGATGTAATATATCAACAGATAAATGGGAAAAAATTTTACAAATGGTTAATTCCTCCTCTATTTGTGCTAAACATGCTTTAATACAATTTAAAATTGTACATAGAGCTTATATGTCTAAAGATAAGCTTGCCCGATTTTATTTGCATATTAATCCTCAATGTGACAGATGTCACTTAGAAGTGGCTTCATTGACTCACATGTTTTGGACATGTCCCACTTTACATAACTATTGGAAGGACATTTTTGATGTCATTTCCTCAGTATGGAATATCGATTTACAACCCCATTTTATTACTGCAATTTTCGGTATACCAAATGAAGATGGCAATCAGCTTTCCCCTTCAATCAGACGAATGATTGCCTTTGTAACATTAATGGCCAGAAGGTCTATATTACAAAACTGGAAAGAAGTAAATCCTCCTACTACATTTCAGTGGTTCTCCCAAACTATTTCTTATTTGAGTTTGGAAAAAATCAGAAGCACTATCTTTGATTCTTCAATTAAATTTGAAGAAACCTGGGGACCATTTATTCGACACTTTCATATGAATTAATTTGGCCTATTTCAGATCCTTTTCTCTACTTATCCTTGTTCAGGTATGGAGTTCCGGAGTTCTTTTCTTGACACCTTCATATATTTATAAAGTACTATTATTGCCCATGTTAGTTATAGTTTAGTATTTTTTTTTCAATATATATTTTTTCTCATATATAATCTCAATTTTTTTTTCTTTTTTTGATGATTATTTTTGTTTTTTTTTCATATATATTTATATAGACTTGATTGATTTATGTACCTTTTGTTGATGGATGTTTTAATAGAATATTATTATCCTATTATTAATGTAATCTCAAGTTTATTGAATCTGTAATCTATTCATTATTATGTGTTGTTTTTTTATATATGAAATTTAATAAAAAGATTGAAAAAGGAAAAAAAGGCTGATGGGGAGAGATGAGCTCTTCCTGATATGGGCTGACCAGCAGAACCTCATACCCATTCAGCAGAACTGCCAACTCAACCTACATCAGACTCGCTGGACCCTTTTCTTCAAGCAACTCAACTTTACTACCCCCTACCAACCCGGTTCCAAGAGCACCAAGGCAGACACACTGTCTCAACAGACTGACTCAGTTGAAAAGGCGACCGTTTGTTAGCCCATCACTTCATCCTGGTAAATCCTCACCCCAGTCATCTAGGATCTTGAGAACTAGATCCACCAGGCCCTGCGGCACAAACCTGCTCTGGCTGACATACCTGTCAACCGCATGCATGAGCTGGCAGCCATGTCAGTGTGTCCACTCCTCAGCTCTCACCAGCCATTTCTGCAAAGCTAGTTCTGGTGGCCCACAGTACAGAGGCCTGAGCTCAACTCACTTACTTGGAAGCAAAAAAGTAAATGTAACCACAGCAATAATGTGTGAGTGTGAATGTGGCCATTGGGGATCAGGGAGATGGGATGTGAGCAGAAGAACATTAGACATTTACTCGTGGTTGTACAAAAAATAACAGGAGAGGATATTATAGCAGTTGGCAGCAGGACCAATGTGATGACTTGTTAATGAAAGGAAATGCCAATGTTGATACATATAATGAACTTAACCTCAATGTTCAAAAGATCAAAGTACATTTACTAACAAAGTACATATGCTATGCATCGCCATATACAACCCTGAGATTGGTTTTCTTGTGTACATACTCAGTAAATCCAAGAACCATAATAGCAACACTGAAACAACAGGGCAGACAACAAACTTTGTAAATAGAAAATAAAAAATAATAATAAATAAATAAGCTATAAATATCTAGAACATGTCCTTGGAGGTGAGTCCATAGGCTGTGGGAACGTTTCAGTGATGGGGCAAGTGAAGTTGAGTGCAGTTATCCCCACCGATTCAAGAGCCTGATAGTTGAGGGGTAATAACTGGTCCTGAACTTGGTAATGTGAGTCCTGAGGCTTCTGTACTTTCTTCCCGATGGCAGCAGCGAGAAGAGAGCATGACCCAGGTGGTGGGGGTCCCTGATGATGGTTGCTGCTCTCCTTCCTGTGACAGAGCTCCATGTAGATGTGCTCAATGGTGGGGCAGCCTTTACCCATGATTGACTGAGCTGTATCCATGACTTTTTGTAACCTCACTGTAAGGTTTGAACTATTTCTTTAATACCATGCTTTGGTTATTATTATTTAAGCACAAATTATATTACACTACAAAAAAACTTAATTACGTTCTATTTACTGGGTAATGAAGATGGCTCCCTCGTGTAGAGCTGTTTCAGAAACAGCAGTAATTACTGAGATGAAACTTTTGAACTGCTGACACTTGAACTCAGTCGTTATCCGTTAAAGGCACACTCACGTAACACCATCAGCTTCTGTAGCATGTGTTTATTTTTATATGGTTGCACAGGTGATCCCTGGGGGCACAGAGTCTCCTGGATTTAGTGACAAGACCTGACAAGATCATCCCACTTGCAGGAGGGATGTGATTGTTTGAAGGCTCACAGGGAGTATTTAGTGCAGCAGGCAACCCAGGCAGTAAATTGCCAAGGAGATTGATGTTATAAACAATATTGCTTGCACAATGACCAATGGAACAAAAAGTATCATTATTGCAAAAGATTGGAAAACATGTTCTCACAAACTGAAATGATCATTATCTGTGTTGATCTTATCTTCACCTTGATTCCTACTCTACCAATGCCATTCTTTACACTACACTCACCCTCCTACTCACAAACTACTAAAAAATGTTAATGTTAGAGTTGGAAGTATGCTTCATGGTTAACTCATCATGGTGCACAGACGTGACAATTCTGTCTCAGTCCTGCTTACTTGACCTGGAACATTCAGTGGTCAAGTGTCATCCATTCAATCTGCTGAGGCGGTTTTCTGCCATCATCCTGGTAGTGGTGTACATTCCTCCTCAGGCAGGCGCTGCAGGAGCTGAGCACCATGAAACAGTGGACCCTAAAGCTTTCCTCGTCATTGCAGGGGATCTCAACCAGGCCAGTCTGAAGTCTCTGAACAACTACCACCAACATGGAACAAGAGAAGACAGCACAGCTGACCACTATTAAACCACCATCAAGAAGACTTGCCGTAGTGTCCCACAACCGGACTTTGGGAACTCTGATCACCTGGCTGCTCTTCCACTCCTAGCATATATGCAGAGATTGAAGAACTGAGCGCCAGTGAGGAGGACCAAGAAGACATGGCCACAAGCTGGAGTAGTGCTTACAGGACTGCTTTGTGTCCATGGACTGCATGATAGATACTCAGGGATTCAGCTTTGGATCTGAATGAATACGCCACAGTTATCGCTGACTTCATCAAAACCCGCGTGGATGATTGTGCACCTTCGAGAACATACCAGACATAACCAACTCAAACACCGTGGATGGACCAGGAGATTCATGGTCTGCTGAGGGCTAGATCTGTGGCTTTCAAGACCGGTGATCCAGAACCTTACATGATGTCCAGTTACAATCTAAGGAAAGCTATTTTAAGAGCAAAAAAACCCAATTCTGATCGGTTAGAGATGGAATCAGATGAATGTCAGCTCTGGCAAGCCATTACCTCCTACAAGACGAAATCTAACATTATGAGTGGCTTGATGCTTCACTCCCGGGTGAGCTAAATGGCTCTTATGCACGCTTCAAAAGGCAGAATAAAGCTACTCCTGTGTGAACCCCTGCAACATCTGGTGAGCCCGTAATCCCTGTCTTGGAGGCTGATGTCAGAACATCTTTCATGAGGGTGAACTTTCACCAGGCGTCAGGTACCGATGGTGTCCCTGGTAGGTACTGTAAACCGGCGACAACTAACTGGCTGGAGTTTCTCACTGCTGCAGTCAGAGGTTCCCTCTTGCTTCGAAAGGGAGACAATAATACCAGTATCCTAGCAGAGCTGGGTTTGGTGCCTGAATATCTATTGCCCAGTTGCACTCACAACTACTTTGACAAAATAATATGAGAGGCTGGTCATAGCCAAAATAAACTCTTGCCTAAGCAAGGACCTGGAACTGCTGTAATCTGCCTATCATCACAATTAATCTACAGTGGATGCAAACTCACTAGCTCTCCACTCAGCCTTGGATTACCTGGACAGTAGTAATACTTGTCCCAATCTATTGTGTACTGATTACAGCTGAGCATCAAACACCATCATACTCTCAATACTAGTCAACAAACTCCAAAACCTGGGCCTCTGTACTTCCATCTTGAACTGGATTTTTGACTTCCTCATCTGGAGACTACATTCAGTGCAGATCGGAAATAACATCTCCACCTTGCTGACAATCAACACTGATGCAGCTCAAGTATGCATGCTTAGCTCACTGCCCCACTCTCTCTGCAACCATGACTGTGAAGTTAGGTACAGCTTAAGTACCATCGATAAATGTATCATTGACAAAACTATAGTTGCAGAATTCCAGACGGTGATGAGGAGGTGTAAAGGAGAGAGATAGGGCAGCTGGTTGAGTGGTGTTGAAATAACAACCTTACTCTCAACGTCAGTAAGACCAAGGAATTGATTGTGGATTTCAAGAAGGGGAAGTCGAAGGAATGCACACCAGTTCTTATTGAGGATTCAGCAGTGGAAAGGGTGAGCAGCTTCAAGTTCCTGAGTGACAACATTTCTGAAGATCTATCCTGTGCCGGACATATTGATGCAAAAGC
This sequence comes from Hypanus sabinus, assembly GCF_030144855.1. Lineage (NCBI taxonomy): Eukaryota > Metazoa > Chordata > Chondrichthyes > Myliobatiformes > Dasyatidae > Hypanus > Hypanus sabinus. The sequence goes on along the minus strand of NC_082716.1, from coordinate 39,118,517 downwards.
AAAGAAGGCGTAACAGTGGCTATATTTCATGAGGAGTTTGAGGAGAATTGGGACGCCACCAAAGACTTGAAAATTTCTACAGATGCACCGTGGAGAGCATTATAATTGATTGCATCACTGACTGTTATGGAGGGGTCACTGCACGGGATGAGAAAAAGCTGCAGTAAGTTATAAACTCAGCCAGCTCTTCCATTGGCAGTAGTCTCCCTAGCACTGAGGAATCTTCAAAAGGCGATGCCTTAAAAAGATTGCATCTGTCATTAGGGATCCACATCACCCAGGACAGGCTCTCTTCTCATTCCTGACATCAAGAGGAGGTACAGGAGCTTGAAGACACACACTCGACATTTCAGGAACAGATTTTTCCCACCGCCATCAGATTTCTGAAGGAACAATGAGGCTGAGAACACAACCACACTATCTTCTTTTTATCCTCTTTTTGCACTACTTATTTAATTTAATTACAGATATACACCTATTCCTTATTGTAGTTGATATATTTTAACTATGTATTGCATGTACTGTTGTTGCAAAACATATGTTTGATATCACATGCCAGTGATATTAAACCAGATTCTGAACTTAACTGCTTCTGTTCACCTTCTCACTCTCCTCCTTTTTCTCTCTCCTCCGTGCCAGGTTCAGTCTGCACCTAGCTCCATCTTGGCAGGCCAAAAGCTGAATTTGTCTAATTGCCTAATCAGGCAGTGCACAGTTTAACTCAATGCTGAATAATGCAACCATTGTCGTAAATTTTGAGCAACCCTGGTTGGATAACCTTAATCTCTTGCTATTAGCACGTCAAATCGGTTGTGTTTAGAGGTCTAAGCTGAATCAGCAGCCACTTGAGTAGGGGATAGTCCACATTCCCCAAACTTCAGCTTGAGGAGCAATGTGACTGTCAGTGAGAGACAGATGTAAAAGTCTAAGATTGAATGAGTCGCGTGAGCTCCTAACTTACCTAGGAGCGATGCTGAATTTTGGCTATTGCATGCCTGTTGATGTCAAATGAGTGAGTTTGACATGAGCAAAGCAAAGCTAGAAAAGACAAACGTCTTGCCAAAACATGATCTCATTACGTCAGTGACTAATGTGAAGACATCCAGAAATGCAAGACTGCTTTGCATTAATTTTCAACTGATCAATGTCTATTTATCTGCCATCATGCAAATGAATTTCTAGCTTTTTATTCTGATGTCTAGATTATCCATGGAATATTTTATTCATTTCCTTAATCGTTTCCATTTGCTTGTCTCTTGGCTATTGAATACCAAGTGAGTAATTTCCTGCAATTGAGTAGCTCCACTGTAATGATTATATCCACCACTGGATTAAACAGCTAAAGTAACCATTTATACCAACCCTTATTGTGTGAATCAGAACTTAATTTGGAATCAAATGTTTTATGCTCACCATATAGAAGGAGTTTAAATTCACACAGTGATTCTTTTTTCAATGATTTGGTACAACAATTAGAAATTTATTTTGTGGTGTTGTAAGCTTTTACTGTGCTAGGGTTGGACACCTTTGCTCCTCAAGTAGCGATGTGGACATACCTGTGGAAAAGGGATCCGGAGTCATGGAAACAGGCCATTCGGTCCCACTCATCCATGCCAATCCAGATGCCTATCTAAGCTAATCCCATTTTCCTGCAGTTAGTTCATATACATATTAAAATAGAACCAGTAAAATTTAAAGGTCAAATGAAAAGATAGGCAATCGGAACCGAGGCAAGTGAACGAGAGACTATATAAACGTAAGCACTCCTGGAGAGAAACACCAACATCTGTGCACTGATGATGACACCTCGACTGGTGATGATACATCTGCAAGCTAATTGCCAAACTCAGCAAACACCACAATGTCAAACAGTTCATATGCTTTCAAACCTCGATCCTGTCCAAATGTCTTTTAAAGTTGTAATTGTATCTGCCTCCAACATCTCCTATGGTGGCTCATTCCATTTACTACCTACCCTTTGTGTGTTAAACTTGTTCCTCAGACCCTCTTAAAATTTTCTCCTCCTAAACCCCCAGTTTTAGACTCCCTTACCCTGGGAAGGGAGACTTTGATTATCTATCCTGTCTGTTGCCCTTATAAGATCAGTCCTCAGCATTCTTCTTTTAAGGAAAGACAGTCCCAGTTAATCCAGTCTCTACTTAAAACCTTCAAACCAGACAACATTTCTGTGATCTTTTCTGCATCTTCTCTAACTTAAACACGTATTTCCTGAAGTGTGACTATCAGAACTACACACCACATTCTGGCCACTGCACCAATTTCAAAGGACATGATGGTAGTATACTGGATAGCTCAAGGCCCTGAAATACGGAGTACAATTCCAGCATCATCTGTAGGATATCTGCATGTCCTCTCTGTGGAATGTGTGGGTTTTCCCTGGGAGTTCCTGTTTCCTCCTACAGTCCAAAGACCTAGCGAGTAGGTTAATTGGTCATTGTGAATTGTCCTGTGTTTGGATTGAATCTGATTTTTTAGGTGGTTGCTGGGGTGGTGTGGCTCAAAGGGTTGGAAGGGCCTATTCTGCACAGTATTGCTGCATTTAAAAAAATTAATAAATAATCAATGATCATACAACTGTAACATGATGTCCCAACTTTTAGTTTCAATGCCTCAGCCAATAAAAGCAAGCATGTTCACCACTTTGTCTACCTATGTCACTACTTTGAGGGAACTATATACTTGCACCCCAAGGTCTCACTGCTTAATAACACTCCCTATGGCCCTACCATTCACTGCACAAGTCCTGGTCTGGTTCAACTTCCCAAAAAGCATAATTTTGCACTTGTCTCAGTTAAGTTCCATCTATCAGAATTTTCTCAGTTGACCCAGATCCTTAAACAACCTTCTTCGCTATTCATTATACCACCAATTTTGGTGTAATGTGCAAACTTCCTAATTGAGCCACTTACATTTTCTTCCAAATCATTAATATATATGATGACCAATAAAGGACTCAATGCAATTCCTTTTGATACACTACTTCAATCTGAACAGCAAATCTCCACTACCACCATCTGCCTAACATCAAGTCAATATTGTATCTAATCTACAATGTCACCCTGAACACCAAGTGTTCTACCATTCAAGATCTTGTCAATGGCCTTGCAGGTGGCATCCACTGCACTGTCATCATCGGTACTCTTGGTGACTTCATTATCTCAATCAAATTTGTGAAATATGATCTCCCAGACAAACAGAAGAGAGGTCCTGAGATAAACCAGCAATGGAGCAAGCAAGTAGGATGATCAATGTAAGGCGAGATGCAGTAGAATATGCTTCAGATGTAGTAAGTGAGAGGTATCAATCAGTGAAAACATCCCATCAACCAATAACTGCGTAACTACCATCAGTCACTGCTTTATACAATACACCTCCAACTCTCATCAAACAAACCATAACTCCCATCAATCACAACCCCAACCTAGAATTCATATGTTCCACCACACCATGCCACAGTTACTGCTTTTTCAAAACGCACATATCTTTTGTGCACCACAAGACTTGGTAGCAACTGGATGTATTCAATATTTGGTCTATCAGTTAGCTTAGTGTATGATCATCACTTGTATTCAAACAGAAATTGTCAACCACCAGGTAACTATGTTATCATGATAATTGGGTTTTCTCTTTATTAGTAATCCATCATGAGAGATGAGCACAACTGGAAGGTTGGCAGAGAAGACATTCTTACAATGCCATTGATGGTGGAGGAAGACAGACTGGCCATTGCAATGATTCTGGTGAAAGTGCTCTGTCAGTTCATTTATAAAGACAATTCCAACATGGTGAATATGTGAGCATGCGGGAATCAGCATAAAACCTTTCCACTTGAGGATGGTATATTACCTATGGACGGGGACGGGAGAGGTTCCGGAGGATTGGAGGGTTGCGGATGTTGTTCCTTTATTCAAGAAAGGGAGTAAAGATAGTCCAGGAAATTATAGACCAGTGAGTCTTACCTCAGTGGTTGGTAAGTTGATGGAGAAGATCCTGAGAGGCAGGATTTATGAACATTTGGAGAGGTATAATATGATTAGGAATAGTCAGCATGGCTTTGTCAAGGGCAGGTTGTGCCTTACAAGCCTGATTGAATTTTTTGAGGATGTGACTAAACACATTGATGAAGGAAGAGCAATAGATGTAGTGTATATGGATTCCAGCAAGGCATTTGATAAGGTACCCCCATGTAAGGCTTATTGAGAAAGTAAGGAGGCATGGGATCCAAGGAGACATTGCTTTGTGGATCCAGAACTGGCTTGCCCACAGAAGGCAAAGAGTGGTTGTAGATGGGTCATATTCTCCATGGAGGTCGGTCACCAGTGGAGTGCCTCAGGGATCTGTTCTGGGACCCTTACAATTCGTGATTTTTATAAATGACCTGGATGAGGAAGTGGAGGGATGGGTTAGTAAGTTTACTGATGACACAAAAGTTGGAGGTGTTCTGGATAGTGTGGAGGGCTGTCAGAGGTTACATCGGGACATTGATAGGATGCAAATCTGGGCTGAGAAGTGGCAGATGGAGTTCAATCCAGGTAAGTGTGAAGTGGTTCATTTTGGTAGGTCAAATATGATGGCAGAATATAGTATTAATGGTAAAACTCTTGGCAGTGTGGAGGATCAGAGGGATCTTGGGGTCCATAGGATGCTAAAAGCAGCTGCGTAGGTTGACCGTGTGGTTAAGAAGGCATATGCTGTATTGGCCTTCATTAATCATGGAACTGAATTTAGGAGCCGAGAGGTGATGTTCCAACTATATAGGACCCTGGCCACTTGGAGTACTGTGCTCAGTTCTGGTTGCCTCACTACAGGAAGGATGTGGAAGCCAAGGAAAGGATGCAGAGGAGATTTACAAGGATGTTGCCTGGATTGGGGAGCATGCCTTATGAGAATAGGATGAGTGAACTCTACCTTTTCTCCTTGGAGCGACGGAGGATGAGAGGTGACCTGATAGAGGTGTACAATATGATAAGAGGCATTGATCATGTGGCATGTGACATGTTTTTCCCAGGGCTGAATTGGTTGCTACAAGAGGATACAAGTTTAAGGTGGTGGGGAGTAGGTACAGAGGAGATGTCAGGGGTAAGTTTTTTACTCAGAGAGTGGTGAGTGCATGGAATGGGCTGCCGGCAACGGTGGTGGAGACGGATACGATAGGGTCTTTTAAGAGGATTTTTAGATAGGTACATGGAGCTTAGTAAAATAGAGGGCTATAGGTAAGCCTAGTAATTTCTGAGCTAGGGACATGTTCAGCACAACTTTGTGGGCCGAAGGGCCTGTATTGTGCTGTAGGTTTTCTATGTTTCTATGGTCCATCTTATAGTTGTCGGACAACTCGAGTGATCTCTGGTCCTGTCCTTCTGGATGCTTCAAGTTAAGGTTCATCTTAAGCTGATGAAGAAACACTTTGGGGAAAGAACTTCCTCAGTGCTGCTGTCATCCATCTTGTATATGGTGTATACTATAGCCATTGTGATAATAGTCAAATGTAGTGAATTTTGATGGGATAATGATGCACCAGACTACTTTGCATGATCAATTAAAGCTTCCTTACTGTCAGTACTAGAACAGCACTAAAGTAACAAGAAGATATCTGATTTTTAGCTGCCTGATTTGTGCCTCATACCTAATCAAAAGACTTGCTGAAGTGCTTCGCTGCAGAATACTTCACTGTGGCCATGTATTTCAAGTGGGCCATACAGGGAATCTTCTGGTCAGTGATGGTCACCAGTATGTTTCTGGTTAACAGCAATGCAGCTAAATTCCAACAGGATTTTTTTAAAAGATTACCTCTAGTAGATGATGATTGACACTTAGGTGACCAATGGGAACTTTCTCCTTATCATTTCATCTTCAAATATTGGTAGGCTCTAGTTTTATGTTTGCATGACGTGTATGCTCGAAATTGTCCTCTATTCAGATAATCAAGTCAATTGCAGCAGCAGCAGTCAAAACTGGAGAGATGTACAAATCTTAGCTGTTTAGAATCTAGGTGATGTGGGGTTGGGGGTGGGGAAGGTAAACAAACTTTGGAAACTTTATTTCCACAAGCAGAACAGTTCATAAATATGGAGATAGGAAGGTTGCTCCCAGTATACCACTCGAGACTTCCTTCAGCCTCCTTTACTGATTAGGCTTTGTCTCCAGGCCCTTTTCCTAGTCATCCAGATAGCAGCTCCTGCTGAAGTCGGATATCCAGTGAGATCAGTAATAAACCACCCATATTCAACTAAAAATATAACAGTCTTCAATGGAAAAAAATATCTGTAGCTCTGGCAGTTGCACAGACCATGAACAGACCTCCTCTAAGTTAATCCCCGATAAAACCTGCAAGCAATTAAGGATCCCTTTAAATAGTGCAGGTGCAGGGCTTCAGCTTGGCTTTCAGACCTAACTTCCTGTGTATAGCCCACATTGTGTATTTGTAACACAAACACAGTCCAGAATGGGAGGACAGGGGTCAAATGAGCTTTCCACACACAATAACTGATGCCATTATTGCAAAACACTCTGTGCTTAGGTTGTGCATCATAATGCTGTGTCCTTTCATATTGCAAGTTATGTGAGATGTGTATTAATGAGCTGATCATAAATTACTATTGTAATTGCCCCCAAAAGTAGTATATAATAACACAACTGCTTTGTTAGTGAACAACCATTCCAGTTTATGTTCCATTGTACCATGTATAGTTGTGGTTATGACATTGCCTTAGTAGAAATAAATATTAAAACAGCTGACTATTTTATATTCACAAACACTTCCCTTAAGATTGTGATATATCTAGCAGCCTTCGGCTCCCTAAAGAAAACTCTATTGTGCCGATTGTTGAGGATGCCTAGAGGTAGTAGCTTCTCGGTGTTCTGCTAAATCCATTTGCCATGTTGAAAAGGGGATGATTGATTTTGGCTTGGCAATAAAACTGATCTGTTGGAATGGATGGATGCAAGTTCTAATCTACAGAGTCTAGACTGTATTCAGGAAAGCATCAAAAGTTAGCAAGACTTTGACAAATAGGAAACGTTTCTGGAATCTCATGATGTAAGTGCAACTATATCTTACTTCAGCTGATGTAATGATGTTACTTATTTCTTTTTATCCTGACCACATTTAATGAGTTATCACAATATAGAGGGTTTCGTTTTTCCATCTTTAAACCGACATACAATGTAAAGTCACTGAATCACTCCAACAGCATGCTCAGATTAAATTACTTAAATTTGATGACACACTGTGGAAAGAGTTGTTAAAAAATCTAAATACTCATGGGGATTAACAATAACACATTAGTATGGAGAGAAGATGAGTTAAATCAGTAATAAAAAAAAGAGTAGAACTAAGCAGATAGTTTTCAGGTTAGCGGTCTGTTTCCAATGGGGAGCTTTAGTTATTAGCAGTTTAAATGAAAGGGCTAAATGTTAAATGTAGCACATCCAAGTTTGCTATTGATAGATACAAGGTGGGAAAATGAGATGGACTCAGCATTTGAAAAGCAGTTTAGACAGGAAGAGCAGAGCAAGGAGGTGGCAAAAGGATTAATTATAGAAAAAGAAATAGTTATTTTGGTAGAAAGAAGGGGAGAATTGAATATTTTAAATGTCAATAAACTAGCTAAATAAGCTGATGCACCAGAAGGATCTTAGTCCTTCTGGTTTTTATGACGCCGAAAATAAATACATAAATATGGAGAGCAAGTAGGAAAGCAAATAGCATGTTGGCCTTTTGTTAAGAGTTTGGAATACAAAAGGAAATCTTACAGAGATAATACATGGCTTTCATGAGAACTTCACAGTTTAATGAACAGTTCTGGGTCTGTGAACCTAAACAAAAAGAATAAATTTGTTTTGGATGCAGCATCACATAGTTTCATTGGGAGTGAGGACATTTTATGAATAAAGATAAAGTACAGTTCACCCAGGCTGCTGGAGTTTTAGGAATGAAATGAACTCAAGATTCTGAGAAGGGTTGATAGAGAACTTCCAAGAAGTTACTTGCTGCAACTGATTCAAGGTTCAAGATTGTTTAATGTCATTTCCAGTGCACTAATGTAAAGGAGGCAAGTCAAGTATTAGGAGCAAAGTCTCATTATAAGGAATCTGCCTCTTTTGGACTGAGACTTGGAGGAATTTCTTAATGCAGAGTATTGCATGACTTTAGAACTCTCCTCCTTAAAAGGCTGTGGCTGCTCAGTATTTGAGTATATTCAAATCTGGAAATGATGAGAAGCACAAACGGTTTCTGTTGCTTCTTATCCATTGTGTGGCTTATTATTGAATAGTACCATAATAATACATCACATGGCAACTTCATTGTTGTATTAACAAGCAAGAGGAAATTCACTTGTTTTCCTTTCTAGTGTTTATCATGTGCGCTTCCTTGCTCCCTTCGCTACATCCATTTCACAACCTTTTATGAGAAGTGCTGATTTTACACACAGTACTACATTATCCCTCAAAACAACATTGGCACTGCATCAGGTAAAGGCTTCGGAAATGACTTCTCATTTTTGTTCATCACACCTTGTCACAAAACACACAGTTCCATCAATCAATTCAACTCTACATTTTGCTTGTGTAGTCTTCAAACACAAAAGGTTTTCATTATCTGTACTAATGGCCAGCAATAGATTATTTTCCACACAGAACAATCCACTGCCTACATGACTTCAGCCATCGAGGATTGATACTTTATTGAATAAAGTTATCCAAATTTTTGTGGTTAATTTTATCATCCAAAGTTGGCACTTTTTTTGGATATAATTACTCTGATTCCATAGAGTAACCTCATGCTTGAGGAGAGCTCTTTCTGCATATTGATGGTTAGATGTTAATAACTATTTGTGCTGGCATTCAATTTTGCAAAGATATTTTTAAATTTCTTTGATCCTGCCAGGTCCTGTGCTAAGTGTTGGCCATTGCAATTATTGCTGATGGTTGAAGCAGCCTCATCAGTGTGCTTTGCAGTCAGTTTTAAAGTCTTAGGCTTTGTTATAGATAACTGAAAATGGACTACAGTTATACCAGCTTCAGATGGATAGAATTCTCTGGCATTCTGTGATTTAGTATTTTAACATGGAAGTTAGATTGACAAGTTTTGCATATTCAAAAGCTCTGACAGAAATTTTTCATTTACCAATCCATACACAAACTTGTCACATCAGGCATCTTCTAAAAAGGTGCTGAAATTTTAATATGATTACTTGTTTAATGAGACAATGTATGCACGGGCAAATTCCCAGATCTTAGACAAACGTTCTTCCAGTTATATCTATAAAACACAGTTTGAATAATTTAGGAAATTAGAGGTTTTAGGAGAATAATCTGAAACCTAACAACTCCCAAGTTTCTCGCATGAAAGTTCATGCCAAGTTTTTTGTTAAACCAGTGCATGTATAAGGAAATCTCAACCTCACTTGTAATCTGTGTCTGGAATCTAGAAATAAAGGCATATAAAATTTAAATAAGCCTTTGTGAATCTGAGATGATCACATTTCCTATTAAGTTAAAAATATGGAGAATTTTAAATATCTAGTATTTTGTAACATTCCTCCTTAACAGCTGGATTCTTTGGCACAATGGTTTTCAACTTTTGAAACTTCCCCGAAGTTTTATTCATTTTCATTTTTTGTGATGCACTTCATGAACTGTCTTGCCATCTGGGAAAAAGGAAGGCTGACACAAAGGTTAAAACTGAAAGTTTGTATGTTCTACTCTATGGCCCTCTTGTGTTTTAATTAGATGTGAATTCATGCTTCACACAAGAGGCTTGAGCACAAAACTCTAGAACGACTTTCCAGTGCATTCAAAAGAATGCTAGATTGTCAGAGTTGCTGTAATTCTGATGCGATGCAAGTGACTCCCTGCATCTCAGACGCCTCCTTTCTAAATAAAAAAGCTCCATTTTAGAGAAGGGAAGGGGATTTCTTCCTAACTTCACAAATAACACTTAATAACAACATGGCTATTAAGATGGTTACTGTGGAAGTTGTGTGAGTTGGCTGCCATATCACTTACTTACAAGAGGAACTAAAGCATTTGTAGGGTGTCCTAAAGGCACCCCGAGGATGTGAAAGTCACTATTTGAATGCAAGTCATTCTTCTTTTATCCATGAAATAAAATGCAACCGGAAATCAAAATAAACCCAGAGGATAGTTTAAACCGAGATGGAATCAAGGGTAACATTTCAGGTCTTTAAACTGTTTGTCAGAACTACGTGAGTTCTGAGACAAGGGATACCTTGCATTTGGCAGGGGAAGGAGTTGACAGATCGATTCTTATTTTTGACTTGAGGTTTGCATTTTAAATCATTTGTTTGTAATCTGCTCCACGTAGGCATTTAAATGTAGACATTGTAATGTCAATAATAACAAGCATCACTGCGGTTATCTCCCAGGTCTGTTACACAGAAACAGATTGGTCTTCTGAAGTTTCTTCCTGAAGTTTACTCTTTCATGCAGTTTATCACTTTTTTGTCCTTTTGGATTCTAGTGTTCCTCATTATACCAGTGGATTTATGGTGTCAGATTTTGAATAAGCCAGCCAAAGAATACTGTCAATTTTGGCTCTACCCAACTTTTTGTTGGTGGGCTGCAGTGAAGATTATGCTTTTTTAAGACATGGTGAAGCATCCTGCCAATGGCAGAGACGTTGTTGATATCACAGTGAGCTAACTAGTTTCCTTATAGTTACATTGAGGCACAATAGGGATACTGAGGAGATTCAAAAAGGCAAGCTATACTTTTATGAATGTTTTAGTCAATATCGAAAAGGTTCTTAGTTGAACTTTATTAAATTTATTGCACAGGCTGTCAATTAATCAGTGATCTGATATCCGTGCATGTCCTGACAGAGTACCTTCTATCGAAAACTCATCTGAGTGAAGAAAAAAGTGATCCTATGTTTAAGTTGCATTTCCTGTTAAACTGCTGACATCAATCATATTTCAGTTCCTTAGTATGTGAGGGTTCTTGGTTGGTCCAAGAACAAAGTAATAGCACATCAAAATTATTAAACTAAGATGTCAGTACATCTGTTTATAGGATGTTAATTGGACAGGAAACACTTGAAGCTCTTGTTGGTTGCCACTGTTACGAACCCCGTAACTGGGTCACTTACCAGCAAAAATAGAGAGGTCCATTGAAGTCTGATGGTACTATTTTTAACAGTATTTATTGGTAAAAATACACAAAAATAATATCAATGCAAACATACAGATAACATACGTTGTCAATACTAAATCTAAAAGTTGGGGTATAATAATAATCAATAAGAAATAAGCTCTATCGTTGTCTGGGGGATAATGTATTGTCCGATGGAAATATAAAAGTCATTCAGTTCATCCAGGCTGCAGCCTTTGGTTGGAGTCAAGAGAGAGATTTTAGAAACTTGCCAGCTTTTCCTTTTTATGATGTCGATCCTTCAAGAGTTCCGTTGGTGTAGCCGGTCCTTTAGCTAAGCCGTTCTTCAGTGGTAAGGCCCCAATCCCGGGCAAAGGGAAAGGACGCACACGAGCCCTCCACCGGCTGTCGCTATTAAACGCTGTCACAGGATTTCTAGCGTTTCTCCTGGTGCGTCTGAAGGGGTTGTTCCCCAGACCCTCTTTTATCCTTACTCACGGGGTCTCAGATGTCAATCAGGTTGAGATGATGCAATCCCTCAACCAGCCCACTCTGGTCATCCCCTGAGGGCTTCAATGAATCGTACAGTACTCAATACACAATTCCGTCTCCAAGAGACAATAGCCGTTATCAATTGTTCCGCCTTGCTGAGGCCAGGACACATTTCAAGCCTGTGTATTCTGGACGTCTCCCTCTCATTTACTGGGTCTCAGACCCAAATTAATAGCGATCCTGTGGTTCTCAAAAAGGAGGCGGCTACTTTGTACCCTTCGGCCTCTCAGGCACATTCGTAACACCACAAATAAGTTTTCTCACATATGTTTAACACATATGAGCAGCAGGCGGTATTTTTTCCAATTAAACCATGCTCTAGCAATTTTGATTTGAGTTTTCATTGCTTAGTGATGTGTATCACTGACTTAAACAGGAGTACAATTATTGGTATTAAATTCTCACTTGTGTGTTTAACCAAATGAGGGGAGCTGTGGTTCATTCAGTATTGCTCATGCCTTTCAGTCAGGAGTTTGTGGATCCTAGTCAGGGAATTATGGGACAGATCCATGCCGTAGCCCCAAAACCAGTCATCAGGAATGTCATATCGTTGGCGGTGGCACCCTTCGGATGAGGCGCGAGGTTGAAAGCATGCGAGTTTGCTTAGGTGGATGCAAAATATCCCATGAAAGCGATTTGATGAAGAACAGCCCTTATCAATCATTTAATCCTTCATTCAGCATTCTTGGTATAGATTAGCCATTCATGATTTTATTGATATGTATCGAATTTTGCTATGTATAAACTGGCTGCTGTAGGTCCTACATTCTCACAGTGACTGAACTTCAAATAAAAGTACAGACTGAGTACTCTTTGTCCAAAATGCTGTGGGCCAGAAGCGTTTCAGATTTCAGGTTTTTTTTTCAGATTTTGGAAGACATAAATAGATAATTTAGGATCACCATAATTTCCGACTTTAAATTTATGTGCTACCGGTAAGCAGCCTTTGCCATAAACTTGTTCATCACACACATGTACTGATGCAGATGTTCAGCATGTTAGATTCTCATCGGAGATGATCATGGCAAAACTCATCAATAAATTTCTCTGCGGCTTTGTGATCAGCAGACGAATTATCACCACCAATCTTTAAAATTTTAATGCTGTACTTTTTCTTAAATTTCTGCAATCAGCCTGCTGAATATTTACAATTACCTTCAAATTTCAGTTCACCCTGATAGATCTTTGCTCGTTTCATGGTCAGCATACTGTTAAGCAGCATGTGTTCACTCTGACCCTGTTTCTATTCTATCTCTGGCAGTAGAATTAAATTTTCCCTGTGCTCATATCAATACAGAAGCAGCTGTACATTATTTTCCCCCTGTACCAGTTGAAGAACAAGTATAGCTCAGTTTAATTTTTTTGTTGCATTTACTTTTGTAACTCAATTCCATTCAGTTCTGATCTGAAAGTGCTGACGCTCTATCTCAAGAATGTAACGAAGGCAAGGAAAAGTCATTTGGTTCATGAAAACTCATCTCTCAAATATTATTTTAGCCAATTTGTTTCAGAAATGTTTAACAATATTATTTTAGAGTTTTCTTAAAAATCTTTCCATTAAGTAATTCCATCAAATGTTTGCTTCAATTATAATTTGGTAAATTAAGATTACATTTTCTGTTTTTATTTTACTGTAATTTTCTTATCTATACCGAACAACTTTTTTTTAGCATTCCCTTACAGCACAGAATGAGGCCACTCTGGCTGACTGGACCACACCATTGTTTATAAACCGCTTCCACTCGAAGTACTACTTCCCACCTTTCACAGGATCATTCTGTTTCATTTCTACCTACTGTGCCTAATGTCTCCCCAAAGGTATATCAAAGACATTTTCTCCAGCCATGAATGTGCTGCAAGTTCTGCATGTTTTGTGTAAAGAAGATCCACATCAATTCTTTATTAGAACTGCTAGCAATTATATTCTTAAGCCCTTATTCTGACCTCACCCTCAAATGAAAGCAATTTCCCTGCACTTACCACTGTACAATTCCTTTAAAATGTATACTTCCTCTTTTATCTAAGAAACTGACCTGGTTTACTTCAGCTCTCACAATTTTGATAATATCTTTAAAATCTTTTTTGCATTTTCTCCAATGATTTGATACTATTTATTTGTACTGCTGTGCTCAAGTATAGCCCAACTGAATCACTATATTTTAACAATGTGTCTCAATTTTTTATTCTATTCCTCTGGAAATAAACTTTTGTAATTGAATTTCTTTATAGCCCTAATATTTGATGTTCCTACCATTAGTATTTTGTGTATCTGTTTTCCGGATCTCTTTGCTTCCCTTCCCCATTTATTTCCTTATCTTCTGAGAAATAAACCGATCCTTTATTCATTCTATGGAAATACATGACTGTGGACTTCGTTAAGTTGAATTTCACTTATCATTAATCTCTGTATTTGCTAAGTCAGTTTATGTCTTTCTGTTCTTGTGCAGCTTTTTAAATTAGCTTCATTTATGAAATTCAATACGAGTTAATCATAAACATACATAGTACGCAATTGTGGTTTCAGCAAAGATTTCTCTAGGTCACTGTTTATTGCCAGACTGAGAAACTTTTCATAATTTTTACCACTGCTTACTGATTTGTATCCAGATTTCAATAAATTCTGCATTCTAGTCCCTGACCTCACTAGTCCATGTCTTTTAACGGCATTTGACTGGAAGTCCAAACAATACAATATCCATTGCATTGCCCTTGGCTAATCTTTCTATTCTCTACTCAGAAAAAAGTATTAATATTATTAACGAGACTTACCTTTAAAAAATAGACTTTGCTATTTTTAATGATGCCCGCCTTTCTTTAGTTTCTGATCTTATCAATGTTTTTAGTATGTTTTTCTGCTATTCATTTAAAGATAAACTCTTTATCAACTATTATTTCTTCAATTCTCTAAATTCCTTCATGGTTCTGTTGTTTTCCAACTACATGTCTACCTTTCCAGCAAGTCTGTGACCAATTACTTTGAAATCATTTACAGTTCTCTAGCCCTATTTTTAAAAAATAAATTGACATTAGTATGTCTTCTGTTTCTTTGCTGATTTTCCTTTGAATACCAACAAATAAAACCTGCATTGATCTGGAATCCCGTCCTCCTTAGCTTTCTCAGCCTGCCATGATATCCTCTTTTCATCTGAGCTGTTAAAATTTCTCTAAAATTCACTTCAGTTTTTACACTCTAAATTCGTAGTCAAGTTTATTGTCATATGCACAAGTACATTTATGCACAGGTGCAATGAAAATAGGTATGTTGTATCATATGTGCAGCACTTACGAGAAAATCAGAAATAATACCCCATTTTTCAAAAAACAAGAACATAATTAGAAAAAAAATCTTATTTGCCACAAATAAGCTTTCTCACATATGAGCAGCAGGCGGTATTTTTTCCAATTAAACTGTGCGCTAGCAATTTTAATTTGAGTTTTCATTGCTTAGTGATGTGTATCACTGACTTAAACAGGAGTACAATTATCGGTATTAAATTCTCACTTGTGTGTTTAACCAAATGAGGGGAGCTGTGGTTCATTCAGTATCGCTCATGACTTTCAGTCAGGAGTTTGTGGATCCTAGTCAGGGAATTATGGGACAGATCCATGCCGTAGCCCCAAAACCAGTCATCAGGAATGTCATATCGTTGGCGGTGGCACCCTTCGGATGAGGCGCGAGGTTGAAAGCATGCGAGTTTGCTTAGGTGGATGCAAAATATCCCATGAAAGCGATTCCGTGAAGAACAACCTTTATCAATTCATTCAGCATTCTTGGAATAGATTAGCCATTCATGATTTTATGAATGGTGCAATGATACAGGTATGTTATATCATATATGCAGCATTTACAAGAACATCATAAATTATACCCCATTTTTAAAAAAGCAAGAACATAATTAGAAAAAAATATCTATTTTAGAACAAAGTGATCAAATCACATTGGTAAATCAGTTTCTTATTTTCATATGTACCAAGGTAGAGTGCAGAACTTTGAATTGCAAGCCATCCATACAGGTCATATCATTACATCAGTGCATCAAAGTAATACAAGGAAAACCAGTAACGTAAAGCAAAATAGTTTTTAAAGTTACAGTGAATGTTCAGTCCAGGCAGATAACAAGGTGCAAGGTTATAGCGAGGTAGATTGTGAGGTCAATAATCCACCTTGTAACAGTTCAATAGGGGATAGAAACTATGCTTGAGCCTGGTGGTACATTAGGGGAAGACAGAGAACGTCCAGGGCTGAGTGGGATCTTTCATTGCGTCACCTGCTTTACCAAGGCAATGAGAAGTGTGGGCAGAGTCCATAAAGTTGAGGGAAGGACTGGCTTTTATGCTGTGCTGAGCTGTGTCAGCAATCCTCTGTCGTTTTTTGTAGTCACGCGCAGAGGAGTTGCCATACCAAACTGTAATGCATCCAAATAGGATGCTTTCTATGGTGTGTCAGTAAAACTTGGTGAGGGTTAAAGGGGACATACCAATTTCTTTAGCTTCCTGAGGAAGTATATGTGCTGGTGCACTTCTAGGCCATGGTGATATTTATTCCTAGCAACTTGAAGCTCTCAACCCTCTCATTCTCAGCACAGTTGACGTAAGCAGGAACGTGTGCAATGCTACTCCGCACCCCTGAACCCTTCAAAAATTAGCTCTTTTGATTTGCTTACTAAAAGGAAAGCTTGCTGTCATGATGCCATGCTGCCAGGTTCTCATTCTCCCTCCTGTCACTCCAACACTGTTATCTGAGGTTTGGACACTATGGTGGTGTCATCTGCAAACTTGTAGACGGAGTCAGAGCAGAATCCAGCCATACAGTTGTGATTGTATAGAGAGTAAAGCAGTGGTCATGCTGTGGCTGAAGTGTAGTGATTATGGTTAAGCTGTTGATTCAAGAATTAAATAGTTGAAGGGAAATAACTGCTCTTGAACCTGATTGTGTGAGACTTCAGGGTTCTATACTGCCTGCCCGATGGTAGCTGTGTAAAGGTGGCATGGAATGGAAGGTGGGAACGTTTGAACATGGATGTTGCCTTCTTAAGGCAGTAGCTTCTGTAGATGCTATCACTGGTAGGGAGAGATGTGGCCATGATACACTGAGTCCACCTCTCTCTGTAGCTTCTATTGTTCATACACATTCAAATTGTTACACTAGACCATGATGAATCTCCTTAACCTCCCAAGAAAATGCACTGACACAATTTAGGCATTTCCAGTGAAAATTAGGCCAGAATAGCTCAGTATCTAATACTGCCTGGAATGGAGAGCATAACTTGTGAGGAAAGATTGAGTGAGCTAGGGCTTACCTCTTTGGAGTGATGGAGGATGAGAGATGACTTGATAGAGGTATGTAAGATGATAAGAGGCATATACTGTATAGAGTGGAGAGCTATCACCTTTTTCCCAGGGTGGCAATGGCTAATAGTGAGGGTATAATTTTAAGGTAGTTGGAGGAAAGTATAGAAGGCTCTCAGAGATTGTTCGTTTTTAACACAGAGAGTAATGAGTGTGTGGACCACACTGCCAAAAGTGCTGCTAGAGGCAATTATATTTGAAACATTTAAGAGACTCTTAGATAGACACATTGGTGAAAGAAAGCTGGAGGGCTAGGTTGGTGGGAAACGTTAGACTGGTCTTGGCAAGCACGAAGAAATCTGCAGATGCTGGAAATTCAAACAACACACACAAAATGCTGGTGGAACACAGCAGGCCAGGCAGCATCTACAGGGAGAAGCGCTGTCGACGTTTCGGGCCGAGACCCTTCGTCAGGAGTAACTGAAAGGAAAGATAGTAAGAGATTTGAAAGTAGTGGGGGGAGGGGGAAATGCGAAATGATAGGAGAAGACCAGAGGGAGTGGGATGAAGCTAAGAGCTGGAAAGGTGATTGGCGAAAGTGATACAGAGCTGGAGAAGGGAAAGGATCATGGGACGGGAGGCCTCGAGAGAAAGAAAGGGGGAGGGGGGAAGCACCAGAGGGAGATGGAGAACAGGCAGAGTGATGGGCAGAGAGAGAGAGAAAAAAAAACAAACAACTAAATATATCAGGGATGGGGTAAGAAGGGGAGGAGGGGCATTAACGGAAGTTAGAGAAGTCAATGTTCATGCCATCAGGTTGGAGGCTACCCAGCCAGTATATAAGGTATTGTTTCTCCAACCTGAGTTTGGATTCATTTTGACAGTACAGGAGGCCATGGATATACATATCAGAATGGGAATGGGACGTGGAATTAAAATGTGTGGCCACTGGGAGATCCTGCTTTCTCTGGCGATTGGTCTTGGGGTGGGTTAAAGGGTTGCCATAACATTATGAGCTGAATGGCCTACACTGAGCTGTAGTGCTCTATGGTGCATCACTGCCTGTTTAAGTTTCACACAATTTCCGTCTCCTGATCATCTCTCCTTTTTGTTTCTTATGGAAATCTTTCCCTGCCTATATAACTTTTCACTGTTTTGTGTCACTTCTTAATTTTTTTTCCATCTCATTTTTCCTCTTTGCTTTTTACTTGTGTGTTCAATCAGCTCACAACTTCTTTTTTTGCCATCTTTTCTATTATTCTATATTTTTCTTTTCCTTCAGGTGACCTTTTGCCCTCATTTTACTTCTTTCCAAACCCATTCTGTTGTGATTGCTTGATAATGTTTCTCTGAAAAATGTTCAACATTAGTTTTAGTAACTCTTAATGAAAGACTTATTAAAACTACTTCCTGTGATTCTTTTTAAAGCTACTTGGTGGGAAACAGCTGAGATAGAGACAAATAGATACTTACTTAGCTTGTCTGGATGTTGCAATTGAAACCTTCACCTCTTGAATGGAGAAGCACTTTGATTGTAATGGGTGAAATGAGAAGTATAGAGAAATAGAAAGTTTTTCAGAGCATCTCTCTGGGAATGTTGACATTGATCTTTGTAGTCCATGTTTGTTTCTTCCAAGAAGTTGACCAAACAGGAGTGAAATGTCTCACAAGTTGAAACAATATGCAATGCTGTAAACATCTATATGTCTAGCCTCTGTAGATATCTGATATATATATATATATACTCTAATCCTCTGCTTAGATATTGAATATTCCATTTGAAATTTATTTGTTTTGCATTTAGTTTAAATGGGCAGAGTGTTTTTTTTTTTGTGATTTCCTTCAGTAATTTATTTTAATGACTTTAAGTTCCCTAGCCTAGATTATTTTATTTTCGCTATGGATGTCTAGTTCCTCTACACATCCATTCCTCATCAGGAGGGTCTTAAAGCTCTCTGCTCCTTTCTGGACAACAAAACCAACCAGTTCCTATCCACCACTCTCCTCTGTCTGGCAGAGCTGATCCTGATCCTCAATAATTTCTTTGTCAGCTCCTCCAACTTCCTTCAAACAAAAGGTGTAGCCATGGGCCCTCACATGGGTCCCAGCCTTTTCGTCGGCTATGTGGAACAGCCCATGTTCCAAGCCTACATGGGTATCACTCCCCACCTCTACATCAATGAATGCATTGGTGCTGCTTCCTAAACCAATGCTGAGCTCATCGATTTCATCAATTTTGCCTCCAACTTCCACCGTCTCCTCAAATTTACTTAGTCCCTTTCTGACACCTCTCTCCCCTTTCTTGATCTGTCTGTCTCTATCTCTGGAGACAGTCTATCTACTGATAGCTTTTGTAAACCTACTGATTCTCACAGCTACCTGGATTATACCTCTTCCCACCCTGTCACTTTGAAAAATGCTCTCAGTTTCTCTATCTCTGCTGCATTGGCTCTCAGATGAAGCTCTTCATTCCAGAACAACTGAGGTGTCCTCCTTCTTTAAAAAAATAAATTCCCTTCTTCCACCATCAACGCTGCCCTGAACTGCATCTGTTCCATTTCATGCACGTCGGCCCTCACCCCATAATCCCGAAACCACATCAGGTTTCATCTTGTCCTCATCTACCACCCCACGACCCTCTGCGCCCTGCACATAATTCTCCATGCCTTCTACTGTCTCCAATAAGATCCCAGCACCAAGCACATCTTTCCCTCCCCCCAAACCCCACTTTCTGCTTTCCACAGGGATTGCCCCCTATTTGACTCCCTTGTCCACTCATCCCTTCCCACTGATCCCCCTCCTGGTACTTATACTTTCAAGCAAATCAAGTGCCATACCTGTCCCTACGCCTCCTCCCTCACTACCATTCAGGGCTCCAAACAGTCCTTCCAGGTGAGGTGACACTTCACTTGTGAGTCTGTTGGGGCTATCTACTGTATCCAGTGGTCCTGGTATGTTGTTGAGACCTGACGTAGAATGGGAGGCCGCTTTGCTGAGGAACTTCCGTCCATCTGCCACAAAAAGCAGGATGTTCCGGTGGCCAGCCCTTTTGATTTTATTTCCAATTCCCATTCCAACATGTCAGTCCATAGCCTCCTCTACTGCCACAATGAGGCCACACTCAAGTTGGAGGAGCAACACCCTATATTCCATCTGGGTAGTCTCCAACCTGATGGCATGATGATCAATTTCTCTAACTTCTGGTATTTAACCAGCCCACACCCCCCCACCATCTCTTCTTAACCATTCCCCATTCCTCCTTTCCTCTCTCCCTTCCCTCTCCTTTCCCTTTCTTCCATGGTTTTTTGTCCTCTCCTATCAGTTCCACCTTCTTAGCACTTTATCTCATTCACCAATCAACTTCCCAGCTCTTCACCTCACCCCCTCACCCTCTCTCAGTTCCTCCTATCAACTGCTGCCTTGTACTTCTTCCTCCTCTCCCTCTACCTTCTTACTCTGAGCTCTTCCCTTCCTTTCCCATCCTAACGAAGGGTCTCGGCCCGAAACCTCGATTTTCACTCATTTCCATAGATGCTGCCTGGCCTGCTGAGTCCCTCCAGCATTTTGTGTGTGTTGCTCCCTCCTGCACTTTGTTACTAATGATTAGAGGCATAGAGTTATACTGCATGGAACAGATCATTCGTCCCAACTAGTCCGTGCTAACCAAGGTAACTGAGACTCAGCTTGTCCCATTCTTCTGCACTTGGCTCACTTCCCTCTAAACCTTTCCTAACCATGTACCTCTTCAAATGTTAATAACTGGATTAAAGTGGTTTACAGTAAGCAGAACATACATTTGTCTCTCTTTACAGTTTATTTAATAGTTCTTGCCCAGTTTGATTAGTTTGTCTTAGTTCTGTATATCTACTTAATACACTTTATGTCTGTAACCCCATGGTGTTCCAATTTAATTTAAAAACCTTCATCATCACACTGATTTATCGACTCTATACAGTTAGACAATGCATTACAGAAAACATAAGTTGCAATCTGCGTTCTCCATTCAAACATTCCTTGTGCTGAGACATGGAAAAACTCAATGAGTCAGGCAGCACTCGTGGAAGTGAATAGTTGATGCTTTGGGTTGTGACCCATCTTCTGGGCAACTTTAAATTGACTTGTACTGTATTTACATTGGTCCATTTTTCCTCAAAGTCTGCCCACCCACTTGGGTCTGCCAGCTCCCTCCTGAACCAGCTGCAGCAGATCTCCCACTGATCTCAATTGTCACCTTAGAACTGACAGAACTCAAGTGATCCTACGTCCTGTGAGATCTCTCTATGTTGAGCAGCTGCACATGCAGTTATTTAATAGCACCACTTACCATTGTGACCTGGATGTCTCTGGATACACTATTGTGTCTATTCCACTGAGTTAAATCATAGGGAAAATGACATAAGCTGCATCCCTATCCTTCCCCTAGTGTTTTACATGCACATCAAAAATATTCACCAAGCAGGATAGAAGGATAGTGACTGAACAATCTGATAATTTCTAAATGTCCTCTAACTGGGTCAGAGTAATGTCAGGTCTCATTTATTATCAGCCAGATGTTCAGCAAGTCTGTTATTATAAAGATGATAGGCATTGATCTGTTGGGCCTGTTTCCATGCAGACAATGACTGACTGAGCCCTGATTGCTGTAGCATCTGTCCTACAGGTTTCATCAGAATGGAACTGAAAAATGCCTTTGTCCAAAGCAATCACAAATTACTACAACTCGTCACAAAAAGATTAAAAAGAATAGGCTCCACCTTTTATGTGGGATTACAAGGAATCCCTTAATATGGTCATTGACACTTCCATATAACCCTTATATTCTATTTCTGAATTTGGTCTGGTTGCTGGAAGATTTTATTTGCAAGTCAAAATCAACCTCTTTTGAATTGCCCAATGAATGACATTTGATATATGTTATTACACTGGAATCATATATATTGAAGTATGTTACTTAAATCTCAGCCAGTTCAATGTTGGCCTAAAGTCACACTGTGGCCTCTCAGGCACCCCATGCTGCAAAGGCAGGATTAAGCTGTTCCATTTCAATGCTCTATACTTGAGCCAAACCACAGGCCTGAAAAGCCCATTCTGCCAAAATCAACAATTCACAACCTGTTCTGAGCACAGATCTAAGACGGTATCCATCTACTCACTGAGCCTCTGACTCTGTCTGAAATATCGTTTCCTCTTTTGTCACAATGATAATTCACATTTTGATTTATACATTAAAGAAATCAGACAAGCTTACCCGGCTGACTATAGCATATTTTATGCACTTCTGTGTGGATGCTGTATTGTTTCCTGTACATATTTTCCATAAATGAACATCACTAATCCTTGGCAGCTCATAGGCTTCTGTCTTTCAGCTTCATTCTGAAATAGCCAGTGAGTTGTTTTTGAATTGGTAAAGCCTAACTCAGAACGTTTACTGGCACAAAAGCATGTCTTAAACACCAGCCGAGCTTCTTAAATGCCTTTCATGCTGTATTATTGATAGAAATTGCTTTGATGTTTAGGAGTGTGTTTAAGGACAACTATTTTACATCCTTTATGCCTTCTCCAGGGGGTGGGGGGGGGGGGGGCGGAGACATGCCAACCTTGTTATTCCCTTTATTTCATGTCACTGATGGATCTTTAAAAAACATGAATTTGACAGGCCTTCTAAAGAACATTTACTTTTTCTGGACTTTTAATGTTTCTTGCCAATTTCTACCCAAAGTCAAAATGTAATGTTAATGTACATCTTGTGTATATTAATTTGGAGATGGGTGGAGGGAGAAAGGGCGGTGCTAAGGAAATAGACCACATTTTTCAGCTGCTTTCAGGATTTATACTTCTATAATGGATTAACTGACATATTTATTGAGAAAGCAGGGAAATTGCTTCGCATGTTAGTATCAAATTACAGTCATAGCAGTTTCCATTTTATATTAGAGTTTGCTGTATTACTGAAAGGGGATTAAATTAATAACAAACAATGTCTCAGAACAAGCAGTTATGTGGTAAGATGCATGATTTTATTATTGCGAACTATAAACAATATTGCCTGAAGTCATTTCTGATGAGAAGGGCTAAGGTATCACTGTCAAAATTAAAGAGATTTGTGATTTTGTTTTTGACAGTTTCAGTCACATTCCAAAGCATATTCCAAATTGGAAAGATTGAAATTTGGAGTCATGGGAAAACTAGTAACAGATTCCATGCATAATCAAGGGATTTGGAGTTAAACTGGAGTTTGAATTGGCTTTGGTTTTCAAGGGTGTTGGGCAATAGCTATTTTTTTTTAATGAAGAGGGGTGAATGAGTTACCTTTGAAATGTAGAGAGATGAGAGTTGAATAGAGGGATCAATTTGCTATCATCTTCCAGGTTCAGTTTGGAATATATGCAATTTTGCCAAACAATAATAAGGCTTGATATCACTTCATGTTATGCAACTAGATCTGATCATGGTTGGCTGAGCCATTTCTTTGCCAGATATGTTCCTGAAAGTACTAACTGTCTGCACTCCAGAAGGAGTATTGTCTCTAGCTATTTTCCTCTGCTGCACTGGCATCTACTCTTCCATATGGAAAATTATTCAGTATGTCCTATTCAAAAAATATGGAGCAAATCCTATCTACCAAATACTGCATCTAGATTCTACAGATAACTACCCTACTGTCTCTGATTGGTAAGTGAGGTGCAACAAAACTATAGGAGAATGAGAAAAGAGATTAAAATCAATGGTGGTTGCTCAGTGCAGGAACTGAGGGAGCAAAGCAGGGATGGCATTTAGAAGAAAACAGTGTGGGGCACCTAAGCACTTATAAGGAAAGTTTAGGTCTGGAGAAAGTTGAGCATGGACTAGAGGGAAAAAAAGGAACCAAAGGATGATTTTGTTCTGGAGGTCATTGTTCCTCTATGTTGGAAATTATAGAGACACTCCAGAAAGGGAGGAAGGAGGTAAATTTCTTGTCAAACACAAAAAGTCAAAAGTTTAAACACAAGAAATTCTGTAGAGGCTGGAAATTTTGAACACCACAAAATGCTGGAGGAACTCAGCAAGTCAGGCAGTATCTATGGAGGGGAATAAACACTGGGTGTATTGGGCCAAGACCTTTCATCAGAATTGATGAAAAATCAGAAGTTTTCCCCTTAATGAAGGGTGTGAATAACTATGAACTCCATTGTAACTGAACAAAGAAAACGTGGAAAGGGACATTAATACTAAATCATTTTTTGATAATGCAAAAGATGGTGGTAAAAGGAATAGTGGAACTGGGGGAACAGGTTTTGCTCTCAGTTAAGCTAGTGAGAGGGAAGATTGCCATCATTGGACTTCCTAATAATATAAAAGCAAG
Source organism: Hypanus sabinus (assembly GCF_030144855.1). Classification (NCBI taxonomy): domain Eukaryota; kingdom Metazoa; phylum Chordata; class Chondrichthyes; order Myliobatiformes; family Dasyatidae; genus Hypanus; species Hypanus sabinus. Next base: position 39,094,201 of record NC_082716.1, on the reverse strand, counting down.
TAAAGACTTTTTGTGAGTCTCTCATTGAGTACTAAGTGCCACAAAGCTTATAGAATGGGAATTCTAGTCTCACACAGTGACAGTAAATAAGGGCACCTGAGAAATTGTGATGGGGTATGTAAAAGCTACAGCACAAATACTCTTCTTTTGGAGCCTGACATCCAAGTGAACCTTACTTATCTATTTTCCTTCCTCTCCTTCAAAAAATTATCAGGTACTCTGGCATATCACATTTCTACTATCATAGCTATTGATGTGCAATAACAGATAAGGTGAGCATTTGCTCTTTATCTCAGGAAATGAAGCTATGGTTTAAACTAGCCATGATCTGACATATTACCGTAACAGGCTTGAGAATTTGAAAGCATACACCTGTCCTTATTGCTTCAATATTATCAAACTTTAATTACTGTTTGTATGGTTTAAATTTTTACAAATTTTTTCGCCAGTTTTGTCGATCATAAAGTTAACTGTAAAGTAAGAGATAGGAATACATTTAAATTCACCCACAGCCTTTAAAATATTATGTAGCTACCTTAAGGGGAGAAACATACTAGCAGAAAAAAATAAATGTTATTGATCACTGAGTTCTGCAGTATAAAAAGGCAAAACTCCCAAGTGAAGGCTTCCCTTTGATTCAGTATTCAGACATAGTGCAATGAAGCCTGAGGTAATGTTGGATTGGAGCCAAAGTTATAAAATATAACGGTTTATTTTCCAGCTCTTTTGCATTGCTGCTCTTACAAAGAGAAATAGAAGATGGGGTCATTTAACTATTCAATTATTCCTTAAGAAAATCTTATTTAAGAAAAGTATTTGAATATAAATAATATCTCAGATGATACTGGGAGATGGTCCTTTCGGATTATCCTTTCCCACCCTACTGTTCAGCACTTTTGCTTACCTCTCCATTCACTGTTCTAGATTAATGTGGTCTCCTAAAAATTAAATCACCTATTGGTTGCTCTTCCTTTTATTTTATTAATTCAAGGGATATGAGTTCCTTAGGATGAATGAATATTTAATTGCCAATCTATAGTGGTCTTTGAGAAGGTGGTGTCCTTGATCCACTGCAGACCTTGTGGTGTGAGTACACATACAATACTAATAGGGAAGGAGTTCCAGGAGTTTGACCTAGCATCAGCGAGGTGTGTGGTTAGGAGGGCAACTTCCAGGTGGTGGTGCTCCTATGCTATCATTGCCTTTGCTTTTCTAGCAGGTAGAGGTTGTAGGTTTGGGAATCTGCTATGTAAGTAGTTTGATAAGTTGAACCAATGCATCTAATAGATGGTCCAAACTGCTGCAACTGTGCTTCAGTGCTGGAGTGAGTGAATGATTTTGGATGGTGTGCCCATCAAGCTGACTGCTGTGTCCTATATGGGTCCAGTTTTCTTGAGAGATGTTGAAGCTGCACTCAATCAAGAAAGTGAAGGGCATTCCATTACACACTCGACATGAGTCTTGTAAATGATGGACATGATTTTGGAAGTCATGGGGAGAGCTAGTCTCTGACCTGCTTTTGTAGTCATACTCTATATATGGCTACCTCTGTTCAATTCTTACCAATGTTAACACTAGATTATTAATAATGGGTTATTCAGTGGTGGTAATTGTGTATTTAATACCAGTAATATTTGAGTAACATTGTATATAGATATATAGATTGATTAAGCATTTTGTTGTTTAAATAATTCATTATGGGTAATATGTAAAAGTATGTGAATGGCATACGTCATTATGCCACTACATCATCTGTAGTAAAAACAAAACTAAGACACAAACCTACCAGCTCCACATTTTTCTTTCCAGTAGTTTTATGTTTTGGAGTTACAAAACATAACGATAATGTCATTTAATTCCAGGGGCTGATAGCTGGATTTTCCCTCGTTGTCATCATTGCCTGGTAATTGTCATGTGTGAATGTTACTTACCACCTTCATTAACTTAACATCCCTCATTCTGAGGAATCCTTCCACATTAAAAATAGATTATTCATAAAATGTCTTTTATTAAAAACAACCCAACAGCCTTTTGGGAACTGTTAAACTTAAACCTTGTCCATGAATTAAAAAGCAAGATTAACTTCTGGAAGATCAGTAGTCAAGATTCATCCTTTTCTGGCTTTTCACAGCCAAATTAATTAGCAACTTCCCATTTCCTGCCTGGTCTACAAACCAGTCAATAGCATTATGTATCTCTATGCAACTAGCCTCTTAGGTAACTAAATCTAAATTTTGATTGTTGGAATTTACGTTCCTAAATCAACCATGAATGTACAGCAAGAACAAAACTGGACTAGCCATTGAAGCCTTAGGTTTATCATCTCCATCGATTTTCCAGACTAAGCAACATCCATGTATCTGACAAGACATTAACAATTGTGCTCATTATGCCCATTAGCAACCATGAATACAATTTTTCTGTTGTCCATCTGTCTAAATTAGTTTCAAAATGAAGGAAAAATAGGTCCTCTGTGGAGTATTGATTAATTTACCTTTATTAACCCGAGGATTTATGGTGCAGTAAAATAACTTCATCTTTCTCCAGTATTTTACCTGACTAAAAGTACTTGGAGAGTAAGCTGCAGTTTTTAAAATTTTTTTTTGCTCTATCCAAGTGATTCTCCATTAGAAGGACTTAAAAGTGTAGGGCATAAAAATGATGCATTTGTCTTATCTAGGTTACTGAGTTTATTGGATTAGAATGAGTGATCATTCACAGTAGGCTATTCTACTGTTGTGGTCTCTGGTTCTGAGCTTCTTGCACTAAAGATATGTGATGATGAATGCCGTAGGGTGCAGCTCAAGATTGCCCATTCTGAATCCCATTCCTTGTTTATCTTTACTTTTTATTTTTCCCATATTTATCAATTTCCTTTCTTACACTTAATCACTGATTTAAATTCTCTTATCAGTGGAATTGCTTATTCAATAGGCTTACTTTTTCTCATAAGATATGCTTATTCAATAACTAGATAGCCTTCACTGCCATTTGGTTGTCTAATAAGTTATTTCTCTATCTAATTATTATCACTATGATCAATTTCAATTTACATAAACAGTTTTTGCCTTGGAAATTTAAAGATTTATTTTCAAAGATAACTTAATTAAATGTTAAAAATAAAAAAAAATACAGGCAGAAAGAGTTAACATTTCATATCAATGATCTTGCATCCGATCTCAGTAAGCTGAACTTGATTATTCCGTGCAAACTGAACTGAACCCATTATAGTTTGAGTGCCGTCTCTGCTTCTAGTCATTTCCTTAACTGGATTGTTTGTTTGGAATTAGTTCAGCATTTTATCTTCATGTTGGGCATGTCATCAAGAAATTAAAGCATCAATCTGGGGATTTCTTTCAAAGCTCTACAATATCTACAAACCTTTCCAGTTTGCCAACTAATCTCATTGATAGGTTCTTTCTTTTTATAGTTCTCTACAATATGCTTTAAACATAGGAGCAGATTCATTATTAATAAAATGTGCATTTAAATTACTCTGATAACGTTTGAAGAACTACTTAATCCCTAGTATCACTAAAGTCCCAGTAAAAAAAAGTATTTTGGTAATCATTTGTTAATAAGTTTGTTACTTTGCTTAAAATTCATTTTGTCAAGCAATAGCTCACTTTACAGAAATGTCTATAAAATGTCTGAATTCAGAGTTAATTGTGTATTATTCATCTGACAAACTATTCTGATCCAAGTCTGTAGATGCAATAGTGTGAAAGCTCAAATGCAGCCCAACCTGTCTGATGCCTCTTGGTAGGTCATTATCTTTGAAACACAGTTAAACTTAATGCATCTGAAACATCCAGGTACTGAAATAGTGATATCGGGCGCCAAAAAGAAGCAGGAACAACTAGAACAAAGCTAATTTACAAACAGGCAATAAATGAAGAAAAAATAATGATTTGACTACTCACTTTAAGCTTACATCTATAGGTCTGGGATTACACATATATATGTAATTGATTTACTTGTTTATTCTTTTCTTTCTATATTATCAAGTATTGCATTGTATTGCAGCTGCTAAGTTAACAAATTTCAAGACACATGCCAGAGATCATAAACCTGATTCTGATTCTAATTCTGAAATGCCAAAGGCCAGAAAGAAGACTAGGGCAAATCCTTCAGTTCCATATAATATGTTATGTTTTGTAACTCCAGAAACTAATCAAAATGAAAAACCCGGGAGCCTGGAATGCACGCTTTATTTAGTGTGACATGCAAATATGACGCGGTGATGTAACAACGTATGCCATTCACGTACTTTTACTTATGACCAGTAATGAATTATGTAAACAACAAGGAGTGCTTAACCAAATAATATATTTACAATATTACTCAAATGTTACTGAAATATTAAATACGCAACATAATATATCTGACAATTTTGGGAAGGAACTTCCTACACTTCTCCTGAATTCACTGGATATTTGTAATAATATTTGATGTTATGACAACTGTCCTTTTTTCCAGGGCTGTATTGTCCTGTCATTTATCATCTGCAAAACAAAAACTGACTCCATTTCCACAGGACTGTTATTGACTCAAATTGTCTGAATCATAGTGTATGGCAATTAGCAGCTGAATATGAATATAAAACACAGGGCAATATAGCATAGGAACAGGCCTACAATTAGACTAATCCCTTTTACCTACACAATGTCAAGATTTGTGTTCATACCTAACAGTCCTAATTGCCTCTATTACATTTGCCTCCGTTACCATTCTGGGCAGTGCTTTACAGGCTCTCAGCCCTCTCTATGTGAAATAAAAACCTTGGCCCACATACTCGCTTTGAATTTACCTCCTTCAACCTTAAATGTATATATTTCAACCTTGGGAAAAACACATTGTCTGTCTATCCTAGCTATGTCCTTCATAATCTTATAAAACTATGAGGTCTCCCCTCAACCACCACCATTCCAGAGAACCCATGTTTATCTATCCTCTCCTTATACACATGCCCTTTAATCCAGGCATCATCCTGGTAAACCTTTTCTGCACACTTTCCAAAGCAACTACTGTACATACTTCCTACAATGTGGCAGCAACAGTTGGGTTGTAATAACATCCTGACCCTTGAAATTAGTGCTTTGATTAATAAAGGCACACATACCTTGCCACTTCTTTAACACCCTCTCAACCTATAAGCTCTGGGCTTGGACCCAATGATCACCTCTACATCAACCCTGTGTACTGTCCCTTTACATTTGATCTGCCAAAGTGCAAAACCTCACACTTGGCAGGATCAAACTCCCATTCACCATTTCTCCACTTGCATCTTCAACTAATCGATATCTTGCTGTATTGGAGTCAGAGTCACAGCGATGCAGCACAGATACCCTTTGGCAATCTTCTACACTGTTCACAACCAATCTTTGTATAGACTGCAAACTTACTAATACACGTGTCCAGGATTTTGTTCAAACAGCAGAGGTCCCAATGCAAATCCCTGTGGAACTCCACTAGCCATGGAGCTCCAACCAAAATACGCCCCATTGAACATGTGTCTTCTAGAGGCAAGCCAATTCTGAATTTAAACAGCCAAGTAACTCTGGATTCCATGGATCTTAAATGGGGCAAAAGTGCTAGATACAATTTCATTTTGTTTTACACTTTGATTTTTTTCCCCAACAACATGAAATGTAGAGCAACAAAAGGATAAAATCACACTGCGGTATTTACCATGTAAACAAAATTCTTATGACTGTTCTTGGATAAATTCTATGTCATTTTCTAAGTGGCATTATTTCTATCTATAAGCTTCATCCAATTACTTTCAAAAATACATTGGGACACCTAAGGTCCTTGGGGATCTGTCAATCACTCTTCAAAATGCTGAACAAATTTTGTTTCTTTGAACTCAAAGGGTACTAATTTCAAAATGGATGTAAAGCAGGCAGTCAAACTGCAATAATCAAAAATTAAAATCTACCCATTGTCTCCAGGTATGAACTGAATAGTTGGTGCAAACTCTCCTTAGTGCCCCCAACTCATACCTAAGAGAATTCATAGTCACAAAGCACTATTTGAGACAATTATTCTCTTCAAGGGTCTATTTCATGTTAAAAAAAAACGTAAAGACCTTTGGGATGGTTCAAGAGCAGAGGTTAAAGGCATTATGTCATCAGGAACTTCTTCTCGTAAGCCCAAGAATCCAGTCCATAAACATAGAATAAATGTAGTTTATTAAAAGTGATGATAGAAATTCAATCTGTAGCCATGTGGAACAGCTATGTCCTACAATTCATCTTTCTTTGTTCTCTCTTCATTTGTGTTGGGTGTCAAAATCCACTCACTGCTCTGTAATGGCTTTCCATTCTGATTCCTTTCCACCAGCAGATGGTGTATGTACTAAACTAGGTGGAACCGACTCGCGTCCTGATTTTGCGTACTCCTGTTCTATCAGAAAACTCATTCAAATTGCATACAAGAGGACAAATAGGAAGCCTCAGACCAAGATTTGTCCTTTTGAATATGCAATGATGAAATACGCAATGTTGAAGCTTCTTGATAATAGTTATTTAATTTATTTTCATGAACATTAGGGTCCATGAATTTAATAGTGCAGCATATCTTAGAGTTGTAGAGTCACACAGTGTAGAAACAGATCCTTTGGTACAACTGGTTTAGCTAACTAAGATGCCCTATCCAAGCTAGTCCCATATGCCTGTGCTTGACCCATAACCCTCCATATATCCATCCAATTGTCTTTTAAAAATTGCTGTTGTATCTGTCCCAGCCACTTCCTCTGGCAACCGATTCTGCTCAGATACCTCCTTTTGTGTATTAAATAAAAATGCTCCTCAAGTTCCTCTTAAACCTTTCCCTTCTCATCTTAAATATTGTATCTGCCTCAACCACTTTCTCTGGGAGTTGATTCCTCTTAGATACCACCTTTAGTTAAAAAAAAAGTTGTCCTTCAATTTCCTCTTAAATCTGTCCCCTCTCATCTTAAACCAATGCTCTCTAGTTGTTTTTATGCCAACTTTGAGGAAAAGGACTGCGTTTTCACTCCATCAATGCCCCTCATGATTTTATACACCTCTATAAGGTCTCCTATCAGACTCCTACACTATACAGAATGCAGTTGTAGTCTGTCCAATCTCTACCTATAACTTAACCTCTCAAGTCCTGGCGGTATCATTGTAAATCTTTGCTCCATTCTTACTATTTAATGACACTTTTTTCCAGAGCAGGGCAACTCCTAGTGTGGCCTCATCAACATCTTGTTAATTGCACTATGTTCTCCCAACTTTTATTCACATTGCCCTGACTTATGAGGGCAGCATGCCAAAAGGCTTCTTCACCACCCTGTCTATCTAACTTTTTGTATCTGTGCATACACTTGAAGTGGTCAGCACTTGCAAGACACACAACGTAAAGTCGTATTTTGGGCCTTTGCGCAAAGTTTGCTGGCTGAACAATTCGATGTCAATCTGCAACGTTTGATGCTTTTGTGAAACTGGAGTATGGGTGCGCACTGAGGAACTCATGTGAAGCTTGACGAGAAAACTAAGCTTTAACAATAGAATAAATTTCAAGCATATGTTAAAAGGCCTTGACCCACTGTTAGAAATTCTGCTATTGAAGCCAGATAAGTATTCTTACTGAATCTTCAGGTAATGCATTTTTTCTCTTGGTTAAAAGTGTGGATTGGATGCCTTACAGCTTCCGTACCACACAATGATGCAGCCAAACAGGACACACTCGATGGTACTCCTGTAGAAGGTTGTCAGAATAGGTGAGTGGAACCTTACATGCCTCAATCTTCTCAGAAAGTATAGACGCTGCTACATCTCCTTGACTCTTGAAGAGGTGTTGGGAGTCCAGGTTAGATCATCAGTTGTGTGCACACCAAGGAACTTCATTTTCTTCACTCTCTTCATTGCCAGAGTCATTATGCAATGGAGAGATGTGACCTGTGCCCTCACGAAGTCCGAATTGAAACTCAGGTTGCTGTCCTCACACAATTTGACACACCTCTTGACCTTCCTCCTGTATGTCAACACATCATTGTTGCTGATGAGGCCAACCACTGTGGTATCATTAGTGAACTTAATGATGCAGCTTGAGGTGGATCTGACAGCGAAGTCATGAGTCAGTAGTTTGAACACCAGCAGACTGAGCACACAGCCCTGGGGGGGCACCAGTGCTGAGTGTGATGGAGCTTGAGATGTTGCTGCCAACTTGGACTAAGTGGGGCTTTCCATCAAAAAGTCCAAGATCAGTTACAGAGAGAGGTGTTAAGTCCCAACAAAGACAATGTATCCACCAGCTTCTGAGGGATGATGATATTAAACACTCAGCTGAAGTCGATAAACAATATCCTGGTGTATGAGGCATCACTTTCTAGGTGGGACAGGACAGATTGGAGAGTTGAGATTATGGTATCATCAGGCGACCAGTTTGAGTGGTAAGTGAACCGGAAAGGATCTAATGTAACTGGAAGTTGGGATTTATATGATCCATTATCAGCTGCTCAAAACACTTAATGATTATTGAAGTCAGTGCCACTGGGCAGTAATCACTTAGTCCCAATGTTGTTGTTCTCTTGGGCACTGGAATGAAGGTGGCTGCCTTGAAGCCTGCAGGGACAGTGGACTGTTTCAGAGAGATATTAAAAATATCCATTAAGATCTCTGTTAGGCAGGCCATGCAGCCCCTCAACACTTGACCAAGTATGTTGTCTGGCCCTCCAGCTTTAACAGGGTTTACTTTGGCTAGGGTCATGCATCCTCCTCACCTCAGCTGCAGCCAAACAGGATGCCTGTTCCTCGGGAAGAGAAGGGGCTTTCCTCGATGTCAAATCATTCAATTCATCAAATCATGCATGGAAAGCATTCAGCCTCTCAGGAAGGGATGAGCCGTTATCATTGGCATGTAGGGTAGACTTGTATTCATGCCACAAGCATCAAGTCCCCGCTGTCACAAAGGTGTCTGTGTATTTTCAGTGCCTACTCACACTTTGCCTTCCTGATGGTTCTTCATTTATGGGTTAGAGTATTGTGTTTATGGGTTAGAGTACTGCATTTATGGGTTAGTGTACTGCATTTGTGGGTTAGAGTATTGCGTTTATGAGTTAGTTTATTGTGTTTATGGACTGTGGACTTCTTATTCTTTTTCATTGCCTGTTCCTTTTCTGTTTTGTTGTGCGACGGGAGGTTTTTTTTTGGAGGGGGAAGTCGATGTTTCTGGTTCTATTTGGTGTTGGGGAGGGGGTTTTGGGGCTTGATCATCAGGACGCTATTCTCTTTTGTGCATGTGGATGGATTTGATCTTCCTGTCTGAATGACTTTCATGTTCTTTCTTTGTTTTGTGCCTATCTGGAGAAGGCGAATTTCAGAGTTGTATATGGATACATGCTTTGATAATAAATTAACCTTTGAACCTTTGAACTTTTGATGGCACAGGAAACCACAGCTCTTGCTGACCTTAGAGTCAGCCTGTCCTCCAATCTCTAAGCAGTTTCAGGTTTGCTTGGCACTGTAGTGTTTAATCATGACAACGTCCTCATTGTAATTCCTATGTAGCCAGTCACCGATCCTACATACTCATCAATGTTGATGTGATGATTGTAGGTAGCTGCTTCCTGAACATGCTCCAGTCTGTGCTTTTGAAACACTCTTGCAACACTGAGGTGACACCTTCTAGCCATTCCCAGAACTCCTTGTGAACTGGTTTGATTCATTTAACCAGTGGACTGTATGCAGGGATTAACAAAACGGCTATGTGATCTAAGAGTCCGAGGTGAGGTTGGGGGATAACCTTGTGAGCTCCATGGATGTTGGTATAAACCAGGTCTAATATATCCTCTCTTTTGGTTGTGAAGTTGACGTGCTGGTAGAACTTTGGCAGGACCATTTTTAATTTGACATAATTGAAGTCACCAGCAGTAATGAAGACACCATCTTCATTAGGGCTTCAAGGTTGCCAATGGCATCATAGAGCTCCTGCAGAACTTCCACAACAATAGCACAGGGGGGGACATAAACAGCAATAATCACAATGGCAGTGAAATCCCTCGGTTAATAGAAGCACCTGAACTTCATCATTAAAAACTCTATCTACAGTCAGCAGTGGGCTTTTACTACTGTGGTGTTCACACACCAGTTCTTATTAATGTAGACACAAAGACCTCCTCCATAGGTCTTGCCAGAGATTGCAACCTTTCTGCCTGCCTGAAAGGAGATTAGGCCTTCTAGCTGGATTGCCGAGTCTGAAAATGAAGCCACGTTTCTTCAGGACATGTGTGCAACAGTTACTCATCTCTCACTGGCTCAGATGCAAACATGGGCACACCAGTTTATTTTCCAGCAATCCAATGTTTGCAAGTTGAATCGACGGGAGCGTGGGCACGCAAGGATCCCCTTTAAATTTTGCTTTAAGTACCAGCACAGTTAACACGCTTCTGCATTCAAACGCACTGCTTCCAGCAACTGGCGCAGAGTAAGAGCCCACTTCCGGTGTTAGTCCGTAACTTCTCAGCACCCTAGTCTAGCGAGGTAGAACTGCAGATTTTAGTGTTCATAACATTCAGCAGTGTTTTTCAGTCATAGATAAACAGGACAAGAAACTTCATTGTTGTTTGAAGCTGGAATGGCTGCTGTGCCCATGCATGGCACTATCTTGTGACGTCTTATCAACTGTGAAAACTTAACTATTTTTTACCAGTTGTCAAAGCTTACCAATTTTTATTGATGCACCATGGAAAGCATCCTGTCCGGATGCATCATGGCTTGGTATGGTATCTGCTCTGCCCACAACTGTAAGAAACTGCAGAGAAATGAGGGCACAGCTCAGCACATCACAGAGACGAGGCCCCCCACCCCCCTCCATGGACAGTCTATACTTCTCACTGCCTTGGTAAAGCAGCCAGCACAATCAAAGATTCCTCCCACCCCAAACATTCTCCCTTCTCCCTCACTGGCAGAAGTTACAAAAGTATGAAAACATGTATCACCAGGCTCAAGGACAGCATCTTTCCTGCTGTTGTAAGACTATAGCATGATTCTCCTGAATGATAAGATAGACACTTGATCTTACAATCTACCTCGTTATGAGCTTGCACCTTATGTCAACATTCACTGTATTTTCTTTGTAACTCTTAACACTTTATTCTGCACTACATTATTGTTGTATGTAGCTTGTACTCTCTCAATATACTTTTGTAATGGATTTTTCTGTATGAATGGTAAGTTAGACAGGTTTATCAGTGACAATAATAATATATAACAATATTTGAGACAATAATAAACCAATTTATCATTTCCACAATAATTGGAAAGGCAGGCATAATTCACAATGTATTATTTCCCACTCCAGGTAAAGGGAAATCCTCCTTAAATTCTTCATCAGGGAGTACCTTCCCTGATTTCATTGCATTAACCCTCGTTTCATTTACTTCAGGATGTTCCAGAAGACATATTATTTTGATCTTATCAATGTTTATTTTCCCCAAATAATTCTTCACACTCTTTGGGTAACAATGTGGGTTCTTGTCTGAATGCAGAACTGAAAAACACTTTGGGATGTTAAATATGTTATTAAAATCCAAACTGTTATTTTGCACAGCTTGTGAATAGCATGGTTTCAGTTTCACAACTGTCTGAATTGCTTACCAACGACACTTGGGATACCTTATGTAATCTGTCTTGACCTACGGGAAGAATCTTACATCCTTGCAGAAGATTAAGGTGAAGAATTTCAGAGTAGGTTCATCCACTCCCGTTATCAGTGATGGGAATCAGATGGTGAATTCATGAGAGAGCCAAAAATATGTGTGTAGAGATGAATTGCTACAGTGCAAAACCAGGCTTACTATCAGTGGATATTTGGAAACCATAATTACCTTCAGTGTTTCAAATTACCATGCTCAATACCTGCATTTGTTCAAAGTAAATTTATTTATTATCAAAGTATGTATTTGTTACCATATTTGTTTTCTTGAAGGCACTTACAGGAAAGACAAAGAAATGCAACAAAGTTTATGAAGAACTACGCATAAATGGACTGACAAATAAGCAATGCGCTAAAGACAAATAAAATGAAAAAGAATCCTTGAAAGTGAGTTTGTAGGTTGTAGAATGTGTCCAAAATTGTTGTGAGTGAAGTTATCCACAACAGTTCAGGAGTCTGATGGTTGTAAGCTAATAACTGTTCCTGAACCTGGTGGTGTTGCACTCAAGGCTTCTGAACACCCTACCCATTGATAGCAGTGAGAAGGGAGCATGGATAGTAGGGGTCTTTGATGATGGATGGGTCTTTTTCTTGTGGACTGAATTGTGATAACTGCATTATTGCAGGTACGTTAGTGGACACAGAGCATGCCTGCACAAATACAAATATCTGTAGGGATTAAAACAAAAATGAGCAAGATCCTCCTGGGACTCAGCTTCATTATTAAAATACTTCAAGAAAGATTAGAGAGAATTAAGGTTTGTAGATTTATAGATTAATACAACACTGAAACTTATCCATGCCAATCAAAATGTACCTCATTAATTCCATTTTCCTGTATTTTGCTCATTTCTCTCCAAATCTTTCCTGTACAAATGCCTTACAGGTATTGTAGTTGAATCTGTCTCTACTACTTCCTTTGCCAGCTTGTTCCATACACCCAGCGCACTCTGGAAAATCTTGTCCTTGGATCCCCTTTAAATCTTTATATATTCTTTATATATACTGTGAGATTAACAATCTCATAAACTGAAGAAGCTGGACCATAACTTGCTGCTCAATACACTCAGGGTCAAGTTGCCCACCAACAGCAGATCTCAGTGCCTGCTGTAGCTGTACCTTTGTCTGTATTTTCCTTGACTAGAAGAGCTTTGGTGATTTGAGTCCACTCATGGCTATGAACTCGGCAACATGCCTGGCCAGGGCTGCTTTCTGCATTAGATGTAGTACCTGCACAATTTTGCAATCACCTGTGTTATTTGAGGCCAACATGAGACATGTACCACTTGTTCTGCATAAAATGAGTGCCGTAGAATCTGAATGTATAACATGCCTGTCAGGGTCAAATAGCTAGAAGACAACATAGGTAGAGAGATTTAGGGCAGAGACACTGAGTCCTGCTGAAAGCATGAGAATTGTTAGAGGCTATCGTTCTTGATTGAGAGTCATGATTAGTTGAAAAGAGGGGTTGGTGTGAGGAATCAAACAATCCCTGTAGTTGAAAGTGAATTTGTAAGATATGGCATCATGAGCCTTGATCATTCAAGTGAGTTCATGAAACATCATGAAGTATCACATTGATTTCTATGTTCAAAGGTTCAAAGATCCAATTTAATGTCAGGGAAATGTATACAATATACATCCTGAAATGCTTTTTCTTTGCAAACATCCACAAAAACAGAGCAGTGCCCCAAAGAATGAACGACAGTTAAACGAGAGAACCCTAAAGTACTCCCCCAGCTCTCGTCTCCCACACGTAAGCGGCAGCAAGCAACGATCCCCCTCCCCCCAGCAAAAAAAAGTGCACCTGCTACCGAGCACAAGCGTGAGCTATGTAATAGCAAAGACACCGATCTTTCAGTTACCCCAAAGACTATCACATTTCATCCGGCATTCGACAAACCACAGGTTCTCTCTCTCCCTAATAAGGGAGAGGGAGGTGATCCCCATTTTCACAATGAGCGGGAGACGTAACAACAACCCTCTGGTTTACAAAGTTAAAAAGTCCATTTTGACGCTTTTTTTGAGCTCTGTGCCTGAAGATTGGGTCTTCAGGCCCACAGTGAAAGATATTCCAGCCTCCCTGACGACACATGAGTTTCCTGCCGTGACACCGATGCTCAATCCTCAATCCTCCATCCGCCTGTTTCCAGAGCCCCGAGACCTTAGGCTTTCGAATTCGAGCCAGACTCTGTGGCCAAACCCTTGGTGTGCCGAACAACAACGGCCGGTCCTGAAACCCTGAGACCCGGTCCCATTCCCGCAAAGATCCAAAGTCTGCCTGTAACTCCAGGTCAGGGTTTTCAAAAGAACCCTAAAAGGGAAAAATAGATATTAAAAGTGGAAATAGAGCTGTTTCCAAAGCTGCAATCAAAGAAGTTGCTGTTTCGTGCCGTCTTAACTCCAACTCCAACTTCACATGTGTTAAATCCTGCCATTCCTAGTTGCTCCCTTTGAATTGTATCTGGACAGCATCCAGAATCCCTTTGAATACTGGACATGTCCACTTCTCACTAACTCTTGCACTACAGATTCTAATGTAGCATCCAAAGGTCCGGAGGACAAGAGGTTTCACAATATCCACCACCCCAGATAGAACAGCAGCCAGCACCTTTTCCAGCCACAATTCATCACCTCTTCAAGAAACACAGAGTTTTAAAAAAGTACAGGCTAGCTATAAAACATTGCTTTCCTTTTGAGACATCTATGTAACCCTGGCTGTTAGCTGGAGTTGTGATAATGAGCAGGTTGCACGAAACTGGAATGCTGCCTTGATTCAAATCATTATGTCTTCTTTTAATAGGGCGCCATGGTCCTTCTATCCATGTGGGGTGGGGTGAAGGGGTGAGGAAGAACATCAAATTTAGCTCCATCAGTGTCTTACTTTTAAGAAGAAGATCTGTTATTTGCATGTCCAATGTTTGTCTTTTGCTGGTAGAATGAATAAAACGAAATACCCATGACTTCTCTGGCTGGAGAGCTCCTGCAGGGTCTTGCCACAGAGCTGATCCAAGATCTTGGTTTCATTGCAGCAAGAAGATTAACAAATACTTGATTCTTAAGAACTCATTCATAATTTTGTGCCAACTGCTCCCAGAGTTCAAGATAATGCAGCCTTTGTGCTTTACTTTCTTGCATATATTTACCCAGTGCTCCCAGACCATTCACCGGTCTCCATGTTAGGATGCATTTTACAGCCTTAGGTACAGAAGATAGAAGAGTACAGCACAGGAACAGGCCATTCAGCCCACAATTTTGTACCAAACCAGATAAAAAGCAAATCAAAAAACATCCAAACACTAATGCCTCCTACCTACACAACCATCGATTACTTTTCGTATGCGTGGAAATAGATCACTGAAAGATCATACATTACGTGGATTGATCCGAATAACAAAATAACGTCAGTGAATATCACTGATAACTTTGAAACTTAGGGCTGTATTTTTGATCGTAAAGCATAAGCAAAACGCACAAATATTTACTGCTATTGCCATCAAATTATGGGTATTTCAATGTTTCATAGCTAAATAACAATGGTGTTTTGGCTCATACTGTATAATTCCCTGAATTCTGTGTGAGTACAAATAGTTTTGCTATTATTATGCCAGCCATTACTCTGAAATGCTGCAGTAATTCTGCAAATTTCACATGTGTGTGCAAGAACATGTGAAATCTCAAAGTTGGTATGAGTGCTTTATCACTGAACAGCAGATCCTGCACATTCTGAAACTCAGTTTGGAAGGGAAAAGTGAAGCTCATGCTTTGTAGTTGTGAGAGAACTCTCATGAACTAAGGAGGCTCAAGGGCAATTCTTCCCTTGATTTCAATGGAAAGTATAGCTGTTAAAACCCCAAAAAGATACTGGTAAATTTGTTTAAAAATACTCTCAAATTTATCTACATTCTGTGGCCTTTATTAGATACATCTGCTCATTAAAACAAATATCTGATCAGCCAATCATGTGGCAGCAACTCAATGCATAAAAGCCTGCCAACACGGTCAAGAGGTTCATTTGTGGTTCAGACCAAACATCAGAATGGGGAAGAACTGTGACTTTGATTATGATTGTTGGTGCCAGGTGAGTAGTTTGAGTATCACAGAAACTGCTGATCTCCGAGGAGTTTCCACACACAACAGTCTCCAGAGTTTACAGATAAAGGTGCAAAAAACATCCAGCGAGCAGCAGTTCAGTGGGTGAACACCTTGTTAATGAGAGAGGTCAGAGAGGAGAAAGGCCAGACTGGTTCAAGCTGAAAGGAAAGTGACAGTAACTCAAATAACCATGTTACAACAGTGATGTGCAGAAGAGGATCGTTAAGCACACAACACATTGAACCTTGAAGTGGATGGGCTACAGCAGCAGAAGACCATGAACATACACTCAGTGGCAACTTCATTAGGTACAAGAGGTACATGATAAAGTGTATATCTCCAGTTCAGTATTTTTTCTAGATCATTTAAAGACATTTATAAGATTTTAAATACTTCAAGTGTTATAATTGTCTTCTGTTTTAGGATTTTTAAATTATTTTAGTGTTTCACTTTTATTAAAATGTATTTAAACTGTCAAGGTATTTTCAATTTTCGTGAATTCATCAATAGCACTGAGAAATATTCAAAGTGGTTTGGCAGCTTTAGGAATTGCTTAGTTTGGGAAAATATAACTGTTACATTCTTCTTATTTTGTACTGTATATGGTTTTGATTGTCACTTTGCATGATGATCATTTTCTCACCTTTCAGCAGCGCTATGCTTTGATGCAGATTAATGACAAAAAAGAATGTTTGTTAGGACTCCATGCTTACTTTATGATCATTAACACCAGAAAATGGTATGAAATAAAAGTACTATTGGAATCATCATTTCCATGTGCCCACTTGTCATTATTACAGAGAATTGTCAGTAAATCTACCATCAGTCAAAAGTTTTATTTATCTCTCACCATCATCGCAGAGATACAAAATGGGTCTCTGACAGAGATAGCAAAACAAAAATAGTTGAGCATTGCGATTCCATTGACAGCCAATGTAAAGTATGCCCAGAAGGCAGAGTACAGTAATGGAAACACAACAGCTTAACTGTTGTTAACTGTTGTTGGAGACTGAGACCTAGCTGGGTCTTGTGTCCCTCCCTCCATTGTCCAATGAAGGGCTCTCAATCACCACTTTCGCTGCTCCAGACGACATAATGATTCTCATTCAGGATCTAGCTTAAGTCATCTAAATTGCTCTTCATTTTGATGTGTTTGAATAAACTTCCAAATGGTAAATAAACTCTTAACACGAACAAGTCCTGCTGCAGCCATGTGTAAGAAGGCAGCTGTTACTATCGTGTGCTAAGTGCTGCATTTTCATGAAAATTAATTCCCTCTGAATTTTGATCCTACCTTTCTTTCACTGAGATGTTTCAGGTTGCCCGAGGAACCCATAAAAGTGAGCATGTATTTGAAAGTGAAATAATATCTCATTTCAGCTGAGCATATAGCATACGTTCACAGGGACTGAGCAATCCCTCCCAGTTCAGAAGGGAGTGTGTGCAATTAGCATTGTGCTCAAGTAGGTCAGTGCGTTGAGACCAGCTTCTTGTTTCACTGTTTTCTGATTTACACTTTTGCCTTATTCCAAGCCTGCTCCCAAATTAAAGTTAACTCTGATATATCTTTTGTTCTTGATCATAATTTAAATGCTGCGGGCTGCCCCCAGCACATCTTTGGGTGTTGTAGCTATTAATGCAATAACACATTTCCCACTATGCTGTGATGTACTGTGCATGGGATAAATGAATCTAAATCTCAATCTGAAATATTGAGTATATATAGAATTAATGGATTGAAATGTATTGGGTGAAGACATATACAAAGATTATATATTTGCTAAAATATGTTCTAAATCTAGGATAGTTGGCATACTGGGATTGATGATGGCAAACTGAACAACATTTACATGTAACATTGATTAGGTATTATTTCCCTCAATAACTAGATAACCTATTTCACCTTGTTGCCCGAATCAGGGACAATGATTATTGATTCTGATTTTTTTTGTCTAAGTACAAACGGAAAAAATTTCTGTTTTAGGAAATTCTGCTATCATGCTTGATAATATATATGTAATGCACCAGTTAAGCTGTTTAAAGAGAACCACAGACAAATCGATACTCTTCTGTTGGGTTAAGCAACAGATGCTGCTGCTTAAAGCTTACGGATAGCATGGTTTCAATTTCACACAGCATATGTAAAACTTGCCATCCCATTTGTAATATTTATGGCTGAATTTTGAAATATGCATTGAGTGGTGAGTGAGATGCTGTATTGATATATTACCTTCTGAGATTCAAATATTTTGCTTAGCAAATATGGAATACCTTGTCTTCATGACTAATGCTGTGGAAAGGCAGAGCAGCCTGGAGTAGTAGTTAGGAACTTGGTGCTGAAGAACCTCTTTGGAGTTTTAAGCACAGCCTAAGACAGTTTGTTTCTAGACATAGATGCCTGCTTGGGTTTCTTCTAGGAAGTGTGCATGACTGAGCTAATGAAGGCAGGTCACATAGAAGAGGATCAGCTACCAGAAAAGCAACAGGAGGAATCACAGATGTTGGCCATGCTTCTCGAGTAACTTTTGAGATCATCTCCTTGCCTTAAGTTCAGCAAAGCAGCAATTAGAGCTATTTTGCTTATTGCTGCATATATCTTGAAATGCAAGGTGATGATAACCTATTGTTGTCAAGCAAACCACCTGCATGTCTAACTCCTGCCAGGTTGCTGCTAAAAATATGACAACATTTCATCCTTTGACAAGCCAGCTCCTGCTTCATTCCTTCCTCTTGCCCTCGATCGTGCATACTTACACCTGCCATTTTGTCAATGTGCTGATCCAGACCCTGATTGGATCACTAAGCTCTGATACCTCTTCTTGCAAAAATCGCCATGGCCTCCAAGGCTTAAAGCATTGGCATAGTTTGGCACAAGGTCAGGAAAAGTCTCACCATTTCTTGTAGACACCCATAATGCACCTTAAAGGCTGCCTTAAAGTAGTATTGCTCACCAACAATGTCAGATCATTGAGTTCAGCCAATGAAATCAATGTGAACACAGGCTGAATGTAGCAACTATTTAAAAGACCAGGGCACATAAATTCCAAAACATATTTTTTTGAAAATTAGCTATTTGCCCCTGATATTGTCTTGTCCTTCTATCAGACTCAACGGAATTTAGGTGACTGGAGTAAGTTCCTTCAAGAAGGTCCTGAAGGACTCAAGGTTCCAATGGTTATTTTTCAAGAGCTCTAATGGTTCAACCCTTGAAGTCTCCCCTGGTGGTGGCCAATGCTTTTGGTTTGCTGCTGCAGGACTTCTGTAATTGTTACCCTAGGCCTTTCTGGCAAGTGCACTATTTATTGGCTTCTGCTCACTGTAGTTCTGGAACTTATTAAATGTTCAGAGTTCTTCCAGGAAAAGAGTTTAAAAGATAAAGACTACAAGATGCTAGTTAGTGCATGTGATTTGCACTTATGAGTTGTTTAATCTGATCCCCCTTCTGTATTCAAATAAATTTGTAAATCTAACTCAAAGCGCACATTTAAAATCAGTTGTTTATTTTTTGAGAACTTAAACTAAGGACAAGCTAACAGCTCTGAAGTCAGTCTGTGCCATTGCTTTACCTTTTTAAATGCGAAATATTTATATAAAAATGAATGGAAAGTCTTAGTGAAAGTTCGATGGGGTGGTTAGGGAGCCGTGTATATAAATGTGCTGCCCATGGATTAGAGATGAAGAGCTTGTGTTGGCACAGCCTGGTTTCTCAGTGAGGAAACTGGCTTTCAGTCTGACTTGCCAATACTCATGCCAAGAGCTCAGATTTGCTAAGGGCATGCTATGAAAATTAGAGATAGGAAAAAAAAATGTGATAAATCTAAAAAATCTGCAGCAATTTTCATTTATGAACAAATAGCTCAATAATATTCATGACAGGTTGTGTTTTAACATGGTTTAATGTTCTTTTATCTTTTGCTGGATAGATCTTTTATGACACTTTTACATATTGGTTATAAAGATACCAGAATGCTGTTGATTGCCAGTTTAAGGATTATATTCTAGTCCTGATGAAAGGTCTTGGCCCATAATGTTAACTGTTTATTCCTCTTCATAGATACTGCCTAACCTGCTGAGTTCCTCCAGCATTTTGTGTGTTCCTGTGAAAGGTGGTATTCATTGGTTACCCCACATTGAGGGGCACCACGATAGCATTGCAGTTAGCATGATGTGTTTACAGCTTGGGGCATCAGAATTCAATTCCAGCTTGTTCCGTAAGCAAGCTTGTAAGTTCCTTCTCACTGTATCTATAAATAAATAGAAATAAACAGAAAGAAATCATAGATAGGTAACTTCCACCCACAGATAGGCAACATCCATGTTACAACAAGAAGTTTGGGATTTGGTAATGAGGGCCCTCAACCACAACTGACCAGCTCTCCGGACTGTTCATGGCTTAGGAACTTAAAATACTTTAATATCAGTATTGCTGAACTGTGTGACCTGGCAACAGGAGTTTAAATAGCAAGGTAGTATGTACACCACCTGGAGGAGCAACAAAGAAAAGGAAGGCTGCCTACGTGGAAAGAGCCTTCACCCTAAAGAACATGCTGTTCTGTCTGGTCCAGCCTCTCAGCAACTTCCTTCCTCCTCCTCCCCCCCCCCCCCCCACCCCATAGGATTAGTAAATGCTTGATAACCCATTGGCTCACTCTAACACATGGTTGTTATCTGTGCGTGTATCTCTTGGAGGCTTGCTGAGGCAACAGAACTCTGGAAAATGTGGTCCACGTCCTATATCTTGGTATCCACCTTTCAGTGAAGGCCACCATCAACTACAATGCACCAGGATAGCCTCAGCAGACCTAGCACAAAACCCATTGACTACTGAACAGCAATGACATCTGCCTGCCCTTAAGCTATCTAGAACTGGACTTCTTACAGGATGGAGTGCAAGGGAGTGGAAAGCTACCACCACCATTATCTCCATATCAACCGCTGCCCTTCTATATTCCTCGGAGACCTAGATCATTGACAGGGTTACTTAGAGCCAGCACTACAAGACATTGGAAAATTGCTAAGTATGCATCTCAAACTCCTCCTAATTCAGAGTTATACAGTGTAGAAACAAGCTTTTTGGCCCACTGAGTTCACAGTGACCATCAGCCACATTAATCCCATTTTATTCTTTCCACAATTCCCATTCCCTTCCCCAGATTCTGTGTAAAATGTACCCACCCAGGGTAATTTGCAGTGGCCCGCTAACCTACTCTATGCACTTTATTTGAGAGGTGGAAGGAAATGGAGCACTAGGAGAAAGTGCGCACTGTCATGGAAATGCGCAAGCTCATCAGGAGGTCAGGCTTGAACCCAGCTCACTGGAGCTTTATTCACAGAATCACTGTGTCACTACTCAGTGCGAGGCAGTGTATTGTCAGTACCTTCTCTCAGGCCAGAATCCCTAGCATTAAAGTCCTAGTTGCAGACAAACAGGGAGCTATCATTTGCATTGCTAAGCATCCAGAGAAAATACTTGCTTGAAGTGCAACATTTTCACTTACAGCAGGGAACATCTAACTACTGCAGCAATCTTTCGGATGAACTTAGATCAAGCAGCTTCTGAACGCGGAAAGAAATTGTCAATGTCTCATGTCAAAATCCTGCATCGGGACCAGGAGTGGAGAAGGGAAATAGCTGATGCACCTTTCCATTCCTTTTTATCTCTCCTCTCCCACCGCAGGTGCTGGTCAATCTGCTGAGTTCCTCAAGAAGATTGTTGCTTCGGATTCCAGCATCTGCTGCCTCCTTCAGAATGGACAGGGGTACTAAACTTTGTGAAAGAAAGTCACCCTCAGCCCTGAGGATTTACCTCAGATTGAAAAATAGGAAATATGGTGGACAGTGATAACGACTCTGGTGAAGAATGCGCTTTCCAGCACAGTCAAGCTTTTAAAGGAACATTCAGCAAATTAAAAGTGCTTTATTACATCTTGGTTTGGCTTTCACTTTGATAGAAGATTAAACTAATTCAGCATCTGAATCAGAGCCAGTTTTCTTACCCCAAAGTAAATATGGC
The DNA here is from genome assembly GCF_030144855.1 of Hypanus sabinus. Classification (NCBI taxonomy): domain Eukaryota; kingdom Metazoa; phylum Chordata; class Chondrichthyes; order Myliobatiformes; family Dasyatidae; genus Hypanus; species Hypanus sabinus. The sequence continues at coordinate 39,072,408 of NC_082716.1, read as the reverse complement.
TTCTTTGATTGTGAGTTGCAAGTATGTAAAACAAACAGAACAAAATTAATCACAAATATTTTTATTCAGGAAGTTACGATTGGAAAAGCATATCTAATTACCGTTTAGCTCAATGATTTATTTTACAGAGACAAGAACAAACGTGAATCAACTATAAAGTGTTTAACTACAAGCTGCCTGCAATCTTCTATATTATTTCATCCCATTATTTATGTGGAGAATAAAAGATAATTAGATGCATGTTATATGGGTTTACTGATCAGATAAATCAACAGATTAACTTGGAATTATTGATCCTATGGTCCAAATTTCCAAGAAGTGTGTTATAAACTTGACAGCATTCACAGTATTCCTTGCTTTTGTTCTACATATCTACTTGCTGGCTCTTAATACATGCTGAATGTTTAGCATCTGTGTCATGGTAAAGAGGTTTATCTGTACTTTTAACTTTGTTAACAAGTTACATTTGACGTAAGTGCAGAGCTCTTTGTTCTCTGCTTTTTTATAAATTACCTCTCTGTAAAAATATGATAATTTTAAATTTCTGATTATTTCTTTTCTCTGGTGCATATTCTTAGTCTTTAAAACCATTCTCACCTGCATCATTAGCTTTTTGGCCCAACACTGCAAAGCTGCATTACAGGCAAAAGAATTCAAATTTATTGCCACCCAACGGTACATATATACAAACAAATGAAACAACGTTCCTCCAGACCATGATGCACCCTCAAAACATTTATCACACACAGCACATAAATCAAAATATTACAATAAATAGGTCAACAGAATATAAAGTCAAAATGCATGTAGTGTGCAGCACAGGTGAACAGTACAGTAAGAAGCTTGCTGTCCTAGTGACAAGTCCTCAGTGCTGGCAGAGTATTCATTAGCCTTGCGACCAGAGGGAAGAAGCTGTTACCCAGGCTGGCAGTCCTAGTCCTGATGCTTTTCTATCTCCTTCCTGATGGTAGTGGGTTAAAGAGATTATGGAATGGGAGGGATCCTCGGCAGGCTCAGGCTCTTCATCTGCAACAACCCTAATAAATCTCACAAATAGCGGTGAGGGAAACCCCTATGTTGGTTTTTACTATCCTTTGTCGGGTCTTGTGGTCCGAAGCCTTGTAGTCTCCACACCCCCCACAAACAATGATGCAGCCAGACAGGATAATCTCGATGGTGCTCCCATAGAGAGGTTCGAGTAGATGGAGCTCATCAGCCTGGGAAGGCAGTCCATCTAAGAGAGGGAAAACTCTGATTTCAAACCTCAGTTGCCTTGCGGCCACACTCACTCATGGGAAAGGCTTCGGGAGTAAAGCTTGAGGACAAATCTGGAGCTAGAGTCCCTAAAGCAGTCCGACATTGTCTTCAACCTCGTTCCGGCAGCTCCTGCAATGACACTGGTGCCAAATTGTATCAGCCCTTGCCCTTCCCTTGGACAACATCGATGGTGTGGAGAGGGGAGACTTGCTGTTTGGGCAACTGCCAGTCTTCCATACAAGCTTGCCCAGGCCTGCACCCTGGAGAGGCTGAAGCAAGACTTTCCAGGCGTAGATCCATGGTCTCGCGAGACTAACAGATGCCTTCCAGAAAGTTGTTGTGTGGGCGTGTGGAGTCTTGCATGTGTCAATCTCTGAAAGTGTAGACGCTGCTGTGCCTTCTTGACAAGTAAGAAGGTGTTGTTAGATTGTCCATTATGTGCACACCAAGGAACTTGTACTCTGCACTCTCTCCATTGCAGAGCCACTGATATGCAATGGAAAGGGGTCAACCTGTGCTTCCTGAAGCCCACAATCATCTCTTTTACCTTGTCCATGCTGAGACTCAGATTGTTGTTCTCACAACCCCTGTGAACTGGATGATGCGGTTTGAGCTGAACCTGGCAGTGCAGCAATGAGTCAGAATCATGAACAGCCCTGGGGGGCCACAGTGCTCAGTGTGATGGAGCTTGAGATGCTGCTGCCAAGTCGAACTGTCTGGGGCCTCTCCATCAAGAAGTCCAAGATACACTTACAGAGGGGGGCATTGAGTCCCAACCAGGACAGTTCACCCACCAGCCTCTGAAGGATGATTGTGTTAAATGGCAAGTTGAAGTGAATGAAAAATATCCTGGTGTGCAAGGCATCAGTTTCTAGGTGGGACAGGACAAAGTAGAGGGCTGAGGTGATGGATGATCGGTTTGAGTGGTAGGTGAACTGGAAAGGGTTTAATACAGCTGGAGAGTGGGACTGTATGATCCATTACCAGCCGTTCAAAGCACTTCATAAAGCACTGGGTGGTAATCGTTTAGGCCAGTTACTGTCACTCCCTTGGGCACTGAAATAATGTAGGGACAGTGGGCTGTTTCAGAGAAATATTTAAGATGCTTGTTAAGACCTATATTAACTGTCCCTCAGCATCTGGCCATATAAGTTTTCCAGAACTCTAGCTTTGCATTGGGTTTACCCTAGCTATGATCCTACTCACCTCAGATGAGGCCGGAGAGGGTGCCTGTTTCTCGGGGGAGAGGGGGCTTTCCTCAATGTCACATCAGTCAATGTGTCAAATCGTGCTTAGAAAGCACTCAGCCTATCAGGAAGGGAGGTGTCACTGTTGTCTCGCAGGGTGGGTTTATAATTGGTTATGGTTTGTGTACTTTGCATGTCCCTGGTGTCACAAAGGTGTCTGTGGATTTTCACGCTTTGCCTTCCTGATGGCATGGGAGAGAGCAGAACTTGCTGACCTTAAAGTCACCCTGTCCTCTGGTCATGATCCCTAAACAGTGCACAAACCCCTGCAGTCAGCCATGGTTTCTGATTTGCCCTGGCACTGTAATATTTTTTTACACTGTCCTCAATGTATGTAGCCATTCGCCAACCCACATATTCAATGTTGATGTGATGTTCATATGTAGCATAGAAGAGAAGACACAGGCAATGTGTGTCACCACAAAATAGTGGGTACTGATAAAATGTGTCTGATATCTGTAAAGCTTTGAAAGGAGAAGGCGTGAGATGAGTCTATTTCTAGTAAAAAGAAGACAATAATACTGACATTTTGCCCACAGACTCCAGCTCTGAGGTGTCCATTGTCTGAGGCTTAAGTGCTGAGACGTGTGTGTGTACGCGCGCGTGTACTTGTGCATGAGTGTGTGTGTGCATGTGTAAGCACATATTTGCTATGTGTCTCATGATGGTTACAATTAGTGAGGACGTTTGCACTTCTAGCACCAAGACTTGCTTGAAGTATGCTGATCACAGTGCAAAGAAGACACATTTGAGTACAGCAATCCAGCAAGTATCATCTGATAACTCTACTTACACTGTGCTTGTCTTTTGGCATATATTTTATGAATACATTTTACTTCTGGCACAAAAAAATAATTTTGCACACCTTAGAGAATGGCAAGACCAAGACACTAAGCATTAAACAGTCAGAGCTGGCCAAGCTTCTAAAAGGGGGAGGAGTGAGAAGGAGAGCAATAGACAATAGGTGCAGAAGTAGACCATTCAGCCCTTCGAGCCTGCACCACCATTCTGAGATCATGGCTGATCATCTACTATCAATACCCGGTTCCTGCCTTGTCCCATATCCCTTGATTCCCCTATCCATAAGATACCTATCTAGCTCCTTCGTGAAAGCATCCAGAGAATTGGCCTCCACCACCTTCCAAGGCAGTGCATTCCAGACCCCCACAACTCTCTGGGAGAAGAAGTTTTTCCTTAACTCTGTCCTAAATGTCCTACCCCTTATACTCAAAACATGCCCTGTGGTACTGGACTCTCCCAGCAGCTGGAACATATTTCCTGCCTCTATCTTGTCCAATCCCTTAATAATCTTATATGTTGCAATCAGATCCCCTCTCAATCTCCTTAATTCCAGCGTGTACAAGCCCAGTCTCTCTAACCTCTCTGCGTAAGACAGTCCGGACATCCCAGGAATTAACCTCGTGAATCTACGCTACACTTCCTCTACAGCCAGGATGTCCTTCCTTAACCCTGGAGACCAAAACTGTACACAATACTCCAGGTGTGGTCTCACCAGGGCCCTGTACAAATGCAAGAGGATTTCCTTGCTCTTGTACTCAATTCCCTTTGTAATAAAGGCCAACATTCCATTAGCCTTCTTCACTGCCTGCTGCACTTGCTCACTCACCTTCAGTGACTGATGAACAAGGACTCCTAGATCTCTTTGTATTTCTCCCTTACCTAACTCTACACCGTTCAGGTAATAATCTGCCTTCCTGTTCTTACTCCCAAAGTGGATAATCTCACACTTATTCACATTAAACGTCATCTGCCAAGTATCTGCCCACTCACTCAGTCTATCCAAGTCACCCTGAATTCTCCTAACATCCTCATCACATGTCACACTGCCACCCAGCTTAGTATCATCAGCAAACTTGCTGATGTTATTCTCAATGCCTTCATCTACATCGTTGATGTAAATCGTAAACAGCTGTGATCCCAATACCGAGCCCTGTGGCACCCCACTAGTCACCACCTGCCATTCCGAGAAACACCCATTCACCACTACCCTTTGCTTTCTATCTGCCAACCAGTTTTCTATCCATGTCAATATCTTCCCCCCAATGCCATGAGCTCTGATTTTACCCACCAATCTCCTATGTGGGACCTTATCAAATGCCTTCTGAAACTCAAGATACACTACACCCACTGGATCTCCCTTGTCTAACTTCCTGGTTACATCCTCGAAAAACTCCAATAGATTAGTCAAGCATGATTTGCCCTTGGTAAATCCATGCTGGCTCAGCCCAATCCTATCACTGCTATCTAGATATGAAAGAGCTTAGCAGAAACTGCATCCAGCAAAGGTGTTCAGAGAGGGACTAACAAACAGGAGCATCTTTGCAAATCCAGCCATAACTCCAAACTCAGAACAGCACTGTCACTATCTGGCAAAATTGTTTTCCCTTTCCTATGTTGAACACTGTTTAATTTAGAGATAGGTACAGCAATGTGCAGTTTGCCTTCTACCTTTGCTTAAGGTCTCTAACTCCATAGTTTAATAAAAAACTGAGCTGAGGATGCGGATACGGTAGGGTCTTTTAAGAGACTCCTGGATTGGTACATGCAGTTTAGAAAAATAGAGGGCTAATGGTAACCCCAGGTAATTTCTAAAATAAGTACATGTTTGGCACAGCATCATGGGCCGAAGGGCCTGTATGGTGCTGTAGGTTTTCTTAGTTTCACCTCAGAGGGCAGCAGTAAGAGTAAACATGTGGCTTTGCAAGAATTACATTTTTTCTAAGATGCAGAATGTCATCAAACGCATATTTTGCAGAAGCTACATGTCGGTGCGGGCAGCAGAGCGGGAGTAAGGAGCACTCGTGATCGACAGACGACTGGAGATCGGAGGATCGGAGGATCAGCCGTTGTAGGTAGGCCGAGACCCTCAGACCTACCTGGAGAGTACCTGAGGAGGAAGGTAAAGCTGCGCAGGCGCAGGTGACGTCAGTGGTGAGTGCGGGCTTTAAAAAGCGACCCACTTTCAGGAGTGGGCAGCATCAGTGCGTGGGAGCAGAGTGCTGGGCTTTGGCTCAGCGGGCTTCGGCGCAAGAGGACTTCGGTGAGAGGAAATCAGTGAGCCTGAGTACGTGCTTTTCATTTATTCTGACTAATCTGAGATCAGGTAATGGGGGAGACAGTTAGAGCAGTGGTGTGCTCTCTATGCAGTATGTGGGAGGTCAGGGTCAACACAGTTGTCCCTGATGACCATACCTGCAATAGGTGCATCCAGCTGCAGCTCCTATCAGACCGAGTTAGGGAATTGGAGCTGGAGCTGGATGAACTATGGATCATTTGGGAGGCAGAGGCAGAGATAGATAAGAGTTATCGGGAGGTAGTCACACCGAAAAGACAGGAGGTAGGCAAATGGGTGACAGTCAAGAGAGACAGGGGGAGCAGACAGAGAGAGAAGAGCACCCCTGTGGTCGTTCCCACCAAAAATAAGTATACCGTTTTGGATACTGTTGGTGGGGATAACCTACCAGGAACAAGCTGCAGTGGTCCTGTCTCTGGCACTGAGGTTGTACCTTCGACTAGGAAGGGGAGGAGGGTAGAGAAGAGAGTGGTATTGATAGGGGATTCTATAGTCAGGGGGGTGGATAGGAGATTTTGTAGGGAAGATCGGGAGTCTCGGATGATATGTTGCTTCCCTGGTGCCGGGGTCTGAGACATCTCAGATCGGGTGCAGGTTATTCTCGAGAAGGAGGGCAAGAATCCAGATGTTGTGGTCCATGTAGGGACCGATGATGTGGGTAGGATGAGTGAGGGGGTCCTGCGTAGGGAGTTCAGGGAGTTAGGTGCGAAGCTGAAGGGCAGGACCTCCAGGGTAACAATCTCAGGATTGCTACCTGTGCCACGTGCGAGTGAGGCAAGGAACAGAAAGATTATAAAGATTAATACGTGGCTGAGAGGATGGTGCAAGAGGGAGGGCTTCAGGTTTGTAGATAATTGGGCTTTGTTCCAGGGAAGGTGGGATCTGTTCCGAAGGGACGGTTTACACCTGAACTGGAGCGGTACAAACATTCTTGCAGGGAAGTTTGCTAGTGCTTCTTGGGGGGGTTTAAACTGAATTTGCAGGGGGCGGGGATCCAGAATGTGAGACGATAGCGAGAGGAAGAATAAAGGTGGGGACTACACAGTTCCGGAATATTAAGTGTGTAGTAGAGAAAGGTGAGGCAGAACAAGTGATAAGGAGGACACATGTACAGAGGGATGGTCTGACGGAGCATGGAGTTAAATGTGTTGAAAGAATAAGTAAATTTAGGAAGGACAACAAAATTCAAGGGGCGTATAGCCTGATGGGAGTTCGGGGAGCTGGGTTAAGAACAATAGGCAGTGATTCAAAGAGAGAGAGGAGAAATGGGCTAAAAATTCTATATCTGAATGCACTAAGTGTCAGAAATAAGGCGGATGAGCTTGAAGCCCAGGTGCGAATGGGTAACTATGATGTTGTTGGGATAACGGAGATATGGCTGCAGGGAGATCAGACCTGGGAAATGAATGTACAAGGGTATACGTGCTATCATAGAGACAGAAATGTGGGCAGAGGTGGTGGGGTGGCCCTGTTGGTGAGGAATGAGATTCAGTCCTTTGCAAGGGGGGACATAGGGTCAGGAGAAGTAGAGTCTGTGTGGATAGAACTGAGGAACAGTAAGGGCAAAAGGACCCAAATGGGTGTTGTCTACAGGCCACCAAACAGTAGCATGGATATTGGGTGCAAGTTGAATAGGGAGTTGACATTGGCATGTGGCAAAGGTAATGTCGCAGTAGTTATGGGGGATTTCAACACACAGGTGAATTGGGAGAATCAGTTTGGTGCTGGACCACAGGATAGGGAGTTTGTAGAGTGCCTATGGGATGCATTCTTGGAACAGCTTGTACGAGAGCCGACCAGGGACAAAACTATTCTGGATTTAGTGTTATGTAATGAACAGGATTTGATAAGCTATCTTGAAGTACAGGAGCCATTAGGAGGTAGTGATCATAATATGATAAGTTTTTATCTGCAATTTGAGAAGGATAAGGGCAGCTCGGAGGTGTCAGTGTTGCAGTTGAACAGGGGAAACTATGGAGCCATGAGGGAGTAGCTGGCCAAAGTTGACTGGATGGATAGCCTAGGAGAAAAGACAGTGGAACAGTAATGGCAGGTATTCTTGGGAATAATGCACAAGGTGCAAAATCAGTTCATCCCCTAGAGAAGGAAGGATTCAAAGGGGGGAAAGGGGCCACAGTGGTTGACAAAGGAAGTCAGAGATTGCATAGCATTAAAAAAAAAGGAGGTATGACAGAGCTAAGGTAAGTGGGAGGACAGATGATTGGGAAGTTTTAAAGGAACAACAGAACTTAACTAAAAAGGCAATACAGGGAGAAAAAATGAGGTACGAACTCAAGCTAGCCAGGAATATAAAGGAAGATAGCAAAAGCTTTTTTAGGTATGTGAAGAGAAAGAAGATAGTTAAGAACAATGTTGGGCCCTTGAAGAATGAATTGGGTGAAATTGTTATGGGAAACAGAGAAATGGCAGAAGAATTTAATCTGTCTTCACTAAGGAAGATACAAGCAATCTCCCAGATGTATGGATGGGCCAAGGACATAGGGTAACAGAGGAAATGTAACAGTTTGACATTAGGAAGGAAACGGTGCTGAGTAGACTGATGGGACTGAAGGCTGACAAATCCCCAGGTCCAGATGGTCTGCATCCTAGAGTACTAAAGGAGGTGGCTCTGGAAATTGCGGATGCATTGGTAATCATTTTCCAATGTTCCTTAGATTCAGGATCAGCTCCTGAGGATTGGAGAATGGCTAATGTTATCCAACTTTTTAAGAAAGGAGGTAGGGAGAAAACAGAGAACTATCGACCTGTCAGCCTGACATCAGTGGTGGGGAAGATGCTAGAGTCCATTATTAAGGATGAAATAGTGGCATATCTAGATAGCAGTGATAGGATTGGGCCGAGGCAGCATGGATTTACCAAGGGTAAATCATGCTTGACTAATCTGTTGGAGTTTTTCGAGGATATAACCAGGAAGTTAGACAAGGGAGATCCAGTGGATGTAGTGTATCTTGATTTTCAGAAGGCATTTGATAAGGTCCCACATAGGAGATTGGTGGGTAAAATCAGAGCTCATGGCATTGGGGGGAAGATATTGACATGGATAGAAAACTGGTTGGCAGATAGAAAGCAAAGGGTAGTGGTGAATGGGTGTTTCTCGGAATGGCAGGTGGTGACTAGTGGGGTGCCACAGGGCTCGGTATTGGGACCACAGCTGTTTACGATTTACATCAACGATGTAGATGAAGGCATTGAGAATAACATCAGCAAGTTTGCTGATGATACTAAGCTGGGTGGCAGTGTGACATGTGATGAGGATGTTAGGAGAATTCAGGGTGACTTGGATAGACTGAGTGAGTGGGCAGATACTTGGCAGATGACGTTTAATGTGAATAAGTGTGAGATTATCCACTTTGGGAGTAAGAACAGGAAGGCAGATTATTATCTGAACGGTGTAGAGTTAGGTAAGGGAGAACTACAAAGAGATCTAGGAGTCCTTGTTCATCAGTCACTGAAGGTGAATGAGCAAGTGCAGCAGGCAGTGAAGAAGGCTAATGGAATGTTGGCCTTTATTACAAAGGGAATTGAGTACAAGAGCAAGGAAATCCTCTTGCATTTGTACAGGGCCCTGGTGAGACCACACCTGGAGTATTGTGTACAGTTTTGGTCTCCAGGGTTAAGGAAGGACATCCTGGCTGTAGAGGAAGTGTAGCGTAGATTCACGAGGTTAATTCCTGGGATGTCCGGACTGTCTTACGCAGAGAGGTTAGAGAGACTGGGCTTGTACACGCTGGAATTAAGGAGATTGAGAGGGGATCTGATTGCAACATATAAGATTATTAAGGGATTGGACAAGATAGAGGCAGGAAATATGTTCCAGCTGCTGGGAGAGTCCAGTACCACAGGGCATGTTTTGAGTACAAGGGGTAGGACATTTAGGACAGAGTTAAGGAAAAACTTCTTCTCCCAGAGAGTTGTGGGGGTCTGGAATGCACTGCCTCGGAAGGTGGTGGAGGCCAATTCTCTGGATGCTTTCAAGAAGGAGCTAGATAGGTATCTTATGGATAGGGGAATCAAGGGATATGGGACAAGGCAGGAACCGGGTATTGATAGTAGATGATCAGCCATGATCTCAGAATGGCGGTGCAGGCTCGAAGGGCCAAATGGTCTACTTCTGCACCTATTGTCTATTGTCTACATTGAAATATACTACCACTCAACTCAATTCCTATCCTTTGACTGCACATGACTGCATATCATCCAGATTAATGCCTAGTGGTCTAGCATTAGTTATGGTACTTTTAGTCTCTGACAATTTCCAATACTACCAAACCACTTGACTACAACAAACCAATGGGTTTAAGAAAAAAGGGATTTCATTAATGGCTTGGCCCTTGATTCTAATGCATAACAAATATATATGTGAGCAAAGTCCGCTCATCTAACTGAATACTGCCACACCAAACAAAAACTAATAAAGTAGTATTACTGTGCTCAAACAATAAGTTGACTGCCTGGTAATGTTCTGATTGTTGGAGGAGCTGGTTGATGTTCATCAGATTCAATATCAAGATAATCTGCGAGATACTTGCTTACACTATCTACGTTTGTAAATCAGAAGTTGTGAGATCAGGGTGAAAAATCTTCTGAGAAGAGATACAGTATGAGCATACTGTGTACTTTGATAGTTTCAAACTGAATATGGATGTATGCAACATGAAATTAAAGGTATCTGTTGACAAAGTTCCATATTTTAAGGAATTGGGAACAAAGTAGAAAACACTCTAGGAGTTAAAAGCAATTACTCAAAGTGCCAAAAGGAAGTAGTATTCCTCAGGCGTTATAGCTAGGGTGACTGCTTTTCCTTACATTTACATAAGTGGTTTGGAAATGCAATTGCAATCTTTGTCAATGACATCTTCAAAGATAAGTATGGGTTTGGGTGCATTCGTTTCAGTATAGATACATCTTGATAAGAAAATAGCAAGCCTGAAACAAAGTCTATAAAAAATAAAATCCAAGTGGAACTTCAACATTAAATAGGCATCAATAAATCCAAAAGAAAGTTCAGGAGTAATTTTTGCATCCAAAGAGGCAAATGGACAAATTCAAAGCAACAAAATGAGAGAATCAGAATCTGGTTTATTTTCAGTGACATCTGTCATGAAATTTGTTGCTTCGTAGCAGCAGTGTGGTGCAAGACATAAAAATTACTATAAGTTAGAAAAATGAATTGTGGAAAAGAGGTATAATAGAATAATAACAGAGTGTGCTAATAAAAGAGTGACGGCAGGTTCTGTGCAGCTTTGAGCCAAATGGACTGTTCCTGTGATACGCTTCCGTGCAGTGCTATACAGGCAGTCTGTTGGCCGCCAGTGCTGTTGGATCACTCTTCTGTATTAATACCAGAAAATTCTAGGAAATGGTGGTCTTTTTGTTCTGGGGTAAATTCAACTGCCATATTGCATTAACATTTAAGAACGAGAACCTGGCAGTGGGAAATTGAAAGAGTGAACTGCAATGTAAGGATTGGATAAGATTATTCAACTTTAACTTAAATTATTGCATAAGAATTGAAGTGAACAGTCGTATTTCTGTTTAGTTGCAACGTATGGTGTTGAGGATTTTTTATCTTTAGTAATAATAGTAAGTTATATACACTTGCTATTTAAGTTATTCTGATATAGCTCTGATACAAAATATTTCTCAATTATTGAAGACACATGGGGCCAATAATGTAGCTCCTCCTTTTACATAATTGCAAATAATGAATTAATCATTCCACCATATTACTGTTGAAATTGATACACAATGTTGCCAACAGTTTTTCAATTGAAATTTTATGGTTTACGTTTGTTTTCTACGTTATAACATTTAGAGTTAATTTCAAGCTGAAATTTTTAATATATTTTACCAAAACCTGTCAAAACATTGATTCAACTATTTCTACTTTTTCTACTTTTTATCTTTGATATGAGTTTCAGTACTACAAAAAAATGTTCCTACATGTTCGTTAAATTTTGCAACAAAATAAAGATAATTTACTCCCAGATGTTCATCTTCGGCATTTCTTCTTTACATGGACAAACTGAGCTATGTTTCTGGAGTTACAAGAAACTGCAGATACTGTAGTCTGTAGCAACAAATAATCTGCTGAAAGAACTCAGTGGGTGGAGAACCATCTGTAGGAGGATCTGTTTGTGGATGTTTCAGTTCAAAATCTGCATCAGGACTCATGCAGAACTTCAACCTAAAGTGTTGGTCTTTCTTCCTCCCACAGATGCTCCTCAACCCATTGAATCCTTCCGGCAGATCATTAGTGGACCTAACTTCCTTTTATGTTGCACAAATAATCTCTAAATGACAGATTTAGCTGTTGAAAATCAAAAAAGAAACACAGATGCTAATATTCTGCAGAAAGAAATAAAATGTAAAGGCTGAAAATACTCAGCAGGTTAGGCAGCATCCATGGAGCAAGAAATGGAGTTCCTAGCACACCACAAATACTACTTCAGATGCTGACTTCTTTATGGTGAACTACATATATCTATCTGGACACACCCCTCTGCTGATTGCTCCTGTGGCTCCTCCCACAGCCCCCTGTATAAAGGTGATTGGAGGAACTGCTCCTCTCTCAGTCTCCAGGATGTTGTGTGGTGGTCTCTTGCTGCTAATCATGGTCTCTTGCAGCTAATAAAAGCCTATTGTTTGCCCCCCGTCTCCGAGAGTTATTGATGGTGCATCATTCTTCCAGCCTTGTTCTGTTTTATCATGTCTCCATGTTTCAGGCTTATTTAGTTGTGCAATTTTGCATTGTCCAATCTTGCCCTGAAGCATAAGAGATCTGACTTTATAGAGAATCAAAGTACTATCACATTTAAAATACACCAGAATTAGTACTTTCAACACTAATCTTAGACTTAATTTACATATCTTTAGCTTTCACTGAAGAATTCTTGATTATACTTAACTAATCCAAATAAATGACTTGAAAGGATTCAGTTCTAGTCTGTTCACTTCACATGGCTCCATTCATATAGTTGATAATTTTAAAGTTAATTCATCACCAGCATTTACTCCCTAGCTCCAGGTTCTTTTCAAACACAAGATACATTAATGTTAATAACGTCCTCCTTAGAAAGCCTCCTAATGGCCTATTGGTCTTGGTTAGCATTCTCCACAATGGAAATAAACACGTCTTTTATCGGGGCCTTCTAAACATAATGCATTTCATCTCAAATTCAGAATATTTGATACCTTGGTTGGTACAAAGAAGAATGTGCATCGTCATCAGACCTTAGTCCCAAGTGTGCTTTGCATTTAAAAACCTAATGTAGGATCAACGTGTAAGGAAAATAGTGATTAATTTATAAACTGTGAGGAAAATGCAATTTGAAGGTTTCCTATTAAGTTCTGACACTATTAATTTCACAGACTGACATATAATCTTACAGGCAAAGTACTGGTGAGAAATTAGTCTCTGCTTTTTGTTTAAGTATAAATCTACAGGATAAGTTAAACTACTTCTTTCAAGTGGTTCCCCAATTTGATCCCAAATTAAGCAGCCATTTTAACTTAGTTTAAAAAAACACAGCAGAATTAAGAGGCCAAGAATGGAGAAAGAATGGGAGAGTGAAAGTTTATTTTAAATCCTTCTTTCTGTCAGCTGAGTGTTAAAAATCAGCATTTTACATTTCTAGCTGCTTTGGTTTGAGCATTAAAATGTTTTCACAATTTCTTGTAAAATGCTTTGTTCATTAAGAGATAATCCTCCACGTATAACCATAGTAAATTAGTTTATTTTGACTTGTTTGTTTCTGGATAATTAATTGATTTTTTTCATAGTAATTTTCCATGAAGGAATGGTAATTATTCCATTCTCCAGAAACAAAAGCAACAGGTGTTATTTATTTTTATTTACCATCTTAAAATGCTCACACAAATGGATTTCACATTACGTGAGACATTAATTAACACAATAATTTCTAGGACTGCTAATGCTGCTGGCTGAGGTCCAAAGTGCTCAACAGTAGAAAAAAAATCTCTCACAATGTAAATCTCACATAGCATTTCATTAATAAAGCCATTTCACTTAAAAACAGTCTTTAGTTCTAAAAGGTTTCAACTGGGTTATGTCTGCATGATGTCTTTCAGTGTAGAAAATTAATGCTGTACATCTTCAATCACAACAGTTATTTAAAAATCTAAAGATTCAGGTTGATATTGTATCTTTGACTTTAAAAAAAACATAAGCTCTTTTTCAATTGCTAAAACCTAAACCTGTCTAGGGACATATTTATTGGAGAAAAATATGAGAAGAATATATATAGCATTGGAGCCACCTTAAGATCTTTTTGCGAGTCTGAAACAGATACTGGACATGGAGTGTGCACGCAAGCCAGAAGGACCAAAACAGGCGTGAAATGGAGCCCGAGGATACTCTGTGCTGCCAACCCCAGTCTAGCTCCAAAGGCAGGTTGCCTACGTCATGCAAATGAATACTAAAGTGCTTGCTTTGCCTGCATAAGACTGAAGCTTTATCCCAGCATCCCACAATCTCCACCCTGTCAAGGAAGTGAACAAAAGATGGAATGCCAATAACAGCCTTCCTTCTCCTGATTTCATAAGTTTGCCAGGTCACATTCACGCCTGGAAAATTTGACCAGAATAGATGCAACGTTTCTCCATTCTCTGCTATTCATTTCACCTAATGGCTCTTACAAACAAGCGCAAGTCATTTAATTAGCACATGTAAGGGGCCTAATGTTTACATTAGTTTGTGATGAAAGTATCAGATGGAAAGCTGGCAAATACCATCCTCTTTACAATTCTGCAGTCGTCCCAGATTGGCCCTTGTTTCAACATTGCTACTTCATTCCACACTCAGCAATTTTATTGCCTGTTTCTTTCCAGGCACTCAGCTGTGTTTGTTTTTCTTTGTCTTCCTTTGTTACTCCATTACTGATGGAGTGCTACGTGGACTCATTACCATGGCTGGATCTAAAGGAATAAGCCGGACCTTTCTAGAATCCCTACTTTCCTAACCGCCTGCAAACTTTGCAAAAGGTTAAATTGGAAATAAAACACATGTTTTTTTTCAAACGTCATTACTTTTATTTTTGTAAAGTTCAATAGATGAATACTGCTTCAATTTGGCCAGAACAGACCAGCATTGAGGAGATGATGTACTAAAAAATAAAAATGGTTTCAAATTAACTGTGTATTCTTGAATTTTATTTTGCATTCTCATTAAATGATGAATTTTGTTTGCCATTCTTTCATTTCCACTTTCTAATTATGTAACTCATTGAAACAATGATAAAACAGAAACCCTGACACTGTGTGACTATAGAAAAACTTAACCACACAACCACCAACACCTGTTATGCACATACCTTTTCACATCTTCATGAACCTTTAGAAACTGTGAATTGCATTAGAATCCCTTCTTTCACTGTGCCCTTCTGCAGAGATTTTAATGCTCAAATTTATTTCAAGAACTGAATACCCATAATGCAACTCTGACCCCCATCCAAAGTAAGGCTTCACTCTAAACCCTATGTTTCCTTTCTCTGCACATGATCCTCCCTACACTCCCAAGTGCTTTATACCACGCCTATTTCTAGCTTTCCTTATCTTCATATATCTAACAAGACTAAAACCTCACTGTTATTGACACAACCCAGACAAAATGCTGGAGGACCTCAGTGGGTCAGGCAGCGGCTATGAGTACAGATGGTGTTTCGGGCTGAGACCCTTCAGCAGGACTCAGGCAGGGTCTTGGCCTGAAACGGTGACTATAATCTTTTCCGTAGGTGCTGCCAGGCCTGCTGAATTCCTCCAGTATTTCATTTGTGTTGCATCGGCAGATTTTCGCTTGTTAGTTATTGACACTAGTTTCTTTATATGCCAAGTTGCAAATGTTAGGCACAAACCATTTTAATAGTATAGGTACTACAATAAGAATAAAAGTGAGGACGTCAGTATTAGTTTTCTCTTAAAGTATGATGAACAGTTTCTGAAGTCCGTAAAGACAGACCAAAATGTAATGATCACAGATGCCCTGCTCTTCACAGACATTGCAGTTGGACCTGGCAGACACACAGATGAAAGTCATAGTACTTATCTATTAGAAACCCATAAGGTCCAAGAATCAGAATCCAAGGTTGTTTTATGTCATTTCCAGTACACAGATGTGAAGGAGAATGAAATAATTGTTACAGCAGATGCAATGCAGCATAAAAGTACACAATAAGAACATAATAATAATACAATAAATATAAATATGTAAGATAGCTTATATACATAGATTGATTGTAGTTTGTCCATAAAGTGATGCTAGGCACAGGAGTGTTTGTACATAAGATGATTGATGGGAAATTATAAAGTAGTGCTGGTAGCAATGTGGAGGGGTGGGTGAGTGGGTGAAAGTGTTGATCAGCTTTATTGCTTGGGGAAAGTAACCGTTTTTGAGTCTGGTGGTTTTGATGTGCATGTTATGTAGCCTTCTTTCTGATGGGAGTGGGACAAACAGTCCATGAGCAGGGTGGGATAATTCATAATGTTTCTGGCCTTGTTCCAGCAGTTTACTGTGTACATGTCCTATATGAACACCTGAGATAACACTAGAGCTATTTCAGTCAAACATTTGTGAATTTTTAATGGTATGAGCAATAAAGAATTGCTTGACAATCTCTTTAGCATTGGAAAAAAGTTTTCCTTTTCCTATTTAAATTTCTATTGAAGATTTAAACAGAACAAATTTCAAAGTCAGGTTTTAACTTTTCTTCTATCCTTTACATAATGCTACCTAAACATTGTTCCACTGTTTAAAAAAGGCTCTAAACAGAAACTAGGAAATTATAGGCCGGTAAGTCTGACTTTGGTTGTGAAAGTTATTGGAAGGTATTCTAAGTGCCAAATATGCAGGTACTCTGATAGAAAAGGACTGATCAGTGTGACTTTGTGTGTGGTACATCATGTCTAACCAATCTTATAGTGTTTTTCGCTGAAGTTACCAGGAAAGTGGATGAGCACAAGGCAGTGATGTTGCCTACTTGGACTTTAGTAATGCACTTAACAACGTCCTGCATGGGAGGCTGAGGCAGTTGCTCAGCATTCAGGGTGACCTAGTAAATTGGATTAGACTTTGGCTTTGTGGGAGATGTCAGAAAGCAGTAGTAGAGAGTTGCCTCTCTGACTGGAGGCCTGAGACTAGTGGTGTGCCACAGGGATCAGTGCTGGGTCTTTCGTTGTTTGTCATCTATATCAATGATCTGGATGATAATGTGGTTAACTGGATCAGCAAGGTGGGGGTGTAGAGCACAGCGAGGAAGGCTATCGTGGTTTGCAGAGGGATCTGCAACAGCAAGAAAAATGGGCTAAAAAAATGGCAGATGGAACTTAATCCAGAGAAGTGTGAGTTTTTGCACTTTGCTTTTTCCAACCAGTGTCGGTCTTACCAAGTGAACATGAGGGCACTGAGGAGTGTGGTAGAACAAAGGGATCTGTGAATACAAGTCCATAATTCATTGAAAGCGGTGTTACATGTAGACAGGGTCATAAAGAAAGCTTTTTGTATGTTGTCCTTCATAAATCAATGTACTGAGTCCAGAAGATGGGATGTTATGTTGCAGCTGTTTCAGACATTGGCAAGGCTTGATTTGGAGTATTGTGTGCAAGTTTGGTTACTTACCTACAGGAAAGATGTAAACAAGGTTGAAAGAGTACAGAGAAATTTACAGGCTATTGCTGGGTCTGGAGGACCTGAGTTATAAGGAAAGATTGAAAAGGTTAGGACTCTATTCTTTAAAACGTAGAAGAGTGAGAGGAGATTTGATAGAAGTATACAAAATGATGAAGGGTATAGATAGGATAAATGTAAGCAGACTTTTTCCACTGAGGTTGGGTGGGACTACAACCCAAGGTCATTGGTTAAGGGTGAAAGGTGAGAAGTTGAGAGTCGTGAGAGTATGGAATGAGCAGCCAGCACAAGCTTGATTTCAATGTTTAAGAGAAATTTGGATACGTACTTGGATAGAAGGGATATGGAGGGCTATGGTCCCCATGCAAGTTAATGGGACTAGGCAGTTTAAATGTTTTTAGCATGGACTAGACGGGCCACTTCTCTGTGACTCTAAATACCATTTTTCCCTTCACACTTTTTGTTCGAATGATGTATTCTAATTTGCATCGCAGACTCAGTATGCTTCAGTGCACGTTCTTCAATCATACAGACTGAATTACACAGAAAAGCTTTCCTTATTCATGAAGACTATTATCTGTAGAATGAATTCTACAGAATGGCACTTGTGCTGTTCAAAGACCCATAAGAAGTCTGTGGAATTAATGAAGGATCCTTTTTGTTCACTGCAATGCATAATGTTAAGTCTAATTTGCAATTATGCAAATCATCCAATGTTTATTCTAATTTCCTGAAATATGTTTATCCATGTAGATTACTGAATAATATGAACAAATTTAAAATTGTAGAAAAATAAATTGAATCATTCATGTTTGTAATTTACCCTTTTCTCTGAGAAAGGCCTGACAGGCTCATGAGCTTTTAGCTCATGATTTGCAGGATTTTTAAGTATACTGCCATTTGTTACTCTAGCTGGAGCCCTTCCTGCTAACACATACCAGGCTATGCCAACATACAGCTACGCTAACCTAAGTCACCAGGCATAACATGGACTGAGAGTAGTAAGTGACAAGACATTGGGGAGGAAGGAGGGAACAAGAATTGATTAGGAATTGGCAGCAGATTGGAATTCATTCATTTGTTATGTGCTGTGTCATATGGCATGAGCAATCATGGTCTTTCCAAGACCATGATTATTCTTGGCAAAAAACTTTCTACAGTGTCTTTACAAGACAGGTGACCCGAGCCATTATCAATACTCTTCAGAGATGGTCTTCCTGGCATCACTGGTTGCATAATCAGGACTTGTGATATGCACCATCTGTTCATATGACCATCCACAATCTGCTCCCATGGTTTCACATGACCCTGATCGGAGGACAAAGCAGGTGCTGCGCCTTGCCCAAGGGTGACCTGCGGTCTAGCGCAGTGAAGTAACGCCTTACATCTCCTTTGATAGAGATGGGATTCCATCCCGCCACCCTGGGGTGAAAAGTTGCCATGTGGAGTCAAGTGATTTGAGGATGAGGTGACCAGGTCCAGGTACAAAGGTCTTAATATGAGTCTCCTCTCCATTGAGTCATAGTCAACATTGCTACATACAATGGGGTGGCATTGTAGCACAGTGGTTAGTGTAATGCTTTACAGCACAAGTGACACGGGTTCCATTCCTAACATCATCTGTAAGGAGTTTATACGTTCTCCCCTTTACCGTGTGTGCTCTGTTTCCCTCCCATATTACAAAGTTGTATGGGTTAGTGGACTGATTGGTCACATACCTGTAATTGGGCAGCAAGGAGTCTGCATGCCAGAATGTCCTGTTACCATGCTTTATCTCTAAATAAATAAATTAATTAAATCGCCCAAAGAAATTACGAAGAATCTCCCAATTAAGAACATGTGAAATTATATTATTGAAGTACACTGCTCATATGATCAGTATGACTGTGAAATAATGTTCGAAGGAACTGATCTAGCATTCTGAATGGTGTAAACCACAACAGAAATGAATACAGATATCATGTTGTCACTTAATTATTCCATTGTACTGGGAAAAAAAAACAGCATGACAAAAATCTAATATTTAGGCCAAATTCTTTACTCAGCTTGCAGAGAGAGCCTTTTTCAGTGCTGTGCACTGAATTAATTGTTTGTCTTTTGGAGAGAGACAAAGCAGGAAAATCTGCAGGACCACTGCTGAGGGGGGCCCACACAGAAATACAAACCCAAACCAGCTGTGGCATGGAACATGGTCAGTAAGAGGTATTGGTGGAATTGTAAACTTTGCAAAGGAACATGTTGATTGCAAAATTTTTCCCAACGTTTATTTCACTGCCAGACTATGCACAAGACCGACTTGAACTCATTTGAAAAAGGCAGTTTGCAAATTTTAACATTTCTTCATATGTGGCCCTCTTCTATTTTCTGTTCAGTACAGTGATCACAAGGAGCTGATGCTTTGAAGACCTTCCAAATAAAAAATGCCAAAAGGGCCAATTCTTTCCAGCTGCCTAACCAACTCTGGTGATCATTAAGTGAGGAAACTAATTCAAGCTAATATTTATGAAATGCACAATTTGAAATTGAGATCTCGGTAAAGGTTACACACGGTTTGATGTATAAATATATCAAAGAGAAGCTTTTGAATGAAACAATTGTTTAACTTATTCAAGGGGAGAGAAGAGAAAACCTCATTAATTTATATGTGCCTCTTTGTTTTTAAAGTAATAAAATCACAGATGCATTTGTTTATTGGTGAAAACAGGGACAAGCCAATCTCTTCCATAGCCAGCCACTGGGATAAAAAAGATACCATGCACACAGTGCATGGGTTGACTCAGCCATTGGGTTTTCTCTCCTTAGTAGAAAATGCCTAGCTAGTGGCATGGACATCAGGAAATAAAAATTGATTGATATCATTAATAAAATTGAGAATATTAACAGCAGGTGTTCCTTTCCTCACAAAGCTGGTTGGTACCTTTCCAATTATCATGAATAAGAATTGAACACATCAGCTGAAAATGTAATTTTCAAAAAGGCATTTGATGCAGGTGATAAATTTGCAAGGCAGCGAGGAAAGAACAAGAAGTTGTGATTAACTTAATGCCTCTTATCAAAACTCATTACAATTATGATGTTTCAAACTACCCCCTTCGGATCTGAATTATATGTCCATTTCATGATTCCATAGTTTGCTAAAGCAGGGCTTTTAACACCATCTGGTGTTAATCAGACATGCCATTGCATCTTAAAGTATTTTAAAAAGTCTTTGTGTGGCAAATTGCTGAGTGTACAAGCTAACGGGGCAGCAAAGAAAACAGGGCACCTGGAATCCCAGTGAACAGGCCAAGCAACTGTGCAAACCCTTACCAAATCAGATTGAAAGGCTATGAAATTAACAGCTCAACGACCAAGAAGGAATTAATGGGCTGGATTGTGCTTAACCTGGCCTGAGCCTTGAATTCATCATTCCCCACCACCTACACAAATCCGAGGGCTCCCCACACCACTTTCAGCCCCGCGGGTCCAACTGAACTGAGGCCTGACTGACATGGCCATCCTGCAAAGTGGGGTGATGAGACAGCAACAACTAGGCCCCAGCCTATAAACCGGCGGCCTGCTTTTGGACTACCTAGAGGGACTACCTGCTCTCAATTTTCTGATAGAATTAAAATAACTAATTTTGAAAAACATGAGGCATGTTTTAAAAGGATACTGAAAAATGAACAATATATATTGATTATTGAGAATATTAACAATATTCAAAATAAAGACATATTTAAACATCACTTTCACTTATTTATCCATCCAAGTCATAGAGTCCCTTCAGAGACCAAATAGCTTGGGACTTTTTTTCCCTTGGTGTGTAGGAGGCTGAGGAGTGACCCTACAGAAGTTTATAAAGTCAATTTTTTCCCCTGGGGTAGGGGAGTCTAAAACTAGAAGGCATAGGTTTAAAGTCAGATCCAAAAGGGATCAGAGGGCAAACACAGGGAAAACTGCAGATGCTGGAAATTCAAACAACACACACACCCCATCCCTGACATATTTAGTTGTTTGCCAGCTCTCCATCTCCCTCTGGAGCTCCACCCACCCCTTTCTTTCTCTCGAGGCCTCCCGTCCCATGAGCCTTTCCCTTCTCCAACTCTGTATCACTTTGGCCAATCACCTTTCCAGCTCTTAGCTTCATCCCACCCCCTCCGGTCTTCTCCTGTCATTTCGCATTTCCCCCTTCCCCCACTACTTTCAAATCTCTTACTATCTTTTCTTTTGGTTAGTCCTGCCGAAGGGTCTCAGCCGGAAACGTTGACAGTGCTTCTCCCTATAGATGCTGCCTGGCCTGCTGTGTTCCACCAGCATTTTGTGTGTGTTGAGATCAGAGGGGTAACTGTTGCCACACAGAAGGTGGTGGAATATGGAATGAGCTGCCAGAAGAAGTGGTAGCGACCGGTACAAATATAACATTTAATGGACATCTACACAGGTACACAAACTGAACTGGTTTGTAGGAAAATGGGCCAAATGCAGAGAAATAGATATTGCTTGAGTAGATAACTTGGTCGGCATAGTGGAGTTAGGCCTGAGGGCCTGCTTTTCTGCTGTATTAACTCTATGACTTTTATTGAATGGGGCCATGCATTACACATTCACCATCATTGACATGAAACTGAAGGGCCAGTTACAATGTGTATACAGGCACTCATAAGAACATAAGAGATAGAAGCAGGAGTAGGCCATCTGGCCCGTTCCTGCCCCGCCATTCAATAAGATTATGGCTCATGAACTCATCTCCACCTACCTGCCTTTTCCCCATAACCCTTAATTCCCCTACTATACAAAAATCTATCCAATCTTGTCTTAAATATACTTACTGGGGGTAGCCACCACTGTTCCATTAGGCAGAGAATCTCAGTGACTCACCACCCTCTGAGAAAAGCAGTTCCTCCTCATCTCTGTCCTAAACCTACTCCCCCACATCTTGAGGCTATGTCCCCTAATTCTAGTTCTTTCAGCTCAGAACAAGGGTAGTGCCTCATCCAGTGACAGAGCAGAAGGTCAAATGGGCCAGCTTCTGCACTGCAATGCATAAATGTACAAGTAAAAGATGTGCTGCTATCACGACACATGCAGATAACAATCCAGATTCTGGTTCTGAACATCAGAGGGTGGATGGGTGGTAGTTCTCAAAGGGACTGCCATCCAATTGGCATAGGGTCCTGTCTATTATGAGTGAGTTCAATAACAAAACCAGGCAAAGCAAGAACCTACTGAGTCTGAATCTATTGAGATATAGAAAAAATAAACATATAATTTCCAAATTTTAGTATCTTTGACAACAATTGAAGCAGAAAGGAATTAGAACCCACCACCTCAACTCTTTTTTGTCAAAAAGTTGATTGGCAGTATTTAATAACTCATTTGTGAAATATATACGAACTTAAATACACAAATCTTAACTTTCTGTGATAAATTCAGTCTGGATTTAGCGTGCAAAATTTATAACTTTCAATCTGCCCAATGGGCCTGCTGGCCAATTTTGTGAAAATAAAGGAGGAGTTTGTGATAATGAGATAATTGCTTGTCTCCTGAAGTCACGGCACAATTTCCACTAAAATAATGGTGAGCACCATTAGACTAATTATCACCTTGACAGCATCGTTTGGGTCACAATATGGAAGCCCTATATTTAATGCTTTTACCATCTTTCTAATTCATAACATTTGACCTTCAAACTTCCAAAGATTGCTTCAATCTCTTCTCCACAACTGTATTTCTATATTCTTAGATTCATCAATCATCCCACATTTCTTCTTTGTTGTACAGTTTAATTCACAAGGCTTAATTCTAGTCAAAGCCTCGGCACAATTGTGTGAGTCACTTTCATAAAAAATTTCCTTAATGCCGAGTGAAATGAGCTGATATATTATGAGCTTTGTATTTTCATGGTATCCCTTTGATTTGTTCCCAATGGAAATAACAAGAGACTTTAATTGTAAACCAGTTCCACCACTTGGCCCTGAAATCAAGAATCACACCTTTCCGGGTAAAAGAACAAAATGGCAGGAATGATAATTGCAAACCTAAAAATGCACAAAAGTTAAAGAACTATGCTGTCTGGTGGTACACAAACAAAATTTTTTCAAGGTATCTCTGTACATAGGGCAATAATAAACCAATACCAATTGACACTGTTTTATATTTAATTTATCCCATTATTCTCATTCAAGTGTTTTGTCCTCCTCTCCATTATATTTAAACTATACCAATTGCAGACAACTCACACGTATCCATTAATGCTCTTTTACTACTCATTTCAAATAAAAGAAAATGCTTCTCACTCAGCTGCTGCTCCTACATACAGATTGGCAATTCAGCAGAGTTCTGGCACTGAACTATTGAGTCGTCTATTGGCTTTTACTGAGATAATCAAATCATAAGGATGTGAATTTTCCAAATAGGAAATGTGAATGTAGTTTTATACATGGTTACCTCTTGATTACCTTTAGCAAGCATTTTCGTACTATCTTACTGCTGCAGAAAGCTTAAAATTAGCTGCAAAGGTTTGTTGATATAACCTTAATTGAGGCAAAAATATTTAACAGCTTTCCATCTGCTTCATGGTTGGATCAACAACTACGTTGAGTTTGTCTCTCTATTCAGCTGAATTATTGATGACTGTTGCCCTATAGGAGCATAACAGAACAGGCAAACTGAATGGAGAGCTTCCCTAACGAAATGCAATTACATCTCAAAATCAGAATCAGGCTCAGATTTAACATCACCAGCATATGCTGTGAAATTCGTTGACTTTGTTGACTTAGATATATATATATAATAGTTAATTTAAATAAGTAGTGCAAAAATAGAAATAAAATGTAATGAAGTAGTGTTCATGGATTCAATGTCCATTCAGAAATAGGATGGCAGAGGAGAAGAGGCTGTTCCTGAATCCTTGAGCATGTGCCTTCATGCTTCTGTACCTCCTTCCTGATGGTAACAATGAGAACAAGGCATGACCTGAGTAATGATGGGTGTCCTTAAAGATGGACGTCATCTTTTTGTGGCATCACTCCTTGAAGATGTCCTGGATACTACGGAGGCTAGTGCACGTGATGGAGTTGACTAAGTTTACAACTCTCTACGGCTTACTGAGATCCTGTGCAGCAGTCACTGCATCACCCCACCTTCCCCCACCAACCCCAGTGCCAGGCGGTGATACAGCCAGGTAGAATGCTCTCCACAGTGCATCTGTAGTAATTTTCAAGTGTTTTTGATGACATACTAAATCCTCTCAAACTCCTGATGAAATATAGCCACGTGGTGCCTTCTTTGAAGCTGCATTGATATGTTGGATCCAGGTTAGATCCTCCGAGATATTGACACACAAGAATTTGAAACTGCTGGTCTTTTCACTTCCGATCCCTCTTTGAGAACTGATGTGTGTTCCCTTGTTTTACTCTTTCTGAAGTTCTCAATTAATTCTTTGGTATTACTGATATTGAGTGCAAGGTTGTTGCTGCAACGCCATTCTACTAGCTGATATATCTCACTTATGTACGCCCTCTTGTCACCATCTGAAATTCTGCCAACAATGGTTGCATCATCAACAAATTTATAGATGGCACTTGAGCTGTGCCTCGCCACAATATCAGGGGCGTTGAGAGAGCAGAGCAGTGGGCCAAACGCACGACCTTGAGGTGCACCAGTGTTGATATGTTGTTTCTGATCCACACAGATTGTGGTCTTCCGGTTAGGAAGTGGAGGATCCAGTTGCAGGGGAAGGTACAGAGGCCCAGTTTCTGGAGTTCTCTGATCAGAACTGTAGGAATGATTGTGTTAAATGTTCAGCTGTAGTCAATAAACAGCCTAACACAGCCAAACAGTCCAAAAACAGATGTTTTTATTGTCCAGGTGATCGTGGACAATATAACACAGTTACATTCAGTGTCTAAGAAGCTTATTTCAAGAATATCTTCAAATACATAATCTTCCTTCCTGTGTTATTGGTGTGAAGAGCCAATAAGTTCCAATCCACTGTCGTCCTATTGTGGCGGTAGGCAAATTGCAGTGGGTCTGGGTTCTTGCCGAGACAGGAATTAGTTCTAACTATAACCAACCTCTCAAATCACTTCATCACAGTTGATGTAAGTGTTTCTGGATGGACTTTCTCTTAAGAAACAAAGTTATATGATTATTATATTTAGTTAAAGCTACGGTTTTAACATGCTGTATGATCTTTTTATTTTTCTGAATGCAAGGCACTTAAATGTTAAAATTCTTTTCTGTGATGTACTCTCAGTATCCATCATTTCCTATATAAATCTATAGCGATATATTTTGCATTATACATAATCAAGTTTCCCTGTATATCGTGTTTGATTGTTTTTTTAATCTCATTCCAAATTGATCTCCACACCTTAATTACGTCAGAAGCCTTACACATTCAACCCTATTCAGAAGCAAATTATTACAGTGTAAATATTTAAAAGAAATCTGAAACTTCTGATGCTATAACAAAACTCCACAGAAATCCCATCCTAAAGCAACTTGGAAAATGATAGAGACACTTGAAATTTCAAGCACTTATGAGAAATGAATATTAAAAAAAATGAAACAGGTTTATTTGTTTTCATTATTTTCAGTCTTTTTCATTCTAAGGTTACTGGAGTCTCTTACTAGCAAAGAAGCTGTGTCATATCCCTAATCCAGCTTTAATTGTTTGTATTCATTACTAAACCTATGACAGCATGATATACTTACAGATCAATCAGACCCAAAATAAAGCAACACGATCGGGGACAAAGAAATCCACGTAGTTACTATAAAAAAGACACTTGGTGGTGATAGCAGGTGTGGAGGGATAGATCAAGGGTGCTGGAGAGTCTAGGAATATTTCTTTTGATTCATTAAATGATTCACTAATGAGGGGGGCAATGGTACTAAAACCATTTCCCAGCATCCAGTGTTTTATATTTCTGAAGCCATGCCTTTAGGGTGATTGGGGCATTCAAAGTGATTACCATGTTAGGTTATGAATTAGCAGGACCTATCCTTTTAACACATAAAGGCCAGAGGGAATTCTCATTAAGCAATCCCTATAAGAGAGCACTGAGAAATGCTTTCCTAGACAACAATGGACAGGCTTTTGCATTTACATGACCCTCAGAGCTATGTCAACAGGAGTCCTAAATTTTTTAAAGGCCATGTGGCAGAACATGCCTACTTGAAGACCTGCCCTGTTTCTGTGGCAATAATACTCCATATCTCATGTGATAACCTGCAGTGTATGCAGAGCAATACAGTGAAAATTCAGAAAACTATATGATGCAGTAGGGTTATTGACTCCTCATTCAGCTCACACTCGGACAGTAAAACACACGTGAACAGCTATTTTAGACTGATGCTGGATTTGCATGCATAAACAACACTGCTTCTTCCTCTGATTAGATTTTGAATTCCCTTTGACTTTTGCAGCTGCATTGATCTTGCTCTTGTCGATCTCCAATATAACATACTCAACAGATGTTGATGCAGTTTTTACTTTTAATGTCTTATCTCCCTTCAGTTATGCTCTGTATCCAGAAAGCTTATTTCAAGATTATATTCAGACACATAATCATCCTTACTCTTTTACTGGGGATGATACAAAGTGATATGAAGTGATCAGTTGATGTAAGAATCTCTCAGTTTCTCTTGTGAATAAATTCTTTAAAACTTATAAAGAGTCATAGAATTATAGAGAAGTACAGTACAGAAAAAGGTTCTTTGGCCCATCTAGTCTATGCTGACGCCATGTAAACTGCACAGTCCCATTGGCCATGGTCCACAGTCTGTCTGATATTCCACATCTCTGACCACTTGGTCATACATAACTATACATTTATTTATTATGCAATTTGAACCGCTTTCCATAATCATGTGGGTCATGACATTTGCGCTTTTTTTTACCTTTCCATTTCAGCCTCAGTCAAACGCACACATACCCTCAGTTTTCTGTGCACCAAAACTCCTACAGAATTGAATCCCATCACAGAAAGCAGTGATAATCCACAGCTCAGAAGAAAATCAGCGAGTCTGTCTTTAATTCCACAAAACTATTCGAACTGAAATAAACACAAATTGTTGGCCATTATATTCTCTAGAACCTATGAGTCAGGCAATGGAACTGAGGTCCTCTGTAGAGCATTAAATGGTGGTGCACGACCTCTTAATACGTTTTGAATTACTAACCCCATATGCCAGGAAGCTTCTTCCAGTAGTTTATATGCATATACTGGAATGTTTATTTAGAAAGGATCTCAACTCACCACACTCAAGGAGAGCTTCTATCCTAATGTTATAAAGCTCTTGAACAGACCTCTTATGCACCAAAGATGCACTCTTGATCTCTCAACCTATCTGTTACGACCCTTGCATTTTATTTTGTCTATCAGCACTGTACTCCCTTTGTCACTATAACACAATATTCTGTATTCTGACTTTATTTTCCTTTTGTACTAGACCAACATCTTGCAAGAGTTGTATATGGGATTGAGAAGGGTGCATTTGGAATATTGTGTTCAGTTTTGGTCATCAGAAATAGTTAAACCTGAACAAATTGCCCAGGAGATTCAAAAGGATGTTGCCAGGACTTAAGGGTCTAAACAATGATAGAGACTGAGCAGGTTGTGACATTATTCACTGGAGTATAAAAGAATGTGGGATTATCTTATAGAAGTGTGTAAAATTATGAAAGGTACAGATTGAGTGAATATGCAAGGTTGGGATCAAGAATTAGAGGACATAGGTTTAAGATGAGGGGGAGAGATTTAATAGGGTCTAAAAGAGCAATTCTTTCCCCAGAAAGTGGTCAGAATATGGAATGAATTTCCAGAGGAAGTGGTTGACGCAGGTATATTCACAATATTTTAAAGATACTTGGACATGTAGATGGATAGAGAAGGATCAAAGGGACATACAGTAATTCAGAGGCAAATGGGACTAGCAGATGGGAATCTTGGTTGGCATTGGCTAATTCATGCCTTTATATTAAATAATCTAGAATACTGCAATGCACTTTTTACTGACTTCCATAGCAATCTATTGACAACAAAGAATCATTTATGTTTTATAATCCTGCGCGAGCTCTAAGGTCTTCTTCCACCTGTCTCTTAAATTCAAACACATTCTCACAAAAGATAATTGGCAGGTCAGCTTTTTTGAACTACAATCTTAAACTGTTGAAATTGATACCTAAAACTATGAGGGATGCAGACTCAGTTGACACTTTTAAACACCAGTTCAAAAACTATTTATTTATTTTGCTTTTAACTACCATCTTTTCAATTTTATTTTAGTGCATATTTTTATTTTTAATTTTATTTTTGTGTTTGTATTTTTACCCAATTGTAAAGTACTTTGCATTACATTGTATGAAAAATGCACTATACATAAAGTTATTATTATTATTATTATTATTATTTGGGCTGAAGGGTCTGTTTCTGTACCATATGACTATTACTTCAATGTTCTTATGTATGGAACGAACTGTCTGGATGGCAGAGGAAGCAACATTTTTCGTTGTATCTTAGTACTGTAATAAGCCAATTACCAATTAATATTGGCCCATACCAAGAAAACATCAAAATCTGTTGACATTTTCAAGTTTCTGGTTTTGACAAAAGTCTTAATCTTTATGTGGACTGGTTGCAGACAAAATGTATCTACCTTACAAGCCAAACAGACACTTGCTTCCATATAGTTTACTTTTCTGATGCTTAACTTCACGCTCATGATGCTTCTTCAATACATTTTCAAATATTCCAGGATTCTCCTCTGTGGCAGTTGCAATCAAAATTTCTCCTTGGATGCAAAGACAGCATCGGATTTCCTTTAGCATCCTGACCATGGTGCCCTGAGATATTTTGGGTGGTGACTTCACACTTTAAGAGAGTTGGCATTTCAATAAAGTGCTGGCTTTCTTTGTCTGCATTTAGTTATACATAGCATGAGCTAGATCAAGTTTGGTAAAGAACTTGGCTCATGTAAAATCTGCAGGAAGGTCGTGCAATGTGGGCATGGTGCATTGCTCATTGTCTACAGCTTAGTTTAGGACTATCTTGTAGTCTTTTCACAGGCTGGTTGCTGCCTAAGCACTCTGGAAAGGTTTGACAATTGTATGAATTATATCACATTGAATGAAATTCTTCACTCCTTCCTTAACTACAGTATGCATCGTTCAGGCCTGCAATGATCTTTTGACATTATGCTCTTTGCTTCTTTGGACAACTTGTTCTGGTAAAAGAGCTGCAATAGTAAATTTTTTAAAAAGTTTTATAAATGTTATCCAGGAGATAATTTCTTGCTTTTGGATTCCAATTGAAGTAAAACATAGAAGATCCAAAGATCCTGACAATGTGAGAGACCAGAAGAACCCCAGTTAAATTTCAGCTGAGTTCCTTTTTACCCTCCTTTTCTGAGCGTAAGGAAGAGGGCAAAGAAGACTAAGGATGTGACATAACATATATGTTAGAGAAAAAATATTGCAGGTATGGTTCTTGCTTAACTTTTATTGTTACACTCCAACAGAAGAATATATTTTTATCTAATTACCAAAAAGTGAAGCTAATGGAGTAAGAGGTTGCTGGCACTATAACACTCAGATCCTATTAAAAATTATCTTATGTCCCTGACTTTAAGTCTGTGGGTTTCATGATCTGGTTTGTTCCCTACAGATATATTTTGAAAACAAAGTATGACTTTAGTTAGCTAATTTCAAAGATATAAGCAAAACAGAAATGAGATGGAGAGGTACAGTGCAAAATAGCCTAGGGTAACTGGAATCAATCCATATGTCTGAGAGATAATGGAATACATTAAGTACAAATGGAATTAGGAAATCTATTAAAGGAAGCACAAAATTTAACTGGTGCCTTACACTTTGGAGAGTTCCATCTCTAAATGAAACAAAGTAACCAAGATTGTATCTGGATAGGAAGTTTGAGTTGCAATTTGATCCAAGTTGGATAATATGTCAATCCGATCTACAGGAGGAAAACTGAACCATTTGTAATAGTGTCAAGGGAAGACTGAGGAAGATCCCACCAAAGGAGCTGATCTACTCATGTTAGGAGGTAATTAGTGTCAAAAAGCAACAAATTTGTCAAACAGTAATAGCCACTTACAGTACCTTTCTAAAATGTCTTAAGCAGCTTGCTCTAGCTAATTAGAACCATACTTCACAGTATCTTTAAGCACCTGGTGGAAAGCCATGCAGTCATGGGGAAAATGTACAAGCTCTTTACAGACAGTGACAGAAACAAAACTGAGTCACTGGCACTGTTATTCTGTAGTGTTTAGTGACAGTTTAGGAACAGTTTAGTGATAGGGCAAGTGAAATTCGGTGAAGTTATCCTCTCTGGTTCAATATCCTGATGGTTAAGGGGTAAAAACTGTTCCTGAACCTGGTGTTGGGGGTCCTGAGGCTTCTGTACCTTCTTCCTAATGGCAGCAAGGAGGAGAGAGCATGGCTTGAATGGTGGGGGTTCCTGATGATGGATACTGCTTTCCTGTGATGGTGCTCCAGGTAGATGTGCTCAGTGGTGGGGAAGGCTTTAGCTGTGATGGGCTGGGCCATATCCACTACTTTTTGTCGGCTTTTCCATTCAAGATGGAACCCAATTTATGGTACAATGAAGTAGCAGGTCTACTAGCTGCACTAGTGTACTGCAGTGTTTTTTAAAGATTATTATTTTTATCATTCTGAATTTAACCTGGTGTTCTTTCTAATCTGGAAACCTGCTGGAATGGAGCATCTTTCCCTTAACCACTGGATCTTTGGCCTATCCCAAGTTCTGGTCATAAACTGGATCAGTCTTGTATTTATAGTAAGGTATATTGTTTTTTATGAGTTTGTATCTTAAAGCAAGATTTTGGTGAGTGATGTTTGTCAGTTGATTGTGCCTGTGTAAGTAACCAGATTGACCTAAACTGCGACAGGACTTTGTAATGTGCTGGATTGTTTCTAGTTTCTCTTGGCATTTTCTGCACCTGTCATCTTTGTTGGACATTCATTGTGTATTTTTGATCATTTTTTTTTGTGTTAATCACCTGATCCTATAGCACCAGCAGGAACTCCTCTGTATTTGGGAAGAGGTCTCCAACTCTGAGCCAACCATTTGATGCTTTCTTGTTGGCATTTAGTATGCTCCGATTGTGGGGGTGTCTTCCATGGAGGGTCTTTCTCTTCTGTAGTGATAACATCTTCACTTTACTGTATCGTGCTTTTGTATAAATTTAGTGATGTGCGTCTTGCCAGAATTGCATATGTTCCCATGGAGTGCTGAATCCAATTTTCATTGATGAAAATATATCCTTGGAAGTTTTATTTGACTTTTGCTTAATTTTTTATGCATGTTATTCCTCTTCCTCCTTCTGTTATTATTATTATTATTACTATTATTTTGTATTTGCACAGTTTGTTGTTTCTTGCACATCGGTTATACATCCATCCTGTTGGGAGTGGTCTTTTATTGATTCTATTGTATTTCTTGTATTTACTGTGAATGCCTCCCTGCATAAAAATGAATCTGAGGACTGTATGTAAATGGTGACACATATGCACTTTGATAATAAATTTACTTTGAACTTTGGCCTAAGGTGCTGTCTGTGTGGAATTTGCATATTCTCCCTCTGATCGCATGAGTTTCCTCTGGATTTTCCAGTTTCCTCCCACATCCCAGAGATGTGAGTATTGGTTAATTATTTGGATATTGTAAATTGTCCCTGGTGTGCAGGTGGGTGATACAATCTGACAGGAGTTGATGAGAATAAAAAGGGATCAATGTAGGATAGGTGGTTGGTGGTCAGCAGTATGTAGTGGGTCAAAATATCTGCTTTCCTGCTCTATTGCTCCATAACTCGATGCCTCTAAAATAATAACGTTTATTGGAGAAAATAGATCAAAGGCTAAAGGAGATTCACCATAATTGCTCATTATCTTTCTGGGCCAATTGGCACACACAAGCTCTTAATCTGAAGTAGCAGTAGCACTTTAATAGATTTTAATTTTTACGTGCGATTCCAAAACCTATCCAGGATACAGAAAAACAAAATCAGAGTTCCAATTTACCCACAGAAACTCCACTTTTTTAAGCTGCACTGTTCATTTAATCTCTTCTGACTTGGTTAGAGAATAAATAAATCCATGAGTCCGAAGTGTTTCTTCCTACTACAGTATTGACATTATCACAAAGTCAATAACATTGACCTCCACCCCACAGCCTGAGCTCCTGTCAATCACAGTGCCAGGTTTGATGCTAGAGGAGAGAGCTCAGGGCGATTCTATGTTTTTGATAGCAATAATGCAAGAAGATTAATGGAAAACTTAAAAGCTAGATTGTTTGGAATATTTATTTTAAATTTGTTGGACTCTTTGTGATGTTTCTTTTTTCTAATCCTTTCATCCGGTATTTTTTTTTGCTTATATTTTGACTTTGTTTTTGCAAAGAATATACCAAATGATTAGATTTTACATAAGCAAAAACCAAAAAAAAAAAATTTCTCTACTTAGGACACTACCAGAAGGCCAACTCTAATTGAACTGATTCATAAGTAAACAGGGGAGGAAGAAACTAGAAGAGAAGTTCTTCCTACAGCACAAAGTATAAAAGCAGCCTCGCAGCAACAAGACTCCTACTACAGTCTACACAGGATCCTTGATTCTATGATAACCTATCTGAAAAGCAACTTCGGGAATCATTATTAACATTCCAAAAATTGTTTTTTTATGATTGACATGCTACACAAAATATATAAGGGTGGGTGATAACAGCAGGAAATAATCCCCCTACACAGCAATTTGATCTGATCCAGAAGGCACGGCCCAAAGTGTGGCGCAATAGCTTGAATAGTAATTTTACAAACACTCTTGGATAAATACAGGAGGGGAAGTAAATTGCATGTCAATAACCGGAGAGCAGGAGAACAACTGGAGGAGCTGCATTGTGGTATATGGCTTCTTATGCCCCTCTGTGATTCTGTAATTTTCTTCATAATATGATAGGAATTTTTCAGCAAAACAGTGCTATTCACGTTCACCAAAATTCAGCCGCAGTGTGTACAGAAAAGGAGAGTCAAGTAGAATGACAAAGCATGAGTGTAGTTGTCACCAATGTGTGTACAAGCCATCTATCTCCACAGCATATTTCTCTGATGCATTCAGCTTCTGAACCCCTGGAAGGATGCTTTAAGGATCTTTGCAGGTTACCTTCTGAACTTTGACCCACTATCATAGGTTTAATCCTCAGTGATCAAGATTCGAGAATTTAGTTGACTGCCACTAGACATCTGTCCAAAATTAACCTCAGACCTTGTGATTGTCCAACACAAAATAATGAAAAATAAAGCAGAACATGTTCAACTGAAATGTAATCCATGTGTATTCTAAAACACCATTTCAAGAAACAATATCTTGTGTAGGAACCTTTCATCAATCGATCAATTACAGCACCTCCATATCCTTCTTCTGTGCAGTTTACCAGCTGATGGAATGTCAGACCATTCTGGGGCCACAGGACTTTGTTCTGGCACAACTATTTAGACTCTGTAGTTAAGTAGACTCTGAATTTTGACTTCAAAGATCGAGGTACATTTATTATCAAAATATTTATGCAGTATTCAGCCCTGAGATTTGTCTTCCTGCAGACAGCCAGGAAACAAAAGAAACACCATGGAACCTGTTCACAGAAAACATCACACGCAAAAAAATAAAACAAATCAAGCAAATGCCAGAAAAACAAGCAATTAACACACAGAATATTAAACATCAAACCACAGAATCCTTGAAGCAGTGTAGTATTGGTCAGTTTAGTTCAGTTCAGTTCAATTACGAGTTACAGAGCCACTCCACCAAGATCACACAAAATAGCAATAAAAGAAGTAATCAGAAACCAGAGACTCGTATAACAGGAAGAGCAGAGTCTATTCCACAAACGAGACCGATCAAACCTGGCACAAGACTCAAGACCCCTGCACCTTCCTCTGGTAACAGCAAGCAAGAGGGAGGCCAGTCAATAGGAAAGGAAGAAAGATAATTAATTCACCTTACCCAAGTAGGTAAGGATATCTAGTGTCTTGTAAGTAGAAGAACAGTTGACAGCACCAGTGCCACTTTGCTCCAGGCAATAATCACTTAGTCTCCAACTCATGAGTTTAAAGATCTTAGAGGTTAGACTTCATGCACAAAGCATAAGAACGTGTCAGCCTCTTGTAATCGCTCTATCATGCAATAAGATTACAGGTGATCATTTAGTGCAGCATCACCTTTCCCTTGCAGTCAATATCCTTTGATTTTTTAAAATCTAAAAATTTATGAATAACCATTTTGAAAATACTCAGAGACCAAGCCATTAAGTTAGATATTTAATTCCATGAGTGAAGAAATTTCTCCTCATTTTTGTTCTAGGTTATCCTAGACAACTCAACCAGCGGAAACAATCCATCTACTCTGTTATGTCTTTTAAGAATATTTTGGTTTAATAAGATTAGCCGCCATCTTTCACCTTTTTGATCAGTTCACCCAATTGTACAGATATCAGATGCATTAACATATGGCTGTCAACATTATGTTTAGAGATCTGAGTGGAACAGAGATAAATTGCTCTAACTTACTCTCAGTTGTGTTTTAAAAAGTCAGTCTTTCATGACACTTATATCTTTGGGACTTCACCTATTTACAAACCTGAATTATCCAGAGTTTACACCTACTCATATGCCAATTTCTATTTATAAAATTTAACAAAATTATAATATACCATGAACATGGAGGAAATTCACAACTGAAGTTTTATTCTTTGGGATGGTTTTCTTCTCTATCACTTTCCATTTATAATTTGCTGGTATCTGAATTACCACCAGCTGTACAGAAGCCCTGAAGAGAAACTTTTGGTAATGGTAAGAAAATGGTAAAAAAAAGTCTGTTTACTTAAATTTGACTAATTATGATGATCTTTCCTTGCTACGTATTGAATCCTACGCATACTCATGACCATCTCGGGGTTAATCTGCCTTTGTTGAGAATGTAACACACTTCCAGCTACTGACCTTAATAAAACACATTGGGGCGAGGAGCTATTGTTATAACGTACCACTCCAGTAGCTATAATAAAGAAATCGCTTTGATTTAAAACTAAGCTTTGCACTGTACCTCCAATGTTGGGCTGCGCAAATAGTACCTCAGCTGGCTTTCCCTCATCTGCTTGGCCCTTGTATCAGCTGTCTGATACAATTTTGAATGTTGCACTGTTATAATTTTGAATAACGTTCCTGACGAATAAACATAATTTCAGTAGTTACAGGGAGATTTCAGTTTCATTTCAGTAAGATTTCAGAT
Organism: Hypanus sabinus; assembly: GCF_030144855.1. NCBI lineage: Eukaryota > Metazoa > Chordata > Chondrichthyes > Myliobatiformes > Dasyatidae > Hypanus > Hypanus sabinus. The sequence goes on along the minus strand of NC_082716.1, from coordinate 39,036,838 downwards.
GTGAAACCAAATGAAAGAGGTTAGACACTCACAATAGAATGCATCTTAGATGAGGAAATAAAAACAATAAAGTCTTTAAGGCTTCTCTGCACCTGTTCTGTTGTTGATCCAAGCTAAAACCAAATTGATATAAAATGCCTTGCAATAATGGATGCTTCCTGCTTACTAGTACTTCTAAAAGTATCTAAGGATAAAACTCAAATACCAAGCCTCTATTTTACCACAATGCATTGAATGCTATAGCTCTGTAGGCACAAGAAAATCTACAGAAGTGCAGTAAATGGTTAAACTGCTGCTACTGTGCAACAGTGATGAAGTGAGTGAATGATTGTGGATGTGGTGCCTACCAAATGAGCTTTTATGCCCTATACTCCTTGCTGAAGTAACATGCACCCAGTTATCAGACTCCTGATTTGAGATGGTGGATTGGCTTTGGGAAGTTAGGAGGTGAGATACTTGCGTCAGGATTCCTAGCCTCTGACTTATTCTTGTAGTAACATTATGTATATTGCTGCTCCAGTTTCTGGTCAATGATGATAACTGGATTTTCACTTGTCGGATTTTGTTCTTGTCTAGCACTTGTATGGCAGAAATGTTTCAGTCCAGGCCTAGGTATTGTCCATATCTGCAGACATTCCACCTCTCCCGGAAGTTCCAGGAGTCTCCGGCATATCGATAGTGGCTCCCTGATGCCCACAAATTATATACAATATCCCGGAAACGATTTTTTTTTAGAGCAAGTGAGAGAGAGAACGAGTGACGGACGTAGCGAGAGAGCAAAATGATTGGTCTCCCTTTGTGCTAAATAGACCTATCAGTTTTCTCTGTGGGTGGGCTTTACAGTCAACCTCTCTCTCTCTTTCATTGTCCATCAGTTCAGTTTAGTGTCCTGCAGCACCATGGCAGAGTGTTTCAAAAAAAGAAAATATAAAACGTAGTTCACGGCAGACTACACAAAAGTGTACTCCTGCCTATTAGGGGCCATAAATAACGACAGTGTTGCTCGCTGCACTGTTTGCAACAGTGACTGTTCTATTGCCCATAATGGGTTAAATGACTGTAATAGACATGTTAAGGTGAGTTTAACAGGTGTCATTCATTTATTAGCATAGTCAGGGGCTTTCAAAAAATCTTGGAGAAGTTCCCAATGAGAGATAAAAAAGAATCTGTCAGTGGTCAATACAGGAGCCAAGATGAGGTGAATCCAGAGCAGATTTTGACTTTGGCAGACAGATTTCCAAATGTGATCAAGGCAGATGCAGGAGAACAGCTCCACTTGGAAGTCCTGGATTATGTCTTAACTAACCTTGAAGGACTGGTGCCAGACTACAAATGTTTGCCAGTTGGTGAGTTCTGGGGGAAGCTGTCCAGAGTAAAATCTGTGAGCACAGGGCAGTTGAGATTCAAAGAGCTCTGCCAGTTGATGAAGCTGCTTTTGGTGCTGCCAAATTCTAATTGTGATGTAGAAAGGGCATTCAGCATGCTGCGTCACATTAAGACAGAATTCAGAAGTCAGCTGTCTCACAAAACACTTGTGAATCTTATCTCTTGCAAAATTAACAAATTTATTGCTATGAGGTTGAGGTTGAGACGTCCAGCAAAATACTCAAATCTGCCAAGCAAGCCACATCACAGCACAAGGAAAGTTTGCAAAAGAAATAGAAAAGCTACTTGCATTAGCATTTAGCTAATAGCATTGAGACTGCCAATAAAATATTCAACAATGTATGTGTGTGTGTATAAATAGTTTCAATATGTGATCAAATAAATTGTTGTGTTATTTCATGATCAAATGTCCTGAATACATATATTGTTGGAGGTCGAGGGGGGTGGGTGGGATATGGTGTTGTGGGGGGCGGGGGTGGTGGTGCTACCTCCCTGAAATGAGTTTTTGCAGGGTGTGATGTCTGCATCTGGGAGGCACAAATGATGCTGAACATTGTGCAATCAGCAGCCAATATTCCCACTTCTGACATTACAATCAAATAAATCAATTAATTGAAGTGTCATTTATGGAGCCATTGTAAATGGTTAGACCTAGGACATTCCCCTGAGGAACTCCTGCAAAGATGTCCTGTGCTGAAATGATTGACCTCCAGCCAGCCGAGTCATCTTCCACCAGCAGAGGGCCCTCTCCCTGATTCCTATAGATCCCAGGGCTCCTCAATGACACACTTGATCAAATGCTACCTTGATGTCAGGGGCAGTTACTCTCACTTCACCTCTGGAATCCAGCTATTTCATCCATGAGGCTGTAATGAAGTTATTTTTAAGTAAGTCCTGCTTGATAACATTATTGATTACCCATTCTGACACTTTGCATGTCTTTAGTATTACTGACTTAAAGTTGTGAGGGCCCATAGCCCTTTCTATACCGTATGCCTTGTGCTGAGGTGCTGGGCTCACCCACCATTGATCATGAGGGTATTTGTAGAGCCTCCTCCTCCAGTGAGTTGTTTAATTGTCTGCCTTTATTCACTACTGGACTGCAAGGCAGTTCATTGGACTTGATCCACTGGTGTGGGATCTCTTTGCTCTATCTATGGAAAGCTTGTATACTTAAAAAGCCACGATGTTCTTAAAACATACTGGGACACTATATTGTTAATCAGTTTCTGGAATTGTGGATCACGAACTGTTTCTTACAGCTGCCTGGCCTCAGTAACGAGGGTACTGCAGATCTAGGCTAACACATTGGTATTTGTCAGACACTCTGGATGTTACTGAATCATTAAATCTAGTTCTTGTCTGTCTGCTTGTGTTTGACCAAAAGCACCTGGGATTTTCTGGAAGAAAAGAATAGAGCGTTCTGAGATACTCTCAATTAGTCTGATTTAAGTGTGCAATCATTAATGTCTTTGCTAAAAGAAGCACGATCCTTCACACTGTGGCAGAAAGTCACAACTTTATACTTAGCATATGACATTAGAAGCTATTCTTTCAACCCCCTGAAAACATTGGCATTGGGGGGACTTTAAATTGGTAACATCTGCAAATCTTAACATACTTTTTTGACTTCTTTTCAGTAGAAGGAAATGACTGAGTGGTCAGAGCTGCTGGCATTGCACGGAGGAGGTCTGGGGCTGGCTCTGTTCCTGAAACAGCACTACAGGGTTTTTGCAAACCCCCTGCTGAAAATCTGGCAAACCAATTACTGGGATAGGTTCGTGTTGAAGCAGATGTGAATTCCTTAGAGCACTAGCTGACCTTGGTGAAAACATGTTTTAAAAATGAAAACTTACTTTAAATACTGCTTGAAAATGTGTAATGAAACAATTAATATATTTTCAAACCTAATGACAGGACTTTCAAATGAATTTCTTCACTGAAGATGTTTCTTATACAGGATATCTAGAAATAAATAGAATAAAAACACTCTTTGCATTCTAAAATCAGGTCATTTGGACATTACATTTGAAGAATTAAATTCTAAACAGAACTGCCAGTGAACATTAAGAGAGTAGCCTGGAACTGCCTTACAACTGCTTTGAGTTTGCCATTCTTCATGCACACAAATAAGGTTTTTAGCAACAGTTCAACCAAGTTATATTAAGTGAACACACGAGCTGGCCTTCACATGAAATCTCCACAAATAAGTGAAAATCTGAGGTAAATGCCTATCATCTCCCTCTGGTGCCCATCCTTCTCTTTCTCCCATGGTCAATTTTCTTCTCCTAACAGATTTCCTTATTTTTCATCCCTTTTTTTTACCAATCACCTCTCAGCTTCTCACTTCATCCTCAACCCCTCCCCACCAACCTACCTTCCTCCTCACCTGACTTCACCTATAACCTTCCAATTTGTACTCCTCCCACTCCTCAAACCTTCCTACTCTGGCTTCTTCCCCCTCCTTTCCGGTCCCGATGAAGGGTCTCAGCCAGAAACATTGATTCCTTATTCTTCCCACAGGTGCTGCCTGATCTGCTGAATTCTTCCACCATTTTGTGTATCTTGCTCTGAATCTACAGCATCTGCAGAATTTCCTGTGTAAGTGAAAACCTGATGAAGTGCTTATGATCTCAGACAATTCTGGTCGCCTCACTACAGGAAGGGAGATTTACAAGGATGTTGCCTGGATTGGGTCTTTTAAGAGACTTTTGGATAAGTACATGGAGCTTAGTAAAATAGAGAGCTATAGGTAAGCCTAGTAATTTCTAAGGTAGGGACATGTTCGGCACAACTTTGTGGGTCGAAGGGCCTGTATTGTGCGGTAGGTTTTCTATGTTTCTATTGACAAAATTTCTCTCACCAGCCTAATTTGCTAAGTATTGCCAGCATTTTCTGATTTTAGTTTTGGAACTTTACAATTGTTGAATGGAGCCTGTTTCAAACAAGATAGAGTTTGATGTCACAGGCCAATAAGAGGACAATATCATCTTATTGACCTGTGACATTTTGCTTGTAATCAGCTCCAGTTAAATGAGCTCTTGCATGCCTTCAATATGGCTATACAAACTCAGGATGTCTAATAATTGAACAGATATCTTAGCCTTTGTTTTATAGGTCTGCACTAATGTGTCCTCCAGCATAAGGGAGAAATAATGCCAAAGAAGGAAAGGGCTACAAGCAAAGATCATAGATCGGTGACTTCCACTTAAGTAGCTCAATCTCCCTCTCTCAACCTACCTCTTAGTCAGAAATCCTGTTGTTGCCAGGGCTCCCAGTAGTCAAGTCTGCCCTGTGTAAGTAAAGCAAGATCAAAAATTGCCAGAGCCTTCAAGGCTCCAGAAAACAGAGGCTAAGTCTACAGCCATCCCAGCGTATCAGCAGGGATAAGAGAAGTCTGCCTCTTATGAAGGCACGAGGAATGGGTAAAGTGCTGTCCTTGTGCAGGTACATCCATATGAGATTTTACTGGGTACAGAGCTCATGTTCATATTATCCCTGTTTTGTCTTCTCAGTAGAACTTGGTGGTAACCGGCCTCTTAACATATGGTACTAAATTAGACAACATGAGGAAGGAACTTTTGATGGCGACAGAATGCTGAAGGTATGGTTAACTGATTGGTTAAAAGACACAATTTTATCATAGGCATTTTTAAGTGTGAGGAGAGTAGGAAGAGTTGCCATAACATCATCTGCTGATGTGGTTGTGCACTCAGTATGACACTTCCATTAAGGACATATAAATCAACCACCTAATTGAAAGCTTGGAGTTACATTTTATTAACAAAACTTACTTTGCTGGTCAGTGAAGGTGTTTTTACTCTGCATCCTATGTTTAGCAAGATGTGATGGGGTTGCCAGTATATCCTCAGTAGCCTCCTTTTATGTTTTGAAAGAAGTCTGAAAATATGAGAAATAACTTTTCAGAGGAAAATTTGGTAGTTACTTGTTGGAAGAATTAGAGGGTGCAAACAATCATTCAAAGTGCCTAAGCAGCACTTACGAGCAAATGGCCTTCGGCTTTGCTGGATCATTCTGCGATTCCAATATAAGGTTCTGTTCATTCAACTCAGTCTCAGCCCTAGGCAGCATTAATATGTTGTAATTCTGTTACTTTGAATTGGGTATGAAAGTTCTTTGTAAGTGGTCACTTCTTTAGCAGTAATTTCCACCAGATAGCATCTTTATAACCAAAGCAGAATAATTGCTAACTATCATAGCTGCAGAATTTACAATAGCAGTAGATTTTTTGAAGGAACAAAGCAAACCTGATTGCTATGGCTGTGCCTAAAGGAGCTGTGTGCTCTAATTTGGGCTGAGTGATAGAATCTACCCCCAGCCATCATTCAATTGGAAACTTAACTTAAGCAACTTCCCAATAAAAAAGAACTGGCTTCCTGTAATCTTACAACTATCACCTTTTTGTACGTGGCAATGCTGAGGAGACAGTAGCAGGATGTTTCCATTCAGTGTAATCCCATTCACTCTAACTGATGAATGAAATGAATATGTTTGTATAATAATCAATTACTTGTAGTAAAGGTGCATGAAAGATATATGTATTTATACTACGTTAAAATATCTAACTTGAAAATGCCATTGCAAGCTAGGCATTCATCTGTTTAATAGGAGTATCTGAAATACTGTAGTATAGCTTTCATAATGGATATACTTTTACAGGTCCTAAGAGAATCATTATAAACACATGTTTTGCTGTTTGCCCTTCTTATAACACTCATTTTATAACTCTGAATGGAGTTAAATGATAAAATTACTTTGGCCACTGGCCTGGCTCTTTTAGTTATCAATCTCATGAGACTCCTTCAGTAATCAGGACATGTAATACAAAGTGGATTTTAGCAACCTTTACAAATATAAGACCATAAGATATAGGAACAGAATTAGGCCAATTGGCCCATCAGGTCTGCTCTACCATTTCATCATGGCTGATCCAATTTTCCTCTGAGCCCCTTCATGTGCTGACCAATCAAGAATCTGTCAACCTCTGGCTTAACATACATAAAGACCTGACCTCCACAGCTGCCTGTGGCAAAGAATTCCACAGGTTCACCACTCTCTGGCTAAAGAAATTCCTTCTAGTCTCCATTCTAAAAGGATGCCACTCTATTCTGAAGCTATGTCCTCTGGTCTTAGACTCTCCCAATATAGGAAACATCCTCTCCACATCCCTCTGTAGCCTTTCTCATTCCTCAACACTACATGCCCCTCTATCTTCATATCATCTGCAAACTTTGCAACAAAGCCATCAATTCCATTATCCAAATCATTGACATATAATGTAAAAAAGAAGTGGTCCCAACACAGATCCCTGTGGAACACCACCAGTCACTGGCAGCCAACCAGAAAAGGCTCCCTTTATTCCCATTCTTTGCCTTCTGCCAATCATCCACTGTTTTATCCATGCTAGAATCTTTCCTGTAATATCATGAGCTTGTAGCTTGTTAAGCAGCCTCATGTGTGACACCTTGTCAAAGGCCTTCTGAAAATCTAAGTACACAACATCAGCTGATTCTCCTTTGTCTATCCTGCTTGTTATTTCTTCAAAGAATTCCAACAGAATTTGACAGGCAGGATTTTCCTTTGATTTTCCACGCTGACTATGCCCTATTTTATCATGAGCTTCCACGTACCCTGAGAACTCATCCTGACAATCAACTCCAACATCTTCTCCACCATTAAGGTCAGACCAACAGTTCTATAGTTTCCTTCCTTCTGCCTCTCTCCCTTCTTGAAGAGTGGAATCTCATTTCCAATTTTCCATTCTCTTGGAACCATGCCAGGACCATTTGATTCTCGATTCTACTCAGCCACCTCTTTCAGAACTCTGGTTTGTACACCGTCTGCTCCAGGTGACTTACCTACCTCGTAAAAACCTTGCAGAAAGTTTAGAAAATAAAAGACATAACAGAAAGGTTTCTGTTTTATTGATTAATCATTATTCACAAGAAAATTCATATCCAAGTAAAAAAGCATGTCAAGCTTTGGACATGTCGCAAATGTTTGTGTAAAGATGGCAAATTTAGAAAACTTAACCAAAGTGTGTTTATCCCTTTTATATATTGGGCCTCCATAACATAACTTTAATTTCTACTTAGTATTTCAGATTCAAGATTTTATAATGTCTTTTCTATTTCACACGTGTAAAGGAGCATGAAGTAATTACTACTCTAAATTTGATGCAGCTCAAAAATGAAGCACAATAATACAAAGAACATAGTAAAAGATACAATAATATAGATACATAAGATAACTTATATACAGAGATTGATTGTACATACCTAAAGTGACACTAAGTACAGGGATGCCTGTACATAAAGTGACTCTGACAGGAAATGATAAAGTAGTAGTGGTGGGGTGGGTTAGTGAGTGGAAGTGTTAATCAGTCTTACTACTTGAGGAAAGTAACTGCATTTGTCATATCAATTTGGTATTTGAGTGCCAGGAGTCTTCCTCTCCAGTTCCATTTCAGAAAATCCTCAGACAAAATATTACACTTTACTGCATTCTGTTTAGCTAAATGCATTTTATGTATACAAGCACACATAGGTCATATAAATCTTACAAGTACATCATGTGCTTACACATTCCTCATAAACAAACACAGCTCAATTACAAGGTCAAATAAAAATCTTGCTAAACACTAGATGTAGAATAAAAAATTCTTACAATGAGCAACATATCTTTTGGTAATAAAATGTACTAAATGTAATAAGTGACAAAATGTGAAAACCAAACAGATGAAACATGTGGCCCGTTGTTGAACTGTTGATGATAATTTTGGAGGTAATATAACCTGCCACCTTCTGATGAAAGTTTTGGAAAACTCACCACTAAAAACAGCAGTGCACACAACAAGAAATTCCTCTGAAAAGGAATTTAATGTGCAGAGCAATAAATTGTTCAAAGGGTGTTCTGCTGCACTACATTGATTTGAGTAGAATCCAGAAAATGAAAACTGAGCTTAAAAAATGGAGTACAAAATACTACAGGACTAATTGATTAATTCCCACTGATACCAAAGTAACATACTGTAGATCCAGGCAATGTTGGCTGTTGAAGAAAAACAAATGTGCCCTACTTCTGAAGTTACAAATTTTATCAGCCCAAATCCCAGCTCTGCCCCCCATATTCACCACCACCATCATACTCAATTGAGAAAGATAATATTTCAATTAAAAGTGAATTCCACCATTGCCAAAGCAAACTTGATTATTAAAGCTATCACTAATTATCTAAAACCAAGAGCATAGATGCAAACATTTTTTTAGGTTTGAAATGCTTGTTGTGATTAACTCTCTACCCGTTTCTCTTTGGTAGGTTTCAAAAATGAAGGATGGAAGATTGGACAGTGATCTGGACATAGGGTGAGTGCAAGACGTGAGTTTACACAGCAAGTGGAATGCAGCATGATTCAACTCATTATGGCTTTAAGCATGCATGACCTATATTTAATATTCATTCTATGAAGCTCTCCTATTGTCCTTAAATACTGTAGGCAATCTATTAATTCAGATTTTCACCATCAATGTATCCCATTGTAGCTGGAAGGTCTACAAGGTGACAAGCCAGTGTTTAATTCTGAAAATTTACACAGTTTGCTATTATGATTCTTATTGACTTTGTTTTTAATAGTTGTGCCTATTTCAAATTCTTGTCGTTCAAATTAATTAATCTGAAAATAAAGCTGAGCAAGAGGGCTCTTAAATTTCAGAATAGACAGAATATATAAACAATCATTAGATGTTAATTGTTAAGACTCTCTGCCAAAATTAATTAGGGTAAATGCTGTATGGAAAATGTATTTTTCTTGTCATAATGTGTGTTAGGAAAATGGTGAAACTGTAAAAGCTCCTCTTATTGATATACCACTGAACTATGCACACCTACAGTCTTACCTTTGGACTAAATATTCAAAGGCTGGTTTGAAGTCTAACTCACATTTTACCGACAACTGAGCTCCTTAAATAGGTTGTAAAAATACCTGCATTTGAGTAAAATAGTACGTCATAAATTTAAATTAAGTTTAAAGACAAATTAGGTCATTATTCAAAAGCTTTTTTTTGCCAAATAAACCAGGTTGAACATAAAATATGCCCATTCAGTTTGAAAACAAACTGATGACTAGAATGCTCTTACAAAAAATGAATTCCAAGTAGACATCAATATGTATAATTACATTAATCTGTTTGGGATTGCACTTTCAATCATTAAGGCTAATTTTTATGTCTGCTTCATCTCAGCACCTTTTGTATACTGCCATTTTGAGCATGTGATTTTTAATGGGAGAAACTGTTGATGATATTATCATACAAACAGCCCATTCCCTAGTTACAATTATACTTCAATAAAGCTCATAGAATTTGATAGCTTACTGTGCACAGCCTGATATAACTTATTTGCAACTAAAATTAGCATTGATAATTCCATATCATTTACATCTGTTCCAAATAATGGATTTATTGAAAATTTGGTCAATAACACACAAATATTCACAAAAAGCAACAAGGTATTAAATCTGCATTACTGACATGTGTATGCTCGGCCCTCACTATCAAAATCCTGGGGTCATCTTTGACCAGAAAGCAGCAACTAAAATACTATGTCTACAAGAATAGGTCAATGGCCTGAAATCACGTACTCCCTTCCTGATACCACAAAGTATGGAATCATTTTCACCTGCTTGAATGAGTGCAGTCCAACAACATCCAGCACCCGAAACATTTCTTCCTTCCATCACAGGCACAGAGTTGTTGGATTATGTACTGAGTAGAAAATGCACTGTGTTTATTAGCCTTGACTACAGGACCGCCCAAATCTCAGGTCACCACATCAAAGAAGGACAAGAAGAACAAATGTGTGGGATCCCTACTACCCGCACAGTTCTCTACAAGTAACACATAATCCTGACTCAGAAATCTAATACTGTTCTTTATCATCAGTGATGATCATGAGGAAGTGTCACCACCATCTGTTCAAGACCATTAAAACAGCCAATAATATTGGGCACCCCAATCAATCTCAGACACTTTAGAGTGTATTAAAATATCTTCAAAATGGCAAGAATTGGAAATTGATTAGCGCATGCTTCAAAATTCAAAGTTCAAAGTAAATTATTATCAAAGTACATATTTGTCACCATATACAACCCTGAGATTCATTTTCTTGCAGGCATATTCAATCCAATAACCATAATAGAATCAATGAAAGACTGCTCTAACAGTGTGGACAACCAGTGTGTAAAAGACAACAGACTGTGCAAATATAAAAAGAAAGAAAATAAGAGATAATAACAATAAATGAATAAGCACTAAATATCGAGAACAAGAGTCCTTGAAAGTGAGTCTATAGGCAAAAAGTCACTGCATGGTATGTCAAAGACTATTTTGTTTGAGAAGTACCACAGAAAAAAAAATCAGTGGTACACATGGCCTAAGAATGTCTTTCCTCAAAGATAAAAGAGAATATAAGTTATTTCAGCTAGAAATAATTTTTGGTTGTGCAATGAACGAAATATATCACGATGAGTCAGAGTTCAAAGTCCTACCTCAATGACTATTAAGCTTCCAGAAATATGTTTAGTTTAAAACCAAATTATGCTGTGCATTGCATTGCACAATTGCTTCAAATTATTATTGCCACTCATCAGTATTCTCAGAGGCTTTAAAGTACAGCTATGTCTGAGACAACCCTGCCAGAACTGAAGGCATGAAATCCAACCCCTTTACAAATTAGACCTTTCCCATATTGGCAGTTCCTTCACCTGGAATTGTTTGTGTTAGCAACACATGCCCAATCCAGCTTTTCTGCCCGCACAGCATACTTCACTTCTTTTGTGAATTTATCTGATGTTTTTTCTTTAACTCCAGCCAGTACATGCTGATAAATTTGTGGGGGGAAAATACCATCATGTGGCTATATGAACACATGATAAATAAACTCACTGACAATAAACTCTCTGTGTTTCATTTTGCTACAGAATGCCAACTATTAGAAATGCTGCCAATTATGTATTGAAGGAGTTGCTTTGGATCTGGCCCCCATGGTATGGTCGAGGTTGCTATCTTAGAATACTTAAGGGCATCCTAACACTATTAGCATTGTACACGGGTCCCTGAGATTCTCTGTCATGCCCTTGTCAGTTCTGAAATGTGATATTTTACCTCTGTTAAATGTAAAAGGTAACATGCAAAAGCTATTGAAAAGCATTTGATTGCCAAGTGATGAAATTTATCTTGTTTACTTTTCATGAACGAAAATTGAATTGGTTTCCTTAAGCAAATACACTGTGCAAAGTGCACAAGCTTGTCTGGCCATAAAAAGTAGGTATCACAATAAAGGGAGCTGAGGGATTAGAATGATAACATCAGTGAAGGGAGAAACAAAAGTAAATGCTTGTCTTAAGTGCAGTTCTAATGACCGTTATATAAACACTAGAAACAGAAACTCAGTGTGTGGTAGCCTTTGGTATAAGGGCTTAGATTTCATTCCATCACTGCTGGCAAGATTGTCTCAGATATACCTGTACTCAAATGTCTCTTACTTAATTTTACTAATAAGTGTCAGAATAAGTGGCTTCAAGTCAGATCCTTCCTGCTCACGTTATTCTGAGCAGATTCAGCAGCACTGATAAATATTCTTGGGAATTTGTTCCCACTCCTGATTGGTCGGAAGTCATTTTAGAACTGTTCCATGGAGATCAAAATTGGAAATCTGATCCAAGCTGACAGTGAAAATGAGAAGAAAGCTGATTCAAAAACAAAAGTGCTTGGAATGACGGGTGGGGGTGGGGGTGCTTAGCCTTGTGACATGGCTTGATTACTGGATGGGGCACAGGATGGAAGGAAAGTAAAGGAAAGAAAATGTGCTGTGATTGCTGAGAAGTAATGTACAAGGCTAGGTGGTACTCATCCACAACATCTTGTGAGTCATTCGACATTGAACAGCAACTTAATCGGACTGACTGCATAACTCCAAGAGCACATTAGAACCTCAGTACCCTGCAGTAACTAACTCATTTCCTGACACTCCACACACCACCAATCACCTCCCTTGTGCATTTTCAATGCAAGAAGTCTGGGATGTAACAGAATATTCTGCACTTAGGTGGATGAGTGCAACTTCAACAATACTTAGGAAGCTCTACCCATCCAGGACAAAGTGGCCAGGTTGACCGGTACCATCTTGTAAAATATACAAATACTTCAAACAATTATGTACCATACCTGTAGCTTGTAGAACGCCTGTGCTACTGAAGCTAAGAAAAAACAGCTCCCTGTCACTTTCTTGATAGCAACAAGCATGGGACAATAAATGCTGACTGGACACTAACACATAAATTCCATGAATGAACAAAAGTTCAAGTTCAATTTTATTGTCATTCAACCGCATAGCTGTTTACCACCAAAGGAAATAACATCCCTCCGGGCCAAGGCACACGACACAGTGCATATAGCTCACACACAACACATAAAGTAAGATTACCACAAATAAATTAACAAATAATAAAATATATTCCAGAAGACTGACATTTAGCGTAAGGTGTATTTACGACAAGGGTCAAAAAGTAGACAGTATAATGCTACTGGTGCTTGGGTGATGAGAGCTGGGCGGTGGAAGGAAATTCAGTAGTCTCATGGCCTAAAGGAAGAAGCTGTTTCCCATCCTATTCTAATGCTACAGAACCTCCTCCCTGATGATAGAAGATCAAAGAGATTGTGGTACGGAAGAGAGGGATCTTTGACAATGCCTGGGGCCTACACATGCAGCGCTTCTGATAAATATCTCCGATGGGTGGATGATCTTCTCAGCAGTCCTTCTAATCCTTTGTAGGGTGTTGTGGACAGATGCCTTTCAGTTTCCATACTAGATGGTGATGACATATGGACACAGACCCTGAGTCATACGAGTGCATCTATCATATACTTGGGCTGTTGGTACTCCTGTGGCCTGGGTGTATCTGCAAGTTCCATGCTTCCTGTTGCTCTCTATCCAAAGAGAATTAAAAGAAAGTGAGCTTCCAGTGAGTAATAAACCACTAACACATAATGTTGAGTTGCAAACAGAGATTGTAGTACACATCAGCCATTATCAACAGAAATAATATGGAGGCTAAGAAGTTCAGTGCCATTATAAACATCTCTCCCACAGAGTGCCTGCATAGAACATAGAACAGCACACACAGGAACCGGCCCTTCAGCCCACGAGGTCTGTGTTGACCATGATGCTACTTTAATTTAGCCTGTACATTATCCATATCCCTCCATTCATATTGATGTGCCAGTTTCTGTGCCTCTCAAACACCATGAATGTGTCTGGTTCCACCGCCACACCCGGCAACATGTTCTGGACACCAGCTTTTCTTTGTATAAAATGACGCCACCGCATTTACTTTACAGTTCCACACCCCATCTTAAAGCTACACTGTTTAGTATTTGACATTTCTGCCCTGGGAGATAATGTGTCTATCTACCCTTTCTACATCTCTCATAATCTGTTACACTTCCATGTGGTCTCACCTCAGCCTCTGATATTCCAGAGAAAGCCATCCAAGTTTGTATAACCTCTCCTTATAACACATGCCCTTGAATCCAACCAGTAACCTTTCCCACACCCTCTCCAAACTCTCCAAATCCCTCTAGAAATTGAGTGAAGGGAACTGAACATAGTATTCCAAATGTGAATGAAAAGAAGTTTCATACAGCTGTGACTTCCTGACTCTTATACTCAATACCTCAAATGTACACCTTCTGTAGCATCCTACCGACTTGTTTTGTGACTTCAGGGAATAAGGCATTGGACAGCTTACCATAATCCCTTTATACACCAATGCTCTTAAGGGTTACCATTTACTGTATACTTTCCCCTTACCTTTAGTCTCCCAAAGTGTAGCAACTCATACTTGTGTGGATTAAACCTCCGTTAACCATTCCTCTGCCCTTATCTGCACCAGATCTATATCCTGCCATATCCTTTGACAATCGTCTCCACTGTCCACTGATATTTGTAAAGTGTGCAAACTTACTAATCAGCCAAGCTACTTTTTCATTTAGGTCATCGGTATGTACCACAGTAGCTGAGGTTTCAGAACTGATCTCTGCAGGGCACCACTGTCCACAGACCTCCAGTCAGAATAACATGCTTCCAACTCAAGCCCTGTCTTCAATAGCCAAGTCAATTTTAAATCCAATCTACTTCTACCAAGTCAAGAAGAAAATCTTCAAATGCTACAAAGCCTTGCAGTAAGGAACATTACTGCAAGTGACCACTTGCTTTGAAAACCCTACCTCTGAACACTGCGTTGACAGATAGAGGCAGGAACATTGCTTCTAAAAGACCTTTGGCAGATAGGCTCTTCTGACCAGAGCCCATCTCCCATTCTTTCAGGAGGCCCTTTTAACTTGCTCCTTCCATTCTAATCATATGGAAGCCAAGAAGGATTACTTTCAAGATCCTTTGTTTCAACATTAATATTGAAGATTTTACCTCAAAATTATCAAAAATATTCTGGATCTTCCTCAATCCACTGCAGCTGCAAAGTGCAGCCCACATGACCCCCAATAATCTATAATGTGTTAAGCCGTCAGTAGAGCCTCAGGTTATCAAGCATCTATTTGATAAGCACAGATACTGTTCAGACATGATTTCCCATGCAAGACTCACATTCACTGTTCATTAACAAAGCACAGTCCCATTTGGCAGGAAATCTGTCAAAATGAGTTTTGTGTAAGGATTAATGTCACTGCTGCATACCCACTGTTATAAAATCATGGTTTGTCTGTCAATTAAGGAGACTGTGCTGCAAATAACAGCAGTTGGTACACCAATATGACAGCTGTAATGAAAAATTGGAACCTGTGATCCATAAGCTCATGCAATATGTGAGCTAATGTCTATTTCTTAGTCACCATATCAAATGTAACAGGTGAGAAGATCATAGTTGAGAGCTTAACATCCAACATTACACATTGTATCAAAGGAGAAGCAGGTATATGCAGTGGCTTTTTCAGTAATAAAAGAAATCAAATCCTCAGATCAAGGTGACATAGGATCAGAAGATGTATTATCCTTGTAAATGGAGTTAAGAAATTGAAAGGTTAAAAAGACCCCAATGCGAGTTACATACAGGCTTCCAAACAGTAGCCAGGATGTGGGATACGAATGACAACAGGAGATTGAAAAGGCATGTAAAAGTGCAATGTTACAATTGTCATGGGGATTTCAATATACAGGTAGATTGGGAAAATCAGGTTGCTGCTGGATCTCAAGAGGAAGGTAGGATGCCTATGATGGCTTTTTAGAGCAGCTTGTGGTTGAGCCCACGAAGGAAAAAGACAACTCTAGATTGGGGGTTGTGTAATGAACCTGCTTTCATTAGGGAGCTTAAGGTGAAGGAACCCTTGGAGGCAGTGACTATAGTATGATAGAATTTATTCCGTAGTTTGAGAGGGAGAAGCTAAAGTCAGATGTATCAGTATTACAGCGGAGTGAGGGGAATAACAAAGGAATGAAAGAGATTCTTGATTGCAAGGAGATACTAGCAGGGAGGAAGGCAGAACAGCAATAGCTGGAGTTTCTGAGAGCGATTCAGAAGGTGCAGGATAGATATATACCAAAAAAGAAGCAATCTTCTAAAGGGAGGATGAGGTAACCATCACTGACAAGGCAAGTAAAAGACAGCATAAAATCAAAAAGAGGTCATATAATATTGCAAAAATTAGTGAGAACTTAAGAGTGTAGGCTTCATAACTTCTGCCATCTCCAACGGGATTACACCACCAAACACATCTTTCCCACCCCACTTTCCACTTTCTGTAGGAATTGTTCCCTACGTGACTCCCTTGTCCACTCATCTCTCTCCACTGATCTCCCTCCTGGCACTTATTCTTGTAAGTGGAACAAGTGCCACACCTGCCCTTACACTTCCTTCCTCACCACCATTCAGGGCCCCAAACAGTCCTTCCAGGTGAGGCGATACTTCACCCATGAGTCTGTTGGTGTCCTCTACTGTGTCCAGTGCTCCAGTGTGGCCTCCTGTATATCAGTGAAACCCGACGTAGACTGGAAGACCACTTCACTGTGCACCTGTACTCCATTCCCCAGAGAAAGCAGGATCTCCCGGTGGCCAGCCATTTCAATTCTACTTCCCATTCCCATTCCGACACGTCAGTCCATGGCCTCCCCTACTGCTGCAATGAGGCCACACTCAGGTTGGAGAAGCAACACCTTATATTCCGTCTGGGTAGTCTACAACCTGATGGCATGAACATCAATTTCTCAAACTTCCATTAACTGTCAACCCCCCTTCACTATTCCCCATTCCCATTTCCCTCTCTCATCTTATCTCCTTACCTGCCCATCATCTCCCTCTGGTGCTTCTCCTCCTCCTTTACTCCATGGTTTTCTACCATCTCCAATCAGATTCCCCTGCTCCAGCCCTTTATCTCTTTCACAAATCAACTTCCTAGCTCTTTACTTCACCCCTTCCCCCCTTTCAGTTTCACCTATCACCTACTACCTTGTATTTCCTCCTCCCCTTCCCCCACATTCTTATTCTGACCTCCCATCTTTTATTTCAGTCCTAATGAAGAGCCTCGGCCCAAATCATCGACTGCTTATTCTTTTCCATAAATGCAGCCTGGCCTGTTGAGTTCCTCCAGCACTTTTTGTGTGTTGCTTGGGAAGTTAGATGATTTGAAGCTTTTCAAAACCAACAGAAGGCAGCTACAAAAGCCATGAGGAGAGAAAAGATAAAATATGAAGGTAAGCTAACCAATAATATCAAAGACGGTACAAAAAGTTTTATCAGATATATGAATAGTGAAAGAGAGATGAGAGTGGGTATTAGAACACTGGAAAATGATGCTGGAGAGGTAGCAATAGGGGACTGGAAGATTACAAATATATCTCCACTCTTTAAGAAAGGAGGGAGACAGAAGAGAGGAAATTATAGGCCTGTTAACTTGAGTTCAGTGGCTGGGAAAATGTTGAAATCCATTATTAAGGGTGAGGTTGGGACCATTTTGTTTCACATTATATGTCAACGATTTGGATGATGGAATTGAAGGCTTTGTAACCAAGCTTGCAGACCACACAAAAGCAGGTGGAGGGGCAGGTAGTGTTGAGGAAGCATGGAGTCTGCAGGAAGGCTTAGACAGATTGGGAGAATTGACAGATGCAACATAGTGTAGTGAAGTATAAGATCAAGCAATTTGGTAGAAAGAATAAAGACATGGAATATTTTTATAAACGGGGAGAAAATTCAAAATTCAGAGCTGCAAAAAGACTTGGAAGTCATTGTGCAGGATCTCCCCTGAAGATCAACTTACAGGTTGAGTTGGAAGTAAGGAAGGCAAATGCAATGTTAGCATTCATTTTGATAGGACTGGAACATACTACAAAGGATGTGATGCTGAGGCTTTATCGGGCAATAGTCAGATTGCATTTGGAATTCTGTGAGCAATTTTGGGCCCCTTATCTCAGAAAAAATACTAGCATTGGAAAGGGCAGAGGAGGTTCATGAGAATGATTCTAGGAATGAAAGCGTTAATATATGAGAAGTGTTTGATAATTCTGTGACTATACTTGCTGGAGTTTAAAAGAATGAGTGGAA
Organism: Hypanus sabinus; assembly: GCF_030144855.1. Classification (NCBI taxonomy): domain Eukaryota; kingdom Metazoa; phylum Chordata; class Chondrichthyes; order Myliobatiformes; family Dasyatidae; genus Hypanus; species Hypanus sabinus. The sequence continues at coordinate 39,018,822 of NC_082716.1, read as the reverse complement.
ATCTCATTGATACCCAACAAATGTTGAAAGGTTTCAACAGAGGGCATGTGGAGATGTTTTCTATAGTGGGTGAGTCAAGGACCAGAGAGCACAGCCTCAGAATAGAGAGATGACAAGACAGGAGAATAGGGTTGAGAGGGTTAATAAATCTGCCATGATGGAATGGCGGAGCAGGCTGGATGGGCCAAGTGGCCTAATTCTGCTCCTATGTCTTATGGTCTTTACCCAGGCACCTTCAGACAAACTGCTCAGCATTGAGAAGTATTATCATATGTACTGTAAATCATAAAAATGTGAGATTCTGCAGATGTTGGAAATCCAAAGTAACAGACAAAATGGAAAGGAACAAAAAGTCTATGTTTTAAGCCAAGACCCTTCATCAAGACTTTACAGTAAATATGTACAGTGCTGATTATCTGCTATCCAACTACATGGAAACCTGATTATTTGTTACATGGCACATCATAAAATCATAAGGCCATAAGACATAGGAACAGAGTTAGGCTACTCAGCCCATCAATTCTGTTCCACCATTTCATCATGGCTGAACTTTTATCCCTCTCAACACCATTCTCCCACCTTCTCCACATAATCTTTTATGCCCTCACTATTCAAGAGCCTATTAACATCCATTTTAAATATACTCATACTTAGTCTCCATAGCCATCTGCACCAAAGAATTCACAGATTCAACACCCTCCGGCTACTAAAGAAATTCCTCCTCATCTCTATTCTAAATGGATGTCCCTCTATTCTAAAGCTGTGCTCCCTTGTCATTGATTCTCTCACTATAGAAAATATTCTCTACACATCTATTCTTTCTAGACCTTTCAATATTCGATAGGTTTCAAGGAGATCCCACCTCATTCTTCTAAATTCAAGTGAGTGCAGTCCCAGAGCCATCAAAAGCGCCTCTTACGTTAACCCTATCATTCCCAGAATCATTCTTGTAAATCTCCTCGAGACCCTCTCCAATGCTAGCACATCTCTCTTTTTAAGATAAGGATCTCAAAACTGCTCACAATACTCCAAGTGCAGTCCAACCAATGCCTTATAACACCTCAGCATTACATTCTTGCTCAAATATTCCAGTCCTCTCAAAATGAATGCGTTTGGCTTCCTTACCACCGACTTAACCTGCAAGTTAACCTGGAAGGAATCCTGCACAACGACTCTCAAGTCCTTTGCACCTCTGAATTTTGAGTATTCTCTCCATTTAGAAAATAATTTATGAATTTATTCCTTCTACCAAAGTGGATAACCATGCACGTCCCTCCACTAAATTCTATTTGTTACTTCTTTGCCCATTTTCCTAATGGTAAGAATCTTACCATTCTTTACCTCCTATCTTCTATCTTTCCTCTAATGCCTTGGGCTCCTATCTTGTTAAAAAGTCTCATGTGTGGCACCTTGTCAAGGGTCTTCTTAAAATCAAAGTAAGTAACATCTACTGACCCTCCATGTTGATCCTGCCTACTAGTTCCTCAAAGAATTCCAAAAGTTTGGCAAGATTTCTCCTAAAAGAAACCACGCTGACTTTAGCCTATTCTACCATGAGCCTCCATGCACCTCAAAAATCATCCCTAGCAATGGACTCTGACATTTTCCCAGCCACTGAAGTCTGGCTAACTGGCCTATAATTTCCTTTCTTCAGCCTCCCTCCCTTCTTAAAGAATGGAGTGATATTTGCAAATTTCTAGTCCTCCAGAACCATTCCTGAGCCTAGTGATTCTTGAAGGATCACTACTAATGTCTCCACAATCTCTTTAGCTACCTCTTTCAGAACTCTGGGGTGTAGCTCCTCTGGTCCAGGTGACTTACCTACTTTCAGAACATTCAGCTTCCCAAGCACCTTCTTCTTAGTAATAGCAATTGCATTCACTTCAGCCCTGTGATACTCTTGAATTTCTGACATACTACTAGTGTCTTCGACAGTGAAGACTGACATAAAATACCAATTAAGTTCTACCACCATTTCTTTGTCACCCATTAACACCTCTCCAGCATCATTTTCCATCATTTCAATAACCACTCTTGCCTCGCTTTTACACTTTATGTGTCTGAATGAAAACTTTTGGTATTTTCTTTGATATTTTAGCTATGTTGCCTTCATATTTCATCTTTTCTTTCCTTAAGATATTTTTAGTTGCCTTCTGTTGGTTTTTAAAACCTTCCCAATCCCATAAATTTGAACTAATTTTTGCTATCTTGTATGTATTCTCTTTTGCTTTTATGCTGCCTTTTACCTTCCTTGTCTGCTATGGTTGCCTCATCCTCCCTTTACAATATTTCTTCCTCTTTGGTATGAATCTATCTTATGCCTTCCGAATTGTCCCCAGAATCTCCAAAGAATGATGTTCTGTTGCCATTCCTGCTGGTATCCAATCAACGGTGGTCAGCTCTTCTCTCATGTAATTCCCTTTACACCACCATAATGCTGAAACATCTGATTTTAGCTTCTCCCTCTCAAATTGCAAGATGAATTCTAACATATTATGATCACCGTCTCCCAAGTGTTCCTTTATCTTAAGCTTCCTAATCAAATCTGGTTTATTACAGAAAACCCACTAGGGAATGGCCTTTCCCTTAATGGTCTCAATCACAAGCTGCTCTAAAAGCTATATTGTAGGCATTTTACAAATTCCCTTCCTTGGGATCCAACACCAACCTGATTTTCCCAAGCTACCTGCATATTGAAATCCTCATGACTATTGTAACATTGCCCTTATTAAATGCCTTTTCTATTTCACATTGTCATTTGCACCCCACATCCAGGCTACTTTTCAGGAACATGTATATAACACCCATTGGGGTCCTTTTATGCTTGCAGTTTCTTAATTCTTTTTACAAGGATTCTACATCTTCTGGTCCTGTATCTCCTCTTCTGAAGGATTTGATTTTTTTACCAACAGAGCCACTGCATATTCTCTGCCCACCTGTCCTGTTGATGCAACGTGTATCCTTGGATGTTAAGCTTTCAGCTATGTTCTTCTTTTAGCCATGACGCAGTGATGCCCTCAACGTAATACCTACCAATTTCTAACTGCACTACATAATCGTCTGCCTTATTCTGTATACTGCATGCATTCAGTTACTGTATAACACCTTCAGTTTGTATTAATCACCCTTTTGATTTTGCCCCCATTTTACACTTCAACCTATCTCACTGCAATTTTGTCCTATCATCTGTCTTCCTTCCTCACAGTCTCATGGCACACTGCATCTACTTACATACCAACTGCCCCATCATCAGCTCTGTCACTATGGTTCCCATCCTCTGTCAAATTAGTTTAAACCTTCCCCAGCAGCTGTAGCAACCTGCCTGCAAGGATACTAGTTCTCTTAAGCTCAAGTGTAACCCATCTCTTTCGTACAGGACATCCCAAAAGATGTCCCAATGATCCAGAAATCTGTAACAATGCTCTCTGCACCAATTCATTCATCTGCCATCATTATGTTCTAATCCTCATGGTGCATGGCACAAGCAGCAATCCAGAGATTACTACCCTTGAGGTCCAGCTTTTAAGCCTTCGACCTGACTCCCTATATTTACTCTTCAGGACCTATTCTTTTTACTACCTATGCCATTGGTACTAATATGTACCTCGATTTCTGGTTGCTCTGCCTTCCAGTTTGGAATGCTGTGGACCCGATACAAGATAGCACTGACCCTGGCACCTAGGACGTAACATACCAACTGGGTGTCTCTTTCACATCCATAGAATCTCCTATTACTACTGCACTCCTCTCTTCCCCCATTCCCTTCTGTGCAACAGTGTCAGACTCAGCGGCAGACATCCGGTCACTGCAATTTTTCCCTGGTAGGTCAACCCTCTCCCACAGCGGTATACTTATTATTAAGGGTACGGCCATACAGGCTGCCTATTCCTTTTGCCTTTCCTGACAGTCACCCAAGCACCTGATTCCTGCAACTTAGGAGAGACTACCTCCCTATGGTACCTGTCTTATCACATCATCAGTCCCAAATAAGCCGAAGGTCATCCAGCTTCAGCTCCAGTTCCTTAACACAGTCTCTATGGAACTGCAGCTTGGTGCACTTCATGTAGATATAGTTATCAGAGAAAGTGGAGGTCTCCCAGACTTCATACATCGCACACAAAGAACACACCACTAACCCTAGATCCATTAGATCCATTCTCAATGCACTATGTACTAATAGAATAAGAAAGAGAAAAAAAAACTTACATGAAACTCACCTGTTCTCACCTAAGCCTGTTGGACCAAAGCCTGGCCTCTCTAACCCTAGCCCACTCCAGAAATGGCTGCACCACTTAAACCTCACTCCTTTTTATTGGCTCAAGCAAAGTTCACTCCCAATGAGACTTGTTTTAAATGGCTGCCACTCTGGTCAGATCCTGCTCTCTCAGTCATTGCTTCAAATGAGACTTGTTTTAAGTGGCTGCTGCTCTGCTCAGATCACGCTCTCTCACTCGCTGCTGTGAAGTATGATACACTCCAACGAGGCTTATATTTAATTGGCTGCCTCTCTGCTCAGATCTTGCTATCTCACTCATTGCTTCAAAGCTGATTTGAATAATCAAATCATGTTCCCCTTAACATACCAGGGTACCGGTTGTCATGCACCCTTTAAATTCATTTCCCACTTCCTTTAAACTAATCAGGATGCCAATTCCCATAGTCCCTTTAAACTTATCAGGGCTCCAGTTGCTCTGCTGTCTTTAAGTTAATTGAGGTCCTATTTCCGATACTCCCTTCAATTTTATCTGATTATGTTTCTTGCACACTGCTTACACATACCAGGTTCACCAGAAAATTTATTATTTTATCTTGTACTATCTAATAAAAGTGAGTTAAAAGTATGTTGGAATATTAACATGAATAGCATCCAGTAGTCCACAAAATTTGCTAAGACCATAGGATATAATTAGGCCATTCAGACTATCAAATTTGCTCTGCTATTCAATCATGGCTAAATTTTTTTAACCCCATTCTCTGCCTTTTGTCTGTAACTCTTAATCTTCCCAATCGAGATCCTATCAATCTCTGCCACATTGACTTCCAGTCAAGATGGCACCTCCATACAGTGCTCCTTCAGTCAATATCTTCTGGATAGACCATGAAACCATATACTTCACTTCTTTAATGTCTTTTACATTTGTTTTTCATCTTGAATGCTGGAGCCTGGGATTTGCCGTTTGCAGATTGTTTGAGTGCTTCAGTGCTCTGCATCTCCAAGAGGATTCCAGGAGGCAGAGGCAGCGTGAGCTGATGTTTGACTCCATTTCAGCGATTAAAGCTTCCATTGCTCGCTGATTAAAGTGACGAGGGAGATTGAAACATTGAGGCAAGTGCAGAAGTTGAGCGCCGACTGTATGACGGTGAGATCACTCTGCTAAGGAGAGGGCAAGGACTGGAGAACGTTACCCAGGTTTTCTGCATCTTGGATATGGACTTGGACTATAGACCTTTTTTCAGTCTTACAGTTTTTTCAAATATGTGTTTTTCACCCGAACTTTCTTGTTTTTTTGTGTGCAGGGAAAGGGGGATTTGGGGATCGATGATCATGCTGTCATTCTTTTCTTTCTTGGTTTTGTGGCTATCTGGAGAAGAATAATTTAGCATTGTACACTTTGGTAACAAAATGAACCCTTGAACCTTTGAATGACTTGGCCTCCCCAGCTCTCTGTGGCAATGAATTCCACAGATTCACCGTCCTCTGGTTTGGGCGCCACAGTAGCGTAGCGGTTAGTACAATACTATTACAGTTTAGGACGTTTGAGTTCAGAGTTCAAACCCAGAGTCCTCTGTAAGGAGTCTGTACATCTGTTCCATGGAATGCACGGGTTTTCTCTGGGTCCTCTGGTTTTCTTCCACAGTCCAAAGACATACTGCCAAGGTTAGTTAGTCATTATAAATTATCCCATGATTAGATTAGGGTTAAATTGAGGTGTTGGTGGTTGCTGGGCAGTGTGGCTCAAAGGGCCGAAAGGATTAACTGTATGATATCTCAAAATAAATAAATAAATCCTCCTCAATTTGGTTCTAAAGGGATGTACCTGTATTCTAAGACTGTGCCCTCAGATCCTGAACTCTCTTATTAAAGGAAGTAACATCTTCACATCCACTGCAGCACCATCAATGTCTAATGAATGCCAGATAAGGAGTGTTACTGGTTTATGATGGAGATTTACTGATGTTATTGAAGCAGTATGCAATACATCACTTACATATCATGAATCTACCAATGTTTTCTAATTTAGGTAGGCAAGACCCTGCAATTGCCAATCTGTTTGAATTATGGTTCTTTGCCCATTATCTCAAGGAAGTTGGAATACAAAAGTGTGGAAGATATACTTCACTTGCACAGGGTCTTGGCAGATGGTATTTGAACCAATGCATTGTTTTTTTTTGAGAGACATGCTACATTTGGAGGTGTTATAGTACACATTTCACCAGGGTAAACTGAATAAACACAGATTGAGGTCCTTTAAATTTATGGATTGAGAAGATTGGGCTATCCAAGATAATAAATGGATTTCATAAGGCAGATACAGAAAAGCTATTTCCTCTGAATTCAGAATTTAGAACAAGAGCGTGCAGTTACCAATTCATTGACATCTATTCAGGAGCAGGTGATGTGTCAACAGAACCTTTGAAGGTCAAGGTCAACAGATTATAATTAAGCGTACCAAGTAATACAGAAAATGGCAGGAAATTGGAGCTGCAGTGCAAACACATCATGATCTGCTCGAGGGACTATATAAGCTACATCTGTTCAAATGTGCAAGTTTGCACTTGGAGCCTAACAAAACTTTGCAATGGATTACTAAATTGCTGGAATACCAAAGCATTTGTGTGCATGGGAGAGGAATGATTCGTTAACTCACATATGAAGAAATTAGAATTGACAAAACCAGTTAAAACTGTGTACTGGAAGGCAGGCAAGGCACTGCTCTTGAAAATCTACATCAATGACATGAATTTTAGGCAGGAGGTTACCAAGCAATGCAGTTCCTTCAGAAATGAGATGAAATAGCACATGGCTGTGCTGATGGTGAAGTAATTTAAAAATATCTAACTGAGTAAAGTATAGCTTGAGAAAAATGAACTTGTCAAAAATGAGAAGTTGGACAGCATGAGGCCCACATGGCTGCCATGAATACTCGTGAACAGGAAATACTTTTGATTGGCTTTAGTATCCTAAATTTAATTAGTCACACAGTGCCATTACATATTCATGTGACTGAGTGAACCACATATCAAGAAGTCACATCCTTGTAAACATAACCTGAGATTGAATAGAATGTTTTCACCTTTACTCTAACTATGTCCCAGTGTGCACTGCCTGTGCAAAGCCAAAGTAAACATGCTACAAAAAAAAAGGTTTCTTTTGAACAGGATACACCACATCCTGTATTTAGTGGGAAAATGACTTCAGTTTGCATCACAGACACACTCCAAAAACAGCACCTCTCAGTCATCTTTTACAAGTGCCAAGATATCTTCTTTGATCTTACTAGTCATGAATGTTTAGGCTAAATGGAACTCAGCAAGTGTAAAATTAAGTAGAAGGTTTACTAGGTAGTACTCCTAAGGCAAAATCTTACTTCAGATACTTTACAAACATACATCCTTCCTAGAATGGGAATTGTGCCCAGAATAATTTAAAAGCTTTTGAAAAGCTATTTGATTTAAGACTTTTAATCAAAGAAAAATTATGATCAAAGCAAACTTGGGCCCTAGCCCATTAGTGACACAAGTAGGTATGTGTTGGAATTAAAGAGGTTGCCCTTGCCAGGTTTTACAAGGCTAAATGTACCTTTGAAATGGATTGACCTCTGCATGGAAAATGAAGAGAGGATGCTTATCCAGCAGTACAGTTAAGCAGGGGAAACAGAGGACAACTGGAGGCATATGGGTTCTGGAGGTATAGTAAATGGTAGAACTTAATCCAGTGAGGTTACAGATTTGTGAAGGTTTGGTTTATTCTTAATGCATCGGAAGTTATTTTATTTTGGTCAAAATGGTGATTCCACTGAAGGTACAAAGAATATAGGTGATCCCTACATTTTCAGTGCAGGTTGCATTCCTAGACAATAGGTAGCATCACATCACAAATCTGCACAGTCATCAAGAAACGCAAGTTGAAAACAACAGTGTTGAATCGTTTATTTTTTTCACACAAATTCGGTGAGAGTGAATTTTATTTCATATCTCAATTTTTTAGAATCTGTGAATTCTATAAGGGCAAATTTCTATAACCTGGATACCATAACACAAGGGTTCCCTGTACATGCAAGGAACCGTGACGGAACTTTATGAAAAGAATGTCAAGAAGGGTGGGAAAGATTCCATTATTGAAGCTGGTTCAGATGTCTTGCTACCAGGAGGGAAAATAGTTGTTTCATCTAGTATATATGGGCAGGGTTGTCCATTGGCACACTTCACTCTACACAGTCAGTAAGAATTTTTTAAAATTTAAAATATTTATTGTCCATCCGTAAATGCCCTTGAGAAGATGAATACGGTCCATGAAAATGAAGTGATAATGAACTTGATACATTGTCAAGTCAGGGTAGTACTTAACTTGGAAAGCATTCTGCAATTTCCGGAGTTCCTTCTTTTCTTCTCTTTTTTTTGATGATATAGTTTTCAAGTTTGGGTAGTGTTGTCAGAATGACCTTGGTGAGTAAATGCAGCTTATTTAAGACCATCTGACCATAAGATATGGGAGCATAATTAGACCATTTGACCTTTCAAGTCTGCTCTGCCATTCTATTATGGCTGATTTCTTATCCCTCTCAAACCCATTCTTCTGTCTTCTCCCCGTAACCTTTGACACTCTAACTAATCAAGAACCAATCAACCCCTGTTTTAAATATACTCAATAACTTAGCCTCCACAGCTGCCTGTGGCAATGAATTCCATAGGTTCACTACCCCTCTGACTAAAGAAATTCCTCCTTATCTTTTTTCTAAAATGGACATCCCACTTGTCTGAGGCTGTGCCTCTGGTCCTAGACTCACCCAGTGTAGGAAATATCCTCCCTACGTTCACTCTATCCAGACCTTTCAATATTCTTTAGGATTCAATGAGATCCCCCATCATTCTTTTAAACTCCAGCAAGTATAGGACCAGAGCAATCAACATTAATTTCTCTAACTTCTGATAATGTCCCAAACATCCCCCCCCATCTCCATTTCCCATCCCCTTTTCCATTTCTCAATGGCGATATCAGGGGAAGAGTCAAGATGGTGTGTAGCAGAACACCAGGTAGAGAAGTTCTGAGTCACATTTAACTGGCCCAGGAGTGAGGTTGGATCACTCTGGGTGCCCAAAGAAGTCAGGGTCTGGGCAGTGAAGTTCTGATGTTCATTCACTTGGTCCAGGTGTGAGGTTAGATCGTTCTGGGTGCCAAGCTCATTTGAAGAGCTTTGCTTTAGGTTGGGCGGTGAAATTGGGACCAGAGCAAGACACTAGAAGGCATAGGTTTAGGCCCGGAGTCTTTCGTAGTAGCAGTGCCTGGATCCTATTGTGAGGTACAATCCGCTGTTGAGACAATTTAAGAGCCGGCCCAGATTGGAGGCGAGAGTAGATTTTGCTGGTTCTCTGCAATTGTCACCTCCATGGCACTAAGGCTATGAAGACTGTCCCAGCTGCTGTGCTCCATCCCTGCTAAAATGATGAACTGATAAGCAAGGCTTTGGGCCTACTCCGGGCTGCTTTGTGGTTCATATCTGAGGACTCAATTCTGATTTGGTTTGCTGTTGTTCGTTTCAATGGTTTGCATGATTTTTTTGTTCTTGCTCATCTTCTTTTATCTTTTTCTATTTTTTTTCTTTAAATGGGTTCTTTCAGGTTTCTTGCTTTGTGGGCACCCATGAGCAAGCAAATCTCAAGGTTATAGAATTTATACATTCTTTGACAATAAATGAAACTTGAATCTTCCCTACACTATATTCTGTCTGGGCTGGGAAATTTCCATTGTGAATAAGCATTGCAATACATCCATGAAAATACATCAACAGGTTTTAAGATGGTATAACATTAAAATAGACAATAATAAAGTGTATTTTGCAAATATGGGTATGGAGTTAAAATATTGCATTGGATATTGTGGCCACTTTATTAGGTACAGCTGTACTCCTGCTTATCAATGCAAATATCCAATCAGTCAGTTATGTGGAAGCAACTCTATGCATAAAAGCATGCAGATACAGTCAAGAGGTTGTTCTCAGACCAAGTATCAGAATTGGGAAGAAATACAATCTAAGTGACTTTGATCATAGAATGATTGTTGATGCTGGATGGGTTGGTTTGTACCCCAGAAAGAGCTGATCTCCTGGGATTTTCATGGACAACAGTCTCTGGAATCTCTGGAGAATGATGCAAAAAAAACCAAAAATCAAATCAGTGGCAGCAGTTCTGTGGGTGAAATACCCTGTCTTGAGAATGGCCAGACTGCTTCAAGCTGACAAGAAGGCAACAGTAACTCAAATAACCACACATTACAAGAGTGGTGTGCAGAAGAACATCACTGAATGCACAACACGTCAAATCTTGAAGTGGATAGGTTACAGAAGCAGCAGACCACACTGGGCTCCACTACTGTACCTAAAAAAGTAGCCAATGAGTGTATGTGTGACAGTTGGACCTGACCATGTAATGTTCTATCAGCCTAAGGACATCCCAGTTTCCTTCATTTCTCATTCCTACACTTCTCCATATAAGAGCTTAATTATTTTATACCATACGGCTATGGTATATGAAGTGAGCAATAATTATTTTACCTATGATCTTAATTACATATAGTTCTAGGTTTCTTTATGCTAACAGTAGTTGCCCTAAGTGGGAATGTCTCAATTCCCTTAAATGGCATTTGTGACCAAAGCATATCTTTAAACTCGCCAGTCATCTTCTCCATCATCTTCACCAGTGTGATCGCTCTCCAATTCCAATTTGACATCTCTATCTCTGAGTCCCTTATTCTATACTAAGGCTGCTACTACTGACTTCAAAGGAATTAGCGGCTCTTCCAATTGGTTGTTTGATGTCAAGTCTGAACATTCTCTTTAATGACTTACACTTTTGATAAGCTCTGCATTTTTTTCACAATAATATGAATTTTTATGTGATAATCCTAAACAATAGGGCACATTTAGGCAAATACCAAGGCCACTATCTGTAGGCCATTGAGAGTTTTTCTTTAATTGCCTTTATACTTCAGTATCACTTCAGGAACAATTGGCGGGATTCCTTTTTATCATGCAGTCCGAAGGCCCAGTCAATGGCTGATGTATCTGTTGTTTACCCATTGCTTTTTTTGCCTCTTTTCCTCAGAATATTTAACTTGCTTGTATATTGAGTCCTTGAATCCTGCTGAAGGGTTTCAGCCAAAAAAATCGACTGTACTCTTCTGCATTGATGCTGCCTGGCCTGCTGAGTTCCTCCAGCATTTTGTATGTGTTGCTTGGATTTCCAGCATCTGCAGATTTTCTCTTTTTGCTTGTATATTTGTTACCTTTCATGCTTCTGCTCTGATAGAGGGAACCCGTTCTTTCTCTTTATAAAACCTAACTGGTCTAATACCTATTTTCAGAGCTGTTTGTTTTTTTTAGTTTTTAGTAGTTTGAGTTGTTTCTTCTTATTTGTCCATCTTCCCACTCTTTGTTGAACAAAGATCATTAATCACAGCAGGGTCAGAATACACAAAGATCAGAATGGTAAATGATGTAAATCACAATTCAAGGACATCCAGCAGAACTAACCAGATTTATAGTCTTATTTTAACTCCCTCATGACACTAGCAGCCTTATTCTCATGATATAGCATTGTGATTTTAATTTATTTGTACCCAAAAATATCCCACAGGGTAGCTTCCAGTCTTTGACTGAAAAGATTTGCTCAGTCACTTGATTTCTGTCAGGAATATACTGGAGTTAAGATTATTCTTCTCTCTCACTTCCCACTGTGATTGGCATAGACCGTCTTTTAAAGGTAACATTCCTCTAAGACTCAGCAACAAGAAGATCAGCAGACGCTGGAAATCCAAGCAACACACACAAAATGCTGCAGGAACTCAACAGGCCAGGCAGCACCTATGGGAAAGTGTAAACAGTCGACACTGTGGACTGAGCCCCTTCATAAGGACCCAAAACATCAACTGTACTCTTTTGCATAGATGTTGTCTGGCCTGCCAAATTCCTCCAGCATTTTGTATGTGCTGTTTAAGAATCAAAATTCAGTTTAATATCATCAGCATTTACCGTGATATTATGTGATAGGAGTACATTGCAGTACATAATAAAAACTGAATTACAGTAAATATATACCATGTATTAAATAGTTAAATTAAGTAAGTAATGCAAAAAAATAGTGAGGTAGTGTTCATCAGTTCAATGTCCATTCAGAAATCTGATGGCAGAGGGGAAAATGCTGTTCCTGAATCATTAGTGTGTTGAGTCTAATTTAAATTAAAATATTACCATTATTTGTTGATTCTGCACAGAGCTCAGCAGCACACTTAATGGGATTAAAGTCATCTGATTCCTTGCTTATTTGGATCCTGCCAAATAATGTTAATAAATAAAGGAGATATGTTTATACTTAATAAAGAAAATAAATTATACAGCTCATGCTTTATGCTATTTCCTGTTGTGTGCAGTACTTTGGAATGGAGCAAAGTTGTTGCATAGTCTTCTGTTCTGTCTGAATGTATGGGGCCTCCCAGATATCCCCCAGAGTATCTTAACCCAGGGCGTGAAGGAAGTGCTACTGACCTAACGGATGGAAGCAGGTCTCTGCTCACTAAGCCTTTGAGGTGCTGAGGCATGCATTGTAATGGAGGGAGGCAAAACAAAAACATAGAAGTTCTTGCAGAGGACAGTCAGTGACATTACCCACTGGTTCCACAATGAAATCAAAGCCTTCAGACCAAGCCCTAAGTTATGCAGAGGACCTTTACAGGCCTGTATAGGGTTAAGAGTTCAGTATGGCCTTATTAAACTTAAATACATTCACTGTGCACCTGAAAGTACAACAAAATACAAGAGAAAAGTTCTAGGTCAATTCAATGTATTTTTAAATGCAAAGGATATTGCTTTAAATATTCACATTTTCATAAACACACATTTTTCTTAACTGTGTAAATTTACAGAGCCTGTAAATATTTTGTTGTTAAGCTAAGCAGGGTGATATAATAGGATCACAAGCTGGAATTCCAGTCTTCATGCTCATGATTATCACTGACCTCACTTTTTGTGTTATAAGGAGTAGTCCTTAACAGACCGAGTACCGGACGATTAGTTGCACCTCTCAACAGTGGCCAGATATCTTCTGGCTGGAAAGCAAGGCAGCGTGTCAGAGAATTTGGAGGAAGGTTGCTGGTGAGGTGGTGGGTGAAAGAAGCTGGAGAGGTGCTGTAGTAACCTGGTCACTTCAAAGGACAAAATGGTAGATACAACAGACCAAAAAAAGGAATGTAATCAGTAGGGGATGTGTTTGCCCAAAATAAGTTAATCCTGTACTTCATCTATTCCCCCTGTCAGAGGTGAAGATTTCATGACTGGTCCATTCCAATATAAAAAAGGTCATGCTGCAGTTATCAATACATTTAGCCCAAACTAAAAACTAGAGATAAGGACAAGGAGGATTTCTATACCAAATCCAAGGTTCAATCTCAGGGTTGTGAAAGATACAAATGTCTGGAAAGGCACAATAGATAAGGTGACAGTAGGGAAAGCTAACTCCAATAGAATCTTTCTTCTGACACAATGCATGGAGTCCTGTGATCACCAAGTTGAACTTGAGAGACCAGCATCGGTCTTCATGGCAACAACCACAATCCAGTCTCTTTGAGAATATCATTTCCCAAGAAGAAACCAGAAGCATGTCTACATAGATTGCACCATGATAAATTATCATTGACTATTGGATTGGCCAACATTTAATCTGCTTTATTATCTCTGCTAAAATTGACTACATGACAGTGACAGCTACAGCATCTCATGAGAGATGCGAGAGGTATATAGGCCAAAGGCTGGAAAGAGAAACAAATAAGAGAGATCCGCTCAGAGTTTCATTGACATTTTCTGATGGACAATCATACCATGCCTTGAGCAGTAATGGAAGGAAATTGCTCATTGCCTGCTAAGATGTGTTTTTAACATTTAAAAGTTATTTCAAAAGTTCAAAGTAAATTCATTATCAAAGTGCATATGCTGTATGTCACCATATGAGACCCTAAGATTCATTTTCTGGTAGGCATTCACAGCAAATACAAAGAAGCACAATAGAATCATTGAACGACCACAAGAGTGCATAAATCTCAGAGGACTAGACCCATCATATAAATATAATTGCAAAGAAAGCACAACAGGGCCTCCACTTCCTCAGGAGTATGTGGAGATTTGGCATGTCATCAAAAACCTTGGCCAATTTATATAGATGTGTGGTAGAAAGTGTATTGACTGGCTACATTACAGCCTGCTATGGGAACGCCAATGCCTTGGAGTGGAAAATCCTTCAAAAGTTCGTGGATTCAGTCCTGTACATTACCCTCCCAACCACTGAGCACATCTACATGAAATGTTACCGTAGAAAAACAGCATCCTCACCACCCAGGCCAGGGTCTTTTCTTGCTGCTGTCATCAAGTAGAAGGTACAACTGCCTCAGGACTTGCACCACCAGGTTCAAGAACAGTTCCTATCCTTCAACCATCAAGCTCTTGAACAAAAGGGGATAACTACACCCATTCTATTTCTTGAGTTCCCACAACCGATGGTCTCGCTTTAAGGACTCTACCTTATTATATTATGCTCTCATTGTTTTTGCTATTTATTTATATCTGCATTTTCACAGTTTATTGCTCAATGATCCTGTTCACAGTTGTTGTTCTATAGATTTGCTAAGTATTCCTGCAGGAATAAGAATCTCGGGGTTGTATGTGGTGACATGCATGTATTCTGATAACAAATTTTACCTTCAACTTTGAACTTTGAGCCCAAGACCGACAACACCAATGTGCAAAAGACAATAAATTGCAAATGCAAAAGAAAGAAATAATAATAATAAATAAGCAATAAGTATTGATAACATGAGATGAAGAGTCCCTGAAAGTTAATCTATAGGTAGCGGGAACAGTTCAGAGATGGGGTGAGTGAAGTTAAGTGAGGTTTTCCTCTCTGGTTCAACAGCCTGATGGTTGAAGGGTAATAAAGGGTCCTGAAGCTCCTGCACCTCCTTCCTGATGGTAGCAGTAAGAAGAAAGCATTGCCTGTATGGTGGGGGTCAACTTCACAGCGATGGATGCTGCTTTCCTACAACAGTGCTCCATAGAGATGTGCTCAGCGGTGGGGAGGGCTTTATCCTTGATGGACTAGGTTGTATCCACTACTTTTTGTAGACCTTTCCATTCAAAGGGATTGGTGTTTTCATACCAGGCCTTGATGCAACCAGTTAATATACTCTCCATCTCTAATATACTGAAGTTCTTCAGCTTTTTAAAAGAAATTTCAATTCTTCACAAACATCTAGGAAATAAGAAATGTTGCTGTTTCTTTTTTGTAACAGCACTTATATGTGGGACCCAGGACAGATCCTTGGAAATTATAGAAGCAAGGAATTTAAAGATTCTGACCCTCTCCACCTCTGATCCCCTGAAAAGGACTGGCTGATGAACCTTCAGTTTCCTCCTCCTGTAGTCAATAATCAGCTCCTTTGTCTAACTGACACCGAGCGAGAGGTTGTTACTGTGGCACCACTCAGTCAGATTTTCAATTTTTTCTCCTCTATGCTGATTCATCAGCACCTTTGATTCAGCCAATGATAGGGGTGTCATCAGCAAACTTAAATATGGCATTGGAGCTGTGATTAGTCTCACAGTCATGAGCATAAAGCAAGTAGAGCAGGGGGCGAAGCACAAAGCACCTGTGGTGCACCTGTGCCGATGGTGATTTTGGAGGTGATGTTGTTGCCAATCCAAACTGACTGGGATCTGCTGGTGAGGAAGCTGAGGATCCAATTGTACAAGAAGCTTATTGATTAGTTTTGAGAGGATGATAGTATTGAATACCAAACTGTATACTCTATGAAAAACGTCCTCACTGTCCATGGTTCCAGGGTTGAGTGAAGAGCCAATGACAAGACATCTACTGTTGACCTGTTTTAATGGGAGGCAAAATGGAGCAGATCTGACAGGTATTGATATGTTTCATCAAACTCTCAAAGCACTTCGTCACAGTGGATGTAAGTGCGACAGGACAATAGTCATTGAGGCAAATTACCACATTCTTCTTAGAAAATAGATTAAAGGGGTTTAGAGAGAGGGCCAAATGCAAGGAAATGGAGTGAGTTCAGGCAGGCAACATGGTCGGTACGGATGTTTGTTGCTATGCTGCATTACTCTATCATTCTGTAAGTCTAACAAAGGGAAAAAAAGCTTTTTTAAAAATAGGGCAGAAAACAATTCATTGATGCTGTAACCTGTAATATTATTCCACCAACTCTTTAACTTCTGAAGTATTATTTAGTCATCTGTTTACCATCTGAAACTTGTGACCCGTCAAGTATCAATCAACAAAGGAATGGTAAAATCACCAAATCAGCTGATTAAAAGTAGTAATGAAAGGGAAATATAATCACCATTTTGTTCATAAGTACTGTATTCTCTACTTTCAGTACTACTTTCATTAAACTACAAGGAATATAGCTCAGTCAATCCCTTGTTTCATGGATTATTAGATTTTTATTAAAATAATGACTTCTTAAACACAAACTGGGTTAAACGTTTAGATTCCTGGATAATTTACAGGCTACAAGTGAAAGGTGTTTGTTTCTTGTTGTGGTTAGCCTGACGTGTCTTCTGGCAGTGTTGGTAAGTTAAACAGAGCTTTTTATCCTTATATCAGTTACGGTCAATTATTACCTCAAAGGTCTCTCTGTTCCTCTTGATTTTTACAGTACATTTAATAGAACACCATTAACATCAGTTGAAAGAGTGTGTGTTGGTAATAAGCACAACTTTGTAAAAGGATCATTACCAAGATTTGTTTCTGGAATATATCGTTTCAACTGTGTATGGTCTTTCATCCTCTGCATGCTACCAAGCTCAGTAACATGCTCCAGATAGTTACAGTAATAAGATCAAAAACATTCCTTATTTACAACTATGACTTGCATTTGTATAGCAGCTTTTATACTGTAAAGTCACAGGGAACTTCACATGTTACTTATCAAACAAAAAGAAACTCAACAAAAGCAGTTGGGTTCAGGTCAAGTAAGAAATAAAAATTCCTAAAACATTCAAACAAGAGCCCAGCTTCCTCAAGTGCACCCATGTTCACTTTTGGCAAATGTGGGAAGAGAATTTGGGTAAAACTGAAGCTGTGAGCCTTCAGTTTAACTCAGATGTCTATTTTATCTGATATCACCTTTGTTTTTCATACTTTAATAAAAGGAGATGGAAAGGGCTAGATCAGTATGATTACTGACTCCACAGAGAACTCATTGGCTTGGAGAGACCAAAGGCTTTCCTGAAAGACCCATTGAGCTTACCAGTAAAACTTGTTACCCAATGCAATTATTCCATTCACAAATTCTTTGATTATGTTTTCAATTGTTATGCCTCACAATGCCAGACTCACTCTGACCCATTCACTGATTCCAATTCTCACTCTGACTCATGATTGCTGACCATTCCTTCTGTCACATGATGACCTCTGATCATAATCTAATCACATCACTCTCCCTCAATCACAAGAGCACATCCCAAACCCACCTAGTATTCACCCATCACAATTTCTTCCCCTTACCACCACTGCTTTTCCCACTGAGAAAGCAGTCAGGTCTTCAAACACAAAGGCGCGTGGACAAAAGAAAAGTTGAATGTCATGGACTACGTAGGATGGAAGGGTTAAAAGCCTGACCCAACATTCTGGGCACATACCCTGCTGTACTGTTCTGTGTTCTTTGTTCTATTTACAGTCTGGCCCAAAAGATAGGGGGGAGAAACAACAAATCTGGTTGTCAGGCCCTAAAAATAGGGAAAAAGTAAACTGCAAATGCTGTAAATCTGAAGTAAAAAGCAGAAGATTCTGGAAAAATTCAGCTCAGAAATGTTGCAGGTCCTGTTTTTTATTCCCCACAGATGCTGCCTGACGTGTATTAATTTTACACCGTTTTCTTGTTTCTCTGAGGCCTGGAGCCTGAATAACTCAAATACATCGAAGAGCTAAAAGTATTAGAAGATCAGGGAAACCCATCAGGAAAAACTGTTCATAACTTCTCCCATCTTGAAAGTCACCTCCTAATGTATGCTAGAGTCTTTTCCTTCTCTTAGCAAACAGAACTTGAATGTGAAACAGTTCTGAGATATTTATAACATGTGCTTACTTACAAATATGAATTCCATTTGGGTGTGACTATGTGTATAAGTATGCCTCTGAGCCTATCCAAATTTCTCTTAAATATTGAAATTGAATCTGCATCCACTGGCAGCTCGTTCCACACTCTCACCACCCTTGGAGTGAAGAAGCTCCCCCTCCTGTTCCCCCTAAATATTTTACCCTTCACCCTTAATCCATGACCTCTGTTTCTAATCTCACCCAACGCAAGTGTAAAAAGCCAGCTTGCGTTCACCTTATCTATACACTGATCTAACAATAATTTGTATACCTATATCAAATCTCTCCCCATTCTCCTACACAGTAGGGAATAAAGTCCTACCCATTCTTTTTTAATCCTTCCCTGAAAAGTATCAAGGAATGCGGTGCTGGTCCTCTCATCTTGATTGACACTTATTAGGAACATTGGATGAAAGAATATGGGATAGGTTCATGTACAACACCGCCTTACTGGGCAAACTCTCTTGATTTCAGCACAAGTTACAAATGTTGGATCATTCAACTATGTAAATTACCAAAGGTTCACATGGTGAAATTGTATTGTCTTGGCTCAAAGCTCACACTGTTGCTGAGTTCTTGAGATTTGTTTCTTTATCTTTAAATATAGTACCTATTGTTTACAACCAAGTGGCTTGCCAAGTCATTAATAATCACGCATATGCTTTGGGACTGGAATCACATACAGACTATGCCCAGTGGGAGCAGTCAATCTCCTTCTCAGAAAGCCGCAATTGAAGCTGTTCGCTTTATGTCAATCTAGAAGTTTTATGATTACTTCACTGGTACCCCACCACAAATCACCAGATTTTACAATTTTGATTTTTGTAGCTGGATTTGAAATTGGTGTTTAACAATTTTATTGTCTGATTAACAGCTGCAAATCTGGCCAATGTCCTAATTAATTTGAAATTGGGGATGTAAGTTGGAAGCAGTTGCAGTGAACATTCCACCAAACAAAATGTCTTGGAAATTCCTCCTTGACACTAAAGACAATTCAGCTCAAAGCTCCGTGACTACATCTTGGCTTACGCTGTTTACAAATTCATTACAGTTCCCTCAAGAAAGTTGCAGATTGTAGCTGGAAATCTACCTCAACCATTGAGAGAATGTTTCATCCAGAGGTGAGAGGGCATGGGATGCAAACATTGAGGGCTGGCGTAGCACCCAATTTACAGATGGTAATACAACAACACAAGCAGAAACTAACTTTGAGATCAGAGATTCCAACAAAGGCGTGATCCTGTGGCTCAAAAGATGGCTAAATACCAGGGAAAGTACTGGTCTGGCAGAAACGTGCGCATGTGCAATGTACAAAAATAACCAAAGAAAAGTTATTTTGCCAAGGGTTGTTGTGAACCAGTATGGAACTGAATGGAATTGTGATTAAAAGCAACAAAGAGTAAAATTTCAGAGACGTAAAGATATTTACTTTGTTTAAAATTGTACTTTGGGAATCATGGATTCACTCTGTTGGCTGCTCCAGTGTTAGGCAGGAAAGGAATATTTTGCTATTGTCCGCAAGTGAAGTAGGTGTTACATTATGATAGCAGCAGGAAATTAGAACAAAATTGTTGATTCTGACAAACCTGCAAAACAAAGTTACAAGCTGCTTAGGGTGATGCATTTGGGTGAGGCATCTCAGGGGAGAAAATGTTCCGAGTCCAAGGCCAATGGAAAGAGGTCCAAGTCCACAGTGACTTAATAGTTACAAAACAATGGGTCAGTAGAAACCAAATAGTGCTGAGAAATATCTGTAATTGATTTGAACAGCATGAAGTGGTTATTTGATGCTATTTACAAAACAGCTGCTTCACCACAAGAGTTCACAAGCAAGGAGAGAAACAGCAGGTTCAATACAACATGCTGCAGGGAGGTCTAGCAAAGATAATACCAGCAGAAAAGACAAAACCATGCAAGTCCTGGGAAAAAGCTCAACATCTACAAGAACCTAAGTGAATCAATGTAGACTGAGTTGGAATGAATGAATGAAGGCAGTATGAAGGAAGCTCCGTAGCTCAAAAGAACTAAATTACAGCAAGCAGGGAATTAATAAGGTCAGAACAATACAAAATAGCAAAGTGAAATGGAGCACATTGAAAACAGCCACATTTGAGTTGAAAGTCTTGGAGACAATCCAGAAAGGCAAAGTTAGTGGAACAGCCATTGTGACATCAAAGTGATGGCAGGAAAGGGGAGATATCAGTATCTACAGGGAGAAGTAGTGGGAGTCAGGATGCAAGGTTTGGAAGCAATAGCAGAAAGATGGAAAATGTTAATATATCAACAAAGCAAAGATTCCTGCAACTGATTTTGTGGTAACCATTAATGATAAACCTTGTGATATGTGAACAGTTCAGTGTACACAGACAAGACTACGATGATGGTAATCCAAAATACATAATACAATATATTTAAAGTAATGAAGATAATTATGGTGAAGCACAATTGCAGAACAGGATGTGAGACCAGATGTTGTATGGGGCCTAGATGGGGAAACGATCCAATGAAATTACTTGTGCCTGGAGAGGATACTCCAGAATAGTCACACACAACTTATTGTGAAGAGTTCAGTGAATGAATAGTCCAAGAAAGTGAATTAATTTCAAACTGTTTGAAGGAACTATTACTGATTATTGCCAATAATTAACCACTGTTTTAGTGGAGTAATCAGTTTACTCCTCTTCCCTACAGCCCTTCAAACAATTAAAGAGTTTATAAATGCACTGGATAAATATATTTATTACTTATGTTTTGTGTTACTGTTTCAACACAAGTAACAAAAACAGCTAGGATATTAGCAGGAACTGCAGAATAAACCTAATAATGCATGTGCATTCTGCTAGCAGGCCCTACAGAACTGATGGAATTAACTGGATGGTGATGTTTAAACAGCTGATCAAGAAGTAACTAATGGACTTCTAACTACAAGGCAGCTGCAGAATGAGAGGGACCAAAGTTCAATGTAAATTTATTATTGAAGTACATATATGTCATCATATACAAACCTGAGATTCATTTTATTGCAGGCATACTCAATAAAGCCAATAACCATTATAGAATCAGTGAAAGACTACACCAACAGGTGGGCAACCAGTGTCTAAAATACAACAACTGTGCAAATACGAAAAGAAAAAAATAGAAATAAGCCATAAATACAAAGAACATGAGATGAAGAGTCCTCGAAAGCGAGTCAACTGGTTGTGGGAGCGGTTCAGCAATGAGGCAAGTGAACTTGAGTGAACCACTCTGGTTCAGGAACCTGATGGTTGAGGGGTAATAACTGTTCTTGAACCTGGTGGTGTGTGCCCTGAGGCTCCTGGACCTTCTTCCTGATGGCAACAGCGAGAAGAGAACATGACCTGTAGGATTTTCTGCTCAAGGACATTGGTAGTTCCATACGAAGCTGTAATGAAGCCAGTCAATATACACTCCATCTATAGAAGTTTGTCAAAGTTTTAGGTGTCTTACCAAATCTTTGCAAACTTCTAAGGAGGTAAAATGCTGCTGTGCTTTCTTTGTAATTGCACTTTCTTGCTGGGCCCAGGACAGGTCCTCTGAAATGATAACTGAGGAATTTTACTCACGTTTCCCTTCTTGTAGCTAAAATCAATCGATGAGAGATGTCATCCAGGCTGAAGTCCATGTATGAGGTCTGCTGAGCTACTAGTGATGGAAGTTGCAGTTGATAAATAACAAACGCTCAGATACATTTGTCTGATAAATAACAAGCAAAACTGTGTTTAAATAGACATTAATCTTCAATCAGTACAATTAGAAAGGAGGAAACATTGAAATTGCTGAAGATGAGGAGCCTTAGAAGGAGGCTTCCCTGGAATATTCTGGTGTGAAGGGAACCTTCTCTCCAGAGAAATGCTAGAAGAATCCATGATGTTATGCCAGTGCTTACTCTGTGTGTGGTGTGTGTGTATGTGTGTGTGTGTGTGTGTGTGTGTGTGTGTGTGTGTGTGTGTGTGTGTGTGTGTGTGTGTGTGCGCGCGCGTCCTTAACTCCTGGAGGAGTCAGGGCGCCGTTATGACAAGCTTCTTGCACCGATCTTTTTGGCGATTGCTCATCATACAGTGTGTCTTGGGCACCTGAAACCTGGCAGAGCCCACCCCTCTCCAAGTTTTTTTTACAAGATCGAGTTGCTAGCTCGACACTCAACCCAGGCACGGATGGAGAGCGTGCAAGGGAGCCAACCGGATTCGACCTCGGGACCTCTCACCCCGAAGTCCAGCGCTGATGCCAGTTCACCACCACCTGGGTTTAACCAGGCGTGAATATCTAATAAACCTAATATTTTCACCAATCTTGTTGTTCTCCAAACATTTTGAAATAAATCCAACAAAGTTAAAACTCATTAAGAAATATGAAAACGGGATAAAAAGTTGAAGGGTAAAAATTTCTGACGAGCTCAATGGAAGAGGAATGAACTGAATTTCTTCATAAAAGGGGCTTGGAAGATTATGTGGTTTGCCTGTCTTGTATTATCCTGTGGTTGAAAAGAAATGGGCTATTTGAATATAACAACAGTCAAAGTGGTACTAATATAAGAAGGAAATTTACAATATTTTATGAATAATTGTGTAAAAACCCTTATAGTCATTATAGTTAATTATAATTCAGTGCTGCCAAAGGGTTTCAACCCAAAATGTCGACTTTCCCCTGGCCTGGCCTGCTGAGTTCCTCCAGCATTGTGCATGTGTGTTGCTTTGATTTCCAGCATCTGTAGATTTTCTCCTGTTTATAGTTAATTATAGTAACTTTATGCTTCCTCATGCTTTTCCACAATGCATTTGGACAGCCTGCTCAGATCCCTGCTCTGAAATATGAGCAGCTTTGTACTATGAAATCATGCTATCACACCTTCAGAACTCTACTCCACCTTCTCTTCTCCGTTGCCTAGTCACAGTAACTTCACAGCGAGTGGGAGCAGTTAGATTTTTGAAAGGAGGCTCATATACAAACTTGGCTTGTTAGCTACCTCTGCTAACAGCCTCCTAACTCAGCAGTGAGAAGGCCACCTTACATAAGCAAAATGCTTCTAGGGTTGGTATGACTTGGAGGTGCAACCAAACCAGAACATTGGGATGTTTTGATTAAGGAACGTTGATTGTAGCGAAAGCTGTGTAAATACTGCTCATACACAATTATCCGTTGACAAGAAATGACAGATCGTACACCAGTATAAAATTACAAAGTAAGTATATTTACCAATTTTCAAATTTATCATACAACTAATAGGAAAAGAAAGAAAAAAATAAATGGGCCCATTACAGTTAACCAGTCTAAATGTGCATTTAAATGTTGGAGCTTGTTTCTGTAGTAGCTGTGTGTATTACTCACAGCGCTGAATTCCCATCAACAACCACAGGTAGAACTTCCCTCTTGGAATCTTTCATCTCGCAAAACACTCCTTACATTTGGGTCACCTCCTTCGGATGAGATCCTCTGAGCATCTTCGCTGGGGCACTTCTCTCCACACCTTCTGCCAAAAGACCCCAAACCAGATTACTAATCCCACCCAGCCCTTTCAAGGGTTCCATGACATCCCACTGGACAGGAAGTTACAAAACATACCAAGGCAACCCGGATTAGCTGACACAACGTTCCTAAATTGGACAATGTGGCTTATTATCTTTAGCCGAAGCCAAAACCTCTTACTAATGGAACACACTGCTTTTGTAAAAATCTGCTAAAATAAAAATATCTCACAGCATAGCAGTAGAAATCTTAACCTGGATATTACAAAAGTAACCGATTTCTGTAACAAATTTCACAACATATGCCAATGATATTAAACCTGATTGTGATTCTGTTCCTGAAAGTAAATTTATTATCAAAGTACATACACAGTATATCACCGTATATGACCCTGGGATTCATTTCCATGCAGTCATTCCCAATAGAATAGAGACGTACAGTACAATAGAATCAAAGAAAAACTATACATAAACAAAACCTCACAAGCAACCAATGTGCAAAAGAAGATAGCCTGTGCAAACACAAATAAATAAATAATGCTGAGAATATGAGTTCTATAAGTGTGTTTAGTTATGGTAACTTCTTATAAACCTTTGACAGATTGTACATTTTGCTGGCTTTGTTGCACGCAACCATATGCCTTAAAGACTGTTTTATGGGTTCCTGTGGAGGACAATAAATATGCCAGTTGTGAACAAGAACACACTTTATGTGGGAAATAATCATCATCTATAAAAATTAAAATTTTATGCCATCTGTCCTGAACTAATAGAATGCAGTGGAACGTGGGTAATGAGGATGATGAGGAAATTCCTGCAAGTGATTATATATCTTTTATCTTCTGCCAGATGTGAACTGTTACACAAGGGTACAAATATCATTCAATTACTCCATTAAAGTTTGATTGTCACAATATTTTATGACTTTATCAAATAATAAAAATGATTGTATTTTATTGTTCAGTATTCCATTTACCGTCTAAACCCTCTTCAGATTTAAACAAATCCTTAGTCTAGTAGAGAAACTGATGAACGGTAAACTTATATAGTATCATGTATAGTATGAATTAGTTTAGGTGGCTTCACCACCAGCTTACAAATATAATTTATTAAAAAGACGAGTTACATTTATTTATTTATTCATTTATCTATCTATCTATTTATTTATTTACACAAACTGAGCCTTCCAGCCTTCTGAGCCTCACAGCCCAGCAAACCAATAATCTAATCCTAGCCTAATCACAGGACAACTTACAATGAATGATTAACCTACTAATCGGTACGTCTTTAGACTGTGGGAGGCAACTGGAGCAGCTGTCGTAAACCCATGTGCGCATGGGGAGAGGATACAAACATCCTTACAGAGGATGCTGGAATCAAATTCTGACATAGCGAGCTGTAATAGTGTCATGCTAACCACTACGCTACCGTGGCACCCCGTTGTAACAAGTAATTAATTAATAGTGCAACATCTTTCCTTCATCTTTTAGCTGCACTCTTAGCTCCTTCTAAAGCATGTCTTTTTCTGCAATGAATTTTGGCAGCATTACCTACATATTGACATTTTACACACCCTCCACAATTTGATAAGTTCAACACTGTAATAAGTTTAAACCTGCACCAGTTGGGCAACATGAGATCATTTATTTAAATGGTTTTTCATTCACAGGATATGATTTATGGTGGATAGGCCAACATTTATTGCCTATTCCCTTATTAGTCCAAACAGGCACCTTTCGTGTTTGTTATGGGCAGCTGTGAGTAAACCACTTCGCTGTGCAGTAGAAGTTACATGTAGACCATACTGAAATGAATTTCTCTTTTTTTTTCAGGAAAGAACTTCGCTGTCTGATAAATTTAACTGAAACATTTTTTTTTATTCATAGTTCAGCAGCTTCATGAACACTAAAACTGAGACAGACTTGTTTTAATTTCCACACTTATTTAATCAAATCTGAATGTGGTTGCTGCCATGCTGTGACTCTAATTCATGCTTCTTGTGTAATAATTCAGGCCTCAAAATCCCCCAGACTGGGAATGGAATCATTAGATCCCTGTGTCAAAGTGCTATTGCCTTAGAAATAAGGTGCCTAATTTAAAAATAATTGCAAATGAATTATGAATTGTGACACACACAAAATGCTGGAGGAACTCAGCAAGTCAGGTAACATCAATAGAAATGAATAAACAGTCGACATTTCAGGCCGAGACCCTCCTTCAAGGCTGAAAAGGGAATAGCATTATTACAGGAGACAAAGTAGGAAGAGGCATAGTCATGATACAGTGCCTGTAAAAAGTATACACTCCCCTTGGAAGTTTTCATGTTTTATTGTTTTACAACATTGAATCACATTGGAGTTAATTTGGCTTTTTTTGACACTGATCAACAGAAAAAGACTCTTTCATGTCAAACTGAAAACAAATCTCCAGAAAGTGATCTAAATTAATTACAAGTATAAATGATAAAATAATTGATCGCATAAGTATTCTCCCCCTTCAAGTCAGTATTTAGTAGATACTGATTTGGCAATCATAGCCTTGAGTCTGTGTGGATAGGTCTCTATCAGCTTTGCATATCTTGACACTGCAGTTTTTCCCTATTCTTCTTTACAAAACTGCTCAACCTCTGTCAGATTGCTTGGGGATCATGACTGAACAGTCCTTTTCAAGTCCAGTCACAAATTCTCAATTGGATTGAAGTCTGGACTCTGACTAGGCCACTCCAGGACATTAACTTTGTTGTTTTTAAGCCATTCATATGTAGTCTTGGCTTTATGCTTGGGGTTAATGATCTGGATTTACATTAATGATCTGGATGATGGGGCGGTAAATTGGATTAGTAAGTATGCAGATGATACCAAGATAAGTGGCGTTGTGGATAATGAAGTAGGTTTTCAAAGCTTGCAGAGAGATTTAGGCCAGTTAGAAGAGTGAGCTGAACGATGGCAGATGGAGTTTAATGCAAATAAGTGTGAGGTGCTACATTTTGGTAGGAATAATCCAAATAGGACATACATCATAAATGGTAGGGCATTGAAGAATGCAGTAGAGCAGAGTGATCTAGGAATAATGGTGCATAGCTCCCTGAAGGTGGAATCTCATGTGGATAGGGTGGTGAATAAAGTTTTTCGTATGCTGGCCTTTATAAATCAGAGCATTGAGTACAGGAGTTGGGATGTAATGTTAAAATTGTACAAGGCATTGTTAAGGCCGAATTTGGAGTATTGTGTACAGTTCTGGTCTCTGAATTATAGGAAAGATATCAACAAAAAAGAGAGAGTACAGAGAAGATTTACTAGACTGTTACCTGGGTTTCAGCACCTAAGTTACAGGGAAAGGCTGAACAAGTTAGGTCTCTATTCTTTGGAGCGTAGAAGGTTGAGGGGGGACTTGATAGAGGTATTTAAAATAATGTGGGGGATAGATCGAATTGACATGGATAGGCTTTTTCCATTGAGAGTAGGGGAGATTCAAACAAGAGGACATGATTTGAGAGTTAGGGGGCAAAAGTTTAAGGGTAACTTTCTTTACTTAGAGAGTGGTAGCTGTGTGGAATGAGCTTCCAGTGGAAGTGGTAGAGGCAGGTTTGGTATTGTCATTTAAAGTAAAATTAGATAGGTATATGGACAGAAAAGGAATGGAGGGTTATGGGCTGAGTGTGGTCCAGTGGGACTGGGTGAGTGTAAGCATCGGCACGGACTAGAAGGGCCGAGATGGCCTGTTTCCGTGCTGTAATTGTTATAAGGTTATATGGTTATTGTCTTGCTGGAAAACAAAACTTCTCCCAAGTCGCAGTTCTCTTGCAGACTGCATCAGGTTTTCCTCCAGGATTTCCCTGTATTTTCTATATTCATTTTAAGCTTTCCAGGGCCTGCTGCAGTGAAGCATCCCCACTGATATGGTATGATGCAAACATTACCATGCTTCATGGTAGGAATGGCGTGTTTTTGATGATGTGCGGTGTTTAGTCTGATGGCCAAAAAGATCAATTTTCATTTCATCAGACCATAGAACTTTCTTCCAGCTGATTTCAGAGCTTCCACATGCCTTCTAGCAAACTCTAGCTGAGATTTCATGAGTAGTTTTTTTCAACAGTGGCTTTCTCTTTGCCACTTTCCCATAAAGCTGCAACTGCTGAAGTACCTGTGCAACAGTTGTGTGTGCCGTCTGTCCCATCTCAGCCACTGAAGCTTGTAACTCCTCCAGAGTTGTCATAGGTCTCTTAGTGGCCTCCCTCACTAGTCCCCTTCTTGCACATTCAATCAGTTTTTGAAGATGGCCTGCTCTTTGCAGTTTTAAAGCTGTGCCATATTCTTTCCATTTCTTGATGATTGTCTTGATGATTGGGACATTAAGTGACTTGGAAATTTTTTGTATCCATCTCCTGACTTGGGCTTTCCAATAACCTTTTTCACGGAGTTATTTGGAATGTTCATTTGTCTTCATGGTGTAGTTTTTACCAGGATACTGACCAACCAGCAGTTACAGCTTCCAGATACAGGTGTTTTGTAACTTCAATCAATTGAAATACATTTACTGTACACAGGTCTCTAAAAACAGATCTCCACTTAACCAATTATGTGACTTTTAAAACCAATTGGCTGCACCAGTGATGATTTCCTGTGTCATATTAAATCGGGGAGATTGAATATTTATGCAATCGATTATTTAGTGTTTTATGTTTGTAATTAATTTAGATAACTTTGTAGAGATCTGCTTTCACTGACAAAAAAGAGTTCTTTTCTGCTGATCAGTGTAAAAAAAAGCCAAATTAAGTCCATTGTGATTCAAACTTGTAAAACAATAAAACATGAAAACTTCTGGGGGGGGGGGGGGTGCTGGTGAATATTTTTTATAGGCATTGTAACTGTAGGAATAGGTAGGTTTATAAAATATGTTGGTCGAGGCAGAGAAATTCAGAGAGTGGTGTCAGGAGTCAGAACTGGACCAATTGAATTTAAGATCAGGGTGGAAGTCAGAAGCAAAGTGAATTGGCGAGCTCAGCTTGGATGCATGAAGCAGCATCACTGTAGTGGCCATTGTAGAAGAAAAAGAGTTGAGCATCATTACCAGGGAAGGCTTGGAACTTAGCCAACAAAGAGGCAGGCATATCTGGGGCCCATGAGGTTGCCATGGCTACCCCTCAAGTACCCCAGGTGACAGAATATCTAGAATACCAAATAGAATATTGCTCAGGTGTAGTAAGAACTCTAAATTGAGAGTGTTGGTGAGGGATTAGTAGAGTGGGGCAAACTGTATCTGTCTCTAGTTATTATTTATCTAATATGAGACAAGTTGCCTGAAATGGAGAGCATTCAAATCTTCTGCAGTAACACCATTCTCCTTGCTGTAGGACAATTATACAATACTGATAAAGCAACGTGTAGGAGAATGTATCTATTATCTTTCTGTCTGTATTGTATTTTGTGTTGTGCCTTTATTGTGGGTAATTTGTCACATGTGTTGGAATGTAGTAAAAGCAAATGAGTATAGTTACTTATTCATGCTTTGTCTTAGTTAGTCTAGTTGAAAGGGAGTGAGCTGGTGGGAGGTGATTTTTTTTGTTGACTGCTTGTTTCACTAGTTATGCTAATTGAAACTCTTATGTATGATCTTCACTTTATTGTGCTAATTTGGATGCTAATTACTCTTATTTTGTTATATTATTAATTTAGCTTAATTAGTTTTTTAATGCAATAATTTTGTTTGTTTGTCTATCCATGGCCTCCTCTACTGTCAAGATGAAGCCACACTCAGGTTGAAGGAACAACACCTTATATACCGGCTGGGTAGCCTCCAACCTGATGGCATGAACATTGACTTCTTTAACTTCTGTTAATGCTTATCCCATCCCTGATATATTTAGTTTTTTTCCCCCTCCTCCCTTTTTTTTCTCACTCTCTGCCCATCACTCTGCCTGTTCTCCTTCTCCCTCTGGTGCTCCCCTCCCCCTTTCTTTCTCCCTAGGCCTCCCGTCCCATGATCCTTTCCCTTCTCCAGTTCAGTATCCCTTTTGCCAATCACTTTTCCAGCTCTCAGCTTCATCCCACCCCCTCCAATCTTCTCCTATCATTTCGCATTTCTCCCTCCCCCCCCCCCCCACTTTCAAATATCTTACTATCTTTCCTTTCAGTTAGTCCTGACGAAGGGTCTCAGCCCGAAACATCAACAGTGCTTCTTCCTATAGATTCTGCCTGGCCTGTTGTGTTCCACCAGCATTTTGTGTGTGTTGCTTGAATTTCCAGCATCTGCAGATTTCCTCGTATTTGTTTGTCTTTGTTAGTTCGCAATAAAGGATTGAATGTATTTTTTTACTTGGAACTCTGTTATCTGGAAGCGTGTCAGTTGGTGTCAACTCCCAAACCCAGTCTCTCAGTGGTTTTGGTTTGTTTTCAAGTAACCAGTACACAAATACTGACATTATACTAATGGAGCAAAATTCTGACCTAGCTGTGAGTCTCTATTACTTGGAAACTCCACTGGGAGAGCTGTGGTGATGAAGTCACTGAATATATTCGAGGCAAAGATTGACAAATATTTGTAAACTACAAGAAAGTCAAGTGGTATGGGGAGAGGGTGGGATTGTGGATAAGCCAAGATCTTATGGAATGGAAGAGCAGTCTCAAGGGGCTTTTTGGCCTGCACTAGCTTCTCATGTTCTTATACCCTTATGCCCAAAATTAGTTAGTTCCTCCTTTCAAAGAATTTCTCAATTGCTCATGATGTTAAGAAAATATCCAGCCTCGACATTCCAGAAAAGAATATCCAAGGAGTTCTCAATTTTGAATATATGGCCATTCAAATTTATGCAAACTGCAGCAATTGATGAAGCATTGTTTGAGTTTCATTTTTTTTTAATATATGTGTTACTTACATTTAAGTATTGTGCCATTGTGGCTTGGAAGAAGACATACACAAGAGTTGTATTTTATTGAATAAAACTATTTTGCTCAGTAACTATATTGAATGAAACAAGCACTAGGTCAAAGCTGAACAAAAAACCTTTACTTTGCGACGGTACCAATTCTTAAATCTGAACAACAAAAATATTGCCATTTTTATTAGTTTTTTTCTTTAGAGT
Source organism: Hypanus sabinus (assembly GCF_030144855.1). Classification (NCBI taxonomy): domain Eukaryota; kingdom Metazoa; phylum Chordata; class Chondrichthyes; order Myliobatiformes; family Dasyatidae; genus Hypanus; species Hypanus sabinus. The sequence goes on along the minus strand of NC_082716.1, from coordinate 38,987,874 downwards.
TCCTTATGTAATAAGTTCTGTTATTGAACCTTGTGGTACGTATAGGTGTATTCACGAGGTTGTCCTTTTCCCAAGTAATCACTTATTTAGAGTCACCTACATAGAATCTATGTAGCCAACAGTAGGTGATTACAGGTACTTAGGGAAAGGACTGCCTGTGGCAGTTCTTTTTATTATATTGTGTTTTCTTTACAAGTTAATGCCTGTAACTTCCATATGATTTTCTGTCATCCATTCTAAATAGTGGAAATCCAAGAGAGAATAGAAGATAGATAGATAGATAGATAGATAGATAGATAGATAGATAGATAGATAGATAGATAGATAGATAGATAGATACTTTATTAATCCCGAAGGAAATTGCAGTGTCACAGTGGCATTACAAAAGGCGACTTATGACATTTCTTCAGGGTTTCTGAGAATTGCATACAAGATCAGGCAGCATCTATGGCAGGGAATAAACAATCAAAAATGTTTCAGACTGAGACCCTTTTGTCAGAACTGGAAAGGAATGGGGAAGAAGCCAGAATAGGAAGGTGGAGGAGGGGAAGCAGTACAAGCTAATAGTTACAAACAAGAGAAAATCTGTAGATGCTGGAAATCCAATGAATACACACAAAATGCTGGAGGAACTCAGCAGGCCAGGCAGCATCTATGGAAAAAAAGTACAGTCAACGTTTTGGGCAGTCTTTCCACGTGAGGTGACACTTCACCTGTATGTCTGTTGGATTCATATACTGTGTGTGGTGCTTCTGGTGTGGCCACCTGTATATCAGTGAGACCTGTCGTAGATTGGGAGACCGCTTCGCTGAGTATCTACGCTCCGTCCGCCAGAAGAAGCAGGATCTTCTGGTGGTCCATTTTAATCCCACTTCCCATTCCCATTATGATATGTTTATCCATGGCCTCCTCCACCGTCGTGGTGAGGCCACCCTTAGGTGTGAGGAACAACACCATATATTCCATTTGGGTAGCCTCCAACCTGATGGTATGAACATCAATTTCTCAAACTTCTGGTAATGCCTCCCACTGCTCCTCCCTTTCAACATTTCCCATCCCCTTTTCTCTCTCTCACCTCATCTTCTTTCCCTCCCATTGCCTTCCACTGGTGCTTCTCCCCTTTTTTCTTTCTTCCAAGGCCTTCTGTCCTCTCCGATTGGACCCCCTCCCCCCACTTCTTTAGCCCTGTATACCTTTCACCAATCAATTTCCCAGCTCTTTACATCATTTCTCCCCCTTCAGGTTTCATCTATCACCTTGTGTTTCTCTCTCCCCTCCCCACCTTTTAAAACTACTCATCTTTTTTTCTTCAGTCCTGCCGAAGGGTCTCAGTCTTTGGGTCTGAGAAAACATCGACTGTACTTTTTTCCAGAGATGTTGCCTGGCCTGCTGAGTTCCTCCAGCATTTTATGTGTGTTACAAGCTGGCAGGTAATGGGTGAAGCCAGGTGAGGGGGAAGTGGATGAAGTTAGTAACTGGGAGGCAATAGGTGGAAGAGGTAAAGGGCTGAATAAAAAGGTATATGATAGGTGAAGACAGTGCCTCATGGGAGAAAGGGAGGGTGGAATAGATTCAGAGCAAGGTGATGGCAGATGAGGGGAAGGGAAGTGGTAGGAGGGGAGCCAGAATGGGGAATGGAAAGAAAAGGGGTATGGGTGAGAAATTACCAGAGGTTAGAGTAATTGATGTTTAGTCATCAGGTTGAAAGCTACGCAATGGGGTCACTCTCAGGCTCTCCAACTGGTAAGTGACCTCATTGTGACGGAGGAGGAGGCCATGAACTGACATGTCAGAATTAAAATGGGAAGTCAAATTGAAATGGGTTGCCACCAGGAAATCCCTCCTTTTGTGATGGACTGAGCGAAGGTGCTTGATGAAGCAGTTCCCCAGTTTACCCCAGGTCTCACTGATATTGTAGAAGCAGCACCAGGAGCACCAGATACAGGAGATGACTTGCAGCTGAAGAGTTGCCTCACCTGGAAGAACTGCTTAGGCTTTGAATGCTGGTGAAGGAGAAGGTGAAAGAGCAGGTGTGCATTTGTTCCACTTGCAAGGGGAAGGACAAGTGGACAAGGGGGTCACGTTAAGGGTAATCCCTGCAGAAAGCAGGAAGTGGAGGGTGGTGGAGCGAGGGAAAGGTATGTTTAGTGGTAGGATCCCATTGAAGAAGGCAGGAGTTATGGAGAATGGTGTGCTGGATATGGACGTAGTAGGGATGCAGGTAAGAACAAGTGGAACTCTACATTGTTACTGGAAGCATGAAGATGGAGTGAGGGTGGATATGCAGAAAATAGCCAGCACCAATAATAGCGGAGGAGAAACATCATTCTTTAGGAATGGAAATCTCATTCTGAGAACAGATGTAGTGGAGATCGAAGAACTGATTTCCACATATGCACAATCTCTTGTGTTTAGGAGATCAGAGAATGCCTGTTGAAATTCCATCTCAACTTTATCTCAAAACAACTCTGGATTTACTAAACCTGTAAACTATGTTGCATAGCAGTGTTCATGCAAGTATTTTGAGCTTACATGTTGGCTCCATTGCTGGGTTTAAATAAAATTTTGAAAACTACTTTATTGAAACATCACCACCCCCCCCCCCCCAATTAATTCCAATGAAGCAAAGGTTAAATCAAGTGAACAAGCTGCTCTATAAATTGAAAAAATAAATGCTGGTTTTCCTCCATTATCTGCAAGAGGACAAAAGAAATACTCATTATTCTTGCACAGCTCTGTGATTGTTTGTCCATAATAGCATGCAGCTTTTTGACAAGCTTACAGGATGCAAGTTCAGCCAAAGCTCATAATTTGTATGAGAAAATGTTTTCTTTGTGTGTTCCAAAATGCATAACCCTTTCAATGCAGTAGATTAGGACAGACAACATGCTACTTAAACTGTTTGCATAAGGTGAGAAATATATATTCACAGGAAGTTTCCACTAGCTTGTAAGGTTCTAATTTAACTACAATTAGATATTGCTTCAATTTAAATAAACAGAAGAAATTTTTTTCAACCATTCAAAAACAAAATCTTCTGAGACAAACTATCACACTGGGAGATGAGAATTAAAATTGAAAATATTAATGTATTTTTCTGCAATAAAAAAGAATTAACTTAAAAACATAACAGGTAAGACCATTCTGTCCCACAAGCCTGTTGCACCAATAAAAGCTGGCAGACGTGTAAAATGGTGCAACAAAGTATAATGTGAAGAAAGGCTTGCATTTATAGAGTGATGCTCAGAATATTTCCAAAGAGCTTTCATCCAATTACATGCTTTGTGAAGTAAGATGACTTGTTAATGTGGATATTTTTCCCACAAGCTCCCACAAACAACAATGTGATTATAATCTGTTACTTGGCTCTTTATGAAAGCATATTGAAAGGCAAATATCTTCCAGAACTGCAGCAATAACTCCTTTTCATAGCACCACAGGATCTTCCACATTCATCGACGGAGGATAAACAGCTTTTGTTTAATATCACACCAATAAGAAGCTATCTCCTGCAGCATTTCCTCAGCACAACATATGAACATCATGATAGATATGCTTATATCTCTGGGGTGGGTCCTGAGCATGATGACATCACTGCCACCATTGCTGTAGTCTCCACCACACTTCCCTGAATCTCTAGGTAAGGCAACAACAAACAGAAAAGCCATAAAAGAATCACTCCCATATAGTTTACATAGAAACATAGAAAATAGGTGCAGGAGTAGGCCATTCGGCTCTTCAAGCCTGCACCGCCATTCAGTATGATCATGGCTGATAATCCAACTCAGAACCCTGTACCTGCTTTCTCGCCATACCCCCAATTCCTTTAGCTACAAGGGCCATATCTAACTTCCTCTTAAATATAGCTGTTAAATTAACTGTTTCCTGTGGCAGAGAATTCCACAGATTCACCACTCTCTGTGTGAAGAAGTTTTTTCTCATCTCGGTCCTAAAAGGCTTCCCCTTTATCCTTAAACTGTGACCCCTCCTTCTGGACTTCCCCAACATCGGAAACAATCTTCCTGCATCTAGCCTGTCCAATCCCTTTAGAATTTTATACGTTTCAATAAGATCCCCCCCTCAATCTTCTAAATTCCAGTGAGTTTAAGCCTAGACGATCCAGTTTTTCTTCATATGAAAGTCCTACCATCCCAGGAATCAATCTGGTGAACCTTCTCTGTACTCCCTCTATGGCAAGAATGTCTTTCCTCAGATTAGGGGACCAAAACTGCACACAATATTCTAGGTGTGGTCTCACCAAGGCCTTGTACAACTACAGTAGAACCTCCCTGCTCCTGTACTCAAATCCTTTTGCTATGAATGCCAACATACCATTTTCCTTTTTCACCGCCTGCTGTACCTGTATGCCCACCTTCAATGACTGGTGTACAATGACACCCAGGTCTCATTGCATCTCCCCTTTTCCTAATCAGCCACCATTCAGATAATAATCTGTCTTCCTGTTCTTGCAACCAAAGTGGATAACCTCACATTTATCCACATTAAATTGCATCTGCCATGAATTTGCCCACTCACCTAACCTATCCAAGTTACCCTGCATCCTCTTAGCATCCTCCTCACAGCTAACACCACCGCCCAGCTGTAGTGAACTCTGTGCCTGTCTGGACACGCCCCCTGCTGGCTGCTCCTGTGGCTCCTCCCACAGGCCCCTGTATAAAGGCGATCTGAGGCCTGACGCTCGGCCTCAGTCTCCAGGACATAGTATGATGGACACTCACTCCTGGTTCCTTCTTCCAGTCAATAAAAGCCGATATCTCACCTTACGTCTCAGTGTGAGTTATTGATGGTGCATCACCAGCTTCATGTCATCTGCAAACTTGGAGATGCTGCATTTAATTCCTTCGTCTAAATCATTAATATATATTGTAAACAACTGGGGTCCCAGCACCGAGCCTTTACAAGACAGAATAGATCATTTGATGCAGCATATGTGCATCCAATGCTTGCTGAAGTAAACCAAAAACTCATCCAACTTTACCACTCTTTCTGCCTCATATAATTATGGTTTTTTTTTGATTTATCCAAAGGTACAATGGTCTCTCTCTGAACTGCTAATGGCAAGGCTCCAACAATCCTCTGTATAAAGCAATTTCCCAAGAGTATCATTTATCATCACTGGCATCCCTCATTCTGACTAAATATAGGAATTGAAGGACTTATTTAAAGGGAAGTGCCATTTATTATTGATAGGCTGTCAAAGCTCACAATTAGGAGGAAAAAATGTATTTTTATTGTTTTTCCACTTCAAAAGTGCAAAAGATCAAAACACAGGATTGCCCTCGGACAATTATGACTGACAAGCATAGCAAAAGGGATGTTCTATGTATTCATGCAGAGCCTTCTGGGTGTAAACAGAAATCGACAGCTCCAATTTTTCTTTTCTCAAATACAAAGCATGGTTAAACCCATATCCCTGCCAGCTCCCTGAGGTCCAGGGACTAAAAAGTGGAGCTCAGCTTAAGAATTTATTTAGATTGCTATTACCCTAAGCTATGACTGAACATATGTGAGTAGATTGTTTGAATTATGTGTAACATGCTGAGTTAAGTCAATGATGTACCTGCTTACACGATAAATTTAAACCATATGTGGAGTCATGTAAACAGGTCCAAATTGCATTTTGTTTTCAGCTGTATTATATGTCATGAATTGTTGGCAATGAAATAGGAAAACAGTTACCCACTTGTGCTATCTGAAACCAGATGCATCAAACTCAATCCCTATGAGACAAGCTTGAATGTGCAGTGTTAAATGATTCAGAACACTGCATATCTATCGCTGGTTAACTGCATCGGCTCTGTTTTATAAAACTAAGTGAAGAACTAATGCTTGCATTTTGAAGAAACTGTGTTGATTGTGCAGCTGGACCCTGCATTTCAGCCAACCTCAACAATGTTAAACATGGTAAACGTTGAACAATACTGAAATATGACTTAGCTACGTTATGTTTTGCAACTCCAGAAATTAATTGAAAGGAAAACATAGGAGCCTGAGGCACTCATGTACTTACTTTGTTTTACTGTAGTGAAACATGCACATATGACGTGATAGCGTAATGACATATGCCATTCACATACTTTTACACTAACTTGTCATGCTAGGGGAGAAAAAAACCAGAGGACATGGGTTAAGGGTGAAAAGCGAAAAGTTTAAAGGGAGCATGGGGGGGGGGGGCTTCTTCACAGAGAGAGTGGTGGGAGTGTGGAATGAGCTGCCAGTTGAAGTGGTGAATGCAGGCTCACTTTTAACATTTAAGAAAAACTTGGACAAGTACATGGATGAGAGGGGTATGGAAGGATATGGTCTAGGTGCAAGTCAGTGGGACTAGGCAGAAAAATGGTTTGGCACAGCCAAGAAGGGCCAAAAGGCCTGTTTCTGTGCTGTAATTTCTATGTTTTTTGAATGATGTAGATAACAAAGAATGCTTAATCAAACAATATATTTAACATATTACTCAAGTATTACAGAAATATTAAATACACAACATATATATTATCACATATATGTGATAATGTCTTTCCTGACAAGGGGTGTCACTGGACTCGAGAGATGAGCATTGTGGGATGAAACAATCTCAGGTTCTGGAGCCTCCTCTGTGGTGGTTGCAGGCGTTGACTTTGGGACTGCAGGAAGTGGTTCTGACATCTTTGGCCTCCTTTCCTCTCTAACAATTGACTCTGCTGTCCTCAACAAACTGATGCATCATCTCCAGATGACATTAGATACATTCTCCACTGTGTAGGACAGTGGTCCGTTTCTATCATTAATCTTTCCAAGTACCCACTTTTGATCACCTCTGTCGTCCCTCGCCAGGACTGCTTGTCCAGGAGTGGAACATCAAACTTCCTCGTTTGAGGAAATCCTCAATTTGTCTCAGCTGTTCGTCCGGCATACTCCTTCGGACTTTTGGTTTGAGGAGATCCAAGCATGAGCACAAAGGACAACCCAGAAACAGCAGAGCTGGTGATTTGTTGGTTGTGGAGGGGGCTGCATTGCAAAATGCAAAGAGGAAATTGGCAAGTGCTAGTGTAGTGTAGTCTGCTGGCATTGCTCGCAGTATGTAATTCAGAGTCATAGAAAAGTACAGCACAGAAACAAGCCCTTTGGCCCATCTAGTCCATGCCAAGCCATTTAAAATGCCTACTCCCATCAATCTGCACTGGGACTATAGCTCTCCATACTTCTACCCTCCATGTATCTATCCAAACTTGTCTTAAATGATGAAATCGATCTCACAGGCACCACTTGTGCTGGCAGCTCATTCCACATCTCATGACTTTCTGAGTGAAGAAAATTCCCTTCATGTTCCCCTTAAACTTTTCACCTTTCACTCTTAACCCATTACCTCTATTTGTAGTCCCAGACAACCTCAGTGGAAAGAGCCTGCTTGCATTTACCCTATCTATACCTCTCATAATTTTCTTTACTTTTATCAAACCTCCTTTCATTCTTGGATGTTCCCGGGACTAAAGTCCTAACTTATTCAATCTTTCCATATAACTCTAGTCCTCCAGACACAGACACAGCTTTGTAGATTTTCTCTGTACCCTTTCAACATTATTGACACCTTTCCTGCAGGTAGGTGACCAAAACTGCACACAATACTCCAAAATAGGCCTCACCAATGTCTTACACAACTTCAACATAACATCCTGTACTTAATACTCTGATTAATTAAGGGGATGTGCCAAAAGCTTTCTTTATGACCCTATCTGCCTGTGACACCATGTTCAATGAATTATGGATCTGTATTCCCAGATCCCATTGTTCTACCCCACTCCTACTCACCTGCTGTTCACCTTGGTCGAAGGTCAGCACCTCGCACTTGTCTGCATTAAATTCTACCTACCATTCTTCAGCCCATTTTTTCAGATGATCGCAGATCCCTTTGCAAGCCACGATAGCCTCCTCGCTGTCCACTACACCCACAGTCTTGGTGCCATCTGCAAATTTCCTGATCCAGTTTATCGCATTATCATCCAGATCACTGATATAGCATTTTGTAGGTAGCCGTTAGGGATCATGGGATTGATGTAGATGCACATAAAGTAATTAGGGGGGATTCCAAAGCGGGGCATTTCTATTGCCCTATTTGAGTAGATCCTCCTTAAGGGTGGCCTTTCCTGGTACAAATTTATTTTTGCATAGGAGGACCAAGAGGAGAGACTGTTAGAGTCTTTTGAGAGTTAGGACATATAGCAAATAACTTCAACAACTAATTTCAGTTACCAATCTTCAGATCCGAATATGAACCATGGATTAAATTTAAAATGCGGCTCTGAATAATGCATTCCTAAGAGCTGTGAACCATTGTTAATTGGATGGCCAGACAATGTTGATTTAAATTTAATCTGCAGTCCATGTTTAGATCTGAAGATTGGTGGTTGTAGTTAGTTGTTGAAGTTATTTGCTATATGTCCTAACTCTAAAAATGCCTTAACAGCTTCCAATAACTTTCCCACTACTGATGTCAGGCTCACCGGCCTATAATTTCCTGCTTTATTTTTAGAGCCTTTCCTAAACAGATGAACAACACTAGTTATCCTCCAATCCGCTGGCACCTCAGCTGTCACTAAGGATGATTTAAATATCTCTGCTAGGGCCCCAGTAATTTCTTCACTTGCCTCTTGCAGGGCCCAATATGCTTCTTGCTTGTTGTATTTTACTGTTTGAGTATTATTCCAACAGGAGTTATCTTTTCTCCATTATAATTTCTTAATTGAATACCTTTAGGCTTTATTTCCGTACGTTTAAGATGCAGTTCAAATTCATTTTGTGTAATGATTTAAACAGCTGAGCCAGTGTCCAATTCCATTTTAACTAATTTGCCATTCACTTTTGGTGTAACCCATATTGCTTGTCCCTTGTTAGTTTTCATATTGTAAATCTCAATGCTACTCATTCCTGTGTCACTGTCATCATTATCAGAATTTTTATCAACAGCATGCAGATGAGTGCTCCTTTTGAAACTACAACTTGACTTTTTATACCTTTTTCTCTTCCCTGTTCCATTTATTTATTTTTGCTTGCCTGTCAAGCACATTGCAAAAGTCCTATTTTTTGTCATTTTCTGCAAGTTTTGCCTTTAAGGCTGCATAATTCTGGTCTATGTGTGCCCCAGCAGTAATACAATTTGTTCTGCTGGGCAGCTTTCTGTTTAGATGTTGCTATTTTAACAACTCTCACTTTTCATTCCTGACTGCAACTCTCTGACTACCTATCCTATGGACAAAGCGATTTCAACTGCTCTTTCAAATGCAAGTTTTGCTTCATCTAGGAGCCATTATTGAATGCTTTCTTGTAAGATTCCACAAACTAAACAATCACTCAGTGCATTATTAAGTCCATCACTGACATCAGAATGCTCAGACAATTTCTTCACTTCAACCATTTAAGCGGAAATAGACTCCCCTTTCATTTGATTTCTCTTATGAAACCTAAAGTGCTCCGCAATCAAGAATGGTTTCAGTTCTAAATGTTCCTGCATTACATTCACAATATCAGCAAAGCTCATTTTGGCTGGTTTGTTTGGAGCAATCAAACTTCTAAGCAAACTCTATACACTTCCACCTTTTACACTGAGGGAAACTGGCATTCATTCTCCTCGGCTATTCCGCTTGCTTTAAAATACTGCTCAATTTATTCAGTATACAATATCCAGTTATCTGTTATGCAGTTAAACGCTTCTATCACTCTGACATTGCCAACCATTTCTGCTTTTTTATTGTTATTATTATCTATTAATTGTTTATGAACACGTGAATTTCATGTTTTTTGTCTTTTTTTAACTAGAAAGTCTCACTGTGCTTCAGCAGGTAGATGTTCATTTTGGATTTGATTTAAAACTTTCTCAACACTGTTTGTTAAGTTTTGTAACTCCAGAAATTAATCAAAAGGATGCTTATGTAGTTACTTTGTTTTATTGTAGTGAAGCATGCACACATGACATGGTGGAATCATGACATATGCATTCACATACTTCTACATATAACCTGTAATGAATTATGCAAACATAAACAAATGCTTGATCAAACAACATATTTACAATATTATTTAAATATTACTGAAATATTAAAACACAACAAGTAATACTTTGAAAGATTATTTCACTTTATTATTTGTCCTTGTCTATATTTGACAAGACAGATGCTAAAGTAGAAACTTGTAACTAAATCTCAGTTGGGTATTTGAACACTAACAGGTTGTCCTTATACTATTCATTTGGACACTTGGTTTCATGTGCACACACAGGAAAAATTTGCTGTGATTTCAATAATTTCTTGTTATTATAATCAATTTTAAAAGCATTTAAGTTTCAACAGAGGACTCTTATTTGGACTCTTAAGATCTGCAGTGATCTGAGTATGTTCCTTCGAAGCAACTCCCTTGTCTGGTGAAGGAATCAGTATCCTTGTACAAACCTGAATGCCTTGCACAGAATTTTCTGTTTGGCAGAGGATGATCATGCAGAGATTCCTTATATTTGTAGTCTCTGTATTCCCTGTTCAATGAGAAGTTGCAGCATGGAGTAATTGACGACACATGGATAAATGAGGTACTGTAGAACATAATATTAGCCTGCAGGAGGGATGTCTGCAATGGATATCTAACTAGTTAAATAGCTAGAATCCAGAAGAAAATACATTTTAAAAAGAAGGCGATAGAGTTAACTAGTTGAGGGAACGTGGCTTAATCTCTGCCCAGACTGTCAGACATCAATGGAGGTCTGAGTTGAATGACATTGGTGTTGCCTTAGTACTGCAGTGACCCATCATTAGGGAATTATCCCTGATCTTTCAATGTCCTATAGATTCATAAACGGAGTTTACAGCTGGTGCACCACTGCAATTATTTCTGCAAGCACAACCAACGCTGTCAGTGTTCTTTCTCATACATACCACAGGCATCCCATGTTCCAAAACTGGCAGAAGTTTTCACCCTGCATTCACCCTGTGATTAAGTATATATCAAGTGTTAAAATAGATTACTTCTGGAGCAGAGGGCATTTCTAACTTTCACCTTTGCTATCACTGATACAGGGTGTAGAACACTATGTTCCTCTGTACCATGTGCTGAACACATAGCATCATAAGTAGTACTCCCAATACACCACTTGGTCATCCCTTTCATTGTTTTTCAGTTTTCCATTCCTTTTATGTAGAACTTTTAGATGGAAATGTAATATTAATTGTCATTGTTCTTTGTGCTGATTGGTATGGTTAATTGTGCATCTTAAAAACTGAATGAAAATGACAAGAAATCATTTCATTTCGAGCATTTACGCTAGCCATTAAGAAAGTTCTTTTCTGGATTCAATCCAAGATCCCAAGAGAAGGAGCATTGTCTGTCTCACCCACCTGTCAAAATCCCAGCAACTTCCTTTGCAGAACTCATCTTAAATTACAGATGAGGACTGAGATATTCAGTGTAATTTTATATAGCTCATTTCTACAGCAGTCTTGTCCTTCAGTTTTGGGCAATATTTTTCCTAATAAATAAACATCTTAGGAGTTGATTAGGGTTGTAAAACACTTCAATTTTAGTTAAAATGTTACTTTATTTCATTTCTACCATGTTGCACTACTACATAATTTTAATTCCCTCAACACAACAGCAATTATATAACTCAGTTAATCATAGATTTAAAAATATTGGTTTGCATTGGAAGAGTAATTAAAATAAGCAAAACCATCAATGTGCCTTGTGGATAACACACTGGCCTCCCGGCTCTGAGGTGTACGCGCATTGCCCCTTCCACAAATGCAGGTTGTTTTTGTTTATACAGTCAGTGGCCACGTTATTGGGTACACCTATACACCTGCTCATTAATCCAAATATCTAATCAGCCAATCATGTGGCAGCAACTCAATGCAAAAAAGCATGCAGACGTGGTCAAGGGGTTCAGTCATTGTTCAGACAAAACCTCAGAGTGGTGAGGAAATGCGATCTACGCAACACTGACCGCGGAATGATTGTTGCTGCCGGACAGAGTGGTCTGAGAGCCTCGGAAACTGCCCAGCTCCTGGGACTTTCACACAGTCCAGCACTTACAGGGAATGGTGCAAAAAACAGGGACATCCAAGGAGAGTCAGCTCTGTGGGTGAAAATGCCTTGTTACTGAGAGAGTTCAGAGAATGGTCCAACTGGTTCAGGCTGACAGGAAGGCAACAGTAACTCAAATAACCATTTGTTGCAACAATGGTGTACCGAAGAGCCTCTTTGAATGCACAACACGTCAAACCTTGAAGTGGACAGGCTGCAGCATCGTAAGTCATACACTCAGTGGTACCTCCTGTACCTAATAAAGTGGCCACTGAGTGTACCGTATAATATTTGCTGGAATTGCTTTTGAGCAGGATTTAAACTTCATATGTATACTGTATTCTTCCTGAAACTCTTCCAACTCTGTTGAAGCAAAGGAATTATTCACAGAGGTCATTAAAAGTCAAGTGTTACTCTGTCACTTACAGTTAGATATTCCTCTTTATGAAGCATTCCTTGTTATATTCTGTAGAGTCTCAGTTAGTCATGTTGGAAAATGGCTTTGAGTTATTTACAAGCTTGCAATAATTCCATCCTTCAAGCATGACACATTTTGATCTTTGATCTTAAAGTTTGATGCTTATAATTGTTCTATTAAATTCGACAGTGATAGATGGCTCTGAATTTCTTAAATTCTTCCTTTCACTTGCTTATAAACTTGCTGAGTTCAACATTTAATATGACAGAAAATTGCACTTCTACTGTTCCAAAAGCTTAAATTAACATACATTAGTGTCCACACAAAATAAACTATAGCGCTTTCTGCATAAAATAGCAAGACAAGTTTCCAATTCTCAGCATATAACTATATCAACAGCCGCACAGCGTCGGAGAAATATTTGTTCTCCCAGATCTAGTTATTGCTCTTTATTTTGGAATGACTGAGCTGTGATGATCACATTCTGTGCTAGAGGTTGGGATGGGTCTTCTATTGGCTCAATGGTGACATCAGTCTCCTTTCTACCGTCTTCATCAGAAGATGTCTATTCCTGATTTAGCTTCCTCAGTGCTTATTTCAAAGGATTTAGATTCCTGCTCACACTATGGTTGAATTCTCAAGTTATCGCTGGATTAGGTGATGACATCTCCTTAGCTGTTCTGTTCTTGAAGGAAGCTTACTTTTCCTTTTCTCTCTCATCTGTCAATTTACTTCCATCAGAAATTTGGTCCGGCAACCTCACATTTGTTTACAAAATTCTTCTGAGTCAAAGGTACTTCAATCTCTGGATTGCACTAGCATTGAACCATAATTTTATTTTATTTCTACTTGTCAAGTGGTGGTGGTCCACCTAACCAATATTTCTTCTGATTTTTTCAAAATGATTTGGCTAATCACATAACATTCTCTTCCTTTCCATTGGAACATGGAGCGTTTAATTATAATCAACACACACAAAACGCTGGAGGAACTCAGGAGGCCAAGCAGCATCTATAGAAAGAAGTACAGTTGATGTATCAGGCCAAGACCCCTTATCAGGACTAAAGATAAGGTGAGAGATGAAAAATGCGAAAGAGGTATGGTGAAGGATGGTGGTTGGTGGGGGGGGCATTACCGGAAGTTCGAGAAATTAATGTTCATGCTATCAGGTTGGAGGCTACCCAGATGGAATATAAGGTGTTGCTGCTCCAATCTGGGTGTGGCCTCATTGCGACAGCAGAGGAGGCCATGGACTGTCACGTCAGATGGGAATTGGATGTGGAATTCAAATGGGTGTCTACGGGAAGATCCCGTTTTTCCTGGCAGACTCATTAGTCTCCCAATCTAGGTCGGGTCTCACTGATATACAGGAGGCCACAAGGGGAGCACCAGATACAGCAGATAACCCCAACAGATTCACAGATGAAGTGTCGCCTTACCTGGAGGGACTGTTTGTGGCTCTGAATGGCAGTGAGAGAGGAGGTGTAGGGACAGGTGTAGCACCTGTTCTGCTTGGAAAGATAAGAGCCAGGAGGGAGTTCAGTGTGCAGGAATGAATGGACAAGAGAGTCACGTAGAGAACAATCCTTGCGGCAAGCTGAAAATGGGGGGCTGGGGAGAGAAAGATGTACTTGATGGTGGGATGCCTGCCTGCCCAGTTCCTCCAGCATTTTGTGTGTATTGCTTGAATTTCCAGGATCTACAGATTTTCTCTTGTTTGTGAGTTTAATTAATGCGTAGTATGAAAAAATGTTCATATTGTCACAAACTTTGCAAATTCATCTGTAATGAATTATGGTCGTTGTCTTTTACAGTTTTGCCTGGAATACTACAATATATCTAGCAAACCAAATATTCAGCTTGTTAATGACAGCTGAAGGCATGGATGAATCAAAACATTCTATTTCCTGGATGTAGGAAAAATAAGTAGCTGCCACCAGATAATTTTTGGCCAAGATCTGCATGACCTTCACTCAAGGTCTATCTAGCACCTCATATTCAAGCATAGACCCCTTTTTGTTGTCCTGCATCCATAGAACTGCACATATTACATTTTCACACCAAACACCACACATCTGTGTTCATTCCTAGCAACTGAAAATGGTCTTCCTTCCTGATGAAGGGTCTCAGCCCGAAATGTCGATTGTTTACTCTTCTCCATAGATGCTACCTGACCTGCTGAGTTCCTCCAGCATTGTGAGTGTGTTCTTTGGATTTCCAGCACCTGCAGATATTTTCTTGTTTGTCTTCATTCCTAGCCAATCCAGTGGTTCCAGAGCTCCACACAAATAACTTTCCCCCTTTGAATCACAGTCTTAACGGGAACTCTAACCATATCCACACTAACTATTAAACACCCATTTAAAATAATGCCACATTATTATTCTCATATTCTCACAATGCCACTTAATTTACCTCCATTTGGAGCAATTTACAGTAACAAATTAACCCATAAAGCAATACATCATTGGTATGTGGGAACAAAGAGATGTACCTGGATGAAACAACGTGATGACAACAAGAACTAGCGATACCACTTAGACGGTGATGAAAGTCAGGATTGGAGTTGGATCTCAGTACTGTAAAGCAGAAGTGCTCACCATTCCAGTGTGTTGGCCCTGTTCTCTACCAGATGGAATAACTGAACACACTCCAGTATTTATCTCCGCAAAGCTTTTGGTATCAACAAATTCCGATTCTGCAAAGATGCTCTGAGCTCATCCTGAATGTGGAAGTACATTATAGAATGAATTTTATGAGAAATTCCAATTGCTTCTGTATCATTCCTCTCACTAAAACAATTCTTAAGAAATTGTATCAAGTGATATTATCTTTACATTAGTGGCCTTGCTGTAGGCTGATCCAGCAGTATATTCACTTTCTTAAATTCTTTATGGCTGCAATCTGCTTCTCTTCAGTATATACACATGACACAGTATGCTCAAAATGTACTTCTTACTGCGTGGATGGTAGAATGGTAGACAATCTGTATTTCATACATCTGCAAGCAAAGACTCCCTTTGGAGCTTGGAGATTCTTCACCATAATTGCTTCAACTATTTTGTGATTAGTCTTCCATATGTGTACTGGTGGAACCTCTCGAATATCACAGCCAGTACCTCCTAGAGTCTCAGCATCTGCCAGAGCTCTGCTTACAAGCAGTATCAACTGGCCAATTTGCATGATAGGCCATTTTCTGAGCATCTGCTAGCAAGGCCAACTGTTTCTTGTTAGTGAAAAGTAGTATTTCAGTGGTTATTTTTGACCACCTCTTTGTGTCATTAGCCTATTTACTCATAGAAGTCCATCCAACATCTTTCAAACTCTTTCCTTGCCAATGGTTCATTTTCAGATGGGAGAGGAATGTGCATAAGTAGTTGACAAATCCTAGCAATTACTGGAGGCCAGCTATCTTGAATCTTGATCCTTGCCTTCACCTTTGCTAGATTTGGATTGATTTGGACATGGTAATCACATAATGCATGAAGGGAACTTGCAGCTTAAACATTGGTTTCTATATATTTCACGTAGCAGCCTCTCGCTACATGGTCATTATCTATCAGTCACACTCTATCACAGCCTCTGCAACATCTGTCTTCTTCTATAATCCTTCGAGGCCATAACACCAGCAGTTCCTTCCAGCTCTTTAGCCAGCTTTGTTGAAATTCTTTTGGTGCTATTCTGATCCAAAAAAAAAGGTTTCCTTAGACAACAGATCTCCCAAAGGATGTGTTGGGATAATTAGTAACAAACTTCCACTGCCAAGCTCTATGTGTCAAATTCAATGGTTTGCATCCTGCACATTGACGATTTTTGTTCAGTGTAGCTATGGCAGGAAATATTCAATTTTCTTCATTGGATTGTGATTCTCCTCCAGTGCTTTATTCAGATTATGTGGAATCAAACAGTTCCTCAGCTTGCTTTGCTTATCCACGTACAACAAAGAGTAGGAGAGTAGGATAACCTCTGTCTGACAAACCCAGCATTCATTTTGTCTTTGACAGCTACTGGAACATATCTTGGGGATGTACCGTCAACTGCTGAATCTCATCTAGCTCAAGGTGGTATTTTCCCTCCAGCTTTCCGTTTCCTTCAAGCAGATGTGAACACTAATCTCAGTGGCTGCTTGTTGAGTGTAAAACTTGAATTTGCAGTAGGCTGTACTCACAGCAGGCTGTCCATCTGGACTGTTATCACTTATGTTTGGTGGGCTGCTCAACCACCAGGCAATGGCACATAGTTTTCTTCACTTAGTTTTTTTTTTAATTCTTTGGATTGTTCATTTACACTGTTGATTTACCCAGAGAAACTATGGTGGCATAATGTTCAGATTTGTTTTGACTCTTCAGGTTTCCTTTCAGACTTTTTAGAAACAAGTCTATAGTTGCAATTTGGTCTCCCTGAAACAGTACCTCTGCTACTGTACCAAGGGTCCTATTTGGAACTTAACCTCCTCTACTCTGTTTGCTCATTCCATTTCCTCCCTATCAGAATACGATGTCTTGACTCTGATCTTATTCTGCTCACAGGTTTCTCACAGGAACTGCAGTGAGCCAACCGTGACCCTTCAGTAAAACCATATTGCTTCCGAATCAGAATCAAATTCAGGTATATGATCATTGATATCTGTTGTTTTGTGACAGCAGTACAGTGCAATACATAAAACAATTACTAAGAGTTACAATAAGAAATATAAAAAAAGTAAATAAATTCTGTAGAGAGCAAGATGTGATGTAGTGTCCATGGGTTCAGAAATCTGATGGCTGAGGGAGAGCAGCTGTTCCTAAAACATTGAGTGTGTATTTTCAAGCTCCTGCACCTCCTTCTTAATGCTAGTAATGAGAAGAGGGCATGTCCTGGTTGGTGAGGGGGCTTAATTATATGCTGCCTTCTTGAGGCATTAGCTTCTGAAGATGCCCTCTATGGTGGTGAGCTTAGTTCCCATGATAAGACCATAAGACATAGGAACAGAATTACGCCATTTGGCCCATCAAGTCTGCTCCAACATTTCATCATGGCTGATCCAGCTTTCCTCCAGCTGAAGTCTCCTGAGTTGCCCCCTTACTCCTTCATGCCCTGACCATCAAGAATCTATCAATCTTTCCCTTAAATATACATGAAGGTTTGGCCTCCACAGCTGGCAGCGGCAAAGAATTCCATAGATTCATCATCCCTGGCTAAAGAAATTCCTACTTCTCTCTGTTCTAAAAGAATGCCCCTCTATTCTGAGTTTTAGACTCTCACACCATAGGAAATATCCTCTCCACATCCACTCTATCAAGCCTCTCACCATTCAATAGGTTTCAAAGAGGTCACCTCTCACACTTCTGAATTCCAGTAAATACAGGCCCAGAGCCATCAAACGCTCTTCATAATGCAAGCTATTCAAACCTGGAATCATTGTTAAGAACCTCCTTTGAAACCTCTCCAATTTCAACAGATCCTTTCTTAGATAAGGGGCCCAAAACTGCTCATGATACTCCAAGTGAGACCTCAGCAGTGCCTTATAAAGCCTCAACATTACATCCTTGCTTTTATATTCTAGCACTCATGAAATGAAGGCTAACATCACATTTGCCTTCCTCACCACAGACTCAACCTACAAAGTAACCTTTAGGGAATCCTGCAGAAGCATTCTCAAGTTCTTTTGTGCCTCGGTTTTTTGTATTTTCTCTCCATTTAGAAAATAGTCAACCTTTTCATTTCTTCTGCTAAAGTGTATGACCATACTCTTCCCAACACTGTATTCCATCTGCAACTTATTTGCCCATTCTCCTTATCTGTCTAAGCCCTTCTGTGGCTTCTCTGCTTCCTCAAAACCACTTGCCCTCCACCTGTCTTTGTATCATCTGCAAACTTTTCAACAAAGCCATCAATTCCAACTTCCAAATCGTTAACGTATAGCGTAAAAAGAATCGGTCGCATGAAGCTGGCGCAGTTTCCAACCCTTTGAAGCTTTTTCTGATCCTGTAAATTGCATACCAGATGTGATGCAACCAGTTAGAATAGTCTCCATGGTATATCTGCAGAAGTAGTCTTTGGTGACATACCAAATCTCGGCAAACTCCTAATGAAATATAGCCATAGGCATGCCATCTTCATAATTGCATAAATATGCTGGACCTAGGATAGATCTTCAGAGTTGTTGACGCCAGAAAATTCAACCTGCTCTCCCTTTCTGTTACTCTTCCTGCCACTGCAGTTGGATGATAAGTGACTCACCAAATATGGCTCTCCTTTCAGTAAGCTGGCAAATTCTACTTCAGCCATTAATGCTGCTCGCCACAATTTTGCATTGTGTACATTGCTGCTCTTTATTCCTTCTATGCTTCCAACTGACAAGATAGTCAGCTGTAAGCATGGGAGGAGCCTTATCCCCTCTCTGCACTCTCTCTGCACCAATCTCAACCTTACCATCAAACCCACAGAGTAAGGGTGTGCTGTCGTGTGGTGGACTGACCTCTACCTTGCTGAGACCAGGCAGAAACTGTCAGACACCTCTGCTTATTTATTCCTTGGAAAGGACCCCACTCTGGACTATCCCACACCACCTCTAACTCCCACACCATCACCGTCTTCCATACCATCACTAACCTCATCAGCTCTGGGGTGCTCCCATCTACTGTCACTAAACATAGTTCCCTTACCCTGTACTGCTTGTTTCTAACCCCATACCCAAGATCCACAAACCTGACTGTCCAGGTAGGTCCATTGCCTCTGCCCCTGCCTGCTCCTGCCCCACTGAACTCGAGTCTGTATACTTTGACTCCATTCGGTCCCCCTTGGTTCAATCCCTTCTCACCTACATCCACACATTTCACATGCTCTCGATGTCCTCAACAACCTTCAATTCCCTGGCCCTGATTGCTTCATTTTCACCTTGCGTCCAGTCCCTCTACATTTCTATCCCCCATCGAGAAGGCTTTAAAGATCCTTGCTTCTTTCTCAACAATAGACCCAACCAGTTCCCCTCCACCACTACCCTCCTCTGTCTGGCAGAACTGGTCTTCCTCCTCAACAATTTCTCCTTTGGCTCCTCTCACTTTCTCCAAACTCAAGGAGTAGCCCCTGGGCACCTACATAGGCTCAGCTACACCTGCCTTATTGTTGGTCACATGGAACAGTCCACATTCCAAGCCTTCCCTGGTGATGCTCCCAAACTCTTCTTGCAATACATTAACAACTGCATTTGTGTTGTTTCATGCACCCAGGCTGAGCTTGTCAATTTCATCAAGTTTAGCTTCAAGTTCCCTTAAATTCTCTTGGTCAATTTCTGACACCTCCCTCCCACTTCTCAATCTGTTTGCAGACATCTTTTATAAACATACCAATTCCAATGTCTATCTTGACCATACCTCTTCCCACCTTGTCTCCTGTAAAAATGCTATTCCCTTTTCTCAGTTCCTTCATCTCTGCCACATCTGGTCCCAGCATGAGGCTTTCCTTTCCAGGACATCAGAGTTGTCCTCTTTCTTCAAAGAATGTGGTTTCCCTTCTCCGTAACCTGCATCATCTTCAATGGGATTCTACAACCAAACACATCTTTACTTCTCACTCCTATTCACATACCCTCCTTCCCACTCTCCACTCCCTACAAAGATCAATGATTCCCTTGTCCATTTATCCACCCCCACTAATCCCCCTCCTGACTCATATCCCTACAAGCGACAGAAATGCTACACTCACCTATTCACTTCCTCCCTCATCTCCATTCAGGGCCCCAAACAGTTCTTCCAGATGAAGCAACACTTCATTTGTGAATCTGTTAGGGTCGTCTATTGTATCTGGTGCTCCTGATGCGACCTCCTCTACATTGGTGAGACCTGATTGGGAGACCACTTTGTCAGGCACCTCTGCTCCATCTGTCAAGAGTGGGATTTCCCGATGGCCAACCATTTAATTCCTAACCCCATTTCCATTGCCTTCTCTTTTGCCACAATGAGGTCACTCTCAGGGTGGAGGAGCAACACTTTGTATTCCACCTAAGTAGCCTCCAGTTTGATTACACGAACATTGATTTCTCTTTCCGGTAATTTTTTTTCTTTTCCCCTCTACCTTCCCTCTTCTTCTATTCCTCTCTCTACCTACTACTTCTTCTCCTCACCTGCCTATCACACTCCCCAGTGCCCCTCCTTTCTAGAATTCTACATACAATAATATTGCAGATTAATGTTCTCCGGATTTCACAATTTACAATTTGCAGCCTGCAACTTCGACATAATCAAGCATGTCTCAAGTGTCTTCGATTCTGCGGACATCTGAAAATTTTGATCTGCCCACCATCTTAGTCGATGGAGGATTTACAACTACGTTAAAGAGTTTAAACTGGTCTGGTAAAGTATCCCTAAAGTAAGCCAAATAAGTAGTGGATCTGAAGAGAAATTTGAAGAAAATATTGAAGTTAAAGTTTGCATGTTGAACAGGAACGACAGGCGGGAGGCAAGGTAGATCTGATAGGCTAACTTGCACATCAGCCTAAGAGTAGGATAAGATTAAAGTCATGACAGTTGACAGGTAAGGCAGATGAGGTCAGGGCATGCATAAGAAAATGGGATTGTAATTTGATAGCTGTAACAGAAACAAGGTTGAGGGATGAGCAGAGCTGGAACTCAATGTTCTTTTGGGTACAGATGCTAGAGATATGATGTAAGTGAAGATAACAGAGGAGAGGGAGTTGTGTTTTGATTAGGGAGAACATTATGACAGTAATTAGAGAGAATAATCTTGCAGGAACATCTAGTGAGATTATATCGGTAAAATTTAGGAGTAAGTAGGGGGAGATCATTTTGATGGGATTGTTGTATAGGCCTTGCAAAAGTCAGTGAGAACTACAGGAGAAATATGTAAGAAGACTGCAGATGCCTGGTGAATTAATAGGATTGTAGTAACAGATGATTTTAACTTCTCTAATATTAACTGGTTCTGAGAATTTGTTAATTGATTCTCAGAACGTTTTCTCAATCAATATATAAATGACATTTCTGTACAGAGGATCCAACCTCATTTCTCAAGGATGTGAAGTGGCTGAAGTTTTGGTAAGGGAATAGTGTCACTTTGGGAACAATTACAATCATTCTATTAGTTTTTAAATAGTTATGGAGAGAGGTAGGGCTAGTCTATCGGTTAAAATAATAAATTGGGGCAGGGCTAATTTTGAGGTCATTAGATAGGAATATGCAATGGTTGTTTGGGGGAGGCTGTTCGCAGGTGAAGAGACATATGGCAAGTGGGAGGCTTTCAGGGAGCTCAGGGTCATCATGGTCCTGTAAGAGTGAAGGGCAAGGCTAGCAGGTTAGGGAGCCCAAGCCAGAAAGGGATATTGAGCCAGAGAGGAAAAAAAAGTAGTATTTGTCAGGTATAAGCAGCTGGGATCAAACAGCAGGTCAAGAAGAGGACATGAGATAAGGTAAAGGTGATTATGAAGAGATTATAGAAGTACCTTAAGAGTAAATGGGTAACTAAGGAGAGGACAGGTCCCCTTAAGAGTTCATGTGGTTATTATAATAAATAAATAGTAGTTCCTTTGACCAGTTTGAAATTCATTCACTTTCTTGGACTTTTCATTCACTGAACTCTTCACGATAAGCTGTGTCTGACCACTCTGAAGTACCATCTGTGTGTTGATCCAGGAAACAGGCTCTGTATTTATTGTAGAAAAAAACCATGGAAGGGAACAGAAATGTTCTGAAATTTATAGATATAATGAGAATGAAGTCATTACGTCCTGGGGCACATAGATCATCGGGGCCTGACTAAGTGTATTCTAGAGCATTGCAAAATGCAAAGAAAGAAATTGCTGGGGTTTGGTCAGTGATATTTGTATCTTCTTTCATCATCAATGAGGGTACCAGAAGACTTGTGGGTCAATAATGTTGTGCCTTTATTTAAGAAGGGATGAAACAATAAACCAGGGAACTAAAGGCCTGTGAGCCCAACATCAATGGTGGGCAAGATACTGGAAGATATTCTGAGAGACAGGATCAATCTGCATTTGGAAAGGCAAGGACTTTGACTGGTCACGGAAAGCCAGTGTGTATGGAAAATCATTCCTCACAAACTTACTTGAGTTCTTTGAAGAAGTGACCAACAGGACTGATGAGGGCAGGACAGTGGATGCCATCCATCTACATGAACTGTAACAAAGCTTTTGACAAAACCCAATGTGACAGGCTGATTCTGAAAATTACATCACATAGCCAAATGGATGCAGAATTGACGTGTTGATAGCAGGAGTTTCCCAGAACACAGCTCTGAGATGACTGGTGTGCGCAGGGATCAAGGTGGAGTCCACTATTGTTTGCGTACATACATGCACACACACACACACTATATGTGTGTGTGTGTGTGTGTGTGTGTGTGTGTGTGTGTGTGTGTGTGTATGTGTGTGAATTATTTGCATAAGAATATAGGAGGCATGTAAGTTTGCAGATCGCACCAAAATTGGTACTGTGATGGACAGTGAAAAAATTTGACAAGGTTACAACAGGATCCAGATCAACTGGAAAAATGAGCATAGGAATAGCAGATGAAATTGAATTTTATAAGTTCAAAGTGTTGCATTTGGGGAAGCTAGACCAGTGAGGGATTTACATTGCAAATGATAGGATCACGAGATATGTCATATAACAAAGATATCTGGGTACAGTACATAGTTCCCAGAGTGTGCTGACACGTGTGAGCAAGGTGATGAAGAAGACATACTGGCATGCTTGGACATGGGATTGAGTACTAGAGTTGGAACATCATGCTTCAGTGGTTAGGTTGTAGTTGAGATCACACTTAGAGAATTGTGTGCAGTTCTTGCCACACTGTAGGATGGATTTGATTAAACCAGAGAGGGGGCAGCAAGCAATTTTACTTGACCCAGAGAACTTGAGTTATCAGTAGACTGGTTAGGTGGGCAATTTTCCCTGGAACGGAGGAACCAGGGGGTGACTTGATAGAGATTATATGATTTTAAGGGGCATAGATAAGGTAGATGGTCACAGCTTTCTCTGAGGGTCAGGGATTCTGAAGCCAGGAAGCATACACTAAGGTGAAAATGGTAAGATCTAAAGGGAAATTGAGATGCACGTTTTTCCATACAAAGGGCAATGGATACATGGATCGACCTGCAAAAGGAAGTGGTAGAAGAGGGTACAATTACATTATTTAAAATACATTTGGACAGGTTCACTGACAGGAAAGGCTCAAAGCAGGTAAACCAAATTCGGCAAATAGGATTAGAACAGGAAGACACATTCATTGATATGAACGACCTGTGCCAAAGGATGTATTTCTGTGCTGTATTTCTGACTCGCTGAAGCTCACTAGAATCAGGTAGGTAATGTTTATTTGGTACAGCCCTCTGTCTTGGAGATCAGCCCAGAAACAGCAGCATCTTAAAATTCTTTCCTCTTCATTCAACTTCGCCAAGTGGTGTACAAAGAAAATTTCTCCTTCCATTGTTACTTATCTCACAGTTCAGCTGCTGAAATGATTTTATCTTGCCTATTCTCTGACAAGCAGATCAATGGTGTGCTATCCAATGAAAGACAACTCAATGTTTTCAACCCTGGTGTTTACAGTCATTTGGGTACTCATCATGTGTGGGCTTTCTCAATGGACTTAAAAGCATGTAAAATCCAGTTTTATGGCCAGTAACAAGCACCCCATTCTCACAGATGACTCTAAAATCTCCTTCAAGCTTTATCATTGATTCTTTACCTCCCATGTTTCCTCACAAGCAAAAGACTGCTCCAAACACAACCTTACCTAAGCTCTACATAAGATGCACGTACCAGTTTCTGACACCATTGTGTGTTTATCGTCACAAATGAACCTTTCAATGAAGTACTTCTTGTTACATTCAGTGGACCGTAGGTGAGAAATTATATATCCCTGCATTACGTAAAAACTTATGACATGATCTTGATGGCATGCTCTGACCTTAACACCTGATGCTTGCTGTTATTGTACTACCACCAAGTTGCAGAAGATGGCACTCCATCTTTAAATTATACCTTTTAAAATTGCAGAGACTCAAGAGAAAATTTGCAGATACTGGAACTCAGGTTGGAGGAGGAGCACCTTGTATTCTGTCTGGGTAGCCTCCAACATGATGACATGAACAATGATTTCTCGAACTTCCAGTAGTGCTCCCCCTGCCTCCTTCACCATTCCCCATTCCCTTTTCCATCTCACCTTATCTCCTTGCCTGCCCATCACCTCCCTCTGGTGTTCCTCCCTCTTTTTCTTTCTTCCATGGCCCTCTGTCTTCTTCCATTCGATTCCCCCTTCTCCAGCCCTGCATCTCACCAATCAACTTCCCTGCTCTTTACTTCACATCTCCCCCTTCCAGTTTCACCTATCACCTTGTGTTCTTCCTCTCCTCCTCCAACTTTCTAATTCTGATTCCTCATCTCCTTTAATCTCCAGTCCTGCTAAAGGGTCTCAGCCCGAAACATCGACTGTACTCTTTTCCATAGATGCTGCCTAGCCTGTTGAGTTCCTCCAGCATTCTGTGTGTGTTGCAGAGGCTCAAGGTTAGTACTCTTCCATTGGGTAACTCTGTTGAAACCATATCACATGTGTTTAACTTCTGGCCCTACAGAAATCTAATGGATATTTCCCTTTGTATCTTTTAAGATTATTTGTCTAAAGCTCACCACTCCCAATCATATAAAGAAAGATTTGATATAACCTGAGACATTATGTTAGGGAGGTAAACATCTAGAAACTATTTTAAAGCAATCTGAAGAAAAATGTGTCTCTGATGATGTTACCATGTTTGGAGATCACATTGATATATCTGAATTAAACTAGCCTTAATGAATGCTGTGTTCCAAACACAGAGCAGCACAATATTGGAAATGCAAGTAAATCAAAATGTAGATTTATTTTTCTTGTTACTTATTTACCTGTCATTGCATTCCCCTGAGAAGATACTGGAGATGCCACCTCATGAACCACTGTAGTGCAAGAGCAAAGTCAAAGGATTTTCATGCCTCTGACAGAAAGAGCAGAATTTTGAAACTTAGACGGCAAATATACCCAACGTTTCTATCACTTTCAATGAATTATGTAACAGAGGAAGGTTTAAAACTTACTCTTCTGGCCTCTAGAGGCATAGTTCATTTTTTATAAATATTACCTTCCGTACGTGATCTGCTTTTTATATAATTTCCTGTGCTGGTTAGTTTTCATGCTTAGTTTTTGATTCAATTTGAAGCACATGGTGGAAAGATATTAATCTCCATCCTCTCTTTATTTGTCCTTGAAAGAGCAATATCTGTGTGCCTTATGTTAATATCGGTAAACATTTAGTAGGTACATTTTGAAGGAAGTGTGTTTATAATTTATCATTATTGGGATATCGTTGTGCCATGAGTTTACTCTTATTTATTTGGCAAAGTTATGGATTATAGTGTATGTGTATTACCTCAGTTAATACCAGTTACTTGAATAATATAGTATTAGTATATTCAGGTACGTGATGATTCTGTACTGAATTTAATACATATTTTACATAACTTTCTGCAGTTTCACAAGTAAGAATTCTCATTAAAACCCTAAAGAAGTTCCTCCAGGTGATTTTTGAGGAAGTGTGTAATTCGCTGCATAGCTTTGTAGATACATGCTGTGAGGGCAGTGGAATGAAAAGAAAACTCATCTCAAAAGGCATCGCCTGGGGGCTGAAGAATCATCTGAATGCCATAGATAGCAATGTTGGATTCTGTCCCAAGCAACATCAATCGCCAAGATCTGGGAATGAGGCTCATTGATCAGATCTTCACGGCACTCGAGCGAAACCATAATTAGCACAGCCGCAGGACGAGCTCTCGCCAGGAATGAAGCAGCAAGAACGAGAGCAGCTTATGGTAAGCGCAAGAAAGCTATGTAGAGGCTGTATTAAGTTTGCTCAAAGAGGAGCATGAAGCTGAGGCAAAGGTGTATGAGCCAGCAGCTGACTTAGACAGTGGGGAGTCTATAACTGGAATTAGTCATGCTTTGCCATCACAACAGCCAAAGCACCTTTCTAACAAATATGTCAAAACACATTTTGGCTATGAAAAAGACAGCATTCCAGCTTTACAAGGAGAAGCTGTCCATACCACGTAGGCAGCATGCCTTTCACAGAGTCCAGGTATCGATAGTAAAGGTTTACAGTAGCAAAAGCCCGAAACACTCCAGTCTGCAGTTCTATCACAGCATAGACCTCAGTCAATAATTGCTGTTGAGGCCATTCCCACCTGCACAGACAGAACTTCCATCCATCCCACTGCACATCTTTGGCAAACCAGTCTTCATAATGCTCTCATTCAGGAGCTGCAGCTGCATTAGACTTGGCTTGGTGTCTGTCTCATTGGGACCTATTCAAATCAGGGCCAAAAGTGTTCAACAACCAATCTGCCAGCTATCTGTTCAGGAGATCAACCTTTTGCAATGGTGTGGAAGGATTACGTCTCAAACCTTGTGAAGATCCAGACCTTCTCTGTAAGTGGCTTGGTGGGGAGTTACTGCAACATGCAACATACTCAACATCAGTAACACCAAAGAGCTGATTGTGGATTTCAGAAAACATAAGAGGATGCAACACACTCCAATCCTCATAGAGGGATTAGAAGTGGAGAGAGTGAGCAGTTTCAAGTTCCTGGGTGTTAATATCTCTGAGGACCTAACTTGGTCCCAACATTATCGATGCAGCTGTAAGGAAGGCAAGAGAGTGGCTATATTTCATTAGGAGTTTAAGGAAATTTGGACTGTCAGCTAAAACATTCGAAAATATCTACAGATGTACCATGGAGAGCATTCAGAGTGGCTGCGTCACTGTTTGAAATGGGGAGAGGGGTTACTGCACAGGATGGAATTAAGCTGCAGAGAGTGGTAAAATTAGTCTGCTCCATCATGCCTCCATAGCATCAAAGACATCTTCAAGGAGCGGTGACTCAGAAACACGGCATCCAAGATTAAAGACCCCCACCTCCCAGGACATGCCCCCTTCCCACTGTTACCATCAGAAAGAAGGTACAGAAGCCTGAATGAACACCCTCAGTGACTCAGGAACAGTTTCTTCCCCACTGTCTTCTGATTTCTGAATGGACATTGAAACCATGAACAATACCTCACCATTTTTAAAAACATTTTTGCACTACTTATTTAATTTAACTATATGACATATAGAGGAGCAAATTTGCAAGGAAATAGCAGATATTTGTAGTAAGCACAGGGTTGTGATTGTGGGAGATTTTAATTTTCCACACATAGATTGGGAAGCCCATACTGTAAAAGGGCTGGATGGGTTGGAGTTTGCAAAATGTGTGCAGGATAGTTTTTTGCAGCAATACATAGAGGTACCAACTAGAAAAGGGGCAGTGTTGGATCTTCTGTTAGGGAATGAAATAGGTCAGGTGGCGGAGGTATGTGTTGGGGAGCACTTCAGGTCCAGTGATCACAATGCCATTAGTTTCAATATAATTATGGAGAAGGATAGGACTGGACCCAGGGTTGAGATTTTTGATTGGAGAAAGGCTAACTTTGAGGAGATGCGAAAGGATTTAGAAGGAGTGGATTGGGACAACTTGTTTTATGGGAAGGATGTAATAGAGAAATGGAGGTCATTTAAAGGTGAAAGTTTGAGGGTACAGAATCTTTATGTTCCTGTTAGGTTGAAAGGAAAGGGTAAAAGTTTGAGAGAGCCATGGTTTTGGAAACAGGGATATTGGAAACTTGGTTAGGAAAAAGAGAGATATCTACAATAAATATAGGCAGCATGGAGTAAATGAGGTGCTCGAGGAATATAAAGAATGTAAGAAGAATCTTAAGAAAGAAATTAGAAAAGCTAAAAGAAGATATGAGGTTGCTTTGGCAAGTAAGGTGAAAATAAATCTGAAGGTTTTCTACAGTTATATTAATAGCAAAAGGATAGTGAGGGATAAAGTTGGTCCCTTAGAGAATCAGAGTGGACAGCTATGTGTGGAGCCGAAAGAGATGGGGGAAATTTTGAACAATTTCTTTTCTTCGGTATTCACTAAGGAGAAGGATATTGAATTGTGTAAGGTAAGGGAAACAAGTAGGGAAGTTATGGAAACTATGACGATTAAAGAGGAGGAAGTATTGGCGCTTTTAAGGAATATAAAAGTGGATAAATCTCCAGATCCTGACAGGATATTCCCTAGGACTTTGAGGGAAAGTAGTGTAGAAATAGCAAGGGCTCTGGCAGAAATATTTCACATGTCATTAGAAACGGGGATGGTGCCGGAGGAATGGCATATTGCTCATGTGGTTCCATTGTTTAAAAAGGGTTCTAAGAGTAAACCTAGCAATTATAGGCCTGTCAGTTTGACGTCAGTGGTGGGTAAATTAATGGAAAGTATTCTTAGAGGTAGTATATATAATTATCTGGATAGACAGTGTCTGATTAGGAACAGTCAACATAGATTTGTGCATGGAAGGTCATGTTTGACAAATCTTATTGAATTTTTTGAAGAGGTCATGAGGAAAGTTGATGAGGGTAAAGCAGTGGATGTTGTCTATATGGACTTCAGTAAGGCCTTTGACAAGGTTCCGCATGGAAAGTTAGTTAGGAAGGTTCAATCAATAGATATTAATATTGAAGTAGTAAAATGGATTCAACAGTGGCTGGATGGGAGATGCCAGAGAATAGTGGTGGATAACTGTTTGTCAGGTTGGAGGCCGGTGACTAGTGGTGTACCTCAGGGATCTGTACTGGGTCCAATGTTGTTAGTCATATGCATTAATGATCTGGATGATGGGGTGGTAAATTGGATTAGTAAGTATGCAGATAATACTAAGGTAGGTGGCGTTGTGGATAATGAAGCAGGTTTTCAAAGCTTGCAGAGAGATTTAGGCCAGTTAGAAGAGTGGGCTGAACGATGGCAGATGGAATTTAATGCAGATAAGTGTGAGGTGCTACATTTTGGTAGGAATAATCCAAATAGGACATACATGGTAAATGATAGGGCATTGAAGAATGCAGTAGAACAGAGTGATCTAGGAATAATGGTGCATAGTTCCCTGAAGGTGGAATCTCATGTGGATAGGGTGGTGAAGAAAGCTTTTGGTATGTTGGCCTTTATAAATCAGAGCACTGAGTATAGGAGTTGGGATGTAATGTTAAAATTGTACAAGGCATTGGTAAGGCTGAATTTGGAGTATTGTGTACAGTTCTGGTCACCGAATTATAGGATTGATATCAACAAAATAGAGAGAGTACAGAGAATATTTATTAGAGCGTTACTTGGGTTTCAGCACCTAAGTTACAGGGAAAGGTTGAACAAGTTAGGTCTTTATTCTTTGGAGCGTAGAAGGTTGAGGGGGGGACTTGATAGAGGTATTTAAAATTATGAGGGGGATAGATAGCATTGACGTGGATATGCTTTTTCCATTGATAGTAGGGGAGATTCAAACAAGATTACATGTGTTTAGAGTTAGGGGGCAAAAGTTTAAGGGTAACATGAGGGAGAATTTCTTTACTCAGAGAGTGGTAGCTGTGTGGAATGAGCTTCCAGTAGAAGTGGTAGAGGCAGGTTTGGTATTGTCATTTAAAGTAAAATTAGATAGGTATATGGACAGGAAAGGAATGGAGGGTTATGGGCTAAGTGTGGGTCAGTGGGACTAGGTGAGAGTAAGCGTTCGGCATGGACTAAAAGGGCCGAGATGGCCTGTTTCCGTGCTATAATTGTTATATGGTTATATGACGTATTAGTAGAAAAGCAGCATCCATCTTCACAGATCCTCTCCACCCAGGCCATGCTCTTTTCTCACTGCTGCCATCAGGTAAAAGGTACAAGAGCCTCAGGACTCACATCACTAGGTTCAAAAAAGTTACTGCCCCTCAACAAACAGGCTCTTGAACAAAAGGGGTTAACTACACTCATTTAAGGACTCTTTTCTCTTGTTATTTCCTGCTCATTATTTATTGCTATTTATTTATTATCTGCATTTGCAGAGTTTTGTTTACAGTTTACAGTTCCTGATGTTTACAGTTTACAGATGCTGTTTACAATTACTGTTCTGTAGATTTGCAAAGTATGGCCAGAGAGAAAGAACCTCAGAGTTGTTTGTGGTGACATCTATGTACTCTGATAATAAATTTTACTTTGAACTTTGAACATATTTATACTTACTGTAATTCAGAGTTTTTTCTCTATATTTATCACGTATTGCATTGTACTGCTGCCAGAAAGTTAACAAATCTCACAACATATGTCAGTGATATTAAACCTGATCATGATATCGAAGGGTTAGAGCAGTTAACATTAATAGTCCAGTTTGCAAACACTGTGGCCGAGGCCGGACAAATGCTGTGGCTCTCTGGAGGCAACTGAAGAATCTTCCTTCAGCAGACTCAATAATTTTCCAAAGCTCTCACACAAAGAACCACGGAAGCTACTTAAGCTTGCAGATCTGTGGTCAGAACTGCAGGCTGCAAAAAGTGAAGGTTATCTACCAGAACTCCGTTTCTTGGACACAACAGGAGGAATAAGTTCTATAGTGGATGAAGTGCCAAGCAATATGCAAGAACATTTGATAATGGAACGGTTCAAGTAGAAACATAGGAACATAGAAAAACCCTACAGTACAAAACAGGCCTTTCAGCCCACAAAGCTGTGCCAAACATGTCCATACCTGAGAAATTACCGAGGGTTACCCAGAGCCCTCTATTTTTCTGAGCTCCATGTACCTATCCAGGAGTATCTTAAATGACCCAGTCGTATCCGCCTCCACCACCGTTGCCAGCAGCCCATTTCACGTACTCACCACTCTCTGAGTAAAAAACTTACCTCTGACATCTCCTCTGTACCTACTTCTAAGCACCTTAAAACTGTGCCCTCTCGTGCTAGCCATTTCAGCCTTGGGAAAAAGCCTCTGTCAGTCCACACGATCAATGCCTCTCATCATCTTATACACCTCTGTCAGGTCACCTCTCATCCTCCGTCGCTCCAAGGAAAAAAGGCTGAGTTCACTCAACCTATTCTCATAAGGCATGCACGCCAATCCAGGAAACGTCCTTGTAAATCTCCTCTGCACCCTTTCTATGGCTTCCACATCCCTCCTGTAGTGAGCTGACCAGAACTGAACACAGTACTCTAAGTGGAGTCTGACCAGGGTCCTATATAGCTACAACATTACCTCTCAGCTCTAAACACAATTCCACGGTTGATGAAGGCCAATGCGCCATTAGCCTTCTTAACCACAGAGTCAATCTATGCAGCAGCTTTGATTGCCCTATGGACTTGGATCCCAAGATCCTTCTAATCCTCCACACAGCCAAGAGTCTTACCATTAATACTATATTCTGTCATCATATTTGACCTACCAAAATGAACCACCTCACCATTACCTGGGTTGAGCTCCATCTGCCACTTCTCAGCCCAGTTTTGGATCCTATCAATGTCCCGCTGTAACCACTGACAGCCCTCCACACTATCCACAACACCCCCAAACTTTGTGTCATCAACAAACTTACTAACTCATCCCTCCAGTTCCTCATCCAGGTCATTTATAAAAATCATGAAGCGTAAGGGTCCCAGAACAGATCCGTGAGGCACTCCACTGGTCACCAACCTCCATGTAGAATATGACCCATCTACAACCACTCTTTACCTTCTGTGGGCAAAGTATAAAACAAAGCATCATGCTTCCAATCTGCCACTTTTATTCTTTGGGGAATTTATCTGCCATCTCACAGAAATGCAAAATTACCCTGGTTTTACATTCTCAACTTCCAGTAAACATATCATTCAAAGAGAGGCCTCCACCAAGATCATGGAAAAACAAAACCCCTATCACAATTAACAAAACTGAAGTAGAAGCCTCTGTCATGAACCCCGATAGACAATGCCCTGTCCATAAGAATCCTCAGCCTTTAAGAAAATACAGAGGATTCAGAGAAAAACTGCTTTATGATCATTAACACATTCTAAAAGACCACTCAATATGTTCCAAATTTTGTGCTTCAACAGTACAGCAAGCTGTGAAGCTATCATACACTGCACTGAGTACAACAGCGATCGGCACATTTCAATACTTCATTCTGGGCCAACACCTTGGACTTCTACTCGTTACAGCACACCTACAGCAGAGCATGGCAGGGAACCAGCTGCGCACCCATCAGGGTGTAGCTACTTGCTCGTGCACAGAGATATGCAAGAAAGGCTTCCAAGGCAAACCCTGCTCCAAAATATGTCTAGCCAACATCTACTCGAAATGACATTCTGAAAAAAAATTAAAAGCGTATGTGATATTGGATGATCTGAGCAATGTGTCATTGGAAAAATCAACACTCTTTGACACATACAGTATTCAAAGTTTTGTTTCCCCGTAAACTTCAAATACATGTTCTGGCAAATCAGGAGTTGTCAGAAGAAGAGCCAATCGATTTGTCATGGAGTCAATAGGATGGGAGGGCTGCTTACCCTTGCCAGCTCTTATTGAGTTCAATCATATTTCCAACCGCTGGGATGAAATCCTTACGCATGAAGCTGCACACGGTCATTCACAGCTTAAGGCCATAGCTAAAAAGATTCCTCCACTTGACTCTTCTGCTGAGATTCTTCTGTTGCTAGGCAGAGATACTATCCATGCACATAAGGTACACAAACAGCTCAATGGCCTAAGGTTGACAGAATCTTGATCTTGGACAGGAACTCCATCCTATTCAGTGCAGTCAGGGCCTTGGATGGGACCTTGTTACTGACACCCTTGCTTTCCGGGTCTCTGATATTGAAAGACTCTTCATGTGTTGTAGCATGCCAACAACTTGCAACAATCTACTTGACCCTCTTGGATTTGCTGCTCCAGTCAGTATCTAGGAACACTTCATGTTAAGAGAGTTGACCTTGGACATCTGTGGATGGGATGTTGCATTCCCTAAAGAGAAACATGAGCAGTGGCAGCAGTGATGGTCTTCCCCTCAGGATCTTGAAAATTCAATAACAATTCCACTGTCTACAGCACAAAAGAAAGTGGCTTACATCTTCTGTGATGCGTCAACTGAAGCAATTGCTGCTGTTGCATACCTGTAGTTCGGAGACTGTGAAGTTGGATTCATTGTGGGCAAGGCAAAGCTTGCTCCCAAACCAGATGTCACCATACCAAGGCTTGAATTTGGTTCTGCTTTTCTAGCAGCTAAGATGACAGAGATGATAACCAAAGAAATAGGCACAGAACTAGATGACATTAAGTTTTTTTTTACCAACAACAAGGTTGTGCTTGGTTATATATTAATGAAACAAGAAGATTCTAGTTGATGTACATGAAAGGATCCAACATATCAAGCAACCAACTCAGAAGAGTCAATGGAACAATGTTCCTAATGATCTCAACCTGGCTGATCATACCACAAGAGGGCTCCAAGCAAATCAGCTCACCCTCTCCTCATGGTTACTGCCCCAGCATTTCTTGCTGATCCCCACCTGGAACTTCATCAAGGACAATATTTTTGATGTGAGAGTGGATAAAGACTGTGCAGTAAGAATATTTTCAAGGCCAGTCTCTCAGACTATCCTTCTTTTGCCAAAGACAGTGAAATAATCATTTCACTTTCAGTTTCAGCAGTTAAGTTGACATCCTATGGACACCAGTGTGTTCTGGCCTCAAGAGATGCAGTTCATTTTGTATGAACATCACTTTCAATACACAATATGCTTTTATGTCATTTCATGCACAGGTTAGTTTTTGATTCAATTTGAAGCACATGGTGAAAAGACACTTATCCTCTATCCTCTCTTTATTTGTCCTTGGAACAGCAATATCTGGGAGCCCTAAGCTTTTTGTTAGTATTGGTAAAGGTTTAGTAGATATATTTTGAAGGAAGTATTATGCTTATCATTTATTGTTATAGTTATCATTGCGCCATGGGTTTACTCGTGTTTACACAGCATTGTTATGGAGTATGGAGTGGTTCAGGAACATCTTCACCTCTGCGATTTGAATTCTAAATGGACATTGAACCCATGAACACTACCTCATTTTTTTATTATTTCTGTGTCTAAATTTTATAAATTTAACTATTTTATAAACAATTTTATATATATACTGTAATACATGCATCTATTTTTTCTATTGTTACGAATGTGCCACAACTCTGAGGGGCCGAAGGGTACAAAGTCGCTCCCTCCTTTTTGAGAATCGCAAGATCGCTATTAATTCAGGTCTGGGACACAGGAAATGAGAGAGAATCCACAAGGGTTTGGAATGTGTCCTGGCCTCAGCGAGACAAAGCCACGGATAACGGCCATTGTCTCTTGGAGACTGAATTGTGTATTGAGTACTGTACTATTCATTGAAGCCCTCAGGGGACGACCAGAGTGGGCTGGTTAAGGGATTGCATCATCCCAACCTGAATGACATCTGAGACCCCGTGAGTAAGGATAAAAGAGGGTCTGGGGAACAACCCCTTCAGTCGCACCAGGAGAAACGCTAGAAATCCCGTGACAGCGTTTAATAGCGACAGCCGGTGGGGCTCGCGTGCGTCCTTTCCCTTTGCCCGGGATTGGCGGCCTTACCACGGATAAACGGCTTAGCTAAAGGAGAGGCCACAAGTGAATGGCCACACTAACGAGACCCTGATGGATCGAAATCATAAAAAGGAAAGCCAGCAAGATTCTAAAAATCTCTCCCTCTCCAACAAAAGGCTGCAGCCTGAATGAACTGAGTGACTTTTATATTTCCATTGGACAATACATTATCCCCTAGACAACAATAGAGCTATTCCTTATTGATTATTATTATACCCACACTTTTAGATTTAGTATTGATGACGTATATTATCTGTATGTTTGCATTGATATTATTTTTGTGTATTTTTACTAATAAATACTGTTAAAAATAGTACCATGGACCTCTCTATCTTTGCTGGTAAGTGACCCAGTTACGGGGTTCGTAACACTATATTATCATGTATTGCATAGTACTGCTGCCACTAATTTGGCAAATGTCACAACATATGCCAGTGATATTAGACCTGATTCTGAATCTGATGTGTATTTCATTGGCTAACACCAGTTGTTAGAATAATTGACAGGCGCATGATACTTCTGTATTGAATTTAATTCATATTTTGCTTAACTTTCTGCAGTTTCACAAGTAGGAATTCTTAATAAAAGTCTGAAGAAGCTTCTGTCTCAGGTAAATTTTGAGAAAGTGCTTAACACGCTTTTTACAGTACATACACACTGCAAGGACAATAAACTTACTGAAAAGAAATGTGAGGCTATGGCATAAAATTTATTTTCCTTGGAGAGACAGAGACTGGGGGTATTTCAGGTATTCCCAGAGATGATTGATCTTGATGCCTAATGTGGTACATTTTGAAGCTTATTACAACATTACTTTTAGACCAAATTAAGTGAGTAAATATTGTCAAATACAGAAACAGTAGTAGCTGTATGGACTTTGAAATGGCCTTCCAGAGTATGATAACATTAAAACCTTTTGTGGCACAAATCCACCTCAACAATGTCATCTGCCCCTTTTCCTAATTGTATTGCATCCCAGAAGGAAAGCATTATATTAACATTTGGTACACCAACTTATCTGTTTAAATAAACAAATCTTATTTTGAATTGCTTCAGAAAAATGAGAAAACACTATTTCAAGATCTTTGGCATTGAGCTCTAGTGGGGTTACATCCAAGATGTTGGCACTTTTCCTGATTGTGCTGAATAACCCACCTTGTATTTCAAAAATTTCTCACCA
The DNA here is from genome assembly GCF_030144855.1 of Hypanus sabinus. Lineage (NCBI taxonomy): Eukaryota > Metazoa > Chordata > Chondrichthyes > Myliobatiformes > Dasyatidae > Hypanus > Hypanus sabinus. Next base: position 38,951,690 of record NC_082716.1, on the reverse strand, counting down.
TGTGAAATTAGAAAAAAAACAGGTTAATGCTCTACATATTAAGTCATTCTGCAAACCGCTATTGAACAGAACCAAGATAAGCAAGTAAAGGTCTTCCATTAATAGAGTAGAAAAGGAAGGTCATACAAACATGTTAGATCATTCATCTGTTATTATCATTTTTTGGGCTTTGTTACCCATTTGTGCCTATTAGGAAGAATTCTTTTCTTGTGCTAAAAATAAATACCTTTCCACATTGCAAGCATAATGCACAATGCATAATAATGTCATGTATAGGAACTGTAAAGATAGATCAAATAAATCCAGTATGCAGACCATTATTCAATTATTATTAACATCACTCTTCAAATTTCTCATGGATGCTCACAGCTTAATGGGGTAAGTAAGAGGACTGTATAAAGAGTATCATCACAAGCAAGAACAGATTTACGATACATTTATTTAATTGCTGTCGTGGGATTTTGTTCCAGCCAAGTTAGTTGCTGCACTTCCCACATTAAAACACTACACATTAATTTATTAATTCAACCGAACAGTGGAACATTTTGAGAACCGGAAAGTGAAAGATGTCAATGTAACTGTAATTTCCGAGCGTCAGTTGGATTTGCCAAGTTGATTTGTGGAGGGTTTTCTTCATTGTTAAGTGTAGTGTTAGCCAATTTTTTTCAAAAAAAAACAGCTGGACATCAAGCAAAAGAGTAAGATAATCAATATACTGTATTATCTGCAATCATATGAGAGGATTGATGCTGGTAAAAGTTTTCAATACCACCACATATTTCCATTTTGTGCAAGACCCAAGCCCTGACGGGGACTAGGCCTTTCTTTAAGCACTCCACAAAAGGGAAGTATATTAAACTAAGTAAATCGGATGTAGAACATGGAACATGGGGATCATGGAATCATGAAGATAAAGGATTCAGAGGTTGGGATCAATGACTGAATCTTTGGGAAGGGAGAGAACAGGACCTCAAGTAGTGGGGCAAAATGGCAATTAGCTGTTCGGCCAAGGATTACATTGGCCAGGATTGACTGTGGAACTGAAGGTCGTGCTTAAACCCGGGAGAGTGAGGTTGTTAATAAGAGCCAGGCTAGCCCTTGGGCAGAGTGGCTTCGGAAATCAAAAAGAAAGCTATAATATGTGGTTAGGTTATAACTTAAAGAGATAGTCTGAAGCTAGTTCCCAATCCTTGACTCTTGTATTCAACTTGCAAATTGTTTAGTTAAATTATAATTATTTTGAAATGACAGAAAATCACAGAAAATGACATTGAGAGACAAGGGGTATCTCTGCACACAACAGGCATGTTGGTGCACTAGATTCATTGATAATTCTGGATTTGCTCAATAAATAGGTACCTACTTATTATAAATAGTTGGCCGGTCTTGTAGTGGCATCAGCACCGGACTTCGAGGTGAGTAACATTTGGCAAACTTTCCATCCATGTTGAGTTGAATGTTGAGCTAGCAACTCGGCCTCATAAAAAGAAAGACAAAATGTTAAAGAAACGGCAAGGTAGCTGCCTAATGTGCCTCAAGGCACAGAGAGGAATAACATAACTGATTATAAAGGATGTAGTATGTAGTGCACATTAGTATTGTGGCTTGTGCTAGAACTTCTAAGCAAACTTTGCAGGAGACATGGGCAGCTCACAGCTGATCTCTAGCATATGATTTCATTTATATTTTTCACAATCTCCATCGAACAGTTCCTGACTTAACCATTTTTAAATTCAATTCCCTCAGCATAGCTGCCGAGCACAAGTTCTGTCCCGTGAAGAGGGAAAGGAGCAAAATACAACAGAGAAACCTTCTGACCCAGCTAAGAGAACATAGCTTGGTTTAGCCCACTGTCAAATGTATCAAAACCTCAATATTTTTGTACTTATGTGGTATTCCAGAAATATTCAATAACATTCCAAAATAATTACTATGTAAATGAACCATTAAAATTTGATAAAAACAGGAAAACAAAACATTCACATTACTTAAAACCTCGAGTAATAGTGATTTTTTTTTAAAAACATCTATAATTGTTGACATTTAATCTCTCCTTGCCATTCTCTATTATTGAAGTCATTGAGATAAAAGTCTCTGTACCAGGTTTCTTGAACAGGCTTCCCATTTGCCACATACTGCTGCTGGACCTGTTACCACAAGATTCTATCAACAACAGCTGGCAAGAGGTTCAGGGCTTGCTCATCTGTGTGCGTTTATGCTGAAATGCACAACTTGCTGGCACTTTTACAAGTAAATGCCTTCAGTTTCATGTAGGACTGCCAGCACTGCCTCACAAAATCCTGGCTATTGTTCACTAACTATTCCTTTATTCAGAAAGTCTGACCTGACAAAACATTTCAATTTTCTCTTTCAGATTTAGTTAGCACAGTATTTGGCATCTTATCCCACATCTGCCAGTCATGCACTGCTCTGCAGCTGTTGATTCCCTCTGTTACATTCATCCCAGATGATGCAATTGTTGTTTTGCAAAAGACCAACTGGATGAATAATCGTTACTATCATTCAAAAAGTAGATGTGATCTTGGCTCAATGCCTTATCTGCAGATGGTGCTAAAATTATTGAAGCTGATACAGAGCTGAGTCAAAGTAAAGCAGCAAATGCTTAAAACAAAATTTCAATACACATAAGTCAATAGAGAAATCAATATAGCCTTTTTTTAGGTGCTACAAGGATAGATTTTGAGCTTCGAGCAGTCAACTGCTCATTTGCTGCAGGAGGTTGTTTTCCCCCACCATTGGCACTTCCCATTTTTACTGGCTGTGTGGCGAATTGGTGCACATCATTGAACTCATACAGAACGCCAGCAGACAAGCAAAGAGCTTTGTAGAAAATGACTGGTTCCATGTTCACAGCATGCTACAATGTTCTTGCGGATGCCATGGAACGACTACTGTCCCTCCTGGCTCCACGGAAGTGATGTCAATAACATTGTTTTACCCATTTCTAAATAACTGTTTAGGACAAATGGTGAAGGACACTGACCCAACACCTCCACCCCCAAAAAAAAAACACAACCATCTGCACCCTTTGTATGTCATATTAAAACAGACTTCCATTACAAACAGACAGGCACGCTGACTAACTGCTAGGAAATCAGTTCCATAGTTGTGGTGGCCGGGGAGATAGGAAATTATGGCAAATGATTAAAAGTAATTCATGAGGCACTGTTGCCTTCAATTTAGGTGATTCGAGTTAAAATAGACAATGTCAGTTGACATATTGAATTTTTCATATCCAAAAAACTATGTTGCTCCACAGAATTTTTATATGGCCAGTAATAATTGAGAAATAGTTTTAATCGAATAAAGGAATCTAATACTGTACTGAGATGATAATGTTCCTACTCTTGACATGCCTGTTAGAAAATTAATGTGCAAAATGAAGTAACTCCCTAATGTCAATGTAATAAAGATATGTCAAGTCTTCTTGTCCTTGTGCTAATTGGACTCATATGTTGCTTTACCAGACCATAATTTCATTGTTTTCCTATTTGTTTACTCTGTGTGATCAGAGAGTCTTTCCTTTCAGGGTCAAATCTATATGTTCACAATCCATCCCTTCAATCAGTCCAAGAGAGTTAAAAACTGTGCATCTTTCATTCTGTAATGTTCACACTAATTTTGTCTTTTCTCACTTTGGAAAGTGACTTTAAAATGTTCCAAAGAATATATTTTCCTTCCTGCTGCATTCCCAAAACAAACACACTGCATTTGTCCAGACAAATGGAGAGGCAAACATCACCCATTTCATGAACAGTAAAATGGTGCTGATGAAACATGGCAATGCTTTGAGGCAGCTAGCGATCCTACTAAATATACTTTTTCTGGATGATGATCACTGCAGCCCACAGCCTGCAATTTCCTGTTTTTGAACCTGGCATTTTTGTAGTCTTCTGAACACTGAGAATGCATGTGTGGCCATGGCAGCCTTTGCTGGAGCAAATGTGCACCAGATTGAGGTGTTGGGGCCTGTGCCCAAGAACAGATAATAAACCAATGTTTGGCTGATTTAAGCACTCAGCTGGATTTAAAAGATTAAGGCCGAGGGCAAAGGGCTAACTGGTGTTCAGCTCACTACTCTGTGAGGTTTTATTCATCTCAGTGCTGAACCTGGCTCCATGGCTGTGGACTGCAGCCATCGGGCCCCTGGGCCGGTTACAACCACTGAACTGACTCCATGACTGTGGACTGCAGCCATCGGGCCCCTGGGCCAGTTACAACCACTGAACCTGGCTCCATGGCTGTGGACTGAAACCATCGGGCCCCTGGGCCAGTTACAACCACTGAACTGACTCCATGGCTGTGGACTGCAGCCATCGGGCCCCTGGAACGGTTACAACCACTGAACTGACTCCGTGACTGTGGACTGAAACCATCGGGCCCCTGGGCCAGTTACAACCACTGAACCTGGCTCCATGGCTGTGGACTGCAGCCATTGGGCCCCTGGGCCGGTTACAACCACTGAACTGACTCCGTGACTGTGGATTTACTTTCAGGGACTGTGCAGTTCATGCTCTGGGGATTGTTTATTTGTTTTATTTAAATTATTGTTTGCATGGTCTGTTCTTCACAAACTTGATGTTTGACTGTCATTGTGGTTCGAGGATTTGTATTTCTTTGCTTTATGGCAGCCTGCAAGAGATGAATATCAAGATTGTATATGGTATATTGTACATTGATAATAAGTGTACTTTGTACTTTGAAGACTGTGAGATCTGACAGTGCAGGAAGATAAATGTGTCCACTAAAGAAGCTGACAAGGTGAACCTCTTGCCCAGGGACACCTAACATTTCAGAGATCTGAAGTAAAACTCAGCTGAAGTAAATTTAATTAACAACTAGTAAAACCATGTAAAATAAAGTCCTAGCAGAATAGCTGATGCTTTGAGTAGGAAATAGGATTATTTCAAATAATGTGGTCATTGACAGACAATATATTATCATAGGCTATTGGTGGATGTAGTCAATCATTCCAACATTTTCTCCTCAGGGTCTCCACAATAGAAACATAGAAAATAGGTGCAGGAGTAGGCCATTCGGCTCTTAGAGCCTGCACCGCCATTCAGTATGATCATGGCTGATCATCCAACTCAGAACCCTGTACCTGCTTTCTCGCCATACCCCCAATTCCTTTAGCTACAAGGGCCATATCTAACTTCCTCTTAAATATAGCTGTTAAATTAACTGTTTCCTGTGGCAGAGAATTCCACAGATTCACCACTCTCTGTGTGAAGAAGTTTTTTCTCATCTCGGTCTTAAAAGGCTTCCCCTTTATCCTTAAACTGTGACCCCTCCTTCTGGACTTCCCCAACATTGGAAACATTCCTGTATCTAGCCTGTCCAATCCCTTTAGAATTTTATACATTTCAATAAGATCCCCCCTCAATCTTCTAAATTCCAGTGAGTTTAAGCCTAGATGATCCAGTCTTCCTTCATATGAAAGTCCTGCCATCCCAGGAATCAATCTGGTGAACCTTCTCTGTACTCCTTCTATGGCAAGAATGTCTTTCCTCAGATTAGGGGACCAAAACTGCACACAATATTCTAGGTACGGTCTTACCAAGGCCTTGTACAACTGCAGTAGAACCTCCCTGCTCCTGTACTCAAATCCTTTTGCTATGAATGCCAACATACCATTTGCCTTTTTCACCGCCTGCTGTACCTGCATGCCCACCTTCAATGACACCCAGGTCTCATTGTATCTCCCCTTTTCCTAATCAGCCACCGTTCAGATAAATAATCTGTTTTCCTGTTCTTGCAACCAAAGTGGATAACCTCACATTTATCCACATTAAATTGCATCTGCCATGAATTTGCCCACTCACCTAACCTATCCAAGTCATCCTGCATCCTCTTAGCATCCTCCTCACAGCTAACACCGCCGCCCAGCTTCGTGTCATCCGCAAACTTGGAGATGCTGCATTTAATTCCCTTGTCTAAATCATTAATATATATTGTAAACAACTGGGATCCCAGCACTGAGCCTTGCAGTGCCCCACTAGTCACTGCCTGCCATTCTGAAAAGATCCCATTTATTCCCACTCTTTGCTTCCTGTGTGCCAACCAATTCTCTATCCACATCAATACCATACCCCCAATACCATGTGCTTTAAGTTTGCACACTAATCTCCTGTGTGGGACCTTGTCAAAAGCGTTTTGAAAATCTAAATATACCACATCCACTGGCTCTCCCCTATCCACTCTACTAGTTACATCTTCAAAAAATTCTATAAGATTCATCAGACATGATTTTCCTTTCACAAATCCATGCTGACTTTGTCCGATGATTTCACCTCTTTCCAAATGTGCTGTTATTACATCTTTGATAACCGACTCTAGCATTTTCCCCACCACCGATGTCAGACTAACCGGTCTATAATTCCCCAGTTTCTCTCTCCCTCCTTTTTTAAAAAGTGGGGTTACATTAGCCACCCTCCAATCCTCAGGAACGAATCCAGAATCTAAGGAGTTTTGAAAAATTATCACTAATGCATCCACTATTTCTTGGGCTACTTCCTTAAGCACTCTGGGATGCAGACCATCTGGCCCTGGGGATTTATCTGCCTTTAATCCCTTCAATTTACCTAACACCACTTCCCTACTGACATGTATTTCCCTCAGTTCCTCCATCTCACTAGACCCTCGGTCCCTTACTATTTCCGGAAGGTTATTTATGTCCCCCTTAGTGAAGACAGAACTAAAGTAGTTATTCAATTGGTCTGCCATGTCTTTGTTCCCTATGATCAATTCACCTGTTTCTGACTGTAAAGGACCTACATTTGTCTTGACCAATCTTTTTCTTTTCACATATCTATAAAAGCTTTTACAGTCAGTTTTTATGTTCCCTACCAGCTTTCTCTCATAATCTTTTTCCCCTTTCCTAATTAAGCCCTTTGTCCTCCTCTGCTGGTTTCTGAATTTCTCCCAGTCCTCAGGTGTGCCGCTTTTTTTTGCTAATTTATATGTTTCTTCTTTGGACTTGATACTATCCCTAATTTCCCTTGTCAGTCACGGGTGCACTACCTTCCCTGGTTTATTCTTTTGCTAAACTGGTATGAACAATTGTTGTAGTTCATCCATGCGATCTTTAAATGCTTGCCATTGCATATCCACCGTCAACCCTTTAAGTATCATTTGACAGTCTACCTTAGCTAATTCACGTCTCATACCTTCAAAGTTACCCTTCTTTAAGTTCACAACCTTTATTTCTGAATTAACTGTCACTCTCCATCTTAATGAAGAATTCCACCATATTATGGTCACTCTTACCCAAGGGGCCTCGCATGACAAGATTGCTAACTAACCCTTCCTCATTGCTCAATACCCAATCTAGAATGGCCTGCTCTCTAGTTGGTTCCTCAACATGTTGGTTCAGAAAACCATCCTGCATACATTCCAAGAAATCCTCTTCCTCAGCACCCTTACCAATTTGGTTCACCCAATCGATATGTAGATTGAAGTCACCCATTATAACTACTGTTCCTTTATTGCACGCATTTCTAATTTCCTGTTTAATTCCATCCCCAACCTCACTACTACTGTTAGGTGGACTGTACATAACTCCCACCAGCGTTTTCTGCCCCTTAGTGTTATGCAGCTTTACCCATATCGATTCCACATCCTCCAGGCTAATGTCCTTCCTTTCTATTGCATTAATCTCCTCTCTAACCAGCAATGCTACCCCACCTCCTTTTCTTTCCTGTCTATCCCTCCTGAATATTGAATATCCCTGGATGTTGAGCTCCCATCCTTGGTCACCCTGGAGCCATGTCTCTGTGATCCCAACTATATCATATTCATTAATAACTATCTGCACATTCAATTCATCCACTTTGTTACGAATGCTCCTCGCATTGACACACAAAGCCTTCAAGCTTGTTTTTACAACATTCTTAGACCTTATACAATTATGTTGAAAAGTGGCCCTTTTTGCTTTTTGCCCTGGATTTGCCTGCCTGCCACTTTTACTTTTCACCTTAATACATTTTGCTTCTACCCTCATTTTACACCCCTCTGTCTCTCTGCACTTGTTCCCATCCCCCTGCCACATTAGTTTAAATCCTCCTGAACAGCAGTAGCAAACTGCCAGCCCAGGTGCAGACCATCCTTTTTATACCAGTCCCACCTCCCCCAGAACTGGTTCCAATGCCCCAGAAATTTGAATCCCTCCCCCTTGCTCCATTTTTCAAGCCACGTATTCACCTGAAATATCCTCCTATTTCTACTCTGACTAGCACATGGCACTGGTAGTAATCCAGAGCGTATTACCTTTGTGCTCCTACTTTTTAGTTTACCTCCTAACTCCCTAAATTCATCTTATTGGACCTCATCCCAATGTATTAACTTTTTAAAAAGATTGAAAAGATCAGCTTGCTTTGTCCCATTAATATCAAAATCCACAGTGAAATGCACTGTTTGTCTCAAATCACATCAGCAGGCATTGTGCTGGGCAGCCTATGAGTGCTGCCACACTTCCAGAGCCAATATAGCATGCCCACAACTCTCTAAACCTAATCATAAGTCTTTGGAATGTGGGAGGGAAGTGGAACACCATAGGAAACCCACGCAGTCACTTAGAATGTAGGAGACAGCCAGGGGATTTAATTTGCTTTGGATTTTTAGATTTTGCTGCATTAATTCAAATCACAAAAAAAAGAGATTGAATAGCAAGTATGTATTTAATGGTGGTTCGGCTCCGGAGCCCACATGGGAAGTGGAGGAAGTACTAAGAGACTGCAGATGTGTCATAGTTGTGCTCATCTTAATGTTGAACTATTATCTGCCATTGGAACTCCATTGCCAGGGCCCTTCTAGCTGGGCTCCTCCCAGCGGCTAAGAACTGCTGCCCAGATCACAGAGTGGATCCCATTTATCTAATGACACAGTTAGTATGATTGTTACCATAAACAGTGCAGAAACAGTACCAGCTTGTTTTAAACTGAGTGAAGCCTATGATTCATTAGGCAAGGACTGTGAAACACCCCACTCCAAGTTAGCTGCTCGCAGAAATTCATCTCCATTTTACAAATGCTCCATGACAGCATACAAGCCACAATACTAACCAATGCATCAACAGCAGGACCAATCTTAGTGATGACTAGTGTAAAAAAAAAGCCTGTGGTATCAGTTTTTAACAAGTATCAAATCAATTTCATTATTTCTACATTTGCCATTTCTCAAGCTTCAGGTTACAATTACTCTGCTTCTGTTCTAAACATCTCTGGCAAACTGTTTCCTCAACATGCAACAGCTGCCTTTCTGGTCTTGCTCCACGTGCACAAGCATATTAAACCTACTCACATTAAATTTGAACCAAATGCCCCTTCTAATTTTCTCAGCTTGTATTGAGCTTGCTGATGAATATTAGAAACATTCATAACTCAACTGCCCTAGCCCATTACCATCATTCGTTTGACTTACTCCTACAATGTATGCTTAGTGTTCATTATCTAAGTATGCCATATCATTTATACTCAAGACTTGGAACCATTACCATGCATTTATTTCACATTTTCCAACCTCAGAACATTAGGAAATCTCTGAAAGGTACTAATAATAAGGATATAAGGGTGTGGTTTGATTATGTCCCTGTGGCAGTAATTCCGAAAATATGTAACTTCGGAGAAAGCTTCTAACACAAAATCTATTCTTGGAAGTCCTTTAACTTAATATTTAATATTATTCATAGTATTATTAATATAATGTTAATAATAAAAATTAAAGTAATAAGGAAGAGTCAACACTGTATTTTTAATAATATTGCAGCAAGTTATATAGCTTAAATTCTCTTTACTACTTTCTACAAACCATTAGATGTATAAATTCATATGTCTGTACATTGCAACAGAGCCAAAATGCAAATATTTTTACTCCCTCATGTTGTAGGATGGATGTAAGATTTAAATAAATTCAAACTTCAAACATAATACATATCACAGCTGTTTTGAAAGGTGCAGTCTGCTGTAAATAACACATCAACATTGGGTTTATATTTCAAGAAGTAAAGAATATAAATGCCAGGGCAAGAATGACATTTTGCCAAGGACAGTATACTCTGTGGGATTATCACTGCCCCAGCCAGAAATTTACATTAATGCATTTTAGCCACTTTTGTGCCACGGATAACTGGCCATAAGAAAATTCCATTGCCTGCTAACCATTTCTTTACCTGATCTCACAAGTACGCCTGAATTTATGTTTTTGCATTTTTCACACTCATTTTAGTACTCCTGCAAACACTATTTGACTATTCCACCAATATTTCTGCTAGCTTTCACCACTTTAAAATTTTCAACCAAGAAGGCACCAGCTGATTCTCCACTGGTCACAAATAAGCCCAAGATTTCCCAAGCCTAGATCTGATTAGGTGAGCAGCAGGTTGAAAAAGGAAATGGAAGGTAGCTTGGTGAACATTACCCAGAAAAAAGTCTGCTGGTTTGACAGTCTTCTGGGGTGGGGGGGGATTGGGGTTTGTAAGAGGCTGGCATAGATGCATAGATCCATAACCTTTCTTCTAGTAGAGAAATCTCACTCCCACAAAATTATTCTCCAGCTTACCTTTTCTACACTTCTGTGGTCTGTACAGGTGATGAAGATTGCACTGTTCAGACTGTAATCAGCTCTGTCATGATGTGTCTATATCACAGCACCTCAATTGTCATGTTAAAAGAAGTTTTCTAGCTGAATGAGGGTAGACATTTAGAATGCTCAGCAAAAGGCCCCCTTCAAGTTGGCAGCAGGACAAAAGTGTAAGTTAACAAGGAAGTTGGGGCTCTTGGGCCCCTCTTTATGTCTAATCTCATCCAATTTTAACAAATGAACACTGAACTAGTGGAAGAAAAACTGCACATTTGTCCATGTGAGGAGAGCATGATAAACATTATTTGATATTTTATATGTTAAAGGTTGAAGAGAAGACAGGAGTAGAGTTACAGTCACGGAGTCACAGTCCGTACAGCAGAGAAAAAGGCCCTTCAGCCCATCGTCTCTTTGCCACTCTCGTACTCATCTAAACTAATTCAATTTACCTGCATTGTTTTCTGTATTACCGTGCCACTCTCCTTGCTTTGAACTGCTGTGCATTCCTTGATTAGTTACTCCTTCGTTCCATCCATCCCTGTTCCTGGTTCATCCTACACTGTCCATTAGACCAATGACCTTTCAGGTCCACACCCATCCTGACATCTTCCTTTCAGGTCTACTTGAATTCTGCCCCACAGCCATTTACTGTTGCACATTCCATGGCTTGTACCTGTTTCATTCTAATGCACACTCTGCATGGGCTGCTGGACTATCTCCCTTTCAGGTCTGTGTCCACATTGATGTTTCCCTTTCTGGTAGAACACACTCCTTGCAAATGTTTCCCATTCAGGTTAGCCTGAACCATCTCTGACTACTCCATTCCAGGTTCACTTGAGCATCATCATGCCAGGCCAGAACTCCTTTGGATCATCCTACTGCCTCTGTGCTTCTCCCTGCCTTCTGCCATCTCTCCTATCATCAAAATCGATGTCCAGGTACATTTCTCTAAAAGGCATAGTCAGCATGCTATTTCTCTACTTTTGGCCATTTCTGGTAATTTCTCCCACTTATTTTCTTCTTTCTTTTCCAATCACCATTCTGTCTTTCCTCATACCCTACTCTTCTCCTCACCGGTTTATCACATTACCTTCTTTCCTTTCTCTTATGGTCCACTATCCTCTCCTTTCCAGATTCCTTCTTCTCCAGCCCTTCACCTTTTTCACAGATCATCCCCTAGATGCCTACTTCATACCCCACCCTACCCTCCTGGCTTCACCTATCAGCTCGTGTTCCTTCCCCTTCTTCCCCCTCCCCCCACTTTCTTTGTCTGGCTTCTTCCCTCTTCCTTTCTTCCTTTCCAGTCCTGATGCCAGTCTCGGCCTGAAATGTCAACTGTTTATTCCCCTCCATGGTTGCTGCCTGACTTGCTGAGCTCCTACAGCATTTTATGTGCATTGCTCTAGATTTCCAGCATCCAGAGGATCTTTTGTATTTATGTATTGCATATGTACAAATCTTTTGCTTGGTTATTCTCAGTCATCAGTATGAGTTTCCCCCTTCCTTTGGTAAGCTCATGTAGGCTTAATATGGGGTCTCTCTTTGAAGTAAATTGTCAAAATTGGCAAGCAGTCAGAATTCATGGCTGTAAGTGAATTACGTTTGCCCCAAAACATGATATCAGTTTTGGCAAAGAGTTAATTCACAAATTAAAGTTCCAACCTGACAGTCAGGACATCTGTGTTTCATTTATGAACCCAAGAGTGGCTGTGACCTAAGTATAGCATTTCTGCATCATACAGAAACTAAGACTAAGTAAGGCCCATAATTTATGCAATGAAAACTATGAGGAAAAGGACTATAGGTTATATTTTAAATTAATGAGACAGTTAAGGTGCAAGTTCCTCATTAGGCAGTCCATTTTGAATAATAAAACCCAAATAAGGCTTGCTTTAATTCATTGATTTAAAGGTTGAGCTTAATTACCATTGGCATAAATTTTATGCAGCAAATACTCTTTTGCAAATTTAATTCCAATGCACAATTGACTATCTTAATGTAGCATGAATAAAATGAAAGCTGCTGTGCTGTAAAATATCTTTGCAAGACAAGGTGCCATTTGAACTCTCAGAATTCAGGGGCCCGTTCCTTGCGAAAACCTTCAACTGGTTAACTCTGTGGTTTAGTGTCAAAAGCATGTTCATCTGTGGGTTCTGGAATTCCAGATTTCTACCTACTGCTTGTGACTGGAAATATTGGTTGGGTATAAAAGTAAATTTCATCAGTTATGAGTACTGTAATCCTCATGAGCTTTTGAAGTTAACTGGCGACAAGTGTTTAAGAGATAGAACAGTGAGTGTCTGTGAGGAGAGAAACTAAGGCAATGCCCCAGGTCAAGGCAATTATTTTGTTTCTCTTTCCACAGATGGTGCCTGACCCACTAAGTGTTTCCCATGTTTTGTGTTTTAGCTTTGGAATTGTGTTTTAGCTACCTACGATCATCACATCAATATTGATGAATGTCCGGGATCAGTAACTGGCTGCATAGGAAATACTAAGGATGTTACACTGCCTGGTGAACTAGAAACCATGGTTGACTGCAAATGTTCATGCACTGCTTAAGAACTGAGAAGCTGCCTTCAAATTGGGTGATAGGATGACTCTAAGGTCAAGAGCTGCGCTCTCTCTTGCCATCATAAAGGCAAAGCAAGAGTCCTCACAGAACATTAACAGACACCTCTGTGGTATCAGGGACACACAGCACATGTGGTAAGGTAGACAAACTATAATAGATTACAAGCCCTCTCTGCACCTCAATGAGAGTGACATCTCCCTCCCTGATTGGCTGAATGACATCTATACACAATTTGATGCAATGGATGATGGGACATCGAGAAAAGTCCCTTCTCCCCATGAGGAACAGGCACTCTGTCTAGCTGCAGCCGAGGTGTGGAGGATTTGAGCCACGGTAAACCCACGCAAAGCAGTAGGGTGGACGACATACCTGGTCAGGTGCAGAGAAACTGCATGGCCCAGCTAGAAGAGGTCTTAATATCACTTTGTAACAGTCCACTGTCCCTGTCCCTGCAGGCTTCAAGGCAGCCACCATCATTCTGGTGCCCAAGAGTGCCATGGTAATCGGCCTAAACAATTACTGCCCAGTGGCACTGACTCCAACAATTAAGAAGTGCATCGAGTGTCTGGTAATGGATATTATCTGGATCCCACCTGCCAGCTACACTTCCCAGTTCCATTCCAATATGTCAGTCCGTGGCCTCCTCTGCTGTCACGCTGAGTCCACACTCAGATTGGAGGAACACAGGGTAGCCTCCAACCTGATGGCATGGATGTCAATTTCTCAAACTTCTAGTAATTTCCTCCCTCCCCACTTCACCGTTCTCCATCCCCTTTTCCCTCTCTCACCTTATCTCTTTGTCTGACGATCGCCTCCCTCTGGTGCGGCTCTTCCCTTTTCATTCTTACATGGCTTTCTGCCCTTTCCTATTAGATTTTCCCTTCTCCAGCCCTGTATCTTTTTCACCAATCAACTTCCCAGCTCTTTTTATCACCCCTCCCCCTCCTGGTTTCACCTTTCATCTTATGTTTCTCCTTCCGCTCCCCCCACCTTTTAAATCTACTCCGCATCTTTCTTTCCTCCACTCCTGCCGAAGGGTCTTGGCCCAAGACGTCGGCTGTACTCTTTTCCATAGAGGCTGCCTGGCCTGCTTGAGTTCCTCCAGCATTTTGTGTGTGTCACTTGGGTTTCCAGCATCTTTTCTCTTGTTTGTGTTCCAGCTACAATGGACCCTTTCAAGTTCACCTACCGCTCAAGCAAGTGCATTAATGATGCCATAACCTCGGCCCTCCACTCCGCCCTGTCCCACCTAGAAAATAATGTTCTGTATGCCAGGATATTGGTTACTGACTGCAGCTCAGCGTTTAACATGATCTTCCCTCAGAGGCTTGTAAGTAAACTATCCTCATTGGGACTCGACACCCCTTTCTGTAAGTGGAATTTCTTGATGGGGAGACCCCAGTCAGTCTGAGTTGGCAGCAACATCTCAAGCTCCATCACGCTGAGCACTGGTGCTACCCAGCTCTGTGTGCTCATCCTGCTGCTGACTCAGAACTGCACTGCGAGATCGCACTCAAACTGCATCATCAAATTTGCTGATGATGCTGCAGTGGTTGGCCTCACCAGCAACATTGATGAGTAGGTGTCACCACGTTCGCGTATGCAGAGCAAGACGCTGGAGCGGGTCGATAGTTCACAGACTGTAACATGAACAGAGTTAGAGGGACAAAGAAAACAACAAACATTAGGTCGAACAGGGTCTAAAACTAAAACTCTCAAATGGAAAGTGAAGCCTACACGGCGGCTGAAAGGAATAGGCAAATATAAAACAAATACCGCTTGTTTTCAGAGTCAGTTAACTTGACAGTCCAATTTCTCAGGCAAGGCCAAATGCAAGCAGGCAGCAAAACATTGCTGTGCTTTGCTCAAGTCTCAACAAGCACTATGATGAAAAGAATGGAGTTAAATACCATCACAATGAAATAATAATTAGCAAACATGTGTACGTTAACAAGCGCAATTGCCCTATCGGCTGCACTGCCAAATCTGTGGTCATGACAGTAGGCATGTGGAGAGGAGGTAGAGGGTGTGAGAACATTAGCCTGAGTCTCAATGTGGACAATACAAAAGAGATGATTGTGGACTTCAGGAAGGTGCAGGTCACCCAATCTCTATTATACATCAGTGGCTCTGCCATGGAGAAGGTGGAAAGCACAAATTTCCTTGGCATGCACATAATGGATGATTTCACCTGGAACCACAGCACCACCTCATTAATCAAGAAGGCACAACAGAATCTACACTTTCTGAGGAGACTGAGGCATGCAAAGTCCTCATCAAGAGTGTCTTGTCTGGCTGCATCATCCTGTTGTACAGATGTTGTGGGCATCCTACTGCAAGACCCTACAGAGGATAATAAACACTGTTGAGCAAATCACTGGGGTCTCCCTCCCTCCTATTTGTGACATTTAACAGAAGTATTGTATACAAAGGGCCCAAAGCACTGTTGAAAATCTTTACCACACATCCCACAATCTCTATGACCCACTACCATCAGGAAGGAGGTACAGAAGCTTTAGGACCAGGATTTCCAGACTGGCTTTTCCCTCAGGCTTTGAGACTAATGAATACCCTGCTGAGGTCTCATCATTAGGTTAGCGAGCTGTTTACAGTTCACTGTACTGTTTACTGTTTACCTGTACTGCACACTTAATGCACTTTGAATGATATGTTATTTACTTATTTGTCAGAATAGTTAGTTTTCTGTGCACTATGTGATATATGTTTCATGGCTGCACTTTGGTCTGAAGGATTATTGTTTTATTTGGCTGTCTATAGTCAAATAAATAGTCAGATGACAATAAACTTCAACTTGAACTTGAAATCCAGCATCTGCAGCTGTTCATGTTTTGATAGGCGTGAGTATTTACTAGCTACATATATAAATTAAATATGTTTCTGTGGATGTGTTAAATTTTATCCATATAAAATTATAATCATCTTTGTGAAAATTGTTCTCATTTCCTTCCTCAGTCCTTCATTTCCCTGCTGTCAGAGGAAAACTTATAGACTTCAAGAAAGTATAGTCAGTATGGCAGAAAATAGAATTTAATCCACAGAAGTATGAAGTAATACATTTGGGAAGGTAGAGGAAGGGAAAATCAAATAAATAGGAGATTACTAAGTAGTAGTGTAGTCAACATCCATCAATGCTTCTAGAGCTAGTTCAAGGCAATAAGGTAGTTAGAAAGGCAAAGAGAGGCCAAGAGAGACAACACACATGAGAGGAATATTAAAATCTGAGTCTGAGTACAGTTTACAGTTCTGGTCACCACATTACAAGTAAGATATGTTTCACTGCAGAGGGAAAGAAGACTTTTGGAGATTGTTGCCAGGCATGGAAAACTTGTTTTAGGAAGCGTTGGATAAATTTTGTGTTGTTTTCTTTGAACTGAAGAGGGTGACAAAGTCTTGATTAAAAGTGTATAGAAGGGTCTACTTCTCAGGAGTGACAGGTCAATAAGCAAGAGCTAGAGGACTGGCAGGTGGATTAGAAGGGAGATGAGAAAAATCATTTTCAGGCAGAGGTCGATAAGGATCTGTGTCATATTTTGCAATGGTTCTAATATAACTCCATATTTGAAAATAAGACAATTGGTACCAACTCCTTCTCTACCTTTCTGTTTGCCTAAATGCACGAACATGTCCATTGGTAAACATAATGCCCTCACCTCTGTACTTTACGCACAAATTACTTTCCATTGGGATTTTTCCAGTAAGCCTGTGAACTCAGCAACTCTGTCATTCTCCATGCTCACCAAGATAAACACAACAACAATCATTATTTTGCTTGATGCTTTGAATCTTCATTAATGACTTTTCCTTTCTGGTAGTCCCTTGGAACCTTTGAGGGCCCTCATCATCCAGGACATGCCCTGTACGTCCTGGTAGCCCCTGGGGCAAGCCCTATTCCCATGACTACCATCATGGCAGAGGTATAGGCGCCTGAAGCACACACTCAAAGTTTTAGGGACAGCTTATTCTCCTCCATCATCAGATTTCTGAATGAGCCATGAGCCTACAAACATGACCTCCACTGTTCCTCTTTTGCACAACCATTTATTTAATTTTTATTGTAAATTATAGTAATCTGTTTTATGTCTTGCACTGCATGACTGCCACAAAAACAGTAAATTTCACAACATTCACTCAATGCCCACTTTATTAGGTATCTCCTGAGGTTACTGTCAGAGAGCCGGTTTTACCTAAGCACCATGAATCAGCAGAGTATGCATATAATTGGGACACCTGAAGGATGTCTAGCCTCTGGTTGGATGTTACCACAGCTGGTAGAGCTTTCTCCTTTCACTCAAACTCTTTAGCTAAATGCTTCTATTAGGCAACTTAATGAAAGAAGCAACACATTGCAGTCTGATTTGCCATTGTGATTATTATGCAGGAAATGCCATCTACTATTTGAAGTATATGATGAAAATTGACAAAGACAGAATCCAACTGGTGAAAATATTGCTTTTTGTTTTTCTTGGAGGGTATAAGATTACATGAAAAATAAATTTAGGCAAGCAAAAATAGGTTTTCGTATCATGATTAAAAGTTGTTATTGCGGATTAACCTCCAAGTGAAGAAATTTCTCCTGGTCTTTATTCTGAATGGCTAACCCCTTAGTTTTGAGACGGTGACCCCTGGTTCCAGATATCATAGCCAAATGAAACATCAACTAACATAGAAGGTAGAAATCTACAATGCATTACATGCCCTTTGGCCCACAATGTTGTGCCAACCATGTAACCTACTCTAGACACCGCCTAGAATTTCCCTACTGCAGAGCCATCTATTTTTCTAAGCTCCATGTAGCTATCTAAGAGTCTCTTAAAAGACCCTATTGTATCTGCCTCTACCACTATCGCTACAGTGCATTCCATGCACCCACCACTCTCTGTGTGAAAAACTTACCCCTGACTTCCCCCTTGTACCTACTTCCAAGCACCTTAAAACTATGCCTCCTCATGTCAGCCATTTCAGCTCTGGGAAAAAGCATCTGGTTATCCACACGATCAATGCCTCTCATCAGGTCACCTCTCATCCTCCATCACTCCAAGGAGAAAAGGACAAGTTCACTCAACCTATTCTCCTAAGGCACACTCTCCAATCCAGGCAATATCTTTGTAAATCTCCTCAGCACTCTAATTTTTTTCTCTTTGTTTCCTTTGCTTTTGCAACCTTCCAGTTTGTTGTAGGTAGTTCTCTTTACATGGTCAATGTTATAATGAAAAACATTTTCCAGGAGAATGATAACCAGATTGTAGTTATTTATAATCTGCTACGATCTTTATCTACAAAGTACTCTGCAATGTATCAGTCAATAATCCAACAAGTCAGTTCCATCCCACGTTAAAAAAAGCCATGATTCTGCTGCACCTGGGGTTAATGTTGTTGCGTGTCATAGAAAAGACTGTCTACATGCAAAGATACACAAAAGACTTTCTTCAGCGATATTTCACCATTATAGAGAACAGAGATCACAGAGCAAGTACAGTCAGGAGAGATCTGAGGAGTTTGTAACCGAGATGGTCAGTCCAGAAGATGGGTGGAGAGGGATTTTGAATATTGAAAGCCCCAGTTAGAATGGGCATAGTGAGCTTGTTTCCTATAGTGGAGGAGTCTACGACTAGAAGGGACAGCCTCAGAATAGAAGGATGTCCCATTAGATCAGAGATGAGGAGGAATTTCTTTAGTCAGAAAGTGGTGAAGAGACAGCTGTAGAGGCTTTGTCATTGGTATATTTAAACTGGAGATCAACAGGTACTTGATTAGTAAGGATGTCAAAGGTTACAGGGAGAATGCAGGAAATGAGGTTGAGAGGGATAATAAATCAGCCACAATGGTAATGGCTGGCCGACTCAATGGGCTAAATGGCCTAATTCTACTCCTATGTCTTATGGTCTTGTGGGGGAAATGAAAAGTGGGTCAGCTAATTGGTGGATGTTGTATGGTAGGTTTGAGGAGATGATGGGGCACAAGGTAGAAAGTTGCAGATAGAAACTCTCCGTTTATTTTTCTTGACAGCAAGTTGATGAAGTCAACATTATTTATATTTAATGAAAACAATGATAAAGTATCCTGAAACCTTCCATAAAATGAGCTAAACTGCTCACAAAGTTCAATTCCAATTTTTTTGTATTTATTTGAGAGAAGCAAAAATATACAAAGTCTTTTGACTACAGATTAATCTCTCCAAAACAAATTTTGTAAATGGATTTCATTTGTTTACCTAATCTTAACCATTGTAAACTTTCTACAGCTGAATCCTTTAAGTTTTCTTCCTTGGGTAAATTGCCGACTGCCAATTGTAAAACAAATAAGTTTTCACTTATCAAAGGGCCAACAAATGTTTGATATAACAAAGACCAAATCTACAACTGTCATTTCATTTAGGAAACAAATTGTCTTCTTCATTAAACCAGATTTCTCAACACTTTCAGTTGTTACATTTAACATGAAAAAAATGATATATCTGCAAACTTTGTTCTTTACTGATGATCTTGGGTTTTAAACTTTCAACAAGAAGGTAAAAGATCATAACTCAAACAGATCTTTATGATTCAATTTCTCCTGTATTTATCAACTGACCTCATTAAGTAAAATAAGTGAAACAAGATGTGATTCAGTGTCTGTGCAATGATATTATTTCAGTGTAGCTCAGGACAGAATGTACCTCTTCAATTCTCATTGACTTGCAGAGATATGTTGAATTTTAGAAGTGATTATTTTTTGAAAATCTTTTGTCAAGTATTTACTACTGAAGCAAAAGCCATAAGTATCACGTGCAGGACAGTATTGAGATAGAGAAATTGTAATAGAATCCCAGGATCCAGACAAAGCAATCAGCTTTAGGACCATCTTGCTAAAAAGCAGTGAATATACTGTGCTGCCTTTTCAAGATTTAAAAAATATGCAAGAAAATAATTTAGAATGTTGCATGAAGAGATAAGGTATAAATGGTACCCATCCCAGATGCAAGTGATCCAAGAGCAAATTACTGCTGATGTTGAAAATGCAAAATGAGCACAGAAACCATCTGAAGTACCAATGACTTCAGGCAGCAGCTGTAGAGGGAGAAAAGCTGAGATAAGTTCTCAGGCTAAAGGAACCTTAAAGGAACCGTTATTTTATTCAGAGATCACAGATTGTACATGTCACCATAAAATTACAGATTATCTATACGCCCTCAAGTAGAGTGACAATTATCTTTACAGATTACTCTGCATTTTTCCTTTAAAAGAAATTTAGTGAAGCTGCTTTAACAACACTTACAAATTTGTAGTTTTACTGATTAACTGGGTTTTATATCCTCCATGACCTTACTAACTCACTTCTACTGTTCCTGGAGATGCACCAGAAGTTAATGTATCCTCCATCCTGGACTCCTTGAAGGTACCTCTTTCCCGACTCTAGTTAAGACATCGGAAATCTGAACTACAAGCAGAAAATACTGGAAACACTCAGTAACTGAGGGGGCATCCATTGAAAAAGAAACAGAATTACCATTTCAGGAGAAAAGAACCTCTATTGGAGTTGGGAAAGGGTAATTTTAAAAAGGTAGATTTCCTTTACAGAAAATGAGGCAGGGGTAATGGTTCAGATAAAGGGAATCTGCAAAAAGGTTGTCATGGAAATGAACTGTAAGGATCATCTGGTCAAATAGGTCAACAGCGGCAGTCAGATGGGATTGGGCTGTGGGAAATGTTCAGCAGGTCTGGCTGTACCACTGGCAAGAGTTAAAATGAAAATAAATATCATAGTTGGATGACAGAGGGTAGGAGGAAGGGGTGAATGAACAGGAAGAGAGAAGGGAGTAAATTGGGAGAGATTTCTGAGACAAGTGTCCCACAGAAAATCTGAAAGCCCATTCTTAATAGTAAGATGTAATCTCCCCTGTATGTTTGTTTCTTCCATGTCTCTTTAATGGTACACACTGATCTCCCAAATTCTGTACCTGAGGCTGGATTATAATAAGGTTTTAAGTTCTTTAAACAGAAAGTGCTGAAACCGAAAACTGTTAACATGCCTGGAAAAGGTGATGTATCAGACAAATGGATCTGAGTTCCCCATTGTGCACTGAGTGGTGGTGCATGGTTTCAAGTGCTTTATCTCAATCCACTTTGTTGGTCACTTCACTCTGTGAGGATGCTGGCAAGGTTCTGTGCTTCTGATTTCATCCTATCTATATCAAAATCTTCCGACTGAAGTTTCTCTCTTACTCTGCTTTATGGTTTTTTGGATATATCTGCTTGATGATCCCCATTAGACCAACCTGGATTAACGGGCGGCCTGTAGCCTCTGTGATAGAAAAGACATATTCTTACCAGCTGAGATTTTCCATTATTGTCACTAGCAATATATATAGTGTTTACACTTCACCTTTCATGCAACTCAGCTTAATACTCTGAAATGATACAGTCTTTCTCCAGATGAATTATACTCAGGGGCCACTTTATTAGGTATACTCATTAATGCAAATTTCTAATCAGCCAATCATATGGCAGCAACTCAATGCATTGAAGCATGCAGGCATGGTCAAGAGCTTCAGTTGTTGTTCATAACAAACATCAGAACAGGAAAGAAATGTGATCTAAGTGACTGACCGTGGAATGCTTGTTGATGCAAGATGGGGTGGTTTGAGTATCTCAGAAACTGCAGACTTTTACACACAATAGTCTCTAGAGGTTACAGAGAATTATGCAAATTAACAAAAAAAATCCTGTGAGTGGCAGTTCTGTGGGTGGAAACACCTTGTAAATGAGCGAATGCAGAGGAGAATGGCCAGACTTGGTTC
This sequence comes from Hypanus sabinus, assembly GCF_030144855.1. Classification (NCBI taxonomy): domain Eukaryota; kingdom Metazoa; phylum Chordata; class Chondrichthyes; order Myliobatiformes; family Dasyatidae; genus Hypanus; species Hypanus sabinus. The sequence continues at coordinate 38,929,719 of NC_082716.1, read as the reverse complement.
AAGTTGACAGGAGGGCAACTGTAACTCAAATAACCACACCTTACAACAGTGGTGTGCAGAAGAACATCTCTGAATATACAAGGTGTTTTTCACTACCTTGATGTGGACAGGCTATAGCAACATAAGACTATGAACATACACTCAGTGGCCACTTTACTAAGTAAGGAGGGTCCTAATGAAGTGGCCACCACATGTATTTCACTACTCTGAACTAGCATACTTGTGATAGTTGACCTTTGTTACAGCATTTTTCCTACCACTTTCCACCCTCTCTGTCTAACACAAGACATTCAGACTTACTATTACAGCTCATACCTTTGCTACATACTGCTGTTTGTCCTGATACAGCAGTGTGCAACATCTAAAGTTCCTCAATATCTTCAAAAGCCAGCTCCATCAGTGTGGTTATTTTGTGCACTTTCTGCAGTTGAACTTGTGGACCACAGCATTCACCAAAGCTTCTTATAAAGCAGGATCAAATGATCGTCATCTTTCAAGGTTTGTACTCAGAGATCTAAACTCAAGATTCATTAATTCAATTCCGCTTGATGAGGCTACTGTGACTTATCTGAATATTCAGACTCTATCCGCTACTAGGAGTATATATAATACTCCCTTGATGTATAAAATGATGTTGTTACTTCAGGTAATGTTTCTCCATCTTATTCTCATTGCCAGTGCAAGTCAATGTGGGTCCTTGTGTGTTCCCAGTCCGCACTGAAGTGAAATGTAAAACGTGCAAAGTAATAGCAGGAAGCACGAAGAATTTTAAATAACAAGTCTGGTTTATTCAGCGTCTCTCTCAGACTGTGCATGATGATACCCACGTGATAAAATATGTCAGAGAGTAAAGTCATGCCTGTTTATGTATACTACACACAGGAGGTCGTTTCCATACCTGTTGCCATGTCCTGAAATCCACTTGTTTAGAAGACTGATTATGAAGAATATTTTAAAAATCCATCCCAAGAATGTTATTAAGTGGCTCGAATCTCTCAGCAGCTCTTGAGTAAATCTAACAAAGCTTTTGTGTTAACAAGAAAAGTTGAAAATCTTTATGTCAACAGGAATGCTTATCTGTCACATAACACACAGACCACACTTAAACCTCATTCAAACAAAGCCAGCAGAGCTTGTATATTATTTTATTTGAACAAGCTGGCAACATTTTGGATCCTTTTGGTGCTTGGTTCTCTGTTCTAATTTATCTCTCTTCCACTAAACTGCATGCCTTCGTGCGTATTATTACTTTGCTGTGCTGTGTCTTCTCTAATTTATGGAGCTCCGATCCAGACCGTTTTTGTCAAAGTCTTTGACAGGACACAGTGGGTGAATTTTCTGTAGTTGCACTGTGCAATATCATGGAGGTAAAACTACAATATAAGTAACATGTCATGGGTAATCCCTTTTCAAAGACATTTCCCTGGTGGGATAAATGTGCATCACACTTACCTCATCGATCACAACAACATTGTCAGAAAAAATGTGGTACTTGTTATCTCTCAGATTGTTCGAATTGCAGTTATTTCATTAATCTCATATTGAGATCAACTAAAATTTGGAAAATATATATCTACTGTAGCTACGTTATCTGCTTATTTCCTAAACCACTTGCTATAAAACTAACCTATCAGCCACTTGCACCACCAAGTTGTTGAAAGGAGTAATTAGTCTAGAAGACATGGTTTATTCAAAGAATGTCCTCCTGCCATTTTCAAAAGACTTAACATGTCAGAGTTCTGACCCAGGAATCTCTGTATAGATCAAAAAAAGGTTGATACTTGTTAAAGTAAAGCCTGAATCTTACATGGGGTTTCTGTCCTTCTGGTGAATTTGGCTTGTCTTATTTCAGCAATCAATTGATGCTCTTATGGGAAAATGTCTCAAAGTGTTTGACACTAATATAAGTCAGATGGTAATGGGATATCTGACCAAAGCTTGGGCAAAGACATAAGTGCAAGGGGCATTTGAAAAGAAATTGAGATAGAATTTTCTAGGATTCAGCATTTGGTTAAAGAAGTGGGTCTTTTATTGAGGTGTTACTTGTGGCACAGGCCCAGAAATTCCTTTTTCTTTCAAAAGGTGTATTGAACTGGTGAAACAATAAATGTCCTACCTCTGCTTCTGCCTGACTCGCAGGAACAATATTAAAGCACGTGAAGGACAAGGCATCGTGTACGATCCAAATGTGCAAACACACAAGAAAGTTTTCTCTCCACCGTGGTGGCATCTGTGGAGGAATGCAGCCTGGTTGCAGAGTGCGTAGAGGCTGATGACAAATGCCCATGGAGTATGAGGTAGGTACAAGGACAGTTAGACTTTGAGATGGGATTATGAGGCCTGCTTTAGAACAAACTGCATTCATCATCTTGAGTGCCACAAATGTTCAAATAAATATTATGCAAGTGGTGCTTGAATGTTTAATTTCTCATCAAGGCCTCCATGCAAATATGCATTATATGCATAACCCATAACACTACAAGACATAGGAGCAGAATTAGGTCATTCAGCCCATTTGGAGTCTGCTAATTTATTATCCCTCTTAAATCCATTCTCCTACTTTCTCCCCGTAACCTATGACTCCCTAACTAATCAAGAACATATCAACCTTTGCTTTAAATATACCCAATGACTTGGCCTCCTGAATTGACTGTGGCCATGAATTCCACAGATTCACTAGCCACTGGCTAAAGAAATTCCTCCTCATCTATGCTCTAAATGGATGTCCCTCTATTCTGAAGCTGTGCGCTCTGGTCCTAGACATACCCACTATTGGAAACATTCTCTCCACATCCACTCTATCTAGGCCTTTCAATATTTGATAAGCTTCAATGAGATTCCCCCCTCATTCTTCTAAACTCAAGTTCAGGTCCAGAGCCATCAAATGCTCCTCATAACAAATCAGTTCACAATTAGTAAAAAAATTCAAACTATACACAAAAACCTAGGAGTTTGTACATAGCAATCACAAAAATTTCAATGTGGTTCTTTTGACGTGTTTCATGATTTAACTTTATTGATTCCAGCTTTACTGAAGATTGTAAGTCAAAGAGGAAATGCTGAGATTATGTGCATCAGATTCCACATTTATTCAGAATATTATATTCTGAAAGACTTATTCAAAAAAGAAACAAAATAAATTGTACAAGAAGATTGAGTACCTGAAGAATCGTCACTAGATATAAGTCCCCAAAATTGTTAAATGATTGCATTTCAACAAATAACAGAGCCCTCACCATATGGCTCACAACACCAAACATACCCTCTGCTTCTGTCCAGCCACAATTTTCTTGAGTCACGTGATGTGGTCCCGTCACATAGGTGGCTACTTTCAGCCTGACATCTCAGATACCTTGGCCCTAACACAATTAGGGTGAAATAAAAGAGAATGTTGGACATACTCAGCAGATCATCCAGCACTGTGAATAGTAAAATAGTATTAAAGTTGCAGGTAGATGAAAGGTCTTTGATTTATGATGTTCATTCTTGTTTCTTTCTCCACAGATAATGCCTGACTTGCTAAGTATTTCCAGTACTTTCTGTTTCTATTGCAGAATCAAGTTCAAGCTTAATGGTCATTCAACCATACTGCTCAACAAAACTACATTCTTCTTGGGTCAAGGTGCAAATCAAAGTCCATAGAGTCACACACAGCACATGTAGTTACAATAGCACATAGAATTACAAAACTAATATTAGGACAAGTCCCTGAGTGGCAAGGTCTGAAGACTAATGGCATATGGGATGTTGTCCTGAAGCCATGTTTCTGCAAGAATAAGCACATAGCAGTTCTTCACCTTGCTCTGGGTCAGCCGCAGTTGAAGGCAATTCAGCTTGTCTTCCAGGGAGTGAATACTGGAGAGCAGCTCTGGTAGGGGAGGGGGGGGCAGCCCAGGTGCCAGTATGCCCACCAAGCCTTTATCCACTCCCATACCGCCTCCAGTGCCTCCTCCCCGGTTGAATGAGGGCCTGGTCCACACAACAAATGAGGCCACATATGTCCCACACCATTGGCTCATTGGCTAATGATCTGATGAACCAGGCTTGTAGTATTTTCTATTACCAATGTACACCAGCACTTTGAGTCACAATAATACGTTTAAGATATACAGTTACACCATTTGTTGGATCCAGAGAGGCCATTGCAACCAACTGTGCAACCATCTGACTGGAAGATTTCTGCAGTTTATTTTATTCCTTTTCATTTATTATGATAATTTGGTTAGATTGAACTTGTGGATGACAAGAAATCTGGAGATATTTTGCTTTGGTGGTTGGATACTTGCGTTGCAGTTCTACAGGACCACCTCAGAATCCTGTCCGTGATGACGGAGGCTGAAGCATCGGGGTAAATGAAACAATAATTTATCTCAATGTATTCCAAACTATAGCACCCATGAATTCTACCTAAGCCATCATTGAAAAGGAGTGCCTTATTACTGTATTGTTATCTAAGTTAAACCAATCATTGTAAGATGTACTGACATGGTGGTTTCACTTACTGCCACTAAGGTACCATGTGCGGATGAACATAATATGGGCTTTCTGTTTATTTATTTAACATGGAAACACTGAGCTTCTAAAACCTGGAAATAATTTCAGCCTAAATGGTTTCACTCACAGGTATTGTTTGACTAGAGATAGAAAATTGTAACTTGAGAGCTTATTTCTCTTTGTGGTTGGCTCGATGCATTGCGATACTCTTCTGACCTGTTACCATCTGGTCTCATATATGCTCATCCAAAGCACATGAGAGTTCATTATGCAGCCAATGCAAAGCAGTTGGTAATTTTCCTCAAATTCAGCACGCACATTCATTCTGTCAAAGAGCGCTGCATTTTTACATGGGAATATGTCTCTCTTCATCAGGATAACATTTTAATTTGAGACTGTACAGTTAGACCGAGAAATGTAAGTTATCTGTGTGCAATAATAGCAAGTAAAACTTCTGGCTGAGCCAAACTTCACTGACATTCACTGGCTAACATGGTCTAGAAAGGGTCAGAGCCCATATCTCTCAAATTCTCTGCTTGATTACTGTTTCGTTCTGTGTTTTCTTTATTACTTCTGAAATGGAAATCCATTCCAGATGTGTGCTGTGATCACTCCAGCAAGGTCACAGCCAAGTTGGGGTGCTCTGTTTGACCCCTTCTGACCCTTTGGATGTCCTGGAGGGGAGGCCCCTTTTCCCTTGCTGCCTGAGCAAAACAGCAGCTGTCATGACAGATTAATTCTACCCTTTGCCTTTCTGACTGGTTTTAAATTTTATTGAGCAGGCCCTGACACCTGGTTTAGTTTTATGAGGAATAGTCTGAGTAATCAAGGCTACCCGAACCTGTCAATAGAAACTGTCCCAGACATCACGGCAGGGATGTGACGCCATGTTGCAAGTTTCCTTCAGCCTCCTCACAAAGATGTAGACTTTCTATTAAGGAGTAGAGGGACTCACATTTGAATAAAATACTTTTAGACAAATAGATCAGAGCAAGATTATTAATAAGGGATCTGCTATCAATTTTTTTTGGCTGAAAACTTCACCAACACAGTACTTGGTAAAATAATTAATACCTAAAAATAGTTTAATTTGGGGCAGAATGTATAAATGTGCATAGTCTGCAGTAATTTAGATAACTTTGTAATTCTGCTTTGGTCTATTTTGCTGAGTATCAACAGGTGGTAAAAACTGTTGTAGTGCCTTTGTGTGCTGCAGGGCAAACATTGGCAATACATCTCTGTAGTGCTTTGTTTTCAAATGACTATTTGAAACTTAGTCAGGAGTCATAGTTCGGGCACTTATGCAAGTAGAAAACTCAATAGGATAGAAATGTGTTCATGTTGCAAAGCACACACTAAAATGTCAATACCTGTGCAATCTGCTTTTGATTGTCCAATGAAGTTTATGCAAAAAATTTGTAGGTATCCTTTATAAAGATTTTTGATAAGTAAATTAATAGCATTCATGCATTTTTCACATTAAGACACAATAGCGGAGTATTTTTTAAGAGTCCTGTACTCTCGTTCTGGGTTTCGCAACCGAGGGTCCGCAGACCCCTTGGTTAGAGGTAAGGGCCCAAGGCATAAAAAGGGTTTCCAACCCCTGCTCTAGTTGAATTTAATAGTTATTGACTGAAGTCCTCAACACAAGTGTTTAAGAGGAAATGCTTACTGCATGCTCCTACTACCGGGAATTATGTCCAACTTGTGGGTCATTCTGAACAACCATGTTGACACAGACAATGGTGCACCACATTTAGACCATAACCATAAGACCATTTGACACTTGGAGCATTACTGGGCCATTCAAGTCTGCTCCACCATTCCATCATGGCTAATGTATTATCCTCCTCAACCCCATTCTTCTGCCTTCTCCCCATAACCTATGATGCCCTTTCTAATCAAGAACCTAACAACCTTTATGCTAAATATATCCAATGAATTGGCTTCCACAGCCATCTGTGGTAATGAATTTCCACAGGTTCTCCACCCTCTAGCTAAAGAAATTCCTCTTTATCTCTGTTCTAAAAGGAACTTCCCTCTATTGAGGATTTACTCTCTAATCTACATGCACCCACTATTGGAAACATTCTATTCACAGCTATCTAGGCCTTTCAATGTTCAATATGTTTCAATGACATCCCCCTCATTCTTCCAGCGAGTACAGGCCCAGAGCCATCAAACATTCCTCATATGTTAACCCTTTCATTTCCGGAATCATTCTCATGGATTTCGCCTGAACGCTCTCCAATGCCAGCACTTCTTTTCTTAGATATGGAGCTCAGAACTGCTCACAATACTCCAAGTGCAGTCTGACCATGCCTTGTAAAGCCTCAGCATTACATCCTTGCTTCTATATTCGAATCCTTTGGAAATGCATGCTAACATTGCATTTGCCTTCCTTGCCACAACTCGACTTGCAGCTTAATCCTTAGAGAATCATGCACGAGGACTTCACAAGATCACAAGATGTAATACTTTCTAGTTTTTGGCATTATATTTTATCTGATTTCTGTCTATCCACTTAAAGTCTATCATTATCCACTTTTTTTAACCAAAAAAAAATAAAGGCGTAATAAAATATATCATTTTTTTTTGTTTTGATCCCAGAAGATGAAGTACTAAAACCAGAAGAGGGCCTGAGGCTTCAATGAAATAACATCTTATTGAGTTCAAGTTTTGATAAGAAGAGCATGAGTCCATAACGAAATGTATTTGTGATGATATTCAATGTACTTTTATTACTTCTTAGACCTTTGGAGTTTATAGCATATACAATTCAGTACATACTGTATGTTATACAAGATAATTGGTAAGTTGGAAAGTAGGATAGTATTGATGACATTTCTAAACTGAAGTACCTAGTTATTAAAACACACTAGAGAAAAACTAAAACTTTGGGTTAGAAAGATTCAGAGTTAAAAATAAAACAATTGGAAGAGGTCAAGATATTCTAAACATGGATCTAATTGATAGGATGAATTAACTACACAAAATAACTCTTTTAATAACTTTTTCTTCAGTTCAAAATTGATGACTAAAATTTCTGGCTACTATACTTTAAATCAGCTGTTGCTATTATGAACAAGGTGCTTTATCTTTGATTAGCACTGACAATGAATTATATTTATTTTGTGCATTTACATAAAAAGCCGTATGCTTGGATGCAAGGTTTTATTATATGAATAGATGGTCCAAGGACTAATACAATGCAGAGAAAGTGGAAAAAAATTACCTCTCAGAGGATAGTGTTTAATAAAAAAAAGGTTTTATTCTAACTTACCTTTTAAAATATATCTTCTCAAACAAACCGTCTCTTGGCCTCTGCTTGCCATTATTAGAAATAATTTGTAAAATGTTTTGTTTTGTGACTGCGTTCTATGGCTTCCCTCCGACAGTGCGGCCAAATTAGAAACCTTGTCACACAGAGAACTGCAAACTTATTTTTCATGACTTGGCACATCACAACAAATGCCAATCCACTATCTGTTTTTAGAGAGCAACATTTAATATCCTCTTTGCTGCTGAATTCCTTTATAGTAAAGGCCCTTTATCCTCAGAGATTAGAATGTAAAACTGTAAACCTGTCAGCTATCCAAAGGCTGATGTTCATATAGGACTATCTTTAAATTTCTCCAATATATGAGGACAACATATTTTGAAATGCTCCAGCCTGCAGCAGAAGTGTAGGGAGAATATCCTGATTAACTTATTTAAGGGTATTTTTTTGGCAGAAAGCATAGTTATCTGGACAGCTGGCAAGAAAATAATTTCCCATTTTAAGAGTGAAATCAATTCCTTTAAGAAAACCAACTTTAACAGGAACAATAAACAATCACTAAGTTTAACATTCTTCTGTTATTCTTCTTGTCCTACCTTCATGGTCAAATATTGACTTACACTGTCAGAAAATTGACTTGGTTTTATGTGACCTTCAATTTTTAAAATAGCCTTTGTACTTCACACAAAATTCTGGAGAAACTCAACAGAATAGACAATAAACTCTACAGGAACTCAACAATGAATAAACAGTCAATGTTTCAGGCCAAGACTCTTCTTCAGGACTGGAAAGGAAGGGGGAAGATGCTAGAATAAGAAGATTGGTGTGGGAAGAAGGACAAGGAGAAGGTAATAGATGAAGCAGGTGGATGGGCGAGGGGAGTTGAAGTAAGAAGTTGGAAGATGATAAGAGGAAAAACCAAAGGGCTAGCTCCACTTACCCTTGCCAACCCTCAATGAGTACGACCACAGTCCCAACAACATGGATAAAATCTCAATTCCTGAAGCTGCTCAATTTCACATCTTAAGGTGAAAGCTATCAAGACACCCCACTTGATTCTTCTGCTGAGTTTCACCAGTTTCTTGGCAGATACACTACCCATGTACATAAGACCACAAGACATAGGAGCAGAATTAAGCCATTCAGCCCATCAAGTTGGCTCCACCATTTCATCATCGCTGATCCCAGATCTACTCAACCCCATACACCTGCTTTCTCACCATATCCTTTGATGCCCTGACTGATCAGGAAACTATCAACTTCCGCCTTAAATATACCCACGGACTTGGCCTCCACCGCAGTCTGTGGCAGAGCATTCCACAGATGTACTACACTCTGGCTAAAAAAAATCCTCCTTCTCTCTGTTCTAAAAGGTCGCCCTTCAATTTTGAGGCTGTGCTCTCTAGTTCTGGATACCCCCACCACAGGAAACATCCTCTCCAGATCCACCCTTTCCAGTCCTTTCAACATTCGGTAAGTTTCGATGAGATCCCCCTACCTTCTTCTAAATACTAGTAAGCATAGGTCTAAAGCTGCCAAATTCTCTTTATATGTTAACCTCTTCATTCCCAGAATCATCCTCGTGAACCTCCTCTGGACTCTCTACAATGACAACAAATCCTTTCTGAGATATGGGGCCCAAAACTGTACTCCAAGTGTGGCCTGTCTAGTGTCTTAAAAAGCTTCAGCATTATCTCCTTACTTTTATATTCTATTCCCCTTTAAATAAATGCCAACATTGCACTTGTCTTCTTTACTATGGACTCAACCTGTAAATTAATCTCCAGAAGTCTTAGATAAGTCCCTTTGCACCTTAGATATTTGAACCTTTTCCCCATTTAGACAATAGACATTTAGACTATTGTTCTTTTTACCAAAATGTATTATCATACATTTCCCAACACTGTATTCCATCTGCCACTTTTTACCCATTCTTCCAATTTGTCTAAGTCCTGTCGCAATCACATTGCTTCCTCGGTACTCCTACCCCTTCACCTATCTTTGCATTATCCATAAACTTTGCCATAAAGCCATCAATTCCATTATCTAAATCATTGACAAACAATGTGAAAAGTAGCGATTCCAATACTGATCCCTGAGGCGCACCACAAATCACTGGCAACCAACCAGAAAACGCCCCTTTGATTCTCACTCATTGCCTCTTGCCTGTCAGCCATTCCACTATCCATGCCAGTATCTTCCCTGTAACGTCATAGGATTTTATCTTGTTAAACAGCTCCACGAGTGGCACATTATCAAGCATGTTCTGAAAGTCCAAGTAAATGACATCCACTGCCTCTCCTTCGTCCACCCTGCTTGTTACTTCGTCGAAGAACTCTAACAGATTTGTCAGGCAAGATTTCCCTTTTCAGAAACCATGTGGACGGACTTATTTTATCATTAGTCTCCAAGTACCTTGAAACCTCAAACTTAATAATAGACTCTTACACTTTCCCAGCCACTGAGGTTAGGCTAACGGACCTATAATTTCCTTTCTTTTGCCCTCCACCCTTGTTAAAGACTGGAGTGGCATTTGTAAGCTTCCAGTTCTCCGGGACCTTGCCAGAATTAAGTGATTCTTGAAAGATCATGACCAATGCATTCGTTATCTCTTCAGCAATCTCTCTCAGGACTCTGGGATTTAGTCCATGACCTTAAGACCTTTGAGTTTGCCTTGCACTTTTTCCATTATAATAGCAATGGTACTCACTTTATAATAGCAATAGCACTCGCTTCTTCTCCCTGACACACACGGACCTCTGGGACACTGCTAGTGTCTTCCACAGTGAAGACAGATGCAAAGTACCCATTCATTTCATCTGTCATTTCATTGTACCCCATCACTACCTCACCAGCTTCTTTTTCCAGTGGCCCAATATTAACTCTCACTTCACTTTTACTCTCTATATAACTGAAAAAACTTCTGGTATCCTGCTTTATATTACTGGCTAGTCAGCCCTCATATTTCATCTTTTCCCTTGTACTGCAGTTTTTTTAGTAGCTTTTTGTTGTATTTTAAAAGCTTTCCAATCATCCAATTTCCCACTCACTTTTGCAATCTTATATGCCCTTTCCTTGGCTTTTATGCAGTCCTTAACTTCCCTTGTCAGCCTTGATGCCTACCCCTGCCATTTTAGTACTTCTTCCTCTGTGGGACAAATCCAGCCTGCAGCTTGTGAACTATTCACAGAAACCAGCCATTTCTGTTCTGCCATCATCCCTGCCAGTATCCTCCTCCAATCCACCTGGGCAAGCTCCTCTCTCATGTCTCCGTAATTCCCTTTCTTCCATTGTGATGCTGGTACATGCACGTTATGCTTCCCCCTCTCAAATTGCAGTATGAATTCAATCACATTATGATCACTGCCTCCTATAGGTTCCTTTACATCAAGATTCCTAATAAGATCTGGGTTATTACACAATACCCAATCTAAGATAGCCTTTCCCCGAGTAGGATCAAGCACAAGCTGCTCTAAAAAGCATCTCATGGGCATTCAGCAAATTCCCTCTCTTGCAATTCGATACCAACCTGACTTTCCCAAACCCCCTGCATATTGAAGTCCCATAAAGTACATGAACAGCACTATTATCAGCACAATGTACCTTATGCCCAACGAGTGGACCTAGGTTGGGTCAGAGTGGGTGAATTCTGTCTCAACGTTGCTCATCAGCCTACTGTCAGCACATTCAAAACTAAAGTCCTGGAAAACAGATGCCCAAGTCATTTCAGACCCTGTAAGAGTAGAATTTGTACAATATTTGCTCAACCAGATTTAGACATTCTGGTTTTCTGTCGCTCAGAAGATGGTTATATACTGACACATTCCATAGAAGATGAAGTGTTCCTTCAAATCACGAACAAAGAATTTAGCAGAGACAAGTCAAACTGTTGCAACACTCACAAAATGCTGGAGGAACTCAGAAGGCCAGGCAGCATCTATGGAAAAGAGTACAGTCAACATTTTGGGCTAAAACCCTTCAGCAAGACTCAGCAGGAATTCCAGCATCTGCAGATCTTTTCTTGTTTGAAGTCAAACAGTTGTGTAGATTCCCTTCCTTTCTGCTCTTTGTGACAATTCCTCCCATACTATAGAGCACAGACCCTTAATTAACTCATGTGACCCAGTCCCACACTGAGAAGGAAACCAGAAATGAAAAATCATTATATGGAGTTCACGGAGAGACTCTTCAGGAACAACCATGCTGACTTAGCACCCTCAGTACATCACGACAAAGTAAGCTGGTATTTGCCCAGCTTCAGTGTTTACCATCCCCGGAAAGCTGCACAAATATGGGTTGCCTTTGTTTCAAGTGCACAGTTCAAAGGCATATCACTGAACAATGTGCTCTTGTGGAGTCCAGACAATAATAAGTCTGCTCGTGGTCCTCATGCACTTCAGAAATGACTCCGTCACAGTGATGGCACGCATAAAACAATTGGTCCACAGCTTTCCAATGAGAGAGTATCATCAAGACTATCTCAGTGACTCGTGACTACCAACTGGACAACAAAACTTTGCATGAGAGTACTTGGCAACTGTCCCTCACTCACTGCAGCAATCTATAGCCTCAAGAGGACAGCTATCGAGGGAGAGAAAGAATTCAGGACTGAAGCATGGAGGTAATTAGAAAGACATATCTATGTTGATGACCGTCTTAAATCATTTTCTTCTGCAGAGGAAGCAATCTGCTAGCTGAAAGCAGCGCAAGATATATTCACACAGTCTAATCACAGACTGTATAAGATCACATCCAACAGTGCTGAAGTCATGCAAAGTTTCCCATTTGAAGATCTGGCCAAAGGTCTATAGAAGCTTGATCTTAGAGAGGATCTCCCTCCTATGCAGTACAGCCTGGGCCTTGGATGGGATCTTGTTACCAACACCTTTACTTTCCAGGCTGCTAATATTGAAAGACTCCTACATGCCGTGGTGTACTATCAACTATCAGCAGCCTACTTGACCCTCATGAATTTGCTGCTCCAGTCAGTATCCAGAGATGATTCATATTTAGAGTGTTGACCTCAGACATTTGTGGATGGATGTCCCACTTCCTGAAGAGAAACACGAGCAGTGGCAGCAGTGGCTTGAAAATTCCAACGACTGACACACTTCCACAGCTCAAAAGGAAGATATCTGCATCTTTTGTGACGCGCCAACTAAAGCTGTTGCTGCTGTTGCATACCTGAAGGTTACAGATACTGCTAGATATAGCCAAGTTGGATTGATCCTGGCTTGCTCTCAAACCAGATCTAACCATGCCAAGGCTTGAGCCTGACGCTGCCGTCAAAGTAAAGAGAGCTCATTAAAAACCCAGAAGAACGCTTCCGTCTTGGGTGATTTTTGCGAAGTTGTTCAACTCACTTCACAGCTGAGTATGTTTGCATATTGACAGCTGTAGAATTTTGGTAAATTAAATAAGGGGTGAATATTTCCAGAGGCAGAACTGTGGGTAACAGAAGGACACAGAAGTTACTAGAAGAGTCAGAACTGATGTAAGAAAAAAATAATTTTTGATGTGAGTTGTTATCTGGAATGTATTGCCTGAAATTTTGGTGGAAAGTATCCAATAATAGCTTTCAAAAGGCAATTGTATAAGCACATGAAGGAGAAAAAAAACTCAGAGCTACTAAGAAATAGTGAGGGACATGAGTTAATTCTCAACATCCATTCTAGAGCTAACAAAGCATAAGATGCCAATTGATTATCGTGTGGTTCAAGTTACATGTGAAATTCTGTTACCATCTGGTTAATTGTACAATGGCTAAACAATACTAAAGTGGCATGTTCTCAAATTAACGTGAAGGGGAGGCAAATGAAGAGGTTTCATGTGAGTTGTGGGGGAAAATGTGAAGAGGCAGTCGAGGGGTGTGCATGAAGAGGAGTGAGTGGAGGAGAGTGTGAGGAAGAAATGGGATCTGGGAAGGGGAGCTGTAAAGGGGAGGATGTAGGGGTGAATGAAAGAGGAGTGGGAGAGCTGTGGAAGGAAGTATGCTGAGAGGAAGTGTAGTCCTTTCTTGTTGGATAATCTTGTCTCTGATCAAAGACTTTGCTGTCTCAATGTCCTGGTGAGCAACGGCCACCCGACGTTAGAAGAATTCCTGCACAAACATCATCCATTTCTCAGAACTGGTGTGGAAGAAGAATCAGAATCAGGTTTACCATCGATAGCATACACTCAGTGGCCACTATATTAGGTGCACCTGCTCGTTAATACAAATATCAAATCAGACAATCATATGCCAGCAATTCAATGCATAAAAGCATGTAGACATGGGCTAAAGGTTCACTTATTGTTCAGACTAAACATCAAACTGGGGATGAAATGTTATCTAATGGGTGATTGTTGGCTTGAAACAAACAGGGTGCTTTGAGTATCTCAGGAACTGCTGATCTCCTGGGATATTCACGCACAGCAGTCTCTAGAGTTTACAAAGAACGGCGTGAAATACAAAAAAAACTTCCAGTCAGCTGTAATTCTGTGGGCAAACAGGCTGACCATTAAGATTTAGTTCTTGGAAACAGTCACTGAATTGCTTATGTTCTAGCCCATTCCCAAAAAAAGATGGTTACATCAAATGAAGGGGTAGCACTCAGCGCGAATCAGTAAGATGGAGCTGTCAGAGCAACAACAGTCAGAGCTGTTACCTCCAAGCTCCAGACATCCAATCTGATTCTGACCTCCCAGGCTCTCTGTGTAGACTTTACACTGCTCTCCGTACCTTTCCTCTCCATAGTCTGGTTTTCTTCCACCTCCCAAAGATATCCAGATGCATTTATAGTCTACTGTAAGTTGATCTTAGTGTAAGTGGATGAAGAGCTGAAGAAGATGACAGACAAGGAAATAAGGTGGGCAGAGAGACACAATAGGAAATGAAACCATTGGGATTGCTCTAGGTTGACAAAAGTTCTGTCTTATCTCCAAAGGAAGCTGAAGTCACATCTGATTAAAAGGTAGCAAACAGTCTGAATCAGGACAATGTAATGGGACGGATTTGGGATGGATGGTCTCCTTCCACATCATAAGGAAGTATTCAAGTTCATTAGAGGTTCGAGGATGCTCCCAGCAGTATGGTGCTGTTCATCCACATCAAGATTCAGCCTTCAGGATTGTTCATTGTCATTCTTCGGTGCATGATTGTAAGGGTGAATAAAATGATTCTTACTCTGTATCCGAAGCAGTTTAAAAAAATACTAAAAGCATAAAGAACACAATAAAAACACAATGAATATAAATATAAAATAATCCTTGAAACAGAATGTGCAAGCAACTGTTATATACATAAAGAGACACTAGGTGATGTTTATGTCATAGTGATGGGGTGGTGACGTGATTTATAGGTGGCGGTGTTAATCAGCCTAATGGCTTGGGGGAAGTAACTGTTTTTGTGTCTAGTGGTGCTGACATAGATGCTGTTTAGTCATTTCCCTGATAGCGGTGAGACAAACAGTTCAGAATTGGGATCATTCAGGATATTGCTGGCCTTTTTCTGGCACCTTTTACAGCAAGGAGAAAGTAAGTCATAGAATCATGTGTGGTGTCTCCAATCTACAGTATCACCTGGTGGGACATTGGTCCTGGCAAGGAACCTTGCAAATTTCCACTACACAGAATTCCACTCCAACAAACTCAAAAGGGACAGCAGTGAGCTTCCCCGATTTCAATGAATTCTGCATGTTTGTACCTTCATAAATTGACTTGTCCCTGCACCAATTTAAAACTAAACAGTGTATACTATAAATCATTGCCTAGATCTCTCTCACAATTGTTAAGTTATCAGCAAATAGCATTTATCCACTCAATAAATCTAGAAGGAATTTCAAAAACAGTTTTTAGTGTTCATCACCAAAATACATTCAAGTGAACTTTGCTTGTAGCTAAATTATGATGCAAGAGTTATGTATTCAGTTAGTCAACCTCCAAACTTACATCTTTTTAAAGCAACCTTCCAATATATTGATGGAGTCATAGAGAAGTACAACACAGAAACAGGCCCTTCAGTCTATCCAGTCCATGCCAAAACCACTTAAACTGCCTAGTCCCATCAACCTGCAGAGGGACCATAGTCCTCCATACCCCTACCATCCACGTGCCTATCCAAATTTCACTTACATGTTGAAATCGAGCTTGCATGCACCTCTTGTGCTAGTAGCTCCATCCACACTCTCACAGCCTTCTGAGTGAAGAGGTTTCTCCTCGTGTTCCGCTTAAGCATTTCACCTTCCACTCTTAACCCATGACCTATGGTTGTAGTCCCACCAAACCTCAGTGAAAACAATCCTGCTTGCATTTACCCTATCCATACCCCTCATAATATTGTATACCTCTATCAAATCTCCTCTCAGTCTTCTACATTCTAAGGAATACTGGCCTAACCTATTCAATCTTTCCTTATAACTCAGGTCCTCCAAACCTGGCAATATCCTTGTAAATTTTCTCTGTACTCATTCAACCTTCTTTACATCATTCCTGTGGGTAGGATGACCAAAACTGCACACAATACTCCTGATTAGAAATGTCTTTTACAACTTCCACATAATATCCCATCTCCTGAACTCATTACATTGATTTATGAAGGTCAATAAGCTTTCCTTACAACCCTATCTACCCAAGACACCACTTTAAATGAATTATGGACCTGTATTCCCAGATCCCTTTCTTCTGCTACATTTCTCAGTACCCCACCATTCACAGTGTAAGACCTACCTTTGTCGGTCCTACTGAAATGTAAAACCTCGTTCTTGTCTGCATTAAATTCCATCACTCATTTTTCAGCCCAATTTTTCAGCTGACGCAGATCCCTCAGCAACCATGATGGCCTTCCTCACTGTCCACTACACTCCCAATCTTGGTGTCATCCACAAATTTGTTGATCCAGTTAACCACATTATTATTCAGATCATTGATATAGATGAAAAACAACAGCAGACCCAGCACTGATCCCTGTGGCACACCACTAGTCACAGGCCTCCAGTCAGAGAGATATGTATCTACTACCACTCTCTGGCTTCTCCCACAAAGCCAATGTTTAATTCAATGTACTACCTCATCTTGAATGCTGAATGACAACCTTCTTGACCAACCTCCTATGTGGGTCCTTGTCAAGTACCTTGCTGACATCCATGTGCTCAACTTCTACTACCTTGCATTCATCCACTTTCCTGGTAAATTCCTTGAAAAACTCTATAGGATTGGTTAGACATGGTCTACCATGCATGAAGCCATGCTGACTAGCCTTAATCAGTTCACGTCTACCCAAGTACCTATATATCCAGTCCCTTAGAATACCTTCCAATAACTTTCCCACAACTGATGTCAAAATCACTGACCTATTGCATTTCCTTTCACACAAAGTTTCACAATCTTCTCCATGCTAATGTATGGGATAACAACATTAAGCTGTGGTACTGTGGTTTTCTTAGGGTGGAAATTAAATTTTCATAGGCATACTTAAAATTAATTGATAAGGCGTGATGTTTGGGATGAATTATATTTAAATGTAGACAGAGAAAGGCTTTGAAAGGTTTATTTAATCAAGGATTCTGTAAAATGGAGCCTGCATAGTAGACCACAAAAGGATGTCGATCATATAATGAGTGGGAAACAATCTGACAAGTAAACCATCTGGAAATTGTCTATTTTAGCAGGGGAGTTAAAACCGTGAGAGATTGAAGAGCATTGAATTTTAGTGAAATTTGGTGCCTTAGTGCACGATCTACAAAAGACTTGCATATACGGTTTTGCAGAAAGGATTTAAGGAAGTAAGTTAGGGAGGGTTAATAAACTGGAATTAATAGGATGCCTTATGAGGAAAGGTGGTGTTGACTAAACTATTGTCTGGAGCTTGGAAGAGTGAGAAGTGTCTTGATTGAAACATTTAAGATCCAAGAGGTCTAGACAGGGGAGTTGTGCAGAGCAAAGAAAAGAAAAACCAAGTAGCTTTCAGAATTCAGCGTGACTAGCAGAATCTTTGGATGCAGAGAGAAAGTCAACATTTTAGGCTGAGATCCTGCACGAGGACTGATTACTACGGAGAAGATTTTTCTTCTTGTGGAAGAATCTAGAACTACACTAGAGTCACAGTTCAAAAATAAGAAAGCATCCAGTTAATCCATCCATGTACTAGTGTGGTGAGAAGCACTGTAGATACATAGTGCAGTTCAATATGTAGCTCAAGAGTTGGTGCAGGAGAAGGGCTTCAGATTTATGGATCATTGGGCTCTTCTCCAGGGAAGTCGGACCAGTATGAACAAGATAGTTTGCATCTGAACTGAGAGATTTGCTCGTGCTGTCTGGAAAATGTTAAGCTAGAGTATCAGCAGGATGGTAGCCACATCAGCAGGGCAACAGGTGAGGGCAAGAAAGATGCCATGATAACTAAGACTGAAAGAAAGGTCAGCAAGGTAGACTAATAACATAGTGGGTCAAATGGGCTGAAGTGTGTTTATTTCAATGTTAATATCAGTAAAGAGCCTGGATCAATGCATGATTTTCAAATTTTTGCTATTCTGCTGCTCTCTGTAAAGAGTTTGCACAATCTGATTAGGCCAGAAGAGCCTGTTTGTGGTGAACTACATATACCTGTCTGGACACGCCCCCTGCTGACTGCTCCTGTGGCTCCTCCCACAGACCCCTGTATAAAGGAGATCTGAGGCCTGACGCTCGGCCTCTCAGTCTCCAGGATGTAGTATGGTGGTCACTCACTGCTTGTTCCTTCTTCCAGTCAATAAAAGCCAATATCTCGCCTTACGTCTCAGAGTGAGTTATTGATGGTGCATCACTGTTACAGTGCCATATTTTTATCTCTGGAAGAATGATAGTGACATGTTTGCATGATGGTGACAACGTACTTGAGATTCATTGTTATAAATAGTGGAGAGAGGTGTGAAAGAGGCAGTGGGGTTGAACTACAGGTATGGAGATACCAAGAAATGGAGGAACTGATATATAGACAAATTATTGAAAGATGCACAAACATCAGGATTATCATAGTGGGAGACTTTGACTTCCCCATTATTGATTGGAAATTCCTTTATACAACAGACTTCGAAGGGGCAGGACTTCTTTAGTGAATCCAAGAGGGATTTTTGAAACAGCATATGAAGATTTCAACTACAGGAGAAAACATACAGTATCTCCTGTTCCTGGTGTGGCTTCCTGTAGATCAGGGGTGGGCAAACTTTTTGACTTGTGGGCCACAAAGGGTTCTAAAATTTGACAGGGGGGCCGGACCAGGAGCAGATGGATGGAGTGTTTTGGTAATACACCTCATAAGAGAAAATAAAATATCATGGGATATGTAGAAAACATGTGCTTTAATTTCAATTGAAAATGAACAAATGCATTACAACAAAATATCTGTCTTTGAAGTCCCATGGTATTTAGCTATTTATTGAAATGACTTTTAAAACACTGAAAATTAAATGAATAAAATACAGCTTTTTTGATAGTAACAGTTATTATTTTAAAGCACTGAAAATTCTGTTATCCTTCAAGATATTATCATCATCATCACTCTCCTCCTGACTGTCTTTATTTCAAAAACAATAGGAGATGCAGGTCTACTTGTCCTGCTCTTTCTTATTCAATTGTCCCCTGCGCCAAAAGTCAACAACGACCAGCACAAGGACAGAACAGTGACAGCGCTCCGCATTTGATCTGGAGCGCATTTTTTATTTTGAGAACGTACGTGCACCTGCGCACTACTCATGTCCATCACTTAACAGAAATGACATGTAACATTTAAGGCTTATTGAAAAAAATATTTTCAAATGCATTTTTTACATAACACAATGAAGAAACTTATTTTTAATTTCAGTGGGAACAGTGTTGTTGGTCTCCCTTTTTAACCAGCGCATCAAAGTCTGGATTTAGTTTTGTTGTGGCGATTCTCAGGATGGATCTGAGGTGTTGGTCAGTTAACTTGGATCTGTGGCTGGCTTTGTTGATGTTCATGACACTGAACGCCTGTTCACACAAATAGGTCGAGCCGAACAAAGAGTAAAGCGCAAATGTGGAGTAATATGCTGCACCTAAACAAAGGTCAATGTGTAGCGGTGTGCTACATGCAGCGCTAAAATTACGACACGGAGACGGTAACTGCAGTTGAAGAAAAAAACTTTATTCAAAATCCCCAGCCTCACTTTTAAGCCTCCCTCAACCTGCCCCCTGTGGCGCAGAGGCTCCAAAGCTCTGTGCTCGCAAATCTCCGTAGGCTATCTCCCTTAGCCGGAATGCTGGCTAATTGTGAGCCGGTTCGGATGTGCCAGGAAATGGGTCGCCACAAATGCATATAGAGTGCGTCATCTATTGGGAAAACGCCGGAATTGCGGGGAAAAAATGTTAACAAGGTTTATTAATATAATTTCATCAAGTTCTGCGGGCCGGATTAAAAGGCTTAACGGGCCGCATATGGCCCGCGGGCCGTAGTTTGCCCATGCCTGCTGTAGATCGATGAGACCCGACGTAAATTGGGAAGCCGCTTCGCCAAGCACCTTTGCACAATCTGCCAGAAAAAGCCAGATCTTCCATTGGCCGCCCATTTCCCATTTCCATTCCGACATGTCCGACCATGACCTCCTCCACTACTGTGATGAGGCCACACTCAGGAAGAAGCAGCAACACCTTATATTCCATATGGGTAGCCTCCAGCCTGATGGCATGAACATAAATTTCTCAAATTTACAGTAATTGTGCCCTATCCCTCCTCTCTTTCACCATTCTCCATTCCGGTTTCCCTCTCTCACCTAATCTCCTTACCTACCCATCACCTCCCTCAGGTGCTCTTCCCCCTTCCCTTCTTTCATCTCCTACCAGATACCCCCCCAGCAATCTCTTTCACCGATTTCCGAGCTCTTTACTTCATCCCTTCTGCCTCCCCTGTTTTCACCTATCACCTGCCGCCTCATACTTCTTCCTTCCCCTCCCCCAGCGCCTTACGTTGACGTTTTCCCTTCCTTTCCCTTCCTGATGAAGGGCCTTGGCCCAAAACCTTGACTGTTTACTCTTTTCCATAGGTGCTTCCTGGCCTGCTGAGTTCCTCCAGCATTTTGAGTGTGTTGCTAAGATCACAACAAGGTAGATTGTGTACCTTATTGGCTACAGAAGATAAGAGGCATATGGCATGACTCTTCATTGGTGAGGGTGTTTAGTATATAAGAGAAAGGAAGTCATCCTGCAACTATATAAAACATCAGTCAGACAGCATTTGAATTACTGCATGCTGTTCTATGGAGTGAAATAGACATTTGATATTTGGTGAATAAGGGGAAATACAAGGGGAAAGGGACAAAGTGGAAGCAGTTATTGGAGGTTTGAGAATTTGGCACTCATATTGCCAGGATGGTGACTGCTCACATGGAATATTAAGTGCAGTTCCTCTAATTTCATTTGGAAGGATGTGGAGGGGGTGCAAAAGCCGTTCACCCAGAAGCTGCCTGGATTAAAGGGTATGAGCTACAAGGGAAGGTTAGAGAAATTTGCATTACTCCCCCTACAGCATCAGATGCTGAACAAGGATCTGATAGAGATATGTAAATAGAATGTAATAAACTTTTCCCTGGGGTAGAAGTGTCAAAATCCAGAGAACGTGCTTTTAGGTTTAGAGAGGACAATTTTAAAGGCAATAAGTGGGGTCTCCACTGCCCTCTCCACTTCCTGCAGTCTCTCTGTGTCCCTCTGTGTGTCTCTCTCATCTACTCATCCTTCCCCACTGACCCTCTTTTCTCTCCAGGTACTCACCACTATAACTCACAGAAACCGTTCCACCAGCCCCTAATCTCCTCTCTCAGCTCCATCCAGCACCCTAAGAAGTCCTTCTAAGTGAGGCAATCCTCTACTTGTCAATCCCTTGGTGATTTTTATTGTCACAAACACAAGAAAATCTGCAGATGCTGGAAATGCAAAGCAACACTCACAAAATGCTGGAGGATCTCAAGGCCAGACAGCATCTATTGAAAAGATTAAACAGTTGACATTTCAGGCAAAGACCTTTACCAGAACTATAAAACATTGCAGCACAGAAACAGGCCTTTTGGCCCTTACTGGCTGTGCTGAACCATTTTTCTGCCTAGTCCCACTGACCTGCACCCGGACCATATCCCTCCACACACCTCTCATCCATGTACCTGTCCAAGTTTTTCTTAAGTGTTAAAAGTGAGCCCACATTTACCATTTCATCTGGCAGCTCATTCCACACTCCCACCACTCTCTGTGTGAAGAAGCCTCCCCCCACCAATGTTCCCTTTAAACTTCTCCCCCTTCACCCTTAACCCATGTCTTCTGGTTTTTTTCTCCCCTAGCCTCAGTGGAAAGAGCCTGCTTGCATTCACTCTATCTATACCCATCATAATTTTATATACCTCTATCAAATCTCCTCTCATTCTTCTACACTCCAGGGAATAAAGTCCTAACCTATTCAACCTTTCTCTGTAACTCAGTTTCTCAAGTCCCAGCAACATTCTTGTAAACCTTCTCTGCATCCTTTCAACCTTATTAATATCCTTCCTGAACTGGAAAGGAAGACGGGGAGTCAGAATAGGAAGGTGGGGGCAGGGGAAGAAGATGTAGGAAGTGGCAGGTGATAGGTGAAAATAAAGGGGGAGGAAGATTTGAATTAAGAAGTTGATTTGTGAAAGAGATAAAGGGCTGGAGAAGGGGGGACATGATAGGAGAGGACAGAAGACCATGGAAGAAAAGGAAAGGGGAAGAGTACAAGATAGGAGCGATGGGCAGTTACGGATATAAGATTAAAGAGGTTAGAGGGAATGAAAAATGGGGAGAGGGGTGTGCAATTACTGAAAATTTGAGGAATCGATGTTCGTGCCATCAGGTTGGAGGCTACCCAGAAGGAATACAAGGCGTTGCACCTCCAACCTGAGTGTGGCCCCATTGCAGCACAAGAGGAGGCCAGGGACGTCCCATTCTGACATGCCATGTCAGATTCTGACATGGAATTAGAACGGGTGGCCAGCAGGAGGTCCTGCTTTTCTGGCGGGTGAAGGTGCTCGGGGAAGCGATCTCCCAACCTGTGTCAGGTCTCACCGATATACAGAAGTCATACCAGGAGCACCAGGTACAGTAGATGACCCCAACAGACTCACAAGTGTCACCTCACCTGGAAGGACAGTTTGGAGCCCTGAATGGTCGGGAGAGAGGAGGTATAGGGTCAGGTGTGACACTTGTTCTGCTTGCAAGGATAAGTACCAGGAAGGAGATCAGTGAGAAAGGATGAGTGGACAAGGGAGTCACATAGGGAACGATCCCTGTGGAAAGCAAAAAATGGGGGTGGGGTGGGGAGGCAAGTTGTGTTTGGTGGTGGGATCCCATTGGAGATAACAGGTTACAGATAATTATGTGCTTGATGTGGAGGCTAGTGGGGTGGTGGGTGAGGACAAGAGGAACCTTATCCCTGGTGTGACTGTGGGAGGATGGGGTGAGGGCAGCTGTACATGAAATGGAAGAGATGCAGCACTGATTGTGGAGGAAGGGAAGCCCTTTCTTTGAAGAAGGAGGACATCTCAGTAGTTCAGGAATGAAAAGCCTCGTCCTGAGAGCAGATGCGGTGGAGATGGAGGAACTGAGAGAAGGGGATGGCATCTTTACAAGTGACAGGGTGGGAAGTGGTACAGTCCAGGCAGCTGTGAGAGTCAGTGAGTTTATAAAAGACATCAGTAGATAGACTGTCTTCAGAGATGGAGACAGAGAGATTGAGAAAGGGGATGGAGGGGTGGGAAATGGACCAGGTAAATTTGAGGAGAGCGGAAGCTGGTGGCAAAGTTGATGAAGCTGCAGGAAGCCGCACCATTACAGTCATCAATATAGCTTATGAAGAGTTGGGGAGTCATGTTGATCTAGGCTTGGAGCATAGATTGTTCCACGTAGCTGACATAAAGGCAGGCATAGCAAAGACCTATGTGAGTGCCCACGACTAGACCTTTGGTTTGAAGGAAGTGGGAGGAGCCAAAAGAGAACTTATCAATGCTGAGGACCAGTTCTGCCAGATGGAGGAGAGTGGTGGTGAGGGGAACTGGTTAGCTCTGTTGTCCAGAAACAAGCAGAGAGCTTGAAGGCCCTCCTGATGGGGGATGGAGGTGCATAGGTTCTGGACATCCATTGTGAAAGTGAGGCAATTGAGGCCAGCAAACTTGTAGTTATTAAAAAGATCAAGAGCATGTGGAGTATCACAGATATAGGTAAGAAGGGACTGAACCAAAGGGAGATAAAACAGAGTCAAGGTATATAGCTATAAGTTCGGTGGAGCACAGACACAATGGATCTACCTGGACAGACAGGTTTATGGATCTTGGATAGGAGATAGAATCAGGAGGTGCAGAGTAAGGGAACAATGAGGCTGCTGGCAGTGAATGGGAGATTCCCCTAAAGTTGATAAGGTTGGGCCTAGTGGTCCTTAGTGGGGTCCTGTTCAAGGGTTAAATAAGAGGAGGTATCTCAGACTTATTTATTGTATCCAGTGCTCCCGGAGCAGCCTCCTCTACATCCATAAGACCACATACGCAACTTGGATGACCACTTTATCATGCACCTCTGCTGTATCCACTGGACCAGTTTGTACATTCTGTTGGCCAGCTGTTTCAACTTCACTTCACATTCCCAAGCAGACATGTCCATCCACAGCCTCCTTCACTGCCAGATCTTGGCCAAATGAAAATTAGAGGAACTACAATTTACATTCCATATGAGCTGTCCCCAACTTGGCAACATGAGCATCGTATTCTCAAACCTCTAGTCACTGCTTCCCCTCTCTCCTTTTTCCTTATATTTCCCTTTTTCCCCAAATGTCAAATGTCAATTTCCCTCCATAGATGCTATCTGACCCACTGAGTTCCTCCAGCACTTTGTGCTCCTGATTCCAGCATCTGCACTCTCTTGAGTTTTCAGAATAATATGTTTATAACTATGTTTGGTATGCTAAGTGGGAAAATAGCCTGTCTGGAATCTTTTCTGATCTTTTTGGAGGGTTTCAATATAGTTCTCTTAACACAACCATTTATCTTTACATTTGACCAATGTATTGAGAATGTGTTATGGTCATCTCAGTTTCGAAAAGGTATCTGTGTTACCAGGGTAACTTGGCTTCTTCAGGGGCACTGGTGTTGTCGTAATTTCAAAACTGATTAGCATTTGTAAAAACTACAATTGGAATAATTTGAAGACTCCTGATAATAACTAATTCGTCACTGGAGGCAATTTCATAACCAATTAGCCACAGATCTTTGGGGATGGAAAGAGGCGACCAGCGGAAACCCCTATTGACACAGAAGTAACATGCACCTTCCACACAGGCATACACTGAAGATTAGGACTAAACCCTGGCTGCCAGAACTATATGGAAACTCTTGCTGCTGAGTTCCCATTTTGCCTGAGAGATCACTGATCCATGCAACTAAAATACCCATCTAAGATAGTCCAATTCATTGTCCATGTCCCTCTGAAATGATTTCTTCTCACCTTTCCTTAGGTCTGGAAAGGGAGGGGGAAGACACCAGAATAAAAAGGTGGGGGGAGGGGAAGGAGAATAGCTAATAACAACAGCTTCAAAGCTGCAGTCGTTCTCAGCAGCCAAAGATGAAGCTTTTACATTAAAAACATGAGAACGACTGCAGATGCTGGAAATCCAAAGCAACACACTCAAAATGCTGGAGGAACAGAGCAGGTCAGAAACATCAACTGTTTATTCCTTTTCCTTGACGCTACCTGACCCGCTGAGTTCCTCCAGCATTTTGTGTGCGTTGTTTTAAATTAAAAGATATGATTCTGCTACCTATCACTATACAGGAACCATAGCCACTGCATATTGGCATAGCATGGGCAAAGAGGAAACTCATTATCTATGTTTGCATATGAAGAATAGAATCTTGGATTAAATATCAAAAGATAACTGTACTGATTCATACTCTTGCAAATACCAGTACTTGAGGTGAAGAGGTGATAAAATTAGTAATTCGTTAGGAGGTTGGTGAGTGACATGATACATTGGGTGGTTAAGACTGTGACATATGGAGGTCAGTGTAGTGAACTGTGGGGTCATCTACTTTGGACCTACGAAAATAGATAAATGTATTTTCCAAATGACAAGAAGCTATGAAGTGTGGGGGAGCAGAAAGATTAATGACCCGTGTGCAAAAACTGCTAAAAGTAAATTTTTTTAAAACTTTTTAAACTCATATGGAATGTTAGCATCTGTCCCAAGAGGCTGTAAGACACAGTGAAGGAAGCTGTACTGTCAAATTAAGGTTACTGAGATTCACAGTACTGTGCTTAGTCTGGACACAGGAACTCAGGGAAGATGTATTGACTTTAGAGAAGGTATAGTTCAGACTCATGAGGATGAAATGAGGGTTAAACAGATTAAGGTGCAAGGATCTGATACCAGAATTACAGTACCTCAAATTGAGAAGACTAAAGAATGATGTAAAAGGTGTCCTTGAAATGATTAAAAGATCTGACAGTGTAGAGAAGGAGAAGGTACGTTCTCTGGTTTAGGAGAAATCAAGAACAAGGAGACAAAACCAAAATTTCAAGCTGAGTCATTTAGGACTAATGACAGGAAGTATACAAGAATAAAAGTATTGCAGAGGGTGTTCCCTTGACAGGCTGCTGGCTCTACATCAACTGAAATATCTAAAGGCGAAGTAGGTTTTGTCAGGTAATGTTATTCAAGGACAGGCAGGAAAATGGAACTGAGCTTTAACCTGACTGCATGGTAGAACACACCAGAGAGGATTAATGGTAAACGTCTGTGTCTCAGGCCCTGGACTTCATTCCTGCCTGAAGTGCAAGGCTGTAACGAAATAGAATATAAGCCAATGGCCTTTTTGCATCCCATGATTTCCTTATGTTCTTAGTTAAGATTGAAGTATGCAATTGAATCTTAATAAAGTCCTAGCAGACGTGGTCCAGAAATCTTCCTATTTGCTTCAGAATTATGTTCAATTGGGGATGGATTTACCCAGATTCCTCTGCATTGTAAAATTACCACTTAATACAGACCATATGACTGCAGCAACTGATAACAGCCAGACTCTACAGACAGAGGAAAGACAGAAGCTTTTGCTCCAATATTTGATCCTTCGTGACAAATTGCTATTCTGATTACATCATTCTGATTTTCTCTGTTTATTTTTGAAAATAACTTAAGGTCTACACTGAGAAGAGAGAAGGCATAAAGGGAAATAGAAGACTGTGAGTTAAAAAAAGGTGCAGAGAACCAGCCGGATAAAGAATATAGATGCTTGGCAGTGAGTCACAAAGCAGTAATTCAACCGGCCAGCTCCAATTGTGTCAAACTTGAACAACCATTTATGAATGTCAGCAGAATTGTGAAATTTAAAACCATGTTAATCTCACTCTCAGGTACTTATTTTCTTTATACCACAAGATCTAAAGTTTATTTTAGTTTTAAAATCACTCTTTAACATGCTACGTCTATAGAGTTTGAGAGTCATAGATGAAAGATATTACTGATGAGGCATCTGAAAATATATGGATCACATTACTGCTTCAGCGGTAAATTATCTGGAAATCACTTTATAGTCCAAATAAATACTGTAGATAGAGAAGAAAATAGGAAAGATAAAACCGAAAAGAAAATACTTTGAACAAGTCATCTGATAACTGGAATCGGATTATGAAAACTTTCAGTAATAACTCTTTCATTATAAAAGCTCATCCAGTCATAACAATGATCATTCATGTTGTCATATTCACAAACAAAATTACTTTTAATATAAATAATTACAAAGAATTGCTAAGCATTGCAACATTAAAAAGCAGAGTCCCTATTAAAGGGATTATGTAAATCTAGGGTTTCTTGTTGGACTAAATTTATTGTTCAAATTTTGATTTTTTTTTGACTAATCACAACTTGGTCTCTGACCTTATTCCCTTCTGAATTACCAATGGAAAAGAATTTGAGCTAAAACTTGGCTATGAATCTAACCCAGATAAAAGTTACACTTTCCAAAGCTGATCAATGGAATAGATTGGCCGGTGCTGACATAATCAATACTGGTCAGATCTTAGTATTTCTCATCAAGCAGTCTATGCAATATTACTGTGGCAGGATAATAAAATGAGATCTAAGTACTTCAGTACACCATGAATTTAATCTCAACTGGAGGGATTGTAGTTACTTAAACACACTACATGAATACCTTTATACCTACGTCTATATAATATTACAATAGTTCCATTTAATATCAGAGAATGTGTGACAAGTTTGAAATCTGGTTCAACTTAGTTATAAGTAATTGTTCAAATAATTTTCAAAAGGAGTTAAAATAATTTATTTAATGTGATTATCATTTCATATTGAGGAAAAAAGTGGATATTACTTCAAAAATATGCAAAAGTGTTTTGTTGAACATTCTGAGAACCTGTGTGGAAGGTACAACTTCTATAGTACTGAGCACAATCTACCATTGACTTTCAAGGGCTTGCATTCAATCTTCAGCACGAGATTGATTGTGCATGCCTAGCAGAATGCCTGGGAGAACAGCACACATTGTACTGGTTAACCAAAGTTACTGATGCATGAACATTGCAGAGTTTATGTTTCATTTCTCTCCCCTTTTCAGGGGTACTACAAAATTCTGGAGCCACCACTGGGATTGGGTGTGCAGATGGACCAACTTCTTTCCAGATTGAGTTCATCCAAGCCACACCCAGCCTTTTCTTAATCACCTCAAGCAGCAGCAGAGTGAGGCAGTTAGTTGATTGAGGAAGGTGAGGCTGAGAGCTGATGCACTTGAGGCACAGTGAATGCTAGAGGCTGCAGCATCAAGTCAGCAGCAGGTAATCTTACAGCCACCACAATAACTTGCACCACTGCCAAGGGGAAAAGAAAATGGTTGTGCTTAGGAATCTCCAAGAAGAAACACGTGAGAAAGTGCACAAAAATACCTAAAGAGAAGCTGGTAGAACCCAGTAGCTGTCTTTTGTTCCCAGGAGAGGTCGTCCCAGGAGAGAAAACGCGTTTGTCTCTTGTATCCTCAAAGTCACCACCCAGGAAGAGAGAAGCTGGAACATCTGGATGATAGTGGCATGTCTGAACTTCTGCTGCTTAGAGACAAGTTATATGAGTTAGTGATTACAACAACTGCTGTGGCTGATGAAATGGAGGAAGAAAACAGGGAAATTCCAGTAACCCGCAGTTCAGTGCAAAGGTCGGCTCCTAACAGGATGACCTTGAGCGATCTGCAGCAGTTAGTTCAGAGGGAAATTGTCCCACCAGCATGATTCAAAGACTTGTCAGGTTGGCAAGCGCAGTCAGAAAGACGAGTCGTCATTTTCTAGCCTTATTTGCCAGAGAGAAAGCACCCTAAATAGAGGCTATCCAGATGAGGAGATCATCAATACGGTGATCAGAGCGATTCTGTCTGGGCTCCAGTTGGTCAGTTATCTTGAGGGCATATCAGACTTGAACTTACCTACCCTTAGGCAGATCCTTTGCTCACATTATCAAGAAAAAGGGCCAACTGAACAGTATAAGCTGCTGACAGCTGAAGCCCAACGCAGCACAGAGACGCCACAAAGTTTCTTAATACGTGTTCTTGATCTGAACCAGAAAGTACCGTTTGCCTCACAGGAAGGGGAGCCTGGTCTGAAATACGATCCAGCCTTACTTAGTGCAGGGTATGTTTTTACACACAATACTCACCAGTTTACAAAGTGATTGTATTCAAAATTACCTCCAGCCATACCTTTTAGATCCCAAAGCCTCAGATGAAGTACTATTAGAAAAGCTAAACATTGCATGTGCAAATAAACAGAAGAAGAATAAACGGAAGGCAGCTGGGTCAGCCAGCTCTGCCACTGTTAACTCTGCACAGTCAGAGGAACATCCTGCTGATGTAAATGTCAGATGTCATATAGACCCAGTGTCACCGTTGAAAACTCTTAGTGAAGACATTGTACAAGTCAAGGGGCAACTTCAACAGCCCCTACCTGTGTGTCAACAATGTTCTCAGTTTCAAATAAAAAGCAGGAGGTGAGAGCAACTCCTTCTCAGCCTCAGGACCCAGCACAGAGTGACCAGCTGCTGTCAGGGTGGGCTACAAAGAGCAGTCTGTGGGGCAAAATCTTGTCAGGTCTGAACTCCAGAGAGGGCCAAGCATTGAACAAAAACAGCAGTGGAAAAAGCAAAATCAGTTAAGTGAACTGGCTCTGCCTCAATCATACCCAGCCCCACAGCAACAAGATGTTCCCCCATTTCAGCAGTATGCAATGGTATCATATGCACTGCCACCTGAAGCTCAGCAGCCATGTCAAATAGCTCCACTGAATGATTCACTTTTACCACAGCAGCATGGAGTCGTATAAGAGTATCCAGTCCCAATATGTCCGTGTCCTGGCCTGCCTCAGCGACCTTGGTGACTATGAACTAGAAAGTGTTTCTACTGTCAGCGGAGAGGGTGTGAGGAACTTTGCACCCACTGTTACAACCGTGGTAGCAGT
The DNA here is from genome assembly GCF_030144855.1 of Hypanus sabinus. Classification (NCBI taxonomy): domain Eukaryota; kingdom Metazoa; phylum Chordata; class Chondrichthyes; order Myliobatiformes; family Dasyatidae; genus Hypanus; species Hypanus sabinus. The sequence continues at coordinate 38,899,469 of NC_082716.1, read as the reverse complement.
GAGCACTACTTAGCGGGTTGTAAAGCATGAGGAATAAGACGGACAGCCACCAGTGTTTTAGTTGCACAGCACCAAGTCAATCAACATTCATCCATAACTTCACTGGTGGGCAGACAGTGGCTCGTCGAATGCTACTTACGTGGACGTTGAAGTGAACTGATATGGACACAGGTTCCCGGGTGTGCATCATAAATGAGCAGTGGGAAGCGAAGCACTTACCTGCAATCAAACTGAGGGATGTTTCAGAGGTTGTAGAGGCGCCTGAGGCATAACAGCTGGTGGCAGTCAATGGCGCAAGCATGCCATATGTAGAATGGGTTGAAATCACTTTCAAATTAGCAAATTGCAAAAGAATTAATCATACCAGTTCTGGTTCTTAAAGGCAGACCTCTACACCATCCCTTCATCGGATTCAACGTGATTGAACTGATTATAAAGGAGAGTGAGAAAGAAAACTTAACCACGGGGAGGGTGAGCCTTTGTATGAAACAATAAGATCTGCATTCCCAAGCCTGAAGAGCAGCAAAATTAAGGCATTTGTCAATCCAATTAGCATTGAGAATCCTTGTATCCTTGTATAAAGGAGAGAATTAACATACCAGGACATACAACAATGCAAGTTCAGTACTATGTAGAGGTTCCATTTGTGAGAGAAGACAAAATAATGCTCTTTGAACCACAAGTGAACCCACAGTGGGCAGAAAGCCTTGAACTGCGTGAAGCACTTTTAACAGTCCAGAGGAGTGCCTGTCATACATTGTATTGACGTGCACAACAGAACAGACCACAACATCGTGCTCCCTGAGAAGACAGTGCTCTGGACAACGCAACCAGTGAAGTCCGTGTTCCCTGTCAATGCGCAAGAACGTCCCATATTCGACCCAGCCACTCAACACCAAATAGAGAATGATATGGGTGAACTTGACTCTGACTTTTGGGATCTCCAGTCAATAACATCATAAAAGTAATCAACTTTATATGCTCAGGTTCGAAACATACTTTTCAACAAATACAGACATTGAGCAAGTCAGCCAGGCACTTTCGGTGAAAGTAGGATAAATTAGTATTGGATGAGGATGGTATCTTTCAACAGAAAACTACAAACAAACACAACTGGTGCTACCTGAGAAGTTCAAGTCTACATTCCTGAAAGAGCTACATGATAAAATGGGGCACTAAGACATTGATTGCACAACAGATCTGGTGAGAGAGAGATTTTTCTGGCCTCAGATGCATAAGGACATTGAGCACCATGTGCTAAGAGTCTGTACCTGTCTCAAGCAAAAGAAGCCACGTTGGGAAACAAGGGCATCACTCGAGCATCGTGACGATGCAGCCATTTGAACTTCTGTCAGCTGACTCTCTTCACTTAGACAAGTACAAGGGTCGACATGAGTACAATGAGTACATTCTAGTGATTACTGACCATTTTACATGATTTATACCACAACCTCAAAGTCAGGAAAAACTGTTGCTTTGGACCTTTTCAATGACTTTGCCCTGAAGTTTGGGTTCCCATCAGGATTACACCATGACCAAGGAGCTGAATATGAGAACGAACTCTTCAGACAACTGAGAAAACACAGCGGTGAGGCTGGATCAAGAACTACACTGTACCACCCCCAGGGAAATGGACAAGTTGAGAAGTTCATCCGGATCCTTCTGCAAATGTTGAAAACTCCAACAGAACGACAAAAAGAAAATTGAATAAAATGGTCTATGCTTATAATTCTACAAGGTTGGAAGTAACAGGATTCTCTCCGTTCTACCTTCTCTTCAGTAGATCGCCAAGATTGCCCATAGAAATATTCTTTGGCCTGAACACTGACAATAGTCCTGCAACTCAGAGTGAATACTTGGAATGATGAGAAAGAGGCGTGCAAGAAGCCCATCAGATTGCCAAGGAATATATGCAAAAGGTCTTGGGGAGAAATAAGAGAAGTTATGACTGCGGAGTGAGATTTAAAAGGTAGTAGGGAATCATGTTCTAGTAAAGAATCTGATGCCCCACAGAGGTCTGAGAAAGTTTCAAAACTATTGGGAGGACCGTATCCATATTGTTTTATGAAAGGTTGGGGAGGATGTGCCAATCCATGAAATAAAAGCTGAACAAGGAAAGGGAAGATCCAGAGTACGACATCACAATCTTCTCATTCCATGTGAACACCTGCCTTGGGATGCTGACCCACAAATAGATACCGCAACAAAGCAAGGGTGTCTACTAAAATAATGCACCAGGGCTCATCCTCCTAAAGAAAGGGAAGAGAGTGAACCAGCCAGCGGCAGCGAGGATGAATGTTACTACCAAGTCAAATGTCCCCAACCTCACAATAGCAAGACAGCAATAGTTTTGAAGTAGAGACTATACAACTTGCTGAGCAGCAAATGAGGATTGAGGATTCACAATATTTCCAGCAACAAATGACTGAGATGAACAGTTGTTAAGCTTACCTGCATGTGAACCAGTCTCTGTCCCTGTATCTTCATCTGTACCAAGAAACCTAGATGACTTACCCGACTGTGAATCATTACCAGTCCCTGTACTTTCATCCAAACCAAGTGACCCAAGTGATTTTTTTGCATGTGAACCAATACCAGTTCCTGTATTTACTCCGGTGAATGATGAGCCCAATAACCTAATGGAGCAAAGACAAGGGAGCTCAAAGTTTCCTCAGGGAGAATGATGACCACCAAAACACTTTACTTATGATAGAGCTGGGACCCCCGCATGTCACAACTTACAGACTGTAGACTGGAAGCCACATCAGTATCAGACCTTGCCTTATAATTGTGTAATGTCAATGACTTCATGGCTACCTGTGCCTCAGTTCCTACATCAATTACCATGTACCTACTAGAAACCAAAGAAATGTTTCATACAAGGAAAGTAGTGATTGTAAGTCTAACACTAGGAGGAGATGTCGGGATGACATCTACTTTTGAGGGGAAGTGTGTAACAAGGTTGCAATCTGTTAAATAATTGTTCAAATTTTTTTTAAAAAACTTAAAACAACTTATTTAATGAGAATATCATTTCATATTGGAAAAAAGGGGGATATTACTTGAAAAACATTGAAAAGTGTTTAGTTGAAAGCTCTGAGAATCTGTGTGCAAGGTATACTTTTAAAGTATTGAGCACTGAATCTGCCATTGACTTGTAAGAGCTTGCGTCCTATCTTCAGCAAGCGATTGATTGCTCATACCTACAAGAATGCCCGGAAGGGCTAGTACACATTATACTCCTTCACCAAAGTTACTGATGCATGAACATTACAGAGTTTATGCTTTGTTTGTCTCCCTTTTTCAGGGGTACTAAAAATTGTATACAATATACAACCAAAAACTCCTGTCCTTCGCAGACATCCACGAAAGGAGAAGAGTGACCCAACGAATGAATGGCAGTAAATTCATTAGAACCCCAGGGTCCCCTACCACCACCGTCCCCCACCCACGCAAAGCAACAGCAGACCAACAATCAAAGCCAAAGCGTTCCGTGCATTGAGATTGCTGAATACATTGGTCTACTCAACAGTATTGTTAGTGGAGTGTTGACTAGCTTCAATAAAGGATAAACTCAAGTGATTCTGTAGATGCTGTGTAATGCCCTGGTTCATATTTGTTACTGATATGCTGTTCTGTATTTGATTTTTGTGCTGTTCTCTGCAAGCTGCTTGTTTGGGTTACTGTTGAGATAAGAGATTGGAGAATTGTGTGCTATCCAATTAGGATGGTCAGATTAAGGGGAAGTTTCTCTGGTGAGGGACACTAAAATTGGGCTTGGGATTTTTTGTTAAGGAGGTGAAGAGAGAAGCGCTGGAGAGAAGAGGTCGTAGGATTCGACCCGGAGCAGGGCCGTGATTCAACGAAACCCTGGATGAGATTGAAGGACGATCGGCAAAGGGAAAACCTTGTGCACATTAGACTGTGACAAGTCTCCAACTTGTGCACATTAGACTGTTTCATTAAAGTTAGCCTTTTATTTGTTCTTTCTTTACTAACCCTTTAGTCAAATTAAGAATTATAAAGCCAAATCTTTTAATTGTAAGCAGAGTACAGTCTGTGATTTCGTGGCACTTACTTGTAACAGGATAATGAATCAGGCAGCCTCCACACGAACAGTGGGTTTGGGGTGGGCTCCCGCCTCAATCTCACATGGTTGGTGGGGCTGGAGATTATGCAGCCAATGGAACCAGAGTGTTTCAGCTGTAAATCTTTACCAAAACACACAAAATTCTGGAGGAACTTAGCAAGTCAGGCAGCATCTATGAAGTGGAATAAACAGTCGACATTTCAAGCTGAGACCCTTCAGCAGGATTGGAAAGGAAGGGAGCAGAATCCAGAATAATAATAGCTTTATTGTCGCCAAACAATTGATGCTAGAGTGTACAATCATCACAGCGATATTCGATTCACACTCCCTGGAGTACAAATCGATAGTAAATATAATAAAAATTTAAATTATAAATCAAAAAACAGACAAGGGAAAGTAAGGTAGTGCAAAAAAAAAACCGAGAGACAGGTCCAGATATTTGGAAGGTACGGCCCAGATCCGGGTCAGGATCTGTTCAGCAGTCTTATCACAGTTGGAAAGAAGCTGTTCCCAAATCTGGCCATACGAGTGGGTCCTAGGGCAGGATCCCTAAATGTTAACTTGCAGGTTGAGTTGGTAATAAGGAAGACAAACGTAATATTATCAGTCATTTTAAGAGGACTACAATATAAAATCAGAGATGTAATGCTTGGATATAAAGCATTGGTCAGACAACATTTAGAGTATTGTGAGCAATTTTAGGCCCCTTATTGGAGATGGTCCAGAGGAAGTTTACAAAATTGATCCCAGGAATAGAAGGGATAACATAAGTGGAGCATTTGATGGCTCTAGGCCTATACTCAGTGGAGGTTAGAAAAATGATGTCATTGAAACTTACTGAATATTGAAGGATCCAGATCAACCAGGCTCAATGGGCAATGTGGCCCAATTCTGCTTCTAAATCTTATGGTCTAAGAAGTACCACCTTTCAGGTGATAGGTGAGACCAGCTGAGGGGAAGTGATAGGCAGAAGCAGTAAAGGGTTAAAAAGTAAGAATCTAATAGGAGAAGACAGTGGACAATGGAAGTAATGGATAGAGGAGGGGAACCAGAGGGAGGTGATGGGAAGGTAAGGAGAAGAAAAGGGATGAATGGGAAATGGAAAATGAGAGAGGAGGGTTAGTAATTACCAGAAGTCATAGAAATCAATGTTCATGCTATCAGATTGGAGGCTATCCATATGGAATATGAGGTGTTACTCTTCCAACCTGAGTTTAATCTGTTCCAGACAGCTTGGGCTATAATAATTATTAATGGAGTACCACACAAAAAATAAAAATGCAAATACTCATCTATTCCAGACTGAAAGATGATAAAGAAAATATATTTAAGGACTCTATATTACTTCAGAAAGACAATCCACCTTAAAGAAGCATATTGATACTGCTGCATGTTGGTCAGATGTGGACGGTGATGTGTGTTAGAACTACCTCAATCAATTCCTGTTGAAGAAGACCAAAGTGATATGGGCATATCTGGAAAAGAGATTCACCAGATTATGTGGGAGGTAGAATACCAGCCACGTGGGCTGGGAAGAGTTTACAATATTATAGATCACAAATACTGATGGATCTGAGTTACTAGAAATCATGGTAACCAAAGATTGATAGATACCAAACCACAACTGGTATAGATCACACAAAGCTAAAAAGATTTCTCATCCAGCCGGTGCCCTGTATCTCAGAACCATTTCAAAATGTTTCACAATGCCATCAATTTCAGATAAAGTGTAAGTTATTGAGTAACTATTAATGATTAACAGTGTAGATTATGAGTGATTATATAGATTTAGGAACTGACTTTACCCATGGTGTAATTTACAATAAAGAATGATCATAGAAAGTTTTCATAATTTGATTCTAGTTATCGTATGACTTGCTCAAACAGTAGAATGAATGTAAACTGCCATCCTAAAGAGGACAGATGAGGTATGTAGTACGATGGTATTGGGTATACTGACCGAGTTGTTCTAAACCAGTGTTTCCCAACAATTTTTTTTGTCGAATATCCCCCTAAAGCACCCTCATACTGTCCAGCACCCTTTTTAGGCTCAATATACTTTACAGTGCCCCCATAGTGTAAAAACATGTCTACCATATGTTCACATAAGAAAAATGATTATGTTTTAAATTTTTATTTATCTTTAAACCTAGCTTACACAGTACTTGTCTGCTGTACAGCAGCTTCAATATCAATGTGATCTTTGAGCTTGATGGTTTTTAACAAGAGTTGAAATATCTGGTTCAAGTTGTGACTGCAAAAGCCTTAAGTCCCCATGTGTAGCAATGTCTAAGCAGCTTCTGTTTTTTGTGAGTAAGTGGTTTGCTGCACTGAAGCCTCGTTCAACAAGGTAGGAAGATGCAAATGCAATGAAGAGCAGTTTGGCTCTTCTCCAAAGACCAGGGAACTTTGTATGACTGTGTAGCCACATACCACAAAAGCCAACATTTTTGAAAAGCATTTTTGCTTTTTCATCATTCTGAATTTCAGTAATTTCTTTTTGCAAGCTCTCTTCCTGTTCTTCCACCTTGCAAAGAAATGGGTTAATTACCCAGTCCAGAATTTCCAGTTCATTCAATTCCTTGAATTGATTCTGAAAATCCTTCTTCAGTGATTGCAGGTGTAAGCAGTACTCTTGCAAATCACCATCTGTGAAAGAGAGTGCCATACTTTCCATGCAGAGAAACTGTGAGAACATTCTACTTCTATGTTTTGCTTATATATTTCCAATTTTCTGATAAAAGTGAACACTGCACTTCTTGCCTGGATTAACTTGAAATTTTCACCCTGCAGTTTCATGTTTAGAATGTTCATTTTGACATACACATTTTGTCATCTCCACATAGAAATTCATTCTTGTTTCCCAAGCTCTTGTGAACTGTGAGCAAAAATTCAACCACAGTGTCAAAAAGATCAAAACGCATTTTAAGCAGCGGCCTTTTGACAGGCATCACACTTCAGTGTGAAGAAGCAAGTGTTCAGACTCCTCATTGTCATCTTAGCATAACTGGCAAAATATTCTGCTTTTAATAGATGAGCTTTAATTTTTTGATAGCAGATATTACAAGAGTCATGCTTGACAAAAGTCACTGGCTGAGGTTTTTGGCTGTGAGATGTTAACAACAGAGTACACAATGTATTGAAAACAGACTTGGAACTTCTTTTTCATAAATGCCACTAAACCTTCATGGCAACCTGTCATATATGGTGCTTCACTGTTGCACAAGAAATCATGTTCCAAATCAGAATACTTTTATCCTCAATATACATCTTGAGCTCATCTTAGATTGATTTTCCATTGATATTTGTTTTAAACTTTTTACAAAAGAGAATCTCTTCATAAACTTTTCCATTTCTGATCAACTACAAAATATATACACACATACATGCCATTAGCAATGCCTCATTGTCTCACACAGTCAACTCATCCAGTTGTATCCCAAGTTCTGTTTTTTGGAGCTCTATGCCTAGTTGATACTCAATGTCTTCACTCATTGTGTCAATATGATGGGCTACAGAGTTATTACTCAAAGGAATTGATCATTAAATACTGGTATCCATTTTGAGAACAGTGGTGAGCACTTCCGGCACAGCAAGCATTATTAATCTTTCACCAATTGTATGAGATGTTCCACACTTTGCTATCATTTTAGAATTTCCAAAACACAGGTACAACTCCTTTCAGCTAAAAAGACACATCCACGAGCCATAGATAAATCAGTCATCCATTGCAGAAATTGAAACAGAGGAATAGATTCTAATACACCCTGTTTCTGTCATTCTTCTTGATGTTCTTCAACCATACTGAAAAAGCCTGATGGCTCTCTTACATTTACACCATTCCTTTGTCACTTGGGTAACTTGTTCATAGCACCAGCGATCGTCGGTGGGCTAAAGAAAAGTGTTCCAGATTTCCTCTTAAATATACATCTTTTGAATTACTTTTGCTGCAATCTGCAGCATGTAAATTTTCCCTTAACAATGGACTCCTAAATCACAGCAATGACGCTCAGATCACCCGATCGACTAAAGAAACCGTATCAGTCACGCACAGCAGCCTTTGCCATGGCTGGAGAGGGGGAATCCAAGCCAGGATGAAACACAGAGGGATGAGACCTCCTCTGCCCAGCATCTTTAGTGAATGTGCAGTTGCAGGAGAATAAAATTGACAATTTGAGGGCAAGACTGCTGTACCAGAGGCAAATCTCAACTGTTTGCAGTACCAAGAATTGGTTATCTGTGGACATGCCGAAAGCCGCAGTCAGACCGGAAGAATTTACGATTTTCAGAATGGACCGAACTGCTGACTGTGGTAAGTCAAAAGGAGGCGGTATGTGTTTTGTGGTCAATTCTCCTTGGTGATCCATGTGGCAGTTATGTCGAACTCATGGTCCTCCGATTTGGAATACCTAGTGGTCAAATGTGGACCATTCTATTTGCCTTGAGAGTTTTCATTTGTGACGCTGATTGCAGTTTATATACCACCAGTGGCCAACTATAAGCAAGCACTCGCAACACTGCATAATGTTATCTGTAGACAAGAAACAACCCATCCTGTTGCATTTCAAATTATAGTCGGAGACTTCAACCAGGCCTGTATGAAGAAAGCGCCAGCATAAAACCTTCTGCACCAGAGGTCCCAACACTCTAGACCACTGCTACACTAAGATAAGGAATGCCGGCCATTCCTTGCCCAGACCTCATTTTGGTCATTCAGATCACTTGGTTATCCTCCCCCTAGCTACATACAGGCAGAGCCTCAAAAGCCGGGCTCCAAAGGTTAGGACAGGTCGCAGGATTCAGGATTGCTTTGAGTCAGTGGTCTGGGCTGTGTTCAGGTACTCATCCAGAGTTTTGAATGAAGATGCCAGGGTTGTATGGACTTCATTAAAACAGTTGTAGATGAGTGTGTCCCCACTAAATCAGTGAGAGTCTTCCCCAGTCAGAAGCCCTGGATGATCTATGAGATCTGAAATTGGCTGAGGGCCAAATCAGAGGCATTCAAGAGGTGCAGGTAGGATCTCTGGAAAGCAATCTCACAGGGGAAGGAGATTCCGAGCCAAACTGGAATTGACAAGGGATGCCAGACAGCTGTGGCAGGGCTTGAATGCTATAACCTAATACAAAGTTAACTCAAGTGACATGGGGGACAGCAGAGCTTCACTTCCAGATGAGCTCAATGCCTGTTATGCTCGCTTTGACCATCAGAACATGGAGGAACCAGCACAAACCCCAACACCTCCTGATACAATATATGAAGCTGATGTGCAGGTTGCCTTTAGGAAGATGAATCATGGGAAGCATCTAGACTGGATGGGGTACCTGGCCATTGTACTAAAGGCCTGTGCTGACCAACTGGCAGGTGTGTTCACTGAGATCTTTGCCCTCTCTCTTTGGCAGAGTGTGGTACCCACCTGCTTTAAGCAGGCTTCAATTATACCAGTGCCCAAGAAGAGCATGGTAACCTGCCTCAATGACCATCACCTAGTTGCAATTACATCCACAGTGATGAAGTGTTTTGAGAGGCCGGTGATGAAACATATCAGTTCCTGCCTGAGAGCTGACTTAGATCCACTCCAATTTGCCTACCGCAGCAACAGGTCCACAGCAAATGCCATCCCTGGCATCTGAACATCTGTACAGCAAAGATGGATAGATCAGGATGCTCTTTATTGATTATCACTTAGCAATTAACTATCATCTACTCAGAACTAATCAATAAGCTCCAAGACCTTGGCCTTGATATGTCTTGTGCAATTAGATCCTGGATTTCCTCACTTGGAGACCCCAGTCAGTTCAGATTGGCAAAAACATCTCTTCGATGATCTCCATCAGCACAGGTGCACCACAGGGCTGTGTGGTTAGTCCCCTGCTCTATTCCCTTTATACCTATGACTGCGTGGCTAAGCACAGCTCTAATGTCATATGCAAGTTTGCTGATTACACCACTGTTGCAGACCACATCAAAGATGGTGATGAATCAGCATACAGGAGGGAGATTAAAAATCTAGCTGAGTGGTGTCATAACAATGACCTCTCACTCAATGTTGGCAAGACCAAGGAACTGATTATAGACTTCAGAAAAGGAAACCTAGAAGTCCATGAGTCAGCCCTCATCGGAAGATCAGAGGTAGAGAAGGTTAGCAACTTTAAATTCCTGGGTGTTACGATTTCAGAGGACCTGTCCTGGACCCAGCACATAAATTCAATTACAAAGAAAGCATGGCAGCACTTCTTCTTCCTTATGAGTCTGCGGAGATTTGGCATGGCATCAAAAACTTTGGCAAACCTCTATAGATGTGTAGTAGAGAATATATTGACTGGCTGCATCACGGCTTGGTATGGAAACACCAATGCCTTTAAATGGAAAGTCCTACTAAAAGTAGTGGATTCAGCCCAGTACATCACAGGTAAAGCTGTCCCAACCATTGAGCACATCTACGTTTGTACATGAAACACTGTCGTAGGAAAACAGCATCCATCCTCCGAGATCCTCACTACCCAGGCCATGCTGTTTTCTTGCTGCTGTCATCAGGTAGAAGGTATAAGAGCTTCAGAACTTGCACCATCAGGTTCAGGAACAGTTACTGCCCCTCAACTGTCAGGCTCTTGAACAAAAGGGGATGCAGTAACTACATTCACTTGCTCATCCTTTGAGATGTTCCCATGACTGATGATTTCACTTTAAGGACCCTTTAACTTGTTATTTCATGTTCTCGTTATTTATTTATATTTGTGTTTGCACAGTTTGTTGTCATCTGCACTCTACTTGATCTATAGATTTGCTGAGTATATCTGTAGGAAAAGGAATCTCAGGGTTGTATGTGGTGACATGTGTGTAGTCTGACAATAAGATTTACTTTGAACTTCACACACAATTTTTTTTCAGATACCTTTTAATACAAGTGGTCTAAAAACTTCTGAAGACAGTTCCCAGATACCCATAATTAATGCTGTGAAGCTGACTCTTGTGTATACAAACTTTACAACTATTAACAGATCAGCTATTGATGTGCTAAGTAATAATATCAATCTGGAGCGCAAGCTTCCATGAACTAAAAAATTTAATCATTATTGTCTAGTTTGAAACAAGCACAGTGTTTAGTCATTTAGTCATTATTGTCTAGTTTGAAACAAGACAGGTGTGTAAAAAGGGCCCGTAGAATCATTGGGGACCTGAGTCACCCCAAACACTATCTATTCCAGCTGCTACTATCCAGGAAACGTTACCACAGTATAAAAGCCAGGACCAAAAGGCTCCAGGCTAGCTTCTTCCACCAGGCCATCAGACTGGTTAACTCACACTGATCAGAGTATACTCTATATTACATTGACTGTTCTATTTATTATAAATTATTATAAATTACCATGATTGCACATTGCACGTTTAGACGGAGACATAACATAAAGATTTTTACTCCTCATGTATGTGAAGGATGTAAGAAATAAAGTAAATTCAATTCAATATTGTCTTAAACTGCACTGCTTGAGCAGTAAGTCGAGTAAGTGTGGGGCCAGCAAGTCTGCACTTTCTACAGTGCTTGTTTGCAAAGCTGTCTTAACCTCAAACTGATTATTGCTTACCATTTACATTACGAACTGAAAACTGACTCCTGTTTACGACCAGATGCTAAACAAAGTATATTGGTTTAACTTACTCAAAATCATTGCTTTGATCTTTAGAAGTGTCAGCTGCAATGTTTAGAAAGCTGGGCTTGGCAACTTCCTGGGTAGTGAATATCCATTGCATTAGCTGTAATGACAGTATTGCAAATGGAATTTTATAAGAAGACTGAAGAGAAAAGGTAAGCTAGGTGTATGGTCAAAGCATGCAAGGAATGCTATGGAGATCAAGCAAAAATGAGTCAATGGCTTTGGTGAAATTGTGAGGAAGTAAATAAGAAGATGAAATTCCAGAAGTGCAGCTGGAAGGCAAATTGGCCACGTCAACAGAGGTATACAGTACCTGCCATGGGATGAGAATATGGAGACAACTTTTTGAAAGACATGGATTTGCATGGTATTGTATGGGCACATATTTATTTTGTAGCTGGTGAGCAGCCGAAATATTTAATGCATTATGATGGCAGTGAGGTACCAGTGTCCATTACAGAAGCATATGTGTATGTCCACAAGGTTGGAAAACAAACTTCAAGAGAGAAGTAACAAACTGGCCAGACATTAAAACCAGTGGAAGAAATTCCATTGTGAAAGATTGTTCACTATAAGCAGCCTATGTTCTGAGCAATGTTTTTACAGTGATTTAGTTTTCAAAACAATGGGAGTTCTTACAATCCTCATAGCAAGAGATTCAGAAGAATGATCTAATCTGTTTGGACAGTGTGAGAGAGCCAGTTTAGTGGAGTCTCTGCACAATAGCTTTGATATTACAAGTTTACTTAGTTCTGGAGAAGAGCTCAGTGTCTATAAGGCTCTTAGTACTTACAGAGTTGTTAAATGGACAGAATCATGCACAGATTGAGCTAGATCCTTCAGAAGTCTGCAATGCATTGTGAAGATCAGTCAAAAGTCCAAAGATAGGGCAAGGGATACTGCAGTGAACTTATACTGATGTCAGTGCAGTACGCCTTAGCTAGTCTGTGTCAAGAAAGACCTCAATCAGTTATCACAGATTTGAAGATCAAGTCCACAACTGACTCCAGTTCTTGCCAATTAAAGCATAAAGGAAGATTGAAATCATCGAGGCAAGAGCAGAAAACTAGCACCATCTAGCAGCCTCTCACTCGCTGCTACTCAAGGGAGATGCTTTGCATTCGAATGGTCTCTCCCTCTCCTTTGATGTTGTCAGAGAATGGTGCCGGAGTCCTGGGACTTGGGCAAGGTTTAATTGATGCAGTTTGTGGACAGGACTCCGTAGGTCATGTAATAAAGTGTTGTGCGTTTCTGATATCTCCTTTTTGTTGTTGCTACGTTAGGCAACTTTGATCAGGGCGGCCTGCTGATAATGAATGACAAAGCACTAGATTGAAGTGAATATGGCTAGACTCTCTCAATTTTGTGTTTTAAATTCTGTATTTTTTTCTCGTTTTTTTAGCTGTTTGCAGGATTTTTTTGCACGTGGGTGGGGTTTGATGTTTTTCTTTGAACGGGTTCCATGGTTTTCTTTGTTTTGTGGCTGTCTATGGGAAGACAAATCTCAGGGCTGTTTACTGCACACATACTCTGATAATAAATGTGCTTTGAAGCTTTGACTCTTTGAATAAGAAATGCCAGCAAACATTTAAGAAGGAAATCAGGAGGGATAAAAGAAGACACGAGGTTGTTGCAGTAGATAATGTGAAAGAGAATCCTAAGGACTTCTACAGATACATTACGAGCAAACGAATTGCAAAGGACAAAACTGGTCCTCTGGAAAATCAGATTGGTAATATATGCTTAGAGCCAAAAAAGTTGGGGTGATCTTTAATGGCGCCTTCGCATCTGTACTTACTTGGGAAATGGACACAAAGTCTATAGGTGTCAGACAATTCAGCAGCGAGGTCAAGGACCCTACACAGATTACAGAGGAGGAGCTGTTTGCTGTCTTGAGGCAAATTAGGTTGAATAAATCCCATGGGCTGACAATATGCTCCTTCAGACCCTATGAGAGGCAAGTGCAGAAATTGCCAGGGCCCTAGCAGAGATACTTAAATCAGCCTTAGTGTCATGAGAGGTACCAGAAGATTGGCGGATAGGCAATGTTGTTCTGCTGTTTAGAAAAGGCTCAACATAAGCTAGGAAATGATTGACCCTTATAGCATTAGTATGCAAGTTATTGGAAGGTTTTCTAAGGGACCAGATATATAAGTATTTGAATAGACAGGGACTGATTAGGGATAATCAACATTGCTTTCTGCATGGTAAGTCACGTCTAATCAACCTTGCAGAGTTTTTCGAGGAAGTTACCGTGAATGTTGATGAAAGTAAAGCAGCGGATGTTGTCTACATGGACTTTAGCAAGGTCCTTGACAAGGACCCGCATGGGAGGTTGGGCAAGGAGATGCATTCGCTTGTCATTCAAGATTAGGTAGTAAATTTGATTAGTCATTGGCTTCACAGAAGAAGCCAGAGAGTGGTTATAGATGGTTTTCTTTCTGACTGGAGGCCTGTGACTAGTTGTGTGCTGCAGAGATCAGTGCTGTGTCCATTATTATTTGTCATCTATATCAACAATCTGGATAATAATCTGTTAAAGTGGATCAGCAAATTCGTGGGTGACACCAAGATAGGGGGTGTAGTGGACAGTAAGGAAGGCTATCGTGGATTGCAGTGGAATCTAGACTAGCTGGAAAAATGGCAGATGGATTGTAATGCGGACAAGCGTGAAATGTTGCTGTTTGGAAGGACCAACCAGGGTAGGATTTACCAGTGAGCAGTAGGACACTAAAGAACAAAGGGATCTGGAAATAAAGATACATAATTCCTTGAAAGTAGTGTCACAGGTAGATAGGGCTGTAAAAAGAGCTTTAGGCACATTAGCCTTCATAAATCAACGTATTTAGTACAGGAGTTGGGATGTTATGTTGAAGTGGTATAAGATGCTGGTGAGGCTGAATTTGGAGTGTTGTGTGCAGTTTTGGTCACCTACCTGCAGGAAAGATGTAAGTAAGGCTGAAAGAGTCATGAAAAATTACAAGGACGTTGTCAAGACTTGAGGACCTGAGTTATGGGAAAGGTTGAATGAGTTAGGACTTTATTCCTTAGAACGTAGGACATTTGATAGAATTATACAAAATTATGAGGAGTATAGATAGGGTAAACGCAAGCTGGCTTTTCCATTGAGGTTGTGTGAGACTACAACTTCAAGTCATGAGTTAAGGGTGAAGAGTGAAACAATTTAGGTGAGAGTGTGGACGAGCTGCCAGTTACAAATGGTGGATGCAGGAATGGAAGGGGTATGGAGGGTGTGGCCTAGGTGCAGGTCAATGGGACTAGGCAGACTAAATGGGCTGAATGGCCTGATTCTTTGCTGTAGAGTTCTATTACTCTAACACAGAGCACAGCATACAATGCAAATCAGATCAAAGAGTGACTTTGTAAATTTCTACTATACAAGAAGCTTAGACATCACATTCAATAGCACAATTACTGTGCTCAGAGGTGTTTTCATCCTATTTTACAGAGGACAGAGGAAATCTGGTTAGCTACAAGTCAGTTAATGAGGACAAGGGACACATAGAGAAATCAGGGAGGGGGAAGATTGGGGGGTAGGGGGAATCATTTGAGCTTCAGAGATTCGTGATTGGCTGCCGTGTGGTGTGTTGTGCAATGACTGCAGAAGCGGGTAAGTTTTGAACAAAGAGCAACTTCTTTCAGACATCTCCCAGAATTCCACAGGATGCAACCTGATCGGGCAGGTTTCCTAATAAAAGCTTGCTTCTGGATGAATAGCAATCATTGTCCAGGCACCAGGCTGATACAAACGACGTTTTCTATGTAGCAATGGCATCCGTATCTCGTATTTCATTATTGGCATCCAGGTACCTCTGTGCAACAGTGCATCACACACTCAGCAGCCACTTTATTATATACAGGAGTGGAACCCGCTGTAGTCTTCTGCGGCTGTACCCCATCTACTTCAATGTCCAATGTGCTGTACATTCAGAGACGCTCTTCTGTAAACCACTGTTGCAATGCATGGTAATTTGAGTTACTGTTCCCTTCCTGTCGGCTTGAACCAGTCAAGCCATTCTCCTCTGACTCTTCTTATTAACAAGACATTTTCACCCACAAAACTGCCGCTCACTGGATGTTTCTTGTTTCTCACGCCATTCTCTGAGAACTCTGAACAGTCGCGCGTGAAAGCCCCAAGAGATCAGCAGTTTAAGAGATACTCAAACTACATGTCTGACATGAGCAATCATCCCATGGTCAGAGTTGCTTAGATCACATTTCCTCCCCATTCTGATGCTTAGTCTGAACAACAATTAAACCTCTTGACATGGTCATAAAATGAAAAACTGAGGACTGCAGGAAGTATACAGTAACTACTTTGCAGCTGGTTTGCAATAATATATAATCACATATTGTTCTTAACTCTTGTGAAATAGAAATTCCATCTTAACAATTTAAACGTGCAAAAATACCCCAAGATATTTCATATTAATATAATCAAACAAGAATTACCATTCAATCATTCAAGGAGATATTGCACTGGGTGACTGATAGTTTGGTAACAAGGGTGCAATATTATTCTATAATCAAGTGAACAACCAGTTAACTGCTATGAAAATGTAGAGCAAGGAAATGCAACTGTGAAATACTGAATATAAATAGAGGGAGAACACAAGTGCAAAAGAATCCCTGGCGTCTGGAAGATGAATTGTTTGCTAAGTCAGCAAACTAGTCTCCTAGGGATATAAAAGCAGCTGCCTGAGAAGAAAGGTGTGGCCAGTAAATGCGTAGTTCCACTTAAAGCACAGAGACAGCAGTTTACAAGAAAGTGATTGACAAGAAGAAAAGTGCAAAGGTGATCAAAGAGGATCAACGCTATTAATCTGTGTGTCTGTCCTATAACAAACAAACATGCTTATTATAGATGCCATGGCTCAAATAGTGCAGTCTGTTTGAGCCTATCGAGAGTCCTGCTGAGAGTGTGGCACAGTGGGTGAGAAACTGCCCACAAAAGACAGTCTGTGGAAAATTGTGGCGGCAATGCCGGGTTGGTTTGATGAGACAGGTACGTTAAACTTCTCTTTGATATTTAAAACCCCTCTGATTCTGTGTTCGGATGGACATTTAGATCATTGAGCTGCCTGCCACACATTTAATACTTTGGCTTCAAATCCATAGCTCCCTGTAAAGTGACAGCACAGGTAGACTGGATGGTGAAGAAGTCCTATGCCTCCGGAGGTCAGCTCATGAAATATATGAGCTGTGATGTCATGTGGCAATTAAACAAAACATTAGTTAGACCACATACGTGAAACTGTGTGCATTCTGCTGACCAAACAATAGGAAGGATCTAATTATCCTGACGAAGGTTCTCAATCTGAACTGTCGACTGTTTCTCCCCATCGATAGATGCTACCTAACCTACTGAGTTCCTTCAGCATTTTGTGTGTGTTGCTCTGGATTTCAGCATCTGCAGAGTCACTTGTATTTCTAATGAGGCTGGAGAGGATGCAGAGGAGATTCCCCTGGATGTTGCCTAGATTGGCGGACTTTAGCTATGTGAATAATTTGGATAGGCTGGCTTTACTTCCCCTGGAGCAAAGAAGGCAGAGGAGTGAGCTGACAGAGGCATATATAATTATAAAAAGCAAAGCTTGGTTAAATAGAATCTTCTTAACCATGGTAAATTGAAGAGGAAGAGTCTGAGGGCATTTTTTCCCCCTAAAGAACAGAGTGGATGATAGCTGAACTCGCTGCCAGAGGGGATGGTGGTATTAGATTCAATTACTATATTTGAATAGGCAAGGCAGAAAAAAATATGGATGTAATGTGAGTAAATGTGATGGAGTACAGGTGCAAGGGGTTCATCATGACCTGTGTCTGTGCTGTACAACTCAAATTGAATTGAATTGACTTTATTTCTTGCATCCTTCACATACATGAGGAGTAAAAATCTTTACGTTACATCTCCATCTAAATCTCTGTGACTTTATGAAGCAATTGTAAGGCTGAATAAACCCATGTCATCTGTGGGAAGCGTCTTGCAAACTTCAGATAGATTGGGTAGTGTGCCTGCTCTGGGAAGCTGAAAAATCTGTAGATAGATAGGTCACCTGGGCCAGATGGACTGCACCCAAGGGTTCTGAACAAAGTAGCTGAGGAGATTGTGGAGTCATGAGTACTGATCTTTAAAGAGTCTCTAGATTCTGGAATGGTTCCGGTAGACTGGAAAATGGCAATTATCACTCTGCTCTTTATGAAAGGAGGGCAGCAGAAGAAAAATAGAGGGCCATGCTGTGGGGTAATTCCAGGCAGGAGGTTACCTGGTCAGCACAACTTTATGGGCCGAAGGATCTGTAATGTGCTGTAGAGTTCTATGTTCCAAGAAAGGAAATTATAGGCATGTTAGCCTGACTTCAGTGGTTAGGAAGATGTTGGAGTTCATTTCGAAGGATAAGATTTTGGGGCACTTGGAGTCACATGATAAAATAGGCCAAAGTCAGCATGGTTCCTTGAGGGGAAATCTTGCCTGACAAGTCTGTTGGAATTCTTTGAGGAAATAACAGGTAAGATAGACAAAGGAGAGTCAATAGATGTTGTTTACTTGGATTTTCAAAAAGGCCTTTGACAAGGTGCCACACATGAGGCTGTTTAACAAGATAAGAGTCCATGGTATTACAGAAAAGATATCTGCTTGTATAAAAGACTGGCTGATTGGCAGGAAGCAAAGAGTCTGAATGAGGGGGCCTCTTCTGGTTGGCTGCTGGCGACTAGTGATTTTCCACAGGGGTTGGTGTTGGGACTGCTTCTTTTCACATTATATGTCAATGATTAGAATGATGGAATTGATGGTTTTGTAGCCAGGTTTGCAGACAATATAAAGATAGTGGAGGGGCAGACAGTGCTGAGGAAGAAGGGAGTCTGCAGAAGGACTTAGACAGATTGGGAGAGTGGGAAAAGAAGTGGAAGGTGGACCATAGTGTAGGGAAGTGAATGGTCATGCATTTTGGTAGAAGGAATAAAGGTGTGGATGATTTTCTAAATGGGGAGAAAATTCAAAAATCAGAGGTACAAATGGACTTGGGAGTGCAGGACTCCTTAAAGTTTAACTTGCAGGTTGAGTCGATATCATGGAAAGCAAATGCAATGTGAGCATTCATTTCGAGAGGATTAGAATACAAAAGCAAAGTTGTAATGCTGAGGCTTTATAAAGTACTGGTCAGACTGCACTTGGAGTATTATGAGCAGTTTTACCCCTCTTATTTAAGAGAAAATGTGCTGGCATTGCAGAAAGTCCAGTGGAGGCTCATGAGAATGGTCCCAGGAATGAAAGAGTTAACATATGAGGAGCATTTGATGCCTCTGGGCCTGTTCTTGCTAGAGTTAAGAAGAATGTGGGGGAAGTCATTGCAACCTGTGGAATATTGAAAGGCCTAGATAGAGTGAATATGAAGAAGAACTTCCTATAGTGTGGGAGTCTTGGACCAGAGGGCACAGCCTCAGAATGGTAGATGTCATTCAATGTGAATAAATGTGA
Source organism: Hypanus sabinus (assembly GCF_030144855.1). Lineage (NCBI taxonomy): Eukaryota > Metazoa > Chordata > Chondrichthyes > Myliobatiformes > Dasyatidae > Hypanus > Hypanus sabinus. The sequence continues at coordinate 38,880,228 of NC_082716.1, read as the reverse complement.
AGTTATCCACTTTGGAAGCAGGAACAAGAGGGCAGAGTATTGTCTGAACGGTGTCGAGTTAGGTAAGGGAGAAATGCAAAGAGACCTAGGAGTCCTAGTTCACCAGTCAATGAAGGTGAATGAGCAAGTGCAACAGGCAGTGAAGAGGGCAAATGGAATGTTGGCCTTTGTTACAAGGGGAATTGAATACAAGAGCAAGGATGTTCTTTTGCATTTGTACAGGGCCCTGGTGAGACCACACCTGGAATATTGTGTACAGTTTTGGTCTCCAGGTTTCAGGAAGGACATTCTGGCAATTGAGGAAGTGCAGCGTAGATTCACTAGGTTGAATCCTGGGATGGCAGGGCTGTCTTACGCAGAGAGATTGGAGAGATTGGGCTTGTACACGCTGGAATTGAGGAGATTGAGAGGGGATCTGATTGAAACGTTTAAGATAATTAAAGGATTTGATAGGATTGAGGCAGGAAATATGTTCCAGATGTTGGGAGAGTCCAGTACCAGAGGGCATGGATTGAGAATAAGAGGTCAGTTATTTAAAACAGAGTTGAGGAAGAGCTTCTTCTCCCAGAGAGTTGTGAAGGTGTGGAATGCACTGCCTCGGAAGACGGTGGAGGCCAATTCTCTGGATGCTTTCAAGAAGGAGCTGGATAGATATCTGATGGATAGGGGAATCAAGGGATATGGGGACAAGGCAGGGACTGGGTATTGACAGTGAATGATCAGCCATGATCTCAGAATGGCGGTGCAGACTCGAGGGTCCGAATGGTCTACTTCTGCACCTATTTATTGTCTATTGTCTATAATAGAGAGACATCCATTCAGAACAGAGGGGAGAAAAAGTTTCTTCAGCCAGTGGGTGGTGAATCTGTGGAATTCATTGCAACAGACAGCAGTGCAGGCCAAGTCAATGGGTATATTTAAGGCAGAGGTTGATAGGTTCTTGATTAATCAGGGCATCACAGGTTATGGGGAGAAGGCAGGAGAGTGGGGTTGAGAGGGATAATAAATCTGCCATGATGGAATGGTGGAGCAGACTTGATGGCCTAATGGCCTAATTCTGCTCCTATGTCTATTGGTCTTATGGTTTGTTGTGCTAGAGAATGAATGCACTACTCTGTGGTTCTTTGATTGAGTATTGGGGTAATTAAGAAAAGCTGAGGAAAATTGTATTTTTTTTCTTTTTGTGGCTGCAGCTACATGTCTCCCTCCTCTCATCAAAATTGCAGTTGCATGATAAACTATCCTTCCTTGTCTCTATTGACCTCTGTCCTTTTACATACCTGTCTCTAGCCTTTGATCTTGTTGATCACACCACCCTTTCCTATTACCATTCCTCTGATACCAGTCAGATGAGTTTGCCCTTGCCTAGCTCCCACCCTCCTAATTCCATCACTGAGAATCACCTGTGACTATTGATGTCCATACATCTGCCCTATATCTCACCCATAGGCTCCCTCATTGGCATCATTACATACCCATCAAGGTCACCTGGTTTTATTTCATCTTCACCATTCTTGAGACCTTCAAGCTGCATTTTGCTTTTCAACATCCAATGGTAAATGAACATAAATTTCCTCTAACACCAAAGAGTTGAAAGCCTACAAACCCTTCCACAAACTCCATTATGCTGCAATAATTCTGCACATTACCCAACAACTACCTGATGCTGATCCAGGTCATTTACAACATTGGTATTCAAGATCATTTATTGTCAGTCTTCAGTGCACACGTAAAGGAGAATTCTGTTTAATCCTGGACCAAACTTGCAAACCCGTATCTTCTCTTACATTATACCTACTTTCACCTCTGGACCATCACCTATGTCCACACCTCCCTCCAGCAACTGTTGCTATCCTCACTCATGACTTCACAAAACACAACTGTTAGAATACTCTCCTGGACAGCTGCCCACTTTGTCACTCAAATTAAGCTCATGTAAAACATATACTGTTCATAATCCAATTTACATCATCCTTTACTATCAGCAAATTTTGCTGACCTTCATAAGTCTGGAAATATTTAAAGTTAAGATTCAAATGCTTATTTTCAGTGACGACCATTCCCACTTGTATAACCCGATCCAGTTCAACAACCTCCAATGATCTAATAATACCTCACATTCTAGTATATTTTGATCTTCCAGTTAAGATGGTGCTAATGAACATATTGTTACGTATTCAGGCAACAATAAATATATGAGTTAGGCAAGGGTTTATATAACAAATAACACATTTATTAAACACTGAAAACAAACACCCCCAAAAGTAAACAAACACTAACGTAACCGGAAATCAGCTGCTGTGCGGCAGCTTAAACAGTTCTTAAAGCGATGTTGCAAAAACAGTTCTTTAAAGTAGTATTGCCAAAAGTTCGAAATGCTCACAGTCCATTTAAGGGAAAGACTTTTTAAGATGGTTTAAATTCTCTTTCACGTCGCTTTGCTTCAGTCCCCGAAGTCGAACTCTTTCCCACGAAGAATTTACGAAACGTAATGGCTTAAAGGCACTGACCTTTCCTTTATCACTGTCCTCAATCTTTTCTGCTATCCCGCAGAGATTAACACGAGAACAATCAACGAATTCCTTCCGAATAAGGATTGAACAAGGTCGAACCAGTTTCACCGTCGAAAATCGATCCTCCTCGATCTTTAACTCCTGAACTCCGATCTTCACTCTCCACTGATTCTCAACTAGCAGTATTGTAAAGAAACTGCTGGCAATCCTTTTAAACTTTAGGCATTAGATAAAACTTCATCCTTCAACTAAACTGCGCCATCACATTAAATCACGCAGTGGCATGAAGTCAACATGACAAATCCAGCCACGAACTGCCCCCCCTCACAGGGTGGGGTCTTCCTTTTATAACCTGTAAAAAAAACCCGTCACATGATCTCTACTGGCGGGAAAATGACGTCACTCCACCATCACAAGACCATTACCTCAAGTCCAGTATAGCTTCAACCCCAGTCACATGACAAGGGTACCACTGTCATGTGTCACGAGTACGTAACAATATGCAACAGCTTCTGGGAGTCAAAAAGCTAAGAAATCTGACTAAAATCACCACTAAAAATACTTTTTCTGAGGTAAATTGTGTTAAATTATCAATGCAAACAGTGAAGGGGTATGCAATGGTGAGGCAAGGTTGGAGGATGAGCGGAGATGGTGTGTTGCAGATGGAGGCCCAAAGCCTGTTCGACTGGCCCTGGAATTAGGTTGGATTACTCTGAGTGCTGAAAGGAGAAGCCAAGGCCCAAACGGAGAACATTCAGTGCTCGTTCAATTGGCCCGAAAGTAAGGTTGAATTGATCTGGGCACCAAGCTGATCTGACGAGCTTGAGAGAACCTGGGCCTGGAGTGACTTGTAGGGTGCTGTGGTCATCATTTAGATGATGGAATAAATGGTTTTATATTTAGATGATGGAATAGATGGTTTTGCTGCTTAGTTTGCAGATGATACAAAGATTGGTGGGGGGAGGCAGGTAGTTTTAAGGAAACAGGCAAGATGCAGAAGGACCCAGACAGATTAGGAGAATGGGCAAGAAAGTGGCAAATGAAATGTTGTTTGTCCTTTGGAGTCGAAGATGACCACGACTTCTGTCAGGTGGAGGGTTTGTGACTGTGGGTCCAGAGGTGACTGGTGAGGCCAATCCAGGCCCTGAAAGCTCACCCACATGTGGGACACATGAGGGTAGGTGCTGCAGTGGAAGTGGAGGTAGCTTGAGCCTTGCGCGCGGCGCGTTTCCTCTGAGCCTCTGCGGTGCGTCTGATTTCTGCTGCATACACTCCTTTAGTGGTCCTGCTCCACCAGGTAGGGCAGTCCAGAGCAAGTGATTCCCAGCTACTGGGATTGATGTTGAGGTCTTTGAGGCAATCTTTGAAACGTTTGTTCTGCCCTCCAACTGAGTGTTTGCCCTGGCTCAGCTCTCCACACAGCAGCTGTTTTGGTAGTCGACTGTCAGACATCCTGACGACATGGCCAGTCCATCTGGCTTAGGCTTTCTGTAGGACGGTGTAGACACTATGGGTGCTAGCCCGCTCCTGGACCTCCATGTCTGGGACTTTGTCCTGCCATCGTATGTGGAGAAGTCTGCGGAGGCAGCTCAAGTGGAAGTGGTTGAGCTGTTTAGCGTGTCTGCTGTAGACAGTCCAGGTCTCGCTGGTATAGAGGAGGGTTGGTGAGAACCACTGCTCGGTAGACCTTCAGCTTGATGGTAAGGCTGAGTCCTCTCCGCTCCCATACATTCTCACGGAGCCTCCCAAAGGCGGCACTGGCTTTGGCAATTCTGTTGCTGATCTCTGCATCTATGTTCACCGCTCATGATAGAATACTGCCCAGATAAGTAAAGCTGTCGACTGCCAGTAGCTTCTGCCCCTTTACTGTGATGTGTGGTTCCTGGTAGGGCTTTCCGGGTGCGGGCTGGTACATAACTTAATGTTGGAAAATGCATGGTCATGTACGTTGGTAATATAAATAAATGTGCAGACTATTTTCTAAATGGGGAGAAAATCCAGGAATCTGAAATGCAGAGGGACTTGAGCGTCCTTGTGCAGAACACTCTGAAGGTTAGCATGCAGATTGAGTTAATGATGAGGAAGGCAAATGCCATGTTAGCATTCATTTCAAGAGGTCTAGAATATAAGAGCAGGGATGTGATGCTGAGGCTTTATAAGGCACTGGTGAGGCCTCACCTTGAACAATTTTGGGCCCTTCATCTGAGAAAAGATGTGCTGGCATTGGAAAGGATCCAGAGGACGTTCACAAGGATGATTCCAGGAATCAAAGGGTTATCGTATGAGGAAAGTTTGATGGCTCTGGGTCTGTACTCACTGGAATTCAGAAGGATGTGGGGGGATCTCATTGAACCCTTTCAAGTTTTGAAAGGCCTAAACAGAGTATATAGGGAAAGGATGTTTCCCATGGTAGAAGAGTCTAGGACAAGAGGGCATAACCTCAGGATAGAGGGGCAGCCTTTCCAATCAGAGATACAGAGAAATTTCTTTAGCCAAAGGGTGGTGAATTTGTGGAATTTGTTGGCCCACGCAGCTGTGGAGGCCAGATTGTTGGGGTATTTAAGGCAAAGATTGGTAGGTTCTTGATTGGACGTGGCCTGAATGGTTATGGCGAGAAGGTCGAGAACTGGGGCTGAGGAGAAAAGAAAAAAAGGATCAGCCATGATGGAATGGTGGAGCAGACTCGATGGGCCAGATGGCCTAATTCTGCTCCTATGTCTTATGGTCTTATGGTCTAGGCCCAGGGATTTTCACAGCAGTAATGGCTGGGTCATAGTGCGAAGTACAATGTATTGTTTAGACAATTTAAACACCGGCCCAGACTGGAGGTGAGAGCAGATTTCACTCGCTTTCTAAGATGTTCCGTCCTCTCTCCAGGATGCTGGAGCCTTTCACTACTCCACTGTTGAGTCAATTTAAACACCAGCCCAGATACACAGAAAAGACAGTCTGTCAGTCAGGACGAAAGCCAATTTCACTCATTTTCCACGGTGGTCTTCTCCACGGCACTGAGACTGCCCCAGCTGCTGTGTTCCATGCTCACTAATTTGATGAACTGATAAGTGAGGCTTTGGGCCTGCTCTGGGCTGCTCTGGGGTTCGGATCTGAAGACTCAGTATTGGTTTGGAATCCTGTTGCTCTTTGCTTCAATTGTTTGTGTGATTTTATTTCTTTTTCTTGCATATTGAGTGTTGATCTTTTATTTTTATTTCTTTTCTTTAACTGGGTTCTTTCGGGTTTCTTGCTTCGTGGCTAACTGTGAGCAGGCAAGTCTCAAGGTTGTATAATTCATACATTCTTTGATAATAATAAATGAATCTTGAAATATTTTAATGTTAGTTTCACCATTCCACCATTGATAGCCATTACATTGGAATGGCCACGCAGGACTCTTCTGGCTATTCTCTTGTTCGCTTTCCAATTTTAATAAACACTTGCCACATGCACTTACATGAAATGCTTTGGACCATTTTATTGCATTAAAAGCATTATAATTGACCGACTGAAACCTGCAGAATTTTCTGAAGCCCTCATTTTTCCAGCCAGAAAATCTGACCAGGCAACGACATCAGTGTTTGGGCCAACTATATTATTTTAAAACTGCAACTAGCCAGCAGCATTTATTAACAGGTCAAATCCAAAAAAAAAAGGCTGTAAATCATTTGCAGCTTAGTTGGAAGATTTTGGTGGATGGTTTATAACTGGAGAACCAATGAAGAGTTGCCACAGAAAAGCAGCATCTATCATCAAAGATCCTCGCCAACCGGGCCATGCTCTTTTCTCACTGCTGCCATTGGGTAGAAGGTATAACTGCTTCAGGACTCGCACCACCAGGTTCAAGAACTGTTACTACCCCTCAACCATCAGGGTCATGAACAAAAGGACTCATTTAAGAGCTCTTTTATCTTATTACTTCATGCTTGTTATTTATTGCTATTTAATTATATCTGTACAGTTTGTTATTCATTGTTTACTGTTACTGTCCTATAGATCTGTTAAGTATGCCCACAGAAAAAGAATCTCAGGGTTGTGTGCAGTGACATGTACTCCGATAATAAATTTTACTTGGAACTTTGAACTTCGAAAAAAAAATCAGTTAATTACAGTGATCTGCAACATCTTGGATAACTGAATCCACCAGAGATTGATTGAATTCAATTTTTCTGGTATCATCTTTGAATTGCAAAATGATGCAACAATTAAAAGATAATTGAATCATATTACCTGTGTGTCATCTCTGGAATATTCAATAAGTACCGTCACCCAGTTCTTTCACAACAGTGCTAGAAGTGTTGTCCCTTCAAGGTTGTATTCAAATCTTTTTTGGAAGTTATTGACTTTTCACCTGTGATCATTTCGGGTAGTTATAGAGCCAAACACCACAGACATGGTCCATGTCACCCGTCAGCACCCATTCACACTATTTTACAGTCAGCCTATTTTATTTTCCTCATATTCCCAGTGAAACTGCCTCCATATTCCATCACTCGCCTACACACTACAGGCAACTTGTCATTGGGACCTAGCAAATTAATTATATTAATACTATTGTCACCTGCACTAAGAAATCCTTTGTTTTACATGGCATCCATACACATCATTTCATTACAATAGTGCATTCAGGTCGTGCAAGGGTAATCAATAACAGAATGCAGAATAATCAATTACCATTAGAGAGAAAGTGCAGTGCAGGTACACAATGGGTGCGAGGCCATTCCAAAGTAGGTTGTGATGTTATACAGGGAGGGGAGAACTCATACCATTACAGAAAGAACTCACAAACTTCACATAGACAGCACAACAATCACAATCGACCTGGAATTGGGATGTAGCGGATCCACTAACATTAGAGAGAGCAGGTCTGTTTGGGAAGAAAGTTGACTTCTCTCTCCCTCTTTTGCCCTCTTTCATCTAACTCAACCCAAGTTAGGCTCTACCTCACAAAACAGGAAGGAGAGTATTAGCAGTATTATGCAAAATCACAAATTAAGATGGTCAATTCAATTAATATAGGGGCCCATTAAGGAGTTGTATATACCAGTAGCACAAATTGACAAATCATGCCGATCAACTTACTTTGATAGCTGTGTCCAGGTAGACTGTAGATCTAAGCTCCTCTCATCTAGATTATGGATGTTCACAAGTATATGTACAGATGTTTGCATTATACCTGCCTCTGCTTGTAATCAATTTGAACATTAACAGAATAGCATTCTTCACAGTGAATAAATGCCTTGCAAATCTATACAAGTGTCTGTATGGCCACAGTTCATTTTCCATAAAAGACATTTCTACTGTCCATTTGATACCATTGTGATTAATAAAATTCAAGTCTAAGATACAGTATAATTTTCAGAAACAAGTGGACCATGGCCACTTCAGAGGTCAACATGCAAGTAATGAGTAACAGGAACAAAATAAACCTCAAACATTTGGTTTTAATGGAAGCAGGACAAGGAGCAGATGCAGAGTCAGCCAAATTCTACTTCATCACGAGCCCCCCATTCTGGAACCACCTCCTAGCTACAGCCTTTAAATTGGATATTCCTTCTACATCAACAAACATCTCCTCCTTTAGAATTTGTTATACTGCTCACCAGCACAAGGTGATCCCACTTCCCAATTAAAGTCTGTAGTAACTCACTTCAGATCATCCCATATTCCCAACAATTTTCCCCATCATTCTTCTTCTCGTAAAGTTTAACGATGGCTGGCCGACCAACTTAAGGTGCATTACCACCAACTGCTGAGGTAGAACGTGGAGCAAAGAGACAGGAAATATACCCACTTTAATTTCTTTTCCCCCCCCCCATCAAAAAAAAACTGAAATAATATCAGGACATTTTATGCTTTTCAGAAAGTCAATTACGCACTTACATACATTATAATGTCATCCGAACCATCTATCCACGTTTATCTGTCTAGGATCTGCATTCGAACAATATATGCTGCACCATTTCTTGACACGTGCACTCCCTAAGAAAATGCTGCGTTATGCAAATTAGTTCTGAATAAGGAATTATTCAGCCGAGTATGTCCAATATGTAAGTATAACTTCTTCTCTCTTGTTATACCCATCTCCCAGTTGAGCTCCCACCATCTTCAAAATTTGATATAGATGTCGTCCTTTCTTTCTCTTATCCCAACTTTGTTGCCACGGTGATCGAATAGACTTCTTACTTCTGGCTTTCATCTCCTCCTTATGCAAAGGCACCACTGCATTTACATCCTTAATTTTAAGTGATTGCTTGGCTGGAATGTCTGTCACCTTGTTTCCTTCAATCCCAACATGGACAGAGACCCATAAGAAATGGATACATAGGCCAAACCCTACAAGCAGATGTTGTCCTTTTTGTCTAGAAAGAACATCTGAACCTACCCCATTATTCAGAACACCTACCAACTCTTATAGGCTCTGGCCTTGTGAAGCAAACTTCCTGTTCCCGAAGCTTCCTACCCACCAATCAGGATCCCTGGGCTGGGAACACCTCTTAAAGGAGCCATGCTTTTAAATTGTGCAGAGTAATCGAGAATATTCCAGGCTTCCAGACATTCAGCTCTATTTTCCCCAACTACTTCCACTTACAGAACTTGGCTCCAAGGTGAATTCCAGGCCACAAGGTTATAACCACTTTCAGCCTAAGTTCATGCGATCTGTAACCTCTGCAATGCAATGATAAACCAGCAAATTGTAACAGCTCCTGCTTCATTTCTGAAGAATTCTGTGGCATCCACAAAGCAACGCTAAGGGTGCTTATTGACTAGGTGAGTATGATCTCAGCAGATCACAATTTGGGCAGAGGAGATTCACCACAATATTGCCTGGATTGGAGCATTTTAGTTATGAGGAGATTTTTGGAGAGGCTGGATTTGTTTACCCTGGAACAGAGGGACTTGCGGGATGACCTGACAGAGGTAAATAAAATTATATGAGTGGAATAAATAAGATAGACTTTTTTATAAGATAGACTCCATTTATAAACTTAACCCCTGCCGAAGGGTTTCAGCCCAAAACGTCAACTGTACTTTGTTGCATAGATGCTGCCTGACCTGCTGAGTTCCTCCAGCATTTTGTGTTTGTTGCTCGGATTTCCAACATCTGCAGATTTTCTCTTCTTTCTGAATTTAAGGTAACTCACATACCTCCAAGAAACCCCTAGATAGTTTGTATCAATTGACTGTCAGGCATCAGTCTATAAAATACTGTACTTCCTTAGTTTAGAATCCTCATCAAGCTTGTGAAAATACTGTTTACTTAAATTGGAAATCATTCCATTTGGTTAAGTATTGTGTCCTCAGGTCAAGGGACAAAGCATTCAAATAACCAAATGAGCTGATCCACCATGGATTGACCAAGTTTGTTGATTTAAATTATGGTTCTGTATTTCCTGCACCTTTTGGATAACGCACAGAGATCACATTGTATAAGGTGACAGGTTACACAGAAAATCTGAATGCTATGAATCACCATCAAAGTACAACTGTGCACACAAGGAGTGTAAAAAAAGCTGCTGTTATCAGTTGAATACAAAAGAAGGAATAAGAGCAGTCATTTAGTCTTGGGCATGGTTCCTGAAGTTCTACTGAAGAGGAATGATCCATTTTAAAACTGAGGTGTTCTCTCTGGGCACATTCATCAAAGACATATGAGCTAGAAACATGGAGAAATCATAAGTATTTCACCGTCCATAGGTCATAGAAGCAGATTGAAAAGGAACATTATTGGTTCAGGAAGGCTGCCAAAGTAAGTGTATCATTATTCATGTAAAATTAGTATATGGTTTTAGGATGAAAGCCAGCAAGAAGTTAGTGTTAACCATCTGCAGTTTTACACACAAAATAGTCACACAACCTTAGTTTTCTGATACGTGCATGTGCCTGCTTATGTTGCCATTGGATAGACTGCTGACATGGGAAAGCTTTTCTAATGTCATCCATAATTCTGGAAAATTGTGATTGCTATGCACACTGCCAACAGAAGTTAATTGCAGCAATATGTTCATAATCTCTAAAGAGGTGGCATTAAACTTGCTCCTTTGGTGATGCCGGGCTAGAAATACTCCCCTTCGAACCAAGCATAAAAGAGGTAGCGCTTTGGAACCCATGTCAATTTGCCGCTAGTGAGTGGTTTCCACATCTGCATGTTCTGCAACTGTGTGTCTGCACTGGATTTGTGGAAAACTTTGATTTCCCCATAAAACTTGGGAAACATGAACACCTCTATGATTTCCATCGCCCATTGTTGTCAGCCAATACTGGCTGGTGTCATGCTGATTACTGAATCTAGACACGACTGGACATCGTTGCATTATATCTCAGCTGCTGTGGAAGGTCACTGTGGTGAACTACATATACCTGTCTGGACATGCCCCCCCTGCTAACTGCTCCTGTGGCTCCTCCCACAGACACCTGTATAAAGGCGATTGGAAGCACTGCTTCTCCCTCAGACTCCAGGATGTTGTGTGATGGTCTCTTGCTGCTGATAGTGCTCTTTCTTCCAGCTAATAAAAGCCTATCTCTCGCTTTACGTCTCCAAGAGTTATTGACGGTGCATCAGTCATGTCAAAACTGAATCAGGCCTGGGGTCAGTATTGGGCACTTAGGTTCTCTAACAGTATTGTTGATACCTGTGTTTAAGAGACTGACAGAAGCAAAGGAAATCTGCATGCCCTGTGGAGCCGTCCTTGGGCTTGGAAAAGACACATTTCTGGAAAAACAGAGCTGTCTCACACAGAAATAGACCCTTCACCCTCGCATGTTCACACCATCCCAGTGTACCTATCTACATTAATCCTGTTTACCCACATTATGTCCATAGTGTACTATGCCTTGGCAATTCAAGTACTTGCCTGATTGTTTGCTAAATATCACAAGTGTATCTGCCTCTGCCACCTCTTCAGACTTCAGGTGAAAAAAAAAATTCCGTTCAGATCCTGTCTAAATCTCCTAGCTCTCAACTTAAACCTTAAATCCTTGTCTTAAGCATCTCTATTAGATGAAAAATATTTTTACAGTCCACCCAATCTATTCCGCTCATAATTATAAGTACCTGCCCCAGATCACCCCTCAGCCTTCCATCCTCCAGGGAAAATAAACACAGCCTATCCAAAATTTCTTCATAACTGAAATGCTGCAATCCAGGCAATATCATGGTGAAGCTCTTATGCACACCTTCTAGCACAATAACACACTTCCTGTGATGTAGAGACCAGAGTTACACTCAATAGTCTAGGAGGGGCTTCACTATTGTTCTATAAAGTTGCAGTACTCCTGTTGTGAGAGGATTTGGTGAGGGGCAGATGATGTAAACTAATTCACATTGTTGTTGACCGTTGATATTTGGTTTACTATTGTCAGATGTAACGAGATACAGCAAAAAATTTTGCTTTCCATGCCATCCATAGAGATCATTTCAAATCATAGTTACATCAAGGTAGAACGAACGGAAACCAGCAACACAATGCAGAACATACACTCAGTGGCCACTTTATTAGGTAAACCTGCTAGTTAATGTAAATATTTATCAGCCAATCATGTGGCAGCAACTCAATGCATAAAAGCATGCAGACATGAACAAAACATTCAGTTGTTCAGGGCAACCATCAGAATAAGAAAGAAATGTGATTTATGTAACTCTGACCGTGTGATTATTGGTGATGTCAGATGGGGTCATTGCAGCATTTTGGAAAATGCTGATCTCCTTGGGTTTTCACACGCAACATTCTCTAGAGTTTGCAGAGAACATTGTATAAAACAAAAAAACCAAATCCATGAGTGACACATCAGTGAGTGAAAATGCCTTGCTAATGGGAGAGGTCAGAGGAGAATGGCCAGACTGGTTCAAGCTGACAGGAAGGTGACAGTAACTCAACTATCGATGCATTACAACAGTGGTCTGCAGAAGAGCATCTCTGAATGTACAACATGTCAAACCTGAAATGGATGGGCCACAGCAGCAGAAGACCACAAACATAGTGTTACAGTTATCATGAAAAAAACAAAAGAGTTGGATGTGCACTTCAGAATGTGGGGCAGAGTACATGCCAATCACTGAGATGGAGATGGTTGAAAACTCTTTGATTTTGTTGCTACTGAGGGAAAGGTTTTTGTCTTGACACCATGCCACTAGGCATTCAATCTCGTTGTTGTACCCCATCTTGTTGTCATTTGAGATCTGGACACTACAGTGGATTATTAACAACTTTATTCAATTGGTCAAGGTCAGTGAAGGCAGCCAACAAACACTATTACATTCAGATACCAGACTGCCCGAGTCTAATGTGATACTGTTCATGATGCTAGCATAAGAAAAAGGGAGACATATTCCTTTTGCTGGAGAGCAACAGTGACATTCCAGATGGTTGGCTGTAGACTAGGAAATATGACAAACAGTAGTCACAACTGCCTGGTATTGAGTCAATGAAAGGAAGCTCCACCTCCAAAGTCTTTCTTTCTAAATCTTTTTATTAGTGTTAGTAATATGGACAGAATACAAATGATATATTGATAAAGAAATTACCAACATACACATTCCATTACAAATGAAAAAAAACATACATAATAGTTACAATATATATGGGTTTACCAAGACCTAAGCCATAAGATATATGTATGGACATAGTAAATCTAAATATTTCATAATGTATAATATAAAGAAAACAGAAAAAGGAAAGAAAAAAAAACAAAAAAAAAATTTTATAATGCAAAACTAGCTAATCTAATAACTATAACTAATAAGTAATAAAAAAAAGAAACAAAAAAAAGAGAAGGAAACAAAAAGGGGGGCTGTTTATAATATCTCACAAAAATAAGTATTCATCAATGCCGTCACTTCCGGTCCTCTCAAAATACATAAGCTAAAAGCTGGGAAATCAAATGAACTTGGCACAGGGTCATATTACATCATATGAAAATGTTGAATAAATGGTCTCCATAACTTTTCAAATTTAATAGAAGTCTCAAAAGTACCACTTCTAATTTTTTCTAAATTTAAACATAACATAGTTTGAGAGAACCAATTAAATACAGTGGGAGGATCAATTTCTTTCCAATTCAACAATATAGATCTTCTAGCCATCAGAGTTAGAAATGCAATCATTCGACGGGCTGAAGAAGATAAATGCAGTGAGTCTAACATTGGTAAACCAAAAATTGCGGTAATAGGATGAGGTTGTAAATCGATATTCAAAACCGCAGAAATAATATCAAAAATATCTTTCCAATATTTCTCCAAAAATGAACACGACCAAAACATATGAGTTAAAGACGCAATTTCAGAATGACATCTATCACAAATAGGACTTATATGAGAGTAAAAACGAGCTAATTTATCCTTGGACATATGGGCCCTATGTACGACCTTAAATTGTATTAGTGAATGTTTGGCACATAACGATGATGTATTAACTAATTGAAGAATTCTATCCCAATTCTCACTAGAAATACTAAAACTAAGCTCTCTTTCCCAATCCTTTTTAGTCTTATAAAGAGGCTCTGAACGTATCTTCATAATTATATTATAAAGTTTTGAAATAAGCCCTTTTTGAAAAGGGTCTAATTCAAATAAACTCTCCAAAGTATCTGAAGGCACAAAATTTGGAAATGTAGAGAGTACAGAACTTAAAAAATGTCTAGTCTGTAAATATCTAAAAAAATGAAATCTCGGCAAGTTATATTTGTTGGATAATTGCTCAAAAGACATGAAACAATTATCTAAAAATAAATCAGAAAATCTTAGTAATCCCTTAGTTTTCCAAGCCGAATAAGCTTGATCTATAATGGAAGGGTGAAAAAAACAATTAGATACAATAGGACTATTTAAAACGAATTGAGTCAACCCAAAAAATCTCCAAAATTGAAACCATATACGCAAAGTATGTTTAACTATCGGGTTGTCAATTCGTTTCAGCAATTTAGAAAGAGCAAAAGGGAGAGAAGTCCCTAAAATAGAACCCAGAGCATAAGCTGATACCGATTTAGTTTCTAAACTCACCCAACAAGGGCCAAAAGATCCACCCCCATCTTTCAACCAACATAACAAATATCTAATATTAACTGCCCAATAGTAAAATCTGAAATTAGGTAATGCTAACCCGCCTTCCTTTTTTGTCTTCTGTAAATATGTTTTACCTAACCTGGGATTTTTATTCTGCCATATATATGAAGAAATTTTAGAGTCAACATTAGTAAAAAAAGGATTTCGGGATAAAAATTGGTATCGCTTGAAAAATATATAAAAACTTAGGTAAAATAACCATCTTAATAGCATTAATCCTACCTATTAGGGATAAAGACAGAGGTGACCACCTAGTAAACAAACCTTTAATCTGATCAATTAAGGGTAAAAAATTAAATCTAAATAAATCTTAATGGTTTTTTGTGATTTTGATCCCTAAATAAGTAAAAAAGTCATTAACTAATTTAAAAGGTAAATTTCCATAAATTGGGACCCGTTTATTCAATGGAAACAATTCACTTTTATTAAGATTTAACTTATACCCAGAAAACTCACTAAATTGAGCCAATAATGATAAAACTGCTGGAATGGATTTCTCCGGGTTAGAAATGAATAGTAATAAATCATCTGCATACAAAGATAACTTATGAATATCTGTCCCACGATTAATACCCAAAATATCCTGTGATTGTCTGATGGCAATTGCCAAAGGTTCTAAGGCAATGTTAAATAGTAATGGACTAAGAGGACATCCCTGTCTAGTGCCCCGAAATAGGCGAAAAAAGGGAAATCTTTGATTATTGGTAAACACTGAGGCTACTGGAGTATGATAAATCAATTTAATCCATGATATAAATATCGGACTAAAATTAAACTTCTCCAACACATTAAATAAGTAAGGCCATTCAACTCTGTCAAATGCTTTCTCCGCATCTAATGAAATCACGCATTCTGAAGTATCATGTGAGGGAGTATAAACAATATTCAACAATCTCCTAATGTTAAAAAAAGAATAACGATTTTTAATAAAGCCAGTTTGATCATCTGAAATAATTTTGGGTAACACCTTCTCCAATCTAGATGCCAGTAACTTGGAAAAAATCTTGGAGTCTACATTCAATAAAGATATAGGTCTATAAGAAGCACAGTTAGTAGGGTCTTTATCTTTCTTCAATATTAAAGAAATGGAAGCTCTATAAAAAGATTGTGGCAAATTCCCTAATCTAATGGCTTCCTCAAAAACCTTACCTAACCAAGGGGAAAGAGTAGCGGAAAAAATTTTTAAAAATTCAACTGTATAACCATCTGGACCCGGTGCTTTCCCAGAATTCATTGAGGAAATAGCCCCTTTAATTTCTACATCTGTAATAGGAGTATCCAATATCAAAAGATCATCAGATGATAACCTTCGAAAATTTAATTTGCCAAGAAAATCAGACATGGTATTATAATCTTGAGGAAATTCAGATTGATACAGGGAGGTATAGAAATCTTGAAATGCCTTATTTATCTCATCATGATTAACTGTCAAATTCCCATTCTGCTGACCAATCTTAGTGATTTGACGTTTAACCAAAGCATTCTTCAATTGACTAGCTAACAGTTTACCAGATTTATCACTATGTATATAAAAATCAGATTTAGTTTTCATTAATTGATTTTCAATCGAGGATGTAAGTAATAAACTATGTTCCATTTGAAGTTCAACCCTTTGTTTGTAAAGCTCCTTACTAGGAGCAATCGAATATTTCTTATCAATCTCTTTAATTTTATCAACCAATAAAAGTGTTTCCATCTTGATACGTTTCCTCAAACCAACAGAATAAGAAATAATCTGTCCACGTATATAAGCTTTAAAAGTGTCCCAAAGTGTTCCGCAGGAAATATCATCTGTAGAATTAGTTGAGAAGAAGAAGTCGATCTGCTCCTCCATAAATTTTATAAACTCAGAGTCTTGCAACAAGGTAGAGTCGAATCGCCATTGTCTAGCATTAGAAGCTGTATCCGTAAATTTCATAGAAAGTAATAATGGAGCATGATCAGAGATAGCTATAATATCATAGTTACAACCGATTACCAATGGAATAAAACAAGAGTCTACAAAAAAATAATCAATTCTTGAATAAGAGTGATAAACATGTGAGAAAAAAGAAAACTCTTTGTCATTAGGATACCGGAATCTCCAAATATCAAAAACTCCATTGTCAGTCAAAAAGGAGTTAATACAAGTGGCCGACTTATTAGGTAAAGTCTGAATAGATAAAGATTTATCCATCAGAGGATTTAAACAACAATTAAAGTCACCACCCATTATTAACTTATATTCGTTTAGATTGGGTAAAGAAGTAAATAAAGACTTAAAAAAGTCAGGACAATCCACATTTGGAGCATAAACATTAACCAAAGCAACCTTTTTATTACAAAGTAAACCTGTAATTAACAAAAATCTGCCATTCGGATCCGAAAAAATATCATGTTGAACAAATGAAATAGAGGAGTCAATAAAAATTGAAACTCCTTTTACTTTAGCACTCGAATTTGCGTGATACTGTTGACCCCGCCAAAATCTAAAAAAACGAAATTTGTCCTCCCTCCTCCCATGAGTTTCTTGTACAAAAATGATATGAGCATTAAGTCTTTGGAATACTTTGAAAATCTTCTTTCGTTTAATTGGATGATTTAAACCATTAGTACTCCAAGACACAAAATTAATGGTCTGAGCCATAATTCTATAATCAACCCTTTGGTATAAAAAGGGTAACCAACTTATAAACTCATGCACCCGGAAGACAAACAAAAGTAGTGAGAAGACCCGGAAGTGACGACAACACAGACATATTTGAAGTTCAAAAACAGCTCAAATAAAAAAACTAACACAAACTGGTACAAAAAAAATAGAATTAGAAAACAGACCATCCCCCCACCCCCCGAGAAAAAGAGAAAAAGCCAAAATATGACTTTAAAAGAGAAAAAGTAAGACTAATCCTACCCCCATGTCAGCTGAAGAACACTCCATATAAAAAGGATATATATAAAAGAATCACCCCAACTTTAAAAATTAAAATCGCTATAATAAAAACCATATTTCTAAGTATAGTTAGTTGTACCACCTCCAAAGTCATAGGAGTCCACAAATGGGTACCTAGTTACAGCTCTGAAGAGGGCAAATGTCTCTCTGAGAATCAGAACCAGCTCTAATATCTCTGGCATATCTCATGAAATGTGTTGTTTTGTGGCAGCAGTAAGTATATATGAAAAAAGAAAATTAAACTAAACTAGTACAAAAAGAGAGGAAAAAAGAACTGAGTTAGTGTTCACGTGTTCATTGTCCATTCAGGAATCTGACAGCGGGGGGGGGGGGGAAGAGCCTGTTCCTGAAATGCTGAGTGAGTATCTTCAGGCTCCTGTACTTCCTCCTTGACGTCTTAGAAAATCTTTGGCTCCGGGTGCATTCCTGCTGAGGTGGCTGGAAATGACAGGAGATTCCTGAGGGAAACTGAAGAGAAAAGCAGTCTTAGCCAGAGCCCTTCCCCTCTTCCTTTCACAAGTCACCCTCCAAGAGAGACTGCACTCTCTTGGTCTCAGTAACGCTGCTGTTTTGCAGCGCTAAAACGGCAGCCATTTATAAATTCACTCCATTTCACTTACCTGTTCCCACAACCTATGGACTCACTTCCAAGGACTATTCATTTCATGTTCTCAATATTTATTGATACTTACTTAATATTGCTATTTCTTTGTTATCACTTTTTTTTGTATTTATACAATTTGTTGTTCTCTTCTTTTGCACATTGGTTGTCCTTCTGTTTGGTGCGGTGTTTCATTGGTTCAATTGCATTTCCTGCATCTACTGCGATTGCCCATAAGAAAATGCCCATCAGGGTTTTATATGGTGACATATATATATTTTGATAATAAATTTAGTTCGAACTTCATTTATTTATTCGGAGATTATAGTATGGAACAGGACCTTCCGGCCTAGCAAGCCACACCACCCAACAACTTAACTACTTAACATCAGCCTAACCACAGGAAAATCTACAATGACCAAATAACCCACTAACTGGTACATCTTTTGACTGTGGGAGGAAACTGGCACACCTGGAGGAAACCTATGTGGTCACAGGGAGAACATGCAGTGTTCCGTGCCTTACGGGTAGCACTGGAATTGAACTCCAAACACTGATGTCCCGAGCTGTAATGGTGTCACACTAACTGCTATGCTACCACGGCACCCAAAATTAGTGGTTAGGTTTCCAAATCTGAGCTCTGTGCTCCCTTCAGATTTGCATACCGCCCCACTCTTCAGATCTGTATGCCGGTCGGCAGCTGATGCCCAACAAACTAGCAAGTAGTTAATGAACCCATTGAACAATGCATCTCCCTGCCATTAAGACCTATACATGCTCACTTATACCCCTGTATATCAATTTTAAACGCAGTACCCAACAGTGTCGTTAAACTGATCTACATTCCCACTCATAGATAGGAGCCAGAATAAAGCCTTCAAAATGCACTATGTATATTGCATGCTGTAATTGCCATTCAGGATTCACTGCATACTTCGCACATTCAATCAATCAAATAACACTTAAAATATGCAGTCAATATATGCAGAATCTTTAACTTTCTTAAGATTCACTTCTTTGACTAAACCTAGTATTTTCTTACTGTTTGGCATCCATAATTTGCACATTGATTATAATCAATGCAGTTACGCTGATTAATCAATGCAATTACACTTCAAAACTGCATTATTGCATGTAAAGTACTGTGGAATGTTCTGCAATTCAGGACGGTGATCTGTCAATGTAAGGTAGAAAAGAATTTCTACAGGCTACAGTTGAGAAGGATCCTCCAAAGCTCCTCTCAGTTTTTGGATCAAAGGATTTGCACAAATGTAGCTGCTCACAGAAATCCATCTCCACATCATGTCTAACAAGCTGGAGGAACTCAGCAAGTCAGGCAGCATCCGTGGAAATGAGCAGTCAACATTTTGGGCCGAGACCCTTCGTCAGTACTGAAGAGGGAGGCGGCAGGGGCCCTATAAAGAAGGTATAGGGTAAAGAGGGTGGGAAGGAGAAGGCTGGTAGGTGCCAGGTGAAAAACCAGTAAGAGGAAAGATCAAGGGGTGGGGGAGGGGAAGCAGGGAGGGGATAGGCAGGAAAGGTGAAGAAGGAATGTAAAGGGGAAAGTACTATGGGTAGTAGAAGGAGGCGGAATCATGAGAGAGGTGATAGGCAGCTGGAGGAGGAGGCAGAGTGAAACTGGGATGGGGGAAGGGAGGGGGAGGGAATTACCAGAAGTTGGAGAATTCAGTGTTCAAAGACCCCAGCATCTGCAGTGTACTTTGTGTCCACATCATGTCTGCTACATGATCTGAACCAATGAGTCTACAATGGGCTCCAACCTCAGTACAGGTTGATATCAATCAAGGCTGGATCATTCTTCCTTCATTCACTGAGGTATACTTAAGTACAAGCCTTAAGTTCAACATCCACAAGACAAAGGAACTTTACCCAGGTGTTCTCATTGATAAGAAGTTTAATTAATTAAAAAAGTGAGGGAGTAGTGGTACAGGACATCAAGGGGAGGAATGAAAGCATAACCGGGAAGGGGCAGAAAATACAAACGGAGGTGTGCAACAGAAAGTAAACCGAGAGTAAGTATGAGATAAAGAGGAACTAAGAAGTCAAAACAAGGCTCTTTAACTGATTGCACATAGCATTTGTAACAAGCTAGGTAAGTAGACGACACAACTAGAAACTAACGTGCATGATCTAAGAGTATGATCTCAGTTGGTTCGAATGAACAAGCTACATCATTCATATGGCTGACACTAGACTCCTGATGTCACAACAAGAGATTACTTGCCTCACAGGGGCAAAGAGTGAAGAATGTTCTTAACACCTCCTTGAAAAAGTGTAACAACTTTAGCTGAATCTGCCGCTGATAGTAAAACTTTCAAGTCGCTGCTCTTAAACACCAAAATTTAAAGTACAACTGCATGCATGAGGGACTGTACGTTTATAGCCCAGTGGCAGTAGTTGGTGCAGTATGGACAAGACAAGACAAGACTCATGGGCTCCCTGGCCTGTGCTGCTCAAAGTGAAGAGGAGCATTTCAAATATAACTGAGAACCATGAGTCCATTCATTGAGAGCACTTGAACTACCTCAGGGTAAAAAGCTTTGGGCCAGCTGCTGGAAGATGGGATTAATACAGATGGGTGCACATTAGTCAGCATGGATTTGGTGGACTGAATAGCCTGTTTCCATGTTGTATGGCTCTACAACTCTGAGGCATAGAAATTCAGAGTAAACAGCTCCTAAGTACCAAGCCATCTGCCCCATTTTACATCTTTCGCCCCATCCGTGGCAAAATCTGCATTTCCCATATTATAGTCACCTCAGAACCCTTAAAACTGGAGTGAAAGTGGGTCATTATCAATTCCAAATGACTTGTAAAGAAGAGGCTATGTTAATAAATGTCAGTCTTTTTGTTCCACTGTGATGTGCACTGCAATGCAAAGGTCTAGCTACATTAGTTAACGCAGGTCTCCTGATCAACTAACCTAATCAGATTCTGAAAAACATCCAAAAGCAAGTTAAAATGTCAGCTTACTATAAGCCTTCTGCAGTTCTATTACACCAAAAGTCTTCAAAAGATGTTAAAGAATTTGTTTCTATGCTACAAAAATATCCAGATTACATAGTACAAAAGCAAATGTGATCTACGAGGGTTTATAATGAGCTGGCATTTTAAATATCTTTTAGATATCTTCCAATATCTGATTATTCTAGTTGATTAAAATACCTGCACTAACTGATGTAGCTAGACATTAATCACAGGAAATATTTCATTTTCAGCACACTTGTCAATAGTCGTCTATTCTTCTGTCATATATCCAGTGTAGATAAAGTCTCCTCTATTCACATTTCATTCTATTTTTCAGCATGGAAAAAAAATCTTGATAAAAGTTAGCTATGAAACTTGACACCTGTAAAACATCAAGCAACACACACGAAATGCTGGTGGAACACAGCAGGCCAGGCAGCATGTATAGGGAGAAGCGCTGTCGACGTTTCGGGCTGAGACCCTTCGTCAGGACTAACTGAAAGGAAAGATAGTAATAGATTTGAAAGTAGGAAGGGGAGGGGAAAATACGAAACGATAGGAGAAGACCAGAGGGGGTGGGGTGGAGCTGAGAGCCGGAAAGGTGATTGGCAAAAGGGATACAGAGCTGGATAAGGGAAAGGGTCATGGGATGGGAGGCCTAGGGAGAAAGAAAGGGGGAGGGGAGCACCAGAGGGAGATGGAGAACAGGCAGAATGATGGGCAGAAAGAGAGAAAAAAAAGGAGGGGGGAAATACTAAATATATCAGGGATCGGGTAAGGAGGGGAGGAGGGGCATTAACTGAAGTTAGAGAAGTCAATGTTCATGCCATCAGGTTGAGGTATATAAGGTGTTGTTCCTCCAACCTGAGCTTGGATTCATTTTGACACTAGAGGAGGCCATGGATAGACATATCAGAATGGGAATGGGACGTGGAATTAAAATGTGTGGCCACTGAGAGATCCTGCTTTCTCAGAGCATAGGTGTTCAGTGAAACAGTCTCCCAGTCAGTGTCGGCTCTCACCAATACATAAAAGGCCACACCAGGAGCACCAGACACAGAATACCACTCCAGCCAATTCACAGGTGAAGTGACGTCTCACCTGGAAAGACTGTCTGGGGCCCTAAATGGTGGTGAGGGAGGAAGTGTAAGGGCAGGTGTAGCACTTGGATTACTTGGATCCGCTTACAAGGATAAGTGCCAGGAGGGAGATTAGTGGGAAGGGATGGGGGGGACGAATGGACAAGGGAGCTTGCAGGGAGCGATCCCTGCAGAAAGCAGAAAGGGGGGGAGGGAAAGATGCATTTGGTAGTGGGATCCCATTGGCGGTGGCGGAAGTTACAGAGAATTATACATTGGACCTGGAGGCTGGTGGGGTGGTAAGTGAGGATAAGGGGAACCCTATCCTGAGTGGGGTGATGGGTGGATGGGGTGAGGGCAGATGTGCGGGAAATGGGAGAGATGCATTTGAGAGCAGAGTTGATGGTGGAAGAAGGGAAGCCCCTTTGTTTAAAAAAGGAAGACATCTCCTTCATCCTGGAATGAAAGCCTCATCCTGAGAGCAGATGCGAAGGAGACAGAGGAATTGTGAGAAGGGATAGCATTTTTGCAAGAGACAGGGTGGGAAGAGGGATAGTCCAGGTAGCTGTGAGAGTCTGTAGGCTTATAGTAGATATCAGTAGATAAGCCATCTCCAGAGATGGAGACAGAAAGATCAAGAAAGTGGAGGGAGGTGTCAGAAATTGGCCAGGTAAATTTGAGGGCAGGGTGAAAGTTGGAGGCAAAGTTAATGAAATCAACGAGCTCAGCATGCGTGCAGGAGGCAGCGCCAATGCAGTCGTCGATGTAGCGAAGGAAAAGAGGGGGACAGATACCCATATAGGCTTGGAACCTGTAAAACATAACTCCTTTTACAAACCAATCTCATTGTACAACACCATCCTTTCAACAGTGATGGTCCACAGCAGAACCCTGGAAAATATTACCTATTTCCCATATCTTGGGAGCCAGCTCTCATTGAAGATATATACCAGTGATAGCCTTTGGCTATCTGAAAAATGTTTCAGAGATTTGGAGTTGAAAAGAATAATAGTTAAATCAAAATATAACAGCTTAAGGAACAATAATTGAAGTTTAAAAGCTTGTAAATTCTGGTGAGAAGACTGAGGGAGGCCAGCAGATTTGGGACTCTGGAAGAAGTAAATCATGTGACATTTTACTGACTGTTGGGTCTAATGCAAAAGGAGCTCCAAAAACGTTTTGGATAATATGTTTGGAGGAGGACCAGGAAACTAAAAACATTCAGAGGACAAATGTCCCCTATAAGAGAAATGAGGAAAGTTGATCTGAGGAGAAACTACAGCAATAAAGCCAGTGGAAGATTGAGTGTTTTCCTTACCTTTCAAAAAGTTAAGCATGAAGATTGATGGTATCATATTTTCTACAAAATCAGCAAACAATAATGTTCATGGATATTACAATCTTGATATTATTATTAGCATCATTAATATAAGCTAATTTCACTTTACTCGGTCTGAATGCTGGAGGGGTTGAATGAATATGATCATGCACCTATCATTTTCTACCTGCACTACACTTTATCTGTAGCTGTTGCACATTATTCCACATTGTTATTGCTTTAGCTTGTCCTTCCTCAATACACTGTGTAATGAATTGATCTGTATGATAGGTATGCAAGACAAACTTTTCAGTGTACGTTTAATAATAACAAATCAATTCCAATAAACTGCATACAGTTGTAATTAATTACATTTGTAAATTAAAACTTAGAAATAAAGAAGCAATAATATAAAAGTGCAGAACAAATAAATTTGCATTTGTATAAACACATCACCATTATTGAATTGTGTCTTTTATAAACTGTAATTTTAAATATTTACTTCAGCTGACACATAGCCTCTTCAAGCACTTGCCAACAATCTAGAATGCATTCTCACATGCAACATTGTTACATGGGTTAGATTATGATTATAAGGAAAGTAACATAAACACTGACATTGTTAAGCCACGTCTAAAAATACGTATGTTGAATCTGTCAAATTAAATGGTTTACTTTAAAATCTTGTCTTAATTTTATCGCCAAATAAGAAAGTATATTTTAGAATGAGGTCAAATAACAAAGAGAAGGGATCTAAAATGATTTGTTACCTTCAATGTAACTTAAAAGGAATTGCAAAATGGTGAGAAAAAGTATTACTTTTAGAAAAATCTAAGCAGGAAAGTTAGATTTTATGGTGCCATTTCATTTGGTAATTTTAATGGAAGTTGGTCTCTGAACTAAAAGAATAAAAATGTTGTTATTAAAAGCTGATCTGTACAAAATAAAAATGTTTATATTAAAAACTCTTTATAGCACTATATAGACAATCTCAAAGGATTTGAAAGAAAGACAAATAGGTTACAATATAGTGCCAAATAATTCTGATAAATTGAGTTGTTCTTTGTAATTATGATAAATTTAAAATAAATTTATAGCTATTTTGTTCATAATGTGATGCAGACTTCTCAAGTATGCTGTGATACTGAGTGAAATTTGAGCTGTATTTATTATGTTTAACCATGCATCTGATGAAAACTGCACCGTGATATGTTGCAGGCCAGATTCTGCCATTACTAACATCAGAAATTTAAACAACTTTCAATTCACGGTGTCAGTACTGAAGGGAACGAGGGACCGCAGTTGTAATTAATTATGATCGTAACTTAAGACCATCAGAAAGCATGGAACAAGAAAACATGGAATGTGCCTTTAATACAAATTTTGAACAAAACATTTTTGTGTTTTGTCAGCCATGACACAATTACTCATTATTTCAATCACTCCATTTCTATGCCATTACTATCATTTATTGTAAGCATAGGTTCCTCAACCATTCAGGTCCATGAAAAAAGAGCGTCCATTATCGATGCATTCTTTAACTACTAGAAGAGAACTGGGTTAGGATAAAATGAGATGATTAAGATAAATAGACCAATACGGAGAAAAATAGTCACGCTGTCACTAGATTTTATAGCAATTCCAGATAATGCCTATTAATTAGCAATGCTTCTCCTCAGACTTATCAATTCCATATTCTGGTATTAAGTTTTTGTTGTGTATTTCAGATAACTAATAAGGAATCATTTTCCCTCAAATAAAAAGCAGATTACATGTTAAGATCCAGGAATTTCAGGGAATTGAATAAAATCTGCACTATATCCATTGTGCATCCAATTCAAACCAATCTATGATGTTTCAAATTTTTCAAACAACGCAGATGTTTCTTAATTGATCTAACAAATGTTAACTTCTTTTTAATGCTCTAGTGATCCTTAATACAAGTGACACAATGATAATTGAGTGCCTATGGATTATTGTAACCAATGGATTCTTACAAATATTTAATTCCTTCCTAATGAAGCAGAGAGCTGCAATCAAATGAAACACAGTTCAAAAGGTAGAGTGTAAAACTGGAAGCAAAGAATTAGCAAGTTTACCCAACAGCTGGTAATTCAATCAATACTTCAAACTAGGTTGTCATAACTATTTAAAGATATTAATTATAAATGGACTATTTAGGAACAGGACAGTCATGTGTGACAAGTTATACTATTCTGTTGGTGCTAATCTAAGGGAACATAATATTTCCCTCAACCTAATGTTTTTACTCTCTCCTTGAGGAGTTGATTCTTGATGGGGTTTAGATTCCCAGTCTCAATCCCACTCAAATTACCAATCTCCATGTGATCCTAGGCACTGTGGGTGGGCTAATTACCTGGGGAGGGGTACTCAATTAAGACAATCCAAGCAACACCTGTTTTTCACACAGACTAGGCATTAACTGTGATGGTTTGATCATTACAGCCATAATTATACAACATAGTACAATGGTTGCCTTTCAAGCACTGAGCATGCTCAGAGTTATACAGAGACTCAAACAGGAATTCTCACAATCCTCAGAATAAGGAAATGTACTAATATAATATTTTGAGAACATAACAATTCTGCATTTCTTCAAAGTTGCCCATGGAATATACCGTAGGGAAGTGTATGGTCATGCACTTGATAGAAAGAATAAAGGCGTAGACTATTTTCTAAACAAGGAACGAATTCAGAAATCAGAGCTGCAAAGTCACCTGAGAGTCCTAGTGCAGGATTCCCTAAAGGTTAACTTGCAAATTGTTAATTGGGAAAAAAAAAACACACCTTTGATTTTTAAAATCTTACAGATATGAAGGAGGCTTTTATTTGCACAGTGAAAGGTATCCGACATTTCCAAGTATGACAGCACAGGCAGCGTCTCAATCAGAACTGTTCAGTTTCTTCTCTAATCTTGACATTTTCGATTTCAAACTCACTGAGCGTTTTAGAACTTTGAACCATGACATGTTGTGTGATGATTTGGAAACCACATAATACTGCGATAGATCATTTTGTGGTGATCACTTTCAATGGTTGCCTGTCATATCGAGTTGCTTGCTTACCACGGTTTTTGAATTTCACAGGAATTGCATCACAGGTTCTATTGGTGCTGATCCGAATTTTATTTTTGCTTCTCTGCTTCTGCTTCGGGCTCTAATTAAAAATAAAAACAAACTGGTGGAAAACTGTAATAAAAGCAGAAAATGCTGGAACCGGTTAGCAGGTCAGGCAGCAGCCATGGAAAGAGAAACATGGTTAAAGTTTCAGGTCAAGGACCCTTTGGAACTGGGAAAGTGATTAAAAAGGAATTAGTTTTACATTGAATCAATACCTTATTAAAAACGAGAAGGGGAATTGTGAAGGTGAACAATGTAAGAGATACAGAAGGAAATATTGTCGGAGTGAGAAGCAAAATCTATTTAAGTTTGGCACCACTGAAAGAGAAGTGGCAGTGAATTCAACAGTAATTTTTTTTAATTGTAGACATTGAAATCTCAAATAAAAAGGTAGAAGTTCTTGCTTCCATGACTTTTCTTAGACATAAATAATATGGATGACTTTCTTTGTTGTCTGTATAATTACCTCCACATTACCATTGATGCATGACAAGTGAAGTTTTGTTTTTTTGATGTGTACAACTAAAGTAGGCTGCAAACTTCCTGAAGTCATTACTGTTGAACAGTAGTATGATATCATCCTTGCTGAAAGGAATATGAAGTGGTGTGAAGTTTTGAACAATTGCTTTCATGGATATAAAACTAACTGAATTTTAATAAAGGGGAGATCTACTACAATTGACAATTACAAACAAGAGGTCAATGTATAGTGCAAAAGCAACAAAATTAATACTCGCATCAATATTCATGACCTTCTACAGATGCACAGCTGAGAGCATCCCAACATGTTGCCTCAGTGTGTGGTATGGAAGCTACAGTGCAGAAGATAGGAGGGCTGTACAACAGGCAGTTAAAACTGCCCAACCCATCACTGGCATCGGCTGACCCACCAGCAAGGACATACGTATGTACAGAAAGGTGCCAGAAAAAGACCAGCAAAATCATGAAGAAGCCCACCCACACTGCTCACGGGCTGTTTGTCCCACTCCCATCAGGGAAGAGGATATGCAGCACCCACAACAGGTCAACATGATTCAAATGCAGTTACTTCACCCGAGCTGTTGTCCATCCAACACCTCCACACATTAACTCACACCAACTCCCCCCCCCCCCGTACATTGTGCTTTATATGATTGCTTTTATATTTATATTTATAGTCCTTTTAAGCTTACCTTGTTTTTTTATGCTGCATCAGATCAGGAGTAACAATCATTTTGTTCTCCTTTACGCTCGTACTGAAGAATGACAATGAACAATCTTGAATCTTGCATCTTGAGTGTGGTTAACCCATAAACCTTTGCATCAATTCTGACATCAAAGAAATTGGCATTGTGATTATTGATATGCCAGACATTTGTCTTCAACCAAACAATCAGTTCCTGGGAGCCATACCTTTCCCCTTAACATTTGTTTTGTTTTTGTGATTCCTTGGTGATCTTCATGAACAGTATCTCTCAGGCATTCCATTATTGACTATAATGTCATGACCCACAATGAAAACATTCAAATTTTCTTCTCTCCAATAGTTAGAGTAAGACCATGGTAAAAAATATAGAAGTTAACATAGGTCCCTGTGTTAATTGGTGATCTGGTCAACTGAATGGCCAGCTTGTTCTTCTCTGTCCATATCTTAAATGTTCAGACTAATCTGGCCCAAAACCTATGGCCAATGCAAATAATCTCTGTATTGCATAAAATCTTCAAAGTGCTTTGATAATTTCTGAAGATTTGGGTATCCTGAATGATGAACAGTTGAGCTTTTCACATGATTTACAAAATCTTCACGTAGCATTTTGTGTGGGTAGGTACCATCACAATCACAGAATGTTTGTGACCATGTTATCTCACTGATGCTAGTGGTTGTTCACTGTTGAGGTTTTCAGCAAAACGTTTTCCCCTCATGCTCATTTGTACAGTACTTATACAGGATATCACATAATTATAGGCACATATTATTGGTTGCACTAGAGTAGGTTAATTTATGATGAGTTTTTTAGGCCAAGCATGATCAAGACCCCATAAGATTTCAAATGTACAAGATGAGAATTTACTGAAATTAGAGGTTTCCTCACTTGCTATGAAACTATTATTAGGAAAGAGTACAAATCTCAAAAGGGAAATTCACATCAATTAATGATGGTACAGAGCAAACTAACTCATTCATATTGAATGAGGAAACCACCAATTAGATAGAATACGTTAAAATAGAAATGCTACTTGTATATAGTTTTGTTGTAGTTTTGGACTTTATTGATTCTATATGTTTTGATCATTTAAATTTATTTTTTATTTTATTTAATGACACAACACAGTAACAGGCCGTTCTGATCCAATGAGCACGCACTGCAGCTGTGTGATCAATTACCCTGCTAAACCATTGATCTTTAGAATGTGGGAGTCACAGGGAGAATGTATAAACAGGGTGGGAATTGAAGCTGGGTCTCGGGTACTGTAATAGCATTACACTGAATACTACACGACTGCACTGTCACAGTTAGAAAGAAAGGTGGCCATCCTTGATCCATGAGGATTGAAAAGCTACTAATGTAGAAAATCTGAAAAAAAAAGCAAAAAAAAATTGCTAGAAACGCACAGCGTCTGTGGGAAGACATACAAAGTTATTGTGTAAGGTTTCAGATTGAAGATAATCTGTCAAAGCTGGGAAAGAGAGAAAAGAATCTGCTTTCAACTTGCAGGGAGGGACAAATAAGACAAAAGTGCTGTCTTTGAAAGGAAGCTTCCAGGGCTGTCATTGAGAATAAATAATGGTGGGGCTCTGGTCGAATGGGTGAGCAGGGGACAGTTAAGACGGTAGTAATACAAACAAAAAGCATATAATACAAATAACATGGCTATAGGGTGTCCCTTACAGATCAGGCTGTGCTAATGAAGAGAGAAAAAACTGGGCCAATATCACAAATGGATGACCAACTGCAGCAAGGACCAGTTATGATGAAGATATAGAAAGCAAGTAACTTGAAAAATAAACAGAAAGCTGCAGGTCCTGGAAAACTGAAAAAAGTTACCTGAAGTTGGTGCAATCAATACTGAATCCAGAAGGCTACAACATACCCAGATGGAAGATCAATTGCTTTTCCTGTAGCTTAGATCAAAGAACATAAGAAATCGGAGCAGGAGTAGGCCATCTGGCCTGTCGTGCCTGCTCTGCCATTCAATAAGATCATGGCTGACCTGGCCATGGACTCACCTCCAGCTACTGCCTTTTCCCCATAACCCTTAATACCCCTACTATACAAAAATCTATCCAAGCTAGTCTTAAATATATTTACTGAGGTAGCCGCCACTGCTTCATTGGGAAAATAATTCCACAGATTCACCACTCTCTGAGAAAAGCAGTTCCTCCTCACCTCTGTCTATAATCTACTCCCCCCCAAATCTTGAGACTATGTCCCTTAGTTCCAGTCTCACCTACCAGTGGAAACAAACTTTCTGCTTCTATCTTATCTATCCCTTTCATAACTTTATATGTTTCTATAAGATCTCCTCGCATTCTTCTGATTTCCAGCGAGTACAGTCCCAGGTGATTCAATCTCTCCTCATAGTCTAACCCCCATGTCTGGAATCAACCTGGTGAACCTCCTCTGCACCACCTCCAAAGCCAGTATATCCTTCATCAAATAAGGAGACCAGAACTGCGCACAGTATTCCAGGTGTGGCCTCACCAGTTTCCTGTACAGTCGCAGCATAACCTCTCTACTCTTAAATTCAATCCCTGTAGCAATGAAGGACAACATTCCATTTGCCTTCTCGATAGCCCTGCTGCAACTTCAAACCGACCTTTTGTGAGTCATGCACAAGCACTCCCAAGTCCCTCTGCACAACAGCATGTTGCAATCTTTTACCTTTTAAATAATAATCTGCTCTTCTATTTTTCCTTTCAAAGTGGATGACCTTGCACTTACCAACATTGTACTCCATCTGCCAGATCCTTGCCCACTCATTTAAACTACTATATCTCTCTTCAGACTCTCCGTATTTTCTGCACAATTTACTTTTCCACTCAGTATCATCAGAAAACTTAGATACACTACACTTGGTCCCCTCTTCCAGATCGTTAATGTATACCGTGAACAGCCGTGGACCCAGCACCGACCCCTGTGGCACACCGTTCATCACTGATTACCAACCAGAGTACACCCTTGTATCCCAACTCTCTGCTTTCTGTTAGGTAGGCATCCTCCATCCATGCTAATACAACACCCCAACTCTATGCATCCTTATCTTATGGATAAGTCTTTTATGCAGCACCCTATCGAATTCCCTCTGCCAATCCAAGTAAATAACATCCATCTGTTCCCCTCTATCCACTGCGCTCATTATATCCTCAAAGATCTCCAGTCAGTTTGTCAAACAGGACCTGCCTTTGCGGAACCCATTCTGCATCTGCCTGATGGATCCATTTCTTTCCAGATCCTTCTCTATTTCTTCATTAATGATAGCTTATGTATTTTCCCAACTACAGTTTTTAACCTAACTGGCCTATAGTTACCTGCCTTTTTCCTTCATCCTTTTTTTGAACAGTAACATGACTTTCACCTTCTTCCAATCTGCCAGGATTGCCCAGAATCCAGAGAATTCTGGTAAATCATCACCAAAGCCTCTACTATAACTTCTGCCATTTCTTTCAGTGCCCTGGGATGCATTCCATCAGGACCAGGGGAGTTATCTATCTTCAGGCCCACAAGTTTGCTCAGCACTACCTCTTTAGCTATTGTATTGAGGTCCTCACTTCCCATCAATCCATAACATCTCTTTTTGGCATGTTAGACATGTCCTCCACTGTGGGACTGACACAAATTAGTCATCCAAAGCCTCTGCCATTCCCTCATTACCCAATATCAATTCCCCCTTCTCATCATCCAAGGGGCCTACGTTCACTTTGGCCACGCTTTTCCACTTTATATAATTATAAAAACATTTACTATTCATCTTTATATTTTGTGCTATTTATTTTCAAAATCTAGCTTCCCTTTCTTTATTGTTTGTCTAGAGGTTCTTTGTCACTTTTTAAAGTTTTCCCAACTTCCAGTTTCCCACTACTCTTGACAACTTTGTATGCACAAGCTTTTAGTTTGATGCCTTTTTTTATTTCCTTAGTTATCCAAGGCTGACTCTCTACACCCTTACTGCCCTTGTTTTTAACTGGAATATTTGTTTCTTGAACGCCATGAAAAACATTCTTGAAAGTCTTCCACTGTTCCTTAATTGTCCCACCATATAACCTGTGTTCCTAGTCAACACTGGCCAAATCCTCCTCATCCCCTTGTAGTCTCCATTGTTTAGGCATAATACTTTGATTTTATATCAAACTATTGCACCCACCATTTGCATGAAAAACTCAATCACTGTGATCACTCTTTTCATGAGGATCCCTAACTACAAGATCACTGATTTTACCTGTCTCATTGGACAGGACCAGATCTAAGATAGCGCACTCCCTTGTAAGTTCAGTGACGTGCTGTTCAAGAAAGCCATCACGGATGCATTCTATGAAGTCCTCCTCAAGACTGCCTTGACTTGATTCACCCAGTCTATGTGCAAGTTGAAGTCCCCCCATGATAACTGCTGTTCCATTCTTACATGCCTCCGATATTTCTCTGTTTATTACCTGTGCCACTGTCATGTTATTATTCAGTGGCCAATAGACAACTCCTACAAGTGATTATTTCCCTTTGCTATTCCTAATCTCTACCTAGAGGGATTCAACATTCTGCTCCTTAGATCTTATATCATCTCTCACTATCGTGCTACCCCGCCTCCCTTACTTCCATCCTATCCTTCCATAATACTTGATATCCTTGGATATTTAATTCCCAGTTCTCTGCACCCTGCAACCATGTCTCTGTAATGGCCACTAAATCATACCTCTTTGCACTGATTTGTGCCACAAGTTCACTGAACATAGAACAGTACAGCACAGTAACAGGCCCTTCGGCCCACAAAGTTGTGCTGAACCAATGACATTAGTATCAAGTGGCCAATTAAACTAATCTCTCCTGCCTACACAATGTCCACATCGTTCCACCTTCCCCACATCCATGTGCCTATCTAAACATTCCTTAAAAGTCCCTAATGTATCTGCCTCAAACATCTCTCCAAGCAGCACATTCCTGGCACTACCTGTGTAAAATAATTGCCCCTCACATCTCCTTTAAAATTACCCCCTCTCAACTTCAATGCATGCCCTCTGATCTGGAAACAACAACGGTAGTTTGTAAGAGGCAGCAGGCAGATTGGTTAGGGTGGGAGTGGGCTGGGTAATTATAGTGACTGACAGTCCGTGGTCACCATTACTAAATGAACATAGGCACATTGCGAATCATTCACACTTGTGGAGAAGAACATGGTGAATGTTGCTGAATTGTAAGTGATGTTTGTGTCTGATGGCTTCATACACTGAATGCGCTGCCATCATAATCTGAAACATGAAGTCTGTTTCTTTCCCCATAGATGCTACCTGGCCCACTGAATACTTGCAGCACTTACTGCTTCATGTAAAGTTCTTTCCTGACAATTATTATTTATTCTGGAAATGAAGCCTCATGGGACTTGACAAGTCCTGACGAAGGGTCTCGGCCCAAAACGTTGACTGTTCATTTCCACGGATGCTGCCCAACCTGCTGAGTTCCTCCAGCATGTTGTGCTTGTTACTAGCATATGCTGTTAAAATGGACAGACACTAAATCTCTTTTGCAAGATTTGGGTAGTGCTGGGAAGGTAATGTTATATCTTAATGCCAATTATCCCAAGGTGATTGAAAGGAACATCTTGCTGATTCAGAAGACATTGAAATGTACTACTCAATGTGGCCTTGTTATTTCTGGAGCAGGCAGTATTGTCTTTGTCTAGATGCCAACTCACAAATTACTGGACTTCATGCATTCATGTTCACAAAATACCACAATCGAATTAGACCTCTGGATTTCAAGTCTATAAAATCTCATGATGAATGGATATTTTGAAGTTTTGTTGGTTAGGACTTTTATTTTCAAATCAAATCATACTGAAAGATCTAGCATTTTTTTTAGTAAACAGCCAACTGCTTATGATGAAATCTATGTGTGCAGAACAGGAATGTATTACTAATACAGGGTGGCCTCAATCACCTATCCAGGCTGTCCTCTGCCCCTCAGTCTGCCTATTCGGCTGAACAAAATCCCTTAAAGTGTATTTAGCTTGTTTCTAATATTTAATTTCAATAGTGTTGTTGTGCTACACTGAACAGGTTGCACCTGGACTTATTAATGCTGACCATTTTCAATGTAATGACTTTTGGCAGTTTAACTCCATTGTTAATATAAACATGCCTCGTTGAGTATTTGGATCATACCAAATATTTGGGAAAAATCAAAACCACAGATGAAATAGATCTCAATCTGTGCTTTCTAGATGATATAAAACTGGAAATGTTGATGCAACTGATATCTATGTGTAAATGAAAATTAATTTGAAAAGTAATTTCTAGACTATATTGGGATAATTGTAGTGGATTAACAAATTGCCATAATTACTTTTGTTTCATGTAGATTTTGACCCTCTTAGCCAGACACACAAATTCAATAAGTGCTTGAACAAGGATATCTTTGCCTCTTCCAACTATCACTTCCCAGCTTCTTACTTCACCCACCCTCCCCCAAACATACAAAGCCCCCTTCACTTGGTCTCACCTATCACCTGCCAGATTATACACAGGTGAAAGAATATCCTTTCACTGTAACACAGACATTCTCTTTGTTCTCTCCAGCTCCACCTCTCTGCAACTTAAAATCATGTTTGCTTTCTCACATGTCCAATTCTAAAAAAGGGACATCAATCTGACTCTCTCTACAGAACCCGCCTGACCTGCTGACTATCGCCAACATTATCTTTTCTAATTTAAGTGTTGCTGAGGAACATAATTGGTAGGGCGAGAGATCGTTAGATATTACAGCCTTCCTCTACCATTCAATTTGATCTGTTTTGTAATCTGTTCCTGCCTTCTCCACTGATCCCTTGAAATGCATTTAACCTCCCCCTGAATTTTAAAAATTATTTTCATTTAGAAATGCAGCCTGGTCCAATGAGCCCATGCTGCCCAATTACATCCATGTGACTAATTAACCTATGAACAAATATGCAGAAACCAGACCACCTGGAGGAAACCCACATAGCCACAGGTAGAAGTCCAAACTCCTCACAGACTGCAGCGGAACTGAACCTGGGTCACTCATGCTGAGCACTAACTGCTATGCTACCACACCACCCTAAATGTTTAATGTTCACTGCTTCCTGGGATAGAGAATTCCACAGGTTCACCAGCCATAGGTTAAAGAAAGTTGTTCTGATCTTGCTCCCAAATTGCATCTTGAGGCTGTACCATTTTGCCCTAGATTGTATTGCCATTGGGAACATCATCCCTTCATTTAGTCTGTCTCTTCCTGGTATAATGTTACTAGTTTCTATGGGATCCCCTTTCATTCAGTGAACCTATTACTATATATCCAAATCTCTCCTCATACATTAGTCCTATTATCCACGATTAGCCTAGGAAAACTTTGTTATACTCTATCCATTGCAAGAACACTTTTAAAAAGTGGCTTGAAGGAGGTGGTGTTCCTATCCTCTGCCATTTAACCTTTGGGTGGTACAGTCATTGCTTTGAGGGTTGCCAGGTCAGAAATTTGGCTAAAAGGTGTATTTTTTTATCTACAGAAATCCTCACTGCTGAAAATATCAGTGGAAACATATCCATATGGGGACAACAGTGAAAGAGATTAGACTTGCCTTCATCAGTTGAGTGTAAAACACAGAACATCATGTTGCAGCTGTACAAGGTGTTGGTTAGGCCACTATTGGAGTACTGTGGCTAGTTGTAGTCACCACCTTACAGAAAGGATATGGAGTCCTTGGCATGTGTATAGAAGAGGTTCATCAAGAATCTACCTATAAGGGGCCTGGTGGCAAATTTGGATAATTTTCTGCACAGTGTCAGAGCTTGAGAGAAAATCTGATGTAAGCGTATAAAATGATGAGAGGCATAGACAGAGTAGACAGTTGTGAGTCTTTTTTTTTCCCAAGGATGGAAAGGTCAAATGCAAGAGGACATACAGTAGGTTTAAGGTGAGAGGAGGAACATTTTAAGGAGATTTGTGAGGCAATCTGACAATCTCCCAGTCAGCTAGGGAGAGTAGTAGTTGACTGGAACATGCTGCCGGTAGGAGCAGATTCATTAACAAAGCTTAAGGAGCATTTAGATAGGCAAATGTCAGGGCATCAAAGGTTACAGGAAGAAGGCCGAGAATGAGAGAGAGAATGAATTGGCCATGATGGAATGGTAGAGCAGACTCAATGGACCAGATGGCTTAATTCTGCAATTATGGCAAAGCTATTACAGCACCATCAGCCCATGTTCAGTTCTGCTGCCTTTTCTCCAGAGTTTGTATGTTCTTCCCATGACTGTGTGTGTTTCCTCTGGGTGCTCCGGTTTCTTCCCATTTTCCAAAGATGTACGGTTTAGTCGATTAATTAGTCTCCTGAGTGTAATTGGGCAGCATGGGTTCATTAGGCTGGAAGGGCCTGTTACCATGAAGTGGCTCTTCTCTAAATAAAAATAACTTGTCCAAGCCCACCACTTAATTTGCAGCATGTCTCACACAGCTCTGAGTGTCAGAGATGCTGCATTATTGTCTGCCTTTTAATGCCATAAAAAACATTTATAAGATCATAAGATGTAGGAGCAGAATTTGGCCATTCAGCCCATCCAGAATGCTTTACCATTCAATCATGATTGACTGGTTATAACCTCCTGTCTTTTGCTTCACTCCCTTCTTAAAGAGTGGAGTGACATTTGTGATTTACCAGTCCTATGGAACCATTCCAAAATCTAGTGATTCTTGAAAGATCATTACTAATACCTCCACAATTTCTTTAGCTACCTCTTTCAGAATCCTGGGGTGCAGTTCATCTAGTTCAGGTGCCTTATCTATAGAATTTGAAAGAAATATACTCCTCTTGCTATGTAAAATATAATGGCACAATACTGCTTTGATATCTGGTGAAGCAGAGCAAATAGCCATCCAAGTGAAATTGGGGTGCAATATGCCACAACTGATTCCTTTCACTGCGGAAATGGGGTGGGGGGTGATTGAAATCAGAAGACTAAATAAGGTCTTGGCTGATTGTACATCCCCTGAAACTAAATGAGAGAGGTTTAACAGAGCACATTTCTATTGCGTTTATGTTTCATCAGGATAAATCAGTGAACTTTCAGAAGACAATGGAAGTAATGGAGGTTTTTTCCCAATAAAAATCGAATCTAGGCCAGGGAAAGCAAGAATGAGACTGTGGGAAGTGATTTCAATGCAGAGCAAAGGGAAATTGGTCAAACTGAAGATTCAGATTAGATTTTTACTTTCAAATCTATTGGAACAGATGTTGTTTGAAGATTTGAATAGGTTTTACACCTTTTGATTCATTCCAGCTGAAGTATTTTATGGGAATTAAAAAAAATATATTCATATGCAGGAGAACTTAAAACAACTTTTGTACTTACAGTTAGATTTATAAAACATAGAAATCCAACAGCACAATACAGGCCCTTTGGCCCACAAAGTTGTGCTGAACATGTCCCTACCCTAGAAATTACTGGGCTTACACATAGCCCTCTATTTTTCTAAGCTCCATGTACCTATCCAATAGTCTCTTAAAAGACTCTATCGTATCCGCCTCCACCACCTTTGCCGGTAGCCCATTCCACGCACTCACCACTCTCTGAGTAAAAAACTTACCCTTGACATCTCCTCTGTACCTACTTCCCAGCACCTTAAGCCTGTGTCCTCTTGTGGCTACCATTTCAGCCCTGGGAAAAAGCCTCTGACTATCCACACAATCAATGCCTGTCATCATCTTGTACACCTCTATCAGGTCACCTCTCATCCTCATTTGCTCCAAGGAGAAAAGGCCAAGTTTACTCGACCTGTCCTCATAAGACATGCTCCCCATTCAAGGCAACATCCTTGTAAATCTCTTCTGCACCCTTTCTATGGCTTCCACATCCTTCCTGTAGTGAGGCGACCAAAACTGAGCACAGTACTCCAAGTGGGGTCTGAATAGGGTTCTATATAGCTGCAACATTACCTCTTGGCTCCCAAATTCAATTCCATGATTGATGAAGGCCAATACACCATACACTTTCTTAACCACAGAGTCAATCTGCACAGCTGCTTTGAGCATCCTATGGACTCTGACCCCAAGATCCCTCTGATCCTCCACACTGCCATCATATTTTACCTACCTAAATGAAACACTTATCTGGGTTGAACTCCATCTGTCATTTCTCAGCCCAGCTTTGCATCCTATCAATGTCCTGCTGTAACCTCTGACAGCCCTCTTCACTATCCACAACACCTCCAACCTTAGTGTCATCAGCAAACTTACTAAAACATACCTCCACTTCCTCATCCAGGTCATTTATAAAAATCATGAACAGTAAGGGTCCCAGAACAGATCCCTGAGGCACTCCACTGGTGACCGACCTCCATGCAGAATATGACCCGTCTACAACCACTCTTTGCCTTCTGTGGGCAAGCCAGTTCTGGATCCACAAAGCAAGGTCTCCTTGGATCCCATGCCTCCTTAGTTTCTCAATAAGCCTTGCATGGGGTACCTTACCAAATGTTTTGCTGAAATCCAAATACACGACATCTACTGCTCCTCCTTCATGAATGTGTTTAGTCACATCCTCAAAAAATTCAATCAGGCTTGTAAGGCACAAACTGCCCTTGACAAAGCCATGCTGACTATTCCTAATCATATTATACCTCTCCTAATATTCATAAATCCTGCCTCTCAGGATCTTCTCCATCAACTTACTAACCACTGAGGTAAGACTCACTGGTCTATAATTTCTTGGTCTATCTCTACTCCCTTTCTTGAATAAAGGAACAACATTCAGAACCCTCCAATCCTCTGGAACCTCTCTTGTCCCCATTGATGATGCAAAGATCATCGTCAGAGGCTCAGCAATCTCCTCCTTCAACTCTCACAATAGTCTGGGGTACATCTCATGTAGGCCCAGCAACTTCTCCAACTTGATGCTTTCCAAAAGCTCCAGCACATCCTTTTTCTTAATATCTACATGTTCAAGCTTTTCAATCTGCTGCAAGTCATCACTATTATCACCAAGGGCCTTTTCCATAGTGAATACTGAAGTAAAGTATTCATTAAGTACCTCTGCTATTTCCTTCAGTTCCATACACACTTTCCCACTGTCACATTTGATAGGTCCTATTCTTTCACGTCTTATCCGCCTGCTCTTCACGTAATTGTAGAATGCCTTGGGGTTTTCCTTAATCCTGCCCGCTAAAGCCTTCTCATGGCCCCTTCTGGCTCTAATTTCCTTCATAAGCTCCTTCCTGTTAGCCTTATAATCTTCTAGAT
This sequence comes from Hypanus sabinus, assembly GCF_030144855.1. Taxonomy (NCBI): domain Eukaryota; kingdom Metazoa; phylum Chordata; class Chondrichthyes; order Myliobatiformes; family Dasyatidae; genus Hypanus; species Hypanus sabinus. Next base: position 38,841,167 of record NC_082716.1, on the reverse strand, counting down.
CTCTACATTACCTACAGTAGCTCTCTGAACCTTTTGTAAGCTTTTCTTTTCTTGATCAGATTTATTACAGCCTTTGTACACAACGGTTCCTGCACCCTACCATAACTTCTCTGTCTCACGGGAACATACCTGTGGAGAACTTCACACAAATATTCCTTGAATATTTGCCACATTTCTCCCATACTTTTCCCTGAGAACATCTGTTTACAATTTAAGCTTCCAGTTTCCTGCCTGATAGCCTCATAACTCCCCTTACTCCAATTAAGCACTTTTCTAACTTGTCTGTTCCTATCTCTCTCCAATGCTATGGTAAAAGAGATGGAATTATGATCACTATCTCCAAAATGCTCTCCCACTGAGAGATCTGACATCTGACCAGGTTCATTTCCCAATACCAAATCAAGTACAGCCTCTCCTCTTGTAGGCTTATCTACATACTGTGTCAAGAAACCTTCCTGAACACAGCTAACAAACTCCACCCCATCTAAACCCCTTGATCTAGGGAGATGCCAATCAATATTTGGGAAATTAAAATCTCCCATCATGACATCTCTGTTATTATTACACCTTTCCAGGATCTGTTTCCCTATCTGCTCCTTGATATCCTTGTTACTATTGGGCGGCCTATAAAAAACACCCAGTAAAGTTATTGACCCCTTCCTGTTCCTAATCTCCACCCACAGAGACTCTGTAGACAATCCCTCCATGATGTCTACCTTTTCTGTAGCCGTGACACTATCTCTGATCAACAGTGCTACGCCCACCTCTTTTGCCTTCCTCCCTGTCCTTTCTGAAAAGTCTAAAACCCAGCACTTGAAGTAACCATTCCTGTCCCTGAGCCATCCAAGCCTCTGTAATGGCCACCACATCATATCTCCAAGTACTGATCCACACTCTAAGCTCATCCCCTTTGTTCACAACACTCCCTGCGTTAAAATAGATGCATCTCAAACCTTCGATCTGAGCGCGTCCCTTCTCTATTACCTGCCTATCCTCCCTCACACGTTGTCTCCTATCTTTCTCTATTTGAGAATTTATTGGTGTTTTTTCCAAAGAACACTTCAGCATTGTTCCATACCTATGGCATGCTTAGTGTCGTGATAGTTCTACATTTCATTTTCTAGTGCAGTAATTTCCAACCTTTTACTGCCTGTGGGCCACTTGCACCTTTCACTTAGACCATAAAATACAGGAGCAGAATTAGGTTTTTTGGCCCATCGAGTCTGCTTCGCCATTTCATCGTGACTGAATTATTATCCCTCTCAACCCCCGTTCTCCTGCCTTCTCTCTGTAACCTTTCTTGCCCTGACTACTCAAGAACCTATCAACCTCTACCTTGAATACACCCAATGATCTGACCACAACAGCTACTTACGGAAATGAATTCCACGGATTTACCACCCTCTGGCTAAAGAAATTCCTCCTCATCTCCATTCTAATTGGACGTTGCTCTGTTCTGATATTGTGCCTGCTGGTCCTAGACCACCCCACCACCCCCCAACATCCTCTCAACATCCACTCTGTCTAGGCTTTTCAACATTTGATGGATCTCAATGAGATCCACCCTCATTCTTCTAAATTCCAACGAATACAGGCCCAGAGCCATCATATGGCAAGCATTTCATTCCCGGAATAATTTCATGAACCTCCTTTGAACGCTCTCCAACATCAGCACATCTTTTCTTAGATAAGGGTCTCAAAACTGCTCACAATTCTCCAAGTGAGACCTCACCAGTGCTTTATAAATTATTGCATCCTTGTTTTTGTGTTTACCTCCGTGGCTCCCACCCTCCATAGTCTCCATTATTTGCTAAAGTTTCTATTGGTCAACTGTACTAATTGTTCTAATATATATGTTTTAACAGGTTATTTTACATGCGTATATGAAAAATAAAGTACTTCAAAACTCTGAACAAGATACTTTATTTATAGTATATATAATATTCTTCCAGCCAGCAATGAAAAAGCACTTAATATTGTTACTTTGAGCATTGCAACTGATGCAAACTAATAAGCTTTTGACTATCTGGTTGCAACTTGATTAAGGAAAATCGAAGATTATCACAACATCAAGATGGTTGCGAGCTTTTGATAGAAGGTGAAGAACTTGACTATAACCACATTCAACAAGATAAGAGGTAGGGAATCCAACTAAAACACCAGAAATTTTGCTTGCTATGTTCAAATTTTGCTCAAGCTGTTATATCACCCTGCAGCTCAATGAGAACTTCTTGCAATGTGAGGTCAATATGATTTACATTCACCCCCAAATGGGTTCACCACGCAGTCTGGATTATGCATCTCCAGCAGTTCCATGGATTGAAAGTCCTTATCAGTGTGCAGTTGTTCCAGATGATCAAGATGTACAATCAGATCATCATCTTGCAATTCTACTTTAAGAGTGGCCAGTGAAGGAAATTGCATAAACTTGCAATGTCCAATATTGCTGCTGAAAAGTGTGTCTTCCAAGGGAAGAGGTAATAGCATCTTTCCATGATATGAGATCAATGACAGAACACCTTCCAAGAGGGGGAACCCTTGCAATGTGACAAGCCCCAGTGATGTACCTGGTAGGACTCTGAAAACCTGTGCTCACCAAATGGAGGGTGTGTTCAGGAACATGTTCAGACTCTCTCTGCCACAGTCGAAAGTTCTCACCTGCTTCAAAAGGGCAACAATCATACCCATGCCCAAGAAGAACAGGATGAGCTACTTTAGCAACGATTGTCCAATAGCACTCACATCTACAGTGATGAAGTTCTTTGAGAAGTTGGTTATGGCTTGAATCATTTCCTGCCTAAGCAAGGACCTGGATCCACTGCAATTCGCCTATTGCCACAATAAGTCTACAGCAGACCTCTTTGGTTCTTCATGCGGCTTCAAAACACCTGGACTATATTAATATTTATGTCAGACTGCTGCTTATTGACTACAGCTCAACATTTAACACAATCATTCCCACAGTTCTGATCAAAAAAACTCCAAAACCTAGGTCTCTGTACCTCCCTCTTTCTAAATTTTCTCACCAGAAAACCATAGCCTGTGCGGATCAGAAATAACACTCTACTCATTAATAATCAACACCGACGCGCATCAAGGATGTGAGCTTAGCCCACTGCCCCACTCTCTCTGCAACTACGACTGTGAGGCAAGGCACAGCTCACGTGTCATCAATAAATTTGCTGATAACACAACTATTGTTGGCAGAATTTCAGATGGTGAACAGAAAACCAGTAAGACCAAAAAAATTGATTGTGGACTTCAGAAAGGGTAAGACAAGATAACACACACCAGTCCTCATAGAGGGATCAGAATTGGGAAGAGTGAGCAATTTCAAGATCCTAGGTGTCAACATCTCTGAGGATCTATCCTGGGCCCGACATATCGATACAGTTACAAAGCAGGCACAACAATGGCTATATAGAGTATGAGGAGGTTTGGTATCTCCCCAAAGACACTCGCATATTTCTACAGATGTACCATGGAGGGCATTCTAACTGCCTGCATCACTATCTGGTATGGGGGGGGGGTGGGGTGGCTCTACACAGGATCAAAATAAGCTGCAGAAATTTGTCATCTCAGTCAGCTCCATCATGTTCACTAGCCTCCCCGGTATCCAGGACATATTCAAGGAGCAATACCTTAAAAAGGTGGCATCCATCATTAAGGATGCCCAGGACATGCCATGTTCTCATTGTTACCATCAGGAAGGAGGTACAGAAGCCTGAAGGCACACTCTCAACGATTCAGGAACAGCCTCGTCCCCTCGGCCATCAGATTTCTGAATGTTCATTGAAATGAACACTACCTCACTACTTTTCTTTTGCACTTCTCACTTAATTTAACTTTTAGAAACGACATATACTTATTGTAATTTATAGTTTTTATTATGTACTGCAATGCACTGCTGCTGTATAACAACAAATTTCATGACAAATGCCAGAGATACTGAACCTGATCCTGATCCTGATCTGATTGCAGCTTTTCGTTGGTTTAATAAATCCAGTGTTTCAAATGTATCTGACAGGTAAAATATGTTTGACTTAGCAGTGACAATTTATTCTCCAAGCTGCTTTCCACTTAGAAAAGCACATTGAACTTCCTTTCAAAATATGATGGGTAACAGGGATTTAATGGAAGTTGTAGTGGTCGATGGAGCTTGCACACATCCTCACCTCACTGCAGTTTAGCTGCTTCTGGCAGAGGACCTCACTGCAGCAACTGCAGCCTTTATGGCACTTTTTAATGAGTATTATAGCATGCATGGGTCAGTGGAAGGCAAGTAGAACCAGCCTCCTGTTGCATCCCCGCTGGCTGGCCCCACCCAATCAGCAATTTGAGATTTGAGGGTGGACGTGGAGCGGGTCTCAGCAAGACGTCCTGCAGTGTGTTAATAGTCGTTTGTGCGTGGTTAGGCAAATGCAGAGGTAATGATTGATGTGCTGCACCTTCTCCCCACCCACTCCCGTCACACTGGTCCCGACATACACAAGCTAAGCTGTTTTGCTCCCTCATTTGCATCATTAGCTAGCAGATTTTCCCCATTCATTTGGACTGATCTTTTCCCTAAATTTCCACTAAATTCCCAGGTTCCCCCACACATCCCAAAACATGTCAGTTAATTAGCTACTGTGAATTAACCTGTGGTGCAGAAAGGAACCAAAGGGGAGCTGATGGGGATGTAAGAAATAAATAGAGAAAAAAATAAAATAAAGGCTGTTGAAAATAATTGCACCAAGGAAGCAGGTATATTGTCTGAAGGACACACGTCAGGAAGTAGGGAGCCCTGCACTGCAGCCCAATACTCCTTGAAAGATTGGATGCAAAAGTTGTATTTATCAAATATGGAAGATTCTCCACTTTTCTGGCAAAGACTTCTGATGTTTCTGCAATGCAGGGGGAGAAGTGAAGAATAATTTCCGGCATACTTCAGCCAAAATTGCAAGGATCCAGAGGCAAGATTTCCAAGAATGAGGGTGACCCTGACTTTAACAGTGCAGAAAATGGTTCTTGATCACTATGTAAGGCTTGCCCCTGAGTTAGAAAGAATGAATATAGCGCTAGACACCATTGATTCTTTTGACATACCTCCTGATCTCACACAACTGAGGTCTGTGACATTTTTTGGGCATACTCTCAACATGTAAAGGAAGAAACTAAACAGTAAGTGCTGGAAGTCCTCAGCAGATTAGCTGCATCTGTGGCAAGAAACGATCAAAAAGATCTCATTAACCTGACATAATTTAGATCAATTATCTTACTTTTTTAATCAAAAAAGATCTTTAAATCTAAAATATTCCCTTTATTTCTTTCTCCACAAATGATGCAAAAATCTGCTGCATTTTTAGTTTTAATTTCAAATTTCCAAAACAAGCAACTTTTTGCTTTCCTACTTGGGAAGAAATTGGTAAAGGTTCATACGATAGCACAACATGCTCTGACAATTGTGGCCAGTTGTGGCAAGAGAGTGAATCCCGATGGTGTACAAGGTAGGGCACTGAAAACCAGCGTCAACCAGTGCTCAAGGACACCTCTTGTCTCTCACTGCTGCAGTCAGAGGCAGCCACCTTCTTCAAAAGGACGACTGCCCAAGAGGAGCAGAGTGAGCTGCCTCAACAACTATTGCTCAGGTGCTCTCACATCTACAGCAATGAAGTGCTTTGAGAGTTTGGTCATGGCCAGAATCAACACCTGCTTAAGCAAGAACCTGGGGCCACTGCAATTCGCCTCTCGCCACAATAGGTCTACAGCAGAAGCAATCTCACTGCCTCTTCACTCACCTTTGGGTCACCTGAACAATGGCAACAGCTACGTCAGGCTGCTGTTTATTGATTACTGCTCTACATTCAACACAATCGTACCCTCAGTTCTAATCAACATGCTCCGAAACCTGAGCTACCTTCCTCTGCAACTGGATCTTTGACTTCCTCACCAAGAGACCACAGTCAGCCTAGATCGGAAATACCACTCCTCCTCGCTGACCATCCACACTGGTGCTTCCCAAGGATTTGTGCTGAGCCCACTCCTCTACTCTCTACAACAGTGACCGTGTCGCTCAAACGTCATCTATAAATTTGCTGATGATATACTATCACTGGAAGAATTTCAGATAGGAGGCGTATAGGAATGCGATAGTTCAGCTGATTGATTGTTTTCACATACAACGGCCTTGCTCTCAATATCAGTAAGAGCAAGGAATTGATTGTGAACTTGAGGAAGAGGAGGTCATCCAGGGATCAGCAGAAAGGAGAGCAGCTTCAATACCTGGGCGTCTATATCTCTGAAGATCTATCCCAGCCCCAGCATGTTGATGCAATTACAAAGAAGGCATGACAGTAGCTATATTTCATTAGAAGTCTGAGGAAATTTGGTATGTCACCAAAGACTCTAGCAAATTTCAACAGGTATACCATGGAGAACGTTCTAACTGGTGGGATCTCTATCTGGTGTGGAGCAACCATAGCTCAGGATCGGTAAAGCTGCAGTGAGTTACAGACCCAGCTAGCTTCATCATGGTCACTAGTCGCTCCAGCATCGAGGACAGCTTCAAAAGGTGATGCCTCCAAAAGGCAGCATCCGTCATTAAGGATCCCCATCATCCCAGGAGATTCCTCTTCTCATTTCTCCATCAAGGAAAAGGTACAACAGCCTGAAAGCACACACTCAGCACTTTAGAAACAGCTTCTTCCCCTCCAGTTCTTTAAGGTTGCTATGGCCAGGGGTGGTAATAGGGACAAATTCCTACTACCTATTAAATGCTCCCAATGGTGTGCACCTCAAATAGCCTCTGACGACCAAGTCCAGCTCCTGGCCTTCACGTGTGGCTTAGCTACTAAGCCCAGTGGAACCATTTCTACTGACAGGAGCAGGGACAAAGGCAGGTTACTGGTGCCTTAAGGCCAGACACTTCTGGCAGATGGGGCTCGTCAGCCGTGAATAGCAGCTCATCAGGAGAAGGAAAACCCTGATCTCTCCTTATTGTACCGCCAAGGTTTACATACCTAGACAACCTCCATGGGCAACCCTGACCGACTGAGGCCACACTCATTCACTTCCCCTCCACTATCAGATTTCTGAAAGGACAATGAACCCATGTACACTACCTCACAATCTTTTTCTCTCTTTGTGCACTACTTACTTACCTCACTTTTTAAATAAATTTACATATATATATATATATATATATATATATATATATATATACACCATTTATTATAACTTATATTGTTTTATATTATGAATTGCAATGTACCTCTGCTGCAAAACTACAAATTTCATGATATATGCCATTGATATTAAAGCTGTTTCTGGTCCTGAGTCTGATTCATTCATACAAACAGACTTAATTACAATTCTTGTTTTATTTTTTCTCTTCTATAAACTTGTAAGACTAGCATCATTATATTTAAAACAGGGATATAATACCCTCTGGTTAAATATTTCTCCTCAGATCGCTTGTTCTCCCCGTTATACACACATTTATATTCAGCAAACTGTATAACTCAATGTCGGGGCCCCTCTCTTCATAATTTATTTCCACATATAGGGTATTCTGCAGACCATTCTAATTAAATTTGATGGGCATTTAGCTGAATCAAACCATCTCAAGTAATCTTTGCATTAAGTAATGCATTCATAATGGTAAAATTGCAAGAATGTATATGAAAATGTATTCAGCTAAAGTAAACAGTGATATGATATGTTGAAGACAGAAGTTTAAAAGGACATTTTACAGCCAGTATGGCTAAGGTCATATCCCTAAGATTGCAGCTCATAAAATTCTGTGTAATTATGTATTGTGTACATCTATAGTGTCCCCTTTCTGGTGACCCTTTTATTTAATTTGTAAACTATGAATCAAACTTATTAAAAACAAAGTTTAAATTGTAGCATATGGTCACTGTTGCAGATTTAATTTAATTACTGAATTTCTAATTAACTTCTTTCGGTTTATAATAACAAAACTAAATCATGACATCGCACAGTCTTCTTCAATAATATAAAACATGGATGGGTATACTGAATACATAAATGAAGACTAGATTTCAGAAATCAGAATCAGATTTATTATCACTGACATATGATGTGAATTCTTTTGTTTTGTGGCAACAGTACAGTACAAGATATGAACATTAAGACAGGTTACAAAATAAATAATTGGTGCAAGACACAGATAATGAGGTAGTGTTCGTGTGCTCCATGTATGTTCAGAAATTTGATGGTGGAGGGGAAGAAGCTGTTCCTGAGTGAGGGTCTTCAGGCTCCTTTACTTCCTCCTTAATGGTGCTAACAAGAAAAGCATACAGAACACCTCCATACCAGCCTGCGATGTAACCAATCAGAATGCTCCCCACTGTACATTTATAGAAATGTTAAGAGTCTTGGTCACATACCAAATCTCCTCAAACTTCTGACTAAGTAGAGCACAAGCTGACCTTGTGCTTGGTGTTTCCAAGTTTTCGTACCTTTACCCATTAGACGGAGGAAAAAGGAGAATTTATTGTATGGGAGGGGTCTTTGATTATGTGGCTACTTTTGAGAAGCTGAGGGGAGGGGAGGTTAGTTTTTGTGATGGACTAAGCAGCAACCACAGCTCTCTACAATTTCTTATGATTAGTAGCAGAGCGGTTGCCATTCCAAGCTGCGATAAACTGGTAAGTTGGTTTATTATTTTCACATGTACTGGGGTACAGTGAAACATTTTATTTTGTGTGCAATCCATACAGATCATTTCATTACAATAGTGCATTGAGTTAGTACAAAGGAAAACAATAATAATGCTGGATAATATGTTACAGTAATCACACAGTAAGTCCCGAAAAGCAAAAAACTGCAGATGTTGAAAATCTAAAATTAAAGCTGGAAAATCTCATCAAGTCAGGTATCATCTATAAACACAGAGACAGATAATAAGCCTAAAACATTAACTCCACCTCTCTCTTCAGAGCTGAAGTCTGACCTGCTCATCATTTCCAACATTTTCACATACTAGGCTATGGGATGAATGGAACTCTGCAGTATCAATTCAAAGTTAGCTGAGGAGTAGAACAGACGAGATAAAATGTTCCCTAGATTTTAGTTGTAGGACATTATTAATCATCTGGAGACCTGGACAGGGGGATACAGGGCAAAAGTTTAAAATTTGCCAATGGCATGAAATTCTGAAGTGTAGAAAAGAATGAGGAAGATTGTAATAGGTTTTGAAAGGACATCATAAAGACGATGGTTTGATAGAATATGTTAAAGAAATACCATGCAGAGATGTATTTTACATTTTAGTAGGGATAAATAATAAGGGAATATAATAAATGGTTCAACTTTCATAAAGTAAGAAAGATCTGAGGACTTGTCCATACAAGGTGACAGAATAATCCAACAAAGCGCATAGACTTTGAGCTTTACAAGTAAAAGTATTGACTACAAAGGATAAGAAAAAGAATTAAGAAATACCATTTCTGCTCCAACTGGAGAATTCTAGTCATATCTGGGCACCAGACTTCATGAAAGATGTGAAGATTTAGATAAATTTCAAAGATTTAGAGAGACATCTGTGAGATTTCCAACACATAGATTTACTAAAAGTGGATGGGCAATTATACATCAGTGAATAGACTGGATAAGATGACCATGGTTGAAAATTAAGACTTCAAACATGGCAGAAGGCTCATAGTTAACTGGGCAGCAATGCTCCCTGCATTCCCATACATTTCTGATGCATGAACTATATATAAACATTGAGAGATATCACTAATGCTATCCTGATAAAACCCTCAAAAACATTTGGCAGGATGTTCAGCCTTTACAAGTCAGTTTTGATGGAAGTTATCTGAAGCAGAAAGATATAGAAAAGAATTCAAATATCCACCCTATCCCTAACTACTTGTGCAATTCTCTTTTCCTTGGTGTTTCCAGGCCTATTTTAGTTGTAAAGCTTAGTCAAACTAAAAACTCCCAGCTCAATTTCTTGTTTTTAATCAATGCTACTAGGCTCACAGGTACCTCTCAATTGTATTTAATACACAATATTTGCCTTTCCATTTTAGTTAGAAGGGAAAAATATAGACTTAGATCATTCTCTTTGGAGCATAGAAAGCCAAAGAGTGACTAAATTAAGGTGCATAAGTTCAGGATATTTATTCTTCTTCCCTTCTCATCAGATTCTACCATTCACTTGCACACAAGGGATAATTTACTGTGGCCAATTACTCTATCACCCCATAGGTCTTTGGGAAGGGGGAGGAAACTGGAGCATCCAGCAGAAACCCACATGGTCATATGGAGAACGTGCAAACTCCGCATAGACAGCATCGAAGATCTGAACTGAGCCTGAAATCACTGGAGCTGTCAGGCCACAACCCCACTTGCTGGCCACTGCGGCACCTACTAGATGATGGTTGAATTATTTTACAACTCAAATCAGTGATCCTCATAGTTAAACTGAACACTGAACAAGTGAAGATTGGATATACCGAGGTAAAAATTCAGCAGAAACATTTAACTCCAAATATAGACAAAAATACTTATTTGGTACCTCAACTGAGGAAAGACATAAATGCCAGTCTACCTGATAGTGGCCCTCAGGGGGTTCTGGGAGAGGTGATTTAACTTCCCTTTTATTACCAGCTTCAAGGCTACTGACACTTGCCCTGCTAATCAAGGACTAATTTCTGCTCACATCCTATTAGCACTCACTCTTTAAAACTTATTAGCCACAAAGCCTATTTTAACTATATGTCAGATTGGCCAATAAGTGGTCTATGCAAATTGTGATGCTCAAAGCTGTGATGTTCAATATGTGTCTGGTTTGACAGCCATATGTAGGCACTGCGCAAACAATTTCCTAATCAGTCAATTCTGTTTTTAGAATTATTTGTCTTAAATGTTTGGTCAGAAGCAGTCAAATAATAACTAGGCACTGCACACAAGCTTGTTCCTGTTTATGATCTAAAATTAAATGTCTTTATGTATTCAACTGGGAAAACTACTAAAAATTTCTGGTGAACTTTCAAGTGACCCAATTATGAATGGTGTTGTTCAGATGATAAAAACAATTAAAGGAAATGGTAGATCTTTGTCATAAAATAGTGACCCACTGCTGACATTTAAATTGTATTTCAGAAACCATCAACCAAATACATGTGTCCAAAGTCTTATTAAAATTCTATAGCATTTTAATGCATTTCAGTTGTGTATTCAAAGAACCAATGTACTTCAGATTCTTTAAAAGTGATGATGGTACAAACACGTCTAGGCTATATTGTTAAAAGAATAGTTAATGGTTATTCCCTTTGGATTTCATCAAAAGTATCATGGACTGCTGGAGCAAAATGTGTCTCCATATCCCTCACACCATAGATGTGATTATTTGCCACACTTCTAAATATTCTAAAAATTACATTATGCAATGTGTTAAGTTAAATCTGCCATAAGACCATAAGATATATGGGAACAAAACTGGCCTTTTGGCCCGTCGAGTCAGCTCTGGCATTTCATCATGGCTGATCCATTTTCCCTCTCAGCCCCAATCTCCTGCCTTCTACCTGTATCCTTTTATGCCCTGACTAATCAAGAATCTATCAACCTCTGCCTTAAATATACCAAGTGTCTTGACCTCCACAGCCGCCTGTGGCAAAAATTCCACTCATTCAACACTCTCTGGCTAAAGAAATTCCACTCCACCTCCATTCTGAGGCTGTGTCTTCTGATCTTAGACTCCCCCACCATAAGGACCATCCTCTCCACATCCACTCTATCAAGGCCTTTCAACATTTGATAGGTTTCAATGAAGTCACCCCTCACTCTTCTGAATTCCAGTGAGTAGAGGCCCAGAGTGATCAAGCACTCCTCATATATCAAACCATTCAATCCTGGAATCACTTTCATGAATCTCCTTGGAACCTTTTCCAATGTCAACATATCTTTTCTTAGATAAGGTTTGCAAAGCTGCTTACTGTACTCTGTTAAGTACCAGTGGGTATCTTGTACTTGTCACGTGACAGTGGTGTTGAAGCTATACTGGACCTAAGGTAATGGTCTTGTGATGGTGGAGTGACATCATTTTCCTGCCAGTAGAGGTCATGTGACAGTTTTTTCCAACAGGGTATAAAAGGAGGACCCCTCCCTGTGAGGAGGGGTAGTTCGTGGCTGGATTTGCCTTTTTGACTCCATGCTACTGCGTGGTCCAATATTTTGACACAGTTCCGTTGAAAGGTGAAATTTTATTTAATGCCTAAAGTTTAAAAGGTCATTGCCGGCAGTTTCTTTATAATACTGCCAGTTAAAAATCAGTGGAGAGTGAAGATTGGAGTTCGGGAGATAAAAGATTGAGGAAAGACAATTTCAACGGTGAAACAGGTTCGACCTTGTTTGATCCTCATTCAGAAGGAATTCATTGGCTGTGCCTGTGTTAGCCCCTGCGATAAGAGAAGAAAGGATTGGGTGCCCAGTTTCGTCAAGGAAAGGTCAGTGCCTTTAAGCCGTTTCATTTTCATCTTCGTAAATTCTCCGAGAAAAGTATAGTTCAACTGGGAACCGCAACAACATGACATGGAAGAGAATTTAAATTGTCTAAAAATGTCTCTCCTTTAATGGACTGTAAGCATTTTGAACTTTCGCAGTACTACTTTGAAGAACTGTTTTTGCAACATCGCTTTAAGAACTGTTTTCGCTTTATCCCTTTAAGAACTGTTTAAGCTGCTGCACAGCAGCTGATTTCCAGTTGCGTTAGTCGTCTGTTTACTTTTGCGGTTTGTTTTTCAGTGTTTAATAAATTCTATTTGTTATAAAAAAAAACCCTGCCTCACTTATATATTTATTGTTGCTGAATCCGTAACAACTCCGTGAGGCCTCATTAATGCTTTATAAATCCTCGAAATTACATTCTTGGCTTTATACTTTAGTCGTCTCAAAATTAATGCTAATATCGCATTTGTCTTCCTCACCACTGAACCAACCTGCAGATTAACCTTTAAAGTATTCTGCACGAAGACTCCTCCCAAGTCCCTGTGCACCTCGGACCTTTGAATTGCTCCCCATTTCAAAAATAGTCTATGATTTTATTTCTTCTACTAAAGTGCATGACCATGCACGTCCCAACATTGTATTCCACCTTCCACATCCGCCATGGACAGTCCCAAGCTCGGATGTAAAAGAAGGAGGGTTGGTCTTGGGGCTATTAACCTCATCCCTTAAAAAACTAGATTTTACCTCATTTTTCAACTACTGTCAGTAACTTAAAACATTCTTCTTCTTCTTCTTCTTCTTCTTCTTCTTCTTCTTCTTCTTCTTCTTCTTCTTCTTCTTCTTCTTCTTCTTCTTCTTCTTCTTCTTCAGCCCACCACCCCTACTGGGGCATAGACTGCCAACAGCAGCTCATCAAAGTCCTCTGTCTTGTGTTCAGTCTTTCAAGGTCAGGACCATCAAAGATCCTTCCTCTCCCAAGGATGAGGCCTTTGAGGCTTCTGTTGTCATTTCTGTAGCGCTAGGTTTTTAAGGGATGAGATTGCTAGGCCCATGCCCAGCCCTCCTTCTTTTACAGCTGGGCTTTGGACTACCCATGGCAGAATTAACGTAACACATTGAATAATTTGTGTCCATTTCATTGAAACCTACTGAGTGTTGAAAGTCCCCGATAGAGTGGATATGTTGAGGATGTTTCCAATATTGGGGGACTCCAAGACCAGAGGACACAGGTTTAGAATAGAGGGATGTCCATTTAGAAAGGAGATGAGGAAGAATTTCTTTAGTCAAGGAGTGGTGAAACTGTGGAATTTGTTGCCACAGGCGGATGTGGAGGCCAAGTCTTTGGGTATATTTAAGGCAGAGGTTGAAAGTTTCTTGATTAGTTAGGGCATGGAAGAAGAAGGCAAACAATTTGGGCTGAGAGGGAAAATGATGCGGCTATGATGTAATCATGATGCGATGCAGACTTGATAGGCCAAAATGACTAATTCTGCTCCTGTATGTATATATATAAAAATGTTATGTATAGGGTATATAGAAGAGTGGCAGGAGGGATAAGGATAAGGAGACCCATTTTGCTCCAGCAGTCTGTGATACTTAAGATGCTAACAAAACTTCTTTCCTACACCCCTCCCTCTCCTTTTCTATTCAATTTATGTCAGGATACAGTTTCATAAATGTTCTGTAGTACTCTGAGCTGAGCAAATAATGTCGTGGTTGCCATTATCCTTGTCAATAAGCTCATGACCAGCATAGTAGATCCATCCACAGTGGATACACTTTAAGAGCTTGGTGCAGTCAACACTTCAGGAGCCCAGCCTGGCTCGTAGTCATCCAGAAATAGGTGAAATGCCATCTGCTTTAACCCTTATGTTTGTAATTAACATTGCTAGACATCTTCAATTTTATACAACCTTCTGGAAAGCTGAAGTTCAAGTATAATTATCATTCAACATGAATACCCATGAATACCCAGCCAAACGAAACAGTGTTCTTCCATGGGCAAGGTACAAAGCATAGTGCCAACGGTCATTAGTCCTGTAAACTAATGGTGCATGGGTGTTACGGGCAAGAACAAGCAGTCCACAGATGAACATATGCATCCACATTTGCCATACAGCTTGTCATTCCACCAATTGAACACTGGATGGCAGCACTGGCAGGAGGGACCTACCTGCAACCCGGCATAGATGGCCACACTAAACGGCTACACATCTCCCCTGCTGTCTGTCTCATCAATAAACAAGGGAAAGGGACATTCAACATTTTACATTACTAATGTCCAATGGAGTCTTGCACTCACAAGAGATACTTCCGAGGCAATCACTTGCTGTTGGACTGCACAATGTTTGCCTGCACCAACTCCGATGCCTTCCTGTAGCAGGCAGTAAGACAGTCCGTACCAAACCTAGCTCCTCCACCAATGAAGAACCCACTGAAAGTGTGGACCTTCAGTACTTAAAGTTATTAATGTCCAGCCTTATTTTGCAATTGTAAAGAAAAACATTTTAAGAAGACTAAAACACTTTTGGTTGGCCTGTGAGAGACCGCTGCATCTAAACGCACTGCCATTTTACTGGAAGGCACATAGTACAGTATTCTTTTTAAAAAATGCACTAACAGGGCATAACAGTAACAATATAGCAATACTAAACCAACTTTAAACATTAGACTGCTCAGGACATCCCTCTAGGGATACAGCCATCAGCTGACTTTTACTGAGGGTGGAAGGAGTATTGTAGAGCTCAAAGTATGCTCTATAAATATGTATTGTTTCTGCTTCCAAGTCTAAACTTTGATAGAAGCAGATTAGATTTCTATTTAAATTTTTTCAAAGTTTGCCAAAATTGTAACATTTTACTATGTTTCTATAAAATTAAATGAGCTTTTTCCAAGGTTCCCAATATTATTGTGTTTCAAAAAGGTTTTTCAGTGCAAAGAGATGCCCACATTCTTAAAAAGGTTATCACTGCTATAAAATGCTGTTTATAAATAAATTATAAGCTTCTCAAAGAAGTGGAGTTCATCTTTTGCATGGAATATTTATACTTGGACATTAAAAGTCTTGGGCACATACTTCAATACATTTAAGGGAATTCCCATCACTTAGCAATGTTTTTATTTGCCAACTTAGTATGTTGTTCATATAACTTAATAGCATGCAACACTCAATAAACCCATGACAATTATTCCTATGTGACCCTTGTTGGCAGGTTGGTAGAATGGATGTGACTGTAACATTTTCTTATTTATAATTTCCAGTCAGGCTAGCCTATTGTTAGCATAGTCTGACTGTTAACATAATTTATAACCGGAAGTTTCTGACTCAGTGATCCAAGTCATATTTATTGACATAATCTGTTTACTTTCATTGAATGCAAACGATTAAGCACCACCTTATTTTCGATTCAAGCACATGGCAATTAAGGTTGCAATGACTTCTACAGACTCATTCAGAAAAATAAGCCATCTACCTATCCACTGCACAATCAGAATCAGGTTTAATATCACCAATAAGTATTGTGAAATTTGTCAACTTTGTGGCAGTAGTACAATGCAATATGTAATAATAGAGAGAAATAAACTTTGAGTTACAGGAAGTAGATATAATAGTTAAATTAAATAAGTAGTGCAAAAAAAAGTAGTGAAACAATGTTCATGTGTTCAATGTCCATTCTAATTTCCTATTAAATGTTCCAAAGTTGAGAGTAAAAAATCTAGTACAAGGAAGGAGAAATCAGCAGGTACTGATGGTACAGAATGAAGAAATCAGGCACTTCACACCTCTCCTGCTTTCTGGTGGAGCTGCCTTTAATGTAAGAGCAATGAATTTGAATATTGAATTCCATTCCATGTTTCCACTTGTTCCATTTTCCAAAAATGGAATGTGTATTTGTTTTACTGCATTAATTTTGCAATAATAACATGCTCTGTGGTACTTTGTGACCATGTCAGAAAACTGACAGGTTCTAACTCTGTGCCATTATCAAAACCTATAAAGTTTGCTGGAGGGAATCTGCCTCTTTGCTCCCCAACAAGTACCTTTCCTCTTACGGGACTAAAACCCGTCAATCAATCTGAAGTTATCATTTTTCTCCCCAAATGAACTTTTCCTCAAAAGCTATGATGTTTCCATTCTGTCCAGACTTTTATATTAATAAATTAGATAATGCATGTTTACCTTTCTATTGATAAATGACTCAAGAGTGTATCTTTCCGTGTACTTTTGTACCACAGCAAAGGCATTTGTTACAGATGTAGCAGGGATAATCAACTCTAAAAACTAAGGAATTCTTCATACTTCCCTTTCTATCAACTTTTCTGTGCTATAAAATTATTATCAACCACGTTGATTTATGACTCATTAAGCTCCAGCTGTAAAAGAAAGTAAGTGCCAAGACATCTGTCACAATGCATTGGGGTTGAAGTTAAACCCATAGATGAATAGTGGGCTGTGGGGACACCTGTATTCTTTTCCTGCCTTTTCATTTTGGGCCTCTGGTCATATTCAGGACTACTCTGATGTAGATACCCAGGAGAAGATATACAATTGACCATGGGCTGGAATATTTTATCTCCAGAGCTGGAATTCATGAGTGAAAATTCATTGTTCGCTAATCATTGATCTTTGCTGAACAATAAACTGTATTTGAAGGATTTCATAAACAATGAACATCTTGCAATAAGAACATACCGTATTATTTTACTGCATAAACAACATTTATGGCTCCTTCTTGGAAATTCCTTTCCCAATAAAATAGATCTCATTGCTCAAAATGAAAAGTCAATCACATCTGGTGTGACCAAGGGTTCAAATTTCTCCCCCAACAGTAACTGAAATTCTTCAATAAAATATTAAAATAAACAGGGTACAGCAAATGAGCCAACAGGAAGGGAAGAAGAACAAACCTGCATTGATAGAAGAAAAAACCACAAATGTTGGAAATCAGAAATAAAAACAGAAATGCCGGAAAATGCACAGTAAGCCAAACAACTTCTGAAAAAGCACATTTAGGAATAGATTCAGCTCTGATAAAGAATACCAGCTGAGGCATTAACCTATTTTTATCTTTCAGACTCCATGTGACCTTTTGGACACCTCCAGCATTTTCACTTTTATTCCTTATTGCCATCATTTATCACTTACTTCTTACAAATGCAAAATATTGAAAGTCTGCTTCTTTTCACAACAGCACCCATGAAAATTCTGGAGGAACTCAGCATGTCAGGCAGCATCTATGGAAAGGAATGAACAGTCAATGTTTTGGGCTGAGACCCTTCATGTAGAGAGCCCTGCTTTATGCTCAGATTGTTCTGAATTCATAATGAATGATGTATTTAATATGTTTCTCCACTTGTTGATTGGGGACTTCAGAAACGGTAAGACAATGGAACACTGACCTACCCTCACAGTGGGATCAA
Source organism: Hypanus sabinus (assembly GCF_030144855.1). Lineage (NCBI taxonomy): Eukaryota > Metazoa > Chordata > Chondrichthyes > Myliobatiformes > Dasyatidae > Hypanus > Hypanus sabinus. The sequence goes on along the minus strand of NC_082716.1, from coordinate 38,823,284 downwards.
AAGTGGAGAGAGTGAGCAATTTCATGTTCCTGGGTGTCAAGATCTCTGAGGATCTAACCTGGTCCTAACATATCGATGCAGCTATATAGAACGCAATACAACTGCTATATTTCATTAGGAATTTGAGGAGATTTGGCTTGTCACCTAAAAAACTTGAAAACTTCTGCAGATGTACCGTGGAGAGTACTCTATAAGTAGCTGCATTACCATCTGGTATGGGAGTGGGGGAGGTGCTACTGCACAGAGTCAAAAGAAGCTACAAGAAGTTATAAAATTAGTCAGCTCCATCTTAGGTGCTCGCCTCCATAGTATCCAAGAAATCTTCAAGGGGCAGTGCCTCAAAAGGGCGGTGTCCATAATTAAGGATCCCCACCACCCAGGACATGCTCTCTTCTCTTTGTTACTGTCATGAAGGAGGTACAGAAGCCTAAAGGCACACACTCAGCGATCCAGGAACAGCTTCTTCCCCTCTGCCTTCTGATTCCTAGATGACATTGAACCCATGAACCCTACCTCATTTTTTTAATTATTTGTTTTTGTGCTATTTTAACTTAGCTATTTAATATACATTTACATACTTACTGTAATGGATTGTACTGCTATTGCTGTTAACAGATTTCATGACATTTGCCACTGATATTAAACCTGATTCTGATTCTGATGTGTCCTTTATAACAGAAATGTTTAAAGATAAGTTTATTTTAATGTAATATAAAAACAATACCAAATTTTAATTACCAACTAATGGAGCATTATCAGTAAAAATAAAAATTAATATTAATGAATAATTTATAATCCATGGGATAGAAATGGAAATCACATCAGTTGTATTATTTAGTGTTGTGTCCAACTTAAAACAACAATATGTAGGGAAATGGAATAAAGTCATGGTGCATAAAGAGCATGCCAAACCTGCCAGAGTATCTTCATGAAATGAAAGTTTTCAGGTTGATCATTGTGCCAAGATTTTAGGTTACGGAGTGGTTAATACACTCTACACCAACAGGCAGCAAACCTTTCCTTTCATCTTTGTGAATTACTTATGTCTGTACCATGGAGCCACACAGAAGCATTCATTAATCTGCCTACCTCGCATGCTCCTTGCTCACCAGCTATGCATCTGTAACAAGGGTTACATTTTCAAAGCAGATGATTTAAACCTGGACAAGCAAGTAAAGAAGGAAAATAAATATAAATAGAACAGTTATTTGGCAAGCATCAAATGACTGAATATCAAAATGCTGTTTGCATTAAGAAGCAACATTAACATGACAAAGTTAATCTTTAACCAAAAGCAACACACAGCCCATTCTTTGATTTTGTTACAAAGTTTGTCCTATATTTCAGCCCTAAACGTTATTTTTCCATGAACTGTTCTGCAAAAGATAGTTTGTTCTATCATCCATACATATGACTTAAGAAAGCTGGTACATGTTAGAATGTGATGGAATTTCTAATGATTTCAAAAATAAGGGATTTTGCATGCAAACAAAAAGTAATGCTAGATTTTTAATGAGCCCCCTTGAGAATCTGCTACACAAGCCAGACCTTCTCCATTACTCAGAAATGCTTTGCTTACAGCAATGGCATTCTACTGCTGCTAGCTGCACAGTGTATTCGTGCTTCAGGTATATAGATGGAGAGTGATAAGATGAAAAAGGAAATTCCTAGAGTAAAACAAATAATAATAGGCACACATTACATGATTGAACTTGGCAGTATTTAGAAAGGCCACCCAGTGCTGTTAGTTCGGGCAGATAACACAATCACTTTTGTAAAACTGCTGATAATCGTGGCATGCCTAACCATTGTAAGATTGATGAATTAGCCAAATTAAAACGTGAAAAGAATCAATTAATTTTTATTAACCAGTTTTTAAAACATAAATTTTCACAAAGGAGTTGTTCTCTTCATTATCCTATTGATCTATAACGTCTCCAAGAATTCTAGAGAAGTATTGAAGTCAGTTCTCCAGAGTTTTACTGATTTTCAGTCAACGGTACAATGAATTATCTGGAGAACTCAATCCAATTCCAGTTTGGTATCAGCTTGTCTCAACAGGTTTGCTCACAGAGCATATAACAGATTACAACAATATCATGAGACCAATGATGTATTACATCTGGAATCAAATGAGCATGTAGTTGCTGGAATCTGGAGCAACAAACAAAACACTGGAGAAACTCAGCACTGGCAGAAAGAACACGTTGGGTTGGGACTCTTCATCCACATATATCCAGCATTTTGTTTGTAATCATTACATCTGCCTTTAAGTGTGTACAAATTGGACCTATACACAAATACAATATCCAGCTTATCTGGACAAATTTCTCAATCTATTCATGAGAAAAACAAATTCCAGAGACAACATCTAAAGTTGATTTCTTTGATTTTAAGGAAATACTTGACTGAGATGGTATCAAGGAGCCCATGTAAAGGGTATCAAAGGGAAAATTCTAGACTGGCTGGAGTCAAATCTCATACATAGGTAGATGATTATGGCTACTGAAGACAATGATTTCTAACACTAGGATATCACTGGGGGAGTTCCTCAGGCAGGACACTAGGCCCAGATATAGTCAGCAATACCTTCTGTAGAAAGGTCAATGGTGAAGATCTTTGTTGGTGTTCCTTAAAAAGTTGTAACAGTTCTTGCTTCAAACAGCAAACTCAAAATAACCTTTAGGATTCAGTGAGCAATGGGTAATAGCCTACATTGACTAGAAAGTTAGCTGCTGCGCAGTCTGTCCCAGGTGAAATGTTCCCCACCCCTGAGCACTTCTCCAAGGAATGCTGCCACAAAGAAGCAGCCTCCATCATCAAGGACGCCCACCATCCACCCCGTGCCTTCTTCTCGAAGTTGCAATCAGGAAGGAGCTGCAGGAGCCTTGGACCCTATACTACCCAGTTCAGGAGCAGTTATTACTCCTCAAACATCAGGCTCCTGAACCACAAAAAAGATAAAATCTGCAGATGCTGGAAGTCCAAGCAACACGCACAAATTGCTGGAGGAACTCAACAGGCCAGGCCCCATCTATGAAAAAGAATAACGGTCAATGTTTCGGGCTGAGACCCTTCCAGAACAAGAGTGGATAACTTCACTCAACCCAGCATTGAATTGCTTCCACTACCTATGGCCTCACTTTCAAGAAATCCGCACTCAAGTTCTCAATATTATTTATAACATATTTATCTATAACTATTATTCTGTTTTTCTTTTTGTATTTGCCCAGTTCCTTGCCTTTTTGGACATGTGTTGCTTCTTCGTCCTTTTTTTTGTGTAGTTTTTCATGATTCTGTTGTGTTTCTTTGTACCTACAGTGTATGCTTGCAAGAAAATGCATCTCAGGGGAGAATATAGTGACAAATATGTTCTTTGAAAGTAAATTTACTTTGAACTTTGAACAACAACATGTGGCCACAAGGGCCACTGTGCATGCTACAACAAATAACATACTGATTCCATAATTTCTTTACCCATCTGAAAGCTTTAAATTTGGACTGTGATGGAAAATTCTCCTTTTACTAGAAGAGTGCAGTTTCAGAAGCATTCAATAAGATTAATGCCAACCTAGAACTCTGAAGAAAGAAAATGCTTCAAGGCAAGTCAGGCAACATCTGCTACGAGAGCTACTCTAATCTAACATTACAAGTTGATGACCTCTACTTAGAAGTTGAATTAACTCAAGGTTCAGCATCACATCTTCTGAGTGGGCACATTACATTCCAAAGGAATCAATATGAAATGCAAGAATTTCAAATAACCAGCTTGTCCAGTTTTTATTTGAACCCCAAGATGGGATCTCATTTCTACTTCTGATATGTCACCTGGCAGCACATTCACCAGAGTAAAATTTGTCAGGTACCAAATAAAATGCTAACGTGTTTAATAGAAAATGCAGAAACAGTACTGAGTGTTTTAATATTTTATTGTGTGCATTTAGCAACTGAGAGTTTCCACCATCAGAACAAGCTCATTAAACTGGCAGTTCCTATATTGCTGTACTCCACCACTGGTCACGGCAAGCTCTGATCTAGGCAACAATGAAATACAGAACATGAATTTGCAGCCTCTAGCTCACAGACACTGTGCTGCCAACTGAACGTGACATCGGTCTACGGAGTGTGTGCCTGACACCTTTTGGATGCTCACTTGGAAGTGTAGAAACAAGCATAAGAAAACAAAATGGCACCAAACATTTCCTGCTGGTTTCAGTTGACCAGCAGCTGGAGATTTACAAGCTTTGGCCAATTAGCAAATTTCCCTCATGAAGGTATCTTGGGATTCATAGTAGTTAGAATTTGCACCCTTACAGGAAAATATCAGCTTCTATAGCGAACATTTAGAAATGAGAAAATACATTATGCATTAAAAAAGCAAATAGTCTTCCACAATCCAAAAGCAGAGATTGTGACTTAGCTTGGTATGGAAACACCAATGCCCTTGATTGGAAAATCCTACAAAAAGTAGTGGATACAGCCCAGTCTATCTCGGGTAAAGCCCTCCCAACCACTGAGCACATCTACATGGAGCACTGTTGCAGGAAAGCAGCATCCATCATCAGGGACACTCACCATCCAGGTCATGCAGCTGCCATCAAGAGGAAGGTAAAGGAGCCTGAGGACTCATACTAGCAGCTTCAGGCAGGATCTCCCAGTGGCACCCGTTTCAATCCTACTTCCCATCTTCACTGCGGCATGTCAGTCCATGGCCTCACCTACTGCCGTGATGAGGCCACACTCAGCTTGGAGGAGCAACACCTTATACTCTGTCCAAGAAGGTTCCAACCTGATGGCATGAACATCGATTTCTCGAACTTCTCGTAATTGCCCCTCCCACCTATTCACATTTCCCTCTCTCACCTTATCTCCTTACCTGCCCATCATCTCCCTCTGGTGCTCCTCCCCTTCCCTTTCTTTCATGATCTTCAACCCTCTCCTGTCAGATTCCTCCTTCTCCAGCCCTTTATCTCTTTCACCAATCAACTTCCCAGCTCCTTACTTCACTCCTCCCCCTCTCCTGGTGTCACCAATCACCTACCACCTTGTACTTTTTCCTCCCCCACCCCCAGTTTAGTGCTCTGACTTCTCATCTTTTTTATCCTGTCATGATGAAGGGTCTTGGCCCAAAACATTGGCTGTTTACTCTTTTCTGGATATGCTTCTGGTGTGCTGAGTCCCTCCAGTGTTTTGCACGTGTTGCTGAGGAGCAGTTATTATCACTCAACTACCAGGCTCCTGAACTAGAGGAGATTACTCCACCCATCACTGAACTGTTCCCATAACCTGTGGCCTCACTTTCAATGATTCTTCATCTCATGGTCTCGATATTCATTATTTATTTATTTATTTAGTATTATTATTATTATTATTATTATTATTATTATTATTATTATTATTATTATTGTTGTTGTTGTTGTTGTTGCTGTTGTTATTATTATTTATTTTTGTATTTGCAGTTTGTTGTCTTTTGCACACTGGTTGTCCGTCCTGTTGGTGTGATCTTTGGTTGATTCTATTATGGTTATTGGAATTATTGAACAAGCCTGCAAGAAAATTAATTGTATATGGTGATATATATGTACTTTGAGAATAAATTTACTTTGAACTTTGAAAGACAGCAGAAGGAAAGAAAACAGAAAATAAGAATGCAGAGCAAGACATGTATAAAAAGAGCATCATTTTCAGAGGTCAAGTTCCTCTCCAAATACATGGGATTGAGTTTGATTCATTTCCTAAGGCTTTTGTTCTTTTGTAACCTCAGGGAAAATTTGTTCAGTGGCAATGGTCTTTGAAAAACAAGAGCCTGTTGTTCACAATGGGATAGCCAAGTTCTGCAGGAGGATTTCTGTGGGCAAATTACTTCTTCGTGGAAATCATTGCTGCTCTCACCTACGCAAAACTGCCAGAAATTAAACTATTTATATTTATCCAAAGAGATCCATTTATGATGAGAAGTAGCAAGGGAGAGATCATCTGGGGAATCATGAAAGACAGAAGTTACTTAAGTGTTTGAGAGAAAATGGAAGTTACTTTTATTGATGATGCTCCATTAAGTGTCTTTAAACTGTTTTGCTATATTAACGCTGACATACAAATGGAAATTATTGTTGATGTTTTATCTAGAAACAAAGGTTCTATTGTTAGGATTTGCAAGAAAAAGACACAAGATGGAGACATTCCCTTGAGTGCTGATTATGGAATATGGAAAAGAAGGAATCTCCTTTTATCAGGATACAGACAATGCTTTCTACAGAATAAGGTTCTTTTGATGATCTGACTAATTGGTTCTGTAATCATGGTTTAAGAATAAAATCTACCCTGGATATAATGGACAATGGCCACAGCTCTTTCTGCATTCTGTCAAGTTCAATGGAAAAGAAATTAGGTTGTTCATTAAATAATCTGTTATTTCAATGTTGCCTATTTTGCATTGTCTGCCAAAATCAATTTTACCCTCAGAATATCTTTTTGAGACACAAGGCACAATATTACATGAAACCTGCTTTGTTAAAGGAATAAAGTAATAAATAAAGTAATTACTTAATCTATTTTATTCATTTTAATGTTAAAAGGGTACTTTTTCAGACCCTGTTGAGATCTATACTATGGTTGATTGATGTGAGACATTGTTCCAGCCTCCAATGTACACTGAACATGGCTTTCAAACACAATAGATTCCAACCTCTAGGCTAATAGCAAGAGTCATATTCTCAGCTGCTAGCATTTAACCGAGCAACTGATCCAGGAAGCAATTAGTGAAAAAAAATCCCTCCACTTTGTAATTAAAGAACCACATTTCATGATTTACCTGCAATGCACACTTATCTACCATCTTTCTTTTTGCAATCATTTATGGATTTTATGATGAATTCAATAATGTTGTATTTAGTGCTAATTTTATACGGCTCACATTTTTCTGAAATTGACTCCACTTCTCAAGCCCAGCCAAGATACAATGTGACACCCCAGATGCTGGTAACAGATATAATTTGAAATGTGAGATTTCAATCCAGAGGTACAAACTGTATATATCATGAAATCACATGTACTTCATTAAACCTGACAAGCTGGGTATTATTAAGCATTTCTTGGAACTGTACTTGAGATAAAAATATATGTTGCTGTTTGGTAAAATATTTTGATCATTGCACAATTAATGATCTGAAGAAGATGGTGCCAGCGAATAACACCTCCACGGGCAGCTTCCTCATGATGGGCCACAAAAACTGCTTCCTTCACTTCCTTTTGTCTTCTTTTTGCTTAGATGTGGTACTACAGTTTGATGGTTTGTTTTCACCCTGTCAGCCTGGTTTGATTGAGTGATCCAGCGCTTTGCTGTCTCCAAGTGGGTTCTAGGAGGCGAGCAGCCTCTTTAAGGCCAAGAAGCTTGGAGAAAGGGCGTGAGCCCATGATCGACTCCATTTCTTACCGATCTCACTGATTAATGTGTCAAGGAAGATTGAAAACATTGAGGAGAGTGTGGAAGGTAAGCAAGATTTCAGCGTCATCTGCCAGTCTCTCACCCACTGCTGCCGGAGAAGGTGTCTCGCCCTTTCCCTCTTGTTCACTGCTCCTGAAGGAAGGTTGCTGCATTCCAATGCTCTTTCTCTCCCGCGATGCTGTTAGAGGATGGTACCAGAACAAGGTTTAGTCGACGCGGTTTGTGGATTAGACTGTAGTTCACATTATAATTTATTTCCTGGTTCCCGGTCCCTCATTTCTCTTTTGCTATTTTCAGGCAACTTTGAATCAGGGAGGCCTGCAGATAATGAACACTGAGCTGAACTGAATATGGACTCTTTCGTTTTTGTGTCTTGTATTCTGTGTTTTTGCTCATTCTTTTCTGTTACTTTTGTGCAATTTGTTCTTTTGCACATGGGTGGGGGGAGGTGTAATGTTTCTCTTTGAATGGGTTCCAAGGCTTTCTTTAGTTCATGGCTGTCTGAGGGGAAGGCAGATCTCGGGGATGTGCACTACATACATACTTTGGTAATAAATGCACTTTGAACCCTTTGAATCGTTTGAGTGAACTTACCAAAACAGAACAGAAAGTAACCAGAATTTCACAATAATGTCAGCATGAGTTTAGGCCTGTGCTGTGCCATATAAATTTTACTTTGAGGTAAGTTTCACAAGGAAAAGATTAAATATTTCATACTGCACTTGCAATTATAGAAATGTTATGCCCTTTTCAGTCTTGTATTGTCATTTTCAGAAAACCACAAAAAAATTACTCTTTGGGTTTGGTTTCATACACAGGTTTAAAGATACATCACAAATATTCAGAAGCATACAAGAATAGGCCAAAAGTTCTGTTTCTAGGATTTCATATCTAATACTGTATATGTAATATCCCTTTTAAAAAATATTATTACTTCATTACTTTAAAATTGTATGCCATTTATGAATCCCACAATGTGATTTATCCTAAAATACACTGATCTGTGCCAAAGATTTTCAGTTGGTTTTCTAGATTCTTTATAGTCATTAGGATTCGAAGTACCTTTATTATAAAGGTACTTTATAATGTAGTATACAACCCTGAGATTCATCTTCCCATGGGGAGCCACAAAACAAAGAAAGCAAACCATGGAACCTGGACAAAGAGAAACATCAAACACCCAATGCACATACAAAAGAACAAGTCATGCAAACAGCAAAAAAAAAACAGGCAAAAAACAGAATATAAAACCATAGATTATCAAACCAGTCCAGACAGATTCAGGTCACCTCAGTCCAGTTCAAACTGGCACTGCGTCGTTCATTAACTTCAGGCCACAGAGCCAATCCGCCCTGATCAAAATACACAAAATAGCAACAAAAAAGGAGAAAAACACAAAACACAGAAACCAGAAACACATCCTAATTTGCACTATTGAGTCCAATCCACAAACTGCATCAATTAAACTTTGCCAAAGACCCAGAACTCCAGAAGCATGAAGTGAGAGGAAGATGGAGACCATTTGAACTCAAGGATCTTCCTCCGGGAGCAGCGAGCAACGGGGAGAGAGAGAGAGAGAGAGAGACCAGTCACCTGCAGGTAGATGGCGTTGAACACCCGCTCACCTTCTGCTCTTGTCCTCAATGATTTCAATCTTACTTGATGCTTTAGTCGGTGAGATCAGCAAGAAATGGAGTCAATCACAAGTTTGCATCCCATAAGACCATAAGACTTGGAGCAGAATTAGGCCATGCAGCCCATCGAGTCTGCTCCACCATTCCATCGTGGATCCCATTCAACCCCATACACCTGCCTTCTCACTATATGCCCTGACTGATCAGGAAACAATCAACTTCTGTCTTAAATATACCCACAAGATTGGCCTCCACCGCAGTCTATTGCGGAGTATTCCACAGATTCACTACTCTCTCTGGCTAAAAAATTCCTCCTTACCTCTGTTCTAAAAGGTCACCCGTCAAGTCTGAGGCTGTGTCCTCTAGTTCTAAATACCCCAAACATAGGAAACATCCTCTCCACATCCACCCTATCTAGTCCTTTCAACATTCGGTAGGTTTCAAAGAGATCCTCTTGCATTCTTCTAAATTCCAGTGAGTACAGGCCCAAAGCTGCCAAATGCTGCTCATATTTTAACCCCTTCATTCCTGGAACCATCCTTGTGAACATCCTCTGGACTCTCTCCAATGATAACACATCTTTTCTGAGATAAGGGGCACAGAACTGTTGACAATTCTCCAAGTACAGCCTGACTAGTGTCTTACAAAGCCTCAGCATTATCTCCTTGCTTTTAATTTCTATTCCCCTTGAAATAAATGCCAACATTGCATTTGCCTTCTTTACCACAAACTCAACCTGTAAATTACCTTTCTGGGAGTCTTGTGTAATACCCTGGTTCATATTTTTTTACGTAGCCCACAGAGCTAGAGTGTTTCACTTTCATGATGATTCCTAAGTCCCTCTGCTCCTCTGATGTTTTAACCTTCTCCCTGTCTGCAACCTTCTTGAGCTCTAGGCCGCACACTTGGATCAAAATCTCAATGAACCCACTCGTAGACAGCAAAGTGCCAGATTACTCAATCAGCCCAAAAACACACCATCAAATTATAGATCACAGATCATAAGCCAGTAACTAATGAAAGAATGGCCATAACACAGAAAGAAGACTCTTGTCCTCATATGTCCATGGTGGTTCACTACCAGAAAAGCCATCTGAAGATAAAGATTTTAAAGATCAGCTTTATTTGTCACATGCACATCAAAATATCCAAACAATGAAATGTGTCAGATGTATGTGAGTCACCATGCTTCCAACGCCAACGTAGTATGTTCAACAACTTACTAAATCAACTTAAACATCTGTAGAATGAGATGGAAGACTGGAATACCTGGAGGAAACCCACATTGTCATGAACAGAACCTAGGAACAGAAGGAGTTGAACTTTGATCTTACAGATGACACTGTAAAACATTACTGCAACTGCCCCTATTTCTATCAGTGCACTATTTCTATCCATCAGCTGCTTTCCACCATGCGTTTATCTAATTCCAGCTTCAAGACCACTATGAACCTGTCCCCTACACACCTACAGGCAGTGCATTCTAGGTTCTAACTACACTCTGGGTAAAATTTTACCTCATGGTGCTCTTAATTATCATCCCCATTTACTTTATATCTGTGAACTATAGTCTTCAACTAGGATAATTGATGATAATTGTTAGGCTTCACCTATCACCTACCACCTTGCACCTCTTCTCAACTGTTTGTTCCTTACCATAGATGCTGACTGGCCTGCTGAGTTCCTCTAGCATTGTGTGTGTGTTGAAGTTAATGGAATCCTATAAATCAAAGAGGACAAAGAAGAAGTTTTACCTACAGGCCTACAGGCCTAAGAGCCGGAAGAAGAGCTGGAAGCTATAACTTTTAGTCAGTGCAGACATACTGAGCTGAGATGTCACTTCATGTATTATAAATTTTCATGATTCAAGTTATCTTCCAGTGTACCTGCGCCAAAGGCAAGGTGCTTTAAAGTGTGTTTTATCATTCTTATTGTCTATTTTACAAGTTTATTATATTTCAATTGGAAATTTGATTTCAAAAACAATTGCATTGCTACTAATGTTGTCAAGCGAGTAGATGACAAGTTCAACCTCTTTCATCATTCTATGAATCAGCTGCTCATTAGCCCCCAGAAAAAAAATGGGATCAGCATGGGGAAATTATTATCTATGTAATTTGAAGAGATAGTTCAGAATCAGAAACATGTTTAATAACACTAGTACATGTCATTACATTTGTTGTTCATTATCTGGTGTTTAAATTTGGCAGCACACAAAATGGTGGAGGAATTCAACAGGTCAGGCAGCACCTAGAGGGGAATGGTTGAGACCCTTCATCAAGATGGGATACTTTAAGACATCAGAGCTAGGGAACTTAACATTGTTGACGTTTTGGAGAGCATACAAAGTGCTGTGATCTAGGTGGGAGGGGACTGAACCAAGGAGGTCAAAATGGAGTTGAGTTATGAAGCTACAAGTTCAGGTGTAGGATTACATTGGCAGTTTGGTTTGTAAATCTTGGATAGGAGGTAGAAATGGACAATGTCCTATTGGGAAGCAATGAGATTGGAAGCTATAAGGGGGAAATCTTCAGGGATGAAGAGGTTGGTTTTAGTGCAGGAACCAGATGTCTGACACTTCTCAGTGGGGTCCTGGTTCCGGCATAAATAAGAGGAACTGTCTCTCATTTGCACGCTGCAGGATAAAAGGCAGTGTGCCAGATTACAACAACTATTCCCGATGAAGGATCTCCACCTGAAACTTCAACGATCTATTTCATTCCATAGATGCTGCCTGACTCATTGTATTCCTCCAGTATTTTGTATACTGCACCTCCTACTTTTTTTTTGTTTCAAATTTAAGAAGCTCAGGTTAGAGCTACAAACTTATGCTTGTACAAAAACAATGTTAAATGAACTCATATACAGTAAAAGTGTACAATTATAAGTATATTTTCTTCCATTTGACAGATTTCATATGATATTAAGATTATTCTTATTATCCTGAGTAAATCAACATATTTTCCCATAACATCATCTTTAACTCTATCAAAAATGGCCTTTAACAAACCATGAGAAACAATAGCCATGCATTAGAATACCTAAACAGCATTGCTAATAAATAAACAACATAATTCCTTCACTATGGGGATGTATCATATTCAATAATTTCCATACAAAATCATGTAATCAGAATTCCTTTTTCCTCTGTTAAAAAGAATTCATGACAGCTTCTGCAACAACTATCTGAACTATCTGCCCGACAATTCTTGTCTACAATTGTATATGCTACAGTGATTCTGTTACAGAGCTCTACCAATGATAAGCATTGAAATAACTTCATTTGAAGACTATTGCCATGATACAGGCAACCCTGTTTTCATGGTATGAACTGAGCATTCAAGAACAATCAGAATTACTAATTATAAAGTTAAAATTCAGGACTATGTTACAAACAGATTTGCTGCCTGAATATCAGGTTCAGTTTTCTCCTCAGGAGAATTTTTGAGAAGTATCAGTTGAAATATACAATATTAGATTTCAACAGATCATCTTTCCAGCCTTTCAAGCAGATGTCTGCTTGATGGCCCTCAACAATCTTCTGCTCAGAGCTGGGCAAAGGCTATTATGTGGTAGAAATTAACAGATTGTTAATTTTCATACACCATACAACATAGAAAGAGGCCAATCAGCAAATCACGTCTTTGACAACTCTTACTTCCAAATCCCCACCCCTTTATCTACTTTATCTCACAAGCCCAACAGTTCCATCTGAGTCCTCCTACCACCTATTTACCTACACTACGGGTAATTTACAGCGTATTTTATATTTACAGAAGCCTAACAACAAGCAAATCTTCACATTTTGAAAAGAGACTAGGGCACTTAATGGGAAACTCACAGTTACAGGAAGAAAGAGCTAACTTCTGAAAAACAGCACCAAAGGTCAGGACCAGACCCAGGGCCCTGGAGCTGTGAAGCCACATCACTAACTGTTGCATCACTCTTTAACTCATCTTGCAATTACTACGGTGCAGTTTACATTTATAATGAATTATCCACAGGTTTTTAATTTCATAAATGTTTGATCTTTAACTACAAATTGTAACATTCAAATTGTTTCTCTCCTATAAATGACTCATTTATCCTCCACTGGTGAACTTTATAGTTGAAAGAAAATTGTGAATCGCACCTAGTTCACCAATCAAAATGGCCCACTACCCTGTGAAATCTCATGTCAGAACTATTTGCCATGTTGGATTTGTGAAATGGAGCAATTTATTTCTGAAGCATGCAAGAACAATTTGCATTTACAGAAAAGCGCCTCAAGGGCTCCACCAAAGTGTAAGGATAAAAGCTATCAGGCCAGAGGAGTAAAGATTAGTAGCTAATTTCTAGTTAATCAAATGGTTTTCTAGGATTAATTTAAAGGAATAGAAGAAAGGTAGAGATATCAGTGAGGTAAATGAGGGGGAATCCAATCATACACATTAGAATATAAGAAACTGATGCTGAAATCAAAGGATTCAAAGTACATTTATTATCAAAGTACGAATGCTGTAAACAACCCGAAGATTTGTCTTCCCCGCAGACAGCCATGAAACAAAGCAGAACTATAGGACCTATTCAACAAAAAGACATCAACACCACCCCCCCCACACACACACACACAAAAGAAAAAAACAATTCGAGCAAATGGCAATTTAAAAAAAGTGAGCGAAATACACAGAATCCACGTGAAAGCCATTTTATTGTCAAAGTATGTATATGTCACTCTATCATACCTTCAGATACATTTTCTTGTAGTCGTTGACAGAAAATGAAGCAAGCTGTTGAATGAAAGCGCTCTCTAGCATTCATTCCGATCATGGCTCTCACTGTGTCTCATCCACTTTCCTCTCATTCACCATATCCCTTGATTCACTTAGTGTCCAAAATCTATTAATCTCTTAAATATGTTCATTGATTGAACGTCCATGACCCTTTGAGATAAAGAATTCCAAGTATTTACAATCTCCATCTCCTCAGTACCCCAAGCAATTTCTTCTCATCACAATCTAATTTGCCAGCCCTCGAGTTGTAAATGCTCTGGTTACAGGAAACCACCTGTCAGTCCTTCTTCAGAAGCTTTAATATGGGATAAACTCTGATTCTTCTGAACTCTCATGAGTATAGGGCCATCTTATTCATTCTCGTTTCATACAAAAACCTGTCATCCCATAAATCAACATAATGAATCTATTAATAGTCCTCAGTAATTTTATTGTTCTTTTACACATGGTCCAAGATAAAACATTCAGCTTCAGGTGAGATCTTCCAAGTTCTACATACTCCCAGCAAGACCTCCTTACTTTAATGCTCAAGCTCCCTTGCAATATGGGCCAATGAACAATTTGCCCCTCCCCTCACCTTTCAAATCTACTCCTCATCTTTTTTTTCTCCAGTCCTGCTGAAGGGTCTCGGCCCAAAACGTCAACTGTACTCTTTTTCATAGATGCTGCCTGGCCTGCTGAGTTCCTCCTGCATTTTGTGTGTGTTGCTTTTTTAATTGTTGTTTGTACTTGTATGCTCACTTTTTGCATTTGATGAAGCAAGCCCAGGCAAAACTGCCAGTGGAGGGGTTCTGTGAGGGAGGACAAGAAGACAAAGCACATACAACAATAACTCATAATGATTTTAAGGACTGGTAAAGATTAAAAATAAAAGAGAAAAATGGGTCCACAAAAGAATTCAGGACATGACAAGAAGCATGAGGATAAAGAAAACCGAAAACCAATGATGGTTAAAAAAAAAAGAATGGAGATGAGTAGTGAGTGAAACTTGGTGTGGGTAGAATAAAGCTAACAAAGTTTTGGATGTGGGATTTGGCAGTACTTTTTGGAACTTAGTGGATTGGGACATTTTGTATAATCAACAATGAAGGTCTTAAAGATGTGGAGTAATAGTACAGCAGAAGATGGACTGAAGTACGAAATATCAGGAGATAGTCTTCATGATAAAAAGTAAAATTTCAGGACAAGATTCATCAGGTTTTCAAAGTGATAAACGGTTAAGTTCAGCTTGACAGAGTGTCCAATATAGTGCCCAGTCAAATTATGTTAGTAGGCTGTGGTCTTCCCTACACTTGTCTACAGGAAATAAGGGCTCTTCCATTTTGTTGGACAGCCATTTTGATAATATGAAAGAATCATAGGGTACAGAGAAATTGGGAGAGACTTGGATATCATCAATGTACATCATCACATGGCTTTTAGCTGTCTTCTGAAAGTTATTGTGTGCCTGCTATTTCTCTTATAATCTGATAGGTGAGGATAAACAGAACTTGAGGTGCAGGATGGATATTAGAATAAGTGCAAACAATTAAGAATATATTTATGTTTGCACTCAAAAATTACCTAATGTTCTGAAAACACAACATAAGATCCTGTGTTTTCCCACAGATAGTTTGTTTGCGAAACACATGTAAAAAATTTGTTATTCCCACCACAGATTCACATGCACTATATGAGTTCTGGTTAAATTCACATGAAACAACACAGAGCTGAGATCATCTTGCTTCAAGATGGTTATCCACAGCATTTTGCTGTAGGATAAATGATACAAAATATTTTTCTCTTTGTTCTAAGAGAAGGTATTAAAATGTCTTAGGAAATGCATCTGCATGTCTTAGTGCCTCAATTTTACTCTTATGAATCAATAGGAATATTACCACATTAAAGCTTCTTATAGGTATCATTCACAGGCCAAGGTTCAGTGTTATGATTAAAAACACATTAGTGTCAGTGGTTTCTCCTAGTTTTCAGGCACACATCCAGCAGTTTGGCTTGAGGGCAAACAACCACATCCATAAGTCCCCTACACCTCCATTTTCCATGCTCAAGGGGTATTTCCATCAGACTTTGGATGGTTCAATGGCCATTGACTTAGGCACACTCCCTCCTTCCTGGAGCTTTGATTGATTCAGAAACAACATCTCCATATTCTATGATACACTGAAAATAACGGTAGTTTCTGCTGTCTAGATTATTTTGGCTATTGTCTCACTTTCTAACTATTTCCATTCATTCAAAGACCAGATAAACATGTTTACAGCTCATCTCCATGGTTACCCTGGCTTTGACCTATGAGATGTCTCTTCTCCTACCATCCTACTTCTCCTACCATTTACAAGCTTCTTCCGTCACCCTTTCATTTCTGATGGACTTGAAACATCTACTCTGTTTGCCTTCCCACCTATGCAGCTGACCTCCTGAATGTTTCTAGCATTTTCTCTTTCTGTATTGTATTTATGGGTGTCCACAGTTTATTTTTAATTTTGAGAAATTTATCAGAGCTTTGAAGTTATAATTGGACAAGCAATCCTGAATTCCTGTGATATATCAAAATGTCTTATAAAGTTCTTCTTCTGACGAAGAAAGGTCTGAGCCAAAAACATCGAATGTTTGTTCATTTCCATGGATGCTTCCTGACCTCCTGAGTTCCTCCACTTTTGTGTATGTTGCTTTGGATCTCCAGCATCTGAAGTATTTCAATGTGTTTATAAAGTTATTTTGTTAGTTCAACATTTACCAATATGCTTTAAAGTCCTATGCTTCTTTTCCACAGATGAAAAATGTACTCTACAAGCTTATAATTCTAAAGTATAGATAATGGATTTTCATGTCATCAGAAATATTAAATGCCTCGCACCGTGAATTGTTAGGGACTACCACTGAACTTTTTGTTATTTAGACAACAGTATACTTATCAAGTACTGCCAGAGGCACTTGCAGTTTCACAGATGTTAACTAACTTATGATCTACAGTATACTTATCAAGTACTGCCAGAGGCACTTGCAGTTTCACAGATGTTAACTAACTTATGATCTACAATTATGTACTTTATTTTCTCATTCATGCAATCTTCTGAATTCAATACCAGAACAGCCATAAACTCATTCATATAAAATCAGTTGCTGGGGGTTATATTAAATAAGAAAATGAATATAAAGAGACTTATAAAAACACTATACTTCTAATTATGAGAGGTTTTATTTGCTTCTTCTTCATTAAGTAATCAGTTGGTTAGGAGGCATTTGCATCCATTTAAGGGGTGACTTGATAGATGATGAGATGAGAGGAAAATGTTTCCTGCTTGGCATTGCTGCCTGCTGCACCCCCAACAGTAGCCTTAGGTCATCGGCAGACCCTTCAGCAAGGGGCCACCATTCGTTGATGCTTCACTCCCTTAGCCCTTGTACATTTCCTGATTGTGGTCCAGTGACAGGGATGGTGTTAGTCAGCCCCCAATTTCTGTCTTTTCTCCTCAGCCCTTTTCTGCCTCTTCACCGTCATATCCCAGAGTAACCTTGTCATCAATGTGCTGACAAAGCCCCAGCATCCTACCTCCACAGGGCAGATGACAGTCCTCCAGCCTGCTTCCTTACACTCAGCTGCCGTGTCTGAGTACTTCAGCCTCTTCCACTCGTGGGCAGCCTCCACTCTTTCCTCCCATGGGATGGTTAACTCAATTAGGACTGTGTTGGTGGCCATGGACCAGAGTACTATGTCTGGGTGGAGAGATGCAGTGGTGTGATAAGATTATAAGTAGACAGAGTGGATAGCCAGCACCTCTTTATTGCAATTGTTTATTGCAATTGTTTATTGCAATACCGTGCAGAATAGGCCCTTTCGGCCCATTAAGCTATGCCGCCCAGCAATCCCACGATTAATAACGATTAATCCTAGCCTAATCATGGAACAATTCACAATAACCAATTAACCTACCTATCTTTGGACTGTGGGAGGAAACCTGAGCACGCAGAGGAAACTCACACAGTCATGAGAAGAACGTACAAACTCCTTACAGGCAGCAGCAGGAATTGAACCCGGGTTACCTGTGCTGTAAAGCATTGTGCTAACCTCTACACAACCATGCAACTCCGATGTCAGATGTAGATTATTTTACACCGATTGATAAGTGTCTGGATGTTGGTAGACACCGCTGGGGTGGCGATGGAAGCTGATAAAATAGGAACAATTAAGGCATTCTTAGATAGACACATGGATGAAAGTAAAAATGAGGGTTATGGGCTAGGTAGGAGGGAAAGGTTTGATTGATTGTGGAGTAGGTTAAAAGGTCAGCACAACATTGTGTTCTGTGTTATTTGTTAAGTCTATCCAGGAAAAATATTCAGCGGTCAAGAACTTCCCAAATTGTTTACTGCTTTGACTTGTAAGCATTTGGTCATGATTATATGAAAAACTGTGGTCAAGGCAGAATTTATTGATGAAATTTGCCATCTCCTTCAGCATGTTTGCACAGACTTTGGCTACCTGAAGAAAGAAATCTTTGAATACCAGAATCTTAAACTCACAACACAGAAAAGGATAGAATAAAACTTTATTGTCATTGCTCAAGACAAGATTGAGGTGCTCCTCCAGTCCATACAAAATGTACAACGCATGCAGTACGGCTTAATTTTTTTAAATCCCATTTTTACATGCAAAAAGTGACTGCTGGCACTTACCCTATCTATACCTGCCCTTCACAATTTTGCATACCTCTATCAAATTTCCCATCATTCTCCTAATGCTCCAGAGAATAAAGTCATAACCTATTCAACCATTCTCCATGATTCAGGTCCTCAAGTCCTGGCCACATCCTTGCAAATTCTACCTTCAAACTTTCAATGTTATTGATACCTTTCCGAAACTGCACACAATATTCCAAATTAGGCCTTATCAATGTATTGTAGCGGTGTGCTACATGCAGCGCTAAAATTACGACACGGAGTCGGTAACTGCAGTCAAAGGAAAAACTTTATTCGAAATCCCCAGCCTCACTTTTAAGCCTCCCTCAACCTGCCCCCCGTGGCGCAGAGGCTCCAAAGCTCTGTGCTCGCAAACCCCCGTAGGCTATCTAATTGTGAGCCGGTTCGGATGTGCCAGGAAATGGGTCGCCACATAACCCCCCCCCAGAACCGGCGATACACCCCCCAATGTCCACAGTCTGGGCCGGAACCTGCTTGGGAGGTCGGCCTCTGCGCCGAGGTGCCGGAAACTCGGCCGGTTGCGCCAGGTCCACATGGGCCGGTTTGAGGCGGTCCACCGTGAAAACCTCCTCTTTCCCCCCAACGTCCAGCACGAACGTGGACCCGTTGTTCCGGAGCACCATAAACGGCCCCTCGTATGGCCGCTGCAGCGGTGGCCGATGCCCGCCCCCTTCGTACAAACACAAACTTACAGTTCTGTAGGTCTTTGGGTATGCAGGTCAGGTTCCGCCCGTGCTGTGAAGTGGGTATGGGGGCCAGGTTACCGTGCTTCTCGCGTAGTCTGCCCAGGACTGCTGCAGGATCTGCCTCTTGCCCCCGTGGGGCTGGTAGGAACTCCCCGGGGATGATCAGGGGCGCGCCGTATACCAACTCGGCCGACGAGGCGTGCAGGTCGTCTTTGGGTGCTGTGCGGATGCCGAGTAGGACCCAGGGAAGCTCGTCTGCCCAGTTGGCTCCTCGCAGGCGGGCCATGAGGGCTGACTTCAGGTGACAGTGGAAACGCTCCACTAGCCTGTTCGACTGTGGGTGGTAGGCAGCTGTGTGGTGCAGCTGAGTCCCCAAAAGGCTGGCCATAGCTAACCACAGGCTGGAGGTGAACTGGGCGCCTCTGTTGGAGGTAATGTGGGCCGGTACACCAAAGCGAGATATCCAGGTGGTGATCAGGGCTCGGGCGCAAGATTCGGAGGTGGTGTCGGTGAGCGGGACCGCCTCTGGCCATCTTGTGAACCGGTCCACGATAGTCAGGAGGTGCCGCGCTCCACGCGACACTGGCAGGGGGCCCACGATATCCACATGAATGTGGTCGAAACGCCGGTGGGCGGGATGGAACTGCTGCGGTGGGGCTTTGGTGTGCCGCTGCACCTTGGCCGTCTGGCAGTGCATGCACGTTTTGGCACATTCACTGACCTGTTTGCGGAGTCTGTGCCAAACGAACCTGCTGGAAACCATCCGGACAGTCGTCCGGATGGAGGGATGCGCCAAGTTATGAATGGAGTCGAAAACACGGCGCCGCCAGGCTGTCGGGACGACGGGACGGGGCTGGCCGGTGATGATGTCACAGAGTAGGGTCCTCTCACCCGGGCCCACGGGGAGGTCCTGGAGCTGCAAACCAGAGACTGCGGTTCTGTAACTCGGAATCTCCTCATCTGCCTGCTGTGCCTCTGCCAGTGCCTCAAAGTCTACCCCTTGGGAAAGGGCATGAACGGTAGGGCAAGAGAACGCATCCGCCACGACATTGTCCTTACCTGAGACGTGCCGGACATCCATCGTGTATTCAGAGATGTAGGACAGGTGGCGTTGCTGGCGGGACGACCAGGGGTCAGACGCTTTCGTAAACGCAAAGGTAAGCAGTTTGTGGTCAGTGAACGCAGTGAAGGGCCGACCTTCTAGGAAGTACCTGAAATGCCGGATTGCCAGGTAGAGCGCCAACAGTTCCCGGTCAAAAGCACTGTACTTGAGCTCGGGTGGCCGCAGGTGTTTGCTGAAAAACGCCAGGGGTTGCCAGCGACCTGCGATGAGTTGCTCCAGCACCACACCGACTGCCGTGTTTGATGCGTCCACTGTGAGGGCAGTAGGGGCGTCCATTCTGGAATGTACTAGCATTGCGGCGTTCACCAAAGCTTCCTTCGTTTGAACGAAAGCGGCGGCGGACTCCTCGTCCCAGGTAATGTCCTTGCTCGGACCCGACATCAGGGCGAACAGGGGGCGCATGATCCGGGCAGCTGAAGGGAGGAAGCGGTGGTAGAAATTGACCATACCTACAAATTCCTGAAGGCCTTTGATCGTGGTGGGTCGGGGAAAGAGGCGGACCGCATCTACCTTGGCAGGCAGAGGGGTTGCCCCGTCTTTAGTAATCCTGTGGCCCAGGAAGTCAATGGTATCGAGTCCGAACTGGCATTTGGCGGGGTTGATTGTAAGACTGTACTCACTCAGTCGGGCAGAGAGTTGACGCGGGTGGGACAGATGCTCCTGACAACTGCTGCTGGCTATGAGGATGTCATCCAAATAGATGAACGCGAAGTCCAGGTCCCGTCCCACCGCGTCCATTAACCGCTGGAACGTCTGTGCAGCATTCTTCAGGCCGAACGGCATGCGGAGGAACTCGAAAAGGCCAAACGGGGTGATGAGAGCCATTTTGGGGACGTTGTCCGGATGCATCGGGATTTGATGGTACCCTCGGACGAGGTCTACCTTGGAGAAGATCCGTGCCCCTTGCAGGTTTGCCGCAAAGTCCTGAATGTGCGGCACAGGGTAGCGGTCCGGTGTGGTAGCCTCGTTCAGCCTGCGGTAGTCGCCGCACGGTCTCCAGCCCCCGTCCCTTTGGACACCATGTGCAGGGGGGAGGCCCATGGGCTGTTGGACTGCCAGATGATCCCCAATTCCTCCATCCTCTGGAACTCCTCCTTCGCCAGCCGGGGCTTGTCTGGGGGAAGCCTTCGAGCACGGGCGTGGAGGGGTGGTCCCTGGGTCGGGATGTGGTGCTGTACGCCGTGTCGGGGCATGGGCGCTGTGAACTGCGGTGCCAGAACCAATGGGAAATCCGCCAGGACCCTGGTGAAGTCGTTGTCGGACAGCGTGATGGAGCCGAGGTGAGGGGCTGGCAACTGGGCTTCTCCCAGGGAGAACGTCTGAAAGGTCTCAGCGTGTACCAGTCTCTTCCTGGGCAGGTCGACCAGTAGGCTGCGAGCCCGCAAAAAATCCGCACCCAGAAGCGGTTGGGCTACGGCGGCCAGTGTAAAGTCCCACGTGAACTGGCTGGAGCTGAACTGTAGCTGCACCTGATGGGTGCCATAGGTCCTTACTGTGCTGCCGTTCACGGCCCTCGGGGGGGCCCCGGTGCCCTGCTGCGGGTGTCGTAACTCGTTGGAGGTAAAATGCTGATCTCGGCACCAGTGTCGACCAAAAACCGGTGTCCCGACCTGTCCCACACATACAAGAGGCTATCCCGACGGCCAGCCGCCGTAGCCATCAGCGGCGGCTGGCCCTGGCGTTTCCCGGGAACTTGCAGGGCGGGCGACAACGGCGGGCTTCTGCGCCCCACCGCTGGTGGTAGAAGCACCAGTGTTCATTGGGCCGGGGGTTGGCGGGCTCTGCGGCCGGGCCTGGACTGGTTTGCTGCTGGGAGCATGGCTGGGAGATCTGTGCGATGGACGCCCCGCTCACCTTTTTGGCGTTCCACAGCAAGTCCGCCCGGGCTGCCACCTTCCGGGGGTCACTGAAATCCGCGTCGGACAGCAGCAGGCGTATGTCCTCGGGCAGCTGCTCCAGGAATACCTGCTCAAACATGAGGCAGGGTGTGTGTCCATCAGCCAGAGACAACATCTCATTCATTAAAGCCGATGGAGGTCTGTCGCCCATGCCATCCAGGTGCAGTAAACGGGCAGCCCGCTCGCGCCATGAGAGTCCGAAAGTCCTGAGGAGCAGGGCTTTGAATTCCGTGTACTTGCCGTCTGCTGGGGGCGACTGTACGAACTCCGCGACCTGGGCTGCTGTGTACTGGTCGAGGGAGCTCACCACGTAGTAGTAGCGGGTGTCTTCTGAGGTGATCTGGCAAACGTGGAATTGGGCTTCGGCTTGCTGGAACCATAGGTTCGGTCGTTGTGTCCAGAAACCCAGCAGTTTCAACGAAACCGCATGAACAGAGGCGACGTCGGTCATTTCTGGTCCAAAAATCGTTTGGACCGTCAGGGTCACCAATTGTAGTGGTGTGCTACATGCAGCGCTAAAATTACGACACAGAGTCGGTAACTGCAGTCAAAGGAAAAAACTTTATTTGAAATCCTCAGCCTCACTTTTAAGCCTCCCTCAACCTGCCCCCCCGTGGCGCAGAGGCTCCAAAGCTCTGTGCTCGCAAACCCCCGTAGGCTATCTCCCTTAGCCGGAAAGCTGGCTAATTGTGAGCTGGTTCGGATGTGCCAGGAAATGGGTCGCCACAGTATTATACTTCAACATAACATCTCAACTCTTGTAATCAATACTTTGATTCGTGAAGGCCAATGTGCCAAAAGCTCTCTTTATGACCCTAACTACTTGTGATGCCACTTCCAAGGAATTATGGATCTGTGTTCCCAGATCCCTCTGTTCTACCACACTCCTCAATGACCTGCTACTCACTGTGTAAATCCTACCCTAGCATGTCCTTCCAAAGAGTAATACCTCACACTTGTCTGCATCAAATTCCATCTGCCAATTTTCAGCCCATTTCCCCAGCTGATCCAGATCCCACTGCAAGTTTTGACAGCCTCCCTCACTGTTCACTACAGCCCAATCTTGGTGTCTGCTGCAAATTTGCTGATCCAGTTAACCACATTATCTTCCAGATCTTTGCTATAAATAACAAATAACAACAGATCCAGCACTAATCCCTGCAACACACTCGCTAAAGGCCTCCAGTCAGAGAGGCAACCATCTACTATCATCCTCTGGCTTCCTTCACAAAGCCAATGTCCAATGCAATTTACTACCCCATCCTGAATGCCTTCACGACCAACCTTGTCAAAGTTCACATAGACAACATCCACTACCTTGACTTCATCAACTTCCCGAGTAACTTACACAAAAAAATTCTATAAATTTGGTTAGACTCAACCTACCAAGCACAAAGCCATGTTGACCATCCCTAATCAGTCCCTATCTATCCAAATACTTCTACATACATTCCCTTAGAATACCTTTCTGCAACCTTTGTACTACTGATGTCAGGTTCACCAGCTTATAACTTCTTAGTTTATTCTTAAAGCCTTTCTTAAATAATGGAACAACATTAGCTATCCTCCAATATTCCAGCACCTCAGCCATTGCTAGGCACCCAGCAATTTCTGCATTAGTGTCCCACAAGGTCTGAGGGATTGGACCTTGTCAGGCCCTGGGGATTTATATACCATAATTTGCCTCAAGAAAGCAAAAACTTCCTTTACTATCATCTGTGCAGTCCATGACCTCACTGATGTTTTGCCTCACTTCTGTAAACTCTGTGCCTGTCTCTCAAGTAAATACAGATGCAAAAAATCCATATCAGATCTCTCCCATTTCTTTTGGCTACATGCACAAGTGACAACTCTGATCTTCAAGGTGAACAATTTTATCCCTGCCCTAAAGTGGATAGGCATTGGCTGCCTATCTACTTTACACTCCCGATGGTCACCCGGTTACTGTGACCTGCATCTTGTGTGTAATTACCTTCCTGTATGTTCTGTCGATCAATCCTTCAACCTGCCAAATGATCCAGAGTTCATTCAGTTCCAGCACAATTTCCTTAACACGGTCTATAAGAATCTGCAGCTGGGTGTACTTCTTGCAGCTGTAGCCATCAGGGACACTGGAAGTCTCCCTGCCTTCCCATATCCCGCAAAAGGAACAGTCCACATTCCTGGCTGGCACCCTAACTGTGCAAGAAAGAAAGAAAAATTAAACTAAAAATTCTATGTACAGCCTCTGCCTATCCTCATCGAAGCCTCTATGAGCCAAAACCTGACCTCCCCTCTCTAACACTGACCCACTCAGGCAATGATGGAGGGCCTTCATTGCTGCCTAAATGCCAGCACGTAACAAGCAGTAAAGAAGTTATTTAATGATAGTTCCTTAACTGGTGTTAGAGGTCAGGACAAGCAAAGATTTGTACAGCTCCTTCAACATCCAGCTGTTCATGATGTTGCTCCCTTGGTATTACTGATACCATGGATTGTGCCCGAATAAAAGTTGTGCTGGTCTAAGTTGTGATCAGCTGCAAAATATTTTTTATAGAGTTTTCCCCTTGTTAGCAAACCTAATTTAATTAACCTTCACTACAATGATGCAATTTAAATCCTTGTTACTTACCTTTTTACTTTTCTTTAGTGAGGTTCAGTTCATTAAAGGAAAGGAGGAAAACACGTTTGGTGATTGCCTTTGAAACACAGACTGTGTCGTATAGCAGTCTTCTTGGACGGAGGAAGAAGTCTACTAAATAAACTAGAAAATTGAAATAAGAAAAAACTCTCAAGAACCTGCATTCTTCCATTTAGTATGTCAAAGTATGCTCTTTTTGACTTAGGGCATCCTTACAAAGTGGCAATGAATAGCTTCGGACTTCTCATTATCCACAGCAGTTGTATTCTCCCACACAAGTTAAGGGTTTACTGGATATTATTTTTTGTAACTCCAAAAATTAATTGAAAGAAAAACATGGGAGTTACTTTTTTACATACTTGCATGCATGCATGCATGCACATATGACCTGGTGGTGTAATGACATATGCCATTCACATACATTTATATATAACCCATAATGAATAAAGTAAACAAGCAAGAATGTTTGATCAAACAATATATTTACAATATTACTCAAATATTACTGAAATATTAAATGCACTACACTGTGCCTTCCACGACAGGAATTTTTGCATGCCAATAAGTTCTTTGCTACCTGGAGAGAATTCTGTTAACACCATTTGAATCTCCCAATGAATCATGTATTGTTATTTGGTGTTACGTACCCCGTAACTGGGTCACTTACCAGCAAAGATAGAGAGGTCCGTTGAAGTCAGATGGTACTATTTTTAACGGTAATTATTGATAAAAATACACAAAAATAATATCAATGCAAACATACATAAAATATACGTCATCAATACTAAATCTAAAAGCACTGGTATAATAATAATCAATAAGAAATCACTCTATCGTTGTCTAGGGGATAATGTATTGTTCAATGGAAATATAAAAGTCACCAGTTCATTCAAGCTGCAGTTTTTGGTTGGAGAGAGAGACGGATTAAAACATGCCCATTCCTTTTATGATGTCAATCCTTCGAGAGCTGTTGGGGCTGATTTATCCTTTGTTGTTTGCTAAAGCCGTTCTTCTGTGGCAAGACCCACCAATTCCGAGGCAAATGAAAAAGGACGCACATGGGCTTTTCCACCGGCTTTCGGTATTACGCTCTTACAGGAGTTCTAGCGTTTCTCCTGGTGCGTCTGAAGGGGCAGTTCCCCAGACCCTCTTTTATCCTGACTCACAGGGTCTCAGATGTCAATCAGGTTGGGATGATGCAACCCCTCCACCAACCCCCCCCCCCCTCAGTTCATTGCCTGGGGGCTTCGATGAATCGTACAGCACTCAATACACAATTCCGTCTCCAAGAGATAATGGCCGTTAACCGTGGCTTTGTCTCTCGGAGGCCCAGGACACATTCCAAACATTGAGGAATCTGCATGTCTTTTTCTCATTTCTTGGGTCTCCTGACCCGAATCAATAGCGATCCTGCGATTCTCAAAAAGGAGGGGGCCACGGGTATAACATTGGTCTGATAAGTATCTGTTTAATTTTCAGGGCAGTTTTTTTCATTTGGCTGAACTTGGTCAGCAATGCCATGAACTAGAAATCATTCTCATTTGCCATTTATATGATTAATATATTCCTAATGTCACAAATTGTCACTGCTTCTAAAGAAAAGTGATGTTACATTATACTTATTAATCTTACATTAGAGTGGACATTCTGTAAAGTGAGCCTTCTCTGATTTTTCTCATACCTTTTAGGTCTGTTCAAGTTCCTAAACCTCTAAACAAAGTGTTAAGCAATAGAAGAATGACAAATTCTGGAGATATTGCATACAAAGCAGTGCCTCATTTTTAAAATAAATGATTCTTTATAAGGAAATGAATATATACATACATGTAACTGGAACTCATGGAAGAAACATGGGTTGTACATCTTGTGTGCTTTTAACAGAGTAATCAAGTGAACACTTGATTAATCACTCTGGAATTCTGGGAAAAGTCAACCAATTCCAAGCAGTATCCCAAAAGAAAAACTTTGTGGACAATTACCAGATACTGTCTTGTGAAGGCTTGTCTGACCAACAAGCCCCTGGCAATTTAAAAATGAGATTCTAACATTTGGCTGCCTCAATAATGCTGCCAGTTCAAAATGATTCTAGGCTGCATGTGGATGAAGGCCTCTACAAATCTTACACAAAGGAGAGGCTCCTTCAATGCATACACCAGGGCTCTAATTTTCTGATCTTTATAAACAAAACAATCCACAGTCACAACCATGAGTGTTTCAGTAGACAACATTCTTTTGAGGTGTTTTAAAAAATCTAAAACCTAAAATTGATGGACCCTAGACAGCAGACTCGGGTCACAAGTGCAGGTCCCCTTTAAGAAAACAGACTCCCAACAATCCTGCTGGCAAATCTACAGTCTCAAGAAAATAAATTTGAAGACCTCAGAACAAAATTTTAGGAGCAGAGGAACACCAGGGACTGCTGTGTACTTAGTTTTATTGACTCACCTCCGCCATTTTAGACCCAGAACTACAATCCTATGGCTTCACCATTCTCTGCAAAGACAGGTCAGTTGAGTATTTTAAAGGTAGAGTAGGGGTCTATGCTTCATGATTAACTCATCATGGTGGACAGCCGTGCTCAGTCCTGATCACCCAGCCTGGAGCATTTAGATGTCGTGTCATTCATTTTATCTGCCGGGGGTTGTCCTGGTCATTGTGCGGATTACACTCCAGCCAACATCAGGAAAGCACTGGAAGAGCTGAGCCCTGTGAGCAGCAGTTACAAAGCAAAACACCCTGATGCCTTCCTGATCATTGTGGGGGATTTCAACCAGGCCAGCTTGAAGAAATCTCTGAAATCTAACACCAATATATCACCTGTGGAACCATTGGAGCCAACACACTTGACCACTGTTATACCACCATCAAGAATGCTTACCGTGTGTGGTGAACTACATATACCTGTCTGGACACGCCCCCCCCCCCCCCGCGGACTGCTCCTGTGGCTCCTCCCACAGACCCCGGTATAAAGGCAATTGGAGACACTGCCCCGGCCTCAGTCTCCAGGATGTAGTGTGGTGGTCAATTGCTGCTTGTTCTTTCTTCCAGCCAATAAAAGCCTATATCTCGCCTCACGTCTCCGAGAGTTATTGATGGTGCATCACCGTGCCATCCCACACCTGTACTTTGAAAAGTTCAATCACCTGGCTGTACTTCTACTCCCAGTGTACGGGCAGAGACTAAAATCACAGCACTAGTAGTGAGGACTAAGAAGGAATGGTCAAGGGAGGCAGGGGAGCACTTACAACACTGCTTTGATTTGGAGGGCTGGACAATATTCAGGATTCATCTTCGATCTGAATGAACTCACCATAGTTGCCATCAACTTCATCAAGACCTGTGTAGTTAAGTGTGTGCCTTCAAGAACAGACTGGACACACCCAAACCAAAAGCCATGAATGAACCAGGAAATTTGTAGTCTGCTGAGGGTTAGATCTGCGGCATTCAAGACCAGAGGCCCAGAACTGTACAAAATGTCCAGGGACAACCAATAGAAGGCTATTTTGAGAGCGACAAAATAACTTGGATTGAAGTTAGAGATGGAATCAGATGCACATCAGCTCTGGCAGGGTTTGCAGGCCATTACTTCCTACAAGGTGAAACCTAATGTCATGAATGACTGTGATGCATCACTCCCAGATGATCAGAATACGTTTTGTGCAAGCTTTGAAAGGGAACCTGTGTGAATCCATGCAGCATTCCATGACCCTGCAATCTCTGTCCTTGAGGCTGATGTCAGAACATCATTCATGAGAGTGAAGTCCTCAGGCTCTGATGGCATACCCAGAGGGCACTGAAAACCTGTGCCAACCAATTGTTGCGGGTGTTCAAGGACTCCTGCAATCCCTCACTGCTGCAATCAGAAATTCCCACCTGCTTCAAAAGGGCAACAATCGTACCAGTGCCCAAGGAGAACAGGATCAGCTGCCTCAATGACTATTCCCCAGTTGTGCTCAGATCTACAGAGATGAAATACTTTGACAGGTTGGTCATGGTCAGAATCAACTCCTGCCTAAGCAAGGACCTGGACCTGCTGCGACTTGCCTATCGCCACAACAGGTCTACAGCAGATGCAATCTCATTGACTTTCCACTCAGCCTTGGATCACCCGAACAATAGCAGTACCCATGTCAGGCTGCTGTTTATTGATTACAGCTCAGCGTTCAACCATTATTCCCTCAGTACAAATAAAACAAACTCCAAAACCTGGGCTTCCGTACTTCCCTCTGCAACTGGACCTTCACTTCCCCATCGGGAAACCACAGATCCGAAATGACATCTCCTGCTCGCTGACAATCAACAACGGCACACCTCAAGCCAACTGATCATGAAGCTACAGAGAGATTCATTGATGAGTTTGCCAAGTCATTGCTGATGAAAATCTAACCTGCCGAATGGCTGTATCAGCATGTGATGAACAAGTGTAGGACAAAAGACTGCTTACCAGGAGCACATAAGTTCAGAGTCAAGAATGATGAAGAAGCTAAACATCCACTGGATGGCCAAGGTATCAATAGCTTACCTTTCTGATGGTTCAATGAACTATTGTGATGATAGGCAAATTGCAATGGGTCCAGGTCCTTGCTGAGGCAGGAGTTCAGTCTAGTCATGACCAACCTCTCAAAGCACTTCATCACTGTCGACGTGAGTGTTACCAGGTGATAGTCATGCCGGTAGCCCACATTATTCTTCTTAGGCACTGGTATAATTGTTGCCTTTTTGAAGCAAGTGGGAACTTCTGCCCATAGCAGTGAGAAGTTGAAAATGTCCTTGAATACCAGCCCCCACCCCCCCCCCCCACTAGTTGGTTGGCACAGGTTTTCAGAGCCTTACCAGGTACTCCATCGGGACTTTCTGCCTTGCAAGGGTTCACTCTCTTTAAAGACCGTCTAACATCAGCTTCTGAGCTGAAGATCACAGACTCATCAGGTGCAGCAGGGATCTTCACAGCTGTAATTGTGTTCTCTCTTTCAAAGTGGGAATAAAAGTCATTGAGTTCATCTGGTAGTGAAACATCACTGCCATTCATACTATTGGGTTTCACTTTGTAGGAAGTACAAAGTGGAATGCAGCTAAAAGCTTCATTATTCCAACGATCCATATTTAAGTATGAATCCAATTTCCAAGTAACTGCAATAGTCTTTTTGGCTACTGCCAATGCAATTTTTATGAATTATTTCTGATATTTGTTCAATTTAGGTTTTGGTTTTATCCCTTCAATATCACCTGGTAAAAATAATATTGGGTTATGTGGAAGTTGTGTTCCAATAATTTGTTCCAATAAAACTGTTACATTTATCCAAAAAGGTTGAATTTTAAAACACGACCAAATAAAGTGTAAAAAAGTACCACAGATCTAGCCTTCAGCAGACAATGTAACTCCTTTTGGTTTGGGAATATACAGTAAGGCTGAAACGCTTCTGGCCCAAGCCTTTCAAATAAGGGTTGTTCAACCTGTACATGTATTTCTTATTGTAATTTATCATTTTTAAAATTATGTATAGCATTGTACTACTGCCATGAAGCAAAATAAATCACAACATATGCCAGACATAGTAAACCTGATTCTGATTCTGAATCTGCCAAATTCAATTTTCTAACATAGCAAATGACACTTCTAGAGATCAAAGAGTTATTTGTGAGTAAGTTAAACATTCAACCAATATTTTTTGTTCAGCTCCTTTTAGTAAAAGGGAGCCAGTCTTCAGTTCTTAATGTAAATAGAAAGCAATAAAAAGGACAGCTTTGAAAACAAACAGCACTGTCTATAGAGACTGATGGCCCACAGCTTGACACTGATTGCTAAGAGACATAAGGTAAGACAATGGGGTTGTGTTAATTGGGCTGACATTAAACCAGACAACACTAGCTAAGTTATTTTGTTCAAGGAAGCTTATTGATTAATGCTGTCATTTAGCACATCAAATAGCTGATTTATCAATAGTTGGAAGATTTGTGTACTCAGAGTGTTAGCGTTCACAGCTTTAGTTGTGGGTACTGGGAACTCTGTCTCCAGAAACATTTAGAACACCTTTGTGAAAAGGTGTCAGAAAAACTATCGCAGTGAAAAAAAAAGTATAAATGTAAGAGAGTAGTGGGGTCATTAGGAATGGTCAAGGAACATCAAGAAAAATGACAGAAAGACAGAGTGAACTAGAATCTATTCCTCTAGCTTTGATTTCTGCAAGGGTTGATTGTTCATCTGCAATTCATAGGTATGCATTTTTAGCTTATAGGAATTGGGCCTGTATTTTGAAAATCCTTTGTGTTTTGAAATTGCTTGTAATTTGGAAATTTTTATAAGATAGAAAACCACAGTGAGGGTTAGAATGTGTTTGAAGAATTCTACCCGGATTTAAACATGTATCACTAAAAATAAATAAAATGAGTTTAAATTATTAGCTGCTCAAATAGTGGGTACTGGCAGATAAATTCACCCCAGAGGATAAACAGGAAAGTGATCTTGTCTTTGAAGAGTAGATAGCTATGGTATAAGCTCATTTTAGTGAGGGTACCCAAAGCTATCAATATCGGATAGGGCTTAAGATCTTGGTTTGAGCTTAGAACTTCACAACTAGTGGAAATGTTGGATTTGAAGCCCAACATCTGTCTGTTCATTAACATTTGTTAGTGCCCTGCCATTTACTGTATATATCCTAGCCTTATTTGACTCACCAAAATGCCTAACCTTGCACTTATCAGGATTAAATATTTTCTGGTAATGCTCTACCCAGCTATCCACTTGATCTATATCCTGCCTTAGCTTTAGACAACCTTCAGCTTTAGACAACCTTGCATGTTATCTACAGCACTACCAATGTTCGAGTCAATCACAAAATTACTAATCATAACTTACAAGTTCAATTCCAAGTCATTAACATGCATCACAAACAACAATACCCCTGCACCAATTCCCAAGGTACACAACTGAGCAAATCTCCAATCATAATTAGGAAAGCATCTTTCTACCAGTACCCTCTGCTTTCTACCTCAAAAGCCAGTTCTTACTGACAATTAAATTCTTATGGACAACATCTACCCCACTTCCTTCATCAATCTTCTTAGTTACCTCTCAAAAAATGTAATCAAATTAGAGAGGCAGTGAAAAGCTATGCTGACTATCCCTGATTCTAATCCTTGGGATTTTCTCAGTAATTTCATTGGCTCACTGGCCTGTCATAACCTGGTTTACATTTTCTTTATTTACATTTTGTTAAATAAAGGAAGTTGCCATCCCCTTTCTTTCTTAAAATGTATGTGAGACATGATGATTTTAGTGTTTGTTTCTCTTTCTGTAGATACAGCCTGGCCTGCTCAGTATTTGCAGCATTTTGCATTTACATCTTACATCATTATAATTGCTGTGCAATTTCCATTTCAGTTCAATTTCTACCACATTACAGAGCATCTTACAATCATTGGGCCAGTGCCTTTAAATGAGGATGGAATAATGGATCTTGCTTTCTTTCATTACGCTGAAGTCTATTTGTTCAAACTCCTAACATACCTCCAATGCTGAAGAGCCAAGGCAGTAGGAATTGAATGGCATTTTCAAAAGGATTGTAATAGCCCCATGTTGTGATATTGATATTGACATTTTTTTTAGGTATGATGCGTCTATACAGCAGCTTTTAAAACGCTCAGGACACCTCAAAGCTCTTTACAGCCAACAATCTACTTTTCATGATCACACTGAATGGCGGTGCAGGCTCAAAGGGCTGAATGGCCTACTCCTGCACCTATTTTCTATGTTTCTATGACATCAAACCAAATCTGAGGGGCAATTAAGTTATGTGAATTAGTTGGATAAACTTTGCTTGTATTGTCTTTAGATTAAAAAGTTCAGGACTGATCACTTTAGTGTGGTAAACATGTTCAAATATTTGATGACTAAATAGGAGTTATTTCATATAGTTAGAAAAAGCAGTGAAAAGGGGCATTAAGTTAACATTAAATCTGCCATTGGGGGTAACAGGTTGACAGGTTCATCAAAAGTTCAATTATTATCAAAATATACAACTCTGAAATTCTTCTCCGGACAGCCGCAAAACCAAGAAAAGAATGGCAGCATAACCATTGTGTTGCCTTTATGGCAGTTATTTAGTTTATAATATTTTTGCTTAGTAATTCATTTGTTAGCATTCTAGTTAAAGTTAGGATTGTTTAAAGCTGTCTATGAGATATCGCAGCATGCGATGACATCACATCCGGTTCCGCCGCGTCCTGTGGGAAAATACGGGTTTGGAGAAACGGGAAGGTGGGGGTCGAGACATGTGTGAATGCAGCAGCAGCAACGTTTTCTCTCTACGTACCAGAAACATTGTGAAAGCAACGCTGTGAGTTATGAGATAATCGCTATGTTGAATTAAAATGTTAACGCCGATCATGTTAAAAGTAACGACAGTCGATAATGTTTATGTTTTTGTTAAAGAGTTGCGGATAGTTTGTGTTGAAGTGTATTTAAAGCAGTCAATGGCGTAGGTAGATTCTGACTGTATGCTGCACTTTTATGTACTGTAGTTGTTGTAGTTTTACTTTTGCAAGTATTTATGATGTAATTGTAATATCAAGAAGGAAGCAAATGCTGTACAAATCTTGTATTGTTTTATCAACAGTTTTCACCATACGTTAATGTGGAACAGTAAACGGTTAATCTTACTGTGATCCTGTCGTCATTGACAAAAGTTTATCTCGGTGTTTAGTTCAGTGTTATCTTACATGCCGAGCAAGAATACTACAACCATCAACCCAAAAAACAAACAAAAATGGAATAGGCACATTGAAGCCCAAATCCCCCTCCCCCCCCCCCACACAGACAAAAACAGGAAAGATCAGGTGAAAAACATAGAATATAAAAAAATATAA
Organism: Hypanus sabinus; assembly: GCF_030144855.1. NCBI lineage: Eukaryota > Metazoa > Chordata > Chondrichthyes > Myliobatiformes > Dasyatidae > Hypanus > Hypanus sabinus. Next base: position 38,789,541 of record NC_082716.1, on the reverse strand, counting down.
GACTGAAAAAAAGCCTATAGTTCAAATCCAAATCCAAAATGCAGAAAACCTGGGTAACATTCTCTAGGCACAGCGGCAGGCCTTTTCCTCTCCATTACAAAGTGATCTCACCAGTGATAAAAAGGCTGTCTCCCCTCTCTGTAGCAGAGCGATCTCACCAGTGATAAAGGCAGTCTCCCCTCTCCATAGCAGAGCGATCTCACCAGTGATAAAGATAGTCTCCCCTCTGCATAGCAGAGCGATCTCACCAGTGATAAAAAGGCTGTCTCCCCTCTCTGTAGCAGAGCGATCTCACCAGTGATAAAGGCAGTCTCCCCTCTCCATAGCAGAGCGATCTCACCAGTGATAAAGATAGTCTCCCCTCTGCATAGCAGAGTGATCTCACCAGTGATAAAGACAGTCTCCCCTCTCCATAGCAGAGCGATCTCACCCACGATGAAGGCTTTCTTCTCACAAAGCTTAGTTGAAATCTGGAATTATTTTCATGAAAGGATGTGGATGCTGGATGAACTGAAACCTCTAAGATTGATACTGACATTTTTTTTAAATAATGTGCATCTACATAGCACCTTTTAAAAAAAAACTCAGGACACCACAAAGGTCTTCAGAGCCAACAATCTACTTTTCATGAAAGGACATCAAACCAAACCTGGGGGCAACTTTTTTTCATAGAGTGTGGTATGTATGCAGAATGAGCTGCTGGTAAAAGTGGTTGAGGAAGCTACAATGATAGCATTTCAAAGACATACAGGCAGATATGTGGATAGGAAAGATTTAGATGGATATGTGTTATACATGGGCAAATGGAACTAGATTAAATGGACACTTTGGTCAGCATGGACAGATTGGGCAGAAGGACTTGCTTCTGTGCTGTCTGACTCTATGAGCCATCTACTTTGTTTCTCTTTTCACATGCTGCCTAAGTGGTTGAATATTTCCAGTGTTTTCCATTTTTACTTTTGAAGTGCAGTCACTTGAAATGTAGAGATAACAGCAACTATTTTTATGCATACTAAGGCTCCTTGCACAAGTCACAGGAAGAATTCTTCTGATCTTCAAAAAAGTATTATGGAACCTGATCACAATATCATTTGATATCCTTAAGGGTTGGTGAATGGAGTAGCATTCAGCTCAGCCATTAACTAACTGAATGGCAGAATAGACTCAAGGGGCTGAATAGCCTTTCAGAGTTTGATATTCCATTGTCTTCCCTAACAAAAACAAACTACTTTCATTATGTCAAGCTGAAAAAGGAAAATGTTGTACAAATCTGGAAAGAGTATCATAATAATGATAGAAAATTAGAACTTTGGAGATGGCTATTTGATCCATCCTGTCCATTCTGAAAGAAACAAAATACACAAACAATCATAATCTAGCCAAAGCCAAGAAACAAACAAGGTTGGACTCCACTTTCCTCTCATATAATCAATAACCGATGGTATGGGTTCTTTTTGTCAGTTTAATTTAATGTTGTTTCCATGTTCATCAGCAGCTTTGAAATAAAAGACATCATCAAATGTACACCTTCCCTCGGATCCGGTCTGGTTTTACTTTTCTCTTCTTCCCTTAATTCAAAAGGTATCCATCACTACTCATGTGTTAGACAAGTATGTGAAATATAAGCCTGTATAACTATATGTTTCAGATCTGCACATGTCCAATAAACAGCCCAAAATAATGTTAAACCCTTCTTAAAGGGATTTACCATGGGCTATGAAATCTAACTTCACCAAAAACCAATTTAAATATGTTCCCTTTAAACAGTGGCACAATATGTCAAGCAAAATAGAGTAAAAGCACTAAGGCAAGAAAATCTGAAGATGCTGGAAATCCATGCAACACGCACAAAATGCTGGAGGATCTCAGCAGGGTCCTGATGAAGGGTCTCGGCCCGAAATGCCGACTCTTTTCCACAGATGCTGCCTGGCCTGCTGAGTTCCTCCAGTATTTTGTGTGTGTTGCTAGAGTAAAAATATTACCACCTTTGAAAATCATTTACGATAAAATTTAACATTTGCAGTCATGCTTAAAAATGCACAGCTGCAGCAAAAATTTGAACATTTTCTATTTTCCTTAAAACTATTTGATGTCATTTGTGTGTAATCAAGAGATACTTATTTCCCAAAAGCATGAGTCTGTCAGATCTTAAGCCCAATTCAATGCCACAAAAATATTGCACCATCGGAGATCTTTTCTTTGGCTGTACTTTCCAGACCTGTGTTATGCACAGGAAGCTCATAAGTCTACAGTGTATAGCATTAAGACTTCTGGAAAATGCTGGTCTTAAAATGTTCCATCGTCTAAGTGACAACCATACATCCATGATTATCGGGTACTTCAGAGACTAGAAAGACAGTGTGAAATCATGAGAGAGACTTTGTATTTGCAGGTTTTTCATTGTTGGTACCTATTGAAGGATCAGAATCATGCTCATTAACCCATTGCCTTGCATTTCTGACCACTATATATTTCCCACTAAAACCAAGTGATAAACGAAGACACATATTCTGGATCCTGACCAAATAACACATAAGCATCAGGCTGTAGGTATGCTGCAGTGCCAACTTTGCTAGTTTCTAACAAATGTTTTGAGTGCATTTGTATGAAAAACACATACTTCCTCTCATGAGAAATGCTAAAGTCATGCAAATTGCATTCAAAACTGCTCTTACTTAAATTGAAGGAAACAAGTCTTAACACATGCATGGTTCTTCAGAATTGAAAGCTGAGCTTAAAAATCACCCAGAGGTTTGGCTGTTTCATGGCCGGAGCTGATGCACTGTTACTGATAATGATCGGCTTCCTGCTGCCAGGTATCAGAATTTCCTCTCCACTTCTTCCAGGTAGAATTTACATGATCAAAAGCATCAGAGTTGGGATGCAACAATCTATTGGGGTGAGGAAACTGGATCAGGATCACGAGTTGATATACTCCACGGAACACAACACTAAAGGCAGAAGTAGCAAGACTGTTATCTTCAATCAAATGTATCACTCTAAGGAATTAGAAAGTCTTTGAGGCACAGAGTCATACAGCAGAGAAACAGGCAGTTCATGCCATGGCCATGCCAACCCATCATTATTAATCCTATTTATCAGAATTTAGTCCATAGTCTTCTATTGTGATAGATGTTCCCAGTCCAGTCTTCCCTTTTGTCAAACTCAGCTTTCTAAACACAGTAGGTGATACTTCTACTCTCACAACTGAGAGTTGTTTTTGAGTAAGATGAACTTCCAATCAATATTCCTTGTTTAGCACAGAAGCAGGTGTTTTGGCCTATCTAGTCCATGCCAAACCATTTAAACTGCCTAGTCCCATCGACCTGCACCTGAACCACAGCCCTCCATACCTCTCCCATCCATCTACCTATCCAAGCTTCTCTTATCTGTTGAAATCAAAATCACATCCACCACCTGCAGTGGCAGCTTGTTCCACACTCTTACAACAACCCTCTGAGTGAACAAGTTTCCCCTCATGTGGGGAGTTAAACATTTCATCTTTCACCTTTAACCCATGACCTCTAGTTGTAGTCTCACCCAACAATCTGCTTGCCTTGTCTATACCCCTGGTATTTTGTATACCTCTATCAAATCTCCCCTCAATCTTCTATATTCTAGGGAATAAAGTTCTAACCTATTTAATCTTTCCTTATAGCTCATGTCCTCCAGTCCCAGCACCATCCTTGTAAATTTTCTTATAAACTTTCAATCTTATTTACGTCTTTCCTGTAGGTAGGTGACCGAAACTGCTCACAATATTTCAAATTAAGTCTCACCAACATCTTATCCAATTTCAACATAACACCCCAACTCCTGTACTCAATACATATATTTATGAAAGTCAATGCACCAAAAGCTTTCTTTTTGACCCTGTCTACCTGTGATGCCACTTTCAATGAATTGTGGACTTATAATCCCAAATCCCTTTGTCTATCACATTCCTCAGTGTCCTACCACTCACAGTGTAGGACCTACCTTGGTTAGTCCTCCCAAAGTGCAATACTTCAGAATTGTTTGCATTAAATTGCATCTGATATTTTCAGCACACTTTTCCAGCTGGTCCAGATCCCGCTGCAAACTTCCTCACTGTCCACTGCATCCCCAATCTTAGAGTTATCTACAGATTTGCTGATCCAGCTAACCACATTATCATTCAGATTGATGATATAGATGACAAACAACAACTGACGCAGCACCCTGTGGCACTCCACTAGTCACAGGCCTCCAGTCAGAGAAGCAACCATCTACTACCACTCTCTGGTTTCTCCCACAAAGCCAACATCTAATTGAATTTACTAAGTCATCTTGACTGCCAAGCAACTGAACCTTCTTGACCAACCTCCTTGTCAAATGCCTTGCAAAAGGCCAAGTAGACAACATCAACTGCATTGCCTTCATCAATTTTCCTGGTAGCTTCTTCAAAATAACTCTATAAGTTTGGTTAGACATGACCTACCGTGCACAAAGCTGTGCTGACTACTCCTAATTAGTCCCTGTCTATCCAAATACTCATATGTCAGGCCCCTTACAATACCTTCCGATAACTTTTCCACTACTGATGTCAAGTTCACCAGCCTATAATCTCCTGGTTTATACTTAGAGCTTTTCTTAAACAGCAGAACAACATTAGCTATTCTCCAATTGTCTGGTACCTCACCTGTTGCTAAGGGTAATTTATAAATCTCTGCTAGGGCCACTGCAAATTCTGCACTTGCCTCCCACAGGGTCCGTAGGAACACCTTGTCTTGCCCTTGGAATTTGTCCGCTCTGATTTGCCTCAAAGCAGCAAACACCTCTTCCTCTGTAATCTGTATAAGTTCCTTGACCTCGCTGCTGCTTTGCCCACTTCAAAGACTGTATCCATCTTCTGAGTAATTACAGATGCAAAAAATCCATTTAATATCTCCCCCCATCTCCTTTGGCTCCATGTACAGATGACCATTCTGATCTTCCAGAGGACAAAGTTTGTCTCTTGCAATCCTTTTCCTCTTTACATATCTGTAGAAGCCCTTAGGATTCTCCTTCACCTTGTCCACTAGAGCAATCTCATGTCTTCTTTTAGCCCTCTTGGTTTATTTTTTAAGTGTTCTTTTGCATTTCTTACATTCCATAAGTACCTCATTTGTTCCTACCTGCCTATAGCTGCTATGCTCCGCCCTTGTTTCTTAACCAGGGTCTCAACATTTCTTGAAAACCAAGGATAAACCTGTTATCCTTGCGTTTTATCAAGAGGCATTGATCGTGTGGATAGTCAGGGGCTTTTCCCCAGGGCTGAGATGGCTAGCACGAGAGGGCACAGTTTTAAGGTGCTTGGAAGTAGGAACAGAGGAGATGTCAGGGGCAAGTTCTTTTACTCAGCGAGTAGTGAGTGCATGGAATGGGCTGCCGGCAACGGTGGTGGAGGCCAGTACGATAAGGTCTTTTAAGAGACTCCTGGATAGATACATGGTGCTTAGAAAAATAGATGGCTATGGGTAACCCAGGGTAATTTCTAAGGTAAGGACATGTTCGGCAAATCTTTGTGAGCCAAAGGGCCTGTATTGTGCTATAGTTTTTTCTATGTTTATCTATGTTTTTTATCTATGATTTTTTTTATCTGACAGGCACATACAAGTTTTGTATTCCCAATATTTCACTTTTGATGGCCTCCCACTTACCAAGTACCCTTTGCCAGAAAATAGCCTGCCCCAATCCACACTTACCAGATCATTTCTGATACCATCAAAATTGGCCTTTCACCAATTTAGAATCTCAACCGGAGGACCAGACCTATACTTTTCCACAATTACCTTGAAACTAATGGCATTATGATCACTAGGTGAAAAGAGTTCCCCTACACAAACTTCTGTCACCTGCCCTGTCTCATTCCCTAACAGGAAATCAAGTATTACACACTCTCTCATTGGGACTTCTATGTATTGATTAACGAAACCTTCCTGAACACATTTGACAAACTCTGTCCCATTTCGTCCTTTTACAATGCGGGAGTTCCAGTCAATATGTGAAAAGTTAAAATCATCTTATATCACATCCTTATGTCTCTTTCAACTGTCTGCAATCTTTCTACAAATTTGTTCCTCTAAATCCCTCAGACCATTGGGTGGTCTGTAATATGGCCCCATTAACATAGTCATACCTTTCTTATTTCTCAGTTTCACCCACATTGCCTCACTAGACAAGTTCTCCAGTCTGTCCTGACTGAGCACTGCCATGATATTTTCCCTGACTAGTAATGCCCCCCTCTCCCTTTAATCCCTCCAGCTAAAACAATGGAACCTCAGAATACTGAGCTGCCAGTCCTGCTCGTCCTTCAATAAAGTCTCACGAATGGTTACAATATCATGATTCCATGTGTTGATCCATGCCCTGAGCTCACCTGCCATTCCTGCAATACTTCTTACATTGAAATATACACAACTTAGAACATTAGTCTCTTTTCATGCTTAACCTTTCGATTCCTGACTTTGTCTGAGGACTTAGCAACATCTGACTCCACAACCTCTCCACTATCTGTTCGGTCACTTGAGTTCAGATTCCCCTACAACTCTAATTTAAACCCCACCCCCTTGAGCAGTATTAGCAAACCTTCCCACTAGGACATTCATCCCCCTCGGGTTTAGATGCAAACTGTCCCTTCTATACAGGTCAACAGGAAAAGCCCAATGATCCAAAAATCTGAAGCCCTTCCTCTTACACGAAGTCATTAGCCATGTGTTAAACTGTATAATCATCCTTTTTCTGGCCTCAGTAGCTCGTGGCACAAATAGCAATCCTGAGATCACAACCCCGGAGGTCCTGTCCTTTAACTTAGCACTTAACACCCTGAAATCACTTTGCAGATCCTCATCACTCTTCCTACCTAGGTCATTGGTACCTATATGGACCATGACCTCTGGCTGCTCACCCTTCCAATTAAGAATACTGAGGACTCAGTATGAGGTGTCCCAGACCCTGGCACCCGGGAAGCAACATACCATCCAGGAATCTGGTTCTCATCTACAGAATCTCCTTTCAGTTCCACTAACTAATGAATCCCCTATACCAACTGTTTGCCTCTTCTCCCCCTTTCCCTTTTGAGTCACAGAGCCAGACTGAAGTGCCCGGGATCTGACTGCTGTGACTTTCCTCTGCGAGGTCATCCTCTCCCCAACAATATGCAAAGTGGTATACCTGTTGTTAAGGGGATAGCCACAGTGTATTCTGCAGTGGCTTTTTAACCCCTTTACCTCTCCTGACTGTCACCCAGTTTCCTGGGTCCTGAACCTTGGGTGTAACTACCCCTCTTTACCCCTCAACCTCCTGAATGATCTGGAATTCATCCACTTCCAGTTCCAACTCCTTAACGCGGAGTGTTAGAAGCTGCAGCTGGATGCACTTCTTACAGGTGAAGTCATAAGGGACACTGGAGATCTCCCTGCCTTCCTATATCCTGCAAGAGGAGCGTTCCACTACTGCATCCCTACTGCTCTAACTGTGCTATAATAAAGGAGGAAACAATAAATAAACTGAAATAAACAATGAAGGAAAGTAGCCTATATCCTGGTGCCCTTAACAAGCGTCATCCAGTGGCACTGAGCTCGACAATAGTGAAATGCTTTGAGTGATTGACTATGGATCACAGTAAATCACATCTTCCTGCCACATTGGATTCTTTCCAGTTCACCAGTTCCAGTTCAGTTCAGTCCACTGATGATGCCATGACCTCTGCACTCCATTCACAACCACGGATTCAGCAGTGCAGCAGATATGGTAATTGTGCTCGTGAATTTGCAGGTGTCAGCTAATTATTATTCCATTGTGATAATATTTTAACTCCACTCGTTCCGTCATAGTACTTGTCGAGACTTGGACACAGCAATGCTTTGCTGCCTGTTTGCATTCCACCTTGCCTGGGAAATTGGGACTCTGAAGACTAGCAGTTCACCAATGTCCCAAAGTGCTAAGTTTAACATGAGTAAGGCAGAGAGAAAAAGAGAGGGGGGATGCATGAGGCATGAAACTGCAAATTAGGAGTCAAGCAAAATGGCTTGTTAAGGCTTTATACCTCCTTCCAGGAGACAGCAAGAGGTAAATGTGCAAGTGAACCTAGAAATAAGCACTGGGTTTATTCAAACTCATCATTTCATTCAGTCTCAAGAGATAACCAAAGCGTATATCAAAAAATATGGTCTACATCTACAATGCAATGCCCTTATGGGATTTTGTCAGAAGAATTCTCAGTTCAGTTAATATGAATATAATATTAAACTACTGTTGACCCATTATTGTTTTCATCATGAATCCTCACTAGAGGATGCATGTAAAAGAGTATGCAGATAAAATGGCTTAAGATGCACATGTTTCGTTTTCTCATGGATATATATCTCAGGGGAAGAACAACCACAAGAGAAAAGCACTGCCATTTTAGTGGAAAGTAACAGGAGGTTATTAGCCCATGCTGTTTTAATCATCTTTATCCTCAAAATCAAAATGGCTTATCAGAAATCTGTACAAAATGAGAAAGAAGATCATTATCTTATTGCTGTGTAAGAGAGACAAGCAAATACAGTAGCTTCAGCTGCAGATTCAAAGAGAGAAGCAAATACTTTGCCTGGTGTTAAGTCCAATGTAACCAGCTTAAAGATGTCAACGCAGTGCTGATGACAAAATGCAGTGTCTTCTCTGTCGAGCTTTCCAAATTGTTGTTGAATAATTTCCCAGAGAAATTGCCCACCTGCTAGATGAATTACTGAAATTTTAACAGTTTCAGTGTTTAAGCAACTTGCTAAGAAGAATTAAGGAAGCATTTTTTTCAATTAAGTCATAATTGGCTGCAATTATTCAATACCTCCAAACGCATAGCATTCTCAGGAGGCAGATTTCAGACTGCTCAACCACATTCCCTTGCCTTCTCCCTGTAACCTCTGACGCCTTGACTAATCAAGAACATATCAACCTCCACGTTAAATACACCCAATGACATGGCAACAAGCCGTCTGTGGCATTGAATTCCACAGACTGATTGCCCTCTGACTAAAGAAATTCCTCCTCATCTCTGTTCTAAATGAATGTCCCGCTATTCTGAGGCTGTGCCCTCTGGTCCTAGGTGCACACATCTAGAATGATCCTGCCCACATCCACTCTATCTAAGTCTTTCAATATTCAATAGGTTTAAATGAGAACCCCCACCCCCACCCCACCTCCTCATTCTTCTAAATTCTATCAAGTACAGGCCCAGAGCCTTCAAACACTCCTAATTCATTAAACTGTTCATTCCTGGAATCACTCTTGTGAACATCCTGTGGAAGCTATCCTATGCCAACACATCTTTCCTTAGAGAAGGGGCCCAAAACTGCTCACAATGCTCCAATTGTGGTCTGAGCAATGCTTTATTAAGCCTCAACGTTACATCCTTGCTTTTATATTCTGGTTTTCTTGAGATGAATCTAAGCATTGCATTTGCCTTCCTTACAACCTGCAAGTAAACCTTTAAGAAGTCATGCATGAAGACTCTCAAGTCCCTTTGCATCTCTGATTTTTGAATTTTCTCCCTATTTAGAAAAAAGTCCACACTTTTAATCCTTCTAGCAAAGTGCATGACTATATACTTCCCTACAATAGATTCCATTTGCTGCTTCTTTGCCGATTCTCCCTATCTGTCTACGTCCTTCTCGCAACTTCCTCAGCACTACCTGCCACTCAACCTATCTTCATATCATCTGCAAACTTATCCAAAAAGCCATCAATTCCATCATCTAAATCAATGTGAAAAGTAACGATCTCAACAGCCAAACCTGTGAAATACCACTAGTAACCAGCAGCCAATCAGAAAATGCTACTTTATTCCCATATTTGCCTCCTGCCAGGCAGCCAATTTCCTATCCATGCTAATATCTTTACTGAAGTACCATGGGCTCTTATCTTATTAAACAGCCTAATGAGTGGCACCTTGTCAAAGGCCTTTTGAAATCAAAAAAACAACATCACTGGCTCCCCTTTGTTTATCCTGGCTGTTTATTATTCAAAGAATCCCAACAGATTTGTCAGGCAAGATATCCCTTAAGGAAACCATGCTGACTTTGGCCTATTTTATCATGTGCCTCCAAGTAACCCAGAATCTCATCCTTCTTAATGGACTTCAACAACTTCCCAGCCATTGAGGTCAGTCTATCCGGTCTATAATTTCCTCTCTTCTACCTCCTTCGCTTCTTAAAGAGTGGTCATATACAATTCCCAGTTATCCGGAACCATTCCAGAATTGAGTTATTCTTGAATGAACATTTCTAATACTTCCACAATCTCATCAGCTACCTCTTCAGAACCCTAGGGTATACACCGTCTGGTCCAGATGAGTTAACTACTCTAAGACCTTTTGGTTTTCCAAGTATCCTCTCCTTAGGAATAGGAACTAAGTTCACTTCTGACTCCCAATTCATGAAATTGTGGCATACTTCTAGTGTCTTCCACAGTGAAGACTGGTGCAAAATACTTACTAAGTTAGTCCGCCATTTCTCAGCCCCTAACACTACTTCTCCAGTTTCTTTTTCCAGCAGTCCAAAGTCCAATCTCACCTCTCTTTTCCTTTTTATATATCTTAAAAACCTTATAGTATCCTCATGTTTCATCTTTTCTCTCCTGTTGGCTTTTAACTCCTCTAACTTCCCTCTAATTTTTGCTATAATATATGCCCTTGTGGTGAACTATGTGCCTGTCTGGACACGCCCCCTGCTGACTGCTCCTGTGGCTCCTCCCACAGGCCCCTGTATAAAGGCGATCTGAGGCCTGACGCTCGGCCTCAGTCTCCAGGACATAGTATGATGGACACTCACTCCTGGTTCCTTCTTCCAGTCAATAAAAGCCGATATCTCGCCTTACGTCTCAGTGTGAGTTATTGATGGTGCATCAGCCCTCTCTTTTGCTTTTATGTTGTCTAACTTCCCTGGACAGCCACAGTTTCGTCAGCCTCCTTTTAGAATATTTATTCTTTTTTGGGATGAATTGCCTTCCACACTGCACCCAGAAACTCCAGCCATTGCTATTCTGCCATCATCTCTGACAGTGTCCCCGTCCAATCAGTTTTGCCCAGCTCCTCTCTCATGCCTGTGTAATTCCATTTACTTCACAGTAATACTGATACACATACTGATCACTGCATACTAAGCATTCCTTTATCTTAAACTCCCTAATCAAATCTGGTTCATCACCCAATCTAGAATAGCCTTTCCCCTAGTGGACACAAATTCAAACTGCTCTAAAAAGCCATCTCAAAAACATTCCACAAATCCTCTCTCTTGGGATCCGGCACCAACCAGCTTTTTCCAATATCCCTGCATATTGAAATCCTCTACAACTGCAACATTGCCATTTCTATCTCCAGTTGTGTAGATCATACCGCCTCTAGAAGAGATCCCAATGATCCAGAAATCTGAAACCCTGCTCCCTGCACCAACTTCTCAGCCATGCAGTCATCTGCCAAATCATCCTATTCTTACCTCATTGGTGCGTGGCACAAGCAGCAATCCAGAGATTACTGCCCTGGAGATCCTGCTTTTCAGCTTTCCACCTAACTTCCTGTAGTCTCTTTTCAGGACCCCCTTTCTTTTCCTATGTATGTCGTTGGTACCAATACGTACCACAACTCCTGTTGCTCACCCTCCTCTTTTAAAATGCTCTAGACCTGATCTGGCCAATCTATCCCTGACCCTGGCACCTAGGAGACAACATACAATCTAGGTGTCTATTTCATGTTGACAGAGTTTCCTTTATGATTCCACAGCTGTGATTTCACAGGACACAGCCTTGTATAATATTCTTTTTAAAACAAATCAACAAAGGTATCATTAAAATTGAAATTGAGTCTAATTTGATGGAACAAAACATTTAGAACCCTTACACAAAAAAAATTCACAAATTAGCCAAAACTTAGTCTGCAAACATATGAGGGTGGATTGCGTTCAGGAACAAATACTAAAATAGGATGTAGGATGCTCAACAGGATACTCAATTTAGCAAGAAGAGCATCAATAATCTTCTTTGATGTACAGCAACCAGAGAAAAACATCAGTCCTTGAAAATGTACGCTCCATAAAATTATGTTGCCATTGAGGAGAAGGGCTACAGGAGAGATGGAGACAGCTCTCACATGCCTTCGAAGGGACACCAAGTCTCATTGATCAAAGAAAAGTAGTGTGCGCCAGAAGAGCAAAAAGAAAAACCTTCCAGGACCTGGCAGGGCACATTTCCAATGTCTTCTCCAGGAATGAGAATCCCTACACAATGCTGAAAGTACAATGATATCCTAATAACATTAGAAAATTAAAAGTTTTTATCTAGAACAAGCCATTTGGCCCAACAAAGCTTGCAAAATTCCCATTCACATAGTTTGTTGAAATAACTATCAAGTTTAAATTTGAAAGTCCCTAAGGTACAACTCTCAACTACACAGCTGGTTAGTTTGTTCCATATGTCCACAATTCACTGTGTAAAAAAAATGCTTCCTGATGTTAGTCAGAAATTTCCCTTTAACCATTCTCCACCTATGGCCCCTTGTCCTCATTGATGGATTAATTTTGAAGCAGCAGCTGGCATCCACCTTACTTATACCCTTATGATTTTGAACACTTCTATCATGTCTCCTCTCATTTTATGTCTACTTGGGCTAAAAACATTTAATTCTTCCAATCTTTCTTCATAGCTCATACCTTGCAGACCTGGAATGAGTCTCATCAACCTTCTCTGAACTCTCTCCAGTGCCTCCACGTCCCTCACACAATATGGAAACCAAAATTGTACACAGTACTCAAGGTGAGGCCTCACAAGCGCATTATACAGTTTAAGGAGAATGTCTCTAAACCTGAACTCCGCTGAGGGTATTGAATAGCCCAACCTTCTATTAGCCTTCCTAATCGCTTCTGTGTACTGTCTAGTTGTTGATAGTGATGAGTCTACCAGGACACCCAAATCCTTCTCATACAGTGCACTTTCTAACTCAAGACACCTCTCCTTGTATAATTACAGTATATCTAATATTTCTATTTCCTATATAAAATAGTTTACATTTACTTACATTAAATTCCCTCTGTCATTTATCTGCCCACATCTGGATTTTGTTTAGGCCTAACTGTATTGATTCTGCTGCCTTAATGTTATCAGCCTGTCCCACTAATTTTGTCATCTGCAAACTTTACTAGTTTATTTATGTGCTTATCCAAATAAGTAAACTAAAAACAGCAGCAACCCCAAACCTGATCCCTGCAGAACACCACGTTTAACATCTTCTAGGTGTGAAAATGACTCTCTCACCATAGTTTTCTGTTTTTGAGCCAATTCTGCACCCATTCGTACACATTACCCTGAAACCTCTTGTGCGGTACCTTGTTAAAATCCTCTGAAAGTCCAGGTAAATGATATTGTTATCATCTACTGTTATCACAAACTTTAGTTGCCTCTTCATAGGACTCCAACATATCAGTAAAACATGACTTCCCCTTTCTGAACCCATGCTGGCTCTCTGCTAACATGACTGTCTTTATCAACTGCTTTTCCATCTCATTCTTTAGTAATGTTTCCATTGTCTTACCCATGATATACTTTAAGTTTACTGGTCTATAGTTACTAGGGTCAGTGTGGTCACCCTTCGTATATACCAGGCCAACATTAGCCTATTTCCAGTCCTTAGGGATTTCACCAGTCTTCACTGACTTTTGAAAAATACGTGTTAGGAGTTTGTATATATAATCACAGACCTTTCTAAGTACCCATGGATAAATGTGTCTGGTCCTAGAGATTTATTTATTTTCTGCCTTTTCAGCTGAAGCAGGACCTCACATTCTAAGATCTCTAGGTCACTTAAAACAACCTTATTTTTCTTTACACTATCGCTAACATATCCCTAACATCTTCACAGGTGAGTACTATAGCAAAATATGAGTTAAGAGTATCATGCTATGCCCTTCTCTGCTTAATTTATCACCTCACTATTATTCCTAATACACTTAACATCCTCCTTGACTTTCCTTTTACGCCTATGGAAAAAAATCTCTGCACAGATTTTGCCTTTTTGAAATTCACTTTAATGGCTTGGGTTTTTACTGATATAGTCTCCCAAAATAAACTGGAGGCAAACATGTTCCTAAAGACTCAACAATTTCAGTACTCAGAATTCTATCCTGATTGTTACAGGATATCAAATCTAGACAGGCCTCCTTTCAGAATAGGTCAGGAAAAGTTAGCTTGTGGCTCCTGTTATGCAACCAAATACAAGTTATAAAAGCAGCCACTTCCAAAACTTAAAGCAGGACAATTGAAACAGAACAGACCAGACCACACTCTCACACTCTCCCAAACACGGGAGGGCCAGGGTCCACTGCACCAGCACCAGCACAACCCGCAAGTGCGTCACAGTCCATCAAGTTTGCTGCATTGGGTAGGTTCAAGATAGTTAAAAGTGACACAGCAGAGTCAGTGTATTTACCTTGTTGCCACATCTAATGTTAGTTAGGTTGTATAAAAGGGCATCATTGAACAGCAACAGTTCCCAGTTTGTCATCACTTGAGAAGTTTTGTTTTGTGCAACAAAGTGGATGACGTCTTATTTCCACATCATATTCCATCTGCTCTGTCTCACCCATCCACAGTGTATATGATCTCCGTTGAAGCCTCTTTACACTCTTCTGGACAAACAATCCCACTCCATTCTGTATTATCAGCAAACATGGAAATTTTGTATCTGGTTCTCTCAGGCCGAATGGTGACCTAAATCATAAATAGCTGAGGCCCAAGCATTAACCCTTCAGGGATCATTGATCAACTTTGCCATAAAACTTACGTGTATTAGGAATTAACTGTGGCATGTTGGTCAGGGTGTGGCTGGCAACAACATTCAACAATTATAAAGCATAAAGAATTAAATAAAAATAAAGTTAGAGATTAAAGTACAGAGATGGAATAAAATGTGCGTAAGTACATAAATACCACCATGTATTTCCCATACAAACAGTATTATAAAAAGTGGCCCAAAGTATTTACAGTGTGGTGCTGTGATCGAGGTAACAGATGGGGGTTGGAGGTAACTAGAAAGATTGACGTTTTGGGCCAAGACCCTTCATCAGGAAACATCGACTGTTTATTCTTTTCCATAGATGCTGCCTGGCCTGCTGAGTTCCTCCATGATTTTGTGTGTGTTGCTTGGATTTCCAGCACCTGCAGATTTTCTCTTGTTTGTAACTACGATGGCTGAACAGATTAACTGCCGGGGAAGAAACGTTTAAAACGGTGTGAAGTTTTTGCTTTAATACCCCTATAGCGCTTTCTAGATGGGAGCTTTAGGAAAAGGCTGTTGACAGGTTGAGTGGTGTCTGCAATTTTTCCTGCCCATTTTCTGTCCCAGTGATGGTAGACTGCAGCCAAAGTCCTTTTCAGCTGACCTGACCATTCACTGTAGTTTTTGTATCTTGGAGAGGATGCAGCACAAACCAGACAGTGAAGACTTCTGTGAGGATGCTCCCAATTTTGGAACACCAGTATGTTCTGGGGAAGGCAGAATTTTACCACCCGCCACAAGACGTACATCTTCTGCCAGTCTTTTTGCAAATGAGTCAAATTCTGTTCTCCCACATGAGCTCCTGTGAAGTAATGATGCCTAGGAACGTGGATGGTGAAATGGTGCTAACTACAGAGTTGTTGATGATGAATAGGTGGAGAGGAAATCAATATGTATCTCCACGTTTTTCAGCTCCAAATTGTAAATGTACCAGGATGCTAGCTTGTGGTGGCTTTTGGATTCATCACCTCGGGTGACGGCAGTGGTGTCATCTGCAAATGTTAACAGTTTAACTGATATTGTGCCCCATTCAACCTGAGAAAGACCCATATCCCGTGAGTTTGAGAAAATCTGCAGATGCTGGAAATCCAAGCAACACTCACAAAATGCTGGAGGGACTCAGAAGGCCAGGCAGCATCAATGGGAAAGAGTACTCTCAATGTTTTGGGACGAGACCCTTCACCGGGACTGGAAAAAAAAGATGAGAAGTTAGAGCAGGAAGGTGGGGAATAGGAGGAAGAAATACAATGCGATAGGTGAAACCAGGAGAGAGGGATGGGTGAAGTAAAGAACTGAGATTTTGGTTGGTGAAAGACATAAAGGGCTAGAGAAGGGGGAACCTGATGGGAGTGTGTAGAAGACTGTGAAAGAAAGGGAAGGGAGAGGAACACCAGAAGGAAGTGATGAACAGGTAAAAAGATAAGGTGAAAGAGAGATTTTGGAATGGAGGCATTTTGAAGGGAGGAATTACTGAGAAATTTTGAGAGATCAATGTTTATGTCATCAGTTTAGAGGCTACCCAGATGGAATATAAGCTGTTGCTCCCCCAACATGAGTGTTGTCTCATCATGGCAGTAGAGAAAGCCATGGACATAAAGTCACCTTTATGAACTGCTGCCTTCTTTCTAGCAAAGGGGCATCCACAGTTAGATGACCAGGATTAAGTATCATTGACAATAAAGAAACAGTGATGTCATTCCAGACCCAGATATTGTTTGACAGTTCATGAAGTTTCTCTGCCCTGCGAGATGAGTTTGGAAGAAGCAGTCAATATTGCAGAGGCAAATATACAAATAAACAAAGTTAACAGGATGGAGCAGATTCTGAAATGCAACAAGCTTTTGATGGCTGAAGCATCATGACTCAACATCCTCCAGCATTGCCCCAACCTCCATCCTCCTAACCACACGCACCATACCTCGTCTCACAGAGCCATGAAATCTCCAGAGAAGCATAGGTATTATTTAGCAAACAGAATGCTCCGTAGAATTCTCTCCTTTCTCCTGTGACAGTCAGAATGAATCCAAGGGATGAAATCATGTCAAAGAAAGAATAATCCCCACTCCTTGCTAAAGGAGCAGAAATAGACATGGAAAATAGATCTTCAGAGATCTTGTCCCAAGAGAGCTAAACCCAGCTGCATATTAGTCTTTCATTTAAAAAATGACCTGACCAGCCTGTAAGAACTAAAACGGTAAAATGGAATCTTACCCAATCTCCACTATCTCCTAATTTGCTTCACCATTAGTACCACTCTCCATTGAAACATACCTGAAGCAGTTTGTTACTACTGCAACAATGCTACACAGTGTTTGAAGCGAGCAGCAAATTCTCAAACTGTAGTTTTCCTGAGTCACCGGCTAAGTTCTAAATATCCTTTTACTGGCAATAATCCTTTGACAATTGCCTCCATTACAAGTCATTACAATAATTACTTGTCTGATTATTAATGGGGAATCAGGGAGGTTGCTGAGGGAAGCAAAAACATGCAAGGAAATCCCAGTAATACTGGAAATTTTTTAGACTTGTCATTTTTAACAGTAGGGTCTCTTTTGAATAACATGCTGTAATCCGCGACCCAGGAGCCAGAAAGACTGAGATCCAGGCCAATGAACACACAGCATTGACTAACAGAACCTATCCAATCCCCACTTGCAATCTTCACCAGTGGCCTATTGTATACAGTCTTCAAGCGCTCAGCAGCAACACACTCCAAAACCTATGGGCTGCTTCTTCAGCAACCATTCCCAAACTTATGGCAGCCACTAATGAACACAAGAGATTCTGCAGATACCGGAAATCCAGAGCAACACACACAATTGTCTCTGGAAATCCAGAGAAAATATCACGCCACTTTTTAAAAAGGGATGGAGGCAGAAGACAGGCAACTGTAGGCCAGTTAGCTTGACATCTTTAGTTGGGAAAATGCTTCAAGCTGTCATTAAGGAAGAAATAGCGAAACATTTAGAAAGGAGGGGTTCCATTAGACAGATGCAGCATGGATTCAGAAGGGGCAGGTCCTGTTTGACAAACGTACTGGAGTTCTTTGAGGACATAATGAGTGCAGTGGATAAAGGGAACAGGTGGATGTTGTATACTTGGATTTCCTGAAGGTGTTTGATAAGGTGCCGCACGAGAGACTTATAAATAAGATACGGATACATGGAGTCAGAGGAAGTGTATTGGCATGGATAGTGGATTGGTTAACCGATAAAAGGAAGAGAGTTGGTATAAATGGGTGTTTCTCCGGCTGGCAGTCAGTGGTGAGTGGGGTGCTGCAGGGGTCGGTGCTGGGCCCACAGCTGTTTACCATTTACATCGATGATTTGGAAGAGGGGACTGAGTGTAGTGTTTGCAAAATTTGTTGATGACACTAAACTGAGTAGAAAAGCAAATGTGGAGAGTCTTCAGAGGGATATGGATAGGTTAAGTGAGTGGGCCAAGGTCTGGCAGATGGAATACAACATTGGTAAATGCGAGATCATCCACTTTGGAAGGAATAATAGAAGAGCAGATTATTATTTAAATGGTGAAAGGTTGCACCATGCTGTTGTGCAGAGGGACTTGGGAGTGCTTGTTCATGAATCACAAAAAGTTGGCTTGCAGGTACAACCAGTTATTAAGAAGGCAAACAGAATGTTGACCTTCATTGCTAGAGGGATTGAATTCAAGAGCAGGGAGGTCACACTGCAACTATACAGGGTACTGGTGAAGCCGCACCTGGAATACTGTGTGCAGTTCTGATCTCCATACTTGAGGAAGGATATACTGGCTTTGGAGGCAGTGCAGAGGAGGTTCACCAGGCTGATTCCAGAGTTGACAGGGTTAACCTATGAAGAGAGATTGAGTTGCCTGGGACTATACTCTCTGGAAAACAGAAGAATGAGAGGGGATCTTATAGAAGCATACTAAATTTTGAAAGGGATAGATAAGATAGAAGTAGGAAAGTTGTTTCCATTGGCAGGTGAGACTAGAACTAAGGAACATTGCCTCAAGATTCAGGGGAGAAGATTTAGGATGGAAATGAAGAGAAACTGTTTCACCCAGAAAGTGGTGAATCTGTGGAATTCCCTGCCCGGGAAACAGTTGAGGCTTCTTCACTAAATTTATTTAAGAAACATTTAGATAGGTTTTTACATAGTAGGGGAATTAAGGGTTTTGGGGAAAAGGCAGATTGATAGAGCTGAGTTTCCTGACAGATCAGCCATTATCTTATTGAATGGCGGGGTGGGCTTGATGGGCCAGATGGCCTACTCCTGCTCCTATTTCTTATGTTCTTATACAAAATGCTGGAGGGGCTCAGTAGGTCGGGCAGCATCTCTGGAGAGTATTAGAGAATCAACATTTCCAGTCAGACCCATTATCAGGAGCCATGGCAACCACTACCTTGCAGAACATTATAAAATATCTCCATCAAGTTCTCCTCCTGGTACTGAGAGATGTCATTTTCAAAATTCTGTGAATTGTTACTTAATAGGATTGTGTGAATGCTCTCATAATATTAACTGCAGCAGTTCAAAAATAAAAAAAACCTTCACAACAAGGGTCTCCAGGGCTGGACAATGAATCCCAATAACAGTCAGTAAAACGAATATTCCATAAGTCTTTTTAAAACAGAATATTTATTGCTACCTGATGGCTACAGCCATATTCTCTTCTGATTATTATCCCCTTTGCCTGGTATTCATGTGTTCGTGTAGAAAGAGTTAAAATATTCAGAATGTTGCTTTAACCTACTTTAGTCATGAGGAGAAAATATCTTAGGGTAAGTGTATTGCCAAGTAGCTTTTTCGTGCACGTATTGAAACAATAAAATTATTATGTTATTAATTGTCCAACATGGGAAAAGAACAAATGCTTTCATTCCATTTAAAACAAATATGATTGCACTTTCTAAAAGAGGGGAAAAGTTCTCTAAAAAATAGCAAGCTATTGTACCGTTTTTTTTCAGTCATCTTGAGATTGACTCTAAGCACAGCCTCTTCTAATGAGAAGTACAGAAACCTCTTTATTTCAGAGTTAGTCTGCAAGGTCATATTTTGCTTTGCCTAAGGTTTACCTAGCTGGTGCCAGCATATTTATAGCACTTACAGTAGAAGGTATATATCCAAGAAAAAAAGAAACACTGCAGAACTTTTATGTAAGTACTGTATCTCTTTTATTTATAGGCTCTGTGGGGCTCAATCTCAACTCAACAGTCAGAAAACCAGAATTTCTCCCCAGTCTATGTGTTTCAGTTCTGCCTGCTATTACTCTCCATTGGCTAGAAAAAGCAGGAGTGGTGTAAATGCAGTTGATCCCAACATTGCCAGCTTCCTGACAAGCAGGGAGCTTTTATCTGAGCAAAGAATTGTTCAACAATCAAAAAAATTAAAGAAATCAAAAAAAAAACCGCAGATGCTGGAAATCTGAAACAAAAACAGAAAATGCTGTATGCATTCGGAATGTCAAACAGCATCTGTGCAAAGAGAAACGATTAACATTTCAGATCCAGGAAACTTTGTCAAAACACTCTTTTCAGAAAAAAAATTCTGGAACTGCATCAGGTAATGAAAATAATTTTCATTCTATTGCTGGATCCAATAACATAATTTTATTAAACTAAACTTCTGTTACTATTAGTAGCATGCTACTCTTTACATCAAATTAGTCTCTGAATCAATGTATTTAGCAACTTATTAATCTGACCAGCAAAACTCTATTCCAGTTTTACAGTCAATAACTATTACACAACGATGGCTCAAATTCTGGATTCCTTTCTTGACTTCCAAAAGGAAACCACAGTTTACATATCAATTCTGGGAATCATATATTACAGAAATGTCCCAGTGCCTACTCTGAAAATCATTTGTTCCTTTCGTGTGAGCTCTTTACAGATTTCAATCCAACCTCATGGGAGTTTGGTGTCTGTCTCACTGCCAGCTTCCAGGACTGTAAGCAAAGTAATTCTGCCAGCTGTCAGAAGACAGTTTAATCCCAAAGTTCCTCCAATGTCACCCAGATTAGAATGCTGTCTTCAGTAAAATAAAAATTTAAGTAGAAATAAGACCAATTTTAAAAATAAAACCTTTAGAATACAGTATATAACCTGAGATTTTGCAGTCATTCCAAAGCAAAGGCATTTGGAATGATACGTGCCAATTTAAAGGAGCTTGGTGTTGACATTGAAGGAAACTGCCCAGGATAGCTACTGATCTCTCCTTTGATCTAGTTGACATTCAACATCTCTGTTGTCATTAAAATGGTTGAGTGCTTAATCACTTAAAAAATATAGACTTCAAACTAAGAAGGGAAAGGCCCAATTTGGGAAAAATGAAAGGCTTTTATTTGTTCAAGACATGTACTGTTTACTAGAGTTTGATCAGTGTATAATTGCTCCCAAAATAGATAATAAAGAAGATAAACATGGTTTAACTTGTTAATTATGAATAAATTGAGCAAAAATTTAGTAGTTAATCCTTTTCTATAATTGCATTTCTCTCTCTGTGAGGCTTTAGCATATTGATTCAACAATCAATATGCTTTATAGAATGTAAGTGAAAGGGTGAATAAAGCAATGCCAAAAAGTCGCACTGTATTTTCAAAAATTATTAGTTTTTTTTTGTAAAGACCAGGCTGACTGTATAGATATCTTGCCAGCTGTAATTTTAAGGTTCTCATTTTAAATTGTTTCTATGAACCCTTGCAAAGTAAATCATTGGTTATCTTTTTAAAACAAATGCTTTTTAAGATTGATTTCAAAATAAATTATCTGACTTTTCTTACAAATATTTTTGGGCAGTTTTGAGTCACTTTCTCAGGACAAACTCATCATCAAACTTTAATGTAGTCAAACTGACATTGGAATAGTTTTGTTGTGTTTCGATATTAAATGGAATAATTTCTTATGTTAAAATGGAATCATTCCACAAATTTAAAAACAGAAACAGTTTCATTGGGCTCTGATTGGCCTGAGAAAAGGGATATTTTAGGTATTGTGAATTAAATTGGGATATTCTCACTTGGTTATTGTTAAAGACAAAACCCTGAACTCCAGAATCATGCCCAAGTGCCTCAGCCATGTTGATAACATAACGCAGCAGCATGGAGTCTAATGTTATTAGAAGTATTAATTATTTGGAAGGATTTTAAAAGGTCCAATTCTATGTCATGCCAACAGAACAATTCTTTGGCTCACTAACAATATATTTATGTCAAGTCAAGTCAAGTCAACTTTTATTGTCATTTCGACCATAACTGCTGGTACAGTGCATAGTAAAAATGAGACAGTTTTTCAGGACCACAGTGTTACATGACACAGTACAAAAAACTAGACTGAACTACGTAATAAAAAAAAACAGAGAAAGCTACACTAGACTACAGACCTACACTGGACTGCATAAAGTGCACAAAAACAGTGCAGGCACTACAATAAATAATAAACAGGGCAGTAGGGCAAGGTGTCAGTCCAGGCTTCGGGTATTGAGGAGTCTGATAGCTTGGGGGAAGAAACTGTTTCACAGTCTGGTCGTGAGAGCCCGAATGCTTCGGAGCCTTTTCCCAGACGGTAGGAGGGAGAAGAGATTGTATGAGGGGTGCATTGCGTCCTTCATAATGCTGTTTGCTTTGCGGATGCAGCATGTAGTGTAAATGTCGGTGATGGCAGGAAGAGAGACCCCGATGATCTTCTCAGCTGACCTCACTATCCACTGCAGGGTCTTGCGATCCGAGATGGTGCAATTTCTGAACTAGGCAGTGATGCAGCTGCTCAGGATGCTCTCAATACAACCCCTGTAGAATGTGATGAGGATGGAGGGTGGAATATGGACTTTCCTCAGCCTTCGCAGAAAGTAGAGACGCTGCTGGGCTTTCTTTGCTATAGAGCTGGTGTTGAGGCACCGGGTGAGATTCTCTGTCAGGTGAACACCAAGAAATTTGGTGCTCTTTACAATCTCTACTGAGAAGACATCGATGTTCAGTGGGGAGTGGTCGCTCTGTGCCCTCCTGAAGTCAACAACCATCTCTTTTCTTCTGTTCACATTAAGAGACAGGTTGTTGGCTCTGCACCAGTCCGTTAGCCGCTGCACCTCCTCTCTGTAAGCTGACTTGTTGTTCTTGCTGATGAGACCCATCACAGTCGTGTCATGGTGATGATATGGTTCGAACTGTGTGTTGCAGCACAGTCGTGGGTCAGCAGAGTGGACAGCAGTGGACTGAGCACACAACCCTGGGGAGCCCCCATGCTCAGTGTGATGGTGTTGGAGATGCTGCTCCCGATCCGGACTGACTGAGGTCTCCCAGTCAGGAAGTCTAGGATCCAGTTGCAGAGGGATAATGCTGCAGATTGCTAAGTTTTTGACCATTTAATTGCCTCATAAGGTAAGAAATAAAATAGGCTCTTATGGATGACTTTCCTCCATTCACTAAACACATAGCTCTTAAGCAGATGAGCACAGATAGCAGAATTCATTTTGGGGTATGATACTAGGAGACAATCAACAACATTAGATTTTAAAAACCAGTTTTATCGTTTTAAAAATGTTAACACTGCAGGAGGTAATGTTTGTGACTAAAAATTAATTATTCCATAGAAACATTTCAAAAGGATCAGAGAATGAGGTCATCAGATTTAGAAGAACAAGAAAGTGCATGCACTCTCAAATAAGTTGAAGAATACCTCAGGAAGAAACTGATTGAATTAATCAGGAAGGTAAGATGAGTATTCTCTGGGTTTTATTTCCAGGCTCGTTTCCTATTAAATATATTAAATAACTAAAAGGAGTCCATCTCCATAAATGTCTGTTAAACAATGGGTTGAGATGCTTCATTGAAAATCCATCTCTTCAATGTCACCATCAGCGCATCAGGGTTGCTGATTGTGATGAATGATTTTTTTAAACATTTCTGCAGTTATTTATTGTTCTTGTTTGAAAAATTAAAATACTATGCAGAAATTACCTCTGTTTTTAAAATATTTATTATGTTAATCAATTTGGTCGCAATTCTATCCATCCTCCAACCAGCACCGATTCTACCCCTTCTACCGAGGTCGACTCTCAACTCTAGTGGCTCGCACCTGAATTCCAGTTTGGAACCATTGGCTTTGTATTAATCCCAGCTATATCAGCTTGGAGATATCTGTCCACATCCAGTAGTTTGATTTGTCTGGTCGTCTCTGCAATCAGGTCATTTTATTCATTCGATGGATGAGACAATACTGCAAAGATGAGCATTTACCGCCTATTGCTGGTCACCCCGGAAATGAATATCTTGTCTAAAAGCAACTGAGATTCAATTATACTGCGGAGTCTGGAAGTCAGACCAAACAAGTGTGGTAGATACCTTTCTCTAAAGGATATAAGTGTTCCAGCACCAGTAATTTCATAGTCAGTGTTGTTCCTTCTCACATTGATCTGCTACAGACTTTTCCACATTTTTGGCCTTCAGATCTTACAAGGAATACAATGCTAGTCAATTTGAACAGCTGGGCACCAAAACTAATATTTCTCTTTCCATCCTCCTAACAGCTAGTGAGCGCGAGGTCTGCTTACTCACTGAGAAACTTTGTCATTCTGTGCAACTCCACAGGAAGCACACACAAAATATATATATTTCCATACTCATACCACAATCAAGCAAAAACTCTGGCTACCAATTTAGCATGGATCAATTACATGATTCAGGTGACATTCTGATTACTTTAATTGTTGGCAACACATCTGATCCTTCTTTTACCATCCTCACGACTAAAATTGCTATATTACAAAATAAGAAAACTTTGTTTATCCATCTTTCTGTAGACAGGAATCTTGGCAACATATGCCCCAACATTCAGTTCTGATGCATGACAAGCTGCAAGCATGTGTTTTTTTTCCTTACAGTGGTTTTTCGCCTGGAAGAATTAACCCAGAAAATATTTTGTATAAAATCCAAAGCCCACTCTGAACTGCCAGCAATTAATTAAATGCTGATAAACATAAAGGAAGAAGTGTTTATCACTTGGCATTAGGGGTGGAGTTCTAAAGTAAATGTTTGGGTTTAAAGGAAGTTAGTTTCCAAAGACGATCATAATAACCATGTGCATCTTAGATGCCTCTATTTCAAGAACAGCTGTTTTACATTTCATAATTTCAACATATTTAATAATGCAGTGCTTTATCATATTTTATGTATTTTTTCCTTGAAATTATATGCCAACCGTACATTGGGTTTTATGGTGCATTTTACACCAAAAACTCTGTGCTCTGATGAGTCTCTCCTTTTTTTCCTCATGTAATTTTTTCGGTGTATCCTTCTATTCACTTCTCCGTCTAATATTTGTCCAGCCTCTTTAAATACATCTGTAGTATTTATAACAGCCACACACCTGCCCACCCCCCCTTCCCCACTCTAACCTTAATAACAAGTTCGACTTCTCAGTACTTTTGCAAGTGAAGAAATTTCTTCCAAATGTCATTTTGGATTTCACAATTCCTCTCATTTATCATGTTCTAGTTATATTCTTTCACACTCCAACAGGCTTGTGCATAATCTTAAAGATCTCTAGTGTCTCACCCAACTGTTCTCAAGAGTAAAAAGATCCAATCTGTTCATTCTTTCATGATATTCAACTCCTTGCATTTCTGAGTGATCTCCTTTGCTCTGTATTCTCATTACAATATGAGGGCCAGAGCAATGTGACATCTCCTAAATCCCATCTGAGTTTTGTATTTTGCATAACTTTCCATTCTATCATTTAGAAATAAATGCTAACCTTAAGCTTGATATTCTTTCCTAATGACTTTTGTAAGTGGCCTTGCTACCTCTTGTTTGATCCTTTAGCCTGACTAGACTCTGAGAAATCTGTGCCTGTAAACAGCCCAATTTGAGTAAGATATGGTTTGTGACTTACATTGACAACCAGGAGCTCATAGTTCTGTGCATTTAATGGAGCAGTACACACAAACATGTACTTCCAAGGGAGGGATATTAGAAGTTGTGATGGTATTGGCTTTGCTCACCACAAAGCTCAAACCAAGATCTTAAGCCTATCCAATATAGATAGCTATAGGTGCCTTCACTAAAAGGTGGTTATACTGTTTGGACCTACTCTTCAAAGCCTAGTTCACTTCCCCATTTATCCTCCATGATGACCTTAGCTGCAAATAACTACTATTTGAATTAGTCCCCCACCCAAAGAGGAGATACTACCCAGCCAACAAAGTGGTCTTAACACAGTTCATTGACCTTTTGTGATACACGTTTAAATTCAGGTAAAATTCTTAAAATGCATTTAAAAGTCACATAGGTTTTCTATCTTATAAAAGATTTCCAAATTACAAACAATTTCTAAAACACAACGGATTCCCAAAACGCAGGTACAATCTTTATAAGTTGAACTATAAGTTGAAGTTGAACTATTCATTCCTCTGCATTTGCTTTGTTTACCAAGCAGCTGCAGGTAAACAAAGCAAATGCAGAGGAATGAATAGTTCAACATCACCCCACCCCCCTCCATCGTGCTGTAATTTACTCAATGTTCCTTGAGCATCCCTTACAAGTCTAACCGCTCTCTTACATTTATTCTGCTTATACCACTTGGGTGATTTCCCACACATGGTATTTTTTCAAATACATTTTTACAAAGATGGTCTAAAAGCTTCAGGGGATAGATTCCCAAACACCCTCAATTAATGCTGTGAATACTGACTCTCTGAGTACACAAATCTTCCAACTATTGATAGAGCAGCTTTCTGGTGTGCCAAGTGATGGTATTCATCTGCAAGCTTCCTTGAACTAAATAACTCAGCCAGTGTTGGCTGGTTTGTTACAGGCCAATTGACATAACATTGTTGTCTTATACTACATCTCTCGAACAATCAACACCATGTTGAGCGCCAGCAGCTTGTGTTTTATAAACAATGCAGTTTTTTTACGAAGCTGTCCTTTTAACTGCAGACAGTTTACTGCTTGCAATTTGCATTAAAAATTGCGGGGTGGCTCCCATTTGCGAGAAGAAGCTGAACAAAGAATATTGGTTGGAAGTCTAACTTGCTCAAAAACAACTCTGATCTATAGATGTGTCAGTTACTCTGTTAGAAAGCTGAGCTTGGCAAAAAGCTACCTTTAACTTTCAACACCCAGCCCTGGAAATTGAATAGCCATCATGAAAATAGGTGGAGGGGCAGGTAGTTTTGAGGAAGTAGAGAGGCTACTGAACGAATTAAACAGACTGGAAGAAGCAGCAAAGAGGTGGCAGATGGAATACAATGTATGGTCATGGACTTTGGAAGAGGAAATGAAAGGGTTGACTATTTTCTAAATAGAAAGAAATTACAAAAACTTGAGGTGCAAAGGGACTTGGAAGCCCTTGCGTCTTTTTACCAAAAAGGAAAGGGGAGAGAACACACCCAGATGACGTACCGGTGTTGAGTGTGGGGGATGTAGAAATGTGCTTGTCTGGTCTCGCATACTGCCTCATGTCAGGGGAGAAGTTTGCGATCCAACTGTCATACCTAGTATATTAAGTCGGGAGAGTTTCTCTTGCAGAAGCTCGGGGATGAAGGCATTGAAGGCTGAATTGAAATCAACAAAGAGAATCTTGACATACATACCGAGGGGTTGATGTGCTGTAATTTGTTAACTGATGTTAACTGCATCACCAGCAGATCTGTCACCTCTGTAGGCAAACTGCAGCACACATAGAAATTCTTGAGTTATGCATTTGAGAAATGTCATGACCAACCTTTCAAAAGTCTTCATTTTGACTGATGTGAGTGCAACTAGCCTGCAGTTATTGAGTCCAGTGATCTTGCATGTGAGTGTACAAGGTGTCATAAGTCCGTAGGTCCCTGAAAGTGATGGCATGGGAGCTAAGGTGGTGATTAAGTGATATAGAATTCTTGTTTTTATTAGCTGGGGCATAGAATATGGAGAGAAGGGCTGTCATACTGCAGCTTTATAAAATATTGGTTTCAGCAAACTCTGAGTACCATGAGTAATTCTTTACCCATTTTCCATCGGGAAGTTATGACTACACTGGAAAGACTGCACAGGAGATCCACCAGGATGTTCATTGGATTAGAGAACTTTGGTCATGGGGACAAATTGGATAAGCCAGGCTTGCTTTCCCTGAAGAAAAGGTGAAAAGGTTATGAGGTTTATAAAACAATGAGGGGGTAAATAGAGTAAATAGTCATACTGGGACTTCCATAATTCCATAACTGCAGGAAACATAAAGTTGTGATAGTAGGAGATTTTAACTTTCCACGTATTGATTGGGTCTCCCACACTGTTAAAGGTCTAGACAGGTTAGAGTTTGTAAAATGTGTTCAGGAAAGTTTTCAAAATCAATATATAGAGGTACCAACTAGAGAGGATGCAATATTAGATCTCCTATTAGGAAACAAGTTAGGACAGGTGACGGAAGTGTGTGTAGGGGAACACATTGGTTCAAGTGATCATAACACCATTAGTTTCAACTTGATCATGGATACCGACAGATCTGGTCCTTGGGTTGAGGTTCTAAATTGGAAAAAGGCCAAATTTGAAGAAATAATAAAGAATCTAAAGAGCGTGGATTGGGACAGGTTGTTCTCTGGCAAGGATGTCGTTGGTAAGTGGGAACCCTTCAAAGGAGAAATATTGAGAGTGCAGAATTTGTATGTTCTTGCCAGGATTAAAGGCAAAGTGAATAAGAACAAGGAACCTTGGTTCTCTAGGGATATTGGAACTCTGATAAAGAAGAAGAGAAAGATGTATGACATGTAAAGGGAGCAAATAAGGTACTTGAGGAGTATAAAAAGTGCAAAAAAAAAACTTGAGAAAGAAATCAGGAGGGCTAAAAGAAGACATGAGGTTGCTTTGGCAGTCAAGGTGAAGGGTAATCCAAAGAGCTTCTACAGATATATTGAGAGCAGACGGATAGTATGGGATAAAATTGGTCCTCTTGAAAATCAGAGTGGTCAGCTATGTATGGAACCAAAAGAAATGGGGGTGATCTTAAATGGGTTTTTTGTATCTGTAGTTACTAAGGAAACTGGCAATGGAAATAAGGCAAACAAGTAGTGAGGTCATGGAACCTATATAGATTGAAGAGGAGGAGATGCTTGTTATCTTGAGGCAAATCAGAGTTGATAAATCCCCAGGGCCTGACAGGGTATTCCCTCGGAACTTGGAGACTAGTGTTGAAATTGCAGGGGCCATGGCAGATATATTTAAAATGTCGACATCTACAGGTGAGATGCCAGAGGATTGGAGGATAGCTCATGTTGTGCTGTTGTTTAAAAAGGCTCTAAAAGTAATCCGGAAAATTATAGGCCAGTAATTTTGACGTCGGTAGTAGGTAAATTATTGGAAGGAGTACTAAGAGATAGGATCTACAAGTATTTAGATAGACGGGGACTTATTAGGGAGAGTCAACACGACTTTGTGCATGGTAGGTCTTTGACAAGGTCCCACATGGGAGGTTAGTTAGGAAGATTGAGTCGCTAGGTATACATGGAGAGGTAGTAAACTGGTTTAGACATTGGCTCAATGGGAGAAGCCAGAGAGTGGTAGTGGAGGTTTGCTACTCTGAGTGGAGGCCTGTGACTAGTGGCGTGCCACAGGGATTAGTGCTGAGTCCATTGTTATTTGTCATCTATAGCAATGATGTGAATAATAATGTGGTAAATTGGATCAGCAAATTTGCTGATGATACAAAGACTGGAGATGTAGTAGACAGTGAGGAAGGTTTTCAGAATGGCAGATGGAGTTTAATACAGACAAGTGTGAGGTGTTGCATTTTGGAAGGAAACACCAAGGTAGAACATAAAAGGTAAATGGAAGGGCACTGAGGAGTGGAGTAGAACAGAGGGATCTAGGAATACAGATACAAAATTCCCTAAAAGTGGCATCACAGGTAGATAGGGTAGTAAAGAGAGGTTTGGTACATTGGCCTTTATAAATCAAAGTATTGAGTATAAGAGTTGGAATGTTATGGTGAGGTTGTAAAAGGCATTGGTGAAGCCAAATTTGGAGTATTGTGAGCAGTTTTGGTCACCAAATTACAGGAAGGATATTAATAAGGTTGAAATAGTGCGGAGAAGGTTTATAAGGATGTTGCCGGGACTTGAGAAACTGAGTTACAGAGAAAGGTTGAATAGGTTAGGACTTTATTCTCTGGAGTGTAGAAGATTGAGGGGAGATTTGATAGAGGTATATAAAATTATGATAGGGATAGATAGAGTGAATGCAAGCAGGTTTTTTCCAATGAGGCTAGGGGAGAGAAAACCAGAGGACATGGGTTAAGGGTGAAGGGGGAAAATTTTAAAGGGAACATTGGGGGGGGCTTCTTCACACAGAGAGTGGTGGGAGTGTGGAATGAGCTGCCAGATGAAGTGGTAAATGTGGGCTCACTTTTAACATTTAAGAAAAACTCGGACAGGTACATGGATGAGAGGTGTGTGGAGGGATATGGGCCAGGTGCAGGTCAGTGGGACTAGGCAGAAAAATGGTTCAGCACAGCCAAGGAGGGCCAAAAGGCCTGTTTCTATGCTGTAATGTTCTATGGTTCTGCGGTTCCAGGATACTCTATGTACTTTATTGACAATTAACATAAATACATCGAGGGGGGGAGGGGGAGAAAGTACAAGCAGCATCCTCAAGCCTGCTGCACCATTCAATGGAATCATTGCTTATCTAATTTTGGTCTCAATTCCAATTTCGTGTATAGCCCCATAAGCCTTGACTCCACTAACTTGCAAAAATCTGTCTTTCTTGGTCCTGAATATGCTCATGACTCAGGATCTACAGCCTGGTGGAGTAAAATATTCCAAAGACACGGTTCTCTCTCAGAGATGAAACTCCCTCTCCAATTATTTGGAAAACCTGCCTCCTGATTCTAGATATCTTCTTTAGTGGAAACGTTCTCACACCATCAAGTCTGATAGAATCATATGTTTCAATAAGATCATCCCTCATACTTATAAATACTGATCAGATTAATTATACCTCTGAAAATAATCCCCAAACCCAAGGATGCAAGTAATGAGCCTCCTCAGAACTGTCTTCAATGCAAGTATATTCTTCTTAAACCAAGTTTATGCAATGCTTCGAGTGTGGGCTCACAAATACTCAGTGTAGAGTGCAAGATTTCTCAAAGGCAATATTCCATCGCCTCTGCAATAAATGTCAGCAGTCTAGCTATGTTCCCAATTGTTTGCAGTAACTGCATGTTAACTATCAGTATTTCATAATGATGACAATCAGTTGTCTCTATATAGCAGCATATTCGAGTCTCTCTCCATTTAAAAATATTGCTTTTGTTTTCCTACTTCCTACTGAAGTGAATCCCCTCATATTTCTCAACATTATACCCCACAGTTTTTCCCCCACTTACTTAACATATATCATTTTACAGATTCTGTGTCTTCCTCACAACTACATTTCCCATCTAGCTTTGAGCTTCAGCAAAATGTGGAACATTACACCTGCCCTTTTAAGTGAAGACATTAATACAAGTTGTAAAGAGCTGAAGCACCTGATCCAATCACCTTGGCAACTTGCCAGCCTGAAAATTAATTATTCGTCCCAAATCTCTGATTTCTGTTAGTTAGTGATTTCTCTGTCCTTATTAGTATATGGCTCTAACCATACCCACAGGCTTTTCTAGTAATTACTTCTGTGTAACTTCATCAAGTGCCTTTTGGATATAAAGTGCTTTTGAAATGTAGTCATATGATACGGGTTTGGTACAAAGTGATAGCATAATATTGATAATCTGCTATAGTGATGTTGACTGTAGGTTAAGCATATGCCAGCACTACAGGCTAATTCTCCTATTTTTGAAACAATGTAATAGGAATTAATTAGAAAAAGGATCTAGTGCTTTCCTGGCATTTCTGACAAATAAACTTCTCTTGGGCTTTCAGCGAAGTATACGTATAGATTTTAACGGATGTTTTGATGACAAACTTCACCACCTTCATCAGGGATGATGCTTAGACACATCTAGTTCAGTGGTATAAATAACTCCGTTGTTCATACTTTCTGATTGGTTACCCCTCAACCAATCAGGTTTCCACTGCTGCACTTTGTTTACAATCAACAGCGGAAACCTGATTGGTTGGGGAAATTGGAAAAGTCTTCAGAAATGCACCAGCATCATAAACCAAAATTGTTCTTCTTTATAAATCTCCACACAATGAGTTCCAAATTCCAGCTATAATGTAGGAAAACTGATGTTATTAAGGAGTAATAAATTAGATTAAGCAATGCATAAACTTCCCAAAGTTTACAAATGGAAAATAAGGCCACAAAAGGCATAGCTGTATGAAATAAGTGCTCTTTAAGGAGATAAAAGAACATACCGTTTTATTCACAAATTATCTTTTCCAGTAAGTTTCTAATCCTTCCTCTAGTTATTAAATACTGTGGTAACAAACTTAAGTTAAAGGAAAATCACGATTACTAATTGCAAATTTCATTCTGCACTGTGTTTTGTTTAATTAGCGTGAGTATCCTGATGCTAGTGGTGTTGACCTTTTCATTGACCCTCATTTATTTGAACTGAATTGCCCCTGTGGGCTCACTGAACCCTTATTTTTAAAACCATGTTAGGCCAGGCATTCAATAAACACTGCATGAAGCTGTCCGATTTGAGCAGGGAAAATGTAAGTCATAACAAAAAATTCCCTTTATGAAAGAATAGCGATGACCATTATTATTGGAGTCTGTTGGTAATTTAGGATTGCAGGAAGTGAAGTGGAGATAATGATGCAGAAACTGACATTTTAATTCTCAGATCAAGCTCTGTGTTGTTCAAACAAAACTTTCTCAGTGCTTGCTTCAGTAGGGAACCACCATACGTTCTACTCTACCACTTTCTCAATTCCCATAGTATTCATTCTGTATCTTCTCTAACTGAGATTGACAGCTAGGTTCAGACCAGATACAGTTTGTGCAATTTATAGATAATTACCAAAGAATCATGGAAAGACAGAACAATACAAGACTGAATAGAATAAACTCAATATACATTAATCACTTCAACCCCCAGTCCCACTCTGTCCCCATCTTTACCTACAGGCATCTTCCCAAGGTCTTTTTCCCCTTCAAGTATTTAGCTTGGTCTGCCATATGAACAGCACCCTGTGAAATCAAGAACTTATTTAGTATCTTAGTTTACCCTCTCCTCTCCCCCACCCAACTTCCTTTGACAGTCATTATTATTATTTATATTTCTAAAAGATTTTCTTCTCTGCTATCTTACTTACTGCTCATTACACTACAGACACCTTAGGCAGTAGCAAACTGAAAGACTTGGATTTCTTCAATAGTTATATTTTAATTTCCATCATTACTATTTCCAAAGTAATTCCTTCAGTGAAATGTTGGGACTTTGCTGGTTGGTTATTCATAACGTTATCTGTCGAACAAAGCGGTAGAATTCTTTATGCACTCAGGACACAGTAGGACTGACTGAATCTCGAATTACGCAGCATTTGTGAAATCACAACAGAATAGTTATTTTAAGTAGGCCAATTCCAATCTTCATGTTGTTGAAAGGAGGTTTATTAATGAATTAAAATGTTCATTATATTAACTCCAATTAAAATTTTCCAAAGAATACTGCAAACATGGTATCAATTTGCTACCAAGGCCATTTCATCTTGATTGATTTTGGGATTTTTTTTTGCAATTCCATTTCAAACATGAAGGCAACCATTGAGCAATTACATCAAGGTGGTAAGCTAGCTCCGCATTGGCTTCACACCATCTGCACAAAACCTGCAGTTAATTCCTTCATCTACTCCTGATTCCTTTCAAGGTTTCACCTGCACTTAAATTTAGTTGGTGGCCAAAGAATGAGCTGGAAGTGGAACTCAAACCTGTAAGTTACACAATTCAAAGTAGATCTCAGCATCCAACAGGTTCTTGTAGTATAATGGCACCCTGGGGAACAGCTTCCTTCTTATTCCCAAATGAACGTTTGGTTTAGATTGCATCTTTTTGGTTTCTCAGGGAGTTTACACAATTAATTATTTTGCTGACAGGTTAGTTCATTACTACCCTGTGGCTGAGATATATTTTCTGTGCACACACTATAACAAGCAACAAAATAAATCATTAAAAGCACAAATTTTCTTTTAAAAAGATACAAATGAACATAGACAATTGCACGCCATAAATTGTATTTCTGGCGCCACTAATGTCATCCCTCTGTACACTGTCTGGAGACTGTCTGTCATCACTTTCAGACATGATTTGCAGCACCTGACATTGCTTGCCAAAAATTCCCGATCACCATATTCTATATATAGGAAGTCATAATGTAATAGCATGCATCATAATACAGAGAAGTAAGGTTAAGAGGTTTGCTGAGATATCAAAGGAGATAAATTTTACCTGACAAATGAGGGACAAGTTTAATCATCCATCATTTTTGAAGATGATTTTGAAGGAAATCAGCAGATGTAACTTTATTCCAAAATGCTGTTTCCATTTGTTTGTTAGTTGTGCAGAGCCATTTACCATATCAAATAGGTCATTCCTGGCTGCATTGTAATGTAGCAGAATAAATGGTTAGTCTCCTTTAAAAGTTTTCCAGTTATTGGTTAAGAGGAAACAATGCATCACCTTGTTTCTAACCTGTTCTCTGTTGAAAGTAAATTAATTCGAAACAAGTTGAGGCAAGGTTATGAATGACATGGACTAGCAGAAGTCTGCACTTCATGCAGTCATTTCTATTGAAATCACCCATGAAACAAAGGAAAAAAATTCAATTTACTCCATGGAAGTGCAACTCAACAAACACAGGACAAAACATTGAACAACTTCTGTTGGATCACTTCTTATACATTGGTTGAAGGTGAATTTCATGATCTGTCTCAGTTTCCGGCAAGTTCCGATGGGCCAATTTAAATTAAACTTAGTAGGAACATTCCTAACTTTCTACTATTGCTCTGGATTTCCAGCATCTGCAAGATCTCTTGTGTTTCTGGTGTTTGCCATGTCAGGTATCGGGTACATTTACTTAGGCTGCTCCGTAGATACTTATTTGACACTTATTTCCGTTTGATACATTTACTGTTAAAGAAAAGTTGACAGACAGGCAGACCATTCACAGTGATTTTTGCTCCT
The DNA here is from genome assembly GCF_030144855.1 of Hypanus sabinus. Taxonomy (NCBI): domain Eukaryota; kingdom Metazoa; phylum Chordata; class Chondrichthyes; order Myliobatiformes; family Dasyatidae; genus Hypanus; species Hypanus sabinus. Next base: position 38,754,656 of record NC_082716.1, on the reverse strand, counting down.
GTTGTACAGTGTTACCAGTTCCATATGTTTGGATGATATTCTTTCCAATTTTTCCCATTTTCGTTGTGTATCTAACCTGCTGTCAAAAGTGGTAGATGAAGTAGGAAATGCAAAAGTTCTGAAACTTATGTTTAGCCCTAATGTAACTGAATCTGGACAAAATTAAAATATAACATAGCTGTTCTGTTACCAAAATAAAACATCAAACATGATGTACAACAAAAGCATCTATTGTTGTGAGAGCCAGTACTAAATATGTGTAACCATGTCACCAGACCTTCCCATATCATGACATAGACAGCTTTACCCAGATGGAAACTAATCTCTGAATGTTCATGTTAGTTTTTAAATGTGTTATTTTTAATATTTAACCATCAGATGTTAAATGCCTGTTCATATTTGTTATCGGATTTACAAAGGTTGACTTTAAGAAAAAAATCTATTAAAATAAACTGGGTTCTCTTGTCATCTACACATAAAGTAGTGTTCATAATTTTGTGAATAGTTTTATTTTTGCTGATTTGTAACTGCTGTTCACTGTTGGCACTATCTGTTTTCAACTATAATTGTAGGCATTGTCTATTAGGAATTGAAGAATTAAATCCAGGACTGTCATAATGCTCACAGCTGGTTATGGTTAGTACTGCATGTGACTACTGAAGGACAAACCCACATAATTTTTAAAGCTCCTGACCCCAGCTTGCTAAACTGTGTGCCTTAGAGTTAAATAAAATGTAATACATAATGGATCAATTGGTAAAATAAATAAAAAGAAGTTTATTACAAGACAACTTGAAGGTCAACTTCATTGCAAACCCGCACTCCGTCCTGTTCAACAGTTATTTCCATCAACCCGCATTTCATTTCTAAAAACTAATTGTGAAGATTAAACCCACCACTTTGATCAGTAATTCCTAACCACTTAAAATACCCCAGGAGAGAAATTTGTCTTTTATTGCAACTGTGAAACTCTGCTAGTTGTACTCGCCCCAGCACCTTCAGTTCCTTGGGGGTAAGAGCTAAATCTGTGATGGTAATGACAACCAGTGGTAAGTACACATGTTTAGTGCTAGTAACTAAAGACAAATTTCTCACTTTCCATCAACCTCTCCTCAAGAATGTGGGAAGTTCTACCTCTTTAATCATATATCCTTTCCTTTCTTCTTTGGACTACAACATAAAAATAAACACCTTCCGATCCACAACACTCACCTCCAATCCTTTATCTCCCTCCCCTATCATTTATCATCCCTCTCAGCCTCCTCTTTAGCTTTCTCCTCCACTCACAACCTTTTTCTTCACAGCCTACTCAGTACCACTTCCTTCACTCAGCCATTCCTATCTGGTTCCTTTCCATCTCCACCACCTCTTTGTGCTCTCTCCTCAGAGGAAGGAGCAGGGGCAGGAATGGGGGGGGCAGCAGCTATGGTTATAGCTTTGACAAAGGAAAGCTAGCTGAGGTAGGGTGGTGTGAAGAAGAGGAAGGTAAGAAGGAGTGAAAAGGTAGTTCCTCAGCAGTGCAATGTATGTACAGGGGGGACATATTTGGGAAGGGAGACCAGAGGGCTGAGTGAAAGAGGAAATGAATGAAGTGGGACATGCCGAGAAGGAGAATGCATGAAGGAGGGGAGGAGAATGAAGCAGATGCTGAATGGGAGGTCATGGGAAGGAAGGGGGAGCAGAGTAGATTCAAAGAAAGTGAGACTAGGGATGCATGGTGACTAAGGAAGATAGTTATGGGACCTGAATGAAGGATGTGCAAGGGAAGGCAGCTAAGGAAGAAGATTTGTGCATTTATAACCATGTATATTCATATCTGCCTATGAACATGAACATGTGAGTGTGCCTGTGCATGTGTCCCTGCATGCATATCTGCCCCCATATCTGTCTGCTCCCATGTGTGTGTGTGCATGTGTGTAGATGTTTGTACACATATTCCAGTACATGCATATTTGCAGATCCTCACACTTAAACACGTACATTCCAAGCATCTTGGACCTCCTTGCCTTTGGACCAAGATCATGCTCTGTTCAGTCCATGATGTAACTGCTGTACAACAAAGAATTCATCCACAGGCAACTTCATCTTCTTATAGTTGGAGTGGGAACAATTCATCAATCCTGAAGGACTATCAAATGAAAGAAAATTGAAACATCTATTAGAAATCTAATTCACCTCTCACCTTATTTTATTTGCAATTTTAGACCCTAGTCCTAAGAATGCACACATTTACTGACAGAACTAGGAGACTTTTCCTTACCATTGAAAAAGCCATGCAAGAATCTCCTTCTGACTTTTCCTCCTGTTAAATATGAGGTGAAGAAGTGGTTCCTCTAAATCTGGTTAAAAGCAGAATTATGCCTTGAGGTACAGAATAGATACTGTATATTTAGCAATAATAGAAACAGTCACGTTAACGTGCTTAAAAAGGGAAGATTACCAGAAAAAACTGTGTTGTGTTTTATATCAAATTGAATTTCAATGTTTTTTCAGTATAGAGTTAAGATTAAAATAATAAGGCTGCTCTTGACATTCGAGGTGCTTTATTACACAAATTTTAGAGCTGGTTTCAGATTTACGGTGGGGAAAACATGAAAGAAGGTCCGCCCTGGGAGGCAGATGTTCCTGAAACTGCCAATAATTTAAAGGTTCAAGGAGAGTGCAAGTCAACTCAGGTTGCTCTCCCAAACATTTAGTCAGGAGATGTCAAGTAACAAGGAAGGAGCTGTAAGTTGCAAAAACAGACTGAAAATACAATTTTTTAAAATTAGATCATAGGATGTTCCATGTTGCAATCCAGTTTTGGAGTCTGAGCAATATTTCTAAACCAGCCGCAAACTGAATTTGAATTGTTTTAGCTCGTTGAAACATAAGTTTCTAACTCTCACGTGTTTACTCTTTCTATTCTTTAGCATATCTGGCAAAGCCCAGAAATCAACCCAGCTACATTAGTATAGTAAGTTTATGGATGCCACAAAAGTTGGTGGTGTTATGGACAGCAACAGAAGTTGCCCAAGGCTACTGCAGGAGATAGACCAGATGGAAAGTTGGGCAGAATACTGTCAGATGAAATTTAACCTCAAAAGTAAAAGGGAGTGCATTATTTGCCAGTCAGATAGTGACAGACACATATTGCAAATGGTACAACATTAGTGATTTTGGTAAACAAAGGGACCTTGGAGTCCAAGTACATTTCTCTCTGAAAGTGAAAGAAGCATATACTTCATAGGTTGAGGCATAAAATATAAAGGTCAGGCGTTGGAGCATTGAGTCCAGTTCTGCTTACCACACTATTTGAAGGATGTGGTTGCACTGCAGATTGCAGAGGAGGTTTGTCATGTTGTTGTCTGGATTGGACAGTTTAGTTTTGCAGAGAGTTTGGATAGGCTGGGATTGTTTTCCATGAAGTGAAGGAGGCAGAGGAATTTGATCAGTTGCAAGAAGCATATACTGCATATGGCAGAAAGTCAGAATCTTATCCTATGGTAGGTGTATCAAAAACAAATTGATTATATTTGAGGTTCTTCAGCACTCTAAAGCAGGTAATTAGTTCTTTGATTAATTCTCCATTTGTCCTGTCTGGCAGTAGAAGTGAGTAGACAGTGACAAGTGCAACTCCATCCCTTCCTATTTCAAACTGCAACAAACTTCTTATTAGATCTGTACATGAGAATTGACCTCGTATCTGAAACATATGTGGACATCAGCTGCTTCCACAGGGACCTTGTAGTTAAGGCCTCATGTATTTAAAACCCAAGGCCCCATTCGGGATTGCCTCAGCCCCAAGAAACAAGCAGTTTTTTTACCCTTGAAACCTGCGCTTTGATCCTTCTCTTTAAAATTGCTTTGGGACTTACCTCAAGCCAGATCTTTAATATAAAATTGTTTTGAACACCCAAAAGACAAGATTCTTCATTTCAATTTTTTTTAAGTTTTTTCTTTTCGCCATACTGATTTCAAAACAATTAAGCCAAAGTGATACTGAATTATCAAGACTGATATGCTAACAATATCATAATGTTAAAAGATCTTGTAGTAAGTATTTCCAATTTATGGAGAATGAAAGTGAAACCCTTCTTTCCTCTTACCAACATTTAACATTTATTTAGTATGTCTTTCTGCACAGGAACATCATAACCAAGCAAGAAAGAGCAGCAGTGGGCCAAACTGCCCATTGTACACAAAAATCACATCAATGTAAAGTTGGCCACTTTACATCAAATCTTTATTTTTGTCCCAATCTCAAAAATTCTTGATCACTGACTCTATTGATTCAAAAACTTTTCAGCCTTGAGTAAACTCAGTGACTGACCATCCACACGCATGGGATGAAAATACATAAGATTCCCAATGGTCTGAGAAATAAATTTCTTATTTCAGACTAAAATGGAAAATCTCTTTCTTTTGGATTAGGGCATCCGTATGGAAGGAGCATCATTACATCTACCTTGTCATTTGCACATTGGTGACAAGTAGATGTTGTAAGAACAGTCAGAACCTTCAGAAACTTCAGAACCCTGTGCACACACTCAAGTGAATTAAATCGATAAACAGCACTACATCTTAAGTAGTAAGCTCTACAACTTAAGTAGTTCAAGCAATATAGTTTCTTTATTATAGAGAAATTCACACATCTACCCATGCACAAACATAAATATAAGCTCAAAAATCTGTATATTTTATGAGTTCTTGACAGAAAGCAATTGGCCCAAGTTCTAAATATGAAGCTGCCTGTACCATCACCACTTCACAGAGTAGAACAGTTGAACATAAGAGTATAAAATGTACGTTATTGGGCCCCTGTCGATTTGTCAGGAAGGAAACAGTAAGCAGAGCAGTTATCCTCCTGCAGACATCTATCAGCCGTCCTATTCCTTTATAAAGGGCAGCCAGTGGTTTCATGGACAATCCAGACTCTTCAACAGTCCTGTCAAACACAGATAACAAATCCATTTGTTACTAGGAACCATTTCCAAATTTATTTGTAATTACAAAAGTGGTAACATCTGTTTCTCAGCAAATAGCAGCATTTGTCTCGTGGATCAACTTGAAATGGAACACTTATTATTTCTAACTTCCCACTCTCTCCAGTAAAATTGAATGAGAGTTCAATAAAAATTAAGACAAGAGACTATCACTCTCCAAGGTAGGCCAATACAATGTGTCCTTTTGGCACACTAGAGGGAGAAGCCTCTGAGAATGCAAACCATGAGGCAGAAGTGTGCACATTTAAACGTGACTAGTTTTGCATGTGCACTTTAACCTATTAAACATTTACACTGTATTGCTTGCATTTAATATTTGGACAGCGGGAGGAGCCAGTATAATTGGTGGTCCTTAGCAAACAACATGCAACCTCCCTGTTTTAACTGACAATCACAAGAACAGGTGTACAATTCTGAAATTAGTGATGTGTTCCTATGTATTTAAAGTTCTGTGTAAATAATTAGAATCTTACCTCTTCTCTAAACACAAGTCAGCCACCAGTGTTTAGTTTGCCCAAAAGCTGCCAGCAAGGTTTAAAGAGCAAGTGTTAAGATGATTAATAATGCTTACATCCAAAGATATCTTACAGCTTATGCTCTGAAGAAGGGTCCCAGCACAAAATGTTGGCTGTTTGTTCATTTTCATGGCTGTTGCCTGACCTGCTGAGTTCCTTCTGCAGTTTACACACGTTGCTTTGGATTTCCAGCATCTGCAGAATCTCTCATGTTTATATCCAAAGGCAGTTTTAATGAAAGATGTTATGATATCAGCTCATTGCCATCTTAACACTAATTTGAGCCAAGTTCTTGGTGGTAGGTCTGTATAGACTGAAAACAGATACAAATCCCACCTATTTAGCTCCCTTAAAGTGATTTAGTTTTATTCATGTTAAACTTAGGGAATAGCATAAAAGCCTCAACAAAACTTGCAATTAAATTGTTTATCATATCGCATTATTTTAAATAGAGACTATTGCAGTATAGGAAAGTTTTTGAATCTTTTATTTTAAACCTTTATAATTTCAAGATCACTGCTTTATTAAACAGATCAAAAATTGCATTAGAACCACAGAAGAGGAATAGTTCATAGACTGTTCAGAATCCTGATAGCAGAGGGAGGAAAGCTGATTATAAAACATTGAGTGTGCATCTTTAGGCTCTTGTACTTCCTCCCTGATGAGAATAATGAGAAGGCATGTCCTGGGTGATTATGGTGCTTAATGCCTTTTAAAGATATCCTCGGTGGTAGGGGGAGAGGGGAGGGACTTGTCCCATGTTTTGAGACTACAACCCACAGCAGCCTGTAACAATCATTGGCATTGGAACCTCCATGCAACCAATCAGAATGATCTCCATAGTACACCAGTAGAAACTTACTAGAATCTTCCATTACTTATCAAATCTCCTCACACTCTTAATGAAGTAGAGCTGCTGGTGTGCCTTCTTCATGATTGTAACAATATATTGGGCCCAGGGCAGATCTTCTGAGATGTTGAAGCCCAGGAACTTGAAGCTGCTCACCCTTTCCACTCCGGACCCCTCAATAAGAGCTGGTGTGTGTTCTTCAGAGTTCCCCTTCCTGAACTTCACAATCAATTTCTTGGTCTTACAGTTGCTGAATCAACCAGTCAATTTTCTAACCAAAACACACAAAATGCTGGCAGAACTCAGCAGCTCAGGGTATGGAAATGAACAAGCAGTTGACATTTCAGGCTGACGCCCTTCTTCAGGGTTGAAACAGAAGGGAAAAACACCAGAATAAAAAGGTGGGGGAGAGGAAGGACACTAGCTAGAAGGTGATAGGTGAAGCCAGGTGGGTGGAAAGGTAAAGGACTGGAGAAGAAGGAATCTGATAGGAGAGGAGAGTGCACTATAGGAGAAAGGGAAGGAGGAGGGGACCCGAGGGAAGTGATAGGCAGCTGAGAGGAGGTAAAAGGCCAGAGTGGGAAATAGAAGAAGAGGGGAAAAGGAGGGAAATTTTTTTTACCGGAAGAAAAAGTCAATATTCGTGCGATCAGGCTGAAGTCTACCCAGATGGAATATAAGGTTTTGGCCTCAGCTTGGCACAAGAGGAGGCCATGGACAACATGTCTGAACAGGAATGGGAATCGGAAAATGTTTGGCTTTCAGTAGATGAAGCAGAGGTGCTCAGTAATTTCCCCCAGTTTCCGAAGGGTCTCACCAATGTGGAGGATGCCACATCAGGAGCACTGGACACAATAGATGACCCTGGCAGATTCACAAGTGAAGTATTGCCTCACCTGGAAGAGCTGCTTGGGGCCGTGAATGGAGGTGAGAGAGTGGGTGAACGGGCAGGGGTAGTATTCCTGCTGCTTGCAGGAATTAGTGTCAGGAGGCAGAGTAGCTGGAAGAGACGAATAGACAGTGAAATCACAGTGGGAGTGATCCCTGCGGAAAGCAGTGGGGGTGCTGTGGGAAAGGTAAAGATATATTTGGTGGTAGAATCTCTTTGGAGATTGCAGAAATTACAAAGGGTGATGTGTTCTATGCAGAGGCCAAACGGGTGTTAGGTAAGGAAAAAGGGAACTCTCACTGTTTAGGTGGCAAGAAGATGGGGGAAGGGTGTTTGGGAAATGGAGGAGATGCAGGTAAGGGCAGTATCAATAGCGGTGGAAGGGAAATCCTGTTCTTTGAAGAAGGACACCTCTGATGTCCTGGAAAGGAAGCCTGCATCCTGGGAACAGTTACAGTGGAAGCAAAGAAACTGAGAAAAGGGAATAGCATTTTTACTGGAGACAGGGTGGGAAGAACTATAGTCAAGAAAATCATAGTAACCAGTAGTTTTATAAAAGATGTTGGTTAACAGTTTGTCTCCAGAGATGGAGACAGAGAGATTGAGAAAAGTGAGGGCGATGTCAGAAGTAGACCAAGAGAATTTAAGGATAGAGTGGAAGATAGAGGCAAAGTTGATGAAATTGACGTGCTAAGCATGGGTGCATGAAGCAGTACCAATGCAGTCATCCATGTAGTGGAGGAAGAGTTGAGAAGTATTACCGGGGAAGGCTTCAAACATAAACTGTTCTATTTAGCCAAGAAGGAGGCAGGCATAACTGGAGCTTATGTGGGTGCCCATGACTACCCTTCGAGTCTGGAGAATGTGGGAGGAGCAAAAGAAAAAATTGTTTCCTCCAATTCAATGAGCCAACACCCTCCTATTAGGAACTTTATAAATGTTTTATTGAATCCTATACAAATAACCATAGTGGTTAATATCAATTCTAATATAATAATATTATATAAACCATAATAACCATATTTGAGTCAGTAACTCCATAATATTGAATCAGCTTTGTAACTGATCAACTACCTTTCATAAATCTATCATGACTCATTCTGATTAGGTGGAAGCATTCACTCACTCTAACCTTAATTACAGGGTCTAATAATTTTCCCATGACAGATGTTAACTATTAGGACTAGAAGCCAGTGATTGACTCCTCAGTTTTCTTAAATGGCATCGTGTATATAATTTCTCAGTCTAAGGGAACTGGTTCCTTAACTGAGAAAACTTCAATAGTTGAAAGTGATGGTCTTTCCTTCATTCAAATCCTTGAATGGAAGAATTAATTTTCAATCTTTTTTTATTGATTTAAAAAAATAAGGATAAATACAAATCAGAGGAGAGGTTATATCAAATACATATTTCAATAAAAGTACAAACAAAGAAAGGAATATACACTGTCAAAATCATGTATAATATAATATTGAGCTAATATATAAAAGGAACCACAACTCCTCTTAACAATTCATAAAAAAAGACTCAAAATTTCTATTATTGAGAAGGGAAAAAAAACACTAAACTGAATGGAAGAATTCAAAGCCTGAGGATTTGTCACACTTTAATATCATTTTTTCCATTAATTTTTTCATAAATTAAGTAAAGTTAAAATTTAAGTTTATCTACAGTAATTTCAGTGGTTTTCACCTCCTAATCCAACATTAAATAATCCTTGGGTTGTATTGACATTCAGTCCTTCTTCTTTATGTAATCTGTAGTGCAACGTCACCATTCAATTTATCCACAAAGTCATTATTTTCATTTACAATACTACCATTGTCAGCTTTCAATTGACCCTAATATATCTTTCAGTTATATAATTGTTGAAAAATGTGTTTATTGAAATGTCATTTACAAGTTTTCTTTCATATTCTCTGTAACTCATTGTTATATATTTTGTAATCTTGTGTTTTTTTGTTTCTAAGTTGGCAAGACCTGGTTTTACATCTTTATATGCATTTCTTTTTAGTTTTATGTTGTTCTTTATTCTATAGCCATCAGTGGCTCTGATTATTTTTCACTAATTGAGTTCTTGCTCCACAGGGGTATAACTGGTTCTGTATCACATTAAATTTTCCTTTTTTAACACCTTTCATTGTCCAGTTTTTTTGTCAATAAACAGATTTACCCTGTTTATTCTGGATGTTGAAGTCAGCTTTTGCTGGAACCTTCAGAAGATTTATTTCAAATGGCATAAAGTTGATAACACTCCAGAGGAAAAATGGCATTTTGAGTAAATTAAGACAGAATGGAAAAGTTTGCAAACATTCCTCCCAAATTTCCCAAATTAAGTGCAGGAAGAATTGTGACAGAAGAAAGTTAAAACACCCAATTACATCATTGTACTAATAATCACACTAATTTATCTCTATTAGGCAGAAATTATATCATTCGTGATTCCTTGACACCTGTAAAACAAACTGCATAATCCAGAATAATGCTGATCAGAAAGATGACTAATGACAATCGTGTTCAGAATAAGGTCTGGAATTTTTGTGGAAATGATATTAACCCCAAAACATTGGAACTTCTAACTGTAGAACCATTCAAAGCAAAGGCAAAATGGAAAGAATCATGTAAATTGATGGCCAAATGCAATAGTTGCAGCAAATAAATAACCCAACTGAATGAGTAAATAATTTTAAAATGAAGCAAATATTAAAACAAAGTTACATTTATTTACTCTATTTCAAGAAACCAGAAAAGAAGCAGAAAATTAGAGAAGTAATTAGCAGTAATTACTACTAAGCATGTTGTTTGAGAATTGTAACTGTCATTCTAAAGGGTTTAGCCAAAGGATAAAATAGGAAGGTATTTGCCTTGAATGTTTCTTATTTAATTTTTTCGTTTTCTTTATAATGCAGAATTATAACATTTTAATTTACCAAGTGCATGTTTATTTGTTTTAAACCATTATGAATATTGGCTAGTCCTCTTGTAATTTTATTAATGTCTTGAACTGTTTGACTCATTCACAAGAAACATAAGAAATAGGAGCAGGAGTAGGTCATCTGGCCCATCGAGCCTGCTCCGCCATTCAATAAGATCATGGCTGATCTGGCCATGGACTCATCTCCACCTGCCTGCCTTTTCCCCATAACCCTTAATTCCCCTACTATGTAAAAATCTATCCAATCTTGTCTTAAATATATTTCCAGAGGTAGCCTCCACTGCTTCATTGGGCAGACAAGATACATGATCTGTACAATCTGTTCAAGAATCACCTGTAATATCAGTCCAATTTGCAATGAGAACCTTATCTGCTATTTAATCCCAGTGCCAGAAAGTATAAAGCGACCAACACAAAAATATAGCCTCAAAAGAATGAAGAGAAGATGGTGCATGGTTAAATAGTGAAATTGTCTTATAGCAGCATTGGACAAGCAATTAAGCTTTTAGTACCATTGATCTGGAGTGATAGGAATGAGAAACAAGAGGTAAAACAGCCTTCTAGTTGCACTTTGGATGGCTTAGAATCTAAGAATATATGAAAATAGGTGTGGGAATAGGCCTCTCAGCCCCTTAAGCTTGTCCCACCAACCCATATGATCATGGCTGTTCTGCCCCATGTGTCACCACCTCTTCTACACCAGTTCCTCATTGCTCTCAATTCCTAGACCTTAAGAAAAATATCTACTTCCTCCTTAAATACCCCCAATACTTTCCTCCACAACCCTCTCATGGAGTGACGTCCATCAATTCACCATTCTCTTCCAAAAGGAATGGAATTTTTTGGCTTCTATTTCTTTGAAGAATTCTTCTTCAGTACTTTATAATATTAGAATAAAATTGTGCTGTTCCAAAATAACACGTGTATCTTTCAGAGACAGAAATATAAAATATGGCATATTTTCTTGCAATTAATAAACATTTAAGTTTAATAGTGAAACATTTAATAGCTTATAGCCTGGAGCAGAGCGCACAGGACCATATGGAACGTTGGGACAGACTTGAGGGGTTGAGTTGCCTATTCATGCTCCTATGTCACTCAAAAATGAACAGTGCAACAATTCATATCTTGACTGAGGATACAGAGTCACATTTGGGAAATAGATCTTGCCAAGATTAACCATTGCCCAGAATCCATATGTCGAACCAGCTAGCTCAAGAAAGCCACTATAATGATGCAGTATTCAGACGTAAGATTCTATACTTTTCCACATTTGAGTCAAGTAAGCCCTTCATTCTTTTTCATTAGTGCTTTCCAGAGCTGGCTTTCACCTTCAGGTAATGCCTAACTAGTCAACGTCATGTAACCTTTGTGAGCATATATGATAATATATAAGCTATGGTGTGAACTTAATTGACATAAACATGAATGAAAAACACAATGTTCCCCTTTTTGTTTGTCTCCCAGCTTTCTGCTGAAGAGTAAAACTGATCTGTCTTTTTCAAAACTTCCGTGTAACTCAATAGTTCACATGGTGAAAGAGAGTGATACTTAAAGTGCTGCATCAACAGACAAGAATATCTCAGCAAGCAGTTCCTTCTAAAGGTCACAGCAGGAAAAGAATAAAATATCAATAACAGTAGTCAAACCCATTCTCCTTTGTCAGTGTTATTTGTCTACATGGTTCCAGCCCAAGGGCATTTTAAATAATTATTCAAAAATTTGCAGCCGATAGAGAGCCCCCAAACTTAATGCTGACCTCCAAAGAAAGTTTTTGTTCCCAAAATAATTTTACACCCTGTAGCCTGCTTCTTCCATCTTAGAGTAATTCTGTATACTGTAATGGCCATCTGTGTTGTAATAAACCTGAGTTTGAGCCTGAATAGGCTCACTCACAAAGCAATGATAAAAACATTAACTATTGACTACACCACAGTTCCTGACTGAGCTACCTGCCAAAGCTAAAAGAAAGCTGTGAATGTTCTTGACTCCCAATGTATTCAAAAACCATCCAAGCAATTACATTTTAACTTCTTAAATTAAATAACTATGAAGGCTAAAACATTCAAATAATTTCAAAATAACTAACTGTAAACTTAGTTTCACAAAGCCGTTCCTCTCCGCTGAAATAAAAGGAGAACCTGTCCCTGCAGATTGTTTGAATGAAATTCCTGCTGTAAGTGGTGGGACATTTGGGTTCTTTTGCAGAACTCCACAAGGCTTTCAGCAATGGAATACACTTGGAAAATAAACATGAGCAGTTGCCCACAACTTCTGGACTTCAGCATTCACAGAGAAATCCCAAAGATGCTGATAGTTATGTAGAGGAAATGTTGGCAGTTACCCAGAGAAGTGCAGACATTTCCCTGCACAATCACGACCATTAACTTTCTACATTAATGAAAATCATGCGGGGTATAGGACCCACAGTCAATCCTCCCGCCCCCAATTCTGACTGCCGAGGGAAGTTAAAATCTATTTCAATAAGTCTTCTCAGACTATAAGGTAAATGCTTATCTTTGTTTCTTAGGCAGAGTATCACCCGAGCATGGCCCAAAGAATTGAACATCAGGTAAGAAGCATTGCACATTGCTGACACTTAAATGAATTGGCCATAATACCATATGACATAGGAGAAGAATTAGGGCATTTGGCCCATCGAGTCAGCTCTGTCATTCCATCATGGATGATTTATTATCCCTCTCAACCCCATTCTTCTGCCTTCTCCCTATAACCTTGCTAACCTAGAACCTATTAACCAATGACATGGTCTCCACAGCCACCTGTGGCAATGAATTCCACAAATTCACCACCCTTTGGGTCAAGAAATTCCTCCTTATCGCTGTAACAAAATCCAATTTCCCTCGGGATCAGTGAAGTATGTCTGTCTGTCTGTCTGTAAAGGAACATCCTTGTTTCCTGAAGCTGTGAATTGAAGGATCTAATGTGATCTGCCTGAGCAATAATCAGCAGCCAATTCATCAAAATTGCAATTTTCACATACTTCCACATCTTCTATTGTCAAATCTATTTCTTCTCACAACTAATTCAGACCTTAACTTCTCAGAAAGAGCTGAGAATATTCACTTAATGAACCACAAACATATTTCTTAACCCTTGCCTGCTGCTGTTGAAATACATAGAACAATGCACTATAGCCACAAGTTTATGACAGCGCCATGTTAGAGTCATAAAGGCATACTGTTCAGAAACAAAACTTTCACCCTAATTACTTCTTACCAACCTAGTGCCCATCCACACCAGTCCTGTTGGTCCACACTTGGCCTGCATCCTAAACATGTCCTATCCACATGTACGATCCAAATTGTCTTTTTAAAGTTGTTAGTATACCCTTCTCAACCATTCCCTTGGGCAGCTCATTCCATAACATCTTCTGAGAAAAATGTTTGCCCCTCAAGCTCCAATTAAAATTTCCCCCACCCATTCTTGATTCCCCAACTCCCCACTGAGTGTGTTCACCCATCTGTGCCTCTCCTGATTTTATATACCTCTATAAGATCACCTCAGTCTCATTCACTCCAAGGTAAGAAGTGCAATAAGGATGAATTCCTGATCTCAGTCCAGCTCATTGTGGTTCTTACACTCTATTTATCTACCTGCACGGCATTTTACGTGTAACTAATTGTAACATTACATTCTATATTCTGTTTTTATTTTTTTCTTTGTATTATTTGTGGTTGGAATTTCTGTATGGATAGCTTGCAAAATAAAGTTTTTCACTGTATGCCCATCCAATACTGAACCAATTATCAATTAGCAGTCGGTCTATCTTTTCCAAACATGTTTATTCAGTTACATATGAATAGCTTGTTTCCCTGCCTTCTACATTATTTCTACAGGTGCTCAAATTTCTGTACTTTTTTTTTTACAAATAGTCTTATTACAAACAATAACTTTGACCTGAGTCTCTTTAGAGCTATCAAAATAAGTGTCTCCTTTTTTTCTTAATATCAAAACATTAAATAGACCAGCAAAATCAGTAGCTTTTAACTTGGAAGAGGCAGCTCTGGTGAGATAATAGGCAAAAGAGAAGCTAGATTTGATAAGTTTTCAAGAGAAACTGATGTATGGTCATGATCACTATTTCATGCCATGTTAATAGCAGCATGTTCTGGTAGCAATCTTCCTTAGCACCACCACTAAAACCAAGAAAGTTGAGCGACAAGAAAGCTGGTAAAGCCAACTTCTTTGTCTAATTTCCAATTTGTTACATTCTGGAAGTTAATGATACTGAAACATGCGGGATATGCACTATGGATATGAGTTCATTTGTAAAAGGGCAGATCATATCTCAACCAATTGGACTGAAATTTTTACCTTTTTGATGAAGGTAAAGCAGTGAATGTTTTATACAGGTGTTTGATATGGTCCCTCAAAATAGTCGTAGAGGAGTGATTTTGTAACAGGAGATCTGTAACCAGTATTGTTCCACAAAAATCAATACCGTTATAATATATGTTAAGGATTTGGATGAAAATGTAAGTGACTTGATTGGTAAGTTTGCAATGACACAAAAATTATTGGAACTGTGAATAATGAGGAAGATTGTGAAAGAATACAGCAGAATACAAATCATTTGGGAATTTGGGTAGACAAGTGACATGGGGAGTTTAATCTGGGCAGGTGTGAACTGTTGCATCTTGTGAAGTCAATGCAAGAAGAAGGAATAAAATAAATTGCAGGACATAGGACCATTGATACTTAATGTGCATGTCCATCACTAATGTGGTAACACATGTGGAATTGAAAGTAAAGAATGTATATGCCATGCCTGTCTTCATCAGTTTAAGTTGTTGAGTACGAAAGGTGGATAGTCTGTAAGGGAGTCGTTTACTCTGGAGTGTCAGATTGAAGGCATAGACAGAGTAGAGAGACTGAGTCTTTTTTCCCCTACAGAGTGGAAATGTCAAAAATAAGAGGGCACAAGTTTAAGGTAAGAGAGTTAATGCTTAAAGGAAATTTGTGAGGCAGTTTTTTTTTCCTCTACGGAGTGACAGAGGCCAGGAACACTCTGCAGACATGATATCAACTTTTAGAGACAGATGCACGAACAAGCAGGAAAAGAGGAATACAGACCATGTGCAGACAGATGGATTTTGTTTAACTTGGAATAAGGATTGCTGCAGTCATAGTGGGCCAAAGGGCCTGTATGCTCTATGCTCAGAGTAATTATTTCATTTTTGTTTAAATTTCAGTCTTATTCAATAAAGTCAAAAATGTCATTTTAAATGAGAAGTATCATGTGGATTCCATCTGGCTTCACAAGTCACCCTGAAATGAGTTACTAAGGTACACCGCATGCTCCCAAATGAATGGAACATTGATATATCAGTACTGGTACTTACAGTGAGAGATTATCTCAATGTATTTGTTCCATGAATTTGAGGAGGAGTTGATAGCTCACTAATGCCTTGCATCATATTTTAACAAGAGACGTCTGAGTTTATATAGCTTTGAAAAATTAAGCAACAACATAGCACTAATATAGACTCAAATCTACAGTGTCTTAGTTCACATTTCAATAGATATCACCAGCAGCAGACAAGACTTGAGGAATATATGTGTCCTTTATTAAATGAAAATGTTCTTTGAAATATTATTTGTAAATCTGAACCAAACTATTTCCCAAAATAAAGAAGCAAGCTTCGAAGAAAAAGAAGAGTATTTATGCATGATGGCTATTCT
The DNA here is from genome assembly GCF_030144855.1 of Hypanus sabinus. NCBI lineage: Eukaryota > Metazoa > Chordata > Chondrichthyes > Myliobatiformes > Dasyatidae > Hypanus > Hypanus sabinus. Next base: position 38,738,776 of record NC_082716.1, on the reverse strand, counting down.
TTTCTAATATCTTGGTAAATCGGTTTATTAATGTCACGTGTGCTGAGATACAGTCAAAAATTTGTCTTGCATAGTTAAGTACATTATAACAATGGATTAAAATAGTACAAGATAAAATAATATTGGAGTGCAGAATAAATTAACACACACAAAATGCAGGAAGAACTTGGCAGGGCAAGCAGCATCCATAGAAATGAGTAAACAGTCGTCGTTTCAGGCCAAGACCCTTCATCAAGGCTGACCAGTCCTGATGAAAGGTCTCACCCAGAAACTTTGACTGCTTATTCATTTCCATAGATGGTGCCTGACCTGCTGAGTTCCTCCAACATTTTGTGTGCATTGCTTTGGATTTCCAACAGCTACAGATTTTCTCATGTTTGTGCAGAATAAAGTGTTGGTTACAGAGAAAGCGGCGTGCAATTAGACATTTATTTATTCATAGCAAAAAAACAACAAACAATTACTCAAATAAATGAATAACAAGCAATCAGCAGAAAAAAGGAAAATAATAAGTAAACCATGATTTGAAAAGATCTTGAAATTATTTATTAAGCTGTTAAAATACATTCAAAAACAGACAATGGAATAAAATAGGACTGTGAAAGATCACAATACCTTTACTGTGCAGCTATCTTGTATTGTCATGCAGGGGTTTTCAGAATTCAAGTTACAGGAGTTTCACATTACAGTCTTGAAACTAGAAGTGATTGTATCGACAGTGGACTGGACAGTGATGCTCCATTATGGAATTGTAATAAATTATTACAGCCACTTAAGCTAATCTGTAAAATTATTATTGAGGCACAGGACTGCTAATATTAACAAGCCTTAAAAACTATCAGTTTGGAAAGGTGATTAAGACTCATACAAAGTCAACGCTTTCGAACCAGGGAATTGCTGCATGTTCTGCACTGTTCATTTTATGATGATCGCTGAGCTAGTTGGTGGTTGGTTTGTGGTGTAATTGTTTCCAACTTGATTGGATTGTGTGGCTGTTGATAATATAGAACTACATTCCTGAGACCATACATACTCTGATTGTGTAAGGTCATCATTGCTTTCTTCCTTTGTTTCACCAGCATGATTTAGTTCACTGACCACTTCCATTCTATGTACAAATTTACCCATATGGAGAGGAAGGATGCTTATGTGAGAAAGCTGTTCTTGGACTACAGTCCTGCATTCAATACCTTAGCTCCATCCAGGCTCGACAAGAAGCTCAGAGATCTCGGCTTTGACCCTACCTTGTGCAGCTGGATCCTGGACTTCCTGTCAGATTGCCAGCAGGTTGTAGGGGTGGGCTCCCTCACTTCCAACCCTCTGACTCTCAATACAGGAGCCCCTCAGGGCTGCGTACTGAGTCCCCTCCTTTACTTCCTGTATGCCCATGACTGTATTGCCACCCACAGCTCTAATCTGGTAATTAAGTGTGATGACAACACTACATTGATTGGCCTTTTCTCAAAAAATATTTAGGTGGCCTACAGGGAAGAAGTCCCTCAGACACAGTGATGTCAAGAAAACAACCTCTCCCTCAATGTCGCAAAAACAAAGGATTTGGTTGTGGAATGGAAATAGGCTAAACCCTATTGACATCTATGGATCTGGGTTAAGAGGGTAAACAGCTTTAAGTTCTTTGGCATCTACTTCACCGAGGACTTCACATGGTCTGTACACACCAGCGGTGTGGTGAAAAGGGCACCATAGCGCCTCTTTCACCTCAGATGGTTGAGGAAATTTGGCATGGCCCCAAACCCTAAGAAATTTCTATAGGGGCACAATTGAGAGCATCCTGACTGGCTGCATCACTGCCTGGTATGGGAACTGTACCTCCCTTAATCGCAGGACTCTGCAGAGAGTGATGCAGACAGCCCAGCATATCTGTAGTTGTGAACTTCCCATGATTCAGGACATTTACAAAGACAGGCGTGTGAAAAGGGCCCATAGGATAATTGGGGACCCAAGTCATCCCAACCACAATCTATTCCAGCTGCTACCATCCAGGAAACGTTACCACAGTGTAAAAGCCAAGACCAACAGCCTCTGGGACAGCTTCTTTCACTCAGCCATCAGACTGATAAACTCACGCTGCTTTGAGTATATTACATTGACTGTTCTATTTATTATAAATTATTATAAATTACGATGATTACACTTTGCACATTGAGATGGAGGCGTAACGTAAAGATTTTTACTCTTTGTGTATGTGAAGGATGTAAGAAATAAAGTCAATTTGATTCAATGAAAAACGATGAGCATTTCCTGATGACTCTGATGATGAGTACAGAGACACTACATATTCTGGTGTTTAATCACAATGGTTTATGATCTATATAAATTACCAGCATGTTAAAGCCAACAGGAAACTTGCTGAGTTTATTGATGACAGTAAATGACAGTAGCACATAGGGCTAATTATTTACAGATGTATTTAGATCCACTGTGAGATTGAACAGTCAAATGAGAAGTTCAAATTAATGTTTGAATGCAAAGCCGAAATCATGACATATATAAAAAAAAAGAAATTACATTTGCGATTTTCCAGTCTAATGGAATATTCCCCAAATAAAGGAAATATTGGGGAATTAAACACAACACCACCTATAACATTAGTGTCTTCTTTAACAAACCGGGAATAACATACAGTACTCATGGATTTATAAATCCACAGCTCCAATAAATTGCTCAGTACCACTATCTTGATTATTATAAATTTTTTGCATTCCAATTCATGATTTACAGCTTTGCTGGGATGTTATATTTTCTGTAGTGAACAGCCTGACTACTATCTATGATCATCGCTTTCTCTTGCCCACACTACAAGAGAGTATGTGGATCCCGGATCAACCTCTACAGCCATCTGAGGACCCACCAATAGCTAATCCCTTAGGAGAATGTCCTACTCAACTCAAGCGATCACACTACCACCAGATCTTCTGTGGTGAAGCCTGACGCAAAATACTTGTTTAGTTCACTTGTCAACACACACAAAATACTGGGGGGACTCAACAGGTCAGGCGGTATATATGGAGGGGAATGAATAGTCACTGTTTCAGACCGAGACCCTTCATCAGGATTGGAAAGGAAAAGGGCAGAAGGCAGGAGTGGGGTGAAGAGCTCAAGTTGGCAGGTGATAGGTGAATCCGGGTGATGGGGAAAGGTGGGAGGGTGGAGAGGAATGAAACGTGAATGATATGAGAAGCTGGGAGTTAAAGGTGGAAGGGGCAAAGGGCTGGAGGAGGCAAATAAGAAATTTGATAGAAGAGAACAGTGGACATTGGAATATAGGGAAGGACGTGGGGATTCAGAGAGAGGAAGGTGAAAGTGTTGGGCAGGTTGTTAGGTTGAGGGAGGGGAAAGAGAAGGGGTAAAGGGGCCAGAGGAATAAGGGAAAACAAGGGATGGGAAACAGAAATTAGGAAAATCCTAGTTCCTCCAGTCTGTGTCTGGTCACAATTTGGCAGCAGAGGAAACCATTGACAGACATGCCGGTGTGGAAATAGGAAGTGGAATTAATATGGCTGACCATGGATAGACCCTGGTTGTTGTGGGGAACAGAGCAAAGATGCTTGGCAACATGAAGCTATAGCTGTATCAGGTCTCACTGATGTAAAGGAGGTTCACCAAGAGCACTGGATGTAATAAATTACACCCATGGAGATGCATGTGAAATACCGCCTGATATGGAAGGACTGTTTAGGGCCCTGAATGGCGAGAGGGAGGAGGTGTAACACTTAACACAGTTGCAGAGATAATTGCCCCTTCTCTTTCCTCTATCCTGCCCTCATATCATCTGCCATCATCTTTTCCTTCATCAGGTTCCACACTTTCTTCCCTTTATTCCATGGTCTATTATCCTCTCCTATCAGATTTCTTCTTCTTCCATCCTTTGCCTCTTCCAACTCCCAACATCTCACGTCACTTTCTGTTAGCCTCCTTCCCTACCTCCTGCTTCCCCTTCTCACCTGAATTTACCTACCACATGTCAGCTAGTGTTTTCCCCCCTCCCCTCCACCCACTCTTTTATTCTCACTTCTATGTTTCCAGTCCTGATGAAGGGTTTTGGCCTGGAACATTGACTGTTCATTTCCCTCAATTGATGCCACTTGACCTGCTGGGATCCTCCAGCATTTTGTGTGAGTTGCCTGGATTTCCAGCATCTGCAGCATCTCTTGTGTCTCTGTAATTGATCCGCCAGCTCCTTGCTAACCATTGTTAATTACTCAAAATCACTTCCTGTGTTCACAGTTCTTATTTTTTATATTTATTTCTGGATAGCAGTATCTTATACTAAAAATTTTCATTCATTATTAATCTTCTAGCCATTCATTGTTTTCAATTATATTCTGTCCAATCAGTTTTGGCATGCTGATGACGTTTTCCATCACTTTCATCAATGACAACATCAGGTGGCACTTACAGTAGCCAGTGAATATACCAGTCTGTTTGGGTTGTGCTAGTGTTGAGAATGTAGAATTATAGGAGGAAAGAGCATCTAGGCTTTTTAACCATGAAACACAGGAGTGTGAGGAAAGAGTTAAGAAGGATAAAATTATGAGGAGAAAAAGATGAGCTGAATTGGAAGGATGTAGTTCCCTAAGTAGAGAATTCCATATAGAAACATAGACTTTAAATGATTATTGTGATGTTAATTATAGAATCTGAGGGGATTTGTTGAGAATATGGAGAGAATTTTAAAAATGCAATCCTTGCGAGATGGGAGTAAATGCATTGGTTTAGATTTGTTGGACCAAAAGGCTCATTTCTATGCTCTACAACTCTGTGGTTCTATGACTTCAGGAAATGCTCACTCAAAGATTCAAAAAGTGGTGAGGTCTGGAACTATCTAAAGTGATGATGGAGGCAGAAAAACTCATTACATTTTTAAAGTTCCTCAATTATCATTTCAAGAGTCATCACTTGTAGGGCTACAGAGGAAGACCTGGAAAGTAGGATTACCAATGTCCATTCAGTCAATGTGGGCCCAACAAGGTGAATACACACCTGTGTCATATATTTCTATGATTCTATGAACTTTTAGAATATCCGTTACAATTTTTACAAATCTGTTTACAAATTATGAAAGAAAAATGAGTTCAACAATATTAGCTATGCTTGGCCTAGTTCCTAGATGGTGAAAGTCCTTACTTATCAAAAAGACAGAAGTTCTGTTCAATCTGACATATTCGCCCAGAAATTATACAATTTAGGTCAAAACTGATGTAATACATTAGCTTTTCTGGAGCTGGAAATGTGATAGTGTTGGGCATGTGGAAGAAATTTTACTTTTTCATTAACCCATACCGACGCAAAATACAAAAATAAATGCAATCTAATGTCTCTATGGCCAATGAGATTGCTTGTTAGTTCAGAGCAAAGTCGCAATATTAACAGGTAATCTCTCCAATCCTTTGAGCACTGATTTTTATGAAGTCCAGATTTCTCACCCTCATGCGTACCAAACCTTACTTTGCCCAGAGGTTCACTTTCAGGTTTCAACTCTGTATTTTGTAGTGGATTTAGCAAAGCTTACCTTCAGATAACTTTTTGATCTCTTGCTGAGGAGTTTGGCAGTGAATGTGGGATTAAAAGGCATAGAAACAACAATTCTGAGAAACTATCATGCCACACAACTGACTGCGCATTTAGTGCTGGGAAGCAAGAGGTTTTCATGAGATGTATAATCAGATAAGTCATCAAAAATTTAAAAGAAAAGACCAAATGTTGAGGAGATACAAGTTCCTCACAATAACATAAACATTGGAACAACCAACAAGATGAGAAAACAGATGTTCCTTCCTTGCTGCCCAAAACTGAAACTAACATTACAGGTTCTTCCCCTTTCCTGAAGAAAACCTTTCAAGCGTATATATTTTCTCCCTATTGGATCTTGCATCTGTCTCCCAGCTGGAGTTTAGAAAGATTCGAAGTTGTATGTATTTTCTCATTCACTGGCAGAGCTGTTCAGTCACTTGATTTGAGTTACAGGTCATTGTACAAAAGCTGAATTGCTGAATTTAACTTAGTGAAGTGTCAGCACCCTCTCTAGCCTCTCATAAGCTCACCATGTCTAGAGATTTGTTACATGATACAAATAAATCTAATACATATGAAAAAATAACCATCTTTTAGTTATTCATGACAGAGGATGTTAATTATACAATAAGATGGACCTTATTTTTGAAAACTTGCAACAGCAGAATTAAGTATTTGAATGGCTTGAATTTACCATATGGCAGTCACATTGTACAATTATGTTCATTTCGGGTGAGTGCTGGCAATTATGACATCATTTTTGGAACTGTTTCTAGACTTTAGTTTACATTATAGGTCTTTATGCAAACCACTTATTTTGTTGTTTAAAAAGGGTCTTCAACTTACAGCATATGTTTCAGTTACAACTGATACTTACGTGGGAGCATGGTGTACACCAAACTGAAGTAATTTTATTGAAAGCAACCACAGATGTGGTCGATTATAGACTTCTGCATTGTGCTGGAGTACTTTATGGAAAGTGTTCAGAGAAACAGTGTAATTTTCTTTGTTTCCACAAAGTACAACTTTTGGTGAAGTAAGTCATGTTAAACAAGCAAAGTACAGATTTTTCAGTAATAACACACATGAGTGTGTAAAGTCTTCTGAGTCCTACTCCACTTCAAGCTATTGATTCTTAGCTAGAGCTCAATCGAGGGAAAATATATTTGATCATGCTGCACATCTTCTGATACTGTAGCAATAAACAATCTGTGAATGTCCAAAACAAGAGGAAAACAAAAGATCTTGGCGGAAAAAAGCTAAAATTGAAGAAAGTGAAATGAGATTTAATTTCATTACTAGACAAAAAGGAAATTCAAAGGGCAAACATAAAATCAGATATATACAAGATTACAAAGATCAAAAAAAGTTCAAGACTTCATCCCATTTTAAGTTGGATACAGAGTGCTCCGGGACAGATAGTGTCATATATCTATGATAAATTAAACTCCCAGAAAGATATGACCACATCAGTAATGAAAGCCTGGGATAGGGACTTATCTGAATTGGGACAAGACTTAGACTGGGATGCGATTTGGGATAATGCTGCCAGTTCTTCGAAAAACCCAAATCATCAGTATATACACTTGAAATTTTGTCACAGAGTATATTTAACACCGAGAATTAGACATCAAATGGGACTGTTCCTGACCCATATTGCTCATTTTGCCCCCACGGAACCGTTGGCTCTTTTATACATGTTATATGGGAATGTCCGGGGTGTTTTGGCTTGTGGGGGAAGGTTATCAGTACTCTTACAGAACTAACGGTGGTACTATTCCAATGGACCCCACTGTACATCTTCTAAATGATAACTCCCACCTTTCCCTTACGGTAAAAGCACGCAAAGTCTGGCTGGCCAGCCTGAGTGCAGCTAAGAAGATTGTAGTCTAGCATTGGAAACCTCCTCATGATATTTCAAGTACTCACTGGCTTCAGAGCCTTTTGGACATTTCTTACCTGGAATTATCATCAGCAAGAGTAAATGATGCATGACCAAACACAATCTTAATGTGGACAAATTTGATATCTAACTTAAAAGATCTTCTTTTAAAATAGGAATGCTCTATCCGTGTATACACTACTATTCAGTTGGTTGGTGGAGGGGAGAAGGATGGGGGGAGGGGTGGAGAAGGGGTGGGGATGAGGATGAGGGGTGGAAAGGGGGTGGGGATGAGGATGAGGGGTGGAAAGTGGGGTGGGGATCAGGATAAAGGGTGGAGGGGAGATGGTGATGGTTGGGGGATGGCTGGGTTAAACAATCAAAATGTAATCGGCAACTGGTTGTATTGAATGTAATTTGTTGGTGTTGCAAAAAAATAGTGATTTTAAAAAAAGTTCAAGACTTGAGTTTAGTTGGCAATAAAGTTGAGAAGTTCTGTATATTCTCAAAAACAATTAAGTTTTTACATTTTTCCCAGTGCCCTCAACCATCAGGCTCTTGAACCAGAGACAGTAACTTCAATCAACTTCACTCGCCCCATCACTGAACTCTTCTCACAATCTATGGACTCACTTTCGAAGACTCTTTATCTCATGTTTCCAATATTTATAGCTTTTTTTAGTTTTCTTTTTGTATTTGCACAGCTCATTGTCTTTTGCACATTGGTTGCTTGTTTGTCTTGTTGGGTGCAGTCCGTTGTGGGTCCTATCATGTTTCTTGTATTTACTGTGCATGCCTGCAAGAAAATGAATCTCAGGTTTGAATATGGTGACATATATGTACTTTGATAATAAATATACTTTGAACTTCAGTGTTGTTTAATCAGATGAATCATCTGCAGCTCAACATCAGTAAGACAAAGGAGATGGTGATGGACTAAGAAGACTAAGCCTGCACTGCTCACTGTTACTTTAAGGCCATAGGACATAGGAGCAGAATTAGGCCCTGTTGTTGCCAGTACAATCTTTTATGCAATGGTGTGCTGGGGCAATGGCATCTAATATTTGTATATCAGTGCATTTGTAATGCTACTGTAACACTAACTTCCTTTGGGATCAATAAAGTATCTATCTATCTCTATCAAAGCCCTATTGTAGGAATAGGTGATTAAAGAAAGCTGATGGAAAATGCTTACAATTGTGGTCTTGGAAGATCTGGTGGATTTAGAGGCACAAATACATTTTCTTGTTTTCTTCTGGGCTAAATAGAATTAACTAAAGCTCCAGAAAAGTCTGCTATTGCATTTGCTTTCCGAGATGAGTTTTCAGCATACAACAAAAATGCATAATGGTTATTCTTGAATTAAAGCAGCACTACAGCTACATTCCACCATTTTATATTGGTTCAAAAATTCAGCATTAAGTACAAAACATAAAGCTTCATTTATTCCATCTTATACCTATCAAACTTTCTCAGAGTACTAATGCTTGAAACTACGCAACATTTACTCGGCTCTGCACTGAACTGAGGCTAAGACTGTGGCCTGCTCCAGCTACTCCGGGCTTCGTGACTATAGACTCACTTTTGTTCTGAATGCTATTTGCTTACTTTTATTAAACACAAAGTATACTGCAGATGCTGTGGTCAAATCAAGATGTAAAAAAAAGGCTGGATGAACTCAGCAGGTCGGGCAGCATCCGTTGAAAGGAGCAGTCAACGTTTCAGGCCGAGACCCTTCATCAGGACTAAAGAAGAAGGGGGCAGGGGCCCTATAAAGAAGGTGAGGGAGGGTGGAAGATGCCAAGGGAAAAACCAATCAGAGGAAAGATCAAGGGGTGGGGGAGTGGAAGCAGGGAGGGGATAGGCAGGAGAGGTGAAGAAAGAATCTAAGGGGAAAGCACTATGGGTAGTAGAAGAAGGCAGAATCATGAGAGAAGTGATAAGCAGCTAGAAGAGGAGACAGAGTGAAAGTGGGATGGGGGAAAGGAGAGGGAGGGAAGTACCGGAAGTTGGAGAATTCGATGTTCATACCAAGGGGCTGGAGATTACCCAGACGGTATATGAGGTGTTTTTCCTCCAACCGAAGTTTGGCCTCATCTTGGCAGTAGAGGAGGCCATGTATGGACATATCTGAATAGGAATGTGAAACAGAGTTGAAGTGGGTGGCAACCGGGAGATCCTGTCTGTTGTTGCAGATGGAGCAGAGGTGCTCGACGAAGCGGTCCCCCAATCTGCATCGGGTCTCGCTGATGTAGAGTAGGCCGCACCGGGAGCACCGGCTGCAATAGATGACCTCAATAGACTCACAAGTGAAGTGTTGCCTCACCTGGAAGGACTGTTTGGGGCCCTGAATGGTAGTAAGAGAGGAGGTGTAGGGACAGGTGTAGCACTTACACTTGCAAGGATAAGTACCAGGTGGGAGATCTGTGGGGAGGGACGTGTGGACCAGGCAGTCGTGGAGGGAGCGATCCCTGTGAAAAGCAGAGAGGGGTAGAGAAGGAAAGCTGTCCTTAGTGGTGGGGTCCTGTTGAAGGTGGCTGAAGTTGTGGAGGATAATATGCTGGATCCGGAGGCTGGTGGGGTGAGAGGTGAGGACAAGGGGAATATGGTCCCTGTTGTGGTGACGGGAGGATGGGGTGAGGGCTGAAGTGCGGGAAATGGAGGAGATGTGGGTGAGGGCATCATTGATGACAGCAGAAGGGAAACCACAATTCTTAAAGAAAGAGGACGTTTGGGATGTCCTGGAATAGAAAGCCTCATCCTGGGAGCAGATGTGGCGGAGACAGAGGAACTGGGAATAGGGAATAGAATTTTTGCATTTGGAAGGGTGGGAAGAGGTATAATCAAGGTAGTTATGGGAGTCAGTGGGTTTATAGAAGATGTCAGTGGACAGTCTGTCTCCAGAGATGGAGACCGAGAGATCGAGAAGGGGGAGAGAAGTGTCCGAGATGGACCAAGTCAGTTTGAGGGCTGGGTGAAAGTTAGAGGCATGAACATCAAATTCTCCAACTTCCGGTAATTCCCTCCCTCTCCCTTCCCCCATCCCACTTTCACTCTGCCTCCTCTTCTAGCTGCCTATCACCTCTCATGACTCTACCTTCTTCTACTACCCATAGTGCTTTCCCCTTAGATTCCTTCTTCACCTCTCCTGCCTATCCCCTCCCTGCTTCCGCTCCCCCACCCCTTGATCTTTTCTCTGATTGGTTTTTCCCTTGGCACATTCCACCCTCCCCCCACCTTCTTTATAGGGCCCCTGCCCCCTCCTTCTTTAGTCCTGATGAAGGGTCTCAGCCCAAAACGTTGACCGCTTCTTTCAACGGATGCTGCCCGACCTGCTGAGTTCATCCAGTCTTTTTTTTATGTCTTGCTTACTTTTATTGTTTGCAAGATTCTTACAAAGTGTAGTATATACTGTGCCTTCTGAGGTTGTTCACATTCTATAAATTCAGATTTAGATGTATTTATCACTTGTATTTGTACATCACAACATACAGCAACATGTATCAATTGCATTAACAACCAACACACACAAGGATGTAGGGAGGCAGTTCAAGTTCCCAGAAATCATCGCAGCTACTCCGTTCCATCCGGACATGACGTTAATATCAGAGTCTACAAAGCAAGTGGTCCTGCTGGAACTTACTGTCCCCTGGGAAGACCGGATTGAAGAGGCCAAAGAGCACAAGAGGGCTAATTGCACAGATCTTGTTGCAGAATGCTGGAGCATTGGCCGGAGAGCTCACTGTTAGCCAGTCGAAGTTGGGTGCCGGGGCTTTATTGGCCATTCCTTACAGCAGACTCTTAAACTCCTTGGAGTAAAAAGATTGCAGTGCAGAAGAGCCACCAGGAACATTGCTGAAAAGGCCTTGCGGTGGCTGTGGATCCGGAGGGCGGGATCCGCCAGTCAGTCCGCCACTTGGACACAAGTCAGGGGCTGATCACCCCTAGCTTGGTCGCCCGGGTGAGGATGTCTGATGATTAAAGACCTGAAACATCCTACGACCCCAGGTTCATCACTGAAGATGAGTCCAAGTAGCACCAGAAGGTGTATTCTCCAACTACTTGTTTTGTCTGCACATTGGGAGTTCGACAGTCTTTTTTTTAAATGGGTTCTTTTGCATTTCTTTGTTTTGTGTCTACCTGAAGGGAGATGAATCTCAAGATTGTATAATGTATATGTACATGATTTTATAATAAATGAACTTTGAGCTTTGCTTTAGTTGCAGAATTAATCCTTATTTACTGAGTAGCAGTTGTTGGAAGTACTGACTGTACACTCTTACATCGGGGAAGATGATCAGGGAAATTGGTGAAGCCAACATGATCTGAACCACGTTTCCAAGAGTGCTCTACAATCATCCCTGGAATAGTCAGACTGGTGGAGGTGTTGATGCATAGTGAGTGCCTATGATGATCCAACTGCCTACGGATAAAAAGCTAGGTTTGTGGCTCGTGAAGTTCCAGAATTCAAATGTGTAAAACATGTTCAAGCTATGGCATATGAGCTCAGGATAGCTTTCACCAAATCTATCCATGTTTCTTACAAAGTGTAGTATATACTGTGCCTTCTGAGGTTGTTCACATTCTATAAATACAGATTTAGATGTATTTATCACATGTATTTGTACATCACAACATACAGCGACGTGTATCAATTGCATTAACAACCAACACACACAAGGATGTGCTGGGGGCAGCCCACAAGTGTCACCACACATTCTGGGCAACATTGCACTCCCACAATCTTTAGCAGAACAGCACGGAACACAGCAAAACACAACATACCAAGCAGCAAAGCAACAACAGCAAAGCAAGCCTCGTTCTTCTCTTCCTCTATCTCCAAGACAATTATCTTCTTCAACTTCTAGTGGACTCCTGGATTCATAGACGCTTAGCCCCAGCTTCTCCAATAGTCTTATGGAGATTCATGGATTCCAGCTCCAGCCAATAAGCCTCAAGTTCTGGACTTCTCTTTGACCTTTAAGCTTTGATCTGGACCTCTGATCAAACTTTGGGCTTTGATCCAAACCTCCGATCGATCTCTTCTCTATCACATTTTCATATCTTCATATCTTCAATTCAGCTGAGAAACAAAAAGAACCAAGACAATGCCTAAATGATTTATACAACAGCCAAGGAAAGCACTACTACAATAGAAAAGTGATTTTGCTGAATTGAACACAGTGGCCAGAATGCATTTGTTTCGCCTCTTGGTTCAAATCCAGGACAAATGTCTTTTATTCCCCATAGCCCAAGAATTATAAGTAAAAACATTCAAGCAGCCTTAATCCACTTCCAAGGTCACAACCTAATTTTAACTACACCTGGGCATTTTTTCAGGAATGAAAAGACATTTATCAGAGTGCAACATGCAATACGACTGTAGAATCAAAACGCAACAAATTCTAGGAGGTCCAGCTAGGTCCCACTGAGGATTGCATAAGTTGCTAGAAGCGTTACTGTTTCTTCAACTCAGATTTGCTTTGTATCCAGTCCAGATGGAAATCTTCCTTCCGCTGCAACTCATAGAGTCCCAAGTGAAGTACATTTATCAGACTTTGAATAGCTCCCAGTGCTACATGTCATCAACATTAAGCTGTCAGTATTTGGCATAAGTTAATATACTTGGGCAAGCAAAGATAGGTCCATGGTTGGCTTATCACAGAAATTTCACACTGTGTTTTAAGTTCAAATTTAGACAGAACTTGGCAGCAGGAGACAGCAATGTAATTGTTCAGTATTTCAATGTGGTTTACCTAATCTTACAACAATCGACAGGGACATTACAGAGCACCCATCGTACAAATACTAAATAACTTCTTATGCCTCCACGGTGCAGTGCAGGCACTCAGTATGAAGAAAAGAGTGCTCCTATCATACTGAAACAAATTAAATAACTAGCTTCAGGTGCACTATGCATCAGATCATATGCAGGTTAAGCTACCTTGGAAAGCTTGCCTCGAGATAACCAGAGCTGGCTGAACCTACAGCAAGCAGATTTAAACGGGCTCATATGAATAGATTAATTATGACCAGGTAAGTATTTAAGATGCTCTTAAGCACAAGAGATTCTAAAGATGCTGGAAACTCAGAATGACATATAAAATGCTGATGGAACTTAGCTGGTCAGCTGTACTTACTATATAGTGGAGAATAAACAGTCAATCTTTCAGGCCCAGATGTTTCATCAGGTCCTGATACGTTGACTGGTTATTCCTCTCCATGACCTGCTGAGGTTCCTCCAGCATTTTGTGCGTTGTTGTAAAATATTCCTTCTTGACTGTGGGACTAGCAAAACCAGAAATGCTCCTCCTCACCCAATATGTAAGATCATGCATACTACTGCGAACTGATCCATTGTCTGCAGTTACTAGGAGCGTTCATTCTGGTTGAGTGCTTTTAGTGCTCAAGATTAATGAAAATGTTGAAGCCTTGGGTACTTAAAACTATTGTTTTGACCAGCTATTTTATTTACAGTTCCTCAGAAGTTCAAAATAAATCTTTCAAGACCATGGTTTCAGTTGGACCTAAGAGCATGAAGAAAATGAAACCACTCACCCAACAGCACTGTGGGTCAAATAGCTTTAAGATTTCCAGGTCACCTGAATAAACAATGCGATTGAAAGATATGTAAGATAGAAAAAACAACTCTCCTAGTAAAACATCTGGCATGAATACAAATGTAAAGTGATGAATAGAGCCCTAGACCAGCAAGGTAAAATCAGTCCAAAGTAGTTTTCTGAAAGGTAGACAACAAACATGTGATTCAAAGCCCTCAGATGTATGCCTCATCTTTAAGAAACCATATACAAAATAATTCTTACATTTCTTTAGGCCATGATGCAGCTGCCAAAGTGATCTGACATGAGAGGTGATCTCAGTGGGAAAAGTAAGGTTTCACAGCTCCAACAGGTCTATCCAGTTCAGCAGACAGATTTGCTATAGTTCCAGACACCATTTGTATAAACGTTGGCTGCCTTGCCACAGATTTGCTAGTATTTCAGTCTAATGCAGTCAGTAAATCTGTTACAGTTCTGTCCATAAGACCATAATGTATAGGAGCTGAATTAAGCTATTTGGCCCATCGAGCCTGCTCTACCACTTCATCATGGCTGACACTATTTTCCTCTCAGCCCTAATCCCCTACCTTCTCCACATATGCCCTCATGCCCTGACTAATCAAGAATCTATCAACCTCTGCCTTAAATATACTCCATCACTTGTCCTCCACAGCCGCTGGTGGCAACAAATTCCTCAGATTTACTGCTCTCTGGCTAAAGAAATTCATCTCATTCTAAGTGTCCTCATCTCATTCTAAATGGACATCCCTCTGTTCTGAGACAGTGTCCCCTGGTCTTAGGCTTCCTCACCACTAGAAATGTCCACTCCACATTCACTCTGTCAAGGCTTTTCAACAGCCGAAATGTTCCAATTAGATCCCAGCTTATTCTTCTGAATTCCAATGAGTACACTGGAAATGTCACTCCATTCTTTAGGAAGGAAGGAAGGAAGGAAGGCAAAAGAAAGGAAATTATAGGCCAGTTAGTCTAACCTCGGTGGTTGAGAAAGTGTTGGAGTCTATCACCAAGGGTAAGATGTCGAGGTACTTGGAGATTAATGATAAAATAAGTAAAAGTCGGCATGGTTTCTGCAAAGGGAAATCTTGCCTGACAGATCTGTTACAGTTCTTTGAGGAAGTAATGAACAGGGTTGACAAAGGAGAGGCAGTGGATATCATTTACTTGGATTTTCAGAAGGCGTTTGATATGGTGCCACACATGAGGCGGCTTAACAAGATAAAATCCTTTGGCATTACAGGAAAGATACTGGTGTGGACAGCAGAATGACTAAACAGGCAGGAGGCAATGAGTGGGAATAAAAGGGGCCTTTTCTGGTTGGCTGCAGGTGACTATTGGTGTTCCTCGCGGTCAGTATTGGGACCACTGCTTTTCACATTGTTTGTCAATGATTTAGATAATGGAATTGATGGCATTGTGGCAAAGTTTGTGGATGATACAAAGATAGGTGGAGGGGTAGGTAGTGCTGAGGAAGCAATGCAATTGCAGCAGGACTTAAACAAATTGGAAGAATGAGCAAAAAAAGTGGCAGATGGAATACGGTGTTGGGAAATGTATGATAATGCATTTTGGTAAAAGGAACAATAATGCAGATTATTATCTAAATGGGGAGAAAGTTCAAACATCAGAGGTGTAGAGGGACTTAAGACTGATTTATACTTGTGCATATGGGCTACACCATAGCCCTGATTTTCACTTCTGCATCGCCCTACACTGTAGCGAGCATGCATTGGAGTGCAGCAAGACGTAGTTAACGGTGGGGTTTCTATGCCACTGTATTAAGCTTCTTTGTGAGGGACATGGATGAGGTAATGCATTTCAAACATTTTTGCATGTCAGCAGGTAGACTTGATGATTTGGTTCATCTGTTTCGCATTGGTGTATAGGCATGGCGGAGAAGAAGCAACCGGAAATGCGTAGGAGGAAATGCGATGCAACCAAGCGGACCAATCGCAGTTGTTGCGGTCTGCGTCGCCACGACTCATGAGTTACTTTTTTGGGGAGGTGCACGTCACCCTACGGTGTAGAGTGCGGTACCTACAGCGTAGATGCGACACACAAGTATAAATCAGCCTTAAGGAGTCCTCGTGCAAGTTTCCCAGAAGGTTAATTTACAGGTTGGTCCTGTGGTAAAGAAGGCAAATGCAATTTTAGCATTTATTTCAAGGGGAGTAGAATATAAGAGCAAGGAGATCATGCTGAGCCTTTCTAAGGCATGAATCAGGCTGCACTTGGAGTATTGTCAACAGTTTGGGACTTCATATCTTAGAAAGGTTGTGCTGACATTGGAAGAGAGTCTAGAGGAGGTTCATGAGGATGATTCTGGGAATGAAGGCATTAACATTTGAGGAGTGTTTGGCCGCTTTGAGCCTATACTCAGTGAAACTTAGAAGAAAGCGGAGGGATATCATTGGAATCTACTGAATGTTGAAAGGACTAGAAAAGCTGGATGTGGAAAAGATGTTTCCTGTAGTAGGGGGTATCCAGAACGAGAGGGCACAGCCTCAAAACTGATGGGCAACCTTTTAGAGCCGAGGTAAGGAGAATTTTTTTTAGCCAGTGTAGTAAATCTGCGGAATGCTCTGCCACAGACTGCAGTGGAGACCAGGTCTGTGGGTATATTGATTGTTTCCTGACCAGTCAGGGCATCAAAGGATATGGCGAGAAGGTAGGTGTATGGGGTTTGAGTGGGATCCAGAATCAGCCATGATGGAATGGCTGAGCAGACTCGATGGGCCATCCAGGGTGTCTCTATCGCTTCCACAGAATCTTGTCTCTATTCTCCCAACTATGGAATTTCCTATCGCTACTGAAGCCCTCTTTGACTAGTTCTGTCAAAAGTTCAGTCACTTGGAATGTCATCTAAGCCATTCGGCTTTATTTTCAGTTTTTATATGTTTTTGATGTTGAAATACTATTAAAAGAGTTGAAACAAATTATTTCTAAAAATCATAAAAGAATTAGGAATATTAAAGTAAATACACAAAAATGTTATGTTTCCAAGTGACATGGAGAAAAGCCATTTGGCTCATTCAATCTATGGTGGTTCAGAGTGCAAACACATTCCCAGTAAATTTATTAGTACATTCTCTTCATCTCCCCTCAGATTCCACCACTCATCTACACAATAGTAAAATGTAAGTCAATTTTACTACAGAGCAACTTAGGGCCTTGTAAATTGGCTGTAAATGTACAGGGCAATTTACAAGGCCAATTAACCTACCACCACACATGTTTTTTGGGATATAACCATATAATCATATAACAATTACAGCACGGAAACAGGCCATCTCAGCCCTTCTAGTCCGTGCCGAACGCTTACTCTCACCTAGTCCCACTGGCCCACACTCAGCCCATAACCCTCCATTCCTTTCCTGTCCATACACCTATCCACTTTTACTTTAAATGACAATATCGAACCTGCCTCTACCACTTCTACTGGAAGCTCGTTCCACACAGCTACCACACTCCGAGTAAAGAAATTCTCCCTCGTGTTACCCTTAAACTTTTGCCCACAACTCTCAACTCATGTTCTCTTGTTTGAATCTCCCCTACTCTCAATGGAAAAAGCCTATCCACGTCAATGCAATCTATCCCCCTCATAATTTTAAATATCTTTATCAAGTCCCCCCTCAACCTTCTACACTCCAAAGAATGAAGACCTAAAGATATTGGAGGAAACTGGAGCAACCGGAGAAAAATCCACCCCATCTCAAAAACAATGTACAGATTCCACTGTAGATATGCCACTGAGTTACCCACAGATTCTGAATCCCTAGGTCAGGAGGCCCCTGTTCAAAATTGCTGCTGACTACTATTGCTGGCATTATAATGGAAAACCACATACCCAGCAAGACAAAGTTCCATCATTGTTCTTCACAACAATGTTGCAGTGTGTTCAATTCTCTGGCACCTGTAATTCAGCAAGTCCAAAACCTGCAAGAGAAGTCCACCGAAACTTGTTATCTACCTTCAGAAATGTGAGTACAGCCAACTCAATACAGCCCTCTATCTGTTGAACTGTAATATACCTGTGGAAACCAAATTGTGTCTTTATAATAAAATAGTGGGGAAAATGCAAACTTCTTTCCATTTTTCAAAAGTAGATTGGAATTTTCTTCAATGTCAGGAGAAATTGATGTATTTTGTGTCAATTCATGACCCACAAATTAAATTGTGGACTTGCCTAACACAAGCATGGAGTAGCAATGAGGGGGAAATGGACAATGCACCCTCAGCCAGGAAATTTGATCCATTAGTGCACATTTTTAGGACAAAAAAATGACTTAACAAAGGGTAGATCACACTAGTGATAATATCTAGAAAAAGTTGCTCCCATCAGGAAACTGGCAATAGTATTTGAATTTACCTGGTGTTTTCCCAAAGTAAGTCACGTTGTAGGGAGTACTCCACAGTTTTTCTTCATTTATAAGCATAAATTTCAGCTTTTGGTTGCAACTTGTGACTAATTTTGAAAAGTCACGAACACTAGGAGGACATTGTGCTGTGTTAGTATTCTTTTATTATTGTTACGTGTGCCAAGATACAGTGAAAAGTTTTCATTTTCATGCCATCCAGACAGAAAAACAGAATGCAGAATATCATGTTGCAGTGATAGAGAAAGTGCAGTGCAGGTAGACAAATAAAGTGAAAATCAAGTAAGGAATTTCCACATCTATGGTTTACCATAGCAGGAGAAAATCTGCAGATGCTGGAAATCAAAGTAATGCACACAAAAATGTGGAGGAACTCAGCAGGCCAGGTAGCATCTATGGAAAAGAGTAAACAGTCAACATTTCGGGCTGAGACCCAAGTTCCTCTAGGAACATATCCTGTGTGTTACTGACAGCATCTTTCAGCCTCAGTGTTTGATTTTCAGGGTGATTGAAATCTAATCACTGGTTGCTATTTCTTTATACTACACACATCAGAGCTAGCTGCTGAAACCTCTACATCATTACTCATCCAGTATCTTGCAGTAGTGTGGTGCCAGGGCAAGTAGTCACATGAAGGGTGCCTTCAAAGAAGACTCTCCTCATTTCCCTTCTCTAATAATCCCTCTCACCTCCATGGCAGCCTTTTATACAGCTGTTATGTGGTTTTCATGAAAGAGTTCCTTTAATCTCTGATGCATTCTCCAATAATAACCAAAAAAATGAGAGAAAGCCCCAAAGCATAATAAAGCAACATTTTCAAGGATGAGGTGTTCCAGCTGGAGGCTCGTTACAATGCCACAAATAGGAAAACCAAAGCCAAAGATCCTTAGATAAAGAACCTATTAAAACTAAAAATGAGTGTACATGATGCATATCAAGTAACTCCTTTAAATGAAAACCAGAATAAGTATAGTAAGTTGAGAGAGGAAATGAGGAAAACAATGCAGGCAAAGACAGAATATCGAACAGAATCGTGGCTACATAAAGGGGAACACGAGTTCTTCTACCAACATGTTAACATAAGCATCTGGGAAGAGGCAGAATGGGACATTTTAGAGAAAATAAAGGGGGTGTATGCTTACAAGTGCAAGTCAGATCTTGAATGCTTAATTGCTATTTTTATTGGTGTTTATTAAGGAAGATTATTCTGATAAAATATTTAAATTCATATAAATGGTAGAGGTAATGGTTTGGAGTGAAAATAAGTATGCAGAATATTCTGGAGAATTCTATGGTTAGAATGGGTATTCCATGGGTATCCTATGTTCCTAAAAGGATCTGGTGGAAGACCTTACCAAAATCTTCCATTCTTTCCAAGATGAGGAGAAATACAATGGGACTCAAAAATGTTCAAGATAGATTGTAAGATCATTCTTGGTAATCATGGGCCTTCTACTCTAGCATTGGTAATAGATAAATTATAGAAGTATTAGTTAAGGAAATTATTGGAGAGGCTTGAGTTAATTAGTAAGAGTTAGTAAAGATTTGTAAGAAGTAAATTATGTTTAATTAACCTATTTGAAATACTTTAGCCCTTGTGATTTGATAGTTATGGGAGTTAGCACAGGTGACACAATTTATAGAGGTACTTTTCCAGTTAGCATAGGCTGTGATTCGGTGAAGAGCTTCCAGGTGGTGGTGCTTCATATGCTGGAAAACTGCAGAGCATTTTTGTTGATGATTCATACCACTGCTACTATATACCATGGGTGAAGACAATGGGTGTTTAGGATAGTTGATGGGGTGGCAGTCCAGGATCTGCTTTGACCCCCATGGTATATAAATCTTTGTGTTGTTGAAGCTGCAATTACCTGAGTGTAAAAACTACTCCATCTCATTGCTGACTAGTGTCCTGCCAATGGTGGAATGGCTTTATTGAGTCAGAAATGAGTCACTCACCACAGGATACCAGTCCTTTGATCTACTCTTGTAGAAACTGGTGTTATGTGGGTAGCCTAATTACATTTCTGGTCAACAATAACCCGATGTGGGAGGAAATCTGCAAAAGGAATGTCATTTAATGTCAAGGACAGGATGTTTAGACTTGAGATGAAGGCAACCATTATCTCATGTTTGTATGCAGTGACTGTTATCTGCCATTTTTCAGCTTATTGAGGTCTTGTTGAATGTGGGTTTTGGCTGTTCTGTACCTGAGCAGTACTAGCACCCTCTGCAACATGGTGATCAAGCTAGTTTAACTTTAGCCAACAGATGTTGAGTTTTGAAAAAAGATGATCGTGTCATATCCATTCAAGCAGGGCATCGCAGATTCTAACCACCATCTGCTTTTTCAGGTTCCCTCCAAGTCTTTTTTCCCTTGCCCTAAACCTGTGCCCTCTGGTTGACCAGAAATGTAACTAGGCTAGCTGTTTTATAAATGAGCAGTACTGGCTCACCTTTTATATCTGAGCAGTGCCTGGGCTTCTCTTTGTTGAAGCTTATGACTTACGCTTACGACTGTTTGGCTAAGCACAGATCCAATGTCATATTCAAGTTTGCTGACAACACCACTGTCATAGGCCAAATATAAGATGATGATGAATCAGCATATGAGGGAGATTGGAAAATCTGGCTGAGTGGTGCCATAGCAACAACCTCTTACTCAATGTCAACAAGACCAAAGAGCCTATTATTGTCTTCTGGAGAAGGAAACCAGAGGTCCATGAGCCAGTTCTCATCGGGGGATCAGAAGTGGAGAGGGTCAGCAACTTTAAATTCCTCAGTGTTATTATTTGGTCCCAGCACAGAAGTGCAATTATGAAGAAAGTATGGCGGTGTCTGTACTTCCTTGAGAGTGTGCAGAGGTTCAGTATGACATCTGAAACTTTGAAAAAACTACTATAGATGTTTAGTGGAGAGTATATTAACTGGTTGCATCACAGCTTGGTATGGAAACACCAATACCTTTTATTGGAAAATCATACAAATACCAGTGGATATGATCCAGTCTATCACAGATAAAGTTCACCCCTCCATTGAGCACACCTCCATGAAACACTGTCACAGGAAAGCAGCACCCATCATCAGGGACCCCACCACACAGATAGTGCTCTCTTTCACTGCTGCCATCAGGAAGAAGGTACAGGAGCCTCAGGACTCACAGCACCAGGTACAGGAAGTTATTACCCTTCAACCATCATCCTCTTGAACCAAAAGAGATAACTTCACTCAAATTGACTTGCCCCATCATTGAACTGTTCCCACAATCAATGGACTCACTTTTAAGAACTCTTCACAATCTCAAACTCGTTATTTATTGTTTATTTATTTATTATTATTAAATATTATTTGTTTTTTCTATTTACACAATTTGTTGTCTTCTGCACTCTGGTTGAATGCCCAAGTTGGACTGTCTTTCATTGATTCTATTTTAGTTATTTTTCTGTAGATTTTTTGAGTATGCCCACAAGAAAATGAATCTCAGAGTTATATGTGGTGACATATGTACTTTGATAATAAATTTACTTTGAACATTGAAATCCCAGTGCAAGGGACTTCTACATTACAAACCTTCTCCCTTCTCCACACAGAGTCATTGATTCTTCCAGTTCACTTTGTCCATGGTGACCATCAATCAGTAGGCAGCTATCCTCATCCCACACATGCATTTGGTCACAGCCTTCCATGCCTTGGCAATTTAAATGTTCATCTATATACTTCCTAAAAGTTGTGAAAGTACCTGCTTCCATCATCAACCACAATCTGATTCCAACCACAATCTGCCTCCTCAGAACCCCTCTGCCTCGTTCCCTTACCCTAAACCTATGCCCTCTGTTTTTTGACACTATCGTCCTCTTCCTTTTACTCCACCTCTGTTGGCAAAAGGTAAGTTGGCTTGATCATCATATTGTAGACTAGAGGATGCAGCAAGCAACCGTGGAAGCTTACCAGGGTGTAGTATAATGTAGACAATTGTATCAGCACAGTAATAATCTTCTCAACGATATTCTAAGAGCTGACATGATTTCCCCTTGTTTTCAGCTTTCCCTTCAATGAAGAACTTGGATAATGAATACTACACTTCCCCAGACAGTCACCCACTGGTCTAGTGAGGGCATAGCAAACAGATTCATGAGAAGGTCAGCCTAGGTGCAGTGTGTTGGTCATTGAGACTTTCTGCAAATGCTCACAGAAAGATTTTACACCAAGGGTATGAAACCCCCCTTTGGTCGCAGTACTCATTTCCATATTTAAGTGATAACTTCAAAGTCAATGTCACCTTGTACTTAGAGGCAATCCTGGCAAACCTAAGTATAATAGTATAACACATTTTATGATACTCTTATCACTTAGTTCAGCAGAGGATTCACACTTAAACTAAAACAAATAATTACTGCTGCAAATTACTAGAAGAATATTATAAATATGTTTCATGTTCTTGTACGCAACTAGAGCCATCAATGACTTAGAAGTTATAGTGAATACTTACTTGATCAGTCCCACAGGCTAAACATTAAAATCATTATGAGGCCTAGCTTGAAAGAGATACCATTATCAAAAAAAAACAAATGGAAAAGACTTCCTTTATACCAAGCTTCTTTGTCAAATGAGGAACTAAACTTGATCATCTGAAGTATCTTCAGTTTCATTGTATTGGACTATTGTTCAAATTTTCAAATAATCTTTTTACTAAAGGTTGGATTTTCCTTGACCATCACTGTCATAGTCTCATCTTCCACCTTGTCATGCTCAAAATTTCCCACAACCCTCTCCAATTCTGGTCGAGCCACAATCCATTTGAGTTAGTGCTACTAAAGTGCTGACCATCACTATGAAACATTTTTATTTTTCTTATAACTTTATTTATTATTGGAAGTGTCAAACTTGAAACAGTCAGTTTTCATATGTTATTGGAATGAGCAAGGCACTGAGAGATATAGAATTAATACAGTTAAGTGGAATTAGTACAAATGGTTGGCATACACACAGTAGGTCAAAAAGCCTGTTCCTTTGCTGTGTGCAATTCTATGACTCCATTTTATTTATATCTCTGTGACTGTATGGCTAAGCACAGCTCCAACACCATATTTAAGTTTAATGGTGACAACACTGTTATTGGCCAAATCAAAGGTGATGACAAATCAGCATATAGAAGGAGACTGAGAATCTAGCTCCGTGGTGCCACAACAACAAACTCTCACTCAATGTCAGCAAGACCAAGGAGGAGGAAACCAGAGGTCCATGAGCCAGTCCTTACTGAGTGATCAGAAGTGGAGAGGGTCGGCAACTTTAAATTCCTTGATGTTATCATTTCAGAGGACCTGTCCTGCACCCAGCACGTATGTGCAATCGTGGGGAGGGCACAGCAGCACCTCTACTTCCTAAGACGTTTATGAAGATTCAGGATATCTAAAATTTTGACAAACTTCTATAGATGTGTGGCAGAGAGTATATTGACTGGTTGCATCACAGCCTGGTATGGAAACACCAATGCTTTTGAATGGAAAATCCTCCAAAAAATAGTGGATGTAGCCCAATCCACCACAGGTAAAGCCCTTCCCACTACTGCAGGAAAGCAACATTCATCATCCGGGACCCTTCCTCACTACCCAGTTTGCGCTCTCCTCGCACTGCTGCCATCAGGAAGAAGGTAATGAAGCCTCAGGATTCACATCACGAGGTTCAGGAACAGATTATTAAGGGATTGGACACGCTGGAGGCAAGAAGCATGTTCCCGCTGATGGGTGAGTCCAGAACTAGAGGCCACAGTTTAAGAATAAGGGGTAGGCCATTTAGAACAGAGATGCAGAAAAACTTTTTCACCCAGAGAGAGGTGGATATGTGGAATGCTCTGCCCCAGAAGGCAGTGGAGGCCGACTCTGGGTGCATTCAAGAGAGAGTTAGATAGAGCTCTTATAGATAGCGGGGTCAAGGAATATGGGGAGCAGGCAGGAATGAGGTACTGATTGTGTATGATCAGCTATGATCACAGTGAATGGCAGTGCTGGCTAGAAGGGCCAAATGGCCTACTCCTGCCCCTACTGTCTATTGTCTATTATAACAGTTATTACCCCTCAAACATCAGGCTCTAAACCACTGGGATAACTTCACTCAATGTCTCTTGCTCCATCACTGAACTGTTCCCATAACCTATGTACTCACTTTCATGGCCTCTTCATCTCACGTACTTGACAGTTATTATTTATTTATTATTAGTTCTTTTTTTTCTTTTGTATTTCCACAGTTTGTTGTCTTTTGTGCACTGGATGCTTGTCCACCTTGTTGTGTTATGAATGTGCCACCGCTCTGAGTGCTGGGTAGCCCCCTCCTTTGTGAGAATCGCAAGATCACTATTAAGGCAGTTCAGGAGACCCAGGAAATGAGAGAAAGACATGCAGAATCCACAAAGAGTTGAAATGTGTACTGGCCTCCGAAAAGCGGAGCCATTGATACCGGCTATTGTCTCTTGGAGACGGAATTGTGTTTTGAATTCTGTACGATGCATCGAAGCCCCAGGCAATGAACCAAGGGGGAGGTTGGTGGAGGGATTGCATCATCCCAACCTGATTGACATCTGACACCCTGTGAGTCAGGATGAAAAGAGGGTCTGTGGGAACAGCCCCTCAGACGCACCAGAAGAAACGCTAGCGATCCCGTAATAACGAAAGCCGGTGGGAAGGCCACGTGTGTCCATTTCCATTTGCCCCGGAATCAGTGTGCCTTGACCACGGAAGAACGGTTTTTAGCTAACAACAGGGAAATCAACTCCCAACGACTCTCAAAGGATTGACATCATAAAAGGAATGGGCAAGTTTTAACCCGTCTTTCTCTCCAACCAGAAAGCTGCAGCTTGAATGAACTGAAGTGACTTTTATATTTCCATTGGACAATACACTATCCCCTAGACAACGATAGAGCTATTCCTTATTGATTATTATTATACCCGCGCTTTTAGATTTAGTATTGACGACGTATATTATCTGTATGTTTGCATTGATATTACTTTTGTGTATTTTTATCAATAAATACTGTTAAAAATAGTACCATCAGACTTCAACGGACCTCTCTACCTTTGCTGGTAAGTGACCCAGTTATGGGGTACGTAACAGTTGATTGCAGCCTTTCATTAGTCGTATTATGGTTCTTGAAATTACTCAGTATGTCCACAAGAAAACTAATTTCAGGATTAAAAGGTTACGTACAGAATATAATTTTGATAATAAATTTACCTTGTACTTTGTAAAAAAGCTGAAAATCTACATAAAGATTTCACTTCTCTATTATGACTGTCTGTAAGTAACTGGAATATAAAAACTGATACCACATAAACAAAATCAGGTAGTATCTCACAAACAAGACTCATTGTTGATATTCTCACTCTTATGTAACATCAACAAGCGAATCAGTGAGAAATGGTATTAACCTTGAGAACTCCTTGTGGCTAGACCAAGCATCTTGGAAATTCCAACACAGTGGGAGTGCAGAATGTCATCATCGGGACCCCCACTTCTATCAGCAAGGCATTGAGAAATATTTTCTCAAAGTTTATTGAAACCATTCCATGAATGCTCTTGAAACATTCAGCTGCACTTCACTGGGAATGCTGAAGTAAGAGCGTACTGGAGCTCTCATTCTGCTTTCAGAACTCCGAGCCGCAAGGATCCAGTAGGACAAAATGGCTTGATTTGTCTCTGAGTCGTGCTGAGATAAGCTGCAACAGATTATTTGCATGTTGCTAGATGTTCTCTCACATTGTTCAGTTTTGTTATTTCTTTATGTTAATCACATGGACAACGCTTTCATTTGAATTGCTATAGTGCTGGAAATGTCTTCCAAATGCAATATCAAACCAAGGCTCCATTTTCCATTTTCCAACAATGGGTAAAGTCTTATAATAACTCATAGGTACTATTCAAAGAGGTTGAGTTCTTCCAGAACCCTGGCAATCACTTCTTCCATTGCCAACATAATAGAAACAGATTTTCATTCATTATAATAAATACAGTGGTTAGATTGGCGTGCTTTTATCAGCTGCCTGGACCTTTCATCTGCAGACATAAGTTTAAGTACCACTGCAGCAAATGAAAAATATGAATTCAAGTAACTAAATAAATCTAGAATTTAACAGCTGGTTTCAATAATAGTTACCACAAGGTTTTGGGTTATTGTAAAAGCATAGATATCTCACCAACATGCTTTTGGTAAGGATATATGCTATCCTTACCTGGCATAGTCTACAGTGACAGTGATGTGTCTCAAAATATTTCTATTCAAAGACCAGATGATCCATTGGACAGTCAACTAAGCAGACAAAGACAATGAATTGTTGTTGCCGATTACAAAATTAGACAGTGGCCTGTAGCAGTGGAGACTACATGGTTAAGATTTCAAACTGCTACAAACTACTACTTCCCTTTTCTTTTTAGTCCCAATGAAGGACCTTGGCATGAAACATTGGCTGATTATTCATTTCCAAAGATGCTGCCTGAAGTGCTGAGTTCCTCCAGCATTCTGTGTGTGTTATTCTGTGGATTTCCAGCATCTGATGACTTTCTGGTGTTCATATTTTGCACTTTTACTTGCTTCAAGGAGATTGTAAGTGTAGTGGGTTAAAGGTGTTACAGTTACACCTTTGTCTTGGTCAACGTAACTACACTTTTGCCATTATTATGTGTAGTCCTGGTCATCCTATTACAGAAAGAACGTGCAAGTTCTGGAATGGATGCGAAAGTCTTCTCAAAACTCTCACTAATCTCACCTTGAAGGACATTAGTGAACTAGATCTTACAGTTTGTGAAGAAAAGTGGCAACATTGCATTGAAACATTCTCCCTCATTCTTCATTATCTCAACTTGAAATTATCCAAAGCCCTGCTCCCCACATTGTAACACATTCCACCCCTTTTTCTGTCCCTGCTGACCAACTCAGTTAAACAATAACTCAATTTTAAAATTCCCAAATTTGTCTCCTCCATAATTTTACCCCTCCCTGTGTCTGAAATACCCTCCAAGCCAATAAACCTCTGCAGTCCATTGTCACTGATTTTGCTGGATTTAGCCTCTCCAACATTGATGGTAGTTTTCAGAGTGGAAGGATAAGTATGAGAATTCTAGGGCACATGGAGGAATTGAATTTGCCAAGTGTTAGGAGGAAGAATCAAACATCTGAAACAGGCCACTTACTGGTTGCAAGTCGTTAATGACTATTTTCCAGTGAGAGCCAAGGAGAAGGAAGCCAATTACAAAGATGCTCCTTTGAGGCAAACATGTCTTGTCAGTGTGGAGTGAAATGGAGGTGGATCAAACTTTTCTGGAGGAGATAGTACAGCATGAAGTTGCACCATAGCTTGGTAAATCCATACATACAACAAATGGACATCCATGGTCAGCATATGGGAATTATCCTAAAAAAAACAGTGGTCACAGGCACTCTCTAATGGTCAGGGGTTAGTAAGGACACTGAATATCTGGTGTAGTCAGGACTGCAGACTAGAGCTGCCCACAATTATGGTGTAAATGTGCAAGAAGCCAGTTTGTTTTCTGCGTGCATTTGTTTCCTTTAGGAACAGACCATTTCTTCTGCCTGGTTGAGAGCCACTCAAAAATTCTAATCTCTACATGTTATCCGGCATTATTGGGAAGGCTGTATGACCAGTCCAGACAGTGTGGGAAACAATATAGTAGCAAGGCATTCAGATGGCTAATGTTGCTTCTGATTATGTACAGGACCATTTGCACTTCACCGCAGGGTATTCCCCAGCCAAAATGCCAATGGGACATTGCTCATAAGCCTGGTTATAATTGGGTCAGTCTCTCCAGGCCAAGGGGGATTGTTGAGGTGAAGTTAAGGGCAGATTAAGCAGTCAGGAATTATCTTGTGAAATATAAGGGGGCAAGATTTTGGATGGGATCATGCCCAAGAGAATACTGAGCGAGAACAGGATACAGAAGGCAAATGTGGAATTTGAGTACTGGAGTGGTTCCTCTAATGCAGCCATTGCAAGATTATACATTGATCAGGGCATGAAAGGCCTAAACCAAGTGGATGTAGGAGGAACAGAATCATCAGAGTTAAGGTCACCTGGAGTGGATATATTATGGATAACAAATGCACTTTTGCAGCAGCAAACATTTCAGAGGTTATGAGGTCAACAGATGGGAAGAATTTATAATTTAGAACTGCATATTAAACATATTTATAAATATATATGTACAAATATCTGATGGATTACATCATTTATTTCCTTTCTAAAGAAGTAAACTGTGTAGATGTACATAACATGTTTTATTTGTACTAAACGCTGTATTTTAGCTGATAATTTATTGCCTTTAATGAAAGGATGTTCTGTTAATGGCTCTACCCATGTTATCTGCCTTATCAAACAGTAACACCAAAGAGCTTGCAGCCACGGTGTAGCTTGTGGTGATAGGTGAGGACAGGAGGAACTCTATCCATGTTAAGGTGGCAGGGAAATAGGGTGAGTGCGGACTACCGTGAAATGAAGGAGAAGCAGATGAGGGCAACGTCAATGGTGGAGAAAAGGAAACCCATTTTTTTGAAGAAGGAGCACATCTCTGATGTCCTAGGAAGCAAAGCCTCACCCAGGAAGCAGATGCAGCAGAGACAGGGAGTTAAAAAAAGGGAATGCTGCAGCTGACACTAAGTGATTCACTTTGGAAAGTCAAATTTGATGGCAGAATAATGGCATTGTGGAGGAGCAGAGGGAACTTGGGGATCCATATCCATAGATCCCTCAAAATTGATAGGCCTGTTAATGTGTTGGCTTTCATTAGTCAGGGGATTGTTGTGAGTCACAAGGTAATATTGCAGTTCTTATAAAACCCGGCTTACATCACACTTGGAATATTTATTGTATTCATTCCTGGTTGCCTCATTATAGGAAAGAAGTGGAAACTTTAGAGGGGGTGCAGAGGAGATTTGCCTAGATTGGAGGGCATGTCTTTTGATGATGTGTTGACTGAGCTAGGACCTTTCTTTTTTGGGGCAAAGGAGGGTAAGAGGTGATCTGATACGGGTGTATAACAAAATAAGAGGCATGGATCAAGTGGACAGCCAGAGACATATTTCAGGGCAGAAATGTGAGGGGGCATCATTTTAAAGTGAATTGAGGAAGGTATAGGGGTGAGCCCAGAGGTATTTTTGTACACAGAGAGTGATGGGTGTGTGGAACACGCTGTCAGGGGCAATGGTAGAGTCAGATACATTAGGGACATTTAAAAGACTTTTAGATAGGCACATGGATGGTAGAAAAGCGGAGGATTATGGAGGAGGAAAGGGTTAGATTGATCTTCGAATAGGTTAAAAGATTGACATAACATTGGGGGAGGGACAAAGGACCTGTAATGTGCTATGTTTTATGTTCTATCTTCTTTCTTGTTTCAGTATATAACAATGACAGTATTTCACAGCATTTCAAATAAATTTCAAATGAGATAATTGATCAGATAATCTACTCTTTGAATAGCGTCAGGGGATCTGTCCACATGCACCTTCCCATCAGCTTTGGTTTAATAGCAAAAGATTTGCCTCCCCATCAGAAGGTCATAGGTTCAAGCTCTAGTCCAGCATAGGTAGAAACAAATTAACCACTTTTATTTGCAATCTGAAACCTTACATGCAGTAATCAGGTTATGATTTACTGCTATTAAGATGAAGCAGGTGTTGTTAATTGTGTTCGAAATGCATTCCCTCTTTTGTTTTTTAATGGAAACATTACTTTTTTAAGTGTTAATGCTTCAGAAAATGTCAGTTTAATGTATGAAACTATTGTTCAATAATATCGTCAATTGTGATTCCAGCACTAAAACTTCTCAAAATGTTCTCTCAAACACCATAAACTGCTGTAATGCAATGTTGCCTTGGCGTCTGGATATTGTTTAATGTCTTTCATCAAACTTCGATAAAAGGTTACTGTGTTGAAGAAAACCTGAGGGTATGGTACTAAAAGGCAAAAGTATATGTCAGCATAGGTCTCTGCTAATTAACAAGAAATTTTGGCAAGCTTAAAAATATACGTACTTTCATTTAAGTTACCTGTTTTCTTTTCTGAAAAAGAAAGACATTGGTTGTAGCTAGGGGTCATAATTATAGAAGTAAAGAGATATGAGGCAGCATATGTTTCCATTAATGTATATGCCTGTGGCCTCTGTGAGGATTGTGCATTTCTTTTGCAACAAAGCTAATGCAATTTTTAATTGAAAACACTGTTGAACTCTCTTTAAATCTGAATGCTTTATTATGCTGCCTTTTTAAAATTTACAACAGTGTGGCTGAAATTCACTGACAGAAACTTTTTATTAGGAGTTTCACAGGGACTGCCAAAAATAAATGTAGAAACTCTCCCACTCAGAACAATGGAAAACAGGCCCACTACTCTGAATTTCTGAAGCTTGAGAAGGGGGCAGGGTGATGGTGGTGGTGGTGATTGAAAAGCAGCGTTTGGAAACAAAGGCACACTATAACCACAATTGTTCTTATGAAAGTTTTGTGGTATAAACTGCTTCTCTTTAAAGATTTCTTTTTCAAAAGATCAAAGCCAAAAATATGTTTCTACTTATTTTTTTGATTAGGTTTGTGCTCATTTCATCAACAACTGTAAAGAACCAAGAAAAATGGACGTGCATTTTGATGAACTAAGGGGGGTAGAATTAGCACATCCAGGGCCCCGAACAGGACAAGGCCATTGGATATATTCCTGCCTTCTCTTAAAAATTCCTTTCTCTATGAAACCCCTTACCTCCATGATTACTTAGTAAATTCTAAGAACTTATAAATAATTCTCCTCCATTCTGAGCACAAAGCAAACCCCTATTTGTAAATTAAATGATATACAAGCTATAGGAAAACAAAACTGTGATTCACAAAGATTAGAAAGTTTCAGTTGTGAGGAAAAGATTAGAACAGCTAGTGTTGTCTCCTTCAGAACAAAAAGAAACAAAGAGAGATATAACTGAATTGTTTAAAGAGGCCTATTTCTCTTAGCAGGATGATCAGGGCAATCAAAAAAACAGACAGCAAAGTCCTGGAAGGGTATAGGTTTAGGAAATAATTTTCACTAAGAGTGATTGGAAATTCACTGCATGAAAGGCAGAAGCACTCATTGTATCTAAGCAGCACTATGCCGTTAAAGAGGTGACTCCCTACTGGAAGATTTGATAAGGCTCTGTAAATCCACCTCAACAGACACAATGGAACTGTTGTAAATTATCTAGTAAATTATCTATGGAAGGTCTAAAAGAGATATTTCATTAAAGAACTCAACTTAATGCAGAGAAACACTGTCTATAGTAAATAGCACTTTAGCTAATATAGTTAATAGCAAAGCACTCTCAAGACTGCTTGATACATTGGAGCAACCCATCAAAACTATATCAAAATCTAACATCCTTTATTAAAGATGCACATTATTTTAAAACATTACAGTGTCATTTAGTTAAGAAGAGTTTGGTGGTAGCCACGCTGCATTAAGTTGACTTGCCTACCCTTAGTCTAGGGGCAGTCCAAAATGTTCTGCCTACGATGTTGAATATATCTCTGATTTAGTCCTTCCAACATGTAAAAGTAGACATTTACTTAATCAATAACTGTGACAGCATCAGGAAAAAATATATTGAAATGAACCAACCAATAAAGCAAAAAAATGTTCTTTTGTCCATTGAGGGGAAATGAAAAAAGGAGAAATTGAAATTTATTTAACCAATCACCTTCTGCAAGTTGACATGAATTACACTTCCTACATAATATGTTTGGTTTCTCATTACTTAAAAGAAACAAATAAAATTTATAAAGGTATAAATGCACTTTAACTCTGAGATCTCAAATTAATTGCTACACATAATCATACATATTTTATTGTACATCAACTTTAATATCAGCCTCAACTGGAATTTGTCATATTACTCTGAGTAAATATGAATTAGGATAATTAATAAATAAAACATAAGGAACACACCCCATTATTCAAATAAATTGATTCATATTCTTATTAAATCAAATTAAATCAGTATTAGTTTACAACTGATGTCTTAGTTTAAGACATATTGAAAGTAAGTTAACTTTATAAGTCAGGGATTCTATAATTTTAGTCCAAACCCTTATTGTTTGAAGGTTATTTTGAAACAGTACAAGAGTAAGAATAGCTAGTCACCATGTTATGAAATATCTGATGTGTACTGATGAATAATGGGTGTATTTATTCTCACCACTATTAATTGTGTGGATTTTCTCCAAAGCAGATTTATTGCAGTTGTCCTCTATTTGTTAGGCATTTGAGTCAGAAAGGGCAGAGGAATTAACACCAAGATCCCTGTGAAGACTAGCCTTCTAACTGATAAGGGCCTTCCACATCCTCAAACCCAGTTTAAGACAATAGAAGCCATCAACCTTGGAAAAAGTGGGATCTCATCCTAGGATTTCATAGAAAGAGGAGCGGTACAGATGAACATGGAAAGGATTGGTTAGATAATTGGGAAGTAGAAAGATTGAAAGTGCTTATATGAGATAGTGGGAAGAAGGAGAGTCTAATGTAAAAGCACATGATATTCACAGAGTAATACAGCATAGAATCAGGCCCTTTGGTCCAGCTGGTCCATTCTGACTGTGGCATCCTCCCTGCTAGACCCAGTTATCCACATTTAGCCCATAGCCCTCAAAGCCCCTTCCCTCCCCTCCATCTATCTATCCAAATGCCTCTTAAATGTTACAACCGCACCTGTGTCAACCACTTCCTTTGGCACCTCATTTCAGGTACGTACTACCCTCTTTATAAGGAAGGTACTTCTCAGATCTCTTTTAAATCACACCCCTCTAATCTTGTGTTCCCTCTAGTTTTGGACCCCACCACCCTGAGGAAAAGACCATGATTGCCCAACTTTTCCATACCTCCCATAATCTTATAAACTTCTATGAGGTCACCCCTCATTCTCCTACGCTACAAGGAATAAAGATCCAGCACGGCCAATCTCTCCCTATAACTCACATCCTCTAATCTAGATAGCACCCTTGTAAATCTTTTCTGCACACTCTCAAGCTTCTCAAAGTCTTTCCTATAACATGATGATCAAAACTGTGCATAATACTCTAAGTGTTACCTCACCAACAGTTTACTCTTAGTGGCTACTCTATTAGGTACACCTGTACACCTGCTCACTCTGCAAATATGTAATCACTAGATCACGCAGCAGAAAGACAATACAAAAAATAATGTATGGTCGAGAGGTTTGGTTGTTGTTCAGACCAAACATTAAAATGGGGAGGAAATATGGTCTTTGTGATTTTGATGTGCACCAGGTCACAGCTCCTGAGAGAATGTATTAAGGAACTAGAGCTGCAGCTCGATGACCTTCGACTCATACGGGAGAATGAGGAAGTGATAGACAGGAGCTACAGGGAGGTAGACAGGTAACGGGGTGACTCTCAGGAGAAGGAGGGGAAATGCACAGCCAGTGCAGAGTACACCTGTGGCCATTCCCCTCAATAATAAGTTTACAACTTCAGATACTATTGAGGGGAATGACCTACCGGGGGAGACACAGTGACCAGGTTTCAGGCACTGAGTCTGGTGCTGAGGCTCGGAAGAGCAGGGAGGTGAAGAGGATTGCAGTGTTGATCAGAGATTCCTTAGTCAGAGGAACAGAGACAAAGTTCTGTGGGTGCGATAGAGACACCCAGATGACAGATATGCTGTCTCCCTGGTGTCTCAATCAGGATGTCTCGGATTGGGTCCATGGCATTCTCAAAGGTGAGAGTGAGTAGCCAGAGGTCTTGATATACAATGGCACCAATGACATAGGTAGACAAGGTGAGAGGGTCCTGAAGAGATTTTAAGAAGCTGGGTAGAAAGCTTAGAAACAGGACCTCCAGGGTAGTAATCTCTGGATCGCTGCCTGCACAAAGAACTGAGGGTAAGAATAGGATGATTTGGCAGGTGAATGTGTGGCTAAGGAACTGGTGCAGGGGGCAGGGGTTCAGATTTCTGGATCATTGGGATCTCTACTGGGGAATGTATGATCTGTACAAAAGGGAAGGATTACACCTGAGCCCGAAGGGGTCCAATATCTTTGCAGGCAGGTTGGCTAGAGTTGTTCAGATATGTTTAAACTAATTTGGCAGGGGGGTGGGAACTGCTGAATATGAGGTAGCTGGTTTACAAACAGAGCCAATGTGTAAGGAAACTCCTAGCAAGGAGATGTTGATGATGGGCCAAATTGCAGTCAACAGGATGAATTGCAATGCAAAAAGCAGACAGGGTTGATAATGGTGAATACAGGACTGAAAGTGTTACAAAACACAAAATGCTGGCAGAACTCAGCAGGCCAGACAGCATCCATCAGAGGAGGTAGTGACGACATTTCGGGCCGAAACCCCTCATCAGGAGATGTTATATTTGAAATGCTGCGGTATATGGAATAAGGTAGATGAACTTGTAATACAATTACAGATTGGCATGTATGTTGTTGTAGGTATCTCTGAATCATGGCTGAAAGAAGATTATAACTGGGAGCTTAATGTTCAAGGATATACATTGTATCAAAAAGACACGCAGGAAGGCAGAGGGGTGGTGTTGCTTGTTGGTAAAAGATGAAATCCATTCATTAGAAAGAGGTGACATAGAGTCAGAAGTTGTCAAATCATTGTGGACAGAGCCAAAAAAACTCCATAGGTAAAAAGACTCTGACCAAAGGTATATACAGACCCCCAAACAGTAGTAATGATGTGGTCTACAGATTACAACGGAAGATAGAAAACGCATGCCAAAAGGGTGATGTTTCCATAGTCATGGATTTCAGTAAGCAAGTAGATTGGGAAAATCAGGTTAGTGCTGAATTCCAAAGAGGGGAACTCTAGAATGCCTATGAGATGGCTTTTTACAGCAGCTCATGTTTGAGCCCTCTATGGGATCAGCTGGGTGTTCTGCAATGAACCAGAATTGATTAGCGGGCTTAAAGTAAAAGAACCCTTTGGGACAAGTGATCATAATGTGATCGCACTCACCCTGAAATATGAGGAGAAGCTAAAGTCAATGTATCAGTATTACAGTAGACTAAAAGAAATTACAGAGGCATGAGAGAGGAGTTGGCCAGAATTGATTGGAAAAGAACACTGGCAGGGATGATGGCAGAGCAGTAACGGTTGGAATTTCTTGAAGCAATTCCGAAGGCACAGGATAGATACATCCCAAAGAGGAAGAAGTATTCCAAAGGAAAGATGACACAGTCATGGCTAACAAGAGAAGTCAATGCCCACATAAAAGCCAAAGAGTAAGCATATAATAGAGCAAAGGTTAGCTGGAAATTAGAGAATTGGGAAACTTTTAAATACCAATGGAAGGCAACTAAAAAAAAGTCACTAAGAAAGTAAAGATGGAATATGTAAGAAAGCTAGCCAATAATTTTAAAGAAGGTACCGAAAGTCTCTTCAGATACATAAAGTGTTAAAGTGAGGTGAGAGTGGGTGTCAGAATGTTGGAAAACAATGCTGGAGATGTAGTAATGGGGGACAACAAAATGGCAAATGAACTGAATAAGAATTTTGCATCAGTCTTCACCGTGGAAGACACCAGTAGTGTGGTGGAAGTTCCAGGTGTCGGGGTATGAAGTGTGTGAAGTTACCATAACTAGGGAGAAAGTTCTCAGGAAATTGAAAGGTCTGAAAATAGATAAGTCACCCGGACCAGATAGTGTACACCCCAGAGTTCTGAAAGAGGTGGCTGACGAGTTTGTGGAGGCATTTGTAATGACCTTTCAAGAATAATTAGATTCTGGAATAGTTCTGTAAGACTGGAAAATTGCAAATATCACTCCACTCTTCAAGAAGGGTGGAGGCAGCAGAAAGAAAATTATAGGCCAATTAGTCTGACCTCAGTGGTTGGGAAGATGTTGGAGTCGATTGTTAAGGATGTGGTTCTGGGGTACTTGGAGGCACATGATAAAATAGGCCAGAGTCGGCATAGTTTCCTCAAGGGAAAATCTTGCTTGACAAATCTGTTGGAGTTCTTTAAAGAAATAACAAGGAGGATAATCGGTTGATGTTGTGTAATTGGATTTTCAGAAGGCCTCTGACAAGATGCCTCATGTGAGGCTGCTTAACAAGCCCATGGAATTATAGGAAATATTCTAGCATGGATAAAGCAGTGGCTGATTGGCAGGAGGCAAAGATTAGGAATAAAGGGGTCTGCATCAGGACCAGTTCTTTTTACATTATATGACAATGATTTGGATGATGGAATTGATGGCTTTTTTGCAAAATTTGCAGACGATATAAAGATAGGTGGAGGGCAGGTAGTTTTGAGGAAATAGAGAGGATACAGAAGGACTAAGACAGATTAGAAGAATGAACAAAGAAATGGCATATGGAATACAGTGTTGGGAAGTGTATGGTCATACACTTTGATAGAAAAAAATGAAAGGGTTGACTATTTTCTAAGTGAAGAGAAATACCAAAAAACTAAGGTGCAAAGGAACCTGGGACCCCTTGTGCAGGATTCTCTAAAAGTTAATTCAATTGACTTTATTTCTTACATCCTTCACATACATGAGGAGAAAAAAATCTCATTTGCAGGTTGAGTCTGTGGTGAGGAAGGCAAATGCAGTGTTAGCATTCATTTCAAGAGGAGTAGAATATAAAAGGAAGGATGTAATATTGAGACTTTATAAAGCACTTGGTGAGTTGTGAGCAGTGTTTGGCCCCTTATATAACCATATAACAATTACAGCACAGAAACAGGCCCTCTCAGCCTTTCTAGTCCATGCTGAACGTTTACTCTCACCTAGTCCCACTGACCCTCACTCAGCCCATAACACTCCATTCCTTTCCTGTCCATATACCTATCCAATTTTACTTTAAATGACAATACCGAACCTGCCTCTACCACTTCTACTGGAAGCTCGTTCCACACAGCCACCACTCTCTGAGTAAAGAAATTCCCCCTCGTGTTACCCTTAAACTTTTACCCCCTAAACTGTCAACTCATGTCCTCTTGTTTGAATCTTCCCTACTCTCAATGGAAAAAGCCTATACACATCAACTCTATCTACCCCCCTCATAATTTTAAATACCTCTACCAAATCCCCCCTCAACCTCCTACTCTCCAAAGAATAAAGACCTAACTTGTTCAATCTTTCCCTGTAACTTAGGTGCTGAAACCCAGGTAACATTCTAGTAAATCTAAAGTAGTAAATCTTATCTTAGAAAGGATGTGCTGAAACTGGACAGGGTTCAAAGGAGGTTCACAAAAATGATTCTAGGATTGAATAGTTTGTCATATAAAGAGTGCTTGATGGCTCTGGCCCTGTATTCATTGGAATTCAGAAGAATGAGGGGTGACCTAATTGAAACCTTTCAAATGATGAAAGGTTTGATAGAGTGGCTATAGAGAGGAAGTTTCCTATGGTGAGAGAGTCTAAGACCAGAGGACAAGCTTCAGAATAAAGGGCATTCCTTTTAGAATGGAGATGAGGAGCAACTTCTTTAGCCAGAGAGTGATGAATCTGTGGAATTTGTTGCCACAGGCAGCTGTGGAGGTCAAGTAATTAAGGCAGAGGTTGATAGATTCTTGATTGGTCAGGGTATGAAGAGATACAGGGAAAGGCAGGAGATTGGGGTTGAGAGAAATTTGTATTCAGCCATGATGAAATGTCAGAGCAGACTCAATGGGCCAAATGGCCTAATTCAGCTCCTGTATCTTATGGTCTTATGGTCTTTCTTTCATGTGACCTAAACTTCCAAATCAGCCTGCTGTTTGGGACCTTGTCAAAAGCCATGTAGACAACATCCACCGTCCTACTTTCATCTTTCCCCTTGGTTACCCCTTCAATTTTAAAAGATTCACCAGACTTGATCTCTCACGAGCAAAATCACACTAATTATTCCTGATCAGGTCTTGACTATGCAAATGATAATAGGTCTTGTCACTCCAGTATTTTCCCTACAACTGAAGTCAGGCTTACTTGCTACACTCTATGAATAATGGAACAACATTAGCCACCCTCGTGGTTTCTGGAACTTCGCCAGTGGCTAATGACAAAGCAAGGGGTAAGAAGTATAGATCAAGTAGACAGCCAGAAGTGAAATGACTTCTACAAGAAGGCATAATTTTTAAGGTGATTGTAAAAAAGTATAGGGGGGGGTGTCAAAGGTAAGTTTTTTTTACACAATGAGTGGTGGGTGTGTGGAACACACTGCCAGGGGTAATGGGACGTTTAAGAAACTCTTGGATAGTCACATGGATGACAGAAAAATGGAGGTCTATATGGAAGTGAAGGATTAGGTCAACTTAGAGTAGGTTGAAAGCTTGGCACAGTATCATGGACCTAAGGGCTGTATGCTACTACAATATTTGATGTTCTATGTTCTAACTACCTCTACAAGGGCCTCTGCAATTTCATCCCTGGCCATCCTTAAAGTCCAAGGGTACACTCAATCAGGTCCTGGTGATTTGCTCTCTTTAATGTTGTTCAATTCCGAAATACCTCTTTTCTTGTAATATATTATGATCCAAGATCTCACTGCTTATTACCATCATTTCTTTAACATGATATTTTCCTTTATAAACACCAAGGAAAAATAGACATTAAAAATCTCAGCCATCTCCTGCGCCTCAGATGGTTGAAGAAGTTTGGTATAGTCCCCAAATCCTAAGGACTTTCTGCAGGGGCACAATTGAGAGCATCCTGACTGGATGCATCACTGCCTGGTATGGGAACTCTACTTCCTTCAATCATAGGACTCTAGAGAGAGTGGTGCGGACAGCCCAGCACATCTGTAAATGTGAACTTCCCACTATTCATGACATTTAAAAAGACAAGTGTGTAAAAAGGGCCTGAAGGATTATTGGGAACCTAGTCACCCCCAACCACAAACTGTTCCAGCTGCTACCATCTGGGAAACAGTACTGCAGCATAAAAGCCAGGACCAACAGGCTCCAGGACAGCTTCTTCCTCCAGGCCAGCAGACTGATTAATTCACACTGATACAATTGTATTTCTATGTTATAGTGACTGTCCTGTTGTACATAGTAATTATTACAAATTATTATAAATTGCACATTGCACATTTAGACGGAGATGTGACGTAAAGATTTTTTACTCCTCATGAAAGTGAAGGATGTAAGTAATAAAGTCAACATAATAGGTCTTTAAGAGACCTAGTCTCTCCCTAGTCACTTTTTTACTGTTAACTGAAGAAACCCCTGGGATTATCTTTAACCCTTCCTGCCAAATCTATCTCATCCCCTCTTTCTGACCTCCTGATTTCCCCCTTAAGCCTGGTCTTAAATTTTTTATATCCGTTGAGGGATTTATTTGTATCCAGCTGCCTAAGCATGGTGATGCTTCATTCTTTTTCCTTAGCAGAGTTTTGATATCTCTTGTCATCGAGGATTACCCTGAACTTGGTATGTCTACCCTTCATTCTAATGGGAACATGCAGCTGCTGGGCTCTTGATATGGCTTTTTAGTAGTCTCCCACTCACCAAATGGTCCTTTGCCTTTAAGCAGAGCCTCCCAGTTAACCCCAGCTTCATCCTGCCTAATGCTCTCAAAGCTGGCCCTACTCCATTTCAGAACTTTAACCTGTGGACCTGTTGTACCTTTTTCCATAACTACTTTAAAATTAATAAATTGTGGCCATTGGACATAAAGTTCATCCCAACTGCAACTCTGGGTGCCCCAGTCAATACCACAAAAATTTCCCACTGCTACTACTTCACTCTTCTCACAACTGTGTGCAATTTCTTGACACATTTTCTCCACAAGTTCCCTCTGACTATTGGGTGGTCTATGTTATAGCCCTATCAAGGTGACCATTCCTAGCCCTGTAGTCTGTGTATTTTGGACCTCTGCACTCACATGGGGAAATAATCAGACAATGTGACAGTAGAATGAAGGACCCTGATGGTCTTGACAGGGTGGATGTGGTGAGGGTTTCCTCTTGTTAAAGAACCTGAAGCTAGGAGTCATATACTTAAGCTAGAAATTTTATATATATATATTAAACTCAGGATTCTCTGAGTCTCTTCTGTAAAAGGCAGCTGAAGCAGGATGTTTGAAGATTTTTAAAGCAGAGGAAGGTGAAAAACAAAGGTTAAATGTTATCTCACTTAGACAGGAATGTGGAATTGAGGTTACAGTCAGGTGAGTCATAATCTTATTAAATGTTGGTTCAGATTCAAAGGGATAAGTGCCATATTCCTGCTTCTAATTCACATGAAAATTTGCCAGAGAGAATCCAGACTACTGTGCTATTGTGCAAAGCACTGGAAGTCAATGTTTTTACTAGATTGAGAAAACAAACAAGATGCTAAAATATCAAAAATAAAGCCAGGTCTAGCACTACATCATGAATGACAATTACATTTTTTGGAATTTAATGTTTCAAGTGGCGTAGGGAAGAAAGCAAATGTGTTCAGAAATGTTAACGGCATACAATGCAGGAAGTTTCAGTGGCACGGCATGTGTAAAATCTATTTGGATTCCACTGAAGTTGTGAAGAAGGAGGCTGGCATGTTCTCCTTCCTCAGCAGAGATAGTGAGTGTAAATTTGGTGTTATATGTGATTAAGCTAGAGGGGTTGCAGAAAAGAATCACTGGGAATATTACCTGAACTAGAGGGTTAGAGTTATTAGATAGATTGAATAGTCTGGGTCTTCTTTCCTGGAGCAAAGGAAGCCTAACAGTGGAGATTTATTAAATTATGAGGAGCATAGATAGGACAGATAATCACAGTCTTTTTCCCAGGATTGGATTGTCTACAACTGGAGTACATTGGTTTAAGGTGAGAGGAGAAATATTCATCTGAGGAGCATTTTTTTTTTTTTTACAGAGAAAGAGGTGAGTAAATGGAATGATCTGCCAGAGGAGCATGTACAATGACTAAGTTTAAAAGACATTTGGAAGGTGCATGGACATGAAAGGTTTAGAAGGATTTGGGTGAAATGCAAGCAAATGGGATTAGGTTAGAATCCTTAGACATTTTGGTCAGTGTGGATGAGTTGGACTGAACAACTTGTTTTTGTGCTCTATTACTCCATAAATCTATGAAGTCATAGAAAAGAAATTTAGACAATGATTATAATTAGCGGTTGGTCAGCATCACATGTTATACATCACTGCCAAAATAAAATTTTCACTTGTTATCACTGAAAAGTGTATGAAGCTTTTAGGGAAAGCAGTCCAAACCCAACCTTTGTTAATTAAGCTAAGGAATGGATAGATAGTAATTGCAACACACAAATACTGGAGGAACTCAGCAGGTCAGGCAGCATCTATAGAGGGAGAAACACAATTGATGTTTCAGACCGAGACCTTTCATCAGGGACGGTCCTAATGAAGTTCCCAAAACATCAGCAGTTAATTCCCTTCCATAGATGCTGCCTGACCTGCTGAATTCCTCCAAGTATTTTGTCTGTGTTGCTCTAGATTTCTAGCATCTGCAGAATCTCTTGTGTTTAATGTGCTAGGGAATATTCTAGCCCAAAGTGTAAAAAGAATTTAAAGGACATAACATATAAACAAAATAGAATATCTAAAACAGTTAAAAATAATTAAAACATTAAAGTAAACCAGGTTAATTCAAACCTTACCTTACAGACATTTTTCTCCCTTTAAAAAAAATAGACTTGCTTTCCTTGCACCAGGTCTACCATGACACAGATCCAATGGGCAGTGTATCAGCTGGAGAGCTGCACGGAGAACTAGAAGGCAAGTGGATGGAGTTCTTTGCCAAAGTACACTCGGCGAAGTTTCAGCACATAGCAGTCAATATGTTTCGTACTTTCACATTCAAGTGGAATCTTAAACTTAGTGGTCTTCATGCTAAGAAATGACTGTTTGGAAGTGCTGGCACTCTCAGCATGTTCTGGCCTATAGCTTCACCAATGCGTGTTCTGTCCTACACCATAGCTTTCCAAATTCAAATCACTGGAGAGAAACTTAAACTCAAAATGTTCTGATTAGCTAGCATCCACTGCTATTACGTCTAGAACCAAATGCATCCTATAAATTATAGAGTACGTTCTTCCAGCTGATCTTTCAAACTGAAAAGGAATTCAACATTTTTGTTGATACTTCTTTGTACTAAGATTCAAAGTAAGTGCTGAGAAAGCATTTTTTAGGGCATTAACGGAAGTCCCTATGAAAACATATTTAATTCCTATGTTACCATAAGATTTCGAAAATGATGGTAGAATCAGAAAATTAAGCTTTACATCTTTCTCTAACAGACTTGTAGAGAAACTAGTTCATTGATCAAAGCATTTTTATTTTAATGTCTTATATTTCTTCCTTCAGAGATGTTATTGAAAACTTCCAAGCACATGGAAGTCAGCCAGTGAGAACAGCGAGAAGAGTTTAAAAAGAAGACAGATTTACACAGAGGGCATCAGAGAAGCGGACATCCGAGTAGAGAGAGACAGAGTAGGAAGGCTTTGGCTCAACAGGGCTTCAGCGCTAAAGGGTCAAGGCAAGGCATTCTGTGTAGAATGCAGACAGAAAGTATGTGTGTGAGGTCGGTTTTCTCTGCTCGGTATCAAATGTGGGAGGTCTTGGAGGTTCCCGGCCTTCTGGACGATCTCATCTGCACCAGGTGTGTTGAGCTGCAGCTCCTTTGGGACCGTGTTAGGGAACACGGAGATGCAGCTCGATGACCTTCATCTGGTCAGGGAGAGTGAGGAGATGACAGAATGGAGTTATAGGCAGGTAGTCGGGGCCTGGGGAGACAGATAAGTCAAGAGAGGGAAGGGCAAGAGGCAGATGCTAGAGAGTACCCCTGTGGCAGTTCCCCTTAACGATAAATACTCCAGTTTGAGCACTGTTGGGGGAGATGGCCTAACTGGAGGAAGCAACAGTGGTCATGCCTCTGGCACAGAGTCTGGCCCTGGGGCTCAGAAGGGTAGGGAAAGGAAGAAGATAGCAGCAGTGATAGGGGACTCTATAGTTAGTGAGTCAGACAGGCAATTCTGTGGACGCAGGAAAGAAACGCAGATGGTAGTTTGCCTCCTAGGTGCCAGGGTCCAGAATGTTTCTGATCATGTCCACGATATCTTGAAGTGGGAAGGAGAACAGCCAGAGGTCGTGGTACATATTAGTACCAACGACATAGGTAGGAAAAGGGAAGAGGTCCTGAAAATAGACCACAGGGAATTAGGAAAGAAATTGAGAAGCAGGACCTCAAAGGTAGTAATCTTGGGATTACTGCCTGTGCCACGTGACAGTGGGTATAGGAATAGAACTAGGTGGAGGATAAATGCGTGACTAAGGGATTGGAGCAGGGGGCAGGGATTCAGATTTCTGGATTATTGGGACCTCTTTTGGGGCAGGTGTGACCTGTACAAAAAGGACAGGTTGCACTTGAATCCCAGGGGGACCAATATCGTGGCGGGGAGGTTTGCTAAAGCTACTGGGGAGAGTTTAAACTAGAATTACTGAGGGTTGGAAACCAAACTGTAGTGACGGAGGAAAGGGAGGTTGGCTCAAAAATAGAGAATGCTTGGAAACAGTGCAAAAGGGAGGATAGACAGGTGATAGAGAAGGGACGCACTCAGACTGATGGTTTGAGATGTGTCTGTTTTAATGCG
Source organism: Hypanus sabinus (assembly GCF_030144855.1). Lineage (NCBI taxonomy): Eukaryota > Metazoa > Chordata > Chondrichthyes > Myliobatiformes > Dasyatidae > Hypanus > Hypanus sabinus. The sequence goes on along the minus strand of NC_082716.1, from coordinate 38,694,814 downwards.
AGAAGTATTATGAACAAAGCTGATGAGCTTAGAGCGTGGATCAGCATTTGGAGCTACAACGTTGTGGCCATTAGAGAGATTTGGATGGTGCAGGGGCAGGAATGGCTACTTCAAGTTGCAGGCTTTAGATGTTTCGGAAAGGACAGGGAGGGAGGCAAGTGGCACTGTTGATCAAGGATAGTGTTACAGCTGCAGAAAAGGAGGAGTTATGGAGGGGTCCTCTATGAAGTCTCTGTGTGGGGAAGTTAGGAACAGGGAGGGGTCAATAACTCTGCTGAGTGTTTTTTATAGACCACCCATTACTCTCAGGGACATCGAGGAGCAGATAGGGGGACAAATTATGTGAAGAGCAAGAGGATAAGACGTGAGAGAATAGGACCAATCAAGTGTGACAGTGGAGAAGTGTGTATGGAACCAGAGGAGATTGCAGAGGTACTTAATGAATACTTTGCTTCAGTATTCACTACGGAAAAGAATCTTAGCGATTGTAGGGATGACTTGCAGCTGACTGAAAAGCTTTAGTATGTAGATATTAAGAAAGAGGATGTGCTGGAGCTTTTGGAAAGCATCAAGTTGGATAAGTCACCAGGACCGGACATGGTTTACCCCAGGCTACTGTGGGAGGCAAGGGAGGAGATTGCTGAGCCTCTGGCAATGATCTTTGCATCATCAATGAGGACTGGAGAGTTTCCAGAGGATTGAGGGTTGCCGATGTTGTTCACTTATTCAAGAAAGGGAGTAGAGATAGCCCAGGAAATTATAGACCAGTGATTCTTACTTCAGTGGTTGGTAAGTTGATGGAGAAGATCCTGAGAGGCAGGATATTTGGAATATTTGGATCAGCATAATACGATTAGGAATAGTCAACATGGCTTTGTCAAAGACAGATTGTGCCTTGCGAGCCTGATTGAATTTTTTGAGGATGTGAGTAAACACATTGATGAGGATAGAGCTGTAGATGTAATGTATTTGGATTTTAGCAAGGCATTTGATAAGGTACCCTATGCAAGGCTTATTGCAAAAGTAAGGAGGCACGGGATCCAAGGGGAAATTGCTTTGTGGATCCAGGACCGGCTTGCCCACAGAAGGCAAAGTGGTTGTAGACGGGTCATAGTCTGCATGGAGGTGAGTGACCAGTGGTGTGCCTCAGGGTTCTGTTCTGGGACCCTTACTCTCCGTGATTTTTCTAAATGATCTGATGAGGAAGTGTAGGGATGGGTTAGTAAATTTGTTGATGACACAATGTTTGGGGGTGTTGTGGATAGTGTGGAGGGCAGTCAGAGGTTACAGTGGGACATTGATAGGATGCAAAACTGGGCTGAGAAGTGGCAGATGGAGTTCAATCAAGATAACTGTGAGGTAGTTCATTTTGGTAGGTCAAATATGATGGAAGAATATAGCATTAATGGTAAAACTCTTGGCAGTGTGGAGGATCAGAGGGATCTTGTGGTCCGAGTCCATAGGACACTCAAAGCTGCTACGCAGGTTGACTCTGTGGTTAAGAAGGTGTATGGTGTATTGGCCTTCATCAACCGTGGGATTAAATTTAGGAGCTGAGAGGTAATGTTGCAGCTATATATGAGCTTGGTCCGACCCCACTTGGAGTACTGTGCTCAGTTCTGGTTGCCTCACTACTAGAAGGATGTGGAAACCATAGAAGGGGTGTAGAGGAGATTTACAAGGACTTTGCCTGGATTGGGGAGCATGTCTTATGAGAATAGGTTGAGTGAACTCGGCCTTTTCTTCTTGGAGCAACAGAGAATAAGAGGTGACCTGACAGAGGTGTACAAGATAATGAGAGGCATTTATCATGTGGATAGTCAGAGGCTTTTTCCCAGGGCTGAAATGGCAAGCATGAAAGGGCATATTTTTAAGGTGCTTGGAGGTAGGTACAGGGGTAAGTTTTTTTTTCTTTTTTTTTTTACGCAGTGTGGTGAGTGCGTGGAATGGGCAGCTAGGATATGGAACTAGGCTGAGAAGTGGTGGATGGAGTTCACCCAGAAAAGTGTGAAATGATTTAATTTGGAAGGTCAAATTTGAAGGGAGAATATAGGGTTAATGGCAGGATTCCTAGCTGTGTGGAGGAACAGAGGGATCTTGGGGTCCAAGCCAATAGATCTTTTAAAGCTGACACACAAGTTGATAGGGTTGTTAAGAAGATGTATTGCCCTTATTAGTTGGGGGTTAAGTTCAAGAGCTGTGAGATAATGTTGCAGCTTCATAAAACCCTGGTTAGACCACAATTCATATATATTGTGTTCAATTCTGCTGTCTCATTATAGGAAAGATATGGGAGCTTTTGAGAGGGTGCGGAGCAGATCTACCAGGATGCTGCCTGGACTAGCGGGCATTCCTATGAGGATAGGTTGAGCAGGCTAAGGCTTTTCTCTTTGGAGTGAAGTAGGAGAAGAGGTGACTTGATTGAAGTGTATAAGATGATAAAATGCATAGACTAAGAAGATAACCAGAGACTTATTTCCAGGGCAAAAATGGCAGATACAAGGAGACACAATTTTAAGGTGATTGGAGGAGAGTATGGGGGTTTGTCATGGGTGCATGGAACGCGCTGTCAGTGATGGTGGTAGAGGCAGATACATTAGGGGCATATTAAGACGTCTTAGCATATGGATGATACAAGAATGGAGAAATATGAAGGAAGGGTTAAATTGGCTCAGAATAGGTTAAATAGTCAGCACAACATCATGGGCTGAAGGTCCTCAATTGTGCTGTAATGTTCTATGTAAATCTGCTACCTTTTATTCATACAACCTGATTTTTACTCTCTGGGGAAGTTAATAAAAAAATGAAAAGCAGAGAAAATTATACAGGCAACCAGTCCAATCAGTCTCCCTCTGTATACATTAGGTTAAAACTACCATCCTTGCTTAAAATACCTTGATAGATTTGGTGGAACCCAGCCGCACAGCGCAGCAAGGGTATCAGAATAATTGCGGCCAGCTGTATGCTGCATTGCAATGCAAATCGGGAGGGTTTAGTCCTTCCAGATGTAGAGCAGAATGATGAAGAGGAAGAAGGAACAGGCCCACGATTTCTGGATAATGATGTGGTTACCCAGGAGGGAGATGAGGTGTTTCACAAAAGAAAAGTGCCTGCAGCTAAGGAGAGATTCTAGGAAATTATTACCAACTGCTTTCAATAAAGCTAACTCATGTAAAACAGCTAAGCTTATGGCCCTCTGGGTAAGGCCATTGCATTGGAGAGTTAAGAACAATGTTCTCGCAAACTTTTAGACAGCGTCCCTTTCAGGAGTAGCCAGTTCCTCAATGCACAACCAGAAGCAACAGATGTCTTTAAACTTCTGCAGTTGGGTGAAATAATAGTCATTGTTTTGCAAGAACTTACCTTGATAAATAGAAGCAATGAGGAGGGGGTGGAGAGGGGGGAGTGCAATTTATCTCAGTGAAGCTGACCTTCCACAGGGACCTGCTTCTGGCTGGATCACTTTGCACTAGGAGGCGTTGCCAGGTTGTTCAAAAACCACTAACCTTAGAGTTACATTTCATAGTAGAACATCAAAACATGAAACCAAGCTTACCTCAGCCATTAGATCTCCAAGACCTATAATACCAAAGATGGGTGCAATCCTAAGCATTTCAACTAAAGGTTTGATTTTCTTTGCTCTCCAAGAGTCCTGTACATCGATGGATTGTCCTCATGGCCAGAATGGGAAGTACATTCCTCCAATCCTTCACCATTTGAAACAATCTCCATCTCAGGACAGAGATTTTGTTTAATCTTTTTTTTGTTTAAAACCTTACAGAAAAGGCAGCTGAGATCAGACACCTTGGACTTCAGGCAGTCTGTTCCCCTTTCCTCCAAATAGCAGTGGGCATAGTTACTGCCCCCACCTCCCCCTTTCACTCTTCCTCACCAGATTTAAGATTAGATTGTTTTTATTTGTCACATGCACATTGGAGCATCGAAATGTGCAGTGAGATGTGTCATTTGGGTCAAAGATCAACACAGGGGCATGCTGGGGGGGGGGGCTGCCAACAAGTGTAGCCATGCTCCAATGCCAACATAACATGCTAACATGCTCACACTGTGCTAACCCTAACTCTAACCTTTATGTCTTTGCAATGTGGGAGGAAGCAGGAGCACCCAGAGGAAACCCATGCAGTCATGGAGAAGGGGAGAATGTACAAGATCTTTATAGACAGTGGCAGGAATTGAACTCCAGATGGCGATCGCTGGTATTGTAAAGCATTGTGCTAATGGCTATGCTATCGTGCTTCCTTATGTCAAGGTGCACTCAGCGCATCTTGATTAAGTCTAATTAAATCCTCGTGGGTGGTTGTACCTCTGCCAGGTAGGCAAGGGTGATGATGTCATTGCTCTGGCTTACTCTGGCCTATCCAGCTAGAGCGACCATGTTGCTCCTGAGACCAGATGCCTTCTTGATGGGCGGAGAATATTTGTCACATATGAGTGAATATAAAACTGAGGAATGATAAATATGCAGATGAACTTGAGATTGTAACTACTTACTACTTGTAATAATCACTGCCATAATCACCCATTCCCAGCAGCTCACATTAAATTTCCTCATTTCTCCCTGCTTTCTGTGTACTTCTCTTGTGGAATAAAGATAAGTTTTTCACTTGAATTACTGGTTGCCATTCTTGCCCCTATTTTTATTGACCTAGTTCCTCTGACTTCAGCTTCAATTTTTTACACCCAATATGCCTTCATAATACAGCAGTCAGGATAGGATAGGATATCCCAGCACATGCAAGGAAATCAAATAATAACATTGACACGTTTACTCTTCAAGTTCTACTTCGTCAGCTCTTTTGGGCAAGACACATTGTTCACACGCCCAGCAACTGGTTCCCAACATGGATACTCTGTCACAGGAGGACATTATCAATCAGACAGAGGAAAAGATTCCAGGAACAGAAAACAAAACTCTGGAAGAGCTCATCTGGTCAAACAACATCTGTGGAGACAAAAGGTAGATGTCAATGTTTCAGGTCAAGACCCTACATTGGGACTGAGGGGAAACAGGAAAAACTGCCAGTATGTAGCAGTGTGACAGTGGCTAGTCAGTGATAGGTGGAAGGTGAACAGAACTGGTGGGAAGAGATGACAAAGATGAACAAAGGAAGAAAAAAATCACAAGTGGACAAGTGAGAGAGTTTGGCAGGTGGACAGCCTCCACATCTGCTATTTAATGCTGAGTTCTTCTGGCATTTTTGTTTTTTTTTGCTCCAGGTTTCAGCATCTACCAACTCATTTGTCTGCAAAATACTTAAGGAAGTGTTTAAGGCTTCTTTGAAGAAGTGCATCTTCCCATTGAGTCCTTGGAACTTCTGACCTATGATTGCTTAAAGTGCAGAAGGAACATTCAGAATGTAATGAAAACTTTGGATCCATGTAGTAGGAGCCCTGCTTAAGTTGACTCCATCAATCGACTAAAACTAAGTGGAAGCTAGTCATGGTTTAATCTATCTTATAATCTCAGGTTTAGGAACTGCGTATCTCAGCGAAAACTATTTCATTGTAATTGGTTGAAGCATAACGTTGTTCCCTGTTGTGGTGAGAGATGCCATGGGTCGATTGCAGAGGGCAGCACACTAGATCAGACACCAAATTAGAGTAAGTCTAAGGACTAAAAGTCTATGCTAAAGATCAAATTTATTTTGTGTCATAAACACTAAATCCCACTGCTTTGTAAAAAATATCTAATTTACAAAGGGCCAGCATAGCGAGCATTGCTATTCCGCATTTAATATTTCTTCTAAAAATGCTAGCATTTGCTCTGGTCTCATTCTCAGCACATTTAAGTTTTCCATGACAGGCACACATGTGGAAAACTCACCAGCCTGTAGGTAGGAAAGGAAAAGGAATAGTAAAGAAGAAAATAGGAGACTAAAAGAAAAACGATTAGAGTGTATTGGTGGGAAATGTGCAGAAAGAAGGAAGAGTAAGCTGAGAACTAAAATAGTAAAGCCACAGACATTGGAGGAAAGAAACAAGGATTGACAGACAGGAAACAAGTAGCCAGAATCAGTGACTTCCCAGACTCTAAAAGGTGCAAGATAGTTGAATGCATTTAAGCGTGGGGGTATAAATACTGTATGTTCGTGCATCATACTTTGTAATGTGCTACAGATCTACATGTTTACACACTTCTGACTGCACAAAAGTGCCTCACATAAGTTGTCATAATGTCCCATGTGATTCTGTACTTGCACACATCTGATGTACATAGACTGTGCAAAATTAACATCAATCATTGTGCAAAGCTTACCTGCTATGTCTTCTGCCACTGTGTCCCACTTGTACACGTAAGGTAGTCCAAGGACAGGAAATCAGCTTGAGGCAGCAGGAAGACGACCAGAACCATACAAATAAATCTTCAATTATTTGCAGATTGTTGAGAACCCACTTTGAGAAGAGCTTATTGTATACTTTGATCTGTATTTTGGAACTGCTCATCCCAGAAGAAGTTTCCACTCAGTGACACGGAAGTACTGCATCTCCTTATGGAAGCTAGTTTCAGTGGTGTCTCTGTTGGGTCTTTGGCCTGACGAGGAATTGGTGGAGGGGAATTAAACAGAAAGTTCACTTACAACAATTGCTCAGAGGAGGAGGGAGAAGACTGCTGATCAGGAAGGCCCAACCCCCAAGAGTAATCCATGGGCACCATTCCAATATTGACATGACCAAGAAGCAATGCACACTTAAGTTAAGACTGATAGAAATTGGCGTGAGAAACTCAGTGAAAATTTGATAATATGCTCACTGAACTTGACTACATCTTGTACTGCAAGAAGATGGTGCCAGTGAAAATGCAACCAAGGGTGTCATCCTGCAGACAGATCATGAAACTACTTCATCTATGTCTTCTTTTCCTTTCAAGTGTGGTTCTACTACTATTGGAGCCTGTGATCTACGACTTATGGTGTGCTTTTGGGCTGATTGGATGATCTGGCACTTTACTGTCTCCAAGGGGATTCTGAGGGGTGCCTAAAAAGACTGGAGATGGGGCACGAGCCCACGACTGACTGACTTCTCGCTAATCTCCCTGATTGAAATCTTGCAAGTGCAGGAGGCGAGAGGGCCCTCACTGCTGCCAGAGGAAGGTGTCTGGATATGATGGCCTCTCTCACTCACTGCTCCCAGAGGAAGGTCCCTGCGCTACATGGTCTCTCTCTCTCTCACTTTCAATGCTGTGTGAGGATGGTGCCAGAGTTCTTGGCAAAGTTTAATCACTGTGGTTTGTGGATTGGACCCTGCAGTTCATGTTATGATGGGTTTCTGGTTTCTGGTCATTCCTCTTTCTACTGCTATTTTGGATGACTTTGAATTGAGATGGCCTGCAGATAACAAAAGTGCTGTACTGAATATGCCTGGGCTCTTCTGGTTTTTTTACATTGTGTTTCTCACTCATTTTTTCTTTGTTGCTCGTTGCATGATTTGTTTTGTTTTTTTACATGTGGTGGGGGCGGGTTGATTTTTTTTTGAACAGTTCCATGGTTTTCTTTCTTTCGTGGCTGTCTATGGTGAAGATGAACTCAGAGTTGTATACTGCATACGTACTTTGATAATAAATGTGTGTTGGCTTTGATGTATGAAGTCAGTGGAGATCTTAATGTATTGATGCCATTTCTGATGACATAACTCTGACCAGAATCCTGCTGCCTAGGTAATCTTCTTCGTCATCATTTTTTTCTTCTTTTTCTCTTTGTTTCTCTCTCTCTCTCCACCCCCCCCCCCCCCACACACACAGATGAGGCTATACTTTCTGCTTCAATTTGTTTCTTATTTTTTTCTTTTCTGTCTCCAACTGCCAGTTCTTAAAGGAATTGTTACCTTGTCAAATTAGGCACACAGCTGACATTCCGTCTTTGCTCTCCAATTCTCCCCCCACCCCGCGACTAAAAACACGCTTGTCCTTCTTGTTTTGATGAAGGGCCTTGATCCAAAATATAATAACACAAATTTAGCATTGGTCCTAAAGGCTGGACTTCCTTTGATCAGTGGATTCAGCTATCCATGAATAAAATAAACTAGATTGGATTTTCAAAACCCTGAAAATCCAACTTGAATAATATTGCTAAAGTAACAAACTCAGCTGCTTACATACATTTCATAAAGCATCCACACTGGAAAATTCACATCCAAGGATGTAAAGATTCATATGTAACATAGACCTCAGGAGTTTAAAGCATTATGGAAAAGTTGAAAACTCAGGACTTAAAAGACTGACACCTGGCTGTGTGGGTTTTCCAAGTACTGGACAGCCTTGTAGTATCTGCTATTACCAGACTGCTTGTGGACCGAGAGAAGCAGGTGTTCGTGCCTTTCGCCAATGGAGCTTCTTTTCTGTCATCAGCCTATACCCTATCATTGGACACCTCCCTAGGGTGTGGACATGCACAAGATCTGGGCCTCCTCCTCCCAGCACAGGACACCAGATGGTACTTCATGACCTCCAGCAGCCATGTCTTTTTCTTGAACTGTACTTGCTAGACAGGGAACCAAGACCGTTTATTAGTCTGGTTTCTGGGCACAGAACTGGTGGAAATAAGGTGCACAAAATAGAGATAAACCTTCACAGAAAGGTAGGTCTTCTGACTTTATGATAAGACTCCTACATACCAGTCACTTACTCAATTCTGCACCACCACTACAAACTTTATCAGGGTCTTATCCGATCTGTACTGCAGCATGTTTGGGACAGTTTGTCTGATAATGCTCAGGGCTTTGAAAAAACAATTCTCATCTGTGCTTAGCAACCACTGTTGTGTATTTAATATTTCAATTGCATTTGAGTAGGATTGTAAATATATTGTATGATTAGGCATTCTTGTTCATTTAAATAATTCATTACAGGTTATATGCAAAAATAAGAGAATTGCGTATGTCATGATATGACCACATAATATTTGCACACCTCACTTAAAGTAAACAAGAAGTTCGGCTCACATTTCAGGCTTTCATCTTTTCCTTTCAATTAGTTTAATGATAGATTTATAGATATATATAGATATTCAGATGGATTCATTCAGATGGAGGATGAAATAGATCTAAAACTAGTGTATTATGCTTGAACAAGTGAGACTACAATGGGATGAGGGAAGAGTTGCTAATGTGGATTGGGAGCACAGGCTATTTGGTAGGACAGTTGAGGAACAGTGGAATACTTTCAAAGAGATTTTTCACAGTGCTCAACAAAAGTATATTCCAGTCAAAAGTAAGGACAGTAAGTGTGGGGAGAGCCAGCCTTGGATAACTAAAGAAATAAAAGATAGAATCAAATTAAAAGCTCATGTGCAAAGAGTAGTGGGAGACTAGAGGATTGGGAAAACTTTTAAAAGCAACAAAGAACAACTAAAAAAGAAATAAGGAAAGGGAAGATAGAGCATGAAAGTAAATTAGCACAAAATATAAAAACAGATAGCAGAAGTTTTTATAAATATATGAAGTGGAAGAGGGTGGCTAAAGTGGAAGATGAGAAGGGGAAGTTGATACTGGGTGATAAGGAAATGGCTGAGGCATTGAACGATTATTTTGTGTCTGTCTTCACAGTAGAGGACATAGCTAATATGCCAAAGAAGGATGTTATGGATGAAATGGGAGGTGAGGACCTCAATGAAATCAGTCACTAAGGAGACAATGATGAGCAAACTAGAGGGCCTGAAGGTAGGTAAGTCCCCTGGTCCTGATGGGATGCATCCCAATGTGCTGAATGAAATGGCGGAGGTTATTGTAGACACATTGGTAAGCATTTACCATAACTGTCTAGACTCTGGGCAGGTCCTGGCGGATTGGAAGACAGCAAATGTCATGCCACTTTTTAAAAAAGGATGTAGGCTTTAGACGGGCAACTATAGGCCAGTTAGCTTAACATCTATAGTCAGGAAAATGCTTGACACCATCATTAAGGAAGAAATAGCGAAACATTTAGAAAGGAGTGGTTCCATTAGACAGATGCAGCATGGATTCAGAAAGGGCACATCCTGTTTGACAAACTTACTGGAGTTCTTTGAAGACAGAATGAGTGCAGTGGATAGAGGGGAACAGGTGGGTGTTGTACACTTGGATTTCCAGAAGGCGTTCAATAAGGTGCCGCACAAGATTATAAATTAGATACGGACGCATGGAGTTGGTTGAAATGTATTGGCATGGGTAGTGGACTAGTTAATCAATAGAAGGCAGGGAGTTGGTATAAATGGGTGTTTCTCTGGTTGGCAGTCGGAGGTGAGTGGGGTGCCGCAGGGCTCAGTGCTGGGACCGCAGCTGTTTACCATTTACATTGCTGATTTGGAAGAGAGGACTGAGTGTAGCGTAGCAAAATTTGCTGATGACACTAAACTGAGTTGAAAAGCAAATTGTACAGAGGAGGAGGAGTGTCTTCAGAGGGATATGGATAGGTTAAGTGAGTGGGCCAAGGTCTGGCAGATGGAATACAAAGTTGGGAAATGCAAGATCATCCACTTTGGAAGGAATAATAGAAGAGCAGATTATTATTTAAACGGTGTAAGATTGCAGCATGCTGTTGTGCAGAGGGACTTTGCAGTGCTTGTTCATGAATCACAAAAAGTTGGCTTGCAGGTACAACCAGTTATTAAGAAGGCAAACAGAATGTTGACCTTCATTGCTAGAGGGATTGAGTTCAAGAGCAGGGAGATCATGCTGCAACTATACAGGGTACTGGTGAGGCCACACCTGGAGTACTGTGTGCAGTTCTGGTCCCCATACTTGAGGAAGGATATACTGGCTTTGGAGGCAATGCAGAGGAGGTTTGCCAGGTTGATTCCAGGGATTGAAGGGGTTAACCTATGAGGAGAGATTGAGTTGCCTGGGACTATACTCTCTGGAGTTCAGAAGAATGAGAGGGGATCTTATAGAAACATATGAAATCTTGAAAGGGATAGATAAAATAGTAGGATAGTTGTTTCCATTGGTGGGTGAGACTAGAACTAGGGGGCATTGCCTCAAGATTCAGGGGAGAAGATTTAGGATGGAGATGAGGAGGAACTGTTTTTCCCAGAAAGTGGTGAATCTGTGGAATTCTCTGCCCAGGGAAGCAGCTGAGGCTTCCTCACTAAATATATTTAAGAAACCGTTAGATAGGTTTTTACATAGTAAGGGAATTAAGGGTTATGGGGAAAAGACAGGTAGATGGAGCTAAGTTTACGGACAGATCTGTCATGATCTTAGTGAATGGCAGGGCAGGCTCAATAGGCCAGATGGCCTACTCCTGTTCCTATTTCTTATGTTCTTATAAGGATTAGGGCCCAAATTTCTATACATCATATTCAAAACAACAGAATTGAATTTTGGTAAAAGCATTTTATCTTCCATTACCATGAATGCTTGTAACAATGATTAGTTTATTTACAGACAACACAAAAAAATGGCGGAGTTGTGAATTGTGAGGAAGGTTTCCAAAGGATTATAGAGATATAGACCAGCTGGAAATGTGAGCAGAAAATTTATAGAGTTTAATGTAGATAAATGTGAGCTATGGCATTGTGGATGGTCAAATGTTAGAGGAAATTACACAGTAATTGACAGGACCCTTAGGAGTACTGATGGCAAACTTCGGAATACAAGTCCATAGTTCCTTGAAGGTGGCACACAAGTAAATGGTAGTAAAAGCAGCCAATGGCATATTTGCCTTGATCAATCATGGTGTGGAGTATAACATTGGATAAGTCATGTTGCAGTTGTATAAAACTTTGCTTAGACTACATTTTGAATTTTGCTGCATTGTAGGAATTATATGTAGTGGCTTTGGAGAGTGCAGAAGAGGATTACCTTGATTATAGAGTACTAGCTATTAAGAGAGGATGGGCAATCATGGATTATATTCCCTCAGGCGTTGAAGGCTGGGGGGTGACATGATAGAAGCATGTGAAGTTATGAGAGGCATAGATAGCGTAGAAAGTCAGAGTCCTTTTCTCAGTGTGGATATACCAAATACCAGAGGGCATAGCTTTAAGTTGAGAGAGGGAAAATTTAAAAGAGATTTATGAGGGAAGTGTTTTTTATTTTACACAGAGCAATAGGTGCTTGGAATGCACTGGCAAGGGTTTGTGGAAGAAGCAGATGTGATAATAATGTTTAAGAGGATTTTGGACAGGCACATGAATAGGCAGGAAATAAAGGGATACAGATTTCTTGCAGGCAGATGGGATTAGTTAGATTAGCATGGTCAGCACAGGCAACATGGACTGAAGGGCCTGATATTCTGTGTTATAAAGCTATTCATTGTAATCAGTTCTGGCCAAATATAATCCTGCCTCTTGTGAGCTGCCAGTGGCATTGAACTGTTGAAAAAAGAATTACTCTATGTTTTAGAATTGCTTCCCTCCTCCGTGAGAGAAAAAGCTGCTGAATTTTCCAGGCTTCACTTCCAAGGCTGGTGAGGTTTGTCACTGTGCATCAGGAGGTTTTTAAAATGAGAAACAGTGGTGGCAAATCTGGAGATTCATCATACCTATTTGCATTAGTCTTTTAAAATGGTGTCATTTCACTGGAGGGTAGTTAAATTGTTGTATTTAAAAATCCTAATAGTACCTAAATAAGCCAAAATGAAACTAATTGACAAAACTGACACTTTAGCCTCTTATGATATATATATAAAAAAAACAAAAACAGATGGTGGTGAGTGTCAAAAAGCACTCTTGATAGGATTTATACCTGTGAGACAGAATCACAGCCTCCATGGTGAACTTAAGCAGGGATATTATACAGGGGTTTGGATGATGCTAACAACCGTTGAACAAAAACAAATGCATTTTGCCGTTGCTCACTGAAATGGATTACTACAATATTAACAGTAGAACAGGGCACATTCAAACAAAGTTCTTTCCAGTGATTTAAGATCGAGAGATACTTGGAATGAAGAGATAGAAGTTGCATTCTATCAGTGTAGTGAGAAAGAGTAATAAGGAAAAATTTCCTTTCATTTAATTCAAAGGTCTCTCCCTACAGACAGGAGAGATAAGACCACAAGACATAGAGGCAGAATTAGGTCATTTAGCAAATTGAGTCTGCTCTGCCATTCCATCATGGCTGATTATTATTCCTCTCAACCCCATTCTCCTGCCCTCTCCCTGTTAATGTCTGACACCCTTACTAATCAAGAACCTATCAACCTCCACTTTAAATCTCCCCAATGACTTGGCCTCCACAGCCATCTGTAGCAATGAATTCCAGATTCACCACTTTGTGACTAAAGAAATTCCTCTTTGTTTCTGTTATAAAGGGACATTGTTTTATTTGAGGCTGTGCCCTCTAGCCCTAGGCTCCTCCACTACAGGAAACATCTTCTCCCCATCCATTTTATCTAGACCTTTCAATATTCAGTAGCGTTCAATGAGATCTCCACTCATTCTTCTCAACTCCAGGAATTGCAGCCCCAGAGCCATCAAATGCTTCTCATACTGTACATTAACACAAAGTGTATATATTTGGGATGATGTAGAAGAGGAACACCATCTCAATCAGCTTTACAATCTTCGAACATTAGTACAAATCAGCTCTTTATTATAAGGCACTTTCCACGGTAAAATTACACGCAAACCCTAATCTATGGTACTCATTACCTACACCAAGGTCATTGGATGGTGACGTCTTCAGTGCAGAGGTACAACTTTAGAGGTGGATCTTGCAGTCAATGGTGAAGGGTGCAATGCACTGCTAACCAAAGCAAAGTTTTCCTACCACGATGGAAGGGGCTCTTGTATATCAATCTCCGTTACCTTGTCGTGGATTTGAACCTGCAACTAGATCCAAGGTGTTTGTTTTGAGCAGCAATCGTGAAATCATCAAGTAGTTTAATCAGTGAAGAATGCCAAACCTGCATAGGCAGCAAACCAGGAAGTAAAATGCATGATCTTGTTTCACCTCATAGCTGCTTAACCAAAACTGAAACAAAGATCATTCTTCCTGAGGGTAAACCCACACAAAGCAACTGGCCCAGACAGTTCTCTGCCCATGAACTTAGATCCCATGCAGATCAGTGGTGGGGTATCTACAAACATTTTTAATCTCTCACTGTTTCAATCTGAGGTTCCCATCTGCTTTAAAAAGACTACTATCATCCCAGTACCTATGAATAACAAATTAATACACCTTTATAACTATTGTCCAGTGGTTCTGACTAAAGTGCTTCAAGAGACTAGTCAATGCACCATTAACTCCAGCCTCCCTGACCCTTTGCAATTTGCCTACCACCAAAACAGGTCTATGACAGGCAACTTCTCCCTGGCCCTACACTCATCTCTGGAGCATACAGACATTAAAGGCACCTATGTTAGTCTATTGTTCGTTAGACTACAGCTCCACCTTCAATACTATAATTCCAACAAATGCATCTCCAAACTCTCAGACCTTTGTGACTGGACCCTTGACTTCCTGACCAACAGATCACAATGAGCAAGGGTACGAAAGAACACCTCCATCATGACCATCCTCAACACTGATATCCACAAAGCTGTGTCCTCAGCCCCTTGCTCTACTTCCTATACACAAACTACATGACCAGATTCTGCCATAACTCCAATTATAAAATTGTCGATGGTAGTAGGCTGTATCTGAATCAAGTCAGAGTACCTAGTGACATGGTGTCATGACAAGAACCTTTCCCACACTGTCAGCAATACAAGAGAGCTTGTCATTAATTCAGGAAGAGGCCAGTACAAATGCTCCATTAGACATTAATGATGCTGTGGTTGATTGGGTTGAGAGCTTCAAACTCTTCAGAGTGAACATCACCAATAGTATGTCCTGGTCCAACCACATTGACACACCAGCGAATTCGTCAACTTCCTCAGGAGGCTTAAGAAATTTGGCATGTTCCCTTTGACCCTCACCAGTTTATAATCAATGAGCTTGTGGCAACCCACTTTCTGCGCAGGCGAACTGGCTCACAAATAGCCAGCACGCGGGGGGAGACTTTGGTAATGCACCTCTGACGTCAGGGTGGGCGCTAGGGATTTAAATGCCAGCGCCGCGAAGTTTGAATAAACTAGTCTCAAAACAACTTGCCGACTGCATGTTGTTATTTCAGCACTGTGTATAGCACATCGCTACATTGGTGACCCCGACAGTCCAAACGGGATTTGGACCAAAGATGACCGACTCTTCATCTGTTCATGCAGTTTCGCTAAAACCGCCGGCTTTCTGGATGCTGTGACCACGTGTCTGGTTTAGCCAAGCAGAAGCCCAGTTCCAGATTTGGCAGATATCCTCTGATTCCACGCGTTACTACCACGTGGCGAGCGCCCTTGACCAGGAGACGGCCGCCCAGGTTGCGGATTTCATACAGTCGCCCCCGGAAGAAGGCAAATATGAAGCATTCAAAGCGCTGCTCATTGGGACCTTTGGCCTCTCATGGTGTGAGCGTAGTGCCCGCCTGTTTCACCTGGAACGTTTGGGAGACAGACTGCCATCAGCATTGATGAACGAGATGTTGTCCCTGGCTGACAGACACAAGCCCTGCCTCACGTTCGAGCAAGCGTTCCTAGAGCGACTGCCGGAGGACATACATCTGCTGCTGGACGATGCAGATTTCAGCGACCCCCGGAAGGTGGTGACCCGGGCAGACGTGCTGTGGAAAGCCAAGAGGGAGAGCAGTCGGTCAGATTACCAGGCCACGCGCCCAGGCCCAGCAGGGGGGGCACACACAACACAGAGGCAGGAGTGAGGAGGCCAGTGAACAGTGGTGTTTCTACCACCAGCGGTGGGGCACAGAAGCCCACTGTTGTCGCCCGCCCTGCAAGGGCCAGGGCCAACTGCCGCTAATGACTGGGACAAACTCTCGGGACGCTGTTTCTTGGTCGATACCGGAGCCGAAATCAGCGTCTTGCCCCTGATGGGGTACGACACCCACAACAGGAAGCCAGGACCCACCCTGAGGGCCGCAAATGGCAGCACGATATGGACCTACGGCACCCGCACAGTGCAGCTGCAGTTCGGCGCCAGCCAGTTCACGTGGGACTTCACACTGGCCGCAGTGGCCCAACCACTCCTGGGGGCAGACTTCTTGCGAGCTCACAGCCTGCTGGTCGACTTGCAAGGGAAAAGACTGGTACATGCCGAGACTTTCCAGACGTTCTCCCTGGGTGAAGCCAAGTTGCCGGCCCCACACCTGGATTCCATCACGCTGTCTGTCGGATAATGAATTCACCAGAATCCTGGTGGACTTTCCATTGATTCTGGCACCGCATTTCATGGCAGCTATGCCCAGACATGGGGTACAGCACCACTTTCCGACCCAGGGACCATCCCTCCACGCCCGCGCACGAAGGCTCCCCCCAGAAAAGCTCTGCCTGGCGAAGGAGGAGTTCAAGAGGATGGAGGAATTGGGGATCGTACGGAGGTCCGACAGCCCATGGGCCTCCCCCCTGCACACAGTGCCCAAAGCAGCCGGGGGTTGGAGACCATGCGACGACTACCGCAGACTGAACAAGGCTACCACTCCAGACCGCTACCCCGTGCTGCACATACAGGACTTTGCAGCAAACCTGCATGGGGCAAGAATCTTTTCTAAAGTAGACCTCATCTGGGGATACCATCAAATCCCGGTGCACCCTGAAGACATCCCCAAAACAGCACTCATCACCTCGTTCGGCCTGTTCCGAGTTCCTCTGAATGCCGTTTGGCCTGAAGAATGCCGCACAGACGTTCCAGCGGCTAATGGACGCGACCTGCACTTTGCGTTCATCTATTTGGATGACATCCTTATAGCTAGCAGTTGTCGTCAGGAGCATCTGTCCCACCTCCGCCAGCTCTACTCTTGCCTGAGTGATTTCAGCCTCACGATCAACCCGGCCAAATGCCAGTTTGGTGTCGATACCATTGACTTCCTGGGCCACAGGATTACCAAAGACGGGGCAACACCTCTGCCTGCCAAGGTAGACGCGATCCGCCACTTTGCCCAGCCCAACACGGTCAAAGGTCCTGGTTCGTTGGTATGGTGAACTTCTACCACCGTTTCCTCCCCTCAGCAGCCCATATCATGCTCCCTTTGTACACCCTGATGTCGGGTAAAGGCAAGGACATTACTTGGGACGAGGAGGCCACGGCCGCTTTCGTTAAAGCCAAGGAAGCCTTGGCAGATGCCGCGATGCTGGTGCACCCCAGAACAGACGTTCTGACCGCCCTCACAGTGGACGTATCGGACACAGCAATCAGTGGGGTGCTGGCAACCCTTGGCGTTCTTCAGCAAGCACCTACGACCACCCAAACTCAAGTACAGTGCTTTTGACCGGGAGCTGTTGGCACTGTATCTGGCAATCTGGCATTTCAGGTACTTCTTAGAAGGCAGGCCATTCACCGCGTTCACGGACCACAAACCGTTGACCTTTGTGCTCACGAAGGTGTCCGATCCCTGGTCGGCTCGCCAGCAGCGACATCTGTCCTACATCTCCAAGTACTCGACAGACATCCAGCATGTCTCAGGAAAGGACGTCGTGGCGGACGCACTCTCCAGACTAGCTGTCCAGGCCCTGTCCCTGGGGGTGGACTATGCAGCACTGGTGGAGATGCAGCAGGCAGATGACCAGATGCCCAGCTACAGGACCACAGTCTTGGGTTTACAGCTGCAGGACTTTCTCGTAGGCCCAGGCGATAGGACCCTCCCCTCCTGTGCAACGTGGCTACCTGCCAACCTCGCCCCATAGTCCTGGCAGCCTGGAGGCGGCAAATTTTCGACTCCATACACGGTTTGGCGCACCCATCTATCAGGACAACCGTCTAGCTGGTCTCCAGCAAGTTCGCGTGGCACGGACTTCGCAAGCAGGTCAGTGAATGGGCCAGAACGTGCGTACAGTGCCAAACAGCCAAGGTGCAGTGGCACACTAAAGCCCCGCCACAGCAGTTCGAACCCACCCACCGGAGGTTTGACCAGATTCATGTGGATATCGTGGGCCCCCTACCAGTGTCCCAAGGAGCGTGGTACCTCCTAACGATGGTAGACCGGTTCACGAGGTGGCCAGAAGCAGTTTCGCTCACCGACACATCTGCCGATTCCTGCGCCGGAGCACTGATCACAACCTGGGTAGCACACTTCAGAGTACCAGCCCACATTACCTCCGACAGAGGCGCCCAGTTCACCTCCAGCCTGTGGTCGGCTGTGGCCAGCCTGTTGGGAATGCAGCTGCACCACACAACTGCCTACCACCCACAGTCGAACGGACTGGTGGAACGCTTCCACCGTCACTTGAAGTCGGCTCTCATGGCCCACCTGAGAGGACCTAACTGGGTGGACGAGCTTCCCTGGGTCCTGCTTGGAATTCGTACAGTGCCCAAAGAGGATCTGCACGCCTCATCAGCCGAGTTGGTGTACGGCGCGCCCCTGGCCGTCCCAGGAGAGTTCATACCAGCCCCAAGGGGTAAGAGGAAGAACCCGCAGCAGTCCTGGGCAGGCTACGCGAAAGGCACAACTTCACAGCACGGACAGACCCCGACCCATGTACCCAAAGACCTGCAGAACTGTAAGTTTGTGTTTGTACAAAGCAGCGGACACCGGGCACCGCTACAGCACCGTACGAGGGGCCATTCAAGGTGATCAACAACAATGGGTCCACATACGTTCTGGAAATTGAGGGGAGAGAGGAGGTTTTCATGGTGGACCGACTCAAACCAGCCCATACGGACTTGGCGCAGCCGGTTGAGGTTCAGGCACCGCGGCGCAGAGGCAGACCTCCCAAACAGAGGCTGATCCAGACTCTGGACATTGTGGGGGGGGGGGGCGGGCGGTTATGTGGCGACCCACTTTCTGTGCAGGCGAACCAGCTCACAAATAGCCAGCGCGCAGGGGGAGACTTTGGTAATGCACCTCTGATGTCATTTCTGCCTGGAGAGGGCAGGCGCTAGGGATTTAAATGCCAGCGCCGTGAAGTTTGAATAAACTAGTCTTGAAACGACTTACCGACTGCGTGTCGTTATTTCAGCACTGTGTGTAGCACATCACTACAAGCTATATAAAGCATTTTATTGGGATGCATCACGGCTTGGTATGACATCTACTCTGCCTGTGACCACAAAAAGCT
This sequence comes from Hypanus sabinus, assembly GCF_030144855.1. Taxonomy (NCBI): domain Eukaryota; kingdom Metazoa; phylum Chordata; class Chondrichthyes; order Myliobatiformes; family Dasyatidae; genus Hypanus; species Hypanus sabinus. Next base: position 38,675,777 of record NC_082716.1, on the reverse strand, counting down.
GCAGAAAGTTGTCTCAGCTCAGCACATTGTGGAAATCAATTTCCCCTCCTTGGACTCTGTCTACACTTCTTGCTCAGTACAGCAATGAGCTTAATCAAAGATCCTACCCACGCCACCCATTCTCTCACCCATTGGACAGAAAATTCAAAAGCCTGTAAGTTTCTACCAGCAGATTCAAAGATAGTTTCTATCCTACAGTTATAAAACTATCGACTGTTTCTCAAGTATGATGAGATGAACCTCAAAATTTACCTCATTGGGACCTTGCACCTTACCGTCTACCGACACTGAGCTTTCTCTGTACTGTACCACTTTAGCCTGCACTCTTGTTGTTTAGCCTTGTACTATCTCAATGCACTTTTGCAATGAATTGATCTGTATGGATGGTAACACGATTTTTTCCACTGTAACTCAGTACATACCAATAACAAACCAATTTACTAATTTAATTTAACAATTTACAGAGAATAAAACAGAAACAGAAATACCATAAATAGTTTTTCTTTATGTTTAAAACCTTCAAACATTCTCCTGATGGAATACCTACACCATACTCACAAAATCAATTTCTCAGTTGTTTTCAAGGACTTGGTATCCTGTTAAAAACTCAGTTACTCATTACTCATTACTCAATTAGACTGAACATTTTAATGGTTTTAAAAGCAGAAGTTGTTTATTTGAAACCAATGGATATTAATTATGTTTTCAAAGACTGAAGTAGCAAAACGTGCAGGAGCAATGTATCACTGATAACGCTATCTGTACTTCCATGTTCAATTGTGCACATGTAGAAGAGAATATGAAAGGATTCTGCAGTTGTATGTAAATCACCAGCCTTGGCAAGAATAGAGCCTGGGCTGTTAAGGGATGAAGGAAATCGCAGAGTTTCTGGCTTTTGTTTTCCAATTATTTCTGGCCACGAAGAACAGCATAGTAGTTGAAGATTATGACCATTTTACTGCTGTTTAAAAAGGGTAGAAGAGATTATAATTGCAAGCTTTGGTGGAGGTCAGATTTCTGGGGAACAATATGCGTTATTAGTTAGAAAGATGTGGATTAATCATTGAGATTCAGCAAGGGAAGATTGTATTACTGGAGTCAGAGAATGATACAGCACTTTGGCCCTCCTGATCTGTCATCTAGACCCACTTACACTAACCCCATTAGATGTTCCCCACATTCTCATCAGTTCCAAATCCCTAGATTAAAATTCTGACCTATTCACTAGGGACAATTTAAAATTGTCCATTTGTATCGTCTAACCAGCACATCAATATGATGCAGGAGGGAAATGGAGCATTGGGAGAATTTGAAAACTCCACTCAAACGTATCCGACGCAAGGATTGAACCAAGGACACTGAAGCTATGAGGTAAAATATCTGCTAGATTTGATCCTATGCCCCTCTAAAGGGTTACAGTCAATGAGTGTTTTGAGACTCATGTGCTAGTTAGGTCCATTCCTTTTTATGCTACACACAGATGCCTTAGACTACCACATAAGTTTTGCAAATAACTTAAAAACTGTGTGGTTAGCATAGAATAGTAAAAAGAATGGTATTGAGAAAAAAGTCAATAGATAGCAGAAAGATATCAGTAAGGGCAGAAAACAGAATTCATAGCACAGGAGCTTAAGGAATTACATTTTGTTTAAGTAAATAAGACTAAAAAACATATTTCATGGCAAGATAGACAAGATGCAAATCCACAAATCTCTGACAGGAGCTAGCCTACGGGAATCCTTATTTACTGGGGAACAGGGGACAAAGATAAGATTTTTATTTTAGGTTTGTTAGTTATTCTAAGATAAATAGACCACAGATAAACTGTGTACAGTTCTGGTCACTAACTTACAAGAACGGTGTTAGACTGCGTAAAGAATATATTTACAAGGGTGTAACAATCCTAGAGATCAATAGTTTCTCCTTGGAACAAAGCAGGCTGAGCGAATTGATATAAAATGTTAACGGCCCAAACAAAATAGAATGGAAGGGCCTACTTCTCCAGCAGACAGTTCAATGACCAGATAACACAGATGTTTGAAAATTATTAAAAGAATTAGAGAATTGTTATGGGGTTAGTGCTAACACTAAATATCCTCTAAGAGAATATGCAGTGTATTTGCAATGGAGAGCAGCGAAGCATTGGAGAAAGGACGTTTTCAAAGTCGATCGAACCTTAGTCAGAATCCAAGAACATTTTTCAGAAACATGTCATGTGTTTGTTTTATTTGATGGAATAAAGTGGAAAGAAAACAGCTGACCACAATTTCACAATAATCATTGTCTAGAATGCCTCCCACAGCACAGTCTTTAATCTGCAGAGTTCTCAGCTTAGATCATCTTCAGTCATGTGGTGAACTTCACTGGTTTCCAGGTCACAACACACATCCATTTACTTCATAACTTGAAAACTCTCCATAAATGTTGTATAAAGATTGTTATCTAACAGTACCATCTAGTGCAAGTGCAGAGAATTGCATCTCAAGAAGCTGTCACCAAAGTTTCATCAAAACATTTTAGTCACACAAGATAAAGTAGTACAGAATATTATGCCTAACCAGTGAAAATATGTCAGAATCAAATCAAGGTTGAGGTATAAAGTGATGGATTAAAATCCCTCAACACAAAAATGCCTCCAACCAATTATTCACTTTCTATATAATTGATTTAGCCCAGTGAAACAAATACCCACTTTTCCCAAATAAAAGTAATTTATTTATTGGTTTAAATTGATTTGGTTTCCCTCAAATACTTAAAAGATTATATGTAATGCAGTCAGTTTAAAAATAAACAGAATTTAATTAATACAGTCCCACTAAACATTGGTGGCATTGCAAAATATTGAAACTGAATTTAATATTTTGCAGAGTATTCTTACCATCCTCTGTACCGTGAAAAATACTAAATCACACAGAACTCTGCCTATTGCAAAACTTACCCAAGATCTCTTCCAGTTTACCGATACATTAATACAACCCAATTGACTAACCTGAGTTTTGCAAACCGATTCCAACCTGTGCACGAACACAGCTTCTCATGAGACCAACTTCTATACAAAGGAAAATTAACACGAGTGCTGCTATATGAATAAAAACAGAAAATAACTAACATTTTTTAGGTCAAGCAGCACCTGAGAAAAAGGAATGGGTGTTAATTATTAATGGCAATAACCTTTTATCAGAACTGAAAAATTAGAAATCAGCAAATCATAACTAGTGATGAAAATGGAAAGGGGAAAATAAAGGTAGAACAAAAAGAAAATCTATAAAAGGTCCACAGAAGTGATATATAGGATGAAGAGACAACAATAAACAAATGTAGTGAAGCGAGTCTGAATCAAACAGTTGCGGAGAGAGCTGGAAGATGAAGTGCTCTTCACTGAACTTGATTGAAACATAGAAAACCTATAGCACAATACAGGTCCTTCGGTCCACAAAGCTGTGCCAAACACGTCCCTGCCTTAGAACTACCTAGGCTTTACCCATAGCCCTCTATTTTTCTAAACTCCATTAGCCAACCAGGAGTCTCTTAAAAGATCCTATCGTTTCCGCCTTCACTACCATTGCCGGCAGTGTATTCCACACACTCACCACTCTCTGCATAAAAAACTTACCCCTGACATCTCCTCTGTACCTACTTCCAAGCACTTTAAAACTATGCCCTCCCATGCTAGCCATTTCAGCCCTGGAGAAAAGCCTCTGACTATCCACACGATCAATGCCTCTCATTATCTTGTACACCTTTATCAGGTCACCTCTCAATCTCCGTCGCTCCAAGGAGAAAAGGCCGAGTTCACTCAACCTGTTTTCATAAGGCATGATCCCAATTCCAGGCAACATCCTTGTAACATCCTATTTTCTATGGTTTCCATGTTCTTCCTGTAGTGAGGCGACCAGAATTGAGCACAGTACTCAAAGCGGGGTCTGACCAGGGTCCTTATAGCTGTAACATTACCTCTTGGCTCTGGAACTCAGTCCCACAGTTGATGAAGGCCAATACATCGTATGCCTTCTTGAACACAAAACAGATGATAAAAGGGAACATGGTGGCTAGACAACAAAGTGGTCTTGGTACACAGGGTCTCACAGAGTAGCAAGGCAACTTCAAAGCATCTAATGAGCTTACTCCTGCTGTAATTTCTTAGATTGGTTTCATTATGTTTGGCACAGACTCTGGGGGCAGAAAGGCCAGGTCCTATCTTGTACTATTCTATGCTCTATTATTTGAAGAGTAAACTGGAATTTGGTTCAAATCCCAAAAGAACCACTAAAGTAGCACTACTAAAAGACATCTAATAGTTTGACTCCTCCTTTCTCAAAACAATGAATTTTAAGATGGTGGTGAGGTATTATTTAAATATAAAATCCACTTTCTTTCTTGTTTCCTACTGTGTATCCTGCCCGATAATTAATAGATTTCAGACTGCAAACTTTAAAAATCTACTTCAGAGCATTTATTTAGAAAACTGCTGATCATTAAAAAGATACAAAATGTTTGTCATCAGATAAAACAGGTAAAAAGATGTTCCACACTCAAGTAATGGTACAATTTCTCTCAGAAACAATGATTGACATCTTATGAGAAGCAATAATTAAAGCAAGATGGCACTACACAATACAACCAATTACAAATTGCAGTCTACATATGCACCTGAGGTTACACAGGCTTTTATACAGAGCAGAAATCTCCAAAATCAATATTAGTATAAAAATTCTCTGAACATTACTTTTATCTTGCCCTAATAGCACAACATATGATGGTAGGAGCTCCCATTAACACTATAGATTTATTGGATTCACAAAAAATAAAATTTATTAATGAGCCTCTACGAAAATACATTTTCTGTTTGATCGAAACATAAAAGGAAAATTATAAGCTAAATGAATACTGTCTTGAAATATATTGCCAGATTTGGATAACTATTTTTATTTCTTTTTACCAAGTTATCCAGTATCCAAGAGCGGACAGGGTAGAAGGTGACTTACTGCAAGAGCCTAGCCATTTTCTCAGGAGGCAGTCATCAGTCGATTACAAGTTACTGTACATTAGATTTAGATGGAAATAATTCAGCCCGTGATTAAGCCTGCCTTCCTACAAAGTGAGTGGGAAGGATATGGTCTTTATTTGACAATTCTTACTAACAGTTCTACTCAGATCATGGTAAATTGTAGAAGGGGACACAGTGTAACATTTCTGCACGTTGCCTTGTTCAAACCGCCTGGTGATCTTACACACACCCAACTACCTTTAGGCTGAGACAAATGGAAAATATCAGTACAAAAGTCAACAGCATAAGTGAAACAGTGTCTATAGGTTATATATTAATGAAGAATTAAGTTATTAAGTTGTCTGAAACATGATCAATGATTACACTAATTCTTACCTTTAAGAATTTCTGTTAAAAGATCTTTTGGAAATGCAGTATAAAATTAAAACAATTTATAAAAAACTACAGAAATTATGTAAAACTTTGGCAATTGTTCTCTATGAGAAAATGTACTCCAATGGGCATAAATTAGTTGCGAACTTTAAATGGCAGTGAAGGTATATGATCAAAACATTGACTTTAACATAACCAAATCCTTAGAGATGAAACAAATATTTGGCCTTTATCTGAATTAGCTGTAGATGTCAAAAAGTGAAAGGTGAATGATTATCTGACATTAAGCCAACTACAATGGCTTAATCGGAGCAGGACGTAAAAAACTGTCCATTGAGAGCTGTCGTCCACTCAAGTCTTTTGGTGCTCTGTGTTTCCTTCCTTTTTGTTCCTTTCCAAGTTTTTCCGTGCCACATTTGTCACCCTGCAGAGAGATTAAGGTGCAAGTTGTACATCAGCTTTGACTGGAGGTGGACATTCTAAATTAGATGGAGATACAAAAGACTGCGTGTGCTGGAATCTAAAGCAAAAAAAACTGCTGAAGGAGCTCAGCTGGTCCGGCAGAACTGTAGAGGGAAGTGGTCAGCTGACATTTGGGGCCAAGTGCTCTCAGCTGGAGAGGAAGAGGAAGAGCATAGGGTGATAACCAGTTTAAAGAGTTGGGGGGGCGGAGGGGTAGAGCTGGCCAGTGACAGGTAGATCCAGGTGAGGAGCAGTTGGTTGATAGATGGAGTCAGGTGCAGAACTAATAGCAAAGGCCATCTGGAGCTCATTTTAATTTCTCATCCCATTCCTACACTGACCTGTCTGTCTACCACCTCCTCCACTGCCAGGCTGAGGACAAGTGCAAACCGGAATAACAGTGTCTCATATTTTGCCACAGAAGTCTACAACCCAATGGCCAAACTCTGAATTTTTTAACTTCAGGTAACCCACTCTCCTTCTGTCCACTTCTCTCTCCTTCCGATCTACCCAAGTTTTCCCACACACCCTTCTTTCTAAACATCCAATCCACTAAGCCCCTTGCCCACTGCTTTTCTCCTTTCCCACCTACTCCACTTGCCTTTTACTTACCCACTCCTTCCCTCCTTTCATGACTGAGACCCCAACCCACACTGTTACCAACTTCCTACCATACCTTGTTTAGTTCCTCATCACCTTCCTTTCAAATCAGATTTTATAAAATGCTCCCTTTACCACTCCACCTATCACCTCCTGGCCTTTACTGCTATGTCCACACCTGATTCTATTTGCCTGTCAATCCCTCCTCACCTGGATCCATTGATCACTTCCCAGCTCTTCCCCACCCTACTCCTCCTTTCATCACCCTCGTCCATCCAGACATACAGTCTCAACCAAAAATGTTAGCTGTCTATTTCCTCAGCAGGTGCTGCCTCAGCCACTCGCTTCCTCCAGTAGCTCATCCTTTTTTGCTCTCTTAGCTAAATCAGCTGCTGATGACAAGCTGAGTGGCCATTATTTGTGTATAAGTCTACCAGGAACAGTTGGACATTTGGCTAAATAGACGTCAAATCCAGTATTCATTCAATATCCACACAGAAGCTTCAAACCAGAATAATTTTCCTTCTCTCCAGGTTACGTACTGTGCCACAAACCAGACAGCGAACTACAAATATTCCTGAATTGGATAATTCAGATTATTGTATGATAAACCCAGACAATCAGAATAAAACCTTTTGAAGCCATAGCAACTAATTTAAATAATGAACCATGATGGACAGGTGAATCTGCCTGTCTGAACTTATGTCAAAAGAGTAGCAAGCAAAAGCCAAAATAAATTGCAACACCTACCTTCTCCATCACACTTGAGTGTTTAAACAAACGAAAGACCTGTAAGTATTTTGAAGAGAGTTAATACAGTAAATTCTAATGCAAAAATGTAAATCATTTCATGACAAGAAATACATTGTGTCAATGCTCCACTGTGCTGGGCCAAGGCTATAATTGTACAAATAGCTCACTTCTCCCCTCAGTTATGCCAATATACTGAGTAAAATTTGGACCCCGCTCTTATACCATTCAGGAGAGCTAACAATGGGCCTCCAGTTCATCCTCTCAGATATACAGTACTGTGCAAAAATCTTAAGCACATAGATTAGTTATCTATTAGTTATCACCAAGCAAAGTCATCTGATTCCAAACAATTGGTTTACTGATCATTACAGAATGTCTCTCTGGTGCTTCCCATTCCCTAGAGACCCATAGGAGAATCAGGTTTATCATCATTCACATGTCATCTTTTTTTTTGTGGCAGCAGTACAGTGCAATACAAACAATAACTACAGTACATTGAAAAAGTCTTACGCACCCTAGCTATGTATATATATATATGCCCAAGACTTTTGCATAGTACTGTAAAACATAGAAAAGTATAGCACAGTACAGGCCATTCAGTTCACTATGTTGTTCTGACCCTTTAACCTACTCTAAGATTAATTCGACCCTTTCCTCCCACAAAGAAAAATGTCCCATATGTCTAAGTCTCTTAAGTGTCCCAATGTATATGCCTGTATTACACCATTCCACACACTCATCACTCTCTGTAAAACATCTACCTTTGACGTCCCAGCCATATTTTCCTCCAAACAACTTAAAGCTACATGCCCTCATATTAGCCATTTCTGTCCTGGGAAAAAGACACTGGTGATCCTCTCTCTCTGTGCCTCTTATCATCTTGTACACCTCTGTCGTCACCTCTCACCCTCCTTTGCTCCAAAGAGAAAAGCCCTAACTTGCTCAACCTCATATATATTCATAAGATATGCTCTCTAATTCAGGCAGCATTCTGGTAAATCTCCTTTGCACCCTCTCTAAAGCTTCCACATCCTTCCTATAATGGGGCAACCAAAATGGAATCCAATACTCCAAGTGTAATCAAACCAGATTTTTATAGAACTACAACATTACCTCATGGATCTTGACCTTAATTTCCTGAATAATGAAGGCCAACACAGCACAAGCATTCTTAAGCACCCAACTTGCACTGCAACTTTGACAAATCGATGGATGTGACCCCAAAGAACATTCTCTTCCTTCACACTGTTAAGAATGTTGCCATTAACCCTGTTTTCAAGTTCAACTTTCCAAGGTGCATTACTTCACATTTTTTTTCAAATAAACTCCATCTGCCACTTCTCAGCCATCTCTGCATTCTATCAATGTCTCATTTTAACCTACAACAACCTCCCACATGATGCAAAATATCACCAATTTTTATGCCATTCGAAAACTGACTCCTCCATTTCCTCATCCTGGTCATTAAAAAAAAAATCACAGAGAGCAGGTGTCCCAGAAGGAGCATGACCTGCCCCTGTAATTTTCTGGTACTACTCCTGTGACCAGTGAATATGCAAAGATAATCGCCAAAGGTACAGCAATCTCTTCCCACAGTAATCTGGGGACACATCTATCTGAATGTTTTTCAGAGTTTCTAGCACATGCTCTCTCTGTTCTAGGGCATCAGCCTGTTCAACACTGACCTCACATCTGTCAAAGTTCCTCTCATTGGTGAATCCTGAAGCAAAGTATTCATTAAGGATTTCCCCATCTCCTCTTCTCCAGGCACTTGGTTCCTTTCTGTTCTTCCTGTACACATAGAACATCTTGGGATTTTTCCTAATCCTACTCACCAAAGTCTTCTCATGTGTCCTTCTAGCTCTCCTAAGTCCATTCTTAAGTTCCTTCCTGGCTACCTTGCAACTCTCTCAAGCCCTTTCTGATCCTTCCTTCCTAAATGTTAAGTAAGCTTCTTTCTTCCTCTTGACTAGATGTTCTATATCTTCTGTCTACCATGCTTCCTTCATCCTACCATTCTTTCCCTGTCTCAATGTGACAAACCTATCCAGAACCCCACACAAGTGCTCCCTAAACAACTTCCACATTTCTGTTGTGCATTTGCCTTGGTACATCCATTCCCATTTAAGCTCTCAAGTTCCAGCCTAATAGCATCATAATTTGCCCTCCTCCAATTAAATACTTTCCAATACTGTCTGTTCTAATCCCTGCCCAAGGTGATGGTAAAGGTCAGGAAATTACAGTCACTCTCTCCAAAATGCTCACCAACAAATTCATTGCCAAACACCAGATTCAACATAGTCTCTTCTACATTTGACCTATTTACATATTGTGTCAGGAAAACCTTCCTGGACACACCTAATGAATTAAAAATACCATGAAGAACTTTATTTGTTCCAAGAGGTTGCGCACACAGTTATTGAAAATTAACAGCTCGGTCACAATCTTAATAACAAAACTTAAAACAATTCTGAGCACAAATTAAAGACCACACAGCCTTGTTTGTCCCCACATTCAGTACATATACTGATGAGATTAATTTTCTCTCCTTCCCACCTTGCATGGTCTCAATAATCACCCTTCCACTGATTCCATAATGTGAAAGGAAGCTTTAACTTCATGGAATCTGTAACAACTCTTTCAAAGAACAATATATTTAAACCAAGCAGTTAATTTGACAGAAGTATTGTATCATGACGGTGAAGACTAATGTCACTCAATTTGAACTTAGCTGCTCAAGTCATTAGCCTGGAGTCTAATACTGTTCAACACCATAAAACCCAGTACCTCTTGCTTCAGCTTAGTGACAGAATATTCACCTTCTTCATGGAAGTAGGAACAGCTGATTGAAAAAATTCTGCCTCAGTAACCCAACGGCAAGAAGGTTGCTCCAGGTCCTCTTGCTTCACAGTATCTCCAGTCGTGTCATTAAATAAATTACTGTACACAAGATAGGTTTGATGAATATGAGAAAATATATGTACTACCTATATAAAAAAAGAGAAAATCCTGATTTAAAAGAGTGAACATTGGCTATTTCATATTACTAGAACACAGTTAATGCAATGGTGCTATACTTCTACTCAACTTTATTTAAAGATAAAGCACAGTTATAGATCCTTCAGGCCCAATGAGTCTGTGCTGCCCAATTACACCCATATGTCCTACCAAACTGTATGCCGTTGGAATGTGGGAGGAAACAAGAGCATCCGACGAAGCCCACGCAGTCACAGGTAGAACATACAGTGGCAGAATTGAACCCGGGTTGCTGGTGCTGTAATAGCATTACACTACCAATGTGCTACCGTGTTGTCCTTACACAATTCAATCACATTAAACAGCTCACCTCCCCAATGTACTGCACATCTGTACTCGGAACTAGATTTCTTGTTAATTCTGTGAGCCGGTCAGAAATCATTTGCTTCTGCTTTTTTTCTTTCACTTCAGCGTCCAATAGAATACTAGGGAAGTCCCACATTCCAGCCAAGAGTCCTGACAATCAAAAGGTTACAAGACACTGAACTAATGTATCCAAATCACCAGTTTCTTGAAAATGGCAAAGAAAAGGAAAACTCGGTTATAGTTATCCTGGAAAATATAATACACCAACACTTTGTAAAATTTCAATGACTCATTTAAGACAATAAGTCATAGGAGCAGAATTAGGCCATTCAGCCCATCGAGTCTGCTCTCCAGTCATCGTGGTTGATTAGTTTCCTCTCTCAACCCCATTCTCTTGCCTTCTCCCTGTAACCACTGACACCCTTATTAATCAAGAACCTATCAATCTCTGCTTATAAATATATCCAATGACTTGACCTCCAGAGCCACCTGTGGCAATGAATTCTACAGATGTACCACCATCTAGCTAAAGAAATTCCTCCTCACCTCTGTTCTAAAGGAATGCCCTTCTATTCTGAGGCTGTGTCCTCTGATCCAAGACTCCCCCTCACTAATGGAAACATCCTCTCCACATCCACTCTTTCTAAGCCCTTCAATATTTGGTAAGTTTCAATGAGATTCCCCCCCTCATTCTTCTAAACGCCAGCAACTACAGATCCACAATAACCTCTTCATTCCCGGAATCATTGTCGTAAACCTCTTCTAGACCTTTTTTATAAATAGGGCCCAAAACTGTACACAATACACCAAACGTAGTTTAAACAATGACTTAAAATGTTTCAACATTACATCCTTGCTTTTATATTCTAATCCTCTCAAAATGAATACTAGCATTGTGTTTGCCTTCCTTGCTACTGACTCAACCCACAAGTTAACTTTTAGGACTCCAGAGTCCCTTTGCTCCTCCAGCTTCTCAACTTGCTCCCCAGTATACAGGTATGCGTTGCTTAACGTCCACGATACATTCTGTGAAATTGGATGTTGTGCAAACACCATATTATATACTTTGCCTCTTGCTGCTATCACTAGGAGTGGTTTTGCTGCGCTTGGAAGCCATGATGCACTTTACAGTAATATTTTCAAAAGAAAATTAAACAGAGAGATAACGCTACTACACTCAAGAGATGCGCAATACACGAGATTGGTTATGTCTGCTACATCACATTCTCTGATCGAGACTACGTACGTATATGCAATCAGAAGTTAAGCAGCGCACACCTGTATATCTTTACTCCTTTTACCATAGTACATGAGAACACACTCTCCTCACTGCATTCCATCTGTTACTTCTTTGCCCATTCTCCTAATCTGCCCAACTTCTTCCTGCTACCTGCCCCTCCACCCATCTCTGTATTGTCCACAATCTTGGCCACAAAACTATCAATTCTGTCATCCAGATCATTAACATTGTAGCACACCCAACACTGACCCCTGCAGAACACCACTACTCACTAGCAGCCAACCAGAAAAGGCCTCCTTTATTCCCGCTCTTGGCCTTATGTGAGACAGTCAATCATCTGTGCACGCTAGTATTTCCTGTAATACCACAGGCTGTTATATTGTTTAGCAGCCTCATGTACGGTACCTTGTCAAAGACCTTCTGAAAATCCAAGTAAACAACAAAAACTAACTCTTCTTTATCTGTCCTGCCTGTTGTTTCTTCAAAGAATTCTAGCATATTTGTTGGGCAAGACTCTCCCTTCAGAATACCATGCTGACTTCGACCTATTTTATCTTGCACCTCCAAGTACCCTGAAATCTTATCAGTAACTCTGAGTGAAGCCACAAATTTGCTGTTTTATAATAAATGTAAGTTTCCTATTCTAGAAAGTTTTATCTGAAGAGCTGTTCTTTTTGCTAAACATTTCCTTGTGTTCATCTAGCTACATTGCAACTTTGGTGATTATTTCTTTTGGAGCTCCAACAGACTCTCAAATATTTTCCCACAACTAGAAAGGGCATTGATCCCAGAAACAGGGTGCATAAGCAATTTCTGTCTTTTATAAGATTGTTAGAATGCTCAGGAGAGGTGGAAAAATATTATTGCTTTGAAATGCAACACCAGACAACAGCTTTAAATAATAGTCCCGTTGGAACTGTATTTTAGAAGCAGTGTACCAGTATAAACACACTAACATATAGGACATTTTGTGTAACTGACTGTGGGTGAATTACTAGACAAACAATTTCTCTCTCCTCCTTTCCCAGTCCTCATCTCGCCGAATAATTTTCAGTTGACAATAGATACCAGTGCTGGGTCTCTGAACAAGGAAATACTCTTCTGCATCTTCATTTTCCCTCTTCCGTGTCACCACACAGGTCAGTGTGCGTTCTATTCGTGGAGGCTTTTTTGTAGGTTTCCTTGGATAATTCATAACTCCAAGATCGCTATCCCAGGGTTCTTTGTCAGGCAAACATAGAGGGCAGTTTCCTCCACCACCTGCAACGTTAGGCAGAAATGCTCATCTTACTTTATCTGATATTCACAAAAGCACTATTGTCCTCTGACACAAACTTGTAAGACTGGGGGTGGGAGGGTGGGTCAAAGTCAACCACATTGTCAAGGCTTGGACCAAGCAACAGAAAGCTCCTTCAGAAAGTGTTTAATTCAAACTATTCATGCCATCCTTGCTCCCAGAGTTGTGAAGATTGTGTACCAATGCTTCACCCCCACAGAACAACATGGAGGGATCTGCAAAGATAATTTCTTTACAATTCTCCAACTGTTGCATTTTTGATCTCTGTCAGAATAAAACAAGAACCCACAGGATTTTCCTCTCAGTAAGTGGAGAAAAAGAATATTTGAAATTTCAATCAGAGGACAAAACAAACACTTCTTATGTCTACAATATTTGTGGAGGTGATAAAATATTTATGAAATGCAATAACATCTCCCACAATCCCCAATGCATTGTCAATCTAATAAACTATACATAATTTCTGGATAATTACTGAGAATTCTTACCACACTCTTCAATGTCTGGGGTGGAGGAGATCTTTGAAACAGTGATACCTGGCAGTTTCTTTGAGACCATTTCCTGTTCTTTTATAACCTGGAAAGGGCACATATGCCAATGATAAAGAGACTTAATGCACCCTCAACTTCCCTTTACTGACCAACTTTCTCAGATTTAGGACATTTTTTAGCAATTTACAACTATTTTACTACTTCTGAACTTTGGTTGCCATTGTAATGCAGGAAACTACAACCTAGTGGTAACTACACTGCAGCAGTACATGGCATTACCTATTCACTATTAGTTATTTTCCATCTCTCCCTGCCTACCTCCTTGTACAGTTTTAGAAAACAATAGTTTCCCTGAGAGTTTTAAAACTTTGTTTTCACATGAATCACTAACCTGCGCAAACCTGCTGGCCAAAGCTATGAAATGGACAGATTTTCAACTTTTTTGTCCAGAAATAATTTTAATTCAGGGTTGCCACTTTGTAGAGGTAAACTCCAATGTCCGTCAACTGTACAAGTACTGAATCCCACTCTCAGCAATTCATCTACACAACTAGATGAAAAACTATTAACACTTAGCTTAGCCACTTGGATAATTGTATCATTTGCAGTTTTTAGTACCCAAAATAAAGTGGAAGATGGATGCATCATCAACATATCAAGAAGGCAAGTTGTATCAAGAATAGGAAGCTAGGTCTGCTGTGAGATTTGGCAGGTTTTGAAGGTTGCATGTGGCATTGGGAGGAATTATTTCAGAATGTGGGAATATTAGAAAGCACAGGCTGATCCAGAAGGAAATATCATGGCCTGATAGAGATAAAAGTCAGCTGCAGTTTAGATGAAGAAACACTGTGAGATGGGGCTATGTAATGCTGGATGAGAAACTGGTTGAAGGATAAGGTGGCAGCATCAACATTTAAATTACGCAGAGATTCTTCAGCTGTATTGAGTTGATATTAACACATGCTTACAAGTGCCTATAGTTGACAACCAGCTGATTACATATAATAGTTCTTCACATGCAGCTTATCTACCACTGTCAAACCAACCATTTTTATCGTGTACTCAAAACTTACCCATTGGTAAGCTCTACAGTAGGTCTGAACAGGGCATTCTGCACAAAGGGGAGCTTTGGGAGTGCAGACAGTCGCTCCCAGCTCCATCATAGCCTGGTTAAAGTCTCCTGGTCTAACCAAATCCACCAAGGTATTAGCCAATATCCTATAATGCAACAATACGCATTTCAGATATATATTTATATCTTGTGCCTTCTCTACTGTGATACAATCTTTTACGTAGTGGTTAATTTTTCAAATACAGTTAAATATTTTTCCATACACCTAAAACTTGTACAATCTTAGTTTGAATTACTGGCAGAGGTGTTTTTCAACCAGCTTCCAAACTAAGTGATATGACAGCACTACAGTTGCCGCTGCTGCTTCAGTGCTCTGTGGACTCCCAACTTCAGGCACCGTCTGTGCAGAGCCCACTCTCTGTGCAGGATTCCCCTGGCACTGGGGTTCCAAAGATGCACAGGGAGATAAACTGGCTCCTGAAAATTTCTCCTTAATGGAGCTTTGTGGCAAGGAGAATCAAAAGGGAGTTGATGGGCATGTATGAGATAGAATAAACTGCAGAAATAAAAGGAGGAACACTGAGACTAATACAGGTGCCCCCCCCCCTTACAAAGGTAAAGCATTCCTATGAAACCTTTCTTAAGCTGAAATGGCATAAAGCGAAGAACCATTAACTTATATGGGAAAAATTTTCATAAAAGCGAAAATCCTCTTTGTAATGTGAAAACAGGCTACTAATGTAGGTCTTTTGTAAAAGTGAAGTGGTGTAAAGTGAATATTCATAAAGCGGGGGATACCTGTAGATAATTTGTACAGGAGGCAGCTTGGGCCCAGTGGAACAAATACCCTTCTAGAGGACAAGCTTAAGTTGATTTGAAACGTACAAAATGCGTAATTGGTTCCGTTAAACTCATGAACCAATTTAGTTTATTCTGACACTTTTCAAGGGAAGTCAGTTGAGAAAATAACTGCAAACAGTTGACCCTAAAGAAATTCTGCCACTGACCTCTAGCAACAACAGCCATTGTGATGAGTTAGGCTCCAGCAGCTTTGGTTTTTTTTCTTCTAATCCCAATTAATATTTTACCCATGATGCAATCAACCAGATGCTTTCTTGATATTAAGGCAGTGACACCCACCTACCTCCAGAATGCAAGCTTGGATTAAAACTGGAACAGGGATGCATTCTGAATACCCTTTGCAGAACCCAGGCTGAGCAACTACTGACTGGTTTATGCATGGAGAATTGAGAATTACTAAGATTTACCACTGTTATAAATATTTCACTGCTGCATTACCAGAGTCTACCCAAATTTCATGACAATCATAGATAATATGGAAACTCGGCCTTCACCCAAAAACGGGAACACTGGTTGCTTTTAAGTCTTAGAGGAAGTTTTAGGGCAAAAGTTTTAGAGCAAAGTAATTTAAAAAAAAATTTAAATGCTTCTCGGGTCTCACAGATGTACAGATGGCACACCAGAGTACCAGATGGAACAAATGACATGGATGGACATGTGCCCTCTCCAGAATCTCCGTTATCCAGGCTCCACACCCATCTTAATACCTGCCGCCATCAATTTTTGATTTAGAGATGCAGCACAGTAACAGGCCCCTCAGCCACACAAGCACGTGCCACCCAAATACACCCAGGTGACCAATTAACCAAGTAAACCAAACATCTCTGGAACCGGAGCAGCCACAGTAAACTCACACGATCACAGGACAAATGTATAAACTCCCTACAGACAGCAGCGAGAATTAAACCCGGGTCACTGGTGCTGAGAAGCATTACATAGAAACACAGAAAACCTACAGCACAATAGAGGCCCTTCAGCCTCTATGTGCTGAACATATCCCTACCTTAGGACTACCTAGGCTTTACCCATAGCCCTCTATTTTTCTATTGTAGCCATACAGGAGCCTCTTAAAAGACCCTATCATTTCCGCCTCCACCGCCGCCGCCGGTAGCCCATTCCATGCACTCACGACTCTCTCGTGCTAACCATTTCAACACTGGGGAAAAGCCTCTGACTATCCACATGCACAATGCCTCTCATTATCTTGTACACCTCTATCAGGTCACCTCTCATACTCCGTCACTTCAAGGAGAAAAGGCCAAGTTCACTCAACCTATTCTCATAAGGCATGCTCCCCAATCCAGACAACATCCTTGTAAATCTCCTCTGCACCCTTTCTATGGTTTCCACGTCCTTCCTGTAGTAAGGCAACCAGAACTGAGCACTATACTCCGTGGGGTCTGACCACGGTCCTATATAGTTGCAACATTACCTCTCGGCTTGCTAACTCAATCCCACGATTGATGAAGGCTAATGCACCGTATGCCTTCTTAACCACAGAGTCAACCTGTGTAGCAGCTTTGAGTGTTCTATGGACTCAGACCCCAAAACCCCTCTGATCCTCCACACTGCCAAGAGTCTTACCATTAATGCTATATGCTACCATCATATTTGACCTATCAAAATGAACTACCTCACACTTACCTGGGTTGAACTCCATCTGCCACTTCTCAGCCCAGTTTTGCATCCTATCAATGTCCCATTGTAACCTCTGACAGCCCTCCACACTAACCACAATGCCCCAACCTTTGTGTCATCAACAAATTCACTAACCCATCCCTCCACATCCTCATCCGGGTCATTTATAAAATCACAAAGAGTAGGGGATCCCAGAACAGATCCCTGAGGCACACCGCTGGTCACTGGCCTCCATGCAGAACATGACCTGTTTACAACCACTCTTTGCCTTCTGTGGGCAAACCAGTTCTGGATCTACAAAGCAATGTCCCCTTGGATACCTTTCTCAATGTCTTGCATGGGATACCTTATCAAATGCCTTGCTACAATCCATATACACTACATCTACTGCTCTACCTTCATCAATGTGTTTAGTCACATCCTCAAGAAATTCAATCAGACTCGTAAGGCACGACCTGCCTTTGACAAATCCATGCTGATTATTCCTAATCATATTATACTTCTCCAAACGTTCATAAATCCTGCCTCTCAAGATCTTCTCCAACAACTTACCAACCACTGAAGTAAGACTCACTGGCCTATAATTTCCTGGGCTATCCCTACTCCCTTCCTTGAATAAGGAAACAACATCGGCAACCCTCCAATCCTCTGGAACCTCACCCGTCCTCATTGATGATGCAAAGATTATTGTCAGAGGGTCAGCAATCTGCTCCCTCGCTTCCCACAGTAGCCTGGGGATTTATCCAACTTGATGCTTTCCAAAAGCTCCAGCACATCCTCTTCCCTAATATCTACATGCTCAAGCTTTTCAGTCCACTGCAAATCATCCCTACAATCGCCAAGATCCTTTTCCATAGTGAATACTGAAGCAAAGTATTCATTAAGTACCTCTGCTATTTCCTCTGGTTCCGTACACACTTTTCAACTGTCACACTTGATTGGTCCTATTCCCTCATGTCTTATCCTCTTGCTTTTCACATATTTGTAGTATGCCTTGGGGTTTTCCTTAATCCTGTCTGCCAAGGCCTTCTCATGGCACCTTCTGGCTCTCCTAATTTCATTCTTAAGCTCCTTCCTGCTAGCCTTATAATCTTCTAGATTCCTATCATTACCTAGTTTTTTGAACCTTTTGTAAGCTCTTTTCTCCTGGACTAGATTTACAACATCCTTTGTGCACCACAGATCATGTACCCTACCATCCTTTCCATGTCTTATTGGAACGCACCTACTCAGAATCCCGTGCAAATATCCCCTGAACATTTGCTACATTTCTTCCATATGTTTCCCTGAGAACATCTGTTTCCAATTTATACTTCCAAGTTCCTGTCTGATAACCTCATATTTCCCCTTACTCCAATTAAACATTTCCCTAACTTGTTTGTTCCTATCCCTCTCCAATGGAGATAGAATTGTGATCACTATCTCCAGAATGCTCTCCCACTGAGAGAAGTGACACCTGACCAGGTTCATTTCCCAATACCAGATCAAGTACAGCCTCTCCTCTTACAGGGTTATCTACATATTGTGTCAAGAAACCTTCCTGAACACGCCTAACAAACCCCACCCCATCTAAACCTCTCACTCTAGAAGATGCCAATCAACATTTGGGAAATTAAAATCTCCTACCACAACAACCCTGTATTATTACACTTCCGCAGAATCCGTCTCCCTATCTGCTTCTCGACATCCCTGTTACTATTGGGTGGTCTATAAAAAACACTCAGTACAGTTATTGACCCCTTTCTATTCCTAAGTTCCACCCAGAGACTCCATAGCCAACCCCTCCATGACTTCCTCCTTTTCTACAGCCATGACACTATCAACAGTGCCACGCCCCCACCTCTTTTGCCTGCCTCCCTATCCTTTCTGAAACATCTAAAGCCTGGCACTTGAAGTAGCCATTCCTGCCCCTGAACTTCCAAGTCTCTGTAATGGCCACAACATCGTAGCTCCAAGTGATGATCCACGCTCTAAGCTCATAATTTATTCATAATATTCCTCGCATTAAAATAGACACACCTCAAACCATCAGTCTGAGGGCGTCCCTTCTCTATCACCTGGCTATCCTCCCTCTCGCACTGTCTACGAGTTTTCTCTATTTGTGAGCCAACCACCTCTTCCCCAATCTCTTCAGTTTGATTCCCGCCCCCCAGCAATTCTAGTTTAAACTCTCCCCAATAGCCTTAACAAACCTCCCCACCAGGATATTGGTCCCCCTGGGATTCAAGTGCAACCCGTCCTTTTTGTACAGGTCACGCCTACTCCAGAAGAGGTCCCTAAGATCCAGAAATCTGAATCCCTGCCCCCTGCTCTAATCCCTCAGCCACACATTTATCCTCCACCTTATTCTATTCCTATACTCACTGTCGCATAGCAATGGCAGTAATCCCAAGATTACTACCTTTGAGGTCCTGCTTCTCAACTTTTTTCCTAACTCCCTGTAGTCTGTTGTCAGGATCTCCTCCCTTTTCCTACTTATGTTGTTGGTACCAATATGTATCATGACCTGTCACTGTTCTCCCTCCCACTGCAGTATATCTTGGACGCGATCTGGAACACCTGGGAGGCAAACTACCATCCACTGGTCCTGTGTCCACAGAATCGCCTATATGAGCTCCTAAACATAGAGCCCCTTATCACTGCTGCCATCCTCTTCCTTTCCCTCCCCTTCTGAGCCACAGGGTCAGACTCTGTGACAGAGGTGCGACCACTGTTAAGCCAGGTAAGCCATTCCCCACCCCCCAACAGTACTCAAGCAGGAATACTTATTGTTAAGGAGGACAGCTACTGGGGTACTCTCTAGTACCTGCTTCTTGCCTTTCCCTCTCCTGACTGTTACCCACTCCTCTGATCCCAGGGTGACTAACTGCCTATAGCTTCTCTCAATCACCTCCTCACTCTTCCTGACCAGACGAAGGTCATCGAGCTGCATCTCCAGTTCCCTAACGCGGTCTCCAAGGAGCTACAGCTCGATGCACCTGGTGCAGATGTGGTCATCCGGGAGACCAGGCATCTCCAGCACCTCCCACATCTGACACCAAGCACAGAAAACCAGCCTCACACACATACTTTCTGTCTTTATTTTAAACAGATAACCTACCTGGTCTCGACCCCTTTTCACCAAAGCCTTCCTATTCTGTCTCTTACTACTCTGTCGCCCGCTCTGTAAATCTGTCTTCCTTTTAAACTCTTCCTGCTCTTCTCACTGGCCGACCTCCGCGTGCTTGCGTGGTTGTGCCCTGTTCAAACTGCTGAAGAAATAACCTACCATGCCACGTCAAGATCCATGCTACAGGACTGAAGGATTCAAGAACAGGTTGAACAAAAAAGCTACAGCACAAAGTTCAGCAGTGAGTTCTATAAACAGATAATGAACACTGATGGAGGCACCAGTGATATAGATTTCAATACCTGTCTGTTGAAAATTCAAGGCCGAGTCCAAGACATCATTATTCCTTTATTTCACTGTGTGATCTACTTCTAGATTTTCAGTAACAGATCAACAAACATTGTAGCTTGCCTCTCAAAAGATCCTTTTAATGCCAGCAATGGAGTAAATATGATCCACACTGAAACAACTTATTCATCATGCTAACTGTCCCAGTCAGTTTTCTGATGGGCATGATTTTACCCCAAAATGATCTCGACTGCAATTTAGCACAAGTAAAATAACTTTTACGCATAATCTGTGCATAACTAAATGTATGTAAATAGATTTTAAGACTTTGGCCCTTTAACCCCCTTAGTATGCTACATGAATAGCTGAAAGAAAAGTGCACTTCTTACCAAAGGGATTCAATCACTGACGGGCTGGTGCAGTCTGCTCCAACTGCTCTCATACGGCACAGAACTCGTGTGACATTCCCATCAACCACACCAGTTACCTATAAGGAGCAAAGAGCTAGTCATGGTTAAAACAATTATATTTCAATCTATTAAAAGAATACATAATACATAACCATTTGGAATCATTATCACTGGGTTTTCTATTCTTTAAAATGTGACTTCAAAATATAAAGTTTCTTCTCAAGCATTTTCAAGGTTTTCTTGTGCACATTGTTCTTATATTTAGATAACCTTGAACTTTCTCCCAGTTGAGAAGAACTTAAAAAAAAATTCTGGACAATTATTCTCCAGGCCTTACCTTTGAAAAAAAAATAATTTGAAGCATAGCAAATAAGCACCTATGAAACAACAATTATTCCAACTAAAATGTTACTCTCATTTCTTTTCTTTCCTCTACCGTTTCTAGTTTCATCCTCAACTCTAATTTTGAGGCCCTTAGGGGAAATAAAACAACTAAACAGTTTAATGGTTATTGTCTTCTCATACTGTGTGAATCAACACAACGTTCTACAATGCTCTACTTAATCAACACACTGTGCCCAGATTACAGCAGGGTTCCAATCCTGAGAACCATTCAAAAACCGAACTCTCTGTAAATTGGAAATGAACAAACACTGGCTATGGGGGGTGGGGGGAAATCATGAAACAATTGTGACAGGAGAGCAACCAGGCTTGGAAAGAGCAGCTGGCAGCCACTGACACAATGAGTGAGCAAGCAAATCTACTCAACGCACTCAGCTCTACTCGGCTCGAACCAGCCCCTGACTGCCATGGCTCAGTGGATGGCTCACAGACATACCCCATACTCACTCAGCAAAAAATGTCAGTCGCCTCACAGCAGCAAGCAAGTACATCTTTCCAGTCCCCCAAACGTATGTTATACATCTTTCCAGTCCCCCAAATGTATGTTCTGTTTTTCCATAAATAGGATGTTTGGTACTTTGGGAGGGCTAGTTATTGAAAATGGGATTGGTTACTTCTAATGAGTTCATGGCAAAATATTGCTCCATCTCAGAATTCGGAATATGCCAAGTATCCCCACAGGAAAATGAACCTCAGGGTTGTGTACAGATATGAACTTTGATACTAAATTTAATTTAACCTTTAAATTAAAATACAATAAACTAAACAATTAACAAGGAGATGCACATTTTAAGAATACACTGTAATAAACATTGGAGTCTAGCAACACATTTAGCTTCCTTACCTGCCCAAATGCGATTGAGGCAATAGCAGCAGCTGTGTATCTCCCAACACCAGGCAGCAGCTTTTGCAGCTCTTCTGCACTCTTTGGCATGTCACCTTTGAACTCTGACAAAACCTATGAGGAAGGGATGGCACTTAAAGGCTCCATTGCTCTGAGAAAAATCCACAAACGCTTTTTTCCTCTAGCAAACAAGTACCAAGGATTGCAGCAAAAAATAGGTTAGATAACATTTAGATATTCCTACAATTGCCTGTACTAAAGTGGTCCAGTCAGTGCTGCTCTAAATGGAGAAGAGCAGTTCTAATTTTCACCACTTCCTGGCAATGACATGCCTTGTTTTTACAACCAGATGACTATTGATCTGAAGCACACTGCACAGAGAATTATTGACAAACTTCCTACATCCGAACTCTGCTGTACATACAACTGCAAAATGCCTTATTTTTTAATACATTTATAACATGCATTTGTGGTCAATCACCATTCTTTACTAAAAATAAAGCAGAGATGAACAGTTATCAACAGTGCTATAGCACAGCAATAATACAAGGTTACCTTTTGTGCTCCTTCATGCAGTCTTCTTCCGCGGGAGTAATATCCAAGACCAGACCACATTTCATTAACTTCCTACAAGACAACATTAAGGGGACAATTTACTATAATGCACTGATAACACTGATAAAAACTGCTCTATGCTGTTTATACTGGTAAAAATTGGTTTATACTGGTAAAAACTGTTTTATACTGGTATAAACCTGTTAATAGTGGTAACAACTGGTAAAAAAAACCTGGTTCATATACTGGTTTGTAGCGGTAAAAAAGTAAAAACTGGTTTATACCGGTAAAAACTCTACAAACTGTTTTATACCGTTAAAAACTGGTACAGACCGGTTTATACTGGTAAAAACTGGTATAAACTGGTTTATACTGGTAAAAACTGTTTTAACCTGGTTTGTTCTGTTTTATACTGCTAAAAACTGGTTTAAACAACACACACAAGATGCTGGTGGAACACAGCAGGCCAGGCAGCATCTACAGGGAGAAGCACTGTCGACCTTTCAGGCCGAGACCCTTCGTCAGGACTAGCTGAAAGGAAAGATTCCAAGAGATTTGAAATTAGGAGGGGGAGGGGGAAATGAGAAATGATAAGAGAAGAAACCGCTTTTAACCAATATAAACCGGTTCTGACAGGTTTTAACCAGTATAAACCGATTCTGCCAGGTTTTAACTGATATAAACCAGTTTTGACCGGTTTTAACTGCTTTTAACCAGTATAAACCGGATCTGACCAGTTTTAACCAGTTTAAACCACTTTCAACCAGTATAAACTGGTTCTGACAGATTTTAACCAGTATAAACTGGTTTTAAAGTTTTAAACACTTTTAACCAGTTTTTACCAGTATAAACCAGTTTTTACCAGCATAAACCAGTATAACAACACACACAAAACGCTGATAGAACACAGCAGGCCAGGCAGCATCGATAGGGAGAAGCGCTGTTGACATTTCGGGCCGAGACCCTTCGTCAGGACCAGGTTTATACTGGTTTGCACTGGTACAAACTGTCTTAACCTGGTTTGTTCTGTTTTATACTGCTAAAAACTGGTTTAAACAACACACACAAAATGCTGGTGGACCCTTCATCAGGACTAACTGAAAGGAAAGATTCTAAGAGATTTGAAAGTAGGAGGGGGAGGGGGAAATGAGAAATGATAGAAGACCCGAGGGGGTGGGTTTATACTGGTAAAAACTGGTTTGTACTGGTATAAAGTGGTTTATCCTGCTTTGTACTGTTTTATACTGGTAAAAACTGTTTTAAACAACACACACAAAATGCTGGTGGAACACAGCAGGCCAGGCAGCATCTTTAGGGAGAAGCACTGTCGACATTTCGGGCCGAGACCCTTCATCAGGACTAACTGAAAGGAAAGATTCTAAGAGATTTGAAAGTAGGAGGGGGAGGGGGAAATAAGAAATGATAGAAGACCCGAGGGGATGGATTTATACAGGTAAAAGCTGGTTTAAACCGCTTTAAACCAGTATAAACTGGTTCTGAGGTTTTAACCAGTATAAACCAGTTTTAACTGGTTTTAAAGTTTTAAACAGTTTTAACCAGTTTTTACTGGTATAAACCAGCATAAACAACACTCACAAAATGCTGGTAGAACACAGCAGGCCAGGCAGCATTGATAGTTTTGGGCCGAGACCCTTCGTCAGGACCAGGTTTATACTGGTTTGCACTGGTAAAAACTGGTAAAAGCCGGTGTATACTGGTAAAAACAGGTATAAACTGGTTTATCCTGTTTTGTACTGTTTTATACGGGTAAAAACTGTTTTAAACAACACACACAAAATGAGAAATGATAGGAGAAGTCCTGAGGGGGTGGGTTTATACTGGTAAAAACTCTACAAACTGGTTTATACTGGTTTGTACTGGTAAAAACTGGTTTATACTGTTTTATACTGTTAAAAATTTGCAAAAAATGGTTTATACTGGTACAAACTGGTAAAAAAACTGGTTCATACTGGTAAAAACTACAAACTGGTTTATACAGTTAAAAACTGGTTTATACCGGTACAAACTGGTAAAAAAAACTGGTTCATACTGGTAAAAACTCTACAAACTGGTTTATACTGTTAAAAACTGGTACAGACTGGTTTATACTGGTAAAAACTGTTTTAACCTGGTTTGTTCTGTTTTATACTGCTAAAAACTGGTTTAAACAACACACACAAGATGCTGGTGGAACACAGCAGGCCAGGCAGCATCTCTCGGGAGAAGCACTGTCGACGTTTCGGGCCGAGACCCTTTGTCAGGACTAACTGAAAAGAAAGATTCCAAGAGATTTGAAATTAGGAGGGGGAGGGGGAAATGAGAAATGATGAGAAGACCGGAGGGGATGGATTTATACAGGTAAAAGCTGGTTTAAACCACTTTTAACCAGTATAAACTGGTTCTGACAGGTTTTAACTTTTAACCAGTATTAGTTTAGTTTTTACTGGTATAAACCAGCATAAACCAGTTTTTACCAGCATAAACCAGTATAACAACACACACAAAATGCTGGTAGAACACAGCAGGCCAGGCAGCATCGATAGGGAGAAGTGCTGTGGATGTTTCGGGCTGAGACCCTTCGTCAGGACCAGGTTTATACTGTTAAAAACTGGTTTATACTGGTTTGCACTGGTAAAAACTGGTACAAACTGGTTTATACTGGTAAAAGCCAGTGTATACTGGTATAAACTGGTTTATTCTGCTTTGCACTGTTTTATACTGGTTAAAACTGTTTCAAACAACACACACAAAATGAAAATGCTGGTGGAACACAGCAGGCCAGGCAGCATCTATAAAAAGAAGCACTGTCGACGTTTCGGGCTGACACCCATCGTCAGGACTAACTGAAAGGAAAGATTCTAAGAGATTTAAACGTAGAGGGGGAGTGGGAAATGAGAAATGATAGGAGAAGACCCAAGGGGGTGGGTTTATACTGGTACAAACTGACAAAAGAAACTGGTTCATACTGGTAAAAACTGGTTTATACTTATTTATCCTGGTTTATTATAAAGCCTTTGCATCATATCCCTATGCTTATATTCTAGACCTCTTGAAATGAATACCAACATTGCATTGCCCTTCCTCACCATTAACTCAAATTCAAGTTAACCTTCAGGGTGTTCTGCACAAAATCTCCCAAGTCCCCTTGCATTTCAGATTTTTGGATTTTCTCCCCATTTAGAACATAGTCTGCACATTTATATCTTCTACCAAAGTACATGACCATGCATTTACCAACATTGTATTTTATTTGCCACTTCCTTGCCCATTCTCCTAATCTGTCTCAGTCCTTCTGTAGCCTTCCTGTTTCCTCAACACTACCATCTCAACTATCTTTGTATCATCTGCAAACTTGGCAACAAAGCCATCTATTCCATTATCTAAATCATTGATATACAGCATAAAGAGAAGCGGTCCCAACACTGAACACTATGGAACACTGGCAGCCAACCAGAAAAGGATCCCCTTATTCCCACTCACTGCCTCCTACCAATCAGCCAATGCTCTAACAATGCTAATAACTTTCCTGTAATATCTTGGGCTTTTAACTTGGTAAGCAGCCTCCAATGTGCCACCTTGACAAAGGCCTTCTAAAAATCCAAATATACAACATCCACTGCATCCGCTTTATATATCCAACACAGTGGATTGAAGTTAATTGAACTATCAGTTAATTGGGGCAGCTGCTTATTTGGAACAACTTGTACAGAACAAAAACTAATCGAGAAAATAGCTGGGATTCCTTTCATTTTATTTGGGACAAAAGACTGTTGCTGAACAGTTTCTAATTGGCATTAGTTGTGTGGCTGTTAGACACTATGTCATGGTCAGAGCAAACAGTTTTTAAATAATGTCAGTTGTATGTGTTTAGGGTTCAAAAAGCAATGATTTTTCTCACTGATAGTTGGCAAGAAATAAGCAATAAAACAATTCAGTGCTGTTTTGCTCACTGCGGTTTCAAGCATTCAGAAACAACGGAGTGAAAATGAAATGATTTCACTACTTCATGTTAGGAACTACGAAGAATTTGACAATCATCTTGAACGTTACAATGAAAATGAAGATTTGGAGGACACAATCATGAAAAGTATTGTATGAAGGCAGTTCATTATCCACACAAGATGTCTGCACTGATTTTGTTCATTTACAGTCAATCAAAAGAACAGGTCACTTTAAATACGATGAATTCCTCCATTGATCCCAAGGTAGGTGGCATCCGTTAGCTTTGTGCGACCATGGATCTGCGCCTGGAAAGTCTTGCTTTAGTCTGTGTTGGTAGAGCAGCATCTGTTGTAGCTGTAGAGGCCCACACAGGAGTGACAGTCTCAGCTACAGCGACTGCACTTGAAGGCGCTGTCCTCCAGTGTTGTCTTGGTGCTGTTTTTTCAGCGAATGCGCTTTTCTTCAGCAGCAAGCCACAGCTTCTCTTCTCCTCTTTTTAGATCTCTGCATAGTTCCAGCCTCCAACGAGAGCAATCACTTGCAATGTCCTCCCACCTCTCAACATTCATGTTCAGTGACTTCATGTCTCTCTTGCAGACATCTTTGAAACAAAGATGGGGCCGCCCTTGTGCTCTCTTGCCCAAGGCCAGTTCTCTGTACAGCAGGTCTTTCAGGATCCTCCCATCTGACATGTGGTGTACGTGGCCTAGCCAATGGAGATGGCGTTGTTGGAGCAGGGTGAAGAGGCTGGGTATCTGGGCGTCGGCCAGGACCTCATTGTTGGTGACTTGGTCAATCCACTTGATGTCCAGGATGCGTCTCAGGCTGCAAAGATGGAAGGCTTGTCTGTAGGAGAGGCTCCACGTCTTGCTGCCATAAAACAGCGTGCTGAGAACGCAGGCCCTGTAGACTGCAACCTTGGTGTCCGTTGTCAGCTTTCTGTTCTCCCAGAATCTCTTCATCAGCTTGGTGAATGTTGAGGCTGCTCGTCCGATCTGTCTGTTGATCTCGGGGTCTAGGGAGAGACTGTCTTTGATGGTGGAGCCTAGGTATGTAAACTCGTGAACTACCTCCAGCTCATAGTTGTTGATGGTAATGTCAAAGGGTGCTCAACACCTTGGCCCAACACATTGGTCTTCTTCAGGCTGATGGTCAAGCTGAAGTCCTGGCAGGCTCCTGAGAAGCTGTCCATGAGGCGTTGCAGTTGCTCTTCAGAGTGCGTTGCCAGTGCCACATTGTCTGTAAACAATATGTCCCTGATGAGTACTTCACAAACCTTGATTTTTGCCCTGTTAGTCTGACCTCAGTGGTTGGGAAGATGTTGGAGTAAACTGTTAAGCATGGGGTCTCAGGGTGCTTGGAGGCACATGAAAAAATAGGCTGTAGTCAGCATGATTTCCTCAAAGGATAATCTTGCCTCACAAATCTCTTGGAATTCTTTGAAGAAATAACAAGTATGAAAGACAAAGGAGAACTGTTAGATGTTGTGTACTTAAGATTTTCCAAAGGTCTTTGACAAGGTGCCACACATGAGGCTGCTTAACAAATTACAAGGCCATGGTATTACAGGAAAGATTCTAGCATGGATAAGGCAGTAGCTGATTGGCAGGAAGCAAAGAGTGGGAATAAAGGGAGCTTTTACTGGTTGGCTTCTGGTGACTAGTGTTTCACAGGGTCTGTGTTGGGACCAATTCTTTTTACGTTACATGTCAATGATTTGTTTGCTGAAATTGATGGCTTCGTTGCAAAGTTTCCAGACGATACAAAGATAGGTGCTTTTGAGGAAATAAGGCTACAGAAGGGCTTATACAGATTAGAGCAGGGGTCAGCAACCTTTACCACTTAAAGAGCCATTTTGACCCGTTTCCCACAGAAAACACTGGGAGCCACAAAACCCGTTTGACATTTAAAATGAAATAACACTGCATACAACTTTTTTTTTTGCCTTTTAAGTAAAATACTCAATGTCTACCATGAAGTGTAGCTTTTCCACCACTCTGGTTGTTCCAGCTCAGGAAAGGTGAGCCCCTTGCTGCCCAGGAAAGTTTTCACTTCTTTCAGACACGCAACAAAGCGTTTCAGCACCTCCCCTCTGGACAGCCACCGGACTTTGTTGTGCAGCAGGAGATCAGAATATGCGCTTTCCAGCTCGTCCAGTAACAAACGGAATTGATGGTGATTTAAACTTTTTGCCATTATTTTATTGACAATCTGAATGACAACATCCATTACTTCTGTGCATTCCGGAGGAAATGTTTGAGCGCACAGTGCCTCTTGGTGCAAGATGCAGTGAAAAGTCAGCAGCTTTCTGTCCAGTGACTTCTGCAGTAAAGCCACAAATCCCTTGTGCGCTCCTGTCATACTTGGTGCCCCATCAGTAGCTACTGACACCAGGTGGGTAGTCTTTATTCCTTTGGCTCTTAAACAACTCAAGACAGCCTCACAGATGTCCTCCCCCCGTGTTTGGCCTTTTAGAGGTATCAACTCAATCATTTCTACCTGTGGCCCGGCAGAGTTTACATACCGGCAGAACAGCACTATTTGTTCAATATCACCTTTGTCTTTAGACTCGTCACAGGCAATCGAGTAAGCCACAGCTGAATTGATGTCTTTAATTTTCTGTCTTGTGATGTCTTCTGCAATTTTTATGGTTCTGTCTTTGACAGTCTTTGCAGAGAGGGGCATATCCCTGATTTTCTGCACAATTTCACTCTTGCATTTAAAGTCCGTGAATAGATGTTCTGAAATCTTAATGAAAGATTCTTTTATATATTCACCACCTGTAAACTGCTTCCCGTGCCTGACTATTTCCTGAGTGGCAACAAAACTAGCATATGTAGTTGATTTTCCAGACTTCATCCACTTCTTGAAATGATTTTTGCTCAGATCAACCTTCCGCATCAGTTCCGAAATGGCTTTTTTTCTCTCATCTCCATCCGGTTATTTTTGAGCAAAGTCTGCGTGCTTACTCTGGAAATGTCTTGCGACATTTGATTTTTTGTTGTTTGCTAGTTTCCCATTGCATATTAAGCATACCGGTAAACCAGTGTCGTCAGCAGTGAAAGCAAATGAATCTGCCCACGTATCATTAAACGTTCTGTTTTCTTCAGTCACTTTTCTTTTTTTAGAATTCTCCATAGTTGGCCTACCTTGGATCGAAAAATTAAAGAAATCGCGCACTGGCGGGTGTCAGGCACTGGCAGTGGTGACGTATATTAATAGCGACAAAAAACACGTTTTATTTAGATTGTACAAGATCACCATAATCTTCAAATTTAGAATTACAATTCAAAAATTAACAAAATAACATAAAATATATTTTAATTAAATACTCATCATTTATTTTCCAAAGCCACAGGGAGCCAGAGCACAGAGATGAAAGAGCGGCGGGTTGCCGACCCCTGGATTAGAGATATGGGCAAAGAAGTAGCACATGGAATAGTGTTAGAATATGTGTGGTCCACTTTGGTAGAAGAAATGAAAGGCTTAACTATTTTCTAAATGGAGAGAAAGTACAAAGAACAGTGGCACAAAGAGACAGGATTCCTTGTGCAGGATTCCCTAAAATTAATTTGCAGTTTGAGTCTGTGGTGAGAAAGGAAAATGCAACATTAGCATTCATTTCAAGAGGACTAGAATATAAAAGCAAGGATGGAATGTTGAGACTTTAAAGCACTGGTAATACCTCACTAAGAGTATTGCCCCTCATCTTAGAAAAGATGTGCTGAAACTGGACAGTGTTCAAAGGAGGTTCCCAAAAATTATTCCAGGACTGGATTGCTTGTCATATGAAGAGCAGTTGAAGGCTCTGGGCTTGTATTCACTAGAATTCAGAAGAATGAGGGGTGACCTCATTGAAGTCTATCGAATGGTGAAAAGCCTTGAAAGAGTGGATGTGGAGAGGATACTTCCACTGGTAATAGAGTCTAAGACCAAAAGACACAACCTCAGAATAGAGGGACATCCTTTTAGAATAGAAACGAGGAGGAATTTCTCCAGCGAGAGTGGAGAATCTGTGGAATTCATTGCCACGGGCAGCTGCGGAGGCCAAGTCTTTATGTATATTTAAGGCAGAAGCTGGTAGATTCTTGATTGGTCAGGACATGAAGGGATATGGGGGGGGGGGGGGAGAAGGCAGCAGATTGGGGCTGAGAGGAAAAATGGATCAACCATGGTGAAATGGCAGAGCAGATTCAATGGGTCAAATAGCCTAACTCTGCTCCTATATCTTATGGTCTTTGGGCATTGCACTTCTGACAGATGACGCTGGGGCCCTCTGTAAGAAGTAATACTACACAAGCACCGAATGCTCATTCTTCGTGGAAACCTGAAAAGCAAATTGCTTTGGGACACAGTCTTCTCCCCTTGGACTTTGGGTGGCATCGCTAATGCACAGGAGTGAGCAGCGTACTCGAGTGATAGCAAAACTCATTGGCAATTGCCTTGAATAAACCTTAAGTTTGTAACCCTGACTTCCATGGAACAAACAGTATAGGCACAAGTGTGAACCTGCTTTTAACATTTCAGTGAGGATTAAAAATTCAGTTTGGCTACTGTCCCTTTGAATGGCATTAATTTAGGGAAGCAGTTATGAGAGAGTAAGAGAAAAACTTAGACAGGAGGGGTTGAAACATCCCAGAGATGAATTTTGTGGCAATACTTAGGGCATGTTTTATACCAGAAAAATATTTACAGAATTAACAAAAATTCTGCAGGAAGATCAGGGACAAATTTCTAGCCATGGTGCCAAAAGGTTCAGAAACAAGGGCCTAAGTGTTTTGCTCTGCATTCAGCCTATTTTCAGACATACAGCACATTTCCCCCCCCACCCACCTTATCCTTTCCATACTCATTTCACAACTAAACACCAAGTTACATAATAAATCTCCAATTATTTTAAATGCTAAAAGGTTTCCTGGCTTGATGGATGTAAGGCTGTACAGAAAGAACCAGTTAATTAATAGGGTCGATTGTCCAGATACACAATCTGTTGACAAATGGCTACCAAGCAGACCCATGCATTAGCCTTAATTAAATTACCTTTTAATGAAGCATACCAAGTCAACCAGTCACTACAGGTGGCTATTAGCTGACTGTGGTGCATATTAAACCAAAGTAAGCTAATAGCCACCTGTAGCTCACTGTTCATTACTCACAGAAGGAAAAAGACTATGAATGACCATAAATGAATAAACATTCTTCATGAAGGCATCAGATGTGACAGGTATTAATGATCTGAGGTGACTTGGTTGCAAACAAAAAATCTTCTACCTAATTCCAGACAACAAATGGATCCATTGTCCAGCTTGGGCAAGCTATGCCAAATTACTTTCTAAAGAAGCTTTAATTTTATAGGAAACAGGAGCCTCAGGAACTGGCCTTTCATGTTAAGCAAAAGTAAACAAGGAAGCTTATGTAACTGGTGTAATAATGCAACGCAATTCGTTGTGTCAAGCACTTCCAGTTACGTATTGTACAAAGAATCTATAAAATGCAGTATGGTACTGAAATTCTACGTTCCTTTTCGAACACTCACCAAGAATACTCCTATAAAAGGCACACCCCATGCTCAGCAGTCAGACACTGTCACAGGAAACCTCAGTAACACCCAAGGCTGAGTCTGTATGAGAGAGGGGCAATATTTCAGCTGGCTGCAAATCATTGCTATATGTGAATTTGGGTGTG
Organism: Hypanus sabinus; assembly: GCF_030144855.1. Lineage (NCBI taxonomy): Eukaryota > Metazoa > Chordata > Chondrichthyes > Myliobatiformes > Dasyatidae > Hypanus > Hypanus sabinus. The sequence goes on along the minus strand of NC_082716.1, from coordinate 38,643,406 downwards.
CAGTGGGTGTGGTAGAATGGAGGCACAATCTTGGAGTTTACGTTACTGAAATGTTGGGATTAGTGTTCCAGATCTTGGGGGTGAAGATAATGAGAAATCCAGAAGGCTAGATAGTAAATAATAAGGATGATCTTAGTTAGTCTAACTCAGAGTAACATTATCAAATTCTATGCATCCCAGTGATAAGACTAATTTTTCTGGCCTCTTTATGAGGTGATATAATGTGAGGCTTATCTAGCAAGGAAATTGCACATATAAATGTTCCATTCAATTTCTGGAGTGAGGGAAGACTCCGAAACAGTTGTGGCATTTCATTACAGGAAAAGTCCAGGCTTCATTGCATTTAAGTGGTACACAAACAACATCCGCCTACATTAGCGAAGATCACCAAATTAAAGAAGCATTTTAAACAAGTCAAATTGCAGCATATGGTCAATAAAACAGTATAATGAAAAAAAAACATTGAAGATTTGAAGATTTTCAGAGGTTTCGTGGAAATTAGTACAAAGTGTTGACTCACATGTCTTTTACCTCAAGAGTGGCTTTAGCAAGGTCCTGCAGGTTTGACCACCTCTGGAATTGAAAACAGTGGCAGGATATAAATAGAAACATAGAAAACATACAGCACAATAAAGGCCCTTTGGCCCACAAAGCTGTGCCAAACATGGCCCTACCTTAGAACTACCAATGCTTTACCCATAGCCCTCTATTTTTCTAAGCTCCATGTACCTATCCAGGAGTCTCCTAAAAGACCCTATTGTATCCGCCTCCACCACCAACGCCAGCAGCCCATTCCACATACTCACCACTCTGCATAAAAAACTTACCCCTGACATCTCCTCTGTACCTACTTCCAAGCACCTTAAAACTATGCCCTCTCTTGCTAGCCAATTCAGCCCTGGGTAAAAAGCCTCTAACTATACACACGATCAATGACTCTCATTATCTTACACACCTCTATCAAGTCACCTCTCATCCTCCTTCACTCCAAGGAGAAAAGGCTTAGTTCACTTAACCTATTCTCATAAGGCATGCTCCCCAATCCAGGCAACATCCTTGTAAATCTCCTCTGCACCCTTTCTATGGCTTCCAAATCCTTCCTATAGTGAGGCAACCAGAATTGAGGACAGTACTTCAAGTGGGGTCTGACCAGGGTCCTATATAGCTGCAACATTACCTCTCAGCTCTTAAACTCAATCCCACGATTGATGAAGGCCACAATGCACCTTCATAATGCCTTCTTAACCACAGAGTCAACCTGCATAGCAGCTTTGAGTGTCCTATGGACTCGGACCCCAAGATCCCTCTGATCCTCCACACTGCCAAGAGTCTTACCATTAATACTATATTCTGCCATCTTCTGCCATCATATTTGACCTACCAATATTCTGCCATCATATTTGACCTACAATCATATTTGAATGTACCATCTGCAGCAACTACACTATTTTCAGAATGAAGCCAAGTAAAAGAGCTTTTTTTTTACCTGCATCCATTTGTTATAGTAGTTAATCACAGTGGCAACTTGTGTTTGCTGCAACATTATCTCTGATACCCAAACTGTGAAGAAGCACAAGATAAAGAGTAATATAAAATACATCTTTATTTAAAGGAAAAAGGGTCTGTCAGATAACGAAAATAACACGCTTTATCTAATTTGCCTTCTAATATCCTGGTACTTCCATCAAACAACCATAAGATGAACTAAGAACAGCAGTCAATTAATTGGAACCTGGTGATGACAAGAGGAAAACCCACTGGCGCCTATGATTTCAGATGATCTCAGTTACTGTTATTAAAAGAGGTGCTGACAGTATGCCTTTCCTTTTCCATGGAAGAGAAAAATCAAAAGCTCCAGTAATTAAGAAATTACAACTTTTTTTTGGCAATCAAAATAGCTCTGGCAGTGTCTTCGAAAAGAGGCTGAGGAAGGGTAACATAAGCAAAGGGAGAAAATGCATAACGAACTACAAGGTAAACATTTCAGTATTTATGGTGGAAGATTTGCAGGAGTGGAAACCAGAAAGGGGACTTGCTGCTGGTTAAAATAAGAATTAATTGTTAAATTCAATGGACAAGGAATAATAGCTAACCAAACCTCTCTTACCTTTATAGGCAAAGAACAAGGCAAAATTATAAAGATAACAAGGAGGGGAACCATAAAAAATTAGTAGCCTCAGCATCTGATTATGTTTAGACATAATAATATTACCTTGCATCAAGATAGGAGTGTGGAATTAGTTTCATGAAAAGATTTGATCAACATTCACTTGAGTATGATCAGAAGACAGATAAACCACTCTCTCTTGATCCTGTTAGAGAATGAATCTCCAAAGGTCACCATCCTGTCTTCCTGATCAAGGAAAGGTGATTTAAAAACAAAGAACATGTGCAAAGGGAAGGTCTAAAAACATTAACAGACTTCTCAATACCTGCATAGGCCCTTTTGTTCAAATTGGATTCTGTCATAGCCTAGGAGGAAAATAATACATTAATCAAATTAAACACTTATGGAATCACAAATCTTTACTATCTTCAAACAATTTAAGTATAGTGGAGAGGGTAAGGAGAGAGAATTTGGATTTTTTGATCTTACCACTGTCCTCCATGGCAACTCCCTTTTGCTTTTGTCATACCAAGACAGTAGTTTTTCCCTGATGGAGTAAATCTCACCAGGATCCTTAAAAGAATGAAAATCATTTTCCTTTGGAAACTCTGCAAAAATAAGAGCAACAACAAAGCAAATTAGCGAGTCGACAGTGTTGAAACCTACAAATACCAACATTACATGTCATGAATAAACAATTTTATAGTCAGGAGATATTCGGAGTGAGACACACGTTCAAACATAGGGAAACTGCTTATAATTCGATCCATATCTGCAAGGCAATTCCACAACTGCCTTCCCACCACCTCCCCCAGTGAGGAGAAATATGTAACAAGTCGACAGAGTACATTAATATCCAATGTAAAGCTAATGACTCTCAAACAAGCAAGTCTTGACCAGTTTATCAAGCAGCTTAAGGTTGGATTTCTTTAACAAGCTACAAGGGGGGACGGATAAGTTCCTGGCCTAAGGTAGGAGATGAGTTACACAGTTCTCGTTACATGCACATGCAGTTCAACTCTTTGAGTGATTACGCAGAAAGTTTGAAGTTAATAACTCATCAGTTAAAAACTCATCAGGGCTGATTGATAAGTTTATGGCCAAAAGTAGGAGATGACCTAATGATCCAAACAAAACTTTTGGTTTACAGAGCAGTCATCCTTCCTACATTACTGTATGGAGCTGAACCACAGACCACCTATAACAGGCACCTCTGAGAGGTGCCTGTTTTATTATTATTATTACCTCCTGTAATAATATCACCAAAGATCCTTACAACAACAAATGGATATAGGTTAAAAAAAAACATCTTCTCATTGGTTCATTCTGAAAATACCATAGTTACAAATATCACTTCAATACAGCTGGAAACAGCTATGTTAAAAACAAAGTTGATTCACAAGACCTGCCAATGAATCTAACCTAGTTGTCTTTATGCACGTGAAAAGATTAAAGATAAAGGCTACCTTATTTGTCAGAAGCACATCAAAATATTGAAATATAAAATGACATGGTCTTTGGTGTCAAACTAAATCAGTGAGGATTGTGCTGGGCAGCCCACAATTATAGCCATGTTTCTGGCATCAACATAGCATGCCCACAATTTACTAACCCTAACCATATGTCTTTGGAATGTAGAAGAAACCGGAGCACCCAAAGGAAACTCATATGGTCATGTGCAGAATGTACAAACTCCTTAGAGGTAACAGTGGGAATTAAACCCCGATTGGTGAAAGCTGGTGCTGTAAAGCAATAAATTAACCTCGACGCTACCATACTGGTCATAATGGACATAGCTAGCAAGAACAGTACAAATCACAGAACTCCCTGTAATATGACAATAATAATTACAATGTCCTTCAATAAACTCTTAAAATCAAAGTCTACAAAAATGAGTTCAATCAAAGCCATAAGTGAATTAAGATTACAAAGACAATTAAATTATTTTTTAGCAAACATTCTCTAATCTTCTTGCCTACCTTCCTTGATCCGATTGAAGCATGGTTTCTTCTTTTGAGAAGACATTATATTTTCTTTTCTCTTTAGTGATGCTTTCCTGCCTTCCACTGAGGTTTTCATTTTGTTCATTATATTCTAAAAAACATATAATTAAGAATTGAGTAAAGTAGTTCAGGTAAGAAGGAAACAGCATGAGGAGAAAATATTTGCTCCTTATTTCCAGAAGTAAACATTATTTGGATAGAAGAGAAAATCAAAAACATTTCAATGTACTTGCAGGCATATTTTTCGTAAGTACCAAAACATACCCTTTAATCCCAAAATAAAGTACAAAATCAATTCTACGGGAATGAAGGATTGGCCTTTTATGTCAAAGACTCATTATGGGGACCACCCTCATTTACAACATGAAAGTAGTTCAAATGTCTCTCCTTACACTGATTATATTACAGACAGGAGAATGGGGTTGAGAGGATAATAAATCACTCATGATGAAATGGCAGAGCAGACTCGATGGGCCAAATGGCCTGATTCTGCTCCCAGGTCTTATGATCTTCTGGCTTCCACTACAATAGTGACCAAACAAAGGTGATTTATTATTTAAGTATATTATAACATCCTGAAGGTATCAACTATTCAACTTCAAGCTCTTCTTTCTTGTACTCCAATTTCTCAACTAGTTCAAGGTACAAAATTCAAAGTAAATTTATTATCAAAGTGCATATATGTTACCATATACCACCCTGAGATTAATTTTCTTGTGGACATGCTCAATAAATCCATAATAGAATAATAACCATTTAAGAATCAATGAAAGACCACAATGACTGGGCATTCAACCTGTGTGCAAAAGACTACAAACTTCAAATATAAGAAGAAAGAAGTAACAATAATAAATAAACAAGCAATGAATACCAAGAACATGAGATGATGAGTCCTTGAAAATGAGTCCACAGGTTGTGGGAACATTTCAATGATGGGGCAAGTGAAGTTGAGTAAAGTTGTCCCCTTGGTTCAAGAACCTGATGGTTAAGGGTTACTAACTGCTCCTGAATCTAGTGGTGAGCCCTGAGGCAGTACCTTCTTCCTGATGGCAGCAGCAAGAAGAGAGCATGTCCTGGGTGGTGGGGGTCCATGATGATGAATACTGCTTTCCTGCAATACTTCTTGTAGATAAGCCCAATCGTGGGAAGGGCTTTACCCATGATGAACTGCACTGTATCCACTACTTTTTGCAGGATTTTCCGTTCAAGGACATTGGAGTTTCCATACCAGGCTGTGATAGCCAGTCAATATACTCTCCACTACACATCTATAAAAGTTAGGCGATGTTTTAGATACCATGGAAATTTTCACAAACTCCTAAGGAAGAGAAGGCACTGCTTTGCTTTCTTTGTAAGTGCATTTACGTGCTGGGCCCAGGACAGGTCCTCTGAAATAATGACACCAAGGAATTTAAAGGTGCTGATCTTCTCCACCTTTGATGAGGACTGGCTCATGGACCTCTGGTTTCCTCCTCCTGATATCAATAACCAGCTCTTTACTCTTGCTAATATTATAAACCATTTATACTGGTAAAAACTGGTTAATACTGATAAAAACTGGTTTATACTGTTTATACTGGTAAAAATTGGTTTATACTGGTAAAAACTGTTTTATACTCGTATAAACCTGTTAATAGTGGTAACAACTGGTACAAAAAAAACCTATAATTAACACATCTTTAAAAATTTTACAAAGCCAAGGAGAAAGTATAGAGGAAAAAGATTTTAAAAATTCTGCAGAATAACCATCTGGACCAGAAGCTTTACCAATTCATTGAAAAAATAGCCTTTTTAATTTCAGTTTCCGTGATAGGTGTATCTAAGAATACACTATCCTCTACTGTTAATTTGGGAATATTCAATTTCCTTAAAAATTCATCTATTATAGAAGAATCCTCAGCAAATTCTGATTGATATAAGGAATTATAAAAATCTTGAAAGGCTTTATTTATCTCTTTATGGTCGATCGTCAGAGTGCCATCTAGTTTACGATTCCTAGTAATCTGTCGTTTAACCGAAGCAGTTTTCAATTGATTAGCCAATAATTTACCAGACTTATCTCCATATACATAAAACTGGGTTCTAAATTTAATTAACTGATTTTCAATCAAAGAGGATAATAACAAACTATGCTCCATTTGGAGTTCCACTCATTCTTTATAAAGTTCTTTGCTGGGGGTCACTGAATAAATCTTATCAATTGCTTTGATTTTTATCAACCAATGTTAATATTTTAGAATTAGTTCGTTTCCTAACTCCAGCAGAGTATGAGATAATCTGTCCACAAATAAATGCTTTAAAAGTGTCCCATAAAATTCCACTAGAGATCTCTGCTGTAGAATTTGTTGAAAAAAACAAATCAATTTGTTGTTTGATAAAATTAACAAAGTCTAAGTCCTGCAATAAAATAAGAGTTGAACCTCCAAGATTTAGCATTAATAGATGAATCCATTATCTTAATAGATAACTTCAAAGGTGCATGATCAGAAATGGTAATAGAGTCATATTTACAATCGATAACATCTGTAAGTAAACGGTGATCAATGAAAAAGTAATCAATCCTTGAATAATTATGATAAACATGAGAAAAGTATGAAAACTCTTTGTCATTGGGGTGTAAAAGATGCCAAATTTCGAAAATTGCTGAATCAGTCATAAAGGAATTAATAAGAGAGGTCGATTTATTCGGAAGAGCTTGGGTGGGCTTGGATCTATCCATCGAAGGGATTTTAAACAGCAGTTAAAATCCCTACCCATTATCAGCCTGTACTGATTCAAATTGGGAAAGGATGTAAACAGACACTTAAAAAATTCAGGACAATCAGTGTTTGGAGCATAAACATTAACTAAAACAACTTTTTGATTAAAAAGTAGACCAGTAATAAGCAAAAATCTATCTTGCGGGTCTGAAATTGTTTCATGGTGTATAAAGGTTGAAGAATCTATAAAAATGGAAACGCCTCTTACTTTGGCTTGAGAATTTGAGTGATATTGTTGGCCCTTCTAAAACCTAAAAAAGCGTTGACTATCCACCTTCCTTACATGAGTCTCTTGTACAAAGATAACATTAGCATTCATTCTATGGAATACTTTGAATATTTTTTTCCATTTGATCGGATGATTTAAACCATTAGTATTCCAAGAAACAAAATTAATAACCCTATCCATATTGACAATATTTATTACAATTAACACATAAGGTTAAAAAAAAGATGAACTCATGAATCTGGAAGAGGGAAGTAAGTTCAAGGAAGAACCGGAAGTCACGGCACTGCAACCATTTTTGTAGTTTCATATGAGCCCATGAAGTGAAACTAAGCATAAAGCAAGTAAAAAGAAAAGAAAGAAGAAAAATCCCCCTCCCTCCACCCTCAAAACCCCAGGAAAAAAGCCAAAAAGAGGCAAGCAAGCAATCTAACACTAAAATTACCCCCATGTCTCAAGACAGCAACTCAAACAAAAAAAAAGTTGAATAAAAGATACAAACCACCCATATTATAAGAAAAGGTTGGTATAACAAAAATTAAAATATAAAATTATTATTATAGATATAAAACAAAAGGATTTAGAAAAAAAATTAAAATAATAAAACCCATTAATGAATAATATTGAATTAGTGTTTTAAAAGAAGGTTTGAAACTTGTTCAAACACATCAAAACGGATGTGACGTTCCAAGCACTAAGGTCTTTCGGGAAGAAGAAACGACATTTTATTTAAAAAAAACTTAATACTTAAACGTTAAAAATATAAAAAAAGTGTATACGAACTTAAAAGAAAACCCTAATAAATTACTTTCAAAACTAACAGATTAATAATATGAAAAAATAACTCAGAATAAACCAAAAACGGACTTTTACCATGCATAAAAAATACATGTAAGCCGTACATTTAAAAAAAACATCATTTTATAAAAGATCCAAATCTATAAACTAATTATAGGCAAATTGCCACAATCTTTTTATGAAGCTTCTATTTCTTTAATTCTTAAAAAAGATAAAGACCCTATTGATTGTGCATCCTATCGGCCTATTTCCTTGCTGAATACGGATTTTAAGATTTTTAGTAAAATTTTGGCTACTAGATTAGAAAATATATTACCTCGAATCATTTCTGAAGATCAGAATGGATTTATTAAAAATCGCTATTCATCTTTTAACATCAGAAAATTAATTAATATTATTTTTACTCCTTCACCCAAAATACCAGAATGCATCATTTCTTTAGATGCTGAAAAAGCATTTGATAGTGTTGAATGGCCATATTTATTTAATACGTTGCGTTTTAATTTTAGTTCAAAATTTATATCATGGATTAAATTAATATTACTATAAACCCTTGGCTTCGGTTTTTACCAATAATCAAAGATCTCCTTTTTTTCAGTTATTCCATGGTACAAGGCAAGGTTGTCCTTTAAGTCCTTTACTATTTGACATTGCTTTGGAACCTTTGGCTATAGCCATTCCTGAATCACCTAATATTTTGGGTATTACTCGAGGGGCGGGGACGTATAAGTTATCATTATATGCTGATGATTTGTTACTATACATATCTCACCCTGAGAGATCTATTCCTGCTATTTTGTCCTTGCTTGCTCAGTTTAGTAACTTTTCTGGTTATAAATTGAATTTTAATAAGAGCGAATTATTTCCATTAAATATGCAAGTTCCAATTTATAAACATTTACCATTTCAAGTTGTTACAGATTATTTTACTTATTTAGGTATTAAAATTACTAAAAAACATAAAGATTTATTTAAATCTAATTTTTTTACCCTTAATTGACCAAATTAAGCAACTTGCTACCAGGTGGTCTCCATTATCTTTGTCATCGGTTGGTCGAATTAATGCTATTAAGATGATGGTATTATCCAAATTCTTATATTTATTTCAAGCATTACCAATTTTTATTCCTAAATCTTTTTTTTGATATTATTGACTCCAAAATATCTTCTTATCTGTGGCAGAATAAAAATCCTAGACTAGGTAAGAAATATTTACAGAAGCCTAAGAAGGAGGGCGGTTTGGCTTTGCCAAACTTAAGATTTTACTATTGGGCAGTTAATATACGATATTTAATATTTTGGACACAAGAATCGACTACAGCTGCTTGCCCACAATGGGTAAATTTGGAATGTAAATCTGTACAAAACTTATAATTGTTTTCAATTTTAGGATTTTCACTTCCTTTTTCTTTATCTAAATTGAATAAGCAAATAACTAATCCTATAGTCAAATATACATTGCAAATTTGGTTTCAATTTCGTAAATTTTTTGGTTTGAATAAGTTTATTTTATCATGCCCTATAATATCTAACTATTTTTTTCGGCCCTCTTTTATGGATCAAGCTTTTCTTTTATGGAAAACAAAAGGTATAACATGTTTTTGTGATTTGTTTTTGGATGACAGCCTTTGAACAGCTATCTAATAAATATAATTTACCTAAAACCCATATTTTTAGATATTTGCAAGTTAGGAATTTTTTGTATAATGAGTTACAGTCTTTTCCGAAACTATGTCCATTGGACATTACAGAAAGAATTTTAGCTCTGAATCCTTGTCAAATGGGTTTAGTAGCTGTTATTTATAATATGATCATGAAAATACAGCCAGAAGTATCAGAAAAAATTAAGAAGGAATGGGAAGAAGAACTTCATTGTCTTATATCCACTGAGCAGTGGGAGAAAATTTTACTATTAGTCAATTCGTCCTCTATTTGTGCTAAACATGCCCTAATACAATTTAAGGTTGTACATAGAGCTCATATGTCTAAGGAGAAACTTGCTCGATTTTATTCTCATGTTAATCCCACCTGTGACAGATGTCATTCTGATGTTGCTTCATTGACCCATATGTTTTGATCTTGCCCTTGTTTACAAAATTACTGGAAAGATATTTTCAGTATTATTTCAAGAGTTCTGAATATCAATTTCTTTGTTTATTTATTTATTAAATTTTAGAAATTACAAAGAATAAATGTGATGATAAAATAGTAAGAAAAATAATATTAACCCTCCCCCCTCCCCTTAACCCTCCCACCCTTAACCCTTATCTAAAGAAAGAAAAAGAGGAAAGAAGAGAAAGATTGCCTGGATATCGGAGGATCCCCACATGCTCCATGGAGTTCAAAATAATTTTGATATTTATTTTTACTTTCCCCAATTACTTTATAATTTTATCTTCAAAGGACCTATGTATTTAATCCTATCTTTTTTAAGTATGGGAACCAAATTTTCAAAACTATATCATATTCATTTCTTAGATTATACATAATTTTTTCAAGTGGAATACAACTATGTATTTCATTATTCCAACGATCCATAGTTAAATATAAATCAGATTCCCAAGTAACTGTGATAACTTTTTTGGCTACTGCCAATGCAATTTTTATAAATTTTTTCTGATACTTATTCAATTTAAGTTTCGGTATTGTCCCTTCAATATCTTCTAATAAAAATAATAGTGGACTATGTGGGAGTTGTACTCCAGTAACTTGTTCCAATAAAAGTCTTAAATTTATCCAAAATGGTTGAATTTTAAAACAAGACCAAGTAGAATGTAAAAAAGTACCAATTTCTTGATTACATCGAAAACATGGTCAGACATATTTGAATTTAATCTGTTTATTTTCTGCGGTGTTATATATAATTGATGTAAAAAATTATATTGTATTAATCTAAGTCGAACATTTATTGTATTTCTCATACTATCGGAACATAATCTTGACCAGTTTTTTCCATCAATTTTAACATTCAAATCAGATTCCCATTTTTGTCTTGATTTATGAATTCCTAATTTAATTGTCTGTTTTTGAATCAAATTATACATACAAGATGTAATTTTTTTAATTTTTCCTTTCTGAATTAATATTTCTATTTCACTAGGTTTTGGCATCAACACTGTTTGACCCAGCTTTTCTCGTAAATAGGCTTTTAATTGAAAATAACAGAAAAGAGTATTATTTGATATTTTATATTTATTTTTTAATTGATCAAACGACATCAATATACCTCCTTCAAAACAATCACCTATATATTTAATCCCCTTTTGGAACCAATTATGTAAAGGTTTATTATCCATTGTAAAAGGAATAAGCCTATTTTGAATTAAAGTTCTTTTTGCTAATAAAGATTTCTTTATCTCCTCGTCCATATTTACCTTATTCCATAAATCAATCAAGTGTCTTAATATAGGAGATACTTTTTTTTCCCGTATCCATTTGGATTCCCATTTATATATAAAATCTTCTGGTATGTTTTCTCCTATCTTATCTAATTCTATTCTAATCCATGCCGATTTTTCTTCATCAAAAAAAGACACAATAAATCTAAGTTGATTTGCTTTATAATAATTCTTAAAATTTGGAAGTTGTAACCCTCCTAAATCAAATTTACATGTCAATTTTTCCAATGATATTCTTGACATCTTTCCTTTCCAAAGAAATTTCCTTACATATTTATTCAGTTCTTGAAAAAACTTCTGAGGTAATTATATTGGTAAAGTTTGAAATAAATATTGCAATCTAGGAAATATATTCATTTTTACAGCATTAACTCTACCTATTAATGTTATTGGTAACATCATCCATTTATCAAGATCCTCTTTTATTTTTATTAATAATGGCAAATAATTTTGTTTATATAAATTTTTTACATCATTATCAACTCTAATACATAAATATTTTATACCATTTATTGACCATCGAAATTGAGTTGCTAATCGACATTGATTATAATTTCCTTTGGTAAGGGGTAAAATTTCACTTTTATCCCAATATACTTTATACCCTGATACTTTCCCATATTCTTCCAATCTAAAAGATAATCTTTGCAAAGATTGCAATGGGTTTGTTAAATAAATCAAAACATCATCAGCAAATAAATTAATCTTATATTCTTCTTGATTAACTCTAAAGCCCCCAATATCTGAATCTGTTCTAATTAATTCAGGTAATGGTTCTATTGCCAATACAAATAAAGCAGGTGATCGTGGGCAGCCTTGACTAGTTGACCTCGTTAAGCAAAATAGTACTGAAATCTGACCATTTGTAACTACTTTAGCTTGAGGATTAGTATTTAAAGTTTTAACCCATTGTATAAAAGATTTTCCTAACTCATATTTTTCCAATACCTTAAATAAAAAATCCTATTCCAATCTATCAAATGCTTTTTCTGCATCCAAAGCAACTGCCACACTCATTTCCTCTCTTTTTTGTGCCAAATGAATTATACTAAGTAACCGGGTTATATTATCCATTGATTGTCTATTTTTAATAAAACCTGTTTGATCCATATGTATTAATTTTGGTAAATATTTAGATATTCTATTAGATAAAATTTTTAATTTTCTTACGCACTGTATATGGTCCTTGAAACCTCGCCTGAAGGGGGTGGTTAACTACCGGAAATAGGACCAAAACCTTGTCGCCTACGTTAAACTCTCGTTCTCTCGCTTTCGGGTTATACCACTGACTCATTTTTTTCTGGGATTCTTTAAGGTTTTCCTTTGCCAAGGCGCATACTTTATGCAGCCTCTCCCGGAATTTCAGAACATAGTCGATCACACTGACTTGAACGGTCGGGCTAGACCACTTTTCTCTCAGGAGGGTTAGAGGGCCCCTGGGCCTGTGACCGAAAACAAGCTCAAACGGACTGAACCCCAGTGAGCACTGGACTGTATCCCTGATGGCAAATAACAGAAGGGGTAAAGCCTCATCCCAGTCTCGAACGTTCTCCTGACAATAAGTTTTAAGCATGGTCTTTAGGGTAGCGTGGAACCTTTCCAACGCCCCTTGGGATTCCGGGTGGTACGCGGAGGCTAGAATTTGTTCTACCCCTAGCTGGGTCATCATCTGCCTAAATACGGTAGATGTGAAGGTACTCCCCTGATCCGATTGTATCTCCTTAGGCAGCCCCACTGTGGTAAAGAACTTAATGAAGGCCCCTACCACCACAGCGGTTCTAATATTACCCAGAGGCACAGCCTCTGGAAATCGTGTAGCGGCACACATCATGTTCATGATATACTGCCGCCCCCTCGCCGTTTTTGGTAGGGGTCCCACAAAATCCACAATGATTCAGAAGGGCTCCTCGCACGCGGGGATGGGTCATAGGGGTGCCTTAGGGATAACTTGATTTGGCTTACCCACCATTTGGCAGGCATGACACCTTTTACAATATTCAATAATCTCCTTTCTCAGGTTCGGCCAATAGAACTCTCTTTGAACCCGATTCACAGTCTTTGTTATTCCCAAATGCCCACCTAACGGTCCCTTATGAGCCAAATTCAAAATTTCTTCCCAATACACTTTCGGGACTACTATCTGATGTACCACCGCCCAGTCCTCATCGACCGCCACCTTGAGGGGCCTCCTCTTCCTCATCAACACACCCTCCTTCAGGTAGTAACCTTCGGGCTCGGTTTCAACCTCAGTCTCCGAAAGAGCCAACTCTCTCAAGGCTATCAGCTCCTCGTCACTTTCCTGTTCCCGTACAAACTCTCGCCTGGCTAGTGGCAGGTCTACCTCCTCCTGTTTACTCCCCCTCCCCCCTTCCTTACTCTCCGGTTTCTCTTCCTCTGACCCTCGCTGGTACAGGGTCAGTAAAAACGTGTCGGCCAAATCAAAACCGGCCAGATTTAATCTGCTCTCTCTCTCAGCTGTCTTTTTCGACATGCTGCGAGTGACCGCACAGGCGGGGTAGACCTTCAGATCTGATGGAGGGGCCTCAATCCTCGCAGGCTGGGTTGTCAGCTTCACTGCTGCTCCCATTTTTCCTCCCGCTAGGTCGTTCCCCAGAAGGACATCCACGCCTTCCGCCGGCAACTCCAGCAGGACCCCCAGCTCTACTGGTCCCGACACCAACTCACAATCTAGAATGACCCTATGCAAGGGTACCACTTCGGTCCCTTTTCCTATGCCTTTCAGGGCTACCTCTCCTGTCGGAGGTCCGAACTCTAGCACTTTACGGCTAATCAATGATAGCTCAGCCCCACTGTCTCTCCAGATCCGTACTGGAATTTGTGGGCCACCCTCCTCCAGGGACACGGTTCCTTCGGAACTAAACGTCTCACGCCCCTGCTGTACTCCATCTACCAGGGGCCCTCTCGCCGATTTCCCGATCGACGCGATACATCCTATAGGAATAGCTGCTTTCCCTTTTTCTGGCTCCCTCCTAGGAGTGGAGCACTTTGATGCAATATGCCCCACCTTCCCACAATTAAAACAGGTCAAACCAGGAAATCTCCAGGTTTCTGGCCTGGTGTCCTCACTTTTCCGGCTAGCACCCGGCTGAGTTTCCACCTTAGCCGGCAGGCTTTCCCTACTGTTCCCACGGTTTCTCGGGTAACTTTTTGTCAAGGAAAACCTTGTCTTGTGAGTTAGAGCATATTCATCTGCGAACCTAGCAGCTGCTGAGACGGACTTAGTCGGCCTCTCGGTCAAATATATCCGGATCTCCTCCGGAACACAACTTTTAAATTCCTCAATCAAAAGTAACTCCGAGACGCCCATAATCCTCATCCACTCCTTCCGCGGTGCACCAACGGTCCAAGAGCACCCCCTTCTCATGGGCTAGCTCGGTATACGTTTGATTCCACCCTTTCCTTAAATTTCTAAACTTTTGTCTATAGGCCTCAGGTACCAATTCGTAAGTCCGGAGAATGACCTTTTTTACCTCATCATAATTCTCCGCTTCTCCCTCCTCCAGGGACAACGCTGCATATGCTCGTTGGGCTTTCCCCTTTAACACACTTTGTAACAACGCCACCCACTGCTCTTTTGGCCACTTCTGATTTACTGCCACCTTTTCAAAAAGCAAGAAATAGCTATCAACATCTGTCTCCTCAAACGGGGGCACCAATCTCAACTCCCTACTAACATTAAACCACTCTGCTTGGTCTAACCCTTGATCTCTTCGTTCGTTCTTCATCTTCTCAATTTCCCGGTCATGTTGCCTCTGTTTCTCTTTCTCGGCCCGTTCCCTCTCTTTCTCTTCTGCTTCTAGCTTCTTTAGGTTAATTTCATGCTGCCTTTGCCTTTCCCTCTCTCTCTCTTGCCTTTCCCTCTCCCTCTCTAAGCCGCTTCCAGCTCTTTTAACTTAATTTCACGTTCCAACTTCAATTTCTCCACCTCTAACTGAACCGTCCCACTTGATGGTATCTCTTCAGGGATATCTCCCAATACCTCAGCTTCAAACACCTTCTTCCCAATGTAATACTGGGTTATGGCCCTTCATACCTCCCGCTTTTTCATGGACGACCTCACTTCTGTGAGGTTCAACCCCTTCGCTAAATTTAACAAGTCTGATTTGGTGGCCGCCTCTAGCGCCCCCACCGTCAAGTTTTCCATAAATTCACCCATGTCCATCTTTGCTGGTTTCCCGTCTGGCTACCCGCGTAACCAGATTCAAGTTTTTGACTACAAGCCCGATTCACTGGCCTCCCAATTTGGTGTCAAATCCCGAGACGAAAAACCCCAAGTTGTTACGTATCCCGTAACTGGATAACTCACCAGCAAAGATAGAGAGGTCCGTTGGAGTCTGATGGCACTATTTTCAAACGTTTTATTCAAAAGGGGAGCACAAAAAGCAGGGTTAATACAAACATTCAAATCGTATATGGCAGTAAAACTCAACCTAAAACGCGGGTATAGCAATAATCATCATTATGAAATAATCTCGACTGTTGTCTAGGGGATAATATATTGTCCGTTGGAAATATAAAAGTCACTCAGAAGTCTGCAGACTTGCCCTCCGGCTGGGTTTCACGTGTTTTAGAGGGGTCGGTGAAAACGAAAAGAGAACTTGCCCGGTCTTTACGCAGCCACTCCGTTAAATCAGGGGAGTGTTGTTTTCCCCTTTGTTAGTGCGATGTCTTTCTCGGTATCATCAGTCACCCACTCCCTAGGCCAAAGGAGTTAGGAACGCACGTGGCGTTGCGCGGCTTCCAGCTCTCTCGGGAGCGTTGAGCGATCGAGTTCTTCGGGAGCGTCTCTCTCTCTGGGGGTACCACCTCCTGCAGTCCCCTTTTATCTTTACCTGCCGAGTTGTGGCTGTCCATCAAAGTAGGGTGATGCAATCTCCACCCCCACATTGCTCGAGGGTATTCATGCCCATGATAGTTGTCACGTAGCCGGGACTTGCACGTGACACAGGTGCCCCTATGGTCAAAACCGTTGCATTGTCTCTCGCTTCCGAGTCCCGAATTAATAGCGATCTTGCGATTCTCCGGAAGGAGGGGGCTGCTCCCACTCCTTCGGCCCCTCAGAGCTGTGGTACCTTCATAACACCTTATTTACACTTGTTCTAATTGCATTTATTGTTTTAGAAGCCTGTTCTGTTTTCAACTGCCAAGCAAGAATTTTATGTGATCTTTCACCTAATTCATAATATTTCTGTTTAGTTCTCATAATTACTTCTTCTGTACAATATGTCTGGAGTGTATTATATTGTTTTTTTATTAAAAAGTTGTCTTCGTTTTTCTTCTGTCATATATTTTTGAGATTCTTTTTCTAACTTTGATATCTTTTTCCAATTTATCTATTTCTGCTGCGTATTCCTTCTTCATTTCAGATGTATAACTTATAATCTGACCCCTTAAATATGCTTTCATCGCTTCCCATAATACAATTTTATCCTCAACCGAATGTAGATTTGTATCCAAAAAAATTGAATTTGTTTTTTCATAAAATCACAAAAATCTTGGTTTTAATAAAATTGAATTAAATCTCCATCTATAGATAGATTCCTCCTTATCCATCATTATCATTATCATTATCAAGGGGGAATGATCTGACAGTATTCTTGCTTTATATTCCACACTTTTCACTCTATCTTGAATATTTTTTGATAATTAAAAAAATAAATTTTTGAGTAAGTTTTATGTCTATTTGAATAAAATGAATAATCTCTTTCTCTTGGATTAATTTCTCTCCATATATCAATCAGGTTTAAATCTTTCATTAATGATAAAGTTAGTTTTGTTACTTTTGATTTTGTAGCAACTTTAGTTGACCTATCCAAAACTGGATCTAAACAAAAATTAAAATCTCCACCTATTAATATTTTATCATGTGCATCAGCCAAGTTCAAAAAAACTTCCTGTATGAATTTTGCATCATTTTCATTTGGTGTATAAATGTTCATAAAAGTCCATAATTCTGAAAAAATTTGACAATGTATAATCACATATCTCCCCCAGAATCAATTATTACATTTTGTATTTTAATTGGTAAAGATTTATTAACCAAAATTGCAACTCCTCTCGATTTTGAATTAAATGAAGCTGCAATAACATTTCCAACCCAATCTCTCTTTAATTTCTTATGTTCTGTTTCTGTTAAATGTGTTTCTTGTAAAAAAGCTATCTCTCCTTTCATTTTCTTAATATATGTTAAAACTCTTTTTTCTTTTCGCAGGTCCATTAATTCCATTAACATTAAAACTTAAAAAATTAAGTAAATTAATCATTCATAATACCTTGGGAACTCTTTAAAATTCTCCATGTTGCTATGAGTCTCTCCCCAACCATCCAGGCAAAAAAAGAAAAATAGAAGAAAGATAACTAATATATAAGAAAGAAAACAAAATACCCGCCCACTAATGTTGTGAGTAAAAACACAACATTACCCCCCCCCCCCCACATTTTACGGGTCATGGCAATCGCCATGATTGTACACGTAAAACTCGCAGCCATCGATCAGGAGCTCCTCCAGCTCCCCCGCAAAAAAAAATATATTAGTGAAGAAAAAAAGAAAATAATTAATGTCTCTACTCCCAATTAATACTCCTCGACTATTTTTTCTTCCTTATAAATGTCTATCAAGTCCAACCTTATTTCAGTTTTCATCATTAGTCCATTTCATTTCTATAATTCTTTACTCCTCTTCATGGACATCAGGTAATTCTTGTACAAATTTCTCCGCTTTCCGGTGAGTCAACAAAAAAACTTCTTTCTTCGTTATCCAGGAAAATTATCAATTTTTGCTGGGTAGCTCAATAAAAATTTATAGCCCTTTTCCCATAAAGATTTTTTTCACTGGATTAAATTCCTTCTGCCTCTTCAGAAGATCGTAACTTATGTCTGAATGAAAAAAACCTCTTTTCCCTTCTATTATCAATGGCCCATTTCTCTTTTTAGCACCTTGAGTAGCTGCCTTCAAGATCATTTCTTTAGCTTGGTACCTTAAGCATTTTATCAAAATTGATCTTGGATTTTGATCTTGTTGAGGTCTTGGTCTTAAAGCTCTGTGTGCTCTTTCAATTTCAATTAGTTGACTTCCTTCTTTCATTTCCAAAATTTTCAGAATCCATTCTTGAAAGAATTTTATTGGATTTTTTTCCCTCTGTACCTTCCATAAGACCAACAATTTTAATATTATTTTGTCTACTAGAGTTCTCAAGCACATCCATTTTTTCCAACATCCATTTTCTGTCTATTGTCCAGGCAAGATTATTGTCTTCTATCTTATCTATTCTTTCAGTGTTTTCCTCCACTTTTACTTCCATCTCTTTAACTTTGTTATCCATCTTCTTTTGTTTTTCCACCACATTATCAAGTGTTTTCTGCATCCTTCTTATATCTGTTCTTATAGCTTTTAATTCATTCATCATATATATCAGGATATCTTTTATGTCTCCTTTAATCTCTTCCTTCTTTTCCTCTTCTTCTTCCTCTGAATTTCCCAAAGAGTCTGTTTCTACTTCCAATCTACTTCCAATTTCACTTCCAGCCATAGTTGGAATTTACAGTTTTGTTAATATCTGTTCATGCATACTTTCGCACATGCGTTGCTCTTGCCATTTCTTCTTAGAGACCGCCGACATTGCTGCAACTTCCTGTCCCTCATCATCAGAAGTGCCATGCACTTCGCCGGGAGGAGATCCAACTTGAGTCCGAGGCTTCGCCGATACGGTTAGGCCTTTTTCCCCGCCAATTTGCGCAGTCTTCGAAGTAGTAGCTTTCTTCCGTTTCAGTTTAGGAGCCATATCAAAAGATAATCCTGAGTTGCTTATAAATAGTTTCTAGTAGGTATTTGTTAACTCTTCTTCATTTAAACCCTATTTCATTACTTTTTACGAGGGAGCTGGATTCCCAACGTCTCAATCCTACGTCATCACGTGACGCCCCCTGAATATCAATTTCCAACCGCATCCTATTACTGCAATTTTTGGTTTACCAATGGTGGAAAATAGTAGTTTATCCTCTTCATCTCAACGAATGATTGCATTTGTTACATTAATGGCTAGAAGATCTATTTTATTGAATTGTAAAGAAATTAATCCTCCAACTATATTTCAGTAGTTTTCGCAAACTATCTCTTGTTTGAGCTTAGAAAAAATTAGAAATGTTGTTTTTGATCCTTCAGTTAAATTTGAAGAAACTTGGACACCATTTATTCAACATTTTCATATGAGTTAAATCGTCTTTTCCTAAACCTCACTTTTATTATCCTTAATTATTTGGATGGAGGTTCGGAGTTATTGGCACTACTGTATGTCTCTAACATTATGCAATGGCCCATGTTGATAATTTTTTTTTTCTTCTCTTTTTTTGGGTTTTTTTTTCTTTTTGTTTCTTTTGTTCATAAATACTATGAGTTTGGGAGGCTATATATATTGATTATTATATATTTGAATGTCTACTTAAACTATCAACTATGCATTCTCAAATACTTTGTATTCATGTTTCATTTATGTTTGCTTAAAAATTAATAAAAAGATTTTTTTAAAAACCTGGTTCATACAGGTAAAGACTGGTTTATACTGGTTTGTAGCGGTAAAAAAGTAAAAACTGGTTTATACTGTTAAAAACTGGTACAAACTGGTTTATACCGGTAAAAACTGGTTTATACTGGTAAAAACCATTGTACATTGGTAAAAACTGGTATAAACTGGTTCATACTGGTTAAAAACTGGTTTAACCTGGTTTGTACTGGTTTGTTCTGTTTTATACTGGTAAAAACTGGTTTAGACAACACACACAAAATGCTGCTGGAACACAGCAGGCCAGGCAGCATCTATAGGGAGAAGCACTGTCGACGTTTCGGGCCGAGACCCTTCATCAGGACTAACTGAAAGGAAAGATTCTAAGAGATTTGAAATTAGGAGGGGGAGAGGGAAATGAGAAATGATAAGAGAAGATAGGAGGGGATGGATTTATAAAGGTAAAAGCTGGTTTAAACCACTTTTAACCAGTATAAACTGGTTCTGACAGGTTTAAACCAGTATAAACTGGTTTTAACCAGTTTAAACCAGTATAAACTGGTTTTAACCAGTTTAAACCGGTTTTAAGCTGAACCAGTTTTTACCAGTATAAACCACCATAAACCAGTTTCTACCAGCATAAACCAGTATAACAACACACACAAAATGCTGGTAGAACACAGCAGGCCAGGCAGCATCGACAGGGAGTAGCACTGTCGACGTTTCGGGCCGAGACCCTTCATCAGGACTAACTGAAAGGAAAGATTCTAAGAGATTTGAAATTAGGAGGGGGAGAGGGAAATGAGAAATGATAAGAGAAGATAGGAGGGGATGGATTTATAAAGGTAAAAGCTGGTTTAAACCACTTTTAACCAGTATAAACTGGTTCTGACAGGTTTAAACCAGTATAAACTGGTTTTAACCAGTTTAAACCAGTATAAACTGGTTTTAACCAGTTTAAACCGGTTTTAAGCTGAACCAGTTTTTACCAGTATAAACCACCATAAACCAGTTTCTACCAGCATAAACCAGTATAACAACACACACAAAATGCTGGTAGAACACAGCAGGCCAGGCAGCATCGACAGGGAGTAGCACTGTCGACATTTCGGGCCGAGACCCTTCGTCAGGACCAGGTTTATACTGTTAAAAACTGGTTTATACTAGTTTGCACTGGCAAAAACTGATACAAACTGGTTTATACTGGTAAAAACCACTGTATACTGGTAAAAACTGGTTTAACCTGGTTTGTTCTGTTTTATACTGGTAAAAACTGGTTTAAACAACACACACAAAATGCTGCTGGAACACAGCAGGCCAGGCAGCACCTTTAGGGAGAAGCATTGTCAACGTTTCGGGCTGAGACCCTTCGTCAGGACTAATTGAAAGGAAAGATTCTAAGAGATTTGAAAGTAGGAGGGGGAGGGGGAAATGAGAAATGATAGGAGAAGACCCGAGGGGGTGGGTTTATACTGGTTTATCCTTTGTACTGGTTTGTACTGTTTTATACTAGTAAAAACTATTTTAAACAACACACACATACAAAATGAGAAATGATAGAAGACCCGAGGTAAAAGCTAGTTTATACTGGTACAAACTGGTAAAAGAAACTAGTTCATACTGGTAAAAACTGGTTTATACAGTTAAAAACTGGTTTATACTGGTACAAACTGCTAAAAAAAAAACTGGTTCATACTGGTAAAAACTCTACAAACTGGTTTATACTGGTTTGTACTGGTAAAAACTGGTTTATTCTGGTGAAAACCGCTGTATACTGGTAAAAACTGGTATAAACTGGTTTAACCTGGTTTGTACTGGTTTGTTCTGCTTTATACTGGTAACAACACACACAAAATGCTGGTGGAACACAGTTAGGCCAGGCAGCATCTATAGGGAGAAGCACTGTCGACGTTTCGGGCCGAGACCCTTTGTCAGGACTAACTGAAAGGAAAGATTCTAAGAGATTTGAAATTAGGAGGGGAAGGGGGAAATGAGAAATGATAAGAGAAGACCGGAGGGGATGGATTTATACAGGTAAAATCTGGTTTAAACCGCTTTTAACCAGTATACACCAGTTCTACAGGTTTTAACCAGTTTAAACCGCTTTTAACCAGTATAAACTGGTTCTGACCCAACTCTGATCAATCCTTACAATGTGTATCCCAAGGCTCCTGCACTTTTCTCCAAAAGCAGCTTGCAAAAGGGAGAGGAAGATCGGTCAAACGCAGGCAAATGGTGCCAAACACCCACTCACTCTCCTCTCGTCTTCATCTCCTTCAACCTTGCTCCCTCAACACCTCAGTCAGAGAGAAGTAGTGGAGTCAATTGTGGGCTTGTGCCCTCAATCGGAGAGAAGCAATGGAGTTGATCATGGGTTTGTGCCCCAGCTCCAGGCCGTACACTCTATTTCAAACCTTACCGAGCTTCCTCAGTTAAGAAAAAATATTTAAAATCAATATTGGTGAGACCTGATGTAAATTTGGGGACTCCTTTGCTGAGCAGCTCTGCTCCATCCTCCAAAAGCAGAATTTCCCAGTGGCCAACCATTTTAATTGCCATTCCCATTCCTGTTCAGACACAATCCGTGGCCTCCTCTTTAGCCACAATGTGGCCACTCTCAGGATTGAGGAACAACACCTTATATTTCTTTTAGGTAGCCCCAAACTAATGGATGAACATTGATTTCTCCTTCCAATAATTTTTTGCCTCCATCTTTCCTCCTCTTCCATTGCACGCTCTGGACTCTTACTTCTCTTCCTCATTTGCCTATCATGTCCCCCTGGTGTCCCTCCTACTTCCCTTTCATCCATGGTCCACTCTCCTCTCCTATCACATTCCTTCTTCTCCAGCCTTTTACCCTCCCACCCATCTGGCTTCACCTTATCACCTTCTAGCCAGTCCTCCTTTCTCTCCAGTCCAGTCCTGAAGACTCATCTCGACTGTCTATTCAGTTTCAGAGATGCTGCCTGACCTGTTGAGTTTCTCCAGCATTTTGTGTGTGTTGCTCTGGATTTCCAGCATCTGCAGAATCTTGTGTTTATTATTTAAATTTTTAAATCACTGTGGGGAAGTTAGGAGGGTAGCATGAATTTAAGTCATAAAGTCATAGAACCCGAGTTCCTTCTTATGTTCCCCTTAAACATTTCATGTTTCAACCTTAACCCATGACCTCTAGCTCTAGTCTTACCCAACCTTAGCGGAAAAAGCCTGTTTGTATTTACCCTATCTATAACTCTCATAATTCTGCATACCTCTATCAAATCATGCCTCATTCTTCTATGGTCTGGGAAATAAAGTCCCTAAACTATTCAACTTTTCCCTGTAACTCAAGTCCCAAGTCCTGGCAAAATCCTTGTAAATTTCTGAGTACTCTTTCAATCTTATTGACATCTTTCCTGTAGGTAGGTGACTGAAAATGCACACAATACTCTAAATTAGGTTCACCAATCTTATAAAACTTCAACATAACATCTTATCCCCTGTACTCAATATTTTGATTTATGGCCAAATCACCAAAAGCTTTCCTTATGACCCTATCTACATGTGATGCCACTTCCAAGGAATTATGGATCTGTATTTCCAGATCCTTCTGTTCTACCATACTCCTCAGTGCCTTACCACTCATCGTGCAAGTCGTAGCTGGTTTGTCTTCCCAAAGTCTGCATTAAATTCCATCTGCCATTTTTCAGCCCACTTTTCCAGTTGATCCGGATCCCACTACAAGTATTGACAGTCTTCCTCACTGTCCACTAATACCCCCTCCCCTGGTGTCATCTGCATATTTACTGATCTAGTTGACCACATTATCATCCAGATTGGTGTTATAGATGACAAACAACCATGGATTTTGCACCGATCCCTGTGGCACACCACTAGTCACCAGCCTCCAGTCAGAGAAGCAACCATCTACTACCACTCTCTGGCTTCTCCCTAATGCCACTGTCGAATCAAACTTACTACCTCACCTTGAATGCCAAGTGACTGAAACTCTTGACCTTGTCAAATGCCTTGCTAAAGTACGCATAGACAACATCCACTGCCTTTCCTTCATCAACTTTCCTGGTAATTTCCTCAAAAAACTCTATGATTGGTTATACGTGACCTACCACGCACAAAGTCATGGTGACTATTCACATACTTATATATCCAGTCCCATAGTATACCTTCCAATAAATTAACTACTACTGACGTCAGGATCATCAGTCTAACATTCTTAGAGCCCTTCTTAAACAGCGGAATCCCATTAGCTATCCTCCAATCGTCTAACATCTCACCTGTGGCTAAGGATGTTTTAAATATCTTTGCTAAGGGCCTGGGTATTTATCCACCCAATTTGCCCTAAGACTGCAAGCACCTCCTCCTCTGAAATCCGTATATGGTCCATGATCTCACTCTATAGACTCTGCCCATCTCCCAAGTATAGATGCAAAAAATCAATTTAAGGTTGCTCATATCTCTTTCAGCTCCATGCATAGATGATCACTCTGGTCTTCCAGAGGACCAATTCTGTCCCTTTTGCTCTTAATATATCTGTAGAAGTCCATAGGATTCTCCTTCACTTTGTCTTTTAGTGCAACCTCATGTCTTCTTTTAGCCCTTTAAGAACTTTACGAGAAAATCAGCAGAGATAAAATGTGTTGAGTAATATTCTTTCTTGTTCGCACTAGGCACATGTCAAGATACAATGAAATATGAGTGTAGTTTCATCAATACTCAGGAGTCTTTACACTATTCCAGACAAAGCAGCCCACTTGATTGATATCTGATCCACCAATACTTAAAGCTTTAATAATTACTGCTCAGTCACCGCTGTGCATATTCCATAAAATATTCCACAGCCACTCAGCGAGGTTAGTCCAACAGCCTTGCCAAAACCTGCAACCACTATCACTAAGGCCATGGATAGCAAAGATACACTTGCTTTTCCTTTCTTTTACTTGGCCAGAATCACAACTGAACAGAGTTCTGAGAGTATCTACAGTTGTTCAAGTAGGTGGTTTACTCCCACTTTCTTACGGGCAATCCGGATTGGGCAATAAATCAACAAAAAGAGTAAAAGAAGTCTATTTAATTACACAATATGTTTCCCAATTTGATCTTCTCTAATCCAGCAAATTCTATAATTTTAACTAACATCTTATTAAAGCAAAATCTACAAATGTTAGGAATCTGAAATTTAAAAGAAACAGAAGCTTTGGAGACACTTTGCAGATTGGGCACCAATCTCCATTTGCAAGGATGACTCTGAACTTCCAGTTACCTCTCACTTTAAATCTCCATCCATTCCATTCTGACTAATGGCTTTGGCTATTCCAAGAAAGCCCAACATAAAGTTCAGAGAGTAGTACTGCATCTGTCTTCTTCCATCTAGACATGTTACAGACCTTGGGACTCAATACTGAATTCAATAATTCCACATAACTATGTTTTCGAACAATCTGCTTCACCATCATTGATGAGCAACATTAAAGAAGCCCCCTCTCCCTTCCCCCATTCACGTGCAACTTTAACACAGCTCCCTTTCCACTCCCTCTCCCGACAGATGTAGCCTTAAGTGTTGAATACTTGTAGTAATCTGTTATTTCACCTTTCCATTCACTGGTGTGCTCTGCATCTCATTATTCTAAAATTGCATTTGTTATTTCTCTACGTCTCCCTTTCATCATCTTGTCTTTACTCTCCTCAGGATAACTCTTTTGCATTTAATCTGGGATGACATCAAGTGCAAGATTGTTTATTTCACCTGAACAATCTTGGTCTTTATACTTTCATTCATTCATTTTGTTCTCTCCACCAACCCCTCTCTGCAACTTCATTCACGTTCATTTTCTCACTTTTCAAGTTGTGAGGACCTAGAACAAATAGTTCGGGAGCCCACCATTATACACGTGATGACTCCTCAGCATCAGGATTTCATTTTGGGCTTGCAGATGAGCTCCACAACCACATATGTAAATCGAACCCAGGTATTGAAGGGTACAGGATACGTGAAATTATTAAGTGTTTGTGTTAAAAGTTGTCAAATTATTTTACATCTCAGCTGCCATTGAAAATAACGAAGCTAGGGAGCCAGTTGAACATCTGCAGGACACCGTACCTTTGCAGCAGTACCGAGTGAGAAATGTTACAAGTGGGTAACACCACCGACTTTATTCGTTAAAGAATGACCCCAAAGAGCAGTTTGTCCGTACGCCAGTGAGAGAGTACTCACGGGTTCCGCTACACTTGTGGTCGGGAGAAAGGAAAGGTGAGGGCGACAATCTTTCGCACAAAGCTGTTGAAGTTGACTTGCCGTGGCGCCGAAAGCTGAGCCTGCGCCGTTCCTCATCAGAGCGCGACTCGCGGAGAGAAAGGACCCGAGCTGGTCGTTTCCTGGCGACCATGCGGGCTGGAGTCAGGCCGGAGGGGGAGATCATTCTTTCTCCCACCTGGTAGTTGTTAGTGCAAGATTCGAGGAATTCATCATTTGGTAGTTGTACTGACGAGAGGAGGAGGAGCAGCGGAAGGAGAGGGTTGGGAAACGTGGAAACGAGAAAGAAAGGACAACTGCTACCAGAAAGTTGAAGGTGAGGAGAAGGGCAGGGGGAGTAAAGTGGGGAGGAGGGTGGAAGACCAGAGTGAAGAGGGGAATAGGGAAAGAATGGAAATGAGGAAGCAGACAGGAGTGAAGCAAGAGGGGAAGGCATTTAGTCTACCTTTTACGTTAACACACCTGTGCACTTGAGCTACACAATGTTAAAAGCAGTTGCCTACGTTTGTATTTTCTGTAATTGTTTAAATGATAGAATTGTAAATTAGTAAAGTTAATAAAACGGGTTTGCTGCAAATGCGGAAAATTATTTTTATTTTGTTATTTTTGAACTTATATTTAAGGAAAAGTACTTTGATATGAACTGGTTCATTTATACAGAGAATAAATGATGCCTCGTAAAACGCTAGTCACTCTACTTTGCGTGGCATTGACGTAAATTCTGAGGTTATTTAGAATAAAAAGAATCTACTACTAAATTTGAATCCTGAGAAAATATACCATGTATGTATTACACTGTTGGGGACCTGAATTGGTAAAGAAAGCAAAGTGGAAGCAGTTTACAGTGACAATAGTTGCTCTTTGTGTGAAATTAAACAATATAGAATTAAAGTTAGATTTTCTTAAATAAAAATGCTGTAGTTTTAAAACGGATAAATTGCCTTGTAATAGATTCTAATTGCATTAAAAATTAACACTTAACTGTTTATTTTATTTAACAATTTCTAGGTTTCACTCCATGAGGAAAAGTGCATTTAAGTATAACATTTTTGTTTGAGCATCTGCTAAAGATGTCCTTAATGAAAATTCCTGTCGTTGATGTTCACATTGACAATTTTAAAGAGATATGGCCGTCTATGCTGCTTGCAGTAAGGACAGCGAGTTTCATAGCCCTTGATACTGTGAGTGCTGTATTTGTTTTAAAGAGTTTTGTGATAATATTTAAAATAAAAGTATTTATATTTGTATGTTCTCCACACAGGAACTTAGTGGACTTGGGGCACGAAAAGCTTTACTGGCACAGTGAGTAGAAAATTGTGTTATAATTAATCAGCTGTGGTGTTGTGCTGGAGATGTGCTTGAGTGTTATGAAGAAGGTTGGTGGCTGTAGAGAAGAGGATTGAGCCATTCCTAATTATTTGCTCTACATCAGGTTACTTGAAAATGGAGCATAACTGATACAGGGAATTTTATTGGGTGTTGCACCCCTTATTTTCACCAAAATTGTTCCTTAGTGATTGCTAATTATCTTAAGTTCCTCATTAAAATAAATTATAATCAATCAGTGTCAAGCCAAATCATTGATTACTTGCTGCTTTAACCCCTCACCAAGCAGGATAAAGTCAAATCTTGTACTCAGTAGCATAAAGGGAGAGAGAAATTTCCCTTAACTTGGTTTTTCTCTTTTGTCTGCATTAAAGGGTGAAGTATCTATTTCTAATGATAGATTGAATGATTTGTGTTCACAGATCAGTTGAAGATCGATATAAAGCAATATGTCAGGCTGCCAGAACTCGTTCCATTCTGTCTCTTGGGGTTGCAAGTTTCAAAGAGCTTTTAGACAAAGTAAGGGCCTTTTATTTTATATCTTTTGGTTCTTCAGAGAAGCCCTGAAATAAGTTGCTTTACTTTTCACCACATTGTGAGATGAGGTCACCTGAAATGTGGTCACTTGTTCATGTTTGGTCTCAGTGTTGTAACATATCTAGAGCCTGGTTTTATTGTGTTTCAAAGCACATTCATTATCTCTTATCCCTTAAAAGTCCTGGCATTGATTGGGGCTTTGCCGTGACCCCAATGTCTGCAAAAATTATATAAACTAAATACTTTAAAAATATCAATCTATCTCCATTTTTATAATGGTCAATTTGTGGGTCTTTTATTGGACAGGAAGAGAAAGCAATGGAAAGGAAGATGGATAATGCAGGGAGGTCTCCCAGATGTCTGTATGAACTTAGGTCAATGTAGAATTGTGCTTCATTTCACCTTTGCCCTGAATGATGTGAGAATAGTTTTAACAAGCATTTGGGGGTAACAGTTCTGAGTTAGGTCTGTTTTCTCAATTAGGAAATGGAGAACAAGGAAGAGAGGATGGATGACAAGAGCAACTAAAGCTCAAACTCACCTATTTTTGTTTTAAACTTTACTCCTATGGTTTCCATTTTGCTCTCATTAAAAGTACCTCTCCGTTCTGGCCAGATTGTGGTGATGCTCACATTTTCCTTTGCCAGTGTTGTTTTGTTGTTTGGAAACGGCTAAAGGTTTGTGTATTGTTCATATGCACAAGACAACTAGAGAATATGGGTCAAGATAGAAGGGTTTGTGAATGGTTGAGGGGAAGAGTTTGTGAACGAGCCAGTACCGGTGATGGGAGGGAGGGGATGGTGGTGGTGCCAGTAGTGGCATGAGACTATGTTCTTGGGGCAACCTTGGTCAAGTGATCAGATGTTTTCTACTGAAGTCACTTGACAGTAGATCATATCAAGTGAAAGATTTATGTTGCACAAGTAAATTTGTGTTGGAGATAGGAATTGAAAGGGGGATAGTGATCCTTGGCTGCTGATTATGATACTGAGGTTCACAACGGTTGGGCAAGCAGCTACCATTAACACTCTATGGAGGTAGGTGGTGCTGTTTTACCAGCTGTTATTGGGATTTGAAAATCACACACTATAGTGTTCCCTTTTGTCCATGGCCTTCTGTCCTGCCCTATCAGATTTCCCCCTTTCCAGCCCTTTATCTCTTTCACCAATCGACTTCCCAGCTCTTTACTTAACCCCTTCCCTTCTCCCAGTTACAGGTATCACCTATCACCTTGTACTTCTTCCTCTGACTTCTTATTTCATTGGCCCATCCTGATGAAGGGTCTCACCCCAAAACGTTGACTGTTTGTTCCATAGGCCACACAGCATCATTTCCATAGATGCTGCTTGGCCTGCTGAGTTTCTCCAGCATTTTATATGTATTGTTTTGATTTTCAGCACCTGCAGATTTTCTCTTGTTTGTGTGCCAATGTAGTGTTGCCTGTATTGTCAAATATTCCCAAAGTGTTAGGACTTTCATAATGCATTTTCTCATTATTTTCTGTAAACAGGAATTTACAACATATTTTAAAATGGAATGTTTGCACCATGGGGATATTGTAATGGGATTATAGTTATTTATAATCCATGTTGTATGTTTACTGATCAGCTAATTCCTGCTGTAATTATTTCAGCCAGGTAGTACGTATTTGAGCCAGGTGTACAACCTCACGCTGCTGTGCATGGATGAATATATAATTGAGCCACAATCTGTTCAGTTCCTGGTCCAGCATGGCTTTGACTTCAATAAACAGTATGCTAAAGGGATTCCATACCAGAGGGGGAATGACAAGGTAACAGCAGACTTCATTCAACTCTTACTTTCCATCTGTGTAAAATTTAATCTTTCAGAATTTGTTTCTCAAACCTTTCTCGTTCCATGCTGTTTCAATCACATTGCAAGAGAAGACTTCACTGACTTCTGTGAAATCTACTTATTGCTGCATTTGATGCAGGTTAGATGAAAGTCTTGAGCAGTCCCTTGGGTTCGAGGATGACCTGCTTCCAAGTCTGGTTTTGTGGTTTCTGAGAGGCCAGTGAGGTCATGGAGCAGGTTGATTGGAGCAAGCAAGTCTGTAGTTTGTGACCTGGACTCTTTCCCAGTGCTTGACCTCTATATTCTCAATGTCATTCCTCATGCCCCTTCTCTACTTTGAGTAGTCATGGGCCAGAAATACTCATGAGTAGGTAACAATGTTACATTTCTTCTGCGAGCTTTTGAGCATTTCCTTGGATATTTTCCTTTGTCCACCTGATGAGCCTTTTTAATGAACTCGGAATAGTGAGTCTGTTTCAAGTGTTGTATAGGGCACGCAACAGAGGACGTCTGCTGAACATAACATAAACAGGGCCTCGATACTGGGATGTTGTCCTGGCTGAGGGCACTGATTTTGGTTCTGTTATCCTTTTGATGAATTTGGAGGATATTTGTAGAGAGAGCATTGCTGATATGCTCCTTAAGCATCTTGCAAGTGATCTCAATCTTAGCAATAAAGGAGGGTGGATATCACTGCTTGATAGACCATGAATATTGTGGCAAATCTGTGGTATTGATTTTTCAAATGCCTTTCCTCTTGACCAAAGGCTGCATGCTGGGTCACAAGGCGGTGGTGAATTTCATCATCAATGTCTGCTTTCATCTGTTATATGAGAAGTGGTCTTTGCTTTCCAGGGTTTAACTTTCAATCTTTATTATACAAGGGCAATGTGATGTTGCAGAGGCAGATTGACATAGGACTTGTGTTTGATGTTGAGAATATGATCCGTTCTCTTGTTGATGCTTTCACTGAAACATACAATATTTGGAGTTTGACACAAATACAAACATCATCTACATACTACAGCTTGACCAAAGCTTGGGTAACTAAAGGCCTAGTGTGTAGTTCTGAAGATTAGCTCCATTCTGTAGTACAGCACAGCTCTATATAGTCCCACTGTCATTTACCAGGCTTCCTGTGAGTGTGTTCCACTTCAGAAACCATTGTCAGATGTGATCAATCACTAAGCTAAACCATGCTTACTTTCAAAGTTCTGCATTTTTGGGCTGTGGGATATTGTTGAAGTGAAGGATCTCAAAGTGCGTGTCTGAGACCAATTGACTATTTGTAGTTTTTGAAGGTTTGTGAAGTTATAAATAGACTTGTAACGTAAAGCATAAGTCCAGGGTGCTGTCCAAGTAATATCTATAAAGGGTCCATTTGACAATAAAAAATAAAGGAGCCCTTCATTCCAATAAGTGTGCAGACTTGAATGTAAATAATTTAACTCAATTGCTTAAACAATTGATTATCTTTTTACATTTCATTACAGCTTTATGAATGTCGTGGTCAGAATATTAGAGCTCTCTTTCTAGAAATCATTCGGTCAAAGAAGCCTTTAGTTCTTCATAATGGACTAATTGATTTGGCATTCCTGTACCAGTGTTTTTATGCTCACCTACCAGACCAACTTATGACCTTCACAGCTGACCTATCTGAGATGTTTCCAGCTGGGATTTATGATACCAAGTATGTCTCAGAATTTGAGACTCGCTTTATGTCGTCCTACTTGGAATATGCCTACAAAAAGTGGTAAGTAGTATGAGATGTTCTCCTGAGTTAAAGGACCAAAGATAAAAATCTAAAGATTGACTTTGTTTATCGTACGAAAAAATAAATCAAATCAAATCAGTGAGAATTGTGCAGGAGGGGGCAGCCTACAAGTGTCTCCACACTTCTGGTGCAACAGCATGCCCACAGCTCATTAAACCTGAATTTGTATGTCTTTGGAATGTGATATGAGATGTTAGCACTCAGAAGAAGCACATGTGGTCCGGGAAGAACATACAAGCTCTTTATGGACAATGGTGGGAGTTGAACCCCACTCTTACAGCTGGTGCTGTATTATGAACATAAGAATTCAATAAGATCATGGCTGACCTGACCATGGACTTAACTCTACATACCTGCCTTTTCCCCATATCCTTTAACTGCCCTATTATGCAGTAATATTCCACTAACCACTACACTACTGTGCTGGCTACAATAGAAAAATAATGGGAATCTTTTATGTTTAAAATCCATTTTTGATCTATTTGGATGTGGTGTGGGGGGTGCAAGCATGAATATTTTTATAAATTGCGGAAAAGCTGGAGTTAAAACATGTTGCTAATGGCTGCGGCTAATGCATTTTCAGCATGCAAAATAATCAAAAGAGTCATGTACCAAGTTGCAGTGAAGAACTGGTCTTGAATGCTGTTCATACAGATCAATTGATTATAGCAGTGCATTGCAATAAAGCAATGCAAAACAAAAGTGCAGGATAAAATGTTACAATTACAGAAAAAGTGCAGGTTGACAAGGTGCAAGGTCAAATCAAGTTAAATTGCAAGATTAAGTGTTTATCTTGTAATAGGGAACCATTCAACGGTGTTTTAACAGCACGATAGAAGACCATAAGATATAGGAGCGAATTTAGGCCATTTGGCCCAACAGGTCTGCTTCACCATTTCATCATGGCTGGTCCATTTCTCTTTCAGCCCCAATCTCCTGCCTTCTCCCTGTACCCCTTCATGCCCTGACTAATCAAGAATCTGTCAACCTCTGCCTTAAATATACCCAATGACTTGACCTCAACGGCCGCCTACGGCGATGAATTCCACAAAATCGGTGGAAGCTGTCCTTGAGCCTGGTGCTATGTGATTTCAAGCTTTTGTATCTTCTGCCTGAAGGGAGAAGAGAGAATGTCTGCAATGGGTGGGGTTTTTGATTATACTGGCTGCTTTACTGAGGCAGCAAGAAGTGTAAGCAGAGAGGAGGCTGGTTCCTGTGATGTGCTGTGTCCATAACTCCGCATTTTTGTGCACTCCCAGGCAGAGCAGTTGCCATAAGCCACAGTGTGTCGAGGTTGAAGTGGCGCTGGTGAGCTTTCTTGGCTGCTCTGTCTGTATGGTTGGCCCATGAGAGACTATTAGTGATATTCACTCTTGGGAACTTGAAGCTCTCAGGCTTACGATCTCAACACCATTATGTATACAGCAGCATGGGCACCACCCCACTAGTCAACAACCAGCTCTTTTGTTTTCCTGACATTGCAGAAAAGATTGTTGTCATAACACCGTGTCACTAGGCTCTCTACCTCCTTTATGTACTCTGATTCATCTTTATTTGAGAACCAGCTCATTGGGGTGGTATCATGCGAAGTTGTAAATGCAGTTATGAGCGTACAGAGTTGATTAGGGGCTGAGGAGGCAGCCTTGTGGAACACCACTGTTGAGCATAATCATAATGGAGGTATTGCTGCCTATCCTTACTGATTACAGTCTGTTGTTCACAAAGTCAAAGATTAATTAGCAAATAAGGATGAGGAATCCTAGATCTAGGAGTTTGGAGATCAGTTTGTATGGAATTGTAGTATTGAAGGCAGAATGTAGTCAAAACAATAATCTAATGCAGGTGTCTTTTCTGTCTGGATGCTCTCAATGAGTGGTAAAATTGTTGTGCTCCCACACACATGATATGAGCTATTATCAATAGATAGTAAAATATTAAAGCATCTGCCCAGAGGAATGTATTTTTGAAAAAGCTGTTGCTCTAGGCTCTCATATATTCTACACAGTATTTTTTGGGTCAATTTCTGCAAGATAGATATTTCCACAAAATAACTTGCGCAGTTTCAGTGAAAATCGGGAGTGGTAAGATGCTAGTTGTTTTGAGTTTTGCATAGCCTTTTTCCCCTTTTTCAATCTTTTTATTGATATCAACATATTAAGATAACAAAAAATAATTAATGGGATTACAAAATTAAAAGTTAATGTAGCTGAATATATAAACAATAGGTACAAAAGAAATGTCTCTCAAAATCATACATGATACAAATATAATGTATACAGGACAAGAAAACTAGGTGTAACAATATGAAAAAAGAAAAAAAAATTATATACCCCAAACAAAACAAAAGAAACATGGGCTGTTTATAATATCTGAGAAAAGAAAAAGAATCATTAATGTCATCAACTCCAATCCTCTGTACATGTATATAATCAGAAACAAAAAGAAATGGGTTTGGAAAAAGGTCAAATTACATCATATGAAAATATTGCATAAATGGCCTCCTAGTCTTTTCAGATTTAATAGAGGGATCATATATGATGCTTCTAAATTTTTTCCAAATTTAAACTTAACATAGTTTGAGAAAACCAATGAAATGTGGTAGGGGAAATTAATCTCTTTCCAATTCAACAAAATAGATCTTTTAGCCATTAATGTAAGAAATGCAATCATCCAACAAGCTGAAGGAGTTAAATGAATTGGCTCTATCATTAGTAAACCAAAAATTGCGGTGATAGGGCGAGGTTGTGAATCAATACTCAATACCATAGAAATAATATTGAAGATATCTTTCCAATATTTTTCCAAAGACTGACATGACCAAAAGACTGACGTGACCAAAAGAGTGGTGCCAGTAGTGGCATGAGTTAGAGAGGCTGTCTCAGAATGACATCTGTCACAAATAGGATTTATATGGGAATAATAACGAGCTAATTTATCCTTGGACATATGAGCCCTGTGCACAACTTTAAACTGTATCAACAAATGTTTGGAACATATAGAGGATGAATTAACTAATTGAAGAATTTTTTCCCATTTCTCAGTAGGAATAGTAAACTTAAGTTCCCTTTCCCAATCATTCTTAATTTTATAAGAAACCTCTGAATGTATTTTCATAATTATATTGTAAACATTTGCTATTACACTTTTCTGAAAAGGATTTAATTCTAAAATTTTCTCCAAAATACCTCTAGAATCCAGATTTGGAAAGGTAGGAAGTACAGTGTTTAAAAAGTTCCTAATCTGTAAATATCTAAAAATAAAAAAATGGGATCTGGGCAAATTATTAGATAATTGTTCAGAAGACATGAAACAACTATCCAAAAATAAATCGGAAAATCCTAGTATACCTTTAGTCTTCCAAGCTAAATAGGCTTGGTCCATAACAGAGGGATGAAAAAAGAAATTAGATATAATAGGAATTGCTAAAACAAATTGATTCAACCCAAAGAATTTCCAAAATTGAAACCATTTGCGTAGAGTGTATTTAACTATCAGATTGTCAATTTGTTTATGCAATTTAGAAAAAGCAAAGGGAAGAGAAGTCCCTAAAATAGAACCCAATGAAAACCCTGTACAGATTTGGTTTCCAAATTTACCCAATGAGGACTAAAAGATAAATCCAAATCCCATAACCAGCATTTCAACTATCAGATATTAATTGCCCAATAATAAAATTTAAAATTCGGCAATGCCAGTCCACTTTCCTTTTTAGACTTGTGTAAATATCTTTTACCTAACCTAAGATTTTTATTCTGCCATATATATGAAGAAATTTTTGAATCAACATTATCAAAAAAGGATTTCAAAATAAAGATTGGTATTGCTTGAAATATATATAAAAATTTAGGTAAAATAATCATCTTAATAGCATTGATCTGATCTATCAGTGACAGAGACAGTGGTGACCATTTAGTAAACAAATGTTTAATGTGATCTATTAAAGGTAAGAAATTAGCCTTAAATAAATTCTTATGTTTTTTTGTAATTTTAATGCCTAAGTATATAAAGTGATCAGTAACTAATCTAAAAGGTAAATTTCCATAAATTAGAACCTGCATATTTAGGGGAAACAGTTCACTCTTATTAAGGTTCAATTTGTAACCAGAAAAATTATTAAACTGAGCCAACAGTGATATAACTGCAGGAATGGATTTCTCAGGATTAGAAATGTATAATAACAAGTCCTCTGCATATAATGATAACTTATGTATATCCATCCCACGAGTAATGCCAAAAATATTAGGTGATTCTCTTAATAGCAACTGCTAAAGGTTCCAGGGCAATATCGATTAGTAATGGACTAAGAGGACAACCTTGCCTGGTACCCCAAAATAAGCGGGGGGAAAAAGGGAGATCTTTGGTTATTAGTAAGAACCGAGGCTACTGGAGTGTGATATATCAATTTAATCCAAGATATAAATGTTGGACTAAAGTTAAATTTCTCAAGCACAGCAAATAAATATGGCCATTCAACTCTTATCAAATGCTTTCTCAACAACTAATGAATTGGCACATTCTGGGGTGCTACGTGAAGGAGTATAAACAATATTCGTTAATCTCCTAATATTAAAATGAATAATGGTTTTTAATAAATCCAGTTTGGTCATCAGAGATAATTTGAGGTTATGCCTTCTCCAACCTGGTCACCAGTATCTTAGAAAAGATCTTAGAATCTACATTCAACAAGGATATCGGTCTATAGGATACACAATCAGTAGGATCTTTATCCTTTTATAAACTTAGAGATATAGAAGCTCTATAAAATGATTGTGGTAATTTACCTAATCTAATTGCTTCTTCAAAAACCCTACATAACCAAGGAGAAAGAGTAGAAGAAAAAAACTTGAAAAATTCAACTGTATACCCATCTGGACCTGGTGCTTTTCCGGAATTCATTGAGGAAATAACACCTTTTGTTTCTGTTGCATAGCTCTTTATTGACCTCTAGTGGCTTGTAGATTGTTTGTATACCCTATTTTTATTATTGCCTGAAATCGTAAAGAATTAAGGATGCAAGGTTTATTTGCTTCAATTTACAGCAGAAGAGAGAATACCAAATTAACTGATGCGAATAACAGCCATCTCTCCATTGAGTTCTGCAATTACCGACAGGGATTTGTGGATTATATTGATTATCGCTACTGCAACCTCCCTGAGGCGGACAAGGATGTAACAGAACAGAAAAAAGTCGAAATATGTGAACAATTTTCTGTGAGTATAACCTCTTTGGTGAAATTTGTACCCTTTTCCATAAAATTCCTCCCTTGAAATGACTTAGACCATAAGTGGTTTACTCTAAAATTTCTGAATAAAATCCCTGAAACAATCAATCCATGGGAGTAATAGCCAGATATCTTTGTATACGTTTTTCTGATGGGTATGAAGAATTGCGGATTATGTGTTCAGAATATCACAGCATGACTCTTGTGGCATACAATATGGGTATTGATTTAATAATTGATTCCTTAAAGTTGTTATGGCTAGGGGGTGGTTGGGATAAGCTCCCACTGCCTATTAAATTCTCCCAATTGCATGCGTCTCAAATAGCCTCTAACAACTCAAATCCAGCTCCTGGTCTTCACAGTAGAACGTTTCTACTGATAGGAGAAGGGGCAAAGATGAGTTACTGGTGCCTTAAAACCAGTTGCTTCAGGTAGATGGGGGTTGGCAGTTCATCGAGAAGGAAAATTCTGATCTCAACCTCAACTGCCTTGTTGATATACCCACCCTTTAGGGAAGGCTTCAAGAGTAAACTGCAAGAAAAACTGAAGCTGGAGTTCCTAATGCAGTCCCACATTGAGCTATTTGTCACTGGCAACTCCTGTGACACCACTGGGGTGGAAGTGGTTGTTTTGTGAGGAGAACTTGACTATTCAACACCAAATTCTCCAGTACAAGATGGTCTCATTGAAGCTTAATAAATTATGTAGTTTGATGGTGGGATATTGTTTCTAAAGGTTGCACTCTCTGCCACTGAAGTCAGGCCTCAGAATAAGACCTTGGCCACACAGAAACAAAATGAGAAATTTCTTTACTGTGTTTGGAATTCTGTACTGATGAACGCTCAGTGAGTAAAGTCAAGACAGATCAGATTATTTTTGATCTAATTTGGTTAGTATAGGAAAGCAATACTGAGGTACAAAGTCAAACACTTAAGTTGTGTAAAACAGAGCCAAGTAGCCTACTACTGTTAATGTTCTCGTGAGCAACACACACGATGTAAAGGTAGACTATATTCTTTTCCTAGATGCTAGCTGGCCTGATGAGTTCCTCCAGCATTTTGTGTGTGTTTAAATTTCCAGCATCTGCAGACTTTCTCATGTTAATGTTCTTATGATGTCTTTTTAAAGGCTTATGGATGGTGTCGTAATGGAATGAAATGCACACAGTCACACAATATTGACCTCATCATTGACGAAGATGAACAGATCAAGGATGTTAAGAGAAAGAGGAGAAAGGCCAGAAGACGACGGAAGCAGCAGGCAGTGGATTTGAGTGATAGTGCTGTGGAACCAGAGTCAATAGATAATGTGACTCCTAACGATGGCCCTCCACAAAAGTTGCTGTGTGGCAGTAGCGATGAGCAACCAGAAAAAATGGACACTAGAGAGGTTCAGGGAAAGCTTTTAAGTGATATACAAGCTTCCAATGGCACCATTCATGAAAAGAACACTGAAGATGATCACTGTTCAGGAACAGATATGCAGGACTTAAGCAACAGTAAAAAGGAAAATAATCCTGGGAATCAAATGTGTTCAGCAAATGAAACTGTGGAAAGGAACAAAATGGAAAAATGTGATGGAGGTACGCACCGTGCTGGATTTGATGCATTCATGACTGGATTTATAATGGCTTATATTATGATGTGGAAAAATAACGATAATAGCACAGCCACAGATCCTTGGCTCCCAGACTGCCGTAATAAACTTTATCTGAGTGGGAAATCCATACCCTTACAGATTTCTAAAAGTTCTTTTTCAAAATCTTCAAAAGCTCACAAGGCTAAGATTGAATTGGTGTGGGGCAAACACTGAGATCTGGGCCACAAAGTTTATGGCAAATAGTTTTAGAAATAAATGATTTCCAAAACACTCGTTTCCTTTTATGGTCTTGTTTAAAGTAAATGATAAATTTCTTAAAAAAAAAAGATAGTTAACTTCAAAATATCTGGTCTAAGCAAATATCACAATTATTTTACTTTTATTTGGAAAGTGATGAATAGTACAGCCTCAAATTGAAATCTGATAAAGCATAAGTATCGATAGACTGCCTTTTTCTTTGAGGTACTCTGGATATTAATTTAAAGATTTAATCTTCCAGTTATTTATATTGCACACAGGACATTGCTTGCTGTTTGAGTAGCTTTTTTAATTACTTTATCCACCTTGAAAGCATTTGGGAGCAAAACACAATGGAGAAACTCAGCAGGTCAAGCAGCGTCTATGCAGAGGAATAGAGTTGTGTTTGACCAAGAGTTCCTCAGTATTTTGTGTGTATCGCTCTGGATTTCCAGTATTGTGTTTTTGAAGTCATTTGATCATAAAGCACTTTAAAAATCGCATTGTATTTCTTTGATACATAGGGTAAAGAGCAGTATTTTTAAAATTTAAGTGAGGAAATAATTTCCTCCAATCCTTACTCCAAATTTGTACTCGACATGAAGCAATAGTTATTCCTAAATCAGGCTATTGTAAAGCTTAAACAAGGACAATCCAGCCTGTATGTTGGTATCCTATCATTTAGTATTGGTTATGCCTCATGTGGAGGAGGTAGATGGCATGTGGCTTGAGTAGGCTGCTCTAAAGGTCACAACGTCAGAGATGAACTTTGCTGGGGAGTTCAATCATCCTTTGTGGGTTATATGGTGGAAATATTTCATTCACAAGGTAACGTATGCCACAGAATAATTAGCCACATTCATACAAGCTAATTGATGGTAATTCAAGATTGTATTAATTATCAAGTAGTGGTGGTTACATTGAAAATAATAGAAACATGGAAAACATATACAATACAGGCCCTTGAGCTGAACATGTCCTTACTTAGAACTACCTGGGTTTACCCACTGCCCTCTATTTTTCTAAGCTCCATGTTTTCATCCAGGAGTCTCTAAAAAGACCCTATTGTTTCCACTGGCAGCCCAATCCACACACTCACCACTCACTGCATAAAATAAAAACTTACCCGATATCTACTCTACAATAAATTCCGAGCACCTTAAAACTACGCCCTCTCATGCTAGTCATGTCAGCCCTGGGGAAAAACCTCTCTTTATCTTGTGCACCTCCAGCAGGTCACCTCTCATCCTCCGTCGTTTGAAGAAGAAAAGGCCAAGTTCACTCAACCTATTCTAATAAGGCATGTTTCCCAATCCAGGCAACATCCTTGTAAAATTCCTCTACACCCTTTCTATGGTTTCCATGTCCTTCCTGTAGTGAGGTGACCAGATTGAGCGCAGTACTCCACGTGGGGTCTGACCAGGGACCTAAATAACATAACCTCTCAGCTCTTAAACTCAATCCCACGATTGATGAAGGCCAATGCACTGTATGCCTTCTTAACCACAGAGTCAACATGTGTAGCTGCTTTGAGTGTTCTATGGACTCAGACACCAAGATCCCCCGATCCTACACACTGCCAAGAGTCTTGCCATTAATGCTATATTCTGCCATCCTATTTGACCTACCAAAATGAACCACTTCACACTTATTGGGTTGAACTCCATCCATCACTTCTCAGCCCAGTTTTGCATCCCATCAATGTCCCACTGTAACCTCTGACAGCCCTCCACACTATCCACAACACCCCCAACCTTTGTGTCATCAGCAAACTCACTAACCCATCCCTCCACTTCCTCATCCAGGTCACTTATAAAAATCACAGAGTCCCAGAACAGATCCCTGAGGCACACCACTGGTCACTGACCACCATGCAGAATATGACGCACCTACAACCACTCTGCTTTCTGTGGGCAAGCCAGTTCTGGATCCACAAAGCAATATCCCCTTGGATCCTAAGCCTCCTTACTTTCACAATAAACCTTGCATGTGGTAGCTTATCAAATGCCTTGCTGAAATCCATATACACTACATCTACTCTTCCTTCATCAATGTGTTTAATAACATCTTTAAAAAATTCAATCAGGCTTATAAGGCACAACCTGCCTTTGACAAAGCTATGCTGACTATTCCTAATCATATTATGCCTTTTCAAATGTTCATAAATCCTGCCCCTCAGGATCTTCTCCATCAACTTACCAATTAAGGTAATGCTCACTGGTCTATAATTTCCTGGGCTATCCCTACTCCCTTTCTTGAATAAGGGAACAACATCCGCAACCCTCCAATCCTCCGGAACCTCTCCCATTGTCATTGATGCAAAGATCATCACCAGAGGCTCAGCAATCTCCTCTCGCTTCCCACAGTAGCCTAGGGTAGCTCATGTCCAGTCCCGGTGACTTATCCAACTTGCTCTCCAAAAGCCCCAGCACATCCTCTTTCTTAAAATCTACATGCTCAAGCTTTTCAGTCCGCTACAAGTCATCACTACAATGGTCAAGATCCTGCTCTGTAGTGAATACTGAAGCAAAGTATTAAGTACCTCTGCTATCTCCCCCAATTCCATACACACTTTTCCACTGTCACACTAGATTGGTACTATTCTCTTCAATCTTATCCTCTTGCTCTTCACATTTGTAGAATGCCTTGGGGTTTTCCTTAATCCTGTCTAAGACCTTCTCAAGGCCCCTTCTGGCTCTCCTAATTTCATTCGTAAGCTCCTTCCTGCTAGCCTTATAATCTTCTAGATCTCTATCATTACCTAGT
The DNA here is from genome assembly GCF_030144855.1 of Hypanus sabinus. NCBI lineage: Eukaryota > Metazoa > Chordata > Chondrichthyes > Myliobatiformes > Dasyatidae > Hypanus > Hypanus sabinus. The sequence continues at coordinate 38,602,070 of NC_082716.1, read as the reverse complement.
TTTTTTTTTTTAAAACATTTCGTAAACTCTTTTCCTCTGGACTAGATTTACAACAGCCTTTGTACACCACGGTTCCTGTACGCTACCATCCTTTCCCCGTCTCATTGGAATGTATCTATGCAGAACCCCATACAAATATCCCCCGAACATTTGCCAGGGGATATTTTTGGCAAATGTGCAAAAATGCTCACTGTTAGAAACATGAGGCATAAATTTGATCTATGATCATGTGCATTTCCTCAACCATGGGTAACTTTGAAGATATGTCCTCCACTTCTGATGAAAGCAGCATTTTGTTTTATAGATAATTTGGTATAATGTGTATACAATTTGCCCAGATCTAATGTAAGAGTAGTAATTCAAAGAAATGTGAAATAAAAAAATATAGCATGTCATGTCCATCACCTTTTCACTACTTGTGACTGAGAAATGGCCTCAATTGCTGGAAACCATAATAGAAACAAATTTTTCACTTTAATTTAAAGCTTTTTATTATAGAGTTCTGAATTTTAAGACATTTATCAAATACTTTCATAAATATGAAAATAGATCTACAATAAACATTTTCTTCCCATTGCAAAAAATTGCATAAAATGTAGTGACAATGTAAAGGCATTATTACAAGTGCAAACAATCTAGTTATTTAAGTGTCTAATAGAAACTGTTAAAAGGATAATCATAGGTCAACATTTAAACTTGCATATCTCAAAGTAAATAATACAGTACTGTGCAAAAGTCTTAGGTACTTACAAAATAATCAAAAAATTACTATAAAGAAAGAGCAGTAAATAGTTTTTAAAAAAAACAATTTAAGTCACTATTTGGTGTGACCACACTCTGCCTTCAAATCTGCATCAAATCTCTGATACACTCATGCAGTTTTATACGAAAAATTGGCTGTTACATTGTTCCAAGTATCTTGGAGAACTTGCCACAGTGGTTCCACATACTTTTGCTGCCTCACTTGCTTCTGTCTGTCAAGGTAATTTCAGGCAGACTCTAGTGTTGAAATCAGGGCTCTTGGAGGCTGTACCATCTGAAACCATAAAAAAAAATCTAGGGTGCCTAAGACTTTTGCATAGTACTGTACAAAAATGGTCATGAGATGTATTGAAACAAGAGATTACATTCTAAATTTAATCAATGACTCCACAAGTAGACACAAAACAGCTTTCAAGTTTCTATCAGAGAACATCCTTTTCACAGACTTCCCCAATTTAACATTTCTTACAACCAACAGTTTCATAATTGCTGAGTCTTTAGAAGTCATTTCTGAATTTTTTCTTAAAAAAATTGGAAAGGATCACTTCATTTCACATTCTGACTTATAGACATTATACAACCATTTGTCTTCTTTTTGCAACCACAGATCTCCAGTCATTTATTCAATGTACCCTGTTGCAATTAAACAACTTTTTGGAAAATGTACAATTAAGTTTGATTAATGAACAAATTCACAATATTGCTATTCAATGTCAACACTTGTGGGTTGGATTTACACAGCATCTGTTGATACTCCATTCTTCACAGGGATTCATTTTTCATAATACAACCCATGTGACCAAATAAATCCAAATATGTACAAGGGCAAAATTACTTTGTAGCAATTCTTACAAAATTACAATTTGTACAGTACTTCATTTAAAGACCTTCCAGTACAACTAGATCATTTGCAGTGGTAAATATACCAAATAATTAAGTCTATAACTTTTCCATAATTATTACAAAAATAATTTTACCAAGTCTCTAGCAGGCTTTCAACAGCTTGTACAGCTCATTAATAAAAACAGCAAAACCTACATAGTTCCCCAAAGCACGATTTGCCTCTAGAAAGTATTGAAATTTAGTTCTGTTATGATTCAAAGTAGACTTTTATTTTCCAAATCCAATGTCCTTATAAGAATGTTACATTTTGTTGCCAGATTGATTTGTTCTTCAAATAGGTTTTTTTTTTATCTCCCCCCCCCCCCCAAAGATACAAGATGACTGCAGCAGATGGAAATTACAGACTCCAAATAACCTTAGTTGACCGAATACATACCTCACTTGTCATTCTAGAACTAATGATCAGCAAAAACAATTAGTTGGCTCTATGCTGATTACTGTACATTGAGCCAAACACCAACAGTTTTTTTTAAATCAAGACTCCATAAACAAACGAATTCCACGTCCACTAATGGTTGCTTTGTAGCCTAATAAAGATGAGAATTCCATTAGTATGGTGTGGTGTTCTCCATTTTCATACAATTTCAACAAATAAGACGAACAACAAAAGTATCCAGAGCCCATTTACTGTTCTACAATAAGCTTAAATTTTCAGATGAAATCACATTCGTTAGACATTTAATAAAATAGCTTTAGCTGCATTGAATAGCTATTTGGAGTCTGGAGTTTCCCTGAAAATTCCAGATTAATTCATCATAAAAGCACAGCCAGGAAGTTATTCAAATGATGGAAATGTGAACATTAGTTGCTTAAATACGTTATATTTCCCCCACTCTGAAAAATGTGAGGGTAATTAATTATCAAATAGCAAACTATCAAGTACAACTTAATTTTTTCCCACTTAAATGTATTTGCTAATAAAAGTATCACAGTGAAAAATTCCTTAATGGAAGACCAATTGATAATCAAAGTCCTTTGCAAACATTTTCAAATGGAGTTCAAGTAACAATTCTATCTAAACCGTGACAATAAAATCTAGAATTAATTTAAAATTTTTAAGAAATTGACTTCAAAAGTTAAGCTTTATTGCCAAAATTGTTTCCCCAATTTGCCAAACAATTTTAGAAAAGAATGCATTTCCAAAAATAAAGCCCAATGCATGTTATATATACATTTAACTGGTAAGTTCACAAACCACAAAACCATTTATCCTCAATCAGCATAGACAAAAATCCTGCTGCATGAAAACAAGTCATTAATCCAAGCAGTAGCTGTGATCAAAAGTACTTCTCATTTACAACTTTTCCAATAAGTGGTTTTCAAATCATGACTTAAATAACCTTGAATTAGAGTCGAAAATTGATGGACTTGCCTATCAATTTGAAGTGGTGGATAAAGCTTCTGAGAAAAGTAGTTTCCTCTCTACCCACAGAAAATACAGGTTTCACAGCATCTTTTAGGAGGTTCCGGACACAGCACTATGCTGGGTGCTTATTAGTTTGAAAATTAATGAAATTCTACTTAAAGAAAAATAGTCTTCTGGGCACATCAAGCTCATTGGACTACCTGACTATTTTAGATCAGGCCATTATGCTTCTCAAAACTGTGTGTGTGTTTTAGTTATTCGAACTTACACTTCATCTAAAGTTGCCTGCAAAGCCCACAGCCACATAGTAGACTATTGGTCAATATTCTCCTCCATCTTCCTATTTTCATTTGAAACGTTGATATATGGTTTCACAGTGCATGTTCCAGATCTCCTATATGGAGGGTCCCAAGTACAGCTAACTAGTTATACTTTAAGGATCCATGCAGATGTAGCAAAAGCAGGGTTATGAAAGCAGCTCAAAAATAAATAGGCAAGCGAAAACACCCAATTAATAATGTAATCCGCACCTCAGTACAAGATTTAGCATAAGTTCAGAAATGAAGGTAGTTAACCATTAAATGAAAAGCAATGAAATCTATAGAAAAAAGTTGAATAATTTCTGAAACCTTTTTTCAAAACCACTAATTTGAATAGTTCAGAAGCTTGCAGATTTTCTTGCAGCCATGGGATAAATTACAGTACTGCACGCTAAAAGGGTACTCAGATTTCTCCATAGTGCTATTGAGAAAATAGCTGGTAGGCAGAAATTTGAAAATAACGTATGTTAATTATATTCAATCTTATATAACCCCTATTTTCTGCAAGTACCAAGGCAAGTCCCAGCTTCTTTTCACATCATTCTGCTCCTAGTTACTTTAATAACCAAATCACATTCAGAAACAAGACTTTCTGGAGGATGTTACTCGACAAACTATTCCTAAAACTACTTGTTTTCTGCTCAGTTACAGCCATGTGATAGACAAATTTTGGTAAAGAGCAACTCAAAATAGCACTAAATAAGCTATATTTGGCTGTACATAGATTAAAGAAAAACAGAATTGGATTTAAAATGCAATCCCACTAGTTTTCTGTCCTTTAATACCTGGTTCTGTTTAGAGAATGCAAAATAGCAAGAATATTCAATTCAGAAATGGAAAGTTGTAAAATTTTGACGGTTCAAATCAAAATAAGGAACTCCTTACACTCAAATTTCTGTATAATTTCTTGAATTGATATAATAGTGACTACAGAATGGGATCCAATGATTGAGGGAGATGGGGGAGCTGCATTTGTTAAAGAGGGTCAAGTATGATTGGTACAGCAATCTCAGTTCCACCAAAAAAAAATTAATGAAACTGTAGATGCTAAAGGTCCAACCAAAAGCAATCAGCAGGTCAAGGAGTACCTGCAAAAAGAGAAACCATTAATATATCAGCTCTGTGATTCAACTCTTTCCACAGATCCAACCCAACCTGCTGACCATATCCAATATTATGATCCAAAACAGTTTGTATGTTTTTGCTGTGCAACTTCTCCCACCGCCCCCCCCCCCCCGCCATTGTTGATTTGGATGGTTATAAATCAGTACGTTGTATTTCTGTCCACTTGGTATCAGTATTTAATTTAAGTCTGTTAAACAGTGTGTGAAACTAAAACTAAGTAGAAAGAATCAACACAAAGTTTAACCAAACCAAAAAAAGAGGTATTCTAGTTTAGAAATACAAAATCACATGGATTGTCACTTGAACAATATAACATTATAACAGTAACCCAAACCATGGCCAATTGGTGGTCAAAGATGATGTCAAGCAATCTGTTACCACCTTCAAAGTAAAGCTCATTAAAGTACAGTACAAGATAATCTCCGCTAAAAACACTTACTCAGGACTTACACTCTCACCCAAGATTTCAATCTTAATGGTTAGAACAAAATTATGTAGTGCAACTTATTTTTAACATCTTCATGGGGAGAAATGATAAGCTGAGCAGAAACCAGGAAGGACATTTTCTATTCTGGCATTAGATTACATGGGTCACGCCTCAAAGTGAATGCAAGTCATTTTCTCTATAGAATTATGCATTGCTTGCACGCTTCTGGCACAGAAAATAGAAAAATGTCACCAAGATTATTTTTTTTTATATAAAGTAGTCCAGGAACCAAATTCAAGATTTAACAATTCATCCCATCAAGGAATCCCAATAGCACATTCAAAGAGGAAAAAAAACAAGAAAAATCCAAGGGAATTTCTAAATCAAACAGGCCTCAATGCAAATAACGCAGCTAGCCAAATTAATGTAGGATTCAAATGCACTTCAGTTTTAATTAAAAACTAGATAGCATTAAGAAAATGGTGCAATTTGATTAACACAATTGTCTTCACCATAATACTGTAACTTGGATGGTCAAACTGGATGTTATTCAAAAGAAAACTGGCCAAAATCACAAGAAAATAAATAAACATACATAAAAACGTAAAACTAAAATAATGCAATTTAAAGAAAATTTGAAGCAAATGCTAATCAATTAATTTAATTTGATGGGTCTAAATACCCAGCAACACATTGCGCATCTGTTGACTACATTAAATTCGATTGGGGGTACAAATTGACAGATTATCAACAATACAATAAAATGCATAGTAGGAAAATCCGGAATAAGTTTGAAAAATGGTCAAGATAAACTGAGGTAACTTTACCATTAGTTAAGGTGCAAATTATACAGTCTAATTTACCTTAATATTTCCAATCGAGATTAAATCCAGACTTCGGTTGAACAAAGATGTAAAAATAAAAATTCTGTAATTCACATCCATTATTAAAACCTTAACTAACTGATTAAATAAAAAGCATTCTCCACAAGGAGTAGTAGTATGCATCTCAATAAGAGGAAGGAAGCAGAAAGTACAAAATCTACACTTAAATCATGGCACAACAGCCATTACAAAGAAATACGAAAGAGTTCACATTTTTTGAGATCAAGAAAAGAAAGCTAATTTGAACAAAATCTCAAAATAATGGAATTGATTGCACAGTAAAAGATAAATACACCAATTTTTTCTGCAAACTTGAAAATCTTTGCACTATTCCTGTGAGTTGACCCATCATAAATGATTACAGACATGGCACCTTGTGGCATTACATCCAACTCTGTTACAGTAGTCCAGGTTGAAATACAAAATATACAGTAGTAACATCTTTTCAAGCTATAGGAAAGTGATGAAGTGCTTTTCTTGTAGTAAGAAATCTTTATGGTCCACCTTGTTAATTTGAGTACAACTTAAATTTAGTCAAAAATTACATCATTGATGTGGACACAAAGTATTGATAAACACAGTTTACTGTGTACTGGTACCCTTGGATTTACAGGCTATCCTTAAAAGGTAACACAGTAATCTTACTTTGCACAGGTATATGTAGAAACATGAAAATACAATGAAATAGATTTTTAAATAATTCGTAAAGTATGGGTGTAATTTTTGAGAGCAATCTCAGACTAGCCCACAAATAAAAAGTTGGTTATTTTTCCAATAAATATCCCAGAAAATTTTAACTGTAAGTCCAGCTATTAAAGACCATAGATGAAGCAACAAATCATTTCCATTCGAGGAAAATGGAAAATATTTCACTTGTTTACAAGCTGAGGAAAACTAGTCATCAAACTGATACCTCACAAATACTGAAAGGCGCTGGGGTACATATTGCATGCATGTAGATGATATTTAGTAGAAGTTACCTTTGGCTGGTTTATAAAGCTACTTCCATAAAACATTTTAATCAATTAGAAATAAGATGCAAAAGGTTCACCCAAATAAGTCAATTTATAATACTGGCCAATCACCAAATATCAAATGATTCATCAGAATGGACTGTGATCCATGGTACCTGCACCTCAAAGTTTGAAAAGAGCTTTGGAATTCTAGACTTTCATATCATTCCTGACCAAATAAAAATAACTGGATATTTTTTAAATCAAGCAGAAAAAAGTTGTTAAAAGAAACCAATACAATTTATGAATGTTTCTTCAAATATTGCATTTTGACTGAAGGTGGCAAGGATTTGAATTCATGCATGGAGTCAGCACCACAGAGGAATGCCCTTCTATGTCAGATGCTTCAGCACAATTACCTGGGTCTATTTCATCTCGCTCCAGTGCAATACTGACACTAAAACATGACTTGTGTTCTGGTATTGCTAATTTTGACATGTCCCTCTGTATTTCTCGCTCCTTCACTTCTTCACTGGAAATTGAGCTATTCCAGTTGCCGCAAGATGTACCATTTAAATTTGGCTCATTGCCTCCTGTTATACAATTACAATTCAAGCTCTCTGAAACACGAAGACTGTAGCTTTCTTTAGTTTTCAAGGTATTTAGTTGTGTCCTACGCTCTGTACACAGGTCATTTTCATCCGGTAGGTCTTCAGTTCCTGAACAGTCCATTGCATCAACCTGTTCTGATGAGGGAGACTGCTGAATTGGAAGTTTCTGTTTAAATGGTGGAATCTCCAAAACAGAATATTTGGAAGTGTTCAACACTTTCTGTTTCACATCCGTTCCCAATTGCAATGGGTCGCATTTCCCCAATGTTAATGAAAAGGGCCCAAAACTATGACATTCTTTTGTTGGCAAATCAGGTGAAACTGGAAGGGATCGATATCGTCGCTCAGGGACAAGAGTTTCCTGAAAATCCCCAGTAAGGTTCTGTTTGGCTTGGGTTGTTGAAATGAACGAGCAGTCTGTAGAATCAGGTGAAGGCAGGTCAAATGCTAGAGATATTACCGATTTACTTGGTGTGTCTACAAATTTTATTTTTCCACCTTTCAAGTCCTGCCTTGCAATGAAAGGATTAATTTTATGTGAAGTTCCCTTGCTAGGAGTATAGTATGGATCTTGGACATTTATCTTCCGACTAACTTTTCGGGTAAAGAAATCAGACTGACTGCGAGAAAGCCATATATTACGACGTGGCCGAGGCGATTTGGGTGGAATCTTATCAATTGGAAATGCCAGAGGACTGCATCTTTTTATTGCTTGTCCTTTCTCCCCAGCACCTATAAATGATCACAAAATAAGAACATTACAACCAATTTACAACTTAAAGAAATTTAAATCTGCAATACTGGCTAATAATATTTCTAAGCCACAAGGACTGGGCTACTTTGCATAAAACCAGAAGACAGCAACACTACTAAAAGAAATGTTAACAGTCCTCTTGTCAGTTTATTAAAGGTTTCTCCGGTTTAATCATGAGCAATCCTTATAAACATTGAGTAAAATAAGTAAAAATATAACAGTGCTGGTACATCCAAAATTTCATGGCAAGTCAACTTTAAGTACACTCAATGGCCACTTTATTAGGTACACCTGCTTGTTAAAGGACATATCTAATCAGCCAATCATATGACAGCAACTCAATGCATAAAAGCATGCAGACATGGTCAAATGGTTCAGTTGTTCACACCAAACATCAGAATGGGAAGGAAATGTGTTCAAAGTGACTTTGACCATGGAATGATTACTGGTACCAGATGGGTTGTCTAAGTATGTCAGAAACTGCTGATGTCCTGGGATTTCTGTGTGCAACGATCTCGAGTTTACAGAGAATGGTGCAAAAAAAACACACAAAAAAAGTGTGCAGCAGTTCTGTTGCCAAAAATGCCTTGCTAATGAGAGATGTCAGAGGAGAATGGCCAGACTGGTTCAAGCTGATAGAAGGTTGATCTGAGAAAAATGTGGTAACCTGTCTCAATGACTATCATCCAGTAGCATTTACATCCACTGTGAAGTGCTTTGAGAGTTTGATGACGAAAACACATCAACTTCTCTAAGAAGTGACTTACGGTCACGCTTATTTGCCTATCATCACAACAGGTCAACAGCAAATGCCATTTCAGAGGCACTCCGCTCAACACCGGAACATCTAGACAGTGAAGATGCATACATCGGGATATTCTGCATTGATTACAGCTTGGCATTCAATACTATCATCCTCTCAAAACTAATCAACAAGCTTCAACACCTAGGTCACAATACCTCCTTGTACAAATAGATCCTCGATTTCCTCGCTTGCAGATCCCAGTCAGTTCAGATTGGCAACAACATCTCCTCCACAATCACCATTGCACAGATGTGCAAGGCTGTGTGCTTAGTCCCCTGCTCTACTTCTACTTGCTTTATATTTATTTCTGTGAGGCTAAGCACAGCTTCAATATCATATTTAAGTTTGCTCACAACACCACTATTGTTAGTCAAATCAAAGGAGGGGTGACAAATCAGCATTTAGGAGGGAGACTGAAAACCTGGCCAAATGCTGCCACAACAACCACCTCTCACTCAGTGTCAGTTAAATCAAGGAGCTGATTATTGACATCTTGAGGAGGAAACGGAGGGTTCGTGAGTCGGTCTTCAACCAGTGATCAGAGGTGGAGTTGGTCAGGAACTTAAAATTCCTTGTGTTATCATTTCAATGGATCTGTCCTGGGTCCAGCATGCAAGAACTATTAAGCAAAAAAAAAAGCACAACAGCACCACTGCCCTTGAATAAAAAAGCCTCCAAAAGTAGTGGATACAGCTCAGACAATCACAGGTAAAACCCTCCCCACCATTGACCACATCTACACGGAGCACTGTCACAGGAAAGCAGTATCCATCGAGGACCCCCACCACCAAGGCCAACAGGAAAGAGGCACAGGAGCCTCACGACTCACATCACCAGGTTCAGAAGCAATTACCACTCAACCATCAGTCTCTTGAATCTGATGGGATAACTTCACTCATCTCTTCATTGAACTTTTCCCATAACCAACAGACTCACTTTCAAGGACTCTACAACTCATTTCCACAATATTTGGTTATTTATTTTATATTATTATTTTTTCCCATTGTTCTCTTCTTTTTGTATTTGCAGAATGTCTTTTGCACACTGGTAGTTTGTCCATTCTGTTGGTTGCGGTGTCTTCGTGGAATCTATTGGGTTTCTTGTATTTATTGTGAATGCCCACAAGAAAGGGAATCTCAGGGTTGTAAATAGTGATATAATATTAAAATATTATATACATCCAGCTGCTGCATAACTATACTACATGCCTTTAAAAAAGAAAAATGCAAGTTTTGAAGGCAAAAATACATTTCTTCACAATCTAAATTCAAACCCAAACAATCATAATTATTGATATTAAAATCATAACCAGGTGAGGACTCAGACTGGGGTGGGGTGGTGAAAGAAATCATTTAATATCTGGGAGCAGGACCCAACCAATCATTTTGGTGGCAGACACAGTATGCTAATATCCTATCTTCGTGAAGCAATATTTCAATAATCACATTTTAAAAAGCTTGAGATTGAAATTAACTACTGCCCACTTGCCTTCCCAGTGCTTTGGGGTCACAGTACAAACAAACAATTATCTAAACAAAGTACATTGGAAAGATTGTGAACAAAGAAGGGAATAAAATCAGTTCAAGCAAATCATTAGGGCAGAGTTCATTGAACCTGATCTTTGTACCATGACTTATATTTACAAATTATTTAAAACTCTAGATGCCCCCAACATTGGATAAAGTCTATTCACTTAAGTAATGTTTAAACCATCACCAGTCCAATATACAGGGATTTTTTAAAAAAGCAGCGTCAAATGTTCTATTTCTCATCAGTGATACAGACGAGTACTGGAGAACCACCAAACTAGTATTTCTTCCCTTCAACAATCGCATTTACATTACAAAGCTGCACCTGGCAGCAAGAACATGATAAAGAACCTGTTTCTCTCATTAATTTTCTTAATCTCAGTGCAAATGAAGACAAAGCAAAACCACTTGTCTCTAAACAAAATACAAAAAATTGCTGGAGATAGTTAGCAGGTCAGACAGCAACTATGGAGAGGAATAAACAGTCGACATTTCAAGCTGATCCCCCTTCATTATGGCTGGAAAAGGAGGAAGGTGGTGGAAGGAGGGAAGGCCAATAGCTAAGGACAAGGAAAACTGTATCCATTATGGCAGCAGGAAAATGTGGTAAAGGGCATACATCCAGGAAATGGAGCTGGCAGGTGAGTGAACCATGGGAGAAAGGGAAGGAGGTGGAGGGACCAGAGGGAGGTGATGAGCAGGTAAAGAGAAGTGATAGAGGGGAACCAGAATGGGGAATGGAATAATATGAAGGGGTAAAAGAGAAGTTACCAGAAGTTAGAGAAATTGATGATCATGTCAGAATGGGAAGTTGAATTAAAATAGGTGGCCACCAAGAAACCTGCACGCTTGCAATGGTAAGTGCCAGGATAGAAATCAGTGGGGAGGGTTCTGAGCACCTGGGAGTCATGTACAGAGTGATCTATAATGAAAGCAGAAAGTGAGAGGAAGATGTGTTTGGTGGCTAGATCCCATTGGAGATGGTGAAAGGTGCACAGGATGATATGTTAGATGCAGAGGCTTGTAGGAAGGTGGTCAAGGACAAGGGGAACACTATCCTGTTATGACAGCAGAAAGATGGGACAAGGGCATACGTCCAGGAAACAGAGATGCAGGTAAGAACAGCATTAATGGTAAGGGGGAGGGGGGGGAAAGAGACCCTGTTCTTTGAAGGAGGGTATCTCAAATGTTCTAGAATGAAAAGTCTCATCCTCAGAAGAGAAGTAGCACAGATGGAGGAACCGAGAAAAGGGAGTAGAATTTTTACAAGTGACAGGGTGGAAGGAGGTTTAGTCAAGTTATTTGAGAGGGTCAGTAAGTTTAGAAAAGTTAAAAGCAGGCAGTCTGTCTCCAGAGATAGAGACAGATTGAAAAAGGAGAATATCAGAGATGGACCACAAGTAAATTTGAGGACAGATTGGAATTTTGAGGCAAAGTTGATTAAATAGAGCTCAGCATCGGTGCAGGAAGCAACAATGCAGTTGCCTATGTTAAGAGAGGGAGATCTTAACCTCTCCACAAAGCCATCTAAAAGGAAGGCATAGCTGGGGGCCATGCAGGTGCCTATGGCCACAGCTTGGGTTTGGAGAAAGTGGGAGGAGCTGAAAGAAGTTGAGGGCAAGGACCAGTACAGCCAGATGGAGGATGTTGGTGGAGGGGCAAGTTAGGCTTATTGCCTAGAAAAAAAAGGTTTAAGGCCTTCCTGATTAGTATAAGACTGGACATCTTCAGTGGAAAAATGAGGTGATTTGGGCCAGGGAACAGTGATTGAAGACAGTGTGTGTGAAGTGTCACTGATGTAGATAGGAAAGGACTGAACCAAGGGGGCAAAATGAAGTTGAGGTAAGCAGTGGGGCAAGGAGCAGTCAGAAATAACAGGCCTACCCAGATATTCATGTTTATGGATCTTGGTAGGAGGTAGGAACAAGCAGTGCAGGGTAAGGAAACTATGAGATTAATGGCAGTTGATGGGAGATCTCCAGAGTTGCTGAGGTTGGTGATGGTGCAGAATGGCCTAATGCTCCATTAGTGGGGTCCTCTTCAAGGGGTAAACAAGAGGATACTGCCTGGCCTCTGCATGGTAGATGTCAGTCCCCCAGACCTCAACATCACCATCCTTGTCTGCAGATTTGCTTATGAAATTGGGATTGATGTGGAGAGAGAGTAGGAGGGCAGTGCTTTCAGAGAGAGTGAGATTCAAATAAGACTGGAATTGATGTCTCATTGTCAGTTAGAAATGAAAAGATCCACAGCAGGCAGTAGACCAGAGCAGGCTTGTCCAAGAAGAGGATGTGGGTTAAAGACAGAATAATAGGTCATCTATGCGGGAGGAGAATCCTTACCAAAGAAATGGGCTCAGAGACAGAGGCAACAGAACAACACAGGCGGGCAGGTGCAGACCTCACTGAGGTGTGGGTGCAGAGGGCAATCAAATATAAAAGGGGAACAGTAATAAACTATGACAAGAGCACACCACTGCGATTTTATTTCACTTTCTTCAGAAGATGCAACTCTTCCAATAAATGCTAGTAACTTTCTTAGCTTAGTTATACGCCTGTTCAGCTCGCATGAGTTGAGTTGATGGTGCCTGAGCAGATGGCCAAGGACAATTTCAAAGGCAAACCCAGCCAAACTTTCTTTCATGGATATACTTTGCATCAGAAGAATAATTAAGGGTCTTCACTTTTCCCTTCTTGCAGCAAAAAAAATTTGTGGGAAACAATTTTAGCTGTGAGAAGTCATGTAAAGTTCAGCCATATACTTTATTTCTCACCCTGATACATTACAATCAGACATGGACCCACTGTTCCATACTGACCATTAATCACCCATTTACACAAACTCTACTTCTTCCTTTTACATCCCATGCCAACATCACCTTTCCAATTATCCTGCCACCACCTACTCTAGAAACAATTAAGAGGCCTTGTAACCTACCAGCCAAAAGATCCTTGATACATAGGTGGAACTAAAGCACCAGGAGAAACACACATGATCACTGGGAGAATGTGCATGTTCTATAGACAGCATTCAAGCAGAACTGAAGTTGAGCTTCTAAGACAACAGCACCATCCCAAGCTATTGAAGTCAATCTGAGAATAACTACTGTGTATGCTTTAAGTCCACTGCCCACTTTTGTCCATGTACGGCAAATCCACTTGCTCACACTAGGTCCTTCTCTGCCTTGCCTATTTAAGTGCCTGCCTGAACAATTCTTAAATGCAGTGACTGTACCAATACCATTCCTCTTCTGGCAGGCAGTTGCATACGCAGCAGATGCTGCCTTTGAAATGAAAGAGGAGAGTGGTAGCTTGGGTTGGCTGCTTTCTAGATTTACTCGCCGAGCCTGGAGGTTAGGTTGCAAACATTTCAGTTGAGGTGACATCAGTGCGCAACCGAGTGTCCGCATTTATAGTGGTTCGACATGTTGGATCTGATTGGTTGGCTACTGTGGTAGCCACTAGTCTCCGCCAGGTCCAGGCCAAATGGACAAATGAGTCATCTCTGCTGGCCCGTATCCCTGGTTATCAGTCGTTGTAAGTGTTGGTTCCTCAAGTGCCAACAGCTCACCCCTCAGCCCCAATTCCACAGATGCATAGGTTCATAAATTGTGTTCAGTTCAATATGCTTGTTAATAGAGTCTTCAGTTGAGAACCAAGCTTCTAAGAATTATCTTGATTTCTTGTTTTATGCCTCTGCCAGGATTTTTGTAGTTTCCCAGACAAATCCATGTCCTTAAAACATAGAAAACCTACAGCACAATACAGGCCCTTCGGCCGACAAAGGTGTGCCGAACATGTCCTTACCCTAGAAATTACTAGACTTACCTACAGCCCTCTATTTTTCTAAGCTCCATGTACCTATCCAAAAGTCTGTTAAAAGACTCTATCGTATCTGCCTCCACCACTGTTGCCAGCGACCCATTCCACGCACACGCCACTCTCTGAGTTAAAAACTTACTCGACATGTCCTCTGTTCCTACTCCCTAGCACCTTAAACCTGCATCCTCTTGTGGCAACCATTTCAGCCCTGGGAAAAAGCCTCTGACTATCCACACGATCAATGCCTCTCATCATGTTATACACCTCTATCAGGTCACCTCTCATCTTCTGTTGCTCGAAGGAGAAAAGGCAGAGTTCACTCAACCTATGCTCATAAGGCACATTCCCCAATCCAGGCAACATCCTTTAAGTCTCCTCTGCACCCTTTCTATGGCTTCCACAGCCTTCCTGTAGTGAGGCGACCACAACTGAGTACAGTACTCCAAGTGGGACCTGACCAGGGTCCTATATAGCTGTAACATTACATCCTGGCTCCTAAATTCAATTCCACGATTGCTGAAGGCCAATACACCATACACCTTCTTAACCACAGAGTCAACCTGTGCAGCTGCTTTGAGCGTCCTATGGACTCTGACCCCAAGATCCCTTTGATCCTCCACACATATTAATACTATATTCTGTCATCCTATTTGACCTACCAATATGAACCACTTCACACTTAATGGGTTGAACTCCATTCGTCACTTCTCAGCCCAGTTTTGCATCCTATCAATGTCCCACTGCAACCCCTGACAGCCCTCCACACTATCCACAACACCCCCAACCTTTGTGTCATCAGCAAACTCACTAACCCATCCCTCCACTTCCTCATCCAGGTCATTTATAAAAATCACGAAGAGTCCCAGAACAGATCCCTGAGGCACACCACTGGTCACTGACCACCATGCAGAATATGACCTGTCTACAACCACTCTTTGCCTTCTGTGGGCAACCCAGTTCTAGATTCATAAAGCAATGTCTCCTTGGATCCCATGCTTCTTTACTTTCTCAATAAGCCTTGCAGGGGGTACCTTCTCAAATGTCTTGCTGAAATCCATATACACTATATCTACTACTCTTCCTTCATCAATGTGTTTAGTCACATCCTCAAAAAGTTCAATTAGGCTCTTGGTCCTTCTTGGCCTTCATGTACTAAATGAGTGACACAGGATCATATGTTCTTTCAGCTAGTGGATAGTTTTCCCCTCATCTATCTTACAGAGTGTTTAAGGTAGTCTTCCCATCATCAGATTTGGTATATTACATTTGGGTAATATACCATATGGGCGTTGGATCAATGGACTTCAAACAAGCATTTGATGATTGTGTTGGGTTTGTATGCTGCCATTATTCTGTGTGGTTGCAGCAGTCTTGCCATCATTTTGAAAATATTCCTGATGTATGGTAAGGTTAAACCTCCTTCTCTTTTCAGTAGGAGTTAAAAAGGTTGCTTCTCTGGACAAGAGACCTTTTGATGAAGAATTTTTGGATAACCAACTGTCTGAATACTTTGAAACGGTGATTTTCTTCTTTCTTCTTGAGGTCTTGAGCTATTGCAATGTGTTTCCACCCAGTTGAATAGCTTTCAGACAACTTAGTTTGTGCCATTTGGGGTGAATGCGGTGACCATTGAGGATTTGGTCTACATTCATTCCTTTCCCACTAAACAGACATTTCCAAAATTCCATCCGTATTCCTCTTGATCAGCATGTCTAGGAAAGGGAATTGATCATTTGTTTCAATTCTCACAGTGATGCTAATATCATTGAATACATTGCTGATTCGGTTTTGCGACTCTAATCTGGTTGTATTTATGACAAGATAGTCCACCCACAATTTAGGTCTGATAATTGGTAATACCGTCCCCTCCAGTTTTTACAGTACAGCTTCTGCAAAAAGCCGAGATGTAGGAGATCCCATTGGTGTTCCTTTCAGCTGTTTGTAGAGTTGTCTGTTAAATTTGAAGCATGTTGCTAAGCACAAGTTAAGTAGCTTGCATATACTTTGGGGTCTCATCATCTAGGTCATTCTTTTTTTAAAAACCAGTTCATTTATTGTTTACTTCAGCAATGGTCAACTGACATAAAGAGTGTACTGACATCAAATGAGACCGTTATTTTATCATCATCTAGTTAGATGCTCTGCAGCTTCTGCGGAAACTGTCATGCATTGATAACCTAATAGTCCTATTGAGTGACAAGGTGCCTCAAGCACATCTATAGTTCTTCGGCTAGTTTGCAGGCTGGGGTTCATGGTAGTGAAATGCTAAGTCGCAGGGGCATGCTTTCTTTGTGGATCTTCAGTAGTCTGTAGAATTTTACGACATTCACATTGTCTGCCTTCATTCTGAGACATCCCTGCTTAGTTGTTTCCTGTGCAGCTTCCAGCTTGCATAAGCTTATGTTGATATGTCTGGCGAGATTTGAGGTTGGATCATTGTCAATTGGTCAATCTATGGCAGTGTCTCTGAGTAACTCTTTGGCCTTTCTGATATAGTCAACTTTGTCTAGCACGATTGTCATGCATCCCTTTGTCTGCTGGCAGTATTACAGTGTCCTTGTCCTTGCTGGTTATGGAGTGCTTCTTGCTCAGTTTTGGAGAGTGTGTTGAGTTGTTAATTTCAATTCATTGCTGGTCCAACAGTTTGCATTATTTGCTATTGTATTATTTCTGAAAATTTGTTGGACTCCAGGAAGTCTTCCATGGAACACAGAACATAGAAATCTACAGCACATTACAGGCCCTTCTGCCCACTATGATGTGCCAACCACGTAACCTACTCTAGAAACTACCTAGAATTTCTCTACCACATAGCCCTCTATATTTCTAAGCTCCATGTACCTACCTAAGGGGCTCTTAAAAGACCCTATTGTATCCGCCTCCACCACCGTTCCGACAGTGCCTTCCATGCACCCACCACTCTGGAAAAATTTACCTCTGACATCCCTCCTGTAGCTATTTCGAAGCACCTTAAAACTACGCCCCCACCCCCGGTGAGGCAAGATGTTGGCTTCTTCACTCTATCTACCGTAATGCAACTTAAAAGGGAACTATAGACTTGAACCCCCAAGTCCATCAAGATTTCTTAGCACCCTACCATTTACTGTAAACATCCTGACCCCCATGACTTCTCAGTCAGAATTAAATTCAATCTGCAAATGCTTTTTATTTGATCTTTATCATGATCCATCATTGGACAACCTTTATTATCCACCACACCACCAATTTTCAGGTCATCCACAAACTTACAATTATTCCTCCTACATTCACATCCCATATTAAAACCACGAGGTTCCAGTACTGATCCCTGCATAAAACCTCTAGACACAGACTTACAATCAGAACAGCATCTTTCCATCACCATCTTGTCTCCTTTCACCAAGCCAATTCTGGATTCAATTAACCAGCTCATCTTGGATCCCAACTTTCTGAACCAGTCTACCATATAGGACCTTGTCCAATGTCTAAAAGACAACACAGACAATGTCTACCACCCAGTATGGAATTCTCTATACTCAAATTAGTGAGGCAGGATTTCCTTGCACAAAGCCATGCTGGCTATACCTGAAACATTACTTTTCCAAATGTATGAAAGTCCTATTGCTTAGGATTTTCTCCAATAGTTTCCTATCACTAAATGTAAGGCTCACATAGCTAAGGAATATGCAAGATAGTTCAAAAGATGGGTAGATGATGAGAACAGAAGGGACAAGAGGAAAACCAAAATGAAGAACAGAATGAGGAGGATTACTGTAAGAGAAAGAGATTACTGCAAGTTGGAGAAATCCATGTGCATACCATAAAGTTGGAGGTTACCAAAGGTGGAATAAATATGAGGTGATGCGCCTCCAACCCAGGTTTGGCCTCATCACGGCAACAGAGGTGGTCATGGACAGAGGTTAGAATAGGAATGGGAGGTCGAATTGAAATGGGTGGCCACTGGGGATACTGCCACTTGTGGCAGACAGAGTGAAGATGCTCAACAAAGCAGTCCACTAACCTGCACAGGGTCTCACCAAAGTAGAGGAGCCTGCATTGACAGCACTGAATATAACAAATCACCCCAACGGACTCACAGGTGAAGTATCATCTCATCTGGAAGGACTGTTGGAGGACCTGAATGGTGATGACAGAGGTGTAGGAGTGTGTATAGCATGTAATGCAGGGATAAGTACCAGGAAAGAGATTAGTGAGGACAAGTGGACAAGTGGACAAGGGACTCATGTAGAAAGTGATCCCCAAGGAATGCAGATGGGGGTGAAGGTGAGGAAAATTTATACGGAGTGGGAGAATCCCACTGGAGATATCAGAAACTGAGAGAAGGAATAGCATTGCTACTAGTACCAAGGTATAGAGAAGATAAGCAAGAGAGTCAAAGGATTGTAAGCTTCCAGTCCTGATGAAAAGTCTCAGCCTCAAAACACTGAACATTTATTCCCCTCCATAGATGCTACCTGACTTTCCGAGTCCCAACGGCATTTTTTGTTGCTCAAGATCCCCAGCATATGGAGAATGTCTTGCGTTTATAATTCAAGAGATGTTCATTTAAGAAAATAAACCACTTTGTGCATCCAAAAATTTTTTTATATATGATACTTGAAATCAACAAAACAATGTCAACAAATCACTCTCAACAGGGACAGTAAACAGAACTTCAGATGCATTATCTGCAGACATCTAGCAGTTCCACCCTTTATTTACTTCATCCCCTGGAGACTAGGAAAGAAACAAAAAAAAGCTTAATTTACAAGTCTGCCAATTAAAAAGGCATGCTTACTTTTTTGTAGGTTAATTGGCTTTGTCTCCATACTTTCTTCATTGTTAATGCTTCTATTCTTTTCTTCTTCTTGTAGTTGTGATATAATCTGTTCTATCGCCTTTACTATTTCTGAGAAAGATGGGCGAAGCTTTGGATCCATCTGGAAAAAATGTGCAGGTTTTTTTTTTCTTAATTTAATCATTGTTGCACTGTAATTTAAAGCATTCTATAAACGATTTATAATTTTATTTAAGCCATTTTACCAGACAAAAACTGCTTAAAGCATTACAGTAGAAAATGGAAAATTTTCAACAAACAAGGTTATGCTGGCAGTTTATTTTAAACTTTCCACATATTGACTGGGACTCCCATACCATAAAAGAACTGGGCAGTGTAGAGTTGTCAAATATGTTCAAGAAAGCTTCCACAAGACCATGAAGCAAAAGCTGAATTAAGCTATTTGGCCCATCAAGTCTGCTATGCCATTCATTCATAGCTGATTTCCTTAATCTATATATAGAGACCCTAACTAGAGAGGAGTGCAATACTGGATCTCCTAATAGGGAACAAGACAGGGCAGGTGACAAAAGCATGTGTCAAGGAACACTCTGGATCTAGTAATCATAATTCCATTAGTTTCAAAATAATTCTGAAGAGTAAGACAGTCCTTGGGTTCAGATTCGAAATTAGAGAAAGGCTTCAGAAGAGTTCTAGCAGGTGTGGTTTGCAATAGGTTGTTTTCTGGCAAAAGTACGCTTGGTAAGTGGGAGGCATTCAAAAGTGAAATTTTGAGAATAGAGTTTTTAATGATCCTGTTAGAATAAAAAAACAAGGCTAACAGGTTTAGGAAGCCTTATTTTGAGAGATATTGACACTCTGGTTAAGGAAGTGCATAGCAAGTGTAGGAAAGCAAGGAACAAATGAGGTGCTTGAGTATAAGAAATGCAACAGAACACGAGGAAAATCAGGAAGGCTAAAAGATGATACGAGGTTGCTCTGGTAGACAGAGTGAAGGAGAATAAATAGTTTCTATAGTACATTAAGAGCAAAAAGATCGCAAGGGACAATATTGGTCCACTTGAAAAATCAGTGTGATCATTTATGCATGGAGCTGAATGAGATGGAGAAGATCTTAAATGGATTTTCTGCATCTGTATTTACTCGAGATGTAGACAGAACTGGGCAAAAGAGTAGTGAGGTCATGGACTGTAGTGAGGTGATGAGGAGGTGCTTGCTCCTTGGGGAAAATTAGGGTGACCAAGTACTGTACAAGGTGTCCCCTCAGACCTTGTTGGAGGCTAAAATTGCAGGGGCCTAGTAAAGGAATTTAAAATGTTCTTAGCCACAGACTGAATTATAACTACTGTTTACAGTTGTTTAAGCAAGGCCCTAAGAATAAGCTGGAAATAATAGAACCTGGCATCATTAGTAGATAAGTTACTGGAAGCTATTCCAAGGGACCAGATATAAATATTTGGACAGACAGGGCCTGATTAGAGATGGTCAACTTAGCTTTGTGCACGGTGCATTACGTTTATCCAATCTTAAAAGTTTTTCGAGGTGGTCACAAAGGAAACTGAAGGCAGCAAGGCAATGAATGTTCTCTATACTGACTTTGACAAGGTCCTGTATGAGTGGTGAAGAAGGTTCAGTTGCCTGACATTCAGGATGAGGCAGTAAACGTAGGTTTAACATTGGTTTAACATTAACATGGGAGAAGCTAGAGAGTGGTAGTAGATCAGGGATTCCCAACCTGTTTTTGTGCCATGGACCAATACCATTAAGTAAGGAGTCTGTGGACCACAGGTTGGAAACCCCTGTAATGAGATGGTTGCTTATCTCACTGGAGGCCTGTAACTGGGGGCATACCAGAGATTACTGTTAGATCAGTTGTCTTTTATCATCTTCATCCAGATCATTGATATAATGTGGCAAACAAGATCAGCAAATTTACAGATGACACCAAGAAAGGCCAAATTTTGCAGTGGGATCTGGACCAGCTAGAAAAATGACAAGACAGAATTTAATGCTGACAAGTATGAGGTCCTGCTTTGGGAGGACAAACCAGGATAGGACTTACAAGGTAAGCGGTAGAGCACTGGGAATTGCTGTAGAGCAGAGGAATCTGGGAATACAGATTCATAATTCCTTGAAAGTGGCATCTCAGATAGAATCATACTGAAAGCTGACACTTTGGCCTTCATAAATCAAAGTATTGAGTACAGGAAAGGCATATTTAAGTTGCACAAGACATAGGTGAGGCCAAATTTGGAGTATTGTGTACAATTCATGTTAATTATTTACAAGATTGAAAGAGTACAGAAAAAATTTATAAGGATGTTGCCAGTACTTGAGGACCTGAGTAAAAGGGAAAGGTTGAACAGGTTAGCACTTTATTCTCTGGGGCTCAGAAGAATAGGTGGAAATTTGACAGAAGTATAAAAAAAATTTATGAGGGACATAGATAGGGTTAGTGTAAGCATATTTTTTTCCACTGAAGTTGGATGAGACTAAAAGTAGAGTTCATAGGTTAAGGGCAAAAGGTGAAATATTTAAGAGGAACCTGAGGGGGAACTTCTTCACTCAGAGGGTAGTGCAAGTGTAAAATGAGCTGTCAATGGAAGTAGTAGATGGAGGTTCATCTGCAACACTGAACCAAAGTTTAGATAAGAAAACTGATCAGATGGGTACGGAGGGATACGGTCAAAGTGTGGGCCAACGGAACTGGACAGAACAGCAGACTAGATGGGCCAAAGGGCCTGTATGTGTTGTAGCTCTTATTGACTCTATAGGCCTCGTCACTAGAAAATTCCTCAACACCTGTTTGCATTTAGCATCTAAAGGGGATATGTGGCATCTGCAAACAGGCCAAGCAGTAAAGAGTAAACACATGAGAAAGTCTGCAGATGCTGGAAATTCAGAGCATTGCACACAAAATGCTGGAGGAAATCAGCAGGTCAGGCAGCATCTCTGGAAATGATGAAACTGTCAATGATTCAGGCCGTGACCTTTCATTAGGACTGGAAAATAAGGGGAAGAAGCCAGTATAAGAGTGTGTGTCTGTGAACAGGCAGGTTCTGTGCACGCAGGATGAGGCAGTAAATGAGGGGAGTCAAAGTGGGGGGTAATGGGAGGAGGGGGGAGAGAAATTACTGTAAATTGGAGAATCGTTATATGTCATTTGGTTGGAGACTACCCAGGTGGAATGAGGTGCTGTTCCTCCAACTTGAGTGTCAATCTCTATTCTCTAGTCCCACTCTAACATGGCAGTCCACAGCCTCCTTTACTGCCACAATGAGGCCACTCACAGATTGGTGTCACCATATCTCATATTCTGTCTGGGTAGCATCCAATCTGGTGGTACGAACATCAATTTCTCCAACTTTCCCTAAATTTTCCCCCTCCTCCTTCCCTCTTCTTCCAGCCTCCTACTCTGGCTCTGTTCGCACCTCTCTTCACCTGTCTATCACATCCCTCTGATGCCCCTTCTCCTTCTCTTTCTCCCATGGTCCACTCTCGTCTCCTCTCAGATTCTTTCTTTTATAGCCCTTTACCACCCATCACCCCCCTGCTTCTTACTTTCTCCCCCAATCCCCCTCAGCAATGTGTGTGTGTTGCTCAAGCAGTAAAGAGGCTGCTCTAACAGATTGAAGAATTCATTCTGATACAAGCAGGCAGAGAAAGCAAAGGGAATAAATGATTTAAATGCAGGTCATTGTCTTGTTTCTTGACCAATCACATAAGATTAAAGGAGAAAAAAATATTTTTCAAAATTCTACAAAATATAGCTGCAAAGCTGCATATTCAAGTTTTCTGAAACATGTACAACTTACTAAATTATTAAAAATTGTATCACTGCTGATTCAATAAATTACCTTTACTCGTTTGCATTTGACCAAAAATAGTGTACAAACACCATGCTTCGTCTCTATGATTTCAGAGCAAACCCACTAGCAAAACAATACACCCCTAATTTTCAGATTGCCATGTTTAACTATATATATGCAGACGCCAGGAGCTACTATCTAATGTTTTCAGTAATTTTGAGAGCAATAGCCACACCATTATCAAACAAACAACTTTTAAGCTTTTACATTTTTATTTCAGAATAGCAATTGCAACACAGACTGAACAATATGCCTGTCCATTGCTTTTCTTCCATCTGCGTGCAAAATCTAAAACATCTCCTACTCTTGCCTTATCCAAAACTGAATAACAACTGAGAGCAAATTTTTACTGGTGAAGATATTACCCTTCCACGTTGATAGGATTACACAGAAATAATTCACTTTGATTGCATTTTACTCACATTACAACAATTGAACGCAAGTTGAAGGAAGCTGGGTGGGCAATCCCCTACCATGTTCTGAAACGCATCATAATCTAATCCAAAATTCTAAATTTTGCGCAAACAGAATGAGAAAAAGGAAAATAATTTATTAATTGTATCATGAATATATATTTTAGCAGCATAACAGTATGAAGCATACATAATAAAAACAAATCTAAGGTTTTAAATTATGAATCTATTTTGTTTTGATATCAAAACAAAAATGTTACTTATTCATATTGCATCTGCAACACCCAGTTTAATTGGCAGATACTTCCATCACCGAATTTGCTCAAATTGTGGGCAATTGATTTGAAAGAAATAATTAAAAATAGTTCCACATATAAAAGTAAACTGCCCTTTCTCATCTAAAGATTTCTAAAATAATTTTGTGAGTGCGCAGAACCCAATGACAGAAGGTGATTTACCAGTTCTTCAGGGGCATGCACAGTCAAAAAAAGCCACACCATCATGCAAAGAATTTATAAATACAAATTTGGAATATAATACTTAGATAATGTTAAAATGTACCGAGTTGTTTACAAGATAATCATGTTGGGAAACATCATTCCTTTTAGAACACTGACCTACATATATGACCATACCAAATAAAGATTTTTTATTTTTATTTTTTTTTATACAAACTATGCATCTACACATTTTTTTAAAAATGATGCATTAATTAGTAATACAATTAGCTTGTTAAACCACAAATTTTTCCTTATCTTCTCAAAAGCAAAGCAAATTTCTCACCACTGTTCGAGGGAGATAGTCAGGGTCAGCTTGCACCCGAGCTATAATTTCACACATAATAATACCATATGAAAATACATCAGCCTGTCATTAGATAAGAAACAGTGTTAGAAACTATGGCCATCCAACTGGAAAAGTTATTTATTAAAATTCAAAGAATAAACATGTAATGATAAGGAATCCTTCATGTTCTCAGGATCCCCCAAAGTACTTCGCATCAAAAGTATTTTTATAGTTACTGTTATTCAGGCACAAACTAATACCAGATCACATACAGCACCATTGCATAAAAATAATAAGTCAATTATTATTTTGGTGATATTGATAGTGGAAAAAAATACCTGAACTCCCTTTCACTCTTCCATCACTTTAGAAGACATTAGGACATTACCTGATGCACTAACATCAAATATTACAGCATACCCGGTATAGTATAGGGAAATTTCTACCCCAAACACCATGAGGCAGACTTCCTTTTACTTCAAATAGTATTGGCAATGTTCCAAAGAGACCCCATCTCCCCATCCTGATTAAGATGTTTAATGGATCTAACCATGTTGACCCACTCAGGAGAAATATTAACTCTTGTGTCTATACAATTATTTCCCTCAGGAAAGTTTTATTTTATCTTAATCCATCAAGTCCCATAATAATTCAGCACCTATCAATGAGATCACTTCTCATTCTTCTGAATACAGGACAATTTTGAATCAATATACTTAATCAATATCTGTCCTTGTATGACAGATCTAGCAGGCCAATTCAGCCCAACCCCAAAATGAGCACAATCCTGAAAAAAAATGTAAAATACATTTTTTGCTCAGTGATCACTGCCAGATTCATTAAAAATACCAAGGCAATATCAGAATACAAAGTGCATTTTTAAAAAATGAATTGAAACTGAAGTAAAAATGACAAACAGAAAATTAGGCATGTAAATTAATTTTCCCAAGTCTCTGATAAAGTTGCTACTCAAGTCAGAGGAGAATACAAACCTTTTCATTATAGGGCTCACTGCGCAGCACTTCTGGAGCCATCCAAAATGGTGATCCAACCACTGACAGCCTTTCTGTAGTCTCACTTTTGGAATGAAAATCACATGGATTAGTACTGGTGTACATAGAGGGAAAACTACTCTTGCTTAGTTGGTATAGCATTGAGAAGCTAGCAGACCAGAAATTGAATTTAAATGAATGACACTTGGACAAAATATATTTTTTACAATGTAACCATGTCAACCAAAAATTATCAAGATTGCATGCTTCTACACATTACCTAATCTGTTGCAGATCACTACTTGGCAAAGTTGCATCATAATTATGATTACCTATCAACTGCATTCATAATACCCACTAGTTATGTTAACACCAATTTGGGAATGCCTTTTTTCAAAAAAAAACACAAAACCCAAGTTCCAAGAGTTACATCACAATCCCTACAAGAAATTGACTTAATACAACCAATGAGACCAATGAGTGGCATAGATAGGGTGGATAGCCAGTACCTCTTTCCCAGGGCACGAATAGCAAACACCAGAGGGCATATGTACAAAGTTAAGGGAGGGAAGTTTAGGGGAGACATCAGGGGTAAGTGTTGTCTTTATTTTTTAAAAACACAGTGGGGTGTCAGTGCCTGGAATGACATGCCAGGAATGGTGGTGGAGGCTAAAATATTTGAGTATTTAAGAGCATCTTGGGCAGGCACATGGATGAAAGAAAAATAGAGGGTTACAGGGTAGTGTGGGTTTAGTACTTTAAGGAATATATTGGTCGGCACAACATAGAGGGCCGAAGGGCCTGTACTGTGCTGTAGTATTCTAGTGTCTAGTGTCAAAGTGACCACACAATTCTACTGATCTCACTCAATTCAGAATCCTCCCACTTTGAAGGAGACTTGGTATGTCACCAAAGACTCTAGCAAATTTCTGAAGATATATCATAGAAAGCATTCCATTTTCCTCACCATCTGGTAATGCACAGGATCAGAAAAGGCTGAAGAGGGTTGTAAACTCAGCCAGCCTCATCATGGACACTAGCCTCCCCAGCATCAAGGACATCTTCAAAAGGCAATGCCTCAAGAAAGGAGCATCCATCATGAAGGACACTCACCACCCAGCACATGCCCTCTTCTCATTACTACCATCAATGAGGTGGTATGCAACCTAAAGAAACGCACTCAATGTTTTAGGAACAGCTTCTTCTCTTCAGCTACTTCTGTTACTCTTCACCTTTGCCATCAGATTTCTGAAGCCTTCCTAACTATTTGGCTCTCTTTTTGCAGTTAATTTTTATATTTCATTTCATAATTTTATATATTGCACAGTGATTCTGAAGCAAAACTGTTCAAGCAACATCACATGCATTACTACTTCATGTGTCACCACCTTATATCTGCTGGATCACAGAACTATAGTATAAACTATCCTAGAGATAAAGAGATTTCAGAGGGTTAGCATGTCAGCACAAGTATTTATTTTCTTTAAATGTAAAAAAATTTCTTTAGAAGGGAAAAAACATCACCATGCTTAAAAAAGTTGAAGATAAAATTACTAAACAGAATTGCAAGTTTTAAATATTAGATTTCCTACAGGCAGCTAATATGGGAAGTGAAACTATCAACAATTGAATGTCATTAAAGTACAGTTTTCACAGAAAAGATGATTAGTATATAGAATACAGGAAGGAGACTTATCTCTGTGTGCAGTCTGTAGCTGCTTGATTTCGGACCAACGGGATAGTCCCATTTCACAGCTCTCATGGCAAAGCAGTACAATACCCTTCCACCCATCTTCATATTGTCTACAAACTTTGCAACAAAGCCATCAATTCTACCATGACATATAACTAAAAAGAAGTGGTGCCAACATAGACTCTTGTGGACCACTAGTCACTGGCAGCCAACCGGAAAAGGCTCCTTTAATTCCCACTTTGCCTCCTGCCAATCAGCCTATGCTTTATCAATGCTAGTATCTTACCTCCAATACACTGGAAACATAACTTGTTTAAGCATTATAAGCAGCCTCATGTGTGGCCCTTGTCAAAGGCCTTCTGAAAATCCAAGTACACAACATCACACAATTCTCCTTTGTTTATCTTGTCATTTCTTCACAAGATTCCAACAAATTTGTCATGCAAGATTTTCCCTTGAGGAAACCATGCTGAGTACAGCTTATTTTATCATGTGCCTCCAAGTACCTTCAAAACCACATCCTTATCAACTCCACATCTTCCCAACCACTGAGGTCAAACTAACAGGCCTATAATTAACCTTCTTCTGCCTCATTCCTTGAAGAGTGGAGTGACATTTGCAATTTTCCAGTTCTCTGGAACCATTGCAAAATCTAGTGAGTTTGAAACGTCGATTATACTCTTTTCCATATTCGCTGCCTGGCCTGCAGCATTTTGTTTATGTTGCTTGTATTCTTCACTGTAGGTTTGTTACATGTCTGTCTCTGTGTGTCTTTCAGTGCTTGTGGACTGAACCCCTATTTATTGAGGCACCTTTCGCTCAGTGCTTGGGACTTCAAAGGTGCTTAGCTGATTTCCCATCACGAGTCCCGATGAAGGGTCTTGGACTGAAACATCAACTGTTTACTCTTTTCCATAGATGCTGCCTGGCCTGCTGAGTTCCTCCAGCATCTTCTGTATATTACTTTGATTTCCAGCATCTGCAGATTTTTTGTTGTTTATGAAACAGATTGGGTGACCGTTTTGCAGAACACTTCATCCTGCAAGAGTAACCCTGAATTTACAGTTCAAAGCCAAACTAATTCTCTGTTCTAACCTTGACACATCTTTGAACTCTTGCACAATTCCAACAGAAGTTGGAACAGCAGTTTGTCTTCCAGCCAGATAGAATGTGTTCAGAAAATTAGCTCTTGCCAGTTTGCATCAGAACTAAAGTGGGACTGGATGAAAAGATATAAAGGAAAACTAAACTCAAGGTCATCCACAAACACAAGGAAATCTGCAGATGCTGGAAATTTAAGCAAGGGTCTCAGTCTGAAACATCTTCAGTGCTTCTCCCTATAGATGCTGCCTGGCCCCAGTGCTGTGTTCCACCAGCATTTTGTGTGCTTCAAGGTCATCCTTGCAGATTGATTAGCTTTGTTCTGTAAAGCAATCACCAACTGCCAGGATAGAGACATTGTGCATATTGAAAGAAATTCAAAGGAAAAGTTAAGATGATCTTTACTCTCACTACAAATACTAGCCTGTTGAAATTTTCCAGCATTGTTTTATCTCACATCTTTAGTGACTGCAGTGGTTTGTATTGCAGTTAAAGGAATCCTCTCCCACACTGCCTCTGCCTCCATCTCACCCCCATCATTTCTAATAATATCTCTCAATTTCCTTCTCTTCAAAATATATCTGCTGAAATTAACAAACTTCACTCTCAGTCATTGTCACCAAAATTTAATCAAAAATCCAGAACACTCATCAATCCTATCAACCACCGATGCTGCCACACGCTTGCACATTTTCTCTTTATTTCAGATTTCTAGTACCTGCAATTCTTGACTTGCTAATGGATCTAGTGTGGGTGGAGTATTTACTCACAGGGTGTGTGAAGCGTCCAGTGCAGTAGCGCTTGTAGTTAGTGCATGCTCTATGCCGCATAGTGCTCTCTGCTTACAGCTATTGCTGCTGGCTAGCTTTCTCAACAGAGGGTGAAGAGAGGAGCCGAGGATGTATGCCTCCCTCCTGCCAGTACAGAGCCTCTCCACCACCAAGATTCCTACAGTGCCTCCTTGGGGCCACATGTTGAAACTGGGTATATTACGGTCCCAGGCAAAACTACACGGGATCTCGGAGCAGCAGTGGGTCCCAGAGACGTGGCGTGCAGGATACACCCCGCCGCTCATCAACCACTGTCCCAGCTATGGGTAAATAACCTCACTGCCTTGTGGCAAGTCTGTTGTGACAAGGCTAAGGGAGCACACCCTGACAGAAAAGCAATGCAATGGCAGCACGCAATAGGCGGGGCCTAACAGACCAAGGACCCAGCAGCCTCCCACAGCCAAGATGTGGGACCGGTTGTCCTGGGATCACCCTTGCCACTGCAATTTACCTCATCATGGTGAAGAAAGTGCTACTGGGAATGGCGCACACCCTGTGGCACTTTAATAGCTTCCTTGCGCAGGTGTCCACCTCTGACCACAGTGAACAATACCCGGACCTTACATATCGTTGAAGTCTGATGTTTATGGGGTGTCTGGCAACGGGAGCAGGTAGAAATGGACTGGGAGCTCCTAGTCAGAACCCTGCATGGTAGCGGCACAGCTGGGACAGTGGCAGATATTTTCGGCAGACCCCTGTGCGACTGAGCAGCCCTATTGAGGGACCACACTGCTCACCCCAATTGGGGAAGGGCCGAGAAAAGGTGGCCTAAAAATTGCCCATTCAATCACTCACCTCGATAGGTTACCGCGCTTATCGGGCTATTCCACTACTGCGGTCGAAATAAGAAACAATACAACCTAAAACCGGCTATATAGAATTTAAGGTCTCTCCTGGACTCGTATGGCATCTCTGACAGACCTCAGCGGAGAACAGCCTTGATCACTGCTGAGCTGAGGCACTACAACATCAACATTGCTGCCCTGAGAGAGACCAGGCTCCTGGATGGAGGCTCTTTAACAGAGGAAGGGATGGGTTACACCTTCTTCTGGAAAGGTTTCCCCCCCAGGTGGACAACATCTCCACTGAGTAGGATTGATCATCAAGAACACCTTTCTACCAAGTCTCACAGAAATGCACCAACTTCGCCATCTGAGAATGAGGCTAAAGAATGCTTTTATCAGACATTGGATGAACCTCTTTGCCGGATCCCTAAGAATGACAAGATCCTTTTGCTTGGGGACTTCAACGCTAGGGGGGCAGGGGGGACAGAACAACAGGATATGGAGTAGAGTGCTAGGTAGGCATGGTATTGGCAAGGTGAAATCAAATGGCATGAGGCTACTTACTCTTTGCTCTGAGCATAACCTTACCATAACCAACACCATCTTCTAGCAGAAGTCAAAATATATAACTTCATAGACACACCCTCACTCTAAATGTTGACACGTAATCGACTTCATCATTGTGAGACATAGTGACATCAAGGATGTTCTCATCACCTGTGCCATGAGAGATGCAGAGTGCTGGAATGTCCACCGTATGATTGTGCCCAAGCTCCATATTAAAGTGCATCCCCACGTCGTTAAAAAAAACCCAAAAACCCAATAAAAAGTGGCTAAATTGCAACCGCTTGAGAAACACAGAAGCAAGAAGTGAGTTTTGACGCATCCTAGGTGAGAAACTAACGGAACTGGAACCTTGTCTGAGTTCAGAAAATACCATGGAACAACATTGGGCCTTTGTCAGCTCTGCACTCTATGAGGCAACAGCCCAATCCACCCGCTATAAGAGCAGAAACCACCAAGGCTGGTTTGACGATAACTCAGATACCATTCAAAACTTAAGGACATGCACAAAGCACACCGGGCAACTTTAGATAACCCTTCATCCATCAGCATCAGGCAGCATTGGCAGGCAGCTCGGAGGAAAGTGCAAAAGGCAATACGGGCCATACAAAATAAGTGGTGGACTGAAAAGGCACATGAATTCCAGTCGTTTGCCGATAATAATGATATGCATAATTTTTACAATACTGTCAAACCCATCTATGGCCCAATAAATCGATGCATGACTCTCCTGAAAACAGCAAGTGGTTTAACACTTAAGAATCAGAATACCATTCTGCTGAGGTGGGCTGAGCATTTTAACACCCTGCTTAATCACGATTCTGACGCAGACCCCACTGTCCTGGACGAACTGCCTGAACTTCCTCCTATCCACGACCTCAGTCTACCACCAACCTTCCAGGAGGTTCTATCAGCTGTCCATTCCCTTAAGAACAATAAGTCCCCTGGCATTGACAATATCCCTGCTGAGTTACTGAAGAACGGAGGGTACATGTGTATGCGCACCCTCTACCAGTACATCACTAAGGCCTAGATGATGCGAACATCCCACAGCAATGAAGAAATGCAAACATCGTTGTCATTTATAAAAACAAGGGTGACAAGGCCATCTGCAGCAATAGTTCCGTTGCTGGAAAGGTCCTGGCTGAGGTGATGCTTCAGAGGCTCATCAGCAACATCACCGAGTCAATGCTGCCTGAATCGCAGTGTGGATTTAGGAAGAACAGGAGCAAGATCAACATGATCGTCACAGCCCTGCAGCTTCAGGAAAAGTTCCTGGAGCCACATCAGGACCTGTTTATGGCCTTTGCTCTCCAAAGCATATGATACTGTGCAAACAGAGCTCCTATGGGATATCCTCCTCAGGTTTGGCTGTCCCAATGAATTTGTTAACATCCTCCACCAGTTCCACAATGGGATCACTGCTCGGATGACCATAGGAGGACAAGAGTCCGAGCCCTTCCTTCTACGCACAGGGGTGAGGCAGGGGTGTGTACTAGCACCAGTGCTCTTGAACATCTTCCTCTTCTGTGTTACCAAGCTTCTCCACAATGAGATGGAGGACAGCAGCAGAGTGACAGTGGACACCAGATTAAATGGCAAACTCTTTGACATCAGGAGGCTCCATGCAACCACCAAACTCCGTAGATAACGGGTCCTGGAGCTGTAGTATGCAGATGTCCATGCTCGTGGCCAATACTCCGGAGGATCTTAAGACTGTCCTCGCTGTGGCGGTAAAAGCGTACCGCAGGATGGGGCTGACTGTCAATACCACCAAGACAGAAGTGGTTTGCCAATTGAGTACCAATGTCCCACCCACCCTACATGCCTTCACTGTCGGTGATGAAAAGCTGTCAGTAGTGCCATCTTTCAAATATCTGGGGAGCATTCTCTCCGAGGATAGCAGCATTGATAACAATGGGTTTGGCCGCAAGGCAGTGAAGGTTTGAAATCAGAGTTTTCCTTCTCTAAGATGGATTGCCTTCCCAGGCTGACAAGCTTAACAAAATAATAAAAGCAATTATAAACATTGATTCATTAGAATTGTGCATTCACTTCACCTTGAACTTTAAGATGTTTGATTAACTGCCTTAACAATTATAACAAAGTAAGTCTGCAAATTTAGTTACAAATTTAATAGTAATTTTAAAAGATTAACTTACTTGTCAGGGATTTTCTCTGCCAGACCAAAGTCACCCAGCACTCCAGTGTATCTACCATCTTCCATTTTAATTAAACAATTCTGTAAAAGATCAGAACAGAACTTTACATGGAAATTGCGGTCATTCCATTCATTATCCCATTACGGTGAAATACATCGGTGCATAATCTTTGACCTTTATCCAAGCTAAGCTAACAGTATACATTAAAGAATTAATGATGAATACTCAGCTCACCAAGTCTAAATTGACCATGTACAGCAATCCCTGTCTCCCATTCCTTCCTTGTAGTACTGCAAATTACTTTTCTTTTGGCTTACCCAATTCCCTTGTGAAAGCAAAAGAGCCAAGAAAACTGAAATGCGACACAAGATGCTAGAAATTCTCAGGTCAGGAAGCAGTTGTGGATAGAGAAACAGTTAACATTTTAAAATGAGGTCACCAAGCTAAAACCTGCCACATGCTAGGCAGGCTTCTTTTAAGGAGGCAGCTGATTGGGTCATTCACTCTGCAGAAATAAAATGAAGCAAGGCTACATTGTAAGCTGCCAGGAAATGGGTCCAACATAGAAAGTGATCTCATCAGTCGTTTAGTCTGAAAAAAAACCCAAGCCTGTTCAGTTGAATTCTGAATGTATTTTACTGAAATTCTGTTATGTGCAACACTGGGTACCTTTCATTTATGCTTAGCTTCTACCCATACGTTGACTGTTTACATTTCACAACTGTCTAATGTACAACACAGAAAGCGTTTTGCTTCAGAGCCTGTACAGGGTCTTGACATTTTGAAAATAAAATGTGAATTCTATATGGTGGCCATATAAACAATTCAGCTTTGAGTATTGTCTCTGCAGCAGTTTGCTCAGTTTCTATTTTAAAAGAAGAAATAAAACAAATTTCCTCCCAAGAAGAGATACAGGAGTGCTCCTTCTTAAATTAAAACCAACAAAAAATACCGAACATAACTTGGGTCAACCCACTGCACTATTCTCCATTACGCTTCACAAGATCTATTGTCAGGTGATGTTATCAGTACTTTGAAAAAAAGTTATTAATAGGCACTTTTTTAAAAAAAATTTGGTACCGCAAGTGATTTATCCACAAATGACCTAATACAAATTGAGTCACTCCGATCATAACATGATCAGTCATACAGCATGGGAACAGGCCCTTGGACCAACACCCAATGAAAAATTTCACAGGCACATGCAAATAGAAACCCAAATCATCACGGCTGGTTCATCTGGCGAACTTTGCAAAACTTATTAAGCAACATCATATTTTTCCCCACAGAGTACATCAGGTCAAGTTCCAGGTGTGTGTCAATTCTTTAACCAAATACAGTACTAAGATTCTAAAATAAGAAACATAACTTGGAATGAGATGACAGTGTAAGAGAAGCCAATAATCTAAGAAAACTTTTTCAAGATGATCGAGCTTCTTTACAAGAGAAATGTGCCAAATCCTATTCTAAATAATATGCAATGCTGCAGTAAAACAAGCACACATAACGCTGTGCAGGAAGAAACTCTATAATACCACGTGTACGCAACTGCAAATTTTTAAAGCTGTTTTCCAAAAGGAAACAAATGCTTTGATAAACGAAGTGTTCTGAGGTAAAGAAGTGAACCACTGAAAAATAACTTTCCAGCAAAGATTTAACACATTCTGACAAAAAGGTTCAGAATATATATCAACTGTGCAACCCACTCGCAAAAGCAAAAGTAATACCAAGTCCTAAATATTTAAGCTCCAGCAAGGATTTACTCAAATTGAAATTTGACATCCATCAGGGCTAACAAGCTAGAGTTTATAAGATTAGCTTTATTTGTCACATGTACTTCAAAACATACAAATATGTCATTTGCATCAAATTAAATCAGAGAGGATTGTGCTGAGCAGACCGTAAATGTTGCCACAATTGTGGCACTAACATAGTATGCCTACAGCTCTCCACCCTAATGTGGGAGGAAAACTGGAGCACCAGGGGAGAACATACAAACTACTTCCAAGCAGTGGCAGAGATCAAACCCTCATCTCACAGTTTGCTCTGTAAAGCATTGGACTGCTCGCTAAGCTTTGTTGCTGCTCAGTCATTTAGTCGAGTCTGACTCTTAGTGACCTCATGGACCATAGGGTCCAAAGGGTTTTCATGGCAAGACATGGAAGTAGATTGCCAGGCTTTTCTTCTGAGCAGGTACTGCTGCTGCCCAGATTGGCTGGGTTTGAACTCAGGACCATCTGCCTTGAAGTCCAGTGCTGCAGCCACTACACCACCAGGCAACCCACTAAGCTACCATGCATCTAACCAATAGAAAACAACCATTGGCACAAATAACAGATGATGCTTAAAATAATTCAAAACCATTCTTAGACAAGTGAAAAAGGTTTTGGCAATTCATGCTTTAAAAAGAGGTTCATGTAGGCTGGTCATGCCTTTTAGAGTACACAATTTTGTTCTGCATCAAAATATACAGACAGAAGATTAAGTCGTCTAACACAGCTATGCAATAGAGAGAAAGGCACAGGCTTGTTAATGTTATGACAGCAGTAGAGGCATTAATAATTCCCTTGTAAACAAAACATTTTCTACACTCAGGACCGTGTGGGTCAGCACAGCTCAAAAGCCAAGTATAAATTTACCAATGATATCATTGTTGTTGGCAGAATTTCAGATAGTGATGAGGCAGCACACAGGAGCAATATACATCAGCTGTTTGTGTGGTGCCGCAACAGCATTGCATTCAATATCAGTAAGACTGACAAAATGATTATGGACTTCAGAAAAAAGTTGGGAGGAAACACCCCAATCCTCATTGAGGGGTCAGCAGTAGAAAGGGTGAGCAGTTTCAAGTTCCTGGATGTCAATTTCTCCAGAGGATCTATCCTGATCCCAACACGTTGATGCAACCACGAAGGCGGCACACCAGTGACTACAGTTCATTGGGAGTTTGAGGAGATTTGGTATGTCACCAAAGACTCTAGATCTCTACGGATATACCATGGAGGATATTCTGTCTTGTGGCATTACTGTTTGGAATGAGGGATCCAACGCACAGGATCGAAAGAAACTGCAGAGATTTGTAGACTCAGACAGCTCTATCACAATTACAAGATTCTCCACCGTCAAGACACCATGCAGGACCTGCCCTCTGGAGGAAGTACAGGAGCTTGAAAACTTGCAATCAACAGGTATGAAAAGCCTCAGATTTCTGAACAGTCCAGGAACACTACCTCACTATTCCCCTTTTGCACTATTTATTATTGTAACCCATGGTAATTTTACGGTCTTACACTGTACTGCTGCCACAAAACAAATTGCACAACATTTGCAATAATAAACCAGAATTAGGTAACGCACTTTTGATAGCATGCTGGATGGAAATAACTTACTTGAGTTCAACTCCATGCACTATCACTATACAAAGGAGTTGCCAATTCCCTTCGGGTACTCTCAGTGAAACAGAGCTTGCTCAGTCGAGCCAACGTCTGTTATCTCTCACCCCAACATTGGGAATGGGGAATCTTCCAGCATTCAGTCAATAAGTGACTCCAAGTGATCCAGACTTCAAGATTTATTGATTGATTTATTTTTAAGCACACCAAGGAGGCAAAACAACCTGGAATGAGCAAAAAGTCAGGAAGGCATACATTCTCTAGCTTGGTATGGAATTTGGAGACAAAGGAGACTGCAAGTGCAGGAATCTGGAGCAAGACAAACGCTGGAGGAACTCTGTGTCAGGCAGCATTAATGGAGAGAAATAAGCAGTCTATGTTTCAGATAGGGACCCTTCTGTATTTAAAGACATAGGGGAAGATGGCCAATGTAAAGAGGTTGAGGGAAAGAGTACAGCAAAAACTAGTGATAAGTAGATTCAGGTAAGACAGAGCGATATGCAGATAGAGAAAGGGAGAGTGGAAAAATCAATCTGGAAAACAGGCAGAAGCAACAAAGCTGAAGATGATGGTATCTGATAGGATAGGAAGGTGAATATTAATCGAAGGAGTGGCAGGCAGATGAGAGTACTGGGGGGTAGGGATCCAGTGGGAAGAGTGTGGTGCTGTGAAGGAGGGGAAAGAAACAGGGTTATAGGGGCAGTGGTAGGGCTGGAGAGAGAACGGGGTCAGAAACTTTAAATTTGTATTTTAAATATCTAAAATAAGTTCTTCCTCCCAAATTTGGAGTAACAAACATTTGGCAGACATCAGTATTAAATTCTGATAGGTTGTATTTCATCTCCAATACTGTGCAAAAGTCTGAGGCATATGATATTTTCTTGGAATGGTGTGGGTGGAGCGCTGTGGGACAAGTGACAGAGAAGGAGTACCAGGGATAGGGGTGGCACAGGTACAAACACCAAGCAAGGTCATTTGATTCCAAACAATTGGTTTATTGATCATTAAAGAATGTCTTTCTGGTGCTTCCCACTCCCTCCCCTCTTCCTTTCCCTTTACCCAACCACCATCACATTCCTCCAGAACCCTTCCTACTCTAAGTCCACAGTAGGGAGCCACATCAGAATTAGGTTTATTGTCACTTACGTGTCATGAACTTAAGATTTTTTTTGCAGCAGTACAGAGCAATACATAAAATTACCGCAGTAATGTCAAGCCTTAACCACCCTAGCTATATACATTGGTCCAAGACTTTTGCAGTACTGTACCTTTCAATTAAATAATAGTATATTTATATAGACTAGCACAATAACTGTCACTTGGCCCAACATACTGCACCAGGCATGATGCTAACCTAAATAAACCCTACTGCCTGCACATCGTCCACATCCTCAACCTCCTATACATGTGTCTGTCCAGATACCTGTCCAGCAGTACTATTATATCTGGTTCTACCACCTCTCCTGGCAGTTTATTCCAGACACCTATCCCTGTGGAAAAACACTTGACTTTCAATTTCCTTAAAACAGTCACCTCCCCCCCCCCCAATCCTTAAGCCTATGTGCTCCAGTATTTGAGGTTTCCATTTTGAAAAGAGACCATTTGCATTCTCAAATGTGTATACCACAGAGGCCCTTTAGCCTCCAGTGCTCCAGAAACAACAATCCAAGTCTGACCAACTCCATAGCAAATGCACTCCAATCCAGACACCATTCTGACAAACCTTTTCTGCTCACTTGCCAAAACCTTCACATTCTTCCTGGAATGTGACAACCAAAGCTGCACACAGCTGCATTGTGATTTTCCAACATTAATACTTATTTTTCCAACCAAGGTATTTATTTGTATTAAACTGGGCAATATTTTGCCCAGTTCACTATATTGCCAATCTAGTTATCAAAGGTGAACAAAAATAAGGAATAGCAGCCAGAGTTATTGCTATATTCTTGCTTTTTGACTGTGAATTGCTTACAGTCCAACAGCAAGATGGTTATTACCATATATCAAATAATTACAACATTATCCTTGGTTCACTTTACTGCTTTATTCATGGATGTCATGAAAATAACATGTTGGTTGACATTTATTATGAAGTCTAAATTAA
This sequence comes from Hypanus sabinus, assembly GCF_030144855.1. Lineage (NCBI taxonomy): Eukaryota > Metazoa > Chordata > Chondrichthyes > Myliobatiformes > Dasyatidae > Hypanus > Hypanus sabinus. The sequence continues at coordinate 38,564,342 of NC_082716.1, read as the reverse complement.
ATCCATGAATTCAAGTAATAAAAAGAGAAAATACAGATCTAACTCATCTGAAACTATTTTCACAAAAATGTAAACAGTATTTATTCTAAACTATACCAAAGATGGAAAAAAGCAAGTACTTTGCCTTTACTAAAAGAATACCAGAATGTGAGAAACAGGAGGCTGTGTCTTGGGACAATGTGATCCTGCAATAATGCTTAAGATAATACAATATTGGCACATGTAGACAGTATCACTGCGATGACAATACACGTTTGTGTACAAATGCTTCTTAAAGACAAACAAGTTGTGTTAAAACAAATCGATGTTCAATTTTAGATAAGTATGCAGTTGCCTATCAAGTAATTCTGCTCTGTTAGTTCATAAATCATTTTAAAATAAACTTAAAACAAACATTTAAAAGTAACATGATTGAAACAGGGTCCAAAAGGGAGGAAATAAGAATTAATTCATTCCTCTCTACATACTATACCTTAGAAGTCAGATCCCGGTGAAAGACACCTTTGGAGTGCAAATAACCGAGTCCAGAGGCAAGATCATGTGCTATTTTGACCCTAATAGGCCAGGAAAGATGTTCATTGCTGTCCAACAACTGTTCAAGATTCCCTCCATTAATATACTGAAAAGAAAGCAAACAAGCCAGGAAATCAGTATCAGGCAACCTCATTGACAATTTTTTTAAAAATGTGAAGCATTTAACCACTCTACTGGCATTATTTAATTTCCCAAATAATTTCAGGGATGCCTACTTCAGCACCCTTCACTTTGATGAGCTGTATTACATTGTCCCTGGGGCAACTTTCAAACAAATTATCATTACATACACATCTTAAAAATATCACAGATCAAAGTTTACTTATGACAATACAAGTCTTTTACTTAGACGTTTGCTCAAACTTTGCATGGATTGTTCAAGCCATTAGCCAACATCAAAGGGTAATTTAGGTTAATTAGTCTAAGCTGAAAATCACTTAGTCCAGTAGCAAAAATCATATCCTATTATACTACCCCCATTATCCTATATCAAGACTGCATAAGGTTCTAAGATAGTTCAAGTAGCTAAATAACTACAAAGTCATTTTCCTTTTAATAATTAAAAGCCTCTTTTCCCACTCCCACAACATAACTTCAGACCTACATTAATCTTTCACTCAAATTTCATCCAGCTGAATACAACTTTAACATACATAAACAAAAAAATTAAAATACAAGAAATTGGATATGTACCCCTCAACAACTTTTAATTCCCTGTCCTGATTACCGTATTTTCACCATGGATGCCCAGTCCCAATACATTTCTATCCTCCATCAAAAAGGCCTTGAAACCGTGTGCTTCTTTCTTGACAACAGACCCAACCAGTTCCCTTCCACCACCGCCCTCCTCCGTCTAGCAGAACTGGTCCTCACCATCTACAATTTATCTTTCGGCTCCCTCCACTTTTTCCAAACTGAGGGGGTAGCCATGGGCACCTGCATGGGCCCGAGCTATACCCGCCTTTTCGTTGGCTATGAATAGTCCATATTCCAAAACTTCCCTGGTAATGTCCCACAACTCTATCTGCAGTACATTGACAGCTGCATTAATGCTGCTTCATGCACCCATACTGAGCTCATCAACTTCATTAACTTTGCCTCCAACTTCCACCCCGCCCTTAAGTTCACTTGGTCCATTTCTAACATCTCGCCCCTTTCTCAATCTATCTGTATCCATCTTTTGGAGACAAACAGTAAACCAGTATCTTTTCTAAACCAACCAATTACCACTGCTGTCTTGACTATAATGTGAGTAACGTGAATAATGTGTGCTGCCTTAATGACTATCACCTGGTAGCACTCACATCTACAGCAACGAAATACTTTGAGAATTTGGTCTTGACTAGACTGAACTCCTGCCTCAGCAAGGACCTGGACCCAGTGCAATTTGCCTATTGCCACAATAGGTCAACAGCAGACACAATCTCAATGGTTCTTCACATGGCTTTAGATCACCTAGACAACACAAACACCTACGTCTGGATGCTGTTCATCGACTATAGCTCAGCATTTAATACCATCATTCCCACAATCTTGATTGAGAAGTTGCAAAATCTGGGCCTCTGTACCTCCCTCTGCAAGTGGATTCTCAACTTCCTAAGTGGAAGACCACGATCTGTGAGGATTGGTGACAACACCTCCTTGCTGACGATCAACATTGGTGCACCTCAGGGGAGTGTGCTTCGCCCACTGCTCAGCTCTTTATATACCCATGACTGTGTGGCTAGGCATAGCTCAAATGCCATCTATAAATTTGCTGATGAGAAAAATCCATTGTTGGTAGAATCTCAGATGGCGACACCAGGGCGTACAAGAGTGAGTGGTGTCACAGCAACAACCTGGCACTCAATGACATTAAAACAATTGTAGACTTCAGGAAGGGTAAGACAAATTAACACATACCAATCCTCAGAGGGATCAGAAGTGGAGAGAGTGCACAGTTTCAAGTTCCTGGGTGTCAAGATCTCTGAATTGAATTGAATTGACTATTTCTTACATCCTTCACATACATGAGGAGTAAAAATCTTTATGCTATGTCTCCATCTAAATGTGCAATCATAGTAATTTATAAAAAATAGATCAGTCAAAGTCATATAGAAATACACTCAAATCAGTGAGTTAATTAGTCTGATGGCCTGGTGGAAGAAGCTGTTCTGGAGCTCATTGGTCCTAGCTTTTATGCTGCGGTATTGTTTCCCGCGGATGGTAGCAGCTGGAATAGATTGTGGTTGGGGTGACTCAGGTCCCTAATGATCCTTCGGGCCCTTTCTCACACCTGTCTTTGTAAATCTCCTGAATCAAGGGAAGTTCACAACTACAGATGCACTGGGTTGGCCGCACCACACTCTACAGAATCCTGCAATTAAGGGAGGTACAGTTCCCATACCAGGCAGTGATGCAGCCAGACAGGATGCTCTCAGTTGTACCCCTGTAGAAAGTTCTTAGGATTTAGGGGCTCATACCAAACTTCCTCAACCGTCTAAGGTGCCTTTTTCACCACACAGCTGGTGTGTACAGACCACGTGAGGTCCTCGGTGATGTAGATGCCAAGAAACTTGAAGCTGTTTATCCTCTCAACCCCAGATCCATTGATGTCAATAGGGGGTTAGCCCATCTTCATCCCTCCTGTAATCCACAACCAGCTCCTTTGTTTTTTTTTTGACATTGAAGGAGAGGTTGTTTTCTTGACAGCACTGTGTCAGAGAGAAGACTTCTTCCCTGTTGGCCACTTCATTATTGTTTGAGATAAGGCCAATCAATGTAGTGTCAGCAAATTTAATCAGCAGATTAGAGCTACAGGTGGCGACACAGACATGGGTATACAGGGAGTAAAGGAGAGGGCCTAGTACACAGCCCTGAAAGGCTCCTGTGTTGAAAATCAGAAGAGCAGAGGTGAGGGAGCCCACTCTTACCACCTGCCGGCAATCTGACAGAAAGTCCAGGATCCAGCTGCACAACGCAGGGTCAAGGCTGAGGTCTCTGAGCTTCCTGTCGAGTCTGGATGGAATTATGGTGTTAAATGCTGAACTGTAGTCCAAGAACAGCATTCTCACATAAGCATCCTTCTTCTCCAATGTATAAGGATGGTATGTAAAGCAGTGGCTATTGTGTAGTATGTCAATCAATTGTGTTGGTAGGCGAATTGTAGGGAGTCCAGTTTGGGTGGTAGCATGCTGCAGATGTAGTCCTTGACCAGCCTCTCAAAGCATTTGCTTATTATTGAGGTGAGTGCGACAGGACGCCAGTCATTCATGCATGTTTCCCTAGTCTATTTTTGTACAGGGACGATGGTGGATAATTTGAAGCAGGAGGATACTCTACATTGGGAGATGGAGAGATTAAAAATGTCTGTAAACACACCTGCCAGTTGTGCTGTGCACATACTGAGTACTTGCCCTAGGATGTCATCTGGTCCCAGAGCCTTGCGACTATCCACTCGTTGGAAACATCTACAAATCTCAGTCGCAGAGATGAACAGGTTACAGGTTATAGCGGTGACTTTCTTCAGACGCTCAGAGTTAGTGACAACGAACAGAGCATAAAAGCATTTGACCTCATCTAGGAGAGAGGCCGTGATGTTGACAGCACCACTTTTGGCTTGGAAGTCTGCGATGGAATGCAACCTTCAGCACAAGTCACATGTGCTATTCGTTGTGAATTTTTACTCAATCTTGTCCCTGTGTTGTTTCGCAGCCTTGATAGCTTTGTGCAAATCGTAGCTGCTTTTCTTGAGCTCCTACTGATTGCCGGCACCATAAGCTCTGTGTCGTGCGGTAAGTGCTGCTCGCACACAGCTACTGATCTAGGGTTTCTGGTTCAGGAAGACCCTGATTGACTTCCGGGGGATAACATCATCCAGATGAAGCAGATGACCCCATTCCGGAACTCGGAGACATCCTCATCATGGAAGACATTCCAGTCAACGTCATCGAAGCACTCCAGCAGCATGGAGACCAATTAGTCGACCCAACAGTGGACAGTTTTAACCAGAGGATCTAACCTGGTCCCAACATATCAATGCAGTTATAAAGTAGGTAAGACAGCGACTACACTTCAATAGGACTATGAAGAAATTCGGTGCGTCAACAAATACACTCAAAAACTTCTATAGATGTACCATGGACAGCATTCTGACAAGCTGCATCACTGCCTGGTATCCGGGGGGGGGGGGGGGGGGGGGGAGGGGGCTACTGCACAGGACCGAAAGAAACTGCAAAGGGTTGTAAATTTAGTCCGCACCATCTTAGGTACTAGCCGACAAAGTACCCAGGACATCTTCAAGGAGCAGTGTCTCAGAAGGCAGAGTTCATTATTAAGGACCTCCAGCACACAGGGCATCATGCCCTTTTCTCATTGTTACCATCAGGTAGGAAGTACAGAAGCGTGAAGGCACACACTCAGTGATTCAGGAACAGCTTCTTCCCCTCTGCCATCCAATTCCTTAATGGACATTGAACCCTTGAACACTACCTCACTTTTTTTAAAAATATATTGTTTCTGTTGTTGCACAAGTTTTAATCTATTCAATTTACATATACTGTAATTGATTTACATATTTATTATTGTATCTTATTTTTCCCTTCTGTATTATGTATTGCATTGAACTGCTGCTGCTAAGTTAAATTTCACAACACATGCCAGTGATAGAAAACCTGATTCTGATCTGGATTCCTATCCTACCTGCTGTGCCTTTTCCCAGTTCCTTTGCCTCCATGTCTGGTCCCAGCATGAGGCTTTCCTTTCTAGACAGAGATGTTCTCCTCCTTCAAGGAACACGGTTTCCCATCCTCCACCATTGATGCTGCCTTCATTTGCATCTCCTCCATTTCCTGGATATCCGAGCTCACGTTATTTTCCTGCCACTTTAACAGGGGTAGAATTTCTTTTGTCCTCACGTACCACTGTGTGAGCCTCAGCATCCAACATATCATTTTCCCCAATTTCTGCCATCTCAACGGGATCCTGCCACCAAAGACATCTTTACCTCCCCTTCCCATTTCCCCATTCTCTGCAGGGATCGTTCCCACTGTGGTTTTACTGCCCATTCATCTCTCCAAACTAAGTTCCCTCCTAGCACTTATCCCTGAAAACTGCAGAAGTGCTACACCTGCCCATTCACCTACTCCATCTCCATTCAGGGCCCCAACACTCCTTCCAGGTGAGGCAACACTTCACCTGCGAATCCGTTGGGAGTCATCTACTGTTTCTGGTGCTCTCGATGCAGCCTCCTTTGTGGAAACACTTTGTCGAGCACCTCCACTCCAGCCACAAAAAGTGGAATCACCTGGTGGCCAACCATTTTAATTCCTATCCCCATTCCCGTTCCAACATGTCAGTCCAAGGTCTCCTCTTCTGCCATATAGAGGCCAATCTTTATGGGTAGCAGACACCAGCAGAATCAACAAACTCGTTCATAAGGCCAGTGATGTTGTGGGGGTGGAACTGGACTCTCTGACTGTGGTGTCTGAAAAAAGGATGCTGTCCAAGTTGTATGCCATCTTGGACAATGACTCCCATCCATTCCATAATGTACTGGTTAGGCACAGGAGTACATTCAGCCAGAGACTCATTCCACCGAGATGTAACATTGAGCATCATAGAAAGTCATTCCTGCCTGTGGCCATCAAACTTCACAACTCCTCCCTCGGAGTGTCAGACACCCTGAGCCAATAGGCTGGTCCTGGACTTATTTCCACTTGGCAAGATTAACTTATTATTATTTAATTATTTATGGTTTTATATTGCTATATTTCTATACTATTCTTGATTGGCGCGGCTGTAACGAAACCCAATTTCCCTCGGGATCAATAAAGTATGTGTCTGTCTCAGGTTGGAGGAGTATCACCTTGTATTCCATCTAGGTAGCTTCCAACCTGATGGCATGAACATCAATTTATCTGACTTCCAGTAACTTTCCCCCTTCCCTGCTCTGGTTTCTTGCCACTTCTCACCTGCCTCTCAACAGCTTCTGAGGCATCTCCACCTTCCCTTTCTCGCATGCTCCACTCTCCTCCCGTCATATCCCTTCTTCTCCAGGTATTTTCTGCCGATCATCTCCCAACTTCTTACTTCACCTCACCCCCCCCCCATCCCAAACAGGCTTCACCCATCATCTTCCAGTTTGTCATTCATCCTCTCTCCCTATTCTAGCAACTCCCTCTTCTTTTCCAGTCCTGATTAAATGTCTTGGCCAAAAATAATGATTATTCATTCTTTTCCATAGATGCTACCTGACCTGCTGAGTTCCTCCAGCATTTTGTGCCTTTCTTAGGTGGGGACACCCTTTTTTTTTTCCTCCTCATTGCTATGCAGATACTGGCGAAAAAGCTTGTTTCTTTGGCATAAATTAATCTTTCGTTCAAAGTTTTCTATACTTCCATGATAAGTCAATTCTCTAAAGCCTTTTTGTCAAGATGAAAAGCCCAAACGTTTATTACACAATTTTTGCTCGTGCCACAATATCTCCACTCCAGCAGCATTATGGCATTTCTTGCCCAAAAGACTTCAGCACTGGAATGTCTACTTAGCATTATAGAGGCTGAGAAAGGACAAAGTATCCGAGGTGTAAGTTGTGAAAAACCCAACGCCTGGACTTCTGAACACCTTACTACTACTACCAGTACACATTATTACAGAATCAATAACATTACACTGTTGTATATTCACTTACATGTTGTATATGCACTCTGTCAATTTCTCCATCTACATAAAACTCTTCATTTGTTAATATTGTGATAAATTATTTTATATGCTGTATGTGATAGATGAACAGTGTTTTACACCTTGGTCCCCTAGGAAAGTCATTTTGCTTAGCTGTATACTATACATGCATATAAGGAAAAATAAACTTGAACCCATGTGATCAGGTCAATGTTGAACATCACATTCTCAGATCTATAATTTACAGAACTTAATTATGTGGTTCAACAATCTGATGGCTTGCTAAACTGCTTCAAATCAAAATAATGCTTTTTTAAAAATCAGCAATTCATCTGCCACAGTGCAGGAATCTTTTAAAGCCATCCAGTTGACTTTGAGGAACAAATGATGCATGATAACTGAATTGGCAGTCGATAAATAACTAGTTTATTGGCAAAACAGGCATTTTTTATCCTATGTTCATTAGTTATAGAGCTAACATTTGCTGCATAGCACAGGAAAATAGAGGGGGCTATCCTGACATTTACTATGATTACAGGTGATCTATGTAGATGTCAACTCCTCTTCTGTGACACTTCTTCATATCCCTCTGTTCCCTGATCCATCAATTTATCCACCTCTACTTTAAATATTTATAAAGATCAAGTTTCTACCACCTGCTGAGGCTGAGCATTCCAGAGATTCACGACTGTGTGAGAAATTCTTTATACTTCATTCTTAAATGACCAGCCCTTATATTGTGATTATGACTCATGTTCAAGACCATTCCCCTACTGAAAACATTTCAACGAATACCCTGTCACATCTACTTCAAACTTGTTTCAGTAAAATCACCCCTCATTCTTCTCAACCTCAAAGAACCACTTTGTCTCTCTTTGCAGGGTAACCATTTCATCCCAGAGGTCAGCCTGATGAAACTTGTTTGTACCATCTCTAATGCTGAATGATGGCCAAAATGCCATGTGTCACCTTAATGACTTGGTGGACCGTCTCACCATCGCCACAAGTCTACGTACTTAACCACCTGCTTTATTCACTTGATACCCATGATTGTACAGCCAAGTATAGCTCCAATGCCTTATTTAAGTTTGCTGATGTCACCACTGTTGCTGGCCAAATCAAAGGTGGTGACAAATCAAGATATGATGGAGATTGAATATCTAGTTGAATGGTGCCACAACAACCTCTGACTCAATATCAGCAGAACCAAAATGCTAATTTTCAACTACAGGAAGAAGATGGAGGTTCATGAATCAGTGCTCATTCGGAGTTCGGAGGTTGAGAGGGATGATAGCTTTAACTCCTTGGCGTTGTCATATCAGAGGATCTGACCTGAGACCAGCATGCAAGCACTATCACAAAGGCAGCACAACAGTGCTCATACTTCCTTAAAAAATTTGCATGTATTTCATATGTCATCAGCAATTTTAACAAACTTCTGTAGATACTCAGTGGAGAGTATCCTATCTGGTTGCATCATGGCCTGATCTGAAAATTCCAATGCACAGGAACTGAAAAGTCTACAGAAAGTGGCAGATAAAGCCCATCCACCACAGGCAAAGCCCTCCCCACCACTGAGCACATTTACATGGACTGCTGCCAAAAGAAAGCAACATCAATCAGTGACCCCCACGATCAAGGCTGTGCCCACTTCTCACTACTACCAATGGGCAGGAGGTACCACACCACCAGGTTATTACCCTACAGCCATCAAGCTCCTAAACTGATATGGACAGGACCATAAGACAAAGGGGCAGAATTAGGCCATTTCACCCTCGAGTCTGCATCATGGTTTTTTTAGTATCCCTCTCAACCCCATTCTCCCCGTAACCTTTGATACCCTTAATAATTAAGAACCAATTAACTTCTGCTTTAAAAAATTCCCCAGATCTCTGTACCTCCCTCAGCAACTGATCTTCGACTTCCTATCAGGAGGCCACAGTCACTGATGCTCCTTAGGGATGCGCACTTAGGCCACTGCTCCACTCTCTCTACACTCATGACTCCATGGCAAAGCACAGCTCAAACAGCATCTACAGTATAAATTTGCAGATGTCACAACCATTGTTGGCAGAACTTCAGATGGTGACAAGGAGACAACAACCTTGTAGTCAACATCAGTAAGACAAAGGAACTGATTGTGGGCTTCAGGAAGGGGAAGTCAATGGAATACACACCAGTCCTCATCAAGGAATCAGCAGAGGAAAGGGTTTTAAGTTCCTGGGTATCAATACATCTGAAGATCTATTCTGGGCTCAACATATTGATTCAATTACAAAGATGGCACGACAGCAGATGTATTTCATTAGGAGTTAGAGGAGAAATGGTATGATACAGCAGACTCTCAGAAATGTCTACAGATGGAGAGCATTCTAACTAATTGCATTATATGATATGGAGGGACCATTACACAGGATTGGAAAAAGCTGCAGAAAGCTGTAAACTCAGCCAGTTCCATTATGGGCACTAGTTTCCCCAGCAACAAGAACATTTTCAAAAAGTGATGCCTCAAAAAAAAAGCTGGCATTCAAACTATCACCTAAGACATGCCCTCTTCTCACTGCTATCATCAAGGTGGTACAGGAGCCCAAGGACACACACTCAATATTTCAGTAGCAGCTTCTTCACTTCCACCATTGGATTTTTGAATAGGCAATGAACTCATATACACTTCCTCACTATTTTATTTTCTTTCTTTTCTTCTCTTTTTGGAAAACATATTTGTTTTTTGCTTCCTCCTGTAATGTATAATTTTTATTATGTAATGTACTGCTGCTGCAAAAGAAAATTCATGACATACAGTATGGCAGTGATATTTAACCCAGTTCTGATTCCAAAGACTTGAGCCTCCACAACTGTCTGTGGCAATGAATTACAGAGATTCACCATCCTCTGAATAAATACACTCACCACAACGACGAACTGAGAACAGGCTCACTTTCAAGGGATTCTTTACAATCCATGCTCTCAGCATTTATTTTATTATTTGTACAGTTTATCTTCTTTTGCACATCAGTTATTTGGTCAGTATGTTTGTAATTTTTTTTGAATTTCCTTGATTTCCTGTAAATGCCTGCAATAAAATTAATCTCAAGGTACTAACATGTGTACTGTGATCATGAGGTTTACTTTAACTTAGCTAGCATTTTGTGATTCATGCTCCAGAACAACTCTATACCCGCTACTTCACTCACCGTCTCTCTCCATTTAGATTAATTTGGCTTTTGTTTTCTCTTACTGAAATGCATGACCTCACACTCGCCTACATTAAACTCCATATGACTGCCTCAGTACAACACAGAAATGAGGAGATTATAGCCCTGCTAACAACTCTGGGATAGTTTTAAACAGTCACGATACTGTAAATATCTGAGCACATTTACTAGAACTGCAATTTTGTTAATTCCTTGAATCAACATCTATACAATGAATAAACTTTGCTACATTAAAAGAAATGCGCTACAAGTATTAACAGAATGGATCACAAACTGTCCCATTATTTACTCATTTCAACACCAAGCACAAAACCGCATAGTAGTTCCAGGTTATATCAATACCAAACAGCTTGCTTCATAAGAGAACAGATTAATGGAACTAAGTCTCCTACTTGAACAGCTCTGGGAGGAAGAACTCAGCCACGAGATGCAAGTAGATGCAAGCAGCCAAAGAAATAATTTGGTGTTAATCATTACAAGATCACCAAAAAAAAAGTAAAAAATCTGCCAAATTACCTGAGATTTTCTAGCTTCTATATGGAGGTTGGGAAGAAGAATGTAGGTCTTCTGTTTCAAACTACTCAGCCCACATCACAGGGTGAAATTTTTAGACTGATGGCTGAAGTGCCAAATATCCATTCAACTGTACTCTGCAGTTAATACTCCTTTGTAGGTTCACGTGGAAGGAGCACAAATTTAATAGTGTTGGAAGTTATAGTTCAAATGAAAACAAATAAAGTGTAAATAATTTCTTAAAGTATTTTCTTAAGTTGAGTGTTTGCAATCTAGGAATAGCCTGCAATAAACTGTCAAAATAAATTCTCCCAGATTTAACAGGATAAAGCTCTCAAACCTAACTGCGTACAATGTTCTTAACCTAACTGTTTACAATGCTGAACTTCTCACAAAGTCGGGCTGCAAAGAGTAAAGACACAGCCATTCCCCTAATGGGAAATCCGTCTACAGAATCCAGATGTCGTTTAGAGGCAGCATCTCAGTTCATTTGAATGGAGAAAAATTACAGAGGCAAAAGGTAAGTTTTACATAAAAGGAAAAGTTAAGCTGAGTTAAAAAGAAATATATTGTGACACTACTTTCAGCTACTGACTTAGTAACTTACTTCAGTTAATGCATGTAGTTGGCCTTCATGAACACAAACACCCATAAACCTGCAAAACAAAAAAAAAAAATCACTTCATAGTTCACCCATATCATAACGAGGAATCATTCAGTACACCTCTAGGCTGGAGTGGCAAGGCTAGAGTGAATAACTACTGAAAGTAATGGAAAACAGAACAACTTTAAATGATTAACCATTAAGTCATGACTAGTCAGAAGCACCATTTCCAGTTTTTTTGTGTATTTTCCTGAATAATGTTTGCTCATATCTTTACCTCCATAGTGACAAGAATTTCAAAAATGACTGCCTTCATTTTGTACGCATGACATACCCATTGTTCCAGGTTAGTATACCCTATAAAACATTACAATTTTGTTACCAACTGCTTACTTGAGCATCTTAAAGATAAGATCCTAAATTGAAACATGCATTTTGATATAAATTCACTACACAGAATAACCAATTTATATTCTGGATTATCTTACATTAAGCAACCAAAGTTTTATGGAAAGTCATTGTTCTGTCTTTATAATTTTATTTTCCTGAATGTAAACAAAATACTGACAGCTGTATTTAAACTTAACGTCGCGTTCTCATCAACCTTGACTTACAACTCCATGAAGAATTTGTAAAGGCTCCATATTGTAAGTCAGTAATTTGAATTATCATTTAGTTCCGAGACCCTGGGTTCCACAAGGGCTACTTGTTTACAGATCCTGATCCAAACACCGACTTAAAAGCAGAAGTCACTAAAGCTAATTTGGCAGAGCACAGCAAAAAGAAAACCTATGGTAAAACAAAAATTGAGAACTAAGAAAATTGGGGTCACATCAAGGACAAAGATGGTTGGATTCTGTAGTACAAACAACTGAGCATCCATACCACTCCTAGAACAGAAAAAAAAATTAGGCGCAACCCTTAAGAAATTTTACATTTCTATCCTTACTCTTGTAGTATCAAATTTTCTCTTGAAGGAAGGGCCTGAACAGCAATCTAACTTAGTTCTACAGACTACTCGCATCCTAAATGTTGAGAGTTAATTACCTTTATTATCCCAATTTTTTACTGCTATCAGATTCACATTATCAGGTTTAGAACCAGAGCAAGCACAACACTTTATTAACTGGTATGTGATTCTGTACCAAGTTTAATATCATCAGCATCTAGAAGACTAAACAAGATACCTTGGACATTCAATAGCATTACCACCCTCAAATTTTCAACTGTTAGTCCAAAACCAAAGTGATGCAGCCACATAAATGAGTTGGCTAATCAGATCAGAGGCAAGACCTCTGCTGGTAAATCACTCATTATCTGACATCCCAAGCCTTACCACCACAAGGTAGACCTGGAATGTGAATACCAGGATCTGATAGAGCAGTGCCAGAAACAGGGGTGGTGGGAAAGCTTATAGAGGTGGAGTGTAGAGGTTTTGCTGGCTCATTGTGCAGAACCTACTCCTTGGCATTACAGGGCTGCAAAGAAGAGCCAGAGATTGCTGTAAGAGCCTCCAGATAGCTATGGATCAAGAGGTGTGACCCGTGGACCAGTGCTGCTGGGACACAAGCCAAGGCCTGATCAACCCTGGCTGGGTCACTTGAGTGAGGGCATCTGATGGTGAAAGACCTGAAACACCCAATGACCCCAGGTTACATCACTGATGTGTCCAATACATCCTGGGATGCATCTCAGCATCATGCATCTCATCCAAGTCCAATTCTGTTCACAACTGCACACAATAGATGGAGATTCAAACAGCAACACTCCCAGAAGCTGCAATTTTTACCAGCTGAGAGAAAAAGGAAAGAAGGCATAACACCTGCCAAGGAATAGTTAATGCTGATTCCATTCCTTCATCTGGAATCAAAGAAAGAAAAAGGAGGCAATGCAACAGACTTCCTTCCTTGACATTAGAAAGGTTTTTAAATGATAATTTGATAGTTTGCACTGTTCACTATTTTTATTAATCTAAATTTACATTCCACAGCTGTCACATGGTGGAATTTGAATCGCCAATCCAGATCCAAGTGCTGCACAACCATTACAATAACACTGAACCATACATGTACCAGAATCTACAGCCAAGTATATTGCATAGTCACTGTGATAATGTTGGGGAAACAGGGCAATAATTTCATACCTAGCAAACTCCCACAAACTACATTATAACCAGAAAATAGTATTCTGAGACTCGAGAACAGACCAATACAGGACAGTACAGGGTCTTCGGCCCACAATGCTATGCCGACCTTATAACCTACTCCAAAAATCAATCTAATCCTTCCTCTTTCAGAGCTGTCAATTGTCCTTTCATGTATGTGCCCCTCTAGGTGTCTTTTAAATGGCCCTCATGTATCTGCCTCTACCACCATCCCCAGCAGTGCACTTCTCACACTTACCATTCTGTATAAGAAAATCCTCTCTCATATCCCTCTCCCCACATACTTTTCAACAATTACCCTCAAATGATGTCCTTGCATATTAGCCATTGCTACACGAGGGAAACGGGTGCTGGCTGTCCACTCCATCTATGCCTCTTATCATATACACCTCAATCAAGTCAGCTTTCATCCACCTTCACTTCAAAAAGAAAAAGCCTGGCGTATGCAACCTTTCCTCACAAGCCACGTTCCCTATTCCAGGCAGCATCCTGATAAATCATCTCTGCACCCTCTCGAAAGCTTATACATCCTTTCTGCAATGATGCCACCAGAACTGAACACAATACTGGACACACAATAGTGTGGTCTTACCAGCGTTTTACTGAGCTACAGCATAACCTTGCAGCTCTTGAATTCAATCCCCCAACTAAAAACTCTGCCATTAACCTTGTACTCTGGTCTCAAGTTCATCTTTCCAAAATGTATTACTTCATACATTTCTAGCTTGAACTCCATCTGCCACTTCTCAGCCCAGCCCTGCATCCTATTAATGTGCTGTTGTAACTTACAGTACGTCTTCCTACACTATTCATAACACCACCAATATTAGCTGAAAGACTGGCCAAGACATCATTCTCTCTCCTAGCTCATTTGTAATAGTGCCATGGGATCTTTTACACTCAGCTCAAAGAAAAGGGCTTGATTTAAAATCTGACAGATGGAACCTCCAATAGTGGCCCTCTCAATTTTGCTAATCTGCATTGCTATGCAAATTTCTTAGATGGGACACAAACAAAATCTCCCAGTTTCTCTACAGTTGAGACTAAAATACAAACCAGAAATGAAAATTTTAGGGAAATTGATCAAATCCTTATTTCATACAATCATTTGGAACTCTTCATAAAGAAAAACCGTGCTACTCCTGTTTCAAGTAGACTAGAGCCAATCATGGTTTAAAAAAAAGGGGGGGGGGGGAAAGATCCAATTATTTCAGGTGATTTCTAATAAACAGTTTGTAATTTTTTCCTGAAAACATTAGAAATATTAGATATGTTTCAAGAATTATTTGAACACAACCGTCATAAGAAATGACTCTGCATGAAAGAGGCAATTTTAGTCCAGAACCAAAATGGGTATTCCATACTAAACAGCAAAAAAAAGCTTCTACTCAGTTCATAATTTCTTTTCGGTTAGGAGGCGTGAGAGGTGGAGGTGCAGGGCTTGAAGAGTTAATCCAATGTTCTGCACTTATTGAGCATTACTTACTATAGTCGCTGTAAGAGTGAATGCAAAGCCATAGACTTGTATAATACTGAAACAAGCCTTTTGGCCAATATTTGCCATACCAATATATTCATTTAAATTGGTTCTGTTTGCCCACAACTTACCCTTTTCACCTTAATTCTAGATAATTGATTTACTTTTCCTAAGAGAAAAAAAAACTTGTAAAGTGGTGACAGCACACCCAAGCAATTTCTTCATTGCAAAGCAAAATTTTAAACTGTTATTGACACATTATGGATTTTTTAAAGAAAATGAAGGATAAAGAAACTGAAGTAAAAGCAATACACAAATTCCAGTCACAAAACAACAACAAAAAAATGAATAGCCAAAGGAAATAAGAAAAGGTAAAGTAACAGTTGCTCAAGGTTCAAGGGAATTACAAAATTAAATTTGGAATTTCAAGAAGAAAAAAAATCAGGATGGGAAAGGACTGTGATGTATGGCTTACAATGAACTCCCTGGTTGCTACAGCCAAATATATTATAGTTGCTTCACCTTTGACTTTTATTAACAGCCTAAGTAAACAAGAACTAGCTTTAAATATAAAAGCAGAAAGAAAGACAATTTAAAAACCACTCAAACATACATAATATTGTCCTGGATCTTAGTGGTTCACATTCATTCATGTTAATAGCTAGGAAACAGAATAACAGAGTTACTACTCTGGATCCTTTCAATGATTTCAAGTTCCCTGGCCCGTCATCTTATTTTTACTATGCATGTCCAGTCCATGTACACCTCCATCCCCCACAGGAAGGTCTCAAAGCCCTCTATTTCTTTCTGGACACCAGACTCAACCAGTTCCCCTCCACCACCACTCTCCTCTGTCTAGCAGAACTTGGCCTCACTCTTAATAATTTCTCCTTTGAAGAAAGTGGGAGATGCTGTTACGAATGAGGAGCAACTCTGATGGGCAGAAGGGTGCAAAGTCCCCCCCCCCCTTGGGGAAATCGCAAATCGCTATTATTTCGGGTCTGATACCCAAGAAATGAGAGAGATACACAGCATGTCAGTAATGAGAGAGAGACAACGCAGGGATACACAAAGATGGAATGTCTCCTATTGACAAAGAGAGATTACTGCTATTGTCTCTTGAAGAAGGAATTGTGAATTGAGTACTGTTCTATTCATTGAAACCCCTCGGGGGCAACCAGAATGGTCTGGTTGAGGGATTGCATCATCCCAACCTGACTGACATCTGAGACCCCGTGAGTGGGGATAAAAGTAGGGTCTGGGGAACACCCCTCAGACGCACCAGGAGAGACGTTACAAGACCGGTGGGGGCTTGTGTGTGTGTGTCCACCCTTGCCTGGGTGACAAGTCCTCCACGGAACGGTCTAGCTAAAGGACGGAGACGGATCAAGATCATAAAAGGAAAGTCGGCAAGTTAATAGCTGTTATTCTCTCTCTCTTTCTCTCTCCACCAATTGCAACACCACGAACAACAATGACTGCAGCCTGCATGAACTGAACTGAACTTTATATTTCCATCGGATAGTTCATTATCCCCTAGACAATGATAGAGCTTATTTCTTATTGATTATTATTATACCCGCACTTTTAGGTTTAGTATTGATGACATATATTATCTGTATATTTGCATTGATATTATTTTTGTGTATTTTTACTAATAAAAAAGGTTAAAAATAGTATCATCAGACTTCAACGGATACTCCTATCTTTGCTGGTAAGACACCCAGTTATGGGGTTCGTAACAATGCCAAGCAAAAGGTATAGCCATGGGCACCTGCATGGGCCCCAGCTATGCCTGTTTGTCGACAATGTGGAACAGTCTGTGTTCCAAGTCTACACTGATGGCTACCACAACCCCCCTCTCCCCCCCCCCATTTCCTACACATCAAGAATTGCATTGGTGCTGCTTTGTGCACCCATGCAGAGCTCATCAACTTCATCAACTTCGTCTCCAACTTCCACCCTGCTCTCAAATTTGCCTGCTCCATTTCTAATACCTTCCTCCCCTTTCTTGATCTCTGTCTATCTTGGAGACAGCTTATCTACTGACATCTATTACAAACCATGGACCCTCATAGCTACCTGGACCATACTTCTCATCTTGTAAACTTGTAAAAACGCCATCCCCTTCTCTCAATTCCTCCGTCTCCGCCGCATCTGCTCTCAGGATGAGGCTTTTCATTCCAGAACTAAGGAAATGTCCTACTCCTTCAAAGAAATGGAAGTCCCTTCTTCCACTGTCAATACTGCCATTAACCGCCATCTCTTCCATTTCACGCACGTCTGCTCTCACCCCATCTTCCTGCCAACATACTAGGGATAGAGTTCCTCTTGCCCTCACCTACCACCCCGCCAACCTCCACATCCAGCACATAATTCTCCGCAACTTCTGCCATCTCCAGTAAGATCCCACCACCAAGTGCACTCCCCCCCCCCCACACACACACATTCTACTTTCTGCAGGGATTGCTCCCTACATGAGTGACCCCTTGTCCATTCATCCCTCCCCACTGATCTCCCTCCTGGCACCTATCCTTGCAAACAGAACAAGTGCTACACCTGCCCATACACCCTCTCCCTCACTACCATTCAGGGACCCAAACAGTCCTCCAGGTGAAGCGATACTTCACCTGCGAGTCTGTGTCCGGTGCTCCAGGTGTTCTCCTGCATAACTGATGAGACACGGTGCAGATTGGCAGACCACTTCGCCGAGTATCTACCGCCAGAAAAAGTGGGATCCCCCAGTGGCCACCCATTTTAATTCCACTTCCCGTTCTCATTCCATGTCTATCCATGGCCCCCTCTACTGTCACAATGAGGCCACACTCAGGTTGAAGGAACAACAGCTTAAATTCCATCTGGGTAGCCTCCAACCTGATGGCATGAACATTGATTTTTCAGACTTCCAGTAATGCCCCCACCTGTCCTTCACCATTCCCCATCCTCCTGTCCCTCTCTCACCTCATCTCCTTGCCTGCCCATCACATTCCTCTGGTACTCCACCCCCTTCTTTCTTCCATGGCCTTCTGTCCTCTATTAGCTTCTCCCTTCTCCAGCCTTGCATCTCTTTCACCAACTTCCCAGCTCTTTAATTCATCCTTCCCCCTTCCTGTTCCACCTATCACCTTGTGTTTCTCTCTCCCCAACCTTTTAGCTCTACTCATCTTTTTTTCCCTTCTAGTCCTGCTGAAGTGTCTCAGCTCAAAACATCGACTATATTCTTTTCCACAGATCCTGCCTGGACTAATTAGATTTTCCCAGTATTTTGCTTTCGTTGTTTGGATCTCCAGCATCTGAAGACTTTCTCTTTGTGACTGGATCACTACTCAGATTAGCATTCATTATCATGCCATTGGAGTGCCAAAGCCTTTGTGATTCCAGTATTTTAAAAAAAGGGCAATACAGTCCAGAACATTTAATCTTAGTGACAGGTAATGGAATACCCCCCCTAAAATGCAAAAGAAATTCAAGACGAAAAGCATAGCGCAAATCAAATCACCTAGCTTTTAAAATGACATGATCAGGCTTTTTACTGAATTCTTTCAATAACAATGTGTAGGTAAAAAAAAAATAGAAAATCTGAATTTTTGAATTTTGAAGTTATCTTCCTTTAGACATTGATCAATAGATTCACAGCCATAGGATGAACAGAGTCAAGGCAACAGAATAGATAACAAGTTAGATTCATAATAGAGGCTGAAGAGAGTAACTCATCAGATATCTTTGAAGAGATGAGAGAGAAGATGTAATTTAAAGAAACAGAAATTTTCTCGGAAATCATCACTAAATCAGAAGTGGAAACTAAGAACATTTTAGTACAAGAATAACATCACAAATTTCTTGACATTTTTGAAGTAAATTAGGGAAGCAGACACATACACAAATCACTGAAGCGGCAGAGTGGGTAAATATAGCCATGATGCAATATTCAAACAGACCACTGATCAGTTCTGGGCTCAACATCACAAGGATATAGATCCATTGATTCATTGGGACAGATTGCTCGAACTCCACTAAACAATAGATTCTGGTTAATTGGGCCACCAGTTAATTTGTGCAGCAGCTTACTTAGAACAGCTCTTAAAGAACCGTAGTCTTCGATGTCTTAGTCTGACATCTCATCTTTTTTCCCCCAGTCCTAATGAAGGATCTTGGCCCAAAACATTGATTATTTACTCTTTACCATAGATGCTGCCTGCCAACTTCCTCTAGCATTTTGTGCATGTTGTTTGGATTTCCGGCATGACTGATTTTTACAAGGGATGTCTTCAGATTCTAAGCCTGTGCCCTCTGGTTGTAGACATCCTTATTATAGGAAACATCTTATAAATATCCACTATCCAGGCCTTTCAATAATCAAAAGTTATCAATGAGGACCCCTCACCAGTGAGTACAGGCCCAGTCATCAAATGCTCCTCATACATTCACTTTCATTCCTGGGATCATTCCTGTGAACCTCCCCAACCCTCTCCAATATCAGCACATTTTCTTAGATAAGGGGCCCAAAACTGTTCTCAATTCTTCGAGTGTGATCTGACCAATGCCTTATAAAGCCTCAGAGTTAGTTCCTTGCTTTTATATTTTAGTCTTCTCAAAAAAAAGCTACTATATCAACATTATGAAGCCGAAGGAAAATTTTGAGATAGTCTTCAAGTGACTGATTGCTGGTGATTCAAAGATCGTTAACATAAAAAATGTCTGCATCTACTCTATTAAACCTTTTCTAGTTATTAAAGAGTGTAGAACTATGATCCCAAGTGCCTATTAATAAACCCAATCGAAATTTAGTCTCAAAGTGTGAGAGAAGTTGCACATTCAAATCAAAGATCAGAGAGACAAGACTCAATTGACAGTGCATAAACACGGGGGGGGGGGGGGGGGGGGGAGGGAGTGGAAATCTCTGGCTGATTATGAATGATTGAAGCTGAATATTTATTGACTGAAAACAATTAAGCCATTAACTATCTGGCACAATCTATAACAAATGTAACAAATAATTTTGACAACCTGCCCAAACTCTGTTTAACAGAACATTAAAAACATTACATTTCCTGCAAAACGTATTTATTAATTTGGCACATTTTATTAATTTGCCTTCTAATTTTGCAATTATTTGGCATAACCACACACACACAAAAAAGATTTGTATCACAGCAGTGGAGCTATAGAAACCAGAAGAAAATTTACCCAACCCATATACTTCTGGGGGTACAGTTTTAAAGTGCTTGGAAGTAGGTACAGAGATGTCAGGGGCAAGACTTCTTTATAAGGGTGGTGAGTGTGTGGAGTGGGCTGCAGGTGACAGCGGTGAACGCGGATACGATATGGTCTTTTAAGGGACTCCTGGACAGGTACATGGAGCTTAGAAAGATAGAGGGCTATGGGTAAGCCTAAGTAATTTTTAAAATTAGTACATGTTTGGCACAACATCATGGGCCGAAGGGCCTGTATTGTGCTGTAGGTTTTTCTATGAATATAAATTTTCAAAAATTTGAGCACCAATACTATCTCAAATCCTCTTCAACTGCTTATTTGTAATCCAAACTACTTTTCTTTTACTGCCACACAATTACTGGATTTGGAACTTTATCTCAAAGTATTTTCCCACAAAAATAATAACTACAATCACATCTGAATGTGAGCTCCAATAAGAAAAAATGCCATCCATAATTTAAATAAAATGATAAGAGTAAATCATGCCCTCTTTCAGCAGGTTCTTTGGAACAGGTTCTTGAACTTATAGCTTTTCAACATTTCAAAACTACAGATCACTGAAAACCAAAACTGAGTTAGAAAATTATACACGTTAAAACCTCCCTCCAGGCACATCATCTTATGTTATGAAGGGATTATCAATGACATGTATTCTGTTTCAATTATACCACATTGAGCCACACACAAAATTTCTTAACTATTTAGTTACACGTCATTCCCACTGAATATCCAAATACCCAACAAGAAAAAAACCCGGAATGAATAACTGACAGGAACAATTTGATCTTTTTCTTGTTCTCTGAGGCATAAACTACTTGGCTCAACCATCAGGCTTATGAATCAAATGGGATAACTTCACTCAACTTGCCATTATTGAAATGTTCCCACAACCAATAAGCTCACTTTCAAGAACTCATCTTGGTATTTACTTATTTATATTATAGCATCTTATTGCGTTTGCCTTCTGCACTCTGATTGAATGTCCTAGTTGAGTGGTGCTTCATTAATTCTGTTATAGTTAATATTCAGCAGATTTATTGAATATGTGCATGGTGACATATACACTTTGATAGTAAATTTACTTTGAACTTTAATTGAAAATAGCAACTCTCTTACAAGCATAACTTTATCAGAAAGGAGATTTTCTTCTGGATTAAAGGCTTCACCATTTACCTGAGAATGTTGGGATGAGAAAGACGATTCATTAATTGCACTTCCCGCAGCATGTTTGCTCTATTACTGATCATTTTGTTCATCTTCAGTGCCATCACTTGCCCCGAAGTTCTGTGACGCACCTGTAAAATTTCAGATAGCATAGAAAGTTGACATTAAACTATGTGTGGATTGGAGCAGCCTGAGTTTATCTGGCTTTGGGAGACATGGGCACAAGATGTTTTTGAAAATAAATTTTCCTCATTTCTATTGTGCCTTGGTACATCACAATACAATTCACAAAGAACAAATTAATTTGGAACTGCAGTTAACTTTAAGAGAACAACAAAATGAAGCCAACTGCATTGTGTGCAAAGGCACAAATCAGGTCTCAAAAGCAACAAATATGATACTGCCCATTTGTGATAGAAATAAGCATATTAACTGAGCTAGAATAAATTCTTGAAGCTAGGAAAAACAATGAACATTGAATTACAAAAGTGTCTCTCTTAACTACTAAAAATAAACTTGTGCTTGCCCTATCTGAAGATTTTTTCTCATTTAGTCCTTAGTTGCAACTGGAACCCACAATCTTGTAAAGCTTAAGAGCATAATCAATTGAGCTGCGTTAGTAGTTCCAAGTGCAAATTACATGGCTTTGAGAGTGAGTAAAGACATTAAAAAGCCGAAAACAATATGATGCTAGTTGTAGAACAACAACGAAAACCTTAAATAGGCAGCCCACAAAAAATGCAAATCAAAGATCACTCATTTCAGATTACCTGAATCCCAGTTTGCCAAGTACAGGTGAAAACAATGAAAGCTATAAACTTCCAATTCTTTAAGGCTATTGAAGAAATATCTGATTAAAGTGAGTACTAACATTGGATCAACACTCCACTAGACTCCAGGAAGAGACATGTTTGAACAACGAAGATGGATGACAACCGACTTGATAGAGGTATACAAGATAAAAGGCACAAATAGAGTCGACACCCAATATCTTTTTCCCAGGCTGGCAATGAAGAAATAACAAGCAAAATAGACAAAGTTAAGAGCCCATGGTATTACAGAAAATATACTATGGATATAGCATTGGCTGATTGGCAGGAGGCAAAGAGAGAGAATAAAGAGAGCCTCTTCTGGTTGGCTACCAATGACTAATTGTGTTCCAGGGATGTCTGTACTGTATTGGGATCGCCTCTTTTTAGTCAATATGTCAATGATTTAGATGATGAAATTGATTACTTTGTGGCCAAATTTTCAGATGGTACAAGGTTAGGTGCAGGGGTAGGTAGTTTTGAGGAAGTAGAGAGGCTACAAAAGGAATTACACAGATTAGGAGAATGGACAGAGCTGGCAGAAGGAATATTAATGTTGGGAAGTGTATTGTCATGTACTTTGTTAGAGGAAATAAAAATACAGAATATAAACAGAGAAAAGTCAAAAATCTGAGGTACAAAGGAACTTGGTAGAAGTCCTAATGCAGGATTCTCTAAAGGTTAATTTGCAGGTTGAGTCAGTGGTGAGCAGGGTAAAAACAATGCTAGTATCAATTGCCAGAGGACCGGAATATAAAAGCAAGAATGCAATGATGATGTTTTAAGATACTGGTGAGGCCTCACTTGGAGTATTGTGAACAGTTTTGGGCCCCACATCTAAGAAAGATGTATTGACATGGGAGAAGGTGCAAAATGATGTTTATGAAAATGATACCAGAATTGAAAGGCTTATCATAAATTTCAATGAGATCCCCCTCATTCTTCTGAATTCCAGTGAGTAGAGGCCCAGAGCATTTGATGGCTTTGGACCTCTATTCACTGGAATTCCGCAGAATGAGAGGGGAATCTCATTGAAATCTATCAAATGTTGAAAGGCCCCCAGTAGAATGGGTGTCGAGAAGATGTTTCCTATAGTGTGTGAAACTGCCAGAGGACAAAGCCTCAGAATAGAGGGACCTCCATTTAGAACAGAAATGAGGAAGAATTTCTTTAGCCAGAGAGTGATGAATCTGTGAAGTTTGATGCCATTGGCAACTGTGAAGGCCAAGAAATTGGATATATTTACACAGAAGTTGATAGATTTTTAATTAGTCAGGGCATGAAGGGAAGGCAGGAGATTAGGGCCGAGAGAAATGGATCTGCCACGATGAAATGGTGGAGCAGACTCAAAGCCAAATAACCTAATTCTGCTCCTAAATCTTATGGTTCAAAATGAGAGGACATACTTTTAAGGTGATTGGAAGCAAGTATAGGGAGATGTCAGAAGTAGTTTTTTTTAAACTACACATAGTGATAGGTACATGGAACACTGCTGGGAGTAGTAGTAGAGGCAGGTACATTCTGGATATTTGGGAGACTCAGAGAGCCACATATCTGAAAGAAAAATAGAAGGCTATGAGGGAAGGGTTACATTGATCTTGGAGCAGGTTAAAAGGCTGACACATCCTGGGCTCAAAGGCATTTACTGTTCTGTACCATTCTAAGTTATATGTTCAAAACAGCTCATTTAAAAATGTTTACACAGTTATATGGCTTCATCTGTTTTCACTGATTCATGGAACCACCATGAACTCCATCTTTGCAAGTATATAAATTTAAATCTATGGTTATAGATCTTTATACTAAAACAAAGCTAATTTTCTTTAAAAGGTAGCTTAAAGTACATTTGTGTACAAAACAGATGCAACGTTTAGGCATAAACACAGCAATCCTGTTTGTCGACTATTCCAGCAAAGTAGTTAACAGAAGTGGCACAAGTTATCTGCACATTTCAACACATTTACAATAAATCCCATAAAGACAGAAGAGTTAAAGCTCAAACGATGCAACTCAGATGTTTGTCACTTCACTATGGAGATTTGGTAAAGTCATATGATACATTTGTTAACAGTTCAAATGTGCATTCAAGTTTTCCAGAAACATCTGTACCAATCATATTACATACCATTATGAAGTTTGGAGTTTACTGAACAAGAAACAAGCTAATATGGTTCGAGTGATTATTAGTGGGATGTTTTGAATTATGCAATGAATTATGATTGAAGAATAGTGATTATAGATTCATTTTCAGGCCAATTTTTACAACTCCTACGTGCCCCTAAATTGTAATGGATAAGGAACAGAAAAACATCAATTCTTGAAAAAGGAACTACTAACAGATCTTTTGTTTAGGTTTACAGAAATGGTTAACACAAAAATATACATCAGCAAATTGTTTAAGGAAAACAATTAATTTCTGTCCCTTGATCTATTAAACAACTCCCACAGCATTTTAAGTTTGCAAGGTCAAGAGCTCTGTAAACCAAAGATTGCAATCTTCAAGCGAAAGGAACAAAACTAAACCATACACAACAATAGGGATCCAAGGAAATTTGGCTGTGTGGATTCTGAATTTGCTTGCCCCATAGAAGGCAGAGGGGTATTGAAGATTAAGTATATTCTGCCTGCAGGTCAGTGGAGTTCCAAGGGATCTGTTCTGGGAACCCTTCTCTGTTATTTCTATGAACGAGTTGGATGAGGAAGTAGAAAGGTGGTTTAGCAAGTTCACAGATAATACAAAGGTTGATGCAATTGTGGATAGTGTGAAAGGTTGTCGTAGGTTATGAGACATTGACAGGATGCAGAGCTGGGCTGCAAAGTGGCAGATGGAGCTCAAACTGAAAAACTAAAGTGATTCATGGGGGAAGGTGAATTTGAAGGCAGAATACGAGATTAATGGCAGAATTCTTAACAGTGTGAAGGAATAGAAGAATCTTGGGGTCCGCATCTATAGATCCCTCAGAGTTGCTGCACAAGTTGATAGGATTGTTAAGACGGTGTATTTTATGTTGGCAAGGTAATGCTACAGCTCTATAAAAACCTGGTTAGACCACAGTTGGAATGTTGTGTTCAGTTCTGGTCACCTCATTATAGGAAGGCTGTGGAAGCTTTAGAAGGTGCAAATGGATGCTGCCTGGATTAGAGAGCATGCCTTGTGAAGACAGGCTGAGCAAGCTAGGGCTTTTCTCTTTGGAGCGAAGGTAGACAAGTCATGCCTTAATAGAGTTGTACAAGATAAAAGACAATGGATCAAGTAGATAGTTAGAGACTTGTTCCCCAGGGTGGAAATGACTGATACAAAAGGCCATAATTTTAAGGTAATTCAAGCAAGGTAGAGGGGATGTCAGATGTACTTTTTTTTAAAAAAAAACAGTGGCAGGTACATGGAAAGCCCTGCCAGGGATGGTGGTAAAATTAGATACATTAAGGGCATTTTTTAAAAAAACTTTTTTGGGCACATGAATTATAGAAAAATGGAGGTCTATGTAGGAGAGAAGGCCTAAATTAGTTTTACATTAAGGTATAAGAATGACACAACATTGTGGGTGAAAGGGTTTGAAATGTACAGTGCTGTAGTGTTCAATGCTCCATGTATTAAAGCAATACTGGCTAGATCACAATACAAAGCAGAGGCAGGTAGCAAGTCAGAAAAACAAAGTGTACAAGAATTTCCTCAGTGAATTCACAATAAAAGTTTTAGTCATACATTTTAAATACAAATTGTATTGTTCCAAGTCAAATTTCCAAATTGTTTTGCCTTTAACAAAGCAAGACGTCATTTTACTTGAACAAAACATTGCACAGCAAACCACCAGTGAGCATACAAGTGCTCTTTGCATCACCTATTTTCTTTTAGTCAGCTCTGTAAAGTATTGTAGGGTTACAACAAAAAAATCAATAAAGCTCAGTTTGAAAATTCACATTACTGTCACAATATTTTTTTTTAAACTGAATAATCACATACTGACCTTGTAGACTTCAGAAAAAAATCCAGATCCAATTTTTTCACAGAAAAAGTCATCAAGCCTAGTAAGTCTGGAGACAGCACTACTTAAGGCTCTGTATGACGAAGGAAACACTGATGTTGATTGACCAATGGCACTACCATCCCTGCCGCCATCAAATTCTTCCAATCGCTCATGTCTTAATGGTAAAACTGCTATTGAATTTCTTTTATTTCGATCCATTCCAAAGAATTCAGCCGGTGTGACTTTCACATTTTAGCATCCAGATTCTTTACTTATTTGGACTCACACTGAAGAGAGAAAAAAAATTTAGTAATTCAAAGGTCTACAGTTTACTCTCACATAATAGTCAGAGCACAGTATTTAAGAGTTCTGGATGGCAATTCAAAAATTTAAACAAGGTCCTCCTATCTAAAACTGAGGGAACATTTCCCTTTGAGATTAGCAATGTGTGCATAAGGCATTGGCAATCAGTTTCCAAACAGTAGCCCTTTTCTCTAGTTATATTATAATTAAGCTCCATAGCCAAGTCAAATACAATTCTGAACATCGTTGCATTTTCTCAACAACTTAAGAAATCTCCCTACATTTCTAGCTCAAATATTTTTCACAATTGCAGCTGCAGATTCATTTTTCACTGAATATTTTTTTTTCTTTTTAAAAGCTACAAGTCTATAACTACTAATTCCACTAGAGCTGGTTCTGAGCTCCAACATTTCCCATTAGGAATAGCCAAGATATATCACTGCAAGAATTGTACATTTGGCAACCAGTGTGAAAGCAGCATAAACAGAGCCACGGGAGAATGTTCCTACTTTATCAGCAGCAGAGTGCTTTCCAATTCCGATAGAATATTATCACTAATCCAACCCACATACTTAAAAGCTAGGCTAGATCTGCCAACAATTAAGTCTTTGAAAGTATGACTAAAAAAACATTCGTGAGTTAAAGCAGTTTCAGTGAGATAAAAACTTTCAATTTCATGCTCAGTGTATTAATTAACAATTCCCAATCCAACACCTTGTCTTGTGGAAAACACTGAAGTTTCCCCGCCCCCACTAAACTACAAGTATAAATAACCAGAGAATACAGATTTAAGGTAAAAAAAACAATTTGAGAGGCACAAACTGGAAAGAAGCTGAGCTATTCAGCAACAAATGTTTCCCTAAAACTGACTTAAAATATATCTATCAGAAACTTAATTTAGCTGTCTTTATTCCATATCCACTAATACTCTTAACCAGTGCAAATTTCAAAACTTCAAATCAGTTCAGCATCCAATGACATTCCCTGTGTGCAAACAGACCAGTCTTAACATTGAGATTATGCCCGCTTGTTCAAAAATTCCTCAACTCCCTTGCAAAGGGAAAATGGAAGCTATTATCAATACCAATTATGAAAATTCTGGAATAATCCCTTCCATGGAATGAAATCTGCAACTTGTACTACTCTAGCATACATGCATCTTATAAACCAAATATGAATGGCACAAGAATGCTCTCCGCAATGGCCAAAAAGGCATTTTGGGGAAAGTAGGATTAGGGAGAGTGAGGAGATAACTGATCAGTTACAGGGAATTAGTCACTCTGAAGTTGCAGGAAGCAAGTAGCTGGGTGATTGTCAGGAGGGATAGAAATATAAATAGGCATTGAGAGCAGAGCACACCTGTGCCATTTCCCTCAAAAATAAGATTACTGCTTTGGATACTTTTGTGGGGGATGACCTCCCAGGGAATGCCACAACAACCAGGTTACAGGTACTGAGCATGGGTCTGTGGTGCAGAAGGGAAAGAGACAGAAGGGAGTGGTAGTGATAGGGGATTCAATAGTGAGGGGAACAGACAGGAGATTCTATGGACATAAATGTGACACCTGGATGGTATGTTGCCTCCCAAGTAACAGGGTCAGAGATATCTCAGATCGCATCCACAACATTTTGCAGAAGGAGGGAGAGCAGCTAGAGATGTCTTGGTACATATTGGTACCAATGACATAGGAAGGAAAAGCAGAGAGGTCCTGAAAAAGAGATTTTAGAGCTAGGTAGAAAGCTGAGAAGCAGGACCTCCAGGGTAGTAATTTCTGGATTGCTAATTTTGAAATTTACTACTTCAGCTAAATTACAATTTCTTCTATTTAAAATTGCTGTTTTTGTCACCAACAGATTTTTTAAAAATCCTGTCATTACCTTTCAGCTTGTCCATACGTACAAGCATTTGGTGTTTTACATTGGAGAAGAAACTTCACAACAGTACAGGCTTCCCCTGCTATCTGAAGGTACAGTTTTCCTATGAAACCGTTTGTAAGCCGAAGTGTCGTAAAGCGAAGAAGCAATTACCATTAACTTATATGGGAAAAATGTTTGAGTGTTCCCAGACCCAAAAAAATAACCTACCAAATCAAAGCAAATAACGCACAAAACCTGACGTAACACTAACATATTGTAAAAGCAGGAATATGATATGATAAATTTACACCTTATATAAAGTAGAAATATTGTAGGTATGGTGTAAGCTTATCAAACTTGGGAAGGCAGTGAGCCAAAATCAATTTGGCAAAAAAAAAAATCGGCGCATACGCACGTACACACATGCGCAAACAACTGCCTGCACAAGGCTTCACGGTCATTGTAGTCTTTCTTGGGGTAAACACACGTATAAAGCTGGTGTCTTTTTTTCGTAAAAGTGAAAATCCTCTTTGGTTAGCGAAAACAGGTACTAATGGAAGTCTTTCGTGACAGCAAGTTGTTGTAAAGTGAACATTCGAAAAGCAGGGGCCACCTGTACACGGACACAAAAAGGGCATTCTCCGCCAACCACCCCTCCCCCACCCACAACTGGATTGCTTGGAAACCTCAGTTAATTTTCTTCCCAATATCAATCTGCAACTAAACAGCAGCATTCACAAAACAAAATCTAAAATCAATGATTCACCCCTCAGAAATTTTCCTTACGGAAAAATTCTTCCCCATCATGATGTACAATAACCTACAGCAAGGATTAAGCACACAAGCTCACTTTGTACATCATGGCAACAACGTATCTAAGGCACTACAGTATCCTACTGCCTCCACATACAAGAATACAAGTAGGTCATTAATTCTTCCATCCAAGTCAGATACCTCAATAAGGAGATGAATATTGTATACTCCAATTGCATTTATTTGCAATGGTGTGATAAAAAAATATTAACACCATGACAATGCTCTACTTAAAATGCAACACTGCCTTACAAATTAAGTGGCACAGAGTAACAATCAGAGTCTTCAGAAAGCCAAGGTATTCACCTTCTTTAAAGTTCTCACATTTCATTGTTTTACAACATCGAATCACAGTGGATTCAAGTTGTATTTTTTGACACTGATCAACATAAAAACTTTCAAGCTGAAGTGAAAACAGATCTCTACAAAGTGATCAAACTTAATTCCAAATATAAAACAAAGTAATTGATTGCATTAGTATTCACTCCCTTCAAGTCAGTTTTTAGTAGATGCACCTTTGGCAGCAATTACAGCCTTTGAGTCTGTGTGGATAGGTGTCTATCAGCTACTCCATCAGGTTGCACGGGGATCATGAGTGAACAGCCTATTTCCAAGTCCAGCCACAAATTCTCAATTGGATTGAAGTGTGGACTCTGACTTGGCCATTCCAGGACATTAACTTTGTTGCTTTTAAGTCATTCCTATGTAGCTTTGGCTTTATGCTTGGGGTCACTGTCTGGCTGGAAAACAAATAATCTCCTAAGTCGCAGTTCTCTTGCACACTGTATCAGGTCTTCCACCAGGATTTCCCTATATTTTGCTGCATTCATTTTACCCTCTGCCCTTTACAAGCCTTTCAGACTGATAGCCAAAAAGCTCAATTTTGGTTTCATCAGACCATTGAACCTTCTTCCTGCTGACTTCAATCTCATATATGCCTTGCAGCAAACTCTAGCCGAGATTTCAAGTTAGTTTTTCTTCCCCATAACAGTGGCTTTCTCTTTGCCACTCTCCCATAAACCTGCCACCGGTGAAGCACCCAGGCAACAGTTGTTGTATGCATAGTCTTTCCCATCTCAACCACTGAAGCTTATCACACCTCCAGATTTGTCACAGGTCTCTTGGTGGCCTCCCTCACTAGTCCCCTTCTTGCATGGTCACTCAGTTTTTGAGGATGGCCTGCTCCAAGGAGATTTACAGCTGTGTCATATTCTTTCCATTTCTTGATGATTGACTTAACTGTACTCCAAGGGATATTCAGTGACTTAGAAATTTTCTTGTATCCATCTCATGACTTTCCAAAAACGTTTTCGCAGAGTTGCTTGGAGTGTTCCTTTGTCTTCATGGTGTAGTTTTTGCCAGGGTACTGACTCACCAACAGTTGTATTTCCCCCCCCCCCATTTGAAACACCTTGACTGCACACGGGTGCTCTCCATTTAACTAATTATGTGACTTCTAGAACCAATTGGCTGCACCAGTTTGATGAGTCATTAAAGGAGTCAATACATATGCAATAAGTTTGTCATTTTGTCATTAATTTAGATCACTTGTCGAGATCTGTTTTTACTTTGACATAAAGAATCTTTCTGTTGATCACTGCTAAAAAAAGCCAAATTAAGTCCACTGTGATTCAATGTTGTAAAACAATAAAATAAGAGATCATCCAATAGGGTGAATTCTTTTCATAGGCACTGTACATAATCCAACAACAGATTTAAGGAGTCAAATAGTTTATTGCTGTTCCCACACAAGGCAGAATAAATACAACACTGATTCATCTCATAACCTGAGACAATCTCACATAACAAAAGAGAAGAAACGGGTATTAAATGTGCTGTAAAGTGCAACCCGTTCATCATTGTGAAGAGCGAAAAGCAAAAATCTAAGAGCACCAGTGGCATGAATCTTGTAGGCAGCACAATAAGACAGGAATAAAGCGGAGTACTCAATCAGAAAGACATGATAGGAATCAATGTGGCCTCATGGAAAAGCCACATAATTAACATCTGTCATGGTCTCAATAAAAAAAAACATTAGAAATGACTAGCAAGATTTCTAGTATCTGATATCAAGATAATTAAAAATTAGTTTCACTTTGAGTTGTTAAGCTTTCAGGGTTTGTATGGATGCACTCTAAGTCTAAATTGTTCATTTTCAGATACTCCAACTCAATCTGAAAGCAATATTATCAAAAAGGAACAACAAAAATACTTTCCATGTTTTCTCACACCAACAAAAAAGTGTTGTAGCAGTTAAACTAACAATTCTGTTCCTGTTTGTCAACATAAACAACCATTGTCAGAGACACTGTTTTTCAAGATTCCCTACCTCAAAAATCATTTTGAATGGAAAATGAAACTAAAGCTACTTGGACTATAAAATGGAATACAAGTCAAAGAGCACAAGTCCAGAAGGGCTTCATTTAAATTGAATGAGCTACAAGTCCTTGTCTTACCCATTTACTTCGATAGTAAAATAAGTTAAACCAGGAATACTTTATAATACAAACATAAATAAAAGGCTTAATGGGGTGACTGAAGAACTCATCAAGAATGCCATTTTATATCCCAGTTAAATATCACATCTTTCATTAATTATTTGAGGAAATTTCATCTTAAAAGTAAATGAAGTCCCTCTTTAAAAACACAGAGCAGTGTTACAATAATTTCATATGCACTTCTTTCTGAAACTCAAATTTCCTCCTTGTCATCTTTCCTACTTCTGACAAACTTCTTGCTAAAAATGAGGTGCATAAAATGTATTAGCACTTATAAATTGCTTAAAATAACATGCATATTACAAATTACTAAATTATGCTCAATCCTTTCATTGCTTAGTTTATTATCCTAACTCACAAATTCAAGTTAAAGCTGTACAAGATAAAAATAGGCCTTTAGACTATTGCATCGATAAATCATGTCTGTCTTAACTAATCCTACTTGCCTGCACAAACCCCTCTATGCCTTACTCACTCAAGCACCTGACAAGATGCCTCAAATGTTACTGTTCCTATCTCCATCAACTCATCTGGTAGCTCAACCCAGATATCTAACTGATATTTTGAAATATCAGTTTGAAACCCTTTAAACTTCCTCCCTCTAAACTTATACATATGCCTTCTGATTTTAGACTCTCCTAGCATGGGAAAGAAACTATCACATTTAAGCTTCTTAATTTTAATGTTTTATCATGTCACCTCTCAGTGTCATCACTGCAGCATGGATAAGTGGGCAGAAAGGCCAGTTTCTGTGCTATATTACTTTGACTTGTCTTCCCATCCTTGTGAACCTTTACTGCATCCTCTTTGGCTTAATCATATCCTTCCTGTCGTATGGTAAGCAGAACTGCACACAATACTCAGACTAGCTCGACTAACACTTTCTACAGCAGTAATATGACATCCTGTAACTCTTATACTCCATGCCTCGGCCAAAGGAGGTGAGCACATTATGTGCTTTCGTCAACACCATCTACCCAATTTGCCACTTACAGGGAATTTGGAACTTGTATTTCCAAGTCAATTTTTCTGTCCAACAACACTCCCCAGGGCCCTGCCCTGGTTTAACTTACTAAAATACATCACTTTACACTAGTATAAGTAAAATTTCATCCAACATTCCTCAGCCCACTTTCTCAGTTGAACTATATCATGTTGCAAACTTAGACAACCTTTATCACTGTGACCTTACAAAAATTTTGGTATTAGCTGCAAATTTGCTGATCATTATCATTTCATTAACATACATGACAAACAAAGGACCCAGCACAGCAGTTGTCACAAGCCTCCAATCTTCTATGACCATTCTCTGTTTCCTACCACAAAGCCAATTTTGTATCCAATTTGCTTGGTCACACTGGAGCCGACAGACTAGGCAAGAAGGTTAGAACATCATGTGGCACCTTCTCAACAGACTTACTAAAGGCAACAGCTTCTGTCCTGGTCTTATCAATGTTCTTAATTACCGCTTCAAATCAGCATTATTCTTCCCAGTGGAGGTCAATTATTCTTTATACATATCAATCAACATTAATATAGCAACAAAATTATGAAAAATCATACTGTTTCACAGAAAATCTGGGAAAAACAAGCAGAGAAGCAATTTTAGTTGGTTAAATAGTTGGGTCTTCTAATAAAAAATACAGGGCAATGTCAAAGTGGTGGGAGGAATTCCATTTTATATTGTCTTGTCAGATGAAGATGAAACCTTTAATGATGCTGCAGAACACAAGCTGAAGCTGGAGGAGTACAAGCAGTCTCTTGCCATTCAATAAGATGATGGCTTAACTTTTACTTCAGAAGCACCTTACCACAGTATGTGCATATTGTTTATAATATCAAAGAATCATTTGCACTACCTTGGGTATATCATGGGTCTCTTGGCTAAAGAACTCCAAGAATTCACTCTGCTCAAATTGAATCAACTTCTCATCTCAGTCTTAAATGTCCAATCTCCAAATTTGAAGAA
Organism: Hypanus sabinus; assembly: GCF_030144855.1. Taxonomy (NCBI): domain Eukaryota; kingdom Metazoa; phylum Chordata; class Chondrichthyes; order Myliobatiformes; family Dasyatidae; genus Hypanus; species Hypanus sabinus. The sequence goes on along the minus strand of NC_082716.1, from coordinate 38,530,580 downwards.
ATAGATGTTCGGAGTAAAAATGACTGTCAATACAGTGTCCCCACATCCACCCTTCAATACTAATTAGAATGTCATTTCAATGTGATGACTTGTCCTAAAAGCAATACAAGACTGATCTAAAACAAGAGAAAATCTGCAGATGCTGGAAATCCAAGCAACATACGCAAAACGCTGAAGGAACTCAGCGGGCCAGGCAGTATCTATGGAAAAGAGTACAGTCGACATTTAGAGCTGAGACCCTTCAACAGAACTGGAGAAAAAAAACAGGAATCAGAAGTTTAGAAGTGGTGGGAGGGGAAGGAGAAACACAAAGTGATAGGTGAAATCAGGAGGGGGAGAGGGGAAGGAAAGATCTGGGAAGGTGATTGGTGAAAGAGACACAGGGCTGGAGAAAGGAGAACCTGATAGGAGAAAACAGAAGGCCATGGAAGAATGAAAAAGGGGGAGGAGCACCAGAAGGTGATGGGCAGACAAGGAAATAAGGTATAGGGGGAAATGGGGTGGGGAATGGTGGGGGGGCAAGAACCCACTACCAGAAGTTCAAGAAATCGGTTCATGCTACCCAGAGGTTGGAGGCTACCCAGATGAAATACAAGGTGTTACTCCTCCAACCTGCATCGTGACAGTAGAAGAGACCATGGACTGGCATGTCAGAATGGGAATGGGACTGGGAAGTGGAATTAAAATTGGTAGCCACTGGGAAATCCCACTTTTTCTGACAAGAGTATAGGTGCTCGACAAAGCAGTCTCCTAATCTGCATCGGGTCTCACTGATATACAGAAGACTGAACCAGTAACAGTAGATGACCCCAACAGACTCCCAGGTGAAGTGTCACCTCACCTGGAAGGATTGTTTGGGGCCCTGAATAGTAGTGAAGGAGGTGGCTATAGGGACAGGTGTAGCACTTGTTCCGCTTGCAAGGATAAGTGCCAGGAGGGAGATCAATGGGGAAGGACAAATGGACAAGGGAGTCACTCGTCTAGGGAGTGATCCCTGCAGAAAGCAGGGGAGAGAGAATGTGCTTGGTGGTGGGAACTGTAACATTATCTGGGCTTCCACTCACCAAAGACAGTGCCTGATCCAATGTGCCTTTAGTTTCAGCAACAGCTCTGACAAGCAATTCACAGCTTTTATTTATCCATCTTTTCTCTCAGATGTCCACATTACTTTACAGCCAGATCCTCAGCATCCATGCTTTTGGCATGCCACCCTAGCCTCTCCCAAACAGAGAGCTTTCCTAAGACCGATGCATCTCTGCAACTTAAAGCCAACATGTTCTTTTCTCAGTTACCCAATTCTTAAGTTTGTTCTCCCACAGATACTGCCCGATCTGCTACTTCCTATTTTTTTTGTTATTAGCCAAAACTGGTTGGTAAACAAGAGAGCAGCTTGACAAACATTATTCAGTCGAGACTAATTAAGCTGTGCATACCTAACAACAGATATTAATTATACTAAAGCAAGAGTGAGGAACGAGTAGAAAACACTACACTGTGACAACACAGGTAGGTAGGGTGATGAAAATGGTGCTAGGGACACTGAACTTCAGCAAGGTATTGAGTACAAGAGTTGGGACATATAATTACAGCTGAAAAACACATTGTTGACACTACACTTAGAGGTACTGTCTGCAGTTCTGGTCACCTAGCTGCTATAGAGAAACGTCATTAAGCTGGAAAAGGTGCAGGTTCTACTCATTTGGAGGTTACAGAGATTCAGTATGGCACCAAAAGACACAAATTTCTCTAGATGTACAGTGGAGAGTATTCAGACTGGTCACAGCACAACATTTCAAGAAGCTATGGAGGTTTACAGATACAGCCAGCTCTTATCACCATCATCCGCAGATTTTCTCTTGCTTGCAATTCCACCAGCATCAAGGTCTTGAAGAGGTGGTGTTTCAAACCCGTGGCATACATCATCATTTCACCATCTTGAATGTCCTCTTTTTATTACAATCGGACAGGTGGTATGGGAGCCTGAAGATTCAGTCAGTGATTCAGGAACAGCTTCTTCTCCTCTACCATCAGATTTCTGAATGGTCTAAGAACATTACTTCATTATTACCTCTTTTTGCGCTATTTCTGTAGTTATTATAATTTTATAAATTTGCACTGTATTGCTCCACAGAACAACATTTCATTCTATTTGTCAACAATAATAACCCTGATCCTGAGTAATCAAAGTATGTTGGAAGTTATACAAAAGTATATTAAAGAACAAAGAACTTCATTCAGAGAAAACTATCAATATTGCAGTGTGAGAACAAATTGCAACACCTGGGTCTTCTAAGTATGTTCTTCCACAATTTAATACAAACTGTACTTAATTTCAATTAACTTGTTTAAATCCCAATTTCCAATAAATGAATATTGTCTTTTAATTCTACCTTTATTTATCTACAAGAAATTATAAGCAAATTTGAGAAATTTATATTATAGTGGGTGCCTCTTCCCAAGAAGACTCTTAAAGCAATATTTTTACAACTGTCCATTGCACTGTCCTGGTGGTCAATAATCCTTCAGGCACAAAGCTGAACTGCATGAGCTTCCTTTGCAGTTTTAGAACTTAACTTGTTAAAGAAAAGTGTACTTCTCTGGCCTGAAACAGAAGCACCATTGGCTGTTAACATTCATTATTCACTTACAACTCTTTGCAAAATGGAACAAAATTAACCACTTTAACCTACAGGAAGACTAATAAAAGATCCGAACAAACACCTACTGACAAGAAATTCTGGCCAAAATCAGACATAGATCACAGGAAATCCTCTTAATAGAAGATTCTTTCAGAAAATATCAGCAGAGAACCCATTAATTTGATTAGATTTGAAAAAAAACTATTTTTGTTTTCAAATTGCACACATTAAAAATATTCAAATGTATTACCACATTATGACAAAAATTAAATGGGACAAAAAAGCTGCATTAAGCAGCAGCTTGCATGGACACAGTACCGAAAAGAGCTTCTTTTGCAATTTCAGAACAGTACCTTTCAATCCATGTCTTACCTTCACCTGGCAGGAGAGGAGGCTGTAGATATTGTGGGAATAGGAAATGGAATTAAAATGGCTGGCCATAGAGATCTTGGCTTTTGCCCACCTTCCAGCTGCACTAGCCCCTTTCCAGTTCACCTGCCACTCAAACCAGTGCACTGACAATGCCAAAGCCTCACTCCTACACTCAGTCCTGTCCCACTTAGGAAACAATGCCTCCAACATCAGGATGTTCTTCATCGCCTTCAGCTTGACATTTAACATGATCATCCCTCAGAAGTTGGTGGGTAAACTCCTAGTTAGAACTCAATGCCCCTCTCTGTAACTGGATCAATCCGAATCAGAACTACCCACATGCAGACTACAGCACCTATCAAAATCCTGATAAGAGATGGCTGGCTGCAAAGGGATCTAATAAGACTCTTAAATTACATAAAACTTTGCAAGCAGTAATCATAAAAGATCACATACAAACAATGGCATTAGTGAAGAAACCCTGCATCAAGAGACAAAAAATGAGATATTCTGCAGATGAGGGAAATCCAAAGCAACAGACACAAAATGCTGGAGGAACTCAACAAGACAGGCAGCATCAATGGAAACGAATAAACATTTGATGTTTTGGACCAAGGCCCTTCTTTGGGACTGGAAAGGGGGAAGATGGCAGAATAAAAGGTTGAGTGAGGCAGAGAGAGAGCTAGAAGGTGATGGACAAAGCCAGGTGGGTAGGAAGGCAAAGATGACAACTTAATGAAGTTTGAGAGGATGTTGTGCCCTCAGAATACTAAAAAAAATGCAATAAGAGAATTGAGAGCAGAGACTAACCACACTTTAGCTAGTAAGAGAGAATCAGAAAGAAAACATATATTGTAAGTTCTCAACCTCTTGACCAATAAGGAGGACAGAAAAAGGCAGATGATAATGATTTTGCATAGCATATGCCCCCTTTATGGAAAGAAGAGATCAAAAGGAGAATTGTAAAAAAAAATAAATAGGCTAAATATTTATTTTTACCCAGACAGCATTGAAAACTAGAAATTACTGTCATAGGGATTAGTGGGAACTGATTTTACAGAAGAATTTTAAGAAGCTAGATAAACATGAGGGAATAATGGAAGATTGTTTTCAAGGGATTAGATGGGAAGAACAGGATCAAATGGCCCAAGCATGCTGTATATAAAAGCATGTCTCAGCCCACTATGTCAACTGTTTATTAACTTCCATAGATGCTGCCGGACCTGCTGAGTTTCTCCAGCATTTTGTTCCTCTGGATTTCTGTCCCTGCAGAATCTTGTGAGTATCCAAAACTTGTCTTGCAATTCTATAGATTCAATAATTAAGCAGTACTATGAATATAGTAAGTGTTTGAGCTGATGATTCACTGTAACAACTTGATTTAATGGGTGTGGGTTCAATGATGGCTCAAAGGTTAATTCACTGCACAGTATGAAGAGATACTGAATAAGTAGTCCCAAGTTCAAGTTTTTCCTCAGATAGGGTGGCTTTAGGAATCTCTCAACAGCCAACAATATTCCTATATCAGTTTATGTGAGAATCATGCAACACAAGTAGCAGCCTTTAGCTAACAGTACTGCTTAAAGAAACCTTTTCAATTATTTATTTGCAAATGCATGTCCAAAATCCTTTTGATAATCACTTCCAAGCAGTTTTCAGGCAGCACACCTTACATCACATTGGCCCCAACTATGCAGGCTTTAGCCAACTGTTCCCTTGAAACCGTTGGTGTTCAGCTATTCAAACTGAAGTCTAAAAGCAGAAGTTCAGGTCTCACTGACACATTCAGGCAGGGAGATGAATCTTGTTCACTATCCTGCTGGACACCACCCATAGCGAACTGTAGCACACCAATAGGCCCAATTGGTCATCTAGTCTGTGCCAACCTGCTTTTCTGTCTAGTTCCCTCTATCCACACCCAGACATAGTCCTCCATAAACCCCACTCATCCATATACCTATCTAAACTGCTCTTAAATGTTGCAACTGAACCCACATTCACCACTTTGCTGGCAGCTCATCTACACTTGCACAAGATTCAAAGAAGATCCGCCTCAGATTCCTCATAAATATTTCACATTTCACCATAAAGCTCTGACCTCAGTTGAAAAAGCTTACCCATCTATACCCCTCAATTTTATATACTTCTATATGATCTCATTCTCCTAGGCTGCATGGAATAATGTCCTAACCTATTTGTTCTTTTCCAACAACTCAGGTCCTCAAACCTAGCAACATTCTTGTACATTTTCTTTGCACTCTTTCAAGCTTACCAATATCTTTCCCTAAAGGTAGGTGATCAGAATACTACAAATTCAGCCTTGTCAATATCTTGTACAAGTTCATCCTTGCTCCTACACTCATATGAAATCCAAAGTATTTATGAAGACCAAAGTTGTAAAGGCAGTCAGTATTCAGATCTGGCACAGGATCCGAAACTTAATTGAATTCCATGGAATATATGCAAGTAAATTTTTAGTAAATAACATGCTTCCAAATATTTCTAAGTGCTTTTGAGTTTATTTTTTATCTTCAGTTCCACTGTACAAGTTTTTAAATGCCTTTTGAAGTCCAAAATGCTTAAATTGTTAATTCATACAAAGCTTGCATTTAAAACAAAGCTCTGCCCCCAGTACTGTCACCTATCAGAATTGCAGAACAGACTCAATGGGCCAAATGGCCCAATTCTGCTCCTACTGTATGTCTTATATTTCAGGGACAGAGTCTCTGCAAAACACTTTTTATGGCTGGCTAATGTCCAGACTTTGCCATACAAAGGGCAGAGGTACAAGTAATTTCAGCTGTAAATTGAGACCACAAACAACAGTGCCAGGTTAGGACTTGCTGCATTCAATTATTCTGATCATTCCAATAACATTTAACACTCCATTTTAAAATTTATTCATAGGAATAAGTAGGGCAGGGGTTTGTCAAAGGGAGAAGTGCAGTATTACTAAAAATGCCAGCAGCTGAAGTTTCTAGAGTTGGTTAGAGAAGTTCCAGTAATAGTACCACTACTTACATTTTAATATAAATGTCATTGCCCGACACTTATGTCTTACAAGTTACGGCATTCATTGGTTTGTTTCAGATGCTACTGAAAGTAGGGATTGGTTGCTTTATTATCCGTGCAGTAGCGAATGGAAACTGACAGGGCAATTTATTGAATACTGCAGAACCATCAGCAAGCATCCCCATTTATGTAAAAGACCAGTTCGTTAATATGCAGCTGAAACTGCTAAGATCTATGATACTCTAGGTACACCTGGGGCTGGGATACCAGGGCAGCACGGTAACGTAGTGGTTAGTACAACACTTTACAGTACAGGAGACCTGGGTTCAATTCCTGCCCCAGCCTTTAAGGCGTATGTACGTTCTCCCCATGACCACATGAATTTCCTCCAGGTGCTCCAGTTTGTCTCCAGTCCAAAGACATAGTACCAATAAAGAACGTTGTAAATTGTCCTGTGATGAGAGAGTTGCTGGGCAGCATGGCTTGAAGGGACAGAAGATTATTCCATGCTGTATCTCAATAAATAAACTACCCAACAACTACACTATTTCCCTTTGTGCTGAGATGCTGGCACAGTTCTACTAGTAGATAGATAGATACTTTATTCATCCCCAAGGGGAAATTCAACATTTTTCCAGTGTCTTAATTCTCAGAGTTCTGCAGAAGAACACTCAGTGCTGGTCTAGCTTGTTATCTACAAAGGAAGAGAACGTGAAATTATTAAGAAAGTAAACAGTACAAAAGGTCCTAAGCACATCTCTGCTACAAGGACTGACAGATAGCCACCCCAGAATTAATCTAGAAACAAACTGATGTGGCTCAAATCTGAAGAATTTCATGTCGGCTGCAGTGCACGCAGTATTATTTAACCATGACTAACAATCAAAGAAAGTGCCATTGCATATGGAAAATTATCACAAGAGGGCACCCTTTATAGAAGTGTTTCCAAATGCTATATGCAATTGTCATAAACACTTATTCCTCTCAAACATATTGAGGCAATGGAAAAATGCAACAGTCAAAAGACATAAAACAATGTCCAAAGTTCTTAAAAATGTTACACAGTCAAGGCCGAAAGTCATGACATATTGCTTGTTAATTGGTTAATGAAAGTTATTCCTTCATGTATATGACTGCAAAACAGTATAAAAAGGAGAGCACATCACAAGTGTGCAGGGAAATCAGAAGAGGAATAGGCTGATGGGAGTGTTTTTCAGTGATCTTGAATGAACCACTTAGATCGACTGACCTTCTCCTTGGTGATAAAACCAAAAGAAACACTACCTGGAATAACAAATAACAAATTTACTCATAATGATGGCCATTATGTGTGACTTCAAAATATATAATTGGGAATTACACACCACACCTCTGTACTTTACGTAGTACTTTCTGGAACATCCTTTTATATTCTATAACCTGTAGAACAATTTGTATGAATTTCAGCAAGGATATCTTTTCAGTAAACTAATAGCACCAGCACCCAACAACCACCAGTGAGTTCCAAAGAAACAACTTTTAAGTTGAATCCAGATACCATGTAATATGGAAGACTGTACTGGAATTGCAAAGAACTTGTTGAGTCTTGAATGGACAACAATTTTAACTAATTTCTGACCTAAATTTGGGATAGGCACACTAATAAAGACCATATCAAACTTTTAAAAAGCCAACCTTAAAACCTATCATGAAACAAATGGCCTAGGTTATATTGATATTTTAATTTCATTGCATTACTCTATAATGTTACATGCAATGTACCCTGATTGCACACCTCAATAAAACATGGACAAATTTCCTGCCACCGTATTAGCACCACTATTATTAAATAGGTTGAAAGTTCTATTTCCTCTGATAAACCACATCCAAGTGTCAAAAGAGCTTAAAAAATCTCACTCAAAAATTTAAGCATAATCTGTCACACGAAGAATTTTTTCTATGCAAATATTATTCATGACTTCACAGAAACGATCAAAAACGTGTTAAGACAACATGTAGTGCTCATAAATCACATTAAAAACATATCAAGTGTAGAAAGATATTATCTTAAAGCCCTTAAGCTAGACAAAATAAAATTCTGTTCAACGTTTCGTTGTGCGCCAAACAAGTGACAAGTTATAATCTTCACCGATCGAAGAAAACCTTTAAATGGAAATTTGGTTTTAGGAAAAAGGGGTCCTAGAAAACAGCTATTTGATTAAATGAACTCGCTAAAATCTCAATTACTACATGCCATAATGGGTCTTCGAAATTGTAATTTTTGTTCGGCAAGTTAGTTGATACATTTCCTGTTTTAAGTGCTGCAACTCGCAGTCATTGTAAACAAACACCGTACTCCTTGAGGTGGAGCTGGCTGGCTCTCAACTCAGGAGACCGAGAAAACTCAGATCAACATTAACACCACCATTCCAACCCAGTCCTAATGCAAATAGGAAACGAGTCACGCCCCTACTCCACCAGTGTTTTACTGCGTTGGTCCACGTTAATCGACTGGAGTGTGCGGCCCGGTCCAACAATCGGCCACGTTCCCAGGTTCCACACAGTGCATTAAAGAATTGACTCCCTCTCAACCAATGCCAGTGACAAGCAGCCCAGCCTGACTCACCGCCTCCCGTTTAACTGAGCAGCCGAACTCGCACTTACAGAGTGCTCAGACGTCCTGGCCGTTACCCAGCTCCTTTTGTCGCCCAGCTGCACAACTACGTTGGTCCTGGTGGTGCAACGGAACGATGCTAGAGACTGACAGCGGGTTTCCGCCACTCAGCAGCCGAGTGGGCGGGATTACTCGGAACCACGTGACGGGGAGCGGCGAACCCGACCGCCGCCGTTTGCGTCTGCGCATGCTTGTTGCTGCCGGCTCTAACTATGGAAACACCCGCCTAGACGCGGAGGGGCTTTCCTTTACGAATGGTAAACTTGACATAAGCCAGAGATTTACTAAGAGGTCACCTCTTTCACCCCGATGTATGGGTGACTTGTCTTCGTTCCACTTAAGTTTTAAAATTCTCACCCTTTAGTTTCAATTCCTCCAAGGGTCTAAATTCCCCTTTGCCAACTCAGTTACCCGCTGATTCCGGGATCTTACTCATGTGTAAAGTTAATGAATTCTTCAACTGCACGGATGCCCGAATCTCGAGAATATTCTCCTTGAATTGTTATGCCTCTACCTTGTTTCCTTCGAACCAGTCTCTTCCTCCGCGCTTTTGGCCAGCTGCCCTAGAGTATCTTGGCAACATTACTGAGGTGTATTTATACTTTAAAAATGTAAACAAATTGGTATTCAGGTAATATCTATATTAAAGACATTTTACAGAAGATTTTCCCTGCCATAATTTCAGACAATTTCACACAAAGTAGTCGGCTGTGTACAAAATTGAAGCTCAAACGAAACAGAACCCTTGCTTAAACACTAAATATTTTGCTACCCGCCTACCCGACACGACAAAAACTATCAAGCTCTGCAAACGTCCACTTCGCCCAACGCGGAGAACAGCCACCCATGAATCTATGTGGCTATTTTTAAAACTTTTTCGTCGAAACCTACCGATAAGCAGGTTTGTTTATAAAGAGCCGCCAAACCTGGTCCAATCCTACATGGACAAACACTACAATTTCTACAACACTACAAACGCACAGATTCAACTCCCCCCTCCCCCCCCCCCGGCTCGACAATACTGTATAGCCAAACTCCACGGAAAATTTAACCAGAGGAACCGCAATGTTTAGGGTAGACTCACCGTCACCATCTTCAGGGCAACGAGAGACAAGCAACAAATTCTGACTTGGGCGAACCGTTTCGCCCAACGTAAAGGAACTTATAACCAAAGTAAAGGAACATTCCTTTTTGCTTTGCAAGTTAAAACCCATTGCTGCTTCTTTGCCATTTGTCAGCTTCCATTTCTAAAAATTTTCTTCGCCCTTGACTTCTTTTTCAACCTCTTCTGCTTCTCTCGTGTATATATTTATATTACAAGAAGCTTGGTTGCGAAGATTAACTTAACTATTGCTTCGTTCTTTATTTTTTTTTCTGTGGGAAAATATCTCCCATCTCTCCAGAAACATTTTATAAAATATTAAACCAGATTTAGATTGTCTTTCTTTCTCTGTCTGTCTCTTCCTTTGTTTCATATATCAGTAATTAACATGTTTACATTTTCATTTGCCAAGTAAACTTAAGTGAGAAAATTGAAAACTTGCTGTTTCATTCAAAGTTTTTTTTTGAAATATTAGCCAAAATATGTTTTTGAAATTTTGGAGTATTATTTAAAATTCATTTTATACAATGTTGGTGTTCTTTATTAGACCAGATCTATTACCCATCCCTTATTCTCCTTCAGAAGTGATGGCTAGCTACCTTTATTTTAGCCAGAGGATAGTGAATCTGTGGAATTCATTGCCACAGACAGCTCTAGAGGCCTGGGTATTGGGTGATAGATCCTTGACTAGTAAGGGCACCAAAGGTTACAGGGACAATCAATGAGCCATGATCAAATGATGTCATGGGCTCAATGGGCCAAATAGCCTAATTCTGTTCCAATGTCTTATGACCTGTCAAACATATTAATGTAGTTTATAGTCATTTTATGCTGTAGTAATACTCATAGACTTATTAATCATCATAGGACGTAGGTATCATTGGCAGTTCTATCTGTAAGGAGTTTGCATATTCTCCCCATGACCGCATAAATTTCCTCCAACTGACCATAAGTTATAGGAGCAGAATTAGACCATTTGACTCATTGAGTCTGCTCTACCTTTTCATCTTGGCTGATCCATTAACCTTTCAGGCTCAATCTCCTGCCTTCTCCCCATAAGCCTTCATGCCCTGGCTAACTAAATTTGTGTGAATTTTCTCCCACAGTCTAAAGATGTACCAGTTGGTAGGTTAATTGGTCATTGTAAATTGTCCCATGATTAGGCTATGGTTAAATCAGGGGTTGCTGGGTGGTGTGGCTCGAAGGTCCAGAAGGACCTAATCCATGCTCTATCTCAATAAATAAATAAAAATAAATTGCAGCATTGAATATTAATCTTTAATTGTCCTTCACAAGATAATGATAACCCACCCTCTTAAATTATTGCAGACCTGTGGTAAAGGTACATCCACAGTGTTCTTACAGTAATGCAGAGCTCCAGAATTTGGAACCAATAAAAATAAAGGACTGTCTAAATATACAGGAGTGAAGCTTGCATATAATGATATCATAAGTCCCAAGTGTTCTCCCATGGTGCCCACGAAACCTATAGGATGTCTGTCATGCCTGCATTCATGCACCATTAAAGGCACTCTGCCTTGTCTTCTTGCCTGCCTGTACTCACAATGCTACCTGTACCAGGCGTCCTGCAAACTTGTTTCTGCCCCATGAAGTTGCATGAAGCCCTAAATTTGTGAAATTAGCTTTCCAGTCAAGATTATTTAGTGTCATTTCCAGTACACAATTGTAAAGGAGAATGAAATAATTGTTTCTCCAGATCTAATGCAGCAAAAAAAAAGAACAGTAAGATAAAGAACACAGTAATTAAAAATGCAATAAATATAAATACTTAAGGTGACATATACATAGCTTGATTACATGTCCATAAAGTGATGCTAGGCATGAAGTGTCTGTACATAGGTGATTGACAGGAAATGATGAAGTAGTGGTGGAGGGGTAGGTTAGTGGGTTGAGGTGTTGATCAACTTTACTGTTTGGAGAAAGTCATTGTTTCTGAGTCTGGTGGTTCTGGCTTGGATGCTACATAGCCTCACACTTTGAAATGGTACATAGAAGAGAGAAGGGGCTTGTCCCAAGGGACAACCCCTTCGGTCCACAATGTTGTGCTGAAGTAATTAACCAATGAATCCTAATTAGTTTCTTTTCCCCACACATTGACCACATCACTCCCTTCTTGCATTGTCAAGTATCTATCTAAGTGTCTCTTAAATGCTCCTGTGCTATTTGCCTCTACCACTCCTATTAATGCACTGCAGCCTCCAACCATTCTGTGTACTTCCTGAGCAGGCTAAAGAAATTTGGTATATCTTTATTGACCCTTACCCATTTTTACCAAGGCAGCATATAAAAAACATTCTGTCTGGATGCATAAAAACTTGATATGGCAACATGACCACAAGAAACTGCAAAGAGTTGAGGATACACCACAGCACTTCACTTCACTTCAACATTTTGTGTGTTCTTCCCCTCTGTGGACTCTTAGCTACACTTCTTGCAGCTTCAGGAAAGCAGCTAGTATAGTCAAAGACTCAACCCGTCCTGGACGTTCCCTCTTCTCCCCTCTCCCATAGGGCAGAAGATTCAAAAGCTCCAAAGCACATACAACCAGCTCAAGGACTGCTTCTATCACACTGTTATTAGACTCTTGAATCAGCCTCTTGTATGATAAAATGGATTCTTGACCTCACAATCTACATTGTTATGATTTTGCACCTTATTGTTTGCAAATATTGCAATTTCTCTGCAGCTGTTTTACTTTATTCTGCATTGTTATTGTTTGATCTGTATGAATGGTATGCCTAACAAGCTTATCACTGCATCTTGATAAATGTGACAATAATAAACCAATATAATTTGCCTAGCATAATTCCTTTCTCCTTTCCCCTTTCACCTTAAAAACATGCCCTCTTGTACAAGATATTTCAATCCTGGGAAAAACATACTGGCTATCTATCAATCCCTCGCATAATTTTATAAACTTAAATCCATCCCTTCACACTCATTGCTCTACAGAAAACAGCCCCAGCTTTTACAACTTCTCCCCATTGCACGTCTTCTAAAGCATGCTGGTAAACCTCCTCTGTATCCTCTCCAAAGCCTCTATATCCTTCCTATAATGAGGAGACCAAAACTAGATGCCATTTCTAAACGTGACTTAACCAAAGTTTTACAAAGCTGCAACAGAACTTTCTGGCTCTTGAACTCAGTGCCACAACTAACAAAGGTAAGCATGCCATGTTCTTCTGTCAATCTATGTGGCCAATTTTAACGAGCCATGTACCTGGACCTCAAGATCCCACTGTAAAGGATTCTATCATGAACTGTGTACTCTCCCTTTATGTTGGATCTCCTAAAGAGCAATGCAGTACCTCATTCTTGTCCAGAGTAAACACCATAAGCCACTCAGCCCATACCTGTAACAGATTTCTATCCCAATGTACCTTTTGACTATCTTCTATTCAATCCACAATGCCACCAATATTTCTGTTGTCTTCAAATTTACTCACCTCCCCCATATTGTCATGCAATATGAGGTCCCAGTACAGATCCCTGTGGAACACCATTAGTCACAGACCTACATACATGATATTGTCTTTGGAGAGAGTCCAGAAGTTAGAGGATGATTCCAAGAATGAGTGGGTTAACATATATGAGGAGCATTTAGCAGCTTTGAGGCTGTACTCACTGGAATTTAGAAGAATGCAGGGGGATTTTATTGAAACCTATTGAATGTTATAAGGACTAGATAGAGTGGATGTGGAGAGGATGTTTCCTGTGGTGGGGGCATACAGAACTAGTGGGCGCAGCCTCAAAATTGAGGGGTGACCTTTTAGAACAGAGGTAAGGAAGAATTTTTCAAGCAAACAGTAGTAAATCTATGGAATGCTCTGCCACAGGCAGCTGTTAAGGCCAAGTCCATGGGTATATTTAAGGTAGATGTTGAGAGTTTTCTGATCAGTCATGGCGTCAAAGAATGTGGCGAAAAGGCAGGTGTATGGGGTTGAATGGGATCAGTGATGATAGAATGGAGGAGCAGACTTGATGGGCTGACTAGCCTAATTCTGCTCCTATGTCTTAAGGTCTTATGCAAAATAAAGCCCACCTTTACATGGGTAAGCCAATTTTGTTTCCAATCAACAATGTCACTGTGAATCCCATGATTTCTAATTTTCTGATGAGCCTATCAACATGGGATCTTGTCGAATGCTTTACTAAAATCTATTTATACAACATCCACTGCTCTACCTTCAAACACCTTCATTGCCTCCTCAAGTAACTCAATCTGATTAGTCAGGCACAACCTGCAGAGGCATCAAGACTATGAGACTAGGACACAGTATGCAACTTGCTTCAGAGCTTCCAAAAAGCCCTAGAGGTCTCTGATTTTTAAATGGACCATTCAAATTAAAATGCTTCCTCCAGATAACTCAAAAAGGAGCTCAAGGATCTGTGAACAAAATGGAGAAGAACCCAGTGGACAAATTGGTAAGAATATTGGTATGTATCCCTTCCAAGCTAACTAAAATTATCAATATCAGATTATGCATGATTTTGTGTTTCTCATGAACAGCCCTCAAAAGTGATTTGCATTGTAATTCTCGCTCTCTTTGTGAAAAGTTAGACACTGCTCTTCAGGGCAGCAGATGTTGTTGGTTTAGATCGATTTTTCAGAGGATCTTTGGCAAGTTGATGTAGTGCAATTGTGGATGGTACAGAGTTTGTTGTGATGTTAGTAATGAATTGACAAGACAACACAGGGTCCCAATCAAGCAGAGTTTTTGGTTGCAGTTATCAAAATACTTGTTCATATTCATAACAGCATGGTGGAAAAGTTTTGAAGGAAATTGAGCCACTTTCAACACAACATTTTGACTTTGACCTGTTCTCATTGAAACTGTTCATATGAATGATATGGTTAAGCTTTGAGTGATGTTAATCCTGCTAATTATCAAAGGAAGGTGTTTAGACTCTTTCTTGCACCCATGGCATGAATGATGCTGTGTATTATCAACATGCTGCATGATAAGATCGTCTGGTGGGATCATTTTTTAAACAAGTGCTTACATGTAGATCTGTACCTCCTTACAAATGGAAAGAGGATGGAAAATTCAGAAAATAGATGACTGTAAGTGTCCCACACAACTGAGTTGTAACATAGGCATCAGCAAAGAACTATGATTGAAAAATGGCTATATTTTTTCCATATAAAAAGTACACATAGTCAAGGGAAAAAAATCAATTTTACTTAAATAGATTGTAACAACATTATCTGAATTTCCCATCTATTGCTATTTACTTCTGTTTATCCATATTTTGTATGTTTCCACACTATTGCAAATGCATTCCTTTGCTTTTCCAGTACCGGAGAGAATATTACAATTGCTGTTAGTCTGTAGCTGAACAAAAATCCAGTATAGTTCCTTTGTCTTGGGTAAACCATTGTTTATAAATAATATTCTTTGCTTTCGTGGAAGCTATCTACAAAAATCTGAAAAAGATGTAGGAAAGAAATACTTTCCATGAAATGTAACAGTAAGTTCGAGTTCAAAGGATGGCAGGAAAATCAAGCGCTGGCATCAAATTGTAATTTTGCTTTGCGTTAAATAGGTTACAAGATCATAGATGTAGATCTCCAGGAGCAGCTGCTGATTAATTTTCAAGCCTTTCTTTATTATTTCTAGTGAAGTATATTTGGGATTTTCAGGGAATAGCTTGTAATTGGCATTACTCTGTGACATATCTGGAAGTTCAACTATATGTTAAAGAAACTTTAAAAATGAATGAAGTTTTTCATTTTTCTGCTTATCTTTCCATTCAATAATTATTTTGCCATTTTTCTGTGAATGTAACAATGTAGCATATTCTTAATCTGCACTGCCAAACCTGCCCCATGAATAGTTCAGGAGCAAATTTTCAGCTTCTTTGTAGGGAGACATACCCCAGTTTTTTTTTTGACCATTGCACTGTCGTTGTGTTTGTACAGTGCTTGAATAAAGATGGCTGCTGTAAGCCAGTTTTGCTGACCTTAGCCAGACAAAATCAGCAAGTGGGGCAACACTCTACAGCTCCTAGAGTGGGAACATGGCAAGATCACGATGTGAGTGGAACCAAATATGTAATCAGATGTGGGTTCAGGATTGTAGACTGGAGTGTAGTAGTAAGCAGTCCAGTTGTACAAATAAAGAGCAATGTGAAAAGGGCCAGAAGCAGGGACACATATCTGTGTGGATGGAAGGTGGATGGGAATGGGGCAAGACGTGTGGACAGAATGTAGTTAGCAAAGCAGCCAAGTGTGTGGATGGAATGTGTTACAATGGGATTGAGCTACAGATGGAACGAGGCTGGGAATGGAGCTAGTGGTACAGACTGAACAAAGCTGGTTGTGGGACCAGATATGTAGATGTAAGGTGGTTGATGGGCTTTTGGATGGAATTTTGTTAAGAAAGTGGTCAGGTGTACAGAAACCTGAATGGGGCAGGGGGGTGGGCCGCACGTTTGGTTGGAATGTGGCCCAGAAGGGAAAGAAACAATGTGTGCAGCCCAATAGGCAGAATCAGTCTGGTGCTGGTTCAGGAGATAGGAAGACACGTGGGAGCATGGCCAGGAGATGGGATGTGTGTGCCCAAAGTGCAACAAGGTCAGGGATGAAGAACTAGTTTATGGAGCATGACCAGCAATATGGGCAGGTGTGCCTGGGGATGAGTAAAAGGAAGGAGTCTATATGAAAGTTAAGTCAGAGAATTGGAGAGGTTGAGGGGGAATACTCAGCAACGGGGATAGAGAATCTGAGGGAATAGGAGTGACAAAAGGCTGCAAGAACGAGGCAATGAACAAGTGCACTTGTGTTATTGATTCAAAGAGAGATACGGCACAGAAACAGGCCCCTCAGCCACCACATCCATGCTGACCATCTACAGCTCAATTAGAAGAATCTTCATTAATCCTGCCCACAATCTCTTTAACACCTCATAGATTCTACCACTCACCGACACTCCTGGGACAATTTACAATGAGTGATTAACCCACAATCTCAGAACTTTGGGATGTGGGAGGAAGCCAGAGGTACAAAGGAAATCCATGCAGACACAGGGAGAATATAAAACTCCTCAGCAGAGATCAAAATGAATCGAGTGCCCGGTGCTGTGAGGCAGTGGCTATACCACGAGCGTGTGTGTGTTTATCAGAAAAAAAGATGGACACAGTGCATGCATGTCAAGTAGTACCAATGGTTGTACTTGCAGTTTTAGACCCCTTACATAATGAAGAATTTGCTAACACTTGATACAGTTCAGAAAAGACTCACCAGGCTAGTTTGTGAAACAACAGATTTTTCTTATAATGAATTAATAAAAAGTTAGACCATATTTTTTGACATTTAGGTTTAATTTTAGTGTTCTCTGACAAACCCAGCTGCATGTTCATTTTGGTTTACCATGCCTAATATCAATCTCAAAAGGCATGTTTCAGTCACTTATTTTATACCAACAGTCATTAGTTCAATGTTTATTAAATAAGCCCCCTTTAGATTGTACACTATAGACACATCTATGGAATTCCAGTTTTTACCTGGTTCTCCTATGTGGTGGGAATGTCAGTGAATTCAGAAATGTTAAGCACTGTTTGGTTTCTTGTTTTCACTTTGTTTGCTTAACTTTATGTTGTGGCCTTTTGCAACCTAAATACAATATTTTTCTTGCTTGACTGCATCTTGAGGCTGCACCTACATACCCCATTGTAAGGATTTTACTTACTTTTTGGAAGTGAGTTTTGATGTGCTTCAGAACACTATGTTGCAATACCATACAATCTGTTTCACTTGTAAATCCTGAATTATCTTACTTTCCAATTCCACTACTTGAGTAATGTTCAATGCATTTTCAAAGAACAGATTAATCTCTGATGACAACCCAACACTATGTCAGATTGTAGCTTGTTCTCCAGCATCTGTGAGGGTGCAGTGTATTTTAATCTTGTGTTAACTCTCAGTCTGGCCACATACTCAGCCAATATTTTGTTGGGTTTTCTTAACTGTGAAACCAATTTAAATCTTTGCAGAATATCAATTTACCATGAAATAAAATGATTCTTCAACAATTCCTTTAACTCTTAAACATCTGATCAATGGGTCTGTTTATTTTCTTATTTGGATTCTACAGCCTCAGAAGGATTCTTATTAAAGTATCATGAATTCCTTCTAATCAGAGCAGTGACTTTTTGGGGACAACTCTTAGAGAATAAAAGTAAATTGAGAAAATAGCCAGATTCTCTTTGTTTAATTGGGACACAGTGCTGCTTAATTGGTACAGGAGACTGTTGCCAAACAGTTTCTAACTAGCATCAGTCACATGCACACCATGTGGCCATTGGATACTACACCATGCTTAGAGGAAATAGTTGTTAAATAGCATCACTTGCATGTATTTGTATTGAAAAAGCAGTGGTCTTAGTCATTGACAGTTGGCAAATAATAAGACAATTCAGAATTGCTTGCTTACTCCAGTTTCAAGCATTCAAGCTTAGAGATGCCAGAAACAGCCGGAGGTGAAAATGAAATTTTTTTCAACAACTTTAACAACTGAGGAAAAACAAAAAATTTGAAGGTATCAACAATCATCTTGAATGTTACAATGAAAATGAAGATTTGGATGATGCAATCATTGAAAGCGTTGTTTGAAGGCAGTCCTTTATCTATGCTAGGTGTTTGCCCTGATTTAGTTCATTTACAGTCAATCACACGAACACAGCAGCATACGCTGGATGAATTCCTCCACCAAAAACTATTAAGAACTAATACACAGTTTTATAGTACTGTAGTAGCTTTGGTTATGTTCTAATTTGTTCTGTATTTCATTTAAATACATAATTCATTACTCAGTTAAACAGTAGTTTGTCTTTTTTTATACTTTTAAAAATCTATTTCCATGAAACTTTGGCTAATTGGGGCAAAATATAATGGTCCTGATATGTCCCATTTAACTGGAATCCACCAGATATATAGAAGTTCCCATAACACTGTCTATGTAGACTAATGTTAATTTCCAACATCAACATCATTTGCAGCAAGGAAATTTCACAATGTACCTTCTGTATCTATGGCTGAGAGCCAATTGCTGCAATCAAGTCATTTTACTTTTTTTTTCTTATGTTACAGTTGTTTTTGGGAAAAAATAGATTTCTCCAATCATACATGACTTATACAGCTATACATTTCATTAACAATTTTCCCCATTGCCAATACGAGAGGTGAATGATAAGTTCATGACCCAAGGTAGAAGGAGATGAGTTATACAGCTCTCGTTACATGCGCATGCAATTCAACTCTTTGAGTGAAAATGCAGAAAGTTTGAAGTTAATAACTCATCACCCCATGCTGTGGACCACTTCTGGAGGTCCAAGACGCCAACTTCTACAAAGAAGGGATCAGTATGCTCCACGACCACTGGACTAAGTGAGAAATGTAGGAAAAATAGATGTGCTAGGTTTTCTACAATTGACTCCTTCTACCTTAGGCCATTAACTTATCAATCACCCCTCGTAAGTGCTTTCTTAACAAAAGGTACAGACTGAGTTTTATCCTCTTGGTCTTTTTATTTATTGCTTGTAAGATTGCTGAGCTAGCCTTTGTCTGCCAAACCCAATCCTAGAAAACAAAATGACGTTCACTGGAGGTCTGGCAGTAACAGCAAAATAACTTCCATTGCATCCTGACCTCGGAGGAGAAGATGCAGGAGTAGAATGACATACAAAGGAATCTTGCCATTTACCAGTCCTAAGAAATGTGATCCTAAATGTGAGATCTGCTTTTTCTGATGAATGGACAAAAAAGTAATAATCACCTGAAAGATATCTCATTGGAATATTCAGCAAGTATGCATTTCTGAGAGGTGGTCCAATACTTTTCAAAAGATAGCGACACTGTGGAAAATTCAGACCTGGTAAATGCAATGGAGTTTAAGCAGTGCCCTTGAATGTCCTTTTAGTAGAAAGAGAGGTGGAGGGGCAGGTAGTGTTGAGGGAACAGAGAGCCAGGCTCCACGTCTTCATTCTAACAACTTTCTACAGGAACATCATCAGAAGGTTCCTGTCTGGTTGCAACATTGTGTGATACAGGAGCTACATGGCATTGGACCACAAGATCCATGGAGGATAGTAAAAGCCACTGAGAGCATCACCAGAGTCTGTCTCCCTCCTTTGAGGCCCTCTATTGGTCAGGGTTGAACATAGACGTTGCATCAATAAGTAAGCCAGGGCAGTACGATGTGGAAAGCAAGCTGTTGCCCATGCAGCAGGCTCCCCCTCTCCACACTGCTGATGAATCCAAAGGAACAACAGAGACTGATACTGTTTGGCTCCAGCATCGTTGAAGGACATGGAACCTTAGGGACTCCAGCTCTGGATTTTTCCCTGGGGTTTACTGCCAAAGTATTCCCCATGAGTGGGTATAGCCACAAGGAAGTAGAGATTTGAGATCAGAGTTTTCCTTCTAGATGAGCTGCCAACCATGGCTTATGAGCTCCAGCTGCCTGAAGTGGCCAGTAACCACTTTTACCCATTCTTCTGTTCCTAGAAACAGTTCCGCCAGGCTTAGTAGCTGGACCTGGTTACCCCGCACCCCCCCCCCACCAATTTGTGCCATTTACCGGGAGCATTGTAGACAAAGGTCCCAAAGAATTGGTGAAGGTCCCTGCCATCCATCCCACAATCTCTTTGAGCCACTATCATTAGGAATGAGGAACAGGAGGTACAGAAGTATCAGAACTATGAATGCCAGACTGAGGAACAGCTTCTTCCCTCAGGCTGTAAGACTATTGAATACCCTGCCACGACTGACACCCCGTTAGTCGGAAAGTGATCTATTTACTCTTTACTGTTTCCCAATGCTGTGCACACTTCATACATTTTGATTTATATCTGAAATCAGAAACAGAGTCATCTATAGGCCCTTTGGCCCACAATGTTGTGTAACTTACTCTAAAAGCTGCCGAGAATTACCCTTCTGCATAGCCCTTTATTTTGGTAACCTTCATGTACCTATCTAAGAGTCCCTATTGTATCTGCCTCCACCACCATCATCGGCAGTGCTTTCCACTCACCCACCACTCTGTATATGAAAATCTCACTCTGACATCCCTCTTGTACCTTACTTCCAAGCACCTTAAAACTATGCTACCTCATGTTAGCCTTTTCAGCCCTGGGAAAAAGCCTCTGGCTATGCACATGATCAATGCCTCTCATCATCTGATATACCTCTATCAGGTATACTCATCTTCTGTCGCTCCAAAGAGAAAAGGCCAAGTTTACTCAATCTATTCTCATAAGGCAACAATCCAGGCAACATCCTTGTAAATCCTAGTTTAACTTTCTGATGCTTGCTTACAATTTTTATATAATCACCTGTATACATGTAATTGCTCAGTAAGTTTTCCAGTAATAGTACAGCTAATTCTGTATTTTTCAAGCTATTCCATTTTTCTGAAGGTGTGACTCCACTTGAATCCAGCTATTGTTATCAATTAATTGTTGAACTTGTTACTTATCTCTAGTCTGAGTCTAAGACAACTATGACTTCTCGTATCTCTTTGTTTGTTCTTTGTTCAGGTTTATACCTCGTTCTTGACTTCAAATATGATGGCAGAATATAGTATTAATGTTAAAACTCTTGGCAGTGTGGAGGATCAGAGGGATCTTGGGGTCTGAGTGCATAGAACGCTCAAAGCAGCTGCACAGGTTGACTCTGTGGTAAGAAGATGTATTGACCTTCATCAATCGTGGGATTGAGTTTAAGAGCCCAGAGGTAATGTCGCAGCTGTATAGGACCCTGGTCAGACCCCACTTGGAGTACTGTGCTCAGTTCTGGTCACCTCACTACAAGAAGGATGTGGAAGCCATAGAAAGGGTGCAGAGGAGATTTATAAGGATGTTGCCTGGATTTGGGAGCATGCCTTATGAGAATAGGTTGAGTGAACTCGGCCTTTTCTCCATGGAGCGATGGAGGATGAGAGGTGACCTGATAGAGGTGTATAAGATAATGAGAGGCATTGATCGTGTGGATAGTCAGAGGCTTTTTCCCAGGGCTGAAATGGTTGCCACAAGAGGACACAGGTTTAAGGTGCTGGGGAGTAAGTACAGAGGAGAAGTCGGGGTAAGTTTTTTCTCAGAGAGTGGTGAGTGCGTGGAATGGGTTGCCGGCAACTGTGGTGGAGACAGATACGATAGGGTCTTTTAAGAGACTTTTGGATAGGTACATGGAGCTCAGAAAAATAGAGGACTATAGGTAAGCCTAGTAATTTCTAGGGTAGGGACATGTTTGGCACAATTTTGTGGGCCAAAGGGCCCGTATTGTGCTGTAGGTTTTTCAATGTTTCTAAAGAACCTCAAGGTCAATATCACCAGATCCAGCATGCCTCACAAGACTATTCTCAGCTCCCCAATTTATTCCTTATATACTCATGGCTAGAGTCTGGTTAATTTATTTTTGTAACAATTGGTTTATATACTATGTGTGATATATATTTTTATGAGTGGACCGTGGTCTGGAGGAACATTGTTTTGTTTGGTTGTATACAGTATATATTACAGTCAGTTGATAATAAACGTGAACTTGAAATTCAATTTGTAGAAGAATTTAGACAGATTCGGAGAATGGGCAAAAAAGGAGGAGTAGTTTAGGAGAGACTATGATGCCTAATGGCAATCCCTTTGCTTGCATTTCAGAAACAGCTTACATGGTGACTTTGGTTCTTTGTGGGAATGGGACCCGCTCTTGGGGTCTCACAACCAACGTTCCCTCTAATTTTTAGTAGTCAGTGCGGACAAAAATCTCATGTTGTGCGAATATTTTTCCTGTGACTAAAGTATTTGCGCACTGAATACACACATGGCACAGTTTATGTAGGTTTACAAAATATTTGACATAAAATTGTACAGAATAACAAAATAACATACATATTTAAGTCACAGTTATTTTTTTCTCTCTCCTGTCTTTGGCATTTACCCATTCTTTGTAAACTCTATCTAGACTAACAATAAGTATAATTATTAATTACTACATTATTTTAGGTAACTAACCTTTTGTGCGCACATTAATTTCCTTTGTGCGCTGGTTGAAAAACGTGTGTGTGCGCGCACACATGCACAGTTTAGAGGGAACATAGCTCACAACTGGCCATTATTTGTTATGCCAAGGACGCGGCCTCAAAGATTAGCTCACCTTGGAGTTTCGGGATGTCATGGCTCTGGAAGCAGGCGGACTTGAGGTCAGTGCCTCTGCAGGAAATTGTGTTGAGGGAGATAGAAGATCTTTGGCTGTGTGCCCTGAGTTCTTTGGGCACAGAGCTCAAAAAAAGCAGCACAATGGACTTTTACCATCATAAATCAGCAAGTCGTTTGTTTTGTCTCCCCTCTCACTGTGAAACGGAGACACCTCTTTTTCCCGTATTAGAGAGACTGTGTTATGTCGAATACCAGGTGAACAAGTAGTCTATGGAGTACTGCAAGTCTGTGTCTTTATTGATGCTTTGCTTCACACCTGAGTGCTCGGTGGGGTGGGGGGGGGGGGGTAGATGCTTTTTTTTGCTGGTGGAGATTGCTGTTTTGCTGCTGCTTACATTGGGGGGGCTGGGGGGGCTTTGGGATTTTAACATTTAACTAATTCATTCTCTGGGGCACTTCTCTGTTTTTGCAGATGGTTACGAAGAAGTATTTCAGGATGTATATAGTATACATTTCTCTGACATTGAATGTACTTTTGAAACCTTTGAAGTGGCAGACCGAATACAGTGTGGGAAGTGGATGCTTATGCATCTGGTAGAAGGAATAAATGCATGGACTATTTTCTAGACCATGAGTAAATTCTGAAATCAGAGGTATAAAGGAACCTGGGAGCCCTAGTGCAGGAATCCCTAAAGGTTAACTTGCAAGTTGAGTCAGTGGTGAGGACTCAATGTTAGCATTCATTTTTGAGAGAATTAGAATGTAAAAGCAAGGCTGTAATCTGAGATTGACGAGAATTATCCGGGGAGTGAAAGGGTTAACATATGAGGAGGTCAGTCTTCTGTGGTGACTCTTTTAAAGGCAAATCTATACAGTATTACAAAAGATTGCTTCAAAAGTAGAATACAACCCACAGGAAACATGACATTGAAGAATGCACAATGCCGAGAGGTGGGTTCTTCTAATAGACAATGACTGTTTAATTGTTAATATTGCCATATTTCATATTGTAATATATTGCAATATTTAGCAGAGTTCTTTTCCTTTTTAGTGCTTTGTTATTGATTAAAAGATTTGTGGGTTTCAGTTTTATGTTTTTTTAACAATTTGTCATGCAGACAAGGAGGGAAGGCTGGGTTTGGATACTTATTTGAGATACATCTTCCAAGTTTCAGTGTCCTGTATTAAGTAAATAGAAAAAAATAATTAACTATGTCATTACGCAAACACAAGGAAATCTGCAGATGCTGCAAATTCAAGCAACACACAAAACGCTGGTAGAACACAGCAGGCCAGGCAGCATCCATAGGAAGAAGTACAGTCGACGTTTCTGGCCGAAACGAAGAGTCTCAGCCCGAAACGTTGACTGTACTTCTGCTTATGGATGCTGCCTGGCCTGTTGCATTCCACCAGCATTTTGTGTGTGTAACTATGTCATTATCAAGGATTGAATATGCAGATACATATTCTCCATTCTACTCCAAAGGCCACTGAATTACTTTATGAAATACTTTAACTGTATCAGAATTAATCTCTCAGCTGAAAATCTTCCACTATTGTGTCAGAGTTTTTCTGGTTATGATGTCTCATCTATGAGGAGTCTTTCAGGCTTGAAGAACATTGCCTGCTCATCCTTCAATTGAAGATGGGATAGTAAGCAAATATATTGGAGAGGTAAAGAAGAAAAATGATTGAGTTAAAGCTAACTCATTGAAATATAACAGCATCTTATGTTTTCTACTTTCATTTGGTCACCACTACATTTTTGATTAAATGAATACTTGGCAAATAAATAAAAACACAAAATGCTGGCAGAACTCAGGAGGCCAGACAGCATCTATGGGAGGAGGTAGTGATGAAGTTTTGGGCCTCGCATTGTATAGATGCATTGTTCTAACCTCTGGTTAATAATCTATTTTTTAAAAATTTTGAAATGAAACTGAAGAAGGGTTAGTTTCATAATATTGTGATGATTGATTTATCAATGCAACAATTTTATGTGTTCCCTTGTTCTGAAATTTCAGAATTGAATTTCAGTGGTCACTTTCATTGTCAGAGGATTCATGAAATATCTGTTTAGGTAATAGAGTATCTCTCATTCAATATGAAACTCACAGTGGGAAGGATGGGAATCCTAGTTCCCCTAATGTAAATTGTGACAATACGCAATACACAAACACTTCCGCTGATCAGATTATTTTCTGTTCATTTAGATTTCTCAATGGGGAAATCTCACAAATGATGTAAAATGGGGATTGTAGCTGCCATTTCACAATGGATCTTAATTATTTCCACATTTAAGTTGGTCAGCTTTACCACAACTCTGAGAATATAATGTGCACTTAACAGTAAGAAAATTCTACAGTAGTTCATTCGACATCTTCGTTATGTGCCATGTTATATGACATGGGTGATCATGACCATGATTGCTCTTGGTAAAATTTTCTACAGAAATAGTTTGCCATTGCCTACTTCTGACCAGTATCTTTACAAGATGGGTGACCCCAGCCATTATTGATACACTTCAGGGATTGTCTGCCTGGTCAGTGGTCACAAAACCAGGACTTGTGATAAGACCATAAGACAATATGCACCTACTGCTCTCACAACCATCTCCCACCTGCTCCCATGGCTTCACGTGACCCTGAATTTGGAGGGGGTTGGGGGGCTGGTGGTTAAGTAGGTGCTACACCTTGCCCAAGGATAACCTGCAGGCTAGCAGAGGGAAGGAGCGTCTTTCAAATCCTTTGATACAGATTTTAATCTCCACCCTGCCACCCAGAGTTCATTAGTACAAAAATCAATAACATTCTCAAAATAAATTCCAAACATTGTATGTCTGAGAAACAAAAGAAGGTCCTGGAAGACTATCAAGTGATATTAAAGGAAGCTAATTTGGTCACATACATTGTTATGTTTTCAGTGTAAATATGACATCATCAACATTTCTAAAGTGTGTTAGAGAAATTTCAACAACATATTTGTCCCAGTAATTGTAAACCAAAAAAATTGCAGTTACTAGAAATCTAAAATAATAATTAAAAATACTGGAAGTGCTCAGTAGAGCAGACAGCATCCATGAAGAATGAAACAAGATTGAAATTTCATATGCATGATCCAATCTTGATGGAAGTTCACGACTGATAGTTAGTATCGGTTAAATCTATTCTTCTATTTGTAGATTCTGCCTGACCTGCTGAGTATTTCCAGTGATCTCTCCCTTCATTTGCTGTTGTGAACTTACACAGGTTTACAGTCAAAGGTCTTTATCACTGTGGAAAGATACAAGATCTGCTGGATACACTGAGTTGATGCTAAAGCCTCAGCACGAAAATTAAATAGAGAATCTGACAGATTGTGGTGACCCACTTCCTAGCGCACTCGAACCGGCTCACAAATAGCCAACGTGCCGGCACAAAGGCCAGGTCTGCTTCACAAACAAAGGGAAAGCCTGCGGGGGTTTGTGAGTACGTGCCCCTTACAGCATCTGTGCCCGGGGAGGGCGGGATGAGGGAGGCTTTAAAGCAAGGCTGTGAAGTTCGAATAAAATCTTCTTTAATTGCAGTTTACCGACTCTGTGTCGTTATTTTAGCGCTGCGTGTAGCACACCGCTACAATTGGTGACCCCGATGCTCCAAACGATTTTTGGACCGGAGATGACCAACACCGCATCTGTTCATGCGGTTTCGTTGAAACTGCCAAGCTTCTGGACGCTGCGACTTCACCTCTGGTTCCAGCAAGCAGAAGCCCAATTCCACGTTCGGCAGATAACCTCAGAGGACACACGTTACTACTACATGGTGAGCTCCCTCGACCAGGACACAGCGGCCCAGGTTGAGGAGTTCATACAGTCTCCCCCAGCAGACGACAAGTACATGGAATTCAAAGCCCTGCTCAGAAGCTTTCGGACTCTCATGGCGCGAGCAGGCTGCCCATTTACTGCACCTGGATGGTTTGGGAGACAGACCTCCCTTGGGTTTAATGAATGAGGTGTTGTCTCTGGCCAGCGGACACAAACCCTGCCTCATGTTTGAGCAGGCATTCCTGGAGCAGCTGCCCGAGGACATACGCCTGCTGCTGTCCGACGCGGATTTCAGCGACCCCCGGAAGGTGGCAGCCCGGGCGGACTTGCTGTGGAATGCCAAGAAGGTGAATGGGGCGTCCATCACACAGATCAACAGGCCACGCTCCCAACAACAAATCAGTCCAGGCCCGGCCGCAGAGCCTGCTAACCCCAGAGGCAGGGGTGGGGAGCCCAACGAACAATGGTGTTTCTACCACCAGCAGTGGGGCGCAGAAGCCTGCCATTGTCGCCCGCCCTGCCAGTTCCCGGGAAACGTCAGGGCCAGCCGCCGCTGATGGCTACGGCGGCTGGCCATCAGGATAGCCTCCTGTATGTGTGGGACAAGCGGTCGGGACACAGTTTTTTGGTTGATACCGGTGCCGAGATCAGCGTCTTACCTCCGACAAGTTACGACACCTGCAACAGGGCACCAGGTCCCCCCCTGAGGGCCGTGAATGGCAGCACAGTAAGGACCTACGGCACCCGTATGGTGCAGCTACAGTTCGGCTCCAGCCGGTTCACGTGGGACTTCACACTGGCCGCCGTAGCCCAACCGCTTCTGGGTGCGGATTTTTTGCGGGCTCACAGCCTGCTGGTCGACCTGCCAAGGCAGAGGCTGGTCCACGCCGAGACTTTTCAGACGTTCTCCCTGGGAGAAGCCCAGATGCCAGCCCCACACCTTGACTCCATCACGCTGTCGGACAACAACTTCACCAGAGTCCTGGCGGATTTCCCATCAGTTCTGGCACCGCAGTTCATGGCAGCCATGCCCCGACACAGCGTACAGCACCACATCCCGACCCAGGGACCACCCCTCCACACCCGTGCTCGGCGGCTTCCCCCGGACAAGCTCCGACTGGTGAAGGAGGAGTTCAAGAGGATGGAGGAATTAGGGATCATCCGGCGGTCTGACAGCCCATGGGCCTCCCCCCTGCACATTGTGCCCAAAGCGACAGGAGGCTGGAGACCGTGCGGCGACTACCACAGGCTGAACGAGGCTACCACACTGGACTGCTACCCTGTGCCGCACATTCAGGACTTTGCAGCAAAGATCTTCTCCAAGGTAGACCTCATCCGAGGATACCATCAAATCCTAATGCATCCAGACAACGTCCCCAAAACGGCACTCATCACCCCTTTCGGCCTTTTCGAGTTCCTCTGCATGCCGTTCGGCCTGAAGAATGCCGCACAGATGTTCCAGCGGTTAATGGATGCAGTGGGACGTGACCTGGACTTCACATTCATCTATTTGGATGACATCCTCATAGCCAGCAACAGTCGTCAGGAGCATCTGTCCCACCTCCGTCAACTCTATGCCCGACTGAGTGAATACGGTCTAACAATCAACCCGGCCAAATGCCAGTTCGGGCTCGACACCATTGAATTCCTGGGCCACAGGATTACTAAAGACGGGGTAACCCCTCTGCCCGCTAAGGTAGACGCGGTCCGCCATTTCCCCCAACCCACCACGATCAAAGGCCTTCAGGAATTCGAAGGTATGGTCAATTTCTACCACCGCTTCCTCCCTTCAGCTGCCCGAATCATGCACACCCTGGTCGCCCTGCTGTCGGGTCCGGGCAAGGACATTATCTGGGACGAGGAGTCCGCCGCCGCATTCATTAAAACCGAAGAAGCCTTGGCGAACGCCGCGATGCTAGTGCACCCCAGAATGGACATCCCTACCGCCCTCACAGTGGACGCATCTAACACGACAGTCGGTGGGGTGCTGGAGCAACTCATCGCGGGTCGCTGGCAACCCCTGGCGTTTTTCAGCAAACACCTACAGCCACCCGAGCTCAAATACAGTGCTTTCGACCAGGAACTGTTGGCACTATACCTGGCAATCCGGCATTTCAGGTACTTCTTAGAAGGTAGGCCCTTCACCACATTCACGGACCACAAGCCGCTTACCTTTACGTTCACGAAGGTGTCCGACCTCTGGTCATCCCGCCAGCAGCGCCTTCTGTCCTACATCTCTGAATACACGATGGATGTCCGGCACGTTTCGGGTAAGGACAATGTCGTGGCGGACGCACTCTCTCGCCCTAACATTCATGCCCTTTCCCAAGGGGTAGACTTTGAGGTGCTGGCAGAGGCACAGCAGGCAGACGAGGAGATCCCGAGTTACAAAACCGCAGTCTCCAGTTTGCAGCTCCAGGACCTCTCCGTAGGCCCAGGTGAGAGGACCCTACTCTGTGACCTCGCCACCGGCCAGCCCCGTCCCGTCGTCCCGGCACCTTGGCGTCGATGCGTTTTCGACTCCATTCATAACTTGGCGCACCCTCCATCAGGACAACCGTCCGGTTGGTCTCCAGCAGGTTCGTTTGGCACGGACTCTGCAAGCAGGTCAGTGAATGGGCCAGAACGTGCATGCACTGCCAGACAGCCAAGGTGCAGCGGCACACCAAAGCTCTGCCGCAGCAGTTCCACCCCACCCACCGGCATTTTGACCACATTCATGTGGATACCGTGAGCCCCTTGCCAGTGTCGCGTGAAGTGCGCACCTCCTGACTATCGTGGACCGGTTCACAAGATGGCCAGAGCCGGTCCCGCTCACCGACACCACCTCCGAATCTTGCGCCCGGGCACTGATCGTCACCTGGGTGTCCCACTGTGGTGTACTGGCCCACATTACCTCCGACAGAAGCGCCCAGTTCACCTCCAGCCTGTGGTCAGCTATGGCCAGCCTTTTGGGGACACAACTGCACCACACCACTGCCTACCACCCACAGTCGAATGGACTGGTGGAGCGTTTCCACCGTCACCTGAAGTCGGCTCTCATGGCCCGCCTGTGAGGAGCCAACTGGGTGGATGAGCTTCCCTGGGTCCTACTTGGCATCCGCATGGCACCCAAAGATGATCTGCACACCTCGTCAGCCGAGTTGGTGTACGGCGCACCCCTGGTCGTCCCCGGAGAGTTCATACCAGCCCCAAGGGGGCACGACGAAGAACCCGCAGCAGTCCTGGGCAGACTACGCAAGAGGCTTGGCAACCTGGCCCCCAAAACCACTTCACAGCATGGGCAGAACCTGACCTGCGTACCCAAAGACCTACAGAACTGTAAGTTTGTGTTTGTACAAAGGGGCGGGCATCGGCCACCGCTGCAACTGCCCTACGAGGGGCCGTTTACAGTGCTCAGGAACAACGGGTCCACGTTCGTGCTGGACGTTGGGGGAGAGAGGAGGTTTTCACGGTGGACCGGCTCAAACCGGCCCATGTGGACTTGGCACAACCGGTCGCGTTTCTGGCACCGCGGCGCAGAGGCCGACCTCCCAAACAGGGTCCGGCCCAGACTGTGGACATTGGGGGGTGTATCGCCGGTTCTGGGGGGGGTGGTTATGTGGTTCCTAGTGCACTCGAACCGGATCACAAATAGCCAGCGCACTGGCACAAAGGCCAGGTCTGCTTCACCAACAAAGGGAAAGCCTGCGGGGGTTTGTGAGTACGTGCCCCTTACAGCATCCGCAGCCGGGGAGGGCGGGATGAGGGAGGCTTTAAAGCAAGGCTGTGAAGTTCAAATAAAATCTTCTTTAATTGCAGTTTACCAACTCTGTGTCATTATTTTAGCACTGCGTGTAGCACACCGCAACAAGGTATCACTTTTAAACTGTTCTCCTACACCTCGTGGTGGATGACATTAGAATTACATTAGGAGAAATCAAGGAGTAGGAAAGGCACAAATTAGAAATAAATGAAAACAATCAATTTAAAATGGCAACAGGACATCATTAAGTTCAAGTTAGTGATCTGATCAATCAGCTTTAAGTCATTAAAGTATATTGAATTTCCCTTTGCTGGCTGCTATACACAAAAACATACACGGAAGTAGGAGCAGGAATAGGTCATTGTCCTTTGACACGCCACTGACTTCAAAAAGACCTTGGCTAATCTACTTAACAGTATTTTCCTGTTTTGACCCATGTCCTTTGATTCCTGTAATAACCAAAAATTTATCAATCTCACTGAATCACCACATCCCCTGGGTAGTGTATTCCTTTGAATCACTACAAACTGAATGAAAAGAATTCTCCTCAGCTCAGTCCTAAATAGCCAGCTGCTTATTTTGAGATTATGTCCACATTTTGGACCCTCATATGGGGAACAATATTCTACCTGCATCAGCCAGATGATGTCCCATAAATCCTTAAACTGTGGACCCTTTCACTTTCTTTCAGTATTCCCAATCAAGGTTTCCGGTCAAGATGGCACTGGCATACTATACTCCCATGGTCAACATCTTCTGGATAGACCATGAATCCATATATTTCACTGTTTTTGTCTTGAGTGTGATTCTCGAACAGTCAGAACCTGTGATTTGTAGTTTGGAGATTGTTTGGGTGTTTCAGCGCTCTACAGTCTCTGAGTGGATTCCAGGCAGATTGCATGAAGCTTGTGACTAGAAGGCTGCCGGATGGCGAGTGTGCCAATGTTTGATTCTATTTCGCTGATTAAAACTTCCATTATTCACTGATTAAAGCGATGAGGGAGAATGAAACATTACAGCAAATGCAGAAGGTGAGCGTCAGCTGCCTGCATTTTGATCGCTGGTGTGATCGCTCTGCTACCAGAGAGAGGAGAGACTGCTGCTGTGCCCAGAGAATGTTACCCAGGGTTTCTGCATTTTGGGTATGGACTTTAGGCTTTTTTAATATCCTGTGTTTTTTGCCCTATCTTTCTCTTTTTTTTGTGTGCGGGGGGGAGGAGGATTGGTGGGGGGGGGGGAGGTGATGTGCCTGTCCATTTTCATTGTTTTTTTGTGTGGGGAGTGGGGATTTTGGGGTTGGTGACCATGCTGTCAGTCTTTCCTTTCTTGGTTTCATGGCTATCTGGTGAGGAAGAGTTTCAGAGTGGTATACTTTGTTAATAAATGAACCTTAATTAACCTGAAATCCACCTGGGAATACATCCTCTATTCTCAGTCCAGCTAATTTTCTCTCCCTAGATATATTCATTGCTAATTGCCAATGTGATGAGAATGGCTTGGGCCTAAATGCTTGAGTATCCAAGGTTAAGATCGAGACACAGCTTCAAACTGGATCGAGAATCTGAGCACAAAGCAAACACTAGACGAGATCACAGCTGAGCACTGAATCTCAATCTTTATTGCCCGAAACATGATTGCCAATTAGCAGGACTGATTTGAATCTTTAAAGGTACCACACCAGCTATCCATATTCTGGGAAGTTGGACATCTAATTCTTGGGTACGTGTCGTAACCCTTCCCCTGTGGCTACTCCTGACGATGATTGTAGTCATGGATGAGAGCCAGATCCAAGATGTCTCTTTCAAGCACTCAGCACCTTTCCTCTGGTCCAAATCCTTCCCAGTCCATGAGATATCGTCCAACACCTCAAACAGTATGTGAGTCCAAAATTCTTCTCACGGTGTAAACCTGTTCCCCATCAACAAACCTGGGTGGCAGTGGGGCTGATGGTTGTGGGGTTAACTGGCTGGTGTTCCCAGGCTTTAACTTGGTAACATGGAAAGTGGGATTGATCTTGAGGGTCTTCAGGAGCTGCAAGGTGTAAGCCACCAGGTTTACGTTCCTGAGAATCCTGAAGGGTCCAATGAACTTGGGCACCAATTTCCTGGACTCCATTCAGAGAGGCAAATCCTGAGTCAACAGCCAGAGCTGCTGCCCAGGCTGCAAAACTGGTCCCTGTCTTCTCTTGTCGTTAGCCTTTACTTCAGCCTTCTGAGCAGAAGCTAACAAAATCTCCCTTGCCGTAAAATATTCTGGGTGACCTCTGCCCACATCAAATAGTCGCTTCACTCACTCGGTCTCTCAGAGGCCAGACATCATAGAGTACATTCCATATCTTGGTTCACCACATCTGAATGGCCATTGAACTGTGGGTGAAGCCCAAAGGAATGCCTCACTGTTGACCCAATCAGTTTGCAAAATGCCCTCCAGAACTGGGATGCAAATTGTGGACCACTATCCGACACAATGTCTACCAGAAAACCATGGTCCCAGAAGACCTGCTGCAGGGCAATCTCAGCCGTCTCCACTGCAGATGGAAATCTGTCCAAGGCGATGAATTTGCAGGCTTTTGAAAAACAAGATCCACAATTACCATGATAATGGTCTTTCCCTTGGAAGGAGGAAGACCCTTGACAAAGTCCATGAAGGTGTGAGCCCATTGTCTTTCCAGAACAGGGAGAGAATGAAAGAGCCCTTGAGGTTGGGCACAGGGCTCCTTGTTCCGGGCGCACACCTCATATGCCTGCATGGATTGACAGATATCCCTTGCCATTCCAGTCCTGTTTGGTGGCACAATAATATCAGTGCTGGACTCCGGAGCAAAGGTTCCTGAGTTCGAGTCCAAGTCAGGTTAAATGTCGAGCTAGCAACTTAGCCTCATAAAAACAAGAATAGCTTGCTACAGAAACACCGTGCCCTGATAACTCGGCTGCGAGTTAAGGCACATTGATTCTGCTTAATCATTTTCCCAAATGTCTTCATCTTAGATCCATTTTAATAGTTTTTTTTTGTATTTTCCAGCCCCACCAATGTCAAGTTTGCAGATGATACGAAGATTGGTGGAAGGGCAAGTAGTGTTGAGGAAACAGGGAGGCTGCAGAAGGACCTAGACAGATTTGGAGAATGGGCAAGAAAGTGGAAAATGAAATACCATGTTGAAAAATGCACGGTCATGCACTTTGGTAGTAGAAGTGAATGTGCAGACTATTTTCTAAATGGAGAAAAAATTCAAAAATCTGAGATGCAAAGGGACTTGGGAGTCCTTATGCAGAATACCCTGAAGGTTAACTTGCAGGTTGAGTCAGGGTGAGGAAGGTAAATGCCATGTTAGCATTCATTTCAAGAAGTCTTGAATACAAGAGCAGGAATGTGATACTGAGGCTTTATAAGGCACTGGTGAGGCCTCACCTTGAGTATTGTGAACAGTTTGGGGGTTCTTATCTAAGAAAAAATATGCTGGCATTGAAAAGAGTCCAGAGGAGATTCACAACGATGATTCCAGGAATGAAAGGGTTATCATACGAGGAACTTTGATGGCTCTGGGTCTGTACTCGCTGAAATTTAGAAGGATGGGGTGGGGGCGACCTCCTTGAAATCTTTTGAATGTCGTAAGGCCTAGACAGAGAAGATGTGGTAAAGATGTTTCACATGGTGGGGGGTTGTCTAGGACAAGAGGGCACAGCCTCAGGATAGAGGAGTGTCCATTTAAAACAGAGATGCAGAGAAATTTCTTTAGCCAAAGGGCAGTGAACTTGAGGAATTTGTTACCATGGGCAACTGTGGAGGATAGGTCCATGGATGTATTTAAAGAAAAGCTTGATAGGTTCTTGATTGGACACAGCATCAAAGGTTACCGGGAGAAGCCCAGCATCAAAGGTTACCGGGAGAAGCCCGGGGAATGGGGTTGAGGAGGAGAAAAAAGGATCAGCCATGATTGAATAATGGTGCAGACATGATGGGTCAAATGGCCTAATTCTGTTCCTTAGTTTTATGGTCTTATCTCTCTCTGCTTTTTGCAAGATAAATGAATCACATTTGCTGCCTTCTAAGCTACAGGGACCATTCCAAAGTCTTAGGAATTTTAGAGTTTGATAACCTAAGTAATTACTATCTCCAGTACAGATTCTAGATGTAGGTCTTTGGGATTTATTGGTTTCTATTCTTTATATTTTTATTTTTATTCCTTTCTAATACCAATTTCTTTAAATCCTCCATCACACAGGACCTTTAATTATTCAATATTTCTTGGAATTTTTTTGGAGTCTTTTTCCATGAAGACAGATTTTGTTTAATTTCTCTGCCAGTTCTCTTCTTCTGTGTAATAAACAGCAGTGCAATTGGGGATTTTTCATTCTTTCAGCATTGCTGGGATCCAGCATGTCAATGGAGAAAGTAACCTTAAAGAAGTTTATGAAATGCAAGCTTTTCATCCATTGCTGTATTTCGAGGAGGTCTTGCTAAGTTCTTGCTCGGAGGCAAATTGGTATTATATTAATGAGGTGTCATTTATTAAACCTCACAAACTCCAGCGAGGGCAAGAATGGAAAGAACTGGTATGTGTAATGAGTAGTGTAAGGGGGTTTCTTCTTGGTGTAAGGGTTTTTTTTTCTCTTTATGTTACTGTGTGTGTTAATCAAAATGGCTTACAGTAGGGGTTACAGTAGGATATGGCCAATAATAAATTAACCAAATCTTATCCACCTTTTCTATCTTTTGCATTTAACTGCTTATAATAAATGCAATTTATTAATTTAAAGTACATTCAGACACTTATCCTTAGTATTTGGGAAGTTACAAACTACAGCAGTTTTCTTGTTCCATTTTTACAATCATAAAGACAGCCTATTTTGGACATACAGAAAAGCATAGACTTCTGCAAATCTGTGCTACTGGTGATACTTGCTCTTGGAAACAATTCAGTGCCATGAATTTGTGAGGATGTACAACAGATCAACTTATTAAAAAGTGGCAATTGCCAAGAACATTATATCTAGTAAGCTAAAGAACATATTATTTGATATGCACATCCCTGGTGGAGGAGGCCAGGAAGCAAGAAGTGGGGAGTGGCGGGTTCCCCATGGTGACTTTACTGATTCGGCTAATTGGGAACCCCACAGAATCTATGGGCAAGAATTAAGGGAGGGGGTGAATTTCCAAAGCTAGCGCCTGGTCTAGAATGGATCAGGCTTGAATACTTTCCTTCTTCTTGCAACTACGTAAAGCAAACATGGATGAAATGAATTTAATAATTGACACAAGAGTTCACCTTGAAAAAGAACATAAAAACTAAAAACTAACTAGCCATTGACAAGCACAGAAGGAGATGTGTTCTTCTGTGTAGTTCAGATTTTTTAGTCCAAGTCTATGTTATGTGTCCATGTCATAAACTACTGCTCATCTAATACTGAGTGAATTTTACCAAATTAACTGTAAACAATTTCATTGACTGTAAACAATTTCAAATTAACTGTAAACAAGGGGTAGATCTTACAGTAATCATGTTGAAATGTGACTGAGAGAATTTCAGAATACATAGTGTTGGTGAAGCTGGAAGAAAATTGAATTTAGTGCTTTAATCAATTATAATTGATGTTCAAGAACACATAATATTTTACAAGATTCCAACAAAATAAAACTTACAAAAGCATGCAGATTAATATGGTGTTTAAGAAGTGAATGTTAAGATATCCATCAAATTCTAAATGACCACCATTTAACAGCCACTGGACTCGGCGGTGAGAAAACCACCTTTCTCAAACTTCATACATCTAGGGTTGGTGTGACTTGGGTCCCATCAAAACCAGGAAGTTGGGATGTCTTGACCATCCAAACCCCAATCTGTGCAGATACAGTGTAAGTACTGCCCCCATGCTGTTGGCAAGAAATAGCAGATTGTACACTGCATACAATTATAAAGAAAGTATATTCAGAAATTTCAGCTTTATTGAACAGTTAGTAGGAAAAAGAAAAGAAAAAAAAGTAAAAATGGCTCATGACAGTTAACCCAGTCCATATGTGCACTGAAAGTTGGACCTCATTTTGAAGTTGCCAATTATTCATACGCTGGATCCAAGGTCTGCTTCAAAGCACACACTACCTTCTGAATGTCACTCAGAATCCATCTCAAACAAAAGGGCTCCCCAACAGGAGTATTGGTTCTTCCTCCTTGAAGCCATTCCTCTGCACAAAACACTTTGTGCATCAAGGATGTCATCCTCAGCCATCTGACCCAAGCATGCTAAAAGCTGAACAGACTGCTCTTACAGAACTGCTAAAAGGAAGTACCTACAGCATGGCAGTAAAAATCTTAAACCAGTTTCACTCCCCTCAGGGTGAAGATTTTCCTCATCCCTTTTCTAAATCCCCATATCCTAATGTCTTTGATTCTAGACTCTCCAGCTATTGGAGCATCCTTTCTGTATCTAGGCTATCTTGTCTTGTTAGAATTTATTTGTTTCTATGGGATCCCCTCTCACTCTTCTGTACCACAGAAAAAACAGGCCAGGCTAATCTGATCTCTGATTGTGTTACTCCTACCACTACAGCAATAATCCAAGTAAAATTCTGCACAGATTTCTAGATGGAGTGTTATCAAGACCTAGTACAGTTGGCAAGACATCATTGCTCTGGTACTCAAATCCTTCTGCAAAGAAGGTCATGTTCCATCCTATTTTTTGAAACACATCTGATGCACCATCAAATAACTCACACTGAGACGTAGGCGAGATATCGGCTTTTATTGACTGGAAGAAGGAACCAGGAGTGAGTGTCTATCATACAAGGTCTTGGAGACTGAGGCCGAGCTTCAGGCCGCAGGTCTCCTTTATACAGGGGCCTGTGCGAGGAGCCACAGGAGCAGTCAGCAGGGGCGTGTCCCGACAGGCACATAGTTCACCACAACATGAACGTTTGCTTTAAGCAAATGGTGCACAAAGACACTTTTCGTTACTCTGTATCTTTTTCAAATGTGTCACCATCCAGATACAAGTCTACTTTTCTAGTCTTCGAATCAGTGTAGGCCATCTCAAATTAATCTGTCAAATTACATCAATCATACATTTGCGCACTCACCCAATTTGCCTAAATCATGTTGGGGTATCTTTGCCTCTTCCTCACAGCTCAAGAAAGCTGCACCTCCCAGGACTCCATCACTCAAAGCAGATGGTCATGGAATCTGCTCAGGACTACTACTCAGAGTTAGAGAAAAACTTAAGTATTACTAGAATGCATTGTCAAGGATAGTACTGAAGTAGTGATAATGTCAGTTCTTAAGAATAAATTGGATAGATTTCTGAAGGAAAGCAAGATAAAGGAATACAAGAGTGGTTATATAATCTTATTAAGATTACAATTATTCCTCAATTGCTGATTTGTATCATTGGATCATTACAATGTGTAATTCTTTTTAATTCTAAGTGATACAATGTTTTCATATTAGTTACTTGCAGTGGAAATTGTTGCCTATTCTATATTTTTAAAATATTCAGGTCAGGTTTAGCATAGAGAATCATGAATTATTCAGTATAGTTTAATGGACTGTGTGAAGCATTTTTAAAAACTAAGCTCAAATTTTCAGAATGTTCGTAGTTATCAAAAGACAAAGGGTGTTGTGTATTTAATATTTCAGTAATACTTGAGTAGTATTGTAAGCATATTGTTTGATTAAGCATTCTTTGTTCTTTAAATAATTCAATACAGGTCGTATGTTAAAGTATGTGAATGGCATACATCATCACGCCACCACATCATATGTGCATGTTTCACTTAAAGTAAAAAAAGAAGCTAAGGTAGGCATTCCCAGCTCCATGTTTTTGTTTCCAATTAGTTTTGTGTTCTTGAGTTACAAAACATAACAGATGGAATGTAGTTACAGTAATGCCAAGTGTTAAACTTTGTAAACTAATTTGAATAGAATAAATAAAATGGTAATAATATTTACTAATTCTATGCACAGATGGGGAGAAAGGATGGGATTAATTGAAATGCAGTTTTTATTCTTCTGTGAAAAACGAAATCAAAATACACCTGACTTTTGGGATGATTTAAAACTTGCTGACAAATTAACATGTTGTTAACCAGTGCTACAATGTTTCTCTCCATAAAATCCATTCAATGACATGGGTATTTCTTTCATTTTAAACTGCTAAATCAACTTTTGTAAAACCATCTGAATGGCGATTTTAATTTTTTTTAAAGTTAACTATCTAAAATAATAAATCAACATCAAACAGAAAGCTCCAATATACAAGAAGACCACATGCCCATATCAGCTTCTGTTGTATAAAAACAGAAAATACTGGAGCCACTCAGCAGGTCAGGCAGCATATGTACGGGGAGAAACAGGGTTAACATTCTAGATAAGAAGATCTGCAGATGCTGGAAATCCAAGCAACACACAGAAAATGCTGGAGGAACTCAGCAGGCCAGGTAGCATCTACATAAAAGAGTAAACAATCGATGTTTCATGCTGAGACTCTTGTGCGTGTTGCCTCATGTTCTGGATAACAATCATTCAGATTTTCAGTATTTGTATTTCCATTTGTTTTCTGAGTCTCTAACGTGCACACTTAGATTTCAACTTACTTCTTACTTGCTTTTTCATGAGATTTTTCTCTCATAGCAAAAGCAGTAGAGTCCTTTTGTCCACATGAGGACAAATTAGACTCATTTAATGCTACTAATTATATCATTAGGAGAGGTTGAGATAAATTGTTGGGATAAATTGTTTGAAGTGATGTGCTTCTATTTCACCATGTCATGAAGTCAAATGTTACATGTGTTTTGCCAGTGAACTTGATTACAAGAGTTGCATAAACAATTTTTTACACAAGAAAAAGAGGCCATTGCATGAAGCTTAGAGTTATTCTATCAATCTAAGGCTTTGCCACAGTCTTGCTCTACCAGCGATTCTTTGTTCAAATTTTAAACAATTTAAAGTTAACATTTTATTTTTGGAGCACCTATGGCCACCTATTTTTGTAGCACAGGAGTTATCTGGAATGTCCTGCTGCCTGCCACTTGGATTCTTCATCCCATTCCCATTCTGACCTACCTGCATATGGCCTTTTGCACTGCAATAATGTGCCCAAAGCTTGAGGAACTTTGGATACAATCATCTTCTGTCAGACCACAGTGCAACCTTCTGGAGTCAATATGGAATTCACCAACTTTATGTAACTCATTCTTTCAACCCATCTGTATCAGAAATGGCCATTTCTGCTTTCATTATTTTCCTCTTGGTATTAGTATAGTGTGGCCTGCTTGCCTTGTCCCACACCCCAACTAATAGCTATACAGACAAATAAGTGTACTGAGCTCTGCCACACTAAATCATTTGGGCTCATCCCTATGTTTGTCAAGTTCCTTCTCCATGTTCTTTGCTACTGAAAACTAGCTTGTTTTCTTTCTTCACAAACAAGAAAAAATCTGCAGATGCTTGAAATCAAAGTAATACACACTAAATGTTTTCTCTCTTTCCCAGTTATGATGAAGGGTTTATGGTCTTAAAAAAATAACATTTTCTCCATCAATAGATACTGCCTGAGCTGCTGAGTGTTCTCAACATTTTCTGGGTTTTATTTCAGATTTCCAGCATATGCAGAATTTTTGCTGATCATTCTGTTTGGAAATAAGATGAAGAAAGTTATGCTACAAAACAACAAGAATCTCATTTGTCTTCATTTTTATAGCAGGAAATAATTTACTAATTTCTAAATAAATTAAATAACATTAAGTAGAAAATTTCTGCACTAGGTGGCAGTCTATAGCAACAACTTGTGTGAAGTTGTGTTAATCTTGAATCTCTATTACCAAATAATTGCACCATTTGGGTCTTTGATTTGATTCAATTTCTTCCCTTTGGTTTTTTTCAATTTGTCCATTATATAAAAACTTTAATTCTTTTACTCCCAAATCAAAATGGGTTTTAATTCCATGGTCTTATCATTATTTAATTTCGTTACAGAGGCATGAGAGAGGAACTGGCTAAAGTTAACTGGGAGGGAACACTAACAGGGATGATAGCAAAACAGCTATGGCTGGAGTTTATGGGGGCAACTCAGAAGATGCAGGATAGATACATTCCAAAGATGAAGCAGTTTTCTAAATGGAGGATGGGGAAACCATGTCTGACAAAGGAAATCAAAGCCAGCATAAAAAAAAGAAAAGGCATATAATATAAGGTGTTGCTCCTCCACTCTGAGAGCAGATTCGTCATGGCAGTAGAGGAGGCTATGGACCAATATGTCAGAAGGGGAATAGAGATAGGAATTAAAATTGTTGGCCACTGGGAAATTTCACTTATTATGGATGCAGCAGAGATGCTCGACAAAGTAGTCCCCCATTTTAAGTCCTATCTCACCAATGCACTTTAGGAGCACTAGATCCAGTCGACAATCCCAACAGATACACAGGTAAAGTGTTGCCTCACTTGGAATAACTGTTTGGGGCCCTAATGGATGTCTGGGAGGAGGTGAGTAGGCAAGTGTAGTATTTCTATCACTTGAAGGGATACATGCCAGGAGGGAGATTAGTGGAGAGGGGACAAATGGACAAAAGAATCACGGAGGGGATGATTCCTACAGAAGGGGTGAAGTGGGGGGGGGGGGGAGGTAATGGTGTGTTTGGTGGTAGGATCCCACTGAAGATGGCAGAAGTTGCATATAATGACATGTTGGATCTGGAGGGTCATGGGGTGGTAGGTGAGGACAAGAGGGACTCCAACCTCAATAGCAACATGCACAAAGTGCGGGAGGAACTCTGCAGGTCAGTCCTGATGAAGGGTCTTGTTTACTCTTTTCCATAGTTATCACCTGGCTGCTGAGTTCCTCCAGCATTTTGTGTGTGTTGTTTGGATTTCCAATTTATACAGATTTTTTTCGTGTTTGTACTTCTACCCCTGACAGTTTGATTCCTGAGATGGAGACAGAGAGATTGAGAAAGGGGAGGGAGGTGTCAGGTATGGACCAAGTGAATTTAAGGACAGTGTGGAAGTTGGAAGCAAAGCTGACAAAGTTGATGAGCACAACATGGGTGCATGAAGAAACATAAATGCAGTTGTAAATGTAGCTCAGAAAGAGTTGGGGAGCATTACCAGGTAAGGATAAGATATGGATTATTTCACGTAGCCAACAAAATACAGGAAAAGCTGGGGCCCATGCACGGCTACCCTTTGAGTTTGGAGAAAGTGGGAGGAGCAAAAGGAGATGTAGTGGCTGCTCAAACAAATTAAGCATTTGGAAACTATGCATGGGAAGGTTAATCCTGTGTGATGCGCCTTCTGATCCAATCTAATAATAAGGTTTCAAAAGTCAAAAGTATTTGATCCTTTATTGAGAAACAAGCAAAACAAAACAATCTTGAAGCAATAAAACTAATGCAACTAGAACTGGCAACATAACAAAATATATTGTTTTAGCTTATTAAACCTACTTCAGCTTTCTTCAACATAATTAAGCATAATTAAACCATTTCAAGTGTTTAAGCAATTGTAAGTAGAATTAAGTATTCAACAAAAAAGATATAATTCCTAGCTCACTCCTTAGCTCAAACTCTAACTAACCTAAAGCCAAAAGCATGAATATGTAACTAAAACTCTTCTTTTTTACCACGCCTCTCACTCTCATGACTAGCTACTATACAGTAATATATGTACCTAACAAGCATGCAGCATAAAAGACAATGCAGATATAAGTAGATACATTTTACTCCCACAGGAATAATTGTTGTGGGTGAGGACCAGTTCCACCAGATGGACGAGGTTGGTGGTGAAGAGAAGCTGGTTGGGTCTTTTGCTGAGAAAAAAATGAAGAGCTTTAAGGCCTTCTTGATGAGGGATGGAAGTGTAAAGAGACTGGACATCCATGGTGAAAATGAGGTGGCTTGTGCCAGGGAATTGAAAGGTTCTGAGGAGATCAAGAGCATGTGAAGTGTCACAGATGTAAGTGGAAAGGGACTGAACCAAAAGGGACAGAATGGAGTCAAGATACGCAGACACGTGTTCAGTGCAGCAGGACCAGACAGAGACAATGGGTCTACCCAGATGGTCGTATGTAGGAATGAATGGGTAATCTCCAGAGTTGATGAGGGTAGTGATTTTGCAGGAGACAGTGGCCTAAAGGGGTAAGTAGGAGGAGGTGTCTGAAAATTGCCTCAGCAAGGTAGGGGTCAGTACGCCACACTACAAAAGCACCCCCTTTGTCTGGGAGTCTGATGGTAAGGATGAGATTGGTGTAGAGAGAGTGGAGGACAGTGCATTCAGCACAGCTAAGGGGAGAGTTGGGCTGAAGTCAAGCGAATTGTTGTCTCATCAGCAATTAGAGATGGAAGGACCCA
Source organism: Hypanus sabinus (assembly GCF_030144855.1). Classification (NCBI taxonomy): domain Eukaryota; kingdom Metazoa; phylum Chordata; class Chondrichthyes; order Myliobatiformes; family Dasyatidae; genus Hypanus; species Hypanus sabinus. The sequence continues at coordinate 38,487,749 of NC_082716.1, read as the reverse complement.
GAATAGGCAGAGAGGAGGAGGTTCAGACACATGAGAAGGGGTCATCCGTGCAGGGTGGGGAATTCTTGCCAAAGAAGTCAGCTCGGAGATGGAGGCGTTGGGATTGAGCTCAGTGTCATGGCGGGTGTGGAATTCAATGAAATGCGGGTGAAGGGGGACAAGTGAGGCCCTTGCTGAGGATAGAACTTTCCAACCCAGAGAGGGTAAGGTTGGAGAAAGATGAAGACACAGGAGACCTGGGGATGCCTGCGACAGCTGGGAAGAACATGGCTTGGATGTGGAGGTGACCAAGGTCAGAGCTGGAGCCGGAGCTAGGGGTTGCATAATTCACAGTCTGAAGATGTCTGGGGTCATTGGAACTGAAACTAAAGAAAGTAGGATCTGTGGTCTGGAGCCACATGGGGTCATTGGAACTGGAGTAGGTGGCAGTGGTATCTACAGTCTGGAGGCATCCAGGGCAATTGTAACCAGAGTTGAGGTCAGCAGGATCTGCAACCTAGAGTCATCCATTCAAATCAAGGTCTGAGGGGCGATGGTCTGGAGTCTTCCCCGGCCATAAGAAATGAAGTTGGAGATGGCTGAATCCATGGTCTGGAATGGTCCGATTGAATCGCAGTCCAAGCAGTAAGTGGGAAGGGCGGCATGGTTTCCTTAAGGAGAAATATTGCCTGACAAATCTGTTGGAATTCTTTGAGGAAATAGCAGGCAGGATAGACAAGGGAGAGTCAGTGGATGTTATTTACTTGGATTGTCAGAGGGCCTTTGACAAGGTGCCACACATGAGCCTGCTTAACAAAATAAGAGATATGCTATTACAGGAAAGATACTTGCATGGATAAAAGATTGGCTGGTTGGCAGGAGACAGAGTGGAAATAAAGGGAGACTTTTCTGGTTGACTGCCGATGACTAGTAGTTTTCCTAAAGGATTGGTATTGGGACCAATTCTTTTCATATTATATGTCAATGATTTGGATGATGGAATTTATACCCGTTGCCAAGTTTGCCAATGATACCTAAATAGGTGAAGGTGCAGGTTGTGTTGAGGAAGCAAAGAGTCTGTAGAATGACTTAGGCAAATTATGAGAACGTGCAAAGAACTTGCAGATGGAAAATAACGTAGGGAAGTATATGATCATGCAATTTGTTAGAAGGAATAAAGATATAGACTATTTTCTCAACAGAGAAAATTTAAATAACAGAGGTGGAAATGGACTTGGGAGTCCTTATGCAAGATTCCCTAGAGGTTAGCTTGCAGATTGAGTTGGTGCTAAGGAAGGCAAGTGCATTGTTAGCACTCATTTTGAGAGGTCTAGAGTATAAGAGCAAGGATGTGGTGCCGAGGCTTTACGGGCCATTGGTCAGACTGCACTTGGAGTACTGTGAGCAGATTTGAGTCCTTTATCAAAGAAAAGATGTGCCAGCATTGGAGAGGGTCCAGAAGAGGAATATGAGAAAGAGTAAGAATATTAAAGGGTTAATACTTGAGGACCATTTGACAACTCTGAGCCTGTACTCACTGGAGTTTAGAAGAATGAGGGGGGATCTCATCGAAATCTAACAAATGTTGAAAGGCCCATGTTATGTTTTGTAACTCCAAAACATTATCTAATTGCAAGAAAAAGACAGGAGACCAAGAGAACTGGTCTTAATTCCTTTTATTTTTACTTTAAGCAAGGCATGCACGAATCACATGGCAGTATGACATATGAAATTTACTTATGCTTACATATAACCTGTAATGAATTATTTAAATGAACAAGAATGCTTAATTAAACAATATATTTACAATATTACTTGAATACTACTGAAATATTAAATACACAATACCCCTTGCTGCTTAGCTATAAACTCCAACTCAATATTTATTTATTTATCAAGATACTGCACAGAATAGGCTGATCTGGTCCTTCGAGTAACACTGCACAGCAACCCCTGATTTACAACAGGGTTCCCAGCCTTTCTCATGGCATGGACCTCTGCAATTAACCGAGGTGTCTTTGGAGGTTGGGTACCCATGATTTACAATGACCATAAACCTGCCAATCGGTACATCTTTGGACAGTGGAAAGAAATCAAAGGACCTGGAGGAAACCCACATGGTCACAGGAAGAACATATGAACTTCTTACAGAAAGTGACGGGAAAGGAACCTGGGTCACTGGTACTGTAAAGCATTAGAATATAAAATGTAGAATGCATTTCAACTACATACACAGTATACTATATAATAGAAGTCCTATACAGACATCCAAAGCATAGTAATTTTTTTAATTGCCCCATTCAGGCCTAAAGATTTAATCTCCTTGGAGGATTTCTTACTCTTGTGGGATAATACCTGTGGCACGGGGAACATTTCACTGGTAGAGGGAAGAATGAAGAAGGAAGGTCACTTTGCTTGGCAGGTGAGACTTGTGGACTATTCTCTTACTAATCTTCCTATTGCTCCCTTTATGTTCTGATCTCTTCTATTGGTTTCCTCATCCTCAACATCATCTGACAAATCCTCTTTTTTTAATCTCCATTGACTCCTTTCTTTTTGGCCTTCCATTCATCCAGCTGGGCCTTGATCTTTGCATCTACTTTTACAAGCAACTTTTTGTCTTCCACTTGAAGGTCTTGCAATAACCTTAATGCATGCAGAGTAGATTTTGATACTTTATACACACAAAAACCAAATGCTTGCTTGACTTTCTTGAAGCTCCTTGAACTCCTTTCCAGCTGAAAACCAAGCACATTACACAAGTAAATGCCTGATTAACATATCAGAGGCTTTCTCAGGTACGTTCCCTACGTAAACTGTTGTGGTCGGACCACCGCTTTCATCACTTTCTGGCTTCCTCTGAGCAGCATGCTTCATCTTTGGTCCAATACACTTTCTAACCAGAGGCACAAAGATATGGCAGCAACACCTGTCTGCTCTCTGTTGGACAATGGTTCATGGTGTACAGCATAGAGAGAGTTTTGGCATCAACCCGTACCTCTCTCAATTTGGTTTCAGTTGACTCTATTGCAGCGAATGTGGCATGCAAATGGTAGTTGTCTCAACCACTCACATCCACACAATGCTGACCTTTCTGTTTTACCACATACAAGCCCAATGTTGTTTGTTTGTTGTTGCATTGCGCTGTTACAAATGTAATTCCCACATGGGTTATCTTTTCTCCAGTATAGGTTCTTAGTTGAATATCTGCAGGCTACAGTTCAACATCCTGAGAATGCCATTTAAACTCATTTTGTGGAATGAATGAAACAGCTGAGCAAGAGTCCATTTTAATTAATTTTACTTCTAGTGTAAGCCATATCGCTTGTCTATTGTTAGTTTTCACACCGTAAATCTCAAGTTGACTTAGTCCTATGTCATTCTCATCTTTATTAGATTTTTCATCAACAGCGTGTAGTTCAGTGCTCTTTTTGAAACTGAAACTTGATTTTTTATCTCTTTTTTCTATCCTGTGCAAACTGTTTATTTTTATCTACCCAACATGCTCTTTGTGTGTGTCCTACTTTGTTACATTTTCTGCAAGGTTCATGTTTAAATCTGCATTTGTCTGGTGTATGTGAGCCCCTGTCACAATTGTAATACAATATGTTTGGCCAAGCAAGCCTACATCTACACACTGCAATTTTTCACACTCAATTTCATTCCTGACTGCATCTCACTTGCATCTCTGTCTGCTGTTTCCATTGATTTCAACTGCTATTTCAACTGCTCTTTTAAATATAAGTTGAGCTTCTGAAGCCATTTTTGAATAATTTTTTTGTAAGACTCCACGAACTAAATGATCACTCATGCATCATTTAGCCCATTATGAACTGACAATGCTCAGACAATCTGTTCAATTCAGACACATAAGCTGAAATGGACTCCCCTTCCTTTTGATTCCACTAATGACATAAGACATAGACAGAGAAGCAGAATTAGGCCTTTTGTCCCATTGAGTCTGCTTTGGCATTTCATCATGACTGATCCATTTCCCTCTTAACCCCAATTAAACCTAAAGCATTCTGTAATCCACAATGGTTTTGATTCCGAATGTTCCTGCATTACTTTCACAGTATCAGCAAAGCTCATTTTGGCTGGTTTGGTTGGAGGATTAAATTTCTAAGCAAACTGTATGCCTTTAAATCCAATGCATTCAGCAAAATTGTTACTTATTTCTCATTGGCTATTTTATTTGCTTTAAAGTATTACTCAATCCATTTCATATACAATATACAGTTACCTGTTGTGCTATCAAACGTGTCATTTTTTCCAATGCAGCCATCCATTTCTGCTCTTCCTTGATGATGATTATCACTCAGTACTCACTGTTTCTGAACCTGTGAATTCTTCCAGTTTTTGCCTTTTTGCTTACTTGATTGTCTTTCTTTATGCTGTTACGAACCCCGTAACTGGGTCACTTACCAGCAAAGATAGAGAGGTCCATTGAAGTCTGATGATACTATTTTTAACAGTATTTATTAGTAAAAATACACAAAAATAATATCAATGCAAATATATAGATAATATACGTCATCAATACTAAATCTAAAAGTGCGGGTATAATAATAATTAATTAAGAAATAGCTCTATCGTTGTCTAGGGGGATAATGTATTGTCCGATGGAAATATAAAAGTCACTCAGTTCATGCAGACTGCAGCCTTTGTTGGAGAGAGAGAGGGATTTTGAGAAACTTGGCGGCTTTCCTTTTATGATTTCGATCCGTCGGGAGTCCCGTTGGTGTGGCCGTTCACTTGTGGCCTCTCCTTTAGCTAAAGCCGTTCTTCCGTGGTGAGCCCGCCAATCCCAGGCAAGGGAAGGATGCACACGAACCCCCACTGGCTGTCACTATTAATCGCTGTCACGGGATTTCTAGCATTTCTCCTGGTGCGTCTCAAGGGGTTGTTCCCCAGACCCTCTTTTATCCTTACTCACGGGGTCTCAGATGTCAATCAGGTTGGGATGATGTAATCCCTCAACCAGCCCACTCTGATCGTCCCCTGAGGGGCTTCAATGAATAGTACAGTACTCAATACACAATTCTGTCTCCAAGAGACAATGGCCATTATCAGTGTCTTTGTTTCGCTGAGGCCAGGACACATTCCAAACCTTGTGGATTCTGCGTGTCTCCCTCTCATTTCCTGGGTCCCAGACCCGAATTAATAGTGATCTTGCGATTCTCAAAAAGGAGGGGGTGTCTTTGTACCCTTTGGCCCCTCAGAGTTGCGGCACATTCGTAACAATGCAAAGAAAACTTACAGCTCCAGAGGGGAAAGAACCTGTTGCATATTTTTTTTAAACAGGACCATTTCTCATTGCAATTTTTTTTTAAACTTAAACATCTCACTGCATTTCAACAGGTAGGTAGTCACCTTGGATTCATTTTAAAAATACCTCATCACCCCGTTATGTTTTGTAACTCCATAACATTAAACTAATTGCAAGAAAAAGATGGGAGCCCAAGAGAATGGGTCTTAGTTTCTTTTTTTTTACTTTAAGTGAGGCGAGCTGGTATTACTTGGTGGTGTCATGACATATATAATTCATTTATTTTTACATGTAGCCCGTAATGAATTATTTAAATGCACAATAATGCTTAATCAAACAATATGTTTATGACTTTATTCAAATACTACTAAAATATTAAATACACAGCAGCTGAGATAGAGTTGATGTAGAGCTAATGTTTCCTGTAGTCGGGGAGTCTAGGTCCAAGTGGCACAGAGTCAGAAGAGAGGAATGTCCATTTAGAACAGAAATGGAGGAGGAATTTCTTGAACCAGAGGGTGGTGAGTCTGTGGACTTCAGTGCTATGGATTGTTGTGGAGGCCAAGTCATTGAGTGTATTTAATCCAGAGGTTGATCGGTTCTTGATGAGTAAGAGTGTCAAATGTTATGTGGGTAAGGCAGGAAAATGGTGTTAAGAGGGATAAAAAAAAAATCAGCCATGTTGAAATGGCAAAACATTCTCAATGGGCTGGTTGGTCTCACTCTGCTCATATGTTTTATGGTCTAATCATCTGCAGCTCTTAACCATGGAAATAATTGCTGGAAAATGCAATATCAGTATAGACTATTGACCACAGCCAGACCTGCTTTTGGCTCATTTTAGTAGATGAATGCATGGAACACAAGTCTGGTGTTGGTTTCACATTCTAATGCTACCAGTGAAGTTGTTTCTTCTATTTTGTCTTCAGTTTTGCTAGTCACGTTTTTTACCAGTTTTGATATGGAAATGTCATATCCAATAATGATATGTTGAAGAAAATGAATTTCAGGATACCTTCCACTACTTACATGTAAAAAATATGGAAGTATTTCAATGGCTATCCATTGGAATTCCTGATTCATTATTATCAGGAATAGAAAGAACATGTATACAGCAGAAAGACCATTGCTACAAGTGGGTATGCTTTCACTTACACAACGGCAGAGAGAGAACAGGTGCCAATTTTTCACCTGTTTTTTGATATAGCTGTAACTGGCAAGGGCAGCATTTGTTGCTCGTTGCATCTGAAGTACTTTCAAAGCAGTTGTATCTTTGAAGTCTGTGCTCCACCATGGAGTTAAATGTCCACCTCTGGGAAATGCACAGATCTAAAACCACAGTCTCCCTCCTTGTCAGTGATAATAAAGAAGACAAATGCACTCAGTTTCTGCAGCTTTGATCCTTTCCAGTTATGCACTGGAAAATCAGCCAAGGAGCTGTAAAGGCCAGCTGTGACATATTGCTAAATATGGTCTTTGCAGAAAATACATCCATTAATTTCCATAGTAGGCTGGGTGACTACTTATTTGTTATATGTTTACATATATTTTAATCCAAGCAATGACATTCACGATGACCAAATTTAGCTCATTGAGTCCATGATTCAATGTGTCACAGCTTGGTTTGTTTCACAACTCCAGTTTGGGCCATTTTGGAGTTCCGAAAGTTACTAGTTGACTGCAGAATCAGAATCAGGTTTATTATTACTAACGCATGTTGTGAAATGTGTTGTTTTGTAGCAATAGGACAGTGCAATACATAAAACATACAATCAATTATAATAATATATATAGAAAAGATAAATAAGTATTGCAAAAGGAGAGCAAAAGTAGTGAGGTAGTGTTCATTGTCTATTCAGAAATCTGATGGCAGAGGGGAAGAACCTGTTCCTAAAATGTTAAGTGTGGATCTTCGGGCTCCCGACCTCCTTCCTGATTGTGGTAATAAGAAGAAGGCATTTCCTGGGTGGTGTGAGTCCTTAAAGATGAACGCTGCCTTTTTGAGGCATCATGAAGCAATATAGCCATAAGACAATAAGATACAGGAGCAGAATTAGGCCACTCGGCCCATCAAGTCTGCTTCACCATTCAACCACGGCTGATACTCTTTTCTCCTCCTCAAACCCATTCCCCGTTCTTCTCCCCATAACGTTTGATGTTGTGTCCAATCAAGAACCTATCAAGCTCTGCCTTAAGTACACCCAACGACCTTGCCTCCACAGCTACATGTGTTAACAAATTTCACAAATTTACCACCCTCTGGCTAAAGAAATTTCTGTGCATTTGTCTTTTAAATAGACGTCCCTCTATCTTGAGGCTGTGCCTTCTTGTCCTAGACGCCCCTCGCCATGCCATCCTTTCCACATCTACTCTGTCTCGGCCTGTCAACGTTTGAAAGTTTTCAACAAGATCCACCCTCATCCGTCTTTGTTCCAACGAGTACATCTTAGATGAGGAACCCAAAGTTGTTCACAATACTCAAGGTGAGCCCTCACCAGTGCCTCATAAAGCCTCAGCATCACTTCCCTGCTCTTGTATTTAAGACCGCTTGAAATGAATGCTAACATTACATTAGCCTTCCTCATCACTGACTTAACCTGCAAGTTTATCTTTAGGATGTTCTGCACAAAGACTTCCAAGTCCCTTTGCATTTCAGATTTTTGAATTTTCTCCCCATTTAGAAAATAGTCTACATATTTATTTCTACAACCAAAATGCATGACCATGCATTTTCCAACATTGTATTTAATTTTCCACTTTCTTGCCCATTCTCCTAATCTGTCTGTCCTTCTGCAGCCTACCTGTTTCATCAATACTACCTTCCCCTACACCAATCTTCATATTATCTGTAAACTTGGCAACAAAACTATCTATTCCATCATCTAAATCATTGATATACAGCATTAAAAGAAGCAGTCCCAACACTAACCCCTGCCCCAATCTCTGGCAGCCAACCAGACAAGGATCCCTTTATTCCCACTCACTGCCTCCAACCAATCAGCCAATGCTATAACCATGTAAGTAACTTTTCTGTAATACCATGGGCTCTTAACTTGGCAAGCAGCCACATTTGTGGCACCTTGTCAAAGGCCTTCTGAAAGTCCAAAAATACAACATTCACTGCATCCCCTTTAAATATACTAATTATAATCTCTTCAAGGAATTCCAACAGGTTTGTCAGTTTCTTAACAGAAAATCTTGCTGACTTTGTCCTATCTTGTCCTATGTCACCAAATACTCATTAACCTCATCCTTAACAATTGACTCCAACATCTTCCCAAGCACTGAGGTCAGGCTAACTGGTCTATAATTTCCTTTCTGCTGCCTTCTTCCTTTCTTATTACTCAACCCAGATGTGTATGTCAAATTTAGATGGCTGACATAATGTCTGTGACTGAACCAGCTGTTGGTACAGATGCCGGTCTTCTTGTCACAATACCTGCTACCTCCGATATTGCATTGAGGTGTTTCAGTCTCGGCCAGAAAGGAAGCTGTGATCCAAGACATGGTGAACTTGAAAAGAACAGGTTGGCTCATCCCTTTATTGATGCATTCCTGTTGCAATCACTTTCTTAATGTGAGGAATGTTTTGGCCTACAACTTGTACAAACAGATAAGGTAAGGTCTCTCAATGGACCTTTATGCCGGATGCTTCTTTGCTTCCGGATCGGGAGCAGCAGCTCCAACACCATCACACTGCGCACAGGGGCCCCCCACTGTGTGTTCAGTCCACTGCTGTTCACTCTGCTGACCCACGACTGTGCTGCAACACACAGCTCAAACCATGTCATGAAGTTCGCCAATGACACGACCGAGGCGGGTCTCGTCAACAAGAACGACGAGTCAGCTTCCAGAGAAGAGGTGCAGCGGCTAATGGACTGGTGTAGAGCCAACAACCTGTCTCTGAATGTGAACAAAACAAAAGAGATGGTTGTTGACTTCAGAAGGGCATGGAGCGACCACTCTCCGCTGAACATCGACGGCTCCTCGGTAGAGATTGTAAAGAGCACCAAATTTCTTGGTGTTCACCTGGCAGAGAATCTCACCTGGTCCCTCAACAACATAGCAAAGAAAGCCCAGCAGTGTCTCTACTTTCTGCGAAGGCTGAGGAAAGTCCATCTCCCATCTCCCATCCTCATCACATTCTATAGGGGTTGTATTGAGAGCATCCTGAGCAGCTGCATCACTGCCTGGTTCAGAAATTCAACATCTCGGATGGCAAGACCCTGCAGCAGATAGTGAGGTCAGCTGAGAAGATCATTGGGGTCTCTCTTCCCGCCATCACGGACATTTACACTACGCGCTACATCCGCAAAGCAAACAGCATTATGAAGGACCCCACACACCCCTCATACAAACTCTCCTCCCTCCTGCCATCTGGGAAAAGGCATTCGGGCTTTCACCACCAGACTAAGTAACAGTTTCTTCCCCCAAGCTATCAGACTCCTCAATACCCAGAGCCTGGACTGACACCTTGCCCTATTGTCCTGTTTATTATTTATTGTAATGCCTGCACTGTTTTGTGCACTTTATGCAGTCCTGGGTAAGTCTGTAGTCTCGTGTAGCAGTTTTTTTTTCTCTCTGTGTTGTTTTTTTACCTAGTTCAGTCTAGTTTCTGTGCTGTGTCATGTGACACCATGGTCCTGAAAAACGTTGTCTCATTTTTACTATGTACTGTACATAGCAGTTATGGTCGAAATGACAATAAAAGTGATTTGACTTGACTTATATGAAAGATTCAATGGATGAACCTGCCACTTCAAACAACAAGAAACATTTGTATTTGTCATGATGGCAGAGAATCTTGTTTTTATTTTTATTTCTTCTTTTATTTCTTCTACCAAAGTGCATGGCATACACTTCCTGATGTTGTATTCCATCTGCCACTTCTTTGCCCGTTCTCCTACTCTGCCTAAGTTCTTCTGTAGCCTCTCTGCTTCCTCAACACTACATTCACCTCCCACCTATCTTCATTCCATCTGCAAACTTGTCCATCAATTCCATCATCCAAATCATTGACATAAAAGTAAAAAGAATGTTAATATTTGCATATTTGTTTGTGATCAAAGCTGAATTGGCAGTAGAAGTAGAGTTTTCCTACTTTTTCAAAATATGGGCTTTGCTGTTAGACATTGAGAAGGTGATGGTGATCCATCTACCTGAAGCACAGCACTCCAAGATGAAGATAGTCCAGAATATAGACTCAATGATAAAATATTTTCAGGTCAGGAAGGTATGTGACTTGAAAGTGAAGAATAGATTGTGGAATTATCATGTTCTTGGTGATAAAAGTCATAGAGGTGGGAAGTGCTGCTGAAGAAGTCTGTGTACATTGCCACATTGCTACTTGTAGTTGATATAATCTGCAGCCATGGGGAGTGGTCCTGGACTCTGCAAATGAGTTGGATAGTGTATCATGTACCAACCAAGTTGGTGACTCAGAGTCATAAAGTACTACACAGGCCTTTTGGTCCATCCAGTCCACACAACTTATTCTGCTTAGCCCCATCGACTCACACCTGGACCACAGCCCTCCCATCCACGCACTTAACCAAATTTCTCTTAAATATTGAAATTGAACCCACATCTACCATTTTTGCTAGCACTTGGTTCCAAACTATCCTCACTCTCTGAGTGAAGCAGCTCCCTGTCAGGTTTCCCAGAAAGATTTCACCTTTCACTCTCAACCTATAACCTCTACTTTTAGTCTCACCCAACCTCAGTGGAAAAAGCCTGCTTGTATTTTCTCTATCTATACCCCTCTTACCTCTGTCAAATCTTCCCTCATTCTCCTAAGCTCCAGGGAGTAAAGTCCTAAACTATTCAACCTTTTTCTTCAACTCAGATCTTCAAGTTCCAGTAACATCTTGTAAATTTTCTCCGTACTCTTTTGATTTTCAATTTCAATATTTTGCCCGAGGTGGATTGTTTCTTGAGTGCTCTTGAAGCTACACTTATCTGGGCAGGTCTATAGCATTCCATCACACTCCTGAAAGCTGTGAGACCTTTCAGCTTTCTGGATGGCTACAAATTTTTTGGACAGATGAGTTAGTAGCCACAGGATACTTACTCACCTGTCTCTGGGCAGCACCAGCAGGCATGGTATTTATGTGATTATACAACTTAAACTACCAGATTCAGGTAACAAAATATAACAATACTCACCCTCACAGCATCTAATCATGTCATCGAATCATAAGACCATAAGACTATAAGATATATGAGCAGATGTAGGACATTTGGCCCATCGAGTCTGCTCTGCCATGCAATCACAGGCTGATCCAATTTCCCAGTCATTCTCACTCCCCTGCCTTCTCCCCATACCCTTTGTTGCCCTGGCTGATCAAGAAACTTTCTATCTCTGCCTTAAATACACCCAGTGACTTGGCCTCCACAGCCACTCGTGGCGTCAAATTTCAGATTTACCACCCTTTGACTAAAGTACTTTCTCCACATCTCAGTTCTAAATTAAGTCAAAGGTCATCAAGCTGCAGCTCCAGTTCCTTAATACAATCTCTCAGAAGCTGCAGCTTGGTGCACCTGGTGCAGGTGTGTTTATCTGGGAGACTGGAGGTCTCCCAGCATTTCCACATCACACACAGAGTACAGAACACTGCCCTGGAGCTTTTCTCACTAAACTACTATGCCCTAATAAATGAAGAATGAAGAAATAAGAACAAAAAGAGAAAGCTGCCAGATACTTTATCTTACCCAAGCCTAATCTCACCGAAGTCTGATGAGCCAAAGCCACTCTAAAGACTGGGACACAGAAAAGAATGGCCGCTCCACTTGAATCTGCGTTACTTTTATTCGCCCTTTCTAGTGAATCCCTCTCTGTTGATTGGTCACCATACAACTGAGAGAAACTGCTGTGAAGCTCTGCCTCTTAAACCTTGATCAGGGACTTAATTGAAAAAGTAGCTCTTTTTACCTATCCCCTCTCTTTTGATCGGTCATCGGACAATTCTGCATAAAACTTGGAAGTAGGTACAGAGGAGATGTCAGGGGTAAGTTTTTTATGCAGAGAGTGGTGAATGTGTGGCAGCGATTGGTGTAGGTGGAAACAATAGGGTCTTTAAAAGACTCCAGAACAGGTACATGGAGCTTAGAAAAATAGAGGGCTAAGGGTAAGCCTAGGTAGCTCTCAGGTAAGAACATGTGTGGCACAGCTTTGTGGGCTGAAGGGCCTGTATTCTGCTGTAGGTTTTCTATGTTTCTATGTTTCAAATGGACATCCTTCAATCCTGAAGTCATGCCCACTTGTCCTAGAATCCCCTACCATGGGAAATAACTTTGCCATATCTAATCTGTTCAGGCCTTTTAACATTCGGAACGTTTCTATGAGATCCCCCCTCATTCTCCTCAACTCCAGAGCTGCCAGACTTTCCTCATATGGTAACCCTTTTATTCCTGGGATCATTCTTGTGATTCTTCTCTGAACCCTCTCTAATGTCAGTATATCCTTTCTAAAATAAGGAGCCAAAAACTGCACACAATACTCCAAGTGTGGTCTCACGAGTGCCTTATAGAGCCTCAATATCACATCCCTGCTTTTATATTCTATACCTCTCAAAATGAATGCCAACATTGCATTTACCTTCTTCATAACCTTTAGGGTATCTTGCACAAGGACTCCCAAGTCCCCTTGCATCTCTGCATTTTGAATTCTCTCCCCATCTAAATAATAGTCTGCCGGTTTATTTCTTCCACTAAAGTGCATGACCATACACTTTACAACATTGTATTTCATTTGCCACTTCTTTGCCCATTCTCCTAAACTATCTAAGTCTCTCTGCAGGCTCTCTGCTTCCTCAACACTACCTGCTTCTCCACCTATCTTTGTATCAAGGGCAAATTTAGCCACAAATCCATTAATACCGTCGTCCAAATTATTGACATACATCATAAAAAGCAGCTGTCCCAACACCGACTCCTATGGAACTCCACTGGTAACTGGCAGCCAGCCAGAATAGGATCCCTTTATTCTCACTGTCCGTTTTCTGCCAACCACCCAATGCTCCACCCGTGCTAGTAACTTCCCTGTAATTCCATGGGCTCTTATCTTGCTAAGCAGCCTCATGTGCAGCACCTTGTCAAGTGCTTCCTGAAAATCCAAGTACACCACACCTACTGCATCTCCTTTGTCTACCCTGCTTGTAATTTCCTCAAAAAATTCCTGTTTGTCAGGCAGGATTTTCCTTTCAGGAAACCATGCTGGCTATGGCCTATCTTGTCATGTGTTTCCAGGTACTCCATAATCTCATCCCTAACAATCAATTCCAACAACTTCCCAACCACTGATGTCAAGCTAACAGGTTTATAGTTTCCTTTCTTCTGCTTCGCACCCTTCTTAAACAGAAGAGTAATATTTGCAATTTTCCAGTCATCCGGTCCAATGCCAAAATCTGTTGATTCTTGAAATATCATTGTTAATGCCTCCGCAATCTCTCCAGCTATTTCTTTCAGAACCCGAGGGTGCATTCCATCAGGTCCAGGAGATTTATCCACCCTCAGACTTAAGCTTCCTGTGCACCTTCTCACTCGTAATTTTCACTGCACAAACTTCACTTCCCTGACACTCTTGAATGTCCGGTATACTGCGGATGTCTTCCACTGTGAAGACTGATGCAAAATGTTCATTCAGTTCCTCTGCCATCTCTGCAACTCTCATTACAGTATCTCCAGCATCATTTTGTATTGGTCCTATATCTACCCTCAACTCTCTTTTGCCCTTTATATCCTTAAAAAAGCTTTTAGTATCCTCTTTGCTATTAGTTGCCAGCTTCCTTTCATAATTCATCTTTTCCTTCCTAATGACCTTCTTCGTTTCCTTCTGCAAGTTTTTAAAAGCTTCCCGATCCTCTATCTTCCCACTAGCCTTGGCTTCCTTGTATGCCCTCTCTTTTGCTTTTACTTTGGCTCTGACATCACTTGTCAGCCACAGTAGTGTCCTTCTTCCCTTTGAAAATTTCTTCTTATTTGGAATATATCTGTCTTGCACTTCCCTCATTTTTCACAGAAATTCCAGCCATTGCTGCTCTGCTGTCCTTCCTGCAAATGTCCCTTTCCAGTCAACTTTGGCTAGTTCCCCTCTCATGCCATTGTTGTTTCCTTTATTCCACTGAAATACCAAATCATAAAGAAATAGAACACTGAAACATACCCTTCAGTCCATCTAGTTAGTGCCAATGACAGCATTCTACCTGCTGGTTCCCATTACCTGCATTTGGCACATAACCCTCCAAGTCCACCTCTCTATCTACCTACCTAAGTGCTTCTTAAATGTTGGGATTAGACCAATAATGACCACATCCTCTGCAGCTCATTCCAAATTATCACAACCCTTGTGTGAATTGGCCTCTCAGGTCTTTGTCAAATCTCTGCCCTTTTATCTTATATCTGTGCCTTCTAGTTTTGGGCTCCCCACCCTGGGGAAAAGACTCTGACTGTCCACTATTCATTCCCCTCTCGTGGTTTTATAAACTTCTGTGAAGTAACCCTCATTCTCATACATGCCAAAGAAAAACCTCTCCCTGTAACTCAGGCCTTCTAGTCCATGAAACATTGTAAATCTCTCCTGCAACTTCTCCAGCTCGACAATGTCTTTCCTATCAACAGGGGGACCAAAACCGTACACAGTGCTCCAAGTGGGGCCTCACCAGTGACTTGTATAATCTTCTAAACTTGAGACACTGACTGATGAAAGCAGCATTGTAAATACCCTTGTCACCACATTGTTTACTGGCTGGCCACTTGCAGCAAACTCTGTATTTGTTCTCCCAGGTCCCTCTGTTCCACAGCACATGTGTGTGCCCTGCCATTCGCTGTAGAAGTCCTACCCTGGTTTTGAATATCCAAAATGCAACACCTGACACATGGCCAAGCCAAAATCCATTTGTCATTCCTCAGTCTATCTCCCTAACTAATCAAAATCTCTTTGCTTTTCTTGTAACCTGCTTCACTATCAACAAGACCCCTTTGTTTAGTATTATCAGCAAATTTATTAATCTTGCTGTGAGCATTCTGACCAATCATTAACATACATAATGAATAACTAAGGTCCCAACATTGACCCCGGGGCACTCTAGTAGTCACAGGCCTCCAGTTGGAGAATTAATCTTCAACCAGCACCTTCTGCTTCCTATCATTGAGCCAATTCTAAATCCACATCTCTAGCTCCCATGTGACCTTACCTCCAAGATAGACCTGCCATGCAGAACCTTGTCAATGGTTTTACTAAAGTCCATGTGGATGACATCCATTGCCCTACCTTCATCTATCCCCTTGGTTATCACTTTGAAAAACTCCAAAAGATTTTTCAGACATGATCTGCCACATACAAAACCACACTGACTATTCCTGAGCAGGTCTGGACTAGCCAAGTGAATGTACATCTCAACTTTCAAAATTCCTTCAAGTTACTTGCAAACAATTGAAGTTAGACTTATTGGCCTGTAGTTCCCTGTTCTGTCTTTGCTAATCTTTTTGAACAATGGAACGACATCAGCCACCCTCCAGTCTTCTGGAACTTCGCCACCAGCTAATGACAAAGCAAGTATTGATTAGGTTTATAGATTAGCCTATTTGTCACATGTACATTGAAACATACAGTGAAATGCATTCAGTTTTGCATCAACGACCAGCACAGTCTAAGGCTAGTGCTGGAGCATCCCACAATCTGGCACCAACATGGCATGCCCACAATTTACTAACCCTATCCCATACGTCTTTAGAATATGAGAGGAAACTGAAGCACCCAGAGGAGACACACACAGTCACAAGAAAACATACAAACTCTTTACAGACAGCAATGGGATTTGAGCCCTACTTAGTGATTGCTGATGCTATAAAGCAAATGCGCTAACCACTATGCTCCCATGCCACCCCAGTCTCTACAAGAACTTCCACAATTTCTTCCTTGACTCTCATAATGTTCAGGGGTGCAGTTGATCACATCTTGATGATTTGCCCAACTTAATTTACTTCTAGTCACATTGTCATGGCATAATACTTCATTAAAAAATTGTTAAGAACTGAGTTAATGATAGTCAAGAATGCTGTCAATGGAAGATGTCTGTTTTCCAATGCATTTTTTAAGGAAAGGGGATTCAAGAAAAGGGGATTCAGACAGGATTGGAGAAATGGAATTCAAATTTGTTTGCCAAATTCAAAAAACAAATTGTTTTTAAAAAAGATCATATATGACAATGTATATTAATTGCATTGAATGCACAACCTTATTAGACAACTGTGCTACATCTACCACGATGCTGGCAATATTTATTACCAGTTTTCCAAGCTTGATGAGATCTATTGCAGATTCAGCCCCTATAATAGCAAATTTCACAACCAGAAGATGAATCAGGCAGCTAACTTAGCATTTGAATACCAATGGGAACAATTCAGGCTGAAATGACAATTAATTTAAAATGCATCAGTGGCTTTATGCTAAATTGCAGCACAAGTTGTCTATATGGGGTCATGATTTGTCCTTATGACCACATAGATTTCTGAAGCAGGTTTGCGCCTTGGAATTTAAATTTGCCAATTTTGTAAGGGCCTGTGCAAATGTCCTTAATGCTCTTGGGCAAACCTGTGCCTGTGAGTCCATGATCCCACGTTATTTATATATATTTTAGACGATGATTGAGCATGTATGTGTTGGGAGGGAGGGTATAGGTGGCATGGAGAGGTAGGTGACAGCGTGTTACTGCTTGCACTCCTTTGTACATTTGCACATGCCCCTGTCTGTTAGTGAAAGGAAGGTTCCTTTGAGACAGATTTGTTGCTTTTGTTGATTTTAGTTGATTAATATTTATATCCGCAAATTCTCAGAGATTAACATGACAGATTCCTTTGGCTCTTTGGCATTGTGAGGTAAAAAATAAAGTAGCTAGTCAATTATTTGGGAAGATGACATTATTTAAGAGTTGTTTAAATTAATGATCAAACTGGTTGCTGGCAAAATGTCAGAGAACAATATTTTGTTTATGTGCTTATGTGAGTCCTTCCTTTACTATCAGGTAAAATGTAATTGATTCATAGTGTGTAATGTAAGGGACATTATACTGTCAGTGAGGAATCTGTTCCCATTGCTTTAATAGCCCATTATACATAAATGACTGGCAAAAAGACAATTGGAAAAATTGATTAATTCTGACCTCCAGATGGAGTCAATTGTCAGACTGAACGTGCTCACAAATCTGCTAAAGCACAAACAAACCAAACATCCTTTACCAATAATAGAGAACAAGCTATCAAAAGCTTGTAATGACTCTTTGAAACAAACATAAAGATGTTGGGGCTTATCAGGACCTGTGTGGGGCAAAAAAGAAGTTATTAGTGAATAAATGAATAACCTGATTTGTCTAGACACTGTTGGCTTATTTGTGAAGTGACTGATACCTTTCCTGATTTTCTGAATTGGGGATAGAATTAAGGAGATTTTTGGAAAAATTATGTAGGATGACAAGTACTCCACACTAAAACTCTGTCTTTAGCTCTTTCTTCTAAAGCTGTTAGTTTAATACTAGTCCTTTTAGTAGTTCTTAGTGCAGAGATTTTCTAATGGAAACTTCGAGGCACTTTGCCCAGTTTACATAAAGGCACGCTTCTGTTAAAATTATGAGTGCTTTTTCAACAAAGAAAGAATCTTACAAAAGTTAATATTTTATGGTAATACCAACCAGAGACATATTTTGTCATTAAAGTGTAAAGTTTAAAAACCATTAATTAAGTTATTTTGTCCTGCTCAATATACCAGTTCAAAGGGTGAATTGATTCAGAAGCAATAACCCAGAGGTTAAATGATAAGTTATAGAGAGAAGTTCTTTATTCTGATATTTCAGCGAAGAATTGTTGGAATTGTTCTATGGACTAGACCATAGGTGTCAAACTCAAGGCCCACGGGCCATATCCGGCCCGGCGTACAATGATATCCGGCCCGCGAGATCATTTTAGATAGATCTATTATTTTAATTATTAATGAAATAATAATTATGTCCTCCTTACCACCAACTCAACCTGCAAACTAACCTCTGGGGAATCCCAAGTCCGTTCTACTACCAACAGAGAGGAAATACAGGAGTCTGAATATCACACTCAACAATTCAGGAAGAGCATCTTCCCATCTGCCATCAATTATCTTAATGCCCCACGAATTCATGAATCTTTATTCTCCTGTTTTTGCCCTATTTATTTATTTTGTCATTCAAGAGGACCACAACCTTGTGGTTTGGAGGCTCACATACCTCAATGACTCGTAGGGCTATGTTGGCTGGAGTCAGAGCTTTGTGCTTTGGCTCTTGGTGGGGTCACCCATTCCAAACAGCTCAAAGGGTGGAGGACAGATTAAGAGTGGTCCACCAATCTTCTAGGTTTGGGGGTTCAACTCAAGGCTAACAACTCTGTCTGGCAAAACAATACTGTTAAGGAAACAGGAATGAAGAATCCTTCTACATCTGAGTGTGATGGTATTCCTGAGTCTAACATGACTGACAGTAGTGAAAACCTAGAGAAAACTACTGACACAATGAAGGAAGCCCTGAACACTGTCAGAGGTGGAGGACCTTCATTACTGCTCTAAACGCCAGCAGCATATCAGGTAGTAAGCAAGTATTTAATTTGTAATTTCTAGTATTTTTATGACTTTGCACTGTGCTTCAGCCACAAAACTACAAACTTTATGTCATGAAAGACAGTGATAATAAACCTGATTGTGATACCTCAGAATCACCGTGGGTTGCAATAGACAGGAAATTGGCAAGAAACTCGATAATCAAAAGACAGATTTAATAAAATTCACACACAAAAAAAAAGATGGACAATGAAGAAGTTTCATTTAGTCAGGTACCTGCTGTGATCAGGAATGGTCTACTGTGGAAACAGATTTAATAAGAAGAAATTATTAAAGAAAGCTGCGTTCACACGCGCCTGACTGATCCGGCCTGCATGAAGCTGCATTTTGCCTAATCCGGCCCATGACCTAAATGAGTTTGACACCCCTGGACTAGACAATGGGAATTAGAAGAACAAACGAGCAGAGAGATTGTGGAAATTTGGAAGAACAATAGGGTTGTCGTAAAGTTAATATTTTAACTTTCCTAACATAGAATGGGATTGTCATACATTTAAGGGCTGAGATGGAGTGGAACTTGTTAGTTTCCTTGGGCGTTGTCGAAGAATATAGAGCAGAAGAGGGCAAACTTCCACTTTGCGTAATAGAGTGGGGCAGGTGACTGAGTTTGGAGTGGGGAAGCACATTGAGACCAGTAATCATAGTTTTAAGATAGTTATGGAAAACAACAAATTCATGTTTTAAATTGGGGGAGGATGAATTTTGACTGTATAAGACAGGAAGTTGCAAATTTTGGTTGCTATGGTAGTTTGAGGGCAAAGGGACCGCAGGCAAGTGGGAGACCTTTAAAGGGAGATGGCGAGAGTTCAGTGTTTGCATGTTCATGTGAGAGTGAAGGATAAAGCTGGTAGGAGTAGGATACTATGGATGACAAGGGATATAGAAGCCTTGGAAAAAAGGCCTCTATGGAGCAGGTACAGGCAGATAGGATCATGTGAATCCCTGAAGGAGTATACGGGGTGCAGAGATGTACTAAAGAAGGAAATCAGAAGGGCACAAAATGGGCATAAGAAAGCTTTGACAGAAAAGATTAAGGATAATCCAAGCAACACACACAGGATGCTAGGGGAACTCCGCAGGCCAGGTAGCATCCATAGAAAAGAGTACAGTCAATGCTTCGGGCCGAGACCTGAGCTGGTAGGAGTGGGAAACCATGGATGCGTTGCTTGAATTTCCAGCTTTTGCAGATTTTCTCTTGTTTGTGTAAGGATAACCCAAAGAGAGCAACTAGAGCGAATAGAGCCCCTCAAAGACCAAAGGGGGCATTTTTGTATGGAGCCACAGGAAATGGACAAGGTCTTTTATGAATATTTCTCTTCTGTTTTTGTCATGGATAAAGGCATGAAGAAGCTAGAACTTGGAAAATTAAATGAGGAGGTCAGGGTTATTCCACATTACAGCAAAAGAAATACCAAACATCTTAAAATATGGATAAATCTCCAGGGCCTAACCATGTACTGTATATCCAAGAATACTGTGGAAGGCTAGAGAAGAAATTGCAGGAGTCCTGGCTGAGATATTTGCATTATTGTTAGTCACAGGTGAGGTGCCAGTAGGTTGAAGGGTAGCAATGGTGTGCCTATATTTAAGAAAGGCAGCAAAGAAAAATCTGGGAAACATGTATCAGTACATGTAAGTCTGACATCTGTGATAGGTAAGTTACAGGAGAGGATTCTGAGGGATAAGATATATGTACATCTGGAAAATTGGAGGCTGATTAGGGATAGTCAACATGGTTTTGTGCAAAGGACATTATGACTTTTGAGCTTGATTTAGTTTTTTTGATGATATGACCAAAAGAGTTAATGAGGGAATGGCAGTAGACATGACCTTTGATAAGGTTCCACAGGGTAGGCTACTCTGGAAGGGTAAATCGCATGGAATCTTGGGGGAACAGACTAATTGGATACAAAATTGGCTTGATGATAGAAAAGAGAGTAAGTGGAAGGTGGTTTCTCGGACTACAGGCCATAACTAGTGGAGTACCTCAGTGTTCAGTTCTGATCATCATCTGTATCAACAATTTGGATGAGAATGTACAGGGCATGGTAAGTAAATTCGCAGATGACACTAAAATAGGTTTTCAAAATTTATAGGGAGATTCTTGATCAGCTGAGTAGGTGGGCCGAAGAATGACAAATGTAGTTTAATTAGGAGAAATGCAAGGTGTTGTATTTTATTAAGTCAAATTCAGCCAGAACTTTCATAGTGAATGGTAGGGCAATGGGGAATGTTGTAGAACAGAGTGATCTTTGAGTGCATGGTTCACTAAAAGTGAAGTCACAAGTAGAGTGTGAAGAAGGCTTTTGGCATGCTGGCTTTCATGAGTCAGAGTATTGAGTACAAAAGTTGGGAGGTCATGGTATGGTTGTACAGGCTACCAGCAAGTTTGTATTTTGGGTTCTGTATTCTCTTTTCATTACACTGCTCTAGGAAAGATGGTATTAAACTGGAAGGAGTACAGAAAAGGTTTATAAGGATGTTACCAGGACTGAGGTCCTGAATGCTAGGAAGAAATTGGACAGGCTGGTAATTTATTCTTTAGAATATAGGAGACTACAAATCAACCTGCTAATTAATCTTCAGGAACTCCCGCACGAAGACTCCAAAGTCCCTTTGCACCTCAGATTTTTGAACTCCATTTAGAAAGTAGTCTACCCTTTTATTTCTCCTACCAGAGTGCATGACCATACACTTCCTGACACCATATTCCATCTGCCAGTACTTTGCCTATTCTCCTAATCTGTCTCAGTCCTTCTGCGGCCTCTCTGCTTCCTCAATACTACCTGACCCTCCACGTATACTTGTATCAACCACAAACTTGGCCACAAAGCCATCAATTCTGTCAACTAAGTCACTGACATGTAACATTAAAAGAAGCAGTCTCAACACAGACTCTTGTGGTACACCACTAGTCATCAACTGCTAACCAGAAAAGGCTCCCTTTTTTCCCACTCTTTGCCTCCTGCCAATCTGCCAATAGTTTATCCTTGCTAGTATCTTTCCTGCAATACCTTGGACCTTTAACTGGTTAAACAACCTCATGTGTGGCACCTTGTCAAAAGTCTTCTAAAAATCCAAGTACACAACATCCACTAATTCTTCTTTGTCAATCCTGAATTGAATTGACTTTATTACTTACATCCTTCATATACATGAGGAGTAAATTTTGTCACGTTCTATGTCTCCATTTAAATGTGCAATGTGCAATTTATAGCAATTTGTAATAATTAGTATATACAATAGTCAATATAACATAGAAATACAATTGTATCAGCACTAATTAATCAGTCTGATGGCCTGATGTAAGAAGCTTTCCCAGAGCCGGTTAGTCCTGGCTTTTATGCTGCGGTATCGTTTCCCAGATGATAATAGCTGGAACAGTTTGTGGTTGGGATAACTCATGATCCAATGATCCTTCGGGCTCTTTTTACACACCTGTCTTCATAAATGTCCTGAATAGTGGGAAGTTCTCATCTACAGATGCGCTGGGCTGTCTGCACCATTCTCTGCAGAGTCCTGCGACTGAGGGAAGTACAGGTCCCATTCCAGGCAGTGATGCAGCCAGTCAGGATGCTCTCAATTGTGCCACTATAGAAAGCTTGGATTTGGGAGCCCATACCAAACCTCTTCAACTGCCTGAGGTAAAAGAGGTGCTATTTTTTTTTCACCACACAGCCGGTATGTACAGACCACATGAGATCCTCAGTGATGTGTGTTCTAAGGAGTTTACAGCTGTTCACCCTCTCAATCCCAGATCCATCGATGTCAATAGGGGTTAGCCTGTCTCCATTCCTCCTGTAATCCACAACCAGTTCCTTTGTTTTTTCAACATTGAGGGAAAGGTTGTTTTCTTGACACCACTGTGTGAGGATGATGACTTCTTCTCTGTAGGCAACCTCATTATTATTTGAGTTTAGGACAATCAATGTTGTATCGTCAGCAAACTTAATTAGCAGATTGGAGCTATGGGTGGTGACGCAGTCATGGGTTTCCAGAGAGTAAAGGAGGGGGCTTAGGACACAGCCCTGAGGGGCACCTGTGTTGAGGGTCAGGGGGTGGAAGAGAGGGAGCCAACTCTTACCGCCTGCCAGCGATCTGACAGGAAGTCCAGGATCCAGCTACGCAAAGCATGGTGAAAGCCGAGGTCTCTGAGCTCCTTGTCGAGCCTGCTTGTTATTTCTTCAAATAATTCCAACAGGTTTGTCAGGCAAGATATTCCCTTGAGGAAATCATGCTGACTTTGACCTATTTTATCATGTGTTTCCAAGTACCCCAAAACCACATCCCTAACAATCGATTCCAATGTCTTCCAAACCACTGAAGTCAGACTAACTAACCTGTAATTTACTTTCTTCTGCCTCTCTCCCTTCTTGAAGAGTGGAGTGACATTTGCAATTTTTCAGACCTCCAAAGCCATGCCAGAATCTATTGATTCTTGAAAGATCATTACAAATGTCTCCACAATCTCGTCAGCCACCTCCTTCAGAAAACTGGCGAGTAGACCATCTGGTCCAGATGACTTATCTACAGTCAGACCTTTCAGTTTCCCAAGCACCTTCTCCTTGGTAATGACAACTTCACTCACTCTGTCCCCCGATAGTCTCAAAATTCCAGCAAGCTGCTAGTGTCTTCCATAATGGAGAATGATGCAATATACCACCATTTCCTTTTGCTATTCTCCTTAATAATATTGGCTAGCTTACCTTTGTATTCCATCTTTTTCCTCTTTATGATATTTTTGGTTGCCTTCTACTAATTTTTAAAAGCGTTCCCATCCTCTAACTGCCCACTAATTTGAGCTCTATTATATGCCCTCCTTTTGGCTTTTATGTTGGTTTTGACTTCCCTTGTCAGCCACAGTTGCGTCATCCTGCCTTCCAAATTGCTCCCAGAAACTCTAGCCATTGTTGCTCTGCCATCATCCCTGTTAGTGTTCCCTTTCAATCAACTTTGCCAGTTCCTCTCTCATGCCCCTGTAATTCCCTTTATTCCACTGTAACACTGATACATCCGACTTTAGCTTCTCCTTCTCAAATTTCAGGGTGAATTCAATCATATTATGATCACTTTCCCCTAGAGGTTACTTTACCTTTAATGAATTATGAATTGTAGCACAACACCCAATCCAGAATGGCTGTGCCCTCAGTAGGCTCAACCTGTAGCTGCTCTAAAAGACCATTTTGTAGGGATTCTACAAATTCTTCCTCTTGGGATCCAGAACCAACCTGATTTTCCCTTTCTACTTCCATATTGAAATCCCCCATAACTATTGTAATATTGCCCTTTTGACTGGGCTGCGTTCTGCAAGTCCTTGCTCATAGAACAATCTCAGACTGGGGTGTCTGCAAGTCCTTGGTCATAGGGTAATTTCAGACCATTTTCTATTTCTATATTCCGCGGTAATTTGTAGCCCACATCTTTGCTACTGTTCAGAGGCCGGAATATATCTTCCATCAGGGTCTTTTTACCTTGCAGTTTCTTAACTCGACTCACAATGATTCTACACCTTTCTCTCCATTGTCACCTCCTTCTACTGATTTGGTTTCTTTTTTTTACCACCAGAGCCACCCCAGACCTCTGTCTCTTTGTTGGTATGGAATTAATTTAATCCTGAAGGAATCAAACTAATTTCCATTAGAGGGTAAAATAGATTTTATTGACATAATAAAATATTAAGACTTGTCAAAAGAATTGAGGTGATACTTTTGAAATATGAAGATATGTAAGGTGGCAAGTATTTACATAACAAATCTAACAATGGTGCGTGTGTGTGTGTGTGTGTGTGTACACAAACGTAAGAAATTTGTCATCTCTTCTGGAGATACTTAGAGACTGCAGATGTTGTAATCTAATCTAGAACAAGAGAAGCAAACTGTTAAAGGAAATCAGCAGGGTCGGGCACCATCTGTGGAGGCAGAAGGATAGCTGGTGTTTTGGCTTGGGGACCCCCCTCCCCCATCAGTTCTAAATTGGCAAATTGACAACCTTCATACATAAGTTTGAGAACATCAATCAAAGATTATACCAAGTGCTTAATTAGGTACAACATAAAGCTTGAAGATGGATTAATTATTTTAATCTCTATCTTTTGTTGAATCTAGTGAGAGAATAGTGAGGTCAATGTTAATGTATTCTGAACTGGACAATGGAGACATTACAGCAAATTAATGACAACTATCATTAGCCATTGAGCAGAGAGCAGCTGGTTAAACTCAAACAGTACTTCTAAAAAGATTAAAATTTAATTGATTCATTCATTTGATCCCTTGGCAAATATTCGTGTCGTGATTTTGAATTTACTGTTGTTATATGGGCAAACACGTTATTGAAGCAACCCAAGTAACATCTTGACATCAATGTTACACATCAAAAATAATCCATACGTCAGCAAGCTGAAATGTTATCTGTAACCTGCTCAGTGTTTCCCACATTTCCTTATTCTATTTCTAATTAACCGACTGTAAGGCACTTGGATATGGCCAGAGGTAAAAAAAAGATGCTATTGTAGTAAAAATTCTTCTTTCCTTTTCATTCTAAACAATGTTCCAAGAATGTATTCTGCTCCAGTCCAGGCTTGTTCCGGTTCAGAGGAATACATTATAGCACTGCTGTTTTGTTCCAGCTTGTTATGAATTATTTTCTGACTGGTCTGACTTGTAATTGCTGTGTGTAAACTTGGAGTATATTGCTGGATACTGGATGTCTAACGGGTGTACAGGAAGTATTGCTGCAGAGAGCATGACTATCTTTATAACTGAATTCAAATTTTTAAACAGGTTTTTGAGCATTTATAGAACACAATAATGACAGTATGCTACATTGGCACAGATATTGAGAGGTATTTCATAAGATCTATCACTGGTCATTGAAGTGGGTGGTTATACAAAATATTATTAATTGAGTTTCTGTATATAGTTAGCATTCAAAAAGTTTATGTCACAGAATCCACTTGTTTAAATATTGGCCAGACAATGTCTGTCACTGAGTGTCTGAGTGAGCAATGCAAGAGAGTTACCCTTGAAATGCCAGCATTTTACCAACGTGGCACAGATGAAAGCTTTTGTTAGCTTTGCTTTAACATTGATTGATAAAACCTTGAAATTAAAAGGGAGCAGGATGATGAGGATATTTTATTGTCATGTCTTTGACCCAAATGTTGAGATGGTCTTTCACCCCTGTAGTTCAGTTTACGCATCTGCATTTACCATTTAAGGTTATTTTTAAAGGATAAGAGAACAAATTCTGAGTTGCAATCCCTCAAGCTTGATCTTTCATTTCATTCAAACTGTCTCCAATGCCTGCCTAAATTGTGTATTAGTGGCTTGCATACAAGTCAGAAATCTGATCGCAATAGAACAGTTCTGAAATATCGTGTACACTCAAATAATCTAGCAACATCAATTTGTACTGGGTATTCAGTATCCAAACCAGCTCACCTTAAAGAGCAACATAAACTGAGCTTGTTTGAAGCCACTCAAGAAATAGTCATATTTCTGTGAAGACAGTGTTTGAGAAAGGGGGCTCGGAGATTGTGGGAAAAATTGGCACTGAGCTCCTTTTCTTGAACTCCATGTTTCTCACTCAGTACTGCTGCTAATTTTATTTTTTTGTCAATGTTTATTTGATAAATAACTGACTGGTTTTGACCAGCCATAAAGAGGTGTGGTTTCAAATGTTAAAAGTATGAGTTTTCAAATCTTCAAACCTTGAAGTACTGAATCCTCAACATATCTTTGTTAGAAAGTTGAAGAAGTTGTTCTAAAGCATTAACAAGCACATGAAAACCAAATATAATGGGATTTCAATAATCAGTCAATATACACAGAAAATGTGGCAAGCTGCCTTTATACTTTAAAAACAATACACTCAACTTATTTACTGTCAAATCTTTGATTTTTGCAGTTTGCTACATTCCTTTGTCACTTAAGATGGGGCCCTGTGTATAAGATGAAGGGGTCCATACAAATGATATAAATCATATCAGAGGATCAGACAGATGCCACTTAACAGGATAAGTAACTAAAACACTTTTTACCTAAGGGGATTTGCTTTTGTTCAAAGGCCCTTTATTCTGTTTGTGAAAATTACTGAAATATCAACCTCTGAGGAGGAACTCCAAAATTAAGAACACCTGCTTTGCCACAAAATATGATGCATGAGGCATTTCAGGTCAGGCTGTAGGCCTAGAATGTCACTGGAGACCTGGAAATTCAAGTATACCCAAATAGATACCTGAAAAAGCAGGGATCCAATGACCAATGTTGTCATTGCTCCCCGCTGAAAACTCCTCCCCGCACCCAGAATCTCAGATGAAAGGACGTTGCTCTTTTTTAACAGTGAGAATGTGCAGCCCACTGTTCCTTACAGAGGCTGAGTTTAGAATGCTTAGCCCAGGGGTGGGCAAACTTTTTGACTTGTGGGCCACAGAGGGTTCTAAAATTTGACAGGGGGGCCGGACCAGGAGCAGATGGACGGAGTGTTTTGGTAATACACCTCATAAGAGAAAATAAAATATCATGGGATATGTAGAAAACATGTGCTTTAATTTCAATTGAAAATGAACAAATGCATTACAACAAAATATCTGTCTTTGAAGTCCCATGGTATTTAGCTATTTATTGAAATGACTTTTAAAACACTGAAAATTAAATGAATAAAATTAAATGAATTAAAAATTAAATGAATTTAAAAAATTAAATGAATTAAATGAATTAAAAAAATTAAATGAATACAGCTTTTTTAATAGTAACAGTTATTATTTTAAAGCACTGAAAATTCTGTTATCCTTCAAGATATTATCATCATCACTCTCCTCCTGACTGTCTTTATTTCAAAAACGGTAGGAGATGCAGGTCTACTTGTCCTGCTCCTTCTTATTCAATTGTCCCCTGTGCCAAAACTCAACAACGACCAGCACAAAGACAGAACAGTGACAGCGTGCCAGTATGCGGAGCGTGTTATTTGATCTGGAGCGCATTTTTTATTTTGAGAACGTACGTGCACCAGCGCACTACTCATATCCATCACTTAACAGAAATGACATGTAACATGTAAGGCTTATTGAGAAAAATATTTTCAAATGCATTTTTTACATAACACAACGAAGAAACTTATTTTTAATTTCAGTGGGAACAGTGTTGTTGGTCTCCCTTTTTAGCCAGCGCATCAAAGTCTGGATTTAGTTTTGTTGTAGCGATTCTCAGGATGGATCTGAGGTGTTGGTCAGTTAACTTGGATCTGTGGCTGGTTTTGTTGATGTTCATGACGCTGAACGCCTGTTCACACAAATGGGTCGAGCAAAACAGAGTAAAGCGCAAATGTGGAGTAATACGCTGCACCTCAACAAAGGTCAATGTGTAGTGGTGTGCTACATGCAGCGCTAAAATTACGACACAGAGTCGGTAACTGCAGTCGAAGAAAAAAACTTTATTCGAAATCCCCAGCCTCACTTTTAAGCCTCCCTCAACCTGCCCCCCGTGGCGCAGAGGCTCCAAAGCTCTGTGCTCGCAAATCCCCACAAGCTATCTCCCTTAGCCGGAACGCTGGCTAATTGTGAGCCAGTTCGGATGTGCCAGGAAATGGGTCGCCACAAATGTATATAGAGTGCGTCATCTATTGGGAAAACGCCAGAATTGCGGGGGGGAAATGTTAACAAGGTTTATTAATATAATTTCATCAAGTTCTGCGGGCCGGATTAAAAAGCTTAACAGGCCACATATGGCCCGCGGGCCGTAGTTTCCCCATGCCTGGCTTAGCCCAATTGGTTTTGACCAAGGCAGGACGCAGGTAGGATGTGGGAATTGTACCAGCAGTTTGGGTGGCAGGTGCAAAAACTAGTTTAAAACTCAGAGGAAACAGGATCATTTTTTTTCTGATAAATCTCTCGCTGATTCCCTAGGGAATCACACTTATCCCTTATCCACACTCCCCGCACTTATCCCTACAAGCGGAAGAATTGCTACACCTAACCACTCACCTCCTCCCTTGCCTCCTGTCAGGGCTCCAAAATGTCCTTCAAGGTGAGGCAACATTTCACCTGCAAATAAGTTGGGGTGAGCTACTGCATCCGGTGCTCTTGATGTAGCCCCCTCCACATCGGACAGACCCAATGTAAATTGTGGGATCACTTTGTCGAGCACTTTCAATCCATCTGCAACAAGCAGGATTTCCTGGTGGGAACCACGTTAATTCCAATCTCCATTCATATTCTGACACATTGATCCATGGCCCCCTCCACTGGCATAAGGAGGCCACTCTCAGTTTGGAGGAGCAACACCTCATATTCCACCTGTGTAGCCTCCAACCTGATGGCATGAACATTGATTTCTCTAAGCTTTGGTAATTTCTCCTTCCTTCTTCTTCCATTCCCCATTCTTGCTCCTCTCTTTCCTCTTCTCTTCTCCTCACCAGCCTATCAGCTCCCCCTGGTGCCCATCCTCCTTCCGTTTCTCCCAAGGTCCACTCTCCTTTCCCATCAGATTCCTTGTTCTTTAGCTCTTTACCTTTTCCACCTATCACCTCCCAGCTTCGCAGTTCATCACCCCCTCCACCACCCACCTGGCTTCACTTCCTCCTCCCCCACCTTCTTATTCTGACTTCCTCCTCCCTCCTATCTTGTCTTAATGAAGGTTCTCAGCCCGAAACAGTTGATTGTTTATTCTTTTCCATAGATGCTGCTTGACCTGCTGAGCTCCTCCAAAATTTTGTTTGTGTTGTTCTGATAAAAGTTCCTGGACCTGTAACACAGATACTAAACAACCTACAGAGAGTGGACGTATTTTGTTTTCTTTTTAAATTTTCAACATGTGCATTTTAAAAAATGTTTCTGAAAATATCCCCTCCAGTTCCTTGAGATGAGCTAATCCAATTCATGAGCTCATGGGCTACAAAGTCACATGCTAGTGTTACGAACCCCGTAACTGGGTCACTTACCAGCAAAGATAGAGAGGTCCTTTGAAGTCTGATGATACTATTTTTAACAGTATTTATTCATAAAAATACACAAAAATAATATCAATGCAAACATACAGATAATATACGTCGTCAATACTAAGTCTAAAAGTGCGAGTATAATAATAATCAATAAGAAATAGCTCTATCATTGTCTAGGGGGATAATGTATTGTCCGATGGAAATATAAAGTTCACTCAGTTCATTCAGGCTGCAGCCTTTGTTGGAGAGAGAGAGGGATTTTGAGAAACTTGGAGGCTTTCCTTTTATGATTTCGATCCGTCGGGAGTCCCGTTGGTGTGGCCATTCACTTGTGGCCTCTCCTTTAGCTAAAGCCGTTCTTCCGTGGTGAGCCCACCAATCCCAGGCAAGGGAAGGATGCACACGAACCCCCACTGGCTGTCACTATTAATCACTGTCACGGGATTTCTAGCATTTCTCCTGGTGCGTCTCAAGGGGTTGTTCCCCAGACCCTCTTTTATCCTTACTCACGGGGTCTCAGATGTCAATCAGGTTGGGATGATGTAATACCTCAACCAGCCCACTCTGATCGTCCCCTGAGGGGCTTCAATGAATAGTACAGTACTCAATACACAATTCTGTCTCCAAGAGACAATGGCCATTATCAGTGTCTTTGTTTCGCTGAGGCCAGGACACATTCCAAACCTTGTGGATTCTGCGTGTCTCTCTCTCATTTCCTGGGTCCCAGACCCGAATTAATAGTGATCTTGCGATTCTCAAAAAGGAGGGGGTGTCTTTGTACCCTTCGGCCCCTCAGAGTTGTGGCACATTCGTAACACTAGCTATTCAACATTCTCTCTATTTTTTTACAGCTGCACAGACCAACCATTGCTCTGAGCAGGAAGATTTACACAGCCTAAAAACTGCACGACACTTTAATTTTTTTTTGTAATATGCATACTATGAATATTTACAAAGAAAATTGAAAAAGTCACATACTTTTGATTTTCCGTATTAATTGACAGGTACAATGAATTGCAGTACAACAAAGTAAAATATTTTGACTAGATGACATTGGCCTTTGGTGGGCAGGTGGTGCATTAACAATGGGCTACCAACTGCCATTCTGTGTTTAATGTTACAATTTGTAACAGAGTTATAACTTAAAACACTGACAATGTAAGTACGTGAAGCTCTAAAATGTTTCGAAGTAAAGGTTGTAGTACATTTATTGTTTTGAAAGTTTATGTATTATATTCATTATCACATAATTACTTAGACCATATTTCATAGTTACAAGGGGTGACTGATAAGTTTGTGGCCTAAGGTAGAAGGAGTCAATTTTAGAAAACCTAGCACATTTATTTTTCATACACTTAGTCCGGTGGTCGTAGAGCATACGAATCCCTTCTTTGTAGAAGTCGGCGTTTTGGACCTCCAGAAATGGTCCACAGAATGGGGTGATTGATAAGTTCATGGCCTAGGGAAGAAGGAGATGAGTTATTAACTCAAACTTTCTGCATTTTCACTCAAGAGTTGAACTTCATGTACATGTAACAAGAGCTGTATAACTCATCTCCTATCTTAGGCCACAAACTTATCAATCACCCTTGCTGTGGACGACCTGGAGGTCCAAGACATTCCCATTGCATGTACATGCGGTTCAACTCTGAGTAATTATGCAGAAAGTTTAAAGTTAATAACTCATCTCCTTCAACCTTAGGCCACGAACTTATCAATCACCCCTGCTGTGAACCACTTCTACAAAGAGGGGATTCGTATGCTCCACAACCACTGGACTAAGTGTGTACATGTAGGAGGGGATAATGTGGAAAAATGAATGTGCTAGGTTTTCTAAAATTGACTCCTTCTACCTTAGGCCATGAACTTATCAATCACCCCGTATATTAACATAGATTTCAAAATTATATTAACATTATATCAAAAAAGTTCCACTGTGCGGTAACAAAGGGTTTGTGCACAGGAGTATTTGAATCGTGGCATGGCCATGTACCCTATGCAGATTAGAGGGAACAGTGTGTCCTAGCCAGGAACCATCTAATATAATGAAGATGTGCATAGAAATCAATGCATGCCAGACCAGCTGGCATTGCATTCTACATAAACTCCACTTATTTTAAAATATTAAATGAATAACATAGAGCAATATCCTACTTCAACACAGAATCTGCCTGCACTGCATGCAAGATCACAACAGCTTGCTGCATAATTTTTCTCATTATCTTGCCGTGATTCATTTACTAATTACATGATGTGTCCTCTGCTTATTGGACTTTTGCCAATGGCACATATTCGTTCCTGTGTACAATGAGTCAAGACCCTTCATAATATGAACACTAGATTATACAATCAGGAGTGAATTCCTGATCAACATGATCTGCAGAGTCAGGTACAGCTTGTGGCCCTGTTTGAACAGAATCATTAACTTGCATGCAAAAGGTAAGGTTCTCCCCTTCTTTATTTTAATTAACATTAATGCTTTAAATTAATTTACATCTACCATATGTTTTAATGAAATGTATTAACCTTTAATATTTTGCTTTATAAATAATTTATAACATTATTCAATTACTTACATATACTTGAATTATATTTTTGTTTCTGATAAACAGATACATTTAGAAACAGTTAAAAAGTTCCCTGACCCTACAAGCTGTCAAAATGTCATCATGGGATTCTGGGGTTGAGCTTCAGGATTCAGTACCTGAGGGCCATTTGCTGCTTACACTTTGCTGTCGGTCATAGTGTGACTGTTGCGTGACTTCAAGGCCATCACTAACCATGACCATAAAAGATTTCGGTCAGTCATAGGAATTACAAAGAACATCCTCAACGCTGTTGGATTAGGGTATAGAATTGTTATTTTCCTTATATATTTTCATGTAGTTTAATATTTTCTATGCTTATTGTATTTGTATATAATCACCTATCTATATGCGTACTCGTTGAGTGAATTTTCCAGTAGCTGCAGTACATTTGCTTCTGTATTTTTTCTAGAAGCTTCTTAGTTTTCTGCAGTAGCTGTGATGCCACTTGAAACTAACTGTTTTATAGGCTGATTTTTATCACTGGAATTTTTGTTATCTCTAGCATGAGATGGCCACAACTCTTTTTTATCTTTGCTTTTGTTTGTTCTGGTAACACTTAATAAAACAGCGAAAAGCAACAAGTTTTTGCCTCATTCCTTACTCTAGCTCAAAAACACCAGGATCTGGTTGGATCCAGTTGATCCATTCAGTTTTTAAAGATTTTGTTTTGTATTTTTAATGTTTCTGCAATGGTATTACATCTCCTAGGTACATATGAATATGTGACAACTTCTGGGTGAACAAAATGGATGTGTTAAATTCTTTTGTGTTGCTGTCACTGAAATCCATTGGCTCAGAAATTTACATACCCATGAGAAAATCAGAGACTAAATGAAAAAAAAAGCCACAAGAAAGATTGCTGAAGCACTTTACTTTTTTGTACTTTTTCAGATATGTTGCCCAAGGGGCTAATGCACATAATACTCCTGCTCTGCACACACAGGTGCAGTTTCAAATGAAATCCCACAACTTACATAAATCTTCAAAACAAAACTTAATTGACTTATAAGGAAATCAAAGCACAGGAAAAATGTTGGGTGAGTCAATGGCTTAATTACTTTGTTTTATAGAACAAACTCACAGAAATGTAAACTACGTATTCTGAGTTAATACTTACTACGTGCATGCCAACATTAGTTTTAATATTATTAAAGAAACACTGTTTGATATCATGATTGTGTATATTGTGATATAAAACATGCACTCTGTTCATGTATAAGTTAAATTGAACTGAAATAGAAATTACTGATCTGAATCCACAGATCAGTAATTATTGGGGTAACTACTAGGACTCATTGTTCCAATAAAAAAAACAGCCAGATTTGGCAGACTCACTAAACCAACCAGCTTCTGATTGCCGCTTGCTGAGAACTCCAATAACCCACTGTACCACTGCGTCACTCCTTTAAAGTGGTGGATAGCACACACCATTAATGAACCAGCTCCATTGAGTTCTTTCAGCCCAGCTGGATGGATAAATGGTGAGATCCCAGACTTTACTAATGTCCTAGGATCTCTGACTCATTCTGGGATTCCATAGGTGATTGAAGTGAATTTGGTGAACTTTGCTGGTATAATTATTTGTGCAAATTCCAGTTAATATTTTGGGCAACAGTTTAAATCAAGACAGAAGTTGGCATTTATAAATGATTAAGATGGAGCCCCTAGTGAACTTTCTTGACTTTTTGTGAGTTGGGAGAGTAATAGATACATGGCCAAAAGACAACATGAAGGGTTTACCTGCGTAAGAAAGGAAGTGACATCTTCCTGTGATCTTGTCATGTGAAGATGCTGCATTGGGTAGTCTGGTGTTTAACTGGTTCATTACCGGATCAGTAGTGAATGTTCTGACTACAACTCTTGCAAATTTCTGGCAAACACTCAATTGGATGATAAGTCTATCCAGAATGTTTTCTCTTTGAATTGGCCGACATTGGTTTACCATACTATAATGTGCAGGTTACATGTAACTTAAATTGTTTACATGGGCTACCTATATGTTGGCATGATTTTTGCAAGACAAGAAGCATTTCCATTGTCATTGATGG
The DNA here is from genome assembly GCF_030144855.1 of Hypanus sabinus. NCBI lineage: Eukaryota > Metazoa > Chordata > Chondrichthyes > Myliobatiformes > Dasyatidae > Hypanus > Hypanus sabinus. The sequence continues at coordinate 38,453,294 of NC_082716.1, read as the reverse complement.
ATAGATTTTATTTGTGCAAGATAAACATACATCTGCAACTATGTGTCTATTTTTTTCTAAAGACTAATTAATATGTCAGCAACCAAAACAAGAGCACTGGAGCATCATCACAGATGAGACAGAAGCACACCAGCGTGTATATGCTGTCAAATTACCTTCATTCAGAATATGGACCATTACCATACCCTCCGCCATCAGATATCTGAATGGTGTATGAATGCTACCTACCTCACAACCTTTGCTCTCTTTTTGCTATATATTGCTTATTGTAAGTTATGGTGTATTTTATGTATTGCACTGTACTGCTGCCGCAAAACAACAAATTTCACGATGTATGCCAGTGATACTAAATCTGATTCTGATTCGGATACTGGAGTTCAAGCAATCTTTTCTAATAATCAATATCTTAAATAGGCAATATTGGAGAAACATCTGAAACTAAAGAGGAATTTGGCAGAAATAGGAAAAGCTTCACGCCAGTACATGAACCAAATTCAACAGACTTGAGTAAAAAATAGGAAAGTGTTTCTAATCTGGAACAACTAAAAGTGACTACTCTTTATAATTAGGATACTGCAAGAGCTTTAAGACAAACATACATCAATTGCTGGTGAATATGGAGCAGTATGGTTAGACCAAATCTGTTTAAACTAGGTTTTAGCATTTTCCATTTTATTTGTTAGAAGTCCAGCAGAGGCAAAGTCCCCTTCACCATCGAGCACATCTTCAAGGAGCACTGCTACAAAGCAGTGTCCATCGAGGATCCCCACCATCCGGGCCTTGCTCCTTTCTTGCTGCTGCCTTCGAGAAGGAGGTGCAGGAGCCTTAGCTCCTACGTACCAGGTTCATGAACAGTTATTACCCTACAAGTATTAGGCTCCTGAACCATACGACCATAAGACATAGTAGCAGAATTAGATTATTCAAATCATCGACTCTGCTCTGCCATTCTATCATGGCTGATCCCTGATCTTACTCAACCCCATACACCTGCCCTCTCGCCCTGTCCTTTGATGCCCTGAATGACCAGGAAACGATCAACTTCCATCTTATATATACACAAGGACTTGGCCTCCACTGCAGTCTGTGGCACTACTCTCACAGATTCACTACTCTCTGGCTTTTAAAAAATCCTCCTTACCTCTATTCTAAAGAGACATCCCTCAGTTTTAAGGCTATGCCCTCTTAGTTCATGTTACCCCCACCATAGGAAGCATCCATTCCACACACCTTATCTAATCCTTTCAACCAGCGAGGATAACTTCACTCACCTGAACTCTGAACTGATTCTACAACCTAGGGACTTACTTTCAAGGTTTCTACAACTCATTTTCTCAGTTTTTTTTATTTGCACATTGGTTATCAGTCCTTATTTGTGTGTAGTTTTCATTGATTCTTTTGTATTACTTTGTTTTCCTGTGAATTCCTGCAAGAAAATGAATCTTGTGACTTATACATACTTTGATAATAAATTTACTTTGAGCTAAACATTTTTTCTTCTTACAACCTTATTAATTTTAGTGAAAGGTGGTCATTTAGGGGAAACCTGTTTGTTGCTGCTTTGGGAATGAAGTCCAGGAGTAGGGGCAGGTGTACCCAGGAAGGGCATTGAAGCATGACCAGGTGCAGGAGAAGGGGTACAAAGCAAACCACTGCAGTGTGCCTGCCAAAACTAGACATCAGTCATTCCTTTTACTAGGGAAAGAAGGGGGCAGTGGTTTTAGAGCCAGAGATAAAGAGCTCAGGGAGGAAGGGGAGGGGGTAGGGAAGAGAGGATGTAAATGGCCAGCTGAAAGATGAGGGGAGAATTAAACATTAAAATTGGGAGGGAGGAGGACAGGGGACAAGGGGGTCTCTGGAATCCAGGGATGGGGAGGACAGAGGATGAAAGGGTCAATGTAAAGTTGGATGGCAGAGTTGGATGAGGCAAGGATGAGGCAGTAAGCAAGGGCATTGGTGTCTGAGCCTGTGTGTGTAAGTGTGTTGATGACAACCTTGTCTGGTCACTCAACACCACCTCTTTGGTCAAGAAAGCACAGCAGCATCTCCACTTCCTGAGGAGAGTGAGCAAGTGAACTCCACCCTCCCCCCCCCCCCCCACCACCATCTTAATCAATTTTTACAGGAGCACCATTGTAGGTAACTGAACATCACTCTAACATTGAACCAGCACACTACATTCATCAGTACTAAAGCAGTGGTAAAAGGAGGAGCCTTACATTGACCTTAAAGAAATCTCAGCCTAGATCCCAGAGGAGACAAACTGATTCTCCCGGCCATATTCAAATTAAAGCTGGGTAAAGTCACAGTCATATGGTATGATTAACAAGAAGAGGGTAGGGAAAGCTAACTAAGTGGATTTCCTCTCCTGACATAATTCTTGGAGACTGTTTGATTCATAACTTCTTGTTCTGGCAGAGAAAGACAAGCAATACACCTCATCATCACACCCTGAAAAACACTGGTGCCTGTTGGGTAACATCATCATCCAATCAAGCGAGCACAAGGATGTTTAGATAACCCAAGCTATGACAGCTACTGAAGACAGATGCCCAGACCCAAAACTAGAATTTTGTAATTACTTTTAAAGTGTCAATTTGAAATTTCAGCTGACCTCCTAAAAGGTGAATCATTGAAGAATGACAAGTGAAAAAAAGACATGAAACCTGCTGAACTAAAAAAGATTTTAGGCAAATAATTTTGCTTGTGCTACTTTATAATTGACCTCAAAAAGGTTGTTGAGAGTATCTTGAATTGATTCATTGATACTCCTGGCAGTGGTTGGCTATGTGTTTGAATGGTGGCAAGTTTTGTTGAGTGTGTCATGGGAATTTCCATTTTTTTTGAGAAATTGCAAATGCAATTGCAGATTGCGCACTCTTGTATAGGGAGAAAGGTGATACCCTGGACATCGATGATTGAAGATGCCGTGATGGTAAAGCCATCAAATGTGAAAGAAAAATGGTTTGTTCTCCCTTGCTGGAAAGTCATGTTTGGGCACATTTCTGCCACTTACCAGCCCATATCTGCATGTTGCATGGGTCTTGCTACACGTAGACACGAGACATTTCATTTGCTGAGGAACCACAAATAAAATCAATCGTGGCGCTCAGCACTCTGGCAGCATCTACTGAGGAGAATGTGCAGTCAATGTTTCAGGCTGAGGCCCTTCATCAGGACTGGAAAGGAAGGCAGAAGTAGCCAGAATAAGAAGGTGCGGAGAGGGGAAGGAATACAAGCTGGCAGATGATAGGTGAGACCAAGTGAGAGGGAAGGTGGGTGGGTGGGGAAGGGAGAATGAAGGAAGAAGCTGGGAGGTGGTGGGTGGAAGAGATAAAGGGTGAAGAAGAAGGAATCTGATAGAGCATAGTGGACCATGGGAGAAAGGGAAGCAAGGAAGATGGAGCTGATGGACAGGTGAGGAGAAGAGAAGGGGTGAAAGGGAAGCCAGAATGAGGAGTGGAAAGCCTTTCTCAGCTGCTTGTTTCACCAATCACCTGCCAGTTTATATTCCTTCCCCTCCCCCACCGTCTTATTCTAGCTTCTTCTGCCTTTTCTGTTCTGACAATGGGGTCTTGGCCTGAAACGTCGACTACTTATTCCCCTCCATAAGTGCTGCTGGGTTCTTCCAGCATTTTGTGTGTTGCTCTGGATTTCCAGCAGCTGCCGAACTCTTGTGTTTGGAATTGATTGTTGTGTGATCACGTCCCCACTTGACCTACAGCGAACAAGCAACTGTAGATGGTTGGGCCCAGGGCAATGCCCTATAGAATTCCTGCAGGGTAGTCCTTGCGCTCTGTTGATAGACTTTCTACAAATACAAACATATTCATTTGCACGATGCACAACTCCAGCCTGTGATGGGATTTTCCTTTGATTCTCTTTTCTTTCTTTTTCAATCTTTTTATTGAGTTTCATATATATATAAGAAAAAACATAACATAATAATGAATAGGTTATAAATACAATAGACTTGAAATTACATTAGTAATAGGATAATATCCTATTAAACATCAACAAAAAAAGTACATTAATCAATCAAGTCTATATAATTATATATGAAAAAAACAAAAATAATTATCAAAAGAAAAAGAAAAAAAATATGAAAATATATAAAAGAGAATATATATTGAAAAAAAACACTAAACTAAACTAACATGGGCAATAATAACAGTTTATAAGTATATGATAGTGTCAAAAAAAACTCCGGAACTCCATACCTGAACAAGAATAAGCGGAGAGAAGGTCTGAAAAAGGCCAAATTAATTCATATGAAAATGTCGAATGAACGGTCCCCAAGTTTCTTCAAATTTAATTGATGAGTCAAAAATAGTGCTTCTAATTTTTTCCAAACTCAGATAAGAAATAGTTTGAGAAAACCACTGAGACGTGGTAGGAGGATTTACTTCTTTCCAGTTTTGTAATATAGACCTTCTGGCCATTAATATTACAAAAGCAATCGTTCGTCTGATTGGAGGGGAAAACTGATTACCATCCTCATTTGGTATACCAAAAATTACAGTAATAAAATGAGGTTGTAAATCGATATTCCAAATTGAGGAAATGGTAGCAAATATGTCCTTCCAATAGTTATATAAAGTGGGACATGACCAAAACATGTGGGTCAATGAAGCCACTTCTAAATGACATCTGTCACATTGAGGGTTAATATGAGAATAGAATCGAGCAAGCTTATCTTTAGACATATAAGCTCTATGTACAATTTTAAATTGTATTAAAGCATGTTTAGCACATATAGAAGAGGAATTAACCATTTGTAAAATTTTTTCCCATTTATCTGTTGATATATTGTATCGAAGTTCTTTTTCCCATTCTTGTTTAATTCTATCTGATGTTTCTGGTTGTATCTTCATAATCATGTTAGAAATAAAAGCTACTAATCCCTTCTGACAAGGATTAAAGGTGAAAATCAAATCTGAGAAATCCAATGAAGTTGAATTGGGAAAAGATGGTAGAACTTTATGTAAGAAATTTCTAATTTGTAAGTATCTAAAAAAATTAGATTTAGGAAATTTAAATTTGTTGGAAAGTTGGTCAAAAGACATCAAAGTACCTTCAAAAAAAAAGATCACGAAAACATATTATACCTTTCCTTTTCCATATGCTAAAAGCTTGATCTGTCAATGAAGGTTTGAAAAAAAAATTAAGTAAAATAGGGCTATCAAGAACAAAGTTTTTCAGAGTAAAAAACTTACGAAATTGAAACCAAATTCGTAGCGTATGTTTGATAACAGGATTAGATATCTGTTTATTGAATTTAACTAAATCAACAGGAAGAACCAAGACCGGAGAATATAGAATATCCCTTTACCTCACTACATTCCAAATTTACCCATTGTGGACACAATGGTGAGTCCAAATCTAGTTTCCAATACGTTAGGTTACGAATATTATTCGCCCAATAAAGTTAGGTAAAGCTAAACCACCATCTTTTTTAGATTTTTGAAATTGCCTTTTACTTAACCTGGGGTTTTTATTTTGCCACACAAATGAGGAAATTTTTGAATCAATGTTGTCAAAAAAAGATTTAGGAATAAAAATTGGTAAGGCTTGAAATAAATATAAAAATTTCGGTAAAATCATCATTTTAATAGCATTAATCCGACCAACTAATGATAGGAATAAGGGAGACCATCTTGTAGTAAATTATTGAATTTGATGAAGCATAGGTAAAAAATTCAGTCTAAATAAATCTTTATATTTCTTGGTGATTTTTATACCTAAATAGATAAAGTTATCAGTATCCTTTGATTCTCACTGACTTCAGGTTTACAAGCACTCTTTGACCAGATACTGCTTTGTTGTCAAGCGCGGTCATTAACGCGACAAGAACAGGAAAAGCGGATGCATGGGAATATGGTTAAAAAATGTATCTTGGGACTAAGTCCTGAAGCCGCCAATGCATCACTATTGTCGGAGAGTCCTCGTCTGCAATTCGCCACCACTTCTCAAGGGCACTTATTTCACGGGCAGTCCTTTAAAAATAAATTCAAAGTATGCAGCACAACAATCCTTTTCCGACACGAGCTGAGTTCCAGTACAGGGCACAATTCCTGACAGCTAGTTCAAATCCAGATTCAGTGTTTGACCAATCAACAGTTTCAGGGGCGGGTTTGGTCTCTCTTTCCTCTCTTTCTCTCTCTCTCTGGCTGGGAACGTGTTGATTTCAGACTCACTGTGGAAACACGTGGCGCTGTTGAGACTGAGGCAGATCAGCACGTTCTTCTCTTTCTACCTCTGTGTGACTCATTCACGGGTTATTTATAGCTATCGTCGCCGTTTCGGTCCGAGCTTTCAGCAATAGTAGTGAGAATGGAGACGGCGGAGCGCTGGAAGATGTATTTGTGTCTTTTTGTTGCGGTTATTTTCACTTCTCTCGGTAGGAACAGCCACAATTGTTTTATTGGTTGATCGGTTTTAAAAAGCTTGTCATTCGAATATTGACGTTGTAACTGGTTTCTTCTACTTAACCTTTTAATTCTGATCAGATGTCGTGTTCAGTTCATTTTCTTTGTATGCAGCCGTTCAAAATGCTTGGGTTCAGGAGATTAATGCCAATGACCCTTTAGCTTTTCCTTTGTAAGTAATAGTTCCGAGTGCAACTTTCCAAGAAATGCATTTTCAATCTGCGGCAGGGCTTCTGAGTTATAGCTGGGGCAGGTTTTCTCCCCCCCCCCCCCCCATCTGTTTGGTGGGTACGACTGGATTGTTTGCTTCATCTTTAACGGTACACTTAGTATATTTTCAAATCTGTGTTGTAAGGATTCAGATTGAGCCGTGTAGACATTTTATGATGCCCTCCAGAAATCTTTCTGATCGAATTTTTTACACGGGATGTTTCGAAATATGTCTTTGGGAACAGTCATTGCGTTTGTTTTATTGATTGAGAAGCTGAAGTGATTGCGACCTTCCACTAGCTGAAAGTGAACTCCATAAGTAAGCAGTTGTTGCCGTTTTGCTAGTAGAGTGTCAGTTCGCATCGCACATATAAACTTTCTTTTGGAAGGGGTGATGGATATCCTGATCACCGCAGTTCCGGACACTTTATAAAGTGTAAACCCCCACGTTTGGCTTCATTGGTGTTCCATGGGCCTTTGCTCTTTAAGATCAGGAAAAGTTTCATTTTCCATATTAAAATCCGTTATCTCAGTGTATCTGTCTCTGAGATGGCAAGGGTAAGCTGCTTAAAATAGTTTAAAAACCAACATGGGAAAAATGCAACTCGCATTGCATTCCCGGGAAATTTAGGAGGAGTTTTACAGACTTAAGTGCATTTGCTGCTGTTAGAGCAATCATAACATTGCAGGCACGTTCGATATCCATGGCCACTTAATCGACTTAATGTTGCAAAAAATACGGACATCAAAGATGCTGGAAATCTGAAATTAAAAAAATCGCAGTTGAAAAGATTCAGTGGGTCAGTCAGTATCTGTGGAGAAACAGGGTACTGACAAAGGGTCTTTGACCTGAACCCTTTATCTCTGTTTCCATAGATACTACCTGACCTGCTGAAAGTTTCCAGCATTTTCTGTTGAAGATTGGATAGGATTCTGTTAAGACATGAATACATAATTCAGACTGACATTTAATGGTTACTGCCTACAACCATCTGATCTAGAAGTGAGAGTGTACCAGTACTGCAGATACTCAGTCTTGTAGGAAAAGAGCAGCAAGTATTTTTGGGAATGGCTTCACAAGACATAGGAGCAGAATTAGGCCATTTGGCCCTTCAAGCCTGCTCTGCCATTTAGTCCTTTTTCCCCCTCCTCAGCCCTACTCCCCAGCTTTCTCCCTGTAACTTTTCTATCATGTCTAGTCAAGAACCTATCAAGCTCTGCCTTAAATACACACAGAAATCTGGCCTCCATGGCTGCACGTGGCAACAAATTCCTCAAATTTACCACGTTCTGGCTAAAGAGATTTATCTGAATCTTTGTTTAAATGGATGCCTCTCTATCATGAGGCTGTGCCCTCTTGTCCTAGACTCTCCCACCATGGGAAACATCCTTTCCACATCTGCTCTGTCTAGACCTTTCAACATTCAAAATCTTTCAATGAGATCCCCCCTCATCCTTCTAAATTCCAGTGAGTGGTCAAATGTTTCCAATGAATCATCTTTGTGAACCTCCTTGAACCCTCTACAATACCAGCACATCTTTTCTAATGTAAGCAGCCCAAAATTGTTCAGAATACTCGAGGTGAGACCTCACCAGTGCCTTCTAAAGCCTCAGCATCACTTCCCTGCTCTTGTATTCTAGACCGCTTGACATGAATGCTAACATTGCATTTGCTTTCCTCCCCACCAATTCTACCTGCAAGTTAACCTTTGGGGTGCTCTAGACAACTCCCAAGTCACTTTGCATCTCAAATTTTTGGATTTTCTCCCTGTTTAGAAAATAGTCTGCACATTTATTTCCACTACCAAAGTGCATGACCGTGCATTTTCCTGTATTGTATTTCATTTGCCACTTTCTTGCCCATTCTCCTAATCTATTGCAACCACCTTGTGTTCTCAACACTACCTGCCCCTCCACCAATCTTCATATCATCTGCAAACTTGGCAACAAAGCCTCTACTCCGTCATAGCATAAAAAGAAGTGGTCTCAACACTGTGGAACACCACTGCAGCCAAATAGAAAAGGATCCTTTTATTCCCACTCACTGCCTCCTACCAGTCAGCCAATGTTCTAACCATGCCAGTAACTTTCCTGTAATACCATATGCTCTTAACTTGGCAATCAGCCTCGTGTGGTACCTTGTCAAAGGCCTTTGAAAAGAGTGGACATTAGAAACCAAAAAGAAGCAATCATTTTGTCAATTACGGACTTTGAGCTTTGAATTGGCAACCAGAGGTAGAGGAACAGATATATAGGCAAACAATGTGAACATTATAGGTTTATCATTGTCGGGGATTTAGTTACACCAAAAGTAGTTAAGATTGCTTTAGTATGACAGGCCTAGAGTGAGTAGAATTTTAAAAATGTGTCTGGGGAAGCTTTTTGAGCCAGGACATGCATGGACCTGCTGGCAGGTGCCGGGATGCCACGCCTCATGCAAATGATATTAATAAATGTAGGAAAACGAGCAGGAATCACCTGTCTGTGCCTACAAGAGTGCGCCAACACGTGAGCAGATCTAGCGCAACCAAAACAATGCGCAGCAGATTGGTATGTTGGCCCAGGAAATTTGAAATTACAGTTGCGTGGAAAATTTGAAATCAGTGCCGGATTATTGAAGGAACTGGATTACAGGTAGTCGGATTAGTGAAGGTCAACTGTATGGGTGTCGAGTCTCCCTAACTTGAGAACTATGTAATTACAAACAAGGAAAAGTAGCACAGACTCTTTGGTGGATTTCAGAGTCAGAATTGTATATGTCATCACTGACTTATGATATGAAACCTATTGTTCAGCTTCCTCAAAAAATGCAGACCTAAAAATTTATGAAGAAAGTATATATTTTTAAAATGAAGTAATATTCATGGACAGTTCAGCAGTCTGATGGTGGAAGGAAAATCGCTGTTTCTGGATTAGTTATATGAGGAGAGTTATGCAAGCCTACTCAGAAAACAAGTGTCAATCTTGAAGCATGCAAATATTCTAGACTAGTGATTAAAGGAGTTGAAGTAAGAATTGCAAGTCCAGGTATAATCATGAATCTTTATAAAACTGCACGCTTACAATTGGACTAATTTTGCAATTCATACTGCAGGACGGATGTTGAAGCAATACTCAGTGCAGATCAATAACAGTGCTATCCTGCAGGAGGAAACAAAAAAAATGATGAAATATTCCAAATGTGGGGCTGTTACTGTTGCAACAGAAGTTTGAGGTGTTTTGAAGGGTGTGTTTAAAGTTTATGCAGAAGTAACATGGCAAAAAGAAACAGACATTTCCTGTGATTGGGCTGAAGTAAGGGAAGTTGAATATATGTACCTTAGCAGTTAGTGAGTAAACTATGTCAGAGCCTTATACAGGTTATTGAAACTAAACAGATATAGAAATGGTAGAGGCAGAGGAATGAGATTACTACTCACAATAAGGATAAAAACCAGCACTAACGGTTTTTCTCTTTTTCCTTAGATTTTGCCTCCAAGTTAAAAGTTGGAGGAATTTCTGATGGAAATGCCTAATTCAGTTTTTAGGCAGGCATTTCATTGGACACCTAGTACATAAGCAGCAGTTCAGTTATGCAAAGGAGAGTCAGTTATGGTATTTATGGAAATGTTGACACACGCTAGTCCTGGTTTTTGTATACATAGAGTGATGGGCCTAATTAATGATTCCTAAACATCCCTGGAGAAGGTCTCTCCTATCTGCCCTTCCCACTGGGCCTTGCTAACCAGTTCTCTCAGAACACTGAACCACAAGCTACATGCCAGACCCATCCAGCCCCATATTTGATGGTAGAATTTCAAATGAGACCAAAGCTGAAAAGTAGTTTGGCTTGGGTAGGTACTGCTGAAACTGTGCCTTGCTCGTATCTATCTTATTAGCCTTAAATCAAACCAGCTCACTGCTGGAAATGATCAAGAGCGCTTGTGATCAAAAGCAAAGTATGTGGTGGTGGAAAAAGATGAAATCATTCCATATAGGCTATGTTCCATCAATTCATCCATTGTCAGAGGAGTTCAAAGCAAAAATGTAGCTACTTATCACCACAAAGTTGAGCAGTTTTTCAAGAAGCCACATTGTACCACAGGTTCTTGGCACAATATTTGCTTTTGAGATTTCAATGCAGTGACTGGGGTGTTTAAAAGTAGAACTATAAAAAAAAGTTGAAGATTTTATCATTTTCATGGTCTGTCAAACAATTAATATTGCTATCGATGGAATAATGGCCAACAATTGGTCATTTGCTTGAATGAGTCCAAATTCTTCACTCGCATGTGACTGGGGCCTTACAGGGAGGAAAAACACAAGGTGTAGAGAAACCAAAAACTTAGATGTTTTGAAGTTTGTCAGGTGTGAGCAGAAGACAATAAAGGCCATAGTTGCAGTGATCATATGGGCTCCTTTTGTGATATAGTTTCTAATGATTTTCTTTGTAACTGAAGCATTGACCATTGTCGCTCATGTTTCTCCCTGTGACCAGTTTAACATGTATTATTCAAAATAATCAATTGATGTGAATTTGCTTGATGGGAACCATGCATATTCGAACCTGAACCCTGATGCTTCTTATTTGTTCAAAGCAAGCATTTACTGTTCATCCATATTTAGTCCCCGAACCAGTTTGAAATGCGCTATTTCAGTTATATCGATCCTTTATTCAGTTTCACTATTAATTAGTTTGCTCATTAACTAAAACTCTCCTTAGTTTTAAAGTAAGTCAAAGAGCATCATGACAATTAGGTACATCTGAGTTGGCTTATTATTTTATGGACATGAATTTTGATGAGACTGTTCAATATATTTTTCAATATAATTCAATATTGACATTATATTGACAGTTCAATATAATGTTTTGACTGGTCTTCCAAAAATTGGCTATTGGACGTGTGTATTAAATGGAAAATATCAGAGAAAAATGCCTGAGGTGTCATCTGTGGTATTCTGCAAAAGTTTATTGAAATAAATTCTATCCATTCTACATTGGATTTGTTAAGCAGGAGAAATTAAACTAGAATGCTAGGTAGTTATTATGAATTAATGGCCGCACACTGAAATTTAATGCTGTTGTGTGCTTATAAAGTTAATAGGTGATTTCCTCCTGATAGACTTTTCTTGAAACAAATATAACAAACTTTTCTTGCATTTTAAATGATTCTTTATAGATGGAAAGAATATCTAAAAATATGTTGAACTGAAATCTCTCCCTTCTCTCCATAAGATATCGGAGAAGAATTGGGCAATTTGGCCATTCGAGTGTGCTCCACAATTTCATCATGGTTGATCCAATTTTCCTCTCAGCCCCAATCTCCTGCCTTCTCCCCATAACCCTTCATGCTCTGACCAGTCAAGAATCTATCAACCTCTGCCTTAAAGAAATACATACAGACTTGGCCTTCACAGCTGCCTTGATGATGAATTCCACAAATTCAATACTCTCTGGCTAAAGAAATTCCTCCTCGCCTCCATTCTAAAAAAAATGCCCCTCTATTCTGAGGGTCCTCCTGTGGTCTAAAACTCTCCCACCACAGGGAACATCCACTCTATCAAGGTCTTTTACCATTTGAAAAGTATCAATGAGGTCACCCCTCATTCTTATGAATTTCAGTGACTATAAACCCAGAGCCATCAAATGCTTTCCATATAACAAGCCATTCAATCTTGAAATATTTTTGTGAACCTCTTTGAGCCCTCTCCAGTTTCAGCATATCTAAGATAATGGGGCCCAAACCTGCTCACAGTACTCTGAGTGGTCTCACCAGTGTTTTATGAAGTCTCAAGGTTACATCCTTGCTTTTATATTCCAGTCCTCTTGAAATGAATGTCAACATTGCATTTGTCTTCCTCACCACAGACTCGACCTGCAAATTAACCTTAAGGGAATCCTGCACAAGGGCTCCCAAGTCCCTTTGCACCTCAATTTTTTTTTGGATTTTCCCCTCCCTTTTAAAAAAAATAGTCAACCTTTTCATTTCTTCTACCAAATGACCATACAATGACCATACACTGGTCGACACTATTCCATCTGCCATTTCTTTGCCCTTTCTCCTAATCTGTGTACCGGTAAGTCTTTCTGTAGCGTCTCTACTTCCTCAAAACTACCTGCTTCACCACCTATCTTCATATCGTCTGCAAATTTTGCAACAAAGCCATCAATTCCTTCATCCAAATCATTAACATATAGCATAAAAGAATTGGCCCCAGTTCAGACCCCTGTAGAACACCACTTGTGCAGCCAACCAGAAAAAGCTCCCTTTATTCCCATTCTTTGCCTCCTGCCTATCAGCCAATGCTTTATCCATGCTAGAATCTTTCCTGTAATACCATGGGCTTGTAGCTTGTTAAGCAGCCTCATGTGTGGCAACTTGTCAAAAGCCTTCTGAAAATCCACGTACAAAAAATCAACTGAACCTCCTTTGTCTATTCTTGTTATTTCTTCCAAGAATTCCAACAGAATACCTTTCCCATCAAGGTCCCCATTCAGCAAGTGGTAAGTAACAGTGCCGATAAAAAGTATTCACCTCCCTTGGAAGTTTTCCTGTTTTGCAACATTGAATCACAATGGATTTAATTTGCTTTTTTTTTGACATCAATCAACAGAAAAAGATTCTTGTGTATCCAATGAAAATAAATCTCTACAAAATGATCTAAATTGATTACAAACATAAAACACAATAATTGATTGCAGCAGTATTCACCCCGTTTAATGTCACAACTCATCACTAGTGCAACCAGTTGGTTCCAGAAGTCACTTAGTTAGTTAAATGGAGATCACCTGTGTGCAATTGAGGTGTTTCAATTGATTGTAGTAAAAATGCACCTGTATCTGGAAAGTCCAACTCCTGGTGAGTCAGTATCATGGCAAAGACTACATCATGAAGACAAAAGAACATGAAGCAACTCCATGAAAAGGTTATTGAAAAGCGCAAGTCAGGAGACAGATACAAGAAATTTCCAAGTCACTGAATATCCCTTGGAGTACAGTTAAGTCAATCATCAAGAAATAGAAAGAATATGGCACAGCTGTAAATCTGCCCAGAGCAGACCATCCTCAAAAACTGAGTGACTGTGCAAGAAGAAGATGAATGAGGGAAGTCACCAAGAGGCCTATGACAACTCTGGAGGAGTTATGAGCTTCAGTGGCTGAGATGGGAGAAACTGCACGTATGACAACTGTTAATGTGGGTGCTTCCCCAGTTGCAGCTTTATGGGAGAGTGGCAAAGAGAAAGCTACTGTTTTGGGCGGGGGGGGGGGGGGGGATCTCTCACGAAATCTCAGCTAAAGTTTGCTAGGAGGCATCTGGGAGACTCCGAAGTCAGCTGGAAGAAGGTTCTATGGACTGATAAAACCAAAATTCAGCTTTTTGTCCATCAGACTAAATGCTGTGTTTGGCATAAGCCAAACAGCGCACATCATCAAAACCCACACAGTCCTTACCGTGAAGCATGGTAGTGACTGCATTATGCTCTGGGGATGCTTCACTGCAGCAGGCCTTGGAAGGCTTGTGAATGTGGAGAGTAAAATGAATACAGGGAAATCCTGGAGGAAAACCTGATGCAGTCTGCAAGAGAACTGCTACTTGGGAGAAGATTTGTTTTCCAGCAAGACGATAACCCCAAGCATAGCCAAGAATCAGAATCAGGTTTATTATCACTGGTATGTGACATGAAATTTGTTAACTTAGCAGCAGCAGTTCAATGCAATACATAATATAGAAGGAAAAGAAAGTAATAAATCTTATTCAGTAAACTTTATACTGTATACATATATTGAATAGATTAAAATCATGCAAAAAACAGAAATACTATATATTTTTTTAAAATGAGGTAGTGTCCAAGGGTTCAATGTCCATTTTAGGAATCGGATGGCAGAGGGGAAGAAGCAGTTCCTGAATTGCTAAGTTTGTGCCTTCAGGCTTCTGTATCTCCTACCTGATGGTAACAGTGAGAAAAGGGCATGCCCTGGGTGGTGAAGGTCCTTAATATTGGATGTTGCCTTTCTGAGACATTGCTCCCTGAAGATGTCCTGGGTACTTTGTAGGCTAGTGCCCAAGATGGAGCTGACTAGATTTACAACCTTCTGCAGCTTCTTTCAGCCCTGTGTAGTAGCCCCTCAACCCCTCCCCCCCCCCCCCCCCCCCCATACCAGACGGTGATGCAGCCTGTCAGAATGCTATCAACGGTACATCTATAGACGTTTTTGAGTGTATTTGTTGACATACCAAATCTCTTCAAACTCCTAATGAAGTATAGTCGCTGTCTTGCCTTCATAATGACTACATCGATATGTTGGGACCAGGTTAGATCCTCCGAGATCTTGACACTGAGGAACTTGAAGCTGCTCACTCTCTCCACTTCTGATCCCTCTGTGAGGATTGGTATGTGTTCCTTTGTCTTACCCTTCCGGCAGTCCACAATCAGCTCTTTCATCTTACTGACATTGAGTGCCAGATTGTTGCTGCATCACTAATCCACTAGTTGGTATATCTCACTTCTGTACGCCATCTCGTCACCATCTCAGATTCTACCAACAATGGTTATATAGTCAGCAAATTTATAGATAGTATATGAGCCATGCAGTCATGGGTATTTAGAGAGTCGAGCAGTGGAATAAGCACACACCCTTGAGGTGTGCCAGTGTTGATCATCAGTGAGGAAGATATCGCCAATCTGTACAGATTATGGTCTTCTGGTTAGGAAGTCGAGGATCCAGTTGCAGAGGGAGGTACAGAGGCCCAAGGCCCAGATTCTGCAATTACTCAATCAGGATTGCAGGAATAATGGTATTAAATGCTGAGCTATAGTCGATGAACAGCATCTTGACATGGGTGTTTGTGTTGTCTAGGTTGTCTAAAGCCATGTGGAGAGCCATTGAGATTGCATCTGTTGTTGACCTATTGTGGCGATGGGCAAATTGCAATGAGTCCATGTCCTTGCTGAGGCAGGAGTTCAGTCTAGTCATGACCAACCTCTCAAAGCTTTTCATCACTAGATGTGAGTGCTACCAGGCGATAGTCATTAAGGCAGCTCATGTTATTCTTCTTAAGTACTGGTATAATTGTTGCCTTTAAGTACACAGACTTAAAAACAATGCAGTTATTGTCATGGAGTGGCCAAGTCAGAGTCCAGACCTCAATCCATTTGGGAATTTGTGGCAGGAGTTGAAAAGGGCTGTTCACTCATGATTCCCAAGCAATCTGATAGAGTTTGAGTAGTTCTGTAAAGAAGAAAGGGAAAATATTGCAGTGCCCAGATGTTCAAAGTCAATTGAGACCTATCCACATAGACTCGCGGTTGTAATTGCTGCCAAGGATGCATCTACTAAATACTGACTTGAAGCAGGTGAGTAACTATGCAATTAATTATTTTGTGTTCAATAATTATAGTAAATTTAGCCCAATTTGTAGAAATTTGTTTTCAGCTTTGACAAAAAGCCAAGTTAAGTCTACTGTGATTCAATGTTGTAAAACAATAAAACATGAAAACTTACAAGGGGGCAGCTTGAATTCTTTTTATGGGCGTTGTAGATAACCATCTGAAAGTCGCGGCCAGTGGCATCTATGAGTAAGGAAATTGGAGAAGAATCCACAATGAAACTTGCTCTTTTAACAGTTTCATTTCACAAATATTTGTTGTCCTATTTTTGGTTTGAGATCAGGATCACTAGATATTTGCAAGCATATTCTCACAGTTTATCAATCTGCTGTAGTCGTTAATTGTATTGTCTTAGAGATGTGACAAATTTCTTCACCTGTCAGACTGAGTTTTTAGTTCAAAAATTGGATAAATCTAGATCTGGATCTACACAATAGATGTAGGCTGGAACTTCACTGGAGGAATGCTGAAAGTATTCTCTCTGAGATGAGACGTCATTTGAGGTTTCCGTCTGCCACCTCAAGTGAACTGAAAACAAAATCTTGGGCTTGTTTGAGAAAGGACATTGGATTTATCCATAGTATCATAACCTCTTTAATCAAAAGCAGATGATTTAATTGTTAACACATTCTTTTTAGTGGAGCCTATGTGCAGGTTGCCTCCTGTTTTATCTATATTTCAACCATTGAGTACTTTACAAGTGTTGTAAAGCATTTGGATAACCTGAATTTGTGAAGGGTATATGAATGCCTGTTTTTTTTGGGCAGACACAACCGAGTTTAAAGTACTGGATATATGCACTTTATTTTCAGTTATAATCCAAGTAACTAAGGGTCTTTGTGTCTTGTAGTAAAATTGCAGACCCAAATTCAACAGGTAAAACTGAGTTAGTTTGTTTGTTTTCTGGGAAGGAGAAAAATGTCTAGCCCATTTTCTAAGACTGTCCTAAAAATCTATTCGGTAAAACACTTCCCTTAACATCTCAAGTTCACGTTCAAGTTACTGGCTATACGTAAATACAACCAAATGAAACAACATTCCTCCAGACTACCAGACACCCAGAAAACATCTATCACACACAGCACATAAAAAGGAGTATTACCACAAGTAAGTTAATAAAATAAAATTCAGAATGTGTGTCGTGTGCAGCACAAGTAAACAGTACAGTAAATAGCTCGCTGTCTCAGTGGTGGTGAAGTATTCATTAGTCTCACAGCCTGACGGAAGAAGCTGTTGCCTATTCTGACAGTCCTAGTTCTAATCTCCTGTACCTGCTTCCTGACAATAGTGGGTCAAAGATATTTTGGGATGGGTGCAGAGCCCCTTCATAAATGGGATGAGAGAGATACCCACACTGATTTGCTCAGCAGATTTTATTATCCTCTGGTTTTGCAGTCTGTTGCTTTAATGCTTCCATAGCAGACGATGTGGCCAGACAGGACACTCAATGGTGTGCCTGTAGAAAGTCATTAGAATGGGGGAACAGAGCCTTGCACGCCTTAGTCTCCTTAGAAAATGTAAACATTGCTATACCTTATTGACTAATGAGGGGCTGTTGTGGGTCCTTGTTGATGGTCAGTTAAGTGGTGGTAGTCTCCGTCAGTCATGGTTGACCATGGGAACTGCGCCTCTGGTAGTCACTGAGAGTGGCTTTGCCAGGGCAGAGTTGATCTGGAGATCCGCCTGTTGCCCATGCACTGGGACCCCCTCCTCCATGCTGATGACGGGTCCAGAGGAACGACGAAAGCCGATACCGTTTGGCGCCAGCAGCATCGTGGGAGTTGCCGTGCCGGTGCTGGGTACAGCAGTCAGCCGCCTTCCGGACTCCCAACTCCGGATTTCTCCTCAGGGTTTACTCCCAATGCCTTTCCTGTGAGCAGGTATAGCCGCAAGGCAGCAGAGGTTTGAAATTGGAGTTTACCGTCTCCTAGATGAGCTACCATCCATGGTTAACGGGTCCCATCTGCCCGGAGTGATTGGTTTTAAGGCGCCAGTGTCCTGCCTTTGCCCCTTCTCCTGTCAGTGAGAACAGCTCAGCCGGGCATAAGAACTATGCCACACGTGAAGGCCAGGAGATGGACTTGGTTCTCAGAGGCTGTTTGAGACGCACGCCATGAAGAGCATTTGTTTAGCAGTGGGAGCTCATCCCCACTACCACCCTTCGGCTATGACCACCCTTAGAGCCAATGTCAGTTAAGTGCACACTAAGGAACTTTGGGCTCTTCACTCTCTCCATGACACAGCCATCGATGTGCAGTGGACAGCTCTTGACCTGCTCTTTTGTAAGGTCCACAGTCATTTCTATTGTCTTGTCCACATTGAGGTAGGATCAATATTTGTCTGAATGCCCTTCGCTGAAGTGGATTGAAATGTTTTATTTTCTTGAAGGAACAATATAAATGCAAGTTGTAACAGTTTACAGAATCAATGACTGCTTTTTTTGCAAAATGATTCATAAATAAGCCACTGATTCAGGAATGTTGCTGAGAGATTAATATTGGTCTAAAATACATCGATGTGTTTGGGTTTTCTAATGCTATCCTCTTAAGCCAGGGTTCCCAACCTTTTTAATGTTGTGGACCCTTACCATTAACCAACGTGTCTATGGACCCTTGCTTTAAGCTGTGAAGTGGAGATTGATATCTTTAACTAAACACAAGTTTGTTTATTCACTAAATCTCTAAAGTATTACACAAGTTGGTGGAAGAACTCTGAATCTAGCAGCGTCATTGGGAGGAAGGAAATATTCAAAAGTTTTAGGTTGAAACTCTTTTGGCCCGAAACTACAACAATTTCTCTCCTGTTGACGCTACTGAGTTTCTAACAGCAGATTGTGTGTTGCTCCAGATCAAGCTTTAACCTTATTCACCTCACAGATTTACATGCATTAGGAATTTGCGGTGGTGTGTTGCGACTTGCAACAAAAAACAATATTCTACAATCATAAAGAGTTTTATAAAAATAAAGTTTGATGCTAAAGTACAGATATGGAATAAATACATAAATACTAGCATGTATTTTATAAACTTGTTATAAAAAGTGGTTTACAGTGCAGTGACTGAGGTGATGCAGGAGGGTGGGGTAAGGCTAATAAGAATGGTTGATGACATGAACTGCCTGGGGAAGCAACTTTTCAGATGCAGGTTCCAGCATTTGCAGCCTCTCGTGTTTCAGAATTACTATATTTTACATAATCATCAGCCTCTTCAGTGTCATTTTATTTATTTAGTAACAGCAATGGTAACAGGCCGAACAAGGCCGTGCTGCTCAGTTACATCCATGTGACCAATTAACCGAGTAACTGTGACGTTTGTAGAAAGTGGGAGGAAACTGGAGCTCACAGGGGAAACACACATGGTTACAAGGAGAGTGTAGAAACTCCTTACCGACACTGGCAGAATTGAATCCAGGTTGTTGGTATTATAATAAGAGTTACTCTAATCACTTCACTGCCAGGCTCTCTTGTTGCATACTATTACAATGATTTACAAAGAAAACATTGCTGAAGAATAGACTATTGATATTTCTGCCCATCTGCTCCTGAGGTAACCTGCGTCCTGTAAATCATCACCTTACTTTGTCTTCATGGCTGTCCTTGACTACTGGTAAATACCAGCCTTCCTCATACAAGGTGAAGAGTTATGTTGTACATACTTATCTGGTAATACAGTGTTAATGGAAATCAGACTCATTTAGGCCACCAATTTAAAGTAATCAGATTAGAATAGAACGTTGCTATTCAGCTACTTGAGTTGGTAGTAGCCCAGGAGACTGACGGGATGAAGGTTTGTCCAGATGCTAGCTTCCTTTTGGCCCCTATTGAAAAAGAATCCCAACTCCTTTAAAATAACTCATTGAGTCAACATCATATCGGCAGGAAGCCTGTCCATTGGTTGACTGTTTATTAGTTCGATCTGTTTAAGTCTAATTTGTCGTATGACTTCTGTGGTCCTGAATAATGCATTAATTAAATTGCCTCACTTAAGCACTCTCTAGTCATTATTTTATAAGTCATGATCAAATAAACCCTCCTACTAGTCTGTAATACATAAAAGCCGAGTTCTTTTAACTCAAATGTGGTTTTAAACATGTGTTTCATCTTCTAGTCATCTGAATCTTTTCCAGATCTTCTGATTCCACTTGTTAGATTTTTGTAGGCTTTGGAAAATGGAAGAATAAAGATCTTGGTCAGCCTGAAGTTGGTCTGCAAACTACATTTAGGCATGCTATAATCTTTTCAGGAGCATAAATCCAATACAACAGGTTTTACATATTTAAGGAATTCCAAAATTAAATAAAACCTGCAGATCCTAGAAATCTAAAAAGTAACTGAAATTTTGGGGAAATACTCAGCAGGTCAGGCAGCATCTGTGGAAAGAGAAGCAGTAACATTCAGGTTCATTGCTCTCACATGTTAGGAGAAATCAAAAAGCAGATTATCTAAACAGAGTTTGCATATGAGTGGACTACAAAATATCTAAGTGTTCTTCTGTATGAAGCAAAAACATCAGCATATAGATGCAGCAAGTAAAAGGAAAATGATATACAGGTGTCCCGTTTTATTTTTAATGCTCGCTTTACAACAACTCGCTGTTACGAAAGACCTACATTAGTACCTGTTTTCGCTAACCAAAGAGGGTTTTCACTTTTATGAAAAAAAAGACGCCTGCTTTATACGAGTGTTTACTCTGAGAAAGACTACAATGACTGTGAAACCTTGTGCAGGCAGTTGTTTGTGCATGAGTGTACATGCGCACGCACGTGTGTACGTGCTAATTTTTTTCTGTCCCCAAATCGATTTTGGCACGCTGTCTTCCCGATTTTGATAAGTGAAACTACACCGTACATACAATATTTCTACTTCATATAGGGTGTATATTTATCATATAATTCCTGCTTTTACTATATGTTAGTGTTATTTTAGGTTATATGTATTATTTGGTTTGATTTGGTAGGTTATTTTTTGGGTCTGGGAGCATTCAAAAATTTTACCCATATAAATTAATGGTAATTACTTCTTCGCTTTATGACATTTCGGCTTACAAACACTTTCATAGGAATGCTCTACCTTCGGATAGCGGGAGAAACCTGTATTGGTCCTTTTATTTGCTGTAGGCTGGAGTTTCAAAATGAGTAAGTATTGTTACAATTGTATAGGGCATTGGGGCTGAATCAGTGTACAGTTTTTGCTGCTGTTACTTAAAGAATTTATTAGCATTGGAGGCAGTCTGGAAGACATTCGTTGGGATCATTTCTTGGATGACAGGTTGGTCCTGTCACCAAAAACTACTTCTTATATATATATATATATAAGTTGGGTCTGTCATCTTGGGAGTTTAGAAGAATAAAGGTGATCTGAAATATTCAAGGTCCTAAGGGGTCATGAGATGATAGATGTTAAAATGTTTTCAGAAGCAGAAGTCTTAAATTGAGCATTTGAGTTTCAATATATGGGAGCAATGATTTAAAACAGAAGTGTGCATTATTTTTATTCTCTGAGAATGGTGAATCTGTTTAATTTTCTATCCAAGGAGTTTGTAGAGACTTGATCACTGGAGGTTTCTGAAGAGAAAATTCATTAAATGGAAAACTGAGGACCATGTGAAAATGCCACAAAGATACAGACAGAGATACTTAATTGATCCCGAGGGAAATTGGGTTTCATTACAGCCACACCAACTAAGAATAGTGAAGAAATATAGCAATATAAAACCATAAATAAATAATAAGTTAATCTTGCCAAGTGGAAATAAGTCCAGGACCAGCCTATTGGCTCAGGGTGTCTGACACTCCAAGGGAGGAGTTGCGAAGTTTGATGGCCACAGGCAGGAATGACTTCCTATGATGCTCAGTGTTACATCTCGGTGGAATGAGTCTCTGGCTGAATGTCCTCCTGTGCCTAACCAGTACATTATGGAGTGGATGGGAGTCATTGTCCAAGATGGCATACAACTTGGACAGCATCCTCTTTTCAGACACCACCGTCAAAGAGTCCAGTTCCAACCCCACAACATCACTGGCCTTACGAATGAGTTTGTTGATTCTGTTGGTGTCTGCTACCCTCAGCCTGCTGCCCCAGCACACAACAGCAAACATGATAGCACTGGCCACCACAGCCTCGTAGAACATCCTTAGCATCGTCCAGCAGATGTTAAAGGACCTCAGTCTCCTCAGGAGATAGAGACGGCTCTGACCCTTCTTGTAGACAGCCTCAGTGTTCTTTGACCAGTCCAGTTTATTGGCCATTCGTATCCCCAGGTATTTGTAATCCTCCACCATGTCCACACTGACCCCTTGGATGGAAACAGGGGTCATGGAAATCAGGGGATTGAGGCTTAGGACAGATGAGACATGATTCTTTTTAAATAGTTGGGCAGGTTTCCGGGGCGTGGTGAACCCCTGTTGCTTTAATTATCCTGTGTGTAGGGTGCTGTCTTGGGTTAATAAATGAGCCAAGCACTGCAAGGAACTACATGTATGGAGAAAAAGCTGACTGTTTCTCTATTGCATTTCTAGCTTCATTGATTTCAAAATTAAAGGTTTTACTTTAGTTTGATCTAAAACTTCTTCCACAACATTGTTATTAGATTAGGAAGTATGCTTTCCACCATGATCACGTGGGTTTCCTCTTGGTGCTTCTGTCTCCTCCCATGTTCCAAAGGTGTACATGTTTGTAGGTTAATTGGTAACGGGTGTATTGGGGCATTGTGGACTCATTGGTCAGAAGGGCCTGTTGCTGCTGATGTACGTTGAGATGGGGTATTGAAGTTCAAATCGAGGTTGTATGCAGCTTCCTGGTGGTGGTGGTGGTCTGAGGGTGAGAGTGTGCATTTGGGAGGTACTATCAGGAGAAGTCTTGGAAATTAGGTGCAATTATCATAAACACAGTGGGTGCTGCAACTCACGAATGTTTACTGTGTCAAGCAGGATTGTACTGCACTTAGATGGGCTGAAGCTGTACATATCGAAGCAAATGGAATCTTGATCTATACCCTAAGTAATGGAAAGGCTTTGGGAGATTGGAACTGCTCACTTGCCTTAACATGCCCAGTTTCTGACCTGGACTTGAAGCTACAGTATTTATGACTGTTCCATTTAAGCTTTCTGCTTGTGCTCTTGCTGCAGTATCCCTGTTCTTACTCAGTTAGATCCTTCGTCTTCATCTCTCTGACCAAAATGTGCAGATTGGCATTGGCTTACGTTTGTCATGTTTTGCTTGTATTCTTGTCCAGCTAGCTGTCTTGTAGTTTGGTTATTGCCAACAAACACAGAAAATATACCCTATGTTGACAGAACGCAGCATTAAATAATCAATGGTAAGATTCACTAGACTTGCAGAGCAAGGAAAGTTGTCTGGTTCTAATTCATAAGTTTTGCTGTGTGTGAGTCGAGCCATCTATTATGGTTAAGTGTATTTTTCTTGTAACTGAAAGTTTTATCTTTTTAAAAACCCAAGTGTGTGCAAGACAAACTGCATATTCTTCCCTTGTCATAAATGTCTTTTGGAGACCAGCGTGGAAAATCCTTTTGGGGAGGGGAAAAGAAGCTTTAAAATTGGTGCCGCATTTGTTGCTGTTTGATAGTGTGAGTACTCTGTAGACATATTATGAATCATTGCCTGTGCTCCTCATGTGAGAGGATTACAGTAATTAATTTCAATTAAAGATTTTGTGAATGCTGTGCAATTAAGCCTCATCTGGAGACTTTTTGTTTTGCCACAAACACAAATTGAGCTTCCTCCTGCCTTCTTTAGATGTAACCAGTATTTAGTCTATTCAGAAAGAACAGGAGAGTTAACAAGCAGTAATAAAGTCCTGAATTATTGAATGGTCTGCAATATTGAAGGTTGTGTGAAAGAGTCTGCTAATTATATTGTGCAAGTGAAGCTAATCCTTTAAAACAGTACTTGTTAGTAACATTTTGTTGAGTGCTACAATCCTAACGAGTGTTGCTTGAGGGCTATTGCTTCGTACACTCTGTACCACTAAACTATTGGACATAGTCTAACTGTAGTTGCAATTATCCTGTACTGAATGACCTTTCTTCTGTCGTTTATGTAATCTACAGAGCTATTTGTTGATTATTCCAGTTTGTTTTCCACCACATCCTACCCCCCACCCCCCCCAATCCTACTTGATAATAAAGCATGCCACGCATGACCGTAATAATGTGGACAATATTCACATTGCCCCAAACATCCAGTACTTCATAAGAGAAGAAGTGGCAAGACGCAGGGAGTAGTGGCGTAAGAAGGGATTCTCCATTGGCATGTCATTTATAGACAGATAGCTACTTTAGTGACGAAAGGAAGTTAGTGTCACAGTAGCATTACAAGTGCACAGATATGCAACTATTAGAAGATAAGCAAGAGAAAAAAGCTGCCTCAAACAGCCTAACAGGAGGGGGTCATCATTTCCCCAGTGACAGGTTGACTCATTATACAGCCGAGGGGGAGAATAACTTCATATAGCGCTCTTTGGAGCAACCCAGTTGTCTTAGTCAGTTGCTAAAAGTCCTCCTCTCTTGCATGCAGAGGGTAAGAAGCATTGTGCAGAACTGCCAGCATTTTCCATCAGGTCTATTGTTCTAACACAGCCGCTGGTGTGTCCAGTTTTGCAATTTTAGTAGTGTAAGCTCGTGTGCAACATTACATGAGCCATAGTGACTTGGGAATTGCTGTATCCTGGACACTTAACAATTGCCAGTCAAATTGTGCTTTTGTGTGTCATATTCTCTTATGTGGTATGGGAGGTGCTGTCCTCTCCTTTAATGAATATTTCTAATGGCTGGCAGCAAAGGAAATGGCAACATGCAGTGATTGGAGGGAGTGAATGAGGCATGATTCAAGCCCGCTCCCTTCCTCACCCCACCATGTGAAAATGCTTTCTCATTTTAGATGGGCATTGCTTGCTAACGATTATTTATACTTCCAGCGGTGGGTTCCATTTGTAGCTTGTGCCATATACAAGTCAAATAAGAGATTTTTATAGGAAGAGTCAACGGTGCGGAACCACAGAAAACCCCTCACTCCTAATGTTGACACTTGGGTCATAATGAACAGAATTAAACAAAAATGCTATGAACTCAGTTTGTTTTTATTGAATTACCGGCTTCTTTTGTAACATGTAGATGTATTCTATATGGTTTGCTAATTAAAAATCAATATGGGCAATAATTTTAAACCCATCTGCATTATTCAAGTTCACTGCTTGTGCTGCTATGTGATCAATGACTCAAATTCTGGATTGTGATTTAAGGAATTGACAGTCGGACAGTAAAACCAAAATCATTGATTTCCACTCCACTTCATAGTAATAAGCCTAAAATATGTTGGTTTACAGAATGGTAGAGTGCAGCGCAGGTCCCCTTTCAGTAGATTCAATGACTTGCAGGACAGTTCAGGATCTTTATTATCACTGCTTGATGATTTGTTCAATTAAAGCATGTCCCTGGAATAAAATTTAACCTGGAATTTTGTCAAATTGCACAGACTCCCAGATGAGTACAAAGCTTGTATGTGCCTGTCAGAATAAAAGGTAAAGGTAACAGGTGCAGGTATTGAGGCCTTGGTTATGAAAAAAAGGAGGTGCTTTGGAGGTGTAGGCAAGTAGGAACAAATTGGGTGCTGATGGAGTACAAGAAATGCAAGAACACACTTAAGAAAGAAACCAGGAAGGCTTAAAAAAGGCATGAAGTTGCTCTGATAGAAAAGGTGAAGGAGAATCCTAAGGGATTCTACAAGTATGATAAGAGCAAAAGGATTGCTGGGGCTCAAACTGGTCCTCTGGAAGATCAGAGCGGTAATCCATGTGTGGAGCCAAAACAGACGGGGCAGTTCTTAAGTGCATTCTTTGCATCGGTATTTACTTGGCAGATGGATACAGTGTCTATGGAAGTGAGGCAGAGCATCATCAACTTCAACTTCTGTACACAATACAGAAGAGGAGGTGTTTGCTTTCCTGAAGCAAATCGGGGTGGATAAATCCTCTAGGCCTGGCAGGCTGTTCCCTTGGACCCTATAGGATGCAAGTGCAGAAGTTGCTGGGTCCCTAGTAGTGATACCATTTAATATGGTTAACTGGATCAGCAAGTTTGTGGGATGACACCAAGATTGGGAATGTAGTGGACAATGAGGAAGGCTATCATGGGTTGCAGAGGGACTTGCATCAGCTGGAAAAGTGGCAGTTGGACTTTAATGCAGACAAGTGCAAGGTTTTGCATTTCGGTAGGACCAACCAGGGTAGGTCTTACACAATGAACAGCAGGGCACTGAGGAGTGTGGTAGAACAAAGGGATTTTGGAATACAGGTACATTATTCATTGAAAGTGGCATTGCAGGTAGATGGGGTTGTGAAGAAAACTTTTGGCCCATTGGTCTTGATAAATCAATGTATTGAGTACAGGAGATGGGATGTTACATTGAAGTTGTATAAGTCATTGGTGAAGCCTAATTTGGAGTATTGTGTGCAGTTTTGGTCACCTGTCTACAGGAAAGATGTAAGTAAGGTTGTAATAGTACAGAGAAAATTTACAAGGATATTGCCAGGTCTGGAGGATCTGAGTTATAAGGAAAGATTGAATAGGTCAGGACTGTATTCTTTAGAATGTAGAGGGTTTGGAGGAGATGTGATAGATGTATACAAAATTACGAGGGGTATAGATGGGGTAAATGCAAACAAGCTTTTTCCACTGAGGTTGGGTTGGACTACAACCAGAGGTCATGGGTTAGGAGTGAAAGTTGAGAAGTTTAAGGAAAACATGAAGGGAAACTTCTTCACTCAGAGGGTGGTGAGAGTTTGGAATGAGCTGCCAGCACAAGAGGTGCATGCGAGCTTGATTATAATGTTTGAGAGGTTTGGCTAAGCACATGGATAGTAAGGATATGGAGGGCTATGGTCCTGTGCAGATCATTGGGAATAAGCAGTTTAAATTATTTTTGGGATGGACTAGATGGGCCAAAGGGCCTGTTTTCATGCTGTACTTTTCTATAATACTGCCAGTGGCAGTGATCTCCACTGTCCTCTTGTTCACAGGTGCTGTCTTGTAGCTGAGTATCATAAGCCTTTAGAAACAGTTTAATTGTTCTTTATGTTTAGCATACATTTATGTTTCGGAGGAGGAGCAACACCTTATTCTGTCTGGGTAACTTCCAACCTGAGGGCATCAATATTGATTTTGCCTAATAGTAAATAAATTCCACCCCCCCATTCCCAGCTGACTTTTTACCTCTTCTCACCTGCCTATTATTTCCCCCTGTCCCCTCCTGCTTCCCTTTCTCCCGTGGTCCTCTTCTCTCTTATCAGATTCCTTCTTCTCCGGTCGTTGACCTTTCCCACCCAACCTAGCTTCACCTATCACCTTCCAGCTAGCCTCCTTCCCTGACATTTTTATTCTGGCATCTACCCCCTTCCTTCTCAGTCCTTTTGAAGGGTCTTGACGTGAAATGTTGACTATTAATTTCCATAGATGTTCTCTGACCTGCTGAGTTCCTCCAGCATTTTGTGTGTGTTGCTTTGAAATCTTTGGTATTTGTTTTGGAGCATTTTATTTTAGCTTTCCTTAAAGGAGCTGTGATGGCCATCTTCCCAGACTCTCATTCTACCGTCATGCACTTGTTTGAAATGTTACTCATCAAATTATTTGCATACACTTGGATATGTTCCAAGATTTATAAAGCATTTGATTTTGAAACACCCTCTTTAAAAGAATCTTTGCTTGTCCACTTCAGTGAATCATTGACTGGCTTCAACATGTTTTATCTTTGAAAACCCACGCCAAACCCACACCCATACCTTTTCTATTTTTCTAAGTTGCAGCAAGGCAATCTTGGGATATGGCCAGAAATTATTTCCTGGTTCCAATTGTTTCTGATCTTGGTGGCTCAGCAGGCACTTACAAAGTGCTAAATGGGCTCTTCAGCCCAGTTTGTCCATGCTGATGGGTGCCTTTCTACACAAATCCCATTTTGCAGTGTTTGACTAGATCCCTCCATTTGTTTTCTGTCCATGGACTTACCCTGTTTTTTTTTTAAGATGCTGTGTTGTACATACACTCATCACCACTTCTAGCAACCAGTACATACCCATCATCTCTGTGTGGAAATCTTGCCTTGCTATTTTCCTTGACGTGCCTCCTTTCTCTCCTAAAACCTAAACCTTCTAGTTTTAGATTAGCCTACCCCTGGGGGGGGGGGGGGTAATAAAGGTTGTGGCTATTTGTACTATCACTGCCTCTAAATTTTATAAACCTCAAAGTTGTCCCTCGGCCTCCTGCACTCCATTGAGAGTAAACCAAGCCTATCCAATCTCTCCTTGTGCAAGTAAAGCCCTTAAAATTGTGTGGCATGATATGGGTCTAGAGTCACAGAAAGGCACCATGGCAAGTATGGCAGGTTTACTTCACGCTATGGCATTAATACATCAATGAACTCTGGCAGTTCAGGATCATCATCATTGATGGAGCTTGGTTGGAACATAAAATTCACCAGCTGCCATTATGAGATTTGAACTTGTCTTTGAACCAATTGTCCAGGGCCCTGAATGTTAATCCGGGACATTAGCCAGTGTGTTACTGGATCCCTTTCGTGAGGTTATGGAGCAAAAGAGCAACGTGTCCATGGGGAAGAATAAGATACTTCAATCCACTACCAGTGTTAGAGGTGTCATCAAAATCCTGCAAATCTTGAAGTCTAAAATAAAAGCAAAATGTTGGAAACAATCAGAGCAAACAAATTAGTTTCAAACTGCAGTGAGAGTGGGGGGTTATTAATAGGACAAAGAACGTTTTGTTTGTTCCTCACACACTTGAGTTTAATTATCTTGGACTTGGTTACCCTGTTGTTTTATATGATAACTGTTTGTATTTTTTCCTGCTGGGTCTACTTGTCAATATTTAGTCTCCAAAACCAATAGAAATTCTGAACTGCTTGGACATTCCCCTGTGTTGGAATAGAAGGCTGCTCTGCCCTGAAGGAAAGGATGCTGTCCTATGTAAATATTTCAACTTGCTAAGGGAGTCGAGGGAAGGAATATAGGAATTACCTTGGGACAAAACTTCTTGGAGAGAGAATGAAAGAAGAGATGAGCTACAGGCATTCTTCCAATCTCATCAAAGGCATTGGCAGGAGCCTTTGTTCCTGAGATCCACTCCTTTTCCAGATGGTGAATAATTCTGTCTGAGGCAGCTTTCCATCCATAGATGAAAGTATTCAAAGTGAACAAAAACTACTGCTACCAACTGCACCTATAATAGAGTAATTAGCTAGCAGGAGACTGGGCTGTTCATGTAAGCAACGTTCAAGGGGAGATTGGCATCCTGTTTTTCTTCCTTCCTGTTAAGACGGTTGTCTTGAATTTTGCCTGCAGTACTGATGTTTTCTTTTACTCACTTTTTTTCTCCTTCATTTTTATTCCCTTTTCATTCCTTCCAGTATTTTATTTGTATACACAAGGGTATATATCCCATTTCCTCACAGCACTGGAGATCTGGAGCGGATAGAAAGGACTCTCATGCTATAGATCAGCCTTTGCAATGTTACCGTAGGACTATAAGACACTTGCCTTAACTTCTCCTTTGGCGAACTGTCGGATGTGGTTGGCTGTTTCAAGTGATGTCGTGACTAATTTAGAATTTAGAAGTTGATTGGGGAACTAGGATTATTGGTCCAAATTATTGGTACTGTCAAGAGTTAAGTGTAGTGTACAAACAAGTTCATTCAGTTTTCTTATTTAACTGATAAAATACCTTTTATGTGAAGGAAGGTAATTTTTTGAGTTCACGATATTTGGGTTTACTAAGGGTTCGCAATGTTTCCTTAGCCTTTGTACACATCAATAGATACATGGAGCATTTAGTTCCAATGGACAACAAATTGTGGTTAATCCAACATTCAAAAAACTTGGCAGTATTGCTGGAAATAATTAAGGTGACATGATTTACATTTTTACTTTAGCCAAGGTTGTGTATAGTATACATTCTGTGATAATAAATGTACTTTGAAATCATTCATATTAGGCAAGGTAGAAGCCAGCAACTACTTGGAAAACAAAATAAATCCTGGAATAAAAAGTTGGTGTGAGCGGTTAGGGCCACAAAATACTTTATTGTCATTGCTATTGTCTCTGGGCAGAGATCTGTCATTATTTCCTCATGTATGACTCCAGAAGGGCACATGATTGACTCTAAACTCCTCTCTGTAATGGCCTGCAAGTCACTTAGTTCAGGGGGCAAGTCATGATGGGTGTTAAATGCTGCCCTTGTCAGTAATGTTGTGCGATAAACATTTTCCCACATTTTACATCATCTGCTTCCTTGCTGTTTGGATCTCTATGCTCCCACTGTGTAATGTCCCTTTGAAGCACCTCAGGATATTTTGTATATCGAAAACACTTCAAGATACAAATTAGTTTATTTTAACCTTAATGAAAGGCACAAATTTCTGTTTTTGATGTCTTTCATGTTAATGCTAAATTCCCCTTGAAATGGCTCAGGTTAAATTTGCTTGTTTAAATAGTTATGGATATAACTGAAAATATACAGCTGAATTCTGGTATGTCAAGAATGTCACAGCAGGGTTTGGAATAGGCCAGAGATGGGGAAAAAAAATATCCCTTGGTCTAAGGACAGGATCAATAATGTCTCATTTTTAAAATAAACTTCAAGTTAAAACCAGATTAAAAGCTCAAATGCTAAATAATAACCATATGGAAACTTTTAACTCTTTTTTTGTAAATGTATTTGCTCTTACTGATTTAGTAGTTGACGCTAATCATATTAGGCAGGAACATAATTTTGTGCATCTGTTTGTTTCTGTTCTTGCTGGTTTCTGCCTTGCCTAATTTAGATTATTTCCCCTCTTTTCATGTGGAGATTAAAGCTATTTGTTGCACTGACCTCGTCCCTTTTTTAACTACTTCAATCCCTGCGTGAAACCAGCAGCTGTCAAACTGCTTCAGGTTTTAAAACGTTGGCTGTGCTTATTGTCTTGTTCTTATTCTCCAGCTGCCAATCGGTGAGGGGGAGGGGGATTTTTTTAAAAACATAACTTGAAACTTGCATCCTACCTTCTGCACCACTTACTTTCCCCTCTTTATCCTGGCTAACTTCCCTTTCAACTGTTAATCCTGATGCAGGGTTTGATAATGCAGAACATTGATAATTCTTCTCCCCCCTCTCCCCCTCTCCCCCTCTCCCCCCCCTCTCCCCCTCTCCCCCTCTCCCCCTCTCCCCCTCTCCCCCTCTCCCCCTCTCCCCCTCTCCCCCTCTCCCCTCTCCCCCTCTCCCCCTCTCCCCCCTCTCCCCCCTCTCCCCCTCTCCCCCTCTCCCCCTCTCCCCCTCTCCCCCTCTCCCCCCTCTCCCCCTCTCCCCCTCTCCCCCTCTCCCCCTCTCCCCCTCTCCCCCTCTCCCCCTCTCCCCCTCTCCCCCTCTCCCCCTCTCCCCCTCTCCCCCTCTCCCCCTCTCCCCCCTCTCCCCCTCTCCCCCCCCACCACGCAAACAGATTCTGCTCAACCTGTTGAGTTCCTCCAGCAGATGTTCCTCACTCACCACTACCCTTATTGCCCTCATCTCACCTTCCATGTTTACCCTGCCCGTATTTTGACTGTGCTTAAGAGTTCCACTTTGGGATTTTAGCATTCAATACTTCAATCTCTTCACTAGTCCTGTGTAGTATGTGTTTTAAGTAACAAATTCTCAATGACGACACTTTGCATTGCTTGTCTTTATCATTCAATATTTGACATCCATTCTTTTCGTCAGAGCTTTTTCAGTGTCCTGTGTTCGTTATCTGGTTGCGTAGAAGAATTTGTGTTTTTTTTAATTTGGAAGTAGTTTGAGGAGGCAAATGCCAGGAGCTGGTAGAGGAGTGCCAGAGACGGGAATGCGATCCTACAGAGGTTTTGCTGGCTCCTCGCTGTGGAGAACCAACTCTCGCCTTGGCATTATGGGGGCTGCAAAGAAAAGAGCCATCCGGACCAGCCGAGGCTGATCAGCAAGCCTTCAGATGGCTATGGATCAGGTGTGACCTGTGGGTGAATGCTGCTGGGGTGCAAGCCAGGCTGGGCCACTTGGCCGAGGGTGTCTGATATTGGAAGACCCACAACACCCAGTTACATCACTAATGCGTCCCATCTTAGGATACATCTCAGCATCAGCTAAAGATATTTGGCCTAAATGTCACCAGATTATAGTGGGAAATCCATTTTATAAAAACTTGTGTAAGTTGCAGAGTGATTCTGATTTTAATCAAATTGAATGCAGACTGGATGTTCATAAATAGCAAATAACCAGGGGTTGGGCTTTTCTAGTTAACATTTTTAAAACCTGCTTGAAGTCATTAATTGAAAGCACATATTCAATCTGTTAAATTATGGCCTAATTTTGTGTAACTACTTGATCGGACATGGTGCTAAGTTGAATTCCAGAAGAAATGCAAGCTAAGAATTGTCCAAAAATGAAAAACAAAAATCCTGCTGGAAATCTGAAATAACAGAAAATAGCCAGAAGTGCTCAGCAGGTCAACTAACATCTGTGAAAAGAAAGGAAGCTGATGTCGCAGGTTGGGTACTCTTCCCAGAATTATCTGAATGTGTGTATAAAGAGTTCAAAGTAAATTTATTATCAAAGTACGTAAATGTCACCCAGTACTGCTCTGAGATTCATTTTCGTGCAGGTATTCACGGCAGAACAAAGGAATGCAATAGAATCAATGAAAGACTACACACAAAGACTGATAATTGTTGAAATACAAAAAGAAACAAACAATAAATAAATAGTACTGAGAACACGAGTTGAAGAGTTCTTGAAAGTGAGTCCATGGCTTTTGTTCAGTGATCGGTTCTGTGCTCTGGTGAGTGAAGATGTCTGCGCTGATTCAGGAGCCTGATGGTTGAAGGCTAATAACAATTCCTGAGCCTGGTGGTGTGGGAACCGAGGCTGCTGTACCTCTTTTGAATGATGGTAGCAGTGAGGAGATAGCATGGCCTGGATGGTGAGGGGCCTTGATGATGAATTTCTCGTGGTATGTAGAAACACTCTTTGTAGATGTGCTCAGTGGTGAGGAGGGCTTTTCCCGTGATGAACTGGACTGTACTTTTTGTTGGCTTTCCGTTCTTGGGCCGTTTGTTGTCATAGCAGTCTGTAATGCAACTAGGTGGATGCTGTGCATCGATAGATGCTTGTCAAAGTTTGAGATGTCATGCTGAATCTGTGCAGACTTCTAAGAAAGTAGAGCTGCTACTGTGCTTTCTTTGTAATGGCACTTGTGTGTCGGTCCCAGGATGTCATCTGAAATGATAATGAAATAATAAATTCACTGACTCCTCCATCTCCAATTTCCCCCATTAAGCACAAGCTCATGAGCCTCCAATTTCCTCCTCCTGTAGTTCTTTGGTTTTGGTGACATTGAGTGAGAGGTGGTTGTTCTGGCACTATTCTACCAGATTTTCAGTCTATGGTTTCCATTTAGTCTAATAGGATGATGGGCTGTCTGGTCTTCAGTGGTATTCTTCATGTTCTAGCTGTTGATAGGTCAGTGGAAACCTTGTTGTAAATGGAAAGCTATGCTACTAATTTATGAAAAGTTGTCTGGATTCATGCACAGCCTTCTTTGAAAGACAGTTCTGGCATGTAGATTGTAAATGCACACAGCAAAATATCATGGGGTCTAGGTGCTCTTCATGATCGCGATTGTACTTGCCAATCAGTAAGTATTAGACTGCTTGCTTCTAGAAGCATTGAAGCCACACATAGTTATCCTTGTTTAAAATTAGTACTTGCTCATCCAGAAGGAACTTGTGTTTACAAACCTGACAGCTCAGCTCCTGAATTAGCACTGTATATGGCCCACTCTTTGCTACTAATCTGTATTTCAGAGATGTGCTGTGAAGTGGAAAAAACTGTGATCACTTCACAACTTACATACGTCTGTTGTGTGATGAAAGTAGATTTTAAATTTGCTGTCTAATAATTTAAATGGAAAAGAGAGATAAGGCAGTACAATTTAAGGTTGTGAGTTCTTGAAAACAACATAAGGAAACTGCCTTGTGTATATAGTTTCTAATTTGAGGAATACTAGAAAGTTCTCTAGCCAAGTTGATATTCTTGTGCTGAGTTGCTTTTGTGATTGACCTTGATACCCATGATTAGGGCAGGGAAGCCTTTGTAAGAACAGAAATAGGCAGGTAAGTGGTCGAAGAAGGATGACGTACAGGGAACATAAGAATTAAAAATTCTGCATCTCAAACCTATCTTGTAGGCACTTGGTAATTTCTGTGGCTCAGAGAAAGAACATGAGAATGAAACCGAAGAGGCTCTGCTACTGGAAGTTTGCATAACTTAGTAAGCTCAATGACTGGCTTGTGTGCTGTAGCAGTTCTATGATTTTGTGAATTGTGGGTAAGTCAAGCCATCCATGGGTGAATAGACAGCGAAAGCTTACTATCAGGGCAGAGAGAAGAATGGTGCTATCTGAGCAACACACTAAAAAGAACCTGATTTTTGTGCATAAGAGTAATGTGGTTGTTAAAACAAAAGGACTTCTTAAGAGAACAAAATAACTTTTGAAATCAGGAGGAAGAGTATTTTGTTTTGGTTGTTTGTACTGAGGTATCAACAATACCACTCTTGCCCCTCTGAACAAGTCAAAGTGTGTGCGTTGTTAAGCTCTTAATAGTTAGTTTTTTATTTCAGTGGGTCTGCTCGTAACAGCAACTCCACTACTGTTGTACCTGCACTCATGAGTACATGAACGTGTTGATAAGTGACTTGTTTATATTCCATACAGTAACAGTTCTGTGTATTTAATATTTGAGTTAAGTTATAAATATTTGACCATTTTTTGCCCTCCTTATCCGCGAGTACCGCATGCGCAAATTCAAACAACCGCGAACCATGAAAACCCAGAAGTGCTCTTCCAGCACTTGTTGTTCGAGCATGTACAGACTTTTTTTCCTTGTCATTGTTCCCTAAACAATGCAGTATAACAACCATTTTACATAGCATTTACATTGTATTAGGTATTATAAGTAATCTAGAGATGATTTAAAGTATACAGGAGGATGTGCGTAGGTTATCATGGATTAGGATTGAAAAAAATCGGAAGTAAGTCAGAACAGGTACATCAGGTATTATTTAGCATCAGTTAGTCAAACGTTTGTCTTAGTATGTAGTATATATTTTACCCTTCTATGCATATAAAACACTTAAGAACATATGTTTCAGTGCTGGGCTCGGGAACGGAAGTTCCTGAGTTCGATCCAGTGACAGATCGCTCCCTAGCAATCTAGTACCTAGTACCTGGTTGATGTGGAGATCAAAAACCCAAAACCCAATAATTAAACCACTGCATTGCTTAGTAATAATTGTAGCTTTCATCGGGGCAGGGCCTTTCTCACTTTATCCTTTAAAATTATTCAGATCGTTGACCGACTATAGCCTAATGCTTTTCCAGTGACCGATGGCGTTTCACCTCTTTCTGATCGCTTTATTATTTCCACTTTATTTTCAATTGTGATCGTGATTATTTTCATGAACAGAAACACTGCAGATTCAGAGCTACGCCACCGGGTCCTAATGTCTACCACCTTGAGACAGATTAAATAAGGTCTGGGGTTCCACTGAGGCCTAAGGTCCAGTGCATTGAGTCAGGTTGAATAAGGGACTTGAGCATCCATGTTTTTTGGTATCTGCAAGGGGTCCCGGAACCAATCCCTCGCAGATAAGGAGGGCCGACTGTACATCATTATGCCATCAAGTCATAAGTGCGCATTTCACTTTAAAGTAAAGACGAAACTGAGCATACACATCTCTGTTTTCTTTCGATTAGTTTTATGCTTTGGAGTTACAAAACATAACAATTGTGACAAGGTATTTTAAAAACTAACCCAAGACAAATATCTACCTGTTGAAGTGCAGCAAGATGTTCAACTGCTTTCTTCGCAAGATAAGATGGTTTGAGTTTTTTTTTAAAAAGGGGCAGAAAATGGGCAAATTCACAGGTTCATAAGTGGTGATACTGGGTAATAATAATCATAAATGTATTTTTTTTTAAAAAGAGAAATGGCTGGGGACATCAGAAAGATGGATACTTTTGATTGCACAAGAGATAAATGGTTGATGTATGCTGAGTAAATTAAGCAACATTTTGAAGCAAATGAAATATTCAATGAAAAGCAAGTGCAGATATTGCCAAGTGAAATAGGTGGAAAAGCATAGAGTCTGTTCCAACCAAACCAGTCGGAATGAATTGTGCTGATGTTGTGAAAGTAACACAGGGACATTTAGAACCAAAACCATTGTTGATTGCAGAATCAAAAGGATGGAGTCCATTTCAACATGCATGGCTGAATTGAAGAGATTGTCTGAGCATTGTCAGTTCAGTGATAGGCTTAATGATACACTGAGAGATTGTTTAGTTTGTAGAATCTTACAAGAAAGCATTCAAAAATGCTTTCACTACATATGTTTAAAAGTGCAGTTGAAATTGCAGTATCAATAGAAACAAAGACACAATTGAGTTGCATTCAGGAATGAATCTGAGTTTGTACAAAATTGCAGCATCTAGACGCAGGTCCTCCTGGCCCAACAAATTGTGTTACCATTGTGACAAGGACTTGCATACGCCAGGCCAATGCATGTTTAAAGGTGAAGCTTGTAGAAAATGAAACGAAGTAGGACACATACAAAAAGCACATTGAGTTGACAGACCTAAATGGACTGCACAGGGAAGAGAAAAAACTTAAAAAGTCAAGCTGCAGTTTCAAAAAGAGCACTAATCTACACGCTGTTGATGGAAAAATCTGATAATGATAAGAGTGACACAGGACTGGATAGCATAAGATTTACAATGTGAAAACTAACAAGGGACAAGCAATATGACTTGCCCAAGAAGTGAATTGCAAATTAATTAAAATGGAATTGGACACTGGTTTGGCTGATTCATTCAGGCCACAAAGTGAGTTTGAATGGCATTTTGAAAATACTGAATTGGAGCCTATAGATATCCAACTAAGAACTCATACTGGAGAAAAGATGATTCCTGTGGGAATGACATTCATAAGTGAAGTGCAACAGCCAACAAGTCACATTGGGCTTGTATGTAGTAAAAACAAGAGGGCCAGCATTGTGGGGACGTGATTGGCTGAAATTGCAACTTGATTGGAGATCTATCTACCAGTTCCATGCCACATCCCCTGCAATAGAGTGAACTGAAAGCTTACTCAGAAAGGTACTGGAGGATGCCATAAAAGTGATCAAAGATGGCATTGGAAAACTCAAACATATCAAGAGCAAAATAGTGTTAAATGAAAATGCTATACCAAAGTTTTACAAAGCGCATCCAGGCTCCTCTTCTATCTGTGTTAAAGTAGCTAGTGAGTTAGATCGCATGGAACTGAAGGAATTCTTTTCAAAGCTGAGTGGAGCCCATGGGCAACGCCAGTGGTCCCAATAGCCAAGATGAATGGGCCTGTCAGGATCTGCGGTCATTTTTAAGGTCACCATCAAGCCAGTACTGAAAGTAGATCAATATGCTTTGCCCAGGATAGAAGATATCTTTGCAAAGCCTTCTGGGGGAAACACTTCAGCATAGTGGACTTAATTGAGGTCTAACTGCAAATGCAAATAGAAGAAGAGTCCAAAGTGTTTCTCACCATAAACTATCACAAAGGGTATTATTGCAATTATAGTCATACTTTAGGTGCAGCATGTGCATCTGCACTGTGATAGAAGACTATGGACCAGGTGCTGCAAGAATGTTCAGCCACTCAGTGTTTCCTGGATAACAGCATTTTTATCAGTGAGGATGACGAGAAGCATCTCCCAAATCTCAAGACAATGTTAAAAAGATTAGAAAATTATGAGCTCAGAGCATGACATGGCAAATGTGAATTCTTTAAATCAAGCATCACTTACTGTGGTCACACCATTGATGCACAAGATTTACAAAAGTGTGGGGGGGGGGGGGAAACTTAAGCAATGGTGGTTTCCCCAAGGCCAAAGAATGTATCACAGTTACAGTTCTTTTTTGGATTTCTCTGTTGTTAAAATGGGTGAGTGTGTTCCACAAGCATTGGACGAATCAGAATCAGACTTTAATCGCCAAGTACCTGTACACATACAAGGAATTTACTTCTGGCAGATGTTGTCTCTCTGCTCATAACAGATGATAAATATAAATGAAAATATAGATTATACATACAAGTAGTGCAATCCAAGTAATAGTTAGCCGACAGTTAACCGGCAGTTAACTGTTCAGCAAAGCGACCGCAGTAGGGAAAAAACTTCTCCAGTGCCTATTAGTCTTAGTCTGGAGGGATCTGAAGCGCCTACCAGATGGAAGTAGTTCAAATAGTCCATGCGCAGGATGGAAGGAGTCCTTTATGATGTTCCCCGCCCTCTTCTTCAACCTGGAAGAGTACAGATCCACAATAGAGGGCAGGGAGGCTCCAAAGATGCGCTCGGCAGTCCTCACTGTGCGCTGTAGTCTGGTTCTATCCTGCTTGGTGGCGGCTCCAAACCACACAGTGATGGAGGTGCACAGGACAGACTCAATGACTGCAGTATAGAACTGCAGCAGCAATTCCTGATGCAGACCATATTTCCTCAAGAGCCGCAGGAAGTACATCCGCTGCTGGGCCTTCTTCAGGATGGAGCTGATGTTCTGCTCCCACTTCAGATCCTGAGAGATGGTGATTCCCAGCAGTGTGACAGCAGTGTTCAAAGCAGTGTGAGGTGGCTTTCCAAAAGACAAAAGAACATGGTGACTCAGACACTGTACTCACACATTATGATTCACAGGGAAGTTTGCCTATGATGCCTCATCTTATGGTTTGGGTGCCGTCATGTCAAATGTTTCGAGTGATGAAAGTGAAAACCCCATAGCTTTTGCATCACATTCCCTTATGGCTGCAGAGAAAAATTATGCTCAGATTGACAGGCCTTGAGCTTGGTTTGGGGTGTGAAACTTTTCAGCCAGTACTTGTATGGAAGAGAGTTTACCCTCGTTAGAGATAATAGACCACTATTGTCCATTTTCAATGCACAAAAGGGCGCTGCGCTAACAGCCGCAGCACGAATGCAGAGTTGGGCTCTTCTTTCTTGGAGGACACAATTACAACTTCAAATTCAAGAGTGCAGCTGATCATGGAAATGCTTGTGGATTGTCTCCTTTACCCTTGGAAAAGGAAATGTTGGAAAATTTACAAAAGAGGACATTCCTCTTGACATTTTCTCCCTAGTGCAAATTGAAAGTCTCCCTATTGGGTATCTCCCCGCTCTGTGCTTTCTTTCAATTAGTTTTATGCTAAATTAAATTTTCTTATGCTGTGCTGAGCTCAACACTGGTTTTATTAAATATAGGACATAGCTGGTAGTGAGTTATGACCCAGTAATTTAGCTGAATAGATTTAAACCAGATGGGCAGTACTTGGAGAATTTTTAAGCCACTATTGAATCACTCTCTTTTACTACATTATCAGCTATTGGTTATTCATAATTGCATATTAGCCTACACATGCTTGCTGGGACAGTAAGACTATGAAAGAAAATCTGCGCCATATTGTTTCATGAAATGTTAGCAGCTTGTTTTAACTTGGAGGTTAAAAGCCAAATAAAGTACAGCCCAAATAATGAAAGTTTGAGTTCCTAATTTTAAGCTTAAATGATCTCAGAATTTGCAGCAAAGAACTAGAACTTCGTATTGCAAAGGATTTTACAGCCTTGAAGCTGCTAATTTGTATTTAATGTCTGAAGTTCAGTTTTGCTTGTGAGGAGGGAGGATGGGTATTGTTGGTTTCATTTCTACCTTTGTTAGCAGTCTCTTCTCAGTTCAGACTCCATCTGCCCCTGTTTGAATTTTCAATTTTCACATTGTTCTACATGGTCAGCAGATTAGTAAACATCGACAATTGGCACTCTGAAATGTTGTACCCATTGTACCTGTTTTGTCCAGCGGAGTGGCATGTGTTTTTATGCCCCTCCTCAGAGTGCTTTTCTTATCAACTTTTAATCTTCAACAGCACAATAGAGTAATTAGTTATTTAGACATTTGTCTAAATACCAGTGGCAATTCCTTCCCTCCTACAGATGCTGCACAGCTTACTGAGCTCTTCCAACAGGTTTTTTTTTTGTTCCAGATTCGAGCATCTGCAGTCTCCCTTTTTTTTCTGTTGATTATTAAACCGCTGGGTACAGTGTCAGGCTGTTGACTAGAGGATAGCAGGTCGTTGTTTAAGCAGTAAACAGTCTAATGTATAGACAAGCGTTAAATGAAAGAGTGCACAGATTGATGATCAAAGGACGCTGAATCTACAAGAAGCTGCGGTAACTTTTCCAATAAAGGCCGTCTGTACTCTAGGAAAGGCAGTAGGTTGAGCATAGTTGGATTCAGAATGTGTGCAGAAAATCATCGTGGTCACTTTGAGGTTATTGTTACCAAAACCTAATTGATGGAGCAACTGTCATTCATCTCCAGTTAGCTCAAGACTAGCTTGGGCAACATGTGCAGCTTTTTATTATTAAAATGTTGCCTGGCATTTTGATATCTCCCGCTTTCTTAAAGGCTGTATCTCTTCAGGAATGGGGAGGAGATGGAAAATGCCGAGATATATTTTATTTTGCTGTGGCTATAGCCCCATTTAATTATGATTGTACATTTTCAGATGTCAAATGATCAAAACATTTCTTTCTGAGATGCCTGTAGCAGATTTAATAGAAGCATTTCAAAAACAACAAGCTATCAAGTTTTTAGGAGGCCTGTGCCTTCAAGTTTACTTCTTACAACTTATTTTTAAATAGAAAAGCATCAGATAGTAATGCAAGTAGTTTGATATTTGTCAATCCATATAAATCCTTTTTTTTTCCCCACAGTGATAAAAGAAGCTTATC
This sequence comes from Hypanus sabinus, assembly GCF_030144855.1. Lineage (NCBI taxonomy): Eukaryota > Metazoa > Chordata > Chondrichthyes > Myliobatiformes > Dasyatidae > Hypanus > Hypanus sabinus. The sequence goes on along the minus strand of NC_082716.1, from coordinate 38,412,405 downwards.
TATGAAAATAATTAAAATTTAAGGTGCTGGAAATACTCAGCAGTTAGGCTGCATCTGTGGAAATGGAAACAAGCTGATGTTTCGGGTCAGAGGTTCATAAAGATGCAGCCTGACCAGAGTATTTCAAATATTATTCTAGTTTTACTTCAGAAACTTGCCAACTGTTCCTGTCTGAAATGAATGCATCACTATGTGTTAGGCATTTCAATGTGATATGTAGTGCGTAATTTTTGTTGTCTTGCTGTATTGTCAGTAAATTTGAAGCAAGAATAGTTTAGCTGTACCAATAGCTTGCAGGGAGGAGTTATCTGCTCCCTAAACCACCCCTGTTTGTGTTGCAATAATTAACAAAACAGATATAACATCTATCATTTTCTGTTCATTTAGACGGTGATAGGGACTATTTTTGAGGTACAATTGGAGAGTAATTAAGGTTTAAGTTTCGCTAACAGTTGCAGCCCACATCTCCTGCACCTCCCTACCTGTATCCATCCCTACACACTGTCCTGCCACATACCTCCTGCTTCATTCCTTCTTGTGGACTCTCAAAAGAGTTCTTGTAAACAACCCATTCTACCCTTGTATTCTCTCCTCGTCTTCAGCCTGGTATATCTTATCTTGACCTATATGCTCCAAAGTTTTTGCATTAATATTCCATTTCTGTCCATTTCCCTCAAATTCTTTGTTTTCTAAACATTTTACTTGAATATGGCAGATAAAAGACAACATGGACTGGCCCTGTGATGTTGTGCTGTGATGAGAATGAGTTTCCAGCCGTGTTTAACTTCTACTTTTTACCTCTCAGTTCTTAGTCATGACTTATGGCAGTTATAGAATGCAGACATAAAAATTTAACAAAGCAACACACACTGAATGCTGGAGGAACTCAGCAGGCCTGGCAGCATCTGTGGAAAGGAATAAACAGTAGACCTCCTTGGCCCGAAACATCAACTGTTCACTGTTTTCCATAGATACTGCCAGGCGGGGGGAGGGGGGGTGTTTTCCAGCATCTGCAGATTTTCTCATGCTTCTGATAGAATTTTACCTTATTCGCTCCCCGCCGCCACTCGAGCTGCACACTTCCTATTAAAGGAAACATGATTACCTCTATGCATCTTACGAAATTTGTCTTTTGTTTTCAAAGCTGTTTGAAGAAACTATACTGAACGGTGCTAGATATGGAGTGCTTGTGTGTATTTTTTAATAATTAATAAACCAGACAAAATCCAGTTTCACTTCCAAACTATGAGCAAAATTCTCAAATCTTAGTTCAGTTTCTTTACAGGAAAAGACTGAGCGTTTCACTTTTTCTTTAAGCCTGGGCATCTGTCATTTGTTTCATAAAAGCAGTGACAGTACTACTGTGAAATTTAACTTTGATATCATCCAGGATCAGAAGCTCATTGATTATCCCCCTACTTTCTTGCTGCATGATGTTCCATCCACAGGAGCTACTGCAGCAACTTGCAAATAATTCTTCAACATCCACAAACAGATCACATCTACAATATAGGACTACAAAGGCAGTAGCCATGTGGGAACTAAAAATTACCAGTTTGCCTGCAAGGCGTGCATCATCCTTCCTGCTAATTTATTCATTGGCCTAAATCAGGGGTGGGCAAACTTTTTGACTTGTGGGCCACAAAGGGTTCTAAAAGGGGGGCCGGACCAGGAGCAGATGGACGGAGTGTTTTGGTAATACACCTCATAAGAGAAAATAAAATATCATGGGATATGTAGAAAACATGTGCTTTAATTTCAATTGAAAATGAACAAATGCATTACAACAAATTATGTCTTTGAAGTCCCATGGTATTTAGCTATTTATTGAAATAACTTTTAAAACACTGAAAATTAAATGAATAAAATACAGCTTTTTTTAATAGTAACAGGTATTATTTTAAAGCACTGAAAATTCTGTTATCCTTCAAGATATTATCATCATCACTCTCCTCCTGACTGTCTTTATTTCAAAAACGGTAGGAGATGCAGGTCTACTTGTCCTGCTCCTTCTTATTCAATTGTCCCCTGTGCCAAAACTCAACAACGACCAGCACAAAGACAGAACAGTGGCCAGTATGCTGAGCGCGTTATTTGATCTGGAGCGCATTTTTTATTTTTAGAAAGTACGTGCACCTGCACACTACTCATGTCCATCACTTAACAGAAATGACATGTAACATTTAAGGCTTATTGAAAAAAATATTTTCAAATGCATTTTTTACATAACACAACGAAGAAACTTATTTCTAATTTCAGTGGGAACAGTGTTGTTGGTCTCCCTTTTTAGCCAGCGCATCAAAATCTGGATTTAGTTTTGTTGTGGCGATTCTCAGGATGGATCTGAGGTATCGGTCAGTTAACTTGGATCTGTGGCTGGCTTTGTTGATGTTCATGACGCTGAACGCCTGTTCACACAAATGGGTCGAGCAAAACAAAGAGTAAAGCGCAAATGTGGAGTAATACGCTGCACCTCAACAAAGGTCAATGTGTAGTGGTGTGCTACATGCAGCGCTAAAATTACGACACGGAGTCGGTAACTGCAATCGAAGAAAAAAACTTTATTCGAAATCCCCAGACTCACTTTTAAGCCTCCTTCAACCTGCCCCCCGTGGCGCAGAGGCTCCAAAGATCTGTGCTCGCAAACCCCCTTAGGCTATCTCCCTTAGCCGGAACACTGGCTAATTGTGAGCCGGTTCGGATGTGCCAGGAAATGGGTCGCCACAAATGTATATAGAGTGCGTCATCTATTGAGAAAACGCCGGAATTGCGGGGAAAAAAAGGTTTATTAATATAATTTAATCAAGTTCTGCGGGCCGGATTAAAAAGCTTAACGGGCCGTAGTTTGCCCATGCCTGGCCTAAATCCTGCATTTGGTGACTACCTTAAGGTTGTTATAGCCGGGGGAGGTGGTGGGGACAGGCTCCCAATACCTATTGAAAGCTCCAAATGGCGTGCGTCTCAAATAGCCTCTGACAACCAAGTCCAGCTCCTGGCCTTCATGTGTGGTTTAGCTACTAAACCCAGCAGAAATGTTTCTACTGACAGGAGTAGGGGCAAAGGCGGGTGACTGGCACCTTAAAGCCAGTTGCTTTGGACAGATGGGGCTCGTTAGGATGGTTGGGAGCTCTTCGAAGAGAAGGAAAACTCTGATCTCGACCTCCGCTGCCTTGACGTTATAGCCACTGAAGATGTAGGCTTTGGGAGTAAACCCCAAGGGGGGTGGGAGGAAATCCGAAGCTGGAGCCCCTGAGGCAACTCTTGCAATGTTGCTGGTACTAAAGTGTACCAGGCTGTGATTTCTTTGGGTTCATCAGGTACATGCAGAGGGGGAGCTTGCTATGTGGGCAACAGCTTGCTCTCCATATCAAACTGCCCAGGCTTGTGTATCTAGACAACTAGGATGCACCCTCCATGGCTGACACTGACCGAAGGAGGCTTCACTCGCGTTGCAGGAAGTTAGGGATGGCTGAGAAATCCTCCCTTAGCAAGCACAAGGGTGACTCTGCTTACCTGAATAAAAATGTACAGCGGATTCTGGTTAATTGGGCCATTGGTTAAGCAGGGCAGCAACTTATTTGGGACAGCTCTTAAAGAACAAAAACTATTTGAGAAAATAATCAGGATTTTTCATTTATTTGGGGCACTATGCCACTTAGTTGAGTCAGGAGACTGATAATTAGTGTGAAATAAGTAGCAAGACCATTCGGACCTGTTTTGCTCACTGCAATTTCAAGCATTCAGGCTGGAAGATGCAAGACATGACCGGGAGTGAAAATGAAACAATTTCACTATTTTAACAAGTTGAGAACTATGAAGAATTTGAAAATATCAACAGTCCTCTTGAATGTTACAGTGAAATTGAAAATTTGGAGGACACAATCGTCAAAGGCATTCCATGAAGATGGTCTGTTATCTGCACAGGTGTTCGCACTAATTTTGTTCATTTACAGTCAAACAAACAAACATTGAATTCATGAATTCCTCTGTCAATAACTATTAGGAACCAATACACAGTTTTATAGTACTGTAGTAGTATTGATTGTTCTATCTTGTTTTATATTTCACTTAAATACATAGTCTGTTCATCTGTTAAATGGTAGTTTATCTTATATACACCTTTTAACTATTTCCATGAAACTTCAGCTAATTGGGCCAAAATGTACTGGTCCCTATGTGCCCCAATTAACTGGTATCCTCTGTACTTGATTATTATTTAAATCCTTTCAATTTAAAAAAATAAATTTAAATTTTGTAAAGCATTTATGTGAACATTTCTGCCTAGATTATGCAAAGTTAATAGAATGTTAAATGAGGCTGTGGAGGCCCGTGTGGACTCAAACACTGTCAAACCAGTGACAGTGTAGCCAAAGTGCAAAGTGGGAGCTGTGCGTCTAGATATTTATGTATCTTGATTACCTCTGCTTTAAAATATTATGCTTGACTATGGGTTATTTTACATTGTAATTTATCTACTTCGAGCCAAGTTGAAACTAGAACCAACATTAGATTTGCTGCTTGTTAATTTTGATTTGTTTAATGTTCATTGAAAACGTAAGGAGAGTGCATTTGCTCAGAGCTGTTAGGATTTTGTTGTATGGGATTTGAAACAGATTTATTTAGTTCCTTCAAAAGGGCATGAGTTAGGCACTGGGAGAGAAATATGCCACAGTTTGGAGATGGAGCAGAGGTATGGGATTGTGGGTTTGCAATACCAAAAGTGGGTATCAACCCCCATCAATATCTGAACTGCCATTTTCTGTTCTGTTGTAATTGTGTAGGTAGATTGCTGTTTTGGAAGAGGATGTGTGAATGAATATGGGGAGTCTGTAGCTAAGTGTACATGTACATTGTGCTTGAGGTAGAATCACCTCTCACCACCACTCTCTAACACCATTTTTGTTTCTGGTAACATCAATGTTTGCTTGCCATGCTATTCGCCCCATCTTTGCTCTTTCAAGGTGGTTCTGTAATCCCTGAGAGTTATGTAGAGTAAAAATTATATCTTCAGAATTTCAAAACAATACCTTGGCTTTGATTTGAAGTTGGAATGATGTACCGAAAGAAATATCTGAAGGGTTGATGAGATTATCTTCATAATGTATGAGAAACGGGTCGGGCTAAATGAGTACACTTAGACTTTTGATACTAATGACCAGAACAACAATCTATCTATGCTTCCTGTTGACTATTTTCTAATGTGTTCTCTTTCAAGAAAATTCTACTGAAGAGCCATTTGGTTCAACGGAAAGGGCACCGAGCAATACCACACCTTTGTTTAATCTGCTATCAAGTACAAAGGGATTAGTTAAACCGACAGAACATACAGCCAGTAGTAATATAAGCTATGATACCAACCTGGATGTAATGGGTCATTCTTCTGCACCAAGCCTGAAAAATGGAACTGGTTTTATTACTCCAATGGAAAATTCAACTGTTGGTGCTTTAACTCAAAATGCAGAGATGAGCGAACTCACCCAAAAAAATGAAATGGCTACTAGTGTTACAAATGGAGCCCCTCTGGCAAGAAGCAAAACACAAATCAGAATTAGCAAACCGACTGTGGGTCCTACAAGCACCAGTAGCCTCAATACAGATACAGTGAATGTCACTGTAGGTCCAAGTGTGACTGAGAGTCATGGTCAGGTTGTGAAAGCTGTATCCTCCGTTGCGGTGACAAGCATCCCACAGCAAATGGGGACGACCAGGAAAATGGATGCAACTGTTCAAGGATCTGGGTATGAGACAACAATTGAGTCAAAGAAGATGTCTCCTACAACACCTACAGAGCACGAGGGATCGAAAGGTAAGAGCTTGTTCACTTGTAAATATGCTTTGTTGATGTCATCATCAATATCTCTTCAGTGCTGTGGATTCTTGGAGAAACTAAAATTTTATTTTAAAGTTGCAAAAGTGAAAACGTTGTTACTTGCACCATGAAAGCTTTCCTAAAATTAAGTTCAACATTTAATTAGCAGTTATGAAGAGATGGAGCACTGAAAGAATTGGTCCATTGAATAGTGTGATTCTTTTAAATATATAAAGTTTAAGTGATGAAGCTTTCAATGATCTGCCACCCCTGTTGTGGAGCAGGAGCAGGCTGTAATGCCCCTCAGGTTGTCCTTCCATGTCATAAGTTCATGGCTGGTCAGAATTTGGCCTTTGTTCCTTTTTATTTCATTATACCTATTCTCCCCATAACACTTGGGGCTCCCTTAATAAAAAAGAAAATTCAGCTCAAACTGAACACAATCAGTAATAGTATCCACAATTGTCTAAGGTAGGAGTTTACAAGGATTTGCAGCTTTTAAAGAGTAAATTTCTCCTCCACTCAATGTTTAGCAATCAACCCGTGTTCCTCAGATGATCCCTTCTCATTCTGAACCTCCTCAGTAAGTGAAATATTTTCAGAACACTTATGCCAATAAGCCTCATTGTTTTGTTAAGATGACATCTTATCCTTCCAAAGCTCCAAAGAGCAAGCCCATTTTGTTTATATAAGATAGTCACTTCATTCCATAAAAATCAAATAAAAGAATTGTATGCAAATGTCTTGGGGGGGGGTGTATAAAATATAGCCAGGATGCCTAAGACTTCTGCACAATACAGTACTTAGCAACTCGGGTGATCTCTGGGAAGTGAAACAGTCAGTGTTTAAGCTTGAAGACCCTCGCCTACACTTTGAAGGAGACAGAAGCTTGTAAATCTGCAAGGAGGATGGGGAAAGTGGTTTGTCTCAGGGTGATGATGGAGGTACCATGATAACAAGGTATTTTGGGCATTGAATGAATGGGAACAGTTAGATATTGGGAATATGGACAAAAGAACCCAGGCAGAAGTGGGAGTTGTGAATCGAAGAGTGTGAGGTCAGGCTGGGCACATCCCCTCCTCTTGGGGGTGTTGGATGGGGGAGGGAGGAATAGAAAGCTGACTGTAATTAATATTACAGATGGATGACTGATGCACACCCAAGCACCCAGTCTGTTTGCCTTATTGTGTAGACGTGATCACGCTGTGTGTACGCAGAATGCAGGACACTAGATACAAGAATTGATGCTTCACCTGGAAAGACTGTTTTGGATCCTTGTACGGTGGGAAAGGGAGAGGTGGTTGCTCCGTGGAACTCCCGGGTTCATTCTGCAGGGTGATCCTGAGCTTCCTGTTACCTGCCACTTTGATCCCTCTTCTCACTCTCACTCTGACCTGCTGGTCTGTTGCACCAAAACGAGCAGTGACACTTCATTTTCATGTTGCAGCCTTCTGTATTTATAATAGTAGGACAGCTTTTTTTCCCTTTTGTATATGAGAGTGGAGAACGTGCCCAGCCTGGCCTCATGGTATGTTCTCCTGCTCCACATTCTTCTGTCTCACTTCTTTTTCTCTTTGCTGTCATCCTCCAACTGCTCCCATTTCGCTCATCATCTGCCTTGTCATGACACCCACCGACTTGCCAGATAAACTTGTTTGCAAATTCCCATGGTCATCCCAATTTTGCTCTTGTAACACCCTGTGTCGCCTCAGGCTTGCTCAGCTCGTTCTCGTCTAGGGGGAGCAGCCTTTGGCCCCGCCAAACTGGGTAATCAGCTGGTGTGGATGCTGTGTGATGTCCCGGCCTCGCCCAAAAACACAGTACACCATATGCGATTAAATGAGTACAATTTATAAAGGTTACTATAACTAAGTGATTAATAACGATACAGTATATATGAAGAGAAAAAAATAAAGAAAAGGCACCAAACTTAGCAAGGTCCAAACCACTTCGTGCACAACCATTGGAGCTCAATTACTGAAGTCTTCTGGCCACCGTTCGATCCCCTCCGAACTCCTCGACTCTCAGCTCAGGACCCTCTGAGTGGTCAACCAAGCACATCTAGCTTCATCCCCCCTCCTCGGAGTACCTCCTGGCCTCGGACCCCTGCTTGGGGTCTGTTCCTCGCCCAGCTTACAGCATTGCGTCCTCTCTCTCGACCCCCTCGCGCCGATCTGCCCAAAAGCCCCAAAACAAAAGCTTACAGACTCAGAAGAAAGAACATTAATCCCCATTTGGTTTACAAAGGAATACAATTCTCGTTATCAGTAAATTTTAACCCAAACAAGCTTCCAGCACTCTCTCACAACAAAGGAGCATTCCTGCTTTTAACAAAACAAAGAAGCCCTCTTGATTACATACACAGTAACAAAGAAAAAAGAAGAAACCCCCTTTACACTCTATTGGTGACATCACCTTCCCCAACCCTTTATTGCAGCTTCACAGGTTTCTTTTGCCTCTTTTTTAGTTCTTTGTCTTCAACCTGAAACTTTTCCTGTTTCTCTTCCACCGAGTATTTCCAGCATTTTCTGTTCTTTTGATTTCAGATCTCTGACACCTACTATTTTTAAAATTTCATGTAGTTAAATATTTTATTTTCTTTCTGTTACTCCTGTGTCCAAAGTAGTACATTGGATTCAATCCCAGAATCCATATGTTGCACACCATACAGCCTCCACTAGCTTCCCTTTATACTGCTGGTACCAACCCAACACTTTTCTTTATATATTTGTTGAGCCTAATTTCTCTTTCATAATATAGTGGTGGGGTTCAATTGCTGCTGCTCTCTATAAGTTCTCATGAAGGTCTCCTTCTGGTGCTCCAGTCCCCTCCCACATTCCAAAGACATGAGTTAGGGTTAGTAAGTGTTGGCATGTTACGTTGGTGCTGGGCACGTGGTGGCACTGGCTGGCTTCCCCGGCACATGTCGGACTACGTTGATCATTGATGCAATCAGTGCTTTTCGATGCTTTGATGTGCATGTGACAAATTAAGCTAATCTTATAATGTGCTCAGACTGGTGTTCTTCAATCAGTACCTTAATAGTGGATTCCAGCAGTTTTCCAACAACTAACTTGAGGTTAATTGGCCTTGAAGACCCTGTTGTTTTTCACTTTTGCACAACTGTGTTAATATTTGTGGCTTTTCTGTCAGCACATTACCAGAATCCAGGAAATGTTTCAAAGTCACATCCACAATCTCTTCAGCTTCCTCTTTTTAGAATACGTTAGCATTATTGGTTTTCACTGTGTTAAATCTACCAATTTTAAACAATATTTGTAAATGGCATTGGAGGTCGTTAACTTGGTTCTTGATCTTGGCTGTTTATGAAACTAGTAGCTTCTAACCTCATAGAGATGCATGTTTCCCCCGCTATCTGAAGGTAGAGCGTTCCTATGAAACCGTTTGTAAGCTGAAATGCCATAAAGCAAAGAAGCCATTACCATTAATTTATATGGGAAAATTTTTTGAACATTCCCAGACCCAAAAAGTAACCTACCAACTCATACCGAGGGGTGCACCGGTTAATATGGAAGAAGGTGCTGTGAACCAACATAGCCTAGGACAGGGGTCAGCAACCTTTACCACTGAAAGAGCCACTTGGACCCGTTTCCCACAGAAAAGAAAACACTGGGAGCCGCAAAACCCGTTTGACATTTAAAATGAAATAACACTGCATACAACGTTTTTTTTTGCCTTTATGCTATGTATAAACAAACTATAATGTGTTGCATTTATGAAATTGATGAACTCCTGCAGAGAAAACGAAATTACATTTCTGCATGCAACAAAAACATTTTGAACTCCGAAAAAAAGACGTTGGGTTGAAAGTTACTTTTAAGTAAAATATTCAATGTCTATTTGAATCCTTCTTGTATTTATGAAAAACGCCGAACTTAAATTTTCCGCCAGCAGCAAACCAAAAATAACGTCAGCCAGCTGTCATCCTGAAAAATGAAAGGACTATTTCACTGAACTATGAAAAAATATGAATATAAGTAAAATAATAGGCAATTAAAATATTTATCATACTTGGTTAATGGGATTTCTGCTCCTGGACCTCAGCGCACAGCGTCTGCACATCAGGGCTGTATGATGTCACCTTCATCTTTACACAGGATCGCAAGCTGTCATCTGTGAGGTTTTCAATATCACTCCATTTGTGTTTCTGAGCAAGAACGGCCTTCTGACGGGCAACATCTTCAAGGTCTGCTGTCAAGCGTCTAAACTTGGACACCCATATGTCTTTGTCGGCTATGTCGGCCAGTTCCATCTCAAGATCAGGTTGACTCACACCTGCCAATGCAGTCGTATTCAGTAGGGAAGGATCGATGCTTAAGGGAGTGACCGGGAAGGATAATGTGTTTTTTTTCCTCTCTGAACTCACAGAAGCGTTTCCCAAACGATGTTTGCATTGCGATGATTGCAGAATGTAAATACTCCGAAATTATCATGTCGTGACCTTGTTTGAACTCTCTCAAATTGGGGAAGTGAGACAAAGTGCCTTTCTGTAAATCTCTGGCAAGCACTGTCAACTTGCGCTCGAATGCCAAAACATCCTCCAACATGTGCAGGGCTGTACGTCCTTTCCCCTGAAGAGCTGTGTTCAGCGTGTTCAGGTGCGCTGTCATGTCTACCATGAAGTGTAGCTTTTCCAGCCACTCTGGCTGTTCCAGCTCAGGAAAGGTGAGCCCTTTGCTGCCCAGGAAAGTTTTCACTTCTTCCAGACACGCGACAAAGCGTTTCAGCACCTTCCGTCTGGACAGCCAGCGATAAAAACACGTTGTAGCGGTGTCAGTAAACTGCAGTCAAAGATAGCTTTATTCGAACTAAACAGCCTTGCTTTTCAGCTTCCCTCAACCCAGCCCCCATGGACGCAGATGCTGCAAAAGACGCGTACTCACAAACCCCCGTAGGCTATCTCCCTTAGCCGGAATGCTGGCTAATTGTGAGCCGTTTTATGATGTGGCAGGAAATGTGTCGCTACACTTAGGTTGTACAAGATCACCATAATTACATTTCAAAAGCTAACAAACTAACATAAAATACATTTTAATTAAATACTGACCAATTATTTCCCAAAGCCACAGGGAGCCGCAGCACAGAGGTGAAAGAGCCACAAATGGCTCGGGAGCCGCAGGTTGCCGACCCCCGGCCTAGGAGAAGGAACTCGGATTCCAAACCCGGGTAGATGGGACTTGTTAGCCTTAGATGGCAGCCTGTCTAGGAGAGGGTAAACTCTGATTTCTTTCTTTCTTTCTCTTTTTTTTCAATCTTTTTATCGAGTTTCATATATATAAAAAAAACATAACATAATAATGAATAGGGTATAAGTGCAATAGACTTGAAATTAAATTAATAATAAGATAACAATATCCTATTAAAATATCAACAGAAAAAAATAGTACATTAATCAATCAAGCCTATAATAATTATATATGAAAAAAATAAAAAATTAAAAATACAAGAAAAAATATATATTGAGAAAAAAAAACACTAAACTAAACTAACATGGGCAATAATAATTTATATGTATATGATAGTGTCAAAAACTCCGGAACTCCATACCAGAACAAGAATAAACAGAGAGAAGGTCTGGAAGAGGCCAAATTAATTCATATGAAAATGTCGAATGAACGGTCCCCAAGTTTCTTCAAATTTAATTGATGAGTCAAAAATAGTGCTTCTAATTTTTTCCAAGCTCAGATAAATAGTTTGAGAGAACCACTGAAACGTGGTAGGAGGATTTACTTCTTTCCAATTTTGTAATATAGACCTTCTGGCCATTAATGTTACAAAAGCAATCATTTGTCTAATTGAAGGGCAAAACTGATTACCGTCCTCATTTGGTATACCAAAAATTGCAGTAATAAAATGAGGTTGTAAATCGATATTCCAAATTGAGGAAATGGTAGCAAATATGTCCTTCCAATAGTTATATAAAGTGGGACATGACCAAAACATGTGGGTCAATGAAGCCACATCTGAATGACATCTGTCACATTGAGAGTTAATATGAGAATAGAATCGAGCAAGCTTATCTTTAAACATATGAGCTCTATGTACAATTTTAAATGGTATTAAAGCATGTTTAGCACATATAGAAGAAGAATTAACCATTTGTAAAATTTTTTCCCATTTTTCTGTTGATATATTATATTGAAGTTCTTTTTCCCATTCTTGTTTAATTCTACCTGATATTTCTGGTTGTATCTTCATAATCATATTATAAATAAGAGCCACTAATCCCTTCTGACAAGGATTTAAGGTAAAAATCAAATCTGAAAAATCCATTGAAGTTGAATTGGGGAAGGATGGTAGAACTTGATGTAAAAAATTTCTGATTTGTAAATATCTAAAAAAATTAGATTTAGGTAACTTAAATTTGTTGGAAAGTTGGTCGAAAGACATCAAACTACCTTCAAAAAAAAGATCACGAAAACATTTTATACCTTTCCTTTTCCATATGCTAAAAGCTTGATCTGTCAAAGAAGGTTTGAAAAAAAAATTGAGTAAAATAGGGCTATCAAGAACAAAGTTTTTCAGAGTAAAAAACTTACGAAATTGAAACCAAATTCGTAATGTATGTTTGACAACAGGGTTGGATATCTGTTTATTGAATTTAACTAAATCAGCAGGAAGAGAAGAACCAAGAAGGGAGAATACAGAATATCCCTGTGCCTCATTTGCATTCTAAATTTACCCACTGTGGGCACAATGGTGAATCCAAATCTAATTTCCAATATATTAAGTTACGAATATTATTCGCCCAATAGTAAAATCTAAAGTTAGGTTAAAGCTAAACCACCATCTTTTTTAGATTTTTGTAATTGCCTTTTACTTAACCTGGGGTTTTTATTTTGCCACACAAATGAGGAAATTTTTGAATCAATGTTACCAAAAAAAGATTTAGGAATAAAAATTGGTAAAGCTTGAAATAAATATAAAAATTTCGGTAAAATCATCATTTTAATAGCATTAATCTGACCAACTAATGATAAGGATAAGGGAGACCATCTTGTAGTAAGTTGTTGAATTTGATGGAGCATAGGTAAAAAATTCAATCTAAATAAATCTTTATATTTCTTGGTAATTTTTATACCTAAATAGATAAAGTTATCAGTAACAACTTTAAATGGTATCCTGCCATTCAATAAAGTTTGCGCGTTTAAAGGGAATAAATCACTCTTATCCAAATTTAGTTTATAACCAGAAAAACTACCAAATTGAGCCAACAAGGATAAAATAGCGGGAATAGACCTGTCAGGATCAGAAATATATAACAACAAGTCATCAGCATAAAGTGATAACTTGTATAACTTCTCATTACGGGTAATACCAAAAATATTAGGAGATTCACGAATAGCAATGGCTAAAGATTCTAATGCGATATTAAATAATAAAGGACTTAAGGGTCTCGTACCACGAGATAATTCAAAAAAAGAGGATCTGTAATTATTTGTAAGAACAGAAGCAACAGGTTTATAATATATTAGTTTGATCCATGATATAAAATTAGGACTAAAATTAAAATATCTCAAAGCGTTAAATAAGTATGTCCATTCAACTCTAAAGCTTTTTCAGCATCTAATGAAATAACACATTCTGGGATTGTGGGTGATGAAGTATAAATTATATTAATCAATTTTCTAACATTAAAAAAGGAATACCGATTCCTAATAAAACCAGTTTGGTCTTCTGAAATAATCTGTGATAGTACCTTTTCTAACCTAGTAGCTAAAATTTTTGTAAGAATCTTAGAGTCTACATTTAATAGTGATATAGGGCGATAAGATGCACATAAAGTAGGATCCTTATCTTTTCTAAGAATTAGAGAGATAGTAGCTTCATAAAAAGATTGAGGTAATCTCTTAGCAAAATGCATCATTAAAGATTTCACATAACCAAGGGGAAAGCAAAGAAGAAAAAGTTTTAAAAAATTCTATAATATAACCATCAGGACCAGGAGCTTTCCCTGGATTCATTGATGAGATAGCCTCTCCTATTTCGGCCATAGAGATAGGAGCATCGAACAAGCTACGATCTTCATCTGTCAGTTTGGGAATATTCAAATTGTTAAAAAAATTATCCATCATGGACAGATCGCCATCAAATTCTGATTGATATAAAGATTTATAAAAATCTTGAAAAGTGTTATTGATTTCTTTATGATCAGTAGTTAGATTACCGTCTTGTTTACGAATTTTAATAATTTGTCGCTTAGTCGAAATAGCTTTTAATTGGTTAGCTAACAATTTACCAGTTCGATCACTATGGATATAAAATTGAGCCCTGGTCCTAATTAATTGATTCTCAATTGAAGAAGATAATAATAAGCTATGCTCCATTTGAAGCTCAACTCTCTTCTTATAAAGTTCTTTGGTAGGAGTCACGGAATAAATCTTATCAATTTCTTTAATTTTATCCACTAATAAAGCAATATCTAAATATCTTTGTTTTCTTTTACCAACGGAATATGAGATAATTTGTCCACGGATAAAAGCCTTAAAAGAGTCCCAAAGTATTCCTCTGTCAATCTCTTCAGTATAGTTTGTTGAGAAAAACAAGTCAATTTGCTGTTTTATGTAGGTGATAAATTTTGGATCTTGAAGCAAAGTAGCATTAAGTCTCCAAGATCTAGTATTATTGGAAAAGTCTGAAATCTTGATAGATAACTTCAAAGGTGCATGATCCGAAATAGTAATAGAATCATATTTACAATCAGTAACATCCGTTAATAAACGATGATCAATAAGGAAATAATCAATTCTAGAATAACTGTGATATAGATGTGAAAAAAATGAAAATCCTTTATCTTTAGGGTTCAAAAACCGCCATATTTCAGTAATTCCCGAATCAACCATAAAAGAATTAATAAGTAAGGCTGATCTATTTGGAAGAATTCGGATAGGTTTAGATCTATCCATTGAAGGATTCAGACAACAATTGAAATCTCCACCCATTATCAACATATATTCATTTAGATTAGGAAGGGAAGTAAATAAACGTTTAAAAAATTCAGGGCAGTCAAAGTTTGGAGCATAAATATTAACTAGAACCACTTTTCGATTAAAAAGTGAACCAGTTATCAACAAAAATCTGCCCTGTGGATCAGAAATAATTTCATGATGTGTAAACGAAATTGAGGGGTCTATAAAAATAGACACACCCCTAATTTTGGGGGTCAATTCGAGTGAAATTGTTGACCCTTCCAGAACCTAAAAAAACGTTGATTATCCTCCCTCCTAATATGGGTCTCCTGTGCAAAAATAATATTAGCATTTAGTCTATGGAATACTTTAAATATTTTTTTACGTTTAATCGGATGATTTAAACCATTAGTATTCCAAGAGATAAAGTTAATAGACTTATCCATCATGCCAATATTAGTTGTATATATCATAAAAGGTTAAAAAGACACATAACCCATAATTTAGGAAGAAGGAAAAATGATTCAGGAGCAACCGGAGAACATGACACCTCAACAATATTAATAATTTAAAGTCGGCCCATAAACTAAAAGCAAAAAAATAAAAAGCAAAAGCGTGAAAAAAGATCCCTACCCCCTCCCCCACCCCCACAAAAAAAAGCCAAGCGGCAGGTGCACAAACTAATACTAATATTACCCCCATTTCAAGATGGCAACTTCATGAAAAGAAAGAAAAGAGAAACTATATAACACCCAGATATAAATACAGGGTTGTAAAAAGAAAGAATATATATCAATCAAAATGAAAAAATAATATAAAAAAGAAAAAAATCATTAATAAAAAAAAGGATAACCATTGAAGTTTAAAATAGTGTAATATGCCTTTAAAAAAAGATTCCATATTCAAATATAAGAAAATGACGTTTCAAAAACAGACTTATGGGAAGAAGAAACGACATTTTGAAAGGACCATATTACAGAGTATAAATGTAAATTCGCCAAAAAAGGTCATCAAAATAAGATTTAAAAAGGATTCAATAACCACTACGATATATATTTTTAAAAAAAGGTCCAAAAATTCAAAACATTCATCCCATTCTCAAATACAGACAAATAAATGCTTACGGAAAGCAAAGTCTTATGGGAAAAAGAAATGACATCTTAAAAAATAAATCATTATTACAAAGTCTTAACATGTATATCTAATCCAGAGGAAAAAAACTTAATTAAGAAACAAGACATTATCGTAAAATTAAAAGAGCATCTGTAAATCATGATAATAAAAAAAACCAGGTCTACAGACCAAAGTAAAAAGCTATACCGCAGCTTCATAAGTTAAAGCCTAAAAACGGAATGGCGTCTTCTCTCCAAAAATTCTTCAACATAACACATAGTTCAACTTGTACTAGAAGACCGATATTCTTCAACGAATTAATTCGCTTCTTCCGGAGTATTAAAGAAGCGCTGACTGTCATCACTCACGTAATTCTGAGATTCGCTGGGTATCTTAAAGCTTGTTTAAGTCCAATCGAATGAACCTCTGCCATCACCGGTTTAAAAGCGATTCTCGCCCTCATCACCTCGAATGAATAATCTTCAACAATACGAAAGTTGTTGCTTCTGTGAGAAATCATACCTTTCTGACGAGCTAATCGAATTAAAAGCTCTTTCTCCCGAGGATAATGGAGACGGACAATCACAGCTCGTGGCTTGTCTCTCGCAGCCGAAAATCTCGAAACTCTGTGGGCACGAACAATAGTAGGTTTAGCCCGCAAAGCATCCTCGCCAAAAATTTCCCACAATAAGTTAGAGAAATATTCAGTTAAGTCACCAGACTCAACATTTTCAGGAAATCCAATAATACGCAAGTTCTGTCTGCGAGATTTAAACTTATTCTGCTCCACTATTTTAGCGGTCGACCGTACCTTCTCCTCCAAAGTTTCGATTGTACGTATTTTTTCACAAATGATCTTGTCAAGAACCGCAAACTTTTCTTCATGCCGTTCAATATCTGCTGCCTGCGATTGAAGCTTGGTATCAAATGATCTAACGACTTCTTCAAGTTCAGACATTTTCGCAGTAAGTTTATTTTCCAGACTTGCAAGTTTAGTATCCAAATTAGTATCCAGAAGACTGGAGATTGCAACGAGAGATATAGGGTCTTTAGACGATTTCTTAGGTACAGACATTTTAAGTTTGAAAAAATTAAATCAAGTATTATTTTAAAAAAGAAATAAATCGTAAATATCAACCCATGTAATTAAGTACGAAAAGATTTGATTAGAGGGTGATTATAGCTTAAAAAATGAAGAGCGCCTAAAAGGCAGATGTCTACGCCGCCATCTTGAAACTCCACCCCGCTGTGATTTCAAACCCGGGCAGGTGGAGCTCGCTAGCATGGAAATGCCATCGCCTAGGGGAAGGTGACCCTGACAGAAAACCCCTGGTCCTCCAGGTTGGGGGTTGTGCAAAAGGGTAACAACCCATTCACGTAAACAAGCAATTGTTACAGAAACCATCAACAGATTGTCAACCACTAACCCAGATCTCGGGAAAAGCAAGGCCCCATTCAGGAGGCTGATGACACGCTGCAACCAAACCCGTCAGGAAGCTGCAGGGCTGACAACCCTCCTTCACCCAAGGAAAACCATAATGGATGTTCCAAAGCTGCTCTCACAGAAGAAATCTATCCTAATCGGAACATGGAATGTGAGATCGCTTTGGGAGACAGGTACGTGCGCACAGGCAGTGAAGGAAATGAACTGATACCACCTCACACTCCTGGGCATGTGCGAAGCAAGGTGGAATACTTCTGGTGAGACCAAACTGCAGACAGGAGAAACTCTGCTCTATTCTGGCAAAGAAAAAGAAGACCCGCATGAGGCTGGTGTGACCCTGATGTTGTCCAAAGAAGCAGCCAGAAGTTTGATAGAATGGGAACCAGTGTCCAACCGTATCATCACAGCCAGGTTCAAGTCCAGATTCCAGAAGGTATCCATTATCCTGTGCTACGCCCCAACTAACAACGCAGAGGAAGAAGAAAAAGACCTCTTCTACATCCAGCTTCAAGCAGCAGTTGGAAAGGATGTTGATCGTCATGGGAGATCTGAATGCCAAAGTAGGCAGCGATAACACTGGCAGGGAGAGATGGGCCAGAATGGTTTGGGGAATATGAATGAAAATGGAGAATTCCTTACCGACTTCTGTGCCTTCAATTAACTGACCATTGGAGGTACCCTCTTTCCCCACCGACGCTGCCACAAGATAACCTGGGTCTCGCCTGAAGTTCATTGCAAGATGTGAGAGCCAAAAGAGGAGCAGATAATGGATCTGACCACCATTTGGTTGTTGCAAAGCTGAAGATGAAGCTGTCAGCCAAGAAGAAGCAACAGAACACACGAATAAAGTTTGATGTTAGAAAACTACAGATGGAAGAGAACAAGAAAGATTTCCACATTGCCTTGCAAAACCGCTTTGGGGCTCTTCAAATAGAGGAACAAGATGAGAGAACAGCAGGACTCGCCTGGATTACCTTCAAGCAGGCCGTTGTAGGAGCCTGCGAAGAGGTACTGGGAAGACCACCAGTCAAGAGTAAACCTTGGATCAGGGACGAGACATGGCAGAAGGTGGAGGAGAGGAAAAAGCTCAAACAGGAGTTGAATCAGGCCAGAACCCGGCAACAGAAACAAATCGCCTCCAACAGGTACAGTGTGATGGCCAAGGAAGTGAAGAAACCACTCAGAAAAGGACAAGAGGTCATACTTCAATGAAATAGCAGAGCAAGCAGGAACAGCGGCCAGTAAAGGGGACCTCCAGGCACTCTACGTGACAACTAAACCTTTGAGAGGGAAGAAAAGCAATTTCAACAGACCTGTTAGAGACAAGACCGGCCATCTGCTCCCTTCTGTTGAAGATCAGTTGGTGAGATGGAAGGAACACTTTCAGGAAGTACTGAATAGACGACCACCACAGAACCCACCTGACCTGGAGCCTGGAGGCCCACTCAACATCAATATAGGTGAAATCACCAAGCAAGAAATTCGAAAAGCCTGAAGAACGGCAAGGCTGCTGGAGAAGACAACATTCCTGCAGAAGCATTGAAACAGGGTGGAGAGGTTATGGTGGACCATTTACATATACTGCTGAATTTGATATGGAGAACCGGAGAGATCCCATCAGATTGGAAGAAGGGCCTCCTTGTGAAGCTGCCAAAATCTGGAGATCTTCCACTGTGTGGCAAGTGGAGGGGGATCACCTTGTTGTCCATTCCTAATAAAGTTCTCACCAGGGTCATCTTGGAGCGGATGAAAGACGCCATTGACCAGAGACTTAGAGATGAGCAGGCAGGGTTCAGGAAAGAGAGATCATGCATTGACCAGATAGCTACACTTAGAGTCATTGTGGAGCAGACAATAGAATGGCAAACTCCACTATATATGTGTTTTATGGATTTTGAGAAGGCATTTGATAGCCTGGACAGAAAGTCAATGTGGAGCATTTTACGACACTATGGTGTACCGGAAGAGATGGTGAATATCATCAAGCAGCTTTATGGTGGCTTCTCATGTAGGGTCATCCACAATGGGAGACTGTCTGAAGAGTTCCCGGTCACTACTGGAGTCAGACAGGGATGCCTGTTGTCACCTCTACTTTTTCTTGTGGTACTCAACTGGGCTACAAGAACAGCCTATGCTGGCTCAGAGAGAGGCATCCAGTGGATGCTAACAGGGAAATTGGAAGACCTGGTACTTGCAGATGATCTCGCTTTTCTCTCACACCGGCTTCAAGATATGCAGAAAAAAGTAGATTCTTTGGGAGAGACCTCACAGTGAGTAGGCCTTAAGATCAGCCAGGAGAAGACCAAAGTTCTACGCATTAATAACAAACAAGAGGAGCCATTATGGATTGAAGGACAAATAGTTGAAGATGTAGACAAATTCACTTACCTCGGAAGCAAAATCTGTAAATCAGGAGATACAGATGAGGACATCAGAGCAAGGATCGGAAAAGCCCAACATGCCTTCACAACCTGCGACCTGTTTGGAGATCTACGGCCATCTCTGTCAAAACTAAGCTCCGTGTACTCAGCTCCAATGTGAAAGCCATCCTGCTCTATGGATCCGAAACATGGAGAATCACTAACACCAGCTGCAACAAGATCCAGACCTTTCTCAACAAATGCCTCCGGCAGATCCTCCACCTCAAGTGGTACGACAGAGTGTCAAACCTAGACCTACGGAAGAGAGCAAACCAAGAGCCTATTGTATTCCAGATAAGGAGGAGGAAGTGGAGATGGGTCGGCCACACCTTGAGGAAGAGCCAGTCAAATGTCACTCGACAATCACTCAAATGGAATCCACAAGGGAAGAGGAGATCGCCCAAAGCAAACCTGGAGGCGTAGGCTTTTGGATGAACTGAAAGCTGCCGGCTAAACTTGGGAGACTGCAAAGACATTTGCTAGAGATCACAGAAAGTGGAGGACTTTTGTTGAGGCCCTATGCCCCATAAGGAGCGAAAAGGATTAAAGCAAATAACACATAAAACCTAAAATAACACCAACATACAGTAAAAGCAGAAATTAAATGATAATTATACAGCCTATATAAAGTAGAAATATTTTATGTACGGTGTAGTTTCACTTATCAAAATTGGGAAGACAGTGAGCTGAAATTGATTTGGAGAAAAAAATTGGCAGGTACACGCCTACGCGCATACACGCATGTGCACAACTGCCTGCGTGAGGCTTTACGGTCATGGTAGTCTTTCTCAGGGTAAACACACATACAAAGCGAGCGTCTTTTTTCTCATAAAAGCAAAAATCCTCTATGGTTAGCAAAATCGGGTACTAATGTGGGTCTTTTGTAACAGCGAGCTGTTGTAAAGCAAACATTCAAAAAATGAGGGCCACCTGTATGTTTCTTATAGTGGATCAGTGTCACCAGTGAGGTCTACTCAAGATCCCCCTCATTGGCATGACAACTATTTGTCCCACTGGTTTTGGATTAATAGCTTGGTTGTCAACTGCCTCTGCATTGGTATTATAACATAACTGACTCATAACATAAAAGACAAACCCAAGAATTTTAGGGGTAAAAATATAATTGGGAGTGGTGTAAGGTTTCTGGGAGAAACTGAAAATAGGTCAGTCCTTCTGCAAGATGCTTATCAGATTTCAATCTTGGTGATCACTCCTGAAATTTTCTTATCATAATAATGCAAAACATTTTCAATTATGAACCGAGACTGTGATTGAATGTGAAACTCAGCCAATGATCTGTAGTGTATCTGACTTGTTTTGAGGTTTTTGTCTCTTTGAACATAATTGTTGCTATCTTTTTCTATCAAGCTGCCACTTGGGTAGGAGAGGAGCTACACTTTCTGAATTAAGGGATCCTAAAACAGTTTACATAAATAAGTATTTTTTCCCATTTCAGAATTGGCCAATGACACTACGGCAGAATCTGAAACTCCGCAAGTGCTATCAACTTTGCAGGAATCCAAGACCACGCCAACTACAGTGACATCCAGTACCCCTGTTGGGACTTCCACCACCACAGGAACTACGCCCACCAGCCGACCTAGCACCACCCAAGCCATAGGAATTGTCACAAGTCAGACAATCATCAACAAAACAACCAAGTTGTTTTCTACACAGCGGAATGAGGACAGTATGGCCAATGGCAAAAAGATGGTGAATGGTAGGTAATTTAGAAGCCAGTTCATTTCTTGAAGACAGTGAAATAGAGTATAAACAGAGAACAGATTACATGGACTAATTGGCTTACAACATCAATGGGATTTGTACTCTTAAACTTCCTGATTACTAATGTAGTTTAACAAATACTAAAATTGTAGAACATACTTATTGGGCTCTTCTGTGCTTCCTTGTGACAGTTTCTGTGTGCATTTTGATTAAACACATGTACTGTAGTATCATAGTATCCACAAAAATACTTGAAGAAGCAATCTACCGGATTATTGTAAAGAATATTCTCTCATCCGCCCCCTATCCATTAAACAGATAATGTATATTTTAGAAAGGAATTTTGGTCACTTGAACTTGTCCTCTGTTATCCTTTTGTTGACGTTCTGCGTGTCACAGTTCCGGAGAAGATGTTGGATTATGCAAAGCAGGGGAAGGATTTCAAAAGAAGTGAGTGGGGACAGTTGGGACATCCTGTGTACCACAGTTCCTAAGGAGATATTAGACTAACTGTAGCCGCTTGGCAGATGCCAATAAAAAAGAATTTAGGTTTAAATGGAGCAGCCATTGTGAAAGTAGGCCACTGTTAGAGTGGAGAGTTAAGGCTCTGAAACAAGGTTTCAGTGCGGGGGGGTGGGGGGTGAAGGCTGTAGATTTTTTTTTCATTTAATTTTCTTTCTTATTGCACAGTTAGCAGTGAGGGTGCCGTTGGGATTGTGAATGCTCCTGTTGTGTGCTGAGGGGAGGCAGGAAAAAAACTACCTGTTCTCCTGTCTTTGTATCATCAACAAATTTGGCCATAACGCCATCAATTCTGTCATCCAGATCATTGATGTATAACATGAAAAGAAGCGGTCCCAATCCCAACCCCTGTGGAACACCACTAGTCACCAACCGCCAACTAGACTAGCCCCCTTTATTCCCACTCTTTGTCTCCTGCCAGTCAGCCAATCTTCTATCCGTGTTTGTATCTTTCCTGTAATACCATGGGCTTGAAGCTTCTTGAGCAGCCTCCTGTGTGAACCTTGTCAAAGGCCTTCTGAAAATCCAAGTAAATAACAGCTGCTGACTCTCCTTTGTTTGTCCTGCTTGTTATTTACTCAGAGAATTCCAACAGATTTGACAGACAAGTTATTTTCTTAAGGAAACCGTGTTGACTTTGGCCTACTTTATTAAGGAGCTCTAAGTACGCTGAAACCTCATCCTTAATAATGGACCTCGACATCTTCCCAACCACTGAAGTCAGGCTAACTGGCCTATAATTTCCTTTCTCCTGACTCCCTCCCTTCTTAAGGAGTGGAGTAACATTTGCAATTTTCCAGTCCTCTGGAACTATTCCAGAATCTAGAGATTCTTGATAGATCATTACTAGTTTTTTCAATCCCTTCAGCTACATCTTTCAGAATGCTTGGTGTAGTCTGTCTGGTCCAGGTGACTTGTCTACCTTCAGACCTTTCAGCTTCCCGGCGCTTTCGCCTTAGTAATAGCAACTACACTCATATCTGCCCCCTGACACACTTGAATTTCTGGCTTATTGCTAGTGTCTTCCACAGTGCAGACTGACCCAAAATGCTTGTTAATTTAAACCTTGAGATTCATTGTCTTGCAGGCATTTGAAGAAACAAATAATAATAAGCAAGCAGTAAATATTGAGAACATGAAATGACGAGTCCCTGAAAGTGAGTCCATTGGTTGTGGGATGGGGTAATTCAGTGATAGGGTGAGTGAGGTTATTCCCTCTGTTCGAGAGCCTTATGGTTGAGCAGTAATAACTGTTCCTGAACCTGGTGATGTACCTCCTTCCTGAAGGCAGGAGTGAGAAGAGATCATGGCCTGAATGGTGGGGTTCTTTGGACACTGTTTTCCTGCGACAGTGCTCCCTGTAGATATGCTCAATCATGGGGAGAGCTTTATCCATGAATAACTGTGCCGTATCTAGTAGTACTTGTAAGCTTTTCCACTTGAGGACATTGGTGTTTCCATACCAGGCCGTGATGCAACCAGTCAAAATACTCCCCACTGCACATCTATAGAAGTTTGTCAAACAAAGCTTTTGCAAACTTTTGAGAAAGTAGAGGTGCTGCCACATGTTCTTTGTAATAGCATTTTGTAAGTGCTGGAACCAGGATAGGTCCTCTGAAAAGATGAAAGGTAACACCGAGGAATTTCTGACTCTTGATGAAGGAGAGGGATTAGAGCTGTTTTGTTGCACGTAAGCCAATAAATTAATGTTAACTAGTGCTGTGGAGGAAAACAACTTGCTTAATTTCAAGCTGTTCCAATTTGCATTTTGCAGGGAAGCCAGCTTCTAATCTAAACAAAATGGATCCCCTGGTTATAGGAATGATTACAGTTTTCTTCATAATAATTGGAATTGTTTCACTTCTTGGATATCTGAAGTATCGGCAACGAATCAACCAACCTGAATTTAGGCGCCTTCATGAGCTCCCAATGGTAAGAAAGCTAACAGTTCTGGCATTGCAGTTCTTGTTTTCAATGTACTGTGTTAAACTCTCTTTTGTCAAAGTAAAATGGGCTTCCACTTCAGTAATTTTGTACATGTGTTGAATTTCTTTCAATAATTATTTTGTAACTACAGTTAAAATGTGCGTTGGACTAATCACTTGAGCAGATTTGATCTGTTTTGTTTTCTGGAATCAGGAAATGGGTGAACATCATTTGATGTAGTATTGTTGGAAATTTCTTTGCGCCAGCTAGCACCCTGGTGTACTTTGCTGAATAAGTTGGAGGGCACCCTGTTTGCACGTCTGGTGTACTGAAGTGTCCCGTAAAATTGATTGCTTCACTGCTGGTCTGTTCATGGACTCAAATGGAGGATGTTGCTAAAGATCCTGTCCTCCACCTTGAACTCAGTTCCCTTTTTGCTCTACAAACAAAGAAGTGACAGGGCTTTTTATAATTCCAGGGTCCAGGCCCTTGTCTGGCCTTCACTGCACCCATGAGCTGCTCCCTTTACATGCAATAGCCAGCATGGGAAAGCTAGATCCTGGTTCAGCTGCCAAAACTCCCTAAAATGTCTGGTGTTGCTCCCTTCGTAAGGAACGAATGGGGATTCAACTTCATATAATGCAATGTAGAAATTGGCAGTAACTGGGAGATGTGTCATCAACAGTTCTGTCATATTGTTTACTTTTGTTAGGTTGTTTTTTGCCTTTTCTCCCATTGCAGCAGAACTTCTGTGGGATTTCCATTTCTCTCTGCATCATGCAGAATTAGCTAAGCATCATATTAGCTTTCTGTAATACTTCCTGGGAGCATAGGAGGCTGGGGAGTGACTTTGCTGAGGTTTATAAAATCACAAGGAATATAGATGAAGTGAATGGTCTGCCTTTTTTTTCCCAGGGTATGGGAGTGTTCCTCCAATTCCCTCCAATCAAAACTATCCAAGTCCTTTGGACTTGCAGATTTCCCTGAATTCTTTATCCTGGGTCACTACCAACCAGTTCCAGCCCCGATTTCTCTGTTTCTCACCCACGTGGTCCGGCTCGAGACTCGTGCTGACTCAACAATGTTGAGATTTAACCTCAAGCCCACCCAGGGACGCCAATTCTGTTGGAAAAAGAGAGAGATACCGCTTCTACCTCTTCCAATGATTCTGAATGAGGCACAGAGAGATCTGTATTTACTGACAATTACCTTTATTGTTCAAACTAACTAATACGTGAATTCATACACTAAATACCTTGTGCGGACACCAGCTGAGTGTCCCTGACTCTCCTGGATAGTCAAAGAATAGCAAAGGTATTACCCAGGCGGAGGAATTTATGCTGGCCAGGTGCTCCTTGTTCCTCGTGATCCCGATTCACTCTCCATGTGCTTCACGCAGGGTTCTTCTCGCTTGTACCTGCGATGGTTATTCTTCGAAGTTACCGCCACCGGCACACACAAAGCATCTACTTTTATATCCATTGCTTATCAATTCAAATGTCGCATTCCTGTGTCATTGGCCACAGGTCATGTGTCTGGCCTTTAACACCTGGTCATTGGCTCTGGTCCAAGCCAGCATCCATCTATTGTCCTCTTCCCGTCAAGGGACAGTTGCTGACTCATGGCTCTTTGTTCTCAGTCAGCAATGAGCTTGAAGCACCTCAGGCATTCACAATCCTGCATGTTATAGCCAACCAAAGAACACCTCACAAATAACTCCTTATTTGGAAATGACCTTCAGTCCAGCAGATTACCTGAAGAGTCTTTGTGCCTTCTATAAAACACTAATCAAGTCCAGCATGTCAAGCTCAAAATGGAGAATCGAGTGTCTTCACAAAATGGCAGCCTCCATCCCCCAAGCACATGGCAAGAACAAAGACTGCTTCCACTGTCCTTGATTCATTTGAATTCACTGATTTGAAGATTGTCACTCTTTCTGGCCAACAGGAGTATAATACAAGTTTAAGGTGAGGTGAAAAGATTTAAAAGGGACTTGTTCAATTCTTCCACGCTTGATGGTGGATATTTGGAATGGCAGCAAGATATGGTCATAGAGGCTTGTACAGATACACTTTGTTTAGGCACAGGGTTAGAAAGGTTTAAAAGAATGTGAGACAATTGCAGGGAAATGGGACTAGCTCAAATAGCAACTTGGTCAGCATGGATGAGTTGGGCTGAAGGGCCTTGCTGTGCGTTGCATTTTGACAGTTCACTATAAACTAATCCCAAATGGACAGACTTCCATCTGCCCCTCCCGGGCCACACTTCAATTAGAAGTGTGAATGCCATACGAAACAACAAACTATAAACCTGTTTGTGTGACTGGACACACCATTCCCATTTGAATTCAGTAATGGCAACTGTTCCACATCCAAGGAAACCAATCCAAGGATTTTGACAATCTTGGCACATTCTACATTAGTTTGTTAGAATACCAGCAGGACTAGATATAATGGCACAAAATCCCACCAGTTCCAGAGAGGAGACGATGCTAAAGAATGGTGAATGAAATGTGTGTATTCTTTGTTTTGTCTAAAACGCATTTGTTAATTGTGACTAAAGCCTATCCTTAAGTATGTCAGAATTTGTTACTCTCAGGCAGATGGTTCATTTATTATGTGCCCTGTTGTATGACATGGGTGATCATGGTCTTCCAGTGACCATGATTATTCTTGGTAAACTTTTCTACGGAAGTGTTTTGCCATTGGCTTCTTCTGGGCAGTGTGTTTACAAGATGGATGTACCCAGCCATTATCAGTACTCTTCAGAGATTGTCTGCCTGGTGTCAATGGTTGCATAACCAGGACTGGTGATATGCACCAGCTGCTCATAAGACCATCTCCCATGGCTTTATGTAACCCTGATCAGGGGGCTAAGCAGATGATACGCCTTGCCCAAGGGTGACCAGCAGGCTAGCGGAGGGAAGGAGCACCTTGCACCCTCAAAAGGTAGAGATGTATCTCTACCCCGCCAGATGCAGATCATTTGATAGATTTTTGTGCTAATAAGCCATTCAGATGGAATATCTCCACTGTGCCATGGGAGAAATGCTGAAGGCAATAGTACAGCTAGTGGTGATGCTACCCCACTCCTGGGTTCAGTCCTTTCTGGTTTGTATGTGTGAAGTTTGTACACTCTTCCTGGTCATCATAGAACACAAGAACAATCTAGCACAGCACAGGCATTTTGGCCCACAATGTCGTGCTGACCTTAACCTACTCCAAGATCAATCTGTCCCTTCTCTCCATTTTTCTGTCATCCATATTCTGATATTCGCTCATCATAGAAAATGCAGACAGCTAGGTTAATTAGTCATTGTGTAGGTGAATGGTGCAACGTGGGGAGAGTTTATTAAATGTGAGGAGATTAGTATATACTCTGTAGGTCCTTGATGGTTAACATAGACTGAACTCCTGTGCCGTGGTGATTCTGTCACCAATTAGATACAGGGTGTGCAGTCTCCATTTGGCGTCTAGCATGAAGGATGGTGCATGAAGTGAAAGAGTTCTTGAAAGTGGAGTATTTCTTAAATGGGAGGAAGGGTCTTTATGTGTTTTCTAACCTAATATTTTCTTGCCTTTCTAGGATGACATGATGGAAGAAGACACACCATTGTCCCTCTACAGCTACTAACAATCTGCTGTCAAAACAGGATCTCATCAACAGTGCAACTTTTGTGTTTTGAAGTATTGTTGGCTGGGACATTGAGGACTGTAACATTTTTAGTGTGAGCTAAACTTGCATTCAAACGTATCTTTTTGTTTTCTTTAACTTGTGGCTCAGCTGGGGTTGAACATTGGTCAAAATTGATATTATCCTCTCCCCGAGGTATTTCATTTGCTATCCATAGAATTTTAAACATTATTCTATTTATTCAAACACACTTAAATCAACTGGCAAATTTTTAACTTATTAGTAGACCAAAAAATGAGAACCTTTCTCTCTGCACCAAACACATCTTGAATAAGGTATTGTAGATGTTCAAACATAAACCAAAGGAGCTAGCATCCAACATTCCTCTTGACAGGTATTACTGTTAGTTTCTGATGTCCTAAGCATATACTATGATTCCTTGAATCAATATCGATAGGTTTCAGAATGTGCAGTATTTATGGAATTAGTAAATGGATGGAATGTTTTGAGTTCCAATAGTCCCGTTTTTTTTTTCGCATGCTATGGTAGTGTAGTGATTAACATGATGTTAATGCAGCTCGGTGTCGAAGATTGGAGTTCAAATCTGGCATTCTCTGTTAGAAAGCCATATGCGCAAGTCCTCTGTTTCCGCCCAGAGTCCAAAGACGTACCAGGTAGTAGGTTGATTGGTGATTGTAAGTTGCCCTGTGATTAGGATAGGGTTAAATTGGTGTGTTGCTGGGCAGCACGGCTTGGTGGGCCGAACAGCCTGTTCCATGCTGTATCTCTAAAGGAAAATAAAATAAATGCTGGGAATGATGATTGTCTGAATTTATTAGAATCCAAGCCTTTTGATTATTAAATTCTAAACTTGAAAATGGGTATCTGACTTCTAGATTGCCATTACAACTGAGAAACACAGCATGCTGGATGCTGATTACAGACAGACCATGGAATTGGCACCATGTGGCCCACACCTTGGCTAGGTTTGCTTCTATCCCATGATTGGTGATCCTGTTGTAGGCTTCCCAGTAGTTTGTGGGGAATTTTTAGGACAACTCCAATTTAAAAAAAAAATGGCAACTCCGATTTTCAAAACAAGTGCTGTGAGTCTGTAGGGTATGAAGAATGTTGTGGAGGTTTTGTTTGCTGATCAACTATGGAACACAACTTCCCCCTTCCATCCACTCCATATCCAGTCATAGAGCCAGATCTATTACACTGTTGAAGACTGATCTTGCTGTGTATCATCACAGTGCAGTACTCATAAGGATAGGTCTGTTACCGTACAACATTAGGGTGGAATGGTGGGGATGGGTTTTTTTTGTAACAGTACAATATTGGGGATGGTATAGTTATCGTTTTAACATGGTACAGTGGTAGACAGGTCTGTTACAACACTAGGGTACAGTACAAGTGGGCAAGTCTGCTACTGTATACCAGGATGCAGTGTTGTGGGTAGCTAATACAGTATTATATACTACAGTACTGATGGACGCAGGTTTAATTGTCTTAACGGTATAATACTGGTGGGAATGTCTCTTACTGTATAACATTAGTGTAGAGTGCTATGTTCAAAGTAGATTTATTATCAAAGTACGTCACCATATACAACCTTAGTTTGTTTTCTTGCGGGCATTCACAGTCAATCCAAGAACATAAGATGAAAAGTCCTTGAGAATGAGTCCACAGGTTCTTCCCTCTGTTTCAAGAGCCTGATGGTGTGAGTCCTGAGGCTCCTGTACATTCTTTCTGACGGCAGCAGCAAGAACAGAGCATTGCCTGGGTGGGGGGGGAGGGGTCTGCGATGGATGCAGCTTTCTTGCAACAGTGCTCAATGGTGGGGAAGGCTTCACCTGTGATGGACTGGGCAGTATCCATTACTTTTGTAGGATATTCCTTTTGAGGGTGTTGGTGTTTCCATACCAGGCTGTGATGCAACCAGTCAACATACTCTCCATCACTCATCTATCAAAGTTTGTTAAAGTTTTAGATAGCATGCCAAATCTTCGCAAATTTCTAAGGAAGTGGAGGTGCTGCCGTGCTTTCTTAATAATGGCACTTGCGTGCTGAGCTCACGACAGATCCTCTGAAATGGTAACATTGGAGAATTTAAAATTGCTGACACTTTCCTATGTGGATGGGTTTTTCTCTCCCCCCCCCCCTCCCCCCGGTACTAACTGCAGTTTCAATAAGCTTTCTGCAGTAGCTGGTCCAAACCCATTGGGATGTAAGTTAATCTTGAATTATCATTGCTATATTGGCCTCCCTGTTGGATTTCATTGACAGACATGGCAAGCACAGGAACCTGAAGTTCAATTGTCATTGAGGGTGGACAGGAAAAAAATGTGCCTGCTTCCTGATTCATGGAGGGGAAATGTCTGCTTTCTGACAAAGGTGTGAACAGCTTGCTTTTATGTTAAAAAAAAATATTTTTGAGTGACTTTGGAAAAAGTAAATAATTTCTCCTAAATGGGTGTGAGAAGTGATTTGTATAGTAAACTTTTTCCTCCCTGCAAAAGTAGAACACTGCATTTCCGTCTCCTTTTAGAGTGGGCCAGTAGTCGTGTTCCCAGCTCGAGCCTTCGGGTAGCCACTCTGTTGCTGGAGCCCAGGACAGGATGGAAGTTTTGAGCTGTTTAGGCGGTATTTCTTTTCTGTCTGTCTGTCTGTCTCTCTGTATCAACATTATTGAAGATACTTATTTTATGAGCAGACTATTTCTTAATTGTGCATTCTGTTAGGATTTTGGAGAGTTTTTT
Organism: Hypanus sabinus; assembly: GCF_030144855.1. NCBI lineage: Eukaryota > Metazoa > Chordata > Chondrichthyes > Myliobatiformes > Dasyatidae > Hypanus > Hypanus sabinus. The sequence goes on along the minus strand of NC_082716.1, from coordinate 38,382,121 downwards.
ACTTTTGACTCCTGGGCTTTTGATAATATCATCACATACAGGCTTTGCAACACAATTTACTAAATCACCCCAATTTTAATAGCAACTAGTGTGAAATGGGACCAGTGGTATAAATTGTATTGAAGAGTCAATGTTCCCCTATTTGCTGTAGCTGAAATATTTTTAGATTGTGCTTAAGTCATTGTCCAGATTCAGCAAAGTGAACAATTTAATTATACTTGTATTGAGCTACGAAGATTTTTTTCTTCTGTTACTGCAAAAGACATATTGTGAAGAACATTCTCTTAGATTGAAATGCTACACGGACTGTTGATTCAGTGATGACATATAATGCTGCAATTCTGAATGAGTAGTTTCCGTGGTGCAGTTTCTATTTAAGATCTTTGTGTAAGGGAAGTGACTTGAAAGCGTATTCTAAATTGTGTTAATTTTGTTAGGCTCAGATGTCTAACCTTTGTTGGGTCTTTGGAGGGTGGGAAGAACCAAGTGATCATTCTTGTTTAATGTGGAACTGCTCAGTGCACATTGAATTTTTCAGGTTTGTTTTGAATTGGTCTTGCTTGTTTCAGAAGAATTTTCCTTCTGAAATATGAGTACTCGTGTTTGCATCCTTTTAAATACACAGTATTAGTTTGCTTTTTTTTTTGTTGTCCTTGCACAGATCAATTGAAATTGAACCTTAAGTATTTGTGCACTGGCTACAAAATTAATTTCAGGCAGTTTTTTTATTTATGTGTGCAGGGTTAGCTTTATGGCTGTGATGGTAATAACTTTTGTAGATAAAGTATTTACATACAGTAGATTTTAAAATATGCCACTTTTCCTTTAATAAGTTAGTGAATTGAGTAATAAAATAGTCAAACTGTTGTTCACATGGAGGTGCTGAGAGTTATCATGGAGATGGATCAAGTGTTGAAAGGTTTGTAAAAGTTAGTCTTTCACTGCTTTGTTTCCAGTCTTTTTTGAGTGAAATACTCACTGACTTCCTTTCAGCATCCTTCTGCTTTACGGTAATCTCAGTCGACAGCTGATGGTGCTTAACACATCTGAGCTCACTCCTGTGAGCCAACAGGATGAAGGGAGCGATACTGATTTCCGTGAGCCTGTTGTGCCTTTGAGTAGGATTGTGGTTGACTCGTATCCCTCGCTTGCTTTAGCTGCTTTCTTTTCAAACTCGCTGGAATTTTGGGGTAACGGCACCAATCTGCAGAAACATCCATGGCCTGATTTGGGCTGTACATTCTGGACTTCCACAGGAAGAGGAGGATGTCATGTTGGACAGGTATGAGATTGGACATGAAAATGTCTCTTCTTTTCCTGCTGGTATTTGTGTAATTTAAAGCAGAAAGGACTTTTTAATACCACCAGTTGAAACTTCCTCTGCACTTAACACAATTGGATTTGAGTATTCTGCTGTTGAAATGTAAGTTTTTTAATATTCCAAATCCATTGCTCTAAATGCCAGTGGTGATGTACTCTGCAAACCTTTGCATTTTTGTCTGTAAGCATCTAGTTGTATCCTTCTGCTGTTTTGTCAAGAAGAGGCACTCTATTGCCTATTCTGCTAGCTGGTTGCAGTCATCAGCTGAAGGGCTGATGTAGTTTCTGCTTTTGCCAGTGTCATGAGTGCTAGACTTGCTTTCACTGGGCTACTACCTTAAATTACTTTTAATGAGAAAGGGGAAGGAGGAATTGCTATTACTCCATCAGACATTTCATTTTCAAACAGTATTATATAAAAGCCTGAGCCTTGACTATCGTGTTTTTGTTTAAATCTTAGTGAAATATCATTTTTGAAATCTAAGGAGTTGGGTGGAACATTAAATACATAAAATGAAGTATGTGGTTGCAACAGAAGCAAAATGCTGGAGGAACTCAGCAGGTCAGGCAGCATCTATGGAAATGAATAAACAGTCAATGTTTCAGGCAGAGACCCTTCTTTAGAACTGGAAGTGGGGGGGGGAGGGGAAGGAGGACAAGCTGGGAGGTTATTGATGGAAAAGGTGTAAAGGGCTGAAGGATAAATCTGATGGGAGGAGGAGGAGCACTAGGGGAGGGGGGAGGGTTGATGGGCAGCTGAGGAGAAGAGGTAAGAGGCCAGAGTGGGGAATTGAAGGGGGGAGGGGAGAGATTACTCTAAGTTAGAGAAATCTATGTTCATGATCAGGTTGGTGACTACCTAGATGGAAAAATGAGGTGTTGTTCCTTCAGCCTCAGAGTGGCCTCATCGTGGCAGAAGACCAGGCCATGGACTGACATGTTGGAATGGGGATAGGAATTAAAATAGTTGGCTACTGGGAAATCCTGCTTTTTGTGGATGAAGTGGAGGTGTACATCAAGGCCACTGGATACTATAAACAAACCCAACAGATTCCCAGGTGAAGGAATGTTCGGGGCCCTGAAAGGAGATGAGGGAGGAAGTGAATGGGCAGGTGTAGCAGTTCTGCCACTTGCATGGGTAAGTGCCAGGAAGGAGTTTATGGGAGAGAGCTGAATGGACAAAGGGAACCATGGAGGGAGTGATCCCTGTGGAGAGTTCGGGGTTGGCGATGTGGGATGGTGGTGTGGGGAGAGGTAAAGATGTATTAGGTGGTAGATGCTATCTGGCTTGCTGAGGTCTTCTGGCACTTGTTTTGTTGTTCCCAATTCCAAGATTTCTAGTTTTCTTGTGTCTCCTGTTAATTGCTATGTTCCTGTAATCATTATTCTGAATGTATTGCACAAATGCCCCCTGGTGGACTTCTGTATTCATAGCAATAGGGAATAGAGAAAGGATGGAAATATTTTCGTGCTGTTCTTTTGTTCATTAAGCTGTAAATAAAATCAAATTCACACAAAACTAAATTATTCCTTCTTTAAATATTAACACCTTAAATTGAATGATATTTTAAAATTGTTCTGCAGCCTTCAAAGTTAGATGTGTATGAGCTGGGTAAAACTTGTTACTACTTCAATGTCTCTCCAATTTTAAATCATTGCCTCGTCTAACCATCAACTGAAACATAATAATCCTGCTAAAAAGATAAATTTATCAAAGTAACATATACAGAAAGCTAGAAAAATTATGTTAGATTTTGAATGAACAGGCTTTTAGCATTTTCCTAGAATTCGCAAGACATGTTTGCAATCTTGGTAGTCTCCAGATAATCTTTTAAATTTGAGGTTTTGTAATTAGGGGAGAAAACGAAAGTGGGGAAGCTGATGGGAAGACTTGAGAGAGATAGTTGTTTAAGAGATAATATTCTGAAGTACTATTACCAAGTCTTTTGGGTTCATCATACAGTAATGTCTGCAATTTTGAAGGTATTAAATGCTATGCCTACTCACATCTAGAATTAGACCAGCAAAAAGAGACTATTCAAGTCCATGAACCAATGCAGAACAAGCCTGATACTGCTTGTATGAAAACCCATAAAAGTACTGAAACTCTTCTAAGTTTTGCAACCTATTGGAAGGAAGAACATTGCTCAAATATTTCTGCGTTAAAGAAGATGCTGATTAAGATATAGAAAGTGAACATCTAGCAATATTTACATAGTAAGTTCTTAAGGCAATGGTTCCTGGGGGCTCAACGACTGGCCATGGATTTGGGGTAGTAAAAGGAAATTTCACACCAGATTTTTGGAGGTATTCTTCCATGCTCTGCATTTAGCCATGGAAATGTTTGCTATGAAAGGTTTATGGAGTCATTGTTCTTATAATAGTTAACATTCCGTATTGACTGATTTCATTATGGAAGAAACTGAACAATTAGCTGCTATATCCCAAAGTAGTGGCTTATGCAAACATTTAGATTTGTCTGTTTTGGAGAGAACACACTTTTTCCAAACCATATGACCATGGGCTCGAGCACTCTGTATCTGAAAAGATGGTAACAACATGTTTTTCAAAAATGTTCATCTTCCATAATATACAGTGGCATGCAAAAGTTTGGGCACCCCTAGTCAAAATTTCTGTTACTGTGAATAGCTAAGCGAGTAAAAGATGACCTGATTTCCAAAAGGCAAAGTTAAAGATGACACATTTCTTTAATATTTTAAGCAAGATTACTTTATTTCCAACTTTTACGGTTTCAAAATAACAAAAAAGGGAAAGGGCTCGAAGCAAAAGTTTGGGCACCCTGCATGGTCAGTACTTAGTAACACCCCCTTTGGCAAGTATCACAGTTTGTAAACACTTTCTGTAGCCAGCTAAGAGTCTTTCAATTCTTGTTTGGGGGATTTTCACCCATTCTTCCTTGCAAAAGGCTTCTAGTTCTGTGAGATTCTTGGGCCGTCTTGCATGCACTGCTCTTTTGAGGTCTATCCATAGATTTTTGATGATGTTTAGGTCGGGGGACTGTGAGAGCCATATAACCATATAACAATCACAGCACGGAAACAGGCCATCTTGGCCCTCCTAGTCCGTGCCGAACCCTTAATCTCACCTAGTCCCACCTACCCGCACTCAGCCCATAACACTCCACTCCTTTCCTGTCCATATACCTATCCAATTTTACCTTAAGTGACACAACTGAACTGGCCTCTACTACTTCTACAGGAAGCTCATTCCACACAGCTATCACTCTTTGAGTAAAGAAATACCCCCTCGTGTTTCCCTTAAACTTTTGCCCCCTAACTCTCAAATCATGTCCTCTAGTTTGAATCTCCCCTCCTCTCAATGGAAACAGCCTGTTCACGTCAACTCTATCTATCCCTCTCAAAATTTTAAATACCTCGATCAAATCCCCCCTCAACCTTCTACGCTCCAATGAATAGAGACCTAACTTGTTCACCCTTTCTCTGTAACTTAATTGCTGAAACCCAGGTAACATCCTAGTAAATCGTCTCTGCACTCTCTCTAATTTATTGATATCTTTCCTATAATTCGGTGACCAGAACTGCACACAATATTCCAAATTTGGCCTTACCAATGCCTTGTACAACTTGTACATGGCAAAACCTTCAGCTTGCGCCTCTTGAGGTAGTCCATTGTGGATTGAGGCGTGTATAGGATCATTACCCTGCTGTAGAAGCCATCCTCTTTAGATCTTCAGCTTTTTTACAGGCAGTGTGATGTTTGCTTCCAGAATTTGCTGGTATTTCATCGAATTAATTCTTCCCTCTACCAGTGAAATGTTCCCCATGCCACTGGCTACAACACAAGCCAAAAGCATGTTCGATCCAACCCTGTGCTTCACAGTTGGAGAGGTGTTCTTTTCATGAAATTCTGCACCCTTTTTTCTCCAAACATACCTTTGCTCATTGCGGCCAAAATGTTCTATTTTAACTTCATCAGTCCACAGGACTTGTTTCCAAAAAGCATCAGGCTTGTTTAGATGTTCCTTTGCAAACTTCTGATGCTGAATGTTCTGGTGAGGACGCAGGAAAGGTTTTACATCTGATGACTCTTCCGTGAACGTCGTATTTGTACAGGTGTCGCTGCACAGTAGAACAGTGCACCACCATTCGAGGCTGCTAAATCTTCCTGAAGGTCTTTTGCAGTCAAACGGGGGTTTTGATTTGCCTTTCTAGCGATCCTACAAGCAGTTCTCTGGGAAAGTTTTCTTGGTCTTCCAGACTGCAACTTGACCTCCACCATTCCTGTTAACTGCCATTTCTTAATTAAATTACGAACTGAGGAAACGGCTACCTGAAAACAGTTTGCTATCTTCTTATAGCCTTCTGCTTTGTGGGCATCATTTGTTTCAATTTTCAGAGTGCTTGGCAGCTGCTTATAGGAGCCCATGGCTGCTGATTGATGTGACACGGTTTGAGGAGTCAGGGTATTTATAAAATTTGCATCATCTGGCCTTTCCTAATGATGACTGTGAACAAGCCATAGTCCTAAAAAGCTAATTAATGTCTGAGACCTTGGTAAAAGTTATTTGAGAGCTCAAATCTTGGGGTGCCCAAACTTTTGCATGGAGATCAGTTACTACTCTACTCACTTAACTATTCACAGTAACAAAAATTTTGACCGGGGTGCCCAAACTTTTGTATGCCACTATATTAGTTCTTAAAATTGTGGCATTTACCCCTCTGAGATCTCTCCAGTGGAGAAAAAACTGCAGTTTTAAAAAAATAGTATTTTATGGAACCTTAACATTTTTTTGGGAGAAAAAATTGCTAGCCTCACAGAACTGCTCAAAATGCTAAAATGATAAACCAATCAGTGGTGTTAAAATTGTCTTTATGATTTTACTTAAGTTAGTTCACGTTCTAAACTGTTGACCATGTTTTGATCTGCTCTTCAACTACCTTTTGTTACCAATATACTGTGTTTTTCCATTCACCTTAAGTATTCAACAGATTATAACAAGGGCTGAGCAAAAATAACGTAATATTAACTATGACAGACCAATCTTTAAATTGAAGAAATCTTGCAAAACATGTGCATTTCAGTATTACAGTTTAACTGGATAATGATGAAAAATGCAGTTTTTAATAAGGAGAAAAAATGGTTATTGCTTTTGACTTGAGCAGGCATCCTGTACAATTATTGAAGAAAAACTTCAGTTTGCTACATGTTAGTTGAAATTTAAGTTTTAGGATACTTGTATGTAGTAACATAACAGTACTTTTAAGGTAACAGTATGGCCTAGATATTTGCATTTTAAGTTATATTTGGTTATTAGGTAAAGATTTAGGGCTCCAAGGGAAAATTCCAAAATAGTGCAAGGAATTGTAATGTGCAGAATTGAAGCAGCATGTATCTCATTGGTAGACTTTGCACCCCTACTGACAATGTATCAGCCTGTTGATATTGCTAATTTGTCATTTTTTGTGAAATTTTACTTGTGAAGTGAGACTTAAAGAAAGTTGATCATTTACAATCCTTGTGATTTGCATCTGATTGTGTAAAAAGTATACTTCTAAATTTGAGTGGAAACAGTTGCACTATTTGAATTGTCTTCAAATGATCAAAGTTGTGCAGAAAACTGCTGCAAACATGTGTAATTTTAGTTTCCTATGGAATGTTTGTTTATGGCAAGAAGTAGGAAATGTTCTGAATGTTAATTTTATACAATTGTCTTTGTTTTCTTTTATTAAATTGATTTTCCCTTCAACTTGTGTGAATTCATTCATAAGTTATTTGCGTTGAGGTTGAGGTGTAATGGGTTGTCATATGGAATCTGGGGTATCAGTGAAGGAAATGAAATTATTTCCCCCCCCCCCCCGAAAAGTATCAAATCAAGGGAATAGCTCAACTGAGCAGAAGTCGTGCAAGGGTCGAAAAAATCGTATTCACTGAAGTTTCATCTTGGTTTATTTAAACAGCTGAAATTCTTGTTTGTAGCAGACATCCATGAAAACAAAGTGTGCCCTGAAGAGTGAGTGACAGTAAAATTGTTAGAACCCCTATTCCCCCCCCACACACACACAAACAGCAGCAAAGCATCAACCCTCCCCCACTTCAGCCAAAAAAGCACCATCCGTCCCCAAGGTAAGAAATAGCAGTCTCCAAGAAAGACCATGATCTGCAGTACAACAAAAACTGATTCCTCACCTGATAATTTGACATGCCACAAGTTCTCTCTCTCCCCCTCAAAGGGGCAGTGAGGGGTCAGTCAGCAAGAGAGGAGACAGACAGAACAACTTGCTGATTTACTGTGTTCAAAGTCTGCTGCGTTGCTTTTTCCAAGTTCTCCGACTCAAGGATCGGCAACAAACTCTCCCCACAGAGAGAGGGGCGATCTGAATACAGAGCCTGACGGCTGATCCAATGTTCTGTTTTCTCCACACCAGCATAGGGCTGCAAAGACTCACAACCCCAAAGGTATGCTTGTCTTCGAGGCAGAGCCCTTGGGATATCACGAGCAGCCAGTTGGTGAGCCCTCAGGAGCGGGAAGCATTACTGTAAAGAATGTACCAGGTTCTAGATTTTCTTCTATAACACGTTTTTGATGTCCAATAACAATCAAGATCTAAATACTTGCAACAGAAACATGCCAGTCTACTGATGGATAATTTACAATAGGACAAATACCAGGGCAGGGCTTGGTATTTTTCTGTAAATGTTAGTTGAGAATGATTTTTTATGGGCATAGTACAAAGAGTTGTTTCATGTTTAATCTTTCAATAGAAGCCCAAAAATGTTGATTGGTTTCTCAGTTTAAAACTTCAATTTTTTTTTCATTGTTTAGTTTGTACATACCAATGCCCTGCAGGTTAAATTCTTCCTAAATGCATCAGTTTTCTAATTAGCTTGGTAAGTGCTGCATTGTTTTCAATGTCTATACCTTTTGAAAATAATCCATTCATCAACATTCACGCTTTCTGATATAAATGTTAAGATGTCACATTTATTCAGATTTAAAGTAAAACCAGAATTTCTGGTCTTAATTCATCTAGCTCCCTTTTGATTGTTATCTAATTACATGAAGCTTGTCACCCTACTCCACAGCTTAACAGCCTGGACAAGTGGCACAAAGATGATATTTAATCTGCCTCAAAGGAAATGCTTTGTCCTGGAAGCTGTCCAAATATATTCAACTTTCTGCACTTTTGTTCCACTGAAATTTTATGGCAATTTTAATCCGGTTGCAAGTCAGTGATCTCTTGTTAAACTATCGTTATAGTAAACTGTTCTATACATGAACATCTTTCCTTATTTTCTCATAATAGTTTGAACATGATGGTTCACCACTTCCACCCTAACCCGAGAAAACAGCCCTTCATGATCCACACAATCTCAACCCTCTTATCACATTTTGTTGTCTTAAATCCGTTACCCCTCCTGGACCATAGGGTGCTGACAGCAGCTTGCCAGACTCCTTTGTCCTGGGCAAGTTGTTGTCAGGTGTAGCCCCTCTTCTATATATTTTCCAACTGATTTAGCTAAAATCCCCATCTTGTAAAAACCCAGAGCTACAGAAACACTAACAAGAAGCTCCAAAGATCTCATCCCTGGAAGAGTAAGGATCTTCAGTTGTCTTTCAGCAAGTTGAAGGATGGAAATGATCCAATGACCTCTGATAAACTACTACAAAAATAAAGTTCTCAGAAATTAATTCTCCTGGGGAAGATTAAGAGATGCAAATTATTTATTTTGGTCATGATTTTTTAAAATCAAATTTGTAAATTAATATTTTAAATGTACACTGTATAAAGCACACTTTTATAATATAATCACATGATACTCTTTCTAAAATTCATAGATAGACATACTATGGTACAACACCCTTTTTAGACAATGTTTTGTTTTTGATATACTTAAAGCCTAAAGCAAACAATTATTTAACATTTTTTTTCCAATCTATCTAGCCACCTATAAGTAATTTTTACGGAAAACCATTCCTTGATTAACAACTTCCATACCCAGACGTAATCCCTAATATTGAAAGGTACAAAATTAACCTGGTCTAGCAGTTGCCCTTTGTCCAGTGTAAAACTAAGCACCTTTTGCTTCACTGAACAACTCAAAGGGAGCAGGATGCACCATTGTGGAGTTGGGAACTTAATTTTTGTACCAACTGGACAGGAGTGTTTTGAGCAATAATGCTTTATCAAATGCTTTATATTCTCTAACATTATTCTGCATTGACACTCTCAATGAGCTTACCTGTGAATATTTAAGTTTACTTTCCATTTTTCCTGCAGGATGTCATTTCATTTTTCTTTCAATGACTTCACGTCAGAGGGAACAAGAGGTAGAGTTGAATCTGAACACGGAAATTTGGAGTCAACAAGTTAATATTTCATGTTGCCTCTTTCATTAAGATGGTGTTGCTGTTCTAGAGTGATAGTTTGGGAAGACTATGGGTATAAATAAGATGTGCAGGATATCAGAACAGCTCGGTTAGTGAACAATAGAGCTTGAATGTGGTTACCTTCTAACCTGCAAATGACTATTGATCTTTCAAATTATTAAATTGGTTGTGATGCTGGTGGTGTTGCTGGCAGAACTGCCGGTTACAGCCTACAGGACAGGTTGTTTGATGTTACGGATATACGAATCATGCACTGTACTGCCACAAAACAACAAAATTTGTGACTTATGTCTGATAATAAATCTGACAGGGTACAAATCTTTTTAAGGACTGCAGTCTTTAGATAGAAAGAAAGAAACCCATCTCTCCTATTTCCCAATAAAGGAGGTCTGCACCTCCATGGACTTGCTATCTTTTGGTAGACATCTGAATTTCTCCATGTCACTTTGAAATATTTTGACATCTGACTATTCCTATAGTTTGATAAATTGGCAGCAGACATCTAGGGTAGGTGGATTGGTTTTTATACCAAAATGGATAAATGCCATTGTATTTGCAAATTATTTTTAATCAAAGTGATGGTATGAAGCCAAAGCATGCACAAGGTTTATACACAATGGAATCACTGGGTGAAACCCTTTTAACCATGAAACATATATATTTAGTTTAACAATGTATTTAGTTTACAAAGACTGTTCTTTTCTCCTCGGTCTAAAGTCATAGTTGAACTAATGTTTAATGTTTCTGATTTTGTTTCTATTGTTGGGTAAGCAGGATTTTAAAACAAAGATTTAAAAATTATTTCCAAGTAATTACACTTTAAACAAACATAGTGCAATTTCATCTCCTTTTAAACAATTTCTCTTGGTGTTACCCATTTTTAGTAACTGCTTTCCCCTATTAACCTTGTTTACAACTATTAATTCAGAATCACGTCTCTGGTTTACCAGTAGTCCATATGCAAGCATGAACAATTGAGAAATGCAACTAGAGATTATTTCAATAACTATGATTAATTTCCCATTTTGTTCCACCACAGTATGCGTTTGGTGGCAGAAAAGTGGAATTAATACTAAAGCAACTTTTGGATAAATCAATTATTTCACATTTGTGTAAATAGGTGCCAAAGTCAGCCCCCTTTTAAATTAACTGACAGATTCTATAATAAATCTGATATTTTAGTTTTTGTTTCACAGAAGGTAAATGTAGCCTGAGAATTTTATTGCTTTATCTAGAGATGCCGCACAGAATAGGCCCTTCCAGCTCTGAGCTGAGGGAGGAAACCAGCACTGCTAGAGAAAGTGCACACATTCCATGGGGAGGACATGCAGAAAACACCACAATTGAAGTCCAAACTCCAATGCCATGAGCCTATTTTATAGCCTCTTATAAGCAGCACACACATTTGAGAGTGAATTGGATGGGGCATCACTGTTAGTGCAATACCACTGTCGTCTACCAATTTCTTAAATCTAAGTGTTGATTTTAATTCTAACCATTGACCATCAAACTTTTAAAGTGATCAGAAATGGACTAGGACTTGAAATCCTAATATTAAACTTTCGGTAGCATAAATATAAACTCAAAACATTGATTTGTCTGCCTCAAGTGTCACAGCATTAAGAATAATAACTCCAGCCTTAGGAACACACACAATTTCCAGCATCTGCAGATTTTATGGTGTTTGAGCTCCAGTCTTTGAACTGAATTAATTTGATTAAGGGGAAGAAATTTTGAGAGCATAAAAATCCTTCTGAGCAATTTTTGCAGTCATGTCCCCTTGCAGGTTTCCAGTTCCTGGAGACTCCAAACATCAGGATAGATCACTGAGATTCAATTCAGGTGGGCTGTCAGATAATCCTTCCAAGTTCACACTGACATCTTCATCTGAAGACATTTTTGGTTCTCTTTCATCTTCCCTTATGCCCAAAGGGGAGCTGCATTTGCCATCTACAGTGGAAGAAAACACTGAGTTTATTAACTGCAATCATTAGCTCAACATGTACACTTTCTGAAGTAATTGGTAGGGAAAATACTGCAGAATCCCGCCGACATCTTGACAACAATTTCTTCTGATTCAATCTATTTGTAAAAAAGAACCATCAAGGTTTTTGATCAGTCTTGTGTTTTCTTATTTTCTATCCACTGGCAGAGAAAGCAGACAGGCTAAAAATTCTAGCTGTATGAATAAGTGACTTGCATGGGTATCATGCTACCTTTTCGATGGCAAGTTATACTACAATATTAGGAATGGAAGTAATGAAGGAAGTACCTAATGTTAGATAGTGTAACCATAATTTCAAAATCTTGTTACTGCTTAGAAATCTTGTTATCTTAGAACAACAACTGAAGTTATACCTCATCATGTGGTCCCTGGGACAGGAAATCTCTGGCTGCCATTTCAATCACAGTGGATGCAGGTTAATTGAGCCATTGGTTAATCAAGGCAGCTGCTTATTTGGGACAAATCTTAGAGTTAAAGCTAATAGAGAAAATAGCTTAATTGGAACAGGAGACTGTTGCCAAGCTTCTAACTAGAGTCAATCATGTGCACAGCATGTGGACATTAGAACTTGGAGTGAACAGTTTTTAAATAACACCACTTGCATGAATTTGTGTTCAAAAAGCAGTGACTTCTGTCATTGATAGTTGGCACATAATAAGCAGCAATATAATTCAGAACTGTTTTGCTTACCTTGGTTTCAAGCTTAGAGATGCCAGAAATGGCCAGGAGTGAAAATGGATGATTTCACTACTTCAAGTTAGGCAGTACAAAGAATTTGTAATTATCAACAATAATCGTGAATGTCACGATGAAAAAGAAGATATGGAAGATGCAATCGTCAATAGCATTATAGGAAGGCGTTTCATTATCTACACTGATTTTGTTTGTTTACAATTGAAAGAACATACACTGTATTAATTCCTGTCAATAACTATTAGGAACTAATAGACAGTTTTATAGTACTGTAGTAGTTTTGGTAGTGGTCTCATTTGTTCTGTATTTCAGTTAATACATAATTTGGCACTCAAGTAGTAGTTTGTCTTCTTTATACCTTTTTTTAAACTATTTCCATGAAGCTTCGTCAAATTGGGGCAAATGCTTAATTGAACCAAAATGTTAAGGTTCCAATGTGTCCCAGTTAACCAGAATCCACTGCATTTCATCACAATCTACTCCCTAGTATTCTGCCAGGTTTACTGTAACCACAGCAATGAAGTATCGTAGAACCAGTTGATTAGTGACTAGTCTATCTGATATACTGTAAAATTAATGTGTGGTATAGATGCACAGTGAGCTGTCTTTCCTTGCCATTTGCATCAACTGCTGCTGCAAACAAAGTTTAAAGGGAGTATAGAAACCAGGGCCCCACCAAATCAGAAGTGTGCAGGGCAGTCATTACTTAGTGAGCCAGATTTCAAACCATCAGTTTCCAATAGGACACAGAGCAGAGTATCTGAATTATCTTTCTTTTAATATCTCCGCCCTTCCTGCCTTTCTCAATTATTATTTTTTTCTTGTTTTAATGAAATGTTAACACTTCTCCCTCAAATATTTTCTTTTATTTCAAAGTTCCAGTAGCTGCAGCTGTTTGCCTTTGGAATATGAACTTTGTTATCCAATACCATGGAACTATCAAAATAAATTTTTTTTCATTTGGATTACAAATTCAATTATTCTACAGATCACTGCTTTTAAAGAAAGTTGAGCCATATCACCTTAGATTTTGTGATCCAGCATCAATCTGTTTTTCCAAATCTTCCTGCATATTGAAATTGTCCCTTGACTATCGTAACATTGCCCTTAACACATGCCTTTTTTATCTCCCATTCTAATTTATATCCCACACCCTGGCTACTGTTTGGGTGCCTGTATATAACTTCCACCAGGGTGTTCTTAACCTTGCAGTTTCTGAACTGTACCCTCAAGGATTCTAATCTTCCAATCCTAAGTAAAAAAAAATCAAATCCTTTGAGATGACAAACAGATTTGTTGAGAATTCTCACAAGAAAATGAATGTCAGAGTTTTAAATGGTGAGATACATGTACTTTGAGAATAAAATTTACTTTGAAGCTTTAATCCAAAGATTACTACTTTGGAGATTCTGCTTTTCAGCCTCTTCCCCAATTCCCTATGACCCCCTTTTCCCTCATTTCCAACTGTTCTGAGAAATCCTGGACTAGCACTTGGAAGGCAACACACCATCCTGGCTTCTATTTCACAGCTACAGAATCTGCTGTCTGTACCATCTATCACTATCGCTCTGCCAAACTTTACCCTTCTCTGCTGAATGTCTAGGAGATGGCTGTTTGGAGCAGCTTGTGGTTGAGTCCTCTAGGGGAAAGGCAATTGTGGATTGGATGTTGTGTAATGAACCAGATTCGATTAGGGAGCTTAAGGAACCTTACAAGACAGTGATATGATAGAATTCAACATGCAGCTTGAGAGGGTAAAGATAACATTAGATATAGGAGCAGAATTAGGCTATTTGGCCCATCAAGTCTGCTTTGCCATTTCATCATGGCTGATCCAATTTTCCTCTCAGCCCCAATTTCCTGCCTTCTCCCCCTAACCCTTCATGCACTGACTAATCAAAAACCTAGGAACCTTTGCCTTAAATTTACCCAACGAGTTGGCCTCCGCAGCCATCTGTGGCAACAAATTTCACAGATTCACCACTCTCTGGCTAAACAAATTCTTCCACGTTTTAAAAGGAAGTCCCTTTATTCTGAGGTCCTCTATGATAAGAAACATCCTCTCCATGCCCACTCTTGAGGCCTTTCACCATAGGTTTCAATGAGATCCTCCCCTCATTCTTCTGAATTCCAGTGAGTACAGGCCCAGAGCCATCAAACACTCCTCATATAGTAATCCTTTCATTCCTGTGAACATCCTCTGTCATGTCAACACCCTCTTTGTTAGTTAAGGGACCCCAAACTACTCTTAATGCTCCGAATCAAGCCTCACCAGTGCCTTTTAACCCCTCAACACTACATCCTTGTTTTTAATCTTCTAGTTCTCTCAAAATGAATGCAAACATTGCATTTTCCTTCCTCACTACTGATTCAACCTCCAAATTAACAATGAGGAAACCTACACGAGGACTCCCAAATCCCTTTGCACCTCAGATTTAAGAATTTTCCCTCTAGTTAGAAAATAGTTTGCACTTTTATTTCTTCTACCTAGGGGAATAACCATACACTTTCATTACTGTATTCCATCTGCCACTTCTTTCCCACTTTCCAAATCTATCCAAGTTCTTCTGCAGTCTCCCTGCTTCCTCCACACTAACCTGCTCCTCCACCTATCTTTGTATCAACATAAACTTGCCCAAAAAGCTATCAATTCTGTCATCCAAATTATTGACATATAACGCAATAAGAAATGGTCACAATATCAACTCCTGCAGAACACCACTAGTCACCAACAGCCAAGTAGACTAGGCCCCCTTTATTCCCACTTTTTGCCTCCTGCCAGTCAGCCAATCTTTTACCCATGCTAATATTTTTCCTATTATACCACAGGCTCTTATCTTATTCAGCAGCCTCATGTATGGCTCTTGACAAAGGCCTTTTGAAAATTCAAATACACAACATTCACCAATTCTCCTTTGTTGATCCTTTTTGTTACATCTTAAAATAATTCCAATAGATTTGTCAGGCAAGATTTTCAATTGAGGAAACCACGCTGACTTCAGCCTATTTTATCATGTGCCTCCAAGCACCCCAAAGCCGCAACCTTAACAATTGACTTCAACATCTTCCCAACCACTGAGGTCAGACTATCTGGCCTATAATTTCCTTTCTTCTGCCTCGCTCTTTTCTTGAAGAGTGGAGGGACATTACAATTTTCCAGACCTCCAAAATTATTTCAGAATCTAGTTATTCTTGAAAGATCATTACTAATGCCTCCACAATCTCCTCAGCCACCTCTTTCAGAACCCTGGGGTGCAGACCATCTGGTCTAGGTGACTTATCTACCTTCAGACTTTGCAGTTTCCCAAGCACCTTTTCCCTAGTAATGACAACTTCAGTCACTTGTGCGTTCTGACACTCTCAAACTTCTGGCGCACTTCCAGTGTCTTCCAGAGAAGATCGCTGCAAGATACTTACTCAGTTCACCTGCCATTTCTTTGTCCCTCATGAATACTTCTCCAGCATCATTTTCCAGCAGTCCAATTATCTACTCTCACCTCTGTTTAAATATCTAAAGAAACTTTTGGTATCTTCTTTAATATTATTGGCTAGCTTACCTTTGCATGCCATCTTTTCCCTCTGTTTTCAGTTGCCTTCTGTTGCTTTTTAAAAGCTTCCCAATCATCTAACTTCCTGCTAATTTTGCTCGATTATGTGCCCTCTCTTTGTATCAGTATTACAGTGGAGTAAAGGGAATTTGAGGCATGAGAGAGGAGCCAGCCAAAGTTGATTGAAAGGGACTCTAGCAGGGATGATGGCAGAGCAGCAATAGCATAGGATAGATACACCCCAAATATGAAGTATTCTAAATAGAGGATGTGGCAACCATGGCTGACAAGTGCAGGCCAGCATAAAAACAAAACACAGGGCATATACTGTAAAATAGCAAAACTTAATGGACAATTAGAGGATTAGGAACTAAAAAAGCCATAAGGAGAGAAAAGATGAAATATGAGTAAGTTGGCCAATAATACAAAAGAGGATACCAAATGTTTTTTTCAGATATATAAAAAGTAAAGGAGAAGCGAGATTGGATACTGGACCTCTCGAAAATGACACTGGAGAAATGAGGAGAGGCACTTGGGAAGCTGAAAGGTCTAAGTCAATAACTCAGATGGTGGCTGAAGAAATTGTGGAAGCATTAGTAATGATCTTTTAAGAATCACTAGATTATGGAATAGTGCCAGATGCCAGACAAATGGAAAATTTCAAATATTATTCCACTCTTTAAGGGAGAGAGGCAAGCAGAAGAAAGAAAAACATTGGCCAGTTAGCCTGACTTAAATGTTGGGAAGGTGTTTGAGTCCATTATTAAGGATGAGCTTTAGGGGTACTTGGAGATGCATGATAAGATAGGCCAAAGTCAGCATGGTTTCCTTAAGGAGAAGTCTTGCCTGACTGACCTGTTGGATTATTTGAGGAAATAACAAGCAGAATAGACAAGGAGAGTCAGTGGATGTTGTTTATTTGGATTTTTCAGGAGGCCTTTGACAAGGTGCCACACATGAGGCTCCTTAAAAAGATAGTAGCAGAATGAAACCATTTGGCCCATCGTCTGCTCCACCATTTCATTATGACTGATCCAGTTCCCCTCTATTTTCCATTGCCCAAATGTCCTGCCTTCTCCCCATGTCGCTTCAGGCCTGGAATAATCAAGAATCTATCAACTTCTGCCTCAAACATATCCAATGACTTGGCCTCCACAGCTGCCTGTAGTAAGGAATTCCACAGATTCACCACTCTCTGGCTAAAGAAATTCCTCCTCATCTCCATTATAAATGTACGTCCCTCTATTCTGAGGCTTTGTCCTGTGGTTTTAGACACTTCTACCATAGGAAACATTCACTCTATCGAGGCCTTTCACATTTATGGATTTCAACGAGATCATCCCTCATTCTTCTGAGTTCCACCGAGTACAGGCTCAGAGCCTGCAAATGCTCCTCATATGATAAGCCTTTCAATCCTGGAATCATTTATATCAACCTTCTTTGAACCCTCTCCAATGTCAGTACATCCGTCCTTACATAAGTACCCCAAAATTGCTCACAATACTCCTGGTGAGATGTTATCAATTTTATAAAGCCTCAACATTACATCCTTGTTTTTATATTCTACTCCTCTCAAAATGAATGCTAATATCACATTTGTTTTCCCCACTACCGACTCAACCTGCAAACTAACCTTTAGAGTATCCTGCACAAGAGCTCCCAAGACCCTTTGCAGCTCAGATTTTTAAAATATTCTCACAATTCAGAAAATAGTCTACGCTTTTATTTCTTTTACCAAAGTGCATGGCCATACACTTCCTGACATTGTATTCCATCTGCCACTTCTTCACCCATTCTCCTAATCTAATTCCTTTTGTAGCCTCTCTGCTTCCTCAACATTACCTGCCCTTCCACCTATACTCTTAGGTCCACAAACTTGGCTACAAAGCTATCAATTCTGTCAACCAAATCACAGACATAATGCAAAAAGCCGCTTGTGGAACACCACTAATCACTGGCAGCCAACCAGAAAAGGCTCATTTTATTTCCACTCTTTGCCTTCTGCCAATCAGCCACTGCTTTACCCATACCAGAATCTTTCCTGTAATACCATGGGCTTGTAGCTTGTCAGTGCTTCCTTCCAGTCAATTTTGGCCATTGAATCATTACTCCTATTTCTCAAAGTCTTAGATTTTCTTATTCTGCTCCTAGCTTGATCTTAATCATGAAATTCTTCAAATCAATGGTTGCCACTGGTCTGCTTCTCCCTAGCTACTAAACTGAAATTAATGGTCCTTATGATGCATGGTTGTCAACTTAACAACAATGAAGTTGTTTGGTCTAAAATTTTAATGTCCACAGCAACCTTCCCTGGGTCCTACAATATCTAGGTAAGCTGCCTTAAAAAGTTATTAGTGTCTAGTTCTGATCTGAAAAACAAGTGAAAATTCAGCAATCAAACCAAATCCTAAGCTTAAAAGCTATCTATCAACTCACCATTTGGCATTTTTATTTAAGGAAAGTAGCCTCCTCCCTAGCAGGTACAGTAGATTCATGATGAACAATACATTTTAGGTTTGAGACTAGATTCAATGGGCTATAATGACACAACTGGATTTTCTAATCAGCATTTGCACTCAAAAGATTTCCAGACTTTACCTTTTCTGACTGGTGTACTTAAAACAAGATTTTGTAGCAGGGAAAAGTCATCATCTGAGCTAATGTCTGCCAAGCTGAGAGTGCTACTCAGGTAGGAGTCAGAATCTTTAAGTGGCGCAGTCTTTGGTTTCTTTCTCATTTGGTGCCGTCTTCGTGCATCTGAAATGACATAACAAATGAAAATCTATTTCTGAACATCTAAGATGTCTCTACATGTAAAGTCAAGATGATGCTGCAGTGGGTTTGGCGAGGGTGGGGTTAGCATATCCCCATTTTAAACATTTTCTGAGCCTATATTCCATTCAGCATCCAGTCTTGCAAAGTAATCTATTGTGAATTTTTGCATTTGTACATATTATTGAACATGCTTCCAGGGGAAAACTACAAGTTTAATTTTTTGCTCCGAATTCCTAAGCTCCATCCTAGATACATCATGTATTATAGTGTACAATTATTTTATATATTATTAACTTTATGCCATCTGGCAATTGGATGAGATTTTATTTTAATCAGCCTCATTGAAATTAAGTGATAGCTGCTCTTATTCTGACTGAACTCTTTCTAGATGGTTTTTGGTTCTTTTCATTCTTATATTGGTTCACTTTTCATGCAGAGTGAGTCATCAGTATATGGTAGCATTTGGCAACCTTGCCTACTGCAAGCACCACATCTAAACTCGTAACCAAACTATAACACATCTGCCGCAAGGTTCACTGGATTGTAACCAAAAAGTCAGATCTGGGACCCAAATGGAGTACGCCCTGCAAACAGCAATGCCACACCAGTTGAGGAGCAGATAACTTCTTTTGCTCGGTTTGACAGGGACAACGACGAACCAGTGATGAAGGCCTTGACACTGAGGAGCACACAGCACTGATAGAGAGCACAAGAGATGAGACGTACTCTCCACAATATCAAAACATGAAGAACAGCTGGACCAGATGGCATACCCAGGTGGATCCTCAGGCACTGCACTGACCAGCTGGCAGCGGATTTTAACAAAATCTATAACCCCTCTCTGTCCCTTGCTATGGTCCATGCATTTTTCAAAAACATCAACTGTCATACCAATTCCAAAGCAGTCAGCGGTAACATGTCTTAACAACAGATCAGTTGCACTCACCCCCATAGCTGCATGTGAGACTGTGACACATCTCACAGTAAGAACACATCCCTGCTACTCTGGACCAGCAGCAGTTCGCCTACAGGGCAAACAGATCAACCGAGGATGCCACTGCTAACACACTCCACGTCGTACTGTAACAACTAGAGCACAAGGTCACCAATGCCAAAATGCTTTTTATTGATAACAGTTTTGCCTTCAACACCATACTCCCAATAAGTTGACCACAGAACTACCCAATCTGGGACTCAATGCATCAGTTTTCAACTAGATTCTGGACTTTCTTACAAATCGCAGCCAGACAGCATACAAGACAAGTATACTGCTGCAGCTTTGTGTACTGAGCCCACTCGTTTACACTCATTTCATGTATTACTGCACCCTTGCCTATGCCAGCAACTCCATTATTAAATTTGCAGACCACAGTAACTGGATTAATTAAAAATAACAACAAAACAACAAAGAGGAGGAGCAGAAACTGTCTGAAGGTGTAATAACCATCACCTTACCCTCAATATATATAAAAAAACAAAGAAATGATTATTGACTTCAGGAAATCAAGGTATTAACAAGCTCCACTACTCATAAATGCTGAAATAGTGGAAACGGTCTCCAGCTTTGCGTTCTTGGGAGTGAACATCACAGAGGAGCTCTCATGAACCACTAACACCTCCTTGATAGTAGGGAAGGCTCAGCAGCACCTATATTATCTTAGGAGTTTAAAGAGAGCAAATCTGCCCAGAAGCTGCCAGTAAACCTTTATTGATGTGTAATTGAGAACATACTGTATGACAATATGGTACATTAGCTGCAACAAGATTGACCAAAAAGCCCTTTAGCAAGTGATCTGGACTGCACAACTACCACATATGGAAACCATCAACAACTCACACTGTTTATGCTGGGCTTACAACATTGTGATGGACTCAATTTCTACCATCCAGAAGGAGATACAGAAACATCTCTACCGGGACACCCAGACTGAAAAACAGCTTTTCCCACAAGGCTGTCATGCAACTGAACAACACAACCCCCTCACCTCAGTCCATGGGCACTGTGGACAATCTCTAAATGCGACACATCGGCATGTGCAATATATGGGTTTAAATGGAGCAGCTACTTTACTTTGATTTTGGAGCTTTTTAAAAATCTCAGCTTTAATTCTTGATCTGATTTTCTATTTAATGATTGTATTTTATAACATGGGCATGTGTAATACACAAATGAGGCAGCTACTGTTACTTTCAACTTTAAAGTTGTTTTTAATTCAGCTGCAAATTAGATGTCATTCTAAATAACTCAGACATTATTTTAAATTTAGTCAATAACTCAAATCTGAAATAAAAATAAAAGTGCTGTAAATGTGCATCAGGTTGGGCCCAGCTCACAAATCCAACATTTTAATGTTTTCTTGCTGTAGTTGCTGACTCACCTGACTATTTCTAACATGGCCTAGTTTTGTTTTATTTATTAAATTTAAACGGGTCACTGAAAATACACTACTCCACTACAATTAGAAAAAAAACAGAAGGCTTTATTCATGAATAGAGATAACAGAAAAATGAAGAGTAAGTGAGGAAAATCAAGTGCAGAGACAAGCGCAGGTGTGCACGATCATATAAAAATGGAAGAATTAAGAGTAAAGTGTGGACAAGCAACTGAGCAAAGAGGTTTCAAAGTTATTTCAGAACATAAATGCAAACACCAGAGGAACCAAAAAATGTTGAAATTGAATCAGAACCATTAAAGGACAGGGCAGATGGAAGAGAAGCATATTATTACTCTTTACAATTTACCAGTGCCATGACATAAATGATGAGAAGTACAGTAAAAATAGAAGGGGACTTGTTATTCAAGCCTCAGAACTTCACATGCACATTAAAAAAAAATTAGATGTGAGCCAGTTGAGCGCAATATACATAGGTATAGAATTTGTTTGAAAATACCGAGGCTGAGGACTGGCAGATAACTAACACAATTATATTTGAGAGGGGGGAAAAGAATGTGTCAGAGGAATTATAGATCCATCAGTTTAACACTGGAATCCTTATAAGGAGAAGACTTCTAGGAAATTTTAAAAGAATTTTACTTGACCAACCTTACTGATTTGTATTAGAAGAATTAAACAGAGTAGACGACAGTAATAAAGTTGGCCAGTATCTCAATATAAATAGCCCTCAATAAAATAATGTATCATGTCGAAAGTAATATCAGTATAAAAGCATCAAAATAGATTACTAACTGACTATGGCAGAATGCTAAGCATGGTCATAAAAGGCAGCTGTTATGAAAGTGAAAAAGGTGGCTACTGGCACTTCATATGGATTTAAATGCCGGGCTGGATTGAAAAGGTCAGTGCTGGGCCATTGCTGTTCTTCAATTCCAAATATCAATTGACAATTTCTAAATGTATCAATGATACCAAATTTGGGAGTGAGAGAGGAAGGTACAACATACTACAAATTTATACACACCTGGTCTTAAAGGTGTACTGGTCCAGTTGTCAGCTAGATGAATATTTTTCAGCTGTTCCTTCAAACCACCAACAGTGGATCTAAAAATAATTTCAACTCAAACCATTAACAATTAAATTACATAAAACACATAGGTGCAGTGGAACACTAAACAATAAATATAGCAAATTTAGATTGACAATTTATTATTAATAGTTTAGAATTATTTCCTTCATAGATCCCTTTACAAGTATAGGAAATTAGGAAAAGGGTGACTAAAATTAAAATTTGTAATTTCATAAAGCTTGTGACACCCTTCTAGACTCTTGAAGTCATTTTGCTCATATCTGACACACAGCAAGAAGAATGTGGTTGTTTTAATTACTTTGGGGCAGGACTATAAATGTAGAGGGTACCACAACCAGAAAAGTCTTCAAATGCTACATCAATGTATACATTCTAGGATCAGAAGTTCACTTGCTGAATAATAATACCAGTGAGAGATTGTGAAGAAGTCCATACTGACACGCATAACTATGGACATCATTCTACGGTGAACTGATAGGTAACAAGTCGCAAAATACCTGTGTTAAACTGCTGCCAAAGCAACATATTAAATGGGGCTAACATTAACAATTTTCCACATTAAATGTCCTTACCATCATGACCGACCAGGAATTCAAGTGAATTAGCCTTTTATGTCAATCCTAGCTTGTTGTTATCTGTATTTTAAAATCTACCATCTGTTGACAGTAATTTTTTATAAATACTGCAGTACTGAAATCCTTCAGCAGCTATGATTTTTAAAAAATATAAACATAAATAAGGACAGATCGATTATTTTAAGCCATTCACCTGAATTAGCTTTACTAATGTAATAGATCTCAATGGGTATTTTGCAACAGGTTACTCATTTCCTATGTCAAAACCATCTTAACTATACATCAAGTCAGGAATGCTTCTGTTTACTAATATAGATACAACTACAAGAGTGCACAAGGACAATATCCAGGAAAATATGTGTTAAACAGATCATCTACTAGCTTAAGTATCTGGCCCTTCCAAAAAAATGGCAAATCTGCCATTTTTGTTGGGGCATCATTTTGTATGAAACAAAATGCAGCAGTTTACTGAGGCTTCCACAACCTAGGGGGAACATGGGCAGGAACTGTATATGCAAATTGTTGATCTCTGCTTCATATTATCCTGATGGGAACATTCAAATCTTTTTCATTTTCACTCTTTCTCAACAGCAACAAATAATGGATCTCACATGAACTAATTTTTAAAATATCATAAATTATTGACAAAGTTTCATTTTGCACTGGTTGAACCACACCTGTGTCAAGTTCTGATTACATTGATCAAATTATCACATTCACCTGATAAGTGTAAGCTCCTGTCCTGAACATTCCCGCTCATGAGCTAACAATTGATACTTATTCATTAGTTCTCTCACGATCTATCAAGAGAGAACAAAACATTATTAAGTAAACATACAAGTAACTTCTTAACAATATTAGGCTGACACAAAGAGCTGTACAGCACAAGACTTAAGAGAATGTAGACTGTAACATAGGAAAGTCCCACAAAGAGATAGGAATGGCCAAATAATTTTTTGTTGAAATTAGTGGAAATTAATACTGCAGAACACTTCAGAAATTTCCTGTTCTCTCTGAATGAAACTGTAGTAAAATTTTATTCAAAGTTGATTTTGATACTGTACTCCTCTAACTCTGGTTTAATGACTCAGTGGAGCACAGTCAGTACTGAGAAGATGATTTAGTTTGTACATGCCTTGCAACTAAACCATTGAAGCAAGAAGTGGTACAACTTAATAGACTAGCTGTCATTGCAATCAAAATTTAAAAGTTACACGATCTGCTAATAAACACACAAATAAATAATAATTTATTCAGAACCAGTTCAATAAAACCAGGAATCATGTTTAAGCCGACAAGGATGTAATGTTGAAGCTTCACTTGGAGTATCGTGAGCAGTTTTGGGCCCCTTATCTAAGCGATGTTCCTTTGAACCCTCTCCTCTAACATTGGAGAAGGGTCAAAAGAGGTTCATGAATACAATTCCAGGATTAAAAGGCTTGTCATATGAGAAACATTTGATGGCTCTGGGCTTATATTCACTGGAATTCAGAAGAATGAGGGGTAACCTCACCGAAACCTTTTGAATGGTGAAAGGCCTTGTTAGAGTGGAGGTGAAGGGAATGTTCCTTATGGTGAGGGAGTCCAACACCAGAGGACACAGCCTCAGAAAAGAGTTGAGAAGGAATTTTTTTTAGCCAAGGAGTGATGAATCTGTGGAATTTGTTGCCACACACATTTTGTCTTGTCTTGTCCATACTGCACCAACTGCTGCCACAGGGCTATAAACGTCCAGGAGCAGTGTGTGGTTAAGTGCCTTGCTCAAGGACACGCACGCTGCCTTGGTCAAGTCATTGGATATATTTAAGGCAAAGATTGATAGATTACAGTTTTTTCAGAACATGAAAGGATACAGGGAAAAGGCAGGAAATTGGTGCTAAAAGGGAAGATGAATCAGCCATGATGAAATGGCAGAGCAGTCTAGATGGGCGAAACGGCCTAATTTTGCTGTTATATCTTATGATCATATGGTCTTGTATATACAGTTAGATGACAATAACCTTGAACTTGGTCAAATTATCAGTTTTCATTGTCATTGCTATGGGAAGCTGACAGTGACTAAACATATTTTATTTATACATTTAAACATCACAAAAATGCAGACCGTGCTCCAATGTTGAAGTCAACAGGAATTTAAATGAGGGTAAGCACTTGGCTAATTCATGGGATAACATATTTGTAGATTCTGAAAAGATATCTGGAAAGAAATCTGATTTTTTTTAGTGTTTTCAACAGGAAATGAGATGAAGATATGTAAATGAGATAACATTGAGGTGGAAATGAGTCTCAGTAATGGTAAAGATGAAGTCAGAACCTCTTGAGTCAAACTAAATCAAATGCAACTGCTAAATACTGGAAAAAGTGATAGTTTTGGCCTTCCAAGTGTTTACTTGAAGGAAACTACTGCTTAGAGGTCACAAAAGAAGTTGTTATTTCAAACATCCTTGTTAATACAGTAATTTACCTTACTATTTTTATCTTGTGACTGCTTAAGTTCCTTTGTATCAGAAATCTGTTTCGCCAATTCATCCTCTTGCCTCCCTGAAACAATAGTGCAAGTGCATTAGATACTAAAAGTAACTTTCAGCATTGAAATAAAATGGAAAATGCTGGAAGATGCAAATAAAATGATAAAATCACAAATGAAACTGTGTATATGTTAGACACATTTGACCAAAGGAAAATTGGCTGTGGTCAGTTAACACTTCAGTGCAAATGTGTTTGTCAAATGCTTCAAAAATCAAACTTACAAAATTTAGCAAAATGCTGAAAAGAAAACTGCCAATATTTACAAAAAGATACCAGAAAACACAATAATTGCTCTGTATTTATTTTTGTCCAGTGTGGACTCCTGACAGCCCTAATCTCCTACTGAAGGCAATCAGCTCCATTTTGTTCCCTTTACACACTAGGGCGGGGGTCGGCAACCCGCGGCTCCGGAGCCACATGTGGCTCTTTTACGTCTGTGCTGCGGCTCCCTGTTGCTTTGGGAAATAATTGGTCAGTATTTAATTAAAATGTATTTTATGTTAGTTTGTTAGTTTTTGAAATGTAATTCTAAATTTGAAGATTATGGTGATCTTGTACAATCTAAATAAGACGTTGTGGCGACCCATTTCCTGACACATCCAAACCGGCTCACAATTAGCCAGCGTTCAGGCTAAGGGAGATAGCCTACGGGGGTTTGTGAGTACGTGTCTTTTGCAGCATCCGCGCCCATGGGGGGGCGGGTTGAGGGAGGCTTAAAAGCAAGGCTGTTTAGTTTGAATAAAGCTATCTTTGACTGCAGTTTACTGACTGCGTGTAGCACACCGCTACAACGTGTTTTTATCGCTGGCTGTCCAGAGGGGAGGTGCTGAAACGCTTTGTCGCGTGTCTGGAAGAAGTGAAAACTTTCCTGGGCAGCAAAGGGCTCACCTTTCCTGAGCTGGAACAGCCAGAGTGGCTGGAAAAGCTACACTTCATGGTAGACATGACAGCACACCTGAACACGCTGAACACAGCTCTTCAGGGGTAAGGACGTACAGCCCTGCACATGTTGGAGGATGTTTTGGCATTCGAGCGCAAGTTGACAGTGCTTGCCAGAGATTTACAGAAAGGCACATTGTCTCACTTCCCCAATTTGAGAGAGTTCAAACAAGGTCACGACATGATAAATTCGGAGTATTTACATTCTGCAATCATCGCAATGCAAACATCGTTTGAGAAACGCTTCTGTGAGTTCAGAGAAGAAAAAAACACATTATCCTTCTCGGTCACTCCCCTAAGCATCGATCCATCCCTACTGAATACGACTGCATTGTCAGGTGTGAGTCAACCTGACCAAGTATGATAAATATTTTAATTGCCTATTATTTTACGTATATTCATATGTTTTCATTGTTCAGTGAAATAGTCCTTTTATTTTTCAGGTTGACAGCTGGCTGACGTTATTTTTGGTTTGCTGCTGGCAGCAAATTTAAGTTTGGCGTTTTTCATAAATACAAGAAGGACTCAAATAGACATTGAGTATTTTACTTAAAAGTAACCTTCAACCCAACGTCTTTTTTTCGGAGTTCAAAATGTTTTTGTTGCATGCAGAAATGTAATTTCGTTTTCTCTGCAGGAGTTCATCAATTTCATAAATGCAACACATTATAGTTTGTTTATACATAGCATAAAGGCAAAACAAAACATTGTATGCAGTGTTATTTCATTTTAAATGTCAAACGGGTTTTGCGGCTCCCAGTGTTTTCTTTTCTGTGGGAAACTGGTCCAAGTGGCTCTTTCAGTGGTAAAGGTTGCTGACCCCTGCACTAGGGCATACCATCTTTAATTACCAGTGAAGTTAACTTCAGACTACACATGAATTACAGTATAATGCACTCCACAATGCAGGTACAATCATATTACAGAATAAACAGTAAAATATAAAATTAAAATAAAAGTAAAAGTACAGTATACAAACAACATACAGATTTACACTGAGTATGGTGGGAAAAGCACCATAAAGTTAACCTGAGCGCATTAATTTGGTCTAGGACACATTATGAGAATATAGCAGGGAAGACATTGAAGTGCATACACTCAGCACAACAGCAGAATGACAAGGCAATGTTTGTACTTGTGCGAATGCATGTTTAAGTTCATTTACCAAGTACTCTGTCACATTAGCAGCATCCTCTTCTATGGTGATGATGCTTGGCAGCTGAAACAGGTAGTCTGCAGTAACATTTCCTTTCCCTGCTTTATGGTGGACACAGAATTTGAAGGGTTGGAGCTGCAGGTACCACCTTGCCACTCTAGCATTACAATCCTTCACTTCTGAGCATCCCTCCCACTCAAAATTCCAGAAGTTCGCTTTCCTCTGTCTCAACCTCAACAGACAACACCTTAGTAGTAAGAATCATTAGATTCTTGAACGGTTCAAGAGGACTGAAAAATTGTAAATGTCCCTCCACTCTTTAAGGGAGGAAGGCAAAAGGCAGTAAATTGTAGGCCAGTTAGCACAACTTCAGAAGTTGCCACGGTGTTGGAGTCCATTATTAAGGATGAGGTTTCAGGATACTTGGAGGCACATGATAAAATAGGCCGAAGTCATCATGACTTCCTTCAGGGGAAATCTTGCCTGACAAATCTGTTTGAAAAATTAACAAGCGTAGTAGGCAAAAGAGTTAGTGGATGTTGTTTACTTTGATTTTCAAAAGAGATTTGACAAGGAGCCGCACATGAGGCTGCTAAATAAGAGCCCACGGTATTACGGGAAAGATACTAGCATGGGCAGAAGATTGGCTAACTGGCAGGAGGCAAAGTGTGGGAATAAAGACATGGGGGAACATTTCCAGTAGAGGAAAAGTCTATGAGTAGAGGGCACAGCCTCATAATATGAGGACATCCATTTAGATCAGAGATGAACAGGAATTTCTTTAGCCAGAGGGTGGTGAACCTGTGAAATTCATTGCCACAGATGGCTGAGGAGGCCAAGTCTTGGGTATACTTAAAGTGGAGGTTTGGAGTCATAGAAAACTGCAATTCACAAACAGGCCTTTCGGCCCATCTAGTCTACACCAAACCATTTAAACTGCCTAATCCCATTGACTTGCACCTGGGACTATAGCTTTCCATACCCTTCCCATCCATGTACCTATCCAAACTTCTCTTAAATGTGGAAATCAAAATTGTATCCACCACTTGTGCTGCCAGCTCACTCCACACTCTCTCCACCCTGAGTGAAGTTGTTCCCCTTAAACATTTCACCGTTCACCCTTAACCCCTGCCCTCTCACCCAGTCTCAGTGGAAAAAAGCTTATTTACCCTATCTATACCCCTCATAATTTTGTGTACCTCTATCAAATCCTTTACATTCCAGAGAATAAAGTTCTAACCCATTGATTCTTTCTTTATAACTCAGGTCCTCCAGTTCTGGCAACATTCTTGTAAATTTTCTCTGTACTCTTTCAACCTCAATTACACCTTCCCTGTAGGCATGTGACCAAAACTACACACATTACTCCAAATTAGACTTCACCGACATCTTATACAACTTAAACATAGCATCCCAACTCCTTTATACTTCCTTCTATGAAGACCAATGAGCCAAAAGCTTTCTTTACCACCCTATCTACCTGTGATAGACTAGCAATGAATTATGAACCTGCATTCCCAGATCCCTTTGTTTTGCCACAGTCCTCAGTGTCCTACTGTGTCTTACTGTGCAAGCCCTACCCTTAGGTAGTCCTACTGAAGTGCAACCTCTCACACTTGTCTGCATTAAAATCCATCTGGCATTTTTCAGCCCATTTTTCCAGCTGATGCAGATCTTCCTGCATGCTTTGATAGTGTTCCTCGCTGTCCATTACACCCCCAGTCTTGGTGTCATCTGCTAATTTTCTGATCTAGTTCATAGATATAGATGCAAACAACACCAATCTCTGCGGCACTCTACTAGTCACAGGCCCCCAATAATAAAATAGTTCTATTTCACATCAGAGAAATAAGGATAATATACATCCTGCAATTCTTGCTCCAGTCAGAGAGGCAACCATCCATTAGCACTCACTGGCTTTTCCCATAAAGCCAATGTCTAGTTCAACTTCCTACCTTATCCTGAATGCCTTCTTGACCAACCTCCCAAGTGGGACCTTCTCAAAGGCCTTACTGAAGTCCACGTAGACAACTTCCACTGCATTGCCTTCCTGAACTTTCCTGGTAACTTCCTCGAAAAACTCTAAAAGAGTGGTTAGACGTGACCTGCTATGCACAAGCTGTGCTGACCATCTCTAAGCAGTCCCTGTCTATCCAAATACTCATACATCCAATCCCTTAGGACACCTTCAAATAACTTTCCCACTACTGGCATTAGGCTCACCAGCCTATAATTTCCTGAATTATTCTTAGAATCTTTCTTAAGCAGCAGAGCAACGCTAGTTATTCTCCAATCCTCCAGTACCTCACCTGTCGCCAAGCATGATTTAAACATCTCTGCTAGGGCCCCTGCAATTTCAGTACTGGCCTCCTACAGGGTCCAAAAGTACATCTTATCAGGCCCTGGCGATTTGTCCACCATGATTTGCCTCTTCCTCTGTTGACTGCTGTCCTCTGTTCATGACATTGTTACTGCTTTGCCTCACTTCTGCGACTCTGCCCGACTACCAAGTAAATACAGATGCAAAAAGCCATTTAAAATCACCTTTATTTCTTTTTCCTCCATGCACAAATTACCATTCTGATCTTCCAGGTGACCAGTTTTGTCCCTTGCAGTCCCTTTGCCCTTATATCTGTAGAATCCCTTGGGATTTTTCTTTATTTTGTCTTTTAGAGCAACTTAGTGCCTTCTTAGCCTTCCTGATTTCTTTCTTTAGTGTTCTCTTGCATTTCTTATACAAAATAAGTACCTTATTTGTTCCTCCCTGCCTACACCTGCTATGTACCTTTTTTTTCCCATTAACCAGGGCCTCAGTGCATCTCAAAAACCAAGGTTCCCTAAATCTGTTATCCTTGCCTCTTATTCTGACAGTCACATACAAGCTTTATACCCTCAAAATTTCACTCTTGAAGGCCTTCCACTTCCCCTATACACTTTTGCCAGAAAACTGCTTGTACCAATCCATGCTTGTCAGATCCTTTCTGATACCATCAAAAATGGCCTTTCACCAATTTAGAAGCTCAATCCGAGGGCCAGACCAATCCTTTTTCAAAATTACTTTGTAACTAACAGCATTATGATCACTAAATGCAAAGTGTTCCCTGCACTAACTTCTGCCATGTCTCATTCCCCAATAGGAGATCAAGTATCGCACACTCTCTCATTGGGACTACTGAGTAAGGAAACTTCCCTGAACACATCTGACAAACTCCATCCCATCTAGTCCTTTTATTGCATTGAAGTCTCAGTGAATATGTGGAAAATTAAAATCACCTATGATCACAACCTTATGTTTCTTGATAGGTTATGTTTAATAGTAGTAAGGGCATTAAAGGTTATGTGGAGAAGGTAGGAGAATGGGTTTGGAAGGGAAAATAAGTCAGCCATGATTGAATGGCAGAGCAGACTTGATTGATTGAGTGGCCTAATTCTTCTCCTACATCTTATTGTCTTACATAAATGTAACAAATTATCATTGTTTCAAGAAGAACACAAGAAATAGGAGCACCAGTAAGCCTCTGGGCCTTTAAGCCTACTCTGCTCTTCATCAAAATCATGTTTTATTTTCGAGCTCAATACTAGTTTTGTATCGTAATCCCATATAACCTGATTCCTTAATCTACCAGTCTCCATTTTCACTGAACTCGATAACAGTCTCCAAAGCCCTCTGGGGGTAGATTCACTATCAATTGAGTGAAGAAATTTCTCTCTCAGTCCTGAACAACCTAATTTTTATCCTAAGATTGTGTCTTTTCATTTAAAATTCCTCAGCCAGAACAAACTCCAATCTGCATCTGTCAAACTCTGAAAGAACTTTGCAGCTTTTTTGAGGATATCCTCTGAGTCTTGTGAACACTGGAGAATATAGGCCTAGCCTGATTTTTTTTTTAATATACCATAAGCTTACCATATCTGGAAGCAGGCTAGTGAATTTATTTAATTGATTCCTCAATGTCCTGTTATGGAAAACTATTTCATACAGCTTCCATGAATTTATCCTCAACCTCATTATTGCTGTCTTGATTAGTCTGTTCTGCATGTAAACTAAAGTGTCTGAGAATAATTCTATTACCCCTATTTAAGCACCTCTAACTTTCCAAATAATGCAGTGCTCAATAATACAAATACCATGTAGTGGCCTATCAATACTGTAACTCCTACCAGTACTTACTGCCCTTTGCTCTTTCACAGCTGAATTCCATACAAATGTGCTGATCTTTCTTCCCCATCATCCATCCTATTTTATTAATAACATTATATTACTGACCTTTTCATTTTTAGAAAATATGTGATATTGTGTTATTAATAAAATTACAAATATCTTTAAACAAGCAACTCACAGCTTTGGTCATATTGCAATTAAATCATACTCATTTGGGAAGGTAATAAACATTGGCCTTGTCACATTCACCAGATTGTAAAATCTCTTATTGGTGCCGTTATAATTTGCCACATACTTATACACTTGACATTTTAATTTTTTTTCCTTCTTTGAATTCATTGTCTGTTGGCTTTTGTTTTTGGTCTATTTATTTCACTTATTACTCTTCTAATTTTCAATTTCTGTCTCTTCGTTTCCTGAATTATTCGCAAAGTTCCCATCATACTGTCAATCTAACAAACTCTTCCCAGAAGAACTAGCAAACTCCTCACTAGAGAACATTGGCTCCATAAGACATGAGCAGAATTAGGCCATTTGGCTGGCAAGCCTGCTCTGCCACCCAACCATAAATGGTTTCTTCAATCTCCTTCTCCTGCCTTCTCCGCATAACGCTTAACCCCTATCACAAACCTATCAATCTGTGCCTTAAATATACCCATGACCTGGCCTCTACAGTTCTCTGTGGCAATGAATTCCATATATTTACCACCCTCTGCTGAAGAAACTCCTCATCTCAGTTCTACAGAGACATCCCTTTATTGAGGCCTTGGATCCTAGACTCTCCTACTTTTCAACATCCACTCTATCCTGGTCTGGTTCCTGGTCCGGCTGCAGTGCAATGATTCGTGCAGGCTTTTCTTGCCCCAACATTGGTCTGAATACCTTAGAAATCTAAATTCTTCTCTGCTGCACCATATTTCCATCTACAGATTCATTTGCTCTACATTGCAATTTCAGTAATTGTAGGAACATGGAACTGAGAGTAAATTGAGATTACTGGCTTAGAGTTTCCTCTTTTAACATCTTTCCCAGCCCCTAAAATGCTGCCTGCAGAACCCTTTGTTTTTTTTTCCCCTTCACCTACGTTGTTGATACAAACAACATCAGCCTCCCCATCCCACATGCTCTGCTGTTGTTCAGCAACACCCATGATCCTGGCACCAGAGAGGCAACATCCCATCCCACAGTCACATCTAAGGCCACTGAAACATCTTCCTTCATTTGTAGATAAATACATTCACCAATACTTTGAACTAATTCTATGACTTATTTCAGACATTTTCAAAGCCCCTTTATAACTTACATGCTCAGTATTATTTTTATTTCCACAGTTTGTCTTTTCAGCATTGGTTCTTTATCAGTCTTTGTTTATGTATCATTTTTCGTACAATTCTATTGCGTTTCTTTTATCCTTGCAAGAAAACAAATCTCAAGATATATGGTAACATATCTGTACTTTGATAATAAATTTACTTTGAATTTTCTTCCTCCATCATCACTATTGCCTCTAATTCTTCTTTCCCTCTTGAAGAGGTGAGTCACTCATTATGACATAACTCTAGCTTTAACTGGATTTCCTGAAGGAACTACCAGTCCCCAGCAGTATTCAGAAAGAGAAATTTGTCAGTGAGCAATAGTTTCTCAGGGAAAGCTGCCTGCTTTTCCGGTTGACATGACGATCATCCATTCCCTCTCTATCCACACATACTTCAGCTGCATTGTGACCACCTAACTGTGCTATCACAATACATCCGTGATTCCAACCAAAGCTCCATCTTTGAAATGCAAACTCAAACTGCTGCAACGTACAGTACACGTGCCTACTGGAAGCACCCTACTTCCCAAATGTACAAACAGGTCAGCTTTCAGTGACTGTGTACAAGGCCACTAGAATACTCGAGCATCCTCATAGAAACATAGAAAACCTACAGCACAATACAGGCCCTTCGGCCCACAAAGTTGTGCCAAACATGTCCTTACCTTAGAAATTACAAGCCTTATCTATAGCCCTCTATTTTTCTAAGCTCCATGTATAACCACATAATATGTAACCATATAACAATTACAGCACAGAAACAGGCCATCTCGGCCCTTCTAGTCTGTGCCGAACGCTTACTCTTACCTAGTCCCACTGACCTGCACTCAGCCCATTACCCTCCATTCCTTTCCTGTCCATATACCTATCCAATTTTACTTTAAATGACAATATCGAACCTGCCTCTACCACTTCTACTGGAAGCTCGTTCCACACAGTCACCACTCTGAGTAAAGAAGATCCCTCCCATGTTGCCCCTCAACTTTTGCCCCCTAATTCTCAACTCATGTCTTCTTGTTTGAATCTCCCCTACTCTCAATGGAAAAAGCCTATCCACGTCAACTCTATCTATCCCCCTCATAATTTTAAATACCTCTATCAAGACTGCCCTCAACCTTCTACGTTCCAAAGAATAAAGACCTAACTTGTTCAACCTTTCCCTGTAACTTAGGTGCTGAAACCCAGGTAACATTTATTGGAGTATAAAAGTTGCAACTTGCTATTTGCTAGAGAATGAAATCTTAGGAATGTAGAAGACAATGGTGTGTTAATAAGAGGAAGCTAAGAGATGTAGATTATGTAGTTTGAACTTGCTATTTGCTATGCATGTACCCAATTTAGTAGAAGGAAATCTTAAGAATGTAGAAGACAATGGTGTGTTACTGAGAGGTAGCTAAGAGATGTAGATTAGAACATGATTAAGTCAATAGGCAGAAACAATAGTGGCGGATGTACTTGTGATATGCAACTATAGACTGATTGCATATGCTAATGCAACTAAACCAGGAGATTGCTATAAAAAATGCTATGTCCAAGGATCGGTGGGCAATCAGCGACTAGCTCAATGACTGTCTCAGCTTTGATTTGCAAATTAAAGTTTAACCCTTCTTGAAGAATCTTCTGCGTCTCCTGGTCGTTTGTGGGGCATGAGAAAACACGACAAAATTGGCGACCGCAGCAGGACCGGAAAGAGACCCGCGGAAAGGAAACGGCAGATTGGGGATGCTTCCCAGTCCTCTAGGGACCCCCCCCCCAAGGCTAACAGAATAAAGGGTGCACCCAAACAAAAGGTAAGCGCTTTTTGCGACAATTTGGACTAAGAATTCAGTTGGTTTTGGGGAGGTCTTGGAGTCTCAGAAGTGTGGAACCACTGCCGAAGGGTCTCTCCGGTCCAAAGAATCTGGCAGAATTGGGGGTTAACAGGAGGCTCAGAGGATTGATCAAGAACCACTGCACGAGGGCAGTCCCGCAAGGGCAATCAGGTGAAGTATCCGAGGTAAGTGATGCGGAAGAGCAGTTAGAAGGAGACAGACAGGGGGAACAAGAAGCTGACACTGCACCTCAGGAGTTTGATCAATTAGTAAGGGAAATTTTTGATTCTGAGGACGGGCCTGAAGACCCTCAGGATGTGGTGGTGGATAGTAGGGCTTCTTCAGATAATGGGGATGAGCTGGGAACGACCAGTTGTGCCCCTGGGGACAAAGCACCCACATACTCCGGTGCAGACTTGGAAACCATTAGTGTAGCAGATATGGAATGGGACTGGTAACCTACAGAAAAGAAATAAGAGGAGCACAACACTTCCCTCCTAGCCATGGTTACAGACACGTACTAATCAGTGGTATCAATGGGCAACTTACATGGCAGGAATGATGAAGAGACAGAATTGTTACCTGTGCTCAAGGGAAAGCCCCACTCAGCATGTAGTTCCCATGCCAACTCCTCCACTTGCACGCGGTGGCGAAGAGAGCACAGGGAACAATACGAACGACAGTGTCCAGGTCCAGGGCTTGTTTCATGAGGATTTGCGTTAAAGCAGATCCCTGTTATCAAAACTGTCTGAACAATGCACCAATGTGCCCCTATTGGTGTATGCTATATCAGGCTTCCTCGCAGTTTGATCAAAGCAAGCTTGCCTCTGAATGCAATTACAGCAGACCATGGGCTATAAATAAAAGAAGCCAGACACCTACACTGCAACAGCTTATAATGCAGGACCATCTGAATTATGAATGTTTCACGCGAGTGGGCACTCACACGGTTGGCCACTTCCGAGGCAACTGCACTCAGACGTGGGATGTAACGCCAGGTAAAAGACACTTGACGGGTTCCCCTCCTCCTGAGGGTGCAATGGACTCTCAGACTATCCCATTAGCAGACACTTGGTGGCTGTGTGGACAAGAAGGAGGTCTGAGATCTACGCTCCCCCTCAGGTGGGCAGGAACATGTACGCATGTCATGATGCTTCAGGAAGTTATAATGTCCCCTGAAGTCCAGTCCAACGCTAACTTCCCTGAGCAGCGGACTCTGCTACGGCAGAAGAGAAAATATGACCCGGACCCGACAATCCGGATTGACAGTATAGGACAGCCGTGAGGTATACCGAACGAATTCAAGGCACGAAATGAGATTGCTGCAGGCTGGGAAGCTATCATACCTGTGATAGGGGTAAGCAAAAATGTTGAATGGATAAACTATATATACTACAATCAACAGAGATTCATCACCTACACCGATGAGGCACTGGAGGCCTTAGGGCAACAGCTGGATGCAACTAGCAGGATGACGTGGCAAAACAGACAGGTACTGGATTGGCTTTTGGCAGAAAAAGAGTGTGTGTGTGTGTGTATAATGTTTGGAGAACAATGCTGCACTTTCATACCGAACAATACTAGCCCAGAAGGGGCTTTCATCAGAGCAATGTATAAATTAAAGAATCTGCGGACAGAGATCAATGCCTCTCATCATCTTATACACCTCTATCAGGTCACCTCTCATCCTCCTTCGCTCCACGGAGAAAAGGCTGAGTTCACTCATCCTATTCTCATAAGGCATGCTCCCCAATCCAGGCAACATCCTTGTAAATCTCCTCTGCACCTTTTCTATGGCTTCCACATCCTTCCTGTAGTGAGGCGACCAGATCTGAGCACAGTACTCCAAGTGGGGTCTGACCAGGGTCCTATATAGCTGCAACATTACTTCTCGGCTCCTAAATTCAATTTCATGATTGATGAAGGCCAATACACCATATGCCTTCTTAACTACAGAGTCAACCTGCGCAGCTGCTTTGAGCATCCTATGGACTCGGACCCCAAGATCCTCCACACTGCCAAGAGTCTTAACATTAATACTATATTCTGCCATCATATTTGACCTACCACAATGAATCACTTCACACTTATCTGGGTTGAACTCCATCTGCCACTTCTCAGCCCAGTTTTGCATCCTATCAATGTCCCGCTGTAACATCTGACAGCCCTCCGCACTATCCACAACACCTCCAACCTTTGTGTCATCAGCAAACTTACTAACCTATTCCCAGGTCATTTATAAAAATCATGAAGAGTAAGGGTCCCAGAACAGATCCCTAAGGCACTCCACTGGTTACCGGCCTCCATGCAGAATATGACACGTCTACAACCACTCTTTGCCTTTTGTGGACAAGCCAGTTCTGGATCCACAAAGCAATGTCCCCTTGGATCCCATGCCTCCTTACTTTCTCAATAAGCCTTGCATGGGGTACCTTATCAAATGTCTTGCTGAAATCCATATACACTACATCTACTGCTCTTCCTTCATTAATGTGTTTAGTTAGATCCTCAAAAAAAATTTAAAACAGGTTCATAAGGCACGACCTGCCCTTGACAAAGCCATGCTGACTATTCCTAATCATATTATATTTCTCCAAATCTTCACAAATCCTGCCTCTCAGGATCTTCTCTATCAACTTACCAACCACTGAGGTAAGACTTACTGGTCTATAATTTCCTGGGCTATCTCTACTCCCTTTCTTGAATAAAGGTACAACATCCGCAACCCTCCATTCCTCTGGAACCTCTCCCGTCCCCATTGATATGCAAAGATCAATCACCAGAGACTCAGCAATCTCCTCCCTCGCCTCCCACAGTAGCCTGGGGAACATCTCATCCGGCCCTGGTGACTTATCCAATGATGCTTTCCGAAAGCTTCAGTACTTCCTCTTTCTTAATATCTACATGCTCAAGCTTTTCAGTCTGCTGCAAGTCATCACTACAATTTGAAAGCAGTTTGAAAAGCTCCAACAAATAAATAGAAGGTTACCTCAAGCGGAGCAGCTTGTGGAAAGCGGCCAGTGAGTGAGTGGGCCAGTGAAGGAGTGGAGATTTGAGGC
This sequence comes from Hypanus sabinus, assembly GCF_030144855.1. NCBI lineage: Eukaryota > Metazoa > Chordata > Chondrichthyes > Myliobatiformes > Dasyatidae > Hypanus > Hypanus sabinus. The sequence goes on along the minus strand of NC_082716.1, from coordinate 38,344,377 downwards.
TTTGACTCAAGAGGCTTCGACGAGAAGAGGCGGAGGACGAGCTTGTTCCCAGTTAGTCTTTACAATGCCTCCTGAGACGGTGATGTGCCTCTCCTGTGAGATGTGGCAGTCTTGGGGGAACTCCCCTCTCCCGCAGAGTCACATCTGCCAGAAGTGCATGCGGCTAGGCGATCTGGAAGACCGTGTGAGGAATCTGGAACAGCAGCTGGATGACCTTTGACTCATAAGGGAGAATGAGGCAGTCACAGATGAGAGCTACAGGGAGGTAGTCACACCTAGGCTGCTGGAAGCAGGTCGTTGGGTGACAGTCCGAGGGGGGGAGAAAGCGAAGGAGAGTAGACAGGAAGTGCAGAGCACCCCTGTAGCCATTCCCCTGAATAATAAGTTTACTGTCCTGGATGCTGTTGGTGAGGATGACTGACCAGGTGTGAGCCACGATGGCAAGGCCTCTGGCACTGAGTCTGACCCTGTGGTGCAGAAGGATGGGACGGAGAAGAGGAGAGCTGTCGTCATTGGAGACTCTATAGCCAGGGAAGCAAACAGGAGATTTTGTGGACGTGAGAAGGAAACACGCATGGTTTGTTGCCTCCTGGGTGCCAGGGTCCGGGATGTCTCTGACCGGGTGCATAACATCCTGGTACAAGAGGGAAAGCAACCAGAAGTTGTGATACATTTTGGGACCAGTGACATAGGCAGGAAGAGGGATGAGGTCCTGAAGTGTGAGTTTTGAGAACTAGGCAGAAGGCTGAAGAACAGGACCTCAAGGGTGGCGTTCTCAAGATTGCTGCCAGTACTACATGATAGTGATGGTAAAAATTGGAGGAGATGGCAGTTGAATGCGTAGCTAAGGAGTTGGTGCAGGGGGCAGGGTTTTAGATTTTTTGACCATTGGGATCTCTTCTGGGGAAGATGGAACCTGTACAGATTAGATGGGGTTGCACCTCAACACGACAGGGAGCAATATCCTTGCAGGTAGGTTTGCTAGCATGATTCGGGAAGGTTTAAACTAATTTGCAAGGGGGATGGGACCTGGAGTGATAGAGCAGTGAAAGAAGTGCAAGAGTAAAGCCAGATGTAACATATAGAGAGGCTTTGAGGAAAGAGAAGCAGAATAAAGGGTGTAAAGGTAGTAAAGGGCTAAAGTGTGTGTACTTCAATGCAAGAAGCATCAGGAACAAAGGTGATGAATTGAGAGCTTGGATACATACATGGAATTATGATGTAGTGGCCATTACGGAGACCTGGCTGGCATCAGGGCAGGAATGGATTCTCAATATTCCTGGATTGTAGTGCTTTAAAAGGGATGGGGGGGGGGGGGGGGAAGGGGAGGAGGGATGGCATTACTGGTCATGGATACTATTACAGCTGCAGAAAGGGTGGGTAATGTAGCAGGATCCTCTGGAGTCAGTATGGGTGGAAGTCAGGAACAGGAAGGGAGCAGTTACTCCACTGGGGGTATTGTATAGGCCCCCAATAGCAGCAGAGATACCGAGGAGCAGATTGGGAGGCGGATTTTGGAAAGGTGCAAAAGTAACAGGGTTGTTATCATGGGTGACTTTAATTTCCCTAATATTGATTGGCACTTGATTAATTCCAAGGGTTTAGATGGGGCAGAGTTTGTTAAGTCAGTCCAGGATCGATTCCTGTCACAGTATGTTGACAGGCCAACTAGGGGGAATGCCATACTAGATCTAGAATTAGGTAATGAACCGGATCAGGTCACAGATCTGACAGTGGGTGAGCAACTGGGGGACAGTGATCGCCACTCGCTGGCCTTTAGCATTATCATGGAAAAGGATAGAATCAGAAAGGGCAGGAAAATTTTTAATCAGGGAAGGGCAAATTATGAGGCTACAAGGCTAGAACTTGTAGGTGTGAATTGGGATGATGTTTTTGCAGGGAAATGTACTATGGACATGTGGTCAATGTTTAAAGATCTTTTGCAGGATGTTAGGGATAAATTTGTCCCAGTGAGGAAGATAAAGAATGGTAGGGTGAAGGAACCATGGGTGACAAGTGAAGTGGAATATCTTGTCAGGTGAAAGAAGGCAGCATACATGAGGTTTAGGAAGCAAGGATCAGATGGGTCTATTGAGGAAAATAGGTGTAGCAAGAAAGGAGCTTAAGAAGGGGCTGAGAAGAGCAAGAAGGGGGCATGAGAAGGCCTTGGCGAGTAGGGTAAAGGAAAACCCCAAGGTATTCTTCAATTATGTGAAGAACAAAAGGATGACAGGAGTGAAGGTAGGACCAATTAGAGATAAAAGTGGGAAGACGTGCCTGGAGGCTGTGGAAGTGAGCAAGGTCCTCAATGAATACTTCTCTTCGGTATTCACCAATGAGAGGGAACTTGATGACGGTGAGGACAATACGAGTGAGGTTGATGTTCTGGAGCATGTTGTAATTAAGGGAGAGGAGGTGTTGGAGTTGTTAAAATACATTAGGCCGGCTAAGTCCCCGGGGCCTGATGGAATATTCCCCACGAGGCGAAGGAAGAGATTACTGAGCCTCTGGCTAGGATCTTTATGTCCTTGTCCACAGGAATAGTACCAGAGGATTGGTGGGAGGCGATTGTTGTCCCCTTGTTCAAAAAAGGTAGTAGGGATAGTCCAGGTACTTATAGACCAGTGAGCCTTACGTCTGTGGTGGGAAAGATGTTAGAAAAGATTCTTAGAGATAGGATCTATGGGCATTTAGAGAATCATGGTCTGATCAGGGACAGTCAGCATGGCTTTGTGAAGGGCAGATCCAGCCTAACAAACCTGATAAGAGTTCTTTGAAGAGGTGACCAGGCATATGGATGAGGGTAGTGCAGTGGATGTGATCTACATGGATTTTAGTAAAGCATTTGACAAGGTTCCACACGGTCGGCTTATTCAGAAAGTCAGAAGGCATGGGATCCAGCGAAGTTTGGCCAGGTGGATTCAGAATTGGCTTGCCTGCAGAAGGCAGAGGGTCATGCTGGAGGGAGTACATTCAGATTGGAGGGTTGTGACTAGTGGTGTCCCACAAGGATCTGTTCTGGGACCTCTACTTTTCGTGATTTTTATTAACGACCTGGATGTGGGGGTAGAAGGGTGGATTGGCAAGTTTGCAGTTGACACAAAGGTTGGCGGTGTTGTAGATAGTGTAGAGGATTATTGAAGATTGCAGAGAGACATTGATAGGATGCAGAAGTGGGCTGAGAAGTGGCAGATGGAGTTCAACCCGGAGAAGTGTGAGGTTGTACACTTTGGAAGGACAAACTCCAAGGAAGAGTACAAAGTAAATGGCAGGATACTTGGTAGTGTGGAGGAGCAGAGGGATCTGGGGGTACATGTCCACAGATCCCCGAAAGTTGCATCACAGGTAGATAGGGTAATTAAGAAAGCTTATGGGGTGTTAGCTTTCATAAGTCGAGGGATAGAGTTTAAGAGATGCGATGTAATGATGCAGCTCTATAAAATTCTGGTTAGGCCACACTTGGAGTACTGTGTCCAGTTCTGGTCGCTTCACTATAGGAAGGATGTGGAAGCATTGGAAAGGGTACAGAGGAGATTTACCAGGATGCTGCCTGGTTTAGATAGGATGGATTATGATCAGAGATTAAGGGAGCTAGGGCTTTACTCTTTGGAGAGAAGGAGGATGAGAGGAGACATTATAGAGGTGTACAAGATATTAAGAGGAATAGACAGTCTGTTGCCCTTAAGGCATTTGTTTAGTTTATTATATTTTTGCTTTAGTAATTCAGTTGTAATTATTTTCTAGTTAAAGTTAAGGCTGTTGAAAGTAAATTCGTTGTCTGTAATGTATCGCGGCATGCGATGACATCACACCCAGTTTCGCTGCGTCTTGTGGGAAAATACTGGTTTGGAGAAACGGGAAGGAGGGGGCTTGTGTGTGCAGGATCAACGTGAGAAAAGTTTCTTTCTACGCACTAAGAAACATCATAGAAGCAATGCCATAAGTTCATAAGATAATTGATATGTTGAAGTAAAAATGTTAACACTGATTCTGTTAAAAGTAATGACGGTTGATGAAGCTATTTTCTTGTCCTATTGAAAATGTTACTGGATAGTTTGTGTTGAAGTATTTAAAGCAGTTGATGGTAGATTCTGACTGTATATCGTATTTTAATGTAATATAGTTTGTTGTAGTTTTATTTTTCCAAGTATTTATGATGTAAATGTGATGCCAAGGAAAAAAATACTGTATATATTTTGTATTGTTTTATCAACAGTTTTCACCATACGTTAATGTGGAAGAGTGAACAGTAAAGGGTTAATCTTACTGGGATCACACCTCATTGATCTGGTTTATACTTGGTGCTTAGTTCAGAGTTTTTACACCTGTGCAAGAACACTACAGATAAAGTGGACAGCCAGCGCCTCTTCCCCAGAGCACCACTGCTCAGTACAAGAGGACATGGCTTTAAGGTAAGGGGAGGGAAGTTCAAGGTGGATATTAGAGGAAGGTTTTTCACTCTGAGAGTGGTTGGTGCGTGGAATGCACTGCCTGAGTCAGTGGTGGAGGAAGATACACTAGTGAAGTTTAAGAGACTACTAGACTATATGGAGGAATTTAAGGTGGGGGGGTTATATGGGAGGCAGGGATTAAGGGTTGGCACAACATTGTGGGCCGAAGGGCCTGTAATGTGCTGTACTATTCTATGTTCTATACAATCACCAAAATCCTTTTCCATAGTGAATATTGAAGTATTCATTAAATACCTCTGCTATTTCTCATCTTTCAGGAGATTGCAGGCTTGGTTGAAATATGAAGTGCCGTTACAGAGCTTACTTTATTAATTGACAGTTCAAAAGAGACTCAGCACCAACAGGCAAGAGTGGGAGTGAATTAGAATTAAAGTGATAGGATCCATGTTTGCAGAATGAATAGAAGTGCTCATTAAAGCAGTTACCCAGTTTGCAACGGCTATCACCTATAGCATAAGGGGAAGTTTGCAAACTGAAAATGGTAGAAGGAAATTGCTATTTCATTTGTAGGAGTCTCTGAAGCTCCGGTACTTCTGATATTTCTCCCTTTTTCACTTAATCAAGAATTCTCCCCCACCAGAAATGAGAGGACTCTTGAACTTCAAATTATTTCTGCATGTATCACAAACCTTCTCTGATCAAGCATACCCTTGCCCTCCCCAAAAAATATAATATTTATATTTATGGTAGGCTAATCCATTTATGTTCTGGTAAAATTATAAAGAATTGAAAAATCCACTGATTGCTACTACTGATCAACTACTCACATATCTTGTGTTTCATGTCATCAACCTCCTTTCTAAGTGATTCATGTTCTTCGCAGAGATCTTTTCTTCTGTTAATAAAATATTTTATTAAAACGTATTCAGTGGATTGTTCATCAATCATTAACACTTTTTCAGGAGAACGTCAAGTATTATCAGTAATTTATTACTGATGGACTAGATTCCAGCTCCCCACAAATCAGTTTAAAGATGGATGTTCGGAGTTCTACGTCTGCATTTTACAAGTCAGAACAGAAAAAAACATCACTGAATTTCTTAGGTGACAGAACAAAGATTGCTGTTTTCAGTTTAATCAATACTTGCTTAGTAAATTCAAGGATTACTGCTAGAAAAATGTTTATCAAAATTATTCAGGCTCATAACCTCCATCACAATCCATAAAATCATGTAGTCAAAATTTTATTAGAGCTTAAGCTGCATAAGCTATGAAAACAATAAGGATTATTTAAAAACATTTCTACCTTTCATGGACTTCTTGCATCAGGCTGGAAAATGTTAGTTTTCTATAACCAAGTCTGCTATCCATATGACGTATTTGCTCTCGCAAACTGTACATTTCATTTGTCACCTCTTTGCGCCAATCCTCCATCTTTCTCTCCAACTGGAAATCTAAACTTTTCTCTTCAGATTGATCTTTTAATCGCCGAATTTCCTCTGCAAAACAAATGGCAAGTTGAATTCAAAGTACATTTTTATCGACAAAATGTATTAAAATTTTAATTATTACCTTCTAACGATTGAATCCGCTGCCTTTGATGCTCTTTTTCTGTTTCAACTCTCAGTAAAGCTTGGTGTAAAGACTCAATGGTCTAAGGACAGAGAAAAATACTGATCATGGCAACAGAATAATAGTGCGCATCAGATAACCAAGCAGTCGATTATCTTTAATCAATTCCTTTGAATAGCACGCAACAAAAAGTAACATGTGTAGTATACACTTAAAAAGGAAACAAGCCATTCCTATTAAGATGGGTAATTTAACAGGTATATTAAAAAAAAGATTTTACAAATAAGTTCACAGAAAAACTGGCAGCAGAATTTGCAAAAACAGAAACAAATACACCAGATAACGGAGATTGATATCTGGCCACTACACACTTTCAATAAAACCACAAATGCATGACGAAAATGGACATTCTACAAGTCCAAACTTTTCAGCAGATCATACTGTTCATAGCAGGTTTTTGGAATAACATGAAGCAAGCATGTAGACCAGGAGCTTACTGGCAGATTGTCCATGTTCTCCTGTGTCTCATCTTTATATATAGAAGAATCACATCAAAAAACAGGATTTGCCTGTGGATTTTTAACTTTGCACTGTGTTTGAACTGGATATATCAAGAGTATGCCAAATTCTATACTTACTATTACTCTTCCAAAATTTAAAAAGAGGGCTTTTTGAAAAACCATGCAAACAGATGTGTACAGAGACACAGATTTATGAAATCTACATAGTTCTTTTACTTTTAGTGCACTTACCTTTCCTTGGAATTGTAGCTGCCTCAAGATGCTCATTAATTCTTCTTTAGGCAATTTCTGACTAAACACATCTGAACAAGATATGTGCTCCCCAGAAACCGAGAGCAGTTCATTGAATCGAATGTTTTTCATGTCAACCATGTCATGTGATCCAACTAAGAGAGAGCAAAAAAGTTGAAAGTAGAAATAAACCTCTGTAGCCAACACACTTGTAATAAAACAAAATACTCATTACTCAGGCATAATATGTTCTCTCAAATGACATTTTCCTTTGAGGCTTTTCTTACCAGAGTTAGAAAATAATCCACATTTGTGGCTTTCTTTGCAAGCTAACATCAACAATTTCTCACGGAAACTTCCAAGCATCAATGGCACAATAGAGAAAACAAAAGGATGATTATTACATTTTACTGTCACACAGGTTCTGTGGAAGTTGCAGCAAGGCAAATATTAAAATGATGTGTTGACAGAATAGAATATAGACTGTTTACAATCTCAAGCTGAACCAAACCTTTGAAAGCTGGACTTTACTTCATAGAGCCTTTTCTGATTGCAGAAGTTCAGTAAAACATGAGTCAGGATGATAAGTTGAGAGGGACAGTGTGCAAACCAGACTAACATGTCCCTTGAAAGCCCAACTCTCCTTTGTACAACCTTACTCTTCAAGCTTTGGAGCCAAGATCACCAATTACCAGACAAAGATGCAAACAAAGGATCCTAGGGCAGCACTTAATATGGAACAGCTATTTTACTAATTTTCAAGTATTATTGCCTTTTAACACATCAATTTAATTGGCCATTAATATCTGAAATATTATGTTTGGTACTTGAGTATGTAAATGATGTGATTCAGAAATGTACAAAGTTTCTATTAAATCAATTTCTATAACCAACTAGTTAATTTCTGTATAAAAATGTCATTTCTTTGTTCAAACTTCGGAACAATTTGATGACAAAAGACAGCCTGTTTTCATTGTAAGTAAAGTGTGATTGATTGAGATATGAGAACAAGTTGTCAGGGTACAGCTAATTGGCGATGACAGTTCAAATGATCAGATTCAGCAGGTGTTATCAGGTTACCTCTGCTGAGAAATGCATGAAAACAATTATACTACTTAATTTAGTTTTAATTTAAATAAACAATACCACCTACCTTTTGCATAATACCCTGTGGTGTTCAATCTTTGCTGCAAAGAAAAAGAATACATCACTCCAATAATACCACAACTGTACAAAAATATTCAACAGTATTAGTACTGGGAATTACAGCTGACAAGTTTTATGTGGAGTTACACAATTCCTGGCTTATAGAATTCAAGCTTAAATATTTCGTTCAACATAAAAAACAAAATCCAGAGAGGACATAAGTACAAAATTAGGAGAGATCCACAATTGGTTTATTTTAATTATTTTTAACCAAATCTGAAAGGCTCTTCACTTTTAAAAATAAACATTCAATGCAAGAAAGTCTAATTGGTTGTTAATATGTTTTTTATTATTCCATTAGAAATACAAACCCCATTTCCAGAAAAGTTGGGATATTTTCCAAAATGCAATAAAAACAAAAATCTGTGATATGTTAATTCACGTGAACCTTTATTTAACTGACAAACTACAAACAAAAGATTTTCAATAGTTTTACTGACCAACTTAATTGTATTTTGTAAATATACACAAATTTAGAATTTGATGGCTACAACACACTCAACAAAAGTTGGGACAGAGGCATGTTTACCATTGTGTTACATCACCTTTCCTTTTAATACTTTTTAATCGTTTTGGAACTGAGGATACTAATTGTAGTAGATTTGCAATTGGAAATTTTGTCCATTCTTGCTTGATATATTCAGCTGCTCAACAGTCCGTGGTCTCCGTTGTCTGATTCGCCTCTTCATGATGCGCCATACATTTTCAATAGGAGATAGATCTGGACTGGAGCAAGCCAGTCAAGCACACGCACTCTGTGTCTACAAAGCCACGCTGTTGTAGCCTGTGCAGAATGTGATCTGGCATTGTCCTGCTGAAATAAGCATGGACGTCCCGGGAAGAGACGTCACCTTGATGGCAACATATGTCTCTCTAAAATCCTAATATATGCTTCAGAGTCAATGGTACCTTCACATACATGCAACTCACCCGCGCCGTGGGCACTGTTGCAACCCCATACCATCACAGATGCTGGCTTTTGCACCTTTTGCTGATAACAATCAGGATGGTCGTTTTCATCTTTGGCACGGAGAACTCGATGCTTGTTTTTTCCGAAAACTAGCTGAAATGTGGACTCATCTGACCACAATATACGGTTCCACAGTCTTTCAGTCCATCTGAGATGAGCTCGGGCCCAGAGAACTCGCTGGCGTTTCTGCATAAAGTTGATGTATGGCTTCCTCCTTGCATTATACAGTTTCAAATTGCATTTCTGGATGCAGCGACGGACTATGTTAAGTGACAATGGTTTTCCGAAATACTCCCAAGCCCAGGTGGCTATAATTGTCACAGTAGCATGACGGTTTCTTAGGCAGTTCTGCCTGAGGGCTCGAAGATCACGCGCATTCAAAAGTGGTTTCCTACCTTGCCCTTTATACACTGAGATGTCTCTGAATTCTCTGAATCTTTTCACAATATTATGTACTGTAGGTGTTGAAAGACCTAAATTCTCTGCAATCTTGCACTGAGAAATGTTCCTTTTGAACTAATAATTCTCTCACGAATTTTGGCACAATGGGGTGAGCCACAACCCATCCTTGCTTACAAAGACTGAGCCTTTGATGAATGCTACTTTTATACCCAGTCATGATACCTCACCTGCTACCAATTAGCCTGCTTAATGTGGAGTCTTCCAAACAGGTGTTACTTGAATATTCTGTGCAGTTTTCAATCTTATTTTAACTCTGTCCCAACTTTTGTTGAGTGTGTTACAGCCATCAAATTCTAAATTTGTGTATATTTACAAAATACAATTAAGTCGGTCAGTAAAACTATTGAAAATCTTTTCTTTGTACTTTTGTCAGTTAAATAAAGGTTCACGTGAATTAACATATCACAGATTTTTGTTTTTATTGCATTTTGGAAAATATCCCAACTTTTCTGGAAATGGGGTTTGTAAAAGTACACATGAATGAAAAGCCTTCACTTCCCCCCCCCCCCCCCCCAAGGTATTAAGTGGGAAGCTGACAGGCAAACGCCACAAGTTCATGCCCTTTTAGGTTTCAATCCTCAGCCACTTATGGAAAGCTCACAGCGAAGAACAGCAAGTTGAATAACAACTTCCTGATTTCTACACTTCCCAATATGCACACATTCTAGAATTTGCTATCCAATTTACTCTAACTGTAGTGGGTGCAAATAGCCCCATTGGTGCTCCCACCTCAAAATTTTGTTATTTTATTGAAATACATGGATTAACAGTTATTGGCTTCTCAACCTTGATTTGCCATTTAAACACACCACAATTATGGTGCGCTCTGTGAGATTCAGGCTAGAGGGAAAAAGGAAAATTCGGCAACACTTCTCAGTGACACCAGACTGACGTCAGTCAATGCTTCTCAGATAGATTGTTTTACAACGCCATTATTGAAATGCCCGAAATCAGGTTACCTTATTTTGCTCTCATTATACATTTATGCTTAAAGACTTCTTGAAGACAATATCCTCACTGACTCCTGGCAATCTTTGGACCACACTTGTTCAAGACGGAAATGGAGAATTTGGGATGGTATTAAGAGTCTTGAGTCTTTGTACTGAAAGCATACTGAAGTTCCGCATAATTTGCAGAAGGGATGAATCACCCTTTCATCCATCCTGCTGGCAACCACCTTCCCCTTCTGTGGAAGAGGCTACAGCGCCCTCATTTAATTTTATTCGTTAAAGGGATGTAAGCATCCCGAATTGCTCAAGAAAGTGGTGGTGAGCTGCAATGTCAAATCACTGCAATCCTTGAAGTGTGAGTTATAGAAAGGGAATTAAAAGATTTGTAACCCAGTTATGGTGAACGAACAGCAATATATTTCCAATTCAGGATAGTGTGTGATTTGGAGAGCAACTTGCAGATGGGAGTACTCCCATGCTTTTACTACCTTTGCCCTTCCAGCTGGTAGAGCTCATGGGTTTGGAAGATGCTGTCCAAGGAGTCTTGGTGAGCTTCAGCAGTACATTCTGTTAATGCTACCAGTCAGTTCTGCCAGTAACCTACCTAGATTTCTGTCAGTAGGTTTTTTCTACAGGGACTCTCTGCATACTGCTTCAATAATCCCGCTTGAATGCACAGAAGAAATCCTGCCCCATTTAAGGTTCTTGTATGAAGAAAGTTCCAATTAATACTGGGCTAGTTGAAACCTCCTGCTTTTTCTGCAGCTTTCCAAAATCTCATTGTCTTTTATCCAGTTTTAATTAACGGATATGTTACCTCTTTCTCTCTCCAAAGATGTCATCCACCCTACATATTTACATTATTTTCTGTAATGGCAGATGACCTTACATTTTCTACAATGAAATTCAGCAGTTTTTTTTCACTTGCTTGACCAATTTAATGGCTGCCCATCCTTGGGTCATTGTTTTCCAATCTTATCATCCAAATTATTGATTTCCTGGTCTGCAGGAATATAGACAGATTCTGTATTGCCAATTTTTTTTTTTTTTTGAGTACTATATGGTCTGTTTACAATTCAGTCTGTTTCACTACGTGGAAGTTAACAGTATATAAACCTAGGCCAAGAAACATTATCAAATTGCATAATACAGTGTGTTCAGAAAACTGATTATTTATTGTATATTTCATTAAATCACCAAAGTATTACTAAATCCTTTGCACATATGTATACCATTTGCAATGAGATGCCTGGATGTAGCTAGTGTTAGATATTATCGTACAATGCATGTTTGGATGGCAGATATTCAAAATTAATCTACACAGGTGTTGCCTGCAAACATTGCGGACACTTGTGTAGAATCATTCATTGAACTGGCGATGAATGCAAGGCTTACTTTGGCAAAGCTTAACAGAGCCTACCTAACTCAGTTGAAGTTTTAGAGTCCAGAACTGTAGGAAACTACACTTATATTCTATATTCACTCCTCATCATTGGATTCCTTCACATTCCTTGCCATTGTACCCTGATTCGATCTCAGCCCTAGCTACGCTCCACAGCATGACCTCTTAGTGACCTATCTCACAAACACCCAATCATCGTCCTCAATCCCACTCCCAAAACCAGCTAAATATAACAACCTATCCTGTATAACAGCCTAATCTAATCTTTCAAGTTCTAATACTTCATTCCTATCCCTCCCTCTTTCCATCCTAAACCTCCACACAATCTACCTATTCCTCCAAAATGAAGCAGGAAAGGCCTTTAAGTACACAAAATGTACAATACCTATTCTGCTCCACTTGACACTTGGACAATAGAACCTTGCAGGTAGAGGCCTATGCACAAACTATTAGCATTCATACATTCCTCCTTTCATTTGCCTTTCAAGGTAGACAGGTTCTAAGCTAGAGAACTCATTCAAGTAATGAACTTGAGCATACAGTTGCAAGAAAACATTTGCGATCACTTTGCAATTACCTGGTTTTCTGCATTAATTACTCATAAAATGTGGTCTAATCTTCATCTAAATCACAATAGACAAACACAATCTGCCTAAACTAATAACACACAAATAACTATGTTTCATACCTTTATTAAAAATGTTTGTTAATCATTCACAGTCCAGACTGGAAAAAGTATATGAACCCTTGTATTTAGAAACATAGAAAACCTACAGCACAATACAGGTCCTTCAGCCCAAAAAGCTGTGCTGAACATGTCCTTACCTTAGAACTACCTAGGCTCACCCATAGCCATCTATTTTTCTAAGCTCCACGTACCTATCCAGGAGTCTCTTAAAGGACCCTATCGTTTCCGCCTCCACCACCACCACCGGCAGTCCATTCCACGCACTCACCACTCTGAGTAAAAAAACTTACCCCTGACATCTACTCTGTACCTACTGCCAAGTAATTTAAAACTATGCCCTCTTGTGCTAGCCATTTCAGCCCTGGGATAAAGCCTCTGACTATCCAAACAATCAATGCCTCTCATTATCTTGTATCAGATCACCTCTCATCCTCCGTCGCTCCAAAGAGAAAAGGCCAAGTGCACTCAACCTATTCTCATAAGGCATGCTCCCCAATCCAGGCAACATCCTTGTAAATCTCCTCTGCACCCTATCTATGGTTTTGACGTCCTTCCTGTAGTGAGGCGACCAGAATTGAGCACAGTACTCCAAGTGGAGTCTGACCAGGGTCCTATATAGCTGCAACATTACATCTTGGCTTTTAAACTCAATCCCACGATTGACGAAGGCCAATACACCGTATATCTTTTTAACCACAGAGTCGATCTGTGTAGCAGCTTTGAGTGTCTTATGGACGCAGACTCCAAGATCCCTCTGATCCTCCACGCTGCCAAGAATCTTACCATCAATGCTATATTCTGCCATCATATCTGACCTACCAAAATGAACCACCTCACACTTATCTGGGTTGAACACCATATATCACTTCTCAGCCCAGTTCTGCATCCTATCAATGTACTGCTGTAACCTCTGACAGCCTTCCACACTATCCACAACACCCCCAACCTTCGTGTCATCAGCAAACTTACTAACCCAAATCATCCCTACAATCGCCCATATCCTTTTCCAGAGTGAATACTGAAGCAAAGTATTCATTAAGTACCTAACTGGTAGAACTTACTTTAGCAGCAATAACCTCCACCAGACGTTTCCTGTAGCTGTTGATCAGACTTGCGTAACGGCAAGGAGGAACTTTAGACAAAATTGTTTCAGTTCATCAATATTTCTGGCATAAACAGCCCTCTTCAGGTAATGCACAGCATCTCAAATGGGTTAAGGTCTAGACTCTGATACAAATTTTCCTCTTTTTAAACCATTCTGTTGTTGATTTAGTTTTGAGTTTCATTTCATTATCTTGTTGCATCATCCGACTTCTATTAAACTTCAGGTGATGAACTGCTACCTTGACATTCTCCTGTAAAATGTCGATACAATTTTGAATTCACTGTTCCCTTAATGATTGCAAGCTGTCAAGGCCCTGAGGCAGAGAAGCAGCTTCAAACCATGATGCTCTTTCCACCATGGTTCACAGTTGGGATGAGGTTTTGGTAGTGGTGTGCAGTGCCCTTTTTCCTCCAAACATAGAGGAAATCTGTGCATTTCTGCCAAAAAGTTAAACTTCTGTCTGATCTGTCCACAGAACATTGTCCGAGAAGCACTTTGGAACACCCAGATGGTCATTTGCAAACTTGAGACATGCAGCAGTTTTGTGGAGAACAATGTTTTCCTCTGTGGTATCCTTCCATTCTTGTTCAGTGTTTTTCTTATAGTGGACACATGATCAGACTTCAGCAAGTTCTATTGACTTCTGCAGATCTTTTGCTGTTACCCTTCGGTTCTTTCTCACCTCCTTCAGCATCACACATTGTGCTCTTGGTGTGATCCTTGCAGGATGCCCACTCCTAGGGATAGTAGCAATAGTACTGAATTTCCTCCATTTATAGAGGACTGATGGATACTCAGGTCTTCAGAAGTGCTTCTGTAGCCTTTTCCAGCTTGATGCATCTTTACAATTCTTCTAAGGTCCTCTGAAAGTTGTCTTGATCAAGGCATAGTGAACATAAACAGATCTTTCTTGAGAAGAGCAGGCTCTGTCAGTAACCAGATTGTGTTTTTTCATATTAATATATTTATATTTTTTAAAATTGTAGAAGGCGTTAGCCCAGAGGTTCACATACTTTTTTGAACTCAAGACTGTGATTGTTTAAATGGCGTACTCAGTATTGACAAGAAGTAGTACAATTGTTTGTATATTATTAGTTAAGGGAGATTGTGTTTATCTATTATTGTGACTTAGATGAAGACAAGACCTCATTTTATGAGTAATTAATGCAGAATACCAGGTAATTGCAAAGGGTTCACAAGCTCTTCTTGCAACTGTATTACAACTACAACTCAATAAATATACATATGCTTTTGATAAGTTAACCAAGTTTGGTTCATCACCAATTCAAAACTTTTTAAGTCCTTGTATAGAAAATAGTCTGGAAAATTATTCAAAAGCTTTACTGCCCAAAATGAAAACAAACAGGAACTGTTTATCTAAATCTATGTTAAACCTCAAATGTTCTATTTAAAAACACAGCATTTGCAAATGCTTATATAATTTTGGTGTATTATCACATTAAAGTTGCAATAAGGGAAACCAAATAACAACTATTAGAGTTCTGAATCCCCTTCTATTTCATCTACACCTCCAGGTAAATTGGAGAATTGGGTTTGATGTCCAAATAAAACCACATTCTATGATTTTGATTTACATTCACTGTTAAAAATTGAAACACAAAATTAGAAGAATTCTTCAATACAGCAGCATTACAATTTACCTTTATTTTTGCAACATTGCAGTCAGTATCATTCAGTATGGAATTTAGCTGTGTGTCCCAGTTCATGTTTCTGTATAGTAGGAGTGTAAACATAGGCAATGTCAATAGCAACCTCAAATAAATAACACGGCTGCATAATTTATTTCTCCTTTTGGCAAGTTGTTGTTGCCAAAATGGTGGTATGGACAATGTCTGGTAAATTCTGAACAATAAAAGGATTTGTTATTGCAACTAAATTGTTAAATGTGTTTCCCACATTATTCAAATGTTAATTTCTCAAAACAAAAATTTGCATTTATAGCAACCCTGATGCAGTCTGTTGCTGATCCCATCACTCCCATTAAGCCCATGTAAGCATCTTCCATCACTGAACATAACGGCCTGTGATCCAACTCCACTTATGCACATTTTCCCTATATCCCTAGGAATTGATGGAAAGACTAAGTAAAAGAGGTAGGGAGAGAGAAGTAAAGCTTAGGATGCAAAATCCATCACTCAGGTTTATTTTTTTCTTTTATTTATTTACTGACAGTGTCAGCATGGTTGACGTTTATTGCCCAAAGGAACTAGGTAAGAGAAGGGAATGCCACTCATCTTGCAGTGAAAGGAGTTCTAAAAGGCATGTGAGTCATGAGCTATAGGGTTGGAGAAGGTTAGAGACAGGGATGAGAAATTTACGTGGACACTTGGGAAACCAGAACTATATAGTCAGAAAACATACAGAATGTCTAATACAGATGTGAATACAGGGAGCAGAGTTTTGGAAGAACAGGAGGGGTGCAGATAAGATCACTTGGAACACTTGAATGTGGAACAGCAGCGTGGTTTGGACAGGTAATATTATTGAGTTACATTTAGGCAACCTTTTTTGGTTATGAGGATTCAGCAGCTATTTGAGTAAAATGCAACACTGAATTTGTAAAATCTGGGAAGAGAATTTCAAAGACTCACTTACCCTCTAAATGAGGAAATTATTTTTTATCTTTCCAATCACAAAAGTCCTAATTCTTATTTGGAGATAGGAGAAACATCACATGTTACACTCCATAAAAACTTTGTCTAAATGAGATCAGCTCTCATTCTTCTAAGTTTTAGCAAATACTAAAGATTAAGCAAAAAGACACTGCCAACCCCAATGACAATAATATCCTTCAGATAACCACAGCATCTCCTCATATTGACTGTAGACCAGATGTATGTTGCCTAGTACTAACAATCTGGTACTAGCTAAATGCATCTATTTTTCAAAACCATCCCCTGTTGCCAACATGTCTTTATGCCAGAGCTTAGTCACCACAAAACATTGAAGATTGTGGGGTTAGCTCCTGTCATTAAGCTCCTGCAAATCATCAACTTCTCCTTGGTAAATTATTTTTGATGGATAAAACCACAAAACTTACTAAAATGATCTGTCAACAGCACACACCTTCCACAGTTCACAATTTCTAAACTTTACTTTACTCTCCCTACCCATTAATGAAACTCTATTCTGTGTTTTCATCATTTCCAATTATATTCTTCTAAATTTAAGACAACAAAGACCTAACCCTAAGAGAGTTGGCCAGGAAATGCATAGATGGATATGGACCCAAAAAGGATTAACAATGACAGGAGACAAGAAACACAGTCTGTATGGATGAGGTGGACTAAAAGGGCCTATTACTGTGTTGTACAATATCTTTAGTGCTGTTTTTGATGGCCAATTATCTCTGATCTATAAGTAACCATTCATTCTAAGTTAAGCTTTCTACAGCACTTCTCAAAGCCAGTCTGACACTTTTGGCATCTCTCTCTGCACTCCAAAGCTCTGAATTTAAAGAACACTACAGAGGTACAAGTAAAAAGATAGTTGGGAGGTTTAATGTACAGATTAGCATCATGCATTACTTAAAACTGCAAATTCTCAATACGAATTAGGAAACTGAAAGGATCAAAAACAATGGATCAGTATTGAAATGGATGAAATTAAGTTCTAATGGTAGATATGCATTAAGTGGTTTGACAGCATTGAGACGATAGATTCAATAGTTCCTTCTGTAGTTACCGATTTCTATCATTCCCCGAGCAACGAACATATCGTTATATTGCAGTTCCAGTATCAACGCATAATCGTGAAACTTCCCTCAAATTTGCAAATTATGTTACAACAGACTTGGCGGTGGACTGATAATGGTTAGGGGAATGTGAGGAAGAGAGACAAGAAATTATCATTGGAAACGCAATGGCAGTATTTTAAGTTTTAGGAAAGGGCCAATATAACAATAGAAGGGCCATCAGTGGAGTCTTTACAGAAGGATGAAGCACAGTTAGTAAGGAAAATGTAAACAAGAGTCGGGCCAAGAACTTTCTTTGGGGCAGTATAGGATAGAAGGGAAGGATTATAAACGTTAATGAAAAACCTGAACCTCCACTGGCATCCATGACCCCCATTTTACCGGCTGTCCGTCGTATTTGACGAGACACTGAGGGGGATTTTGGCAACTCGACCACTCTCCAGTGCCAGGAAGCTCAAAACAACCCCGACGAGCTGCTGCGAAATCTCCCAACGTTGTCTATCTTCTCAAACAGAAGCCGTTGGAGGCAACGCTACTTACATCTTCAGAAAAGGCCACTGAAATGTTACGACAGTTACTCACCACCACAGCTTCACCCAGTTTAAACTTGCGTCGCTTAAATTGACATCGCCGCACGCAACGAAGGGTGTTCTGGGAAGTGTAGTTTCAGTCGCTCGTTTTCCATGTGTACCGGATGTGGCGTCACGGGGGTGTGTGGTCATGTCGGCTTCAATGCAGCGCCGGTTGGATGAACTGCTGAGTCCATATGGTTTTCAGTGCAATCCTTTCAGGGTGAGTACGTCTTTATGACATGAGCTGTTGAAGGATTGACTTCTGAGGTTCAAGGAAGGCTTGAGTTCCGGGGCTTACACATGAGGTTGTTGCAGGTGGTTGGGTTGCTGGCATGTGTTCTTCTTGGCTGAGATACCGTATTCTGTATTTCCCTGCTCTTTCTTTCGTAACTTTCATTCTTTACCGTCCACAGCAAAATACTACGTTTTTGCGAAGAGTCTTTGAGAAGTCATTGGCGGTGTTTTCTTTGAACTCTTCTCGTGTGAGAAGTTGAAAGATGATTTTCCTTAAGGATTCAAAACCGGTGTAGCTGTCGGAAACAAAGGGTGTGTGACTCATGGTATTCTACAAGGATAATGCTGGGATTGCTGATATAACTTCTATTACATCATGTATTGCATTGTGCTGCTGCTAAATTAACAAATGACAGGACACACGCTGGTGATAATAAACCTGATCTGATTCTTAGGAGTATTGATGCATAGAGGGATCTTGGGGTGATGTCTTATTGAAAGTGGCAATACAAGTCTATAGGATGGTAAAGAAAGTGTATAGTCTACTTGCCTTCATAGTAAGAGTGTTGTACATAAACATTTTAAATCCATATTGTAGTTGTATAAAACCTTGGATAGGCTACATTTAAAATATTGTGTGCCTCAATATAGGAATAATTTGGTAGTTCCAGAGAGAGCGTACTTTGATATTTCCTGGATTATTTTCTTGGGAGCAATGGAGAAGGCTAAGAGGTGACCTGATCAAAGCATATAAAATAATGAAAGGCAAGATAGTCAATCTTTTTCTTCCTAGAATGGAAGTGTCAAATACTAAAGAACATTTTGGTGTGTGTGTGGGGGGGGGGAAAGAGTTTATAGCAGGGGGTCCCAACCTGGTGACCATGGACTCCATGCTTAATGATATTGGCCCATGGCATAAAGGTTGGGAACCCCTGGTTTAATGACATTTGAGGATTTTGATTTTTGCGCAGAGAGGAATGTCGATGTTTGGAGCATGCTGAAAGCAGAAATGATAGCAATGTTTAACAGCCATTTAGATCTGCACGTGAATAGGGTATTGCAAGGTACACGGGTAGGAAATATTTTGAGGGATGTAGCTCAAATGTTGGCAAATAGGATGAGCTTAAATGGGCATCTTGGTTGGCATGGATGAGCTGGACTATTGGGGAATGTTCACGCTCAGGTGTGAGCATGCACTTTTGCTACGAGCACTCAAAGGAATTTAAACTGCACACCAACTCTACCTCATTGGTGTGTTAAGTGTATTTCATGATTATACACAATCACATTTCCTTTTCCAGTTTCTGATGTGGACAGTGTTGACAAGGTGGAGTTTGCAATGATTTGTCTGCAAATTTTAGAACTGGCTTAATTACATTTTTTTTGGGAGAAAAATAATTCAGTGTGCACCTATTGTTGTCACTGCACAAAATTGCACAGCAGAAGATTTTTGTGCACGCTGGTCGTTACAAATTGGAGGGAACATTGCTAAGGGGCCTGTTTCTGTGGTGTATAACTACAACTCTTTAACAGACAATGAACTGATGGATATAGATCACATGCAGGCAGGTGCACAGTTTAAATCAGCATCATGGTCAGCACTGAGTCGAAGAACACAGCAACAGGTTCTAAGAGTCTCGATGTTGGAGATGTTGGCCGGGGTGTGAACACTGATGCTGGGTTGCCAATCCTGTTAATCCACTTAGAGAATTTTGCAAGGTGCTAATATCTCAGCTGGGCTTGAGGAGCTGACTGTGTCTCTGTGTTTCTGACGTCTGCAGCAGCTTGAAAATCACTTCTGGTCATTGAGCTTAGAGTGGGTGTGGAGGTTTGTTTTTGAATATGTCTTTCTTCAATCTGCAGACTGTTTTAGCTCACTGGATGCTCCCTTTGCTAATAGGTAGCTTCCAAAATATAGAAAGAAATCCACATTTTCGAGCATCTCATTGTGGATCTTCATTACTTTGGATGGCAGAAGCAGATTTGTGGAGGACTTTTAGAAGGCTAGTGAAAGCCCACCTGTTTGTGCAGTTACATAAAGCAATCACTGATGACATGAACCTTGACTACTGTATATGTATGCATGAATCATCTGCATACTCTATCAGTGACAGAGGTTTGATGATCTTGGTTCTGGAGCAGAGATATCAAAGCTTGAATAGTTTCATGTTGGTCCCGCAGATTAATTCTTTTTCAGCAAGGAGATACCTGCATACCTCTTAAATTCAGATGCTTTTGCATTGCAAAATATAATCGTACCTCCATCAGATGCAAAGGATTTTAGTGCTGGAATTCCCTCCCAATACTTCTCTGCCTCTTTTTAAAAATATTTTAAAGTCTTTCTTTCTTAGCCTTTTCTCCTATTGTTATGTGATTTAGAACTAGTTTTCCCCGTGTGTTAATGGATTATTGTTGGCTAAATTGGTATGTGGGTAAATCTGTTGGGAGAAATGCTAAGTGGCTGTATATGTGACAGACAGATTGCACGTGATTTGCACTGGATTGGAATGGTTTACATTGGTATGGAAGGCACAAGCATCCTGACTGTTGTTCACTGGGGATATTGCAACTATACTCTGGTAATTCTCCCTGTAAAGCTCCAGGCCGCTTCAATACCCCACCACTGCATTATGAACCTCCGCCCTACTAGACCTGATGCAGGAGTGGCGACAGTATTTAGTTCAATCTATGAAAGCAGCGATGAAGGACAAAGATAGGTTGGGTAACTTGTACACAATTTTCTTACTATCGTTTGTTTAATTGAAATGTAATTAATTTAGACACTAAGGTTTCTAACAGCATGTTGACTGAGAGTTAGTTTTTAAGTGCTTTGTTTGTTTTGGCAAGGCTTATTCTGTTCTTACTACATGATGGTATTTGTGTTTAGGCCTTTGCTAATGAAACTGGAGCCAACTTTATCAAGGGCCATTGTAAACGTGAAGTCTACAGAGCAAGTGACCATGTGATTTGTACATTATATTGTGGGGAGGGTTTGGGTCGTGCATGCATCATGTTAGCAACTAACCGGAAGATCTGAGATTTGTTTTAATATTTTGTAGCTGTTTGAATTGGTTCCCCATTATGTTCTGATTGTTTTGTTTTCCTTTAACAGGTTTGTTGGTATAATGCTGTGGTACAGCCTCACTTTCACCTGCAGTACCCAGATGACACTTTGGCCTTTGTTATTCTCAGCACGCCCCAGATGTTTGAGAAAGCCTTCAAACCCTTCCTTGCAATCATGAAGTTACCAGGTGTCCGGGATCCTATTGATGAATGTGTTGCCCATTATTTCTCTCTCGTGAGGAAAGTAAAGAAACTCTGCTTTTTTTTCTAACTAAACTTGGGATTCTGAACAAACTGATTTATAAATCATTTATAACGGATACTACCACGAACTATTGATTGCCTGAGCTTAAAGGAAAATTAAATAATCTAATTTTAATTATGTGTTTAATTTAATGATGTAATTCATTGTTTTGTTTAAATGTAAAATTAACAATTGATATTTTTAACTGAAATGCCTTTCTCTGAGTGTTTTGCTCCATGTAACTACTTGTCTATAAAATTGCTCATGTGCTGGGGAAATGAGAGCATTGGATGTTTTTCTGAAGGTGGTGCTGGAAGAAGTACTAAAAATTAATTTGGGTAAATAGATTTTATTGAATTTCTTGGGAGAAGAATGAAACTAGCCATTTTATGGAATCTTAAATTAAGCCAAATAACTTGAAGGGCAAATGACAGGAAATGAATAAAGCTGACTTCTGAATAGGGACTTGCAAAGCTGGATCAAGATTATAGGGGGTGATAGCTTTGGAGTTGTTTAAGTTCAGGAATTCTAATTTTAAATCTGTGAAATGGATTTTTGAGGGTTGAGTTGGGAGAGTGAAGCAGGGAATAGTTGAACCAGCACACATTCAGTCGGCACCTTAGATTAGATTGTGAGGACACTCAGTCCTCGTTTATTGTCATTTAGTAATGCATGCATTAAGAAATGATACAATGTTCCTCCAGTATGATATTACAGAAACACAAGGCAGACCAAGACTAACTGACAAAAACCACATAATTATAACATATAGTTACAACAGTGCAAGCAATACCGTAATTTGATAAAGAGCAGACCATGGGCATGGTTAAAAAAAAGTCTGAAAGTCCCCGATAGGCCATCATCTCACGCAGACGGTAAAAGGAAGGAAAACTCTTCCTGCCATGAACCTCCAGCGCCGCAACCTTGCGGATACAGCACCCTGGAAGCGCCCAACCACAGCCAACTCTGAGTCCGTCCGAAAACTTCGAGCCTCCGACCAGCCCTCCAACACCGAGCACCATCTCTGCTGAGCACTTCGACCCCGTCCCCGGCCACCAAGCAACAGGCAAAGCCAAGGATTCGGGGCCTTCCTCTCCGGAGATTTTTCGATTGCATAGTGGCAGCGGCAGCGAAACAGGCATTTCAGAAATTTCACCAGATGTGCCTCTGTGCTTCTCACATCCGTCTCCATCAAATCAGGATTGTACACGGCATCCTATTTGACAGATAAGATAATCATCCCGGAGTGACCGCTGCGCGCTGTGTCGCGCTGCCATCTTTTCCTCGTGCAGAATTAGATATGAGCGAGAATTGTATTTGAGCTGAAGTTGATGGAAAAGAAACAGTTAATTGGTGGAATATTTCAGTCCAGATGTGACAAAAATGAATCAAAATCAGGGTTGGATGATATGGAAATGGAAGTACATTGATTATTTTGCCAGGGTTGAAACTGCAGGTCTTCTCTAGTCCTAATAGGATTCTATTCTACTAAAAAATGCCTGAACCAGGACTACCAGTCTCCCAAATGTTCACTTCAAAGTATTGGCTATACATAAGTTGATGTTTGTAATTTGGGGAGTATCTGTCACCTGATATATGAAAGATATTGGTGTTTATCAGAAATTGATTTCTGAAAGTTGGCTTGTGTTTTGATATTAGCAATAACTATACTTCAAAAATGTGATTGAAGATAGGATGGCAGTTTTTAGAGTGGAGGGTGTCGTCATAATAAAGAAGTGAACCTGACATTGGTGATCAGAAAGAAGGCATGTTTTATCAGGAACTGAAAGGAGATGAGTTGGGGACAAGTTGGCCTTAGAAAGGGTGTGTAGAGATGGTTAAGATGAGTGATGGTTTGATTTCATGGACAATGGCAAAAAGCAGCAGAGTCAACTATGATTAAAATAAAGATTGATTGGTGGGGTACAATACAAATCTCCATTGTTATAAAATATTAAGTACTTAGAGTCATAGAACACAAACAGGCCCTTTCATCCATCTAGTCTGTGCCAGCCTGGTTTTTTGCATAGTTCCACCTACCTGCACACAGATCTTAGGCCTCCATACCATTTATCCAAAAGTCTTGGGCACACATCTGTAGCTGGGGTACTGTACTGTACCTATCCAAGCTTCTCTTAAAATGACTACTTCTCTATTCAGTTAAGGTGACAGATTTGTTCCATGTTCAGTACCCCTTTACCTTTTGTGTGTCTCTCTCTCTCTCTCTCTCTCTCTCTCTCTCTCTCTCTCTCTCGCTATATATATATATATATATATATATATATATATATGTATGTGTGTGTGTGTGTATGTATGTATGTGTGTGTGTGTATAGTAATAAATGCCAATTATCTGGCACGAAGAAAATAATGTTTTCTTATTTACTTGCTTTAGAATTTTCCTGAGCAGAAGATTGTAACTATCCATGACTTTGAACTGCTTCCTAATCGAAGGCCTAAGGTTCTAGTACAGTCAGCTGCGCATGTGGCTGGAGCAGCCTATTATTACCAAATGAAGGATGTGCAGCAAAACCCCTGGGGAGAAAAAGTAAGAATAAAATAAACAACTGCCTTCTGCTAATTGAATTTTGAATTGCTACATTTTAAATGTTCTAATCAAAATGCAGCTTTTATAACCTTTGCCTCATGCACTAATTTATCAGTGAACCAAATTCAGATTTCTTGTAATTCTGCATCCTTTAAGACATCTATTCTCACTTCTCCTATATTCTTCTTTACAAACTCACTCATTGTCATAGAGTAATACAGCAAGGGAACAATCCCCTCAGCCCAACTGGTCCAAGCAGACCATAGCACCATAGTCCCAGTTACCTGTGTTCAGCTCATTACCTCCTAAACCTTCCCCTCTACGTATCTATCCAAATTCCTCTTAAATGTTGCATTCACTCTAGGTACTCATGAGGCCCTCCATTGGTCTGTGTTGACCATGGAAGTTGCGTCCCAGCTGTCTGCGTGATATGCAAGCCAGGGCAGTACAATACAGAGAGCAAGCTATTGCTCTCCTCACAGCTGATAAATCCAAAGGAACAGCACAGACCAATAAAGTGGGCACCAGCAGCATCACAGGAGTTGCCAGTAAGCATTGAACTCAACGTAGGACTGTGGATTTTTTCCTTGGGTTTACTCCCAAAGCCTTCCCTGTGAGGGTGGGTATAGCTGCAAGGCATCAGATATTTGAGATCAGAGTTTTCCTTTTCCTAGATGAGCTGCCAACTATGACTGACTAGCCTCATCTACCGAACATTTAATATGTAGTGGGACCTTATCCCACCATCTCACCACCCCCCCCCCCCCCCACCCGGCTATAACAAACTTAAGATACTCACTACCTTCTGTGTGTAAAGGATTTACCTCATAGGTCTCTTAAATCTCTCCCCTTTTTAATTTCTATCTGTGCGCTCTAGTTTTGGATTACGCACCCCTGGATAACAGACTGTGACCATCCGCCTTATCTTTATCATTCATGATTTTATAAATTTCTGAGGTCGACTCTCATTCTTCTATGTTCCAGGGAATGTCAAAAGATCTAGTATGTCCTACCTAGTCCAGGCAAAATTCTCAATTATCTTCTTCATCTTAGCTTGACTATGCCTTTTCTGTAACCAGTAATAATCCCAATGTGGTCTCACCAATGAATGACATTCACTGCCCTACTTTCCTCTATTCCCTTTGTTATCTCTGGAAAAAACTCCAAAGGATTAATCAGACATGATTTCCCATGCACAAAACTATGGTATTTCTGATGAGGCTTTGATAACCCTTGATCTCGTGTCTCAGAATTCCCTCCAGTAACTTCACTACAACAGAAGCCAGGCTCACCAGTTTGTGGTGCCCTGGATTGTCTTTGCTGTCCTTCTTGAACAATGGAATATTAGCCACCCTCTAGGCTTCTGGTACTTCACCAGTGGATAATGGGAAAAAAAAATATCTCTACAAGGGCAATTTCTTCCCTGAACTCCCATAAGATCTGGAGGTGCATTTGGTCAGGTCTTGAGGATTTGTTCACCTTAATTTGCTTCAAGGTTACAGAAATCTTCTTCCTCATATGATCCAAGACCTTCACTTCTTTGGCATTCATTATATTTACCTTATTAAACCTCAAGGAGAAATGTACATTAAAAATCTTGGCTCCACACATGATAATCAAAGAGGATCTAGTCTTTCCATAGTCACCTTTGCTGTTCATATAACTGAAGTACTTATTGGGATTATCTGTAACCCTGACTGCCAAATCCAATTCACTGGACCCAAATTGCCACTTCAGTTGCTCCTGACTTGTTCCCTAAGAGAAGGTCCAGTATCGCTCCCTCCTGAGTAGGCTCTTCTGTATATTGTGTGAGGAAACTGTCTTGGATTCATCGCACAAATTTCACCCCAACCAGGCCTTTTACCCTCTGAGTGAGCCAGTCCATAATGGGACATTAAATCTGTGAGCAAGCAAATTTCATGGTTGCATAATTTATATATTCTTTGATAATAAGCGTACTTGAAAAATTGATATTTTTCTCTTGCACAACTCTTCTATTATCATAACTGCATGAAATTTCTGGACACATCAATATAAGGAGCAAAACTTGAAGGTTTTGGGAGGAAAGTAGGGGGGGATATCAGAAGTAGGCTTTTTTACATAGTAAGTGTATGGAACGTGCTGTAAGGGGTGGTGATAGAGGCAGATACATTAGGGACATTTAAGAGACTTAAATAGGCACATGGCAGAAAGAAAAATTGAGGGCATTATGGTAGGAAAGGGTTAAACTGACCTTGGAGTAGTTCAAAAGGTTGACAGAACATCACAGTCCAAAGGGCTTGTAAGCTGCTGTACTTATTATATGTTCTGTCTGTTCCTCAAGTTTCAGCTAATTATTGTGGGTCCATAAAATAGTCCTTCCAGAATGACTATCTCTTTCTTAATTCTAAGTTCTACCCAAATGGCCTCAGATGATTCCTCAAGAGTAACCTAAGCACTGAAACACTTTATCAAAAAGCAACAGTCCCTTCATGCCTACCTGTTCCCCTATCACACAAAATATCAGTATCCCAGAATTTTGAATTGCCAGTCCTGCCATTCTCTCAGCCACATTTTGCTTATGGCCACAATATCCCAATCCCTAGAGGCAATCCATGCCCACAGTTCTTTCACTTTCCCTGTTACACTACATGTATTGAAGTAGATGCAGTTTAAAGCAGAAGTCCCATCTGCCCTTTTACTGTAAACATGGCTATTCTAATTTCCAGGTTTTAATGCTGTCTTTTCACTGACTTTGCTCTTGAGGCTCATGCCCCTGCCAGTCTAGTTTAAACTATTCCTGGTAGCAAAAGGAAATTTCCCCACTGGAATGTTGGTACTCCTCTAATTCAAATACAATCTGTCCAAGTATAGGTCGCTTCACTCATGAAGATAAAAAGTCTGCACATTCTTTGTCAAATGTGACTGAAAGTTTTTGGGTCTTTGTGTTTACAGGTATTTTCCCTTTGTATTCTTTAAATGCAATTTAGTCTTGATTAATGTCTTGTGGAATTGATGGAAAAAAATGTACACATTATTCTAAAGATCCTGCGAAACATTTTAAACAAAACAGTGGAAGGAGAAATACAGGCAAACAATTAATTGTGCTTATTAAATAGGCTTCTAGCTATTTGACCATTCTTTATCCCTTAAATAACATTAAAACAAAATATGTTACATTATTTTTTAAAGATTTTTGTTTTGATTGTCTTGTTACATTACAATGGTGACATGACTAAATTAGCTGTCCACTGCGAGACAATGTGAGATTGTAAAATCAAGTTTTTCTTCTTCATGACAAAGTAACTTGCATAAATATCACAAAAGGTGTATCATAGTAATTAACTGAGTTACTTAATGATACATATGTCCTAGCCTGACAATTTCTTATGAAATCGTAAGATTTAAAATTGTTTAGATTATCCAACATAGCCTGTACTTAGTAACAAAAACCCCACCTAACCATAATATGTTCTTTGTGAAACTGCAAAATAGCTTGCTTATGATGTGCAGGGTTTAAACTTAAACTTGTGATGTCTTGTACATGTTAACTTTTGATCCTAGCAATGAGGGAAACTTTTGTTGACTATCTGCTTAGAATTATGCTTGATGTTACAGAAACATTTTATAGTTAGCAGGGCAATATCTGGAGAAGCCAACCCTTAAACTGGAAGAGCGCTATGGTGGCACAACATGTGAGGTTGGACATGTAACACAAAGTAGAAGAAAATACTTCTGTGCCTACATCTCAATTATTCCATTTTGTGAAGAAATGCCAATTATAGACAAGTTATGTCCTAATAAGAAATAACTAAGTGTAATATTGTTGAAATATTGAACCACTCCAATAAGTATTTCTTAGTTATCTTTCAATTAGCTTAGAGGTTTAAATCTGATGAGATCAGGGCACTAATCAATGCATGCCATCCTTTTAACAAATACTTATCTTTTCCTGATAGAAAATATACGGGGTCTGCATTCATCCACGCTACGGAGGCTGGTTTGCAATACGAGGAGTCCTGATATTTCCAGATGTCCAGGACCCATCCCTGGAGCAAACGTTGCCTGTGGACTGTGTTTCAACGGAAGAAAAAAAGATTGAATTGCTTAATAGGTTTAATTTTCACTGGCAGGACTGGACCTACAGAGATATCATTGATGTAGAGGAAAGGTACTCCGAAGAACAAAGGCAGTACTTTGCTACACTACCTGCTGAAAGATTTAAACTGCTTAGACAGAAAAGTGATTGTTAATGAGTTCTAGAGGAAAGTCAGATAATAGAAAGCATGTAAATCTTACATAGAGTACAAAGAAAGAATATCTGTGAAAACTTGAAGCAATACTACATACCAAGAATTTGCTTTCACACTATTAGTTGTACAAATGTGATGATCAATCAGGATGTCTAGAAGGGTTTGGGTAGAATGAACCAAATCCGTTTATTAAGATTTAATGAGTAAAAAAATGCAGCTGGCTGCAGATGGAGAGATGGCCCGAGTCAGAAATTTGATATGTGCTTGAGAATGACTGTCTAGAAAAGGTTAAAGGTTGGGTGAGTCTGGTGTTGGAGGAAATTGCATGTACTTTCAATTTAATTCATTGTCAAACTATTGGCTGAGGACAAGGTGAAGGGAATCAAAAAGTGGCTGTCAAAATTTTTGAAAGAGATAAAAGACATAAAATAGAAATCAGGAGGTGAGTGTTTAGGTAACTAAGGCTAACTTGAAAGCTGAAAGTCAGGAATATGGCTGATGAGGGAAATATAGCATTAAAGTAGAAAATACTAGCAACATGCAAATCAGGTTGTGGCTGTGAGGAGAGGAACAGAAGTGACCTTTCAGATTGAAAAATAGTTTTTAAGACATATTCTTTGTGAATTATTTTATAAGGGAATAAAGTGGGTTTATTTTTATGGAGGATGTATTATGTATTCATCCTGTGTTTTAATGTATTAATCTATGCTATAAAATATAATATTTTAAAATGCTTTTTTTCTTTATGATGTTACGAACCCCGTAACTGGGTCACTTACCAGCAAAGATAGAGAGGTCCGTTGAAGTCTGATGGTACTATTTTTAACAGTATTTATTGATAAAGATGCACAAAAATAAAATCAATGCAAACATACAGATAATATACGTCGTCAATACTAAATCTAAACTCGCGGTTATAATAATAATCAATAAGAAATAGCTCTATCGTTGTCTAGGGGATAATGTATTGTCCGATGGAAATATAAAAGTCACTGTTCGTTCGTTTTGGTTTGAGAGAAAGATGGGTTTAAAACTTGCCCCAGTCCTTTTATGATGTCAATCCTTCGAGTCGTTGGGAGTTGGTTTCCCCGTTGTTAGCTAAAAACCGTTTTTCCGTGGTAAAGGGCACCAGTTCCGGGCAAATGGAACCGAACGCACGTGGCCTCCCCACTGGCTTCCACTATTACAGGATCGCTAGCGTTTCTTCTGGTGCGTCTAAGGGGGCTGTTCCCATAGACCCTCTTTTATCCTGACTCACAGGGTCTCAGATGCCAATCAGGTTGGGGTGAGGCAATCCCTCCCTCAACCAGCCCACTTTGCCAGAGGGCTTCCACATAGCACAGTATTGCAATACACAAGTTCGTCTCCAAGAGACGATGGCCGTTTCCCGTAGCTTTATATCGCCGGGGGAACAAGACATTCCGCACGCCTCTCTCTCATTTCCTGGGTCTCCTGACCCAAATCAATAGTGATCTTGCGATTCTCACAAAGGAGGAGGCTACCCCGCACCCTTCGGCCCCTCAGAGCTGTGGTACATTCATAACAATGATTATACTATTTAATTTGGACATCTATTTCTCAGTTAAGGAAACAAGTAGAGCGTGCAAAGAAAATATGAAAGCTGATAGTTTGAGTAATTTTTGGTGACTTTGTTAACAAAAAGTGAAATCTGTTTATATTCGGGATTGCTTTTCAAGGATGTTCATTCAAAACAGTAATTGGAAGTAATAACACAAAATAAGCCCTGACATAGTAACAGGACAGTCAACCTACTTAATCCTTGTCAGCTTTTACCATTCCTGACCTTGTATTTATTTATAGAATCTCATTTTTGAGCATCTCTGGTGAGATATTTATAATGCATTTCTTTTGCTTTTGAGAAGCCTGTGGTGAACGGCCTACGTGAACTATAGCAGTCACAGTGTCAGTAGACAGTATCACTGGCTCTAAAATCTGATAATGAATTAATTTCAAAGCCAGGATGATGTGATTTAAATTAAATCTGTATGTCTGGTAGAGCTGGCAAGAGTCATTAAGATAGCCTAGATGAGTAAATGTAGTTTATTTTCAGGACATGTATGCCACATTCACAGTGCTGATGGTGATGAGATGAGGTTAATACTTACACCTACTTTACCCTAGACAATATCAGCGGGACCTTGATAGAATGCAAAACTGGGCTGAGAAGTGACGGATAGAGTTCAACCCAGATAAGTGTGAAGTGGTTCATTTTGGTAGGTCAAATATAATGGCACAATATATTATTAATGGTAAGACTCTTGACAGTGTAGAGGATCAGAGGGGTCTTGGGGTCTGAGTCCATAGGCCGCTCAAAGCAGCTGCGCAGGTTGACTGTGGTTAAGGCGGCATATGGTGTGTTGGCCTTCATCAACCATGGAATTGAACTTAGGAGCCAAGAGATAATGTTGCAGTTATATAGGACCCTAGTCAGACCCCACTTGGAGTAATGTGCTCAGTTCTGGTCACTTCACTACAGGAAGCAAGTGGAAACCATAGAAAGGATGCAGAGGAGATTTACAAGGATGTTGCCTGGATTGGGGAGCATGCCTTATGAAAACAGGGTGAGTAAACTCGGCCTTTTCTCCTTGGAGTGACGGAGGATGAGAGGTGACCTGATAGAGGTGTGTAAGATGATGAGAGGCAGTGATCATGTGGATAGTCAGAAGCTTTATCCCAGGGCTGAAATGGTTGCCAATTGAGGGCACAGGTATAAGGTGCTTGGTAGTAGGTACAGAGGAGATGTCTGGGATAAGTTTTTTACGCAGAGAGTGATGAGTGCATGGAATGGGCTTCCGGCAACTGTGGTGGAGGCAGATACTATAGGGTCTTTTAACAGACTTTTGGATAGGTACATGGAGCTTAAAAAAGAGGGCTATGGATAACCCTAGTAATTTCTAAGGTAGGGACATGTTCAGCACAACTTGGCAGCCAAAGGGCCTGTAATGTGCTGTAGGTTTTCTATGTTTCTAATATCAACCATGTTGACTGTAGTAGAAAGAGCAGTCATCTAATGAAGACTGACAACAAAGAAGTGAAAATCGTATCCATTTATCACCTGGAATGTACATCACCAGTAACTTGTTCTGGTCTAAACCTGTAAACCACAGCCAAGAAAGCTCACCAACACCTCTATTTCCTCAGGAGGCTGAGGAAATTTGGCCCTCATTGATCCTAACCAATTTTTATCAATGCACCACAGAAGATAGAAGACGTTCTGTTCAGATGCATAATGGCTTGGTATGGTAACTGACCCAAAACAGCATCAGCAGTCCATTTCCCTTGATGGGCACTGCCCGATCTACTGAGTTCCTCCAGCTTTTTGTGCCTTGCTCCAGATCTCTCAGCCTCTTGAGTCTGCTCTGTCATTCAATAACTTGATTGTTACTTCATTATGAATACTTATGGACTCACTATAAATCCCCTCCTTCTCCCTCCCCCCCCCCCCACCCCGCTTATCAAGAATTACCTCAAAGAAAGTTCTGCTGCCACCAGCCTTTGAAAATGAGAGTTTAAAAATGTTACAATCTGCTGAGGGTCACACTAAAACACTAAATCTCAATCTTAAGTGGATGAGCTCTTGTCTTAACTCCCTTATTATTATTATAACTTTATATAGCATCTTTCTTAAAGCACCTTGACACAGACTCAGTGTTTCACATAGATTGTAAAGGTAAATCAATATCATCATAAAAATGAGAAAAATTTAAAAATTGAAGACAAACATTATATAGTATAAAATGTAATCAAATATACCAAATTACAGTGCCTTGTAAAAGTACTCTACAGGGATTAAGTAGTCCTCTAAGGAAGCCAAATTTAAAAAAAAGGTTTTAGAAGTGTTTTGAAATATTCCACGGTACTAGCCTGGTATGTATTTGTGTCACATGGAGTTGCTTCACTTGTTGAGTGTTCTGCATTATACATAGACTAATTTTAGACTTGAGTGTTCAAAATATTATTTGTTACTTGTATTGACATATTTTCAAATATTTCAGTTCATTGATTGAGATTTACCCCTTACCAGAACATGCCAATCCTGAACTCCAACCAACTGGTCTTTAAACAACTCCAAAATGCCACATGTAGATTTGTCTGACATCAGCTGCTCCTAATCAATGCTCCTTAATTCCTGTCTTACCCTGTTGTAATTTGCTCTCCCTCAATTTAGTATTAGATCCAATTTTATCCTTAATCATAACTATCTTGAAAGGTAATGAGTTCTCAAAAAGACCACCCACTATCAGGATCTGTCACCTAGTCTGACTCATTTTCCAAAATTAATTCAAGTGCGTTTTCTCCTCTAGTGGACTCTCCACACACTGTTTCAAGATCCCCTCTTGGATGCACAGAATAAATCCTGCCCCATCTAAACCTCTTGTATTAAGGAAGTTAATACTGGCCAAATTAAAGTCTCACTAATATAGCTCTGTTGTTTTTGCACCTTTCCATATGTAGTCAGGTTATGTTCCTCCACCTCACAATAGCTCTCAGGAGACTTCCGTCAGTGTAATTGCATCTTTCTTATTTAGGAGTTCAGTCTGAATTGCTTCTGTAAATGAGCCCTCCAGTGTGCTTCCTTATCATTCTCCCCTATCAATAATGCAACCCTCCTCTATCACATTATCGTATAATATGGAGTCCATCCTTGATCCTATATTTGGACATCACTTGAGTTGTCATTGACTCACTACAGATATCAAGCTTTTTACATTCATTATTGCTCTATAGATAATTGAGCAGAAAATCAGGCTTGGTAGAAATGTAGATATCAGGCATCATTTGTGCAGACAAATAATGTTTCAGGTCATTTGCTTTGTATTGTATCTGATAAGAGTAATTGAAGGAGCAGGGGAAAGTGGGTACAATGATTAAGGATTGAAAGGGAGGATCGTTCCAGGCAAAATTGTGATAATTGGAAAAATTAAACAAAACATGGGTCTAGAGGAATAGTAAAATAGTTACTCATTGCTTGCCTTCTGTAACTAAATAATAGCAGTACTGATGACTTGAAATGATTCAACTTAGTTTTGAATCTACAAGACGGTAAAGTGCTCAAACTAAAGATGAGGCTTTGTTTCTTGATCTGAAATGGAACCTTTTAATTCGTATTATACCAAGTCATTTATCAAATGTACTTTAATTTGAGGAGTTTAATTTTAATGTGGCTATTCTCCACAATTTACACCAAAAAGGAAAAGATGGGGTATATTGTCATCAGCACTTTATATCTAAACTGCTGGGGTAAACATTTGCTCAGACCATGTACAAACAATAGCTTTTCTGCAATGTAATGAACAGCCCATTGCTAAAAGTTAACATATATGAACATTTCAAAACTTTCAAACCCTAACTTGTTTGCACTCTTGATTTTCAATAAAGTTTGATTTTACAAACATACATGGGAACAGAAAGAATTATAATTTTGCCAGAAGTGCTGGAGAAATAGTTAAGTGGTCCTTGCCCATGCAATCACTGTTAGAGTATCAGCCTGCTGTATCATAGCAGTAAATAGGCTATAGACAAGTGTCATTCAACTACTACTCACTCTTAAGGGCATTGTAAGTTTATCTTTTTTTCTCTCTCAAAAACTGAAAGATTCTGATGTGGCGACCCATTTCCTGGCACATCCGAACCGGCTCACAATTAGATAGCCTACGGGGGTTTGCGAGCACAGAGCTTTGGAGCCTCTGCGCCACGGGGGGCAGGTTGAGTGAGGCTGAGGATTTCGAATAAAGTTTTTTCTTTCGACTGCAGTTACCGACTCCGTGTCGTAATTTTAGCGCTGCATGTAGCACACCGCTACAATTGGTGACCCCGACGGTCCAAACGATTTTTGGACCAGAAATGACCGACACCGCCTCTGTTCATGCGGTTTCGTTGAAACTGCCGGGTTTCTGGACACAGCGACCGAACCTATGGTTCCAGCTAGCAGAAGCCCAATTCCACGTTCGCCAGATCACCTCAGAAGACACCCGCTACTACTACGTGGTGAGCTCCCTCGACCAGGACACAGCGGCCCAGGTTGCGGAGTTCGTACAGTCGCCCCCGGCAGACGGCAAGTACATGGAATTCAAAGCCCTGCTCCTCAGGACTTACGGACTCTCACGGCGCAAGCGGGCTGCCCGTTTACTGCACCTGGATGGCTTGGGCGACAGACCTCCTTCGGCTTTAATGAATGAGATGTTGTCTCTGGCCGACGGACACACACCCTGCCTCATGTTTGAGCAGGCATTCCTGGAGCAGCTGCCCGAGGACATACGCTTGCTGCTGTCCGACGCGGATTTCAGTGACCTCCGGGAGGTGGCAGCCCGGGCGGACTTGCTGTGGAACATCAAAAAGGTGAGCGGGGCGTCCATCGCACAGATCTCCCAGCAGCAAACCAGTCCAGCCCCGGCCGCAGAGCCCGCCAACCCCCGGCCCAATGAACACTGGTGCTTCTACCACCAGCGGTGGGGTGCAGAAGCCCGCCGTTGTCGCCCGCCCTGCAAGTTCCCGGGAAATGCCAGGGCCAGCCGCCGCTGATGGCTACGGCGGCTGGCCATCGGGATAGCCTCCTGTATGTGTGGGACAGGTCGGGACACCGGTTTTTGGTCGACACTGGTGCCGAGATCAGCGTTTTACCTCCGACGAGTTACGACACCCGCAGCAGGGCAACGGGGCCCCCCCTGAGGGCCGTGAACGGCAGCACAGTAAGGACCTATGGCACCCGTCAGGTGCAGCTACAGTTCGGCTCCAGCCAGTTCACGTGGGACTTTACACTGGCCGCCGTAGCCCAACCGCTTCTGGGTGCGGATTTTTTGTGGGCTCACAGCCTACTGGTCGACCTGTCCAGGAAGAGACTGGTACACGCCGAGACCTTTCAGACGTTCTCCCTGGGTGCAGCCCAGTTGCCAGCCCCTCACCTCGGCTCCATCACGCTGTCCGACAACGACTTCACCAGGGTCCTGGCAGATTTCCCATCGGTTCTGGCACCGCAGTTCACAGCGGCCATGCCCCGACACAGCGTACAGCACCACATCCCGACCCAGGGACCACCCCTCCACGCCCGCGCTCGGCGGCTTCCCCCGGACAAGCTCCGACTGGCGAAGGAGGAGTTCCAGAGGATGGAGGAATTGGGGATCATCCAGCGGTCCGACAGCCCATGGGCCTCCCCCCTGCACATGGTGCCCAAAGCGACGGGAGGCTGGAGACCGTGCGGCGACTACCGCAGGCTGAACGAGGCTACCACACCAGACCGCTACCCTGTGCCGCACATTCAGGACTTTGCAGCAAACCTGCATGGCACACGGATCTTCTCCAAGGTAGACCTCGTCCGAGGGTACCATCAAATCCCGATGCATCCTGACGATGTCCCCAAAACGGCTCTCATCACCCCGTTTGGCCTTTTTGAGTTCCTCCGCATGCCGTTCGGTCTGAAGAATGCCGCACAGACGTTCCAGCGGTTAATGGACGCGGTGGGACGGGACCTGGACTTCGCGTTCATCTATTTGGATGACATCCTCATAGCCAGCAGCAGTTGTCAGAAGCATCTGTCCCACCTCCGTCAACTCTGCGCCCGACTGAGTGAGTACGGTCTTACAATCAACCCCGCCAAATGCCAGTTCGGACTCGATACCATTGACTTCCTGGGCCACAGGATTACTAAAGACGGGGCAACCCCTCTGCCCGCTAAGGTAGATGCGGTCCGCCACTTCCCCCGACCCACCACGATCAAAGGCCTTCAGGAATTCGTAGGTATGGTCAATTTCTACCACCGCTTCCTCCCTTCAGCTGCCTGGATCATGCGCCCCCTGTTCGCCCTGATGTCGGGTCCGAGCAAGGACATTACCTGGGACGAGGAGTCTGCCACCGCTTTCGTTCAAACGAAGGAAGCTTTGGCGAACACCGCAATGCTAGTACATCCCAGAATAGACGCCCCTACCGCCCTCACAGTGGACACATCTAACACGGCAGTCGGTGGGGTGCTGGAGCAACTCATCGCAGGTCGCTGGTAACCCCTGGCGTTTTTCAGCAAACACCTGCGGCCACCCGAGCTCAAGTACCATGCTTTCGACCGGGAACTGTCGGCGCTCTACCTGGCAATCCGGCATTTCAGGTACTTCCTAGAAGGTCAGCCCTTCACCGCGTTCACAGACCACAAACCGCTTACCTTTGCGTTTACGAAAGCATCCGACCCCTGGTCGTCCCATCAGCAACGCCACCTGTCCTACATCTCTGGATGCACGACGGATGTCCGGCATGTCTCGGGTAAGGACAATGTCGTGGCGGATGCGCTCTCTCGCCCTACCGTTCATGCCCTTTCCCAAGGGGTAGACTTTGAGGCACTGGCAGAGGCACAGCAGGCAGATGAGGAGATACCGAGTTACAGAACCGCAGTCTTCGGTTTGCAGCTCCAGGACCTCCCCGTAGGCCCGGGTGAGAGGACCCTACTCTGCGACGTCGCCACCGGCCAGCCCCGTCCCGTCGTCCTGACAGCCTGGCGGCGCCGTGTTTTCGACTCCATTCATAACTTGGCGCATCCCTCCATCCGGACGACTGTCCGGATGGTTTCCAGCAGGTTCGTTTGGCACGGACTCCGCAAACAGGTCAGTGAATGGGCCAAAACGTGCATGCACTGCCAGACGGCCAAGGTGCAGCGGCACACCAAAGCCCCACCGCAGCAATTCCATCCCGCCCACCGGCGTTTCGACCACATTCATGTGGATATCGTGGGCCCCCTGCCAGTGTCGCGCAGAGCGCGGCACCTCCTGACTATTGTGGACAGGTTCACAAGATGGCCAGAGGCGGTCCCGCTCACCGACACCACCTCCGAATCTTGCGCCTGAGCCCTGATCACCACCTGGATATCTCGCTTTGGTGTACCGGTCCACATTACCTCCAACAGAGGCGCCCAGTTCACCTCCAGCCTGTGGTCAGCTATGACCAGCCTTTTGGGGACTCAGCTGCACCACACAACTGCCTACCACCCACAGTCGAACGGGCTAGTGGAGCGTTTCCACCGTCACCTGAAGTCGGCCCTCATGGCCCGCCTGCGAGGAGCCAACTGGGTGGACGAGCTTCCCTGGGTCCTACTCGGCATCCGCACAGCGCCCAAGGACGACCTGCACGCCTCGTCGGCCGAGTTGGTATACGGCGCGCCCCTGGTCGTCCCCGGGGAGTTCCTACCAGCCCCACGGGGGCAAGAGGAAGATCCAGCAGCAGTCCTGGGCAGACTACCCGAGAAGCTCGGTAACCTGGCCCCCATACCCACTTCACAGCACGGGCGGAACCCGACCTGCGTAACCAAAGTTTGTGTTTGTACGAAGGGGCAGGCATCGGTCACCGCTGCAGCGGCCATACGAGGGGCCGTTTATGGTGCTCCGGAACAACGGGTCCACGTTCGTGCTGGACGTTGGGGGGAAAGAGGAGGTTTTCACGGTGGACCGCCTCAAACCGGCACATGTGGACCTGGCGCAACCAGCCGAGTTTCCTGCACCTCGTCGCAGAGGCCGACCTCCCAAGCAGGTTCCGGCCCAGACTGTGGACATTGGGGGGTGTATCGCCGGTTCTTGGGGGGGGGGGGGGTTATGTGGCGACCCATTTCCTGGCACATCCGAACCGGCTCACAATTAGATAGCCTATGGGGGTTTGCGAGCACAGAGCTTTGGAGCCTCTGCGCCACGGGGGGCAGGTTGAGGGAGGCTTAAAACTGAGGCTTTCGAATAAAGTTTTTTCCTTCGACTGCAGTTACCGACTCCGTGTCGTAATTTTAGCGCTGCATGTAGCACACCGCTACACTGATGTCATTTCAGTTCTCCAAAAATAAAAGCACACAACAATGTTAGAATCTTAGTATTAGTTTGATGCTGCAACTTACAAATTTTATTACATTACTCTTCTAATTGAAATGTATGATAAGTACAACAGCAAAAGGGGTGCAGTTCAAAACCAAAGTGGGTTTTCATGGGGGGAGGGGTGAAACAATTTTTTTTGTATATTTGTATGTATATGTGTGTGTATGTGTGTTTATATTTATTTATTATTTACTACAATTGATTGTAGTTAAAAATACACCTGTGCCTGGAAGGTCCAACTGCTTGTGAATCAGTACCCTGGTAAAAACTACACAACGAAGACAAAAGAACACTCCAAGCAACTCTGAAAAGGTTATTGAAAGGCACAAGTTAGGATACAAGAAGATTTACCAGGTCAATGAATATCCCTTGGAGTACGGTTAAGTCAATCATCAAGAAATGGAAAGAATATGGCACATCTATAGAGCCGAGAGCAGGCGGTCTTCAGAAACTGAGTGACTGTGCATGAGGGGGACTAGTGAGAGAGGCCACCAATAGATTTATGACAATTCTGGAGGAGTTGCAAGCTTCAATGGCTGAGATGGGAGAGAGTGCACATCCAACTGTTGCTTGGGTGCTTCACCAGATGCCACTTTATGAGAGCGTGGCAAAGAGAAAGCCACTGTTCACGGGAGTGGTGGGGAACTTGCATGAAATTTCAGCTAGTGTTTGCCAGAGGGCATGTGAAAGACTCTGAAGTCAGCTGGAAGAAGGCTGTATCGTCTGATGAAACCAAAAATTGAGCTTTTTGGCCATAAGACTAAACGCTATGTTTGGCCAAACATCGCACATCATCGAAAACACACTGTCCCTACCATGAAGCAAGGTGGTGACTGCATCATACAATGGGGATGTTTTACTGCAGCAGGCCATGGAAGGTTTGTGAAGGTAGAGGGTAAAGTGAGAACTTGGGAGAATATTTGTTTCCCAGCAAGACAATGGCCCCAGCATTAAGCCAAAACTACACAGGAATGGCTTAAAAACAATAATGTTAATGTTCTGGAGTGGCCAACTCAATCCAATCGAGAATTTGTGGCTGGGCTAGAAAAGGGCTGTTCACTCACAATCCCCATGCAATCTGACAGAGCTTGAAGAGTTTTGTAAAGAAGCATGGGGAAAAATTGCAGTGTCTAGATGTGCAAAGCTGATAAGAGACCTATCCACAAAGACTCTAGGGTGTAATTGCTGCCAAAGTTGCATCTACTAAATACTGACCTAATGGGGGTCAGTCATTATGCTATAATTATTTTGTGTTTAATAAATGTAAATTTTGACCAATTCATAGAAATTTGTTTTCACTTTGACATGAGTGTTTACTGTTGATCATTATCAAAAATAGCCAATTTAAATCCACTATAATTAAATATTGTAAAACAGGAAAACTTCGGGGGGGGGGGGGTTATAATGTTAAATCAGGTTTATGGGTCCAGCGAGTAAGACAGGAAATGCACTGACTTTGTAAATAAATGATTACTATACCTATTCAAACAGTAAAAATTAGACAAAACATTGATATTTCCCAAGTTACAGACACTACAAAGCTGAATATTCTACAAACATATGTACAACGTACTTAGTTAAAAGTGCATGCAGCATGTACCTACCCAATTGTGACATGCATCCTTGCCTTAAACAAAGGAAGAGGAGATCAAGCCCCTTCCATATGCTATTTTATATACCCAGGATATTTGAAACTGGACTCCAGACAGCTATCCAATGGGAAAACCAGCTACAGTCTCTAAACTAACCAATCACAATGGAAGTGAATTTTGACAATCAGAATAAGGCATACCTCCAGAGGACAGGGGTGAATATATGTAATGTACACTCCTACACGCTTAAATCATATATATGCTAGATCAACAGACCCAAAATGCTTTGGAATTCAGTCCTAATGAAGGGTCTTGGCCTGAAATGTTGACTGTTCATTCCCTTCATGGATGTGCCAGAACTGCTGAGCTCTTCCAGAATTTTGTGCATGTTACGTTTGAGTACTTAGAAAAGTTTCTCACTCTGTGAAACTGTATGCCACAGCTTTCCTCCTCAGCCCATCGTTTAACACAAAAATGGAAAAGGCATGCAAATTTTAAATAAGTGTGTGCAATAAAAACATATTAGTCAAGGTGGGAGCAATGGCTACTCAACACATAAATATTAGACAGTTTCCATTGTTGACATTTATAGCCCCATCTATATTTTTGGTCAGACTAATTATATGCTACAGCAAAACTTTTCCAACATTTAGGTTACTATCCAGTTTTCATGTATATTAAGTATTAACATTGAATTTATGAAAGGAGTTGAACCAAAAATTGCAATGTGCTAGAGATTCACTTGTGAAACCAATCACAATTTCATTATTCTCAAATCCTTGTTCAAGTTAACATCAAGTAAAAAAGGAATTGAATGGTCAGTGATAGTAATAAATTAATAGAATAATGATTGTCATATCAGATATCTGTTCCAGTTAATTTCATTATATCTGTCAACCAACCATTTTCTTTGCAGGTATGCCTGTTAACCTTTGGCATTGTGCATATTTTCTTTTTCTAGGTTACTGTAGGAATTTGGATGGAATTCAATGCCAATAGCTGTCTTTTTTTAGAATTTTCAAGATGTTAGAGCAGTTCCATCAAACTGTTTCAATACGCTGCACATCTATTAAAGCCGAGTAACGAGTAAATGTGACATCATATGCAGGGATAAAATCTGAAACTGAACAAAAATAATGTCATTACAACCACATGCGTGGCCGAAAATTGGTCTCTATTAGCACAATTCGATTCTGTCTATTCTCATAGACTACATGTAATATTTGAAATAAATTTGATTTCAGGCTCTTCAATTTCATCCATTGCAATCTGTCATGATTGATCTGGAACAATTTAAATTGCAATAAGAAATGTAGGCTTGATAAAATGCCTTTTTATAGATTTTGCATTGCAAGAAGCTATACCCATTTTTTAAATCCTAACACATCTCATGTATCACAATAAAACACAGAAACTGTTGCTATAGTTCCTTTTTTTTTATTAACAACACAAGTAAATTTCCATGGTTTTATTCATGGCAACCTCAAGATTTTGCTCTTTCAGAGAGGCTGATAGAAACCAGGGTGGGATGGCACTGTCGCCTGAGCAGATTTGGACAGAGTGAGCAATATGCCAGCAAAGTAAATAATTTTAATGATTTCCTGGAAAATTAATGGTTCTTTTCCTTACACAGAGAGCAAAGTAAAGTGAGAAATTTACACACACCAATGTCAAATAAATTATAAATATATTTTGAAACATCCTGTTACAAAAACACAAATCAGATTTGAGTGGGACACTTTATGAAATATTTTATTATGAGAAGTATAGAATTTTTAAGTACTTTTATATAATCTTTTAAAAGATGGAGAGATGTGAAATAATGAGGATTTTATGATAATTCAGTTTAGTTTAAATACATCAATTTTTATATAGCCAAGAAGTTGCTCTGGATAAATTCCAAACCACCCATTTCAAATTTGGAAGACATCCATGGACTAAGACTTCACATGCATTTTAATCTAAATTTAGATTGAAATAAGAGTACACTGAACTATCTCGACTTTGAAATCAGAATTTATAGCTTTTAAAATGAAATAGGATTCTATAAGGAACTACTTCTGCACTTTCTTTCAGTCATAATTTTCTGTCACCTTACATGGAAATAAAGTTACCTCCTCCTTGTGTATGTCAGTCTTGGTTTTCTATAGAACGAGCACACAATGAGTTAGAACACCTTGTGAATAATTATAACCATATAACAATTACAGCACAGAAACAGGCCATCTCAGCCCTTCTAATCCGTGCCGAACGCTTACTCTCATCTAGTCCCACCAACCTGCACTCAGCCCATAACCCTCCATTCCTTTCCTGTCCATATACCTATCCAATTTTACTTTAAATGACAATACCGAACCTGCCTCTACCACTTCGACTAGAAGCTCATTCCTCACAGCTACCACTCTGAGTAAAAAAATTTCCCCTCAAGTTACCCTTAAACTTTTGCCCCCTAACTCTCAACTCATGTCCTCTTGTTTGAATCTCCCCTACTCTCAATGGAAAAAGCCTATCCATGTCAACTCTATCTATCCCCCTCATAATTCTAAATACCTCTATCAAGTTGTCTATGGTGACATACTTCTACATACCTCAACCTTCTACGCTCCAAAGAATAAAGACCTAACTTGTTCAGCCTTTCCCTGTAACTTAGGTGCTGAAACCCAGGTAACATTCTAGTAAATCTTCTCTGTACTATCTCTATTTTGTCGACATCCTTCCTATAATTCAGTGACCAGAGCTGTACACAATACTCCAAATTCGGCCTTACCAATGCCTTGTACAATTTTAACTTTACATCCCAACTCCTATACTCAATGCTCTGATTTATAAAGGCCAGCATACCAAAAGCTTTCTTCACCACCCTAGTCACATGAGATTCCACCTTCAGGGAACTATGCACCATTATTCCTAGATCACTCTGTTCTACTGCATTCTTCAATGCCCTACCATTTACCATGTATGTCCTATTTGGATTATTCCTACCAAAATGTAGCACCTCACACTTATCAGCATTAAACTCCATCTGCTATCACTCAGCCCAGTCTTCTAATTGGCCTAAATCTCTCTGCAAACTTTGAAAATCTACTTTATTATCCACAATGCCACCTACCTTAGTATCATCTGCATACTTACTAATCCAATTTACCACCCCATCATCCAGATCATTAATGTATATGACAAACAACATTGGACCCAGTACAGATCCCTGAGGCACACCACTAGTCACTGGTCTCCAACCTGACAAATAGTTATCCACCACTACTCTCTGGCATCTCCCATCTAGCCGCTGTTGAATCCATTTTACTACTTCAATATTAATACCTAACGATTGAACCTTCCTAACTAACCTTCTGTGCGGAACCCTGTCAAAGGCCTTACTGAAGTTCATACAGACATCCACTGCTTTATCCTTGTCAACTTTCTTCGTAACTTCTTCAAAAAATTCAATAAGGTTTGTCAAACATGACCTACCACTCACAAATCCATGTTGACTGTTCCTAATCAGACCCTGTCTATCCAGATAATTATGCATACCATCTCTAAGAATACTTTCCATTAATTTACCCACCACTGATGTCACCACTGATGCCTATAATTGCTTGGTTTACTCTTAGAACCCTTTTTAAACAATGGAACCACATAAGCAATATGCCAATCCTCCGGCACCATCCCTGTTTCTAATGACATTTGAAATATTTCTGTCAGAGCCCCTGACTAACCTAACCTCCCTCAAGGTCCTAGGGAATATCCTGTCAGGACCTGGAGATTTATCCACTTTTATATTCCTTAAAAGCGCCAGTACTTCCTCCTCTTTAATTGTCATAGTTTCCATAACTTCCCTACTTGTTTCCCTTACCTTACACAATTCAATATCCTTCTCATTAGCGAATACTGAAGAAAAGAAATTGTTCAAAATCTTCCCCATCTCTTTCGGCTCCACACATAGCTGCCCACTCTGATTCTCTAAGGGACCAATTTTATCCCCCACTATCCTTTTTCTGATAATATAACTGTAGAAACCCTTCGGATTTATTTTCACCTTACTTGCCAAAGCAACCTTGTATCTTCTTTTAGCTTTCCTAATTTCTTTCTTAAGATTCTTCTTACATTCTTTATATTCCTCGAGCCACCTCATTTACTCCATGCTGCCTATATTTATTGTAGATATCTCTCTTTTTCCTAACCAAGTTTCCAATATCCCTTGAAAACCATGGCTCTCTCAATCTTTTAACCTTTCCTTTCAACCTAACAGGAACGTAAAGATTCTGTACCCTCAAAATTTCACCTTTAAATGACTGCCATTTTTCTATTACATCCTTCCCATAAAACAAGTTGTCCCAATCCACTCCTTCTAAATCCTTTCTCATCTCCTCAAAGTTAGCCCTTCTCCAATCAAAAATTAAAACCCTGGGTCCAGACCTATCCTTCTCCATAATTATATTGAAACTAATGGCATTGTGATCACTGGAC
Source organism: Hypanus sabinus (assembly GCF_030144855.1). Taxonomy (NCBI): domain Eukaryota; kingdom Metazoa; phylum Chordata; class Chondrichthyes; order Myliobatiformes; family Dasyatidae; genus Hypanus; species Hypanus sabinus. The sequence continues at coordinate 38,300,335 of NC_082716.1, read as the reverse complement.
ATGAAGTGTTCCCCAACACATACCCCCGTCACCTTACCTATTTCATTCCCTAACAGAAGATCCAACACTGCCCCTTCTCTAGTTGGTACCTCTATGTATTGCTGCAAATAACTATCCTGCACACATTTTACAAACTCTAAACCATCCACCCCTTTTACAGTATGGGCTTCCCAGTCTATGTGTGAAAAATTAAAATCTCCCACAATCACAACTCAGTGCTTACTACAAATATCTGCTATTTCCTTGCAAATTTGCTCCTCCAATTCTCACTCCCCATTAAGTGGTCTATAATACACCCCTATAAGTGTTACTACACCTTTCCCATTCCTCAATTCCACCCAAATAGTCTCCCTAGACAAGCCCTCTAATCTATCCTGCCAGAGCACCACTGTAATATTTTCTCTGACAAGCAACGCAACACCTCCCCCTCTTGTCCCTCCCGTTCTATCACACCTGAAGCAACAAAATCCAGGAATATTTAGTTGCCAATCACACCCCTCCTGCAACCATGTTTCACTAATAGCTACAACATCATATTTCCAGGTATCAATCCATGCTCTTAAGCTCATCCACCTTTCTTACAATGCTCCTAGCATTGAAATAAATGCACTTAATTGTGAGCTGTGTCTTAGGTTCGGGTGTGGGAGAAGGTACCAACTGGGTAAAACAAATGTACGTTTGTATTTTCATGTAAGAAGAGACAAAACAAATGAAGGAAGAGTTCAGCAGACAATATAACCAAAACGGTAAAATAATTTAATTGGATTCATGTGTAGTATTCTGGTGAAACATCAAATGTCTTTTGTGACTTATGAATGCTAATCAAATTCTATGATTCAATCCTGTTTGGCAGTACAGAAAGCAGTAACTATGGAGTGCAATGTCTCCAGTAACCTGATTCCATGTTGTTAAACAATGTTTATTGTTCGATGTTTAAGGTAAAAATGCAGGCTGTATCACAAGTTACATTACCATGGTCGCTAGCACATGGTACACCTCTTCCAATTGTACATTCTTCATGTGTATGCCTGAATTAATCAGTGTGTTTCAGCTATAAGGGCACTTATTCTTTAAAATGAGAGGTGTACTGTATTTTCTGTCAGGAAAAACCCAGAAGATACTTTTCTCCCTTAGCCTGCCTTTGCTGAGATCCATTAACTAGGGCAGATTAGTCATACCAGAAATAAATGCAAAGGTTTGATCTTTGTTGGGTAAACATCGTAGACTCCAAAGGCATGAGGGGCAATTGAATCTTTTGGTAGTGCACTGTTACATATTTGATGCCTTTAAAAACTGAAGTAGTCTGAGATATTTAAAATTGTTAAAGTTGTGGTAACTAAAATAAACAATCTTGTAGAGTCAGAGTCATACAGCATGGAGTCAGACTTGTCAGCCCAACTTGTCCATGGTAACCATGTTGCCCAGGGAACTAGTCCCATCAGCCTTTGTGTAGCCCATAGCCATCTAAACCTCTCCTATTCAATTTCAAATTAAGAAAAGCTCATACAATATAACTAAAAACTTTAAACAAGCCAAAATAGCTTGAAAAACTTAACATCCATCTTGCTGCCATTGGGCTTCTACCATAGAGAAATCACTGACTTTTTGTACAGCCAAGCAAATTGGTGAAAAAAAAACAGCTTCCATGACTTCCAAAAGAGATTAGGATCCAGGCAGTACATGAAGTAGGTGTTGCCAGTTTTGTACAATGGTCTACACCGGGGGTCGGCAACCCGCGGCTCTGGAGCCACATGTGGCTCTTTTACGTCTGTGCTGCGGCTCCCTGTTGCTTTGGGAAATAATTGGTTGTGGCGACCCTTTTCCTGGCACATCCGAACCGACTCACAATAAGATAGCCTACGGGGGTTTGCGAGCACAGAGCTTTGGAGCCTCTGCGCCATGGGGGGGGGGGGCAGGTTGAGGGAGGCTTAAAAGTGAGGCTGAAGATTTCGAATAAAGTTTTTTTCCTTCGACTGCAGTTACCGACTCCGTGTCGTAATTTTAGCGCTGCGTGTAGCACACCGCTACATGGTCAGTATTTAATTAATATGTATTTTATGTTAGTTTGTTAGTTTTTGAAATGTAAATCTAAATTTGAAGATTATGGTGATCTTGTACAATCTAAATAAGACGTTGTGGCGACCCATTTCCTGACACATCCGAACCGGCTCACAATTAGCCAGCGTTCAGGCTAAGGGAGATAGCCTACGGGGGTTTGTGAGTACGTGTCTTTTGCAGCATCCGCGCCCATGGGGGGCGGGTTGAGGGAGGCTTAAAAGCAAGGCTGTTTAGTTCGAATAAAGCTATCTTTGACTGCAGTTTACTGACTGCGTGTAGCAACCGCTACAACGTGTTTTTATCGCTGGCTGTCCAGAGGGGAGGTGCTGAAACGCTTTGTCGCGCGTCTGGAAGAAGTGAAAACTTTCCTGGGCAGCAAAGGGCTCAACTTTCCTGAACAGCCAGAGTGGCTGGAAAAGCTACACTTCATGGTAGACATGACAGCGCACCTGAACACGCTGAACACAGCTCTTCAACGGGGTAAGGACGTACAGCCCTGCACATGTTGGAGGATGTTTTGCATTCGAGCGCAAGTTGACATTGCTTGCCAGAGATTTACAGAAAGGCACATTGTCTCACTTCCCCAATTTGAGAGAGTTCAAACAATGTCACGACATGATAAATTCGGAGTATTTACATTCTGCAATCATCGCAATGCAAACATCGTTTGGGAAACGCTTCTGTGAGTTCAGAGAGGTAAAAAACACATTATCCTTCCCGGTCACTCCCCTAAGCATCGATCCATCCCTACTGAATACGACTGCATTGTCAGGTGTGAGTCAACCTGAAGAAGTATGATAAATATTTTAATTGCGATTATTTTACGTATATTCATATGTTTTCATTGTTCAGTGAAGTAGTCCTTTTATTTTTCAGGTTGACAGCTGGCTGACGTTATTTTTGGTTTGCTGCTGGTGGCAAATTTAAGTTTGGCGTTTTTCATAAATACAAGAAGGACTCAAATAGACGTTGAGTATTTTACTTAAAAGTAACCTTCAACCCAACGTCTTTTTTTCGGAGTTCAAAATGTTTTTGTTGCATGCAGAAATGTAATTTCGTTTTCTCTGCAGGAGTTCATCAATTTCATAAATGCAACACATTATAGTTTATTTATACATAGCATAAAGGCAAAACAAAACGTTGTATGCAGTGTTATTTCATTTTAAATGTCAAACGGGTTTTGCGGCTCCCAGTGTTTTCTTTTCTGTGGGAAACGGGTCCAAGTGGCTCTTTCAGTGGTAAAGGTTGCTGACCCCTGGTCTACACTTACCATATTGGCAAGCCTGCAGGCTACATCTATGGTTCATCAAGTATCAGACCTCAAAGGCAGCCTGCACTATGGGTGTGTTATATTGTTATTTCAACAGAGGGCAAGGATTCTGGCACCGAGGTTCCCAATGCAACAATCTTGTGAGTAATGCAGCAACAGGATATAATGATTTAGCAGTAACTCCATTTGTACTGTCCTTACTGGGAACATACTTAAAGCATTAAATGAAGTACCATTATGGATAAACGTTTACTGTTGATAAATTAGTAAGGAATATAAGACACAGCTGCCCTATTTGTTCTGAAGGTAGCATGTGGAAACTGCCCTATTTGTTCTGAAGGTAACATGCGGAAATATTTTCATAAATGTGATACATAAACAATGTGTCTCATATTTACTACTGTGTCATAAGTGGTACAAAGTGCTATCAGGCCCTTGCAAGGTTCATTTGACATTCACTTTTTGCATTTCTTTCTAACTTTGTTTTATTTTTCTGTTGTACTTCCCTGAATGAGTATTCATCAGTATTTTGTATCCTGTAATTTTATGTTGACCTCATCAACTGAAGGAGTTCAGACTTGAAATATGAATACTGTTTCTATTCCCACAGGTATTACCTGACCTGTATGCTTCCAGAATTTTCTACCTTTTAGTATTTTGAAGACATTTTGGCACTGTTTATAATTTTCACCAAGACCTTGGTTCCAATCTAGTCTGGGTGTAACTGTTCTGACTCTACTTGGCACATCCAGATCTCTGAATTGCTGATTTAACTTTTAAGCCTTCCAATAATTTCACACTATTTAAGTGCTCAGTTCATTGAAAGTGCCAGCACCCATAGAAGGGGTGATGAAAAAGGTATCTATCATGTTGGCCTTCATCAGTCAGGGCATCAAGTTTAGGACTAGGTACATTATGTTGCAGTTATACAAGTTGCTGGTGAGGCCACACATGGAGTATTGTGTGCAATTTTGGTCACCATATTATAGGAAGTATATTGACAAGCTAGAGTAGATACAGAAGAGATTTATAAGGATGCTATCTGGACTAGAAAGCTTGAGTTATAAGGAAAGATGGGCTACATTGAATCTTTATTTCTTGGAGTGTAGGAGAACAAGGGATAACCTCAAAGACACTTATAAATTCATGAGGGTTATGCGTAAGATGTACAGTCAGAATCTTTTTCCCAGGGTCGGAGTCCAAAACCAGAGGGCACAGATACTGGATAAAAGGGGAAAGTTTTAAGAGATCTGAAATGTAACTCTTCTTTACACAGAGGGTAGTGAGTACCTGCAATGAGCTGACAGAGGAAATAGTCGAGGCAGGTGCAATTACAGCATGTAAGAGCCACACATTTAGCTCCCTGATCAAATTAACCTTGAGCCAATTTGCACATGGCTCAGCTAACAGTCCAGAGATTAACTTTTATGTTCTGCATTTTAATTTAGTCCCTAGTTGTTCAAATTCCTTCAGCAGAGCCTTTTTCCTTGTTCTACTTATGTTACAGGACCCACATGGATCACAACAACTGGATCTTTTTCCTCCCCCTCCAAATTCCTCTGCAGGTTGGATTAGATTCCTGAACCTATGCATGTGACAAGCAACACAGCCTTCTGGACTCTCCATCCTTGCAACAGGCAATGTGTCTATTCCTCAGACTATACTGACCCCGATTACAACTACATTTTTCTCTTTTCTCTCTGGAATGGCTCCCTGAACAACATTGCCACGGTTAGGTTGGTCATCCTTCCTACAGCCACATAGGGAGCAAGAATCTTAAACCAGTTGGACTGAGCCTCACTCAGCAATACCTTTTAGATTCCCCAACCTGCTTCACTCTCAGTCACACCCTCGTCCCTGGCCTTAGAACAAATTTAAAGCAGTTAAACTATAATGGCTACATCTAGGTAACTCTACCTCTCCCTGATGTGTCACAGTGTCTGAAGCTCAGATTCCAGCTTAATCCTGAATTCCTTAAGCAACCAACACTTGCTGTAGATGTAGTCACTGGGAACCACAGTGGGATTTATCAACTTCCACATCATGCAGCCGCAGCACATCACCTGATCTGCATCTCTCCTTTATTTACTTAGCTGTATTGTACCTCACTAAGAGGACACAAAAATTTCTGCCAGGTGCCCCTGCAATTTCTTCCTTTGCTTCCCACAAATTCATTGGATACACTTAGGGATTTATCCACCTTTAATGCCTCAACACCACCAGCACCTCCACTTTCACTAGGTTGATGTGTTTCAGGACATCATTGAGCTCTTCCTTGAACTTTCTCCAATTCAATACCTTCTGGACAGTAAATACAGATGAGAAGTGTTAAATTAAGGCCTCAGCTATGTCCTGTGGCTCATAGATGACCATGCTGATTCTTAAGGGAATCTATTCTCTCTACTCTATTACTTATAATACAGAATCTCTTAAGATACTCTCTTACGTATCTGCCAAGGATCTCTCACATCACCCTTTTGCCCACCTGATTTCTTTGTCAGGTTTACTGCAACATCTCTTATACTACTCAAAGAATTTGCTTGATCGCAAAACGTATAACTCACAAGTCTCCTTTTTGCTGTCTATAACCTCAATATCTTCTTCAGCCGGGGTTCAAGGAACATTTATCATCAAAGTAGGTATACTATGTACTGCTTTGAAATTTGTCTTCTTACAAGCAGCCACTAAAACAAAGAAACCCAATAGAACCCATTAAAAGACTGTCAAGCACCTAATGTGCGAAAAAGGACAAATCATGCAAACCATAAAAAGCAAACAAACAACACTCAGAACTAAAGTTCATGGAAGTGAGTACACAACCACAAAGCCAATTCACTGCCTCAGCCAATCCAGAAGCTTGTTAATTGCAGGCCACAGCATCAGTTCAGTGCAGTCCCGCTTTTCTGATTCAAAACTTGGTGCAGCCATGTTAAAGGGTGTATGGTTTCATACCATATTAAGAAACTGCAGCCCATATTTTAAAAAAAAACCCTCAGAGTGTTTGCTTAAGAAACATATGCAAAAACAAATTGATGCAAATTTTATTTGCAAATTTATATATTTTTTAAAAAAACAAACCTTATACTTACACATCTTGCTGGACTGAAATAAGATGTGAAATAAAGTAGCCGACTGAGTCCATTTTGAAACCTTGCTTAAGCTAGATAAACTTTCATAAATGTGTTTATCACAGAGAAGAAAACTTCTTTAGAAAGCTGGTTTCATGTTATAAGGCACACATGACTAGGAAGTTCTATTTAACTGCAGGTACATCCAAGGTATGTATATTTTATACATTTTCAGACATATATTAATAATATTTACTCATATTGTTTTAAATAATGGTAATGTGTAATCAATTCAAAATACTAATTAAAAATTAATTAGCTTAATAGCCATAAGACTATTTATCAAATATTATCAAATTTATCCATTTCTCAATTTTTTCTCCTTCTCTTTGTATTCTTCTCTTGAAGCACTGCAGATTTATTTGCTTCCTGTTGAGAAACAGAGAGGAGTCAAAGAATCAATCGGCTCACAAATGAGCCCCCTGTCCCAAGTAGTCCACCAAAACAAGATGTACATCAAAGCCATCAAATTTGCTTGTTTTTGGCCCATGTTTCTAAATTTGTCCTACCCATGTACCCGTCCAACTGCCTTTCAAAAGTTATTATAACCATATAACAATTACAGCACAGAAACAGGCCATCTCGGCCCTTCCAGTCCGTGCCGAACGCTTACTCTCACCTAGTCCCACCGACCTGCACTCAGCCCATAACCCTTCATTCCTTTCCTGTCCATATACCTAACCAATTTTTTTTTAAATGACAATATCAAAACTGCCTCTACCACTTCTACTGGAAACTTGTTCCACAGCTACCACTCTCTGAGTAAAGAAGTTCCCCCTCGTGTTACCGCTAAACTTTTGCCCCTTATCTCTCATGTCCTCTTGTTTGAATCTCCCCTACTCACAATGGAAAAAGCCTATCCACGTCAACTGTATCTATCCCCCTCATAATTTTTTAAATACTTCTATCAAGTCCCCCCTCAACCTTCAACACTCTAAAGAATAAAGACCTAACTTGTTCAACCTTTCTCTGTAACTTGGGTGCTGAAACACAGGTAACATTCGAGTAAATCTTCTCTGTACTCTCCTTATTTTGTTGACATCTTTCCTATAATTCGGTGACCAGAACTGTATACAATAATCCAAATTTGGCCTCACCAATGCCTTGTACAATTTTAACATTACATCCCAACTCCTATACTCCTATACTCAACACTCTGATTTATAAAGGCCAGCATACTAAAAGCTTTCTTCACCACTCTATCCACATGAGATTCCACCTTCAGGGAATATGCACCATTGTTCCCAGATCACTCTGTTCTCCATTCCTCAATGCCTTACCATTTACCATGTTATAATACCTGTCTCAACCACTTCCTTGAGTAGATCACACTCTGTTTAAAAATAGCTGCCCCACAAGTTCCTATTAAGGTTTTCCCTTTTCATCTTAAACCCATGCCCACTCTAATTCTTGATTTCCAACCATGGGAAAATGACAGTTCATTGACCCTATGCTTTATGCCCCTTAGGCTTTTCTACACCTCTATAAGATTGCCTCCCAGTCTCCTACACTCAAAAGAAAAAAATCCTAGTCTGTTTAACCTCTCCCTATAACTCGGTCCTTCCAGTCATGGAAACATACTTGTAAATCTTTTCTACACTCATTTAATAATATATTTCCTAAAGCAGGGTGACCAAAAACTGAACACAAAACTTCAAATATTGGAGTATTAAGCTACCACCCCACCAGCATCTTGTATAACTGCACAACAGGCAGTGAAGAGCTCAAGGCCTGGTGCCAGGCAAAAAAAAGTCAACAAGATAAAGAAAATTGTTATCAACTACAGGAGAACTCTCACCGCTCATGCACCTCTTTTAATTGTGGAAACTGCGAATGGTTTCAAACTCCTGGCAGTGCACAAACAACCTCTAGTGGTTGCATAACACATTTTACATAAACAGAAAAGCTCACCAATGCCTGTACTTTTTGAAGAGGATGAAGGGAGCTAGACTATGCATATCTCTACTCATATCTTTCTACAGATGTGCAGCAGAGGACATCTCAACATGCTGCATCACTGTGTGTTACAGACACTGCACTGCAATGGACATGAAGGTTCTATGACAAGCAGCCAAAACTGCCAATGCATCACTGACACCAGCCTACCTGCTATAAAAGGCATCCATATAGTATATCAAGTCAAGTCACTTTTTATTGTCATTTTGACCATAACTGCTGGTACAGTACATAGTAAAAATGAGACAACATTTTTCAGGACCATGGTGTTACATGACACAGTACAAAAACTAGACTGAACTACATTAAAAAAAAACACAGAAAAAAACTACACTAGACTACAGACCTACCCAGGACTGCATAAAGTGCACAAAACAGTGCAGGTATTACAATAAATAATAAACAGTACAATAGGGCAGTAAGGTATCAATCCAGGCTCTGGGTATTGAGGAGTCTGATAGTTTGGGGAAAGAAACTTTTACATAGTCTGGTCATGAGAGCTCGAATGCTTCGGTGCCTTTTCCCAGACGGCAGGAGAGAAAAGAGTTTGTATGAGAGGTGCGTGGGGTCCTTCATAACACTATTTGCTTTGCGGATGCAGTATGTAGTGTAAATGTCTGTAATGGCGGGAAGAGAGACCCCGATGATCTTCTCAGCTAACCTCACTATCTGCTGTAGGGTCTTACAATCTGAGATGGTGCAATTTCTGAACCAGGCATTGATGCTCTCAATACAACCCCTGTAAAATGTGATGAGGATGGGGGGTGGGAGATGGACTTTCCTCAGCCTTCGCAGTAAGTAGAGACGCTGCTGGGCTTTCTTTGCTATGGAGATGGTGTTGAGGGACCAGGTGAGATTCTCTGCCAGGTGAACACCAAGAAATTTGGTGCTCTTAACGATCTCTACCGAGAAGCCATCGATGTTCAATGGGGAGTGGTCGCTCCATGCCCTCCTGAAGTCAACAACCATCTCTTTTGTTTTGTTCACATTCAGAGACAGGTTGTTGGCTCTGCACCAGTCCGTTAGTCGCTGCACCTCCTCTCTATAAGCTGACTCGTCGTTCTTGCTGATGAGTCCTACCATGATCCTGTCATCAGCGAACTTGATGGTGTGATTCGAGCTGTGTGTTGCAGCACAGTCATGGGTCAGCAGAGTGAACAACAGTGGACTGAGCACACAGCCCTGGGGGGCCCCCGTGCTCAGTGTGATGGTGTTGGAAATGCTGCCTCCGATCTGGACTGACTGAGGTCTCCCAGTCAGGAAGTCTAGTACCCAGCTGCAGAGGGAGGTGTTCAGGCCCAGTAGGCTCAGCTTTCCAATCAGTTTCTGAGGGATGATTGTGTTGAATCCTGAACTGAAGTCTATGAACAGCATTCAAATGTATGTGTCTTTTTTGTCCAGGTGGGTTAGGACCAGGTGGAGGGTGATGGCAATGGCATCATCTGTTGAGCGGTTGGGACGGTACACAAACTGCAGGGGGTCCAGTGAGGGGGGGCAGCAGGGTCTTGATGTGCCTCATGACAAACCTCTCAAAATACTTCATGATGATGGATGTAAGTGCGATGGGACAGTAGTCATTGGGGCAGGACACTGAAGACTTCTTTGGCACAGGGATGATGGTGGTGACCTTGAAGCACGTTGGAACGGTGGCGCTGCTCAGGGAGATGTTGAAGATGTCAGTGAGAACATCTGCTTGCTGGTCTGCACATCCTCTGAGCACTCTACCAGGAATGTTGTCTGGTCCAGCAGCCTTCCGTGGGTTAACCCTGCACAGCGTTCTTCTCACATCGGCCACGGTGAGACACAGCACCTAGTCATTTGTAGGAGGGGTGGACTTCCTCACCACCACGTCATTTTCCACCTCAAAATGAGTATAGAAGTTATTCAGCGCATCTGGAAGGGAAGCACCACCCGCACAATCAGGTGATGTTGTCCTGTAATTGGTGACGTCCTGGATGCCCTTCCACATGCACCGCATGTCACCACTGACCTGGAAGTGGCTGTGGATTCGCTGGGCATGTGCACGCTTTGCCTCTCTGATGGCCCGGGATAGTTTGGCCCTTGCTGTTGTTAGGGCTGCCTTGTCACCTGCTCTGAAGGCGGAGTCACGGGTCCTCAGCAGCGCACACACCTCCACGGTCATCCATGGCTTCTGGTTAGCGTGTGTAGTGATGGTCTTGGACAGAGTAACATCAGCAATGCACTTGCTGATGTAGCTAGTCACTGATGCTGTGTAAGTTGGTAGAGTCACCATCGGTTGCAGCCTCCCTGAACATGTGCCAGTCAGTGTGCTCAAAGCAGTCTTGAAGAGCAGAGATGGCTCCTGCTGGCCAGGTTTTCACCTGCTTCTGGACTGGTCTGGAGCGCCTGACGAGCAGTCTGTATGCTGGGAATAGCATAACAGAGTCTGAGTAACCGAGGTGGGGGTGGGGCTCCGCCCGGTACACATCGGGAGTGTTTGTGTAAACCAGGTCCAACACGTTCTCCCCCCTCGTTGAAAAGTCCACATACTGTTGGAATTTGGGGAGCACTGACTTAAGGTTCGCGTAGTTAAAATCTCCGGTGACAATAAACAGTCCATCAGAGTGAGCGTTCTGCAGTTCGCTAATAGCCCCATACAGTTCACAGAGTGCCTCTTTAGCATTAGCACTGTGTGGAATATAGACACCGATTATGAGGACAGTAGTGAATTCCCGTGGTAAATAAAATAGTCAGCATCTAACAGCCACAAACTCCACTAGCGATGAGCAGTGTCTGGAAACCAGCACAGAGTTCTTGCACCATTCCGTATTGATGTAAACACACAAGCCACTACCGCAAGTCTTACTGGAGAGAGCTCTGGAAAGAAAGGTGCAGAAAGATACAGAAAGATGCCAAAAAAATGGCCTGTAACACCATGAAGGATCCCACCCACCCTGCTCATGGACCTTTTGTCCCACTTCCATCAGGAAGAAGGATACGTAGCATCCTTACCAGGATCACTAGACTCAAAAACAGTTACTTTCCAAGCAGTATGGTTGATCAATACCTCCACCCACTAACTCACTTCTCCATACCTCACTGCTTTATCATTTCCTTTCAGATTCACCTTAAATGTTCCTGTGCCTCATGTCATTCTATAGATATACAATCAATCTTCGTATATAAACTATCATAAGTATTTATATTTATTAGGTTTTAAAAAAAAAATTGGTGTTGTAGCGCCTCATTTCCTAGCGTATCCGAACCGACTCACAATTAGATAGCCTACGGGGGTTTGCGAGCACAGAGCTTTGGAGCCTCTTCGCCATGGGGGGCCGGTTGACAGAGGCTTAAAAGTGAGGCTGAAGTTTTCGAATAAAGTTTTTCCTTCGACTGCAGTTACCGACTCCGTGTCGTAATTTTAGCGCTGCTTGTAGCACACCGCTACAATTGGTGACCCCGACGGTCCAAACGATTTTTGGACCAGAAATGACCGACGCCGCCTCTGTTCATGCGGTTTCGTTGAAACTGCCGGGTTTCTGGACACAGCGCCCGGACCTATGGTTCCAGCAAGCCGAAGCCCAATTCCACGTTCGCCGGATCACCTCAGAAGACACCCGCTACTACTACGTGGTGGGCTCCCTCGACCAGGACACAGCTGCCCAGGTCGCGGAGTTCGTACAGTCGCCCCCGGCAGACGGCAAGTACACGGAATTCAAAGCCCTACTCCTCAGGACTTTCGGACTCTCACGGCGCGAGCGGGCTGCCCGTTTACTGCACCTGGATGGCTTGGGCGACAGACCTCCATCGGCTTTAATGAATGAGATGTTGTCTCTGGCCGAGGGACACACAGGCCTCATGTTTGAGCAGGCATTCCTGGAGCAGCTGCCCGAGGACATACGCCTGCTGCTGTCCGACGCGGATTTCAGTGACCCCCGGAAGGTGGCAGCCCGGGCGGACTTGCTGTGGAACGCCAAAAAGGTGAGCGGGGCGTCCATCGCACAGATCTCCCAGCCACGCTCCCGGCAGCAAACCAGTCCAGGCCCGGCCGCAGAGCCCGCTAACCCCCGGCCCAATGACCACTGGTGCTTCTACCACCAGCGGTGGGGCGCAGAAGCCCGCCGTTGCCGCCCGCCCTGCAAGTTCCCGGGAAACGCCAGGGCCAGCCGCCGCTGATGGCTACGGCGGCTGGCCATCGGGATAGCCTCCTGTATGTGTGGGATAGCAGGTCGGGACGCCGGTTTTTGGTCGATACTGGGGCTGAGGTCAGCGTTTTACCTCCGACGAGTTACGACACCCGCAGCAGGGCACCGGGTCCCCCCCTGAGGGCCGTGAATGGCAGCACAGTAAGGACCTATGGCACCCGTCAGGTGCAGCTACAGTTCGGCCCCAGCCAGTTCACGTGGGACTTCACACTGGCCGCCGTAGCCCAACCGCTTCTGGGTGCGGATTTTTTGCGAGCTCACAGCCTGCTGGTTGACCTGCCCAGGAAGAGACTGGTACACGCCGAGACCTTTCAGACGTTCTCCCTGGGCGCGGCCCAGTTGCCAGCCCCTCACCTCGGCTCCATCACGCTGTCCGACAACGATTTCACCAGGGTCCTGGCGGAGTTCCCATCGGTTCTGGCACCGCAGTTCACAGCAGCCATGCCCAGGCACGGCGTACAGCACCACATCCCGACACAGGGACCACCCCTCCATGCCCGTGCTCGGCGGCTTCCCCCGGACAAGCTCCGACTGGCGAAGGAGGAGTTCCAGAGAATGGAGGAATTGGGGATCATCCGGCGGTCCGACAGCCCCCGGGCTTCCCCCCTGCACATGGTGCCCAAAGCGACGGGGGGCTGGAGACCGTGCGGCGACTACCGCAGGCTGAACGAGGCTACCACACCGGACCGCTACCCTGTGCCGCACATTCAGGACTTTGCGGCAAACCTGCACGGCGCCCGGATCTTCTCCAAGGTCGACCTTGTCCGAGGGTACCATCAAATCCCGATGCATCCTGACGACGTCCCCAAAACGGCTCTCATCACCCCATTTGGCCTCTTCGAGTTCCTCCGCATGCCGTTCGGCCTGAAGAATGCCGCACAGATGTTCCAGCGGTTAATGGACACGGTGGGACGGGACCTGGACTTCGCGTTCATCTATTTGGATGACATCCTCATAGCCAGCGGCAGTCGTCAGGAGCATCTGTCCCACCTCCGTCAACTCTGCGCCCGACTGAGTGAGTACGGTCTTACAATCAACCCTGCCAAATGCCAGTTCGGACTTGATACCATTGACTTCCTGGGCCACAGGATTACTAAAGACGGGGCAACCCCTCTGCCCGCTAAGGTAGATGCGGTCCGCCACTTCCCCCGACCCACCACGATCAAAGGCCTTCAGGAATTCGTAGGTATGGTCAATTTCTACCGCCGCTTCCTCCCTTCAGCTGCCCGGATCATGCGCCCCCTGTTCGCCCTGATGTCGGGTCCGAGCAAGAACATTACCTGGGACGAGGAGTCCGCCGCCGCTTTCGTTCAAACGAAGGAAGCTTTGGCTGACGCCGCAATGCTAGTACATCCCAGAATGGACACCCCTACCGCCCTCACAGTGGACGCATCAAACACGGCAGTCGTTGGGGTGCTGGAGCAGCTCATCGCAGGTCGCTGGCAACCCCTGGCGTTTTTCAGCAAACACCTGCGGCCACCCGAGCTCAAGTACAGTGCTTTTGACCGGGAACTGTTGGCGCTCTACCTGGCAATCCGGCATTTCAGGTACTTCCTAGAAGGCCGGCCCTTCACCGCGTTCACGGACCACAAACCGCTTACCTTTGCGTTTACGAAAGCATCCGACCCCTGGTCATCCCGCCAGCAACGCCACCTGTCCTACATCTCTGAATACACAACAGATGTCCGGCACGTCTCGGGTAAGGACAATGTCGTGGCGGATGCGCTCTCTCGCCCTACCGTTCATGCCCTTTCCCAAGGGGTAGACTTTGAGGCACTGGCAGAGGCACAGCAGGTAGATGAGGAGATTCCGAGTTACAGGACTGCAGTCTCTGGTTTGCAGCTCCAGGACTTCCCCGTGGGCCCAGGTGAGAGGACCCTACTCTGTGACGTCGCCACCGGCCGGCCCCGTCCGGTCGTCCCCGCAGCCTGGCGGCGACGTGTTTTCGACTCCATTCATAACTTGGCGCATCCCTCCATCCGGACAACTGTCCGGCTGGTTTCCAGCAGGTTCGTTTGGCACGGTCTCCGCAAACAGGTCAGTGAATGGGCCAGAACGTGCATGCACTGCCAGACGGCCAAGGTTCAGCGGCACACCAAAGCCCCACCGCAGCAGTTCCATCCCGCCCACCGGCGTTTCGACCACATTCATGTGGATATCGTGGGCCCCCTGCCAGTGTCGCGCGGAGCGCGTTACCTCCTGACTATCGTGGACCGGTTCACAAGATGGCCAGAGGCGGTCCCGCTCACCGACACCACCTCCGAATCTTGCGCCCGAGCCCTGCTCGCCACCTGGATATCCCGCTTTGGTGTACCAGCCCACATTACCTCCGACAGAGGCGCCCAGTTCACCTCCAGCCTGTGGTCAGCTATGGTCAGCCTTTTGGGGACTCAGCTGCACCACACCACTGCCTACCACCCACAGTCGAATGGGCTAGTGGAGCGTTTCCACCGTCACCTGAAGTCGGCCCTCATGGCCCGCCTGCGAGGAGCCAACTGGGCGGACGAGCTTCCCTGGGTCCTTCTCGGCATCCGCACAGCGCCCAAGGACGACCTGCACGCCTCGTCGGCCGAGTTGGTATACGGCGCGCCCCTGGCCGTCCCCGGGGAGTTCCTACCAGCCCCGAGGGGGCAAGAGGAAGAACCCGCTGCAGTCCTGGGCAGACTTCGCGAGAAGCTCGGTAACCTGGCCCCCATACCCACGTCACAGCATGGGCGGCACCCGACCTGCGTACCCAAAGACCTACGGAACTGTAAGTTTGTGTTTGTACGAAGGGGCGGGCATCGGCCGCCGCTGCAGCGGCCATACGAGGGGCCGTTTACGGTGCTCCGGAACAACGGGTCCACGTTCGTGCTGGACGTTGGGGGGAAGGAGGAGGTTTTCACGGTGGACCGCCTCAAGCCGGCCCATGTGGACCTGGCGCAACCGGCCGAGTTTCCGGCGCCTCGGCGCAGAGGCCGACCTCCCAAGCAGGTTCTGGCCCAGGCTGTGGACATTGGGGGGTGTATCGCCGGTTCTGGGGGGGGGTTATGTAGCGCCTCATTTCCTAGCGTATCCGAACCGACTCACAATTAGATAGCCTACGGGGGTTTGCGAGCACAGAGCTTTGGAGCCTCTTCGCCATGGGGGGCCGGTTGACAGAGGCTTAAAAGTGAGGCTGAAGTTTTCGAATAAAGTTTTTCCTTCGACTGCAGTTACCGACTCCGTGTCGTAATTTTAGCGCTGCTTGTAGCACACCGCTACAGTGTGTCCTTTATCTTATTGAATTTTTATTTGTGCTGCAACTGATCTGGAGTAACTATTGCATTCTCGTTCATATTTGTGTACTGAAAATGACATTAAATAATCTTGAATAACCACCCAACTTCTATACTCAGTAGGCCAGTGTGCAAGAACCATTCTTCATCACCAAGACCACCTGCGATTTCACATTCAGGACACCATGTACCTGATCTTCAAGATCCCCCTCTTCTACAACTCTCCCCCAGGCCCTACCATTTACTGTGAAATCTGACTTTGATATGACTTCCCTAAATCCAACACCACGCTTATTGGAATTAAACTCCATTTGGCATACCTTGGTTCACTAGCAAGATCCTCCTGTAGTTTTTGATAACTTTCACTGCCAGCGATACTGCCTACAGCATTTAGTGTCATCTACAAACTTACTTAACCATGCCTTGTTCATTTTCAAGTTTCTACCATCATTCTGTGCTTCTCATCATCAAACCAAGTGTGTATCTAATCAGGCAGCTCCTTCTGGATTCCATGCAATCTAACTTTACAAGGCAGAGCACAATACTGATTTTGTTACATAGAAATTTACAGTACATTAAAGACCCTTCGGCCCACCACTCTCTGCGTGGAAAAACTTACAATGGGTGATTGATGTTAATAACTCACCTGGGTGATTGATAAGTTCGTGGCCTAATGTAGAATGAGATGACTTATTAACTTCAAACTTTCTGCATAGCCACTCAAAGAGTTGACGTGTATGTGCATGTAACAAGAGCTGTATAACTCATTTCCTTCTATCTTAGGCCACAAACTTATCAATCACCCATCTGTGGACACTTTCTGGAGGTCCAAGATCCGTATGCTCCTCAGCCGCAGGACTAAGTGTGTAGATGTAGGAGGGGACTACGTTGAAAAATAAATGTGCCAGGTTTTCTAAAATTGACGCCTTCTACCTTAGGCCACAATCTTATCAATCACTCCTCGTACCTCTGACATCACCCTTCTACCTACTTCCAAGCATCTTAAAACTATGCCACCTCGTGTTAGCCATTTCAGCCCTGGGAAAAAGCCTCAGGCTATCCACACAATCATGCCTCTCATCATCTTAAACACCTCTGTCAGGTCACCTCTCATCCTCTGTCACTCCAAGGAGAAAAAGCTAAGTTCACTCAACCTATTCTCATAAGGCATGCTCTTCAATCCAGGCAACATCCTTGCAAATCTCCTCTTTCTATAATATCCATATCCTTCCTGTAATGAGGTGACCAGAACTGAACACAGTACTCCAAGTGGGATCTAACTAAGGTCTTATGTAGCTGTAACATTATCTTAGCGCTCTTGAACTCAATCCTACTGTTGATGAAGGCCAACATACCATACACCTTCTTAACAACACTGTCAACCTGCACAGCAGCTTTGAATGTCCTATGGACACAGACCCAAAGATCTCACTGATCCTCCACACTGCCAAGAGTCTTACCACTAATATTATATTCTGTCTTCAAATTTGACCTACTGAAGTGAACCACTTCACACTTGTGAAGTTTTAGATTTTCAGCAAAGTCTTCCCTCCCCTGCCAAATAAGTATAATTCACACTTTTTCTTGTTACAATACAAAAAAATAGCTGCATAAAAGATGGTGGTGGCAAATTTGGCTGCAGTATAACAAAGTAGGTTTGAAGTGATGGACAATTAATGTGTGCCCATTCAATGGAAAAACACAGCAAATCAAACTGGTGTTGCATTCAGTCATCACATTTTATTATGGTGATTGTGTGCCGTTATGTGGAATTGGCAAGAAACTGAATCTCATGCACAATTTCAGTCAGAATTTCCTCTGAACGTCATGTGAAAAGGCAATAAAACAATCGCTGCCTCTGAAATGGCAGAAAGAAAAGTTGACAGTTAATCTCACCAGGCCTCTTCAGAGTCAACTGGCCAAAGACCATGAAAATTTGTTATGCTCTTGATATTCAGAAGTATTCAAAAACGATCAAAATACATTTGAAAAATATTAACAATATTCTGACAGCTGAACTGAGGGTGTATATTCTGACCTATTTCATTCAATCAGAAAAATAATTCACTTACACGGTTAACTTCAGAGATAGTCTTTTTTGCTCGAACAGCTTTTATTGACTGTGTAGTACTCAACTTCTGTGGTTCCAGGTGCATTTCTCCATTTTGCCGTAAACCATTCCCTTGTACCTGATAGCAAATGCCAAATAATTTACACTGTAAATATTGCTATTATATACAGAAATTAAAATATTGTAGGGTTAAATTTTCTGAAGAATGTCCCCTTTCAAGTACAAGTTCAAGGAACCAGTTTAGACCAATGTTCTAAAAATAATCAGCAAGTTTTACTTCCAATTCTGGAAGTTAAAATTGGCCTTTATATCACCAAGATATATTTGAGATCAAGTATTTATTTCCCTGAATTTGAGTAACTTTCATTGCATTTCTCCAAGATAATATGAACAGATATAACTACTCTCAAAAAAAACTGTTAAAATGTAACAGATGTGAACATGATTTCACATCTTTATTGTGAAGGAGAAGCACTGTTAACTGTTAAAGTCCTGTCTTGTCAGGCATATAAATCCTCTCAATTTCTATTTGGAGAATAGAAGAGATGCCATCCAATGGATTCAAGTGTAAAAGACAAGACAAACATTGTGTAACAATAAAAGTTTTCCATTTGATGAACCAACAGAACATTTCCTTATGAATGAATTCATGATGCTATAATTTTAAGGCTTTAAACTGGACCACGATACCTAGAAGTAACATAAAACTTAAAATGGAAGAGGGGAAATAGATTAAAAAAAATTAAAAATATAACACACTGACCAGCTCTTTCCCAACTTTTGTCCTTTTGTCTGAAACATCCAGCTCTGCTGCCTTTGCTACCAACTGCTTTATCTAAAAGATAAAGAGATCTTTAAGGCAAATGCAAAATTGATATTATTGAATTGAATTGAATTAATTACTTACATTCTTCATATACATGAGCAGTAAAAATCTTTATGTTATGTCTCCATTTAAATGTGCAATTTATAGTAACTTATAATAAATATGTACAACGGGATAGTCAATATAACATAGAAATACAGTTGTGTCAGCATGAATTAAGCAGTTTGATGGCCTGGTGGAAGAAGCTGTCCCAGAGCCTGTTGGTCCTAGCTTTTACACTGTGGTACTGTTTCCCAGATGATAGCAGCTGGAACAGTTTCTGGCTGGGGTGACTCGCGTTCCCAATGATCCTTCGGGCCCTTTTTCCACACTGTCTTTGTAAGTGTCCTGAAGAGTGGGAAGTTCACATCTACAGATGCACTGGGTTGTCTGCACCACTCTCTGCAGAGTCCTGTGATTGAGCAAAGTACAGTTCCCATATCAGGCAGTGATGCAGCCAGTCAGGATGCTCTGAATAGTGCCCCTATTGAAAGTTCTTAGGATTTGGGGACCCATACCAAACTTCTTCAACCATCTGAGGTGAAAGAGGTACGTAATGGTCTGGTTTTGTTGTAAGCCATGAAGGAACGGATTTCACTGAACATTTAGAATTACCCTAACTTTTCAGGAGTGATCTGTAAGTAAAGACAACACTGTGGTTCTTCAGCCAATCAAACAAATATGGTGATAGGAACATAACTGATAAAACGGACTTTTAAAAAAAATAATATTAGACATATTTAAGCCATTCTATAGGAAACTGAATAAAGATCAGAATAAATATGGAAATAAAGAAGAGTTAAAGAACTAAGGACAGTATAGTAATGCAGCTGGCAGAGCTACTGTGGTGAACTACATATACCTGTCTGGACATGCCCCTCTGCTGACTGCTCCTGTGGCTCCTCCCACAGACCCCTGTATAAAGGCGGTTGGAGGCACTGCTCCTCCCTCAGTCTCCAGGATGTTGTGTGGTGGTCTCTTGCTACTAATTGTGGTCTCTTGTAGCTAATAAAAGCCTATCGTTTGCCTCCCATCTCCGAGATTTATTGAAGGTGCATCAGCTACTGCCTCCCTCACAGCTTCAGTGACCAAGGTTCAGTTCTGCTCTACTTGTGACTGCATAGTTTTCCCCTTAATGCTCCAGTTTCCTTCCACATTCCAGAAGAGCATGGCTTGATGAATTAACTGACCGTAGTTAATTGTTCCTAATGTGTAAATGAGTGGTAGAATCTATGATGTAGTTGATGGCAATGTAGGGTAATTAGTTTAAAAATGTGTCTTTGATTGAGCAGATTCATTGAGCTGAAGGGTCTGTTTCTGTGCAATTTTCTATGATTCTAGGATATTTTGACAATACACAGTATTGATTTTCTTCAGAGCAAATGTACAATTATATTTTCAGGACTAGTGAGGTTGTTCAGGGAATAATTATTTATTAATACTCATCTGCTTCGGAGTGAATTACCTTTGACTTTTTTCAGCTGGCTACTTGCGGAAGTACTGCACAAGTACTGCACGTTTGTGTTATTACAGTGATACCATTGCATAACATATTGCTTGTCATATTTACCCTACAATTATCACAGCAAAATCTGGAACACTAACAAAGACTTAACTATTTACTAATCAAATGAAATGTAACAATGTGACAAGAATGAAATTTCACTCCAAATAAAGTTACATTTTCAGTCCCATTACAAATTTGCAGTTTTTATTTTGGAGCACCACCAGGTCACAGATAATGACTGTAATACTGTAACTGCCAATTTAAGTTCAAAATTATTTAGAGGCTCTCAAAGCATACTCCAGTAAATTATATTAAAATGTGTTTGTTGTTTTTCAAATTAATACAGTAAGTTATCCTATGATTGTATTGCTTTACAAAGGAAGATTAACCATGAGCCTGAAATATCTCTTCCTTACGTTGGTGTAACTAATCCAGACCCAAGTGATAAAAGATTTGAAGGCATTCTGATACCTAGTACAGATACCCCTTTAATGGCCACAAAATGTGGTCACTGTGCACATTATATATTTTACAAATAAGCATAAATATGAAGCATTCTCTTTGTTGATTTGTCAAAAGAATTAATACCTCTTTCTCTGAAGCACCAAATGATTGCTCTCTAGGCATGTATTTCTGGAGTATCGGCTGAACTGTCAGTAATGAGAAACAGCAAACAGGTTGCTTATTTTCCAACTAAATATGTGTCAATATATAAATATTTCATGTAACCTTTTAATGTTTGTGACACTTAACTCAAAATTAGAAATGAAAGCTTTTTGATCCATATTCCAATTCCCAGTTTTATCACAAAATCTAGATTGTCCTTTTGCTCTGGCAAATTAAGCTTTATAATCTTTTTTTTTTGCTGACAAATAGATAAATCCACTAATTTGATTTTGCCATAAGTCCCTCCATATATCTGCAACATTTCAACATACAGAACACAAAAATCAAAATTTCTCTGTAGGTAAAATTAGAATTATTTTTTTAAAAGATACATTTCTTGCATAGGATGAATATTTTTAATAAAGATCCTGAAGTTCACCATTGATCAAAAAAATAAGTGGACCAGTCACATATATTAAGTCAAAGTCTGAGCATTCGCTGTGAAGTAATTTATCTCCCAATTCTGGAAAGTTTTTCAACCATCTGCAAAGCACAATAAAGATGGGAAAAGTCCATTTGCCTGCATGAATGAAGTTTCAAAATGTCCAATAACGGAAGCCCTATTGTGGACAAAGCAATAGGCTTAAACGGCATCCCATCAACCACCCAAAATAATTATTTACTTGCATGTGCGGCTATAGTGTACAATACATGCAATCAAATGCATTACAGGTATTTTGGATTATGGAAATTCACCCTTACGCAATTAAAAAAAAATCACTACAATAATCTAAGATATGGAATAAATATTCTTTCCTATAGACTTTATATGAAAATTTGAAACTTATCAGAAATGTTCATACCAGTAGTATTTTGGTGGTTTGGAATGCCAGCCATTACAGAGTTTCTGCCCTGTACCAAGTGAAATTACAGATGATTAACACACTAATTGCAAAAAGAAAATGACACCATGTACACATTATTGTGAAATCTTAAACATCATCCCTGTAAGCCACTAGAAAGTTGCTTCCAGTCGGTCATAAGTATTCTTAACCAGCTCAAAATCAACAGCATCTAATGACATTTCTATTCTCATTATATTTGTTTCTCATAGAGCTTCCTGTTTTACAGATATCAAACAATCCAAAATAAATTACAAGTAGTTAGTAAGCAAACAAACTTACACTTACCATGGATTTGACTTCTTCAAATTCCTGTTGTGAAGTTTCATTTTCCTCGTCTAGCACGTTCTCTTTCTTCAGCTGTTCCATTGTCTCTTTCTCTGTGGTGACCCGCACTTTCATCATATGGAATGGAGTGAGCACATCACCAACTTTAAAATGGACTGGGGTTCCCTCAAACCACAGAGCATCACACTCACCTTTTTTAAACCCCGGAGGCTGATAGTCAGGAGGAGTCACTGTTATTTAAAAATACATGAATCAGGAAAACTAATCTGAAATGAAATTTATTATTAAACTGCTTGGATGATATTTGGTGAGAATGTAAAGAGAATTAGGGTTAATGAGTAAGAATGAGGAAATCTGCAGATGCTGGAAATTCAAGCGACACACACAAAATGCTGGTGGAACACAGCAGGCCAGGCAGCATCGATAGGGAGAAGCACTGTCGAGGTTTCGGGCCGAGACCCTTCATCAGGACTAACCAACCTGATCTACCGGCTGGGTAGCCTCCAACCTGATGGCATGAACATTGACTTCTCTAACTTCAGTTAATGCCCCTCCTCCCCTTCTTACCTCATCCCTGATATATTTAGTTTTTTCCCCCTCCTTTTTTTCTCTCTTTCTGCCCATCACTGTCTGTTCTCCATCTCCCTCTGGTGCTACTCTCCCCCTTTCTTTCTCCCTAGGCCTCCCATCCCATGATCTTTTCCCTTCCCCAGCTCTGTATCCCTTTTGTCAATCATCTTTCTGGCTCTCATTCACCCCACCCCCCTCCGGTCTTCTCCTATCATTTTGCATTTTCCCCTCCCATTCCTACTTTCAAATCTCTTACTATCTTTCATTTCAGTTAGTCCTGACGAAGGGTTTCGACCCGAAACATCGACAGTGCTTCTTCCTATAGATGCTGCCTTGCCTGCTGTGTTCCACCAGCATTTTGTGCGTGTTGCTAGGGTTAACGTGTGTTCCCTGTTAATCTTTATAAACGAGCTGACAACTAGAGGAAAACAGGTATTATTAATAAAGAAATCTGACATAAAGTAAACTGCTGAAAATGCACAAGATAAACAATAAAAAGACACAAAATATTGTAAATCTCCTTACAGAAACTCAGTTACATACTGTATGAATATGAAGCTGTCAATATATAGGAAATAAATAGGAATAAAACAACTCTGAAACCAGTAAATTGAACTTACCTTCATCATAATAGAAGAGTTTCATTGTCAAAGACACATCATTAGGAAGAACCTCCAGGCTCTGCATCAAGACAAATAGCTTACGGATGAGCAGTATGGAGGCTTTCTTTGTATCTTGAAAGCTTACTTCAGTTCCAATATGTTTGTTTTTGCTGTACAAATTCAAGAAAATGTGAAGAATTTTCTTGCTACCTATTGCGTATTTCTTGTAATAATCCCAGCAATTAACATTTTGTGGCAGAAAAAAAACATTCAGAAACCATTACTTATTATTTCTTGCTATTAATGAAACTATTAAAGATCACTTACCAAAAAATTACATTACACTTTTGGACTTTAATGAAAAATCATGAATCACATCACTTAACCATACAGATCAAGAGTTTAGATCATATTTTTACATAAACACAGCAAGGTCAGACAACCTTGGATGTCAGAATCAGGTTTATTATCACCGGCATGTGATGTGAAATTTGTTAACTTAGCAGCAGCAGTTCAATGCAATACATAATCCAGCAGAGAGAGAAAAAAATAATAATAAATGAAAGAAAACATAATAAATAAACAAGTAAATCAATTACTTATATTGAATAAAAAAACATTTAAAAACAGAAATACTGTATATTCAAAAAAGTGAGGTGGTGTCCAAAGCTTCATTGTCCATTTAGAAATTGGATGGCAGAGGGGAAGAAGCTGTTCCTGAATCACTGAGTGTGTGCCTACCTGATGGTAACACTGAGAAAAGAGCATGCCCTGGGTGCTGAAAGTCCTTAATAATGGACACTGCCTTTCTGAGACACAGCTCCCTAAAGATGTCCTGGGTACTTTGTAGGCTAGTGCCCAAGATGGAGCTGACTAGATTTACAACCTTCTGTAACTTCTTTCGGTCCTTTGCTGTAGCCCCTCCATACCAGACAGTGACACAGCCTGTCCGAATGCTCTCCAAGGTACAACTATAGAAGTTTTTGAGTGTATTTGTTGACATGCCAAATCTTTTCATACTTCTAATAAAGTATAGCCACTGTCTTGCCTTCTTTATGACTACATCAATATGTTGGAACCAGGTTAGATCCTCAAAGATCTTGACACCCAGGAACTTGAAGCTGCTCACTCTCTCCACTTCTGATCTCTCTATGAGGATTGGTATGTGTTCCTTCATCTTACCCTTCCTGAAGTCAACAATCAGCTCTTTCATCTTACTGACGTTGAGTTCTAGGTTGTTGCTGTGGCCTCATTCCACAAGTTGGCATATCTCACTCCAGTACGCCCTCTCATCACCACCTGAGATTCTACCAACAATGGTTGTATCGTCAGCAAATTTATAAATGGTATTTGAGCTATGCCAAGCCACACAGTCATGTGTATACAGACAGTAGAGCAGTGGGCTAAGTACACACCCTTGAGAAGCGCTAGTGTTGATTGTCAGTGAGAAGGATATGTTATCACCAATCTGCACAGACTATGGTCTTCTGATTAGGAAGCTGAGGATCCAGTTGCAGAGGGAGGTTCAGAGGCCCAGGTTCTGCAACTTCTCAATTAGGATTGTAGGATTGATGTCAAAAGAGTTGGTGAATTTAGTCAAAAAGATAAAGGAAATGTATGTAAGATTTAGGAAGTTAAGATTAGAATTCTTGAGCATTATAAATAAGCCAGAAAAGAACTCATGAAGGGAATTAGGAAAGCTAGGGGGTGGGTGTGTGGCATTTAAAAGCCCTTAGCATGCAGGATTAAAGAGAACCCCAAAGCAATCTACATATATATCAACAACAAGAACTAGGGAAAAAGTAGGACCATTCAAGGATAAAAGGTAGGAATGTGTGCTTCAAGGTGGAGCATATGGTTGAGGTCTTGAATGAGTATTTTGTATTCGTATTTCCCATGGAAAAAGACATGGGAGGATAGGGAGATCAGTGTAGAGCATACTAATTTTCTTGAAAATTTTAAAATAAATGAAATAGTGTGAGGTATCCTAAAGAACAAGATCTGATGGAATATTTACCCCAGGTTATCAAGAGAGGCAAGAGATGAGATTGCTGGGGACTTGTCCTCTCTTCCCATAGGAGAGGTCCCGGAAGAATAGCAAGTAGATAATGTTGTTCCATTCTTCAAGAAGGGAAACAGGAATAGTCCTGGAAACTATAGACCAGTAAGTTTCACCTCAGTGGTAGGGTAGTTATAAGGGAGGATTCCTAGGAGTAGGGCATCAGAAATTGCAAAAAAAAGCCTAATTAGAGCCAGATAGCATTCTGCACAGAGCAAGCCATGTCTTACTAACTTGATTAAATTTTTTGAGGAGTTGACAGAAGTGGATGTTGTCTACATGAATTTTAGTAAGGCGTTTGATAAGATCCCTCATGGGAAGTTCAACAGAAGATTAAAATGCATGGGATACACAGTGAACTGGCCATTTCAATTTAGAATTGGTTTGCATGTAGAAGACAGACAATAGTGGTCAATGGGATTTATTCTGACAGTATGTTTGTAACTGGTGGTGTTCCACAGGAACTGTACTCAAAACTCTGCTGCTTTTGATATACTGTATATAAGTGACCTGGATGAAAATGTGGATGGATGTATGAGTAAGTTTGTAGATGAATGTTGGTGGAGTTGTAGATAGCATAGAAGACTAGCAAAGGATTAAGCAGGATAAAGATTAGTTGGAAATATAGGCAGTAAATTGGCAGATGAAGTTTAACCTCGCTAAATGTGAAAGGTTGCATCTTGGGAGGTCAAATGTAGAGACAGTACACTATAAGCAAGACCCTTAACAGAGTGATGAGCAGAGGGATATTGGGGTCCAAGTTCATAGCTTCCTGAAAGGGGCTACATGAGTTGATAAGGTGGTAAACAAGTCATACTACATGCATGCCTTTTTTAGCAGATGAAATGAGCTCAAGAGTCTGGAAATTGCACGTTTATGAAACTATAGGTAGACAGCGTCTGAAATATTTCATTCAGTTCTGGCAGCCTCATTATAGGAAAGATATCAAGGTTTTGGAAAGAGGGTAGAAGTAATTTACCTGCTTGCTATCTGGGTTAGAGAACATGTGCTATAAGGAGAGGTCGGACAAACTTGGGTTATTTTCTCTGGAGCAGTGGAGGATGAAAGGAGATCTGATGGAAGTTTATAAGATAGACAGCCAGGATTGAAATACCTATTCCAAGAGGACTTGCATTTAAGGTGGGGGGAGGGTTAAGTTCAAAAGGAGAAGTGTGGGTAGTTTTTTTTTAAACGTAGTTTTTTAAAAACGTGCTTGGAATGAACTGCCTTGAGAGGTGGTAAGGGCAAATACAATAGGGCTTTTAGATAGGTACACGAATGTACAGAGAATAAAAGGATATGGGCATTGTGCAGGCAAAAGGAATTAGTTTTGTTGGACCTGTGATTACTAATTTAATTAGTTTAGTATAGTATTGTGGCTGAAGAGCCTATTCCTATGTTGTACTATTCTTGCTCTTTATCAGAATCAGAATCAGACTTTAATTGCCAAGTACCTGTGCACATACAAGGAATTTAATTCCGGCAGATGTTGTCTCTCTGCTCATAAAAATAATAATGATAAATATAAATGAAAATATAGATTATACATACAGGTAGTGCAATCCAGTATTCTATATTTAAATCTATGCTACAAAATTGGCTCTATTTCAGATCCTCATATGTTAATGCTGAATTGGATGGTCGCAATTCTGGTGAGAGAAAAACAAAAGGTGTGATTGCCACTATTCAGTTGGGTAGAAAGTTGTGTTTACCTTGGGCAAAGCATTTTGAAGAATATATATTTGCTATGAAGTGGGTGTGGTGCATATTCGCCAGAATATCGGAGCTAAGATTGTAACTTACACAGAAGAGGCTCATGCTCCATCAAGTATTGATGAAGGATTGATCTCATAAAAAGATCATAACAATTAAACAATAAGCAGGTTACAGGTATACTATCTCCTCTGATAATGCACAGTTTATTACCTTAAAATATCCAGCTTTGGTCCATCTGCAGTGTACTTGATTTTAAACTGGTAAGACTCTATTATACTCTGTAAGTACAATATATGATTAAGTTGAGGTACAGGCAACTTTCATTCATTTTATAAAATGGTATTACATAAATATTTTACCAGGTATAAATCCTTACATTTGGATCCTCTGGATCTCTATGAACCTATAAAAATATCAAATTTGCAATATTTATAACATACTCATTTTCATTCCGTATGCAAGCATTTTTCCCTTCTGAACTAGCATAGACTCTCGGTTTTAAAATTCACCTCCCTCTCTCCAGAACATAGTGACATAAGCCAAGGTGTAAATCTTTTTATTCCTTATGCAAATGATTATTCTCCCTGAAAGAGCTCAAATGCTGGTCAAATATTATTGGTAACTCAGGATAATCGCACTTACCCACGTGAAAGCAAGCAAGGATGGAAGTTCTAAGTTTGTTGACTGATTCCAGTTACATTATTTCCAATGTTCATAGTTTTGTCTTTGCAATGATATTGATCAGCCAATCAATTGGGAAGACTATGGCAAATATAATTTGACTCCAATGAGAATGAAGTGATACATTTTGTGGAATCAAGTATGGTAGATTATATGCTATGAAACCATGATATGGCACCAGGATATACTTAGGAACAAAGCAACCTTGGTGTACAAGTCCAAAGGATTCTTGAAAGTGAAAGCAGAGCTAGATAGAATGATGGATAGGATACTTGCCTTCATTAGCTTGGGCTTAGAGAATAAAACAGGAATGTCTTGATACAACTTCACAACACAATGGTTAGGCCACAGGTGGAATATTGTGTGTAACTTAAGTTGCCGCACTACGTGATGCACTGGAGAGCATGCTGAAAAGATTTGCCAGGAAGTTGTTTGGGATGGTTCAGTTATAAAGAAAAAGTGGTTGGGTTTATTATCTTTGAAGCAAAGGCAGTTTGTGGAGAACCTGATAGAGATGTACAGAATTATGACAGGCATGGATCGGGTAGGTACTAAGAAACTTTTTTTTTCCCTTATTCCATAACACTTAAAAAAAACCCGAACGAGTATTTGAATTGTGAATGCATAGTACGATGTGGACCAAATACTGCCAAGTGAGAGTGCTATAAATTTGCACTAGATATTCAACATATGCATGAGCTACAGGACCTGTTTGTGTTCTGTATGATTCATAACTATTGGAAACTTAATGTGGTGAAATTTCTCATGCTATGGAATCTGCTCATAATTCTTGTGTGCAACTAAGACAAACATTATGTTGATCTTTATTGCAAGATGATTTGAGTACGGGGTAGAGACATCTCGCTCCTGAAATTCTGGTGAAATAGCAACAAGAATATTTTGTACAGGCCTAGTCCCCCTGTCCAAGGAAAAATATACTTGCAATAGAGAAAACACAAGGATTCACCAGATTGATTTCTGGGGAAGGGATATATCACACGAGGACAGGTTAGATGGACTGGGCCTGTACTGTATTGTCACAAATTAAGGAGAACATGCGATATTCTTGGAGAACCTGAAGTATGGCTACAAAATTGATATTGCATCAGGATGGAGTGTCAAGAGCCAGGAAGTAATGTTTCAAGACAGAGTTGAGTAGAAGTTTCTTTTCCTAGAGTGTAATGAACCTTTGGACATCACTGAGTATTTTCAGTACTGAAATTAATTCTAGATATAAAGGAATCAAGAGATATGGAGTTGGTGCAAGAAAGGGCATTGAAGTAAAAGTCACGATTTTATTGAATGGTGGAGCAAGGATGAGGGAATTAAATGTTTACTCCTGCTTCCATTTCTTCCATTCTTAAGGTTATATCTGGTGCATGATCAATGAGACCATTCACTTCATAGTATATTTTACAAATGTTTCTAGGAAATATTAAAAAGTCATCTGAGTTAAATTTAATATTTTTGTAATTTTATTTTAATTAAGTATTTTTTGGTATTTAATGTTTTCTTCTTTAAAGGAACTAACTATTTGATTTTGAAAAGTTTCTGGATGTCTCTGAAGTTCAGGGAAATACAGAAATATTTCATATTTATCACTTTTATAGATAACAAAGCTGGAAGCATGTTTGGTTTTTGCAAAAGGCTTTTTTCAGTGGATTCACATTAAAGCCTTTACTCAATTGCTCAAATGATTTAGTCATAATATCCGTGGTCCTGGTTCCATGCAGGATCTTGCCGATTTGGTCCAGAATATTCTCAACCAGCCAAGTCTGTTTTCTAGATCCATACTAGGTAGATTCCAAACTGTGGAGATTCTGAAAAGAATGTGGGTAATGGAGCCTACTCAATAAAACCAAATCTGCTAACTCTGACAATACACTCAAAAGAAAGGTGATTTTGGATTTTTCCTGTTGGTGATTTTAATATATTTTCTGCATACTTTTAGTTTTGCCCCACCTAGTACACAGGAGAAGATTTTGTAAAAGCATATACATGGTTGGGATGTGCATAGTGGGAACAGGATGCAACATGGATGGGAGCACAAGGTAATTGTTATGAGGTACTGTATGGGTTAGAATGTTCAAAAAGAGTGAGAATTTTGGTCAAGGTATGTGGGTGTTGGAAAAGTTTGGGAATAGGAGAGCAATTGGTGATGACAAGAGTTTGGAGGCAGCAAGATGAACTGAGGAGATTTACAGGATAGCTTGCTGGGCTGAAGAAACATATTTGTTTTTGTGGTCTATAAATAGTATAAGTTTTTGCTCAAAATGTCCAGAGAAGCCCAACTCTGCAGGTTAAGATTCAAGGAAAGCCTGTTTAAAGTGAGGCATGCAGCCACTTGACAAGTTTTCAATTATTATACTATCTCCTCACAACAAAATGAATGGTTGTGAATTTGAAGTATGTTAAGTTTAGTTTTGAAATGCTAACATCCCACATAACCGAAACCCTTTTTTTTCTCTGGTGGTGGTGGTGGGGTGGTAGTTGAATGAGGAGGTTAAAATTACACCCAGTACTTCATGGATAATCTCTAGACCAGCTTTGTTTTTGAACAAACAGCTTTCTTATGCAGACCACCATTGTCACAGCCCCATTTGGAAGTTAAAGATCTCATTTGGTGTGATGTATGATCTTTATGTTGTTCTTGTGTATGCTGCTTAAATGATGCTACATGCCCATGATGCTGCTGCAAGTAGGTTTTTCATTCCACCCATGTATACAAGAACTTGTACATATGACAATAAACTTGACTTTGAATTGGTACTGAGAAAGGCCTCGATGGTCTTCGTTTACATGGTGTGGGAGATAGGTGTGGTGGGATATTACCCATGGCTGCCAGTAGGGATTAGTCTCCACTAGAAGTGTTTTCAGTAGAAGTGAGAGCCTACTAGCATGCTTAATTTTGTTTCACACATTAAGAATGACTACTTGTAGATAACAAAACAAGAAATCAATATCTTCAAGGGGAGGGTGGATATAGAGGAAGTAAAAAAAGACTTTATACAAAACCTGGAAAACTTCTCTAAATTGCAATGGATCACCCTTTCTCAAAAGATGGGAATATGAATATGAAGTTATAATCAGATTGGCCTAATCATATTAAAAGGTTAAACGGGCCAAGTGGCCTACTCCTAATCCATGAATTAGTGCGTTTATGCAGTGGAGTTTTGAGAGGAAAACATTGGTCATATACAACGCCACAATGGAATAAATATTCTGAAACTGGACTATTTGTTCTTACAAATGGACTATTTGTCTGAGGCAAGCATTTTTTTTGTTTAAAAACCTTCACTCCATTTAAAATCTTGCACTATTGTGAGTGAAAACATAACATTTCTCGTTAAAAACTGATAGCTTATCACATTGATAAAATAAAAGCTTGCATGCATATAAACTTTCTCATTGGTCTCAAAGCACATGAGAGCTAATGTTTTATTTTTAATTAGCATATTTTTCTTTAGTAGGGAAATGAAGAGGCAAGTTTGAGCATGGGATGATCAGGAACAATCTTACATAAACATATGAGAGAACCAGAATATACTCAACACCCAATGATTTATCTAAGCAGTAGGTGTTGGCTAAAATAACAGAACTGCACTTTTGAAACAATATCATTGGAATTTTAAGTCCATTTGAGACGAGAGATGAGGGCTTTGGTCACCAACATGAAAGTTTAAGCTATCTTTAGTCTTTACAATAATTAGCAATCCTCCCATATATATCCAACCATTTCTATTCTTACTTCATTTACAAAATGTTCATTTTCATGTTTGCAATTATTTAGAAAAGCCTTTTGAAGAATTACAAGAGTATAATATCATTATTGTAAACTTAATATTATGTCATGAAATCACACATCTATGAAATCATAAACTCCTGGCTTCAAAAATCTTGCATCCAAAAATAAATATGTATATTTTTTAAAATGTACTTACTCCAAGAATAATTGTTCGTAGCTATTGATATAAAAAGGACACAGTTTATAAATAATACAAGACAGCATACTTATTGTGCAAGGAAAAATTATCTTTTACGATCTGGTGAAGTACATAAAAAATGTATATATATATATTTTTAAATCATAGCTTTATTCTCCAAAACCAAAATATTAATTGGAATACACAACCTTGTAAAGTATAATTAAGAACATTAGAAGATAATCTTTTATTTGACACAAATGGACTTACAAATTTTTTCTCCAAAGCATCAAAACAGCCCAGCATCCTGGAAAATAGAACATTTAAAGATCTGTATACAGCATAGTGGGTGAGGAAATTAATAAGATGTGAATATATCAGGTCAATGTTCCACAAATACAGAAAGTTTGCTTGCTCGTTATTTCAATAAATAGATTTAAATCTTTTTTTAATTAAGATTACTGGATCTGTTTATGTGTCCTAAAGTATTCAAAATTAATTAAAAACATAAAGTAAAATAATCAAACCACTTACTTGCAGTTAACTTTTCAATTGAAAGTTCACTGAACATCTAGCACAAAACAAATTGCTAAATCCAAAGCACATCCACACCTTCAGATCAGGATGTTTACGTTACACTCCTGAACAATGCTGAGACTAATAGTAAAATGGGAAGTTAGGTACTTCCCCTTATTAGGTAGGTAGGTACCCAGGCTTATTTCCAACTTCCATATTACAATATGCAGATATGAAAGTAAAAGATGAGCCAAACAACAAGGAGGATATCATCAGTGTAGCCACTTTGCACTTGAACCAACACAAAATAACTACATTTACACTCAGGAACATCATATTCATAAGATACTCCACTCAATGCATTTTCTGTAGATACTATGCTGGTTTAATTTGAAAAACTTACAGTGGAAGGTTCTGTACCCTTAACATTTTACAAAGACTTTGTTTTATGAACAACATCACTGTTTGTGGTACAATTGCAGAAAAAAGTCATACTTACCATTTTACTACTTTGCTTGCTCCAGGAAACTGACTGTCATCACGCAATATTTTTACACACATGCCTGGGAAATTATGGTTACATTTATCATAACTTTAAAATTTAAGAAAGTGCTAACAACATTATGAAACAGAAAAAGTATGACTATATTTTAACATGCTGGTATTGAAATAATTTCAGAAATAAATCTCTGTAATTCACATTCACAATAGCCAATTGTTCACAATGACAAAATAAATTATTTGCAAATCCTAGAAATGTTAAAGCTACTAATTCAAAGTATATTTATTATCAAAGGATGTATGAAGTATACAATCCTGAGACTAATCTTCCCCACCAACATTAAAACTGCATGCTGGTCACGTAAGGATCAAACACTTGAGCTGCGAGGTTCACAGAACAGCTTGTTAGTTTCAATAGTTTGGCTTTTGTTTCATGCTCTAAGTGACCCATGTTTAGCTCAGCAGCTATAATCCTAACTCGAAGGTTTTAAAAGGCACACAATGTAAGCAGACCTTTCCCAGTCCACAAATATTGCTACTTAGTGAATGGATATTACAATGAAGGGTGAAGAGGGAGGAAAGTGTTTGGTGGCCTGACGAAGGGTGTCGGCCCAAAAGGTTGACTGTTCGTTTCCACTGATGCTGCCCGACCTGCTAAGTTCCTCCAGCATGTTGTACATGTTGCTTTGACCCCAGCATCTGCAGTGTACTGAGTGTTTGGTGGACCTGGAGAAATTGGTGATCAACAGTCCCTGCAGAGGATTTGTCCTTGTGTACAGAAACCAAGGACTGCAATCCAATATTTTTGGAAAGAAGCTTGTAATGACAGCATCTGTGAAGAATAATACTGTATTTGTTCAGTCAATATCTGCCTGTATTTTGGGGTTTCAGCAATGTAGATGAATTCTGTGCCTGCTTTGGCTAGACTGGGAACTTGAGACTAGATGAAGTATCCTTTGTTGAGTATTAGTTTGAGTGATCTCTCAATGCATGAATGAGCAGAAGACTGAGAGATGTGATACAGGTCAGCTACAACATCCTGGAATTGAGAGTCACTCAAAGCCATTCAAGGTTGTATTTTCATTTAAGAAACTGGTAAAACAAAGTTGTTAAACAAATAAAACAAACTTTTTTTTAAAAAAAGTTATCTTTCACATGACTAATATGGAAAATCATGCCTGGACAAATTTTGAATATTGCAGGTGTATTGACAACATTTGGAGACTTAATCAGATACAAAAATGAAAGGGCCAACAAAAATATCTTCAGAAAGTTAGGGGAAATTTTCCCAATAGGTACTAACACATCCAGAAGTAGCTAGTGTATAGTTGTACTCTAGATTAAGCAGCTAATGAACATCATAGCATTGTTATTTTTTGAAGGAATTTTTAGGCTAGATGCTTACATACAAAAATAATTTGCATCTTCAAAATACTTTAGTTCTAATGGCCTTAAGGCATTTCAGATGCATAACATGGCAACAATGAATGCCAAGATAAAGAAGGAAGTTTGCCATTGTTTGGATCTATGAATTCAAACACAACCTAGAATGGCTTTACAACATTTTTACATGCAGACACAAGAAAAAAAGAGGCAGATCCTTTTCATTGAAAAAAAACAAATGGTTTTCATTGCAATGCACTTATCTAAATACCATATGGGAACAGGGTAGAGAAATATTGGCGGCAAATTTATTGAAATTGTCTATGGATAAGTATCATAAAACTGCTGCAAATAAAGCAGGATCCTCATCCAATAACAAACAAGAGAAAATCTGCAGATGCTGGAAATCTGAGCAACACACACAAATTGCGAGAGGAACTCAGCAGGCCAGGCAGCATCTATGGGAAAAAGTACAATCGACGATTAGGTCCGAAACACTGACTGTACTTTTTTCCCTCCATAAATGCTGCCTAGCCTGCTGAGTTCATCCAGCATTTTCTGGGTGTTGCTCCTTATCCACTAAGAAGAGAAGGGTCTATGGGCAATTTGTGGAATTTGAACAATAAACTTATTAAAAAAAAACAGCTGCTTTTAAGTTAAACTAATTTACAGTGCTATAGAATTGGTTAGAAAATAGACCTCTGGCTTGCCAGCAAGAAACTATCTAATTTCTTTTTAATGTATAGGTCAGCATGTTCAATATATGTAAATATACTGTAAATTTAGCTATTTAAAGTAAAATAAAGCAGTGACTGTATAATCATGTCTAGGTTTTGGTGTGACCTCTCCAAGAAAGCTGAGCTACATGTCAAAACAGATTGCTTTACCTTCCAAATATCGAGTTCTATAGGCATCTTCAGGAAATATCCCACGCAGATATGTGATACATGATACTCCCAAAGCCATCATTCTTTTTGTGAATACAAGGGATTGGTGTTCTGTTGCTACATCATTGGGAAATATTGCAGTCCACTAGCAGTGCAGGAAGGACATTGAGAAAGTAAAGTGAACATTTTAGAATCAAACATACAAGATCCTAAGGATGAGAAAGTCCTCATAAACATAAGCTCCACAAATGAAATAAATCAGGCATTATTTTCAGCTTTATTTTTATGGTAATCCAGAATACATTCTCCTCATGGATAAGAGAGTGGAACACTCCAAAATTAAAAGAAAACAGATTAATATAATTTTTGCTTCAAAGTAACACTTCTAAAATTCCAAAGGAATGGTTGGGGGAAATGGAATACTTCATAATTCCAGACTGTTTATCAATATTTTGAAGATTACCACAAAAATCCTACTAAGTACATTAGCGTAAGAGACTGTAACACTCTCCACTTGCAGAAAACAAGTGTTTATGCTTTACTGAGCTCAAACACGCTTGGTTGTCATTTGATATTGAATCAATTGTGAAATAATTTTAACAGACCAAAACATATTCTGCAGCTTTCCTAGCTTACCATTGGGGTGTTCCAACTATTGTTGTAGTAGACAATTATGTTAAGTTGTTAGTTGTAAGGAATTTGCACTTAACTACACAGGGTCATTCTAAAATATCTGCCAACACAAAAGCTATGCTCCTCTGCTGTTCACCTACATAATAACTATAAAAGGAAAATGAATGGCAGATCTGACTGAGTTGAGATATTCATTGAAAATTACTGAGCTTTTTTTTTGCTTTTACCTCCACTGTTGGTTCTGTGAGAATGTTACAGGAGAGAATCTGAGAACATGTGAGTAAACTCAAGTCACTATGTCTGTGCATGAAAAACTGAACAAGCTTTAAGCTGCAGTAACAGAAAAGATATTAGGAATATGGCATGAGTCTAATCTTAATAATGATTTACTGGTAAATGAACAGAGGGACAGCAGTAGACCATCAGCCTCTCAATTCCATTAATTCATTCAATGAGCTCCTTTCTTGGTTCCATATCTTTTCATTCTTTGCCTTGCCAAAATTTACTGTTCTCCTCTTTAAAATTATTCATCAGTATTCACTTTTTTTTTAGTACACCTTCCACATGTCTACTGTATTTTATATGAAGGTGTATTTCATAACTTGTCCAATGAAAGGCTATACAAGTAAGCTTGAGGTCTTCTTACAGCTAAAGCACTTACAAGGCATTGGCCAGAAAGTGCCTCATGTAGGTATATTCTGGAGGTTATTGCAATTTCTTTTCAATCGAATTGTGTATTTCCTCATCAAGAACACTATATAGTAACATACCCAATATCTTTGCAATAATGATCAAGAAAAAGGTAACCAAGTAGCAAGAATATACAAGTAATTACAAGTCAGAACAAAAACATAGTTTACACGTGACAAGGATAGCCAAATTGATAGGCAGTTGCTGTGAGTTTAATCATTTAGTGCATGTAAGTACCATCCAAATTAACTTTGTGTTGATATTTTAATCATAAGGATTTTTTTGCAGCACTATTTAAGTTTAGACGTCAAAATCAGTTGAATTTATTGTCATCAACACAAGCACAGATGCAATCAAAAATTTACACGCAGCAGCATCAACGGCACACATCCACACAAAAAAAAACACAAATTAAATATAAGGGTGGGTAGTTTGATCTTGAATCAGTGTGTTTCACTATTCACACTGGGTTTCTGTGCACTTCTGCTGCATGTAAATCAAGTTTTTAATATCACCCAAATGCTTCTCTATTTTGAGCAGTCATGGTTTAGGAATTTTTAGAATTATGGCAGTATGTTGCATTTTTGCAATGCTGATTTGACCATATCCTTGAATCATTTCCATGTTCCTTAGTATACCCTTCCTATGACAGTTGGGAAAATAGTGTCTGCTTCTGGAATCTAGTGTTGAGTATGCAACTAACAATGGAACAAATTAAATGTTGCTTTAATGCTGGAGATGAACCTTCTCTTGGCAGAGAACATTGACTGGCTTACACTGCCAGTGGTTTTATGGAGATGACAGTGGTGCTTTAAGGTGCTTGCTGTCATCAGATGTTAGAAGCACATTGGATGGCAGGGATTACTGCTACCTGTCATGGCATTCTTAAATGGGATAGGAGGCTTGAAGAGCCAAATGGTTAATTCCTGATCTTATTTCTTGTGTTCTTAGGTAATTCAGTCACAAAGGTAAAAATACATCATGGAAATTCTGGGCTGAGTTCTTCCAACATTTGAGCTTATGTGTGTGTAAACACTGGATTTACCATAAGAAACACAACACTTCTAGAAGGCGACTCTCTATCTTCTCCAAAGCAATCAAGTTGGGCATTATATGCAGGCCTAATCATCAATGTTTATATCTTGTAAATGAATAAAAGATTGACAGGGAAGTTGGAGAGGAGAACCAGGATGTGGCAGCAATACTTATAAGTTTGAACATGTATCACTGGAATCACAACAGATTTTGCAGGTACTGGACAAAATGCTGGATGACCTCAAGAAGACAGGCAGCACCTATTGAGGGAAATAAACAGTTGATGTTTTGGGCTGTGATTCTTCCACAAGACTGGAAAGGAGAGGAGCAGAAGCCAGAATGAGAAGGTGGGGGAGGAATACTAGTTGGCATGTGACAGAGAAAGTCCAGATGAGGGTGAAGATGGGTAGATAAGTGGGAGGATGAATAGGAATTATGCAAGAAGCTAGGAGGTGATAGATAGAAGAGGTAAAAGGATGAAGAAGGAATCTGATAGGAGAGGAATATGGAATAAAGGGAAGGAGCTGATGGGGAGGTCATGAGGGCAGGTGAAGAAGGGGTGAGAGGGCCACTAGAATGGGGAAAAAGGTAATGGTGGTGTGGGAAACAAAAGGGAGCTGTTACCAGAAATTAGAGAAATCAATATTCATGTGTGGGTTGGATGAGTGGCCAGAGCTAGAGTTGAGATTTGGAAAATCCCTTACAAGCTTATTTAAACATACAAGATCCTAAGGATACTTGATGCAGGTAGATGCTGAACTGTTTCCTGTAAGGGGGTGGGGGAGGAGTCACAGACAATGGGATATAGGGGCTAATTATTTAAATTGAGGTGCAAATTTTTATCTACTTCATTGACAATGGCATTGGTGCCGCTTCCTACTCCCATGTAGAGTTCATCAATGTCATCAACTTTGCCATCAGCTTCCACCCAATGCTTAAATTCACTTGGTTCATTACCAACACCTCACTCCCTTTTTTTCATCCCTTTGTCTCCATCTCTGGAATCAGATCATCTGTCGACAAACATTTTAGTTCCACTTCCAAATCCAACACTGTCTGTTCATGGCTTCCTCTACTGCCTCTACAGAGTGGAGGAACAATAACTCATATACTGCCTTAGTATCATCTGTTACAAACCCAATGACTCCCACAGTTAAATTGACCACACCCTTCCCACCCTGTTATTGTAAGGATATGCTAAACCCTATTCGCAGTTCTTCTGTCTCCACCACATCTGTTCTATTGTCCACATCTGCTCTACTGTCCTGTTTATTATTTATTGTAATGCCTGCAATGTTTTGTGCACTTTATGCAGCCCTGGGTAGGTCTGTAGTCTAATGTAGTTGTTTTTTTTCCTCTCTGTGTTGTTTTTTTACTTAGTTGAGTCTAGTTTTTGTATTGTGTCATGTAACACCATTGTCCTGAAAAACATTGTCTCACTTTTTACTATGTACTGTACATAGCAGTTATGGTCGAAATAACAATAAAAGTGACTTGAGTTCTCATGATGAAGCTTTCCAGATGTCCTCTTTTATTCAAAAAATGTATTTTCACCTCCATTGCTATCAATGCACCCCCACTAGCATGATTCCCCTCATACTATTCTCCCTCTGATACAAGGTTCTATTTGAATCCACCCCATGATCCATTGCAACCAATAAGATCTCCAATAGGATCAATAGAACCATTGCATCTCCAATAGGATCTCACCACTAGGCACATATTCCCCTTCCCTCTCTATCCACTTTCCAGGTATCACTTTCTCTATGATTCCTTTGTTTGATCATTCTCCCAACCAATACCCCTCAAGTCAGTTAATCATGCCAAGTGTTACACCTGCCCTACATCTCCTTCCTCACCACCATTCAAACCTAAATAGTCTTTCCAAATGAGATAACACTTTACTTGTGAATTCATTGGTGCCATTTATTGCTAACAGAGTGGCCTCCTCTACATTGGAGACACAACACAGATTGGAGGAATCACTTTGTCAAACGTGTTTGCTTTATGCACTGTAACAGCCAAGATATCTCATGGTCACCTATTTTAGTTCCACTTCCAAATCCAACACTGTCTGTTCATGGCTTCCTCTACTGCCTCTACAGAGTGGAAGAACAATAACTCATATACTGCCTTAGTATCAACATCTACATTATTTCTCTAACTTCCAGTAACCACTCCCATGTGTCTCATATCCCCCCCCCCTTTGTTCCTCTGGCCCCTTTACCTCTTCTCTTTACCCTCAGTCCCCCCCCATAAC
Source organism: Hypanus sabinus (assembly GCF_030144855.1). NCBI lineage: Eukaryota > Metazoa > Chordata > Chondrichthyes > Myliobatiformes > Dasyatidae > Hypanus > Hypanus sabinus. The sequence continues at coordinate 38,260,805 of NC_082716.1, read as the reverse complement.
CTGTCTATCACTTACATTTTCCTCCCTTGTTCCCTGCTTCCTTTCCTTTATTCCATGAATAATATCCCCCCCCCTATCAGATTCCACCTTGTTCAACCCTTTGCCCCTTCCACTTATCAACTCCCAGCTTCTCATATAATTCTCCACCTATCTGTTCCCACCCCTCGCCTGGATTCACCCATCATACACTAGTTTGTGTTCTCCCACCACCGCCCCTTTATTCTGGCTTCTGACCTTTCTTTTTTCTAGCCCTCATGAAAGTTTTCAGCCCAAAATTTTGACTGTTCTTTTCCCTCCATAGATGCTGCCTGACCTGCTGAGTTCCACCAGCATTTTGAAAGTGTTGCTTCATATTTCCAGCATCTCATGAGTCTCTTATGTGCATTGAAATTTCTTTTCTCAGAGGGTAGTGAATCTCTGGAAGTCTTTAACCCTGCATGTAGTGAAAAATTGAGGAACTGAGAGTTATGGGGAACTGGAACAGAAGAGGGGCAAAGGCTATAGATTAGCCATAATCATACTGAATGGCAAGGTAGATTTGAGGGGACAAGTGGCCTACCTCCGCTCCTATTTTCTTGTGTTATTGAAACTCATTGGGTTTTGAATCCCACAATCCCTTTACATTCACTGCTACTTGGTTTCCTGTTTCCTTCAAACTTATTGGAAAAGTTATTGTAATACTACATAACATATAAAAGAAAGCAAAATAATTGCATGTTGGAGTAGTATTCATTACTCTGGAAAATCTGCTCATTCTCAATAGTAACTGTGTGCAGTTTCTTAGTTTTATAGGGAACATTACCTTTAATATTCACAGCTGTTTGGTAGCAATGTTAAATGAACTTGTATTGATATTTAAGAAATTATAGAAGTATTCAGGAAAAGATACCTTATTGGATTCAACTCAGGAAAAACACAAAAGAAAAATCAATTTCTTCCATATGGTCTGGGCTCCAAATGCATATGGATATAACTTCTTTACTATTTTAAGATAACCATATAATTATTATATTATCTTAAATATAACTATTTTATATATTATAGTGTAATATATACTGTATAAACCCAAATAAGATTCAATGTCTTCAGAATATACGACTGTTTTTCCCATGTGTAAAACATGAGGTCAAATAGGATCAGATAGTAATGGGGAGTCACATACCAGAGACAAACAAACAGTTACGCTTAACAGAGCTACCAAAAAAATGTACCACTAATCCTCAAAATAAAAACATGAAAGCTCATTGGCAGGCCCCAGAACAATCAAAATTATTTATGACTAGTTCTGAAGGACATTGTGACAAATCACAGATGGAATGGACAAGCGAACTTTTTTCCTTTTGTTTCTTTTTATTTTGTTTTTGTTTCGCCACCAATTTTAGAGGGTCATGATTACAAGTGAGTTATGTAATACAAGGTGTATATTTCTTTAAGAATTGTAGCTTATGACCGATTATTCTGTTTCTATTATATTCTCCATGCTTCTATAAAAGTTAGGATTAGCTAGAAAGTTTTGCATCCGCGAAACTAAAAAATGCTGCTTGTTTCTCTCAAGTTATTTTGTTTAATGAATTTACACTTCATTATCTTAAAAATATATGGAGACCAAAACAAAATGTCAACTACTGTAACAGCGTTAATACATACTCATGTGATTTACTTTCAATGTCTAATACCCTGCAATTGATGTAGAAAAACTTCATTGCAAAGTCTATTCATGCAGTGAAAGAAAATATTACCCCAGATATTTGTTTTTCAGACACTCGCATTTGTTGTGCTGTTGCCATGGAAATTGGACGGTTTTGATGGTGTTTCTAATGAATTGTAACCCTATAGCAGATAGATATACAAGATTCAAAGTCAGAATTCAAAATAAGCAAAATTTTCCTTATGGCTGAAAAGAAAACCTAGCATGAACAAATAAGTACAGTATGTCTGCATTAATTATGCTCTTATACTTGCATGTTTTATTAGCTGCATTCAAAAATGGCAAAAAATAAAATTACTACATAGAAATAAGGATCTGGGTGAATTAATGCTTATTGTTCAGATTAGTTGGCAACTGCTGAAGAAACCAAAAATGTTCTCCAATGCTTCATTCCACACATGGAGATGTTTAATTTCAGATCTGTTTCCACATGTGTAATATTTTTACATGCCTTTTTCATCATTTAATTTTTAAAAAATCATTCTTAAGTGCTGGTATAGTCTCTAATTCAGCAACTCACTAGGCAAATGCAAGGCACATCTTCATAACATTGTAATGAAAGATTTATTGCTATCTTAAATAATCTGAATTAAATTTTATCTAATATTTGTATGAAATATTGCTGACTTTCAAAATTCTATATTTGTACTCTGTATGCAGATATAAAATAGCTGAAATTAATGAGAAATGTTTGATAGTGCAATATTTTAAATTCTATAGGTTAACTTAATTGGTATTTCTTTCTTTTTACTTGCTGACCTTTTCCCTTCTTCTCATTTTCTTAAGCTATCCTATTTACATCTATTTTGGTATTGGTTTATTATTGATATATGTACCAAGATACAGTATAAAACATCTTGCATAATATTTATACAAATCAAATCATTACACTATGCATTGAATTAGGACAAGGTAAAATAATAACAATATAGAATAAAGTGTAAAAGCTTCCAAAAGGATGCAGTGCAAGTGAATGATAAAGTGCAAGATCATAACAAGGTAAATTGTGAGGCCAAGAGTCTATTTTATCATATGAGGTCCATTCAAGAATCTGAAAAAAAAGGGAGAGAGGCTTCCTTGAGCCTGATGGTACATGCTTTCATTTCTGCCTGATGTGAGAGGGGAGAACAAAGAATGTCTGGGGTAGGTGGGGACTTTGATTATGCTGGCTGCTTCACTGAGGAAGCGAGATGAATAGACAGAATTCACAGAAGGGAGACTGGTTACTGTGATGTATTGAGCTGTGTCCAGAACTCTGTAGTTTCTTGCGGTCACATGAAGAGCAATTTCAAGCCGAATGCATCCAGCCATGATACTTTATATGGTGCATCAATAAAATTTGTTAAGTCAACAAGAACATACTAAATTTCTTTAGCCTCGAAGATGTTAGGTTTTCCCCATCTATTGCAATGTTCCCACAGCCAATGATCTCACTTCATGGACTCTATCTCATGATCTCGTAATTTATTGCCATTTATTTATATTTGTATTTGCATAGATTGTTGTCTTCTGCGCTCTGGTTGATATTTTATTGATCCTGTTATAATTACTAGTCTATAGAATTGCTGAGTATGCCCACAGGAAAATGAATCTCAAGGTTAGAGTCATGGAAAGGTACAGCACAGAAACAGGCCCTTTGGCCCATCCAGTCTGTGCCAAGCCATTTAAACTACCTACACCATTGAATTGGTGGGCTATGGTGCTCCATATCCCTACCATCCTTGTACCTATCCATACTTCTCTTAAACGTTGAAATTGAGCTTGCATGCACGACTTACACTGGCAGCTCATTCCACACTCCCACGACCCTCTGAGTGAAGAAGTTTCCCTAATGTATATGGTGACATATATGTACTTGATAATAAATGTACTTTAAACTTAAAACTGAATAAGATTTCACACAGCTCACATACTCAATGAGAAGAAAAAATTGCCACAATCATAGTTTCAGCAAGAAATACCAAGTGGATGATACATGTTAGCCATCACAGAATTCAATCTTCAGTCAATTTGATTCATCTACTTAATGTGATGAATTGATGGAACACACTATACAGCAAAAGCTTAATTAATGGGCTTGAGTGCTCAAATGTACTCCAGCATGAATTGAAATAGCACCTACTAAGGAACTTACCTGTCAAATTCCAAAATTCACGGGAGATATTCAGTCCACAAGTGACAAATCCTATTTGACTAACTAGTGCAATCTTATTTATCAGCAAGGTGACGGAATTAATTAATTTTATTATATTTAGCAATCCTTCTGGTCCTTTGAGCCACGTCGCCCCAACAACCCTATAACCCCAGTTAACCCTAACCTAATCATGAGACAATTTACAATGACCAATTAACCTACTCAATATGATTTTGGACTGTGGGAGGAAATTGGAGCACTCAGGAGAACCTGTGCATTTCACAGGGACAAAATACACACCCCTTACAGACCAAAATGAGTTTTGTGTTTAATAACAAGTGGCAGCATTTGATACAGCATGGCATCAAAGAACTCTAGTAAAACTGACCAGTGCAGAAGTCTTTCCCAACTTCCATCAACATCAGTCATACATTGCAGAATTCCTCTTAACAGTGTCCTGTGTTGAATAATTTTCAACAACTTCACCAAAGGCAACCTTTCCATCATTGTTTTTCTTGCATGCATACTATTAACTCATTCACAGCAATATTATCTGGCTCTCACATTACATTAATTGTCCACTGACTCAAACGATTCTCATACAATGATACTCATATAAAGCCAGGTGTTTTGTTTTGAAGGAATGATGACAATACTATAAACATTCACCACATTACTCTGTAAAGGTAACAGCAATATTGGGTTTCAGCGTATCTACTTGTGAACATGAAAATGTTGATGTTGCTTTCATCAAATTGTGGTGCACTCCAATACTGGAGCTCATGGAGCTCAAAAGGGGATTGAAACTAGGGCTAAATACCTACCAATTACACTATGAATATATCAGATACACTGTAATCTACAGGTTGTGGAAGGATAATTGATGGAAGGACGTGGCTGTAAAAAGCTCATCTGTTTGTTAATTGTACAAACCCCATTTCCAGAAAAGTTAGGATATTTTCCAAAATGCAATAAAAACAAAAATCTGTGATATGTTAATTCACGTGAACCTTTATTTAACTGACAAAAGTACAAAGAAAAGATTTTCAATAGTTTTACTGACCAACTTAATTGTATTTTGTAAATATACACAAATTTAGAATTTGATGGCTACAACACACTCAACAAAAGTTGGGACAGAGGCATGTTTACCATTGTGTTACATCACCTTTCCTTTTAATAACACTTTTTAATTGTTTTGGAACTGAGGATACTAATTGTAGTAGATTTGCAATTGGAAATTTTGTCCATTCTTGCTTGATATAAGACTTCAGCTGCTCAACAGTCCGGGGTCTCTGTTGTCTGATTCTCCTCTTCATGATGCGCCATACATTTTCAATAGGAGATAGATCTGGACTGGCAGCAGGCCAGTCAAGCACACACACTCTATGTCTACAAAGCCACGCTGTTGTAGCCCGTGCAGAATGTGGTCTGGCATTGTCCTGCTGAAATAAACATGGACGTCCCGGGAAGAGATGTGGCCTTGATGGCAACATGTGTCTCTCTAAAATCCTAATATACACCTCAGAGTCAATAGTACCTTCACATACATGCAACTCACCCATGCCGTGGGCACTGATGCACCCCCATACCATCACAGATGCTGGCTTTTGCACCTTTTGCTGATAACAATCAGGATGGTCGTTTTCATCTTTGGCACAGAGAACTCGATGCCCGTTTTTTCCGAAAACTAGCTGAAATGTGGACTCATCTGACCACAGCACATGGTTCCACAGTCTTTCGGTCCATCTGAGATGAACTCGGGCCCAGAGAACTTGCCGGCGTTTCTGCATAGAGTTGATGTATGGCTTCCTCCTTGCGTAATACAGTTTCAAGTTACACTTCTGGATGCAGCAACGGACTGTGTTAAGTGACAATGGTTTTCTGAAGTACTCCTGAGCCCAGGTGGCTATAATTGTCACAGTAGCATGATGGTTTATTAGGCAGTTCCGCCTGAGGGCTCGAAGATCACGCACATTCAACAGTGGTTTCCTACCTTGCCCTTTACACACTGAGATGTCTCTGAATCTTTTCACAATATTATGTACTGTAGATGTTGAAAGACCTAAATTCTCTGCAATCTTGCATTGGGAAATGTTCCTTTTGAACTGACTAACAATTCTCTCACGAATTTTGGCAGAAAGGGGTGAGCCACGACCCATCCTTGCTTGCAAAGACTGAGCCTTTGATGGATGCTGCTTTTATACCCAGTCATGATACCTCAACCTGCTACCAATTAGCCTGCTTAATGTGGAGTCTTCCAAACCGGTGTTACTTGAATATTCTGTGCTCTTTTCACTCTTATTTTAACTGTGTCCCAACTTTTGTTGAGTGTGTTGCAGCCATCAAATTCTAAATTTGTGTATATTTACAAAATACAATTAAGTTGGTCCATAAAACTATTGAAAATCTTTTCTTGGTACTTTTGTCAGTTAAGTAAAAGTTCACGTGAATTAACATATCACAGATTTTTGTTCTTATTGCATTTTGGAAAATATCCCAACTTTTCTGGAAATGGGGTTTGTATAATATTTTAGGTATCTATTAAATTAAAATACTCTTACTCAATTGTATTTTCAATTTTCTAATGGCTTGTTAATTCAGATTTTTTTGAAGTTTTATGGATGTAAGAGAGTTTGAGGATTATTAAGTTTTAATTGTTTTATTTTTTCAAAGAAGTTTTTGAAACTTCTTAATGTCTTAAACAATCAGACAGTTTTAAAATATTGGTGCATTTGGGGATGTGAGTCAGGTGGAGCTGTATCTTTCTGTAGGATTTGTTTTGGCTGCCCGATCTGATGACCCTTTTATTGCCTTGGGTTCATGATCAGCAAGAGCTTGCCATAATGAATCCTTATAGCACTTTGTAAAAAATTGAATTGGGTGGATGATAATATATAATTTTGTTTTGAACCAAGCCACTATTTCAATATAGGTCACAGAAGTGAATGCTAGGTGCAGCTCTTGGTGTAGCTAGAAATAAAGTGCTACGCCAGTGAAGTGGCAACTGAAGAATATACTGTATGTTCAGATTCAGATGTGTTTAAAAGGCAAAAATATCATGCAAGAGACCAAACTAAACAATACCATAATCAACCGATCAGATTAGAGCTCTGCCATCCAGAGTGAAAAATTATGGTAAAGATTTCAATAGCTAAACAGATGATGAGACTCCAAGAACTCCTGAATTCTCGGGGATAGCATGTGAGTACTAAAGGAAAGTTTGACACATTCACAACCATGTTCAGCCAGAAGTGCAGAGTGGATTATTCTTCTGTGACTTCCTGAGATTCCCTTTACAAGAATATAAGAAATAGAAACAGGAGTAAACTGGAGTAAAGAGCCCCTCATGCCTACTCCACTCAATATGATCAACACTAATCTATTAATCTCTACCTGGCATCACAGCCACCTTGGGCAGAGAATTCCAAAGACAGACAAACCTCTAAGTAAAAAAAAAAAATTCTCATCTGTCCTGAACATCCTTTTCCTTGTTTAGAGACTATAATTACTAGTTCCAGATACCCCAGCTAAGATATACAATAACTTTGCAACTATCCTGTCAAGCCACATTAGGATCCTGTATGTTTCAATGACAGCAGAAACACAGATGACATGTGAAGATAACTTACTTCAACACTCATTTTGTTGGTTCTACAGTGTCCAAGAGGACCAAAATAGGTCCCCTTCCACTGATGTGATATGAGGCGCTTCGGTAATTTGTGAAGGTGTACTCCTCCTGAAGGATTAACACAGGATTTCAATATGTATTTGGTGCATGAATTTGAGGTCCTTAAAACCATCTTGAATTTTTATTTTCTACTGGGAGGCCAGCTCAGGGAATCTCAAATCACTGACAGTTTTCAATATTGATGTTTACTTTTGCTAAAAGATGGCCCTTAAGTAGTTCTCGTTTTCTGGAATCTTGCAGGGCCTTATTATCAGAGACTGGTGTAGAGGAACACAATGCTTGCACAGATGAGTGCAACTACAATAAGATTCACATCATCTAGGACAAAGCAACCCTCTTGATTAGCACCTCATCCACCATTTGCACTCAAAAGGTTTCCTTTGGAATTTTGGCATGTGGCCAACTTCTGTTTGGATTGCAATAAGGTTCCAAAGAGGAAATCAGTAAGATTACCTGAATATAGGATTAATTTGAGCTCTGTATGTTTCTCTTAGGTTTGTCTGCAGAATAAGCAAATGGACTTCATTGCAAGTTATGAATGTATCCTACAAAATCTGTAATAATTTTACAGAAGAATTGTGTATAGATTAACAAGATGAACAATTAGACTTGTAATGATTTAACAAAAATTTAAGTAAAAATTTGAAAATGCATACTTTATAGTAGCCCAGGAACACATTACGAAATTGAAGTCTTGGAGATAAATAGTAGGTGACAATTTCAGCAATAGACAAATTTAGAAGGGGCTAGAGACAAACAATATAACATAAATGGAAAAAAGACCGTTTTAGTGATGAGAATGAACTCAGGTGAAACTTCTGACAGCTTCAAACAGATGGTGATGAGGAGGCATATGGGGAAGGGGGGGGGTGAGGTTGATTGAGTGCTTGAGTGGTATCGCTCCAACAACCTCCACTCAACATAAGCAAGACCAAAGATTTGATTGTGGACTTCAGAAATGGGTGGTCAGGAGAACATGCAGCAGTCCTCATTGAGAGGTCAGTGGTTCCGAGATGCCAACATCTCCAAGGATATATCCTAAGCCTGAGACGTGGATGCAAACTTGAAGGGATGCCAGCACATTGTTAGAACTTACGCATTTATTAAGATATACTGTGGTGAGCATTCCGACTGGTTGCATCACAGCCTGGTATGGAGTCTCCAATATCCAGGATTGCAAGAGGTTGCAATCCTGTCAGCCCAAAAGTCTGTAGACTCAGGCAGCTCCTCACAAGCACAATCCTCCCTACCATCGAGGACATTTTCCAAAGGCAGTGCCTCGAGAAGGCAGCATCCATTATTAAAGTCCTTTACATCTGGGACATTCCTTGAAGGCGGAGGCATAGGAGCCTGAAGATCCACACTAAATGATTCAGAAACTGCTTCTTCTCTTCCACCATCAGATTTCTGAATGATACATGAATATTACCTTGTTATTTCCTTTTTGCACAATTTATTTCTATTGTAACTTATAGTAATTTTATGTCTTTGCACTGTACAGCTGCCACAAAATAAATTTCATATAGAACAGTGATAATAAACCTGATGCTGAAGTCCTTGATCGTGGTGGCAGATTCGCTATAGCTGTAAAATTTCTGCTTTAAAATGTTGGATTACCTATCACATATACAGAATTCTCACAGCACTGCTTTTTCTCTGAATGATTAGCTGCCTTATTTTATGTTTATTACTTTGTTTTAAATCACCTGTCTTGGGAACCTGGTCATCTAACCTCATTCCAACCCGTCTCATGGACCCAGTTACCTTTTTCCACATTACAACCCATTCCCCAATACTATTATTTCCTTCACACCGATCTGTTCACCGACACCATTGCTATTTCTTACATCACCAGCTCCCTTCAGTCCAACTACGGCACCCAGTCTGGTCGGTTCAGTCTGTCCTTTGCTTGTAAAACTGCTCACTCCTTGTGCATTAGCACTTATTCACTCATTTCACTAGACAACAAAGATTTTGCTTTCTGAATACTTCTGGGTGCATCTTATGGATTTTGGGTTGCTGCTGATGAAAATCACCATAAAATTTCCCTATTACACACCATTTTTTAAAAAAAATTACCTGTATTTGTTACTTCAATTCAAAATTCAAGTCAGAAAAACTGATGTGAAGATTAAGGAAGACATTTTTGTTAGTCCAGAGATTAAACAGGTCATCAATGACAGGCAATTCGAAGAACTTCTAGTGGAACTGGAAGAAATCCGATAGAAAGCGTTCAAGGATGTTGTTGAAAATTTTCTTGGTAACTACAGAGCGCCAAACTATGTGAAGCTGGTTGACAACTTGCTCCAAGCATACAAAATCATGAAGTGATTGAAGATTTATTTTCTGCTTTCCCAGTTAGATTTATTCCCTGCAAATATTAGTGATGTTAGTGACAAGCATGGTGAAATGTTTCACCAGGTCATTGCAGTCATGGAGAAACGGTATCAGGACAACTAGAATCCATTAACGCTGGTTGATATTGTCGGACGCTGAAGCGAAAAGCCTCATATAAGGAGTACAAATGAAAATCATTAACGAAACAATTTTAGTTTAGTTAAACTATTACAAAGTGTCAGCAATTTAACGCATTATCTTCAACAAAAAGTTCACTTCTCGTTTCTCCAAATTCTTACGTGATACAAGTAGCCTGAAATTATGTGTTCAGCTTCAAGCGGTCTGTTATAAACAAACAAACAAAAAATCTGAGGAAACAACGCTTTCTTAAAAAAAATTATCCTATATAATTTGCTCAGGGCTCTCTCGCATGATTGCCTTTATCGCCTACTCCGCGTTCTCTTCCATGGTAATTCCACAGGAGAGACTCCCTCTCACACGGTTTTCCCCATTACAAGTCCTCCGTTACCTGGGCTCTATTATTCATTCACTCCACGTTACAGACTTTTCCTCCCGATACCGGTCTTTCCCTCACGCCCTGACTTTCCCGCGCTCCGTCGCCAGCTCCTGCCTTCACCTGCCCGCGCGCCCTTTAAACGGACCATCCCTCTCGCGCACGTTCGTTCGCCGAGGCTCGCGCCCCTTCACGTCCTCGCTCAGAAGCCCGGCAGGTGCCGGAGTCTGGACCCTAAGGGCATTGCAGCGCAGAAACAGGCCTTTTGGCCCTTCTTGGCTCTGCCCTGCACCCGGCCCATATCCCTCCACACACCTCTCATCCATGCACCTGTCCAAGTTTTTCTTAAGTGATAAAAGTGAGCCCGCATTTACCACTTCACCTGGCAGCTAATTCCACACTCCCACCACTCTCTTCTGTGAAGAAGCCCCCCCCTCATGTTCCCTTTAAACTTTCCCCCCTTCACCCATGTCCTCTGTTTTTTTTAATCCTCTCGCCACAGTGGAAAGAGCCTGCTTGCATTCACTGTATCTATACCCATCATGATTTTATATACCTCTATCAAATCTCCCCACATTCTTCTACACTCCAGGGAACAAAGTCCTAACCTATTCAACCTTTCTTTGTAACTCAGTTTCTCAAGTCCCGTCAACATCCTTGTAAAGCTTCTCTGCACTCTTCCAACCTTATTAATATCCTTCCTGTAATTTGGTGACCAAAACCGCACACAATACTCCAAATTCGGCCTCACCAAATTCGACCAGATGGAGGGTCTCAAACCAAAACGTCGACTGTCCGTTTCCCTCCATAGATGTTGCCTGACCCGCTGAGTTCCTCCAGTGTTTGGTGTGATGCTGTTCATAGAAATGTCTCGGTCGCTGCTTTCAAAGGCAGTTTACACAGACACCATGTGGCATTTTCAGCATTTAATGACAAATAATCACTCTATTAGCACCTTCCTGCCTTAAAGCTGAAAATTAATCTTAAAAATATTGCAGATACTGGAAACTTGAAATAAAAACAAAACGCTGTAAACACACAAATGAACAGGCGGCATCCAGTGTAAAAGAAACAGAGTGAAAGGTTTTAGGATCATTTAAAATATTGACTCTTTTCTGTTTCCACTGACAGGGCCCGACCTGTTAGTTTCCGAGAAAAAGTAATTCACGCATTCAAACTACAAGTTCCGGAGGGCAGTGCAATTAGTACATGCGCAGAACGACCTGGATCTCCCACAATGCAGTTCGGCCGATTCCCGTGTTAATGCGGAAAGCGCTGACGGAAGATTAAAAGAGAAAAACTGAGCTAGTTTTGGGGGTGAGTAGTAGAATCGTGTGTTTTTGTACTTATAATCGGAGAGCATCGTCTTTGTAATTATGCATTGATCATGTTTATTACCATTGCAGATGTTAGAATGAAGTGATTGGGCCTAGGAGTGAAGCCTTGTGTAGTGACAGATTCGCGCTAGCTGCCCTGCCTCTGGTATTGATATGTCCAGCAGGTGGAACCAGATTTCAATTCCAAACTATTGACTTATGTTGAGAAATTTATCTTTTTTTCGTTGTAATAATTTTATGTGTGCGTAGTAAGAAAAACTGCCAATCAGTGAAAATGTATAGGCTGAAGTGCATGACATTTGGAAACACGTGTAATTGATAAATTATAGTTGCAAGTGGTTGCTGTTTTGACTCTATCGCTTTTTGAAACTTTCCCTTATTACAGCCGAATAATTAGAACGTGTGAGTTGGAAATGGGCCAACTACGTTCCTCACATCTTATTTCACCATTTAATACTGTATGTCGTACTTAATAGAATAAACAATAGATGTTCTTTATCCCCTGTGGAAAGATGGTTGCAAATATCTGTTTAATTCAAATTTTATTCCTAGCTTTCCAATACTGAATATTCAAACTCAATTTGTATAGCACTAACACTCCGTTAACTTTTTAAAGCATGTCTTGTAACTGTTTTGTGCCAAATCCCTATTTTAAAAAGCCAAAACTTGATAGTGAAGTACTAGCTAATGACAGCCTATATAAGCCTATATCAAATCTCTCCCTTCTTGGGCAAGATTCTTGAGAAAGTCATTTTCAACCAACTCAACTTTCTGAATGAAAACAAAATTCTAGAAAAGTTTCTGTCAGGTTTTAGAGTAAACTTCGGTATGGAGATGGTCCTTAACAAAATTGTCAGTGATTTTAGGCTTAGCACTGACGCCAACAGGGTCTCCGTTCTAATTTTCCTAGATCTAAGTGCTGCCTTTGACACAATTGACTACAACTGACTAGAACATTCTCTTTGATTGCCTTGAGAACTGGGTTGGCCTTTCTGTGGTTTCTGTGGTATGAGTTGGTTTCACTCATACCTCAGAGATAATTTTTGTCTGTTATGGAGACCATTTTTCTAAGAGATATAATGTTACTTTTGGTGTTGTTCAGGGAAGCTGCCTTGATTCCCTACACTTCATTTGGAGACATCATTAAAGAGCATAAACTTGATATCCACAGATATGTAGAGAGCACACAATTGAATATCTCAGCTGAGCCTGATGATGATAACACCCTATTTACTCTGACTTTTGATAGAGCTGTAAGAAACAATTAGGTGAGCAATAATTTCCTCAAACTAAATTAAGATGAAACTGAAATGCTTTAGTTTGGTCCCAAAGAGGAAAAAAAAGAGATAAGCTATTTGATAAACTTGGAAACGGCTTCCCTTGTAAAACCAGAAGTAACAAGCCTGGGTGTTATCCTTGATTCAGAAATGAGTTTTAAATACTACTTAAGGAAGATAACCAGAGAAGCATTTCTGCTTTTAAGAAATAATGCAAAAGTGTATCCTCCATTACTGTCACGTGAGATGCTGAAAAACTAATTCACGCCTTGAAGTCAGATAGACTAGATTATTGCAGTGCACTCTTTACTGTCCTTCCTAAGTAATCTATTCACAAATTTCAACTCAGTCAGATTGCCACTTTAAGCTTTTAACTAAAACCAAGGTGCTCTCAATGCTTAAAGCTCTCAGTGGTCTGGAACCGGACTACATCACAGAATCACTTTTGTTTTATAATCCTGCTCGAGCTCTCGGGTTTTCTTCTGCTTAAATTTCAGTTATCTCCCTCAATAGAAAATTGGCAGTTCAACTTTTTGGAAATGTGCTCCTAAACTGTGGAACTCAGTACCTAAAACTATAAGCGTGCAGAGTTAGTTGACAGGTTTAACTGCCCCCCTCAAAACCTATTTATTTAACCTTGCTAATATAATTTTGTCTTCTATTTTTTATATTTGTACTTTTGTACTTTATCCCATTATAAAGCAAATTGAACTATATCACTTGAATAAAAAGTGCTCTATAAATAACATTATTACTAGTATCCATTTTTGTTTGTTGGATCTCTCTATCTCTCTATCTCCCTGTCTCCATCTCTGGAGACAGACTGTCTGCTGATGGCTTTTATAAGCCTACTGACTTTTCACAGCTATCCTGACTCTACCTCTTCCCACCCTGTCACTTGTAAAAATATTATTCTCTTCTTTTGGTTCCTCCATTTCAAGTTCAAGATCATTGTATGTATATAGCCAAATGTGACTACGTTCCACCAGACCAAGGTGCACAACACAGTACATACAACTCACACACATAACAGAAAGTAATATTACCACAAATAAATTAAAACATAATGAGGTGCATATATGATATAAATTAAAACATGATTGTTATAATGTTACTGATGCTTCATACTGGGTGGTGACAGGGTGTTCAGTAATCTGAATCTGTCCACAACTTTTCTCAGGATGAGGCTTTCCATTCTAGAACAGCTGAGATGTCCTCCTTCCAAGAATGGGGTTTTCCTTCCTCTGCCATCCATGCTGCCCTCACTTGCGTCACTTCCATTTCCTTAACATCTTTCTTCATCCAATCACCCTGCTGCCATAACAGGATTAGAATTCCCCTTGTCCTTCCCACGTCCCTTCATATCTGGCATAACACTCTCTGTATCTTCCACCATCTTCAATGGGATCTTACCACTAAATGTATCTGTCCTTCCTTCTCCCACTCTGGTCTCTGCAGAGATCATGCTCGATACAACTCCCTTGTCCACTTATCCCCCTCCATTTATTACCCTCCTGGCATTTATCCTTTGCAAGTAGGACAACTGCTACACCTGTCTCTACTCCTTCTCCCTCACCACCACTCAGGGCTCCAAGCAGTCCTTCCAGCTGAAGCAACACTTCACCTACGAGTCTGTGAGGATCGTCTGCTGTATCCAGTGCTCCCAGTGTGGCCTCCATCTTTGAGACCTGATATTGATTAGGGGACTGCTTCATTGAACCCCTTTGCTCCACCTTCCACAAAAGGACTTGTCCAGTGGCTTACCTTTGTAATTTTACTTCACATTCTGACATGACAATCCATTGCCACCTCTCAAGTCAAGTCAAGTTCATTATTGTTTAACTATAAATATGTGTACCATCAAACGATATGTTCCTTTGGATCAGGATGTAACACCCAGTAGTACACAAAACACTTATAACACACAATAACTTAGGAAAGTAAGTATAAAATCTAGGCATAAAGAAAGTGCACAAGTTAAATATTGTAAGGTACAGAAGAGTTTACAATGCAATCTTTGAATGGAATCCAGCAATATGTTCAGAAGTCTAATAGCCTGAGGGAAGAAACTGTTTCCCATCCTGACCATTTGTGTTTTTATGCATTGGAATCTCTTGTCTGTTGGTAGAAAGTCAAAGAAGATGCTGGATGGATGGGTGGCATCCTTGATGATACTAAGGGTCCTGTGATAAATTTCGCTGAAAGATGGGAGAGAGACCCCTATGATCTTCTCAGCCAGTCTCATAGTCCTTTGTAGGGACTTCCAGTCTGATGCTTGGCTGCTCCCTAACCAGATGGAGATGCAGCTTGGCAGCTACTGAAGTGGTAAGGCCACTCTCAGGTTGGAGGAGCGATACCTCATATTCCATTTCCGGCAACACTTTTGGCAAGATGGCGGCTTTTATGGGGTCAACAAAAGGTGCTGCTGTTGTATCTTCTCAAGATCCTGCTATACATTAAGAACTTAAAGGTTGCTAGCTGGCTGAGATAATGAAGGAGCTGCACAATGTGTTGCTGCTTGAGTGGATGGAAACTTACAGTCAAATAGCAAGTGGCCATCATAATTGTTTTTCTTGCAATTGCAAGTCCTCTTTGGACATTGTTAATCTGGTGTGCTGCAAGTTCGATTTGCTTATTTATTGGATGAGAGTAGGAGGGGATGGAGGGGGAGCTCCTCAGTCATAGCAAGGACAAGGCCTGAAGCCTTGGTGCCAGCTGTTTGCAGCAGCCTGGAGTGAGGGGACAAAACCCTTGACACTTCACTGGGGGTGATGTTGTGTGGCATCGCTGCCCTTCCAAGATTTTGCTGGGCAGAAGACAAGCTCCGTTGTGGCCAACTGCAGATTTTTTTTATTTGGATGCACTCAATGAACTTGGGACCTCAAGCTGCGGAGGGCGGCATAGCACAGTTGTGGCAACTGAAGATTTCAAATGGACTAAGGAGTCTGTACTATTTACATATATATTTGTGTGGTTTCTCTTTTTGCTAATATTCTATTATAAGACCATAAGAGCAGAATTAGGCCATTTGGCCCATTGAGTCTGCTCTGCCATTTAATCATGGCTGATTTAATTATCCTTTTCTCGCCCTCCTCAGACCCACTCCCTAGCCTTCTCACTCTAACTTTTGATGCCGTGTCCAGTCAAGAACCTGTCAAGCTCTGCCTTAAATACCCTTGATGACCTGGTCTCCACAGCTGCTTGTGGTAATGAATTCCACAAATTCACCACTCTCTGGCTAAAGAAGTTTCTCCACATCTCTGCTTTAAATGTCGCCCCTCTATCCTGAAATTGTACCCTCTTGTCCTTGACTCCCCCACCATAGGAAACATTCCTTCCATATCTACTCTTCCTAGGCCTTTCAACATTGAGAAAGTTTCTGTGAGATGCCTCTTCATTCTTCTAAATTCCAGCAAGTACAGATCCAGAGCTATCAAATGCTCCCCGTATGATAGCCCTTTCATTCTTGAAATCATCCTTGTGAACATCCTCTTGACCCTCTCCAATGCTAGCACATCTTTTCTAAGATGAGGGGCCCAAAACTGTTCACAATACTAAAGGTGAAGCCTCCCTAGTACCTAGTACCTCAGCATCACCTCCTTGCTGGTATTCTAGACCTCTTGAAATGAATGCTAACATGGCATTTGCCTTCCTCACCATCTACTCAACCTGCAAGTTAACCTTCAGTGCAGACTGATGCATTTGGTTCATCTGCATCTTCTTGTCCCCTGTTATTATTTCTTCGACCTCATTTTCTAGTGGTCCTATATCCACTATAATCTCTTTTATTTTTTAAATACTTGAAAAAGCATTTACCATCCACTTTGATGTTGTTTGCTAGCTTGCTTTCATATTTCATCTTTTCCCTCCAATGATTTTTCTAGTTGCTCTATTGGGTTTTAAAAGCTTCCCAATCCTCTGCCTTCCCACTCATTTTTGCTTTGTTGTATGCCCTCCCTTTTGCTTTTACATTAGCTTTGACATCCCTTGTCAGTCATGGTTGAACTATTTTGCCATTTTAGGTATTCCTTTGTTTTTGAAATGCATCTTTCCTGTACCTTCTGCATTTTCCCCAGAATCTCATGCCTTTGCTGCTCTGCTGATATCCCTACCAGCATCTCCTTCCAATGTACTTTGGCCAACTCCTGTCTCATACCACTGTAATTTCTTTTACACCACTGAAATAATGCTACGTCAGACTTCCGCCCTATCAGATTTCAAGTTGAACTGAATCATATTGTGATCACTGCCTCCTAAGGGTTCTTTTACTTTCAGCTCCCTAATCACCTCTGGTTCGTTAAATAACACCCAATCCAGTATAGCTGATCCCCTAGTAGGCTCAATGACAAACTGCTCTAAAAAACCATCTCAGAGACATTCAGCAAACTCACTTGCTTGGGATCCATTTCCAACCTGATTTTGCCAATTGACCAGCATTTGAAGTCTCCCATGACTATCATAACATCGCCCTTTTAACATGTCTTTTCTATTTCCTGTTGCAAACAGTGGTCCACGTTCCAGCTACTGTTTGGAGGACTGTATATAACTGCCATCTGGATCCTTTTACCCTTGCAGTTTCTTAACTCAACCCACAATAATTCAACGCCTTCCAATCCTGTGTCACTTCTTTCTACTGATTTGATGCCATTCTTACAGCAGAAGCATGCTACTCCTTCTGCTGACCTTCTTAGCCTGTGGCACAACATGTAACCTTGGACATTCACCTCCCAACTACAACCATTCTTCAGCCATGTTTCAGTGATGGCCAATACATCATACCCGATAATCTGTAAAAGTGCAACAAGATCATCCACCTTATTTCTTGTACACCATGCATTGAGATATAACACTGTGGCATTTGCTACCTTGTTTTGATTCTGCATCCCTAATGCACTGATACTCACCCTGCTGGCTGCAAATATGTCCTATCATCTGACAGTCTGACTGCACGCTAGCTTTGCTTTTTTACCATGCAAATTATATCTGTATTCTTTCACTCTGGTTCTCACACCCCTGCCAAATTAACTTAAACCCTCCCCAACAGCTCTAACAAACCTGCCTGCGAGAATATTGGTTCCTCTCAGGTTCAGGTGCAACCTGTCACTTTTGAACAGGTCATACCTTCCCCCTGAAGAGATCCTGATGATCTAAGAGCCTGAAGACCTGCCCCCTACAGCAGCTTCTTGGCCATGCATTAGTTTGCCAAATCAACCTGTTGCTAACTTCACCAGCGCATGCCACAGGCAGCAATACAGAAATTACTACGTAGGAGGTCCTGCTTCTCAGCTTTATATCTAGCTCTCTAAATTCTCTTTTCAGGACCTCTTTGCTTTTCTTTCCTCTGTCATTCGTACCAATGTGTACCATGGCTGCTCTCCTTCCCTCTCCAAAATGTTGTACTGTAGATGCGATCTGAGGCATCCCTGACCCTGGCACCTGGGAGGTAACATGCCATCTGGGTGTCCAATTCACATCCACAGAATCTCCTGTCTGTTCTGACTATTTGAGTCCTCTAAAACTACAGCTCCCTTCTCCCTCTTTCCCTTCTGCACCACGGACCTATGCTCAGTGCCAGTAATCCAGTCTCCATGGAGTTCCCATCAAAGGTTATCCTCCACAACAGTATCCAAAGTGGTATACTTATTTTTGAGGGGAATGACCGAGGGGGTGCTCTGTGCTAACTGCCTGTTCACATTTTCATTTCTCCTGACAGTTACCTACCTGTTCGCCTCTTCCACCTTCACGGTGACTACTTCCCTGTAACTGATTGATTATCTCTTCACTCTCCTGTATAAGCTGAAGGTCATCCAGCTGCTGTTCCAGATCCCTAACACGATCTTCAAGGAGGTGCAGTGAGGTTTAGGTCTCAAAACCATGACACCTAGCAGGAGTCAAGTGTCAGGACAAGGACTGGGCCTCAGAGCCATGGTGTCACCTGGCGAGCATTGGGGCCAGTCAACAGATGATGTTGGTGGGCTGGGAAGTCTGAATTATATACATGCATATTGTGCATCATTGTATTTTACTGATATTCTACTCACAAACAAGATAAAATCTGTAGATGCTTGAAAGCCCATCAATGCACACAAAATGCTAGAGGAATCAGCAGGCCAGGTGGCAGCTATGGAAAAGAGTACAGTTGACATTTCAGGCCAAGGTGCTTCAGCAGACACTTCCTGAGTTCTTCCAGCATCTTGTAGGTGCACTGCTGGTATGACTTGTATGTGTGAGGACTGGGCATCAAGCCCCAGTGTCGCGGGAGCAGGGGAACTCTTATTATGTGATTGTAATACTCTCATTAGGTGATTCTCAATATAGCAATGGTTCAAGAGAGTAATGGTTGAGGGGTAATAACTGTTCTTGTGAGTTCAGAGGCTCCTATACCACCTTCCTGATGGCAGCAGCGAGAAGAGAGCATGAACTGGATGGCGGGGGTCGCTGGTGATGGATGCTGGTTTCCTGTGACAGAGCTTTGTGTAGATGTGCTTATGGTGGGGAGGGCTTTACCCATGATGGACCAGGTCATATCCACTACTTTTTGTAGGATTTTCCATTCAAGGGCATTGTTGTTTCCATACCAGGCAGTGATACAGTCAGTCAATTTATTGTCCACTACACATCTATGGAAGTTTGCCAAAGTTTTAGATGCATTGCCAAATCTTTGCAAACTCCTAAGGAAGTAGAGACACTGCCATGCTTTCTTAATCATTGCATTTGCATGCTGGACCCAGGACAGGTCCTCCAAATGATAAAAGTGAGGAATTTAAAGTTGTTCAGAACCTCCTCTGGACCATCTCTAATGCGAGTACATCTTTTAGATAAGGGGCTCAGTACCACTCACAATATTCCAAGTGTGGTCAAACCAATGTCTTATAAAGCCTTAGCATTACTTGTTTTATATTTATAGTCCTCTTGAAATAAATGCTAACATTGCACTTGCCTTTCTCACCACAACTCAACCTGAAAGTTAACTGTTAGGATATCCTGCACACCTCAGATTTTTGAATTTTCTCCCTATTTAGAAAATAATTCATGCCTTTATTCTTCCTACCGAAGTACAAGACCATGCACTTCCCTAAACTATATTCCATCTGCCACTTTACTCATTCTCCCAACCTACCCTTCTGCAGATCCCCTGCTTCTTCAACTCTACCTCCCCCTCCACCTGTCTTTGTATTGTCTGTAAACTTGACCACAAAGCCACAAATTCCTTTATCCAAATCATTGACATATAACATAAAAAGAAGCCGTTCCAACCAACAAAGGCTCCCTTCATTCCGATTCTTTGCTTTCTGCCAGTTAAATAATTTTCTACCCATGCTAGTATCTTTCCTGTAATACCATGGGCCCAGGTCCTTGCTGAGATGAGCATTAATTCTAGTCACAACCAATGTCTCAAAGCACTTCATCGCCATAGACATGAGTGCTACTGGACTGGTAGCAGTATCTTGGGCACTGGTATAACTGTTCTTCTGCCATTTCTTTGTCCCCCATTACTACTTCTCCAGTGTCATTTTCCAGTGGTCTGATATTCACTCATCTCTCTTTTATATATATAAAAAACTTAATATATATCCTCTTTTATATTCTTGGTTAACTTGCCTTCATGTTTCTTCTTTACTCTCTTTATGGGTTTTATAGTTACCTTCTGTTGGTTTTCAAAAGCTTCCCAATCCTCTACAGTACATTCCCACTAATTTTTGCTATATTATATGCTCTCCCTTTTCACCTGATTGCTGCTTTTGACTTCCCTTGTCAGCCTCAGTTGCTTCATCCTCCCTTTAGAATACTAACTTCATCTTTGGGATGTATCTTTCCTGCTTCTACCGAATTGCTCCCAGAAACTCCAGCCATTGCTGCTCTGCTCCATGCTGTTCTCCTCTTCTAATGAATCTTGGTCAGCTTCTCTTTCATACCTCTGTAATTCCTTTTACTCCATTGTAATACTGATACATTTGATTTCAGCTTTTCCTTCTCAAAATGCAGGGTGAATTTGATAATATTATGATCATTGTCTCTTAAGGGTACCTTTACGTTAAGCTTTCTAATCAATTCTGGGTCTTTACATAACATCTAAACCAGAATTGCTGGTTCTCATCTACAAGCTGCTATAAAAAGTAATTTCATATGCATTCTACAAATTTTCTCTCTTGGGATCCAGCACCAACCTGATTTTCCCAATCCATCTACATATTGAAATCCCCCATGATTATTGCAACATTGCCCTTTTTGACATGCCTTTTATATTTCCTATCATAATTTGTAGCCCACAACCTGGTTACTGTTCTGACGCCTGTATATAACTCCCTTCAGGGTCTTTTTACACTTGCATTTTCTTAACTCTATTGCAGGGATTTTACCTCTTATGACCCTATGTCATCTCTTTCTAAGGATTTGTTTTTTTACCAACAGAGCTATCCCATCCTCTCTGCCTACCTGTCTATCCTTTTAATACAATGTGTATTCTTGAATATTAATCGCCCAGCTATGATCTTCTTTCAGCCATGACATAGCGATGCCCACAACATCATACCTGCTAATCTTTAACTATGCTATAAGATAATTTACTTTATTCCGTATACTGTGTGCATTCAAATATAACACCTTCAGTCCTGTATTCAACACCCTTTTTGATTTTGGCCCCGTTATGCTTAACTTCTTCCACTGACAGCAATTTTGCCCTATCACCTGCCTGTCCTTCCTCATAATGTTACTACACAATGCATCTAGTTTTATACCAAATGGCCCATCCTCAGCTGTATCAGTCTTGTTCCCATCCCCCTGACAATTTAGTTTTAACCCTCCCTAACACCTCTAGCAAACCTACCAACATGGATCTTGGACCCTCTTGGGATCAGGTGTAATCTGTTGTTTTTGTACAGGGCATACCTTCCCCAGAAGAGATCCCAATCATGCAGAAATCTGAAATCTGCCCTCTGCACCAATTCTTCAGCCACAGATTCATCTGCCAAATACCAACTGATCTGGCCCGTGCTTGCAATTAATTTTTCCTTCAAGGCTGATGCTATTCATAAATTTATTTATCCAGCTAGTGGATTCTGTACTTGGAGTTTTTACTCTTGTTGGAATGTAGTTATTTTGTGTTTTTTGACATAAATGTTGATATATTGTTGTCATATTTACTGATGTACAGTGAAAAGTTTGTCTTGCATACTATTCAAAAAGAACAAATCATTACACAGTGCATTGAGGTAATACATGGTGAACAAAAATCACCAGATCATTGGGTATATTTACAGAAGCGGTTTATGTTCTTGATTAGTAAGGGTATCAAAAGTTATGGGGAGAAGACTGGGGTTGAGGGTGGTTACAAATCAGCCAGGTGGATTAGACTTGATGGGCTGAATCCCCTAATCCTGCTCCCATGTCTTATGCTCTAAAATGTTTGCCAATGTATCTTAATTGGCCAGTTCCTTAACCTAACTTGCCAGCTTACTTGGCTTTCAAGTCCTCAAAATTGTTATGATTGAAACTTAAAGACCTAGTTTTAAACCCATTCTTCTCTCCCTCAAACTTAATGCATCCTAAGGGTGTCTAGGAGTTTGTTAATCCAACTTTATTATATAATACCAGATGTAGTGTGGCATGCAGCCAGATTGGGTCCAGAATTTGTTAATCTAAGAAACTATCCTGAAAACGCTAGAAATCCTTGTATAGACTTAGAGTCATAGAGCACAGAAACAAATCCTTTGGTCCATCAAGTTTGTGCCAAACTGTTATTCTACCTAGTGCCAAAGACATGGAATTGGACAAAAGCTCTCTGTACCTCTCCCATCTATGTACTTATCCAAACTTCTCTTAAATGTTGAAATCGAGCTCGCATCCACTACTTCCTCTGGCAGCTCATTCTATACTTAAACCACCCTCTAAGTGAAGAAGTTCCACTTTAAGTTTTCCTTAAATGTTTCACCTTTCATCCTTAAGCTATGACTTCTAGTTCTCATCTCACCCAACCTCTGTGAAAAAAAACCTGCTTGCATTTATGCTATCTATACCCCTCATAATTGTGTATACCTCTATCAAAACTCCCCTTATATTTGTACACTTCGGGGAATAAAGCTCCAACCTATTCAACCTTTCTCTGTAACTCAGGTCCTCAAGTCCTGGCACCATCCCTGTAAATTTTCCTTCTAGTCTTTCAATCTTACTGGTCTTGCAGGTAGGTGACCAGAACTCAGATTCAGATTCAGTTTATTGTCATTTAGAAACCACAGATGCAATGTAGTTAAAAAATGAGACAACATTCCTCCAGAATGATATCACAAAAGCACATGACAAGACAGACTACACAAGAAAATCCACATAACACTTGGCAATCCCCAATCCAGAGTCCGGAGAGGCTGCTGCGTATTAATATTGTGCTACCATTTTAGCGTGTTCCCTGGAAAGGAGCTCCAATCCAACCAGACAAAACAAGACCAAAAACTAAAGCTACAAGACCTGCACAAAACCACACAGTTACAACAGTGCAGACAATAGCATAATTGATATAAAAAAAAGACCATGGCACAGTAAAAATTATTCAAAGATGTTAAAAGACCATAAGTTCAAAAGAAACCACCACACAGTTTCCACAAGTCCTCAGGGTCCCGATTGACTCGTCATCCCATGCCAGCAGCAGAAGGGAATACCCCCGCTGTGGACTTCCATGGTGCCGCCCGACTCAACCTCGCAGACGCAGCACACAATGAAAGCGACCTGACTGCAGCGGACTCCGAGTCCGTTGAACCTCCGAGCCTCTGACCATCTGCCCCGGCACAGCTTACCCGAGCACCATCCTCTGCCAAGCATATTAAGACACCCCCGCCAGCAGCCATTGGCAACGCGACCCCAAGGACTGGGGGCCTGTTCTTCCCAGCAGAGACCCTGACCTCACAGCAAGCAGCAGCAACGAAGAAGGCCTTCCTGGAGATTTCCAGATGTTCCTCCATGCTCCCAAGTCCGTATTTCATCCGATTATGATTGCGCACGGCACCCCGCTTCACAAGTAACAGATAATCAGCTCCGGAGTGGCCGCTGCAAGCTGCGTTGCGCCGCCATCTTGGAAAGTTTACACATTACTCCAAATTTGACATTACTTTTACTTTATAAAACTTCAACATAACATCCCAACTCTTGTATTCAATTATGAAGCTCTTTTTAATAACCTTGCCTCTCTGTTACACCACTTTCATGGGATTATGGATTTGTATCCCTAGATCCCTGTCCTACCACTCTCTATAGAACTGTCTATGCCTATGTGATTTTTCCAGTCTCTAAATAGATAAAATTGTCCATGATAATCACAGTGCTCTTTTAACAATCTTCAATTGTTTACTCTTTTATACTCTGTTCAAATGTATGGTCACAGATAAGAGGCCTGTATGCTGTTTCCACAAGTGACTTCTTACCTTTATTTTGTCTTATCTCCATCTGAATTGCTTCTGCATCCTAATTTCCAAACTTAGAACATCCCATGTTAGTTACCATTAACTATGATGCTTTCAGTAGCATTCAATATTTGGATTCCATTCTATGACATTTTGCAGCCATATTTTTATAATGATTTCAAGTCATAATTAGTTATTAAATCATACAAAGTTATTCACAATTAATCCACTTTATTTCAGATTCTATGTCCATTCATTTCAGTGCAGAGCTTTTAATCTTATTCTTTTTTTCTGTATCCTTTAGCCTTATCTTCTGCTGCGACATTAGATTTGTATTCCACAACCCTTTCACAGTCTGTCATTATCAAAACTTATCTCCATATCTTCCACTCATCTCTTTGACTTGGCCATTTCCTTCATCATCTTCCCATATACTTTAAATCATCTCTAGATTACTGATAATACCTAATACAATGTAAATGCTATGTAAATAGTTGTTAAACTGTATTGTTTAGGGAATAGTGACGAAGAAAAAAGTATGTACATAAGACGTGAGGCGAACAATGCTCAAACAACGAGTGCTGGAGAGAGAACTTCCAGATTTTCCCGATCTGTGGTTGGTTGAATCCGCACATGCGGAATCCGCGGATAAGGAAGCCCCACTGTATTAGTGATTTGAGGTCCAATTTACTATATTTATCAAATTTAGTTCCACTTGGAAAATGGGTACTCAACTTGTTTTTGGATATGTGAATGATTTATTGTATAACTTGAAACTATAAATTGAGGTACTTTAAAATGGGAAAATTATGTACCTTCCTAAGGCTTCATAAAAAGCAAAAATCGCATAGATCACTATATTCCAAGAGGACAATGTGTATAAGGGCACTTTATCTAAATGCCCGTAGTATTAGAAACAAGGTTAGTGAACTTGTGACACAGATCAGTACCAAGGCATATGATTTAGTGGCCATTACAGAAACCTGATTGCAAGGTGGAGATGACTGGGAATTAAGTATCCAAGGGTATCAGGTAATACGGAAAGGTAGGCAGGGAGGCAGAGGTGGTGGGGTGGCGCTTTTGATTAGGGATGAAATCGGGGCGATTGTGAGTGATAATATAAGATCTGTGGAGCAGGATGTTGAGAGCATCTGGATGGAGATTAAGAATAGTAAAGGGAAAAAAATCACTGGTGACTTGTCTACAGGCCACTTAATAAAAATATTGCAGTGGCAGAGGAGATTAACCAAGAAATAACTGAGGCTTGTAAGAACAGAACGAAAGTTGTCATGGGGGATTTTAACTTGCACATAGATTGAGTAAATCAGGTTGGTCAAAGAAGTCTTGAGGAGGACTTCATAGAATGCATCCGTGATGACTTTCTTGAGCAGCATGTTAGTGAACCTACAAGGGAAAATACTATCTTAGATCTAGTCCTGTACAATGAGACAGGTAAGATTAACGATCTTGTAGTTAAGGATCCTCTTGGAAAGTGTGATTGAATTTCGCATACAGATGGAGGATGAAATAGTTAGATATGAAACTAGTGTATTATGCTTGAAGAAGGGAGACTATAATGGGATGAGGGAGGAGTTGGCTAATGTGGATTGGGAGCACAGCCTATTTGGTAGGACAGTTGAGGAACAGTGGAATACTTTCAAAGAGATTTTTCACAGTGCTCAACAAAAGTATATTCCAGTCAAAAGTAAGGGCAGCCAGCTTTGGATAACTAGGGAAATAAAAGATAGTATCAAATTAAAAACTCGTGTACAAAGTTGCAAAGAGTAGTGGGAGACCGGAAGATTGGGAAAACCTTAAAAAGCAACAGAGAACAACTAAACAAGAAATAACGAACAGGAAGATAGAGTATGAAGGTAAATTAGCTCAAAATATAAAAACAGATAGCAAAAGTTTATATATATATAAAGCAGAAGAGGGTGGCTAAAGTCAATGTAGGTCCCTTGGAAGACGAGAAGGGGAAATTGATATTGGGTGATAAGGAAATGGCTGAGGCATTGAACGACTATTTTGTGTCGGTCTTCATGGTGGAGGACGTGTCTAATATACCAAAGAAGGATGTTATGGATGAAATGGGAGGTGAGGACCTCGATAAAATCACTGTCACTAAAGAGATAGTGATGAGCAAACTAGAGGGCCTGAAGGTAGATAAATCCCCTGGTCCTGATGGGATGCTTTGGTGGAGGTTATAGTAGACGCGTTGGTAATCATTTATCAAAACTCTCTAGACTCTGGGCAGGTCCCAGCAGATTGGAAGACAACAAATGTCACATCACTTTTTAAAAAAGGATGGAAGCTAAAGACGGGCAACTATAGGCCAGTTAGCTAAACATCTGTAGTTGGGAAAATGCTTGAAGCTGTCATTAAGAAAGTAGCGAAACATTTATAAAGGAGTGGTTCCATTAGACAGATGCATTATGGATTCAGAAAGGGGCAGGTACTGTTTGACAAACTCACTGGAGTTCTGTGAGGACATAATGAATGCAGTAGATAGAGGGGAACAGGTGGATGTCGTGTACTTGGATTTCCAGAAGGCGTTCAATAAGGTGCCGCACAAGAGACTTATAAATGAGATACAGATGCATGGAGTCGGAGGAAGTATATTGGCATGGATAGTGGATTGGTTAATCAATAGAAGGCAGAGAGTTGGTATAAATAGATACTTCTCCCATTTGCAGTCAGTGGTGAATGGGGTACCGCAGGGATCACTGCTGGGCCTGCAGCTGTTCACCATTTACATTGATGATTTGGAAGAGGGGACTGAATGTAGCATAGCAAAATTTGCTGATGACACTAAACTGAGTGGAAAAGCAAATTGTACAGAGGAGGTGGAGAGTCTTCAGAGGGATATAGATAGGTTAAGTGAGTGGGCCAAGGTCTGGCAGATGGAATACAAAGTTGGGAAATGCAAGATTATCCACTTTGGAAGGAATAATAGAAGAGCAGATTATTATTTAAATGTTGAAAGATTGCAGCATGCTGTTGTGCAGATGGACTTGGCAGTGTTTGTTCATGTATTGCAAAAAGTTGGCTTGCAGGTACAACAGGCTATTAAGAAGGCAAACGGGATGTTGGCCTTCATTGCGAAAGGGATTGAATTCAAGAGCAGGGAGATCATGCTGCAATTATACAGGGTACTGTTGAAGCTGCACCTGGAGTACTGTATGCAGTTCTGATCTCCATACTTGAGGAAGGATATACTGGCTTTGGAGGCAGTGCAGAGGAGGTTCACCAGGTTGATTCCAAGTATGAAGGGGTTAACCTTTGAGGAGAGATTGAGTTGCCTGGGACTATACTCTCTGGAGTTCAGAAGAATGAGAGAGGATCTTAAAGGAACATACAAAATTTTGAAAGGGATAGATAAGATAGAAGTAGGAAAGTTGTTTCCATTAGTAGGTGAGACTAGAACTAGGGGGTATTGCCTCAAGGTTCAGGGGAGTACATTTAGGACAGAGATGAGGAGAAACTGTTTTTCCCAGCGAGTGTTGAATCTGTGGAATTCTTTGCCCAGAGAAGCAGTTGAGGCCTCTTCACCAAATTTATTTAAGATACAGTTAGACAAGTTTTTACATAGTAGGGGAATTAAGGGTTATGGGGAAAAGGCAGGTAGATGGAGCTGAGTTTGCGGAGAGATCAGCCATGATCTTACTGAATGGTGGGACAGGCTTGATGGGCCAGATGGCTTACTCCTGCTCCTATTTCTTATGTTCTTATGTTCATAAGTAAAGTTTCATCAAATGGTGGTATGCACTTTCCAAAGTTTTGTATAATGTTCCACCAAAACTGAATTATTTCTGAACATCTATATAATATTAATAAGAACTGCACAATGCATTTGAAAGGGAGAGATCTTTTTTAACAATAAAAGCACCTTGACTTCTTTTAAAGACAATATAGATTAAAAACTAGCACTTGAAAGCTTAGTTCCACATGAAAGACTTCTAATTACACTAAGCTTTACACAAATCTGGTTTTGAAAAGAGGAAATGGAATACCTTTGTAGTTTACTAATAATAACCTCCTCTAATGGTTCTGCAATCCCAAAACCCACGAACTGTGAAAACTAAGTCCAAGTACTTAGAAACATGTCAATTCTTCAATATACTTTGTAAGCATGTCTCCTTAATCTCTTGGCTGTCCCAGCCTCTTATTACAAATGTATTTATAATATCTTGAATGTTTGTACCAAATAATATTGAAAGAAAATTAAATATCAGAAGGATTGCAACAGTTCAAGGAGATGGCCCAACACCATATCCTCAGGGAAAATGGGTCTTAAATAAAGAGATAAAACATACATTTAAGAATTTCCTCAGTTTTGCTAATTGTATCACATACTACTTAATATTTTAAATCTTTTTTTGAACCTTTTTTTAACCTAAAGTGATTATTTTTAATGGCAGAAGATTGCAGTAGGTTTGAAATAAGTAGTCACGAGGCAGAGAAAATATACTGCTTTGAAATGTGACATAAAGCGCATGGGAAAGTGAATGAGGAAAGACAAACTAAATAAAGAGGCAAAACAATAAAGGGGTGCAGGAACAAGATCCCCAAGCTGTTTGTACATAAGTGATTGAAAATGAGAGTTCAGTTGATAAAACTATTAAAAGATCAGACAAAATTATAAGCTTCATACATAAGGATAGATTATGAAAACAAGAAAATAATACAAAACCTTCATTTAACGAAAGTTGTTTGGATCTTAGTTAATGAACTGTCTTCATTTATGAGCAAGAGACTTTACTACTACTGAAAGCATCAAAAAGCTATTCTGGAATTAAGTCAGAGATCTATGACTTCAACTTGGAAGGAGATGGTTAGATGTGAGCCATATCCTCATTACATAAATCTACAGTGCCTGTAAAAAGTATTCACCTCAGCCCCCCCCCCTGAAGTTTTCATATTTTATTATTTTGCAACATTGAATCACAGTGTATTTAATTTGGCTTTTTTTAACACTGATCAGTAGAAAAAGACTCTTGTGTCAAACTGAAAACAGATCTCTATAAAGTGACCCAAATAATTACTAATATAAATCATGAAATAATTGATTGCATAAGGATTCATCTTTGTATTTGGAGTCTGACTCCTGATCTTTTTTTCTCCAGTCCTGCTGAAGGGACTCGGTCCAAAATGGCGACTGTACTCTTATCCATGGATGCTGCCTGGCCTACTGTGTTCCTCCAGCATTTTGTGTGTGTTGCTCTTCTCCCAAGTCGCAGTTATCTTGCAGACTGCATCAGGATTTCCCTGCATTTTGCTGCATTCATTTTACCCTCTATCTCAGCCTTTCTCAAACTTCGGGAACTCTTGAAATAATTTTCAGGTCTCAGGGAACCCCTGTGTAAAATTTATTATATTTACAGCTCACAGTACATTAGCATATCAGTAAGTTGTAGATATAATAATCCAAAAATAATTGTTGATGCTGTTTTGAGTAGAGAATAAATTTTTAGCCAACCTTTCTTGAAAGCTCATTAGGCAAATATAACAAATTTCTGTTAAATAACTGGCTTAAGCCAAAATGGGATTTAAGTTTTTAAAGGTAGGCTTGGTAGATTTAATTTGAATAAAGGTTGTTAATTGATTTTAATTAATACTATTTACAACATGAAAATTTATTAGCAATGTTGAATCAGTGTGTTGTGACTTCAGATTTTCTTTTTTTTTACAAGTGAAACGAAACCTCTCATGGAGCCAGTCATTGATGGCGCACCATCAGTACAGATGTCGAAACGGTTCCTCTAAGACAGACCTTTTGTTTCCAGATATGAAGTTCAAACATTAAAAATATCTTAGCCTTTGCTTGTTTTGGGCAGCTCTTTGCAACAGAAAACATTTTCTTGAATTTCACCATCATTTACAAATCGTGCAAGTGCTACAACATAACAACATTTTCTGGTGAAATCTGTTGACTCATCAACCTGGATAGAGAAGCTGTTGTTTTTCAGTTTATTACATAAAACCTCTTCAACATCATGTGACATGTCATTAATAATGTCAACTGATTGTACTGTTTGAGCGTGAAACGTTTTCAATTTCTCATACCACATCTCCATAAGACATGAGCAGAATTTAACCATTCAGCCTATCGAGTCTGCTCCACCATTCCATCATGATCCCAGATCCCACTCAACCCCATACACCTGCCTTCTCGCCATATCTTTTGATGTCTTGACTGATCAGGAAACTATCAACTTCCGTCTTAAATATCCACATGGACTTGCCCTCCTCCACATTCAGTGGCAGAGCATTCCGCAGATTCCCTACTCTCTGGCTAAAAAAAATAATTACTTCTTACCCTGACGAAGGGTCTCGGCCCGAAATGTCAACAGTGCTTCTCCCTATAGATGCTGCCTGGCCTGCTGTGTTCCACCAGCATTTTGTGTGTGTTGTTACTCCTTACCTCTATTCTGAAAGGTCGCCCCTCAAATTTGAGGCTGTGCTTGCTAGTTCTGGAAGTATCTTCTCCACATCCACCCTATCTGGGTAGATTTCAATGAGATCCCCATGCATTCTTCCAACAAATTATTGTCCTTCCCCAGAATTATCACAAAGGCAGGGTCCAAAAAGGTGTACTAGTTTGCAATAAGAACATTAGATTTGAGAAACTCCAGAGAACTAGAACTTGTGTTGTAGTGTAACTATTCAGGTGGAATCTGATTTGTCAGAGGTACCCCTGTGTTCCGCCGAGAGTTCAGAGCACAGGAATCCTCAGCGGGACCGACCAAGAACGGTGCTAGTCTTGAAGCAGCAAGTTCTTCCACAGATTTCATCAACGAGATTTACAGGAAGATGTTTCCTGCTTAGCATTGCTGCTTGCTGCACCTCCAACAATACCTTTGGGTCAGCTGCAGGGTATTCAGCCAGGGACCACAACTCATTGAAGCTCATCAAGCTCCCTTAGCCCTGGTACACCTCTAGGTGGCATGGCAGGGCTACTCCCTGCCACCCCCTGCAGCTTCCGTTGGGGTTAGTTGGTCCCCCAGTTTCTTCCTTAACCACAGCTATGAGAGCATAGAACATAAGAGCACAATTAGACCATTCAGCCCATCGTGTCTGCTCCACCATTCCATCATGACTGATCTCAGCTCCCACTCAAACCCATACACCTACCTTCTCACCATATCCTTTGATGTCCTGACTGATCAGGAAATGATCAACTTCCATCTCAAATATGCCCATGGATTTGGCCTCCACCGCAGTCTGTGGCAGAGCATTCCACAGATTCACTACTCTCTGGCTAAAAAAATTACTCCTTACCTCTGTTCTAAAGGGTCGCCTCTCAATTTTGAGGCTAGTTCTAGATACTCCCACCATAGGAAGCATCCTCTCCACATCTACCCTATTTAGTCCTTTCACCATTTGGTAGGTTTAAATGAGATCCCCTGCATTCTTCTAAATTCCAGTGAGTACAGGCCCAAAGCTGCCAAACACTGTTCATATGATAACCGCTTCATTCCGGGAATCTTACCCATGAACATCCTCTGGACTCTCTCCATTGACAACAGATCTTTTCTGAGATATGGGGCCCAAAAATCAGAATCAGATTTATTATCACCAGCATGTGTCGTGAAATCTGTTAACTTAGCAGCAGCAGTTGAATGCAATATATAATATAGAAGAAGAAGGAAAATAAAGTAAAATATAATAACAATAATAAGTAAATTATAGTATACATATATTGCATAGATTAAAAATTGTGCAAAAATATTAAAAAGTGAGCTAGTGTTCAGGGGTTCAGTGTCCATTTAGGAATCAGATGGCAGAGGGGAAGAAGCTGCTCTTGAATCGCTAAGTGTGTGCCTTCAGGCTTCTGTACCTCCTACCTAATGGTAATAGTGAGAAAAGGGCATGCCCTGGGTGTTGGAGGTCCCTAATAATGGACACTGCCTTTCTGAGACACTGCTCCTTGATGTCCTGGGTACTTTATAGGCGAGTACCCAAGATGGAGCCGACTAAATTTACAACCCTTTGCAGCAGTTTTCAGTCCTGTGCAGTAGTGCCCCCCACCCCCGCCATGCCAGACAGTGACACAGCCTGCCAGAATGCTCTCCACAGTACAGCTATAGAAGTTTTTGAGTGTATTTGTTGACATACCAAATCTCTTCAAACTCCTAATGAAGTATTGATATGTTGGGACCAGGTTAGGTCCTGTTGACAATACTCCAAGTGCTGCCTGACAAATGTCTTATAAAGGCTCCGCATTATCTTTTTGCTTTTGCATTCTATTCCCCTTGAAATAAATGCCAGCATTGCATTTTCCGCCTTTGCCACAGATTCAACCTATAAATTAACCTTTTGGGAGTGTTGCACAAGGACTCCTAAATCCCTCTGCCCCTCTGATGTTTGAACTGTTTGTCCATGTGGATAATAGTCCGCACTACTGTTCCTTTTACCAAAATACATTATTATACGTTTCCCAGCACTGCATTCCATCTGCCATTTTTTTGCCCATTCTTCCAATTTGTCTAAGGCCTGCTGCAATCACATTGCTTCCTCAGTACTACCTACCCTTCCACTTATCTTTGTAACATCTGCAAACTTTGCCACAAAGCCATCAATTCCATTATCTAAATCACTGACAAACAATGTGAAATAGTAGTTGTCCTAATACTGTCCCTTGAAGAACACCACTAGTCACCTGCAGTCAACTAGAAAAGGCCCCTTTTATTCTCACCCTTTGCCTCCTGCTTGTCAGCCTTTCCGCTATCCATGCCAGTATCTTTCCTGTAATGCCATATGATTTTATCTTGTTAAGCAGCCTCATGTGTGACACCGTATTAAACGCCTTCTGAAAATCCAAGTAAATGACATCCACTGTCTCTCATTTGTCCACCCTGCTTGTTACTTCCTCGAAGAACTGGAACAGATTTGTCAGGCAAGATTTCCCTTTAAGAAACTTCGCTGACATTGAGTTATTTTATCATCAGTCTCCAAGTACCTTGACACCTCATCCTTAATAATAGACTCCAATACTTTCCCAACCACTGAGATTAGGCTGACTGGCCTATAATTTCTTTTGCCTTCCTCCCTTCTCAAAGAGTGGAGTGACATTTGTAATCTTCCAGTCCTCCAGGACCATGCCAAAATCAAGTGATTATTGAAAAATCATGAGCAATTCATCTGTTGTCTCTTCAGCAACCTCTCCAGGACTCTGGGATGTAATCCATCTGGTCCAGGTGACTTATCCATTTTAATACCTTTGAGTTTGCATCAATCTTCATTGTGGAAGACCCTAGCAATGTGCCAGAGGTCCATGTCAGGGAACAGGAATGAGTGCCATTGTGATTCTGTAGGAAAAAGTGCTAGGAAAAAGTACCCATTAAGTTAATCTGCTATTTCTTTGTCCCTCATTACCACCACATCGGCATAATTTTCTAGTGTTCCAGTATAAACTATCACCTCCAGTTACTCTTTATATAACTGAAAAAACTTTTAGTATCCTGCTTTATATTATTAGCTACTCTGCCCTCACATTTCATCTTTGTAGTTTTTTTAGTTGCATTTTGTTGGATGTCAAAAGCTTCCCAATCATTCAAATTCCCACTCACTTCTGCTACCTTGTATGCCCTTCCCTTGGCTTTCATCCAGTCCTTAACTTCCTTTGTCGGCCACAGTTGCCTATCCCTGCCATTTGAGAACTTCTTCCTCTGTGGGACATATCTCTGCTGCACCATGTGAACTATTCCCAGAAACTTCAACCATCTCTGCTCTGTTGTCATCCCCGCTAGTATCGTCCTCTGATCCACCTGGGCAATCTCCTCTCTTGCGAATCTGTAATTCGCTTTATTCCATTGTGATAGAGATACATGTGAGTTATGCTTCTCCCTCAAATTGAGGTATGAACTCTATCATTTAATAATCACTCTCTCCTAAGAGTTCCTTTACTTTTAAGCTCTCTAATAAGATCTGGGTTGTTACACAACACCCAGTCTAAGATAGCCTTTCCCTAACTATGCTTAACACAAGCTGCTCTAAAAAGCCATCTCGTAGGCATTCAACCAGTTCTCTCTCGTGATCGGACACCAACCGGATGTGAGGTGTTTCTTCTTTATGTTACTGCGTATGTTAATCAAAATGGCTTCTTTGTTAAAAGTAAGAATGCTTCTTTGTTATGTTAACTGGTGAGAGAGTGCTTTCTCTCACAGCTTGTTTGGGTTATAATTACTGATAACGAGAACTGTATTCATTTGTTAACCAATTGGGATAGATGTTATTCTTTCTTGTGGGTCTGTAAGTTAGTGTTGTGCGGACTTTTGGGGAGTTGGAGGGGAGATCGCGAGGAAAGAGGACGTGCTGGATGCGCTGTGGTCGACTACCGAGGTTGGTCTCAGGTGGCGGTCGAGGAGGTCGGAGAAGATCGAATAGTGGACCAAAGACTTCGATAGTTGAGCTCCAACAGTTGTGCATGAATTGATTGAACTCTTGATAAGTTTTGGCACCTTTTCTTTCTTTACTTTCATATATATTGTATCACTATTAATTACCTAGTTCTAGTAAGATTTTCAAAGTGTAATTTGTAAAATGTACAAATTATTCGCGGGGTATTGGTTCCGAGACCCCCTGCGGATACCAAAAATCGCGTATGCTCAAGTCCTTTATTTACCTGAATCAGTGCGGTGGTCTTTAGGACCCGGTGTAGCTTTGAATCCACGGTGTTTCTGTTCACGAAAATAATCATGGTCGCGATTGAAAATAAGGTGGAAGTAATAAAGTGATTGGAAAGAGGTGAAACGCCATCAGTCATCGGAAAAGCATTAGGCTACAGTCAGTCAACGATCGGAACAATTTTAATGGAGCCTGCCCCGATGAAAGCTATGATTATTACTAAGCATTGCAGTGGTTTAATTATCAGGTTTTGGGTTTTTGATCCTCCACATCAACCCGGCACGGTGGAGAGCACACTCGATAGCAATCTGTCACTAGATCGAACTTGGGAACTTCCCAAACCCGACGCTGAAACATATGTTCTTAAGTGTTTTATCTGCATAGAAAGGTAAAATATATACTATATACAAGTGCAAATGTTTGACTGACTGACGCTAAATAATACCAGATGTACCTGTTCCGACTTACTTAGTAAGAGAACTTCAGATTTTTTTTGGATCCCGATCCATGATAACCCACGCACATCCTCCTGTATACTTTAAATCATCTCTAGATTACTTGCAATACCTAATACAATGTAAATGCTATGTAAAATGGTTGTTATACTGCATTGTTTAGGGAATAATGACAAGTAAAAAAAGTCTGTACATGCTCGGACAACAAGTGCTGAAAGTACACTTCTGGGTTTTCGCGATTCGCGGTTGGTTGAATTCGCAGATAAGGAGGGCCAACTGTACATTGTGTGCTGGCTGATGATTGATGTTTGAGGCCGTATCAGGTGGCATTGCACAGCAACTGATGCAACCATGAGACAAGGTTGGGTGGGGGATGGGGTCTCCCCGAAATGCATACAGGCCAATATAGCTGAGTGTTACACTGATTTTCCCAATCCTCTTGCATTTTGAAGTCCCCCATCACAATTATGTCATTACCCTTATTTCATGCCTTTTCAACTCCCTTTGCAATCTCAACTCTATATCTTGGCTACTATTTGGAGGCCTATATATGATTCCCGCAATGGCTTTTTTACCCTTGCAGTTTCTTAGCTCCACCCACAAAGATCAACATTCTCTGACCCTATGTCACCTCTTTCTAAAGGTGTAATTCCATCTGCTACCAATAGAGCCACACCACCGTCTATACCAGGGGTCGGCAGCCTTTACCACTGAAAGAGCCATTTGGACCCGTCTCCCACAGAAAAGAAAACACTGGGAACCACAAAACCCGTTTGACATTTAAAATGAAATAACACTGCAAACAACGTTTTTTTTCCCTTTATGCTATGTATAAACAAACTACAATGTGTTGCATTTATGAAATCGATGAACTCCTGCAGAGAAAACGAAATTACATTTCTGCATGCAACAAAAACATTTTGAACTCCGAAAAAAAAGACGTTGGGTTGAAGGTTACTTTTAAGTAAAATAATCAATGTCTATTTGAGTCCTTCTTGTATTTATGAAAAAAGCCGAACTTAAATTGTCCACCAGCAGCAAACCAAAAATAACATCAGCCAGCTGTCAACCTGAAAAATTAAAGGACTATTTCATTGAACGATGAAAAAATATGCATATACGTAAAATAATAGGCAATTAAAATATTTATCATACTTGGTTAATGGGATTTCTGCTCCTGGACCTCAGCGCACAGCGTCTGCACATCAGGGCTGTATGACGTCACCTTCATCTTTACACAGGATCGCAAACTGTCATCTGTGAGGCGTGCGCGATGTTTGTTTTTAATAAAGTTCATGTTGGAGAACACCTGCTCACATACATATGTGAATCCAAAGATCGACAGGACTCCAAGTGCATATTTTTTTAATGTTTATGTAAATGTCGGGGATAGCATTCCATGTTTCGAACACAAGTTTGTCTGGTTTGGGGAGGTTTTCAATATCACTCCATTTGTGATTCTGAGCAAGAACGGCCTTCTGACGGGCAACATCTTCAAGGTCTGCTGTCAAGCTTCTAAACTTGGACACCCATATGTTTTTGTCGGCTATGTCGGCCAGTTCCATCTCAAGATCAGGTTGACTCACACCTGCCAATGCAGTTGTATTCAGTAGGGATAGATCGATGCTTAGGGGATAATGTGTTTTTTACTTCTCTGAACTCACAGAAGCGTTTCCCAAACGATGTTTGCATTGCGATGATTGCAGAATGTAAATACTCCGAATTTATCATGTTGTGAGCTTGCGTGAGCTCTCTCAAACTGGGGAAGTGAGACAACGTGCCTTTTTGTAAATCTCTGGCAAGCACTGTCAACTTGCGCTCGAATGCCAAAACATCCTCCAACATGTGCAGAGCTGTGCGTCCTTTCCCCTGAAGAGCTGTGTTCAGTGTGTTCAGGTGCGCTGTCATGTCTACCATGAAGTGTAGCTTTTACAAGCATTCTGGCTGTTCTAGCTCAGGAAAGGTGAGACCTTTGCTCCCCAGGAAAGTTTTCACTTCTTCCAGACACGCGACAAAGCGTTTCAGCACCTCCCCTCTGGACAACCACCGAACTTTGTTGTGCAGCAGGAGATCAGAATATGCGCTTTCCAGCTCGTCCAGTAACAAACGGAATTGACGGTGATTTAAACTTTTTGCCATTATTTTATTGACAATCTGAATGACAACATCCATTACTTCTGTGCATTC
The DNA here is from genome assembly GCF_030144855.1 of Hypanus sabinus. Lineage (NCBI taxonomy): Eukaryota > Metazoa > Chordata > Chondrichthyes > Myliobatiformes > Dasyatidae > Hypanus > Hypanus sabinus. Next base: position 38,223,146 of record NC_082716.1, on the reverse strand, counting down.
CGGAGGAAATGTTTGAGCGCACAGTGCCTCTTGGTGCAAGATGCAGTGAAAAGTCAGCAGCCTTCAGTCCAGCGAGTTCTGCAGTAAAGCCACAAATCCCTTGTGCGCTCCTATCATACTTGGTGCCCCATCAGCAGCTACTGACACCAGCTGGTCTTTATTACTTTGGCTCATAAACAATTCAAGACAGCCTCACAGATGTCCTCCCCCCGTGTTTGTCCTTTTAGAGGTATCAACTCAATCATTTCTTCCTGTGGCCCGGCAGAGTTTACATATCGGCAGAACAGCGCTATTTGTTCAATATCACCTTTGTCTTTAGACTTGTTACAGGCAATCGAGTAGGCCACAGCTGAATTGATGTCTTTAATTTACGGTCTTCTGATGTCTTCTGCCATTTTTATGGTTCTGTCTTTGACATTCTTTGCAGAGAGGGGTATATCACTGATTTTCTGCTCAATTTCACTCTTGCTTTTAAAGTCCGTGAATAGATGTTCTGAAATCTTAATGAAAGATTCTTTTATATATTCACCATCTGTAAACTGCTTCCCGTGCCTGACTATTTCCTGAGCGGCAACAAAACTAGCATATGTCATTGATTTTCCAGTCATCATTCACTTTTTGAGATGATTTTTGCTCAGATCAACCTTCCGCATCAGTTCCGAAACGGCTTTTTTTTTTCTCTCATCTCCATCCGGATATTTTTGAGCAAAGGCTGCGTGTTTATTCTGGAAATGTCTTGCGACTTTTGACTTTTTGTTGTTTGCTAGTTTCTCATTGCATATTAAGCATACCGGTAAACCAGTCTCGTCAGCAGTGAAAGCAAATGAATCTGCCCACGTATCATTAAACGTTCTGTTTTCTTCAGTCACTTTTCTTTTTTTAGAATTCTCCATAGTTAGTCTACCTTGGATTGAAAAATTAAAGAAATCGCGCATTGGCGGGTGTCAGGCATTGGCCGTGGTGACGTATATTAATAGCGACAAAAAAACACGTTTAATTTAGATTGTACAAGATCACCATAATCTTCAAATTTAGAATTACATTTCAAAAACTAACAAACTAACATAAAATACATTTTAATTAAATACTCGTCATTTATTTTCCAAAGCCATAGGGAGCCGCAGTACAGAGATGAAAGAGCCGCATGTGGCTCCGGAGCCGCGGGTTGCCGACCCCGGTCTATACCTTCCTGCCTGTCCTTTGGATACAAAGTATATCCTTTGACTTTAAGCTCCCAGCTGTGGTATTCTTTCAGCCACAACTCAGTGATGCCCACAACATCATACCGACCAATATAATTGCACCACAAGCTCGTCCACCTTATACCAAGTGCTATGCACATTTAAATACATCACCTTCAGTCAGTCCTGCATTCTTTGCCCTTTCGAATTTTGCTTGTGTGGTACAATTTTAATTCTTTGGCCTGATTGCATTTGTACTCTATCCTTGTCCTTCCTTACATTCATGTTACTTGTAAACTTGCTGGTTCATCCTCAGCTCTATCATACTGTTTCCCATCCCCCTGCCATATTAGTTTAAGTACTTCCAACGGGTCTAGTAAATCTGTCCACAAGAATATTGGTCCCCTTCAGATTCAAGTACAACCCGTCCCTTTTGTACAGGTCCCATCTGCTCCAGAAAACGTCCCAATTATCCAGAAATCTGAATCCCTCCATCCGCTCCAATTCTTCAGCTACATGTTTATCTGGCACCTTATTCTATTCCTATCCTCACTGTCACATGGCACAGGCAACAATCCTGAGGTTACTACTCTTGAGGTCCTGCTTCTCAGCTTTCTTCCTAACTACTTGTATTCTTTTTTCAGAACCTCCTCCCTTTTTCTTCCTATGTCATTGGTACCAATATGTACCACGACTTCTGACTGCTCGCCATCCCTTTTCAGGATTTTGTGGTTGCCTGACACCTATGAGATAAACGTCTTGGACCCTGGCACCGAGGAGGTGAACTACCATCTGTGTTTCCTTTTCGTGTGCACAGACTCGCCTATCTGACCTCCTGATTATAGAGTCCCCTATTGCTGTTGCCATCCAGTTCAGTTCCTTCCCCTTCTGAGGGGCTAGAGGCACAGCCGCTGTTGCTTCCTCCAGGTAGGTTTCCACACCCCCCACCCTCCCCAAAAATGGAGTACTTATTGTTGAGGGGGATGGCCACAGAGGTGCTCTCCACTATCTGATGTTCTCCCTTGCCTTTTCTGTCCCTTGTAGCCTTGGGGTTACTGCCTCCCTTTAGCTCCTGGCTATCACTGCTTCACTTTCCCTAACAGGCCAAAAGTCATCAAACTTCAGCTCCCTGTATCTCAGTGCACCTGGTGCAGATGTGGCCATCGGGGTGACTGGGAGTCTCCTGGAAGTCCCAAATCTCACACAGACCAGAGTGAGACCATTCTCTCCAGAGCTGAACAAGAAATAAGGAATGAACTTGCCTACCCTCTGCCTATTCTCATTGAAGCCTTGTTGAGCCAAAGTCTTACTATTCTGAATCAAGACAGCTCTTTGTTGGACCTGTGTGGGAATGCTCCTGTTACGTCTGCACAGTACTTCAGTCAATGACTACCATTGAAATACTTGCTGCTAGCACTTTACCTGCTATAATTTTACATGTTGCCATTTTTAGGTTCTCACCAACTGTGTGACTTTTCCTTTTTTGGGTAATAAGTTCTACCAAATAACTTGCTTTCTTTTATCTTTTTACTGTCTTTATTAACAATAGCTTTACTCTGTTTTGAGATTCCAGTAGCTGTTTAAAATAATCATCACTTTTGCATGTCACATGGCTGTGATTTATAGTTAAGTGTCTTTTCAATTCTATAAGAGCCATTGCTGCATTTATAAGTTGTTTGCCACAGACTAGGCACAATGGAATAGGACAACTTGGATCACCAGTCCATGTAAGCTAAACGAGAAAACCACAAAAAACACGAAAACTTCACAATGCAATTCACTTCTAACCTACACAGTCTGCCTTTTGTTATACAACAACAGCAAAGTGGCAGGCCAGCAACTTACGTCACGGCGCATAAAAATTCCTTTAGAATGAAAATTTATGTCCAATTTTCTGCTACACCAGTAAAGTTTGTTTGCTCTTGTAAATCAGTCAGCGGTGCGTCAGGGGAAGTTTCGAAAGGTAATTCGGGAGGGAGAGGCTGACGTCACAGTTGGGCGAGTCCATTCAATGATCAGAAAATGTACCATGCTTGTCATAGCCTACCGTACTCCCCTCCATGCAATACAGCACTTCTCATCAGCCTACTGGCCTCCCCTCTGCAATCCAGTGCTCACCGATTATCAGCTGCCAGCCCTATCTCGCATCAAAAACTGAGAATGGACTCAAGCAAATAAACACTGTCCTAGTGAGAGGGACTAGTGAGAAAGGCCACCAAGAGGCTTGTGACAACTCTGGAGGAGTTGCAAACTTCGGTGACTGAGATGGGAGAGATTGCTCATATAGCATCTGTAGCCTGAGTGCTTCACTAGTGACTGCTTTATGGGAGAATGGCAAAGAGAAAGTCACTGTTTAAAAAAAATGAGTGAAATCTTGGCTAGAGGCATGTGGGAGACTGAAGTCAATTGGAAGAAGGTTCTATGTCTGATAAAACCAAAATTGAGCTTTTTGGCCAATGAACATTATGTTTGGTGTGAGCCAAGCAGTGCACGTCATCAACATTGATAGGATGCAAAACTGGGCTGAGAAGTGGCAGATGGAGTACAACCCAGGTAAGTGTTAAGTGGTTCAAATATGATGGCAGAATATAGTATTAATGGTAAGACTCTTGGCAGTGTGGAGGATCAGAGGGATCTTGGGGTCCAAGTCCATAGGATGCTCAAAGCAGCTGCGCAGGTTAACTCTGTGGTTAAGAAGGTGTATGTTGTATTGTCCTTCATCAATCATGGAATTGAATTTAGGAGCCGAGAGGTAATGTTGCAGCTATATAGGACCCTGTTCAGACCCCACTTGGAGTACTGTGCTCAGTTGTGGTCGCCTCACTACAGGAAGGGTGTGGAAGCCATAGAAAGGGTGCAGAGGAGATGTTGCATGGATTGGGGAGCATGCCTTATGAGAATTGGTTGAGTGAACTCGGCTTTTTCTCCTTGGAGTGACAGAAGATGAGAGGTGACCTGACAGAGGTGTATAAGATGATGAGAGGCATTGATCATGTGGGTAGTCAGAGGCTTTTTCCCAGGGCTGAAATGCTTGCCACAAGAGGACACGGATTTAAGGTGCTGGGGAGTAGACACAGAGGAGATGTCAGCGGTAAGTTTTTTACTCCGAGAGTGGTGAGTGCATGGAATGGGCTGCCGGCAACGGTGGTGGAGGCGGATAAGATAAGGTCTTTTAAGAGACTTTTGGATAGGTAGATGGAGCTTAGAAAAATAGAGGGCTATGGGTAAGCCTAGTAATTTCTAAGGTAGGGACATGTTTGGCACAACTTTGTGGGCCGAAGGGCCTGTATTGTGCTGTAGGTTTTCTGTGTTTCTATCTCTATGTTACTATGTTTCTATTTTAGATAAAAACCTAAGTTAATGATGGGAATGTTAGTTAGGATTCTCCCTAGTGCATCCCCAGATTTTAGTACAGACTATTTGAATATACTTGATTTTACATTCTATCTTAAAACTATTCCCCATTTTGAGTGTTTAGTGAACCTTGGACTAAAAGTGAGCTTTTAGGCTGGAGTGCAAACTTGGAAGGACATTATTTGATGGTTAGGAAGGGCATCAGAGAAGGTAGATTAATATTAACATGGGGTAACAATAATTCTGTTTCTGTTCCCATGGATGTGGCCTGATCAGCTGAGTATTTCCAGCATTTTCTGTTTTTAAATTACTTTGGCATTACTTAGGTGTTAGCGAGGTGCTAGAGCTAGGAACTTGGATGAGTAATTTAGTTACAGAAGAGTTCTCCTAAATTGAAGGTAATAAGACTACTTTATCCAAGAAATGCCCAAAAATTAGTATTCTGAGACCAGCAAGGTTGTATGAGGGATACGATCTCTCGTGTAGCTTTAACTTCCACTAAAATTGATCTGAAGTTGAAAGGAATAAATGCTGATAAATGAAGAAAGACAGGAGGTGTGGGTGGATCCTGTATTGATTGCAGGTGAAAAGGGTCTGGATTTGGAAAGGAAATTCCTGTAGCATTGAGTGGGTGATGCACAGACCAGAGTCATGGAACAAATAGTTGTGGGAAGATTTAGTTGAAAGAGATTATAATCAGATGGAGTGACAGCAGAAGGAATTCAAATATTAGAGTGAGAACTTTAAACTTGAGGCAATGGATGATTGGCTGTCAGTGTGGATGAGCAAAGAAAGATGTATTAAGTAATTAAACTAATTTTGTGCTCGGCTGTAGAACACTGAAATAGCTGATTATAAAATATGGAGCATGAGAGAGATTTGTGAGAATTAAATTTTCAGTGTAAATGGATTAACATTGAAGGAGGCAGAGATATTAGAAATGTCATCTGGATTTATTTTGAATGCTAAGACTATATCTTAGAACAGATAGTTCAACCTTGCAAAAGAATAAAATTTGTGACAAGTATATGCTCTCCCAGTGTCCATTGAAATAGGGTTAGGTTTAAAATAGTGAAATTCAAATATTTGTTAGTATTTGAATTTAGATCTAGTGTCCTGGTGACAAAATTGTAATTTTTAATGGTTGTTGATTAGTTTTTTTATTTTTCAAATGTAAGGGGGAAGTATACAGCTAATGCAGGACCTTTGACAGCTTTGCTATACAGAAAGACCTTGGAGTCTTAAGTCCCTAGCTCCTTGGAAGTGGCCACACAAGTAGATAGGATGGTAAACAAGGCATATGGCAGGCTTTCCTTCATTGGGTGGGGCACCAAGTATAAGAAGAAGGAAGTCATGGTTGCTTATTTATTGTTGAGATACAGCACAGAATGGGCTCTTCCAGCCCTTCGAGCTGTGTCACCCAGCAGGTCTCAATTTAACCCTAATTTAATCACTGAGCAGTTACAGCTACATAAAACTTTGTTTAGGCTGCACTTAGAGCAATGTGTGCAATTCTGCTTGCCCCATTACAGGGAGGATGTGGAAGATTTACCAGGATACTTCCTGGATTAGCTGGCACACAGTAACATTAATTACTCGAGGGCATGTATTTAAAGTGACATGAGGAAGGTTAAGAGAGATGCATAAGACAGGTTTTTATACTGAGAGTGGTGGGTGCTTGGAATGAGCTGCCAAGGGTAGTGACTATGCAGTGAATAGTGAATATGAATCATTTACAAGCAGAATAGATATGGTTTAAATTGACATCATGTTCAGTGCAGACATTGTGTTCTGAAAGGCCCGTTCCTGTTCTGTACTTTTTTTTGTTCTATGTTCTCAAATTTCTTCTCGCTCTTTCTACAGGTACACAAAAATGGCTACAGGAGCAGATGTTCGTGATATCCTGGAGCTGGGTGGCGGTGATTCTGAAAACACACCTATCAGTAAAAAAGATATTATCAACTCAGATAAGGTACAGCTGGCTTTGTTTAACATTTAATACTTGTGCTATTGCTGTTAATTATCTATGTTATCAATTGCTGATTGTCCAATGACAGACATTCATTTTGAATACATCTTCAAAAGTGTAGATAGCAAGGAGCCAAAATACAAAATGTAAAATTGAGAGGAAGCTGCCAAGAAAATTTGCACTTTCATCTCCTTTTTTCCCATCACCAATTGAAACAAGGTTCTGTAATGTAATCTCTGTAGATTAAAGAGTTTCTCAATATTTTTTGAGATCACTGCACTCCCAAGGGAAGCTTGTTGAAAGACAAAGGCACAATATTGCAGTGAGGAGCTTCAAGAAAAGTTGAGAGGCAAAGCTGCAGCATTATTGATACTGGTCTTTTCTGAGATTGGCTGTGTTGAAGATCCTTTGATTAGGATCATGGTATACGTTCCATTGAAATGCAAATATAAACTGTCACTTTGGAGGAGATTATATTACAGTCACGAGTAGATGGAGTCAAATGCTCCAAAGAAAAAGTGAACTGGCTGGTCCTGCTCTTTGAATCTTTATTTGGAATTATAGTGTTGAAGCTCATGTACACTATTTAAGAAGGATAGAATCCACTCTATCCTTCTCAACCACTGCAATGAGACAGCTGGGAGATAAAGATTTTCCATGTGTCAGAGAATTCTTTTGTTGCTACAGCTATCTTGCCTGCATTCTTGAGGTTGACTGCGATTATGCCGTTTTTCAGGTGTGCGTGATGAGACAGGATTTGTGACTGAAGTTCTTTGCCTTCAATCTTTAGAACTTTGTGATGTTACAGACTGCCTCATGGTCTTTGAGGAATCCTTGATTGTTTTTGAATCAGTAAATTTCATCACCACTATTTACTTTTGCCAAGACTCTTAAGATAGGGTTTGGGCAAACTTGAATTGTTGTGGAGGTTGAGGGAAGATCTGAGAGGTTTACAAGATTGAGAGGCGTAGATAGAATAGACAGCCAGAATCTTTTATTCCAAGTTTGAAATGTCAGATACCAGAGGGCATGCGTTTAAGGACACTGTATCGCAGACATGTCAAACAGCTTGAACAATTCCACAATCGCGCTCTGCGATCAATCGTGCAAATCCGCTGGTAAGACCATATCTCCAACCTGACAGTCCTGGACTGAGCCAATTCCACAAGCATTGAAGCCAAGGTTTTGAAGGCTCAGCTCCGATGGACTGGCCGTGTGATCCGCATGGATGAGTCCAGAATGCCGCGTCAGTTGTTCTATGGAGAACCGGAGCAGGGCAACTGTGTCCGAGGTCGCCTAAGGAAGAGGTACAAGGACAACCTCAAGACAAACCTTAAGTGGGCCAAACTCCAGCCCTGCGATCTCGAACACACTGCTGCTGATCGGTCCAAGTGGTGCAGTCTATGCTCCAAGGCAGCAAACAACTTCCAAGCCAATTGGCACATGCAGCGCCTCAAGGCGAGTCAAGAAAGGCACAGGAAGGTGTCTGCTCCTGCCCCAACAGCCGGTGCTCCTTGCCCCATCTGTGACCGTATCTGCACTTCGGACCTCAGCCTCAGAAGTCTTATGCGTGCCCACAGACGTTGACTGCGCAACACATTCGTCTTCCTCGGACTTCGAGAGACTACTACTGACTGTGCTTAAGATAAGAGATATGCGGAGCAAGTTTTTAATACAGAGTGGTGGGCTCCTGAAATGAGCTGCCTGAGGTGGTACATCAATATGGTGGTACATCAATATGTAGAAAATAGAAGGGTGTGGGCATTATGTGGCAGAAAGGATTAGTTGGACATTTTCTTAATTAAATTAGGTTTCTTTGAAGGACTTCTGTTCATATAGAACATAGAACAATTCTATCTGCCCATATAGAGCTGATCTGCATTCTTTATGAAAAATGGTCCTTGTTTTCCATGATCTTGCCTGTTTGGCCAGAGATGGTTTTGATAGCACGGAAGAACCAGTGCATGTCATGGCTGTCAGTGAGTCATTGAGCCTCCTGTGTTTTCTCCATCTATGTTAAGAATTTTAACTCCTGTGTTTTCAGCTGGACCTCTGCATTCAGGTGCTAAAGTTCTTTTATTTTCCCTTGAAGACAAGTGAAGCTTTCCTTATGTTTGTGGTTAATTAGCTCTTTGATTTATTATTTACTTCAAAGCTTAGTATGTTGACCAAGTATGTTGACTTCAAGGAAGCATATAATCAGTGGGCATTCTGGTGTCCGGGCTGGGGCTGAAAAACAATTACCATTGTAGTTTTTACAGCTTTGACATAGATCTTCTGGAATAATACTTGTAATTGAAGCTGCTATTTTGGGCCCTATTGATAGTTATAGTAGGGCAGATGAGACAACATTCAGTTCAGCAGTCATCAGTATTTGTTAAGACCAGGATAATGCAAATAGTTTTATGATCCTTCACTTGAACAATGACAAAGTTTAGCAGCTGCCAGTGCTTGAACTGGAGTTGTTAGCCTGAGGTCTTGTGCTGGCCCATTTGCTAAATCAGGGTCTGCCATGATTAATTTATCATAAGGATTCCACTGGAGAAAGCCTTCCCTATTTCTTTTTGCCAGAGGGTTGCCATTGAGGCATTACAGCCTCTCAGGAGGATCACTTTGTATGCCTTTAGGAGGAGGGTTTAGATTTTTTCCCCCCAAGTTCAAAGTCCTCTTTAGACTTATCCGAGCTTCCTGAATTGGCTCATATGAACTGGTCATTGGGAGGAGGGGTGGTCTTCTTCGCCACCACGTCATTTTCTGCCTCAAAACGAGTGTGGAAGTTGTTAGCGCATCTTGGAGGAAGGCATTACCAGCACAGGCAGGTGATGTTGTCCTGTAGTTGGTGATGTCCTGAATGCCCTTCCACATGTGCCGCTTGCCACCGCTGTCCTGGAAACAGCTGTGGATTTGCTGGGCGTCTGCACGCTTCGCCTCTCTGATGCATAGTAGCTGTCACTAGGACTTGATAGAGTCAAGATGTTGGTCCTGTGGCAAAGGAGACCAAGACAGTTACAGGTCAGACAGCGTTGCATGGGTATTGACACTTGGACATTGCATCTATTTGCTCAATAATGCAGGGCTTCCCAACCTTGGGTCCATGGTTCTGTTAGTTAATGGTTGGGGTCCATGGCATAAAAAAGGTTGGGAACCCCTGCTCTAATGGGATATCAAAGTCATGTAAAATCTTGTTTTTGTAAAACTCTTGTGCATGTTTGGGTAACATCACTGAATAATTATACACTCCCAGTTCTTAGATTATTAGTGCCATTTATCATTCTCTTATAATTAGTCTGACTTGGGTCAGTTCATTTGACATGGATTTACAATTAAAAGTATCTTGTAGCTAACCAATGTTAAATCCACAGAGCCATCAAAAAAGTAATGAAGTATTTCTTTAATTGAAACTAAGTAACTCTCGATGTAATTGGAAGAATATTTAAAAATATTTCAGGGTGAAAAAATAAAATCAAAAGTACCTTTTTTTTATTTGAGATGAAGAAGGAAGAGATAAGCCTTTCCATGCATAAATGTGTTCAAAATGAAAACCAACGAACTGCAGATGCTGGAACTGCAGAGACACAAGTGACTGCAAATGTTGGAAACTGGAATAAAAAAAAAGCAAAATGCTGCAGGAGATAAAACAACTTGTAGAAATGCAGATACTCAGCAGGTGAGGCAACATCTGTGGAATAGAAATAAGTGTTTGCATTTCAGGTGTTCCTGCTGAGTATTATCAGCATTTATTGTTTTTTTTGTGTTGAAAAGTCAGGAAAAGAGTAGGTTAGTAGAATGGATCTTTGCCTTTGCATAAAATTGTTGAAAATGATAATTTTAAAGTCCACTATAGATACTAACATACTGAATAAAATGGGCAGCTGGAACTTTACTCTGCTTGCACATGAGATAATGTGAATAATTGGTGGTTATAATTAATATTTATTTCCTACTTTGTGATTAACTTGTTTTCTGTACAGTTTTATTTCCTTTAGCAATCCCCCAGCTGTCACTGCATCCTGTAGTGCTGAAGGTAATTTAGAACAATTTTTTTTCTGTTTAGAAAAAGTCAAAGAAATCAACAGAAACGCTCACTTTCAAGAGACCGGAGGGAATGCACAGAGAAGTTTATGCTCTCCTATATTCTGACAAAAAGTAAGTAAAAGCAAATGATCTGTAATGGTTTTATCATTGCTCACTTTTTATAGTTAGTTAAAGAATGTTGAACTTTAGATTTACAGCAGCCTCCTGTGGCTGAAAAGCAATATTACAATGCAATCTTGTTCCACTGTGCTGAATTCTACTCACAGTTTACGGATCTTTTTGGTTTAGAATCAATCCTTGAAAATTTTTATCAACGCAAATTAGCAGATCATCATCTCATCTTAATGTAGTGGAGTAAATTTTAGATTAGAAATAATGCATAACTGCAATTTGACAGAGACAGAAAATGAAAGGTAAAAAATCCCAATTACAGGATTGTATATGTGTTGTAGACCCTTCTTAAGCATGCTTAAGAAGATCTATTTAATCAGTCCCATTTGCTTTCAACAAAGCTTTATATTTATTTTTTCAAAAATCCTGAAATTATTTGATCCTTTAAAAGCACCAATATGTTGCACCACAGCATGTATGTTTGGAGTCTGCTTTGGTGAGTAAGAGAGTTGATAATGCTTCAATTATTTATTCGTTTAATTTAGTTTTATATATAAATATTCTTAACCATGCAGTTTGCATTTGCAACTGTAAGTAAGTAATAAGAAGTGGTGTATATATATAGCCTGTTGGTTTTTAGGTGATTAAATAGTGGCAGCTGATTAACTGCAGTTATTGCGAGCTTACTTAGAACTTGGAACTGGATATACAAATTAATGGGCTTTGCTAAAACACAGAGGGCAATGTCTAAAGAGTGTGGACTTTGGTGAATAAAGGACTATAGTAAAGTAAGTGGCACAGCAATGTAGTAGGGTGGTGCAGTAGTGTAGTGGTTGGTTAGTGCATCACTTTACAGCACCAGTGATTACTTTATCGTTACCTTTAAAAGGTTTATACATTCTCCCTGAGATGCGTAGGTTTCCTCCAGGCGCTCTGATTTCCTCCCACATTCCAAAGATGTACTTGTAGAGTTAGTGAGTTGTTGGCATTCTGTGTTCGAGTCGAAAGTGTGCAACTCTTGCCTAGCACAATCTTTGCTGAGGTCAAATCAAATCGAATAAAATTTAATTATCTTTCAACCATATGTATAGCATACAGCTGAATGTAATAGCATTCCAAGATCCTGAGTGATTTGTCCCACAATTAATGGTACAGTCTCGCAACATTGTACAGACACATGCAGTCCAGCCTGTCATCCACCAATTGAACACAAAAGGGCAGCATCAACGGGAGAGATCAGCTCCAAGCCAAGTATGGCTGCCACACTGCACTGTCTCCAGCGTCTCCTCTCCTGGTAAGCAGCATGCAAGCTCACGACTTGAGGCCTTGTCCTCACTACATCCAGGCTGCATGGCTTCCATGTCATCAGTCACACCACCAGACAAGAGTAACAGACCTGTGGCAACTTATATTGTCATTGTCCAAAGAGTCTTGCAATTGCAAGTGAAGTGTCGGAGACAATCACCCACTGTTATACTGCATGCTGCTTTCGCAGACCAACTCTATTGCCTTCGAGTAGCAAGAAGCACCAGTGTCTGCAGCCAGGTCAACTCCTTCCTCGACATCCTGGTCAGCTCCTTCGACAACAGTGCAGCTACTCTGATCAATGAGCAGCTCACTAGTGGCGTAGCCCTGCATTACCCAAAGTTCTTGGAGTAGAATTGTCTTGTGATCATAAAAAAAAGCAGCTTTGGTTGGTCCCCAAGAGGCTGCTGCATGCAAGCGCCTCCATCTTAACAAAAAAGACCTGATTTGATTTGACACAAAACGATACACTGCATTAGATGTTGCAGTGTACATGTGACAAAGTTCATCTTTTTAAAAAAATCACTGCAGTTTTATAACTAAAAGATGAAATTAATTATTCTGAGTTCTGCTTAGCGAGCTACCTTAAACAGGAACAGAAATGGTTAGTTATCTCAGACTTGTAGAGTGCACAACCTGTGCAAGACAGAAACTCCAGGCAGTTTCCCATGTCTTAGATAATCTTATTTGCTGGGCATGTTGTCAATTGGAAAAGCTCAGGTATGGGTTTTGTTCTTTGAGGAAAAGATGGCCCATCCATGTGCTTTGTAAATAGCAAAATTCAAGAGGTGGGCACCTCACAGCTCAAGAACGTTGTTAAATGAGTGAATTACAGTCAGCCCTCCTTATCCGCGAGTTCCGCATGCGCGAATTCAACCAACCGCGAATTGAGAAAACACGGAAGTCATCCAGCTTTTTTGTACATCTTGATTTGACCACAGCATCTGCAGTGTTTACTCTTCCAGCACTTGTTGTTTGAGCATGTACAGACTTCTTGTCATTATTCCCTAAACAATGCAGTATAACAACTATTTTACATAGCATTTACATTGTATTAGGTACTATAAGTAATCTAGAGATCATTTAAAGTAGTGGTCGCCAACCTGTCGATTGAGATCGACTGGTCGATCTTTGAGACTTTCCAAGTAGATCCTGATAAAGAAGAAAAATAAATACACAAATACTGTCGAGAGATTGTTTCCGGGTTGCAGGGTTTTAGTTCCGTTCTTTCTGCCCAGTGTAGCTCCCTCGCACTGCACAGTGTAATTCAGTGGTCCCCAACTACTGGGCCGCGAGGAAACAATACGAGTCAGTTGCACCTTTCCTCATTCCCTGTCACATCCAATGTTGAACTTGAACCCACGCGAGGTCAGCATTCGCCGAAACGCCGTGATACCCTTGTGCCAGGGATCACTGGTTGGACTCACGCGGCAGGTGAGAAGCGCCGTTGCTTCTGGCCTAGAGCGCGGACAGTTGGGCGCCGCCTCTAAACCTGTTCACCACACCGAATGTTCATGGAGAACCCGGTGCTACAATATTCGCAGATGACCTAATTCGGGCTCAACGTTTCGAAAGTAGCGGATTGAACACAATCCACTGCGATCTACTGGAACAAACTTTTAGTAAACACAAAGTACACTGCAGATGCTGTGGTCAAATTAACACGTAGAAACAAGCTGGATGAACTCAGCAGCGGATTCAACAGATTTTATTCAATGGATGCTGCCTGACCGGCTGAAACAAACTTTTGTCAGCCGATAGATCCTACGGGGGGGGGGGGGGGGCAGGCATGCGCCCTGTCGCACTCCTCACTTTCTCGGTCTGTCGCTCTTTCTGGACTGCGATCGCTGCGGCCCCAGCACGGGGACCTCCGGCCCTGACCTTGTCCTCTCACCCCACCCACGACCAGCCGCACCTGGCCAAGGCATCTGGCGGCGGGCGGGCGGAGGCTGCAGTTCGGGTCGGGAGGCTGTCAAATGAGTCAATGAAGCCCTCAAAACTGCTTCGGCTCCCTGCATTTAAAGACAAACCCATTGAGTTTTGTGAGCAGAAAAAACGTGTAGCAAGCGGGACAGAAGCTAAGTGCCGAAGGCCACGAAAACTAAATTGCGGAATAGACTGGACGTAAGGAACCTGCTTCAAGTATCACTGTATTCCGGTTGTGATTAACACCGCCCCCCCCTACCCCCCGTCATCCGGTCCACAAGAATATTGTCAGTGTTAAACCGGTTCGCGGTGCAAAAAAGAGTGGGTACCCCTGGTGTTTATACACTATTTTTACTTCCGGTTTGTGGGATTTTACTTACGGTCTTTTCTGTCTCAGTGCACATGCGTGTAACTAATCGATCTGGGGTCAACCTCGCCTTTCATTAAGGCCGAGGTAGGGGATCTTGGGCTTAAAAAGGTTGGTGACCACTAATTTAAAGTATACGGGAGGATGTGCATAGGTTATTGTAGATTGGGTTCGAAAAAAATCGGTTCTCTTACTAAGTAAGTAGGAACAGGTACATCCGGTATTATTTAGCATCAGTTAGTCAAACGTTTGTCTAAATATATAGTATATATTTTACCTTTCTATACATATAAAACACTTAAGAACATATGTTTCAGCGCCAGGCTTGGGAAGGGAAGTTCCTGAGTTCGATCTAGTGACAGATCACCCCCGAGTGCACTCTCCATCCGTGTCTGGTTGATGTGGAGGATCAAAAACCCAAAATCCCAAAACCCAATAATTAAACCACTGCATTGCTTAGTAATAATTGTAGCTTTCATCGGGCCAGGGCCTTTCTCACTTTATCCTTTAAAATTGTTACGATCGTTGACCGACTGTAGCCTAACGCTTTTCCAATGACCAAAGGCATTTCACCTCTTTCTGATCGCTTTATTATTTCCACTTTATTTTCAATCGTGATCAGAAACACGGCGGATTCAGAGCTCCGCCGCTGGGTTCTAATGTCCACCGCACTGAGATAGGTTGAATAAGGGACTTGAGCATCCGCGTTTTTTGATATCTGCGAGAGGTCCCGGAACCAATCCCTCGCGGATAAGGAGGGCGGACTGTGTGTATGTGTATATATATATATATATATATATATATATATATATATATAAAATGTTTTCTCATTTATCTCCTAGTATCAGATAATAGATTGACATTGAAGAAGAGTTGTGGCAGGATGTACTACCATGCTATGCATTGGCAAGGGGCAATAAATATTCTGCCCTGAAGAAGGGTCTCGGCTCAAAACTTCGACTGTTTGTTCATTTTCATAGATGCTGTCTGGTCTGCTGAGTTCCTTCAGCATTTTGTGTGTGTTGCAATAAATATTTGCTCTTTAGTATCAGCTATCTGTGGAGGATTATACCATAGCTATTGTGTTCAGAAAAATAAGAAAAACAGATGAATCATCAATCAAGGCATTGAATTTGGAAATGGCAGAGTAATTTGTAGGCCAGATGACCTTGTGACGTTTATATCTCAACCATCTGGGGATTGGTATCTAAATTGGCAGAGCTGTCCCATAGATGAATTAAGCAAAAGCCTGTCATTGACTGTAAGGTACAATAATGCAATACAACTAGGTGTCAGACTCCTCCATTACAATCCCTCAAAACTGCATTACAGGACCACATTAAGAACACAACAAAGAGGAGGAGAAGTAGCCAATCAACTCTTTGTGCCTGCTCAGCCATTCAGGATTGTGGCTGAGGCAAACTGATCTCAATACCATTCTCTTTCCTCCTAACACTTGACTCCTTTATTGATCAAGTGTCTGCCACTCACAACCTTGAATGGAAAGTCAAAGTTTATTGCCAAATGCACAGGTATGGTGCAGTGAAAATCTTACTTGCAGCTTTCATCGACATATGCATCATCATACAGCCAGCATTCACAAGTAAAACATAAATTATACACATTTTTTACAAGATAGAACATAGAATAAAAAGAAGTCAACTTTAGTGCAAAGTAATCCAAGTAATTATAGTTTTGTTAAACTGTACTCATTAGATTTGTGCTGATTGCTTCAAGAACTGAACAGTTTAAGGATAGTAGCTGTTCTTGAACCAATCAGCACAAACCTGATCACTACAGTTTAACAACCAGTAGTGAGGGACTTCATGCTTCCTACTCAATGGTAGCTGTGAGAAGATAGCATGACTTGGATGATGGAGTTCTTTGAATGGTGCTTTCTTGAGTATGGTGATTGTACTAACATCCCTCTTTGGGGTAAGGAATTCAAGAAGAATCAAAAGCCTCTCAGAGAAGGAATTCTTCCATGTCTTGGGGCAACTTATGCCCGCCAGTACTACGTATCGCCAGAAGTAAAATATTCCAATGTGCCAATCTCCCCTCAGGATTATGTTTCCACAATTACCTGTCATTTTTCTAAACATGGCTCAACCTGCTGAATTTCTCTTGATACTATAACCATTTCATCCTAGAGATCCAGAGAAGCCCCCTCTGCACTTATACCAATAGAGTACTGTATTGTCCTGAAATTTGGAAACAAAACTGTAATCAGTACTCCAGGGCTTTCATTAGCTCCCTTTTTTAAAAAAAAAACCCTACTTTTTTATTCCATTATATTTGCAAAAAATAGGAAATATTTCTTTAGCTTTCTTGATTACTTGCTGTAGCTGTATGCTAGCACAATGCATTATGATCCCCTGATACCTTATACAGCAGGATTTTGTTATCTTACTTCACTTAAATGTTTTCTGTTCCTTCTAAAGTGGATCACCTCGTCCTTTCCCACATTATATTTTGCCTGTCAATCTTTTGTTACGCTATCTCTATAACTGTTGCAGCTCCTTGTTTTATCAACAATTTGGTAACTCATCTAATAGTGCAACTTCAGCAAATTTTGCTACAGTACACGTAGTTCCTTCATTCAAGTTAATAAGATGACAAATTGTTGAGATCTGGCACTGATACCTGCACCCTACTATTTATCTGAAAATTACCCATTCATCCTGACTTCCTTTTGCTGTTAGGCTTCTCCCCCTCTGACCTTGTGATTGAAACAATGTCATTATGATTCAGGGGTGCAAAGGGACTTGAGAACACTTGTTCAGGGTCCTAAAATTAAATGTGCAGTTTGAGTTGGTGGTAAAGAAGGCAAATTGAATGTTAACATTAATTTCAAGAGGACTAGAATTTGAAATCAACGATGTAATGCTGATGCTTTATAAGGCATTTTTCAGATCTCACTTGGAGTAGTTTTGGGTCCCTATCTGTGGGGGGAAAAATATATTGGCAATGGAGAAGGTCCAGAGGAGGTTCACAAGAATTATTCTGGAAATGGCAGAGTTAAGGTATGAGGAATATTTGATGGCTCTGGGCCTGTACTTGCTAGAGTTTAGTAGAATGGTGGGGGGGGGGGGCAGTGGAGGGGATCTCATAGAGTGGTTGTGGAGAGGATGTTTCCTATAGTTGGATTATCTAGGACCAGAGGGCACAGCCTCAGAATAAAGGGATGGCAGCTCACGTTTGTTAGCAAAGTGATGGAAGGTTCTGCTGCTAAGAGACCTGTGCTTCAGACTTCTTACCACCTTGCTCTGAACCTGGAACAAAAGAACTGAACTCTGGGGTGAATAAGAATAGCTACACTTGACATCAAGTTGGTAGTTAACTGATTGTGGGTAGCATTCAGGTTCACTTACTTATCACATGTACAGCAAACCATACAGTGAAATACGTAGTTTGTGTTAACAACCAACATATCTTAAAGGTTTTGCTGGGGGCAGCTTGCAAGTGTCACCACACATTCTGGCACCAACATAGCATGCCTATAATGTTCACACAACAACAGCAAGACAAGCCCCCTTTCTCCCTCCCACCCACTTGCCCATCCATTCACACACACAGACAGGTCTCCAACCCCAGGACAGGATGCCATTGGATCTCCAACCTCAAGTCCCTGGCCCAGGCTCTCAGACTCGCAGTCATTGGGCCTCTGACTTCCAAACCCACTGATGCAGGGGCTTTGACTATTGTGCCTCAACTTCTGGATTTGCTGAATTCGGTCTTCAACCTTCGGGTTTCAGCCTTCGATAATGATCCCAGGATTTGCAGACCACAGAATTTTTAACTCCTGGCCTTAAACTCTGGACTTCCACCAGCTTCTGACTTTGGAATTTGCTGATCTGGGGGTCATCCCTGGCTCAAACTCATAGACTTGCGGATATCAAGCCTGTAACTTCCGGACAAGCCAACATTGGGCCTCAACTTCTGTCCTTGACCTTCAGGCTTCAACCCTCTGTTAACTCCAGGACTTGATGATCACGGGACTCCAAACTCCGGACTCACGTAGACCTCCAACCCAGGAATGTGCCTACCAGGTGTGTGCCTCTAATGATTAGAATCACTCCACTTAGGTAGATGATTGTTGTTGCTAGACATCAATCGTCCTTGTCCCACGGCACTACTGCAGGAGTTCCTGAAGTCTTAAGACCTAACCTCCTCCCCCACCCCACCAGCTCATTTATCAATAACCGTTCTTCCATAAGTCCAGAAGTAAGGTTGCTTAGTTGGGAATGTTTACTGATATATGTACATTATTTATTTTCTTGCAGCACTTCAGCAAATGAACCAGTTCATTCCTGAATGCAGCAAGGCTTAGTCATCATATGGATATGGGCTGATAGGTGTTGTAACATTTGCACCATATTTGATATTATTATCATTGTGAAGCTCCCCCCCCCCCCACCCACCCACCATGATCACATCACAGGCAACTAGAAATTCAAATGGATCAACATCGTAAATATAAGAGAAAGTCAGAAGCCAGATAATTTTGCAGTGAGAGACTCTCAATGAAGCATTTCTGCTATCTTTAAGTCACAAATCAGAACAGAGATGACTCTTGCCTGGATGAATTAGATTTCAAGAAGTTTAACATCATTCAAGACAAGGTAATCTGGTGTCATTATCCTAAACATTTATTCCCTCAATCACTATCAGAAAATGTCTGCTGTATATCACCTACAAAATGTTACATGGCCTGACAATGCCATACAAACCTATGACCTCTACCAAGAAGGATCAGTGTGGAAGGTACAATATACAGGCTTCTTTCTAAGTTGAATGGTTTGGAAATGCATCTTAATTTCTTCATTATTACATTTTGAAACTCTCACCTTAGCAGTACCATAGCGATACTTTCACCAGAAAGACTGTAGCAGTTCAAGAAGGTGGCTCATGGACAGGTTGGCATGAGCATTAAATGCTAGCTTTGCTATTGATGTCTGGATTGTGAAAAATGAATGAAATAAAAATTAAGTTGCAAATGTAACTTGTATAGTGGCCACAAGATGGTGATACATATTCAGCTGTTCCCCTCATGAAGCATTTGAAAAAATTTCATCCACTTGGCTTGGTTTGTTGTGCGTTTATGGTTTTCAGTCTGGCAGTTTTTGTAATCATTTATTACATACTCTCTGTGGTGAGATTATGAGATGTTGGTTCAGAACTTGTGGCAAGTGGTAAATCATTTGTGCTCATTGCTGACCACCAGGCAGAATTAAAATTTGTTATATGTAATTTTTCCAGTAGAAATTTCAGTTTACAAATTCTTTAAATTTCCATTCTCTTGTGGAAATCAGTGATGCCACTTTTGAAAAAACAAATTACATGGCTGCAACAAAACCTGCCAAAGTTGAGGCTGGCAGCTTTAACCATTTAGTCAGGACTGTTGTCAGTCCTAGAATTTCATTCCTGAGTAGCAGTACTAGCATGGTATATTGTATCGGCGGCTCATTGCACCCCCATTGTTTTTCCAGAACTCCATTTCATTGATATCCATTCCTCTCTAAGGAGTATTCTCTATAGCAGGATGCTAGTGAAAATTCATGGAAATACAGAGTTAAAGCTTGGTTGGAAACATCAAATTACTTGCAGAAACTGCAAATATTTGGGTTCTTGTGGTAACCTCCATGTTACTCACAAGTTCCTACAAAATTTAGGACACTTTTTCAGATGCTCGTACTTTTTTTTGCACTTTACAATAAAACTATTAAATTGGTTAGACACAAGTTTAACTTAATAAATCTGTTTGTCTTAATCCAATTTCCTTCTGTTGACTGCTGCTGCTGTCACTCGCATATCAGTCTTTCTAAAGCTTCCATGCCACTGAGGTTAATCCAACTGACCTGTAGCAGCTAGGTTTATTCTTCCTTCCTTTTTGGAACAAGGGAATAATATTTACTACTTTCCAGTCCTTCAACACCTTGGTCACTATCCTTTGCATTCATAAAGCATTATGGTTTGTACCCCTGTAAATCCTACCATTCTTAGCTCAAAATCCTAGGATCTTACTTGAACTTCAACTTACTTTGCTAATACTTCCATGCTATAAATTTTATTGTATCCAATCTGTCAGTTATCACCTCCTTGGAAAGGTACCTATTCAGTACCTTAACAATAATTGCAGCAATAATCCCATTTTTTTCTTCTTAACCGGCATCACTCCTCCAAGTGCCATCATTTACTTTGTACATGCTAATTGAACACCACCTGATACCTAATCTCCTCTCATTCACTCTCTTTGTTTCCCTAATTTTAATTTTGTCTTCTTGTCATTTGTAATCAGCAAGTATTTACAACCCAGCATTTACCAGATGTGGCCTTTTGTTTTGCTTTACCATTCTCTATATCTTCAGTCATCCAGGGAGCTCTGGGTTTGTTTGTTCTCCACTTGCAAACAATGCTTTGATCTGTCTTTCTGTCTCTCTGTACCCCCTCCCCATATTGTAAAATTCTTTGAACAATGATTCTACTACCCCTTTATATATCTCTTTCAACACATTGGATCCATGCGTACTTTATAATCAGCCTTGTCCTATTTGAAACAAGTTTCAGTTATTGCAACTTTCTCTATATGGCTATCTGTTTGCAGAATTCATTAGTCTTATTCACTACACTGCTCACATTCACATACATGTAGAGTAAGAGTAGTTCAGGCTACGTCCACACTAGACCATATAATTTTGAAAACGTCGGTTTTGCGTAAGAATGATAGGCGTCCGCAGCAAGCGTTCTTGAAAGTACCTCCATCCACATTAAAACAGGTATTTGGGTGAATCTCCTCCTACTAGGCATGCGCAGGACACATCTACAGAAAACAAGCGACATGTTTGATGTTGAATCTCGCTGTGAAAGTGTGTGTTCGTGCAGTTACAGACTAGAAAAACTTAAAAGGAAATTGCCGAATGACGAACAGTTATTGGCTCTCGCACAGGAGGACTTAAAACTAAAAGAAAAACAAATACTGGAGCATATGGAGGCAACCGACAGGGAGTTCACGGACAGTATGACCCAGCTGATGATGAACATTGAAAAACTGACTAACTCTGTTGCATTAATAAAGCACCTTGTTAAACGTATAAAACATGTCTGCATCAGTGTTATTTTGTATTTCCATACAATGTTACATTAGGCTGTTACACATCTATTGTTAGAGAAGTACTTGCATAAATGAGTAAACTAGCTTCATACAAGCAAGGACAGAAAACAGCAAAGTGAATATACTTATTTATTCAGTAAGTTATGGGTCAAAGTATTCCATGAGTACATTTCTAACTCTTCTGGCTTCAGTCTCGTTGGCATCTGTTCTGAAATTGTTAGGTTGTGTGGGGGATTGCATTCAAGAAAACAATGAAATGCCAGGCTGCCGCCACCATCTGTTCCGGCACATCATGACAGCATTTTTAGAATCTCCGGTTACCCTGTCCACACTACTCTGCCCAATCGGTGTTTTCAAATTTACACACTCTGGAGGGCGTTTTAGAAAAGCTCAGTTTTTGGGGGAGGAAAATGCCATTTCAGTGTTGATGGAGGGTCAAAACGAAGAGAAAAAACTTTGGCTATGGATTTATCTGGTCTAGTGTGGACGTAGCCTCAGTTGTTACCTCATTTCTATTTTCACTGACCTTGGTAAGAATCCTTGGGTAGACCTAATGTAGTGTGAACTGTTTTCTGACCACCAGACAATCCGCAGGTTAATAAATAGTTGACCTTTCAGGCCAAGACCCTTTATCAGGATGAAATGTCTTGATCCAAAACATTGACTGCTTATATTCCATAGATACTGCATGACCTGCTGAGTTTCTCCAGCATTTTGTGTGCGTGAACTGTCTTCTGCTTTACTCTGACTTTACATGCCAGTGAACCAATGGCATGTATGTATTTCCCCTTACCAATGCATCCTAGTTATCATTACCTTTATTGATGTTTTATACGGTTGCTTGTTATTTTCCTTCTTTTTGTAAGTACTCCTCGTATAAACCCCTACATTCCATATATGTTGATGATGCTGTAGCCAGCCTTGACAGCTCAAAATTCTGTGTTATCATGTTTGATTAAGTTGGTTTGTTCATGAATAAACTGTTGATAAAAACAGATGTGTCAAAATTAAAATTAAAATTTTGATGTATTGTTTTGTAGTTGGAAAGTTGATACAAAGGCCTTATTTGTATTGCAAAAAGTAGAAATGATTTTTGTTAACAAGGTGTTGGCATCTTACATGTATCTTTCTGCATTTGTTGTGTACAGGGATGCCCCTCCATTGCTTCCGAGTGACACAACTCAAGGTTACAGAACCGTTAAAGCAAAGCTTGGCTGTAAGAAGGTACGACCATGGAAGTGGATGCCTTTTACCAACCCTGCCAGGAAAGATGGTGCAATATTTTATCATTGGAGACGCCTGGCAGATGAAGGCAAAGATTACCCTTTTGCTCGGTTTAATAAGGTAAAGTACAGTAATATCATTAAAAAGACCAAAAGAACTTGTTGGATTAACTATATTTGATGAATGTTAGGATTTTCTGCCTGTTGTGTTCTAGCTTTAGTGTGTGCTTGGTCAGATTGTAGTTTTAAACTAAGTGAAAATATTTACAAACTAATTCATGCAAGCACATTTTGTTGTCACATTTTTTTATATTTTCTTTGACTGTAAGTGATTACAGTGAAGATCCTCCAATGTTTTTGCTGACAATTGTAAGTGGCATGTAAATGAGGCTTCTTCTTATCACGCTATTGGAATGACAATTTAATATGAATTCTACCAATTTATGTCCATCTTTTGTTGAAGAAAGTTCAAAGTAAATTTCTTTGCAAACTATAGACTGTTCAGGTGCCTGTATACTCAGAGCAAGAGTATCAGATGTATCTACATGATGATGGATGGACAAAAGCAGAAACAGACCATCTATTTGACCTCTGCAAACGTTTTGATCTCCGTTTCATTGTCATCCACGACCGCTATGACCACCAGCAGTTCAGGGTGAGTAAAGCCAAAATGAATGGAAAGAACCAATGTGAACACTGGAAAATCTAAACAGCTCTGAGCAATGGAATACATAGATTTTTTTTGTGTGGAAGCATTGCTCTTATTTTACAGACCTTTTATGTTACCATATAATGTCCGAAGGTAAGTGGTGTCTATTGACCTAAACACGGTGGTGTGGTGGTTAATGCTTTACAGTGGTAGCTGTAAAATTGATTCTCACCTCTGTCTTTAAGGAGTTTGCACGTTCTTCCTGTGACTGCGTGGATTTTCTCCCAGTGTTGTAGTTTCTTCACACATTTCAAAAAGGTACAATTAGGTTTATCAGTTGTGGGTGTGCTACATGGTACCAGAGTGTAGATACACTTGTGGGCTGCCCAGTACAATCTTCGCTGATTCGATTTGATGCCAATGATGCATTTTACTGTGTTTTGATGTACATGTGACAAATACAGCTAATCTTTATAAAAATCCCATAAACTGACCAACGGTTACCTAGACAATAGTCATGGAATAAACATACTATTTCCACACAGACAGTACATGAGATCTAATTGAATCAGGGTCCCTGGAGCTGTGCTAACTGCTGCACTACCTTCACTTGACCACTTATCTCGTTGTGCACCAATTCCAACAATGGCAAAATACTTCTACATTTCCTTACATTACAACAGTTTTTAAAAAGTATTTTGTTGTTGGACATAACCAAAGTTCATGAAAGGCATTATAGAAATGTAAGTTCTCTCTCTATAACTTCAAGCACTTATTTTTAGATGATACTTCAAGTTGTGATTTACTGTGTTTACTATCCTGAATTGACGTTAGAGAAACCAGCAGAATATGCAAATTTTTAAAATCTAGCCACAACACTTTTTCTAAGCTACAAGTTCAATTCTTTTTTACAATTCTTCCAGTGAAACAAATGACAGGATAATATTCAAAGCCAACAGAGCATTTCCCCCAAAAACACATTGTTGTAGGTGGAGTAAACATACAAAATGCTTGAAGAATTCAGCAGGTCAGGCAGCAGCTATGAAAAGGAATAAACAGTTAACGTTTCAGGCCGAGACACTTCCAGGACCAGAAGGGAAGGGTGAGGAAGCCAAAGAAAGAAGGTGGGTGAGGGGAAGGGAAAGTGTTATGTGGAAAAGGTAGCTGATGAAGAAGGAATCAGATTCCAACATGTCCCTTGATGGCCTCCTCTACTGCCATGATGAGGCCATGATCAAGTTGGAGGAGCAACACCTGATATTCCGTCTGGGTAGCCTCCAAGCTGATGGCATGAACATCAATTTCTTGAATTTATGGTAATTTTCCCCCTCCCCCTTTTTTCATTCCTCACTTTGGTTACTTTCTTAACTCTTCTCTTCTGCTGGTTATCACCTCCTAATGCTGCCCCTCCTCCTCACACTTTTCCTATGGACCACTCTCCTCTCCTATCAGATTCCTTATTCTTTAGCTCTTTACCTTTTCCATTTATCATTTTCCCTTCCCTTTCCCTTCATTCCTTTCCGTAGATGCTGCCTAACTTTCAATGTTACTCTTGATTTCGGCATCTGCAGAATCTCTTCTGTTTGTTGTTGTAGGTGGACCTAGGAATGAACCTGTTTTATGAACTTACTTAGTGTTGTAAGCAATTTATATGGATTAAACTGTTCTGATTTCGAGTATAATGATTGGGGACTGCAGCATGGCAAAAGAATTTCATGCTGGATCACTTGAGTAGCAGGATTTATTGGAGAAGAAATTGCTTACATTTATCATAAATTTCATGTTGGTCCAGTTCGTTGGAGCTTGCTTGTAGTAAAGTGGAAACTTAAGATTGAATGCTTGATATATCTGAAGTATAATGTACCTACAACTGATAATGTGTGCCTTAAAATGCATCCTGGGCATCAACATTTAGTTTTTTTGACAATTAATGTTGGAAAAATAATATTAATGTACAAGACTATTGTCAAATTAAAGGAAGCTGCCATATTGGATATTCTTTTAACTTTGTTTTACTTAGTAGTTATTAGCTACACAGTATGACTCAATAACAGTCTTGTTTAGGATCTTTGCATAATATCAACCATAGTAAGGCAGATTGTTTGCTATATCTAGTAACGAGAGCAACTAAACAACATATATCAAATATCTACTTTGTTAACCTAGCAACCTAACATGCAGTGATCCAGGTTATTGACATAGAGATATGAGAAGCTTGCAAGAAAGCCCAATTTTTTTTCTTTTCTTCTTGCACAATAAGTGAAACTGTTATGCATTTCTTAGCAAAAGAGTCTCAAGTAATGGCAATATCAGGTCCTACATATTATTCCAATTGGCCTTTTTCAATACATCGTAAAGACTCTTTAACAAATTTCAGGTTAGTGATAAATATTCTGAATGAATAGGTCATCTCAACTGTCATCATCATTTGTCGAACAGCTTCCTGCAGACTTGTGTTTCTAATAATCAAATAACTCTCAATCAGTAGCTGAACATGTAGTAATCAGGAAACGAGCAGCTACAGTAATAAGACTGCACCGTCACTGGCCTCTGATGCACACCTTGTTATACAAAGTGTATGTTGTGATTTTTGTCCATTCCTCCACAAACACTACTTCATTGAATTGGTTAACACCAAAATGAACTGAGACTGTATATATTTATTAAGTGTTTATAGGATAAATGAACATATTTCAACTTAACATTGGTTTCAGTGCAAATATTATTTGCTTCAACTTAACATAATGTTCTCTTGAAAATGTAGAAAATAACACCATTGTTGTTGATTTAGCATGCTAAATATGCATATTCATTGGTCAAAGTATGAAATCAAAACATTATTTGAGGCATGTTTAGTTATTTTTTAAGAAAATCTGCTATTGCCTTACTTGTTTATTTCTTGAATGGACTTTGCTAACTGAATTTATATATAAGAGTCCAAACCTTGCTGGCAATGCAAACCACTGGCAATTACTCATTTAAGTGGAATTAAGGAAAAAGCATGGGAGACCCAAATTCAACTGAAAGATTTAGACGAGTGCCAACACATTCATTTATCCTCATTGTTAATCTTCCCTGGCATCCAGCTCCTTAAAAGCTCTCTCTTGCTGAGATTTCCACCCTTAATACTGCATCAGATTTGATACAAAATCCCACTTTGCATTGGTGATTGTCTGAATGTATATTATCTATTTCAGTCTAATGGTCTTAATTATTTTGTGACTTTTATAATTTTTTAGGTTAACTTTTATATTTTAACTATCACATTAAAAGCATTTAAGTCCTTCATAGCTTTAACTACTGTCTAAGTTGGGGATGGTGTTTTGCCATCTCTCAAAGCTTTTGTGGATATTTTTGTGGACAGTGTTTCCTGTGCTCCACTGCTTTTGGACTAAATGAATGCAGGGACATCAAGAATCTTCACTTCCCTGTACTTTGGGAGTTAGTACTAAGAAGATCTGAGCCTTTGCTTCCTGGTGGGTGAGAGGGGAGAATGAAGATTCCAATCTTCCCTGCCTTGGGGATTGAGAACTGTCAATCATGGTAGTTATCAGTCTCCAAGAATAAATTTTTCTGTTGATACAAATGAGTTAACATTCCATGATGGGTAATGTTATCAAAAATATTTCCCCTCCCCTCCCCAAGAAGGCCCTTTGAACCATGTGGCCCCAGCAACTCCCCAACAAACACAATTAACCCTAACCTAATCAAGGGTCAATTTGCAACGACCTGTTAACCTGCCCGGTACATCATTTGGACTATGGGAGGAAACCGGACAAAACGTATGCATACCACGGGAAGGACATATATAGACTCCTTACAGAATGGCACCAGAATTGAACTTTGAGTACCTTGAGATATTGCACTAACCACTACTCTACAGTTTCTCTTGTATTTCTAAGTAAATTATTATTCTTTACAAGTTAACTATGGTAACCTAATAATATTTTAAATTTTTTTACTCCTGTTTCGTAGCCACTGGATGATTCGTCATTAATCGTGCTTATAGTTTATTTATCCCAAAAAGGTGAACTCTTCCTCCTCTACCCTTCTTCGATCTCCACAAACGACTTCCTTTCCCACAACAGCTTGCCATTCAGCCATGGAGATGAAACGCATGCTTTTTTACCTTGTTCCTTTGATCCATAATTTTAAGTGGTTCCTTTTGATAAAGTAAAATTTGCTTGTGCTGCTTCCTGTCTAGTGCATTACATTTGGTTTTTACTATGTGTTCACTTTTACATGGAATAAATCAAATGCTAGTTAGGTGACCACTTTACAGAACACTTTTGATCTGTCTGTAAGCATGAACTTTAAGCTTCCCATCACATGCCAGTTTAACTGTCCATCAACTCTCACTGTGACCTCTCTATGTTTGGTTGCTTATACTGCTTGAGGAATTGCACTTTATCTTGCTTGTTGCAGCCCTTAGGACTTGCTGTTTAACTAAACTCTGAGAAAGCAGTTCTTTTTCTTCCTTTCCATACCACAGATGTAATTGTATATTATAGTTTCAATTTATTCCTTTAATTCTTTAATGTAAAGTCAGTCATAGAGCATTACAGCAGGGATACGGGCCCTTTGGCCGAACAAAGGGACTGCAAATACTTGTATATAAAGTAACAACTATCTTGATAACTTTGATCTGTACCTTTTCTCAAACATTCCTTGTACTTTGATATCAGTTTACCTTTCTGCAGCATAACTATCCTTGTTTTTTCACATTTCCAGTTCTGATACATGTTCTTTGATCTGAAATATTAACTTTATTTTTAAAGATAATAGCTGTTAAACTGTTGAGTACTTCTGGCTTTTTGTACTTTTGTTCGACTTATCTTACTGTCTCTCACCACAGCATTCAAAATATCTGATTCATGAGAAGGAAACCCATAGGAAATCTGCAAGTATATAATTCTTGCTTTTGCAATGTGAATATTTCCTGGGAAAGTTTCTCCTTCCTTAACTGGAAGTAAGAATGTTGCTACTTCAGAGAAGGACCTTCTCACTCTCAAAGCCCTCACTCTGTTAGCAAGAAGTCCTGAATAGAAGCTCCCTTTCCACATGCTTCCTGGTATGTTTTCTACCTAAAGTAGTGGCCACCAAACTCCAAATCTAACAGCTCCAGGTTTTGTCTAAAACTTAGCTTGTAATGTTACCATTGACATAACCGCAAATTCATATATTATCCTCACTCCATTCAGCAGCACATATGGTGTACCTAATTTTCCTTCTAGACCATCATTCAGTAATTGGTCTTCTCATTAAATTGTGTATTTCAGATGCCAGATAACCTCCCCTCATCCAGCCAATTTGGCAGCATTGGTTTCAAATGAATGTCACATGAATGCAATAATTTGAATGAAAAAGATTGCTGTAAGATCTTAGTAAGTCAAGAAGGCAAAGGTTGTAGGTCAGAGTTTCATAGCAAGACCTTGATTAGTCCTGAATCATCAACTTGCACCTTTTGCATCCATGCGTTTTGCTTGACCCACTGAGTTCTTCCTGCATTATTTCTGTTTTGTAGATTCCAGCATCTCCATCTCTTTTGGCTTCAACAAAACTTGGATGACTGTTCTGGAAGTGCATTGTATGGTCCTCTTTTTCTAAATACAGTGGATAACATGCCCAAATATATATATATATATATATATATATATATATAGTACATGAAACTCTCTAACAAATTGGCACCTTTAATACTCAACCAACAGTTACTGCACACACACAAAATGCTGATGGAACACAGCAGGCCAGGCAGCATCTATAAGGAGAAGCACTGTCGATGTTTCGGACTGAGACCCTTCGTGACCCTTCGAAGGGTCTCAGCCCAAAACATCGACAGTGCTTCTCCCTATAGATGCTGCCTGACCTGCTGCATTCCACCAGCATTTTGTGTGTGTTGTTTGAATTTCCAGCATCTGCAGATTTCCTCATGTCAACAGTTACTGCAATGTTTTTTTTTGGCCATTCAATCCTGTGGCATGGAAGGAGACTATTTGGCCCAGTGTTTCTGTGTCTAATTTTTGGAAATGTTATTCAATTTGTTCCACTCTCCAACTCTTTCCCCACAATCTTGCAAATTTATTGTTTTCAAGTAATTTTTTTTACTTTTTTTTTGGGAATTAAAAAAAAAATTCTGTTCATCCAAATTTTGGGCAACGTATACTGATGGGTTCTTTTGCAAATACTTATTTGTGTCCATTGGCTATTGATCCTACTTGTGGATACTTCCCCTGGAGGCATTCCATGATAACCATTCAGAAGTTTAGAACAACTCCACTAAATCTTTCCATAACTTTTGCTTTAATAGGACTAAAGCTAGCATTTTTTTTGACCATCAGCATTATTGATATTACTCACCCTGGTGTACTTCAGTAAATTTGATCTGCTTCATCATATCTTTGCTCCAATGTTGTGCCTGGTATTAGGTACAAGGTAGGGGCTTAACCAGTGACATAAAGATGTAGCTTAACTTATTTGCTTTTGCACTCATTGCTAAGATGAAATCAGAATCAGGTTAATATTGCTGGCATAAATTGTGAAATTTCTTGTTACGTGGCAGTAGTACATTGCAATGCATAAAAACTGTAAATTACAGTTATAGTGGAAAAACAGAATAAAATAATGAGGTAGTGTTCATGGGTTCAATGTCTGTTCAGAAATATGACTGCAGAAGGGTAGAAGCTATTCTTAAATCATTGAGTGTGTGCTTTCAGGCTCGTGTACCTTCTCCCTAATGGTAGCAATGAGAAAAGGGCATGTCCTGGATGCTGGGGATGCTTGTGCCCGTGATGGGGCTGACTGAATTCACAACTTTCTGTAGCCTTTTTTGATCCCATGCAGACATATTTCTTAGAGACCCTGTTATGATTATGTGGTTAATAAACATTAATAACTATTGGTTAGATGGACAGACAACAGATTAAATTTTAGAGCCACATTGTCCTCTACAGTACTTGATATAGAGCCAAACTTATGACCACTTTTAACTGTGTATTGTAGAAAATTATTTCACCTAGTGGGTCATATTGGCAATGGCTCAGATCCCTATTAATCTAGGGTGGAATCACCAGATCAGAAAACATGTTAAGATCACCGAGAATTGCCATTTATACTCTATAAAAACACCACACAGATCTGAGAGGTTATGTTTAAATATATATTCAATCCTAAAGAAAACAGTCAGTCCCATATTTTAATAGCCAGGGTTCCAGGTCCATGTATAATCCATGAAATAGATTCATCTTGTTTGCTGCTCTGTCAATTGCTGGTAACATTAATTCCTGGGCTACTGAGGCACAGCCTGTAAAAAGTATTTCATATATTTTGGCACACGCTTGATTGTCAGGTTATTTATTAAATCTCTAATCTCTTTTTTTACAGAAACGTTCAGTGGAAGATCTGAAAGAGCGATATTATAGCATTTGTGCAAAGTTAACAAAGATCCGAGCCCCACCTGGTTCTGATCCTAAGCTTTCTGTTTTTGATGCTGGACATGAGAGACGGAGAAAAGAGCAGCTCGAGAGATTGTACAACAGAACACCAGAGCAGGTAAAGGTTTCTGCTCTGTATATAGAATTAAAGGCGAAACTTTGTTTCGCAGTTGAGGTGAAAAAGAAATAAAATACTTAAAATGCGTGGAGAGACGAGAGACTGAAGATGTTGGACAAATAGACAGTGACATTTTGGGTCAAGATCTTTCATCTAAACTGTGAATCTGATTCCTACAGCAATTCTTTTTTTAACTTTAACTATGTATCGGGTCTCCTACCATGTGAAAGAAAAGATCAGTTGATTTTTCTGACATTGAATGTAAGGACAAAGAAAATTCTTTATTTCCTTTATGAGAATCAAATAAACCTGCTGTCATGTGTACTTAATGATTTCTATAAAAAGATCAGTGTCATACCAATGGTATGCTGTTTCTTATCGGAGTAACAATTGAGAGGTTACAGTGATTTTAGCATATTTCCTAGAACAAGGGATTGTGGATCCAACCAGGGAAATGCATATTTTAAATCTATGTGTGAGGATAAGGGATTAATTAGTAATCTCAAAGTTTAGGGTACTGCAGAAGAAAGAGATCATGGTGTAAGATTTTCACATTCAGTATGAAAAGGAGAAATTTGTGTCTGAAACTAGATTTAAAAGTCACTTATCTTGAAATAAGGTGTGAGTTGGCTAATATAGTTCAGGAAATTAGATTAAAAGGTTCTGTGGTAGAAAAGTGAGACATTTGCAAAATGTGATTTTCTTTTCAGATTCATGTATGTTCAATTCTGTTACTAATTTTTAAGTATTTTGTTACCACTTAATATTGGATTCAAATATTTTCTCTGCCTACTGCTTGAGAGGTCTTTGTTTTATTTTCTGCTTTCCTAAATAGTGGTGGAATTATATTTATGATCTTTATAAATTCCAAGTACTCTAGAATCTGGAATTCTGCAACATGACCCCCAGTTTATCCAATACCTGTATCCCCATCTCTTCAAAAACGTTGGGAATGCATGATTTATGAGTCCTATTAGTTTTTCCATTGTTTTATTTTCAGCAAATGTTTATTTCTTTAAGAACCATAGTTCTTTATTTTCCAGAGGTTTTCTGTCTTCTGTTAAACTGGCACAGTGTAGATGTAGATTAAAGTCCACCAGGATTTTTGTCATAGTCCTGTTACATACACTTGTATATTTTTTAAATTCACTCTTGGGACTTGCTTGAATTCAACTGCTGGATCAGAGGGTACCAAATATTTTCTGGCCCTTGTTGATTCAACTACTTGGTTTTCTGAGATAGGATTCTTCTCTGCTGCTTTTCATCCATCCTATAATATCAGAATAACCCTGCCTGCTTTTATTTCCATTTTGCTTATTTCTTGTAAAAGAGAAGTATCTTAGAATATTTAATTTACAGCTTTGGAGGTCACTTTTTAAGCAGGTGTGTCTATGTTTGCGGATAATAAAGAGATAGGTGAGAAAATAAAGTCAAACACAAAATGGGGTAGGTAGTTTAAGTGTGTGGACAAAAAGTTAATTGATGGAGTACAGAAAGGAAATTTAAAGTAATTCATTTTGAATTGGTTATAAACAAATATGGAGAAACAACCAAAATGCAGTGAAGGTTGGATCAGTTATATTATTGAATGATGTCAGTTGTTATTGCTGTAATTGCATGGGGCTTGCAGTTGAAGCATATGGAAGTCTTGCTATCGCTATTTCTTGCAAAACAGAAGTATCTTGAAAAAATTAATTTCCAGCTTTGGAGGCCTCTTTTTAAGCAAGTGTATCTTAAGTTTGCAGATAATAAAAAGATTGGTGAGAAAATAAAGTCTGCTTGCATGAACCACAGGAGGTGCATTCACCACACCAGTATTACCAAGGAAACATTGCCAGAGGCAAGGAAGAACAGCCAGCATCTTGGTTAGGTTAAATCGGCTGCCGCTCCCTCACATATTCCTGGCCAACGTACAGTCTCTGGACCACAAGCTGTGTGAGCTGAGAGCCAGAATCCCCTACCAATGGGAAACAGAGCACTGTAATATCTTGTGCTTTACCAAAACCTGGTTGTCAGAGGAGATACCAGACCAAGCCATCGAACCCATCAGGTTCTCTTTGTTCCGAACGGATAGGTCTAAAGACCTCTCTGGGAAAAGTAACAGTGGAGGAGTACGTTTCATGGCGAACAAAGGTTGGTGTGACCCAGGTAGTGTGCACACCCTCAAATCCTTTTGCTCCCCAGATCTGGAGTACCTTACGTTGATCTTTCTGGCTGCCGAGTGAATCCACGTCTGTTATTATTACAGCTGTGTACCTCCCACTACAGGCTGATATTAACCTGGCTGTCAAAGAACTATTCAAAACCATTAACATCCATGAAACCACACATCCAGAGGCTGCTTTCATCATCGCTGACTTTAACCTAGTGTCACTGGCCAGAGCTTACCAGAAGTTTTGCCAATACGTCAAAGTGAGCACATGGGGAGGAAGCAATGCTAGTCTTCCTTCCACGGTGCCTACAATGCACTTTTCCACTCTCCATTTGGAAATTCTGATCATTCCTTCATCTTGCTTCTGCCCGCCTACAGGCAGAAACTGAAACAGGAAGCGGCCATAGTGAAAACCATCCACTGCTAATCCAACCAATCAGGTCCAATGTTACAAGCCTTCTTTAAAAACGTCACCTGGGAGGTATTTCGAGCCGAGATCATCTCCGAATACATGGAGGTGGTCACAAGCTTCATTCAGAAGTGCATTGAAGACATTGTTCCCCAAAAATTGGTCCGGGTCTACCTAAACCAGATGATTTGGATAAATGTCCTGACGAAGGGTCTCGGCCCGAAACGTCGACAGTGCTTCTCCTTATAGATGCTGCCTGGCATGTTATGTTCCATCAGCATTTTGTGGGTGCCTTGGATAAATAGTTCAGTGTGTGTTTTGCCTCCGGAGATCCAACAGGAGCTCAAGAGATGCCACTATGATTTACATAGAGCCAACCTGATGGGGACAAAATCCTGTTACAACTTTACAACAATGACACACGCAGCATATGGCAAGGACTGCACACCGTCTTGGACTTCAAGAGGAACAACAGCACTACAACCAATATTGCCACCACGCTCCAGATGAGCCAACTTCTTTTATGCTCAATTTCAGGTTGATAAGACTGAACCCCTGAGGAGAGCCACTGACGAAACCTGCTCCTTCATCATCTTCAAGGCTGAGGTACATAGAACATTCCAACGTGTCAATAGCTGCAAGGCAGCGGGGCTGGATGGCACCTCAAAACAGGTCCTTAAGCTGTATGCGAAACAGCTGGCTGGTGTGCTTATCTCTCCCTTTCCAAGTGGGTAGTGCCCTCTTGTTTCAAATCGTCCATCATTGTCCCTGTACTTCAGGTAGTATGGCTGAATGATTAGCGCTCTGTTGAACTCACCTCAATATTGAGCAAACACAAGGAAATCTGCAGATGATGGAAATTCAAACAATGTGTTGTTTCAATATTAAGCAAATGTTTTGAGAGGCTGGTTAAAGTCTACATCTGCAGCATGCTACCTCCCATACTGGACCTCTACAATTTGACTACTGAAGGAGCTAGTCTACCAATGGCTGTAGCCACAGCACTACACACTGTTCTCACTCACCTGGAGAAAGGGGATGCATACATTGGAATGATGTTCCTGGACTGTAGTTCAGTATGAATACCATAATTCCCTCCAGACTTGACATTCATGTGCCTTATTTCTAGCAGTAACGAGACAGCCTACAGAGGAGATGTTAACACCCTCTCCCTCAAAGTCCAAAAAATAAAAGAGCTGATCATGGATTACAGAAGGAACAGAGACAGGCCTGTCTCAATCAACATCAATGGGACTGCAGTTGATGGTGAGTAGTTTCAAGTTCGTTGGTATACATATCCATATCACTGAAGATCTCACTTGGACTGCTGGACTGTACACACTGTGGCAAAAAAAGCACAACAGTGTCTCTTCCATCTCGGGCGACTGAAGAAATTCAGCATGAGCCCCCAGATCCTTAAGACCTTCTACAGGATCACCATTGAGAGCATTCTGACCAGCTGTATCACTTATTGGTACGGGAACTGCACCAACCTTGATCCTTGATCGCTGGACACTGCAGAGTGTGATATGGACAGCCCAGTGCATCTGTGGATGTGAACTTCCCTCCATTCAGGACACTTACAGCAACAGTGTAAAGAAGGCCTGGAAGATCATCAGGGATACCAGTCTTCCCAACCATAAAGTGCTTCAGCTGCTACCATCTGGCAAACGCTACCGTAGCATTAAAGCCAGGACCAACAGGCTACGGGACAGCTTCTTTCTGCAAGCCATTAGACTTGTAAATTCACAAGTCTGTACATTGCGATGGTGACATAACGCAAAGATTTTTACTCCGTCTCATTGTGGGACGGATGTAAAATTTAAATAAATTCAATTTCAATTCATTGCTAGGACCATTGGTGAGGTCATATTTGTAGTACTGCATACAATAGTAACCTCCTTATTTAAATAAGGATATACTTGTGTTAAATAGAGTGCAACAAAAGTTCATGTTGTTTAGTGGTCTGAAGTACAGTTAAAAGGTTATTAAGTTTATTCAAGGCTCAGATCATCTTTTGTACTACACAGGAATGAAAGGTTATGGGGATCAGGCAAGAATAAAACAGATTTAGGTAAAAGATGAGGTTAATAATGATGTTGAAAGGAGGGCTTGAGGAGCTAGATGGTCGACAATTTTTTTTTACATTTTATGTTATATGGAGACATAGTTAAAGGTGAACAAGGAAATTAAATTCATTTCATTAGATCAATCAGGAATAAAATCCTCATATCAATAATGGTGTTTGTAAAAATAGCAGATTGTTATTAAACGTGTGGTTCCTCAGTTTTTAGGGACAGAATTTGGGATTTTGTCTGAGCGTGACTCCTGATCCACAACAATGTAGTTATTCACATTTAAATGGGAAATTTGAAGAGAGACTCAAATTCCCTGTTTGTCCATCTCCAAAGACTCTGCATTAGCTAAGTAATTGACTTTAGTAAAATTGTTCATCTATTCCACTAGACGTCAGAAATATTTTTAATGATGTTTAATTATTTTCTTTAATTGTAGGTGGCTGAAGAAGAGTACTTAATACAGGAATTAAGGAAAATTGAAATGAGGAAAAAAGAACGAGAGAAGAAAACACAGGATTTGCAGAAACTCATCACAGCTGCAGACAATACCACAGAAATGCGCAGGGCAGAGCGAAAGGCAGCGAAAAAGAAACTTCCACAGAAAAAGGAAACAGAAAAACCGGTGAGAGTCCATAAATGCTCCATAAATTCTTTTTTTTTAAGAAAAAGAATAGAATTTTTAAGATAGCCATTATTTTTCTCCTTGTTACCCAAAACAGATGTTGAGCTATTTCTTTCCAGTATCTACCTCTCATAAAAGTATTCCACTGGCTTTGGTTATAGGTAATTTATTGAATGACTGGATGAAATAGATACACATGCATTTGAGGTTCATGGCTTTAAAATGACAGGTTAACTTTTGATATTATTATTTCATTTTGAAGCAACAGGTTACAAATCCACATCCTGGGATTTTAGGAATGAGAAACAGATTAGGCCCCTCAGCCGAGAGTTTTGCTGAATGACCATCCTAACAGGAACAGGCATAAACATTTAACCTCATGACTCTATCACAAATAAGATAAAATCTGCAAATGCTGGAAATCCAAGCAACACACATTAGATGCTGGAGGAACTCTATAGGCCAGGCAGCATCTATGGAAAAGAGTACAGTCGACATTTCGGGCAAAAATGTTGACTGTACTCCTTACCATAGATGCTGCCTGGTCTGCTGAATTCCTCCAGCATTTTGTGTGTTAACCTCTTGATTCTGCTTTGTCATTCAATAAAATCAAGCTGACCTACGAGAGCAGAAATGCCCCTTGTATTGAATTATATTTAAGTAAAATATGGTTTTACTCTGCTTTAAAGTTAACAATTTACTTAATTTCAATTGAAGTTTGCAGAAGAGTTCCAAGTTTTTACCATTCTTGAAGAGCAATATATTTTCTAAGTTTACTCTTGAAAGGGCTAGATCGCAGGTAAAAAACAGTAGTTGATTATCCTGGATAATAAAAAAATAATTTCTATCTGGAGTTTTGCTTCCCTTTACCTTGAAGTTGCATTGAAATTTCCTGCAATGTTCTTAATTCCAAGAATAAAAATCTTGCGTACATCAAGAGTCCAGATATCATTATAACTCTATGCCACATTTTTGTTTAATCCAGTGTAACCTTCTTAAGCAATGGTGCCCAGAACTGCTCAGATTATTTCAAACTGTGTACTGTAATAACATAATTTTAATTCTCTTGATAGACCATTATTATACTTTAAGCATGCATATGTGGCAAGTAAAGGCTGATTTATACTTGTGCGTCGCATCTATGCCGTAGGTGTCGAGTGCCCTGCACTGTACCCTATGCAGTAGGATGACGTGCACCTCTTCAGAAAAGTTACTCATGCATCATGGTGACGCAGCCAGAAACAACTGTGATTGGTCCGCTTGGTAGCATCGCATTTCCTCCTACGCGTTTCCAGTTGCTTCTTCTCCGCTATGTTTGTAGGCTGTGCATACACTGATGCGAAATAGATGAACCAAATTGTCAAGTCTACCTGCCGACAAGCGAAAATGTTTGAAATGCATTTCCTCGTCCATGTCTCTCAGAAAGAAACTCAACTCAGTGGCATAGAAGCCTCACTGCCAACTAGTGTTTTGGCGCACACCAACGCATGCTCGCTACAGTGTAGAGCAATGCAGAAGTGAAAATCAGGGCTATGGCATGGGCTGCAGTGTAGCCTGTATGCACAAGTATAAATCAGCCTTAACATTCACACCACAGAAGTGCTAGGCAATGAAATTTCTAGCAATACCATGTTTAACTGTCTGTCTTTGAATCCTAATGCTTTTGGCGTTGATACTACTCCCAGCATAAGTGTCCTGGCAATCACTATTGACCTGCCCCATAAATATTGTGACTGGAAGAGTGAATTAGAGGTTTGATTTCCTAACTAAGTGACTTGCCTCCTGACAAGGCACAAGTGATGGAACACACCTCACCAGCCTGAATAAGTGTGGATAAGAAGCTCAGCACCAGAACAAAACAGACTGCACTTGGAGTATTGTCAACAGTTTTATAACCATATAACAATTACAGCACGTTCTCGGCCCTTCTAGTCTGTGCCGAATGCTTACTCTCACCTAGTGTCACCTACCTGCACTCAGTACATAACCCTCCATTCCTTTCCTGTCCATATACCTATATAACCATATAACAATTACAGCACGGAAACAGGCCATCTCGGCCCTTCTAGTCTGTGCCGAACGCTTACTCTCACTTAATCCCACTGACCCGCACTCAGCCTATAACGCTTCATTCCTTTCCTGGCCATATAGCTATCCAATTTTGCTTTAAGTGACAATACCGAACCTGCCTCTACCACTTCTACTGGAAGCTCATTCCACACAGATACCACTCTCTGAGTAAAGAAATTCCCCCTCATGTTACCTTTAAACTTTTGCACCCTAAGTCTCAACTCATGTCCTCTTGTTTGACTCTCCCCTACTCTCAATGGAAAAGGCCTATCCACGTCAACTCTATCTACCCCCTCATAATTTTAAATACCTCTATCAAGTCCCCCCTCAACTTTCTACGCTGCAAAGAATAAAAACCTAACTTGTTCAATTTTTCCTTGTAACTTAGGTGCTGAAACCCAGGTAACGTTCTAGTAAATCTTCTCTGTACTCTCTCTATTTTGTTGACATCTTTGCTATAATTTGGTGACCAGAACTGTACACAATACTCCAAATTCATCCTTACCAATGCCTTGTACAATTTTAACATTACATCCCAACTCCTATACTCAATGCTCTGATTTATAAAGGCCAACATACCAAAAGCTTTCTTCACCACCCTATCCACATGAGGTTCCACCTTCAGGGAACTATGCACCATTATTCCTAAATCATTCTATTCTACTGCATTCTCCAATGCCCTACCATTTACCATGTATGTCCTATTTGGATTATTCCTACCAAACTGTAGCACCTCACACTTATCAGCATTAAACTCCATCTGCTATCACTCAGCCCAGTCTTCTAATTGGCCTAAATCTCTCTGCAAACTTTGAAAACCTACTTTATTATCCACAATGCCGCCTATCTTTGCAGCGTAGTATCATCTGCATACTTACTAATCCAATTTACCACCCCATCATCCAGATCATTAATGTATATGACAAACAACATTGGACCCAGTACAGATCCCTGAGGCACACCACTAGTCACTGGTCTCCAACCTGACAAATAGTTATCCACCACTACTCTCTGGCATCTCCCATCTAGCCGCTGTTGAATCCATTTTACTACTTCAATATTAATACCTAACAATTGAACCTTCCTAACTAACCTTCTGTGCGGAATCTTGTCAAAGGCCTTACTGAAGTCCATATAGACAACATCCACTGCTTTACCCTCGTCAATTTTCCTCGTAACCTCTTCAAAAAATTCAATAAGATTTGTCAAATATGACCTACCACTCACAAATCCATGTTGACTGTTCCTAATCAGACCCTGTCTATCCAGATAATTATGTATACCATCTCTAAGAATACTTTCCATTAATTTACCCACCACTGACGTCAAACTGATAGGCCTATAATTGCTTGGTTTACTCTTAGAACCCTTTTTAAACAATGGAACCACATAAGCAATATGCCAATCCTCCGGCACCATCCCTGTTTCTAATGACATTTGAAATATTTCTGTCAGAGCCTCTGCTATTTCTACACTAACCTCCCTCAAGGTCCTAGGGAATATCCTGTCAGGACCTGGAGATTTATCCACTTTTATATTCCTTAAAAGCGCCAGTACTTCCTCCTCTTTAACATTGGATAGCAAGAGAGGGAATTTGTTGAATGCTTAAAAGATGGCTTTTAGAGCAGCTTGTGCTTGAGCCTAATTAGGGAAAGGCTATCCTAGATTGGGTGTTGTGTAACAACACAGATCTCATTAAGGAGCTTAATGTAAAGAAACCTTCGGAAGCAGTGTTCATAATATGATTGAATTCATACTGCAATTCAAGGTGCAGGATAGATATGTCCCACAGAAGAAGTTGTTCTCAAATGGCAGGGTGAGGCAACCGTGGCTGACAAGTGAAGTTAAGAACTGCATAAAAGCCAAAAAAAGTGCATATAAGGTAGCAAAAGTGAGTGGGAAGTTGAATGATGGGAAACTTTTAAAATCCAACAAAAGCAACGGAAAAAAGCTATAAGAAGTGTAAAGATGAAATATGAGGTCATAGCCAATAACATAAAGTAGGATACTAAATGTTTTTTCAGTTTAAACAATTTTGAGTTGGTCTTAATCAAATGTCTGTTAGCATCATTTGCAATAAAAGTGCAACAAGTTACTTAAGATTGATTTGTGAACCTTTTAACATTGATTGGATTTTGGTTGTTCCTTTTTAAGTTCTTTTTCCCCGTGTAGAACTACTATGGAATTCCTCAGCCAAGATCATCAAAAATTACAAATGGTGTGGCATTCAGGTTTCCAAGAATGTTTGTAATTCTGTTCCAACATATTCTGTTTACTCTTGTTTTATAGACTGTACCAGAGACTGCTGGCATCAAATTTCCAGATTTCAAGTCTGCAGGAGTCACATTACGAAGTCAACGGGTAAGGATTTAAAAACTTTCAATAAGGTTTAAATTGGGCAGACATTGTATAAATGTGATATTAATGGAGTGTCGTTTATCAATTTTTATATGTGTCATTTGATTTGAATCGTAGTGCAAAAATTTCTTGTGAGAGGTTCAAATTCACAATCAGAAACTACCAAACATATAGAAACTGTACATTCTTGCTATAATCAGCTGGCCCTGTTCTGACATTGGCCTCTTGGAATCCATCAGCAGAGCACCAACCTCTTGTAGTTTTTCAGCAGTATGCTGGAAAATCTGTACACTGAAGAGATATTAGTATCACTGTTAGCTGTGAAGAGAGGCCAGTCAATCTAATGTTAGTGGTGTGAGGGGATTCTGAGAGACGGGATCTACCTGCATTTGGATAGGTAGGCATTGATTGGGGATAGTCAGCATGGTTTTGTGCAATGTAAGCTATGTCTCATTAATTTAAATTGAAAGTGTTTGCCAAGGGGCCATGGATGTTGACTGTGTGGATTTTAGCAAGGCCTTTGAGAAGTCCTTGCATAATAGGTTGGAACTGAAAGTTAGATCACATGTGATTGATGGTGGGTTAGCCAGTTGGATACAAAATTGGCATTGTGGTAAGAGTCAGAGGGTGCCATGGAAGATATTTTTGTTCAGGTTGGAGGCCTGTGGCCG
Organism: Hypanus sabinus; assembly: GCF_030144855.1. Lineage (NCBI taxonomy): Eukaryota > Metazoa > Chordata > Chondrichthyes > Myliobatiformes > Dasyatidae > Hypanus > Hypanus sabinus. Next base: position 38,182,004 of record NC_082716.1, on the reverse strand, counting down.
GAGGTGTGCTGGGTCTGCTGGTGTTGGCCATCTATAATAACAACTTGAATGAGAACATAGGTTGCACGGTTCGCAAAATTGCAGATGGTGCAATTTTTGGTGGTATCATAAACAATAAAGAAGGTTACTTAAGATTACACAAGGATTTAGAGCAATTAGGAAAGTGAGTCAGGGAATGGCAGATGGAATTAAATTTGGGCAAGGGCATGATGTGGCATTTTGGAATTTTAAGCCATGACAGGTTTTAGACAGTTACAGCATGGCCCTGGAGAGTGCCATGAGTACCAATAGAGAGACCAATGAGTACAGAAACATAGTCCCCTGAAAATGGTGACACAGGTAGATGGGGTGGTGAAGAAGGTATTTGGGATGCTTGTCATCATCAGTTAGGGTATTGAGTATAAGAGTTGGGATGTCAATTTACAAATTAAACAGGACATTGTTGAAATCACACTTGGAATATTGTGTACAGTTCTAGTAATCTAGCTATGGGAAAGATGTCATTAAGCTGGAAGGTTGCAGAAGAGATTCACAAGGTTTCCTACTCCTGAAGACATCAATCAGCTCTTTGTCTTTGCTGACATTGAATGAGAGATTGTAGTTGTAGCACCATTCAGCCAATTTTTAACTCTCCCTCCTGTATGCTGATTCGTCATCACCTTTGATTCGGCCAACAACAGTGGTGTTGTCAGCACTCTTAGCCTCACAGTTATAAGTAGAAAGTGAGTCGAACAGGCGGCTAAACACACAGCCGTGTGTGATTCTAACTTAATAAAGATTTTGTATTCTGAGAAGATATTTGAAACTACAAGTTTGTTTAGGTCAATGGTTTCCAACCTTTTCTATGCCCCACACCCCTAGGAAATGTTTGATTAATGTTTGCACCCCCTACAAAAGTAGTGTCACATTTGAAGATCTAACTTTTGAACCACATACAATACTGCGGGTGAACAAACTGAACTTTAAAAAAATAAGCTCTTAACTCAGTGCATAAAATGCAAATATAAATTGAGCAATTAGATTCTAATTTATTCAGAAAAAATTGTAAACAGTAAAATCAATCCCAATTGTGAAGATAAAATTCAATGACTTCTTTGCTCCTGCTTCTCATTCATGATTTGGTCAAAACGGGGAGCTTTCTTGCTGACTGCGATCCGCAGGTCTGCCTGTGGATTCTGGCGATTCCTAGATTTTGTCTTGATTGACAAAAGAGAACTGAATCCAGATTCACACAAGTATGTTGTTGCAAATGGAATGAGGACACAGAGTGCTTTTCCACCAAGTCTTGGGAACATAGCCAGTGCTGCACACCAAAACTCCTCCAAAGTCTTCCTTTCAAATTGCATTTCAAGAGCTCAATTTGTCCGCAAATCAATAAGATCTTCCTTCAGCTCTTCATCATCTGACATTTTCTCAAAATTGTAGGAATATGGATTCATGATCCATTCTTCTGAAATCTTCAGGTCTCCAGCAGCAAAATATCCTTCAAACGATTCTGACAGCATTTCCAAATGAGCCAAAATTTCTTCACGCACAGTAAGAGTTATGGATCCAGCATCATTAACCATTTCTTATAGTGAAGGAAAATTTGAGAGACTGCCTCTTTCCATCCTTCAACGCCAAAGATGTAACTTTTCTTTGAAGGCATTCAACTTTTCACAAGCCTTCAATATGTTTATCCCTTTTCCTTGAAGAAGAACACTCAGGTCATTCATATGAGTGAAAATGTCAGCTAAGTAAGCCAGCATTTCGGCAAATTCCTGTGATTCCATTGCCCCAACCAGATAACATTCATGCTCCTCTAGAAAAACTTTGATTTCTTCCCGCAGTTCAAAGAAGCAGGTTAAAGCTTGTCCTCGTGACAACCAACGGACTTCTGTATGGAAAAGCAAAACTGAATGCTCACTTCCCAGATCCCCACAAAATGATTTGAAGATGCAATGGTTCAAAGCACGCCCCCTGATCCAGTTGATGATCTTCACACAAGTATCAAGGACTATCTTCAGATTTGGAGGCAATGTTTTTGATGGCAAAGCATGCCGATGAAGAAAACAATGGGTAACTTGCAAGTCTGGAATCTCCTTTTTCGTCAATGCAGAAAAGCCAGATTTATTTCCAAGCATTGCAGGTGCCCCATCAGTGTACACAGAACCAATGACTTTGATATCTAAATTATGTTTGGCAAATAAGTCTTTCACCAGCTGGATCACATCCTTTGCAGTTGTGTTTGTTTTCAGATCTTTACAAAACAGGAAATCTTCCTTCACAGCACCATCATTGACATACCTCTCTACTGTGATGAGTTGACTACAGTGGAGACATCAGTTGACTCATCCAACTGAATAGAGATTTTAAGAAGACTAGCTCTGACATCTGAGATGACTTGGTCCAAACTATCTTCACTGAAATCATTGATACGGTTGTGAATGGCATTATTTGATTGGGGCACCTGTTCAAATTTTTTTCTTGCTTCTTTGCCCAGGATAATTGTTGCCATTTCCAGTGCATATGGCTTGATGTGATCTTCCGCAATTTTATGAGACTTCTTGGATTTGGCCATTTTATATGCCACTTGGTATGAAGCAAGAAGTAGTGGTTTTTCAACAGAAATGAAACCTAATTTTGGAAGAGTTCCTTGTGAACTAAAATGAGCTCTTTTGATTTTCAATGACCCACCATCATGTCCTTCAACATCAGCTCCACCATGCTTGTTCTTGAAGTGCTCTTGAAGCATGGATGGCTTCAGATCTGAGTTGGAAAACACAACGCTACAAAGAATGCACTGGGTTTTTGCAAGCCATCATTTCCTGTTGTGCAAGTGAAACCAAAGCACACATTGTCATCATTCCATTTCCTTCTTTTTTGACATGATGAAGGGTTAAGGGTAAAGAGAAAAGTATGAGCTAGTATGAGAAAAACTATCTAAGTCTGGGATGACCGCTTCACTCAACCAGACATGCCTATAACAAAGTATCGCAAGAAATAAGTTTTCAAATATTATATTACGATATCTGTGGTTACACCAAGTTAAACCGTCAGGTGGAAATGCTACGGGGACGGGACACAACTTATTAGGCTACTCTTTACTGAATTTACACACCTATTTCCGATTATTACCAGAGATATGAATTCCCATCACATGATTCCAGGTCCTCGGTGCTAACCATGATACCTCCTCAACTAACACAATTCAAAATTATCAACGATTCAAGAAAAAAAAACCTTTTAACCTTCAAAATTCAAAAACTTCTTTAATGCATTGAGACAAATACAAATGAATGACTTCAGCTGCTTTTTATCAAAATGCGGCTTTTAAAAATTTTATAATTGAATAATTTGCCTACTGTCTGTTGGTTTGGTTTTAACGTGAAGTCGTTACTCAATGGTTGATTCAGGATGTACAAAGAGTTTGGCATTATGAGATGATTTTCAACTCTTAAGATGTAACCTTCTAGCTAACATTGATGAGACTCCTCAACTCTGAGGTGTAACTTCCCAGCTAACACTGATGAGAATCCTCAACGCTGACTCGGGCAGCGGGAGACTGGGGTGTGCTTGAGACAAACATTACTACCACTTCTCGAGGCACACTGGCAGCTGGCTGAGTGATGACTCGTGACTCAAGCCACTCTTTGTCGCACCCCCTGAAATTCCATTTCGCACCCCCTGGGGGTGCGGGAACCCTTTGTTTAGGTTATGACCTGAGCTGTTTGAGGGAGCTCACTGAGGACTAGGCTTAATTTTTATGAGTGACCAAAGAGCATACGATGACTGTCCTATTCTTCCCTTTCTCCTTAAAAGAAAATGTTAACATTAGCATCTTTAAAGTGCATTACCTAACTTGAAACATAATAGCAGGCTTTTGGCCCAAAATGTTGATTGTATTTTTTCCCATAGGTGCTGCTTGGCCTGCTGAGTTCCTCCTGTATTTTGTGTGTGTTGCTTTTGTTTGTAAGAGTTGGGTAGTTGTTAGCAAGATAAACTGGGATTATCAAAGGCTTAGCCTAGTAGTCAGCATTGGGAATCAGATCCAACCTTCTGGATCTGATTCAATCACTGTTGATATAATATGAAAAGGTAGAACTACAGATTATTCATGCAGGTAAAATTACTGAATTATTACTCCAGAAAGCGTGATGTTAGAATTTTTGTAGATTTCTACAGTGCAGAATGCATGAAAATTCACTGATTTTGAAAGATCGTCTTGATAATCCTATGAAAAAAAATCTTAAGCCGCATAAGATAAACTTGTTCCATGCTTCAGTAATATGGAGGGCTAATTTATTAAAAGGGTACACAGTGTCAACAGCTAAAGTGTATTTTAATTTACTATCATTACCAACATTTCATGATTTATATCACCAATGTAAAACTCATATCTGAAAACTTAACCATGTCAGTTTATTTGTCTTAAAGACTGATGAGTACAGACGAATCAGTATGCAAAATTTATTTAATCAAAGCAAGGAGTTTATTACCCAAATACATTTAATAATGCATTAGCTCCTGTGGATTAACATATTGCAATTTGTTTATTGGAATGACTGTAAAGAAGTGATCATCCAGTTCAAACATCAAATGTTCCTAGGGACCATTTTCAAAAAGTCTCATTTTTTTCCTGTAGTTTTCAAATTTCCCTACATTTCCATTAAATTTTTAATCTTTTCAGTTGTGACTTTTATTTTGAGTTTCTGAGCAATAACCTCATTTTTCTTGACTATCAATGATCAAGCCAGCTAATTGCAAGCAATGGAAATGTTGATTTACATGAGCCTCAAAGGTCAAGATTCGTTTGCTAATAAGTGGCACAACAAAATTACCTTTTGTTAATGACTAATGTGTAATTACATTCAAAGAATAACTGTAGATGAGTTTTATAATCTTGCCCCTGGTGCTCACATAATATTTACTGGTCTTGAATATGTTCTAACATCCAAAGGTGCTCAGAAATATTTGAAAATCACAGCCGTTCAATTTTAACTGTCGGGGTAATATCATGACACAATTGTTAACTTCTCCTGGTATTCCCTCCCCTCCCAGCCAGGATTACTAGCATCACTACACTTTCCACTAAACCTTAATTCAACAACTCTGAATGTAGTTGGAGAAATAAAGAATGATTATCCTAGGTAATATAGATGCCAGCTGTGGCATCTCAGTAAAAATGGAAAAATATCATAATTGTCCCATGTTGAATAATGCTCTGAATTAGCATTTCATTGTGAATAAAGGAAGATGAAAACTTTTTTCTTCAATGCAGAGATGCACAATCGTGCAGTTAGTGAAAGTCATAGTAATGCATTAGTAGAATTACTTCCTCACAGTTCCAACATTCTGGATTTAGTATGGGTAGAAGTTTGAGCACTTTTTTTCCCATGATTATGTTCGTTTCTTTGGGTGTTCTGATTTCTTACGACTTTTCAAATACATGTACTTTGGTAAGTTAATTGGTTAACCTACATTGCCCCCATTGACTAGGTAAATGGTAGAATCTGGGGAGCAATTGAGTGAAATCTAATGGAGAACAAATTGGGGGCATAGTTTTAAGGTGACAGGTATGAGCTTCAAAGGGGATTTGAGAGGTAATTTTTTTACTTGGAGAATAATATCTGGAACACACTGCCAGAGGTGGTGATGGAATTAGATATAATTACGATGTTTAAACAAAATTGGGATCAACACCTAAGTAGTAATAGAAATAGCATTGTGGGCATGCTATGTTGGCACTGGAATATACTCCTAATGTAGGTAAAGGCAGAAGGATTGTCATAAATTTTCTAGGTGACCTGTGCTGCACAACTCAGTGGTGTTAATGTAGAATTAGTGTTCATGTATGCTAAATGGTCAACATGGACTTGGTGGGCCAAAAGGTCTGGTTCTGTGCTGTATGTCTTTGTGACAAAATGAATCTGTAGTGAAATGCCACATAGTGTTGAAAATGAAATCAGGTCAAATGCAGTTTTACAAATCTTAGGCACATATGTCTTGGACTTTGGTTTACATTTTAAACTATATCTGATTTAGAAACATAGAAAACCTACAACACAATACAGGCCCTTCAGCCCACAAAGTTGTGCCAAACATGTCCTTACCTTAGAACTACCTAGGCTTACCCATTGCCCTCTATTTTTCTAAGCACCATGTACCTATCCAGGAGTCTCTTAAAAGACCCTATCATTTCCGTTGGCAGCCCATTCCACACACTGACCACCCTCTCTGCATAAAAAAAAACTTACCCCTGACATCTACTCTGTACCTACTGCCAAGTACCTTAAAACTATGCCCTCTTGTGCTAGCCATTTCAGCCCTGGAAAAAAGCCTTTCACTGTACACACGATCAATGCCTCTCATTATCTTGTATATTTCCATCAGGTCACCTCTCATCCTCCGTTGCTACAAGGAGAAAAGGCCAAGTTCATTAAACCTGTTCTCATAAGACATGCTCCCCAATCCAGACAACATCTTGTAAATCTCCTCTGCACCCTTTCTATGGTTTCTACGTCCTTCCTGTAACGAAGCGACCAGAAATGAGCATAGTACTCCCAAGTGAGGTCTGACCAGGGTCCTGTATAGCTGCAACATTACCTCTCGGCTCTTAAACTCAATCCCACGATTGATGAAGGCCAATACACCATAAGCCTTCTTAACTATAGAGTCAACCTGCGTAGCAGCTTTGAGTGTCCTATGGACTTGGACTCCAAGATCCCTCTGATCCTCCACACTGTCAAGAGTCTTGCCATTAATGCTATATTCTGCTGTCATATTTGACCTACCAAAATGAACCATCTCACACTTCACTGGGTTGAATTCCATCTGCCACTTCTCAGCCCAGTTTTGTATCCTATTACTGTCCCGCTGTAACCTTTGACAGCCCTCCACACTATCCACAACACCTCCAACCTTTGTGGCATCAGCAAATTTACTAACCCATCCCTCCACTTCCTCTTCCAGGTCATTTATAAAATGATTTGTGTTTCAAACCTACAATTTGGTACATTTCAAATCTGTAGTATGACAAATTTATTTTTTGTCTGCACAAATCAAATATTTATTTACATGAAGGAGGCAACATCAAAAATGAAGGTTATTTAAGTGCCTTGTCTTTGTGAAATTTAATGTACGTAAAATGAAATAAAGTTCACAGCACCTGCCTGTGATAATAAACCTGATTATGATTTTTTGTTCTTTGGTTGATTTCAGTTATATTTTTACTGCCACTTTTAAATGCCAAATTAAAAAGCAGGATTAATATTTCTGACCTATTATAGTGATGAAAGACGCTTCCCTTCATTGTATTTATTTATATAAAATATAGCCATGCATCAATTCATAGAACCTGCAATATTTTACATATTTTGTATACCTAACATTATAATGCATCTTTACTTCATGTTCCATTGACTGGTTGTGTAATATAATTCCAATTCTATAGATCCTAATGTGAATTTTAAAAGTCTGAAATGCCCTGGGCATTGAAATTATTGTTGTTGATAAATCAGGTTTAAATTAAAATAGGGAAAACATAAACACTACCATTTGCAAGAGTGTGTATATGTGTATATATTATTAATATATAAACAAAATTTTTTTTGTGTAGCATAAAGTAGCTTTGGGGGCTAATGGTGACGGATCATATTACCCTTTTGTTACTGGACTTGATAAAAATGATAATTGTCATCTACACCTGAAATTAATTGAAGAAAATGCAGGTCTTAGGAGGCACAGGCTGAAGTAAAGTAAAACTTTTCATGATCATTCATACATTTGCATTATTAATAATTTAGAGAAACCACAAAATAGTTGAATACACAAATATGTATTATACTGCTTGCCCAACCCTTTTTTTGAAGTCTGGGAATCCTGACACTTGGAATTCCAATTAAAAGGTTTCCTGCTTATTTTTGGGACCAAGAAGCCCAAGACAAGATGTCCAAAAGAAAGGTCTTGCATGCTCCTCTGGCCCTACTATTGCAAGACTGTAGAGGGCCTAACATCATACTTGGTTTAGTACCATTCCTGAAAGCACCCTAGAGCCCAGTATTGTGCTTGCTTGGCAACATGGTCTTAGACAGAGACCATGTCTCTGTGAGATTAGTGAGAAGGTCTTGCTCCTGAAGTGCCCTGATAAACTTTTCCAGCAGCAAAGCCAGGGTGGATCTTTGCTGGCAGAAACAGTTGCATTTGATTTTAATGGTTAATAAATGTGAGAAATTTTGAAATCTCTTATAAATAAAGTTCACAATTAAAACAGAACTAAAGTAAAATTATTAAAAACAAAAACTTAATTAAAGCAGAATGATTAAAAAAGACCATCATGTTTCACGTTTCTATGTGATAGCATAATGATACAACAATCAACTTGTATCAATAATATAAAAGTGAATCAGAAATCTTTGCATCCTGTTTGTCAGTTTAGATTATATTTTTGAAAAATACTGTACTCTTTTGAGTGGAAATTAGATAAATAAATATGCATTTACAAGAACACTGGGCCTTCCATGTTAGTCCGGATTAATGGGTATATGCAAAGCAGGATACCAAAAGAAATCACAAAGGGAGATTTTGACTTCAATTGCTGAAGTTTAGGATTTACTGCATATACAGTAGCATTCAGAACTGCTGGCAGTAGACAGCACAATATGGCCATCTTTGTTCCATCTTCCAACAGATTTTGTTCTATCTGTTCATGAAAAAGCACCTGTTTGCACGTTTTGTATTAACATTGTAAGTTTCACTTGATTTGAGAATGTGGTAGCCATTAGATTAGAAAAGGTACTATCACAGATTATTTCAGAAGATCAAACTGGTTTCATTAGGAATCGGTATTCCTTTTTTAATGTTAGAAAATTGATTAATATAATTTATACTTCACCACCCACAATCTCAGAATGTGTTATCTCATTAGATGCTGAAAAAGCTTTTGATAGAGTTGAATGGACATACTTATTTAATACATTGAGAAATTTTAATTTTAGTCCCAACTTCATATCATGGATTAAATTAATATATTATAAACCTGTTGCTTCTGTTCTTACAAATAATTATAGATCCTCTTTTTTTCAATTATCTCGTGATACGAGACAAGGCTGTCCCTTAAGTCCTTTATTATTTAATATCGCATTAGAACCTTTAGCCATTGCTATTCATGAATCTTCTAATATTTTTGGTATTACCCGTAATGAGAAGTTATACAAATTATCACTTTATGCTGATGACTTGCTGTTATATATTTCTGACCATGACAGGTCTATTCCCGCTATTTTATCCTTGTTGGCTCAATTTGGTAGCATTTCTGGTTATAAACTAAACTTGGATAAGAGTGAATTATTTCCCTTAAACGCACAAACTTTATTGAATGACAGGATACCATTTAAAGTTGTTACTGATAACTTTACCTATTTAGGTATAAAAATTACCAAGAAATATAAAGATTTATTTAGACTGAATTTTTTACCTATGCTTCATCAAATTCAACAACAAGATGGTCTCCCTTATTCTTATCATTAATTGGTCGGATTAATGCTATTAAAATGATGATTTTACCGAAATTTTTATACTTATTTCAAGCCTTACCAATTTTTATTCCTAAATCTTTTTTCGATAACATTGATTCAAAAATTTCCTCATTTGTGTGGCAAAATAAAAATCCCAGGTTAAGTAAAAAGCAATTACAAAAATCTAAAAAAGATGGTGGTTTAGCTTTACCTAACTTTAGATTTTATTATTGGGCAAATAATATTCGTAACTTAATGTATTGGAAATTAGATTTGGATTCACCACTGTGCCCACAGTGAGTAAATTTGGAATGTAATGAGGTAAAGGGATATTCTCTATTCTCTGTTCTTGGTTCTTTTCTTCCTGCTGATTTAGTTAAATTTAATAAACAGATATCTAATCCTGTTATCAAACATACATTACGAATTTGGTTTCAATTTCGTAAGTTTTTTACTCTGAAAAACTTTGTTCTTGATAGCCCTATCTTACTTAATTTTTTTTTCAAACCCTCCTGGACAGATCAAGCTTTTAACATATGGAAAAGGAAAGGTATAAAATGTTTTCGTGATCTTTTTTTTGAAGATACTTTGATGTCCTTTGACCAACTTTCCAACAAATTTAAATTACCTAAATCTAACTTTTTCAGATATCTACAAATCAGAAATTTTTTACATAAAGTTCTACCATCTTTTCCCAATTCAACTTCAGTGGATTTCTCAGATTTGATTTTTACCTTAAACCCTTGTCAGAAGGGATTAGTAGCTTTTATTTATAATATGATTATGAAGATACAACCAGAAATATCAGATAGAATTAAACAAGAATGGGAAAAAGAACTTCGATATAATATTTCAACAGATAAATGGGAAAAAATGTTACAAATGGTTAATTCCTCTTTTATATGTGCTAAACATGCTTTAATACAATTTAAAATTGTACATAGAGCTTATATGTCTAAAGATAAGCTTGCTCGATTTTACTCTTATATTAACCCTCAATGTGACAGGTGTCATCTAGAAGTGGCTTCATTGACCCACATGTTTTGGTCATGTCCCACTTTACATAACTATTGGAAGGACATATTTGTTACCATTTCTTCAATTTGGCATATCGATTTACAACCTCATTTTATTACTGCAATTTTTGGTTTACCAAATGAGGATGGTATTCAGTTTTCCCCTTCAATCAGACGAATGATTGCTTTTGTAACATTAATGGCCAGAAGGTCTATATTACAAAACTGGAAAGAAGTAAATCCTCCTACCACGTCTCAGTGGCTTTCTCAAACTATTTCATATCTAAGTTTGGAAAAAATTAGAAGCACTATTTTTGACTCATCAGTCAAATTTGAGGCATTTTCATATGAATTAATCTGACCTTTTCTAGACCTTCTTTCTGCTTATTCTTGTTCCCCCGGAGTTTTTTTCTGACACTATCACATACTTATAAACTGTTACTATTGCCCATGTTAGTTTAGTTTAGTGTTTTTTTTTTATCAACATACATTTTCTTTCACTTATTTTCAATTCTTTTTTCTTTTTTGACGATTATTTTTGTTTTCTTTTCATATATAGTTATATAGACTTGATTAATATACTTGTTTCTGTTGATGTTTTAATAGGATATTATTATTTTATTACCAATGTAATTTCAGGTATTCATAACCTATTCATTATTATGTTATGTTTTTTTTATATATATGAAACTTAATAAAAAGATTGAAAAAGAAAGAAAGAGAATGTGGTAAACAACAAAACAGTAATCCATATAGATAACAAATTTTTCACCAATCAGTAATTATTTGCATGTAATTTTGTTTGAGCTCTCTGGGATCTTTCTAAAACACATCCAATACATACAATATATTTCTTCCTTTGTATGCTGAATGTTGTGACTGAAAAAAATAATTTCAAAGGAACTGACAAATATTTGTTAATGAAATGCTAACTACTTTAGTTTCAATATTTTTGTAACAGTCATAATGAACTTGTCATCTGATTATTATTTTCTCCTGCTTTCTGGATTTAGATGAAACTGCCTAGCTCAGTTGGCCAGAAAAAAATCAAAGCCATTGAACAGATGCTGACAGAATTGGGAGTTGGTAAGCAAAGAATGGATATCCTGATTATGTTATTGATTACTGTATTAAAAATGTGTACATTGATTATGCTATTAATTTTGAAGAATATATTACCAGTGAAATTGCCAGACCAGTTAGTGTATGGAAAAAGGACAGTCTGAAACATATTAAAGTGCAATGTCATACTTTTAAAACTGTTGCAGCTTCAATCTATTTAACATCAAAAGATTGATTGAGTTAAAGTGATTAATATTTCCCTTTTGGTTCCGGAATCTGGATTAAAACCAATCCAAGTGGATGGACTGAAACTGCTGTTCCTTTTGTTCAATGTTTAACCATTTGCAGAACAGCATGTATTCAGTTTCTTACAACACAAATAAAGCAACAGCAAAATACTGTCCAGATGAATGGTTTAAATACCAACTCTCAACTGGCCATTTCCCTTCACAGTTTATGTCTGACCAGTTCCTTTAGCATCGTGTTTGTTCAGCGCAATACTGTCAGTGACTTTCCAGTAAATAATAAATGCAGGTAATTTAAAAAATTCTAATTGGTTAAAAAAAAATCTCAGTAGGATTAGGTCATGATGTTAGAGGACCAAAAAAAGGCAACCAGTATTTAATGCCATTTTTCACATTATCAGGACCTGGGCCAAATGTTACTTTTGAAGCTCAGATGTTCATATATTGGAAAATGCTGTTGTTGCTGCGCAAGTATTTATGCATAAAATCTCTCATCAGTGTTGCTGCTTGAAGAATGGAAAACGATTCATGTTCAGTTGTATAGAATAAAAAGATGTCTTAGTTCTATTCAACAATACAATCTTAATTCCAGTGCCTAATTCTCAGCACTATGCATTAGGTCATTCTGGATTATCTGATGTGAAGCTATTTGTCAATTATGCATTGTTTATTGCAGAATTACAGTGGACAACATCATGGCTGATATGTCTTTAAGATCAAATATTAGCCATATTTATTGTATCCATGATATATTCTACAGATAGATTTTCAATTCCTAGATAAGTTAAAAATGCAACACTATCTTGTAAAATCAAGAAAATCTTCACAAACAAATGTGTTGTATGCTTTAATTAAATTGCTTCAACCTATGACCTCACATTTATCAGCAAAGCAATACTGCTTTCTTCAAAGTCACATAATTGTTTATATTTTTAATTTTAGAAATTGACATGAGACAAATATATGATGGAGTTAAAATATCATTAAAAATAACTTTCTTTAAAAGTAAATTTACTGGCTATTCAAACACATTTTTATTAGTAAAGTTGTAGGAAATGCAGATATGCAAGCAATCCATACTCTAGATGTGCTCTGTCATCTTGAGTTGCTACTTCAGAATAATAGAAAGTTGCTAACAAGTCTTTTGAATAATCAATTGGATTGGACAAGTATTCCAGACATTTATTGTACTTGTCTAGTTGCACCTCCTTAGACTTTATTAATAACCAAAGGTATTTTGTGTAGTGCTTTTGCATAATGTGACCATTTCAGTCAGAGTAATGCCATACTTTCAGTGGAAGTTGTAATATGACTGTAAGTTTCTCCTCCCAAAACAAATCTGGCAAGACCAATAAATCACTTGGTATTATAAAAAGACCTATAATACTTCTCTTCAGGTCACTTTGGTGATGTGTCCAGGCTTTGCTTGGTGCCAGTAGTCCTAATGTCGCAGTGATTTAAAGGGATTCTCCAATGGTGATATTCATTTTGGAGGTAAACTGATGTATCAACTGCACACAATTGTAAGCAAAATAAGCCAACTTTGGAGGAATGGTTTATATGCTCCCATAGTGCTGAAGTTTGATTTTATCAAATTTTATCGACCCTGAAGTTATATTACATATTTGGACACATTTTGATTGTTCGATCAACCTTCCATTCTTTCTAATATTAGACAACTTGTATAGATTAGAAAGTTGTAGTTTACATATCCTAGAATTTAGGAATGTGTTTACTTTGATCTTGATTTGCAGATCTAAACCCAATGCCCACAGAAGAGATAGTGCACATGTTCAACGAACTTCGCAGCGATCTGGTGCTGTTGTATGAACTCAAGCAGGCATATGCCAATTGTGAATATGAGCTTCAGATGCTACGACATCGATATGAGGCCCTGGCAAAAACAGGGCCAACTAACCTGTCGTCAGAAGGTTTTGGCATAGATGGGCAGATAGGAACTGTGGGACCCAGTTCTGAAGAAATGAAAGGGGAGGGAAAAGATCAGTTCATTGATGTTGTTGGAGCTGCACCTCTTACACCGAACTCGGTAAGCATAAATAACGTGAAAAAATCCAACAACTTTGAACATTTTGCCTATATAATCAGCTAATTTGTAGTGGCTAATTAAATAATCAGCCTCCCAAGAAATTGAAAATTTTAATTCATGAATTATATCTTTTTGTACTGAATTATATAGTTTTTTATTCTTAAACACAAAAGATTCTACAAATGCTGGAAATCCAGTGTAACACACCCAGATTGCTGGAGGATAGTTATGTCCTCTGAAGTGTTAACATTCTGGACCAAGACTCTTCATCAGGTCCTGATGAAGGATCTCAACCCAAAATATTGACTGTTTATTCCTTTCCATAGATGATGCCTGACCTACCAAGTTCCTCCATCATTTTATGTGTGTTATCCTAGCTTTCTATTTTGTTAATTTATACATATATATTTAAATGTTGATGTCCATTCCATTTATATAATGACTTTTCTTAATATTATAAATATTTGTACAAACCTTTTAATATGTTAATAGATATGACTGGTGTGAATCTGCCTTTTTAGCCAAACTGGCATCTTTACATTGTAGTGTGTAAACATTTAGCAGTGTATTCAATTACCAGTGCCTGATCAGATTTGGGCAATTGATGGGTAATAAATGTCGACATTGCCAGTAACATCTTCATCTGTTATTCCTAAGTTTGTTAAGTGTATGTGTAAATATATTATTGACAAAATATCAGGGTATATGGAACAAAGAATGGCAAATGAAGCTCATTTTCTGTAGTCAAAAATGAGAGAAAATCTGCAGATGTTGGAAATGCATGCAACACACATAAAATGGAAAACAGTATAGTCTATGTTTCAGACCAAGATCCTTCAGCAGGACTGGAGAAAATAAGGTGAGTCTGATAGTCCTCTCCTATCAGATTTCCTCTTCTCTTGCCCAGTATCTCTTTCACCAATCAAGATCTCAGCTCTTTACTTCACCCCCTTTCTCCTCCCTCCTCACTTCCAGGTTTCACCTATCACTTTGTGTTTCTTACTCCCCTTCCCCCACCTTCTAACTCTGACTCCTCATCTTTTATTTTCCGCAGTCCTGCTGAAGGATCTTGGCCAAAACATCAACTATACTCTTTTCCATAGGTGCTGCCTGAGCTGCTGAGTTCCTCCAGCATTTTGTGTGTATTCCTCAGATATGTAGTAATGGTTATTGTATAGGGAACCTGGCTCTGCTCTGGATGTCCAACTCCATTTCTCATCTTTCTCTGCCATAAGAATAGATTTAAAAAGACAGTGTGGCAACCCACTTTCTGCACAGGTGAACCGGCTCACAAATAGCCAGCGCACGGGGGGAGACTTTGGTAATGCACCTCTGATGTCATTTCCGCCCAGAGAGGGCGGACGCTAGGGATTAAATGCTAGTGCCGCGAAGTTTGAATAAACTAGTCTCAAAACGACTTACCGACTGTGTGTCGTCTCTAGCTCTGTATGTAGTGCATCGCTACATTGGTGACCCCGACAGTCCAAACGGGATTTGGACCAAAGATGACCGACTCGTCATCTGTTCACGCAATTTTGCTAAAACTGCCGAATTTCTGGACGCTGCGACCAAACGTGTGGTTTAGCCAAGCAGAAGCCCAGTTCCAGATTCAGCAGATATCTTCTGATTCCACGCGTTACTACCACGTGGTGAGCGCCCTTGACCAGGAGACGGCCGCCCAGGTTGCGGATTTCATACAGTCGCCCCCGGAAGAAGGCAAATATGAAGCTCTCAAATCGCTGCTCATTGGGACCTTTGGCCTCTCACGGCATGAGCGGGGTGCCCGCCTGCTTCACCTGGACGGTTTGGGAGACAGACTGCCGTCAGCATTGATGAACGAGATGCTGGCCCTGGCTGATGGACACAAGCCCTGCTTCATGTTCGAGCAAGCGTTCCTAGAGCAACTGCCCGAGAACATACATCTGCTGCTGGCTGACGCAGATTTCAGCAACCCTCGGAAGGTGGCGGCCCGGGCAGACGTGCTGTGGAAAGTGAAGAGGGAGAGCGTGGCATACGTCGGACAGATTACCAGGCCACGTGCCCAACAGCAGACCAGACCAGGCCCGGCGGGGGGGCGCACACAGCACAGAGGCAGGAGTGAGGAGGCCAGTGAACAGTGGTGTTTCTACCACCAGTGGTGGGGCACAAAAGCCTGCCGTTGTCCCCCGCCATGCAAGGGCCAGGGCCAGCTGCCGCTAATGACAATGGCAGCTGGCCACCAGGACAGCCTCTTGTACGTCTGGGATAAACAGTCGGGACACCGCTTGTTGGTCGACACCGGTGCGGAAATCAGCGTTTTGCCCCCAACAGGGTACGATACCCGCAACAGGAAGCCAGGACCCACCCTGAGGGCCGCAAACAGCAGCACGATACGGACCTACAGCACCCGCACAGTGCAGCTGCATTTCGGCGCCAGCCAGTTCACGTGGGACTTCACACTGGCCGCCGTGGCTCAACCACTCCTGGGGGCAGACTTCTTGCGAGCTCACAGCCTGCTGGTCGACTTGCAAGGGAAAAGACTGGTACATGCCGAGATTTTCCAGACTTTTTCCCTGGGTGAAGCCAAGTTGCCGGCTCCACACCTGGACTCCATCACGCTGTCGGACAACAAATTCACCAGAATCCTGGCGGACTTTCCATCGATTCTGGCACTGAAGTTCACGGCAGCCATGCCCAGACACGGGGTTCAGCACCACATCCCGACCAAGGGACCACCCCTCCACACCTGTGCACGAAGGCTCCCCCCGGAAAAGCTCCGCCTGGTGAAGGAGGAGTTGAAGAGGATGGAGGAATTGGGGATTGTACAATTGGGGAATTGGAGGTCCGACAGCCCATGGGCCTCCCCCCTGCATATGGTGTCCAAAGCAGCCAGGGGTTGGAGACCATGCGGCAACTACCGCGGACTGAACGAGGCTACCATTCCAGACTGCTACCCCATGCCGTGCACATACAGGACTTTGCAGCAAACCTGCACGGGGCAAGAATATTTTCCAAAGTAGACCTCATCCGGGGCTACCATCAAATCCCGGTGCACCCTGAAGACATCCCCAAAACAGCACTCATCACCCCGTTCGGCCTGTTCGAGTTCCTCTGAATGCCGTTCAGCCTGAAGAATGCCGCACAGACGTTCCAGCGGCTAATGGATGCAGTGGGACGCGACCTAGACTTTGCGTTCATCTATTTGGACGACATCCTTATAGCCAGCAGTAGTCGCCAGGAGCATCTGTCCCACCTCCACCAGCTCTACTCCCGCCTGAGTGATTTCGACCTCACGATCAACCCGGCCAAATGCCAGTTCGGTCTCGATACCATCGACTTCCTGGGCCACAGGATTACCAAAGACGGGGCAATACCTCTGTCGGCCAAGGTAGACGCGATCCGCCACTTTGCCCAGCCCAACACGGTCAAAGGCCTACAAAAGTTCGTTAGTATGGTGAACTTCTACCACCGTTTCCTCCCCTCAGCAGCCCATATCATGCTCCCTTTGTACACCCTGCTGTCAGGTAAAGGCAAGGACATTACTTGGGACGAGGAGGCCGTGGCCACTTTTGTTAAAGCCAAGGAAGCCTTGGCAGATGCCGCGATGCTGGTGCACCCCAGAACGGACGTTCTGACCGCACTCACGGTGGACGCATCTGACACAGCAGTCGGTGGGGTGCTGGAGCAACTCATCGAGGGGCACTGGCAACCCCTGGCATTCTTCAGCAAGCACCTACGACCACCCGAACTCAAGTACAGTGCTTTCGACTGGGAGCTGTTGGCACTGTATCTAGCAATCCGGCATTTCAGGTACTTCTTAGAAGGCAGGTCGTTCACCGCGTTCACGGACCGCAAACCATTGACCTTCACGTTCACGAGGGTGTCCGATCTCTGGTCAGCTCGCCAGCAGCAACATCTGTCCTACATCTCCGAGTACACGATGGACATCCAGCATGTCTAGGGAAAGGACAACGTCATGGCGGACGCACTCTCCAGACCAGCTGTCCAGGCCCTGTCCCTGGGGGCGGACTATGCAGCACTGGCGGAGACGCAGCAGGCAGACGACAAGATGCCCAGCTACAGGACCGCAGTTTCGGGTTTGCAGCTGCAGGACTTTCTCGTAGGCCCAGGTGAGAGGACCCTCCTGTGCGACGTGGCTACCGGCCAACCTCGCCCCATCATCCTGGCAGCCTAGAGGTGGCGAGTTTTTGACTCCATACACAGTTTGGTGCACCCATCTATCAGGACAACTGTCCGGCTAGTCTCCAGCAAGTTCGTGTGGCACGGAGTTTGCAAGCAGGTCAGTGAATGGGCCAGAACGTGCACGCAGTGCCAAACAGCCAAGGTGCAGCAGCACACTAAAGCCCCGCCGCAGCAGTTCGAACCCACCCACCGGAGGTTCGACCACATTCATGTGGATATCATGGGCGCCCTACCACTGTCCCAAGGAGCACGGTACCTCCTAACTATGGTAGACCGGTTCACGAGGTGGCCAGAGGCAGTCCCGCTCACCAACAAATCTGCTGATTCCTGCGCCCGAGCACTGATTGCAACCTGGGTAGCACGTTTCGGGGTACCGCCCCACATTACCTCCGACAGAGGCGTCCAGTTCACCTCCAGCCTGTGGTCGGCTGTGGTCAGCCTGTTGGGAATGCAGCTATACCACACTACTGCCTACCACCCACAGTCGAACAGAACGCTTCCACCGTCACTTGAAGTCGGCTCTCATGGCCTGCCTGAGAGGACCTAACTGGGTGGACGAGCTTACCTGGGTCCTGCTTGGAATTCACACGGCGTCCAAAGAGGATCTGCACGCCTCGTCGGCTGAGTTGGTGTACGGCGCACCCCTGGCCGTCCCGGGAGAGTTCATACCAGCCCCAAGGGGGCAAGAGGAAGAACCCACAGCAGTCCTGGACAGACTATGTGAAAGGCTCGGCAACCTGACCCCCGTACCGATTTCACAACACAGATGGACCCCGACCCATGTACCCAAAGAGCTGCAGAACTGTAAGTTTGTGTTTGTACGAAGGGATGGACACTGGGCACCGCTACAGCGGCTGTACAAGGGGCCGTTCAAGGTGATCAACAACAACAGGTCCACGTACGTTCTGGACATTGGGAGGAAAGAAGAGGTTTTCACGGTGGACAGACTCAAACCAGCCCATGTGGACGGCACAGCCGGTCGAGGTTCAGGCACCACGGCGCAGAGGCAGACCTCCCAAACAGAGGCTGATCCAGACCGTGGTCATTGGGGAGTGTATCGCTGGTTCTCGGTGGGGGGGGGGGGGGGGGGGGTTAAGTGGCAACCCACTTTCTGTGCAGGCGAACCGGCTCACAAATAGCCAGCGCTTAGGGGGGAGACTTTGATAATGCACCTCTGACGTCATTTCCGCCGGGAGAGGACGGGCGCTAGGGATTAAATGCCAGCGCCACGCAGTTTGAAACGACTTACCGACTGCATGTCGTCTCTAGCTGTGTATGTAGTACATCGCAACAACAGTTTCTAAAGTCCAAATAACTTTTCTTTGTAAGATTCAATGATAGTTATTTAGTGCAGGAACAGAAGTTGAGAAGTAATTGCTGGCAATATTTAAAAAACATGTCTGTCGTATAATTCACACAAAATGCCGGTGGGACACAGCTGCCTGGTCTGCTGCATTCCACCAGCATTTTGTGTGTGTTCTTGAATTTCCAGCATCTGCAGATTTCCTCGTGTTTATTGTAATATAATTGTTATTTTTCCATGAGGAAATCCAAAATAATGATGATTTCAGAGAGAGTGTTGTATTTAGATAAATTTTAATATATTTATTTAAATACTGCTGAGATATAATAAATGGTTTATCCCTATAAAAATCTTAAAACTGTTTCTTAAGATCTGAATGGCTTAATGTGGTTATGACATGCTTGTAAGAGAACCAGAAATCAATTGTTAATTGCTAAGTAGTCACCACAGAGACTTTAGTGTAGAAATTTGATCTTGTTGCAGGTTTTTTAAGCAGTACAAGTCTGAAATGCTGCATAAATCAATTCCAAATTGCATTTGGTCGATTGCAGCAAGCCATGCGCATATTGAAAGATTCCATCAAGTTTTCTATACACGCGACCCATATCCACATGAAACCATGTTGAGTGACATCACTGTCCTGCAAAGCACATTCAGTGCCTGCCCCAAATGGTTTCTTTGGGAAGTTAGCTGGAGTAACATGGGATTAACTATTATTATAATGTGGAGCTACAATATTTCCAGAGGTATTCTCTCAATATTAAGGTGTATCCATTCTTCAAATTTTGTTGCTCCAGCATGAAGGTGAGCAGAACGTGATTAGCTGGAAATAAAAACTCTGGAGCTTCTATGTTTTCCTAAAAACAAATTCCATTCACCCTCCACTCACTTAAGGAACAGTATTTCCAAAAGCTAAAATTTTCTAAGGCAATTGTGACTGAGATCTTTCACAGTGATGTTGCAGCTGGGCCTATGTTCCTGTAGAAGTAAAGTTAAATGTTGTCCAGGACTAATTGGTTTTCAAATCATTCCACTCAATGGTGGCTGATGTCTGTTGTGCACATTGCTGTATTCAGTTATGGAGGTCTTAGAGTTAATTGTATCAGATGCAATAGGTACAGTGGTTGCATCTGAAGTTCAGAGGGAATAAAATTATGTGCACACATTATATTAAGGGCTATATATGGAAACAAAGGAAAAGCAATTAATCATGTAGGCATGTTTAAGATCACAACAATATTCACCCATGGTCAATGCTGTGCACCTGGGATTTTTGAATGCTTCTTCTGGCCAGAAGTTGCTTTTTCTGCAAGGCACATTTCTACCCTATGCTGGACATCTAGCTTTTGGAAAACTCAGATTTTCTCCATTCTTGAAACCTCACTCCAGTCTGGATTTCCTGCATGGAATGGCATAAAGCTAGTAGAGCTGCTGCTTCACGGCTTTGGTAACCTGCGTTTACTTCCACCACCAGATTTCCAATGCTCACATTTTCCATGTATTCCTGTGAGTTTCTTGTAGACAGTCAATGTATTCCACATTCCAAAGGTTAATTAGACCCCATAAATTGCCCCTAATGGGTGTATGAAGTGTAGAATTGGGAAAGGGAAGAAAATTGATAGGTATATGGGGAGCGTAAATGTGATTAGTGTAAATAGTTTCTTGGTGATCGCATTGGAGTCCAACATGTTTCTGTGCTGTAAGACTTTATGAGATCTATGGCATCTGTGAAAATTATATGTTAAAATATAATATATGCAGGCCCACAAATGCCTGTCTGCAGCATAAAGAAAAATTTGCATCAAAGGAACTGACCCGTAACATTCAATCATTTCTGTATCTCTAAGGAGATTCCACTACATGGATTTCTGCAATTTTAGAGCTTGTTTTATGTATTTCCAGTTTGCCTGAATGATCGAACTCAGCTGCACATTAGATAACAATGCACAGAATGTGACATGGTCACACAGGTCAACTCTGGTTGCCAAATGACAACTTTTCATTAGAAGGTGGCACAAAGGGAACTGAAGGCTAACAGTTTGTATTGAAGCATTACAGACTTTAAAAATTCAAAATGTTTACATTCACTGCAAATTAAATATATTACCTCATTTAATTTAACCCCAATCCATCCTTTTTTTAAAATTTCAAAGTAGATAAAAATTGTCTGTACTTTACCGATTACAACAAAAGAGATTGAATATAACTGCATATCTCTGAGTTTCATAGTTTAAATCTATCATTAAGGTTTGTTTATTTTGGAGTATTTGGGGGAAAAATGAAAGCATTTCCTTTTTTGTCCGTCAATTTTTAGGTTGACCATGTTGCTGTAGAAAAGGCTATATATTTATTAATTCATTAGCTAAAATTACCGACCAGCCAGTGACTTTTTGGAAACAGAAACAGTTAATGTTATAAGTTGATAATCTATCACCCGTACTGGGAAAAGTTATAAATGAATCAAATTTTGGGTTGCAATTGTGGTGTCTTCTGAAAGAGATTGGTAATATTTATTAGTTCTAGTTCCTCTGTTTGGAGGAGGTGAAACTGTGGAAGGAAATGAATGAAAATAGAGAAAAAAAGAGGATGAAAATGAACAATTCTGGATTGATGAGGTACAAAATATTGCAGGTGCTAGAAATCTGAATGCCGAAATCTATTGTCTTTCTCTTTCCATAGGTGCTGCGTGACCTGCAGACTGTTTCCGGCATGTTCTGATGTATGTGATGTTTCAGGTTGATATTCCTTCAGTACGAACCAGTTGTAACTCAAAGTAGAAAGGCTGGTTATCTAAATTGTTGAATTCAGTGTTGAGTCCTACGAGCTGTACCAAACCTTGTTGAAAGATGAGCTGTTACTTCTTGAGCTTCATTTGAATTTTGTTGAACAGTGTAAGAGTCCAGGGGAAGAATTCAGAATTGAAGTTACAGGCAGCTGGAAGCTAAGATTCACGCCTATGGACTGAACTAAGTTGTTCTGCAAAGTGTCATTGTGTCTGTTTGAATTCTCCTGTGTGGAGCATGCCATATGATGAGTATGAAATGCTGTGCTCTAACTTGGAAGAGTTTCTGCTTAATTAAGAGGTTAATTCAATATGATATTTATGTGAGAAGTTTGTTCTAACAGGTGTCTGATTTACATATTTGCATTCCTGATTTGTTTTGTAGTAAAGTTTATGATTTTGGGAAGGATCGTGAGTGAAAGCCAAAAGTGAGGTCTGGGTGGCACATTAACAATAGTGTATAGAGAGTATGCAGGAAGACTGACTGTACTTTGCACACAGGAATGGAAAATACAAGTTTCAAAATCTCAAGACTAGATTTTTCCAAATAGCTTAAGTGCGTGAAATCAACTGAAAGATCTCTGTCATTGCCAGATGTTTATTCATACAAAATTGGACTAGCCTCTATTTCACATGATTGTTTTGCAAGTTATCTTCAAAATGCTTGATTAACTTAATTCCATCTTTGCTCCTAATGTCCATCCAAGATTATTGGAATGTAGAGCGTATAGAGATGCTCAGTATTAGCAGTAAGTTTAATGGTTTATTTCTTGTTTGGCGGGCTTTGCCAAGTACACTAGATAACATTTCCATCAATTAGTTTGCAATCAGTGGAAATCCAACATTCATATCTTCTCAAAATTGTCTTTTTCCTTTAATGATTAGAACACATCTTCCTTCAGTAAGGCAATATCTATCATGAGAGCAAATAGAGAAATCTTGAATTTGAATCAGATACATAGTTGTGGCTTTGGTGTAGTTAATCAATATTAATGGATCCCTCTGATGTTCTTTATATAAATCAGTATAAAATTGAACAGAATGTCAGTTTTGAAAAGTTGGGAATGAAGATTTGCTGCAGGGCATTTTCAGTGGTGTACAAAATAGTTAAAATGTTAAATACAGCTTTGACCTTTACTGGCTGATTAAACAATGAAGATGGCATTAGATTAGAATAAGACTGAAGGTCAAACCAATTCACTGTACAACCATTTTAGAGTACTTCAGATATTGTTTTTACCTCCGACCTACCCCATGACACCTGTCTCCCCCCCTCCCCCACCAAAATTGCCTGTACTTGGAAAACATGAAAAAATAATCTGAGTTTGGTAATTTGGGATTCTTCAATTGTTTGAGAATTGAAAATGCTTTTGCAAATTTTTAAATGTTCTATGCAATTGTAATATTTCTTGATGTGACCCTCTGTTAAGTTTGGATAGTTCTTGGGTGACTGAATTGCAACCATCTGTCAGAGGAGCCTAGTTTGGATCAACGTCTTGATCACAGTTACACTACTTTGATGGAAGAGATAAAGGTGGTAGTAGCTGATACTAAGATACCTAATATGTTTTGAAGGTGCTGCTAGCAGGAATCAAGTTATTCAAACCTAACTGTAGTACTAAGATATTGAATACAGTTATAAATTTCTGCAAAGTTAAACTTGCTATTATCTCCTAGGGAATTAAAATTCTCCAGTATTAGAGGATATCTGTTAGGATAATTTGCAAGTTCCAGAAAGAACCATTTTTGTAAGCCTACAGAAAGTAGTGGATACACCCCAGTCCATGATGGTAAACAGGAGAGCTGTCACAGGAAAGAAACATCCATCATCAAGGACTCACACTATCCAGGCTGTGCTCTCTTCTCCCTGCTTTCATCAGACAGGAATCACAGGATCTTGAGTACCACACCACCAGATTCAGGAACGGTTACTTCCCATCAACAATCGGCTCTTGAACAAGAGGGGTTAACTTCACTCACCCCAAAACTGAATTAATTCTACAACCTATGGACTCACTTTCAAGGACTCTTAACACATGTTCTCAATACTTGATGCTTATTTATTATTATTTTCTTTTATTCTCTTTTGTATTTGCACTGTTATCTTTTGCACATTGGTTGTTTGTCCGTCTTCATTGTGCGTGGCTTTTCATGGATTCTAATGTACATCTTCATAACCACTATGAAGGTCTGCAAGAAAATGTGTCTCAGTGTAGTATATGATGACATATATGTACTTTGATAATAAATTTACTTAGAACTTTGCAAAGACAAAAGCATGGTTCATTCTTCCAATTTTTATTTCTCTTCCTAATAACTACCTTCAATTCATTTACATCTTTCCCCCAAATCAATGTCTCAGTTACTCGTCATTCGTGTTCCCTCCACAGCTCTGAACAACCTTTAACAAAGTCACACATCGTATCTTGCTTGACTGTGATCGTAGTTAACTGTCTCTCAACATTCTTCACAGTAGTCTGAAGAGAATTGCCTGCCATGTCTTTACTTCTCTTCCTTTGCTACAATCAATTTTTTTCAAACTCTAGCAGTATTATCTGAAAACATTCTGAGTATGAATATATATGCAGCTGGTATCCAATTGTCTTTTCACAATTGGTCCCTCTATTTCACATGAGTCACTATTTGATGGACACCTACTTCTTGATAAGCAGAAAACTCCTCCAATTAGGTATTGGGAAGAACATAACTATTATCTTCATTTCTGCTATATTTTCCATTTTCTAATCATTAATTCCTTTACTTTCTGGGTCCTTTCTGATACTGAACCATTTTGATTGTCACAACAATATCTCATTTAACCTGGGTGAGCTCTTGACATGTATCCTGCCCATTATTGATGCTCCATCTGTCATTGATAGTTTTCAAGGCTGTCCAGTCTAACCTTTCACAATCTGTAAACTTAAGCTCATCCATAACCCTGTTTAATATAAACTGCAGTGACACTGAAATTTCTAATTGGGCATGACAGAGGAAAGTGAACACAGATTTTGTTCGATATAGAGGGAAGTAATAAGGTGGGTTGGGGATATTTTCTATAGATATGCTTTTTAGGACTTCCCTTGCTCTCCTCACCAGTGACAATGTCTTTCCAGAAGTAACAAAGGAATAGGTAACCAAAATTAACATAATCAAAAATTTTAATGCTGAAAATCTTTTAAAGAGTTTGATTAAAATATACTTTGGAAATTCAATATGGTGACCTAAGGAACTAGTTAAGGAATATTTATAGCCTTACCATGACTACATGTAAGACAATGATTACATCTGTGCAATAGTTAGATTAAATTATTTTTTTCCTTTTTCCTAAAGCTTGGAAAACGGTTCCTGGCTGAAAAGTCCAAATTTTTTCCTTGGAATTAAACATTAATGAATTGTGCTAAACTCAGTCCTATTAACAGATTAGATAGTTTTTTGTAAGGTGTTGGAATCTGAATTAGTATGATAGAGGAATGAATGAAATTTGTATACTAATGTTTCCTAATCTTTCCTAAATGGTAGATTTATATAAGCTTTGCTGATTCACACTAGTTAAATGATCCCAGATTTGCAATTACAAAACACATTTATAATAGCAGCTATCTAGTAATTTCTGTTTATCAATTTTATTAAGCAAAATATTTCAGATTGGATAATTGCAAGGTATTGCATTTTGGGAAGGCAAATGAAGGTAGGACTTTTGCACTGATGGTAGAGCCTTTGTGAAAGTACAAATACATATTTCTATGAAAGTATTGTCACAGGTAGACAAGGTAGTTGAGAAGGGTTTTGGCATGCTGGCTTTATCAGTCAGAACATTAAGTATGAAAGTTAGGATGTTATGTTGCAATTCTACAAGATGTTGGTGAGGCCGCATTGAGTAAATTGGTTTAATATTGTCACATGTACTGAAGTACAGAGAAAAGCTTGTCTTGCATACCACCCATGCAGATCAATTTATTACAACAATGCATTGAGATAGTACAAGGAAAAACAATAGTAGTAGAAAGCAGAATAAAGTGTATAGTTCTGAGAAAATGGAGTGCAAGTATGTCCTAAGGTGTAAGATCACAACAAGGTAGAACTGGGAGGTCAAGAGTCCATCTTATCTGACTAGAATAACATTCAGTAGTGTTATAACAGCAGGGTAGAAGCTGTCCTTAAGCCTGCTTGCATTTTCAAGGTTTTGTATCCTCTGCCTGATGGGAGAACTGGATGGGAAGAAAATGCCCAGAGTGGGCAAGATCTTTGATTCTGCTGACTGCTTTACTGAGGCAATGAGAAGTGGAGATAAAGGCTAATGAGGGGAGGCTGGTTTCTGTGATGTGTTGAGCTGTGTCCATAACTGTAATTTTTGTGGTGTTGGGCAGAGGAGTTGCATTACTGAACTCTCCATGCTTTCTAGGGTGCATGGATAATAATTAGTAAGGATCAAAGGGAACTTGCCAACATTTTTTTGTAACTTCGTAAGGAAGTAGAAGTGTCAATGAGCTTTTTTGACAGTGATGTCAATGTGGCTGGATCAGGACAGCCTATTGGTGATGTTCAATCCTAGGAACTTGAAACTCTCTCAACACAGAAACTTAAAATTGGTCACTCTCCCACTTCTGATCCCTCTATGAGGATTGGTTTGTGTTCCCTTGTCTCACCCTTCCTGAAGTCCACAATCATCTTTTTCATCTTGCTGACGTTGAGTGTAAGGTTGTTCTGTGGCACCACACAACTGACTGGTATATCTTGCTCCTCTATGCCCCCTCATCTCCATCTGAGATTCTACCAACAATGATTGAGTCATCAGCGAATTTATAGATGGCATTTGAGCTATACCTAACCACACAGTCATTAGCATTGCAGGGAGTAGAGCAGTGGGCTGAGCACACACCCCTGAGGTGCTCCAGTGTTGATCGTCAATGAGGAGAAGGTAGAGTAGGAGGCTGAGGACACAGCCTTGTGGGACTCTAGTGTTGAGAATAATCGTAGTGGAGATGTTGCTGCCTGTCCTTGTGGTCTGTTGGTCAGGAAGTTAAGAATCCACTTGCAGAGAGAGTTTGTGAGTCCAATGTATAGCAGTTTGGAGATAAGTTTGTTTAGAATTATAGTATTGAAGGTGGAGTCTAAACAATATTCTAACAAAAGTATTTTTACTGTCTCCTGATTCTGCATTGTTGGAGTTCTGTTCTTTGGATTATCATTTTAATCAGGGTTGTAATCTGCCATTTCATTTGGATGCAGAAGATCCTATTTGACTATTTTGAAGAAGAATGTGTGAGTTGTGCCTGTTGTCTTGGCCAATATTTATCACTTAAGCAGCATTACTAATAAATAATATTTGATCATTACTATTGCTTTTATTGAGATCTTATGAATTTCACTGCTCCATTTCCTACATAACATGAGTACTTGCTCTTCAAAGGTACCTTGGTGGTTGTAAACATTTCTTGGGATGTTCTGGAAAGGATAGAAAATAGTTTTTTATCTCTCTGTTCCTTTTTTCTTATGTCCTTTATTAGTTCCATGACGTTGTTGTTGTGATGTTATTGCCATCACAGAGATTTGCTTGAGAGAGGGGATAGGAATGGGTGCTTAATGTCCAGGGTTTCAATGTTCTAGAAAAGATAGAAAGAGTGGTAAAAAGTGGTGGGAAGTGAGGTAATTACAATACTGATCAGCTAGAATCAAAAAGAGTTCTTGAGGATTATAAGGAAGCCAGAAAAGACTTCAAGAAGGGAATTAGGAAAACCAGGAGGGTCCAGGAAAATTCCTTGACAAGTAGGATTAAAGAGAATCCTAAGGCATTCTATACACACATTAAGAACAAGAGGATAGCCAGGAAGAAGGCAGGATAAAAGGGACAACATTTGCTTGGATGTAGAGGATATGGGTGAGCTCCTTAATGGGTATTGTGCATCACTATTTACCAAGGAGTAGGATGTAGAAGATAGAGAGATCAGTGCCGAGCATTTTAATATTCTAGGGCATTTTGAAGTAAAAGGAGGAGGATTTGATGGGTCTTTCAAAGAGTTTCAAGGTGGATGTCTGGAGTATTGCATACAGTTTTGGTCACCCCATTATGGGAAGGATGTTGAGGCATTGGGGGGTGGGTGGATGCTGAAGAGATTTTCTAGGATGGTGCTTGAATGAAATGGCATGTGCTATAATGAGAGGTTGGACAAACTTGGGTTGTTTTCTCTGGAGTGGCAGAGGCATAAATAGAGTAGACAGACAGTATCTTTTTCCCAGGATTGAAATATCTAATACCAAAGGGCATGCATCTAAGGTGAGAGGTAATTTCAAAGGAGATGTGATGGGGAAGTGCTGCCTGGGGTGGTGATAGAGGCAGACACATTAGGGATTTTTAAGAGGTGTGTGGATAGGCACAGGAATCTGAGGAAAATGGAAGGATATGGACATTGTGACGGCAGAGGTATTAGATTAGTTGTCAATTTGATTACTAATTTAATTGATTCAGCACAACATTGTAGGTAGGGCTTCTTTCTTTGTGATATGTTCATCTCCTCCTTCATTCCTTACATCCTTAAATTTTGTCAGCTTTGCTTCCCATTTGCCATTGTCATTTTACCCCCTCCACTTTCTTGATTTCTTTATCTCTGTTTCTGGTTGTGATCTTTCACTTAATATCCTCTGCAAGTGCACATTAGATATTAAATGCAGGTAACTCTGTACAGCACATAACACTACATCTCCCCTCTCCCACCTTCTGGCTTTTGGCCCCTTCCTTTCCAGTCCTGATGAAGGGACTCAGCCTGAGTCGTTGATTGTCCATTCTTCACCATAAATGTTGCTTGACTTGCTGAGTTTCTCCAATATTTCGTATATGTTACTTAGATTTCCAGCATCTACAGAATCTCGTGTTATAACTTTGTAAAACTTTTCGGTTCTGTCCACAGGCCTTACCCTGACATTCAATTTGCCTATTGCTTTAATTTTCAACCCATATCCCACTTTGATTTCTCTGCCCTTATCCTTCCTTTAAAAATGTTCCGTTGAATCTTGGTGTAAACTTGTGAACTGCATCTTTTAGTGATACAGATTTGACGTGGTGTCCGTTCAATACTTTCCGTCCACAGGCCATTTTTAGCTGCTTCTCTGTTCCTCCTTGCATTATTATCCTTTTCTCCATTGAATTTTCTGCAGTCTTACACCATCAGGAAGCTTTCTTTCTTTCTTTCGCACCCTCACTCTTCCTCTGCTTCATTTTGCTTGGATCTTGTAAGTTGAATCTCTTTATAGTCTGGTGGTAGGGTAGTGACTTGAAATCTTGATTCTGTTTTCCCTTCTCAAATGTTGCCTGACACACTAAGTATTTCCAGCATTTACTGATTTTATATATAGCTTATTGTTTATGTGAGACAGCACTATGGAAGATAATTTTGTTCTGGTAGCATTTGATTGTTATTGTTCATTGATTTTGCAGTTATGGGAACCATCTATATTTGAATGATGTTATTATTTTACAAGCTACATTTATCAATAGGGTCATCTATTCCCAACACATTTCTATCTCCCATTACATTTGTTTTCCTTTAAGTAGCACCCCATTGCTCCAGTTTGAATAGATTCTCTACCTCCTATCTTCACTGGGCACTTTGGCTAGTAGGGTTGTTAACACCTTAGGTTTGTATTAGTTTTGTTCCACTGTCTGTGAAAGTCACTTTGAAAGCCTCAGAGATGAGACGCTCTATTGGTACCCTGTCGCTTCCAAAATAATCATGCAGTATGTGCTCTAGTTAGTTACTGGTATTTCTGAGTAGGTAAAGGTCATGAAATCAAAACTTCCTAGAGAAAAAAATATTAATTGATACAGACTTCTGTGATCTTTGTGACTGTTTAAGGTGTCAGTGAATGTAATGCTTTAGATGAAACTCAAACAAGCTCATGTTAACTATCAGGCATCCCAGATGAATTGACAGGTGCATTGAGATTTCCTTCAATTATCAATTGAGACAAGTCATTTTTCACCTTTATTGTTTGATTCACACTGGCAATCCAGTTAGTGCATAATCTTTTTCAGCTTTGGAAGAAGACCTTTATATTTTTTGGGAATCATTAATTTAATTGTTATTTTACTCACTACTCAAGCTTTCAGTTATTTCATAATGTTGATATCCCTAATCATGCAAAAATGTTTCATGCATCCTCATTCTTGTTTTCACAGAGGAAGCGAAGAGAATCTGCTTCAAGCTGTTCTTCTGTAAAGAAATTGAAGAAGCCCTGAACTAATCTTATAGTCTAGAAAAAGGGTGAAATGTGGTTAAGTGAACCATTTACTGCATAACAGTTATGCAGAAAGGCCATCAAAACCCCAGGAAAATTGGGAGCTGTGAACTCCAGTGATAAAATTATCAAACAGTGTTGGAAACCAATGAATACTGAGATCACAACAACAGGAAAAATACCTTCCAACCTGTGTTTGGTAGAAGTTCCATCAAATACCCCAGCTGACCTAGAACTTAATTGACAGCACACTTTTATTTTTTCTCTGAACTGGATTGCGGTCCTTTGGATATTTATTATAAATGTTTCCTCTCTAGAAGGTTTTGTTCTTTTTGTATTGAGCAATGAAAATATCTTTGAGTGAAGAATACTCACATAACCAGAGCTTTGTTATGAATTATCCTCAAAGAAAGAAACTGCTACAAGTATATACAGAATCGAGTTCCTAGGAATTGTTCAAATTACTTTGTAAACAGCTGTTGTAGTGCAGAGATATCAATGTAGAATAAAGGATTTTTAAAAAATATATTTGTGGATCATATGATGATTTGAAGTTGGTGGTAGAAATTCCTGTCAGGCTTGTGAATAGGGATAATAACATTACAGATGAATGTACATCTTGTGCACCTAATTTGAAACTTCTGTGAAGATGAGAGACTTTGATCACAATACTGCAATGTCATTGTTTTTCTATTGATTTCATCTTTCAGTTTTGTTTTCAGACAGCAATGCAGTAACCTGTTTCAGAACTCTAAACCTATTTAAGTAAGTTAAAACATTTTTGTTTTTTCTCTATTAATGGGGCTTGTGAGTTATTCTATCACTTAGACTTTATCCCACACTTTTAGTGTCTGTAACAATAGCAGTCCCTTTATTTTCAGTTACATTGGTTTCTGGGTCTCTCTCTCAGGCCCTAGCCTGTTGTGCCTAGATTTTCTTTTCCCTTTGTCAAGTGCCTCCTCTACTGAATTCTTGGGAAATTAACACCATATAGCACTGTATATTTTTGCCTCTTTCAAGAAAAAGAATAGTGAGATTCAAAGTACATTTATTATCAAAGTATGTATGCACTATACACCTGGAGATTCATCTTCCTGCACACAGCCACGGAACAAAGAAACACCATGGAACCTGTATAAAGAAAACAGCAAACACCCAACACGTAAAAAAAGTCTCACAAATGGCAAAAAATGAGCAAGTAATACACAGAATACTAAACATCAAACTACAGAGTTCTTGAAACCATTTAGGAATGTTCAATTTAGTGCTGTGTTATTCGTTGACTGCAGGCTGCAGAGCTAGTCCACCCTGATCAAAATTGTGCAAAATAGCAATAAGGAAAAGAGCAACTAGAGACCAGAAACATATATAACATAGTCCTCTAAAAATGAGTCCAATCCATAAACTGCCGATCAAACCTGTCCACGACTCAAGACTCCAAAACCTTCCTCTGGCAGCAGTGAGGGAGAGGGAGACTAGTCAAATACAGGCAGACGACGCTGAACACGCTCGCCTTCCACTCTTCTCATTAATTTCAATCTTCTTCGATGCTTTAATCGGAGAGTTGGTTGAGAATTGGAGCCAATCATGGGTTCATGCTCCAACATTAGGCTGTGTGCTCCATTACCAACCTTAATCTCAACCATGCTGAATTCTCTTGGAGACTGCAAAAGTACCAGACCATTCAGTTGGCCCAGAAACACATTATCAAAATGTAAATTACAGCCTCCAATCACACACAGATTAGTAATAGAGATACATTTAAAAGAGGTAGTTTCAAGAACTGTCTGCAGGATGTCGCCGTTGGTTGTTGACACCATCTTACCGTATGGGTGAATATTCAAGATTCACGATTCAAAGTACATTTATTATCAGAGAATGTATAAATTATACAACATTGAGATTTGTTTGCTTACAGATAGCCACAAAGTGTAAAACCCAAAAGAACCCAATTAAATAAAATAAGAAATATAAATATGAAGCAGTTGTTGGGATGTAGAGGATATTTTTTTAAATGCATTGACAAATACAATGTAAATAGAATGAAGGAGATAAGGCATTAAGTGGAAACTGGATAGATATTTATTATTCTACTATAGTGTACTGTATCCCCACAGAGTACATGGAAATGTTCTGTTTTTCTCACTGTGTTTTGGTGTGCTGTACTCTTGGTCTGGCATCAAAGTCAGCCATAAAAGAGAGCTGGATATTCCCAAACTCTTTTGACCCATCCCATCCCATCTCCCATTGTGTATTGCTTATCATACCATGTAGAGGTTCATCCTAACCCCATCCACGTATATCCACATTTCACAATCGTTAAATGCAGATGACGGATCATTTCCTCTGTTTTACATCTCTCTCTTGACCAGTCTAAAACAGACCTCCAAAATAATATATTTTCTATTACACTATTTGTGGTCTTTGCTTTACCAAGTAATACATTCTATGTAATAGGAATACTATTGTGACATTGAGGTCTAAATATATTATTCCTATTCTTTAAAATAACAATGCCATTTCAAATGTTCAATCAAGATAAATTTGTAGACATTAATTTTTTGTATGTAATGTGAGATAAAACGGTGTCCTTTGTTTTAGTGGGAACAATCCTCAGGCAATTTGTTTTAAATAATAGCATAATTACAAACCATTGCATTAGGACTGTTCTTTAGAAGCTGACTGGGATAGTTCTGAGGAATATGAAAGAAATACTGTACTGAGTTATGACCCAAAATTCTAATTCAGCAAATATTGGTTAACTGTGTATTCTTTAAAATTCATATATATTGTGAAAATGGTTCCAGGCATAACAGCAGAGTCTGGGCAGGAGTTGCACAGGTAGAAAAAAATGTGTTAACCTTTGCTTCTGGCAATCTTTGTAAACAGTGTTAAGATCCAGATGCTGCAGCTGCTCACGTTCATGTGCAAAGCTGGAGGCCTTGATTAAAAGTTAGCAACTGTGGAGCTGCTTCAATCATTATCTGCGAATAGCATTTCTGTTTTTATGAAATTTGTATGTTGTTTTACTTGCCAATAATTGTTCTGTTATATTGCCTTGGAATCTAATTAGGAATTACGCACACTTTAAGTACATAACACAGAAGAAATTGAACTGTTAAATAATGGATCTGATGCAGCAAAGGGGCAGGAAAAGAAATAGTGAAGGTTTGATGATACGGGGACAACAACAGTTGTGTTAAAAGTGTGGTTTGCATCTTACTGATGATCTTATCTCTGTAACTAAAATACAATGCATGTTATTTTCGCCAAATAAATAAACCAGTAGTATTGAAGAAAATTTATCTACTTTATTTCTGTTTCTGCATCAATAATGTGTTTCTGCTCTTTTTTATTATTTTAATTTAAACCTATTTAGCTACTATCTGTGTTCAAACTTTTCTTGTGTCATCATCACATTAATGACAACCATCTTTGGCACTTCCATTTTTATCAAATTAGTTGGATCAAACCTTGGGGAACACTTGTGGAGGTTGGGAAGGTAGGGGTGAATTCATTGGTGCAGAGTGTCACTGGAACCATTGTTGGAATGACGCTGACACTGATTTCTATAAGCTGAGTAAACAGAATACTGTGCTGCTACTTGGAGTTTTTTAAAAGTGTATTGTAATGATTTGCTTGACAGATTTGTTTTTGCCTTTAAAAATAAATTGACATTTATTTTTCCTAATTTGTAACTACCTGGTGCAGAGGTTCCAATGCAGAAGATTGAAAAAACACCATCAGGGTTGTAGACTCGACCAGTATAAGCCTCTCCGCCATCAAGGACATCATCAAAAGGTGGTGCTTCAAGAAGGTGGCATCTATCATTCGTGACCCTCACCATTCAGGACTTGCCCTTTTCTTATTACCACTATCACTGAGGAGGTACAGGAGCATGAATAAGTACACTCAATGTTTTATGAACAGCTTCTTCCCCTCCATCATCAGATTCTGAAAGGCCTGTGAATCCATGAACCCTACCTGATTATTTTGCTCTCTTTTTTAATACATTTCCAATTATAACTTGTAGTTCTTTTGTCTTGTACTACTATACTACAGAAAAAAACAGGACATATGTCAGATAATAAAATTAATTCTGAGTACTTATGTTCAGAATTCCTTTATCTTAACAAATCATTTATGTGTTGACAGAAGAAACCTTCCAAGTCTTACCACTAGAAGGCATTATAGCACAAGGGTTTGGATTTTATAGTCAGATCTGCAATTGTGAACCAGTAGTTTGATTATAGTGTTTTAATTTTATAATGATGCCTAAAGTTTTTAAAGTCTTTTGATATGTTTAAAATGTTCTTGCTGAGAATATCTTCTTCTACAAGTGTCTATGAACTGATAGTTCTGTTGTATTTTCTTTATATTACAGTCCTAATTTCTGGTCAGTGCAAACAAAAGGAGGAGCAGCACTTGGGCTGAAAACCACTGGGAATTGATTTGCAGTATTGAAATGTATCAATAGTGGCTTGTAATAAAATGTGGATTAGATTTTAGCCATATGTTTTCTTGAGCAGAATATTGATTTGAATTACCCCAGTTATCAAAACAAGAACTTCTATACATGTATAGGCCTATATATGTGTGTATCTATAAGTTATGTTAAACTTTGAATACTTGCCAGGTTCTGATGAAAAGTCATCAAATTGAATCTCTAATGCTATTTCTTTCACCACTGATGCTCCTGACATGTTAAGAATTTCCAGCATTTTCTGCTTTCTGATTTCCAGCAACTGCATATTTCTTTGTATTTTTCAATTAGTTAGTTTCTGCTTTTAGAAAGGTGATCTTAAATATTTTATGATCTCAATCTTTTATGAAAAATCTTACATTTGCGTCATAATCCAGTTCATCCCACCTGGTGAGATCGAAAAGTACCTCGGGGCGAAGATCGATCCATGGTGCAGAGTCAGAGACGGTGGTTGGAAGGAAAAACTGGATTCGTGGTTCCAGGGGCTGAAAGCAGCAAAGCTAAAGCTGCTACAAAAGATGGAGCTCATGAGAACATTTATGATTCCAAGAATCTACTACCATCTGACCCTGAAAGGACCATCCCAGAACTCCCTGAGAGAGCTGGACCGGCTGATCCGGACAAGAGTGAAAGAGATACTCCATCTGCCGAACAACACAACTGACGGAATATGGAGGTTTGTGTCTACCAAAGTTGGAGGTCCAAATTCCGGTGGCCATGATATGGAAGAGGCTGGCACTGGAGCTCTCAGAGGACAGAGTAATTAAGGCATCCTTTAGTATGGTGGATGAGGACAACCAGACAGGCCTTTCTGTCATGGACTAGATTTTTAAATAGACGTGTAATGTTTCTCTTACAGTAGTATCTCAGGTGAAATCACTTACTTTTGTATGTTTTCTGTTGAGTAGCCTTTTCAGGATGAATTTGAATATTCCAACCAGACACAAGTCCTTCCTTTGCCATAATTATGGTTCTCTGTAGTGAATTACTTGTCATGTTCTCTCTGCAAGTCAGTTTGTTTCTAACTTCTGCTGATGCATTTGACTTCCTGTTCTGCCAATGGAATCAGCGACGGTCCTAAGCTGAGGTCCCAGGTGTGAAGTGCAAGTGAGGCTAAGGGATCAAATAGGGAAGGTTTTACGGGAGAAAATATTTGCAAATCTGATACAGGAAGTGGTACTTTTTGTGACAGCAAGCCACCCTACAGTAGGAGCGGAAGTGAAAACTCCATGAACAAAATTATAAAACTTGGATACTTCCAGCATTCTGGTAGATTGCAGCACATTCAGAGGTATTCCCATTCTTTAGAATATCAGTGATGCAAAACACAATTATATCAGACATATCTAAGAATTACTAAAACTAAAAAAAAAGTAGTAAAAATAGATTTGGGCAACACACTCAAAATGCTGTCTGGCCTGCTGAGTTCCTCCAGCATTTTGTGTGTTGCTTGGATTTCCAGCATTTGCAGATTTTCCCATTTTTAAAAATAGATTTGTCAATAGATTCCATTCAATTAACATGAATTGGCATTACATACAAGAGAAGACTCATCTGGGTGTTCTAGCAACTTCCACTACTGAATATCTTGAGTTCACTTCCGTGAACAGGATGCTCAGACCACTAGAAATGAATATACATACTTTGGTGGTGGGGGGGTGGGGGTCACAGCATTGAACTAACCAAATATTAGGAAATATCTATTGACTTAATTACATCTTTTGTCATTTGGACAAATTCAAGCATAATAGACTGATGTGGCTTAGAACTAGTTGATGGAAAATGCATAATAATAATTTAATATTGCACTTTTCTTGCTACAGTTAATTATTCAAAAACCAGAGTATTTTAAATCAGTGATCTGGACATGTCGTCAATGTGGGGCAATTGGATTTGGCAGCATGTGAGTCATTGCACGTGCATAGGCAAGAAATTCTGCATTAATGAACTTTCCTTTAGAAGGTCATACTCTGCAAAGCTGTGAACAAAGGTAAAGTGGACCTTTTACCTTTCCACAGTATACATTTTCACCACTGCTGAACACTATGAAATGCAGGGAACTAAAAGTAATTACCCATTTTCACGTATGTTATGACTGATTATCCTGAATCATTAGGTCCAATGTACAGAGACTTAACATGTGAGGAATTGGTCTCATAATTTTTTTTCACAGGAACCCCACTGTAGAGAAAAATAGTTTTATCCAGGAGTTAACTTCGTACATTCTATTACAGCTCAGGGCATTGGGAGTTTGGAGTTCAGTTCCAGTGTCTTCTGTAAGAAAATTTGTACACATCTCCCATAATCCAAAGACATACCACTTAGTAGGTTAATTGCCCTGTGATCAGGCTAGGTGTTAAATCGGTGGCTTGGTGGGCCAGAAGGTCCTGCTCCATGCTGTATCTCTAAATAATAAAATAAAAAATGTTATAAATATGCTACATTGGAACATGCAACAAACTAGGTTCATAGAAGTGTATTCCAAATAGTTTTGTATAGAAATTGCGCAACAACTTATCAATGTGTATGAATACTGTTGCCCCATATAGTGACTCATTTGTTTATTTTCACATACATTTTATGTATTTGAGCAATTTTTTGAGTGGCAACTATACTAGATTCTCAATATTTACTTAAAATCTCTTTGTTCCTTTGTAGAAGGTATTAGTTCCATATATGAAATCAGGTTTCCTGGAGCAATTCTGATCGTTAGTGAAACCAAGTACCTTACAAAAACGATGTGATGTAGACAAGTTAGAATTGCAGTTGCATACTTTTTTCAATTACAGGTAGTTGCAAGCTGTTACTCCATTACAATTAAGAAGTAGCTTAAATTAGTAAGCATGATAAAACAAATCACAATGCTATTTATTATAACATTTGATTAACATTAATTAAATTCTTACCTTAAATCTTATAGAACTTATTGGACATGGTAGAGATCATGAAATAAAACCAGTAGCTGAAATAATTATGCAATGAACTTAGCCTAGGAAATAGAGCAAGTGAAAATGATTCATCCATGAATTCAACTTGATTGAAGGGGGAATGATTAAGATAAATTAGTTTGTTTACTATTCTCACATATACCAAGGTGCAGTGTTTTGTACGACATCCATACAGATCATTTCATTAGAACAGTGCATTGAGATATTGAGGAATTGATAACAATGATAACAAGAGAAAATGATAACAATGCAGAATAAAATGTTATAGAACAAGTGCAGTGCTGGCAGATAATAAGGCATGTGTCCTGTGTTACATGCTTTCATGCTTTTGTATGTTCAACCTGATTGGAAAGAGGAGAAGAGAAGGTCCAGGGTGGGTGTAAGTAACATTTTAAAAAATGGTCACATGGTTGATGTTTTATTTCAAAGTAGTTGCCTGTGCAGGAAAATGTGTTCACAAGTGACAGTTACACAAGTGGCAAATGGAATTAAATCCAGGGTAATGTGATGCATTTAGGGAAGACAATCACATAAAACAAATGTATAATACATGGTAGGACAACTGAAAAATGCAATGGACAAGAGGAAACATGAAACATTTCTCATGAAGAAATTCAATTACGCCATTTATCCATGAGAAATACTTGGAAAGAGAGCTATGTGAAAATTGGGGAAGATATACACACACTTACCTGTTATCAGTTACAGAAATTACATCAGATTTTTAAAGGACTAAGTTGATCACATATTATTTCAACTTTGCCCAGTATGCTCTCTGCTAATTGGAAAAAGGCAACAGCAGATCAATGAATGGGCATTCATAGAAATATGTATACATATATACATTCCAAGAAAGCCCACCATGCAGCAAATTGCAAAGGTTACCTTCCATACTTATTTAATCTGAAGCTACTCCCCACTATTCATTCCTTTTATAAAGAATATATGATGTCTGTCCATTGGATGAGAATTACAACTGGCACAATTTACAGAATTGATCAAACAGACTGCACCAGTTTTCCAACTGGACTGTAAGTTAAGAACTTTTACATTTAGAATAATTGTTCTCTGGCATGGCTTTCAAAGATCCCAAATTCCATACAGAGTTATTTTTATTTTTGCAGAATTTGGCTATATCTATTACATTTATAGGGTTAAATTGTCAATGAATTCATTTGATTTATTTTTCATTTAACACTAGCATTTTATCAAATTTATCATTTTTATCAGAACATTGTAAAATGTTTTTATCACCTTACATTAGTTTTTAAATCTAGTTTAATATGATATTTTATGATGGAGGTAGTTTGAAAGGTGTGAAACTGGGGACATAAAAGGACATGACTATCAGGAGAACTCTTTCCCATTTGAGGAGCATTGCATTAACTTGTTGCTGAGCAGAGGTTTACCCCTGTACTTGCAGCAATTTGAAATGTAGGGAAAGCAGTGTCAGGTTGGCAGTTTCAACTGTCTTAGCAGCAGTAATGCCTGAGGTTCATTCCCTTGCTAGCATGGAAATACCAACAAATGTGCAGTATTCCCTGGCTATCAATCAACAGGGAAAGGATGCATCAATCAACATAGCCGTAAATGTAATGTTTTTGCCTGCTGAAAAGTGCTTTATTTGTTTATAAAGCAGGTTTGCATTATTACCCAGATACCAACATTCTAGGAATTACTATGACTCGTGTTCCTAACGGTGGCTGCAAAGGTAGATAGCTGGTGAAGGAGGCAAGTGGGATGCTGTTTGACGTAGCTTGGCCACAATATAAGAGTATAGAAGTCTAGGTACATTGAAATAAAACCTTGGTTAGGCCACAGTTGAAGTATTGTATACAATTCTGTTTCTCATCCTATGGAAAGAACGAGACTGCACTGAAGTGGGTGCAGAAGAGATTAACTAGGATATTTTCTTGGATGGAATATTTCAGTTCTGAGGAGGATCTGGGTTTTTTCCTTTGTGTGAGGGATACTGACAGGGTGGATAGTGACAATGGAAAATCTAAAACTAAAGGACATGGGTACAAGATGAGAAGTAAGACAATTAGAGGGGACGTGAGGGAATGTTTTCACTCATATTTTGGCTGGAATCCAGAATACATTGGCTAAGATAGAACATAGTGGAGGAACTTAGTTTAGCATTTAAAAGTATCTGGATTAACACTTGAATTACCAAGGAGTAGAAAGCTCTGGTGAATTCCTAATAACTGGGATTTTAAGGATGGATAATTGATGGTTGGCATATGTATACATGGTGGGCCAAAAAGCCTGTCTCTGTGCTGCTGGACTCTAAGACTCTACTTCCACTTTTGAAGTCATTGTTACACTCAGTGGGCTACATTAGGTAAGATCAAGCCATTCATGTGCTGCACATCAGCCTCCTAGAGCAGACACTGTATTCTAAATTCTATTGTGGTATGTGATTACCAGATCAACAGGAAATTTTCAAGGGTATATTCAAAGCTTCCTTGAAGAAATGGAACATCCCGACTTTTTCCTGGGAGTCTCTGGTCCATGATTGCTCAGAGTTGGAAAGGAGAACTTTGATGCTGTGAATTGAGAATATACAAAGGCACTGTGACACAAGGAGCAGGCTATTTCATAATCTTCCTATTTGCTTGCCTAGTAATTTCTACCAGAAGAGTGCTCTTCCTAGATTGGCCTCACCAGTCAACTCAGAATCCAGAAAGCTGGAGCGGAAGTAAGTCATTAATCCCCGAGGTATTCATGAGAAGGACAAGAACAGTACAAAAACTGATTTAGTCCACATACCCACAACTTTTGATCTCAGAGATGAAAGAGCGATTAGCTTTATTTATTGCATATGTATTGAAACATAGTGCGGCAGTCTGTAAGTCTTGCCACACTTCTGGCACCAACTCTAATGACACAATTCACTAACCCTAACTGGACATCTTTGGGATGTGAGAGTATATTGGAGCACCCAGTGGAAATCCACACGGCACAGGGAGAATGTACAAAATTCTTAAAGACAGCAGTGATCACTGGCCATGAAAAGTGTTGCGTTAATCGCCATGTTCCTGATCTGCCCTTACTGATTCAAGCACAACAGGGACACCGAATCATGGGAACACCGTCACCTTCATGTTCCTCTCAAATCTCAAGTCATTCACTGTCCTGACTGGGAACTATCTCAACTGCATTTTGTCATTGGGTCCAGATCTTGACAAATCCCACTCAATAGCTTTGGGGGCATTCCTTTACCAGAAAGAATGCAGTGGTTCAAGAAAGTGGCTCACCATCGATTCAAGGGTTCTAAACTATAGATTGGTACTAAATGCAGGCCTTGCTATAGTCATTTTTGTCATAAAAATAAATGAATAAAAATGCCTAGGTGCATTAATTGACCAGGTTTCTAATGCTAGATTAATACACATATTTCATAATGTCATCCAACCACAACTTGATATTAGTGTATGATAACATTGTGTGTTTTTTTTTAAAAGGGATAGTAATTGAGGCACCTAAGCTAATGATCTGGAAACATGAGTTTATATCCACCCAGATGGCTGCTGATTTTTAAACACGGATACTTCGGTATGTTCTATTTTGCTGCTTTCTGTGTTGTTCTGCTGAATATTATGGGCATGCTATTTTAGTGCCAGAATGTGTGACAATGCGAGCTGCCCTGGCACATTCTTGAGTGTGTTGGTTGTTGGCACAAACAACACATTTCACTGTGTGTTTCAATGTACACGTGAGAAATACATCTGCACCTGAAATCAGGAATACAGTATCAATATTGATATCTGGAAAGGAGTTGGGCTGCCATGAAAATTCATTAGGTTCACTATTGTTCTTGAGAGCACAAGAGACTGCAGATGCTGTAATTTGTTGCAATAAACAGTCAATTGGAGGGTCTCAGCAAGTCGAGCAGCACTTGGCAGTTGAATGGAACTGTCGAAGTTTCAAGTGGAAGCCCTGATGTAGGGTTTTAAGTTGTAACATTAACAGGTTTTTTTACCCCCTACAAGTGCTGCTTGATCCATTGAGTTTCTCCAGCAGACATATTGCTCATTAATGTTTTTAGCTGGTCTGGCCAATATTTGACTCCAAAATTCACAGCAGTGTGTTTGGTTTTTGATTGGTTTCGGGTAACTGGGGATGAATGATAAGAGCTAGTCTTGACTGCAAAGCTTAGACTTATGAAAGAATTGAAAAGGCATTACCTATTCAGTAAAATCAAACATGAAGAATAATATATTTTAACCAAAACCAAATTACTCTGGATTTAAGTCTTTCCCAAAATGTAATTTTTCTACATAATTAAGTTTAATATTATACAAATTCCTCAAATAGTTGATACCACCATTGCTGTCAACTCTCTGGAGTGCAATTGGTATTAGCCAAATTGGTAAAAGCTAACATTGGGTATTTCAATTAGTTTGCTATCAAAAAGCCCACTGGAGGAAGAAGAATAGTATATCACAATGATGTCCGCAAAGAACACATTTCTAACAGTGAAAGCTGACTTGGTGTTTCAACATTTCACTCTGAGGGTAATTTTAAGATGATCTTGAGAGATTAGCTTTAGTTATCGCATATATATCGAAACATAGTGCGAAATGTGTTGTCTGTGTTGATGACCAACACAATTCATGGACTGTGCTGGGTGTTGCCTTCAAGTCTCGCCACATTTCTGAAAATGGGAAAATAAGAAGTACAAGACTGGATTCTAGTGGACAACACAGTTGGTTCTACTGAAAAGGCCCAAGACCCAAGCTTTTCTTCAATGCTATTCTGTTAAGCCCCTAGAGGAGAAAATAACAGTATCTGAGCAGAGTAATTTGGACCAGTCAGCTACAAGTGAGCGGAGTGACAAACTGTCCTCTTAATATGCAAGTTGTGAAGATGCATTTCTGCTGGAGCTGTAAACTTAAATTCATGATAATGCAACTTTAAGAAGAAATGAATAAGGTTTTAACTAAAAAGCAATGATTACTAATTAACAACTGCTTCAGCAGGCTGAATATCAGAAAAGCTATATATTGTGCCTATTATCCCATGGGTATCCCTATTATTAACCATTACAG
The DNA here is from genome assembly GCF_030144855.1 of Hypanus sabinus. Classification (NCBI taxonomy): domain Eukaryota; kingdom Metazoa; phylum Chordata; class Chondrichthyes; order Myliobatiformes; family Dasyatidae; genus Hypanus; species Hypanus sabinus. Next base: position 38,139,156 of record NC_082716.1, on the reverse strand, counting down.
ATGATGCAGTGCTATTTTTACACTGAAAAAATAATGTTCATGCATTTTATTACCATCCTACCTGTCATCTTACCTTACCCAAGTGTGTCATAAATGATACTAAGTAAACTTTGCAGTATATTCACAAAGCTCATTAGCTTCTTAATGTTTGTAAATTTGTTCAGAGTCGAACTTTCATGGAGTCAACATCTTGTATTTGAACAAAAACTGCTTTTGGCCAGGTCAGCAGTTACTACTGTGATTTTAAAAAAATGTTATTACCATCAGCTTTTAATTCAGTTAATCATCTGAACCACTTTAAATGATACAGTCTTGAACATGTAGATAGGATTGATGGCAATCAAATAATGTTGCAAATAATCATAAATAGTAAATCATAGTGAATAGCCAGAGACTCTTTCCTATGATGGAAATGGCTAATATGAGGGTAATTTTAAGGTGATTGGAGGAAAGTATAGGGGGGATGTTAGAGGTAAGTTTTTTTTTTACTCAGAGCATGGTGACTGCATGGTATGCCCTGCCATGGGTGATGGTAGAATCAGATACATTAGGGGCATTTAGGAAGCTCTTAGATATCTACACGGATGGTAGAGAAATGGAGGGCTATGTAGGAGGGAAGAGTTAGGTAGCTGGGCTGAAGGCTTGTACTGTCCTGTAATGTTCTATGTGTTATAAGCATTCTGCAATTTGCTTGCCAGTTCAATTTCTTTCAGTACTGGAAGTAGATTAGGAATACTGTTCCCCTTTTAACTCACTGGTGTTAAGATTTCCTTTCTATTTCAAGAAGCATTTCTAGTAATAAATATTTTCATGTGTCTAGTTTGCCCAAACACACCGAGAAAGTGTGGCTCTGAATAAACAATTTACAAGCAATTAGAAAGCTAATGAGCTTTGTGAATATACTGCAAAGTTTACTTAGTATCATTTATTGCACAGTGGGTAAGGTATGATTACAGTAATAAAACGCATAAACATTCTTGCCAATTAGGGATGAGCAATGATGGAAGCACAAAAACACTGATTGTATCCGACAACAGATAAGATAAAGTATATGCTGAATGGCATAATCAGTAGTTTTATGATTGTCACACACATAGCAGTAAATAAATTATTATCTGGTCACTTGCACCAGTAAGAAGGCAGCTGAATGAATACAAATATAGTATAATGGCCTTAATTGGAGTTTCACTATACACAAGTGGAAAGTTTTATGTTGCACCCCTGATTTCAGTTGATGGAAAAGCTGTGGTGTAACAGGAAGTGGGCAACTCTTTGTAGAAATAGTCAAATTCTAACCACTTTTATAAGCACAATATTAATGTAGCTGGTTGAGTTGAGTTTCTGATCAGTGACGGTAGACTTGATGATAGTATTGCCATGGAATGGCAAGGGTTGGTGGTTTGCTTCTCCCTTGTTGGACATGATCATTGTCTGGCACTTTTGTAATTTAATTTGTATATTGCCTCTTACTACCTCTTGTTAGTCAGTCTTCGTTTATGTACAGTTTTTTCATACATTCTATTATATTTCTTCATTTTCCTATAAATGCCTGCGTAGAAAATAAACCTCAAGATAATATATGGTGACATGTATGTACTTTGATAATAAATTTACTTTTGACTTTGATGTCTAATAAGAGCATTGAGCACAAGAGTCGGAACATCATGTTACAGCTGCACAAGATGTTGGTGAGACTGTACCTAGGATACTGTATGCAGTTCTGTTCATGATGTGTTTAAGCTAAAGAATGTCACTAAGACTGGAGGACTTGAGTTATAAGGAGAGTCTAGATAGGTTAGGGTTGGGACTGGAGCGAAGGAGGTGAGGGGTCATGAGAGGCTTGGATAAGATAGATTGTCATAGTCCTTTTTTTTGCTAGGGTAGGGTGGCCTAAAACTAGAGTGTGTAGTTTTAAGGTGGGATAGGAATTATTTAAAGGGGATCTGAGAGGCAAACATTACACACAGTTGTTTCCACAAGAGCTGCCAGAGAAAGTTATTGAGGCGGCTACAATTATGACATTTAAAAGGCATTTGGATAGGTACTTGGGTAGGAAAAGTCTGGAGGGACATAGGGCAAATTGAACCAGCTTTGGAAGTCAATTTTGTCAGATTGGACAGGTTGGTCCAAAGGGCCCGTTTCCAAAATGTAAAACACTACAACTCTAACTCCAGGACTAATAATGGTTATTTAGTTTGAAACAGCATTTATTTGAGGTTCTGAATTCTTTAATTTGTAGCAGTGTGGAGAGAACTCATGTTGTACAGATATTGTCTAGTCAGTCCCATTTTACACCTTTTGTCTTTCTCATATTTGTCATCCTTGCCTCTTGTTGCTGCCCTTGGATTATTTTTCCCCCAATTTATTACTACTTTCCTACTCTACTATACCTTACACCTTTGAATTCCTCTTGAGTAAGTCCAGTTGTTTGTGTCTCGCTTGATATTTATCAAAGATCCTAGTCAGGCACCTGTGTTCTTATTGCAACTATTCCAAGAACGACTTGAGCTCCCTGTTGCCTGCCACTTTAATTCTCTGTCTTATTCACATTTTGATGTTTTCATCTCACCCTATTAGAGAGATTCCATTTTCTCCATTTTAGTACTGAAAACTAACTTGTTTTCTTTGTTAGTCCTGATGAAGAGTCTCGGCCCAAAATGTCGACATTGCTTCTCCCTATAGATGCTGCCTGGCCTGCTGCGTTCCACCAGCATTTTGTGTGTGTTGCTTGTTTTCTTTGTTTCCTTGTTTTGAATAAGGTTCTCGGTCCTGTAACATGAACTGTTTTACTTTTGTGATGCTGCTTACGGTGAAAGAAATAAACAGGTGCTTCCAAGAGTCCAAATATAATTCTCTTTGAGTATTTTCTGTGGGTACTTACCTAAAAATGATATGCGCACTTTGAGTAGAAAAGTTACTCTTAAATGTTTTAGCAATTAAGTTTAGAAGCTTATGGAGTGATTCAACAGTGAGATTCAACTGTGAAGGGATACAAAATTCTAAATAATGACCACATAAAGCAAGAGACTTTTAACTGTTCTTTTTTGTGGAGTTGCTTGCATCTGGAATTGTGTCATTTTTTTTTAAAGTAAAATCTTTTTTCGAAAGAAAATGAAACAAAATACTGAATGTGTGAGATTGAAGATGCATGTGGTATTTGCTTTGGTTGGCTTGTGAGATTGCTGTCTGCCTTACTGAGTATTTAAAGTAACTTTGGTTTTTAATTGTGGTTTAACATTTGTAACAGATGTGATATCTCCAGATATTAACATTCATATAGAGAATGCAAGTACTGAGGAAGTTGAAGATCACTGAGTGACAGGTATGTTGTGCACAAAAATGTCCTCTGAGCTCTGGGCTTGAAGTTGAGTGGAAGTGGTGTGGGGAATATTGGGAAGTTCGGGCAAACATGTGGTTAGGTTCTGCCAAGGGAACCCTGACCTAAAATGTTAAAACTTTTTCTCTTTCCACAGATGCTACCAAGCCTGCTGTATGTTTCTAGTATGGTGCTTTTATTTCAGATTTTCAGCGTCTGCAGTGAAATCCCTTTTTACAGAGTGCCTCTGGAGATGCGGCTTGTTAGCCCCTCGCTAACAATCACTGGATTCAGCGGTGAGAAAACCACCTTTCTCAAACTCCATATATTTAAAGTCAGTATGACTTGTGTCCCAACAAAACTGGAAAGTTGCGGTGTCTCGACCACCTGAACGCCGATCTGTGAGAATACTGGGTAAATACTTTCCCCCTGTGATTAGCCATCAGTAAGAAATAACAGATTGTATACTGCATACAATTATAAAGAAAGTATATTTACAAATGTCAGCTTTATCAAACAGTTAGTAGGAAAAAGGAAAAAAAAATAAAAGGGCCCTTTATGGTTAACCCAGTCCAAAAGCACACACGATCTTCCGAATGTTATTCAAATCCACCTCGAGCAAACAGGCCTCCTCATAGGAATATTGGTTCTTCCACCTTGAAGCCATGCACCTTGTGCAACAGGTACAGCATCCACAGCCACCTTCCCTCTTGTGTTCTCCCAGCTCCGGTCAGTTTCCATCACAAAAACCTCTCCACCCAGCACAGAACCTACTCCCGCTTTCACCATACTGATTGGCTGACACATACCTGTTGAACAACAGAGCCCCTTATCTTTAGCTCAAACCCAGACATGCTAAAAGCAGAACAGACCGCTCTTACAGAACTGTTAAATGAAATACCTACAGCATAGCAGTAAAAATCTTAACCAGGGCGTTGCGGCAGTTTTTGTGATTTTTATATTGAGTGGTTTGGTCCTTCAGCTGAGAGGGGTTTATCCTGACCAGTTAATGGATTGGGGAGGTCATTTGTCATTACTAAGGTGGATGTGGGAGTGGCAATGGCAGTTATATTGGCTGCACTGGCATTAAGATGAGAAAGATCAAAGGCAAAGAGGTGGCGTAATAGTAGAATTGCATGGAGTACAGGGATGGTGGATGATGATTAGTTTCTGCGAGCAGAGCTATCTATATACTTTTGTCATTTTTTTGGTTTTCTTGAGTGTGATTTAAATGAAATCATCTCATGCTTGCTTTTTGTCATTTTGGGTAGGAAGAACAATTCACAACTAAAAGTGCTGATTCAATTTAGTGACTGATTTGATATGACTCCAGAATGAAAAGCAATTGAATCCAATTTGGCATAACTCAATTTTATATCAATTGATGGTCAGCATGGAGTCAGTAGGTTGGACTTGTTTCTGTACAGTATCCCTCTATGAGTTGAGGACTTTGCCACTGAAGGAAGTCATAGCATTGCATTCCAGAACTTTTGTTACACTGAAAATCACGTGGCTTTTCAAATTGATGAGTATTTTAATTTAAAATTGAGTAGCTGCTAATTTTCATCAACCTTTAGTAATGTAATGGATTTTAGGGTCTTGCAATATGTAAAACAGCAACCTCATTCTCTCTAGTAAGTCTTCTCTCTTTATTGTATGGCTGCGTTGCTATCCAAAGTTGATTGATGGCTGCATCAATATGCAGGAGGCCTCACCATAACTTTAAGCAGTTTATTTGTACCTCAGTATTTAATGCTATTTTGATAAATCACTGAAATGCTACATTTTAGACGATAGACTAGAAGATTTTTTATTCTAGACAAAATATTCTGTTTTTATAACCAAGTTGGGTAGAGATTTGGGATGAATGGCAACAGTGGTGATCTTCCAGCTTTAAATGAATCCATCATTTTAAAAGTGGCAGAAGCATTGACATCAATTGTGTAAATACATCAATGAAGTAATTCATAAGTTGATTAAAGGATGAAGTAAATGCAATTTTTAGTGAATTGGTTAAAATTTTTAACTTGACAAGGGATTATTAAATATTTTATGAAGTTCCCTTATGATCTATGAATGTTTTGGTTACTTGTTTTAGAAGGTCCAGAAAGACAGAAATGTTGAAAAGATTTGTTGAGTATCTGTATCTACTGTTTGTCGACTTCATTGCCTAAACTTAAACTTAATTTGTATATGTTACTTACTGAACTTTATAAAATCACGCATTTTCTCACTTGTATAAGAAGAGTGAGCAGCTATTTAAGAGCAGCCACTTGGGCAAATTCGTGGGCTAAATTATTGTGTCATACTACTAGGTAGGTTTGCAATCCAGCCATAAGATGTAACCAAAATACTCTAAACAAATTCCTTTTATGTGATATTTTCAGGGAAACACAGATTTTACAGTTGTTGTTTCACTAGGGTTAGTCTTATCCTTTGGGTGTCAGACTCTTACAAGGATCTTCACCAATCAAAATTCCTAACAATCTGGAAATAATAGTGTGGTCAGTAATTTCATTAGACCAAGGTTGCAACTGTGGACACTTTGTTGAGCACCTCTGCTCCAGTCACCAAAAGTGGAACTTCCTGGTAGCCAAATTCTAATTCCCATTCCCGTTCCAATGTTTAGGTCCATGCATTAGCATGTGCCACAATGAGGCAACCCTCAGGGTGGAGCAGCAACAACTTGTATTCTGTCTGGGTAGCTTCTAACCTAATGGCACAAATATTGATTTCTCCTTCCAGCTGGACAACAATCCCGCAATTACAGTTCCAGAGAAATGGTATTGGACCCTGATGTGTGGAAATGTTTAATTTTTTTTTCTGTGTTTGCAACCTGAGAAGTACAATCCGTTTTGCTTTACAGTCACATCTTAAAGTTTAATAATAGTTAAGGTTAATAATGTGTGAATATACTTGGAATGAGTGTTATATATTTTTTCTAGATTGCTGAATGTTCTCACACAGGAGATAATAAAATATATTATTCAGTTTGTTTGGCAGGTAAGAGTTCAATTTCTTTGATCAGATGTTGTACACATCTTGCCTATACTATAAATTTCATTGCTTCTGTTACAGAACAAACTTGATAGCAAATCATGAAAATAAGATAGTACCCTGACACACTATTAAACAACAGTATGTAAAGTATACTATGAAATAACTGTACTTAAGACCAGCTTTTATTACAAAAGAATTTTACATGATAAGATTTGGTCAACATGTAGTTTCATGATGCCTGTTGTAGCAAAGGAATAATTAAATGAGTTAATTAGATTCAGTAATTTGACTGAAGATTAAGTTTGAACTAAGAATGTTATTTCTTTATTGATAACCAACAATCAAGAGAGAGAAAAACATCAACTGTTCAAATGCTTCAACTGTTTGCTGACATGTTATTCGATCCTTTTCTTTGCCCCATAAATTCCAAAAAGTTCACTTGAAATGAATTTTCCTCATCAATTTTCAAACATTTCTGTTATTTTAATGTAATAAATGCACTGTCATTGCAAGTCTCTCAACTTTCACCTCCACAAAAGAATAAGAACTTCTATTTTCCCTCTCTTACTACTTAAAAACAATTTATGTAACAAAGCAAAATAGAAATTCTGAAAAAATATGAGCAATAAAAGGCATTTTGAAACATTTTACTTTAAAGTGAATTCCTCTTAGATTTCTTAGATGATATATAAAGAAAAATGCAAGTATATAATGGAGAATATGGAGAATTTTCCATTCGTATAGTGAACACAATTATGAATGTTGCCACAAAAGATAAAAGAAAGGGCAAAGCATCATTCTCTCTATAGGTGAGTTTCTAACAGGACTGCAGAGACAGGGGTCATCTGCCACTTCCAGGGTGGATCCAGGAAATCTGCAGAAGATGGGGTAAAACCCTTCAGAAGTTTATTGCCTGGACACCTGTAAACCACAATTCTAAAGAAAAACTGGTTGAGATGTGATTAAAACTAATAATTTTCCTTTTGATATTTTAGGGTTATTGACAATTTAGAAAAATAAGCTTGTTTGTTAGGTGAAGGATAAGACTAAGCTTTCAAATAAAAATGGTATGTAATGCTATTCAGTGGCACAGTTGTACGCTTTATGAGGCAATGAATATCTTAGTGTGATACTAATGTAATGGATCATTCCTGTATAATGAAACTAGTCCTTGCTTCTGACAACAGGTTACATGCTATATATGATTAAATAACTTTTCCCACTATCTTCATGAGATTTCCAAAGCAGCAAGCCAAGTTTTTTTTTAGAGGTTAGATCCGGTTTGCTTGAATGTGAACCCCCTTCGTGCTAGTTCCTTCATTATGTTGGCAATATTCTTGCAGTCATCTGTTTGAGGAATAAAAAGTATAGATAGTTTCAGTTTTTGCAGTGTAAAGATAAAACAAGCACAGACTAGAACATTACAGAACAAATGAACCATGAAATCCTGAGTGAATTATTTGATCAGAATTAATTACATAATTGCCAACACTGCCTCCAGCTTGCAAGATGGCAGCAGAGGCACTTGCTGCTTCCTGAGCCAGTAACCATCTGTTGAGTGACAAACGGCTTTGGGCCGTGGGAAGGAGCAGAGTCTCATTCAGAGCAGGACTGGTGAAGAGCCTTGGTCCAATATGTCAGTTGTTAATTCCCTTCCCTTCAGACTGCCCGACCTGCTGAGTTCCTCCAGCATTTTGTGTATTGCTCAAGATTTCCAGCAGCTGGAGAATCTCTTGTGTCCTTGATGCTAATGTTTTGGGATGACGGTGGAGGATGTGGTGGGAAGAGAATTTAGTTTAATTTCTTTAATTTTACCCAAAGAACTATGTGTCACCAGGGGTGGGAAAGAAGTAAGGAGTTTATATTGATCAATCAACACTCGGCAGGTAATAAAATGAACCGTGCCTTCCTCTACCCTTTAATTAGATTCTTCTACTTGGTTTATCTTGAGATGGACACTGCCCAAAGCCAGAATCACATTTGGAGGGGAAAGACTGAAATGTTAATAAAGATTATGTTACCTTTCTTTTCCAACTAGATCCTTCCTAATTCACAAGTGTTACTTTCTTGAATTATTGTTCAACAGACAGTTTACTCTTTGCCTCAAGCTCCCTGCCTGACAATAATTTCTGTTGTTTTGTATTGATCTCCTCTAAAGTCGTAAATCCATTCATGGGCTGGCACCTTTGATGTACTAACTGGTGACATTTACCTGTTTTCAGTCTGGAAAGCAGCCAGATGGGTGCAACTACTCATTCAGCTGGAGACCTTCATTATGCTATCTGCTGGTTCCACTTTCTGTCACGGACAGTGAGAAATTTTACTGCCTTGCATCAACAGGTGACCTCCAGTGCAGTGATCCAAGTAGTATAATGGGAGGCTTGCAGCTGAATAAACCCCAGGTAAGGAGTGGGGTCCTCAGTTCAGTGTAGGAAATGGAAGGGTGAGAGGAGAAGAGAATGCACTGAAAGAGCTGTAGCCTGTGAAACCTGTTATTGACAAGGTAGCAATGCATGCAGCAGTTTTTGTTTAAATCATGAAGTCTTCAAAAAAGAGGGCACTACACTTACAGATTGGGGATAGATTACTTGATCACCCAATGTCTCTGAATAAAGTGAGTACCAATATTCTACCTCCCATCCCTACAGTAATGTAATACACACACATGTAGTACATTAAGGTCCACTTCTGCCTAATTCTTACATTAAAGATATCAAATACTTTTATTGTTCTCTACCCTATGCCACCACCAAATTGACCTGCCTTTTGTTTGTGGGATTAATTGTTCAGTAATAGCTTTTCAGGACTTTGCCTTTAGATCTATAGATTTAACATGCATACAAATATATATTTTGCATGAGCTAGACAGAAAAAAAGAGCACTGTCAACTTCCATAAAAGGGTGGACAGATTAATGATATTAACAAAATAGGAGCTGCCATTGAAAATTTGCTTAAACAAAACTCTATTCAAACCTCATTAAAAAAGGATTTGATTACACAGAGCTTCAGGATACGATCAAAATAAGTTATTGGGTTTAATACTGTAGAATAGCATTACGTGTATTAAGATTCATAACACAGGTTATAAAACATTTTGCTGTGTTCATAAACTGTGCAATGCTAGAATGCAGTGAGGAAATTTTTATCGCTATGTTCCTTAACACTGAGGGAAATTCATGGGGACCGCTTTGTCCAACACCTTCTGCGTAAAAAGGTGGGATATCCTGGCAGCGACCCCTTTTCAATTCCACTTCCCAATTCCATTCCAACATGGTCTTCAGCTTCCCTACTTCCAAAATGAGGCCGCGCTCGGATTGGAGGAGCAACACCTCATATTTCATCTGGAACTCCAGTATTCTTCTCCCACCACCACCCCCTCCCTGCTTTCTATTCCTCATTCTGCTCCCCCCAGCCTTTCTCCTCTCCTGCATATCATCTTAATCCAGTGCCCCTCCTATCCTTTTGTCCAAGGTCCTCTCCTATCAGATACCATTGTCTTTAGCTTTTACACCTTCCACCTATCATCTCCTAACTTATTTCATTCCCTCCTGCACACATGTACCTTCCCCTTAACCTGATTTCACCTACCACCTGCCAGCTTGTATTCCTCCTCTACCCTCCACCACCTTATTTGGGTTTCTTCCATCTCTTTTCTAGTCCTGATGAAGGGTCTTGGCCCATTCTTCATAGATGATGCCTGACTTGGCAATGTTCCTCCAGCATTTTGTGTGTGTTGCCCAAGTATAGGTTGTTGCCTCTTAAGATGAAAAGCAAGTTTTGGGGTGCAGTGTCTTTAATGATGGCATCATCAGCAAATGTATGACTGGCTCAGTGGAGGAAGAGACTAAATCTCTATTAATTAATGAGACTTTGTCACTGCACATTTTGTGATCAGCCATTACTGCTTGGTGGGAAGCTTGCTAAACCTTTTTTCATATACGTTCAGTGGCTACTTTATTAGGTATGGGGAGTACCTAATAAAGTGGCCACTAAGTTGTATCTCTGTATGTTTGTGGTCTTCTGCTGCTGTACCGCATCCACTTCAAGGTTCAACTTGAGCATTCAGAGATGCTCTTCTGCACACCCTTGTTGTAACACGAGGTTATTTGAGTTACTGTCACCTTCCTGTTAGCTTGAACCAATCTGGCCATCCTCCTTTGACCTCTCTCTCATTAACAAGACATTTTTGCTCATAGAACTGCTGTTCACTGTATTTTTATTTGTTTTTCATGCCATTCTCTGTACGCTCTGGAGCCTATTGTGCATGAAAATCTCAGGAGATCAGCAGTTTCTGAGATACTTGAAGTACCCCGTCTGGCACCAACAATCATTCCGCAGTCAAAGCCACTTAGATCGCATTTCTTCCCCAGACTGATGTTTCATCTGGACAACAACTCAACCTCTTTTTTCATGTCTGCATGCTTGTGTGTATTGAAATACAGCCACATGATTAGCTGATTAGATACTTGCATTAACAAGCAGGTGTACCTAAATAAAGTGGCCTTTAAGTGTATATTTAAACATTTCAACTGATTTGTGCTAGAGTGTGGGGAAAGGCCAACTGAATTAAGATTAATTAGTACTTTGTTTTTTTAATTTTATGGTTAAATACATGGACGGCTGGAACACAATGTTTAGCAGGTATGGAGGACAAGTTAATTCACCTTTCAAATCTGAAATGAATCTGCTGCACAAATGTCCAATGAAAAGATTTCTATTAACTGATGTCCAAGGATGTTAGCTTACAGACTAATTTCAATGTTAATGAGGCATTTAAAAAAAGATGCTTCTGGTGATTTACAATTGCATCGAGCCCTATTTTCAGTGCAAAGCTTCATCCAGCAATTGAAAAATACATAACAAAGCCTGTCCTCATCAACTCTGGTGCAGCGGTTAACGTCCAGCCTCAAAGCTTCGATGACCTGATCTCAGATGCTGTCTGTGCAGCACTTGTAGTACTCTCTCTGTGATCACATTAATTACTCCCTGATGCTCCATGATTCAAAAATGTGTTGGTAGGTTACTTGGCTGCTGTAAATGGCACCCACCCACCCCCCCTTAGTACAGGTGAATGGCAAAAAAATCAAAATGAGTTGATGAGCATGTGAGAGAGAATGGAGATAAAAGAAAATAAGATTAATGGAATTGGACCCCTAGATCTGGCACAGACTTAATGGGCTGAATGGTCTCCTTTAGCATTGTCACAATCATACAGCAATGATAATTTCCAAAACACCTCTGAACATGATAATTGAAAAATCTCTCTACAACCAGAAGCTCCACTCATGAACCCTGATGTGTTCCCTCATTTAACCATGTCAAAATAACCTTTTCATAGACAATAGATGCAGGAGTAGGCCATTTGGCCCTTCGAGCCAGCACCGCCATTCAATGTGATCATGGCTGATCATCCACAATCAGAACCCCGTTCCTGCCTGCTCATGTCCCTTGACTCCGCTATCTTTCCCCCCCTTATTTGCTTACCTTACCTCTACTTTAAGATCACTGATACAAATTTCCTCAAGTATAGCACAGGAACTCAGCAGGTCAGGCAGCATCTATGAAAATGAATAAACTTTTGATGTTTTGGGTTGAGACCCTTCATCGGGACTGGAAAGGAAAGGTGAAGACACCAGAGTAAATGGGAGGAGGAGAAGGAGGACCACTAGAAGCGATAGGTGAAGCCAGGTGGATGGGAAAGGTAAAGGGCTGGAGAAAGGGAAGGAGAGGCACCAAGGAGAGGTAATAGGCTGGTGAGGAAAGGAGGTAAGAGGCCGGAGTTGGGAAAAGAAGAAGAGAGAAGGAGGAGGGGAAAAGAAGACTTAATTTACTAATCAATTATGTGGTACCTTCTGGTAATCTGGAAAAATTACATCTGCCAGAACATCTATTTTTTTTGTTACTGCTGCAAAAAAAAAAAATTGGTCAAGCAAGGCTTGCTTCTGAAATTTATGTGAACTAAATGCAAAAGTACTGAATGCATGGGATCAATGGTGAATTGGTTGTTTGGATTCAGAACTGGCTTGTCCATAAAAGTCAGAGGGTAGTGGTTGAAGGGACTTATTCTATCTGGAGGTCTGTCGTTAGTGTTGTTCTATAGGTATCTAGTTCCTCTGCTATTTGTGATGCACATACGTGATCTGGATGAAAACATAGATAGGTGGGTTAGTAAGTTTGCAACTGATATGAAGATTGGTGGTGTTGTAGAAGACTGGCAAAGAATAGAGCGGGGTATAGATCATTTGCAGATATGGGCAGAATAATTGCAGATGGAATTAACATGACCAAAAGTGAAGTGTTGCACCTTGGTTGGTCAAGTGTAAAGAGACAGTACATTGTTAATGGCAAGACTCTTAACAATGCTGAGGAGAAGAGAGATCTTGGGGTCCAAGTTCATAGCTCCCTGAAAGTGGTTACATAGGTTTATTGAAGCTGAAGAAGGCATATGACATTCTTGCCTTTATTTGTCGAGAGACTGTTCAAATGACAGGGCTGTATGAAACTCTGGTTAGGGCTCATTTGCAGTACTGCATGCAGTTCTGGTTGCCTCATTATAGGACGAACGTCAAGGCTTTGGAGAGCGTCCATAAGTGGATTACCAGGACACTTCCTGAATTAGAGGGCATTTGCTATAGTGAGAGGTTGGACAAACTTGGGTTGTTTTCTCTGGAGCAGCTGAGGGGAGATCTGATATAATATTAGGAAAGGTATAAATAGAGTACACAGACAGTATCTTTTACTCAGGGGTCAGATGTCTAAAACAAGAGGTCATGCATTTAAGGTGAGAGAGGGTAATTTCAAAGGAGGTGTGAGGGGCATGCACAGAGTGATAACTGGGTTGGTGGTATCGGTAGATAACAATGGAAACTTTTAAGAGTTGTTTGATAGGCATATGAATATGAGGCAAATGGAGGGATATGGACATTGTGTAGACATAAGGGATTAGTGTAGTTGGCAATTTCATTCCTAATTTATTTGTTTCGGCCCAACATTGTGAGCTGAGGGGCCTGTTCCTGCGCTGTATTGTTCTACATTCTATGTTCTAGTCATATGGTGCTGTGCTGAATTCTGTGCTGCATCTGAAATTTGAGATTGGAACTGAATGACTTACAGATGTATATAATATCTTGTGTTTCAAAACAGCAAAATATATACAAAGGGAACATTCCAGGTTTTCCATTTTCAAACTTCAGTGTTCAAAATTAGATACAGTAGCTAAGAAGAGGAAAATACCGCCATGTAGATTCCTCCATTAAATGGCAATGCATGGCTAAAAAATGTAAATAAACACTACTTGCCATTGAACTTCTAGCTTGTTAAGGCAGCTTTGGCAGAACTGAAGAAAAACATAGAAACATAGAAAATAGGTACAGGAGTAGGTCATTTGGCCCTTCGAGCCTGCCCCGCCATTCAGTATGATCATGGCTGATCATCCAACTCGGAACCCTGTACCTGCTTTCTCTCCATACCCCCTGATCCCTTTAGCCACAAGGGCCATATCTAACTTCCTCTTAAATATAGCCAATGAACCGCCTCAACTGTTTCCTTTGGCAGAGAATTCCACAGATTCACCACTCTCTGTGTGAAGCAGTTTTTCCTCATCTCGGTTCTAAAAGGCTTCCCCTTTTTCCTTAAACTGTGACCCCTAGTTCTGGACTTCCCCGCACACCTTACAAGCTTATATTTATTTTAATTTTACTGTGCTTACCCAGTCCATTATTGCCATTGCTTCATTTCATCTAATAAACTTTTGAATCAATGAATCTTTTAGGAGCTACCCTTCCTGACTGGTTCATTGCCTATACCAAATTTGTAATTTATTCCATTTTAAAGAATGGATTTCTTCTGGTGAAAGATAATACTTCGGAGAGAAATGGAAAGCTAACAGTGGACATCAAAAAATTGTCTTGTTCTCAACTCAGCAAGCATTACTATTTAAATGCTTTCTACATTACAGTGAGGCAAATCTTTACTTTCAGGATTGGGTTTAATATCACCAGTATATGCCATGAAATTTGTTAACAGCAGCAGCACTACAATGCAATAAATGATGATACAGAATAAAATAAATAAGTAAATCAATTACAGTAATTATATATGTATATTAAATAGTTAAATTAAAAATAGTGCAAAATAATAAACAAGTGCGGTAGTGTTCAAGAGCTCGATGTCCATTTAGGAATCGAATGGCAGATGGGAAGAAGCTGTTCCTGAATCATTGAGTATGTGCCTTCAGGCTTCTATACTTCATTCATGACAGTAACAATGCAAAGAGGACACATTTTGGGTGATTGCCAACTCAACTAACCCCTTTATGCCTACACAATGTCCATATTCCTCCATCTTACTCACATTCTCGTGCCTATCAAAACAACTCTTAAGTCTCTGAGGTACCATTCCTTAGAGATGACTTGGATACTTCAGAGGCTAGTACCCATGAAGAGCTGACTAATTTTACAACTTTCTATAGCTTCTTTTGATCCTGTGCAGTGCCCACCCCCCCATACCAGACAGTGATACAGCCTGTCAGAATCCTCCCCACGGTACGTCAGTAGAAGTTTGAGTGTTTCAGGTGACAAACCAAATCTGCTCAAACTCCTAATGAAATACAGTCGCTGTCTTACCGCCTTTAGTGTTCTATCGATATGTTGAATCCTCAGAGATCTTGACACCCAGGAACTTGGAATTACTCAGTCTGTCCACTTCTGATTCCTCGATGAGGATTTTTTAAATGTCTTAACATCTATGGAGATTTTCTGTCTCTACTTCTTTAAGCCTTCAAAATTTGCTTAATTCAGTGTTTTTTTTTAAACCTCTACCTCTAAGCATAAAACAAAATCACTTTTACAGAGTGGACTCCTTTTGCTGAAATGGGAATATAAGTGTTCCTTTATCTATAGATACATTTGTTACATTATGTTCAATAACCCTTCCTTTACACAGCTGAAGAAATGACAACTACTGAAATTCTACCCTCAAAATGTTTTTTTTTGCAATTGATATCTTCATGTAAACAAAGTACTGTACTTAATTTAAACATCTATTAATTCTCCCTTAGACTGTTAAGAACTTCTCTATCACCTCTTGATTCCCGGTTAATGTCATAAAATACAACTGAATAACTAATTTTGGAAAATGCTGAGCAACTCTGAGATGTTATTAAAATGGATACTTGTGTTTCAATAAAGACATGGAAAAAATTAGTTTCATTGTTTAAACTGTTCAGTGAGGTAATCAGCACTGGCATAAAGTTTGAAGGCCAATTCCAAGATTGGCTCGCAGAGTAGTTGGAAAAGAAATATATTTGCAGATTGCTTAACAATTACAGCTTTGAATGTCATCCTTGGATAACATTTGCTTCATGTTCCTTATGTGGCAAATTATTAGAAGCAGCTGAGGTATCCAGTGTAGTATCAAAGGAAAAGGCATGGGGCTAAAAATTACATGTAGTGCTGTTAATTCCAGGACCATGCAATTGCCAGCACAACTTACGATAACAACTATTTACTGGCTGTGTCATGTCATTCCAAAAATTCAATCAGGCACCTTTTGGTGTAAATCATGTGTGTCCATGCATAAATGTTGTCATTGCCCATTCAACTCTGCTTCTGGAATGATGCCAGGCAAATTAATCAATGTAACCATAATAATTTCACAACAAAGTGCCAAACTAAATCACTCATGGTACTTAATGATCTTCCAGCTCACCCATCTATCTCCCCCTTCAAACCCAGACACCCATCCAGGCAATAAAACTGCAAGGTCCCTGACAGAGTTTTAGCTCAGCCACAGTGACCATATCAGAACATCATCCCTCAATCCCAATCAGTTCTATAACCTCCACCTTCTCTCTCCTCATATGCCCTTTTTCCACGACTTGCTGAGCTGACCCACACACTTTGATTTGAGAAATTGTGCCATATCAGATTAATAGTAGCTGAGTCCTTGTGAGTTCTGGAAGGGGTGGGCTTGTGACTGAAATGGCTGTGTGAAAACTGCATATTGAAAATGCATCAATACTGAAGGACTATCATTTCTAGAAGATCAAGGGAAGAAGGGTTTCCATCTCTAGTTTTAGTCATGAACTACTGGTCAAATGTTTGATAGTTGACATGGATGTGGTGAGTTAAAGGGTCTATTTCTGTCCTGCATGACTGAAGGCGCAGCAGCAGATGTTAAATCATCCACTTGTGTGTTGAATAGATTTCAGGTAGTGCCATCTGAGAAAGCTACAAAATGTACATGATGATATATTTTGATGTTATTTTTTTAAATCTAGGAAAACAAATACAGCAAAAATACTCTTTACGACCTAATTCTGGGTGGCTGCTTTGTACCCATTTGGAATTGCATTTTAAGACACCCTTTTACTCAAAACTGTTTAAGTTAATTAATAAATACTCTAATAGATCAAAGGATGTCAAGTGCTAGGTTAAAGCAAAGTTGTCCAGTTTAGAAGGAAGGAAACAATATTTAAAAACACTTAGAGATGTTTTTAGCAAAGCAACGTGAATTGGGGAATGAAAATAACCTCCTTTACATGAAAAGCAATTTATAAAACTGTAAAATCCCTGAACAATCCAATTGGAGAAAACCACAGAAATGTAAAAGGTACAAAATGAACATCATATCCAGAGAAAGAATAGCTTGATTACTATTTTCATTGGTTTCAGTCATTTATAAGATAAACAACTCATCAGAGATTGAAATAAAGTTTGGGTATCAAAGAGAACTATGTCAATATTCAGGTTCAGATTTATTATCATCTGACTGTACATATGCAACCAAACAAAACAATGTTCTTCCAGATGACAGTACACACACAAAACACATAAATACAGCAGAAACCAAAATATTACCATAAATAAGTTAATAAAATATAATTCAAAATGTATGCAGCACAGTATGCAGTAAACAGCATGCTGACCTAATGACGAGACCTCAGTGCATGAGGGAAGAAGCTGTTCCACAGTCTGGCAGTCCTAGTCCTGCACCTCCTGCCTGATGTTAGTGGCTCAAAGAGATTGTGGTATGGGTGGTGGGGATCCTCAAAAATACTTTGGGCCCTTCGATGACAACACTCCTAGTAAATGTTACAAATAGGGGGAGGGTGAACCCGCTGACAGGACACTCTCAATAGTGTTCCTGTAGAGGGTTGTTAGAATGGGGATTGGGAGCTGTGGGTCCAGGTTAGATTGTCTATTATGTGCACACCAAAGAACTCAGTGCTCTTCACTCTCTCCACAGCAGAGCTATTGATGTACAACGGAGAGTGGTCAACCTTCACCTTCCTGAGGTCTACAGTGAATCTCTTTCCTCTTGTCCACATTGAGACACAGGTTGTTGTTCTTGTAACATTTGACAATCCTCTCAACCTCATCTCTGTATGCCGATTCATTATTTTGCTGATGTAGAAAATCAGTGTAGAAAACCACTGTAGAATCATCGGCAAATCTGATGATGCAATTTGAGCTGAACCTGGCAGTGCAGTCGTGATTCAGCAGCATGAACAGCAATGGGCTGAGTACACAACCCTTGTGGGGGGGGGAGGGCTCAGAGTGATGGAGCTTGAGACTTTGCTGCCAACTTGGACTTACTGGGGTCTTTCTGTTAAGAATTTCAAGATTAAGTTCCAGAGAGAGGTGTTGAGTCCCAATGAGGATAATTTAACCACCAGCCTCAGAGGGGTGATCCTGTTAATCACTGAGCTGAAGTCAACGAATGGCATCCTGGTGTAGAGGCATCATTTTCTAGTTGGGACTGAGGCTATGGCATCATCAGTGCACCTGTTTGAGTGGCAAACTAGAAGGCGTCTAATGGCATTTTATATGATCGTTGAAGTCAGTGCCACTGCATGGTTAATGTTTAAGCTAGTTAGTGTTGCTCTCTTGGGCACTGGAATGATGGTGGTGGCCTTGAAGCCTGCAGGTACAGTGGACTGTTTCAAAGAGATGTTAAAGATGTCTGTTAAGACCTCTGCAACTTACCTTAGGAAATATTTTGCGCAGTTAACTAAACTGTGAATTTATTTGTTTTACTTATTGGTAACTAGTGTTGATTTCTTTTGTTACCTCCCATATTCTGTGTTCAATAATACAAATGTATACTGGGAGATCATGACAAACTGCAATCTAACTGAAATATCTTCAAAAATCATTGAGAAGCATGTTTATAACTTGGTATTCATACACCATGTTAATATAAAATTGCTACATTGGATATGGTCTGAAACAAATTTTAGAAATTGATATGCAGGCAATTTAATATGAGAATGTTAGTTTTTACATTTCAACGAACAAAAAAAACCACAATAAGAAGATGAAGATCAAAGGAAAATTAAAACCTAACATCAAAATTGAGAAGCTTTGCATGCTCACTAAAAATACGATCTGTATTTATAAATGGAAGTAACTCGGCTAAATGCTAAAATCAATTCTAATAATTTTGAATTAGTAAGAAAACTCATGCTTTAAAAGGCATTTTAATGTCTGGTGTAACAATAATCAGAACGGTACAAAGCAGCTTTAAGGAGCTGCAAATGCAGTGTGTAATTCTTTTCTTGATGAAGCAGAAAGAGAAGTGATTCTTCTCTTCCATTCAGGACAGTACAATTTTGCTGGGTTATGTTTTAGCGTGGAGGCCTGATGTCTCCATTTCATTATGGTGCAGTAATTTATCATGCTGTTACTGTAAGGGTGACTTTGCCCAGCTGTGTGTGGCAGACTATAGCAGTGCCACGCTGAAAAAATCAAAATGAATGGTATGGGGGAAGAGCTTTGCATCACTACTGATCTGAAGATGATAAAGACGCCCCGACATCCATCTCTTCACTGTAAATTCAGAGAGTATTTTATAATCAAGCCCCGGCAATAATAATGTGAAATTAGGTCTCTCTATCAAAGGGGAGGCCTTTTAATCATAGCTTAAAGGGTGCTGCACTGTTTATCATAATTGAACTGTATCTGAGCTAATTGTAGCCATATTTCAATGTCCTGATGCACAAGTGATGCTGTATGTTAGGCTTGTGTTTGATTGAACCAAGCCAAAGTTGAGACAACGAATGCCTTAGGTATAAAGTGGAAGTAGACATGTACTAA
This sequence comes from Hypanus sabinus, assembly GCF_030144855.1. Lineage (NCBI taxonomy): Eukaryota > Metazoa > Chordata > Chondrichthyes > Myliobatiformes > Dasyatidae > Hypanus > Hypanus sabinus. The sequence goes on along the minus strand of NC_082716.1, from coordinate 38,119,742 downwards.
GTGATATAGGGGCTTTCGATCTTTCCATTAGTGGCAAGGATTTCTTTCAGAATAATCTCGCTTCTTTTTAACCCTTGAGCAGAGAGTACTTTTCTTTAAATCTGTCTTACAGATAGCTCCCATTCAATGAGAAAGTTCTTGCAGCCAGTGCAGTTCAGGTGCATGGAACATATTACCATGATAGTGTTGAGTAATATTAATTCTTGAATTATGACATTTGGTACAGAAAGTGGATACAATTACTAGAAATTTTTCTATATGGAGCGTGAATTGTGAAAAAACAGATGTCAAACCCATCTGATTTTAAAGCTAAATTTTAACTCGAACCAAAAATCTCAGGAGGTGGTGCAGTGGAGCTCAGTGGCAGTTGGAGACTGTAATCATGTAAGAAAATGTAGAAGTAAAAAGGTAAACCAATAAACATTAACAATATGCCTCCAAATTGGTTCCTATGTGGAAATAGCTGGATGATAACAGTCAATTTTCAAGACTGGAAAATCTAAATGGGTGCTGTGGTCAGATTCAGACAGAAGCCCATGGACATAGTCCCTGGTAAGTTAACTATTCAATAGTGCAATAGTTAGTCATTCAGTATCTGATCCAGTTTCCTTCTACCCACCTTGACTCTATAATTTTAATACCCTTGGCAACTAAAAACTATTAATCAAAGTTTGAAATTTTCAATTCATTTTGGGATCTCATGGGACGATAATGTTTAAGGTATGGGATTAAGGATTAGATTAAAATTAATTGAGGTTGCTGGGACGATGTGGCTGGAAGGGCCTACTCAGCGCTGTATTGCTAAAAAAAATAAAAATAAATAAAATATATCCACACTGACTTGAATCAGTAACCCTCCTTAAAAGTTATAAAAAAAAATCTGACTTGACCTCTTGGACTTTGCTTTCAATGATATGTCAGAAACTATTCAGTAAGTGCACCTCAATGTTATTATCATGTACAGAAGAACTGATATTTCTGTATTTTAATTTTGAGCTTCATAGTATGCGTAATGCTCCTGTGCTATGGAAGGGGTTATATAATTATTATCTTGCGCTGTTGTGAGTTAAAATTCAACATAGTGCCATATCGCGTGAAACCAGTGCTGAAACTTGCCCATTTTTCGCTATCTATAACAAAAAAAGGACAATAAACACAATAACGTTGAACGTCTATAACGTGTTAAATGTGCCACATTAAATGGTGTTAACTACAATTTAAGCAACATATTGGAATTAAATTATCATACAGAATCATTAATGACAAAGTACTAGCAGCAATGCCAAATTTGGAAGGTGTACTAGCAAAATTGTAGGTGGTTTACATCATAAACAGGAACAACCATTACTGGCCTAAAAGAATCTCTGCAAAAAAGCTAGTAGGAAGTTTGGTTATCAAAATCTCAACTAAAGGATTGCATCAAGAAACATATAACATCTCCAAGGCTGGACAGAAGGAGCTGGGGAAAATTACAACACTCAATCTAGAAAGTGCCTCAAGGAATTCATTGTACCACAATGATCATCAGGAGATATGCAACTTAACTCAACATTTTTTCTGAACAGCACATGTGGAAAATTAGTTCCAGTATCAACAGTTGTCAGAATCAAATATAAGTTATAGACTTTAATTCATTTTGTGATCCATCTGAGCTAAGTGAACACATTGGAAGGGGTGAGGCCTATAAAAAGCAGCTAAGAAAAGGACTTGTACTCTTAAATGTGAAGGAAAACATTCTGCCATATGGAACAAGATGCAGTTGAAGGAGATTTACAGTCTAACAATTACAGAGAAACAATTGCCCTCTAGTTGATCTCAAAATCTATTAGCTCTTAATTCATCTAAGCATGTACCCATGTTCAACATTTAGACCTTGTGGTAGCCAATGATTCAATAAAGTTCATTGTTAACCAGGAAAGTACTGTCATTCCTATCCTAAATTAAGTGCAACTTGTAACCTTCCATGGCTGCAGCAGACTAATACTTATTAGATGGGATGGTAGAATATTTCTATTCTGAAATAACATCACATCCTTGACCAATGGCATGCAAAGTGAGTGAATGATGTTAAAAAATTTACATGTTCCACTTAAAAATAGTATTAGATTTTTATCCAATATCTAATGCCTGGTGAATGACAAGGAGTTAGATGAGGTTCACTCCAGCAGTTGCTAACCTGCTGAACCACAGTGGAATACGGAAACTTATTCCTAAAGAAAGATACAATTTTTCCTTTACCCATGTGCTTGTAAAAGTACCCATGTACTTTTAATTAGTAATGCACCTACGATAATTCCTACAGGTAAATTATTTACCAAAGCAATTTAAAATCAATCCTACATTAATCGTCACAGATTTTACAGAATGAAAAAAAAATTGTGTATTTGTAGAAGGTCTGGCAGTGACCATAAGTTTGTTGGCTAGAATCTGGTGCCTCAAAACATTGTTAAATGTAAAACCTGCAACAAACCAGATTCTACCAGTGTGTGAAATTGGCTGCATATGAGTATGCATGGGAGCAGTCCCAACTTACTGCAGCTGCAACCACTATACTGCCTAACAATCTGAGTTTGCCTTAAAGGCAGATTCCCCAAGACAGCTAGTTGGCAACACATATTTAGGCTACGTCCACACTAGAACAGATAATTTTGAAAACGCCGGTTTCGCGTAAAAACGATAGGCATCCACATTATGTGTTTTTAAAAATATCTCTGTCCACATTAAAACGGATATTTTGGTGAATCTCCTCCTACTGCACATGCGCAGGACACATCTACCGCAAACAAGCAACATGTTTGGTGTCGAATTTCGCCATGAAAGTGCATGTTTGTGCAGTTACAGACTAGAAAAACTTAAAAGACAGTCAACTGTTGGCTCTCATGCAGGAGGACTTAAAACTAAAATAAAATACTGGAGCAGATGGAGGCAACCGACAGGGAGTTCATGGACAGTATGACCCAGCTGACGACGAACATTGAAAAACTGACTAACTCTGTTGCATTAATAAAGCACTTTGTTAAATGTATAAAACATGTCTGCAAGCAGTATTATCTTGTATTTCCATACAATGTTACATTAGGCTGTTACATATCTATTGTCAGAGAAGTAATTGCATAAATAGGTAAACCACCTTCATACGAGCAAGGACAGAAAACCGGGCAAAGTGAATATACTTATTTATTCAGTAAGTTATGGGCCAAAGTATTTGTTGAGTACATTTCTAACTCTTCTGGCTTCAGTCTCGTTGCCATCTGTTCTGAAATTGTTAGGTTGCATTCAAGAAAACAATGAAATGGCGTGCTGCCATCACCATCTGTTCCAGCACGTCATGACAACGTTTTTAGATTTCTCCGGTTACCCCATCCACACTGCTCCAGCCAAGCAGCGTTTTCAAAATTACACACCCTGGAGAGCGTTTCTGAAAATCTCCGGTTTCGGTGGACGAAAACGCTGTTTTAGTGTGGACGAAGGGTAAAAATGAAGAGAAAAAGCTTTGGTTACGGATTTATCCGGTGTAGTGTGGACATGGCCTTAGACTTTCATGGAGGAAAGTGGAGACATGCAAATAGCATCAAGGATCTCAAAGCGAGACATTAATTAGATAGACCCTATCTACAGTAGAGAAGTGCCCGAAAAAAGTCATGCTAACACTGCTTACCATCAAGCTGACTTTCACAGTAGTATAGATACTACTTTTTGTAGTTCACATTCAGAGAGAGATATACGGTTTATGTACCTCCCATTCCCTGGCCCACTCCTTTCTCATGTATCACCTTACATATATACAGCTGTCAATCACAACTCTTTCTCCTCAATATCACACATAGATCAAACCATAATTGTCTAGTTCAGAAATCATATATTGAGGCAGAAACTGATGGGCATAGAAGGAAGGTTATCTGAACAGACGTGTGAATACCCAGCTACTGTGTCTCCGAAAGACAGTTCATAGCAGGTGTCTACCGGGATACCCATTAATGAGTTTCTCAATAGTTAATTTCTGCAAGAAACTTTCTTTGCCAATTTGAATGCAGTCTGAATACTTTAGGAGGCGTGTGAGCAGTCTCCAGTGTTGTTTTGGATTTTGACCTGCAGACTCAATTTACAATTCGTTCTCAGTATTATTTCTTTTACTTGCATAGTTTGTCTTCCTTTGCACATTGGTTGTTGTCAGTCTTTGTTTATGTATACTTTTTTTTCATAAATCCTATTGCATTCTTTATTTTCCTGTAAATGCCTGTAAGAAAATGTATCTCAAGGTAATATTATCATATACATTGATAATAAATTTACTTTGAACTTTGGATTGTTTGATGCCCTGCCAACCTATGCTGATTAATAGCATCTAAAGGTAGTATTGAATGGGCCACGTTCCTTGTTGTTCTGTGACAGCCAAACAACAATCACTATTTGGATTTGGGAGCTTCAATTCATGTACGAAGCCTTCAAACAAGTGTCAAATGATGACTTACATCATTAGGTGCACGTCTAGGAAAATATCATATTTGGTAGTGTGGATCTCAACCAGAAATGTCTGGTCCAATTGCATGATTGGCATATTCCACCCACAAATATTCAGTGATGTGACATACTCCAGGCTACAATGATTTTGGATCATGTAGCTCTGAAAAAGTCAGCACTATGCAATCTAATTTATATACAATAATCTGTCAATCTGTGAAACGTAACATATCTAAGAAGCTTATGTTTAAACCACTTGTCATCTGTGCAATTAGCAGAATAATGAACATGTGTTATTGCAAAAGCTGATACATGATCATTATGAATCATATTACTATGTCATGAGTTTTAAACTGTAAAACTTATAAACTAAAAATACATTTCAACAGTTAGCATTTCTATTCAGCTTCTTTGATGTAATTTTCTCCCAAACAGCAGAATTTGGACTAAAGAATGGCACATTTTAATAGAAATTATGTTCACCACCACCTGAACACTAGCTCACCAGAGATTGACCTTAGTCTAAAACTAGTTGAGTCCCCACAATGACTTCTTCACCTGTAAGAATTCCAGAGCTCAATTCTAGCTATTGTGGAGGCTCTGAAAAGTCTGATTCCTTTTGGATAAGTAAAATGCAAAAAAAAACTTTTGCATAATATGTCTTTTGATCCCTAATATAACTTTAAAATAGTTACATGCAGTTTTTCAGAATCTTAAAAATTATTATTCATCATGATTCAAGATTATTCAATGTCATTTCCAGTACACAAATGTAGAGAAAAATTAAATAATTGTTGCTTTGGATCTGATGCAGCACACAAAAGGTCACAATAAAGAATATAATAATAAAATAGAAACACAATAAATATAAACACATAAGACAGCATATATAAATAGATTAATTGTATTCCATAAAATGATGCTGGTCTGTATATAAGATGACTCTGACAGGGAATGATAAAGTAGTGGTGGTGGGATGGGCTAGTGGGTGGAGGTGTTGATCAGCCTTAGGGAAAGTAACTGTTTTTGAGTCTGCTTGTCCTAGCGAGGGTACTATGAGCAGGTTGGGGGTGGCCTTTTTCTGGCGCCTTTGCATATATATGTCCTTAATGGTGGGTGGGCTGGTGCTGATGACCACCTTTTGGAGATCCTTCTTGTTCGCATGCAGTGAAGCAGTATGTTAGGATACTCTCTACTGCACATCTGTAAAAGGTTTAGAGTACTGATATGTATACTGCAGCTCCCTTCAGCTTTCTCAAACAGTAGAGGCATTGGTGAGCTTTCCTGATTGGGTAGAACGTGTTCTGGGACCATGAGAGGTTGTGCAACATGTGTACTCCTAGGAGTCTGAAACCATTTCCACTACCATGTCGCCAATATAAAGAAGGGTGTGAGTGTGAGTGGGGTGGTGGATTAGCTTTGATTAAAAATGCTTTTTTAAGAACACAGAATACAACGGGGCAGTATAGGCCCTTCGGGCCATGATGTAATCTAGTCCCTCCTTTCTACATACCACTCCAGTTTTACATCATCGAACTTACAGTGCTCTGGGCGGATGCAGTAGAGGTCTACGAGCTCAAGAAGCTGAGGTATGCTGAGCTTGCAGCCGATGTGCAGCAACATGGCTGGAAAGCAAGGGTGCGACTGGTCGAAGCAGGCTGCAGAGGATTTGTAGCCACATCAACATTAAGGCTACTCTGGGAGTTGGGAGTGCGAGGGAAGACAGACCGACAAGCAATCAAAGACCTCTCCAGAGCTGCTGAAAAGGGTCGTCAGTGGCTCTGGATGAAGAGAAAGGATTCCATCGGACCCCCAACTGAGTGAATGGCATCTAGGGGGTGAGCCCGGGACGCTGGGATTCACTGCTGAACCCTCTGGAGGTGTCGTGGGCCTATCAGTGAAACACTGAAGAAGGAAGGCACCCACTTGATAACCCAGAAGATGCCACCACTCACTTGGCTACCCCGCAGAGTCTAGGCAGCATGTCTCAAAAGTGCAAATAAGGGTTATTAACATATAGTCCTACATAACATATCTCATCCATGTGCTTATTTAAGGATTTCTTAAATGTCCCTAGTGTAGCTCTCTTTATCACCACTCCTGGAAGAGAGTTCCACACACCCACCACTCTATGTTAAAAAAAACTTACTTCTGACATATATTTTCCCCCAATCATTTAAAAATTATGCCCCCTTGTATTAGCCATTTCCATCCTGTAAAAAAGTCTCTGGTTGTCCAGTTGAGCTATGTCTCCTGTTATCTTGTACATATCTATCTATTGGCAGATAGAGTTCAAGCCAGACAAGTGTGAGGTGGTACATTTTGGTAGGCAAATATGATGACAGAATATAGTAATAATAGTAAGACTCTTGGCAGTGTGGAGGATCAGAGAGATCTTGGGGTTTAGAACACTCAAAGCTGCTGTGCAGGTTAACTCTGTGGTTAAGAAGACTGACAGTGATTTGGTCTTCATCAACCATGGGATTGAGTTTAGGAGCCAAGAGGTAATGTTACAGCTCTATAGGACCCTGGTCAGACCCCACTTGGACTACTGTGCTCACTTCTGGTCAACCCACTACAGGAAGGATGAGGAAACTATAGAAAGGGTGCAGAGGAGATTTACAAGGATGTTGTCTGAACTGGGCAGCATGTCTTACATTGATCATGTGGAAGTCAGAGGCTTTTTCCCAGGGCTAAAATGGCTAACACGAGAGGGCATAGTTTAAGGTGCTTAGAAGTTAGATACAGAGGAGAGGTCAGGGGTAAGTTTTTTACGCAGAGAGTGGTGAGTGCGTGGAATGGGCTGCTGGTGATGGTTGTGGAGACAGATACGATAGGGTCTTTTAAAAGACTTCTTATGGGTACATGGAGCTTAGAAAAATAGAGGGCAATGGGTAACCCTAGGTAATTTATAAATTAAGTACATGTTTGGCACAGCGTTGTGGGCTGAAGGGCCTGTATTGTCCTGTAGATTTTCTATGTTTCTATGTTTGTATCAACTCACCTCTCATCCTCCTTCATTACAAAGTTACAAACCTTACTTCACTCAACCTCATGTCTCATTAGACAAGCTCTCTAATCCAGGCAGCAACCAGGTAAATCTTCTGCACCTTCTCTAAAGCTTCCATATCCTTCCTATAATAAGGCAATCAGAACAGGACACAGCATTTCAAGTGTGGTCTAAGTAGGGTGTCATAGGTTTGCAACATTACCTTGTGGCTCTTGAATTCAATCCCCCAACTAATCAAAACCAACTCATCATACACCACCTTAAAAACCCTGAGGAATCTATAGGCATGGACCCCAAGATCCCTTGAATCTTCCACTCTGCTAAGAATCCTGCTCTTAACCTTGTATTTTGCATTCAAATTGGACCTTCCAAAGTGAATTCTGGGTTGAACTCCATCTGCCACTTCTCAGCCCAGCTCTATATCCCATCACTGTCTCATTGAACCTACACTTCTACACTATCAACAATAACCACGAGCCATGATTCAAACCAAACTTTCTACTGTTCTTAATGTGTAAATTACTATCCCGAAATACAGAAATTCTTTACAAAAATGCTTGTTTCTAAAAAAAAAGTGGATCTTCAAGCACTATTTGAATGTCTTGATTCAAGAAAGATTTTGCATCCTGCTATAAGGCAACAAATTTAATGCAAATTCACTTTGCATTATTTAGGTGAAAGGGCAGTTAGTGTTGAGGAAGCAGGGAGTCTGCAGAAGGAGTTAGACAGATTATGAGAATGGGCAAAGAAGTGGCAATGGAATATAGTGTAAGGAAGTATGTGGACATGCACTTTGGTAGAAGAAATAAAGGCATAAACTATTTTCTAAACAGGGAGAAAATTCAGAAGCTAGAGGTGCAAAGGAGCTCAATTTTGCAGGGTTCCCTAGAGGTTAATTTACAGTCTGAGTCTGTGGTGAGGAAGGCAAATGCAACATTAACTTTCATTTCAAAAGGACTAGAATAAAAAAGCAAGGATGTAATGCTGACATTTTACAAGGCATTGGTCAAACTGCACTTATATTGTGAGCAGTTTTGTTTCCTTTATCTATGAAAAGAAGAGCTGGCATTGGAGAGAGGCCAGAGGAAGTCCACAAGAATGATTCTGGGAATGAAAGGGTTAACTTATGAAGAGCGTCTGGTGGCTCTGGGCCTATACATGTTGGAGTTTAGCAAAATGAGGGAAGATCTCATTGAAATCTATTGAATATTGAAAGGTGTAGATAGAGAGGATGTGGACAGGATGCTTCCTTGTGGGTGAGTCTAGGACCAGAGGGCACAGCCTCATAATTGAGGGCCGTCTGTTTAGAGTGGAGATGAGGAGTAATTTCTTCAGCCAGCAGGTGGTGAATCTGTGGAATTCATTGCTATAGATAGCTGTGAAGTCCAAATCATTGGGATATTGAAAGCAAAGGCTGATAGGTTCTTGAATAGTAAGGTTATGGTGAGAAGGTAGGAGAATGGGATTAAGAAGGATCTGATGGAATGGCAGAGGAGAGTTGATAGGCCAAATGGCTTAGTTTGGCTTCTATATCTTTTGGTCTCATACCCTCAAATCTAGGTAGCACCATGGTAAACCTCTTCCGCATTCTCTTCACATCCTTCCTAAAACAGGGTGACCAGAACTACATATAATACTTTAAGTCTGGTCAGATTTAAAGTTTTATATAGCTGAAATATGACTTCCTTTCTCTCAAACTCAATACTACTACCAATGATGGTAAGTCCCACCCCCCCACCAAGTGCAATACCTCACACTTGTCCAGATTAAACTTCACCTGCCACTTCTCTGTTCATATCTGCAAATGTTCTATCTGTCGCTGTATCACTTGATAGTCCTTTACACTGTCCAAACTTGGAATCATCTGCAAACTTGATCATTTTCATCTAAATAATTGATACACATCACAAGGCAACACTTGCGGAAGACTACTGGTCACGTACCTTCTGCCAGAATAACAGTCTTCTTTGTTTTAATAGGACAAGCTAGTCCAGAATTGATGGCTTTGTTGCAATAGAAACAGAACAAACTAAAGTACAGGAGAAACTTAACAACCCTTGTAGCATCTGATGGGAGATCTAATGGTTGACCTTTCATCAGAAGTGTAACAGAAACATGGTTGTTTGTGTGGGGTGCTCTTGGAGTAAACCTGCTCTGAGTTCTTGCCAGTGAAACACTGGAACTAGTCACAGGGATGCAATGTCACACCATACCCAAGTTGACTGCTTTTTGTAATTTCTCCTTTCAATGTCCCAGTAAAATCAACAACCAAGGCAGCTTTCAAGATAAATGCTGTGCCAGTAAAATTACAGAACAGTATTACCAAATAAATCGGTACATTGGTGCACTGTCTGTCCAAATGGTACCATCGTGAGAAGAAAAATATAAAGGACTACATCTCACATGGTTCCAGGTTGTTCTTAATTCAGCATTTGGTATAACATCTTGGAGAAAGATACAGCAACGTGAAGGTCAAATGATCTGAAAATGGGTGTGTGTGTGTGTGTGTCTGTGGGGGAACTGATGGGAAATGATGTGGCACCATGCCTTGGGAAGAAAAAGAATTTTCTCATGTCAGTCAGGTGTACAATTATTCACAGCTCCCTGTCAGTAATCAAAACCTCCATTAAACTGCAGCAGCAGTCATTGTTTAAAAAGAACTGATTTAATGACATTATTATAAAATGGATTGCTCTGAATGATTCTCTAATGGAAACACCATATCACATTGGAAGGAAAACCTGTTATTGTAACTTGCTGTTTATTATCACCTTGGGAAGTATCATCAAGAGTAAAGGAGTTCAATACTGCTGCGTTCTGTTGAAAAATTCCTTGAAGACTGCATGAGAAGTATTCTGTACTCATTATACTTGCACATTAAATCTGTATAAGCAACATTAATTTTTCAAAGACTGCTATTAGTGTAACTGAAGATATTTTATTATGAATTAACACATAGAAGCATCTCTTTATGACAGTTTTAGAGTCAGCGCTTCAAGTGTAAAAGTCTACTACAGCTCTCCATCAAAAGGTCAGTTTCCTAACCATATCAATGGGCTCTGTGCACTATGGGAAAATCTTGTTCTGGCTACTCAAAAGCTGCTCTTCACATTACACTAAAGAACGAGGGAGGGAATAGATTATCAGGCACTTATCAATTGAGTGTTTCTAGTGTCACTAAAGAAAAATGATCGTGCATTTCTATAGCACCTTTCTGAACCCTAAGATATGCCAAAGCTCTTAGAGTCAATGAAGTTTAATCACTGCTCTAATTCAGGAAATTTGACAGCCAATTAGTGCACAACAAGCACCTGGTAAGAGTAATGTGACTGTGTCCAGATAATCTGCTGATGCTGGTTGAAAGGTAAATGTTCACAAGGGCACAGGGAGAAACTTCCTAATCTTCTTCAAAATGGCTGTTTTAATTCATCTTTCAGCATATGAGCACTGTTGGCAAGGCCAGCATTTATTACCCTTGAGAAGAGGATGATCAGCTGCTTTCCAGACCTGCTATAGTCCTTCTGTGAAGGTGTAGTGCTGTTGGGTGGAGCTCCAGCAGTTAGATTCAATTACAATGAGGTGACATTAGATATATCACATTCCAGTAATTTTCAGTTTAATATATCATTGAAAAGCAATACCTCTGGAGAAAAAGAGGGGCTGCAAGAAATTAGCATTAATAAAAGAAAATGAATGGGATTGAAAGCCAATAAGTCTCCAGGACCTGAACATTTGTATCTGAAGACTTTGACAGCAGTGACAATGGGAAAGAGTGGGCACACTAGTTAAGATCTTACAAAATTCTGTAAGAACACAGAACAGAACAGCACCATGAACAGGCTCTCCAGCCCCCAGTGTTGTTCCAAAGTAATTATATCAGTAATCAAATGAAAATAAATAATGATAAATAATCTCTTCTGCCATTGCTGCATCTTTGAGAAGAGGATTATTGGCTGTCTTCCTGACATGCTGTATCCTTTTATGTAGGTACAGTGCTGCTGGATGAAGCTCGAGCATTTAGATTCAATAACAATGATGAGTCATCAGATAAATCACATTCCAGTAGGTTTCCTGCACATTCATGTGCCTACCTAACAGCCTCATGAGTGCTTCTGTCATACTTGCCTCCACCCCAGGCAGCATAGTCTAGGCATCCACCAGTCTCTGTGTAGAAATAAACTACATCTCTTTTGAATGTAAGGGGTTCTGGTTATGTTCCCTAACTATTCTCCCACTGAGAGATCAGTCAGTTGGCCAGACATCACCCAGCATCAGGTCTATTATGGCCCCTACACCCACACCACCAGGTTCAGAAACAGTTATTACCCCTCAACCATCAGGCTCTTGAACAAGTGGGGATAACTTCATGCAACTTCACTCTCCCCATCACTAAACTGTTCCCATAACCTATGGATTCACTTTCAAGCATTGTTCATTTCATGTTCTCAATATTTATTGTTTATTTATTTACTATTCTTTCTTTTGTATTTGCAATTTGTTGTCTTTTGATAGTCTGTCTTGTTGGGTGTAGTCTTTCATTGATTCTATTATGTTTCTTGGATTTCTGAGTATGTCTACAATAAAGTAAATCTCAGGGTTATATATGGTGTTGTCTGTACTTTGATAATAAATTTACTTTGAACTTTGAATGTATTGATTTAAGCCCCTCACTATCTGGGATATGTCCTCTTCTCATTACTACCATTGGGGAGGAGGTACAGGAGCTTGCACTCAAACAGCTTCTTCCCATTGCCATCAGATTTCTGAACTATTCTTCTTTTGCTTGATTTATTTTTTGTTATATCTTATAGTAATTTTTATGTTTTGTATTGTGTTGCTGCCAAAAAACAACAAATTTCATGATTTATGTATGTCAGCAATAATAACGTTGTTTTTGATTCTGATTCTGAAACCTTTCTGGATATATCTAACAAATGCTGACCTGAATAAACCTCTTGTACTAAGGAGATCCCACTCTATATTAGGGAAATTGAAGTTAACCACTACAATGACTGTTTGTTTACACACCTTCACTAATCTGCCTGTGTGTACATTCCTTAGTGGCTATTGGGGGAGTCTGTAGTATAATCCCATCAAACTGATTGCACTTTTCTTATGTTCTACCCATATAGGGTCAGTGGATGAATTCTCCATTATATTCCCTCTGAGTGCAGCTGTAATACCCAAACCCATGCCCCTTTTACCTCATTTTCTATCTTTTGAAGACCCTGGAACATTAAGCACGTATTCCTGTCCTGCTCAGCCAAGTTTCTCAATAACATTTACCTTTCTCTCAATTCCTACACTTTCCGAGTTGGTTCTCTAGTTCCAATTCCCCTTCCAAACTAGTTCCAGAAATTTTCCCACAAATTTAGAGGTAAGAAATATTATGCTAATATTTAAGAAAGGAGGGAGACAGAAAAGGCAAAAACTCCAGACTAGCTAGTTCACATCAGCAGCAGGGAAAATGTTTGAACCTATGAAGGAATTGGGTACAGCACATTTAGAAAGTAATAACTGCATTTTCTGTCCATTGAGAAAATAGTCAACACTTTCATTTTTTTCTACCAAAGCGCATGAGCATACACTTCCCAACACTGCACTCCATCTGCCATTTCTTTGCTCATTCTCCTAATCTGTATAAATCTTTCTGTAAACTTTCTACTTCCTCAAAACTACCTGTCCCTCCACCTATCTTCGTATTGTCTGCAAACTTTGTAACAAAGCCATCAATTCCGTTACCCAAAACATTGACCTATAACGTAAAAAGAATTGGTCCCAACACAGACCCCTGTAGAGCACCACTAGTCACCGGCAACCAGCCAGAAAAGGCTCCTTTTATTTCCACTCTTTGCCTCCTGCCAATCAGCCATTGTTTTATCCATACTAGAATCTTTCCTGTAATAGCATAGGCTTTTAGCCTGTTAAGCAGCCTCATGTGTGGCACCTTGTCAAAGGGCTTCTGAAAATCCAAATATGCAACATCAAGCCATTCTTCTTTGTCTATCCTGTTTGTTATTTCTTCAAAGAATTCCAACAAATTTGTCAGGCATTGTTTTTCCTTAAGGAAACCATGCTGACTATGGCCTATGTTATCATGTCCTCCAAGTACCTTGAGACCTCATTCTTAATAATTAACTCCAACACTTTCCTAATCACTGAAGTCAGATTAACTGGCCTATAGTTTCCTTTCTTCTGTCTCTCTCCCTTCTTGAAGAGTGAAGTGACATTTGCAATTTTCCAGTCTTCTGGAACCATTCCAGAATCAAGTGATTCTTGAAAGATCAATACTAATGTCTCTATAATCCCTTCAGCCACCTCTTTCAGAACTCTGGGGTGTACACCATCTGGTTCAGGTGACATATCTATCTTCAGACCTTTCATTTTCCAAGAAACATATTAGTTATGGTAATTTTACACACTTCATGCCCTGACACCTGGAACTTCCACCATATGGCTTGTGTCTTCCACGGTGAAGATTGATGCAAAATACATATTCAGTTCATCCAGCATTTCATTGTCCCCCATTACTACTTCTCCAACATCATTTTCCAGCAGTCTGATATCCACGCTTGCCTCTCTTTTACACTTTATGTATCTGAAGAAACTTTTGGTATCCTCTTGAATATTATTGGCTAGCTTACTTTTGTATTCCATCTTTACCTTCTTAAGGACTTTTTAAATTGTCTTCTGTTGGTTTTTAAAAGCTTCCCAATTCTCTAACTTCCCACTGATTTTGGCTCTATTATTTGCCCTCTCTTTGGCTTTTATGTTGACTTTGACTTCTCTTGTTAACCATAGTTGTGTCATCATTCCTTTAGAATACCTCTTCCTCTTTGGAATGCATCCTATCTTATGTCATATGTAATCTCTGGCTTGTGCTACGCGTCAGTGAGGGTAAAAATAGTGTGATTTGGCAGACCTGGCTGAGGAACTGGTGCAGAGGCCAGGGGTTCAGAATTCTGGTTCATTGGGATCTCACTGGGGAAGGTATGACCTGTACAAATGGGATGGATTACAGCTTTACCCAAGGAGGACCAATATTATGAGCAGGTTTGCTAGCAAAGTTATTTGGCAGGGGGATGGTAACTAGAGTGAGGTAACTGAGGATGGGGCAGTTACTATACAACTAGATGCAGTGTGCAGTGAAACTGTCAGGAAGGATAAGCAGATGAAAGCGAAAAATCATAGTCAGTGTAACATGGGGTAAAAGTAGAAAATGGTGACGATTACAGGCCTCGGGGTGTTATATTGATTATCTTGTAGTGCAGTTAGAGATTGCTGGGTGTGGCATTGTGGGCACCACTGAGTCATGGCTGGAAGATTAGTTTGGAGCTTAACATTCAAGGATACACACTACATCAAAAGGACAGGCAAGGTAGGCAGAGGGGGTGTCGGTAAAAAGTAGAATTCAAATCCTTAGAAAGAGGTGACACAGCAGTGAAAGATGCAGAAACCTTGGGAGTAGAATTAAGAAACTGCAAGGCTAAAAAGACCCTGATGGAAGTTAAATACAGACCTCCAAACAGTTACCAGGATGTGGGCTACAAATTACAATAAGAGATAGAATACACATGTCAAAAGGTCAAAGTTACGATAGTCATGGGGATTTCTAGAATGCCTAGGAGATGCTTTTTAGAACAGTTTATGGCTGAACCCACTAGGGGAACTGCTATTCTGGATTGGGTGTGAAATCACTGGGTGATTTGATTAGGGAGTTTAAGGTAAAGGAACCCTTAGGAGACACTGATCATAATATGAGAGAATTCATCCTGCAGTTTCAGAGGGATAAGATAATGTTAGATGTATCAGTATTACAATGGAGTAAAGGAGATTATAGAGGCACGAGAGAGGAGCTGGCTGAAGTTGTTTGAAAGGGGACACTAACAGAGATGACAGCAGAACAGCAAAGGCTGGGGTGTCTGGGACAAATTCAGAAGGTGCATGATAGATACATCCAAAGAATAAGTATTCTAAAGGCAGGATGACACAACTGTGGCTGACAAGGGAAGTCAAAGCCAGTATAAAAACAAAAGAGAAAGCATATAATTGAGCAAAAACTAGTGGCAAGTTAGAGGATTGGGAAGATTTTTAAAACCAACAGAAGATCTCAAAAGCCATGAGGAGGGTAAAGATGAAATATGAAGGTAAGCTAGCAAATTATATAGAGGAGCATACAAAAAGTTTTTTCAGATATATAAAGAATAAGAGAGGCAAGAGTAGATATTGGACACCTGGAAAATGACACTGGAGAGGTAGTAATGGGAGAACAAGAAAATGGCCAACTAACTAAATAAGCATTTTGCATCGGTCTTCACTGTGTAAGACACCAGCAGTATTTTGGAAGTTTGAGAGTATCTGGGAGAAGGTGCTTGGAAAGCTGAAAAGTCTGAAGGTAGGTAAGACACCTGGACCAGATGGTGCACACCCCAGGGTTCTGACAGAGGTGGCTGAAGAGATTATGGAGGCATTAGAAATGATCTTTCAAAAATCACTAGATTCTGGCATGGTTCTAGAGGACTGGAGAATTGTAAATGTCACTGCACCTTTAAGAAGGGAGGGAGGCAAAAGAAAAGAAATTATAGGCCAGTTAGGCCGACTTCAGTGGTTGGGAAGAAGTTGGAGTCGATTGTTAAGGATGAGGCCTCAGGGTACTTGGAGATGCATGATGAAATAAGCTAAAACCAGCATGATTCCCTTAAGGGGAAAATCTTGCCTAATCTGTTGGAATTCTTTGAGGAAATAACAAGCAGGATAGACAAAGGAGAATTAATGGATGCTGTGTACTTGGATTTTCAGAAGACATTTGACAAGGTGCCACACATGAGACTGCTTAACAAGATAAGAATCCATGATATTGCAGTAAAGATACGAGCATGGATAAGAGCATTGGCTGATTGGCTGGAGGCAAAAAGCAAGAATAAAAGTTTATTCTGGTTTGCTGCCAATGACTAATAATAGTCCATAGAGGTCAGTGTTGGGACTGTTTCTTTATACACATATGTCAATAATTTAGGTAACAGAATTGATGGGTTTGTGGCCAAGATAGCGTATGATACGAAGATAGGTGGAGGGTTAAGGTGTTGAGGAAGCAGGAAGGCTGCAGAAGGACTAAGGCAGATTCAAAGAATGGGTAAATAAGTGGCAGATAGGATACAATGTCGGGAAATGCATGGTCATGCACTTTGGTAGATTATTTTCTAAATGGGCAGAAAATTGAAAAATCCAAGGTGAAAAGGGGCTTGGGAATCCTCATGCAGAATTCCTTAAAGGTTAACTTACAGGTTAAGTCAGCAGTGAGGAAGGCAAATGCAATGTTAGAATTCACTTCATGAGGGTTACAATATGAAAGTAAAGATGTAATGATAAGGCACTGGTGAGGCCTCACTTGGAGTATAGTGAGCAGTTTGGGGCCTCTTATCCAAGAAAGGATATACTGACATTGGAGAGGGTTCAGAGGAGGTTCACAAGAATGATTCCGGGAATGATAGGATTTTCAAATGTGGAGCGTTTGATGGCTCCTGGCCTGTACTTGCTGGAATTTAGAAGAGATGAAGAGAAATTTCTTCAGCCAGAAGATGGTGAATCTGTGGAATTTGTTGCCACGGGTGGCAGTGGAGGCAGGTCATTGGGTGTATTTAAAGCGGAGGTTGATAAGTTCTTGATTAGTTGGGAAGTGAAAGGTTATGGCGAGAAGGCAGAATGGGGTTGAGAGGGAAAATGGATCAGCCATGATAGCCAAAATAGGTGGAGTTCCTATTTCTTATAGTCTTATAGTGTACATACTTCGATAATAAATTTGATCTTTGAACATCGAATGGTTTGGATGAGGAGACCAAGTGCAATATATTTAAGTTTGTTGATCATATTAAATTGGAGGCAATTTTGTGAGGAAGATGTGGGGAAGCTTCAAGGGGATGTGCTCAGGCTAACTCAAATGGACATGACAAAGTGGAATGTAATGCAACCAAATGTGAGATTACCCACTTTGGTAAGATAGATATCCAAAGGACAAAGTACTCCTAGAATAGCCATATGAAAAGTGTTGCTGTTTAGAGGGGTCTGGAAGTTAATATGCAAGTAAATTGAATAATTAGGAAAAAAAGGCAGTTGGCTTTTCATGCAGAAGAGAACAAGAGTGAACTGTTTATCACTCTGGAGGGACTGTACATGGAATATAATACATAGGTCTGGTCACTCTATGAAAGGAAGGATATACTTAAAATTGAGGAACTGTGACAAAGATTCATTAGGTTGATTCCTAGGATGGGGGCAGGGCTGTGGTTTGCCCTGTGAGCAGAGATTAAGCAGACTGGCCTGTATTCTCTCTAGAGTTGAGAAGATTGAGAGGAGATTTCATTGAAGCATACAAAATTCTTCACAGGGCCTGACAAGGTAGATGCAGGGGCAATATTTCCCCTGACTGATAGATTTTTCAATGCTAAGAGATATGGGATTGTGCAATGAAAGTGGGATTGAGGTAAAAGATTTCTGGCTTGACTGGATGGCAGAGCAAGTGTGAAGGATGAAATAACTTACTACTGCTTCCATTTCTACTGTTTTTATGTGATACTATTAAAATATCAGAAAGCCACTTGTGCTCAAATCTCTGGATGGAGAATGGAATCCAAAAAATCTGACTCCTAAATATGAATTTTAAAAAAACAAAAAAAAACCTTGAATTTACAACTTTTACAACTTCAGGATGTCCCAAAGAACCTTACAATCGATAAAATACATCTGACATATAGTAGTGTTAGAATGCACTGCTATTAACTAAGCCATGAATGACATTTGGGAGGGAGAAACAACTTCATTCATAACTTTGGAATCAAGAAGTCAAAAGAGTTCGTTTCGCCTATTCTGACTATGCAGTTCTATTTCTTCTACTGGAAAAATTTATTTGGGTACTTACCCTGTACTGCAGATGTAAATATGTATGGACATGGGCAGAACTAGTGGAGGACAGTCTTTAGTCTCTTCCAACACCTTTTCACAGATGAGGTGCACTGAAGAAAGATGATTGGCTGACTATTTGCAAAGGTTCCAACTGGCTAAAATGCTGTGGTTATGGTGACAACAGCAGCCTCACTAAAAAATTGTTTTTATGTATCTTCTATACAACGGTATTAGCTGCGTTTTGGGGATAGATAGCCGCTTTGCATTTTAAGCTGTAACAGTTCTATGTAGGGTGAATAACAGAGGGAGGGGGAAATATGCATTAAATTCTAATGTGATTTTAGATAATTGTAGACTAATTCTGCTGTTAAGCTCTCCAGTCATGCATACCTTTGCACTGTCACCTGTTTAGAATTATGATGTAATAAAACACGCCTTTGCAGCTCATCTTAAAACATATTAAACCCTGCGCAACAGTGACAGCTTAGTAATGATAATATTGTAAAGGTTTATCATAGGTACTATGTCTGGTACTAAGCATCACCGGCTCATGGATGGGTCTGGTTTAATGTAGTGTGTCACAAGGTGTCCTTCAAGTGCAGTCTAACTCATATCACCAAATGAGTGTCTCCTGTGGCACCAGGTGATAAAAAATTTCATTCTCACATGTTTAATTTGGGCTTCATGGGACTGCTATTACACTCAAATTACAGTTGCAAACTCATGTCAACAAATTAATTTCCCTTGTGACCATTAATAGTTTTTAATATGAGCTAACCTTTAAAAACTGTCTCTGGCTGGACACTAATAGTATATTTATATTGGATCAAGGAGTTTTATGCCTGTATGATTTTGAGGGTGTTGCAAGCTGGGAGCTCCAAGTTCTACTACGTCTATAAAGCTCTCAAAAGGAGATAAAACACAGGGCTGTAAATACCTTCCCAAATGTGTGCATATTGCTGTTCTTGCCATTGCTTGAATGTTAGAGTACATGTTTAATATTAGATAGATTAGTTGGTCATCCATAAGATATTTTTGAAAAACCTATTTTCACTAGGAGTATAAGGAAATCACAATTTCACATAGAAATTATCGAGGACCCTGGATGGTGAGGAGGGAGAAAGGGACTGTTGATCTCTGGATTGCCCTGGTTCACTCTTTCATTGCCACTCCTGTCCTTCCACCTCTTCCCTACCAGTCAACAAGAGAATCAAACATAAGTCTCCAAGTAAAGCAGGAATTCACATGTTCTTCTTTCAATGCAATAGGTTTGCCATTCATAATGTGGTCTTCTTAACATTGGGGAAATGAAAAAAATAATTACTACGATTCAGAATAAGTGTTCAATCCAAAAGCATGACTGTGAATTTAAGAGTAATCTGTTAGTTTAATTCTGCCTTTTAGTTTGGAATCTGCATAATGAGAAACAGTAGAGGGAAGGGAAAGCTCTGCTGTAAAGAATGTTGCAACAATCTATTTATTTATTTCAAGATCTAGCACGGAACAGGGTCTTTTGGCCCTTCAAATGGTGCTGCTCAGCAAATCACCAAGTTAACTCTAGCCTAATCATGGGCAATTTACAATGACCAGTTTACCTACTAACCAGCACCTGGAAAGGAATGTACAAGCTTGCTTATTGAACTCTGGACTCCAACGCCCTGAGCTGTAATAACATTGTGCTAACTGCTGTGCTACTGTGGCACCCCCTGTACCTTTAGAATAACACTGCTGTTGATCACTCAAGTCTTGCATATAGAAGCAACGACCACTGGAACATTTTGCCTTGCTGTAAAATGTACTCTGTAGGTTATCTTGAAACAGATTTACAACGTGTAATTTTGCAATTGTATCTTATACGGCATTCTTATGTTTCATGTGCCATCAAAATAACACTCTAAGTGATGAGGGAGATTGAAACATCGAGGTAAATGCAGAAAGTGAGTGCTGGGTGCATTTTGATCGTTCTGCTGTCAGAGAGGGGAGACTGCCTTTTGATCACTGGGGGATCACTGCTATCGGAAAGGACAGACAGTGTTTTGATTGCTGGTGGGATCACTCTGCTACAGAGACGGGAGACTGCCTTTAGATTGTTTTGATCACTGGGGGATCGGTCTGCTATCAGAGAGGGGAGAGGATGCCGCTGTGCCTGGAGAATGTCACCCAGGTTTACTGCGTTTTGGACTATCGACTTTCTTTTCAGTCTTACAGTTATTTTAGATTCTGGGTTTTTTTCACTCAATCTTTCTCCTATTTTGTGTGCGGGGGAGGGGGATTTGGGGATCAACAAGCCTGTTCAGTTTTTTTTGTATGGGGAGGAGGAATGTGCGGTTTTGATGGTCATGCTGCTTTTCTTTCTAGTTTTGTGGCTACCTGGAGAAAAAGAATTTCAGAGTTGTATACTTTGATAATAAATGAACCTTTGAACCTTTGAAAATAATACAATGGCAAATGTAACCTACATGTATTATTTCTGTACGCCAAATAGTGCATCCTTTCCCACGATCCCAGACCCAGACTCAATTTCATGTGATAGAAACGTATCATCACATCCTACAGCATGTCCTGTATGATGGCCTTAAGGGGAGATTTGGGTTAGTGGAGAAGAAAGGTCAACATGGTTGCACAGGATGAAGTATGAATAGAGGTTACTATACATGTATTCGTTTTAATTAAAAAAATCTTTCCCATGTGGGCTTTGGATGCATCTAACTTTATTTTTAAAAAGACAATTCCAAAGCTGGTACAGTCAGGAGACGGTACACCACCTCCAGCCTACTTGCCAAGTGGCTTTACTATGACTGAGAGGCAGAGGTCCATTCCATCTACACCCATGCCATTAGGAGTCTTATTAATTTAATTGTACACTTTAGAAATAATTGAAATATTGTGCGACCAGTTTTGAGACTAATAACATTTCAGGGTATCCAATGCAACAACTCATTAAAGTGTTCTAGCATTTAGTTGTTTCATTAGATCATAGACTAATCACATGTAAATTGAACTCAAAAATCTGATATGAACAAGCTATATGTATGGATGGAGTCTCTGCGGGTTAAACCATTCTGACTATTGCCCTCCGAAGGTACTTAAATACCCTAAAATTATGGAAAGAATTAACCTCCTTTTTTATCTTGGCAAAGTTTAAATGGTTAAATGATTGGAGCACAGACAGTAGGTTTAAAAGAAGTAAAACCATTCACCTAACTGTTGGATATGCACTGCAGTGATATGTCATTGGTATAACAGCTTAATGTTGAGCTTAACATATATTTCTGATCAAAGTTTACATTTCTGTTCTGACCAAAGTATTTCATCAAATTAGTTATCAATTGTTCCTTGGATCTCAGATAGGTTTTATTAATATACAATTTGTTATTTGTGAAATTATATATTTATTTATTCATTAACAACAGTAAATTTGTTTTGCGATGCCACAAATATTTACACCCACAAAATGCATTTTATTACTAAACGTCAAAACATCACTGGTTACTACAAATACTGAGAGTTTTAAAGTGCATTTTATAATCTTAAAGTTGCTTTGCAGCATGCAAATGTTGTAACTATCTGAATCTTCCTGGAAACTCAACAGAAAAGAATTGACTTGAAGCTTCTGAAATTTCTGCAATGTGCTCTGTTATTTACATTGCTGAATACAAATTATTAAATAATTTAACCTTCTAGTGCAAACACTGATATTGAAATATCAGGAGTCAGCTGTATTTCTGTAGATGCTTCAGATTCTATCATTAACACTCATTGTCATACAAAGTATACGTGAAACTGATTGGTTCATTTGAGATGCTACATTATGTACAACGTGCAAATTTCAGAATGAAAAACTGTTTACAAATGATGTTCAGCATTTGAAGGATCAACTGAAGAGTTAAGCAATAAGATGATACAAGGGAAGAAAGTGAGTAAAGCCTGTATTGCCTTTTCCATTGAGATTTGCAAAAAACAAATACAATTTCAGTTTGAATTATTGTTGCATATTGAAGACTAGTATGTCTACAATCACTACAAACATGTGGGTGCCATACAAACAAAATGGACAATTTTTGATAGCTATTGTAACCTGAAATAAATTAAAATTAAAATCCAAATAAAAAATGTAAAGGATTGAAATACCATTTACTACTACACCAAATGAACCCTCTGTGGTATTTGAATTATTACCTAGATAGCCTGAGAAATAAAAATACAATTTTGAGATTTTACTTCATTTAAAAACTGCATAAATTTCCGATAACTGTAAAAAAACTTTAAGAAAGGTGAAATGCCTTAAAAGCAGTCCCAAAGTGAAATGAAGTTAGTTAAATTTTGAATGTGATAGTATTATACTAGAGTGACTAAAGCCAACTGGGAGAATAAGTAATTTCAGTAAGTTATAGCTCCTGGACAAGGTGACGTCCTCAGCAGCTCAGCATGATTTTGAGCAGTCATCCCAAATGCTTGGTCCAGTCAAATGATGGGTTCATATCCACCATTACCTCCCAGAATACTCCATCAGCAGAATGCCCTGCAGCCGTCAGGGGTCAGGGGAGAGATCATCCGTTACTAAAACTGGCAAGTCCAATCCCCTAGACCCGACAGGACACACATCTACTGACAGAAGATTTGATTTGTATTACTTCATTCCTGTAACGTGCTTCTATCTTCATTCTAGCTAATTCTGTTATAGACTATATAGATAAATACAAGTCTATATAACAACGTCTAGATAAATTATTGGCAGTCAGGGGAGCCAGATAACAGGCTGTGTAACATAATGGAGCTAAGACTGCGTGATGGGCTAATAAATTCTGCTAAAGATTGGTCTACAATAGTAGTTTATCTAGCGCCACAGACAGGTTAACCCTCCGAGGCCTATTGAAGATACAACGCCCAATCAACATGCCAAAATTCTGCAATTAGAAGCAGCATTTCCTGTAACTATACACATAAGTAGGAGTTTTTCAGATTATTACATAAAAGAAGGCTGGATTTTGCAAGAATTATAACATCTAATAAGAATTTAATCATTGTATGTTTAGAGAAATAATGTTAGGTGCCTACATATTTCAACAACTAATTCAACCTATGAGAATATTAGTATGTGAATATTTAAGCAAATTACATGACACAAACTTAAAACTACTGGAATTTGAATTTCTTGTATAGTTTTGGCATAACTGTATCAATCATATTTCCTGCATCTAAGGTGTGTATGTAAAAGCTTGTACTTCCTATTTACATATTTTGCCTAATTGCAGTTGCTTACATTTGATATTCACTTCTCATTTTTAGGGTTATGCCTGCCAGGGAACTCTGCTATCAACCTTGCCAAAAATTACATGGGTAAAGAAGTTAGCTCCACACAAGCAAGCCATTTGCAGTAAGAGTACACTTGTAGCTATAAGCTTCACAATCTTCATCCTAACATCCCATGCAGTGAAGGCAATATGGCTTGCCTGGATAAGGAGACAGAGGACCTAGAGGTGTGCAACCTATTCATAGTTACAGAACCATATAACATGGAAACAGGCCATTCAGCCCATCATGTATACACCAACCATCATGTATCTATTTATGTAGATCCATTTTCCAGCACAACAGTGTCTTGTTGATTCAAGTACTCATCCAGATGATCTTAAAACGTTCCAATACTTAGCTGCCTCCAGCACCTTCTCAGACAAAATGTTCGAGATTGTAATCGCCACTCTGGGTGAAAGAAATTCTTCATCATGTTCTCCATGAACATGGGCCCTATGCCCTTGGCCACCTTTGCAATGGGGAGAAGTTTCTTACTATCTGCCTTTTCCAGTGCAGAGGAGATTCAAAGGTGCACGTTCTAGAATAATACAATACGGAAACAGACCCTTTGCCGCAATTCTTCCATGATGCCCATGTAGGCTTATTTTATTTAGCTGGCATGTCTAAAACAAAACTCTGCACTAGTATTCTGGTACCCAGGCAATGACCAAAATGGTGGTTAAGGGGCTGCCACGGGAACAGGAATTTTGAGAGGTTAAACAGGCTGCTGCTAGTGGAATGGGTTAAAAGTAATCATCAAGCAGAATCTGTCCAAAAATTAATAATAAATATTCTCCAGCTTGATTTTTTCCAAAATTGATTTCTCTTACTGTACAAATATACAACTTCGATTTTATTTAAACCATTCATAACATTTAGTTATAAATTCATAAATTACCATATTCACACCACATACTTTATAATGTTAAACAATCCAAAGTATATCTAATTATTCTAGTTATTTTATAAAATTCAAGTTAACACCAGCAGCTGGCTTTCCCTCTCCCCTTCAACACCATAGTCATTATACAACAATTTGGTTTGAGTCACATCAACTTCATGAGCCAGTGCTAAATAAAATTTTCCGATTAAAACATGCCCCTTGCCCTTCATTGTGCCAAAAATGGAAAGTGGTTTTTGTGCGGGGCAGGTGGGTTAGGAAGGTAAAAGGATGACATTTCAAAGTGCATCAATTGCTGGTAAAACCCCAACATAATATTTCATTGAAAATTCCAGTACAAGATTATTCCTGCTAATTACTTTGTTGAAAAAAATCTTTACAATTTCATTAGTATTTCCAGTCCTTAATGCGTACACATTTATTCCAATAAGAAACTAACTAAAAACTAGTTTAGTTGACTTCTTGATGTTGAAAATATTTCTTGTCTGTAACTAAATCACACTCGTGTGAAGCAGAGGCGCATTTTCAGTTAAATATATATGCAATGTTAGAGCTGTAAAACTGAACAAATTCCCTTTTTAGTCACCGACCATCATCATGAAACACACCCAGATTAGGTTTTCATGGCTAAATGTAGAATACAGATGCTGCTCTGCCCCACAGTGAGTTTAGCAGCAATCTCAAAAGAGCATTTCTACTGAAAAGCGACATTTTCCAGTACCAATCTATCTACATGATGGTTTCTGAGAGGAATTTTCAATTCAGTAACATTTAATATTAAATTGGGAGTAATCTTTGCTTTGCAACAACTGGTAAGATGCTATTTAATCATTACAAGGCTGGATTTTAACCAAAGGTAAAAAATCCTACCCTTTACCCACAGTATCACCCAAATCACTACTTAGAATGCCTGCAGACAGTAAGGCTATATTGCAAGACTCAAGAATACTTAGATGCTCTATTTCAATTCTAGCATTGACATTATTGGAAATAAAATATATAAGAAGGAGCAAAAATGCATGTTGAAGTTGTATGTTCAGGTTAGTTATCCAGACCAACCAAGTATATTGAATTGGCTGCCCGATGATATGCAAGAATTGGCAACACGGCTCAGGAACAGCATTTCCCACATACTCAGTTCAGCAAGTCCACAATGCTGCACATGTTCAATAAATTGCCATGTCTTAAATACCTTTTATGAATGTAGTTCAACATAGTTCATTGTTTGGTGGAATGAAAAAAGCTAATTTATTGACACGTGTCAAAGAACAAAGGACATCTCCTAGAAGTTACACAAAACACTGGTGCAGTTCTTGCACCACACTACAAAGACTGGAATAGGAGAGATAATCATGGGTATGTCAGATAACAAAGGATCATTAAGAAGCAGAATGGTTAATAAATGGAACTTTTTATAATGTAGGACTAAAGTTATGGGAAATAGTTATATTTGAAAAATTGCCAATTTGATGTAATTGCCAATTCTATCAAAATAACACCTATTGACATAAATATACAAAATACTGAACGTCTGAGTTCTTCACACAAGGGTGTCAAGTACCAGATAAAAACTCACCTTTGAAAGAAATGGGATATCTTTTGGCTGGCATGGTTAATGGTTTACATCAGAGATTAAAGGGTGTAGGTTAGTGAGTTTAAAGACTGGATCAATAAGGAGATAATCTTTTCTGGTCCTGTACAATCCTTTTTCTTTAAGGATATAAGAGGAAGTAGCCCAAGATGGGAGGGCATTAGAGTGGTACTTTAGGAAATAGCCTGTGGAGCAGAAAAAAGACCAATGATCTATAGTGAAAATTTAAAACAAAAACTGCCACTACTGGAAATCCAAAACAGAAACAGAAAATGGAAATAATAATGTGATCACCTATTTTTCATCAGTAGGAAGACAGAGTTGTCACTTCAGGCTGAAGACCGAAACGCCCAATGGTAATGAACTACGTCTTCCACCTGAAATGTTAATTATGTTTCTCTTACATTATGTTTAGGCTAACTCATTGGAAATTTCCAGTACTTTCTAGTTTTGTATTAGATTTTAAGTATTCAGCCAGCTTTTTGCTATTTGCAAAAATCTGCACAAAGTTTACAAATATTAGTCCATGTGAACTACATTCTCCCAATTTAGAGCGATTAGCCAGAGGAAACAAAATTCTGCAGATGTTTACACAAAATTCTATAGATGCTGAACATCTGAAACAAAACCAGAAAATGTAGGACTCAGTAGATAAGATAGGAATCTCTGGAAGCTCACTAACTTTTCATCCCTTGTTCTTGTCTTCCTGCCATTTTACAAACAGCAGCTGTCTCCTAACAAGGTAAATTATGGCCTTCAAGGCTCAATAATGAATGCAACATTATGAGGATATCCAGTTCCATAACCGTTTCTTCTGGTAATTCCAGGTAATTATTCTGTATTCACACTTCCTCTCAGCTTATACAGTGGACTAATACCATTTAGGTATTTCGTCCTGCTTATCCTTCAATCTAAGAAAAGTTACTTTTTCCACTCTACTCCCCCTTTTCTCTGGATGCCACAGCCAAGAATGCTCACCAGCACCTGAGCTTCCTCAGAAAGTTTGCACGTCCACTTCGGCCCTCACCAATTTTTATCCATGTCTCCCAGCTTAGTATAGCAGCTGCTCTGCATGTGACTGCAAGAAATTGCAGAGAAGAGGATGTAGCTCAGTACATCATAAAAACCAACCTCCCCTCCATGTCCACTTCTCGCTGCCTTGGTAAAGCAGCCAGCATAATCAGACCCCACTCATCCAAGATATTCTCTCTTCTCTCCTCTCCCATTCGGCTGAAGATGCAATTCAAAGCATGTTGCTCAAGGACAGCTTCCACCCTGCGTAAAGCTACTAGGTTTCCTAGTCTGATTAGATGGGCTCTTGATCTCACAATCTACCTCATTACAACCTTGCGCCTTACTGTTATCTGCACAGCACTTTATTATGCACGGTATTATTATTTTCACTAGTACTACTTCAATGCACCATTGTTATGAATTAATATGCAAGATTAGTTTACACTGTTCTTAAATGTTTACATGACAGCAGAGCTTTTCTAAATAAACAGTTTAACTTTACTTTAAATCCCATCTCCTTTTACGCAGTGCAACAGAGAGGAGAGCTTACTCAATTTTACAAGTCAGAAATTTCTAGACAGATTACCATTCACTAGCCCATACTGAGCAAGAGAATAGGTGAATGAAGCTGATTTCTGATTTTTCCCCCTTCTACTATGTCAAAGATTGGCTTGTGGGATAGTCAATTACACAGTTATCATTTTTAGGCTAACAATGAAATCCTAAAAATCATCCAAATGCTAAATACATCATATGACACAGATGAGCACATTTAAAGATGGTATGGATGCAATTGCTTGAGTGAAGCCCTCACTTTGCCTCTAGAAATGACCATGGATCTGTAAGAGATTTTTATCTTCAACATCCCCTTCTGGTAAAACAAAAATTTGCTCTTTCATTGAAATTTTGAACCTTTTAAAATGAATAGCTTCTCCAAACCTGCAAAGAATCCAAAAATATTCAATCTCAACACAAGTTAATGCATCGTATATTTGCCTCAGGTTATGATAAACTTCTTTTAGATTTAGAAGAACATTCGGTGGGCTATCAAATGATCCAAATGGCAATTATACCAGATTAAACTATTATTTAAGAATACAATCATCTTGAAAATGGAAAGTAGTTCATCCTCATTTAATCTTACAGTGCTTTTTCAAGATTACTGCAAGGTTAAGACAGGGTGCAAGGACCAGGAATATTCATTTTTGAACTGTCATGTGAAAATTCATAACTCCATTATAATATCCTGAATGCTATTTATGGAAACTGGGAATCACTGCAAGTTTTTTGCAGAAACTAATAATGCAGCATGATATTTTTATTGATGGGTACATAATTTTCCCGAAGTTTACAAGATCCTCTATAACTGCAGACTTTAATTTCTGCAGTTTATATGTATAACCATTCAGATTTACATTGAACTCAGTCAAAAGAATTCCAAAAATTAATTAACTGAAAACTAATTGCAGATTATGTGAATTAATAAAATTTGATGGGCAACAATTTGAATCATACAATTCCTCTATGATTATAATGTAACTGGTAGATAATTGCTGTACATCAGGTTTAGCAACAGAAAAACTCTAAAAATTCACAGCGGAAGACCACACTTAGCCCATTGGTGGTAACAAGTGCAAGTTTACATTGGATGAGGAAAATACTGGTGACTTTGATTCTATAGTTGTCCTCATTCGTGGTCTGCATCTTCTTTGAACCACTGCAATCCAAATGCTTCTCAGATGGTGTTGGGCAGGGAATCATTCGATGAAGAAGATGAAACAGAAATACATGCCCATGTTAGGATAATAAAGTATAGTTTTCCCATGATCTCATTGTTTCTACCCTTTCAGATGTTAAAGCTGTGGAGTTGAGAGATGCAATCAGACTAAGGTATTTGTTATGGAAAGTTGATTCAGAAGATAAAGATGCAAGGGATCTAGTGTGAGTTGCAAGTTTAGATTCGGAACTGGCCCATAGACGATAGAGAATTGAGGTGGAAGGCTGTTATTCTGGCTAGTTTTTGGCTTCAGAACCTCCTTATGCAACTGGATCCTTAAGTTCCTCACATTCAGACCCCAGTCAATTCAGATTAGCAACAACATAGAACTTAGAAATTTACAGCACATTACAGGCTCTTCAGTTCACAATGTTGTGCCGACCATGTAACCTACTCTAAAGACTGCCTAGGATTTCCCTAGCTCATAGACCTCTATCTTTTTAAGCTCCATGTACCTAAGAGGCTCTTAAAAGACCCTATCGTATCCACTCCTACCACCACCACCACTGGCAGTGCATTCCATGCACCCACCACTCTCTGTATCCCCTCGGTATCCATTTCAAGCACCTTATAACTATGCCCCCTCGTGTTAGCCACTTAAGCCCTGGGAAAAAGCCTTTGGCTATCCACATGATCAATGCCTCTCATCATCTTATACACCTCTATCATGTCACCTCTCATCCTCCATTGCTCCAAGGAGAAAAGGCCAAGTAAGCTCAACCTATTCTTATAAGGTACACCGCCCAATCTAGGCAACATCCTTGTAAATATCCTCCGCACACTCTATACAGTATCCACAAACATCTCCCAATCTCCATCAGCACAGGTGCACCACAAGGCTGTATGCTTAGCCGTCAACTCTACTCGATTTATTTATTTATTGAGATACAGCCTGGAGTAGGACCTTCTGGCCCTTTAAGCCGAGCTGTCCGATTTAATCCTAGCCTAACCATGCGGCAATGTACAATGACTAACTAACCTCCCAACCCATACACCTGTAGTCTGTGGGAGGAAACTGGAAGATCCAGAGGAAATCCATCTGGTCACCGGGAGAACATACAGACAGCGACGGGACTTTAGGTTAAGATAAAGACTTATACTTTCTACTTATATGACTGTGAGGCTAAGCACAACTTCAATTCCAAAATTAAATTTACTTATGACACCACTTTCTTTGGACAAATCAGCATATAGGAGGGAGAATGAAAATCTGGCTAAATGATGCCACAACACCAACCTCTCATTCAATGTCAGCAAGACCAAGGAGCTGATTATTGTCTTCGAAAGGAGGAAAGTGGTGGTCCATGGGTGAGTTCCCATCGGGTGATCAAAAGTAGAGAGGGTCAGCAACTTTAATTTTCTCAGTGTTATCATATCAGAGGATCTGTCCTTGATCTAGCACATGTGCCATTGCGAATAAATGATGGCAGTGCCTCTACTTTCTTAAAAGTTTGTGAAGATTCAGCATGTCATCTAAAACTTTGACAAATTTCTATAAACATGGTAGAGAATATATTGACTAGTTGCATCATGGCCTGGTATGGAAACACCAATGTCCTTGAATGGAAAAGCCTACACGTCTGCAAGTAGTAGATACAACCCAGTCTATCAGGAGTAAACCTCTCCCCATCATTGAGCACATCTACACAAAGCGCCTACACATTCAATCATCAGGGACCCCCACCAACCAGGACATACTCTCTTCTTGCTGTTGTTACCAGGAAGAAGGTATCAGAACCTCAGACTCAAACCACCAGGTTCAGGGACAGTTACCACCCCTCAACCATCAGATTCTTGAACCAAATAGGATAACTTCACTCAAACAACACACATAAAATGCTGTAGATTTCCTCGTGTTTGCTCTGTAACTTCACTCAACTTCACTTGCTCCATTATTGAAATATTCCCACAACTTTCAAACACTCTTCAAACACTTTCAAACACTCTTCATCCCATGCGTTCAATATTTATTGCTTATTTATTTATATTATTGTTTCTTCTTTTTGCATTTTCACAGTTTGTTGTCTTCTGCACTCTGGCTGAATAGCCTAGTTGGGCAGTCTTTCATTGATTCTAATAAGGTTATTATTCTACAGATTTGTTGAGTATGCCCATAAGAAAATGAATCTCAGTGTTGTATATAGTGACATATATGTAATTTGATAATAAATTTTACCTCTAATTTTGAACTTTGCTATCACTTACAGATATGGGCAGAGAAGTGGCAGATGAAGTTTAATTTGGGCACCTATGAGGTACTGCACTTTGGGCAGTCAAATGAAATGAGAGTTTATATAGTTAATGGTAACTCCTTACAGCATTAAGGTACAGAGGGAACTTGGGGTCCATGTCCATAGTTCACTGAATGTGGCTACACAAGTGTGTAGGGTGCTTAGGTGTATGGCATGGTTGGTAGCGTAATTATGTAAAGAAGTCATGCTGCAGTTATATCAAACTTGCGTCAAACTGTTCTTGCGTATTGTACACAGTTCTGGTTGCCCCATTATTGGAAGGATGTAGAGACTGTCAAGAGGAAGGAGAAGAGGTTCATGAGGACATTACCAAAATTATAATGTGTGAGCTATAAGAATTTGGATTGTTAAGCCTACATATTGAGCAGTGTTCCAAAGAAGGTGAGGAGATCTCACAGCGATTAAAAAATTCTAATAGGATGGGACAGACTAGATATTCCAGATGGCTGGAGAGCCCATAACCAGAGGTCACAGCTGGCCTTGTAATGGAGAAGTCATTATTGTTGCAGAAACTGCAGATGCTGTTTTGCAGACAATAATTATGGAAACTGAATTTGGGAGCTGTTGAGTAAAATTGTAATGAAATACTCCAATGATCAGTATATTGAAGCCTACCTAATTTAATGAAAGAAATACAAATTTGCAACTTATAATTACCCTTATGTAAAATAATATTAACAAGGGCACTGATAACCTTGCATTGATTTTTCAATGTAATCTGTTCTCATTGATCAGATGCTCCAATTGTAGCTGGCTGGCTATAGCCTGAGGATTTCTTAAAGTTATCATGAAAAGAAACCTCTAAATGTCCTCAGCAAAAAACTGAAGATTATTTTATATTTTTTCATCCATTTCGAACTATAAAATGTGTTTAATATGATGTGAAGGCAATGGCCTAGTTAGTACAAAGAAGATGAGAAATGCAACCTAAAGTAGGTAATTGCACTAACCCTCTAGGAATGACCTATGGAATTCTGTGTAATAGGCTGCCTGACAGGTGTCTTGCAGGCATATCCTAGAAAAACATGCTGAAAGGTTGCCAATGAACACTTAAGTGATAACCTGTGTTTGTCAGGAAAGTTCTGCAATAAAATGGGCTGATTAAATTGCAACATTGAGGAATTTAATCAAAAACTCAGGTGCTATTTACTGTCCTAGGTATTCCAGACAAATTGGAGGTCACAGCTATTTGAGAAATCAAGACTTAATTTTTATGATATTTAAAAGGATGCTTAAAAGTTGTCAATTATCAATGATAATAATTATTCTATCACTCATAATTTCACAATGATCAGGTAATGGTTAACTTATCATGAATTTAAAAGATAAATCACAGTTCTGTTCAAGGTAGGTATAATATTTCATGGTGCAGTACAGTGGAACTACAAATTCTTCTGCTTTGGAACATTAAGTTCGATCTATACTTTCTATTCAAAAGCAACCTTGCTTTTGTGGGAGATGCTTGTCAAAGTGGGAATATCCTCAAGCAAATGTGTACAAAAAAATCAAGGAATTGCCCAAAGTCTTTTTTCTGCTGACACACGGGTCATTGCAGTATGACACATACTTCTGAAATATATGCACTGGCACAGTGGTACTGCAACAGTTTTATTAATCCAGCAATCCAGTTCAATTCTGACTTCTGGTGCCAGTGTGTGTGAAGACTGCACATCCTCCCTGTGACCTTACGTGTTTCCCCCAGCTATTCTGATTTTGTCCCACAATGGGCTGATTGTTCATTTAATTGGCAAACATAAAACACCCTTTTCACACGCAGCTAGTGAGAAAATCAAGAGGTGTTCATAGGCACCTGGGAGAGAACAGGACAGGGAAGTAAGTGGGGAACTTGGATTGGTGGGATTGCTCTGACAACTAGCAAAAACTGGGTGGATGGGCTGACCTATCTTCCACGTCATATGAAAATACAAAAATGAAAAACAAAATCATTCTCTCAGTTTGGCAATCACTTTGGAAGTTTTAATGAGAAAAAGAGAAGGAAAAGGTTATAAGATAGATTACTATAAACAGAGACTTGCATAAAAATTTTAACTTGAAATGATCCCCCTTTTTCTTGCAGCATTATTTATAATTCCTGTAGGTAATCTCTGATACCTGTACATTCAAATGCAATGTGTTTATGCTTATCAGTTTTTTTAAACAATGAAATGGGATTTGGTTTTCTCCTTATATCAATAGCTGTACTCATCTGCTTGTTTAAACTGCTTGTTACACCAGTATCTTTTTCTAAGTCATCTATATTCCTTCATAATGCTGCCAGAAATTACTATAAATACTTTTACTGTAAAGTTTACTACACTATAAATACATCGAATGCTTGCAGTAGCAAATACAATTATTACTGAATCTTTGTTAGCAGGGAGATTGTTCTCCCCCCAATGGAATTATAACATTGGGTGCAAATTTACAGGAATACTGCATACTTTAATTGCAAACTGAGTAAATGATAAAGAAGGGAAACAAAGTCACACCAAAGAAACTGCAGATCATCACATATAGATGGTGTGATACGATTGGTTTAACAGTCAGTGACATCTTCTGGATTAGCAAACAGATTGTGAAAAGTTGCTCCGACTCATAACCTAATAAGTGAGGCATTTGTAACAGCAGAAAAAAATCTAGTTCTGGATTTCTTCTCAAACATGTAACACTTAATATATGGAAGCTAATGGATTTCCTTTAAGCGAATTACAAGGCGCTAATCTAATCATGTTTTAGATGACGTCATAAATCACAACTGCAAAACTCATGAGGTTTATGCATTTTTAAATAAATCCTGTGTTAGATTTCTCATACTTCCCTAAATTTCACTAATGTGTATTTTTCACTTAGAGAAATATGAGAGATTTCTCTTAACAAAAGATGAGGATAAATAGTTTGTGATCAGATTTGAATTCAACACACAATCAAGAGATATTCATCACTGCATCTAAGTTTTAAGAGTCCAAATCCTAAGAGTATTAACTTAGTTCTTGCACAAGAACAGTGGGACTCAAAAGTGAAGACCCAAGAAACTGCAGATGCTGTAATCTGAAGCAAAAAGCAAACTGCTGGAGGAGTTCAGTATGTCAAGCAGCATCTGTGGACGGAAAGGAATAGCAATGTTCAAGACCCTGTATCAGGACCTAAGACCAACAATTCCTTTCCCTTCACAGACACTACTGGACCTGCTGAGAACTTCCCGCAATTTGTTCAAAAGCAGTAATAACTGGTGCAGTATAAACTAGCAGCCATTTGATGTAAACACCACAACTGGTTAGGATGGCTATCATGCACTTTCAGTTTTCAAAGGACAGAATAACAGAAGTCAAAAAATAGTAAATCCTAATTGTAAAGATTTAAAATAAAAGCAAGAAGTCTGGAAAAACAGTACTCAGCAGATCAGGCAGTAACTATGGAAACAGAAATAGGGCTAATATTTTCAGGTCTGCTTGTGATGCTGAAACTGCTTTCATAAATGTAGATCTGAGTTCAATTCTCACTGCTGTCTGTAAGGAGTTTATACATTCTATTATAAAATCTATTATTTAGATGTAGTACTAAGACCAACTAGATGTAAATTTCTTCCTGGTTGCGAAATAATCATGAATGTATTTACAAAGAATAAAACTAGTTTAAAAAGATACCAATTGGAAAAGAATTGATAAAGAGAAGTAAGTGGCCAAATATGGAATACATCATCAGAGCAGAGAGGTTATAGGACTACAAAATAGAATAGTAAGACACAAAGAAGATGCATTTAGATATTTTCAATACATCCTGTTTAGAAGAGTCTTATGAGGTTTAAAAACTTAAGTTATAATGGAAAGACAGTTGGTGCTAAAAACAAGAAGAGATATTGTGTATTCAGTCAAGCATACATCTCAAGGAATTGCATGTTGTTGTAGTCTGCAGATCCACATTAATATTCAGCAAACAGTTCAAAGAGAGCTGTGTACTGCAAAGCTGAAAAGCATCCATCTTCTCTGCAGAGAAGTCTCCTCCAGACTGAGGAATCAAAGTAGTCAAGAAGGAGAAGTCATGGAAGAAGTTTAAATATGTACACATGTGGCCTCCACAGGGGACATTACCCTCTGATTTACCTTTGCAATCAATGCAGCCATAACCTGCTAAATCCACCACTGGACTGCAAAGTGGGTGATGCATGGAGGCTCACCAGTAAAATCTGGCCGTCATTCACTTCATTAACACAAAGATCAAGAATATAGTGGCAGTTCCTCTTCCAGTAGATGACAAACTATAGCACCTGCCTAAAATAACCTCCACAAGCGTTCTACTTCACTAAGTTGTGAAAACAGTCCTGCTGGGTTAAGTTGGCACTTATCTCTTCTGGTTATGTCAGTCCTTGGATCATCTATCAGAGAACTGCGTTCATGTTCCTGTTCAAACCAAAGATGACAACTATTATGTTATCTCCATCATTCAAGTTTGTCTTACCTCTCAACACTATAGGAGACAGCATTTCTAAATATATCATACTAAAAGATTCATGAAAAAAACAGTACAAGTTAAACTAGTAAGTTATTGGAGATACAAGAGAGATGCAGATAGTGACATCTAAAGCATATAACAAACTGCTGGAGGACTTCAATAGCAAACAAGAGAAGATCTGCAAATGCTGGAAATGCAAGCAACACAAACAGAACGGTTATTGCAACTCCATGCTCATTACCATAATATGGATACAAGGGTGTCCAGTTCAGATTTGTGCAGCCAGTATATGACTTAAAATTGGCACAAACCAGGAAACTGAAACAGATTGCTATGACTTTATTAATGCTACAGAAAGTTAGTTTCTGTTTAGTTGTCAGCCCCTACATCAGGTTGACTTCTTTTTAAAGCAAATACTGCAGAAAGATGGGCAACTATACTATGAGATTTAGAAATATAAAGTTATATTTTCCTGTTGGCTCTGCTTGTTACTGGTGTTCAAGGCAAGAAAGTTGGCCCTAATGCATGCTAAACTCTGAGGCAAGAATTAAACCTAGAGCACTCTATATAATTCTCAGCCAATTTTACTGAATTTGTAAAAATTAATCAAAATTATTGTGTCAATAATTTTAACAGTCTCTGAAAACACTTGCTTTAAGCATTCTTTGGTACATTTGTACACATTTTCAATAGAAATATAAAGCAGTTCATTGATAGTGGGATTCCCAGAATTTGTCACTAGAATAGTAATCAATCTCTTTTCCCAGATTCAATGCTGCAACTTACAAGACTGCATCGAAATATTAGACCAGAGTTAGAAATTTCAACATGTAGATGAAATTATTCCACACCTTAAACTAATAGCAGTCATTTTTGACTAAACAACATATTATATATGTAAACATAAACAAAAGAACTACTTAGTCCCTGTGTGGCATTATTGAATGAATTCTCCTGCATCCCGGTGAAATTACACGGCTAAAATACTTTCAGTAATCACTTTATTAGGTACATCTATACATCTGTTAGTTCATGCAATATCTAATCAGCCAATCATGTTCCAGCAACTCAGTACATAAAAGCATGCAGACATAGTCAGGAGGTTCAATTGTTGTTCAGACTAAACATTAGAATGGGGAGGAAATGTGATCTACATGAATCCGACTGTGGGATGAATGTTGGTGCCAGACAGGAGAGCTTGAGTACCTCAGAAACTGCCGATCTCCTGGGATTTTCACACACGACAGTTTCTAGAGTTGAAAGAGAAAGGTGCGAAAAACAACAAAAAAAAACAACCCAGTGAGTGGCCGTTATAAGGACAAAAATGCCTTGTTCATGAGCGAGGTCAGAGGAGAATGGCCAGACTGGTTCAAGCTGATAGGAAGGCTAGTGTAACTGAAGGGCAACAGTGGTGTGCAGAAGTGAATCTCTGAACATACAAAACGTTGAACCGTGAAGTGGATGGGATACAGCTGCAGAAGACCATGAACATACAGGAAATACCTAATAAAGTGGCCACTAGTGAAGCATCAGGGATGTTCTGAGGCCATGCTTTACCTTGGCACAACACCTATTCTAAAATATTCAGTATAATGAAATCACTGGCAGACTGTTCCAGATCTTTCAATGTATCATTTTCCAATCAACCATTATATATTTCACGCAAACTACTGACGTGAAATATCATTTTTCTACATCAATTTTCCTTTTATAACTATTAGCAGTCTATTATCCATTAAAACTTTTCAGCACATTTAGGCTATCAAACTACAGAGCTGTCTTTCCCAAGTGTGTTGCTTTACATTCAATACAACATAATGATTATAAACTGCCTTACTAAGGAATATAGATTTTTTTTAGAAAAGAATGCAGATGTCCCATTAAAATTTTGCTCGTACATTTTTGTCTGATCAATCTGTTGCTGAAATTGCAACAATAATATTGTAACATCAATTCTGAGGGCATTCAGGGGTCAGTTTGCAGGTTCATGTTATTTTAAACTTTTTGTGGTGGTTGATATTCACATTATGATACATAATTCCATATCAGTAAATACATATATGTTTAAGGGTGAACAAAGAAACCAGTATGTTAACAGTGTTTCAGGTCAATAAACTAATTAAGCATAATTACTGGCATAATGCAGGAAAACACAGGGATAAATATGACTGTACAACTGAGCAATTATTCCATGATAGATGGTGATCAGTAAATTAGATCTTCCTACGCTTTCTTTCCCTGAAACCTGCCTTGAAGTTCTGAATATACTTGAATTTATAAGCTTCTCCCTGGATTATGAAACTAGAATGTTTCAACCAATCATATTTCTTTGTTCCCCAAATGGTCCCCATTTTACTATTAAACCAGAAATAACAATCTAAATACAGTGGATTCTGGTTAATTGGGACACATTAGGACCAGTACATTTGGTCCCATTAAAAGGCAATTAGCCAAAATTTCAGGGAAATAGTTAGTATAAAAAGGCCAGATTACCATTTAACTGCACAACAAATTATGTATTTAAATGAAATATAGTGCAAATTAGAACACTACCAATACACCTACAATACTATGAACCTGCTTATTAGTTCCTAAAAATGGACTGACTTCATACAATGCTTTTGACAAATGCATCCTCCAAATCTTCATTTTCATTGAAGCATTGATTGATGATTGCCAATAGCTTCATATTCTTTAAAGGTCCTAACTTGTTGAAGTAGTGAAATCATTTCATTTTCACTCTTGGCAATTTCTGGCATCGCCAAGCCTGAATGTTTGAAGCTAGTGAGCAAAACAGTTCTAATTGTCTTACTGTTTATTTCTTGTCAACTAACGGTGACAAAATCACTGCTTTTTTAAACAAACACACACAACTGATGTTATTGGAAAAACTGTTTGGTCTAAGCACGGTTGGTGTCTAATGGCCAGACTACTGCACTCGATGACAATGTTATTTTAATTGAAAGGAAACTATATTTATCATGAAAATGGAACTAAGGAGAATCAGTATTTGGAATATCTGGTGTATTTGGAATGCCAATCAGCATCCAACAAGCTGCCATATAAAATGTTACTGCACAAGATGACGATTTATAGGTTAAGAATACCTTATTTTTTGTCTGTCTTATTGGTTTACTTAGTTTTTCATAAATTCTATTGCATTTCCTTTTTTTCCTGTTAATGCCTTCAAGAAAATGAATCTCAAGGTAGTATATAGTAACATATATGTACTTCGATAATAAAATTTAC
Organism: Hypanus sabinus; assembly: GCF_030144855.1. Taxonomy (NCBI): domain Eukaryota; kingdom Metazoa; phylum Chordata; class Chondrichthyes; order Myliobatiformes; family Dasyatidae; genus Hypanus; species Hypanus sabinus. The sequence goes on along the minus strand of NC_082716.1, from coordinate 38,080,844 downwards.
TTTGAACTTTGTTCTTTTGGACAATGGCTATAAGTTAGAAAAGATAGGTATAAACATATAATTTTCCAGTTGGCAAACTGTATTTAATGGGAAACCTTATTGAACAGTTCTGGTTTCTCAGTTAATTGCAATTTGTATTATAACTTAGATAATAGGAGAAATTAATGAATCTAAGTTTGCTGTCAGAACACAATGGAACGTAGAGAGGATAAGCAAGTTGCGAAAAGATGATAAGACACAGAGTATTGACAAAAATGTGCGGAGTGCAGCAATGGTTCACTATTGACTTCTGATAGGCAAGGATTGTTTTATAAAGAAAGAATAAGCAGCACATATCTATCTCATCTGGAGATTATAAGAATGAGAGGTGAACTCACTGAAGTATTTAAGATTCTTATGGAGATTGACAGGGTAATTGTGAGGGTATTTCCTATGTGGAATAGTTGAAAATTAGGGAGGGTGGTCACAGCATCAGGAGAGGGTCAACTATTGAAGATAAGGAAGAATTTTTTCTTTCAGATGATTGTGACTCTTTGGAATTTCCAACCCCAGATGCTGAGCCAATGTGTATTCAAGGTTGAGGTAGATTGCTGGACTACAGGGGATCAAGCAGAAAAATGTTCAGGTCAAAGATTAGACCAGCATCATCTAATTGAGTGGCTCAAGGGACTTCGTGGCCTTTTCTTGTTCATGTGTTCCCAATCATCAACTGAATTAACCATGCTACTGGATCAACAATTAATCAACATGGCGAGTTTCTAACATTTGTGCCCATTTACTAATCTTGAGCGCCCACACACCTAAAAATCAATTTTAGGTTTAAAAGTTCTAATAGGCACATTTTAAATGCTTTCAAATATTTTAATTTATTAAAAATCTAACAGTAATGTACCAAATAAGTGAGTTATTGGCTCTGCAGTTTAAAATAATTTTGAGATACATAAATTAGGCCATGTAAAGTCATACATTACAGAAACACGCCCTGCAGCTCAGCACATCCATGTCCACCATTTTGCCCATCTACACTAATTGAATTTGTCTGCATTAAGGCCACATTCTACTAAATGTCTATTTAAGTGTCTGCTTCCTAAACATAGTAAATATATCAGTGCCATCATATAGGTAATAGTCTTCATTTATTCCATATTAAAATTTCTTTTTGATAGAAACATCTTTGATTCCATGTACTAAGCATGCATATAGCACATTTTAAAATTTGCTTCAGCCAAAGCTAATTTTGGAAACAATATCATACAAAGCTGCTGTTATAAATGCATTCACCATTTAGATGGATTTCTACATCTAATTTTTGTGATATAACTATCTTCAGGCACGACAAGAATCACTCTGGAAGACAGTGCAATTGTGGCTGTAAGCAGAAACTTGACTGATAACTTCAGTTCAGCGGACTACCACATTTTTACTAACAGTTGCGTTGCTGACTGTGGCCATAACACAAACACTATCTGGTCCTTTATAAGCACCTCTTATTGTCACAGTTACTTTATGTCACTATTATTGTACCATTAACATTACACTAGGGGAACGCCTAGAAATAATTTTCAAAATAATTCATTTGGTTCTTTGCTGGTTTAACAGAAGTTCACTTTATAAATGTGTTTCCATAACACTGAAAGGCTACTGTCACAACAAATAGAAACCCGAAAGGAGGTGGTAAAAGTTGTTTTCATTCTAATTAATTTACTTGTGCTATTTGGTATTATTAAAGAAAATCCCAGTTTAATGAAAAATCCTCTCTATTTTTAATTAGTTTCTTGATATTGGTTGCATTGCCTAATACTTATTCAGTGCTACATTGTTTCCAAAAGGGAATACAGTGGATTGTGGTTAATTGGGACATATCGAGACAGTACATTTTGGCTCAATGAAGCAGTTGCCCCAATTAGCCCAAGTTTCAAGGAAATAGTTAAAAAGGTATAAAATAGGCAAACTACCATTTAACTGAGCAGCAAATTATGTAGTTAAATGAAATACAGAATAAATTAGAGTACTACCAAAACTTCTACAGTACTATAAAACTATATTAGTTCCTAATAGTTATCAATAGAGGAATTCATTCAGTGTACGCTGATGTGTTCTTTTGAGTGAATGGAAATGAACGAAATAAGCATAGACACCTAGTGCAGATTGTGGATAGCCTTCAAACTGCTTTCAATGACTGAATCCTCCACTTTAATTGTAACATTCAAGATGATCGTTGATAATTTCAAATTCTTGATAAATGCTAACTTGTTGAAGAAATGAAATCATTCATGACTGTTTCTGGCATCTCCAAGCCTGAATGTTTGAAACTGCAGTGAGCCAAACAGTTCTGAATTGTCTGACTGTTTATTACTCATCAACTATCAGTGACAAAATTCACTGCTTTTTTAATACAAACACAAAAGTAATGCTATTTAAAAACTGTTCGCTCTAAGCATAGTGTAGAATTTAACAGCCACATGATGCACACGTGGCTGATGCTAGTTAGAAAATGTTTGGTAGTAGTCTCCTGCTCCAATTAAGCAGTGTCCCAAAAAACCAAGGAAGTCCCATCTATTTTCTCTATTTTGTTTGTCCCAAATAAGTGAATGCTCCGATTAACCAATGGCCCAATTAACCAGAATCAACTGTGTATTATTTTCCATTTTGAACTGTAGTTGAAGTTATTATAATTGAATAATCATCAAAAAGTTCTACAGTTTAATTTGCTACTTAAAGCAAAATTAGTACGAGTTTTTATTTCACACTTAATTAATAGAAAAGATTGGATTTTAAATTTGGTAAGATAAGTTCAGAAGCTAAAGGACTTACTGAATGAGCAGCCTTTAATTGCTTTAATGTTTCTTTTACTAATGATGGAATGGGTAGGGAGAGAGTCAATAATTTGGAGGAATTAAGAGTCTATTATGTTGCAGAAATATAATGGACTAAGCCTGTAGAAATTTGAAATTATTTGAAACTCATTGCTTTGGAATATCAATGAATCAGTGCTAGTCAGCAAAGTCAGTGTGGTTGGGTACACAGGGTCAATGTAGGTTAAGTTGTTGCTGCTGAATTTTGAAGCTCTGGCCACAACTTTAGGAGGGCTAGGCCAACCTAGTGGAATGCAGGAGGTGAAGGGCAACTAAATTATTCTTTCCTGGTACAAATTTTTAATGTTAAATTGACCAAAAATCATTTTTATTATAATGATTTCAATAATGGGACAGTGCAGGGTCACAACAATGACTGTTGTTGCCTTAGAGTTCCAACAACGTCTGAACCTGACCTTGGTTCTGTCCATCTGGAGTTTGCATATTCACCCTTGAATTCTGGATTTCGCAAGGTGTCCTGGCTTTTTCCATCATCCCAAATGTGCAGGTTGCTAAGTTAATTAGTTCTTGCAAATTTTCCCTAGTATAAGTGGGTAGTAGGACAAACAGAGGTAATCCACCTGTGAGGGAGAAGTTGTTCCAGGGAGTGAGATTGCACTGGGATGCAACAAAGTGTCACATCTTTCTTTTTTCATAAGGAAATATCAGGCCTTCTCGTTATATTACCAGACTCTAGAACTCCTGTGATCATTGCTGCAAATCGATGTACTCTTGAACCAAGATGTTACAGGTGTCCTCATACACATTTTTTTGTAAGGTCTCAAAAATCTGATCATGGCATGTCCCTTAATCACTATTCAACAATATTCAGCAATCGAGTCCCTATACAACCCAAAGCAAGAATTCATCTTGCAGTTATTCAATATCCCATAGATATCATATGATATCTTTTCAATATTCAAATTTTAATGTCCGATATAATTATATTTGTTAACTACAATATCATACGTCAGGACTATTTGCAAGTTGGAAAACTGCAGATTCAGAGCAAGTCATTTTAAATCAGCTACTACAGCAATTACAAGCAGAACTTTATGCATTTCCTTCTCCAAAGCATAAGTCACAAAAATACTGCAGAGGAACTCTATATGAGCACTTTTTAATCAGTATTCACCAAGGAGAAGTACATGGAAGACAGTGAAATTAGTGTGGAACATGCCTATATGCTAGGGCAGAGGTTCCCAACCTGGAGTCCATGAAATCTTATCTAATGGTACTGGTCCATGGAATAAAAAACGTTGGGAACCTCCGTGCTAGGGTATTTTCAGATAAAGGAAGAGGTGGGGTTGGATCTCTTGAAGAACATGAAGGAGGATAGTTGATAAGATAAATTCCAGGTCATTGAGAGAGGCAAGAGATGAGATTGTTGGGGCCTTGATCAAGATCCTTGTGTTCTCTTCAGACACACACTGTTTAAGATCCGAGAGGACTGGCAAGTAGCTAACACTTTTCCTTTGTTCCAGTAGGAATAAACCTGGAAATTATAGACCAGTGAGTCTCACATCAGTGGTACAAAAGATACTGGAGAGGATTCTTAGGGACAGAATTGATGAGCATTTTGAAAAGCATTATCACATTAGGAACCGCCAGCATGAATTTATGCAGAAATTATGTCTTACTAATTTGATTGAGGCAGTTACATGGAAAAACACAGTGACACATCAGCTGCCTCACAATTCCAATTTGACCTTGAATGCTTTCTTGCAGTCTTTACATATTCTCCTGTGACTGTATACCTTTCCTCAGGTATTCTGATTTCCTCCGTTGTCCCAAGGGCATGAGGGTTGGTAAGTTTATAGGCCACTTAAAATGCCCCAAGTCCAGTTAGGTGATTGCAGTACTGGATGGGGGAAAGGAGCCATGCAAAAGGATTGGAGTAGATGGGGCCTTTATGGCTGGAGTAGATATGGTGGGCTGCAGGGTCTATTCCAAGCAGTGACCATTTCCCACCCCACTTCATTATATTCATTTCCAAACTTAGGTTACTATGCAGTAAGATTTGACGAGACGGAGCAGTTCTCTGGGTGATCTGGAGCACAATCCAATTCTGTGGATTGAAAAAAAATTCTCTGTGTGAGAGCTCTGCAGAAACTCCAATTCATTACACGGGGTAGATCTGCAGGGGAGACTATATTAGAAAGATGTATTTGATAAAGAGCTCCAGTGCACTCAGAAACATTTTAGCAATTCAGTACATAAGACAAACCTGATTGAACACCGTGGTGATGAAATATTGCTTAGGAACAGAAAATACATCAGATTCATTTGGTCTGACCTATGGTTTGCTGAGGGTAGGCAGCAAGCAAATATTTTTAGCCCTTAAAGTAACAAAGTGAAAGATTGATCCAACTCATATCAGACTGCCATGAAACACCACTAATACTGTAAATGTGTTCATTCTGAGAGAAATACACTGCCCCTGTGATGCACTGTTCAGAGGTTTGAGAAGACAGATTGCTCAAACTGCTGAGGAGAACAGGTATATATTTAAAATGTCCCTATGCTTTATGGCCTGCACATGAACCAGCATATGGCTGACTGGGGACTATATATCAGCATTAAAATGGCAGATTACTACTAATGAATAATATTTGGCTCCTGTTTCTTACAGTGTGCAATAACTCGAAAACCAATGCCAACAATAATACTACTGCTAGTAAGAATAATAGTGATATCGCTGCAGTCTTTTATTTCCTCACCCATCCTATGGCTTGGAACAATTTTTAAAACTTCTCATTGATTCAACTTTTCTGCATGTTCACTGAATTGTAGAAACTTAAGTCGTCCTGCAAGCCTTGGCTGTTAAGCACCTTATTTTTAAGTAATCACACAACTTCCTTGCAATCTGTGAAGAGAACGCAGTTGTATAGTTATGTTTCTAAAAATTCACAGATGCCAGCAACAATGTGTGGTGACAACTTGATGACGTAGCATATGTATATAGATCATTACTAAAATTAAGCTGTTCAAAAATACCAGTAAACTTTTTCATTAAAAATGTATGCCATCTATAGCAGACCTGAAGTTCAAATACAATCTGTCTACTGTAACTTACAGTCAGTAGCCACTTTATTAGGTACAACACCATATGACGCAGTGTGGTCATCTGGTGTTGTAGTCCATTCACTGCACGATTCGACGCGATGCTCTTCTGTACACCACTGTTGTAACATGTAGTTATTTGAGTTTCTGTCACCTTCAGATTTAAGTTTAATTGTCATTCAACCATACATGAATACCTATAAATACAGCCAAATGAAACAGTGATACTCAGGATCAGGTTTATTATCACCAGTATGTGTCATGAAATTTGTTAACTTAGCAGCAGCAGTTCAATGCAATACATAATATAGGAGGGAAAAAGGTCAAAATAAATAAATAAATAAATAAATCGGTTACAGTATATCTATATATAATAGATCAAAATATTGTAAAACCAGAAATAATATATATTAAACAAGTGAGGTAGTATTCATGGGTTCAATGTCCATTGAGGAATCAGATGGCAGAGGGGAAGAGTTGTTCCCCTGAATCACTGAGTGTGTGCTTTCAGGCTTCTGTACCACCTAACTGATGGTAACAATAAGAAAAGAGCATGCCCTGGGTGTTGAGGGTCCTTAATAATGGACGTTGCCTTTCTGAGACACTGCTCCTTGAAGATGTCCTGGGTACTTTGCAGGCTAGTACCAAAAAAACCTCTGCAGCTTCTTTCGGTCCTCTGTAGTAGGCCCCACCAGCCAGTAATGCAGCCTGACAGAACGCTCCCCACAGTATATCAATAGAAGCTTTTGAGTGTTTTTGTTGACATACTAAATCTCTTCCAGACTCCTAAAGAAGTACAGTTGCTTTCTTGCCTTCTTTATAACTGCAGAAAGTTTGAAGTCAGTAACACATCGCCTTCTACCTTATGCCATGAACTTATCAATCACTCCTATGAGTTATTAACTTCAAACTTTCTGTATAATCACTCGAAGAGTTGACCTTCATGTGCATGTAATGAGAGCTGTATAACTCATCTCCTTCTACCTTAGGCCGAACTTATCAATCACCCATCTGAGAACACTTCCTGGAGGTCCAAGATCCATATACTCCACGAACGCTGGACTAAGTGTGTAAATGTAGGAGGGGACTATGTTGAAAAATAAATGTGCTAAGTTTTCTAAAAATGACTCCTTCTACCTTAGGCCATGAACTTATCAATCACCCCTTGTATAAAGTGTAAAAAAGAGGCAAGGTAGGTATTGGACTGCTGGAAAATAACACTAGAGAGGTAGTAAAAGAACATAAGATATAAGAGCAGAAGTAGGCTATTCGGCCCATCGAGTCTGCTGCACCATTCGATCATGGGCTGATTCAATTTTCCCATCATCCCCACTCCCCTGCTTTTTCCCCATACCCTTTAATGTCCTGACTAATCAAGAACCTGTCTATCTTTGTCTTAAATGCCTTGACCTCCACAGCCATTCATGACAACAAATTCCACAGATTTACCACCCTCTGACTAAACTAATTTCTCTGCATCTCTGTTCTAAATGGACATCCTTCAATCCTGAAGTTGTGCCCTCTTGTCCTGGACTCCCCTACCCTGGGAAATAACTTTGCCTTATCTAATCTGTTCAGAGCTTTTAACATTTGGGGGACAAGGAAATGGTGGATGAATGGAATAAGTACTTTGCATCAGTGTGAAAAACACGAGTAGTAGTCTGATGTTTGAGAGCGTCGGGGGCAGAAGTAAATTTAGTTGCTATAACTAGGGAGATTGTGCTTGGGAAGCTGAAAGATCTGAAGGTAGGCAAGTCACCTGGACCAGATGGATTACACTCCAGGATTCTGAAAGATGTAGCTAAAGAGATTGTGGAGGCATTAGTAATGATCTTTCAAGAATCAATAGATTCTGGCATAGTTTCAGAGGACTGAAAAATTGCAAATGTCACTTCACTCTTCAAGGAGGGAGGGAGGCAGAAAAAAGGAAATTATAAGCCAGTTATCCCATGCTCTGTGATTGGGAAGATGCTGGAGTTGATTGTTAAAAATGAGGTTTCGGGGTACTTGGAGGCACTTGATAAAATAGGCCAAAATCAGCATGGTTCCTTAGGAGAAAATCTTGCCTGACAAATCCATTGGAATTCTTTGAGGAAATTACAAACAGGATAGAAAATTCTGACTGAAGGGTCTCAACCCAAAATATCGATTGTTTACTCTTTTCCACAGATGCTACCTGGCCTGCTGAGTTCCTCCAGCATTTTGTGTGTGTTGATGTAATACTGAGGCTTTATAAGGCACTGGTGAGGCCTCACTTATAGTATCGTGAGCAGTTTTGGACCCCTTATCTAAAAAAGGATGTGCTGACACTGGACAGTGTTCAAAGGAGATCCACTAAAATGATTCCAGGAATGAAAGTGTTACCAAATGAGCAGCATACAATGGCTTTAGGCTTATACTCACTAGAATTTAGTAGAATGAGGGGCTGCTTCTCTTTGAAATGTCGAATGTTGTTAAGGCATAGATAGAGTTGATGTAGAGAGGATATTTTCTATAGTAGGGGAGTCTAGGATCAGAGGGCACAACTTCAGAATGGAGAGACATCCATTTAAAACAGAGATGAGGAGGAAATTTTTTAGCCAGATGGTCATGAATCTGTGGAATTCATTGCCACAGGTGGCTGTAGAGGTCAAGTGACTGGGTGTATTTAAGGTGGAAGTTGATAGGTTCTTGATTGGTCAGGGCATGCAATGTAATGGGGAGAAGGTAGGAGAATAGGGTTGAGAGGGAACTGGATCAAACATGATGAAATGGTGAAGCATACCTGATGGGCTGAATGGCCTAATTCTACTCTTATGTCTTATGGTCTTAAATATAAATCAAATAAGTTGTAAATTGGGTGGCTATCCTATAGTCCATCTGGCAGGAAGATTTAAAACTGGCCTTCTTATTGGAAATGCAAAACACAAGACAAAATATGTTCTCTTTAGTCAACGACTATCCAACAAATTGTATTCATAACCACAGATTACCAAATATGCCATTTTTTAAATTCATGTTTAGTTTTCAGTTTTGCTTTTTTATTCAGTGTTCTTCCTCATGCAATAACCTGGAAATATGTTTTCATGTGCCAAACCTTCATGGCTTAAAGCCTTGCATTTTTTTCTGTTTTTAACTACATAAAATCATTCTTACTAAGCCATCTCAAGCAATATATTTTCATTATGTCATTATTCGATTTCTTATACAGATAAAGCAGGGGACATCTTGTTGGAACAACATTTACTGAATTGACAACAAAGGATCAGAATATTAAGAGTAAGTCATATCATTATCAGGAATTACATTAGCTGCTGCTAGCGTTAATTTCTTTGTGGAAAAGAAAATTGATTTGTATTGACCTCGACTTAGTGGCTTGCCCAACTTTAAAAAGAAATATCTCGTCAGTAAGCGTTGCTGATTGCCAGTGACTTTCTGTCCTCTGAATACAAAATATCTCTTGGTGGTAAAAAGCAGATTTTCTCTCATGTTCAAAACCTCTTGAAAACTGACCAATATCTGATCTTTTCAGAAATAAAATGCCTGAATTGCACCTTCTGAAAAGGCCTTTCACGCTGATAGAATCTGGGGACAGATTGTAATGCAGAACCTCACCATTTTATAAATCCTGAACTGAGCTACTAACCCAGTGACTAGCGCATTGTCTGGTTTTCCTTCTTCCACCTAGAATATTTCCTATTTTTAATCACCTCTGCTAAGGTGACTCAGGCATATAATTTCATTGGCTATTTACTCACCTTAGTTGACAGCCAAAGCCAATATTATTATGCTGGCAACACAATATTAGACTATTAAGTGGAAGTGGAGTCATTATCAAGAATTGCATTACAGAACTGGATAGCAGTATTCTGCTTATTGTAACTGTGTTGGCTTTTTGAAAGAGCTTTCTGATCAATCATATTCTCTTTAATAATCATATTTATGTTTTCCTTTTTTAAATTCGAGCTTAGGTTTTCTTTGAAAAGGCATGCATGAATCTGATTTCATTAACCATTCGAGTATTGTATGCTAGCACTAGGAAATTCACCAGCCCTCACTGAGGGGGTCAGCAATAGAAATGGGACTAGTTTCGAGTTCCTGGCTGTCAACACCTCACAGAATCTATCCTGGGCCCAATATGTTGATTGAATCACAATGAAGGCATGCCAATGACTATACTTCATTAAGAGATTCAGGAGATTTGGTGCAAAGACTCTAACATATTATTCCAGATGTACTGTGGGGAACAATCTGACTGTTTGCATCAGTGTCTAGTATGGAGGCACCAATGCACAGCAGCATAAGAGGCTTCAGAGGATTGTAGACTCAGCCAGCTCCATCACAAGCACAAGCCTCTGTATCACTGAAGACATCTTCAAAAGCTGGAGCCTCAAGAAGATGGTATCCATCATTAAGGTCATTCGCCATTTGGTCAGGCGCTCTTTTCATTACTACCATGAGGTACAGGAGCCTAAAGACCCACACTCAATATTTTAGGAGTAATTTCTTTCACTCTCCCATTAGATTTCTGAATAGTCCATCAACTCATGAACACTATCTCGATATTCCTCTTTTGCACAATGTACTTACTTTTTGTAATTTATATTAACTCATTCTACCTGCACTGTACTGCGGCCACAACAAGTTCACAACTTTTATCAGTGACAATAAACCTGATTTTGATTTAGACTAAGACTTCACTATTCTTTAAGTATTTCTGCTATACTCAAAAGCTGCATCAGGAAGGTGGTTATTGAAAGAACTGGCAATAGCAAACTATATTTTCTTCTAGATTCCTTTGGACTCAGTATTTCTAACAAATGAGGATGCACCAGTTTGAAGAGACTAGTTAACTGCTGACTGATATAATGTAGAAGTGTAACAATCCTGAAAAACATAAATCAAATGTTTTGTGATACATTGCTATTGATAGGCAATATTGTTCTGTTTAATTAAAGATAGAACTGAACTGCTAAGTGTGTATAAAGAGCATTATCAGCCTAATGCAACATATAGAGGACATTTAAGAGAGCACTAAACTCTTTACAACTATTGTGCCAAACGCAGTTTTCTAAAAGGCCTTAGTGTGTTGATAGACATTTTGAGGTCTTTGTGCTGCTCTGTACATTGGTATGGATGGAACCTAAAAATGCACCACAGTTAAAATACTAAAGCTTACACATCTGAATTGTTACTGGGAGACAGAAAACAAGATTACAGAATCTCGTTATCCTTCGTTCTCAACCTCCTAATTTGATGGCACAGAAAAAAATATGCCGACGTAAAAGAATTTTTACAATTAAAAATTTAATTGAAATTAAAAAAATCTAATTTGCTTTTGAATGAATACTGTGATATTACTTGAATATCCTGGAACCGGACATACAATTAGGATACAGTTGTTGTATGTTATGAAGCTATCCATACCCAAATCATATTACATTGGCTCCTTCTTCTTAAACAAAATGTATTGACACCACAATCACATTTTCTCATATGCATGTTGCATGATTTTTCATCCACAGATGGAAGAATGTTTTGTGGCATTCAAAGGACTGGATTTTATCCTATTGGGTGAAGAAATGTGGAAAAGGAATTTCACCAAAGTTACATCCCAGCAATGAAAACTTCAGTTTTTGTTAAGAATGGAAAATGATTAGGTTTGACTTGGAAAGTGGCATACTAAGAGTCCAGGGATGGTTACAAAATGTTCTCTTCCTGGTTATGTTTATAATTGAATACATGCACGTGTGATAGCAATTTGAAAATATCACCTTACAAAGAATATGTGAACTTTATTTTCAAATTGGTATAACAATAGGATATCCCAAAACCACACCGCATTCTTCACCACCATTCCATTTGTGTCCTAGCCACATGGACAAAAAGTCATCTCATTGACTTTAATTAAGGGGGAAGGTGAAAGAACCTGAGGTAGATCTAGAAAAAGAATGGAAGACAGTGGATGCACATTACTTGAAATGAGAAGGTTCACTGTTCATACCATTCCCATGTGGAATATCAGGTACAGTGCTGCTAGTTTGCATTTGGTCTGACCCAATCAGTGGAGAAGGCTGTGGATGGATGGATAGATTAGTGTGGAGTAGGAAAGGGATTTAAAATGGCATGCATCAGGGAGCTCAAGATGGCCATTCTTGATAGAAAATGTATTCAGCAAAACAACTGCCCAGTCTACACTTGGTCTCACTGATGTCGAGGCAGACACAGTGTCCATAACACCATAAGACTATGAGACAAAAAAAAAGAATTAAGCTATTCACTCCACTGAGTCTACATCATAGCTTAAAGTACATTAATTATCAAGGTATGTATACAGAGATTTGTCTCCTTACAGACAGCCACAAAAGGAACAAACCCAATAGAAGCCATTTAAAAAAGACCGTCAAACACCCAATGTCCAGAGTAGAAACAATCATGTAAGCAATAAATGTAAACAAATAACATTCAGAACTGAAGTTCAACAAAGTGAGTCCACAGCCATGAAGTCAATCATTCACTCTCAGATCCAGGCCCTGCCTCTTCAATACCCTCTTGGGTCCAGATTCCGCCACCTTGATTCAACCCATACCTGACCTTTCCAATCTGGCCCAGCATTTAAATTGTCTAAACAGCAGACCATTCCTCACCCTCAGGCCCAGACCCTGCAACTTCGATATACTCTTGGTCCTGGGCCCATACTTAAACTTTCTAATCTGGCTCAGCACTTAAATCTGCCAAACAATGGCTCATTCCCCATTCTCGGTCCCAGACCCCATTGCCTCAATTCATGCCACGCTGCAACAATCCTACATCTTGAAGACTTCAGTTCAGACCACAAAAATGCCAAGTCATACAGGCGATTCAAAAGCACCACTCTGAAAGGGGAGTTACAGGCCACCGATTACAGTAATTCCTTCCGAGAAAAAGCCTGATTAGTAGTTTATAGTTTTGTGTGCTGCCAGCAAGTCATCACTGCCATCTTAAACTGGAAGGTCTTAAATCTCTCACCCTATTCTCCTGCTTTCTCCCTCTAACCTTTGATACCCTTACTAATCAAGAACCTATCAACATCTGCTTTAAATAAATCCAATGACTTGTTCTCCACATTCATCTGTGACAATGAATTCCACAGATTCACTAACCTCTGGCTAAAGAAATTCCTCATCCCTATTCCAAAGGGATGTCTTCTATTCTGACACTTTGCCCTCTGTTGCAGGCCTAGAACCATCAAACATGACTCATATGTTAACCGTTTCATTCCCAGAATTCTCAAGAACCTCTTTTGGACCCTCTCCAATGCAGCACATCCTTTCTTCACTAAGGGGCCCAAGTGTGATCTGACCAATGTCTTACACAGCCTCAGCATTACACCTTTGTTTTTGTATTCCAGTCTGCTCAAAATTAATGCTAACATTGCATTTGCTTTCCCCACCATCAACTCATCCTGCAAGTTAACCTTTAGGGAATCCTGCACCAGGACTCCCAACTACCTCTGATTTCTGAATTTTCTCTTTGTTTAGAAAAACTTGACATGGAATGCCATGGACAAGGTTGGAGGAGGCGTCCATATATCTCTGAGTTAGTAATTTTTTGCAACCATATTCTTTAACAAAATATCTACTTGTTGAAGACTTAATTGATTACTTATATAATCAATATATATTCTAGTGTCACCTATTTAGTGGTATCGTTTATGTACTAAAATTATCTAGTAGGGGAACGGATAGATCCGTGATATTATGTGTAAGAGTGATGGGAGGTAGGTGTAGAAAAGTAGCCACAATTCTAGTTGCAAACATCCTTTTGGGGAGATTCTTAAGCATAATGTTAAAGGGATTTAAATAGTTCCAAAACAACAAATATGTATTGACTGAAAGAATTATAGCTCAAAACAAACCAGAGTTGGAGACAGATATGTAATGGATAAGTATGAAGTGGAAGAACAAATTCCTTCTGTTAGGATGGTGACAAGAGTCACACTCAATTTTAGAGATATGCTGTGTCAATCTGGCATGTAAGAACATAAGAGTTAATATGAACCTTTTGGTAGAGCAAATAATGTATCCCTTCACTTGCAAATGGAACAAATTTGATAAGGATCAAAAGATGATTTAAATCAGTTCAAACTATGTGTTGTATCAACAATGAAGCTAAATCCTTGATGACAGATAAAAAATAGGATTGAATCTACATCAATAGAATGGAAATGATCAAACTGAAGAATGGCCAGGGTGAACAGATTTCCTAAATTTCATTTTCAAAAGATACAAAATTCAAAATGCTAAATATTTTGAGGGTGTAGATATTTAACAACAGACATCTCTAAAGCTCAGGGAATACTTTTCAGTGTTTCAAGAATAATTTAATTTCTACTTTGAAGATTTTGATTTATAGAAAACATAGGAAAGCAAGTTTCACAGATATCCCGATTAAAGGGAAACATTGGTCATTTATTAGGCAAATAATTAGGTTCAGCATTTTTTATTCTGTCGCAGAAAATGGTATTTTGTACAGGATTAGTCATACACCGGAGAGTGCAAGTCTTAAGAATGTTTAAAAAAAGGATAATCAAACTATTGTTGATCTTGTTCTAAAGCATTTTGTATTATCATCTTAAGGAAAGTAAGGATGCTTTAAAAAAATAAATAATCCATTATAAAATGAACAGAGCCTTTATTAAGCAGTACTGAGAAGGGTAATGATGTGTTTGGAAATTAAAGTGATCAAACATTTAATGCAACTCACTCCTGTAGGCAAACAGCAATTTAAATGACTCAATTATGCATCCATTATCGCTCCCTATTAAACAAGTAGCTTTTCCTGTTCAATGCTTCTCCAAGTGTTCTTTAAAAAGAGAAAGAGAGCAAGCTAATAAACCACTAAACTAGTTAACTAAGACTACAAACGAGAGAGAGGAAAAAAAGATCCAGCAATATCTGCATATGCTTGATCCATAAATCACACTAATTAGTTTAACATGAAAATCAACTCTTCAATATTCTGTTAAATTATGCATTTACATATTAAAACTCAAATGAAGTAAAGATTGGTAGTCTGGGTCACTGCAGCAATAATGGCATGGACAAAAAAACTGATAAAACCATTTATTATGGTATGAATAACTAATTTCAAAATTTATGACATTGGATTTTAGTTCCTCTTGCCTTCATATATGCTAAGAAATTAGCACAGCCATAAATGGAAAGGAAATCAGTCTGTGTTATTTGCTGTCTGCCATTTGCAAATCATTATTAATTGCGCCACATCGCTCTTACATGGACAGTCTGCCTCAGCAGACAGGCATATCTCTTCATCAGGGCTGAGGCGTGAGCCCCGAAGAACCAATTACCCCTCTCTGGGCTGTATCAGATATGGAAGGAATTTTTACAAATTACAGAATAAATAGAATTTTCACACGTCGAATGGGAGAACCACAAACTCGTAATGAAAAACAATACATCACAATCAAGAGGACAATTCCATTCATAGACCAATAGATTATGCTTACTACTCATAATCCTGCACCAGGCAATGACAAAATATGTTTACCTTTCTGAAGTATACTTAACTACCATGTATTTTTCTCTAAATAAAAAAATTATAATATACTTTGCCAAGTAATATTTATTAATTTATTTTTCAATTTTGTCACACAATAGTACAGGATATTTTTTGTTACATCAGATGCATCTAATCAAACTTTGCTTGTAGAGCACTCTTCCTTTATAGACTAAACCAGTTTAACCCTTTAATATGTAAATGAAAATTACACAGACCTCAGAAAATAGCATTAAGTCTTGATGATATTTTGTTTCCAAACATTCTTGTTTTATGCTAATATTTAGTTAAATGTTCAGTAAATGTTGTGCAAGTAAAAAATGTTAGTTGATAAGGAAATTATAATCATTGTATGTGAAGTACATATTGAGACATTGCCTTAAATCCTTCAGTACCTAGTACAAATTTAAAATAGGACATGGACTAATTTACAAAAAAAAAGCAAGTAGTGTAAATCTAATACATGTGAATATAAGTGGAATTTAGATTGTGTTGAAATAAATAAAAATAATAATAAACCATAAACTAATTATTCTATTATCTGTAAAAATTACAGTCCTACAGTCCCTAAATAAAGGCTGCAGTTTTACTATTAAAATTGACAACTGATGATACTGTCACCAGTTCTTTCTTTGATTGCTTATTTTCCTTTGCTTTGTAACTTCTGAGCTATTTGATACTGTTGTAAGTTTAATATCTAGAAACTCATCACCTTTCCATACACGAACTTGGGCTTCAAGCAACTAATTTCACTTTGATAAAATATGTATTCCAAAATGGTTTGAGTAGCCAAGTCGAAAGGCAAATAATAAATTAGCTGGTAAATAACATTTGATCCATCAGGTCCTTTCTGAGCTCTTCAGTAGTTGTAGCTACAACATACTGAACAGAATGTTTTTAATAATCTAATGGCTAGTGACGATAAGGTATCAAATGTAAACCCATTAAAATTCATTTGCAGTTCGATTTAATTGGTCTTCTTTGAACTTTTACAGATGCAAGTAAACAAAGTCTGTAGGCAACGTACTAGGTTTTGATATCTGAAGTCTTGCTTCTGAGAACATGATTCCAGAGGTGAACAAAACAGTGATTTTTCAAAAACTAGATGCCTTTAGAGTGGTTGAAATGTATAAACTAGTAACCTGATCGGCAAATTAGAAGATACCAAATAAACAGTGAGAATATTATTCAATGCTACAAAGGTTTCTTTATGCTGCAGATGTATGATTCATTCATAAGAACAGTTGAGAAAGCAGTAAACAGTTCTTCATCCCCACAGAGAAATCAGAACTATTACTATTCGTTCCCTTGATGTTTAAAAAAAGTCAAGAGAGATGCCAAAGGGCTTTTTAAAAAAGAATCAATATGACTCCCAAACTGAATGTTTCAGCAACATAAGTATATAGAAATAATTCACACTGCTGTGCTTTTGGAAACAGGTCTAGAGTTTAATTGGCAATTTGAGCACCATTACTTTGAATCTAAAGCTTAGTTTCTATATACCAGTCTGGAGCTAAAATGTACTACTTTTGAGAGGAGGAAAATAAAACATCTAAAATCTTGATTTTAGAATTCTGGTATAAACATGACAAAATAAAACTTAGGTTGTTGCAAACTGCACCCATGTAACCTAGGCTTATCCTTGCAATTTTCTGTCAACACTCAAGGTTAATATAATTAAAAAATGGATCCCTATTGATATGTTTCCTAAACCTCTTGGAAATTACTTGCTTATGATTCCATATCATTCACTTTCCAGTTTATTTAAATTATAATCTCTAACTGGAATTTATTACATTGGGAATTTTTAAAAATTCTTTATTTCTTCATTAGGAATTCTTCATAAAATAGCAGGGGAAAGTAAGAAATAGGTATAAAGGGATCCCATGAAAATGGAGGTTACATCCTCGGTGTAAATGCAGATACCCCATGAGTTAAAATTAACGCACTTTAACCACCTGTGCTTTGGAAAGAGTTGATGTAATGCCATTTTAACACTGAATTACGACTATGTACTCATTCTTGGCATTTCAATAAAATGATTTCCACAGCACTGATGATCTCCAAAAAGGCAGCCCCAATGGTATTGCTTCATTTTGGGAATTTTGATTTTAAATTGTATTAAAAGTAGGTTTTGAAGTGGGTTTTGTTTAACTGTTGTACAAAATTTGCAGCATAAATACATGTCTTCTACAGAGAGTGTTTCCATTCACACAAACCCAGTGAGAGCGTCTGCTATGAATATAGAGCGCATAGTTGTTTTGGTTGACAGACCGACTGATGAATCCCCTTCAAAATATTTCACGCATGTAGCTATCCAAGTTATTCATCAGCAGAATGTCTTTTTGAGGCACAGAAAAATTGTACATCTCTGACAGCACTTAAAAGGCAGCCAGCAGCTCGTAGAGAAGACGCATTCTAGTGAGAGACAACAAGAGAACTTTTCAGATAGAAGAGGCCCCAAGATTTCTACTGCTGGTAGAGCAACGCCTTGATCCAAGTGGTGGACAAGTTGAGAAGGATGCCATTCTCCCAGTAGGCAAAACTCATGCAACACATGCTGTAAGTAGGAAGAGTAATGTATCAGATATAAAAAGTAGACCATTGTTGCTTGAGCCTGCTCCATCAATCCTAGCTGATCATTCACTTCAGTATCCAATTCTGCTTTCTTCCCATATCCATTGATCACTCTTGCATTAGAACACCTTTACCTTCTTTTTGAATGCATTTAATTAATTGATCACTGCCTTTTGTGCATGAGAATTCCATAGGTCCACAGTCATCTGGAGTACTATTTGACATCTTGGATTTGTGAACCATGGTTTCGGACTGCCTTGATGTTGGAAGCATCCTCCTGGTACTTAGTCTGTTAAAATTTTATTGGTTTCAATGAGATCGCTTCTCGTTTTTATTATACACAAGTGAATATACCCAATTTCTTCTCTTATCATAGTCCTGCCATCCATGATCAGAGCTGTAAACCTTTATTGCCATCCATCTACAGCAAGAATGCACTTTCTCAGAAAAGGAGACTAAAATTATAAAACTCCATATAAAATCCTTACAGAGTAGCAAGGCTAGTTCTTGTACTTGATTTCTCTTTCAAGGAAGCCCAAAATGCTGGAAGCATCCACTACAAAAAGGTTAGTTGGTCTTTAAACTTTTTCAACAACTGGTGAAAACAAATTGGATGTATGGGCAAAAGTATGGCAGCTGGAGTGTAACAGGAATAAATGTGAGGTTATCCATTTGTTTCTAAATACAGATTATCCGAAAGGTGACAAATTGGGAAATGGGAAGGTGCAACATAAAGTATTAGCACATGGTAGCATTGACTAAATAAGTCTCAACCATTTTTAATTCACTGCTGATTATCAAGATTTACAATGATCAGCAAATGCTATATTTTACATTATGGATCCATAGATCAAAAAAGTGGAATAGCGATATTGAGACAAAGCACAGCATTAAAACTACTATAATTGCAAGTGTATTTTAACACATTAACACACGTTAAAATTGTATTCTATAATTGGAAGACACCACAGCTTTAAAGTCTAATGCCTACAGTAGGATTTTATTTCACATCATTAAATATGTATATCCTATTACATGGCTTGTTAGATTATTGAACCCTATTGACTGAGGATAAATTTTCAGTGGTGCTGTATGCAATAAATTCATTCAAAGATAATAAGTCTCAATAATCAAGCCAGCCATGTAATACCATGATATTATAAGAAATAACTATTGGTATTTTATATATATTAAGCATTTGCACAATTCAATTTTGAAAACAATATACTTTTGCAAATAAAGTGTTCTGATTGTTTCTGTTTTTCATGCTTAACACTTTTCAGTTTTGTTTATAACCTACAGTGGATAGTGAGAACTTCTCAATTTCAAGCAGACATTTTATTTTGTGAAAATGGAAGTAAAAGGGCCAGGAGGAATATTATTTAATGTTATCACTCTAATATGTCACAAATAACTCATGAATCAGCTAACTGGTGTATACCTGTAAGCACTTCATAATTTAACTGTAAACTGCACAAATAGTATATTCAAAACATTGTCCTTTCAGCACCTCGTAACTTTTAATGAAAAATGATGCCCCAAAAGATCCTGTCTTTTCTCCTTACCATACCTGCAATGATTTGGAGAGATCTGAGTGAAAAGACACTCTGCAAATATTGTACTCAGCCAACCAGCATATAAGTGTAGACTGCTTTTTAATGGGAGCACCTGTAGCAACACATATGCCCATAGCATGAGAGTTGACAAGACATAAATGGAATAGGGATAAATGGAAATTATTACAGATAAAGATGCTTCTTGTCCTGAGGTGAACTGTACAGGTCCAAGAAAAACACTGTGGTGCAGACGGGGACCGTTGTGGTCACAGCTGACTCAATACAAATTTCACACCATCCTGGGCATTTTCTTCAATTGGACAGGCACTTCAGTCTTGTGCCTAGCCTCAGCCATTCATGCAGAGATGCTTATGATCAAGTTGTAATGAACATGTTGCTTGGAGCAGTACCTGCTGTGAATTGTGTTCAGTTCTCCTGCTATTATGAAGTAGGATATCTACCAAAGGCCATTATATACTTGCTGAGGGTTAGACAATTTTGCATTTTTATGAATCCTGTGGCTACACTTGGGAAATTTTAATCATCATTGGCAATTAGACCCAGTTCTGAAGTGGAACTAAACGGCCCAGCCAGAAGATACCAGAATTACATATTTGTGTTGAAATCTTAGTACTCACCGTCAATTAGTTCTAGAGTATTTTTCATCAGTCTTCAATGTGGAAGACACTAGCAGTATGCCAGAAGTTCAAGAGTGTCAGTGAGCAAAAGTGAGTGTAGTTGCTATTAAAAGGGAGAAGGTGCTTAGGAAGCTGAAAGATCTGAAGGTAGATAAATCACCTGGACCAGATGGTGTACACCCCAG
Source organism: Hypanus sabinus (assembly GCF_030144855.1). Lineage (NCBI taxonomy): Eukaryota > Metazoa > Chordata > Chondrichthyes > Myliobatiformes > Dasyatidae > Hypanus > Hypanus sabinus. The sequence goes on along the minus strand of NC_082716.1, from coordinate 38,060,433 downwards.
GGTTTAGAAAGAGGTAACTTAAGAGATTGGGGAAGCATTAGTAATGATCTTTAAAGAATCACTAAATTCTAGCATGGTTCTTAAGAAAATTGTAAATGTCTCTCCACTCTTCAAGAAAGAAGGGAGGCAGGGAAAGGAAATTATAAGCCAGTTAGTCTGACCTCAGTGGGTGTGAAGAATGTTGGAGTCGATTGTTAAGGACGAAGTTTTGGGATACTTGGAGGCACATGATAAAATACGCAAAAGTCAGCATGGCTTCCTTAAGGAAAAATCTTGCCTGACAGATCTGTTGAAATTCTTTGAGGAACAGCAAACAGGATAGACAAAGAAGAATTGGTGGATGGTGTATAATTAGATTTTCAGAACGTTGCTTAGCAAGTTAAGAGCCCATGGTATTACAGGAGAAGATACTAGCATGAATAGAGCATTGGATGATTGGCAGGAGGCAATGAGTGTGTATAAAGGAAGCCTTTTCTGATAGGGTCCAGTGACTAGTGGTGTTCTGCAGGGGTCAGTTTTTATGCTTCTTTTTATGCTGTGTGTCAATAATATGGATGACAGAATTGATGGCTTCATGGCCAAGTTTGAAGATGATACAAAGATAGGTGAAAGGACAGACAGTGTTGAGGAAGCAGGGAAGTTACAGAAGGACTTAGACAGATTAGAAAAACAGGAAAGAAGTGGCAGATGGAATACAGTGTACGGTCATGTACTTTGGTAGAAAGAGTAACAGTGTAGACTATTTTCTAAATGGGCAAAAAATTCAAAAATGCTTGGTGCAAAGGGACTTAGGAGTCCTTGCGCAAGATTCCTTAAAGGTTAACTTGCAGATTGAGTCAGTGATGAGGAAGACATATTTCAAGAGGACTAAAATATAAAAGCAAGGATGTAATGCTGGGGATTTTTAAGGCATTAATGAGGTCTCATTTGGAATATTGCAGCCCCTTATCTAAGAAAGGATGTTCTGACATGGGAGATAGTTCAAAGGCTGTACACAAAAGTGATTCCTGGAATGAAAGGCTTATCTCATGAGGAGTGATAGGTCTTGGCCTGTACTTGCTGGAATTTATTAGAATGAGGGAGAATCTCATTGAATCCTTTTGAATGTTGAAAGGCCTAGATAGAGTGGATGTGGAGAGGAAGTTTCCAATAACGGGGGAGAGTAGAATCAGAGGACACAACCACAAAGTAGAGAGATATCCACTTAGAACAGAGATGAGGAGGAATTTCTTTCACCAAAGGATGGTGAATCTTGGAATTCATTGCCACAAGCAATGAGACCAGGTCATTGGGTGTATCTAAGGCGGAGGCTGAAATTTTTTTGATAAGTCAGGGCATGAAAGGTTATGGGGAAAGGCAGGAGAATGGGATTGAGAGGGAAAAGGATCAGCCATGATCAAATGGCAGAACAGACTCGATAGTCTGATATGACCCAAGAATTACACTGCATGTTTAAATTTGAATAATTTTGTGATTAGTTATCATAATATAGTCAATGATTCACCATGGAAGCATGTTGGGCTTGGCCATTGCTTGGAACATGTGTATTACAAATGTTACCTGCCATTTATCAGACCATGAACAATGTCAAGATCTGTTGCATGCTGGCATACACTTGGTGATGAACTGTGAATTAAACTGACCATCGTGCAGTCATTAGTAAACATCACCACTTCTGACTTTATGACAAAAGAAACATCATGATAAACCTACTAAAGAAGGTTCGGTCTAGAAAATGTCCTAAGATGATTATGCAAATATTGCAGCATTTCCCTTAAGTGTACAATCCTGCAGCTTTTTTTTTGTATCCAGTGTTCTCAGTCATTTCTTGATATTATGTGGAGTGTGCTAAATTGGCTGAAGACTGCCTTGTGTGGTGGTCAGGATCTCAAGAGAAGCTGAGGTGGGTATCCTTGACAATTTCATATTATTGCTTTGATCGGAATTATATAAAAAATATTTATAAGGATACATTGCAGAGGTCTGGCATTGTTTCCAATTAATTCAGAAGGTCAAAGAGTGACTCAATGAAAATCCACTTGAAGTGGGGAATTCCAGGCTAAAAGAAATCCTAAAATTTGAATAAACAATTTAAGTGCAAGATCATAAAGACTTCATGCAAAGATTAATTGATACTTAGATAGCTTTGCTCTAAAAACTATAGGTATTGGGCTGAGAAAATTTCAAACTCAACAGAGGAAAGTATACAGTAAATGACAGGAGCATTTAGATTACTGATGTACAGAAAGATTTTGGGCTGCAAGTCCATAGTTCCCTGACAGGGGCAATGCAAATTGATATAATGATAAAGAAGCCATAGAGCATGCTTGCTTTCATTGGAAGAACCACTGAGAAGAGACGTTTGGAAGTTATAATGCAGTTGTATAACACTTTAGTTCGGCAATATTTGGAGTGTTGTGTGTAGTTCTGATCACTGTACTATAGGATGTGGAGGCTTTGAGGAGGGTACAGAAGAGGTTCCTCATGATGTTGCTGAACTGGAGTGTATTAGTTATAAGGAGAGGTTTAACAAAGTTGGATTGTTTTCCCTAGAGCACTGGAGGGTGAGAGGTGGCCTGACAGAAGTATACAAAATCGTGAGAGGCAAAATAGAAGATAACCAGAATCTTGTTTCCATATTGGAAATACTCTATGGCATTGGTTTAAGCTGGGAGAGGTGGAACTTTGAGGGATATTTGTGTGGAAAATTTATTACACACAGAGTTCCTGGACTGCACTACAGGGAAGGTGGTAGAAGCAGAAAAAATAGAAATGTTTAAGAGGCATTTAGTCAATGATGTGAACAAGCAGGAGATGATAAAAGGACAGGCAGATTGGATTAGTATAACTTGGAGTAATGGTCACTATTTTGTCCAGCCGTAAGGTACTGAACCATTAAATTAGTAGGCTTGATAGGTTTTGCATGATGGTTCAATTAATATATATATTTTAGGTCATATCATGACAGGAAGCAGAGAATGAAAAGTTTTCACTGACCTAATGTTGAAATTAGATTAGTCCCTAACAGTGGGGCACTAGCACAGAATTCTCTATTCTTGTAACTACATATAACGGGGCTTCGTTCAAAATATTTTACACTTAGTCTTGTTTCTTTGTTTCCTTGTTCTTGATTCTTCATAATACAATATCATACTAGCTACATACCAAGGAGGAGAAATGGTTGGCTCTGCATTGCCAATAGAGCTTTTCACAGAAATACAGTGGATTAGTTGGGCGATCAGTTAATAGGAACAGCTGCTTATTTGTTTCAACATTTAAAGAACAAAAACTACTTGAGAAAATAGCCAGGATTCCCTTTGTTCATTTGGGACAATTCGCCATTTAATTGGAACAGGAGACTTGCTGAACAATTTCTAGCTAGCATCAGTCACATGCACTAGCATGGTCATTAGACTCTACACCATGCTTAGATCGAATGGTTTTTAAATAGAGTCAGTTGTGTGTGTTTGTGTTCAAAAAGTAGTGAATTTTGTCACTGATAGCTGATGAGAAATAAGCATTAAGACAAAGACAGTAAGTTTTGCTCACTGTGGTTTCAAGCATTCAGGCTCAGAGATGCCAGAAACAGCCGGGAGTGAACAGGAAATAATGTCACTACTTCAACAAGTTAGGAACTACAAAGAATTTGAAGGTGCCAACAATTATCTTGAACGTTATAATGAAAATTAAGATTTAGAAGATGCAATCATTGAAAGCTTTGTACAAAGGTGGTCCATTAATTGGCTGTGCTGATTTTGTTCATTTACAGGCAATCAAAAGAATCTGTCAGCGTTCACTGAATGAATTCCTTCATCGAGAACTATTAGGACCCAATGAAGAGTTTTATAGTACTGCAGTAGTATTGGTAGTGTTGAAATTTGTTCCATATTTCATTTAAATATATAAATTCTGTTGTCAGGACGAAGGGTCTCGGCCCGAAACGTTGACAGTGCTTCTCCCTATAGATGCTGCCTGGCCTGCTGTGTTCCACCAGCATTTTGTATGTGTTGTTTTAATATCCAATAGTCATTGCTCAACATACAGGCAGCAATCTATGTGTGGATTATCACTCAGCAACCCAGCTTTAAAAACAGTGACCAAGGAAATGAATCACTACACAAATTAAAATACTAAACAGATGAGCTACCTATTCTAGCTTGCATTGTTAAATGCTGATATTTATAAGTATTCTTTAACTTGCCTCTGGCTTCCTTAGACATGCACTATCATTGGAAAGCATCCAAAGATGAGGCTATAACATTGCTGATACTCACATTTATGATATAAATAACATTGCACAGACAGAATTATTCTAGGCATTAACTGTTGGGATGAATTAGGGTGAATTAGCATTTCATCCAACATTAATCCTGTAATAAGCACCAGATAGAGTAGTTTTTTTCCCCTCAGAAAAGCAATACAACATGATTTCAGTACACTTTCAAGCACCATAATATTTTACTATTCTCTAATTACATTTTAGCTATTATTGGCATCTAAAGAAATTTTTCCTGCATTATGGAGTCTTATACAGGGGATATTTTTTAAAGGTTGTGCATGATAAGTGGTTTCTCCTCACTTCTTCATAAATTAGATGCTTAATCCATGTAGTTCAGTAGGGCAGGAAGATCCAGCATCCAGACATTTCATGCTAACTCATTGACAGAACTAGCTAAGAAACCTGCTGAAGAAACTGGAAAGTAACATCCCAAAGAAAGGCAAGTTAAGACTGGAAAATTTCCCCTTAGGATAGTGAAGGGAGATTATGTTTTGAACCCTGGTCTCCAATTTAAGAGGATAATGTTTTCAATACTGTACCGGGCTGAGAAAAGTTCATTATCTCAATACTGAAAACATTTTAATTTGTAACACTTCACCTTCTGTAGATTTCATCATATCAAATGCCATCTGTGAACTCAACATGTGACTTGCTTCCAGGCCCTGATGTTGGTTCACAATAAGATACCAGGAGATAAGTGAAAGCGGCTAAAGATTTGCATTTCAAATCTCTCCAGCCTGTGGCAAGGTGTCTTGTCTGCTCACCGATTCTCCTGTGCAGCCGGACAGTTTTAGGGGTAGGTCTGGCTGTGAAGTACTAATTCTTATTTTAGGGTGCCATTAACCTGTGTACAGATGAACATATTTGGCTAGTTTGCATATGAAACCAGCTTTTCATTAAGAAACTTACTGAATCAGTGTAGCACAGCTTTTATCTCTCACCTTGACAAGTAAAATGATACTACTGCCTTGTGGTTCCCTGAATTCACAACTTGCCTTATCGTTACAGTTCAGCAACATATAAAAAACTTTTCAATTCATTTTCCTAGTTTCTGGTCAGTTTCCTGAATATCTAATTCCTTCTACAGGATAGTTTCTTCACTTCAAAATAGAACAAATACTTTGGTTTTGAGCAGACACGAGATCTTGATTATAAATCTACTTATGATAATATGGTCCTTGACTTAAATCCACGGTGAAAAACTAAAGTAATATTATTCCTTCTCATTAACCAAAACAGTAAAGTCAATTAAGGAAAAGGAAAACTATTCCAATAAAATATGGTTAATGCACAATTTGGGTATAAAACAATGACAATGATGAAAAATTCATCGTTGAATCTTGGGCTAAAATAGTTACATGAGGGACTGGCATAGTTTGACCAAGTGCTTTTAGAGAGTGGTTTCAAAAACCACAGTTCATGCAACTACTTCAATGCTTAAAATTGTAATCATTATGCTTTATTACCATGAATGCACATGAGTAATTCCAGTCCTATACACCATCTGAAACTAAGATCTCAAACTAATTCATACCCTGTTTGCACCTGCAGTTGATAACGGAATCCAACCTGGAAGTCATCATGGAACTTGGTGTAAATTAACAGCACTTGTGGCATGACATTAAATGGGGCCTTGCTTCGAATCTGTGGATCGCAAAATCCCTGGTCCTAATCCACTTCACCTGAAGCCTGGGGCCCATTCTCTGCAGAATAAAATAGGAACCTATACTAAAGAATGAGCAATCTTTAATTCATTCAGGGATCAACTTTATTTATCATATACATACGCTTACGTGTATTAGGAACATTAGCAGCCTGTGAAATTATCACATCAACCAGCCTGAACATTAATGCAATGCCTATTGTAATAACTAGATGGAAGTAATTCTGAAAATTTCTTCTTCATTAAAAGGCAAAAACTTCAAACAGCAAAAGGAAGAAAGTCAATGGTAGTGGTCATAGAGCTATTGAGCAATACAGCACGGATACACGACTTTTAACCCATCCAGTTCTTTCTGACCAAAGTGCCCACCCAGCTAGAACAAATTTGGACCATGTTCCACAAAGCCCCATCACTCCGTGCACCTGTCCAAATGCTTCTTAAATGATACTATTATACCTCCCCAACACTTCTTTTGGCAACTCGTTCCATCATCCTCTGGGCAAAAAAATAACAGCATGCCAGCAGTTTTTTTAATTCCTATCTAAATTTTATTCTATTTTATACTATATTAAATTAGTTAAAATTTGCCCTCTCGCACTTTATCCTCCAGAATCTGGAAAAGTCTGCCAGCTGGCTTTCAATCCTCTAAATCCTATCTGCTCTAGGGCTCTCCACTTCGAACAAACTTTCAATCATGTCACCAAATATTTTCAAAAGACTTCATGCAATGCAAGTTAATACAGTAAAACTTAGTTAACCTTCCAAGTTTGGGACTCTGGTGATGCCAGACTAGCAGATTTTATGATTACAGAATGTTATTAGAGGAGTGAGAAATATTTCAGTGAATCTTTTAGTTTAAATGGAGAATTGGAAACCAGTCCTGTTAAGTTTAAATGCTGAGTGACAAACAGAATTAGGTGAGTTTCAAGGGAGATTGTGAAACTGAAACTGGCATACTTCAAGGGAGTGCAGAAAACAGAACTGTTCAAGTTTCAAGGGAACACAGAAGCAGGATCCTGTGGAGGTTAAAACATGGAATTTGGACTCTGGTGGGTTTAAAGGGACTGTGGAAAGCAGGGTTTCCTGGGTTGAAAGGGAGCACATGAACTGGGACCCCAGCAGTTAGAATGGGAGCATGACAAACATTGCCTGGTGAACCAAATGCCAAACCATTCGTATTTTTGAATAGTCAGAAAATATTGCCAGAGTTGTACTGTTCTACTACATTTTATATCAGAATCTAAACCTGTATATCACAAACACGAGGAAATCTGCAGATGCTGGGAATTCAAGCAACATACACAAAATGCTGGTGGAACACAGCAGGCCAGGCAGCATCTATAGGGAGAAGGGCTGTCGACGTTTTGGGCCGAGACCCTCCATCAGGTCTAACTGAAAAGAAAGATAGTAAGAGTTTTGAAAGTAGGAAGGGCCCTCTTCCCACCTTTCCCTTATGGAAAAAACACGCGAAGTCTGGCTGGCAGGCTCGATTGCAGCTAAGAAGATTGTAGTCCAGCGTTGGAAACCTCCTCATGATATTTCAAGTACTCACTGGTTTCAGAGCCTTTTGGACATTTCTTACCTGGAATTATCATCAGCAAGAGTAAATGATGCACGACCAAACACAATCTTAATGTGAACAATTTTGATATATAACTTAAAAGACCTTCTTTTAAAATAGGAATGCTCTGTCTGTGTATGCACTACTATTCAGTTGATTGGTGGAGGGGAGAAGGTGGGTGGAGAGAGAGGGGGATGGGGATGAGGATTGGGGGAGTGGCTGGGTTAAACAGTCAAAATGTAATTGGCAACTGGTTGTATTGAATGTAATTTGTTGGTGTTACAATAAAAATTAGTGATAAAATAAAAAAATAAATTGTCTCAAAAAAATCAACTCTTGTCTTGGTTATATTAAATTTTCATTGAAATTCCATGACCTTATATGTTTGCAAAATAGGCTGTTCTTTGAATGAGAGAAGAGAAAGGTAACTTTTCTTTCAGACCTTTAACAATGTAAGTTACAAGCTGATCTGAAAATTCACAAGAACAGCTTGAGAAAATATGCCTTTTAGCTTTCCATTTGTCCTTGTGGAGAACTACATGGCCTCTGCTCCCTAACCAGCAAAAACAGCAAAGGATTTTTCTCATTAACAAAGCTGATAAAAGCATCGATTGCCAATGATAAAAGGGCACACAAGCATCAAAAACAAACATCAAGAAGATGGAAATTATTGCAAGTATGAGTGTCAAAAGATAATGAAATGTGTTTGCATCAAATTCCTATTTATTATTTTATTGGAGGCATTAACCCATTTAAAATAAACAGGCTAATGTCTCCATTAAACTAGAAGAGAGGAATTTGACATGAGTACATTAAGTATTTGCGCATCTGTATTTCCTAGCAAAATATATACCCTCACATTATTTTAACGGATTACTTTGTGAAAAGTGTTTTGACAAGATACTATTTGTTTGGAAATGAGGAAAAAAGTCTTAAGCAGTGGAAGCTGTTTCCAATGTAAAGATACAACAGGTAAACAAATAAATGATAGATCTTCTTAGAGTTAATAATACTGTTTGCATGTTTGAAAAGAAGAAATGCAAAAGGTTTTTCATGAATTATACACTTTAAGAGCAAAGATTATGGATGCCATTTAGGCAAAGAATTTTTTTGTTGAAGAAAAGTAGTTTTTGTTCTCTAAAAATTAAGTGTAAAACACAACTGAGCTTTATATTACGATTACTAAAAATAATGGAAACTCTTTTGATAATAACTGTAGTATTTTTTACAAGATTCCAGATAGATATCATGCAGCTTTAAGACGATGTGGATGAAGAAATATTTTAGGGTATATCTTCTTTTAAGCTAATCATGAATATTGAAATTTCTCTGGAAAATCTAGTTCTTCAAAAGTTATAAAACACAATTTATCAAATCTGAAAAGGATATGAAGTACTACACAATGGGTTAAACAATTTTTTGTGTCATCAAAAAAATCTACATGATACCATCTTTACTAAAAATAATTTTTTCTGAGCTTATTATGGTGTAATATCAAATAACAAAAAGGCATATTAGTACATGAGCACCATTAATACTGGGAGGAAAGAAGTGACATGTAGCTTATTTTATTGAAGAAAAAAAATCCCTGAAATTTACATATAGAGTATTCCATACTCATTACTTCTCAAAGAAAAAAATCTGTGGAAAATTAATTTTCACAGATTACTGCTGATGTTGCTGAAAATATTTCAATAATAAATTAACATATATTGGACAGTTTCTTCAATTAAATTCTTTATGTATGCAAACCTTGCTTCTGTCATTATAAATCATATATTTTTTGGCTATCTTGTGGTTCTTTGTTACATGCAATTCGAACTAAAAGCTGTATTCATTAGAAAGCTACAAAAGTTACTCTTATTACTGATATCTTTTGTTTTCAGTCAGATCAAATATTTTATAATATAGTTACACAGTAGGTGGTATTACTTAATACTGTAGTTTGTACAGGAATGTTAGAAAATGATACAGATTAAAACCTTTAGGGAAGTCTTTATGATGTGTTAAAAATTTTAGAAAGCAATACATAGACAATTCTAATGCAAAAGCTCAGATCACTTAAAATATTTTTGTTCTCAACTCCCTCCACTGTGAAACAAATGCATTTTAACAGATAATATATAAAATAATAAATTAGGAACATATACTAAATGTATTTCAAAATCACAAAAACACCTTAATGTAAATCGACCTCATGCAAAGAAACATGCAAAGTAAATAAAATCAAGATTTTTAACAGTGGAGAATGGATCAAAATTTGATTTCCTGTACACCATCCCCCACGCCTCAATGCCTTGTCTGTAATATGTCTATCTCTTTCTGTTTACACCAGAAGATCAATGCTATGTATCAAGTTTAAAGTAACTCCAAGGCTGAACACAACAAGGTGACAAACACTGAGGCCATGGATCAATACAGGAACAGAGATCACCTCCAGAAACCAATCGCCTATCAGATTGCAACTGACTGTTCCTCATTTTTCCCCTCCTCAAATCTAACAGCACTTGCCATAATAGGTCAGCCAAGAAATCCAACGGAAAGGGGATGCTGGTCGGGCTAATACTTTTACAGCAGCAGTTTAATCTGTGACAGCAGGAGGATTTGGAGAAGCCCATTAACGTGTTCTATCTGATAAGGTTATGTTTAATCTGTTTGCCTGAGGTATTGAACAAATGCATTAAGGATAGTTTATTCTTTCTTTTCTCCCTTAGGGGAGGAGAGGTACTGTACAGGGGTAAAAAAAACAGCAAAATATACATAATTGGCATCTGACTGCTGTAAAAGCCAGTTTATTGCATACCATTGCAATCACGTCATAAAACAGACTTCAAACTACATGTGGAATAGGATTATGAAAAGAAAGGAAATGGATCATATTTGAAATATATTTTGATGACATTGCAAATTAATTCAAACACCACGTAAATAATGATTTTACATCATAAGATACTATGGTAAATGGGGTAATCATTTTTTTTCTATTTCAAAACAGGGCCTTCTTGTTGTGTAGTTCTCTTCAGAGAAATTTCAAGATAGCAACCACCAATACAAATACAAAAACTAAGAATCTTAAAAGCAAGAGATCATTCATCCCTTAGATAAACTTTCAACAACATGTTTATGAATTTATATGGCACAATTAACAAGGCAAAGTATTACGGGGCGATTCCCGTTCCAAATGTTGGTCACGCAGGGAAAGATCTATGGTGACAGTAATACAGCATTTATTGTCGGAAAGAATTTAAATACTTAAAGTCTGAATAAGTTAGACGGTAAGTGGGACAGATGAGAGAATCAGTAATCAAATTTACCATTGAAAAATATGCAGGCCAAACTTTAGAAGTGATAAGAATGAGATGAGATGGATTGTTAGGATATTTTGAAGTGAAACAGAAATTTAGTGGACTAAACTTCAGATTTAACACTCAGCTCATCGAGCAGGAGAGTGGGATTATTTCTATTTATTATTATTATTATCTCAAATCTCTTACTATCTTTCCTTTCGGTTAGTTCTGACGAAGGGTCTCGGCCCGAAACATCGACAGTGCTTCTCCTATAGATGCTGCCTGGCCTGCTGTGTTCCACCAGCATTTTGTGTGTGTTGTTATTTGAATTTCCAGCATCCGTAGATTTCCTCATGAGTGGGATTATTTTACTGGTTGCCTGAAAGCATGGATTGAATCTTGGGTTTGGATATTTTGCTGGTTGCAGTAAAAGTTGATTTTTATCTTACTAGCATTTAAACATAGAACATAGAAAACCCACAGCACAATACAGGCCCTTCGGCCCACAAAGCTGTGCCGAACGTGTCCTAACCTTAGAAATTACCTAGGGTTACCCATGGCCCTCTATTTTCCTATTTTAACTGTTGCAAATCCAGCTCTTAGTGGAATTGATGTTTGTGCAGATCTATAAATAATATGTAAATCTGGGCATTTGAGGACAGTGACAATGAAGTAAAGCAGAACCCATGTTTACAAAAAAATGTAAGAAAATGTACAGAGCATGCTGGAAATATTCAGAACAAGCAAAATTTGTGAACAGAGAAAATTTTCAAGCTGACAACTTTTCCTCAGAACTCAGTTAGATATGCAATTTAAAGAAAATAGTGGTAGTGGTGGCTGAGACAGAATGCTGAAAATTTGTTAATCACAAATAACCTGTCTGAAGGATGTGTGAATAGAAGGAAATGAATGAAAATAGAGGAGGGAGAAAGAAAATAGTGCTGAAAGACACCACTACTTCTGGATATCTGAAATCAAAGAGAATGCTGTGAATATCCAACTGGCATCTGTTGACATAGAAAAACAGAGATACCACTACAGATTGGTGATCATTCATCAGAAATGACAAGTTAAGATACACATGGGAAAGGTTTGTTATCTGAAATTGTTAAATTCAATGTTGAGTCATAAGAATGTATAGTACTTCTTCAGCTGTCTGGCCATATTATCATGCTAAACAAGACTTCTTTAATTCTGCTCGATTCCTAGAAATCAAGGTATAGCCATGGAAATCCAAACAGGTCCAAGTTATACCTAACTCTGTTTTACACAGAACATTCCTTGTTTCAGTCCTATTCAGACACCCTATCTCACCTATTTTTCCCCAGTACTTGGATGATTCTATTGATATTAATTCTTGCAGGAAAACTTAAAACCATTAATGATTTTGCTGGCAATTTGCCTCTTACTCTCACTTTCAGATGGTCCATCTCCGACTCTTCCCTTTTCTTTCTTGACTTCTCTTCTACACTTCAGGGAATAGGTTAGCAACCAATAACCTACTGCCTGCAGGCTCACAGACTCTCACAGCTACCTCGACCACACTTCCTCCCACCTTGATAAGTACTCCAATCCATTCTTCCAGTTTATCCAGTCTATTGAGATACTTTTTATACCAGAGCTTCAGAGAGGATATTCAGTTTTCCTTAAATGTAGCTTATCCTCCCCCAAAGTCGACAAGATTGTCTCAAACTTCAAAGTAAATTTTTATCATAGTATATATCACTATATACTACCCTGAGATTCATTTTCTTGCAGGCATTCACAGTAGAACAAAGAAATATAATAGAATCAATGAAAAACTACACACAAACAAGGAATCTGTTGCATTTTCGGTATCACCAATTATATACTCACCAACACCAAGTCTCCACTTTCAATGAATCATCCCCTGTAATTTCTATCACATTCCCATTTTTTTCTAATATCATGAAGGGTCTTTTCCTTCCTCAGCTCTCTGGAACACTCTTCCGCCTTCACTAACACCCTCCTTGGTGATTGCAATAGCTTGTCTTCTTACCACTTCCTTTCCCACCAACCAGAAACCCAAAAGTCCTTCTCGGGGAACCATAAGACATAGGAGCAGAATTAGGCCGTTTGGTCCATCAAGCCTGCTCCCCCATTTCATCATGGCTGATCCAGTTTTCTCTCTGATCGAATAAGAACACAAGAACATAAGAAATAGGAGCAGGAGTAGGCCATCCGGCCCATTGAGCCTGCCCCACCATTCAATAAGATCATGACTGATCTGTCTGTAAACTCAGCTCCATCTACCTTCCTTTTCCCCATAACTATTAATTCCCTTACTATGTAAAAACTTACCTGTTTCTTAAATATATTTAGTGAGGATGCCTCAGCTGCTTCCCTGGGCAGAGAATTCCACAGATTCACCACTCTTTGGGAAAAACAGTTTCTCCTCATCTCTGTCATAAATCTTCTCCCCTGAATCTTCAGGCAATGCCCCTAGTTTTAGTCTCACCTACTAATGGAAACTTTCCTACTTCTATCTTATCTATCCCTTTCAAAATTTTGTATGTTTCTATAAGATCCCCTCTCGTTCTTCTGAAATCCAGAGAGTATAGTCCCAGGTGACTCAATCTCTCCTCATAGGTTAACCCCTTCATCCCTGGAATCAACCTGGTGAAACTCCTCTGCACTGCCTTCAATGCCAATATATCTTTCCTCAAGAACGGAGATCAAAACTGCACACAGTACTCCAGGTGCGGCCTCACCAGTACCCCGTATAGTTGCAGTGTGACCTCCCTGCTCTTAAATTCAATCCCTCTAGCAATGAAGGCCAACATTCCGTTTGCCTTCTTAATAACCGGTTGTACCTGCAAGCCAACTTTTTGCGATCTCCTGCCTTTTCCCCTTTACCTGTCATGCCTTGACCAATCAAGATTCTATCAACATCTGTCTTAAATATACATACAGTGTAGACTTGGCCTCCACAACTGACTCTGGCAAAGAATTCCACAGATACACCATTCTCTGGTGAAACAAATTCCTCCTCATCACCATTCTAAAAGGATGCCCCTTTATTCTGAGACTGTGTCCTCTGATCTTAGATTCTCCCACCACAGAAAACATCCTCTCCACATTCACTCTATCAAAGTCTTTAACCATTTGATAGGTTCCAATGAAGTCACCCCTCATTCTTCTGAATTCCAGTGAATACAAGCCCAGAGCCATCAAATGCTCTTCATAAGACAAGTCATTCAATTCTGGAATCATTTTTCTTAACCTCCTTTGAACCATCTCCAGTTTCAGCAAATCCGTCTGCAATTGAGCATAGACCAAATGAGTTAAATACTGCAGTTTGAATGCATCTCAACCAACGTGATATCATATCATCCTAACATATTTTCAACATTTCTGAAGATTCTTGTCTTTGTGTTGTTGAATAAATTCCTGGAAAATTATAAAGGTATATTCAAAGAATTGTTCATGGAAATTTAAGGGCATCAAACTAACATACATCTTTCTATTAAATGCCAAACATCCACCGTTAAAGTAACAAATACACTGAAATCTCAGAGAGAACAAAGAAAATGGATTGGGGATTGGGGAATACTAACACAAACCATTTGGGGCTGAAGTCTGTTATTCTCAATATTTTTATATATTTTCGTATTTTATTGAGATACAGTGCAGAACGGGCCTTTCTGGCTCTTCAAGATCTGCTGCTCAGCTATCCCCAATTTAATCCTAGCCTAATCAACGGACAATTTACAATGACCAACTAGCCTACCAACCAGTATGTCTTTGGACTGTGGGAGGAAACCAGAACATCCGGAGGAAACCCATGTGGTCATAGGGTGACTGCATGGGAGCATTAAGAATGAAGAGATGCACCATTCTCCTGTCTTGATGTAACATAGATTGGAGAATATGTGAAGAAAACAACAGAGAGAAAAACATATGAAAGAAACAAGTGCCGAGGCAAATGTTTGAACACATTTAATTGGATGGACAGATCTGAAGGAAGATATGAAACTATTTCATTGCAGATGCAATGAATTGTTTACCAATCAATGCTGTGTAAAATAAATATGGAAGAAATCACAGAGCAAGATTATGCAATACCTTTATGAAGAACAATGAGTTTAATGTGTAGAATAGGAGAACAGGCTTAATATTTGTCTACTGGTCAAACACCGACAGTTCAAAGTGCAAAGCATGTATACTTTATACAACCTTGAGATTCGTTTTCTTCCTGGCAGCCACAAAACAAAGAAACCCAATAGAACCCATTTTAAAAAAGACCGTCAAACACTGAATGAGCAGAAAAAATTTCAAAAAACCATGCAAACAATAAAAGTAAATAAATAGCATTCAGAACAGAAGTTCACAAAAGGGGTTCTGAAAACATATTTGTATGTCAGAATGCACAACACAGTCTCCTAAAGCATCATTCCAAGTAGCTAAATATAAAATGACACCATTCCATTGGATCCACAGAGAATTACAGAACCTGTATTGATTAGGAATTAATGGATGCACGGTACAGGAAATCTTCGGTCATCCAGAAAAAGTTATACTAAACAAAGGCCCAAAGTTTAGATTGTTTCAGTTTGACCAATTCATAAGAAGTGTTAGAATAAAGTAGAGGTTTACTTCTCCTCACAGACTTGCTTCAAACAGAGAAGGAGAAAAACTATCTCTTCATAGCAAAAGTGGCACTGAGTAAACAGTTCATGGAGGATCAATAGGACATTGCCAAGAAATAGTGACTTGCACCATTTCTTCAAAGGAATAATGCCAAATTTCTCAGCAGGATACACTCCTGTAAAAATACTGAGAAGATTCAGGACTGATAGAAGCTCATTCAGCCCGAGTAATAAAGAAAGGTGGAGGAAAGGCAGATGAAGATAATATTAGCCACAAGGGTGACAGAATTCCTGCGCTAAGGATATTAGGAGATCAGAGATGAAAAGATTAGGTGTTAGAAAATATTAAAGGTAAGGTGTATGACTCTTAAGAATAATCTAGCAAAGAATGGCAATAAATCCCATAATGTTCACTGTTTAATCCTAGTGTACAATACCCAGGAGAACAACAAAGAATATTATACCATTGAAGATGTTTCTGGAGTGCATCTCATAATTGTTCCAGAAGAAACAGTAAATAAAATTTTTAATGTGAGTTGAGGTGAAAAAAGATACATCTCATATTGACAGTACACCAACATTTGATGAATCCAAAAACTCAACATAATTATCATTAGCATCACTACAAAGATAACAGAATACAAAAATCTGTTACCTGTTTGAATATGCAAACTTCAAAATTATGTTCAATCAGTTTAATGGATGTGTAGCATATATATTACTTGCTTGTTATCTAATATGCCATGTGTATTACCTTGGATATGGGCAACCTGTGAAGAACTCTTTAACAAAAATACCACATCTATTTCCTCCACTCTAAGGAGGATCAATATGTACACATGGGAAATGGACTTCATTAAATGTTAAATTGCTGAGCTCATACACCCAGACAGAACTTGAAAGAGACAGTGGCTGTGGATGGATTGTGGTTAAGAAGAAGCCAAAGAGGACAATATTTAACCAAGATTAAACTCAGCATCTGCAGCTTTTGATTTACAGTGACATTAATGATGCCTTTAATGAGGAAAGTATTTTGTGTATACTTTAATTTTTCATCATATCACTTTGCACAATATTGGTCAGTAAGTCAAAAGAAAAACGTTATTTTTCATTGGACCATTCTATTTGTTGCACAATGAACCATTTCATATTTTACCATTAGGAGTTTCTTTCTCATAAGCACATTAGCTATCCAATAATTTGCATGTCATATAATTGGAGCAATCTATTCGATTAATATTGTTTGTTCATTCATTGAGATACAGCACAGAATAGTTTTTTGAGCTGCACTGTCCAGCAATCTCTAATTTAATCCTAGCCTAATCATGGGACAATTTACAATGACCAATTAACCTACCAACCAGTACATCTTTTGTCTGTGGATGGAAACTGGAGCAAAGGACAACCATGCAGTCACAGGGAGAACATACAAACTCCTTACAGAGAGCAGTAGGAAAGGAAGGCATGTGGAGAGTAAGCAACAATTTGAGTTGGTAACTGTTTATAATCCAAATTAGGTAAATCGAATAAGAAAAAATAACGGCAAGGGAAAATATTCCTCCTTACAAACTTTTTGATTATAAATTTGTACTTAGTTGTTAGTTTTGCTTCATGTAGAACAAAATAGGGCAAAACCCAACATTTATTATCTGTCTTTGTATTTTGCAATTTGAATAACAACCAACATAAGAATGTTAGAAAATTTCATTCATTAATTAGCTATCTTTGGCTGAACTTTGAGGTGAGTTGGTGAAAGCAGGAATATAACTGGCTAACATACAAAAACATCATACGCTTATCCATCCATCTGTGAATTTCCATGTTTTGTTTCTGCTTTTTGCAGTTAGAGATCCTATGTGACCTTTTGCAGCTGTTCCTCAGCTAAATTCATAATAAACTCATCATCACCAAAGGGGTATTTTACCTATTTTCAATCAAGTCTCCTCTTTTAAACTAAAGGGAACTGTCTTACACGTACACATTTCAAGTTGAGAATCCCATACAGTATTTACTGGAAGTGAATGTAGCAGGATGTATTAAACATTGGCAGTCAATCAATCCTATATTAAAACTTATTTAAAACGTCGGACTCCTAAATCCACGTACATTTCTAATCATATGACTAAAATTACATTGCCTGCGTAGTTCCAAATGAACAGTGCTTCTGGGTAATATCGTATGTTGAACAGACAATATGAGCAGCTTGACTGAGGTATGCTTGTGACCTCATCAGTGGAATAGCCCACTGAGACCAGGATGATCTAAAAATGTCTATGTTAAGGTTCTAAAGGTACATCAGTCTGCAGTAATAAAGATATAACACCATTAACTTAGTAAAGGAATAATTTATGGTCATTTTCACCATTTAGCAGAAGAAACATTTCAATGCTAGACTTTTAATTAACACTGCAAAACACTTCTCCATTCCTCTATGTCTGGAGTCTGAAACTTATTAATAGATGGCACACCATGTATGTCAGAGTTTAGTTTTAACAAAGTTATTACCAAAAGATTAATCTTGTACGATTAAGCATGCTGAGCCTTGCAAGTTTAAGAGAGGATGTTAGCTGGAGTGTGAACTCTAGAATGACAGCACTGGCTTTAAATCAGTATTACATGCTGAACAAAATCATGATCTATCTGCTCAGCATATTTCCAGTGGACATTTGCTGCACATCAGTGCCCTCAGTAGTATGGTAACTGGGATGATTTGCCCCACATATTTGCCACTAAGAGGATTTTGGATATCTGAGAGCTTTAGCAATGATTTTTTTAAAAATGGCACTAATTCCCATTTCTTGCTGGAGCAGCCTGATGGGTCTAAAATATTGTTTTTAAAATATGTGTATATGTTAAATTTGCAAGACTGCTTCCATTTAATCTTGTTTGGATGACATTCAATGAGAATGTACTCATTTACTCCAGATGTGAAATTGGTTATCCACTGCTTGCCACATAGATTATCAGTGATGTGAGCTTGCTGTCTGTGCTGGTCAGTAATAGCAATCAAATATAAGAGCAAGCACTTAATATTTGAATTAAGAAATATTCTGAATTTGCTTTTCTCACCCTGTTTAAGTAAAACTGTGGAAAACTGCAAATACTTGTGAAATACAGCATTGACATTAAAAGTAACAAAGAATGAAGATTTGCACTTCAGCATGTGTGAGAGAAAAAGAGAGAGGGAGCAGGTCTGGCAAATCTAAGGAACTGTAAAATCCCAACTTTATCCTGATGGAGAGAAAGATACATGAAATATAATGACTGACATGTATTTTAGATATGGATGGATGCAGTCATTGGTTCTGAGGCCTGAGCGGAAAACAGGGAACTAAAACCCATTTTGCAGCGAAGGAGGTGAAGCATGGGTTACAAACTGTAATAGGATGCAATAGATAGAATGATTACATTGGTACTATGATAGATTGTGAGGCAGTAAGATCTGTGATAGATTCAGATGTCTTCATTGTAATCAGAGGACTCCTGTTGCGATTTAGAGCTACAGATAACATTCAGGCCACCCAGAGTATAAGTTTGAATTACACTAAGTCAGAAACACATGGATGCATCATGGGGTAGTGGTAGGTAAAACTACTCACAAGTGATATTATTTTCATTTTTATGGGAAAAACAAGTCAAGTACCTAAGGTGGCTGATCTGTATTGTCATCCATCTGTTTGTGTGATAAACTCCGTTGGATCTGACTAATTCTCTGGCAAAATATATTTTTAATAAAGAAAATAAATCCTTTTGCTAGTGTATTTTTTTCTTATTGGCTTCCAATGAGCTTTTATTGTGGTAATCTGTTTACCTGTTTTTCTCGAATTACATTTATTTATAAGAGATTAACTGAAATGAATGAGCCAGTGGCTGCTGGTTTGGAAGGGAATCACCAACAGGAACAGTATCAGCAACAATACAGGTTAGTAACTCGAGGAATTACAGCAGATCCATCCAAGAGCTGGGTACATGTGGGGTAATGCCCCGTGAGATCCGATGCCAAAGCCTTGGCATCCAGGGGAATCCTACTCAATGACCCTACACTGGCCAGACCTGGCATCTGATCAGAATCACCATTCCAATGAATAAACCTTCCCGAACTGCAGATGAGGAGGAAGATGTCAACATTTTTAAAAGTTATTTTGTATTGATGTTCTTTAATGAATTCATAGTGTTCAATGTGTTATTTATTGCTTTTGTTTTAACTTTTTAATTAATCACAGCAATTTTAAATATTTTGCTTACTTCTGAATATCAGAAGTGTTTAAAACTGCTTTCAAAAATGACTCCCAACTTGAGCAGGATTTGGGGTTGGGGAAGGTGGAGATCCAGCGAATCTATCCCCGCTACCATCATTCCAGGACAAATCCATTCAATTTGGTAAGAACCTCTAAGTTTCTTCCAAAGAACCTACTATCTTCAATAATGTGCATAACCATGACTTCCTTACAGGCGTAACAAAGCACTGAAATGCTCTAGTGATCCAACATACAGTAAGTGAAGCTTCACCACAGTATGGTGAATCCTCCTTTGCTTTCTACCATTGTCCACCATTCTGCACATCTACACAAAGCGCTATCGCAGGAAAGCAGCATCCATCATCAAGGACCCTCACCATCCAGGCTATGCTCTCTTTTTGCTGCTGCCATCAGGAAGAATGTACAAGAACCTCAGGACCTACACTAACAGGTTCTGGAACAGTTATTACCCCACAACCATCAGGCTGTTGAAACAGAGGGGATAACTTCACTCAACTTCACTTAACCCGTCACTGAACTGTTTCCACGACCTATGGAATTGCTTCCAAGGACTCTTCATCTCATGTTGTTGATATTATTTGTCTATTTATTTATTTATTGTTAGTTTTCTTTTTCTTTTTGTGCTTTCACAGTTTGTTGTCTTTTGCACGTTGGATGGGACTGGTCATTCTTTGATTCTATTCTTTCCTGTATTTACTGTAAATGGCTGCTAGAAATTGAATCTCAGGGTTATATATGGTGACGTATATGTACTTCACAAATAAATTTACTTTGCAATTTGAACTATCTTTTCCTATCAGGTTCCTTCTTCTTCAGCCCTTTACCTTTTCCACCCACAATCTTCTAGCTTCTCAGACAGCTTCTCCACCCACAACCTTCCCCCTCACTGACTTCACCTATCACCTTTTAGCTTATACTTTTTCTCCTCCCCCACCTTCTTAATCTGGCTCCTTCCTCCTTCCTTTCCAGTCCCAATAAAGGTCTTGAACAGAAACATCATTCCTTCTCATAGATGCTCCCTGACCTACTGAGTTCCTCCTGCATTTTGTGTGCATTACTCTGGATTTCCAGCATCTGCAGAATCCCTTGTGTGTATCAAGAAAGTGATGCATCATGACATTTAGAGCAATCGGGGTTGAGTAATGAGTACTGGTTTACCCCGCACCACCCATATTCCATAATTGTTTTAAAAAATCTATTTTGATACTAGCCAGAGCTGAATGTCCTCAAGAATCTCAAATACATAATGGAATTTTTATTCATGACAAAATTCAGATTATTTGGAAATTTTCATTTCAGTATCTGAGATCTAAAGTATATTATGTGCCAACATTCTGTCAACAGATTCAAATATGAGATGTCCCCCTCATGTACTAGAATCAGAAAAGATCGAAGTTTGCATGGAATGTTAAAAGCAATCCAAATTTGCGTGAAGGGAATTATTTCCAACAAATACCAATGAAGGAAACATTAGAGGTGATGCTCCTGTGATCAAGCAAAATACCTGATAAGTAGTGCTGTCAGCTAATTGGAGTTTTGGAAGTGTTGATATATTTTTGGACAAATCAATCCATTGCTCTTTAATATCACAGGGTTACAAAACCAAATTATTATTCTTTATTCCTCACCCAGAGAATTGATTTCATTTACAAGTATAGTATTTTTCTCACTTCCAGATAGTTCATGGCTTTCATTATTTTAAAATGAATTAATATACTTACTGCAAAATAACCATTAAAGAAGTAAGTTTTGTAATATTTGAAAGAGTGCAAATAGTTTTAAATTTTATATGTTGCTTTTACCCTCCTTTAAATCTCTTTGTGATATGCAACACGCATTGCATTTCTTTTGCAACATGCAAAGGCATGGAAAGAAACAGATAAAATTGTGATGAATTCTGCTAAGATTCATCTAATTAAATGAAAATCATGACCTTCTTCCAAAGCAAATTAGATAAAATGAGATTTTTTCAGTTCAGTCAAGTCTATGCCTCTAATTGCAATAGGCAAAAAGAATAGTTCTCATTAATGATATACCACTGGACACAATATTTTTGAAAATAATTTGGACATTTTATATATTCTGTGCTAAAGGATTAATTGTAATCCAGAATACCCAGAATAAATCCTTTCTTTGCATTTAGAACCTCATTTTCTTTAACACCAACAAATTTTGGCATTCCTAAATCAGATCAAAGAATTGATTCGTGGCAAAATAATATATAAAACTATAATTTATTCACAAAAATAAGGAAAATAGTAGATAGTAATACAGAGAAAAAAGTGAGAAAGAACAAAAAATGTAAAAAACATGAGCAACATGAAATTATAGAGGTCACGATACACTGTCCTCTACACAGGACCATTTGAATTGAAAGATTTAAAATATTACAGTAAATTAGAAAATGTTTGATTTTGTTGTACAGGCATGAGATTAATTTCAAATCCTTGAAAGCACTGCTAGTTATATAAAATCTTTTTTCAGTTTAACCTCTTTTATATGTAATGATTTTTTGACATTATAGAATTTTACAATTCAGATTAGCTATGATTTGCAGGATCATCATCTAATATCCTGACAACGAAGTGAATCTCTTCACTTTGTACTCATTAGTATGATGACTATTATACTTAGAGTACACATAATCAACTTCTACAACTGACAACAGCACTTCCAAGGAGTTAAGACTGATCCAGAAAGAATTATTAAAATTTAAATTATGAGGACCAGGAAATTCTCTCAAGTAGTGCAGTTATATTATGGACTACATAAAGGAATTTAATCAAATTGTTTTCTGTGTGCATGTACTATATAAGTCACTAAAGTGGTATGGGGCCCTTCAATGTATGACTTGTTAATGCACCGATGTTTCTAGCGCAGCAACATCAAAAGGCTTTCAATGTATGTTTTGGAGTTTAACAACATGGGTAATACAGCAGCAAGCCTTCACAAATTAATTAAAGCCTACTTGAACACAAATTAAAAGGAACCAGCCGTATTGAGTCTGCCTCGTGGATTTTTCCACAGACTGGTCTACTTAAGACTTATACTTGCACCTGCACTAACTTTACATATTTCACACCCTTTCACTGGAAGATTGATTTACCATCGAATCATATGCTAATGATTCCATACACATGCTCACCAACAATGCTCCTGATCCAATCATATCCTTCACCCTCATAGAACACAGAACATAGAATACTACAGCACAGTACAGGCCCTTCGCCCCACAACGTTGTGCCCCCCCACCTTAAATTCCTCCATATACTTGTCAAGTAGTCTCTTAAATTTCTCTAGTGTATCTGCCTCCACCACAGACTCAGGCAGTGCATTCCACACACCAACCACTCTCTGAGTGAAAAACCTTTCTCTAATATCTCCCTTGAACTTCCCACCCCTTACCTTAAAGCCACATCCTCTTGTATTGAGCAGTGGCGCCCTGGCTGTCCATTCTATCTATGCCTCTTAATATTTTGTATACCTCTATCATGTCTCCTCTCATCCTCCTTCTCTCCATAGAGAAAAGCCCTAGCTCCCTTAATCTCTGATCATAATGCATACTCTCTAAACCAGGCAGCATCCTGGTAAATCTTCTCTGTACCCTTTCCAATGTTTCTCATGTTTCAACATAGTCCCAAAGTGATAAATGCAATGACAAAGCAAGGAGAAGATAGATCTTGGACCTCATCCACAATAATACTACAACAGCAAACCATGCAACACACATGTATGACCTATGTCATGCCTTGCATCTGAGCTCTGTAAGAAGTTATAGCCCAAATTGTTTAGCCGAAATTCACTTACTATTACACCTAATTATATTATAGCTTATTACTAATTATTATACTTAATTCAACTGCACAAACTATGTTCTTTTTAACATTACAAAACTATATTGGGATTTAAAAGTTTGGCTTGGATTTATAGTCAATGTCAAAACAAAAGGATTCCTTGTGACTTCAGATTTGCTCATAAAGATCTCTGTAATGTCAGACTCAAATGTGGGATTTCTGATGACAAAGATGTATTAATCATATCAGAGAAATTCTCAGATACCAAAAGTGGGGGAAAAAGTTAGCTGATACTTTAAACATTTTACAGAGCCGCAAACAAGATTGAAACACACACAAGGCAGAAGCTGTAATAGCATAACTTGGTTTTATTTTCAGCAATTTCACTGGCAAATTAGGGACTCTGGAGTCTAATAGTGGAGTAAGAGTCTTCTGGAGTACCACATTTACATTGCTTGAGAAAGATCTGCAAATCCATTTTTTTGGATGTAAGATTTTACCACTGTGAGCAAGAAAAGTAAGAACAAAAGGTCCTTTGCACTTTTACAAAATATTTACAGTATAATATTTATTAATTATTTAATGTGCTTTAAAAGCATTTGAGGAGATATAATTTTAATATATTTTCTTTTATTCTTAAACATATGTTTATTTCATTTATAATTTTTAAGTATTTTTGAATGATGGCATTGACAGGAGACAAAGCTCTGCCATCTATGTCTTCCTGATGACCTTCATGGATAAGAGTTATATCATTGCATCACACAAAGCCAACATACTTCGCAGTCTCATTGCTTTGCTCCAGGACAGCCTTGGCCAGTTCAGATACATTTGCTGATGGACCAAAGACACTGCAATACTACTTCCGCAAAGAATTTATGAAATGTGGTCCAGGATAGGACTATATAGTCGTCAAAGATCTCACCATTAAAGGAGTGGACGTCCTCATCAGATTCCAATGGACAACCGAAAAGACAGAGAGGAAATGTGGCCCACTCAGAATGAACTAGGCCTTGAAAACTTCCATGAGAATTTTGATCCTACTCACAAATGGGAATCTAACTACATTTCCACAAATGCATCAAAAATTTATTTATCAGCAGTGAGATATAACAAGCTTAATACGAGAAAGATTCCTTGAAACCCAAAGACAGTAATTGATATGGTAGCCATATTATCACATTGCAGTGAAAATGTTTTTCTTTAACATTAAATTCTTTATGTCTGAAAGGACATTGTACATTCCCCTGTGACTATGTGCGTTTCCTCCCACAGTCTAAAGATGGATGGGTTAAAGTTAGTAAGCTGTGGGCAGGCTATGTTGGCGCTGGAAATGTACCAACACTTGCGGACTGCCCCATCACAATCTTGACAATTTGATGAAAGCAATGTTTTTCACTGTATATTTCAAAGCACCTGTGCCAAATGAAGCTAATCTTTCTTTCCTTATCAGTCTTGCAAAAGAACGCAGCCATCTACAGTGAATTAGATCCTGTTTGTTGACAAGAGTGGAACTTAGGAACTTTTGTTGGTTAATCCAATTCAGGTCTTGGGTTGAGTTCAAAACAGATTGTGTTAAAAGAACATGTCAGTTACTGAAACCTGGAATTAGAGTATCCAAGATAGATCAATTTGCATTGGCACAAAAAGGTAAGAATTTCACACATCTAAAATGAAGGGGAAACAAAATATTCCAATGTGTCAAGCTATTATTCAAAGAGATCTTGAAGTAATGATGGAACCAAACTCATTTATAAAGGTTATAATAATCTTTCAAGCGTGGGAAACGGCATTTTCTTGAAATGAGAAGAACAAAATAACTAGAGTTATTGTGTGAAACCTATAATGGTTTGTATCTGACCAAGAGGATGTCTTGCATGATGCCAGTTGTTTTAGCCACAGTATTACAGGTATTGTAGGATAACACCAGTTGTCGGCTAATCTGTATACTGAATTTGAAGAACTCTGGAAAAATCTGGATTCTTGAGAATAAAAGCAATTACAATATCAGCTGGATTCTCTACAATGTAATTTCATCAAACTGCAGTTTGATTCACCAGGTGATGCAGAGCAACATAAGGACTCTGAATACTTTATTAATTTTATGAAGACTAATCTCTTGTTTTTTTGATTTAGGAAATAGCTGCCATGCAGCCATTTCATTTCAATATGCTTTCTCCTTACCTTCCATGAGGTTGTAATTGCTTCAGGGTACCAGTTAACCCATTTTGTAAGGTCCTGATGTGAAACGTTAAAAATGTAGCAGCAAATCACGCATCAGAAGGTCTGTGCTAGGCAGTATGTCAAACAGAAGGACATTTTCCTCTTCAGAACCCTTAGGGCATAATCCACCTATGTTCACTTTATATTTCACTACATATATTTCTGTTCAGGCTTGTATTTTTTATTGTCAAATTATGGGACTGATAACATGGAACTGATGTGATGGTAAACGGCGCCATAACCTCCAGGAAGCCTTCGTCTCCTTTCACACAAAACCTACAACATTTTACTCAAATGTCAACAGGGTGTATAGAAGGCCCTAGGTACAATATTCTGCACCCAAGATGTAATACTGAATGACAGCTAGGGTCAGGCAAAATCAGTGAAGTGGTCAGTCATGCTTTTTATTATAAATCTCCTGTTTTCACTGTGTGCACGTGATATATTATAATGACATGCACCAAACCAGAGTAACCCATCAGTATAGGGATCTAATTAAACACTCTTTCATAAAATTGCAAGAAGTGTAAGTATGAGGCAATGTAAAGTATGGCTTTACTACTCTATGTTAGACAACAGGGAGGAAAGATGGAATAATAATTGAAGGTAAAAAAATAAAGACCTGTATTTACATAGTGCCTTCTAAGGGCTCACAGCATTCCCAATGCACTTTGCAACCCATAAAACATTTTCTAGGCAGTCAGTGGAGTAGAAAATTTTAACACAGCAAGTTCCTGCAAGTCGTATAAGCAAATAATCACTTTAGCTTAAAGTGATGTTGATTGAGGGATAAAAATATTGGCAAGTCACCAGGGATAAATCTTCTTTGAAAACAGTGCTGTATAATCTTTCAAGTTAACTTGTGAGGCCAGCATTTAATATCAGGCTAGTCTTTTGAGATATCTTAAGCAGTGTCACTTCTTCAGGCTGTTGTGTAAACTGCAAACTTGTCCTCTAAAGGGCATATTGATTCAAGGTACAGGTAATGGTTTTGGTTTATCAAATGCTCACTGATCTTAACCGGTCTTTATCAATCTACCTGTTGCAAATGTATCTGCCCCTGAGAGAAGGAGTGACCATGAAAAAATCCTGTGGAAACAGAACCTCATCTTCACATCAACTACAATACTCAGTGTATTGTACAGCAAAAATAGGTTCAGATTTGATCTAGGGTCTAAAGGCAGCAAGGGTACCAATATACAGTACTGTTCAAAAGTCTTTGGCACATACATACCACTAGGGTGCCAACAATCTTTGCACAGTACTGTAGTAATTTTATGTATTGCACTGTACTGCTGCTGCTAAAAAAACAAATTTCATGACATACATAAGTGATGATAAACCTGATTCCGATATGGGTTCCTACTGCAGTGGGAAGGGGGCAGGGAGAGGGGAATCATGATTGGGAAAAGGGGAAGAATGAGGGGAAGGAACGGTAAGCACCAGAGAGACAATCTGTAATGATCAATAAACCAGTGTTTGGAATCAAAAGATCTTGTCTTGGCTCTCCTTCTCTGCCACTTGTCTCCCTCCCCTCCTGTAATTTCTCCTGTAATTTACATTTCCTTTTTTCAAGTTTTCAGTATCTACAGTTATTCCTTTGTATTTACACTTAGATTCAAAATGGGCATGTTTCACATGCTGTGAACCATCAGCACAGAAGAAATGCACACTTACACAATCTGACAATTACTAATCTCATGGCCTAGCATATTACTCACTTTACTGTTACAATCAAGAAATGGGGATCAACTCTGGCTCAATATACAGTGCAGAAAGGAATGCTGATTGTAGTACCAAGCTTACTTAAAATGAAAAGTCAGCCAAGTGAAGCTACAAAATATGTGTTCCAAATGCCCTTTACTAATCAAGAACCTATAAACCTGGCCTCCATAGCTGTCTGTGGTAATGAATTTCATAGATTTGCCACCCTCTAGCTGAAGAAATTCCTCCTAATCTCTGTTGTAAAGGGATGTCCTTCTATTCTGGGGCTGGGCCCTCTTGGTCCTAGATTTTCCCACTATAGGAAACATTCTCTCCACATGCACTGTATCTAGGCCTTTCAATATTCAGATCCCCTCCTCATTCTTCCAAATTCTTGTGAGTACAGGGCTAGAGCCATCAAATGCTCCTCATCCATTAATCCTTTCATTCCCAGGACAATTCTCGTAACCTTCCTCTGGACCCTCTCCAATGCCAATGTATCCTTTCTTGGATATGGGGCCTAAAATTGCTCACACTACTCCAAGTGACACCTTATAAAGTCTCAGCACTACATCCTTGCTTTTATATCCTAGTCCTCTCAAAATGATTGCTAATATTGCATTAATTTTCTTTTCTCTCCCTACTGCTTTTTAGTTGTCTTCTGTTGATTTTCAATTGTTTCAATTTATTAAGGATCAGATAACCTTTTATTTTAACACTAATACATCTCCTGAAGTGCCATCCCAGATTGTCTGGGATGCCATGAAAGCATATCTGAGGGGGCAAATAATCTCTTACACAGCAAATCTCAACAGAAGATCCCGTGCAGATCGATTAGACCTCATTAACCAGATTAAAGAATTGGATCAAATATATGCCCAAACTAAGAACCCTGAATTATACAAGAAGCGTGTTGAACTCCAAACTAAATTTAACCTTCTGTCCACTCAACCTATCGAACGCCAACTTCTCAAAAGCAAGAGTCGCTTTTACATTCATGGGGATAAGTCTGGTAAATTCCTAGCCAATCAGCTGAGGCGTTCCAAAGCCAAACAACATATTACAAAGATCCGGAAGGATTTTCAATTGTTTCCTAATCTGTTAGATTCCCACTAAATTTTAGAAGCTCCAACAATTCTCAATAAGGTCAATAATATCTAGTACAAAGCAGTGTGCTTGATTGACTCATATACTATCATCCTAAGCATCCATCTCCACCACTACTACTGCATCGTGCCTGTAGTATGTGCCGACTATAAACACTAAAGATGAATCTAAAATGTGATCTGCATGGGAAACATCTTACATTTATTCAATCTTCCCCATTTTTGCAGAATGTCCCCGGATGTAGAAGAAGTGGTAGATTTTTTTATGTGAATTCCTTTAACCACTTGGGTGGCTTTTGTATACCAGCCATTAAGTTTAAGCAGATTCATTGTCAAGGAGAATCCAAGACCAGCGTCAGCACAAACTTAGCACATGCACCTTGGTAGACAAACTATATTCCAATCACACACAAACATTCAGATAAAAGTTTCCTATTATTTACAAACTAAGGCCCTTCTTATTTTATATTGCTCTTCCAACATCCCACCCCACCCCCCACCCCACTGGCCACACCAAGAAAAACAAACACAGCTCTACTCATAACTGAAATGCTCCATCCTGGGAATTTTTTATGAATGCACATTGGGGAGACGAGATTCCACATAGTACACTGGTTATAAACAAACCAATAATTTTATATAATTGTATTATAACCACCCAGCTCTAATGTTTTATGCACTTGCTATTGAAGTGAAGTATCCAGTGTGCTTTCTTCCCTATCTTATCTATATCCCCTCTTTTACTGACATTTTGAATCTGCCTTGGAATTCTCCAGCAGTACAAGTAATGTTCTATCAATTATATGAAAATATTTCTGTAGCTAATGCTCACTTTAAAGCAAAAAAACTACTTACACTAAATTTTCCTAATAAAATATATGAATTTTCAGACTTGCAGAAAAATTACTTGTGTCCACAGGGCATGGATTGCCTACAATTAAAGTTCTCACTCACTCGTGGGAGAGTGTGAATTCACATAAGAGAACTATAGATGGCACATGCTGGGGGGCAAGACAAGCTACATAAAGGGTGCTGCAAATGGTGGATGAAACTCTTATGGTCCGGTATCCCTTATGATTTGCTGCAATTTCTTGAATTAGTTATAATATAGGTCTGTAAAAGATAGCAGGTACACATTAATGGAGAGAGTTTTTTAAAAAGTGGAAAAGGCAAATGTAAAAAGTTGGAAGATTTCAAACTAAAGTGGATTATGCTAAACTTTCAGCAATTTTCATCTCTGCAGGAAAAATAAAAGGTACACTAGATAAAAAGCAAAACTGCAAAAGATTTATCACATTAGGAGTGATAAATGACTACTTAATTTGCTTGCTTACAAATTTTCTGCAAATCATGAAACATAATTTTTTTCCCTGAACATAGGGATCTGTTCTCAGAATGTGTCATCACAATATACTTTTGCATTATCAGACTAATCACTATTAAATTAAGTAGTGCATAGGAGTGAGATCATGCCATTTATTATTTAATACAGTTCTTTATTCATAGCTTACAGGTAGTAAGCAGTATGCTTTCATTGCTAGGCCAGGGCTGTAAATCAAAGAGGCAGGGTTTATGGGATGTGTCAATTACTCTTCTTTGTTCAATTAGTAATGAGGCTTAATATCTGCTGCTCAGGCAGCTGGATGGAAGGAAAGCCCTTAGGTAAAATTAAAAGTACTAAAAGCTCCAGGGAAAGCCATACTTTAAGAGAATAAGAAGACAATCTCCATATTACATTGAGTTCTGTTTTTCATGAGGTATTGAGTGTCATGTAGCTTTATTTATAACTACAGATACTACGCTCCATGCACAATAGATCTATTCAAAGAACCACTGTTGAAAAGACAGAGAGATAACTATGTCTAACTGGCGTAAGAGAAAAGGCAGTTGTGATTCTCAGGGGATGAAATACATGTAAGAAAATATTCTAACAGTTATTTATGTAAATATTTTTTACTAATGTAAGTCTGCACACTAAATTAATGGGCGTGAGAAGACCAGCTAGCTCAAGAAATGTGGTTTCTCAACCATACCACGATGGTTAAATAATTCATCCCAGGATATCTGTTCATACCCACCCTTGCCGCCTTTCCACACAGAGCTGTCAGTAGTCATCAGTAGCATCACCAATGCCAGGACATTTTACCCCAATTCCACCAACATGTCACCATGGCAACTAGGGAACAAACCATGTTTATACAAACAGACATGGTACTTCCAAAGCCACACCAGGTCCTCAGCCTGGTCTCTCTGATGTTAATCCTAGCACACTGACCGCTGTAAAAAATGGAGATACAAGTCAAGGTGACCATCATTGCACAGACCAACAGGCAGACTTTCAAAAAGGCTGCCTCAAATGGGGGTAGACACAGATCTTGAGGAATATGCCTCATCTACTATTGACTATATCAGTAAGTGTGCAGACAATGTCGATACATCAAGAAAGGTCATCTTACGGCCCAACCAGAAGTGCTGGCTGTATGCTGAGTTGCACTCCCTACTAAAAGTCTGGGACGCTGTCTTCAAGTCTGGTGACAGAACAGCTCCCATAGCAACCAGGAGAAACCTCACCTTAGGCATCAGGAGGCCAAAGACCACCTACACACAATAAATTCAGGAACACCTAACAGATAAGGTTCTCTAGCATGTGTAGCTGGGCATCAAGGGTATACTGACAACACAAAAAAAAAACAACATCAACTGTACCAGTGAAGCCTCCCTCCATGACACTCTAAACAACTCTTACACATGCTTCAAGGCATGTGACCCAACAAACTACTCTCCTTCCAGGTGAGCAGCCACTGTCTGCATCGTGAGCAGCGCTCTGCAGAGTCAATCCTCATAAGGCGGCCGGGCCAGGCAACATTCCAGGCTGAGTACTTAGGGAGTGCACACACCAGCTCACTGATGGCTTCATGGGTTGTTCAACAATTCACTCATCCAGGCTGCTGTCCCCACACGCCTCAAATCAGCCACCACCATCCCTGTACCAAAGTACTCTGCACCATAATAAATAAAGCTCTACCGCCCAGTGGCATCGATGCCAATCATCATGAAGTGCTTTGAACGGCTGATATTGGCACACATCAGAAACTCCACTCCTGCCACGTTAAACACCAATATGCTTGTCGACAGAACCACTCTGCGACAAATGCGATAGCATCTGTCATACACCTGACCCTGACACAACAAGAAAACAAAGACACTTATGTCAGGATGCTGTTTCTGGATTTGAGTTTGGCATTCCCACAGCCCTTAGTGAACGAACTCATACTTCCTGGTCTAAATACACCTGAGTGCATTTAGGTGTTGGACTTCCTAATGAACAGACCTCAGACAGTCAGGATGCACAACTGCTCCTCCCTCCCCATCATCCTCAACACAAGTGCATTCCCCGCATGACTGTGTTCTGCGCCCACTGCTGATGGGTCTGCTCACACACGACTGCATGGTCAAACACCTGGGCAATCACATCGTCAAATGTGCCGACAACATGGCAGTGGTGGGGCTCATCAGCAACAATGATGAGATGCCCTACAGAAGCAGAAGAGCTTGAGGCCTGGTGCCTGGCTGGCAAATAACCTCCTCCTTAATGTCAACAAGACAAAGGAGATGCTTATTGACTTCAGGAGAACTCACACCCCACTTTACATGGGCGGCTCAGCAGTGGAAGCTGCAAGCAGTTTCAAACTCCTGGGACCTCTCATGGTCCCAGAACAAATCCTGCACAATCAGGAAAGCTCACCAACGCTGCTATTTTCTGAGGAGGCTCAAGACAGCTGGACTTTGCCCATCCATACCCACATCATTCTACGGATGTGCAGTAGACAGCATCCTAACAAGCTACATCACTGCAGCAGACAGGAAGGGTAGTCAAAACTTCACAGAGCATCATGGACACCAGCCTACCCGCCATCTTGGACATACAGAACTGTGTAAAAGTCTTAGGCACAAACATATAGCTATGGTACCTAAGACTTTTGCACAGCATTATAGTAAATTTACATATTGCAAAAAAACATGACATTTGCAAGTGATGATAAACTTGATTCTTATATTGGTCTATTGCAGAGTGGGAGTGGGAAGGGGGCAGAGAGAGAGGAATCATGGTTGGGAAAAGGGGAAGAGCAGGAAGCACCAGAGACAAATTCTGTATTTATTTTTATACATATTTATTGTATGCTTTTTAAATAATAATAATAATAATAATTATTATTATTATTATTATTAGGTTCGAACTTGTGAATTGCATCAGATCCGAAGAAAAACTTATTTTGTTTTCCTTACACTTTTCTTAGAAAACTTGTTATGATGTCTCAGCACAAAGTGTCAACTCTTTATTCCTTTCCATAGATGCTGCCTGACCTACTGAGTTCCTCTATCATTTTATGTGTTCCTCCGGATTTCCAGCATCTGCAGAATCTCTTGTGTTTATGATTTGGTGCAATGGGTTGTGCTTATGACCAATAGCTTTAATACTTTTAGAAGTAAATTGGATTTGTACCAGAGAAAAAATCTTGAGAGAAGACCTGTTGAGCTGAGGTGAGAAAGGTGCAATGACAGAAGTAATGCACACTGTATCTATACTGTATAGTCATCGACATCTTGAAAATGCCTATTTCAGATTTCAGGGTAGTTATCTGACAATCAGTGATATAAAGCAGTCCTTAGCCTGATTTGACACAGCAAAATGAAGATGGTTATGTAATAGAAGTCTCTGGAGCTTCCAAACAGAAAAACAAATCAGGCCTGAGAGAGCCTATTATAAAAGTATTATGACTGACAACAGCGCTGCTCCAAAGACCGCTATGAGGTCATTCTTACCCTATTCCATTAGGCCCTAAATTGAGTCAACCTGTAGTGGGGAAGTGATGACCCCCTTCTGTTAGAGTGTTTTAGGTAACTTGCTTTTTATTTATTTCTTACTTCTCTTCTAATATTTGTATACCTACGCACTTGTAATTTGACTGTGACATTGTAATTTCCTTTGGGACCAAAGAACTACCTATCTATCTAACCATTCAAATATGGCGATAAACCATTCGTTAGTTTCAGAAATGCAGAGCCCACAAGAATGGTGAAATCTCTAAGAATGCTTCCAATACTTTCCTGTTTGCAATTAGGGGTAAAGACCCTATCCAAAATTGGCTGGAACTGACTGCCTTACTGTTGGGTATACTCCAGAGTGATATTGCAGCAGGGTTGAACTGAGGTAGCGAATGTCTTTTGGATAAAACATTAAATAGAAGCTCCGCTAACAGTTGCTCCTGGTCATAATAGGAGTGTGGTGGTGTTACCCATTTTGCCCTGGCCAATATCGACTACTCTGTCAATGTCACCATGTAGTTATGATCATCTTGTTATTCTTGGGAAGTTGCTGATCTCAAGTTGGCTGATTTCCTATATTACAACAGTGACTACGCTTTGAAAGTATTCATTAGCTATAAATTGCTTTAGTATGCTCAAAGGTCATGAAAAGTGCAAGTGTTTGAGTATTCTTAAGCAATTAGCAGCTAAAGTAGTAATCCCTTTATTCTGCCTCTGGAACATTTTGCTTTAATTAGTTTACTTAACTTGGCGGAGCTGGGTGAAGAAGAGTTCTCTCATTGCATTCATGGAACACTGCCAAATGACCAGCTTCTTGGCCTTTATGAGCTTATTTGCAATTTTCCAGTCCTCCAGAACCATTCCATAATCTAGTGATTCTTGAAAGATCACTAATAATGCACCACTATCTCCTCAGCTCCCTCTTTCAGTACCCTGGGGGTGTAGTCCATCTGGTCCAGGTGTCTTGTCTACCTTCAGGCCT
This sequence comes from Hypanus sabinus, assembly GCF_030144855.1. Lineage (NCBI taxonomy): Eukaryota > Metazoa > Chordata > Chondrichthyes > Myliobatiformes > Dasyatidae > Hypanus > Hypanus sabinus. Next base: position 38,026,138 of record NC_082716.1, on the reverse strand, counting down.
TTCAGCTTCCCAAGCACCTTCTGTTTTATAACAACAATACTTTCACTTCCTTCTGACTTTTGAATTGCTGGCATATTGCTGGTGTCTTCCACATTGAATACTAACGTAAAATACTTACTAAGTTTGTCCCCCATTGTTACTACTGTATCTCTTCAACATAATTTTTCAGCTGTTCAATATCCACTTTCGCTTCTCTTTTACTCTTTATTTACTCTTAGTGAATTTGTGAAATTTATTACCACAGGCAGTTGGGGAGACCAGGTCATTGGGAGTATTTAAGGCAGATCTTGATCAGCTCTTGACTGGACACAGCATCAAAGGTTACAGGGAGAAGGCTAGGGAGGGGGACTGAGAAGGAGAAAAAGGATCAGCCATGATTGAATGGTGGGGCATACTCAATGGGCCGAATGACCTAATTTCTGCACCTATGTCTTATGGTCTTTATGTATCTGAAAAAAATTTCTATCTTTTATATTATTGGCTAGCTTACCTTCTTATTTCAGCTTTACTCTCCTTATAACTTTTTTAGTTGTCTTCTGTTGGTTTTAAAAGCTTCCCAACCCTCTAACTTCCACTAATTTTTGCCCTCTCCTTTGCTTTTATGGTTTTTTTGACTTCCCTTGTCAAAAGGGATGCCTCATCCTCTCCTTGGAATACTGCTTCCTTTTTGGGATGTGTCTATCCTGCCCCATTTGAATTACTCACAGAAACTCCAGCAACTGCTGTTCTGCCATCATCCCCAATGGTGTTCCCTTCCATTCAAATTTCTCTTCTCTCACCGATTTGTAATTCCCTTTACTCCACGGTAATGCTGACATGTCTGACTTTAGTTTCTCCCTCTCAAACTGCAGAATGAACTCTGATCACATATAATGATCACTGCCCAAAGGGTTCCTTTAGTTTAAGCTCCCTAATCAAATCCAGTTCATTACACTACACCCAATCCAGAGTTACCTTTTCCCTAGTGGGCTCAACCACAAGCAGTTCTAAAAAGCCATCTCCTAGGCATTCTACAAATTCTCCCTCTTGGGAACCAGCACCAACCTAACTTTCCCAATCTCCCTGCATATTGAAATCTTCCCTGACTATTGTAACATTTCCCTTTTTACAATCCTTTTCTATCTCCCATTGTAATTTATACCCCACATCTTGGCTACTGTTCAGGGGCCTGTATATAAATCCAATTAAGGCCTTTTTACCCTTACAGTTTATTAACTCTGCCCACAAGTACTCTACATCTACCAATCCTGTGTCACCTCTTTCTAAGGATTTGAATTCTATTATTTTACCAACAGAGAAACTCAAAACCCTCTGCCTAACTGCCTGTCCTTTTAATACAATGTGTATCCTTGGATGTTAAGCTCCCAACTGAACTTCTTTCAGCCAAAGCATCATAGCTGCTAATTTCTAATCGCACTACAAGCTCATCTACCTTATTCCGTATACTGCGTGCATTCAAATATAACACCTTCAGTCCTGTTTTCATCACCCTTTTCAATCTTGCCCATGTTACACTTCAACTTATCCCACTGACAGCAATTCTGCCCTTTCATCTATCTGCCTGTCCTTCCTCACAGTCTCACTACACACTGCAGTTACATATATAGCAACTGCCCCATCACTGTGGTTCCCAGTCCCCTGCTAAATTAGTTTAAACCCTCCCCAAGAGCTTTAGCAAACCTGCCCACAAGGTTACTGGTGCCCCTTAAAAAGTAAAGAGAACAACAATACACTCAAATTAATACTGTTTTACTAGGTGAGTATGTATTGACTTATCTTAGCTCTTTAATTTTTCGTAATGTTGTACGGATTAGTTCAATCCTATTTCTAAGAAAATTCTAAACTTTTGGACTTCAGTTCCATTCTGGATTTAATTTCAAATGAATATAAAGTTACATGAACTCTTTAAGCAAATGTCATTCCTACTACCTCCAGGAAAACCATAACTAATTGACAAAGTGCACAGGTTGAAACGTCTTGATATTAGATTTTTCCAATTTAGTGACCTGGGACAACTCATATGGGAGAAAAGTAGTAAGAACTAAAAAATGAAATGATTTGAATAAGGTTCAAAATTATGATAAAAAAAAGTCACATAGGTGGTGTGGGAAATACCAGAGAGAGAGAGACAGCATGCACATGCATTCAAATGCAAGTTGGGATCTAAATTTGGAAATGAGGCACATTGTCAGGGAATAGTTTAAATAGCATCTGGCATTCTGTAGCCTCACTTGGAAACACAATTTAACTGGCATCTCAAAAGTAGAAAAAAAATCTTATATTAATGCCATTGATAGTTATTTTAAAAATTAATATGTCATTTGAAACAAAAAATGTAAGTTGTCCCTTGTGGACTCAAGATGTTTAATAATAGCTAGCCTTTCGAAACTGTATATGAAGTTAAGCTTGTAAATCTCTTTTGACCCAGCAGAAGGAAACTATAGATATTCCTCCTGGGTCACACCAATTCTCAAAGTTTACACATTGATACACAACTGGAATAAAATTCATTTGCAAATGATCTTAAGTTTCTTTGCTTTCATTAGGAAGTAGTTTTTTAAATGAATAAATTTTATATGATTCAGGCATGCAATCTCAGTTGGGTAATTTGGGGGAAAGCACTAGGTGAAAAACACTTCACCTCTGTTCAAATGGGAATAAATTGGAATGAGTTTCGTGATTTGTTCTTCTGTCATTTCCTGTGACTTCCTAATGAGTAGAAGGGGTGTGTGATAAAGTGGCACTTAAAATAGAATAAAAACTGAGTTCCTATGTGGCCAAAGAAAAATTAAAGTGTTCTAAATAAATATGACTCTTAATGTAACTTTCTCCTTTCAGTAAATCTAATGTAAATGCACCTCTTCAATAATCCTTAAGTGATGGACTCTTCCAATCAAACTTTTAGGGTTCAAACAGATAAGTATAGAAATATGATAATGAATAATGCTAGGAATACATTTTCAGGACATCATTCTTTGATACTATGAATACTTTAATGGAGGGCTTAATTCCTATATTACATAAAAGAACTCTAGCAAAAATTATGATCAATTCACAATAGTCTAGCCATTATAACTGCGAGAGATACTCATTCATTGTCAGACTATAGAGTGAACTTTCTCGATAGACTACAGTGGTCTTGTCTCACCATCCACAGAATCAAGATCTGTCATTACATCAGTTTTTTGCTTGTCAGGTGTGCTGAGATCAAATTAAACAATAAATTTGACTCTGGTGGTGCCTTACAATTATTTTTCTTCAAGTGTCAGTTTTGCAACCACATTCACCCCTGTAACCCAGAGATTTTTGATTTCTGGTAAAGGCCCTAAAAACCATGGGAATAATAATATCAGATCACCAGCCAAAATTATTTCTGATAGGAATCATGGCCACTCTTTACATATCACTCTAACAGGTTGTCTGTCCTTGTAAAGATCAAGTGAGTTGATAGAAGTAAGAGATTTGTAAATAATTCCTCAGAATATCAAATAAATCTGGTCAAACTAAAATTGATTTTAGTAGCACTGCCAATATGTATCATTCTTTAAAGTATTTGTAAAACTAGGGTTTGAACTGATATATATAGTTTATCAAATTCATGGAAATCTATTTTCAAAATCAATTGTTTACGGAGATTCCTTATGAATTATACTTTTCACTCAAGACATTCAACCTTAGATATTAAATAGTAGGTAACAGTATTATAAAAATTCAGTATGCAAAAGCATTTAAATAGTTCTTACCTACAGTACATTAATCTTGAAGTACTGTTTTAAGACTTATAATAACCAGGCAGGGAGATTTTAGACCAATAAAAGTGGCTGTCAAATGACCTTTTTTCTGCTCTGCAGACCATGGATGAATTGAATGCTTAAATAAATGAATGGACAGATTAAAAGACAAATGAATCAGCCGAGAAACAATAAAAAGGGTCCCTGGTATCTTTTAGACAACTAAAACTAACTGCTCTTTAAGAAAAGCACCATCTCATTGAGCTGGTCTAAGTAGGCTATATATCAACATCTACACAGTACCTCCCTTTAAAAAAGGGACATAACGGGCTTTCTTGTAGCATACATTTAAGCAACTATTGAAATAATTCATATCTATTAAAGCTCATTTTTAAATCAGAATCCAATTCTGGATAATTGCAACCTTGGTGATCATGTCCAGAAAATCATTTGCCATAGTTTCAACAACATTGACAGCCTTACAGATGCTGCCAATTGTATGAGCTCTAATGCCAGGATTCATTAATTTATAACACATATCTATACAAGTTTAATATTTTGTGTATTTATTTAACAACCATGAACTTGAACAGTCAGATTTCCACCAGCTTTCAGTGCCTCAGCATTTGTAAAACAAATTCACATCATTAGATTTAATTTTTATTGGTCTCAAATCCCTGCTTTATTATTATAAAAATCTTAAAAAGCACTTTAGTATTATTGTAGTATAGTTTAGGACCATGCAAAGGCTTTTGTATTTTAAAATATCTTTAAAATATTGTAACTACGATGCAATATCTATGGTTAAATGCTGTAAGTAAAAAGTAAAATAGAACTTTCTAAAGAATAATACCTATTCATTATGCTGATGCAATTGCTAAAGATCGCTTCAGTTTTACAGCATTCCTTAGAAATTTAATAAACATCTATACAAGAATGGAGAACATGTTGGAGAATTACAAAATATGATTATATTTCCAAACAAGAATAGCACTTATTAGTGATTTGATGGTACGAGTCTGTATTTCGCTAAGTACATTTTAGAAAACTGTCTGGTTTCTGTGGGATAGGATGGGGAGGACTGTGATGAGTGTGGATGCACAGCTGAAATTTAAATGGTATAATCCTTCAAATTAGCTATTGGATACACACATACAATCATTCTGTATGATTTCATGCAGGCCAATTTGAACTTAGGCATATGTGCATATACAATACCATGCAAAAGTCTTAGGAGCATATACTGTATATAGCAAGGGTGCCCAAGACAGTACTGTACAGGTATCCCGTGCTTTACGAAAGTTTGCTTTACGCCACTTCGCTTTTACGAAAGACCTACATTAGTACCTGTTTTCGCTAACCTAAAGAAATCTGAAGAGGATTTTCACTTTTATGAAAAAAGGCGAGAAGTGAAAATAGCATTCAGCGTTAGTTTTGCAGCGAGCCATTATAAAGGCAGCATGCACCCCGAGCAGCGCCGCCAATCACTGTGAAGTAAGGTCCAAGAATTGGCGGCAGGGCCCGCTTTAAACTTGTGTTTACCCCGAGAAAGACTACCACGACTGTGAAGTCTTGAGTGGGCAGGTGTGTGTGCATGCGTGTACGTACCGATTTTTTTCCTACAAATTGGTTTTTGGCTAAGTCTTCCCAATTCTGGTAAGTGAAACTACACTGTAATACATTATTTCTACTTTATATAGGCTGTGTATTTATCATATCATTCCTGCTTTTACTATATGTTGGTGTTATTTTAGGTTTTATATGCTATTGGTAGGCTCTTTGGTAGGGTCTGGGAACACTCAAAAAATTTTCCCATATAAATTAATGATAATTGTTTCTTCGCTTTATGCCATTTCGGCTTACGAAAGGTTTCATAGGAATGCTCTACTTTCGGATAGTGGGGGACACCTGTATTTGTCAACATCGAGCAGACATCGAGTTTGTAAATCCAGCGGGAACAAAGGATGTTGGAAATGGCAAGGCTGGAGCACCATGGGAGGGGTGTGAGACAAGTGGCAGAAAGGGCTGCTAAGGGCAGGGGGTGGCGCGGGTGCAGACACACCCAGCCCTGAGTGACCAGGCAAGGTCATTTGATTCGGAACAATTGCTTTATTAATCATTACAGAAGGTCTCCTTGGTGCTTTCCACTCTCACCCCTCTCCCTTCCCCTTTTTCCAACCATGATTCGCTTCTCCCTGTCCCCTTCCCATTCTCAGTCCACAATAGAGACCCATGTCAGAATCAGATTTAGCATCACTCACATATGTCAAGAAATTTGTTTCTTCTGTGACTGCAGTACAGTGCAATACATAAAATGACTACAGTTCTGTTGAAAAGTCTTAGGCAGCCAGTCCATATATACTGTATGTGCCTAAGACTTTTGCACAGTGTTTAAGCAATATTGCTTTCTTAAAATATTCATTTATTACTGCGATTTTGATTTCATAAGCAGGTGTGATTGACTCATTATATAAAAAAGAAACTACTAAAAAATTCTGCTAATAGAACGGAAAATAAGTTAAGTCTGTATCATTAAATTTAATCTGCCAAGTGATGTCTGCTAAAATTGAGATTCAAACCCTAATATCATTTTTTAAAACAAATATACTGTAAAAGAAACCAAATTTCTAAATCTAGACTCTTCAAGGTAAATATAAAAGTTGCCAGTAATGTTAAGACATAAAAATGGTGTACTATGCTTTCCATTTAAAATATTTGCAGCTTGCTGCATATATTATCAAAAAATAAACTGATTTTGTGGTTCCAGTTGTTTAATCAAATGTAGGTAGATCAATAACGACTGCTGAAATTCAGTTTGAAATGCACAGGCATGAATGCCTGCAAGATGACAAAGGAAATTTGCATTGGTTAGTTCCAGAAGACAGCAGATGGACAAATATGAAATAACAACTTTTGCCAATTGGAAGAAAGACAATCCTACTTCATAAAGCTGGAATCCTTTGAATCAAGTATATCACTTATTATAAAAGTTAATTAATTGTAAAACAATTTAACAGTGTGCACAGACATCAAACAAATTGAAGTGGTTCATGAAACTGAGGGCATTAGTTATTTAGATGAACACTGTTTTCAAAACTCAGAAATGACATGATTTAAATAGATCTGAAGTTTGTAACAGTATCAGTTCCATACTTTGAATTCAGCTACACAGAAGGTTCCCATCTATTCCACAACAATAATCCATCATAGGTTGATTACTCTTTAGAAATTCTTTTTAGCTAATTTTCTGGCACTGAGTCTAAATATGATGGTCTCTGGTAAGATATTGTTAAGCTAGGAGAATTCAGTTTTTTTTCCCCAAATGTAAAGATGTCATTAACAATTACAACTATCTAACTCTCACACAGTATGTAGAGAGAAAGTAAGTAAATAAATAAATAAATAGATTCATTCAAAATCATACCCATTTGTCCCTTGGTTTGGCAGAAAATGGTCAGAATGAGTACCTCTGTGGTCTGCATACTACCACCCTGTGTTAATTTTATACATATCCGGCTCCTTCAATAGCTATAATTTATTTATCTTTGGCAATAAAGCGAAGTAGGTCTTTCTCCAGTCTGGCATTATTTCCATGAGTTCTCTGAGTGACATGGTCTACCAGAATGATATTATTCTTAGTGAACCTCAACAGGTTATACATAGAGATATGCCTCCATTTGTAGTGTTCTCAAATTATTCTGCATAATCTTGAATATACTGGTTTACTTACTGGCACCAAGGAGAGGATGGTGCAGCATTTATTTCCTAGATGACCTATTTTCCTTGAAAGGAACATTTTCAATGCCTCCAATCCAGCATTAGTGACAATAGCTATATCTTCTTCTCACTCCTGGGACTCTCCTGAAATTGATAGTAATATTACTATGTTCTCCATAATGCACTGAGAGCATAAAATAATATGCTGAAAATAAAAAGCCAATGATATGCCACTGCACTGTCATCAGAAACTTTTATTTCATGTACAATGGGCTGAATGGTCTTCTGTATCATAAATTTTCCATAGACATTAAAATATTTTAGATATAATTTTTAGATTACACATCCAAAATTAGGCTATTATACATTTGGATTTTTAGTTAAGGACATTTTAATAAATATTTGCAATTTAGTAATTTTAACTAAAATTATTAAGTGGCAAAATGTGATACAATTGAAATCTAACTTACGTTTCTCTTGCATTTGTCACCCTCCTGTGGTAATTTCCTAACCAATTAAATTCTGAAAGGGTTAAAGGTTTTGTAAATCAATATGTCTGTTAAAGTGGGTTTATAGTTCTGTGGGAAATTTGTACATTTGTATTATATAGCCTAGCTTATAAAACATACCCTCCTTTTAGAGAAATCACAATTAATCTATCATAGGCTAGAAGGCTTGCTTCATTAGTCAGCGGAGATAAGAATCATCAGCTAGTCTGTATGATTTGTCTAATTAGCTGCAGTTCATTTGTCATTTTCATTTTCTTTGCGCAATGCATAGCTGAATAATCGTTGCCTTCATCAGTTGCTGAACAATGCGCTCCTTTCAAGCCATCACCATCAGTGTTGTCACTTTATCCATTATAAGATTTGGGTTTCATTTAACCAGTAATTAAACATTACAGCCTGCATACTATTACAACAGAGGATAAGGAAGTTACTAATTACATCAGAAATGAGCCAACATTTATCTCTATTTTTTTACATGATTTTTTCCTCCTCTGGTGTGCAAGCACATAGCTAATTTACCATTTTGAAGTAATGATGACTTTCCTCCCTTGCATCTAGTACCAGTCATTTAAAATGTTTTGCCACAAAGGCAATGCACCTGAGATGATTAGTTCACTTCACCTTGAGTGAAAGGTCAATTAATTAATTCATTAACAAATATAGCTATGTTAAAAAAGATTTGAGTAAACTACTCAAATACTACTACTTAATAAACTACTATTCATTTTTATATTAAAAATAGTACATTTTTAGGTTTCTCATCAAAAATAACAAGTCTCATAATATTTTCCAAATAAACATAAATTAATATAGGTATGTGAAAATATCTATTGCTGGATATTAGTGTCTTGAAGTCAGCTGCCACAAAAGACCAAGTTTATTCTTATTTTCCTCTGCTCCGGCTGCCATGAATGACTGATGGTCATGTGACAATGTGGGGCGGTATGCCCCAGTCAAACATTAGTTATCCATGGTTAATCTTCCTTGCCTACACAGCAAAATTTTGAAACTTTGCATAAAAAAGTACAAGTTAAAAAAAACTCAACAAAGTATTGTTTACTGAGATATTAAGGATCTGTATCTACCAAACTCTTTAACAAGTTTTAAAAATGTCCATACAGTGACTGACTTCAAAGTGTAAGGATTTTGCTTTTTGGCATGCAATCAGATTTTACAATAGTGATGAAAACATTCCAAGATTTTAAAAAATCTTTTACAGATTAATGTGTAGTTGCATATTCCAAGATAATCTGTGATAGATGAGGAAGACCTGTTGGGCATGGCACCAACAAAGCTTCTCAGTTTGAGCATTTTCTCTAACAAGCAGATGACAACTTAGTTTGACAATACATTGAAAGAACAGAAGTAGAATCAGAATCAGAACTCAGTCTCTTTCAATGCAGTAAGGAAGTGGCAAGCACAGGATGAATAGAAAATTAGTCAGCAGTATTAATAGAAAATGAGAAAAAAATCTTTGAAATTATTGCCAAAAAACTTGTATTCTGGCATGCAGTTAGCACCACATGCTAAAAGGTACAACAGACTTAACCCTCTTTTTATAGCCAAACTTTCCAATCTCCAACAACATAAGTAATTATTTCTAAAATGTACTGCTTAAATGGATGGTAGTAACAGATTGTGTATTAGCTTTCAAAAAATAATCAAATCTATCCTTGTAAAAATATTGTTTAGAGGTTAATGAGGAAGAGCAAGTGAGTTGGACCGACTGGATCGCTCTTTCTAAGTTCCAGTACAAGCATGATGAACTGAATGTTCTTCTGTCCTTTTCATGTGCAAAAGAAAGGAATAACAAGATAGTATCCATGGGTTCAAGGACCGCCCATAATCAAATTGTGTGTGGGGTGGGGGGGGGGGGGAAGAAACGGTTCCTAAATCACTGAATATAGGCTTTTAGGTTCCTATACCTCCTCCTTGATGGCAGTAATGAGAAGAGGGCACATCCTGTAGCATCCACAGTCTCGTGTGTCTTCTGATAATGGGTGGAAACAACGAAGGGCTACAGATTATGGAATTTGATAAGGAGAGGTCCTGAACCAGATAAGATTGGGATGAATTTGTATTTGTATTTGTATTTACCAACAAAGTATGAATGTTATTAATGTCTCCTGCCCAAGCACTGAATTAGATTGAGAGTGTTTTAGATAAGGCCAAGCCCCTCTATGTTCAGTGAAGGCAGCATGCTTCCTCACAGAGCCTTAATGGTGGTGGCATTGAACTTCAGTATGCCGCATCCAACTCTTCTGTGCCTTGGAAAGAGCTCCTTTGTGACATCTGGTTGTGAGCATCTCCTTGCACTGGTTGATAAGAGTTTATCTTTAAAGACTAATACCAAATATGATCATTTTAATTCAAATAATTACCAACTGTACTAACTAGTGGTCTGTAACTAAAGGGCCATGGAAGATCTGCTGTTCAGTGAATACAAAATAGAAACTGACAGAATTCGAGATATTAACTCAATCAAGTGATATAGGGACAGGGAAGAAAAAGACTGAGGTACAAGACCGGCATATGTTTTACAATGCCTCATGGACTACATCTGCTCCTAATGCTCATGCTCCTTGATTCTGCTCTAAATCCTAAAATAAAGTTCATGCAAGAAAAACAAAGCCACAAAACCATTCATCTTCAATCCACACTTCACTCTTACCACTATCCCAACCATCATCTGCCCCTACCCAATTCCCACCTGCTAAAATCAGGAGACAAGCAGCATACAAAATGAAAACTGTACACTTCACCAAGAGTTAGCAAAATGAAAACAAGTCTTATAAAGAACATGAAAGTATGTTCATTATAATAATCTAAAATATGAAGACACTGACATGGCTTCCATTTCGATTTGTATTTGTAAATATATTTCTGCTTGGTCCAATTTGTCTTGTACAGTTTTGATTTATAGTGCAGCAAAATAAAACACTTTACAAATATCCAGGCTTCCATTCAAGACAAAGAACAACAAACAAAGGCTGAAGGAGAATGGGAATTGTGATATACAAATAATCTGCATGTGCTGACAGCAAAGGAACCAGTGTCAACCTTGTGTGCTCATTATAATAATATCAGCGTTCAGCCAGCAGTAAATGCACTATTGGTCAGACTCACCAACAAGGGGCCAATGTCATGAGGGCAAGTGCACTTGTGAAGTTTATAGGCAGTGCAACTGACATCTTAGTGAAGGATTTACAAAACAAAATAGATCAATTGCAGTTTTACAGGCTGAGAAGCTCCAGTGAAATCTACTTCTGTTCTCCAACTACAGCAGCACCAGCAGAAACCTACTTTAACAGGATAGAAGGCTGAGTCAGCACTCTGCAGTATGTAAGAAATGCCAGAAACTAGCTGAAAATTTGTGTTTTTGCCTCCAATCACACTTGAAGGGATCGAAAAGATGCTGAATGCAAGCTGTGGACTATGAAAATCAGAACATTGTAGTTACAGTGGGTTTTGATTTGCAACTATGGCTATGTGGAATATTTCTACCTCGAAAGAGCTCATCTTCACATTGATTTTATAGAGGCTCACTGTGTCTGAACCTTGTCCTGAGAAGGTTGTATAAATACAGATCCGTAAGGATCAGAGGAGATTCTTCAGTTGTTATTTGTTGAAACAGTGAGTCACTGCCTCAGCCACAGAGTTACTATAGTCAGGAAAGGCTGCAGTTAAAAGAACCGGTTAGTCACTGGAAAATAGGCTGTAGTCAAGAAAAGGGACTAGCTTTTACTTCAGAACAGAGAAGACCACCTGGACAGAAGATAATAGAGGTGTAGTCAGGGAAGTGAAATGGTCATTCATGGAAAGTAATTTCACATGATCGACAGAAAGGTCTTGATTTTAGCTTACAGCAATCAATGTGAAGATGAGCTCTTTCGAGGTAGAGAGTCTGAAAGGAAATCCTGGTGTCAGCTGTTGCATTAAGATTGGTACAATTGCTCAACCTCAAATAAATGTATTTCTCTATAGAATAAAGAATTTTGGTTTGTTTTCATTTACTAAAAGATCCCAAGCTGGACCTCTTTTTAGCAGGTGTTAATTACCAACCTGTTGTAAATTTCATATAAATTATTTTAACTTAAAAATACAGCACAATAACTGGACCTTCCAGTCCAACAAGCCTCCGGAGCCCAACTACATCAATATGATCAATTAACCTACTAACACACATCTTTGGAATGTGGGAGGAAACTGGAACACATGGAGGAAACCACATGATCATGGGAAGAATGTACAAACTCCTTGCAGACAACGGTGGAATTGAACCCGGGTTGCAGATGCTGTAATAGTATTATGCTAACAGCTATGCTACCATACCGATACAGATCCCACACAACCTTCATATAACAAAATCCCATGCGCCATTTGCCTTCTTAAATTGCTTACTTCAACATCCTATATATACATTGTGTCTCAAGATGCTTTAGTAAACTAACGTTAGCTTGTTTCTCAATTATTTAAAATGTAAACACAGGAGAATCTGCAGATGCTGAAAATCTACAGCAACAAACACAAGACGCTGGAGGAATTCAGCAGGTAAGGCAGCATCCACGGAGAGGAATAAACAGTTGATTTGTTGGGCCAAGACGTTTCATCAGGATATTTAATGCATTTAAAATGAATTTGCCAACAAAAGATTTGACATCTCAAAGTGTGAAGGTTGGATGCTTTTGTAAACCAGAGTTGTTTGTTCAAGGTCTGCCACTGATGCCTGAGAAGACATGAACTTTTGAAAAGATGTTGCAAACGCAAAGTCTTTCCTTTGCAAGATCTTAAGTTGTTGAGGAGGTCAGAGCCAAGGTCAGCTCTGAGGAGAACTGTTGCAGGGAAAATGTAAGGAGAAATTCATGAACAAGAAAATGGTGCATATTCTAAGCAAGGATGACAAATGAGATTAGTCACACCAAAGGGGTCAGGATGGTCAGTTATTAGGGACTTGAGTTTTTGGTTGGGTGAGAGGGGTGGTATGATCTTGCACATTGGGTTAGGTGGGTAGGGGATGGTGGGAGCTAAGTAAAGGAGGCAAAGGAACATTTCTAATTTTAAAAGGGGACCTTGTTGGGTTTCCAGCATTATTAAGGGAACTGTGCAGCAACACTCCCTGTAAGCTATTTAGAAACATGATTCACAGGACTGTAGAAAACTACTGCTGCACAGAAACATGCAGGTTGACTGTGCAAGTGCCATTGTAGGTTTTGGACTTTTGTCCATCTCGGCATATGCTTCATTGCTTTTAAATACTATTGCATGTGTTTAAGAAATCTAGATAGTAATAGATAAAACTTGAACATTTATTGTTAAGGAATTTGTTTGTTCATTAAGTAAATAAAATGTAATGAGGACATGCAGAGTCTGAACAATAATACATTTTCCACTCTTTCCTTGATTTCAATGATACTGGCTGCACTCTTTATCACCATTATATCTTTTCTCACAATCTGCACAACATCTCATTTTCCTCTAAATCAAATACAATAAAGACCTTCACAGCAAATATGAATGAGTCCCTAATGTCTGCAGCAAAACAGATCTGAGAGCAGTAGCCAGCCATCTTTACCCGTGCAAAGTAAATTCACTATGTATGCAGTCCAAATGCAAAGTTATCTCCAAAAGGAATGCAACCTACAAAATTAAACCTCTGGCATTGAATGTGGTAGCAAGAAATTTATTCCGTTATTTAAATACCATCAATGTCTAAATCAATTTTAATTACAAAACAGTTTTTCATTTCTTAAATCATGCTGGCTTGCATCAACAACACTTGCATACATACATGTATAGTGTCTTTTGTATTGTAGTACATCCAGAGACAATTAAGATCTACTTAATTAGTTAGCATGTTGTATGAATGAGCAGAAAGGTCTTCTGAGCTTTTAAGCCACCTAATTGGGTGGTTAGAGGCACATTCACATTGCCAACAGCCTGTCATTAAGACTAATTTTTGTTTTCTCCTTTTCTAAGAAGGAATGATAAAATGCTATTCTACCATGTAGAAGCAAGTCACATCAAACAAAGCACAAACTCTTAAAACGATTGATTATTTACCAGATGCAGTCATTTTGGTTTGATACAACTTTGGAAGAAATGGAAAGTACTTGACTAAGGCAATAAGTCTATTTAATTAATGTAACTAGAAATTTAGTCATTATCCTCAGGTGAATTTACAGTTTTCGCTCTGTTGCATGCATATTTTATAGCTTCCCAACTTACTTCATTTGTCTAAACTTTCTTTTTTCCTCAAAACAATTCCCCGCACAATGCCACCAATATTTGTGACTTATACAATAATAATCACATATCAAGAATATAAATTGTAGTGTACAGGATACTGCTATACTATCATATTTTCAGAGTTTCTGTATTTTAAAAGGTGTCGGGAAACAGAATCCTCTTGTCTTTGGGCTGTGAATTTAAATCCAGTTTGTAATTATGTTATACATGCTGTTTATCATCTGTTGAAGGGTTTAATGAAATGCATTTGGGGAGTTTCTACTGGGTGCAGGTCAGCAGTGCAAACATTCCCATAATTCAAATCCAGCTAGGAAATTCATTGAGAGAGGACTTAAGAAAAATAGAAATTGGCAATAAATAAAATACCTAATACCTCAAAATACACAATAATATGAAGAAAAACAGACAGAGTTTTAGTGGACAAAATAATGAATTCTTCAAACAAAAACAGGTGGATGAGAAATTTACACCTACTTGCTTGGGTGTAAATTTTTTTTCCTTGCAAATTCCAATTTTGTCTTGCATTTTCTTGCAACTGATATTAGAAGCAGGCACCTTTTAGAAGTCAAGGATACCTCAAGGAGATATGCAAGATCCTTCTTCCTTATTTTCAATACAAAATCTGCATGACACAAGCACAACCTAATAAAAGCCAAGTGTCTTAACTACCCATACTTCAATTAGCTAGTCAAAGTTGCTCACTAAGTGAACACTAAGATTATTCATATTACATTTCTGTGAAGCAAGGTGGATTATGGATGCTTCTAGATTCTGAAAATATTGAGATATGTTACTGTCTTCACGCACACAATGGCACAGTAGTGTAGTGGTCAGCTTAATGCTTCACAACACCTGCTGTAAGATTAGGGTTCAATTCCTGCCACAGTCTGTAAGGAATTTTTACGTTCTCCTTGTGACTGCATGGATTTCCTCCTGGTTCTCTGGTTTCCTCACACTTTCCAAAAACATACTAATTTGTGTTAGTAAATTGTGGTCATGCTATATTGATGCTGGAACCATGGGGCGACACTGCAGTATGCCACAGCACATCTCGGACTGCATTGGTTGTTCACACAAATAGTGCATTTCACTCAATGTTGTGATGTACTAGTGACAAATAAGGCTAATCTATCTGCCTGCTCTGATCTCCAAGTCTTCCATTCCTTCTCCTCTTTCTACTCTCTGGTCCCTATACTCCCCCTATTACCTTAACTCTTGCTTCCTTTCCCAAACAGACCTACTCATTTGTTGCAACTCAATGGAGAAGCTGCATCAAAATGCCAGCTTCGAAACTACAGGTCACTTAAATGAGGCAAAAGCCTGTCAAGGTTCAGGCTCTTTGTTAGCACACAGACTCTTATTTCCATTTTGTACTCAGTGGCTAATACAGCTTGAATTTCTGACTTCTATATTCAATATTTTCAATATCTGACCAAATAACCATTGATAAATCCAGTTATAAGTTTTTTTAATCAACTCACTCAGTTTTCTCTCTGAATAAACCTAAAAATACATTCCAGAATTTAAATACTATTTAAATCTCACTTTAGTTATCATAATTTTTAATTGAAGAACAAGCACTGTGATCTGAAATAGCAGATCGAATTCTGAATTTATTCACAGTGCCTAATTGTACTAACCTCTCACCTTCACTTTGATTTAGCTCTAAACATGCATAATAACATTCTCCTTTAAAGGATGAAGACCTCCTTTCCACTAACTAGCAGCCATATTCTACTCATTAAAAACAATGCACTCTATTTTCAAACCCTTCATAAGGTGAGGAATCCAATTTGTACCCAGCATCGCTGCCTTATTATAGAAGCCCTTTTTTAAACCAATGACATTGCTGCTAACCTTGAACTAGAGTTTAGTGATGAGTTGAGAATATTGATAGTTAAGAACAAAAGGGAGAGTTAAATTTAAATGAATAAACCTAAATGAAGTTCAATTATCTCCCATCTCTGGTTTTGTTCATAATCCGTTGCTTGCCTACTCGCAGGCCACAAATGAATCCTACACATCACCTTATCTCTTCTGTCAATCAGGCCTTAGACCATTATGCCTCGAATCGCACCATCAGATGGAAGCAATTTGCATAATATTGCCTGTGAAGACAGAGGGATCAACAGGGGTCAGAGTCGAACATCACCAGTGCAGTCTATCTCCTCAGCTAATTTGGCCCTTACTGATCTCTCTCTGATTTTTTTTTTGTCATTATGTCTGTAATATGTAATGTCCAAAAAGGAGTGAGATTGCAGGGACCGATGTCTTTAACTAAAGACTAATCCAGGTACTCTGTTAAGGGTCCAAGAACCAAGACATCCTAATTATCTCTTTTTGATGAGCTAACAGTAGCAGTAACTTGTAAGAATTTAGTGATGAATAAAAAAAATAAAAAAGGACTTCTAAAGCACATCCTTCTGTTCCTTTTCCCCTTTCTGACATTGTGCCAATTGTTAATTAGACCTGTGACACTAACTAGATGTGGCCTGGCTGCTTTGTGACTAATATTGTCAGAAGTTTGCTCCCGAGCACCAAAGTGGAAGCTGAATCACATTAGATGACTGCAATGTCACTGATGACCCATGCAGATACAAGGTCTGTACAGGCTAAACTTTTTATTTTTAATCAGAGGTTTTGGATAGTGCATTTAAATCAATGTCCAAATATGCCCACTGACATACCTTGTGCTGTACTGTAAATAGCATCAAATGGAGGGAAACGCCACAAAGAACTGCCACAATTTAGAGTAAACTTCACTAGAAATAGGATCAGAAATGATAAGACACAGATTTAAAATAATTGGGTAAAGAAGTGGAAGCACTATAAGGAAAAAAAAATCTGTAGCAAGCTGTTATTATCAGGCATGCACTGCCTGAAACGACAGAAACAGATTCAATAGTGAGTGTTAAATGATAATTGAATTTATAGTTGAAGGGAAAACATTTCAGGAAAGTGGGACTAATTGGACAGCATGTTCAAAAAGATGGCACAGATACAATGTGGCTAAATAGCACCTTCTCCTATAGATAATTTAATGATTCCATTAATTTCCAATTCTGTACAAAAGAATTCATACATCCACATATTGTGGATGTAACATAAGATTACCTTCCAAAATTGGACAATTACTTAATCTTAATATTAAACCAGCATCCCTTTGTGGTTAGCATAACACTTTACAGCACCTGGGTTGATTGTAAATTCTTGGCCTGTACAAGCTAGGTATAGCATAATAATTCAGGTACACACTTCTCTTCAGAAACATTAACTAATCTGATCTCTCATACATGCTGATTGGTCTGCTTAAAAGATATATCAATTTTGTTTCTGCTTCAAATCTTTAGCACTTGCTATGTTTTACACTTTGCTTAATCAATTTAAACAGAATGTGGCCAGATATTTTTTTCTTGATGTAAACTAAAATAACACATGTTGGTAATGGGCCTCTACCAATAAAAGCCTGTTTGACATACAAGGCATCACAGAATTAGTCAGCCAGAATATGCTAGGAAATACCAACAAATATGCAAGTTCTAAACAGTGCCGCTCTTTTCTGGAGTTCTGTTATTGTCTCTACAAAGTTGAATTCCTTATGACAGCCATGACCTTATTGAATCATGGAGAAGACTTGGTCTTCTCCTGTGCCTTTTCCTTATGTTCTCAATCCTTCACTGTCCTACTCTGCTAGTATTCACATCTACTCTTCTCAGGGGCAAGTGGCAAAAGGCAGAGATCCTCATACCATCAATACTTGCTGTTAGATCCCACCAATTGATTTTGTATGCTTTTGAATTCAATTTATTTAAAACAAAGCTAAATTAAAATGAAGACAGAAACATCTTTAATACATTTATTTCCATTTTATAACACTAAATAGACTACAAAAACTATTCCATCAGTAGGGAAAAAATCTGGATGTCCTAAGGTAATGAAAGTCTTCCTTTCTCAATTCTCAGCATTCATTCTCAGTTTTCTCTCAGTGTTGAATTCTGAATCACATGTGTAAACCAGCTGTATTGGCAGGAAACCATGGATGAGAAATAAGATAGCATCAAAATTCAACTGGAGCTTTATTTGAAGCTGATTTAATATGAAAGAAGATATACAATCTCTTCCTTCATTTTCTTACTTTGTCCTTCCTGGTTCATAAGCAGCAACACCTCTGTCTTTCATGTTCTAAAGCTAATAATGACACACAAATAAAGGCACAGTGTAATAAGAAAATGGTCAACTGGTTAGAGGAGTAAAAAGGAGGAAGAAAATAACAGTGGAAAAAAATGCAGCATCTAGATTTGTAGCAATGAAACTTAATGAGATGGAATACTTGCAAAAGGATTAATGTTTGTGGCATAATCATTGTAAATTGATGAAGCAGTAGGTTGCATTCATTATGTAAATCTATAATCCATTGCTGCCAGTGTAGAGATTCCATACTGATATCTACCATAATTATACTGACATTGATCTAATATTTTCACACATCTCTAGTAACCACAATTTTGTTTCAAAAATAACTACACTGCTTCACACTTTCAATGTGGTAATGCAAGTCAAATTAAATTTTCATCTATGCAATACAGTAGGAAGCTAAATCAGAATGTACCCAACAATAGTTGACCATTATGTACAGGTCAGCGACCCATTATTTCACTTGCTGGTAGGAATTTAATTTGATGCCACCAGCTCTGCTTACATGGAAGTCTGAGCAGTCAGCAGTGACTACACTGCTCACTGCCCTATTACTCCAACGGAGAATCAACAATGCAACTGTTAACCAATCTTTAAAGTGAGCCTTTGCAATTTAATGACAACATATTTCTCTTAAAGTGAAGGTGTACTGGCTGTAAATAAAGCTGACCTTGCAGACCTTCAAGAATTATATAAATTGAGATAAAACAGCTCTATGATTTTCCACTACTAAACTAGACATCTTGAGGATGGAGTGTCTCAACTCCACATTCCTTATCTTGTGGTAACCTTTCATCCTTCTTATCATCGGGAATCTTAGAATCTGTATGGTGGAGATTCCAGAACTCAGTAATATAGAATGATCCAGTAAATGCTTTACAAAAGGATGGTGTACAGGTAATTAGGAAAGCTACCTTTGATTTTAAAATATTCAAAATCTCTACACTCTTACTACTATGAAAAAGTGGGTTCCAAGCACTCAGGACACTAAGAAGGGGGGGAAAAACCTATGTGTATCTTATTCTTGATCTTTAATTTGTGACTCCTACTCCAAAACTCCCTACAAAAGGAAGCATCCTCTTTACACTACATTACAATAAAGACCACCTCACGTTTCTAGTCTAGCCTATTCAACCTTTCCTCATAAAATAAGCTGACTATTCCAGGTATGAGAGTAGCAAACTTTCTCTGAACTGTTTCCTATGTATCAATATCCTTCCTTAAATAAGTAAGTCAGTAATGTACACTGTATGGTATGCCCTGGTGTATTTGCAGAACACCCCTGATTATCATGCAGCAGGGCACTCAGATTCTTCTGCATTTCTCACAACTTAGACTACATACACTTAATGGCCACTTTATTAGACACAACTGTACACCTGCTCATTAATGTTAATCAACCAATCATGAGGCAGACATGGACAAGAGGTTCAATTATTGTTCAGAATGTGGAAGAAATGTGATCTAAGTGATTTTGATTCTGGAATAATTGTTGATGCCAGACAGGGTGGTTAGAGTGTCTCAGAAACTTCTGATCTCCTGGGATTTTTACACATAACAGTCTAGTATTTACAGCGAATTCTGCAGGAAACAAAAAGACATCCAAAGAGCAGCAGTCATGTGGGCGAAAATGCTTTATTAATGAGAGGTCAGAGGAGAATGGCTAAACTGGTTCAAGCTTACAGGAAGGTGACCATAACTCAAATAATCACACATTACAACAGTGGTGTGCAGAAGAGCATCTCTGAATGCACAACACATTCAGCTACATGAGCTAAAGACCACAAGCATACTCTCAGTGGCCACTTCATTAGGTACAGGAGGTAGCCAATAAAATGACCACTGAGTGTATACACAGAACGCCCACACAAAATCAGGAATTATGAGAAATTAAAATAAAAGGTATTATATTTACAAGAGAAATCACTTTTTTTGTGTTTCAAATTATTTCATGGTAATTACTAAATTGCAGCTGTTTAGGAACAGCTTCTTCCCCTCCACCATCAGATTTCTAAACTAACAATGAACCCAGGGACACTATCTCACTAAGTTTGCTTTTTTTTGAATTACTTAATTATTTTATATATATACTTTTTATTGTAGTTCATAGTGATATTTTATGTACTGCACTGTACTGCTGTTGCAAAACAACAAATTTTATGACATATGCCAGTGATAATAAACCTTATTCTGATTCTATCAGTGCTCATAGGCATATCGTCCATTTATCTAACAGCAATATATAAAAGACTCCTCCCATATTGTGAATAGCTTGGTTTACTTACATGGCTAAAAAAGTTATTGCAGAAGTCAATGCAAATATATTCCGGTCTTGAAAAAATTTTATTAAACTGTGACCCAGGTCAATTCAACTACTGCAGGTAATCAGCTTATCTGATTTGCAAATATAGAGAACTTATCATGGAGGTCATCTTGAGCAATTGAGTAACAGACTGAAATGAACTGACTTTTTTATTAAGGCAGGATACTGTACATCTGGCATCAAGTCTGCAGAATGACAGAGACTAAAATGAAAGTCCATAAGAATGCTTAGATTTAAATATATGTGAAAGGGGTTTATAAGTTTAAAGGATAAGTTCTTCAGAGGAATAAACAGATACTAGGAAAAAAGACATTCCTTCATTCTTTGGGCGCACATCTATAAATAATATTGCCGGTAATATATGTTAACAAATTTCACGACACATGCCAGTGATAATAAACCTGATTCAGATTCTGATTCTGAATCAATTGCTTCACCTGCTTAACAGGGTACAAGATTTAAAGTGCAGACTGTCTAGTGCTGAATTTTCACTTATTTAAATTCAATATCATTAGGAAGTTGCACAATTCCTTCTGTTCTCACACTTAATTTCCAATAAGGCAATTTCAAAGTTGATGAAATTTAGAAAAATAAATGGAACTTGCTGAAGATCCAATGGATCGGTTCCAGGTGTTAATCTCCCACACAGATTTCTGCCATCTCTAAATTGGATTTGCACAAGCTGTGCAATATGTGAACAAATGAGGTATAAATATAAATGGAAAACATTTCCAATATATGACCATAAGAGATAGGAGCAGAATCAGACCATTCGCCCATTGAGTCTACTCCACCATTGCATCATGGCTGATTTATTTTTTCCCTCTCAACCCCATTCTCCTGCCTTCTCCCCATAACCTTCGACACACTGACCAATCAAGAACATATCAATCTCTGCTTTAAACATACCCAATAACTTTGCCACCACAACCGTCTGTGGCAAAGAATTTCACAGATCCACCAATCTCTGGTTAAAAGAAATTCTTCCTCATCTCTTGCTACAGGGACATCCTTCCATTCTATGGCTGTGCCCGCTAGTCCTAGATCTCCCCACTTCCAATCCAGTCTCCACATCTACCTTATCTAGGTCTCTCATTCTTCTAAACTACAGAGTACAAACCCAGAGCCATCAAACACTCCTCACATGTTAACCCTTTCATTTTGTGATGACCCTTTCATTTTGGAATCTCCAATGCCAAAACACCCTTTCTTAGATAAGAGCCCACAATACTCCAAGTGCAGTCTGACCAATGCCTTATAAAGCCTCAGCAGCACATCCTTGCTTTTATATTCCAGTCCTCTCAAAATGAATGTTAACATCTTATTTGCCTTCCTTACCATCGACTCAACCTGCATATTAATTTTTTGGGAATCCCGCACAAGGACTCCCAAGTCCCTTTGCACCTCTGAATACGACATTTTCTCCTTGTTTGGAAAATAGTCTATGTCTTTTTTCCTTTGACCAAAGTGCATGATCACACACTTCCCTGTGCTGTATTCCATCTGCCGCTTCTTTTGCTCATTCTCCTAATCCTTTTGTCCTTCTGCAGACGACCTGCTACCTCAACACCACCTGCCTCTCCACCTATCTTTATATTGTCTGCAAACTTGGCCACCAAACCATCAAAATTGCCATCAAAATCATTGATAGATAATGTGAAAAGAAGCGGTTCCAACACTGACCCTGCAGATCACCACTAATCACCAGTAGTCAACCAGAAAAAGCCTTCTTTGCCTCTTGTCAGTCAGCTAATCTTCTATTCATGCAAGCATCTTTCCTGTAATACCATGAATTCTCATCTTGTTAAGTAACCTCATGTATGGCACTTAGTCAAAGGCCGTCTTAAAATCCAAGTAAACAACATCCACAGTCTCTCCTTTGTTTTTCCTGCTTGTTATCCCTCAAAGAATTCCAAGAGATTTGCCAGGCAAGATTTCCCCCATGTATGGGAAACCATGCTGATTTTGGCCTATTTTATCATGTGCCAAGCACCCCAACATTTCATCCCAACCATTGAAGACAGGTTAACTGGCATAAAATTTCAAGTGGTTTGCCTCTCTCCCTTCTTAAAGACTGGAGTGACGTTTGCAAACATGCCCATGCAAGCAATGGCAAGCTATAGAAACAACAGCAACCCAACGTCCATTCCCCAAAACATGGAGCGAATATTTTGGCAATGCTTCTCCAGATTCAATTATCCACTTTATACATCTTGGTTACATCAGACAAATACAAAACCTGCATAAACAAATGCTGTGTTCTGAAGATTTCAAAAGAAAAAGGTAGGAAAAAATTAATTCCTTATCTGCATTTTATTATGTACAAATTGAGGGAAATTAAATAAGAAAGGTTTTGTTGATTGATAAAATTGGTATCAAGAAGGATCAGATTCAGTATGTTCATAATAGTAATTAATTTCATACAAAGTTTAAAAATTTTCACACAAATTTAACAGGCATGTTTTACCACAGTTGCTATACATTTAGAAAATATGCTTTAAAAAATTGAAAAGAGAAAATGCAAGTTAACAATACAAGATTAGAATAGACATTTCCAATTTGAATTCTACACTAGCATAGACAACATAGTTGGTGGCTTTCTTATCATTGCTGTCCTCTGTACCATGTTTATATTTTTGGCTTTCAGGTATAAAACAATCTATTTTGTGACAACAGAAATTTACAGAAAAAAAGCCAAAAGGATGAAATAATAATTTAGTACTATATAGCTAAAATTGTCAGTATTTATATGGATGAAAAATGAAAATTTTGAGAAAAGTTATCATTCTTAAACTTTTGTTTCTATCTCCACAGCATGACCTGTTGAATATCTCCAACATTTCTGTTTTTATGTCAGATTTACACTATCTGCAGTTTTTGATTTTAAAACCAGATAATTAGATAAAGGTTTTCAACCTATTAACGTTTCAAGTAAAAGCACATAAACAGCAGATACTGAATTTGTCTCTTGCTAAATTGAACATGATAAGCAGGAGCAAGTACTGACATCTCTTCAACAAAGTTTAATTCTGTAGTTTTAAGTTTGCCAGTTCCAATTGAGTAAACTAGCTTCCCTGTTCTCTTGTGAAATCTCCATTTTCTTCTTCCACTAAAGAAACAGGACTTTCTGATGATATGCTCAATGCAAAGCTAGCAATTTTACTTCAGCAAGCTCCTAAACTATGCAGGGACTGTCCTTGAGTAGACTAAGAAGCATATACGCGTCGCAGGTTCTGTAACTGAACCTCATTTCACAATGTCATTTCTCATCTGGCTGCTTTCCAAGTGCTCAATTTCTCCACTGCCTCTGCAGAAACTCACTCAATTTCCCTTGTGCCCATGCTGACTTCACTATCAACGTCACAAGCTGTGTGCCCATTACCCCTCAGAGGGAAAGCAATTTAGTCAATCATAGATGATAGTCTCTACATATTTTATCAAGGCTTGAAAGACTACGTTATGAAGAGAGGCTATGCAAATTTGGCTTTAAGTTTTCCTATGTTCAGAAATTTGAGTTGATCTAATTTAAGAGTGTAACATAGAAAGAAGTTTAGTAGGTACTGATAAAGCAAGGCCACAACCTTAAAATTAGACAGACCATCCAGGAATGAAAATATTCTCAAACGGTGATGGAAATGTAGAATTAATTCCCCGAGTAGATGTGTTTGCTGGATCATTTAAAGTTTTCATAGTTTCGATCAATAAATTTCTATTAGAGATGATATCAAGAGATATTGATCTGAGGCAGGTAAATGGAGTTACAGCTTGATAAGCTGGTAACTGAATGGTGGAATAGACTTGAGGAGTTGAATGGACTGTTCCAATTCCTAATTTCAGCACTATAACAGTTCAGCTTGCATCACTATTTCAGGTAGACCATTTCTATTTCTCCATTCCTACAATCATATCAGTTCAAATATTCTCTTGCTTCATTGTTCTGTGCTTTGACCAAGTTTTACAACCAATTGGAGTCACATAGTATTTTCAATATTAGAAAAACTGAAGCCACTTTGAAGTGGCAGAAAGAAAAAGAAATTGCCATAGACACAGAAAGATGCTTATTCAGAAGTAATAAAGTTTCAGGTCAAAGAGATGGATTATATGAAGAAACAGAAAGATGGTGTATAAGATGGAGAAGCAGCTGAGTGTGGCCTCCTGAAAATCCATATATCCAAAATACATTACTCCATCAATGAACTTCATTATTTCTTCAAAGAAATCTTGAGATTTAATGGATGCTAGCTTTTTCACAAATCCTCATTGTCTGCCCTTAATTAACTCATGCCTTCCTAAGTATATTTTAACGTTATTAAATATGATGCCCTCTACAGATGTACCAGCTCTGGATAGTAGGTGACTGGCCTATGGTTAGTTGATTTATCCCTATCTCCTTTTGTGAGATTGATTGGTTTACATTAGCAACCTTCTGGTCTTCTGGCAAAACTTGCTTATCATAAGATGTTTAAAATATTGTGGCCAGAGCTGCTCTCTAAATTCTTTCATCATTTCAGGAGACATGTCATCATGAAAGCTGCATTTTTCATTTTAAATTCTCCTAATATTTCAGGGCTTCTTTCTTCATTGTAAGCAATTTTGCCTTGTATAATTAATCTTTTTATGCTCTTCAGTCTCATTGCCATAATATTCTGTGAAAAATACTTATTTCCACTTTTCACTGCAATTTCATGTCATATGTTAGTGATGATAAACACCGATACCGATTCTGAATGAAGTGAATTTTTTTTTTACGCAACCTCTCTGTAAACATTTTACAATTTGTTTTAGTTTCTGATATGTCTGTTATTTTAAATCATATGAAATGGACATTTCTGGCAAGATTAGCATTTACTGTCCATCCTATTTGTGTTTTAGAATTTGGTGGTTAGCTGCTTTGTTGAACATCTGTAGTCTTTGGAGGTGGGATTCTCACAGTGCAAGTAGGCGATGAGTTCCAGGATTTGACCCTGTGGTGATGAAGAAATGGCAACATACACCCTTGCCCGGATATGGTCAAGTGGTGCAAATATTATTTGCCATTCATCGAACGAAACCTGAAAGTTTTCCATTTTACATATTCCGTATTAAAAACCTGGCAGTCTTTGCCCTCCTCACTTAATTTCTAAAATCATTTGTTTCATAATTAGATTAAATAGTAAACCAGAATAGAAAATAAATTACTCTTTTATTACCCAATTCTCATGGGATACCATGAAAAGCAAAGCTGTACAAATAACATGGGAGACTCATATGTTTGGCCAATATCATTACATACTTCAGAATTCCCCACATAATGGTCACATATCCACCCCTGCAAGGGCATTAATAAATTAGTTGTGTTACTAGCATAATCTAGTAGCCATTATGAACTTTTACTATATGCAACTTAGGAATTAGTAGCAGTATTGACTTCAGTATTCCAAAAAGTCATGCTGGGATATGAACTCTCAAGCTCTGGTTTATTGGGTTATCATACCTTCTAATAAATTGTTAGCTTAGATACATTTTTGGCTAGGTAAAACTACTCATCTACTCAAAGTATGTGATGATGAAAAACAAATCAAAACTAACAGGAGTTTATGCAGCTTCATCGGAATATTAAAAGTAATATGCAGAATGTGGATTTAACTTGAAAAAACGATTGAATCTCACTGTTATATATGCAGTGACAGATGTACGGTGGAGAATATCCTGACAGATTGCATCACGGCCTAGTATGGGAACACCAATGCCCCAGAACAGAAAAACCTGCAAAAAGTAGTGGGATAAAGCCTCCCTGTCACTAAGCACGTCTACAAAGGAGCATAGCCAGAAGCAAGAAGCATCTCTCATCAGGGTCCCTTACCATCAAGTCATGCTCTTTTCACGCTGATACCATCGGGCAAGAGGTACAGAAACCATAGGTCCTACAGCACCAGTTTCAGGAACAGTTATAACTATATCCATCCATTTATTTATTTTATGCATTTGAACAGTTTATCATCTTTTGCATATTGGTAGTTTGTCAGTCTGTGTGTAATCTTCAATGGATTCCTTCATATTTCTTTGAATCTCAGGGAAGTATATGGTGACATTTTGTGTATGTACACTGATAATAAATTTACTTTGAACTTTGTTCATATTAGGAATGTCTTCATAGACCAGCTAATATTTCAGAAACAGCTCTTCCAGGTAACACACCAAACTTTCATCCACTTCTGAACTGCTGGTTGTCTGAAAGCAACGAGAGGAATATCTGTCTATCTTTTTGATGGGAATGGTGTAGAGAAAACAGAGAAACTTCAATAGAGATTAAAATAACCTCATAAGTGAGCTTTTTTCCACTAGATCAGTGAACTCATAATTGAATAGTTCATATATAAACTAAGCAGAGTACTTTTCATTCACTTAACTCTCTATTCAGTGACTGAATTTCTGCATCAAATAGCCATCAAAATTGTTTTGATGAAGAAAAATGTGAGGATTAAGAGATAACTGTTTAATGTGACAGGATAATAGTTGGCTAAAGTGATGCAGGGAAATGTACAGTATTTAATAGATGTTAAGTACAATCATCCCAAAGAGAAAGATCAGTTTTAAGTAATCACTTCACAAATGCGTACAAGCAGAGTCATTCCACTTGACTTCATTTTGCTTCTCTTTAGCCTTCTTTCTTCAGAGTAATTTTATAGAAAGTCTGATTTGCAAGGGCTTCATATAATTTTTGCATCATCAATGGTAGGTCTTGAAAGAACTAATAAGTTTAATCCAATACAGTGTGAAAATTGATGTACTTCACTGTTGGGAGCTAACTGTATATGCTATGATTTATATTTGTTTTTGTCTGAAAACTAACCTCTTGAGAGGGAGATTTAAGCTGGAGAAGTAAGTTTTAGGACATATACTGAAGAAAATAATTAATTCAAAATGACTGAAATGATAACAGGGTATTAGAAAGTAAACATGATGTTTGAACAAAAGCCCATTGTTTTACTGTAAACAGTCTGATGGCTTACAAATTTTTCAAAATGTGACTGGTTCTGAAAGTGCATGTGCCATGTGGCTAAGATTGGCTGTTGTCAGTTAAAAATGATGCAGTAGGTTTCCCAGAAAATTGTGTTACCAAAAGGATAATTTGCAAAATATGTTTCCTGTGGCAAGGACTTGTCAGACTGTACATTCCTCTAAGCCAAGTTCCTTGCACGGTCATGACAGACAAGTGTTATTAATTTGGATAGGGAACTGAATTAACCCTTTCTATCTTAGGGGGCAGATTTTTGACACTGTACATAGAAACTGACAGCAAACAAATAAACCACCTTTAAATATGATTGTTGCTGTACTCTATCACAGTGCAAAATATGTACTGTGATCTACTTTATATATTTATAAAAGAATTACTAACTAACATTAAGCTAAAGAATTTCTTCTACGGGCTGGCTCAGCAATCTGAGCACAAATTATACTTTCAATTGTGCTGTAATTCCCACGTTTCTATCATAACTTATAGGCACATATGCATAATCTGAAATGTAAAATCATCCTCGAACCAGAATAGTCAAGCAGCAAAATGGAACAAAATTATTGTCGTTCCCCCTTCATGCATTAACAATCACTAACGATTTTATGTACATGACTGCAGTTTTATCAATATTGTTGAAAATTGGCTGATAACAAAAAGCAACCACTTATGTATCAACGCTTGTGAATAAAATGAGATTAGATCACTAAATATGATCATTTATTTAATAGAATCATGTTTATTATCATTTACGTATGCTGTGAAATTAGTTGTTTTGTGGTATCAGTTCAGTGCAAGACATAAAAATTATTATTATAGAAATACTAATAAAATAACAACAATAATAAATAAATTATATAAAATGAAATAAAATTAAAGTGAAAAATACTACTTTTATTAGGATATGTTGCACTAAAACAGGTTAAGTACCCCTTATCCGAAATTCCCTGAAATCTAATTTTTTTTAGCGCTGACTTAACGTCACAAATGGAAGATTCCACAAGGCATTGGGAAGGTTCCTATGCAATGTGTACGTCTGCACACCACAAACAGTTCTGAGAAGTGACCACACATATGTAATGAACAGAATCAAATGAAAATATAAAAACACTGCACAAAGTGAAAAATGAAGATCTTAAATCATGTATTGAAATACTGGATTCATCAGCATCAGAGTGAACATATGCTGCTTAACTGTATGCTGATCAGGAAACAAGTAAAGATCAATCATGACAAACTGAAAATTGAATAATTGTTTCATGCACAAAGTTATTAAAAATATTGTATAAATCTACCCTTCTCCTGTCATAGTTGCTGTGAAAATTGTGGCCGTTTAAAATTTATTGGGGATATGGAGCCAATAACAGCACTGGTCAGGACAGTCTTATAACTTTGACAGTCAGTGGAGGACCCAGCTCTATCACATCAACTGTGGACTACTCACTCTGTGAGATTCACACCAATTGTACATGAACTGTATATGTAAATGGATTTCATGTTTAGACTTGGGTCCCATCCCCATGGTATCTTATTATATAGATGTAAATATGCCAAAATCTGAAACACTTCTGGCCCCAAGCATTTTGGATAAGGGATGTTCAATCTGTACTAGTCAGTTTCTCAATAAGCCAAATGTAAACTTTAATATTTAATTACTGGTTAGCAATTATTGCTTAACATTTACTATTGTGCATTTACCTAAAAAGAAGAACATATAATTTTAAGTGAATTCTCAGATAGCAGTAAACAATTGCATTTGCCATATTTTATCATTTCAGTTTGGGGTATGTATTTTTTTTGATAGGGCAATCTGCTAATACAATGTATTTTAAAACTAGGATAAAAGGTACTGGATTGAGATCAAACATGCACCAAAAAATCTGCAGCCTTCAAACTTGTTTCGGTCAACTTCAGACATCAATGCAATCAGCAGAAACTACTTGATGCAGGTCAGATTTCAAGCAATGGATGGTATTGCAATGATGAATAATCTTTGTGTAATAAACATTATTCTGAAATGCTGAGGCAAGGTTCCACCTAAACTTTCACATTTACTGGTATATCAATCTTAAACTATTTACCATCTCTCTTAAATTTTGTTTTGTATAATGAACAGAGGAGCAAAAAGGTAAGAAACATATAAGACTGACTGCAAGAGGATAAACACTAGAGAGACTGGAGGTGATAACTAATAATTCGAGTTTACAGCACACCAGTCTACTTAGACTCTGCATTTAGATAATTAGCAACATGTGAGCCTAATAAAATCCTGGGTTTATCTATTCTGATTTTGATTGGAAAAGCAAATCAAGACAAGCAAGTACTAAATTTTTCAGTAGAGTACATCACAAATCAGAACATAAAGCTTAAACTAACTAAGCCATGCACAAAATCTTTCCATTATTTAGTATTAAATTGGCAATCTCACAGTGAGACGTCAGGTAGTATTCTACTCAGAACCAATCACTAATCTGTGCTCTTGGCAAACTATTAACCTGGAAGGACTATTTGGGACCCTGAATGGAGGTGAGGGAGGGGGTGTATGGACAGGTGTAGCATCTAGGCCACTTGCAGGGATGTGCCTGGAGGGAGATTTGGGGGGAGGGATGAATAATCAAGATGACTAAGTCCAGTGCAGAATGATCAGACTGTGTTTGCAGTATGTGCTGAGTTCATTAGTGTACACTCTCCTCACACATGACTGCAAGGCCAATTACCCAAGTAATCATATTGTTGAGTTAGCCAATGACACAACAGTGGTGGGGTTCATCACCAACAACAATGAGATGGCCTACTAAGAGGAGGTGGAAAAGGTCAAGGCCAGGTGCAAGGCAAATGACCTCTTCCTCAACAAGATAAACCCAATCGTTATTGACTTCAGAAGAATTTGCACCACTCACACCCCTCTTTACATCAGCGGCACAGCAATGGAAACTGTGAGTAGCTTCAATCTCCCAGGAGAGAACATCTCGCCCAACTTCTCATGGTCCCAGAACACATTCTACACAATCTGGAAAGCTCACCAATGCCTCTACTTTCTGAGGAGGCTTAAGAAATCTGGACTATGTGCCTCTAATTGCATGTCATTCTACAAATGTACAGTAGGGAGCACCCTAACAAGCTGCATCACTGTGTGGTATGGAATCTGCACTGCAGTGGACAGTTAAACTCTACAACTTTGGGTAGTCAAAACTGCCCAACAGATCATAAGCACCAGTGTAGCTGCCATCAAGGACATATATACAGAAAGGTGTCAGAAAAGGGCCAGTAACATCATTAACTATCCCACCCATCTCTGCTCACAGACTGTTTGTCCCCACTTCCATTCGGGAGGAGGCTAGGTAGCATCCATGACAGGACCACCAAAGTCAAAACAGTTACTTTCCCCAAGCAGGAAGGCTGATCAACACCTCCACCTACTAACCCACCCCTCCAGACCCCCAACCGCAACGACTTTATCATTTTTTGTCAGTCACCTTATGTACAGACACTTCTGTGCCTAGTGTCACTTTATACAAACTATATTACATACTTATATTACAAACAAGAGAAAATCTGCAGATGCTGGAAATCCGAGCAACACCACAAAATGCTGGAGGAACTCAGCAGGCCCGGCAGCATCCATGGAAAAAGTACAGTCGACATTTCGGGCCAGAACGTCGACTGTACTGTTTTCCATAGATGCTGCCTGGCCTGCTGAGTTCCTCCAGCATTCTGTGAGTGTTACATATTTATATTTATTGTGTTCTTTATCTTACTGCTTTTTTGTGCTGCATCTGATCAGATTAACAATTATTTTGTTCTCCTATACACTTGTACACTGGAAACGACATTAAACAATCTTGAATCTTGAATCAAGCAGCATTTACTAATAACTGCTCTCTGGTGCTCAGTTTGGGCTTCCCAAGGACCACTGAACTCCAGACTTTCTTTCACATGTTTCATTGAACAAATAGATGATGACTTGGGGTTTATTCTCTGAACAAGCACATATAGAAAGACATGTTGCTTGCATTCTGCAGCCCAATGATTAAATTTGGGATGACACTGGATCTGGAGTGAAAGTGATACAGATTGAACAGCTTCCGATCTGTTAAATAGAGTAGCTCCATCCCAGCAGGAAGCATGCCGGAGGCAAGGTGCAGTGAGAAAGATTGAGGAAAAACACTGAGGTAATGATGCAGCTTTACTTAACACTATTCTTCACTGAGACTGGGTCTGTTTTGGATCCATATCATTATAAAATAAATGTAAGATAAAAACTAATTTCTGCGGACTAACTCATCTCACAAGCCTTGAGACACCACAATCACGATCACCTTCAAGGAAAGAGACAAATGCAATGACAGTAATGGCACAGTGGTACTCTGCTATGTGCCACAAGGAAATTTGTCACATGGGGGCAGGGGGTCCCCTCAAATGGCTCTTCAGAGTGGAAGAAGCCATTTGTCAATGAAGGTGTGGACTCTGCCCACCTGGAGACACAATAGACATCGTCTTCACTATCTGTCCATGCCAAAATGAATGGTATGGAGCAATATTAACTATCAAACATGGCTGTTTTGCTTATCTACCTGTAAGGTGTAAAAATATACAACACACTTATTAAAGGGATGTAAAGAAATAAATTTTAAACCCAAGTTTTCTACTTCAATTCTTTCAAAGTTATAAATTAGCATAACAGAAGAAATCTGAAAGTCTCATCATTAAGAAACAATTGCATTTTCACAGTGATTTTGTCAGGTTAATACATTTACTGATCTATCCTTGTTACCTCTGGTTATTGGATACTAAAGTATTGAGACTTAATATTATTAACCAAGTAAAAGCAGCCCTTAATTTAAAAAAAGAACTGGCTTAATTGTCATGTATGTATGGATTTTTAAAGCAAAAACGCAGCAAATCCACGGGATTCCTAGAGGAATCAGCTAAGATAACTGGAAAATTTGTTGTTCCATTTCTTTACATTGTAAACATCTCAAAAAACAAAGCCATTTAAAGTCATCATCATAATGCAGAAATAAGAGTCTCAACCTTGATTCAGGTAAATCAAAATTTTAGTCCAATAAATTTTGTCAGTAACAAAATGATGACTAAATACACATACTATTTTGAAGTTTAAATTTGAAACCTGGTTCAAATTTGAAGTTTTACTTCATCATGTATTCATTAAAGAAATTCTGAACATTGGATATTTAGTCCATCCTTTTAGGAAGAAACTACATAAGATTTCTTCCATCTGCATAAAATATCCACAATGGAAATATTCTGTTAAAATATCACAACATAGAGAAAAACTTTGCAGAATAGGAGCTTAAACAATGAGGTAACTATATTGCTGCGCATCAATATTGTAACCAAATCTATTCTTCAGAAATAGCTAACTAATTAAAAGCTGGTGGGTTCTAAATAATTAATCTCCTTAACTTGTATTGATTTGACACTTTTGTGGTGGGGGATTACTGCTACTAAATTAAACAGTTTCCTATAGTCACTGTACTTGAGGCAAATCTGAGACGATTCAGTGAAACAAAATATACTTCAAAACTAAAAATATTGGCACTTTGAACATTTGATTAATTTTATAGTTTTGAAATTCAGAGCTTAAGGTGCCCTTGGAGAGAAGGAAAGGAAACAGCACAAGAGTAGCAATAAGTCTAGAAAAAAACATAGAATGAGTCATGGAAATTTGGACAAATGTATATTGGAGATTGAGATAGCTTTCTTAACAACATATTTATTCTGTTCAACATCCATCATCTTTTCCTATTCCTTTCAAACCCTTGTAAAAATGGATCCAATGTCTATATAGTATGTTCTCAAACAAGATAGCAGGATACAAGAAAGTGAACGAATTGTTTCTCTAGTACTTTAAGTGTGACAATAATCTGTCTTCATCAAACTGCAATATATTTTCTTTCTAAGTACTTTTTATCTGCAGTGTGGCATGGCAGGAATTTGGACGTTGGCTTAAATGGTTTGAAAATCATGGTTAGCGCATCTAAAATTAAGACATCCATATCACTTCTCCTGCTAAAGTAGACACACTTGAAATTTAATGATCTGAATTGTGTATTAGAAGCAATGAAAATCAAGAATTATCCAATGAATTATCCACCTTTAATATGCAATGAAGGACAGACATACATCTACATAAACAAAACTCAGATGAAGCTATAATTTCAAGAAGTGTAGTATTCAGGTGGATATCTGATATGATTTAATGAAACTTATAACTAAAATTAAATAGATATATTAAATTCAAGAACATCTTTATAAATATGCCTCCAAATTTGAAGGATCAATATATTTCTAAAGCCAACATACCTGAATGAAATAAATATGTCCAAGAAGTAAAAATTAAACAACTAAAGGTGGAATGAGCAGAAAAAAAAACAATATGCACAATTCCTGAAGAGGAAGAGCTTACTTAATGAACACAAAGCAATAACAAAAGAATACGAATATACAGCGTACACTGTAGTCCAGATATGGTCTCTCTTTTACGTTTGTATTTGAAGCAAAGCATCCACATTCTTATGCTCAAAACCTTGGAATTAAAACTATTAAATCATTTTCTGATTGTTTTTTCTTCCTTAATTTTAACGTTCCCTGAGTTGTGTAAAGACACAGAGATCTTCTTAATGCAAATGGTTATGGTTTTCAGAACTTTAAGAACATCCTTGCTTCTTCTTGGATTTTACTAAAGAGCATAATTTTATTAATTGCATATTGCATCTGCCACCTTCTGCCCCTATACAAAAGAACTACTGACATGCTAGATACAATGCAGAAAACAGCAATGAGGCTAATTTCAGGTGGCAGTTTGAGTGTTGAGAAAATCCAAGAAAAATGCAAAAAAAAAGAAATAGTTTTTAACATGGTCTTCTAAAGTCATAAAAGATCAGGAGCTATATCAATAATAATTTAAAATGTACGAGTATAACAACAAAAAGTAGGTTCAAATATTTGAAAAGCAATTTAAGGACTAATGCAGAGAAATTCTTCTTGATAAAACCTGTGAAGCAGGCTACAGAATAGAGCTATATGGTAATGTATATTATGTTACAGTAGTATAGATTATGTTATAAAACAAGTCATCCAGAATGATCAGGCAGCAATGCAAGCTTAAATTCCACTAGGGTTATTTGAACTATTTAAAAAAAAATTAATTAAAACTGTCACAGGTGATAACAAAGCTGTCATACTGTGATAAAAGAAATCAACTATTTATTAAGCTTCCTTACCAGAAAACGCTATTGTCCAATCATATATATATATTCCACTCTCATGCATCATCATAGCAGTTAACTCTTAACTGTCCATTAAAGAGCCTGACTAAGGAACCCAGATGGGCAGTATGGATAATAAACAATACTGCCCCCCTCCCCTGAGAATGAATGGAAGTTGTCAAACCATAAATAGTGAAATGGTTTGACAAAACAGCTGGATGCTACAATGGATTGTTTCCAATCATCACTCGGGAAAAGTGAATTGCAAACGAGCATTCCTTTTCATAATAAATTTATGATCTAATGCTGCTCATTAACTCTGAGTGAAAAAACACTGGTAATTTAAAAAGCAATGGTCATGTCAATCAATAGTTAAGCTCTCCCTTGTTGGACTTGGTCATTCAGTGGCACTTTTGTAAAGCTGATTTTACTTCCCACTTTATCAACACATACCTGACTGTTATCTTGTCTAACTGCACACCGAAATGGATTGCTTCATTGGTTGTTGAGTTAAAAAGGAATAGAACACTTTGCGATTACCTGCAAACATCCTTACTCCTTAACTTATGATGAAGCAGGTGAAAACAGGTGGTCCTGGGACACTGCCTTGAGGAACTCTTCCTAAATAATGGAGTTCTGACCAACAATAATCATCTTTCCTTGTGCAGCTATGACTCAAACCATTGGGATTTTTCCCCCTCAAAGATCATTGACGATTATGATCAGAGTTCTCTGATGCCATGCTCAGTTAACTATTGTCATGAGTCATTCTCATCTCATTTCTGGAATTCAGCACTTTGGTCAAGACTGTGACAAGGTCTGAAGAAGAGTGGTCTTTGCAAAAACACAAACTAAGTTGTTGGTGAGCAAGTGCCACTTGAGTGTGTCATTGATGACACCTCCCATCACCTCATTGATGACTGAAATTAGACTGATCAGGTAGTGATTTACTTCATCGAATTTGAAATGCTTTTTGAATGCAGGACGTATCTGGATTATTTCCACATTTGCCTGGTAGATACCAGGGATGTAATTGTACTGGAACAGCTTGACTACAGATGCAGCTGGTTTGGGAGCACAGATTTTCTATATTATAGTTAGTTAGTTCTATATTATAGATAGCTTCCAGTCTGAAACTTCATCTGTTGGCCATACTCGATGTTTATGAGATATTCGTATGGAATGGATCAAATTGACTGAGAATCTCAAAAGGAAGTTGAAGTGAATTATCAGGTCAGCACTTCAGGATGAATACTTCAGCTTTTTATGAAGTATTTCCCTGCTGAACCCTCTGATTTTTGTGGAATGGCCATTCATATAGATTAACAGCAAGAATAGACCCTTTGGTCCCTTGGGTCTGGTCCACAAATGAATAAGATTATGGTTAAAATAATTCAAGCCTCACTTTCTCTTTTCTCTATGGTAACATTTCACCTCCTTTAAAATATCTGTCTAACTGACTTAAAAATATTTCAATATTCTATTTTCAACATCATTCGGGAAAGAGAATTCCAAAGGTCCACGTTAATCCTATGCCATTATTTTTAAGCAATACCCATTTGTTCTAGATTTTCTCAAGAAAAAATTGTTTCGATATTCATTCTCTTAATATCCTAAAAA
The DNA here is from genome assembly GCF_030144855.1 of Hypanus sabinus. Classification (NCBI taxonomy): domain Eukaryota; kingdom Metazoa; phylum Chordata; class Chondrichthyes; order Myliobatiformes; family Dasyatidae; genus Hypanus; species Hypanus sabinus. The sequence goes on along the minus strand of NC_082716.1, from coordinate 37,989,569 downwards.
AATCTTATATGCTTCTTATGTGATCTAAATTGTTTCTCACTCTTTTAAAAAAATCTCCAATAGAAATGATGAGCCTTGTCTGTTCAACGTTTTTTCTCAAAAGGCAACCAGATATCAGACTAAAAAACCTCTAAATTGCTTCTATCATATTGACTTCCTAGCTAAAAAAAAATGAGATAATATTCCTGATGTGGTTCAATATCCCATAAAACTGAAGCCAAATATCTCTTTTTATGTACTTAGTTTCCCACCAATCCACCAATTAACTACATTAGTTTTCCCAAAAACTTGCTGTACCAGCATATTAGTCTTTAGTAAATCATCCACTAGGATGCACCGATAAGATCCCTATGCACCTCAGAGATCTGCAATTCCTTGTTTTTTTTAATAACATATTTTTGCTTGCATTTCTTTTTCGATTTTCCTTGCCAAAACAGACATTTTCCCATATTATATTCTATCTGCCTGACCTTTGCTCACTCATTGAATCCATCTGCATTCCCTTCTAGTCTCCTTATGCCTGATTCACACCTAACAATGTAAAACGATGCACTTCAACAGGAGATTCAAATGATGTATACTTGACATTCAATGACATTAATATTGCTTGGGTCCTGGCTGCTAGGTGTCACCACTGGTCAGAGGCTAAATTGGACCAGCCACATAAAATTGATGAGTTTGAGTAGTCAGAGGCTGATCATCCTGCATTAACTGACACACACTCAGATTTCCCAAAGCCTTTCTACCACCTGCCAGTTGCAAGTCAGGCATGTGTTGGAATATTTTCTGCTTTTCTAGGGGAGTACAATACTGACAATGCTTGAGATGTTCAAAACTCTTCAAGACAAAAGCACCTGCCATCACCCTAAAGGTTCATCCTCTTCACCACTCAAATGCAATGCTGCGATGCACATCACAGAATATACTGCAGAGGCTGAATTGTGGCACACCAGCCACAGTAGGTAATTGTATGAACTGAACTGGATTAAGTGCAAGAACATCAAGATGGTACCAGGACAGATCTAAATTACCTGAGCATAGAGTGAACAGCAGGGGAGCCAAAAACTGAGGTTGAAGTAACAAACCAGACACAAAAATAGAAGCAATATAATTTTGCAAGAATTGATGGGGTTCCCAACAGAGACAAATAGTCTTTTTTTTTGAAAGGAGCATTACTGTTCAACAAATATGAGCAGCAAATATTGTAAAAAGCTGAGAAAGTCATATTCCTAACTTTCAGTCTTAGAACAAGAAGATCGATGTGATAGGAACTCAATGGATTCAAAGCTTTGGAAAGATGTAAGAATTACAGGGATTAAAAAGGAGCAGATAATGATACAACTGTAATAATTTGATTTAATTATAAATTTCAGATCAATATTCCAATAATAAGGCTGCTTTAAGATGACTTCTTACTGGTTTCCACAATGACACATTTGGTTTCTTTTTGTTTAACATGGCAATTATGATTGATGGTGATCACTTTCTGCACAAATGAGTTCTTAATAGAAGTTTGTTTGTTCAAACTCTAATAAACCACCACAAATGCCTGTATATAATGGATGGATTTGAATTAGAAACTGCCAGAGGGTGCCAGGAATTAGCTCCTAATACTTGGTACTGAGTCATGTTTAGCCTGAGGTATGATGAAAAAAATCTTTTTCTCAATCATTGCGAAGACTTTTAAAGCCTTGGCAGTTAAAACCAGGCAAAGAGTTAAAGAAAGAGAAAATTAAACCCTTTCAGGACATATTACATGCTATGTTAACAAGAGTCATGGATATAACACAAACTGTAAATCTTTCTTGATCTTAAAAGTAAAACATCTGTACTTGTGAGCATTAGTGTATATTTTATAAACGCAGCAGAGAATGAACTACACTAATTTAAACTGAACTTCACCTCTAAAATCAATTAAATGAAAGTTGCAAGAATGTAGGAATTTTATTTGAGAACCTTTTAATTTGCACTAGATGTTGGTGATCTGCAATCACCTTGGGTCAGGCACACGTTCAATTACAATAATGAGCCCATAACGTAAGACATGGAATGTGCAGCATCAGTGAAAAATAATCAGACTGAATTTGCAAGAGGAACAGAAGATAGAATTCCGTATTTAATTGGAATTCCAAAATGAAACTGGCAAGAGGCAAAGACTGCATGTTTATTGCCATTTTGTGAAGGGGCAATTACATAAAGTTTGCTCATTCTTAAGAAATAATTTTACTAAAGAGATTGTTAGTTGCAAACCCAAATACTAAAAATGCTGCAGAGCAAGACTGTCAAAAAATAAGCCCTACAGAAACAATACCTCTAATTGATATGTACTCTCCTTAAATATGAATGTAACTCTCTAAGGAGCTGCACTAACAATCTAAGACAATCACACCTTTTAAATGTTGTGAAAGGAAAATTAGGCAAAGTAAGTATCAGGCAGCTGATTCGCTCCAATTGCATCCCTGGACTAGTTGAATTTTAACCCATTGTGTCTTACCAGAAAGCAGGAAAAGAGGAAAAACCAAGACCATGCAGAAGAAACTCCTTTGACTCTACAGTTCTCAAAGTATATTACTTTTTTCTCCACACTACTACAATGATCAATTTTGAATATTATTAATACTAATTTTTAGATCAAACCTTAATTTTGCTAAAGTATAGCAATATATGAACAAAAATAAATAGCTGAACTGTAATTTGTCAATTTGATTCAGACCAACTTCCTATATATCCAAGACTGTGTTTAAAGTACAAATAATATAGCATGCCCTCCACGACCCAGAGAGCTTATGTTGGCTGGAGTCAGGTCTTTATGCTTTGGCTCTTGGTAGGGTTACTCTTGCCAAACAGGTCAAAGGGTAGAGGCCAGACTAAGAGTGGTCCACCGGTGCTCCAGGTTCCAGGGTTCAGCTTAGGGTTAACAACCCCGACTGGTAAAACAAAGTTGTTACTGAAACAGCAATGAAGAATCCCTCATACATCTGAGTGTGATGGTATTCCTGAGTCCCTACCCAGGACATGAAAGATTGACAGTAGTGAAAATCGAGAGGAAACTACTGACATGAGAAGGCCGGGAACTGGGGTTATGAGAAAAAAGTGGATCAGCCATGATTGAATGGCAGAGCAAACTCGATGGGCCAGATGGCCTAATTCTGCTCCTGTGTCTTATGGTCTTTATGATGAAGGAAGCCCTGAACACCAGCAGAGATGGAGGATCTTCATTGCTGCCCTAAACGCCAGCAGCATAATGGGCAGTAACATACATATAGCATGCCCATATGGGGTTTCATCCACTTTATCCCACAATTATGCTGATGATTTTAGTTGAATAATAACACTAATTTACTCACCAATTCCACTATGTAGTTTTCCAATGTGTTGCAAATTCAACCCACTGATCATGAATGGCAGTCCATTCTTTGGATATTTTCCCATAGCAAAGCTATATGCCTATAAGGGACAAAAGAAATGTATAGAATTAAGGGAAAGTTAAAAAAACGCTATTAGTTCAGACATTATCAAGACAGAGAAATACCTATCAAACATCTCAAATCAATACCCTTCCAAGAATCAGGCTTTATCATCATTGTCGTGTAGGACATGAAATTTGAATTTTTTTGCAGCAGTACAGTGCAAAGACACAAAATTACTACAAATTACAAACTAAGTAAATAGTGGATAAAAATGGAATAATGAAGTAGTGCTTCTGGATTCATGGACTGTTTCAGAATCTGATGGCAGAGGGGAAGAAGCCTTTACTGAATCACTGAGTATGCGCCTTCAGGCTCCTGCACCTCCTCCTCGAAAGTTCAAACTAAATTTATTATCAAAATACATATATTTAACATATATCTCCTTGAGATGAATGATCTCGCAGGCATTTACAGGAAAAAAGAAATACAATAGAATTTTATGAAAAACTTTCATGAACAGATGAAGACTGAAAAATTACCAATATGCAATAGAAAGCAAACTGTGTAATAAAAATAATACAGAGATGAGTTAAAGAGGATCCTTGGAAGCGAGTCAGAAAATTGTAGAATCAGTTCAGACTAGTGGTAAATGAAGATATCCACACCAAATCAGGAGCCCAATGGTTGTAGGTAATACTGTTCCTGAACATGATGGTGGGCGACCTAACACTTCTGTGCCTCTTGCGTGATGGTAATAGTGAGAATAAGGCATGGCCTGGATGGTACAGGTCTTTGATGATGGATGCAGTTTTTTTGTGACAGCGCTCCATGTAATCTATCATTGGAAGGGCTCTGCTTGCTATGGACTGGGCCATCACTTTATGTAGCCTTTTCCACTCCTGAATAGACATCATCTGATGGATGTTGTTTTCTTGAGGCACTGCCTCTTGAAGACGTCCTTGACAGGCAATTAATAGATGAAACCAAAGGTTATAGTTCTGGTTATTCAACTTTTCTGGGAATGGGTGGAATGGGGAGAACAAAGATAGGATGTGGGTCCGAGTACAAGATTAATATATGATTAAAGCAATCTTAGATAAAATTTAATATACTTAAGAAAGTTAATATAGTATAAAGGTAATATAAAGTTAAAATTTAATATACTTAGGACTTGAGAAACTGAGTTACAGAGAAAGGTTGAATAGGTTAGGACTTTATTCCCTGGAGCGTAGAAGAATGAGGGGAAACTTGATAGAGGTATATAAAATATGATGGGTATAGATAGAGTGAATGCAAGCAGGCTTTTTCCACTGAGGCTAGGAGAGAAAAAAACCAGAGGACATGGGTTAAGGGTGAAGGGGGAAAAGTTTAAAGGGAACATTGGGGGGGGCTTCTTGACACAGAGAGTGGTGGGAGTGTGGAATGAGCTGCCAGATGAAGTTGTAAATGCGGACTCACTTTTAACATTTAAGAAAAACTTGGACAGGTACATGGATGAGATGTGTATGGAGGGATATGGGCCAGGTGCAGGTCAGTGGGACTCAGCAGAAAAATGGTTCGGCACAGGCAAGAAGGGCCAAAAGGCATGTTTCTGTGCTGTAATGTTCTATGGTTCTATATAACCAAGCAATATTATACAAAAGCTGTCCAAACCATATTTGATTTAAGTCATTTTAGGTGCAGCAATTTACTACAGGGATTAACATGTCATATTCACAACCGTGGGCAACACAAAGCTAGTTTTACAAGGTTCTCCACTGGGTAGTCATTTCTATCTTATTAGTCCTCTTTAGAAATATGGTTTAGCGTTTGCCAATGTAAAATCTTGCTTGGTTTCATTCCTAAAAGTTGTAGTTGTGATTACATTAAAAAAAAACAGGAGTTGGCCAGTCACCCCTTTGTGCCTGCTTCTAGCATAGCTGACTTTTTATCTCAAAATCTGTAACATCCTCATATCCATATATTATTATGTAGGCTTCAATGAGATCACCTTGCATTCCTCCAGAAGAGGAGATGTCCATCTAGTTAATCCCTTCTCAAAGAACAAATTCATTATCCCAGGACTGAATTTCCAATCAATCTTAACAGCACTTGTACCAACACAAGCACTCCAGCGGCTCAACATTTGTATGAATTTAAGGAGATTTGGTATGTCACCAAAGCCTTGCAAATTTCTATAAATGGATAGTAGAGAGCATTGGGACTGGTTGCATCACAGGTTCAAAGACCATAATAAATTTATTATCAAATTTCATACATATTACCATATACCACCTTGAGATTCATTTTCTTACAAGCATTTATAAGAAAAAAATAAATACAATAAAAATTACAAAAATTATACATTAACAAAGACTGACAAACAACCAATGTGCAAAAAAAGACAAACTGTAAAAAATACTGAAACCATGAGTTGTAGAGTCATTGAAAGTGTGTCTGTAGGTCATAGTATCACTTCAGAGTAGCGGTGATCGAAATTATCGATGCCAGTTCAGCAGCCAGATAACAGGTCCTGAAACTGGTGGTGAAGGACCTAAGGATCTGCACCTTCTGCCCAATTATAGTAGTGACAAGAGGGTATGGTCTAGATGGGGGCAAGTTTTGATGATGGATGCTGTTTTTTTAAATGGTGGGGATGCCTGTGATGGACTAGATTGGGTCCACCCTTTTCTTCTGTAGCCTTTTCTGTTCCTGAGCCTTGGTACGGAGCTTGGTATAGACTGGCTTCAATGTTTGGGAATACAAGAGCTATAGATTGTAAAATCTGGCAACTCCATCACAGGTACAATCCTCCCCACCATTGCAGTGCCTCAAGAAGGCAGCATCACATCACTAAGGACCCTCACATTCCAGGCCATGCCCTCTTCTCATTACTACCATCACGGGGGAAGTACAGGAGCTAGAAGACCCACACAAACAATGATTCAAAACCGGCTTCTTCCCCTTTCTGAATGGACAATTTATATGATTACATTGATGTGTTGGGTGCAGGATAGATCTTTTTGAGATGTTGACACCCAGGAACTTGCTGAAGCAGAAAGAATTTTTAAATGGTGACCTTAGCAGGTTATTTTTGTGTACTTGGCAGATTGCAGATATGTTAGTGTTAGAAGAGGTACATATTGAGACCTGTGACAGAAACACTAATCAAGTAAATTCCTTGGAATTCCATGCATTGTACTTAAGAATTAATTGGTCAAAAGAGCTAATTGGTGCCATTAATTATGGTGAGCATTCCTCTGTGGCTCATTCACAAGTAGTTGACACCTGGCTGGAGAAATACTCTGGAAATGGTAAAACTTGAATCCAGGTGTTTCTTGATATAATTTCTTTGTATATACCCTTTCCCATCTCCTTCCTCATTTAGCAGGACATGCTTATCAGAGGATAAAGCATATTATTCAGTAACGGGGGTAAAATAAATGGGATTGAAATGAACTGCAAAGTAATAACAGCAATAGCTCCAAATTATGTCATAACTCTCAGATTTACAAATATTTTCTGAACTTGAAAATATATCAGGCTGTGGTCAGAAAAGCCCACTTTGGAGCTCTTTTCTTACTGAAGGTGATTTTAATTTCATTTTCAGTGTAACGTTATTTATTATTTGTAGGCATAATGAACTGAAATCCTGTTTTAGTGCTTAATACAAATTGCAGTGACGTAAAGTTGTATTTCATTGAATGTTACAAAGGAATCAACTACCTTGCAAATAATATAAACCTTTAAACAGGCCAAATTTCATACGATTCTTCAATTTGATAAGGTTCAACTTTGACAGCAGTTGCACAGATACATCAAGGGTGTAATTTTCATGCTTTTAACTGAAATGAGTGCATTTAATTTTTTTAAGAGGCAAAACTGTTGCAGTCATCTGATCACTTCAGGGCTAAAGTTCTGGCAAAGAATCATGGTCATAAGCAGTCAGATATGCATCTTGTCATTTTGCTCAATGGTCAGAGAACATGTTAGCTCCAGGCAACTCTGAATATGACTACTAGTACTCCAGTATAAATGTCAGCAACATGTCCTACTGCATTCTGAGCAGCAGGTAGCCACAGGGTTTGAGAATATAAATCAAGACGGGTGGGGGGGAGGAGAGAGGTGTTGGAGGTGCATCAACATCTAGTTCTTTATTGTTATAGGATTCAGAGAAAATTATGATGATTTTTAAAACATTCTTAATACTATACCTCAGCTTTTGTTTGATCTTACAGTTGTAGCATTCAGTAATTGATGCCTGTTAATACAGAGGGGACTGTAACTGATGGAGATATTTCTTTATGGGAAAGATTTTCTTAGACACCAATTGATTCCTGAAGTATTTAAATCAGTGCAGATTAGCTTTGTTTAATGGAGATAGCCTGATAAATGAGATGATTCTGTTTCCACCAGTGTATTTTGATTAACCACCTTCAAATGAATCAATCACATCGTGGTCGTATAAAGCACATGTTTCAGAATTGCCATGCACACTTTATTGTGATGTGGGAAAGATAACCTTTGGAAACGTACAAAGAAAACCTGCATTGTTAGGAATTCTTTTCAGTTGCTGCTGCAACTAATGCACTACAGTAAGATAAATAGGCACTTTTGTTATTTACTTATACGTGTCATTAACCAAAATAATGGCTTGGATTTGGCAGCAGTAATGACAGCTGTCGTTACTTCAGGAAACCGCCTGCAACTTCAGAATCCCATGCATGCATTGCTTAACACACAAATCCTGAGGAAGCTGATTGTGATTCAATTCTTCTCCATAGACTAGGCATTTTCAGCTTTCTCGCAAGTAAATAAGTTGAAATAAATTTAAGCTAGTTAGGAACTAGATTTGCTGAAAAGGAACGTTAAATCTTGTGTTTTGATCCATGAAAAGCATTGTCAGGTGAACTAACAGGCTCTAACAGCCTCATCTTGTATACACATTCTAATACCCTCATACAAAAATTTTGTTTTCAAAAAACTCATTTTCTTATATTTTAATGATATTCCAACTCTGCAATCATATATATTTCTATTTTAGCATTCTGCAGAAAGTAAAAAGTTAACTAAAATAACTGAAAACAATAAAATGTTCCATTTGCTTTCTGGGTTGCTACTTATTCATGAATTTGATTATCTACTGAACCAACTCAAAGCCATCACTGCTGCTAGATGCTTTGGACCCTCCTAAATTGATACCTGATAGTAATAAGCATCAGAAAAGGATTGTTATTATCACAGCAATCATAATAAACACATGGATCAATTCCCACTTAAATGCAAATACTGTACAAAAATAGATATTTTTCAAATAAAAGCATCTTATGAGGAGCTCATTTCAGTTTTATTAATGTCCAATAATTGCTCTTCAGCTCTGATAAAAGAAGCCTCAAAGTGTAGTAAAGCAATAATGTAAGTGATTGATAGGGTTGGAATTTCTCAAGTTTACAAATTATGATCTAAAAATCACACCCAAAGACCTATTGGAGAATGTATTCCTTATTTATTTTTAAAATCAATAGAACTATATATTCACTACACACTTTGCCATATCAACAATGCATTTAGCTTTAAGAATTCAGATTTCAAGAGGCAGATATTGTGCATTGATTACAATGTAACCATAATTATTTGTTAATATATAATAGATATAATTGGAGTAATTTGGGTAAAAGAAAACACTATATTAAAAACACTGGTTGCAATAGATGACTTTAAATGTTCAGATATTACTCTCAGCACCAACTTATATGCAGGAAATGAAGACCAGTGTATTTGTTTAACTGAAAAAATACCTCTGAACTGAACAATTAGTTTTGTTTTCTTAAAAATTAATTTATTAATAAAGCCACACCAAAACACACCCGTCAAGCTCTAGTTAAAGGTTCTGTTAATCTCCTGCCAAAAATTTAATGAAATTAATGAAATGAAACAAGAAAAATTATCATGTATTCCATTAATGGACTGAGTAATAGGTATTGTGATTTTTTTTTTGATCCACTGCATAAAAAAAGCTTAAACAATAATCAGTGGCAGGGCTTCACTGCCAGCAAGACCAGAGCACAAAGTTACTAGTACAGAAAGGGCATTCCAAAATTCCGGCAGGAAGTCAGCCAGTCCTAACGGCAAACATTCTGATTCAGTGATTGAAGTAAATGATCCCATAATCTCTTTACAACTGAGTTGATGGAGGAGTAAGGTTGTGGGGTGGAGGGTTTCTGGTGGTCATTGAAAGGGTATGGTGGGGCAGATGACAAAATGGCAGGGCAGGATGAATGTGCTGCTCAATAACATGGAGCTTACTAATAATATATCCTGCATATTTGAAATGTATGCTGCACCAAGTATCAGTGCCTGAGACCTAAACAGCCGACACCCCTTATACTTGTTGCACAAACTGAAGTTATGAGAGCAATGCTGACCATCCACTCAGCTCCTCAGAAGTTGTGGTTTGATATCAAGTTATTAATGAGTAAGACGGTTTTGAAAGATAACTCAATTCTCCTATTGCTCTACTTTCCAGAATCAATGGAGCAGAAGCCATATTCATATTAGCCCACACAATCAATTGTCAAACACAGAACATTGTGCACAGTTATTGATGTTCTTTAATCTCAAACCAATAAAATCACCTGAAAAATCTGTTAAATAAAAAAATGACGTAAGTTCTATAAGGGCAAAAGTATCTATGCTGTGACCATTTATATTTACATGTGTTAATTAAATCCAATTAAAAATCATTAAACCTTCGCAATGTAACAATTAAACCCTTTATGGCTTCATAACGTTAAAGCCTACAGTTTATTGGGTAAAGTCTATTTTCAAATTAAAGTAATTTGCATGCAAATTAATTGCAATATGTTATTATCATGAGAAAACAGAATGCTTTGACTGACAAAGATACAAAACTGGTCTCAATAGTTATTAGCGGGGGGAGGCATATATATTTCTGAAAAGTTTTCTGAGATTACAATATCAAAATTTGAAACAGAATTCAAAGAAGATGCTGGGCAAAAGGATGTGTAGCTTGTGTAATGAAAGACAGACAACATCTTAATTAGGCAGGTGTATTAGCAAGAACACACCAAATCTCCTATGAATGAGATTTTTCATTATCCATCTACATAGTTTGAGAGTTGCACTAGCCATCACAATTCACAATCTGCTATTATGTAGTCAAAATAAATCAATATTTTTGTTTTAAGTTAACAGCTGAGTATAATTCCAACACTGATGCTCAGAGATTTTTCAGTCATCCCAACAACATCCACTTAAGACAAAAACTAAAAATATCCTGCAAATAATCTGTAATAATTCATTTGCTTTTTACAGAACAAAACCATCCGAATATATTGTTCATTTGAAAAGAAAATGCTTCCACAAGTCATAGAGCTAGTAATTATTTTTATCCATCTGGCTAAAGTCACAGAGAGCTGAACCATGTCAAAAGACAAATAGACATACTGTACATTACAAGACTACAGTACTCAAAATCTGTGGAGTAAATTAGACTACAAAAAATTACTTTTGATCAGCTATAATGTAATTTGCATATGCCATTAAGAGCCCAGCACTTTCAAAGTGCTTAACAATTTCTGATAATTCTTACATAATGACTACAATTAAAGTTGGAAAAGTCTCCCCATAAACACATCTACTCATGGTTTTTGATGTGCCTCAAGTGGTCAGAAGAGAACAACGTACAAGATTGTTCAAAACTTATTAAAAAGATCTGACAATAAATAGGTTGGACATGAAGGATAAACGACAGGGTTACAGTTTAATGAAAATAAACTGAGTGATGTCAGATGCTTAATAGGAAAAATGAGCTCTGCTGGAACTGTTTCACAAGCTGATTTTATTTCCAGTTATATTCTCCTTTGCCTCTTTTCACAATTTGTTTTGGTAGTGTTGGTTGGACCTATTCTTCAGAAGCTCAGGATGTGCAATGTGTTTTTACTGTAAAATTTGGTACTTCTATAAACCATTGTCCTCTATGTAGTATTGGAAGCACACAAGTGAATTTGTACACAGAGAGGTACTACAAACTGAACTCATAACGTATTCAATTAATATGTTTTGATGATGTTGGCTAGAACATTGGAAGAAGTTCTATGTGACTTCAGTGACTTCTTGAGGTGATTAAAAAGAAGCACCAGTTTTAAGTGCATCAGATTAAACTCAGGGGGTTTATTTCTGGGGATCAGCAATGACCCAATTGTTCAGTATCTACTGACTCAGATTACACCTGCTGTAGAGCCAGCCAGTGGTTGTGCAAAATTGTTCTGTTTATGTGCCGCCTGATCCAGATAGAGATCTGATCTTTTCATACAGAGCTGGAAGGAATAGCAATATGCCATAAGGGAGCATCATAATGTTCCCAACAAACAGGGGGATGCTGTTCATAAGCAGATAACTCTCCTTTAGAGTGAAGATTTGGTGTAAAAGAACTCACCCCTGTACTGCAGGCACTGTGATATACCAAACACTCCCTAACTACAAACTCATTCAATCTCTATTTAGTCTATCTTCTAAAAAGAATATTACTCAGATCACATAGAAAAATGACTCCAAGAACTCTGAAAACTGTAGTGAATAGATATCTTTAAATCAGAGTGAAAGCTGGCTCCATTCCAGGTCTGGAGGTTGAAATAATATGGCCAGTCTGGGTGCCAACACTGTTGCATTCCTATTCCCGAGATGTCGTCTGGTATGCAGCATCAGGAAACTGATGTCCTCCCTTATGAAGAAACCAAGCCATTTCTTACCATATTCCCTTTAGAGGTGACATGCCCATACATAACCCCCAGATACCCCTTCCAGGTAGCTCCTTTTGCAGACATGAAACTGGTACATGTAGGATGAGAACTTTTCCTAGGTCAAAGGCATAGGGTGCACCTTTCTAGATGCTACAAAAGGAGACACTGTGATAGAACAGGCAATGGAAACAGGCTCGATAAACTATTTAGAAAGGCTAGCTCTGTTATAGGAATTGAACTGAACAGGAGATAGTGAGAACAAAGGACCTTCTGGAAAATCCTGGCAATTCTGGACAATGTTTCTCACCCTCTGCATGCCACCTTGGCTGAACAGAGGAGCACTTCCAGTAAAAGACTAAGACAACTGTGCTGCTCCAAAGAGCACTACATGAGGTCATTCTTATCTTTGGCCATCAGGCTATATAATGAGTCCACCTATAGCCAGGGAAGTGATCTTGTAATCTTTGACTTGAAAATCTTGGCACATCTTATTTTTAAGGTAACTTAATTTTTTCTTACTTCTCTTCTAATATTTGTAAATCTGTGCGCTTGTAATGCTACTGTGACACTATAAGTTCCTCTGGGATCAATAAAGTCACTACCTATCTATAATGATAGGACTGCATGTTCCACCTACAAAGTAATGAAGTAGGAAAGGCTGTTAAATTTCAGACCCAAATGTAATGATTTTCAATTCTGTTATTATTTGATATTTTGTTGTTATAAAAAATCTGAGCACATCATTACTTATGAAATACATCCTCATTTAAGTCAAATCATATGCTTTAATGTGCTGAGGTAGGTGACACAGGTTTAGCTATTGTTTGCCACAAACCCATCCGTGGCTCACCTTGAAAGGTTGCTGAAAAAAGGATGATACTTGAGTATCCATTGAATGAGTCAGCATCAAAGTACTGGAGAAAGCATCTGCTGGTAGTTTTAGCACAAAAGCTGGTCTTGAAAGTTGACCAAGCAACTCAGCAAGTGTTTAAACTGCTTAGTTGTGTCTTCTGATGTCAACAGAGTCCATTAAATTATGATAAAGGCAAGAAAGTAGCATGATGCGCTCCTAAATGAGTTGAGAAAGCTTTAGGTTTAGACTCCAGTTTTCATTGATAAGGAAGAAAATGAACATGGAGTGAACAATGTCAATAAGCATGCAAATATGAATTTTACACACATGGAAGTGCTCTGTCCAATATTGTTATGAGTGCAATTTGATCAGGAAATGACTGCTACCATGATGCACTGGTTTAAACCAATTTTGCATGAAGTGAGCATAAACATGGGTGGCAATTGATCCAAATTTTAGGCAAATATTGCCCATCACAAAGTAGTCTTAAGATTAAGGGTGCAATTCTTGTTATGATTTCTTGGGTCAGAAACTGTTCACTAAAATCAACAGTCTCACAGAACATCTTCTTCAGGTCAATCAATCAACTTTCTCCTAACGTGTCCAGATCTGTTGTGTGGTTCACTTTAACATGCACAGCAAACTGTTACAAAAGCATCTAAGTTACACGTAAACCACAATTATGCAGGAAATATTTCAGGGGATCGTTGGCCTGTTGCAAAAGTCATGGTTTAAATGTTTGATTTTTAAGAATTCTCTGTGAAAATAATTCCAGCATTTGGGCACCAACTATGCATAAGACTGTGCACTTAGTGTTAAAGAATTTAAGCAGAATTTTTAAAGAGCATCCAGCAAAAAAAATCTCCCCCAAATCTCTGGCAATCCACAGTTAACCTCTTATTACTGTACTAACTAATCTTTAAACACTGGTGACCAATAATCACAATGCACTGTGATGAGAAGATAAAGAGAATTAGCTTATATTAAGTAATTCTACAATTATGTGGAAATAAGTATAACATAAGAGGAACAATTCATACTTTTATCCCATCTCAACAAATCATGTTGCTCTCCTATGAAGAGGTTGTCACTTTTTCTCTTTTACAGCAGTGGTTTATAAAGCTAATCTTCAAGGAGCAGAGTGCAAAGGAATTGGTGGTGCTAACAAAGCAGCCGATCAGCCTTGATAATGGTTTGTAATGATAAACTACACAGGTCTAATAATGGGGATTCAAAATGTAAACAGGCAGGGCTTATTCCACAACATATTTGGGAAATGATTTCTTGTTCTCTAAAAATCCATCTGGTGAATGGAAAAGTATGTAGCAAAGATTTACCTGGTCTCAGTTCAGAACTACTTCTGAACTGGCTGATTTCTAATACTGAAGTTAGGAAAAATTATCTAATAGAATAAATATGGGACATTGGTTCTGTTTAGTAGTTGAATATAGATTTAACTAAATAACAGATTGGATGTGCATTTACAAAACCATTACTGCAGGAATAGATGTGAAAATACTATTCCAATATTTAATTTAATACACAAATCAAACACTTTCTCATAATGAAGGATACTAGTTTATGTATAGTTGAGAATAGATCAATTTTGCAAATGTGAAAAATGTGAGAATAAACCCTGTTGAGCAGTAATTCAGAATGCATATTTTACACTCCACTTCCAATCCACATAAGGGAAGATACTTCTGTGAAAAGATATTTCACAGATTTCAGAAATAATAGGAAAACATTGGGAAAATTTGAACATAAGAAATTTATGAAAAATAAATACTGAATTTTAAGTTTCTAAAGTCCAAAGTAATTATTTATTATTCAAGTACATATATGTTTTCTTGTGGGCATACTCAATAAATCAATAGAATAATAACCAGAACAGAGTCAATGAAAAACCGCCCAACTAAGGTATTCAGCCAGAGTGCAGAAGACAACAAATTGTGCAAACACTAAAATGAGAAATAATTATAATAAATAAATAAGCAATAAATATTGAGAACATGAGGTGAAGAGTCCTTGTAAGTGAAACCATTGGCTGTGGGAACATTTCAATGATAGGCCAAGTGAAGTTAAGTGAAGTTATCCCATTTGGTTCAAGAGCCTAACTGCTCCTGAACCTGGTGGGGTGAGTCCTGAGGCTCCCGCACCTTCTTCCTTATGGAAACAACAAGAATGAAACATGGCTGGGTAGCAAAAGCCCCTGATAATAGATGCTGCTTTCCTTCAACAACGCTTCATATAGATGTGCTGTAAGGTTGGGAGGGCTTTACCCGTGATGGACTTGGCAGTATCTGCTACATTTTGTAAGATTTTCAATTCAAGGCCATTGGAGTTTCCATATCAGGCAGTGATGCAGCCAGTCAATATACTCTCCACTATAGAAATTTGTCAAAGTTTTAGATGTCATGCCAAATCTCCACAAATTCCTAAGAAAGTAGAAGTGCTGCCATGTTTTCTTCATAATTGCACTTACATGTCTCACCCAGGACAGGTCCTATAAAATAAAATAACAGCTAGGAATTTAATATTGATAACAATCTCTACCTTGGATCCTCCGATGAAGGCTGACTCATGTACCTCTGGTTTTCCTCCCTGAACTACAATCAGTTCCTTGGTCTTGCTGATATTGAGAAAGGTGTTGTTATTATGACACCATTCAGCCAGGTTTTCAATGTCCCCCCATATGCTGATTCTTCACCACCTTTGATTCGGCCTACGATAGTGGTATCATCTGCAAACTTGAATATGGCATTGGAGCTATGCTTAGCCACGCAGTCATAAATGTAAAGCGAGTAGAGCAGGAGACTAACCACACAGCCCTGTGGTGCACCTGTGCTGATGGAGTTCGGAGATGTTGTTGCCAATTCAAACTGACTGGAGTCTGCAAGTGAGGAAATCCAGGATCCAATTGCGCAAGGAGATATTGAGGTCAAGATCTTGGAGCTTATTGATTAGTTTTGAGGCGACAATGGCATTAAGTGCTATAGTCAATAAAGAGAATCCTGATGTATGCACCTTTGCTGTTCAGATGTTCCAAGGTTGAGTGAGGAGCCAATGAGACGGCATCTGCTGTGGACCTGTTGTTTTGGTTGTTCTGCCTGTGCAGTGGGCAGCAAACTGGAACAGATCTAAGTTGCTTCTCAGGCAGGAGTTGATATGTTTCATCACTAACCTCTCAAAACACTTTATCACTGTGCAAGTATGTGCTACTGGGCAATAGTCATTGAGACAAGTCACCACGGTCTTCTGGGGTACTGGTATAATTGACGCCTGCATGAAGCTGGTGGTTACCTCAGACTGTTGAAGTGAGAGATTAAAGATCTCACTGAATACACCAGTCAGTTGATCAGCACAGGTCTTTAGTACTAGGCCAGGTACCCCATCTGGGCCGGATGCTTTTCATGGATTTACCCTCCTGAAGGCTGTTCGCACATCAGCTTCAGAGACTGAAATCATTGGGAGATGTGGGAGCTTGTGATGGTTCCTCCATGTATTGATGGTCAAGGCCAGCAGAGAAGGCATTTAGCAATTAATTGCAATGGATGAACAGTCATATATATGTCACAAATGTTAACTTAATACATAGATCTGTAGCACGTGGCCAAGTACAGAGACCCACATCCTCTGACCCATGCAAGAAGCTTGAATTCACATGCTGTGCATTGACTGCTTATTCAGCATTTGTACCCACATTGAAATAAAATACAGTATTACTAATGGCACTGAAAAACAAAACAATATTTCACTGAAAATTTTGATGCATGTCAGTTCTGGCATGGAGACAGATGAACAAGAATTGAAAATCACAGCTTAATCTGGCTTTGTATTTACAAAAGCAGTCTTAAAGTTAAAAAGAGGCTGAAACATATTTTAAACATGTGCTAACCACATGGTGACCTGTTCTAAAGCAGAACTAATTTATATTGGATATCTCTAGCATTTTTTTATCAATACTATGAATACAAAATGAAAAAAGTCATACGCAATTGGCCTACAGGGATGCTTCAATCCTTCCTTTTCGCTAAGCAAAGGGAGAACCCTCCCCCATGCACACATGAATAGAGCAACCGTGCCTAGGAAATGTATGAAAATAAGATAAATGGCATCACATTCTTCACCTCGCACAATATACAGCTGTACCGTGTCAAATATGCACTGTCACCCACCATGACATAAAGGCTGTCAGCTTGGCTTAAACACCTAAATTACTGCCTCTTGACTGCAGCTGGCTCTGTCTGTGCAGTGGGCAGTAAGTGGTGGCAAGCAAAGCTGATGAAAAGTCACAGACTGAGATTGACACCGACATTCTATGATCGTTAGCAACCAACATTCAACTGTAGGATATGATAATAAAATCAGAATTGATTCAGGGTTCTCATATGCAAAGTTACCTTGAATGGGAGATATATTTTAGTTGCTTGAGTAGACGTAATCTTTTTTGAATATTACTGAACTGTCGTCAGCAAGAGAGGTAAATGCAGCATAAATACAAGTTAAATCAATAATTGATGATTTAGTACCAGTTATGATTTACTCAAATAGATGTATGCTTATAAAAACAGAACACCAAAGAAAATTAAACTGAGTCTAAAAATGTTAATGCCTGATATAGTCATATATAGAATACATGGAGAGAACCGTCAAGTTATAGCTTACAGATAAGAGCTCACCTGCCGTCAGTGGTGAAGTCACAAACCAGTTAAGATCATGCACCACAAAAAGGAGGGAATGAAAATAAATTGAAATGAGATGCAACATTTTAAACAGGAACTAAACAAAGATATGAATGGAATAAGGATTTCAATTATGTCACAGTAAAATGTTTAGTTCCTTTCAATTCTCCTTAGTGAAAAAAAATTATGACTGAATGGGTATTATATTATCACTTAAGTTATTCAGATATTACAATGGATCACTAGTGTGCATGTATGTATTATTAAACAAATTAGCAATCTTAAAGTAACCACTATGATTTTTGACATTTTTAATATTGATTACTTGGTTGCAGTAAAAATCAAGAGACCGAGGAGGAAAAAGATCAGCTGGTTGGCAAGGACATGCAGGACAAAATGAGGAATAAGATAGCATTCAAATGAAGAATGCATAGAGAGCAAGATTGCTGAACGTAATTAGATATCTTTTTCCTGATAGATCAATAGATTATCTTACATTGATGTATAGTACTGTGACTCTCAATACTGCACCCTCCACATACCCCACTAAACCCCGAGGAGGAGGGGTTAACTTGCATGTAAAATTCTCATTATGCAATGTATATGAAAGCTAACAGTGCCATTAAAGATTAGATTATTGCCTGGCACAAGGGCACATAAATACAAGTAGGACACCACAGCAGGGCGCAGATCAATAGAGGGGTATAATGGGTGGGAAGTGATAAATAGAAACAAATCAGCAGTTGAGGGTGAAGAATAAGCAGCCACTGAGCAAAATTAAAGCTGAAATATTTAAAACATAAGGCAGAATAAAGTTCGCACAGAGCTCTAAGGCAATGCAATTCACAAACAGGATTAAAATTATAGACTTAAGTTTTATTTTCACAGACACTGGGAACAAGGGCTCAGGGGATCCAAAAGCATGCAAGGAAATCAGTGTGCCATAGATGATCTTTTTTTAGTTAGTCACTGCAAAATTAAATGATTTCTTGATTCCTTCTCTCTCCTACATGTAGGAAAACGGGAAGAACCAGAAGGAAGAGGTAAAAGACTGAAGGTAACTCTCCATCTTCTAACAGTTGCAGAGGAGAAGTTGCCGATAGTGTAGTCTTAGTAGCGAGAAAGCCTACTTCTCTGACTTTTGATGAATTTAAGATTTTTTTTTTCATTTTTGCAGAATATGGACGTTGCTTGCAGGGCACTTTTGAGCTGTTCATCCCTTAATGCCTTTGAGAAGGCAGTGATGAAACAACTTTTTGAACCTGCTAAATTTCTGATACAACAAAATTGCTGAGGAAGGATTTACAGGGTTCAACTACAATGATATTTATGATGATATTTTTTCGTGTTAGGGTAATGCTTAATTTGAAATGCAACCTGAATGTGATGGTAATGTAATGCCATTGAATGTCTAGGAATAGGGACAGGATCCCCTCTTGGTAGAGTTGGTCATTATTCAGAACTAGTATTCTCCAGAAGTTACTTGATAATTATTAGCCTGGACCTGAATGTTGTCAGGCTTCAAGCTTGCAGGGAAGGGCTATTTCATTTTCTGAAGCGTTGCAAACAGAATTGGCTTACTAGTAGAATATGATTCTCCTACTAAATTGCATGCAATTGGAACCTGTGATTTCCATTTTGATTATGAGTTTTGGGGTCAGCTGAGCAATCTGATGCTTTGCTGTCTCTGAGGGAGTTTGGTGAGGTTTGGCATGGAGTATATGGCCTCAAGCCTGGAAGCCTGGAGCTAGGAGCGAGCCCATGATGGAATCCATTGATTTTCTCCGATTGGAGCGTCGAGCAAGGTTGAAGATAATAAATATGACAGTGGTGATCGGCACTGTCTGTGTTTAACCATTCTTTTCTTTCCTTCTCACTGGTTGCTATCAGAGGAAAGTACAGGACCTTGGGATCCGTGGTGTCAGGATTGGTTGGCAAGGCTGTGGACTAATTTTGGGGATTTTGAAGTTCATGTTGAACTTGTTCCTGGATTCTGGTTACTATTCGTTTTTGCTGTAATTGAGCAGTTTGATTGAGACCATTGATGTAGACTGGGGCGCTTCAGCAAAGAATGGCCTTACAGCCTGCACTACCTAGCGTAGCAGCACTTAACTAAACTGAATACTACAGGACTCCTAGTTAAATGTTCGATATTCTACATGTTGTTCACTTGCTTTTTGTCATTTGCGCAATTTGTTCCTTTTTATGTGCATTAGGTGTTTGATGTCTTCTTGAATGGGTTCAATGGCATTTCTTTGTTCTGTGGCTGGCTGCAGGAGGACGAATCTCAGAGTTATATTCTGTATTCATACTTTGATAATAAATGGACTTTGATTTGATTTGACTGAAGGAAGTTCACTGAGGAAGCTGCAGAATACATTACTTGGGATTTAAGAATGTGATACAAGGAACGCTTGCTGTCTCAGGATATAAATGATTGCTCTTCAACCATAAGACCATAAGTTATAGAAACAGAATTATGCCATTTGGCCCATTGAGTATTCTCCGCCATTTCATCATGGCTGATCCAATTTTCCTCTCAGCCCCAATCTCCTGCCTTCTCCCTGTATCCCTTCAAGCTCTGACCAATCAAGAATCTATCAACTTCTGCCTTAAATATACTTACAGGCTGGGTCTCCACAGTTACCTGTGGCAATGGATTCCACAGATTCACCACTCTGCTTTAATTTTACTGTCAAAGTTGATCAAAAAATGCTCTGAATTAAAGTGCAATCATTTCACCTTGCCTCCAAAGTTCAGCTGTTATGGTCATTCAGTGGTACAACTTGAAGAGCCTTTGCCACACAGCCCCAGAGACCTGGTTCAATCCTGACTATTCTATTTGTGACCTCTTGGTGCTCCAGATGCCTCCTGTATCTCAAAGACATACAGGTTAGTAAGTTAATTGTTCACTGTAAATTGCTCCTGGTTTATAGGTGAATGATGGAATCAGTGGAGAGATGATGAAAATATCGGGAGAAACAAAAAATAAAACCAATTAACACAGAATTAATGTAAAGTGGGTGGTTAAATTAATGGCATATATCTGTTGGGCCAAAGGAACTGTTGTTCTGCTGTATCTCGTTATGACTACTGAATATATTTGGACTAGCATGAATTGAGGTGTGGAAAAAGTGGCCACAGCAAAATACAAAGTCAGCATCGATGAATAATTGTTAAGTAAGTGTTACTTGACATTGTTGATAATACGATTTTGGTGTCAGTATGTGTGGGCATATTTTTCAGTCTTTTCAAGTTTCCTGACTGCATTGCTTTCCCTGGTTAATTCCAGGAAATTTCAAAAATGCATGGACCATAATTAATTTTAAAAAGCCATATTAATATGCTCAATTAATAAATCCAAATGGACCAAATTAGTATGCAAATGGATTTGCACTTATACTGTTTAATATGCTGGAGTTAACTGTGGAAGTCATCTTCCCCAATTTAAACCCCAACCTGCTTTGAAAAAACTGTAGTCTTCTACATCCAAAACTACCCAATTCAAATAAAAGTTTGCATGAGTAAAACAGTGGAAAAATTAATGTGAGAAATAGATGCAATTGTACACAGTTTGTGTCAACTATCTTATTGAGCATTGAATTAACTTTGTACTTTGCAAATAGTTAATGAAAATGTTTCATCAGACTTCGTATGACATTTTGCTATTAACGTGCATTGGACCTGATCCACACATTGCACCCTAAGTAACATTAAGGTAGATTTATCCACAAAACAAATTGCATTTGTCTGTCTTCATGGAATTGATCAAAACAAACTAAATCGTAAAGCATGTGTGGTCAGAATTGGTTAACTATCAGACATCAATATTATAGAGTTGTTGAATTTAACTCTTGACTTCTCAAAGCTGAGAAGAGACTGACAAATCTAAATAGAATTTTAACTGGCAGTGAGCTTTGGATGTTAGGATGCCTGTCCTCCATCATCAATTCAAACCATCTCGACTAGAATCTAATTGAACACTTAAGGCATGAGAAGCCATTGAAGGATCTTGATTTGACTTTAGATAATGAATACAACAAGATGGAATACAAACTCTCTATCCAATCCTTTACTTATGCAGCCTGAGGAGAAAAAAAACTACGGAAGAAGTCACTGATTTGCATCAAAATACCAGATATATAATCAAACGTAGAGAGCAAGATGACTGAATTCTTCATTTACACAACAGCAATAAAGCTGTATTTTAATGAAATAAAAATACTAAAATTTTTACTATTTTTATCTATCAGAGTAATCAATGTGGCTGCTGACATGCAACTTCCAAGAATTATTATAAAAATAGTCCATAACTTGTATTTTGATAGGGTTTTTAATCTGCAGAGACTGCTTATTCATTCTTCAAAGCTCTTAACAAAAATCACTCAATTCTCAAGGTCAAATACATACTCATGCATATTCAAACATTTTAAGGAATTGATTTTTAAAATAAAATATTTCCCTTAGTTTTGGAGGAAGTGCCAGGAATATTGATCTGTTTGAGGTGAGGCCACTTATATTTAACTGAGAAACTGTGGTGCACTAACGTTGAAGGTTTGCAAATGAATGTGGACATATTGCAGACACACACAAATGCGTTTGACAATCAAATACCTTCAGCACAATTGTCTGGACCCATTAAAAAAGCCATGCAATCACAAAGCTTGAAAGAGACTGGGTGCATTTAATATAGTGTTAACCCTTTCCCACTTCCACTCCAAATGGCTCAAAGCAGTAATCACAAATCTCCACAAGATAATGGCATGTATTTTATAGGAGCCATATAGTTTCAACGTCATTATATTGCTTTCTCTGGCTACTCTGTCTAGAATTATCCAAGAGAGCTCAATTTATTATAATTGCCATTAAATCTTAAGAAAGGGGTTTCATCAAATTTTAAACAAGGGTTAATAATGTAAAATGCTGTGGATACTGGAAACTCAAACATGACAAAAATGATGGACTTAGCAGTTCAATCAAAATCTGTGAGAGGAAACGAGAGTTACATTACTAGGGGATTTTACTATATTTTTACAAAAATCTCAAGTAACCTGTTTGAGATATTTGGTGAAAGCTTACTTAAGTGAGAAATGTATGTCACAGTATTAGGCAACTGATCAACATCGATGCACTAGAAAGTAATGGATGTATATTTAGTGCTCATGCATTTAAACTTTTCATCTTTCCTATTAGGCTTGTATGTCCTTGTAAAATATGGCTTCACAACAAAATAATAAAGGGCCAAATGTCTCTTCTTAGAGAAAAGTGGCTCTGCATCCAGTGCTGCTGGAATGGCAACTCATCAAACTAATGAAGATTACTTAATTTGGTGGGCAGGGAATAAAACATTTTAACTCCATTTCAAGGGCTATTGTACTTGGGAGGGAAGCATCAATTTCTCGAAAACAAGACTGATCTGCAGAAAAAAACTGATCTTTTTGGAAGGCAGCAAAATGATGCAACAGCATAAGAATGAAACATTTAGAAAATAGAAGATTCAAAAGATGGGGCAAGGTAGAAAAAGATGTCTGCAGGAGCAGCAAGATCCTTTTAGCCTACAGAAGAAAGCTTGGTAGTGGTGTTCGAGATGGTGGAGCAAATATTTTTGGCACTGAGTGGCACTCTTACAATAAAGCTAATAACAAAGCATGGTAGCAAAGATCAAAAGCCACTGGAGTTTGCCATGTCCATTGTCTATTGGAGCAAATAAGAGCATTATCTGGACTGAGGAACAGTGTCAGGATAGGTTGAACATTCGAAATATAGTTTTTCTGTGGTGGCATCAGGCTCTAAGTTTATATTATGGTGCATCATCAGCGGTACCAATCATAAATCCCCGACTTATGATTGCATTCCAAACTGCCATGTTTGTAAAACTGCAAATTCAAACTTTGTTTTGGTGCAGCAGTCATATAGCTCCAACACAAAGTGACTAAAAGTCAAATGAAAATTAGCTGTATCAACTTAATCACTTCTGAAATACAGGGTAAAGTCCAAAGTAGTGTAAGTATGCAAATATTGACCAAAAAGGGTTAGGACTGTTATGGTGAAAGTGTGTGGGAAGTATACTATTTATACCAGATTTATAGCTGACCTAAGGGTCCCTCCCATCAGTTTCTCAATCTCTTTGACCCCCTACCATCAGATAGGAGACACCATAGCATTAGGACATAAACTGTTAGGACAGAAAACATCTTTGTCCCCCAGGCTGTGAGACTACTTAACTTCCTGCCAACACCCAGGTCTCATTACTTATGAAGCGTTATACTGTTTATTTTTTAACGTGTTGGAAATGTGCCTTATGCTAAATGTCAATCTTCTGGAATATATTGATAACTTGTTAATCTATCTGTGGTAATATTGCTTTATGTGTTGTGTATGAGATATATGTACTGTATTGTGCACCTTGGTCCAAAGGAATGTTGTTTCATTTGGTGGTATACATGTAAAGGGTTGAATGACAATGAACTTGAACTTAATCTTGTGGAAAATAAGGTTGAGCCACTTACATAAATTGTCAGACTAGGAAAGTTATCCATAAACTTTGTCTGAAACAAAATGAAATAAAATACCATGATAAGAATGAATTCTCCAAGCAAATTTCCTGCAGGTTAAGACATTTTGCTTCCCAGGTTTCTTATATGGGTTGCAGGGAGCATTCCTATCTATGTCCTATATTAATGAAGAGGAGAGCAAAGCTGCGTCAAAAATAAACACACTACTAATGTTCAGAACCTTTCACCAATCTATAAAGAAGGCCACACCAAAAAGGCCTCTTCTTGGGCAGGCCCTTGGAATTGAAGAAGACTTTGCTGCAACTTTGTTTTTATGGGTTCTTAAGTTATTCATGGGACCATTATGGGAAACACAGATTGTATCACAGCATTGGTGGAGATCCAGATTATGTCCCAGCTCTTTTTTATTACTTGGTATAGTGAATAAACAAGAAATTGATAGATATAATAAATCCTCTATCCAAAACGTTATCAGCTCCTGGGTTCCTTGACTCAAGAATGTACTTACTTAACTACGTATGATGCAAATATTCTATTTAAAAATAAAACTTTGAGTGCATAAGCAATCCAAGGTTGCATTTCTATTTGCTTATGTTCCATGTTACCAGATACTATGATTAATAGAGAAATGTGCAAATATGGGTGCTAAAACAAAACTAATTTTCTCTCACTTAATATGCAATTGCTGGAGTTAATATGAAGGATTTCTTTTTATATTAATATATCTATTTAAGTGTGTTTAATTAAATCTCCTTTGAAGCCAGATGTTTAACTAATCTGGAAATTAGATAGGATTAAAAAAAAAGTCTTACCTTATACCAACTGATGTATTAGTTACCTGACGCCTCAAAACATCTTAGCACCTCCTTACCTGCATTAACTGTAATAATTAATTAACTGCATTTGCTGTAATAATTTTTTACCACTGTTTTCAGTCATGGGTGTTCTAAAGTTTCATGTTCAGATTGCTTTAAATTGGATGTATACTAGGACATTCTCCCAGATTTTGATTGAGCAGGGAATTTTCACATTTGCTGCTGATGTTATTAGTTATGAAAGTTGTACCAAGAATCATACTTGATTGTTTAAATCATGAGTGTGATTACTTATCAACCTGCCTGTTGTAGGTGAAAGTATAGTAACTAGTAAATGGGGTCATGGATTGTGTTAATGTGGTAACAGGGAACCACAGACAAAGCCTAAAAGTGGAGACACGGAACAGAACAAGATGATGATGATGATGACGTCCACTTAGGCCAAAGAGGCCAGCGTCGGGCATTTTCATGCCTTACAAGGTGCGGAACGAAAGACTGTGTGGTGTGCCACTCCTCACACCGACATTTCGCAGTATTTTTCTTTTTTATTTTACAAGGTCAAGTTGCGAGCTCAGCACTCAACCTGGCATGAATGGAAAGCGTATTCAGGAATGGTACAAGGATACCAGGAATAAGGGTACAAGGAATAGAATAAGGATGATGTCCAAAGTTCAGGATATAGTGTGCACCCATTGTTGTAATAGAAAGTCACATTTACTCTTAGACCTACGGACACACACATTTGGTGGGACCAGAGATTGTCTTCCCTAGACTTACGCAGCCGAGGAAACCAGAGTGTTTCACTGGTAATCTCAACAACTGAGAATGTAAATGCTCTACCAAATTCATGATCAGGTAAATCAGCTTTGGTGGTCTCTTAGTCACACCAATTTTTAATAAATTGCCTGTTAATTCAAACACCAACTCCATGTGATCTTTCAGTTTGCTCCTGCACTGCCCATGCTTGCTACTGATATCTGGCCAGCATTTTCATGTTTCACAATCTGAACAGCACTTTCATTTTTCACATCCCTGGTGAAAAATTCTGAGATACAACAGCCTCCAACACCAGTGGCAAGGTCTTCTGCACAAATATAAACATGAGGGTCTCGGAACAATACCTATGCACATAATTGCTGGCAAAGACTTCAACAGCTAGCCAAGCTTCATCTTCTATGTTTTTACATATAACAAGTGGTTTTGATCATTGTCCTGCTCCTTGGTGAATGGTTTTGACTATTTAAAAAAAATCTAACAACGATGTGAAAAAATATAATTAAAGCAATTAGGATTATTCAATAGACAGTGTTAAAATATCCAAAACATTTAAATCAATTCTGTGCAGATTTCCTCCAGCATTCAAATCATTGAAGGGTTCCTGATGCAGACACAGGTTCTAAATTTGCCAGAGCTGCTAGACTAAAGATACCAAAATCTAGACTGTCACATTCAGCATTTCATCCAAATCATTGTTGGTCTGTAGCCCTTGCTACATCCAGGGTTCTCAGGATTTTTTTTCATCCTATATGAAGGAACTGAATTTCTCTTCTGCCATCGGGCAGAAGATATAAAAGCCTGAGAACATTTACCAGGCTCAATGACAGCTTGCATCCCGCTGTTACCAGGCTCTCAAGTGAACCTTTTGTAAGATAAGATAGACTCTTGGCCTCACAATCTACCTCATTATTATCCTGCACTTTGATTGCCTGCACTGCACTTACTCTGTACCTTTTACACAAGATTCTGCATCGTTATTGCTTCGCCTTGTTCTGCCTCAAGGCACTGTGTAATGAATTGATCTGTATGAACAGTACGCAAGACAAACTTTTCACCGTATCTTGGCATATGTGACACTAACATACCAATACCAATAATGGTGGAGAACTCATGAGGAAGGGGAGATTCATAATCTGCACAATACTTTTGGCTGAATGTGGTTACTAATGCTAGATTGTTGCCTTTGACACTTCTGATGAAAGCTCCTGGAACCTGTCTCTTTCACCATTCACAGCAGGATGTAAACTGAACTACAGGTAGCTTCACTTAGCTCTTCCCATTGTGTACTGTTTCCACTGCTTAGAATGGATAGAGGCCCACACTGCAAGTTCAGCACAGTTTTAGAAACCCTGCTTGTGCTCACAGCATGCCTTACTACACTTTTTATTGAACCAGGATTAGTTCCAGAACTTGAGTGATGGTAGACTATCAAAGTTCAAAGTAAATTTATTATCAAAATACATATACATCACCATATACTACTCAGAGACTCACAGATTCATTTTCTTGCAGACACTCACAGTAGATACAAAGGAACATAACAGAATCAATGAAGAACTGTGCACAAGAGAGACAATAGACAATAGGTGCAGAAGTAGACCATTCGGCCCCTCGAGTCTGCACCGCCATTCTGAGATCATGGCTGATCATTCTCTATCAATACCCAGTCCCTGCCTTGTCCCCATATCCCTTGATTCCCCTATCCATCAGATATCTATCTAGCTCCTTCTTGAAAGCATCCAGAGAATTGGCCAGACACACACACACACACACACACACACACACACACACACACACACACACACACACACACACACACATACACACACACACACACACACACACACAGTTGTAAACCAACTTGGTACATGCAAGCCCTGAAGTTACAAACCGTGAAGAACCCAATTCTGCTGCTGCTGATAGCCAACACTGCCCAGAAGAACCTAATTTGAACAGCCAGTTCTGCCCAGGTCTACCCCCTTTAGCATGGCAGCAGTCCTGAACAATACTGAAGGAGATCCTCAGTGTGAAATTCAAACTTCTCTGGACAGCACCAAGTGTGATCGTTACCACTACTAATATTGTTATGAGTAGGTATATCAAGAATGGGGAGATTGCCCCATCATCAAATGTTACTAATCAACACTGGCAGTTACATCCTTAAGGATTTACCAATTTAGGCAAAGCTGCCAAGCCACTGATGGAGCAATGAAATCCTTCAGGTAGCGTACGTTGTGCTCTCGCTCATGTCAGTGATCATACAAGATTTGTTCAATACGGAGGTATGCTAAATTACTACTAAAAGGTAGGTGATAACAAGCACAAGGCTTCCTTCACACAACAGATTCTGCAGCTTCTGGAAATTCACAGTAACCAAACAAAATGTTGCAGGAACTTAGCAGGTCAGGAAGAAGCCTTCTTCCCCCTTCCTTTTCAGTCCTGATGAGGAGTCTCAGCCTGAAACATTGGCTGTTTATTCCTTCCCAGTAATGCTGCCTGACCTAATGAGCTCCACCAGTATTGTGTATGTGCCACAAGGTTTCCTTGCCGACATCTGCCCTGATAGCCCTGAGACTTCATGGGGTATGAGGTTAATATTAAGACCTTCAAAATCTACTTCTTCCTGCTTGCTTACCACTCTACTGCTTCCTCTTAAGCATGTGTTCCCCTGACAGGAAAGAACATAGCTAGGGATTGTGATGGAGGAGGCTTGGATGGTGGTTATAAGATGTGCAAGTATGACAATGTCAGGCTGGTGCCTGGTAAATCTGGATGACAAGAATCTGAATTTTGACACTAATCTCCATATGCACATGATAGGGACTTTGCAAGGATTTCCAGTACTTTTTCTGTATCTGTATGTTGTGGTTGATGTCAAATAGTTCACCCAGTTTAATCCTCATTGCACTTAGACAAAGAATTGTTTTAAATATAAATACTTGGCTATTTTAAAGGAAAGTGAAGAGTCAGTCACACTGTTTTGTTCCTGGATTTATGAAAAAGACTAAACTGGGACAGAAAACTGTTATCAACACCTTTGAAGACGAGAGCTCCAAAGACTTACAACATTCTAAGCAAAGAAAAACACCTCAACTTCGTTGTAAATGGATA
Source organism: Hypanus sabinus (assembly GCF_030144855.1). Lineage (NCBI taxonomy): Eukaryota > Metazoa > Chordata > Chondrichthyes > Myliobatiformes > Dasyatidae > Hypanus > Hypanus sabinus. The sequence goes on along the minus strand of NC_082716.1, from coordinate 37,960,662 downwards.
AGCCTTTGGTTTTAAAAATATAACCTCTACCTTAAGATTCCTTCATAATTTCTACATTGGCTTTGGAAGACCCCTCAAGATATGTTTTTGAATCAGGTCATCATTGACTTTTCTAAACTCCAGCAAATGCAAGGCTAACCTGTCTACCCTATCCTCACAAGGCAACCAATTCATCCCAGTTATCAGTCTGGTACCCTTCTCTGAACTGCTTGCAAAGCATTCACATCCTTCCTTAAATATGAAATCCAATACTATACACAGTATTCCAGATGCTAGATATAACTAAAGCAGAATCTCCACTGTAACAAAGACAGAAAATGCTGCAAATACTCATCTGGTTAAAAGACATCTCCAAAAAGAGAACAGGAGTTAACATTTCTAGTTGAAATTCCAGCACTTCCTTTTTTTTGTTTTGATTTCCAGCATCTGCAATTTTTCTCATTGTTACATAACCTCAGTACTTTTAATTCACTTTGCAACAGACAATATTAGTAACTTTTCCAATTGCTTGTTGTACATGCTTCCAAATCATTTACTAGCACATCCAAATTTCTCTGCATCTTGGACTTCTGCAGTCGTTTCGATAAAATAATTTTTCTCTCCTGCCAAATTTAAAAAATTTTCCCACATTATTCCTAAGGACACACCCTACATTATATAAAAGAACATACTTCCTTATGTCTTCTTCAAGTCAACTCAAGTGAAGTTTATTGTCATTTAACTACATACATGTATGTAATGTATATAGAAATGAGACGTTTGTTTTAACCAGGCTGTAAAGCATGTAACACACATAACACATGATAACTTATGAAGGTAAGAATAAAATCTGCAGATGAATCACACATAAATAACAAACTAAAGTGCATTAATTAACTGCACACTGATGATGGCCTCTCGATTGGAGCCAGAACGTCTGCAAACAGTTTGCCAAACTTGGCAATTAACCGAAGTTCCAAATAGCCAACCTGAGCTACCAATATTCTGTAATATTTCAAACATTAGTTGAAGAAACAGGCTAGCATCATTGTTCCAGGCCAAACAAATGCTGAAAATGTTCACTTACTGCCCATATCCCAAGAATAAGAATTTTTTGGAATTCATTAAGTAGCAAAAACAATTATCTCCAAACAGGAACAAAAGAAAAGGATGGAAAGTTGGTCTGCCTGACTGCAATTTCTTAAAGGTTGTCATTAACAAGACTCCATGATTGTATTGCTATAATGCCATAAAGGATAGGAAATACAAGCAACACACACAAAACGCTGGTGGAATGCATCTGGCCAGGCAGCATCTATAGGAAGACGTAGAGTCGACATTTCGGGTCAAGACCCTTTGTCAGGACTAACAGAAAAAAGAGATAGTAAGAGATTTGAAAGGGGGAGGGGGAGGGGGAGACCCAAAATGATAGGAGAAGACTGGAGAGGGAGGGATGAAACTAAGAGCTGGGAAGTTAATTGGCAAAAGGAATACAAGGCTGGAGGAGGGGGAGTATCATAGGACGGAAGGCCTTGGAAGAAAGAAAGGGGGAGGGGAGCACCCGAGGAAGATGGAGAACAGGCAAGGAGTTATTGTGAGAGGGAAAGAGAGAGAAAAAAATTAGTGATGGGGTAAGAAGTGGAGGAGAAGTTAGAGAAATCAATGTTCATGTCATCAGGTTAGAGGAATTAGCACAGTTTTTGGTAAAATAGGGCATACTCAAAGTCAATCCTCAAAGCCATTATAAAAAAATGCTAAAAGTGGTCATGTTCCATGATTGTACTCTTTCATTCACTCGTCAATTCAGAATAACATGCCAAGAGGGGTCAGCACAGCAGCATAGCGGTTAGCGTAACACTATTATAGCACCAATGACCTGGGTTCAATTCCTACTGCTCTCTGTAAGGAGCTGTAGGTACATTCTCCCCATGACTGTGTGGGCTTCCTCTGGGTGTTCCAGTTTCCTTCCACATTCCAAAGACTTGTGGGTCAGTAGATTAATTGGTCACGTGAGTGAAAATGACGCAGGTTCATTGGGCTGGAAGGTGACCATACCGTATCTCAAAAAAAACTATTGTTTAAAATAATACAATTCATCCACAATAGTAACAGTCTTAACAGTTCAATTGTTTAAAAAAAAAATCCAGAAAATTACTTTCATTTATTTTAGGAGAAACAATGCAAGTAAAATGATTACTGGGCAACTCTCTGAATTTCAACCTTTGCTGTAGCAGACAGTCTTCAATACAGCAGTGGATAAGCTGTGTTTACTCAAGCACAGAAAAAAATATCTAACTCAACTGAAAGCCGATTGCAGTAACTAGTCAAGAATAACATCGCCCACTTTGCTGTCAAATCACAGAATTCATCCTGTAATAGATTCTTACTTAGGAACTCAATTTGATTCAAAAGAGATCCTATTTATCCCAATACATCAAATATTAAACACTTGTATTAGGGAGAATGTCATCAGGGTTCGAAGCTTATATCTCATACAGGCTTCCACCAACAATAACCATCTTAATGTTATCTAAACAAGCCTCATATACCTTTTCCTCTTATCATTTAAAAAAAAATTTGAACTGGTATTACTTTTATTCGAGGTCTTTTTCAATTTTATAAGAAAGGCTTAGTAAAGAAAACGGGAGAAAGGAAATACGCAAGGAAGCTCACATTTACCAATGCCATTCAACAAGAGCAGCCTAGCTTGTCAAAGCAGGCGTTCAAAATGAATAGGCATATCTATCCAGCTCCTGTTGGATTTCATGTGATACAGTTTCATATTCTGAGATAAAGCCTGATAAGCAATTGCTATCCTGACACAAATGGATTGTACTATTGTTCATATTCCACATCTGCAGAAAGATCCCAATAAAAGTATTTAATTTTAAATGCGACTTCCAATGGGTACTGTTCATCTCCCTTTTCATTTTCACCCAGCCTCTTTCGCCATGGTTTTGGATTCTGCTCCATTAGTTTAGTGACTAGCCATCTGAAACATCTTGTGAACCTGGGAGCTTTTCCATTAGTGCCTTTAATATTCTGACACATAACATCATGCGAGTCAGCTACTATTACATTCATACACTGAGCACATTCTGAAATTACACTGCAGCGTGTAAGATGGAAACATATAATCAGCTATCTCCATGCACTGTGAGCTCAATCAAGAGCACAAGTAAAATGGTCTTATGGATCAGGTTTTCTTTAAACTTAAAAAAACCTGTTTTTTTTTTGCATCAGAGCAAATTCTGTGTTAAGTATCAACCGATTTGCAGATTCCTGTGGTATTCATTTTTTCCTCTACATTTATATTTGTCTTGCAATTTTGAACATATCCATCTGAAGAGATAAAGCCATTCATAGGTGCCAATTAAATGCCATTTTTATAAAGTTGCCAGTACGTTAAAAAAATCAACTAGTATTCTATGCTGCTGGTGGCAGTAGGATCAGTGTCATTGATATAGCTTTGCTGTTCAAGGGGACAAAACAGTACAGCTCCAAAGTCAGAAATTCATGAAGAGTACCAAGTCAAACTGAATAGTGTCGTAGCACCAAGCAGTACACATGAAATAGGTTGGTTGTAAAATTTAGGCTGTCCTCTTATAGGCCTCACTTTGTCCAGCACTCTCCTCCAGTACAATCTAACTTCTCAAGTGCAGAGTTGCTAAATTTACCCGATACCGATTACTAAGTTTCCCCATGAAGTACGTCACTTAAGTAATTGCAGTGGGTACAGAAGGGAGAAAAGGATGTCGATTTTAAGCAAGACAGAGAAGGATTTGGTGCAGAAGAGCTCACAGTTTTGGGTCTAACACATAGATTGAGAGTAGTTTGCATTCAGTTCTAGCCGCCACACTACAGGAAAGATGTAAAGTCTATGCAAGTTTTTAGTGAGCTGCCTGGCAGGAGAAGCACTGCAGAATGTTTTAAGATTACTACAAGTGATTCCCTTGGCTGAGCAACTGCAGCAAGGGGAGAAAGATGATTCAGAAATGATGGATGAACTGCTAATAAATAAAATTAAGGTATCAATTGATGTATCCCTACTCAACAGCAGGGCTTGCACATGGAAATCCTATCATGTTGTCAGAGTGTTTGGTGGGTGGTGGGAGTCAACTCAGAAGTGCAATGCTTGCTCACATATCAAAAATGAAAATAGTGGTTAAATTTTGCTCCTAACTTAGTTGGTCTGACAAACTAGCCAACAACTTGGAATGACATTCAGAAATTTTCAACTAACATGAATCAAAGCTTAAAATTAAAAAGGATAAAAACACATCCTTGAAAGCTTAGATTATGTAAATTCCCCCAAAACTTAGCTTTTTTCCTCTCTATTCAAACATAAGCAGGCATTTTGCTTCAACTATGCCTAACCTTTCTCAAGTATGATGAAGGATCTCAGACCTGAACCAAACTGTTAGCTGGTTCCTTTTCCACTGACCCACTGAGCGTTTTCAGCATTTTCTGTTTTTATTTCAGATTTCTAGTGCCTCATTTCAATGGTAAACTGAATTTCATTTACTGATAGATTCAGTGCCACAATTCTTTCAGGAACTTTCGAAGAAGAGGTGCTCCTCTGCTCTCAAGCAGGATCTGTCCCTTTTGCCCTGTTCACTTTTAAGTGTTTCTCTTTCCCTTACTTTTTCCAGTTTCGATGAAGGTTCCCAGAGCTAAATCAGGAAATCCTGTGAACGTTCTCAGCCCAAAATGTCAACTGTATGTTTCTCTCCATAGATGCCGCCTGGCCTGTTGAGTTTCTCCACCATTTTGTGTGTGTGTGCACTGGATTTCCAGCATATGCAGAATCTCTTGTGTGTCTGCATGTTTGTAACTACTATGCTCAATTACGTATTTGCAGGAATAATAAAATAATGTTAAGACATATGAGCAAGATCAAGCTTAGGCCCACCCACATCTACATCTCCATTCAATGGGATCATAACAGATCAGATCTTTGGCTTCAAATCCATTTTCTTTCTCTAACTTGATGACAATTAAATTGGGAATATAAGTAGTCGTACATAGATCTGCCAACATTATGCACAAAATCTGAGCAAGTTGCTTGGAAGGAGAATTCAAAATGCAGTCAAAGTCAACTACCTGTAAAGATTGGAGCTTGGTAGCAAATTCCTCCAAACAACACAATGTCCATATTTTAATAGTTCATATTTTTCAGTAATTCATGAACTCAAATACTTCAAGAACAACATATTCAAGTACAGGTGTCCCCCGCTTTATGAATACTCGCTTTATGCCACTTTGCTTTTACAAAAGACCTACATTAGTAACTCGTTTTCACATTACAAAGAGGATTTTCGTTTTTACGAACATTTTTCCGATACAAATTAATGGTTCTTCGCTTTATGCCATTTCGGCTTAAGAAAGGTTTCATAGGAACGCTCTACCTTTGTAAAGTGGGGGACACCCGTACTAGTTAAAATAGAAGAGAGGAAAGGCTAGTAAATATGCTACCAAACTCGTTAAAACTGAGGTTCTGAACTAATAATTCAGAAATGTGAACTTAAATCCATGTATGACAGACATCAAATGTAAAATGATAGCATCAGTACAAAGTGATCATGAATAACTAGATTGTTACAAAAATCCACCTGCTTTGCTAATAACCTTTAAAGATGAAAATTGAGTGTTATGCCACTGGACTCAGTGCCCCGAAGTCTGAACTTCAAGAAGTCTTGGACTACTGCACTTGACTGCGTATGCACAGTAGTCCAACAATTCCTGAGGTGCATATGCTGGACAATGACCGATTCCTCTGGAATCGGAATCTACCAGCCAGCATGTTTAGGCCCATGACATCAGTAACCACATTGCTAGAAACAGCGATTAGAACAAGGGGATTTGTTTCTATATTTGCTACAGACATATTTGTTCTTACTTACATTTATTTCTTTAAGTAACAAAAGACTTATTCATCCAGGCCTGGAGTTGTTCAGTTAATGGTGGTTCCTAAAATTAGATTTTTTGATAAGATGTACAACTGAAGTGCCACCTTTATGTCTATAAAGTGTAAACTGCTTTTATGCACGTGACAGCGATGGCTGCACTTCACAAAAAAATTACTTGTTGTTGTGCATTAGGATGACCTAAGAACAAAGTAGTAATTACTTCTTTTGATCTAACTAAATATGGTGGTCATTGCAACAGAGCAGGAGTGGCTGAAGTTTCTGGAAATAGTTCACAAGGTGCAGGTTAGATATGATCCAGAGAAGAAGTTGTTTTCAAATGGCATGGTTAGGCAACCGTGATTGACAATGGAAGTTAAGGACTGCATAAAAGCCAAGGAAAGGGCATATAAGATAGCAAAAGTGAGTGGAATGATCAGGAAGCATTTAAAATCCAACAAAAGGCAATTAAAAAAGCTACAAGAAGGGAACAGGTAAAATATGATCGTTGATGGTTTCCTGATTGGTCAGGGCATCAAAGGATATGGTGAGAAGGCGGATGTATGGGGTTGAGTGGGATCCAGAATCAACCATGATGGAACAGCAGTGCAGATTCAATCAGCTGAATTGCCTAATTCTGCTCCTATGTCTTATGGTCTTATGTGTAGTTCTTCCAGAAATAAAATATTTTGAAGGGAGAAACCTTCTACAGCAAGGTAAATGCTGCTGTGGATGTTCCTGCAGCAAACACAATTTCAACATATTCCTTTAACACATCAGTACCAGCACATTTTGACCCAATTAACTGCTTGTCCAAATTAGCCTAAGTTTCATGGGAACAGATAAAAAGATGTAGGAAAGGCAAACTATTGTATAATTGAGTAACGAATTTTGTATTTAAATGAAATACAGAACAAATTAGAACTCTATCAATACTACTAAAGTACTATAATACTGTGCATCAGCTCCTAATAGTTATCAACAGAGGAATTAATCTAGTGTACACCACCATATTCTTTTGATTGACTGTAAATAAACAAAATCAGTGCAGACGCCTAGTGCCTTCGCACAATGCTTTTGATGATTGCATCTTTCAAATCTTTATTTTCATTATAACATTCAAAATGATTGTCGATACCTTCAAATTCTGCAGATTCTACTTGTTGAAATAGAGAAATCTGGCATCTCCAAGCTTAAATGCTTGAAACCACAGTGAGCAAAACACCTCTGAATTATCTTACTGCTTACTTCTCAACAACTACCTGTGACAAAAATCACCGCTATTTGAACACATACACATGCACCTGATGTTATTTTAAAACTGTTCACTTTAGGCATGGTGCAGTGACTAACAGCCATCAAAGTGCACATGACTGATGCTATTTAGAAACTGTTCAGCAACAGTCTTCTGTCCCAGTTAGGTGGCATAGTGTCCCAAATAAACGAGGAAATCCCAGCTATTTTCTCTTGATTAGCTTCTGTTCTTTAAAAGTTGTCTGAAATAATCGGCTGTCCTGATTAACTAATGGCCCAATTAACTAGATTCCACATATCCTTATGATAATCACTTGATTCTTTTTTGGCAATTGGAAATAATTGCTGTGAAGATGGTTCTAATTGATAAATCCAGCTTGTTTGATTTTACGCGTATTACTGGGTTCCAAGATGGAAGTTCAATTTTTTGATGCTACAGCTATACCACCTGGGACTGACATTGTCACATTAACAGATACACCCTAAGTAGTGGTACCAGAATTGTGAGAAAATATAGCAGTATCAGTGGAAAGTAATTTAAATCTTCTCCCTCAAGTAACATTTACACTTGAAAAATCCATGATCAGCTCAATGGAACTAACCTCATAATCCTGTTCTCATTGGAGCTTTTTTCAAACTTTTACCCCAATGATGATTAATAAAGTAAGCTCTGCTAGCAAATAAGAACAACAAATTAAATGCATTTTGCTTCTCTAACAGCAGCTGCTAATGACAGAACACTAGATTACAACAAATGCATTAATATCAAATTTTGAATTCTTTTTGCATTGTCTTAAGACGAAGGAATAAAAAGCAAACCAGATTTAATACTGACAGTTCAATATCATTCACAACCACAGCTCAACATTGCTGCCAGAGTAGAGTTATTTTAACCAGATATACTGTAAAACTCATGTAAATCTGATCTTGAGCAATAAAGCAAAAAAAATCACCAACCCAAATTATATTGATTCTTTATCATTCATTTTACACAGTCACGAAGTTCAAAGCAACCCCATTCTAGTTTAGAGAGAAAAGGAAAAGAGGAAGAGCTCAAAATATGGTCCCATAAAATAATTAAAATCATTAGCTACCCCAGAGAAAAAATAAATAAATCTATTCAACATCACTATTTTTCAGCTTTGCCAGAAATAATGAGGTGGGAGGATGTGCTACAGGCCAGACAGAAATGCTGATGAAACACTGGTGACTCTACAGAACAGATTCCAAAACTGCACAATGTATTCTAATTGGGCACTTCATCTATTTTTCTGTAAAACGATAGGATTACTTCCCTTGATCTAGTCTTCATTCCTCTTCATTAAACTTCACAAATTCTTTTTTGAATAGCTGCCAGATGCAGGATGATGTTGTGCAGGATCTATTCACCCTGACCCTAAGATCCTTGGTCAATACTTTTCTATTAATTTTGTAATCCTCTGTCCATTTCCTATCCCTCAATACGTTACTTTGCATTTATTTACATTATACTATAAGTCATTGGCAGCCATGGCTCAAGTACTAAGCTTCTAATTTTGCTCCCTGAAATATGTTTTTTCACTCTTCTTCTTGCTCCTTCATATTCTATCATTCCCCAATATCTTTTTTTAATAAAATAAATTTCTCATTGGTGTTATCTTTATAAAAGTTACTACATTAAATTTGATCCGAGGATGCTCCTGTAAAGCAATGTGTACTGATTTACCACATTAGAAACGTTATATAAATATAAATACAAATTGATGATCTTGGTGCTAACTATCTAGCCCTACCTGCACAAAAATAGTCTTTCTCTATTCCTCACCATGATAACTGCATCTTCCTATACTACACAATTTTTATTATATTGTCACATGTACTAAGATACAGTGAAAACGTTACCTTGCATACTGTCTATACAGATAAAATCATTACACAGCTGGAGTAAGGAAAAACAATAACAATGCAGAATAAATATAAAAGCTATCAAAAAAGTGCCGTGCAGATACAGTAAATGATGAAGTGCAGTATCATAATGAGGTAGATTGCAAGGCCTAAAGTCAATCATATCATACAAAAGGTCCATACAAGAGTCTGATAACAGTGGGACAGAAGCTCTCCATGAGCTTGTCATACATGTTTTCAGGTTTTTCTGTCTTCGGCCTGATAGGAAAAGGGAGAAGAGAGAATTTTTGGGGTGGGTGGGATCTTTGTTTATGCTGCTTTACTGAGGCAGCAAGATAGTCCTTAGAGGGGAGGCTAGTTCCTGTGATGGCTTGAGCTCTGTCCACAACTTGCAGTCACATGCAAGGTAGTTGCCGTACTAAGACACCAAATCCAGACAGAACATTTCTCATCGTGCATCAATAAAAATTGGTGGAAATCGATGGACACATGCTGAATTTCTTTAGCCTCTTGAGGAAGTAGAGGTATTGGTGAGTTTTCTTAGCTATGACATCAGTGATTAGACAGGACAAGCTATTGTTTGTATTCACAGACCTGTTACTCTTTTCTCACATGAAAATGAAACTAAATAATTACACAAAAAGAAAAATGGTCAGACACGGAACTCAGCCCAGCAATACACTAAAGAACAAATTTCTGCATTGAGAGTACTTTCCATTCATATTCTTCACCCCAACTATCTATTTCATTCTCAGTGTATCTTTGAAGTAGATCATTGTTGTTGGATGCACTTTAAATTGAAAATAATTGGGCAGTCTACTTCTGATCCAAGGAATAGTGAGATAGAAGTTTATGGCTATAATTCTACGCTCACTGATCATTGTGCAGAGGAGACACAATGGTACAATGTCACTTTCCCACAAGGAGAAAGAGAAAATCATGAAAATTATTTCTAATCTGATCTCATGAATTTTCCTGCATGTGATCTGTTATGTCGCTGACCTTAAAACAAGGCAGTTGCCTGCGCTATGATCATAAAGCATTACAGGGAATGAACAGATTACAAAAATTTTAAAAGTTCAAAAGTAAATTTATTATCAAAGTATGTATATGTCACCATATACTACCTGAGATTCAGTTTTTTCAGACATTCGCAATAGATACAGAGAAACACAATACAATCAATGAAAAACTACACACAAGGACAAACAACAAATGTGAATAAGACAAATTGTGCAATTACAAAATGTACAAATAATAATAAACAAGAAATAAATAATCTTGAGAACATGAGTTGTCGAGTCCTTGAAAGTGAGTCCATAGACAGGATGAATGGTGCTAAGGAATTAGCAACTGTTTTACATCACTCTGCTATTGTTATTTTACAGAACTAATCTGATGTAAACCAGCTCAGTTGTCTTTAAGAAATTTTAGGACATAAATTTTAAATGAATAAAATACTTTTTAAAAATCAGTTGGTAAGGAGCTTTTTCAAATAATAAAATGGTACCTTTTAAGCAAATATCAGAGTGCTGTGTGAAACAGAAGAGGTTTTATTTTCCTTGAAATTTCTTTTAAAGATGCTGCTTTTTAGTTAGCTACACTCCCTGGAGGTACTTTCGTTTGAATGAAATCTGGCCTCAGGCTACAATAAGTGTTTTTCAATTAGGACTGTCAAAATATAATGATATGATGATATATCATACAATATTAAGCCTATGATAATCATATCACTCACTTTTTCCATATTGCAGTAATCATGCAATAGTATTATCATAATAGATAAACACGGGGTTTAGAATGCTAAGATTTTTTTCTCCAATAAGCCAAGTTACAATCATATTCCATCTTTTCAATATTAAAGAATAATTGCATGATTATTGAATGGCATATATTTCAACTGATACAAATACATAACTGAAAAAAGGACAAAGGGCTTTCTTCATGAACACAATAGAAGTACAAGTTGGCTTATACTAAACTTCACACAGTCTTTATTACAATAATGTCAAAGTCAAAGTGGCAGATAGATGTCTATGCCACTATAAATAATGAATACATTTTAAAAATTGAAATCAATATTCCTCATTCTATCCTGCATGAACTTGAGATCAGCCAAAACTCTAGCGCATATGCCCCTCACTAATCTCCTCCAGCTTTACAACATTGCCTTACTTGAATCTTACTTCCTTGCTTGCTTACAAATTTAACTGCTTTGCAGCTGGCCAGCATGGCTTGACCTGTCAAGACCTCAAGCTCTGAAATTCCATCCCTTAAACTTCTCCACTTCATTCTTCCATTGATACCAACCATCGACCAAGCATCTGAATATTTGCACTAACATGTTTCTAAGTGTCATTTTTTTATATATTGTTGTTATGAAGTACCTTGAGAACTTAAAACATGAACATTTATAGTTTAACCTTCCTAAATGAAAAACTCCCTCTGAAACTTAATCCAAACGGTTTGTAAATTTCTGCTCATATCGTCAAATGATCAAATGTTGAAATGTAAAATGTCCAACCAGGTACTTCAAAATTTGAAGATTTAGCAAACTGTTGTGCCTGTTAATTTTTCTCAGAAAATCTAATTAATCTGAATTGCAGTCCATTGGACATAGGGCTTTATGAGAATAGACAATAGACAGTAGGTGCAGGAGTAGTTCATTCGGCCCTTCTAGCCAGCACCGCCATTCACTGTGATCATGGCTGATCATACACAATCAGTACCCTGTTCCTGCCCTCTCCCCATATCCCTTGACCCCGCTAACTATAAGAGCTCTATCTAACTCTCTCTTGAATGCATCCAGAGACTTGGCCTCCACTGCCTTCTGGGGCAGAGCATTCCACATATCCACCAATCTCTGGATAAAAAAGTTTTTCCGCATCTCTGTTCTAAATGGCCTACCCCTTATTCTTAAACTGTGGCCTCTAGTTCTGGCCTCACCCATCACAAGTTGGAGTTTTTCATGTGATTCCTATATTAAAAAAATCCTTAGGCAAGGAATCACATAAATTGCTAATGTTATGAAAAATATTTACTGTATCCACTGTGACCTCAGGTTCTATGGTAATTATTGAAAAATATTTTCATTCCTACAAGCTCATTCATTTAATGTCCTCTGTAGGTGTAATCCAAAAATCAAACTTGAAAATATATCCAGTGTTTCACCCAATTTGAAGATGTCAAATTGTGCTCAATTATCTCTAACAGATCAGGGAAAAATACATTTAAAAAAGCCTAAATGAGCATAAATCATCATAATCCTTTGGGGTCCCTGGAAACATCAAAGTCACACTAGTCCATTTCTTCTATCAATCCAGGAATTTAGATTTCAGCTCATTCAATGATCATTTTTGTACTGTAGGCAGTTTATGTTTAAGCATCTGCAATTGGGCAAATTCCTCATTTTGTGATTTAACAAACCTTAGCAATTAAAAGGCAGTGAAGCTACAAAGTAGAATTCATGGGGGTATTTTTGTAAATCAACAAAAAATACAGCTAAAATGGTCAGAAAAACAACCTTGCTGCATTTAATACTGTATTCTTGGTGCATAGAGTGTCAGATTCATTGAATGAAGGGCAACTGGAGGTCTGGCTGAAGTGTTCACCAATATCTTTAACCTCTTGCATTGGTAGTCTTAGGGTACTCATCTCCTTCAAGCATGCTTCATTTATACCAGTGCTTAAGAAGGACGTGGAAACCTACTTCAGTTCAGTTTATTGTCATTTAGAAACCACAAATGCAATGCAGTTAAAAAATAGGACAACGTTCTCCAGAATGATATCACAAAAGCACATGACAAAACAGACACCAGAAAATCCACATAACATTTGGTAATCCCCAAATCCAGAGTTCAGAGAGGCTGCTGCATATTAAAATCACACTACCATCTTAGCGTGTTCCCAGAAAGGAGCTCCAAACCCACCAGACAAAACAAGACTACCCAGACACACCAAATCAGGAGACCAAGTCAGCGACTATCATCCAATAATACTTACATCCACAGTGGCGAAGTGCTTTAAAAGACTGGTGATTAAACACATTAACTCCTGCCTGAGAAGCAACTTGGATTGGTTTCAATTTGCCTACTGGCACAACAGGTCAACAGCAGGTGCCATTTCATTGGCTCTTCAGTCAACCCAGGAACAGTTACACAGCAAAGATGCATACATCATGATGCTCTTCATTGACTTTAGCTTGGCATTCCATACTATCATACACTCAGAACTCAACAATAAGCTTCAACACCTGGGCCTTAATATCTCCTTGTCCAAATGGACCCTCAATTTCCTCATCTGCAGACCCCTGTCAGTTCAGGTTGGCAACAATATCTCCTCCACAATCTCCATCAGCACAGGTGCACAAGACTGTGTGTTTAGCCCCCTGCTCTACTCACTTTATACTTATGACCATGAGGTTAAACACAGCTCCAATGCCATATTTAAGTGTGCTGACAACACCACTCATTTCCTAAATCCAAAGGTGGTGATGAATTAGCATATAGGAGGGAGATTGAAAATCTGCCTGGGTGATTGCACAACAACAACCTCTCAATCAATATCAGCAAGACCAAGGAGCTGATTATTAACTTCAGGATAAAGAAACCGGACGAAAGGTGGAGAGGGTCAGTAACTTTAAATTCCTCAGTGTTATCATTTCCAAGGATCTGTCCTGGTGTCAGCATGTAAGGGCCATTATGAAGAAAGCATGTTAGCACATCTACTTTCTTATAAATTTGCCAAGATTCGGCATGTGATCTAAAACTCTGATAAACTTCTATAGATGTGTGGTGGAGAACATATTGACTGAATGCATCACAGCCTGGTTTGGGAACACCAATGTCGTTGAATGGAAAAACCTATAAAAAAGTAGTAGATATGGCCCAAACCCCAGCACTGAGCATACCTACACAGTGAGCTGTCGCAGGAAAGCAGCATCCATCAAAAAGGACTCACACCATCCAGGCCATGTTCTCTTCTCACTTCTGCCATTGGGAAGAAGCCACCTCAGGACCTGCACCACCAGGTTCAGAAGCAGTTATTACCTCTCATCCATCAGGCTCCTGAACCAGTGGGGATAACTTCAGTTAACTTCACTCGCCCCATCACTGAACTGTTTCCATAACCTATAGATTCACTTTCAAGGACTCTTCATCTCATGTTCTTGGTATTTATTGCTTTTTTTCTTTCTTTTTGCCTTTGCACAATTTGTTGTCTTTTGCACAGTGGTGCTTTGTCTGGTCTTTTGGGTGTGGTCTATTATTGATTCTATTTTGTTTCTTGTATTTACTGTGAATGCTAGCAAGAGTACGAATCTCAAGGTTGTATATGGTGGCATACATGTACTTTTATAATAAATTTACTTTGAAATTTGAATTCATATTTGAGGTTCTATAAAACTACAACCATTTTCATATAAAGAAAATTGTTAGCAATTATAGGTATAGCATGCATACCTTGTTCCCTTCTATAGAAATTAGAAAATTTAAAACAGTTTCAATTATGTCATAAAACGTCTTGTTCAGGTTAAAAACTGCATACTTGCGTTGTTTTACTATAGATTCTGCTTTCCTGTGAGGCATTCAAAAAAGAAAAGGCAAACCAGGAAATTTATTTGAAAATAATTTTTGAAATGTTTCCTCAATTTCACCTTAGGGATGTTTAAAATCACAGTTAAGCACTGAATCTCTAATAAGAAATTGACAAGCCTAATCAATCAATCAAGAATAATGCTATGTTGACCCACAGCCAATCAGACTGATGAGATACAAAATTTATCAGGTGTTTTCCAGATGGCCTCTGCGATTAAAAAGTTAATGCACACTCATGACACATACAGAAACATTTCTAATGCAATTTTCTTTTCCTTTTCACTTCTATAGAGTTACAAGAGCTTGCTTGTTCCACAATATTTCAAATTTAGTTTATACAAAGGTTTTGTTTTAAAAAGTTGAAAGGAGACTGTGCATTAAACGAAACAGGGCAAATTTGTCCCTTATTTACCCTTGACTTCTGCTCTTGTTCAGGGAAGAATGGCGCTGGTCTCCTGTAAGATCTGAAAGCACCATGCCCCAGCAATCAAAGCACAGCTTTCAGGAGAATATGAGAGTCAGTACCGAACGCTACACATTTATCAAACCCACGAACCTTACTGACGGAGCGAATCCTTCCATCATTACAGCCTTTCAGTATAGGATACATATGACTAAGCCAGCCTTCATTTTTACAGATTAATATTCTCTCTTTCAACCTTCACACTGTGATAAATAGGTAAAAGAGACAAAAGAAGAAAACGAAGTGAAAGAAAGAGCAAAGGAATGAAACACAATTCATAATAATTTAAATAAGGAAGAATTAAATTGAATAATTTAAGACTAAAGTAGGAATAAGTTAACATTTGGATGCTTTAAGGTGAAATTATTCTGGGCTTTTTTCGTGTTTGTTTATGTCCTTGACTAAAGTTGTTTAAGTCCTTGAATAAAGCATGAAAGAGATTGGCTTTTTGTAGATTTCAACTTGATATATCTGGTTAAATCAATAAAGAAAATTACAACAAATCATTGTAACATTTGTCTAACATGTCATTATAATTACCTATTAGTAAAATAGTATAAAGCATTATTTGTTTCAAAAATATCCAGAGTTTGTCCAGTAAATCAATGTGTTAGTGGATGATAATCCAAACAGATAACTTGAAACATGGTATAAAAATATTTCGTGTACCACTGATGTCAGAAGCTTTGATGTGATTAGAAACCAATCATTTGCACTACTTTATCCCCAACTGAATTCCCTGGTCATTATAGGTAAAATCTTATCAAGACATGAGTAAGAGCAATAAGGTCCTGTAGGAAGAGCTTAGGATGCTAGAACAGGGCCTCAAAAAAGTAGAAATTTCTGGATTCTTACTAGTACCAACGTGCTACCAGTACAGAATTTTTCTGTGCTATTGAGGAGATTTTAAGATAGTTTGGCACAGGGTGGAAACCCAAGAGGAAAGAAAAGTTAAGCTGAAAATAGTGCAAAGCATTTGATAACCAGAGCAGAACCATAGAACATTACAGCATAGAAACAGGCCTTTTGGCCCTTCTTGGCTGTGTCGAACCATTTTTCTGCCGAGTCCCACTGACCTGCACCCGGGCCATATCCCTCCACACACCTCTCATCCATATACCAAGTTTACCTTAAATGTCAAAAGTGAGCCCGCATTTACCACTTCATCTGGCAGCTCATTCCACTCTCCCACCACTCTCTGTGTGAAGAAGCCCCCCCCCACATGTTCCCTTTAAACTTTTCCCCCTTCACCCCTAACCCATGACCTCTGTTTTTTTCTCCCTTGGCCTCAGTGGAAAAAGCCTGTTTGCATTCACTCTATCTGTACCCATCATAATTTTATATACTTCTATCAAATCACCCCTCATTCTCCTACACTCCAGGGAATAAAGTCCTAACCTATTCAACCATTCTCAAGTTTCTCAAGTCCTGGCAACATCCTTGTAAACCTTCTCTGCACTCTTTTAACTTTATTAATATCCTTCCTGTAATTAGGTGACCAAAACTGCACACAATACTCCAAATTCGGTGTCACCAATGTCTTATACAACCTCGCCATTACATTCCAACTCTTATACTCTGTACTTTGATTTATAAAGGTCAATGTACCAAAAGCTTTCTTTACAACCCGATCTACTTGTGAAGCCACTTTTAGGGAATTATGTATCTGTACTCCCAGATCCCTCTGTTCTACTGCACTCCTCAGTGTCCTACCATTTACCTTGTATGTTTTACCTTGACTTGACCTTCTGAAGTGCAATACCTCACACTTGACCGCATTAAACTCCATTTGCCATTTTTCAGCCCATTGCTCCAACTGGTCCAAATCCCTCTGCAAGCTTTGAAAACCTTCCTCACTGTCCACTACACCTCCAGTCTTTGTATCATCAGCAAATTTGCTGATCCAATTTGCCACATTATCATCCAAATCATTAATATAGATGACAAATAACAATGGACCCAGCACTGATCGCTGTGGCACACCACTAGTCACAGGCCTCCACTCAGAGTAGCAATCCCCCACTACCACTCTCTGGCTTCTTCCATTGAGCCAATGTCTAATCCAATTTACTACCTCTCCATGTATACCTAGCAACTGAATCTTCCCAACTAAACTCCCATGCGGGACCTTGTCAAAGGCCTTACTGAAGTCCATGTATACAACATCCACTGCCTTCCTTCCATCCACTTTCCCGGTAACTTGCTCAAAAAACTCTAATAGTTTGGTTAAACATGACCTACCACGCACAAAGCCATGCTGACTTTTTCTAATAAGTCCCTGTCTATCCAAATACTTGTAGGTCCTATCTCTTAGTATTCCTTCCAATAATTTACCTACTACCAATGTCAAATTTACCAGCCTATAATTTCCCAGCTCACTTTTTGAGCCTTTTTTAAACAACATAACTACATGAGCTATCCTCCAATCCTTCGGCACCTGACCCATGGATATCGACATTTTAAGTATTTCTGCCAGGGCCCCTGCAATTTCAACATTAGTCTCTTTCAAGATCTGAGGGAATACCCTGTCAGGTCCTGGGGATTTATCTACTCTGATTTGCCTCAAGACATCAAGCATCTCCTCCTCTTTAATCTGTATAAGTTCCATGACCTCCCTACTTGTTTGCCTTGTTTCCATAGACTCCATTCCAGTTTCCTTAGTAAATACAGATGCAAAATACCCACTTAATATCTCTCCCGTTTTTGGTTCCATACATAGCCAACCACTCTTATCTTCAAGAGGACCAATTTTATCCCTTACAATCCTTTTGCTCTTAACATACCTGTAGAAGCTCTCAGGATTATCCTTCACCCTGACTGCCAAGGCACCCTCATGTCTTCTTTTAGCCCTCCTGATTTATTTCTTAAGTATTTTCTTACTCTTTTTATACTCCTCAAGCATCTTATTTCCTCCCTGTTCCCTATACATGTTATAGACCTCTATCTTATTCTTTATCAGAGTTCCAATATCCCTCGAGAACCAAGGTTCTTTATTCTTATTCATTTTGCCTTTAACCCTGACTGGAACATACAAACTCTGCACTCTCAAAATTTCTCCTTTGAAGGCCTCCCACTTACCAATCACATCCTCGCCAGAGAACAACCTGTCCCAATCTACGCTTTTTAGATCCTTTCTCAAATTTGGCCTTTTTCCAGTCTAGAACTTCAACCCGAGGACCAGATCTATCTGTATCCATGATCAAGTTGAAACTAATGACATTATGATCACTGGAACCACAGTGTTCCCCTACACACACTTCCGTCACCTGCCCTAACTCATTTACTAATAGGAGATCTAATATTTCATCCTCCCTAGTTGGTACATCTATATATTGATTTAGAAAACTTTCCTGAACACATTTCACAAACTCTAACCCATCTAGACCTTTAACAGTATGGGAGTCCCAATCAATGTATGGAAAATTAAAATCCCCTAAAATCACAACTTTCTGTTTCCTGCAGTTGTCTGTTATCCCTCTGTAGATTTGCTCCTCCAAATCTCACTGACTATTGGGTGGTCTATAATAGAACCCTACTGATGTGGTCATACCTTTCCTGTTTCTCAGCTCCACCCATATGGCCTCAGTAGACAAGCCCTCTAATCTGTCCTGCCGAAGCACTGCTGTAATATTTTCCCTGACTAGCAAAGCCACCCCCCACCCTTCATCCCTCTGCCTCTATCACGTCTGAAACATTGGAACCCTGGAACATTGAGCTGCCAATCTTGCCCCTCCTGTAGCCAAGTTTCAGTAATGGCTATGATGTCATAATTCCACGTGTCAATCCAGGCCCTCAGCTCATCCGCCTTTCCCACAATACTCCTTGCATTGAAATATACACACCTTAGAAGATTATTACCACCACACACAACCTTACTATTTGTGACTTTGCATAAACTACTAACATCATTTACTTTTACCCCGTTCCACTATCTACTCTAGCACTCTGGTTCCCACCCCCTTGCAAATCTAGTTTACACCCTCCCCAATGTACAAAGAAGGGGCAGGAAATGAGAAGTGGCAGAAATATACAGTGAGGAGGAAATATGTAAAGAAATTACTGAGAGGTGGAAACAGTACAAAGTAGTTCTGATGAAAAACTCAGTTATCCCAATGTAATAATGATAGGAGGAAACATTTCTAAATTGTGTCCAGGATAATTATCTGAACAGTATTCAAGGAGGAGGCATTGCTGGCTCTGATTGTGGTCAATGACTTGGGTCAAGTGCACCAAGTTTCAGCACAGCAACATTTTGGAGATGATGATCATCATGAAATTTAGGTTAACTCTAGGAATGAGGGAGGAGGAATCTAACCTAAAATTAATTGCAAAATGCAAACCTGCAGGTGGACGTCCATGCCATTCCTCAAGTACTAAATTAATATTTTGAATCTATTTTCACCAGGCAAAATGATGTTTCCAAAGTAACAGTGTAGGACAGGATAGCTGGAATACGTTAAATTTTGGATAGCACAGACCTATCAGAAAAACTTGGCAAAATATAAATCAGGATGTCACCAGGACAGGATAAAGTTCTGAGGGAATCACAAAAGGAAACTGCAAGACATTTGATGATAATCTTTCAATGATCATTGGACAGGGGTAGAGGGGTGGATGGTGCCAGAGGACTAAAGAATATTGGCTGTTACTCAAAAAAGGGAGTACGGGCAAGTTCAGCAATTGCAGCTGACAGCAACTCCTAAGAAGCTCCGGATCTGACAAAAACCATTTGTCATATTTTGCTAGTCGAAAAATGAACCTTTCTTCATTCTTCTGGTTCCGACCTCACAACCGATTATCAACTTAAAGGATACGGCTATCACCAAAGCACTTATTTTGCTAAATATGTGTGCATGAAAATTCAGCAATTACTTCCTTTAAATTCCTACACCCTGTTACTCTGCGCAACTAACCGCCCAAAATATCAGCTAGATAAATCAAATATGATATAGGCATCAGATATCCATGCTAACTTTCTTTGGTCAAAGTACTGAAGTTATTCTATCCCTAATGATAGATCACGGTGATTTCCAATACAGCTGGCAGGCATAATTGGAGTTTCTTCATTTCGACCGCCTTCATCTCCTCTGTTGAAGAAACATTTGCAATGTACTATTCATTATTTTTGAGGATCTGGATGCTGCTGCATTTCTAGCTCGTAATTTTCCTTGAACAAAGTGGTTTGCTAGGCTATTTCATTCAGGATCATTGGTGGATCTGAAGTAACATACTGGCCAAACCTAACTTTTCCTCCTGCAGGAAACTAATGAGCCAAAAAGACTTTCACCCACAATCTAGTAGTCTTGAGGTAATCATTACTAATGTTAACTTTAACTTTTAACTTTAGAAACTGAATTTGAGAATCTGTAGCTAGGGAAGTTAGGATCAGAATGAAGCAATTTATACATCTATTATCTTCATACTTCCAAGTTACATCAGTTGCACATGATATCCCACTTACCAGAAAACTTCCCGAGCTCACAGCTTACCTATTTTTGTGGTATATTCCTCCTTGTGTGGTCCTTTGAAGAGAAACCAACTCAAATTTAATTGGAAAGGCCATGGTGCAAGCAGGCTCTGGGCAAAAAGTCCAGATCATACAGATTTCACCCAGGTGGGTAAAAATCAGCATATCTGAGCAGGTTGTTAGCTTTTGAATAGTGCCATACAGTCATAGGCCCTTCAGCCCAACTCATCCATGCAGACTAAGATGTTGATCAAAGGTAACCCCATTTGCCTGTGTTTGGCTCATATCCCTCTAAAGCTTTCCAATCCATGTACCAGTTGAAATGTCTTTAAGCATAGTTATTGTACCTGCCTGAACTTATTTCATGTACCTATCACTCTGGCTAAAGAAGATGACCCTTAGGTCCTTTTCAAATCTTTCCCCTCTCATCTTACGCCTATCCATTCATGACTTTATACACCTCGTTAAGATCCTCCTTACATTATAAGATGTTACTGGGACTTGAAGACCTGAGTTGTAGGGAAAGGTTGAATAGGTTATTCCCTGGAGCATTGGGAAATGAAGGAACTAGAAATCATGGGTCAAGGATCAAAGATGAAATGTTTAAGGGGAACATCTTCACTCAGAAGTTGGTGAGAGTGTGGAATGAGCAGCCAGTGGAGCGGTGGCTGTGGTCTGATTTCAAAATTTAACAGAAGTTTCGGTAACCTGGATGGAAGGAGTGTGGAAAGTCTATTCCTGCAGGTCAACGGGACTAGGTAGAATAATAGTTTGGCATATACTAGATAGGCCGAATGGCCTGTTTCTGGGCCGTGGTGCTCTCTGACTCTATGGCTTTAAAACAATAAAACAGATTTACTTTCAAGTATTTACATTTTTTCAAACTATATCTCATTACTATTGCAGTAATTCCACTAACTGCCATAGGTAGACAAGATAGCAAAAAGCCACATTTAAGACAAAAGCAATTGTTTACATTCAGCACAGCGAAGAGCCGTGTGATTTCTACTGATGTCCTGGCAAACCACGAAAGATTCAATAGCTTCCAAAATACAGAATGATCTTTATAATTTGAACAGGTCTTCAAAGCTCTTCATTTAAGAGCTTCAGTTGTAAAATTGTGTACCTTTTATTTTGACTCACCACTTACCCCTGTTATGAACTGTTTAATAACCTTTTATAAAATAAATCTGTTACGGCTATAGGACAAAAAACTAAAGCAGCAGATAATTGTAGAGTCCTTTAAATCAACTTGAAGTCAACCTACTCCAGCATGTCACCTTGTGCATCTTTGCAACAGCTATTTATAGAGAATAGTTTTTAAAATAGCTCAGACTTCAATTATTAGATTATAGAATTTTATCATGGGTACATCCATTTGACTCTTTAGATATCTGGTTGTTATACTCTTTATGTTGTTTACATACTACTATCATATGCAGCACTTTTTGATATATTAGCTATGATATAAAAGTGTTCTAAATCTTAACAATTCCTATCAATCACACTATTAGTGAAGAAGATAAGTAGATTATTTTGACATCAAACCATTAATTTTAATACAAAAAATTAGAAAACTAAGGTTATCCACTGGAATTATAAAGTATGAAATCATAACTCAGCTTCAGATTGCACACCTTTCAATTCTTATACATCATTAAAAAGATGTCATTCAAGTTCAAATTCAAGCTAGTGGTCAGAAGCAAAAACACTCGATTACTGGTGATAACACAGTGTTGGGAAAATCTGATCAACGACATTGTTACATTCAATTACTAAGGGTGATGAGAGAATATCCCCAAAATGATCCTCATTATTCTGAAGGGGTTTAAAAATACGGTATCCAGCCACTTTTAACGACACATATTGAAATACTGGTAATTAAATTAAAATTAAAAGATGCAGGCTACAACATTGTATCATGGGATAGTTATGAAAAATTGTTCTCAGAATATGTATGGTGAAACAACGAATGTCAAATGATCTTTTCATCACTGGTGGGAAAAATGCAACCTCTGTTTGTCTGTGTCTTTGATTGAAATTGGCTTGCACTCTCAGGAGTCAATAACAAGCAACGATAACTTCCAGAAAAAGGAAGACTAAATGATGTGGGAAATACAAATGATATAATGGTGCTTTGACAGTGATTTATTTTAAGATTGGAATTAACACAATTGCAACAATTTACCATCAATGCTACAACCTCCAATCGTCCTGATTCATTTTCCTGATATATCTTCCCTATCTCCCTCCGGTATGATCTTCTTTAAAATCTCCAGAAATACACTTTTTTTCCTCTGTGGTAGTTAATACTTCTCAAAAACAACTTCTCTTCAGTGAATGTTCCATGATGTGTTATAATGCCAAAAATAGTGCATAAAATATAAGGTGCTGCTATCCCATGATGGGAAGATACTCGCTGTCAGTGCTGAATGCTAAATGTGAAAAATATTTTCCCCCATGCTGTGAGTTAGCATAGAACAAAACTCTAGATAATAATTATATTCAAATGGTTAAAAATCTTTGCATTGAGTGAAATAATTAATAATGTAATTTGGGCAAATTTTAGATTTTACATGAAAATGTCCTTTAACACCTGCTGAAAAGGGCATTTAAAGTCAATCAGGACAAGTCAATCCTACAATCTTGTAGGAAGGCCACTAACAAACTGTTCAGTACTTTAACACACTCCACTGAGCATAGGACAAGAACAAATGTCCAAGTTGTTTTTGCACATGTATACTTTCAAACGAGAATAGGATGAGAAGTTGTGTAACAATTCTGGGTAAAAACTCCAGAGTTCAGGTCCACATTTTCATCAGAGGTATAAGATACCAACTCCCTTCTTACTCCTTTTCTTTTATTCATTTAACCAGAGTAACAAACAAATGTATTTTCTTTTCCTTAAAAAAATACATTCTTTGTACTAGTCATATATTTTTATTTAAGTGATTGCATTAATGTACAATAAACCTTGTATTCTAAAACAAATACTGAAGAAAATTCTACTCAGTTCAGTGAATAGGACAAAAGCAGTTTTCAGCCAGTAGTCAGAATATAAGAACACATACAATCATCTCTGATCTACTAAACTCAGTCCAATATTCAGTCTAACAAAAGCAATGACAATGATGATAAGAGACAAACATTTAGTAGATTTGTCATATAATCTCTAATTTGTTACTTGAAAATGACACTATTGTAGCCTACACAGTCACCAATAATATTATGTAAAGATACTGGGTTCACATAACGGCATCTTGTTAGATTTCCAATCTTCTATTATCCTTAAAATTTTATAGTATTTAATATATTACTGATATCTCCATCAGGTACCACTATTCTGTCTCTCCTACCCTTGCCATTTTCAAAATGCCAGGGTTCATTTTTAAAATGCTGGAGGAACTCCGCAGGTCAGGAAGCATCATTGAAAATGAATGGTCAACATTTCAGGCCGGGTTCTGAAGAAGGGTCTTGGGCCGAAATGTTGACTGTTGATTCACTTCTATAGATGCTGCCTGACCTTCTGAGTTCCTCCGGCATTTTGTGTGTGTTGCTCTGGATTTCCAACATCTGCAGAATCTCTTGTGTTTCAAATTTTCGATGTTACAAAATGAAAAACTCTCATTATTCTCCAAACTGGCGGTGTCCTCTGGACCTATGACACCATCCATATCCCCACTTACACAATTCACAAACTTTTCAGCCTTTATTCCTGCCTTATTTATGTTTGGGCTCTGTTGATCCACCATTGTCAATCAAATTCATCTTCAATAATAATCCTTCTCAAGAAAACATTATTGAGTGAGTATTAATGATTTCATCATGTTGGATTAAATCCACATTGACTAGTAGGTAGACGGAGAGGGAGAGCCAGAACGACAAAAGGAAAGCAAGAACAAGTGAGAAAATGAGAGCGGGAGTGTGAGGATAAGATCTCTATATCTGATGTGCTTAGATAATTATATTTATTCACATTGCACGAATAAAAATGCAGTTCTACATGATTGCCATGTAATTTTTAATGTGAAGTCATTTTAAAAATAAACATGAACTACAACACTTTGATCACCATTATACAAGAAAACAAGTTGTAAGTGATTAACTTGGGATTTATATTGTGTTCTAGCTGTGTATGCAAGGAACATCAGGCTATTGACAAATCCTAGCCCTTGCCTAAGCAATTCCTGGATCTCGCTGTTAAAAACGTGTAGTCAAAACAGATGCTTGCCATCTGCAAAGTGACACATAAGCTCTTCCCTCTTATCTCCCTTGGCTGTATGTTAATCAGGACTCTGCTCCGTGGCTTCCTCATCTCAACGTTATTATGCAGCAGCTGACCCTTTCCAACAAAGTCAACCTCCAGTCAATATTCAGGAAAGGTTGATGAGAAAGGACGAACATTGACGGGTTAAGGAGAGGGCACTTACTAATACAAAACACAGACACTTAGTAACAAGATGTATTAAATACAACTAAATACATAACAATATTTTTGTTTAGAAGTACAAGATGGGAGTTATTCTTTACTAATTGTTAAGCATTCCAGTCTATGAAACCTTCAGCACAGAGACAGATGGAGATATTAAAGTGAACAAAAATATCTCTTCCATGATACAATAAGAACTAACCTAGTTAATTTCAATTGCAGTACCAAAGACATGAAATACTAGGTTTAGCAAAGCTGAAATTCACTCTAAATTTGCACCAGGTTACGAACTATTTTCTGCTCAAGGAAAGGCTAAAAGCACTTTTTCTCTCCTTCATGAAACCTAGACTGCCACCTGGAATTTCAGATCAGAAAATATTACTTCTCAATAAGCTTCTGAGTTGCAAACAAATATCTCACAGCATTTTATCAATTTCTTTAGTGCCATTAGTTCTACTACCCTGCCGGTCAATTCCCTTGACCAGATATTTTACAGTGATAGTACCAGGGAAGAAAGAAGTACCAATATTTCTGATTATCTCTCAAAATGACAAACATCTAGATCATCTTGTCAAGTTTCTTCCTAGTTCTGTACATGAATTAAAAGGATACTGGGTCAGTGAGTCTGTGCATAAAAACTAGAGTTTATAGCTGCAATTATCTTATACCTTAAAGGATTTTGCATTAGTTTTAATTTGTTTAAACATTTTAAATAACTTCATTTTTGTGCAAACATTTCAGAAGTAGAACAAATGAATAAAAGAATCAACGAATCATTTTTGAATTAGATTATATTCTTGAGTCAGATGTAGGAACAGAATGAAGCCTTTCAGTCCATTGAGTCCCTCTCAACCCCATTCTTCTGCCTTCTACCCCTAACCTTTGATGCTTTTACTGGTCAAGAACCTGTCAATGTCACTTTAAGTATATCCAATGACTTAGCCCCCAGAGCCATCTGTAGCAATGAGCTCCACAGATTCACCCTCTTGCTGAAGAAATTCCTCCTCATCTCTGTACTAACAAAACACCCTCCTAGTCTGAGACTGTGCCCATGGCTCTTAGACTCCCCGACTATAGGAAACATCTAGGTCTTTCAACATTTACTTATTTGTTTGTTTGTTTGTACTCAGTACCTCTTTGGACAGTGGGAGGAAACCAGAGCATCTGGGAAACACCCTTGCATTCTATGGGGAAGCCATATAGAGGCTCCTTACAGAATGATACTAGAAAATTGAACCCCAAGCTCTGGAACAGCCCAAGCTCTAATAATGTCATGCTAACCACTATGCTACCAAGGTGCCCATTCAGCAAGTCTCAATGAGATCCTCCTTCATTATTCTAAAGTCCAGCAAGTACAGGGCTAGAGCCACCAAATTCCTCTTTTGTGTTAACCCTTTCATTCTTGGGTTCATTCTTGTAAACCTCTTCTGGACTCTCTCCAATGCCAGTACATCCTTTCTTAAATATAGGGCCTAAAACTGTTCATAATATTGCAAATGTGATCTGAGCAATGCCTTTTGTTTTGAAATCTAGTTATGTGATCATCACAATGCTACTGCATGCATCATGGGGCATATGTCTAAAAGACTACTTGTACTACCGAATGAAGTAAAAATAATTAGTTTCTTCAATTGAATACAGGTGATTTGTTTCCTAGGCTCAGCTGTATTTATACAATTCTGAACTGAACCAAAGTAAGTCTATACATCGATAATAACTTAATAAACCTTTATAATGAAGTCTGAAGGAATTACTTAAAAAAGCAAATAACTCATATCAGATTATAATATTGATCATTGTATGTAAGAACTACTAATTTATTATTTTGATAAGACCCCACTGCTTCCCTTTTTAAATATGTAAAATGAAAATGTTGTACATTATAAGCAAAAGCAGCACAGTCAAGTAAAAGGTCAAATGGTTGCAGTCTTTTCATGTCCTTAGAAACAAAACCAAAAATTGGGGATAAAATGATAGATGGAGAAAAAGAAAGTATTCAAGTTCTGGAGGAAAACTTACCAAAATAAAGTGGAAAAGTAGATAACTTAAGGGTTAATGAAAGACCCATGCCTTTGTCCTCTTACTTTCAAGATTTTTTTTATATTCCTCCCTGATTTAAGAGTTCTCCTTTCTACACTGACAGTAAGGTATTTCTCGCCAGCAGATTATAAGTCACTCTGGGCTATTATTCAAGTACAAAGTCCTGGCCTCTCTGCATTTAGACCAAATATAATATCCTTCATGCATACATTATCTGTCTTCCTATTATCTGGTATGATTTCTGAATTAAATTTCAGCGATGTAATATTGGCTTGAAGAGAGAATTTCTTTATAGGCTAGTCAAAGGTTAAAATACCAATCAAAATAACACTGCATATGCACCAAGACATTTTAATATTCCTAAACCCTGTGATTGTAAGGACATAATATTTTTTCCTGATTACCCCAAAGGCAACACATGCTTACAAGACAGCTATGAGAGAAACTTCGGAGTTCAGATTGTACATAATATCCTATTTAGCTGTGACACAAAAAGAAGATCCCAATATCAGAATAAAGCCGGGCTTAGAGCCATCAGCTCCTCATTTCAATGTAAATAGGATTGGCTATTAAGCATCTCTAAAACCTCATCCTTGAAAACGATGTCTGCTACTCAAAGTACCTTTTTGAGATTAATCCACTTCTTGAAGTAATCAGGGACTGGCAGACCCAAGTACTGGCATTGTCCTGGCAGCCTAAGAGAAAAAAGGAAAGAGTTTGATTCTATTACAGTACAGGCCTTTTTATTAAGCTCTTATGACAGTGGTTAGATTATGGAGATAAGTTTAAACCAAGCCACTATCCAAACAGCTAAAGATCCACTGAATGGGAAATTGGTAATACTGCTTCTTGATTTATAATCTTAACAGAAATAAACCTCACACTTCTCTGCAATAAACTATGTTGAGGACTTAAACACCAAGTCCTTCAACAACATTGAATGTTTATGTTATCATATATCTTCACAGGCAGACCTCCTCAAAAATTCCTATGTACTGTAACTATTTTTACAACAATTTAGACCTAGTTATGGGACTCTTACACAATGAGTAAAACGAACCTTAAAATTTAGCATTTCGTAAAGTTTTGTTGCCATCAGCTCAACAATGACTTATTAAAAATCATTAAAACATAGAACAATGGAAGTAATTTTTAGAACTTTAAATATAACATGTTTAAAACAGAGATGCAAGAAAGATTGCAGTTGTTGGAAATCTGGAGCAACCAAAACATGTTGATATAAATTTAAAATAGATATATATATAATATTTTATTTGTTACGGGGTTTTATAAAATGTGCAATAAATATAATTTTACTATGAAACTCAACAAATCTGAATTTCATTCTGTTTGGTAAAAGTTGAAGTAAATTTAGATTATAAACTTGCTGCTGTTGTTAGACAGTATACCAGCAATTGAATTCTGAATCAGTAATATCCGTGTATTCAGCAATTGAACTTTCCCTGTACTACATCAAGGAAATCAATATTTCTTAGAGAAGTTCAAGGCAGTCATCAAATAAGGAGTTCAAATGTTCTAAAATGCAGAACCAACTCATATTCACTGCGTAAACCCAGATATCAAATAACCATCTTAAATACTGTTTTGCTATGATAAATATATGATAGCAAATGAATTTTTGAGTTGTTTTTCTAACTGCATCAGTGCAGTATTTATGTTACCAAGTGATGTAGAACCAAAGGTATTTTAAACACATGGCATGTCTAGATTATTTGGTTTGAAAGACAAGATTGTCGAAACACACAAGCAGCCAACATATATATATATATGGAACAAATTCCCCCATTGTTAAAGTTCTTAGAGAACATTAAAATGAAACAATTTCTTCTACAATGAAAGCTATTAGCTCGTTGTCTCCTTACTTTTAAGATTTGCCAATAAAAATATATTTAGATCCAGATTTCTACAGACCATTTATTAAATGTGATCAATCTGTAATACTTGTAGTACCTCACCTCATTTGGTTATTCATGCTGCAACTGAATCTAAATTAAAACACTTCATTATATGAAATACGATGTTTTACAAGAAGCTGAAACTGAACCAAAGATGACGGACAAAATTCAGTGTGCTGAGAAATGAAAAACATGAATAATTGGCTAGTATTTTATGCTTGGACATCCAAATATTGTCAAGATAATGTGCTGAATGGGAAGTGATCTGGCCCATTTCAATTCTATGCTTGGATTAGGTATGGATTTATCTTGAGAGTGAGCTATGAATAGCGAATTCATTTAGAGGAAAAGATATTTTTTCCCCAGTCTCTATGTTCTATGTTCTATCTTGGTTACATGCACAAAATTGCTCTGTGCAAAGCAACTGATGACATCCAAAGCTGTAAAGAAGACTGCTTACTAATTGCTGATCAAATAAACTAGTACATTTTTTTAAAAAACATAAATTTCTATCAGCAATGCTGCATTTTTTAAAAAAACAGACTAGAGGCAAGAGTTAACCAATCATAAAATGGATGAATTATAAAGTTGATTTAAATTTAGCAAACAAAGATGACTAACCACTTTATACATTTTTTTGTATTGAAAACGATTGGTATTTCTCACTGTGTTATCCTATGCTAATGCTGCAGATGGACACCATGCATGTAAATATGCAAAGTGTAATACACTGTGTTTCCCTCCAAAAAAAAAATATGGACTGAAACTTGCACAGTTAATTAGATGGTTGCACAGTGGCGTCATGGTCAGCATGAAGCTTTACAGTAAGATCAGGGTTCAGTTCCTGCCATTGTCTGTAGGAGTATGTACATTCTCCCCACGACTGTGTGTGTTTCCTCCAGGTGCACCAGTTATCTCCCACATTCCAAAGATGCACAGTTGTAGGCATGCTATGTTCGCACTGAAAGCATGGCATGCTTGTGGACTGCTCCCAGCACATCATCAACACAAAAGACACATTTCATTCTTTCAATGCACATGACAAATAAAGCTAAACTAATCTAATTTGTTTGGAATAGTACAATTTTTGCAAAGTTTGAAGATGAGTATCACCTCCAAAACTACAAACAAAATGAACCAATGAAAGCATGATGGGACAGAGTCAATGTGGCTTTCTTTCCTGAAGTGTTTACATAGGATACTGTACTCAAGGGACGGCATATCAGAGAAAATGATACACGGACTCATTAGCAGCCCTTGAGGTGTTGATCATGAAGTTTCCCACAGGTAAAGAACTGCATTATGTACTTCTTGCAAACTGACGATAACGATGGCATCTGGCTGTCTTGAAGGACAATGGATAGTGGTGCTGGAGTGAACTCTCCAGGGCAGAAGCCTGGGCGGAAGATAGAGATATCCCAGGATGCCTAGTCATCAAGATCCACCTCCCGGTCTCACCAGTGTAGTTCAAAGAAAAGCGAAGCTATACATTTGATACCAGCTTGGTTGCAGGCGTTGTCAGAATGATGTCAATGACATCCAGCCACCTTAGGGGCTCCACTCCAGATTCTCTGTCTGGGTTTACTCCCATAGCCTTTGTCTCCCCCGAGGCAGTGGGGCTATTTACCCATCATCCCACTGCTTCATGAGCACCATACTGACTGAGGTCATAGAAAACCCATGTAAAGTACAAGCAAAGTTGCTGTGGTGCAAAAAGTCCTATAGCATGTAATTTTACTAATACAAAATACTGAGAGTAAATATCAAAGAATCAGATGTTCAAAATAAAGCTTCAGCATAATGTCACAATGATTCCTACTGTGCCATAAAAATCAATTTCAGGGCTTCTTAAATGCCATTTA
Organism: Hypanus sabinus; assembly: GCF_030144855.1. NCBI lineage: Eukaryota > Metazoa > Chordata > Chondrichthyes > Myliobatiformes > Dasyatidae > Hypanus > Hypanus sabinus. Next base: position 37,929,868 of record NC_082716.1, on the reverse strand, counting down.
ATTTGATTGTAGTGTAGAGTGACAAGACCGCAAAAAAAACGGCCGCTTTCTGTGTGCTACCTTACCATGTCCTTTGAACACCTTACCTTTTGGTTTGCCTTGCTCTACTCATGTTGCTTTGATAGCCTGGGTTAACTTAGAGGCAAAGGGACAAAAGATACCTCCCCTCCAACGACAAACAATTTGTCACATTACATCATTTCTGTAAGTTGCTTTCCTATAATCGAAGGGGCAAGAAGAATTCCAGGGATGATGATGAGGGGAAAGAGGAGGATAGTGGAAAGGAATTGTAGGAGCAAGGAACAAGGGACAGGACAGAGATAAAGGAAAGAGATAAAGGAAAGAGAGGGAGCTAAGGGATGATAAGGGAAGAAATTCAATGTAAGTGTGAAAGCCACCCACCTGCTCTGAAAGTAGCAAAAACTCATGGGAGATAAGAGAGAGATGGAAAGACACAGAGAAATGGTACACTGCGCTTTCTCTACCTTAAGCCTATTGACTGGGAGCCCAGCGCCATTTTTAACAACCAAGTGAAGAAGAGGAGCACTCATGGCAATCTCAGGAGTTGACTGAAACTCCTGGATAGCAGAGGGAGTTCGGCACTGTCAAAATTGTCACCCAAATAGGGATCTTTCATGCTGATAGTAAAGGTTCTAAGGCACCATTTGAAAAGTAACTCGGAGTTCTTCCTTGGCATCCTGGCTAATATTTATCCAGCAAACAACAACATAATGGTGAATGATCTACTTACTGTGGCATTGCTCCACAACAGTAATACTGCTCCATCACTATCCTCTTTTGAATACCTTTTGGGATTCTGTCACATTTCAAGTTTACTTAAAATTTCCAGTGTCTGGAGTTTTTTATTTTACACCCATTAAGGTTATTCAGTTATTAATTCATTTCTTTTTGTGAGATTTGTTGTTAGAAAAAAAAGCAGGCTCATTTGTTATATCACATATGTAACAAAACAAATACTTGGAGTATGTTGATGCCTTGAAAGGCATTATATTAATTCAATTTTAACTGGGAAAATTCAAGTACCACTGTCACTTCAACTTGCCCCCCCCCCCACTATCCCACCCACCTTCCCTAGCTCCAAGAATGAAATGCAATTTATCCAAAAACCCAACATTCAGATATTACAATACTGAGACAAGATTATTCTGTGATTAATATTCACCAGGGATGCAAATAGTAGCCATAATCCCATGTGCTCTACTTTATCCTATTTTATATTAACCACATATGTAACCTACCACAGAAATCATCTCCAGTTCACTGACCGACTACTGTAGTAGATTCCATTGCCTCATAACCCCCTTGAGTAAAAGATTTCTCATGTTCTTTGTTCCTGATCATTTATTCTCCAACATATCTCCTCCATCTCTCCTCCAACAATATATGCCATCCATTTTAATAAGCACAACATTAATACATATATTTCCAAGTGCTAATTAATAAATAAAACCCTGTACCCTGCTAAAAGTAAATGAAAGACAGTTTGCGAAAGGAAAGAGGTTGATGGTGTGTACCTGTATATTCAAAAAGTGCTTGACAAAGTAAGACCCTAGTGAGGTCTGTTAACATAATCTAAATGCCCAGAATTAAAATAAAAGTAATTATGGTTACATCAATTGCGACAGAACAAAAAGTGGCAAGGATGAGCTATCTACTAAACAGAAGAGGCTTACTTTAGTGCCCCTCACTGGATGACCTAAGCTACACTACTATATATACCACAAAGTGTGGTATTAAACTCAGAAAGATTATTACTTCTGAAGAGAGGCAGATATCAAGAAAAGATGAATAAAAGGACAAAGCAAACTGATAACTGGCAGAGGAAATTGGTGAAATTATTTGATCTAACGTGAATCTTTGAAGTTGCAGGATATTTATACAGTCCATTTTACTCCAGAATATCCCAAAGAATGTAACAATGCATGCATTGAATTACAGCAATTAGTCTGATACAGAAAATCTAGTTATCTATTTTTAAAGTAAGATTCCACAAACAGCAAAGCAATAGTGATCAGATCACTGATTTCAGTCAAAGTAGCTGAGAGATTAAGTTAAACAGAACAGTGCTCTTCTCTAAATTGACCAATGGGATTTTGTTTTGTATCTACCAAAAGAACAGATGGGCCTTGACACAGTATTTAATCTAGAATATTATGACAAAGCCAGAATACCATGGTCAGTTCTAGGCAGGTCACATTTATAAGAATGTCAAAGCCAAGGAGAGACTGTTGATGGGATTTATTACAATATCACAAGGAATGAAAGAACTCAGTTACTTACACAGACAAAAGAAGACAGAGGTGACGTTACTAGGGTTGTTTTTTTGGGTTTGAGATAGAAATGATGGAAGGCAGATTTTATAGTGGTGCTTAAAATCATGCAGACATTTGACAGAATAAAAAAGGACAAAATTGGTCACTACTGATTAAAGTTAATTAACACAACAGCCAACAGTTATGAAGAAAGAAATATGAAGGAATTTTAACAGGGAGTGCACTACCTAAAAATGAAACTGACATTGAATACAATAAAAGGAAATATATACATAGCAACTGGACAAGGTAAAAGATAATTAATTCTTTCACTGGCACAAGAACAATGGGCCGATTGGTCTCTTTCAGTGCTGCGCAGTGCTGTCAAAACACTCTGTAATTTCCTCTGCTCATCACTGTATGTTAATGTAATTCCTCAGACATTAACAGGCAATTATGACAGAATAAGCTTACAACAATTATTTCAACATTGTTAATTGTCCAGTATAATCACAATACATGAATCACAAGAGCATCCTTCCAGTACCATCCAACTACCCCAGAATTACATACTGTACAGCACATTGTAAAAAGTAACCTGAATTTGTATGTTGAAAAAAATTGCTTGGACACAATCTGGTAATTATTCTGAATTATTCTTTATCTGATACAAACATCTGTTAGCCTTCTGTCTTTATTAAAACTCTAGTGATCTTTTGTTATAGTACCAAACATACAGTATATTCTAATATAAATTTACTTTGTATACAGTAATTAATACTCATTATAACTCCTTGACCCATTCATTGCTGAAAATGCATTAGTATCTCCAGCATGTTCCTAAATTTTAGAGATACACTCACTTCCTTCTGGTAAGTACAATCTTTTAAATTCATTGTCTTTAACATCACATAACATGGCCAATATATCCTTTGATTTTGCAAAAGTGTTTTTGTCCTCAGCTATATCTAATCTTCTGTTCAATCCATATACAGTGCTCTTCAAAGTTCCTCTTCATTGTCATGTATCTGGATATGTAACCAAATACTATATATTCCATGATTTTAAAAATTAAAATTGTCCGTTCAAATAATTTGCATTTCTAACTCCTTTAAGAAAGAATTCCTGAATCACCCATATTCAATTTTCTGTTGTTGTGTCGCAGTAACTTTACAAGATAAGCAGCAGAAACATCACTTATGATTACTGCAAAATGTCCAATGGACCTCCAGTGCAAACTCTGAAGTTACATTGAACATAAAATTTAAATTACATGTTGTCTTAAACATAATATTTATTGGTTCACTGACAAGCTAGATGATTGCATTTACAATTTTTAGTTCAGTTAATGAGAAGAGATGTTTGTTTTCCCTCATGGTGGAGGAACAATGTTAACAAATGTTTCAAAGTTTTAAAGTCAACGAAAAAGTAGTGAGAAGGTGAATGAAGTTACCCACGCCGGTTCAGGAACCTGTTGGTTGCAGGGCAACAGCTGTTCCTGGATCTGGTGGTGCACGACCTGAGGCCTCCTGATCAACGGTAATAACAAGAAGAGAGTAGATCCTATCTGGGGACATTTCATGATAGATGCTGCTTTCTTGTGGCAGCATCCATACAAATGTATTCAATAGTGGGGAAGGCTTTGTCTGTAATGGATTAGGCTGTATCTTCTAATTTCTGTAGTCCTTTCCATTTCTGGGCTTTGGTGTTTTCATTCCAGGCTGTGATGCAGCCAGATACGATACTCTCCACTGTGCAGCATAGAAGGCTGTCAAAGTCTTTTTGTGACATCCTGAATTTATGCAAACTTCTAAGAAAGTAGAGGCACTGCCGTGCTTTCTTTGTGATGACACTTATGCAACGGTCCCAGGACAGATTCTCTGATAAAGGGTCTCGGGCTGAAATGTCGACTGTTTATACCCATCCTCAGATGCTGCCTGACTTTGTTGAGCTCCTCCACCACATTGTGTGTACTCCTCTGACATAAAGCTACTGATTCCTCTGGTCCCCTAAGGAGGACTGGCTCACGTACCTCTGCCTTCTTCCTTCTGTAGTTGATAATCAGCTCTTTCATTTAGCTGGCATTGAGTGAAGATGCTGTGGGACGCAACCAGATTTTCAATCTCCTTCCAATACGCTAATTCACTACCTTTGATATGGCCAACAGTGATGTTGTCAGCTAACTTAAATATGGCATTGGATCTGCATTAAACAATGTGATATTTAATTTATGCACTTTACTTTATGTGTAATTAATTTGTAGATTTTATTTTTACTTTCTTAAGTTATTTTGTGTTAACTGTGTATTACTGTGCTTTACATCCTGGTCCAGAGAAACATTGTCTTGTTTGACGGGATACATGTATATAGTTATATGACAACAAACTTAACTTGACTTGACAAACATAGGTATAAAGTGAGTGAAGCAGGAGGCTAAGCACACACCTTTGTGATGCACCTGTACTGACAGTGAGTGTGAAGGAGATATTGTTGCCAATAAACACTAACTGGGATCTGCCAGAGGAAATTGAGGATCCAGTTGCACAGGAGGTATCGAGGCCCAGGTCCTGAAGCTGATTAATGAGTTTTCAGGGGATGGAAGTGTTGGATGCTGATCTGTAGTCAATGAAAAGCATCCTGACGTATGCATCTTCATTGCCCAGCTGTTCCAGAACAGAGTGAAGAGCCAATGAAATAGCAGCAGCTGTTGACCTGTTATGATGGTAAGCAGACTGGAATGGATGCAGGTCACTCCACAGACAGGAGTTGATATGCTTCATGACCAACCTCTTGAAGCATTTAATCATAGTGGATATAAGTGCTATTGGATGATAATCATTGATGCAGGTTACCATGTTCTTCTTGGACATCAGTATGACTGAAGCCTGCTTGAAGTAGGTAGGTACCTTAGATTTCCAAAGCGAGAGATTGAAGATGTCTGTAAACACTTAGCCAATTGATTAGCGCAGGTCTTCATTCCCGGTACGCCATTGTGGATATAACTCAGAACGTCACAGAAAGCCTGCTTTCCACAAATCCTGTCATTACTTCTTGATGCCTCAGTAAAGTAGCTAGCATAATCAAAGGCCCCACCCACCCCGAACATTCTCCCCCTCCTCTCTCCCTTCAAGCAGAAGATACAAAAGCCTAAAAGCACATACCACCAAGCTCATGGACAGTTTTCACTCCATTGTTATAAGAGTATTGAATGGTTCCCTAGTACAATAAGATGGACTCTTGACCTCACAATCTATTGCATTATGATCTTTCACCTTACGATCTACCTGCACTGCAGTTTCTCTGTAACTACTGCACTTTATTTTGCATTCTGTTAATTTTTTACCTTGTATACCTCAATGCACTGTGCAATGAATTGATCTGTATATAGAAATAGTGCAATTACTCAAGTCAAGTGTGATGTTCTCCTAAGAGGTTGACTACTAGTGGATCCTCAGGGTGCTGTAGAGGCCAATTTGGGATCCACATATTTGGTCGCAGTAAGTGTTGGCTGTGGTCAGTGGTTGGGTCGTTTGGTTGCTCATTCTCTCCTTTTGCAGCTGCTGCTTATTCTCTACGGCACAAGGGAGATTGCTCTCATATAGCGCAACTTGCTCTTGGACAAATTTCCAACCCATTTGGTGCAAATGGTTTAGTATGCCCATTTTCAAGGTCGATATCATCAACTTTTATGAAGGGCTGAATAAATGGATGGTTGGGTGGTGGCTGATATATTCAGTAAAATGTTTTCTCAGTTCTTAAATGTAGTGTTGAATTTCTTCAGGCTGATTTGGATGTTATCTTTGAAACATTTCCTTTGCCCACCAGGAGCTCACTGACCTTCCTTCAACTGGGAGTAAAGGATTTGTTGTGCAGACATAAGTTAAGCATCCTGATGACATGACCTATCCATTAGAGTTGGTGTTGCTTTATCATGGTGAAAATACTGTTCATGTTGAACAGTATGCTGTATGCTGATGTTAGTGTGTCTGTCCTTCCAGCTGATCCTCAAAATCTTTCATACAGACCTTTAGCGGTATTGTTCCAGGGCTTTCTGCTGCCTACCATAGGTGGTCCATGATTCAGCTCTTTGGAGTAATAATAGGAAGGACAACTGTTCTATAGACTAAAAGTTTTGTTTACACCTGAAGGTCACAGTCTTCAAAGACTCTTTTCCTTAATCTTGCATAGACTCCACTAACACTATTCAGGCAGTGGCTGATCTCTAAGTTGATGTTGGCTTTTTAGGAGAGAATTCTGCCAAGGTAGGGAAAGTGGTCTACATTTTCAAGGGCAATATTGTCAATTTTTACGGAAGGCTGAATAAGTGGCTGGTTGGGCAGTGGCTGATATAAGACATGTATCTTTTTTTTTATATTCAGAACAAGACCCAGGGCTCTATATGCCTTGACAAAGGCTTTCAGAATACATTGGATGTCTTCTCCTGAGTGTGCTGCAATGGCATTGTCATCTGCATACTGAAGCTCTATGATAGTGGTGCTTCTTGGCCTTGAAACAGTTGGGGTTGAAAGGCCTGCTGTCCATTCCATACATGCTGGGATTCCCTGTATGCAGGTCTTGGCCAATGGGGTGAAGGATGACAGCAATAAAGATGGAAAATAGGTGAGTGCAATGATGCAACTCTTTGTGACTCCTGTCTTCACAGAGAAGCATTCCGATTCTGCGCCACTATTGCTGAATACTGTGGCTGACATGCCATCATGCAGTAGTCTCAGTATCCATACATGCTTGTCAGGATATTCATGCCTTGACCAGAGAGCTGGGTTGTCTACTGTATCAAATCCTTTTGTCAAATTTATGAAAGCCGAGTACAAGGGTTGCTTTCGTTCCTGACAGTTTTTCCTGAAATTGGTGTGCAAGACAACCTTTCCACTATAAGTTGGTGCATGTGACAATAATAAACCAATTGCAGTCCTAATCACCTCCCTCTCTTAGTTGCCTCTCCACTTACATTTCCCCTCAATCACTCACTGTCTCAGCTTGCAATCAGCACCGCTGTTCTTATCTCCTTCAACTTCATTCAGCACTCCCTACTCACCTCCCCTTCAGCCCACAAGATTAGGCAGACCAGAAAAGTGATTGACTGCAATTGTGGCTACAAGAGAGCAGGACATGGATGTCACCTCATATAGCCACTTGCTCACCGAGTTGCCTTTAACCAGGAGGCTATCTACTAAACTATTCCACGAGGTTGCAAAAAATCTCAAACAGTCTAGTTTATTGGTGCAAATTAGTTAGCCAAAGAATAGTTCAATATAATTACTGAGCACATTCAAATCACCAGATAAGATGAGGAGAAAGGGTGAGAAGTGGAGTTCGGACAGATGCTTCTAAAAGTGGGCAAGTTATTGATTTGGCAGCTGGCCAACTAGTCAGAGCATCAACGTGAAACAGATATACAGCTTCCTAACTGCAGATGCTGGAACTCTAAAACAAAAGCAGAAAATGCTAGGCAAATTGATCTGCTAAGAACTTCAACCATTTTAAATTTATGTTCAGCTCCTGAATAGCCTGGGTCTTTATTGCTTATTGTCATACAGTGCAGTGTAGGCCCTTCCAGCCCTTCACACCACGCTGCCCAGCATTCCCCCAATTTAATCCTATTCTAATCACTGGACAACTTAAAATGACCAATTAACCTACTAACCAGTAAGTTGTTGGGCTGTGGGAGGACCCAGAGCATTCAGAGGAAACCCACACAGTTATGGGGAGAACCTACAAACTCCTTACAGGCAGCAGCGGGAATTGAACCTGGGTCACCCGTACTGTAGATGGCTGTGCTAACCACTACGCTACTGTTTTACAGCCTTGGGTTGAATTGGATAAATGGATTTGAGCTTTTGCCACTTAACTCACTATGAACAAAAGAAGCTTCAAAAATACAGTACACGTGAAACGTCAACATGAAGTCAGAAAAGGAATGGCCCATATTTAAACCTAGCAAATCGCTATTGACTCAGGCTCCACCAATTGCAATTAGGGACAGGTCCCTTAGCTAACAAGTTGCATGAAGCAGTCATAATGACCAGCTTTCCAAGTCAATAAAGATTAGATCTAATTGTCAGTGAATGTCAGTCACAAACCCACTTTGTATTGCATTCTGCCGCTGCATCAACATTTAATTCCACAACACAAAAATCAGGCCAATGTCTGTGCCAACTTTTTTGCCCACATACACTAATCTCACTTGTCCACAAGTCAATATCTATCTGAGCATTGCCTATTCAAGTGCCTGTTGAAATACTTGTTAAACCTACTGGTTTGGATAAAATTCCATCATCTCCTCTGGCAGTGAAATCCAGAGAACAACTATTCTTTGTACAAAAAAAAACTATCCCCTCAAATCTCTTTTAAAAATCTCCTTCTTAGTCCTCTTGTTTTAGATATGCTACAATGGGGAAAAATTCAGACTATCTAATCAGACCGTTTTTTTTGTAATGTTATATAGCTCTATCACGTCACCTCACAAAATCGGAATCAGCATATGTCATGAAATTGGTAGTCTTAGTGGCAGCAGTACAATGAAATACATAGTAATAGAGAAAAAAAACATGAATTACCGTAAGTATATATATTAAACAATTAAATTAAATAACTAATGAAAAAATTTAAAAAATTAAAAAGCAGTGAGGCAGTGTTCAGGGGTTCAATGTCCATTCAAAACTCAGATGGCAGATGAGAAGAAGCTGTCCCTGAATCGTTGAGTGTGTGCCTTCAGCCTCCTGTACCTTCTCGCTGATAGTAGAACTGAAAGCAGAATATGTCCTGGGTGATAGGAATCCTTAACGATAGATGCTTCCCTTTTGAGGAATCACTCCTTGAAGATGTTCTAGACTCTAGGGAGGCTAGTGCCTATGATGAAGTGAAGTTTACAACTCTGTCATTTATTTTGATCCTCAGAGATACTGACACCCAGGAACTTGGAATTGCTCACTCTTTCAAATTCTGATCCCTGTGTTAGGACTGGTGTGAGTTCCCTCATCTTATCCTTTTTGAAGTTCATCATCAGTTCTTTGGTCTTACTGACGTTGAGTGCAAGGATGTTGCTGCAGCACCACTCAACTAGCTGATATGTCTCACTCCGGTATGCCCTCTCATCACCATCTGAAATTCTGCCAACAATAATTGTGTTGTCAGCAAATTTATAAATGGCATTTGAGCTGTGCTTAGCCATACAGTCATGGGTATAGGAAGAGTAGAGCAATGGGCTAAGGTCACATCCCTGAGGTGCACCAATGTTGATTGTCGGTGAGGTTGAGATGTTATTTCCGATCCGCGTAGACTGTGGTCTTCTGGTGAGGAAGCCAAGCCTCCATTGCCTCCAATTCCCCAGGCAAAACAAGACCAACCTATCCAATTTTTCCCCATAAATGAAGTCCTGCAATTCTCACAACATCCTGATCCTCTGATTTTTTACAACACAATCACATCCTTCCTATAGTGTAGCGACCAAAAATTCACACGATACTCCAAGTGTGGTCTAATCTGTGTTTTGTTAATTTACGACATAACATTCCAACTTTTATACTCTATTCACCAACCTACCTACCCTTCCAAGGAAATATGAAACACAAAGTCTCCCCGTTCATCACCATTCTCCACCATTTACTGTCTAAACTCTACCCATCTAACTTCCCAAAATGTATTACCTTACATTTGTAAGAAGTAAATTCCATTGCCAATGCTCTACTCCACTCTTCTATATTCCTGCTCTAGTTTTAGATAATCTTCCATGCTGTACACAATGTCCCCAATTTCTGTATCTTCTGCAAACTTACTAACCACACATCCTATATTCATGCCCATGTTGTTAACACACATCATGAACAACAAGGGCCCTAGCGCCAATATCTGCAGTACACTAATAGTCACAGACTTCCAGTAAGGAAAACACCCTTATTTTGTTGGAGGAGGTAGAGATCTAATGATCTAATCAACCATCTCACCTTCCATCCTTCTGGATGAGTTCACAATACATGGACCTTGTCAAATCCTCACTAAACTCCACTTAAGCATTCACTGCCCTACCTTCATCAATCTCCTCAAAACAAAACTTCACCAATTTAGTGAGGTGGGATTTCCCCTACATTGAGCCATGATTATCTCTAATTAGCCTCTGCCTTTCCAAATATACACAAATCCTAACCACCAGAATTTTCTCCACTGAGAGGAGACTCACCAATTTCTTGCTACATTGCTTATTACTTCTACCCTTCCTAAATACAGGAACAACTTTAGTTATCCTCCAGTCTTCTGTGACTAATGAAAATGCAAAAACCCCTATCAAGGCCACAGTTATTGCTTCCCTACATATGTAATTTAATGTCAAAGAATAATGTTTATATCAAATTGCTAATTGTGTGTGTATAAAAGCATATAAAATACAGTGTATTCCAGTTAACTGGGACACATCAGGATCAGTACATTTTGGCCCAGTTAACTACAGTTTAACTGAGTAACAAGTTACGTATTTAAATGAAATACAGACAAAGTAGAACACTACCAAAATTACTACAATACTATACAATTGTATATTGGCTCCTAATAGTAATGGACGGAGGAATTAATTCAATGTACACGGCCGTGTTCTTTTGAATGAGTCTCCTGTTCTAATTAAACAGCATAATGTCCCAAATAAATGAAGGGTATCCTTGCTATTTTCTCAATTTGTTTTTAAGAGTTGTTCCAAATAAGTGGCTGTCCTAATTAACCAAAGGCCCAATAAACCAGAATCCACTGTACAATACATGTGAATAAATAGTTCTGTTTTCATGCTTGATAATTTACTAGGCTTTGAGCTTCTAAAGCTTTGCCTTGACAGAACACACGCACGCAAGGTGTTTCTCTAAAATTACAGTCATAAACCACTGACGTAACTACTTTATAACTGAAACTTAATCATAATGATAGGACAACACGACAATGCTGCAGATTTAAGTAAAATGTTTGATTTATTAAACTGAGTTTTATAACTTCTGGACCATTTCTCCGAGAAGGAACCTTCAAGTAATGCTGTCTTTTTACCAGTAAGGAAAGATCATCTAATTTTCAATCAAAATCTGTTTCATGATCATCCAGCAAAAGCTGTAAACGTGACATCTGAACTAGGACTCAACCAGTAATCCAGATGAAAACATGAAAACTGTTCCTTTGTTGGCAAAATTATTCCAGTCACAGTTTGTCAATGAACTGAAACTTTGTGCTTCTGACCATTTGCTTACCCTAATCCTATATGTCACATCCATTAAGACCCTTTAATTTATTAGAATGTGGCATGCAAAAATAGCCCAAATTAATTTCCATAATCCCTTATAATGGGATAAAATAACTGAGATTCCAGTTGTTGTTGCTTTCATTTTTCCATTCTATCTCTTCTAACTTTTGTCTTTGACCTTGCACAGTTCCAGCTAATCTTAACACATATGCAAGGCACAGCACATCATCTTCCAAGCCAACATATTTCAAGATGAGCAGTATATTCTACAGATAATCAGTCATTTCAGCAGCTAATCAGTATTGCACAATTCTAGCATTCACTGTTCCTCTCACCCCTAACTCCTCTCTCTCTCTTCTGCAGCCATTTTCACGTTATACTTCCAGAAGACACAACTTTTGTTCTTCAATAGCCTTTCCCAATTCCTTTCAATAGAACGTACCATCACATCATCTCCTCCCTCACCACCATTCAGGGCCCCAACCATCCTTAAAGCTGAGGCAAAACTTCACTATGAGTCTATTGGAGTTACCTATTGTATCTGATGCTTCCGGTGCAGCCTCCTCTACATCAGTAAGACCTGATATTATATATATACACACACACACACACACACACAAAGGGTCTCGGCCAAAACGTCGACAGTGCTTCATCCTATAGACGCTGCCTGGCCTGCTGTGTCCACCAGCATTTTGTGTGTGTTGTTGTTTGAATTTCCAGCATCTGCAGATTTCCTCGTGTTTGCTCTTTAAATTCACTACTGCGAAGCCTCTGCCAGTGATGCCTACACTGAAGAAGTGTAAATCTTCTCTTAGATTGGAGGTCAATGAAACCCTCTCTGGATGCTCCCCATTTATAATTCCTTTGGTGGAAGGGTCTCGGCCTGAAATGTCGACAGTGCTTCTTCCTATAGATGCTGCCTGGCCTGCTGTGTTCCACCAGCAATTTGTATGTGTCGTTTGAATATTGTGATCAGTTTTTGAGCTCCTCATCTCAAAAAAGATGTGCTGGCATTGGAGAAGGTCCAGAGGCAGTCACAAGGATAATTCCAGGAATTAAAGGGTTATCATACGAGGAACATTTGATGGCTCTGGGTTTGTACTCACTGGAATTTAGAAGGATGAGGGGGGATCTCATTGAAACCTTTTAAATGTTGAAAGGCCTAGACAGAGTAAATGTAGAAATAATCTTTCCCAAGGTGGAAGCATCTAGGACAAGAGGGCACAGCCTCAGGACAGAGGGGCATACATTTAAAACAGAAATGTGGAGAAATTTCTTTAGCCAGAGGGTGATGAATTTCTGGAATTTGTTACCACAGGCAGCTGTGTAGGCCAGGTTGTTCAGTGTATTTAAGACAGAGGTTGATAGGTTCTTGATTGAACAAGCATCAAAGGTTACAGGGAGAAGGCCGAGGAATGAAGTTGAGGAGGGGGATAAAATGATCAGCCATGAATGGTGGAGCAGATGCTATGTCTTCTGCTCCTATGTCTTATGGTCTCAATTTACCTATCACCACAATAGGTCTACAGTGGACACAATCTCATTAGCTCTTCACGCAGCCTTGGATCACCTGGACAATAGAAATACCTATGTCAGGATGCTGTTTATTGACTATAACTCAGCATTTAACACATTTATTCCTCTAGTTCTGATCAAAAAGCTCCAGACCCTAGGCCTCTGTACCTCCATCTGCAACTGGATCCTTGACTTCCTAACCGGTAGACCAGAATCTGCGAGGATCATAAACAACATCTCCACCTTGTTGACAAACAACTCTGGTACACCTCAGGGATGTGTGCTTAGCCCACTACTCTACTCATTCTACACCCATGACTGTGTGGCGAGGCATAGCTCAAATGCCATCTATAAATTTGCTGACGATGCAACCACTTTTGGCAGAATTCCAGACAGTGACAAGTACAGTAGTGAAATACGCCAGCTAATTGAGTGGTGTCATAGCAACAGCCTTGCATTCAATGTCAGCAAGACCAAAGAACTGATTGTATACTTCAGAAAGGATCAGCTGAGAGAACACATACCAGTCCGCATAAAGGGATCAGAAGTGGAAAGAGTGATTTATTTCAAATCCTCGGTGTCAATATCTCTGACGATCTAACCTGGACCCAATATATTAAGGCAGTTACAAAAAAGACACAACAGCAGCTACATTCCATTAGGAGTTTGAGAAGTATTGGTATGCCTCCAAACACACTCGAAAATTTCTCCAGATGTACTGTGGACATCTGTACTGGCTGTATCACTGTCTGGTATGGGGTTGGGAGAGAGCTACTGCACAGGATTGAAGTACGCTGCAGCAAGTTGTAAATTTAGTCAGCTCCATCTTTGATGGCACTGGCCTCTGTGATATCCAGGACATTTTCAAGAAGTGATGCCTCAGAAAGGCAGTGTCCATCATTAAAGATCCCCCATCACCCAGGTCATACCTTGTTCTCATTGCTACCATCAGAAAGGAAGCATGAAGGCACCCACTCAACGATTCAGGAACAGTTTCTTCCCCTCTGCCATCCAATTTCTGAATGGACATTGAACCCATCAACACTACCTCACTATTGTTTTTATATTTTTATTTTTCCATTACTTATTTAATTCAACTTACTTAAAACGTATATATACTTAATGTAATTCACAGGTTTTTCTCTATTATCAATTGCATTGTGCTGCTGCTGCAAAGTCAACAAATTTCACAACATACTAGTGATATTAAGCTCAATTCTGATTCTGTCCTCTGCTGTTAGTTTTTTTCTACTTTTACTTTTCAGTCCTTTACCTCTCACATCTATTCCCTCTGAGCTTCTTATTTCATTCCCCCTCCCACACCCACCTTCCCGCTCACCTCATCTCACCTAACACCTGCCAGCTTGAACCCCTTCTCTGCCTCCCTCATTATTTTACTGGCTTCTGCCCCTTTGCTTTCCAGTGCTGATGAAGGGTTTTCAGCCCAAGATGTTTAGTGTTTATTCTCCTGCATAGATGCTGCCTGACCTGCTAAGTCCTTCCAGCATTTTGTATGCTTTACTTAAGATTTCCAGCATCTACATAATCTCTTGCATTTAGTATTTGTCATTTGGTCTTGCTGCTCCCCAATCCGTCATAACCCTTCACCTTCATTCTCTCCATTCCTCCCCAGCACATCTTTCATCGTACCTTGTACTTTCCAGGTTTGATCAAGAATCACCGATCTAAAATGTTAAATTGGTTTACCTCCAGGGATACCACCTGATTCACTGAGTATTTACAACATGTTATGAAGAAAAGTATAGCCATGTTACCATTACGGCTTGTTTTGTTGTTTGGCAAATTGCTTCAGAATTCAGCACATTTCAAGTTTGCCATATTCTAAATAGGAGCACCAATGTATAAACTAAGATCTCAAATACATTAAAAAAGATTCCATTTCTTCTCTAGCTACTTTAAACTCACCTAAGTTTCAAAGCAACATTAAATACTTTGAGTTACAGAAAATCACAACTTACAAGGGAAACTATTCCAATAAAAATGCCAACATGATCAATAACGAAAGTAAAAGTGAAATAATCCAAAAATGCAAATATCTCTTGATGATAACTTTGAGGATAAAAAGGAGCAATTAATATCTACAGATGGGTACTGTCTTTTTATGTTGCAGTGTGCTTGTCTGCACAGCACTACTTCACAGTGTAGCCCCTAAAGCTCTTCATTTAATGCTATTCAGATATTGCAATTTTGGTAATTTTTGAAGACATTTAATGTGCCATCCATTGGCAATAATGAGGGTGATTTTCTGCTATTTTGTCATTGCTCATGGAAACTGGACAGAAGCTGCCAAATATATTTTCATTAGAGCTATCAAGCCAAGAGTAAGGGTGAAGGGGGTGTGGGGGTAGGATTTTGTCTGAGACTGCATTATTACATGACTTTTGAGTCTTACTGATCTGAAATTAAAGTTTTAACACTCCTTGTTTTATCTGCATTATTTAAATAAGCAGATTATTGCTGACCTCTTTTAATGCTACAGCACCGATTTTCTCCATTTGTATTTATTAATATATGATTGATATTCAGTTGATAAAATATTTGTTACCCCTTTGCTCTTGTCTGAATTTCTACCATTATTTTCATACATTCCAAAGCCAGCCTACTTTCTGTGGAGATGACAATGAAAAAAACAAAGATTTCAAATTTACATATTCTCACTTCTTTACTTTTTTGGTTTACTTAATGATTGGAAAGAGGAAATTTATCAATTTTCTTCTGAAAGTTTTTCATATACAATTAGCAAATACTCACATTTTGTAAAATATTTTTAGTTATCCATTTAACTGTAGGAATATCACAACCATATTTGATCTGACTCATTTAATCTAGAGATATTCCATCTACAAAATAATTTATAAGCTGTTATTTGTTTATAAGACACATTTGATGGTTTCTAATTATCCCAACATGTAAATTTACAATGCTGCAAAACTAAAATGCTGTATTTGCTGTATATCTATAATATCCAGCTGAGAAGTGGCAGGTGGAGTTCAATCCAGAGAGTGGGAGGTGCTTCATTTTGGTAGGTCAAAATGATGGCAGAATTAAGTATTAATGCTAAGACTCTTGGCCATGTTGAAGATCAGTGGGATCTTGGGGTCTGAGTCCATAGGATACTCAAAACTGCTGCGCAGGTTGACTCTGTGGCTAAGAAGGCATATGGTGCACTGGCCTGCAGGGATGACTTACAGCGGATTGAAAAGCTTGAGTTAGACATTAAGAGTGAGGATGTGCTGGAGCTTTTGGAAAGCAACAAGTTGGATAAGTCTCTGGGACCGGATGAGATGTTCCCTAGGCTACTGTGGCAGGCGAGGGAGGAGACTGCTGAGCCTCCGGCAATGACTTTTGCATCACAATTGTGACGGGAGAGGTTCCAGAGGATTGGAGAGTTGCAGATGTTGTATCCTTATCCAAGAAAGGGAGTACAGATAGCCCAGAAAATTATAGACCAGTGAGTGTTACTTCAGTGGTTGGTAAATTGATGGAGAAGATCCTGAGAGGCAGGATTTATGAACATTGGGAGAGGCATAATATGATTAGGAATAGTCAGAATGGCTTTATCAAAGGCAGTTCGTGCCTTATGAACCTGACTGAATTTTTTGAGGATGTGACTAAACCCGTTGATGAAGATAGAGCAGTAGATGTAGTGTATATGGATTTCAGGCAAGGCATTTGATAAGGTACCCCATGCAAGACTTATTGAGAAAGTAAGGAGGCATGGGATCCAAGGGGTCCTTGCTTTGTGGATCCAGAATTGGCTTGCTCACAGAAGGCAAAGAGTGGTTGTAGACAGGTCATATTCTGCATGGAGGTTAGTAACCAGTGGTGTGCCTCAGGGATCTGTTCTGGGACCCCCTTCTGTTTGTGACTTTAATAAATGACCTGGATAAGAAAATGGAGGGATGGTTTAGTAAATCTGCTGATGATATAAAGGTTGGAAGTGTTGTGGATAGTGTGGAGGGCTGTCAGAGGTTACAGCGGGACACCAATAGGAAGCAAAACTGGGCTGAGCACTGGCAGATGGAGTACAATGCAGGTAAGTATGATGTGGTTCATTTTGGTAGGTCAAATGGTAAGACTCTTGGCACTGTGGAGGATCAGAGGGGATCTTGGGGTCCAAGTAAAAGAGAGGGCTATAGATAACCCTAGGTAATTTCTAAAGTAAGTACACGTTCAGCACAGCATTGTGGGCTAAAGGGCCTGTATTGTGCCGTAGGTTTTCTATGTTTCTATGTTTCTATCTGAAACATAACAGAAAATGTTAGAAATGCTCATGAAATCTAACAATATCTTCAAGGAAAGAAATATTTCAGATTAATGACATTTCACCTAAAACATTAACATTATGTGGATCTCGGAAAGAACGGTCAGTTTCCAAAGAGTTTCACCCAAGTCATGCTTCAAATATCTGAATGGCTATTGTACAAAATTTAATCCTAATCCCACAATGAAGTATTACTTGGGTTACTGACACAGGTCGATCTTCAAAGTAAGTTAAAAATTTCAATCACTGAGTTCAGAAGGTGGTAAACAGAGAAGTAGTTTATCAAGGAGAAGCTAATCCATATCTGTGGATAATATTGCAGAATGACAACATGTTGACAATGAGAAAAAATAATCTTGCTGCTTGTCAAAAGCTACAAGATTTGATGCTTTGGTATACACCAAGCCAATTTATCTTAGCAAATGGCATTTAGCATACTACAATTGATCTCTGTGCCTCAGACAGAGAAAAGCCACGCAGGTTTCCCAAAATAAATTATAAATCAATTCTATTTACCTTATCAAAGGAACAACACTCAATGTGAGAACTGAAACACATGTATCTAATTGACTGGAAGAGCAGGCTCAAGGGGCTAAATGAGCAACTCCTGTTCCTTTGATGTATTGTGGTGTGCACACTTCCTTTTCTCCCCAATCACATTACACATATGCTGAAACTCAGGCTGGTTTGAAATGCAACTTCCCAAAATTTGACCTTACAGCAAGTTAGGTCTCCAAGACAGTTCAAATTCACATCAAATACCAACAATGTACTCAGGGTGATTGTACAGATGTCTAATGTGAAGCTAGTTTTACCTCAAGAAGGTAAAAGCCTTCTTTTGGCCTGTCAAATTTTAGGAAGTTTTAATCAGTCCATATTGATCCAAACGAGCCTTTGGCTGAAAGTATACCAGTTGTTACCACAGAGGTCAATAGTGAGCCTTCAAACAAGGTTAACGTCCATACAACTTGTCACCTTGTGCCATTCTGGTTCATACTGATGTCTGAAACAAAAGATATGACCCTCTTTTTCAATCTTACATGGAAGAATAATAGGAATATAGCAGCTAGATATTGCCAGCACATTCAAATAACCATTATTTTACAAAATGCATAAATTATGGCCCAAATAACATTCCAGTGGAATGTTTGCTATCACCTGAAGAAAGATTATATATAGTAAGGCCAGGATGGTGAAACTGTGTTTATTTTTCTGTTCAACCATTAGGTTTGCAGTAGATTTCCTGGCTACTAGGAGGGAAAAGGCATTATTCATTTTGATTGGAACAAGCAGACTATCAAAAAAACCTGAAGCAGAAAAAAATATCTAGAATAAATCAACAAAATGTAACATATCCAACCGCACTCCTCTACACTGTAAACATTTCCAATTCATCTGTCTGTCACTTGCATCTAATGTTTGTGTATGCAATTGTTCCTTAAGGTCATTCTCTGTGTGATGACTGAGTGCAGATTTTGTTGTGAAGCACTTATACATTTCTAAACAGTGGAGCATTTTTTTTTTGCCATTTCATCTGCAGTGTAACAAGTGTGTGAGCAGCACATCATTGCTAAATGTCAGTGCCCATGAAATGGAATTTTGGCATTAAGGACTCTGAAAATAGAAAATTTGACTCCATGGCAGCTGTCATCATGTGCTAATGAAATCTGGCATCAGGCTCTTTATTTTGAAAGGAGACATTGGTTTGAGCATTTAATGTCGTTTCTAAAGGCACTCTCTCAAAAGCATGTTACTCTGGTTACTAAAGGTGAAAACTGGTTGGACTCCAGTGGTTATAAAGTTGAAATCTCCAGCACACTGGACAAGTGATTCCATTAAAATCCAAGTGTGTGACAGTTAACCAAATGACCCAGGGGTCACATAGACAACTTCCAGGCCTCAATAAATATTGTATGAGGCTGTCAACGGTACAGTCACCTCAGAGCTTCTGGGCACAGTTAGCTGTTACATGTGGTAACTTTTATTTACAGAACTGAAATATAGGAAATTAAGTTTGTGCAATGTAAAGAATGAAATCTCACATTTACTCTCAGAAATATTACTGTTTGACTGAAATGGTTATTAAGATCTAAACATTAACAGAAGCAAACATAATTTGCTTTTTTTTCACTCAGTTTGCTGTAAGAATGCAAGAAAGATATGTTTAACTACAGCAAAACGAAGTGCCACTACCAATAATGTTGGGTCAAAGACGGAGTTGGCACAGAGGAAAATAAGTTTTAATGCTAAATAGAACACAGAAGTCTTCAAAACATACTTGAAAGATTCCCTGCCAACAACAGTATTTATCCCATCTGTGTCTGTGAGTGAAACACAAACCTAATTACATTTTTGCCTTAGAGGGTTTCAGCCCAATCCACTCATAACAGAAGACCTGATACAGCCCAGGGGAATATTAGGAGGGTATTAAGTTAGAAATGATTGTCAGTAGACTGATAGTCAAAGTTTTTTTCAGAAAAGTAACCGAAGAAAGTGAATTACTAGTTTTAGTTGAAGTTTAATCCGTGACAGAAAATCATTGATCCTCATATATTCATCCTCACATGCTTGACCTCCCTATTGGTTTGAATCTGTCACATGTTGACAGTTTAGTCACCTTCTTCTGACTGAAGACAAATGTTCCATCATCATTTCTCTATTCCCCGCTCTCCATTACATAAGTAGTGTCAATTTTGTTTTGGTCATAATTAAGTCTTGAATTAAATGGTTATTCTGTCCCATTTCAGTTTCCTATCAATATAAATATCGCATCATAGTTGAATATATCACATTATTCTTGAATTTTTTGTTTTAGAAGATATTATTTCATAAGACCTATTTTCCTAAGCTTCATTAAACAAATTCAATTTACAGTGTCAATGTTTACCAGGTTGTTAATTGAGTACAATAACACTAAAGTTAGTAAGCCTATTTGGACTTGTTAGACTTTGGGTCTGAAGTGACACACCTGTCAAGTCAAGTGAAGTGAAGTCAAGTCAAGTCACATTTATTGTCATTTCGACCATAACTGCTGGCACAGTACATAGTAAAAATGAGACAATGTTTTTCAGGACCATGGTGTTACATGACACAGTACAAAAACTAGACTGACCTACGTAAAAAAAAAACAACAGAGAAAGCTACACTAGACTACAGATCTACCCAGGACTGCATAAAGTGCACAAAAAACAGTGCAGGCATTACAATAAATAATAAACAGGACAATAGGGCAAGGTATCAGTCTAAGCTTTGGGTATTGAGGAGTCTGATAGCTTGGGGGAAGAAATTGTTACATAGTCTGGTTGTGAGAGCCCGAATGCTTCAGAGCCTTTTCCCAGACGGCAGGAGGGAGAAGAGATTGTATGGGGGTGTACGGGATCCTTCATAATGCTGTTTCCTTTGCAGATGCAGTGTGTAGTGTAAATGACCATGATGGTGGGAAGAAAGACCATGATGATCTTCTCAGCTGACCTCACTATCTGCTGCAGGGTCTTGCAATCCGTGATGGTGCAATTTCCGAACTAGGCAGTGATGCAGCTGCTCAGGATGCTCTCAATACAACCCCTGTAGAACGTGATGAGGATGGGGGGGATGGTGGGAGATGGACTTTCCTCAGCCTTCGCAGAAAGTAGAGATGCTGCTGGGCTTTCTTTGCTATAGAGCTGGTGTTGAGGGATCAGGTGAGATTCTCCGTCAGGTGAACACCAAGGAATTTGGTGCTCTTTACG
This sequence comes from Hypanus sabinus, assembly GCF_030144855.1. NCBI lineage: Eukaryota > Metazoa > Chordata > Chondrichthyes > Myliobatiformes > Dasyatidae > Hypanus > Hypanus sabinus. The sequence goes on along the minus strand of NC_082716.1, from coordinate 37,908,835 downwards.
ATCTCTACCGAGGAGCCGTCGATGTTCAGCAGGGAGTGGTCGCTCTGTGCCCTCCTGAAATCAACAACCATCTCTTTTGTTTTGTTCAAATTAAGAGACAGGTTGTTGGCTCTGCACCAGTCCGTTAGCCGCTGCACCTCCTCTCTGTAAGCTGACTCGTCGTTCTTGCCGACGAGACCCACCACGGTCGTGTCATCGGCGAACTTGATGATATGGTTCAAGCTGTGTGTTGCAGCACAGTAATGGGTCTGCAGAGTGAACAACAGTGGACTGAGTACACAGACCTGGGGAGCCCCCGTGCTCAATGTCAATGTACCAATGAACATGACAATAAAAGCAGAACAGATCTCATGTAATCTGTGTGATTAACTCATCTCTTGATCAGTCAAAGCTATTACACAATTTGCAATGTCCAAGTTAGAGGTATCATAAAATTCTAGTTAAAATACCCTGAAGCTCAACATAATAAAGGGCCAAGCAGTTAACAATGTCATTCTTGGACTTGAACTAAACAGTGGTCCTCACAGTGATTACTTTATGTACCACCGATCATGTAAAATTCATAATAGCAATTCACAAAATCTTCTACAATAATGTATCACAGCCCTGTATCCAATATCACCAAGAAGAACAAGAGCAAAATGTCAATTCCAATATCACATTATTTTTACCATGTTCTTCTCTCCTCCAAATTTTGAGAATTAACTTTTTGGAATACTATTACAATTACTATAGTTGTTTCTGAATAAGGTCAATTAACAACTTGTAATGTTGAGAGCATTGTTTAGAGATTTTAAGCCCAACACAACTCCCTAAATGTTACCAGAGTAAAAGCTCAAACACCAGCACATTAAAAGGAGATGAAAACGGAAAATTGTTTTTCAAGCATTCACTAAAATTATGGTGTTTCTTTTCATTCAATGTGAAGGCATGATCAAGCTTAGTCAGAGATTTAAAAAAGTCATTTCATCTAGCTATGACACTTCCCTATATGATGAAATTGGAGACTAACCAACCCATACTATTGTGTACCGTTTCATACTTCAAGCAGCTGAAAGATTAATCTTTAGAGCCAGTTTGCAATTAGATGTCAACACACAGAAAATGCTGGTGGAACAGTGCTTCTCCTTCTAGATGCTGCCTAGCCTGCTGTGTTCCACCAGCATTTTGTGTGTGCTGTTGTTTGAATTTCCAGCATCTGCAGATTTCCTCGTGTTTACTCTTGCAATTAGATGTTCTTGATTTCAGTACGATTCATATAGGTACCAGATAATACATAGGTACTTAAAAATAATAAAACAAAAAGAGAAAAGTGCAAAATGGATATTAAAACATGGTGCTATAGAAAACACATCACTTGATGTGGCACCTTGCAGCATAAATCAGGATTGAGATTTATCTTAATCTTCACTGAAATGACTGATCTGGTTTCTATGGCAGAATATTGCAAATGTCCTGAATATCCACAACACACGCCCATGTGTGCACTTTGGTAGGGGTATGGAGGAGAATAATCATCTGAGGCACTGTTTCCATATGCAGATCTTTTTTTGGGAAATTGTGGCTATTGCCCTTGGGAGTGTTGTCAATGTCTTCAAGAGGATGCAGATGGGAAAGAGAATGATGACTGGAAGATTATACTAAAAGAAAGTAAAACTTTTTTTAAAAAGAAGCAAAAGAACAAAATAAAATTCTAAATTCAACTCTTGAAATAGCTCTCTAATATTTCACCCCTAAATTAATGAATCCTCTGGGTTAGTAATTGATTGACATTTATTAACAATTAGCACATGGTTAAGAAGGTACAATAGTCATAAGCATCATTTACAATAGACAACCAAATAAAGAGTAGTTATGCTGTTAATTTAACTAGTCTGTTTATTGAGCAATTATTCTATCAGTATTGTAAAACAATAAAAATTACAGGGAGGTTAAGAATGAGATCCTCTTTTTATGAAGTTAACAATGGACTGGTGAAAAGTAGACAGCCATCTAGGTACAAGACGTACTGCAGATGTTGGAAACCTAGAGCAGTGGCTGGGGACCACTGATCTAAAGCAATACACACAATGTGCTCAGCAGGTCAGGCAGCATCTGTGGGTGCGAATAAACAGTCGACGATTGGGCCCAAGAGCCTTCATCGTGCCATCTAAGGTGACTTGTAATTCATCCTGCACTTACCTTTCCCCAAAGTTGTTGGCCTACTTGAACATTAATAATAACATATGCAATTCATAACCCTGTTACTTTTTCAGTATAATTTGGACTATACTGTTATTCTTGGCTATTTATGTCAGTCAAGTCTCTGACAATAACAGGCTTTATTAGAAAGCCAGCATGTGATCCCAAATTTATAACATTAACACATGCAATCATCCTATTTATTAGTAATAGATTGTGAAGCTCTGGGTGAGATGAAATCTTTAGCCTAAAGTAATGAAACAGTAACAAAATTAAGATTTGCATTATTAGCAGTCTAACAGTGTCATATCACCACCAAATATTTCACCTCAGAAATCTCTTTAAGTAAATTTGTTGTCTTTCAACAATTGCAGTATGGAAAATATATGGACAGCAGTAATTCAAAAGGCCATATAAGGATGGATAATTATTGCTGGTCTTTCCATCCCTTATATATTAATTAAAAAACATTTCTTATGTTAAGTCTTAACTCCATCTCAAAAGTGAAACTTCATAGTTATCAAGTGACAATAATTTGTTTCTAGGAATTAACTACTTTCAGTTCATATTTATTTCATAAATTTTCCAGCACAAATGAGTGGTATAGCAGTTAGTGCAATGCGATTACAGCTTGGGATGTTCTGGAGTTTGGAGTTAATTCTGTCACTGTTTTGTAAGGAGTCTCTGTACGTCCTCCTGTGAAATGAGTAGGTTTTCCCTGGGTGCTCTGGTTTCCTCCCACAGTCCAAAATCATACCAGGAAGGTTAATTGGTCAATGTAGATTAATTGTCCCATGATTAGGTTAGGGTTATTCGAGTTTGTGGGGTTGCTGCGGCAGTGTGGCTCGAAGGACCTATTCCACACTGTAGCTGTATCCCTAAATAAATTAACAAACAAATAAATGAAATAGCAAATTTGTGCCAGAAAAGACAATCTTGTGAACCTTCATGTTATGATTGGATATCCACAAACCGATGTTACATGTGCAAGAAAAATAAAAGCTTTCTTAAAGGCTATAGATTCACCTACTTCTTGGGTTACTCCTAGAGCCACGTTAAGCTCTGGATTCACTTAAATGTTCTATTTATTGGGAAAGAAAATTGATCCAAGGGTAAAAAGTCTGTTGATCACTTGTAGTCCATTGCTTCTAACTTATAGGGAAAGCTCAGTTCTGACCCTGGGTACAATATGGGAAAATCAAATGTGCTACATTGCAAAATTGATACAATTAACCTCAACAAACATAGCTTTTAATATTTTTATAAATGTGTAAATATTTCTGATACTAAAATAGATGCAGCACACAGCCTCATGTCTCACACGTTTTAATACAGTAGAAGCTGCATAGTAGCTATTTTTACTACAAAATAGGTAAAAGGTTTCAAGATAAGGTTAAGAATTTACCAAGGGTAGAAGATTCACCACGGCTCAATTAGAGCCAATTATTATTCTAACTACATGTCTGTTTTGTTTCTGAAGGGGAACTAAAAATTAATTACACCACCAACAGAATAGCTTGACGATGCAGAATTATTAGTCTTTAATATGTCTATATTATATAATTAGTCAAATCTATGTTAATTTCCCAGTTGAATTATCATAATTTAATTTTTGGTAATTTTTCTTCAGGAATTTATTTATATTGCATTGCAGTAATTTATTTACTAACATCTTAACTTCTAAATAAGAGAAGCTGTACATGTTCTGTTTTATATTTTACAGGGTAATTCAGTTTTCTCCCCCTTGCTGCATACAGCTGTTTGCTTTCTAATCTTGTGCCAGCCCACCTGATCCACCTCCACATTAGCTGCAACATTTAACAGGTTTCTCTCCTTCAAATGTGTCGTTATTAATATTCTGCAAAAAAAGTGAAAATCATTGCAAAGTACTCTCCAACCTCCATTGCAATGGCTTCAAATTTGTTGCAGCCCCTCCAAAGTCATGAACAGTTTTCCTCAAACAGCTGATGACCTTTCCTGCAATCAAGACTCCACCTTGCTTCAGTACACAAATGTTCTGGTACAGATTACTACTGTTATCCCATGTGATTGTGACAGAAGTCGTCTACTGCTTCTCATTTTCTTGCCCGGCAGGCTTTGGCAAGAGTGAACATCTTCCAAAGCCTTCCCACCATCACCCACTCTACAGGACGAACTGGCTGAGTTCTATTCTTAATTCTCTTTACATTCCTATATGATCACCAGAAATGAATTATCTTCCTGTGCCATTATTGCTGGTGTCCTAGTATGTATCCTTATATTTTCACTTGTCCTTTCATTTCTGCCCTTTCCATCATCTGCAGCCAAAACAGATGAAGCAACAATTAATTCACTGGCACTTCTTCCTAACTATCAGAATCAGATTCAGGCATCACCGCCATTTGCCATGACAATTTGTTGTTCTGTGGCAGCAGTACATTGCAATACATAATAATTATTTAAAACTATAAATATCGAAGAAAATTAAATTCAGTAGTGCAAAAAGAGAACAAAAAATGAGGTAGTGCTCATCGGTTCATTGTCCGTTCAGAAATTTGATGGCAGAGGGGAAGAAGCTGTCCCTGAAACACTGAGTGTGTGTTTTCTCCTCTTTGCTGGTAGCAGTAGGAAGAGAGAATGTCCTGGGTGATGGGCATCCTTAGTGATTGACGCCACCTTCCTGAGGCATCACCTTTTGAAGATGTTTTTGATGCTACTAGCCATGACGAAGCTGACTGCAGTTTCTTCCAATCCTGTGCAGTGGCCCCTCCACGGTATACTTGTAGAAACTTATGAGTATCTTTGGTAACATACCAAGGCTCCTCAAACTCCAAATGAAATATAGCCATTGTTATGCCTTCTTTATAATTGCACCAATATTTTGGACCCAGAAGAGCTTCAGTGATGTTGACACCCACAAACTTGAAACTGCTCACCCTATCCATAAGCTGATCCCATGATGAGGACTGGAGTGTGTTCCCTCAATCTCCCCTTCCTGAAGTCCACCATCAATGTCTTAGAGGCATTGTGTGCAAGATTGTTATTGTGACACCACTCAACCGGCTGATCTATCTCATTCCTGTACGCCTCCTTGTCATCATTTAAAATTCAGCCGACAATAATTGTGTCATCAGCAAATTTATAGATGGCATTTGAGCTGTGCCTAGCCAAGCAGTCATGGGTGTTGCTGGAGCAGAGCTGTGGGCTAAGCACACATCCTTGAGGTGTTGATTGTCAGCAAGGGGGAGATGTTATTTCCAATCTGCAGTGACTATGGCCTTCTGATGAGGAAGTCAAAGATCTAGATGCAGAGGAAAGAACAGAGGCCCAGGTTTTGGAGCTTGTTGATTAAAACTGAGGGTCTGATTGTGTTGATTGCTGAGCTGTCATCGATAAACAGCAGCTTGACACAGGTATTGCTATTGTCCAGATAATAAAAGGCCAAGTAGACAGCCAGTGAGATTGCATCTGCTACAGACCTATTGTGGCGATAGGCAGATGGCAGTGCATCCAGATACTAAACTTGCTTAGGCAGGAGTTGATTCTGGCCATGACCAAGCTCTCAAATCACTTAGCACAGTAGATGACAATGCAACTGGGTGACAGTCATTGAGGCAACTCACTCTGCTCTTCTTAGGCACTGGTGTGATTATCATTCCTTTTGAAGTAGGTGGGACCCTCTGACTGGAACAGTGAGAGACTGAAGATGTCCTTGAACACTCTTGCCAGTTGATTGGCACAGATTTTCAATGCACTACCAGGTACACCATCAGGGTCTGACACCTTGTTGTTGGCCCCTGAGACAGAGATCACAAGGTCAACAGATGCTGCAAGGATTTGCCTAGGTCTAGTTTTATTCTCCCTTTCAATGCATGCATAAAAGGCATTGAACTCATCTTGGAGTGAAGCATCACAGCCACTGATGATGGTCAGTTTCGCTTGCAAAGTGATGGTCTACAAACCTTGCCAGAACTGACTCCCCTTACTGCATTTGGTGCTCATGATGTGATCGCTACCAGTACAATCTGTCCCACTGATCCTTAGCTGGGCTAGCAAAAGTTTTAGCAGTTTGTAGGAAAATCCCTATTCCCTCTCTGTTGCCCATCCATGAAAAATAATACATAAGAATTCCTAATGAAGGGTCTCAAACCAAAACCTCAACTGTTTATTCATTTCAAGAGATGCCGCCTGACCTCTGAGTTCCTCTGGCATTTTGTGTCTGTTGCTTAGAATTTCCAGCATCTGCAGAGTCTCTTGTGTGCACAAGAAATTATTTTGTTTTAAATGTACAAAAAGAGAAATGTTTAAATTATGCTTTTTTTCTCTAGTCAAGTTTGGTATCAATAGAAAAATGCAAAAAGATATGACACAAAATTGCACAGTTCCTTCCTTCATCACTAAATTCTTTCAGAATATCCTGCCACCCTTTCTCCCTTATGTCCTTAACAAGTCAAGTGCCATTTACTTCATTTCCTCCAAGTGGAAGTAAATTCCCCTTCACTGCCATTTTCAGAAAGGTAGTTTCTCATGAATTTCATATCAATTTGGAAATGACATCAGTTATGGTTCTTGTTCATAACTCAGGCAAAATTGGAAGATTTTCTCTAGATCAGGGGTTCGCAACTTGGGGTCCACAGACTCCGAGGGATCCATGGTATAAAAAGGTTGAAAGCACCTGCTCTAAATCTACTCAATCAAGTCACTTCATAATTTTAAATACTAAGAAAGCATATGGTTTTAACTGTGAAATGCCAGTTAAAGAGGAGTATTAATAGATACCGTAATCTACCTTAAAATTCATAGTGATTTTCTTCCAATGGAATTCATTTCCAGAAAAATGAAACTGAGTTGAACTTTTAAGCAATAGAACATAATTAAGAGACTCAGGTTTCAATTCTGTACTGTTAGTAGGTTGTATACTTTGTATGGCATCCTATTTAGCTTGTCTGTATTGGATAGTAAGCAACTCTGAATCCACCCCAACCGGTGGGTAGATCCTGGTATGAAGGCTGGGTTAAAAGGAGTGGGAATCTAGATTAAGATAGGCATCAATACTTGTGTGGATTCCAGATGAGCCTTTTGGCATAATAGAAATATAACCAAAAACACTCTTAAGTGGCTTTCCTTTAAGTATGCTGGATTGATTACTTAATGCCAAGAAAAACAAGTATAGATCAACCAGTGTCCCCGAAAATTGTGAAGTTCGAAGTAAATTATATTATCAAAGTACATATATGTTACCAGATTCAATCCTAAGAATCAATTTCCTGTGGGCATACTCAGCAAATCTATGTAGTAGCTGTAGCAAGATCAATGAAAGATCAACTAAAGTGCATAACACAAATTTTGCAAATAGCAATGTAAATAAATATCAATAAATCATGAGAACATGAGATGGCAAAATAAAGAGTCCTTAAAGTGAGATCGTTGTTTGTGGAACATCTCAATGGAGGGGTGAGTGAGTGTAGTTATCCACTTTGTTCAGAACCTGATGGTTTTGGGATACTAAATGTTCTTGAATCTGGTGGTGTAAGTCCAGAGCCTCTTGTACCTTCTACCTGATGGCAGCAGCGAGAAAAGAGCATTGTCTAGTGGTGGTGATCTCTGATGATGGATGCTGCTTTCCATGTAAATGCATGTAGATGTAGATGTGCTCAATGGTTTGGAGGGCTAACTGGGATGTACTGGGCCAAATCCACTACCATCTGTAGGATTTTCCATTCAAAGGCATTGGTGTTTTCATACCAGGCCATGATGCAGCCAGTCAATACACTCTCTGCTACACATCTATAGAAGTTCTGCAAGGTTTTAGATATCATGCTGAATCTGCATAGACTTCTAATGAAGCACAGGTGCTGCCGTGCTTTCTTCACAATTGCACTTTGAATTCCTCAGACAGGTCCTCAGAAACTGTAACACCCAAGAATTTAAAGTTGCTAACCCTCTCCCCCTCTGATCCTCCAATGAGGACTGGTTCATGAACCTCCAGTTTCCCTTTCTTGAAGTCTACAATCAGTTCCTTGGTCTTGCTGACATTGAGTAAAAGTTTGTTGTTATGACACCACTCCGCCAATTTTTCACTCTCCCTCTGTATGCTGATTCATCACCACCTTTGATTCGACCCACAACCATGGTGTTATCCGCAAACTTGAATATGGTATTGGAGCTGTGTTTAGCCACACAGTCATAGGAGTAAAGTGAGTGAAGCAGGGGGCTAAGCACAAACCCTGTAGTACAACTGTGCTGATGGAGATCTGACTTGGGTCTGCATGTGAGGAAATCTAGAATCCAGTTGCACAAGGAGGAATTGAGGCCAAGGTCTTGGAGCTTATTGATTAGTTTTAAGGGGAAATAGCTGTCATCAATAAAGAGCATCCTGATTTATGTATCTTTGCTATCCAGATGTTGCAGGATGCAGTGAAGAGCCAGTGAAGTGGCATCTGTTGTAGACCAGTTGCCCCGGAAGGCAAATTGGAGCAGATCCTACATACAATGGAGCAATTAGGTCCTACACACATTTAGACTCAATAATTTGCTCTATCATTAATCAACTACCTAAAATAAAATCATCAGAGTGTGATGCAAGTGGTGCAGCACAGTAGAGTCGTACCTAGCACAATCCTGCTTCCTATTGGATGGCCCTTTAAAAATTACAGCAGCTAAAACGTCACCATGATTATGCCAATAGGTGTACCAACTGTTGAAGCAATTATCAATGATTAACATCAATATAGTCAAGTTAAATATGGCTTTATTGCTATTTATCCTCTAAAGTATAGGTGACCTGGGTTCAATTCCCACCGCTGCCTGTAAAGAGTCTGTACGATTTCCCCATAACCACCTGGGTTTCCTCTGGGTGCTCCGGTTTCCACGCACAGTCCAATGATGTACTGGTTGGTAAGTTAATTGGTAATTTTAAATAGTCCCATGATTAGGCTCAGATTATATCACAGGGGATTGCCAGGTGGCAGAGCTCAAAAGGCCAGAAAGGCTTATTCCACAGTGTCCATGAGGTTTGAAGGGATATGACCCAGATGCAGATAGAGGGAACTAGGCAGAAGATCAGGCTGGCATGGACTCGATTACCATTTATCTTCTAAACTTTCACACTAAATTTTGCATCTGCGTTTGGTAGGATATTTTAGATAAACTATTGCAGAACTATTTTATAATCCCATATAATGAGCATTTCTTTAAATTTTGCAGTAACTACTTAGAGTTTTTCTATATTTATGTATCTTTAACATATCAAGTTACTTTAATGAAGCGTTATCGAACAAAATGTTGTATCAAACTGCAAAACAAAAGTATTCAGGCATTAAAAGCTGGGAATACTCACTAGGTCAAGCAATATCCATAGAAAGAGAAATGGCTTCAACAGAAAATGTGTAAAAAAAACATCAACACAGAGCATAATAATTGACAGCTCCTGGAATCTGGTTTATAAATTGTATTAAATAATCTTTAGTAAGTGTATCCAGAGTTACCGGCCACGTGACAGATGCACTGCCACCTGGCTGGTCGGAGGACACACCACATGCCAATCAACATTTGGTCCTTCCCAACTAATCAATGCACACCTAAATTATTGGTCACCTTAATTGGATTATCTTGCCCAGTCCCATGCTATAAAAGGTGAGACATGTGCCTCGGTCTCTCTTACAGACCACCTCATTGAAGGTGAGTGCATTGATTTATGTTTGGGAAGGTCTATAGTTTGTCCTGGTAAGGGAGCCGCAGCTATCCAAGGTCAAGGGGGATAGCTGTCGTAGTGCTTTTCCCTTGTTCTTTGTGTAACTGTACCCTGTCCCAACACCGCTTTCTGTGTATTGTAGTTGCTTGTGTTGACCCGACTTCCCCTTGTAAATAAATTCCTTATTATTAAAACTGTGTGTGTCCAGGCCTCTACTGATGAAACTCAAAGAACCAGTTATTTTCCATCACAACAGTAATTAACAGCAAAAAAAAATCAGATTTCAATGTGCGTGGTGATATATAGACACACCAGCTGGCATCATAGCAGTGAGAACTACTCAGTGAAACTTAGGGTCTATAGACTCATGGATGCAATTTACAACACACCAGTACAAATGTAATGTTAATGATTTGCTTGCTGATCTGCAACCAGTACAACCCAGTTCCTGTAATCTAAAATTGGAACTACATTATAGCATCCTTTCTGGTTTCAATTAGGTCAAATACATGTTAAGAAAAGAACACTTCAATTTGGAGTCCAGTTTTATTCTAATGCTCTCTGTACCAGCTTCCCTACCTGAACTTAACAAACAAGCAAACATGAAGAGAACTTGTTTGTAAACCATCCACCACTTTTATCATCCATAACTTCTATAAGATTCTTGTACAGAATTTCAAAATTCCTATCCAGTTTTAAATTACTCCAAAGCTTTATCACTCTATTTCAGCAAGCTCCAGTTCAGTACTCACACAAATTCTTAAGTTTTTGCTCCTTACTCCTCCCATTCAACACTGCCTTAAGAAACCTCTACTTTAATAACCAGACACTTCTTCTGCTTTTCATTTAATGCTGTTCCACCTTGTAATGTGCTTAGCAAAAGCATTACGAAAATAACAGTTGTATCTGTCAAAATTACAATGTCAAACAGATGGGTAGAATGTAGTGCAGATAGTCATCAAGGCTAGCTTTGTAGAATTTCCTAAACCCACATGGCCAGCCACCAAGGACAAGTAAAGACCTTGACAGCACCATCACCTATAGAGCTCTTCCAAGTTACACACTATCCTAACTTTGATACGTATGACTATTCCTTAATTAACAAAGGGTCTAAATCCTGGAACTCCCTACCTAGCACTTTTGGAGTCACTTCATCAGAAATATTAAAATGACTCTTGAGTGCATTTAGGGATGGGCAGTAAATGCCGACCTTCCTGGTGAAACTATGACCCACAAATCAATAAAGAAAAAGTAAATTCAATTCAGACAAGATGACCTATTCTTTGCTATTACAATAACAAAGTTTGAAAGACATTTTAACCAGGCAGGGAATGGACGATTATTTTCCACATGAGGACAGATATGCAGTACGATTTTGCATTATAGGTGGCCAAATAGCCTGTTCCAGTGCTCTAATGTTCCATGCTCTATATAAGGAGGAAATATATCAAAGATTCCCTTAACAACTCAGTATCATATGTAAATTTCAATTCCTTACATTGTTTTTAAATCCCAATCTCCACACGTTACAAAAATGGAATTAATTTTGGGATCCAGCAATCCATTATCCCTCATCCAGTCATCAACCATCTGTTAAATACACAGAAGACAAAAAAAATTAATAAAGAAGACAAAAACAAGTTCTAGGACATAAAAACAATTAAATTATAAACACTACTTTCTGCCAACCACTTACCAATAATTCTGTCAAAAACTCATTTTTATCACAAATTGTCTAAAGAATAAAAATAGGCCATTAGGCTCAACAGGACTCTGTCAGTATTACATTCCACACTACTTCTTACTCTGCACTCATTTCTTCTTAAGTGTGTCAATCATATTGGTTTCATACACTCCATGCCCTTTTCATATAAAGAAATGTATCCCAAGTACTTTCCATTTTACATATATTTATTTGGCATTTTAAACATTACTATTCTTACAACAAAAGCACAAGGACAAAGACGGGGTAAATAGATTATTATATTATGAGTAACATCTTCAAGAAAAGAGAGGAAAGCACAGATACGAAGCAGAAATATTTAAACTGGGAATATCAATAAAAGACGTTTGTATGGCTGAAGGCAAAAGTAAGACAGCAAGGGATTAACATATGGAGAAAGACAAAATTTTGAATTTTCATCTGCAAAGAAAATATGTAGAACTTCAACAAATATACAAACATTGTTGGACTAGAAATCAGTGTGTTAGCTAGTACAAGAGTGGCTTGATGGTGTAGATCTCAAACATTAGCTTCAAAGAAAACCTTTACTCTCATTTCCCCACACATTTTCTTGTAACCCATTTTCTTCAACATGTTCCCAAACTTCCCTCTGATTCTCCAGTCTCCCATCAATACTATTTTTCCAGAAACCAATTCCCAGCACATCTTCAGGGTTTGTGAGGAAACTAGGATTTCTGAGGGGTATCTGACCACAAGCTGATGTGCAGTTCAAATCTGCATCATGGTGGAACAGACATCATGTGGATACAGAGGGAACATGCAAACTCCATACAGACAGTGCTCAAGGTCAGAACTGAATCCATGTCTGAAGAGGCAGACTGGCATTACTGGAGCTGTGAGAACCTTATTTTTTTAAGTAGGCGCTGGGGAAGGAGGGAGGGCAGCATGAAGTTCAGGAAAGGAAAAGAATAAACAAAAGATGCCTGATGCCTGGGCAGATGTAATGATGCAGAAAGCAAAACAAGATCCTATCACCTGGGAGGCTTAACTACAAAAGGACAGATAAAAATGAACAAAAAGGCAACTGGAGAGCAGATTCGAGAATAAACAAAAATGACAAAGGATAATGTGACCAATCTTATCAAAGGTTACATTGAGGCCAAAGAGGTCAGAAAGAACAAGGTGGAAATCTGCCACAGTCATAGTCAAAGTCATAATATTCTGTCATCAAACTTTGATACAAAGCATGATTGCAGAGATTCAACAATGTATTCAAGGGGTCTTTAGAAGTAAACGAGACCCCTTGATTTTTCAGCTCACAACAGCAGAGAAGTTAGGTTGTTTTAGGGGTGTGATAATATTTTTTAAAGTAAGTGGGAGGGTAACACAGAAGGAAGAATCAGCTTAGAGGTTCAGATAAAATGGCTAGAATTTGGATGGTCATCACTTTGTCAATATAATAATAAAGTTCATGAATTTTTTACTACTATTAAAGGGAAAGAGTATAATGGAGAAACAATTAAGGAAAAGAAGTACAAATTTTATTTCATTCACATCATAGCTAAAACAATAGAAAAGTCATGGGGAAAATCCCAATTTAGGACAAGGTGGTTGTTGGGCAATAAGGAGAAAGTGGCAGCTGAACAGATAGTGTCAATCTTAGTGACAATAAAGTCCATGAAATCTTTATTATTATTAAAGGAAAAGAATACAATGGAGAAAAGATTAACGAAATGATTGGCAATGAAAAAAGAGCCAACAAATGCTGTCACTTTCTGGAATATTCATGATGTTGTACTTTTTTTCCTCTTTTATGGAACAGAAAGAAATGGTAGTGCTAGATTTGATCAGACCATTAGTGGTGATGGATGACTATTGCACTTGTATTATAGCTTGGATTGAGGATACAAGAACTGCTACTTAAGAAAAGCCCTATCTATCATGAAAGAGAGTCTAAAATTCCTCTCTTGATAGATAATGGTTGGCAATGTTAAAAATTTGTACAAAATTATCACATTGATTTTTGCTTAATCTTGTGGCATCATTCAGCACACTGCCTATACAGTAACATGAGAAGTGTCAGTTACATTACATACATAAAGTCTGAGAAAAGCTAAAATAACCTGTTCTGATAACGAAATAGTGGATCCCACAAAGGGTTTGCAATACATGTTGTACTACACCACATTGCCTTAGATAAATTCACATACACGTTGGATTAGATAAGCTTACAATGTGCCTTTTCATTAATTTTATTTATGTATATTACAGTTTATAAAGAAATGATCGAATATTAACAAATGAAACTATGGTCCAGATTTTTAATGACTGTGAAACCATCAGCATTAGCCAATATTACACCCTGAAACTAACACTGACTTCCAGAGCACACATCTATGATCAGGCACAACTTCTTGACAGGTGCAGAATCAGACTTACAATCAGGTTTATTATCATTGCCTTAAATGATGAAAAATTCTTTTGGTTTGCAGCAGCAACACGGTGCAAAGACACAAGATTATTATAAATTACAAAATATATAAATCTGGCCAGAAAAGGATTAATAAGGTAGTGTTCATAGACCATTCAGAAATCTGATGATGGAGGGGAAAAAGCTGTTTCTGAATCAGTGAGTGTGGGCGGTCTCACTCCTGGGCTTCTTCCCTGATGGTAGTAATGAGAAGAGACCATATCCAGATGGTGAGGGTCCTTAGTGATGGATGCTGCCTTTTTGAGACACTGCCTAGCTTAATCTTTAGAAATTACTAAACTGACAAAAGAAAATACCTTTACAGTGGGTGATATTTACAAACTAGCCCCAACGGAAAAAAAAAAGCTTTTAAAATTGTATGCTTTGTTCCAAAAATCCGTAATTATCAGGAAACAATGGACCTGCAGATTTCAAGAAAGTAACTATACTTGTGCAGATTGTTTTTCTCTCAAGTATTTAAAATAAAAATAATTATTTTCATCTTTATAATGTTTGAGTTTCTACCTTTATTTTAAATAATCATTCAAGCCTATAAAATGCTGATTTAAAAAAAAAATTCCTTTTTACTTCCTGATTTGGTACATTTAAAAATTCTTCACTGTGACTGGCTCAGGTTATTGACATCATTATTGTTGGATACCATTGATCTTCTGGAACTGGCGTTGACAGCAATTGACTTTAAGAAAGGGGAACTTATGCCAGAGATCAGCAGATCTTTACAGGCAGATTTTTTTGAGGTCAGTAGCAAATGCTGCTACTTGGACACTGAATGCAAAATTCAGGCCAAAAGAATCAATATTTAATATGATTTACAATCTTATCAAGACACAATGGTTAGTCTGCATATTCTAATCTACATTAATATCAGTGAATTACTGAACCTTGTCTTTTCTAATGAGGTTTCCAAATCAATTGGTAACCATATTGAAATGAACGGGGTCTCGTGAAAAAGCAAACGGTTCAATAGTGCCCAACACATTAATTTTGTTAAGAAACTTGCTCTAATAAGCTAATATTACAGTCAAAATTTCATTCCAAAACAACATCTGGCACCACGTCATCTTATTCACCTTAAGGACTTCTGGCAATGTTGGTTTCCCATCTACCATGGACTGCTCAATGCCTGTGAGCTGTTGATGAAAAATAAGGAACCCAGTTACAAACAGGTAAACTTACAATTGTATAACATTATATAATCATTACTATTATTATTACAGAATAAAATACAAAACTTTGAGTAAGAAATCACTTTTCTGAAATAAAAAAGGATATATTAATGAAAACTTGTGTTCTTTGTAGGAAGCCCTTCATAACCCAAGATCATTTGTTTCAACTCAGTTCTCTAATTTCAGAGATGACAGATTATACCAATGTATAACCCACAGATTTTTCCAGACACAACACAGTAAAACCTTGGCCAGACACACAATTAGGGAGATGCTCTTTCAACCATGTACATTTAGTTTCTATGTGCACCTGACATAGACTGGATAGTGACAGTATCAATCCAAATGTTACTTCCACAGCCATGAATTCCCAGGAGTCAATGGGAATATTTCAAGGATGTTTTGAGTCCAGGACTTTCTTCCTGTTGTTCCAAGTTCTTCTTGAACTACAGTGAGATATTCTTTATCTGAGTACCAGATAAGTAATAAACTTTACAAGGTTCTCATTTTTGACAATAGAGGATGCTATTTATCATCCAATAATAACATCCTCAATTACCTTTAAATTTCCATTCTGCTCTATACTTCTCACATGACCCACAATACTTTGTTCTGAATTACAGCTGTCCACTTACAGTTTTTTCCTGTCAACAAAGGTAGCTCCTTCCCAGCTTCCAAAAAATCTGCATGACCTGCCTAGCAGTTGCACTCTCTCATTCTGGACCTTGTGATTTCCTATATTAGAGGTAAAACTGCTCCCACCCTCAGTGTTAAAGCTCCAACTCATTCTGCCTCTCAGCTATTCTGAAACAGAAGCATTCACGCTCAAGTTTAATTATCTTTCAACCATACACAAATAGCGCCAAACAAAACAGCATTTCCCTGGGGCCAAGGTGCAAAACATTTTACCAAGAGCACATAGCACAAATAGCACATGGTTAAAGTTTCAGAACAACATAGAGCCAAAAAGAAAAAAATTAGCTCAAGTCCCTGAGTGCCAAGATGGTAGAATTGATGGCAAGTTGACCGGGTCCACCAACTGAACACCAGAACCCAGTACTGAAAGATCTGCTCCAGATGTGTTTGGAACAGAAATAAAGTCTACTAATTTCTACATAATGCACCCCATACTCGCAACTTGCTTTATATATTTTAGATCTTATTCAGATCCAGATATATTAATTACATGTACATTGAAACATACAGAGAAATGCATCATTATGTTAACAATCAACACACCCAAGGATGTGCTTGGGCAACCCACGTGTCGCTACATATCCTGGTGCCATGCTTGGCAGAACAACACAGAAAATAACAAAACAGAACCTACCAAGTGGCAAAGCAACAACAGCAGTTCAAGGCCTGTTCCACCTTCCTTCTTCGTTGTCCATCAGAATCCGATGATGACGCCCACCCCTTTAACAGTTAAATCTTTGATGACTATACAGTCCTATCCTGGACCCACAAGTTCTATTGCAGGTGTGACATGTATATGTGGTAGTGGTGGTGGTAGTGATGGCAACCATGGCTGCATTTCTCCTGGCTCTCTTCTGTCTTCTGGTTGTTCATTCCATCTCCAGAATACAAAACACATCTCTACACAGCTGTCGCCAAGTGTTACGGTCAGCAACAACATCTTGCAGGTCCTCGGGTCTGATCTTGCACTTCCTTAAAGCATTCTTCATCTGATCCTTATAGCGCTTCTTCGGCATGGGGGCATCCTTATCACATGCCCCAGCCACTGCAACTGATGCTGGGTGGTCATGGCCTCGATGCTTCTGCAGCTGGTCTTTACAAATATTTCAGTGTGAGGCACCCACTCACGCCAAGTAATTCCCAGGATGTGCTGAAGGCAGCTTATGCAGAAGTGCTCCAAGGACTTGATGTGATGGCTGTAGGTTACTCAAGCTTCATAGCTATAAAGGAGGGTGGTGACACAGACCGCTTAGTATACAGTGACCTTTGTGGAGGGACGAAGGCTCCTGTTCTGAAAGACTCTATGCCGAAGTCTCACAAAGGCAGCTGATGCCTCCCTCCTACCTATCCACACACATACACAGTCATCTAACTCCAGGGCGGGCTGTCTTTGCCCTCCAGCTTCCAGCAGACTTGCGGATTTGCAGACATTGAGCCTTTGGTTCCCCCAGTGGACACACAGGGATTCACAGATCCAGGCATCCTGTCATTTGGCCTTGACTTCTAGACTTCTGATCCACCTTTGGACTTCAATCTGGCCTTCCAATCGACCTTCAGACTTTGATCCTCAGTATCGATCCAGGACTCGACAACAATGACAAATGAGGAATAAGGTACTCGCCCCATTAGTTATGCCTTTATTTAATAGGAAAAATGAATTCTAAAATATGGCAAAGCCAGTTGTGCCTAATATCTGCACTAACACAAAATAACATGAAAATGGTCATTATCACATTTTCAGTTGCATAGCACTGAAATAAACAGAGCTATGAGGTTGAATTTCCAGGCAATTAGAAATAATGTTAACTGAAACCCATTGGCTGGAAGATAGACATATTCTATATATTTAATTCTTATTAGTACTTCTGAATTATCTTGTGAAATCCATGACTCTGAATAGAATCTTTCCAACATTTGGCTGCTAGAGTGACTCCAGGCAAAGTATATAGGATCCCAATTTCTTTTCTCTAACATAAAGTAAATCTAACACTGTGTCGGTGAGTCAAATTGTTGTATTTGAAATTTTAATTGGTAAAATCACCTAACCACTCACAATTATAAATCTCCATTCAAATGGAAGTTTGCTGTAAAAAGAATGCTTTTGATTTTAAGATAAGAATTCCTTTCTCAAAGGTGAACAGGTTAGTTACCATGCTGCACGTAATTAGTTGCCACATTGCCAAAGTCTTCAAAATTAATCATTTGAAAAATTTTTTGAGCCTTCACTGGGATATTAATTCAAGTGTTTTGTTTCTTGATTGATAGAATTAAACTCAAGAGAAAAATGTAAATCTTTTTTCATCAACCCCACTTACAACAGGGTTCCATTCCTGTGGATTACTCATTATGTGAACGGTTCACATCAGAAATCTGGCTGCAAACTGGATTCTGTTTATTTCAGTGCTCAGCAATTGAAAATGCACTTTTTCCAGAGTGAAATGAGATAACGACCACGTTATTTTGTGTTAATGCAGACATGTGACACAACTTGCTCTGCCATACTTTAGATCGCAATTTTCCCACTGAATAAAGACTTAATTAAGGGGTGGAATTCATTCTTCATTCATCGTCATCAGCAAGCCCTGGGTTGATACTGAGGATCGAAGCCCGAAGGTCAATCAGAAGATACCTGCACTCCCTCAGCAGCTACAAATCCTACCTGCCAGTTCCACATACACACAAACATGCTCATATTTGTGTATGGGCATTCATTAACAACAAAGCACTTGTAAATGTGCTAATCATAAAAAAAACTATAAACTTGCCTAGAATGATTAATGGTACTGAAGTTTGCCCATTTACAATCTTCGTTCATTTAATACCCAGCCAATTCGCAAGTAATCGGTCTGCAAGATGCCTACATGCTAGCAACTCACTATTTTTCAGTGCCTGCTCAAATATGAATTGTTTCATAGCATTACATGGCAGGAGAAATAATAGATATTCTGTGTTTATGATATAAGGATTGAAAGACTACTCCAGTTAAAATGGCATTACAATTGTTTTTAGTGAAGTTATAAAATTAGCTTGCTCAGAAACAGGTATGTTCTATGTTGAATACAACTGTATATGATTTTTATTTGCCCAGAAATATTCTTACACTGGCCTTAATTTGTTAGAAAATCATAAATTTTCCTTCTGGAAATAAAAAACATTGCCGAAATAACAGAAATGCTTAATTTCAGAATGACATATCTGCTCATGTTCTGGGTAGATCTTTTTTTTTAAATTATTAAACAAGAGATGTAACATATTTAAAGAATTAGACAAGACAGCATAATTGAAAAGAAGAATAGAACTAGAAAAACGAGACTCTGAGACTACCTTGTCTCAATCTATGAACCTAACAATGATATTGTGATTTGATTGATGGGTGCTGAGATACAGTCACTGTTGTGAACGATCAGAATGGGGTGGAAGGTCAGTCAGGCAGTAAAGTGGACTTCTATCAAAGCGTGGAGGTTCCTCAATGTGAAGTGTAAATGCTGTTAAATTCTGCCAGATTTTCCTCCCCCAAGAACAGAGCAGAAATTCATCACTTTGAAGCCAATTAGAAATGTCATGACAGGATTTTGCGATGGTCTTAAATAAAAAAAAACAGCAATAGCATTTAGTATGAATTATAATTTAGCAAAATGCAATTAAGTCTACCTGTTTTATAGAAATATATCTTTCCTAATAAAGATTTAGCCTCAGTATTTTTAGCATACCAAGCATTCAAGATTATCAAAATAGAAAAAAAGTATGTTTATATATCAGAACTGATTACTGCATCATTTGTTGAGATATTTTGTATTAAGTAACTTATCCACAAAACTACTATTTAGTCGTCAATCTTAAAAATATCATTTTCAGATTCCTAACACTACAGTCCTTGCCACAAACAGGCAAGCTTAGCAGCTGGACCTAGGAGACTCATGTAGGGCTGCTCACCACTGGACTCACAAACTCCATTCTTATGTGAACCTAATCTTATCTTTTATAGCAAATTTAGTGCTGAAAAATCATCTCATGGAATTTTACAGAAATGCAGATGAACAAAAAGGACATTAAACCAACAATATATAAAATTAGTGAATAATAGCTTGGGCAAACAGATGGTAAGTAGAGAGGTTGTAAAAGGAAAGAGGCTAAAACTGGAGAGTTTCAAGATGGAAATCTGAAGCACACAGCATGAATGGATTATGGCTGGGACAATGTGGGAAACAATGAGGGATACAAAAGGATGAACAAGAAAACAAATATTTAGAATACACACAAGATTGCAGATGCTGGAATCTGGACCGAAAAGCAAACTACTGGAAGAACTCGGGGTTGAGCAACGCTCTTGAAGGCAAAGAGATGGTTGGCAATTTTTAGGGATTTAGACAGTTGGGGAGATTACAGAGCACAGGTATGGCACAGCCACAAAAGGGATTAAAACACGAGGATGAAATGTTCTGAGAGTTAATATTAGTCACCATGGATAAAAAGGAATGGGCAAGAAGGGTATCCAGCCTGAAACAGACAGCCAGCCTAAATTAAGGGTCACAGTCTGAAAAGTCAACTGTCCAATTCCCTCCATAGATGCTGCCTGACCTGCTGACTTCCTCCAGCTTTTTGTACATTGATCCAGATTCCATCATCTGCAATCACGTATTTCCAACTAGTCTGAAGTTAAAAGGTACATGGGAATCAGTACTGCAAGAACGTCTGTTCCATTTCCTGCACAATTAAAGATGCCATTAAAGTATGTTAACACAGGCACAGAAGTTGCACATCAGATGGAGAATACTCCAACTTTTGCTCCTCTCCTAGATTCTAAATACTAAGCTTGTCTATTTGTAGCAAGGATTGTTTTGATGGGAATTGGAAAAATAATTCTGTATTTTGAGACGACCACTCTGAATTTAAAAGTGAGATTGGCAACTAAACATACTGTCTAAGGGGCCACATGAATCAGTGCTAGGGTGTTAACTTACAATTTAGATAAATGACTTGAATGAAGGCATTGACGCCATGGTTGCTAAATTTGCTGAAGATGCAAAAAAGGAAGAAAATTAAGTTCTTAAGAGCTACTGAAAGGTTAGTAGAGTGGACTAAGATTTGGCAAGTGGAATATAATGTGGGAAAATGTGAAATTATTGATTTTCACAAGAAAACATGGAAAATGGATAATGGAAGGAAGCTGATGCATTCAACTGGAAATATATGGTTTTATCTGCTGCAGTTTATAAGAAAGAGAGCGGACATGATTGAAACATACAAGGCCCTGAGGGGTTTTAACAAAGTGGATATAGAAAAGACTATCACTTTTGGGAGAATATAAAACTAGAGGTAAAAAATAAGTCCTTAAAGATAGATATGAAGCAAAATACTTTTTCAGAAGGTTGTGTGTCTTTGAATATTTTTAAGATAGAGATACTTAATATGGAAAAGGAAAGGGGGTAAATGGGAATGCAGGCTTAAGGCGACAATCAGATCAGCCATGATCTTATTAAAATGTATTCTTCTGAGGGCCTAATAGCCTACTTCTGCTGCTAACTCATAACTATATTTACACTTTAATATGACAAAACATTGTTAGCCTTACCACTATTTCTGTAGCAGAATGCACCCCATTGCAAAAGAGAAAGTCAGCAGAATAGAAGCTTACAAGATGGATGAAAGGTAATGAAAGACAAATTCCATTTCTATTATCACATAGAAATGAAAGGTATACCTGCTGCTTGTAATGTGCCTCACATCAATAAGTTTCCCACTGGAGTGAAGCTAATCTGCAGGACAAATGAGAAACTATTCAACCTGTGTCACCTCTACTCCAGAAGCAAGGACAACCCAACTTCAGACATCAAGCTGCAGAATGCAGATGACACATGGATACACACAGACTCAGAGGCAGTGCTCCAAGTTATCACTGATTTGTTCACTGAAGCAGATGAGAGAATGAGCCTTAGATTTTACAACATGTGATGCTTTCCCAACCCACCCCCTCTGTCCGATAAAGGCTCACAAAGAACCTCTGGGGAAAAATAGTGTCTGCTTCTTGTATCTCAGGACCACTTCTCAATGAATACAGACACATAATAAAATTCATCATTGCTCTCTGTGCACGAGCACAGTCTATGGTAATCTGAGGGAAAAAAGTGTTTCAAGATCAATCCCACAAAACTAGCACCAAACTGTGTGCTTCTGAAATGTTGTCTGCCTGAAACTACACCAGAGAGGTGGCACTAATATGGTCCCTGCAAAACCCTTCAAGTCCACAGGCAGGATGAGGAATCTTCTCTCAGGTCAACATCCAGATGCTGATCACATTCTGTCACTTGCAGCCCCAACACCAGACTTTCTACACAGATATCTTCCATCATACAGAGATTCAGAAACAACTCAAGGATGTCTTCAAAGCTTTCATGAAAAAGAATGTCTTCACAGACTTGTAGAAATTGTTGGTCCAGGATTGCTCAAATGGAGAAGAAGCCTTCCAGCATAAATGGTACTAGGGGTACACCACCAATCATACTACCCATCTGTTCACCTATGGTGAAGTCTGTGGATGCAATACTGGCCATTTCAACCACTCAGAACTCACACAATTCAAGAAGAAGAAAATCATCTTCAATCTGAAGGGGCTGCTTCAGAAGATATCAGAATATCAAGAGAAAAATTAAATTGACTTTATTACTTACATCCTTCATATATATGAGGGGTAAAAATCTTTACATTACATCTCTGGCTAAGTGTATGATGTACAACAGGACAGTCAATATAACATAGAAATACAGTTGTGTCAGCATGAATTAAGCAGTCTGATAGCCTGCTGGAAGAAGCTGTCCTGGAACCTTTTGGTCCTGGCTTTTATGCTGCAGTTCTGTTTCCCGGATGGTTGCAGCTGAACAGTTTGTGGTTGGGGTGATTCAGGTCCCCAGTGATCCATCTTTTAACACACCTTGCAAAAATATTGCAAAAAAAATAGTCTGCATAACTTTATTAAACCTTAACTGGAATTAAAATATCATTATAGAATATTGTTCTGAAGTGTAAAATAATAGTAAGTTCCATCTTAAAATGACAATTCTATAACCTTACAATTACTCGAGAACATTTAATGGATGTTTCGTGATGCTAGTTTTTCACCTTCGCATTTCAGCCCAATGTCTAAACTAGTGAAACAAACATCATTTAAAACATGAGGATTTACCCAAATCCCACTTGTGCTTTATGTTTAGCAATTTTTAATACTGCTCTAAGGTTTAATTCTTTCAAATGGAATAGCATCCACAAGCCATTTTCATTACCTGAAACTGAAAGATTGCACTAATTACTTTGGTAATAGTAAAATAAGTTCATAATTACCTTCATATCCAAAAATACGTAAATGATAAAAACTACACTAAACATCACAAAATAATTTTCAGCTATTTTAAGTCAGGTTAATTAATAGTACAGGAATTACTAAAAACACTTATTGTCAGTGCTACTTTACTTTCATCTGTACTAATAAAATTATACCATATCACCATTCTTATATACAAAAGTAATAAAGATACATTCTGTTACACTGCCAAATCACCTTGGTTTAAATATGTTAAGGTTGCTATTACATATTTGGTCAGAAATGAACTGAAACCTAACTGAGATAATTTCAAGTATTAGCTGAATGCGGAAGGGGTCAGCGATTGCTCCCAGCAGAGCCCGGAGGGTTACTGATTGCTCCCAACAGAGGCCACCATCCAGACCAGGTGGGGTTCTGAGTCACGGAAGGACTGTTCGATGTTCTGAGATTTATGTGACTGTAATGTACTTCATATTGGTCTCCTTCATTTTTTCAGCGTTTACTTTCTTTTGGTCAATTGGTGGATGGGTAATCTGTTAGTTCTTTGCATGTGAATGGGGGAATCTGGGGTTTTGATATTAAGGCCACTGGTTTTTTGCAAGTGAGGGGGTCGGGGATTGTTAATGTAGCTGTTTTTTTCTGCGGGGGAAGGATTTGGGGACCTTGTTATTATCGATGTTTTTTTGGCAAGTGAGGGGTCAGTGATTGTTATTGTTAATGTTTTTTTCCTGTAGGGGGAAGGGGTGAAAATTTGTTGCTATTGTCACTTTTTTTCCTGCTGGAGAGAGGGGTGGGATTTGATGTTAGTGTCATTGTTTTTATCTGTGGGGGAGGGGTGGGGGTTTTTGGGGTTTGTGAGTTTTATTTCCTTTTCATTGTCACAAGGGGTGTGTTTGATGCATGGTCTTTCTATATTTCATGGCTATCTGGAGAAGACATATATCAGAGTTGTATTGTACATGCATACTTTGACAATAAAATGAACTTTTGAACAGATTTTCCCAGAATAAAATTCAAACTCGTTTGTCATGTTGTTTAGGATTTAATTACTAATGGTGCATAGTTCCCTGAAGGTGGAATCTCATGTGACTAGGGTGGTGAAGAAAGCTTTTGGTATGTTGGCCTTTATAAATCAGAGGATTGAATATAGGAGTTCGGATGTAATGTTAAAATTGTACAAGGCAATGGTAAGGCCCAATTTGGAGTATTGTGTACAGTTCTGGTCACTGAATTATAGGAAAGATATCAACATAATAGAGAGAGTACAGAGAAGATTTACTAGAATGTTACCTGGGTTTCAGCACCTAAGTTACAGGGAAAGATTGAACAAGTTAGGTCTTTATTCTTTGGAGCATAGAAGGTTGAGGGGGGACTTGATAGATGTATTTAAAATTATGAGGGGGATAGATAGAGTTGACGTGGACAGGCTTTTTCCATTGAGAGTAGGAGAGATTCAAACAAGAGGACATGAGTTGAGAGTTAGGGGGCAAAAGTTTAAGGGTAACACGAGGGGAATTTCTTTACTCAGAGTGGTAGTTGTGTGGAATGAGCTTCCAGTAGAAGTGGTAGAGGCAAGTTCGGTATTGTCATTTAAAGTAAAATTGGATAGGTATATGGACAGGAAAGAAATGCATGGGTATGGGCTGAGTGCAGGTCAGTGGGACTAGGTGAGAGTAAGCGTTCGACACGGACTAGAAGGGCCGAGATGGCTGTTTCCGTGCTGTAATTGTTATATAGTTATGTGGTTACTAGAACGATTTTTGGTAAGGAATGACCTGCATTTTGGTTCACCGTATCTCTAGTAAACTCCCTAGAGGATAGTTCATCAATTTTCAGGCTAACCTTACTAATTATTTATCAACTTAACAACAGTCTCTAGAGGAGCAAAGTTCCATTGATTTATACATATCAACTGATCAAACAGCCAAACTAAAAGTCCAGCAAGATGAATCAAATATTTTATTCTAAAGGGTTATTACAGCAATTAACGCATTGCAACCAGAGATCTCTAAACCATCATTTAAGATCATTTGGATTATCTCGGCCAACAACCTAACATATGTCGTAGTTACTGGCAGTTTCTCACCATTCAACTTCCATTTGCAATATTTCACTTAAATGTGAAATATGGTTGACCTCCTCAACCCCACATTAAAATTAGAGAAAGTAAACATCGATAAATCAACTGAATGTAGTCGCCAAATGCAATATTTGACAAGTACTAAGCTAAATTAAAAATAAAGCAGTTTTTAAAATATATTTTAATATATGTTTTACATTAATCTGGATAAAATGCATGCAAGGTTGATAAAAACACCTGGTTATTTTCTCCATACCTCCGTACAAAAAGATGTCAGTTTTGGATGGACAATTGGTTGAACATACGTATGAAAGGTAGATTCAATTTCCAGTGTCCTGCCATGTAACTTGAGGATTGGGAATTCAATAATTTCCTGGAGTGGAGAAGGAAAGAAGTGATATGTAAATAGATGATTTTCTTCTCTCACAATTGTACAAAAAATAACATTTTTATTAGTGTTATGTACATAGGTCCTATTACCATGATAATTATGATTATTCTACAAAGAAGAAATCTTAATTTTTTTACATTCTTTAGAAAATTGCAAAGCATTTGGTTAAGATGTGAGAGGCTCTGATAAAGCTGCAATACTGCTGGTAATCCTCCAGTTCATAATGTTCCAGCAATGCACAGAAAACTAAAAATGTCCAAGAGCAGGAACTTAATGATTAAAGATTTAAAATGTGTATTATTTGACATATGTACATTGAAAGACAGTGAAATGCATCATTTGCATCAACGGGCAAACTAGACTGAGGATGTGCTGGGGTAAGCCCAAGGTGCCGGCATGTTTCCAGTGCCAACATAGCATGTCCACAACTTGTACTAAGCTATATGTTTTTGGAATGTGAGCGGGCAACCCAGAGGAAACCCTGTCGCAGGGAGAATATGCAAACTCCTTCCAGACAGCAATGGAAATTGATTCCTACACTACCATGTCATTATTAACTTTATTAATGGACTAAAAGATTTAAAAAAGGAAACAGCAATAATGAGGTAAATCTCACAAATACAATAGTTTATACCCTACAATACCAGATGGCTGAGGAAAGGGTAACAATCATGATTTCTAATATCACTTAATACCATTATCCCCTGAAAACTAATCGGTAAACTCCAAGACCTGGGCTTCAATACCCCCTTGTACAATTGGATCCCAGATTTCCTCACTTGCAGACCCCAGTCCATTTGGACTGGCAAAAACATTTCCTTCACAATCTCCATCAGCACAAGTGCACCATAAGGCTGTGTACTTAGCCCCCTGCACTTCTCACTTTACACCTATGACTGTGTGGCGAAGTACACCCCCAACACCATATTTAAGTTTGCCAATAATACCACCGTTGTGAGCTGTATCAAAAATGATGATAAATCACTGTTCGGGAGTGAGATTGAACATTTGGCTGAGTGGTGTCATAAGAAAAATCTCTAATTCAATGTCAGCAAGGCCAAAGAAAAAATTGTAGACTTCAGGAAAGGAAAGCCAGAGATCCATGAGCCAGTCCTCATCAGAGGTGCAGAGGGTCAGTAACTTTAAATCTCTGGGTGTCTCTCTCTGAGGACTTGTCATGGACCCATCATACAAATGTAATTGCAAAGAAAGCACAACAGCACCTCTACTTCCTTAGACATCAAAAACTTTGACAAACTTCTCTAAATGTGTAGTGGGAAGTGTATTGACTGGCTACATAACTGCCTGGTATGAGAACACCAATGCCTTTGAATAAAAATCTTATTAAAGGTAATGGATTCAGCCCAGAACATTACAGGTAAAGCCCTCCCAACCATTGAGCACATCCACATGAAACACTGTTGTAAGAAAGTAACATCCATCATCAGTGTCTCCTACTACCAAGGACATGCTCTCTTCTCACTGCTACCATCAGGAAGAAGGTACAAGAGCCTCAGGACTCACACTATCAGGTTCAGGAACAGTTACTACCCCTCAATCATCAAGCTGTTGAACAAAGAGGATAACTACACTCATCTACTGAGATGTTCCCATAACCAATGATCTCACTATAAGGACTCCTTATCTTGTTATTTGATGCTCTCGTTATTTAATGCTATTTATTGATATTTGCATCTTCACAATTCGCTGTCTTCTACCTGATCTTTCATTGATCCTGTTTATAGTTAATATTCTATAGATTTGCTGAGTATGCCCACAAGGAAAAGAATCTCGGAGGGACGTATAGAGGCCCAGGTTCTGCAATATCTCAATCAGGATTGTGGGAATGATGGTATAAAATGCTGAGCTATAGTTGATGAACAGCATCCTGATGTCGGTGTTTGTGTTGTCCAGGTGGTCTAAAGTCGTGTGAAGAGCCATTGAGATTGCGTCTGCCGTTGACCTATTGTGATGATAGCCAAATTGCAATGGGTCCAGGTCCTTGCTGCGGCAGAAGTGCAGTCTAGTCATGACCAACCTTTCAAAGCATTTCATCACCAGGCTACTGGGCAATAGGCATTAAGGCACCTCACATTGAGAGGTTGAAAATGTCCTTGAATATTCCCACTAGTTGTTTGGCAAAGGTTTTCAGAGCCTTACCAGGTACTCCATCTGAACCTTCCACCTTGCGAGAGTTCACTCTATTTAAAGACAGCTTAACAGTGAGATAGAGGTCACAGGGTCATCAGGGATCTTCACAGCTGTAGTTGTATTCTCTCTTTCAAAGTGGGCATAGAAGGTGTTGAGTTCAGCTGGTAGTGAAGCATAGCTGCCATTCATGCTATTAGGTTTCGCTTTGCAGGAAGCAATGCCTTGCAGACCCTGCCAGAGTTGTCGTGCAACCGATCTTGCCTCCAACCTCATTCGAAAATTGTCTCTTTGTCCTTGAAATAGCCCTCTGCAAATCATACCTGGTTTTCTGGTACAGGCCTAGATCGCCAGACTTGAATGTCACAAATCTAGCCTTCAGCAGATCACATACCTCCTGGTTCATCCATGACTTTTGCTTTGGGAATGTACAGTAAGCCCTTGTGGGCACACACCCATCTACACAGGTTTTAATGAAGTTGGTAACAACTGCAGCATACTCATCCAGGTTTGAAGATGAACCCCTGAGTACAGTCCAGTCCACCGATTCAAAGCAGTCCTGTAGGCACTCCTGTGCTTCCCTTGTTCATACCTTCTTGGTCCTCACTGCTGGTGCGGCAGTCTTCAGTCTCTGCCTATACTCAGGGAGTAGAAGTACAGCCAGGTGATCAGACTTCCCGAACTGAGGACGTGGAATAGCATGGTAGGCATTTTTGATGGCGGTGGAGCAGTAGTCCAGTGTGTTGTTTCCTCTGGTATTACACGTGATCTGTTGATGGTAATTGCTTAGCAATTTTTCAAACTGGCCTAGTTAAAATCTTCCAAAACAATGGTGAAGGCGTTAGGATGCGCTGTTTCGTGTGTGTTGATCCCATTGCTCAGATCATCTAAAGCCTGACTGACATTGGCCTGAGGTGAAATGTACACTGCTACCAAAATGACCCCAGAGAACTCCTGAGGCAGGTAAAAAGGACGTCACTTTACTGCTAGATATTCCAGGTCTGGTGAGCAGAATTGGGACAGCACTGATATTTTGTGCATCAAGAAGGGTTGATCATGAGGCATACTCCTCCACCTCTGCTTTTGACTCTATAGATCTATCTGGACAGTGTGTAGTAAACCCCTCAATCTGAATCACTGCATCCGGTACGGAAGGGGTTAACCAGGACTCCATGAAATAAAGGACACACGCGGTCCTAATGTCCCTCTGATTCAGCACCCTGGCTCTGAGATCATCGATTTTATTCACCAGAGACTGCACATTTGCCAGCAAGATAGTCAGTATAAGGAGTTTAAAACCCCGCTTCCTTAAACGCACTTGTAACCCTGTTCTGCATTCACGCTTAATCCGTGGTGTCCTATTTGGATACCATGGAAGAAGCGTGGAATTGACTTTATTACTTACATCCTTCATGTACATGAGGAGTAAAAATCTTTACATCTCCGTTTAAGTGTGCAATATGCAATTTATGGTCATTTATAATAAATAGTCAGTCAATATAACATAGAAATACAGTTGTGTCAGCACGAATTAAGCAGTCTGAAGCCATGGTGGAAGAAGCCGTCCCGGAATCTGTTGGTCCTGGCTTTTATGCTGCGGTTCTGTTTCCCGGATGGCAGCAGCTGGAACAGTTTGTGTTTGGGGTGACTTGGGTCCCCAATGATCCTTCAAGGCCTTTTTTTACATACCTGTCTTTGTAGATGTCCTGAATATTGGGAAGTTCACATCTACAGATGCACTGGGCTGTCCACACCACCCTGCAGAGTCCTGCGACTGAGGGAAGTACAGGCAGTGATGCAGCCAGTCAGGACACTCTCAATTGTGCCCCTATTGAAAGTTCTTAGGATTTGAGGGCCCATACCAAAGTTACTCAACTATCTGAGGAAAAGAAGCACTGTTGTGCCTTTTTCACCACACAGCCAGTATGTACCGACCATGTGAGATCCTCGGTGATGTTTATGCCAAGGAACTTAAAGCTGTTCACCCTCTCAACCCCAAATCCATTGATGTCAATAGGGGCTAGTCTCTCTCCATTCCTCCTGTAATCCACAACCAGCTTCTTTGTTTTTGCGACATTGAGGGAGAGATTGTTTTCTTGACACCACTGTGTCGGGGTAATGACTTCTTCGCTGTAGGCTGCCTCGTATTTGGGAGGTTGGCTAACGACAGACTGGAGACAGAAATAACCAAATTAATCAGACAAAATTGGTGATCTAATTGTCCCCTTGTGTGGGCTCAACAAGTAAGAAGAGAGAAGAAAATGGCGATAAGGAAAGGTCAGGATGTAGAAAGAGAGTGTGTAGTAGCAATTGAGATTAGAGAAGGGTAAAAACCTAACAGAAGAGCTAGCAGAAATGAAGTAGGAAATGACTGGCATTATCCCATCATGTCATCAAATTATTTTTCTCTGTCTTTTCATTCATGGGAGGTAGTTTTTTTATTCGTGGAAACATACAGGGTAGCAGATGTGCTTTAAAGGCCAAACTTCTAGTGGTAGATTGTGGAATCTGATTGCCCCCATAGTCTGATGCACCTCTTCCCAGATCTTGTTTCCTTCAACTTCTCACTCCTGTGGTGTATCCATTCACTTTCCTTTACCTTTTTTTGTTTTCTTTACGTGGCAAAGGGTAAGTGCACGAAATGCACTACCTGGGGTGGTGATAGAGGTAGATACTTCAGGGACATTTAAGAGACATGGATGAAAAAAAGACTGGAGTGAAGTGTTGGAGTTGTTTAAAGGTCAGCACAACATCATTGGCAGAAGAGCCTGTACTGTTCTATGTTCATCACGCTCTCATTCTCTATAATGATGATACTTCAGCAGTTTTCCCCATTTGCCTTAAAATTAATCCATTATGTAGATTAATTTTGTTACACATGTAATTGTACAAGTAACATTTTTTTCAGTTGTAAAGAGGGAATAAGACAATAAGACATAGCAGCAGATTTAGGCCAGTTGGCCCATTGAGTCTGTTCTGCCATTCAATCATAGCTGAATTATTTTCCCTCTCAACCCCAGTTCCCTGCCGTCTTCCCGTAACCTTTATTAACCAAGAACCTGCCAACCCCCATCAAGCCTCAAATACGAGGGGTGATTGATAAGTTCGTGGCCTAAGGTAGAAAGAATCAATTTTAGAAAACCTAGCACATTTCTTTTTCAACATAGTCCCCTGCTACATTTATACACTTAGTCCAGCGGTCGTGGAGCATATAGATCTTGGACCTCCAGGAAGTGTCCACAGCAGGGGTGGATTGGTAAGTTCGTGGCCTAAGGTAGAAGGAGATGAGTTATACAGCTTTTGTTACCTGTACATACATGCAGTTCAACTCTGAGTGATTATGCAGAAAGTTTGAAGTTAATAACTCATCTCCTTCTACCTTAGGCCACGAACTTCCCAATCACCCCGATTGTCAATCACCCCTCGTATGTCCAACAATTTGCTCTCCAGTCATCTGTGGCGATAAATTTCACAGATTCACCACCCTCTGGCTGAAGAAACTCCTCCTCATCTCTGTTCTAAAGGGACGTCCTTCTATTCTGAGGCTGTGTCCTTGGTCCTGGACTCATGCCCCTATTGGAAATATCCTCTCTATGTCCACTCTATCGCGGCCTTTCAATATTTGGTAGGTATTAATGAGATCTCCACTTATTCTTCTAACTCCAGTGAGTATAGGCCCAGAGCTATCAAATGCTTCTTGCACATTAACTCTTTCATTCCCAGGATGATTCTTGTAAACGTCCTCTGTACCGTCTCCAATGCTAACATGCGCTCTCTTAGATATGAGGCCTAAAACTGCTCACAATATAGTCTGACCAATGCTTATAAAGCCTCAGCATTACATCCTTCCTTTAATATTATAGTCCCCCTAAGTTAATCTTTAGGAAATTCTGCACGAGGACTGCCAAGTCCTCTAGAACCTTCGATTTTTGAATTTGTTCCCATTTAGAAATAGGCTATGTTTTTATTTCTTTGACCAAAGTGCATGACCACGCACTTCTCTGCACTGTATTCCATCTGCCACTTCTTTGCTCATTCTCCTAACCTGTCCAAGTCCTTCTGTGGGCTCTCTGCTTCCACAACCCCATCTGCCCCCTACCTAACTTTGCTGACTTTGGCCTATTTTACTGTGTGCCCCCATGTACTTGAAACCCTATCTTTAATAATGAACTCCAACATCTTGCCAATCACTGAAGTCAGATTAATTGTCCTATAATTTCCTGTCCTTTGTGTCTATCTCTTCTTGAAAGTATAGAGAGATATTTTGGAATTTTCCAGTCCTCTGGAACCATTCCAGAATCTAGTGATTCTTGATGGATCATTAATTATGGCTCCACAATATATTCACCTTCTTCTTTCAGATCCCTGAGTCCAGGGACTTACCTACCTTCAAATTTGCAACTTACTCAGCACCTTCTCATTAGTAATAGCAACTACACTCACTTCTGCCAACATTCTCAAAATTTCTGGCATATTGCTGGTGTCTTCCACAGTGAAGACTGATGCAAAACACTTAGTCAGTTCATCTGCCATTTCTTTTTTTTCCATTACTACCACTCCAGCATCATGTTCCAGCAAGCCTATGTCCACTCTTACCTCTGTTTTACTCTACAGACCTGAAAAAACTTTTGGTATCCTCTTTTATATTAATAACTAGCTTACCTTCATATGTAGTCTT
Source organism: Hypanus sabinus (assembly GCF_030144855.1). Classification (NCBI taxonomy): domain Eukaryota; kingdom Metazoa; phylum Chordata; class Chondrichthyes; order Myliobatiformes; family Dasyatidae; genus Hypanus; species Hypanus sabinus. The sequence continues at coordinate 37,876,333 of NC_082716.1, read as the reverse complement.
TTCTCTCCTTATTGCTATTTTTGTTGCTTTCTGCTGGCTTTCAAAAGCTTCCCAATCCTCTAGTTTGCCATATTGCATGCCCTCTTTTTTGCTTTTATGCTGTCTTTGACTTCCCCTGTCACCCATGGTTGCCTCATCCTTCCTTTAGAATGCTGCTTCTTCTTTGGGATGAACTGATCCTGCATCTTCTGAATTACTTCCAGAAACTCCAACCAGTGCTATCCTACTGTCATCTCTGTTAGTGTCGCCTCCCAATCAACTGTGGCCAACTCCTCTCTCATGCTTTTGCAGACGTAATAGTGATATATCTGATTTTAGCTTCTCCATCTCAAACTGCAGGGTGAATTCTAACATATTAGATGGCGATGCCACTCAGCTTGCATTGGCCACTCCGGAGCTGATTATCTGTTATTTGTGAAGTGGGGTGCCATGATTAATCGGTTGAAAACGGATGTGGGAGCACGGAGGAACATCGGGAAATCGCCAGGAAGACCTTCTTCGTTGCTGTTGCTGCTGTGAGATCTGGGTCTCTGCTGGGAAAAACAGGCCCCCAGTCCTCGGGGTCACATTGCCGATGGCCGTTGATGGGGGCATCTTAATATGCTTGGCAGAGGATGGTGCTTGGAGAAGCTGTGCCGGGGGGGATGGTTGGAGGTTCGACGGACTCGGAATCCACTGCGGTCAGGTTGCTTTCACTGTGCACTGCGTCTGCGAGGCTGGGTTCGACGGAGCTTTCCTTGTGTGCTGCATCTGTGAGGTTGAGTCGGGCGGCGCCATGGAAATCCATAGCGGGGGTATTCCCTTCTGCCGCCGGCGTGGGATATCAAGTCAATCGGGACCCTGAGGACTTGTGAAAACTGTGTGATGGTTTCTTTCGAACTTATAGTCTTTTAACATCTTTGGACTATTTTTACTGTGCCTATGGTCTGTTTTTTTTTTATCAATTTTGCTATTGTTTGCACTGTTGTAACTATATGTTGTAACTATGTGGTTTTGTGCAGGTCTTGTAGCTTTAGTTTTTGGTCTTGTTTTGTCTAGTAGATTTAGAGCTCCTTTCCAGGGAATGCGCTAAGATGGTAGCGTGATATTAATACGCAGCAGCCTCTCTGGACTCTGGATTGGGGATTGCCAAACATTATGTGGATTTTCTGGTGTATTCTGTTTTGTCATATGCTTTTGTGATATCATTCTGGAGGAACGTTGTCTCATTTTTTAACTGCATTGCATTTGGGGTTTCTAAATGACAATAAACTGAATCTGAATATTATGATTACTGCCTTCCTTTACCTTAAGTTCCCTAATCAAATCTGGTCCATTACTTAACACCCAATCCAGAATTGCCTTATCCCTAGTAGGGTCAACCACAAGCTGCTCTAAGAAAGTATCTTGTAGGAATTCTACAAGTTCCATTCCTTGGGATCCAGCACCAACCAGATTTTCCTAATCTATCCCCACATTGAAATCCCCCATGACCATTGTAACATTGCCCTTTTGATCTGTCTTTTCTATCTCCTATTGTAATTTGTACTCCACATCCTGCTCGGAGGACTGGAAATATAACTCCTATTAGGGTCTTTTTACTCTTGCAGTTTCTTAACACTACCCATAAGTATTTCTTCCAATCCTGTGTTACTTCTTTCTAAGGATTTGATTTCATTTTTTTAAATCAACACATTCACCCCAAGAACTCTGTCTGTCCTTTCAATACAATGTGTATCCTTGGATGTTAAACTCCCAGCTGTGATCTTCTTTCCACCGCAACTCAGCAACGCCCACAACATCAAACCTGCCAATTTCTAACTGTGCTACAAGATCTACTTATTTTGTATACTGTATGTATTCAAATGTAACATCTTCAGTCCTGTATTCACTAACCTTCCTGTCAATTTTGTCTCCTTGTCGCCTGAAGTTAACTTCTTATCCGTTTCTAAACTTGTCTTATTCTTTATTCTGGAGACTTCAATAACTTCTCTTGTGCTCCTTCCCTTTTACTATATCAATACATTTCCAAGCTGCTGAATCCACCACTCTACCCCCCACCCCCACCTCTTTTAGCTTAAAGTCTATTCACATTCCTCGTTGTTGCAATTGGTATAATAGAATGGGAAATGTGAGGGATTTACAGTTTAACTGGTTATTAACTTATTTTAGTTTTGCCCATCCCTATATATTGTTCTGTCATCTGCTACATACGTAAGATATGGAACCTACAACATAGGAAGAGATTACACGGCCCAATAGTTTACACTGACGTTTATGCTCCTAAAAGGCCCCATGTTCCCCCTAACAACTACCCATATAAAATCTTCCTTAATGTTGACCTGGTCTCTGCTACATTCATTCATTACACAGTCCATTTCTTAGCACTGTGGATTCAAAAGACCCTTACATTTGCCTAGAATTGTACATAATAGTTCCTTAGTAGATTATAAAGAATCTTAGAATTGTTTTATAGTATTTATGCCACTTTGCTGTGAAGTCCTACCTGTCTGGAATTGGACAGAGCACTTCCTACTGCAATTCAACCACAGTGCAGACTTCAGTTCCACATCATATTTCCTCAGGCAATGACATCGTCAATCTATGCCACTCTTGTTATTTGATAAAAAATGAATTCAATGGTGCAATTTATGATTTTTTCAAATAATGATTATTAAAACCAAGCATGTTTTTTTGCTGCAAGTAGTGAAATGTGCGCGACTAAGAGGCTCCCCCACAATCCCTGTCACTGCTTTTATATGTAAAAACAGTGACCATGTAAGTTTTATATTAAAAATTTAGTAATGGCAAGCCTCTGTAAAGATCAAGGTATCTGTGAACTGCTAACTGCAGCTCATAGACCCCTCAACCTGAGCTGCTGGCTGTCACTAATCACAATCAGCTGAGTCCTTCTGTCAAGGAGAAGGTGGCCTCCCCTGGGATACCCTTGTTGTCATGGAGAGATCTCTTTAAAAGCAATGACCCACTTCCCCATGGGTCAGCTTGCAAAAGATGTGTCTTGGTATCACAGCTGAAACTAAGGTTTTTTAAAAAATATTCATTTTGAATAAAAATTGTATAGCATCAGCAAAGCACAATTTATGTAAGAGATACTGAGGTCAATTGCCGTGGACTGAAAAACAGAAATTGAACTTGGAACCTTTGTGGTCTCTCTGGCATACACAAAAAACGCAACTAGTCTGACCTTCATGTTTGAAGAGTACACAGAAAAATACTGTATATTCTAGCCAAGGAGCAAATAACTGCCGATAAGTTAATGCTTAACAGCCCAATTAACAATGTTTGGTCATGAAAAAATTGTTATTTACAAGGATCTACACAAAAGAAGAAAAGGAACATGGGAGGTCTAGGCAAATTAAAATGAAATTAATTTTATATAAATTAATATGATTCATGAAATGCTACATTTTCCCTAAAGACGGTCACCACTTTGTGCCTTTCATACCAGTTCATTCCCAAGGCACAAAGGCACTGATCAAATCCATATCAGTTCAATGCCTTAGAGAGGAATGGTTAGGAACACACTATCAATAAATAAGTTGTATCCAAGCTAAGGAACCTCAGTAACAATTGAAATAAAATGGATTAATTAAGAGATTGTAATCAAATCGAATTACAAAGACCTGAAATATATTTTAAAAATCACAAAGCTGTAAATAAGATTGGGAACAACTATTATTAAAAAATGAAATTTTCAGAACTACTATACTGGAGTGCTGCCATTTCAAAAATATAAAACTGCCATCTACTTGCACTGCAGATCTTTTTAAGACAATATCTCAATGAACATTTAAAATGCTAAGGCACAGAAGGCTGTAGCCCAAGTACCAATAAATGGGATTGACATAGGTGTGTACTTAATGGTTGACACAGACATAATTTGCTATAGAAGTCAATGATCTGGTAAAAACAATATTGGAGGAGAGAAAAGAAGAGAAATAATATACTTTCAAATCTCTATTTGGGTCCAAATGCATGTAAATCTGAAGAAACAAAATTTATTTATAAAATTAAGAGCAATATATAATAACTAGTTCACATTGTAAATCTACCCACAACAGTGATGGCCACTCATATCAAAGGGGTATCTTATAAGCGACCTTCTCTTAATGAGTTATGACATTACGCAGAGTCATCATTTGTATCTAACAGTACTTTTGTATACAGTATACAGGATCAGATCCATAGTCTACCTCAATACCTGCCCACCCAAACTTCTACAGCATGGAGATATCCAGCTCTAATCCAACATCTGACAGGTGGAGAGTGGCAGAAATTCTACACTTGCCCATTCACCTCGCCCACTCCTCCATTCAGGGCTCCAAACAGTCCTTCCAGGTGAAGCAACACTTCATTTACAAAAGGAAAGGTTTCCCAATGGTCACTCATTTTAATTCCTACTCCCATTTCCATTTCGGTAAGTCAGTTCATGGCCTCCCACAATGAGGCCACTCTCAGGCTGGAGGAACACCATCTCATACTCTGTCTAGGCAGCCCACAACCCATTGGCATGAACATCAATGTCTCTAACTTCCAGTAAATTTTTTCCTCCTTGCATTACCCTCTTTTTCAATTGCTCACCTGCCTGTCCCCTCCCTTGGTTGCCCTTCCTTCCCTTTCTCCCATGGTCCACTCTCCTCTCCTATCAGATTCTTTCTTCTCCAGTCTTTTCCAGCTATCACCTCCCCCTCCCCACCCACCTGGCTTCACTTTCAAGCTTCTCCTCCTCCTCCCCCATCCCCACCTTCTTATCCTGGCATCTTCCCCTTCCTTTCCAGTCACGATGAAGGGTCGTGACCCAAAACATCGACTGTTTATTCAATTCCATTGATGCTGCTGCCTGACCTGCTGAATTCCTCAGCACTTTCTATGTTGCTCTGGATTTCCAGCATCTGCAGAATCTCTTGTGGCTTTGTATCTGACAGATATTCTGCAAGTATCAGGCTTTAATCAGTGAGCAGATCTCAGGTCGTATATCTCTGAATCACAGAATGGCTACATACAGGAAGTAACTCGTCATGTCCACACCAGCAGAAATGCCTCGGAAATCTCTGAGGCAGCTGAAGGCCTTTCCAAGAACTTTGAAATTACTCACGCAGATAATGTTAAATTTAAATAAATAAAATGAATTATGATAAATTGTTGAGAGTATGCATTTTAGTAATCTCTTTACATTAGAAACACAAGTTAAGAAAGTTTTGATTTTGAATGACACGTTATATTAATTCTGATCAAAATGTGTTTTACCAACAAAGAGATGGGCAACAGATGTACTGAAGTGATGACAACATCTCAAAAAGTAAATAAATTTTAAAAATTGTAAACCATATTTACAAAACACATATCAGTTGATTAATATGTTTCAATGAGAAATGTTATCTCCATGAAACTCATATTAATTACTTGATGTAACATGCAGAAATGTCTGATGAAGTTTCTAATTTTTGTGAATTCGTTGTATACATTTTTGTCTTCCATTTATACATCATTTACAATACCTGGATTAATCATCCCGGCACATAATATTGATACAAGCCTGATGACCCTACACTCAAACTTAGGGACAAATAAAAAAGCACCTTGAAAGATTTTCAAACATGATCTGGCAGAGATTTCAAACATAACGGTTATTAACATCTAAACTTAAAAGTAAAATCAACTTTAGGAAATGGTACTAGATACATTTCAAAATCTTCTGGATAACAAATTACAAGACAAGCAAAATGGGTGTACAGGAACTTGTCTTTAAATAATACACTTCTGTTTTTGATTTACATTATAACCTTCTCTAAATAATTTATGGCATGATAAATTTATTGCACAGTGGAAGCTAACTGCAAATAAGAATTGCCAAATAATTAGATTTTAGTGCAATGCTTATAAATTATCCACTGATTTGTCCAGACTTGTTTGTCAGCTCTGTTGTGCTTTAGGTCATCTTTGACATTTTGGTGTTTGTGTTTTAATTGCTGATTTACACTTTGACAGACGAATCTTGATGCCTGGTGTCCAGGCAGTGATGTCTAAAGGGATTCAAGGCAATTAGAAGTGAAATGCTGAACTTAGAAATAATGTTTATTCAGGTTTTTTTAAGATTTCAGTGTAGAGAACAGCAATATGGACAGCAATTTCCACAATTTCAAAACCGATACAGAATTAAAATTACAGGAATTTCATGAAATATATTTTGAGAATAACACACTGGGGAGAAACAAATGTATGTTACTTATCATTTTAATTTTATTCAGAGAAATATCAGAGGATCATTGAAATTTGGGTCAACAAAGTGTATATTCAGTCAATATACATGCAGACAAAAAAAAGAAACAGCTAAATGCTGAATTCAACATCACCCTTTTGCTTTGAAGACAATTTTGCATCTACAACCAATAAACAATAGATATTATTAGAAATTATTTTAATGATATTCTACTTATCAGCTTTATTCCCAATCCTTTAATATAAGAATGTTAGGCAGCTTTTGCTTGTCGTCATGTCTCATTTTTGAACAAGCACTGCAGAAACATTGAAAAAGGAGGAACGGAATATTTTCATTCCTTATACAGTAAAATCTTAAACAATTCTGGAGTCAAAAAAACTTGGAAGCAGTGTCATTTTTAAACTACTATTAGCTCTATTTATTTGTGCACCAATATTAAAGTATAATTGTACAATAAACCATTAAAAAACAAATCAACAATTTTTTAAAAAGAAAATAATGAATTAAAAAAACTCAGGAAAGACAGAGGGAATTGAGAGTAAATTTCATATCAAAAGGAAAAATCTGGCTAATATCATCGAATAGTATGACAGCATTCCATATAAAAGCACGTTGCTGCAAAATGCTGGGATCCAGGTTTAATCCCATGCTGCCCTATTCCATGAAATTTGTAATATTAAATGCACTTCAGTGACAATACTCTAGGATAAAGTTAAAAGCAGTGCTATCTTCTGATTATTTTTCTATAATTCATTTTAACCCCTCATTGGCCTGTCTACTAAATCAGCTTGTAAGTAATTGTGCACTTACATTGGCAATTGAATTCCAAATAATGCCTCAGCAATGATAAAGTCTATGAAGTTCAAACTGCTACCATGCTAGTTGAGTGTCATTCAGGTGAAAATAAAAATATTTGTACCAGTTGAGCATCCCTTATCCAAAATGCTTGGGGCTGGAAGTGTTTTGGATTTGTTCGGGAGTTGGAATATTTTCATGTATATGAAATACCTTGGGGATGGGACCTAAGCCTAAACACAAATCCATTTACATTACATGTACAGCTTATGTATAGCTGGCGTGAAGGTAGCAGAGTGAACAGTACGCAGTCAGAGCACAGTCTGACATGATGGAGCCAGTTCCTCCATAGACTGTCAGGGGTTGAATGACTCTGTGATTGGCCTTATATCCGCCAGCAACTTCGAACATCTGCCCATGGGGGGGGGGGGGGGGGGGAGTGGGTATAGTTTTATATAATATTTTTAATAATTTTGTGCATGAAACAACTACTTTCAATTTTCAGTTATCATGATAGATCTTTGCTTGTTTCATGAACACACCGTTAAGCAGTACATGTTCACTCCGACACTGATGAATCCACTCTTTCAACACACAATCGAGATCTTCATTTTTCACCTTATGCATTGCTTTTCTATTTTTCATTAATTTCTGTTCATTACATATGTGAGGTCACGTCTCAGAACTGTCTATGGTGTGCAGAGACCTGAGCAGCACCTGGGAACTTCCCCAGCACCTTGTGAAATTTTTCATTTTTATCATGTCAACAATCAAAAAAATTTTGGATTTTGGAATTTGGAATTTCAGATAAGGGTACTCAATCTGCACGTGGAATAGTCACACTATAGGCCATTCGCTTATGCTTTTATATAAAAAAGGGAAAGTGAACACAGAAATTAAAATAGGTTAATTAGTAATACTTGCAAACTTGCCTTTTTAATTTTCTGCGATCCCTGATGCACAATCATTTAAGGCATCAAATAACTCTTCTCGAGCTTCCTGCCAGGTATAGGTATCAATTTTAACTGATGTTTTGATTACAAACTTTGCCATATTCATCAGGGATGATGACTACGCATGTCTGGTTCAGTAGCATATAAACTCCCGCTGTCCATCCCTCTTGATTGGTTAGTCCTCACTCAATCAAGTTTCTGCTGTCCCCACCTCATTTATAATTGAATTCCAGTTCTTACTTAGAGTGAGACCTTCATCTTTGTTAAAATTCTTTTTCTCTAGCTTATTTCAATGGCTTCCTTCCCCAGGTGGTCCCAAAAGCCATTGGTGTGGCACACACAAAATGCTGGTGGAAACAAAGCAGGCCAGGCAGCATCTATAGGTAGAAGCGCTGTCAATGTTTCGGGCCGAGACCCTTCGTCAGGACATAGTGGTGTGGCACAGTAGTTTTATGGCATCAAAGTCAATTCTATGGCCATCGCAAATGCAATGTTCTGCTACTGCCAATTTCTCCAGGAAACCCAAACGGATAAATGTCCAGTGTTTGTCATATACAACGGGAAAGCACTAGATCCTTTTTCATAAGGGTTTCACTTCCCAATCTGTGTTGTGCTACTTGATCTCAGTCAGGGCCCTAATAACTTAAACACCCAGAGACTAAGAATATTGATTAGGTAAATTTGCAATGAGAAATTGAACAGTGAAAAGACTGCCATTTTAGGGATTGTAGAGAAACTAGGTAGCATGGACCATGAACACATTACTATGACTGGTCAACAATGCTATTTTAATTATACCCTGTAACTCACAAGATGTAGAAATCAAACTAGGAGGTTTAGTCATTTTTTATTATTTCATTTTAATGCAGGTGAAAAATCAGTGAATTTCTCACTCATTAACCAAGTAAGACCACTGTAATGTAGACATTAGAGACACAAATCAGGTAGCAGGTGGATCAAGCTTATCGATGATGAATTCCAAAGCTGAAGAGCCTTGTAAGGTTCACTTTCTAGACTCACACAAGTTGAAATATTTCTTTGACAAAATACAATCTGAGGAATTTTGCCCCAGCAACAGACATTGCCTTTAGAGTATAAAATCTTCTGATGTGCAATGAGATATTAATCTGATGAGCTAGGATAAATGTCATGTCTACTGCATGATTGGTTGAGATGTAGCTTACATTAATTGACAAGATAGATTTGGTATTTCAATGGGCCTAAATGCTTTCTAGACACTGAGAAATAAGGTAAGTATCAGAGATGCAAATAAAAAATGAAGATACTGGAAGTTTTAAATCAAACAGAAAATGATAGAAATGTTCAGCAGGTCAAGCTACATTTCTGGGAAGAGAAACTAAGTCACCCATATTTCTGATTCATCATAATTATCCAACTGACAATCAAGTGTCACCAGAGAAATGTCAGCAACCACCTTATGGCACACCTGTCTGGAATGAAAGAACATTTCATCTGCACTATTAGGGTCAATCTTAGTAAATTCTATTCTTGCTTGTTATCTGATGCTATCCTTTTGCTAAAACTCTCAACCAAATCATATTTTGTTTATCATAATTATTTAAATTAGAAGACGTCCTTTCTTTGTCATTATTATATCAAACTCTATTTTCACTTCTCCAGTGGTTAAGAAATATTCCAATTACCATTACAGAAATAATCCAACTTGGAAAAGCTCCTGAAACTGATGCAGTGCTGATTATTTGCCACTAGATGTCACTATTGAAATCAGCACATATTAAAATAATCTATTTACAAAGCAAGCTAAGGCCATCTAGAAGCAGAACATGACAGCATCAAAGATTCCTAATCTCACAGAACACAATGTTGTGCTCCTGCAACATGAATGTGGAAACCTTAACGAAGATCTGACATCCTGAACTTAAGACAAAAGCACATTGTTCTAGATTATTATATAGCTTACACAAACTCCATTGTAAATACTCATTCTTCAACATTGTCACATACCGTGCCTTGTAAAACTATTCACCCCCTACTCTTTGTTCAAATAAAGGAGTATTACAACCAGGGATTTTGACCAATCTAACTCAGAATTTTAATTTATGAATCACATGCTCCTTTATTTGCAGTAGAACCCAAAAAACAGGGAAAATTGTAAAGCATCAAAAACTGACAATTTAAAAACTGAAATGTCAGCAGTTCAAAAGTAGCGTAGTTTTAGTTTTATGCCACAAGTGTTGCTTAAAAAAAAGCATATTTTTGCCCATAAAGACTTTGCAACATGTCACTTAGGAGATACTATAAAAGGTGTGGAAGAAGGTCTTGTGGTCAAGTGGAATTTTTTGACCTCAACACTCAAGTGGTAGATGTGGCATAAATCTAATATTGCACATCCAACCAGTTAACACCACTTCTACCATAACATATGGTGGAGGTAGCATCATGCCATGGGAATGCTTTTCAGCAGCATGGACTGGAAACCTGAGTCCTGATGAAGGGTCTCAGCCCAAGGCGTCAACTGTTTATTCCCATCCTTAGATGCTGCCTGACCTGCTGAGCTTCTCCAGCACAATTGCTCTAGATTTCCAGCATCTGCAGTACCTCTTGTGATTGCAAATCTGGTTAGGATTGATGGGAATATGAATGCTGCTAAATCCAGAGAGATCCTAGATAAAATCCTGCTAGTCCCTGCCAGAAAGCTTACACTGGGAAGGAAGTTCATCTTTCAGCAGAACAGCAACCCAAAGCGACCATGGAATGGTTTCAGTTGAAGAAAACTGATTTTTCCGGGTTCTGGGATTCTGGGTTACTGGGTTCTATTGGGGAAAAAAGGACAGTGTAATTCACAAATAAAAACTCTCAGTTAAATTGATCAAAATCCTTGGTTATAATACTCATTTATGTGAACAAAAAGCTAGGGGCTGAATACTCTTACAAGGTACTGTAAATCCACAGAAAGGAGAAGCATAAAATTTATTCAACAGAAAGTACCTGTGGGTTTATGAGTTGTTCGTCACATGTTGCTTCAAAGTCCAAAACCAGAAAGTTGTGGTAAGTTTGAGGATGGAATGAAAATTTGGATGATGGCTGCTGCTGTTCTGAAGCCATGTTGTTTGCAATCAGCAGAGACTGTGATGGAATATTTGAGAATCGCCGATTTGCAACCAGTTCTGCACTTCTCTTAGAAGATGTTCGCAATCCAGAACCTCTATATAAAATGAGAAAAAACTGGCCACTTCTGTTCCAAGAGACAAACTGCACCATTGAGTTCCTGTAATAAAATCAGAGATAGAAATTCAAAATATGAAGAAAACATAAAATGGCAAAAGATGTGTGACTGACAGTGAGCTGTACTCCAAACAAAACTTTGTCATATTAGAATTAAATCCAAATTACCATGTACTGCAGTTTCACCTGAATTTGAATACTTAACCAATTTTCCCCTCCCAAAACTCAAAATAAACTTATTATCCAAGTACCAACACCACCCCAAACCATGCATCCATTCCATGCTAAATGAATAAAAATAACACTAAAAACATGTAAATGTGTGACTATTTTATTTAGTACCAGTTTTATTTATTTTGATGAGTAAAACTAGCAACATTTCTCTTCAACTGTATTAGCAGTAATTCATGGTGCAAAATACAAATCCCATTATATTTTGATTGCAACAATAGAAGCCTAGAGCAGGTTCTGAATTTAACATATAAACTACTTGATCATGCTTGGCAATCACACGCAAAACAAAAATATGGGAGAAGAAAATGGTGCTTTCACTTCAGAAATTTTACTTTGCATAAACTTAGCGATAAGCTAACTTCCACAAATAATGATACCAGGAACAGAAAGCATTTTTATTTTCAAAATAAATTAGACCATGAAAGTCCAGATGTAACTATTATACAGCTTACGTTTTGTTTCAAATCAGTGACTTCCTGTTGCTGATTAAAGATTTCTCCTATGAAAATACAAGCATAAATGCACAAAACCAATATGCTGAACAATCTTATGCTTTCTTGAAATTTCTTTTGCTCTGAAGTTGTAGATCCATCCATGCTGTAGTATGAATAAGAGTATAATCCAACATGAAAGTTGCATTTAACAAGAGATAGAAGTCCAATCAATGTCTTATATGCACAGTAATTTTAAGCACACAAGATACTCTGGATATACAGAGAATTCCAGTTAATTGGAACGCATCGGGACCAGCCGAAGTTTCATCAATATACAGGCAGTCCCCAGGTTACAAATGAGATCCATTCCTAAGTCTATCTTTAAGTCGAATTTGTAGGTAAGTTGGAACAGGTACATACGGTTCTTATTTAGTGTCAGTTAGTCAAATATTTGTTTTAGTATATAGTATATATTTTACCTTTCGATGCAGAGCTTTTCTTTTTCTCATCATAAATGGCCTTGTAGCAACTGAGGCCTTCAGAAACTGTATCGTAAACTTTGGTGAACCTCTCTGTATTAGGATCTTGCTCCTCTAACTTTGCCATCCCTGCTTCAATGAGACGAAAGGCTTCAGCTAACTCCTTTGTCAAAAACTTTTTCGGTTCTAGAGATTTTAGGTCCCAGTCCTCTTCCTCAAATGCTATCATCACTTAATCCTTTAAAATTGTTCCGATCGTTGACCGACTATAGCCTAACGCTTTTCCAATGACCGATGGCATTTCACCTCTTTCCAATCACTTTATTATTTCCACTTTATTTTCAATCGTGATCGTTTTCCTTCTCTTTGATGCATCACTGGCACTTGCATCCGATTTACGCTTTGGAGGCATGGTTACAAGGGTAAATAAGGGTAAAAATTTAAGCCAAATACAAAGTTACACACTCAACACAGTGTTAACGGAAACATGATCCGACTTAAAATGGCGGATGGCATTCTCCTTCCTTGAGCCGACTAACCACTGAAGCCACACAATGTTTTCATGAGTGTCACAAAGTAGTGCGTGCGTTCGTTATTACGAACCATTGTATTTAACTTAAATTTTTAATATAATAGGCATTATGGCAGTCCGCTCATAAGTACGAGTTGTCCATAAGTAGGACGTTCGTAACCCGGGGGGGGCTGCCTGTAGTTAAAAAGTTATTATTCCATTTAACTCAGTAACAAATTATGTATTTAAATAATACACAGAACAGATTAAAAACACTACCAATACTACAACAATACTATAAAACTATACATTAGTTCCTAATAGTTATCGATGGAGGAATTCATCCAGTGTACGCTGCTGTGTTCTTTTGATTGACTGTAAATTAGCAAAATCAGCGCAAACACCTAGTATGTTGCTTTTGATGACTGCATCCTTCAAATTGCCATCTTCATTGTAACATTCAAGATGATTGTCAATACCTACAGGTTCTTTGTGGTTCCTAAATTGTTGAAGTAGTGAAATTGTTTCATTTTCACTCTTGGCCATTTCAGGTATGTCCAAGCCTGAATGCTTGAAACCACAATGAATAAAACAGTTCTAAAATGTCTTATCGCTAATTTCCCACCAACTATCAGAGACAAGAATCAGTGCTTTTTGAACACAAACACCATTATTTTTAAATTGTTTACTCTTAATGCAGTATAGTGATCAACGTGCAAGCAACTGTCACTAGTCAGAAACTGTTCGGCAACAGAACCAATTAAGCAGCATAGTGTCCCAAATAAACAAAGGGAATCCCAGCTATTTGCTCAGTTAGTTTTTGTTCTTTAAGAGTTGTCCCACATAAGTGGCTGTCCCAGTAAATAAGAATCCACTGTAGAACTATGCTAAAGACAATACCAATCCATGTTGTTGTTATTGTTGCTGTGACTAGATATTGAATGTTCAGAAAGGTACATACAAACCTTTATGAGTAGACAGTAGCAATACTGATGGTAAAGTCTGAATGACAGGAAGAGGGGGAGAAAAGGAAGAGAATCAAATAACAAGAGGTAACTGCTTCACCCAAAGGGTAGTGCAAGTGTGGAATGAGATGTCAGTGGAAATGGTAGATACACGTTCAGTTGTAACACTTAAGGGAAATTTGGATAGGTATATGGATGGGAAGGGTTTGGAGGGATATGGTCCGAGTGCAGGTCAATGGGACTATATATAATTGGACAGCAAGGCCTGCTTCTGTGCTGTTAGTACTCCATAACAAGGAGCATCCCCCAGGGATAAGTCTAATGGCTCAAAATGGAAAAGCTGGTTGTGGATCAGAGGGAGCAGAGAATAAGAAAAAAATACATAAAAGGAAAAGTATGGAGAGATTTGAAGGCAAGGCTGAGAACCTTGAATTCAATTAAATGAAGAATAAGGTGTCAATGAAGTTAGACAAAAATGAGATAGCAGTGATGAAAACTTTCTCTCAATTGATACAATAGCCTACATCTATTTTCACTATAAGGTGTAAGGTTTGGGGGGGGGGGGGTCATTGGTGATGTGTAAGTATCAGGTTAACAATTCTATAATAAATACCGGAAGAAAAGGGAAATATATATATACTGGGAGATATAAACAATTTTAGATTAGATACAAGATAGAAAAATTAATCCAGATTGAAACTGCAATCCACCTCTAGGCTTAATATGAGGTGGTTGTTAAGTTTACTGGAAATACACCAAGACATTTAGGTGCCTACAACTTTACCTGCATTTAACCTGGAGAAAGGATTGGTTTGTTCGTCTTAATATCAATTAGGCAGCTGGGCAGAAAAGAATATTAATAGTTCTGGTATTGCCGAATGGTAGAGAAATTGAGCTATCTGTTGTCACTGGTTAGGTGAAAATTGATCCTTCTTTCATATTTTGCTAATATCTAAAAGTGAATGAAACAGGCTCTCTTCCAGAAAAATCTACTGCCTGTGAAGTGATTAGGTAGACACAAGGGGGAAAAAACATTGATATCTAATTCTGTGCCATGTAGCAAGAAGGCAGGACGCCATGAGAAAACAAGAGTTTGGTCTGATAATGCAACAAAATGAAAATTAGAACAAGTAAGCATTTAAGCTTAATATTGCTAAATAGCTGGTCTATCTGCAAAAAGTCAATGCTATATAGCGAATTTGTAGCAGCAAATATGAAGCAAGTTATATTTTGAATTGTATGTCATGTATGCACAATGAGTGACAAAAATTAAAATTACTTATTTTCTTTTTTGCTAACCTGTGCATTGTAGATTTAAATCTACCAAAATTTAAATCCATAGAGAATCTCTCACAAAGCTTAGTAAATTCATTAAGTGGTACATACATTAGCACTTACACTTACATTTTTTAATCTTTTATTTCACTCCAAAAATATACTGTTTTATTCAGCATCTGAATGCCAAAAGAAAATCTAGGATTTGAAAAGCTGAATCTGAAAACTATTCAGTTGATTACAAAGCTATCTACATTCGAGTGCTGATAGTGAAATCACTAAAAGAAATGGATAGACTGTGTGACACACATTAGTTTTAATATTTATTTAATGCAAAAGGCAAAAATTGATATATTTTGGAAATTATTTATTGATTACTAAGCACAAAATGTCACATAAATGTGAATGTGCTACAATAAACTATTTATTATATTTGCTGACAAAATTCAAATTAGTAGAAAAAATCATTATTGACAGAAAATAATAGAACTAATACACTCTTGTGCTAAATGCTTTCTCTCTCAAGCAGAGATTTTAAAGGAATTATTGTCTTTAACCTTAATATTCTCAATCATCGATGTAATACCTTAATGTAAAATATGGTCAAATGAATGGGCAAAGATAGAATCAAGGAAGAAAAATGTGAGGTCATCCATTGTTGTAGAGCAAGGAAAAATGCAAAATATTTTAAGACCATTCAAGTTTGAGGGTTGTTAGAGTCCAAGGAGATCTGGTGTCCTTGTGCAGAGTTTACATAGAGGTACAACAAGCAAATTGTAAGGCAAGCAATATATTGTCCATTCTAGTAGGGGGTGTCTTACTATAATTCTGTCAAGCCTCTGTATCTTAATATTGTATAGAGATTTGATCTACCTTTAGAAGGATATACTTGTGAATATTCACCAGGTTGATTCCTCAGATCGAGACTAACTGTATGGTGAGAGATCAGTAGAATGGCATATTTCTCATGTGCTTGGAAGCAAAAGAGGTTTGACATATACAATGTGCTTTAGAAACTTCAGATCAGATGTAGGGATCATAGTTCCTCCAGCTGAGATGTTCACAAAAAGGGGGTCAATGATATCAAAATATAAAATCAGCAATTCTGAATTGATACAAGAACCAATTTCTGCTTCCAGAGAAGAGTGAATTTGTGGAATTCCTTACCATCATTGGCAGTGAATGTAAACTTGCTGCATACATTCAATAAAGAGATCAAGGGATATAGAGTTAACAGAATGAAGTACTACTGAGGCAGAAGATCAGTCATGATCTTATATTCTTCCATTTACATTGCTGTTTATAGTTCAAAGGTGAAATTGTGGGATAAAGCTGTGGAAATGTTAGAAAAAATGTAATACTCAATACACATTCAAGTGAAGACTTGAGGTAGTACATTAACAATATGCAAAGGAAATGGAGGAGACAATGGGAAAATACAAATAAAGGACCTTTATCATCTAAGTTATTTTTGTTATACCAATAATTGCAAGATGACAGAATACAATACAATTGTAAAGGAGAAACAGTCATTCAGCTTCTGGCCTAATAAAAGTTATGCAAAATATGTTCATAAACTGTCAATGCAATTAATGGATTTTGATAAAGTCACCAAATTTTCATCAGAATCTTTCATATCCTGCACCTCAAAATGAATGCCAAAAAAAATGTCTGGTGATAAAGAAATTACGCACCCAGTTTTCTATAGAGAACCATCACACTAACATACTTTTCCCCCCACAGGGATTCCACATGATAATCCCACTGAACTCCAATAAAAGGAATGGGTTTCAGTTTTGTATAACTATTCTAATGAAGATAGAACTAAAAGAACAGGAACTAGAACAAAGGCCAAGCAAACACTTGAAGGAAAACCATCAGAACGAGTTGAAGAAATGTTTTGGATAAAGTCACATCACCTTGAAATGGGTTGCAGACATGAAAAAAAGTGAAAAGTGCAAGAGGACTGAGAGTTTCAAGTTCCTAGGAGTGACCATCGCCAACAGCCTCTCTTGGGCAAACCACATAGACTACATGGCCAAGAAAGCACACTAGCCAAGAGGCTAAAGAAATTTGGCAGAGCCCTTTCAGACCTCAACAATTTTTATACGTACACCAGAGAAAGCATCCTACCTTGGGTATCACAAGTTATGGCTATTACTCTGCCCAGAACTATGAGAATCAGCAAAGTTGTGGACACTGCTCAGCAATCACAAAATCAGTCTTCCCTTCATGGACTCTGACTGTGCTTCTCACTGCCGAAGTAAAGCAGCCAGCATAATCAAAGACCCCACCCACCCCAGACACTCTCTCTTCTCCCCTCTTTAATCAAGCACTGAACTTTTTCCTCTAACTATAAAACTTTATACTGTATTCTATTATTTGGTCATTTGCACAAACTCAATTCACTGATGTATGAATTGTCATTCAAAACAAAGATGTTGACTATCCTTCAGTACATGTGAAAATAATAAACCTATTTAGCAATCTACACATGAGACTGCAGATTTTAGATCTGCAGTAAAAGCAAAGTACTGGAGGAACTCAGTAGGTCAGGCAACTTCTGTGAAGGAAAACAGATAGTTAATGATTTGGGTCAAGACCATTCATCCGAACTGAGAGAGTAGAGGGGAGATAGCCAGAATAGAAGAGGGGTAGGGGTAGAACAAGAGCTGGCAAGTGACAAGTGGATCCAGGTGAGAAGGCGAGACAGAAGGCGAAGAGGGGAAATGGAAATAGGAGGAGGCTGGGAGGTGATAGCTAGAACCACAAAGAGCTACAGATGATGGAATATGGCAGTAAGTTGGAACATGAAACCAAATAAGGGTTGTGGAGTGGGTAGATGGAAACAATGTGGTAAGACGACCCAGTAGGAGTGCATAGGAGACAGGCAGATGGAGAGGTGAAGGAGGGGATGAAACATTGTGATTGGGGGCTATTGGTGTGGGATGCCAAGAAGAAGAGGAAAATATACAGTAAATGGCAGTACCCTTACAGGGATCTTGGTGTTCAAGTCCACAGCTCTCTAAAGATTTGATTAGGCCACATTTCGAGTATTGTGTACAGTTCTAGTTGCTACATCACAGGAAATATATGGGGGCTTTGACAGGGTGCAGAAGAGACTCAATAGGACGTCATCTGGATTAGAGGATATTAACTATAAATGGAGGGGGGTGAAGAAATTTGGATTATTTTCTCTGGAGCACCAGTGACTGAGAGATGACCTGATAAGAGGTATATAAAATCATTAGTGCCATATAGAATAGTAAGTCTTTTTCCCATGGTGGAAATGTCAAATACTAATGGGTAAAACTTTAAGGTGAGAGGAAGAAAGTTTAAGATAAATTAACAGGCAAGTTTTTTTTCTAAATACACAGAGAGAGTCAGATGCCTGAAACACACTGCCTAGGCCAGATAGTAATGTTTAAGAGGTATTTTGTCAGGCACATGAACAGGCAGTGAATGGAGGGTTATCGATCAAATTCAGGCAAGTTGGATTAATCTGAACTGGCATCATGGTTGGCACAGATATCAAGGGCTGAAGGGTCTGTTACTGTGCTGTACTGTTCTATGTTTTATGTTCAATGGTTCTGTGTAAATGAAGTCCAAATTTGAAATGGCTCTAAGCAGTGCCCAGTGCCAATAGTGCAAGATATGAAATTGTTTTGCTCACCTTCAACCTTCTGCAAAGATATATCTGAGAAAGATCAAAGAGCTGAATATTCTGATGTGGATACAAGCAAAGGTTCGGCTGGAAAATGAAATCGGGAAATAGAGGAAGAAAATGCTTCAAAGGCAGGCCAAACAAAGGTAGAAAAATTGGATCAAAAAGAAAATCACTTGTTCTTAATGTACTACACTGCGTACAACAAATGAAGAAATGGATAAGTACAAAATGATACAATATTTTAGCTATTACAGTAGCTTTTAGAGGAATAGAATTGGAAACAATGTTCCTGGGTACTGGGTTTTTCAATAAGATAAGAGAACAAAGGAGCAAGCAGCAATATTGGTTCAAGAAACAATGGCACCGACGAGAAGAAATCAGCTCCAACCTGAAACATCAACACTGTTTATCTTCCCACAGCAGAAGTCTGTTCTGCTGAGTAAATCCAACATTATTGTGTTTTTTGAGAAAGAATAACATGATGGAATGATCATCAAATGGGACCACATGGGTTAAACTAAATAAAAAGGAAAAATTGCACTGTTGGAAGTGTAAATTGGATTATCAAACCATTGGGTTAGCACTTTGGTTCGGCTAGTCGAGCTGCTGCCATGTCACTAACGACCTGAGTTCAGACCTGATCTCTGGTGATGTCTGCATAGAGTTTGCATGTTCCCTCTGTGTGTGCATGGGTTTCAACTGAATGTTCTGGTTTTCTCCCTTCTCCCAAGAAATGTGCAGATTGGTAGGTGAATTGGCCACTAGTGTGTAGATGAACAGTAGTTAAGAACATGGGAATATGGGAGATTAAAATGAGCTGGTAGGGTTTGTGTGAAAATAGTTATGTTGTAGCGATGTGCTACACACAGCGCTGAAATAACGACACACAGTCGGTAAGTCATTTAGAGACTAGTTTATACAAATTTCGCAGCACTGGCATTTAATCCCTAGCGCCCGCCCCCTTCGGGTGGAAATGACGTCAGAGGTGCATTACCAAAGTCTCTCCCCGCGCGCTGGCTATTTGTGAGCCGGATCACCTGGGCAGAAAGTGGGTTGCTACATAACCCCCCCCCCCCACCCCCAGAACCGGCGATACACCCCCCAATGTCCACAGTCTGGATCAGCCTCTGTTTGGGAGGTCTACCTCTGCGCCGCGGTGCCTGATCCTCAACCGGCTGCGCCAAGTTCACATGGGCTGGTTTGAGCCGGTCCACCGTGAAAACCTCCTCTCTCCCCCCAATGTCCAGAACGTACATGGACCTGTTGTTGTTGATCACCTTGAATGGCCCCTCGTACGGCTGCTGTAGCAGTGCCCGGCGTTCGCCCCTTCGTACAAACACAAACTTGCAGTTCTGCAGGTCTTTGAGTACATGGGTCGCGGTCCGTCTGTGCTGTGAAGTCGGTATGAAGGCCAGGTTGCCGAGTCTTTCACGTAGCCTGTCCAGGACTGCTGTGGTTCTTCCTCTTGCCCCCTTGGGGCTGGTATGAACTCTCCTGGGATGGCCAGGGGCACGCCGTACACCAACTCGGCCGACGAGGCGTGCAGATCCTCTTTGGGCGCTGTACGAATTCAAAGCAAGACCCAGGGAAGCTCGTCCACCCAGTTAGGTCCTCCCAGGCAGGCCATGAGAGCCGACTTCAAGTGACGGTGGAAGCGTTCCACCAGTCCATTCGACTGTGGGTGGTAGGCAGTAGTGTGGTGTAGCTGCGTTCCCAACAGGCTGGCCACAGCCGACCACAGGCTGGAGGTAAACTGGGCGCCTCTGTCGGAGGTAATGTGGGCCGGTACCCCGAAGCGTGCTACCCAGGTTGTGATCAGTGCTCGGGCGCAGGAATCAGCAGATGTGTCGGTGAGCGGGACTGCCTCTGGCCACCTCGTGAACTGGTCTACCATAGCTAAGAGGTACCGCGCTCTTCGGGACACTGGTAGGGGGCCCATGATATCCACATGAATGTGGTCAAACCTCCGGTGGGTGGGTTTGAACTGCTGCGGCGGGGCTTTAGTGTGCCACTGCACCTTGGCTGTTTGGCACTGCGCGCACGGTCTGGCCCATTCACTGACCTGCTTGCGAAGTCCGTGCCACGTGAACTTGCTGGAGACCAGCCGGACGGTCGTCCTGATAGATGGGTGTGCCAAACTGTGTAAGGAGTCGAAAACCCGCCGCCTCCAGGCTGCCGGGACGATGGGGCAAGGTAGCCACGTCACACAGGAGGGTCCTATCACCTGGGCCTACGAGCAAGTCCTGCAGCTGCAGACCCGAGACTACGGTTCTGTAGCTGGGCATCTCGTCGTCAGCCTGCTGCACCTCCACCAGTGCTGCATAGCCCACCCCCAGGGACAGGGCCTGGACAGCTGGTCTGGAGAGTGCGTCTGCCACGATGTTGTCCTTTCCCGAGACATGCTGGATGTCCATCGTGTACTCGGAGATGTAGGACAGATGTCGCTGCTGGCGAGCCGACCAGGGATTGGACACCTTTGTGAATGTGAAGGTCAACGGTTTGTGGTCCGTGAACATGGTGAACGGCCTGCCTTCTAAGAAGTACCTGAAATGCTGGATTACCAGATACAGTGCCAACAGCTCCCGGTCGAAAGCACTGTACTTGAGTTTGGGTGGTCGTAGGTGCTTGCTGAAGAACGCCAGGGGTTGCCAGCGCCCCTCGATGAGCTTCTCCAGCACCCCACTGACTGCTGTGTCGGATGCGTCCACCGTGAGGGCGGTCGGAACGTCCGTTCTGGGGTGCACCAGCATCGCGGCATCTGGCAAGGCTTCCTGGCTTTAACAAAAGCGGCCGTGGCCTCCTCGTCCCACGTAATGTCCTTGCCTTTACCTGACATCAGGGTGTACAAAGGGTGCATGATACAGGCTGCTGAGGGGAGGAAATGGTGGTAGAAGTTCACCATACCAACGAACTCCTGCAGCCTTTGACCATGTTGGGCCGGGCAAAGTGGCGGATTGCGTCTACCTTGGTGGGCAGAGATGTTGCCCCGTCTTTGGTAATCCTGTGGCCCAGGAAGTCGATGGTATCGACACCGAACTGGTATTTGGCCGGGTTGATCGTGAGGCCGAAATCACTCAGGTGGGAGTAGAGCTGGCGGAGGTGGGACAGATGCTCCTGACGACAACTGCTGGCTATAAGGATGTCAGCCAAATAGATGAACGCAAAGTCCAGGTCGCGGCCCACCACATCCATTAGCCGTTGGAACATCTGTGCATCATTCTTCAGGCCGAACGGCATTCAGAGGAACTCAAACAGGCCGAACGGGGTGATGAGTGCTGTTTTGGGGATGTCTTCAGGGTGCACCGGGATTTGATGGTATCCCCGGACGAGGTCTACTTTGTAAAAGATTCTTGCCCCATGCAGGTTTGCTGCAAAGTCCTGTATGTGTGGCACAGGGTAGCAGTCTGGAGTGGTAGCCTCGCTCAGTCTGCGGTAGTTGCTGAATGGTCTCCAACCCCTGGCTGCTTTGGGCACCATGTGCAGGGGGGAGGCCCATGGACTGTCGGACCTCCATACGATCCCCAATTCCTCCATCCTCTTCAACTCCTCCTTTGCCAGGCGGAGCTTTTCCGGGGGGAGCCTTCGTGCACAGGCGTGGAGGGATGGTCCCTGGGTCGGAATGTGGTGCTGTACCCCGTGTCTGGGCATGGCTGCTGTGAACTGCGGTGCCAGAATCGATGGAAAGTCCATCAGGATTCTGGTGAATTCATTGTCCGATGGAGTCCGGGTGTGGGACCAGCAACTTGGCTTCACCCAGGGAGAACGTCTGGAAAGTCTCGGCATGTACCAGTTTTTTCCCTTGCAAGTCGACCAGCAGGCTGAGAGCTCACAAGAAGTCCGCCCCCAGGAGTGGTTGGGCCACCGCGGCCAGTGTGAAGTCCCACATGAACCGGCTGGCGCCAAACTGCAGCTGCACTGTGTGGGTGCCGTAGGTCCGTATCGTGCTGCCGTTTGTGGCCTGCAGGGTGGGTCCTGGCTTCCTGTTGCGGGTGTCATACCCCATCGGGGGCAAGAGGCTGATCTCCGCTCCGGTGTCGACCAAGAAGCGGCGTCCCAACTGTTTGTCCCAGATGTACAAGAGGCTGTCCTGGTGGCCAGCTGCCATAGTCATTAGCGGCAGCTGGCCCCGGCCCTTGCAGGGCGGGAGACAATGGCGGGCTTTTGTGCCCCACCGCTGGTGATAGAAACACCACTGTTCACTGGCCTCCTCACTCCTGCCTCTGTGTTGTGTGCGCCCCCCTGCCAGGCCTGGTCTGGTCTGCTGTTGGGCGCGTGGCCTGGTAATCCCACCAACGGACGCCACGTTCTCCCTCTTGGCTTTCCACAGCATATCTGCCCAGACCGCCACCTTCTGGGGGTCGCTGAAATCTGCGTCAGCCAGCAGCAGATGTATGTCCTCGGACAGTCGCTCTAGGAACGCTTGCTCGAACATGAGGCAGGGCTTGTGTCCATCAGCCAGGGCCAGCATCTCGTTCATCAATGCTGACGGCAGTCTGCCACCCAAACCGTCCAGGTGAAGCAGGCAGGCACCCCGTTCACGCCGTGAGAGGCCAAAGTTCCCAATGAGCAGCGCTTTGAATGCTTCATATTTGCCTTCTTCCGGGGGCGACTGTATGAAATCCGCAACCTGGGCAGCTGTCTCCTGGTCAAGGGCGCTCACCACGTGGTAGTAACGCGTGGAATCAGAGGATATCTGCCGAATCTGGAACTGGGCTTCTGCTTGGCTAAACCACACGCATGGTCGCAGCGTTCAGAAAGTCGGCAGTTTTAGCGAAACTGCGTGAACAGATGAAGAGTCATCTTTGGTCCAAATCCCGTTTGGACCGTCGGGGTCACCAATGTAGCGATGTGCTACACACAGCACTGAAATAACGACACGCAGTTGGTAAGTCGTTTGGAGACTAGTTTATTCAAACTTCACAGTGCTGACATTTAATCCCTAGCGCCCACCCTCTCTGGGCGGAAAAGACGTCAGAGGTGCATTACCAAAGTCTCCCCCCGCGCGCTGGCTATTTGTGAGCCGGTTCGCCTGTGCAGAAAGTGGGTTGCCACAATGTGATGGTTGACATGGACGATAAATCAAAGGGGCTGTTTCTGTGCCTTTTCTCTCTATGGCTCTACCTAAAGGAAACTGGAAGAACAGAAATTTCCAAGCCAAGAAATATCAAGGTGGTAACAGAAGGAAATTTTATTGACTTAAATATTAACAGATTTACAGTCAGCATAAAGAGTTAAAAGGTAGAGAATTCCTAAATTGCATTTCAAGAACTTTTTGTTTAAGCCAGCAGCCTAGGGAGAGAGCAAATTCTGAACTTAGGTTCAGGGAATAAAGAAAAAAAAAGTTAGGTAGATCAGAGAGAACACTGATTGTAAGGTTATTCAGTCAAATTTGGCATAGTTATGGATAAATATATGACCAGACTATTGTGTGTATTTTAATAGTGGGTGCATTACGGTTAAAGGTACTGAATTTAGAGCATGGATCAGTACATGGAACTATGATGCTGTGGCCCATTACAGATACTTGGTTGAAAGAGGGACAGGAGTAAGTGCTTAATATCCCACAATTTCTATGTTTTAGTAAAGATACAGAGGGAGGTAAAAATGGTAGGGAGTTGAGAGAGAAATTGCACAGGCGCACTCTCATGGCTGCACTCAGTTAGGACATAATGGAGGATCCATCCACTGAGTTTATATGGTTAGAACTCAAAAATAGTAAAGGTGCTATCACACTGAACCCCCAATAGCCACCAGGACATTGAGGAACAGATAGGCAGGGAGATTAAAGAAGGGTGTTAAAACGATAGGATTGTTGTCATGGGAGACTTCAACTTCCCTAATATAAACTGGGATCTTCTTAATACAAGAGGTTTCAATAGTGCAAAAATTGTTAGATGCGTCCAAGAGGGTTTATTTAATGAATATGTACATGGTCCAACAAGAAGGGCTGTTCTGAATCTGGTGTTAGGTAATGAGCCTGGCCAAGTGACCAACCTTTCAATAGGTAGGTAGAGAACAATGGACCACAGCTCCTCACATTTTCAGATAGCTACAGATAACTATAAACCTTGCAGAACAGTATTAATACTGAAGCAGGGCAATTTACAAGAGCATTAGGCAGGAACTAGGGAGAGTTAATTGGGAACAGCTGTTTTTCAGCAGGTCCATAACTGATATGTGGAGGATGCTTAAAGACAACTGCAAGGAGAAAAGGACAGGTATGCTCCAGTCAGAGGAAGGACAAGGGTAGCAAGATAAAAGAACTTTGGATGTCAAGGGAGGAGATGAATTTAGTCAAGAAGAGAAAGTATGTAAAACTTAGGAAGCTAGAATCCAACAGAGACCTTGAGGATTGTAAAGAAGCCAAAAAAAGACTCAAGAAGGGAATTAGGAAAGCCAAGAGGGGCTATGAAAAGTGCTTGGAAAGTAAGATTAAAAAGAATCCCAAGGCATTCTATACATACATCAAGATAAAAAGAATAACTACAGAGAGGGTTGGACCACTCAAGGATATAGGAGGAACATTCGCTTGGAGGTGAAGGATGTGGGTGAGGTCTTTAATGAAGATTGACCATAAAAGACAGAAGGTAGTGGTTGAAGGGACTTATTCTAGCTGGAGGTTTGTGATTAGTGGTGTTCCACAGGGATTTTACTGGGACCTCTGCTGCTTGTGATGTACAGAAATGACCTGGATGAAAATGTATACGGTTGGGTTAGTAAGTTTGCAGATGATATGAAGATTAGTGGTGTTGTGGATGGAGTAGATGATTGGCAAACAAGATAGTTGGACAGAGATCAGTTGCAGTTATGGGCGGAAAATTGGCAGATGGAGTTTAACCTAGCCAAATGTGAACTGTTGCACCTTGGTAGGTAAAACATAAAGACCCTTAACAATGTTGATAAGTGCAGGGATCTTGGGATCCAAGTTCATAGCTCCCTGCAAGTGGCCACATAGATTGATAGGGAGGTTAAGATGGCATGCAGCATGCTTCCCTTTATTAGACGAGGAAACGAATTCAAAAGTCAGGAAGTTATGTTGCAGCTTTATAAGACTCTAGTTAGGCAGCTTCTAGAGAATTCTATATAGATGCAAGGGGCCAAGATTTCTTTTCCATTGAGGTGATGGGTGGCTGGAATGTGCTGCTTGGGGTGGTGGTAGAGGCAGAAACTTTACAGATTTAACAGATTTAGACAGGCACATGAATGGGAGGAAATGGAATGATATGGCCATTGTGCTGTCGTAAGGGATTAATTTAGTAATCAAACGACCAAACAATTTATGTGGTCTGGCACAACATTGTGGGCCAAATGGCCTGTTCCTGTGCTGTACTGTTCTGTGTTCTATAAAGTCATTCTCTCTTCTCTCCCCTTCAACTGAGCAGAAGATACTCAAGCTTGAAAAACACATACTACCAGGCTCAAGGGTAGCTCTACTTTTCTCTGCTACAAGACTCTTAAATGTACCTCTTATACAATGAACTCTTGATCTCTCAATCTACTTTATCATGGACCTTGCACCTTATTATCTATCTGCCTTGCACTTTCTCTGCAACTATTAAGATTCAAAGACTCAAAGTATATTTATAACAATATCCTCCAGCTTTTTATTTTTGCCTTTCCCTGGTACTGCCTTAATATACTTAGGTTTTGGAATGATCTGTATGGGTGGGACGCAAGATGAAGTTTTTAAATGGCACTCAGCATATGTGATAATAATAAATGAATTACTTGGCTCATTGAGAACATCTTCTGTGGTCAAGTTTCAATAGTTGAATCTTTCTCCTCAAAATTTATTCTGAATGTTTTAAACTGTTATAAAAGGAATTATTCTGAGTCCCACCTCCAGAAACTAGTTCTATCATAACTTTCACAAGTGTGAAATAACTCATAAGGGGAAACATGAATAAAATATACCCAAATTTCTTCCACCTGGCAATGAAGTTAGAAAGAGGCATTTCAGGTGAAAGTACTATAAACAGGCTGTCAATTAATAAACTTACACTTAAAAGCAAACTTTTGAAAATCTATTTAAATTTTCAAAAAAATTATAAAAGAAATAAAAGCTGATAAATCTTCTACTGACTGGAAATTTTCCTGCTAGATTTCTGCGTTCTTGTAGGTGATACATTTGACTTGAATAAAATGATAGATTTTTGTGGCTTTATCTGCTTTTGAAATAAATAGACCTTAGATTGCCTGCTTCATAAAACTTGAATGATGAAAAACAACAAAAAATGTAACTTATTGTTTCTAAAATACAGCCTAAGCATCGAGTATATTGTCTTTGTGTACTGTTTATAAATAAATCCTAAGTAAGTACTTTCCTAACAAAAACATTCACTGAATCATAACTTTCCCACACTTCCAAGACAATCAAAGTTTCTTGAACATTTTCAATAGTACTTTTTGTAACCTATTCCAGAATCAGTATTACACGGACAGGAGAAAACCTGCAGATGCTGGAATCTAAGCAACAGACACAAAATGCTGGAGGAACTCAGCAGGCCAGGCAGCTTCTATGGAAAAGAGTAAACAGTCAATGCTTCGGGCAGAGACCCTACATCACCTGTCCTGATGAAGGGTCTTGTCCCGAAACATCCTGCCAGCTGAGTTCCTCCAGCATTTTGTGTGTGTTGCTCATTATTACACAGGATGTTATTCTGCCAATCAAATCCATGCTGCCATGTTATACAACAATCCAGTCAGCTTCATTTTCACTCTCTTTCATTGTAGCTCTGCAAATTACTTTCCCTCGTGCCTGCCAAACTCCATTTCAAAAGCCTGCTTCCACCACAATGTGGCAGATCAAATATTTCTGCAAGTTTTTCCCCTCACATTTGACGTCTTTTATGCCCAGTTTTTTTTTAAATCAGAGTACCCCAAATTTTCTGCTCATGTGAATAGTTTTTCCATTATTTACTCCAATTAATACACCCTCATCATCCAGTCCATGCTCTCTTTGCTACTACCATCAGGAAAATTACAGAAGTCTTAAGTCCCACACCACGTGGATCAGGAACAGTTATTAGACTACAATCAGGCTCCTTAATCAGTGCAGATAAACTCACTCATGTCATCACTGAGCTGACTCTACAACTTATCAATTAACCTTCAAAGGCTCAGCAGCTCATAATTTCAGTTTTATTTATTTACTTTTTTATTATTTGTAAGATTTTTCTTCTTTTGCAGATTAGCTGTCAGTCTTTATAGTTTTTTTCATAAATTCTACTGCAATTCTTTATTTTCCTGTAAATACCTGCAGGAAAATTAATCTCAGGGTAGATTATGGTGATGTATAGAGTACATACTTTGATATTAAATAAATTGACTTTGCTTTACTTTGACTTATCCTTTATGATGCTCACTATCCTTTCTACAATCTTTCTGGGAATTTCAAGTACTTTTTAAAAGTTGTGATCAAAATTAAACACTGTATTTTTTCTCTAATCTTTATTTTTTCCTTCACACAATTTTTTTTGTAATTTATTTTTTTATTGAAGTTCATCAAATATTTCCATAAGATGTATTTCAGACATTGTACATATATATAATCACATATATCACAAATCTCCACAAAGTATTTATCTGAGGTATACACTTATAGAAGAGTGGAAAGAAAAACAAGCAAAAGGAAAAGACCATGTACAAGTAGGGAGTGATCTTTTTTTTTAACAACAGATTCATTGATTTGCGAGAATAAAATCTTTTTTAACGTGCATTAATAATTCATTAGTTTTGCATGGTGGGAAACATACCAATAACCAACATACCAATTAAACAAAATTTCCATTCCATTAGATAAGGTGTATGATAATAATCTTTTCTTTTTTCAGGTTAGGGGAGTTCAAAACTAGAAGGCATAGATTTAGGATGAAAGGGAAAGATTTAAAAGGGACCTGTGGACATTTTCTGCACGGGGGGGGGGGGGTGAGTACATGGAAAGAGCTGCCTAAAGAAGTGGCTGAGGCAAGTAAAATATTATCATCCAAGAAGCAC
Organism: Hypanus sabinus; assembly: GCF_030144855.1. Taxonomy (NCBI): domain Eukaryota; kingdom Metazoa; phylum Chordata; class Chondrichthyes; order Myliobatiformes; family Dasyatidae; genus Hypanus; species Hypanus sabinus. The sequence continues at coordinate 37,847,597 of NC_082716.1, read as the reverse complement.
TTGGATGGGTAGAAATATACACAATTGGGTGGGCACCTGGATGGACCAAAGGGCCTGTATCAATCCACCCACCTAGCTTCACCTTTCCCTCCCCCAACTTCTTATTCTAGCTTCTGTCCCCTTCCTTTCCAGTCTTGGCCTGAAATGCTGACTGCTTATTCCTTTCAATAGATGCTGCCTAACCTGCTGAGTTCCTCCAGCATTTTGTGAGAGTCACTCTGGATTTCCAGCATCTGCGGAATCTCTCGTATTTGGGCCTGTATCCATGTTGTGTTGCTCTATGATTCCGATAGTGTTTACAAAACTGCAGGCTCTAAATTCAAAAAGACTGATCCTGGGCTTAATATACACATAAATATTCTCTTAAAGTAGGATTGAGATATGCATAGACTCTGCCAGAGTTAACTTTTATAGTGTCATCAAATTTTCTAAAATTACAGCTAACCTGACATACTGGGATTGCTAGTCATAAAAATATACTTGTGTGTATTTCAGTTCAATGACATTTGGCTGAAGTTTGTTGGTTACCCTTTTAAAAGTTTTTCAGTTTAAAAGTGCTTTCCTTTAATCTTTGCGATGGTAAGTGAAACCAGTACAGTTTCAACTAACGTGGGTCAAGAGTTGTTTCCTCATTCTAAAATTTTATTCTGAAGTTTCTCATGTATTTGTATACCTATCGTACAAGCACATTGGATGGCTGAATTGGGAAATGAAAATGTCACATTGATGCAATTAAGCATCGAAGAGCCAAGTTTCAGCAATGCAGGCAGAGCTATTCCAGTATTTAACATTGCTTAACATGAGAATGGTTAATGCTAACATAAGTAATTTATTTCCAATAGAGATAGTTCTCCCTGTGATGAGCATAAGTGGGAAGACATCAGATATTCTTTAATAGTGAATGCAAGTTAATGAAGTCCATGTTACAGTCCTCAGGTAACTTGAGGTTACAGAGACCTGCACTTCCAAACCAAACACAAACAAAATTGGCAAATTAAAATGTGGAACTAAATTTCAGTCCAGATTAAATATAAATGAACTTTTCTATGCTATCTACTTTTTTTATTTCATTAAAGCAACTTATCTTAGGCAACACATACAAACTGCTTGAGGAACGCAGCAAGTCAGACAGCATCTGTACAAAGGAGTTAACAGTTGATGTTTTAGGGCAAACCCCTTCATCAGGAGTGGAAAGAAAGGGGTCAGAAGCCAGTATAAGAAGATGATGGGAGGGATAGGAGTACAAGCTGGCAGGTGATAGGTGAGACCAGGTAAAGGTGGGTAAATGGGGGAGGGGGAATGAGGTAAGAAGCTGGAAGGTAGTGTTAAGGGAAAGGGCTTGTCAGATTGGGCCCTACTTCATTGAAAACCTTTGCTCTGTCCATAGCAAAATAAATTTATCTCCCAGTGGCCACCCAGTTCAATTTTACTTTCTATTCCAGGGATTCCCAACCAACCTTTTTATGCCATGGAGCCTTACCATTAACTGGGGCTTCTGTGGACCCCAGGTTGGAAACCCCTGTTTATTCCCATTCGTCATGTCCATCGAAGGCCTGTTCTGTTACCACAATGAGGCCAGGCTCAGGTCGGAGGAACAATACCTTATATTCAATCTGAGAACTTGATGACATGAACAGTAATTTCTCCAATTACTGATAATTACTCTCCCCTTCTCTCTTTTCTTTTCCAATCCTCATTAAGGCTACCTGCTCACTCCTTCCCTTCTCCTCACCTGCCCATCATCTCCCTGTACTTCACGTCCTCCTTCCCTTTTCTCCCATGGTCCACTGGGCTCCCCAATTAGAATCTTTCTTCTTCAGCCCTTTACCTGTTCTACTATCACCTCCAAGCTTCTTTCTTCATTTCCCCTTCCCCTCCCCAACCTCTCACCAGATCTCATCTATTACATGCCACATTGTACTTCATACCCTCCACCCACCTTCTTATACTAGCTTCTCCCACCCCACTTCCTTTTCAATCCCGGTGAAGGGTCTCAGACTGAAACATCAACTGTTTATTCCCCTCCATAGATGCTGCCTGACCTACTGAGTTCCTGCAGGATTTTCCATTGCTTATGGTTGAATGTATCTGCAGAACTTCTTGTGCTTTTCTCATGCAAGAAATACTAAGGCACAAAATGTTTAGAAAGGAATAAAGTGAATAATTTATCAAATAAGCTCTTATCGGTCTTCAGCCAGGTACAGGTATCAATTATAACCAATGTTTCCATGACAACCCTGCCATCTTCATCAGAGATTAAGCCTGGGCATGTCTAGTCTGGTGGTATTTATACCCCTATAGTCCATCCCTCCTGATTGGTTAGTCTTCATCCAATCAGGTTTCCACTCTCCCACCTTGTTTACAAATTTCAATTCTTACTTAGAACAAGACCTTTATCTTTGTTAAAATCCTTTTCCTCTAGTTTTATTTCAATGGTTTCCTTTAATAGGTGGTCCAAAAACCCATTGGCAGAGCACAGTAGTTTTGTGCCATCAAAATCAATCCTATGGCCATTGTGAATACGGTGTTCTACTACCTGCGATTTCTCTGAATAACCCAAATGGATACACCTCCTGTGATCCTTAATGCAGGTTTCCACCGTGCATCCTGTCTGGTTGATATACAGTACACTGCTCCACATTCACAGGGAATCCTGTAAACACCAGACGACCTGAGTCCCAGGTCATCTTTGACTCGCATAAGCTGTGATTTGAGCTTCCTTACGGGTTTGTGAACAGTATTAATTCAGTATTTCTTTAGCATCCTGGCAAATCTTGCAGAAACCGTAGAAATACAAGGAAGACAGGCAGTAGTGACAGGTTCCTCCTCATTGTTAGGTTTCCCGGTTCTTCCATCAGCCCTCTTAAGGGCCTGATTGATTTCCTTCAACTTGTAGTTATTCTGTAGGAACATCTGAAATAGTTCTCGCATGGTTAATCAAAATAGAAAGAACTGCTCTACAGAGGCATGATGGTGGCTGTTATTGTTGATGTACACGTCTGTGTGAGTAGGTTTCTGACAGACACCACGTCCGAGGCTACTGTCCCGTTTCTATCATATCAGAATGTCTAGGAACAGGAGGCAAACATTGTTCTCCATCTCCATCATAAACTGAATGTCCAGATGTGTACTGTTCAGATGGTCATGAAAATGCTGGAGCACCCGGAGTTCATGAGGCCACACTATGAAGGTGTCATCGATATATCTGAAGAAGCATTTGGGGCATAAGGGAGATGAACTCAAGGCCCTCTCCTCAAAGTCCTCCATATAGAAATTAGCAATAGCCAGCAAAAAGGGCGATCCTATGGTCACTCTGTCTGTTTAGTCATAGGAAGTACATCAATGTCAGGGTGTGTTCTAAAAGGTCAATGATACCCTTATCAAACCTTGATCACAAGAGGACTAAGCTGTCCTTAATGGGAATTCTTGTGAACAGGGACACCACGTTGAAAATGACCATTATGTCCTCAACTGGCTGTTGGGTACTGTTTTAACGAAGTCGGTCAAATTCGTGATGAGATGCTCACAGCCCCCAACAAAGGGAGATAACATGGTCCATTAAATGCTTAGCAAGGTAGTAAGCCAGAGAATCTATCCTGCTGACGATAGACCTCAATGGTAACCCTCCTTGTGTATCTCAGGGAGCCCCTAAAGTCTTGGTGGTACCAATGCCTGAGGCAGAATTGCTACATCTGCAGTGGCCATAGGATTGACATCGGTGGCACAAAACTACTGTACTGCTCCAATGGCTTTTAGGACTGCCTGGTGAAGGAAATCATTGAAAAAAAAACTAGATGAAAAGAATCTTAACAAAGACAAAGGCCTCACTCTAAGTAAGGATTGGAATTTGATTGTCAACAAGGTGGGAGAGCGGAAACTTGATTGGATGTGGACTACAGGGCGGGGGGGTTATAAATACCACCCAACTAGACATACCCTGGTATCATTGAAATGTCGATTATAATCGATACCTGCATCCGGCTGGAAGCCCAAGAAGTGGTTATTCATCATATATGCCAGGAAAGCATTAGATTGTTTTTTTTTAAATCATTTAAGTCTGACGAAAGATATCAAAAAACAGTTTCAATCAAAGGAAGATAATACATTGGCCAGAAAAAGTAGTAGGTCTTAAGATTGGCAGCATATAGAACTGAAAGGGCCAAGAAATAGACAAAACAATAAAAAGCAAGATAGAAAATGAGAGTAGATGGCAAGAAACAAAAACACATCGCCAAAGCTTTTATGGTGTGTAACAAGGAAAAGATTAGCAAAGGCTCTTCACAGAAAAAGACAAGAAAATATATGACTAGAAAAGATTGGGACTGGAAGAAAACCAACAATTAGTCAAAACACACTACTGGAGAAATTGAGCTTGAAAGCTCATAGATTCCATGAATCTGATCATCTCCATCACTGATATTTGGGGAGAAGATTATAGAGATGGTTAATGCTCTGCTCCTCAACTTCCAGACTTCCTTTGATTCTGGACTTGTTCCGGTAAATTAAAGGGTAGTAAATGAGACCCCATTACTGTATTTAGAGTGGAAGGAAACGGAGTAACTGATCTGCTAGCTGAAAAACAGTAACAGGTAAAAGAGCTGGAATTTACAATGAAAAGTGTAATTACAGAATATCTTGATAATGAAATTAAGATTGGGCCAAGTTGACACTGATTTATGAAAAGTAAATTGTGTTTGACTAATCACAGGAGTTCTTGGAGGATGCAACTCATAAAATAAATAATGGAGAACCAGTGGATGCAGTATATTTGGATTTTCAGAAGGCTTTCAATAAAATTCCACACAGAAGATAAGTCAACAATGTTGGAGTACATGAAATCAAAGGGCAGCATGCTGTAAAGTTTAGAAAGGAGAGAAATAAACTACCGCTTCTCAAATCCAGCAGGTTGTAACTCAGGGGGCACTGCAGGTGCTTGGGCCCAAATTGTTCACAATCCAAATCAGCAATTTGCCAGAGGAGAGCAAAAGTCACAAATTCAATAATGAACCAGGTGAGTGGGTTTGGGGATGCAAAGATATCTCAAAGAGAAACGGACAAACTTACTAAGTGAGCGAGAATATGACAGAAAAATATAATTTCAAAGTATGCAATGTAAACCATCTTGCAGAGTGTTTGTCAAGCAATTGACAATGTTGACGTTCAAATGGTGTGTTTATATAGAAGTGCAGTTGGCAAATGATATGTTGGTCATCATGAGAGTTTTCAATTACAAGAATTAGGAAGTCTTATTGGAATTATATAGGGTCTTTAAAAGATCACCCCTAGATTATTGTACACAATTTCAGTCTTCTTACTTCAGAATGGGTATACCTGCCATAAAGGGATGCCAGTGAAGATTCAATAGAATGATTTATGGCAAATCTGCTAAATCATAAAAGAGGAGATTGAGTAGACTGGACTGATAATCTCCAGAGTTTAAAAGAATGTCAGAAAATTGTTAAAGAGCTTAACAGACTGAATACAGGGAGGATGCTTATCCTGACTGAAAGTCTCGAACTAGGGGGCACATCTGAGAATGAAGGGTAGCATAGCTAGTTAGGAGTGAGACCATGGAAAATTTCTTCACTCAGGGTGGGGAGGAGAGAGGGTTAGGATGGGATGGCTGAACTTATGGAATTCTGAAGGACAATGGAGGTTCAGTCACTATTTTCATTTAAAACAGACATCAATATATTTCTAGACACTCAAAGAATCAAGTGCAGAAAAATTGCACTGAGACAGAAAACAGCAAAGACGATGAAGGGCCTGATGGAATATGCCTGCTCTGTATTATTACATTTTCATTTCCTTAATTTATCCTCAGAAATCTATCACATTCAACTTTATTTACAAATTTTTTCAATGTATATGTTTTCCCTTAAAGCATAATACAAACCAAAACTAAGCAGATTCAAAGAAAAATTTGAAGTTTTTTGTCCATTACTTGGATACTTAAACCATTGAGTAAATTAGGGTAGTATCATGCAGCTGTAACTGAGTCTTCCCTTTAATATGTGTGAAAGACAATACCCGCACTTTTCTCAATGAGAATGGCAAAATAAGGAAATCGAAAGGCATTAGATTAGGTCCTGTTGTCCTCTCTACAACAGAACTTCAAACTGAAACACTAATTCTGTTTCTCTTTCCACATGTCCAGGCTGATCTGCTGAGTGCTTCCATCATTTTGCATTTTTATTTCAGCCTTCTAATATCTACAATTTCCTTTTTGCTTTTCATTCACAGGCACAAACCCAATTTACAATTCCTTTCTTTGCCAATATTAGCTGGATTATTTGCAAAATATATTGGCGTACTTCTACAAATCCAAAGCAGCTAAATTCATCAACTTTATGTTAGTTATGCAATATAACTGCAAGAGCCACCCAAATGACAAAAAGGACTAAATAAAAGATGAAAGTAACAAATATTAGAGACGTGCATCATGTCAACTACCAATTGAAAGGGCAAATTAACATTTCAAGTATAAAGACCTCTTTAGAGATACTTAAAGTGTAAAGAGAGGCGAGAGTGGATATTGGACTGCTGAAAAATTATGTTGGAGAGGTATTAATGGGGGACAGCGAAATATGCAGATGAACCGAGTATGTATTTTGCACCAGTCTTCATTGTGGAAGACACTAGCGGTATGGTGGAAGTTCCAATGTCGGGGGACTTGAACTGTGTGAAGTTACCATAACTAGAAAGAGGTTCTTGGTAAAATGAAAGGTTTGAAGATAGATGAGTTACCTGGACCAGATGGTGTACAGCCCAGGATTCTTAAAGAGATGGTGGAAGAATTGGCAGAGGCACTAGTAATGATCTTCCAAGAATCACTAGATTCTGGAATGGTTCCAGAAGAAAGGAAACTATAGGCCAGTTACTCTAACCTCTGTGGTTGGAAAGATGTTGGAGTTGATTATTAAGGATGAGGCACATGACAAAATAGGCCATAGTCAGCATGGTTTCCTCAAGGGAAAATTTTGCCTGACAAATCTGTTGGAATTCTTTGAAGTAACAAACAAGATAGACAAAGGTAAATCACCTGATGCTGTGTACTTGGATTTTCAGAAGGCCTTCAAAAACGTGCCACACAAGGCTGCTTAACAAGCTACGAGCCCATTGTATTACAGGAAAGATTTCAGCATTGATAAAGCAGTGGCTGATTGGCAGGGTGCAAAGAGGAGGGAATAAAGGCAGTCTTTCCTGACTGGCTGCCGCTGACTAGTGGTGTTCCAGAGGCATCTGTGTTGGAGCCAATTCTTTTTACATTATATGTCAATGACTTGGATGGTGGAAATTATGGCTTTGTTCCAAAGTTTACAGACAATATGAAGATAGGTGAAGAGGCAGATAGTTTTGAGGAAGTGAGGAGGCTAGAGAAGGACTGAGATAGATTAGGAAAATGGGCAAAGAAATGGCAAATGGAATACACTGCTGGGAAGTGTATGGTCATGCACTTAGGTAGAAGAAATGAAAGGGTTGACTATTTTCTATATGGAGAGAAAATACAAAAAAACTGAGGTGCAAAGGGATTTGGGAGTCCTTGTGCAGGTTTCCCTGAAGGTTAATTTGCAGTTTGAGTCTGTGGTAAAGAAGACAAATGCAATGTTAGCATTCATTTCAAGAGGACTAGAATATAAAAGTAAGGATGCAATGTTAAGCACTGGTGATACTTGGAGTATTGTGAGCAGGTTTGGGGCCCTTACTTTTGAAAGGATATGCTGAAACTGTTGAGGGTTCAAAGAGGGTTCACGAAAATAATTCCAGCACTAAATGGTTTGTCACATGCAGCTTGTTTGATGGCTATGGCCCTGTATTCACTAGAATTCAGAAGAATGAGGGATAACCTCATTGAAACCTATCAAATGGTGATTGGCCTTGATAGAGTGCATATGGATAGGATGTTTCCTATGGCGGAAGAGTCTAAGACCAGAAGACACAGTTTCAGAATAGAGGGATGTCCTTTTAGAACAAACATGAGGAGGAATTTCTTTTGCCAGAGAGTGGTGAATCTGTGGAATACTTTGCCACAGGCAGCTGCGGAGGCCAAGTCTTTATGTACATTTAAGGCAGAGGTTGATAGATTCTTGACCGGTTGGAGCATGAAAGGATACAGGGAGAAGGCAAGATATTGGGGCTGAGGGAAAATTTGGATCAGCCATGATGAAATGGCAGAGAAGACTCGATGGGCCAAATGGCATAATTCTGCTTCTATATATTATGGTCTTAAAAATAAACCTTATTGAATGGTCTGTGTTCAAAATGTTAATAGACTTTTTTCTCTGTGCTGATGTACATCCAGGGCTGTTATTTCAATCCTGAAAGAAAGCAAAAGTGCAGCAAAAACTTCCAGCCATCAAAAGGCCGAGACTAAAACAGTCAACTTTCCATGCTCCTCCTGCTCTCTCATCCCACTATCACCATTAATGAAATTAAAAGCTAAAATCAAATGGATTGACCCCCAGCACTCATTGCACAATCTCAGTTTATCTCAGGGTGACCTTAGACCAAACATTCTCATACAAGAATCACATTAACAAGATGGAAAATAAGGTCAGTTTGGAGAAGCTTGCAGATTTGGAAGGTCGGGGAGGGATGGAGGGGTGGGGAAGATATTCATCCACAATTGCAACTTCTCTGTTCACCTACATTATCCGTATCCTAAGTCTGTTGGCCTAGTCTAGGCCCACCATGTTAAATGACAATTGGAGAATCATCACTGGCTACCAATAAGCCAATAAACATCAATAACTTGTACATCCTCAACAGAATACCAGTGTTAAACAACCAAAGAGCTATACTCAGCCAAGAGAACAGAAGTCTCAAGCAGGATTACAGATACAATCTACAACATTTCAATGCTGCAGAAAATACCACAGATGACCTCAGAACAACATAGGTAGCCATCAATACTGGTACAACCATCACCAGTGCGTTACAGCTGATGCAACTTGCAAAACACATGAGGTAAGCATGGGCATTTTAGCAACTGGACCGCCTTCTATGGGCAAAGGATTTCCAACTGTGACAGAAGAAATCTGTGCATCCTATTTATTGTTTGAAGTTAACTTATGTTATCTACAACTTATGGACTCATTTTCAAGGACTCTACAACTCATGTTCTCAATATTATTTATTTACTTATTTTGACTATTTTGTTTTTATTTTTGTATTTGCACAGTTTATTATATTTTACCCATCGGTTGTTTGTCCATCTTTGTGTGTAGATTTTCATTGATTCTATTGTGTTTCTTTGTATTTATTGTGAATGCCCACAATAAAGTGAATCTCAGGGTAGCAGATGGTTGGCATACATGTACTTTGATAACAAACTTACTATTGTCAAATTTCAGCTAGCTCAGAACCCCTTCATGGCCTACTCATGAGTTTTGCATTAGGACTTGACACAAGAAAAGAAATAAAGAAGTTAGTTAAGCAACACAAATTGCTGGACAACTCAGCAGCCAGGCAGTGTCAATGGAAAAGAGTAAACTGTCAACATTTCAGTTCAAGACCCTTCATCAGGACTCGTTTGTTCATGTGGTTAAGGCTACTTGAATTTTGGCATCAAATTATTGCACAACATTTTTCTATAATACCTTCAATAGTGCTTTTCTATCACTTGCATCAGCAAAATTATGACCAACATTTTAAATTATGGTGTTTCTCCAGTGCAAGAATACAACATACATTATTAAAATTTTATAACCTTTTCATGTACTTTATGTGGGTTCCAACAGTAATTTACAACACATAAGATGGTGGGTCAGATAAATATGTTGAACTGTAAGGTTTTCTGAAACTCATTGACAGAAAATGAGTAGTCAAGTACCTGAAATAATCATTGCTGGGTTCACTCTTAATCTATGCATTCCAAATTGATATACCATAAGACCATTAGAAAGAGCAGTAGGTCTAACTAGCCTGATCTTGTGGCTGATCAAATTGACTTTGAGACTTTGAGCAGCCCAGAACATTCACAACTATTGTGCATCCTTAACAACTCTTTGCATTTACCCCATTAACCTTGTGTATCAATGAGACAGAGAGCAAAGCGTTAATATCAAAGTTTCTCATTTTGCAATGTGAACTAACAACTATTGCAAAGTTAGAAGAAGGCACGATAGGCTGAACAAAAATTGAACATAACAGTGGAGAACAAGCCCTTAAGACAAAGGAGCAGAATTACGCCATTCAGCCCATTAAGTCTGCTCTGTCATTCTATCATGGCTGATCCTGGATCCCATTCAACCCCCATACAACTGCCTTCTCGCCATATCCTTTGATACCCAGACCGATTAGGAAACGATCAACTTCAACTTCTGCCCACAGACTTGAGCTTCATAGGATTTGGTGCTGGTCATCTCAGGGATGAATACGCAAGTTAAACAGTTAATTTGTAAGGGGAAACAAAGAGAAATGGAGCTGCTTTACATCTAAATGCAGCTGCATTAGATCAACTTATAGGAAAATGACAGTACAGGTATTTACAATAAAGAGTATAAATTATCAGGGACTGAATACAAGAGTAAAATGGTCACCATAGCTATTCACAAAACTGTATTGAGGTTATATTTGTTACATCTGAATATACTAAAATGGAGAATGAGCAATGCAAAATAACAGTCACATGGCACTGCTGAGCTGACAATTCGATAGGTTATAAAGAAATCCGGAGCTTTGATTAAAGAATTCAAATAAAGGAATTGACAAGATTGATAGAGAATTTCCAGTAGCAGGTAAATCAAAGGTAAGAGGTTATTATAAAGATTGATAAGAACAGATTCAAACAACTTTTTTCTTGCAGAATTGTTAAAATGTAAATGCTTTATCGGAGGGGTGATTACTAACAAGTCAATTACAACATTCAAAATGACACTACATAATTGCTCAAACACATAAAAAATATGCAAATAACCTGAAGGGAACCTCACAAAGGTGGTTTAATTTCTGTGCAAGCCCTTTCTCTTACAATTATTCTGTAAATATATCGGCAAATTTCCACATACCATGCTCAAAGGGGATGTTGTGTTGTAACATATACTACAATGAAAGCTCTGGAATGAAGTATTTAAAAGACGCATGTGTGATTTTTAAAATCATCATCAGATCAGAATGGATTGGACCTCTGAAAGAGCATAGAGTAAACTAGAATGATTAGTCCCAGGAATTCAAACATCAATAGTTAATGCTAATATTGTCAATGTACTAGAGAGAGAAAAAAAAATCAAGTGTTTTATGGCAATTCAGTTGGATTCAAATATCTAGGAACTTGAGTAATGATGGTGAGGTTGTTTAAGAACAAGGTGTTGAGTTTCCAGAGTACATAGATAAAAGAAGAAACTGCACCTTAGAATTAGAAAACAGTATATGTCTACAGAGTGATCGACAAAGGAGATTGAGACATGGCTGCTTTCAACATAACAAAAATAGGGAAGGTGTGTTACACCTCTTGAAGCTGAAGGTTTTGGGGATTGGTAGAGAAGAATTATTTACCCTTGTGAAGACATTAATTTGCTGTGACATGTTTCCAAAGGCAAATTAGAAAACACAAGAAGCTCTACACACTCATACCAGATGACTAGAATTATGAGCTTTGCCCAATTTATTACAATTTTTTTAAAAGCCTGTAAGAGTCCAAATTTTGAAACAAATTACAACTTTCAACTAAAAGTATTCTAGGCAGTTTCTAGAGTAGGTTGCATGGTCGGCACAACGTTGTGGCAAAGGGCCTGTAACGTGCTGTAGATTTCTATGTTCTATGTTAAAGGCACTGACAGCAACTAAAGACAATTCTCAATTGTGTTTCATACAGATTATGCAAATACTGAAAATCCAAAGTAACACACACACACAGTAGTGGAGGAACTCAACAGGTCAGCCGTATCTATGGAGAGAAATAAAATCACCACTTTAGACTGAAACCTTTCATCAGCCTGAGGTGTTGACTATTCCTCTCCGTAGATGCTGCCTGACCTACTGAGTTCCTCCAGCATTTTGTGTGTGTTACTCTCAATTGTGTTCAACTCCTTACTCAAAAAAAAATGCAATTATTGAAGAAAGTATAAGATTTGGTTTTCCAAATGAGTTTACTAACCATAGCAGTAAAGCATTAATTTGCAGAAAGGGAGTTCCCCTGCAGTTGGTTGTTAGAATGAGGCAGTAGGACTAACTGCTGCACCACAATGCCACTACAAAATGCATGACATTTTCAACACTTAAATTATTTTTGTACTAAAGATCCAAGTAAAAAGAAATCACAGGAATGGAATTACCCGTATCATTAATCACAAATGTTAATTCCATGGGCAGATACTTTGAATGTGCATTGCTAAATCATTTACCAGTATTAATTTACTATTTAATCTGGTTTTGACAGGGGAAGGAAATAGAAATCTGAAAACAGAAAATGCTGTAAAAATGCAAGTCACGCAAACTCCTGAAGAGAGACTATACACGTGTTTCGTGTTAATTCTATCAATCCTCTTTTCACTATCAAAGTATATTGAAACAAAGCTTAGTTTAACCTAGCAGTAAGGCTCAGATCATATTTAGCGACATGTTAATTAAAAACTTCAACAGAATAATTTTTAAGAATAAAATTCAGAATGCGTTCAATAAAACACATTATTTACATTGACATACTTGATCACGGTAAAGCCTGGTATTAAACTTTTGCGTCAAAAGTAAATTTAACACCGCAATTAGACATATACATTTCACAAATACAAAGAACACATACTGTAAAACACAAATTAGATCATGCTTGCCACACCGCCACTTCACCTTCCAAAAAAATGACGCATTTCTTGTTTAAGCGTTGATTTATTAACTTTCGCTTTAAGTTATGCTCGTTTTACAGGTAGTGAGACGTCAGAGGGCAGAACCGAAATTTCGCAAATACACATTTTGCCTTCCCAGGAATATTTTGTATTGAATCAAAGCAAGGCAGAGCTTCAAAGAATGAAGCTTCAACGATAAACAGAACAAAACCATTTATGAGAAAGGCCACTGCCTAACGGCCTCACACCCGCTCACTTACAAAGTGCAGCTTTCAAGCACTTCTAACCGAAAGTTTATTTTTGTTGTCAGAATTTGCACTCTGTTGAAAGATGCAAAGCCCCCCTGTTTATCCCTTTGCCTGCCGATGCAGAAACACCACAAGTTTTCCGACAATAAACCCAAACCAGCCACTTTCAATCATCGGCTTTGGCCTTACTCACCCTACCTATCCTGCTTGGTGAACCTTTCGTTTGACACGAATTTTTATTGACACCACTACTGGCCAGTCAGAACCCAAGATTTCTGCGGAAGGCCGGAATGAAAGCCAATAGCCTCGGAAGAAAGGCGGGTCAACTGCTCGGGAAACTGTCGTCATCAGGTTTGGTTGAGAAAACAACACAGCGGCGCTTCTCCCCGGAACATGGTGGGATTCTGGGAGTTGTAGTTTACCATTGCAGGGCGCTCCAACTCCCGAGGTCAGAACCGCACACTTCCAATCACCCTTTCTTTCATCAAAAGTTATTGGCTGGGCCAAGGCGCACTGTGCAGTGCCAGATAGTTTTATTGAACCAGTCCGTTAGATCATTTTTATTATTTTTAACCTGTTATCAACTTTTGTTTTACAAATGTCACGACAAACCTCAATGACTGAGCGAGGCGTTCTGCGGTCAGTATAAATATTGCCACGAAAATAGTTGGTGGTCTGCTAACAAACTCATCATAAAACACACTAGTATGCAATAATAAATGGTAACATGCTATTTCACGTCTTTCATTTGTGAGCGTGTGATGAAGGCATCAGCTTCCCACCGCTGCGACGGACTTCAGATGCCTTGCATACTGAAGACTTCAGTGTCTTTAGTTTCTTGAGTTAAGGACGCTGGGAATTGTAGTTTGATATCATTCCATTCAACAGGCTTGCGAACGCAGTGAATTGCAACGTAACGCATTTTAGATTTGCTAAGTGCCGCGAATTTTCAATTAATTTTAATCTCATCGCCATTTTACAATTCAGAATTAAGTTCTATCTATGATTAAGTGAAAATGTAGATCACGTTTCATCCCTCCAACAGTAACATTAGATAAAAGATGTGAAATGATATCGCAATATGAAATATTTATGCAGTTATTTATGCTGTTGTAGTTCGAACTAATCCTGCCACATTATTGGCATTATCTTGTTTGGTTTAGATTGAATCCTTTGTAGTGTCCATATTAGATGGTAACAGTATACAATATATACAGTGATGAGGTGTAAAATAATCTGGAAAAAAAACTATATAATAGAAAATATTCCATTGCTGGTTGTTATAGCGCTGATGATAGAATACCGCTTCACCGATATTAACACGGATTATTTTAAGTTTTCGGGCAATTGCGAGTTTGTGCGTCGACCTTTTAATTTGTTAGGGTAAATCTTTGTATTTTGTTGTAGATTGCAATACATTTGTAATGTTAACAAGTTCTTTATCTGAGCTCTTTTGTCCGTTAAACTTTACGTTCAATGGGAAAAAGGAGATAATTATTAATGGTAGGTATTGATTGGGGGGGGGGGGGCGTTCGTTGAAATGCGGGCTTATGGAGGCCGTTCAAATGGGTTGGTGTGGTAATAGGTACCACAACGACTCAAGTTTATCAGTCTCGGCTTGACGATAGTTTACCTATGTTTTGTACTTAATTGGCTCGGGAAATCATGTTTCTCATTGTGTTTTAGGCCCAAGAATCTAGTCGGTAGTTAGAGGAATAACTTCGATCGCGAAACTTTAGAAATATGTAACTGCTTTCTTGACGAATGATTTCTCCCCATCCTTTCCCAATCGACGTTATTAATTTGGACCTGTTATCGTACCGTGAAGAAGCAATCCGAGTTTGACATGGGAATGCTACGTTCTCGAAAGACGATGGCAAGAGTTTGAAACGGAAATTTGTTAAATGATAAAAGAAACGAAACAGTAAGCAGACCTAAAGGAGTGCACGAAGGCATTCGAAAAAGGCAAATCGTCAAGAGAGTGCCCAGCAAGAAAACCGAGTGCGCTCAAAGTATTCCGAGTAAGTGCTCTAAGTATAGCTATGCGAAGAGATTTGGCGGATCCGGGGAAGTTGAAGAGACGAGGAAAATAAATACAGTACTGCGGCAGATGATGCCGAAACTACCGCGCCCGCGGTAAAGGAACCAGAGCGGTTCTATGTAGGGGACGCGGGGTGTGGTGTGGGTGGGGGTGGAGGAACGTAGTGGGGGGCGGTAGGGAGGGAGGTGGATTCATGAAGCAGAAAGAGATCAAGTGGAGAATCAAGAAGGCAAAAGGTCAACAGTTTCATGTAAAAAGCGGAGATACTTAAGGAAAGCAAGCAAATGATCCTAATTATAACGCAGAAAAAGGATGTAGATGAAGAGAACGCGAAAAAAACGTTTAAGAGCGCAAATAAAAACTGTGGGAAGATAAAATAATGAAAAGACATTCCAAAAGAAGTTTCTATTATAAAGGGCAATTGCAAATTAAGAATTGAAAGAAACACACACGGCGCGATGCTTCAGAGGATCTATGCACTTTTGTACGTAAAAACACATTTTAGGAGTTATATATTTTCACACACGCGAACAAAAGGAAGGAATAAACAAGAATTAAGCGAGTATAAAGACGAATAGTACTACGAATACGAAATACGAATAGTATTTCAAATGAAAAAGATTGAATAGATAAAGCAGAAACATGAAAAGGGAGGAAACATAAATTACAAGCAGCTAAATAATTAAGATAAGCAAAAAGAGAGACAAGGAAAAAGTCGTAAGAGAGGCAAAAGGAAGAGCGGGAGATGAAACGATGAGTGTCCGGACTACAATTCCCAGATGCCAGTGTTTAGCTAATGCGGTTGCGCAGTAGGCTGTTGGGGACTGCGTTGGAATATTGCTGTCCCGGTGAGTGAGTTCTGAAATTGACGCACATACACACACACACACTGACTGAGCCAAGCAGCAGCAGCGGAGCAGCAGCACAACATTCCTTCTCTGATCGGACTCGGGATAGGGATCCCTCTGTGCATGTAATCAACACCCTTCTACAACAGCAGACTTCATTCACACACACCCGGTATTCCAGACTTCCACTCCACAGTCCATATATACTGAAGGAGAGTTTTGCCAAAAGAAATAAACCTTTTATTTTCGCGTATATATGTTCTATTATAATAAGTGAAAACATCCCTGGGAATTAAAGTAAGTACAGTAATAAGAATGTATCTGTGATGTGTTGTCTCCAACTTTGTCCGGAAGTCATTGTTTACATACTTCACGGTCTGTGTGTACCGGTGCGTGCACCTTGCAATTAAAAATACTGTAGTGGTTTGCCCAGACAAGCCGTGTTCATTGCTTATCGCCTGAACTATTTAAACCCTTATTTAGAATAAATTGTACTGTGATTATTAGATGTGAGAATTGTATTCATAGTGACTTACAACGTGTTTCTACATAGTTCTTGTTAATTCTTTACGGCACAATCGCTTTACTTTTCGTCCTATTCGCTGTTTTATTCCTTGATAATCGCTACTAAGCATCATTAAATTAGCTGTTTAATTGACCTCAGTTTCAAAGTTGCACTGAATTATAGGGCACTGGATCTTATTAATCTTGATAGTTGTAACAAAAGTAACAACTGGGTTTTTTTGGTGTCTTGATGTCTGACTGGAAAAGTATGAGATGATTTAGTGCTGGTACGTTTCGATTTTTGGCTGGAGTCCTGCTTTCTCTCCTTTTTACCAGCCCTGTCATTCGTTATTAGTTACTATTGATCGCTTCGCAAAGTGATAACTGAACTAAAATTAATGTCAATTCTACCGCGTAAATCAATACCGTTAAGTTATTTTAATCTTTATTTTTAACCATGTGCCAAATTAAAAATCGGAAAAGTAAACATATTGGTATGAAAAACAGTGAAATGTTACCTTTATTTCTTCGGTGAGCGGGATTTTAAGGGGAAAGAATGCTTAATCAGTAACCACCTCCTGTGATTTCGGAGCAATAAATGCATTTTTGATCACAGGGCTTCAGAGGCTCTGTTATTTGGGGTCAGTCTTTAAGCCCGTGACTTTTTGACATCAGAGTGTATTAAGTATAGATTTTCATAATTACTGTGGTCAAATAGAACCTAATCTATACAAACGTCAGAATCCCTGTAATAGGATGCAATATATATGGGTGTGGATTTTATATATATAAGCAAAAGGAGATGAGATTGTGTGTGCGAATATTTATTTTGTTCTCTTTATTAATATAGGGTCTATCAAGCTGTGGTGTTAATGATGTCACACTGCTCTTTATAAAGCCAGCCTTGCCTGCATTTGAGAAGGTCACATATAAGTCTGGTATCAGCGAGCAAAGAGTTTCCAATGGACTTGCATAGAACAGCTTTCAAGATGGAGAATTCTTCCTACCTCCCTAACCCCCTTGCATCTCCAGCTTTGATGGTCCTTGCCTCCACAGCAGAGGCTAGCCGAGATGCCTCTATCTCTTGCCAGCAGCCTAGACCTTTTGGAGTACCCGTCTCAGTGGACAAAGACGTCCACATCCCCTTCACCAATGGTTCGTACACCTTTGCTTCAAT
This sequence comes from Hypanus sabinus, assembly GCF_030144855.1. Lineage (NCBI taxonomy): Eukaryota > Metazoa > Chordata > Chondrichthyes > Myliobatiformes > Dasyatidae > Hypanus > Hypanus sabinus. The sequence continues at coordinate 37,829,997 of NC_082716.1, read as the reverse complement.
GTACCATCGTCAGGGTGGGGTGCCAGGGGCCTTCCCGAACCGAGATTTCCCCCCTCAGCTGTTGCATCTGCATCCTCAATTTGCACCTCCAAACCTGGACTGTACCCCCATCAGCATGTTGAACCATAGTGGTGTTGGGGCATTCCGGCCTTTTGCCTCCGCTGAAGATAGAGACAGTTATCAATCTGCCTTTACGCCTGCCAAAAGACTAAAGAACTGCCATGAAACCGAATCCCCCCATCTGAGGTTTTCAGACTCTGAGGGCAAGGAATATGAGTTCACAGCCCAGCTCCCATCCAGTTCCCCCAGCTCTCTAAAGCTAGATGACTCTGGAAAAAAGGTCTTTGCTGTATCAGGTCTCATCTCTGACCGAGAAAATTCTGCAAGCCCTGAAGAAAGTCGAAACGAAAGATGTAAGTGTTCTTTACTTATTTTAACTTATTTTTAAATGTTTATTTCAAAATTCAAATGTTTCAGTTAAAGTATCACAAGCTTTTTGATAACCGCATTTGACATAAACTGTGCTTGACATGAAATAAGATATCTTACTGAAGTTGCTACTTTAAAATTCAAGCTATTTTGAACTCAGAATTATTCCATTTTTCAAATAAAAACTCAAATATATGTAGACATCCAGAGTAAATATTCTTGTCAGTATATCACTTTTCAACATCTGTATTTTAATTTCAATTCTGGGAGTTTGTTTGCTTGAGAGCAAGGTTTTTAATGGTCTGCTTTTAAAACAAAGCCAAGTAAAGCAAGTAGAACTGTATCTTCTAATGATTAAAATTCTTTAAGGAATTTAGTGAAAATCAGGTTCAGTGGAAAGCTAATGATATTAATATTCTTATAAAGAAAGGCTTACCACTTGCATTGCTCAACAGCAGCCTACTTCCATCACCATCCCCACCCCCAACACTAGCACAATCAACCAAGTAACTTCTGGGAAAAAAGAGAGAAAAGGACCTATAACAGGGAGGAAGCCAATTCCCGCATCGGTATTGTGATGTTTGTTGAGTGAAATTGCAATTCCAGAAGTTTGTGGGGCCCGCCAGTGTTTTGAGAAGAAAGGTGGGACTTAGAAGATGAGGTGATAATGGGTGATAAACTAACAATCCTCAACTGTGGGAAGCTACTGACTTCTGTTGCTGTTTGTTTTGGTTGAAGAAAAGAAGTAAGAGGCGGCAGGAGGGGAAAAGTGAGAAGGATAACGGAGCTGGAAGAGTGAGGGAGAAAGTGAAAGCAAAGGGAGGTAAAACCAAGTGGGTGATAAAAAGTAGCATTAAAAAAAATTGGCGGCGAGGTAGAAAGACGTGAAAAATATAGAGGACAAGTGAAGATTTTTTCCCCAAAAGTTTGATTGCGGTAGGGAACACAGATGGGCTATATTATGTTAAGAATGAGTAATTAATCAGCAATTGTTGAGTCAGAATCCAGGCCCCTATCTTCCTTCCTGTGCCGTTAACAAAAAAAATTAAAACAACAAAACGTGGATGTCTTTGCTTCCTTCCTGACAAGACCAACCTGGTTGCTTTTCTCCTTCATAAATGTCTTCTGATTTATTAAGCAAACAATTTGGAGCAGTGTTGGTAGAATGGTAACGATAGGGGATGTAGCACAAATTGAAACCTACATTAATACTTTATTCCTTTCCCTACAAGTAAACTTTGCATGGGTGTTCTTACCGCTGTGTTTTGTAGTACTTAACCAGATGTGAAAAACACTGATCTTTTCAGTTCTTCCTATTGGATTTCAACTGGCATCCTTTTCACATTTCTTTTAGTGCTCCCCTCCCCTCTTTTCCTCTGCCCTCTTCTTATGGTAATGATAGGCACTAATATGGAAAAATCGAGAGGAAGGCGGCAGTGGATCGGCGTTGAGCACTTGCTGAGAGCTGGTATTATGCAGCCTCAGTCTTTAAGCCTGCGGTGTAGCAAAAAGGATTTGAGAGTTGTAGGAATGAATATTGAGGTGCGAAGGCGACAAGACAAAGGACAATTGGTCTTTAACACAATGCCATTTGTTATAAGGCTGAGGTGTGAGTTGCCGCAGTTTAAAAATACCTTGCCTTATATTCGTATTAGTCACAGAGCTGGGGACTAAATTTCTTTAGCTGATAAATATGCAATGGCAGCTTTTTAGAACTGGAAGTGCAAATGCTAAGGAAAAGCTGGCGGGATGGAAAACCATTGAAATAGTCTGCAGTTAGTTTACTTTCGTCAAAATATGTTTTAAGCTCTTTTATGAATAACGATTTGTTAAACATTAACATTTCATTTTAATAAAGCTACGTTAAAAGCCTTTTCTTCAATATCCCAGGCCATCTGTTTATATTTTAGGAATTCTTCATACCTCTGGTTAACCATCTCCATTTTTTGAATGATGACAAAATCAAACACATTCAAATATGAATTTGATTTGTTATAAGTAACTTTGCACTTAATTTTGAGCATCACTTGAAATTACAAATTAAATTTCACTAGACATTCCTCTACTGAATATCTGATTTTTATCTAGCAATGGATAATAAAGTATTCAGTTTTTAAGACTGACAGTGTGGTACATTGAGTGCCTAATGTGGATCATTTATAGATGCTCTTTTGAAAATGGTACTTGATATTTAAAAATTGATAGTAATGTGCTATTTCTTCAGATATATTTATTAGCAAAATTGTTATGATGTCAGTTAAACAATCTATACATTTATGGCTTTATCTATTGGTCTGTCTACATCTTACTATTTATTGCTTTAGCTACTTTTAGTTAACACTGATTGCATTGCACTAACATGTAGGATAAATGGTTGATTTACAAAGTGGAGTTTCATTACAAAGGCTGTAGCTTGAAATATTGCAGCTAATGGTAATATGTATGGAATTTTTGGGGCTGCCAGAGGCTTAGTACACAGATCTGTCACTTTCCCTGAGCAACAACCCTGACGACCTCTATTCAAAGTGCCATCGATTTCCTTTCTCTATTTCTTCCCAAAAAATCTGTTACAAGACTTCTGCCAAGGGAGTACCTGCTCAATTGCGGCATAGCAGTTCTTTGCTTTTAAACACTGTCTCTTAGAAATAAAAATGAACCTACATATTAAAACTACAAAAATTTTCCTTCAAAATGAAAAACCAAAATATATGATGCTGTGGTACAGATATTCTAGACCCTATTATTTTAAATAATTTGGATATTGAACATCTAAAAAACAGAAGTCTGAGTTATTAACGTGAGCACTGTACTTCGCGGTTGGCAAAATGTAGCAAGGCAAATATTCAGAGTTGTTTCACTGTTAGAATTTCCATTTGTTAAAAATGTGTTGTGTGTGATTCGGGTCTTGAGTAAGTGATTCAGAAAGAGGCTTGAGACTACCAGCGTACTGCTAATTTCCTGCTTGATTTAAATATTTTATTTTGAATTAAAAGAGTTTAGCAAAATACTTGCCTTTACTGTTCAAGTACAACTTTTGAAGTACAAAGGGATGAATAAAGTAGTTACAAGTTGCTAGTAAGAGAAATAATACTTAAGATAGGTTTTAAAAATGATCGTTTCAAGGGAGAGGGTCATTATGATCTAATTAGAAAAATCTGAATATCTTTTGTCTTGGTGGCTCAGCATAAGATTATTCTTATCTTCCATGCAATCATTTTACATGCAACTTGCACTTTCTCTGAAACATAGAAAAGAAACTTTGTGTACTCTTGCATCTAATTAATGGTTCTTGAACACAGACTCAGCAGCATTTGGACACATCCAACAGTTGTTTAACTAAAAGTTGGGGTGCAAGGATTTCAGGGATCGTAGCATTTCAGAATAATCACCAGTTGCTGTTGGAAAACGTAGTATGGAGTGAGTTGGGGGGGGGCGCAGTGCTTGACAGATAGCTTCTCAAACCCATAATCTGTGTAAGGCTTTTCATATAAAGTCTTGGCTTTGGGTTAAAACAAACAGTTCCTCAGATGCTAACAATCAATGGCAATGCTGCTTGTACTACATTTTGCTAGTCCCTGTGCAATGTTTTTTTTCATGTTAGACCTTCTTTATTTTTCATTTCAAAGTCTTCTGTTCACAGTTAGTGGCCCAATTTAAATTTTTGTCATAGAATCCATAGCAAAGTGAGGCGTCTGTCTTGTCTATCCTTGTTTTATTTGTAAATGCCTCATTTCTCTGTAGGGGTACTATCTCTGTCTGGCAAAACATCTTTATTCTCATCAATTACTGCTCATTTGCCCTCTGTCTGCATTTGTGCAATGTGTCTGGTCTACAGAGGCTGAAGGGGAGCTTGATGTTCAGTCAGTAAACCCACCAGGGAGACTCGGTCAGTATCCTCAGCTCTCTCCGACAGCATGATAGCACATACAACAAAGCAGACTACTGTCAGAAAGCAAGCTAGCATTATACCGCATGTCTATAACCAATTTTTACTTTTAAATATAAAGAATATTAATTGTCATAAATTGTTGCATTCACAATTACATGTTGATACTTAATCATTGTTAGAAACTCTTTACTTATTACAGCACACATTTTGCATTTTTGAAATAACAGCCAGGATTATTATTAGTCAACAGTTTTTAATAGCAGTATGATCATTTTTAATGGTTTTCAAAATAAAAATAAATGAATGAAGTAAATTTGCACCAAATAATGGATAACCCTGTTTTACCATTTTTATTTTGTGAATTCTCAGTAGCATGATCTATCTTTATACCAAGTAGGAGAAAGAATATGATGGTTAAGAATGCAAGCTGAAAATCTTTTCTCTCTCAGTATGATTTTCTACTGTTGTTCAATAAATTGGTAACATATAAATACACTTAAAAACATATATTGTTGTATTTTTTCCATTTTGGAAATTATTCATTTTTTGTAGCCATTATAGATTTTCACACGAATGTTCAGCCACTGCAATATTAATACAAGTTTTCATACCTTTCCAGAAAGAACATGTAATGGCAGCATTTCTAAACTAATAACCGATAATACTTTTAAGTGTTTTGAATCATTTCCTTACAGAAAGTATGAGTTGTTGTAGAACAAATATTACACAGGTAAAGAGAAACATGCCAATTCGGACCAGTAACTGGCGAGATGGAAGAAAGTAGTAGGGAGGGTCATCAATGAACAGAAAATATAATTATCTTAGCCTTTAAAGAGGAACAAAATAAGGAAGGAGAAATGTGATCTTTTAAGGGTTAATAAATGTAGCACTAAAAGAGCCACAGATCCTTGCAACAGGTTTGCCCGTTGCTTACCAGCTACTTCTCTTTATTCAGCAAGTATCTTGTCCTTTTTTTTGTGAAAAATGGGTAGCAGCTGCTCTGGTGGGCTGTGTACCGTAAGTATAATTCAGTGTCTCAATTGTGTCTTCCTGCTTGTGTGCGAGAGGGAGAGAAAGAACCATCCCTTTGTTTCCTTTGTGAGAGCCAGGTGACAGAGCCAGTGTTGAGAGGGCAGAAAAATAGCAACCGGCAGTTCTCTGGCAGCCGAGATCAAAGAAGAAGGCAGGAGGTCTTTTCAAATTGGGGGCCCTGGTGTTGAAGCTGTAATCACAGCTTACAGCCAACCAGTTTCTGAAAGATACTAGCCTGGAAAAGGGGGGGGGGGGGAACTTTCCAGGAGTTAAGATAGTTAATTAAAACCAGCAAACAGGTGCCCTAACAGCAGCAGTGAATCAAATCATAAAGTTTTACAATGGAACGGTTTCTTTAAAGGCATAGGCAGGGGAAAAAAGAGCAAAAGAATTGGCTTCACCTAGCATGTGGCACATGCCATTTACAAGCTTAGAAGCTTTTGGGAAGAATATAAACACTTACAGTTTGTTCACAGAGTCTTGCAGATTTAATATATTAAAATGTCCCTTTCGCTTCTGGTGCAAGTCAAGCAGCTGTTTTAGTTTATTCAAAAAAAAAGGCTGTGGTTAATGCAAAATCAGCAGTGGCACAGGGCTTATAAGAAAAAGATCAATCATGGAGTGGGGTGATAAATTAGACACATCAGCGAAAGAGAACACCTTAAATCGAGCTGGCTTGGTGACGGGGGAATGTGTGTTGAAGGATGGTGCTGCTTGTGTTTTTCAATAAGTAGAAACATCACAATGAATGGAGCAAAGCGGACATTTGAGTTCAGAATGTGGTAAATCTCTTCAAACCCATGTTTTAATGTTATTTTGTATAACTTTATATCACTGTGAATTAATAACAGAAAGTGCCACATCATTCCTTTTTTTTTAGCTTGACAATAGTAAAGTCCTGCAATTGAATGAAAAATATAAATATTTTGACCTAGATCATTATTTTTAAGATTTTTGAAATAAGTCAGGGAATTTTATATTGGGTTTTATCACATCATATTTATATTTTGTGCAGAGCTTCTGATTTAAGGAGTTAGTTTTTAAAATTCTTGTTGATGATAGTTATGTAAAGTGCAAATTTAAAAGTAATTAGACCAAGGACAACAGGTCGTCACCGAGTTGTTAATCACACAAGAAACCCAGTGAATTCACCCCAGCTAAAATGCACTCATCCATTTCCCTCAGGAAGACAGCTCATCATTTACATTTCTGATAGACAAGATTTTCCATCCTCTTCAGCCCAACTGTGGAACAAGCATAAGAAAAGTTGGCATCCATATTAACCAGGCTGTCTGTTCACCCCCGAACAGATTGCCATTTGGAATATTGATTGAGAAAGTGAGAGAACATCAGGTTTTAAACGGAAAAGGGAGATCTGTGGTCGGGGCCTGACGTTGGGGTGGGGGTTCTGGTGGTGCAGGACTGAAGAAATAAAACTGAAACAATTTTGCAAAAACACTTCTTTTTTACTTCTCAGTGCAATCAATAAAAGAAAATAATAGGTCAATCTATTGTAGCATAGGCTGAATACTTAACATTTTTCCTAGAAATTAAGAAAATTATTTATTAATGACTTTTTATGCTCAAATAGCTAAACAAATCATTCCCCAGTTTTTTTTCCTACAGCCTTTATAGTTCTAATTATTGAACTGTCCTTATGACCAGGAATTAATTTTTGTGTGGCCTAAAGTATTCTTTAAATTTATTTCCATAGCAATTTAAAATAGGAAATAAATCTGTAAGGAGAAGGTGATAAGGGATTACCAGTCTCAGATATCAGAGTATTAATCCCAATAGTTGTGCTCTTGTCAAATTAATGGATTACATTTTCTCCCTGTGACAAATTAATTTTAATGATGACTAGTTTTATTATAAGGTCCGTGTTATTGCTTGTAATCTGTGCAACAGTTTTAGGTGTTTTTTTTCTATTTCGTTGTCTTTGTTTAATTTAAAGTGTCCTGTAATTACAGGGGTGTTAGCATATGTGGAGAAGATGATATGATTTATCCTGCACAAACAGCCATGACACAGCTGTTTGGAAGATAAAATAGTACAACTGTGTAGCTACAAAATGCTCTCCTTATTATACCTCATTAAAAGCAGGCTGTGATAAGTCAGCCAGGCAATGAATAAAATCTATTGCCTGTGTGGAAAATAGATATATAAGTACCTTCAGTTGTGGGGGGGAGGGATTAAGTGAAGGTGGGGACAGGCTGGTGTGTGTGTGTGTGTGTGTGTGTGTGTGTGTGTGTGTGTGTGTGTGTGTGTGTTTGTGTGTGTGTGTGTGTGTGTGTGTGTGTGTGTGTGTGTGTGTGTGTGTGTGTGTGTGTGTGTGTTTATGACAAAGCTGGGAAGAGAAATAATACCTTCTTCTTCTCTTTTCAGTCTGCCTGTCAGTAGAAGCAAAGAGACTATAATGTTTCGAAGTAATTAGTAAACCTTCCAGGTGCAACCGAAAGAAACAAATATTTGATTTCAAATATTTTGTTCTTGGTCTTATCGTGTGTTAATTTGACCTTTAGTTATCTGACTACCTAAAATCATAGCGTCTTTGATCACATCTTTCCATTATCATCAATTGATTGCAGTGAAATCTGGAACAGAGGAAAAGTTATTTTTCATTGATTGGATCTCGTGTCATCGTTTTACCATTATAATTATTATTATTCTTCCTGCCTGAAAATTAGAATATTCAAGCCTATGGGACAGCCTACTCAGCTCGGTTTGAAAATTGGGAAACTTGTCTGAATTTCTCATATAGAATCACAGGGATGTTAAGAATTTGAAAAATCTTGCATCTTTTCTTTCACCATTTTATGTGGTATCTTATGAATTTCCAGTTCTGCGTTGTTTGAATAAAAATGTAAATAATGTCTCTGGAATTATTATCCAAGTAGCTTGCTGTGATATTGTGAAATCTGCTACATGTGAGAATGCACCTTTTGGATACTGTTATTTTGCTAAAGTGTAGGGCCTTTGAAAATCTTACATCAATTTACTACAAGGAAAGAACGATCTTTTCCTGCTACATTTTATGATTTTTTTTCTTTAAAATGATTATCAATGAACAGGGACTTTAAATGAAAATCAGAAATAAAAAGAGCATCAAAAGGAATGTATAAAATATTGTTAAAATTGCATAGAACAATAATCAGAATGAATAAGGATGCAAAAAGGGTGTGAGAAGATTTTCTGTGAATAAGAATGGGAAAGGAGCCTGCGCTCAGTAGATGCTGGGAATGGTAAAATAGAGAGTATGGTAATATAAATTAGAGAATACGGAATAAAGTTACATAAAGTAAGTGTGCATATACTGAAATACAAGGTATGATTTCATACAGTAAGAAAAATGCACTCAGTGTTGTAGTGTAGATAAGATTATAAGTGTGAAGTAGGCACAAGTATATAAGTGCATAAAAGTTGAAACAAGAAACGGGCCATTCAGCCCAGTTAGTCGGTGTCATGATTAACACACCTGGAAGCAAATATTTCTAATAATATTTACCCACCCTGTTCCATTATCCCTTTATCCTCTTTTTGTTCATCTATCTATCTAACTCAGCCTCAAATGTTGACATAGTTTCTGTCTTAACCACTAACCCTGAAAGTGAATTCCACAGCCTTACAACTCTCTGTGTAAAGAAGTTTCTACTGGTCTTTGTTCTTAATCTTGTATCAATGGTCCTTCACGGTTGACCCCTCAACTGTTGGAAGCAGTGTATTCTGTCTGTCCTTAAAGATATTTTTATAATTTTAGGCAGCATCATCCTATATATGTGCAATTTGTATTCCAGTCAAATTGATATTTTTAAAATCTTTCTTCACGTCATAATTTTTCTTATCAGATCCCATCTGATTCTGTATTTTAGCTAACGATGAAAGCTTTAATATCCTGCTTATAGTTGCAGCCCAGTACTTTACACAGTCATCTAATTTAGATCTTATTAAGTTTTTAAATAGGTTATCATTATCTCTTGCCTTTTATATTCCATACCTCTTGTGATAAAATCTAAAATTGCATTAGCATTTTTTTTACAGCCTCATCAACCTGAGATACTGCCTATTTCATCTTGTGAACCTGTTTTCCACCCCCACTCCAACTCCACTAAATGTCTCTGCTGTTCCACGGTTCTGAACCTACTTCCATTCAGATTATAATTGCTGGTGTTACTCACTTTTTTCCACATTGCATTTCCTCACACTTTGCGACATTGAATTCCACCTCCTACACCTTAGTTATTATTTTATTTTATCATAATTCTTTAGAGTTTCACTTGTCTTCTTTTGAATTAACAATGTCCTCTTTTGATACTCTCCGCAAGTGTTAATGTCTTATTGAGCTCTATGTTAAATAAATAATGTAAATAATGAACAAGTATGGCCCAAGAACTAAAGCCTGCAAAATAATCGTGATAATTTATACCTATTCTGAAGAACTGTGGCTGAGTAAATATGAAAAACCATGAAAAATAATTAAAAAAAGAATTGTCATAGGCTTTATGGAGTATATAACTATGAGGACATTATTTACAGATCAATGCAATAAGTACAATTAGGAAATCATGTTTGGCATGTATAATGAATATTTGAATAGAAGTATGAATAGAGTATATGTGAATGGAATATAGGTATTCAAAGAGTATTTTCTCTTATTATAAAACCACTTCATGAAAAATATGATCAATCAGTGTTTCACTATTTCATTGTCCTGGATTATCCAATATTTTTAGGATAGTGTGGAAGACCTTCTTAAAGATGTTGGTGAATGTCAAAACACAGGAGTTATTGATGTTTCACACCAAATCTCTTCAGGAGATAATATCTAAGGCTGATGGCCAGGACTGTTACCTACAAACCAATCAGTCACTGTATGAAGAAAATGGAAAATTCAAAACCTTGACTCCATCAAGTTACTAGGTCTGCTTTGACTAAAAACTTGTAGGGTAAAAGTAGACATGGTTGACTCTTAGACTTTGCATTATAAATCGGTTTGCTTTGTCTCCACAATTTCATTGACCAATTTGTTGGTTTTAGCTCTCCTTTAGGATGAATTCAAAATACTATTTGTTGTGGACTTTTTTCTTGCCACAAATTCCATACGTGCTTTTTCTAACTCTTTCTCAACACACCCAAAATAAGGTAGCAAAAGAAAAGAGTAAATGGGTCCATAGGCTTTATAAATAAAGTCATGGAATACAAAAACAAGGAAGTCATAATGAATCTTTTTGAAACACTGGTTCAAACAACAGATCTGGGCCATATATTTGTGAAAGGATGTGAAAGACTCTGAGAAATTGTAGATCAATTTGCAAGAATTATTTCAGGATTGAATGATTGTAGAGTTACATTCATAAACTGGAGGAGCTGGGATTGTTCTCCTTGGTACAGAGTAAATCAAGGGGGAGATCTTACCAATGTATTTAAAATCATGAAGAATCTAGACAGAGAAGGGTGAGAGAAATTTTTCCTATTGACAAGAAATATCAACAACCAGGGTCTGTAGGATGAAGGTGAACGGCAAAAGAATTAAAAATGAGATGAGAAAAGAAATCCTTTGCGCAGCTAGTGGTTAGAATCTGGAATATACTGCCTGAGGTAATAGTGGAAACACACTCATCAAAGAAGTAAATTGTAAGGAATGTAAATACAGTGCCATTTGAGGAGGGCAAATGAATGGGCGACTGGCTGGAATACTCTTGCACAGAGCCAATACAGACTCAATAGCTTGAGTGGTGTCCTTCTATACATCCTTGTAGACATCCTGTGTTCTCTGATTAAATTACTCTCTTTCATCACTGATAGCCTCACTAACCTTCACTGGCTGTTTGCCTTCACCTAGAATCCAGAACCACTTTTACCTACAAATCACTCGTAGAGGGTTACCTTCAGCACACCACTGGATTTTTCAAGTGCATTATGATTCAATTCTTCAAAGTTCAAAGTAAGTTTATTATTGGTACATGTATGTCACCATTTACAACCCTGAGATGCATTTTCTCGTGGGCATATGCAATAAATCAAGAGAATAATAACCATAACAGAATCAACGAAAGACCACACCAACTTGTGTGTTCAACCAGTGAGCAAATAACAACAAACTGTGCAAATACAAAAAGAAAGAAATAAGAATAAATATCTAGAACATGAGATGAAGGGTCCTTGAAAGTGAGTCGATTGGTTGTGGGAGCACTTGTTGGGGCAAGTGAAGTTGAGTGAAGTTATCCCCTTTGGTTCAAGAGCCTGAGGGGTAATACCTGTTGGTGTGAGCCCTTCAATACTGTGCTTCCATTTTTGGTGTTTAGTATGTGCCCTTCCCTCCTTATGAACAGTCAAATGGTGTTATTCTAAATGTAATACTATGCTTCCCCAATGTTAAGATTTGACATTCTGTATTTTCACTCTGTTGTCTAGTTCATGCCCTCCTCTCTTTATTTTCTTCAGTCTCCAGCACTTAGACCTATTCCCTGGAAATTCATTGCTTCACCTTCGTTAAAAATCTCATTCATACCTGAGTAATTCCATTGTGTATCTACAGCCATTCTCTAACCTTAGACCAGCATTAAAAATTTTTGCTGTGTTTTCTACAAAACTGCTACATAGATGTGTGAAGACATTCCTGAGTAATGGTATGAACTCTAACAATTTGTAATGGAATCATATATAAGACATTATAATATTTGTATTCAATTTGTTGTGACAATTTGCAATTTGCTTCTGAGGGAAAAGCAACTCAAAGTGCATTAAGCCTTTTTTTTAATGGGTTAAACACTTTTTACAAGTTGCATGTTGTGGCTTTCATTGATGTCCAAATGATGTTCTTCCTCAGCTGTCAGTATTATTTTTCAGTAAGTGTCAGTGTAGAAGTGGGGGTGACGTATGGCGCTAATAGCCCAGAGGTTGTGATTGGAAAGGGTTGTCAGTTTTCTTGCTCACAGATCTGGACGGTACAAAGCATGGCACAAACATTCAGCCCATGAAACCAGTCCAACCTGGCCTGTCAATTGTCCCTGAGAGGCAGAATTAAATTACTTCCTGAAATGAAAATGAAAAGGCTGCAGATGGTAGAAATCTGAAATAAAAAACAAAAAATGCTTGAAACATTCAGCAGGTTAGGCAGCACCTATGGAAAGAGAAACTTAGTAAGTGTTTCAGATCCAGGACTTGTCGTACGAATACTCTGCTAAGTGTGAATTTCAGGAACATTTATAAGGAGCCCATCATTTTGCTTCCTCTGTGTCAGTCACAGACCAAAGTCTTTTTTTCACTGATCACTCTATTTGCTTTTCCTTTACTCCACTGCCACTGTCTGTTTATTTTCTCTCTCCTTCCTTTCCAAACCAAACAATCATAATCAGTTAGGGCCGTGAGAGAATCACTGTGTGAGAGAGGAAGGTTCAGTGTATGAGGGAGAGAGTGGCCAGAGCAGAACTCTGTGATATTGCAGAATTTACTTTCTGCCAAATCAGAGTTTAGGTGTGGCATCGACTATATGTCGACCAAGCCGTGCACAATGAATGCAAGTTATGGCTCGACAAAAACAATTATGGAGGATCATTAGGTCAAAGGAAGCTGTAGAAAATGGATATGTTTAATTGTGGGGATTTTAAATCAATGCTGCATAGCACTGTTTATGTATTTATTTAGAAATACAGTGGGTAAAAGCTCGTTCCGGCCAATCAGCCACATTGCCCAGCCTGTTTAACCCTAACCTAGTCACGGGACAATTTACAATGATCAATTAACCTGCTACCCAGCTACCGAGTATACCTTTGGACTGCTGGAGGCAACCTGAGCATCCGAAGGAAACCCGCATGCTCATGGGAAGGTCAGACACATTTCTTACAGTTAGTGTGGAAATTGAACTCCGAACTCTGATACCCAGAGCTGTAATAGCATCACACTAACCACTACGATGCCGTGATGCCTTTTTAGCACCTTCAGTGTACATATATTACATTGTTATAATCAAGCAGCTCACCTCTTTCATTCAAAGTTGATCAGTTCCATCAAAGAAAGTGAATCCATCGCATGCAGTAGATTGTAAAATATCTCGGATCTATTAAACTTCATTTTTGTACTTTTCAAACTTGTTTTCCTTTAATAGGTGCTTAGATAGTTGCTTTATGTTTTGTTGGTTATTTATTCAATCTCACAATTTGACTTCTTTTTAAATTATAAAATGACCTTGTTATTCAACATTACCGTGGAGGAAGAAATGAAATCTGTAAAACTAAATGACCTAAGCAGTGATAAAGGGCCTTGCAGGGTTAAACTGATCATATTTGTGTTTGGTGATTCATAGGAGTAATAAAACAAATCATATGTTGACTGAAAATTCACCTTTGCTCAGTAGATTAGTGCACGGGAAACCAATAAGAAATGAATGGGTCCGGTTCCAAATAAATGCAACTTTGTTAGTAGATGGTTAGCTGTGTACATTCTCTGAGATTGACAATTTGCCGAAATTAAAACTTAACCAAGCATGGTTGTGTTCTGTCTTTGAATAATTTAAAAGTCAATTGTTTTCTTAAAAATGTAGACTTGCAATGTTGATGTTGATTCAGCCAATCATTTTAAATCTTTACTCCATCCGGTACAACTGTTTAAATTTATAATATATTAAGAACGATTTTAAGATGTTTGGTCCAAGGTTTGTCATTCAGAAAAGCATTTTGGAATGAGATTTAAATAGACAAAACGCAGCTTTTTCAAGGAGCTGCATCAAGTTACTTTGAATACACCCTCTGTAGCTAGAATTAATCTGCAGTGGCGTTCAAACCTTTGTCCCTAGCTGTAAGTCTGTGGTTTTATTAACTCTGTTTGGAGAGTGTCAAAAGAGTTTTAAAGACATTCCACTGAATTTAAATTAGCTTTAACACCACAAGTCATACAGTAGCAACATTACAATGTGCTGTCAGTATAATATAGTAGATTGAGTTAACAACTTTAAATTTGAAGAAAACTTTCAACAAAGAAAGAAACTTGAAGGTAAAGTTTAAAATTTGTCCATAGTTTCCTCTTTGAATTGTTAATAGTAAATATGCTTAGTGTCCTAATTAATATGCTGAGCATTCAGTGCTGCTAGTATGTCGAATAGAAGAAACCCCAAAAGTTTAGTACTTGAATGCTAAGTACTGCATTTTCACAGGCAGTTACATTTGCATTGCATTCAATACAATTAATTAATACTTTTACATCTACAGGTATGGTTTTAAAATGCTGCAGTTACATTAGGACATAGCTTCGAAATAAGTTATTTACATCTAGTTTTTAATGAAATCATTTTCAAATTGTTTTTAGTCCTTACATGCCACAAGGGGTTGTATGACCTCTTCCTTCGGTATTTTAAACATGTATAATTCTATGCATTTTAATGAAGGTATGCATTAAATACCATGCTTTCTAATCCCCTGGCCCTTAGGTAATTAGTTTTCTTTAAGTATGCTCCAAAATTTAGTTATTAAATACTCACAAGTATTAAATTCATTTTGTTTCCTAATTACTTCCTTTTTTCCTAAATGCATTGAAGTTGGGGCAAAGAAATTATGTGAATTGTTTTAGGAATGCTTTGTTTATTTTTGCATAACTTAGTGTGTGACTTCACTTGGCCACTAATGATAATATTTAAGAGTGCATTATCTAAAAAGATTACTAATAAAGATACTTTTGTGAAGTTGTCCAACATACCAAAATATTGAGCTTATATTTTAATTAACAGATCATCAGATTAAATGTAAGATGAATGTATTTCATGATCGTTATCAGTTCTGCCTTCTCCACATATAACCTCAGTTTCCAATAATACCTGTTTGAGAGAAATTATATATACCGAGGTGATTACAATTTTTCATCCAAAAATTGAGCAGTACCTCCTTTCACACAAAATTCAGCACCATGCAATTGAAAATGTAGTTATGTTAGAGCAAAACACCATAACAATCATTTCCAGGTTATTTTGCATTACTCTGGATAGTTAGTTGATTTGGTCTTCCTGACGTGTGTCATGCTTGCTCACCCGATGGGATTTTGCATCAGGTGTTCATCATGGTCATATGATTCACCACACACTACTCCTGCTCCTGGTTGAGCATTGGAGGCTAAATTAAACCAAGATATCCTGCAGGTGACCAACCCTTCACAGTACCACTCTCAACCCACACTAATCAATCTCTCCAATTCCTGATCAACAACAGGACCATTAAACAATTCCGTATCTCCAAACTTTCAATTTTCCCTAACGCATCTCTCAATCGTGGCTGCTTATGGCCATTTATCTGACAATTGTTCTTAAAGCACCCACCAATCTCCTCTTTCCTGCCTCCAAGTCACAGGCCCAAACTCCGATCTGCCTACAGGTGTTGTCACCTTTTCCTGGCGTTAGTCCAAGGTGGCAGTAAGTTCCAAAAAAAAGATCACTAGATAGCAAATTGAGGTGTTGGTGCTTCACTGTTAGACCATCTACTACAATCACTATGATATATTGATGTTTCTAGGGCATCTGTGCTCTCTAGGAGAAGTGACCAAACCAAATATAAATTGTTATTTGAAAACTTGGAGTAATTGTAAAAAAAATTCTCATGTGTAAAATTTAACTAAAAACTTAAAGTACGTTATTTGATGAACTTCTGGTGTTACAGCTCAACCTTCCTTTCAAGTCCACCATCTTTGGCATGCCTCTAAAAGAGGCATCGAATGTTGAAGTGCCTTCCGTTGGCTTTGGGCTCGCAACTTTTTCTACTGTTTATTGTAAGTGTGGATACGTGTGGATACGATTAAGGAGGTTGATGCTACCTGAAGCAAGACAAGATGAAATACAATCCAAGATCTACAGTAAATTCAAATTCCAGTGAGATTTGTTGACATTTGGATAAATTATAATTTTTGTCAAGTAGAACATTTAGGAGAGCCATTTCAGTAGAAAAAGAAATTGAATAATAAGTATACTTCGTATAAAATTAATTAATGTTCATTTTTCCTTGTTAGTCATGGAAAGTTTTAGCTGGTTAATCTAAGGCGTAACAACAGTTCTAGAGGGGATATAAATAAGATACATGATTGGCCTGGAAGAATTGTGAGAATAATGAATTAGGAGTTGTTCTTGAATTTGAGACACAGTTGTATGTTAAAAATCACAAGCCTTTTGATAGTTGATATTTGGCATGTAAATTGCAGAAGGATTCAAAAGTTAAAAGTGACATGTTGATCTGTGCTGTGAATCTGAGATGTTGGTTTATGAAGCCCAGCTCTCATCTCTTTGAAGACAGAGAGAAATCCTGAAGTTCTACTAATTTCTTGCTCATTTGACAGATTGCAGAGCAGTGAAATGCTGGGATGGACTCCCACCGAGACAACACAGCTATAACCAGGGGATAGTTTGTGTAGCAATTGTTTGAGCTGACCCTCAAAAGCTCCTGATCTGTAACCGTGAAATCTCTAATCTCATGGTGGCAGGAGGGAGGAGTAGAATTCATACATGCCCCCGACTAAAAAAAATTATTAGAATCATGGCTTATCTTGTCTAATCATATGCCTTCATCTGGAACAGATATTTAGAGTATCATGGATTTATTCTTTGTTTAATTTTAGGCTATTCTGTGAACAGACTCAAAAATTCAATACGTTAAGTAGATTAGAGTTTACTAAAAGCTTATGTTTATCTTTAAAGAAAAGTTTCAGATGAGAACATTGCCATTCAAAATATGTTCAATGTGCAAACATGGAACAGAAATTTTAAATGATCAGGTTCAAGTCATTTAGAAACAAAATAATAAGTAATTTATTTACATTTCTTTATGTTTGAATGCATTTTGATCATACACAAAGTAACAAGTACTTCATAATTAGTTTAGTAATGAATCATTTGTTAAAGTAACTTTATAAGGTTGAAAAAATTATCCAGGATTAATATCTTCATCCTAGAAACCTTGCAAATTCTGGTCATTTTATCTTTCACGGTCATCAGCTGTTTGCATTGTATCTAAATATTAAAATCTTGCTGTCTATATATTTTTTTCTGTTGAACCATTTTACATAAAAGATCTCCCTCCTCTGTTGTGTGAACAACTGTTTGAATTGTTGGATATAAAAAGGAAAAGAAGAAAATAAAGCTGACTGCAGATGGTGTGCTGTATTTGATGGCCTTCATGCAATAAGGGGTGTTTTCCCTTCCCTTCCTCTATTATGCCGAAGTTTCTTGAGTGGGTGTGAACGTTCTCCCCTCTGTCTCACTTTGTCTTTTTCTCCTCAATGCACACTTTCAAGCCTTTCCCCTTGTTAAATCCAGTGTGCAGTGCCGTGAATTAAAAATGAGTAGGGAGAGACGCTATAAAATAAACTCCCTGGAATTGTGGGTGGCCATCAATAACTGAGACAAAGCTAAACCTGAAAAAGCAAGATGCGGGGGGGGGGGGGGGACACAATTTTTAAGAAGGAAAAGGATATGCCTGAAATGCATTTTGTTATATGCCTGAAATGCATTTTGTTTTTTAACTGGAATTTTCTTTCGAGGATGTTTCAATCTTGGCCAGGCATTAACATGCAATATGCCGTGGACTGAGCATCAAAAGGTTTTTAAGCACAGAACTTCAGTGGGTGTTTTGTGTGTGTCTGCAGCATAAATAATGGTAACTTTATGGTTATTAGGTGCAAGTGAAGACACAGTGGCATACAAGCGAAGAACACCAGCTCGCCTTCAAAAGAAACAGCCTGGCATAAAATGTTCTGATAATTGCATTACTGTGGGGTTTAGTCTTTTTTTTGTGTCTGATTTGTCCCTTAAGCCAGCGTAACGCTTCTGCTGCTGAAGGAGAATGTGAACTGCAAATCGTAGGCAGAGCGTGAATGACACTACATGGTACACTGCTGCTTTCTTTTTTAAAAAATCTTTCTCTCCGATTCCTCAGCCACCGCCACTCAGCTTCAACTGTTTCCCCTTTTACTTCCCAATTCTTCCTTGCATGCAAGTGTACACAAGCATTAAATGTAAGAAGCTTTACAAACTAGGTGTGTGTGATTCAGTGTCAAGTTGAACTTGTGTATTACAGTTGGCAGCTATCTCAGCCTCATAACAAGGAGTGATTGCATCTCTCATGTGAAGAGGTTCCTTGCATGTGAAGTGTTGGTTTTGGGTCAGGTTAAGAGGGGCCACAACAACATGAGGATTTCAAGCCACACAGCCATCTATAATGTGACAAGTTGTTGCTTTTTATTCAATAAGACTTCTCCCAAATCTTTTCCATCCAGAAAACAATTAAATTTTTGTTAAGTTTGTAATGTGGCAAATTATATATCAGAAGGTTGCTATTCGTAATAATTGAGAGACTGTTAGTATGGAAATTTTTGTCTGCTAATAGGGCAGTGAAATTGATACTTCTGTCTAAGTATTGCTATTAATTTTAATTAGTTGGCTTCATGCTTCCCAAAATGAGGAAAGGAAAAATAAAAGATGATGAATATTAAATATTAATTATTTTACTTAAGAAAAAATGTAAGAAATGCTGTACATTATTACGTAACAATTTGATTATTAAACTTTATTCCCTTGTTTTTCTTTTTCCCCACAATTATTACTGCAGCTTTCAGAAAGGTTCCAATCAATGCAGAATAGTGAAGATCCAAAATGAATCCAGAAAGGACGAAACTATCTGATTTCAATATGGATCATTAAGAGGGTGATTTGAGTTTGATGGTCATATTTGGTTAGCTTGGCACCTTCACCATTAGGTATCACAGATAGTGAATCGCCATTCTGTATGGTACCAGAATTCATCCAAGGAGACACAGCACAATATGAGTAGATGTTTTTAGACCAGAAGGGAAGAACAGATGAAAACGCTGCATATGTCAATATGAACATTTTTGCTGTCAGTAAATCATGCCATGGTTTAACGTGCAATACTTTCTGAACATATATTTCACATTTCCTGTAACTAATTCAGATGTGTACTTTTTAACTCACGTACAGGGCGTATCACCACCAGCAGGGCTCCCAGTTATTGCCCATCCTTAATCATCTTTGAGGAGATTCTGCTGAACTATCTTCTTGAATTATTCCATTTCTTATACTGAAGGAACTCCCACACTCTCAATGGGTGAATTGTTGGTTTGAAAAGCAAAGGACACTATAATATTCTCAGTTGTTTGGAGCTTCAAAATTGGAAGGGCATTTTTGCATTTCATGAGACTGATTAAAACTCCTCAAGCATTTAGACACATTTTCCTTTTGCACTTCTTGTGACTCCTTGCTGGTACTTAACATCTACATCAAATTTGCTTTATCTTCAGCCACTGATTTCTGCAGGTTAACATGCTGACGTAAACTGTTACACAGACATTGCCCGCCACTCAACCAGCACCACCACAGAGATGCACGAGTAGTAATGTTTCATTCATTCCATTTAAATGTATTTCACGCCTCTATGATTTGCAAAATGTGGCGGATTACTTCCAGATGCTAGCCAGAATTTGAGAGTACTGTTAATATTTTTACTGATTTATAAAAAAACTGAATAACCACAAACCATACTGATGCCACTAATGATAAAATATAAATCCTTAAAAATTGCCCTTTCTTTATTTAAAATTTTATTCTTTATCAATTGGCCAGGCAGCATATCTCACTCTATTCCTAACCCACTGATGTTATGCCCACTAAAATAACTTAGCAGTGAGAATAATAAATAATAAACACAAAGAAGATGTGGAATATTTGTGAGTGTGTTGGCTACGCTTTTCTGTTGTAATTAGTCTAGTTCATGAAGCAGGCCATCATTTTATTTTTTATTAAAATAGTTTTGGAAAAATAATAGGGCAAGGTATCACATTTATGTGTTAGAGGTCTATAATCAGAGTGGATTTAAGCTTATCAAGGCCGAAAGTGCTGAAATGCCACCAAAGTTTTCTGCCAAAGTGGCCATCACGCCTTGACAGTCATAATGTGGCCTGTCTTCTGACCCTTAAATGCACTCAAAAGGATCAGGTTTTCTGTATTATCCAAGAGCTTGAAAAGGACCAAGTAAAATGGGGCTTTTGTTAATTCTCTCGCTTTCTCTCTTTTTTATAAAACATCTAGTGATGACTGCTGTTTTTTATTGGTACGGAGACAGTAGTGACTGACTGTTAGCAAGCCATCTGTGCCAGCATTTAGGTCAGTGCATGTAAAAACTACAGTGCTTGGAAAAGAAATCTTTTTAACCACCAAAATTCACTGCATTAACTCTTTTGTTAACTCACTGCATTTTGTGGGCAAAGTACTAAATCTGAGCTTGTCAAAAGATGCTTTTAATTAATTTGCATTTGCTTATACTTTCAGTTTTGTTAATTGTTTCATTTCCTTGCCCTCTTATCTATTTTAATCGATCTTGCAGACAGTTCACTACAACATATGCTCTTCCAACAGGCAGTGCTGGATGATTTGGAAATGTTAAGTAACAATACTCGCCTTCATTGATTAGCTTAAGAGATGGATTTAGAATCTTACTTTCTGGTTTTTCTTTTGCTAAAACTGAATGTCTTGGCCTAGAAATTCCAGTGTACCTTAAAAGGTACACCATATCATTATAGCAGCATCTCACCAATGTACTTTTCCGTCTTGAGTCCACAAGAACTGATTTCAACCTCAGATGACCTGAATGGGCATTACATTTTCTCACATTCAAAAATATATTGCCTTGGGAATGGGAATTATATGCTGAGGATCAAAGCCTTTTATTCTAGGAATCATTTTGTAAAAAAAAAAGCACAGTAGCCTTTCAGGCAAAATTATATCCTTCCGTTAGGATAGAGATCAAAACTGGATGTGGTGCCATAAATGTGATCACCCTAAAGTCCAATAATATTGCAACAAGATTACTATATTCTAGCATTTCAACTCCCTCAGGTCTAAAGATCAATATTTAACTTGTCTTCCTAGTTTCTTGATGTACCTGTACACATTCTGTGTTTCCTGGGGCTCGGCACCCAAATTGAATCTGAGCACTGACATTTAAAGTTCCTGACCATTTAATAGAAATATAGTAAGCCTACAGCGCAATACAGGCCCTTCAGCCCACAAAGTTTTGCTGAACATGTCCCTACCTTAGAAATTACTAGACTTCCCCGTAGCCCTCTATTTTTCTAAGCTCCATATACCTATCCAGGAGTCTCTTAAAAAACACTATTGTATCCGCCTCCACCACCATTGCTGGCAGCCCATTCCACGCACTCACCATTCTCCGAGTAAAAACACTTAACCCTGACATCTCCTCTGTACCTACTCCCCAGCACCTTAAACCTATGTCCTCTTGTGGCAACCATTTCAGCCCTGGGAAAAAGCCTCACGATCACTGATCATGATCCACATGATCACTGCCTCTCATCATCTCATACACCTTTATCAGGTCACCTCTCATCCTCCGTCGCTCCAAGGAGAAAAGGACGAGTTACTCAACCTGTTTTTATAAGGCATGCTCTGTTTCATAAAGTGTTCTGTTTCTACAGTTCTTAACGAACAAAATGACTAACCACATTGTGTATCTTCAAACTTGAATGCACATTAACGATTTACAAGAAAAAGTGACATGCAATAAAGTTTGTGAATAGCCACTACCAGCATTGATCCATCTGGCATCCTGCTCATGACAATCTGGCAAACTGAGAAAGACCACATTTCTCCCTTCTGTTTTCTGTCCCTTAAACAAACTCCTACCAACACTAATGCATATCTTCTTAGTCCTGCAACTTCATAAATTGCATAAATAGCCTTGCATGTGGCACTTTATTAAATGTCTTCCGTGAATCTTAATTTACTAGATTCATGTTGTGACCTCCTCGGAAAACATTACTTTGTCAAACGGAGTTATCTCTTCAGAGAACCATGTTGACTCTGTCTAATCAAATTATGATTTGCTAAGTGTGCTGATTCACTTCTTTAACAATGGTTAACTGATTCCCTATTTTCTTTTCCTCTCTTTTATGGATTAGCAGTGCTGCGTTTATTACCTTTAAATACGCAGAGACCGGTTCGGAATCTGATGAATTCTGGAAGATTAGTAATAATATGTCCATTCTCTCTGCAACCACCTCTTTTAAAATCCTAGGGTGTGGACCACAAGGTCCAATGGAATTGCTGACTTCTCTACAACTTTTTGACTAATATTTGTTGCCTTAATTGCCTGATTCTTGGCTTACTGGCTCCTCAATATTACTGTAATGTTACTTGTCTTTGTGAAAATATGCAAATATTTATTTAAGATCTTAGTCACTTACTTATTTCCCTTTAACATTTCTCCTCTCCAAAGTACCATGTTTGTTCTGTTTTCATTATCTTAAAACTTGTTTTCTTTTGGAAGTTTACTTTCATATTTCCTTATAAAAGAACCACAATGGTCCTTACTGTGATGATACCTCAACAGAGGGAGTTCCAGGATTTAGGCCCAAGCATAATGATGTAATGACATTATGCGTCTAATCTGGGGTGATTTGGGACTAGGGGTGTGGAACCTATAGGTGTTGGTATTCACATGCACCTGGTCTCTTTGATTCTAGAAGTTATTGTTCTGGAAGGTGATGTGTGGTAAACCAAGTCAAATAGTTACAGTGTATTTTGTATATGTAAGTACTGACACTATCAGCACACCATCTACCACTGTATCACTTTCTCCATTTCTGGACATCAGAAGTGGAGAAAGTGACATGGTGGTAGATGGTGTGCTGATCAAATGGACTGCTTTGTCCTGGATGGTGTTGACTTTCTTGAGTATTGTTAAAACTTCATGAATTGGGCTGTTGTTTTCTGCCTTTTGGAAGGTGGAAAAGCTTTGGGAAATAAGGAGATGCAGCAATACCAGCCTCTCACCTGCCGTTGCAGACACATTTGAAGTTCTGGGCAAAGATCAATACACTGGATATTCATGGTCGTGCCATTAAATATCACAACTAGGTGATTAAAGATGGTCATTACTTGACAGTTTATTGGCACAAATACTATTTACACTTGTCTGTCCTTGTCTAAATGTTGTCTAGGTCTTTCAGCAAATCTGATTGGACTGCTTAATTTGCTGTAAAACTGTGAGTGGAATTTAACATTTTGCAAATATCAGGAAAACATCCCTGTTTCTTGTGATAAGGAGGTCACTGATGAAGCAGCTGAGATGGTTGGGCTCAGAAGGCTGTCCTGACAAACATTTGCAGTGATGTTCTGGAACTTGGATGATTGAACTTCAAAATCCCCAACTAGTCAACTTGGTGCAGGGCATGACTCTGAACATCGGAGTCTTTCCTACTTCATGTCCATCGACATCCATTTTACTTGGGTTCCTCGATGCCACATTCAGTCTAATGTTCTCTTGATATCAAGGGCAGTTACTCTCACCTCTCGTTCTAAGACTTTATTGATTATTATTGATGTGAAATTGCTTCTTGACCACCATTTACTCCAACATTACCATCAACAACAAAGAAAAAGCTTAACACCATCCAGGACAAAGGAGTCTTATTGATTGGTATCCCCATCTGCTCTCCTTAATATTCATTCCCTCCCCCACTGGCTCATTGCAGTTGCAGAATGTGTATCTCCCAAATGCACTTTGCTATTTATTTCAAAGCCTAAAATGAGGACTTCAGGCACGTGGGACCACCATCACCTGCATATCCCCTCTAAGTCACACACCATCCTGACTGAGAAATATATTGGTGCTGTATTATTATTACTGGATCTAAATCCTGCAACCTAATATCCAACACAATTGAAAGTGTACTGCAGCGCTTCAGAAAGCTGGCCAGGCACCACCGTCTCAGTGATATTTATGGATGGGCAATAAATGCAATGCTTTGGTCCCAATGAATGAAAACAGATTAATTAGAAAATGTGTAGTCAGTTTGAAGTTCTTATTGTGGACACAATATTTCTGGTAATTATCCACACTCTAGGCTAGTTGCCATTGCTGTATCTCTGTTGGAATAGTTTGGCTGGAGGCATGAATAGTTTTCAAATTTAAGTCTTCGTTGCTAAAACCTGGATATCGCTTGGTGCTGTTCTTATGTTCAACCACCTCTTTGGTTTGCATAGAGTGAATACTAATCTCTTTGGTGGTGGGAATCCAAGATAAACAATTCGTCTGATATATCTGGCTGAATGTGTCATGATTGCTTCAGTGTTGCCTTTGGGCCTCACATGCTGGGCCCCGCCATTATTGAGGACAGAGGTGCTCTTGGCAAGCCCTGTTCCCATTAGCTGCTTAATTGTTCGTCATCATTTATGACTGGGGCTGCTGCGATTTGATCTGATTGGTTGTTGAAGGATTGCCGAGCTCAACATATTGTGCGCTGTTTTGTTGTTTAGCACACCAGTGGCCTTCTTTTGCAGCATTGACAAGTTGAATCCTTGTTAAGTATCCCTGCTGCTGCTCCCAGCATGTCTTTCTGCACTCTCGTTGAATCTCAGCAGAGTGAGGGATGTGCTGGGCCATGAGGAAACGGATTATGGTGATACATGTTTCTGCTGTGGTGGCTGATGATCTTAGCACTTGACAGTTGCCAGGATTTGAGCTCCCAGATCATCTCTGGGTCTCTCCCACTTGGCACAAGATAAAGCCACACAACAAGATGCCAAGTGTCCTTGAAGTGAAGAAGTGACTTTATCTCAGGAACAACTATGTAGTGACCTCCCCTGCCAATGCTGTCATTGACAGGTGCACCTGCAACAGGTGCAATGGTGAGGACAAGGTCAACGTCGGTAGTGTAGTGGTTGGTGAAACGCCTTATTGCACCAGTTGTAAAGTCTGGTTTCAATTCCTGCCGCTGTCTGTAAGAAATGAGTCCGTTCTTCCCGTGACCATGTGGGTTTCCTCTGGGTGGTCCGGTTTTCTCCCACAGTCCAAAGTGGTACAGTTAGTTTTAGTGAGTTGTGGGCGGTGCCGGAAGCACGGGGACACTTCCAGGCTGCTGAGCGCAATCCTCATTGACTGGATTTGATGCAAATGACCATTTCACTCTATGTTTCACATATTTTGTAGATATTACAAATAGAGCGGATCTTTAAAGATTATTCTATGTATGATGAGATTATTTACTTTTCACTTCTTTCTTGAGGTGGTGTCTAATTTGTGAACATTGTGTCACAGTTGATTATCAGTTTCTTGCCCAAATTGCCATTTTTCGTGTCCAGGCTATTCAACCATATGATGTGTTACAGCTGATTCTCATTCTCAGTCAGGAACCACTTCCCAGCTGTAATGGAATACACCAGCCTAGATTACTAACTCCTTTTCATGAAACCCCATGCTCTTCTCAAGTACAAATTAGTTAACTTACCTTTGATCAATAATCAAAACTGAAACATTCTGTTTAGTATTGTACTGGATCATGCCATTAACCCTTAGGCCACTGGAGGAGAATCTTATAAAAATTTCCAAGGATTATTTGTCCATGCTTGAAGCAAATTCTGAGAAGATTCCTTGTTTGACTGTGAGTCAGCACAAGGTGCTAACATATGACATAGTAGACTGCAAATATGGATAGTTTTAATCTGCATCCTACGTCTTGTTTCTAGACGACAATATTATAGTGATTGAAACCTTAGTCATTCAGTTAAGTGGTTCATACATAAAGCAAAGTTGGCTCAGTTTATGAACATAAATCAAACTATTGAAATTGAATTACTGACTCCTTATATTCACTTATTGTGACATATAACATTAAATGCATATGGTATATGTTTAAGAGTGACTAACCTACCAAAGAAAACTGAGGGACTGCTGTGTGCAGTGTCAGAGTGAATTTTGGCTTACATCTGCTCCACCTGGCAATGCTCTACTACCTGGGGGCTTCTCAATTCATTGGATTGACTGCATGACATCCTTGGGCAAAGTTAGAGATGACTGGGGTCTGTTTCCTAAATAACACCTCATAGTTCCTGATGTGATGATCCTGGCGAGATCCTGCTAACCAGACCTGGAATACCTAATGGTGAAGTGTCTTCTATACTACCTGCCACGGGAGTTCCCTTCAGCTTTCCTGAGGGCAGTTTCCATCTAACCCCAGGCAGACAGGAAGCTAGCTCTCAATGATCTATGCTCCTCGAAACCGGTCAGCCTGAATCAGCCTGGTCAACCTCATCATTGCCATTGACTTCAACCTGGGCAGTTCCCAAAACACTACCAGCTCAACATATTGTGCGCTGTTTTGTTGTTTAGCACACCAGTGGCCTTCTTTTGCAGCATTGACAAGTTGAATCCTTGTTAAGTATCCCTGCTGCGGCTCCCAGCATGTCTTTCTGCACTCTCGTTGAATCTCAGCAGAGTGAGGGATGTGCTGGGCCATGAGGAAACGGATTATGGTGATACATGTTTCTGCTGTGGTGGCTGATGATCTTAGCACTTGACAGTTGCCAGGATTTGAGCTTCCAGATCATCTCTGGGTCTCTCCCACTTGGCACAAGATAAAGCCACACAACAAGATGCCAAGTGTCCTTGAAGTGAAGAAGTGACTTTATCTCAGGAACAACTATGTAGTGACCTCCCCTGCCAATGCTGTCATTGACAGGTGCACCTGCAACAGGTGCAATGGTGAGGACAAGGTCAAAGTCAGTAGCGTAGTGGTTGGTGAAACGCCTTATTGCACCAGTTGTAAAGTCTGGTTTCAATTCCTGCCGCTGTCTGTAAGAAATGAGTCCGTTCTTCCCGTGACAATGTGGGTTTCCTCTGGGTGGTCCGGTTTTCTCCCACAGTCCAAAGTGGTACAGTTAGGTTTAGTGAGTTGTGGGTGGTGCCGGAAGCACAGGGACACTTCCAGGCTGCTAAGCGCAATCCTCATTGACTGGATTTGATGCAAATGACCATTTCACTCTGTGTTTCACATATTTTGTAGATATTACAAATAGAGCGGATCTTTAAAGATGACCAAAACACTACCAGCACGTCTCCTGTCCCAGGAGCTCAAACAAGGTCAAGTTTAACTTCAGTTTATTGTCCGTCAACTGTATACGTGTATACCACCAAACAAAACAACATTCCTCTGGACCAAGGTGTACAATCCAGTACATATAACTCATACATATAACACCTCAGGTAATATTACATCAAATAAATTAACAAGTAATAAGATGCATATATGACACAAGTTAAAAAGTAGACTGTATAACACTCCTGATGCTCCATACATGATGAGACCTGAGTCTCATGAAGCATGTATGAAACACCCTTCACCATTACTATACAGCTATCAAAGATGACCTGCGAGGCAGTCCTGGTCTACACTGTGGTAAATCAGACCACCAGGCTGTGCTCCTTCTCCCTACAAACAGAAGCTGCAACAGGAGCATCCAGCACAGAAAGCTGGTGTGAGGAAACAGATAAGCTAATACGTGACTGCTTTGATTCGGTCGACTGGTCCACGTTCAAAGACTCAGCAGTCAGCCTAGTGATTATGTCACCACTATCATGGACTTTATTAGCAGGTATATTGGGAACTGTCTACCAAGAGGACAATCCAGGTGTTACCAAACTAGAAATCATTGATGATCTGTGAGATCCACTCATCTTCCAAAATGTGGGGCAGCAGCATTAAATTCAGATGATGCTGACCTTACAGATACAACCTCCATAAAGGATCAGGAATTCCAAGGGACAATACCAGTGCACGACACAGTACCAGACCAGTAGTCACTTATGGCAGGGTTTACATGACAAAGTCAGGTAGCATCAGTGATACAGCACATCCCTTCACAATGAGCTTAATGCATTCTATGCTTATCTTGAACAAAAGAGGACTAGAATATCACCACCCACTCCGACAGACTCCAATGAACCCACAGTCACTGCTGCTGATGTAAAGTCAGTCTTCTTTAGAGTGAACCCAAGGAAAGCAAACTGGCCCAGATGTTGTCCATCGCCTCATCTTTAGATTCTGTGTAAACCAGATGATGGGGAGTTATTGCAGATATTTTTAACCTATCCCTGCTTCCATCTGAATCCCTGTGTTGAGAAGACCACTATCATCCTGGTATCTCAGAAAACAGGATCATGTGCCTTAACGTCAATTGGCTGGTGGCTCCAACATCCACAATCATGAAGTGCTTCGAAAGTTGATCCTTAGCTCCAGCGTCCCAGATAACCTTGACCCAGTGCAATTCATCCACAGCCAGAAGAGACACTTCCTCCCTGGCCCTATGCTCATATCTAGAGTATTGGGATGGTAAAGGCACCTACGTTAGAATATTTTTATTGGCTACAGCTATCCCTTCTATA
Source organism: Hypanus sabinus (assembly GCF_030144855.1). NCBI lineage: Eukaryota > Metazoa > Chordata > Chondrichthyes > Myliobatiformes > Dasyatidae > Hypanus > Hypanus sabinus. Next base: position 37,801,425 of record NC_082716.1, on the reverse strand, counting down.
GTATAGTTCCAAGCAAACTAATTTCCAAACCCAACACCTGCCTTTGCAACTGGATCCTTTGACTTCCTGGCCAATAGACTACAATCAGTAAGGATAGGCAGCAACACTTCCCCATGATTAATCTCAACACTGGTACTCCACAAGACTATGTCCTCTGACCCCTATTCTACTCCCTATGCATTCAAAACTGCACGGCTAGATATTGTTCTAAATCTATCGGCAAGTTTGCAGATGACACCTGTGTAGTGGGCCATATCTCAAATAACAATGAATCGGGGAACAGGAAGGAGATGGAGCGCTATATGGCAACAACCTCAGTATCATCAAAACAAAAGAGCTGGTCAGTTACTTCAGGAAGTGGCGTGGTGCACAAGCTCTGTTCACATCAACAGAACTGAGGTGGAGAGGGTTAAGAGTTTCAGGTTACTGGGAGTGAACGACACTAGGAGCCTGTTGTGGCCCAATCACACTAACACCATGGCTAATGAAGCTCATCAGCACCTCTACTTCCTCAGGGGTCTCACCAATTTTATTCAATGCACCATAGAAAACAACCTATCTGGATTCATCAGGGCTTGGTATGGGTGCTGTTCTGCCTGAGACTCTTAAGAAACTGCAGAGAGTTGTGGACACAGCTTATCAGAATCAGGTTTATTATCACCGGCATGTGACGTGAAATTTGTTAACTTAGCAGCAGCAGTTCAATGTAATACATAATCTAGCAGAGAAAATAAAACTAATTAAAATAAATATAATAATATTAAATAAACAAGTAAATCGATTGCATATATTGAATAGATTAAAAAATGTGCAAAGAAAGAAATACTGTATATTAAAAAATAAAGTGAGGTAGTGTCTATCTGACAGTGGTGTCTGAAAAGAGGATGCTGTCCAAGTTGCATGCCATCTTGGACAATGACTCCCATCCACTCCATAATGTACTGGTTAGGCACAGGAGTACATTCAGCCAGAGACTCATTCCACTGAGATGTAACACTGAGCGTCATAGGAAGTCATTCCTGCCTGTGGCCATCAAACTTTACAACTCCTCCCCTGGAGTGTCAGACACCCTGAGCCAATAGGCTGGTCCGGGACTTATTTCCACTTGGAATAATTTACTTATTATTATTTAATTATTTATGGTTTTATATTGCTATATTTCTACACTATTCTTAGTTGGTGCGACTGTAACAAACCCCAATTTCCCTTGGGGTCAATAAAGTATGTCTGTCTGTCTATCCAAAGCTTCAATGCCCATTTAGGAATCGGATGGCAGAGGAGAAGAAGCTGTTCCTGAATCGCTGAGTGAGCGCCTTCAGGCTTCTGTACCTCCTACCCGATGGTAACAGTGAGAAAAGGGCATGCCCTAGGTGCTGGAGGTCCTTAATAATGGACTCTGCCTTTCTGAGACACCGCTCCCTGAAGATGACCTGGGTACTTTGTAGGCTAGTACCCAAGATGGGGCTGACTAGATTTACAACCTTCTGCAGCTTCTTTTGGTCACATAACATCAGATAAGCCAGTCTTCTCCCTCCATGGATTTGGTCTACACTTCTCACTGCCTTCTTAAAGCAGCCAGCATAATCAAAGATCCCGGACACTGTGAATATTCGCTCTTCTTCCCCTCAGCCCCCAGTCACTCTGCCCATACAAAAGCCTGAAAACACATACCACCAGGCTCAAGCACAGCTTCTACCTCACTGTTATAAGACTTAGTACATTAAGATGAACTCTTGACCTCACTATTCATGGTGACCTTGTGCCTTACTGTCTCTGTACTGTAACACTTCATTCTGCATTCTGTTATTGTCTTATTCTGCCTTAATCCACTGTTGTAATGAACTTCTGATTTGTATGGTCAGTATGCAAGTAAAAATTTTCACTGTACCTTGGCACATGTGATAACAATAAACAAATTTACCAATTTTAGGATTTCTGTTTCTTCAAAAGCACCATGTGTGACTGATTCACAAGACACTTGAATTTTTGATGGATAATTAAAATAATCTGAAAGCTGTTTTATTAATAGTGCACTGTTAAATCTCACAATTTCAGTAAAGCTGTGACTAAATTATTACACAAGCCAATTTCATTGCAATTTAGTTTTCTATTGAGGTTAATTCAAAAGAAAATTCCATGAAGTGTAAATTAAAATAACAATGTACTGGCATTTTATTTTGTGTTCCTGGTGAAGATAATTTTTAATTGCCTTTTGACCTACTGACCCAGATACACAACTCTATGGAGAAAAACAATTCAATTTTTGCATATAAAATATTGCATCATAAAGTATGTAATGTATACATTATGAATTATAAGTGTATAAAGTACTGAATTATTCAAATAAGTGATATTTTTCATTTAAATGTGTCATATATAGTGGACATCAGTTAACTAAAATTTTATATACAGTATATGCAGTGATGTCAAAATTAAATTCACAAAATATCTAAGTTATTTTGGGGTAAAATATGCTGCACAAGATACTTTTAGTATAGTTTATGAAACACTTTTCAAGCATGGTTTCCTAATCATAGATGATTCAGAGTTAGTAACTATTATTTTTCTCTAATTCAGAACTGGTTAAACCAGCAAATTAAATTCACATTTTAAGCCAAAACCTAAAATCTTTAACATTTTAATATGCTTACATAATTTATATAATTTTAATCACTAAATAATGACAGATTGCATTTACTAAATCCCAAAATTGTAAATAATCTGTATTGAACATTGAGTCATGTAATTCGATTTCACTGAAGGACTAGAGTGATTTGACCTAAGCTCAGGAATGTTGAATTACTACGAACTGTCTTCAGGGTTCCTTCATTTCTTCTTTTGTTTGTTCCCCAAGCCTTGGTAAGAAGAGAGACTAGTGAGCTATGTTATGAACCAGCATGGAAACAAATGAGTTTGAAGTACAATATTCAGACAACATTAAAATATGGATTGATAGTTTCTTTTCAAGTAACACCCTGATGAGTAGCCCAGCTCCTTCAATATTTATTTTCTGCCTGGCATCAAGATGAAAGTAGCCCCTTTTCTGAAAATGTTCTGTCAGATTCTCAAATCAAAAGCTGAATTTTATGGAAGTAATTGGGAATGTTCGAGAAGTTGTTATGAGGAATTTTGAAATAAAATTGTCGAGCTTCACTAACCTATTTCTGGAATAATGATAAATGCTGTAAGCAAGCTTTGTATAAAAGCAAGACTGAATGTGAAATGACACATTGTGACTTAGTAATTGGTTTTCAGTTTTGATTTCAGCATTTTATGAATAGTAGGACAATGTTGTATTGTCAAATAATAATGCATTTACTGTGATTGTGTAGCATTGAATTTTTTTCTTGTTGTTAAGAAAAACATCTTTTATACGCACTTGATTAAAGACAAAAATAATTACAGAAGTTTCTTATCTGCATGCTGATTTTATTAAATGTCTTTGAAAAACAAACAAAAGCATCTTAATGACATTCATTTTTTTGCAAAGAAAAACACATGCCATGAATAAGTCAGCAATAATATGTTTTTGAGTTCTTATGGCCTTTCAGAAAGTTTCTTTAAAAATAAATTAAGGGATTGCATCCTGCTGATCCAAAGAGAATGCCAGCATATAGAGGGTTAATTCTTTGCTAAAAAATGATTTCTTCCTTTTAGTATTCTGAGTCATTCGTTTGCATTTGATGGCACCAGCCTTAAGTTTTACAATTCAGCTGTTTTTTAACATGATGGACTGAAAGTGGGTGTAGATTATAGCTCTCTCACTTCTGCTGGCTATCAGGCAGTCAGTAATGAAAGCCTAGCCACTGGCATGATGTGAAGCTAATGGTCATAATTGCCCTCAGTGTTTGACAGGGCCGCTATCACCGCTCTTGAAAACTCTGTGTTTAAAGTAAAATTTACAGTAAATTACACCATAATGGCGCAAGGAGCAGTGAATCCACACACATATACAAACAGTATTCCTGCTTCACTCTAATCGTATCTATCTACTGCAGATTTTGGCTATATATCTCACTGATATGTGGGTATAATGTTTGACAGTTATTAGATTGTTAAATCCTGGAGTGCATTTACACTTCTTGTAGTGCAGAAAGGTAGATGATCAGGCAATTGGATTGGTCTCCTGAAGTTAAGAAAGTAAAATCATACCACCAGCTTAATATAACCTTATTTGAAAACCACCCAGAGAAAAGTCCCAAGTGCCTGGAAAATGATTGACAATAAATAAACTTGTAAAACAAAGAGTCGACTATGGACCCATTAGTCTTGCTTCCACTCTATGTAAAATACTGGAGTCAATTATCAGGAGTAAACTTAAGTACTGTCCGTACAGCCATAATATAGTTAACAGCAGTCAACATGGATCCAGATGGGGATGATTCTGGCTAACCATCCTTCCTAAGGAATTAACAAATGAGTGATTTGTTGTAAGTATTTGAACATGTTTCACAATAACTTGCAAAATGTTTTGATAAAGTTCCACAGGACTAGCTTTTATTTGAACTCAATACTGTGAAAATTTAAGGTCATTTTAGGGAATAAATTAGAAACTTGCTGCTGCAGAAGAAACAAACTTTTTAATGAGTTCAATCGAAGTCTGGACAAATATCAAATGATCTAGCCCAGCAATGGGACCACTGGTTATTTCCAACTTACAGAGTGTGGCATGAATTCAGAAACTCATTTCCCAGTTGTTACAGTCATGAATCATGATCACCTTGGAAAGGTATTAGAATCATTTCAAGAATCACTTGAACTGGACAGTGCATGTAACTGAGCAGAACAATGACAGAGTAAATTTATTACAGAAACGAGTCAGGCCCTGCAGATAGGAAGAAGAAATACAGAAGATATTCACCCCCCCCCCCTTTTTGGTTCTAAAAGAGCTAAGGATGGCATAGACCAAATTAAGACTGAAGACTAGTAATTAACAAAGATAATAATGTGTATAACTATCTCAAAACAGTAAAAGAATCTGCTCTTATTATCCATCTGTTCTGATCACAAAAAACAAGTAAAGCATTCAAGCTCTGGATGAAATGCAGGGAAACATCATGAGTGATCACAAGGGTAGAGCGCCCAACTGTTGAAGAGAGACAGAAGAACTATGTTGTTTTAGATTAGAAAGGTGTTGTAGAGGCCACCTTGTGAAGAGTACAAAACTGCTAATAACATAATTTTTTAAAATATGTTTATTATTTTGACTATGTTGACCCAACATAGTCAGAAATCCCTCCCAACCTGATCATTCTGTCTTTTCTTCACCCCACGCCTGCCCCCAGATTCTGTTGAGGGAAGATACAAAGTATCGAAAACATACGTCACCGCGCTCAAGGTCACAGTCTATCCTGATGATATCTCTTATGAGCTTGAACAGACCTTTTGTACAATAAAGCTAAACTCTGGATCACTCAATCTACATCGTTACGACTTTTGCATCTTTTTTGCCTGCCTGCACTGTACTTCCTCTACAACTGTAACCCTGTCTTCAGCTTTCTAATATTTCATTCCATTTGATGTTCTCATGTTTGCAAATGATTGATCTGAATGGCATGCAAAACCAAAGGGTAAAAGAGAGTTGAGGGTAGATATAGGACCAATACAAAATGAGGCTGGAGATACTGTAATGAGAGACACAGAGACGGCAGATGAACTGAATGTGTATTTTACATCAGTCTTCACAGTGGAAGACGTCTGCAGTATAACGGACATTCAAAAGTGTCAGGGAAGTGAAGTTTGTGCAGTGAAAATTATGACTGAGAAGGTGCTCAGGAAGCTTAATGGTCTGAGGGTGGATAAATCTCCTGGACCTGATGGAATGCACCCTTGGGTTCTGGAGGAAGTTGCTGGAGAGATTGCGAAGGCAGTAACAATGATCATTCAAGAATCAATAGATTCTGGCATTGTACCGGATGACTGGAAAATTGCAAATGTTACTCCACTATTTAAAAAGGGTGGGAGGTAGCAGAAAAGAAACTATAGACCTGTTAGCCTGATATCTGTGGTTGGGAAGTTGTTGGAATCAATTGTTAGGGATGAGATTACAGAGTACCTGGAGGCATGTGACAAGATAGGCCAAAGCCATCATGGTTTCCTGAAAGGAAAATCCTGCCATACAAATCTACTGCAATTCTTTGAGGAAATTACAAGCAGGGTAGAAAAAGGAGATGCAGTAGATCTGGTATACTTGGATTTTCAGAAGGCCTTTGACGAGGTGCCACACATGAGGCTGCTTAGCAAGAAAAGAGCCCATGGAATTACAGGGAAGTTACTAGCATGGGTGGAGCATTGGCTGGTCATCAGAAAACAGAGAGTGGGAATAAAGGGATCCTATTCTGGCTGTCTGTCGGTTACCAGTGGTTCCAAAGGGGTCAGTGTTGGGACTGCTGCTTTTTACAATGTATGCCAATGATTTGGACGATGGTATTAATGGATTTGTGGCTAAATTTTCAGATGATATAAAGAGAGGTGGAGGAGTGGGTCGTATTGAGGAAACAGAGAGCCTGCAGAGAGACTAAGATAGTTTAGGGGAATGAGCAAAGAAGTGGCAAATGAAATACAATGTTGGAAAGTGTATGGTCATGCACTTTGGTGGAGGAAGTTAACAGGCAGACTATTATTTAGATGGGGAGAGAATTCAAAATGCAGAGATGCAAAAAGACTTGAGTGTCCTTGTGCAGGATACCCTAAAGGTTAACCTCCAGGTTGAGTCGGTTGTGAAGAAGGCAAATGCAATGTTGGCATTCATTTCTAGAGGTATAGAAAATAAGAGCAGGGATGTGATGTTGAGGCTCGATAAGGCACTTGTTAGACTGCACTTGGAGTATTGTGTGCAGTTTTGGGCTCCTTATTTTAGAAAGGATATAGTGACATTGGAGAGGGTTCAGAGAAGGTTCACAAGAATGATTCCAGGAATGAAAGGATTACTGTAAGAGGAACGTCTGGCAGCTCTTGGGCTGTATTCCCTGGAGTTCAGGAGAATGAAGGGGGATCTCATAGAAACATTCCAAATGTTAAAAAGCCTGAACAGATTAGATATGGCAAAGTTATGTCTCATGGTAGGGGATTCTAGGACAAGAGGGCATGACTTCAGGATTGAAAGACGACCTTTTAGAACTGAGATGCGGAAAAATTACTTTAGTCAGAGGGTGGTAAATCTGTGGAATTTGTTGCCATGAGTGGCTGTGGAGGCCAAGTCATTGAGTGTATTAAGGCAGAGATAGATAGGTCCTTGATTAGCCAGGGCATCGAGGGGTGGGGTGAAAGCAGGGGAGTGTGGATGACTTGAAGAATTGGATCAGCCCATGATTGAATGGCGGAGCAGACTCGATGGGCCGAATGGTAAAAACCTTCCCTGATATCTTGGGATTTGATTTGCATTCCATTCAGCCCGGTCATTCCAATTGTCAATTACCAATTAATTTAAGGTCTGATTTTAGGAATTATTCTGTACCCAACTTGTGATCAAGCTGTTCTTCTTGTGACTTGTGACTTCTTGATATAGAAACAAATACTTAGATTTATTTGACACTGTAAACGCAAAATATTTGGCTTTCTGGGTGAATGAGTTATGTCGGGTCAAATGGCCTTAAGATCTTTATTTATTTTGTACTATTATGGCAAAAAACCCAAGAAAAATATAAAAACTCGATAAAAAGGAAATTCCTTCCTATTTCTTTTCACTTTATCTTTTAATTACTTAAAATTCTTAACCCAAACTCTATAGTAAAACCTAAAGTTGAATGTTATGGCAATAGATCATGCATTAGAGTAAGTTTGTTGTACTCCTGAAAACAATTCAGAGTTTGGCCCTCTACAGCAGTGAAACTCCCAGTTGGAGACAGTCTTGAAAATGTACAGTATCAAAGCCTAGCTTGCTCGGGCATCAGGTTCACACAGATAAGACGCAGAGAGTGGTTGCTTTGCCTGCTTTGTGCAGGTTTCAAGTATATATTGCTTCTGCTGCAGTGATTCCATTTAAGGGGTACATCTATTTGGTCACTAAGGGTAAGAAGACATGTGGAGAGATGGCAGCTTCAAAATATGAACATATTGCCTCCCTAAATTTGCAATTCACAACAGAAAAATAGTCAGTATTGTCTGGCCTAGCATTAAGCTGAACAGAAAACAAATATAATTTAAATCACAGAACTGTGTGCCTATGGACATTGCGTCAAACTAATGCCATTTCAGTAAGCTGGCAAATACACTGTGTTTCTATGTAACCAGTCTCATATGTTCAGGACCACTTGATACAATATAGGTCATGAGAGGATCTAAATTCTTGAACTTTCAAGGATATCGGACCAAAAATAGCACACCCTGTCTGGGCAGAGTGTGGCCAGTTGGTCATCATTTCTAGCAGCAGACCGGCAGCTTTGTTTGGCTAATGCAGGTCTCTGGCCCATGAGAATGTTTAGTCTGGATGGCTTCAATGACTCTGACATCCTGTGCATCATGAACATCTGCAAAACTCATTTCTTCTTTCAAAGGCCCAGAATTCTTGTAACCAAAAGAAAGTCTTGGCACAACATAGAGTATGGCTTGGTAACGTCCGTAAATCGTTATGACAAAGAATGTTAAGTGAGTTAAGAGTCAGAGATGCAGAGCAAAATTTACTTAATGTATTTATGACAGGTAAATTTCATGTTTTTTTTCAATCTTTCTGTTTGTTATATTAAAAGTAGCCTGTTTCTGAAGACTAAGTATAACTAGTTTCTTTTTTACGAAAAGAAAGATTGCTTTGAAATACCACTCAGAATTTAAAGTTTTTGATGTTTTTGTGTACTTTGGGCAGCAAAAAACTTTTTTCACATCTTTCTCCTGCCCTTTCTTCTGCCCCAGACCACAAACATGCAGTGAATTTTATCCTCTACCCAAGAATGCATGTTGACTTTAAAAATACAGTAATCATTAAAATATGCAGGATCGAAGAAGATCCTTTCAGCCATTTTGCTGAGCCAAACTCTCTGCAAGACCAACCCAAAGTTACTCCCATTGCCCTCGCCTTTACTCCTAGCCTTGCAGAAACACTTAAATCTGCCATGACATGTATGTTTGGAATATTTTGAATCTTATCCCTTCTGTGCCTCAGCAGTGAAGTTCAAATGAAGTGACTTTCAATGTTGACTGACTTGATGCAGAATTTTGAGTTAAAATTGCAAAGACTTTACTCCTATCCCTTCTTAAAGTTGGAGCTGCTTTAAAGAAATTTCCTCAAGTGTGTAACATAATTTCAAATCTGGCTACAAATGTCCTTGCAGTCACTAGGACACCTTTCCTTCCTGCAATTGAACAGTTTTTAGAGTTAATTTGTAAGTTTTCCTTGCACTCCTTGTTATTTTATTTTTCTAATTAGTTTGCCATGTGGAACTTTGTCAAAAGCCTGGGAGAGGGATAAAAGCTGCTAGGTGATTGGTAGAAGTAGGTGGGGAGGAGTTGAGGGGCAATTGGGACCAGGTGGGGGAGGGGTTGGAGAGATGAATAAAGGGAGAAGAAAGCTAGGTGTGTAGGTGAGCGGGTGTGGGAGGAGAACAAATAACCACTTCTTTTCCCAAAGACACTCACTCAACCAATTTTCTTCACTCTTTGTTCACCTCTCCCATCCTCCCCTTCCCCCACCTGCCAATCATCCCCTCCCCCACCCACTTACAGCTCTGTCCCACTTTTTTCACTATACTGTGATATACTAACAACCTTTTGCCTTACAGTCCTAATGCAGTGTCTCAACCTGACACCTCAACTTGAAACACATTTTGCCTCCTCAGATGCTGCATGACCTTTTTATCTTTTATACATTTTTAGATCTTCCTTTTTCTTAGATACCAATATTTCTTTATGCACTCTCTTTGCCTTTCTAATTACATCCATTGCACTTTCTATAATCATTTGTCTTTTTATTACACCAAATTCCAGTTTAAAATGCGAAGCAGAAGGAAATATTGGACGAACCAGGCAGAGATATATAACAAAGGTCCAAATATTAGTAATGATGAAAGGAGAAAGAGAGGACATATTAAGGGATGGTTATCTTTATAGCTAAATGAATAGCCCAATCTGTTAAAAAGATATTTTTAAACCAAGAATGTGAAGAAACTCAACATTTAAGAAACTCTTAGAGAGGCACATGGGTGAGAGAAAAAGAGAGGGAAGGATTAGATTGATGTTAGAGTAGGTTAAATGGTTGGCACAACATCGTAGGTTGAAGGGCCTGTACTATTCTGCAATATTCTATCTTCTAACAAATAGCAGATGATTTTCTATTTTGTCCACAGCATCAGTACAGAGTAGAAAAAACCCTAAAGGAAAGAATATGTTTTTGTAAGAGACTGTGCACCATGTAGTTTTACAGTGACATCAAGACCTTTATCCTATTTGTAAACTTTTGGTTTGTGTAATGATCTTGCTATTCCCTGCTGCTAAAGAGCAGCTTCCCAAAGAGTTTTCAATATAGTTAGGCCTCTAGCTATTTGATGGCAACACCGTGGGACAGTACCCTTGGTAAGGACAGGGCAGCCTAGTCAACATTGACCAATGTTCAAGCAGGGAAGCAAGGCAAAGAGAAAAGATTACCATGAAGATATTCACAGAATGGAAGCATTTTAAAAGCCCTGTCAGCTTTCTAAAGTGGTATTGGATCAAGTAGTGTCTCACTGAATTGAGAACCCTAAGTCTGGGTTATGATGTGCAGTTCCTTAAATATCAAATACCTCTTGAATCTTATCAATGTATTTTTAGAAAGAGAATGTCATGCCCAGTTATCTAAGTTCAGAATGCTCATCAATTATTTTCATTCATTTTAAGGATGTGTTCTTCATGAAGAGTGTAGTGATTGATGTGAGTTGTCATGATGTGAGTTGTAGGTGCTGAATAGATAGTTACACTACCTGCACACCAGATGGTGCCATTTTGGGAATGTTACTTTCATTTTTAAATTAAAAGTCAACAGTTTTAGGAGAGTAACTCACTTTTCTGCAGGTATCACTTCTATCCTGTGTTTGAATGTTCTGTTTTTACTTCACAGCACAATCCACAGGTACTATCAACCTATTTCTTTCTTATGCTAAAGTTCTAAAATTCAATTGGTATCCTTATTTTTCTTCTGTGAATGACCCACCCAAATTTTCTATTTGTAATTTCATATTTTTGAAGACTTTCCATCTGAGACTCTTTCACTCAGATAACTGACAGTGCCCTGCAAGACTAATAACTTGCTGTTGTTGATACTGCTATCCGATTTAATTGTTTCCACTTTGTGGCTGTTATTAACCTATCTTATGCAAATATTAGACCATGCCCAAATTTCTTTCAGCTTAATATAGGAAACACCTTTCTAATTTCTGCTAAATGCCAAGGAAATGCTCTTATGCATTTACTTAACTTTCATTAACTTCCTCAAATTGCTTGGGTGATCCTTGTTTTTACATACCTTCCCTGTGAAATTCTTTTCCAAATCAATTGTTTACACAACTTTCTTTTCGTGCCTTAATGACAATTTGGTATCTCCATAATTTCTGTTTCTGTTGTCCTCCTTACCATTTAAAGAGAGCAGAGTCATTCCATTGTTGGTTATGGTGTGCAAGTTTGTGGTAAGCAAATTTGCTTGAATTGATTGCACACAAAATGAATCATTTTACTTCTTCCTGCTTGCTTGAGCTGCATTGTTCAGATTCAGATTCAGTTTATTGTCATTTAGAAATCACAAATGCAATGCAGTTAAAAAATGAGACAACGTTCCTCCAGAATAATATCACAAAAGCATATGACAAAACAGACTACACCAGAAAATCCACATAATGTTTGGCAACCCCCAATCCAGAGTCCAGAGAGGCTGCCGCGTATTAATCTTGCACTACCATCTTAGCGCGTTTTCCGGAAAGGAGCTCCAAATCCACCAGACAAAACAAGACCAAAAACTAAAGCTACAAGACCTGCACAAAACCACATAGTTACAACATATAGTTACAACAGTGCAAATAATAGCATAACTGATAAAAAACAGACCATGGGCACAGTAAAAATAGTCCAAAAATGTTAAAAGACTGTAAGTTCGAAAGAAACCACCACACAGTTTTCACAAGTCCTCAGGGTCCCGATTGACTCGTCATCCCACACCGGCGGCAGAAGGGAATACCCCCGCTATGGACTTCCACGGCGCCGCCCGACTCAGCCTCGCAGATGCAGCGCACAGTGAAAGCGACCTGACCATAGCGGACTCCGAGTCCGTCGAACCTCCAACCGTCCCCTCCAGCACAGCTTCTCCGAGCACCATCTTCTGTCGAGCGTATTAAGACGCCGCCGCCAACGGCCATCAGCAATGTGAACCCGAGGACTGGGGGCCTGTTCTTCCCAGCAGAGACCCGGACCTCACAGCAGCAGCAGCAACATAGAAGGTCTTCCTGGAGATTTTCAGATGTTCCTCCGTGTTCCCACGTCAATTTTCAACCGATTATGATTGCGCACGGCACCCTGCTGCACAAATAACAGATAATCAGCTCTGGAGTGGCTGCTGCAAGCTGCATTGCGCCGCCAGCTTGGATTTTTTTAAAGTGGACATTCCCCTCTTTTTGGACAAGTGGCCAAAACAGCCTCTGCTGTCACTTCATTCCACTTAGCGAAGTTCTAATTGCCTTCCTCATTTGTTCCACTTTTCATTTACCAGTATATACCCACCCACCAAAGTATTGCTGTACATTCCAAATCTTTCCTGTTCCCTCTCAATCCTGATGCACAGTCTTGATCCAAAATAGCTTCTTACACATTTTGGCTCCACAGATGCTGCTTGACCTGCTGAGATTTTCCAGGGTTCCTTTTTCTCCCCCACAAAGATTGATAAGGGTCATTGCCAAACCAAACTCAACAACACTGTAAATACATCACTTGGCTCACGCCACCCCCTCCCAAGGTGCAAACATACACTTTGTTGGTAAGTAGATTGGGTAAGTGGTGTATTTACATCGTTGGTGAGGCTGTTCCATATTATATTAATCTTAAGTGACAAGCAACAGTGGGAATGTTTGACATGCTCTGACCGGTTGCGTGGTCTTGAAATGAGTCAAGCCAGTCTGTGGCTGTCTCAAGCAGCTAATCAGCATGCTTCATTAATTGGCCACTTTAGCTTATACTCTTGACAAAATGTTCTCACTTAATTGGACCCTCTATGCCATTTTCAACTCGTGCCTTTGTGTAGTCTTGAGAGCATCATACATTACATGTTCTTAGGCTGAGAAATTAAACCCAAGGTCTTGTCTGCTAATTTCTGTGCTTTAGGTGTTATTGCATAATTACAAAAGCAATAATAATCACTCCCAGTGACCTAACTGACACTGCTCCCCCAAACAACCCCCACCCCCACCTCCCTACCCCTTGATCAACATCTCCACAATCAGATTAACTGGTCATTCAACTCATTACTCCTTATGTAATCATTATTGTGACCTCCTTTTCCTATAACAAAGGTACCTATGACAACTGTAACTGCAATCAACCCTGTTAATCTCATACGCCATTTGACCTATTGATTATTTCCAGCGTTTCTTGCTTTTATTTCAGATTTTCAGCATCCCCGGAGAATTACTTAGCAACTGCATTCAAAGTCATTAATTCTTTGTTAAGCACTTTGAGACAATTAAGAGGGACACGATTAACAAAAAAATCATACCTTTCTGTTATATGAATGCCTGTTCTGATGTTTGATCCTTAGCAAGTACTACATTAATTGATCTTGCCTAAGTGAGAGAGGCATTTACACTCTTCATCAACAGTTCCTGCTGGAGTGGGAGGGAGCATAAAATGGCATCTTGTTTCCATGTCCCACTGTAAAACAGTAACTTCTGGTGGGAAGGTGCTAGGGGAAAGAAGGGATTAGACTCAATTTCCATTAGCTCCATGGGTGAATAGCTTCCTAACATTCAGGATTTGATTTTCCAATTGCTGATCTTTACTGATACAACACTTTATTCAATATCAAGTACCAAATGACTGTATTTTCTGTCTCTGGTAAATGTAGCAGTGGTGAGATGCTACATTGGAAGAAAAATATGGAAAGAAAGAAGTAACTTCTTAGAGAAACTAGTCCCTGACCTTAAAAATTTTGTCCAGAAAATGTTCAGTGAACTGCACATTGTTAATAAACTTATTTACTGCGACTTTGAATTTGGTTTCGTCTATATCCGATCCTTCATGCCTTACAACATTGGAGCCTTCAAGTGACTGATCAGCCAACCACATTAAAATATTTTTCTCGGTGGAAAACTTGTAAACTAAAAGATAATATAGACTAGTACAACTTGGGATCAGGCTCTCCAGTCCACAACGTCTGCATCGAACATGAGGCCAAATTAAACAAAAATTTCTTCTATCTGTACCTTGCTCGCTGAATATTCATGTGTCTATTATACACTGCTTTTGTAAGTGCTTCCATCATCACCCCCGGTAGACAGTTCCAGGGCCTTTCCATTCTCAGTCTGACAAAACCTGCCCTGCGTATCTCCTTTCAACTTTTCTCCTCTCATTGTAAATGCGTGTCCTGTCGTATTTGACATTTGTATCCTAGGGTAAAGATTTTGACCGTCTGCCCTATCTATGCCTCTCTTAATTTTATAAACTTCCCTCAGGTTTCCCTTCAGCCACTGATGCTCATGAAAAATCATCCAAGGTTTGTCCATCATCTTCTTATAGCTCAGACTTTCTAATCCCTTCTGCACTCTTCCTAAAGCCTACACATTCTTGCTGCCTGTGATAGGGTGATCAGAACTGCACACCATACTCCAAGTGCAGACTAACCCAGTATTTTTTTAGCTGCAACTTGACTTCTATTATACCTAATGCCCCAGCCAATGATGCCAATCACATCATATGCCTTCTTTACCACCCTATCTGCTTGTGTGGCACTGCGGACACACCACTTGTCATGGGTTTCCAGGCAGAATAACACTGTAAAAAGATCTAGCACTTTCCTGGTGTATATGACATATAAACTTATCTCAGGCTTCCAGCCAGGTAGAGGTACAGATTATAACTGGCCTTTCAATGACAAGCTCTGCCATCTTCTGAAGATGGCAGAGATGGTCAACAAAATGTTGGTTATAATCGATATCTGTACCTGGCTGGAAGCCTGAGAAGAGTTTATTCATTAGAATAACATCCTTCTATCACAATGCTCCGTCTTTTATGGGTGAACCAATTCTGAATCTAAACCACCAAGTCATCTTGAATCCCATGCAGATTAATCTCTGGATCAGCCTACCATGGGGGATTTGCTTTTAGTGATTTTACATAAGGCAAGAAAAGTTCTGACATACCGAAATGATTAAAGTAAAAGTTGAATATCACAGGAAAGCCATAAAATTGTGGAATCATTACAGCACAGATGGAACTAATCAAATAATTGCTGTGTCTTCATAGAGCAATCCAGTCATCCTTTCTCTTGTTACTTCTCTACAACTCTCTATCTTCTTTACTTTCTAATATTTCTCCAGTTCGATTATAAAAGCTGCAATTGATTTGAATGCACCACACTTTCAGATGGAACATCTCACATGATAACTACTTTTCCTCAAGTTCATTCATTATTTACTTACCTGTTATGAGTAGTCATCCTGGAATCCTTTCTTTATTAGTCTTTGTTCCATCCATTATCACCATTACCTATTCTTTTGCTGAGACTTGGAAGTATACTCTTAAAAGCACAGAATTTTTAAAACTGTGATGCTGAGGAATTGATATTCTATTGTTCTAAAGTTAGTTAATCTGAATCAGAGAAGTTGGTCCATAATAATTAGACCATTACCATAAGACCATAAGACATAGGAGCAGCCGCAGACCATCCGTCCGTCAAGTCTGCTGTGAAATTCAACCACGAGTGATTTATTTTCCCTCTCAACCCCATTCTCCTGCCTTCTCCCTATAACATTTGACACCCTTACTAATCAAGAACCTATCAACCTCCTCTTTAAGTATACCCAATGATTTGGCCTCCACAGCCATCTGTGAGAATTGAATTCCCTAGATTCACCACCCTCTGGCTAAAGAAATTCTTCCTCATCTCTGTTCTAAATATCTGTCTTTCTATTCTGAGGCAGTGCCCTCTGGCCCTAGATTCCTCCACTATAGAAAACATCCTCTCCACGTCCATTCTATCTAGACCTTTCTGTATTTGATAGGTTTCTATGAGATCACCCTTTATTTTTTTAAACTCCAGTGACTACAGGCCAGAGCCATCAAATGCCCCTCATACATTAACCAGGAATTGAATGGACCATTACGATCTCAGTTACACCTCATTCAAAAACGCTTAATTTCTTCAATCGATTCTGCAATACGAATAGTGCTAAAAAAGTGAAAATTTGCCTTAAGTTATTAATTCTCTGTTTGTTGGACTTGTACAGACTGGAGTATTGCACCCAATGGAGGAGCAAGGCATCACTAATAGTAGATTTGGATTTCTGTGTTTAACTGTGATGTGTGGGGGCTGGATCTGCTGTCAAATTTGCACAGTAAGTACTGACAGTTTTGCTGTCATTGTGACTGCAAATTCCAGCTTCTCTGTTTATATTTTGGTCAGATTTGGTTTCAGTTGTGTTTGGCAAATTAATCCTTAAGCTGCCTTGTTATACAAACCCTAACTCTCTTCTCCACCTGTGCTTAGCCTAGCGATGGCATATTAATTACATTTGTAAAATTCCCAAGAATGTGCTCTAAAAATATATCTTCCCTAAGTAGGGGCTGCTTGAATTTAGGGCACAGTTTTAAGCTTGTGGCCTAATTTTATATGCACATGATGCCTGAATGCACATCCATACAATTTACAGAAAAGCAAAGATTTATTAACAATTTTGTTCTGTGTGAACCCAAAAGCATTTTTTTTACAAATTGTGTAGGCAAAGGATTTTGAGCAGTTTAACCTGCTCTTCCTTTTCCTGCAGACCAAAGCATTTGGGCTCGAGGGCCATCTGTTTTATATCTGTGGTGAAGACAGTCAGCCTTTCAAAACAGTGAATGTTGGAGTTACTCTCGTTACTCTGGAATGGGAAATGAAATACTGCAGATGCTGGAACCCTGAAATAAAAGCAGGAGTGTTGGAAATGCTGAGCACATCAAGCAGCATCAGTGGAAATGGAACAGTTAATGTTTTAGCGCAACGACCCTTCATCAAAGCTGAAAAATTAACTCTGTTTCTTCTTCCATGAATGTGTTCTGATGAATGCTTCCAACAGTTTCTGCCGTTTTATGAAGTGTGTTTACTTAAGACCTCCATGAATGGCAAATCACTCAACTGTTTTAATAATAAAAATATTCAATGTATACCATTACAAATCTTCCTGATTTTGTAACAAAATAAGAAAAAAATGAACATAGGGTTATCTTCTTGTGTCTAGATGTATATGCTTGAAAATAGACCTAGCCAGCCGATGGTGCAGTGGCACCTGCACCAGACTTTGAGGTGAGTGGTCCTGGGTCTGAATCCAGCTGGCTCCTTGTAGGGTTGGGTGCTGGGTTGAGCATCGAGCTAGCAACTTGGCATCATAAAAAGCAGACAAAAATCTAAAGAAGTGGCAAGGTTGCTACCCATTGTGCCACATCGGAAGGAACAACAACAGGATTTACTAAGTTTCACTCAGGTATTATAGTTTATGAATAACTCTCACTAAACCTTTCCTTGTTTGGAAATACAGTAAAATATGAAAGTATAATAGTTCATGACCATATAAAAATAAAAAGCCTGTGTAAGCAAATATGTCAATCATGTTTTCAGATTGCATTACAACTGATGCACAGAAGTCTTTTGAATAAGAGTACTTATTCTTCTCTTGTCTTTGAGTGAATCTGGGCCCAAATGATATTCACTCTTTTTTGAAGTTTTCAAACAATTAGTCTACAGCATCAATTTCTCAAAGCAGTAATATCAAAAGCAACAACACCCAGTTTCTATGGATAAGTAAGAAAGAAAGGCTGTGATGCCACTTCTGAGAAGTACCTTTTTTTTGATCACCTACCATCAAAATTCATGCTTTTGTTTGAGGTGTGTTTGTAGCTGAACTATTTTCTGGGAATTTCTGCGCAGCTTTTCCAGTTCCATTACCTTCGCTTTGGTGAGAGCTTAGTACGTGCTTTCAAGCTTTTGTATCTTCAGCCCGTCAGGAAAGGGGAGAAAAGTGGATGACCGGGGAAGAGTTAAAAGCTTTGAAACATTTTTCATTAGAACAAAAGTAATCATTGGATGATTTGTGAGAGTTGCATTATTAAGGCAATGAAACGGACCAGATAAAAGCAGACTGTTTTCAGTGGTTGAGGTGTATAGAAGAGGGAGATATAGATGTAACACAGAGGATAGAACTTTGTTCCACAAGAGATTTTGGAGCTTTACATTTCAGTGCTAACGTTGGAAGCAGAGACCATGTTGTTTTTAAGAGTAAGTTATACAGGTATTAAAGTAAAGTGTGGGTAGCTGCTACGAATGTGGACAATAAGTAACAACATGACTGGTTGACCTGAAAGAACTATTTCAAGTTTATAATGTCACTCTAATTTATTACATGAAAATGGTTTAAGCACGTCTATTTTTATCAACTACATCACCCTAGTCAGCAAGTTATTTGTCTTCATTGACTTCATGGACCGAATCAAGTGTGAAGTTACTTGTTGCAGTGCAGACTTTCCCAAACAGCAGCGTTTAAACTGATTTTACTTTTACAGCTGGATATTCCAGGGACCACGTCAGTAACTTTGTGGCAATGACCCTGGAAAAGTCTAAACATCTTGAGCGTGTCGCCGGCAATACTTTCCTGAAACGGGGCAGGAAGCAAGTATGTTCTAAAAAATGCAGAACAACTTTCTTATCTGATTTGAAGTTTCTCTTTTCTAGCCACTGCTTAGCTAAAATTGGTAAGATTTTACCTACTCCCAACTTTTGTAGGATAGCAGTATGGTTAGTCAGTGGGAGAATGCAGAGGCAGAGTGCCTGGTGATGACCTTTATTGACCTCCCGCATCGATAATGCCTAGTCCCTACTTGTTCCATACAAAGCCAAAGTGGAGAGACGGTACTCACAGATTAAAGGATTGTGGGGTGAACACCCATCCCGCAACCTATGATGCAGTTGAGCATTCATTTGATTTAGTACAGCTGCATTAGCATAATTGGCGCCACAGTAGCGTAGCGGTTAGCGCGACACTATTACAGCTCAGGGCATTCTGGAGTGTGGAGTTCAATTCCAATGCCATCTGAAAGGAGTCTGTACATCCTCCCTGTGGAATGCGAGGGTTTTCCCTGGGGCTCTAGTTTCCTCCCACCGTCCAAAGATGTACCGGTAAATTAATAGGTCATTGCAAATTGACTGTGATTAGGTAAGGGTTAATTGGGTTTGTCAGGGGTAGCCGTGGCTCGAAGGGCCAGAAAGGCCTATCCCAGACTGTATCTCTAAATAAATAAATAACTTGCTGATCGGTGCAATCTTTGTTCAACGATGATATAATCTTTTAAAGAATAACTACTTTCCAAAAGATGATGTGGCATTTTCAACACCAATAACTCCTGTTGACTCCATTCAACTTTGTGCCCAGTGACAGCTGGCTAAAACATATGATGTAATACCGAAAAATTTGCAGGAAAATTTAAAGAGGTGAAACTACAAATGAGCTTGAAGAGGGGAACAAATGAAGATTCTTAACAGTTGTGACAAACTGCCTTAACATAAAAGGTAAAAGGGTGGTGCAGCTTTAAAAGATCACCCAGACAGTTGGTTGAAAGGTAACTATGTGTTAAAGGGAGGTGGAGGGAGAGAAGGAGGCGGCATTGTGCTATGAAGAAAAGTGGGTGCTGAAGTGTTAAGCCTCAGATGCTTGCTGAGTGTTGACATTTATGAACAGCAAGAGGGCTGTCCTGTGGCGCTTTTGGCTTTCTGTCTGATTTTTAAGACCAGGGTGGATGCTTTCACAGAGACATAATTGGATTTGTCTGTTTCTATCAGCTTCTTAGATCAAGTGATGGTAAATTGAAAGTCCTTCAGCAAATTACACCACCTTAAATACACTGAAAACATTTTGCATAGGTAAACAATACACCTTTTCAAAAAGTAGTAATGATATTTTGTTTATACTTACTTTAAAGCAACAAGTATTTTCCCCTTTGAACATCTTGTATTAATAGATGATTCTAATTTTTTATATGGGCTAATTATTTACATTGTTTCAAACTTTGTAGGCCATCATTTATTTACTTCAGCCTCATTCAAGTCAGATATACTGACCTCATCAGATATTGGAGCATTTAATGTCATCAGTGCTGATTCATGTTATTGCACCAATGAAATGTTTTAATGTTAATAGGTAACAAGTTGAACACCAGCATGTAGCAGAGGATCATGTTACATAAGAATATATCACAGGATTGGGTTATTGAATGCTTTGATAGTTTTCCAGCTCTCTCCAGATCATGGCAGGTCTTTGACCTGAATTCTCTTGCCTATCTTGAACGTCTATCTTCAGTGTACTCAACCACAGGCCTCTGGAGCAGGCCATTCTGAAGATTGACAACCTTGTACCTGGACAAATTGCTCTTCATGCTAATCCTAATTTCGGGACCAGAACTTCAGGTATGAGGCTTCTGTGCAACCTCACTATCTGACAAGCTGACATTTGTGCCATCCATTCACTCTTCCCAACCTCAGGCCCTACTTGTGCTAATCGACTGTTGGATGGGGCGGCGTAGTGGTTAGCACAGTGCTTTACAGATCCAATGACCCGGGTTCAATTCCCGCCGCGTTTGTAAGGAGTTTGAACATTCTCCCTGTGTTTCCTACCACAGTCCAAAGATGTATCAGTTTGTAGGTTAATTGGTCAATGTAAATCATCCTGTGATTAGGCTAGGATTAAATCGAGGGTTGCTGGCCGGCATGACTCGAAGGGCTAGAAGGGCCTGTTCCGTGTTGTATCCCAATAAATAAACAAACAAACAATCTATTGAATGTGGTAGAACTTGACTTCTAAACTTAGTTGGAAAAATAATTCGATAGTGGTTATTTTTGCATTACGGTGAGCTGTACCTGCGGTAATCAGTGACAGAAGGTGAAGCAAAGGATTGAAAGGGGAGTTGGGGCAGTATTTACTTGTGTTGCACAATCAGGCAGAAAGGAGCTATTCACGTGGCTTCCTACTTCCTCTCTTCATTTTTTGCCTTTTTCCCTTCTGCAGCTCATCAAATTGCTGGGATGGTGAGGTTCTGTGGTGCTCAGGAGGCTCCCACAAATTGTGACTTCTGCTATGTCACATCGAAAGAGGCTTCAGCCTGATCCAGAAAGTGCAAGCATCGTTTGAACATGTTAATGCCCTGCTCTGCACCATGACTTTTATTATATATATGCCACTGTCTGAATTTTCTACACCAGTGTTGTCAATGGACAGCATGTGCAGTTTTGCTATGGTGGATCAAATTAGCTGGTAGTGGACATACAGGCAGAGATCCTGACAAAAACAGCATTGACCTGTACAATTCACTTCCCATGTCAACTAGGCTTTGAGGGAGCAGCATCCCTCTCAGCATTGTTTAAGGCAGAATCGTCATGTGCTGACTAAAAAACTCCACCCTGCACGAGGAGGAACCCTGCAAACTTGGTGAAGCCACGTGTTCTCCTTCCTTCTGGCACGAGAGAAGAAAGTGCTGCCTTTCAATGCCCTGTCAATGGTCTCCTTTACACAATGGGGGAAGCTGAACTGTGCAGTGGTGCAGATATCTCCAGCTCCAGCTTGGGAAGAGGCAAGTCCATAGAAGTTAATTGCTCTGTCATGTTGACGGCCACTGACGATGCTGTCTGAGGTGGTCGAGTTGGAGTTATAGCTGCAGGCATGAGGAAATCTGTACTGAAACACAAATGGTTCCCGTGCAGTTTCTGGACAAGGTTAAGGTTGGGAAGTCACTGCCTGGACATTGTAGGCGTATTTGGTCTTTTGCTGGAAGCTTTCTGTCCGTTATCCTTTTGTTCTGCTGTCTGAACCCTTTGCTCATTCTCCCAGTCACCCTGGTTTCCAAAGGACCACCCATTTGTGCACCCACAGCCTGGAATAATTAGCTTGAGCACAAGGCCTGAAAACACCTTTCCAAACCTGCTACTAGATTTCTTATAAATCTAGAAAGCACTGAACATGCGACCTGTGGAGTTCCTCCAGCATTTTCTGTTTCCCTGTGTTGACCGGCAACTGACCTGCAACTGATAAGCGAGGGGTGGGGGGGGGGGAGTTGGTGTGTTCTTCATTATTTATGAACTTAAGAGAGGGCAGTCACTGAAACACTAACCTCCAAAATGACACCGCTGACATTGCATTGTGTTTTGTGTGGCATGCATTAACAGTGAGCCCTTTGGATCTTTTACTTGTGGTTTTCCAAGAATATCATGGGATATATACAGTGAGAGGGACCATTTTGGAACCAAAATGGCATCCTTAGCAAACAAGCAACCTGTACCAATTGCTGAATTTCTGAAGATGACGTAATGAATAAGCAATAATTATCACAGAAAGTAGTAGTCTAAGAGTTCATACAGAACTTATATGGTTGATTACCACACCTGGACCTAAATTACAAAATTCCCAGGCTACTCCTTCTACCTATTGATTATCACTTCACTTATGGTCAATAAGATGTGATTTTAATTTTAAAGATGCTCTTGAAATTATTGGCATATACCAAAAGAAAAGGAAATATTCTGATTTTAGGTTTTGTTTTTAACTCTTCAGTATGTTCTGTTTGAACATCACCCATGCAAAAGCATGTTCGCACACAGTAAGTTGCAGATTTTAGCCAGTATAGTTAGGTGCATCCTTGTAGGAAGATGATAATTTTGTCACGATACCCCCTTCTCATTTCTGTTCTCCACAAATTAGGAGATTAATGATAACTGTAATTAAGTAGGGGCGTTACTACTTGCTATTTCTGACTGCTTACAACGATACAGAAGTACAACACTTCAACACTGTCTTTCATAACTGGTTCTAACTGGATCTCTTCTTAACAAAACACGCAGCTGACCTCTTTAGCAGCTGGACAGAATATAACAATCCTGGTACATAATGATCTCTGTTCTTTGCTTTACACAAATATTGTTACAGTTACAGAGATCTCTGAAATGGATGCCACACTGATTCTTTCCCTTGACTGGGAAATGGTGCATGGCACAGGAGAGCCAAATGGAGGCACTAAACAGGGGAAGAGGGAGAAGCCACAAATTAAATTAGGGAGCACAAGAAAGAAGGAAAAAAGTTGAGAAGCAAGTGTGAGCGGAAAAGAAGTCTAAATTACAACACAATACACTTGACCAAATTAACTTCTGCATGTTTTAAAATATTACTGTGAATTACCTATTTTAAAATTTTACCTTATCACCTAAACTTTAATTATATTTAAAAGACATACATGTGAACAGAAGGACTGTGGCAGCCGGGTAAGAGTTATTAACATTTAGCTTGCAGAGTGCTATTTGCAGTTTTATTTACAAAACAAAAGCATTTAAAGTAAGTGTCAAGAACAGGATTCTTTTTTCACTGAGGCCCACCATGAGTCCAGAGGTTTGTATTTGACTTCCTGCAAATTGTGAGCTTAAGGGGAGTGGAAGTCCATCCCACTGTCTCCTTAGTTACCAACAGCTATTTTGCTGTGTTATTCTAGTCATTTGTAGAGTGAGAATCTATTCACCTCACAAATGTGGGAAATAAAAACAGGCCCAAGTTTTATTGTGAGTTTATGACCATCCCGGCTGCTTTCAACATTGATTTCCTTTGACAGAAACCTCTGTATCCTCATTCAACCAAAGCTGCAGTGTTCAATATTTCATTTGAGGGTGTTAATCACATTACTATCATTGACATTTTGCTGATATTATATTATAGGCTCAAATTTGGCAAATTATTGCTGGCATAATATATAGCTTGTCATCAACATTTACAATTCAGGAATTACTGGCTTATCAGGGAAAGCAGTGACTGGATTGCCTTTCAGATGTGTGGAGGGTTGTAAAGACGCCTGTGACTGGCTTTCTATCAAGATGTTGTTTTATCTATCAGCAAAGTGCAGCACTGATAAAAAGTTATAATATCCTGATTTGCCTTTTGTCTGAGCAAGAGGTCAGGAAACAGGCAAACTGTCTTTCAGATTAAAATTAAAGATGGGATTTAAATTAGGCCTATTTTTGTAAGAGCAAACAAAAGTGATTCCGTTTTATTCAAACTACAAAACATGAAATGTAAGAACCTTGAAAAGCTACATCTTAAAATATAAAGTGCAGAGTTTTGTTTAAGAATGTAATTTGTAGTTCTGATTCTAAAATAATTCACTTAAATGAAATTGTGTCATTGTATTTATAGTGTTTACATTTCACTGTATTTCTAGAGCATGTGCTCAAATGAATCCCGTCTTCAATACATTTAGTTTGTAAGAACACTTATGATCTGTTTGCCTAACAATGTTATGTTTCACACAATATTCATATCGTGCTCATTTTGTACTTCCATTTGGCAATGGTGATTGTATGATGCAACTGTTAAGTGTGGTGACTTCTCAGTTCCATAGGAGCCAGGTTCAATCCTGACCTTGACTACAGTCTGTATGGAGTTTCCATGTACACCTGAACTAGGCTGGGTTCCTCTCTGTGCTCGAGTTTCCTTCCACATCCCAAACACAACTTCTTATAAGTTGTCCTTATGCCAGCTGGTGGTGTAGTGGCATCCGCACTGGACTTCGAGGTGAGTGGCCCCGGGTTCGAATCCCGCTGGCTGCTTGCACGTTTTCCATTCGTGCTGGGTTGAATGTTGAGCTAGCAACTCGGCCCCGTAAAAAACAGGAAAAAATATTAAGGATATTCCAATGCTCTGCAAGGCGGGGAGAGGAATACCATCAAGTTGTCCTTTACTGTAATTAAGTTCTAAAAGAAGGTAGAATGTGTGTGTGTGTGTGTGTGAGAGAGAGATAGAGAGAGAGAGAGAGGGAGAGAGAGAGAGAGAGAGAGAGAGAGAGAGAGAGAGAGAGGGAGGGAGAGAGAGAGAGAGAGAGAGAGAGAGAGAGAGAGAGTAAGTGGTACAGTTTCAGGAAAATGAGTGGAGAATGCATGGAACAGATGTGATTACTCTGCTGGGAGTTGGAACGGTTCTGATGAGCTGAATTGCCTGCTGCGTAGTGAAAGATAATTGATAGTATGTTGAGAATGCTAAGAGAATAGTACATTGAAAATGGTAAGAGATTAGTAACACAGAATGCTCACACTCCTACTTTGTAAAGTTATTAAAAATTCATATACCCATTGTTTTCATGCATTCTTATATTCGGAACTTCTCATCTCCATTTGGGAAGGAGGTGAAGGAGTGTGGAAGTAGAAAAAGTAAAAAAAAACAATGTACTGGCATTATCTTTATCCA
Source organism: Hypanus sabinus (assembly GCF_030144855.1). Lineage (NCBI taxonomy): Eukaryota > Metazoa > Chordata > Chondrichthyes > Myliobatiformes > Dasyatidae > Hypanus > Hypanus sabinus. The sequence continues at coordinate 37,776,022 of NC_082716.1, read as the reverse complement.
ATTACTGTCAGGCAATTTTTATGCATTACTGAATTGGGTAGATCCTACCTGTGCACTACAACTCAGCAAGGGTATTTGGAGTTAGGGCGACATTCAATGATGGTATTGACCAGAGGATCAGGCTCGAGTGGCCAGATTGTCTACTTGTTTTCGTAAGATAATATGGCATTGGGGAGAGAAAAGCAGAGATTGATATTAAGACCTAAGAGGCGACAGATAGATAAATCTAGTTTAAGTGAATTTAAGTTCACTGAAGAACTCTAGTTGGTTGGTGGTTGAAGAGTGAAATATTTGAAGTGGTAGAGGGATCTGATAAGTAAACAATTTCCTCTGGTGGTAGTATTCTTGCACAGAGATAGAATCTGTAAACTTGAATGCAATCAAGAAACACAGTTTTACACAGTAGAAATGTTGAACTTTTTTTCTTCACAAGACTGCAAATTGATGGAATTTTGCTATGTGAAGGATATGGATCAGAGGAATATTGAGTTGTTACGCACAATAGTCATGATTGAACAAGTGACAGAACAAGCTCAAAGGGTTGAATGGCTTAGTCATGTTCACTGTAGTTAGGACATGGAGCTATAAGCTGAGGAAGAGGAATAACTTAAAGAACATGTATTACGTGAAGGAGGACTAACAAAAAATGGCTTACCGTTTCCTAATACTTACAGTAGACATGTTGCAGTGACTTGACACAGCTGTTGCATGAGGAAGTTCTGGCAGGAATGTGACCCTGAAAAGTGATCAAAGTTTAGTGACGAACAGGTTATTCTCCCAGCAGGAAATGATTGAGGATGTTTTTGGTCAGGAAACATCTGACTTAAGAGACACTATCTTCATTCTGATTTCTTTCTAATTTAACAGGCTGTTGTTGACCCAGTTTGGAAAAAGGAAGAGCTGCCCTAATTACTGACAATAACAGCTGCAATTAACATGCTGCTGGACTGCAAGCACTTTACTATCTTTTAAGTGATTCTGTTTTAAGGGAATTTGAACAATCTGATCCTTATTCAATAGGACACACTACTTGAACATGTCAGAAGCACTGTAACTGTGAAAGCAATTTAACTACTTTAATTCGCTTCCACCAGACTGTTCACTGGCACAGCTTCCATTTTGTCAGTATTGTGAGCATTTTGTTTTACATTATGGATGCACATGTAAAAGTGAAAAACATTTAATTACTAAAGTAATAAGTAATAGGACCCCGATTGAAATTAAATTATCCTATGTCTGCACTTACAAGGTTAGAGTAGCTGAATCAGCATTCAGAAAGGTGTACTGTAGATCATTAAAGGACTCCAAATGTGCCCCTTGTTTAGAATCAGAATCCTGTTGAAAATATCACTGAGATGTTTAGCAGTGGCATTACAGTGCAATACATAAAAATACTATAAATTACTATAAGGCACTGTGTGTATGTATATATATATATATATATATATATATATATAATTAAAATTAAATAAGTAATGCAAAAAATGCAAAAAGTAATGCAGAACCAAAAGTATATTCATTCTTAACATAATTAGCATAATTTTATAACTTTGGAGATTGTGCAGATACTGGTATTGTTGATGACTGTTCACTTCCTTTTATTCACTGTGAGATAGAACACTAATGATATAAAACGATGGGTCAGGGAGCGAGTCCATCAGAGGTGTTAGGAGCGTAATTCTGGTGCATCTCCTGTTTGCAAATTAGAGAGTGGTAATACCAGTGTCATGGGAGCAGGATGCATCACTGTTCTCTCACCTAAGGAGCAGCATGTAACACTTGGGATATGAATACGAAGAAAGGGGGGGGAAGAGTAATGTATGATTAGCAATTTTTAAAAATGCCAAGTGATTTTGAATATACTTAAGGATAAGTAAATCATTTTGATACAACATTGAGTTGAGACTTAGAAATCCCACTATTGTCTTTTTTAATTGGTTACAAAAGATCTAATATTGTTCCACACCCAAGTAGGAGACTGCATATGCCCTCTGATCCATTTTAATCCCTCTGTTTGAAAGCTGTATATTAGAATGGTTTTAAGATCAATTGAACCCACAAGGATTTAAAATCTTTTCTCTAAGTAGTTGGCAAAGTAGTGTTTGCTTCTTTTCATTTTCATGAAAATGTGCCTGCAGTTTGTAAACGATGAACTATTCAGTGAGTGAGTGAGCGAGAGAGAGGATTGTGTAAGTTGAATTCACTCCCTGCTGATCGGAGAATTGATATCATACCTTTCATTATATTGTTAGGCAGAGGAGTGCTCCCGCTGTGCATCGTCAATTGCGACAGCTGAGATCAGTGGAATCCATAAAATCTGACTCCAAATTTTCCTTTTGACGAGTTCTACTTGACAGGCTAGAAGCTGCAAGTCTTTTCCCCTTTCCTACACCACTCCCCCCCTCTCCTCCCTATAACCCCAAAGCAACACAGGGGGGCATGTAGTCACTTCAGTAATAAATATGCCTTGAGATAATTGGTATGAAAACAACACTTGTGCAGTATATAACGTTTTATGGCTGTTTCATGTACTTTATTATAATACTAATGAGAGGTTGTATATCAAAGTTAACTACATGCAAGATTAGCTTGTTAGAGGGATCAAGCTCTGTATGTCGATAGACAGCTTTCCCTTCATTTGCACTTGGTAATTAGTATGCAAATTACACAGAAGACCACACAAGTTCTAGTATATTACAACAGCTTTATTATGCTTCTGTGACGAGGAGACACAAACAAGCTATGACAGCATTTAAGTGCACACTCTTCCCACAGTAAATGCTAGTATGTTGGAGGTGTGCTGAGCAGAAGCTTTTCTTTGAGAAGGCTCTTGAAATACTTTAATAAAAACATGATCCAACTAGGCACCAGAATTCATTCTATAGGCTCTAATAGATACATTTTTACATTCTTCCTTCTCCTCGATCGCTCTACTCCCATTAGTAAAATAGATGGGAAGTGCACCCATTTGTAAAGTAAATATGAAAAAAATCCTTTAGTTCTCAGTGTGACAATTTGAAATCATTATTAACTAAATACTTATGTTTTGTTAAGAAACATAATATTTTGCAACTACAAGTTTTCCCATTTGTAAAAAATATAAATAATTTTAAAGGAAATTATCATTTGAATTTGATTATGTTCCAAGTATGTAACTTTGACCCCCATGAATAGATTATCTTTTGTTCATCTTTTATTTCTTCTTACTCATGTATTGATTTTAATTTTTGTGCAACTTCATAATAGCAAAAACAAGGGACAATTAATAATTGATCTGACAAAACTGGAATAAACTGCATTAAAAATAACGGAGTGCTAGGCAGTTTTAGTAAAGTGTTTCCCACTGCTACAGATCACTGCATCACAAGCCCGATGTCAGCTCCAAAATGCACCTCAGGAGACTCATTATGAAAACCAAATATTATTTCACAGAGAAATGATTTATTGTAAAGAATTTTCTTCTGCTTTTTGTATGAGCGTTATTTACCGTCTGGGCTTTCAGCAAGTTGCGCAGTGAAGTATAGCTACAAGGCTCTTGATCTCGTCCCTGTATTTCTCCGCCTTTTTCGTGTCAGAAGCAGGAATACAGTAAGGCTGGGTCCTTGTATGTAATGGAAAACTATAGGAGAAAACCAGTTAAAGTGAACAATCATCCGGGACATGCACTCTTCTCATTACTACCATCAGGGAAGAGGTACAGGAGCCAGAGGATGGCACACTCAGCAACTCAGGAAGAGCTTCTACCCTTCTGCCATCAGATTTCTGAGCTGTCCATCAATCATAAGCACTACCTCACTATTTTGCACTGTTTCTTTACCATATAAATACTTCTCATTGTAGCATAGTATTTTTTTTACGCATCGTAATCTGCTGCTGCCTGAAAACAACAAGTTTGACGACGTGTCAGTGACAATAAACTTGAACTGATTCTGATTTATTTTGTGCCTGCATCACTATGTGTTAGAATCCTGTAAGACACACTTAGCTATCACTACATCTCACTGTCCTATCACAACTTTCCATGCCAGTGCATTGAATTCAGACACTTTGTATTGGTTGCTAAATTTCTCCATCATTTTTTTAACCGGTCTCCTCCTCAGCAATCTCCTTCAGCCTGTATATTAGCATCATGACCCCTCAATATTTTTAGATCTACCGACAATGGCAGAGTAGTTAGACATCTGAATTCTAACTCTCTGATTTTCCTTCCCTCGACCTTACTGGAAAAGTCCTCAACAATCTTTATGTATCGAAAAGTGCATTAAACCACCCGTTGGCTGAGTGTCAGGGAGGTAGATTGGTCATTGGGTCAGCGCATTTTTTCCACGGGTACTCTTTTTGCAATGTTTTTAGTCATGCACAATGGAATAAGCTTTGCACAATTGAACACACATGAATACAATTTGTGCATTGTGGGGGTGAGTTGGGGGCATGGTTGCAGTGACAGAGGCCCTGGCTGGAGAAGGAGGGTCAAAGTTCCTTTCAGGAATTGAACCAGGCATAAGAATTGGGAGGGAATGTAATTAGTGATTGGATTGTGTTGAGGTTTGCTGAGTGTTGTATGGGGAAGGAATTGGGTTGATTATAGTAAAATTCTCTGGTGGGGCATTGCAGAAAGTTTGGCCATGGGTTAAATGTGGGAGCATAACTTATGATCATAAAATAACTTACAAAAGAGTCCAAATATTGAACTCTATGGTGGCATGAGAAGGGAGCCAGTCAAATATCTGTATTCATGGTGCAACACAGAAAATGCGGGAGGAATTCAATGTGTCTGGCAGCAACTTGGGAGGGATCGATTAGCTTCATTTGAAGAGTCTCGACCCAAAACATTCACTGTCCACGAAGGCTGCCTGACCTGCTGAGTTCCTCCTGCTCGTTGTAAGTTACCACAGATTCGAACATCTGCAGTTTCTCCTTTGTATTGAAGGGGCTGGTCTTTGAAGAAGGCTGGAGAGGCCAGTGGGGGTTTCTGCTTGGACTGGTAGATCAGCGGGTTAAGGCATCTCAGACAAAGGCAAGTACCTTGTGGAGAGAGGGTGGTGGGGTGTAGCCTCTCAATGAGGATCAGGCTGGAGGGAAGTGGGGTAGTTGCAAATGAGAGCTAAGCGTGGACCTCAAAAGGGAATCCGCCAAAATCAAATACCCAGTCACCAGCCCATTGAAGTCATGTGAATACAAGCCTCATAAGTGCTATGAAAGCCAGTACCTACACGTGTCCATGGATTTTTCAAAGTTCAAGGTTCAAAAGTTCAACAGTAGATTGATTATCAAAGTAAAGAGCATTGGTGTTTCCGTACGAGGGCCATGTTGCAACCAGTCAGTATAACACTCCATCTACAGAAGTCTGTCAAAGCTTTAGATACATACCGTATCTTCACAAGCTTCTGAGGAAGGAGAGGATGCCTTGCCTCCTTTGTGATGGCACTTGCGTACTGGCCCAGGACAGGTCCTCTGAAATGATAACACCGAGGATTTTAAAGTTGCTGACCCTCTCCACCTCCGATCCCCTGAGGAAGACTGGCTCATGGACCTCTGGTTTCCTTCACTTGTAGTCAATAAACTCTTCAGTTTTTCTGACATTAAGTGAGAGGTACATCGCCACCTTCGATTTGTGGTGTTGTCAGCAAACTTAAACCTATGAGGTATCCTGATGCAGCTGACGGTTTGAAAGGGCGTCACATGGCATCTGATACCATTGCACACACTTATCAACCCCCCCCCCCCCCACTATTGTGTCTGTGTTTGTGTGTGAAAACCTGGCTTGAAAATCACACACTTTGTGTAATTTTCAAATGCTGTTCATTTTTCATGGAAGCTGGATCATGTAGCACTCAATTCACTTCCACAATCATACAAAGTACAATGAAATTAGATTTAACATGCCCATAAATCAAGCACATATAGCAATGTATTCCTGCTTCTTCACACTGCCAAAGTTATCTTCTCCCCATGCCTGCCAACACTCTGCTCCCCACCATCCTATAATAAGGGCCTTCTGAATGCCAAGGATGGAAAATGGCCATTAAAGATTGAGGGAGAAAAAAGATTCCGCTTGAATTATTTTTATATTGCTTGCTTTAGCTAAAACGGTTTGGGAGATTTGATGAGATGGCACGTCTGACCACCCGGGTCTTCGTTCCTTTCCAAAGGTTAGGGGCTGCTCACATTGCAGTCCTGCCCAAGTTTCTATGGAGCTCGTAGTTAAGCATGGGTTAATGTCCTGTGACACCTGCAGTGAGGATTGTTGCTGGTGCTATTGTCAGCTTTCTGCGGGACTGGTATGCTCTTTGTGCAGCTAGCAAATAAATGAAGAAGGGAAAGTGGTTCTTCCCCATCAGTTACAGCAGGAGGGTTTGCATCTGTACATGACATGACAAATTGGGTCTCTTTGGAAATAATGGTGTAGGAGAACGCTGAGGGGATGGGGGAGTGGTGGGGGAAGGTGCTGGAAAGGAAATTGGGGTGTGGGAAGGTGAACGGAACAGAGAGGAGGGAGAAAACAGAAACACTGATGCATTATTTGCACTGTACAATTGACTAGAAAGAACATAACCAGGATAGTTTCTGCCCAGTTTCTAAGCGGACGATGAAACTTAATGCTTTTACTTGTTGGTGTGTGTGTGGGGGGGGGGGGTGAGAGTGAGAGAGAGAGAGAGAGAGAGAGAGAGAGAGAGAGAGAGAGAGAGAGAGAGGAGCCTAAAGCGTCTTCTCTGTGTCCCTGAAAGCATGCTTGCTGCAGCTCTCTAATTTTGGCCATTATTTACCCAGAAATAATTGGTGATCTAGTGCTTTTTACCCCATTGGCCTGTCAAAACAAAGATTTTATGCACTTCTCATCCCATGAAAAATTGGTGGAGACATATTGATTTTTGTCAGCCCACCTCTGGAATCCAAGCTGATGACCTGACAGCTGACTTAATGCTTAAACAGACTACCTCAGGAGTCGCAGTCGCTGACTGGCAGAGCATGACGCCTTGCTGAGAGGCAGATTCTGGCTCCTTACGCACTGCCATCACTGAAGTGCAGTTTACAGCTACTTTCTGACACTGTAAATTAGCTGCGAGTTCCAATTTGCAGTCTGATCTATAACGTGCTGTCGAGAAAAATCCAAAAGGCAGCTACTCAGGCTTTGGGTTTTTTTTATTGCCTGAGTTTTTTTTCTTGCTTCTGCTACTGGAAAGGACTAAAGATTCTTCGCCTGCCTCATTCAGTTATCTATTTACTCAGCTTGAGCAGCCTGCATATTGTCATTTTTGTATCACTCAGGGAGCTATAAACTTAGCTGAGAATATTTTCTTCATGCTGAAACCTTTCATCTGTCTGTCCTTGCTTAACTTGCCAACCATAAGCAAAGAGAACACAAAGATGAAAAGGAAAGTTTATTTGCAAATTGGTAATTTTTAAAATAATATTTTTACCTTTTTCCTTCCCAAACTTTTGATTCTTAAAAACTAAGTTACTTCCTGTGACTGGAAATTTAAATGAACAATCTATAGGCATTCCAGAAATTCTGAAAGTGTTTCTGCTCTCTGTAAAAAAATGAAATGTTTATTTTTCTAAGGAAGAATGATCCCAACCCTGTACTGCTGTTTTATTTTTGCAGTTTTCTGAGCCTAACCACCAAATGTTTTGATGCTGGCTGGACTATACTTCTTGTAGCAGGCAACTAACTGGCCATTTTCACAAATGAATTCAGCCAGTGAATGTTGAAAGAACTTTCCACTGTATGGGACATCACAAACATCACAGACTAGTCTGATCAGTCAGTCAGAAGGACATGTGAGTTGAGAGGTGCTGGAACAATATTGTAATTGGCACTTTGTTACTTAGGGAAGGAAGGTGGCTGAAGATATACTGGGATTCAGTTGGACGTGCTTGCACAAGTCTGATTTGAATTGATTTGCTGTGGAGACAGTTTTAAATCAACTTCACATTTTCGCATTTTAAATTCAGGCAAAATAAAAATGCATTGGATCTTTTGATGGCTCAGCTGCCAAAGGCAATCAGAAGTGCAGTTGTATACAGTGGGAAAGACCTTGGTTCAATCCACAGTCTATGTATTAGATCTGAGAAGCACCACCCATTGACTGTCCCTGAAAGTGCGCTGGCTGGCGGGTGTTGTTCGAATCCAATGGAACCTCAGGACTGAGTATCCTGATAATATACTGTATATTGTCCAAGTTCAAATATAGAAAATAGTCCATTATGTCCATTATGTGAGGTTCCCTGCTGTCTGCTTTGACACTCCTTTTGAAAGAAGGAAACATTAGTTGTGAGTGAAATGTCATTACTTTATGGTATATTAAAAGCAGACATTATTTGATGCTGACTTTTCATGTCATACTTACAGCATTGATAACTGGTGATATCACCCTTTCTTATTGTGATACAAGAAAACCTGATTTGCAGTACCCTCCACATACATCTTATCCCCAACCACTATCCCTGAGACAGAGGGGCACTGTTAAAGGATGAATATGGTGGGACCTGCATTTTTATTTCCAGCATGATCATCTGGTTTCATCAGGGTGGTCTCAGAGTTCATTCTGTGGTTATAGCCATCAACCAAGGAAAGGAAAACGATAATGCAGCTATAATCTAGTCATTTTTCTCCCCAACTGGCATTATTGTAAAACAAAGTATCAATTGACTGATGTGATGCAAGTGGTGCACACTGGTTACAGGGTATCCAGTAAAGCACTCTCCCATCTGTTTTCCCCCTTGGAACTTTGTTTTCTCTTTAAAGGAAAATCTTTTGAACATTTTTTTTGCATATGGGGGAACTATGAGTAAATAAATTCAAGAAGGAAAAATAAACACTCCAACGCAGCTTGATGTAGGAAATGTTTTTAAATGGAGCAAGGGTATAGATGGTGTTTTGGCAGGTTCGCCTGTTTTTGCGATGAGCATTATCACCTATTTTGGGACCGTGTTTTTCTAACCTGGTGAGCACATGGGACTTGGGCAGTACTGTTTGGTTTATATTGGAACCTTGCTGGATATCCTTTTCAATGTCTCGTTGTTGGTCTTCAAGCCTTCAGGTTCTTCATCATCTACTCCGTTTCACGTTAGTTCTTTTTATAACTTTTTCACCATCACAACATGAACCTTATCTGGTGGCTACATCAGTAAAAGAGGGTGAGAATTTAGTTCAGGGCGCTAATTTTTTACTTGAATTTTGAATGGTGAAGGAGCTTTCTGTTCTGCACAGTTCTGGTTTACTATTCTGGCACCATGGATTAATTTGGATGAAAATGCAGAAGGAACCTGATATTTCTTGTTATTTTGCTGATAGATGTTCACGGGGAAGAAATAATCTAACAAAATCAATCAGTGGTGTGCCTCAGGGATCTGTTCTGGGACCCTTACTCTTCATGATTTTTATAAATGACCTGAATGAGGAGGTGGAGGGATGGGTTAGTAAGTTTGCTGATGATGCAAAGGTTGGAGGTGTTGTGGACAGTGAGGAGGGCTGTCAGAAGTTACAGCGGGACATTGATAGGATGCAAAACTGGGCTGAGAAGTGGCAGATGGAGTTTAACCCAGATAAGTGTGAAGTGATTCATTTTGGTAGGTCACATATGATGGCTGAATATAGTATTAATGGTAAGACTCTTGACAGTATGGATCAGAGGGATCTTGGGGTCCGAGTCCATAGGACACTCAAAGCAGCTGTGCAAGTTGACTCTATGGTTAAGAAGGCATACAGTGTATTGGCCTTCATCAATCATAGGATTGAATTTAGGAACCGAGAGGTAATGTTGCAGCTATATAGGACCCTAGCCAGGCCCCACTTGGAGTACTGTGCTCAGTTCTGGTCGCCTCACTACAGGAAGGATGTGGAAACCATAGAAAGGGTGCAGAGGAGATTTACAAGGATGTTGCCTGGATTGGGGAGCATGCCTTATGAAAACAAGTTAAGTGAACTCGGCCTTTTCTCCTTGAAGCGATGGAGGATGAGAGGTGACCTGATAGGGGTATATAAGATGATGAGAGGCATTGATCATGTGGATAGTCAGAGGTTTTTTCCCAGGGCTGAAATGGCTGCCACAAGAGGGCACAGGTTTAAGGTGCTGGGGAGTAGGTACAGTGGAGATGTCAGGGATAAGTGTTTTTTTTACGCAGAGAGTGGTGAGTGCGTGGAATGGGCTGCCGGCAAGTGTAGTGGAGGCGGATATGATAGAGTCTTTTAAGAGACTCCTGGATGGATACATGGAGCTTAGAAAAATAGAGGACTATGGGTAACCCTAGTAATTTCTAAGGTAGGGACATGTTTGGCACAATTTTGTGGCTGAAGGGCCTGTATTGTGCTGTAGGTTTTCTATGTTTCTATGAAACAAAAAAAAAACAGAGAATGACATGGAGAAACATCAACGAAGAAGTCACTTCCTGTCTTTAACGTGCACTTTCTACATCTCGGAAACTGAATGCTCCATACCTGCCTATTGGACTGAATAACTGAGGCGTAGCATGGGGAGAGGTAATGATCAAAGTTAAAACAGCAGTACATAAATTCCATCTGTGGTTCATTATAAGTGGAAGTATGTCAGCACTAAATTGTGTTTCCACAGGCAATACACCTTCAGAATTTTGTGGTGGCACACTATATGGAAGAGTAGCAGCTGGATATGGGAAAAGGGGAATGTGAACCTAAAACATGAAGAGTTTTGAAAGACTTTTGCTCAGAAAACTGTTGGTAAATGGAAATTGGTGAATGTGGGTGTAATAGGAGGTTTGGAGACCAGAGTAACCGAGATCAATTTTTCTTGCACTGTGGCAATGTTAATCAATAGCATAATTCTAACAGTTAACATCCTCTTTTTTGCTATTTACCAATCAAGTTAAATGGCCAAACTATATTGCACAATCTCATTAATGGGATTTAAGTTTCCCATTTCAGTGTATTCTTGATTCATTTAATTTCTGAACTTAACAATAGAATACAAACATACATATACAAAGCATTTTTATAGTATATATTTTAAAATTACTGTCTTGAAAATGTACGATATAATCATGACACAAATAAAGTCCTTTCTGAAAGTGAAGAACTGATCAATTCAGCGATTGAGTCTTGACAGATAAAAGTCGTATCTGAATCTGTTTTGGATTGGAGAGGAGGCTACAACATCAAGACATTAATTCAGTGAGCTGTATTGTCTTAGAGCACATCTCCTATCAGAAATGCACTTTCTTTACAAAGGCAAAGGTACTGTAATTGTACTGTGAAATAGTACCATATATACACTCACAGCATTTTCTTTTGAATTTACTTTCTGCTGTTTTGCATTGGTGTAAAGCTATCTGCAATGGTTAGTGAGTCAACTGAAATAGCTGGGCAATTATTTTGAACAAATGAATTGCATACTGTATATTTGCACGTAAACACAAGAGATGCTGGAAATCCTGATGAGGGGTCTCAGCTGGAAATATTGACTGTTTAGTCCCCTCTATAGATATTGTCTGACCTGCTGAGTTTCTCCAGCAATTTGTATGTGTTACATACATTTATATCTCTTTAGGTGCCATATCATAGTAAACTGTTATTCTAGAAACTCTTATTTTACAAAAACACATATTTTACTAGGTTCTTAAGTTTTGTATCATTAATTGTTTGTATAAACTTGTTAAATGTAAAGTACCATCATTACAATACATTGCTTTGCAACAAGCAATTTCATAGCATTTTTTTTTGTTTTTGTTATAGTGTCTGCTCTTACACACCTTGTGAAACAATGAGTGAGAGGGAGGAAAAATAAATCATTTTAATAAAACTGAGACTTTAAATTTGTTGTTGCCACTTTTGTTTATAGGAGACGCCTGTGGATAAGTCTGCAGAGGACAGCACGTGCATTGAAAAAGTTTAGTTAAAATGCAAAATTCTTATGTTGCCCAGTGAACCTGTTCACAGTGGTGGATGGTAAATTTAATTTCAAATTATTCTGTGAAACAGACACTTTAGTAAGAGTTTGATGCGCTGCACAGTAAGTTTTCCACAGAATTATTACCAATTTTATTTAAATTTAGTCAAGTTTATTGTCAAATGCACCAGTGAGGGACGGTCACAAAGAAAAACTTGCTTGCTGCAGCACTGCGGGCACAAAGGTACAGATAACAGAGAATATAAATTATCTGTGTCATTTAATTAGAATGGCACAATTACTTCGGTCCCAGGAAGGAGATGGGTAAGAGTGAGGTTATAGAATGCATTAGTAATCAAAGATCAAGGAATGTTAAAGCAAAAAGTTACTAGTTTGGTGGACAATTAAAACCACAAGTAAGTGCAATGTAGCAGGGGTACAAGAAATGTAACATGAAGTATCTTCATGTTTTGAGGGGGTACATAGTGCAAATGTTTCTGCAGTAGGAGAAATCTTTGGATAAGTCTAATATAAACAGAAATGAATGTCTGAAATATTTCCAAACCCCTTTGATTTTTTTTTGCTTTTCCAAAGTTATGTCTGAAATAAAGGAAACAGGCTAGTCAGGATTAGTTGTCTGTTTTGTAGAGGAGATTTCAAAATAAGAGCTTTTATTGTAGTTATAACAGCGGTTATAAGACATAAAACAATGCAGCAGAAATGGGCCATTCAATTCATCGAGTGTCTCTGCTATTCCATCTCAATCCCATTCTCCTGCCCTCTCCCCATAACCTTTAATGCCAAGACTAATCAAGAATCTATCAACCTCCATCTTCAATATACTTAATGATTTGGCCTCCACAGCTGTCTGTGGCGATGAATTTTATAGATTCACTACCCCCCAGCAAAAGAAATTCTTTCTCATCTCTTTTCTGAATGGATGTCCCTCTATTCTGAGTCTGTGCCCTCTGGTCCTAGACTTACCCACTAAAGGAAACATCCTTTCCACATCCGCTTTATCTAAGCTTTTTATTATTCAATATGTTTCAGTGAGATTCCCCTTCATTCTACAAAACTCCAGCAAGTACAGGTCCAGAGTCATCAAATCCTCCTCATATGTTAACCTTTTCAGTCCTGGAATCATTCTCGTGAACTTCCTCTGGACCATCTTCAATGCCAGCGCAACTTTTCTTCGATATGGAGCCCAAAACTGCTCACAATACTCCAAGTGTGGTCTGACCTCAGTATGACATTCTCGCTCTTATATTCTAGTCCTCTTGAAATGAACACTAACATTGCATTTGCCTTCCTTATCATCGACTCAATCCGAAAGTTAACCTTTATTGAATCTTGCACAAGGCTCCCAAGCCCCTTTGCCTCTATGATTTTTGAATTTTCTCCCTGTTTAGAAAATATTATACACCTTTATTCCTTCTGCCAAAGTGCATGACCATACATGTCCCTACACTATATTAAGCCTGTCACTTCTTTGCCCATTCTCCTAATCTGTCTGAGCACTTCTGCAGACTCCCTGCCTTCTCCACTTATCTTTGTGTCATCCACAAACTTGGCCACAAAGCCATCAATTCCATCATCCAAATCATTGACCTATAATGTGAAAAGAAGCAGTCCGAACAGCAACCCCTGTGGGTCACCACTAATCACCAGCAGCCAACCAGAAAAGGCCCCCTTTGTAATCACTCTTTGCCTTCTATCAGAGAGCCAATCCATTCTCGTATCTTTTCTGTAATACATAGAAAACATAGAAAACTTACAGCACAACACAGGCCCTTCGCCCACAAAGTTGTGCTGAACATGTCCCTACCACAGAAATTACTAGGCTTACCCATAGCCCTCTATTTTTCTAAGCTCCATGTACCTATCCAAAAGTCTCTTAAAAGACCCTATCATATCCGTCTCCACCACTGTTGCTGGCAGCCCATTCTACGTACTCACCACTCTCTGAATAAAAAACTTACCCCTGACATCTCATCTGTACCTACCCCTGACATCTCCTCAGCACCTTAAACCTGTGCCCTCTTGTGGCAACCATTTCAACTCTGGGAAAAAGCATCTGATCCACACGATCAATGCCTCTCATTATCTTGTACACCTCTATCAGGTCACCTCTCATACTCCGTCACTTCAAGGAGAAAAGGCCGAGTTCACTCCACCTATTTTCATAAGGCATGCTCCCCAATCCAGGCAACATCCTTGTAAATCTCCTCTGCACCTTTTCTATGGCTTCCACATCCTTCCTGTAGTGAGGCGACCAGAACTGAACATGGTACTCCCAAGTGGGTCTGACCAGGGTCCTATATACCAGGGTCCAACATTACCTCTCGGCTCCTAAATTCACTTCCATGATTGATTAAGGCCAATACACAATACACCTTCTTAACCACAGAGTCAACCTGCGCAGCTGCTTTGAGTGTCCTATGGACTCGAACCCAAAGATCCCTCTGATCCTCCACACTGCCAAGAGTCTTACCATTAGTACTATATTCTGCCATCATATGTGACCTACCAAAATGAACCACTTCACACTTATCTGGGTTGAACTCCATCTGCCTCTTCTCAGCCCAGTTTTACATCCTATCAATGTCCCACTGTAACTTCTGACAGCCCTCCACACTATCCACAACACCCCCAACCTTTGTGTCATCAGCAAACTTACTAACCCATCCCTCCACTTCCTCATCTAGGTCATTTATAAAAATCAATATAAATACCTTGGGCTCTTATCTTGTTAAGCAGGCTCATGTGTACAACCTTGTCAAAGGCCTTCTGAAAATCCAACTATACATCCTTTGTCTAGCCTGCTTGTTATTTCTTCAAAGAATTCCAACATACAGTGCCTATAAAAAGTATTCATCCTCCCTTGGAAGTACTCATATTTTATTGTTTTACAACATTGAATCACAGTGGATTTAATTTGGCTTTTTTGACACTGATCAACAGAAAAAGACTCTTTTGTGTCAAAGTGAAGACAGATCTCTACAAAGTTATCTAAATTAATTACAAATATAAAACATTAAATAATTGATTGCCTGAGCATTCACTCCTTAATATCACACACCAAATTATCACTAGTGCAGCTATTTGATTTTAGAAGTCACATAATTAGTTAAATGGAGATCTGTTTTTGGAAACCTGTGTGCAATCGAGGTGTTTCAATTGATTGTAGTAAAAATACACCTGTATCTGGAAGGTCCAGCTGCTGGTGAGTCAGTATCCTGGCAAAAACTACACCATGAAGACAAAAGAACATGAAGCAACTCCACAGAAAGATTATTGAAGAGCCCAAGTCAGGAGGTGGTACAAGAAAATTCCCAAGTCACTGAATATCCCTTACAGTACAGTTAAGTCACTCATCAAGCAATGGCAAGAATATGGCACAGCTGTAAATCTGCCCAGAGCAGGCTGTCCTCAAAAACTGAGTGACTGTGCAAGAAGGGGATAGTGAGGGAGGCCACCAAGAGACTTTTGACAACTCTGGAAGAGTTATAAGCTTCAGTGGCTGAGATGGGAGAGACTGCACATACAACAACTGTTGCCCGGGTGCTTCACCAGTGCAGCTTGAGAGTGGCAAAGTGGAAGCCACTGTTGAAAAAACTCACATGAAATCTCAGCTAGAGTTTGCCAGAAGGCATCTGGGAGACTCTGAACTCAGATGGAAGAAGGTACTATGGTCTAATGAAACCAAAACTGAGCTGAATGCTGTGTTTGGCGCAAACCAAACTCTGTGCGTACTCTAAAACATGTCATCCCTACCGTGAAGCATGGTTGTGGCTGTATCATGCTGTGGGGCTACTTCACTGCAACAGGCCCTGGAAAGCTTGTGAAGATGAGGGTGAAATGAATGCAGCATAATACAGGGAAATCCTGAGAGGAGAAAAACCTGATGCAGTTTGCAAGAGAACTGCACCTTTGGAGAAGATTTGTTTTCCAGCAAGATAGTGACCCCAAGCATAAAGCCAAATCTACACAGGAATGGCTTAAAAACAACAAAGTTAATATTCTGGAGTGGTCAGGTCAGTCCAATCCTGAATCTAACTGAGAACTTGTGCCTAGACTTGAAAAGGGCTTGAACAGTTTTGTAAAGAAGAATGGGGGGAAATTGTAGTGTCCAGATGTGCAAAGCTGGTAGAGACCTAGTCACATAGTATCTAGGTTATAATTGCTGCCAAGGGTGCATCTACTAAATACTGACTTGAAGGGGGTGAATACTTATGCAATCAGTTATTTTGTGTTTTATATTTGTAATTAATTTAGATCACTTTATAGAGATCTGTTTTCACTTTGACACAAAAGAGTCTTTCTCTGTTGATCAATGTCAAAAAACACAAATTAATTCCACTACGATTCAATGTTGTAAAATAATAAAACATTAAAACTTCTGGGGGGTGAATTTTTTTATAGACACTGTATACATTAGTTAAGATTTTTCCCTGAGTAAACAATGCTGACTATGGCCTATTTTATTATGTGCCTCCAAGTACCTCAAAACCACATCCTTAACAATTGACTCCAACATTTTCCCAACCACTGAAGTTCGACTCACTGGCGTATAATTTTCTTTCATCTGCCTCCTTCCCTTCTTGAAGAGTGGAGTGCCATTTGCAATTTTCCAGTCTTCTGGAACCATTCCAGAATCTAGTGATTCTTGAAGGATTATTACCAATGCCTCCAAAATCTCTTCAGGAACCTCCTTCAGAACCCTGGAGTGTGGTCTATCTGGTCCATGTGAACTACAGCATCTACCATCAGACCTTTCAGCTCCCAAGCATTTCTCCTTAGTAATAGAAACTACACCCACTTTTGTTATCCTCTTTAATTTTATTGGCTAGCTTTCCTTCATATTTCATCTTTTATCTCCTTTTGGCATTTTGGTTGCCTTCTGTTGGTTTTTAAAAGCTTCCCAATCCCTAACTTCCCACTAATCTTTGCTATGTTGTATGCCCACTCTTTTCTTTTTATGCTGTCTTTTTGACTTCCCTTGACAGCTACCATTGTGTCATCCTCCCTTTAGAATACTTCTTCTTTGGGATGTATCTATCCTGCATCTTCCAATTTCATCCCTGAAACACTAGCCATTGCTGTTCTGCCATCATCACTGCTAGTATCCCTTAACAATCAACTTTGGCCTGCTTTTCTCTTATGCCTCTGTAATTCCCTTTACTCCACTGTAACATTGACACATCTGACTTTATCTTCTCTCTCTCAAACTCAGGGTAATTTCTTTCATATTATGATCATTGCTTCCTAAGTGTTCCTTTACCTTAAGCTCCCTTATGAAATCTAGTTCATAACACAGCACCCAATCCAGAATTGCCTTTCCCCTCCTGGACTCAACTACAAGCTGCTCCAAAAAGCCATCTTGTAGGTATTCTACCAATTCACTTTTTTGAATTCAGCACCAACCTGATTTGCCCAATATATCTGCTTATTGAAATCCCCCATGACTATTGTAACTTTGCCTTTTCTATCTCCCATTGTGTATCCCACATTCTAGCTACTGTTCAGAAGCCTGTATAATACTCCCACCAGGGTTTTTTATCTTGCAGTTTCTTAACTCTACCCACAAGGTTTCTACATCTTCTGATCCTATGCCACCTCCTTCTAAGGGTTTGATTTCATTTTTCACTAACAGAGTCATCCCACCCCCTCTGCTTATCTGCCAGCTATTTTGAGCAAAACAATGTATCATTGGATGTTAAGCTCACCAGTTTGATCTTCTTTCAGCCACGACTCAGTGATGACCGCAATGTTGTACCTGCCAATCTCTAACAGTGCTACAAGACCATCTACTTTATACTGTATACTGTGTGCATTCAAATAGAATGTCTTCAGTCCTGTATTCATCACTCTTTTTGATTTTGTCACCGTGTTGCACTCCCACTGAATGCAATTTTGCTCTGTCATCTGTCTGTCCTTCCTCTCAGTTTCACTACACTCTGGATCTACTTGTACTGTATATCAGCTGCTGAAACCTCAGCCTTATAACTCCAGTTCCCATTCCCCTGCCAAATCAGTTCAAACCCTCTCCAACAACCCTAGCAAACCTGCCCACAAGGATCTTGGTCACCCTCATGTTCAGGTGTAACCTATCCTTTTGCATACCATCCCCAGAAGACATCCCAGTGATCCAGAAATCTGAAACCCTCTAACAATTCTTCAATTTTCAGCCATTCATTCATTTTATCCTCATTGGGGCAGGCAGCAATCCAGAGTTTACCACCCTGGTGGTTCAGCTTCCCAGCTTTCTACCTAACTCCCTATTTTTTTTCAGGGGCTGGGCTAATTAGGAAAGACTTGAGGATTGTTGAGGAATGATAGGAATATGGGTGGCTAGCCTTTTAAATCACCCGTGTCTGCTATGTTCCTGAAATAACTCAAGTCCTTGACGATAACAGTAGGAATAATAAAACTTGGATGGTAGAAACCAGGCTCAATATTGGATTTGTCAATGACCAAACCACAAGTCACTCAGTTTATTAAGAAACATTCTCCTCACTCATACCTGGTGTGCACAAAGTTGGGAGAGCTGTTCTACAAGTTACATCTTCAGCCAATTCCCTGGACTTCACTAATGAGATCCCAGGGTAAGATGTGTCCCACCAGAAGAACACATGAAACAATTGTGGTAGCATAGTGGAATACAATCAGCAAGAATGCAAATTAAGTATGAAACTTTAACAATTAGAGATTTTTGGGGTTTTTTTTGTTATTGTATCAAAATCCTGTAACTGCTTATGTACTTCCATCAGACCACCACCTTCTCCACAGTAATAACCAGTGAGTTATAAATACAGGTCCAGCTAATTATACCCAAAATTCATTGAAAATCTTATAAGTAATTACAGTTCTACAGCCAAACCTTTGCTGCCAGCAGCATCCATGAAAGGTGGAAATAATATTTTTGAAAGGAACAGTTGAAAGGAACAGAGGATTCTTAATATGAGTAGGTTTGAGGAATCCTTCATGAACCAAAATGAATTTATAGCATTTAATATGTGTCTGCAACGTGTGTTGTTCAATTTGATATCAATTTATAAAGTCCAGGTATATAATCATCTATAAGGTTGTGAAATGTCTTGGCTCTATTATCACGTTTTATTAGAGTGCATGTAATAAACGCAACTTGCAACTTGTGTTGAGCTTTATACATTAAAATGCCAAGGAACCCCCAGACTCTTAAAGCTTCCTGGACTATACCTCTTCTCACCCTGTTACTCGTAAAAACACCATCTGCTTCTCTCAATTCCTCTGTCTCTACTGCTTCTGCTTTCAGGATGAGGCTTTTCATTCCAGAATGAAGTAGATGTCATCCTTTTCAAAGAAACAGGTTTCCCTTCCTCCACCATCAATGCTGCCCACAACTTCATCTCTTCCATTATGTGCACATCTGCCTTCACCCTATCTTCTCGCCACCTGACCAGTGACCTCACCTACCACCCCACCAGCCTCCGCATCCAGCACATAATTCTTCGTAACTTCCGTCATCTCCAGTGGGATCCCACCACCAAGCACATCTTTCCCTCCCCCCTACTGTCTGCTTTCCGCAGGGAGTGCTGCCTATATGACTCCCTTGTCCATTCATCCCTCCCCACTGATCTCCCTCCTAGCACTTATCCTTGCAAGCGGAACAAGTTCTACACCTGTTCCTACACCTCCTTCCTCACTACCATTCAGGGCCACAAACAGTCATTCCAGGTGAGGTGACACTTCACCTGTGAGTCTGTTGGGGTCATATACTGTGTTTGGTGCTCCTGGTGTGGCCTCCGGTATACTGGTGAGACCCAACGTAGATTGGGAGATTGCTTCCTCGAGCACCTGTGTTCTGTCCACCAGAAAAAGCAGGATCTCCCAGTGGCCACACATTTTAGTTCCATTTCCCATTCCCTTTCCAACATGTCAGTCCATGGCCTCCTTGACTGTCACAATGAGGCCACACTCAGGTTGGAGGAGCAACACTTTATTTCCTGTCTGGGTAGCCTCCCACCTGATGGCATGAACATCGGTTTCTTCAGCATATGGTAATGCCTCACTCTCTTGCCATTCCCCATCTACATCTCCCTCTCTCACCTTATCTCCTTGCCTGCCCATCACCACCCTCTGATTTTCCTCCCCCTTCCCTTTTTCCCATGGCCTTCTGTCCTCCCCTATTGGATTTCCCCTCATCCAGCCCTTTAACTCCTTCACCAATCGAGTTCCCAGCCCTTTACTTCACCCCTCCCCTCTCCCCTTTCACCTATCACCTTTCACCTTGTATTTCTTCTTCCTCCACTCCCCCCACCTTCTTACTCTGACTTCTCATCCTTTTTCTCCTGTTCTGATGAACGGACTCAGCCCTTACTCTTTTCCATAGAAACTGCCGGGCCTGCTGAGTTCCTCCAGCATTTAGTGTGTGTTGAAAGTGAAAGGTAATCATGATTCCTCAGTGGAACATCAGCTCTGAATGACTTTGACGCATTTTTACTCATGGAAAGATTTAAATATCAAAGGAACGGAGATAATCTGAGGTATCTGCAATTGAGGGGCAACCACTATAGAATGTTAAAATACTTCCTCCAATAATAAATACACTGTTTAATAACCCCACCTACCTCCACTCCCCCAACTGACTTCCTTAGCCAATAATACCACCTGAACCAAAAAAAATGCCTTATACTGCCCATATACGGTGTATCAACTGCCCTTCATTGTCATACCATACACTTTATAGAAGCACTACTGTCAAAACAGATTTGTGTGTGTATGTTCATTTTAACGATGTCTGCTTTCTTTCGAAACCAAAATGTTATTTTCCAATCAACTATTTCTCAGAGTAATAAAACATAATTCCTTGGTAACTACAAATTGAATGTTCTCAATTTACTTAATTCTCTTTAGAATTAATTATTGGGTGCTGACTACCTTTAATTTTGTAAAACGTTTATATTTGGCATTGTATATGACCAGTGCATTTACTGTGTTACTTCTATTAGGTTCTGCGGTGGGCCTTTGGTATCATTGGAAATATACAGGCCTGTTTGAAATAATTTATTTTTACTTGAAGTCTTTCCTTGTTGGGGTCAACAGGGAGGCTGTGTTTTGATTACAGGTCCTATCAGTAGTGTTAGGCTTATCCAGCTGACTGCTCTCGCAGCATCATGTGGCAGGCTCCCACATCTGCTGTTCAATGATACAGATATTGTTTTTCTCTCCATGGTGGTTACTCTTGAGATAATGACTATTGACCCTTGACCTCTCAAGTCGAGCTCTAATCTTGTTGTGACTATGTAGCAGGTGCCTAAAGGGAAGGTTGGGAGGGAAGGGGGGGTGGTAGGAAGTGCATGTTAGGGATTAGTGGAACGAGGTTTTTGGCATGGTGGAGACATGTGTGCACATGTTTACATATATATGCGGGGGGAGTACAGGAGGTTGGGATGCTCATCCTGCAAGAACAATGGTTGCTACTTTTCTGAAGCTGTCATTTCATGAAGGATTTTCCCAGTCAGGCAGAAAGAAGCTTAGTAACATCAAGGCTTGGTATGTCAAATAATCAAAAAAAACCATTTCTTTTTTTTTCTGCACTAAAAACAAGCTGTGTTCAGTCAGCAGTAAGGAAAGAGGTTTTCATTTAAGCCAGTGACACGGAATAATAAATAATTTGAATAGCTCTCTGCTTCTGTTCTTTCTTTTAGCTCCCACCACAGTTTCCAAGTTCAGTATATTGCAAATAACCCTGCTAGCATTAGTCTGCTGTTAAGGAGGCTGCGGTCTGAGGTTTTATTCTCGTCCAGTAAGACTGGAATTCTATCATTGCAAATCAATGGGCAATGAAGAGAGGCTAAAAGTGCTCAATCTGTTTTCATTGTGCTAAATGTTGGTGGTTGAGAGTTAAAGGGCGGGGTTTTGGTGGTTGGTCTTTGGACTGATTTCTCATTCCTCCTTTGCCTCATCTCCGGTGATAAGAGCCTCAACATTTTAGGCTAGCTTTCCAAAGGATGCTGCTTGCTTGCTAACAACATACCATTTTATTCACAAGCTATCTAACAATGTAGGCACCTGTGAAACTAACTCACCAATAGATCCTTAACATATCCTATTTTCATTAAATCCCCAGATAGTGGATAATCATCAGGGAGGGGAAGTTTTGACTTCAGATGTATTAAATTCAATTACAATGACTTTACAGCTGGCATTGCTGAGGTTAGCATGCTTAGAATTCCAGTTCATGATGGCAAACTATAACCTGAAACAGTAACAGGAGAAAATCTGCAGATGCTGGAAATCCAAAGCAATACACACAAAGTGCTGGAGGAATTCAGCAGGCCAGGCAGCATCTATGGAAGTGAATAGATGGTTGACATTTCTGGCTGAGACCCTTCTTCAGGACTGGGGGCCTGAAACATTAACTCTGTTTCTCTCCCTCTAAAGACAGCATACATTTTCTGTTTTTATTCTGGGATCTTCCTGGCTCACGTGGGTAAGTCCCATTCTTTACACCATGTTTTCCATTTCAGCTTTTACAATAGGAACTAGTTACATTGTGTGTTCAGGTGCCTCCATTTACACAGTTTGCTGTTTATTGATCCTGTTTACAGTTACTGTTCTATAGATTTGCTAAGTATGCCCACAGGAAAAAGAATCTCAGTGTTGTATGTGGCGACATGTACTCATATTATAAACTTTACTTTGAACTTAGAACTTTAATGTTTTGCTTGTAAGTTAGTTATCACTTAATGTAAATTTATAAAATGTATATCACTAAAGGAGTTAATTTGCTCATGTTGCCATTATTGGTTTTACCTCATCAAATCATATCCTTTCATGTATTTTCTATTCAGTTATTTATCTAATTTCCTTTAAAATGCGGTAATGACTACTTATGAACCTTTTACGGTTCAACAATCCTCGATAAGAATAATAAGCTTTTATAGGAAACAAATGCAGATCACTTGAAGGGAATGTAACAGGAGATTCTGAGCCACCGTGAAATACTGGAATATCAATTTGGTGCCAGGATGGATAGTGGATATAATGTAAGTTCTTCACAAGAGTTAGACAGAAACTTGAGCTAGTTTGGGCAAAGGTCCTTTTCTAAGTTCTGTTTTAATATTGTACAAATGTCATAAAGTTTAAAAAAAAACTGTTTTCATTTAATATCAACAACATTTTTGCTGTCCATAAGGTTTCAAATTTATTTTTCTATCACAACTGAAATTCTGCCAGATTCAATAAAGAAATACAAAGATAACAAAACTGCTGATAAAAAACATGTCATGCATTTTAGCTCTTCCTAACAACCAAACCTTAGGCTAACAATTCTCTAAGTTCTTAAGTATGTGACGTTCTCCACATTACCACAATGATTACACCTTAAAATAGTTCATCTGTTTGGGACGTTCTGAGGTCACGAGGGCCGTGATATAAGTGCAGACTAATTAAAAATGGTACACGTGTAATGAAAATGGATGCCTGTTCTGAAGAATTCTGATAAAGCATGCACAGTGTTAGTATTATTGTCTTGCTGGTTAGTGATGTTTTTACAGCTCTTTTTCTTCCCATGTTGCAGGTGTATCAGTTGCATTTTTATATAATAAATAATTCTGCAAAGCAAATACAACATTAATGTGAGAGAATTTTGTGATAGTAATGCCAAAGAAATTGATAGTGAATTAATCTTGTGCTTTATATTACACTCAATATGTTTTTCCCAAGTGCAAGGCAATTGAAAAAATGGTTTGCCAATTCATTTCATTTCTTTATGTACTGCCATTAGCTTTTCTCACCACAATGTTTTCCTCCAATTCAGTTATGACTGTGTTCTTAAAGTAACTGGCAAGAAATAATGCTGAAAGAAGTTTATTAAAGGTTTCTTCTGTTGGATTCCTAATCAAATGCACTTTCAGGGCATCCAGAGCACATCAGCCTTTTTTCAATTATTACTCTCCGTTTTGTGCTTTTATTTCCTGGTCTAGCAAGAACAGTGAGTGCTTGGCCTTTGAGTGAGAAAGTTGTGGATTCAGACCCCTTTCTAGGGAGGTAGATTGCTTAGTCCAGGATGATGTTTCAGTGTTCTTTTCTTGGAGTTACTGTGCTCATTGACTGCAAACTGCTTTGGAGTGCTCTTTGGTTGCATATCGCATGAAACAACTCCAAGCCTTTTTACTTGGCTGTGCATTGTTATCCCAGTGCTGTGATACCAATATTAATCCCTTAACACTATGAAAAGGAATGAACTGGCTAACAGGTTTATGTCATTCATGCTTTAAAAAAAAGTTGCAGTGTTCAAATTGGCTCTCAGATAGGTCAACAAAACAGCATCCAAATTGGCTGTTGCTCATGTTTACAAAGCAGCATTGATTTCACCAAAAAAACAAATCATAAACACCACAAATTCTGCAGATGCTGGAAATCCAAAGCAACACACACAAAATGCCAAAGGAATTCAGCAGGTAAGACAGCATCCATGGAGATGAATAAACAGTCAACATTTTGGGCCAAGACCCTTCTTCAGGTATATCCAAAGTGTTGTTTGCATTTATTTGCCCATCACGTAGACTGTTTATTCATTTCCATAGGTTTCCCCTGACCTGCTGAGTTCCTCCAGAATTTTGTGTGTGTTGTTTCAAGTCATCGAATCATTCTGAGGTGCATGAAAGTTGCCATGAAAATGAAAAATGCTTTCCTTATTTCATTCTCTCTTTAAATAATTTTATTGCTCTCTTGAGGAGCTTCACTGTACATTTCCATAAGCAACTACTGCCCACCTAAAGAATTAGTGAGTTAGTGACCTGATCCACGTCCGACTGTATAGACAGTCATTCGATGATATGGATATGATACAATGATAATCTTTATTTCCTTCATGTGGAAAGTGTGCATCAATTTGTCACTGATCCAACTGAAACTGGACATTTACAGTGTGGAAATTCTGCAAATAAGCCAGTGTCACCATCATGCAGCCCTTTAAATAGATAATAGATTGAAAAAAGAAGGCTGGTATAATGCTTGAAATGGTTTGCTTTTACAGTAATTGCATGAAAACTAATGAGTGATAATGACCAGGGATATGAATTAACAACCAACAGTTTATGCATATTGACAAAGGTTGTATTGCATACTGTTGAATGAGTTTTGGGTATTTTGCTTTTTAGGAATTTTAAGTTTTGGGAAGCTTTTTCTCAGACGTAACTCAAAGTACCCACATTAAGCTACCAGGTAACTGAAAAAAATACAAAATATTCTTCATGCTGATCTTTCTTTATATACATATCAGCCTTTTTACCTGCCTACCTAATGATTCAGCACCCACATGGAAATATCTTAGAAGTGTTTCATCTCTTGTTAAGTCTATACCTGTATATTTTTGTGTGAATCCTTGCTGGCTCTTTGGCATTTTGTTCACATCGAGATGTCAAGATTACTTTACCAGGTTTATTAGGTGTCTGCTGTCACACCATTTGCTTTCCACTTCATTAAACCTGTAGCAGAGCCTGATAAAGTTGTTGCAGGTGGGATAGGGAGCTGTGCACTCTGCAGGATATCAGCTCAACAGTTGAACACATTGTATGTGTCCCACTTTCAAGTCAGTGTTCGTGTTATCTAAAGGGTTTAACTCTTCAGTGGGCCATGTCAGTGGCAGCCATTTTGTCTATTCCGAAGTATCTTATACCATGTATTTGTCAGATAAGTGTTCTAAACCTACTTAATAGCTGTGCACATGGCATGCTTAGATTTTAGTATTTACTTGTTAATGTCATTTTAAAAAGAATTCATCTGCAAGGGAATTGGAGGTGTTTGAGAAAATCTTAATGGCCATTTGGAAGGAATATTCAGTTTATGTGATTACTGTGGGCCCTTACTTAAGATCAACCCTTGCATAGGCTTTACATTCATTGACACTGCTTTGAGCCAGTCATTCAGACAACATATTAGAGGAAGTAGGTACAATTTGGTTTTTCCTCCTCTTATCTGCCCTGGTGTCAGGGTATACTTGAAAGATTCAGATTTCATTTTAAACCACAGAACGAAAACTTGAGCAGTTTTCACTTGTGTTCTAGACCACTATCTTACCTACAGCTCTTTCTGTCTATTAAAAATACAAATAGGTTGTTTCTTTTTGTTTGAGGTGGTTGGGGTGCCATGGACAAGCATGTGTTGGCTTAATTGTTTTTTTTTTGCATGTACTAATCATGATATTAAATGCATATCATATGAACAGAAGATATCAATGAGAATTATTGTGCAGTTGTCTACCTGTATTTAGCCTACTTGGTGTATCATAGAATGGAAAAACAAGAATTGTTTAGTCTTGAGGTTACAGCTTTAAAGTCTCAATACTTGGTTCATGCTGCAAAGATCTGTAATGGAATAAGCCGATGTAAGTGCTTTAAAAAACACAGTAGATAATTTGCAAGTAGTTATCCAATCCCGTGAACCCCTGAGATGGAGGCTGGTTAGAATTTCTGGAAACAAATGAAGTGTAACCAGTAAAAACATAATTGTTTTGTATAGTAGCTCAGCTATTGATAGTTGATTTAGCTGGAAGGATTTATTAAGTCGGTTTTCTGACTTCCTAAAGTAGATTGTGGTTGAAACTTGGTTTCTGAATTTAGTTTTCAAGGTATGCTAAACTAATTGAAGGGAACTGTTGCCTTGACAACAACAGCTGATTAAAAAATAATGTTATCAAAATCCTCCATTCTAAAATTGCATGGAACCACAGAATATTTTCATTGAGTACTTTTTTTTCATTTGATTCTGTGTTTTATATAAATAATGATGGTGGATGCATAAATCAGCTGAGAGTAGGATTAGCAGATAGCAAAATCCATGAACTATTATTGGTTATCAAACACACCAGCACTTTTTCATTCCTGGTGGGTTGATAAGTATTTCAAAGTCAAAATTGAGCTCATTGTCAAGTGGACCAGTACTTGCAGTAGCATCACAGGGCAGAGCTTTATATAAAAAAAAGCGTTCTCAAGAGAAATGTAAATATGCATACATTGTACATATGCAACAAACCTAAGGGCTGATGTAACTCAAACAGTAAATACACCACCATCTTCTCAAGATAACGAAGGACCTTTAGCAGTGCCAATCACATCCCAGGTAAATTGAAACTTAAAGGTAGCCCTTTCTAAAGGATGCTTGAGAACACTGAACTGCTCTCTCTGGGGAAACCTGCCTACACCTCCTGTATTAAACCTTCATGAGTGACAATGTGGGTTTCTTTTTGGTATTCTGGTTACCCCACCCTTGTCCCAAAGATGCAGTATGTAGGTCTGTAGGGTTAATTGGCCTCAGTAAATACAGTATGTAGCTGAATGGTAGAATATGGACTTGAGGAGAATAAAATGGAATTGACTGAGGATTATTGTTAATAGATGCTTATTAGTTGGCACAGACTCAGTGAGACAACAAAGGGCCTGTGATGATTTTCATTTTCATCATAAGCTCAGAAGTCTTCACCTGGACTTTCTGCCTGTTTTGGTGTGTAAATGTTCTAAATACATCCAGTATATCAGCATGGACACATTGCACTTGAACCCAAATAATGACAACTTCCTTTTGACCCAAGAAGGATAATTGGAATCAGAATAAAATGTTTCTGCACAGGTACTTTTGTACTCAATTTAGATGAGTCCCTTTTAAACATTTGGGTCTGACTTTGATCCGTGGTTTTGAAGAATAAAATTATGCTTAACTGGAGTACCCTTAATTACAAAATATGTTCTTTACATACATCATGAAAGATTTTATATATATAAGGTTATATATTTCTTTTCTGAACTTCATTTTGAGCTTAGGATTTTAAAAGAAATTCTTACCTGGTTTGAATGCCCACTTTTTTTTAAAGGAAATATCCTGTCTCCCTTTCACAAAGTCCCACAGCTCCTCCCCTCCATGCTCCTTCTTGCCTCCAAAACATTTAGGATGCTCATCCAAGAGAGTCCTCCGAGTTATTTATCTTTATTTGTGAAGCTAAGTCATTTACCTTGATCAAAATTACAGACAGGTAAGTCCTCAGCACTAAGCTCTCCCAGATGCCTACCGCATCCTAAAAGTGAAGCTGAAAAGCTGTTAATATGTGCAAACAAATATTTTTACCAAAGCAATGCTCTGGAGTCACTCCTCCTCTGAGGAATGTTTTGTTTTATACATTAATATTTTGAAATATAATAAGAAAGTTTAAAATATATGTAATGCAGAAGGGCTATTAAAAGCGGTACTGATATAATGCCAGGTTAATTACATTGTCTGCATGCTTCTTACCAATTTGATGTTATTTATATAGTGTCTTATGGGCAATATATGGACTGTTAATTACATGCATTGATTTTGTCATCTTTCAATTTAAAAGTTTTGCTGTTCTGCAGTTCTTATTCTATATTGCAGTGGTATTTTGATATCTTGATAAATGAGTAAATTATATATGAAAAATCCCTGATAATTCTAGGGCATTCTTCATTGTATTCATTTTAAATCTTGACGCCTAGTGATAGTCATAGTACAGCAGATCAGGCTTGAAATTAACACTAATCTCCTTGACTGAGACCAGCATGTTTATCATTGGACCACTGCAACTGTCCTGCTGGATCAGTGATTCCATTCCAACAGTAACAGAAGTAGAGAAAGCACTTTATACTTGTATTTTACATATCACTTTCAGCAGATCTTTGTGTTACAGTCAGTGCCTTTCTTGTTTTCACTATGTTGGCGGGCCATATTTTTTTATTTGCTAATCCTGATATCTACTGGTTCTGCAATCTGAATTTTCAAGAGTACAAGACCAAAATTAGTTTGGAAATTAGGTGTTAATACATCTTCATCTACATTCCTAAACAATTGCTGGATTTTTTTTTTGCATTTTATCTTGTTTCAATGATGTATCTTCGAAGAGTTAATCTGAGAAAAAATTCTTGGAAAGGGCTGTCAGCATAGTCATTCAGAATAAAATTACTAAACCACTTTTAGCAAGCTATTTGTAATGTTAAGCTCAGCAATTCTTCCCACCATTGATACGATTGATGAGGCTAAGCCTACTGGTTGAAACGTTCCTGTAACCAACAGTGTAGGTATTCAAGAAAAAAATGTATGTTAAAACTGAATACTATTTATTGTAGCTATTTGATTTTCTTAAATAGCTGCTGAGCAATACTAACTTCTCTTGTTTTGAGCTTTTTCCTTGTTTGTTTCAGATCATAATAGTGCTATAACAGTTCTTATGTGATTATTCCTTGCACATGAATTAGACAGTAAAATCTAGTTTCCTCTTCTATCTGGGGTAACACACCGAAGTTCAATCAATTACCAACTAATGTTCTAAATATATTTTTAAAAATCCATTAGCAGGAACTGCATCATTATTGGCAATGGAATCTTTGGATATTCTTTCAGATTTCAAGCTTGAATGCTATTCTATTTCACGAACACCATCATAGCGAACTCAATGCAAACTAAAGACTGAATGTGAGGAGTTTAGGATTTGTTTCTCTGGTAATTTCACTGAAATTGCTTGGTTTCTCATGGGAACCTTGCAGAAATAACTTGAAACCTGGGAACCTCACCACCCAGACCATGTTCTTTTTCTGCTGCTGCCATCAGGTAGAAGGTACAGGACTTGCACCACCAGGTTCAAGAACAGTTACTACCCCTCAACCATCAGGCTCTTGAACAAAAAAGGATAACTCTACTCATCTATTGAGATGTTCCCACAACAAATGATTTCTCTTTAAGAACTCTTTATCTTGTTATTTCATGCTCTTGTTACTTATTCCTATATATTTATATTTGCATCAGCACAGTTTGTTGTTTTCTATGTTCTACTATCTTTCATTGATCCTGTTTATAGTTATGATTCTATAAATTTGCTAAGTATGCCAGCAGATAAAAGAATCTCAGGGTTGTAGGTACTGATGTATATGTACTCTGGTAATAAATTTTACTTTGAACTTTGAAGTTTGAAAGCCTTCTTATGTTTGACCTTCCAAAATGCATTACCTTACACTTGCTTGAATTAAAATTCATCAGCTATTTCTTCACCTGTATTTGCAAATGATGAAAGGATACAGTAAATGGCGAAATCCTTAGGAGCATTAATTTAGAGAGGGATCTTGGAATGCAAGAGCATTGTTTCTTGAAAGCAGCAACCCAAGTAGATAGGACAGTAAAGAAAGTGTGGTCTTCATTGGTTGAGGCATCGAATATAACGTTTGGAAAGTCTTGTTACTGCTGCATAATGCTTTAATAGGACCATATTTGGAGATTTGTGTGCAGTTTTGATTGCCGCTGTATAAGGTGGATGTGGAGTCTTTGCAGAGAGACTTTCACCAGGATGTTGCCTGGCCTGGAGTGAATAAATTATCAGGAAAGGCTGGACAAACTTGGATGATTCTCTCTGGAGCATCAGAAGCTGAATGGCAACCTATAGAAGAATAAAAAATTGTGCAATGCATAGATATGGTAGATAGTCTTTTTCTCAAGACTTCATGGTGGAAATATGTTTAAGATGAGAAGAACAAAGTTAGAGGAGATGTGTGAAGCAAGACTTTTACACAGAGGGTTGCTGATGCCTGCAAAACGTTGTCAGGAGAAGTGGCAGAAGTAGGTACATTAGCATCATTTAAGAGGCTTTCGAATAGATACATGAACAGACAGGAGAAAAGAAGGATTTAGACAATGAGACTGGTGAGATAAGTCGAGATCAGCATTGATAGGCTAAAGAGCCTGTTAGTGTAGTCTATGTTCTCCTTTGATTGCCCTTAGTATTGTGATCATATAGTTATCAGAGGGTTCTAAAGGTCGTAAATTTAAGGTGAAGAACTCTTTCTTTCCATAATAAATATATGTTCAGCAATGTTATTAACCATGTTTTGTGTGTAGATTTGCCTTAGTCTAGTACAAGAATATTTTAGGAAGTATTTTTGCTGCTGTCAATTTTCTATAGCTGTTCCAATGTATTTCTATTTAATTTTAATCTATGGATGCAGCTCGGTAACAGGCCCTTCCAGCCCAACGAGCCCACGCTGCTCAATTGTACCCATGTGACCAATTAGCCCACAAACCGATACATCTTTGAATGTGGGAGGGAAGTGGAGCACCCAGAAGAAACTCATATGGTCACAGGGAGAACGTACTGTACAAACTTCTTATGGAAGACGGCAGCTTTGTTTGGATCCCTAACAGTCTACTTTTAATAAAGTGAAATCCCTTAGGTCAATAAAATAACTTATTAAATGTATATTTTAATTCCTCTGCATCAGCCATTTACTTATCTAAGTTTGTTGGCATTCAGTGAAAGGCATTGGAAGACATGTTGTGACTCATGACAATTCTTCCAATTTGCTCCATTTGTTGAGAAGCTGAGAAGCATTGATATTTCTTCCTTTAAATTATTGAACCCACTATCTTCTCTTACTCTCTCAGAGGGCCGCCTCTGATGCTGAGTGTAACAGTCATTGACTGCTGATGCTAAAAATGTGAAGTGGTAATTGATCAACCTTCTCATATTTAACATGGTTACTGAATAATATTTTTACATCGGTTTCTCACAATTTTTTTTAATCCAAGCTCAGATCATTGATTTGCTTACTGAAAATGGAGGAAGCAGTAACATGTTACTCTCTCTCTGGATCAGATACATTCCATTAAATTGATCAATACACAAAACGCGAAACCCTGAGTGTTGACAAAACTAAATAAATATAGATGAGCGACAGAAAGGAAATTAGATTTATGTCAAAGAATCCTGGCAAAATACATTTAACCCTTTCACCTCCATAAAACATAACGGTGTTTATGTAGTATGTGGGAAGAGGTGAAGGTTGGGTTGGAGGTAAGAGAGGTATCGACATGGAGAAATTGTTATAACTTTTTATACCCACAAGCAGTTATTTGAGTAAACCACAGAATACATTTCACTGGATGTATGGTATTTGACTTTAAACAAATATCAGTGTGGAATCTAAAGCGGTCAGATAACAGCAGTAAAAATGTGAAATGCTACAGATGCTGGAAATCTGAATTAAAACAGAATTGCTCAGCAAGTCAGGTAGCATCTGTATTATTACGTGTGGACACACTGAAGAACTTTAGTTCCCAGTGGGCAGTTCATCTGGAACCAGAAGAGCTGTTGGTGAGCTGATTGCTCGTGCTCAAGTTGAGCCGAAATCATGACTCGAGTGTCCTGTAAATAAATATGTTTTAGTTTTTACCCATGCTGTTAGTCTTTATTAAGAACAAATACAGCAGCATCTATGTATAGACAAACTGTTTTTATTCAACAGTAATATTGGACTTTCAGTCTCCAAACTGCCTTTAGCCTTTCTTGCTGCTTGACCCAGCAGCCGTCAATCTGTTTAACCACGACCTCAACTGCACCTTGAACTGAGTTCTGAGTTTTTTCTTGTGATCAGTGACAGCTTGTCCAAAGGGGCCAGATTGAAGGTATCTTGTTTATAATCTCTGCATACTATGAGGGTCTGATGGATGGTAGCATTCCTAAGGCAACCATTGAACTGTGTCTAAAATCCACAACCACATTCCACACAGCTCCATGATTTAGCTTCCACATTTAAATTACTACCCCACCACAGAGTACACCTCTTTAACTGTGATCTCCTATTCTATTTTAATCCAAAATTTAATATATTTGACCACAGTATCTTCACCTAGCAGCTTGGCTCTGTTCATGAGTGGGCTGGCATCATTGCTGAGTTCCATTTTTGTTTACCCCTTTATAGCACAAGCAGTCCCTGTGGACATTTTTCTTTGCATCCTGCAGAGTTATCTCTAGGTTCCATCTTCATCTACACTTATTTTATCCTTAAAATAGGAGACCAGCTTCCTTCAATAAGCCATCATCTTTTTCCGTAGTTCCATTGTCTCCCAGCCAAAAAGCTGTTTTAGTCATAGGATATCTGTTATTTACCATAGTTAATTTCAGGATTATTGATGCTACCAGCCTTGACTCACTCTGCAAATTCTTTGATCGTGCAAATTATTCCATTCCTCTCCTCCGCCATTGTTCCAGATTTAACAAGTGCGTACAGCTCATATCCTTTTCCACGTCATTAAATGAATCAGCGCTGTGGCTTGCACCACTCCTTTCCCCACCTCAGCCCATCTGCTGCTCAATTTCTATCGGTCTTTGAGCCCCTTATATTCAACTACTTTAATTCTCTCCTGTCCAGCTTCTGATCTTCAACTACTCATCTCTTCAGCTTATCCAAAACTCAAGAGCCCCAAACTTATTCTGTGCCAAGTCCTGCTGGAGCTCAATGTTCTTGAGAAAATAAGCTGTGCATTGAGCTCATCTCCACACATAGATTTGCTTTGGCCCATAGATCAAAATGTGAGGATGTGAGGACAACCAGCAGCTATTATGCTTGCATCCATTATGTGTTAGGGGCCAAATATAGATTATCATCTTGCCTCGCACCTCCATATCTCCACAGAACCTGTCTGCTTAAATCCTCACAATTTTTTCCCACTAACCAGGTGGTGTATCAAAAACATCAGGTTACAGGTATAATGTGAGAGATAGGAGGCTTAGCTGGGATGTGATAATGAATATTTTCATACTGGTTGGAATCTGGAATGTGCTGCTTGGTGGTGGAGGTTGACCGTTGCACAACTCCTAGGAAGCACCTGGACAAGCAGTTGAATAACAAGACCAGATCTGCTTATGTGATCTGCCAATGCCAGAGGATTTCCTTTTAAGGTGAGTGGAGGAAATGTTTAAGGGTGATATCAGAGGTAGGTTTTTAACAAAGAGAGGGTTAATTGCCTGGATATTGGTACAGTAGAGGTGATAAATTAGGAATATTTTAGAGATTCTTAGATAGGCACATGGATGGAAGAAAAATTAAGGGTTAGGGCTATGTAAGAGGGAGGGATCTAATCATCATGGACGGAGGGGCCTGTTCTGTGCTTACTGTTCTATGTCCTATGTTTGGGCCCTTTATCCAAGAAAGGATATGCTGCCATTGGAGAGGATCCAGAGGAAGTTCATGGGAATGATTCCAGGAACAAATGGGGTTAACGGATGAGGAGCATTTAATAGCCCTGGGCCTGTACTTGCTGAAGTTTAGAAGAATGAGGGG
Organism: Hypanus sabinus; assembly: GCF_030144855.1. Lineage (NCBI taxonomy): Eukaryota > Metazoa > Chordata > Chondrichthyes > Myliobatiformes > Dasyatidae > Hypanus > Hypanus sabinus. The sequence continues at coordinate 37,742,055 of NC_082716.1, read as the reverse complement.
GAGAGCTCATTGAAACGTATCAAATATTGAAAAGCCTAGATAGGGTGGATGTGGAGAGGATGTTTCCTATCGTGGGGGAGTCTAGGACCAGAGGACACAGATAGGGTGGATGTGGAGAGGATGTTTCCTGTAGTGGGGGAGTCTAGGGCCTGGGCACAGATAGAGTGGATGTGGAGAGGATGTTTCCTATCGTGGGGGAGTCTAGGACCAGAGGACACAGATGGAGTGGATGTGGAGAGGATGTTTCCTATCGTGGGGGAGTCTAGGACCAGAGGGCACAGATAGGGTGGATGTGGAGAGGATGTTTCCTATCGTGGGGGAGTCTAGGGCCAGAGGACACAGATAGAGTGGATGTGGAGAGGATGTTTCCTATCGTGGTGGAGTCTAGGGCCAGAGGACACAGATAGGGTGGATGTGGAGAGGATGTTTCCTATCGTGGGGGAGTCTAGGACCAGAGGACACAGATGGAGTGGGTGTGGAGAGGATGTTTCCTATCGTGGGGGAGTCTCGGGCCAGAGGACACAGATAGGGTGGATGTGGAGAGGATGTTTCCTATCGTGGTGGAGTCTAGGGCCAGAGGACACAGATAGGGTGGATGTGGAGAGGATGCTTCCTATCGTGGGGGAGTCTAGGACCAGAGGACACAGATGGAGTGGGTGTGGAGAGGATGTTTCCTATCGTGGGGGAGTCTAGGACCAGAGGACACAGATGGAGTGGATGTGGAGAGGATGTTTCCTATCGTGGGGGAGTCTAGGACCAGAGGACACAGATGGAGTGGATGTGGAGAGGATGTTTCCTATCGTGGGGGAGTCTAGGACCAGAGGGCACAGATGGAGTGGATGTGGAGAGGATGTTTCCTATCGTGGGGGAGTCTCGGGCCAGAGGACACAGATAGGGTGGATGTGGAGAGGATGTTTCCTATCGTGGGGGAGTCTAGGACCAGAGGACACAGATGGAGTGGATGTGGAGAGGATGCTTCCTATCGTGGGGGAGTCTAGGACCAGAGGACACAGATGGAGTGGATGTGGAGAGGATGTTTCTTATCATGGGGGAGTCTAGGACCAGAGGACACAGATGGAGTGGATGTGGAGAGGATGTTTCCTATCGTGGGGGAGTCTAGGGCCAGAGGACACAGATGGAGTGGATGTGGAGAGGATGTTTCCTATCGTGGGGGAGTCTAGGACCAGAGGGCACAGCCTTAAAATAGAGGGTTATCCATTTAGAACAGAGATGAAGAAATTTTTCTTTAGCCAGAGGGTGGGGTATCCGTGGAATTCATTGCCACAGATGGTGTGGAGGTCAAGTCATTGAGCATATTTAAAGTGGTTGTTTTTAAATGTTCTTGATTAGTAAGGCCATCAAAGGTTATGGGGAGAGGACAGGAGAATGAGATGATTAATAAATTAGCCATAATGAAATGCCAGAGTAGACTCAATGGGCCAAATGGCCTAATTCTGCTCCTATGTCTTATGATTTTATGGTTCTAACCTGAATACTGCCTTCCTGCAAAACTCTTGAATTTGATACTTTTTTTAAAATTTTTCCCTCATCTCCTGTCCCTACTTTCTTCAATCTATCATTGTTAATGGTTCCTTCAGCTTTCTGGTAAATATTTCTTCATCTATTTGCACTTTAAATTTGTCTATAAACGCTATCCCCCTGGCCACTTATTATTTCCATATTTAGTATAACACCCATTTTCGGTCTGACCAGGTGTCTGTGACATCATTATTAAAGGAACCATATAAATGCAAGTTGTTGTATTTGACTTGATTTGGTCCAGTTTCTTTGGGAGTGTTTACATTTACTTTATCATGCAGGTTCATCTCACCTGTTTCAGTTTTCATTATAATTCAAAATGTTGCTGTCCCATTAGCATTTATGAACTCCAAAGGGTAATTACTCTAAGTTGTCCTGGAAAAGTAGTAGACACTCTTGTTGATGGCTCTCATATTATGGATATACTTATAATTTCTTATACAGTACTATACATTTTTATGATACTTTTTCCATTTTGGACTAGCTTTGAAATGAATATGTTATGCAGAGTGGTATATTTTAAAGAACAAATTTAAATACTTCTTTTCTAAGTGTCACTGTATATATTGACATGAAACAAATCTATATTGTATTTTTGTTATGAGCTTAATGGCTCTGTTTGCTTTAACATTATTTCTTCACTATAATTTGAAAAGTATATGGGCATTTATCCAGGTGCCGTGCCTGGAAGTAAAAATTCCCAGTATCATTCTGTCCCTTTTGGTTGGCTAATTGGGTTAAGCTGTAAATTTATCTTGGAGTAATGTATATATGCTAATAGATGGCTGGCATTAAGTTGCAAATTATTTATTCAAATCAATGGGTTTGACAACTTCAAAAAGCATTTGAGCTTGCCTTTTGTGGTTTACAGATGACAACAAAACCAGGACATTGAATCAATATGTTGAACGCAATGTGCTTAGGATATTTCTTATTATTTGCATTTTGTTGTCTGAAGTTCAAGCTGATAGAGCAATGTAATTTTTTTAGTTCTCGTTTGGAATCATGTGAACAAAGAAATGACTGTGAGATGATAAAAGCACGAAAAGGACAAGTAGTAAGAGGTATAAAAGAAAAATGCTTTAAAAGGTATACCAAATCTAAAAACAAGAGTCTCTTTTTTCGAGAGAGGGAGAATTTAGACCATTATAGACAGATAGTAGTGAATGTATAATGTATAATAAGGACCTGGAAGAAATGTTGAAGCTGCATACAATGTCTACTTTGGATGAAAATAAAACTGCAACTCAAAAGGAAATAGGAGAAAAGCAAAACATCAGTACATTTAAAAGGAAAAATTGTAGAGCATAAGATATTTAGACTGAAAATAGCAGCATCCCATGGATATGGTTTCTACTAAAAGAATAACACTAAGAGAAATCATGAGGAAATTGCAGAAATGCTAGAAATGATTTTCCAAAATATTTTAGATTCAGTAATATGCTTTATGCATTAAAAACATTTTTTACAAGATGAAAATTGAAACCTCATCATTAAAGCCATTCACATAGGGAAGGAATGAGGGGCAGTCAATGGACAGCAAGGTCTTGTTCACCCTTTAGCCCCATAAATGTTTAAAGAATATCTCTGTGTTGATAGTTGTTTGTTAGGCTGCTTTTACGCCATGATAGCCTGAGGAGAACAGATCTGAAATCAGTCCAGCATCCTTACAGAATCCTGAACAAGCGTTGGGCTTCACATTTCAAAAGATCCATGTGCCTATTTAGGGTGGGTGTTAGTGATACTTTAAAAATCCTTCAACTCAGTACATACTTGAAGAGAAATTGGTATTTTTGCACCTGATAAAAGACAAGAACAAGATTTAATTTTCATGCAAGTGTGATCCAAAAAATTCTAGCACGAAACACCCTTCACAGAAAAGTAAAAAAGGACTCAAATGCTACACTAAATGTAGAGAATCGTGATGGTATGACAAAGAACCACAAAGGAGTGGGAAAGGAGTTTTAGACTGGTCAGGAAAAGATCCAAGAGCCAGAGACTGTTAAAGGAGAAAGACTGGAATTGGAGAGCTGGAGAGTGATAATGGATGGATGAGGCAGAGATACGTTGTGGCCTCAGCATCACAGGGTCAGTAGGATCAAGGCAGACTGATATTGGTTGAAAAGAGATCAGGAGATGGTCTGGGGTAAGTAATACAATGTAAGCAATTTGTTTACATATCAGATATCCAAACCAGGTGCTGTGCTGGGAATCCATATCATCTTGTAGTCCAAATTCCCCTGAATCATCCAGTGCATGAGGGACATGGAAATGATTCATCAAATTTCTAGAGTGACACAAAAATTTACTTACAAATGGCTGTTGTAGCCTTTCATTCCAGGATAAGAATTGATTTTTATTTGTGTAATTCTGAAAACCCCACTTTAGATGATTACGTTCCCAGACAGTATTATTTTGCTTGGTCTTACTGGGAATTCAGATTCTGGTGTATTGACAAACAGAAGAATCACACTTTCTTTCCATTTCAAAAGGACCATTATACCTTGTACCTTTCTGGCTTCATCCTGCATTATTAAAACTTCACATTAACCAGCTCTTTTAGTTTTTAAATATTTTCCTTGCTATTAGAAAAGAAACCCTTAGAATTTGCTATCAAACACATATGTCAATCCCTCTGAAGTATATGTTCTTCATAATTAGATACAGTTTTGTGGTAAACAGCCTATTTAATTAGAAAGAATCAATGCTACCTTCCCTTTTAAAAGCCTATAAAAATCTTGGCCAGCCATTGCAATTTTTATTATTATTATGTGGAGACTGATATTAAGGACCTTATCAATATGCCCAAGTTCTGACTAGAACTGAGCATCATTTGGATTGGCTGAGAAAATGAACACTCTTTTTGGCTTTTGTAAAGTCTTTTCCCATATTTCTTGTTTAAGGACATAGAAGTTAGCTTGAAGTTGATGAAACAGAGACTGGAATGTTGATGTTTTTGAGTAGAACTTGGCTGCAGACTCCAACGTCTGTTGCACACATGGCTGTCTCAACGCGGCAGGTGGCTCAGTACAAATGCTTCATAGACTGGGTACTACTAACTTGGCTTCTGTCTCCAAGGATCTGAAGAAGATTAACCCTTTCATATCCTCTTGTTCTGTTATTGAGTAAAATATTAACATTGAACAATATATCGACACATCATCAGTCTGCCCACTAGTACCTAAGGCTAAGACAGAATTAAAGATCACAAAAGATTCTGCGGTTACTGGAAATTTTGAGCAACACACACAAAATGCTGGAGAAACTTAGCAAGTCAGGCATCATCTATGGAGGGGAATAAACAGTCGACATTTCAAGCCAAGAGCCTTCATCAGGACTGAAATGAAGCCAAGAAAAGAAGTTGGGGGAGGGAGTGGAAGGAGCACACACTGGCATATGATAGGTGTGACCAGGTGAAGGGCAAGGTGGGTAGGTGGGAAAGGGGGGAATGAAATAAGAGTTGGGAGGTGACTGGTGGAAATGGTAAAATGCTGAAGAAGTAATCTAATAAGAAAAGACAGTGGACCATAGAAGAAAGGAAAGGAGGGGGGGGGGGAACCAGAGGAAGGCTGTTTGAAGTAACAAGTGAGAGACTGACGTCTTGCAGGGCAGGATCCGTTTGAAATCTGCAAGTCTCATTGGAAGTGAGTCTTACTTGAGCCAATAAAAAGAAAGGAGGTGTAAATGGAGTAGCCATTGTTGGAGTGGGGCAGTGTAAGAGTGGCCCATCTTTGGCTCAACAAGTTTGGGCAAACACAAGTGGAGCTTCCAAGTAAGTTTCTAGTAAGCTTTATTTTTTGTTAGTACATAGATAGTGCACTGAGAATGTGTTCAGAGTTAGTGGTACGTTCCTTGTGTGAGATATTGGAACTTTGGGAGACCTCTGGTCTCCCTGATAATTACATCTGCATGAAGTGCATCGAACAGCAGTTCCTTTGAAACCATGTTAAGGAACTACAGCTGTAGATCAATGACCATTGGCTTAAATGGGAGAATGGCGGGGTGACGCATAGGAGCTACAGGGAGGTAGTCAGCCGTAAGTTGCAGGAGGCAGGTGTCAGGGTGAGTGTCAGGACAGGAAAAGGAAATAGACAGCTAGTGCAGAGTACCCCTCAGCCATTCCTCTCAATAATATGTTTAGGATACCGTTGGGGGCTGACCTATCAGGGAGTCACTGCAACATACAGCTCCCTGGCACTGAGCCTGGCTTGATGGCTCAGAAGGGAAGGGGGGAGAAGTGATTCCATAATTAGAGGAGCAGACAGGAGATTCCATGGATCTGATAAAGACACTGGGAAGGTAATTTGCTCCTCAGGTGGCAGGATCAAGGATATCTTGGATCAGGTCCAAGGCATTCAAATGGGGGGGATAAACAGCTGGATGTCATGGTACATATTGGTACCAATGACATAGGCAGGAAAAGCGAGGAGGTCCTGAAGAGAGAATATAGGAAAACAGGTAGAAAGTTAAAAAGCAGGACCTCCAGGGTAGCGATCTCTGGATTGCTGCCTGTGCTACGCACTAGTTATAGTAAGAACAGGATGATCTGACAGATGAATGCATGGCTGAGGAATTGGTGCAGGGGCAGGGTTTTGGATTTCTGGATCATTAGGATCTCTTCTGGAGAAGGAATGACTTGCAGAAAAGGGACGGGTTATAGCTGAACCTGAGAGGGACCAATATCCTTGCAAGCAGGTTTACTAGAGCTGTTGGTGGGGTTTAAGCTAACTTGGCAGGGAGGTGCGAAGCATAAAGATAGGGTTGAGGATGGGGCAGTTGGTATTTCAGTAGATTCAGTGTTCAGTGAACTGTGAAAAAAGATAGGCAATTGATAGGGCAAAATTGCAGTCAGTGGGATGAGTTGAAGTGTAACATGGGGGCGAAAGAAAAAGAGTGATGAATACAGGACTGAAGGTGGTATATTGTAATACACGCAGTATATAGAATAAGGTAGATGATCTTATAACTCAGAAAGAGATTGGCAGGTACAACATATTGTATTGAAAGGACAGGCAGATAGGCAGAAGGGGTGGGGTGGCTCTGTAGGAAAAAAATAAATTAAAGCCTTAGAAAGAGGTGACATAGGATCAGAAGTTGTAGAATCTGCAGGTAGAATTTAGAAACTGCAAGATAAAAAGCCCCTGGTGGGAGTTATATACAAGCCTCCAAATAGTAGCCAGGATGTGGGATACAAATTACAATGGGAGATAGCAAAGGCAGTAAAAATGACATTATTACAATAGTCATGGAGGATTTCAATATGAAGTTAGATTGAGAAAATCAGGTTGGTGCTGGATCCCAGGAGGGAGAATTTGTAGAATGCCTGTGAGATGGCTTTTAAGAGCAGCTTATGGTTGAGCCCACTAGAGGAAAGGCAATTCTGGGTTCGGAGTTGTGTAATGAACCAAATTTGATTGAGGGAATTTAAGGTAAAGGAACCCTGAGGAAGCAGTGATCATAGTGTGGCAGAATTCACCCTACAGTTTGAGAGGGAGAAGATAAAGTCAGATGTATCAGTATTACAGTGGAGTAAAGGGAATTACTGAGGTATGAGAGAGGAACTGGCCAAAGTTGTTTGGAAAGGGACATTAGCAGGAATGATGGGAGAAGAACAATGGCTGTAGTTTCTGGGGATAATTTGGAAAGCACAGGATTGGTGCATGCCAAAGATGATGAAGTATTTTAAAGGGAGGTTGAGGCAACCGTGGCTAACAAGGGAAGTCAAAAACAGCATAAAAGCAAAGGAGAGGGCATACTGTATAGCAAAAATTAGTGGGAAGTTAAAGGATTGGGAAATTTTTAAAAACAAAAGAAGGCAAATTAAAAAGCCATACGGAGAAAAATTATGAAATATGAAGGGAAGCAAAGCTTAAAGACAACTGTGAATAATATTTATCAAAATATATTTTTTAAGTTTAGTTTTGGCTGCATTTTAATTTGCCCTGATATAAAATCATCTTAATATAATTCTGTCTTTCTCTCTGCTGTTCTGAGGAATAGTCATCAGCATGAAATATCATAACATCTTCCATCCATATATTCCCTGCATTTTCTATTCTTGTTTTTCTTGTATCTTCCTTTGTTTTGGAACTTTTTATCACAATTGGAGATGAACATTTGCTGTTTGATGTATCACATAAATCATTTTCCTCATCTTACTTGGCTAACAATCACACACAACTTTTCACAGAGGTCAGTTGAGCTCCACTTAAGTAGTTTATGACTGGACTGAAATAAGGCAAAAGATTTTGCTGATGTGTCATTAAGTTTGGACTTCACTTCAGTTCATGGTTGCTGCAAGTCCTCAGTCTGGAATTTCCTTTAATTTGGCACATTTAGGTATGAGTGTTAGAGAGTCATAATGTATATCTTTGAAACAGGCCCTTTTCCTCACTGATCCCACACTGAATGCCAACCACCCACTTACACTAACCCTTCAGAAATCCCCTTTTAATTCTGTCATATTGCCTTCAATTCTCGCTAAATTCTACTGTTTGCCTACACACTCATGACAAGTTACAGCAGCCATTTAATCTACCAACCTGCATATATTTGGGATGTATGAAGGAAAATGGCACAGTCTTACAAAGAACATGCAAGCTCCACATAGACAGTACCAGTACCTGCACAAGCTGCTCCATCGTACCTCCCAAACATGAAGTTGCCATCCAGAAAATGGGTACAAGAGATAGAAGTGACATCTGGTGCAGAAGAGAACACTGTTAGGAGGTTAAAGAGTCCCAGGGTACCGGGAAAAGTAATTACGTTATACATTAGTGATAAATTATGTAAAAATGATTTAAAGTCACATAATTGAAAGCTATTGGTCATTAAAAGTTGAAGTGTTCCATTCACTAGTAATGAAATCTCTTAGTTTGATGAGCAAAGAATTTTAAAAATAGATTTCTACTACAGCGGTAATGAAGGGTGATGGGAAGATCACCATTGGGGGTGGGGTTCTACGGTATTGTAGCAGTTAGCGCTATGTTATTACAGCTCAGGGCATTGGAGTTCAGAGTTCAATTCTGGCATCCCTTGCAAGATGTTTTGTACATTCTTCTCATGAGCACACGGGTTTCCTCTGGGTGCTCCTGTTTCCTTTCCTAATCTAAAGATGTACCGGTTCATAGGTTAATTGGTCATTGCAAACTGTTCTGTGGTTAGGCTGCGGTTAAATAGGTGGGTTGCTAGGCAGTGCTGCTCATTGTGCCAGAAAGGTGTGTTCCGTGCTGTATCTCCAAATAAATAAAATAAACGAAGGTGATGAAGAAAAATGCATTTCTTGTATTTTTCTAGTCAGTCAGTATTTCATTGGCAAGAATGAGGAATGACTTTGCAGCGATTTCAAAGTTATTTGGTATTGTCATGTTAAATGAGATGAAATGTTGGTGAAAAAGATCATTTCATATTTGAAGGAAATGGCAGGAAGGAAATGAGGGCGAGTGGAATTAATTGGAACTGCTACTGAAAGAGTCTAATGATAGAAGAAGGGCCAAGTGGCCCCCATTTGTGCCGTAACTTTCAGTGGCTGGAGAGCTGCTTATATAAAGTTCAAAATAGAGAGAGAAGGCATGATGAAAGATGAACTGTGCATTCATCCCTGCAGCAGTATTAGGAAGATGTGAAGAAGAATGACCTTTGCTAGTTTCTTTACTCCAATGCCCAACAGCTAAACTAATGGCTTTACACTCCTTAGAGGAACCCAACAAATTGAATTATTTTATAAGAGAAATATTTTCCCCATGATTTATTTTTTAATCTGAACTCATGATGGAAGAATACATTCCATGTACTGTGAAAGGGTACTTTACAATTCATGTACGCAACCTTGCTAGATCTCAGGAACCTACCATTTATTGCATTTACATACCAATTAACGGGGTGACTTTCATCCCAGAGTGATATCCAAGAGGGGAAGTTGCCCAGCCAGCAGTCCCACTGGGTAGCCTCTTTCATTTTGAGAATGAAGTGTCATTTGCAGGAATCTATCAGGATGCAGTAGAAAGCAAGGAGTACAACACATTGCTCCAGCTCCAGGCCACGACAATAGTTGTCACTCTGGATGACCTTCAGTCTGGAAAGTGGTACAGATAAGTGAATACCCAATAGAGTGGATCTTGACTTTGTGTGTTAGTGTAACACGGGCAATAGTGAGTTGACAGCCCGTTTTACATCTCCCCAAGCAACTGGAAGTCCATCAAATTGCAGATGGCATTTTCTGTGAGTGAAGTGAGAATTAACTCTTTCTGCACTGTAGAAAAATAAAAGAAGCTGTGCTGATAAAATGTAAGTTTTTTCACTTACAATTTCCTGAAATAGGAATATGTTCTTTGGTATCATTCATAGAACAAACAATATTCCTCAGAAATAAGTGGGGTGCATATTTCCAAGCTTTATTTTAGAAAGGAAATTGTGAAGGTCAATGGGCAATACAGTGCAACATCAATCAGGGCTGCTGTCTCACAGCTCTTAGGACCGGATACAATCCCAACCATTAGGTGCATTCAGTGTGGAATTTGCATTTTTCCTATGATCACATGGATTTTTGCTTTCCTCTTACATCCCATGACATGCATTGGCTGCTGTAAATTACCCCCTTAGTTTCAGCAAGTGGCAAAAAGAATTAAAGCAGAGTTGATCAGCATGTGAGGGATATAGGCAAATAAGGGAAATAGAAAGCGACTGATGGACTTGCTGTGCTTGGAGCTGGCAGCGACCCAATGGGTTGAATGGCCTCTTTCTGTATTGTCACTGTAGGGTTTTTCACGTATTGCTTGATTTCTTTCAAAATCAATAAAAAAACATTGTAGCATTTTTGTAAAAAATACAGTATATAGAACCTTCCAACGTAAAGCAGGGAAAATAGACGACTTGCACAGGGGTATGATAAATGCACATGATTTAATAGGGAATTTGTCCTGTTTTCAATCGCTTTGATCAATATATCTTTATATTTGTCACATCCTGCGAATAAATTGCCCATTCAAATGCAATTCAATAAAATGGTTATCATTGTACCAAATATGCAGTCTGAACTATGAATTCCAGTTTCAGCTCGGGGGAAGCCGGGATGCTCCTATTGAAATATCTACCCATTGCTTATCATTACTGGATTGCTCCGGTATTGTTGTACAGTTTGCGAGCAAGTGTTTTTTGATAGCCAACATCTTTTCCTTTCAAAAGTTGTGGACTGCAAAAGATAGAAATTGGAAACAAAAACAATGCTGGATCTATTCAACAGAATGAGTAGCATCTGTGGGGTGAGTAAGAAGCAGAGACAGAATCAGCTTTATTATTACTGACATTTGTAATGAAATTTGTTCTATTATTGCAGCAGTACAGTGCAATACATGAAATATATTATAAATTACAATAAGAAATGTATATGTTTTATATATATGTATAAAAAGAGAGCAAAAATAGTGTTGTAGTGTTCTTGACTTCATTTTCCAATCGGAATTTTGATGGTGGAGAGGAAGAAGTTATTCATAAAGCATAGAGTGTGTGTTTTCAGACTCCTGTACTTCCTTTCTGATGAGAAGTAGCCATGTCCTGGGTGTTGGGATGCCTTAATGATGAATGCTGCCTTTTTGAGGAATCATCTTTTGAAGATGTTCTTGATGATGGTGAGGCCAATGCCCATGGTGGAGCTGGCTGAGTTTACAACCCTCTGCAGTTTTTTCCAATCCTGTGCAGTGGCCCCTCTGTATCAGACGGTGATGCAACCAGTTAGAATGCTTTCCATGGTACATCTGTAGAAATTTGCTAGAGTCTTTGGTGATCTCTTCGATAATTTCTTCCCATTTCAACAGCTGACCCTTATTTTGATCCCTGATTGTACAGGGATACATTATCTCTATATCTACCCAGTCAACCCCCACTGAGTATTGTAGTGCAATCGCCTTTCATTCCTCTAAACTACTGGGAGGATATGCACAGTCCACTTAATGTCTTCAGGCAGGAGAAATCCAAACCCCACCCCCCCCCCATTCTCCACACCTCACCTCACTATTCGAGGAATCAGCCTGGTGAACATTTATTTCATTCTATCTACTGCAAGGAAGGGAAACCGCACCCGTACAAAATATTCCATTTATAGCTGTGTTGCTGCAGTTATGCAGCTATCAAACCTCTTTGCTCTTGCGCTCGGATTTTCTTACAATAAAGACTAACATTTGTTTGCCTTCCTATTGCTTGCTGTACTTACAAGTTAATTTTTGGTGATTCATAGGCAAGGTCTCCCAGATCCCTCTAAACACTAATGCCCTTTGTCTCTGTCTATTTAAAACAGACATTTTTCTAACATTCTCTGCCATTTGCAATGTCCTCAATTATTTACTTAACCTGCCCTTATCCCTTCAAAGTCTACCTGCATCCTCTTCACATCGACTGCTGACATTCAGCTTTATCTCATTTGCTTACTGGCATTGCATTTGTCCCATCACCCAAATCATTTCCCCTGACAGTGAACAGCTTCAGCTCCAGCAGTGATCCCTGCAGCAACTCACTAGTCCCAACCTCCCAACCCAAAAATTGTTCATTTATTCTGATTCTTTGTTTTTAGCCCACTAACCATATTTAAATATATGCCAAAATAGTACATGATCTCCAATGCCATACACTCTAATCTTCTTTAATTATCTCTTGTATGTCACTCTATCAAAGACTTTCTGAAAGATTCCAAATGCACCACTTTGTCCTTATCTATTCCTCTAATGTTATCCTCAAGTATTCTAACAAACTTATCGAATGTGATTTCGCTTTAGAAATACATTTGATTCTGCTCAATCCTTTTATTATTTTCTGAGTGCCCTGTTCGGTAATAGATTCTAACATTTTCCCAGCTCCTGATTATAAACTATAAGACCATACGACATAGGAGCAGAATTATGTAATTTGGCCCATCAAGTCTGCTCCATTTTTCAATCATGGCTGATCCTTTTGCCCCTCCTCAGCCCCACTCCCTGTAACCTTTGATGCTGTGTTTAATCTCTGCCTTAAATACACCCAATGTCCTGGCCTCCACAGCTGCCTGTGGTAACAAATTCAACAAATTCACCACCATCTGGCTAAAGAAATTACTCTGTACCTCTGTCTTAAATGGGTGTCCATCTATCCCGAGGCTGTGCCCTCTTGTCCTAGACTCCACCCCCATGGGAAACATCCTTTCCACATCTACTCTGTCCAGGCCTTTCAACATTTGAAAGGTTTCATTGAGATCCCCCCTCATCCTTATAAATTCCAGCAAGTACAAACCCAGAGCCATCAAATGTTCCTCGCATGATAACCCTTTAATTCCTGGAATTATCCTTGTGAACATCCTCTGAACCCTTTCCAATGCCAGCACATGTTTTCTGAGATGGGAAGCCCAAAACTGATCACAATACTCAAGGTGAGGCCTCACCAGTACCTTATAAAGCCTCACCAGTACCTTACAACATCACAACCCTGCTCTTGTATTCTAGACCTTTTGAAATGAATGCTAACATTACATTTGTCTTCCTCACCACTGACATAACCTGCAAGTTAACCTTTAGGTTTTCTGCACAAAGATTCCGAAGTCCCTTTACATCTCAGATTTTTGGATTTTCTCTCTAGAAAATAGTCAGCACATTTATTTTTACTACCAAAGTGCACAACCATGCATTTTCCAACATTGTATTTCATTTGCCACTTTCTCACCCATTCGCCTAATCTGTCTGAGTCCTTCTGCATCCTACCTGTTTCCTCAACACTACCTGCCCCCCCCCCCACCAATCTTCATATCATCTTCAAACTTGGCAACAAAGCCATCATCTAAATCATTGAGAAACAGTAAAATAAGAAGCAGTTCCAACACCAACCCGTGCACTGGCCTCCAACCAGAAAAGGATCCTTTTATTCCCACTCACTGCCTTCTACCAATCAGCCAATGCTCTAACCATACCAGTAACTTTCCTGTAGTACCATGGGCTCTTAACTTGGTAAGCAACCTTATGTGTGGCACCTTGTCAAAGGCCTTCTGAAAGTCCAGATATACAACATCGGCTGCACCCCTTTTACCTATCCTACTTGTAATCTCCTCAAAGATTTCCAACAGGTTCGTCGGGCAGGATTTTCCCTTAAGGAAACAATACTAACTTTGTCCTATCTTGTCCTGTGTCACCAGGTACTCCATCACCTCATCCTTAACAATTGACTCTAACATCTTCTCAACCACTGAGGTCAGGCTAACCGGTCTATAATTTCCTTTCTGCTGCCTTCCTCCTTTCTTAAAGACTGGAGTGACATTTGCAATTTTCCAGTCCTCTGGCACCATGCCAGAGTTCAATGATTATTGAAAGATCCTTTCTAATGCCACCCACAGTCTCTAACACTAACTCTTACAGAACCCTAGGGTGCAGCTTATCTGTTCTGGGTGACTTATGTACCCTTAGGATTTTCAGCATTTTGAGTACCTTCTCCCTTACAATAATAACTGCACCCACTTCTCTTCCCTTACACCCTTCAACATCTGGTGCACTGCTACTGTCTTCCACAGTGAAAACTGATGCAAAATACTCATTTAGTTCATCTGCCATTTCCTTGTCCCTTGTAATTATTTCTCTGCCCTCATTTTCTAGCAGTCAGATATCCACTCTCAACTCATCAGGCAGGAATTTTTTACATACTTGAAGAAGCTTTTACTATCCACTTTGATATTGTTTGCTAGCTTGCTTTCATATTTCATCTTATCCTTCCTAATAACTGTTTTAGTTTATCTCTGTAGGTTTTTAAAAACTTCCTAATCCTCTATCTTCCCACTAATTTTTGCTTTGTTGTATGCCCTCTCTTTTGCTTTTACATTAGCTTTGACCTCCCTTGCCAGCCACAGTTGTACCATTTTGCCATTTGAGTGTTTCTTCATTATCACAATACATCTACCCTGCACCTTCCTCATTTTTCCCAGAAACTCACACCATTGCTGCTCTGCTGTCATCCCTGCCAGCATCTCCTTCCAATTTACTTTGACCAACTTCTGTCTCATACCACTGTAATTTCCTTTATTCCACTGAAATACTGATATGTCAGACTTTACTTTCTCCCTATCAAATTTCCAGTTGATCTCAATCATATTGTGATCACTGCCTCCTCAGTGTTCTTTTATCTTAAGCTCCCTAATCACCTCCAGCTCATTACATAACACCCAGTGTAGCTAATCCCCTAGTGGGCTCAATGACAAACTGCTCCAAAAAGCCATCTCTTATGCATTCTACTCTCGGGATCCATTACCAATCTGATTTTCCCAATCGACCTGCATGAAATCTCCCATGACTGTTATAACATCGCTACCCTTTTTGATTCTGCACTGCTAATGTACTGATACTCACTCTGCTGGCTGCAATTTTGTCCTATTATCTGCCTGCCCTTCCTAACAGTCTGACTGCACGCTGCCTTTGCTTTTTTACCATCCGTCCTATCCTGAGTCCCTTCACTTCGGTCCCCACCCCTTGCTAAATTAGTTTAAACCCTCCCCAACAGCTCTAACAAACCTGCCCGAGAGAATATCAGTCCCCCTCAGGTCCAGATGCAACGAATCCCTTTTGTACAGGTCATGCCTCTGCCAGCAGAGATCACAATGATCCAAGAACCTGAAGCCCTGCCCTGACACCAGCTTCTCAAACCACTTATCAAGCCATTGTTTTTTCTCTCCGGCCTTTCCGAAAATAGTGGGTTACATTTGTTACGTTCTATCTTAGTGGAACTGTATTAGAATCTGCAGAACTTTGGAAAGCAAACATGGTCCCATAGCTACTCATTCAAATCTATGGATTGGAGATCATCAGGTTCAGGGCCCTTCGTTCCTCCACTTTTTTTTTTACTAATACTAACTTCTTTCAATTTCTTTTTTTTTTGCTGTTCTCCACTATTTCCAAAGGGATTGTCTTCTCCCATGAATATTTGTTTATGAGATTTGCAAGGCAATTTTTTTTTAACACAGAGAGCAGTGGGTGCCTAGAACACATTGTTTGGGGAGGTGGTGGAAGTAGATGTGATTACAATGTTTAAGAAGCATTTATCACGTGAGCAGGTGGGGAATGGATGGGATTAGTTTGCTTTGACATCATTCTTGGTACAAACATGGCACGCTAAGGGGCCTGTTCCTGTGCTGTATTTCTCTGTGTTCAATGTCCCACATCACTTTAATTCATGTATTAAACTTAACACGTTCAACCTTGATATAAAATTCTGAAAAGTTATGATTATGCTTCCCTAAAGGCTCTTTAATTACCAGATTCTTATTTAATTATTTCTCATTGCACAATACAAGATCCAAGTTTCTCTCTTCTCTCAATGGTTTCTTTGTATAAATGGTGTAAACTATCTTTATACAGGCCATGAATATATCTTCTGTCTTATTACTGCTAATTTGCTTTACCCAGTCCATACACATATAAAACTGCCTGTGATTATTGTATCACCCTCGTTACATGTGCCTTTGATTTCCTGATTTCTATCTTACCCAATATTGCTTTAGGGTCTACAGGCAGTTCCCTCAAATACTTTCCCTACCTTGATATAATTTAGCTGTATCAAAACTCAATCCATTTCTTGCTTTTCTGAGCTAATATCTGTTATTTCCACTGTCCTTATTTTCTTAGTGTTATGGTCAAATGAAAATTTTTAAAAATAGAATATAGAAGAGGAATGAATGAGGATAGCAAAATCATTACCAATGGTTGCTGTCTAAAAGAAGAGCAGTGTTTAGAATCTTAAACTCCTGAACTTAGTGTTGAGTCCTGAAGGCTGTGCTGTGGTTTTAACAAAAGATGAAGCACTGTTCTTCAAAAATATGATGTGCTTCATGGGAACAATGTAGGCGGGAGCGCCAAGGGTTCAGAGTGAGAATCTGCAAGAGAGTTAATATAAGGTACTAAAAGTTTAAATTTTACAGTGTGATGCCCAATTTGTATTTGTCCTGGAAAGAATATTTTGGGGGGCCTGGACGTTGGGGAGGTGGTAGAAAAGTGATCTGTGTCATAGAGGGAACAGTCACATTGAACTGTTGAAAGGAGGAAAAGAGAAAGTGTGTTAGATAGTGAATCCTCACTGAATGTGATAGAAATAGCAAAGGATGATCCATTGATGTGTAGGTTGTTGGTTGTAAGACAAGGGTTCTGGGAGGCAATGTACAGTAGTGTGGGAAGAGACTGAGATACTTCTGAAGGACTTGGCAAGGACAGTGACATTTCAGAAGAGGAAAGTCATATTGAAAGCACTGGTATGGAAGGAGGCATTATCAGAATATAAAGGAGATAGATGAACTGAAAAAAAAGCATTCTGGCAAGAGTGGAATGTAACCTTATCAGAGTGTCAGTGGAATCCCAGATTTGAGTAGATATTGATCAATTGGCTTCTGCTAGAAACAGATATAGAAAAGTCACGAAAGGGATGGGTGAGTTTATTGCTGGATCTGATGGAGGTAAGGGAAAAGTAAAAAAATTGAAAACAAATTATCTCGTTGAAAGTAAGAGCAGGATATAGCTATATATTTCATGGAAAACAGTGATGGGACCTGAGGAGAATTTTCCAAGGTAAGTCAGACATGTCCAGGACTCAGAAAGACTCATTTCCCATAGCAACACTTTTTATTTGGAAGAAGTGATTAGAGTAGTGGAAAGATGGACTGAGCATGCTTTAAGAGAAAAAGGGAGGGCCTTTATATTTTCCTGGTAGGTGGAGGGGTTGTAGAGGATTGGCTGCTCAATGACATATTTTCAGTCTGTTACTTCAATATTTAACAGCATGATTGTCCATTGTCTTGTAGGAGCCATTTAGCATGGACTCATACTGCTTCCTTTCTCCAGTTTAATGATCATCAGCTTTGAGTTAAGCTAATGAGAGTTTTCTGGAACCTGGAAAATGCAGAGTAAGTTTTTTTAAGGGAAAAATGAAAGCATTCCTTTGCTTTTCACTTAATCTGAGCCCTTGTAAATTGGTGGGTTTGAAAGGATATAAAATGCACAGTTGAGTGCTTTTTGGAAATATTTTACAACAGAGAATAAGATACACTATGTTACAGATGTTATGGGCTACTGGAGGAGTAAGTTTAACAGTGCATCTGAGGGTCTTAACAATTTTACAGAGTCCTTTTTACCTACTAAGTATAACACGCCTTTGTAAATTTTCTTATGTATTTGTATAGGTCCATGTAATTGTTATATCCATTGTTTTTAATCCTCTTTTAAAGGATTTCTAGGTAGTGAGCACTACATTGGGTCACTCTCCACTTTGCAGACTCTTTTATCTGAAAAGGGATTCTTTCTGACTGCCACTTGATTGATTAAAATAAACACCACTTACTGTGATGAAGCTGAGTGTGTCAGTTTTTCTGCTCATACCACTCTGAGATCACCAACTAGAGAAAGTCGCCAGTGCTCCTGTACTTGCTGATAAAACTTACTCTCAGAATCTAACATGCAACCTTGAATATCAGGAAATAGTGGACTCAAGGTCACATCCGATTGTTGAAAATTTAAATAATCTATTTTCTGGCAAACTTAGGTTTTTTGCTGATTTCTCAGGATTCAGCGGCTGGGAGAATCTTGAGAATGTAAGACCATTCCAACATTCCAAGTCTAGCAAATGTGTGCTTAACTTCATAATGAATCATTAAGTTATGGCACTGGTAGTCTGTCTACTGTCAGTTGCACTGGAAGTTAATCCTTTGTAATCTTCCATATAGCTTTTGAAAGGAAACTAATTATTTTGTTAATGTTTTAGGACGATGTTGCGCTCAATTGCCAAATCCAGGTTTATTGCCTCAAGATTTATTTCCCGTTATTCATATGAGAGTGACAATTATTAAGATTCTGTGTCATGTTTTAATAGAGAAATACTTACATGTTTTTCCTTTAAAGTCAGGTATGGGAGGGGGGTTGTTTCAAATCACAGGAGAACAGTGTTTTATTGACATATTAAAAATTCTGTCTTATCCTCTTAACATTGTCTATCTGTCACTTGTACTTCCTTCTGTTATAGAAATTATTTTCAGAGAGAACCCCTGATTAATAATCGGTAAGGTCCAAGACTTTGGCCTCAATGCCTCCTCATGCAATTGGATCCTTGTTTTTCTCACTTGTAGATCCCAGTCAGTTCGGATTGGCAACAGCACCTCCTTCAAAATCTCCATCGACACAGGTGCACCACAAGGCCATGTCTTTAGCCCCCTGCACTACTCGCACTACACTTACAACTGTGTAGCTAAGAGCAGCTCCAATGCCATATTTAAGTTTGCCGACAATACCACTGTCCTTAGCCATATCAAGTATTTAGGAGGGAGATTAAAAATCTGGCTGAGTGGTGCCATAACAACAACCCTTACTCAACGTCAGCAAGGCAAAGGAGCTCATTATTGACTTCAGAAGGAAACCAGAGGTCCATGAGCCAGCCCTCACTGGAGGATCAGGGGTAGAGGGATCAGCAACTTTAAATTCCTTGGGGTTATTACTTTGGAGGACCTGTCCTGGGCCTGACATGGTAAGTGCAGTGATGAAGAAAGCAAGACAGTGCCTCTACTTCCTTAAGGGTTTGCAAATAATTGGCATGACATCTAAAATTTCTATAAATGTGTGGTGGAGAGTATATTGACTGGCTGCATCACAGTCCGGTATGGAAACATCAAATGACTTTGAATGGAAAATCCTAAAAAAAGTAGTGAATACAGCCCAGCCCTCCACAGGTAAAGCCCTTCCCACCATTGTGCACACCAACATGAAATGCTGTCACAGGAAAGCAGCATCCATCATCCAGGACATGACCCCCGCCACTTAGGACATGTTCTCTTCTCACTGCTGCCGCCAGGAAGAAGGTATAAAAACATCAGGAGTCACTCTACCAGGTTCATGAATAGTTACTATCTCTTAACCATCAGGATCTTGAGCCAAAGGGGATAACTTCACTCAACTTCACAAGCCCTATCATTGAAATGTTCCCACAACCAATGGACTCACTTTCAAGGATTCTTCATCTCATGTTCTCAATACTTACTGCTTATTATTATTTATTATTATTATTATTATTATTATTTCTTTCTTTCTTTCTTTTTGTATTTGCACAATTTGTTGTCTTTTGCACACAGGTTGAACACCCAAGTTGGTGTGGTCTTTAATTGATACTATTATTTCAGCATGTGAGGTCCCTCAACCTATCAGGTTTACCCTAGAGCACCCAAATATGGGCATTGCTATGTATGTCAGTAGCTTTAATCATGCTAGTTCAAGTGGATGTGTTATCTTATATTCCTTAATTGAATTGATCCACAGTTTGGTTCTGAATGAATAAGAAATGCAGCAAAATATAAGATTTATACATAAGGCTGATATTTATGTAAATACTTTACTGTTCTAATAAATGACATTAACTCTCAGGAGTTCATTGTGAAACTGGTGCTTGTTTGGTTCAGATTCAAGAATATTGGCTGTTTATTTGCTGAAATGGCTTCTCACTTCCGTATCTCCAAAAGCACAAGAATTCTGGGTGAATATTAATGTGGTTTAACATGAGATGCCAAATTGAGCTGGATTTAGCTAGCTACTTTGACTTGGAACCCATCACCCCTGTTCATCCCCAGGAACAGGAGGAGGACGCAGAGGGCTGATCAAGCTGACTGTCCACAAGCCGAAAGAATCTGATGAAGGGTTTTGAATGGCTCAGCAAGCATACTGCTGAGACCCTTCAAGAGGAAGCCAAGCTAGAGAGGAGCTATTGGGAGCAATTAATAATACCGAAACAATCAGAAAAGGATAAAACATGGAATAATTTTGGGAATCCCTATTCAAAGATTGGGCAGTTGACCATATTGCAGGTCATGCCTGTTTTGGATCAGTAAGGCAAAGTCACCAGCATAATGCTGGGAAGTCCTAGCAGAACAAAGCTTTGCACTGGACTCCACATGGCAGCCATAGTGGAGACTGGCATCTGCCTCTCAGCACATTCAGCAAACAGTAGGGTCTGAACAGACCCAAGATGGTCTGAAGTCTTCCTGGTTCCTTTCTAAACCGTGGGCCACAGCTAGCTTGATTAAGCCCAATGGTTTGGGTAAAGATGGGGTACAAAGAACAGGAATGGTTGTACCAGTGACAGTATCATATTAACAAACATGCAGCTACTCTGGACAAAGAAAGTGGAGTCCAGAGTTAGCTACAGTGTCAACAGCAGAGGATTGGTTCCTTTGCCATGGATAAACAGTATTAGTATTCTTAGTGTGATCAGTCTCAAGAACATAGAACAGTACAGGCCCTTCAACCCATCATGTTGTGCTGACCTGTATAATCCTACTCCATGATCGATCTAACCCTTCCCTCCTGTACAATCCATAATCCTCCATTTTTTTACATCTACTCTAAGAGATGGTGACGTGCTTTGCTATTGGCTGTCAAAGCCACCATTGCTCTCAACTTTTTACTTCGGGGTCTTTCCATTAATTACTAGGCAACATTGGTAGGATCTCTTAGCTGGTATCACATAAATATATAAATTAGTTGAATGATTCCTAATTTCATAGGCACGATGGCAACATAGTGGTTAGCATGGGGCATCAGAGTTCAAAGTTCAATCCCAGGATCCTCTGTATGGAGTTTGTATGTCCTTCCCGTAAAATGTATGGGTTTCCTCTGGGTGCTCCAAATTCCTTCCACAGTCCAAAGTCAGGCCAATTAGTTGGTTAATTGGTCATTGTAAATTGTCCCATGATTAGGCTAAGATTCAATTGGTGGGTTGCAGGCAGCCCTGCTCGAAGGGCCAGAAGGGCCTGTTCCGCACTGTATCTCTAAATTAATAAAATAAGATCATTTTGCAATGGTCGGTAATGATACTAGTTTCATTTGTGAAGATGTCATTAAGAAAGAGCAGCCAGACATGTCTATTACTCTGACAGGCTTGCCACACATACAGAACATTACTGTCTGGAATAATTTGACAATTAATCCACCTTTTGGTCACTTAAAAGTGTTTGACAACAGCAAAGTCTTTCACTGCATCAATGTGATATCACTCACCTGCTGTTCACCTTCTGCACTGCCTCCAAACACATTTACTTGGTATCCTCAGTTGACTTCTTTCCCCTAGCACTTCTTAGCTCCAACAGCACATTCAGTGATGCATTAGTGAACCAAGGAACAGCCTTGGATGGGCTTGATTCCATTTCATTCCTGCTTCCCATATTAAGCTTGTTTACTTTGTTTCTTTCTTCAGAAAATTTCAGATTGACGTTCTACACCATTTTCTGTTCAGGGCTTCTAGCTAATCACCCCAGAATCAAGCTTTTCTCATTATATTTGTTTTGTCGCAATCTGGAAACCTTTAGATGATATTATTGAATATCTCTTTTTCTGTGCAAACAACTAGATGTGAGTTCGAACTTGAGGAGTCAGTACTTCCAACAAATAGATTTCAATACTGTTAAAGGCTGAGTTTGGAAAGTCAGTCCAGTGCAGGACTTATCCCATGAATGGCAGGGCACTGGGGAATGTAATGGATCAGAAGGACGAATGCATATTCCATTGAAAGCATCTTCACAGGTAGATGGGGTGGTGAAAAAGGCATTTAGCAAACTGGCCATCTTCAGTCAGGGCACTGAGTATGGAGGCTGTGACATTATGTTGCACTTGTGTACCCTGTTGGTGATGCCACACTTGCAGTACTTGCCAATGATAGGTTTAGGTCACCTGTTATAGGAACAACGTGGTTAAACTGGACCAACCCTCTAGAAAAGTTGAAAATCATAAGAGGCACAGATCAGGTGGGTGGTAGCAGTCAACTCCTGAGACTAAAGGAGTCCAAGTTAAGGGGGACAGATTGAGGGTGGGAGGGGAATGATTTAAAAGGGGGCAACTTTTCCACACGTGGTGCGTTTATGGAATGAGCTGCTAGAGGCAGGTTGTGGCGGGTACAATAGTATCATTTCAGAAGCACTTAGATGGGTACATGAATCAGAATTGGAATCAAGATTATTATTATCGGCACGTGACGTGAGATTTGTTAACTTAGCAGCAGCAGTTCAATGCAATACATAATCTAGCAGACAAAAAATAATAATAAATAAAATTTTAGAAGTTGTAACGTTCTCCTTCGCGTGTAACGAACGCCGAATTTAACGTCGAGATAAACCACAGCCAATGAAAACCAGATCGCAGTAAGATTAACCATATACTGTTCACTCTTCACATTAACATATGGTGAAAACTGTTGATAAAACAATACAAGATTGATACAGTATTTGTTCCTTCCTTAATATCACATTTCAAGTGTAAATACTTGCAAAGGTGGCTATAACTACATTACACTAAGGTGCAGTATACAGGGAGAGTTTACCTGCTCCATTGACTACTTTAAATACACTTCCATGCAAACTATCCGCGACTCTTTAACTAACGAAAGCATAAACATTATCTACCGTCGTTACTTCTAACAGGATCGGCATTAACATCTTAGTTCAACATATCGATTATCTATTAACTTACAGCGTTGCTCTCACTGTGATTTCTCATGCCTGCAAACTACTTCTGCTCAGGTGAGCCTCGTGGAGAGCCCCCACCCTCGCGCTAATTTCAAACCGGTATTTTCCCACAAGACGCGGCGAAACCGGATGTGACGTCATCACATGCCGATATATTTTACATGCAATGAATATACTTTAAACACTTCTAATTCTAACTAGAAAATACTATTGAATGAATTACTAAGCGAAAATATTATAAACTAAATAACTGTCGTAAAGACAGCACACTCCCCGCTTGACCTTCGTAAGGTCACAATGAGCAGAGTACAAACTTAGTCTCTTAATCAGTCATTGGGTAGAAGTAGAATAACTTCTGTAACTGGCCTTTGGTAAATTTTCACATCGCCTTGGTCGGTAGTCTTCCTGACATGTCCATCCCCGCTAGGGAATGTAGCAGTGATTCTGGCCGTTGGCCAGATTCCTGGGGTTCTGTCCACTTTTGTCTCTGTTGCAACAAAGGTAGATATTTTTGTCTCCAGCGAGGCCAGAACTGATTTGCCAGAGCCTGGACTTGTCTCCATTGCTTTGTGTACAAATCCTTGTCTGAGAAGTCTCCTGGTGGAGGAGGTGCTCCTGCCTTCTGCGTAAGGAGCGTTGATGGCGAAAGTATAAAGGGGTTTTCTGGGTCAGAAGACACAGGTAGGAATGATTGTGCGTTTAT
The DNA here is from genome assembly GCF_030144855.1 of Hypanus sabinus. Lineage (NCBI taxonomy): Eukaryota > Metazoa > Chordata > Chondrichthyes > Myliobatiformes > Dasyatidae > Hypanus > Hypanus sabinus. Next base: position 37,718,335 of record NC_082716.1, on the reverse strand, counting down.
AATGGCTGTGACCTCTGCCATTAGGGTGCACAGTACCTCGTGGGCCAATCGGGTGCGTTGCTGCATCTCAGGTTTCCTTTTCTGGGTTTTCCGTAAGGACGTGAACCGTTTGACTGCCTGCTCTTTGTTATCTGGTGAGCGCTGGCGTGGTTCTCTGATAGGCAATGGGGCAACCCCATTATTTGCTTCATCTCTGAAGACCTTGGTGTCTTTGGGTTTTAAAGAAATGGTATCTTGAGCTGATTGTGCGAGTTTGTTTCCGTGCTCGGTTTGAACGAAAACTGACTGACCTAGCGTCTCGTCGGCTACTTTACGCTTGGTAATGTCTTGTTGTGCTTCTTCAGGGTACACCTCAGTGAGGCAGATCTTGGAACAAGAACGGCTTGACTGAGTTTGACTGCAAACTTCTGTACAGTTCGGGCTGACAATTGTTGTCCTGGAGTGAACCTCTCCCTCCCCGCCGTCCTGTTGTGGGGGTGAAGGAGCGTTGTCGGTTCTTTCATTCTTGACTTCATCACGGAGCCGTGAGGGTAAATTTCCTTCCTCGTATGGATGTGATGCAATCGTGACTCTCTGAGGTTCCTCGTAGCTGGGGAAGTTATCGAATACGTATGGAGAGGGGAGACAAGCCTGCCTGTCTATTTGAGATTGTACATAGTCGCTTGTGCGTTCCAGTCTGGTCCTTTCTAAAGTAGATCTTGCTTCGGTCAGATCACGCGACCCTTCAGCTTCTTCTATGTACTCTGCTTCCGCCATGGCAGCTTCTCCTTCTCTTTCTAGCTGCAGCACTTGCAACTCTGTCGATATTTTTGCCATTTCCAACTGGGTTTCGGCTTCTCTGGCGGCCTCTTCTCTTTGTCTGGCAGCCTCTTCGGCTTCTCTGGCGGCCCTTTCTTTCTGGATTACGGCTTCTCTGGCAGCCTCTTCTCTGTCTGGCGGCCCTTTCGGCTTCTCTGGCGGCCCTTTCTTTCTCAAAACTGCTTCTTGTCTGGCGTAATGCAGTCGCACCTCGGCGGCTTCTGCCTTTGCTCTTGCCTGGGTGGACTTACTTGATGTCGGTTTACTGCCCTTGTCGCTGGGCGCCATCGACTTGATCCCGGATCGAGCTGACATTGCAGCACTTGGAACACCTGATAACGCCCGGGTGGGCTTACTTGATGTCGGTTTACTGCCCCTGTCGCTGGGCGGCGTCGACTTGATGCTGGATTGAGCTGACATTGCAGCACTTGAAACACCTGTTAATGCCGCTTTTTCACTGTAACGTTCTCCTTCGCGTGTAACGAACGCCGAATTTAACGTCGAGATAAACCACAGCCAATGAAAACCAGATCGCAGTAAGATTAACCATTTACTGTTCACTCTTCACATTAACATATGGTGAAAACTGTTGATAAAACAATATAAGATTGATACAGTATTTGTTCCTTCCTTAATATCACATTTCAAGTGTAAATACTTGCAAAGGTGGCTATAACTACATTACACTAAGGTGCAGTATACAGGGAGAGTTTACCTGCTCCATTGACTACTTTAAATACACTTCCATGCAAACTATCCGCGACTCTTTAACTAACGAAAGCATAAACATTATCTACCGTTGTTACTTCTAACAGGATCGGCATTAACATCTTAGTTCAACATATCGATTATCTATTAACTTACAGCGTTGCTCTCACTGTGATTTCTCATGCCTGCAAACTACTTCTGCTCAGGTGTGCCTCGTGGAGAGCCCCCACCCTCGCGCTAATTTCAAACCGGTATTTTCCCACAAGACGCGGCGAAACCGGATGTGACGTCATCACATGCCGATATATTTTACATGCAATGAATATACTTTAAACACTTCTAATTCTAACTAGAAAATACTATTGAATGAATTACTAAGCGAAAATATTATAAACTAAATAACTGTCGTAAAGACAGCACAGAAGTAATAAATAAACAAGTAAATCAATTACATATATTGAATAGATTTTTAAAAATATGCAAAAACAGAAATACTGTATATTAAAAAAAGGTGAGGTGTCCAAAGTTTCAATGTCCATTTAGGTATCGGATGGTAGAGGGGAAGAATGTGTTCCTGAATCGCTGAGTGTGTGCCTTCAGGCTTCTGTACCTCCTCCCTGATGGCAACAGTGAGAAAAGGGCATGTCCCGGGTCCTTACTCAGATGGATATTGGCTGAATGCAGGAAATTGCGGCTAACTGGATTGGCACTTGATCATCATTGAGATCATTGAGAGCTGAAAAGCCTCACTGTATTGCTCTGTAACTCTTACAACTGTATATTGTATCCAGGTACAATGAGAAGTTTTATCTTACATACTGGTATATTGTATCTTTCCCAGTGAAGTTCTGAGCCGTTGGGTCTTGTCAAAACCAGAGATGGAGGATATTAAGGATATGGCCCAGATTCCCCAGTACTTGATATTCGTGTTGAGAAATAGACCCTGTTGGCTTTGCTAGAATTCAGTATATAAGGAGTAATTCCACAATGGGTGATGCACCATCAATAACTCACTCTGAGACGAAAGGCGAGATATCGGCTTTTACTGACTGGAAGAAGGAACAAGCAGTGAGTGACCACCATACTACATCCTGGAGACTGAGAGGCCGGGCTCAGGCCTCGTTCACCTTTATACAGGGGTCTGTGGGAGGAGCCACAGGAGCAGTCAGCAGGGGGCGTGTCCAGACAGGTATATGTAGTTCACCACAATGGGAGAGTACTATATGAACAGGTTGCAGGTTATTTTGCAGGAGGTAGAGCCAGGAGAAGCAGGAATGCAAGTGTAAATTGTGGCAAACCCCTCTTGTATTTCTGATAATGCCCATCCCATTCCACCTCCTAACTCTATCTCCCGCACATCTGGGTGTTTCTAATGCATTTTCCTCTATTTTATGATGGTGCCATCCATCATTCAATTCACATCTGTATGACTGAACAGGATTATTTTGTATGGAGTTGTCGTGTATGATGAGGCATGATGACATTGCTCTTGCCAAATTTGTTCCTGAAATTTCTTGCCTGTAGTAGCTGGGTTTTTTGGGAATGTACCGTTTCTGATTGTGCAAACGCCCTTCTTGTGTGTTTGAGAACTTTTGGCTGTAAAGTAATTCCAATCCAAATACAATTCATGTGGTTGTGGGTGCGTATTAGAGACAGATGGTTGTGCACAGATTGTGAAACAGGAGGGTCTAAAATGTACAACCATATAGCTTTTGAACCTGAAATGTTTACTTTAGAACCACGCATATTCAGGCTTGGGGGAAGGCAAAATGAAAATAATTCCTTCACTCTGCATTAAAATAATACAGGGTTTTATTATCATCTGAGGGCCTTCATGTTGTATTAATGTACATCAGCAGTAAGACCTTGTTAGCAAGCCAAGAATTCCTGACAACACAGAAGCTTTAAATGGGTACTCATGTTGCTGCATGGTGTAATCCAAATGAATTTTACACTGTCAATAGTCTGGAGGTTAACTTCCAGAAACCCTGACATCTAATCCTGCAAAGTGGCTGACACCAAGGAAATTCTGAAACAAGCACAATTTGCTGTAGGGGAAATATTTGAATTTCAAGCAGTGTGCAATCAGGTTCCAACTTTCTCACTGACCAGAATGCTTAAGAAGGTACACTCTTGCAAGCTTTTCCCTTTGGCAAGAGGAATCGTGACAGCTGAAATACTGAAGGAATAAAGTTTAATGTTGTGTGGAAGGGGTTTTCTTTGGCGGTAATACACAAAAGGTAATTGAGAGCGGCTATTCTGGTGTAATGTACAGCTCGGGGCTGCAGAGGTTGTGTCTCCACAAAGGGTCTCCATTGTACTCCGTCTGCAGTTGCTCAGGTTACTGGCTGTATTGTTCCTGCAATTTGTTCAAACAGTGTCTTAAAGGAATCTGATAGACCGAGTCATGACACCACACTTAGGAAAGCTGTCAGCTGCCAGAAAGGAGTGATGATTTACTGGCTGTGAGGAGGACCATTCATAGTACTGACTCACACTGATTGCACATTGTGACTGGGAAACAAAACCGGGAGAAAGAGAGTTTTAGAAAGGGGGAGAGAGAGAGAGAGGGAGGGAGAGAGAATGAATGACTGTGAATGACAGGCAGAGCCAGAGAAATGCAAAAAGGTGAGAGTATTAGGATAATATTCTATGCAACAGGAAAATGTGATGATCAATGGAGAAATGGAAATCTGTGCAGTGCCTCAGAGTTTTTGGGAAAGCACTGTGGGTTCCTTCAAGCAGCTGGATGGACCAGAATATAGAGAAATAAAACATGTAACATTTAATCTAAAACATATGAGAAGATAAAATGAAAATGATTAAGATAAATAAAGCAGAAGTTATCTATGAATTTTACCCATCCGATGTGTGCTTATGTATTCATTGGAGCTCAACACAGTCCAACACATAATCTGCTTGTAGCAAATATTTCAACGATCAAGATAGAATGCAGTTATGTATTTGTGACATCACTAGTGTATAGGTATGAAAAATATCCCTTTAGGTCACAGATTAAGCATCTGTTAAATAGACTGTCTAACAATAATGGCAAGAGGCTGTTATGTGAGTGCTTCTGCGTGATGCACGTGAGATATGATGTGTAGTTGTTTGTTATCCCATGGTTTCCACTTACTCAAGAGGAGGAATCATTCTCTTCCCACTAAGTCATGTAACTTTGTTAAATTCAGAGTGTCATGACATAGGCTGAGAAACAGATTAGTGTTCTGTGAGGGGGGAAAAAAACCCAGTAGTTTAAAATATGTTAATTATCATATGTTTCAGGTTGCTGCTGAGTAAGTATCAAATGCAATCCAACATAGTAAAACTGGAATGGTTCATGGGCTTCTGTATGTTATAATTTTTATCTCCACAGTGAAGTGGTCATATAACTAACGAGGGAACAGGTTGAGAGTGAGTTATGGTCAGCCTCAAGAGTGGAAATAAAAAATAAGATATCAAGTAGTCGGCTTCATGAAGTATTCTATGCATAACACTGATGCTATGCGTTTCACTAAAAATGAAAAATTGTTTTAATGCTTTTTTACGTTATTTTAATCTAGGAAATAGGGAGTAAACTGCAACTTTATAATATCATTGGGGATGATTTCCTCTCTGTGCTGTGTTTATGAAATCATTAATGTGTTTATAAAGCACAGGTTAATAATTTAGCTACACATAGCTCACAGAGGGAATCAGCCCACCACAAGTAGTGGAATATGATTTTTGTTTTTACAGTTTCAGAGCTGCAGACATGTTGTAAATAAATGAAATATAACAGCCAGCAGTATGATAAATCGCCACAAATAAGGTGACCAAATAATTCGGGAGCAACAATGTGACAAGTGGATTACAGTTAGTCTCACAAGTGAGGTTATTTGTCATATGACACTGACACATTCTATTTATAACACTTTCTGCGCACTTTCAGATGGAAAATAGAAATTCATTTTAATGAGTGTTTGCCCATGTTGATTAAGCTAAGAAAATTGCCTGTTGATATTATTTTGCCAGTGAAATCCAAGTTCTGTGGATTGATGGAGCCTGCAAGTCCCATTATAGGTGAAAAGATAAATAGAGAGGAACTGGAAAAGACGTAACAAATGGCACAAAGTCTTAAGGAAAAGTAATCTGAGAAGAGGGCAAAGGAAAACAATTCAAGAAGAAAGACTTTGATATATGACATTCTGCAAAAGCTAGGATCTTTTGAAGGGCAAAAAAAAGGCAAGGAAAAGCACCAGTGTGGTCCTATATACAAATCAATTGAAAGTACCTAGGTTAGGATGAAACTTGACCTCAATTTCATTAATATGCACTCAGTAAGTTTCTGGTCACTTACTCCAGATAGCTTATTTAACCAAATTAATACTCCCAGTGGTTCTGCTGGGAACAGATTGCAGATATGTTATTGGTCCGAAGTGGTTGGAGTAACATTTGGGCTCGAAGAGGCCATTTGAACATTGTGCAGATCGGAGGAACCATTTTGGTTTTTAACTAGCTTTTTGGCAATATTTGATATTTAAATTAAAATGTATCTATTGGTAACAGTCGTCTCCCAAAGAGACAGAATAGGGCAGATCCAGCTTCCGTTCCTCCCTGTAATAGTAGATGCATCCAAGATGGTGTCAAATTGGCGTTTGGCTCTGCATTTGGTTGTATAATTTGTTCTACTCTCTGCCATTTGGACAACTGGCAGTGACTTCTGTAAGATTTCATGAACCAAATCTGGGACATATTCCGCATATCCTTTGGAAATAGGGCATTAATCCATGCAATTTGTTTACATTGCATTTTTTACCTGTGGAATTGAGGCAATTATGTCCATTTTCTAATTTGTGCCATTATATTTCCACCTGTGTGAAAAAGAAACACCTAAAAGAACTCTAAGGAAAGCTGTTTATTTTAAAAAGCCCTAAACATTAAATGGATGATTAGTTTTTTAAGTAAAGACAGAATACAATGAGTCTTATGTAGCCAGTGATTTTACTGTTAATTGGTAGCAAAGCAGCTGAGAAAAATGCTATTAATGTTCAGTAATCACTGGGCCAAGTAATAGTAATCACTGTTCGGGGCAATCTTATTACTATGTAACTGAGGGCCTGATTACTCTATTAGCCTCTTCTACCCATTCTCCTAAAGCTTGCACAAAAATCAAATTATGACATGAATGACAATGTAAATCATTCGCCTCTACCATAATGGACATAAAAAATTTGCCAAAGGGTCATGCAAAGTTCACACCAGTTAATGAAAGTGGCACTGAGGTAATAGCTTCAACAGGGGGGTGCGACTGGAGCCCAGTGTCTCAGCATCTGTGCTTGTTAAGGCCTCAGCTGTCTAGTCAGTTGATTGACTGCATATTCAATATCTACTCATCTTTATGTGTCATACTGCAGATTCACCAAATAATGTATCTCATAAAAGAAGGTGAATGCTTCCCCAAACCTACGGAAGAGACAGGGGAAAGATTTTAATCAGTGTCACTTCTTTGATGACAGTATCTCTCAGTTGGCTCTTGCAAGGCCGTCGTGCATAGTGTATTAAGTAGCAAGGAAAAGGGCATTTCTTTTTTACTTTTTTTTATTTTTCCAATTCAGAATTTCATTTATTTAGTTCCCTTTGCATTTTCTTCTTTTGGCTCAGACGAAGGAAGACCTGCTCAAAGATGTAGATGGCTCTAGGCAGCTCACTCTGTCCTGTTTTTAGCATGACAAATTACCTCAGGAGAAAATTCAACAAGCTTTATTCCTTGCTCTCTACCATCACCATCAACACCCCCACCCCCAACACCTCCATTCCTTCCATAAATTTGATTTTTGATTTGTTTTCTCTCCTCTTTTGTCGATGCAAATTTCCATTACTGTTTCTTATGCTGCGCCAGAACTGAATTCCCAAGCAGGGTAAGGTTTACATATTATATGTAACGGGGTGAAATATCAATAAAGAGGTTGTTTAAACAAATGTCAACTGCATGTAAACACAATTTCATCATAGCTCAATTAATATTCCACAGTCTGCAATGGACTTCAAGCCCTTTTGTAATGCTAAGGAGAGAAGATGCACTTTGTTCATGCATGAAAAAGGATCAGGCTTCCTGTCTCAGATATCCACAGTTGGTCACCTTTTACGGAGTCTGAAGATTGTTTTGTACTCATTAAAAGCAAGACAGAACTGATTACGAAGGGATTACTCAGTACCAGCCTGCTTGACACTGGCGCTGGTGGTCACCAAGTTCTTTATTTAGAATTGTTAATTTCTGATGGATCGCTATTGCACATAGACAGGGAATCCACAGCCTAGAATATTAAAAATTCTGAACTAACTTAATATGATTTATAAAAATCCAATTTAAATAAAATGCCACTGATAATGCCTGATGTTTTTCAAAATGAAACCTTGAGGTTGCTAATTCATGCATGTGGAAAATTTCATGAATGAATCAAATCTCATTTGTTAATTTATAAACATTAAGTGTGCTATGTGTCTCAGAACAGTTGAGCTCAATTTTGGGTAAATCCCATAACATCAGTGCAATATTCTAAATACTGAGTCAAAGAGTGCTACTACTAAATAAAGCACAATAACTTACTGAATCTGCTCTGGAAAACAAGGTATGAAAGGAGATTGAGGGACAATGTTAATCTGACCATCTACTGAAATGCTTTTGTGATTGGGCACAGCACGAACTTTGAATCCATCTGATTTCGCTTTCCAATAAAACCACTGGAAACTATAATTCCATCAAATGAAAACTTGCATTTTCTAAATGTAGCTTTCCTGGGTCGTATGATTTGATATTGTGTAAAGTTTTCTTACTTTGCATTTAGAATAAACACAGAAAGCCAAACACAAAATGCTGGTGGAACGTGGCAGGCAAGGCAGCATCTATAGGAAGATGCATCCTGACGAAGGGCCTCGGCCCAAAATGTCGACAGCGCTTCACCCTATAGATGCTGCCTGGCCTGCTGAGTTCCACCAGCATCTTGTGTGTGTTGCTTGAATTTCCAGCATCTGCAGATTTCCTCATATTTGCCACAGAAAACCAAAGCTGTTTTAAATAGCATGGCATTGTGTAACTTGTAAGTCGTCACACTGGCTGAATTCTTTCATCAGAAAGTCACGCATTCAAGGTCCATCCAAGAACAGAGCATATACTCTTGGTTGTACTTTAATTCAATCTACAAATTTGGATTACAATGTTTAAATTGCTGTTCTGCTTGCCTGGTCAGATATATAGAATAGATAAGTTTTTAATATTTCAAGATTGGTGGGGAAGCATCTTACTATTCTACCTATGATTCTTCTCTCATCATTGTGATCAAAGTAGATTAAGTTGTAGCGGTGTGCTACACGCAGCGCTAAAATTACGACACGGAGTCGGTAACTGCAGTCGAAGGAAAAAACTTTATTCGAAAACTTCAGCCTCACTTTTAAGCCTCTGTCAACCGGCCCCCCGTGGCGCAGAGGCTCCAAAGCTCTGTGCTCGCAAACCCCCGTAGGCTATCTAATTGTGAGTCGGTTCGGATACGCTAGGAAATGGGTCGCCACATAGTAATCATTTACTGCATGTTATTTGCATCTTAGTAAACCATGCATTGTAAAGGACCTAATTTCATTATTAGCAATACACAAAATGCCAGAAGAATTCAGCAGGTCAGACAGCATCTATGGAGGGGGAAAAATCAGTTAATATTTCTGTCTGAGACCCTTCATCAGACCAGTCCTGACTGTTTATTCCTCTCCAAAGATGCTGCCTGGCCTGTCCAGTTCCTCCAGCATTTTCAAAAACAAGATCCAAGATTGTTTAATGTCATTTCCAATACGCATGTGTAAAGGAGATCCAGATACTCCAGATCTGATGAAGCCCAAAATACCCCCACAATTTTGGGGTGCTGCTCTGGATTTCCAACATCTGCAGAATCTCTTGTGTTGATAATTTCATCATTAACTGCGTATGAGTGCATTACAATGCAAGTTACTATATGAAAAAGTATAATGTATGCACACTTAAGTAATGTGAGTTTTAAAGCAGATTCTAATAAAATACACATTATTAAAAATTTACAGCTTCCATATATTGAATGCATTAAAGACATTGCTGAAAATATATGCTTTATAATAAGGTAAGTAAAACTCTGTTTGAGAATTTAGACAGACACATGAATAGGCAGGGAATAGCGAGATATAGACCATGTACAGGCAGGTGACATCAGTTACACAGGCATCAGGATTGGCGTAGGCTGCTGGGCTAAAGAGACTGTTCCTGTTTTGGCGTTATTTCTCTCAGTAAAAGTCAAAGTAATTGCAACAGATGATCAGCAATAGGCTTACAATCCTCACAAGGCATGGCATGCCTTCCAATAAATTGTTATTTTGCATTGACAACTCATTATTGAGCTCTGTAGGGAGCTTTCACTTTTTGTGTACAGTTAGGAGGCTAGCTTGTGACCCCCCCCCCCCCCCCCCACACACCTCTGCTCAAGGCTGCTGGACCCCTTTCAGGAGGTCTGCTGGTTTTCTGCTTGGGTGCAGTGTGATATGAATGTTTTTGGCTCTTTGACCCTATTGAGCTTCACTTCAGCATTTCAGAGATGATGGAAGTTACCAGCTGGGCCAAACTCTTGATAGCTGGCCACCAGGAAGTGGCAGTTTCATTCAAATCAACTTTTACAAGGGAAAAGACAGGTTCTTTTTTTTGAAGGAGAACCCCACAGAAGCTGATCAGGTGATTAGCAATAAAAAATTTAACAGGGATTCGTATGTGCATATTTCTGTCATATTTATGAGGTCATTTACTCAAGTAGACACTGAAAGCCTCAGTAAATCCTCTGGGGCATGCAGTCATTTTTTTTTGCACCCAATCTTCTAGAGGTTTGATGATAAGCTATATTTTAGCCTTAGTATAGTAAAAGCCTACCCCTTATTGTTCGATAGTAATGAAAAGTGCACCGATGATGAATTTTGAAATTGCTAGATTCCGAGTCATTTAAACTCCCGGTAATAATTTGTAGTAGCCACATTTGGGCATAGGAATTTATCTTTGCTGGTGTTTTAGTCTTTATCAGGTACCCACTTCATGCTTTCTTATGTTGTTTTAGATGTCAGTACAATGTTGGGAAATACCTTATGCGATATATACACACTGCAAAATTCATAACAAGCAAGTCATTAGTTCATTGTCTCATATTCCTCGTGCGATATTGTAACAAATTAAATTGCTGGAAAGGGGTTTTAACCTACTCATTCATTCAGGACAAGAGTTCAAGTTCTCATTCTGAGCAAAATCTGAAACTTTATCCTGCAATATAAAAATAGTAGTGAAGGTGGAGCATAATATCAAGCAGAACTGAACAAAAGAATGGATTTGTTTGTAATAATGAAATTTCACAATACTTTAAAAAGCTACAAAGCATCTAATCTGTTCTTCCAATACTTTTAAGACTGAAGCACTGATGAACTTAGAGAAGATGCTCACTCCGTCAGAATTTCAGCTTCTTCAGTTATCTTACCTGTGACCAGGAGTCCTGTGGTTTTTCAACCATCTGTTGCTCTTTAAAATCCTTCCTCAGCAGCATCCAAAACCACAGCACCAGTTAACACACATGGACTGATGACACCCAATTCTACCTTACCACCACCTCGTTCAACCCCAATACTTTCTCTAATTTGTCACAATACCTATTTGCCATCCAGTAATGAATAAGCAGAGTTTTCCTTTGGCAGAAAATTGGGAAGATCGTTGTCTTCAGCTCCTGCCAGAAATTCCATTTCCAGGCCATTGACACCCTTCCAGTCATTGACTATTACGGGACCGTTTGCAGTCATGGTACCCTATTTGAAATGAGTGAAGTGGTTTACACTTACTGTCAAAATGGTTGCTCACCTCTACTTTCACAACAGCACGTGACTCCAGCTGACCTGCTAAAACCTCATCCATCTCTTCTTTCTTTCAGGACTTTACTTTTCAAATGTACCCTCGAAGCACGTTCTCAAAACTCCTTGGCTATGTCCTAACTTGCACCAAATCCTGCCCACGCTGCTCCACGGTGCTCATGAACCAGCACTGTTTCCTGGTGATGCATTGCAGGGTTAAGAATTTAAAGTTCTTGTCCATATTTCCGCCTTGCCTCCATGACCACACCCATCCCTATTCCATAATATTTCACAGTTCTAAGAGTTGGCATAGCAATGACCTGTAACTGTAATTTAGTTGTATTTATTTAGAGGTACAATATGGATTAGGCTTTTCTAGCTCTTCGAGCCTAGTACCGGCTACCCATTGATTCAACCCTAGCCTAATCACGGGACAATTTACAATGACCAATTATCCTACTAACTGGTAGGTCTTTGGACTGTGGGAAGAAACTGGGGCGCCCAAGGAATCCATGTATTCCATGGGGAGAACGTACAAATTCCTTACTGAGGATGCTGGGATTGAACTCTGAACTCCTCCGCCCCGAGCTTCACGTGTTATTGGAGGAGTTTGTTTGTGCAGTGCCGAGCTTTGTTTCTTTTAGTTTTCATTTTCATCCCAAATGAAATTTTATCAGCAAAGCAGACCGAGCAAAACACTTAAGTACAAGTTAAGCTTCCTAATCTGCAATTTTAAAATATGATCCTTTAAATTTATATGAAAGAGGGATAGATGACGTATGAACTGCAGTACAAATGTCATTTTGACATACATATATTTTTTAAAAATACACCCATTTGTGAATATTCTAATTAAAGCCAGAGAAAGATTCTTTAAAGCACAGCATGAAATTTGCTATGATGGAATCCATTGTTTGAGTGTCAAAATGATACCTGCATGTGGTATAAGTTGCTTTGAATACCCCATCTGAGAACGAGTTAGCCCAGAGCCGTAAGAGTGTTGTACAAACTGCTATGCGACCAGGGCACCTTCATAACCTTTGCATTTCATTCCATGAACCAACTACTTCCTTATTTCCTTCATTTCGAGCCATCTACCCTACACTTTGACATAGTCACCACCAACTGCTTCTTGTTTGGCTCTGCGTCAGATTTGATTCAAGATTGTTTAATGCCATTTCCTATACACAAGTGTAATGGAGAACAAAATAATTGTTACTCTGGCTTCGATGAAGAACATAAACAAAAGATAAAGAGCGCAATAATAATAAAATGCACAATAAATATAAGTACATAAGAAAGCTTCTAGATGTGGATTGATTGTATGTCCATAAAGTGACACGAGGCACAAGAGTATCTGTATGTAAGGTGACTCCGACAGGAATTGATAAAGTAGTGGTGGTTGGGGTGGGTTAGTAGATGGAGGTGTTGATCAGCCTTACAGCTCAGGGTAAGGAACTGCTCTTGAGTCTGGTGATTCTGGTCTGGATGCTGTGTATCCTCCTCCCTGATGGGATTGGGACCATGACCAGGATTGGTGGGATCCTCCATGATTTTCTGGTATCTTTCTGTATGTATGTCTTTGATGGTGGGTAGGCTGGTGCCAGTGATGCATTGAGCAGTTTCAGCTACCTGTTATACAGCCTTCCTGGTTTCATACCATGCAGTGATGCAGTTTGTTAGGATGCTCTCTACTGCAAATCTGTAGAATGACATGAGTATAGACGTGCACAGTCCAGCTTTCTTTTGCCTCCTAAGAAAGGAGAGGTGTTGCTGTGCTTTCCTGATGGTGTAGAATGTGTTTTGGGACCATGACACATTGTGTGAGATATGCATCCTCAGGACTTTGAACCTACTTACAGTCTCCACTGCTGTGCTGCTATTGTAAGGAGGGGTATGAGCAGTGCACGTTCTCCTGTAGCCAATAACCATCTCCTTTGTCTGGTTGACATTGAGGAAGAGGCTATTTGCCTGGCACCAGGCCTCGAGTTCTTCCAGCTCCTCTCTGTAGGCTGTCTCATCTTTATTGGTGATGAGCCAACACACTGTTGTATCATTGGCAAACTTGACATTGTAAAGTTTCTTATTTCATCACATTAATGTGCAGTCACGTGAGAGGGGGGGCACTGATGTTGACGACGATGGGGTGGAAGGAGTGGTTGTGCATCCTGACTACCTGAGGTGAGTTGTTTAGGAAGGCCAACACCCAGTTGCCCAGTGGTGTGAATAGACCGAGGAGTGGGAGTTTGTTCACCAGGGGCTGTGGGACAGTAACGTTCAATGCCAAACTGAAATCCAGAGACATCTGACATAAATGTCATTGCTTTCTAGGTGTGTCAGGGCAGATGCATGACAGATGCTCTGGCATCTGTCGTAGAGCTGTTGTGTCGGTAAGCATACTAGTGATAATGCTTCTATGCAACACACAAACTGCTGGAGTAATTCAAAGGCCAGGCAGCATCTATGGAAAAGAACAAACAGTTGACATTTTGGGCCGGGACCCTTCATCGGGACTCACAGTCCTGATGAAGGGTTGTGGACCGAAATGTCGACTCTACTCTTTTCCATAGATACTGCCTGGCCTGCTGAGTTCCTCCAGCAGTTTGTGCGAGTTGCTTGGATTTCCATCATCTGCAGATTTTCTCTTGTTTGTGCTAATGCTCCTATGAAGTGCTTTAAGATGTTAGTTTATTTTATTTTCACTTTACTTTTAAAATATCTTTCATAAATGTATCGCATGTATTCACAAGTGGTTTCTCCAAATTCCAGTGGTTAATGAGAACCAAAACCTCTCTTCCAAATACAATTTACTCGAAGAATTTACATGGCATTCAAGATGACATGCATAAGTGACAAGCTATACTTTTTGTACGTTTTTTCAAACCTGATTCTGATGCATCACATTAGTGTGACTTCTTCCAACAGATAGTTCTGTGATTAGCTTCAGATTCAGTTTTATTTATCACATGTACATGTCAACATAAAGTGAAATGCTTTGCTAGCGTTAACAACCAACACACTTAGAGATGTGCTGTGGGTAGCCCACGTTCTGCCATCAACATTACAAACCCACAATGCTCGGTGGAACAACACAGAACACAAGAAGCAACAAAAGAGCAACAGCAAGCCACTTCTCCCTCCCATCCAGCACACACACAAGGACAGTCATCCATCCCTAGGACAGGCCCATGGGCTTTGGCCATCGGGTTTTACCTTCAACTTTCAGGCTTCAATCCTTGGTATTGACCCCCAAAAAAGAGGATGATGGGACTCTAAACTCCAGGTTCGGACTTGGATGAGTTGTCTGATCATGATCCCCCCACCACCTCCCCCACCCAAGACGCCTTGTGCCTCCTGCTCGCATAGACATCCAATCCTGGGGCCTACCGACTTGGGACAGCCTTACATCTATGGACGTCCACTGTCATCTATCCACATCGCTGGCCTTCGAGCATGGAGTTGAGGCCTAAACTCTGGATGACCTCCATCCCGTTTGTAAATTGTTGGACGTTGAGTGTGGCAAGAAGCAGCAATACCCATGTCACTGGCCTTCTAGTGCAGATCAGAGCGCTAGACTGTGGGTGTTCTTCTTCACCCATCTGCATGGGTGGACTTCAACCCCGGAGTGGAGATCTGATTACTAACTCCCTGAAGGCACTAGCCCTAAACTCTAACCAACCCCCAACTCCCCTCTCGATCCCCAGACCATCCCGATGAACTATTAGCTGTTATCATTATTCATTGTGTGGTCTTAGTTATCAAGCATGTGATATTATACATTACTACTCCCTGTAGTGCTTCATGATAATACTTCCATGTGAGGATACATTACTGCATTTAAGAAACTCTTAGATCGGCACATGGATGACAGAAAAATGGAGGGCTATATGGGAAGGGTTAGATTAATCTTAGAGCAGGTTAATAGGTCGGCACAACATTGTGTACCGAAGGGTCTCTACTGTATTCTATGTTCTCTTCTACATTAATCTTCAGATTTAAATTCAGTCAAAAAATATAGTCGAAATTTTCAGGGATTAAGTGCTTGAGTAGATAACTTTATTCCATTTATACATCTGTAAAATAGTTGCTGATCAGTTATTAAAAAATGACTACTGAGTCCCATTTTCAATCATAAAGCAACTTTCCACTTGTTTACTTTCAAGCTTCTTCCCCAGAGTTCATCAAGCAAACTACAGAAATTCCTCCCTCACTCGCTCATCTTCCCCTTCTTCTGGCTTCGCCTATCACCTACCAGCTTGTACTCCTTCCCCCCCCCCCCGACCTTCTTATTCTGGATTCATACCCCTTTCTTTCCAGTCCTGATGAAGAGTCTTGGCCCACAGCATTGACTGTTTTTACCCCTCCATAGATGCCGCCTGACCTGCTGAGTTCCTCCAGCATTTTGTGTGTACGTTGCTCTGGATTTCCAGCATCTGCAGAAATTTTGTTTTGCAGAAATTCCTTCTGTCTTGGTGGCCTTATTATTCAGTACCTTCTCTAAAAATAGAATGAACATCTGTGAAGTCATCAGCTTCCCAGCAGAACTTCAACAATTTAAAACATGTATTAGAAGCCTTCCAATTAGCACCCACACATCAACTTTAGGAAAATTCCATTTAGTGTGGTTACTAATATAGTCCAAGTGAAAAAGTAGGGACTTAATTCTTAGTCCAGTTTAAGTTTCTGAAATCAGTTGACATGAAGAATATCTTGTTTTGCTAGCATTTGTGGTGATATCTCATTAATAATATAAAGAAAGATGAAATGTGAAGAAACACTCTATGGACAAACATGAGGAAAACTGCAGATGCTGGAAATTCAAACAAACACGCACAAAATGTTGGTGGAACACAGCAGGTCAGGCAGCATCTATAGGAAGAAGCACTGTCGACGTTTCGTCCTGACGAAGGGTCTTGGCCCGAAACGTCGACAGTGCTTCTCCTTATGGATGCTGCCTGGCCTGCTGTGTTCCACCAGCATTTTGTGTGTTTGTTTGACTATATGGACAAAGTTGTTAATTTCCTATCGCTATCTCATACTCGGCAGCAAAAATAATTTACCACTCATTTCTCTAGAACTTCTGGAATTTTTTTTTTGCTTCCATTGTTTCATTCCGCAATAATTTCATCAGTAATAATCATTGGCTGTTTAGCTGCTGTGATCCTTATCAGGTAATTTTTTCAACATTTTCTATTGGATAAACTGCAAAGATAAACTCATCATTATGGTGGATGGCTGCCTGTGTTAGAGTTTATCTGCTGTTGTGATTGTGCTTACAGCTTTGGGGCAGGTTTTTCTTAAAAACCTTTTCTGTCACCATTGTGCAAGTTATTCTCTAATGAATCCCAGATTCCTTCAGTTCACCGGATCTGCATGTGTCTACAAGGTTCTTGACATATTATTTCTTGAGCAGATACCAGCTTAGCCACTGTATCACTCAAACATCTCTGTAGCCGTCTATACTTTCTTGACGTGACTTACATATAAGTGTATTTTCCTACCAAGCTTCGTTAGGGTTCAGGATCAGAAGCACTGCACTCCTTAAGTGTCCTTCCTTTCTAACTTCTATATCTATCTCCTAATTCGTTTAACTTTCCTTGGTCATTCCCACTTAGCAGCTGCTGTTATTCAGGCAGAGATAATCCTCTCATAGCCACCTTGACATACTTGTATCTTATAAGAAGCTTTAGTCAGCAGGACATATAAGCATTTCTGGCAGCACGCAATGATGCATGCACATCATTCTCAGTTCACTTTTTATATTTGTTTTTGGAGAAAAACAATAATCTCAGTTTCATGTTCTGATATCTGGTTTAATTCAACTGTATATATAATTATAATTGGCGGTCTCCTTGAGTTTTAATAAGTTGAAGGAATATAATGTTAACAGCTGTCAGCCTACTGTAGTTTTTACATTATGCAAACATGATTACATTTGCTCACAATGTTACTAAACTATTAGAAGTGCTAAGATTATATATTATATTGTTATCATTATTGTACATTTTATATAAATACAATACTGAAACGATCTCCACAGCATTGAGGACACCTTCAAAAGGTGATGCCTCAAACAGGTGCCCTGTTCTCATTGCTACCATCAGGGAGGAGGTACAGGGGCCTGAAGACACATACCCAACATTTTAGGAACACCTTCTTCCCCTGTACTATTAGATTTCTGAATGGACATTGGGCCAACCCATGAACACAAACTCACTATTTTTGCTGTTCTTTTACACTAACTTAATTATTTTTAAAACTATATTTCTATTGTAATTTATAGTTTTTTTAATGTATTGCACTACACTGCTGTTGCAAAACAGCAAATTCCATGACATATATCTGTGATAATAAACCTGATGCTTATTCAGATCTCTTGGCGGTTGGCACCAGTAATAGAATTTGTACCACGTCTCATAGCAGATCATGAATAACACTCTAAAATTAAACATTGCCAGAAAACTCAGATATTTTGATTAAGTAATCCATCTATGGTGCATGAAATGTGGAAGTGTAATGCTCTGTGGCGGTTTCAGGTGTACTGGAAGAAAGTGCACCGTAAGTAAAATACTGAAATCTGATTTCTCCCTCAGAAGATAGTCATGAATTATTACAAATTACATGTCTGACCTTTATTTTATTAACAAATGTGTCTCAAGCTTAGTATTATGTATAAAGTTCAATATCTGTTGCCAAGTTTAATGACATCTGTTTTATTATACAGTAACTTTGCTAATAATTATCGTAAGTATGTGAAATCAATGGTAAGCCTTAAAGGATTATAACGTTGAACTGCGGAAATCTGATAGTGATGATTCAGAAAATGACTTGAGGATTACATCGTATATAAAAAATGCTACTATTAAATTGGCCACAACTGATGTATTTAGTAATTTAATACCACTTATTTTCCTGTTTATTGCTAAATATTTGAACAAGTTACAGAAGCATCATGAAACACACTATTTGCTTATATTTTGGAAATGCTATATATTTTTCTTCCAGTGCACTGTGCGGTATATGTTATAGAGGTCAAAAAGGCAAAGTTTCACCAAAGGGTGAATTAGCGCTGGGACCAATATCTTAGGGTCAAACCTCTAACAACTAAAGTAACAGAGTTAGTGTCTTGCTCAGAGGTCTGTGCAAACAGTGCTAACTAAACCAATTAATGCCACCTAATCATCTCTGATAGACGGTGGCAAGTCCTTAATATTTTGTCAGGCCATGTGGCCTTGCCAGTAGGTTATTCTTCAAATGGCTAATGCTATAGCCCTAACTAAATTAACCTCTGCTTGAATGGGGTGAAAGGGAGGTTGTTTGCTGGGTGACTGCACCTTAGGCCGAAGAAGAGAAAATAACATTGGGCTCAAATTTGATCAGGGACCATTGTGTGTACATGCGCAGTCATATTTACACCAAATATTGTCAATCACTTCAGTACAAGTTGGTACATTGGCTCTTTAGAAAAAAATAAGCCTATGCTATCTTGCTTCATAACCTATATAGAAAAATGAATTATTAGCAATTCTTTGATGAAGAGGAAAATTATTTTGGTACATTGTGGGAATTAAGCCAATGGACACATCTGACAGAGCATTAGTCTGTTTGGATTTCCAGGGAGAAGCCTTGCAGAATGTAGTGATGGGATCCCATTTCACTGGTGATAAAGCCAGACTCTTTGAGAAGCCGTGCTCAGTTAATTTGACAGGCAAACTGCAGGGCACTAAATAGTTATCCCAATATGGCTTTCTGGACAGAAATGTAAAGATCAGGGTGACATTGCCTGTAAGTTGAAGATAAGGATGATGAAGTTCTCAAAATGCAACAGCCTAGATTATTTTTGTGGATTCTAGTGGTATTGTTTTGAGGAATTCAAATATAATTCAAGTCTTCCCGCTCACCTCACCTGTGGAACGTGTTGGAACCTGGCATTTCCAACACGAATTGCCCTTCCTCGACACCTACCTTTCTGATATCCGTGTTTAAACCACTTCTGCTGATGAGTTTATCCATTGCTTTCTGCATCAATACTAAAGAGACTTGAGACACAACATTATGTGTGCCTTGGCAACCATTCATGAGCATAGCAGACTACTCCTTTTAAAACAGCTTGCCAATATTTAGGCAGGCTTGAATTTCTAGACCAGTCATTGTTCAAAGTTAAGACTTTTTGTATGCAATTTTTCTGTATAGTGTTAAAGTATGCTCTCACCTTTTTCACTCCTGGCAATTTAACAATTTGTAGAATTGATAGTTTTGAGGAGAACCATTCTTCAGTACAAGAAAGATAATATACAGTATCTATGCATAAGGTTAACTTATTGGACTGAAGAAGCAAACATTATAATAATTGAGCATGTGGACAATATTAATAGATGTTCCTCAATTGTTGGTCTCTGAGAATCATATAATCTTAAGAAAATTTTGCGTTTGAAGGCCACATCCATCAAATGAATTTACTTTGCTTTTAATTCACCCCCTCCCTGCCCTTTCCAAATCAGAATGATTCACATGATTGCACTTGTGCCTTAATTTAATTTTGATTTTTTTTTGTTTCTGAGGCCCATAGGGAGGTCAAGTTATCACATATCAGTTTGAAATTAAGCAGTTTTCAATAGAAAATGGGGACTAAATGGGAAGAAGCAATTCAACAGAACAATTCAAATTGATTCAAGATGAAAGATCACAACAGACCATATGTTTTATGTTTGTTTTGTCAGGGACTAAGGAGCATTACTCTCGATGCTGTAATTAAGTGAACATCAAACGTGTATTTTGGTTGTGTTACTCTGGATTTCCAGCATCCGCAGAAAATCTTGTGTTTAAGATTGAGATCTAATATGTCTGATTGTGTGTGAAGACCAAACAATTTTTAATTTGATGAGAAGATGCTTATAATTGCCTCAAGGTGTTACTCTTGTTATAAGTATGTAATAAAGGAAATAGTAACTTTTTCTCGAAGTGACCAGAGGAACTGCTGAGAACAACCAGACCTTAAATAACCCAAACAAGTCAAAGTTATTTCAGCTAATCTGTATTGATATATTTCGTGAGTTCCACGTTTACTGTTCTCACCTTAACAACTCCTCATACCTGCCATCGGATATCTGTGTAATTATATGATATTAAGTTTTACCAGAATATCCAATAGTTTTGATGTATGACATTGTTCATTTTTGTAAAAATTATGTATAATTGATGTTTAATTCATGTTGTTCTTGCGAATGCTACGTGCCTGTGATGCTGCTGCAAATACATGTTCTGTTACACCTGTCACACATATACTTGAGAATATTACAATAAACTTGGATTCTTTAGAGTAAAGAACCTTGTCTCTAATTTTTAAGGATCTCTACATGCCATTGAACGTCACATCCGATAGACGTTGATTGATCCTGAGTATCTGTGCAAAATTGTGGAAAGTAATAGGTGATTCATTTACTGAACAATATAATTATTGTTGGTCATGAAACTTCTGTTATTACAAAGGGCACAGGTCATATACAGGGCTGCCAGAACGTAGTGTTATGTTGAGCCCAACACTGCGTAAGCTATTCACATCGATAGCAAAATGCAAGTGGCGGTTCTTCGTCTCTAACGGAATATATTTGAAAACAGAATGTATTTCAAAATATTCACTGATCTCACTTCCAGCACATTATTTACATGAGAACTGTATACCTTGTTTAATTTGGAGATACAAAATACAACTTCTGCTATTAGTGAATCTAAACAGCTGGAACTAATCATCCTATCAATATTTTTCTTACATTGATTACCCTAGTTGTCCTAGCTGGATTCGTCTATTGTGTCCGGTGCTCCCGATGTGGCCCACTCTACGTTGGTGAGACCCTTTGTAAATTGGGGAAACGCTTTGTCGAGCATCTCCACTCCATCCGCCAAAAGCGAAGCTTCCCAGTGGCCAAATGTTTTAATCCTGATTCTCATTCCCATTCCGACATGATGGCCCATGCCTCCTCTTGAGGCCACCAGGATGAAGGAGCAACACCTTATATTCCATCTGGGTAGTCTCCAACCCGATGGCATGAACATCAATTTCTCCTTTTGGGTAAAAAAAATTCCCACCCCATCTCCTGTTCTTCTACTCTCCACTCTGGCTATCACCTCCTTCTCTTTCCACTCTCCTCTCCAATCAGATTCTTTCTTCTCCAGCCCTTTGTCTTTCCAAACCACCTGGCTTCATTTATCACCTTCTAGCTGCCCTCCTTCCCTTTCAGCCACTTTTATATTCTGGCATCTTCCCCTTCTTTTTCAGTTCTGCGGAAGAGTCTTGGCCCAAAACGTTGACTGTTTACTCTTTTCCATAGATGCTGCCTGACCTGCTGAGTTCCTCCAGCATTTTGTGTGTGTTGCTTTGAATTTCCAGCATCTGCAGACTTTCTCGTGTTATTTGTGTTTTAAAAATGGTTTCCTTTGTAGCATCAATAAAGGCTGATTCTGTTTTATTAAAAATGTGCAAACTTTACAGATAATCATGTGTCATGGTGTTGTGAGCTACATTTGACCTGAATTCATAACTGAATAATGTAATACAGTATAAGAAACTTTGGATGGAAAGAAAAATCTGTTTTGCTTATAGATCACTTATAAATGTCTTACTGTCCTGTTCACCTTCTGTGGTTTCTGTTGCCTTCTTGTATTTTTGATTTCTGGCAGTTGCAATTTAATATTTTTTTGTGGACTAATGCGGCTGTAGAGGATGGAATAAGCATTGGACTGTTAGATTTTACTTGCTACTATTTTGCTGCTACATGTGAAATCAAGGGAAGTTGTCTTCACAGCACCCCGCTGCACTGAAAATGAACAGTTGCCTTCTTACTCTCCAGGGTAAATGTACCCTGAGGAGAAGCAGGTTGAGTGTCCTAAATAAATTTTGGGGAGTTAATCATCTGCATGCTTCGCAGAACAGAGCTACATTGTCAGAGTTGACAGTGATACGTTTAACTAATTTGTCATCAGTGTCCTCACCTTAAGACTTCTATCTATGCTGTTCAACACAATTTCTTAATATCAGCCTCAAAAGAGATGTATTGACATGGCCTAACACCCTGTAACATGATAAAGCAGTTCTGGGTGTGCTCCATGGCATGTACTGTTGGCTTCAAATAGTTACTTCATTTACCTAATGTCAAGCTATGTGTGGAACAAACCCTTACTTGGTAAACAAATTTTGTGCTGGCAGAACTAAGCGTTGTATTATGAAATGTTCTGATAGCAGAACTGAAGTACATTATGAACTTACTATCAGACTTAAAGTAATTTTATAGTAATTGATCAAAAGTACAATGAAATCACATAATATATCAGAACCGTTCCAACATGGACCTTTCTCTGACTGACTTCAAAACAGAATTGTTTAAGTGTAAACTCTGATTAGGGACCCACATTGTGGTTATGGTCCTAATGGAGTCATATAGTCATAGAGCAGTATAGCACAGAAACAGGCTCTTTGGCCCTGAAATCTGTACCAAACTGTTTTTCTGCCCAGACCCACCTGGATCATAGCTCTTCCATCCATATATATTTATCTAAGCAACACACACAAAATGCTGGAGGAGTTCAGAGGGCCAGGCAGCATCTATGAAAGAAAGAGTAAACTGTTAGCATTTTGGGCCAAGACCCTTCATCAAGACTGGCTTCTCTTAAGTGTTACAGTTGAACCTGCATCCACCACTTCTGCTGCCAGCTTGTTTCACACTCACACCACTGTCCAATCAAGGGAATTAGCTCTATCTATTATGTGCAAGTAGACCTATATAATACTCCTGAATAAATTACGCTTACTGGACAATAACCACTAGTGTAATCTTGAATGGTAAACAGCAGCAACAATATAAGCAGCTTTAATATAGAAAAATGTCCCAAGTAATTATCAAAGTTGGACAATGAACATTAGAAAAGGTGATTAAAAACCTATTTGAAGAATTAGCTTAAAAGAGGAAGTTATGTTTGCTTTACTTCCAATAACATTTGTTCTCTCTTGCCCTTCAGTTCGTCACCTCAGGTGGCAGGTAGTGTACAAATTGATTAAAACACAGAAGGAGGCCTTTCATTCTGGCTGGTCCATGCCAGTACCCTGCAAAGCTAACACGATCAGGCATATTTCCACTCCTTATTTTTCTTTCTAACCTGTAATGTATTCTCTCTGAAATTACATCCCATTTGATTTTTTTTCCCCCATTTACTTACATGAAGGTATAATTTACACTAAGTTATCAGCACATCTTTAAAAGATGGGGTGGGGAGAGGACCAGAGCAACCAAGTGAAATGGATGCTGGCAATGTGAGAGCACACAAATTCCACATAGCATGCGAGATAAGCACTAAGCTTAGATCCCTGAGACTGTGGGTGAGCAATGTTTACATCGCTCCAGCTTGCCAACCCTATCCTGAATCTGCAAAACTTGCTAATAATCATGAAGTTTCTTTGGAGGTTCAAGGACAGAATGCATCACATTTTCCGGAGTCGAGGTTTTGATAATAAAATCTGAAATGATTATTTGTTTCCACCCCGCTTTCCAAAACTCAAGTCTTTACTCCTAAATTGGTAGTTTTCCATAAAATGCACCTACCTCAAATTTCCCAGAGTATTTCTGAATCTGTGCCTGTAATGTGAAGATGTAGCACGCTGGTGACAGCTGCTATGAAATATATTGGCTGAAAAAAATGAGCAAAAACAGAATAAATGGTCACCATAATAATAAATTAGTGAACAATTCAACTTCCATTGTCAGCATCTAATATTCAATTTTATGTGACAAATAGAGATACATGCCTTGGATTATTACATACCATCCGAACATCAATCTCCTCTTTTCTGGAATAAATCATTCTCAGTTAAATAGAGATAAAATTTGGTTAATGTCATTTGTATTGTACTTGCCTCGGTTCCATTCCCAAGAAAATGCCATAGTATCCTTTGTGATACCAAAATTTGGGGCACTTGCGATTATTTGCCAATTTCCATTATCCGCCAGGGGGCCTCTTCCATTATGGTGGATAATGGAGGTTCCAGGGTTATAAATAATAACAAATACCAAGGGAGCAGTTTAAAGCCAGTAATCTAATCCCGGATATTTGGATAACAGTTAGAAACCTCTTGAGCTTCACTCACATAGCTGATGACATCATCCAAACCTAGCGATTAGATTACTGCCTTTTATAATCACTCCTAGTTACCCATTATTCTCTGTATATTGTGATAATTTTAAAATGATAATGGCATCAGAAAACATGCATTGCGTAACCTCCTGCAGATTAATGCAGCCAGCAGATATTAGTTGTGAGTCTTCTCATGATATGACTGTACTCTCTGGTTACACTTGCCAGTTTGTTTTCCCTGGCAGCCACAACTTAAGTGAAAAAAAAACAAAGTTGTTATTTGTGCTCTTAGCTTGATTCAATTATGGCAAATATTTATATGGTCAGGTTACTACACCACACTGCCATTATAACAGGACAAGGTAAAAATTATGAAGAAAAATGTGAATGTTGGCTCCAGTCGGGTGCTGATAACAATCACTGATGCGGGGATAAATTGTTTCTGAGGTATTTGATTACAAAATGATGCACCCATTTACTTATCTCTTCATCTCTGGTCAACCACATTACACATCACGGGCAGGAAGACAGATGCATTCTTCAGGGTCTATGCTTATTTCATATCGTTTCCCAGGAATTTTATTTCTTGGCTACTCAATTCTTCTTAGATTCTTAAATGTTTTCAAACAAGATCAGATACTATTGGAAATGTTCACATTAAGGGGTCAAAGTTCTTTGTTGTGTTATATTTGAAGTTAAATCAAGGAGACTGAAGTCTGTGCAACACCAGGAAAATTATTTTTTAAAGACTTTTTGTTTTTATAAGACAGAAGGGACAGAAGGCGCTGAAATCCAAAAAAACTCAAAGGGTCAAGCAGCATCTGTGGTGGCAAAAGGTGTAAGTCGATGTTTTGGGAAGTATGGAAAATTTACAGCACAGAAGGAGGTCACTTGCCCCATTGTGCCTGTGGTACAGGTTGAACTCCTAACATCCTCTAATCAGACTTGCATAATCTTACTCTTCAAAATTGTATCCATTTTTCTTTTATGCATTCCCAATCCCGACCACTGGCCATGAAATAAAGGTTTCTCTTCATTCCAGCCTTAAGTCTCTTTTCCTTTTATTTTATACCTGAGGTTCTTTCTGGTGCTAGACCTCTGCGCCATTTGGAACAGATCCTCCCTATCCATTCCACCCAGATCCCTTCTTCTGGGCCTTCTTCAAAGCCTTAACCTGCTTCTTGCAATGAGGCAAACAGAATTGAGCACAGTGTTCCGACTGAGGCTTAAACAAGTTCTTTTTTAAAGGTTCAGCATAATTTAACCTTCTTTTATACTCAGAGGATGGGTAAGGGTGGAAGTGCAGTCGTGCATGGGCCTTCCTAGGAAAGATTAAAAGATTTATGGAGAACTGCTGTTTATTGGTATGGTAATCCTGTTAATCCACTGGAGGAAATATTGCCGGACTGCTGTGAGACCGTGCAAGCCTCTTGGCACACAGTAATTTACAACCATGATCACAATATCCAGAACTTACATGGCAGTAAGCAGAGCTTAAGTGACAGAGGTTGAGTTTTTACTGTGGTACCCAGATGTTTGGTCTGCACTGAGAGATGTGATATGCATCATTGTGGTTGGGTTCTCAAGCATGCAAATGTCGTTGGCTGCAACTTCCATCCTGAAAAGGAAATGCTCTAAGCTTTATGCAAAACCTTGTTCTAAGTTGGATCAGATTTCTCCATTTCCTTTGATAACAGATAACTAGTTTTCTGGCAGATCTCCCAATGCACTAGGCAACTCAAAGTCCTGGAGGTGTGGGATGGTTGCGGCATAGCGGATACAGGCTGAGTTGAGATGGCAGGACCCAAGCCTGAGATTGAGGAACAGCCCACTGTTTCACTGATTTAAGCACCAGGCCAGATTGAAAAGGTCAGATACGAGCCAAATTGAAGTGGTGGGGCCCAGGCCTGAAAGTGTATTGAAGCAGCAGAGCCCGGGTCTGAGAGCAAGGAATGGGCTGAAGTTTGGCCAATTTAAGTGTCAGGCTAAATTGGCAGAGAAGGACAGGCTGATGGTCAGCTCCTGCTCTGTGAGGTTTACTCATTTCTGAGACTGTGGCCTGCAATTAATGTGTTCCTGGATCGGCTCGGGCTTTGTAGCTGTGGACTCACTCTTGTGAATTTCAATTCGGAATGTTCTTTGCATACTTATATTGTTTGCACGATTTGCTTTTTTTAAAATCTACATATCATGGGCTTGACAGTCTTTTTAATAGGTTTTATTGGGTTTATTTATTTATTATTCTCTCTTCCTCCCTCTTTTTTTCTCTCTCTCTCTGCCCTCACTATCACTCCTTGCCTGTTCTCCATCTCCCTCTGGTGCTCCCCTCCTCCTTTCTTTCTCCCTAGGCCTCCCATCCCATGATTCTTTCCCTTCTCCAGCTCTGTATCCCTTTTGTCATTCAACTTTCCAGCTCTTGGCTTCACCCCACCGTCTCCTGTCTTCTCCTATCATTTTAGATCTTCCCTCCCCCTCCCACTTTCAAATCTCTCACTATCTTTTCTTTCAGTTAGTCCTGATGAAGGGTCTCGGCCCGAAACGTCGACAGTGCTTCTGCCTATAGATGCTGCCTGGCCTGCTGCATTCCACCAGCATTTTGTGTGTGTTGCTCCTATAGGGTTTCTTTATTTTGTGGCTACCTGTAAGGAGACAAATCTCAAGGTTGTATACAGTTTATAGACTTTGATAATACATGTGCTTTGAACTTTGATTTCAGTGTGCACAGTCTCCAGCTTCATCTGTGGTCTTTCCCATTGAAGTCTGAGTCTTTTGCTGCAGAACCTGGCAGCACTGCAGTCTTTCTGAGGCTGCAGATTACAGGCACTGACTGCAAAAGCAAAATCAGATGATGGCATGGTGTAGTCATTACTGTTCTTCCAGGATGCAGCTTGTGAGTATCTAAATCGGTAAAATTTCCAAAGTTATGTTGTGTTTCGGGGTGTGGGAGATGTACACTTTCGCCGTTTGCAACTTGTTGCTCAGCCAGCATTGTGGTATGAAGCGGAAGATGGAATAGGAGAATTAGATATGGGAAGACCATAATCTTCAGTGAATGCAGTCCAAACAGCTGGCTGTACTAAAGACAGCTCCACTCATGCTCTGCACTTCTGTTAGATCAGTTAAGCATGTACCTGTATATTCTTTCCAGTTATGTGCTGTTGCATTAGTTGTGCAGCATCCCACCCTTCAAACAGGGGAAGTGATTCACCAGTTTCCTGCAACGTGTTTGGGCAAAATAGCTGCTCTGAGATGTGGGTGCAAAGCTTATGCACTGATAATTGAATGAATGAATGAATTGCCTGAGGATAAAGTAAAATATCCTCTGATATGAGTCCTGAACCAGACTGTTGGTAGGTGTTTTGTGGATAAGCAATGTCTGCAGTTAGTGTGATGGTACTATTTGAAAATGCATTCACTGACCCTGTGCTCTGTGATCATTGAACTTCATGCAACAAGGCATTGGCATTCTGCTATCCATTCCCAGAGATATCTGGTCCTGGTACCTTCTGTGCATGCATCTAATGGCCCCCTGGTCCTGTCACGATGTAGGACATGTATTCTGCTCAATAGCTCTAATGCTAGCATACCCCCTGTTCTTCAGGAGGTGTACGTCTGCTTGATTCATTTTCATTGGAGCTGGCCATACCCCAGTATTAGTCCTCTGTACTGATACGTCCATCCAACAAACAGTATATTTAGCAGAGGCCGAATGCTGAAATGATTTAAACATACATACTGCAGCAATTTGGTTTGCACCTTGCATTGCATTCAATGCACATAGGTTATTCGTTGATCACAATCCCTGTGCTTAATGTGGGAGCAATCAAATTTAGCCATCTGATTAGCTCTGCTCTCTGGTCATAGATGTGGAGAGCTATTTAATTAAAATGAAGATCATTTGATTATGGAGACTGTAAATAATTTTTCTTCCAGGTGCTATCATTTCAAGACTTGATACTTGGTCCACTCCAGAGCATTAATACATTATCGAAAATTAAACTTGCAAAGGGAGTACAGTGAGAATGCAAATTAGGGCACAGCAAAAGAGAGGGAATATGGAGGATTGTTAAGTATCAAACTGGAACAAAGAGTATATTGTGTAATAACAGAAAGCTAATTGGGCCTTGAGATAAATATGGTTATAAGGGAAGTGTACCAAAGCAGCAAGAGATAATGAAACTGTACATATTTTTTCCAGCCCTGATGAAGGGTCTCGGCCCGAAATGTTGACTGTCTCCTCTTTTCCATAGTTGCTGCCTGGCATGCTGTGTTCCTCCAGCAGTTTGTGTGTGTTGCTTGGATTTCCAGCATCTGCAGATTTTCTTGACATTGTGAGGTGTCAGGTTTATCTCAGTGGTCATCTACATCTTTTCAAAGTTCATGTCCTCGTTCAGAAAGTTTTGAGCGCATAATCTAGACTGACTTCTGTGTAGTTATCCAATACACTATTTAATCCGTAGTCAGCAGCATTAAATTAAATACACTTGGTGACTCCTAGTTATATGCTTGTTAGCTGTCATTACAAACTTAATTGAATTTTATGATTGTAAATAACTTTTGGCTGTCTCAAGGTTGTAAAGCCTCGAGTACAAGAGCAGGGATGTGATGTTGAGGTTTCATAAAGCACTGCTGAGGCCTCACTTTGAATATTATGAACAGTTTTCGTCTCCTCATCTAAGAAAAGATGTGCCGGCAATTGAGAGGGTTCAGAGGAGGTTCACAAGAATAATTCCAGGAATGAAAGGGTTATCACACGAGGAACATTTGATGGTTCTGGGTCCGTGCTCACTGGAATTCAGAAGGGGGAGATCTCATTGAAACCTATCGAAAGTTGAAAGGCCTAGACAGAATAGATAAGGAAAGGATGTTCTCCTTGGTGGGGGAGTCCAGGACAAGAGAGCATAGCCTCAGGACAGAGAGGTGTCCATTTAAAACAGAGATGCACGGAAATTTCTGTATAAAATTATAGATCTTCTGGCAGCGGAGGAATCATGGGAATGAGAAATCAAGGCCTTAGAGCTATGAGAGGATAAGAAAAACTTGTGCCTATTTTTCTTTGGATGAAGGGTTGACTCAGAGGAGGGCAAAGATGAAATACTTACTGCTTCTCAGAGCATGGGTGAATTGAATGCAGATAATACATTTATGATTACCAAAGCTATAGAACCAGGAAAGCAAGCTCAGTTTAGAAGAAGAAGCTCACACCATCAATTTACATGAAGTTACTTCGTGCAGAAATAGGGTCAATAATATAGAAATGAAAAACAAATCTGAAATAAATATGAAGAAAATGGGGAAACACTCAGCGGGTCAGGAAGCATCTAATGGAAAGAGAATTAGGCAATTTTTCAGGTTGAAGATCTTTCATTAGAGTATAGAATCTTCAGGCATGAAAGGATTTGAATGATGAGGTGGCATTGGAATATTAATTAAGAAGTTCATTACTCCAATAAGAAGTAAAGATAGCTCAGGATGTTTCAAGTGAGGCCATATTGGTAGAGCTAAGGGGAGTGAATTAAAGGCCATCAATGGGTGATAGAAAAGCAGATCGGGCCCCAGTGCCATATTTGGACTGAACTGGTTAGAAGCTGCATCATATACACAGCAGAGAGTTAATAAGTATGCTGCACTCTGGAAAAGTCAGGGGATATATCAGCCTTAATTGAAACTCCATTTATCTTCTACTCATATTCATGCGCAAGCTGGCTACTCTTAT
Source organism: Hypanus sabinus (assembly GCF_030144855.1). Lineage (NCBI taxonomy): Eukaryota > Metazoa > Chordata > Chondrichthyes > Myliobatiformes > Dasyatidae > Hypanus > Hypanus sabinus. The sequence continues at coordinate 37,688,118 of NC_082716.1, read as the reverse complement.
TCCCACCTGCGTAGTGATCTGCAATAGTTTGCGAAGCAGAGTAGCAGGCAGAAGAGATAAATGACTCAAAATGAATGTAGGAAAATCAAGGATGATCTATGTCCGAATGGTTATGCTGCCTCTTAGCAAGTGAACTTGGCGCAGTGGAGATGGTGTCCACGGTAGTGGGTCTGGTAACCTTGGAAGACCATCTGAATGCTGAAGGAACATCTGGGTGTAGAAAAGTGAATGAGAAAAAATTAGCTGTGAAAATATGTGAGCATTAAGAGGGAAGGAACCATTTTGTGACAATATGACATATTTTTTTCCAACAGGAGCTATTCTTATAACCTCATCAGATACTTATCAACTGTCTGAATTTATTTATTGCAGTGTCACATCCTGCAACTACAAAAATTAACGACTTATCCCAGTGGCTGATGTAACAGTCTTCAGGTGCAATTCAGAATCTCAGATTGAATCTGCTACAAAGCAATAAGAACTCTATAAGTAAAACAAACAAAAAAATTTATAGAATGTTGATGGTTATACAGAAATATTACTGAATCCACTGTTGACATCTACAATGAGAGAATCCTTGCCTTTAATGGGACCTATGAGATAAAAGGAATATATTTCCTACTGTGGACTTGCTCCCATTAGAAACTATCTTCTGTGTTTGTTCAATAAATGGAGGCACTTTGAGACATTACATTAAAACAATAAATGACTAAAAGGAAGTACTATTGACAAACAATGCATTTCAGAATTTAATTAGAGCCAACCATTTTCCCCAAACTGTTATCTTGTTGTTTTCCAGATTAAGGCAGAAAAAGTAAGCATTGATAGAATGTTATTTTTTTTGTCGGTCTCATTTTCAAGCAAGCTGCTATTATTATTAATGCAGATTAATAAAAAAATACACTTTAATTGACTTAAATAAAGAGCAGGACCCCAACCTCAACACCCTCCTCCCCCCACACCTTAGTTACTGGGTATTGCACTTTGTGTCCCAGTCAGTTCAATCCATTACCAAATTACTCTCCAATTATTCTGATAAAAGATAAATCACAACATGGGCTTTTTTTTTTATAAGCACTCTAAAGAAATTGGCTTCTTCTTCAGGACCTGTTTTCAGATGGTTATAGAGAATCATGATTAATGCTGAGATATTTTTCTGTATTGTTGTTTAAATGGTGAATGGAACTGTTTTGAAGAAAGCCACTAAACCCACAAATGAAAGGAAGTTGAATTGCAGTCCACCATGTGTATGTTCATTATTTTTACCTTCCACTTTCAAGCACAGTATCATCTTCCATTCCAGCCTTCCAGCATTAGCCCTGTCTTTAACGTGCTTTTAATTTTGCCACGACAAGGTGTATAAAAGCTATATGTGTGTATAAATAGGTGTATATTTATATAGGTGTGTAAAAGCTATATTCAGACTGGCGTGCTGAATTTTTCTGTCTAGCTCTGTTGCAGAAACTCATCACTTCACTACATGGCAAATCACCCACTGGGAGGAAGGCCAAGGGAGTTTCTGCTTGTGACTACTCTTAGCATGGTGTATTTATGATTCAGCACAGGATATGGTGAATGATGTGTCATTAGATTGTCTTGGTTCATCAAATGCAACATGAATATTTGTAGGTCGACTGCTACTTGGAGAAAGGATGGACCAAACAGCTTCAGGCACTTTTTATTTCAAGAGCAAGGACAGTCCCTCAGTACTCTGCTCCCACGTCAGGAGGATATTTTCAATACAGTATCTTTATAATGTAATCTATTGCATGCTTCTGCCTCTACCATTTTAGATGCAAGCCTTCAAATGAATGAACATGAATGTAAATTTTAACTTATTGCAGTCTTCTTCGTGCAATCTTTCTCACTGATAAAACATAATAATACAGATTATGCTGCCTTGATATGTGATTTTCCATCCACAAAGAATATAATTGGCATATTGTGTATGAGACGCCGGGCTATCTGAAGGATAAATTGCTTTATTGAATATTTGAGAGATAAGATTTCATATCGAAAATAGCAGACAGATAAGCACTTTAAGCCAAGACTAATTAAAGCAAATTACTGATGGGGGGGCAATGGGGGTGGGATGGTGGCGCAGTGATGTAGTGTTTGGCAGTGGAAGGCCACTGGTGGTATATCGAACTGATAAATATGGCTGCTCTCAATGGTGGCTAAATGAGTGTTTCTGCTTACTTGGAGCAGTAAGGATCATTAAAGTTTAGAATGTGATAAGGCACAGTTCCGAGGTCAGAATTGCTTGATGTAAAACGCTATAACAGTAAGTTGGAATGATCTCTGGTGATTAAAAAACATTGCAACGTTTCAGTTGCCACATGCAGCGCTAGGTGTATCATTTGACATTATCACCAAATGGATCCCATTCCTACCTTCCACCCTCAGAGCCTTGTATGTTGCGAGTATTCCATTGAAAAGAAAGTGAACAAGCTCAGCCAGTTACTGGTATGGGTTGTATAATTTTATTAATAAAAAAAAAACAATGATTAGTGAAAAGGTGCCCGGTAAAAGCCACAGACTTTCAAATCTGGCTGGCCTCTAAATGAAAGCAGCTGGATTCAGCAGGGAGCTGTCTCTCACATGCAGTGGAGCAAAAGGATAAAACGTACGGCTGTTAAAAATAACACGCTAATGATTAAAAAATTTTTCCTTGCTGAGGAAAAAATTATTAGAAAGAATTATTACCATCAAGGATACTTTTCCAATAAAAAGAAGAAAACCATTCATTCATAATTTATATCCTCAATTACTATTAATAAAAAAAATTCAATGGGGTATCATCTGGAATTACATATAACATTGCATTAACTTTTGGTTTAACATTTTCTTCCCACATTATAAAATTAATAGAGATATGTTGTAGTGACTTTTTCGTGACAATATGATATGAATATAATATTCTACTTGTGCATTCTGCATATTATCATATGCAAGTCAGGATGTCGATATAATAAGATTAGAATTTATTTGAGAGAATAATACTGAATAAGAAATATGTTCTAGTATTCCTGCTTCTATAGTTCCTGGGCACTCAGTTCTGCAATCTGCAAAGTAACATAGAATGGGCTGGGTGGGAGGAGAACATAGAGACTGGCTTCACTGCTGACCCATAGGTCAGGCAATAGGAGTCGGGGTTTCATTCAACAGCAAATGAAAATGTTACATGGCTTTGGAGAATCATAGCTTTGTGATGCTTTTAGTGGAGAAGCAAATTACATGCTACCCTACATTTAAAGGAACCACCTGCACTTGTGCGCAGCTGGCATCTGCATGGAGCCCAGTGGGTCTGTAGTGATATAGTCACATGGTAACACACCTGTATGCCCAATGTCACAGTCTCTTTGACAATATTTATAGATGCTCCTCCTTTTCTTACCTAATGTTTTATGCACCTATTTTGTCCCAATTCTATCTCTGATGGGGAAAAATATCCTCCAATTTAAAACGGCCCTCTAATATTCATTCATTACTGACAAATAATGTGAAGGACACTTCACATGATGTGCCTGATCTGATTTAAACGTCTATGGCAAAATCCATGTTCTCCACAAGGCTCCTGCCATTCCAATGTACCCAACCTATTTTAAACAATAATAATCATACTGAAGAAGGAAACACATCATATTTATTTCCAAAAACTAACACAAAATAAAATTCAAACACGAGGAAATCTTCAGATGCTGGAAATTCAAACAACAACACACACAAAATGCTGGTGGAGCACAGCAGGCCAGGCAGCATCTGTAGGAAGAAGCACTGTCAGCGTTTCAGGCTGAGACCCTCAAGCTGGGACATACACACTCAGTGGCTACTTTATTAGGTACCTCCTGTATCTAATAAAATGACCCACTGAGTGGTTGTTGGTGATCTTCTGCTGCTGTAAGCCATCCACTTTAACGTTTGATGCACTGTGTGTTCAGAGATGCACTTCTGCACACCACTGTTGTAATGTATGGTGATTTGAGTTACTGTCACTTTCCTATCAGCTTGAACTAGTCTGGCCATTCTCCTCTGAGCTCTCTCATTAACAAGGCATTTTCACGCACAGAACTGCCAGTCCCTGGATGTCTTTGTTTTTGTTTCTTGCACCATTCTCTGTAAACTCCAGAGAATGCTGTGTATGAAAATCCCAGGAGATCAGCATTTTCTAAGATACTCAAACCATCCCGTCTGGCACCAACAATCACGGCCAAAGTCACTTGGGTGAATATTTCTTCCCCATTCTGATGGTAGATCTGAACAGCCATTGAATCTCTCAACTATGTCTGTGTCCTTTTATGCTTTGAGTTGCTACCTTATACTGTACTGAGTGCATGTTAAGCAGAACATTTCATTGGTAGCAATATATCCCTGGCAAGAGCTATGCTATGAAAAAGACAATATTTGTTTCTGTAAAAATCTGAGAGCAAAGCTCTAGGGAACAAGCATTAACTAGCCAGGATGAAATTGGATGCAGTTAAAGAATGAGATGGAACTTGAAGCTAATAGACTGTATGGTCAACTGAGTCAACCCCAAACAACGCTGGTCAGTCTGCAGAAACATGGGTTGGTTGCAAGATCTCAAAATCACTCTGGTTTTAGATTTAGACAACATCTCATTTGTTGTATTTTCAATTATTGAGAGGGTTCACTGAATGCATACAAGTCACCAAGATACAATGTCATTATATCAGGTTGAATGTTTTTACAGGGTGACCAGACCTACAGCAATTTTTATCCAAGAAAAGTGATGATAAGTGGCAGGATTTTCATTGTGTATTATCAATTTCTGTTGCATCCTTAATACAACTGCTTTCACGTGCTGAAGCTTATTGATGAATGACAACTTAGTAATACAATTTTGAGCATGCATAATTGAATCAAAATTGTAATATATTAAGCCAAACTGCTTTAACTGAAGGCTGTCCTGACATTTCATGTTAAAACTGTCTTTGATGGCACATATGGAAACACAAGAGATTCTGCAGTTGCTGGAAATCTTGAGCAACTCACACAAAATGCTGAAGGACTTTGAACGTTCTCCCTAGGACCACGAGTGTTTCCTACCGCAGTTCGAAGATGTATCAGTTTGTAGATTAATTGGTCAATGTAAATCGTCCTGTGAGTAGGCTAGGATTAAATCAGGGTTGCTGGCTAGCATCACTCAAAGGGCCAGAAGGGCCTGTTCCGTGTTGTATCCCAATAGATAAATAAATGAACTCAGCTGCTCAGGCAGCATCTATGGAGGGAAATAATCAGTCGGTGTGTTTCAGGCCTGAAGGGTCTTTGCTTGAAACATGCCCCTCCATAGATGCTGCCTGATCTGCTGATTTCTTCCGGCATTTTGCTTCTGTTGTTGTTCCATGGTAGTTTTAATGTTTCATGCCAAGACCTTTCAGAGATAAAAATTTATGTTCCTCTGTTTGGAATGATCAAACTGTTTAGTGGGACAGACCAGCAGTGACATTCAGAACCTAAAACGGGGTTCATACTGCCACAATCCCTAATGCCCTTGCACTTCCTGCTTCTGCCAAGCTGGAAATCTAATCAGGGTTTCATGCAAAAAAAGCAAGAGAGCGGTGAGGTTATTTCACAAGGATAGCTATATCTTAAATACCTATACAACACCAGGTATCTTGTATTTGTATGACTGCATAGCATGACAATTCTTCACAGAAATGCAATCACGCAATAACAGTGGCTTCTAGTAACAAATACTGTCCAGAGTTACTGTTCTTTCTCAGCTCTAGTAAGCCGTACACTTTGTCAGTCACTCAGCATTCTGATAATTCCCCCATCCATTTCTCAGTACTCAGTATGGCCATAAAGATACAAGTCATCCTCAGCATTATTCTTGAAACAACAGTTCACTGTCTGCTAAGGAAACTTCCCCAGACTTGCAAATGGTAAACACGAGAAAGGCTGCAAATGCTGGAAATCCAAAGCAACTCGCACAAAATGCTGGAGGAACTCGGAAGATCAGGCAGCATCCATGGAAGTGAATTGATAGTTGATGTCTCGGCCTGAAATGGCGACCATCTATTCATTTCCATAGATGCCACCTGACCTACTGAATTCCTCCAGCATTTTGTATGTGTTGCCAGCCTTGCAAACCAGCTTCCTTTATGCCTTGTAAGAAGTTCTCCCATAATATCTATTTTTGTTGAGATGTTCATTTATGACTTTAGTTACCAGCCTTTAGATGAGCTTCCACTGAACCTTTGTCTGTGAAGAGTAACCATTTCAGGTTGTATACTGTATACATTCTCTGATATTAAATTGAACCATTTGAACCGCTTTAACAAAATTATCCAATTTGCATTGGTTTTAAATTTTGAGAAAATCCTAAATGTCTGAGCAGTTCTCTCTATTTGCACTGCTTATTTATTTTTTATATTTCTTATTGTAACTTATGTTCATTTTTTATACGAACTGCAGTTACTGTTGTGGCAAAACAGTAAATTTCATGATGCATGTCAGTGATAATAAACCTGATTTCAGTTATGATTCTGATTCAGTTCATGGGATTTTACATGTTTTAATTTGTCATGTGATTGACGTATGTATAAATTTATGTAGCACTCAAGATGCATTTTGGATTGGAAATAGAAGTAACTAAGATTCTGCTGCGTGTTTCTGTAAACTGGAAAAGAAATTAAACATTTGGATAGCAAAGCCAAATTAAATCATACCTTTGAAAAGACTATCTGTTACTTCTGGAGTTGAAACCATTCAACATGTCAAGCTAATACAGTATATCATCAAATCAATATTGACAATACATTTCACATTTTCTGTTTCATTGGTTCCTACATATAACTCAGCATGTGATTATACCAGCACCATACTCAGTAATGACTAAAGAAGTAAGCAAGGCAAGCTAACCAAAGTATCTTAAAAGGCTTAAAGGTCAGTGATAACCTTACTCAGCATGGCATTAATTAGTTAAGAAATTAAATATATTTTGAAGGAAAATTAAGTAACCACATCAAACAGGACAGAGGTAAATCAGGATAAATGTTTTTCATGGATTCTGTTGTTTTTCTTTATTTCTTTGGGGGTGCTGACAAGAAAATGAATCTCAAGGTTGTTTAAGTGTACATACTTTGATAATAAATTTTCTTTGAACTTTTTGAACTTTGAAGTCAATTTAATAGATTTCGTTTTGCTATTCTAAATAATTTCTTGCCATAGTATTGCTGTGTCACTTTTTATTGCTGAAGTATTTTGTAATTTTTTTAATTTTTCTGAGTTAACTACCACAGTTTTAATTATTTTTATTAGTTTCAGAAGGGCAGTTCATCAGAGGGACAGTTTTATCATCTCTCTGTTTTGGCCTCAAGATTGTGGAAGGCAGGAACCGCAGCCATGAGCCTGACCAGCAAACATTTCGATTTGCCCCATTTGTTATGTATCCAGAATTTTAAAGATTCTGATCTTCAGAAATGATGGTGGTGTTACAATTTATTAACTAGCAAGCAACATCCATAAATACTCAGAACTCAGGTTTCGGTTTTATGTTTGGAGGCAACACTTACTCACTTACTGCCTATTATGCCACTGACGTTTAGGGCAGCAACGAGGGTCCCCCATCTCCAGCGGGGTTCGGGGCTTCCATCATCATGTCAGTAGTTTCCTCTTGTTTTACACTATTGTAAGTCATGCAAGTCCCGGGTGGAGACTCAGGAATATCATCGCACTCAGATACAGAAGGATTCTTCATTGCTGTTTCCAGAACAATTTTGTTTTATCAGTCAGGGTCATTAGTCCCGAACCTGGAGGACCAGGTAGAGTCTGGCCTCTACCTTTAACCTGTTTGGCATGGGTGACCCTACCAAGTTCCAAAGCAGAAAGCCCTGACTCCTGCCAACATAGCTCTCCGGGTTATTGAGGCATGCAAGCCTCCAACCGCAAGAAGGTTGTGGTCCTCTTGGAGGGGGGTAACATATGAAACTATATAATTGACAGCAATGAGACTTTTATCAATTTCTATAATGTATCCATCTCCATTAAAACCATCAGTTTATGATTTCCCAGTGTTACAGCAGATACAGTATATGATCAAATTGCCCCTAAGTGGTATCATGAGTGATTGATGCCATGCACCCTAGCTGCTTAGAGGATTGCAAAGGAGTGAAACATCATGGGATGCTTTCTTGGGAATTTTGGTCATCATAATTTCTTTTTCTACTTGGTTACTGCTTGATATTTAAACACATTACTTACCAAAGTCCCTGTTGAAACTACCCAATTATTTCCCTCCATGTTTAATGTAACATGATTCTAAAGCAAGTAAAATACGCTTTTATTTGTTTTCATATTTTTGTTATTGGAGTTTGAAGGAAATGATTTGGCAGAGAATTTCCTCTTGGCTTCACCCACTCATCTGTTTTAACTTTGTAAGATGTTTGGCACAAATCTGATTAGATTTTAGATTTGGATATCTAGTTCTTACTGTGGCAGTATGTAATGATTTGAATTGCTAACTCACTATCAAGAAAAGCATATTCACTAAAGAGAATAGTAGAATGATACTGCTCTGTAGGATCTCATTTGGTCTATTGTGCCAGTAGTGGGCTTCTCCTGTTGGTCTCATTTCCTTGCCCTTTATCCATAGGGCTTTCTCTATAAACCTCTCTGAAAATCTCCACAAAGAAAAAAGAAGGACTATATCAAATTGAATGGGAATAGTGGAAGAGGTCTGTGGAGAATAACGTCAGTTACTCTGCTATACGGTTTCCCCTCTAGTCAAAGTGGTTGCAATGACTAAAATAGAGAGGAGTCTGCCTTTCACACAAATTAATGGGGCACAACGCTTTACAGTACCAGCAACACGGGTTCAATTCCTGCCACTGCCTGTAAGAAATTTGTGTGTTCTCCCCGTGAGTGTGTGAGTTTCCTCTGGGTGCTCCTGTTTCTTCCTGCAGTCCAAAGACATACCGGTTGGTAGGTTATTTGGTCATTGTAAATTGTTAGGGTTAACTTGGTAGATTGTTGGGTGGCATGGCTCGAAGGGTTGGTAGGGCCTACTGTGGGGTGTATCTCAATTTTAAAAAATATCAAATTTACCTGAGTTCAATAAAATCTTAAATGTGCATAACTGTTAGCATCATTGACAGTTAGACAGAAGTCTAATCTTTCCAACTCTGATCTGCTTGTGTGTTTCTTTGTGTATTCTTGTACCATCTCAAGCAACTTCTTTACCGATACAGATTAATGCCTGTTATTCACTCTGGTGTTTAGGACATGTTTAGAAGACTAATTTTAATAGAAAATACCTCTGAATATATTCTCAGCCACCTGTGTTACTTATCTTGGGTCAAATACGCAACCACAACAATGATTATTATCTGGGTGAATATTTTCTTTGTAAGTTTTACATTAGCTTGAGCATTCAACATTTGCTAGTAGTTGCAAAATCCATAAAGGAGTGTTTAGTAGTGCAAAATTCTCGTGGGAATGTATTTAAATCTCTAATTATACTGGCTTTTTTAGTGAGCACAACTATGAGCATAGTCAGTCATCCAAGGATGAGGTCTGTGGTTAGAATAATATTTTCAACCACAGATTAAAAAAAGGAGAAAGAGTCATGTTTGTTTATTCAGCTTTGGCTGAATTTTCTGTCCTGGAACCCCACAGAGCCTTGGTTCTAAATTTATTCCATGTGTGACATGTTTACAAGTCGTATCCTGTTGACACTAGCAGTCTACACTTGAACATCCGGGCACTACCTCTCACCCTAACTTATCTCAGATGCACTTGACATTAAACGGAAATTCTGGCATTCATGGGATTTCTGAACCGTGCTCTGAATTCTTTGATTTCAAGAACCAATTAGGTAGATGTCTAAAGCCACCTTTATCACTAGCCTACAGGAGAAAATATGAGTGAGGCAACTGTGTTTGTGGAACTCGACATAAGTTAGGAAAAAAGCAAAGAATCTCTAATAACTTTAAAATGGGTTTGTTAACCTTTCTGAGCTCGAATGCAGAATAGTTATTTATTTCAACACACTTCCATCCAGACTTCATCCGTGTTTTCAAAAATATGGGCACAACTAGAAGCTTAATATTTGTACCATTCCTGAACAAAGAAGGGCTGTGCTTTCATTTAATGTGACAGGCCAAGTAAAATCCAGTACCATCTTAGAAGCTGAAACATCACAAATACAGTCCAGAATCAAATTACAGATGAGCAGTTAATAGGAAGGAAAGTATAATCTTCATACAGGAGATACCTGTTTCTTTGCTTCAAGTATGAGTATGCATGTCAAACAGAACTAAGCTTGTGTCTGAAAGTACATGATCCCTCAGTATCCATGCTGCCACACACTTCAGGGGATAAATGCTGATCATGGTTAATTGCATTTTTTGAATCAAGTTCATAAAGTTCAAAGTAAATTTATTATCAAAGTACATAAAGGTCACCAGAGACTACCCTGAGATTCATTTTCTTGTGTGCATACACAGTAAATCCAAGAAACATAATAGAATCAATGAAAGACCGCACCAACTTGGGTATTCAACCAGTGCAAAAGACAACTGAGCAAATACAAAATGAAAGAAAGAATAATAATAAGTAAGCAATAAATATCAAGAACATTAAATGAAGAGTCCCTGAAGGGAGTCCCTAGGTGTGGGAACAGTTCAGTGATGTTGAGTGAAGTGATCCCCACTGGTTCAAGAGCTTGATGGCTCGGGGGCAGTACTGTTCCTCAACTTGGCAAGTGTGGGCTCCTGTACCTTCTTCCTGATGGCTGCAGTGAGACGAGAGCATGGACTGAGTGGCGGTAATCTTTGATGATGTATGCAGCTTTGCTCTATGCGACAGTGCTCCATGTAGATGTGCTCATTGGTGGTGGTGGGGGGGGGGGCGTTTACCATGGTGCACTAGAAATAGATTACTTTGCAAATGTAAAACAGGCACCCGAGGTCTGAAGATGCCTACATGCTCATCACATGCCTGTATGCAATCATCGGCTCAAATCTGTAAATGCCTATTCAAGGCACCCATGCCATATTGGAGCTCCGGTTAGTTTCTTTCAGATGTTCAACAACCAATCCATTAGATCTTTAAGAAATCTACTGGATGGGAGACAGGAAGAGTGCACTGTTGTTAGGAAATACTTGCACTCTGGACCCTTCTGAGAATCTGTAAATTGACTGCCTCAGTGACCTGCACCTTGCCACTGGGAATCCAATGACATCTGGTGAGAAGCAGCTGACTAATTTGCCTAGCTGTGTACTGCAGAATACCCAGCCTCTGACATCACTTTCTTTTAGTCGTGGCATTTATGTGGCAGCCCCAGTTAAGTTAAGGCCAATGATAACCGCTATCTTCCCATCCCAATTTCCTGCTATTGACTATCAAGCCAATGTGTTTAGACTCTCTCTTGTCGAAGCCGGTTGTTGTCTGATGCTAATGTGCCCTGAATGCCACTTGTTATTTATCAGTTTAATCCTGGCCGTTGCCCAGATCTCGTTATTTATAGGCACAGCTTTCCTCATTACCAAAGGATTCGCAGATAGGTCTGAATACTGCAGTCACTAAATATTTTTATTTGCTTTCTTATGACAGAAGGGTGGTCATTGGTAAGGCTGATGAAGATGGTAGGGCCTAGGACATTCCAGCCATCACCTCCTCCCTAGAGTGTTTTATGCAGAATTTTCGCAGGTTAATATCCTAGCATCATCTGAGTGGGAGTCACAGAGAAAACTGTCCATTAAGGAGAGTTATACCTCGCCTGAACTAAATTATTTGTGATTGTTTCTAATTCCATTTAAGTGGTGCCTCGATATGAATAGTATTCACTTTCACCTCATCTCTGGATTCACTCTTTACAAACTGAAGCTGTAAGTTTGGGGATCTCATAAAGTTGAGATGGTTTACTTATTCACCACTTCTGCTTCAGATCAGTTATAACGTTTTGGCTGGGTTTTGTTTGCTTATATGCTGAGCTTGATATTCTTGAAGGCTTCTCCTACCAGTTCTTGTTTGGTTGTCCACAGCATTTACGTTGTATGTGACATGACTGTCGTCCTGTGATCCAGTCAATTCATCAAGGGGGTTAAGTGACTCTGTGTAAAACAAGTTGCTGCAGCTTGTGCTGTGTTTTAACTGAAAACTTTTGCAGTGAAAATTTGAAAAATGAGATACGGGAGTTTCCTATTAAAATGATCAATTTTACCACCATTACCCCTTTCTGAAATGTGACATGATAATTTGCATGCTTTGACTCTAATCTTTTGTACTGTAGATTGTAACCTTAAATAACATATATAATTTCTTCTGTGTGTTAGGAGGAATAGTTGCAGAGAAAATTACGTTAAGCTGCTCTCCTGTTTTTTTTATTATTGAGAGCATTCATAAACCGCTGGATCAAAAATCTTAATTCCTTAACAAAGGACAATAGAGTGGGTAACATAAACAAGATAAAAATGTTAATAGTTTGCATATGTATTATGGCAGCCTTCTGAAAAGGAGATTCCCCAAGATGTGATGCAATTTTTTTTGTGATATGCTTTAAGTTATTAAAAAAAACAAATGAAAACGTACCATTGATGGTTACAGCTGCTGTGAAAGGATACATAATATTCTGTGTCAGTATGTGGGAAATTTTGATTTACAGCAGACATAACTAACAGGGGACAATGGTTTCCGAGGCTTTAACGGCTGAAGTTCAGAGGAAGTAGTGGCATGCTTTTGAAGTATTTGGAAGATATGTTGCATAACCAACTTCCATTTTAGTGTTTGCATTTGAACTGTAAAACTAAACTTTGGCTGGGGATACAAACGCTCAACATGTCTAATGAATGGAGTCACAATACCATAGTAGCTTCCATAAAGTTTTTGTTAGCCCTTGGTTTGACTGATGCTCAACTTGTTCAAAAGACTGTTCAAAGGTGCTACCCATATTGTTTTTGCTGTGCACTGGTTTATCACATAACTACAATAATATGGGAGAGTGAATAGGTACACACCAATTTACTATTGAATCCAGTGCATATCTGTGCCATACACTAGCCTGGATTGGCTACTTATTTATGCTGTCTCAAACACTTCCCTGGAACATGACTTAATCATATTCAAACACCTCATTCTTTATTCATACATAGATTGTGTTATCAACTTACCCCAAGAGTTTCATGTACCATATTTTGTTTTCTTTTTCTAAATCTTCAAGTCTTTTGCCCCATTCTCCAGTTTTATAATAACCGTACAATGTGTTTATTTAGAATGTTGTCTTTTTTTAGGCGTAAAGGTGATAAAGGTGGCCAGTGCATTTTTAAACGTTGCAAACAGATTAACTTTAGAAGTAACAAGACTACATATTTGTAAAATTGCAAACAAAGCCAGAATGGTTGTTTGGCAATAATTATTAGTTCACATTTTGCAGTAAATTCCTGTTCTCCTGAGTGTACTAGACAAAACATTTTCAAGCATCTTCTGTGTAAGTCTTGTGGGTCAAAATTCAACCCAAATTTCACACCATTGCTCTGGGGCCAGTGTTGAACAGATTTCTGAAGAATATCCAAAAGGGCATTCCTAATAAATCTATGCTTTTCCAAAGGCAAGTAGATCCTATCCCTAAAATACTTCTCAATCAGCTTCCCTAAAACTCACTGGATTATAATTTCTTAATTTCTATCTATAAAATAGATAAAATAGACAAACAACATTGGCTATTTTCCAATCCTCTCTGGGACGACTTTGCCTATGATTGAAAGAGGATAACACAATGGTGTTTGTCAAAACCCAGCAATCTCCACTCCTGCCGAAGGGTCTCGGCCCAAAATGTCGACTGTACTATTTTCCATCGATGCTGCCTGGCCTGCTGAGTTCCTCCAGCATTTTGTGTGTGTTACTTTGGATTTCTAGCATTTGCAGATTTTCTCTTGTTTGTGATTTGAATCTCCACTTCTGGTTTTCTCAATAATATGAGATTGATCTCATCAGGCCTGGAGACTTCACCACTTTAATGTTCCTCAGGAGCCCCAACACCTTCTTCTTCTTGATGTCAACATACCCTAGAATAATCTTCCTGATCTTCATGTCCTTTTTCTTAGTAAATTTCAAAGCAGGTAATACCTTGCCTCCTTCCTCTGGCTCTAGGCATGAATACTCTTTGAATGGTCAAACCCTTTTGTTTTTAATGTATGTGAACTCCATGAATATTCATATGAAATCCAGGCCATTATTTCATAACAAACTTGACATAGGCCACAAAGAGTTTGGGTCATAAAATGATGGTAATGCCAAAGGAGGCCATTTAACCCATGAGAAGCCATGCCAGATCTCTAAAGAGCACCCCGATATGTCGCTTCACCCTTCTCTACCTCCATGGCCTAGATCAGGGGTTCCAAATCAGGGGTTTAAAATGTCACGGACCAATGCCATTAAGCAAGAAGTCTGCAGACTCTCAGTTGGGAACCATTGGCTGAGAAGATTTATTTTTCTCAATTTCCTCCCAAAATCATTGATTGTTTCAGTTTCCATCATATTTCTGGCAGCAAGTTCCAGGTCATTACCAGTCACTGTGTAAAGAAGTCCTTTCTCAGACACTCACGATATTTCTACTTTGTTTGCTGAACCAATTCAAGACAAGCTGAAATCTACAAAATATCATTGTTCAACTGGCTGCCTTGCCATATCAACAGAATGTCAATATTGGTCAGTTCCAATTAAAACACAATGTTGTTTCCATTGGACTTGCTGATTTGTGCACTGTGCTTCATTTGCATTGCAAACTAAAGGCCATCAAACAACAGTGCATTATAAATTACAGCACCTAGCTATGTGCTAAAAGGGAGCTGTTATGATTTCAATAAGTACCTCTGTCCTTCTCTTGGTCTGTTGAGTGGTACAAGATTTTCTGCTGTTTGCACAAAATGATTCATTGACCCATGATTTTAAATGCTAAATTGTAGTGAATCTACACATCGCTGGAAGCTGCTGACTGAAATGGTTAACCTCTCCTGCCATTAGGGAGCTGTCAGTGTTAACAACCCTTCTTTTCAAGATGAGCTGTGTTATGCTTATTTCATGATAAGAAACCAATGTGCATTGCAAAGCTGGGAGCACTTGATACAACAACTGATAACCGCCACAGCCCATTGTAGTGCCTGAGAACTGTTATCATATACCTCTTGATTCCTGTTTTCATCCACAGTTTGGGAATTAGTAAACCACTCAAATACATTTCATGTCAAAGTCATTTTTATCAGGAAATTGTGGCTAGGCTAACCTCACACAGTATTTCATGAGAGTACTACTTTGCGTGAGTGAACACATGTGCAGGGATAAACAGAAGTTAGTTTTTGACATGTTGTAGATTCTTAGCTTTAAGTGCAGGAATAGGTAAAGCGGTAATTAAAATATTTAAAAATTTCATCCACTTTTTTAGGTTATTTCCTCATTGTATTTATATTATACTTCCTTTGAGACATAACATGAATCTTTGCTCAGAGGAGATAAGTAACAGCTTACTCATAGACCATAATACCATAGGACATAGGAGCAGAATTAGGCCACTCGGCCCATCGAGTCTGCTTCGCCATTCCATCATGGGTGATTTGTTTTCTCTCTCAACCCCATTCTCCTGCTTTCTCCCTGTAACCTTCAAGGCCCTGACTAATCAAGAACCTATCAAACTCCGCTTTACATATATTCAATGACTTGGCCTTCACAGCCATCTGTGGTATTGTATTCCACAGATTCACCAACCTCTGGCTAAAGAAATTCCTCCTCATCTAAATGGACATCCCTCTATTCTGAGGCTGTGCCTTCTGGTCCCACACTCACCCAGTACAGAAAACATCATATCTACATCCACTCTATCCAGGCCTTTCAATATTCAGTAGGTTTCAATGAGATCCCGCCTTTATTTTTCTAAACTCCAGCGAATACACACCCAGAGTCATCAAATGCTCCTCGTATGTTAACCCCTTCATTTCTGGGATTAGTCACGTGAACCTCCTCTGGACTCTCTCCAATGCCAGCACATCTTCTCTTGGATATGGGGCACAAAACTGTTCTCAATACCAAGTGCAGTTTGACCAACGCCTAATAAAGCCTCAGCATCACATCCTTGCTCTTATGTTCTCATTCTCTTGAATTGAATGATAATGTTAGATTTGGCTTCCTTACCACCGACTCAACCAGCAAGTTAATCTTTAGTGAATCCTGCACAAGGACGCCCAAGTCCCTTTGAACATCTGATTTTTAATTTTCTCCCCCTTCAGGAAATAGTCCATGCCTTTATTGCTTCTACCAAAGTGCGTGACCATACAATTCCCCACAAAGCCATCATTCCATCATTCAAATCATTGACACATTAAGTGTATAGAAGCAGTCTCAATACCAACCCCTGCAGAACACCGTGAGTCACTGGCAACCAACCAGAATAAGCCCACTTTATTCCCACTCTTTACCTCCTGCCAGTCAGCCTTCTAAAAATCAAAGTAAACAACGTCCACTAACTCTCCTTTTTCTATCCTGTCTGTTACTTCCTCAAAGAGTTCCAACAGATTTGTCAGGCAAGATTCCTCCTTTAGGAAACCTTGCTGGCTTTGGCCTACCTTATCATGCACCTTCAAGTATCCTGAAACCTCATCCTTAGTAATGGACTCCAAATTCTTCCCAACCACTGAAGTCATACTTTCTTTTGCTTCCCTCCATTCTTAAAAAGTGGAGTGATATTTGCAATTTTTCTGTCCTTGAATCTACTGATTCTTGAATGATCATTACTAATGCTTCCACAATCTCTTCAGCTGCTTCTTTCAGAACCCTGGGGTGTAGCTCATCTGGTCCCGGTGACTTATCCACCCTCAGACCTTTCAGCTTCCCAAGGATCTTCTCCTTAGTAATAGCAATAACTCTCACTTCTGCCCCCAGACACTCTCAAATTTCTGGCATACTGCTAGTGTCTTCCATAGTGAAGATATACATAAAGTACTGATTAAGTTTGCCTGTATTTCTTTATCTCACATTACTAGCTCTCCAGTGTCATTTTACAGCAGTACAATATCCATTCTCACCTCTCTTTTACTCTTCATAAGTCCAAAAATACTCTTGGTATCCCCTTTTATATTATTGGCTAGCTTCATTTTCCATATTTTCTCTCCTTCTGTTTTTTTTTAGTTACCTTTCTACGGTTTTTAAAAGCTTTCCCATCTAATTTCCCACCAATATTTGCAATATTATATGCCTTTTCTTTTGCTTTTTTCTATCTTTGACTTCTTTGTCAAGCACAGTTGTGTCATCCTTCCTTTAGAATACTTTGTCATTTTTGGGATGTATCTATCCTGCTCCCTCCAAGTTGCCCTAGAAACTCCAGCCACTGCTGTTCTGCCATCATCTTTGATAGCATCCCCTTGCAATAGGCTTATGTTATTACTAAAAAATACCCAACCAATATAAAATGGAGAAGGATTTCTGCTTCCCACAACCATCTCAGTCCTTTTCCAACTTCCTCCCTGCCACTTCACCTGCGTTTGACACTCACTCAGCAAATTCCTAACACATCGATTGGGATATTAGCACTCATTACATGGAAACATAACTTAGCATCTTTTGGCTTGAATTTCGTTTTTGTATTTTGTTCATGCTTATGATTATTGTAGAAGGTTTTGAGTCATGCTGGCAGAATAAGAGCTGACAAGAGAAATCTCAGTCTTCTCCAAGAAGGTGGGAGCATACACAATTGTGTCAACCCCTAAAATCTCAATTGCATAGAATCACATCGTAGATATTTATAGCACAGAAAGAGGACACATGTTGATGGCCTCCTCAAAACACTCACAGCACAAGTTAGATTTCAGGTTCGGATTAATCGGAATCTGAATGGCCTGCCCAAAACATGCAGCAGAGGTCTGGGTGCATGTTGCTTTATACTTTCTTGCAGAGAGAGCGGGTCATAGAAAGGAAAAGAAAATAGTTGGAGGAATGGTACTCTTTAATGAAAAATTAAATTTCAGTGATTCTGGCTGCAACATTTTCCAACCAGAACCAAATGGATACTGGTGCATAAGTGTGACTAGAATGGTAGGCTAAATTACTTTCAGCACCAAATTACCAGGCAGATATGTATTTTCAGAGATATCCTTGTTTTATTGTGATCCAGAAAAAGACGACAGCAATTACAAAGAATCAACAAATGCTTATTGCTTTGTCAACCTAGATCAGCCTGATATCCTGTTAGTACTTTGTTGTCCTACATGAAAGCAGCCTAAGTACTTGTTGAGTGCCAATAACGAATTCTGCAAACATGAAAGGAAAGGAACCATACCAGAGTTTAAGAAAATGCTGTGCAAGATAAAACCACAGTAGCTGTCATTTATTTAAGACCTTGTTTTGTCGCTGGGTGCTATTTTTTATTTGAGTTGCTATAAGTATTTTTGAGAACTCTCCCAGCACTTTGAGGGTTAATCATAAACAGTTCACTGAGTGAACTGGGGTGACAGGACAGTGGGTGACTCTTACCAGTTAATAACATTATGGTTTAAAAGCAAGACATTCATCATTATGAAGTTTGTTTATCCAGTAGTAATGTTGGATAGTACCAGGCATAAGTTAATTTGATGAATTGTAGTTGTCAAGGTAGGCTGGTAGAGCAACTATCTGAGCCTAAAAGTAGCTTTCCTCAATCCAGGCGATGTAAGTCATGGCTATTTTTTCAAGAGCTGTGACAGGAAAGGTATTAAAACTGTAGGTTTTACCGTTGGCTTTCTCCACCCGAGCGCTTTATGTGACAAGGGTAACTTTTTATCTTATAGGAAATTATTAACCTTCTGAATCTAAATGCTGTCTCAACATTCAGTTCCTGAAGAGGATGCAATTAAAGATACGAGACTGGGAATTCCTGTTCACACTCAAATCAGGAGCAAACGTTGCGATACGAGCTTTTCCATTCACTGCACTCCCTTAGTCGTTCGCCCTCCAATGTTTAGAATTAGCATATTTTATCTATTCATTGTGAATTCTTGATCATCTAACGAACTGCGTAATTGAGTGCTTACATGTGGGTAATAGCTGAAACTCATTTAAAGGGCTTCACCAGCCACTTAAACAGCCGCAAAATCACCTGGAACACAAGGGAAGCTTTTGGAGCTGCAGAATGTTTGGGCAGCAGAGGCTTCTGCACACAGTTAACGGATGCTGAGGTAAAACATGCAGCAGGAAATGAGAGAAGGGGGAACTGGGGTGGGGGGGATCTATGTTCTTTGTCCTTCAAGGGGTGTCTCCACAGAAATAATTGGTTGAACAATCTTGGCAGTAAATTCACGGATAAAATAAACAGTACTTCAAACATTTGAAGGAACTGCCTCAAAAGGAGATGGTAACCTGCAAGGTACAATAAGGTGGAGGGCGGTTAATGGAGGCTGCCAGGACAAGCCAGAGAATTACAGGCTGGTGAGACTGACATCAGTGGTGGGAGAAGTTGCTGAAAATTACTGGAGGAGATTCTGAGGGACAGGATCTACCTTCATTTGGAAGGGCAGGGACTGATTAGGGATAGTCAATATAACTTTGCGCATTGAAAATCGTGTCTCTTGGAATTTAACTTTTTGAAGAGTAGACCAAGAGGATTGATGAGGGCAAGACAATAGAAGTTGTCTACATGGACTTCATCAAGGCCTTTGAGAAGATCAGTCATGGCCCAGAAGGTGAGATCACATGGGATCCACAGTGAGTTAGCTAATAGGATTGGTTGAAGGAATCAGAGGGTGGTAGTAGAGGGCTACCAGAGAGGAATCCTGTCAGCAGTGTTTTGGTGCTGGGACCCCTGTTTGTCGTATACATTAATGATTTGGATGAAACTGTAGGTGGCATGATTAATAATTTTGTGGATGTCTCTAAAATTGGTGGTACACTGGACAGTGAAGAAGCTGTCTCAGGTTATAACAGGATCTAGATCAAGGGTTCCCAACTTGTTTTATGCATGGACCAAAGGGTCTATGGACCCCAGGTTGGGAACCCCTGTTCTAGATCAACAGGCTAGAGCTGGAGACATCCGCAACATCCACCAACTTGCCATCTCTGCTGCACAAGACAACTCACAGGCTCTAATCTAAAAGAGTAGAAACAACGAAGAAAGCAAAAGGCAGAGCCAGCTCATGGCTTTTCTTGGCTTGTGGATTTCCTCCGAGTGTTATGTGTCATTGCTGTGAAGGTGCTGCATATTATTTTGGATCCAAATGATGGTTACTGTTTGACAAATACCTTCTAATTGTTGGGCTACCTCCTTGCAGTCAAGATCATGCTGTCACTCAGAATGCCACAGAAGAAACTGATGACTTTTCCAATGAAAATTCTGCTTGGGTTGCTCTATAAAACGATTGTACTATGCTCCAGAGCAACTCTTGAGCCATAATACACCTCCTCCTCAGGCTTTAAGCATTTCAAGCTATCAACTTATGTAGACAGTCCCAAGATTGGGCCTCCCTGTTGAGGTACTATTTAACGTAACTATATGGTGAATGGTGACTGGATGCTGTAATCAAGTTACAGAGCAGAGTTTGCCTGTTTCTTGTCCTGGGTAAAACAGGTGCTAATTAATCATAACAGATCTTGCCAGTTTACCAATGCTACTGAGCTCATAGCCAAATCTCTGGTGGTACATGGAATCTGTCTCTGTACTTTCTCTAATTTACTCTCCAAGATGGTAGAGGAGAGCTTATAGTTTAAACTAACAAGGCACCTCATTCATATTAGAACTTACGTTGTGCAAGGTAACATTTCTTATCTAAGTTTTTTTCTCTACAGCCAGTGCAATGAAGTATGCAGCAGTTCACAACACTGTAGGGCATGTGGCGCGCGCACGCGCACGCACACACACACACACACACACACACACACACACACACACACACACACACACACACACACACACACACACACACACACACACACACACACACACACACACACACACACACACACACACACACACACACACAAATGCTGGAGGAACTCAGCAGGCCAGGCAGCATCTATGAATAAGAGAAGTCGATGTTTCGGGCTGAAAACCTTCGGCAGGACTGGAGAGAAAAGCTGAGGAGTAAATTTAAAGTTGGGGGGAGGGGAGAGAGAAACGCCAGGCGATAAGTGAAACTTGGAGGGGGTGGGATGAAGCAAAGAGTAGGAAGTTGATTAGTGGAAGAGACAGAAGGCCATGGAAGAAAGAAGAAAGGTGGGGGTGGGAGGAGCACCAGAGGGAGGCTGATGAGCAGACAAGGAGATAGGCGAAAGAAGAAAAAGTGGATGGGACATGGTGAAGGAGAGGTATAAACATGGTATAAAAATCAATACATGTTCCTCCTTTAAAAAGAAAAAAAGAAAAAAAAAATCACATGCCAAGTTCCTGTCCAGTCTTGGTGCCCTCAACTTTAGCAAACAGTCTTCCAATTTCCAGATGTGGTGTAACATGATTTCCTTCAAAATCAAACATTGTTCACTATTTCATCTTTAAGTGATCTAAGATGTGTTGGGTTACCATCACCTTCTTCCACACCTGACGCCAGTCTAATATGACCTAGTAGCAGCAGCACTTGCCAAGGTATGCCTTTCTTCTTCAGGAAATGATTATTTGTCAGCCCATGCTTCATCTTCTTCCACCTTCCCCACTCTGTGCAAAGCAATTTGTAGTCATGCAGCTGAAGTAATTTCTTGCACAGAGTGGGAAGTGGGGAACTGATAACTGCCTTATCAGTTCAATCTGCTGGACTGTATAGTTAAAACAACTTTCTGGTGCACTGTATCATAGCTTTCTTAATTACTTCAGAAAATATCTGCCAGCAAGATTCAATGCTGCCTTCTTACTCATCAGCAACACCTGGCATTAATGTTGGTGGCTTCCTTCATATTATACTTTGCGCCAGAAACATTTGAAATGTTATTGGTTTCCATTGCATCTACATCTCAGTAGTGATACATCTATTGACTTTGCTTGGTAGTGACAGTTGGAGCTCTGAATCTGACACAGCTTCTATCCATGCATGGTTCATTATGTCCATTCTATGACTTACGATGTCCTTTTCAATGTGCAGAGTGCAGAGGTGATTTTGCAGGCCACATTTGTCCTGTCACAGGCACACAGGTTGCTGCCCTCCTCACATGTAACACCCTGGTCACTCTGACTGTAACTTCCTTGCTTTGTCTTTTGTCTCTTGTTTCAACACTTGAATATCCTCCAGTTTACTCTAACCGTTCCAGGCAGGCTTGAAATAGATCTTTAACTTTGGACGTCTGTGTGGACTTTTCCAGAGTCAAGACTGTTACACACTGCTGCTATTCCCTCAGGTGAAACTCCAGTATTTCAGGTGTAGGTCAATTTTTGATAAGCCAGTTCTTCAAAAGTGCAGTTATCTGCCAACAATCTTAACTCTGTAAAGGAACTATCTAAGGATTCTCTAAGCTCTTGATTGTGTACAAAGAATCAGAGATGCTCAAATGTTTCATTTCTAAATTCTTGTAATATATCTCATGCATTCTCCAGGGTCTCATATGAGAGTTTTATGGAATAGTACAAGATTCTCCCCTTGTGACCAATAAGATACAATAATGTCTTTACTTTTGTCAGGTCTGGTTTATCCACCATTGTCGGCTCAATACTGCCTGTAACTGTTTCTTGCATTGTCTTCATACTTTAAACAGGTTACTTGCCTGGAAATTGAGAGGTTCCTCAACTGTAGATAAAATATAGAATACTACAGCACAATACCAACCATTCAGCCCATGATGCGCAGAACTTTAAACCTACTCCATGATCAATCTAACCCTTTCCTTCCACATCTCTGTGTTTCTGTAGTATCTCAGTTTAGTCACACAGCTTTCTGATTTCAGGCACATATTTATGCATAATCTGAGGTGGGAGGCATCACACCTACAATTCAGTCATTAAAGTTCAAGCACAGAATGTTAAACATTTTAGTTTCTTCAGCAAGGACTTCTGACACCATGTCCTTGGTATCTTCTTTCATTCATTCTTATCAGGCACTGGGGCATAGCCAGTGATTTAAACCAATGAGCAAGGATCCTTATTTATAAAATAATTCACATTATGCAAACCAGTATTTCTTACAACAGGTTTTACAGAGGAGAACAACCTTTGGTCTCTTTTACACTGACTCAACACTGGAGAGCAGTTAGTCACATGCCAAAATTCTTATAGTGGTACCAACCAAAATTATATATATTTCAGAACATAATTATTTTACCAGGCTATTGCATTGTACTATATGTAATTGTGCTTCTGTTTCATGTGAAAATTGAGTATAATTTATGTGTTTTTCTTGTGAATGCTGCTTATATGATGCTATGTGCCTATGATGTTGCTGCAAAATGTTTTTCACTCCACCTGTGCAAGCGTGGACTTGCACATATGACAATAAACTCGACTTCGACTAAGTGCAATTAGTGCTTAGTGGGAAGGGAACTTAATATGTTGATGCGACTAAACAAGGAATCATAGAATTGAAGTTGCACAGGTGGAGGACATTGGCCAAACAAGCCACATTAGATGTCTATCAGGCAATGCAGGTATTTCCATTCCCATACATTTTCCTTGAAGCCCTGCAAATTATTCTTCAAGTGTCTGCTTTCAAATGGCTAAATGGCTACACCGCTGATGTCCATTCTGCTACTCTGGAAGGGGTAAGGGCCTGAAATTTGTGGTCACGATGACTTTGAGAGGAAGACAGATCTTTTGGAAGTGGGGTCCTCTTTCAGGGTCATGTTAAACTTAGTCAGCCATGTCAAACTGTCCACTTTTCCAGTATGCCCAGCACCAGACTCCCAAAATAGACACTTGAGTTCATTCACTGGGAGTCCACTTCCACTTATTTGCCCTATCAAGCACTTTTTTGCTTCACTTGCGGGTCATGGGCCACAGTAGCCTCCTCAGAACCCACTGACCTGGGATGTAAATAAGTAGTCACTGGTTCTGAGGGACTGCCTGAGAAGAAGTAGAGGAAGCTATAACCCTCAAGCTGACTTCCTGCTAAACCTATAAGGGAGGACTACTCATATAGTACTGCACTGTATCTGGGGCTAGAGATACAGGGAGTGCCATATCAGGACATGTGAGGGCACTAGTACTGTATAAAACTTTAGGAATCCCTTATCACTTTCTCATTTGTTTGCTTCCATGAGCTTAAGCAAAAGGCTGCATTGAAATTGATCTCCATAGTTTATCATTTCAGCACCAAAAAGTGAATGAATGGAGTTGGAATTAATGTTTCAATTCCTGACGTGTAAACTTGGGTCCTTATCTCTCAATCGAGCATTTGCCATTGATGACACCCGTCTCCATCTTCTAAAGTCATTGGAATTCATCAAATTTTCTGTATCCATTACATCTGCTATGCAAGGAACTGGCCAATACAGCTTCACCAGAGCCCTGTTGGTCGGTTACCCATTTCCACCTCTCACGACTGGGACGTAGGTTGGACTTTAAGAGGCACGTGTAAACTTAGTTGGTGTTTAAAGCCCAACATTTGTATTGCTTGCATTCAATATGAAAACAGGAAAATCATGGGCTTTCCCTTAATAAATATTCTGCAACTGATTTGCATTTCTGATGAGAGTGTAACACATTCGCATGAGAGTGTATATACTTGCTGGAGAAGCAAAAAAAATTCAAGAAAAGAGTTCAGTGGGTGGGTAGGAAGGCATCAAATTGAAAAGCATTCTGACACTTGCACCATGCTATCAACAGGAATTCCAGAGAGTAGTTACAGCCTTCACTGTAATACATGAGGCATTCAGCAATAGCATTGATATAGACTGACCCTTTGTTTTTGGATATTGTTTAATAATATGGTTCCCAGGAAGATGATAAGAATACCAAATTAAAAATCATAATCTATTCTTACATAGGATAATTTCCCCCTCAAATTGCAGGGTGAAAACTATATTCCCCAAAATGGAAGCAAAATATTGTTGGAAAAGAGTAGAGTCAAATTTTCGGGCAGTGTCTTGGCTGAATTGTCAGCTGTACTCTTCTCCATAGACGCTGCCTGACCTGCTGAGTTCCTCCAGCATTTTGTGTGTGTTGCTTGGATTTAGAGCATCTGCAGATCTTCTCTTGTTTGCAAAATATCGTTGTCAGATTGCAAGAAGCCATTAAATAAGGTGTGATGGTAGCATTTCTTTTGTGTCATTTTCCCACAGCAATCTGATTAAACTTTGGAATTTACCACAGGGAAATTACTGAATGGCACTTGGGGAGGAAGATGTGAGTAAGTAAAAGGACAGAATGTAAAGAATGCCACAGTTGCTCAAATAATCCAGATAGATCACCTATGACTTTAGTGGGCTACCTAAATAAATATCTTTTACTGAAATTGCAGCTTTCATACTATCTGTTCTAGGAATAGCACCCAGCCAAAAACTCGGTAGTGTTTGATAATGATGCTATAGACAAAATCTGAGGTGTTTTCACTATTGTTCCTTACTGCTGACTGCTACTGAAATGCTTACTCCCTTGGCCCACTGTTGAACCTGGTTAAGGGGTAGACTCACCAGATAAAAAAACTAGATTGTTGAGTTTCGTTTGGTTCATAATGAAGCAATGAAAAATATGTTTTACCCAGGTATCCACTCCAGACATTAAATTGGCATTCCCAGCATATGTTACCCTTATACGTCTGACAAGACTAACACAGCAAAATGTCTCATTCTGTATTAGACTTTGGGACATATGGGTAAAATTAGACCAAGTCAATCCAAGTTAACTACTGTTGAGTATTTGCAGGAAACTAGGCCTTGTAGTTCTTCGTGGTGAAGACCAGATTGGAACCCGGTATCTGTAAGTCCCATGATATATTTCAATCTTTACAGCCCATTGTTACCCAATTATACAGACTCATCATATTCTTATCTCCATCCCTGACCCTTCAACTCCTCAATGATCCACTAAACTCCCATTCCCAGTTACTGATGGACCCAACCCCAATGCTCTTGTCCTGCCCAATTGTTTTCCCAGGGCTTCCAGTGGAGGCCCCAGTCTCACCCATACTCCTCTTTAACTCCATCAAGTTACTTCAGGCAGGCCTCCTATACCAGCTTCTCTCATCCCACCCTCAGCCTCAGGGACTCTATTTTTATCCAATGCCCATTCATTTGTTGGTGTTATTTGGCAGGAATAACAGAAAATATCTTTGGCAACCATTCCTGTGGGTCAGATGAATTTTAGGGAACGGCCATCTCCAAAACACATCAGTTAACGTGATAGCTCACAGATTTAAGTGCAGATCGCTCTGCCTCGGCCTGTTGTGAGGCAAAGACTCTTGTAGATTTGAATTAATATGTATATATAAGGTTTTCCAAATAAGTAGTTGTGCATTGCATTAACAAAAAAAAAATTGGTATTAGTGTTGCTTCCAGACCAAATGACTTGGGCAAGTAATTTGATGAATGTTGCTGATCGTTACAGGATACCTGTGAGCTATATTTCTTTATAAGTTCCAATTACTTTCCACTTCATTGAAGAATTTATTTTTATTAATTAGATAGATGTAATAGTAATGCGCTGTTTCAGCCCACCTGATAATGAAGAGATTTTCCACTGCTTCCGACACCAGCTGGCTATTAAGTTGACAAGTCCTCAGCTTCTCAGCGTCGTTTAAAATTGGAATTTGTATTGGCATCTCAGAAAACAGAGAACAGCTGACTCTAGGAACAGCTATTACATTAGTTTGGGTTTTCTAAGCTGGGCAATCCAGCATTTTAAGATCTGTAATACTGATTAAAACTGAAGTACTAGGGAAACTGATTGTGAAGGTTGTGTTGTTCGATGGAAATTGCATGATTTGTCATAAATGGAGTCTGATGTATAAAGAAATACGAGGGCCTGAAAACGATATGGTCTTTAGAAATGAAAGGATGCTTATTGAGTAACTTGCATTATAATGATTCCTTTTTAAAAAAATGAAACAGACACAAAGGAACGCCATTAACTTTCATTCTGGTGTCTTTCATGCTGTTTACAAAATTGATTAGGCAATGAGTGCTGACAGCATCATAGAGTTCTGAAACTGGATGTGTGACAGAGTTAAACTAACATGTACAATTGAAATTGAAGCCGTTCCAATTTGTTTTCCTAGCAATTCTCTCCCCAGTCATACCATCCATACACAATACTCAGTGTAAATGCAAGCAATGATATAAAATAGCAGTCATTAATGGTAATTTTTCAGAACCAGATTTTTCAAAGGGTGTCTCTAGTGTTAAAGCTGGACTAGAGTATCCAGTATTGAATGCAGTGACAATTGCTGCTAATTCAATTAAAGGAGCCTGTATGAAACAGTGGCTGGGACCTGGCTGGTGGGAGAACGCCTTTCTTAAATGACATGCAGTTGTACAGCTAATCCTCTCTCTAATAGATGGAGCAGGGAATTGCTATGCTCTGTAATTGTTGAACGGTATCGGAAAAATAAAACTGTAAACTCAGTCAGGAGTCAGAGGTTTGAAAAGTTTATTGCTCAAGGTCACCTCCATAAATCATGATTAGGAGGCAGGCATTCCCTTTTGCCCAGGCTCTCAACGCATTCAGGTGTGGCTCCGCAAGGCAGCTTGTGATTAAGGTGAGCAGCTAAAGGAGGTTAACCCTCAGAGGCCTGAAGCAGCATTTTCACAGGTTTTTAAATTCCTGCCTTCCAAAGGGAGTGAGGTTCCTCCCTACAGATTTATTGTTTCCTAATGCAGTTTGAAAATAGCCTAATGCAGGTCTCTGAGCTGCAAGGCAAGTGTGGGAGGGTTGGTTTTGCACATCTTTAAGCATTCTCCAAAGGGTGTAAGTATTACATCAACATTAGGGGAAGATGGATGAAAGAGTGAACTAAATATGTTTTTTTAAAAACTCCTGTGATTGGGTGAGAATGGGGAAGTGGGCTCGGGAGAAGGGGTGGGGTTGGGAGTGGGAGATAAGAAAAAATACCGTTGAGATGCTTTTACAAAAGGTTAGAAGTAGTAAATGAGCTATTCAGTTTACAGCTGGAAAACTGTACTTCCTAGTTAGCACCCAGTTCAATTTGCTAAGCTGGCCTCTTAGTACTGGGTGAGGAGAGAAAGCATTTACAGTTCTCTGCAGTCAAAATATGTTGATAACTATTTTAAAATTTACATTTCTTGAATTTGCTGCATACTTTTTCTCTTTCAACATTTTGTACTTTCTCATATCTTTCTGACAGCTTCAGATAGAATTTCCAGTTGTCAAATTTTGACTATTTGCAAAGTTTCAAATGATTGATTGTTCCACAGGTCAAAGTCCTTTTTAAGATAGGTCGTTTTACCAAAACTTTGTCAGTGGGAAGTTCGAGCTTTACATATAGTAATCCAGATAACACATTTCTACCTTTCCTTCAAGACAACAAGAGATTCTCAGATGCTGGAAATCTAGAGCAACACACACAAAGTGCTGGAGGAACTCAGCAGGTCAGGCAGCATCTTTGGAAATGTACAAATAGTTGATATTTTGGGCCAAGACCTTTTATCGGGATTGGAAAAGAAGGGGAAAGATACTAGAATAAGAAGGTGGGGGAGGAGAAGGAGGACAAGCTGGAAAATGATAGCTGAAGCCAAGTGGATGGTGGGGGGGGAGGAAGATGAAGTATGAAGCTGGGAGGTGATTGGTGGAAAATGCAAAAAGCTGGAGAAGAAGGAATCTGATAAGAGAGGAGAGTGGACCATGGAAGAAAGGGGAGGAGGAGGGGCATCTGGAGGAGGTGATAGGCACATGAGGAGAAGAGGCAGGAGGCCAGAGTGGAGAACAGAAAATTAGGAGTTAGAGAAATCGATGTTCTTGCCATCCGGTTGGAGTCCACCTAGACGCAATATGTGGTGTTGTCCCTCCAACCTGAGAGTGGCCTCATCCACGAAGAGGAGGCCATTTATGGACATGTCAGGAATGGGGACTGGGTTTAAAATGATCGGCCACTGACAAATTCAGCTTTTTACAGATGATAAATTACCTGGACAAAGGCACCTTAAATGTAGTTTAAATCCATACTCCTCACTCCTTATCTTCTGATCACATCTGGGAGATTGCAAATGAATGTAAACACTTCAGCTGTTTAAAGTGTGATGGAGGAATAATAGTGTACACGCTTCCATTAGGAGTCATTTGATAAGGACTGGTAGTTAGAGCCTTAGTTACTTTCTGGATATGCCCAGGTTCAGAGAATTTGAAGGATGATTTATTCAGTGTGGTCAGTGTTTACTTAAGGTAAGTTATATCTGTTTTCTCTTGCTTGATATCAAGGGCCCAAATTTTAGAAGGAGTGAAGCTTACTCAGTGAACCATTTGCCTTACTCTAAACTAATCTTGTAACTTCAACAAGATTTTTAAAAATTTTGGCTGAATGGTAAAGGGAAAGTGAGCCTTGAATCAAGCTCAAAGACCTTCACTAACTCATTCAGTATGAGGAAAATGCAACAGGCGACTTACTGCCAAGGATCTGAGAAACCACTCAAACCATGAAAGGGGTAGACAGAGTTTGTAGGAAATCCACTTAGACTGGGAACTTGCTGAGATCCAGTTCCATGTTAAATTCCAAATTCTGCCTGAATCCAATCCCTCACTTAAGTAGATTCAAGTTGGTTCAAAAGGGGAAAAACATCTGAAAGATGGCCAAGCGGAAATGAAACAAATTCTTGGCCTAGCATAGCCTATATTTGGTATACATTGGGGTATAACATGATGAAAACAATGTAGAAACGTTTTAACTGGCACTGAAATTCTCATTTTTGAATGGACTTTGATTAAAGCTGCAAACATAGCAATTTTAACACAATCTTTAATGTGTTGAATTAGGTTCATCTAACTATGTTCATGTTATTCCACCTTACCACCACTGAATACTCTGTCTACCTTCAAACTATGGCTTGTTCAGGTCAGGAGTCAACCATTTACAATGTAGTTTAAGGGGAATGCTTAGCAGCAGTCAGAGAAAGCTGGAAGCAGGTATGGCGCTCACATTTCCATCATTCCTTTGGGAGCTTTGAGCTTTAAATGCTTCCTTAACTCTAACTCCTTGCTGCAGGGCATGCTCGTTAAATTTCCCTGATGCTGAAATCTGCTGCTGAATTTAACTCCCAATGTTTCCAGCCTTTCCCTTTAAGTGGTTGTTACAGGGCCACTATGAGCAGATGTTTGGCCATTTTTCCTGCTGCCCAAATACTGAGCTTTCCTGTGATGGTGGAATTAGTGCTAGCAGTTTATGGCAAGGCCATTGTGTGGAGGGAGTGGTCACCTCACACATCCAGTGTGAAACTCAATCAAAATAGATTCCTATAGTTCTTTGGGAATTTCAATTACAGTTAATTCTAATGAAAGGTCATGTGCTGTTTCTTTCCCAACTGATAGCGTTTGCCAACTTGGCATGTCCAACATATTCTATTTTTACTTTGGATTTTCAGTATCTGCACTTTTTTGGCTTTTTATTTAAACTTCTTGTCTTGTTTCTGCCCTGAATGTCCATTTGGTTTCTCTAAAGAGAAATGTTTCTTAAAATCTACTTACATAAAGATGCTACTTCAAGTAGATTTCTCATTTATTATGAAAATCACTGGGGGTTCTCAGTTTCCAGAGTGAGATTACCATTCATAGAAGACCTGGCAGAGAGAAAATTGTATTATAGAATGCATATGGAGAGTTGTGTCAGCTGCAAAGGAAAGACAGTGCCAGGACCACTGCTTTTTTATATAGATACAAGAGACCGCAGATACTAGAATCTGGAACAATAAACAATCAGCTGGATTAACTCGTCAGGTCAAGCAGCATCTGACGGGGGAAAAGAATTGTAAATCTTCAGGATGAAACCCTGCATCAAGTCTATTGTAGGATTGTTTGTTGCCCGCTGCCTTTTTTTGAGGCGTATTAATGACTTGGATATGTTTGGGCAGGATAAAATTTCAAGCCATATTTTT
The DNA here is from genome assembly GCF_030144855.1 of Hypanus sabinus. Taxonomy (NCBI): domain Eukaryota; kingdom Metazoa; phylum Chordata; class Chondrichthyes; order Myliobatiformes; family Dasyatidae; genus Hypanus; species Hypanus sabinus. The sequence goes on along the minus strand of NC_082716.1, from coordinate 37,657,191 downwards.
GATCCAGCGAAAATTGTACCAGGGGTAATAAATTATAAGAGGTCTTGGGCAAACCGAAAGAGCAGACAAGAGGCAGATGAAATTAAATGCAGAGAAGTGTGGTAAAAAACATTCCATATAGCATAAATAATTCATTACTGAAGGAGGTATAAAGAACCTGTGATAGTGTCCATAAATCTTTGAAAATGCCAAGACATGTTGAGAGAGCAGTTGGTAAATCAAATGGGATCTTGGCTTCATAAATAGGGGTAAAATTAAAGAACTTATGTTGAACATCTATAAAACATTGGTTAGCCACACTTGGAGTATTGAGACCAACTCACTTTATGTAAGATGTGAAAATCTTAAACAGGGTGCAGAAAAGATTAATTGCAATGATTGCAAAAGTAAAGGGTTTCAGCTCTCACGTTAGACTGGAGATGGTGGATGCATTTCTAAAATAAAGAAGGTCGAGGGAAGGTTTAATAGAAGTGTACAACGCCATGATTGATCTGAATATGTCACACATAGAGAGATTATTCACTTTAGCAGAAGACTAGCGGAATCATACACAAAAGTGTTGGGTAGACGATGGAAAGGGAAAGTGAGGTAAAATACATCTATACAAAGGGTGGTTCTGATCTGGAGCTCCCTGCTTGTAATGGTGCTGCAGTGTCAATCAAAGCCATCAGAAGGGAATTTATAATGTACTTGAGGCAAAGTAAATTAAAATGGCAGAGATTCAATGGGCCAGATGCCCTCTTCTGTGATTCCGTGGTTTTAGGAATCTATTCAGATGTAACACTTGTACTGGGAATATAACTAAATATATGGACTGCTTGGAGTCAATCTCAGAAGTAATTGTAATAAATGGTTTTTATTACTGTCCTGATTATTGCAAATATTTGGCAGCAAGCAATTAACTTTAAATGTTTTGCATTTAGTCATACAGTGTATTGCTTTGCTGCTTACTTTTTTGTGATTCCGAATTTCGAGGCAAAGTTCCTCAATCACCTCTCTAATAGGATAATAGGATAAGGATAGGAAACTAAAGTTTCAAAATGGATTCATCAGATTCCTGTTTGGAGTCTGGTCTTTCCCACTAAGTTACACTTACAGAATTTCTTTTACAATGCTCTGTAAATGAAGGATTCTCCTTATTTCACCTCCCCCCCCCCCCCCCACTCCAGTTCATACAAGTCATGAGTACAGCTGGTAATTTGCATTCTTTAGCCACATACCTCACACATCACTGGTATTATTTATTTTGTCTTGTTTAGATGCAAGACTAAATACATGTCAGTAGAAAGAGAATAAGCAAACCTTATTGAATATATTCCTTATAAGCTGATATTGCATTCCTTATCTAGGTTATGAATCCTTAATGGATTTGAAGGTTTCAAACAGTTCTAACAGTACGCTGTTAAACTGTACAAAGAACTTAGGAATTTTTTTTATTAAACAAAATATATTTTATTCAAAAATAAAATTATATACAATGACCATTCAAAGACTTTCAATTCTTTACAGTTGGTACCATTACTGTCTTTACATTTTCAAAGTTCAAAAGTTTTGCCACCCACATGGCACTTTGTTCTTTCATATTTACATTCAGGGGGTATACCCGCAACCCCCTACCCCCTCAACTCCCACAGGAGAAGAACCCTGGACTGTGGTCCTTCCCCACCGGGCCCTTGCGGTGCAGTTTGAGTGCATCCCTCAGCACGTACTCCTGCAGCCGAGAATGTGCCAGTTGGCAGCAATTCCCCCACATGGACATCTTCGTGTGCTGGTAGACCATCAAGTTTCGGGCCGACCAGAGAGCGTCTTTGACCGAGTTGATGATCTGCCAGCAGCACCGGATGTCGGTCTTGGTGTGCGTCCCCGGGAACAGTCCGTAGATCAGAGAGTCCTCTGTTACGCAGCTGCTGGGGATGAACCCCGACACTGCCCCCTCCACACCTTCTTCGCAAACCCGCAGTGTGCAAAGAGCCCAGACTCCTCCTCACTGCAGTCGTACCACACGTGGGCAGAGGTGTGTGGGGACGACGACCCGGGCGTACAGGAGGGATCGGACTGGGAGGGCCCCTCTCACCGCCAGCCAGGCGAGGTCTGGCGTTGAGGCATTCTGCCAGATGAACTGGACAGTCTGCTCAGGGAGCCACCCCACTATGTCCATCACATCCTTCTCCTGCAGGACGTTACGTGCTGACCACTGCCTGATGGCCCTGTGGTCAAAGGCGTTGACCTGAAAGAACTTCTCTACGAAGGACAGGTATGGCGGCAATGACCAGCTGACGGGGTGTTGCGCGGGAAAGGGGTCAGACCCATCCTTCGTAGCCAGGGCAACAGGTAGAACCTGGGCACGTAGTGGTACTTGCTGCCCACATACCTGGGATCCACACACGAAGCTGGCCATCAGGGTGAGGGCGACATTGGGAACGTTTTTGCCCCTGCTGTCCAGGGACTTGTGCATGGTGGTCCGTCTGACCCGCTCCATCTTGGATCCCCAGACGAATCTGAAGACGGCTCGGGTAATTTCCGAGCTGAAGGAGCGGGGGACTGCCCACACCTGCGCCAAGTACAGCAGCCCTGAGAGCACCTCACACCTGATGACCAGGTTCTTGCCCGCTATCGATAGGGAGCGCCCTCCCCTCAGCCCCAGTTTCTGTTTCACCTTGGCAGCCCGCTTCCGTTGCACGCCTCGGCCCCTTCAAACCAGATCCCCAACACCTCCAGGTGATCGGCCCTGATGGTGAAGGGGACGCTGGATAGGTCGGGCCAGTTGCCAAAGAGCATAGCTTCGCTCTTCGTGCGGTTGACCCTGGCCCCCGACGCCTGCTCGAACTGTTCGCAGATGCCGATCAGCCTGCGAACTGACCTCGGATCAGAGCAAAAGACAGTGACGTCGTCCATGTACAGGGAGGTTTTGACTTGGGTCCCTCCACTGCCTGGCACCCTCTTATGCCCTCATCCCTCCTGATGGCTTTGGCAAAGGGTTCTGTGCAGCACACGAACAAGACAGGGGAGAGAGGGCAGCCCTGTCTGACTCCGGAATCATTCCAGAATGGTTGAGTCTGACAGTGTGGGCGTGCTACCTTGGTGCTGGATGTGTGGTGACACTTAGAGACTGCCCCAGCACTTCTTAGGTTGTGTTGGTTTTTGATGCAAATGACGTATTTCACTGTATGTTTCGACGTACTGTACACGTGTTAAATAAACCAGTATCTGAATCTGAAACCAGTTACAGATAGGCATTCTGTGTTAGATTTAAGTACATATATGTATCTGTATGTGAGCAAGTCATAGTTACTTCTGAATGAAAGTGTGTGGCAGTGTATGTAAAGTGGTGTGCTTAGATATGTGTATATGTATGTATATATGTGTGTGTATGTATGAGTTCTATACATAGGTGTGGTATGTATTCATGTGAGATGTGTATTATGAATATATACATCTATGTACCTATGCAATGTGCATGTTTGATTATCAATACTAAGGGGTTAAACATTGAGAAGAAAATCTCTTCAATAAAAGGCAATACTCTATTTAAAGAGTTTAGTTTTATTCTGTTTTCAAAAGTGAGAACTATTTGAAGGCAACCAAGACTATTTATTACTCCCCAGGGAATCAATTTGAGGAAGAAAGCTGATTCTTTGCAAAATGAAGCACAAAAAATTCTTTAATAAAGGGAAAAAAAAGATTTTAAAAAAAGATACTATTGCAAGGCACTGAATATTTAACGAGCGAAGCACTTACAGCGTTCTCCAGTGGTGTATAAATGCCTGACTGTTTTTTGTTTAGGCAACAGTCATTGTAATTGGAAGCCTGAGCTTTGTGCTTTGTACTGTGTTACATTCTCTAATAGAGTGAAAAGAACACAACTGCAAGCATCTGCTGAATGAAACAGTATCCAGCATGTCTCACAGCATGCAAGCAGAGAAATAACAAATAATATAAGTGCTACCACTTTGTGCCAAGACCTGGGTACAATAAGAACTGGGCTTCTGTTTCACTTTACAGTGTTTACTGATTCAGCTTGGGTCTCAGTCTTTCTTCTTCACACTCTCTTTCTTATCAATCAATAAAGATCAGCTGGACGACATTCCGTACCAGTAAAAATAAGCCACTTAGTAAAAGGACTAATACAATCCTCATGTTATCACCATAGCTAGATTAATAGTGTTGCCATTATTTGCTTCAATAACTTATCACTACAGCAGGCTGTAAAACAGTATTTAACACTTTGATACAAAGACTCATCCTGGGTTTCATTTTGCATCGTACCAAGTTACCTTAGGGTAACTTTTTATTTTAGTACTGCAAGAACAATTAAAGGAGTATTATAACCTTTTATTCAGATGAAGGGGCTATTCCATAATTGACATTTTTAATTAAAAAAAATTATACTTGAATGACATGCTTCAAATTAGGAAATCCCTTCATGGATAGATAATGTAACTCTTCCATTCGTTTTTATATTTAATGGTCAGGGGAAAAAAAAAAGAGAGGTTCGTAGTGTATCACAAAAACACAACACCTTAGAAGTAGTTCTCACATCTCCAGTTCCTAGTTCCTGAGATCTTTTCCTCCATGATATTCTGCACTATTTAACTGAGTGCTCCAAGGTTGTGACTCAAAATAAATTTTTATTACTTTCCCATTGGAGGCATTGAGTGTTAGCCTGTGCATTCTGCCAGCCATTTAATAGTTAAACTTATCTGCAAGGTTTTATATAACAGTTGCTTTATTCTGTAGTTCTCTTGTAAGTTTTGAGTGGAATTATTATTTATATATTCTCTCCTGCTTGCATTAGTACTTTGAGCCCCTTACCAAGCGATACTAGTAAAATTTTAGTCATTTTGAATGTGGGTGATGGAAATCTTAGGGCAACAATATAATAATATTGATTTTTTTTATTGACTTTGTATACAGTCTTCCAATAGAAGTGAAAGTAAAGCAGTATTTTAGAGTTACTGCTTTTCTGAATATTTCAGCAAATATATAAATGTTACAGACCATCACATGTAGTTTGCAAAGGGCACGACCTACAAACTCCTGCAGGCCTCAAAAGGTGTGGCTTTCTGCACAGTTCCTCGTGGCTGGAGTATTCTATCTCACTCAAAGCCCAGGTTTTGTGATAATAAGCAGGATTTAGAGAAGTTTTCCTCTGCCCACTTACTATTGTAATGGTAATACAAGAAATCAGGTAGGTTGCAGGAGATGGAGTCAGGGATGGTGTTGAGGTTACTGAGTGTTTTGTCAGAACAAGTGCAGAAAAAGTGGGATGTCAGTATTTAGGGGTCAAGCTGAGACAGTGAGCTCCAAGGAAGGATTGTGGAAAGAATGTAGTTGGGAAGACAATCAGGGCTGGTTGAGAATCTGGTAGTCAGGGGCATGATCCAATGGTGGAAGAGGTGATAGATACTACTTGGTACATGGACTTGAGGCTGAGCGGGGTGGCTGGTGTTAAGGTTGACTGTCTTAGAAAGACAAAAGCCAGGGTCAAGTGTTGGGCGTTGAGTTCTTGAAGAAGTGGAAAGTTCTAGCATCTGGTAATGGTTGAGTAAGTGATTTAGGGAAACTTATACAATGCAGTGAACAGTATGAAACAGTTTTAAAACAGGACCTAACTGAAAGAGGATTAATCCCTCAGATTCAATGGCCAGGATCCAGGTAAAGCTGGAACCTCTTTATTAATGAAGAAGTGGGTTGTAGTCACGACCAGCTTACTGTATGAGTAAGTGGTACCACACTTCACAACCTTGGCTGCACAGATTAATTTGGAGCAAGTGACGTCAAAATATGCTTTGCTTGCCACTGTGCATGCTATAGACATGCCTGGAACACATTTAGTAAACTTTGCAACCCAGCTGCAAAGATTAAATACATTTACATTGTGTGTAAAAGCAGGGAAAGTGCCTGGAAACAGAGCCCCGGTGACAGAAAAGAGTACAGGATAAAGGCTCCCAGTGACTATAAAATTAATGTGGGAAACAGGCCCTGAAAGCTTAAAGCAGCAGTTTAAACAAAGAGCAGAGAAATAAAAGCTCCTTCAGGTTAGGTAAAGCTGTATGTAATCTAATAGTAATAATACTTAAAATATATTTTCTGTTAAATAGTGGTTTGCACTGCTCTTGTGGCAGCTCTGGGATGGTCCTCTGATTTGGATACCCACAGATTCAGGGATCCTTGACTGGTGGAGGAGCTCAGGCTCTGGGTTTTGGAAGCTGAGTAAAAACTGACATGACCATAGTCCATTGTGTGACTTTATGATTCGTGGATGTTACATTTCAGCAGGTAATCACATCAAAGCTCGAGAGAGTGCAGGCTGAGGGGAGCTAGATGATAGACAATGAGACAGAAAAGAAAGTGGGCAGGTGGTTCAGCATACCCCAGAGAGCATCTTGTTCTTTAACCAGTTCTGAGCACTGATTGGGGAGAGGTTTCCTTTGAGGGGGCAGACAGATCCACAGCCAAAACCAAGTCTAGCTCTCCTGCCTTCTTCATTGCACCAGCAAAGTATGAACCTAGGAAATGATAAGTAGCTGGGCTCTTCAGGGAAGGAGTAGAAAGTAATAGCATACTTACCTGGCAGGGGAGAAACCATGATCGTGAAGGCGGTTCTCCCAGGACGAGGCTATCCCATTGCACTTCGGGTGTGCTGACGCCTGAGATGCCCCCAAATGCGGGATACTCGACTGCAAAATTTGTGGTAGTGGGGGACTGCGTTCGCACTCTTTAAAAAAAAAAGTAATAGCTAGAGGGAATTCTGCAGTTAGAGAAGCAAACATGCATTTTTGTGAATTTATAGGATGGTAGGTGGCATCCTTTTTCCTTGTGCTGAATATATCATTGTGAAGCTTCAGGAAATCCTTACTGAGGACTATGAACAGCACAACTCATAATCCATATCTGCAACACTCACTTGAGCTTTGACTTGACTGCAACAGATTTTAGTGAGTTAAGATGTAGATTAGAAGACAAAATCTCAAAGGTGGTAATCTCTGAATCAGTCATCAGTTATGCACCAGTGAGGATAGAATAGGAGGATGCAAGACAGAGGACTTTGGATTCCTAGGGGGATTGGCACCAGTTCTGGGAGAGATAGGACCTCTATAATACTGGATGAACTGCACCGTAACAGAGCTGGGTCCAGAGCTAGCCAGTGTCCTCTTGAGAAGGTTCTCTTGTCCCTTGGAGGGATCTGACAGGAACGAAAGCAAAGGATGGATAGCACTGAGCAGAAGTGCAAAAGGAATTACACGGGAACAAGAAGTAGAAAGTTTTAGACAAAACTAGGCTAAGAGATTACAAATTTTCTAGAATAGGTTCACTGTGCATATATTTAAAGGTAAGATACCACAACACAAATACAACAAAACTCACAGAATTACGATGTCAGTACAGTAACAAAGATATAGCTAAAAATGACAGGAACAGCCATTAAATTCCCATATACAAGGTTTTCCAAAAAGAGCAAGAATAAAAAGGAAGGAGTTGCAGTACCAGTATTGATTAAGAAGAACATGATGTGCTGGAGGGAGATTGTCCTGGAATTTATCTGTTTTGACCTTAAGAAATATCAGAAGTGTGATACACTGCCTGGATTATTTTATTAGCCACCAAAGATAATGAACTAATTTGTGGAGAAATTACAGAGATGTGCAAAAGCCATAGAATAGTGATAAAGGAGGCTTTCATTATACAAGTATAGACTGGGGTAGAAACAACATAAGGTCTAAAAAGTATGATAAGTTTCTGTATTTAGCAGAACTTTCTTGATTAATATGTTTCAAGTGCAACAAAAAAAGTGCATTATCTGACTTACTTCTGGGAAATAAGATGACTCAAATAAGGAAGGTAGCAATGGGGAGCATCTAGGAAGCAGTAGCCATAATAACACAAAGTTAAAGAAAAACCACAAAGTAAAAATATCCATTTACCAGTCTCAATGAGGTAAGAGCAGATTTAATTCAGATGAAAATCCAAGTTTGGCAGGCAAATGTTATTTATACAATCAGAAGCTTTTTAGGTGGCGATATAGTATGCCAACCCCAGTTTAGGATTATTCCCATGAGGGAAAAAGAGTTGGGAAATGAAAGGCAGAGCTTTGTGGATGATCAAAAATATAGAGTGAAATGGATTTAAAGAAAGAGTTTAGCAATAAGAACAAAGCTGATTATCAAAAGTTCAGGGAAGAAATCACGAAGTAAGTCAACAGCATGAGCAAGGACCGGCAGCCAATGAAAATGGGAAGGCAAGAAATAATTCGACAGACATGCGAACAAGAGAAGGATCTAGAAGAAGAGAAATCGGTCAATCAGAGATCTAAGAAAATTTGCTGAGATCTAAACCTTTGACAAACTTCTATAGATATGTAGTGAAGAGAATATTGACTGCAAACAAGAGAAAATCCGCATTTTTTCATCTTTTTTCCAGTACTGATGAAGGGTCTCAGCCCAAAATGTCAACTGTACTCTTTTCCATAGATGCTGCCTGGCCTGCTGAGATCCTCCAGCATTTTGAGTGTATTGACTGGTTGCCTCATGGCCTTGCGTGGAAACACCAATGCCCCTGTATGGAAAAGCCTAAAGTCGTGGATGTGGCCCAATCCATCATGGATAAAGCCCTCCTTACCATTGAGCACATCTACACAGAGCGATATCACAGGAAAGCAGCATCCATCTCAAGGAACACCCCCTTCCATCCAGGCCATGTTTTCTTCTTGCTGCTGTCATCAGGCAGGACATACAGGGGCCTCAGGACCCACACCACTAGGTTCAAGAACATTTATTACCCCTCAACCATCAGGCTCTTGAATCAGAAGAAATAACTTCACTCACTGAACTGTACCCATAATCGATGAACTCACTTTCAAGGACCCTTCATTTCATGTCCTTGATATGTCCTGCTTATTTATTTCTTATTATTTTTTTTGTCTGTTTGATTTTGTATTTGCACAGTTTGTTGTGTTTTTGGGCATTGGTTCTTTGTCCTTCCTTTCTGATGGGTGCGGTCTTTCATTGATTCTATTGTGTTTCTTGAATTTACTGGGAATGCCTGCAAGAAAATGGTTCTCAGGGGCGTATATGGTGACGCATGTGTACTTTGATAATAAATTACTTTTGAAATTTGAACTTTTCTGCCTAAAGTAACTTGGACTTGACAGTGCAGGGCATAATTTGAAAATTCACTAAACTTGGTGATATAGAGAATTGTGAAGAGGATGCTGATAGACTTCAAGCAGATATATAGACAGGCTGGTAGAAAAGGCAAGATGACTGGCCTGATGAAATCTAAAGCTGATACAAATGTATGGTTCATTAAAAGTGGCAGGCCAGGTTGAGAAATTGGTTAAAAAAAGATGAAGGAATTCTCAGTTTTGTAAACAGAGGTTCAGAGTATAAGAGCAGTAAGTCATGATGAATCCTTATTTAGCCACAGCCGCAGTTTTATGTCTAATTCTGGTCATCACACTTCATAAAAATGACCAAAATTAGACAGAACTCTAATTATGTTTAATTCTGGAAAGGCTTATCATGGTGATTCTGAGGGTGAGTAATAGTCTTATGCGGATAGGTTGGTGAAGCTAAACTATTCCCTTAGAAGTAGAGAAGGTTGAGAGACAGTGTGAACAGAGTAGCTAGAGCAAAAATATACAGTCTGGGGAAAGGGTCAGGAGCTGAGGTAAAACAACAAAAAGGGGCATGAGGAAAAATAATGTCTTGAGTAGTTATCACCAGTCAAGTGTAGACAAGGAAGCAGAATCTGAGTACGTAGGGTGGACTGTGGAACTAGCTGGTGCAGATTAAATAGACAACAGCGATGTAACCATTCCGTGATTGTGTGACCAGCAAGGCAAGGGAAAAGAGTTTTTACAGAGTTCAAAGTAAATTTCAATGTCAATGTCACCATATACAACCCTAAGATTCACTTTCTTGTGAATAGAATAATAACCATAATAGAATCAATGAAAGACTGCCCAACTAGGGTGTCCAACCAGGGTGCAGAAGGCAGCAATCTGTGCAAGTACAAAAAGGAGAAACAATAATAATAAATAAGCAACAATATCAAGAACATGAGGTGAAGAGTCCTTAAAAGTGAGTCCATTGGTTGTGAGAACATTTCAATGATGGGGCAAGTTATCCCCCTTTGGTTGAAGAGCCTAATGATTGAGAGGTAGTAATTGTTCCTGGACCTGGTGGTGTGTGTCCTGAGGCTCCTGATGGCAGTGTTGGGAAAGTGCATGTCCTGCATGGGGAGTGTCCTTGATGATAGATGCTGCTTTCCTGTGACAGTGTTTCATGTAGATGTGCTCAGTGGTTGTGAGGGCTATTTGATGGACTGAACCGTCTCCATTACCTTTGGTAGGATTTTCCTTTCAAAGGTATTGTGCTTCCATACCAGGCTGTGATGCAGCCAGTCAGTATGCTCTCCACCACACACTATAGAAATTTGTGAAAGTTTTACAAACCATCATGGCTGATCCCTGATCCCACTCAACCCCATACACCTGCCTCTTCACCAAAACCTTTGATGCTCTCACCAATCAGGAAACTATCAATTTTCACTTTAAATATACACATGGACTTGGCCACAGTTGTCTGTGGCAGAGCATTCCACAGATTCGCTATTCTCTGGCTAAAATAATTCCTCCTTACCTCTGTTCTAAAGGGTCACCCCTCAGTTTCTTCTCTGGGTCATATCTATTCTGTGTCTTGTGAACTACTTCTAGAAAGTTCGGTCATCTCTGCTCTGCCATCATCCCCACCAGTATCCCCCTCCACCTGGGCAAGCTCCTCTCTCATGCCTCTGAATTCTCTTTATACCATTGTGATAGTGATACATCTGCCTTGTGTTTCTCTCTCTCAAATTACAGTATGCATTCAATCATATTATGATCACCATGTTCTAAGGGTTCCCTTACCTTAAGCTCCCCAGTAAAATCCAGATTATTACACAATACCCAATCTAAGAATGCCTTTCCTTAGCTGCTTTAAAAAGCCATCTTGTAGGCATTCAACAAATTCCCTCTCTTGCGATCTGGCACCAACCTGATTTGCCCCATCTCCTTGCGTATTGAAGTCCCCCATTACACTTGTTACATTACCCTTATTACATGCCCTTTCCAGCTCCCTTTGCAATCTCAAACATACATCTTGGTTACTATTTGGAGGCCTATATATGATTTCCATAGTGGCTTTTATTACCCTTGCAGTTTCTATGCTCACCCACAAAGATTTGACATTCTTTGACCCTATGTCACCTCTTTCTAAAGATGTAACTCCATCTCTTATCAACAGACCCACACCACCACCTATGTCTTCCTGCCTGTCCCTTTGATACAAAGTATATCCTTGATATTAAGCTCCCAGCTATGACCTTCTTTCAGCCATGACAAGATGCCCACAATGTCATACCAACCAATATCTAATTGCACCTCGAGTTCATCTAGCTTATTCCAAATACTATGTGCATTTAAATACAGCACCTTCAATCCTGCAATCTTTGCCCTTTTGAATTTTTTGCAATTTAATTCTTTGCCCTGAGTGTATTTGTTCCCAGTCATTGATTTGCCCTTCCTTACATTCATGTTACATCCATCATCTACTTGTAAACCTGCTGGCTCATCCTCAGCTGTATCATACTGGTTCCCATCCCCCTGCCATATTAGTTTAAATCACTTCCAACAGCTCTAGCAAACCAGCCTGCAAGGATATTGGTCCCCCTCAGATTCAAGGACAACCCATCTCTTTTGTACAGGTCCCATCTGCCCCAGAAGAGCTCCAATGATCCAGAAATCCAAATCCCTGCCCCCTGCTCCAATTCTCCAACCACACATTTATCTATTACTTCATCCTATTCCTATCCTCACTGTTGCATAGCACAGGCAGCAATCCCGAGATTACTACCTTTGAGGCCTGCTTTTCAACTTCCTTCCTAACTCCCTGTATCCTGTTTTCAGGACCTCTCCCTTTTTTAGCTAAGTCGTTGGTGCCAATATGAACCACGACTTCTGGCTGCTTATCCTCGCTTTTCAGGATTTTGTGGACGCGTTCAGAAACATCGTGGACCCTGTCACCTGGGAGGCAAACTACCATCCGTGTTTCATTTTCATGTCCAAAGAGTCACCTATATGTCCACCTAATTATAGTGTCTCCTATTCCTGCTGCCATCCTCTTCAGTTCCCTTATCTTCTGAGCCACAGAGCCAGACTCAGTGCCAGAAGCATGGCTGCTGTTGCTTCCTCCAGGTAAGTCCCCGCCCCAACAGTACTCAAAATGGAGTACTTACTGTTTTGGGGATAGCTATGGGGGTACTCTCCATTATCTGGTGTTTTCTCTTCCTCCCTGGACAGTCACCCATTTATCTGTCTCCTGTAGCCTTGTGGTGACTACCTCCCTGTAGCTTCTGTTTATCACCCCCTCACTTTCCCTAACAAGCAGAAGGTCAACGAGCTGCAGCTCCAGTTCTCTAAAATGGACTCTGACGAGCTGCACCTCGATCCACCTGGTGCAGATGTGGCCATCGGGGCGGCTGGAAGTCTTCTGGAAATCCCACATCTGACACCCAGAAGAGAAAACTGGATTTGCAGACATATCCCTATTCTTTGAAGATTTAAGTAAGAAAAATAAATAAGTAATCAACTTACCTACTTACCTCACCTCCACCTATGGAGCCAAAGCCTTACCACTCTGACTCAGACCACTTCCACTAGACAGTACCTTTCTTTTATGGAGACTGGGTTTTTCAAGCTCTGCTCTGGACCTGTGCAGGAACATTTCTACTGCCTCTGTGCTGCTGTCCAATCAATGACTCCCTCTGAAAACTGGCTGCTTTTTCAAGCTCCGAATCTTCACAATGTCCTAAGGAAATAGAGGTGCTGCTGTGCTTCCTTTGTAATTGCACTTGCGCGCTGGGCGCAGGTCAGCTCTTATGAAATAATAACACCTAGGAATTTAAAGTTGCTAGCCCTCTTCACATCTCTGATGAGGACTGGCTCATGGATCTCAGTTTTCCTTCTCTTAAAGTCTCTCATCAGTTCCTTGGTCCTGCTGAGATTGAGTAAGATAATGTTATGACACCACTCAGCAGTGTCAACAGACAACTAGAACATGGTATTGGGGCTATGCTTAGCCTCACAGTCATAATCGTAAAGCATGAGACTAACCACACAGCCTTGTGGTGCAGCTTTGCTGATGGAGATCATGGAGAAGATATTGTTGACAATCCAAACTGACTGGGTCTGCGAATGAGGAAATCCAGGATCCAATTGCACAAGGAGGTATTAAGGCTAAGGACTTGGAGCTTATTGATTAGTTTTGAGTGAATGATGGTATTGAATGCTGAGCTGTAGTTGATAATGAGCATCCTGATGTTTGCATCTTTGCTGTCTGGATGTTTCCAGGTTGAGTGAAGAGTCAATGAGATGGCATCAGCTATGGACCTGTTCTCTGCTAGGCAAATTGGAGTTGATCTAAGTCGCCTCTCAAGCAGGAGTTGACATGTTTCATCATCAGTCTCTTAATCACTGTGGATATAAGTGCTGCTGAGTGACGGCCACCGAGGCAGGTCACCACGCTCTTCTTGGGCACTGGTGTAATTGAAGCCTGCTTGAAGCAAGTGGGTACCAAACACTGCCAAAGCGAGAGGTTAAAGATTATTGATAACTCTTAATTGTTGATAACTAGCTTGGCTGAATCATCTCGAGTGCCTGTCATCAATCAAAACATATTGTTATTGTTTCTAGCAGTAATGTGTTGACAAAAAGAAAGAAAGGTGTACGTTTATTTTTATGTTAAGTAGCAGTGAGACTTTAGATCATTGAGTAGTGGGTGGGTTGAATTTAAATATGTTTGAATTCATTTTACTTCTGTACTTTTTAAAACTGCTTTGACTTCAAATGACATGCAGGGACTCAATCGGATGAGTCCAGCTACAGATAATGTTCAGCACAGCTGCTGCAGTTTTCTCCAACTCAAGACATAAGCTGTTTAAAATGAGACAGATTCTTAGTTACTTGGTCACAGGTGACCTTAAATCTAGGTGTTCACTGCAAAATATTATCAACAAAAGAGTGGCAATGTTGGGTGCATTTATATATATGGTAGATATGGTATACTCAGGAATGAATCAGTGGAATTAACAATTGATTTTGCTACTTAAAGTTGAGATACAGATTTGTAGGCTGACAACACAATTTTAATGTTTACCGGGAACTGTAAATAAAGTGTGTCACTACGGAGTGAACTGAACTCCAATATGGCGTACTACACCCCATCAAGCAACTTCAATCATTCTCACATATTGATAGCCCACCTCCAGTGAACTCTTATGGAATGACAGGAAGATCTCAGCACAGGGATCTGCTCAGTCTATCATATCCCCACTAGCTTTCTTGTTCTGTTGTCTTGCAAATTTTCTTCACCATTTATCCTGCCCTACTTTGAAGGTCACAATGGAACCAACACAGCTGCAGGTAGTCAGGCTCCAGGCTGCATGAAAAAAGCAGCCTTGTCAGTCTTAATTCTCTTCCTTTTTGAAAAAATATCTGTGACCTCTATCCTTGATCCCTCCACCAATAAAAGCAGCCTCCCACTAACCACTCCATTCAGAGCCTCATCATTTTATATCAGATCTGCCTTCAGCATTCTTTTCTCTAAAGAAAATAAGCCCAGCCTTTCTATTCTGTCCAAATAGTTGTAGTCTGTCATCCCAGGAACCATATTTGTTCATCCTTTGTGGTCCAATCCCAAGGCTTCTGATCAGAATTGAACATAATGTGGGCAGAGGCATTGAAGGGGAAATCATGAAATACTTTGGAGCATCTTTGGGTTGTAAAAACCTCTCGATATGTAGAATGTATTTTTCCTTGTATTCTCGAAAAGCAGGAGAATCGGTGCAAGTAGAAGCGGAAGGGATCTGGAGTGGGAGGCACCTCTGATCTCTCTGCCATTGTTTATTTCCAAAACAGGGAATGGGAAGTGAAAACTGCTTTGTAAATGGGAATGCTATTCTCTCAGATGAATCAAAGGTACTTTTCACATTGTAGAATGAATGACATGTTTACTTATTTATTAATCAATAGAAAGTCCTTTGTTTTTGATTTTTTTTCAATGGAAAAGTCACCATTTCGTGCATTATATCATCAAGATACCCTGGTGCATTACAGGACCTGAGTGACTCCATCAGGTATTAATTATTATTTAGGAGGGTGAAGTAAAACTTAAACATGTGAAACAAGCAAATCTCAAAAAACTGTTAAATGTTCCAAGTGCATCAGGAAAATCACCATGGTCAAAAAAGTGTGGAAAAAGAATAGTCAAACTACAGATAGTGAATACAGTGATAAAGTATGATCTGTAACAAAGCTCTGTGGCATGGCTCTTTGGCTAATCTATTTTATATTAATAAGTTTAACATAACTCCAGAATGTGAGGTACTGATAATTTTGTTACTTTTGGGTAATGCAATTTCCAATTAACTGCCCTTCAACTGGCTAATTTGGTGGGCATTTTAAAGTCGATACAAGTGGGTCTTGATTCAGATATTGGTCACACTGGCTATGGACAGTAGTAATCTTTCCAAAATGGACATTAGTGAATTAGATGGAGTTTTACAATATCATTTCATGTTCAGCATTTTGAGTATTAGATTTTAATTCCAGATATATTTACTTCGATTTGAATTCCTCAGCTGTTGTGGGGTGATTCCAACACACATCTCTACATCAATATTGTAAGGCACTAATTCAATACTTCCATTGGTATATAGACATTTATATCAATTTGTGCTTTAACCCTGAACAGTGCATGTTTATTCTTCTGAGCTGTTATACTAAAAAAATAGGTTCTTGATTACAAAACTTCATTCTAGTTCTACTGACGCCTAACCAAAAATTAGTCAATATACAATAATAATTACAAGTTGTTGAAAACTAAGTGTTGGCATTCACCTAATAAACTTGTATTTAACATCCAAAGTTATATTATTAATTTTGTATTGATTTGATTCAAGTACTTTAGCTCTATCTGTCCACGATGGGGAACAAAAGAAAGACAGTGATTCTTCAGTTTCACTGCTATCAACACATGATAAGACTGAGCTTTGATGGTTGAATATCCTGCTTACTGTTACTATCAAGGCTCAAAACAGTGGCCACATGGGCTAGACTCCAGGGGCAAGCCAAAGGCTGTGCTGACATACATCTTGGAAACATCAACACTTAAGACAGGAAGGAAAAAAAATCAATTAGGAAATAAAAATTCAACCTGCTCTCGTATCGGTTAAACAGGTTTCATATTAGTTCTAAGTATCTCAAAGCGGTGTTTTTCCTCTAGCTTTATTAGCCCTCTTGTAGTTTATGAAGACACAGAAAAAATAAAGACATAAGAGCGCCGGGAGTTATAAGTTAATAAAACAGTCCCTATATTCAGATGACATAAACCATATTTGATTCACATTCTTTGTTCAAATGTCATCAAACCCCTGAAACTGTTGCTGCACCTTTAATTATGCCCGAGCCTGTTAGTGTTTTAATACTGAATGTAAAGAACTGATTTTGAATTAAAAAAGATCCACTGAAGTTTCAGTAACTCAGTCAAATTTTTTGCCCTTTTTTAACATCAGTCTGATTATATGTACTTACAAGTAAGTAACTACCTCAGCAATTGTACAATTTGACAAATATATATTGAGTTGGTAGTATTTTCTCAGAGAAATACTCAAATGCTCAGGCGTTTATATTAAAACAAATGTCATGGTATTTCTTTCTAACAAGAGAAAAACCTAATCTCTATTGGATATCTATTTCTCTGCTCTCTTTTTTTGCAGTGGAAAAACATCTACCACATGTTTTATGATCAAAGAGAGGGAAAAAAAATCTGAAAACACCATCACTTTCCCTGACCCTTGTCCTCTATCCCATAAGCCCACACAGTTGAGCGCCAAGTCTTTTAATCAATCTCAGCCGAGAATGATAAGTGTCTCTTATCTCCATTGTCATTGTAATAGCTTCCAACATTTTAAGATTGAAATACGAAGCCAGGCAAACCTCAGTTATCAGCAGATGGGACTACAGCACATCAAACGGCACTGGCAATAAAGTCAAGTATAAATTGCTCTGAGACTTGTGTCTCTAGTTGCACAGGCAGCCTGAAAATCCTATCTCTTTCTTGCTTCTGATTTTCTCCACTGCTCACTCTCCGCTGCTGACCTGGGTCTCAGGGCTTCTGTAACTGCCCCTAATAACTTTGCTGTTCATGTATTCTGGTTGTATTTACAAACCTGAGGACGTCTTGTATACTGCCTGAGGGATATATATATATCCTTTCAGCATCTCTGCAAAGAGACACCCTCGCTGAAATCTGTCATCGGATGGTTTTATTAATTTTTATTTCCTTCTGACTTTGACAGCTGCTCTGTTAATACCCTGGCAAGTGTGAATTGTGTCGCTGCAGCAGAGAGCTTAGGTTTTAAATGGTAAGAGCAGGGAAGGTGACAACACTGTCAACAGTGAGAGCCCTAAAGCAGCTGAAAAGCAAACAAGACTTGGGGTTGGGTGGAAGAAAGAAATTTTATTTATAATAAGTATGCAGACCAGGAGAACTGATCTCACAAGATGTATAAGATTCATTTTTATTCAATTAAATAAATGTATGTAAGTACAAGTTGATATCATTATACTCTCAGAAAGAGTGCAGAAATACAGTGGCTCTAACATTTTGCAGGGTATGAAGGGTTGAGTACATTATGTATAATTCTTCATTTTGAGCCAAACTGGTGACAGATATCAACGTTATTCTTGATTTTTTTTTGATAATTGGTTCATACATCTGGCAGATTGTACTTTGCTCACATTTTTACTTATTTTGTATGTCTTTTTTAATTAATATATCTGTAAAAGAAAAACATGGAGACAAATCGCACATTGATTAGTCAGTATTTCTGTAGAACTGCATGGTATTTGGAAATAATTTGGCAGAGTCCCGGAGTTTAGTTTTGGTTAGAGGCATTGAACATCTTAGATAGGGGCAGAGGCTTTAAACACTGTGTTGAGCAATAGGAAGAAGTTTTGGACTGTAGTTTCCCCTTTCTTAGGGGTGGTTTTGTGTCTGTGTAGGTAGACTTTGGATTTTATGGACTTCAAGGAATGGGTTCTAGAGATACTGACTTTTCTTGATCTGCAGGACGAGTCCATATGTTATCCTCTCTAACAAGCATATGTCCCACACATGCATCATTCACACGTTCCTCTGCAGTGTGAGTATGAATCACTCTGTAGCTAGCAGTGACAGTTGTGTTAGATGGACGTTTTAAATTGCCACCAATCGCTAAACAAGACGATGCTAGAAAATTGCATTAATTTCTATAAGAAGTAATTAAAGCACTGAATAGAAAACATTTGAAGGGATATTGAATAGACTTTTGAAAAAAGAGACAAGATAATGGGAAGAGTGCAAGAATAAGCAATAAGTTTTGGACTGCTCTAAAATCAACGAACTCTGGGTATGCTTGGCTGATTGTTTCCTTATATGCAGCAAATTTATCTATTTTTTTTCCTCTCATATGATAGATATTCTCTTTGAGTTCAGGCTGAGCAGAATTTTGTTCCATTGTATGAATTGTGCATGAAACTCAGAAACTATACAGACTGTGAGAGACTTAATCATTGTTATTTTATTTCACCAAAGTGGAAGTGTCTGTCCTGTTCCATATTGCTTCATTCCACTTTCATTATTCTGTTTAACATTCTTTAAATGTTTTCTGCTCTTTGCTTTTGACACTGATAATAACAATATATACATGACCTCAAAACAACTATAAAGAAGGACTCGATGTAATAAAGAGTTTACTTTTGTTTAAATCCCTCATTCTTGATTTCCAGTAATTGGAAGTTTTTTTAATTTGCTCTGTTTTGCCCCTTTGTTATTTTAAACTCTTGCATGAAATCATCCTTTAATTTCCTCTTTGAATGAAAACAATGTGACTTTCAATTCTTTTACTGTATTTTTTGGGCTTGAATTTGTGCTCTGTCCTTTATATTACCTCAAGAATCTTGCTGTAGAGTTGACCATGAAACTACAGGCAGGGGTTAGCTAAGGCTTAATATAATTTCACTGTTATATTTTGCCTTTTATGTTTTATACTGTTTGCTATAAAATTCAGTATTCTATTAGCTTTCTTATCCACCTGAATTACCACATTTAATGTATTGTAGATCTCAACCCTACACTGTATGTTCATCTACATCATGAAGATTACATTTTTTGATGAAACAATGAAACGTGCCATCTCACACTTGTTGGCATTGTATTCCATCGACCACTTTGTTGCTCATTCCACTATTTTGCTACGAACTTCTTGCAGCTGGATTATTTATTTCCATTCTAATGCTGATTCCAAATTTGCTAGGTCTCCCCCTCACCCTGTATCCTAAATATTGATGTATGGAATGAACACAAAGCAGTCTGACAGACACGTGAAGATTTTGAAAGATGAAATATTTATTGCCATGAAGGAACACAAGTAAATGCATTGACGTGAATAAGACATGTTCAGAAATTGATGAACAAGATATCTACATCGCACATTATTACAGATGTCATATTATCTGTCATTCCTATCAGCTAGCTGCTAGTTTGAAATCACAGGCCCGCCCCATACATTTACCTAACACTAATGAGACTTATTGATTGGAAGTATGGGATTTGTAAAGGTTACAGGGTTAAAGTATATAAAACTGCTGTTTCTGTCACAGCAGATTTTTTGCAATATTGGGTTAGATTGGTCAGTAGGGAGATATTAATAGTTCCAAGCATGAAGACATAGGCAAAGCACAGTATGATTTCAACAGTTAATAGTTTGCCTACCCTATAGGAACACAGTTTCCTTGGTATACAAGGTTTTTACTACAGGGTGACATACAATTAAATACTATTTTGCTAACACAAGAAAACCTGCACGTGCTGGAAGTGCAAAGCAAAACACATGAAGTGCTGGAAGATCTCAGCAGGCCAAGCAGCATCTATGGAAAAGAGTAAATGGTCGATGTTTCAAGCTGAGACGTCTTGGCCTGAAACGTTGACTGTTTACTATTTTGCTAATGCAGAGAAACACATAGCAGAATGGGATGTGAATGGTACATTAGATTTTAAATGACTTATTTAGATTTTCTTAGTATTTTCATGTGTGTGGGCATAGACTGACAGAAAGAATACACTCTACAGTTGAATAGCCACTGACATTTGCTCTCTCTGATGATTCCAAACTAATAATCAGTTGAGCAAGATCATGGCAAGGATCCAGTTGTTTACACTTTACTTCTGAAAGCCAGAAATTTCAAGCACCAAAAAAAGTGTGAAAAACAGTCAATCATGTTTTCCTAACAGATGGTTATGTTTATCCTGAATATTGATGAATCACAGAAACTACTCACTGTCAAAACTATTTTTTGATTGTAGAGTCAGTAACACTGAGATGTTAAACATTTTTACATATCAACAATTCCATAGCTCCAAAATGTTCTAAAGACTAAAGAGTTTAGAACTAATCATTCTGGTTAGGTTTTTCCACTGTCTTCTCACAGATAGGAAAGTGATGCAAAAAAAGAACTTATTTTATTTTTCATCATTGTTTTTCCTTTTTTTCCATTTTTACTTGAGTTACATTAATGCTGACAAGGATTGACTGTTCTTCTTCAACTCACTAAATTTACAATGATGAAATCAAGACTCATTCCACAGTCTGTTCCTTAATTTTTTTTTGTATTGAAAATGAGAGAACTGCTTACTTCCCCAGACCTCTAATCATATCCATCTTCTCAAATTCTGACCATGGCATTACCTAAATTATCCTTTTGATTTTCCCCCTTCTCTTTTTCACATGTTATTCTTCATTTTTAAATTAAAACAAATGCATTCCAAAGCCCAAGGTGAAATCTATAGTAGGCAAAGCCTTGAAGTATGAGGAGGGGAGTCACCTTCCACAGGATATCGTGCCTCTGACCGGCTCTTATAGCTGCAATATGTATGTGGCTGGTCCAGGTGAGTTTATAAACATTGATATTGGGAAAGCTATGTCGTTGAGTGTCAGATGAAAGTGAGTTGATTCTTTCTTGTTGGAGATGGCCTGGCAGTTTCATGGCATGAATGTTACTTGGAAAATATCAATCCAGACCTGAGGAACTCCTAGAATGATGTCCTGCCTCTGAGACCAACCACAGCCATCTTGCTCTCACTCCAACTTGGAGTGCTTTCCAGCTCAAGCCTGTTGATTTCAATTTTGCCAGGGCAACTTGCTGCCACACTTCAACGACAAGGGCAGTAGCTCTCACTTAACCACAAGGCCTGTGTTTGGTGAGTAAGGGTCAGTGGTGGCTTCCAGCTTTTTGTTGATGATTGAGCTTCAACTGATTGGACAGTAATTAGCCAAATTGGATTTTTTTCTGCTTTTTTTAAATTAACAGATCATACTCTCAGTGGCCCTTTAATAGTTACCTGCTGTACTAATAAAGTAGCCACAGAGTGTATGTTTGTGTTCTTCTGCTGCTGTAGTCCATCCACTTCAAGGTTCAACATGTTGTGCATTTAGACAACTCTTCTGCACAGCACTGTTGTAACAGCTGGTTACTTGAGTTATTGTCATTTTCCTGTCAGAACTGTCACTCACTGGATTTTTTTTTGTTTTTTTTGCACCATTCTCTGTAAACTCTGGAGACTGTTGTGCATGAAAATCCCAGGAGATCTGCAGTTTCTGAGATACTCCAACCACTCCTTCTAATGCCAACAGTCATTCCACGGTTAAAGTCAGTTAGATCACATTTCTTCCCCATTCTGATGTTGGTGTGAACAACAAATTGAACCTGTTGACCACAGTTTTATGCATTGAGTTGCTGCCACATGATTGGCTGATTAAATGTTTGCATTTATGAGCAGGTGTATGGCTGTACCTAATGAAGTGGCCACTGAGTATTTCTATGCAATTATTCACACTGTTAGGGTGATGCCAATATTATAATTACACTAGAACAGCTTGACTGGAGGCACACTTAGTTCTGAATTGCTGATCCTTAGCACTATTGCTGTGATGTTGTCTGGTTCTGTAACATTTGATGTGGGATCAGATATCATTGGCCTGGGTTGTATTGTGATTAAATGCTCCCTTACCAAACAATGTATTGTCATGGTCTATTCTCCACAACAGATATGTTCATAAGTTTAGCTGATTATCACAACCACCTCATAGTCTTTGATGCAACAAACGATAATTCAAAGATAAGATTTCATTCGGCTCTTTGCTTCATCCTAGAAAAACAATTAATCAATTTGTTGTTTTTCTACTCTTTTCCAGCTGACTTGCTGTCAGAATTCATGTAATGTTGATGGTGGTGCTATTGTGAGATATCTCAATGGAGTTTTGCATTTTTACTTCACTTTGCATGTACTATCAGCAGAGCTGCTACTTTTGCATGTTGACCAATGACTTGCTGTAATAATCCCCATATGATGAAAATTGATGAGGACTGACATTGATTATCGTGAACTAATTAATGGGCTGAACTTTATCCTGGCTGCTTTACATCAGAGCTACACTTTATATTTGCATTGCACCTTTAATGTAATAAAATGCCTCAGGACACTTTACTACAGCATCATCAAATTAAATTTGACACCAGGCCTCAGATTGCAAGCCTAAAGGGGATTTCTGCAAAGAGAGGGAAGGGTGAAGCCATGGAAAGATTTGAAAATATGGACGAGAATTTAAAATCGAGGCATTTAGTTAAATTTTAATATGAACAAAAATCAACAGATTGTGGTGCATGGAATCATAAAAACTGGAAGTACAGGTCAGACTGCATCAGTGCAGAAAACAAGACCATTTAACTTCTGCTTTGTGATCTATTAATTTGTCTGTTAATCCTCCAGTTAATATGTGATCTACTACAAGTTTCACTGAAGTTACCACTGTGGGCAAATTGAGTGGAAACATTTGTGAGTGTACAGATTCAAACAATATTCAGTCCCCTTATATGCCTTGTAAAGTTTAGAAATTACAATTATTTGTGCATTTTACCTTGATTTGCTTCATGCTATTACCTTTTTAATAATTTCTTTTGAATCTTTTCCATTCTGTTCATGCTTCTTCTACAATGGTGATTGTTCCCCAAGTTGTGCTTAAGCTTTCAGCATCTGGCCAGGCTTCTCGCAAGACACCTTGTAAGCTAATTGGTGTTCCTGGTCAAAAACAAATAAAGCTGAGTGTTCTGGAATCTGGAACAAATAGAGAAATGTTGCCGGTATTCAGCCAGTCAAGCAGCATCCATGGCAAAAGAAACCAGTCAATGTTTTGTGTCAGTACCCTTCCCTGGAATCCTGCTAAACTAAAAGTTGGCTGATTTCATTTTGCACTGGCACAGCTAGAGTTCTTCAAGCCCTTTATAGTCATTGAAAGGAAAGGTTCTGCCAACCTCCATGGCATTGTGATTAATCTGAGTTTGCTTTCAGGGAGATTCATGCAATGTTCCACCTGTTATCGAGCACTAATGTTAATTTGGTGCCACCAGATTAAGCGATAACTTTTGTTTAATTTCCTGTTTTAATGAACTCCATATTCAGAACTCTCAGTCCTCTTCAACTCTGAAATGCTGGTGCACAAACAAAAACCAGTGGAGTTCTTATAACTTCTCTTCCACCGCGGTTGTGGTGCACATAGGGGGATGAAGAAGTGGAGAAAAAAAAGTTGTTTTTAAGCAAAAAACTTAGCAAAGTAGAATATGTTTCACTACTTATTTCTTCCACAAGTGATCAGTGTGTCTATTCAATCATGAAAAGCTTGAAGTATCAGAGCTGTAATGCAGGGTGAGCAGTATGCAGTGCGTTTGACAGTGTGTTACAGGAGTAAGCCCTCAGTACTTCACAACATATCCAATAATCAAAGGGTGAGGATTAGGCTGATACCAGCATGAGCTTCCCAATGCTTGGCAGACGTTAGTGAGAAACCTGTCAATTAGGACCTGTTCTACTTTAAGGGGCTGAAAGGATTCTATAGGTAGCCTCAATCATTTAAAAAGATCTAAACATGCTGTGCTTTTACAATCTTTTACTTTTTTCTTCTTTAAAATCATTGCGATTAAAATAAAAAACACTTTTATAATATTCTTTGGAATTTGTAGAGGTATCCAATAATGCAAATTTTTAAAAAGTCTAGTTTCCATAGGCTTTGCTTTATATTATATCAAAGTATACTTTCAATTGACTAAATTCATTCTTCTAGTACTTCTAATGTTATTTTACATGATTTATCTCAAGTGTAAAAACAGTCTGTTAGGATTTTAGCAATTAGATAAATTGCATCAGTAATTCCTACTGCTGTTCGTGTGCTTTCTTCGTGCTGTGTTTACCACAATGCTGTGAAACAGAACCAACCTGCCAGAAACTTATAAAATATTTTAATTGAGTGGTAATGATATCATCACATCATCAACATTTGACACAGCAAGTACTCAGCTGAGATAAAATGAAGAGGAAATGCAGCTGCCGTAGTGCCACTGTTAGTGTAAGCAGAATAGGCTAATTATTGATGCTCTTATGATCCAAAGTGAATCTATTAGCTGATTTCAGTCACGTATATTTGTTTCATTGTTTTCTTGGGTGAATACATATGGAGGGAGAATTTCAAAGGCTTTAAAAGCATATGCATATCCACATAACGTATGCAGACATCCATTACATGCTCAATGATTATAATTTATGCCTCTGCTGTCCCTCATTGCTCTGTCCTCTGTATTTTTCCCAATAACTCTGCAATCAATTGCACTTTCTGGCATTATGTATTTTCTTGATTGCCATTTCCCTCAATTTATTTCACTTCTGCGTATCCAGTCTTTGTCAGAACATCTCCTGTAATGTCCTCTCTTCCCATCACTATGATATTACTTCTGAAGGCTCCTCCCCCTCTATCAAACTCCACAAACATTTCAACTTCCTGCATGTCAACCACTGAGTACATCTACATCCATCACCAGGGACCCCCACTACCGAGGTCATGCTTTTTTCTCAATGGTGCCATCAGGAAGAAGGTAGAAGAGCCACAGGACTCTCGCCACCAGGTTCAGGAACAGTTATAATCCCTCAACTATCAGGCTGTTGAACCAAGAGGGTAACCTTACTCGACTTCACTTGCCCCAACATTGAAATTATTCCCACAAATAATGGACTCACTTTCAAGGACTCTTCATCTCGTGTTCTCAATATTTATTACTTATTTTATTATTATTATTATTATTATTTCTTTATTTTTGAATTTGCACAGTTGTCTTTTCAAGTATCAGGGTCTGTTTTACCCTTTACTTTACCAACAAGAATCCGACATCTTCCAATCCTGTGACACCTTTTTCTAAGGATTTGATTTCATTTTTTACCAACAGTGCCACCCCAACCCCTCTGCCTACCTGCCTGTTCTCTCAATATAATGTGTATCCTTGGATATAAAGCTCCTGTCTATGATCTTCTTTCAGATATTATTCAGTGATGTCTACAACATCATACCTGCCAATCTGTAACAGTGTTATACAATTATCTACCTTATTCCCTATACTTTGTGCATTTAAATGTAACACCTTCAATCCTGTATTCATCATCCTTTTGGTTGTTGCTACTGACAGCAACAACTTGTATACCAATTGCCCTTTTCTCAGCCTTATCGTTCCACTTCCCATCCCCCTACCAAATTAATTTAAACCTTGCCCAACAGCTCGAGCAAATCTGTCCCTTTTGTACAGGTCATACCTTCCCCAGAAGAGATTCCAATGATACAGAAATCTGAAACCCTGCCCCCAGCACCACACCCTCAGCTACTCATTCATCTGTACTCTCATCCTATTCCTGCCTCGACTAGCATATGGCACTGGTAGCAGTCTAGGGGATATATAGTAGATCACAGAGATATACCTATGGAAATAAATAAATGCACCAATTTTCAAAATTCTCTTCATATTGAGACCAATATTGGAAAATTCCTTTAGCATCTATGGAGGTAGCTACTGACCTCTTTTACATCTCTGTGAGTGTTAATTAAGCACAACTGCATCTATTGTTCTATTTAATCTCAATTAATCTCATCAATAATAGCTATTCTAACTCAGTATTAAAATGACTGAAAGATAATTATAATAGATTAGAGTTTAAGTTGTTATTTTTCTCGTAGTTTAACTTCCTTTAAACTTGTATGTTCTTATAATCAAATGCATGCATTTGTTAACCGGATTTTCAGTAGTTGCAGTATGGCATATTCTGTACTTTTCCAGTAGTTTCTATATAGCCTGTGTCACACCATTGTATCTGGCTACATCATAGGTTGCTCCTTATCATTGGAATGTCTCTCAGCTGTCTAGCTTGCTGAGGGCAATCACCACTTCTGTCTTTTTGTGTTTTCATGCTTTCTCATTCTTTCTTTGTTCTCTCACTTCACTCGCTCCCTACAGTGAATCGGTTATTGTTATTTCCTTGTTATGCACACCTAATAAAACAGCAGTTAGCACAAGTTCTATGCCTCATTCTTGACTTCTGCAGAACCTTATGTATCAACGAAAGTACAAAAAGTTTCTCATTCAATTTCTTATAATTTTAATCGAAATTCCTACTGATCTGTTCAACCATTACCTCAGCCTTTGAAATAAATTCTCACTACCATCTTCTACAATCTATATCTTGATCCTGTAAACGAGCTTGAATAGATATGATGGATAAGTGGTCTTCATTCATTTCGAGAACTGGTTGGACAAGAAAAAAGGTTATTGAAGCAAACTTTTCCTCCAGCTAATGATTGGGAAATCTGGTGCCATTTTCTTCAGGCTTTCTTCACAAGTTTCATTCCATAACCACTAATTCAATCCCTTTCCCTGGCAACCCGCTGATGCTGTGTAGGGGGCAGCCAATCCGTCAGAGGCACCGTCCTTTGGAACAAAATGGTGAAGTATGTCCTTGTCCAGTTTCTCACATGGAAAGAAAGTATTTCAGAGAAGTGTATGTGGATCTTTCCCTTGTGTCTTGTGAAATATTTGTCTGTCAATCATCATCAATACAATAGAGAGATAGATACTTTATTCAACCCAAAGGAAACTACAGTGTCACAGTGGCATTACAAGTGCACAGATATACAAATATTGGAAGAGAAGTAAGAAAGAGTAAAAAATAACTTACCTCAACCAGTCTAATAGGAGGGGGTCATCACTTCCCTGCCTATAGATTGACTCATTATACAGCCTAATGGCCAAGGGTTAGAATCACCTCATAGTGTTCTTTGGAACTGTGCATTTGTCTTAGTCTTTTACTGGAAGTGCCCCTCTGTTCAGCCAAGGTGGCATGCAGAGGGTGAGAAACATTGTCCCGAATTGCCAGGATATTCCATAAGGTCCTTTGTTCTACCACAGCCTCCAGTGTGTCCAGTTTGATTCCTATAACAGCCATCCTTCCTAATCAGTTATTGAACCTGTTGGCATCGCCTGTGTTGATGCCATTGCCCCAGCACATCAGCACATAGAAAATGTTATTGGTGACAACCAACTGCTAGAATATGTGAAGGAGAGGCCTGCATACTCCAAAGGACCTGTTCAGTATTGCCGACTCCAATGTGCTGCTGGTGGGCAAACTGCAGGGGATCGAGGGCTGATCTGACCAGGGGTCAGATGTGAATCAGGACCAGCCTGTCTAGGGTCTTCATGATGTGTGAGGTCAGGGTCACTGGACGGTAGTCATCCAAGACTTTAAGTTGGCCCTTTTTGGGTACTGTAACCACACATGATGTTTTCTACACAGTCGGGACCCTTTCCAGGCTGAGACTCAGATTGAAAATGTGCTGGAGAACTCCACACAGCTGCTCAGCACACTCCTTCAGGACCTTGGGGTTCAGACAATCCTGTCCCAATGCTTTGCCGTGTTTGAGTTTCTCCAAAGCCCTTCTCACCTGCCCAGTAGTGAAGGTGAGTCCATGATGACTAGGGAGTTGTTGGAAGGTGGGGGCTGGGGGAGGTGAAGGTCGGTACGATAGCAGTTAGTGTGTGAAAGTGTGGAAGGTAGGCACAGGGCAAGGAAGGGATGTAGACGGTGGTAGCCCGTGTTGCTCATCCACATGCTGAACTGGAGGAGGGAGGAGGGGAGGCATTGGGTGCCTCAGCACCTGGACTGGTGTGAGGGGGCTGTGAACAGAAGGGCAGTTGTCAAACCCATTGAAGAATTGGTTTAACTCAATAGCCCATTCACGGCTGCACTCTACAGCTAAGCTGATTGAAGCCAGTGATGTTCTTCATGCCTCTCTACACCTCCTATGTGCTGCTCTGCTCAAGCATGTACTCCAGCTATCTCCTTTATTCCTGCTTAGCCTCCTTGATCTTCTGCTTTAGCTCCCTCTGCACATCTTTCAATTCTTCCATCTCCTGATCTAAAGGCTCTCTTTGTGTGGTTGGGAAGAGCCTTTAAATCACTGGTGACCCATGGTTTGTTGTTGGGGAAGCAGCAAGCAGTCCTTGATGGTATTACAGTGTCCACACAGAAGTTGATATAGCCAGTGATGTAATCAGTAAGTCCGTTAATGTCCTCCCCATGTGGTTTACAAAGCACATTCCGGTCAGTAACCTCAAAACAGCCCTTCAAGGCCTTGATGGCCTCTGGAGACCATTTCCTTACAGTCTTGGTGGTAGTTAGCTGTTGCTATGCTTCGCTAGACAAGGGTACAAGGTGAACCAGGTTGCGATCTGATCTTCCACGATGGGGGTGGGGGGGTGGGGAGAGCTGTGGAACTGTATGCTTTAACATTTGCATACAAAAGATCCAAAGTTTTATTTTATCTTGCGTGACAATTGACAAACTGATCAAAGGTGTGTAGGGTTGTCAAGAGAGAAACATGGTTGAAGTCTTCTGATACTGCAATGAACGCATTGGTGTGCTGAGTCTGGAGTCCCGCGATGGTAGTGTGTATTATCAGGCCATTATTACATTTGTGCCTCCAGGAGCTTGCTGTGCACGGTTTAGTTACTGTTTTCCACATCACAGCAGTGTCTATGCCTAAAAAATTACTTGTTCGCCTGTAAGGTGCTTTTATTGTAAAGAGCAATATAAGTGCAACTATTTTGCCATATAGGTATCGCCTGTATTTCTTGGTTTAACGCAGGGCACAGCTACCACTATTATCACTTTCTAATGATCCATTAAAAAAACATTCGGCTGAGGACTACGCACTGAAACCTACTGGTAAACTCCCACTGAACTTAATGAGGTTGTTGTAGGAATGAAATTAACAAGATTAGGCACTGTTGCCTGCATTTAGAGGTCATTAGTTAAAACATTGCAGTATAAACATCACATTGACCCTGGTAATTAATCTTACCACGCAAGCATGAGAGAGAATAAAAGGCAAAAATGGCTTCTCTTTTAAAAAAAACTCAGCCTTCCCTCATGTTGCACTCTTATTGATTCCTTCCTTGCTTGTCGTTTTTAAAAGACAATACAACTGTTTATACAATGTTTAAAGAAAACCTTTTGAACTATGAATTAGTTATTTTAATGAATCAAAACCTGCTGATAGTGCGGTGATACTGCAGGTACACGTGCAGCAATGTGTGCAAGCTGTGCACGTATGTCTGAGTTACGTGCTTGTGTCATCTACCATGCTTTCAGCAGATAACTTGCATGAGTTTGCCGGGGCAGCTCAGGTGCCATGTGAGCTGGAAAGTCACTGCGACTGCTTTCAGGATATAAGGCATGCCTAGGGCAACCAGCATATTTCTTTTATTATTAAAGGCAAATCATGTTTAACTTATTTGATGAAGTTTTTTTGATAAGATAACTGCAAGGGTCAATGAGGGACATTTGGTTGATGTGCTGTATATGGATTTTCAGACGACTTGTGGTGAAGTGCTACTTTGTAGCCTCTGATCTGAATGAGCATCAATTTCTCTAAGTTGCATTAATTTCTCCCTCTCCCCCTTCTCTCTTTTTCCATTCCCCATTCTAGTTCCTTTTAACCCTTCTCTTCTTCTTACCTGCTCTCTGGTGCCTGTCATCTTTCCCTTTCTCCCATGGTCCACTTACCACTTCCTCCTATCTCCTTGCAGTTTCTCGTGTCATCCACCTCCTTCACCCACCTACATTCCCCCCCTCACCTTGTTTCACCTATCACTTGCCAGTTTGTACCCATTGCCCTCTCCCAGGATTTTTATTCTGGTTTCTTCCCACTTCCTTTCCAGTCTTGATGAAAAGTCTCAGCCCAAAACATTGATTGTTTATTCCTCTCCATAGATGCTGACTGACCTGCTGAGTTCCCCTAGTATTTTGAGTGTGGTGCTATATTGTAGACTTCTTATCAAGACTGAAGCTAATAGAATTAAAAAAAAAGACATTAGCAGAATGAAGAGAAAATAAGCTAAGTGATAGGAATCAGGAGAATAGAAGTGAAGAGTGGTTTTCAGACTGAAGATGGTGCACAGTGATGATAGGCAGGGTCAGTTCTTGGTGTAACACTTAACTGACAGGCTGGTATATGTCCAGGGGAAAAGGAGATCCAGCCACTCACCAACTCCACCTCCCGTACACGCAGGTGCTGTGAGAATCAAGTTTATGCAGCGCGTACACACACAATATCAAACACACCAAATACCATTATGGAATACACTTTAAAGATTAACATACATTTTGATTAACATACACAGTACATTGTAGATTGGTTCGCTGCTTTTCTTAATGTATATATTAATGACATGGATTTCTCTGTAAAGGACACAATTTCCAAATATGCGGATAACGTAGCAGATGATTAGCAGAACCATAGCGAGTTGTGAGAAGGTAGTAATTTACTTCAAGGGGACATAGTCAGTCTGATCACACCACAAATTAAATGTAATGCAGAGAAATGCAGTTGTTATATTTTGGTAGGAAAAACTGAGGAGAGGCAAAATGCTTTCTAGAATATTCTAAGGATATAGATATATAAGCGATGAACACTTCTATATCAATTCTTTAGACACATCCAGAGTCTTGTGTCCAGTTCTCGGCACTACACTTTAGGAATGATACGAAGGGCTAGAGAGATGATGGGACTGAGGAAAATGTTTCCAGGGATCAGAGACTCGTGTGAACGGAGTGGAGAAACCACAGTTGTTCTTGTTGGAAAAGAGGAAGTTGTGAAATGGAATCTGATTATAGTATTTAAAATCATAAGGATTGGATAGAGAGTACCTCTTCCCATTGGGGTAGGTTCACAAAAGAATCAAAAGCTCTGTGGCTTTCTGATGCAATGAATAGTTAGCATTTTGGAATGCATTGCATGAAGAGTAGTGTGGGCAGATTTGATTGTAGTATTCAAAGAGATATTGGATGTGTTAGAAAAGACAGTAACTAAGGATATCAGGAAGGTGGGGTAACTGGAGCTAGCACAAACTGATGGGCTGAATAGCTTCTACTTATGCTATTACCTTTCAGTGATTTTGTTAAAGGATAGCAAAAATATGGAAATCTCTTCCTGCGATCGTCAACTGAACAATTTAAAGGCAAGGAAATAAACCCAAAACAGGTAAGTGGAGCTGGAATATAGACTAGGTATTATCTAATTAACTGGCACAAAATGCTTGAGAGGCCCAAATGGTCTACTGCTATTGTCATGATCCTCCCCATGGAGAGAACAAGTAACTTACTGAATGAAAGAGCCCTCACTCTAGAAACGGTTCTCTGTTCATAGAGTAGTACAGGCCCTTTGGCCCACAGTTTTGTGGCAACCTTTTGACCTACTAAAGATCATCTAAACCTTCCCTCCTGCATGGCTTACCATGAGCCATTTTCCTTGCAAAGATGAACCAAATCTGTTTGTACATTAGTATTTTATTTTTGTATCGCATTTCTATAATCTGCAATAGTTCAAAGAAAATTTATCATCAAAGTACATATATACCAGCTGGAGATTAATTTTTTGTGGACATTCACAGTTAGTAGTAAGAAACACAATGGAATCATTGAAAACTGCATGCTAAGACAGACTAACAACATGTTACTTATAATTCTTACAAAAACCTTATGAAGAATAATTTAAATGCCTTTAGCTTAAGCAGCATTTCATAGTAGCTCATCATGAGAGGTGAAAAAATAAGGATATGATATTCTGTTATGCATCCTTTTAAAGAAGTCCCACTTCAACTATAATCATGGAGCTTGTTGTCTGTGTAAATGCCCACCTGTTACATCTGGTGCTGAACCTATTAAAATCTGTGAGTTCAGGGAAAAGCCACCTATTTAAATATGCTGAGTGCTTGGCCAGTCCATTTTTCTGGAATCTCCATGTCCATTTGTTCGAGGAATGAGCAAAATTGCGCCATGCATCCAGCTGCCTTTCTGATCTTGCCTCCAGATGGTTCAAATATCTGCATTTCAACATCACTTAGACATTCCCTATTGTATGACATACCAGTCCATCAAAGTGAGGCCATGGGATCATTTCGCCCAAGAGCTTCAACCCTGGGTGGGCCTCTGACATTACTGTGTTTACTATTGGAGAAGAATGGGTTAGATTAGCTTTTATTTGTCACATATTCATCAAAACATACAATGAAATGCATCATTTGTGCCAAAGACCAACACAGTCCAAGGATTTGCTGGTGGCAGCCTGCAAGTGTTGCCATGCTTCTAGTGTCAACATAGCACGTTCACAACATCAGCATAAATTGGCAATGGGTATATACAAGTCTGAACTTTTTGGATCCTATAGATCCTTAAACCCTAGATAGGCACTAAACCTTCAGCCAGTTGCAAGGCTAGGAAGAAAGCTCTTTCCTTCACTAAGCTGGCTGTAATTATGGACACGTGCGAAGCTCTTTGCTTTAGCCAGCCTACTCATTATCCTTTTATTCTCAAGTTCTGTGGACTTCTATGAGTTAGTCTGTAGGGGTTCAGAAATCACCAAGATAATAACTGTAAATTATATTGGTATATTCATATTCAATATTTGTTTAAATATAATTTTGTGGCACCACAGGTAGCAAGTTATTATGAAGCATATTAAGTTGCCTAGGACATAAAGGTAAAGGACTTAGTAAATATTGAAAAATCATTATGTTAATTGCAATTCTCAATTTTTAAACATACATTCCTGATAATAAAAGTGCTATGATATAATAACAGTATAAGTTTATCAGCCAGTCTTTGGATAACTCTTGTTGCTGTTAATATCACTTAAGTAATTATTATTTTAACTATATCCATCTAAAATATGTGCGCATTATGGTCATACATCCAAAGGAAATAAACACAGCTCTTGTGATTCACTTTTAACTTCATTTTTATTAGCTCAGTAAAATCATTTCTATTTTGTAAGTGCATTTGAGTTAAAATTCCAGGCTATGAGTGAATTACAAGCATTTCTATGTTGTCCGCAGGCACTAAATTGTACGGTAAAGGGAGAATTCAGTTCTATATTTTAAAGCCATGTTTAGACCCTGTAAGGATGTAAGAATGAAATAAGAACTTCTGCACTGCGTTGGATTTGGAGGGGATTTGAAGTCTGTGCCTGTACGCATTACTTAAAAATCTTAAAAATGAGCAGAGTTTTATTCCTTTGAGTGTGGCTGGTTTTTGCCTCATAAAATGGTGCTTTTGGCAAGTGTCTGACCTTGGCCAATGCAGGCCTCTACAAAAGAATGGATAAAGTTTTAGCACTGTACAGATGTAAATCTTTCAAAGTATTATCAGGGCACATGCTGTTCAAGTAAAATATTTTGGCTGCATTCAGCTAGTCTGTTCTTTGCACAAACCTGAGTCATATCAGCATCTCAAGACACTGGGGTTTAACTAAAGAGGATAATGGGACAAAAGTTATTTGGAGAACGTAACACAATGTTGAATGTGTATTGATAGTGAAACTGTAATATAATTTAGAAATCAGTAATACAATTTTCCCTTTTGGGATGTTTTAAAACTATAATAGTTTCTATCTTTAGAAGAAGCAGTTAGGTTTATCCTCTGCTTGTTTTCCTGTCCTGACCATCTGAAAACATCATACTAATCATGAACTATAATTAGTTGTCAATAGTGATATTTGAACAATGAGGTGCCATAATCCTCACACACTGCTACCTCAAAGTTGAATATTGCAGCCAGACCTATTAAACAACGTTGATGAAATATTCATTGAGTGATGTGGCATTAGTGATTTGCATGTTGGTGTCAAACTTCAATTTCTTTAGCTTCTTTTGTGAACATAGAACATAGAAAACCTACAGCACAATACAGGCCCCCTGACCCACAAAGCTGTGCCGAACATGTCCTTACCTTAGAACTACCTAGGCTTACCCATAGTACTCTATTTTTCTAAGCTCCACGTACCTATCCAGGAGTCTCTTAAAAGACCCTATCATTTCTGCCTCCATCACCACCGCCGGCAGCCCATTCCATACATTCACCACTCTCTGCGTAAAAAAAAAAAATCTTTACCTCTGACATCTCCTCTGTACCTACTTACAAGCACCTAAAAACTATGCTCTCTCATGCTAGCCATTTCAGCCCTGGGAGAAAAAGCCTCTGACTATCCACACGATCAATGCCTTTCATTATCTTGTACACCTCTGTCAGGTCACCTCTCATCCTCCATCACTCCAAGGAGAAAAGGCCAAGTTCACTCAACCTATTCTCATAAGGCATGCTCCCCAATCCAGGCAACATCTTTGTAAATCTCCTCTGCACCCTTTCCATGGAGATTTGTGCTTCTGGATGACATCGGGATAAGGTTTATCATGTGAGATGTCAGTCCATATTATCCTCACACTAAGTAGAATCATGTTGAACAATTAAGAAATGGTGTTTGGTTATGAGTATAATTTGCAATACATAGTTAACTTACTAGCAAGCACATCTTTGGGATATACTAGACCATCCAGATTCCGTACAAGAGTTTCAAAGAGGACGTGCACGCTCCACACAAACATCACTTGAAGTCAGGATTGAAGCTGGGACACTGGAGTTGTGTGATAGCAGTGCTTACAGCAGAACCACTGTGCCACCATTTCATAACTTTTCAAAGTTGAAAAGAAAGTATCCAGGATTATAGCACAGAAAAAAGCTCTGCCTTTATGTCAGATATCAGAAAAGAAAGTATTTGACAACATATGGCTGGGGAGACATGGCAGAGGATTGTACTTCTAAATGAACTTCTGATACTTAGCACTCTTTTGAAGTAACACAGAAGAAGTCCCCTCTAAGGATTGCCTTGTTAATTTTCTGTTATCTGTCAGTATAAGGTAAGGACAAAATCCTCTTTTGTTACCAAGTCTGCTCAAGAGGAGCTTTGGCAGTGGCTTTGTAGCTAAATATCTGCCTGCTGGAAAACGTAAAACTAATAGTATAAATATTCCTTCAAATATAACATCTAAAAATCTTTAATTAAAGTATTTATTGAAGTGCATCTATTTCAGTAGCAGAGTGTGACACAGTTACTACTATTGATTTCAACTCAAGGATAAAGATAGTAGCATGCATAAACATCACACCTAAATACAGTGTGTAGATAATTCAATCTTCATAGCCGGTGAAAATTAATATATCTTTCTGTAGTACAGTATTTGATTTGAAGATCCGTGTAACAAAACCACATGGTTTTCAAAGTTTCAATAGACCTGGACTATGTTGCTTCAGCCCTGTCTTCAGAGTCGGAAGATTTCTGAAGTGCTGAGCATTTCTAAAGTGCAGTTTGTTCCAGGACTATTCTCTGTTCTTACCACTTTTCATCTTGACTGATTCTGAAAGATATTATTTTTAAACTTCATCCAAGCTGCACAATATCATTGCAGGTCCCTTGTGTCTGAAATAAAACACCAGATGTATCTCTCATTAAAAGAAAAACAATGACTTCACTGTTTGTAGGCTGTTACTACCAACTGACCTCTTATTTCTTAAACACCATATAGTATATAAATATAGGGTTTTGAGAAAAATAAATGACAGTATTTTATCAATTTCTGTTTTATGTTCCATTGCTCCAAATTTTGCATAATTTGAAGCCTAATGTTAAAATTCTTACTTCTAATTGCCTTTTAAATATATAATCTAATGTTCTGGAATTTCAGTAAGTGATCACTGTTATTGCAAAAAGAGTTTCATAGAACTTTGTCTAAAAGAAATGTTAATATAAGAAATCTATTTCCCAAACCATAATCTCAACTTAGGTCCCCACTCAGTCATCATTGACGAAATAATGCAATGAATTTGGGCAGTTAGACTGTTAGATATTTATAATGATCTATGAGCATTTTAAAAATAATATAAGTAGAACATGAAACATAGAACAGTCCTGCACAGTAACTTTTATACTCAATGTCTTAACAGATGATAACATTAGTGAGGGAACTGTCATGGACTGATAAATATCCAACTGAAAGAGTGAACTAATAAAAAAAGATCCAGTGCTTTCCTGTCATATATGACAAATAAACTCTTCTCAGGCTTCCAGATGGATACAATTATCAATTTTAACCGGCATTTCGATGACAAGCTCTGCCATCTTCATCAGGGATGATGCTTGGGCATGTTTCATCTGGTGGGATTTATACCCTGGTCATCCATCCCTTTTGATTGGTTAGTCCTCATCCAGTCAGGTTTCTGCTGTCCAACCTTGTTTACAATTGAATTCCAGTTTTTACTTAGAGTGAGACTTTTGCCTTTGTTAAAATTCTTTTCCTCTAGATTTATTTCAATGGCTTCCTTCACCTGGTGATCCCAAAAGCCATTGGTGTGGCACAGTATTTATGTGCTCTCACAGTCAATAGCGAATCCAATGTTTTGCTATCGCCAGTTTCTCTGGGTAACACAAATGGATACACTTCCTGTGCTCTTTGATGCATGTTTCCACTATACATCCCATCTTGCCTTTCTACTTAGATTAACCAGTCGAAAGATATTTTGGACCCAGAGAGTCCCTACAAGGAAATAAGACAATTATGCACAACATTCCTACAGAATGGCTACAAGGTGAAGGAAATCAATTGGGCCCTTAAAAGGGCCAAAGGAAAAACTAGGAAGGCTAACAATGAGGAGGAACCCATATCCACCACCGGTCTTCCTTATATTTCCATGATTTCTGGAAGGATTGCTAGGATCCTGAATTACTACCATCCACAAACCTGTAAGGAAGCTCAAATCACAGCTTATGTGGGTCAAAGGTGACCTGGGACTCAGGTCGTCTGGTGTTCTCTGTGAATTCAGGATTCTCTGTGAATGCAGAGCAGCGTATATTGGCCAGATGGGATGCACGGCGGAAACCTGCATTAAGGAGCACAGGAGATATATCTATTTGGGTTACCCGGAGAGACTGGCGGAAGCAGAATTTTGTATTTCCAATGGCCATAGCATTGACTTTGATGGCACAAAACTACTGTGCTGTGCCAATGGCTTTTGGGACTGTCTGGTGAAGGAAGCCATTGAAATAAAGCCAGAGGAAAAGAATTTTAACAAAGACAGAGGTCTTGCTCTAAGTAAGAACTGGAATTTGATTGTAAACGAGGTAGGACAGCTGAAACCTGATTGGACGAGGACTAACAAATCAGGAGGTTCAGATGACCGAGGTATAAATACCACTGGACTAGACATCCCCAGGCATCATCCCTGATGGAGATGACAGAGTTTGTCATCGAAACTTCGGTTAAAATCGATACTTGTTCCTGGCTGGAAGCCAGAGAAGAGTTTATTAGTAAATTAATCAGTTTAAAACTAATAAACAAAATTGACAGAGTTACTAAAGGAGTGATGCAGTAATGAACGTGTAATTTCATCCATGAAAGTTTATTAGCACGAGTGACAAGTGCAAATTGTAAAGCAACCAGCTTGCAAAGGGCCAGCTCAATTGTCCTCAGTGTCAAAGCATTTGTTGGTAGGAAGTTATATTCTGTTGATTGCATTGAATGAATGTTAACATATAGAACATGTAGTGTATTCCCTAATTAATCATCTGACAATATATTTCAGGAGGGATAATAGATACCTTAGGTGTCAACAAAAGCCTGAATCTCTACTTGCTGATGTTCAGGAGGAAATTACTTGTTGGTGAAAGCCACATTATGTAATGCTGTTTCATTTTCACTATTTATAACTAATCCAAGAAGATAAGCCATATAACTTCATTGAAATATATCCATTTGTCTCAGGACAGAACTCAATTTACATACTGAGTGAGAGTAAATGAAATATGAAGAAAATCATCAATGGATTAAATAATTCCTTTCAATTGTCCTTTGGTTACTCTTCAGTTAATCCAGCTTCAATTGATTCTGTGATGTTAACAAATAAAATGTGTTTTCAAACTCAGTCTTGAAATGGTTGCAGCAGTTTTCAAACTCAGCCACTTGTTAGACTATATAACCACAAAATTAATTAATAAGGCATGAAGCTCCTTAGAGTGTTTCAATATGATACTACCACCATGTAAATACAAGTAGTATCATGCCATTTGATAAACTGAGCTTGTTTTTCTCTTTTCATAAGAACATAATCAGAAATAGGCCATTAGACCCCTCATAGCTGCACCACTATTCTTTAAGATCACAACTGGACTTTTACCTCAGCTTGGCCTTCCATCACCAACCTCACTAACCCTATACCCCTTGATTTTCTTATCTAAAATTACTTATTATATTAACTACATTGGAGATAATGAACAGAATTTTACTAATGATTTCTTAATATTTTATTTTTCTGGTTATTGTCTATTGAGAGAATTGTGCGAAAAGAACAAAGAACATGTTGAAGTGCTTTCTTGGATTGCAGATTCTTTGCTCATATATCTGATAAGCAAACTGAAAAAAATATGCAGTAGTTTGACACCTTTCTGATACTTGAAATTTCAAACTTTAATGACAGCAGAGGCACCATTCCCACAGGCCAACCTGTTTTCACCAAATGCACTGATTTAATTCACAATGCCTGGTGGGATTTTTGCAGTTTGCTTTCCAACATCAGATTTTCATGCTTTTACATCGTATGCAAACTCTCCATGCTGGCGCAGTTTGTTGCGTAACCGTGGGTTACCAAGCATGGCACAACTTAGAGCTAAGAGATATTCTTCAGTTCCAACCTCCTAACAATGGAAAAGCACAAGGGCAATCTATGCATGAAAATACACAACGTAGCACCACAAAACCTGATACAATATTTTGTACATGTTACCACACACCCCAGAGTGCATGGCAGTAATTGAATTCTGCTCTATTCTACTGTCCTGCGGTGAGTGACTGAAGGGTTCACAGTGACATGTATCTACAGTCTGACTATATGGTTTTCCTAGTAACATCAAGTACAGAGTGTAAGTATACTTGGCTCCTGGCCAGATTTGTCACAGTATTTGACCCAAAGAAGGAACACTTATGGATTTGGGTAGGATTTCCATTGTGATTGTGATGTTTCCCCAAGTTTATTCATTTTTTTTCCAATTTAAAGAGAATAAAAGGTACATTGAAGGAATCGGTGGCCACTAAATCATGCCTGCTTCTACATTTGGTGTCACTTGTATACTTAGGTACAGGGTGAAACCCATCCATTGCTCCACTAGAGGAGAGTCGGGGAGCAACCAGAACCCCAGTCATCTTGTGCTGCCTGCTGATTAGTACAATAGTTGATTCTAAGATGATATTGGCAGGAGCTTGGGACCACAGTGTACTGCTGGCCATCTGGCCAGAAATGGTGCAATTGGGCCAGAGAGACCTAAGGAGAGGAAACAGAAAAAGCATATCACAAAGCATGGTAAAATTCTTCAACAGAGATAAGAACAGCCATTGTCTTGCTTTTTTTAAAATAGAGACAGCATCAGAATCTTATAAATGATCTGGCATGTTGTCAGCATCCCAAAACAGGCTCTAATTAAGGCTGCTTTATCTCTTTAGAAGGGGGTGGTGGTGGTGGGGGGATGAGGATGTGGTGACTTAATTCTCTTCCCCGCAGCTACTGGTTAAGGTGAATATGTGAATAGCTAACCCAGCTAGGCACCTTCATTTTGTGGGTCACTGCTTGGGTAATGCTCTATTAATTTGCTGTATTTTCCCATGTGAGACAAACTCAATTTCTTGGGTGGATTGTGAGCTAACTGTTGACACTGTGATTGATTGGTTGAACAGATGTTGCAGCCCACCTCCCCCCACCCACCTTGAAAAAGAAACTTACAGGCAGTATTTACTACATGCTATAGTAAATGCCTCTCGCGTCATGAAAAATGACAAAAATATTGAACAATAAATAGGGTTTACAAACCCAATTTAAAATTATTACGGTAGGCTGTCTTACAGATGGGGCTGCTTGATATTCATCTCAAACAAAATAGAATTTCCTTATCACTATTATTTTAAATCGCTATCAAATGAGGAAATACAATGATAAATTCAGTTTTTACTGATGGATTCTGCTGTTTGCAGTTGAATGTGACATGACAGTGTAATAATTTCCTACACTTGGGCGCAGAATCCGATCTGAATTTGTCAAGGGCAAATGATGTCACTGTGTTAAAGTCTGGTGGTGTATCTGCACACAAACATGAAACTTTTCCTTTTAATTTATTCTCATCATTTTTCCATCCTTTGAATTTTCAGAAGTTTGTTTCAGATTCCTTTGCCTTTTTAGTGAAGAAACTTGCTCCCAAACCTCTTCAGATATTCTACTGGTTTCGGTAACATCACACAAGTGAACGGCCTTTAATTTTCTAGCTGCAAGAGTAGATAACAGGGCCCAGAGAAAAAGGCAGAAAGTGGAAATATGTGAGTGATTATGTGTTTGGAAATATTTTACACTCCTGATAACAATTTCTCACTTTCTTTCAAAAATTCTCTGAAGTTTAAAGACCACAGTTATTGGGAGCAGTAGCAGATAATGTAACTTAACCCAGATTTCTTATTCTTGTGCTAATCCTTTATAATGATCACCTCCAAGAATGAAACTCAAAAGGTGGAAAAAATAGTCAGGTTGTACATATTTATTATTCAGATGTATTCAGGAATTCCATAATGCCATCTAGTCAAGGTAACAGCATAAGATTTTTATAAGATAACGGTAGGTAAATATTTCATAAACAAGTGGATGAAAACTTATTGTGGTTAGACTAGAATAAGGAGTTACAATCAGATCATCACTGATCTTTTTAAATGTTGGAATAGGTTTGAGTGGCCAAATGGTCTACACCTTATAATTCATGATCTTGTCCACTAAGGATGTGGCAGCCAGTTAGTACACAGTAAAGTTGAGAAAGTCCGTTGAAATAATCACCAGTTTCCTGTTTCAGAGAAGCTAATTGAGAGATAAATGGTGGCTAGGGTGAGGGAGAGAACACTCTTGATCCTGGTTCTGCTCATGTCATGTCACGGGAACTCTTACGTCCACCTGAAAGGATATTCAGGGTTTCAATTTTAAATCTTATCTTAAATGTGTGAGATGGTCAAAAACCTCTTCACACAGGGAGTGATGAATCCTTGGAATTGTTTACCCAGAGACTTGAGGCTTAGTAATTGAGTCCTTTCAAAACCGAGATCGATAGATTTCTGATAACAAGGATATCAGCGGATATGTGGATAATGCAGGAATGTGGCTCTGAGGAAAAGATCAGTCATGATTTTGATGAGTGGTGGAGCAGGCTTAGAGGGCCAAATGGCCAATTCTGCACCTACTCCAATCTTATCTGACACCACACCCTCTGGATTATCTGCTCAGGCTCTGGAATGAGTCTCAAATCCACAAGGTTTTTGACTCAAAGTCAAGAATGCTGCTGCTGAGCCAAGACTGACAATAATAAAACTCAGTTAATCAGTGTGAACTCCTCTTTGTTATTTACCAAGATATTTAAAAAAAGAAAGTCGGTAAACCCAACAATTTTTTGTGAGTTATAGTTAAAGAAAACTTTTAGCTATATGAGGGACCTGGGCCTCTTATAATTGTTATTTTAGCAGTCTAGGTGAGGCTCCTCTCGAGATATACCAGGCTACATCATGTTATCATATTGCTCATTCCCAGTTAACTCAATCAAGCAGTGGCCAAAAGCTTTGCACCCAAGCAGACAGCATTAGAATATGTCACTTTACATGTGTCAGTTTAAGGATGTTTTGTCGACACATAATCAAGTACAAAGTCGAGTCAGGGGGCTGGAGACAGAGACAGGAGTGCCTAGATAATCTCATTTTGACATGGTTTTTAAGTTATTTTTAAAAGACAATGTCCAAATCTCTCTGCTGAGGAGAAGTTTAAGGGCTCCCATTAATTCAAAATGAAAATGACAAATTCATCTTCTGATGACAATTAAATGAAGTATATTGTAATTGATACTAATAGAGCCACTGAGAGCTATTTCTTACATTGCAGCCTGCACTAAAAACTGCCAACACAGCATATTTTTTTGACGTTTTTTGGTCAGCAGTGAGATTTGTTCAGTCAAGCAGCTAAAGGTTTATGGGACACAGCAGTTCTTAAAAAAATGCGACACGTGTATGATTAGTTAAAAATTTATATCAATGCCAGTCCCCGACATTGAGCTTGCCTGCTGAGTTTTTCTGATCTCTACGGGTACTTGTTTCCACATCAAAAAGGGACCCCCCCCCCTTTAAATCAGCTCTTTTATAAAATTCATTTGGAATACAGGTAACTGACAATTTACATTTGTAACCAAAAATTTACTGCCTTCATCTGGTTACATTTTTCTCCACATATTTTCCAGTCAGACATCAACCACTTGGTGCTAAAATACAGCCATTTCTCTAACTATGACAATGTTAGCACATTTAGTTGACTTAAGAAGTCTTTTTCCCTAATGAGCTGCTTTGTTCTTATGCCATGCTTTGTTATTTGAAGGGCAGACCTGCACAGTATACTGCTCAATAATAAAGCTAATGGCATCAGACATTTGTGCCACTTTGGGGAAGAATAAAAGAAGCAGGCATTAATTTTCTTAAAAATCGTTTGAAATGCTGAAGTTATTTTGATTCACTTTGGCCTGTCTCCAATTACTTCTATCAGCTAGGCTGTTCTGTTATGGCAAGGAAGGTGTCTGGTGTTGGGGAATGAAGTGGATATTTTTTATATATATACACACACACTGTTTCCAGTAGAGTAAATGGCAATTTTTGGAAAAAAAAGAGGCGTGAAAATGTTGCTGTATTAATTCATTAGTATGGATTGGTATAAGGCATGTTAACAAGGTTATTTCAACATTTTGATTTCTCATAAAGATGAAACATCTGTGAAAAATTGATTTTAACTGCTCTTTGTTTTTCTTTGAAACTATAAATATTGGTTGCTAGCTACAGCAGAGAGAGACCAGTTTTGAAAAATTATTGAGCCAGTGTTAATGTAAATTAACATGACTGAAAAGTTGTGAATATAAACTGTGAACTACATCATATCTGTACATTATTAATGCCGAAGGCTCATTAATGGGTACATTTATCTATCTATCTATCAGAATAAGCCCCTCTGTTCCTTCGAGCTGCACCACTCAGCAGCCCCCGATCTAACCCTACCTTATTCACAGGACAATTTACAGTGACCAATTATCCTACCAACCCATACGATTTTGGAAAGTGGGTGGAAACACACATGATCACAGGGAGAACGTACAAAGTCCTTCCAGACAGCATCAGGAATTGAACCCGTGTCGCTGGTTCCATAAAGCGCCGTGCTAAACACTAGGCTACGGTGCCGCCTGTCAGCTCCTTGTAGGAGGAAACTTTCTATTTCTGTGGGTGCCATTCAATAATTGTGACATCTTTCAGATTTAAACATGCAGCCAAAGGAACAACATCAGGATTGCAGTGACGTTTCCTCTCTGATTTTAAGTCCCCTGTACTTCCCACGCATTAGCCAGGGGCCACACAAGGTACAGGTTTGCAGCTTCTCAATGTGTTATGAGACAACATAGGCTTGTGACTTCATTACAAGTTATTGGCAGCACCCTTGTTGCTCTCAAAAAAAAATTTTCTCCTCGATAGCTGGGATTGACAATGCAGCATCAACTTCTTCTGTCCAAAGCATCTTCCTCCCAGGTGTTGACATTCATGTCAGTGTTCTTCATATGGCGCTTGAGCACATCTTTGTAGCACAGCTTCTGACCACCGTGCTTCCTCTTTCCTTCATGTAGCTCGCCAAAGAAAACAGCTTTGAGTAAACGATCATCGCTCACTCTTGTGACATGACCAGTTGAACGCAGCTGAGAAGCTGTGATGAGCGATTCTGCACTGACTGT
Organism: Hypanus sabinus; assembly: GCF_030144855.1. Lineage (NCBI taxonomy): Eukaryota > Metazoa > Chordata > Chondrichthyes > Myliobatiformes > Dasyatidae > Hypanus > Hypanus sabinus. The sequence continues at coordinate 37,612,977 of NC_082716.1, read as the reverse complement.
CCCAACACATTTGAGCACCTCCACATCTGGTACCCTCTCTTGCCACTTGTGTAATATTTGGCATGAATGTCTTGAGTCGTGTCTTGGTCAATTTCTTGATGTGCTTCCGATACAATGTCATTGTTCCAGTTGAATAAAGCAGAGATGGTAAAACAGCTGTGTTATACACTTTGACCTTGGTTGCCATTTTAATGTCGTGGTGAGACCAAAGTCGCTTCTGCAAAGCACCAAAGACTTTTGTAGCTGATTGAATTCTCCTCTCAACTTCCAGATCTGATGAGTTGGTGTGGTCACAGCGCTTCCTAAGTACGTGAAAGAGTCAGAACATTTCAGCGCTACCCCATTGACCGATATGACTGGTGCTTGGGTCTCACTGGGACTACACAGAGGAGGAGGCTGGTTCAGAAGTTTGGTTTTGGAGATATTGATTCTTAGGCCAAAAAGAGAGGCAGCAAACAAGAAGCGATCTACAATTTCTTGAATCACATTAACATCAGAAGCAAGCAGGGCTGAATTGTCTGCTTACAGAAGCTCTCTGACATATATCTGTCTTGATTTGGTTGAGGCTTTGAGTCTTGACAGGTTGAATAATTTTCCATCTGAGCAAGTCCTGATGTATACACCTTTGTCCAAATAGAACGATCCTGGTGAAAGGGAATGTATGTATCTACTGCACAAGGAAAATCATTAAGTAGAGGCACAGTTTGCATAAACTTTACTTTCTGCCTATGCTATACATCTCATTTCCCCCCAAAAAAGGGGATCTCATTTAGTAGACAATGAAAGTGCAGAGACACTTGAAGAATCGGCTAGTTTGCACATGCTTTGGAAGGAGACAAATAGATGATTCGCCTAGTCAGAGTGTACTTAATTTCAGTACTGGCTTCCCATGAGACCAAATCAGCAAATGTTATGTAAAATCTCCTCAAAATCAGGTTTATTATCATTGACATATATCATGCAATTTGCAAAATAGCAGCCATCCTTTCTTCACACATCATGCCTACTTCTTTCACATCGATGATGAGTGTCTCTGACTCTGTATTCTTCCGTATAAGTTGTTCTAACTATCTGATCTGTTCACATCTTCATGTAAGTGGGTGATAGCATGCAATATTTAAACAATGCTGTTAGCAGATCTACAGGAACATTATTTGGCATATTCAGACAGATGCTGGAAACAGACAAAATGCTGGAGGAACTCTATGGAGGGAAATAGGCAGTTGGTGTTTTGGATGGAGACCCTTGATCAAGACTGGAAGGAAAGAAGGCAGATAGCCAATACAAGAATGAATCTCATTTGCCAAATCAAAGGATCTGAAAAAAAAAGAATGAATTGCATTTATTCAGTATCACTGATGTCCCTATCAGGACATTCCACTGTGTCTTACAACCTAAGGCATGCTCTTGAACTTCAGTCACTGTTGAAATGCAGCAATGCAGCAGTCAGATCGTGCAGAGCAAGTTGGCACAACTGATAAAGTATTTTTAGTCGAATCTAAAGGATTATGAAATTAAGACTAAATCCTTCCCTCTTCTTAGTAGAGGCACCTTTGTCATTTTTGCCTTCATTTGAAAGGGTAGATAAGGCCTTGGTCAACATTTCATCTTCAAGTTACCCTCTCTGACAGTGCAGAACAACATTAGTGTCACCATATTGTCATTGGAGTGTCCAGCCTATATTGCAGTCTTAGGGCTATAGAGCATTAACATCGAAATACAGCCTTATGAGCAAGAGGCATGAGTTTAACCAAATGAATCACAGCTGGCATAACTTATAAAAGTAACATGGGTAAACTGTGATAAATTAAGGAGGAAATTAGTCACCATTTCATTTAAGAGAAACATGTTTTGTTCTTGTATTTAATTTTGAGAAATCTTTGAATATTTGAAGTGACTCATGATTCAGAACCTAAGACCCAAATTGTCCTGAGTGTGGCCTGCCTGCAGCACTCACCACGCATGTCACCTATGGGTCTGAATTTGCCTCTTTTAGATCTGAGATCAACATTACACATGAGCAGTAAGGCACTGTGCAACAGCTAAGGTTGCAACAATATAATCAGGTGACATGGGCAGGTCAGATCAAATTTGTTCTGGAAGCCTTTATAGTGAAGGCAAGGCTCTGACCTCAGCTTTGCCATCTTTTAAAATGGTCATGGATAATCAATGTTCCTGAAAGTCCCTCCCCTTAAGATGATGAGGCATAGGAGCAGAATTAGGCTATTTGGTCCATTAAGTCTGCTCCACCATTCTATCAAGGCTGATTTCTACTTCCTCTCATCCCCATTCTCCTGCCTTCTCCCTATAATCTTTGACATCCTTACTAATCAAGAACTTAAGATACGTTAAAAAAATCTATCAGGAATGAAATAAAAAAAGTGATTTTTCATAAGTCATTCCTTTAAATATGTTAACTAAAACACTTTTAAGGGTTAAAAAGATTAAAGCAAACGTAAACAAAAAAAATATAAGTTAGCTTATATCTCACTTTTCCTCCTTGTAACCTTACAATTGAAATGATTAGGCTTGAGGATCCAAGCACAAATTCAGCAGCATGAACTGTGAGTGATGTCAGCTTGCTCCTGAATTCAGCACAGAGCCCAGTGGCAGAGAGCAGCTGGGAAATCTCCAGCCAACACAGCCAGCAGGGTCAAGATTTCTACATTTATGTGTAAGTCATGACATTATGGGCACATATATGGTTAAATGCCAGCAGTGTGGAACTGTCTGACAAAAGCTGAGCGGTATACTTTTCAAAAATGAATATTTTATTTAAAATAAATGCATAAGAATGTGATGTGACGGTGGCAGGGGAAATTTGCCCCCCCCCCCAAAAAAAAGTTTAGCTAGATTACATGATATTCCTTTAAAGTGATTAGGGTGAGACTGAATACAGCCAAGTTCAGTTTTGATTTGAGGATTTGAGATCAACAAAAGCATCAGCGATGATCCCTAGTTTTCCTTGGGTAAAATGAGTATATAGCCACACATGAAGTCAATATTTATACAGTGTTTAAAATTCATTGGAGCACCTGTGCTGCAGATCCAATAAGTACTTCCATCTGGGTCTGTGTGTGTAGTTAGAACCTTATCAACTCTTTATCCTGACAAATCATGACGCACAGATATGTAGTAAAACTAATTTATCATATGCGAACATTGCACTATGGAACCATAACAGAAGAACTAGACTTTAGCAAGTGTATTACACGGATAATGTATTTGACATTAATAAACTGGTGTATAGCTCAATATCACAGATGTGGGATGCCGATAAAGTGTGACAGATTGCTTATTGATGAAATACATATGTTTGGAGTCATCAGCATAGGTTTCCCTTACAGAATAAGGTAGATCGTTACATAGTTTAGTGTAGTGGGACTAAAATCTTTTGCATGCTGTGATGAAAGAAACAGCCTGTGTTCTGAGGTATAAAGTAGTGGAAACTCAAAAGGAACAAAAGGACTTCAAGATGTTAATGGGTGAAGATTCTGTTCACAGTGAACCAGTCAGGTTAACAGCTTGATCATGGTGCAGCTGGTAATATGGGGAAGGCGTTATGTCAAAGTCATGTCTACTGCAATTAATTTTTATGTTGTATATTTCAATAAAATGCAGCCATTTTAAAGAAAAAGGCAGTACAATTTCTCATACTGTGAAAAATCAAGCTGACATAGTAACTGCAGCAAACTGTTCTGAATCTGTTTGTTACTGATGTGACACTGTTTTAGTATGGCAGAGGAATACAAGAACATTGATTAGCTTCAGTTATTTTGGATCAACTCCAAGTGAGACTCCACCTTCTTGTGATCTATAAGTCAATGGAGTTGGATTCTTCCATTAAAAACTTTTTGGATAAATATTTTTAAACTCAAAGAATTATTTTGTAAATGAGATTTTTGACTGGCTGTAGATTGCTCATCTTTATGTATTTGCTAAAGGAGCTTTCTGTTCAAGTTAACAAGTTTTACAGTTAGAAGTACTCATTGCAAAGAATTCTACATGAATTGAGTATTTTGTTTGTTTGCTTTTTGGTTGCTTATGTTCAATATTTCTTGAACTATTTAGACCTCAGTAATTATAAATTTCAATAGAGTTCAGTAACATTCAATTGAAAATCAATGAATTCTGTAATAATAAATGGGGAATTAAATTTATTCTTCACACATGTCACTTGGAAAAAATCTTTAGTGTCAAATGTTCCAGTGATTCTTGGGCTTCTTTTTAATAATACATGGAAGCCAAGGGTGACCCATTATTTGGTTCTCCTTTTCCATTATAAATGGCACTGATTATCCCAATCCTATTGTTGATAATTCTATTAGATTTGTGAACATTTGATGTGCCTGTTAACAACACCAGCTGCATTCTCATCCTCTTCCTTGTCTGTGAAGCTGTTGGCTTGACTATGACTTGATAAAAATATCTAAGTACATGCCCTGTCCATCAGTCCTGGCTTCAAACTTCTCTTTCCTGTTTCTGAAAGCAATGGTGATGCCCAAAATCAAGTCAAAGGAGTCCAGATAACACCAATATTGCATATTTACATGACATCTGCAAACAGAGACAATGAAGATTGTTTTGACTGGTGAAGTTTGACAATGATTCTTATCAGCTTCTTGTCTTCTGGGTAAATAATTACTCAGTATGTACTTACCTGAGCCATCCACTGTTCATTATATCCCTCAAGAATTTATTTTATTTTGGTATGAGGAACATTTTTGCAAACAATGGTAGAGGAGGGAACTCAGGTGACTTCCATTTTAATTTGTCATAGTCTATGGTCACATTTGGAATTCTTTGTTAAACACTGAAGGAAAATAGTATCAAGAACAGTTAGTATGCTATGACTGCACCCTTAGACAATAGACAGTAGGTGCAGGAGTGGGCCCTTTGGCCCTTCTAGCCAGCACCGCCATTCACTGTGATCATGGCTGATCATACATAATCAGTACCCCGTTCCTGCCCTCTCCCCATGTCCCTTGACCCCGCTATCTATAAGAGCTCTATCTAACTCTCTCTTGAATGTATCCAGAGACTTGGCCTCCACTGCCTTCTGGGCCAGAGCATTCCACATATCCACCACTCTCTGGGTGAAAAAGCTTTTCTGCATCTCTGTTCTAAATGGCCTACCCCTTATTCTTAAACTGTGGCCTCTAGTTCTGGACTCACCCATCAGTGGGAACATGCTTCCTGCCTCCAATGTGTCCAATCCCTTAATAATCTTATATGTTTCAGTCAGATCCCCTCTCATCCTTCTAAATTCCAGTGTATACAAGCCCAGTCACTCCAATCTTTCAACATATGACAGCCCCACCATTGCAGGAATTAACCTTGTGAACCTATGCTGCACTCCCTCAATAGCAAGAATGTCCTTCCTCAAATTTGGAGACCAAAACTGCACACAGTACTCCAGGTGGGGTCTCACCAGGGCCCAGTACAGCTGCAGAAGGACCTCTTTGCTCCTATACTCAATTCCTCTTGTTATAAAAGCCAGCATGCCATTAGCTTTCTTCACTGCCTGCTGTACCTGCATGCTTGCTTTCATTGACTGATGTACAAGAACACCTAGATCTCGTTGTACTTCCCCTTTTCCTAACTTGACTCCATTTAGATAGTAATCTGCCTTCCTGTTCTTGCCACCAAAGTGGATAGCTTCACATTTATCCACATTAAACTGCATCTGCCATACAGTTGCCCACTCACCCAACCTGTCCAAGTCACCCTGCATTCTCATAACATCCTCCTGACATTTCACACTGCCACCCAGCTTTGTGTCATCAGCAAATTTGCTAATGTTACTTTTAATCCCTTCATCCCTTCATAGCTTATGCCCAATCCTCTCGACTGCAGGTCACAATCCTTTGAAATTCCCCAAAACCTAATTACTCAACAGAACGCTGAGAAGTTTCCCCCCAGCAGAGGACTCTCAGGAACTGCCTGGAATTTACTTACAAGTAGGTAATGATTAAAGGGAACACAAAGTACACTGCAGATGCTGTGGTCAAAGCAACAGGTACAACATGCTGGAAGAATTCAGCAGGTTGGGCAGCATCTGTGGAAATGAGCAGTCAAGGTTTTGGGCCGAGTCAGGGCTGAAGAGGGAGGGGGCAGGGGCCCTATAAAGAAGATGGGGGGAGGGGGGGGAAGGAGAAGGCCAGTAGGTGCCAGGTGAAAAACCAATAAGAGGAAAGATCAAGGGGTAGGGGAGGGGAAGCAGAGAGGGGGTAGGCAGGAAAGGTGAAGAAGGAATGTAAGGGGAAAGCACCATGTGTAGTAGAAGAAGGCAGAATCATGAGAGAGAATCATGAAACTGGGATGGGGGAAGGGAGAGGGAGGGAATTACCAGAAGTTGAAGAATTCAATGTTCATGCCAAGGGGCTGGAGACTACCCAGACGGTATATGAGGTGTTGCTCCTCCAACCTGAGTTTGGCCTCATCATGGCAGTAGAGGAGGCCATGTATGGACATATACGAATGGGAATGTGAAGCAGAGTTGAAGTGGGTGGCAACCAGGAGATCAATGATTAAAGGGAGATTTTAGGATTGTGTCATGTTTTAGAAAATGTTTTATTTTGAAAAGACGTTAGCATTTTCATTTTGTTTATGAGTCACATCTGGTTTAAGGACTACAGTGCTTTACTAACAAATTCAAAGACTTCATGAATGAATTTTATATATAAATTCACAACATATTTAGATGTTCTGGCTAGCAGCAAAAAGATCAGTTTTCAATGCACGATTTTTGCCTCCATCTTTTATGTACTTGGTGCCTCTGTATATCAGGCTGTTAAGTTATCGGAAGTTATATCAGAAGTTAAATTTTAAGAAATGTTGATAGAATCATATGATTATGAAGTATAGGAACAGGTCTGTTTGGTACACCACCTCATGCCAACCTATGCAAATCCCATGTATCCACATTAGAGTTGTGTCCCTCTACTTTCTTGTCCAAGTATCTAAAGAACAATGTTTATGCTATTTTTATGATAATTCATTATGATTAACACCAGTGATTAGGATGCAATATTGTGTGGGAAAGTGGGAGGAAAATGTAGAGGGTTGGAAGTACTTCAGCCATCTAGATAGTTTTGGTAACTTTTTGCTGGCTTGGACTCAATGGGCTGAAGGGCCTGTTCGAATGCTGCATTGCTCTATGAAAATGGTTTAGATGTGGGGAGGAACATATATGGCCTTCTCACAGAACTTTGTGAAAATAATTCTAAATATTATACCTTTTAATCAAATTGTTCACATGAAATTGATCTGTAATTACTCCCCCCACCCTCCACAAGTGTCTCATTTCATTTGCTAGAAATCCATGTCCATCAGGCTAACAGTTTGCATACATGCCATCTATTGTATTTGTAGTTATTACTGTTATTGGGGCAGCATTGCTGGAAACTCAATCGCCACATTGATCAGGTGTTGTGTCTATTAAGCAAAGCCCTCCACCACTGACACCAATCCTGACAATCAATTGGTGCCTGAAAAAACGGAGGAAGGCCTCAATTAACTGGCATTGATGATATTTTGAGCGCGCAGGTTTCCAGTGCAGGACTGTGAGACTATTACAGTCTTGATCGAAAGCAGCTTCCCGCCAGGGGTATACGCCCAGCTTTATGGCTGTTTACCCGGCTTCTAACTTGCACCAAGCTGCAATATGATAATTAGCTTTTACAATTAAAATTTCCTCGGGGTCTCATACTGAGCTGCAGGAACCGTTGGATATCCACCGCCTCAGTCAGCGTGTTGTGAATTTTGGAAGCAGATCCACAACTTTTACACTATCAGCACTTTGTTCCCGGAATTGCCATTGCAGTTTGCTGTATCCAGTCTATTCCCTCTCCCTGTAGCAAAAAAAAAGTTGCCGAGTAAAATGTCCACCCTCTTAGACTCAACTGAAACATTGTTCTTTTCCCATGAAAATCAATTTTGACTTGGAGCTGTCAATTCAATCTATTAGTGAGTCATTTGCTAACTCACAACAGTGCAACTACACCTGATAGGTATAAGTATGTATACACGTTTTATGTATGAAAGAGAAGCTTGTCGGGTTTCAGGTGTCAGGCATAGCCAGCGATCTATAAGGGTTCATATAGCTTGCACTCTTGTTTGGGCTGATCTGAGCTGCCTCTCTCCTCCAGGGGAAACTCATGTCACTTTATGTTAGCCCATACAGCTGCTGGCTGTTAACTCAAACTGCACTTAGCAGAAACAGACTGAGAAATTGAAACACGGAGCGTTCCTAAGTGCGCTGCCCAAGAGATGGAGGCAGAGAAGGGGGCGAGCATTTTTGGCAGCGTGTGTTCAAATGAGCAGAAATTACTGAAATGATAATAAATGTAGATGGTCTGGACAAAATGAAATGATCCATCTCGGTGCATAAGCAGCACTTGAGCCGCATTCAATCAGCCTGTCAAACTTATTGCCTGGCATTTTTGTGAAGAATCTGTCCACTAAAATTTTTTGTCATTCCTATTTCCTTGTTATCAGTCCGCTCCTCAATGGCGACCAGAGATTAACAACAATTCATAGAGCACATCCATTCCTGATAAACCTTATCCATTACTTCACGATCCGCGGGTCCATCCCATTTCACCTCAACCATTTATCATCTTTAACGCTGACAGCTAAACAGAGTGCTTTAAAATTTATCTCGGTGTGTCGACAGGGCGGATCTATTCGTCAACCTGTAGAGGTGCAGCTTAGCCTCTTCCTCTTCTTATCAGGATTCCACAGTAAAAGATTTGGCAGAGATGCCCGATTAATCATTGGCCGCATCAATTTGCTTGATTTACTCTCTTGTGGGAAAAGGGTGTAAACACAGCGTACTGAGGCAGCGCGAGACATAATGTGTCTGTCTATAGGAAAAACATTAGCAGATCATCCTGTCTTGTGATTGATGGAGAAGTGAAAGGCACAACTCTGGCGGGTTTGAATCTTACAAAGGACGATAAAAAGGTGAAGCTGTTTCTTTAAAAAAGATAATCAGAAGACCAATTTAAGACATAACATCTCAACAAGAAGTTTGATGTCTTAATTTATGTGTGCAAATATAAAATCGGTTATAGTGAAGGGGGAAATCGTCCAAGTGGAAAAACAAGGATATATTAATGATCATTACATTTAACAGTAAGATATTTGTTGTTAATTATTTCTCTTGGCATCTTCATGCAAAAACTCTCCAAGTTTTTGTAATGTCCAGCAACACTAGGGTTAAGCGGAAAATAACATATACAGTTTCAGCAATGGGTCAATACTGCCTTGAACAAAGGTTTCATCAAGATTTAATTCTTTTCTCTTTTGCTTTCGCAGTGTGTCTTTGGGTGTCTCTCTCACTCTGTCTCTCCCCCGCACTCAATGTCCTCTTAACTGAAGTTTTTCCAGCAAAAACTAAAATGTAAAAAAAGGAAATGTATTCCAGTATAAATCTATCATCTATCAAGGCAGTGACAGATGGCTTGCTGGATTGTGTTTCATTATAAAACATTGCAGGAGTCACTCAGATTCATACTGACACACTCTGAAAAATTCTGCAAGAATTGGCAGCCAACCTGTTAGGGAGGAGACCAGATTAGAAATTACAGTCGGACATGCATAGCTTTTTAATGCTTGAATAATGCCATTCATAATCAACTATTTGTACATAATGGGATTACCTTCTTATCGAGAGCTGGTTTGCTTTTCTTTCCTATCAATCTACCTGACGATTCTGATTTCACATGCTAACATATTATTATCTATGCTTCAGCTTAGCACTTGCTATTGTGCAATTATGATGTTAATTATTGATACTATTTGTAAAACATTGATATTTTTGTTTTAGTTTGATCCATTGCCAGGAGTCAGCTGGGTTATTTCCTGAAGAATTGTTCTCTTCATCTTCATAGAATGATGCTGCACTAGGTTTTAGGAAGACATTGAGACAGAAAGGACTCTCGCTGCAGCCAGTTCAAGCAACCTGAATGAGTTGAGGGTGAAGGAATGATGAATGTTGTGGTGTCTGCCCTCAGATCCCAATTAAAATGGAATTACATCAATGCACCAAGGCTGCTTTGATAGTGTTGCTACTTGTTGCTAGTGAAAGGGAAGTTCGTTAAAGGATGTGCTAATTGCAACATTAGTAATCCAGGATCAACACTGTAGAATCTTTAATGAATACCTGCTTTCGCTGCTATGTCACAGAGCTGACCAATTTTCCAGTGGATTGTAGGAGTGGATACAAATAGCCTTGGAAAACCAATGAGCAGCCAGGGGCCTCAAATATCTAGTCAGCTGCCTCCTTTGCATGTGCAAATATTTATTGCTTGTTTCTGCATGAGCACTTATGCTAATATTTTGGCCTTTCCCTATGTAGCTGCAGGCACATATTAGGCTAGCTATGAGTATGCTCTTCATTATCACTATAGGAGATTTAAGAGATCAAAAAAAGGTGATGACCTGCCAAATTTCTAGGATAGTTAATTCTAACAAGCCACTCACCTGAGAGGGGAAAGTCATGAACTCTCCTATATTTTGTTGCACAGATTCCTGTGGTCCTAAAGGGATGTTGATAGCATTTGTGTTTCATTAATGCTGTCAATACCAGATAAAACTCTTTGCAAATCTTCGAAGGACCTTACCAATACTGGTATGAAGATAAAGATGAATTTCCCTGAAGCTGCTACTGCCGATGCTTTCAAAGTAGTTCATAAAAATTATTCTGTAAGACTGAACATCAGAGAGAAGTAGGAGAGGATCCCTTGGGAATATTGACTTTGTATCACAGCTGTTATGGTTTGGACTTCCATCGAGTGCACCAAAAGAATGTATAACTCGCCTAAAGTCTAGCAAAATGATAACATTTCAAGTATAAATTATTTCTATTAGATTTTCATTTAATTTAGAAAGCATTGCACATATCATTTTGCAACCACAAAATAGCAAACCCTCAGATTGAATTTTTTTTTTTGGAGAGCTAATGAGACCAGCATTTATTCTCCACCTTAAAATGAGTCAAACAGATTGGTTTCGGAAGCTATCCTTACCGTGATCTGGAATTGCACATGGGCCAGACTAGGTAAGTATATGCGATTTCTTCTTCCAAAGGACCATGGTAAAATGGGTTTTTAGAATAATCCAGTTGTTTTATGATTATCATGACTGAGATTTTATTTCAATTCCAGAACTTAAAATCTACAACTACCATGATGAGATTTGAATTTAGGTTTTTGGATTGTTGGTCAGACCCGAGTTAGTTACTCAGTAATTTATCTACTGTGCCATCATACTCAATCGTTACAATCACTTTTGCTTGTGTATGCTAATTGTATTAGTTTGTATGCCTTGTGCATGGCTCATAAATTAAGGTGATCATTTTGGGTGCACAGTTACCAATAAAAAAAAATGGAAGGCTGCATTTATTTATATGACCTCTTTTGTAAGTCTACCGTGCATTCTGCACAAAATCTTGTAGTTATTGAGTATTTCTGAAAAGTAGGCACTAATGTACTGTAGGAAATGGAAATCCAATTTTCAAAAGTTTACAAAGCTATTGAACACACTGATTAGTGTTTATCAGTGCGATTTTATGCTCATATATTTAAAATTTTATTATTGATAGTAAGTTGAACTCATTAAAAATGTTCCTCTTCTGAAATAAAATTCACCTGGTTGTCATGTTAATTAAACTGCATCTTGTTAGTTCTCAAGTTTTCAAGATTTTTTTCAGCAAAGATTTGTTACTCCGTTTAAAATTCTAAAATTCTTGTCAATTATCTTGGTTCATGGCAGATTTTAATTAGTTGTTTTGTAAATAGATTGCAATAAAAATTGGCAAAGAAAATATACAATGTTGATGCAATTTGTGCCCACATCACAGATAGTGCCCAATAAATTTGATCCCTCTATATTGTCTAAAAGAGAAGCTGCAATGGTATCCATGAACAAAGCTAATTTTTCTTCTTTATTTAAATGGTGAAATCCTTCTGAAAATTCATTAAAATGTATAGTTGTCTGACCGTTTCTCATTGTGAAGGCATACAGTTTATAAAACTGTGGAGTTTTGGAGTAACAGATCTTTGGTATTGATACCACTATAATTCCTCAATTAAGGAAGAGAAATATCAGTAGTGTAGAAATCATATTGCACTTAAAAACATGAGATAATGTGTTCTGCTAATTGTTTTTCATATACATAAAGTAACATGAATAGTGCAGTTATTCATAATAAATATGCATACTATTAGGAGTTTTCTGTAAAGTGTGAAGCATGCTAGTTAGGTTAGGAATGAACTTTGTGGAGTATGCTAGTAGTCCAAAGAAAGATCTTAATTGACTTAAATTCTGTGGTGATGTAGCCTCCACAATTGTCTTCACCTTTGATGCCTTGTGAAGCACTGAGTTGTCAATCACGTGGCCAAAATATTCAACTGAAAGTCGAAAGAGCTCACACTTGTCCTTCCGGACACTTAGCCCATATTCCTTGAGTCTTTGTAGTGTACCATCCAAGTTCTGTAGGTGTTCCTGCTCATTTTTCCCAGTAATGAGTAAGTCACCAAAGCAGCATTGCACCTCTGTCAACCCATTGAGAATCTGGTTCATTACTGACTGAGAAAATGCAGGTTGCTGAGGCGATGCCACACAGAATCCCTCAGTACCTGAACATTCTTTTGTAAGTCACTATGGTCAACAGTTCCGATGACTCTGGCTCCACATGTACGCATGTAAGTACGCTTGACAGGAGCCAGTTTTGCTAAATGTATGTCCTCCGGCCAATCCTGCAAAAAGGTCATCAGTGAGGGGAAGAGGATATTGTTCAGCTGTAAGAACTGGGTTAATGATTATCTTGAAGACTTTAAAAAGCCTAAAATACCCATCCTTTTTTAGGACAGGAACCACGGGGTTTCATATTTACTTACACACACTGGTTCCAACACCTTACTCAGGACCAGTCTTTCCAATTCGGCCTCTACCTTTGGTTTAAGGGCATATGGTCTTGGGTGATATGTTAGGTTTAACAGTCATTCGCTTCCTACTGTCCAGTTCTCTGTTGATTACTTCTGCTTCTCTCTTCAATATCTCTTGTAGATCAGGATTTCCACCAATCAAGTGCATTTGGTTTGAGCTCGTCTAACCACAAGCACCCCAGAAGCGCTTGATCACTACCTTTAACAATGTACAGTGGAGGTTTCTTTCTTTGTTCATTAATCTTCACTGTAACTTGTCCTATTCCCCCTCACTGGAACAACCTCACTGGGAGTGAGATGCCATAATTCCTCCCTGTAACCTGCCCCTGACGTCAGTGATACTGCAGCACCTGTGTCCACCTGCATCCTCACTGAGGTCCCATCCAACCATGCAGTCATTCAATAGCTGTCTTTGTGTCCTGAAACATGCAGCGCTTTTTCAACCACAGAGCAAAAGTCACTCCTTTCATCCCCAGTATGCTCCATATTGTTCATGTATTTTTATTTTTCCAAAAGTCATTTTTCTTTATTACAGTGTTGTTGGTTGACAAATTGTTTATACTTTTACAGGCATATTCAGTATATCCCTTTTTGCTACTGCTTCAGAAATTTAAATCCTTTTACCAGCTTTCCTCTGCTAAATGCCCAGTTTTGCCACAATGGTAACATTGACTGCAAATAAGTATCTTATTCTTAAAGTCCGCAGAAACTTTATGAACTTAGGAAGATGCACTTAATAGCTGTGTTTCTTTAGCTGTCATCTCCATAGGTATACTAATCTCAATTGCCTTCTGTAATGTCAGTCCATCTTCTGTAAGCAAACGTTTCTGAATTGCCTCATTATGCGGTCCATTCATTTCTAGAGGTATAGAATATTAGAGCAGGGATGTGATGTTGAGGCTCTATAAGGCACTTGTGAGACCACACTTGGAGTATTGTGTGCAGTTTTGGATTCCTTATTTTAGAAAGGATACACTGGCATTAGACAGGTTTCAGAGAAGATTCACAAGAATGATTCCAGGAATGAAAGGGTTACCATATGAGGAACATCTGGCATCTCTTGGCTTATATTCCCTGGAGTTCAGGCAAATGAGGGGGGGATCTCATGGAAACATTCCAAATATTAAAAGGCATGAACAGATTAGATATGGGAAAGTTATTTCCCATGGTAGGGGAGTCTAGGACAAGAGGGCATGACTTCAGGATTGAAGCATGTCCATTTAGAACACAGATGTGGAGAAATTACTTTAGTCAGAGGGTGGTAAATCTGTGGAATCTGTTGCCATGAGTGGCTGTGGAGGCCAAGTCATTGGGTGTATTTAAGGCAGAGATAGATAGGTTCTTGATTAGCCAGGGCATCAAAGGGTATGGGGAGAAGGCAGGGGAGTGGGGATGACTGGAAGAATTGGATCAGCCATGATTGAATGGTGGAGCAGAATCAATGGGTCAAATGGCCTACTTCTGCTCCTATTTCTCATGGTCTTATCCGTTTCCCTTTCTCTCTCTTATTTGTTTCACTTAACTATCCCATTCTCAGATCCTTCATTCACCACACTTCCTGCGACTATTTTCTCAAGGCACGCTTATCTTCTTTTTGCTCACCCACATTACACAGCGGTACACAGCCCGCAATGCTCACGGACCTTTCCTGCTGAAGGGAACAAAACAATAAATATCACGTGAGGACTTATCACCTGGTCACCAATTGTTACGTTTGTGGCATTGGGAAGTCAGGTGGCTGTAAAGAACACGCACGAGAGACGGAGAGATGAGTAACAAATGTGCTGCTCTTTATTTTGCTTGCAAGCCATCTACCCAGAATGCCCTCTCACACTATGTTCAGTACGTAACCCATTGGGAAGCTTGACAGCAACCAATAAGGGTCAAAATATACCTGAATACATAACGTGCATGTCACCTTGCTTTGGCTGGAGGTCTTGAAGAGATGATTCTTCAAAGAGTCACAGGCAGCACTTGGCTGAAACAGTAAAAGTGACGGGAAGAATGTAGGTATGTCACTTGTTTACACATTTTGATGTGGGGAGATGGAGATGAAGCAAGGATCATTGCTGTCTCAATGTTCTACACCAAGGAAAGTAAAACAGAAGCGATCAAATCTGTTTGGGCACCAAAGAAGTATATATCGTTACATTCTGTGGTATATTCAATGATACTTCACATAGAGAAGAGGGTGTTCCAGCAGATCTCCTTCCCTATAATAGGGCTTCCTTTCCTGATTGAGGTTATGCTGTTTCTTCATTACACATCCATGGTCGAGTGTTGCAACAAGGATGTCAACCATGCAATGCATAATAATTGAGATCACTGCTGCATGCTTGCCAGTTGTCATGCTTAGGTGCACCATGTACAAAAAGTACTTTATACTTATTGCTGTTATGGGCTATGCATGTTAGGAAGAGTTGATAGCATTCAATCAGAAACCACATAAAAACATGTTCCACACAATTTAATTTCTGGACCCATGAGTTTAAAAATGTGTATTTCATATTGTAATATTAATGTAAATTACTGGTAGATTTCATACCACGTTATACCTAAAAGTAACATTCACATTTCATGGATTATTCAAAAGGTACTAAAGTAATCCTTCAGGCATATTTTTCAAAACTGGAACAGTCTCTAGTTTTCTCAGTAGGAGTGTAGCATCAATTGGGAAGTTTGATAGCCTGAATCCACGCCTGTAAGTATTATTACAGAAATGAAGGTGTTCATGGAAGCTTTATTCAGTACACTGTTAACTCTAATAGTGAAAGAAACAGCTTTTATCAAGATGGACTTTGGGGATGTACATGGAGATAGCAAAATGGGATGCATTTTGGCTGTTGCTTCGGATAGCAAAAATGCATTATTTGCTATAAACTAAGGAACAAACAAAGGCATGACTGATATTCAGTTCATGTTATCATTCATAGAAAAATCCAAAATGGAGTCCAGAATAACATGTTAAAAAAACAAAAATTTAGTTTATTAAGTTGGCCCTATTGATTATAAGTTCATCTATCAGATTTGTTATTTTGGAACTGTTATTCTCAGACTGGGATCTTAAATTAATAATAAAGCACTTCATGTCGTCTTCTGTATTTCCATCTCCTCTCCCTTTATAACATTCTGCATTGTAATTTAATCTAAAACCAATTATGACAGTGTCTGTGTACATGGATGTGTTAGAAAATGACTTCAGTCATATTGAATTGATTACTGCATAATTTACCTGATTCAGGTGATTAATTTGCAGATACTGTTTATGATGGTGCCAAGAATGGTGGAATTATTCGTAAGTTATCTGGCAAAGGTGATAAATTATGGAACATTGTTCAACCTTAGGCGATTTCATCTCAAATTAATTAAGTAAAAAATTAGACCTTCTCCCACAAAAAATTGTAAAGGAGTGTACACACTATGGGGTGACGGGGCTCATTTGAGCCATTTTCAACTGCAATAATAGGCATGATGTGGGATTTTTAATACTATTCCATTTATCAACTGAACATTATTTTATGTAAACAATTGAGACAATTATGGGAAATTTTGACAGGGAAAATTTTTCATCAATAAAGGTTGGGCCATTAAAAGGAAGGAATTGTGTCCTGACATTACGTCACCAATTGTGTTGGCTATTACTAATCTTTTGATTACAATTAAAAAAAAATCAAGATTTAAAAGAAACACCAAAATAATCCTCGCACTACAAGTGTGGCTTTTCGGGAACGTTCAGGAAGAGGCAAGTTAAAAGGGTTTCGACTGTGGCAATGTCAGTAATATCATGTAGGGTATAGCTACGGTAAATGCAAGCAGGCGTTTTCCACTGAGGTTGGGTGGAACTACAACCACAGGTCATGTGCTAAGGGTTAAAAATGGAAAGCTTAAGGGGAACATGAGGGGAAACCTCTTCACTCAGAGGGTGGTGAGAGTGAGGAACGGGCTGCCAGCACAAGTGGTGCACGCAAGCTCGGTTTCAACGTTTAAGCGAAGTTTGGATAGGTATGTGGATGGTAGGGGCATGGAGGGCAATGGCCCAGGCGTAGGTCGATGGGAGTAGACAGTTTAAATTGACTAGATGGGACGAAGGGCTGTTTCTATGCTGTATTTATCTATGACTACATCACTATTAATATTAAATTAATAATATATATAAATTAAGCAAATTAGTAATATTATGTCATAATAGCAATACTATTAATAATAATTTATTAAGGGAAATCCCTTAATAGATTATTTCTTGAGATGGTGAAATAATGTTGGTAACTTTTGACGCATTTATTACTGGAATGTTTCCCCAAGGAAATGATGGGTTGCGAAGGTTAAAGAACAGTTGTGTAACAGATTGCCGCTACAGCTTTCATGAACATAAAGCAGTGTTTGTTTGTTTAGAACTTCCAGCAGCCTGTACACCTGTAAGAGGCTCTGTCATTTACATTTTGCTTTGGATCATGTTCAAATTAGACCAGATTTTTCCATTTACATCAGATTTTCTATATTTGAAAGTGGATTTGGAGAAGCATATTCTCAGAGGGGAAATGGTGAAACTGAATCACCAAATTGTACATACAAATTGGGACAGCTGTCTTAAAGGGACAAGCCATTGTTTTTGGCTAGTGGAAATCACTTCAAGTTTAAAACTATTTCCAGATCTTGTTCCTACATGATATAAAGTCGTGTTATACTCATCACAGAAGCAAACTAAACCCTAATTTGTAATTGTTCCACAGCAAAAATTGTTCCATGTTTCTCATGTGACCTTTGGAACAGTCAGACTGGAAGATTTCATGCAGGGTGTGAGGATGAGAGTCTGACGACAGACCTCTATGCAAGGAGTTCGTACTTATCTCATTATATGTCTCTTAAAATGGCAAGATAAATGTAACAATAAAAAATAACATTAATATAAGGAGTGAATTGAAATAAAACACTGTTCATTCAGGGTTTAAGATGGACGAAATTGAAAACTGCAAATTAAAAATCAAAATTCTAATTAATTGGAATGGAAACTGGTGTGTGTGTGTGTGTGTGTGTGTGTGTGTGTGTGTGTGTGTGATTAAACTCTCGACTGAGCCCCTTCATTGCCTTGCAATTTTACCACAAATTTTCAACAGAAGGGATAATCTTAGAGTGCTATATACATTGTTCATTTCAAAGTTAAAGCCCTTGTTGAAAAATTTAAAAAGATAGAAATTTGCCAGGAATTTATTCCCCATTTAAAAATAATTCCCTTTTTAAATTAAACTTTGCATGGATGTTCAGATATTCTCAAGGGGAGGGATAGAGCAAATCACATTAAAATAAAACAGCAATGCATTAATTCTGTTTAATTTCAGCACGAGTTTCAGAATTTCCTTATTGTCTCATATTCTGAGGACCTGAGGGGAAGGTCACATGTCACCAAGGTACTCCTGAGCAACCTCAAGGTTGTGGTTTTCGAAGGTGTTGTTAAAAACCTTTATCAACAGTGCCTCAAGTGGAATCATCTGGGCCCTGCCTATTCATTAGTGGTCACAGCTGTGCAGCCGTTCAATTACTTGAAAATAATAAGTACATTTAGTAGTGAATTAAATATTAATTAGTCTTCAGCGAGTTCTTTTTTAGCATTGGGAGTCAGAAATGGGATGTCTGGAGCATGGGTTCCTGGTGCCAGAATGAGGAGAGACAGAGAAGTGTGCAAATATCTTTATTTGTTCTCACTCTTTTCCTGCTTCTCTTTTTATATTCTATCTCTCACACTCATCCCAAGGTGAAATGAAGGCAGGCTCAAGAAGAGAGGACTAGCATGATCTTGTGATTAAACAAAAGGATTCAGCCAACATGTGTAAAATTAAGTGATCAAGAGTTGATTACAGAGTATATTGATTGTGTACTGATGGATTAAATAGAGTCGTGATCTGGGTGAGATTCGAGCAAGGGAGAATTTACTAGTTAGCAAGGAGCTGCCGGCTCAGCCGCAGCTCTTCATACATTTTTGGAATAAATCTGTGGAGAATGCACAGAATTATAATCGATTATACATTTCTCAAAGTCACTTAAGGGGCCAGAGCAACGAGCTAAGTGCGTGGGGCGACAATTCCTAGTCCATATGCATCGTCATGTGTGTGTGCTGGAGGGGTGGAAACAGCACTGACCCTGCGTGCTGCAAGCTGATGAATCCATTTTCTTGTAGGAAATAGTTTTGACAATCCAATATCTGTGTTTCGATATGTGCCCTCCAGGGAAAAGACACTGCCCCAGTCGCCCTTTCAAATTATAGGCATATCAGTATATCACTATCCTAACAGGCTGCCCTCCAAGTCAAGGACATAGGCGCTTAACAGTGGTGTGAATAATTTTTTTTTATTATTTTTTTAAAGAGATTTTCTCTTAGCAAAACATCTCACAAGATTTTGAAATTGCCCTACGGGATCAAATTAGATCTTGTAAGACATTGCAGGAAAACTGCTGCAAGATTTATAGTTTGCCTTATGGAACCCAACAGGATTTATCCTGCAGAATGAGAGTTTTGTACAGGATTTTGAATTGTGTTCAGTATTGCATTATTTGTATGTGTTATCTGTTTTCCCAACATATCTTCATGATTTAAATAGGGCAAATTGTCATTTGAAATTTCAAGCTTTCATGCAGTAGTTTCTGTTAGAAAGATACTGAATTTTTTTCAAGAGCATGTCAGGTATTTCTGAAATAATATTTTATTTTGTAACGGTGACAGTTTTCATTGCTTGGATGTAGAATTCGAGCAGCCCTTTCCTTCCGCTGGCCTTGGGTGAGCGGGTGCATTTTAATGATACTCTAGGTTATGAACTGTTTGGAATGCAGGCTACCTTTGTGATCTTCCCCAACTCAATGCCTGTTTAATTTAACTGTTATTTGTACCTGGCCTCAGCTGCTGTGACTTGTGAGGAAACCTCTTTCCCCAGAGAATGGAAAGAAGTCTGGTGTTACTAGTAGCTGCCCTTGCTGACATTCTTAAGGTAGACTGAGTACAGCTATGGCAGATGCTTTAGAGGAAGCTTCTGCTCTGGTATAAAACTAAAACCTGATTTAACCCTGGTTGAACCCAACTCAAGTATAAGAATTTGCAATATTTTTGATGTCACAATTGGAATCTAACACACATTAATGTGATCCTGTCAGAACTGAGTCAATACAATATGAACAGTGAAACCATACATTGAGAGATAGAGACCTCTTACCATGCTACCGGCAGTTCCTAAGCTCTTTGTGGGTAGTCAGCCCTATTACGTCCCACAGTACTGAGCCTTACCTTTTACTTATGAGGAGCTGTGCGGACCAGTTCAACTTGAACCCTATTGTTTTGGTACTTCACCCAGCATGAAGCTGACACAGACACTCAATGTGTACACCTTGTTAATACAAATATCTAATCAGGCAACCATGCAGCAGCAACTCGATGCTTAAAAGCATATAGACATGGTCAAGACTTTCAGTTGTTGTTCAGACCAAATTTCAGAATGAGGAAGAAATGTGATCTAAGTGACTTTGATTGTGGAATGGGGAGGTTGAGTATCTCAGAAACGGCTGATCCCCTGGGATTTTCACTCACAGCAGTCTCTAGAGTTTACGGAGAATGGTATGAAAAACAAAAACATCCATTGAGCAGCAGTTCTGTGGGCAAAAACACCTTGTTAATAAAAGCAGTCAGAGGAGAATGGTCAGACTGGTTCAAACTGACAGGAAGGCGACAATAACTCAAATAACCATGCATTGCCACAGTGGTGTGCAGAAGAGCATTTCTGAAAGCACAACACATCAAACCTTGAAGTGAATGGGCTATGGCAGCAGAAACCCATGAAGATACACTCAGTGGCCAGTTTATTGGGTACAGGACGTACCCAATAAAGTGGCCACTGAGTGTATATTCAGGTGCAACCAGGTCCCACTTCAGATTTCCATCCTCTTGGATAACATTGTTTAGCCTGGGTGGATAAAGCATTTAATAGAGTGAAAAATTAGTTTCTAAATCATTTGGAATCACTTGAAAATAACTATAAAGCAAATGGCTTATTTAATCATACAATGATAATAATACCATGGTGCGGCTCACCTGTAGGGTGGAAAATGGGGACTTAGGATACCCCTGACATTGACAGCATCTCTTAGAAGTAAGGTAATGGTCCAATATGTAAAAGGAACCAAAGGACATAATTTAGTTATGAGTTCATCGGTAAGTATTACGAAGCTTTATTATAAAAAATTAGAATGAGTGGAGAAATAGTATTTCCATTGAAAGAAATCCCTGGGATGAATCAGACAATGGCTAATATTTTGAGACTTGGACACTCTTAATGTGGAATGTGTGCTGTACAGAAGAGTTTTAACTATATATAGATAACGTTTACCTTTGACATTATGCAGTATCAAAATCACAAGTAATGAAATCAAATTATTGCTTTAGGACATCAAGACTATTATTATCTACTTATCTGAACAGTCACTGGATACGTTCACAGGAAAGGAAGGTGGGGTATTCTATGATGAAAGTACACTTAATCATAGGATCCTGAGTCAGGAAGGGAAGATTTTAAAGGGATAAAATGAATTGTAAAACAATGAGAAATTTCCTTTCAAAGAAGTATAGATTCACACTGATTATTACAACTTTGCATTATTATGTCATTCCACTGATCTTCATTTTAGTTGACTATTTAAAAGAAAAATCATCATTATTAATTATTTTTTCTCTTTTGTTGTTGGTCTACATTTATTTTTCTTCTGCAAAAATACAATCTCCCATTAACTGTAAAGTTTGTGCTGTTCATCCAGACAGAGGCCAATACAGCTTTTGTCTAATGCCTTTGCTTTATAACTTAAGTTAAACTGGGATCCCAAAGTCATAGCAAACATTAACCATATTTCCAGTTTAATTTTATTTGGCAAGTTCAGATACATGTGTTCATTGAAGATGTACACATTTGAAGGCAGAGAGGTGAACAAGAGAGAAGTCAGAATTGCGGTAACACTACATATTTCTAATCGAGAGCCAAAGTTTCTGTGTATGAAAGATTCATGTCAGTGTCAGACTTTAGCCAGATGCACATGCGATTCCGCGTTTCCCTTCATAAATTATAGTGCTGCCATTCTATACTTCAGTAAAGACAAAAAATTGCACTCCATCACCGTCTTGCCTGGCTTTTAGCGGTATTGATCACGCTGGTACCTAGTTTACTGAGGCAGTTAAGTGTGGCATCTTATTTTGCGCTGGGATAAATGAAAAGAATATTAGTACGCTGACTTTTCATCCAGTTTTATTGAATCTTTTGAGCAGCTGCCCTTTCGTGTAATGACATCGCTGACAGGGTCCTCATTAAGGCCCAGACAGTAATTGTGATGCATCTACTGTCCGACATTTTCATTGAGTTTTAGATCTATGGAGCGGTAGGATGTATGGATTCGCTCAGTTTCTCAAATTAATACACAACTCGATCCATCAGAGCCCCTTCCATGCTCTTTCATCTTCCCTGTCCCCAGAGGTCCATACGCGGTAATGTGGAGCATCATTCTCCCAGACAACTACACAATGTCTCTTTTCTCCTGCTCCTTATTTATTCAATGTTTCTGAGCAAACACGCCAGATAAAGTTGTCAGGCTTTATTAAAGAGGCCCCTGATGAAGTATTTATGAAAATCTTAATCAGCTAGCGCCAGTCCAAGGGGAAAAAAGGCAATGGGAGTGAGCTTTGAAAAAAGGAACTAAAAGGCAACATAACATTAATATACGATTGCATTGATTTCTAAGATTAAAAAAAAATCTGTTCATCTGCTGGTTAGAATTTCAGTGCTTTAACAAAAGCATTCAACTTGTTTTTTCCCTGTAATGTGAACCTGCACCTGGGTTAACATGTTCAAATTTTAATATCTAAAACTACAAAAAATCTTACGAATTATAAGGATTTTAATACTTTTAAATTAATTAATTGTAAATCATTAAATCAAAAGCTTCGTTTTTGTCAGTGAAGATCCTAGACAATGATTTCTGTCCACACTAATCTTTAAAGATGAAATTTAACTATCAAAGTGGCTATGCTAAATCTAATATGTAATAATCATTATTGGTAACATAATTCTGCTTTTAACAGTTGTTTTACTTCGAATAATAGAATATTTATAATTTAATTGATAACAGCAATATTGACAAGATCAAAGGTATTGTTTGGAAGGAGTTACTTAGCTTGACATTAGTGTGGATAAAAAGTGAACAAGCATATGCACCACTGACACGAAATTGCTCCTGGCTTTATGGCCACCTCTTCTGAGGTAAATTCAGCTACTTTATCTCAAAGTGACCACTAACTCTTGTAAGAGAATTTCATCATGTAACGCCTTGACGTAACAGTTCCACTCATGGGTGATCTTTGTGTGTATGGTACTCTGGAAAAAATAGGCTGGTCAAGGTTTTTGCAAATATGCTTATGCATGGCGGCCACCAGTGAAAATTCGATGATTCCTTTAGTTACAAGGATATAAATTAAATCTTGCATTGTCTCTAGGATCTCTGTGGATTTTTTGGTATCAATGGGATAAATATAAGTTTTTTCCAAAAACAGGGCGAATACCTTGACTTTGTTGCAGACGTTTTTGGGGTCAGAAGGATCAAATACACTTGTTCTATAATCCGGAGTCAGTGTCCTCACTTCTCCACCTCCAGTCTCATCTCCCGGCAGTTAAAATTAACTGTTCAGCTGCCAGCTCAGTATAGTGAGAGGTTTATTAGGTTCTTTAGAACCATAAATCAGCAAGTTGTCTGCAGTCACAAAACAAATTTAGTTGTGACCTAACTTTGAAAATAGTTCAAGCCTGTCGCTGGTGTCTTTAGGTAGGTCATGTAATCATACAACTCACTATACACCTAATGAAATAGAAAATACTCAGATAACAGTCTGGTTATGTTTAATAATCAACAGCATCATGATGTGTTCTTGATAAGGATGATGATGCTTTCTGCAGAACACTATTGTAGAAAGGTTAGAGACAACATTAACCTATTAATTTCAAAAAAGAGAAAGGAATTTCTGACAAGCGCATTAAATGTGTGAATGTCACTACATTCTAAAACAATTTCAAAATGCATGTCCTTTTAAGTATATTTTGAAATGGTTCCAGCTCTTATATCTTTCTGCTTTAATAAAATGCTAAGAGCTAAAAGTGAAAGTCTGTTGGACACTTTATCAAGAGATTTTACAGGCTTTAATTTAAAGGATTATAGAGATCCTAGTGACAAAGCCGAAACTTGGAGGATCCAAAAGGATAGTTGTCCTGATTTAAAGGACAGCCCTCTCAAGTATGATTACTTTTTTGTAATTTAACATGAGTCTATATTTATTAAACTAATATTGAACTTTAAAATATGATTCATATAAAATTGCTACCATTTTCAGCTCATGTTGATGTGGTTTGATTCAGTGCTATATGTATGTACACAGAGAAGTGTAGAGTGTGTATAGACGGTTCAAAAGTGCATGCACACCCACACATCATGTAGGTTTCTATAGTTATACTATATACATATATCTGCACATATATAATTACTGATACAATTACACAAATACAGTCAATGCTGTTATTCAATCTCATGCACATACATAGGAATATTTCCAAGCATACAAGTAAGATTATAATGTTACAAGCATTTTAAAACAGCTGAATCCACAACGTTCATAATCGTTACAAGTCTTGATACCTCTTTCACTATTTGCTCCTGATGATTCACTGACCAGACCACATTTAAGGCTATCATGTGACTAAAGACTTAACCAGCAAAGAAGAAAGGATGAAAATAACAATGTTATTGATACAAAATGTAAAGGGAGATAAGCAATGAAGAAAAGTTAGAGGATTTAATCTCTGCTGACAAGGAAAAAGATTGTTGAGGAAATTACCTCACTAAAATATATATCATAAGTAAAATGCTTTTGAATTATTACCTCACATTATAGCTCATAAAATAACGTGTGAAAGAATACAGTTAAAACACACCAGAATAAATTTGTTACACAAATAATTTGTGAAGAAGCTAAATCTGAATTCTGGAATATATCAAAATACATTGTTTTTGTTTTGGATGCCTTGAGGGACGATTTTAGAGCCCAAATATTCTTTTTATGATGCATACCTTCCTTGCATTTAGGGATATATTTTTGACTTTTCTTCTATCATATATTTGTTTTATCTCCAATATTCAAGGTTCAATTTCGACAAAGTGTCATCAATTTGAAATAATTTATCAGAACTGAAAGTTTCTCTCTCCATGGATGCTACATGAGTATTCAAATTTTTTTTGGTTGGTTTTAAATTTCCACCATATGCAATTTATTTTGAATTTTAATTGTTTTATTGCTCAATCTTGTTGAAACAGGGATCAGACAACAGAGTACTTCAAACCAAAACTTAAAATGCTGGATATTCAACGTAAAATAAGTAGGCAGTAGTTAGCCTATGTATGGAAAAGGATGAGTGAATGTATGGGGCAGAGGATTGCTTTGGAACTACGAAGCAAAAGCTAAAGAAGCAAATTAATTGAACTGTAATTCTGAAAGAGAGCAACAGTAATCTCAGTGTAAAAGAGAAAACACCCAAAAATGCTTAGTTGCATCATGCAATAAAGCTGTAAGACAAATCTGCCCAAAACCCATGCTTATGCCTTAGCTCACCACCGTTTAAGCATGATTCCTGAGATCCAACACTGGCAAGGATGTAAAGTGGTAGTTGTTACTTCTAACCTGTTGCCTCTGCATTGCTCCAGTCGTCTCCTCATAGAGTCTATTATTAGAAGAGCTAACTTCCACTCATAGCTCTTCAGATCTAAGGTGTATTGTTTGACTTCTGAGCATGCCCAGGTTAAACCCAGTAGAAGAAAAAGACAATCATCCATTTAAATGTGAGAGAGGATTTTGCTGCCAGGTGAAAAGTAAAGAGAGATTTTGTTTGATTTAATTAAGTTTGAGTGTTTTTTACTTGATTTCCAATGTATATGTGCTTTTATCTATTTGAGTATATAAAAGAAAGAAAATAGTTTTTAATTTTGTAACATTGTTCTGCTCAGGTGATTTTAAATGTTCGTCATTGGCCAAAGGCATTCACAAAGGCTCCATGGCTCTCACAAAATGAGGGCTGGTGAGCAACAGGTGAGGCATTGCCAGTTGCCAAAGCCTTTCTGTAGGTTCAGACAGGCAATTTTGAAGGGAAGACCCATGCTGCACTACGCCACACTGATGTGCCAGTCCCACTGAAAGTGAGTGCAGAATAAGTTTATAAGAAATTAATTTGAGTGGTTGTGGGCTTCGGCAACTTGTAATAGATAATGCAGTTCACCATAGAGATAAAGAGAAAAGTTTAGAAAAATGCTAACAAGAGGTCAGCACTGGTGAAACTTGGGAGGAAATTAGATTCAGAGTGAATAAAGTTCCGAGTGAGAGCAGAAAGCAGAGCCGATCTAATTCTCAGCATAGCGGAAGAATATGTTATAAAAGATCAAGTATACAAGATTGTAATATGTTGAATACTTATGTAATATTTGAGTAATATTTTAAATATATTGTCCGATTAAGCATTCTTTGTTTATTTAGTTCATTATGGGTCAAATGTAAGAAGTACATGAGTAGCATATGTCATTACGCCACCACATCATATATGATGCCTTGTTAAAATGAA
This sequence comes from Hypanus sabinus, assembly GCF_030144855.1. NCBI lineage: Eukaryota > Metazoa > Chordata > Chondrichthyes > Myliobatiformes > Dasyatidae > Hypanus > Hypanus sabinus. Next base: position 37,586,351 of record NC_082716.1, on the reverse strand, counting down.
ATTCAGTACACAATTATCCCCAGCTCCTTTGTTTTTCTTTCGATTAGTTTCAGGAGTTACAAAACATAACAGTTAGTGATGAGGAAGTTTTAAAACAAACTTGGGATGACTACCTACAGTACCTAGTGAAGTGCAGCGAGCGGAATGAGTTTATAAAGAAGTGCAACATGTCTTCCTTCAGAAGGGGGAAAGAGAGACATTTGAATCAAAAAAAAGAGTGCAGCTTGTGCTTCTCTGGTGGTGGAGAGACAGCTGAGTTTAAAAAGAGGCAGTAAACAGACAAAATTAACAAGCAACAAGAATGACCAAAGGTTCATAAACAATAAGTACTGGGTGATAGTAATAATAAGTTTAAAGAAGCAGAAATGGCTGGCTACATCTGAAAGACAGATATGTTCAATTGCACAATAGATAACTGGATTATGTATACTGAATGAATTGAACAGTTTTTTAAAACAAATGAAATAGGCAATGTAAAGCGAGTGCCAATGTTACTGAGTGCAATTGGCAAAGAAGCATACAGTTTACTTGGATGTTTAATTGCTCCAACCAAACCAGCCGAAATGAGTTTTGCTGATATCATGACTGTAATGCGGGAATATTTAGAACTGAAACCATTGTTAATTGCAGAGGCTTTGGGTTTCATAAGTGGGTTCAAAAGGAAGGGGAGTCCATTTCAGCTTACCTGGCTGAATTGAATAAATTGTCTGAGCATTGTCAGTTTAGTGGTGGGCTTCATGATGCACTGAGAGATCATTTAGTTTGCAAAATCTTACAAGAAAGCATTCAAAAATGGCACCTAACAGAAGTACAATTCACGTTTAAAAGAGCAGTTGAAATAATTGGAAACAATGTCCAGCGATACAATGGAGTTACAGTTTGGAATGAAAGTGAGCGTGAACAAAATTGTAACATTTTTCACCAGAAGAAGCAGGATCTCCCAGTTGCCAACCATTTAAATTCCATTTCCCTTTCTCATTCTGATACTTCTATCCATGGCCTCCTCTACTGTCATGATGAAGCCACGCTCAGGTTGGAGGAACAACACCTTATATTCTGTCTGGGTGGCATCCAGCCTGATAGCATAAACATTGATTTTTCAAGCTTCTGATATTGCCCCACCCTTTCACCATTCCCCATCCCCTTTTTCCTCTGTCAGCTTATCTCTTTGCCTGCTTCCTTCTGGAGCTTCTCCCCCTTTACCTTTCTGTCCTCTCGGATTATTTTCCCCCTTCTCCAGCCCCGTATCTCTTTCACCAATCAACCTTCCAGCTCTTTACTTCACCCCTCTCCCTCCCGGTTTCACCTATTGCCCTGTGTTTATCCCTTCCCTCCATCCACCTTTTAAATCTACTTCCTCATATTCTTCCTCCTACCCTGCTGCGGGGGTTGAATCCGAAACAGCGATTGTACTCTTTTCCATAGATGCTGCCTGGCCTGCAGAGGTCCTCCAGCATTTTGTGTGCGTTACATCTAAACAAAAACCTGCCTGGACAGACAGCTTGTGTTACTGTTGCGGTCGGGACTCACAAACAGCAGACCAAATCATGTTTAAAGGTGAATCGCAGAAAATGCAACAAACAGGATACATACAAAGAGCATGTCGGTGAGGCAAAAATAAATGGACTGCACACGGAAGAGAAAAAAGAAAAAATATCAAGTTGCAGTTTCAAAAGTAGCACTAATCTGCATGCTGTTGATGAAAAATCTGATAATGATGAGAGAGAGACACAGGACTGTGTAGCCTTGCGATTTATATTGTGAAAACTAACAAGAGACAAACAATATGGCTTATACCAGAAGTGGACGGCAAATTAATTAAAAGGAAATTGTGCACTTGCTTGACTGTTTCAGTCATTCCACAAAATGAGTTTTGAGAGCATTTCAAAGATACTGAACGGAAGCCTGCAGGTATCTAACTAAGAACATAAATAGGAGAAAAGTTAACTCCTGTGGGAATGACACTCATAACAGTGAAATCCAACAAACAACAAGCCACATTAGGTTTGTATGTGGTAAAAACAGGAGTGTCAGCATTGTGGGGCTGCGATCGGCTGAGACACTACTTGATTGGAGATCCATCCACCAATTATATGCCACATTTACTGTAGTAGGGTCAACTGAAAATGAATTCTGAAAGGTACTAGGTGATGCCACAGCTGTGTTCAAGGATGGCATTGCAAAACTCAAAAAACATAACAAGAGTAAAATAGTGTTAAATGAAAATGCCACAAAGCCCATCTGTTTCCTTATACCATCTGTGATAAAGTAGTCAGTGAGCTAGATCGCATGGAGGCTGAAGGAATTCTTACTAAGGCCAAAGGATGTGTTACAATTGCAGTCCTTTTTAGGATTTGTCAATTACCATAACAGGTTCTTGCCAAACCTATCTACTGTGCTCCACTCCATGAACTCATTACTACAGATCGGGAAGAAATGCCAATAGACAAAGCAGTGTGAAGTAGTTTTTCAAAAGGTAACGTCAGACACTGTACTCACACATTATGATCCATATAGTCCAGTGAAGCTTGCCTGTGACACCTCGCCTATGGTATTGGTGTAGTCATGTCACATGGTATGAGTGATTGAAATGAACACCCTTTGCATCACATTCCCTTACTGCCGCAGAGGAAAATTATGCTCCGATTGCTAGAGAGACCTTGAGTCTGGTTTGAGGTGTCATCCAGTACTTGTATGGGAGAGTGCTTACCCTCTTTACTGATCATCAACCATGAGTGTCCATTTTCAATCCACAGAAGGGTGTTCTACTAACAGCAGCAGCACAAATGCAGAGATGGGCTCTGTTCCTTGGAGGATGCAATTACAAGTTTGATTTCAAGAGGACAACTAATTACGGAAGTGCTGATGGATTGTCTCCATTTACACTCAGCAAAGGAAATACCTGAAAAATGTACAAAAGAGAACACTTCTCGATGTATTCTCCCTAATGCAAATAGAAAATCTCCCCTTTACAGCAGAGACTATCTAAAGGGAAACTAGAAAAGACCCCACACTTTCTCAAGTCTAGATGGCAACCCAAAATGGCTGGAATGTACCCCAGAATTTCCACTTCCCCATTTTTACCAGTGCTGGGATGAACTTACCCTTGACTTATGTGAAAATTGAGAGTTGTTGTACCAGTTAAGTTGAGAGCTAAATTGTTGGTGGAGTTACATGCCAGTTATCTAGGCGTGGTCACAATGAATACTTTCTCTGGTGGCTAGGATAGCTCAGCAGATTGAGCAGCTTGTCATGCACCATTCAGAATGCCAATGTCCAGAACAAAGGCATCCAAAGCTGCCAGAACTACTTCATGCAGTCCCAGAGTCAACTTCTACAACCACCACAGAGGAGCCCCCAGAACCTGAGACTGTTTCACATCCACAAGTCTCCCCTGCCAAGCAGAGTAATGTTATCCCACAAGAATATGAAATCCTTCACAGCAATTAAATCTTCAGGCCTGAATGGGACAATTTAAAATTTACTATGCTGTGGATGTCTATATAGTGGTTATATTACATAGTATACTGTGTGTGTATATATACTGTATTTATACATATATATGACTAGAGAGGCAATACATTACATATTAGAGTTAAGATGCCTTCTATATTGAGGGAGTTTATTGCTTACATAGAGGAGTAAGCATTCTTTGTTTACACAATTCGTTATGGGTTATATGTAAGAAGTATGAGATTGTTAAATGCCATTACGCCAACACATCATATGTGAGTGCCTCCCTAAAAGAAAATTTCGCATAAACGTATCCCCAGCTCCTGTGTTATTCTCTCGATTACTTTCTGGTGACACAATGCATAACAAAGATGAGAGCAAGTTAAGACAGAGAGAGGGTCAGAATCAGAATCAGGTTTATTATCACTGACAGATGTCATGAAATTTGTTGTCTTGTGACAGCATTACAGTGTAATACAAAATAGGTTAATAAAAAATAAATAAAAGGAATAACAATATAGTATTTATGGATCAATCAGGAATGGGATGGTGGAGAGGAAGGAGAAGATGATGAAGCTGATTGCTTGAGCCATGGAATGGAGGAGCAGACTCAATGGGCTGAGCAGGCTGATTCTGTTTCTATGTCTTATGGTCATTTTGGAAGCCTCCATTGTCATAGGACTGAGGTGTGGACTGGGTCTCTTTCTCCATGGCTGAAAGAATGTGTTTTGGGGGAATTCGTTGAAGATGCCGAAGTGGCTATGAATATCAGATATGTGTTCAGAGAACTGCAAAATAAAAGAAAAAGAAAAAGAAGTGAAAAGTGAGCCAGTGGACAGGAAAGAAATCATTATAATAAAGGTTTCTGAGTTATACATCAGTGAGGTACTGATATAACCCACATGTCAATAACATCACTCAACTCACCTTAGTTTTAAAGCAAGTTTCTTTTAATTTATTTTTGATTCATGGATCAATCTTTCTACATTTTCTGTGCTACTATATCAAATTTATATTTGTATAATGCATTGCAATGTCTCCCCATAGTTTATTCTTCTGTGAAAATGATATTTGTAGATTCAACACCATGGAATCATCCCAGATAATGTTATTCTCAGAGCAGAAATTGCCCGTTTTAGCCCATTGTACTAATGTTGGCAACTCAATGATCAAATGCTGAATAATCTGTTTCGGATTTTACTCAGGATGCATTAAAGAATTGGAAACAATCTATGCCTGAACTTTGCGATTTGCTGTTGAATTTTAAAGAAACTTGATTTAAATCATTACCTTGAAGTGCCAGCTTGTCTTCTCCTTTATCCATCTGACTTGCTCAGGAGCAATTGCATTGACCATTTCCATTAAGCAGACCTGTGCAATTCATTGTAATGTGCTGTCCTCAATACCCTCGAACAATTCCAAAGCACCAGTATAGGGAAAGGAAGGGGAAGGAGAGAAAATGTAAGAGAATGGTTAAATATACTGTTGACAACTGAGGAAATTATTTTTTTCAGATTAACTAAGGATTGATCATCAATCATTTGAGTGAGAATTTTCCAGGATTTAAAACATGGAATAAAACTTTGGAACAAAATATTGCCTTTTCAGTTTCATGAAAAAAAAGATACAAGTGTTTGTGCTGGGAATGGGCATTAAGGATTAAATAGTTTTTGTGCAGGGATATTTGCATGTTTGATTAAATGTCCAGAAATAGACTTAACCCTTTTTCACCGAGTACAGTAAGAATGAATGAAAATAACGCCTCCATGGTGATGCCTGCAGAGTCTCCTCTCCTCCATTCAAGCTGATTTCCTAGTGATTGCAGACAAAAGAGAATATGATTTTCTGAATTTTGGTTTATTCACATCACAAGCTTGGCAGAGATCATGGTAGACTAATCAATGATTATTTATCATAGCAGACTTGATTGATTTGTGGTTATCCATACAAAAATGTGAATTATAAATTCAGCTGCCATGTGTGAACATAAAAAAACATGGTCTTCCTCTTTCAAAATCATTCAGACAAAAAGGCAATGTAAGGTCTCTGAAGTAATGCATCAACTTGCCAGTTATGGAAAACTGACAGTAAGCAAGAATATTAGGAGAATACCACAGTTCTCTTGATAGACATTTCCCAATTTACAGAGAGGACTTGACATTTTCAAATATTTTGAGACATATAATTTAAAGGGAAACTGAGGGGGAACCTCTTCACTGAGAGGATGGTGAGTGTGGAACAAGCTGCCTGTGTGAGTGGTGGATGCAGGTTCGATTTCAGCACTTAAGATAGATTTGGATACGTACATGGATGTGGGGGGTATGAGAGACTGTATTCCAGGTTCATGTGACTAGGCAGAATAAATGTTCAGTATGGACTTGATGGGCTGAAGGACCTGTTTTTGTACTGTAGTCTCTATGACTCTACAATACACATAGCTGCCAATGTCCCCCCTTTTGTCTCTGCTCTTCCCTTAGACACTGAGCTCTGGTTCTAAGGGCTTTGTCGTCCTATAGTTTTGTAGCTTATGTTACAGGTGAGTGATTTTAATTTGCCGTATCAAATATCAGTAGATCCATGTAGAAGCCCAAACTTCTGTTCTAAAGAACAGAATCCTTTCCTATCCTCACGAAAGGATAGTATCCCGATTCCAGCACACCTGATGGCAGTATGGACGAGTAATTAATTGAGAATATGCCAAGTACAAAACCTAAGGTTTTATGTCCCTTTATTATTCATGGTTGATGGGCAATGCAGCAGTTATCTCACCATCAAACCCCTCCTCCACCTCCTCAATTAACCCAGTGCAGTTTCTTCCGCATAGGATTCTTTGTAAGGATAATTGCAGCCTCTAAATCACATTGAGCTTACTACAGTTATCTCCCTCTGCAGTCAATAAAGTGGCACCTGGTATTTGATAAATGAGCTACATTTCCACCCAGAAGATAAGTAAATAACAAACATATCTATCTGAATAATGATTCACTCATTCTTGATGACCCATTCTACATTCAGGCCAGCTGATAAAACTGGAAACCTGAATTAGAAATGATAGGTTATGGCAGATATCTTATATAGACTGTGGTGGTGATGGGGGGGGGTGAAGGCTAAAGAGTTGAAGGGAATCCTTTAAGGATTTCTTGGAATGAAATGAGACCTTTTTAACTTCTGGGACTCAGTTCTGCATTCAAATCAAAACTGGTGGAAGTAAAAATGCCGGGGATTGGCTATGTCAGTGGAAAGGGTTTGAGTAGGTCTGAGTTTCACAAAGTCGGTTGCTTGGCATGATAAATCAATCAGGAGTTTGTAGAAGGAAGAAAGTGTGGACAGTGAACATTCAGGATAAATGCTTTGGCCCCGCTAGCTCCAAAGTTTCCCTGTTGAGCCAGGGACGGTGTTGTTGCTCCTGCCAAAGATAAATATTTCAAAAATTTATTAAGTAAAATTAAGTTAAAAATTTTCAAACAATAAAAAACCAGCAGATGTTGGAAATCAAAGTAGCACACAAAATGCTGAAAGAACTCAGCAGGCCAGGCAGCATCCATAGAAAACAGTATACAGTCACCATTAACAGCCCAAGACCCTTTGTCATTTCTGGAAAGAAAGAGATGAGAAGTCAGAGTAAGGAGGTGGGGGGAGGGGAGGAAGAAATACAAGATAGTAGGTGATAGGTGAAACTGGGAGGGGGAGGGGTGAAGTAAAAAGCTCAGAAGTTGATTGGTGAATGATATAACTGGCAAGAGAAAGGGGAATCTGATAGGAGAGGATATAAAGCCTTGGAAGAAAGGGAAGGGGGAAGAGCACCAGAGAGAGGTAGTGAATAAGTAAGGAGATAAGGTGAGAGGGGGAAATAGAAATGGGGAATGGTGGTGGGGTGGTGGTGGCAATTACCTGAAGTTAGAGAAATCGATGATCATGCCATCAGATTGAAGGCTACCCAGACGGAATCTAAGGTGTTCCTCCTCCATCCCGAGTGTGGCCTCATCGTGGCAATACTGAGGCTATGGACTGCCATGTCAGAAAAGGAATGGGAAGGAGATTCCACCAGGAGGTCCCACTTTTATTGGTGGATGGAGCGTATGTGCTCAGCGAAGCAGTCTCCCAATCTATGTTATGTCTCACCGAAGTCTACTGCCCCAAACGTGAAGCATCAAGCAGACAGTAAAGGCTGCCTCAGACTGAAGGGAATCGATTGATTTCCTTCTCTTTTGAGTAGAGTGTTTGAAGAGATATTACATATTTTATCTTTCAAAAGAAGATTTGTAAACTTTAATTTTGTTGAGGGTTTATCCCATTGGTTTTATCAGTGGTAATTGCTATAATCCAATGCTGGAACGGTGAAGGTTATCTTCCAGTTTATGAAATGTATAATTCAAATTAATAAGACCATAGGATACAGAACCAGAATTAGGGCATTCAGCCCATTGAGTCTGCTCTGCCATTCCATCATGGCTGATTTATTCTCCTTCAAACTCTCCTGCCTTTTCCCCATAACTTTTGATGCCCCTACTAATCAAGAACTGTTCAACCTTTGCTTTAAGTATATCCAGTTTACGTAGCCTCCACAGCCCCTGTGGAACTCCACTCTTCCAATATCTGAAAAAAATTGTAATGAAATCTAATAAAGCATTTTTAGCCTGAATTAGTTGAATTGGATACTGAATCAGGGGTTTAAATTAAATCAAACATTTGTCTAAGTTACCAAAAAGTAATTGTTGAATTTTATGCCTGTTGTTAGGAATTTTATTTAAGACATTTGATTTTTCCCCTCGCCATCACACCTCCCCATACCACAGAATATTCTATTGGCTAAAGTGGCAGTCAACCACTTCTCAGAGCTGACGTTGCTATTCTTGGCACAAGGCTTATGTTGACTCACTTTCTGATTTTCCCTCCTTCCCACTTATGGGAAGCATCTGGCTTCTGCTCAGTGCCTTTACTTGGATGCAATGGCCAGGCTCAGGAACTTGCCATGTGGAAAATCTCAGAAATGAATCTGTATCCCTGTTTATCATATTGAACAGTTCTCCAGCTGCTCTCCTCTCATATATTTCTGATCATGTTCCTATTAATCACTGAACTGGCCTAAATTGTGGTTCGGAACAATTCGAAAGCAACGCTAAACCAAAGCCTGTCTCTGGAAGGACAAAGATTTTTATTTAATTTTATTTGCGTATGTGGTGATTAGGAGAAATCTTTTGTCAATAAACGCCAGTGTTCAGCCAAACTGCAGTGAACATAAGTGCTTGCCATGTGTTCAGTAGGTGTCAGGATGCTTAGCTTGTTAATTGCTGACCTATTAATAAATGAGTCTTTAATACAGTACAGCTAGAGGCAGGGGATGAGGCCAAGGGTGGAGGCAGCTGTTTACATGACATCTGTTTGTGCCGGTGCATGGCTGTAACAGGATTTCCCTGCTGGAAGCAAGTGTGCTTTTTTTGGGAGACAGTCACAGCAATTTGCATTGTTTGTGCAAGGTCTGGGGACAAAAATAGAACCCAAAGTAATTTCTGGCTGAGATCTGTTTTCATTTCCCTCTAATCTTTTCTTTAAAGATTAGAGGAAATGGTTTTTGACTGTAAATATTGTCAGTTATTTTTATCACAGCAAACTTATCATTATTGTCTGCAAATTCGTTGGTAGTGTCTTATGTTTTCAATGGGTGAAAAAGAGATAGAATCGTGATCAGGCTATATTTTCCTTCCCCTCTCCTTTTAAATAAAATTCGAAAGAACCGTATTCTCCAACATTCCTACTCAACTAATCCCAATTTTACTGATTGTGTCAGTAAAAGAGAAAACATGCAACCATTGATAATTGGTGATTTGTTAGATAAAGAAAGTTAGATTTCAAAATTTGGGAACTATTAGAATAAACTTCTGAAAGCTCATTGGCTAAACATCATAGAATAGATTTATTACAATGTGACAGTCAACTTAGATGCAGATCTTTGTTGTTTGGCACTTTATTTCTTCTGTTGTGATGTTAGCTCATCTATTAGGCATCCTCCTTCAGCTGGTTCGACACATAAAAGAAGCTTTTAGATTCCTTTATGTCATGCAATCCTGTGTGTGCTGGGAGGAAACTTGCCTCTTGAAATTGATGCCATTCTTTTTTCTGACTTTGACTTCCTTTGCTTCCTGCACAACCTAACAGAAGTCTGTCAGATCTATGTGCCTTTCTCAGTCAGAAGAATAGGATAACCAGGATTGCAACACAGAGATTCTAGTTAAAATCAGCAAACATAATTCAATCAGTTGTACTGCTGAGCTGAGGTAAATTGCTTTGAAATGGTGTCATTTGGAATTAGGAACAGGGCATTGGAACATGATCTTGCAGCTGCAGCAAAAGGCAGTTTGAGAATTTGTTTTGCAAATTGATAAGACCTTCCCTCATTCCAAATGCTACATGACTTTATGAGTTTCTGATATATCTGGCAATTGCAGTAACTAATCATTTTGATGACCCTGATCAGCTTTGTACTTTTGAGATTCCACTCATAGGATGTAGAGGCAAAATTGAGCTCCATAACGTCTTTGCTTTGGGCGCCACATGTGACGAATATATTCTATTTGGGAGAGTGATGCGTGTAAGCATATTTATGATGTTTGTCACACCAGCTGTTGTGTTGGTAATGACTTAACGTGTGCATGGATAACACCAGCTGAAAGTGCTCAAAGTAAGTAGATCATGATGTCAATTAGCATGCAATGTTGATTTGATGTCAGTGCTGCCAAATTGAAGCTAAACGTTCCAGCTTATGCGCTTTTTTAACTCGGCACAGCTGCAAATATATTCAGGTTGAGGAAGAAAGCCCCAAATGTACGGTTTAAAGGGATCATAAACAGATTGATTTCAACTGGGTGTTCCCATAATTCTATAATTGATAGCTCCTTCTACATGTTATTGAACTCACTAATGTCTATGGGGAATGATATTCCAGATACAGGGGTATTTAACTTTGACTCTAAGGCTCCAGAACAAACCAATTGTTTCCAAAGATGGGTTCCTTGTTCCTGGTGTACGGTATGACTGCATGATCGAACTGTGGACACACAGACCAGAACATGCTGCTAGAAGAGGAAGAAACAGAAGGGAAAGAAGGGGGTCTCAGAGGAAGCCATTTCTGTTACTCTATTCAGGCATGAGGCATTCTGACAGAGTCTCAGTGTGTAGCAGAGCACAAGGCAATCAATCTTTAGTGAGATCATTCTCAGTGAGCTATGTCAATAGATCCAGACACATCGCAAGTTCAGACATTGAACGCAGAACATAGAACAATGCAGCACTATGGCTACACCATGATCAATCTAACTAGCCCTTCCTTCCTACATAGACCATAACCTTCCATTTTCTTATATCCACCTACATAACTGAGTCCTTTCAAAGTCTTCATTGTATCGGCTTCTACCCTCGCCACAGGCAGTATGTTTCAGGCTTCCAACACTCTGCATAAAAAAACCCTGCCTCTGACATCTCCTCTGTGAGGAAACTGCGTTGCCATTGGCTATTGAGGCCTCTGGCCAAGGCCTAAATTTTATGTGTATGAGCTGGATTTGCAGATTTCTGCAATACCCATTGTTTCCCAGCAATGCCTCACAATTTCCCATCCACTGGTACATAAGGGAGGACAATAATAGCTCTTCTGACTGCCTGCCAATGCACCTATTCATTAATTCTGCATCCCAAAATCCCAGAACAGAGAGATGTCTAATATACATCTTACAATATCCTTAATCAAGATGTTTCTGGAGATTCACCACGGGACGGTCCCACCTTTTGGCAAAGCTCTAAATGATTCTGCATTGTATCTGAGTTTGATCTGGGCGTGTTAAATCAAAAGAGCATGAGAGCATCATTATCATACTTTTCTTGATCTTCTACTTACCTGATCAAATTGCGGGTCATAATTATTAGACAGGAGAAAGCAGCACGTAAAGAGTGTGTTGAGGTTAGTTGAAAGTACAAAGTGCATCTGCATCTTGTAAATCAGAATATATTGTTGGATGAAGAGAAGTGGAATGTGAGTTAATAGAGATTATCAGAAAGTAGTAAGGATGCAGTGAGTAGTATCTAAAATGACTGAGAAGTTTAGCGGTGGTATTGTGGTTAGCACAATGCTTTACAGTACCGGTGACCCAGGTTCAATTCACACTGCTGCCTGTAAGGGGCTTGTATGTTCTCCCTGTGACTGTGTGGGTTTCCTCTCACAGTCCAAAGATGTACTGGTTGGTAGATTAATTGATCATTGTAAATTGACCCCATGGTTAGGCTAGGATTAAATCTGGGGGTTGCTGAGCAGTTGCTGAGAAGGGATGGAAAGGCCTATTTTGCACTGCATCTCAATAAATAAATCAATAAATAAATTTGCCAGCTGGCAGTTGTTTCCAGGAGCTTGATTTGTGTCTTTGACTGCCTTAGCTATCTTCTCAAACAGATTTTGTGATGTGTCTCTGTGGTAAACTATGTGTATACCTGTTTGGACACGCCCCTCTGCTGACTGCTCCTGTAGCTCCTCCCACAGACCCCCGTATAAAGGCGATTGGAGGCACTGCTCCTCCCTCAGTCTCCAAGATGTTGTGGTCACTTTTGCTGCTAATAAAAGCCTATCGTTCGCCTCCCATCTCCAAGAGTTATTGATGGTGCATCAGTCTCTCAAAATCTTCCAGGTTTCTGAGGAGCCAAACACTTGCTACTGCTTTGCATTTTCTCCATGAGATTTCATTAGTAGCCCAAAGTTGTCGATTTTCCTCACTTCCTTCCACTCTGGCAGATACAAATTTGATTTGTCAAATTTTTCTTCATAAGACAGTTCTCTCCTTCTGGGATAAATCAAGTGAATTTTTACTAAACTGCCTCCATTGCCTTTACATCCTTCACAAAATAAGTAGACCAATGTTTGACATAATAATACAGATGTGGTTTTATTAATGTCCTGCACCAATAAAGAGTATCCTCCCTATATTTGTATTCATTCCCCGATAAGTAACAATAACATTCTGTTAATTTTCCTCATAGTTGTACCTGATTCCTGAACTTTATTGAAGCACACTCCTGGACACCCAGATCCCTCAATACCTCAGCGCCCTGCACTCTCTCTCATCGTTTAGATAATACATTACTTTTTTCAATGTTTTTGCCAAAATGGACAATTTCAGATCTTCTGACCCTTGGCTGATTTTTTTCTACTGTCTATTTTCTTTGTAGCCTCCTTTTCTTCTCTTCACAATTTACTTCCTCCCGTCTTTGCATCATCAGCATATCTAGCAAATATACCTTTGGTGTTTTTATCCAAGTTATTAGCGTTATTTATTTTTAAAAAAAAGTTATAGCCCAAAGGCACTGACCCCCCCCTTGCAACACCACTCATTACATCTTGTTGACAAGAAAAGGAAATATTTATCCCTACTCTCTGTTGCAGCCAGCCTTCTGTCCATGTTACCTTATTTCATTTTATGTAGCACCAAATCAAATGGTACCAAAATGAAATTTAGTTAATTACTGCGGATCTGTGCCTTTTTCAATAGATAAATCTGAAAAGGTACACTGAAAGTTCATGTGTAATTGCCATCAGTGCTGTTTTGTCACACTTTGTCGCTGGACACTTTTGTCTGAATCTGCTGATTGCAGAGTATATTTTCTGTGGAATGTTATTGAGAAGCTAGTGCCAGTTATAATTTATCATCTCTACTCATGATCTTTCTGCAAAATCTCTTGTTGCCTCATCATGGGAAGTTAAAAACATAGACCTGGGCTCTGGTCTTTCCACAAGAGTTATGCCAACCAGTTGGTAGTTGCCTTTGAACTAGAGGCCATGTGTTTAAGTCTGGATTGACCAGCACTTCAGTGCAAAATTAAAGGAGTGCTGAGCCGTTCTAGATGCAATCCCTTGATTGAAATTTTATGCTTTGTGGTCTTCTTTGTCAAGTGAGTGCAATATGTTGTGATACTACTTTAAAGAAGAGCGATGAAGCTATCCCCACTATCCTGATCAACTCTCCCAACAACACATCAGATTACCTAAATTAACTTTTTGCAATTACATAATGAACAAGTGCACTTCATTGGTAGCAATGTACTTTGATACTTATTGGTGGCAAATTGTGCCATTTAAGTGGAAGCATTTTTATTTAGTCCCTCAATCTCACAGAATCCTCTCAGAGGCCATTTTGCAAGGAGAGCAGGTTTCTTGTTGGTGAGTGGGAACTTAGTGCTATACCTCAAGTCACAAAATTGTTGCAACTTGGCCAGAAAAAAATGGGAAAAGAATAAAAGATCAATAGCAGCCCCAGATATTTAACATCTTTTGTTTTGGTTAGGAAGGGAGATTTTTGTCAGGCACAAGTGATTTGAGGTGCAGGCATTGCTGTGCCAGAGACTTTGCCATCATACCAGGATGGCTTATGCCTACTTCGTGACGGTAGCCTGCTTGATGCCTTGACATTCATAGATTTGGGATAATGAAGAAAATCTAAACCAAGATATTCATTACAGATGGTTATATTAATTTACAGATTAAAAACTAACTAGGAACAATAGAAAGATACTGATCCATGTACAGATGCTATTCTTTATAAAAAGTTAGAATAATGGACTGTTTATATAATGATAGCTTATGTGCGATAATACGCTCAGCAAGTAAACTGGTCTGGCAATTATTTTCTCAAGGACGACAAACTGAGAAACACTTAATTTTTCAATGAAGGATTATTAATATAGTACTTTTATAATAATTCTTACGTTTTTCTTTAAATCAGGCAAGAAGAAGGCAACTCTGTACGATACTCAAGCTCCAATATGCCCCATCTGTCAGGTACTGCTCCGTCCAAGTGAACTACAGGACCATATGGAACAAGAGCTGGAAAAGCTCACTCAAAGCAACTTATGGTATGGTACCCTCACTTTTTAAAAATTATTCTTATCAGGGTCACAGCACTGAAGAATTTACAGGGGTACATTGACACACTTGTAGACAAGGTGTGTGTGTGTGTGTGTGTGTGTGTTATAGTGAACTATCATAGAAGTAGGCAAGCTGATAAGATTTACACACAGATTATCGGTGTTGTGGCTGCTAACGGAGTGCACGTGCACCGAGTCACTCACGCTGGTTTGGGATTGGAATGAACATCTATTACAGATGAGTTAAAGGCTCTGCTGTACTGTGTCCCTTGTAGTGTTGCATTTTTTTTAAAAAAAACTTGGTTCACTTGTTTTGTTTTGTATTTTCTTGCTAATTTGTTTGGGTTAAATGAAATTAATAATCGGAGAATTCCTTATCTTCTATTTTGCAGGAGACAGGAATGTTATACTGTATCAAACACTAACCAGTAATTTGTGTGAAATGACTGGTGTGAAGTTTGCTAATGGATAGTTCTGGTGTTTAAACTCATCGATTGTTGTAGAGAGCAGAATGACACTAAGTGATATATTTGCCATTTAGCTCAAGAATTGGCTGCTGTTTCTGAATATGAGCCAATAACATAATTGTTCAGATTTGTTTCAAAGGATACTTGTGTTTACATTGAGGTTTGACAGTTTGAGAATATAGTCTTTAAATTGATCAACAAATTCTGTCTACTAGAGACATAAATTGTTAAAATCTGGACATCCAATGGGCTACCTTAAATCCACGTATGCAATGAAACTGTCCAACCAAACATGTCTCTATTGCCTGGGCAATCTGGTGCAAGGTATAAATTTTATTTATTATGTACCTATTAAAAAACAGCTGCACTGAATCAGAACAGCCCAATATCTTTTATTGCATTATGTAAGAACTAATGCTGCATTTTACTCACAGCTAACTATCTCAAACTAGTAATGGTTCAATGCAGTCTAACCTATACATTGTTTGGTCAAAACTCCTGTTTCAATGTCCTGAAGAGAGATTTATGCTCAGGTGCCAAGTTACATGCATGGTATCCATCACCCAGCAGTTAAAACATGTATGTTTGGAAAACATGTCTTGATTAACCAAGCATTTAAATTAATGTCAAGTAGGTTTACAGAATGTTCAATGGATCCAAGGGACCTCTATCAGGCATTTTAAAACCTAATTTGACATCTTGGTGGATCAGATTCCCCTTGGTAATCAAACTAAATCCATGTGCGATTATCTCCTGCTGAAGGTCTCACCAGACTTCTTCCAGGCCCAGACCCCAGATCTACGCTGGATGTTTAGTGTTGCTTCAAAGTTGCAAGGTTTTTATTATTCTATCAATAATGCAAATATATATATATATAAAAAAGAAAGGTGAAGCAATTTTTATAACAGGTTAATACAGTGTCATGCAATTTTAGAAATCATGCCTGTCAGAAAATATCTATTTAATTAAAGCATATGAACATAAGAAACAGGACTAGTAGACCATTTGTCTTATTGAGCCTGCTCCACCATTCAATAAGATCATGGCTGATCTGGCCATGGACTCAGTTCTGCCTATGTCCCTTTTCCAAATAACCCTTAATTCCATTGCTATGCAATAATCTATCTAACTGTGGATTAACTATATTTAATGAGGTAACTATTGTTTCCTGAGAATTCCACAGATTTACTACTCCCTTGGGAAAGCAGTTTCTTCTCATTATCTGTCCTTAATCTATTACCCTGAATTTGAGGCTGAGTCCCTTAGTTCCACTTCCCAGTGGAAACAACTTCCTGCCTCTACCTTATTGCTCTTTCACAATTTTATATGATTCTGTAAAGTAGTCCCTCTCATTCTTCTGAATTCCAGCAAGTATAGTCCCGGGCGACTCAATCTCTCCTCATGGGCAAACACCCTCACCTCCAGAATCAACTCAGTGAACCTTCTCTGCACCACCTCCAAAACTAGTATATCTTTCCTCAATTGAGGAGACCAGAACTGCATGTCTCACCAGTACCCTGTGCAGTACCACCCGCTCTCAAATGCAAACCCTCCAGTAATGAAAGCCAATATTCCATTTGCCTTCTTGATAACCTGAGATTACGATTAAGATTAACATTATTTTAAAAAGATAATTTGTTTAAATGCATTAATAGAAAGTCTGTCAATAACATAGGATACTGTAAGGGCTTTCTTGGGGGTGTATAATTTCTAATTAACCCTTGATTATTTCAGCTCTCCCATCTTTGATCTATTTCTCAAGTTCCACACACAAGATGTTATTAATGTAGCACACTTGACATTCTTTGGCCATCCTAAATCCCCTCATAGGCAATGAATTTTGACCAGAAGCCACTTTAACAACATAAGCAACTGCGGCAGCCAGCAAATGCCCATCGTCTCTCATCACCCTCATCTACATTCTTTGTAAAAATTGCAAAGAACAATGGTCCTGACACATCACATCACTCCTCTGTTATTCTGTTTGCATACCCATTATCGTAGATAATAACCCTCTGCCTATGAGAAGACAATCAATTCTTTATATTAATGCTACTCCCACTGGACTCGGTCTTATTATGTATTGTGTAGCATTTTATAGAAATCAGCCCATTCCAGTCATGTGGCCATAATAAAGTTCAGAGAAATTTATCATTTCCAGGATGTAAAGACCCACAGACGTGGAACTAATTCAGCAAAGTTGGTATAGTGTAACCTTATTTTAGAAACCAAATTGAGTGTCTTTAAGAACCCATGCATGCAGAATATCTTCTGCTTGTCACCACTCTCAAAATAAATAATTTCCTGATTCTGCCTGGATATTAGCAACACATGGGCCTCTTGTTGTCTATGGGAAGAACTCCAAGAACTTGTTAAATAGATGAGATTATAGTGATAATTAATCAGTAGCTTTCTATATTTTGAGATCATTTATTATATCCATTATTATTTTGCATCCATTGGAGTCAACTGTACATAGATTATTGAGAACTGATCATTATTTTTTGGAGTGGAGGCAAAATAGCTTTCAGAAACCACTGCCATATTGTACACTTTCCAGAATCAGCTCGGAAGAATCATTTAGCATTCCTCTGACACTGAACAGTCAAATGTTTTGAGATGCTGTATCCAACCCACATTACTGGGTTGAAAGCCTTCTTTCCTTGCCAGCTGTAAGTGAAAAGGGGTTGGCAAGTCTTAACCTGCAGCACGAAATGGTTTATAACTCAACACTAATTTGCACTTAATCATCATTTTCACTCAGAGAGGCCATGAGGATGGCATCTTAGGGAAGCAGAAATATTCGCACAGGTGCAATGGTCAAAGTGATGAGAGAGATACGATTGCAGTGGAATAGGAGGAACTTTATTCTACATCTAACCTGACATCAATGTATTTGAAACTGATTGATATTACAATTTCACAGTACATTAGGTTACATTACATTACAGAACATGTACATTACATTATATTTCGGCATGTGCATAGTACATTATGCTACAGAACATGTTCATTACTTTTTATTACTGTACTTATCAAATATGTAATTCGGCGTTATACAATGAAGTGAAAAGCTTCATGAATATAATGGTTCCAAATGTATGTAACTGTACTGACAGACATTGTGGTATGAGTTTTGTAGAATTATGACGCGAAGGCTGCAAACTGTAACTGCCAAGACTGTAGCCCAGTGGAGTTCTTAGGCCTATGATTATAACTGGAGTCAATCAAATTTCAGTTGGGTACCAGATTACTGATATTGTATTCCCTTTTTCAACACGTGGAAATAAATCTTGTCGTATAGACATGGAAATTACAGAATAGAAATTCTTTCCGTTCATCATGCTCCTGCTAATGCTACTTTCACTGTTCACTCCCCCTATCCCACCACCACAACAAGCACACGTACACGCATAGTTATGTGTTTCAGTGTATAGATATAAAGAAGAGGATATGATTCTAATCCACAATATGGCATGGTAGCGTAACAGTTAGTGCAATGCTTTACAGTGCTAGCTGTACATTTGCACTGCTGTCTGCAAGGAGGTTGTGCTTTCTCCCGGTGACCGGATGGGTTTCCTTCAGCTTCTCAGGTTTCCTGTCACATTCCAAAGACTCATTGTTAAGGTTAGTGAGTAGTGGACATGCTACGTTGATGCTGGAAGCATGATGACACTTACAGGCTGACCAGCACCATCTTGGCTGATTTCATTTGATGCAAATGATGCATTGTAATAGACGTTTAGATGTATATGTGTCAAATAAAGCTAATCTTTACCTTTAAACACTTTACTAACTCTAGATGCTGAAGAGAATCCTGTTCTCTTTTTGACTCTTTTTGCTTCGTTATATCTCCTTGGAAGCACCAATCATAGTGAAGGTGATTCAGAGTTATAAATAATCTATCTGGCATACCATTTGTAAGTGAGAGGGGTGTCCATTCCTGAGGAAAGACTGACAAAGCTGTATGTTTTCTTTCAAGGGTGACTGGGAGAAATGTTACTCATGTGTATAAGTTATAAACGGCCTAGCAGGGTGAATCAAAAAGACCTGTTTCCCTTGGCTCTTGGATCATTTTGAAGTTTCCGTACCCAGTATTGCAATTCCAAGCAAAACAACAGCATGTGGTCCTCTGGTAAATTCATCAGAATTTTTTTTTTTCCCAAGCAACATTTGCATGTGTGGTCAATTGTGGCTTAATTCACTGATGGCAGTAAGGCCCATCATCTTAGCCCCAGTGCTTTGCTGCAGGAGATCATCGGGTCATTGTCCGAGAACCAGCCATCTTCAGCTGCTCCATCAATCAGCAGGAGCCTGAGGGAATTCTGTCCACTTTTCTAAAGGAGTGCACTCTCTACATTACTTATGAAGCTCAATACCATTCAGAAGAAAGCAATCCATTTGAGTGGTACCTTATATCTTTATTTCACCTACTATGGCCATTACTTGACCAGTATCTACTGAGTCTGTGATCTCCACCATCAAGAAGGACAAGGGCAATATGTATAAAGGAACACCACTACCCGTAGGTTTTCCTCCAAGGCACACAATGTCCCGACTTGAAAATCCTGGACTCTAAATCCTTCCAGTAGTTCAAAAAGCTGACTTGCCAATGCCTTCTCCATGGCAATGAATAGTGGGCAATAAATGTTAGCTTTGCCTGTAATTCATTTATCTCAAATAAATGAATTACAAAACACGATCAGCTAAAAAGGTATTTTCCCCCAGTTTCATGTAGTGATCAACTGCTTTCTTCATGTGCTGGTCAAAGTGAGGCACAATCAATAAACTCCAACCAGTTGCACTCATAGTTCACTGTGCACATTTTATTTTGCTTTGCTTTTCAGTTTACTAAAATGTAAATGAATTACAAATGCAATCACCTTATTCTATCCATTCATGATATTCCGTACACTGTGGGTATTATTGATTTACATTGGTTCCTTGGCCATATACACTTACTAATCCCTCTAATGATCTTATCTCCTTCACATCTTCCAACCCTCCAAACCAACATGGCCCCTCTACTCTTCCAACTCATGTTGACTTTTCAACCTCCTAAATCAGTTAATAGTCTGGGTTTGCAGCAACAGACAGACAAGAGAATGTTTAGGAAGTGAATGCCTTGACTTCAACCCTCATTTCTTGGGGATCATTTGAGGAACTATGGGAGCTTCCGATGCACCTGCAGTTCTGCCAAGGATACCCAGGAAATAACTAGATGTTACAGAAAGACTGCATGATGAAGTGGGCTACAAAATAACATAAGAGAAAGGAGCAGTTGTAGATCATTTTGTCTCTTGTGCCTGCTCTTCCATTTAATCAGATAATGGCTTGTATTCCTTTTTACATCAGCTTCCTATTCCTACACTAACTCAATTCCCTTAATATCTGAAAAATTCATGGAGTCATATAGCACAAAAGTAGGCCCTTCAGCCCATCACTTGTATGCCAGCCACCAGGTATCCAAGTATATACTAATCCCATTTACCTGCACTTCATCCATAACCTCTGTGTCTTGGTGATTCATTTTTAAATTCATCTGGATACTCCCTGGGGTGGCACAGTAGTATGGTGGTTAGCATAGCACTATTGCATCATAGCGACCCAGTTTCAATTCCCACTACTGTCTGCAAGGTGTTTGTATGTTCTGCAAATTACCACATGCATTTCCTCTCTGTGCTCTGGTCTCTTCCCACATTCCAAAGACATACGGGTTATTAGTACATGGATGTAATTGGGTGACATGGGTTCATTGGGCTGGAGGACCCTGTTACTATGCTGTGTATCAAAGTTCAAAGTAAATTTATTATCAAAGTACATATATGTCATCATACACAACCCTGAGATTCATTTTCTTGTGGCCATACTCAGTAAACCCTTGATAGAATAATAACCATAACAGAATCAATGAAAGACTGCACCAACTTGGGCATTCAACCAGTGTGCAAAAGACAGCAAACTGTGTAAATACAAAAATAAAGAAATCACATTAATAAATAAGTATGAAATACTGAAAACATGAGATGAAGATTTCTTGAAAGTGAGTCAGTCCATAGGTTGTGGGAACATTTCAGTGCTGGGTTAAGTGAAGTTGAGTATCCCCATTTGGTTCAAGAGTCTGATGGCTGAGGGGTAATAACTGTTCCTGAACAGTTTTGTGCTATGAGTCCCGAGGCTCCTGTGCCACCTTCTGATGGCAGCAGCGAGAAGAGAGCATATTCTGGGTGGTGGAGGTCCCTGATGATGGATGCTGTTTTTTGTGATAACACTCCATGTAGATGTGCTCAGTGGTGGTGGGGAGGGCTTTACCTATGACGGGCTGAGCCATATCAACGACTTCTTATAGGATTTTCCATTCAAGGGCATTGGTGTTTCCATACCAGGCTGTGATGCAGCCAGTCAATATACTCTCCACCACATATCTATAGAAGTTAGTCGAAGTTTTAGATGTCATGCCAAATCTTCACAAAACTTCTAAAAAAGAAAAGCTGCTGCTGTACTTTCTTTGTAATTGCACTTGTTTGCTGGGGCCAGGACAGGTCCTCTGAAATGATAACGCTGAGGAATTTAAATCCCTAAATACATAAAATAAATAAATGTAATGAGAATCTCTGCCCTCACTACCTCCTCTGTCTTGAATATACCCAGTGGCTGCATCTCCAAAGCTATCCTGGGTGGAAATTTACAAAGATCTATGACTCACTGAGTGGAATATTTTCCTCTTGTTGTTGTCCTGAATGCCCATTACTTATTTGGACCCTATGACACTTGGTACTAGAAACCTGCCAGGAGAAACCGAGACTTTGATTTTACACTCTCTATCATCCATTATATAACTAGATTTGCTGACACTGCAGCAGTGGGCAGAAAAGTTAGCTGTGAGGAGGGCGGACGAAGTCTGCAAAGGTATGTAGACAGGTTCAACAAGATTTGCCAGTTGGAGTACAACGTGAGGTTACTTGCTTGTTAGAAAGAATAGGAAAGCAGAACATTCTTAGGACAAAGAAGAGTCATTAAATGAAAGATTTGCTTTATTTGTCACATGTACATCGAAACACACTGTGATTTGTGTCACTTGTACCAAATCAAATTAGCAAGGATTATGGGGGCACCCTGCAAGTGTCATCACATTTCCTGTGTCAACGTAGCATTCCCAAAACTTACTAACCCTAAATGTACATCATTGGACTGTGGGAGGAAGCTGGAGCACCTGGAGGAAACCCATGCAGTCATGGGGAGAATATACAAACTCCTTACAGAGGGCGGCAGGAATTGAACCCCTTTCAGAGATCACTGGTGCTCTAAAGCAATTGTGTTGACCACTATGTCACCATCCTCCCTAATGCTGTGGCCCAGAGGGATCTGGGTGTCTCACACATGAAAGATGTGAAGTTAAAAAGCAGACGCAACAAATAATTAGGAAGGCAACTGAAGTATTGGGCCTTTATTCCAAAAGGGATTAAGTACACATGAGGTAGATGTTGCCTCACTGTTCAGAGCATCAATGAGGCCATTTCTGGAACACTGAGTACAGTTTTGTATACTTTACTGAAGGAGAGATGTTGTACTGGAGCAGTAAGAGCAGACTTTTGAAGATTATTCCTGGGATAAAAGAGTTGATTTATAGGAAACTTTGAGGAGAGTGGGCCTATCTACATAAACACTCTGAAGAATAAGAACTGATCATACTGAAACATATGATTCAGAAGGGAGCTTCTCAGGGTAGACGTCAAGTGAATATTTCCTCTTATGTGGCAGTCTAGAGCTGGGACATAGCTTCAGAATAAGGAGTTGCCTAATTATGACAGTGATGGAGAGGAATTTCTTCCTTCTGAGGGAAGTGAATTTCTGGATTCCCCAAAGAGCTATGGAGGTTAAATAACTGAATATATTCAGAGGTGAGTTAAATAGAATTTTGTGCTGCAAGGGAGTCAAGGGTTGGAGGGAACAGACAGAAAAATATTAAATCAACCATGATCTTATTGAATGTCAGGTCAGCTGGAGGAGCTACATAATCTGCCCTTGCTCCTTGTTCTTAGGTGCTTTGAGATCCAGCCGCCCAAGTTCAGGTGGAAATCCTGACTTACATATAAAACTAAGGATGTAAAGCAGTAAGTATTTATGCTACCACAAGCTTAAGTTTATGGATCTAAAGGCTAATTCTCAATCCTGTGCTTCCACAGGCTGGGGAGATGATTGCGATGCTGAGATGAAATTAACTTACAACGAGAACATACAATAGCTAATAACAATTTGCAATTGTATTTTAGCCCCTTCATCTCCCTGCTCACTGGCAATACACAATGGGTTACTAAGTAATAGGTTAAATAATAGCTTTCAAACACCATCAATATTTGTATAATATGGATTAGGTCAATAGAAATCTAGAAGCTCTTTTAATCTACTGAACCATTTGCACCATTTACATCATATGTCTTTTAAAAAAAAGTTTAGAAAGTTCAGTTCAATAGATAAGTGTGCATTAAAACAAATCAATTGGCAGTATCTTAATCAATGTATGGATTTGAAATTACAAGAATTAAGAAGTGTTAGGGAGAGAAGGGAACAGAGATCATGTTCAGGGAGCCATTGAGCTAAAGGTTAGGCAGTATTACCTAAATAACTGGATGGATTGAATGCTATCCATCACGACACAAAGAGCACCATTATTTAATAATTAATACTGTGGCCTTATTGTTCTGTTACTTGCGTAAGGATGAGTGTATTAGCAGATGAGACTTGTCTTTTATTCGATAGTAACTATTATTTAGGCAAAAGCATCATTCCTTTTCATTTGTCACAAGTAGATAACACTGTCAGAAGAGTTTATGATATAGCTTTTTCCTCCAGATGATCAGTGTAGCTTTAACTCCTTGCAGCCCGTGGCTCTACGTGTGCTCTGAATGACGAAAAGGAAAGAGGGGGAATATTAATTCTTCACACAGGGAACGAGATTAGTGAATAGCAAATGACATTCCCAATGGTCTTACCCTCCCAAACACTCTCCCTGCTCCCCTGTCTGTGTGGTTGAATCTGGCTTCCATTTGTTTCCCTGATGACCTGACTGAGATTGGAAAAGTCACAGTACAGAGAAAAGCAGAGAAAATGAGAGAAAAACAACAAATGAAAAATGTAAAATGACATTAGCTATTTTTTTCCCATACACTGCATGTTCCATGTTAAAATCCTCCTATGCTTACAAAGCCGTATGTCCTCTAGTCCACCATCTCAAGGGAGGCGCAGTGCTGTCACAAAAAAGCACTGAATGATTTGGACCCTTATGGCTACAGATGTAATAAAAGCTAAGGTGGTGGGCTGGGCTGAGCTGAGCTTGGCTGAGCTGTCTACAGTGTGCTATGCTGGATGCATGCATGAGAAGTTTTTTTTTGAGAGTAATGAGATAGGGTTTGAATTGCTTTACAATGTTTTATTCTACACAGTAGTATCACGTGGTCAGTTGCCAGCAAAATAAAATATTTAACTAAGAAATTATATACTGTTTTACTACCACATTACTATACAAGGAGAAGTGATGCATCAAATGATGTTACATTTCATGGGTTTGTGCCATTTACCTGATCCTCTTCCTGGAATGCTACAGAATGATGGTTTTTAAAATAATACGTGCTATGAAACTCATGAAGGTCTTTTGTTCCATCCTGTTTGCTGATGGCAGAGTTCTCAGTAGCTGCTGTATAGCTGCCCATGGACGATAGAATTTATATGAAGATAAATGAACGTGATCATCGCTGGACAATTATCGTGACAGTGAAAATCAAACCTTGATTATTGGAAAACAAATCAGGAAATTATTGTATATAACAAGTTAATACATTTAGGAATGCTTCAGAACTCCAACTAAGCTTTACTGAACGAGTGTGGATGAGAATTCTACCGTTCAACGACGTGAAATTTCAATACATTGAAATCAAACACAGTAACTCTTGCTGTGATGATAATTTAGCAAATTGACTCCACAATGAATTAAAACTTAAATGCAAATCAATCATGGAATAGACCACTGCACCAGCGAAGATGTGTGGCTGACTTTATTTTCACTCAGTAGAAACAGCTACATAACTTATTGCCAACTTAAGGAACTAGTAGTCATTGACCAACCAAACTTACAGCAGAGAAACTGGAACCGTCTTCTACCATTGCTCTGGACTGTGCCCTTTTCAAAATATTGTTAAATAGGAATGTAGATGACCCATTTCAACAATCCATCCTTAATCTTCCCTGCATCTAGGAGAGGTGTCCACAGCAAAAGATATAAAACAAGAGAGCTCTGCTATTAAAGAAAACAAAAGTCATTCAGAAATATTGCTATGAAGTGTTTATTTCTGAGCACAAGAGATTCTGCAGATGCTGGAAATCCAGAGCAACACACACAGAATGCTGGAGCAACTATGGAGAGGAATGAACAGTCAAGATTTAGGGCTGAGACCCTTCATCAGGATGAAGATTCTCAGCCTAAATGTCGATTGTTTATTTCTCTCCATAGATGTGCCTGACATGCTGAGCTCCTCCAGCATTTTGTGAGTGATTATTTCTGTTGTTTTGTTAGCTTTGTTTTGAAAAACAATTTTGGTGCTTAAATATTTATGAGATAATCAGGAGATCTATCTTTGAGCAACTAGCAGATCTGATGCTGTGGCAGAGCTGAAGTAACCCAACAGGGAAGATTAAATACACTGTATAATTTTATTTCTTTCTACCAGCTAAAATAACTTGTGACAATATGTCATACTAAATTTTGGAAGAGCTCAGAATTTGATTTATTATTTTGTGCTCATCCCAACTAAAAATATCAAAGGGAGGGATTTTCTACCCCACAATTTTAACAAGAGCTGCTTAATGTCAGTTTTTCTTATTTCGTAGCTTCTTAACACCAAGATAAAGATCTGGGTTCAGAATACTCTTAAGGACATGAATATGTTATCTGGGCAGATATAGCAGTACAGTAGTCAAGGAGCACTTAACTGTTAGATTTACAATTTGCTGAACTAATTTGGATGTCAATAATAGTAATTTCAATCAACATCACCTCGCCAGGCTTGGCCCCTCTTGGTCTGCTATCTGACACCAGTAAATGAGTCGATCTTCTTGTGTTGGGCTGTCATCAACAATATTGATGTCCTCGGCTGGATGGGTGGACAACTTTCATGAGAGTCAAAAGCTGCCAACACATGGGGAGGCAATTGATGCCACCTGCTCACTCTGTCCAAACTATCACCTCTGATGCAAGTTAATCAACTTGTTGCTCAGCTCAACTCAAGTTACCATACTGTGACAATTGCAGAATCTCAGTACTTCTTTGTCTAAATATAAATGGAACATCTAACAAAATGATTTAAAAAGTAAGGTGTACTCAACTAATATTAACAAGGAATGATTAACCAGTCATGTACTTTTTTGTTGTTCATGGGATTTTGAGGTGGCATTGATTTGCTCTCCAGTTATGGATGGCTGCTGACTCCCTGGAAGCTCATCCATTCTCCTCACTTAAAGCTGGCCCAGTTGAAGACAACAGTTTTGCTGACATCACAGTGCAACAAAATGCACGTGTTTACATGCAGCTACAATCACTTATTTTTACAGTGGTCCACAATATAGAAACTGATATAGTTTTGTGAAGGAGTAACATGAATGAAAATCTTTCTGGCCATAACTATACCATATGACTTGCTGCAGTTCATAGTGTTAAATTAACCCCAGTCCCAGAATGTAAACCTTGACTGCTACTGCACCGTGAGTAGATTTACAGACTGATGTTGAAAGGCTGGCCCATACGGAAACTGATATATAAAGAGACCAGCAATATCATGAAGAGTCCCACCCACTTTGCTTATGGACTTTTAGTCCCACTATGCAGCATCCATGCTGGACTCAAAAACATTTACTTCCCACAATCTGTCAAGATGATCAACATGTCCACCCATTAAACCAGCATACCACCCCCAGCACCACTACGTACACGTCATCTAGTGTCACTTCATGTACGTATAATCAGTCTATGTACAAAACAGTTACTAATACGATGTGTTTTACAGGATTGCATTTATATTTTTGTTATTTTATTGTGCTCTTTATGCTTATTGTGTACTTTTTTTTTAATGCTGCATCAGATCTGAAGTAACAATTATTTTGTCGTCCTTTACACTTGTGGCCTGAAGAATGACAATAAACAATGTTTAATCTTGAGTCTTGAATCATTTCCTTTTAAGTGAAATGAATAATTAACTTTCTAGCACCAGGGCAGCAGGTTAAAAATCACCCAATAAATGACCATTGCTGTATTATGAAATGACTCCTCTTGGTGGCTCCAGTTCTATATTTGCATGATTAAAGCCCCTCTTGGTTTTGGTAATGTGAAGCCAGTGGCGGACAAGCAAAATACATTTTTTTAAAATGAGGCATTGGCTGAAGTAAATAATGAACCTCAAGTTGTAACGTAATAAGGCATCAGATATTTACATAGCAAAAGAGCTAATAGTTCTTAAATACATGGTATTCATTCAGCGTTGTTATTTGTGCAATTAGTCAAATGAGATGTGTTTCCGATATGCTGGTAATATCAGAGAAAGATTATTTAGTATAATTCCTGGTCTTGTACTTAGCAAGTAAGTTTGACAAACCTGAGAAGTGTCCAGGGGTTGCCAGAGTAAAGAACAGTGAAGAAGTACATGAAATTATTTCTTGTGAGTGCCAATACTAATTTTAAGAGTTCGGACAAAATTGAAATTGTAATAGTGGCGAGGAGTGTCCTGGTATTGTTGCCTTGAAAAACAATTGATAGAAATTAAGGCTAATAAACGGAAGGAGAAGATGGTACTTTCTAATTGAATGAGCAACTGTCTTGTATCAGATACTGAACTAATTCCCTAAAAAAGACAAGTTCTGTGTAACCAGTCTGATGTTTTGTTCAGATTTTGTTTTTTTTTGTTCTGATTTAGGATGCTGGATAGAAGTAGGATTGAGGCCAGTCCTCCAATGTTTTACCATTGTTTTAATGGTGTCTTCCTTTGCATTCTATATTTTAATCACTTGAAGCTTGCCAGATATTCCTTCATCTAGAATTTCTGGCCTCACTCTCTTCACTAGTCTGCATTTCTTTCACATTCTTCTCCTTAATTCCTACCTAATTGATCAGGCATTTGGTCATCTGTTGAAAAAGCTTCTTGTATGTCTCAATATCAATTTTTTTTAGTAATATTTCTATGAAATGCTTCATTACTTGCCATGTTGAGTGTGCTATTTAAGTATGTTTAGTTGTTGTTACTGCTGATAAGACTCATGTTTCTATTAAATAAGGCAGATTGCAAGAGATGGAAAAGTTAACAGGATCTATTGCAGGTGATTGTTAGTAACAGCCAGTTTACAACCTGCTGAAAATTTTTGGTGAGGACCTCTAGTCAAATTGCTCACACTTGGAGCCATTTTCACATCTCCTGATTAATCCTTTAACTGAAAGAATGGATTGCTCTTACATTATAGAATTTACTAGTTCAGGCAAAGGTTCTATAACTAATACCTAAACTGGTGGAATAACTAGAAGGAAATTTCATTCAAAGAGTCTTGGATGTCTGGTGTTCACAGACTAAAAGGATGTTAAAGGCAGAGACGACAAACATGGCATTTATTAATGATTGCAATTAGCATTCGAAATACCAGAAAACCACCTGGCTGCAAACTGATAGCTGAGGTGAAAGAATACCTCAAATATTCCCAATTAACCTGGCATGTATGCTGTTCCAAATGTTCATCTCCTCCACTGTAAGATTCAAAGATCGCTCCTTCCCTTCCAACCAGTAATGGTGAAGATCACCTCTGCTTCAAACCCTGCACCCAAATCGTTTTACGCAGTTTGGATTCAGACCTGACCCTAATGTGAATTTGAGAACATGTTTGTTCAGATTTACGATATACACAAAGAATGCTGCATTCTAGCTGCTCAATTTATTGTTAATGTGCTGCTGAGTAGAGGAAGAGGCTATTGAGTGCTGTGAGCTGGTTCCAAAAGGTGACTGCACTTTTCCTCCGCTGATGCAATATTTGTAAATTTTACAACATTAGAATCCTTGGCAGTCTCAGTGAGGCAGAGAAGAGAGGGAGGACAAGCCACCAATCTCTTTATTTATTTGAATTTCAAATTTTAAGGAAACAGATTCTGGCACTTGTAAGGTCAGATTCTCATCGCACACCCCGAGTTATACATTAAGCACATTCTTCAATGTGGTACTCATATGATACACATTCATAAATCATTCTTTGTAATTCCATATAAAGTCGGTCCAGCAGCATGCAGTGCATGTAAATTTTTAAAGAGTTTCATTGAAGATGACATTTTAAATTTCACCAATTTCTATAAAATCTTGACTTAATGATAATGTGTCATTTTGGCAAAATAAGAGCTGAGTGAATGTGAAATAGGGAAAAAATTGAAGCAGTCTGTTTGAAACGAAACATTGGGCTTCATTTCCTTTGTGATAAAGTTTAATGAAAAAGTACATGTGAATAAGGAGGTGAGCAAGACTAGCAATGCAGTTTAATTTCTAATATCCCCACTAAGGTTCTGTCAATGTTAAACCGAGTTTCTGTGAAGTAGTCTATGAAAATACAGATTTCTTATTAAGGAATTCTTTGTTGCAAGGCAATCTTAAACAATTTTGCTGTGAGTGAGCTAAATACATAGATTGGTTAGATTCATTACTCACAGTTATGCATGTTTTGTTAATGCATGGGAATTTAGAAGTTCACCACAGGAAGAGCAGATGTGATTAATGCACGCTTTCTACGTTTCCATATTGAGTATGATCGTTGTCCGTTCAGCAAAAAGGTTCCAGGAGGGAATTTCAAGAAAAGCAGAGGGAAATTGGAATTCACTAACTCCTGATTTTGGGGAACTGTACATTATGTTGTTCACAGCGTGCAGCACACCTTTGAGGATATTATGTTGGATGAGGTACTGTTGAAGGCTTAAATCCATGTGTCACATCTCCCACAATTTTGCTAGGTAGATACTCTGATCTGATTTTATCAATGTCACTGTGAGCTCAACACGTCAGCCATTACCTTAACCTTCTTTAGTGATTGGTAGCAGGGACATCTGTCACCAGTGCAATTTAGAGGGATCATCTATTGCTTGCTGTTTTGTTGCTGATTGATTACTTCTGGTTATGGTTTCAGTCCATGATAAAACAGGCATGGTAGGACTTTAACCTCCTGTACAAATCAGCAGCTGCTAGACACAAGTGAGTATCAGGCATTGCTGATGTTGTATTCAATGGAAGAATGAATCCAAGTCAAGTTGGATAAGAAGAAGAGTGTGAAGTTGGTGTTCAAAAAGTAATTCTTCTACCTAAATCTGACATCTCTAAATCCAATAGGATGGACCCTTATCAATCCCACAATTGGAGGCGAGATCACAGCACTGCAGTGACACAATGCAAGCTGCTTTTCATGCTGGAACTCACAGCTATGATGGCAGGAATCTATACCTATGTGGCAGTAAGGTGACTGTGCTTGAGCTTTTCCTGTAGTGCTCAGACATCAGGTGCCTGTTGCTTTTTGGCATCATCTCCAAAGTATGCAAATAGAATTGGCCTTCTCTTCCATGTTAGCAAAGATAGGCTTCAAGCCTTGCACAAAGTCATGTACCAAGTCTCTGCCATACAACTCCATCATAACACTTGACAATACTGCCAATTTTCTGTCAGACTCTCTAATGGATTGTCTATTTCATTGTATGTACCTCTGAACCACTTCTGTAGACTGCCCCTTCAGAGAACTTATTTGAGTCCAATTTCATCATTCAGGGAGCTGGCATCAATGCTACATATGTCCTGTCCGAGCTGCTGACCCCTCAACCCTGGCGTCCTACCACATATCAATCTCAGCTCAGTACTATCTTCCAAATCACGCGCAACTTCAATATTTCCCATGGTAGCTGCAAACCTGCAATCGGTTGACAATATGATACGTTGATCATCAGAGCTACTTATTGTCCACTCATGTTTGGCCATGTCCCATTTGTTGGGTATCTGAAAGCAGAAAGGCACTTAGTGCAATAAGATGTGTGAGAAAGTTTTGCTTGTTTATATTATCTTCTGGTATTAAGTTGGAAAGGATTGTGAGAAGATGAGAGAATTGAAATGTAGCTTGCTAACCTGTTTTTGAAAAAGCAGGAATCAATTATATTTGATATTGGAATATTGAGCAGAGACAACATGGATATATGGAAGGAAAATCATGTTTAGTTGCCACAGTAGTTAGCACAATAATATCACAGCTTGCGCGTCAGAGTTTGGAGTTCAATCCCAGTGTCCTCCAAGACCAAAGTACAGATATGTTACCATATACAACCCTGAGATTCATTTTCTTGTGGGCATACTCAATAAATCCATAATAGAGTACTAATGATAATAGGATCAAGGAAAGACCACACCCACTGGACATTCAACCTGTGTGCAAAAGACAACAAACTATACAAATACAAAGGAAATAAATGATAATAAATAAATAAACAATAAATATCAAGAACATGTGATGAAGATTGCTTCAAAGTGTCTTGAGTCCTTAAATTGAGGAGTTTGTACATCTTCCCCATGGAATGTGGGCGTTTTCTCCCGGTGCTCCGGTTTCCTCAAAGGAGTCCAAAGAACTACTGGTACATATGGGTATGTAGAAGTTTTTCAATAAAGACCCAAGCAGGAGGTTGGAACTGGAAGTAATACATGTGCATGCATTGAGAGTTGCTTAATCCATAGACGACAGAGAGCCAAGGTAAATGGATCCCCTCCTCAGATTTCCAGGCTGTGACTAGGGAACTACAGCAGGGATTGGTGCTTGGCTTTCAACTTATGATAACCTTCATTGATGATTAAGCTAAGCAGGCCAAGTGTAATATTTTTAAGTTCATTGTTTGCAGGAATATGAGAGCTGAGGAGAATCCAAACGAATATAGACAAACTGAATGCATGGATAACAACATGACAGATGGAGAAAAGTCTGGAAAATTGACTGATCATTCACTTTGGTAGCAAAAATGCAAACACACTGAGTATATTTTAAATGGTGAATGATTTGGTAAGGTTGATGTTAATCGCTGTTTGGACTTAAGGTTCTGAAGGCTAACATGCAGGTAGAGCAGGCAATTAGAAAGACAAATGGTGTACATGTGCAGTTTTGATCTACTTACTTAATAAATGAGGTATTAGCTGTTGGAAGAGAGCAACAAAAGTTTACCAGACTGCTTCTTAAAATGGTTGGTTTGCCATATGAGAAGAGATTAAGTAGACTAGCCTGTATTCTCTACAGAGAAGAATGAGGGGTGACATTGAGACATACAAAATACTTAAAAGGATACATGAAGAGAAGATCTGACGAAGGAATCTAAACCTGGATGGGTTGTTTATGATTTAATGAGGAGAAGTTTCTTCACTCAGAGGGTGATTGATCGATGGAAATTGCTCCCAAGAGGACTGTAGAAGCTTAGCAATTGAAACAGATTTCAATAGATTTCAAGATATTAAAGGAAACAAGGGAAGTTGAGATAGGACAGGAAATGGTGCTCGGGTAGAAGATTAGTGATGATTTTGTTGAATAGCAGAGAAAGCTTGAGGGGTTGATGGCTTATTTCTGCTCTTATTTCTCAACTTCTTACTGTATGTTAAAGAAGATTAGATATGAGAATTCCACTATTTTAAATGGTCTCATCCCTGCTGCTTCTGTGAAAAAAAAGAGCTTAAGGTAATATTAGTCTAGTTAGAAGATTGGCTGTCTAACAGGAAATTGACGATAGGCATAGATTGATCTTCTTATGGTTATCAAGATCTATGATGCGGAAGGTCTCAAGTTTTTAACAATGCATCAAAATGATTTGGAAGAAGACACCAAAGCTATAGATGCTAAGTATTTTGATGTCACATAGATAGGTAGGAAAAAACATAGTGTCTCAAAGTTCTAAGTTAATTTATTATCGAAGTATGTATATTGTATACATCATTGAGATTTGTCTTCTTGCAGCCACAAAACAAAGAAATGCAATAGAAACCATTAAAAATTCCCACACAACAAAGACTGTTAAACACACAATGTAAGGTAAAAAGAACAAATCGGGCAAGTAACAAAAATGAAAACATTTAACACACACAAAGAACGTTAACCGCGGAGTGAGTTCACAGCTATGGAGCACGTTTAATTTATGTTGCATCTAAATGGTAAGAGATGGCAGAGCTCTGAAATAAGAAGGAATTGAGTATCAAAGTGCATAATCAGCAAAAGTTGTCCTGCAAGTAGTGTGAGTATGTAGAAATGATAATGGAATGATGGCCTTTTTCAAAGGTCTTGAAGTATAGAACCAGGGAAGTTTTGATGCAACTTTACAAGATACTGGTGAGAACGAACATAGTTTACTCTGTAGATTGTTTAAGGAAATGTCTATAATCAAATCAGCCTTGATATATAAAAACTGCAGAGATAGCTTATTTCTGCTCCAATCCTTCTTGCGTAATAGGATATGCACCTATTCTCTATCAGCTAGCTTCTCTGGTTAGGTGCCACTTTGCTATTTGGGGGGGATTTCTCAGTGAATATTTAAGATGTTCATGGATGATATGACTGCCATGGTTGAACGGTTGGAAATATATGCAGGCTTTCAATCGTGGGAGTGAGGTTTGCAGCAACACAGCTGCCACCCTCTAATAATTGTGCGATAATAATATGTGGTAGGTGGGATATTGCTAAGCATTTATTTAACATTATTTGAAAAAATAAAGGATGTACAGTGCTCCATAATAAGTGACACAGATAGCATGTCTTTAATTAACACAATAAGATGAGCCTAGTTTATTCTTTCCTTTCCACTGAACATCGGGGAAAAATGGGAGCTTTGCAAACAAGTTCAGCTTCATGTAGATGGCCTTGTTATATCATTTCATTAGTGACACGTCCCTCAGTCTTTCATTTAATATTTATGTGGGTAAGTGATTAAGAATATATATATATATAGTGCTGAATAGTTTCTAACTAGCATCAGGCACATGCACTTGTTTGGGGGTTCAACACTACACCATTCTTAGAGCAAACGGCTTGTAAATAGCATCGGTAACATGCGCTTGTGTTCAAAAAGCAGTGGCAGGAAATAAGCAGCAAAACAACTCATAAGTGTTTTACTCACCATGGTTTCAGTCATTGAGGCCTGGAGATGCCAGGAACAGCTGAGAGTGAAAATGAAATGATTTCACTACTTCAACAAGTCAGGAACTATGACCAAAGTTACCTTTGGTCCCCACTGGACACTCAACTCCCACCTGTAGTTCCAAGCAGCTGTTTGCATGTGGACAGCGGCAGGTCTACCCCAGTGAGATACGGACATGCCTGTGCTAGCCTGCGAAGCCAGCTGTGGTAGACTGGGTGGATGAGATCTACAGTGAGATCCGACAGCCAGGAAGGAGGTTCTGCAACACTCTGGAGAGCAAAGGACATGACAAGGCTCAGAAGAAGCTACGGTCATCCCTGCAACCAGGAAGGCCCCATTTGTCACGTCTACTTATACCAGTGAACCCAGACTTTCAAGGTCGAGAGAGTGGAACTGCCCCAATGCAACAGCTTTTCCACTTTCAAAAACTCTCCTGCACAGGTTTCTTGTCATTGTTGGATACAACGGACAACCAGTTGTATTGGTGGTGTTCTAATTTGTTCTGTATTTCATTTTAATGCATAATTTGTTACTCAGTTAAATGCTAGTTTGTCTTTTTTTATACATTTTTAATAATTTTCATGAAACCT
Source organism: Hypanus sabinus (assembly GCF_030144855.1). Lineage (NCBI taxonomy): Eukaryota > Metazoa > Chordata > Chondrichthyes > Myliobatiformes > Dasyatidae > Hypanus > Hypanus sabinus. The sequence continues at coordinate 37,551,738 of NC_082716.1, read as the reverse complement.
TGGCTAATTAGTGCAGCCGCATGATTTGGTCCAAAATGTACTGGTCCCAATGTGTCCCAGTTAACCAGAATCCACTGTATTTTGGAGACTGCATTGTGCAGTAGTGAAAATGTTAACATTCAACAATTGTGAAGCATAATAAATTATACTTCCTTGCAAACATGTTATTAGATACGTCACGTGGGCATGGATACGTCAGAACTTCCAGTCAACCAGAAAGAGGCCTTGAAATCTCCATTTGTAACAAAACCACTCCGTTACCATCATGGGTCATCTTTTGTTACACAGAGGTGCGAACAGTATGGATTCGCAAGTGAATTCGGTGTGAATGGCTGCAGCCAGACAAGGACAGATTGTCCAGTTTGTTGTATTTCTGCTCCTGTGCTTTTTGCTTGTCATCTTGGCAGCCAGCTCATTTCAATTTGCCCCATGGCCTTGCTGACTCTGTGTGTATGCACAGAAAGTTAAATTCTCCTCTGATCAATAAAGAAGAAGTGTTCCTCCTGCCCAGTCGATATTTTTTTTATCTGTCTTCAACCCCGTTCTGCTGATGGCAGCTTTTGTGAGGAAAGTCAGTCAAGGGCACCAGGCAAGGCTCAGCTACTTTTTTTTTCCCTGCTAAAAGTTAACAGATTTGGCCTTTTGCTAATAACAGCTTTATGATTTATCTCTATTTTAATTGGAAAATTTGTGAATTAATTGATTTTTCTTACTTTCCAATTAACATTGTAATTGGCTGTGTAATAAATTCTTCGGCACCCTACAAATGAGGGTTGACATGAAGATTGAGGGGGACATTGGAAGGCTGCATGGCACACCCTGTGATCTAAAAACACTAATAAACTATGTTATTTTAGCATATCCCTGGGTGAGCTTTCAGGCATAAATTTACAGCTGTGAGGTTCCAGGAACTGACACTATTAAGCGCTTTGACAGAAACTTCTGACAAACCTCCTCATGGGCTGACCTGATTGATCTATAGCTCTGTCCACTGACAGCCTCAGGAAAGCCAAGCCATGAGGGAGAAGAGATCAGCTTCCTGGTGCAGGAACTGAAGCTGCAAGGACTTGGGCACTGTAAACAAGTGGCAGGGCAGAACAGGGGTACACTGTGTGGATGATATTAGTGTCTATGCATGTCCTTAACTATCACATTATAATTATTTATTCTGAAATTGTCAGAGCTCAGGTTAAGTGACTCGCTTTCCGGTGATTTAAAATGAGCACATCCTCTATGCCTAGTTTTATTTTTAATATTTATTTTTTTAAATCTAGTCTTATCATTTAACCAAATCAGAATAGAATCAAAATTCTCAAAAAGGCCAATTTCTTTAAATTAAATAAAAGTGAAATATGTATGAAATATTAAATCATCCAATACATTGAGCACACCAAGTATTATGCAGTATATGCTGGTTGTGTTTTATTCAGGTTCATTTTAAAAGTCATAATGCTTCTGAGAATCATTTTATTTTTTCAGAAGATATTCTTCGCTTTTGCACAATGCTGATAAAGAATATTTCTAGTTCTGCTTGCACAGAGTTAATAAAAACATATCTGAGGCATGAAGGTGTATTTTGTGCTAAGCATTTTAAGTGTGGGGATTATGAAAACTATTTTTTTCATGCGATATTTTGAAGGTTGTAGAAATTTTCAAATGACGTTAGTGAGAAGTATTTCTGGCATTTCTATTATGGTGGGCTGCACAAAAAAATCTTAAATCAGGCATTTGGATGAGTATTAATTATAAACTGAAAAAAATGTTCCTCATATCTGAATTTGCTTTTGCGGGCAAGAATTTACATAATTTCTTATTTTAGTACGTTATGATGTTTTAACAAATTATCATTTTCTAATTGAAATATTATAAGCAAACAAAATTGAGACATTAATTATATTAACAGCTACTTTTTTTTGAGTTTGATACTGTATATTTTAATGGCTTTATGTTCTAAGACGTATCTCAGGATAAACATAAGCTATTTTTACTTTGACCATAGTGCAGTACATAGTGAGTTATGTTTTGGCATTTATGAGAGAACCAAGCAAACTATGAAAACCTAATTGCAATTTGACACCATTAGCTTTTTTAAAAAATGGTCTCAACTGCAATTATCTTCCAATGTGAAATGTAGTGCCCCCTGATGCATGTGTCAGTGAGAAAGGTTAGAGTTTCTAACACATTCTTCTCTCTTCACAGTATTCCATTGGCCAACAAGTAGTGACAGAAAATACAACTATGCAGCTGGATGATTTTTTCCCACCATGTTTCAAATGATCTATAGTTTTTTTTTCCAAAAAAAAAAATCTCTTGGTGTTCAAAAAGAAGTATGATACCAGTGTCTGATAATTAATTCAGTTTGATTAGCACTGTATAATAGAACCTGTCCTGACAAGGATCAGCCACCATGTTTCAGTTTTAATTGAAATAACCTAAATAAAAAATGATCAGTAAAATAATAAGTGATTATTGACTAGGATGAAATATTGAATTTAAGGCCAGATGCAGACTTCCAGTAGGTCCACTTCTGTCTTCCTAAGCTTCTGGCAATTGTACCTTGGTTAACACAATATATACAGTTCCGCTTGCTCCTCGTTATTAAGATTAGGAAGAATTATTTGCATTGGTTAGGATTTTGACTATGTGGACAGAATTCCATATCGTTTAGTACATGGAATTTGAGTGGAAGTTGGAATATCCACCAAGGCTTTTTTTCCCTATACTCCTTCTATATTTTAATTAACGGCAGCAAAGGTTGCTTATTCTGTTGTAGAAATGTCAAGTATCAAAACTGAAAGTCAGTTATTCAGTAGACAAATTGGTATCTCTAAAGCCAACTCTTCACTGATGAAGAAAGTCTGATCACCAACACAGTTCGCTTTATATCAATGACCCATTCCCTGCTGCATCTGTTGGCCATGTCATTCAGGGATGGCGAGTGTATGAAATCAGAGAGTGAGTAAACACATTTAAAACTTCATTGAATTAGCTTGTAGTAGTGGCAGGTAGAGCTAACATGTTAACCCACTTATCTTAAAAGTGATCAAGCTAAAATCAATCCAAAAAATTCAAAAAGCCTCCGTGTAATCATAATGGTAGTCAGGCATGTCCCCATGAACTTGGGTCAAGCATCCAAGGGAATGGACAGAAAGCAAGGAATTAATATTTTGTGGCAGAATCACTGAGAGTTATCCGAGCCACTTCTGCCCCCTAAAACAAGAATTATGGATTAACTTAAATGACTTTACTCATTTATTTCTGTCTGTTAAGGATTAACCAATCTAATATAAAAACTATGTCAAAACATGACTCAGTTGTGGGACGTTACAGTTGAGTTTGTGGGACACTATAGTAATATAATGGTTAGCACAATGTAATTACAATTCAGGGCATTGGAGATCAGAGTTAATTTCCAGTGGCATCTGTAAAGATTTTGTACATCCTCCTCCTAACCATATGGGTTTCCTCCGGGTGCTCTGGTTTCTCCTCACAGCAATTTTTACATGATTCTGTTATTTTGAGGAGAAAACAAAATGTGCAAAGTCAATGCCACTCATGCCTGTGTTTGTGTGTGTGAATGAGAGAAAATGTATTGTTGCAGTTAACTGGTAAGTTAAGTCTATAAGTCTGTTAGACTTTGGTTTAAGTGATTCATTACTGAACATTCAGTTTTGAGCATCCCCTTCTCTGTAGCACTCTTAACACTTTTAGATCTATCATGACCTCTGTTATAACACACATTGATTTGATGAAACCTTTACTATAAAGGAAAAGCATTATATTTGTTAATAATAAAATTAAATATGGAGGAGTATCAATAGACAAGTGAATATGAAAGGTTCCTTTTGCCCCTTCTATGTTTTAAATAGGTTCATGCCATTGCTTAAGTAGTGGAAAATGCATCTAATCATTTATAGTTGTATTTTGAGAACGTTATTTCTTGTTCTTAACATGCTCCTATAAAAGTAACTCTGATTTAATGTAGCACTTCTGAACATTTATATATGTTACCAAATTGCCTTTTCTTTAACATATAGGCGACTGTAACTTAAAATCCCAAATGACATTTCAAGCTTAAATTACTGAAACATGAAAAAGAGGCCTTTCTGCTTTCAGGTATATGCTGGCAGTTTGTGAGCGTATTCCAGATAGCTCTAAACCTTGCGTTTTCCTCTTAGCTCTGCATTTTCTTCTCCTTCAAATATCCAACTAACTTGTTTTTGGAAGCCTCTGTTGTGTATGCTTCCACCAGCATTTCAAGCAGTCAATTTTAAACTATGCATTAAAGAAGTTTTCTCTTCTGTCACTTGAGGTGTTTTTTGTTTGGTCATCAAAAATCTGTGACCAATATGATACCTAGCACTTTTGGCAATGAAAGCAATTTCCTCTCATTCACTTTAAGACACTGCATGATTTGAATACTTGGATCAAATCACGTCAGAAACTTTTCTGCATAAATTCCAGTTATTCTGGTCCACCTACTGTATTTAAATAAACTCCTATGTCCCTGGAACAACCTAGGCAGTCCTTTTATCTAAAACCTTCACAGGTGTTAAAGTGTAACACTACTGTCAAACCAGCATTTAAAGTGGCACTCCTATGCCACAAAAGCATAAATTTCCTTTGCCTTTTTGACTTTTCAACTACTTTCTAACCTTTCTTGGCATTTTCAAAAATATATTGTATATACAGGCCTTATTGTTCCTGGATTCGTTTAGCATTATACATTTTAGATTATATTGCCTCTCGCTATTCTTACTAATGAACTGTGAACAGTTTTCCACAATAATAAACACAAGATATTCTACAGATGCTTAAACTCCAGAGCAACATACACACAAAATGTTGGAGAAGCTCAGCAGGTCACACAACATCAATGGAGAGGAATAAACAATCGACATTTCAGAACAAGGCCCTTTATAAGGACTGGAAATCTTCTGCTTGTCAGTTAATTCTTTGAGCATATCTTGGCCCACATAAAGTTTATCATTTTTCTCCCTTGCCGTCAGCTGTAATTTCCATTTTTTAAAGTTATCTATATGTTTTGGAAAGTTGCCCCACATGTTTAAGCACACACCAAATTACATCAAGAGAAGCAGAGGATTTTTTTTAACCAATTACGGAAGAATGCCATTGTATATGGTCCTGTAAAAAAGGATAATAAGAATGAATGATAAAAGATTTGGATGACTTTGTTAAATGTTTTAAAATTGTATTATTATAAGAACAAGTTTGATCGAGGGTCACAAATGATTGCCATCTTCTTTGTGCCATTGAAAGATGGAGAGAGCAGCCAACTCTTGTATTTGAGACACGACAAACTTTGGGACAATTGTAGAAGACAAAAATTACCGGTGTTATGGTTAAGGGGCTATCCAGCTTGCTTTTCATGCCATATGTTGGATGGCTAAAGAGCGAAAAATTAGGAAGGCCAATATGTTGTTCCAGATAGAAAGATTGCTACGACATTAGAGAGAGCTTTGGAACATATGAAGTTTATAGTGAAGGGGATATAATCAAAATATTACCTGTATTTTTGCAGTTATAATACAGGAGGCCCAGGTTCAATTCCCGCTGCTGTCTGTAAGGAGTTTGTACGTTCTACCTGTGATTACATGGGTTTCCTCTGAGTGTTCCGGTTTCCTCCCATTCTCCAAAGACGCATTGGTTGGTAGGTTAATTGGTCACTGTAAATTGTCCTGTGATTAGGCTATGATTAATTTGGGATTGCTAGGTGGCATGTCTCAAAGAGCTGACATGTCTACTCTGTGCTGTATCTCAATAAATTCAAACCATGGGCAGAGGATTTAAGCTTTTTCTCCAGAAAAGTGGAGGAAGTGCGAGAGTAGAAAGGAACGCCAAGATTATTAAAACTTCTGGAGTAAGGGCAAAATTGAAATAAGTCATGAGAAAATCACTTGAAATGCATGGTTAATTGGTAAATACAGTTCAAAATTGGCCTAGGGTAGTGGTTGAGTGGTGTTTCCTTTTGATTGGAGGTCTTTGACCTGTGGTATTTCAGAAGGACTGGTGCTGGGAGCTCTGCTGCTAGCAATACATATTTATGATCTGAATGAAAATACAGGAGGTGCAATTAATTCATTTGCAGATGAGACAAAAATGGGTGGAGTTTGAATGGAGTAAAGATTGTCAGAGCATAGATCAGCATTTAGGTCATTTGGAAATTTGGACAGAGAAATGGCTGAGGAAATTTTATATGGTCATGTATGAATTTGTTAACTTCCTGGAGGTCAATTGTAAGAGGAATGTCTACAGCAAATGGCAGGATCTTTGGGAGCATTGATATACAGAGGAATGTTGATGTGCATGTCCACAACTTCCTGAAAGTGGAATGCATATAGATAGGGTGATAAAGAAAGCATAGAGCATGTTTACCTTTATCTGTCAAGGCACTGAGTAAAAAAGTCAATTAGTCATGTTGCAGCTATATAAAACATTACTTAGGCTCTATTTGCAGTGTGGAATTGCAGTTAGCAAATTACAGGAAGAATGTGAGTTTAGGAGAGGTGCAGAAGAGGTTTACCATTATGTTTCCTGGACTGGAGTGTATTTAGCTACATGGTGAGATTTGACTAACTTGAATTGTTTTCTGTGGAGTGCCCGTGGCTGAACAATGACCTAAAATTGTGAGAGGCTATCTATAGATTAGTCAGAGTCTTTTTCCAGGGATGGTAATGTCTAATACTAGATGGCATTAGTTAAAGGGGGAAGTTTAAAGGAGATGTGTAAAGGAGAAGGGCAACAGGTAGCGTAGCTGTTAGCTTGATGCTATTACAGCACCAGCATTCAGTGATTGGGGTTCAATCCCCACCACCATCTGTAAGGAGTTTGTACGTTCTCCCTGTGGCTTCAAGGGTTTTCACTGGGTGCTCCAGTTTCCGCACACATTTCAAGGCTGTGTGGGTTAGGGTTATTAAGTGGTAGGCATGCTAAGCTAGTGCCGGAAGCATGGCAGCATTTGTGGGCTGCTCCCAGCATATATTCGGATTGTGTTGGTCATTGACGTAAATGACACATTTCACTGCATATTTTCATGTGGACCAAGTGCAGATGGATAAGATTAGTTTAATTTGGCATCGTGGTTGGTGCAAACATGGTGCACTGTACTTTTCCATGTTTCTATATAACTGCAATATTTGAGGGAGGATAAGACTGCAGGGTTTTAAGCTGTGTTGTAGAATGAGCAAGAGAGATGAAATGGGGCAAAAAGCTAAGATAATGTTCCACAACCTTGTGTGGTAGGGTTGCCAAAATAATTTTTAACAATTGGGGTTTGAACCAGTAATAATGACAACGAGTTTTGTATTGTAGCCATAACAAAGGCAAAATGGAAATTTTATTTTGGTTGCATACATGACTACTCTCTAGATCATGATAATTTTGTCCAGCAAAAAAGTGGGGTAAATAATTGATGTGACTATTGAAAAATGACTGCTAAGCAAAGACTGTAACATATTCATAACTGGTTGCTATTAAAACAGAAGAAAATAATCAATTTTGAAGGTATTAGCATGAATCAAGATAATAAAGTCACTTGGCCCTAACTCCATGTTATCATGAGAAAAGTAAGAAATTGATCAGGGGATCTAACCACATATTTTCAGTCTTTTTTAAAAAAAAATATAAAAATGGTGTTTTGACATGGAAAGTTACTGATATAGTGTCTTTATGGGTGGGAAAAAAAACCTGCATGAATCAGTTAGTCTAATATTAGTTCACAGTCCATTCTTTCAGATCAAAGTTAGTAAGAAATACCAGATTTAATCTAAGATAACCAACAAAAATCTGTCAACTCCAAGTGATTTCACAAATTTGATAAAGGTGACAGAAAACTGTTATTGATTGAATAGTTAAAGAGACTACAGCAAATGTAAACATAATAATTTTCAGGAGGTATTGCTAATGTAACTCAAAAGAGTCTTATTGGAAAAACTTGAGAAGCAGAAGAAGATAAAATACAGCAATCTGAAAGCTTGTTGTTCAATAGACTGGAAACAAAGTTTGGGTGTTGCAGGAGACTGATGAAAGCCATATTCCTCTTCGGCAGTCCTTTGGGATTGAGAATGACTTGCCTCCACTGAGATGTTTGATGAGGCCAATGAGTGATCCAAACTCTTCAGCAGAAGGAGTAGGAGGTGCCTGACAAGGGTGAGTGAATGAGTAGTTTATGCCCTGTTTCTGGATGCACCTGATGCATAGACCTTTTGTTTCCCATATTTTTCTGAATGCCCCTTCTCGCCTTTGAGCACTCGGAGGCCAGGGATTCCAAGAGTCAATGGAGTTATTGGACTTTTTCAAGGAGGCTCTGAGAGCGTTCTTCAAAATTTTGCTCTGTTTGCCTGCCAGTCTTTTCCGGTGACAGAGTTTGAAACTCATTGTCTGTTTTCAGGAGGCAGGTAGGTGGGCATATGATTGATGTAGCCTGTTTGATGGAGCTGACTGAGTGCAATTCGGACCACAAAACTAGGAGAAAGCGTTGGTGTAAGTTTGCTGTCCATCCAATGAAGTTGAAAGATTTGAAGGGAGACCACTGGGTAGTTTATTTCATGAGCATGCTGTAGGTGGTCCAAATCATGGAAGCACATAGGAAGTTTGGGAGCCTTGTAAACCATAACCAGATTTGAGACTGCGATCGTCAGAAACACAATTCCTCAATAGGTCGAAGATTGTGCTTGCCATGAATATTTATATTATTGGAGGGCAGTTTTGTGCAGCGGGAGCCAGTTGGTAAATTACTTTCGCCTTGTGAATGTTGAGAATATAATGTGTCCTTTCATATGCTTTATTGAAGAAATCAATAATGACTGGGAACTTAGCCTCTGGGCATACACAAACATAAGCATCATCTGAAAATTCTATCATGGTTGTTTAGTTTGGGGAGATCTTGTTTCTAGATTAGAGTTGTCATTGGTTGAATAATTTCCCATTCGTTCTAAAAATTATCTTACTCTTGTAGTAATTCCATAGAAGATGTGGTGCAGTATTGTGACATGAAAGATTGAAATATTCAGGTGATTGCATAGCCTTGATTGGCAAGAGTCTTCACCAAGTTTGTCTGTGTTGTAATAAGAAGGTATAAGAAGTTATGATCTTGATATTTACTGATGACAATCCAGCAGGGTATTTGTGTACTTGAACAAAAACTTCAGGAAGACACAATTTGGTGGATTAGACAGACAAATAGAGAGAGGGAGCAGCAGCAGTGGAATTGATTTTGAATTACTTTTGCTAAGTGTCAGCCCTGAACCAGAGGGTGAACTTGAATGCTTCCACAGAGAAGTGCAGCATAGAAACTGTGAAGGTATTTAGTTCTGTGTCTTGGGAGGTAGGTGCAATAACAGGCTGCACTATTGTCATTCTGTTAATATTGGGTCAACATGGTAGCGTAGTGGTTAGCACAACACTTTACAGCACAGGCGACCTGGGTTCAATTCTCACCACTGCCTTTAAGGCATTTGTACATTCTTCCCATGACCGGGTATTCCTCCCACAGTCCTAAGATATACTAGCGGGTAGGTTAAATGGTCATTGTAAGTTGTCCCGTGATTCGGCTAGGATTAAATCCGGAGATTGCTGGGTGGTGTGGCTCAAAGGGCCAGGAAGGCCTATTGCCCACTGTATCTCAATAAAAAGAAATGATGGCATGTGCATACATTCTAGACCTACAGGATCTCTTAGCTACAGATATCCCAGGGTGGCTTACTCTGAATGCATAAAATTGACTAGAAAGTTAATTATATTGATCATCAGAAATGGGACACTGCAGTATTGTTATACAACAAAAGTGGACCTGAAGCTTGTTGAATACAACAGGGACTTAAACACTTGAAATTGAGCTATGTTTCTGGGGCTGTGGCCTCACTTCACCCTAAGAGAAAAGAACAACAATACAGAAAATAATTTAAGGAACGTGGCTGAAAGTGGTTCTGTTCATTTCTGTTATAAGTAGGTGAATTGCTGAATATGAAACTTTCAGTTGAAAATCCAATTATTCAATTGGTTACGCATTGAACATTTGTGGTTTTCAATTAATCATTTCTTCTTCACTCAGCAGTGCTTAATGTAAGTCAATAATTTCCCTGATAAAATAGAAACAGAAAACAAGTACAGGATTTTTCTCATTTTCCTAAAATTCATCGACTTTGGTCAATGTGAATTTGTGAAGGCTGATCAGCACCCAAAATGTTGAAGAAGCCAATTATCATTTTTAATTGGGTTACCTCTTGTACACAGAGCATTATTGACATTATTAGACAAAACCCATAAAAGGCTTTTACAGACATTTGCAAAAAGCTGAATTCTAACTATTAGTACAATCTGTCCCTCTGTTTCCAACAGATTAATTATCAGACGAGTTGACATCACCTCCCATATAGTGTAGAGTGCTCTTTTTATTTTGCTATTCAACTGCACAGTTTTCGGGATTCACAACAACACCATAGAAAAAAAAGATATTCTGCACTTTCTGTTTTCTCTGCTCGTTAACTTTTTCTTTTTTTTCTCAAACTGTTACTCTCTTTTTGACTTTTAATTGTTACTGGGAGGTCATAGACCCTCCACTTCTTTAGAGGTAGCGGATTGGGGATTTTATTTTCTTAAATCCAGCAAACTGGATTAAAAGAAAGACAGAAAAGAACCGCATGGGCTGCATCATATATTGTATATGGGTTTAAAAAAAAACAAGAAGCATTAATGTGGAGTTGGGATAAAGGAATTCCAAGTGCATTTTATATCAGGGAACACTCTTCTTTCCCTCTTTCTTTCTTCCTCCAACTCAATTACACGTTCCACTTCCATAATCCATTTATTATATTAGGCTAGCTTTATATTAGCAACTTCTTTCTGTCCCTTTGGTTTGAATGCTGCTTTAAAGCATAATGTCCTAGAGGAGCTTAGCACTGCATGTCTTCAAGAAACACCTTCAGTGCTCATTTCAAGGCATCCGGCCATCTGCCAATGAAGGTGGATTTAATCTTGTAAAATTAAATTTTGCTCCGCTGACATACTCTTAGGCGTCTGCGGCTGAGCGCTGTGGACAAACTGAACATGACAGGAGCATTGTTTTTTGTCACATCTACTGTGTTGATCTTTTCAAAGTCTCATAAAAATTTATTGATGTCCCTGTTTGCAGCCTAGGATATTAGTGTCTGCAGCACAGATATGATTTGATCTGTCTTCCCTTATTGGCGACCAGCGCTTAGCAATGCTTTTTAATACTTGCTGTCTTATAATCAGTCATCCCCAAACTTGCAAGGCGGATGCAGTTAAGATCTGGCCTTTATAGTAAGCTGCGTTGCCCCTGAGGCTGATGGCTTTGGCACTATAAGTATGTAATTTTTGTATAATATATTCACAAGTTGATAGATGTACATACCAGCATCTACATCTTTGAACAGTTAAGTGCTATAATGAGAAAAGAAAAACAGTTACAAATTTGATGTGACAAAAAAATCATTACTTCTCATTGGTCTGTTTTCATTTGTTAAAAAATGATCTACATCTGCCATTGTGTAATTACTTTAATAAAAAATTTATTTTTAACTCATTTTCTAAAGCTGTATAATTGTTTCAAATTGAACTTGTCTAAAAGGAGAAATTTCATAAGAGATTAGATTGAAACTTCAATAATTTAGATGTATAATTGAAGAGTTTTACTCAGGGTAATTAATAAGAAATTCTTCATAGCTACAATGTAGATGAATACAGCCTATCTGTTTTATAGAAAACTAATAAAAACGCACTGAACACTTTCCAAATAGGCAATGCCACAATCTATCATAAATTCTGTCTTTTTGTCATTATTATTGCTTTTTGTATATAAGTCTAAGGAGTTTGTTGATTGCACGGTACTTTGCTGTCAGTAAAATCTTAAGCTGTGTGCATTCATGAAATTCAGCCAATGTTAGTGAGAAGGATGGTAATCTTATTGGGAATGGCATTTTTGGGAGAGAGTGAATACTATTGTCCTGATAATACCCCCACCCTCAAAAATTTGCCGATAATTTCTCCAGAGAAGTGAAGTAATTCTTGTGGAATATTTGTGAAGTCATTGCATTAATACTGAGGACACATGTGCTTGCCTAGCTGTTCATCTTCTGTGAGCGGCAGTGATGGAGTATTTCAGTGAACGTGCAAGTAGTAAGCCATAAGGTTAGTGCCTGTGGATTCCTAATCCCAGTTATTTTTATGCAAGGAAGGACTACAAAGTCCAGTTAGAGCTTAAAATAATATTAGGCATTTCTCTTGCAAATTTGATGGTAATCTCTTACAGAAGATGATTGGCAAATGTCTCCTGCATAGTTATTTAGAGTTACATTTACTGAATGGAGATATTTGGAGATGAATACGGTTTAAATTTTCTACAAGGAAATGCAGTCCCATGTCCACATGCATCTTGTGCCAGCATGACCAGGCTTCACATATCCTTCCCATCATGGCATTCCCCTACTGTATATTTAGCCTCGCTGCATCATAGAGAAGCTAAAATTAAAGTAAACGCTGTTCCCACGTGGAAAAGCCGAAGTCACATTCATTGGGGAGCTTGGAAGCAAATAGCATAAGTTTCCTTTTAACAATATTGATTTACGGAATGTTGAGAAGAAAATAATCCCCTTTAAAAGTCGTGTCTTGATATTTATGAGAATTGAATTTTGAAAATGTTGGAATTGAGAGGAAGTATTATTTTTGGAGATGGTACTACATAATGAAGTATAATCATAAAAAATAGGTAGTAATTGACTATAGTATATTCTGTAATTATTATTGCTGCAATGATATATACGAACACTTGATATATATGAGCACTTGATAAACTAATACTGCTTTTGTCCTTTATGAAAAAAATTTAATATCTCTTTACATCCTGTCCGATGAATTACTTCACCTGTTTATTACTATTAATTGAATGTTTTGACAAATTATATGTCTTAACTGGCCAAATTACAGTACAATAGTTAAAAATATCATCACTTCTATTGTTTGTATAATCCCCCTAGCAGCTGTAAATTATCTGTGATAATTGAGTATGGTGTGTTTGTAGAGCCTGACTATGCTCTGTCATAGTGCTGTATCATGGAATGATAAGAAAAGGTTTTACACTATTAATTCCTGAAAGGATTACATTCCTGTCTTTGGCCTGTCATCAGGTGCCCAACAGAGTGAAGGAAGGAAATTCAGTTAATCTTGGGATCTCGCAGCAGCTGTTTTAAAGACAAAGCCTGAGGAGTGATGCTTATGGATACCAGATCAAAGCTCAGAAAGTTCAAACTTCAAAATAAATTTGTTATCGAATTACATATATGTCACCATATACAACATCCAGCAGGTTGGACAAACAATCAATTTGTAAAAGATAACAAAATATGCAAAAAAAACAAAAGAAAAAACTAATAATAATAAATACATAGATGGATAGATAAGCAATAAATATCGTGAACATGAGATGAAGAGTCCTTGAAAGTGAGTCCATAACTAGTGGGAATAGATCAGTGATGAGGCGAGATCTGCTCCAGTTACAGCCTTGGGATCGAAAAGACAGTGTGAGCATAGATGAAATCACAGATATATCTTGAAAAAATGGAAATATATAATATTCAAAAATGTTTAGTATGTAAATCTCACATAGTGAGTGTATTTGAGAAACATTTTGGAAAAGAACCACATGCTTATTAATATCCTCCAGATGAGGCGAAATAATTTTTAACATATAGTTGCCTTTAACTCCATGATCTTTCCGGAGGTGATCCTATTCCCCCTTGCCAGTATTCTTTCTACTGCTGCACTGCATGCTCCCCAGGAAAATGGGGATTAAACTACAAATAAATAAAAGTAACCAGTTGCCATTTGCATAACCAGTCAATAGAAGGGACCTTGTAGTAGACTTTTTGAGGTGGTGGGAGGTAGGGCTCAAGTAGAGATGGCAGCAACTAGAGATTGAGGTGGGAATGGTGACTTGAATAATCACAATTTTTGTTTGACATATAAATCTTCATTTAACTTTGTTTTATTTTCATTTGACTATTCTAGCAATTTTCAAAGGCCACCGAAATCCTTATTAATGATTACAAGGATAAATTAAGGGCATAATGAGCAGACAGTCACATCGGATTGAAGAGGGGCAGAATGAATGTTCTGCTGCCCCATTAGTGGAAAAAGTTACATTCTGTTACTGAGCAGTATGAGCCTGTTGGGAGGTGTCAAAGCAAGTGTCCTTTTCTTGTGAAAAGACTTCTGACGCTTCCATGCATCTCTGGCAGCTCAGTAATTCTTTTTGTGGAGAATCATAGGCCCAAACCATTTATGTTAAGCAGATTATATACTTTCTCTTGAATTGCTTTTAGTTAGATCCCAGAGGTGGTAATAGAAAGGATGCTATCTCTTTTAATGTGCTATCAAATGACTCAAAGTAATATTGCACAGACCTCTAAATCAATGTGATAACTGACCTTTATAATGCAATTCTTAACTTTGTCTGCTAAATCTATTTTAAATACCCTGGAATTTTGATATTTTGTAAAAATGTTGCACAGCTCTCGATGCCAATAATCTTGAGTTCCAATTTTGTGCTTTCCTTCTGCTAAACAGAAGTAATATCAGTTTGACAAGAATGCTATTGGACAGCTGATGTGCTTTCAGATGAGATGCAATTTATTGTGTGATGTGTTATACAGAATCTGCCAAAACACATATTTGATTATTTTGCACAACATGCAAATAATTACAGTGTACTTTGCAACAGTTTGCACCTAAGGGAGGTTTAAAAATGATAATGCCAGGTAATGTAATGAATAACAAAATCTGTTAGCATGTTGTAATATTACTCATGCAGAAAATTAACTGGAACTATGTGCAAGACATGGACTGCAATAAAGTGAAATAATTATTTCCTGTTTCTTCGACAGTAAGCACTCCATGTTGAAGGACAGCACACTCCAAGGGACTGTGAAGGTAAGTGAGCCTAAGCAGATGTTAAAATGGAAGTCATAGAAAAAAATAGATGTAATGAATGAAATAACAGAAAGGAGAACAGAATGAAGAATATAGAGAACACAAATTGAAGAAAGGAATGCAAAAAATGAGCAAAGTGCAAACGTAAAAGGCAGCTGGAAAACTAAGAATTACATAATATTTCAAGAGAGGAGATGAAAGAATTAAGTCATGGAATATATAAATAGCAATAGCTCAAGGAAAGCGAGAAGACAAGAAAAAAAAATTGAGGAAAAGAGCCTTTTAACTGACATGAGAACAGTCCGGTCCCTGAAGTGCTTCATTTCCAGTTAAGTTAGAATTAATTCCTTGTTAAACAAGCACTCTTAAAGGACTTTCAGCTGCCTCAGAGTGGGATTAAGGATCAGAAAATAATCGCAGACCATCATCAATCCCGTATAAGAACGGAGTGTTAAAATGCAGCACCATGAGACAGCTAACTTTTGGCAGCTACTGTAACCTTTATTGCAGAAATCTTTTCTTGAATTTGGTGCTGCTTTGAGAATATTCACGTCAAGGGCCTTTAAATGGAGACTTAAAAGCACTTACTATACTTACAAAAATAGCCTTCTATTCTCTGGAGCTGAGGCTTTTCCTTGCTTGTAACACATGGACTAATTTAAGCTTAACTAAGTGAAATTACATGTAAAACAATTAAAATGTCAATTCTTTTTTTTTCCAAAAAAAGTGATGTATCAAATGTATCCGTTTGTAACTAACCAATTGCTTTATAAGGAAGAATTAATAGCATAGAGATTATTTAACACGATTTTGTTACATGGCACCAAAACTTTATCAAAGTATGCCTTGATGGTAAGCGCTGCTTAAAGTTTATTATGGTAATATATTTTAATTTTCCGTTTTCCTCAAAAGAAAATACTTTGCCTGTTTCTTTTTCCTCTTACTCCTCTATGAATCCTATTTCCTTAGAAGGTAGCATTCCTCAGGCAGTAAACTGGACACACAATGCATTTGTCCATAGTGTTCACAAAAGCTTTGATGCTGAGCATCTGAAGGTAGGTTAACAGCAGGGCACATCACCTGGCTTCTTTAAGAACATGCTTCCAGTTTTGGTAGCTGGAAAGTTTACATGAACAGGAAATCTGACCATTAATGCAGGTATGCTCAGTATCAGTTGCAAGACTTCAGCTGCATCCCCTATAGGACCAGCCAACCAGTCAACTTCCATAACTGTAGCCCACTGCTGGACCCTGGGCAGTTCTTCAAAGGGTATTCTTTCTCCACAGATAAAACTCAGCAAGATAAAATAATGTTGAACAGAATCAAAATACGGTTTTCAAATGTAGCACAACTGAATCTGGCTCACCAGTCCACGTGAACTTCATGGTCTGCCCTCAGTCCCAAAATCACTTGCTTTAATAAATTGCTGTTTTAACACCATGTATTCCTATTTGGCCACCCTTGCTGAGCATAGTTCACATTTATGTAGAGTTATAGCATGCAAGTATTCTTAAAGAACATTTTTATTTTGCACATCTGCCTCGGATTTTTCAAGTTCCAGAGATGAAAATGTGATGTTAACAGGTTCACTGCTCTACAGTGAGCTGTGGAATCTAAGAGCAAGTTGACTAAGAAATGTTAACACTTCAATACAGATTTCTACAAATTATGAATGAAAGGTAGTGATGGGCAGCTTTTAATTATTCAGCCACAGAGCTCTACTAAATATAAGAATGAGGAGATTTTTTCCCCCTGTTTCTTTTTATCCTTAAAAACATTAGGAATCAACCATTGGCAGGTTGTCAACCTCAAGCCAATGATTTGCTACCACAAATTTTAATAGTTAAACGTTCTGGGAAGTTTCCAATCATGAGTTCCCAATGAGTGCAAGGAAATTTCCTTACGTTTTATTTGAGAAAGGGCAGAGAGTTGTTTTGTTACCCAATCAAGAAAGCCTGGGGTTCCCACGGAATTTGGGCTTGTCACCATATATTACATATCAAGAGAAAAAGACCAGAAAGCTATGTTATGATGATGCTCTGTTTTAAAGCTTATACATGGCATAAGACTAGCACAATAAATGGCTTAAGAATATATTTTCTAGCAGATAGAGGAAGTATATTGGATAAGTATTTGAAAATACAGTACTGTATAAGCAAACAGGCAGATTGCAAACTGTAAACAACAAGGAAGTCTTGCTGCAATAATAAAAGGCCCTGGTGGGTCTGCATTTGGAACATTATGTACAGTTCTCTAAGGAAGGATACATTAGCAATAGAAGGAGTGCAATGAAGGTTCACCAGACTGATTTCTGCAAATGGGAAATGACCTGTAAGGATAAACTAGCCAGGCTGGGCTTTTATTTTCTAGAGCTTAGAAGAGGGAGATATAATTTAACTGAAGCATACAAAGTTCTTACAGTTCCAATAAAAGGATGATGTTTCCCTTGAATAGAGTGTCTCAGAAAAGAGATTACAGATTCAGAGTAAGGAGCTGGCTGTTCAGAATGGAGAAGAGATGACATTTCTAGTTTAGTGAATCCTGAATTTTTCAATCCAATTGTGCTATTGATGTTCATCCACTGAGTACGTTCGAGAAAGAATGACACATTTTTGGATGTTAAAAGAATCAAAGAGTACGGGCTCAGTACAGGAAAGCAGCAGTGAGGTAAAAAAAATATCATTTCTGATCCGATTGACTGGTCGAGCAGGTGCAAGGGGCCAAATAGGCTACTCCTGCCTCTTGTTTCTTAAATTTTTATATAATTGGCAGTATTTTTAAAAAGCTGGTACATGCACGATGGGTTGAATGCCAGCTTTCTGTGCTGTATTATTGTATGATTCCAAAAGGAGAGAAACAGAAATTAATGCAAAATCTTAAATCGTCTACCGCTTTGTCCCTATTCTTTTATAGGCTTTGAATAATTTGTTGAGCTTCATCTCATAGGAGATATGGTTCAACTTGGAAGATTTCAGAATGTTATAATGTGATGTTTTGTGTAACGAAATTTCATTTGTCAAGTTGAGATGAGCAATATCCAAATTGTAGCATGCAGTCCATAGATTATGTCTATATTATATTTAGTTACATGCAATTAAACAAATATTATTGAAAATATTCAGGCAGAGAAGTAAGCCGTTAATATATCAGTATCGGGCCTGGGATAAATTTCTCTTTCCACAGCTGTCTAATCGCGGAATACTTTCAGCATTTTCTGTTTTATTTCAGATTTCCAGCATTGTAGTATTTTGCTTTAGATTAACTACATGTAATTACAAATTAGGACCTGTTTGCAGATAAGAGACTTTAATGTTTGCATAGCAGAAGGACAATTTAGTTTGAAGAGATTTGGAATTCCTTTCAGTGAACTGAAAGGAATGTGTTTTTACATATCAAAATGCTACATTTGAGTCAAATATTATTTAACTTGAATTTTTTGTACTCAAGTAGTTGCAGTTTTGCAGTTTATGTTTAAAATAGACAGCAGACATCCACTATGTTCTGAATTTATGTCTGCCATAGATAAATTGTTTTAATGACTTAATCGATCTACATCAACAGTCATCACCCATCTAGTCCCATACAAGCTTATGTGGCCTCTGGCTTTCTGCAGCGCTACTCCTAAATGATCAGTGCTGTTTGATTTGTGACTTACCTCACTGCATTTAAAACATCTGAATTAATTTCTTGGATCTCTGAGGTCTGCTTGGTTAACCTCTGCTCCAGTCCTGGGAGAGCTAAATAGTTGAGTTACTGAGTGGCTGGTCCGCAGGGCAGCGTTAGGCCTCCCACCAGAGCTTGCAGTTTTACAGCTTCCTTGCTAGTGTACTTGCCACTTTTCACAGTGGTCAAGAAATTCCTATTCTTGAATCACAAGCAGGAGAAAATCTGCCGATGCTGGAAATCCAAGCAACACACACTAAGTGCTGGAGTAACTCAGCAAGCCAGGCTACATCTATGGAAAAGAGTAAACCGTCAATGTTTTGGGCCAAGACCTTTCACCAAGACTGGAAAAAAAGATGAGAAGTCAGAGTAGGAAGGTGGGAGGAGGGGTGGAAGAAATACAAGGTCCCCCCACCTTCTTACTCTGTCTTCTCATCTTTTTTTTCTCCAGTCCCGATAAAGGGTCTTGACTGAAATCATTGACTGTTTACTCTTCTCTATAATGCTGCCTGGCCTGCTGAGTTCCTCCAGCATTTTGTGTGTGCTGCTAAGACTCCTGTAAGCCTTTGTTTTCCAGTCTGCAATGCCTTGTATCTTCAGTTTGGATAACCATCACCTCATACTTGATAATCATATCTTATTAAAATTTTGCCTCCATTTTGACTTACTTCATCATTGGGGAACATAATAGCAGCAACCCTAAATTGGATTGAGGTTTGTATAGGACTTTTCATAGAATCTAAAGTACTATGGCACGGGAAAAGGCCCCTCAACCCTTGACGTTGTGTTGAACTAATGAAGCTAGTCATGTCTAATTAGTCATCTTCCTTCTGGTCACACATGGTCCATGTCCCTGTACTCTCTGCATTTTCATATGTCTACCTAAGAACCTCTTGAATGCCTCTATTATATCTACCTCCACCATTGCCTCTGGCAGCAGATTCCAGGCATTTCTTCCCCCTTCCCCCCCCCCCCCCCCAGCAATCGGGTAGATGATGCAAAAACCTAAGAACATGTACCACTAGGCTCAAAGACAGCTTCTACTCTGCTATTATAAGCCTCTCGGACAGACCCCTTATACACTAAGGTCCTTAATCTACTTCGTCATGGACTGTGAACTTTATTTGTTTACCTGCACTGCATTTTCTCTGTAGCTGTAACATTATATTCTGCATCCCTTTTTACCCCCTTTTGTATGATCTCGTGGCACTTATATATGGAATGATCCACCTGGATGGCTTGCAAACAAAAGTTCTTCACTGTGGGTGTGACAATTAAAAAAACACAAATAAAGTGTGATGAATGTGTGATTCAAATCTGCTAATCTTCATTCTGCCAAGAAACAATAAGAAATTATATTGTTAGAAAGTCAGTATCTGGGTAATTCTGTCTCTGAATAGCCACAATACCATCTTTTGTCTCTTTGGTCACGTTTATGTGCCAAGTAAGAGGCTGTCCTTGGGTGTTAAACAGGTTCCAGAGATCCAGAAGTCAACTTTGTCCATAAATTGGAAAATGTACTTGTATCCCTCGATATTGTTTCCATACCTCCACAGTGTTAAGTCGTAAATGCACAAGACTGAAAAGAAAAAAAAACAATTTCTAAAAGTAGAGTGAGATAGGAAAACAGCTCTGCCATTTTTAGGAATGAATGTGAACATAAACAGTAGACGTTTGAATTTCATATTATTATGGGTGCTTGATCATATGTAGGGAGCATCCATAATTCAGGCATTTGTAATGCAAGGATGGCCTGGAAACTATAAACTCTTCCTACCACTTTCTCCATACATTACTTATTTGGAATTCGAGATGCTCAGCAGCTTTAATTTTTTTCACTCATGAGCCTCTTGGTACATGTCCAGTGTTATTTCAATTGAGAAGCATCTTGGCCCCCTGTTTAGTCAGAATGTTTAAATTCATCAACCAGGACTTAGCATCTCATTTACACATTCTGTAAGGTAATGGAAATAGTAATTTAAGTGATCAACAATTCTTTAACAACATACCTTAATTCCCAGTTTCTAAGGAGCACAAAAACAGAAATCTTCATTGATGAGTTCATTACTACACTCATTGCTCTTTATGGCTTTGTTGTTGAATTACTGACAAGGACAGGTGTGAGGGCACAGCAAATGCAATCACTCCTGTACAGTTACAAAAAATGATATTGGCCAACTGAACTCATTGTAGTCTGCTTTGGCTGTTGTATCTCCTGTGTCCTACCTTCAAATTCTCTCGGTCTAGCTCTGTCTGTATGCCCGCCAATCTCTCATCTACTGCAAACCTACTCCAACTTATCCATAAAAGTAAAATAATGTTAATGCTGGCAATTTGAAATAAAACCGGAAGATGCTAGGAGCTGTTGAAATCAGTTTGATCAGGACTTCTAAAAGGTAATTTTGTAAAAAGTTTAGTGTATTTCTCTCTGTACAGATTTAGCCTCATCTGCTAACTTTTTCCAGCGTTTTCTGTTTATATTTCAATCCACACTGTTAGAAATCTTACATTGATGTGGTACAATGGATATACAAAGCTAATTGTACAGACCCTGTGTACCCAATAAAAATCCTGAACCACCTTTGCCTCTTGCTAATTTACTCTACTTCATTTTAACCAAATTTTCCTTCATAGGCTTTTGTTTATTTATGTTTAAAATCCTGATTCAGGCTTAAGTTTCTCACTTGCAAACTGAATGATGTGAAATTCCACGTGCCTTTAACATTCTTCCCCAGAGAGACCATTGTTATTAATTATCCTGTCTCATTTACATATGATTCAAGCAGCTTGCCCCCTTATTGGTTCCATAAAGTATTGCTGCTTTATAAAAATCAAGTTAGGCCGTATATGGAGTATTGCATTCAATCCTGGGTCCCCATTATAGGAAGGATGCTGAGGCTTTAGACAGGGTGCAGAAGATGTTTGCCAGGATGCTGAGTGGTTTAGAGGGCATGTGATATGAGGGGAGATCTGTTAGTTTTATAAGATTATGAGGGGCATGGACAGCCAGCATCTTTTCTCAAGGTTGCAATGTCTAATACTAGAGGGCATGAATTTAAGATGACAAAGGGCAGGTTTAAATGAGGTGTGCAGGGTAAGTTCTTTTGCATAAAGAGTGGTAGGTGACTGGAATGAGCTGCCTATTGTGGTTGTGGATTCAGATACTATGGGGAAATTTAAGAGACACTTAAGATAGGCACATGAATGTGCTGGAAATGGAAGGATATGGACATGGTGTAGGGAGAAGGGATTAGTTTAGTTGGATATTTGATTACTAATTTAATTAGTTCAGCCTAACACCATTATGATTATAATGCCATTAGTTTCAAGGTAAATATGGAAAAGGTGGGTTTGGGCCTCGGGTTGAGATTCTAAATTGGGGTAAGGCCAATTTTGATGGTATCAGGAAAGAACTGGCAAGTATGAATATTTATTTATTTATTGGGATACAGTGCAGAATAGGTCAGTCCAGCCCTTCAAGCCACGCTGGCCAGCAATACCCTGATTTAATCCTAGCCAAATCGTGTGACAATTTACAATGACCAATTAACCTTTGGAGCACCCGGAGGAAATCCATGTGGTCACGGGGACAACGTGCGAAGTTCATATAGGCAAAGCGGGAATTGTACCCCTGCCACCTGTACTTTAAAGTGGTGTGCTACCCGGTATGCTCCCATGATTGGAATAGGTTGTTTACTGGCAATGGTGTACTTGGTAAGTGGGAGGCCTTCAAAGGTGAGATTTTGAGAGTTAGTTGTATGTTCCTGTTAGAAGAAAGGCGAGGATAGCAGGTTTAGGGAACCTTAACTTTCGAGAGATAGTGAGGCCCTGGTTTTGAAGAAGAATGAGATGCATTGCAGATATAGACAGGAAGAAACAAATGCCCTTATTTCCTCAGAGTATAAAAATGCAAGAGAACACTTAAGTAGGGAATCAGGAGGGATAAAAGAAGACATGAGGTTTCTCCAGCAGACAAGGTGAAGGAGAATCCTAAGGACTTCTCTACATATATTAAGAGCAAAAGGATAGCAAGAGACAAAATTGGTTATCTTGAATATCAGAGTAGTTACCTATGTGCGGAGCTGAAAGAGATGGGGGAGGTCTTAAATTGATTGTTTTTGTATCTGTATTTACCTGGGAGATGAACACAGAGTCTGTACGTGCAAGGAAATGCGGCAGTGATGTCATGGACACTGTACAAATTACAGTGGAGGAAGAGGTGTTTGCTGTCTTGAGGCAAACTAGGGTGGATAGATCCCCAAGGTCTGACAAGGTGTTTCCTTTTACCCTTTGGGAGGCTAGTGCAGACATTGCAAGAGCCCTATCAGAGA
The DNA here is from genome assembly GCF_030144855.1 of Hypanus sabinus. NCBI lineage: Eukaryota > Metazoa > Chordata > Chondrichthyes > Myliobatiformes > Dasyatidae > Hypanus > Hypanus sabinus. The sequence continues at coordinate 37,528,777 of NC_082716.1, read as the reverse complement.
TATTTAAAACATCTTTAGCCAAGAGTTAGATGCTGGACAATTAGAGGATAGCTAATGTTGTTCAGTTATTTGAGAAAGACTGTAAGAACAAGCCAAGAAATTATAAGCCAGTGAACCTGACATCAGTAATGGAAAAGTTATTGGAAGGTACTCTTAAGAGACTAGATACATAAGTATTTGATAAGTCAGAGACTGGTCAACAAGGCTTTGTGTGTGGTAAGTCATGTCTAACCAATCTTGTAGAGTTTTGGGAGGAAATTACCAGGTAAGCTGATGAAAGTAAAGCAGTGGATGTTGTCAACATTGAGTTTAACAAGGCCTTTCACAAGGTCCCATAGGGGAGGTTGGCCAAGAAGTTTCAGTGGCCTGGCATTCAAGATGAGGTAGTAAATTGGATTAGACATTGGCTTTGCAGAGGAAGACAGAGAAGTATTGTAGATGATTGCCTCTCTGACTGAAGGCCTGTGACTAGTGGAGTGTCGCAGGGATTGGTAAACAGGATCAGCAAATTTGCAATGACGCCAAGATTGAGGTGCAGTGAACAGCAAGGAAGACTTTAAGAACTCGTAGCAGGATCTGGACCAGTCGGTAAAATGGGCTGAAAAATGGCAAATGGAATTTAATGTAGACAAGTGTGAAGTGTTGCACTTTGGGAGGGCTAACTCGGGTAGGTCTTGAATGGTGAGAGGTAGGGCATTGAGGATCTGGGAACACCGATCCATTATTCCTTGAAAGTGGCATCACAGGTAGATAGTTCTGTAAGGAAAGCTTTACATTGGCCTTCATACAGCAGTGGGATGTTATCTTGAAATTGGTGAGGCCTGCTTTGGAGTATTTTATGCAGCTTTGGTCACCCACCTAAAAGAAAGACGTAAATAGATCGAAGGAGTGCAGAGAAAATTTCCAAAGGTCTTGCTGGGACTTGTGGTCCCGAGTTACAGGGAAAGGTTGAATATGTTAAGACTTTATTCCGAAGAATGTAGAAGATTGAGGGGAGATTTGATAGAGGTGTACAAAATTACAAGGGGTATAGATAGGGAAAATGCAAGCAGGCTTTTTCCACTGATGTTGGGTGGGAGGTGAAATGTTTAAGGGGAACATGAGGGGGATCTTCTTCACTCGGATGGTGAGAGTGTGGAATGAGCTGCCAGTGCAGGTGGTGGATGTGGGTCAATTTCAACATTTAAGGGTAATTAGGGTAGGTAGATGGATGAGAGAGGTATGGAAGGTTTCGGTCTGAGTGTAGGTCGATAGGACTGAGCAGATTAATGAGCTGGCTCAGAATAGATGGGCTGAAGGGTTAGCTTCTGTGCTGTAGTGTGCTATGACTCTGATTCTTTAATACTGTGGCCTGAAGGGTCTGGTCTTGTGCTATACTTTTCTTTGTTCTATTGTTTTATGTAACTGCTTCAACTGCATGCAATAAACTCTTCCTCAGTGCTAAGTGTGGTGATTTGATTTGCCCTATCCATATGAAGATTTAATTTGCCTTTGATTACAGTGCCTGTTGCAAGCCCCCATTATTTCTTTATTTGCACTCTGCTTTAGAATATAACTACAGTTGGGGAGTGTCCTGTAGATCATGTTCTTTCAGTGACTTCTTCCCTTTTCTACTTAATATCTCCACCAAACTAATTTTACATCTTCAATTTCTGACTTAAAACTGTTTCTCAGTACCACATTGATCTCACTTTCATAAACCAAACCACTAAACTTTTTTTCCCTTGCTCGCTATCCTAAAATTGAAGAACCTTAGAACGTTTAGTTTCAACATTGTAACCTTATTGCTACATCTCCATGGTGGCTATAAGATAATATAATTTACTTCTATTTGTGCTACGGATTTGGACAAGGCCAACAGGCACATGAAAATGATGAAAATTAAATATATATTGCAGACTCTTAATTGTTGCTGGGCGTTATCTTGGTGTTTCTACCTAATAATACTCTGGAAGTCCCTTCTTAGCAAGAAGTTCATTGAGGTAGTTTACCACTACCATTTTGAATACATTATAGACCCTGCCAGCAATATTCATATCCTGTAAATGAATTAATATTTTTCTTAAATCAGTGTGCAGTACATTGTTATGAGGATTTAGTGGGATCCTTAACTGTACAGCCATTCAATACTAGAAAGGACCGATGGCACACTTAATACACATTTTATAAGACCAGAGATTTTGTCCATTGAATAATGACCACTTTAAGGGAAAAGTACCGAAGTATTTGTCTAGGCAATGATAGAAGAAATAGAAATGGAGGATAAGTTTTTATTGGAGCTGAGCTTTTCTTTCATTTAATATACTGACAACCTGGTAGACACAGAAAAAAAGATAGGGAGAGAGAAAGACTTCTTTCAGCCGTCCATAAATGAGGGGATAGCATTTAATAGTCTCAAATGGCTGCCTTAAAGGGAATTCAGTTAACAAAATGTCAGAGGGAAATGCACTTCCATTCACTTTATGACATATGATCCTGCACACGAAGGGAAACAATATTTACAATATGCTACCAATTTCAATTCATTTTAGAGATGTACGACAAAGATTAATTTGTAGGACAGAAAATGGCAAGGGAAAGATGTCTAATGCTTCTCTTTAAAAAGAAGCTGTCTTGAAGTCAGAGGTGTTGCAGCCAACAGGCTTGCAAAGATTAATTGCCTCTCTGCCATTAAACCTAAAATTAGCTGGTGGGGAACATCATGCAAAAGGTTGAAAAGCCATGAATTATTATTTTTAAGCTCCTACCTTTAGAAGATACTTTTCCCTCTTGCAAATGTCACTTGTGCTGAGCTAGCTGGTTGTGTAAAAGTTATGTTTTTTAATCATGCTGCGCAAATTATTTTTTTGATTAATTTTTCCTCGCTTTTATCGTTTCTCAGCCTCTTAGCACAACTGCTGACCTGCACAACACCCTTTCTTCAAGTACAGAAAGAAGAAAAGGAGGGAGAGAACAGGTGATGACTCAATGAGGGTCCCTGATTTTCCACTTCTATAGATCCCAGTGTGGCAGAAACATGTCAAAGATATTGAGTGTTCTGGTGATACTGCAAAAGACTTTGTCCTTCACTGTCTTCTGGTGCTGTATCATTATTAAGTATCTTCCATCAAAATGCTTTTAACATCTGCTTTCCCTTCAAACAGTGTGAGCACCATAACTGAGATTTTTTTTCTCTGCTGATTTTTACAGGGAGAAATTGAGCTTTGAAGTGTCTGTTTTTGAGGTGATCCTGCCATCCCTAAAATGCCCTAAAATGACATATGTGGTGCCTCAGTATATTTATGGGGTAACTGACATCAGAGGGTACCCACATGCATGCAATGAATGTCCATTGCAAATATACATGACACTAATGCTCCTATCTTGGAACACCATGCTCTAGTTCATGACCTTTTAGTATCTGATGGCTGGGCCTGTGTTCCATAGCAAGTCTGAACCCCCCTCACTTGAGATCTTGTTCTGTTTTACTTTCTGGCTGCTGCTATGATCTTCAAGTGTTTTGTGACCTTAGAAAGTTTTTCAGGTTTCTGTAGGCGGTGGTGTGGCTTGTACCAAAGAACTTTTCACCAAAATGCTTCGTTGGAACTTGCCACCCGGCATAGTCACAAATAGAGCAGGTCTTTATTACCAAATGCCATGAAAGTGCTGTGAGAATGCGTCTAGCTCCTTCTTGGTTGAAATATTTGTGACATCTTACTTTGCAATCTGCTGTTTACATAAATATGATTATTTAAAGAAAACTAGTCATATCTTATTCCCTTGGGTGGGGAAAGCATCAGATCAGACAGTATAAAGCTTCCCCAGAGATATTTATTGCATGCCCATAACTTTCAGGGTGTACACCCTACGAGGGGTGATTGATAAGTTTGTGGCCTAAGGTAGGCAGAGATGAGTTATACAGCTCTCGTTATATGCACATGCAGTTTAACTCTTTGAGTGATTATGCAGAAAGTTTGAAGTTAATAACTCAACAGGGGTGATTGATAAGTTTGTGGCCTAAGGCAGAAGGAGATGAGTTATTATCTTCAAACTTTCTGCATAATCACTCAAAGAGTTGACCTGCATCTGCATGTAATGAGAGCTGTATAACTCATCTCCTTATACCTTAGGCCACAAACTTATCAATCACCCCTGCTGTGGACGTACTCTGGAGGTCCAAGATCCGTATGCTCCACGACTGCTGGACTACGTGTGTAAATGTAGGAGGGGACTATGTTGAAAAATAAATGTGTTAGGTTTTCTAAAATTGACTTCGCCTTCCTTAGGCTACAAACTTATCAATCACCCCTTGGATACAAAAACTAAAGAGGATTCCATTCCTTCAGCATCCTTGTGGTATGTCAACATAGTGATCAATGTCTGGCAGCTATGAAGATGCTTCATTCTGTAGCAGTCTATTGCAATGTGCTTTAGCAAGCACAATGTACCAAAACATGATGGCTATTGCGTAACAAGGGCTTTCTACTGACGATATGTCTGATAATTCTGATACTTACCCCACATTAGCAGTCTTATACTTGGTGTTGTGAAGGCCATCAGGTTACATTTATGCCTTACAAAAGAACACTGGCAGGCTGAAATAGCACTTCCAGCTTGGATCATTTTGGAGCAGCTCTGCAGTTCTCAGCAGGGTAGATGTTAAGATTCATGACCAAACAACAGTAAACCAAGGTTCAGTAGCTTTGTAGAGGATGGAGAAAGAGGGAAAGAATCAATCCAGTTAACCTCCTTCTGCCTGTGCAATTTGTGAAGAACTTATTTGAGATCTCTGTTGCTAATTGTGACTCCAGCACCCAAAGCACTATTGGCTTCCCAATGTGTTCCTTCTATTGCTGAACAACATAGCTTCCATTTGGCCACAATTCTAAATATAAGCTACTAGAAATTCAACAAACAGAATTGTGGCATGTTGCATAGCGAAATGAACAAGTCATTTGTGCTGTCCCTTTGGTGCCAGTCCTTTCTTGTTCCAGTTCTGCTTTGCAAAGCTCCCTCAGTGGGCTGCTGGGATGTGGGGGAGGGGTGGCAGATATCCTACAGGAAGCTCATAGACAAGTGTGGGGTCCTGACGATTATGGTTTGGCACTGTCAACCTGCGAGAGAAAGGGAAGCATGAGTGAGTGATGGATTTGAGTAACGTGGCTATCATGGTGATAAAAGCTGCATATAAGTCTTAGCAGTGGTAACTAAGCATTGGAACATATGAACTTAAGTACAGGTCTTGACTGACAGTGGTAGGTGAGTGATGGGGCTATTTTCTGAGTCCAGTAGCAAAAGCAAAGTAGATAGGAAATGACACATTAGAAAATGCATTCATTGACCTCTACTGCTCATATGAGGTCACTGAACTTCTTTCAGCACTGCACACAGGGACTCAGTGCATGACTCTTGTTATTAATCAAGACGGCTTTCTGCTCCTACTGTTAATGCATTGTTTTTTACGGGCCACCTACATATTCTACCCTGTGTTCACTTCTCTGCCCTCAGCAATTTCATATTTCCTCCTCCAAGGCCTTCAGTAGATCATCCGTAAAGCTCGGAGGCTGCTCTCTCCTATATTGTTTCATTTATTACAATTTCTCGGGTCAAAGTCTGTTGTAGAATGACTTTCAGTACCTGCTACACCCAAGGCACTCCTTCCCTTTAAGAGCCAGAGGCTAGCTTAAAGCAATGCAAAAGAGCTTTAAATGGGCAGTTGTGAAACCTACTGTGTAGCTATTACAGGCTGGATTCTGAAATCATTGCTGTCAGTGGTCGTGAGTGAAATGCATTTCAGGATTCTGATTAATAGTCATGGACCTGTATGTTGACTCTCCCTCTTCCCACAAAGGAGTCCTGACCTGCTGAGTATTTCCGCATTTTCTGTTTTTGTTTTAAATTCCAGCATCTATAGATTTTTTTGATTATGTTCAACAGGACCCACACATTTTCAGTCATTACCCCATTTATTTTGAAATATATTTTTCAAAAGATCTTTCCTTAGCCCTTTTTCAAACTTATGATTGGTATTGGGTCCTCTTAACCTCTCCAATGCAGAGTAACAGTTACATTTTGGAAAGTTATAAACTTAGTGGCCACTTTTTAGTTACAGGAATGGAACCCAGTGTGGTCTTCTGCTGCTGTAGCCCAGCCACTTCAAAGTTTAGCGTGTCGTGCATTCAAAGGTGCACTTCTGCACACCACTGTTGTAATGCATGGTTATTTCAGTTGCTGTCACCCTCCTGGCATCTTAAACAAGTGTGACCATTCTCACTCTGACCTCTCTCATTAACAAGGTGTTTATGCCCACAGAACTACTGCTTACTGGTTTTTTTTTGTTTATCGCACTATTCTCCGTAAACTCCAGAGACTGGTGTGTGTGAAAATCTCGGGAGATTCGCAGTTTCCGAGATGCTCAAACCACCCTGTCTGGCGCCCACAATTGTTCCACGGTTAAAGTCACTTAGATCATATTTATTCCCCATTCTGATCTTTGGCCTAAATAACAACTGAACCTCTTGACCATGTCTGCATGTTTTTATGTATTGAGCTTGATGGCTGACTGGATATTTGTATTAACAAGCAGGTGTACGTGTCTACCTAATAAAGTCTAAAGTGAGTGTATTTCTTTGCTTTCCTCCAGGAATACTGAAAATGTGAATGTAATCCCAATCATGTTATTCAATTTTGATCCTTAATCTTCACTGCTAGTTTCTTAAAATAAAATAGAACCTTGATGATTCAGATCACTGTAAAGGGGAAAGCAAGGAGCTGGACCCACTGCAGTTTCCTAGTGTCACAATAGGTCTACAGCAGAGGTAATCTCACTAGCTGTCCACTCGCCTTTGTACCATGTGGACAATAAAAAATACCTACAGATATACATACCTGGTCATACCTACATCGAGCCGCTGTTTATTGATTACAGCTCAGCGTTTAACACCATCAATAACCTAATCAATAAGCTCCATTCCTGGGCTTCTGTACTTCTTTCTACAGCAGGGTCCTTGACTTCCTCATCAGGAGACCACAGTCTGTGTGGATCAGAAGTGACATCTGCTCCTCGTGGACAGTCAACACTGGTGCAGCTCAATGACGCATGCTTAGCCCACTGCTCTTCTCTCCCTACACCCCTGACTGTGAGGCTGGGCACAGCTCACACCTCATCTAAAAAAATTTGCCGATGATGCCACTTCTGTTGGCAGAATTTTAGATGGTGTTGCGGAGTGGAACAGGAGTGAGATAGATCAACTGGTTGAGTGGTATCGCAATAGCAACCTTGGACTCAACATCAATAAGACTGAGGAATTGAATGTGGACTTCAGGAAAGGGAAGTTGAAGGAACGCATATGGGCCCTCATTGAGTGATCAGCAGTGGAATGGGTAAGTATTTTCAAGTTGCAGGTTGTCAAAATCTTTGAAGATCTATCCTGGGCCCAGCATATTGATGTAATTACAAAGAAGGCATGACAGTGACTATATTTCATTAGGAGTTTGAGGAGATTTGGCATATCACCAAAGACTATAGCGAATTTCTACAGATGTACCGTGGAGAGCATTCTAACCAGTTGCATCGTTGTCTGGTATGAAGGGGCAAATGCACGGATTGGAAAGATCTGTAGAAAGTTGAAAATTCAGTCAGCTCCATCATGGGCACTAGCCTCCCCTGTATTGAAGACATTTTCAAAAGGCAATCCCTCAGAAAGGCAGCATCCATCACTAAGGACCCCCATCACTAAGGACATGCCTTCTTCTCATTGCTACCGTCAAGGAGGTGGTTCAGGGGCCTGAAGCCACACATTCAAATTTTTTGGAACTATTTCTTCCCTCCACTTTCAAATTTCTGAATAGACAATGTTACTCTCGTTTTGTGTACTTACTTAATTTATTTTTTTTATCCACAGTGGATTTCAGTTAACTGGGCTATTGGTTAATCGAGGCAGCTGCTTACTTGGGGCAACTCTTAAATAACATAAGCTAATCGAGAAAATGGCCAGAATTGGCTTTGTTTAGTTTGGACACTGTGCCACTTAATTGTGGAGGAGTCTGTTGCCAAACAGTTGCTAACAAGTGTTAGATGCAGGACTTGTGTGGCCTTAGGCACTTCTCTGCACTTAGAGCAAACAGTTTTTAAATAGCGTTATATGCTTATGTTCAAAAAGCAGTGATTTTTGTCACTGATAGTTTACAAGAAATAAGCAGTAAGACAATTCAGAACTGTTTTGTTCACTGCAGTTTCAAGCATTCAGGCTTGAAGATGCCGGAAACAGCTGGGAGTGAAAGTGATACAATTACATTACTTGAACAAGTTAAGAACTATGAAGAATTTGACAATCACCTTGAATGTTAAACTGAAAATGAAGATTTAGAGGATGCAGCCATCAATAGCACATTGTGTGAAGGCAGTTCATTATCGACACTTGGTGTCTGCACTGATTTTATTCATTTACAGTCAATCAAAAGAATGTGGCAACATCCAGGTACACTGGATGAATTCCTCCATTGATAACAATTAGGAACTAATACACAGTTTAATAGTAATGTAGTTGTCTTGATAGTGTTTTAATGTGTTCTGTATTTCATTTAAATACATAATTTGTTACTCAATTAAACTATAGTTTGTTTTTTATAGTATTTTTAGCTGTTTCCATGAAACTTCAGTTAATTGGAGCAGCCACCTAATTGGGCCAAAATGTATTGGTCCCAATGTGTCCCAATTAACTGGAATCCACTCCATATATTTCTTACTGTAATTTATATAGCTTTTAACATTACATTTTGCGCTGTACTGCTGCAACAAACTTCATGACACATACCAGTGATATTAGTCCCGATTCTGATTCTGAGTGTCATGTTGATTAGTCTTTGGAAATCTATGGTGACAGTTTGTAGAACTCTTGGATTCATGAATTTTCAGCAGTTCAGAGTAGTGTTTCTGCATCTATGTGAATTTCGACGTTGTTCAGCTTGGATTCCCATTCTGTGGTTTGCAGCAACATAGCAATCATGACCACACTTTATAACAGCTTAACTAACAATCATTACTATAAAGCCAAATAAAAAGTCTCTTAGAAACCACAGCTCCAAACCATGGGATTGAAGAACATAAACAAATGTCATAATGTTGTTCTTCACAAGTACTTTAATCAGCTTAAATGAAGCTTAAGCAAAGGCTTGCAAAAATATTCTAACAAAAAGGTTGGTAATAATATATTGGCAACACATCCCTGGAATTGAAAGTATTCCAGCATCAACTGAGCTTCCTTTTAAATGTAACTTCCATCTTCTTCATTTGTTGGCAATTCAATTATGGCTGTTTTTCTTCAGTTGGGTGTTATTACTTCTAATGCTACCAATACACTTTGTATCATCAATGAGATTGTAATTAAATAGGAAAATTGTCAGAGCTTGCCAGGTGAAAACCTTTGGTCTTCCTGCATGCTCTGCATGGCTGAGCAACGAAGGGGCAAGTGACAGGGCCAACACCTGGGACTTAACGTATTGGGATCTACAGCACCAAATATCTATTTATGTGGACCAATTATGATTAAACAAAGCAGCCTGTGCCATCATTAAAATAGCTGCTTCTGCAGAGTTGAATTTGAGTAGATGTATCCAATGAACAGCCAATATGGGATGTGATAGAAAGGGCCAAACTAGTTTCCAATGATTTTAATAATATTTTGCATGTCTCTGTAAACTAAGAAATCTTTAAAATCAATGCAGTATTAATCTCTTTCCACTAGATGCCCCCATCAGTAAATGCCTCTGCAAAAGATATCAGTGACAGTGGTTAAAATCATGTTGACCTTTCCTTCTGTCCGGCTTTGGCCTTCTGAATATTTTACACTCCGGTCTGAGTGAATGCTGTTAATTCCAGCAATACTCTGATGCTACATCATCTAACTGCCACATACTTACTGAGTCGAGTGCCACAATGGGCAACTGCAACCATTGGTCCTCATGAAAAATGGAATATGCTTTATGGCATTGGATGATTGATAGTGCTCCATTTCTGCACTGCAGTTCAAAATAACAATATTTATTGTTAAAAAAATAAAATGCTAAAATTGTAACAACTGCCCTATGTCCCTTTTTGTCATCACAGAATAATCGATTATTCACCCAGACAACCTGCAACTGTTTGGCATTAAAAGATCTATTATTTGTGACACTCATATAATGCACACAGCCACAGAAGAACAGTATTATTTGGTATCAGTGGCTCTTGCACTTCCACTTCGCATGCAAGGGAGGTGTTTGGAAGCGAGCAGCTCCACAGTATTTAAGAATAGTTTATTAAGCCGAGCTGTAGCCGTATGTAGAAGAGGGCTTGAGATTGACATGTTTGGGATTAGTTCGGCCCTACATTTTTCAGAGGTCGTCTCCATGGATCTCGGAGGCTGTGAAATAAATGGGCCTTGCTTTAGCAGCTGGCCAAAAGTATGAAACCAATACATAACATTTAATTCCACTGTCTGCATAGGGAGAATACCGATTATTCAGTTATTTGATTAATACAGGAATGAGCTTCTACTTGACTAAAACTATTGTGGACTATTAATCATTTGACCTCTATTTTAAATAAAAAGGCTTTGGAAAAGAAAGAAAGTAATTTATATTGCTAAAATACTACTATGGCACATCCTGGACATCACTTCAGTCCCATGACTAAAGAAGAGGGATTCTATATCAGTGGTTAAAGTCAAAGTCTTACCATCAAGTCTTCTTTTTACCAGTTATAAGTACTTTCACTTCATTTTGTTTCTGCTGATTAAAAAATATCTGATATTCTACTAAATAAGCTGCTGATCTCTCTGGGAGAGAGGGATCCACAAAGAACAGCTGTTTGGCTGTGACCTCTCAGGAAATTACTTAATACTCGTTGTGAGTTGATATAGTTCACAAAACAGCCGAGGCTACTAACTTCACTAATTCAACTCTCATATCTTGTACCCTCTCTGCTTGTTTCCCTTATGATATCATTAACATTTATTATTTAAAACTGAAGTTGATTAATAGGCAGCTAAGATAAAAAAGTAAACTATTTCCTATTCTTATTATTGATTTTTTAAAACAGATTGTAACTATAAACTTTTTAATTACTGTAGTATAGCGCAATTCTTGTTTCCCATGTGTAATGACAATGTATTTAGTTAGAACATTAATAATAAAAGTAATGATTTATTAAAATGTTGGGAAATATACAACTGTGTGCCCAGAGGACACGTATAAGTTACAGGCTGTCTGACATCAGAATGATTTTATTTGAATGATTGGGAGCAGAGTGACAAGGATGCTTCTAACACTTACTGCAATGTTATGAAGATAGGCTGACAGAATTTGACGTTCTCATTGAATAAAAAAAAGATATGGCGTGAATCAGGTCTTTAAAATGCCGTGAGGCAGGGATAACGTGGATATAAGCAGGTTATTTAACTTAAAATTTGATTGTACGTCTAGAGCACACAAGTACAAAATTGACACGCCTCAAGCAAGACTAGAGATTAGAAGAAATTGTTTTTCCCTTCCACACAATTGTAGATATGTAGAACAGATTCCTATCAAAAACAGTTAATGTTACATTGATTAAATCCTTGAAAAATACCAGGATGATATATCTGACTGTGAAAGGGATTGAAGATTATAGGAATAAGATGTGGCTTAGATAATAATTCTAAGAAGTCAAATAGGACGTGTCTTCTTGAAACCAATAGAACTGGTCTGGCTATAAGATATTTTAGATGGATATCCGGTATTTTTAGGCAAACAGTCTTTGGCCTCAGGAAAAGATTATACAATAAGTTTTCTTTTCATGGAAATAATTATTTACCTCTCTCAGCACCTAGAAAAGCTCAAAAGAAAGGAATTTGATTTTTCATTGTTTTGGGCCCTTCAGAAAGGATAGACTTAATCGAGTATGTTGGCTTTCCTTGTTTCATTTTGACTCTACATGTTATGACTATCATAATACATTATTGATGTACAATAGATTAAAAAATTATCACTTTGTATATATTAATATATTTTGCACACAGTTAACTGGGAACTCCAAGTAAATGTGTATTTGTTTCTGATTTAATTTTGGTTGAGGTTTTCAATGTTATCACTTTATTGCCCAGAACACACATTTAGAACTGTTAGCTAAAGCTCATGTATCTGAAGACAAATCAAAAGCTGCGAAACTGGCTGAGCAGCAGAAAGCAGAGGGATAAGTGAAGGTACTCAAATGGGTATCTGACTAATGGGGTCCAGTGAGGATATGCATTAGGGCAAAAACTATTTATGGTATTTATAAATAACTAGGTTATTGAAATAGAAAGCTGATGACATAAAGATAAGGAGCACTGTAAGTGCTGTGGATGGAAGTATAAAATGATATGAAGAGATGGAATAGATTCAGTAAATAAGCTAATTAGTAGTTATATGGATATCATCATAAGGCAAGTTTGAGCTCATCCAGTTTAGACCTAAAAAAGCTGGAATACAACACTGGCTAAATGGTGAAAAACTAAAAGCTGTGAAGGTCCAAAAATCCATAATGTCAGGTACAGGAAATAATGGGGGAAAAAAAAACTAATGGCTTACTGACCTTTAGATATAGTGGAACGGAACACAAGAAGGTTTTGTCAGTTATGAAAAAGAAACACACCTTAAATATTGTGAACTATTTTGGTCACCACACTTTAGGAATGATGTATTAGCCTGATAAGAAGCGCTGAATAAACTTAGTGATGATATTGTTGTTGCGTGAATGAAGTCACCAGAGAGAAGATATGAAGCAGCTTCTTTATTCGACAAAACAAGGTACAGCAGGCATCAGATTGAGACCCTGTTGATGGAAAGGTCTGCTCGGCCCAGCCCAACACGACATTTTATGTGCTAAAGATCAAAGATAAATTCAGGACAATTCAAATAAATCCAAATTAACAATGGCTTTTTTGAACCTCCCTTCTTCGCACCCATATTACAGACACCAAATACACAGAAATAAATCAGCATTGTCTACTCATTTTCTGAGAGTTGCATTTTAGATTTAATCTTCAGTGCATATTCAGATCTGAAGGTTGTTTGCTGAAGTCAATATTCGCTTTATGTCCTAACCTCAAAAAGACCCTATCAATGCCTTGACACAGGGTTAAAATATAAGGGAAATTACACAAGTTAAAGTTGTATTCTCTGAAATGTAAAAGCTAAAATAGGAGCAAGTGAATGTTTTCAAGGTATTGAGGGATAAAGAGAGATAAATAATGTCTGTTGGCTGAGGAATTGAGGACTTGGGGCCACAATCTAAAAACTGGGAGAGATATTCCAGGATGAAGTTAAGAAACATTTATGCAAAATATGGTCTGATACTGGTCGCAATTCATACCCAGTTATATTTTAAATTTTAAATCTAAGATTGGTTAACAAAAATCCAGAGAAGATAGCAAATGTTATAGGGCAAAGGTTGTTGCATAAGGTTTGATCACAAATCAATATTGTTAGCTGTATTTTCTAGCTCTTCAGCTGTAGCTCTCCATTTTCACCTGAATTAATAGATGTATGTGGTGCTCTTGTTCCAGAAAAAATTTAGAAAACACAGAAAGCAAATGTCCCTGCTTTAAAAACTCTCAAGTTAACTCTAGAGAGATTTAAATTGTATCCTATCTGTTCAATCAACCTTTTTGAACCACTTTAATACCAGCCTAAAGTTATGCTTTAATTTTGGCTGCTTTGTGAATCCCTGCTTTTAATTAGCACTAGAACCTTTTTCCAGATTTTAGTTGTTCAACCAGTTGTGCATGTTCCAGTTACATAGGTTCTGATCTCTGGAGTTCTATCTCTCTTTCCCACCTCCAAAATCACAACAAAGCTTTCAGTCATCTTTTCTACCCACTCCAAATGAAACTTGGTATCTAATTCTATTTTATAACGCTCCTAAAAAGTGCCTCACAATGTTATGTAAATAGAAAATTGCTCTATAAATGACAGTTGTTCCTAAACTTCAGGTAGTGTTGAGCGAAAGAAATCTTTGTGAAGCCATCTTTGTAAAACTTCACATTGGCTTTCATGGGATTAACATCATCTTCTGATTCTCAAGCTGTGATGCACAATTTTATCCACTGCAAGCAGAAACTGAGCTATAGCAGATTCCAGGCTTGCTGCATAAATTCACATAAACAAGCTTTTTTTTAATACGTTCAAAGCCTTAGAAATACTTTTACAGCCTGTTATCTGCCTTTGTCTCAGTATAAAGGTGGTCTTTGTAAGTGTTTAATCTTGCTGGCACATTGGTAAGAGTACGTGGGTAAACAGGAAGGAAAATCAGTAGAGGACGCCAGAAAATGCATATATCGTAAGCGATAATTTGAACATATAAATTGGTATCTATCTTTTTCATTAAGAAATTATGAAATTTTATAATATAACAAGAGTAAGAACACAAAACTCTGGATATTTCCTTCTGAGGAAGTAAGTGTTAGTAAGACATGGTGAGTGATGAGAAGAGCCTGCCCTGAGACAGCGCCAGAATCATTTGTACACTGGTGCTGTGCATTCTTATCAACTTTCTTTTTATAATATTAAGCCTTTCTAAAATCTGCATGTTTTGGTTTTCATTTGCAGGGAAGACACAAGTGTTGCATTGGAAGTGTTGTGTTTTTAACAGATATCCTTTCCTTTTTCTACAGTCAGTTTTGCTATCAGCACCAATTAAAAGGGAAGGGGAGTCACCTACAGCGTCACCTCTCTCTGCAGACGACACTCATCACTCCGACAGATACCAGGTGGGAAAAGGCAAAGAATGGCATCCATTGATGGCTGTAAGGACCCAGGTGCAAAGTGACTCTTATGCATATCTGGACAAAGATCCAACTATTTGATTTCTTTTAAAGAGAAGAGATATAAGAATCAGGAAGCCCTTTTCAAAAAAGATCTCATCCATTTGCTTTATATAAAGAATATTATATATAATATAGAGAATGTTACATGTTAATAGGACTTACTTTTCAATCAGGACATCATTTACATGGGAAATTTCATCAGCAGGGGTCATTTTAAATAGGAATTCTCAGCAGAATTCATTAATAAAAAATCAAAATCTTACAAGGAGTAAATGACAAAAGGGGAAAGTGAATCTGAGGTCAGTTCTATGAGTTTTAGGCAAAATTTCAAGTAATCAGCAATTATGATTATCCTCAAAATAATAAAAAAAATCAATATAATGCTAACTCATCCTGAAAAGTTGCATAACCTTGATCACGTTAGTCAAACAGCATCATTGAAGCAAGTTGATTCCATCATTTGCAATGAATAATTCTTCTTTTATTAGCCATATTAAAGATTTTGATATCCAGCTGTCTTCTAGTAGCCACTGAAAAATACCATTTCAGTAGTAGGAATAAATAAATATACCCCAGCAAAAGCGGTTTGTAACACTGTTCATTATGTCAACTGGAAAACTAAAAAGCAATTTTCATGGCATGTGAGTTTCAGGTAAAGGACGTTGGCCTAGCAATTCAATCACATAGTGCTTGCTTTTTTTTGTATTGAAATGTGATGCAAAATTGTGATAGCATGCATAATGCAATATATCATCACTTTCAATCGTAAGGTTACGTGCATGTGGTAGGCACATGCACAAAATACATGGAAGATGCAGGGGTGATGTCAGGAGTTGTGCAATGCATCATTGAAACCTCCTATTCCTTATTGATTTATGCACATCCAATTAACAAGCAGCTTAGCCACACAGAAGAAATTAGGCCTAAACAATGGCCAACACAAATTTATTCTGTTTAAAGGGATTTCCAGTTATTTGCTACTCTTCTGAGCAGTCAGTCAAAGCAGAGCTTATTGAAATCTCAAGATTCCATGTCTCTAGCGAATTGGAGGCGACACCGCATTCTCTCCAGTGTGAAAGTACAGGTAATATGTTTGAGGCCCTGCTGAGCCTCCATTGTGACCAGGAGCAAGATGAGAGAAGAACCTCTTGTTCTATTTTGTTTCCAGAAGCCAGGTTTGAACTTCAATCTGTCCAAACTGCAAAGCACATGGAAGCTGAGAGAAGTGACAGAGATCTGTTACCTGCTCCAGGCAAAACCTCAGTCATACACACGAGTGGATTGCTCTACTTACAGATACAAATAATACTAATGCCCTGTTTTTACAGCCCCTAAATCTTTCTATTCACAGTTTACTTCTCTTCTGCTCCTTCTGAATAATGCTTCAGCAATGGAAGCATATGCAACTGATATTACTAGGGCATCTGAAAAGAGACAGGTGCAAGAATGTGGTCATGGTTAGAGAAGGGGGACATATAATAAGACATCTGTTTGAACCACTTGATTCTTAAGAGTATGGGGGGGAGAGTAGGAAATGTGATGTGAGAAGCAGGAATGGAAATAAATTCACCATCATCCTGTGTGAAATGTATTCCTTCATCGGACACTGTCTTAAGTACTGGTAGCACCCATTCTTCCAAATGGCTCAGGCCGTGAGCTTAGGTTTGCTGACAGAGTCTGTGATTGTTACCCCATTCTGCATGAGAGATCTACATAGTGTTAATGAGGGTGTCATCAAGTCATAGAGAGAGGCAGTATGGAATGGGCCTTTTGCCCTCTCCCTCATGTTCATGCTGACTATCAAACACTCAATCCAAACCCACCCATTTTATTCTTGCTGAGTTCCTATTAATTCTTTCCCCTACACTCCCCCCACCACCAGATTTACCGCCCATCTACTCACTATGGCAATGTGTGGTGGCAAAGTAACCTACCAACCCACACACGTTTGGAATATGCGTGAGGAAACCAGAGCGTAGGGAGGAAGTCCGTGCAATAACTGGGGAAAGAAAGCGTGTAAACTGCCGACAGACAGTGTACGAGGTCAGGATTGAACCTGCAGTGCAGAAACTGAAAGACCGCAGCTGTATTGGCCGAACCAAGTGTGCTGCCTTGCATGCACTATTGTACGCCATCACTGAATCGTGTGTCAAACGAAGGAAGTGTGGAGCAGTGAGTGCATTGGATGTTGGGAGATGGGATTTGTTGTACTTTGCACTTGAGACTGCTAGTCTTTCTTCTGGCACCTGCTCCTCTGGACATGACATGCAGTAATCTCACATTGCACCTCCTGTTGCTTTCTTACCTTCATTGGTATTTGTTGGGGACCGAACATGGAAGCCCACTCTGCAGGTGAAGAAGGTCCCTGTGTTGCCTTTCCTGTTTGTAGTCCCCTTGACCTACAAATCTCAGCAGTGGTTCAATTCGGTACTCGAGGTGCCAGGCATTGTGTAAGGTATTGCAAAGTGGATTTAGTGCAGGATAACTTCAGCTGGTGCACAGGACACCCAAAATTGTTCACCAGTAATGTACACCAATGTGCAAAACCTTGCAATTGGTGCCTCCTCAAACAAATTGTTGTGTTGAGTGCACACTTGAAAATTATGCACTAATTGAATAAGCCCTGATTCCCCCATAGAGCAGTCTTCCGCTGCATACTATAACGAATTTCTAGGCTGCCATGTTACTAGCTTTATTTTTGGAAGAATTAGAGAATGTACTCAAATCAGAGAAGTATCTGCAAGAGCAAAGGTGCCAGGGATCTTAAAATGCTGAATTCTTGAGAGAAAATTAGCTGAATATAAATCACATAACTCCAAGGCAGCCTCAACAAGAATTGTAATGGTATGGTGGATCTGATTCCACTTGCTGTGTGATTATCAGTGAGCCCATGCCTATTATTCAGTCTGTTCCATTAATCATTCTGCGGTGGCTCGATGTGTTTTCTAAGAATCAACTTGACTGCAACATTGAGAACTTGGGAATGGGTTTCCTGGCTGTATCCAAGGTAAGCAGGAAAACAGAGAAAGTTTCACCGAATAATGAAAATCCTTTATAATTAAAGGGATTGCTGAAATACAGGCAACGTCTTTCCTATATTTGTTGCAAACTTATTTATTTACATGATGAGATAAAAGTTTAAAAGGTAAGAAAAGAAGGTCATTAAGGAGGTGACTTATAATTAGAACAAACTATTTTAATTTTTACATGTTCTGGGCAAAATCAAAGTTTTTATGATTTGAAATATGGAAATTAGCTGGCTTAAGAACAAATAAAAACAATGCATGAACATTTTTTTAAAAATAGCTTGCTTAGAAACAAACAAAAATAAATATTTAAGCTTGATCCTTTGAATCAAAGTTTTGAGCTGTAGGAATTGTTGCTCAAGCATCAGAGCTCTCCACCTACCCCGCACAGCCAACCGACCATTTTGTATCTTGGATGGTGAGTTTTAGCAAAGCTATTCCATCTCAGACATTGTGATGGTCAAAGCTGATATGTTCTCAGCTGGAGTTTACACTCTCACTTTCAAGACACTGGATAATGATCAAGATTGGAAACCCGAGTTGATTTACCTTTCCATAGCTCAAGAGTTCCGAGACCAATTACAGTGCACCTACTGTTGCTGTGGCTCATGTCAGTTAACTCAGTTCAAACCATGTTCTGTATGGCCAGCTACCATTCCCAATGGTGCTTTTGTCAGGTCAGTCATCAGGGGAACAGCAGAGCTGCAAAATCAAGTTTAAAAAATCAGCACAAATAGTGACTATATGGTGTACTTTCTTGGTGAGAGTTCAAGCTGTTCTGCTTGTACAACGTTAACATTTTCATGGAATGTGTAAACCTCATCACATTTTTATCTTAAGTTTTTAGCTGTCAAATTAACGTGAAAATAAAACACCTTCCAATGCTAATTTATTTGTTTGATTGAAAAAATGTAGTCTTTTAATGAGTCTGGCATATTTTGCCCTTCTTTGCAATTAAGGCTTTGTGTCAATATTTTGTATTAAATACAAATATAGTCTTCCCCATTAAATATAAATATTTTAAAAAGGAGCTGATTTTTCCTAAGCAGTATTCTCCCATATTGTAATGTAAATATTTGCCCCCATTTTTAAAAGTCTCCCAACACATAGTACTAGGAAATGCACACAGATATGGATTTTGTTTTCCATGAGCAGGGTGCACAAACCAGATTTAATTAAACTCAAGTGTTTTAGGCAAATTCGGAAACTGAGCCATCTGTATGTGTGAACGGGTGACTTGCTAAGGCTTATCCAATGAGATCTCCAGCACCAGACGCATGTTGGAAAGCAGCAACAGAGAGCTTCCTGCTACATCACCATTCGGTATTACCTTGAAAAGTTTACCTGTAAAGATCTGAATGAGAAGAATGCCAAGCCCAGTAACAGATCTACCCTCCAAGATGAACTAATGAGCTGGACTGGCTGGTCAATTATCAGCTGCCCAATGCTAGTCTGCCTGACCTACTGTTGAGTTTCTGATGTACTCCTGTGGTTTAATTTGGTTCCAAATTTCTGTTGCTGTGCATGTCATCTGGGTTGCATCTCAAAACCTGAGGGATCCTATTGTGCAGCCACCTTGACTCCAAGGTAACCCTGCCTGGTGACATCAACCCTATTTTGACCCAAAATGAGAATCATTTGACCAAGGAGTTGTGTGATTTTGCAAAAATGTGTTTTGTTTATTTATGTGTTACTGAATTTTGATTCTTTTATGTTTCTAATTCTGTAAAGTGACGACCCCTTAATGTGGAATTCCGTGCTCTGTTTTTATTGATGAAAGTGATATTATGTATAGCAGGAAACGTGTTTTGGAATGTTATGTAAATGTACAACAGAGGATTCAGTTAATTACTATCAACCCTATAATTCATTCATGAAAGCACACCTTTAAGGAGAAATTACCTCTGTCAATGTTCTTCATGTTGTGTCACAAAGAAGACAAAATGAGAACTTGATGTTCTTCTTGACTTGCTTAATTTACAGTAAGTTCAGAGTCACTAGGAAGGATCTGGGGAGGACACCAAGGATCATACATGGCTGTATTTTAAAACATTGTGTCAGGTCAAGGACATAAAGTATAGTGGATTCTGGTTAATCGGGGCAGCAACTTATTTGGGATAACAAAAGCTATTCGAGAAAATAGCTGGGATTCCCTTCATTTATTTGGGATACCAAGCCGCTTAACTGGGGAGACTATTGCCAAACAGTTTCTGGCTAGCGTGCACTTGCATGGCCATTAGACGCTACGCTGTGCTTAGAGCGAACGGTTATAAATAACATCAGTTGCATGTGCTTGTGTTCATAAAACAGTAATTCTTGTCACTGAAGGTTGTCGAGAAATAAGCAGCAAGACAATTCGGAACTCTTTTGCTCACTGTGGTTTCAAACATTAAGGCCTGGATATTCCAGAAATGGCTAGTAATGAAAACAAAGCGATTTCTCTACTTCAATAAAATAGGATCTACGAAGAATTTGACAGTATCAACAATCATCGTAAATGTTACAATGAGAATGAAATCTGGAGGATGCAATCATTGATAGCCTTGCAGAAAGGCAATCCATTCTCTGTACCAGATAGCTGCACTGACTTTGTTCATTTACAGTCAATCAAAAGAGCAATTAGAAACTAATTCACAGTTTTATACTGTAGTAGTATTATTGATTGTGTTCTCATTTGTTCTGTATTTTATTTAAGTACATAATTTATCACTCAGTTAAACAATAGTTTGACTTTTTCATAGCTTTCTAACTATTTCCATGAAACTTTGGGTTATTAGGCAAAATGTTCTGGTGTTGATGTGTCCCAATTAACCAGAATCCACTGTATATTATTGGGTAAATATGAAGAAGGTGAAAGGAAGAGGCCATTCCCAACACATTAAATCTGTGAAGGGAACAAAGGGGTTAACTTTGAGAAGCAATTTTTATTGAATCAGAATTGAAGCACAAGATTGAATGCAAGCAAATGTAGCTGAAATCTGCATGTAAATTAAGCAATAGCCAATTTATTAACAAATGCAACTCTATGATTGAAACAAATGGAAAGTTTATTATGGTGAAATATCTTTAAAAAATGACCCACTCTATTAATCCAAAGATATAAGAAAAGTTACTGAGATGCTAAATTAAATAGTAAACTAGATGGGCCTTTTCCTACCTTCCTTTGTATTGTTCACATCACAAAATCAGAACTTTGAACAGCTGTTTTATTTAGTAAAATACAGCTTACTTTCAATACATCTATAAATGGGAAACTTCCCACTCCATTACATTTGAGGTTGCTATCGCCTCTCCAACAATACTGTTAATGTTGTACTTTTGTCAACTAAATGGAAATTTATCAAAATTTCTAATTCAATGGCACTGCGAAGCAGCAATCTTACTCCAAAACAATCAAGTGTACAGAGAAGAATACCACTGTCTTCAGCTCATATAATTTTGAATCATTTATGTCAATAGACAGAGATATGATTGCTCATGAATTTGAGTTCAAGAAAAGGTACTCGAGGGTTATCGTTCAGAATTTTCTAGGACATAGACTGCAAAGATCTTTGATAAAAGTAATTGTTAAATTACAGTAAAATGTACATTAGAAAGGGTGCAGAACAGAACAATATCTGAAATGAGGGATTTTGAATTTATATAGAGTCAAGGAAATCCATGGAAAATCTATGATTGTTGAGAAGATTAACAGGGGATCAAACAATCAAAGTTATGAGTGCTTCACTAAACTAAATACAAGTGTCTTTCAGGAACCTCAAAAAAGTAGAGGGCTCAGATTTGAGAACGAGAATTAGAATCAAGTTTAATATCTCCAGCGTATGTCATGAAATTTGTTGTCTTTTGTGGCAGCAGTACAATGCAATACATAAGGATAGAGGAAAAACTATGAACTATGGTAAGTATATATATCAAATAGTTAAATAAGTAGGGCAAAAATAAAAATAAAAAATGTAGTGAGGTGCTGTCCATGGGTTCAATGTGCATTCAGAAATTGGATGGCAGAGGGGTCTGGACATTAGGCAAAAGAAACAGGAGTTCAATTTTTAGTGTAATATGATATGCATGGAGTGGTAGTAAGAAAATCAAATAATAAATCTCAAAAGGGAATTGGATATATATAAATAAATATAAAATAACATACACGTCCAATTCCATATATATATGTGAATAAACAATGATGTAGGGCCATTGGAAAAGAGCAGGACAAATCGGAGAATGCTTCGATATTGCTGATGTAAATGTGATAGCCTAATGGTCTGCTGTTTTTTTATGATTCCATAATACTAACATGGTGAGTGAATGAGAAAACTTTGTGTATGTGGCCTAATTAGTATTTGAGTATCTCAGTAAGTGAATTATTAGATGCTCACCACTTCTAATTATAAATAGTTTGGATAATTGATGCTCTCTTGTTGTTGATGAAAATGTGTGTTTTACTGTGTTGTGCTATCATTAATCTCTCACATGTGGAAGGAATACAGTGCCTGAGAATCTTCTTTCTGTGAGGAACATTTATCTCCGTAACAACCTCATCAGTTGTCTGTAATCTTATGTTTGCATATTTTCCTTTTAACCCTTTCTTTCAGGCTGTAATCCATGGGTATACTTAATAGAGTTATGATCTGAAAATAATAACTCATTCTTTTTACTTTCTTTCATATTTTACTTCAGGGCCCTGTATGTTGAAATGCCACCTAGTTGTTCACCATCAGGGAAAGTAATAACAGTGCATTTAGGAGACCCTTTTCAATGGGTGGTTTGCAAACTGAAGAAGAAATCAAAAGACATTGACATTTTGAGCCTATCACATTGGGAACATTCTGCTAAATTTGTGATTATATGGATATGCTTGCAAAACAATTGGAACAATATTTGCAATTTAAAAGTGGTTCAGAGTCAAAACAAGTATGAGTTTCGTTGATGGACGAGAATGAAGAAGAGGATACTAGACATATTAAACTAAATGGCATTCACTCTCTTGGAGTACCATTCTTGTCATTGATGATAAATGACTGGTATTCTTCAGATCATACTAAATAGTTGCTCAACATCATGCTGAAGATGTCTCACCACAAAATGTCTCAAAGTAATATATGCTAGTTTATTAGTGGATTAATGTTTTGCAGTGCAAATTAAATACACTTTACCAACTGAATCTTGTAATTTACTTGGTATAAATATTAGTCTGGATGTAAAAGACAGAAAAACAGTTGTCTCTTTCTTCTATTTAAAACTACTGGCATGTTATTTGTAGAGTTACTTGTCATTTAACGAAAAAATGTAGCTGTTCTTCCGCAATTTTAACAAGTATTATCAATTCAAAGTGGATCTTTCTGTTCATGACATTTGCTTAAAAAGTTGAGGCAATTTTTCCTATTGTTTCCAATGTTGATAATAACAAGTTTATTTTCTTATCGAAATGCATAAAATTACTTTAATACGTAATTTCCAAATGCAGCGAGCGGCACGGGAAGCCCCGCTGTAGGATGCTGGTTTGCTGCCACCTATCGACCGGTCGCCGCCCGTGCGCTTCGTGCTTTGCACTTTCACCTTTCGCTGGCGGTCACGTGACCCGGCGTTCTCCGAGGCCTGGTGTACGCTGTGCAAGATGTAGCCTCTTGGTTTGAATCTAATGACATCCTCTCTGTTTCTGTGAACTGCACGGAAAGGATTATAACGGTGTACAGCGTCCAGGTGCTACATTCATGCCAAGTAATATTGACAGGTTATCCCATTTCAATCCTGCCATGGACCCAGCAGGAGTGGAGGATCCAGAACACACCAATGGCAAGGAGGAAGTAGGTTTTGTTTACATCCTGTGTAGTTGAGCAATGAGAGAATCCACTGCAATCCATCTGATTCAGGCATATATTTCACTTATATTCAGATAGCATCTTACAGTTGAAGTGCTTCCTGTTTATTTTTAACCTTTCTTTTCTGTTTTTCTTTAGACATTTTTGCGAGTAAGGTCCAACAGGCAAGCAAGGCTGAATGGTAAGGTTATGTTGTAATGCAACTTTTTAAATACTGATCTGGGGGAAATTTTCTTTTTTGGAAGGTGGAGGGAGGTATTTTAATTAAAGCAACATTCTTTGATTAAAAAACTCACTGTCATCAAGCTGTAAGTTTTCGCTATTTGCTATGATCTTGAATATTCAATTTGACGTTGTAGTAAGCATACTTTATATTGAGTAACTTTTTTACCTTTTATTTTGAATGCGAGGAATTAATGCACGAGGATTTCGACAGTGTTTATTTTCAACATCAACCCTTTTTGGGGTGAATTCATCCTTAGTTATAAGTGATTTCACATTTGATCCCCATGGCATTCTGTTGAGTTTGTCTTTCTCTGACATCTGCTTGAAACAGAAATAAAACTGATGACAGCATTAATGTGTCACGTGAGAACATTGTTTAAAAATAAAATTAAATTCGACCTGGCTTGACACAACTCTTGACCAAGTATCTAGGATTCCTTTCATGGCTGAGCTAATCCAACACCACTAACTATATGAATCTTAATGAAGCATTTGAACATCAAGTACAGAAAAGATACACCTGAAAATCTCAACTTTTAAAAAGTTGATTTGTCATTAAGCTAATCAACCTGGTGTAGGTAATGTATTGAGTTAGGCTGTTATGGCATATTTTTGATCAAACCTCTATCTTAGTATCCTAACGAATTTCTTGTAACTGATCCACCTCAAATCAAACTTGACATATACAACGTTGAATCCTTGGGGTTTGGGTTAACTAGCTATATTTAAATCAGAACACCAGAAATTCTGCAGATGCTGGAAATTCAAAGCAGCACACACAAAAATGCTGGAGGAACTCAGCAGGTCAGGTAGCATCTATGAAATGAATAAACAGTCAACATTTTGGGCTGAGACCCTTTTTTATGGCCTGAACTTGTGCGTGTTACTTTAGATTGAATCTGTACGATTGCCAACACTACCAATTTCTACCCTTACGACACACAAGGTTCTTACTGCACCTGCTTCAGCTCATCTGTTCATGAAACTCTTATCAATACTTCTGATACTTTGGGGTGACTAACTTTTTTTGTGACATGGAAAACGGTCTTGTATAGTGTGGTTAGGGTCTGCACAAAACTATCTTGCGCAGCGCATGGATAAGGTCTGGAGTGACTGCTAGGCCTAATTGTTGAAGTAGATTCCTTTTTAGCACTTGGAGGGAATTTTGGTAAGGGTATGAAACAAAAGGATGTGAGAGCTATAGAAGGTAGAAAAAGATGGTTTAGAATGGATATGGACATAATTGGCTGAATGACAGTTTTCTGTGCTGTAAGCATTATGTGATCTAGTGGATTACCTCATCATAACCTTAAAGGGCTGTGACCTAGAGATGCTCTCCAGAAGCTTGAACATAAAAAGTCTTATTTGACAGTCCAGTGGATTTCTACCCAACTACTGTGATCTGTGTTGTAACACTTTTAATACAAAGTTTTAAGACGAAACCTTGGCTGCCTTCTTGGGTGAAATATTATCCCTTCCATCTAGGCAAATGTTTATCCCCTCAATCTTGATAACTAAAGCTGACTTAGTGGTCATCTTCTCAGTGCATTTTCTAAAAAATTACATGCCTATATCACCTGTGTTGACCACCATCATTCTGTCTTCTATAATTGTGAGGTCATTCAAAATCCTGCTGCTAATGTTCTAGATCGTACTGAATTCTATGAAAGAAAATGGACAGTCAATGTTTCAGATCGAGACCCTTGGTCCTGGCCTGAAGCTAATGGCCTATTTCCCTCCATTGAATCTTCCTGACCCTCAGGGTTTTTCCAGCGCCTTTTGAGTTGCTACATTTTCTAGCATCTTCATACCAAATATTTTTAAGTGGTATGATCCAATGAGATGCCTCGGAACAACTTGGTGGGTGTGTGTATGTGTGTGTTCAGATGACATATATAAGCCAGCAGGGCTGTGCTGTTCCAGAACATAACATCATATGATCTGTTAATTAGATCATTAGTGTTTATGCAGTTACATGGAGTCTTTTTGTTGTAAATATTTGCATTGGGCCCTTAGACTGTGAGTTAACTGTAGTTATCTTCTACCATTAATGGGCAGTTTTTTGTTACGGTTGTCCATGCTTCAGTGAGGCAAAATCACTGCACTCATTACTTCACCAAAATGATCATCGCTGAGAAATGAAAACCTGAGCCTGTGTCCCCAACACAACAAATCTGGGCCCCCTTCATATTCTCTGCATGTAGAATGGCTTGATTTAAAAAAATAGTTTAACCTATCTTCTGGAAGTAGAAAAATACTGAAAAATATTGAATATTCCAGATCATTTCTCAGATGATAGCATTAGTAATAAAACAAACTTGAACATGCTAGATGCTGTAATTGCCTTTAATTGGCTATCTAATTGATACAAGATAAACTAATTAAAATTTTAATCATGGGATTAATTGCAGTTTTTTTGAAACAGGCTAGCAGGTGCATTTCTGGATGTGTAGACATATGGTGAAATATTTGAAATTCTGCTTTATTTCTTTAATTATTATAGTTCTTCACTTTGAAATTCTTTATCTTCATTATTATGAAGCGTTGTGACAAAAATAGCCTGCCTGAGAAATTATTAGTAGGCAGAATTTCATTGAAAAGTGTAAGCTGCTTTATTGGAATCCCATATTCACTTGGCATTAATAATTGTCAAAAGTAGCTGCAATTTATTGTCAATGTTTAACTGTTGAAGTGGAATGGGTCTCAGTAGTGCTGCTCACTGGACTTTTCATTTGTTATTGAGAAATGGAGGTGATGAGCCACATGGAGTGATAGGGCAATATATAATCATCCTGCCAGCTGGAATAACATCAGTGCTTCCACCAGCACAAGTGGTAGCAAAAGGGTAAAATAAGCAGCTGAATGGATGGAATTATCCCAGTGGCTGACTTTTGTTAGTTGTAAACAATATGGTCTGAATTGTACAGAACAGTGTTGTACTGAGTTTTAGTATGTTTTTGAGTGTTCTTTTGTTCCTGCCCATATTAAAGAATTATATACAATTATTTGCATGGCCATTTTGGTAATAGCCTGGGGTTGGCTTTTTGGGAATTCTTGCTGTTCGTCTCTCGTATTTTAATTGACACTTATTTCCATTGTTAACTTATATTCTCCCCAGTCAGCGTTATAAAGTAGTCATGATTTGAATCCTGCAGAATGAATAGAAAAGAAAGTTGAACTCTATATCTAAAGTAATTGCAAAGGTATTCCATATTTTTATTGGTCCTGCCGAAGGGTTTTGGCCCAAAATGTCAACTGCACTTTTTTCCATAGATGCTGCCTGGCCTGCTGAGTTCCTCCAGCATTTTGTGTGTTGCTCAGATTTCCAACATCTGCAGATTTCCCCTTGTTTGCATATTTTTAATTGTCATTTTATCTGTATGTTTCAATAGTTCCACAAATCCCTTTTTGGGCAGCTACTTCATTAAGATCAGGATAACTTTCATTGTTTCATTACTACAGTATGATAGGAACATTCTGTGCTGAATAGACACTACTGAGATCTTAAAAGGAGAGTAGGAAATTAGCAAAGACTTCTGTAGGGTACATTTGGCTTGTTGATGCAGAGAATCAGTATATATTTGTCAGGTCATTTGCATGTTCTTCAGACCATTCAGAGTTTCTAATGCACCCATGTTCCTTCATTACCAAATGCCTGCTAATAAATGGAGGAATATTGTGAAATAGAGATGTTCTTTTCTCTATATGAGAAAGGGGTTGATTATATAAGGAAGGGTTAGATTGATCTTAGAGTAGGTTAAAAGTACAGCACTATATTGTGAGCTGAAGGGTCTGTACTGTCTGTTATGTTCTAACAATAATATCTGAATTATACTTCTAATGGCTTTTCACAGTGCATTTCTACTTGCATGTTGAAATTAAAATTTCACTTGAGTATGGAACTTGAGCTCAGATCTATTTTGATATTATATTTCCTAGGTACTAATTTTGACTTTCATTTCCAACTTGTAGTTTGAAAAATGGTACATATTCTGGATTACATCTATGATAAAGTTGGCTAAGAGTATTATAATCAAGTGCATAAATAAGTTCAAGAAAATAATGCCTGTATGGTTGGTTATTGTTATTTTTTAATAAAACATCAGAATAATTGTACATGCTGTGAATTTAGATTAAAGGAACAACAGATGCTATAGATGAGGTAACACCTGTGGTGAAAAGAATATAATTAATGCAGAAAGTTCAATGAATAATATGTTAACCGTGTCATCCTCCCTTCACTGGTGCCATTTAATTTTGATAGCACTTTTTGTGTTATATTCTCTGTAGGAACAATTGCAGTTTAAAGAAGGGCTGATGAGTTAGAAGTATTATCAATTATAAACTGAAGACATAATTCTAAAGATGTACAAGGACAGGAATCTGAGGATATATGAGCATAGGTTGTTGGAGATAGCAGGGCAGCTTGAGAAAATAGTTAAACAGGCCTAACATCCAGGGTTTTATAAATGGTAATGAATAAAAGAGCAATGAGGTCTTGATGAGCCTTCATAAAATGAGAACTGAGCCAATGGCCTCCTTCTTTGCTGCAAGTATTTCTGTGAAATGAGACCATGGAAGTTGAATTAAAGAATAAAAATGGGATAGAAACACTTAGGAATGTAATTGAAGATGGGTGATAGAGGAAGTGTGAGTGAAGTGCTGGTTATGATGGGTATTTTAGTTCTGCAGTTTTTAATTTTTATTAACTATGAGAGAGTCAGTATAAATGTGATAGAAGGCATAGCCTTCCTAAATTGTACTCAACAGAAGTTCAAAGTAAATTTATTATCAAAGTACATATATGTCATCATATACAATCCTGAGATTCATTTTACTTGTGGGCATGCTCAATAAATCCAATAACCATAATAGAATCAATGGAAAACCACACCAACAGGGCAGACAACCATTGTGCAAAAGACAGCAAACTGTACAAATACAAAAAGAAAGAAAAATAACAATCAACCAAACAAATAATAGTCCTTGAAAGTGAATTCATAGGTTGTGGGAACAATTTAACGATGTTATGTGATGTTATCCCTTCTGGTTCAGTAGCCTGATGGTTGAGGGGCAGTAACTGTTCCTGTACCTGGTGGTGAGAAAGGCTTTACCCATGATGGACTGGGCTGTATCCACTACTTTTTGGAGCATTTTCTGTTCAAAGGCATTGATGTTTCCTTACCAAGCAGAGATGCAGCTAGTCAATATACTCTCCACCACACATCTGTGGAAGTTAATCATAGATATCATTCTGAATCTTTGCAAACTGTTAAAGAAGTCAAGGCGTTGTCATGCTTTCTTCGTAACTGCTCTTGTTTGCTGGGCCCAGGACAGGCCTTCTGAAGTGATGACACAGGAATTTCTGAACCCCTCTACTTCTGATCTCCCAATGAGGACTGGGCTCATGGACCTCTGGTTTCCTCCTCCTGAAGTCAGTAATAAGCTCCTTGGTCTTGCTGACTTTGAATAAGAAGTTGTGGAACCTCAAATTTTCAATCTCTCTCGTACATGCTGATTGCTCACTACTTTTGATTTGACCTATAACAGTTGTGTCATTAGCAAACTTAAATATGCCATTGGAGCTGTGCTTGGCCTCACTGTGATGTGTAAAAGTGAGTATAGCGGGGGCTAAGCACACAGCCTTGTGCTACACCTGTGCTGATGGCGATTGTGGAGATGTTGCCAATCCAAATTGTCTGGGGTCTGCAAGCAAGAAAATCAGGATCCGATTGAACAAGGAGGTATTGAGGCCAAGGTCTTGAAGTTTATTGATTAGTTTTGAGGGAGTGATGGGATTGAGTGCCAAGCTGTAGTCAATAAAGAGCATCCTGATGAATGCATCTTTGCTGTCCAGATCTTCCAAGGTTGAGTGAAGAGCCAATGAGATGGCATCTGCTCTGGATCTGTTGTACTGGTAGGCAAACCGGAGCAGATCCAAATTGATTCTCAGGCAGAAATTGATATGTTTCATCGCCAACCTTTCAATTCATTTCATCACTGTGGATGTAAGTGGTATTGGATGATAGCCATTGAGACAAATTACCACGTGGTTTGGCACTGGTATAATTGAAGCTTGCTTTAAGCAGTTGGGTACCTCAGAATACTGAAGTGAGAGGTTAAAGATCTCAGTGAACACTCTAGCCAGGTAATCATCATAGGTCTTTAGTACTTGGTCAGGTACCCTACCTGGGCTGGATGCTTTCCATAGGTTCACCCTCCTGAAGGATGCTCTCACACTGGCCTTAGAGACTGAAATCACAGGATTATTGGAGGCTGTGGGAGTTGTTGATGATTTTTCCATGTCTTGACAGTCGAAGAGAGCATAGAAGGCATTGAGCTCATCTGGAAGTGAAGCCCTTTTGTCATCCATGTCACTTGATTTCAATTTGTCAGAGATAATAGCATTCAACCTTGCCACACCTGTCAACTATCCTTTATTGATTCAAATTTAGTCCAGAATTGCAACTTTGCCCATGAAATGGCTTTCCAGAGATTGTGCCTGCGTGGATGAGTCCCTGCACACGGTCTAGTCCACCGACTCGAAACAATCCCATAGCCACTTCTCTACCTCCTGCAACTACCTCTTTGTTGTCCTAATATCTGGAGCCTTGATCTTTAGCCTCTGCCTGTATGCAAGACAGCCAAATGACCCAATTTCCCAAAGTGTGGTCTGGGCATGGAATGGTAGGCATTCCTTATGTTAGTATAGCAGTGGTCTAGTGTGTTGGGACCTTTGGTTATATGCTGATTTCTTCTAAGAAGCATGATTGAAATCCCTTACTATGATTTGAAATAAGTCAGGGTGGACTGTTTCTTGTTTGGTGATGGCATCATGTGAATAAGTGTGACGTTATCCACTTTGGGAGTAAGAACAGGAAGGTAGATTAATATCTGAACGGTGTAGAGTCAGGTAAGGGAGAAATACAAAGAGATCTAGGAGTCCTTGTTCATCAGTCACTGAAGGGGAATGAGCAAGTGCAGCAGGCAGTGAAGAAGGCAAATGGAATGTTGGCCTTTATTACAAAGGGAATTGAGTACAAGAGCAAGGAAATCCTTTTGCAGGACCCTGGTGAGACCACACCTGGAGTATTGTGTACAGTTTTGGTCTCCAGGGTTAAGGAAGGACATCCTGGCTATAGAGGAAGTGCAGTGTAGATTCACAAGGTTAATTCCTGGGATGTCCGGACTGTCTTACACAGAGAGGTTAGAGAGACTGGGCTTGTACACGCTGGAATTAAGGAGATTGAGAGGGGATCTGATTGCAACACATAAGATTATTAAGGGATTGGACAAGCTAGAGGCAGGAAATATGTTCCAGATACTGGGAGAGTCCAGTACCAGAGGGCATGGTTTGAGAATAAGGGGTAGGTCATTTAGGACAGAGTTAAGGAAAAACTTCTTCTCCCAGAGAGTTGTGGGGGTCTGGAATGCACTGCCTCGGAAGGCAGTGGAGGCCAATTCTCTGGATGCTTTCAAGAAGGTGCTAGATAGGTATCTTATGGATAGGGGAATCAAGGGATATGGGGACAAGGCAGGAACCGGGTTTTGATAGTAGATGATCAGCCATGATCTCAGAATGGCGGTGCAGGCTCGAAGGGCCGAATGGTCTACTTCTGCACCTATTGTCTATTGTCTATCATCTGGCGCAGTATTTCAAGTGCCTGATTACAGTCAGCTGTTTCTGGTGTGTAAACTGTGGTCAGGATCACAGAGGAGACATACCTTGATAAATGGAATAGTCAGCATTTGATAATTAGGTGTTCAAGGTTGGGGGGGGGGGGGTGAAACAAGTGTATGAGAAAATTGCTACATTGGAGCACCACAGAGTTTATCATGAAACACACACCTCCACCTTTTGTCTTTTCTGAATCAGCAGTTCGGTCTGTCCTCTGTATAGAGAGCTTCGGGTATGATCGCCGTATCTGGCATACTGTGAATAAGCCTGGTAAACTTGGTAAAACACAGAACTCAGTAATTTGCCATTTCCCCTTAATACAGCAATTTTGCCCTCAGGTCTTCAATTTTGTTCTCTAGTGACTGCACATTTGCTAACAAGATGCTGGGTAGAGGGGGCCTCATTCCTCTGCTTTTCAACCTGGCTTAGAGTCCCTCCCCACCTACCCCACTCCCTCCACCTCACTTCTGGCTATGGCGATGCACCTTTGTTAAGTCTGCTGAGTCCTTTACAAGATCATGAAATCTGTAGTTCATAGGGTCGATTTAAAAGTATGTTGCTTAAAGGGTAATTACATGCTGCAGATTGCAGTGAGAGTAATTCAAAAGAGGTATATTTAGAAGTATTGTATGTAGCCTGAAGAAGTCACAGTGTTCACCGACACCATACTTGGTTTGTAGTTAAACCAACAATTGGGTTGGGTTATTGGGAATTGATTTGGTTTTATCAAATATAAAATGGCAGAACTACTTGACAGGTCAAACAACATCTTGTAGAGAGAATAGAGTTAGTGTAATCAACCTGAAACACTGACTTTTTTTTCCCCTTTCTACACATGTTGTGTGACCCACCATTTATTCCAGCATTTCCTGTTTCCAGAATGTGTCGATTTTATTTTTCTTTAGGGAATGAAACTGAGCAGTTGAAAGAAGCATCAGTGGAAGATTGTTTTTATTGTTGTGATCATAATTCAGTTAGGTTTAACATAGTTATAGAAAAGGAGGAAGGTAAAATAGGGTTAAAGGTTCAATATTGGGATAAGGTCAACTTAATTGGGCTGAGAAATGATTTACTAAAAGCACACCAGAAATAGCTACTTGAAGCTAAATCAGTCTAGGAGCTATCACAGGCATTTTAGAAGGATATTTTAGGGCTCCAAGTAAATGTATTCCTGCACAGAAGTGCATGTGATGCCAAACCTGGAGTCCCTGGATGACCAGGTGAATAGAGGATAAGGTCAGGCAAGAAAGGGATGTTTATATGAGACACTAAGAAATGAATACCACAGAAAACCTGGAAGCATATAGAGAGTTTTGAAGTGAAATTTGAACCGAAAATTAAGAAAGCAGAGGCCATATAATAGCAACACACAGGATTTATTATAAATCAGGAAATTTATGGTATATGTTAAAAAGGTTATATAATAATTATGAAAGACACATAGACTGGACCAACCAAATATGTAATAATAGCTCAGAAGACAAATTCATAGACTATATGCCTTTCTTAATTAGCATTTTGAGGAACATACATTTTACTGTAGATAAAGTATTTTGCATTAAGATGGATTAAAATATTCCAATAAAAGGGCTTTTAGAGAAAAATATTAAACTTGAGTTTGTCACATGTATAAGATAATTATATATGTGCATAGGTACAATGATAAACTTACTTGCAACAGCATTACAGGCATACAGCATCATATAAGCAGTAATCACATGAAAAACATAAAACATTTTTAACAGGAAAGAACACAATTAGAACTAAAACAAGTAAAAAAAGTAGTTCCCCCTCGTACTTTCAAATCTCTTACTATCTTTCCTTTCAGTTAGTCCTGACGAAGGGTCTCGGCCCGAAATGTCAACAGTGCTTCTCTTTATAGATGCTGCCTGGCCTGCTGTGTTCCACCAGCATTTTGTGTGTGTTGCAAAAAGTAGGTCAAGTGATCATAAACTGTAGTGATTAGGGTTGTGGCAGTTAGTTCATGAATCATATGATTGAAGGGAAGCAGCTGTTCCTGATGAACCTGTTGGTGTGAAACTTTGGTATCTTCTGCCCGACGGTAGCTGTGAGAAGATGGCATGACCCAGATGGTGGGATCTCATAAAAGCAGCCAATGGTGGGAAGCAATGTGCTCATGTATTGGGCAGAGTCCTCTACTCGATACAATTTTTTATGTTCTTGCACTTTTGAATTGCTGAACCCAGGACCTGATTTACTGTATTGCAAGTTTTGAACAAGCTGACTGTGGAGATGATGGATGTACTAATTGTTATCTTTAACATTCCATAGATTTTAGAATATAACAAATTGGAAGGGAATAAATGTGTAACCCCATTTTAAAAAAAAGGTTGAAGAGAGAAAATGATGAACTATAGACTGGTAAGCAGGTGATGGGAGTAAAAAACAAATGCTAGAATCTATTAATAAGAAAGTTTACACCACACTTGGGGAGGAGGGAGTGGGAGGAGCAGTGAATGGATTGTGTGGGTTAGCCTTGGATCAGAATCAGAAGCAAGCTTAATGTCACCAGTATTTGTCGTTAAATGTATTAACTTAGTGGCAGCAGTACAACACATAAGAATAAAAAAAATAAGTAAATCAATTACTTTATGTGTGTGTATATATGTTAAAATAGTTAAATTAAATACAGTGCAAAAGTGAGGTAGTATTCTTGGGTTCAAAGCCCATTTAGGAATTGGATAGCAGAGGGGAAGAAGCTATTCCTGAATCGCTGAGTGGGGTGGGGGTTGTGTGGTGAAGTCCTTAATAATGGACGCCGCCTTTCTGAGGCACCACTCCTTGAAGGTGTCTTGGATACTACGGAGGCTAGTACCCAAGATGGAGCTGACTAATTTTACAACTTTTTTTTATGAAAGAGAAATTAAGTCTGCCATATTTGTTAAGATATAACATACTGCTACACGCAAAGGGCTAGTTAACAGGCAGAGAATAAGAATAAATAGATGGCTTTCAAGTTGGCAGGTTGTAACTAGTGGGAAACTGCAGTGATCAGTGCCTGAGCACTAGTTATTCACAATTTATATCAATGATTTGGATTAGGAGACTATATGTAATCTAGGTTTGCTGATGATTTTATGCTGGGAGGTATTGTTGTTTATGCTTTGGATTTAGCAAGAGATTAAGGGATATGGATAGACTATAACTTACAAAAATGCAGGAACCCATTAGCCCAATTTCCTTATTTCCCTGCATCTCTCAGTCCTCGTATAGGAGCAGCCAGGGGCTCTCATCTGTTAAATGGAGAGAATATGCTTACTTTACTCAGACAGCAATCTGGATTGAGCCTGGTTTCCTAAAACTTTGAGGCTTAGAAATTGAGTCTTAGAACGTAAGATTGGGAGGTTTTCCTAGAACTGCTTATAATGCTAATTAGGCCATGGCTGAGTCAATCCAGCACATTGTAGGAGAGATGAGATGGCACTTAAGAGGATATAGAGAAGATTTATGAGAATGTTGTCATGACTGAAAATTGTAACTATGAGGAAAGGATGGGTAAAATTGAGCTATTTTCCATGGAACACACAAATGGCCTTCTGTATCATCAATTCTCAATGGTTCTTTCTATGATTCCAGTTTGTTTACCTGCAATCATTTGAGTATTCTGCCAGGAAGTTGGGGATTTTTGATATTATTTGACATTATCTAGTATAAATTGAGATGGATTTACAGCAAATTCATTTGATTAACTCTTGAAGTGAAATTAGAGTGCCTTTGCACCACTTTATTTTTTATAGTGTAATCAGTGTTTGTAGTGTGTGAGAGAGAGAGATTGAGACTCTCCTTCTACAGGTGCTGACTGACATGTATTTAAATTTCCCCTGAATTCAAGTTAAGTTTCATTTTAAAATTATCCTATAAAATTCTGGGGCTGTTAATGTGAAGTGCATTTTCTTTTTATTTTTTCACCCTACTTGCTGTGATCCCTTAAAGTTTATGCCAAATGGAAAGCCACTTGGAGGTGGTCAGCAAGGGGTGTGATATATGTTGTACAAATAGTAGTTTGATGTTGGTGTTTTGATGATTTCCATTCAATACATAAAATTTCTTGCTTCATTATTATGTTTAAGTATAGGACATGATTTCTTAGGTCTTCACTACAGCTAGATTTTCTTCCCTTCTATTGTGAGAAGTAGTTACAGAATAGGATAACTGCAGCATTCCACTTGAATCTCTGCAGAGTATGGAGCAGCTTTTGCCTGCCTTCAGTAAGGAATGAACTGTATTTAAATACTGGCAGATAAGTGCAAGTTACAGTTGCATTTAAGAAGTGTTAGGGAATTAGTATCTCCCTTTAGTACCTGCCAACATTTAACAGGATTTCCATTCTAACATTCTTCAAGTCACCATCGACCAAAAACAGTCATAGAGAGATAAGTGTGGAAACAGGCTCTTATTTCTGTTATATTGTCCACTGAGTTTACATTAATCTTACAATAATTTGATTTTTTATTCTCTCTGCATTCTCAGTAACTCGGTCCAGATTTAACCATTCACCAAGGCACAAGAGCAATTTACACAGGCCAATTAACCTACCAAACCTCACCTCTTTAACATGTGGGAGGAAGCCATAGCCCTAGAAGATACCTACTTGGTTACAGACAGTATCCAAACACTATACATATAACTTTTGAGTTTAGGATTGAACACAGCTCTCCGGAACTATGAAACATCGGCTCTACTAGCTGCACCAACAGGACGTGTCAGCTAAATGCCAAGTCTGCAGTAGACATTCATAGGAATTCTGGCAACTGATTCATCTCTCGGCTCTCCAAAGTCTTTCCACAGTCTACAAGGCACAAGTCAACTCAATGATAGAATGTCCTCCATGTGCTTACTGTGTGTAGCTTCAGTTGCTTCCAGGCCTAGGGCTTTGCAGAATATCTGTTCAGTCTGTGTTCATCCCACTTTCATTCTGTCATTACTCCAACAATGCCTAATGCATACAGCACATCATTTTCTAATGGGCACGTTATAGTTCTCAGGACTCGCTGTTGTATTTCACAAAATCACCCTTTTATGTTTCTGTTTCTAACCATTTTTAAAGTAATTGTTACTTTTAACAATTTTGTTTTGCAGCATATAACAAACGTTCTCTCTATTCCTTGCATTTTAAAATGCTTGATTTTTCAGCTTTCTAGTTCTGATGAAGAGGTCTCCCCGTGGAATCAGCTGTACCTGCTGAGAGCCTCCAGCTTTTTCAATTTTGGCTTGGGTTCCCAACATCTGCTTTGGTGAAGATGATTGCAGGTTTGCCGTTTTTGCTGCAATTATCTTGGCCAAAGCGGTCTGCTTGATTGGCATTCAATCACATTCCAAGCATTCCCACTATCTACTAAATACAATGCACACAACTCAGATCAGGACAGTAGGCACAAAGGAGTGTCATCACCAGCAATCTTCTTCCCAAGTGTTGAATTAAATATATAATACAATCCCTTCCTCATTATGGGATCAAAATCCTGGAGTTCCCGAATTGGAAACATGACTGCAGTTAGAAATTGGCATTAAATATTGGCATTGCCACTAATACATATTTCCATGCATGAATTAAAGCATTGCTGGTACCATAAATTAATGGTAATTGTAGCTGATTGATCATTCTGATGTTAATGCACTGTTAGCAGTTTTTGAATTTTAAATCTCACACACACATACACAAATACACAAAAAGTGATATTAGTAAGTTATTCTATTAGCTTACATGTTTACAATGTACAAAAATTATATATTTTTTGTAAATTTGGCTGGCTATATAAATTCATCACCATCTTCTGTTTGTTTCTTGATGGGATGCAAAATATGATCTTAACCTCAGCTTCCTGTGTTGTGGAATTAATCCACAGGGCAAATGGGAAATTGTTCAAGCCATGTTGCCTCCATTCCAGTACAAAGGTCACCCCCAATTTCACGAGGTGCACTACATGGATGCTGTTTTCTATTCATACATCCAAAAGGTACTTTAGAAGTATAGAAGATAATGGCTCTTACTCTTAACATCTGCAAATCAAAACAAAAGTACGCCACTCAGAATATGGCCCTACTAAATATGGCAGCCTCCTTTATCAAGAAGCCATGTCTCAATGAAAGCCTTTATGGAAGATAAGGCTGTCAGCATTTTAATGTAAAAGCATGGCTTTGGCCCTGAAGAAAAACCTCTTTGAAGATTACTTCAGAGGGACCTTCTGAGACATGAGCTGCCTACAGAAGGCTACGCAAAGCATCGGGAGAAATAGCACCAATGCTGTCCATGATGAATCCTCCAAATCCAATGGCAGAATGACCAAATAATGGCATGAATCTCTGCCAGCCTTCTCAGCACTGTCTAATGAAACATGGTTGGCCTCAATGGTCTGTATCCATTGTTTGCATATCTGATCTCAGATTATAGAAATACTCTAAGCACTTGCATGTAATGAAATTAAGTATCATGAACAGAGGAAAGGATTTGTGTACTTTTCCAAAGCCTGCCTGTAAAAGCGGTATCCGCAATGACAGGTGGGAATTCTAAGCCTATGACTACACAAAATGGCATAGGAAAATTTGGAATGGCATTGAAAATCTTGAATCCATGTCTTGGAGTATACTGAAAGCCATAATAAGCTGTGGAAAGAACGCACCATCTTGATAGTGAGAGATTTTCATCATACTGAAATCTATCCGGTTGTGTCAGTATTCTGATTCCAAACTGGTCTCTTCAGCCTGGAAGCTCAGCAGGTTGAGTGGTAGCAAGTCATCTTCGATCCCAAGAGGAAGAAGACAAAAATGGAAGCCACAGTGTCAGCTATCGTAATTTGTCTTTCGAGACTGAAGTTTAGACATCCAATTTTTGAAGATTCCTTGTGGAACACAGCAGGCCAGGCAGCATCTATAGGGCCTTTTTTTGGGCCGAAACCTTCGTCAGTGTGTGTTTGAATTTCCAGCATCTGCAGATTTCCTCGTGTTTGCTCTTTGAAGATTCCTTTTCTTCATAGCAATTATTGTTTCTTGAACTTTATATACTAACATCAGTTCAATTTTGTAAATTCAAAGCTGTACAATTGTTGTTACTGAATTGTGAGCAATATGGACTATTTTGAGGTCTTTTGTCTGGCAGTTATAGGAGTAGTGTTGGCAAACTTGGAGAGGGTTTTAACACTCTATTGCTGCTGACATTTGGCATTTTTTGTGAAATAGCAAATTTACACACTTATAGTCATTAAGTTTTGAGAGTCTTACGGACAAAAACCTGCAGACGTCTTTCCTTTTTCTATTTTTGTCCCTTCAGAGTTGGGTTGAAAAGACGGAAGGCCTATTGAATCTTTTCCTACATCCTGTAACTGAAGAAGTACTTTTGAAGTGTTTTCAGTGTTGTACTGTAGTACAGTAAAAATAGATTGTTTTAAAGCACAAATGTAAAGATACAGAGCAAATTGATATCATGGTGATTGCAATTGATGTAATGCTTGGATGTGAGAATCCTAATACAGAACCATAGATGACTTTGACTTTTTTTTTCCATGGTGTTAAGACAGAGTGCATTACCAATTTGGTTTGATTCTTTGGTTTGTTTGTGCCCTCCATTATATTGTAGTGGAAATGTCCTTGGCCCAAGCCTAGTGGTTCTTCAGAGGAGAAAATGACTTTTTGTTAGTTCATGCCATAGAATTTTTGTAACTGATCTACATTGTGAAGATGGAATTCAGACATCTGAGTATCTAGTCACTATCTTGACTGTGTACAATGTGTGAATGATAAATCTTCAGTGCCTTTCAGCATTTTATAGCCACTTTTCCTAATTTGACTCACCCCAATTACATCTTGTGACTCAAGGGCTACAAGGTTGATGAGGGCAATCTTCTTACCATCTACAATATGTCAATTGACAAGCTTCTGTCTGCATCTTGTCATTCCTTTGGGTTCACATCAATAACAGATTTCCTAATTAACCACAAAGGGTACGTCAGTTTGCTTGTCTAGATATCCCTTGGGATCAGTGGATACTCTAAATGTTTAGCAAACATAAAACTGTGTTGTTGTTTCTCTAGATAACACTGGGGAGGGTCAGTGGGGTAGTAAGGTTGTTGGCAGGTGGGGAATGACATGGAACTGGTGGGGCTGGCATAGAGCTGAGAGTAAAGCAATCTGAACTCTCAGTTGTATTGTAGACTATTTGAAAGAACTAATGTGCAGCAGGTACTTGCCATTTTGTCAGTACATTTATAACTTGTTGCTTTCTATACTTGTATTAGCATAAGCAATGCAGAGATGTTGGTTATATTAAATAGCAGTATCCCTAAGCATGGTACTTCCTTGGTCTATGAAATAGTAGCTCTTCAATGGGTACTCTTGCTGTATTGGAGATTGAGTTATAGTTTCACTTGGAATTGATCTGTTTCAGTGTGGGAGTGAGAATTTAGATTTCTTTTCAGATATTAAAAAAGAATCCTGTTTGTTAGTGTACCTTTGTGTTTACTTCTGCCTATTGGTTTTTGTTTAAAGTTCTTTGTTCTAGGAGTGATCACTGATGAAAATATAAGTGAATTGTTTTTGAAGAGTTTGTAAGACAAACACAGCCACTAGAAAATGACAAAAACAATGTGTTTCAGCTCTATATGTTAGTCATAGTGTAAGCTCAAATTCTGATCAGTAGTATGGTTGATGATATCTGTATAATTTATAACAAGCTCTTGGTTTGTTTGTTCTTATAGTTAGTGAACATGTCCCTATTTTGAATTACCCCCATTTCCCTTCTTGGGGATGCTGGGAACTGTTAGCCTATTATTTTAGGACCCCTCCCTTTCCCAAGAACAAATTTAACAATATCCTTTTGGTGCTCTCAGTGGCAAAATAATACCCATCTGAAGGGTTTGTAGTTTTTTGTTCAAACTGAAAATAAAGCACACAGTATTGATATAAGAGCAAAAACTAAGAAATGTAGGGATGTAATTGGCAGAATAGGTTTTTGATATGAACATTTCAGAGTTGAATCTCTTTACAACAGTCCCACCTTTCCACATTACCAGAGAGCAATATATGGAGGGTCTTTGATTAGGCAGTTTATTTGAGAGATAAATAAACTCTCAAATAAATGAACTCTCACAAAGATGTTGCCATTGATCATGCATATATCCATAAACCCATAAGCTTCAGACTGCAGGGAAGAGATGTGATTACCCAGCCATATACACAAGTTTTTGGATAGTTTTCTTTGTTTTAGTTAATATTTATCTGCAAACCAACATTCCTTTAAAAAACTATCGAATTATGTATTTCATTACATTTGGTTGGACCACAGGGTTGTGAAAATAAATCACCACATCTTCCAACATCATGACAATGACAGCACTGTAGAAGCACAAGAGACAAAAACTACCAATGGTGTTTATGCAAAATTTTCTATATCCATCACTAGGAAAAACAATTGGATGTCAATGTTCTCACCGAGGCTCCACTTCACTGGAGAGTGTTGGGAATCGGGTGCAGCATTGCAGTAAAAAAATGGCTGAGAAGAGTGTTGGAATAATGATACAACAGTATACACTGAGACTGGGCCCTTTGTGTATCCACTGGTTGAGATTACATTTTTCATGCTTCCAGGTAGCCACATGCCCAAAATGTTACTTTTCCACTGTACATGAGATGATCCTCATTTACTAATGGCACTGGAGAAAGCCAAACATCCCACTGGTTTGTAATGCTTGAAGATGAGCTCCAGACATCATAGGACCTACCAACCCCCCCTTTTGTTTTAAAGACTATGGATAGATCCTTGTACAATATAGCACCTTAAATGTAAATCTAAGTATATTTTAAATGTGGTAAGTGTTTATGTTGGAGTTTTTTTTTAATTCCTGAATCTGAAGTGTATATAATATATCTAAAGTAGGCAGGACTGTAAGTATGCTGCAGTCTGAGAGTTGATGTGATGCTTATGAGATGATCTTCCCTCTCTGTAGTCCATGTGTTACACGTGTCCCCGGAACTGAAATTTCTTTTTATGTTTTTATAACTAAACACACTAAGTAGTTGAGCTTATTAAAACTTCTTTTTTCTTTGAATGCTCAGTAGCTAATTGCATCCATGGAGAGCTGCTTGCAAATAAATCTCTGACAAATGTGGCCACCTGCCTGGATGACTCCTCTGCACCCTACTAACAGTAGTTGTTTCTCCAAACATGTGGTGTTAACTTCACTCAGTTGTTCCAAGGAGATCAACAGATGAGATTTCTTATCCTCCATCTGAAGGCAAAGTGACTTTGTCATTCTGTATATTTTGCATATTAAAAGGCTATTTTCTGTGTTCAGTCAGGTGTGTCAATATGGAATCTCTGTTGTGGCTATTAACTTGACCCTAATCAGAATTTATCCAATTAAATGCAACAGTATCTTTCACATGGGATTGCTGAGCATTGTCTCAAAAGCTTGAAGTGCTTACATACATGTTGTTTAAAAATTGATGAGCTGCTTCATTTTGGTGGTATATATTAGTTTTTATCCTCTTGAAATCACTTTGAACATGCATTGTTCCTAGAGCAGATACTGACCTTTTGGTTTAAGATGATGAAACCCCAGAATAAATATATTACCATTTCAGTTTAATTTTGATGTTTTAAAATTCATTTATCATTTAGAAAAAGTAAAGTTCATTCCATGTGATTTTTTTCTAGTAAAACTTAATATGCTTTGTAATGTGTTTAGCTGAAAGCCCAATGCCCATGTAGTGCAAACTTTTTCAGTAAGGCCTACATGGTTTCTTGAATGGAATAAAGTTAACTATGACAGTCCCATAATAAAAATATAAACGTGGCATAACTGGACTTGACTCTGATCTCTGTCCATTTGGGTAAGCAAGGCTGACTCGAGATGACTACACATTGTGAACAATATTTAAATAATGATCTTAATTTAATAACATTTCACCAACATCTTTAAAGCCCAATATCATTGTGAAATTCATCCACCCACCATCAAGTTTGCATTTTACAGGGTTGATGTTCACAACACCCTTCTTTATTTGAAGCTGTGAAGTCTTATATTCAGGTCATAAAATCCTGGATGAGTTTGAAAATATCTTTTATATTATCTCTCTGTACATCTTAGACATAACAGACTGCAGAAGATATTGGAAAAACTACAGGGAATATATCCAATTATATTTATTGTTCTTCCTCTTCATACCATAAATTCATTAGTTGCAATTTACACCCTGATGTCAATTTTTAACTTTCTTGACTTGGGCTGAAGTTTTGCTGAAGAATTCTTCCCTCCAAAATAGCCCCATATTTGTGAAATTTTAGTGAACAAGTAAGAAAGGAGTGTCTGCAGATCACCAATTCCAATCAACAAGAATATGATTACTGTCTGCTGACAGTGTCGACTCCTGAAATATTCCATTTGACTCCTGGATGTCTGAGAGTATAGGTCAAGATTTTATTTTTGCAGAATTAGTAGTTACCAGAGTGAAGTTAAATCATAATTGTCTTTTTAGTTTGAGCCATGCTGCCCAGCAATGCCCTGATTTAATCTGAGCCTAACTATGGGAGAACTTACAATGTGTAGCGGTGTGCTACACGCAGCGCTAAAATTACGACACGGAGTCGGTAACTGCAGTCGAAGGAAAAAACTTTATTCCAAAACTTCAGCCTCACTTTTAAGCCTCTGTCAACCGGCCCCCCATGGCGCAGAGGCTCCAAAGCTCTGTGCTTGCAAAACCCCGTAGGCTATCTCATTGTGAGTCGGTTCGGATACGCCAGGAAAAGGGTCGCCACATAACCCCCCCCCCCAGAACCGGTGATACACCCCCCAATGTCCAAAGTCAGGGCCAGAACCTGCTTGGGAGGTCGGCCTCTGCGCCGAGGCGCCGGAAACTCGGCCGGTTGTGCCAGGTCCACATGGGCCGGTTTGAGGCGGTCCACCGTGAAAACCTCCTCTTTCCCCCCAACGTCCAGCACGAACGTGGACCCGTTGTTCCGGAGCACCATAAACGGCCCCTCGTATGGCCGCTGCAGCGGCGGCCGATGCCCGCCCCTTCGTACAAACACAAACTTACAGTTCTGTAGGTCTTTGGGTACGCAGGTCGGGTGCCGCCCGTGCTGTGAAGTGGGTATGGGGGCCAGGTTACCGAGCTTCTCGCGTAGTCTGCCCAGGACTGCTGCGGGTTCTTCCTCGTGCCCCCTTGGGGCTGGTAGGAACTCCCCGGGGACGACCAGGGGTGCGCCGTATACCAACTCGGCCGACGAGGCGTGCAGGTCGTCCTTGGGCGCTGTGCGAATGCCGAGTAGGACCCAGGGAAGCTCGTCCGCCCAGTTGGCTCCTCGCAGGCGGGCCATGAGGGCCGACTTCAGGTGACGGTGGAAACGCTCCACTAGCCCGTTCGACTGTGGGTGGTAGGCAGTTGTGTGGTGCAGCTGAGTCCCCAAAAGGCTGGCCATAGCTGACCACAGGCTGGAGGTGAACTGGGCGCCTCTGTCGGAGGTAATGTGGGCTGGTACACCAAAGCGAGATATCCAGGTGGCGATCAGGGCTCGGGCGCAAGATTCGGAGGT
Organism: Hypanus sabinus; assembly: GCF_030144855.1. Taxonomy (NCBI): domain Eukaryota; kingdom Metazoa; phylum Chordata; class Chondrichthyes; order Myliobatiformes; family Dasyatidae; genus Hypanus; species Hypanus sabinus. The sequence continues at coordinate 37,484,681 of NC_082716.1, read as the reverse complement.
GGTGTCGGTGAGCGGGACAGCCTCTGGCCATCTTGTGAACCGGTCCACGATAGTCAGGAGGTGCTGCGCTCTGCGCGACACTGGCAGGGGGCCCACGATATCCACATGAATGTGGTCGAAACGCCGGTGGGCGGGATGGAACTGCTGCGGTGGGGCTTTGGTGTGCCGCTGCACCTTGGCCGTCTGGCAGTGCATGCACGTTTTGGCCCATTCACTGACCTGTTTGCGGAGTCCGTGCCAAACGAACCTGCTGGAAACCATCCGGACAGTTGTCCGGATGGAGGGATGCGCCAAGTTATGAATGGAGTCGAAAACGTGGCGCCGCCATGCTGTCGGGACGACTGGACGGGGCTGGCCGGTGGCGACGTCACAGAGTAGGGTCCTCTCACCTGGGCGCACGGGGAGGTCTTGGAGCTGCAAACCGGAGACTGCGGTTCTGTAACTCGGAATCTCCTCATCCGCCTGCTGCGCCTCTGCCAGCGCCTCGAAGTCTACCCCTTGGGAAAGGGCATGAACGGTAGGGCGAGAGAGCGCATCCGCCACGACATTGTCCTTACCCGAGACGTGCCGGACATCCATTGTGTATTCAGAGATGTAGGACAGCTGGCGTTGCTGGCGGGACGACCAGGGGTCGGACGCTTTCGTAAACGCAAAGGTAAGCGGTTTGTGGTCCGTGAACATGGTGAAGGGCCGACCTTCTAGGAAGTACCTGAAATGCCGGATTGCCAGGTAGAGCGCCAACAGTTCCTGGTCGAAAGCACTGTACTTAAGCTCGGGTGGCCGCAGGTGTTTGCTGAAAAACGCCAGGGGTTGCCAGCGACCTGCGATGAGCTGCTCCAGCACCCCACCGACTGCCGTGTTTGATGCGTCCACTGTGAGGGCGGTAGGGGTGTCCATTCTGGGATGTACTAGCATTGCGGCGTCCGCCAAAGCTTCCTTCGTTTGAACGAAAGCGGCGGCGGACTCCTCGTCCCAGGTAATGTCCTTGCTCGGACCCGACATCAGGGCGAACAGGGGGCGCATGATCTGGGCAGCTGAAGGGAGGAAGCGGCGGTAGAAATTGACCATACCTACGAATTCCTGAAGGCCTTTGATCGTGGTGGGTCGGGGGAAGTGGCGGACCGCATCTACCTTAGCGGGCAGAGGGGTTGCCCCGTCTTTACTAATCCTGTGGCCCAGGAAGTCAATGGTATCGAGTCCGAACTGGCATTTGGCGGGGTTGATTGTAAGACCGTACTCACTCAGTCGGGCGCAGAGTTGACGGAGGTGGGACAGATGCTCCTGACGACTGCCTCTGGCTATGAGGATGTCATCCAAATAGATGAACGCGAAGTCCAGGTCCCGTCCCACCGCATCCATTAACCGCTGGAACGTCTGTGCGGCATTCTTCAGACCGAACGGCATGTGGAGGAACTCGAAAAGGCCGAAAGGGGTGATGAGAGCCGTTTTGGGGACGTCGTCAGGATGCATCGGGATTTGATGGTATCCCCGGACGAGATCTACCTTGGAGAAGATCCGTGCGCCGTGCAGGTTTGCTGCAAAGTCCTGAATGTGCGGCACAGGGTAGCGGTCTGGTGTGGTAGCCTCGTTCAGCCTGCGGTAGTCGCCGCACGGTCTCCAGCCCCCCGTCGCTTTGGGCACCATGTGCAGGGGGGAGGCCCATGGGCTGTCGGACCGCCGGATGATCCCCAATTCCTCCATCCTCTGGAACTCCTCCTTCGCCAGTCGGAGCTTGTCCGGGGGAAGCCGCCGAGCGCGGGCGTGGAGGGGTGGTCCCTGGGTCGGGATGTGGTGCTGTACGCCGTGCCTGGGCATGGCCGCTGTGAACTGCGGTGCCAGAACTGATGGGAACTCTGCCAGGACCCTGGTGAAGTCGTTGTCGGACAGCGTGATGGAGCCGAGGTGAGGGGCTGGCAACTGGGCTGCACCCAGGGAGAACGTCTGAAAGGTCTCGGCGTGTACCAGTCTCTTCCTGGGCAGGTCGACCAGTAGGCTGTGAGCCCGCAAAAAATCCACACCCAGAAGCGGTTGGGCTACGGCGGCCAGTGTAAAGTCCCACGTGAACTGGCTGGAGCCGAACTGTAGCTGCACCTGACGGGTGCCATAGGTCCTTACGGTGCTGCCGTTCACGGCCCTCAGGGGGGGACCCGGTGCCCTGCTGCGGGTGTCGTAACTCGTCGGAGGTAAAACGCTGATCTCAGCCCCAGTATCGACCAAAAACCGGCGTCCCGACCTTCTATCCCACACATACAGGAGGCTATCCCGATGGCCAGCCGCCGTAGTCATCAGCGGCGGCCAGCCCTGGCGTTTCCCGGGAACTTGCAGGGCGGGCGACAACGGCGGGCTTCTGCGCCCCACCGCTGGTGGTAGAAGCACCAGTGTTCATTGGGCTGGGGGTTGGCGGGCTCTGCGGCCGGGCCTGGACTGGTTTGCTGCTGGGAGCGTGGCTGGGAGATCTGTGCGTTGGACACCCCGCTCACCTTTTTGGCGTTCCACAGCAAGTCCGCCCGGGCTGCCACCTTCCGGGGGTCACTGAAATCCGCGTCGGACAGCAGCAGGCGTATGTCCTCGGGCAGCTGCTCCAGGAATGCCTGCTCAAACATGAGGCATGTGTGTCCGTCGGCCAGAGACAACATCTCATTCATTAAAGCCGATGGAGGTCTGTCGCCCAATCCGTTCAGGTGCAGTAAACGGGCAGCCCGCTCACGCCGTGAGAGTCCGAAAGTCCTGAGGAGCAGAGCTTTGAACTCCGTGTACTTGCCGTCTGCCGGTGGCGACTATACGAACTCCGCGACCTGGGCCGCTGTGTCCTGGTCGAGGGAGCTCACCACGTAGTAGTAGCGGGTGTCTTCTGAGGTGATCTGGCGAAGGTGGAATTGGGCTTCGGCTTGCTGGAACCAGAGGTCCGGGCGCTGTGTCCAGAAACCCGGCAGTTTCAACGAAACCGCATGAACAGAGGCGGCGTCGGTCATTTCTGGTCCAAAAATCGTTTGGACCTTCGGGGTCACCAATTGAGGCGGTGTGCTACACGCAGCGCTAAAATTACGACACGGAGTCGGTAACTGCAGTCGAAGGAAAAAACTTTATTCCAAAACTTCAGCCTCACTTTTAAGCCTCTGTCAACCGGCCCCCCATGGCACAGAGGCTCCAAAGCTCTGTGCTTGCAAACCCCCGTAGGCTATCTCATTGTGAGTCGGTTCGGATACGCCAAGAAAAGGGTCCCCACAAATTTACAATGACCAATTAACCCATCAACCAGTACATGTTTGGACCCAGAAGAAACCCATGTTTTAAAGTGAGCACTGGAACATCCTGTAAAGCCTATGGCCCATCTGTTTTGTAGTGAGTGGTTAAGTAACATGCTTTATTCTGTTAGGCTGAAATATCAGCTATTATGGAAAGTCTCTAAACTGTACTGTGGAAGGTTTCAGCCTATTTTCTGGCACTTCGGTGATTTGCAATAGTGCTTCTTTTCTAGCTTCCTTTGTACTTTGTAGTACAATATATTTGAAGAATCATAAAAGCAGAATCATCCAGTCCATCACAGCTGTCTCAGTCTTTGTAGAAAAATCCAAAACATTTCTATTCTCTCACTTTTTTTTCTGTAGTCCATCTTGTTTTCCTCAAGTACTAACCAGGTCCCTTACAAAACTCCTGATTTTGACTTTTGTTTCCACCACCTAGACACACATTGAATTGCAAATCATAACTTTGAAGTTACTTTAGTCAGAGGGTGGTAAATCTGTGGAATTTGTTGCCACGAGCAACTGTGGAGGCCAAGTCATTGGGTGTATTTAAGGCAGAGATTTGATAGGTTTTTGATTAGTCAGAGCATCAAAAGGTATGGGGAGAAGGCAGGGGAGTGGGGAGGACTGGAAGAATTGGATCAGCCCATGATTGAATGGCAAAGCAGACTCGATGGGCCAAATGACCTACTTCTGCTCCTATATCTTATGGTCTTATAATTACCCTGTTCATGAAAACAATCACTTGAATTCCAAACCCTTCCCCGTGTCTTTATCTATAGGCCATCCCCAGGTTACAAACACCCAACTTCTAGGTACCCGTACATACAAATGAGCTGTTGTGATAGTAATAAATTCAGAACTCCCATGTGGGTACATACATATGGTCATTCCTATGATTGGCAGAATTAATTTCCTCCCTCTTTTCATTTTTTGTTATTGTTCTTATGTGTTTTTGATGCTACTCATTACACTACTTTGGAGGAATGGTATGGAGGAATGTATATGTATTTTCTGATTAATGGAAAAAATTTAAGTAAAGGATGCCTATAAAATGGAACCCATTGCCTGGATTAATTTAAATATGTGTCCCTTAAACATTGAATTATCCATAATTGGAACAGCATTTTTCTCTTTGCCCCTATTGCAGTTTTGTATATCTGTTACATCTCCTTTTGACACATTGGTTTGTGGACTCCAGGAAGACAGCTTCTCCATTCTAATCTTAAAGTTGAAATTCCACATCTCTGAAAACTTTCTAAGCTGTCTTTTCAGCATCAACATTATGTTCATCTTTTGCTAACCATTGTTATGTACTTTTTAAAAATTGCTTTGTTTTTGCCGTTTTCCATTCATTTAACCATGGCCCAATTTAGATACGATTGGAAGAAAGAGACAAGCATCTTTTTTGCATCTTCACTTCCTGATGGGAAAGCTACGGAACCTGGGCCTCTGTACCTCCCTCTGTAGCTGGATTCTCGACTTCCTAACCAGAAGACCATAATCTGTGCAGATTAGAAAAAATATCTCCACCTCATTGACAATTAGTACTGTTGCTTTACAGAAATGTGTGCTTAGCCCACTGCTCTGTTCTCTCTATGCCTATGACTATGCAGCTAGCCATAGTTCAACTAGCATCAATAAGTTTACTGAAGATACAACCATTGTTGACAGTATTTGAGATGGTGACGAAAGGGTGTATAAAAGCGAGATATACCAGTTAGTTGAGCAGTGTTGCGGCAACAACCTTGGATTCAACGTCAGCAGGACCAAAGAGCTGACAGTGGACTTCAGAAAGGGTAGGACAGAGGAACACAAGCTAATCTTCATAGAGGGATCAGAAGTGGAGAGAGTGAGCAATTTCAGGTCCCTGGGTGTCAGTATCTCTGAGGACCTAACCTTGTCACAACATATTGATGCACCTATACTTCATTAGGAGTTTGAGCTATACTTCATTAGGAGTTTGAGGAGATTTGGTTTGTCAATTAAAACAACCTAAAACTTCTACAAATGTACTGTGGAGAGTATTCTGACTAGCTGCTTTACCTTCTGGTATGGGTGTGGGCTGCTACTGTACAAGATCAAAGTAAGTTGCAGAAACTTGTAAAATTAGTCAACTCTATCATGGGTACCAGCCTCAGTAGTATCCAAGGCATCTTCAAGGAGCAGTACCTGGGAAAGCAGCATCCATCATTAAGGATCCTCACCACGTAGGACATGCCCTCTTCACATTGTTACCATCGGGAAATAGATACAGGAGCCTAAAGGCACACACTCAGCGATTCAGGAGCAACTTCTTCCCCTCTGCCATCTGATTTATAAATGGACATTGAACCCATGAGCACTAACTTATTACTTTTTTAATTTGTTATTTCGCAGTACTTATCTTAATCTTGCTATTTTTATTGTGTATATACACTTAATGTAGCTTAGTTTTTTCCTTTATATTTATCATGCACTGTTGCCGTGAAGTTAATGAATTTCATGACATGCCGGTGATATTTAATCTGATTCTGTTTCTGACTTGCCTTATCAAGCTGCTATGCTTCCCACCTTGACCAGGTGACTTGTTTGCTTTAAGCATGTCATCCTGTCTAATTTCTGGATAATTTTCATCCTATTCATTATGCCTGCTGGCCTCCTATCAAATTTGTTTTTTTTTGCAGTTTTGTGTTTGAAAACTTTCTGAGTTCCCTCTCTCCCCTTGACATTGTGGCGGTATAAAATTGTTCTTCCTCTGTGCTTATTTTGTTTATGTGTTCTTGGCGTCGTGAAGGAGCTGAGGCTTGTATTCTTTGGGGTCAAGGAATTCTTGCTTCTACCCATGTAGGTCCAAAGGCTGCTTGGGATCTTGTGTGTTCCTCCTGCTATTTTTCTTGGATTGTTGTAGACCTGAAGTGCACCAGTAGTTTCTCAAATGCAATTTCTCCACTTTGAGTGGTCAAAAGCTAGGAATTCCCATGGATGTTACATTTTTTTTAAAGGAGTCCTTGATTTTTTTTCTCTCTTGGAGATCTCTTGCTGTTTGGAGCTTAGGGTAGAGTGTATTGTTTTGGGAATCTGCTGTCAAGCATATGGTCAATGTAGAAAGCCATCAGAACTGGCTGAGGATGATCCGAATCCCTCTGCTGGTCTGTGTGATGCTGCTGACATAGGTTTCCCCTATCTTCCCAATGAATTTCGAAGTACTTTTTGAGGCTGTGTTATGTAAATAATATTCATTGCTTCACAGCAGAACTAAATTAAAGTTTCTATGGGAGTATGAGGACATGATTGTTGTTAACATCCCCCATTGTCTGAATTCTGTTTGTGAGCCAAATGGTGGTTCCGTAATTGACCTGATGGACAGTAATGTGAGAGCCTTTTTCAGAATTATAATTTACTTCCAGGAATTTCTTTTAATTAAAAATCTTGGTCTTTAGATAGCCAAATGTAGTTTGAATAATGTGGTTAATTTGGTATCAAATTGTTACTTCAGTTGTAATTAATGCGCTAACCAATCTTGGCTCCTTTCCGAAATTATCATCATAAAGCTGACATTAAATGTTAACTTTATAAGTGCAATGGAGCCTACCTGATTTATTATTGCCATACCCTATTGCAGGATCTAGAAGGATAATTCATCAGATTTATTAGTAAACTATATTGGTTCTGAAGGAAGATAACAGTCATAAAATATAATCTGAAAGAAGAAGTCTGTCTGGCACTGCCTCTTGTTTTTAAAAGAAGTCTTTAAGAAGAATTATGATTAAGTTTGGGATAGCATGGGTATTTTACTGCAGTAGCATTTTGTCCTTTATATTGGCAGGTACCATGCTGAAAATCGTGGCTCTTTTCTTGGAGTTAGTTTTTATGTTGGTTATTTATATTTATATAGATTCTAAATATTTTAGTAAAACAGGTTAATTTAAAAATTGAAGACTTGCTACAGAATGGTTCTTAAATTATCCATGTGATGATTCGGCATGATGCTCTTCGTTGAGGAAGTAATCAGGCCGTGACAATCAGAATTTAAATTTTCTGCTCTTCTGAATATATTAAAACTAGAATGTGAATTGGTTGACATTTGACATGCTGCTTTGGTTCCCTAAAAATCACGCTGTTGCCCTTTTACTATTAATTTGTATCAGTTTGCTGCCACTTCTGGAAGACCTGGATTTTGAAAATTTTAAATTAAAGGGATGCTGTGATACTCACCATTATTAAGGCTAAATTAATAGATTCTGGCAACTGCATTTGAGCAATTAAATACTGAAATTAGGAATTTGTCCTACTCCAGCAGAGATAGTGCCATAAGCCAAGCTAAAAGTCACTGTCAAACTACATGAAATAATGTGAATTTGCTGTGATGGTCTTCATTGGAAAAAATAGAGCTTATTGATTAGGATTAGCATGAGAGGTTTTGAGATGCACCTGACACCACAGGTTTTGCTGGCACTAAATAACTTTGCAGCTTTTTATTTAGCTCTGTTAAATTTTAGATATTTCTCTTCTGCATTTTAACTTGTCCTCAGTGAGGAAGGATAACCAGATTCATATAAAAGGTTTAGAATATTGATTTAAGTATGAAAGATGAGAAACTACAGATTAGATGCAAAACAAAACTGTGCTTTTGAAATAGTGGAAACTATGAGAAAGTTTAATTTATATGAAATGTATGGTAGAGGAATAATCAGTATTCAGGATTTTCCCTATTTGTGTGATAGTGAGGTTTGCTACAGAGAATAATATAGGGAAATTTGGAAAGATAATCTCTATCAATAACATGCAATGAGGTCACTGTTTGAAGTAAAAATGGTGTTTGTTCAGACCACATACTGCAGGGAAAATGAAACTGTCCTTTTCTTTTGTTATGTTTGGCAGTGTTGGTCATGTGCCTCCATAGACTTCTGGAGGGGTTAATATTGTGGTATTTTAATATAGTTTAGATCCAGGCTGTAGTTTACGATATTATGTGAACCAGAAACATCATGATGAATCAGTTTGAATGAATAGCCTACCTCACCGACAGGCACTGATTGGGGCTAGGTTCTGTCAGTGCTACCGAGATCTTAAAGTACACAGGAGTGTGATTACCAGATAATTAATTAATGATGATAGTGTAATCACTTCTAATTAATTCAGTCTTAACTGTTTTGGACACAGCATTCCTGGAAATACTATACACTAAGGGTGTCAGATAAGTAAAGTTTAACCTGCTTTTATTAGTTCCCTGTTGGCTTAATCATGGGGCTGGCAATTTCATTCTTATTGCCATTGGGATGAAGGTAATCTTACAAATAGCTATTTGGCTATGGTAAAAGCATTTTACTTGTAATGAAAGTATATCTGACTCAATGAGTTGGTAAATAATGATTCCAATAATATTGAAAATTTAAGAGAGCTGAATGTTTGGTAGTGTTGCCTGAAACTTAATTCAGATTTGGCACCTTATTGTTAGAATTATGTTTGGATAATTAAATATTGTTATTAATCAGCATCATTAGATTTATGGTATATGATTCATTTATTTGTTCAAATAAAATGAGTTGAAAGATGTATCTGTAGAATAGCTTTCTAATTTTCATTCTGGTGGAGAGGGTGGGATAACAAGAGACTCTGGTCTGCAAGATTCTCTCTCACTGAGTACCAAAGAGGTAGTTGAAATGTCAGGCAGGAGCTTAGCTGTCATTAGGATCCATGTCTGGTAGCACTCTTCAAGTACAAAACAGTTTTACTATTATTGACTACTGAGATTCTATTCATAGATCTTAAAAAGAATAAAATCAAGAATTGAACACTTCCCCTTAATGCAGACTCAATATGGCAATGAAATCTGTCTCAACAATATTTGGGTTGTTTTGCTGTCTATCACATGTCAGTGTCTCCTTACACTGCTCTGGGAAATTGTAAGTTTAATGAGTAAATCAGTCCCCTTCCACAGTCAAGCTTCATTCAACTTGCAATCTGTGATCATCAGTTTTCTTTAAATGCCTTTTTTTCCCTTTTAATTGTTCCATTTAAATCAGAAGAGTTGGGCGAGACCAAAATATATCCTGAGTGCTGTTATTGATGAGGCCTTCCTTCTGGTGTTAGACTAAACAAGAATCTTCAGGGAGATCATATTAGGGGAATTTTCAATATTTAAGTGAATTTTCAGATTTCATGGCATGATAGTTATGGGCACAGTAGAAATGGGTGGCACTGGAGTATAGCAAATTGTGTAATGGTTTATAGGGCCAGTGATTGGGGTCCAATTCCCGCTATTGTCTGTAAGGAGTTTTGTATATTCTCTCCATGACCACATGGTTCTCTGGTTTCCTCCCACACTCCAATGACATATGAATTAGTAAGGGTTAGTAAGTATGGACATTCTGTGTTGGTGCTGGAAGTATGGTGCAACTGTAGGCTTTCTTCGGCATACCATCAGTCTGTGTTGTTCATTGCTGCAAATGATACATTTCACTGTATGTTTTGATGTACATATGACAAATAAAGCTATACTTTGTCTTTGAATTAGAATCAGAATTGGGCTTATTACCTCTAACATATGCTTTGAAATCTGTTGCGCTATGGCAGAAGTATAGTCCAAGACATAAAAATCATACTAGGATGCAGACTATAAATAATAGCACGTAAGAGGAATAGTGAGTGAGGTAGTGTTCATGGGTTAATAGACATTTCAAAAATCTGTTGGTAGAGAGGAAGAAAAATGATGAGTGTGGGTCTTCAGACTCCTCTACTTCCTCCCCAATAGTAGTAATGAGAAGATGCCATATCCGGATGGCAAGAATACTTCATGATGGATGCTGCCTTTCTTAGGCTCTGCCTTTTGGAAATGTGCATGATGGGGGGTTGACTTGTGCCCTCGATGGTGCTTGCTGATTCTACAATCCTCTCTAGCCTCTTTTGTTCATTGGAGCTTCTTTGGAGCCTTCATACCAGGCAGTGATGCAACGAGTTAGAATGCTCTGCATAGTACATCTGAAGAAATTTGCTAGAGTCTTTGGACATATACCAAATCTCTTCTAACTCCTAATGAATTGCTGTTGCTAACATGCTTTCTTCATGATTGCATCAGTGTTTTGGGCCTGGCTTTGATCTTCTGAGATGTTGACATACAGGAACTTGAAGCTGCTCACTCTTTCCACTGCTGATTCCTCAATGAAGACTTGCCCCTCAACTTCCACTAATTTCTCTTTGTTTAAAAAAATATACTTTAAAAGGATTCAAAAAGTTTTGTTTTTAGTTTGTTCTTCTCAATAATTCTGTCATCAATTCAAAGCTGATCCAAGATCATAGTAACTTTTTGTTTTGGAAATGTGATTTCAGGTTTTCACTCCATAGAATACAGTGTAAGAATTGTATTTCTCTAGAGCCTGGAGTACTATGAATTCAGTGGAGTTAAAACAGTAGGTCTTGTGAGATTGAGGCTGGGTTTTTCTATTCAGCAGAGCCTTTCAAGAGGACATTATCAATTAGACCAGAGATCTTCCATTCAGTATTTAGTCAGAGACAGCTGAATAATCTGCATTTAGCCATAGATGGCTTTCTCACTTCCTCCACCCCCCTTTTACTCTTGATATCACTTGTACCTAAAAGTTAATGTAGCATCACTCAATTTGCAGTTAAGGAGAACAAAAAATTACAGTAAAATAGGCAGTGTTCTGCGGTGTTAAATTTCTAATTATGTGCAGGACAGTTTTTAAAGAAAAGAGTAAGGGAAGATAAAATTTATAAATTTGTACAATGGGCACTGGGGATTGAAAGGATAATTTTGGAATGAAACTGTCAAGTGAAACCGTTTCAAGAAATAATCTGGTTTTCTTACTGTGACACATTTAATCTGCTCTCTGATTACTATTTAAATTAAGACCCTAATTGCCATGATAGATTATTTCCTTCATAAATTGAAAGGAAAATTTCAGACAGGCAAGAGCAGACACATTGAGATTTTAAAAAAATGACACAGCACTTTTGTTTTAATGATCCTTTTGTCAAACCTTCAACTAAAGAAGGTTTATGAATTTTACGAGGAATGAGCAATATATATATTCTGGTAGAAGGCTTCCATCAAAGGCGGTCAAAATATAAGTATTACTTCATTTGTGAAAGGTTACATTTGTACAAAATGTTTTGTTGAGTCAAAAAAAAAATTGAAACAATTCAGTACAGTGCATTGATAAGGGAAGGTAAGTGATTCATTGTTAGAACAAAAAATTAGATCTTTAAATCAAAGACTCATGTACCTACCAAAGAATCAGTTGCATTATAGTGTCAATTTGTAAATAAAATGTTCTGAAATCAAGGATGAGTGTTTATCTGGAGTCAGGCCTCTATTATTCATAAAACCTGTGTAGTTCACAACAGATCCCTTATACACATTTTTAATCCTTATTTTTAAAACATTTTGAATGTAAGTATTTCAATGGGCAGTTTTTTTTAAATTTATGTGCTCATTAACTACAGAAATTTCAAACAGTTGGAAAAAGGTTTCTGTCATACAGATACTCCCAGTGAAATTAAAGTTCAAAGCTGGTGTAAGCAATGAATGCAGTGTCAACTAGGTTCTTCCATCTGGAGTCTGAACTACACTTTTTTCCTAACAAAACTGATGTGTTATGTCAAGGAAAGCTCAATCATTTGAAGCAACCAGAATTACCCAAAGCTTCAGCTTTTCTATAGCTTTCCTATTAATGCATGTGAGCTTTCTCTTTGACTTATAGTTTTGAAGTAAAGGATCAGATGCCACAACTTAACTATCCCTGGACAACCAATCCTTTATAAAGTTTATAATTTTGTATTACCCAGATGATAAAACTATTTTGTATTTGCTTCAAGTTTTTTTAACTGGATTTTTAAAATGAAAGTGTTGCCTTTGTTTTCTTGCTGAGAGTTAACACATGCACCACAAAGTGGTATACATCAGTAAAGTAATTATTCTAATACAGTAGAGTATGATAAATGGAAATATATTCATCAAATAATTGGTTCAGTGACATTCGGTGATTAACAATCTGATCATCCCAAAATAATAGTAGTATAAGAAGTTTGCATCTGCAAACGTACATCAGAAAGGAGGTGAAGTCTTGATTTTAAAGCTTAACTGAAATATGGTAACTCTGAAACTGCACTGCTCAGTAACTAAACATTTGCAGGAGAACATGAATCCAAAACTTTGACTTCTAGATGGGGATGCAGCTATTGAGCTTTGATTATATTTGAATTTATAAGCTACAACCTCTTGCTACCTGAGTAAAACCAGTTCAATAATCCTTTAAATAAAAACTAGCTTTTCAGTTTTCCCCAGAGGGAAACACCAGGAAACCCAAACCTATTAATTATTTTCCAAACTAATTAGTTTTATGTCCATATCATGTGACCACTGTTTCATCTTGTAGAATATATCGAAGATTTATTTGAAGAATGGTGACATCGAGTGTCCTTTGACAGAATGATTAGCCTTTTAAGAAATGTAAAGCTTTGTGAAGGTCTTTGTAAGATTGATCTTTGCGAGAACATGACTATTTTGTGATTGTACTTCAATCATTTCATGTATTTTTCAGATTGTGCATTGTTTAAGTTCCTCCATTCCTTTATCACTTTGTCCAATATGAACTTGGGTCATGAAAACATCAGCTAATTTAGAGTCTTTGTTGGGCTTAATTGCTAGGCATAGCCTTGTGAAACTATTATTTGAAGACTCAGAGATGTTCCATGTATTGCTGGAACGGCATGGGAGTAGGACTTTGGGAGAAAGTTTCTCTTTAAACAATCTGTGAAGTTTCTGTAATATATAAGGGTTCAGTAAAATAATTTTGATAAATGAATGAGATAATATGTATTATACAGCTGTGAAACTGTAATCTAAATTAATTAAATTTTATGTAATTGTGATCAATATTTCATGTTAGTTTTTTTCTGCACTATTTATTTTGAACCATTATTTACCTGCAAATGATGAGAGGAAAGGGAAATTCTACATAAAATGAACCTTACTGATGTGTATACACACTATTAAAAAAAATATTTTGGTGTCTAGACACAAGAGTCTAATGCCATATTGTCCCCACAGTTTGTTAGGCCAGGCAGCAATATATTACTAACTACAATGTAATTTTGTTTCTCTGTTCAACTGCTTTTGGTCCCTTGATTTAGAAGACAGGAGATTATGCTGTTACGGGGATGCTGACAATTTGATGCCATTAAAATTTTGTTCTAGTATGTTTCTTTTTATCTTTTTGTTAAATACTGTACTAATAAAAGTCAAATTTCCTTTTTTTAATCTTTGCTGAACTGTTGATTGGATTGATTTGGCTCAGAATATTTGACATTTTCAAATCTCCTTGAATCCATGATGTATAAAATCCTAAAAAAAAGTTAATTACAAAATAATTGGTGTTGTTTTATAAAGAATTGTTTTCCAGAAATCTGAATTATCTGTGTTCTGGTTTTTTTTTTGAACCACCTCTTGGAATCTTGCATCTAAGTCAATTGTTAAATCTCTCATCCAAAGGCTAGCACCCTAAAGGTTCATACTTGGAACCAAAGTGTGTATAATGACTTCAGTAGCCTTTAGCCTAGTAGTGACTAAAGAAGTCTGTATTTTTGGTGAGGAAAGGCAGTAGAGCTGGCTTTAATGTCTGTAACTTCTCAGCAGGCATTGAGCTAGGCTTTTATATTTTATTCACCATTTCCATGAGCAATATGAAATGAAAATCTTCTGGGGAAAAATTCACTTGAGCAAAACATGGAACCTGAATAAAACATTGTATTGTTACGAAATCCTGTAACTAGATCACTTAACAGCAAAGATAGAGAGGTCCATTGAAGTCTGATGGTACTATTTTTAAAAGTCTTTATTTATGAAGGGGCACAAAAATAAGATTAATACAAACATTCAGATAATATACGTCGTCACTATTTGATCTAAAAGCACGGGTCTAATAATAACCATGAATAAGAAACAGCTCGATCGTTTGTCTAGGGGATAATATATTGTCCGATGGAAATATAAAAGTCACTCAGTTCCTGCAGGCTTCAGCCTTTTGGGGGACCGCTGGGTTTTCACTTGTTGGAGAGAGAGAGAGAGAGAGAGAGAGAGAGAGAGAGAGAGAGAGAGAGAGAGAGAGAGATTGGTGAGAAAAGAAACTTGCCCGGGTCTTTTATGAAGCAAATCCATTGAATCAGGGGAGCGGGCTTCCCCGTTGTTAGCTAAAAGCTGGTTTCTGTGGTTCCAGCCACCGATTCCAGCAGCGGAATCGAACGCACGTGGCTACCTTCAAGTGGCTTCCTGCTACTACGGGATCGTTAGCGTTTCTTCTGGTGCATCTGAAGGGGTTGTTCCCCCAGACCCTCTTTTATACTTCCTCACGGGGTCTCAGATGTCAATCAGGTTGGGATGATGCAATCTCTCTCTCAACCAGCCCACTTTGCCCGAGGGCTTGCACATGGCATAGTCCACCATCCACAAACGTGGTCTCCAGGAGACAATGGTCAATGTCGCATTATTTTGCATCGCGGTGGAACGAGGTATTCGGCACGTCTCTCTCTCCCATTTCCTGGGTCTACTGACCCCCCCCTCAACTAGTGCTCTTGCGATTCTCACAAAGGAGGGGCTGCGGACATAACAGTATATGTTAGCTAAAGTTCAGTTGCCACATTAGGAGCCTTGCTGCTGTGTAGAGGATCACACAGTATATTTGTCCTTGGAACCAACATTATCGTTGCTGAAACATTACCCTCAACAGTAACGTTACCCTCAGATAGCAGATCTGTGCATGGTACATTGTTGGAGATTTATTAGAAACATTTGGTACATGGGTGGTACAGTTCACTGTGAGGATGTACTGTACTGAAGATTTTTGGTGGGTTACACATTAACTACTTCCTTAAGTACTGGTCAACCAACAGATTACAGGCTGTGCCATATTAGAACCACTGACATAGTGCAACATGTGAACCCATTTCTGTAATGTTAAATTCCAAAGTCCCATGTACCTTCATGCATTTGTTTCAATAAAGAGCAGAACTAGTTTCCTCACTTTTTTCCATTTCTGGTAATTGTTCCTTATTATTCTTTTGTACTTTTGATGCTGTTTATTATATTACTGTGGAAGTTTGGTTACCATATTGAGAGTTTTTGTGTATTTTCTGATTTATGGACAAAATTGACTTATGGACATTTGTAAATAGAGAACATGAGCATTACCCAGGGATAGTTTGTAGTTGGATTTGCTGAAGTTTATTTGTCCTCTTTCAAAGATAATTCTAACCTAATGAAGCAGAGCTAATATCAAAGCCTAACAGACACGTTTTGTAAGTGTGTTGCTTACAAATCAGCCCCTGTAAAGTTCTGTGCATATTTGAATTACAATTGGGTTTTGAAAATATATTTCCTGAAACAACATTGATAGTAAACCCTTGTTTGTTTCTTGTCTTTTAGCACGGATAGGGAAAAACAAGAGGAAGAAGGCCTCAGAGGATGGCCAGGTATGTCCACTATGCAATGAGACGCTTTCTGGATCTATGGAGGAGATGAGTAGACATGTGGAAGCCTGCCTGGACAAGGTAGTTGATGGGCATGTTGAAACATCAACAAGTCTTTTTTTTCTTTGAATCATATCAGAAGGCTAGTTTATAACATTTGTAGATGTTTATTAGGCTATGAATGTATTTCTATTCTTGTAGTTCCTTCACAGTGCTCCCAGTATCACCCCTCTTCCCAGTAGTAATATCCCCAGTAAATGGCACCGAATCCCTTTGCTCTTTTGGAACCCAAGACCATACTTGCACCTAGTCTTTCCAGCTAACATCTTGACTCCTTCAAATTCAGCATGCCTATTCCACATCCTTCCATCTCTATTTGTTACTTAAACTCCTGCTGCCATCACAGAAGTTCTTTGCTTCCTTCCTTCATCATGTGTCACCAAGTAATGAAAACATGTCCTATGGTTAAATTCTAACTCTTACCTTCCTCTCAAAAATTGCTATCTAGTTCATTTTCCAAGTATCCATCCTCTAAGGTTTCGAATCTCCCGAGTGCTTGTGAGCCATTTGTAAACCAGAGCCCTCTGCTTTACTGACCTTGAATAATGCATTGTTTAAATGACCCCAGATCTTCCTATTATCATCTTCTATGCCCTCAAAGGATAATATTGCATTTTCAGTTAGCACTGTTGTTTTCACATACATATTTTTCTGCTTGTAAGTTCTGGAGCAGTTCTCATCTCCCCAGACTCTTTGCATGACCTCACTTTTTTTTACTTCATTCCCAATTCAATATTAGAACAAAGCATTGGCTGTTTGATGCCACCCAACTCCTTGATTTCATCTCACCTTCCACCTATTCCCCTTTTGTGCTGCTACCTACCTGCTATAACACAATCAACACACACAAAATGCTGGAGAAACATTGATGCTGCCTGGCCTACTGGGTTCCTCCAGCACTTTGTGTGTATTGCTTGGATATCCAGCATCTGCAGATTTTTTGTTGTTTGCTGCAACACTTTTTTCTAATTTCTTCACCTATATCCTGGGCTTCAAAATAACGTAAGAATTGAAACTTAACACAAGCTAGAAGGATATAATAATCAACTTTGTTATTGCAGTTTCTAAAAAAAATGCATATAAATTGAAGAAGACCACTTATATTTTCATTATATTATGTAATACCAATGATTTAATTCATCTGATAACTAGAAAAAAAAGTGACCTGATAAGCTAGAGTATATCTTAGTAGTTGTTGTGAACTAATGTTATCAACTGGTAGTATAAATTATTTCAAGATTTAAGTATTCATCACCCTATAAAGTACTGGATCGTGTCTAATGTTAATTTCTGTTTGGTGGTTCAAATATCTGCAAATAAGTAATATTGTGTGTCAACATATTACAAAATCTTAACTGGTACTCCTATCAAGACAGAGTTGTCTTTAATATGAGTAGCCATTAACTTTTATTTGAACTTGCTCATTACTTAATTGACTTTAATTTGACTTAAAAAAACAAACGTGCATTTCATCTGATAAATACTATATTGTTTTTACGTGCCATAGTATTCCATTATATAAGAACAACATTTGATTTGGTTTTAACGCCATGCCTGATATCTACAGTGCAGTGGAGGGCCGAAGATGGAACAGTTAGAAAGGAGGATATGTGACTTTTACAACTTCTGTTAATGGGAATTCTCCTTCTTACCAATTAATCTATGGCCGGACAAGTATCATGGTGCTGACTTAAAGTGGGGTCAGAGCAGAGCATATGAATCTTGGGTAGTAGACTGGTAATCCAAGGATGTGGAGGTTTATCTTAATGCTGAACTCTCTCCTGGAGTCTGGGTTGGATTCACTGAATTGTGCATTGCATTGAGAGTCCCTTGACAGCAGATGTAGTCTGTTCATTAAGACGTAGTTCTGCTTGTGGTTATTCTGATTGCAGTCAGGAGCAGGGATGGGAATATCAAAGGATAACATAAGAAAAGATAAAAGAGTAGGGGCTTTTATGGCTCCTCTACTGTATTACTGTGTTAAGGAACTGGAGTTGAAGCTAGATGATCTATGGATCATTAAGGAAGCTGAGGAGATAATAAACAGGAGCTAAAGGGAGGCAGTTACACTGAACTGTCAGGGAACTGGGTGACTGTCAGGGGAGGGAAAGAGGCAGGAAAGGTATTGTGGCCATTCTCCTCAATAACAAGCATACCTCTTTGGAATCTGTTGTTGGGAAGACCTATCTGGAGAAAGCCGCAGCGACTAGGTCTCTAGTACTGAATTTGGCTCTGTGGCTCAGCAGGGAAGGGTGAAAAAGAGGAGAGCAGGTGTGATAGAGAATTCGAAGAGATAAGAGGAACTGGAGGTTCTGTGGACATGAAAGACTCTGGGATGGAATATTGTTTTCCAGGTGTCAGAATCAGAGACAGCTCAGGCTTCTTAAGGGAGTGGGGGCAGTGGACGGTGAGCATCCAGAAGTCATGATATGTATTGGTATCGATGGCAAAAGGATGTAGAAAGCTGAAAAACAGGACCTCAAGGGTAGTGATCTCTGGATTACTATCAGTGTGCTAAGAATAGAATAATATGACAAATGAGTGTGTGGCTGAAGAATTGGTGCAGGGCCAGAGTTTCAGGTTTATGGATCATTAGGATCTCTTCTGGCAAAGGTATAACCTGTACGAAAGGAACATGTTACATTTGAATTCAAGAGGAACCAATATCCTTGTGGGCAGGGTTACTAGAGCTGTTAGGGTACATTTAAACTAGTTCAGCGGGTGGATGGGAATCAGAGTGATAGATGATGGAGCAGTTGGTTAAAGGTAGAGACCGTGAGGAAGGATAGGCAGTGGATAGGGTACAATTAGTTGAATGGTTTTAAATGTGCTTAATGCACAAAATGTCAAAAACAAGGGTGATTGACATAGTGCGTGGATCAGTATGTGGACTGTTACATACCCCGTGACCGGGTTACCAAACCAGCAGAAATGGAACGATACGTTGGAGTCTGGTGGTACTGTAACTAAAGGTGTTTATTAGTAAACTAAGTAATACAGTATCAAAAATGCAAATGTACATATAAAACAGGTTAGCAATGATAAATACAGAAGTGTAGGAATAAGAATCAAAACCAAGCTCTATCGTGGTCTGGGGTAGATGAATAGTCTTAAGGTAATGCAGAGTTTAGTTCAGTTCAGTTTCGGTTGAGGCAGTTGCTGTTGTGACATTGGAGAGAGAGAGAGAGAGAGAGCGAGAGATGAGCAGCTGCAGCAGGCAAACCTTCCGTTGTCTTCTTGTTCCGTTGTACTGTTGTGGTCATCGATTATGACCCTTCTGTTCCCGACTAGACTGTTCTTCAGTGGTGGACTCGTCACCCAGGTGAGGATGGACACACACACAAGCCCACATTGGCCTGCCTTCACACACTGTGAGCCTCTGACCGATTCTCCCCAAATCGATCCTCCAAGCCCCCACCTTCCTGTGGGTACACAATACTCGTTCAGTGTCCTGTAGCGTGTCTGCCTGTGTCTCAGCAGATTCGTCTTTTATCTCCCCTGCCGGGGTACCAGCCATCCATCAACTGATCATGTCCATCAAACTGGCCACGCCCTCCTGTCTCAGCAGGCACCTGGCACCCCACTATGCTGTGTCAGCAGGGATTCACACAAGCTGGCAAAGTTCTTGGAAGTGAAGTCAACAATCAGTGAAGAAGCCATAATTTTAAATCCTTGTGTGTCTCTCTCATTATCAGCATGTGCAGCATGGCGCCTCTCCCCCTTTTTACCTCTCTCGTTAGCAGCATAGTTCACGGGGGGGGGGGGTCAATTCTGGACACCATCTCCCCATGGTTTTCTCATTACACGTAACAGGACATTACAGAGACTTGGTTGACGGAAGGGCAGGAATGGTTGCTGGTTGTTCTGGGGTGTAGATGTTTCAAAGAGGATAGGGAGTGAAGTAAAAGAAGTGGGGAAGTGGCATTGCTATCAGACATAGTGTCACAGCTGTAGAAAGGGAAGACATTGTGGAGAGATTGTTTACTGAGTCATCGTGAGTGGCAGTCAGAAACAGCAAGGGAGCAATCATACTACTTGGAGCATTTTATTAAAATCGTTAGCTTTATTTGTCACATGAACATTGAAACATCGAAAAATACTCTGAAGTTTGTAATTTTGCATGAACAACCAACACAATATGAGGATTGTGCTGGGGGAAGCCCGCAAGTGACGCAGACTTCTGCCTGCAACATAGTATGCAACAACTCACTAACCATGCGTCTTTTTGGAATATGGGAAAATACCCGTGTACCTGGAGGAAGCCCACACAGTCACAGGGAGAACGTACAAACTCTTACAGACAGTGGTGGGAATTGAACCCTGATTGATGATTGCCTGTTGAGCAGAGAACTGAGGAGCAGGTAGGTAGACAGAGTTTGGAAATGTGAAAAAAATAATGGGGATATTGTCATGGGTGACTTCAACTTACTTAATATTGATTGTCACCTCCATAGTGCCAGAGGCATCAGTAGGACATGTTTAGGAAGTAAAGATTAGACAGGGATCTTGAGATTTATAAATTGCCTGGAAGGAACTTAAAAAATGGAGTTAGGAGAACTAGAAGAGGGCATGAGGAGGTCTTAGCAATTAGGATTAGGAAAAACTCCAAAGCATTCTATATGCACTTGAGGAACAGGAGGATGACCAGAGTGATGGTAGGACTGATCAGGAATAAAAGAGAAACATGCTTGGAGTCAGAAGAAGTAGGGAGATCCTCAATAAATACTTGGCTTCAGTATTCACGGGACAGGGTTACTTTGACAAATGTGAGGCCACTGTAGAATAGGCTAATATGCTAGAGCAGGCATGGGCAAACTACGGCCCGCGGGCCATATGCGGCCCATTAAGCTTTTTAATCCGGCCCGCAGAACTTGATGAAATTATATTAATAAACCTTTTTAACGTTTTTTTCCCCGCAATTCTGGCGTTTTCCCAATAGATGACGCACTCTATATACATTGACCTTTGTTGAGGTGCAGCGTATTACTCCACATTTGCGCTTTACTCTTTGTTCGGCTCGACCTATTTGTGTGAACAGTCGTTCAGCGTCATGAACATCAACAAAGCCAGCCACAGATCCAAGTTAACTGACCAACACTTCAGATCCATCCTGAGAATCGCCACAACAAAACTAAATCCAGACTTTGATGCGCTGGCTAAAAAGGGAGACCAACAACACTGTTCCCACTGAAATTAAAAATAAGTTTCTTCATTGTGTTATGTAAAAAATGCATTTGAAAATATTTTTTTCAATAAGCCTTACATGTTACATGTCATTTCTGTTAAGTGATGGACATGAGTAATGCGCAGGAGCACGTACGTTCTCAAAATAAAAAATGCGCTCCAGATCAAATAACGCGCTCCGCATACTGGCGCGCTGTCACTGTTCTGTCTTTGTGCTGGTCGTTGTTGAGTTTTGGCACAGGGGACAATTGAATAAGAAGGAGCAGGACAAGTAGACCTGCATCTCCTACCGTTTTTGAAATAAAGACAGTCAGGAGGAGAGTGATGATGATAATATCTTGAAGGATAACAGAATTTTCAGTGCTTTAAAATAATACCTGTTACTATTAAAAAAAGCTGTATTTTATTCATTTAATTTTCAGTGTTTTAAAAGTTATTTCAATAAATAGCTAAATACCATGGGACTTCAAAGCCAGATAATTTGTTGTAATGCATTTGTTCATTTTCAATTGAAATTAAAGCACATGTTTTCTACATATCCCATGATATTTTATTTTCTCTTATGAGGTGTATTACCAAAACACTCCGTCCATCTGCTCCTGGTCCGGCCCCCCTGTCAAATTTTAGAACCCTTTGTGGCCCACAAGTCAAAAAGTTTGCCCACCCCTGTGCTAGAGCATGTTGAAGTTAAGCAAGAAGATAGAGCTATTGAAAAACATTAGGGCTGAGCAGAATATATACACAAGAGATTATGCAGGTGCTGGAAAGCTACAAATGCTGGAGGAATTCAACCGGTCAAGCAGCGTCTATGGGAAGCAATAAAGAGTCGATGTTTCAGGCCGAGACCCTTCATCAGGACTGGAAAGTGAGGGCTCAGAAGCCAGAATTAGAAGGTGGGGGAGGGGAAGCTAGAAGGTGAAAGGTGAAGTCAGGTGGGAAGAGAGGGGGGAGCAGTGGAGTGAGATTCTGGGAGGTGAAGGGTTGAAGAAGAAAAAATCTTCACATCTGGCAGGCAATCTACTGGAGAGGGTTCTTAGTGACAGAATTTATAAGCATTTGGAGAAGCATATTAGGGATTAGGGAGAGTCAATATGATGTTGTGAGAGGTAGGTCATACACCATGAGCCAGATTGACTTTTTGAGGGGGTTACAAAGCAAGTTGATGAAGGTGGATATGGTGTGTATGTGGATTTTAGTAAGGCATTCAACAAGGTTCCCCATGGTAGGTTCATTCAGAAAGTGAGGAGATGTGGGATTCAGAGAACCTTAACTGCATGAATTCAGAATTGGTTTATCTACCGAAGACAGAGGTGGTAATAGATGGAGTGCATTTTTCCTGGAAGTCAGTGACCAGTGATGTTCTACAGGACTCTGTTTTAGGACCCCTGTTCTTTATGGTTTTTATAATAACTTGAATGAGGAAGTGGAAGGGTAGGTTACTATGATTGCAGTTGATAAGAGGGTTGGTTGCAGATGATGTGGAATGTTGTCATAGGTTATAACAGGACATTGAAGGGATGCAGAGTTCAAGTTCAAGTTTATTATCATTCAACCTTGCATTAATATAGCCAAACGAAACAGCATTCCTCCAGGACTGATGTGAAAAACACAGCACACTGCACAAAGCACCAGCACAAATAGCACATATAGTTATGTTTTCAGTAAAACATACAGTCATAAAGAACAAAGAAAATAATATAGCGCAAGAAATTCAGCAGATGCCAGAAATCCAAAGCGTTACACACAAAGGCTGGAGGGGATGAGAAGAAACTCAGCAGGCCAAGCAGCATCTATGGAAAAGAGTAAACAGTTGACTTTTCGGGCCAAGACCCTTCATCAGGACTGGAAAAAAAGATGAGAAGTTAGATCAAGAAGGTGGGTGGGGAGGAGGAAGAAGTACAAGGGAAGTAGGTGATGGGTGATAGTGGGAGAAAGAGAGGGGTGAAGTAAAGGGCTGGGAAACTGATATGTGAAAGAAATAAAGGGCTGGAGAAGGGGCAGTCTGATAGAAGAGGGTAGAAGACCATGGAAGAAAGGGAAGGGAGAGGAGCACCAGAGGAGGGTGATGGGCAGGTAAAGAGATAAGATGAGAGAGGCATATAGGAATGGTGAAGGTGGGGATGGGAAGCTACCAGAAATTTGAGAAATTGATGTTCATGCCATTACGTTAGAGGCTACCCAGATGAAATATAAGGTGTTCCTCCAACCTGAGTGTGGCCTCATCGTGGCAGTAGAGGAGGCAATGGACTGACATGTCGAAATAGGAAATAGAGTTGAAGAGGGTGGCCACCAAGAGATCCAGCTTTTTCTGGTGGACGGAGCGTAGGTGCTCAGCGAAACGGTCTCCCAATCTACGTCAGGCCACACTGGAGGCCACATTGGGTTCACCGGATACAGTAGGTGACCCCAGCAGACTCACAGGTGAAGTGTCGTCTCACCTGGAATGACTGTTTGGGGTCCTGAATGGTAGTGAGGGAGGAGGTGTTGGGACAGGTATGGCACTTGTTCAGCTTGCAAGGATAAGTACTGGGAGGAGACTGCTGGTGAGGCACCAGCAAAAAATATTCTTCCACCTAGTGAACACTGGATGGTCCAGTCCACAGGGTCCTCCCACATGACCTTGGTATCTCCAACTCCTGGTCGGCTGCACAGGTAACCCCGCAGCATTGATCTAGATCTCGCCACAACTGAGGCAGTGCCGCTCCCCCAGCAATGAACCAGTGAACTGGATCTGAAGTATTCAACATTACCAATGGCCAACAGAGTTTTGTGATCACAATAAAAACGGTCGAGACAATCATTCACACTACGCACCATGTAACAATGTAACTACGTAACAAGTCCAGGAGACAACACAACAACAGTACACAATGTCCAATTCCATCACTATTGAGCAACTCATTGATGGGATAGTCCTTGAACAGTGGATGTTCATAGTCTCTAGCAGTGACTTGTGATCATACAAGATGAACAAGTATACGTTTGATTGGATCTGGAGTGCCCACTGCGTCTGAGTGAACTGCTGATTTCCCAACTTCTTCCTTCCTGGAGCTGGATTGATGGAGATGGAGATAGATGGAGTTCAGTCCAGAAAAGTATGAAGTGATCCACTTTGGAATTTCGAACTTGACAGCACAGTACAAAGTTAATGGCAGGAATCTTAGCAGTCTGGAAGAACTGAGGGATCTTGAGATCCACATCCAGAGATCACTCAAAGTTATTACACAGGTTGATGGGGTTGCTAACAACTTATATGGTATTCTGACCTTCTTGCAGAGGAATCTGAATGGTTGAGTTAAATACCCTGATTCAACTACATATTGCCCTATATCTCCCTGTATGTTTATTTAAATATATTGCTGGACAGACACATTACAAACTGATCAGGTTACAAACAGTTCTCTGGAAAGGAACCCTGTCATTAACATGGGGACGATTTATTTACTATTTGGCCTTATCCTATTTGACTGAAGGTTGTGGGATGGGTGAATAGGCTGGATGAATAACTGCAGTGAAATTTTCAGATATTACACTCTGAAGATACTGCATTGTGGTCAATATTTAGGATGCTGCATGGGTTACTAGTCAAACTGGCTACATTGTCCTAGGTAGTGTTTAGTTTTATGGTCTGGAGTATAGTTATTACCTGTGAGGATTCACTAGTAACTTCAGTAGTGTTGCTGAATCAGATAAATGTCCCATCAGATTTCTGACTTGTGCCCGGTAAATAGTGAAAATGCTATTGACTGTCATGCTGTGAGTTACTCACTATAGAATACCCAGTCTCTGAGCTGATCTTTCAGTCTGTTTTCCTATGGCTTGTTCATTTTCTTGTCAGTCTGTGGGAGCTTAGTAATGATAATGCCATTAAATGCCAGGCTCTATTGGTTAGACTCTCTTGTTGGAAGTGATCATTGCATGGCATTTATGTGCATTACTATTACTGACTATAACTTGCCACTTATTAGCCCATGTCGGAATGTTAGGCTGACCTTGATTTGTGCAAGCTTGGACTACTTCATTTTCTGAGGAGCTGAATGTCATGCAATCATCAGCAAACATTTCTTCCTCTGACCTTATGATAGAGTAAGAATCATTGATGAAGGCTCTTACAAACTTTTTAATACCTGGGCAAAGGACATGCATTCAGTGTTGGTTTAAGGACTCTAATGAATAGCAGCTGAGCTGATATTTTCCTTATTTCTATTTCCTGCGGTTAACTTACTGCAGACTTCACCTTTATCTCCCAGAATAAAATCTGCTGTAAAGTAATCATTTACTATTACTGCCACTCATTGAGAGTTCCTTCTAATCTGTCCTGTAAATCATTTGCTAGGACCTCTAGTTTCTATAGAATAAGAGGTTGTACTGCTGGACTTGTCATAGTAAGTAAAAACAGAGATTTTAAATTCTGCTGCAAATTATCACACAAGTAGTATGTTAAGTGGGATTTTGTTAGAAGCAGTAAGTTGTTATCTGGACGAGGATTCA
Source organism: Hypanus sabinus (assembly GCF_030144855.1). Taxonomy (NCBI): domain Eukaryota; kingdom Metazoa; phylum Chordata; class Chondrichthyes; order Myliobatiformes; family Dasyatidae; genus Hypanus; species Hypanus sabinus. The sequence goes on along the minus strand of NC_082716.1, from coordinate 37,459,233 downwards.
GGAGTGATTTTTAAAAGTTACATGGATAAATACTTCAACTCCAGTTTTAAGGGAAAAATTTATCAGAAGTGGACTTAATAGTGAAACAGCTATTTCAAAGAGCCAAACTGGCCTCATGGACCAGGTGACTTCTTCCAAAGCTGTACTTGTCTTTGGTCTTACTTCTAGGTCTAAAATTATTATACTTTTTGAAATTAATGCTCTCATACATAATTTTATTTACTAAAGGTTGTTTTGAAAATTGCCTGAATTTTCCCTTCGTGATTAGTAATTACAGATGTTCATTTCTTACCACATTACCTGTTTGGATAAATTTTGTTCCACTGTATCATAGTTATCAAATGAAACTTACATGCTAAATATTTGAAAACTATTAAAATTTAAGTAAAATAATTATGGAGATGGCAAATAGATAATTGGATGCTTGTTTTTTTTGAATATACAAAGTTCTTTGCTTCTCTTCTGCACAACTTAGGCTAGGCATACCTTGGGTTGCTGTGTTCCTTTTGATTTCTCCTAATAATTTGCATTGATAAATTTAGAAGCTGCTATATAGACCCTATTATATTCTTGCATAAGGCATCAGCATATTGAAAGGTGTACTCAGAAAGCCAATACATTGATAAGAAAAAGATAACTTCGACAAATCATCTTGATAACTTTTGTACAATATGATCTATAATTTGAATTCGATAAGAGTTTTTTGAAGAGGTGATAAATAGAATTGATGAGGACAGGATGGTAGATGTGGTTCATGTGGAATTTAGCAAGGCTTTTGAATTAGTCCACATGGTAGGCTAGTCTGGAAAGTGGGATCCAGAGTGAACTAGCCAATTGGATACAAAATTGCCTCAGTGGATGGAGTCAGAGGGTGATAGTGGAGAGTTATTGAAAATAAAGGTGTGTGACCAATGCTGGGTGGTGTAATGGACAGGGAAGAAGGTTATCTAAAACTACAACCTGAATTAAATGTACTGGGAAAGTGGAACAAGGAATTTCAGATGAAATTCAACATGGACAAGTGCAATATATTGCATTTTGGCCATTTAAATCGGGGCAGGAGTTGAGAGGGCCCTGGACAATGTTGTAAAATAGAAAGACGTAGGGGTAAAGACCTGGTAACGCCCATAGATGGGGTGCTAAAGAAAGTGTTTGGTATGCTTTCCTTAAGTTTTATTATCACTGACATATTGTATGTCATGAACTTTATTGTTTTGTGTATTGTGTACAGGAGTTAGGACATCATATTACACTTAAACAAGTCATTGGTGAGATCACGTTGGGAGCATTGTGCACAGTTCTGGTCACCCATCCAGGAAGGATGTCATTTAGCTGGAAAAGGTACAGAAGAGGTTCACAAGGATGGCATTGGTACTAGAGTGCTTGAGTTACAACTGGAACCTCAATAGTCTGAAACACTTATCCTGGAGTGCTGAGGGAGGGTGACCAAATAAATTACAATGTTTCAGAGATAGTTGATCAGGTCCATGTATAGAAAAAGTCTTGAGGGATCTGGGGCAACTGCAGGCAAATGGGTCTGGCTTAGAAAGACATTATGGTTGCCATTGACAAGTTGGGGCAAAAGGCCTGTTTTTGTACTCACCATGACTCTCTTTATCGCAGTATAATAACTTTTCCCAATTGCAGACTAGTTAAATCAATCTACTTAAGTCTGATACATTCTTTGGATAAACTTACAATTAAAGATGTTTCGTAAGCTTTAATTTCATTCTTGTTTTAGGAGATATCTCGATATTCCCAATGTATGCAGTCCTACATTAACGTTTTCTCTATTTTTCTAATGAACCACAAAGAAACAGGACAATGCAGCTAGTCCATACAATTACCTTCCAAGAAATGCAGATTCCTATGTAAATTATTACTGCCAAGAGCGTAGCTTTTTGATTAAACTTCGATTGGGAAGGAAACCACAGAAAAAGGAGTGAAAATAAGAGTAGAAGATTTTTATTTGGTGTGGGGGCAGGAACATTAAAAAAAATTAGTTGTATTTCATATGAAAGCAGAACAAGCTGCTTTATTAGAAAGGAGATATTATGTATTGTGTAGTAAATGTAAGAAGTGACAAACTGGAATTTTCATTTGGGAAACCCTGTTTGAGGAAATTATAGTCTTGCACAAGTGGATAAATTACATATTGAACTGAGTCCAGTTGTTTCTGTAAAGAGCAGAAAGTAAGTAAATTGAATTCAACTCAATGTACTGAACTCTGATCGTAGTTTAAGCGTACGGCCCTATTCTCATTAGCCCTGCAGCCAAACAAATTTTCGTGGCAGCATGGCCCTAGCTTACTGCCATTGTCACTTCTGCAGCCCTTCCATAAAATGCAGCAGACTACAAGCATTCCTTGATCTGCAGGCAGTGGGAACAAAAGCCTTGCCTACAGTCAGCTCACAGATGGATTCAGTGGCCTTCTGACAACCTATGCTATTAAGGAAGCCTTTTCACTGATTATCAAATTCATCAGAAAACAAAGTTTAAAAAAAGTAAATTAATCTATTTTACAATATTAATAAATGTATTTAAAGCACATTAAATGCCAATTAATTAAAACATAAATATAAATTGAAGTAAATCCATCTTGAATGAAGTAACAGTAAATGTATCTACTCTATGGCTGTAGTAGAGCTGAAGGATCAGATATGAAGCGTATTGAATTTCTAATTCCAACAACTAGTGAGTCCACGGACACAGTGAGGGTCTGGTGAGGATGCATCTGATGTCCAGCACGTTCCCAGTTCCATGCTCTAATGTTCAGACATGAAAATCCTGAATGCATTGCCACACACATTGTAGTTAGCCATTGTGGACCTGCCAAGTAGTAACAGCAGAATTTCAGCCCAGTTAAACTAGCTAAAGCATGAATTATTAAAATGGTTTATTTTATTTTACAGAGAGATGGTTCTTACACAAATGATGATGAATCTGTGGACATAGAAAATGAGAGTGCAAGTGGGAACAGATTTGAAGAATATGAATGGTGTGGGCAGAAGAGAATACGCGCTACAACCTTATTAGAAGGTGGTTTTCGAGGTATGCAAAATTTTCAAGGTTTTATTCTGCGACTGTTAGCTAATCAAACTTTTATAATTATTAACTAAAATGTTGGTCAACAATGGTGATGGTCTAGTTAGCTCTAGTGGGAAGTAAAAATAAAGTTAAAGCAAGTTATTGTTTTTATTGATCATCTTCCCAGAACATCTTTGGGAGGTGGGTTGCTGTTTACAGACGTGACATTGCTTTTGAGCTATAATAACCTATAATCTAGTTTATTGATATTGTTGGTTCAGAGATTGTTGTTTCCACACAGTAGAAGTCTCTGCTTTGTTATGTTTATGTTTTTAAATTTTTAAAAATTATTTCTTAAAACCCTTACTCCTAATTTTGGTACCTGAACATTTATTTTTATCTTAAGTATGTTTAAGGCAATATTTAATCCTCTGGCTTGATCTACTGACTTCACTTGTAAGGTTTTTTTTGTAATAACTTAGCTCAATTCTATTGACAACTCCTCAACAAATGAATCAGTTCATGCCTAAATGGAGCAAGAACTATACAAAAGTAGCATCATTAAATTGCCAGACAAGGATTGTCTCTAACCATTAGGAGTCTTTACAACTTGCCCTTGATATTCAGTAGCCTAACCAATAAGCAAGCCCCTTTCATCAATATTTGGTATTACTATTGGTTTATTACTGTCACATGTACTAAGAAACAGTGAAAAACTTGTCATGCAGATCAGATCATTACACAGTGCATTGAACAATGTAAAACAATAGCAATGCACAATAAAGCGTAACAGCAATGAGAGTGCAGTGTGTGCGTGTGTGTGTATACGTACACAGTGGACAAAGCAGCTGACAATTGGCATCTTGTCCAACATCCTATATATTCCTTCCCTTTGCTGGCACATAGTGGCAACTTTGTCTACTTCTACAGAATGCCTAGGTTATTCTGAGCATTCTGTAGCATTTCCTATACTGCCAGCTCTTGCACCAAAAAGAACAAGACTTGAAGAAAACGGGAACACCAAATATTCTTTTTTAAGTCAAAACTTTTAAAGTATATCAATGTAATTTCATCATTACTCGGTTCCAGGTCCTGACATCTACGCCACATTGTAGTAGCATCTTCAGCAGAAGGACTGTAATATTTCAAGATGTGTAGCTCATTTACTTGGTGTTAGGCGATAAATGCTGTCGTCCCTACATTGCTACGTTTTAGCAAAATTAATATATAATGAAAAATTGGCTTATCTTTTAGGCATGTGTGTTAGGATTTGAGTACATCTTAACTTCTTTGAGCTGAAACAAGCCTTTCCTAGGAAGGGTGACATGGTGATAGTGCATTTAAAGCACCTTAAATGTCAGGTTCACAGCTCCAGAAAACTGCAATTGATTCAGATTCTCTGGTGCTGTCTGTGAAGTTTGCATGTTCTCCTGTAACTGCATATAGTTCCCTCCTGTTAGTCTGATTTTCTCCTTCAGGCATATTAGTGTAGTACCAGAGGCTGATGGAAGAATTGAGGTGTCTGTGGGCATGTGAGAGAGAATGGTTTGCAGCAAAATAATCAGGGCAATGGAATTGAGGAAATTCTCTTGAGGCATCGGCTCTGTGGGTTGAAAGGAAGCATGTAAATTTACTTTGAGAGAGCTAACAAGATGCCAATCAGGGCAGCTGCTTGGCATGCAAAACTTCATTAATAGAATAGTTCATAGAATAATTCTTGACAGTGTTTGACAGTGTTACCTGTTACGGAATTTGTTTGGAAACTTGAAGTGCAATTTCAAAGCTTGTTGTCATAATTTGTAACATTAAAGAGATGTATTATGGGTCAGAAGCTCAGAATTCTTCTGACTTTACTAAGTATTTCCATTGTCAAAGGGACACAAAGATAGAATGCTTTCCACATGCTTTGTCTTTTGAATTAGGATAAAACAGCCTATTTTATCGGCACCCATTTTGAGCATCCACTTCTTCATCAGTGAAGTACTATTATTCCAAGTTCGATTATCTCTTGGATGTTCAGTTGCAACTAAGCTTCATGAACAACACCACTCAGCACTGACAAAGCTTCATTAACAGCATCTCCCAGTACAGTCCTCTGACTAGAAAAACCAGAGTAACAGGCATTTGGGTTGTTATTGAATGTTCCTTTTCAAGTCATATACTATCATGAGTTGGAACAATTTTGCCACTTGATCGATATTACTGGGTAAAAATCTTAGAACGTGATCCCCTTATCTAAGTAGTAGTGTCGATGTACTACACCGCTAGTCTGAGAAGATACTATCTTTCAAGAGGAAATTAAAATCAGAAGCCTGCAAATGCTGGAAATCTGCAATGACAACTGGAGGCCCTCAACAGACCCTCATTTTTGGATAGAGAAGCAGTTAAGGTTTCATACCTATAATAGATATTGTCATCCCTCTTTATGCCAACCTCCACCTTCTTTGGAACTTGAAGCTGACTTGTTTTCTCTCTTTCCAAATTCTGTAAAGGGTTTTTATACTGAAACATTGATCTGCTGAATGTAATCTTTTAATTACATAGCATCTCTTCAAGGGCAGTATGAAGGGTTATTGTTACTAGAACAGACATTCTGTTTTGGAATTTAAAAACAAATTCTTACTTACGTATTTATTTCTTATCAGAAGTTAATATAGATTTTGTTAAAACATTAATGAATATCTTCTGTAGTTGCTGAGGATCGGCAAAGTCTTGTTCTGCAGAAAACTCTTAAGAAAGACCAAAATTCTGCCGGTAAATTTCCTTTAAAGAAATCTCTCAAATCAAGCCATTTGCTCATTCCTAATATTTGACCTTAACTTGACCAGTCCTGGGAATGTAATTTTAGTGAGGCTCTGCTTTTGGATCACTGAGGGCAGAATAGCTGAGAAATGAGAGCTTGTCAAACAAAATTCCCTGTTATCTCCCTTGTTTTACCTAAATGAGCTAGGGCAAGGAGCACAGTGTCTCATTTCAAAAGTTATAAAATATTAAAAAAGCTGTGTCTAGTGGGAGCTGCCAGGGGGATTGCAGGTACAAGGTCTGCGATCAATTTGTACCGTTTTTCTAATGAAAGCTACAGAGTTTGTGTCAGATGCGCTTCACGGCTGGGCCTGTCATGTCGGCCAGAGAACAAGTCTGTATTCTCAACTAGCCTGAAAGGAGAGGAGTATATACTTAGCAACATTTTCAAGAAACCACATCATGGTCTTCCTATTGGACCTTATTGTGTTGTTTCAAAATGTAGAAATTAATGTGGGAGCAGGAAAATTTGAACTCCTCAAATTTGAAGTATGAGCAGTTCTGGACAAGTAAAAAAAAACTTAAGCATATTTTTCAAAGAAAGTAATATACAGCCTCTTAGGGTGGAGTAATTGATTGGTGCCCCTGATTTCTGTGTTTGAAATGTTCTCAGAAGTTTTCCGTTTTGAGGGCTTTTTGTAGAGAGTGTTCATAAGGATTTTTGATTGCTTCATTTTTGTCATCTGCTATATAGCATCAGTGCCCAAGTTCCAAAATAGACCTGTGTAGCTATCCCAAGTTCTTACTGATGTGGAGTAGTAATTATGACTTTTATTCCCTCTCCTCAGCTCTTTGAATTGGTTTCACACACATTAGTAGCTATTAAGTAGCTATTTTCATGTGAGGATGGATAGGTTATGCCACAAAAGAAGTACTAAAATGGTGTGCAGAGGGAATGCTGTGTATTTATTCACTTAGGAATTGGCTAGATGGGCTGTCGTGATGTTTCTTGTTGATACACCAAGATGATAAACATGGCAGACAAACAACAGCTTAAATAGAAGAAGTCATAATATTTAAAGTTTTATTTGCATTTATGTCATGTTAATTTTTTTATTCAATGTATCATGTAATAATAAACCCATTTACCCCAAAATTGAATTTATACAGCTTAAACTAGGCTATCATCTTTAAATGATTCACTGCAGTTTAAAGAAAGTGACTGAACTGTAACTAACTGAGGCTATTTACAGATAGCAAACTATTGACACACTGTGGATGAAACTATAGTAACTGTGGAATGAACAAGGTGATAAGAAAGTAATGATGGCATCAGAAAATGTTTGACGCTCTGCTTTCATACCTGCTTTGTAATGTGACTTCAAAGCTGAGGGGGGGGGGGGGGGTTGTTCTGCCTGAGCAAGTCCCCACTCACTGCAAACCACTGACTGAGGAAATCTTTGGTTGTTATTTCGGCCTGAGCAGATGGGACTAAGTAGATTAGGTAGCGATAGGTCAGAGGCGGCCAGTTGTTCCCTTCTGTTCAGTTCCATTTAGGGATTTCGGGTCGATTGGCATCATGTGTCATTCCTCTAGTGATATCGCTCAGGTATTGATCCAGTCTAGACAAGAGCTGGAGGCATCGCAGAGAACGTGTGCTGCACCATGCATAATGTGATTGAAAGGCAGTTAAAATGGCACTGACCTTTTCAGGGAGGATTAGATTGCCTGCCAAGTCTGTTTAAAGCAAGTGATAACGCGTGGTAAGGAAAACTGTCCGGACAACTTCAGAGAGAGAGAGGGAGGCTGAGCAAAAATGTTTTACAGACCTCTGCTGGGCTTTTTGAAATAGCACTATATTTTCTATTGTAGAGATTTAAAGAGGATTGAAATTTACAGAAGTATTTACTTCAGGTTTTGGTCTCAGAAAAATGGGAGAACTTGCTGAAATCGTATAAAATACAACAGTGATGTAGTGCTTATAGTGTTTATTTCTAAATGTAGGGTATTAGCTATTTTAATAGTTAATGTTTGAGAAAACCTGTGCTTTTATTAATACTAGCTCTAAAACTGAGGATAGTTTCGGTTCTGCTTAGTTTTCTTCCCTCAGACTGGTGTGTAGCAGTGTAAAATACAGATTATTATGATGTGCTGTAGCTGATTTGCTAAAATCCTTTGTGAAATTCTGAGTTAAGGTTTCCCAAATTTGAAATTTATTGAACTTTGGGTTTTAAATTAGTTTATGTGTGAAGGAGTGGTTAAGATATTGAGCTAAAATCCCATTTTTGCTGTTTCTGTTGAGACTATGTTTCCTATCCAGGAATAGCAAATGGGGGAGACCTTGTGATATGTTTTTGATACTAACAAACAGTGATCAGATTAAATTTTCCTTAGTGAGGTGGATCGATTCTTGTGTGTCTTACCAGGTGAGATGACCTAATGTAGATTTATTTAGTAGAGGAGAAATCTGACACATTGTATATCAGTATATAGCTATGACAGAGGTCATAGTCAGCACGTTATATGGATAACCAATATTGAAATCTTAACAAGAGCTGCATTAGTTTTTGTTGCTGTGCATACAGTTGTTGGATTTGAAGTGTGCATCTCAGTATGGACTAATACAGGATCAGTACTGAATTGTTGAGTGATGCATGCACAGAGGGAAATAAACACGAATTTTCAGAAAATCATTGAAATTTCCAGCTATCTGGAAAGGGATTTCACAGATCCCTAAAAGGTGCATTTTGTACGATTGTCAAAGTTTTCCTCAATGACAAAACCCAAAAATACGCTAAAAGTTTCCATCTCCTACCCCCAACTTTTGTAGTTGCTTCCTTTTCGTTCAGTTGCGCTTTGTGTAAAATAGCTGCTTCATTTCATTTATTTGTTCATTTAACAATCATTGTATTTTGGGGTAATTTCACTTGACATGAGGTGCTTTGTCAGGAAAAAATGAAAAGATGTCCTTGACTTGCAGGTCTGATAATTATATGGTAGCAGGACATTGGATATTAGCTTTTCTAATTTAGGACTAAATTCAGACACAGCACAAAGGAATAATGTCATCATACTAACCATGCTTTGAGTGTGTTCCACATTCATTTGAGCATTGTTGATATATGTCTACCCACTTTGATTCTGTAATAGATACAGTACTTTGCAAAAGTCTCAGGCACACACACACACACACACACATATATATATATATATATATATATAGAGAGAGAGAGAGAGAGAGAGAGAGAGAGAGAGCTAGGGTGCCTAAGACTTTTGCACAGTACTATAGTAATTTTATGTATTGCTTTGTATTGCTGCCCCCAAAAAAACTAATTTCATGAGGTGTGATTGATGATAAACCTGATTCTGATATGGGTCTCTATTGTGGACTGAGAGTGGAAAGGACACAGGGAGAGGGGAATAGTGATTGGAAAGTGGGGTATGGAGGAGGGAGGGAGCGGGAAGCAGCAGAGAGACATGCTGTAATGATCAGTAAACCAATTGTTTGGCATCAAATGACCTTTCCTGGTGTCTCAGATTTGGGTGTGTCTGCAACTGTATTATCCTCCGCCCGTGGCACTCCTTCTTTGACGTCCTTCCGTGATGTTTCTCCCTAGCAATTCCCATCCTTTGTTCATGCCAAACTTACAAACTCTCTCTCTCCTCCTCATTGACGAGTACAGAACTTTCTAAAAGTCTTATGTACCCTAATATTTTTGCACAGTGCTCTATGTGGATGTTTGACAAATAATTTTCTTTCCATGAATGATGCTCCCAAAGAGGGCCTTGCAAAGATATTTAATTTGGGAGTTGGTTGGGGTGTGTGGTTTTGATCAGCAGTTGATAGGACAGGTGGATAGGTTAGCAGGAGTATTGTGTGGAAGAATGTACCCATCTGCACTGAGAAGGGCTCCTCAAAATCTTCAATAGGGATCCAGATAGGATGATGACTTGGATGATTACCTAGCTGAGGGCTGTTTTTTTAATCATTGCTTTAAATCTTTATTTTCCAAAATTACTTGGTGAAAACAGATGATTTTGTAATGTAATGAAATACTGGTGACTGGTATAGATTTTAACTGAGGCTGATAGCCATTTTTAAAAGTCAGTTTGCTTTCATTATGGCTAAATAAAAATAATGTAGCTCTATGTTTGTTTTTAAAAGTAATCTCAATTGAAGGGGGTCATTTGATATGTACATTTATAACTGTTTTCTTAAATGCCTTGACAACTAAACAGTTTACCAGTCCTCTTTGAAAGACATATAGGGAGAATGATCTAGTGTGGGACTAAATCACAAATAAGAGAGGCAAATTCCTTTCAAGAAGTGCATTAAGTAAATGAGTTGAGTTTCTGAGTTAAAAACAGCTTTCACTTTCTGCTTTTCCTTCATGAATTAAACAGCTTTTAAAATTTAGTTTTACACAATGCCATGACAATGTTTAGGTTTCACAATCCAATAATTTAAAGAAATATGTCCTGGTATACTCTTGCAAACCTGCTCTTCAAGAAACAGTAATTCAACCAAAATGCATAATGAATACTTGGGAGTCTATTGCCATAATATTAATAAATGTTGAAATTTCTTCTTTACACATGCAATATGTGATTGACAATGATTTGATGCCATCTTATTTTGATTTTATTTATTTATATATATACACACATAAATCTCCTCAGCAAACCTGACCAAACAAATCTTCTGAAATTGTCTCTTTCACGCATCTCTCTCTATACAAGTTTGAAAGTAATTGGCATGTTGTACGTCTTGCTAAACACACAGCTTGTGTGCATATAAGAACACACACAGTTAGTAGGCCTTTTGAGCAGCTTCTGATGGGGGCTAACTATATTTGACACACGGCAACTTCTTACCTCCACACCAGATAATTGCATTGTCAACTATTCAGCAAAGTGGCAGGTGACATCTGAGGCGATTGACTAGCAGAGTTGTTCTGTGTAGGACTGTCAGCTGTTCAATCAATAGAGTTTACAGAAGACACCCTGATTGCATCTGTAACTAATTTAACTTTGAAACCCCTAGCTCCCCTTTGCACAAAGTTGCAATTCTATTCAGGATGTGCACTGAATGGCAGGTGAAAAAAATCAATGACAGCTTTCTGCGGTCGTGCAGTCGTGGGTTTTTGCTCTGCATGGTTAACAAGCAGTCATGACTTCAAATCAATGAACTGATCAATTGATTAAATTAACAGTGATTTTCTTTTGGGTTAGCAGCCAGGGTCCTTGGATTATTAGTTGTGTTGTCTTTTGAGGTAACTTGCACTTATAAAATTTAAGGCTTATTAACAACTCAGCACTTGGAAATTCCACTTTCTCCTCTCTTTCAACATGTAATGTTAATTAGTTGGGCAGAAGCCTTGGCCTATTGGGATTTGGGATGTATTTGACAGGATTGGATTGGGTTACTGCAGCACAAGCCCTTTGCTTCCTCTCTCAGCAGTTCAGAAGCTAGTTAAGTAGTTCTGATAGGTAGAGGGTGATTGATGGGGAAGTTTGTCTCCGGTAGTGTCAGGGACTTATAGAGGTGTCATTCAAGATTGGCGCCTGAATTACTTGTCACATTCTGTGAAAGAATGTCGAAGAAACAAGGAACTGCTGCATTACTTTGTTTTTCTCTGTTAAATGACCCATGTCTTATCTGCTTGCTATTTGTATTGGTTGAAGGTTAAAAAGACAGCTTTAAGTAGGCAGCATTTTAAAAAGTCAGAAATTAAAGCTCAAAGAATTTCATTCCAGTTGAACATCTGAACAATATATTATAAAAATTGTATTCAACAGAGTTTGGTAAGATTCTCCTGTCTAGTGAAGTAGGTCGTCTGTTCATCCACCTCATAGCAAGAACTAAACCTACCCTGGAATGGTACATACCCTGGAATATTGCAAAAAATGTCCAAAGCAAATTAAAATTAAAATTTAGACTTCTGATAACTTCAGTGAGAATAATGCAGAATTTTGAGGATTGGCTGTACATTGGTGAAAAACGTGAAATCCAGATCAGTTGTGAGTGAAGTATAACTTGCCTGCCCAATAAAAGCAAGCTAACAAGCTCCACAGCAGAATTCCTGTATTGCAGTAACATGACTAGTTTCTGCAGTCCTTTTCTGATCATTTTGCTGTACCTCATAGCACTTCTTTATTCATCACATTTCCTGCTGCTCAGTTCCTGGTAATCTGCTTTAACAAGTAAGCAGCAGAAAAATATAATTGTTCTTGATTTCCCTTCATTTTAAACATTGAATAAAAATGGGCTAAGTTGAGAAGGGTGAAATTTGTAATGTTTTAATTCACCATTTCCTCAGTTCTCTCCTTTTTTGTCACCAACTTATAAAATTGTTCCAAGTGAATGACCAGTGATTGAAGATCAGTGGGATTCTTGCCCCTTCACCACATACGACTGCTCATTCCTGATGTACAATAAACCTTTCTCATATTCTACAAATGTAGATATTCGGTATTTCTTGACCCAAATGACAGTTACAACTGCAGATGGATTTCTGTTTCCTTATTTACTCCACAGAATGGTGGCATTGCTGCATGGCTGCTTTTGTTGTCTCGCCCTAATTTCATTGAGGTAATGAGGTTGTATGGCTGAACTAACCAGCTGGAATAAAACACTACTCATAGGTGAGGTGTGGGCCTTGATTAAGAAAATTTCTTTATCCAGCAGAAATTAGCTCCCCTAAATTCTAGAGCATATTCAGTGGCAAGAATGAGCATTGCAGAACGCACACCCTGATGGACTGTTTATTGTTGCTGGAGATTTTAACCACGTGAACCTTACTTCAATGCTCCCCAAATTCCATCAGTATGTGGACTTTGCAATGGCGGGGGGTGGGGGGGGGGGGGAAGAACACATCGGACCTGGTTTACACAAGCATCCCCAACGAGTACCGGGCAGAGCCCCGTCCCCACCTCGGTTACTCAGACCACATCTCTGTTATGCTAATCCCAGCATACAGACCGCTCATCAGGCGCTCCAGATCAGTCCAGAAGCAGGTGAAAACCTGGCCAGCAGGAGCCATCTCTGCTCTTCAAGACTGCTTTGAGCACACTGACTGGCACATGTTCAGGGAGGCTGCAACCGATGGTGACTCTACCAACTTAGAGGAGTACACAGCATCAGTGACCAGCTACATCAGCAAGTGCATTGATGATGTTACTCTGTCCAAGGTCATCACTGTACGCGCTAACCAGAAGCCATGGATGACCGTGGAGATGCGTGCGCTGCTGAGGACCCGTGACTCCGCCTTCAGAGCAGGTGACAAGGCAGCCCTAACAACAGCAAGGGCCAAACTGTCCCGGGCCATCAGAGGGGCAAAGCGTGCACATGCCCAGCTAATCCACAGCCACTTCTAGAACAGCGGCGACATGTGGCGCATGTGGAAGGGCAACCAGGACATCACCAATTACAGGACAACATCACCTGACTGTGCAGGTGATGCGTCCCTCCCAGATGTGCTGAATAACTTCTACGCCCATTTTGAGGTGGAAAATGACGTGGCGGTGAGGAAGTCCACCCCTCCTACAAATGACCAGGTGCTGTGTCTCACCGTGGCTGATGTGAGAAGAACCTTGTGCAGGGGCAACCTAAGGAGGGCTGCTGGACCAGACAACGTCCTTGGTAGAATGGTCAGAGGATGTGCAGACCAGCTAGCAGATGTTCTCACTGACATCTTCAACACCACCCTGAGCAGCGCCACCATTCCAACATGCTTCAAGGCCGCCACCATCATCCCTGTGCTGAGGAAGTCTTCAGTGTCCTGCCTAAATGACTGCCATCCTGTTGCACTCACATCCATCATCATGAAATGTTTCGAGAGGCTCGTTATGAGGCATATCAAGACCCTGCTGTCCCCCTCACTGGACCCCCTGCAGTTTGTGTACTGCTCAACAGACAGCGCCATTAACATCACCCTCCACCTGGCCCTAACCCACCTGAACAAAAAAGACACGTATGTTCGAATGCTGTTCATAGACTTCAGTTCAGCATTCAACACAATCATTCCTCAGAAACTGACTGGGAAGCTGAGCCTACTGGGCCTGAACACCTCCCTCTGCAACTGGATCCTAGACTTCCTGACTGGGAGACCTCATGTCAGTCTGGATCAGGAGCAGCATCTCCAATACCATCACACTGAGCACGGGGTCCCCCAGGGCTGTGTGCTCAGTCCACTGCTGTTCACTCTGCTGACCCATGACTGTGCTGCAACACACAACTCGAACCATATCATCAAGTTCGCTGATGACAGGACCGTTGTGGGTCTCATCAGTAAGAACGACGAGTCAGCTTACAGAGAGGAAGTGCAGCGGCTGACAGACTGGTGCAGAGCCAACAACCTGTCTCTGAATGTGAACAAAACAAAAGAGATGGTTGTTGTCTTCAGGAGGGCATGGAGCGACCACTCCCTGCTGAATATCGATGGCTCCTCGGTAGAGATCGGTAACAGCACTAAATTTCTTGGTGTTCACCTGGCGGAGAATCTCATCTGGTCCCTCAACACCAGCTCCATAGCAAAGAAAGCCCAGCAGTGTCTCTACTTTCTCCGAAGGCTGAGGAAAGTCCATCTCTGACCCCCATCTTCATCACATTCTACAGGGGTTGTATTGGGAGTATCCTGAACAGCTGCATCACTGCCTGGTTCGGAAATTGCACCATCTCAGATCTCAAGACCCTGCAGCGGATAGTGAGGTCAGCTGAGAAGATCATCGGGGTCTCTGTTCCGGCCATTACGGACGTTTACACTACACGCTGCATCCGCAAAGTAAACTGCATTATGAAGGACCCCACGCAACCCTCATACATACTCTTCTCCCTCCTGCCATCTGGGAAAAGGCACCGAAGCATGTGGGCTCTCATGACCAGACTATATAACAGTTTCTTCCCTCAAGCTATCAGACTCCTCAATACCCAGAGTCCAGACTGACACCAACTTACTGCCCTCTACTGTGCCTGTTGTCTTGTTTATTATTTATTGTAACACCTGCACTGTTTTGTGCATTTTATGCAGTCCTGGGTAGGTCTGTAGTCTAGTGTAGTTTTTTCCTGTGTTTTTTAAGTAGTTCAGTCTAGTTTTTGGACTATGTCATGTAACACCATGGTCCTGAAAAAATGTTGTCTCATTTTTACTAGCAGTTACGGTCGAAAAGACAATAAAAGTGACTTGACTTGACATTGTATGAAAGCTGCTGTGGAAGTGGACCTCAAAAATTTTAACATTTTTGTTGCCAGTGTTTGACTGGTCCCTGAGGCATTACCAAGTCCTAAGGTGCACACTTGATTCCTGACAAGGAATAACGTTGGCTGCCGGGACCAGTTATGAAGCTCATGTTACGATGGTGAATGGAGGTTCTGGAAGGTCCATTATTTTTTGATTCCACATTCAGTTAAGTAACATGTTACCTATTTAGTAGCAACCCCTTTATGAACAACAAACAATCTCTTAGAGCAATTCAGCGGGTCAAGCAGTATCTGTGGCAGGAAAAGAATTATCAATGTTTTGTGTTGAAACCCTGCATCTGCTTTTTTTAAATTTGTGTATCATATGTACCTTGCCATCATTCCAGGCAGGTGCCAGAGACTGTTAAGTGTTGTCCTGAATGACTTTGTGACTGATGCACACCTTGTTTGCTGTGATCCTTTGCGAATGACAAGAAGAATTGATTTTTGTGGTTTCTGCTTTGTGTCTAAGTGATATGCAAAGTATTACTCAGTTTTGTTCCATACCTGTTTTAAGATTTGTATAAAGTAGTTTTATTCTCCTTGTCCTTCCTCTGTTTCCAGCACAGCCAGACAATGGAAGGAACTTAATGTTTTTGTATTTGTTTATGACTCTGTGTCAGACCATTAGCTGTATTGTCCAAATGTGTGTATTGCCACTTGCCTTATATCAAAAATGATGTAAAGTGCACCATTCCCCAATGTGTAGATTGGCTTTCAGAAAGTAATTATTTGGTGTCTTTGTTTGGTTTGAAGTTGGCATTGAAAATTCAGAGGCGTACATAGAAACCAAGGAGATAATAAACATGACTTTATGTATAAAATGAATGGTTTCTGCTTGGTGAAGCAGGTAGCATTGAGCACATAATGGAACAATAAAAGTATGTTTTATGTTACAGTGCAGATCTGCCAAAATATGTAAATTGGTATGTTCTCCAAAATATGTAAAGTGTTATTTTGCCAATTATATAGAGAGAATTTTCTATTCTGATTTTAAACCATTGTTATATGTACTGTGTAGAAGCAGTCTTGTTTTCACCTTATTTTCCATCTTTGTTTTTGTTTTCAACATAGGATCTGGGTTTGTCACCTGCAGCAGTAAAGAAAATCATGACAGTGATGCAGATCTTGATGTGGATGGAGACGACACCTTGGAGTATGGGAAACCACAGCATCCCTTTTGTCAATAAATGCAGAGCTATTAAACTATGCCGGATAATTGATTGTTGCAGAACTGGCTTGTATTGATTTAAAATGTTCCTCTTTGAGGAGCCTTCTATCTTTTTTTAATATAAATAATTGTATTCACATTTCCCCTGCAGTGGCTTAATAGATTAAAGAAAAATAAGGAATAATAGGACACATCTTCACTGGATGCCAAGACTGGTGGTTTTCTGCTCAGACCACGGTGTTTCATCCATTGTCTCCCAGGTGCAACCTTTCATTGGTTAGTTGGTTATTGGCTGCTCAGGAAGTCAGTGCAGTTTAATACAATGCAAGAGCTTTCTGTTGACTCCCAGAATAGCTATGACTGTCACACTGAAGTTTGGTTGTCATAGCTGTTACTGTCATTGAAAGCCTATGGGGCTCTTAAAAAATTAATACTGTCTTCTAAGTGAGTGGATGTTTTATAATTTCAATACAGGTAAGTATTTTGAAACTTTATGGCTAAAAGAAAATAAGAATTCTACTCCCCTTTATACTCACAGTCAATTGATTCTAGGAATAAAAAATAGATTTACAGTTACAAAGCCTCAGAACTGGAAAACCTGTGGATGTTAGTCCCACCCAGAAGGATTCTAACGAGAGTCCATCGGTGCAGTGCAGGTGACCTGGGACCAGCGCTGTGAATTGGTTGCTCCACTTCAGCAATGTAGCTGGGAGTACAACTTTACACTCACAGGGCCAGTCCCTGGGTATCTGTATCAATAGACTTCCATGATGATCCAGAGAGGCACTATTAACATCCAGATTTTCCACTCAAATTAACTGTCTGCTAATTCTTAAGATGGAGATCATTACCATTTGTTTAATTGTGTGCTGAACCTACATGTTACACAATAGATAATATTAAAATTAAAGAAGATGACAGTTCAACCAACCTTTTTCTTTGTTTATTTACTGACCAAATAACTATTATGTCCTGCACTAATACCAAAGAAGAAGAATTTTTAAACTTACAATTCCTTTGTGCTGTGACGGAAAGAGACTGAACGATTTGAATAAGAAAGATATAAATCTCCTATTTGAAAATATTCAATTTTTTTTGTCACTCCCAGAAATTAACCACTCGAGTGCCCTTTATAGTACCAGATGAAAAATGAATATTGGCGCCGGGGGATGTAAATAGCGATGGAACTGTAGTTGCTATGGTGGATAATATAGTGATATAGAAAGATCTGCTTGAAGGCTGAAACTCCAAATGTTGATGGGTGATATGAATGCCAACACAATCTAATAAACTATCTGTTGTAGCTGGCATTGTAAAGATGGATCTAAAGATTATTTCATGGTCAACTGAAATGTTGCTTGTCCACGTTACCATCAATCTTACCTTTGCTGCTGTAGCTGTTTGTACTATGATCATAACTCAAACAGCATTGACACAAAATATATTTCTCACGAATAGAACCAAATATAAACCTGTTTATATAAGGGTGGTTTTTGAGGTTAGTAGGAAAGTTTCACAGTATAAAGATGAAGTCTCTGAAATTCTTTTGTAGTGGGCCATTTCTTTAACTACTAAACAGATACACAGAAGCAGATATTATACCATGCACTGGAGAAGAACCAGGGGAGGCCAAAGAGAGGGAGGCACTACGTGGAGCTGTGCTAAAGTAAGTAGAAACACCAGTACTATTTTGTTCCAGTTGAAATATGGTCATGGCGTATTATTGGGGGCTTTTTAGTTGTTTTCTTTAGGTATATTTGTCTTTTTTCTAATTTCCAAATTGTATCATGTGACTCATGAAATGAACAATTAAGTAAGACCATAGACCATAAGACAAAGGAGCAGAAGTCGGCCTTTCAGCCCATCGAGTCTGCTCCGCCATTTCATCGAGCTGATTCAATCTCCCCTTCAGTCCCATTCCCCCACCTTCTCACCATAACCTTTGATGCCCTGACTACTCAGCTACCTATCAATCTCTGCCTTAAATACACCCAATGACTTGGCCTCCACTGCCGCCCGTGGCAACAAATTCCACAGATTCACCACCCTCTGGCTAAAAATTTTTTTTTGCATTTCTGTTCTGAATGGGCACCCTGCAATCCTCAAGTCATGTCCTCTTGTACTAGGTTTCCTCCACTATGGGAAACAACTTTGCCACATCCACTCTGTCCATGCCTTTCAACATTCGAAATGTTTCTATGAGGTCCCCCCTCATTCGTCTAAACTCCAAGGAGTACAGTCCAAGAGCGGTCAAACGTTCCTCATATGTTAACCCTTTCATTCGTGGAATCATTCTAGTGAATCTTCTCTGAACCCTCTCCAAAGTTGCAAGGTAGTTGCAAAGTTGTTCACACAGCGAGTTAGTATGTGAAATTAAAACATCACATTGCCTAATATATTTGTTGAGATTCAAATTCATAAAAAGCATGTTATTTATAAAATGTCATAAGAGGATAGGAACACTTCCATGCAAGTCAAGCAACATCTGTGGAAGGGAATAGACAGTGGATGCTACAGGCCTTGGCCTTTCATCAGAACCGGGAAGGGGCCAGAATCTAGAAAAAGAATGTGGGGTGAATGGAAGGAGTACAAGTTGGCAGATGATAGGTGAGACCAAGTGATGAGGAAGCTGGGTGGATGGGTCACCCGCCAACTTGATTTCCTTACCCTCCCCCCACCATCTCATTCTATAATTTCTTCCCTTCCCTTCAAGTCCTGATGTTGACTGTGTCTGATTTGCTGACTTCCTCCTCCAGCATATGTGTGTTGCATTACTCTATTTTGAGTACAGAAATTGAAGCATGTCTGCTAAGTCACCATTTGTTTCAAATTAATTTATGCCTTACTGATTTTTTTTAGCGAATTAAAATATTTATTACAGGGATAGAGATTGTTTATATTCAGTGATACATCCTTCTTTTGTTATATTGCTCCAAAAAACCTGTAACCCTCCAGCAAACACTCATAGCAAAAAAAAGCATTAGCTTACATTGCTGTTTCTGTCAATTATTTCATTTGTATTTAATAAGTATGATATTAATCATTGTATATTCTTATTGCAGTGGTGGAACTCCAAGCAATAGAATAACACCGGAATTTTCCAAATGGGCCAGTGATGGTAGGATGAAGCTTTGACTTTAATAGGATTTGATTTTAATACTTCCTCTGTTAGCTGTGCTTATAATGATCCACTAAATTGCTTTGAACTTTTATAGCATCCTGAGTTTTAAAATCAGTCTAGAAATTGACTGAGTTTAAATGATAGCCCATGAGAAATTGCTCTGTTTGTGGTGAATAAGGGTTGAGAGAAAGGAAAATGCTCAGCATGTCAGGCAACATACATGGAAAAAGAAAGAGTGAACACTTCAGGTCAAAGGCTCCATAAAGCAGGAGAGTGGGATCTGGAAAGAGTATGGGAAACAGAGAAGAGCTGGGCACTTTCTAATGAGATCCAGTAGAGATTGAGAGAGATGAGATTGAGTAGGATAGATAGAGAGAGAGGGTCTAGTGAGAGCTGGTGCTGAGAGGAAGAATGGGGTCCAGCTAGTGGCAGAGGGGATAGGGAGATTCATCAAGGACATTGTGGAGGAGATTTTGATGAAGAGAGGGAAGCATCTTTTATGTTTGATGAATGTTGTTAAGAGTACAATATTTTAAGCTTCAATTTCTAATAAAATATTTCAGGTTAATGAGTAACAAATTTTTATGTGTTTAACCAATTAATTCTTGAGCACTGCAATGCAATCAGCATTTAACAGTAAAATTAATGGCAAAACTTTTTGATTTCTGAGTTTTCACTTACTCAATGTGTATTCCAGTGCACTAAACCTTGATCACATTGAACACCACATCTCTGGTGTACGAATTTGTATTTTTGAGAAATAGTGATATAGTTCTTGGACTTTTTACTTATGATTTCTTTACAGAAATGCCCTCAACAAGTAATGGAGAGAGTGGAAAACTAGAAATGCAGACACAGAAGACATGTAAAAACAGCGAGATTGAAAAGTAAGTGCTTAATGTATTAACTGAGTGGATCAAGATAGTTTCTGTACTTATTGACTCAAAACAGAAAGATTGCATTTCTGTTACCTGCAGAAACAGCTTTTAAATTGGTTAGTATCAGTGCATTTTGAGGGGTGAGTGGATAAATTGCATAGGAATTTCCATTAATCTATTGTATACTTCTCCTACCCTAGATTCCTGTTTTATAGGAGAGCACTTTATTTACCTGGAAGCTATTTTTCCAGCCCTAAATTTCTGCTTTGCAGAAAAGCAATTTATTTACCTGGAAATTCATGGATACTGCTTTTCTTTCAGCTAATGGCATGAAGCAGTTATTCCTGTGTCATTTCAGATGGAAATTTGAAGAGTCACCTTCAGACATGAATCACGTTGGGGTTCCCAATACAATTTCTGAAATTCCCCCAGAATACTTTGGGCCTCCTAGTGCCATGTGCCAGGTTGAATTGGGGTAGCTATCATTTATATCACTTTCTTCCCTTTAATCCCAAGAAATTCTTCCCTCCTTGATCCCCTGCAATACACTGACCATCAGATCTACCAGAGTACTGCAACTAACTGATCTGTTGGTACAACACACACGTTTCTGCAGACTTCTAAGTGCTTTCTGCCTCCAAGTTACCCCAATTGTTTATCACTAATGTGATCTGATTTCATCTCCCATTTTTTTTTGGCCTCTCCCCAGTACCAGAATATTCTTGGCTCCTTCTCTTGGGTATGGAGGGTCAGTCAGATTTCTAGATTTTAGAATTTGAGATACAGCCAAATGAGCCCATGCTGCTCAATTACACCCATGTGACCATTTAACCTACTAACCCATACATCTTTGGAATATGGGAGGAAACTGGAGCACCTGGCGGAAGCCCACATAATCACAGGGAGAACTAACAAACTCCTTACAAACTGCGGCAGGAATTAAATCTGGGTTGCTGGCACTGTTATAGTATTATGCTACTGTGCCACTCCAGATGTACGGAGATGATGGGCTATTTACAACATAACCCGATGTACTGTTTGGGGAGGGGAGACCTGTACAGGCCAAGTGATAGTACAGAAGAACAGGGTGCAGTGTCTTTTAGGAAGTTTCTGTGCGGTGGTGGGAGAAACTTAGCATAGGCTTGTATATAGTCCATAAGGTATTCCCATGATATATAGGATAGTACCCAAGATGGTATGTGTGAGGAAGAAGTTGCAGAAATAAGTAGCATCACAGCAGACATTTTTAGAGAGGACCACACACTTTTATGATGCATGTTTGTAAATCCAAGAAGCACATGAAACAAAAATGGTAGGCTGCAGGTGAGATTAGCCAAGTACGTTTGCGATGTTGTGGCAATAGCAGACGTGGTGAGAAATAATGTAGGAACAGGAAAGATATAAAAGGAAGAAAAGGGGTGAAGTAGCAGTATTGATAGAGGGGAATATTGACATTGTTGAAGAGGATATCATGTAGTCATCAAACACAAAATCAGTCTAGAATTCAGGGAAAATGGAACTGTGATTATACTATTGAAATTTTCATATTAGATATTAGGCAGCAAATTTACGGGTAAATTGAAGAGACGTGCAGAAGACTAATAGTAATGGTAATCAGGGAACTCAAGTGTTTTAGTTTAGATTGAGATAACAATAGCAAAAGAGTCAAAGGGGAAAAGGGTTTCTGAACATTTTGATTGATCCTTTTATAGACTCCAGTCATGGCTGTCTGTGAGATAGGGCCTTAATGGTTAGGCTTCTGATTTTTCTGATGAATATATGAGTGTCTTGGCTGTGAGTGAGTTGATGGGTCTCTTGCAAGGCTTCCCTTCATTTAGATCATGGGTTTTCTATTTGTCTTTATTCTTCAGTTGGTCCTTCTGTTGCTTATAGTGTATTTTCTATCATGGAATCTCCTCATCAGGAATCTTTAGCTTTTATAATTAGCTACAATGTAAATAAAAGTGATTTAACAATGTCTACAAAAGTTTTGGAAAGTTTTGCGTAACAAAGTTTTGAAGCAGTCTTTTACCTATCATACATCAACCAACTCGTGTTTGGTCACGAATGGTGTTGCACAGCATGTGAGAAGCTGAGCTAAATGGAATTAGCATTATTTAGGTCTGAAAGTCCAGTAAGTCTTGCCAACTGAGAGAAAGATGTAAAATTAAATTAAATTACTGTAATTTATTTCTTTTTAATTTATCAAAGATGATTGTAATAATTAGAAGCATTGTACACAAGGAAAAGTTTCTTGCTAAAAACATCAGTTTAAGAGTATAGAGAAAATTTACAAGGATGTTGCCGGGACTGAGGACCCGAGTTGTAAGGAAAGATTGAATAGGTAAGGACTTTATTCCTTGGTCTGTGGAGGATTGAGGGGAGATTTGATAGAAGTATGAAAAATTATATATAGGGTAAATGCAAGCAGGCTTTTTCCATTGAGGTTGGGTTGGACTACAACCAGAGGTCATGGGTTATGGGTGAAAGGTGAAAGGTTGAAGGGGAACATGAGGGGAAAATTCTTCACTCGGAGGGTCATGACTATGTGGAATGAGCTGCCAGTGCGTGGTGTATACGAACTTGATTTCAATGTTTAGGAGGTTTGGCTAGGTATGGAGGTCTATGGTCTGTGTGCTGGTCAGTGGGTCTAGAGACCATTTAAATGACTAGCTGGGCCAATGGTCTTGGTTCTGTACTATACTTTTCTCTTACCCTGACTCTGTTCTGATTGGCAGCATTTACTAATGCACTTCCAGTACTGAGCTTGCAAGTTCCTGAAAGCAGTGACTGTTGCTAAATGGTGGCAGTCAATAGATCAATTATCAGGGTATGAAGTGTAAATTAGGCATTTTTATTTCAATCAGTCATTTCTAAATAGATTTTGTTTTTGTCTTTGAAAGTGCCTGGTTATTATCTTATGCAAGTATTACTGAATGAAATAATAATTGTCATGCAGTTTTAAAGGTTCTCAAAAATATTCCATCACTTGAATGTGCTTTTAATGCAAATATTTAAATGTTTAATTTTGCTTTGTTGGTTTTATTAGCATTAGAATTGATATTTTGATGTAGTACCATATTGATATTGTTTGTTGTAACTGGAGTATTTATTGAGCAACTTTGACAAAATTTAATCGAAGTTTGATTTTCTAGTTTAGTGGTGGGGAGAGAGCACATTATTTTATTCAGCCGCCTGGTGAATTAGTGCATCTGCATTAAATTTAATAGCTAAAAGTGTTGTGTAATGACAACTGTATGTGGGAAATGGTTGGTGGAGTAGGGAGTAAAAATGAGGCTGTAGTCAAGTGACCATAAGGACAGTGAGTAGAAACAGACAGGTGTCTGATGAAGGATACAGGGGTACTTGCACCCAAAAGATCAACAACAGATATTTAGCTTACATCTGGACATTAGAGATGGGCAGAATTTTTTTTGGGGTTGTGCTACATCCAGAATGTTCATAGCTATTATTTCATGGTAATTTGAAAGACTTGATTTTGTCTTGTAATAGAATGCTACTTACTGATGACTTTGCTTTTTTTTCTTGTGCTTTCCATCAATATTTTCACCTTCATCTTATTTTTCTAGAGAAAATTAGCTTTTAAATTTATTTTAAGTTAATGAAATCAAGTTTTATATTATAAGACTAATTGGGAAAATTCTATTGAAGCATTGTAGATCGAACATTTTATCTAACTGGTTTCATATATTTTCACGATGATGTTAGACATTATTGACTTAATCGATAGCTACTTGAGGCTAATTCAGGAACTTAGTGCCCTATTTAGTATGCAGTGGATTCTGGTTAATTGGGACATATTGGAATCTGTACATTTTGGCCCAGTTAACTGAAGTTTCATGGAAATAGTTAAAAAGGTATTTTAAAAAAAGACAAACTACCATTTAACTGAGTAATAAGTTATATACTTAAATGAAATACCAAATAAATTAGAACACTACCAATACTACTCAATGCTATAAAATTGTGTATTAGTATGTAATAGTTATCAACAGAGGAATTCATTCAGTGCACACTGCCATGTTCTTTTAATTGATCGTAAGTTAACAAAATCAGCACAGATACTTAGGGTAATTTTTTCGGCTAATGCAAATTTTTTCGTAGCATCTTGACAAGCGCCTGAAAATTTTTTGGAGTCAAAATAAAACGCAAAATTCATCAAAAATCACTGCTTTTGGAATTGATGACTGTCGGCCTAATGGATAACATAATACAAGTACACGTAACGTAACACTGTCTAAAAACTGTTTGCTCTAAGCACGGCATAGTGTCCAAGGGCCACACAATTGCACATGACTGATGCTAATTGGAATCTGTTGGGCATCAATCTCCTGTCCCAATGAATGGCTGAAGGGAATCCTGGCTGTTTTCTCGATTAGTTTTTGTTCTTTAAGTGTTGTCCTAACAAGCGGCTGCCCTGATTAACCGACGGCCCAATTAATAGAATCCACTGTATATGGTTTTCCATTTACTGAGATGCATAGTTTTGTTTCCTATTAAAGTGAAAAGGTGTTTGTAAACATACTAAATAGCTAAGATTGATTATTTAGTTTATTTTCAAACTGGCTTCAAGGTGGAAGTACCTCTGTCTTCTATCACTTTCCAATTGAAATTGAGTTTGCTGTTTAGGTAAATTACAGGTATAGCTCATTCACTCACATTCTATAGGTTCTGTATCTGTAGTCAGTCCATTCTCATTCCAATACATTCACTTCTTTGCTATACCCACCTGCCCCTCCTCTTTGTATTCCCTCCACAATCCATCCATAAATCATTTGTCTGGATAATTATATTCACTTAACAGTAATTTGTACAAAAGGGAAATTGCATTGTGAGTTTCATAATGTATGAATGGCCTGTGGCGCATTATGCTGGTGAAATTTTATTTGTGTTCAAGAAAACATATAAATTAAATACAGAATGTTTTCAGCTTTTGACTTGCTGTATTTAAAGTCAAATGTTAATGGATGAATCAGTTCAATCTGTACTGATTCATAAAGTGCAATCTATGAAATACATCACTTGTAATAGGAATTTACAGCTGTAAATTTTTTGAAGTTAACCTGAGTAAACACAATGATTTTTTTGCCATTTCTGTTCAGAGAACAGAAGCATTAATCAGTAAACTCAAGTGGAATCAACTGTATAATTAATATGAACACCAATCTGTCAGGGTTTGATACAAGTCACCTAAAACAAGAGTATTTTCCACTTCTGAGTAGTACTACCAAGGGAACTTTAAAAAATACGTAGTAGTGGATTCTGGTTAATTGGGCCATCGGTTAGTTGGGCAGCTGATTATTTGGGACAACTCTTAAAGAACAGAATTAATCAAGAAAATTCCTGGGATTCCCTGTGGGCAGGAGATTGTTGCTGAACAGGTTCCAACTAATGCCAGTTGCTTGCCCTTGTGTGGCCATTAGATGCTGTACTTTGCTTAGGCCAAGTAGTTTTAAATAGCATCAGTTGCGTATGTTTGTATTCAAAAATCGGTGGTTGTTCTCACTGATAATTGATGAGAAATAAGCAGTATATCAATTCCAAACTGCTTTGCTCACTGCAGTTTCAAGCATTCAGGCTTGGAGATGCCACAAATGTCTGGAAGTGAAAACGAAACTTTTACTACTATGAAGATTTGGAGGATGCAGTTGTGAATAGCATTCTGTGAAGGCAGTTCATTATTTGCACTAGGTGCTTGCACTGATTTTGTACTTTGGATTAATTTGTCCATCAATAGCTACGGTATTAGGAACCAATGGAACTGTAGTACTATTGGTAGTATACTAATTTGTTCTGTATTTCATTTAAATGCATAATTTGTTACTCAGTTTCTCATATCTTTTGATGATCTCCATGGAACTTCAGCTAATTGGGGTAGCTGCCTATTTGGGCCAAAAAGGTTCTGATTCCTGATGTGTCCCAAATTAACCGGAATCCACTGTTAGGATTTTATCTGCAGTGACAGTTTTTTCTCTGTACTTTTTCATCTCTCCTTTCCCTCAAACATGCATGCAGGTGCACACACAGATGAGTGGGTCTGTTAGTCTGTCAAAGCCTACAAAAGTTTGGACTGACTGTTGACTTGGGACTGGTTTGAACTGCCTAAATTAATATTGGGGTCATACTTTAAAGGCCATGGCTCTGGGACCAATGGCACCTAACCTGGGGGAGAAAAAGTGGGTGATGATGTATGCCTAATGTGGCAGCAAGAGACCTTCAGTCAAGATTGATTCATCCTGGGCCAATATAGACACTCTGCAAACTGGGAGACTACTGCTGGCATGATGTATGATACTAAGTGTTTTAGCAAGTCAAGGCATGAATCATTCAAGATGCTGTGTGTCAGAGTTAAAGCAAACAGTTCCTGGCGCTTGAATTCCTGTTGGAGTCAGTTGCATTATGAGGAGTGTATGAAACAGACATGACGTATGAATGTTTATTTAATAATTCTCTAATATTTCCAGTGTGGCTAAGGCTTGTCCAGCGGGGAGTTATAAATCAGGAATAGGAGGCCATTAATCAGGGGGAATAAAATGGAGCGACACGCTTGCAGCTGCTACGAATGCAGGGGTTTTAATATTCATCTCCCAGCCCTCAGTGAGGCTGGCTTATGTACCCCTGGCAAGATAAATGGGACCTACAAGGCCGCCAATCTGATTGTTGCCAAATTTCATGCTTGCTTGAAACAACAGAAGAAATTTCAGTGTAGTTCTGGTAATTGAATCTGTCTCCCAATATATACATATTGATGCATAGTCTCTGTAATTTGAAGCATGCCTTTTTTAATATGCTCTTCTTACTAAATTTAAGACAAGGGATGATATCTTTTTTATTTTACTTATGTTTTCATATATCATTTGTAAGTTATAAACAGCAAAAACTCAAGGCTACAAAGTATCAGTTGATCGCTGTAGCAAATTTTAAATCTCATGTATTTCTAAAACGTTGGCTGCAATACTTGCTTGCTTTCAGGATTATTGAAAGTCCACTGAATATTTATCTCACTTGAAATGTATCTGGAATTGACTACTTAACATTTAGTTTTATTCTCTGAAATTTGTAATTAATTTCATTTTGTACTACTGTAGTTGTTGATGAAACCTAGCAATATTCCAAATATTTTGTGTGGGATTTGTAGAGCTACATTTCTAAAGCAAACTAATAATTTCATTTGTCACAAGTGGTACTGCACATGCTGGAAATCTAGAGCAATACACACAATGTACTGGAGGAGCTCAGCAGGTCAGGCAGCATCTATGGATGGGGATAAGCATTCAACATTTCATTCCTGGTGAATGATCTCGGCCCAAAACGTTGACTGTTTATTCCTATCCATAGATGTTGCCTGACCTGCTGAGCTCCTCCAACATATGTTGTGTATCACTAATAATTTCAGCTAACTTTATACCGAGTTAACTTTATATTTTCAAAACCCAGCATTCATGGTGGCATCTTCTACTTTTCTAAGATTAATTCCATTGAGGCATCAGCCACAGGAGATTTCAGGATCAAAATCAGCTTTATTATCACTGACACATTAGGAAATTTGTTGTTTGGAAGCTACAGTACAGTACAAGACATAAAATGATTATAAGTTACAAAATAAATAATAGTGCAAAAGAACAATAATGAGGTACTGTCATGGGTTTGTGGACCATTCATGAATGTGATGGCAGAGGGAACCCAAAGGTAACAACACGAAGGGGGCATGTCCCAGTTGGTGAGGGTCTTTAATGATGAGTCCCACCTTCTTGGGGTATTGCCTCTTGAAGATGTCCTTGATGATGGGGAAGGTTGTGCTGTTTATGGTATTAGCTAAGTCTAAAACTCTGTTTGGCTCCTTGCAATCCTTAGCATTGAAAGGCTCCATACCAGTCAGAATGCTCTTCACAGTACTCTTTTGGTGACATATCAAGCCTCATCAAACTCCCAATGAAGTATGGCCAGTGGTATTCCTTCTTCGTGATTGCATCAATATGCTAGGCCCAGGAGAGATCCTGTGATATGTTGATTTACCAGGAGACCATTAACCTGCTCACCATATCCATTCCTGGCCACTCTGTGAGGACTGGTATATGTTCTGAGAACTTCCTTTTCCTGAAGTCTACAATCAATCCCTTGGTTTTATTGACATTGCGTGCGAGATTGTGCTGTAACACGACTCAACCGTCAGATTCTGTCAAAGGCAGTGGTGTTATTGGCAAATATATAGATGCCGTTTGAGCTGCGCCTATCCTCACAATCATGAATGTGGAGAGA
This sequence comes from Hypanus sabinus, assembly GCF_030144855.1. Taxonomy (NCBI): domain Eukaryota; kingdom Metazoa; phylum Chordata; class Chondrichthyes; order Myliobatiformes; family Dasyatidae; genus Hypanus; species Hypanus sabinus. The sequence goes on along the minus strand of NC_082716.1, from coordinate 37,430,776 downwards.
GTAGAGTAGTGGGCTAACTGTGCACAGTTGAGACACGCTTTTCTGATTATCATTGAGGAGATGTTATTACTGATCGACATTGACTGCGGCTTCCTGATGAGGAAGTCGAAGATCCATTTGCAGGGGGAGGTACAGAGTCTCAGGTTTTGAAACTTGTTATTAAAGATTAAAGACTGGGTTTAATTATCACATGTACTGATTGCACCAGGATTGGGGCTTAATGGACAGCGGCGAAAGGTATCAAAGCTTGCAGCAAAATCTGGATCAGCTGGAAAGATGGGCTGAAAAGTTCCAGATGGAATTTAATGCAGACAAGTGTGAAGTGTTGCATTTTGTGAGGAAAACCAGGATAGAACTTGTATGCTGAACAATGGGGTGCTGAGGGGTGTAGTAGAACAAAGGGATCTGGGAATACAGATCCATAATTCCTTGAAAATGACGTTACAGGTAGATAGGGTCATAAAGAGAGATTTTGACACCTTTATAGATCAAAATATTGAGTACAGGATTTGGGATGGTATGTTGAAATTGTGTAAGATGTTGGGAGGCCTAATTTGGAGTATTGTTTGCAGTTCTGGTCACCTACCTACAGGAAAGATGTAAATAAGGTTGAAAGAGTGTAGAGAAAATTTACAAGGATTTTTCCGGGACTTGGATGACCTTAGTTATAGTGAAAGGTTGAAAAGATTAGGGCTTTATTCCCTAGAGCAAAGGAGAGTAATTTGATAGAGATTTACAAAATTTTGAGGAGCATCGATAGGGTAAATAGGTGTGTCGCATCTGGAATTATTTTCAGGTAGCGGACGATTTCCTTCCACGCTGCTCTGATGTATTGGGAAATCGTGTACTAGGCAAGTTACAGCAGTGGTTTGCAATTGGCTGCTGCCAGGTGAGTTTTTTTTTAAAGAGATCACCAGCTCTTAATGGGAGCCAGCTGAATTCGAACTTGGGATGATGCCACTACGCCACCAGCCGCCTAGATAGGGTAAATGCAAGCAGGGTTTTTCCACTGAGGTTGGGTGAGACTAGAACTAGAGGTCATGGGTTAAGGGTGGAAGGTATTTAATGTTTAAGGGCAACCTGAGGGGGAACCTCTTTACTTTGAGAGTAGTGAGATATGGACCAAGCTTCCAGCGGAAGTGGTGAATGCATGTTTGATTTTAACATTTAAGAGAATTTTGGATAAGTGTGTGAATGGGAGGGGTATGGAGGACTGGTCCAGGTGCAGGTCAGTGGGACTAGGAAGAGTAATAATTTAACATGGACTAGATGGGCCAAAGGACCTCTTTCTGTGCTGTAGTACTTAAGATTATGTACATCAAAACATATACAGTAACTTCTGGTTAATTGGGCCATCAGTTAATTAGGGCAGTTGCTTCAATAGGGCAAGAGACTGTTGCTGAACAGTTTCTGACTAGCATCAGATGTATGCACTTGTGTGATCATTGGACAGTACAGAGTAATTAGAGTGAACAGTTTTTAAATAGTGTCAGTTGTATGCACGTATTTTAAAAAGTGATTTTTGTCATTGATAGTTGATGAGAAATAAGCAGTAAGATAATTCAAAACTGTGCTCACTATGAAGAATTTGAAGTTACTGACAATTATCTTGAATGTTACAGTGGAAATGAAGGTTTGGAGGATGCAGTTATTGATGCATTGTATGAAGGCAGTACATTATCTGCCCTAGGTGTCTGCCCTGATTTTGTTCATTTACAGTCAAGCAAAACAAAGAAGGTACCAGGATACAGTTACACTGGATGAATTCCTCCATTGATAACAATTAGGAACTAATACAGAGTTTTATAGTAATGTAGTAGTTTTGATAGTGATCTAATATGTTCTGTAATTCATTTAAATACATAATTTGTTATTCAGTTATATAATAGTTTGTCTTTTTTTTAATATACCTTTTTAAAGATTTCTATGACATTTTGGCTAATTGGGACAGTCACTTAGTTGTGCCAATACGGTCTGGTCCTGATGTGTTTCAATTAACTGGACTCCACTGTAGTGAAATGCACCATTTGTGTTAACAATCAGCATAGTCCAAAGATGTTCTGAGGGTGGCCTGCAAATGTTGCTGTGCTTCTGGTGCCAACATGACATGCCCATGAGTTACTAACCTTTATGTCTTTACAATGTGCAAAGAAACTGGAGCACCCAGCTGAAGCCCATGTGGTCATAGGAGTATATCCAAACACCTTACCCAGTTGCTGGTGCTGTAAAGCGTTAGACTGCCGCATCACCTGTGAGAAGATATCTTTGACATCCATCAATTGGATTTTTGACATACCCTCCAATGGGTTAAATTATGTAACAGTAAATTATGTTGATGAGATCACGTTGTCAGTCATCTGAGAAGGAAAAAGTTTTCAATTTTTAACTAGCTCTTCTTTAAAATTTTACAAGTAGTAATATAAACCTTTAGACGTGTACACTATTGCAAGTTGTGAGGTGTTAGAACATGGGAGAAGATCTGATAGGTTTATCAGATTATGAGAGGTATGGACAGGATAGACAGTATCTTTTTCCCAGGTTTGAAATGTCTAATACCAGAGGGCATTCATATAAGGTGAGAGGTGGTAATCTCAAAGGAGATGTGAGGGGCAATTATGTTTACATAGAGGGTGATAGGGCTTGGAATATGCTGCCTGGGTTGATGGTAGAGGCAGATACATTAAGAGGCTTTTCAGAGATAGTCACGTGAATGTGAGGAAAATGGAAGGATATGGACATTGTGTTGGCAGAAGGGATTAGATTAGTTGGCCATTTGCTGATTTATTTGGTTCGTCACACTTTGTGAGTTGAAGGGCTTGGTCTTGTGCTGAACTGTTCTTTGTTCTATGTTTAAAATTGGAAGTAACTATTGTGAGAGAATAGATAAGGCACAGTTAATTTTGTAAGTGTGCTTTTCAGCAAACATTGTGACTTAGTATGCCATTATGAAGTCAGTTGTTCAATATCTTGACTATTTTCAAGGCTTTGTTGTCACAAATATTTATAAAAAGTTGAAGTTCTTGTCAGATTAGCCATTTTAAAGGACTTCCTTGTTTTTGGACTTCTTCCACAAAATGTGATGCTGAAGTATGTTATCACCAGCAGTGAGTTATGGATTTTCACATCTAAATACACATCTAACTTTTCCACCACTGGTCATTGTGTTTTATGCTGGTACTTATACTTGGTGCTTGTTCCTTTTCTCCTTTTGTACTTTGAAGGCATGATAGGTTTTGAAAGGAAGCAGTCACAATGGTTCAGATATGAGTCATGGTAAATGAGATAACTACTTGCTTACTAATTTTGGGGAGAATATTTCAATCATTTTAGAACAATAATACGGGTTTTCCTGAGCGCTCAGCTGTACAAACCCAGAAAAGGGAGCCCATGTCCAAAACGTATTGTAAAATATACAGTATTCAGTACAGGCAGTCCCTGGGTTACGTACGAGTTCCGTTCCTGAGTCTGTCTTTAAGTCAGATTTATACGTAAGTCGGAACAAGTACATCCGGTATTATTTAGCGTCAGTTCGTCAAACGTTTGTCTTAGTATATAGTATATTCTTTTTACCTTTCTATGTATATAAAACACTTAAGAAATGTATGTATTCCAATTATTAAGCCACTGCGTTGCTTAGTAATAATTCTAGCTTTCATTGGGGCAGGGCCTTTCACATGCTCCATTATTCTCACTTTATCCGTTATCCTTCAAAATTATTCCGATCATTGACCGACTGTAGCCTAATGCTTTTCTAATGACCGATGTCGTTTCACTTCTTTCCAAACGCTGTATTATTTCCACTTTATTTTTAATCGCGATCGCTTCCCGTCAATAGAACAGAAACACTGTGGGCGGTGGGTCCCGAGGTCCGCTGGGTCCTAAGGACCACCGCACTGAGACAGGCTAAATGGGACAAGTGGGGACTGTGCTGGGTTTGGGTATTTGATCCTCCACAATATTACGCGTGGGAATTTAAACTGGAGGTGGCAGTGTTTTTTTTACAAGGTTGCGTTTCGAGCTCGACATCAGCTTGGCATGGGAGTGGTTTGTCATTGGATCGAACTCAAGCCCGGCGCTGATCTCACTGTGCCACCAGCCACCGGGAGGGGGCGGCGGTGTCAGGGTGAATCTTACTAAGAAAAATTTAAGCCAAATACAAAGTTAAATACTCAACACAGTGTCAACGGCAACGACTTAAAATGGCGGACGGCATCGCGTTCTGACTTAAAATGGCAGATGGCGTTCTCCTTCCTCAGTTTGTAAGTACGAGTTGTCCGTAAGTCGAATGTTCGTAACTCGGGGACTAACTGTAATACAGTTTAGGATGTCTTAATGTGTCAAAAGCACAGCATTAATGAAAATTGTTTTTGAGCACATATATCATGTGCCTTTGAAGTGATATTTTTTAAGAGTTGTATGAAGTTTTATCTTGTACCATTGAATCAAGGAACGATTGTAGCAAGATAATGGACAACTGTTGAAAGGTTTTGAAGGTTATAACTGTAGGCATCTCATGGGGCAGTTAGGGGGGAGGGGTTAAGGGGAGGGGGTATGGGTTATATACATTGTTTTTTCATACTTTGTAATCATTTAAAAATGCAATAAAAAATTATTAAAAAAAAATAATAAAAAAAAAACATTATGTATGACTGTTTGCCAAAGTATGAAGTATGAATGGAACTAAAGTCAATTAACTGAGGTGAATAAGTATTCAAACATAGAAGCATAGAAAACCTACAACATAATACAGGCCCTTCAGACAACAATGCCATGCCAAACCTGTATTTATTTTAGAAATTACCTAGGGCTACCCATAGCCCTCTACTTTTCTAAGCTCCATTCACCACCTAAATTAGATTTATAAATATGAATCTTGACTATTTTATAGCTATTGGACTGGTATGGTGTATTTTATTTCAGTTATTGATTGAAATATAGCATAGACAATTAGAAAAATGTTCTGATTTGTATTTCAGTGTATTTATGTTTTAATTGCTTAAGCTATAAGCTACATCAAGGATTTAAAGGGGGGGGGGGTGAGAAAACTGCAGTGACAGCTCATGATGAATGAATGCTCTGGAAATGCAGGATTCAACTAATTTCAATTTATTCAGTGGATTCTTGTTAAGAAAATTGGCTAATCCCTATAATTGATATGGCCTCCCAGGTGGAATATGTCGTTTCAGTTAATTTCCTAAGCTGTAGTTCAATGGGAAGAAATCACCAGTTTGTGGTACTAACCTGGCTGAGATCTGAGGTAGAGAGACAGAAGAACCCAGCAGACTTGCATTGTTGACCTGTGACTACCACTGAAAATATTTGTAAATGTTTGCTTCTGTTCAACTAGAGTTAGAAATGGAAAAAAATGTATATATGGGTCAGACTCTTATTACCAAAGCAACAATATACCAACTTGAGTTTTCACTCTTGAAAGGAAGAGAAGAAAAAAAGTGAGTGCTGGAACTTGATGTCTAATCTCAATGTTATTTTAATACATTATTTTAATTTGTTACATCCTCTATCCTGTTAGATCACATGTATTTTTTATATTTTGGGTAGAAATTTGTCCTGTGAAATTTGGCCCTGGCATTATGAAATGCTTTCAACATATTTCTCTGATCCAAAGTAGGCCCAAAGATGAAACATGAGTTCTATTGATTTCTTGTGTAGAACAGTTTTCTTATACCCTCATTGTCCCTGCCATACTAATGTTTGTTTTAACGGGAAGTAAATTTAGTAATTCTGACCAATGTACATCCTTTACCCGTGATTATGACCTTTACTATAGAACTACATTTCAAGATTTAACACAATAGAAGCAGCCATTCAAATATTTCAGGTTTCTGAGGGTGTGTAAACTAATATGATTTAATTAATGGATTGCATAGTGAAGCCATCTGAGATGTTAATTTGGGAATTCCACTGTTTAATTTGAGGAGCAAAGAGCACACGTGTGCACTAATGTTTGACAAATGACCTGTTCTATCTGATAGACCCAGTTGGGTCCATTGAGACTTTCCATCGTGATCATTATTTGCTAATGAAGTTAATGGATTCTGTTAGAGGCTGTATTGTTGCCCAGGCAGACACGATATAAGATAATTAATTCAGCATGAGTTACTAGCGCTAGTGGGAGAATACACCACTGAGCAGGTTTAATTCAGATTTTTTTTTAAGTATAAGCATAATGACTAATAGTTATACTGGCTTAGGTTACACTGGCCAACTATTTCAGAAGTTGCATGTACAAACAATCTACTGGAAAGATTTGATGCAAAGTTATTTAAAATCATAGTTTATGGGTTACCTTTTAAAATTTAGGAATTAAAAGTTTTGACCATCTAAAAGATCAAGGGTTCCTCCAGAAAACGAATACAAAAACACTTCTTAAAAGCTTACTGTTGTTTGGATCATTCATTTAAATAATATTCCTCCTGTTTCTCCCATTTTCTTTATTGAATAGTGACCAATTTGAAGGAGGGGAAAAATTGGTCATTGTAAATTGGCCCATGACTAGGCTATGATTAAATTGGGAGTTGCTGGGCAGCAAGACTCAAAGGGGCAGAAGGACCTATTCTGTGCTGTATCTCTAAATAAAATAAATAAAGTGCACTTAGACCCTGCTTAACATTGACGATATGTTCCTCAGAGGTGGAGCGCTATGTGAGTCAGTGAAAGCTATGTGAGGTCATTGTAACATTACATAAATGGATGTGTAGTTTATGTATATATACAGTAATTCATGGAGAAACAAACACACAAATAGGCCTAACCTGTCTATCAGTGGAGCAGCAATGCAAAGAAGTGGGTATTGGTTACATCTTGTGGTGGGGGGGCAGGCTGTGGGTTCTCCTCTAACTTTGGCTTCTCAAGTAGGCATTGGGATTTGACTGCCTTTTAAGTTTTCTCTCATGAAGCAGTTCTTGGCAGCAGGAAATCATATCGAGAGCATCTCTCTTTGCCTTACAGCTTTACTCCCAGGCAGGGTCATTATCGATAAACATGGCAAATTTCAAAGAGATGCCAACATCAACCTGATGCTCACCAGCTTCCAAATGCTGTATCACTTGCAGCTTCACATCCATGCTAATGCTTTTCCTAGACATCCTAGATGTACTGCCCTCACTGGAAGTTGTAGGCTGTTTTCTAGACATTATTGGAGGAAAAAAAAGGAATAAGTTGGCGAGGGAGCAAGAACATTTACACGTGGGGGAGGCATAGCATGAACTAATACGTGATTGGCTGAAAGTGGCTCAGAGTGTATGTAAAGCACTCTCTTTGGCTGATTGAATGTTTACTGTAATGGTGGCCACTCGAGAAGTTTTAAGTGTTGTTTAGAATGAATTTTTGTCATTAAAAAAAATTTCAATGAAGAATTGAATAGCCATGTTGTAACAAATCAGCACTATGTGGGGTCTGACTGTACATTGTTATTTAACACCTTTCATAGCTCCTTTGCAGCTACTGAAATATTTTCTGAGGTAAAGCCAGTCATGTAATATAAGCAATTTGCCCATGACAGACTTTCACAAGTTTGATAATAACCAGATAATCTCAAAACACTGACGGGGATCAGATCTTGCCCAGTACACAAGAAAGAACTTACATACTCTTTAAAAATCGTGCCATGGGATAGTATGTATCTAAGTGATAGTGCATATTAAACTGACTTTTGTTTAATGTCCCTTCTGAAAGATGACACCTTCAGCAGTACAGCAGTCCCTTGATAGTGAACTGTAGTGTCAACGTACATTTTGTGCTCAGGTCTGTGGAGTACTAATTGAATCCACATTCTTGTGACTCAGGCAACTTAGCACACAAGCTGTAGCTGATACTATGCAGGGATATTTTCACAAAATAAATAAAATTGCCATTTGTCCAGCAATTTAAGATTAAAGCTAGTTTTCCTGTGAATATGGTGACTACTTGACTGGTCTTTTGGATCCTTAGGGCTCATTAGCAAGTCTAATTCTCTTTATTCAAATTCTAAAAGTGCACAAGTTCCACCAGCAGCAAATACACAGATATGGAGGCATACTCATCTTCTCTGTGCATCTTAGCCAATGTAGTCAAATGTATATATCCTTTTGTTAATCACTTTGTGAGGAGTTTTAAAGTGTTCGATTTACTGTCAGTAGGATTGGATTCATTTAGTACTTTTGTTCTATTCCCCCACAATTGAACGTAATATTTCCAGTCAAAATGAATCACTTGCATATTTAAAGTAACTGGCCCTCATAAACTCAAATGAAACCAAAATTAAATGGTTAATGAGCAGAGTCCAGTTAATAAATGTGATTTTAACAAGGTCTGGACCATATGAACCTACAATAACTAAATCAATATTCTCTCTATTGATTGTGCAGTATTCACATATTGCACTGATCTTTGGATAGTGCAGCAATTTTTTACAACTAAATCAGGACTTGATGTGGCCTACTCATTGATTACGGGCTGCACCATACCTGCTATTTGGCTTCTTCTTGACTCAGTTCAAAGAACTGCTCCTTCTAACCATTTGTTACCTCAATCAAACACTCTGAGTTCTTTGACTGGGAAGGTGATCTTGTAAGCATTCTTTTGGCCTGTGATATTGCTGCTGTAATCAGCTATGAAAGAGAGCTCCAAATTAATGAAGATTGTGCATTTTCAAAAATGTGCCTTCAAAATAAATTGATGATAAAAATACTAGTATTCTTTCTGTACAATCCAAGATAAAGATACTCTTTTTACATTATACAATGGATGTACAACTTTATTTGTGCACTCTAAACTAAAGAAGGACCTTCAAAAAGATGAATTAATTGGACACTTGTCCAATTAATACAAGGTGATCAGTTAATATGCAACTTGGGACAATGGGAGGAAACTGGAGCACCTGTGAAAAAATCCTTGTGGTCACAAGGGAGAGCAGGGATGAACCCTATCAAAAGCTTTTACCTGCTGTGCTTTTGTGCTGTCCAGTTGCTGCTAGCTGAGTGAACTCCAACATACCAATTCATGCAATTTCCCAACAGTTATGTTTTTAGTAACCTTTTAAACTGTTTTTAAGTATATTTATGTTTATATAGGTTTTGAATATCCCTGAATATTTGAGAATATCTAAGATAGTCCAACTATTTGACAACTTGGGGCATAGCTTAGCTTTCTAAAGGAAGCACTGATCAGAGTGACCTGCCTGCCAGGATGTTTTCGGGAGTTCTTGCCTGGGGATCCCTTCAAGGTGAATGTTTGAAAGTAACGCATGCAAAATACTGGAGGAACTCAGCAGGCCAGACAGCAGCAATGGAAACAGTTGAAGCTTGGAGCCAAGACCCTTCATCCAATCCTGATGAAAGGTCTTGGCCCGAAGTACTGACTGTTTACTCTTTTCCATAGATGCTACCTGGCCTGCTGAGTTCATCCAACATTTTCTGTGTGTTGCTTGGTTTTCCAGTATCTGCCTATTTTTTCAAAAAATTTTAAGCAAGTAGGTGAGTTGGAACTGGCTTAGCACTCCCAAGATATTCAGACTACCTCTAGACCATTCTTTTCCAGTGTAACTTACAGCATTTCTATAATTAGTAAATGGCTCTTAAAGTGTTTTATAATACATACTTTGTATTCGGCCTCATCCACAACTGTGTTAATTTTATTTTTAATGCATATATATTTTAGATAAAAATGCAACTATCCTTCAAAGATTTGAGTTTCTATCTCAAGCTTTTTAAATTGCAAAATCAATTTGTGCCTGCCAGTGTGCAAGATTGGCCCAGACCTCTGAGTGCAGTGAATAAATCTACCCAGGCTAATTTGTACAGCACTAAATTTTCAGGAACTTAATGCCTTTTCAATGCTTGACACTAAGACTTGCTTACTTGCACGATGGATGTGGTTTATAGGGCCCTTGTGCAAGTGATAAATGGCTGTTGGTTACACTGTTGCATAAAGTGCTCATTTTGGTCCTTTGAAGGTTCATGTTGTGATTTGAGGATGTTTATCAAATGTGAAGTATTTCTTGGATGTTTTCGAACCATGAATTAGTTAGTAAGTATGCTGAAAGAAGATTTGCGTCATGCACCGCTGTTTATTGTTAAAAAGCTGTCGACGGTTTGATTCAAAGCTTTAGCTTTTAGCCTCTCCCTTTATCTCCCCATTCCCTCTACTGTATAATTTTATTGCCTCTTATGAATCTCTTCTGGTTTTAGAAAGTGGGGAGGGAATATGGTGAAGTGGGTGAGATGGTGGCAGAGGAAAGAAAAGACCATCTGCTATGTAGTTATGTGTTCATGATTGGTCTGTTGGGAGTGCAACTTATCTATGGATGCCAGAATTTCACCTTTATCATCCACTGCACATTATCTGCCAGTGGGGCTAGTAGAATACCACCATAGCATTCTCTTTTTCTTCGTTTGCACAACAGATTGATGGAATGCATTATTGTATGTGTTTTTAGAGATTTTGTTGATGTGTGAAATGCTGGAACTGGGATCCAAAGTAATTTAGCCTGTAAAGCAAAGGTTGATGTTCTGGTGCTGTCTGCCGTAGTGCAGTAAATCAGACCTTCCTACAATTACCATCACCTGCCTGTGGCTACCATTGGCTTCACTGCCAAGTCCCTTTGACTGTTTGTAAGCAAGCTGCCAGTAGATATCACATCAATCAAATTGTTTAAGCATTGATTCCTGTCTGGAATATCATGAATCTGTTAAGAAAATTTCTACACTATTCTTTAATTCAAATTAAACTGTTTTTTCATGACATTACTTGACACCATTGACAAATCATAAATTGTATCAATAGCCTGATAAATTGATGCTTTGTCCACTTCAGAGTACACCAATGTACTGCCTGTTTGGTAGCTCCTCTTCTGTGAGGACTGCCTTCTTTGCATGTCAATGAAGTTACTTAGGAACACAAAGGAAAGACAATATTTTGTTGACATTTACTTTTTATGAGAATAGGATTAGGTCATTCAGTCCTTCAAGCATGTTCTGCCTTTTCTTCCTGTACCTTGCTTAAAAAAACAAACTTTCAATTAAGTTGGGGTCAAAATCTTCTGGTAGAAAGAGTTACAGATTTTCACAATCCTTTCCATGTGAAAGCTGCTGGTTGGTTTTAGCTGTTTTTAAGATTGTGCCACTTTGTTCTTGATTCGCCATTTTGAGGATAATGTTTTCCTTCATGGAACCCAGCGTATTGATAAAAACACCTTTATTGATTTAGATGGCATCCTTCTAAACATGAAGCTTAGAAGCCATGTACATGCAATCAGTTTATATGTTTGAGATGTAAGCAGTGCTAACAATCAGATACATCTGTATTGTTCCCTTGTATTGCTTTTACATTTCATCATCCAAACCTAAATGCAGCCCTTTAGAAGGGATTGATAAATACTCCATTGAGTTGAATCACCAGTCCTTATTTTCATAAATGCAGACTCAATGCAGTAACCATCAAGATTTTATTGGCTTCATTGATTACATTTTATTTGTTTCAAGATTTTTGTTCTTGAATCCTGGCTGGATGACCTCAATTCCCCATTTCAAGTGTATGCTAATGATTTGACTATTCAGTCTTTGTTCCTTTGCTTACTCCTAGCTATTTAGTCATGTGCCATTTTGGATGTATGATTCTCTATTCCTCCTTTCAAGTTGTTTGGTTAAAACTTGTTGACCATTGACCACTGTCATAAGTGTCTGCTTTTGTAGATCAACAATCATGTTGGCTCGCTAGGAAATTTTGCCTTGATCTTAATTGGTAAGATACAGTGCCATGCTAAGGCATCTTGTAGTGGGGTTGAGTGGTCTTGTACTACTCGGAATAACCCTTGAAACAACAAAAAAAAGTAAAATTTTTTGACAGCTGACTAAGCCGTACCATCTGCCATGACAAGCTGATGAAAAATTTTTAAACAATTATGAATATTTCTGCCATTTGGTAACATTCAAAGTTATTAAACAAAAGAAATAAAAGACATTTGAAAGCATTATAAAACTATTCATTATAAAACTTGATATATGCTGTGCACTCTGAGCACGTAGCTGCAGTGCCTCTTAACATTCAGTACATGCCTGGCTGTGTTATCATCACTGAATAATAAGCAGGAATACATAGCTAGTTTTGATGTATTTAAACAGTCTTTGGGGTTAAAAGTGAGCCTCTTTGCTGGAAGCTGAAATCCGAAGTAGATCTTCTGCATTGTTCAAGTTTATTGTCTCAGTCTACACAGGGTAAAAATGCCATGGAAATTAGCTTTTTGCCACAGAAGCACAAATTGTTACAGGATGAAGATAAATATTAGAGATTGAGAATTTTTCAGAGAATGTATTTTGAACTTCAGAGGTAGCAACTTTTGATTTAAGCTGTTAGCCTGCCATTGAATCCTAATTCTGGCTGCTGTTTGGAACTTGCTCAGGGTCTGCATGTATGCTTCCTAAAGCTTCTCACTTTGATCAGTCTATTGCCTACAGAAATCCATGCACCCATTTTCCCAATGTGTTTCATGAACAAAATTTAAAAGCATAACAGAAATGTACTAAGTGCTTAGTTTGCAAGGTGGGTGCATTTTTATTTGTACAGAAGAGATAACCAGTCATATATTACTACTTTATACCATGGTAATCTTACAGAAATCTATAAATTACTCAGAGAGATGGCTCTGCGCTCTATGCATTTTAGTATCTAAACTTTTAATGATGATTTTTGAAGTGTGTAATGTGTGGATAAGTGTATTGTCTCACGAATGGATGTCTGAATGAAAAAATGTTATTGCATGTTAATTGGATGTGTGTTAAAAACTTATTATTGTGTACAAAATTGTTTATGGTTTATAGGCAAGACCTAGTATATTGTTACCATAGACCAACTGACCAGTGTTTCTTCTGCACTTCTGCACAAGAGAAGGTATTAAAATGAAAAATGTTTGGGCTTTTTCCCCAGGTGTGATTGTAACTTCTTTCTGTCTATATGAATTGAGACATATTCCATTCAGGTGTTGGAGTTAAATGGCTTACTCCATACCTGTGGAAGCCTCTATTAATCATCACGTATTAGGAAACCATAATAGTATTCTTCCCAGAGAAGCATTATCTTCTTATGTGTCCATATAATTACCTGTCATTTTATATTAGCACCATTACAATTAACAGTAACTCCCTTGCATCTCCTAGTTAAATGTATTTCTGTGTCATGCCATTTTGTGGTTTGTTTGGCAGAAAATGAAGTAGATTTGGTTGAATGCATACAGGCTCTTAAGTGCTTTCTTTGATTCCTCTGATGCATACATGTTTCTGGCTAGCACAACAACCTAATTATTCTTAATTTGATTCTCTGTTTGACATTTTCTCATTGGTATATTGCTATTTATTGACTTGATAAGTGGCAGTCTTAACGATGTGGCTGTCATTTGGCAGAGTATCATTGAAACTTGGGTGCTTTCCAGAGGTACTTTAAAACTGCAGTCTACTTTTTCAGATATGCACATGATAATCATAGATCATTTTATGAAAGGAAAGTCCTGCTGTGTTAAATCTTTCAATTTTTAATCTCCTTCAGAAATCTTTGTATAACTATTTGTCTTTCTTTTTTAAATCAAATTTGAATTATTTCTTATTTTATTTAATCGTGTCAAATGTATTGAAATTGTTCTGTTTATATCAAACCAGTGATTTGGTTTTTTTGTAATTACAGGATATCGGAAGATGCAACTGTAACGACAATTGAAGCACTGAAAGCCCGCATCCGTGAATTAGAACGACAGCTGTCCCGTGGGGATAGATATAAATGTCTTATTTGTATGGTAGGCAATATTTATTTTATGACTTTCTTGCAAAACCCTTATCTTCCATGTACAAACCAGAGGTTCTGATTTTTTTGATAGAAGATTTTGTAAGTAACATTTTAAATTGAAGTCAGTGGCATTGAACATTCTACTGCCCCTGTAGTTTGGTGAGTTATTTTAACAATCCGGTCTTTAATTACTGCAAAAATGCTTTACACTTATGCCTGTGAGCCTAAGCACAGCTCCAATGCCATGTTTTTGGTTGCTGATGATATTGGCAGAATCAAAAGTGGTGACTCCAAAACATAAAACTAATTGAAAGGAAAAATGGGGGCCTGGGAGAACATTCATATTTTGTTTTTACTTTTACCAAGTCTTGCATATATGACATAGTGGCGTAATGACATATGCCGTTCACATACTTTTACATATACCTGTAATGAAGTGTGTAATAATAGTCCGTGAGCCAGTAGGGTTGGTCAGTACCATCTGAGGGGAATAATGCTCATAGTGATTTTTGGCAAGGTATACATCTCTAGAGTTAGAAAATATGTGATAGCATTGCATCAGGAGTAGCCTTATTACTTCAAATAAGTAATCACTTTTTGTATAGATTCCATATTAACATCAGTACAGCAGAAAATGTTACTCCACCCTCCAAAAGGTAAAAAACCTCATTTGGAGAGATTTCTAGAGTTTTATCAATGTCGTGATATTTTCCATATTGTTGTATCAAATCAAAACAATCTTAAACTTTTGTCATAGCATATAGAATTACAGTACAATAATTCAAATGTGGGGTTCCACACGGCCATAACCTAGGCCCCATTTGGTTAAACCAAAGACTGCTTTCCATACTTTGTTTTCCATACTTCCATAACCTATTAATAATCATAATAATTTTCCAAGTCTTCCACATCTTCAACTGAATTTTCCACACTCTGAGATGGATGTCTGGTTCTCACAGTTTGCCAGTCTACAGATGTCTGTACACCTGAGGCCATTTGTAACACATATACATCTTGGGAGTGAACATTTTTTTGGACAGTTACAGGCCTGTAGATCCAGGATGACATCAGATGCTGGCTTGCCTTCCATCCAGTGCACCACCAACTGTTCCGCTTCCTCTTCTCTCTCCATCTTCCGTCCTCTGCCAGCAGGGCTTGGCACTTACGGTTCCTTCTCCAAACATCTTTTCCATATACCAGCCTGGTAGTTGGCTCGCTGTGCATGTTTTGTTAAGCAGACCTTGCATGGTGGGAGTTGATGACTTTCGATTTCACCTTTTTTGGCACAGAAAAGGTGATACCTGAGCTCATTGACCTTGGTGGTCGATGCTTTTGGGGCATACAGGAGACATGTAAATGTCACCAGTTTGTCTATCGGTTCTGGGGAGAAGTCCCATTCCTGACCCAACTCTGAGAATGTGTCCTGAGTTTCCCTGTTGCTGGTCAGAAGTTTTGAGGCACTTGTCTTCCCTTTACCTGCAAAAGCATTCCAGAATTAATAAAGTTTATCTTCAAAAATCTAAAAAAGAGTGTGGCATGGCCTTAGCTAATTTTTGTTTATACTACTGGGCAGCTAACGTTCGTTGCCCTATCTTCTGGTCTTTTTTGCATAGCCCATCTGATTGCCCTAATTGGGTAGCAATGGAGTTGAATTCCACTAAAGATCTACCTATTTCTGCACTTCTTGGTTCTGCACTCCCTAGTAGTTTGTCTAGACTAATTGTTAATCCTCTTGTTAGACATACTTTGTGAATATGGGCCCAGTTTAGGAAATTTTATGGTTTTTCCCTTTCTAGTCCTATCTTACATAATCATCTTTTTCTACCTACTATGTATGATTCAACATTCTGTGATTGGTATAGAAAGGGCATTAGGCATTTTGAAGATCTTTTTATCGATAATCGCTTCGCATCCTTTCAACAGCTCTCTGCTAAGTTCAATCTGCCTAATGCCCATTTCTTTAGATATCTCCAAATCAGACACTTTATCAATCCTTTAATTCCCAACTTCCCTGAAATGCCCGAGAAAAATGCTATGGATTTATTTATTTCTATTAATCCACTGGGTAAAGGCTTAATGTCCTTTATCCGTGATAAATTAGTATCCTTACGGCGTGCCCCTGTGGATAAAATCAGAATGGCTTGGGAGCATGATTTAAATATCCCTTTACCTGATGAGGTTTGGGACTCGATTCTCAAATCAGTTAATTCAACTTCTCTCTGTGCTCGCCACTGTCTTTTA
The DNA here is from genome assembly GCF_030144855.1 of Hypanus sabinus. Classification (NCBI taxonomy): domain Eukaryota; kingdom Metazoa; phylum Chordata; class Chondrichthyes; order Myliobatiformes; family Dasyatidae; genus Hypanus; species Hypanus sabinus. The sequence continues at coordinate 37,414,765 of NC_082716.1, read as the reverse complement.
CAGTTTAAGATTGTTCATAGGGCCCATATGTCCAAATCTAAATTATTTCGATTTTACTCTAATATTAGTCCACTTTGTGATAAATGCAAAAGTGGCGAGGCCTCTCTTATTCATATGTATTGGACCTGTCCTAGCTTAGAGAAATTTTGGAAAGATGTTTTTATAGCCTTATCGTGTATTCTGAATCGCCATCTAGAACCTAACCCTTTAATTGCTCTGTTTGGTTTCTTGGGTGAGACAGATATATGCTTGAGTTCGACTAAATATTGAATATTATCTTTTGCTTCTCTCCTGGCTAGACGTTTAATCCTCCTTAGATGGAGATGTTGCCCCACCCACGCATGCTCAATGGCTTAACGATATCATGTCCTGTTTAGACTGTTATGAACCCCGTAACTGGGTGACTTACCAGCAAAGATAGAGACGTCCGTTGAAGTCTGATGATACTATTTTTAACAGTATTTATTAGTAAAAATACACAAAAATAATATCAATGCAAATATACAGATAATATACGTCGTCAATACTAAACCTAAAAGTGCGGGTATAATAATAATCAATAAGAAATAAGCTCTATCTTTGTCTAGGGGATAATGAACTGTCCGATGGAAATATAAAGTTCACTGCAGTTCCACAAGCTGCCGTCTTTTGGTTGTCACTGTGTTGCAATTGTTGGAGAGAGAGAAAGAGAAAACTTGCCAGCTTTCCTTTATAATTTTGATCCATCAGGTGTCTCATTGTCGTGGCAGTTCAAGTGTGACCTCTCCTTTAGCTAAACCGTTCTTCCGTGGTGAGCTCGCCACCCAGGCAAGGGAGGACGCACACGAGCCTCCACCGGCTTTCGCTATAAAACGCTGTCACGGGATTTCTAGCGTTTCTCCTGGTGTGTCTCAAGGGGTGTTCCCCAGACCCTTCTTTTATCCTTATTCATGGGGTCTCAGATGTCAATCAGGTTGGGATGATGCAATCCCTCAACCAGACCACTCTGGTTGTCCCCTGAGGGGTTTCAATGAATAGTACAGTACTCAATACACAATTCCTTCTCCAAGAGACAATGGCAATAATCAGTGGTTCTGTTCCGCTGATGTCAGGACACATTCCACCTGGTTGTGTATTCCGTGTGTGTGTCTCTCTCTCTCTCTCATTTCCTAGGTCTCAGACCCGAACTAATAGCGATCTTGTGATTCTCAAAAAGCAGGGGGCGACTTTGTACCCAGAGTTGCTTCACCTTCGTAACAAGACCTTGAAAAAATTCATTATTCAATTCTTAATTTGGATATCAAGTTTCATAAGGTCTGGGGACCCTTTATTGAGTATTTTCATAATTTTTCTCTTATTTAAGTTTTTTTTCAGTCCCTTGCTTTCAGCTCTTTTTTTTTGGTAGTAGGCATTATTATCTTCTGTTTTCAAGTGTATTTACAGTTTTGGGGGTTTGAATGTTCTGATTTATATTTTCTACATTTTATTTTGGTTGGTCTGGAGTTTTTTTTGTTGTGGGGCTTGGGGTGGACTAACTTTACATGACTTCAACTTGGGTGCTTTCTCAATGATCTTATTTTGTATTACTATTGTATGTTTATCTTGCACTGTACTAATTTCCTACTTTGTTTTTGGTTTTTTTTGTTTGTAGTGTTGTAGAAAATGCATTAAAAAATCAATTTTTTAAAAAAAGCACTTACAGTGGACTATGAAGCTAATGAGACTATTTTTATTATTGACTTTGGTCAGGAAGCTCCTTCACTGCCTCACCATCTGTGTGCCTGTGATACCTTGCAACTCATGACCAGTCTCTTCACCCCGTCGAGATCTTTCACTATTCTTGATAGAGTTCCTGTATGTGTCAAACACAACATCCATTCTGCTACTCTGACTGCCTTCCCTCAGAGCCACACCCAGAACTGTTGTGCAACATCTCTGAAACTAACTTGATCCCCTTTCACTCTTTGGACCAAGTTCATGCCATCAGCCACTGTTGCAGAGTTTCCTGGGAGTTGCTCTTCTACTGCTACATTTTTCTGCAAGGTTGTGGCTAAAGTAGCTTTATTTGTCTTTCGGACAGAAAGCTACCACCGCTGCAATGTTTTCTAGCACTAGGCATCATTATATTATATAGGCATCAGTTAGTATCGTGAGACCATGGATTTGTGCCTTGGAAGTTTCCAGGGCACAGGCCTGGTCAGGGTTGTATGGGAGACTGGCAGTTGCCCAAGCTGCAAGCCTTCCTCTCTCCACGCCACCAATGTTGTCCAAGGAAAGGGCACTAGGCCCCAAGCAGCTTGGCACCGGTGTCATCGCAGAGCAATGTGTTGTTAAGTGCCCTGCTCAAGGACACAACACACTGCCTCAGCTGAGGTTCGAACCAGTTACCTTCAGATCACTAGACCGATGCCATATCCACTAGGCCACGCGCCAACACCTTGTATACCTTGCCAAAAATCACTAAAAGAATTATTCCCCCCAGATGGTACCAGTGGCCCAAATTTGGGGTCCCGGCTCACAGACTATAACAAAGAATGTTTAACCAAACAATATATTTACAATATTACTCAAATATTACTGAAATATTAAATACACAATGTTCCTCCCTGCTGACTATAAACTCCAACTCAATGTAGAATACATCTCAACTTAGATACATACCTATAAACAGCCACACACACTTGCTGTGTTGGGATTATGTCTTTCCTGACGGGTGGGTGAATCACTGTTTGGCAGGTGAGACTTGTGGCTGTGAAACAATCTCAGGATCTGAGGCCTCCTTGGTGGTTGTAGGAATTGACTATATGACTGCAGAAGTGGCTTTGACAGCTCTGGACACCTTTCTTCTTCTCTAGGAATTGATTCTGTTCTTATCAACTGCTGGATGTGTTGTCTCCAGATGACAATCAACACAATCTCCACTGTGTAGGAAAGTGGTCCAGTTCTGTCTTAAATCTTGCCAAATGTCCTCTTTTGATCAACTCTGTAGTCCCTTGCCAGGACTGCTTGTTTAGGTTTGAAATTTCAAACCTCCTTGTTTTGAGGAGCCCACAATTTGTCTCAGCTGTTTATCCTGCATACTCCTTCTGAGATTGGGTTTGAGGAGATCCCACCATAAATGCAAAGGATAATCCTTGGTAAGTTGTTGGTTGTGGAGCATGTTGCATTAAGATTTGCAAGGAGGAAATTGGTGAGCTTCTGATTCGATGTTAGTGTAGTGTGTTCTACTGACATGGCTTGCACTGTTTTTTAGACTCTGAACAAACCTTCCCACTATGCTAATTGTAGCTGGGTGATACGATGCAGATGTGTTATTTTTCCAGTAGAACATGACTTATTCCATTCATTTCAGGAGTGACTGATAATGTTCTGCAACAAATTGTGGTCCATTGTCACTGACTATGTGTCCTGGAACATTAGTCCTTGAAAAAAGGCTTCTCAACTCATCAATACTGTGTGAGGCAGTAGTGGAAGCTATAGGGAACATTTCTGGCCATTTTGTAGCTGCATCCACTGCAATCATGAAATTTGTGCCCGTGAGTGGTCCGGCAGGGGAATACTGGTCATTCCCAGAGACGTACAGGTGCTGCTTTTTGATATCTTCAGGGAAAGCTGCTCAATCTGCTGATCTTTCCCAGGCCACCAGACAAGACAATTTAACCACACCTAGAGGACTAGCATGTAGCTACTCTAATACTACAACTCTCAGTCCCTTTGTAAGGTAACCCCCGTCAAGGGCAAGTTCATCCTGGCACTGGAACTGGTAAAATTGGGGAACTGGAGTTTCAGCCATTTTGGGTGGATATGTAGACCGACAGTGTGGGGTCTTTTCTGGTTTCCCTTTGGATCATCTCTGCTGTAATAGGGAGACTTTTGATTCTTAGATTTATAAATTTTTCAGATACAGTGGCATGCAAAAGTTTGGGCACCCCGGACAAAATTTCTTTAACCGTGAATAGCTAAGCGAGTAAAAGATTACCTTATTTCCAAAAGGGCATAAAGTTAAAGATGGCACTGTGGCGACCCATTTCCTGGCACATCCGAACCGACTCACAATTAGATAGCCTACGGGGGTTTGCGAGCACAGAGCTTTGGAGCCTCTGCGCCAGGGGGGCAGGTTGAGGGAGGCATAAAAGTGAGGCTGAAGATTTCGAATAAAGTTTTTTCCTTCGACTGCAGTTACCGACTCCGTGTCGTAATTTTAGCGCTGCATGTATCACACCGCTACAATTGGTGACCCCGACAGTCCAAACGATTTTTGGACCAGAAATGACCGACGCCGCCTCTGTTCATGCGGTTTCGTTGAAACTGCCGGGTTTCTGGACACAGCGCCCGAACCTATGGTTCCAGCAAGCCGAAGCCCAATTCCACGTTCGCCAGATCACCTCAGAAGACACCCGCTACTACTACGTGGTGAGCTCCCTCGACCAGGACACAGCGGCCCAGGTCGCGGAGTTCGTACAGTCACCCCCGGCAGACGGCAAGTACACGGAATTCAAAGCCCTGCTCCTCAGGACTTTCGGACTCTCACGGCGCGAGCGGGCTGCCCATTTACTGCACCTGGATGGCTTGGGAGACAGACCTCCATCGGCTTTAATGAATGAGATGTTGTCTCTGGCCGGAGGACACAAGCCCTCCCTCATGTTTGAGCAGGCATTCCTGGAGCAGCTGCCCGAGGACATACGCCTGCTGCTGTCCGACGCGGATTTCAGTGACCCCCGGAAGGTGGCAGCCCGGGCGGACTTACTGTGGAATGCCAAAAAGGTGAGCGGGGCGTCCATCGCACAGATCTCCCAGCCACGCTCCCGGCAGCAAACCAGTCCAGGCCCGGCCGCAGAGCCCGCCAACCCCCGGCCCAATGAACACTGGTGCTTCTACCACCAGTGGTGGGGCGCAGAAGCCCGCCGTTGTCGCCCGCCCTGCAAGTTCCCGGGAAACGCCAGGGCTGGCCGCCGCTGATGGCTACGGCGGCTGGCCATCGGGATAGCCTCCTGTATGTGTGGGATAGAAGGTCGGGACGCTGGTTTTTGGTCGATACTGGGGCTGAGTTCAGCGTTTTACCTCCGACGAGTTACGACACCCGCAGCAGGGCACCGGGTCCCCCCCTGAGGGCTGTGAGCGGCAGCACCGTAAGGACCTATGGCACCCGTCAGGTGCAGCTACAGTTCGGCTCCAGCCAGTTCACGTGGGACTTCACACTGGCCGCCGTAGCCCAACCGCTTCTGGGTGCGGATCTTTTGCGGGCTCACAGCCTACTGGTCAACCTGCCCAGGAAGAGACTGGTACACGCCGAGACCTTTCAGACGTTCTCCCTGGGTGCAGCCCAGTTGCCAGCCCCTCACCTCGGCTCCATCACGCTGTCCGACAATGACTTCACCAGGGTCCTGGCGGATTTCCCATCGGTTCTGGCACCGCAGTTCACAGCGGCCATGCCCAGGCACGGCATACAGCACCACATCCCGACCCAGGGACCACCCCTCCACGCCCGCGCTCGGCGGTTTCCCCCGGACAAGCTCCGACTGGCGAAGGAGGAGTTCCAGAGGATGGAGGAATTGGGGATCATCCGGCGGTCCGACAGCCCATGGGCCTCCCCCCTGCACATGGTGCCCAAAGCGACGGGGGGCTGGAGACCGTGCGGCGACTACCGCAGGCTGAACGAGGCTACCACACCGGACCGCTACCCTGTGCCGCACATTCAGGACTTTGCAGCAAACCTGCACGGCGCATGGATCTTCTCCAAGGTAGACCTCGTCCGAGGGTACCATCAAATCCCGATGCATCCTGACGACGTCCCCAAAACGGCTCTCATCACCCCGTTTGGCCTTTTCGAGTTCCTCCGCATGCCGTTCGGCCTGAAGAATGCCGCACAGACGTTCCAGCGGTTAATGGACGCGGTGGGACAGGACCTGGACTTCGCGTTCATCTATTTGGATGACATAGCCAGCAGCAGTCATCAGGAGCATCTGTCCCACCTCCGTCAACTCTGCGCCCGACTGAGTGAGTACGGTCTTACAATCAACCCCGCCAAATGCCAGTTCGGACTCGATACCATTGACTTCCTGGGCCACAGGATTACTAAAGACGGGGCAACCCCTCTGCCCGCTAAGGTAGATGCGGTCCGCCTCTTTCCCCGACCCACCACCATCAAAGGCCTTCAGGAATTCGTAGGTATGGTCAATTTCTACCGCCGCTTCCTCCCTTCAGCTGCCCGGATCATGTTCGCCCTGATGTCGGGTCCGAGCAAGGACATTACCTGGGACGAGGAGTCCGCCGCCGCTTTCGTTCAAACGAAGGAAGCTTTGGCGAACGCCGCAATGCTAGTACATCCCAGAATGGACGCCTCTACCGCCCTCACAGTGGACGCATCAAACATGGCAGTCGGTGGGGTGCTGGAGCAACTCATCGCAGGTCGCTGGCAACCCCTGGCGTTTTTCAGCAAACACCTGCGACCACCCGAGCTCAAATACAGTGCTTTCGACCGGGAACTGTTGGCGCTCTACCTGGCAATCCGGCATTTCAGGTACTTCCTAGAAGGTCGGCCCTTCACCGCGTTCACGGACCACAAACCGCTTACCTTTGCGTTTACGAAAGCGTCCGACCCCTGGTCGTCCCGCCAGCAACGCCACCTGTCCTACATCTCTGAATACACGACGGATGTCCAGCACGTCTCGGGTAAGGACAATGTTGTGGTGGATGCGCTCTCTCGCCCTACCGTTCATGCCCTTTCCCAAGGGGTAGACTTTGAGGCACTGGCAGAGGCGCAGCAGGCGGGTGAGGAGATTCCGAGTTACAGAACCGCAGTCTCCGGTTTGCAGCTCCAGGACCTCCCCGTGGGCCCGGGTGAGAGGACCCTACTCTGTGACGTCGCCACCGGCCAGCCCCGTCCCGTCGTCCCAACAGCCTGGCGGTGCCGCGTTTTTGACTCCATTCATAACTTGGCGCATCCCTCCATCCGGACAACTGTCCGGATGGTTTCCAGCAGGTTCATTTGGCACGGACTCCGCAAACAGGTCAGTGAATGGGCCAAAACGTGCATGCACTGCCAGACGGCCAAGGTGCAGCGGCACACCAAAGCCCCACCGCAGCAGTTCCATCCCGCCCACCAGCATTTCGACCACATTCATGTGGATATCGTGGGCCCCCTGCCAGTGTCGCGTGGAGCGCGGCACCTCCTGACTATTGTGGACCGGTTCATAAGATGGCCAGAGGCGGTCCCGCTCACCGACACCACCTCCGAATCTTGCGCCCGAGCCCTGATCGCCACCTGGATAACTCGCTTTGGTGTACCAGCCCACATTACCTCCGACAGAGGCGCCCAGTTCACCTCCAGCCTGTGGTCAGCTATGGCCAGCCTTTTGGGGACTCAGCTGCACCACACCACTGCCTACCACCCACAGTCGAACGGGCTAGTGGAGCGTTTCCACCGTCACCTGAAGTCGGCCCTCATGGCCCGTCTGCGAGGAGCCAATTGGGCGGACGAGCTTCCCTGGGTCCTACTCGGCATCCGCACAGCGCCCAAGGACGACCTGCCTGCCTCGTCGGCCGAGTTGGTATACGGCGCGCCTCTGGTCGTCCCCGGGGAGTTCCTACCAGCCCCAAGGGGGCAAGAGGAAGATCCCGCAGCAGTCCTGGGCAGACTACGCGAGAAGCTCGGTAACCTGGCCCCCATACCCACTTCACAGCACGGGCGGCACCCGACCTGCGTACCCAAAGACCTACAGAACTGTGTGTTTGTACGAAGGGGCGGGCATCGGCCACCGCTGCAGCGGCCATACGAGGGGCCGTTTATGGTGCTCCGGAACAACGGGTCCACGTTCGTGCTGGACGTTGGGGGGAAAGAGGAGGTTTTCACGGTGGACCGCCTCAAACCGGCCCATGTGGACCTGGCGCAACTGGCCGAGTTTCCGGCACCTCGGCGCAGAGGCCGACCTCCCAAGCAGGTTCTGGCCCAGACTGTGGACATTGGGGGGTGTATCGCCGGTTCTGGGGGGGGGGGTTATGTGGCGACCCTTTTCCTGGCACATCCTAACCGACTCACAATTAGATAGCCTACGGTGGTTTGTGAGCACAGAGCTTTGGAGCCTCTGCACCATGGGGGGGGGCAGGTTGAGGGAGGCTTAAAAGTGAGGCTGAAGATTTCGAATAAAATTTTTTCCTTCGACTGCAGTTACCGACTCCGTGTCGTAATTTTAGCGCTGCGTGTAGCATACCGCTACAGCACATTTCTTTAATATTTTAAGCAAGATTACTTTTTTATTTCCATCTTTTACAGTTTCAAGATAACTAAAAAGGAAAAGGGCCTGCAGCAAAAGTTTGGGCACCCTGCATGGTCAGTACTTAGTAACACCCCCTTTGGCAAGTATCACAGCTTGTAAACGCTTTCTGTAGCCAGCTAAGAGTCTTTCAATTCTTGTTTGGGAGATTTTCGCCCATTCTTCCTTGCAAAAGTCTTCCAGTTCTGTGAGATTCTTGGGCTGTCATGCATTCACTGCTCTTTTAAGGTCTATTTCCTAGCACACTCGAACCGGCTCACAATTAGCCAGTGTGCGGGCTCAAAGGCCAAATCCGCAACAAAGGATGAAAAGCCTGGGGGGGGTTGTGAGTACGTGTCTCTTGGAGCGTCCGCGCCCGGGGAGGGCGGGATGAGGGAGACTTTAAAGCAAGGCTGTGAAGTTCGAATAAAATTATTCTTTGACTGCAGTTTACCGACTCCGTGTCATTATTTTAGCGTTGCATGTAGCACACCGCTACAATTGGTGACCCCGACGGTCCAAACGATTTTTGGATCGGAGATGACCGGCGCCGCATTTGTTCATGCGGTTTCGTTGAAACTGCCAAGCTTCTGGGCGCTCCAACCTCACCTATGGTTCCAGCAAGCAGAAGCCCAATTCCACATTCAGCAGATAACCTCAGAGGACACCCGTTATTACTACGTGGTGAGCTCCCTCGACCAGGACACAGCAGCCCAGATTGCGGAGTTCGTACAGTCTCCTCCAGCGGATGGCAAGTACACGGAATTCAAAGCCCTGCTCCTAAGGACTTTCGGACTCTCACGGCGCGAGCGAGCTGCCCATTTATTGCACCTGGATGGCTTGGGAGACAGACTGCCATCGGCTTTAATGAATGAGATGTTGTCTCTGGCCGACGGACACACACCCTGCCTCATGTTTGAGCAGGCATTCCTAGAGCAGCTGCCCGAGGACATACGCCTGCTGCTGTCCGACGTGGATTTCAGCGACCCCCGGAAGGTGGCAGCCTGGGCGGACTTGCTGTGGAACGCCAAGAAGGTGAGTGGGGTGTCCATCACACAGATCAACAGGCCTCGCTCCCAGCAGCAAACCAGTCCAGGCCCGGCTGCAGAGCCCGCTAATCCCAGAGGCAGGGGTGAGGAGCCCAACAAACAATGGTGTTTCTACCACCAGCGGTGGGGCGCAGAAGCCCGCCGTTGTCACCCGCCCTGCCAGTTCCCTGGAAACTCCAGGGCCAGCCACCACTGATGGCTACGGCGGCTGGCCTTCGGGATAGCCTCCTGTATGTGTGGGACCAGCGGTCGGGATGCTGTTTTTTGGTCGACACCGGTGCCGAGATCAGCGTCGTACCTCCGACGAGTTACGACACCCGCAACAGGGCACCGGGTCCCCCCCTGAGGGCCGTGAACGGCAGCACAGTAAGGACCTATGGCACCCGTCAGGTGCAGCTACAGTTCAGCTCCAGCCAGTTCACGTGGGACTTCATACTGGCCGCCGTAGCCCAACCGCTTCTGGGTGCGGATTTTTTGCGGTCTCACAGCCTACTGGTCGACCTGCCCAGGAAGAGACTGGTCCACGCCGAGACCTTTCAGACGTTCTCCCTGGGTGCAGCCCAGTTGCCAGCTCCTCACCTTGACTCCATCACGCTGTCCGACAACGACTTCACCAGGGTCCTGGCGGATTTCCCGTCGGTTCTGGCACCGCAGTTCACAGCAGCTATGCTCCGACACGGCGTACAGCACCACATCCCAACCCAGGGACCACCCCTCCACGCCCATGCTCGAAGGCTTCCCCTGGACAAGCTCCGACTGGCGAAGGAGGAGTTCAAGAGAATGGAGGAATTGGGGATCATCCGGCGGACCGACAGCCCATGGGCCTCCCCCGTGCACATGGTGCCCAAAGCAACAGGGGGCTGGAAACCGTGCGGCGACTACCGCAGGCTGAATGAGGCTACCACACCGGACCGCTACCCTGTGCCACACATTCAGGACTTTGCAACAAACCTGCACGGCGCACAGATCTTCTCCAAGGTAGATCTCGTCTGAGGGTACCATCAAATCCCGATGCACCCGGACGACGTCCCCAAAACGGCTCTCATCACCCCGTTCGGCCTTTTCGAGTTCCTCCGCATGCCGTTCGGCCTGAAGAATGCAGCACAGACGCTCCAGCAGTTAATGGACGCGGTGGGACATGACCTGGACTTCGCTTTCATCTACTTGGACGACATCTTCATAGCCAGCAGCAGTCGTCAGGAGCATCTGTCCCACCTCCGTCAACTCTACGCCGGACTGAGTGAATACGGTCTAACAATCAACCCAGCCAAATGCCAGTTCGGGCTCGACACCATTGACTTCCTGGGCCACAGGATTATTAAAGACGGGGCAACCTCTCTGCCCGCTAAGGTAGATGCAGTCCGCCATTTCCCCCGACCCACCACGATCAAAGGCCTTCAGGAATTCATAGGTATGGTCAATTTCTACCGCCACTTCCACCCTTCAGCTGCCCGGATCATGCGCCCCCTGTTCGCCCTGATGTCGGGTCCGGGCAAGGACATTACCTGGGACTCCGCCTCCGCTTTCATTCAAATGAAGGAAGCCTTGGCGAACGCCGCGATGCACCCCAGGATGGACGTCCCTACCGCCCTCACAGTGGACGCATCTAACACGGCAGTCGGTGGGGTACTGGAGCAGCTCATCACGGGCTGCTGGCAACCCCTGGCGTTTTTCAGCAAACTCCTGCGGCCACCCGAGCTCAAATACATTGCTTTCCACTGGGAACTGTTGGCGCGATACCTGGCAATCCGGCATTTCAGGTACTTCTTAGAAGGTAGGCCCTTCACCACGTTCACGGACCACAAACCGCTTACCTTTATGCTCACGAAGGTGTCCGATCCCTGGTCGTCCCGCCAGCAGCGCCATCTGTCCTACATCTCTGAATACACGACGGATGTCCGGCACATCTCGGGTAAGGACAATGTCGTGGCAGATGCGCTCTCTCGCCCTAACATTCATGCCCTTTCCCAAGGGGTAGACTTTGAGGCGCTGGCAGAGGTACAGCAGGCAGATGACGAGATCCTGAGTTACAGAACCGCAGTCTCCGGTTTGCAGCTCCAGGACCTCCCCGTAGGCCCAGGTGAGAGGACTCTACTCTGTGACGTCACCACCGGCCAGCCCTGTCCCGTCATTCCGGCACCTTGGCGGCGATGTGTTTTCGACTCCATTCATAACTTGACGCACCCCTCCATCTGGACAACCATCCGGATGGTCTCCAGCAGGTTTGTTTGGCACGGACTCCGCATGCAGGTCAGTGAATGGGCCAGAACGTGCATGCACTGCCAGACATCCAAGGTGCAGCGGCCCAGCAAAGCTCTGCCGCAGCAGTTCCACCCCAGCCACCGGCATTTTGACCACATTCATGTGGATATCGTGGGCCCCCTGCCAGTGTCCCGCGGAGCGTGGCACCTCCTGACTATCGTGGACCGGTTCACAAGATGGTCAGAGGCAATCCCGCTCACCGACACCACCTCCGAATCTTGCGCCCGGGCACTGATCGTCACCTGGATGTCCCGCTTTGGTGTACCGGACTACATTACCTCCGACAGAGGCGCCCAATTCACCTCCAGTCTGTGGTCAGCAATGGCCAGCCTTTTGGGGACTCAGCTGTACCACACCACTGCCTACCACCCACAGTCGAACGGGCTAGTGGAGCGTTTCCACCGTCACCCAAAGTCGGCTCTCATGGCCAGCCTGCGAGGAGCTAACTGGGTGGACGAGCTTCCCTGGGTCCTACTCGGCATCCGCACGGCGCCCAAGACAATCTGCACGCCTCGTCGGCTGAGTTGGTGTACGGCGCACCCCTGGTCGTCCCCGGGGAGTTCAAGGGGGCAAGGGGGCAAGAGGAAGAACCCGCAGCAGTCCTGGGCAGACTACGCGAGCGGCTCGGTGACCTGGCCCCCATACCCACTTCGCAGCATGGGCGGCACCCGACCTGCAGAACTGTGTTTGTACGACGGGGCGGGCATCGGCCACCGCTGCAACGGCCCTACGAGGGGCTGTTTACGGTGCTCCAGAACAACGGGTCCACATTCGTGCTGGGTGTTGGGGGGAGAGAGGAGGTTTTCACGGTGGACCAACTCAAACCGGTCGAGTTTCTGGCACGGCGGCGCAGAGGCCGACCTCCCAAACAGGGTCCGGCCCACACTGTGGTCATTGGGGGGTGTATCGCTGGTTCTGGGGTGGGGGGTGGGGTTATGTGGCAACCCACTTCCTAGCACACTCGAACCGGCTCACAATTAGCCAGCGTGTGAGCACAAAGGCCAGGTCCGCAACAAAGGGTGAAAAGCCTGGGGGGGGGGGGGTGTGGTTGTGAGTACGTGTCTCTTGGGGCATCCGCGCCCGGGAAGGGCGGGATGAGGGAGGCTTTAAAACAAGGCTGTGAAGTTCAAATAAAATTATTCTTTGACTGCAGTTTACCAACTCCGTGTCGTTATTTTAGAGCTGCGTGTAGCATACCGCGACATATTTTCAGATTTTCGATGATGTTTAGGTCAGGGGACTGTGAGGGCCATGGCAAAACCTTCAGCTTGACGTAGTCCATTGTGGACTTTGAGGTGTGTTTAGGATCATTTTCCTGTTGTAGAAGCCATCCCCTTTCCATCTTCAGCTTTTTTACAGATTTATGCTTCCAGAATTTGCTGGTATTTAATTGAATTCATTCTTCCCTCTTCCAGTGAAATGTTTCCCATGCCACTGGCTGCAACACAATCCCAAGGCATGATTGATCCACCCCCGTACTTAACAGTTGGAGGAGTGTTCTTTTCATGAAATTCTGCACCCTTTTTTCTCCAAACATACCTTTGCTCATTGCAGCCAAATGGTTCTATATTAACTTCATCAGTCCACAGGACTTGTTTCCAAAATGTATCAGGCTTGTTTAGGTGTTCCTTTGCAAACTTCTGATGCTGAATTTTGTGGTGAGGATGCAGGAAAGGTTTTCTTTTGATGACCCTTCCATGAAGGTCATATTTGTGCAGGTGTCGCTGCACAGTAGAATAGTGTATCACCACTCCAGAGACCTTCTTCCTGAAGGTCTTTTGTAGTCAAACAGAGGTTTTGATTTGCCTTTCTAGCAATCCTACGAGCAGTTCTCTCGGAAAGTTTTCTTGGTCTTCCAGACCTCAACTTGACCTCCATCGTTCCTGTTAATTGCCATTTCCTAATTACGAACTGAGGAAACGGCTACCTGAAAACAGTTTGCTATCTTCTTATAGCCTTCTCCTGCTTTGTGAGCATCATTTATTTTAATTTTCAGAGTGCTAGGCAGCTGCTTAGAGGAGTCCATGGCTGCTGATTGTTGGGACAGGGTTTGAGGAGTCGGTATTTATAAAGCTTTGAAATTTGCATCAGCTGGCCTTTCCTAACGATGACTGTGAACAAGCCATAGCCCTAACAAGCTTATTAAGGTCTGAGACCTTGGTAAAAGTTATCTGAGAGCTCAAATCTCTTGGGGTGCCCAAACCTTTGTATGGTGCTCCTTTCCTTTTTTTCACTCTAAAATTGTATAAAACAAAAATAATACCCTAATCTTGTTTAAAATGTTGAAAAGAATGTTTCATCTTTTAACTTCATGACTTTTGGAGATCAATTCATCTTCTTCTCACTTAACTATTCACAGTAACAGAAATTTTGACTGGGGTGCCCAAACTTTTGCATACCACTGTATTTCTTTATCCAAGGGTAAATGGTTCAATTCATCAGCAATTCCATGATTAGTCATCCCCTTGAATTTGGTCTTATAATTGTGTCCTCCAAGAAATAGAGCCCCTCTCTTCATTGGTACTGTTGCTGTTAGTGGAACATCCTCCTGTGGATTGAAAATGGACACTAGAGGTTGATGAGCTGTAGCAGAGGTAAACTCTCTCCCATACAAGTACTGGTTGAAACATTTTACATTCCAAGCCAGACTGAAGACCCCTCTGTCAACTTGCGAGTATCTTTTCTCTGTAGCAGTAAGGGAACATGATGCAAAGGCTCTGGATGTTCATTTCCATCACTGGTAACATGTGACATGACTGCACCTGTACCATTAGGCGAGGCATTACAGGCAACTTCACTGAACGATGTGGATCACAGTGTCTGAGTATAGTGTCTGCCATCGCAATTCCTTCTGACTTGGAAAGCAACCTTGCATTGCTTTGTCCATTGCCATTTCTTCCTAATCTGTAGTAATGGGTTCAAGGAATGGAGCACAGTAACCAGGTTTGGCAGGAACCTGTTATAGTATTTGACAGATATTAAAAAGGACTACAACTGAGACTCGTCCTTTAGCCATGGGGCATCCACCACTGCTTCAATTTTCTCAGCACACTTATGTATTTCTTGTGTGTCAATGATGTGAGTACAGTAAGTGATGCTTAGTTTAAAGAATTCAAACTTGTTGCATCATGCTGTGAGTCTATTACCCTTTAATCTTTTTAACACTTGTGAAATTTTGAAGGTGTTTCTCATCCTTACCAGTAACAATGATGTTATCCAGGTAACACTGAGTGTGTGGGCAGCCTTACAGCATCTCGTCCATAGGTTTCTGCCAGAGTGCAGATGCAGATGCTACTCCAGAAATAAGCCCTTTGTATGTTTGTATAGTGGGAAACATTTTGAACTCTTCTTCCATCTCCATTTGTAAGTAGGCCTCAACTATGTAATCTTTGCTGAAATATTTCCCTCCAGAAAGGTTTGCAAAGATATCCCTATCTGGGCAGAAGATATTAACTTCCTGTACTGTGTTGATGGTGACTTTAAAAATCACCACAGATCCTGACGGACGCATTCTCTTGGCTCTGTGACCACCGGTGTTGACCGTGGGCACCACTCAACCGAGGAAAGAATTCCTTCAACCTTCCTACGATCTAGTACCCTGGCTACTTTATCACAAAGGTATAAGGAACCGGACAGCCTTTGTAAAACTTGGGTGTGCCATTTTTGTTTAATATTATCTTACCCTTGATATATTTGAGTTTTCTAATGCTATCCTTGAATACTGCTGTGGCATCATTTAGTGCCTTTCTTAATTCGTTTTCAGCTGACTCTTGCAGGAGATGTGAAATGAAATTGGTGGATGGATCTCCACTTAGAAATTGTAGTTGTTTCAGGCACCCACATCCCCATAATGCTGGCCCTCCTGTTTTTATTACATACAAGCTAAAGTGGCTTATTGGATATTATTTCACTGTTATGAATATCTTTCCCACAGGAGTTATCTTTTCTCCAGTAAAAGTTCTTACTTAGATATCTGCAGGCTTCAGTTCAATGTCTTTGAAATACAACTCAAACTTGTTTTGTGGAATGACTGAATCAGCTGAGCCAGTGCCCAATTCCATTTTAATTAATTTGCTGTTCACTGCACATGTAAGCCGTATTGCTTGTCTCTCATTAGTGTTCACATTGTAAATCTTAAGGCTGTTGTAGTCCTGTGTCATTCTCATTATTATCAATTTTTTTGTCAGTAGCTTGCAGATTAGTGCTCTTTCTAAAACTGCAATTTGACTTTTAAAATCTTTTTTCTCTTCCCTGTGCAGCCATCTATTTTTGTCTGCCCAACATGCTCTTTGTATTTGTCCTCCTTTGTTGCAATTTCTGCAAGTTTCACCTTTAAACCTGCATTGGTCTTTTGTATGTGAGACCCTAACACAATGATAACACAATTTGTTCAGCCAGGCCTGACATATACAATTTTGTTCACGCTCACTTTTCTTCCTGAGTGCAACTCAATTGCATTTCTGTCTGTTGTTTTCATTGATACAGCGATTTCAACTGCTCTTTTAACTATGAGTTGTGCTTCAGTTAGGAGCAATTTTGAATGCTTTTTTGTAAGATTCCACAGACTAAACAATCTTCCAGTGCATCATTAAGCTCATCACTGAACTGACAATGCTCAGACAACTCTTCAATTCAGCCACATGTGCTGAAATGGACTCCCCTTCCTTTTGATTCCTCCTATGAAACCTAAAGCATTCTGCAAACAGCAGTGATTTTGGTTCTAAATGTTTCTGAATTAATTTTGTGATATCAGCAAAGCTCATTTCAGCTGGTTTGGTTGGGGTAGTTAAACTTCTAAGCAAGGTGGTGTGCTTTTCCACCTATTACACTCAGCAGAACTGGCACTTGCTTTGCATTGGCTATTTCATTTGCTTCAAAATATTGCTCAGTTCGTTCACTGTAGATATTCTAGTCATTTTTTGTGCAACCAAATGCACTTATCTTTGCAATATAGCCAGCCATTTCTGCTCTTTTTAAAAAAATTATGATTATTATCACCCAGTACTCACTTTATGAACCTGCAAATTCACCCATTTTCTGCTTTTTAAAAAAATTTCAATGTCTTTCTCCTCGTGAAGAAAAAAATGAGCCTCAATTTTTTTTAACTTGAATGTCTGACTACACTTTTTTAAAAACTGTAAAGTGTCGCTGCACTTCAACAGGTAGGTTCATCTCAGTTTCATTTAAAATTTCCTTATCGTGTCTGTTATGTTTTGTAACACCAAAAGATACAATTAATTGAAAGAAAAAGACAGGAACCGAGGAGAATGTGTATATTACATTTTTAATTTTAGTGAGGCATGCACATGTGACAGACATAGTGGCTTAATGAAGTATGTAAACAACAAAGAATACTTAACTGAACAAGGTATTTACAATATTACTCAAGTATTACTGAAATACTAAATACACACAGCGATTAATCAGCATATAGGAGGGAGATTGAAAATCTGGCTTAGTGGTGCCACAACAACAACCTCTCACTCAGTGTCAGCAAGACCAAGGAGCAGACTGTTGACTTCAGGAAGAGGAAACTGGAGGTCCATAAGCCAGGCCTCACCATGGGATCAGAGGTGGAGGGTCAACAAATTTAAATTCCTCGGTGTTATCATTTCAGAGGATCTGTCCTGGGCCTAGCACGACAGACGAAGAAAAGAAAGCACGGCAGCACCTCTACTTCCTTAAAAGTTTGCCAAAACTCAGCAAGATATCTAAGACCTTAACTACTGGATAGTATATTGACTAGTTGCATCGTGGCCTGTCTTTCGTGGGTAAAACCCTCCCCACCATTGAGCATATCTACATGGGGCAAAGTTGTAAGAAAGCAGCATACATCATCAACGACCCCCACCACCCAGGCATGCTCTCTTTTTGTTACTGACATCAGCAAGAAGACACTGGAGCCTCATGACCCCACCATCAGTTTTAGGAACAGTTATTACCCCTCAACCATCAAGTTCCTCAATCAGTAGGGATAACTTCACTTGCACCATCACTGAACTGTTTCCACAACCTATGGACTAATTTTCAATGGCTCTTCATCTCACGTTCTTGATAGTTATTGCTTATTTATTATTTATTTTTCTCTTTTGTATTTGCATAGTTTGTTGTATTTTGCAGATTGGTCATTTGTCCGTCCTGTTAAGGTGGTCTTTCATTGATTCTATTGTGTTTCTTCGGTTTACTGTGTATGCCTGCAACAAAGCGATCAAAGGGTTGTATATGGTGAACTATATGTATTTAGATAATAAATTTATTTAGTTTGTTGAGAGCTGTAAAAATTCAGGAAGTACAAAGATAAGAAATGGAGCTTACAATAACTGAACTATTGAATGAAAGAACTCTTAATACTTTGAAACTTGGTCCTGATTGATATCCTTAATCTTCTGCTGATTTTAATTACATTGCAATTAACCCTTTTCTCTCATTATTTAATTGACTGACTTTTAAGTATGGTGTCTTCCTTCTGGTTATAGATTACATCTGGATTTCTGAAGAAATGCATTTAGATTTATTTCTGTTTTGATGCTCAACTGCCAGTGCTCATGTGGATGAAAAAAGAACATGGAGGGTTATGTGGAAGGGAAGGGTTAGATTGATCTTGGAGTAGGCTGAAAGGTCAGCAGAACATCATGAACCAAAGGGCCTGGACTGTTCCTATGCTCTATGCATGAGTGAGGCTGGTAATTTGCTTACAGGACTTCACTGAAATTTAGAAGCCTAGCAAAATGTGAGTTGTATTTTCAATTTTGTGGGTAAGCTTTAGTAATTTCTAGTTCAAAAAAAATAAATTGCATGTGAGCTGTGATACTTGCTGCCATGGCACCAGTAATCCATTTCTGCATCTCAGTGATTTTATCACTTGACACCTGCTGTTTCTGTAGGTGAATGTGGGAAATGCTGTATAAGTTGATTTGGTGTGATTTGATTTTTCCGCAAATATGTAACTTCTCATAGTTTCAAGTATTTCTGTTTTCTGTCTCTGTCCCAATGCTAATTATTTTCTACTATTCTCTGCAGCTTGTCTTACTCAGTTCCATAATACCAAATTGAGTGCAGCATTCCATTTTCAACTTGACATGTGTATTGAACTGGATCACCAACAAATGAGCAGTACTTCCATTACATTGAACTTAGACTTCCCTGAAGACTTTATGTGGCTTGATTGTCTGATTGAATGTTTGCCCATGACTTGCCTTCAGTTCGATGGGTTGAGCCAAGGACAAATTCTCCACCATCTGTCCATCATTGCACAGAAGGAGGCTACGTGACTAAACCTTACTTGTTTTGATAATATGCAATACCTGACCCTTCCAGGTGATTGCTGGGCACAACTTTGGAGATATTTCTCGGTTGTTTCCTGTTTTGGTGACGCAGGGAGTGGCTTTGTAACCAACCCAAGTCCAAATAAGGACATAGCTGAACAACATTACTAGGAGTTTCATATCAGTCACTTGAGAGGAAATATATATTAATTAACTTCTATTATCTACTTTACTGTTTACTAGTCTAAAAAATATAATGGCATTCAATATTCCTCACCGTGAAACAATATGCTACATTCCTTCCCAAGTATCTGCTATATTGTCTCCTGTTATTGCCATATTGTTCCTCAAATATCCACATTATCCTGCCTCCACAAAGTTCTTTGAGTGCCGTATCCTCCCAGAACCATCTGGTCACAGACCCCCCCTTCCCCCACACTTCCTCCAATGTGGAAAGTAAACCATTGATTAGTTTTCATTGCATTTTAGTGATCTAGCTAACTTCTACTGGTGTGAAGAAAGTGTAACATCAGCAGTTTGCATTTCTGCAGCTTAAAAATATCCAGGAATCAGAGTGCTTCACATTCTCATATGCAGTAATTAAGGTTCAAGCCATCTGGTACACTTTAATGTGGGTGTGGATTTGTGGGAACACAAAAACCACGGCAGTTCTCTATAATCTGTCATATAGTTTAACCAATCAAGCCTCAAAGATTCTCTACCAAGAAGTTTAACTCAATCTAAAGCGATATACAAAATGTTGTGAAAAATTGATTTAAGATGGTATGATATAGAATTTTAAAAATTATCATCTTCAGTGTTAAAGTTTGAAGGAATAACACTTGCAAAACTAAATTTTCAATAATAGAATAGCCATTTGGCAGCAGTTATGACCTATTATACCATTGAACTCTGGAAATAATAAACCCTATTTTTTTCCTATTATATATGTTGCATGAGTAAGTGCCACAACTTCACAAAGTTATGTGACTATCAAGTCTGCCTATGATCTTTCAGTATACTGGTGCTTGTGGAGGAGGTGGAGAATTTGTACAGCATCTTCCTGGTTTTCTTGTTAATCTGAGTTGTTGTTAGGTTGCAAAATGCAGACCTTTGCAAACTACATTGACTTGGCACTGACATTATTGGTGTCCATATGAAAGTTTGTTGCAGGTAATCTCTAGGTAACGAGTGAGTTCTGTTAACCATACTTCCACTAAATTGAATTGAATGGCAGCTAAAGCATATAAGACAGAAAAGACCAAATAATAAATACAAGAGATTCTGCAGATGTTGGAAATCCAGAGTAAATCACAAAATCCTGGAGCAACTCAGCTGGCCAAGCAGCATCTATGGAGAGGAATAAACAGTTGATGTTTCAGGCTGAGCCTCTTCATCAGAAAGAACAATTACTAAACTTGGAGAGACAGAGGAAGCTACTTCTGGAATTTGTAGGAATGATCGTATGTACTTAATCAGACTTTTGAATTTAATAATATGGGAGTTTGTATTCTTTATGCATTGTTCATAAATCAGGCTTTCTTCACTCAGGAGCAGTTGCTTAAGAAAATTATACGGTAACGTTGTGGAAGGTGATCAACTCCCAGTTTGACACCAATAGTTTGTTGGGCTAGAAATAGCTTTTCACTGTATAGTTCATCAGAGCAGTACCTTATTTGGGACACTGCTTCTTAACAGGGGCAGGAGACTGGTGCTAAACATTTTATAAATAGCGTCATTTGTGTCTTTGTTTTAAAAAAAACAGTGATTTTTATCACATAACTGGTGAGTGCTAAGCAGTAAGACCGTTCAGAACTTTTTTTTCTCTGCGGTTTCAAGCTTCGAGCTTGGTGATGTCAGAAATAGCTAGGAGTGAAAATGTAACAATTTCATTACTTCAACAAGTTAGGAACTACAAAGTATTTAAAGGTATCGGCAATCATCCTGAATATTACAAATAAAAATGAAGATTTGAATGACGCAGTCATGGAGCACATTGTATGAAAGCAGTTCATTATCTGTACTAGGTGTCTGTGCTGATTTTGTTCATTTACAGTCAATCAAAAGAACATGGCAGTGTACACTGGATTAATTCCTCCGTTGATAATTATTTGGAACTAGTACACAGTACTAGTAGGAGTTTTGGTAGTGTTCTAATTTGTTCTGTATTTCATTCAAATACACAATTTGTTACACAGTTAAGCTGTAGTTCGTCTTTTTTAAAATATATTTAAACTTTTTCCATGAAACCAGCTAATTGTGGCAGCCACTTAATTGGGCCAAAATGTACTGGACCTGATGTGTTTTAATTAATCAGAATCCGCTGTATTTTGTTTGCAGCTATGAGTCTCAGTTCAATAACTACGATTTATTCTCAACAATCTATCTTGCCTGGAAGTGGATTTTAACACCTATTTTATTCCATTTACAAAATGAGCTGCTTTAAAAAAAAATTAAATGCATCTGCTAGTCGTGAACATTTAAATTATTTGCAGGAAAGTTAAATGGCTAGAAGGTCCAGAAAAATGCCTCTCAATCATTTTTTGACACAACATTAAAATTTCATTTGAGATGAGAGGTGTGATAATACTCTGTCTTCTCTTCAGTGCTAGGATGAGACTTGGCAATGGACTTGCATGATTATTTACTGGAGCATACATCATTCTGCCTTGCATCATTACTACAAATGTATCTCTGTGTCATATCCTTAATTTGTTTCTTATGTTATCAATAGATAATCATCGTTAGTAGTGCAATAAAGACTCTAAAGAATATTCTGCAGAAAGAAATAGTAAATAATTCAAGTTTTTTGGTATATTTTTGTGTACCAGAAGACATAATCATTTTGTGGTCATCCTAGTACTTGGATTATTAAGTAGTAAAGCATCAAGTAATTGCACTACTTTTGAGAAGTTGGGGCAGTGCAAGAGCTTAGGCTTGGATAAATCCGTAGTTCTTGAAGGAAAGCCAAGGAATGGTGAAGCCCAAGAAGGAAATTTGCGATTGAGAAAACTTTAAGAATAAAGCTAAGAATTTTTAAAACAGTCAGCAAGTCAATGTAAGTGATGGATACAGTGATTGTATATGTATGTGATTATATAAGTGATTGTTTATGTGATTGTTTGGCTGTAGTTGAACGAAGTTATGATTCCAATTAGTTGTCTAATGCAAATCCATCTGAATGTTACTTCTGAATGGTATAACCTTCATTTGCACAAATTATGTCTTAAGCTTGCTCTGATTACTATAGTCTTTATACCATGACTCTACTGACCTTTAGGGTAAGATTTTAAAAAGCACTTTATAAATTCAGTACCCTCCTTTATTCTCACTTTAAACATTTAACACCTTGGTTGCGTCATGAAATGGTGCTTGTGAGATTCAAAAGACTTGGAGAACACATTGAATCTATTTTGATATGGCAGTGAATTTGTGTTTCTTGACAAATTGAAACAGGATGTGAAACAGGATGGCAAAGTGTTGGAATTAGTCGAAAGAAGAAGGGCAATGCAGAAAGGCTGATGAAGTTCTCTTTGCTGTTATCTGCGATTATGAGATAGACTCGCAATTATCTTGTGTTATATTTGTTGTAAAGTGAAATTGAGTGATATTGATGTAAAAGAAATGGGAATAGAATCAGGGAGCTATTATAAACTGGGCTTTTTAGTCTGGAAAAGAGACTAGGACTTTATAAGATTATTTAACAGAATGAAAATAGAATAACAGCTGAGAAAATGTTTTCAACTAGTCATTGATAACTTAATGGGAAGTTCCAAAGAAAGTTCTTTACTCAAAGATGTGGAACTCAATTCCTCCCAGCTTGGGTAGAATAGATATATTTAACTGTAATTCATATTTATAATTTAACTGTACATTAGCAAAATTCTGAAGGGAAAACAGAATGGAAAGAAGTAAATTTGTTAAGTGAAACCAACCTAACCACTTGTTAGTTAAGACTATAAGTGGCTCTAAAATGTGGTAATTTTTTAGAGCTCAAGAGGATGTGGTAGAGTTATTTAAAACCATGAATGATAGATATGGAAATAGTTATTATTGGTGGAGGGATCAAGAATTGAGTCATGGAGGGTGGTTGTGGAGGTGACACTGCGTGAAACTGATTGGCAAAGTGATCTGAGGGAGATCTTGTTTTTATGTAGTAAGTGGTTCAGATCTGGAATGCACTGTCAAAGAACTAGTGGGGACTGATGCAATTGCAAATAAAAGGTGTTGCATAAACAGCTGGGTGGGGGGGGGATCTTTCAGGACTGTGGCTAGAGGGATTGAATTAAAAGTATGGCTAGTTGGGTTGCCCTTATATAGAGTTAGTTGGCAAATACCACACTAAGGACTTTGAATATTGTGGTTTCTTTGAATTACCAAAATGCAAAGTATGAAGTGTAAGGAAAGATTTCAAATTTTGATTCTACGTTCTTGAATGGAAGTAAATGGAAGGAGCCCATATACAAGTATACAAATGACAATGAGAAACAGGAAAGTAAAATCTCATTTCGAATTAAATCTCAATTACTGGACTGGGCGACATCCATAAACTGGTAATAGGAAAACTCAAGACTGATGTCCGGACATTAGGAGTAGTATAAGTAACGGGAATAGGCTTCTACACAGGATAATGGAGGGAAAATCTTGTTATCCGGAAGATTGATACTGTAATGAAAGAGACCATGTATTTCTAAGACTGAAAGTCTACCTATCACTATATAACTTAGTGATCTTTGATTAGAGATATAGTTTTTTTAATATTATTTGGTACAATTAATTGACTATTACTGTACTTCTGAATGCTCAAATGTAGGTGACGTATGTAGAATCACAAATTTGGCATAATCATGAAGTACAGAATATTAGTGAATACTTCTCAAAATGTCATGAAACCCACTAGGATCAATTGGCATCAGGGTCAAGTTTACAGATATCAAAACACATGCACGTTATTGTAACAGTGAAGCCTTTGGGAACTAGTAATCACAATATGATTAGGTTTTGGTTTATTTGACAGCAGGGCAAGGAAACTTCAGCTATTTCTAAATGTATTTCAGAGGAACAAAAAAATGTGAAGAGAAGCTAAACTGGGTTATTTTGTCAAAATTATAGTTAGAAGCAGCAGTTTTAAATCGATAATGTTTGACCCTAAAAGATAAAAGTAAATAAAAGCAAACTAAATAGATAGACAGCAAATTAATGAGTCAGTCAAAAAATGGGAATAAACAAAAACATCCCACAGTAATTTACAGAAATGAAATGAAGAATAGGAAAAGAATGACCCTAATCAAAGGCAACTGACAGTCACCAAGATTTGTTATCCTTTCTTGTCCTTTCCAGTTTTGTTGCTGTATTTAATATGAAATGATCACATCATCCTCTTCTAACAGCTCTTCTCTGTTGTCTATTTGAAGATGAATGCCTCGCTTGATTCCACTTATGTCTAAGTGATTGCATTTCTTCCTACTCCTACAGTGTTCTCTGTGGGATATCCATTGAGCATCTTGGCAAAATTATTTAACAATATGGCCTCTTAAAATCAAAGACAATGTGGGATTTCATTTGAATTTACTTGTTAATAAAGACCATGCAATCCTTGTGAGAGGAATTTTGGGTTAGTGGGGCATGATGTCCCTTGGATCATTGCAAACATATTGATCAGAAATTTATAGTGTATATTAATGTTCAAAATTAAATATGAGTTTCTTCATTACACCAAAAAAAAATTGGAATATAGGAACAGGAGCCCTTCATTTCTGCCCTGGAGCCTCTTCTGATGTTCAGTGCGAGAATGCTGACAAGTGCCTAACTCCACATGCTCAATTGCCCCAGTCACCTTAATGCCTTTGGGTAATGAAGGTCAGCCAGTCTCTGCTTTAATATTAATAGTTGACCTATTTTAATTTTCCAGTTGACAAATAAGAGATTCATCTTGTTGCCACTCTTTTCCTTTAGAAGTATTTTAATGAAGCGCTTGGCTTCAAGTTTTAGACCATCATACTTAATCATCAGTTCTCTCAGTCAGTCAGTGTAAGTAGTTTTTCTAAATATTTTGAAAACAGTCAATTTGCCCCTTAGTTTCTAAACTTCAGCAATGCAGCCCTGATTAGACAAATTTGGGGTCATGTTATTATTCTGGTTAATCTGAGCAGCACTCCCTTCCTAATTACACATCCACCTAAGATGTCAAGAAATCTCACTCATCCAGGTGTGTCTAAACAGGAGTTTAAATAACCCACGAAAGACTGATATCATTTTTTTCTCCTGTGATTTAAATACTCTGCAATTGTGAGAAAGGTATGAAAGGAAGTCTAGTTTGTGTTGATTCTGGGAATAAACATAATTAGTTTATGATGAATAGACAGAGGAATAATTAATGAGATCTGCTTTAATGTTACATTGGTGAATCAGAGAACAGTACTACAGTGCAAAGCCCAGGGAACTTTGGTAAATGATTAACACACTATTGGTTAGCCATAATTTGGAGTATTATATTCAGTTCTGCTTGCCACAATGCATATACATACAACAATGTGCAAACATCTAAGACACACATATATAGCTAGGGTGTCTAAGATTTTTGCATAGTACTGTAGTAATTCTATGTATTGTATTGCTGCTGCAAAAAAAACTAACTTATTGACATATGTGAGTGATGATAAACCTGATTTTGATATGGGACTCTATTGTGAACTGAAAGTGGAAGGGGGCAAGGAGAGAGGATCATGGTTGGGAAAAGGGGAAGGGAGAGGGGAGGGTATGGGTTGCTCCAAAGAGGCATTCTGTAATAATCAATAAGCCAATTGTTTGGAATCAAGTAACCTTTTCTGGTGTCTCAGGGCTGGATGTGACTGCACCTGAGCAACCCCACACCCTGGCAGTACACCCTCACCATTCCCAACATCCTTTGCTTCTGCCAGATTTACAACCTTGCTGTCCACTCCACGTTGACAAATATAGTACTGTGCAAAAATCTTAGGCACCCTAGCTATATATATATCAAGTATTTGAAGAGAGATCAAAAGCCACAAAATGTTGGAGCTGCACGGTAGAATAGAGAATAGTGATTAGCGTAATGCTGTTACACCACCAGTAACCCGGCTTCAATTCTGCTGTTGTCCATAGGAGTTTGTGTGTTCACACTGTGACCGTCTGGGTTTCCTCCCAGGTTACAAAGATGTAGAAGTTAGTAGGCTAATTGGTCACATGGGTGAAGTTGGGCTGCGTGGGCTTGTTGGGCCAGTAGGGTGCTGCATCTCTAAATACATTAAATAAAAATAAAGAAGCTTCAGCTTCCTGGCCTAGATGAAATGAGGTGGAGAGAAAGCATGAATATTGTTTTAAACAGGTCTCCAAGTGAGCATCAAAAGACATACAAGCTTGGTGCAATTATTGTAAAGAAATTTTGCAGAAAAATAGCAGGTATTTTGACAATGTAACAGTCAGTGTACTCTGGGCAGACACAGGAAGTTCAAAAGGAGGCTGTACCCAAACTGGAGATCAGTCAGTGAAACCATAATCAATTATTCTTTTATTTTAAACCTAACAATGAAAATAAATGAACCTTTGAACCTTTAACATCAAATAAAAGATGAAATTTCCCAGAATGCAGTCGTAAATAGTAGGCACAATATTATGATACGCAACCAGCAACCATTTTATCTGACTGGGTTCCAATGTTGTATTTTTATATCTAGCAGGTGGTTGGTCATTTCCGTTTATTCCATGGAATAAAAGAAGAGTTAAATACTGATTACAGCATCAAATTATAGAAAAACAACATTGTTCAAGTTGTGACCTATTGATTAAATTTTATTTTCCACTGTTGTAATGAAAATGGGGAATGGGAAGCAGCAGTTATTTTTTAAACATACATCCCAATGTTTTAATCCATTATGAATGACATTTTTTTAACCAAACGTGCACACAGGTTTGACTTCTTATTAATGAGAGCACAGATTCTATTTCTCATCTAAATTCACCAAAGGTTTTAGGAATGTTGTCATTTACTGCCGACTCAATTAAACCAATGTACTGCAGCATGACATAATGTTACTTTAAGAAACTTTAGTTCACAATTGTTCAATTTATTAAGTTATTGGACTGATAGAACCATTTCCTTCTGATACCAAATGCCTTTGGATGTATGTATAAATATAGATTGCAGTTAGAAAAGATGAACTTTTAAAAAAAAGTTTATGTAGCAAGATCAGCAGTACTTGGGTGGGGTAAAGAGATCCCTTAACGTTGTTTCTGAAGTTAATTTGTTCAGCAAACTAAAGTTTAATAAAGAATAGTCATCACATATCTTCCATTAAGAGGCATTTTTCATTTTGATTTTAGGAAAGAATTTCATAGTTTAAAATCTGATTGAAATTCAGTATGTTCATTTAGAGGGGCATTAGGGCCACTTTGAGTTTCATAGGGACACCGATTTGTATAGCATAGAAACAAGCCCTTCGACCAGCCACATCTATATTGACCATCGTGCCTGTCCATGCCTGCATTAATTCCATGTTTTTCTGTGCCTTGCTCATTCAAGAATCTGTCCAGATGCCTCATAAATGTTATTAGTTTTCCAACTTATACCATCTATTCTGGTAGTTCATTCCAGTTACCACTACTCTGTGAAAACTGTAGCCCTTGAATCCTCTATAAACCTCCTGCCTTGCACCTTAAACAGTCTAGTTCTAGATACTTTAGCATATGAAAATAAAAAAGTTATCTATGATGAAAACGTTTGTTTAATCAGTCTTAGTATAACTATATAGATAAAATAATGTCTCTTCCATGTCTATCTGGATATCGTTTAGAAAGTCAGCTTGTAGAAAACTTAACTTTAGCTCCACCTTGTGGTAAAGAATTAATGTGTATTGTGATTATTGAAGAAAAATTACACTCGGATCTAAGACTTTAGCCTTTATTTTCAATTTTAATGGGGAATGAATCTTCAGTGTCATTTTGCTGTTCTTGCATATTTGTGGCAAAGACATTGAAACTGAAGCTACAATTCCCTTTTAAAATGGCTTGATATTTGTGCACATTTCAAATTGTGGATAATGTGCCAAAGTGATACTGGTTGTAGCAGTTGTAGAGAAAGCTACATAGAGCTTTTTTTAAAAAAAAAATATTCTCGGTGTTTTCCTTCTCTTGGTTTCCTCTTAAAGATGTTGTATTGTTGCTGCAGTGGTTATATTTCAAAGGCATCCAAACATGCCATTCATATTTGATTATAGGCCCATGAATGTCAGTTTGATTTTGCTGAGTTTTGCATGGAACTGCTGGCATTTCTCAACAGAAGTGCCAGTATGTTTCCAATTTCTTATAGGAATTCTGAACTCAGTTGTAAAGTGCACCTGAGTATTTTCCAAACATGGAGCAGTAGCTTGCTGAGATGCTGAGGAATCTGCTATTGAGTCTGGCACAGCATTGGACCTTGCACAGGATCTGATAGGCCATTCGTTTAAATGCAGATTGCAATAAAGATAAAGGAAGGTTATATTAGAATTCTTTGTATTGTACTTAAACATTTTAATTATTTTAAATACATAATTGTTTAATAACTATGTATTTTTAACAATTTTTCTGAAAATCAGAGGTTTTCAGCCAGTAAAGGTAGGTCTTATGGGGAGTTTGTTCTGGCCTACTTGTCCTTACTGTGTTGTTCAGGTCCTGCCATTGCTTGCCCCTAGTACGGTTGGCCCTCCTTATCTGTGGGGGACTGGTTCCGGGACCCCCCGCAGATACCAAAAAATGTGGATTCTCAAGTCCCTTATTTTGCCTGACCAGTGCGGTGGTTTTTAGGACCCAGTGGAACCTTGGACCTTATTTAACCTGTCTCAGTGCAGTGGACTTTAGGAGCAGGTGCAGTTCTGAATCCACAGCGTTTCTGTTCACGAAAATAATCACGATCACGATTGAAAATAAAGTGGAAGTAATAAAGCAATCGGAAAGAGGTGAAACGCCATTGTCGTTGGAAAAGCGTTAGGCTACAATCGGTCAACGATCGGAATAATTTTAATGGAGCATGTGAAAGGCCCTGTCCCGATGAAAGCTACAATTATTGCTAAGCAATGCAGTGATTCAATTATTGAAATACATATGTTTCTTAAGTGTTTTATATGCATAGAAAGGTAAAATATGTACTATATACTAAGACAAATGTTTGACTAACTGACACTAAATAATAATGGATGTACCTGTTCCAACTTCAAATCCGACTTAAAGACAGACTCAGGAACGGAACTTGTTAATAACCTGGGGACTGCCTGTACTCTTAAATAATCTCTAGATTACTTATAGTACCTAATACAATGTAAATGCTATGTAAATAGTTGTTATACTGTATTGTTTAGGGAATAATGACAAGAAAAAAAGTCTGTACATGCTCAAAGAATGAGTGCTGGAAGAGCACTTCCAGGTTTTCCCGATCCGTGGTTGGTTGAATCCGCGCATACGGAACCTGCAGATAAGGAGGGCTGACTGTACTATACATAGCAGTGAGGTCACCTTCCAGATCAGCTGAAGGGCAATTTAAGGAAAAGTGGAAGGCAGGAGCACAAGCACTAAGGGATTTGGGGATGGTGTTAGAAAATGTTGCTGAGGGAGAAGATTTGCTGTGATCTTGATGAATGGTGGGGCAAACTTGAAAGGACAAATGGCCTGCCCCTGCTTCTGTTTCTTAAGTTCCTAAGACCCACTTGGGAAAATCTGTATCTCAACAAATTCTATGATTGAAATACTCAGTGCTTCTTGTAAAGTAGATGATTAGGCTTTTTAAACCTCTGGGATTCATAGTTTATGTATTGTGCCACATGCTTCTGTAGTAACTTATAAATCAGACCTTGGGAAATCTCCAAATGATTTCCTTTGCCTAGTATTCTTAAAATCATCAATGCTGTGTAAATACTTAGCTACTCAGGCAGAAAGTCGAACTTAACTTTTCAAGTCAATCTGAAATGTTAACTCTTGTTTTATTTTCCATGTGTGCTGTCTGACCTGCTGCATGTTTCCAGCAAGCTTTTTAAATATTTTTGACTTCTAGCATCTGTAGTTTTTGAATTTTATTTACTGCAGAATGTTAATATGGTAACATGCACAGATATACAATATTACATATAATACAATGGGATAGATAGGGTTTCACTTCCATATAAAATATATTTCCAGCTGGGGGCATATTGCATAGATATTTCTTTCTTCAGGACTAATAACTTACCCCTTGATGAGAAAAGCACACATGACATTACTAAAATCATATTTTGTATTTTTAACAATAATTTCTTAGACATTTTTCTTCAAAGTTTCTGTTTAATCACTTGTTTTGAGAGTGATGATATGGTACTGATTAGATGCTATATCACCTTTGATTGCAAATGTATGGCAATAAAACTAAGTAGATGAATATGATTATATGTGCATGTTCATTTTGGTACTGAAAGATGAGTGATTTTACTAAAATAATTATTTCTTTTTTAAATGTTTCTGAAATGAGGGAAACATGCCAGAATTCCATATACTTAATTGACAAGAAAGATATTGATTACCCTTAAAAATGCTAGCAATGAAGAGGGTATGTGAACCAACGTCAGCATTCCCTCCGCTGCCCATTTCTCAAGTATTGCGGTCCTAAATGTACTCAGTTATCTCCAGTAGGTAGGCTATGTCATTTACATGCCTGACACCAGATTAGCAGGCACTATATTTTCATTCAGCATATCAAGAGACTGCCAGGTAAACTGAGGAAATAATTAAATGATATTCTCAAAGCCTCCTGGAAGATGCTAACATTCTCATTGATTCCTGGGAATCGCAAGCCAATGACTTCTCAAAATAAAGATGGGACATTTTCCGTGCCATTGACAAATCCTTTCATTAGGAACAGAGAGATACTCATAATAAATGGCAGAGGAAGAGCAACAGCTCCCAAATTACCCCCAGATCATTGCCTTCCCACCTATAGTATTGAAGTGAAAGCAAATCATCTTCAAGAGAAACACAAGGAACTGCAGGTTGTAGAATTAGAAGCAACAAAGAAACTGCTTGAGCAATTTGGTGGGTTGAACAGTCTGATTTAGGGTATCAATCCAAAATATCAGCAGTTCTTCCCCTTCCCCCCGATGCTACTCAGCATCTACTGGCAAGTTTTTGCTCAAATCATCGTCTATTCTGAGGGCTACCTAAGAGGAATAGAAAAGTAGGCAAAGCAAGTTGCAGTCAATGCAGAAAAGCTCCTCCCACCAAATCATTTAATATTGCTTTATTGTGAACAAGGTTTGGCTGTACACAAAAAATTGTTGAAGATTCAGAGGCAATTGATAGGTCAGAGACCATTGCCACTTTTGAAGATAACTAATTGAAGCAGAGAACAATGCTAGGGAATGGAGTGAGAGCAAGTCATTGGGATTCAAGATGGATTGCTCTAGTAAGCAGACAGACAGAAAAAGCAGTGAGCCAAAAGATGCTCTCCTATTTTGTAAGGTATTATTTCTATATTTCTCAGCGGAATCGGCAGTAAGGATGGAAATGAAAGTTTATGGATGACAACTAATATAGCACTTAATGAAAGACTATTGTTTCACGTGCTTTTCTTATTCTTTCTTTGCATAATTATTTATTACAGTAAAATTTTTGGTGAGCTTGTTTGATCATAGAATGGAACAGCATCCCAAATTCATATACAGTTTGTAACTTCACTAAAATGAGATATGAGCTGTATATAGTTTCACTTATTTTTTTCATACAGCACTCTTCAAATTAGTAAGTTTATCTTTTTATTTTGTTCAGGATTCCTACTCGATGCCCCTTACATCAATCCAGTGCTGGCACGTTCATTGTGAGGAATGCTGGCTCAGAACATTGGTAAGAAGCTCCTTTCATTTTCCCAAGCTTTTCCTTCCCTTTCTGTCATTCTGCCCTTGTGCCTTCAGGGAAGAGTGTTATAATCTGTTCAAACATTGGACTACAGAAGGAAGCAATTAATAAGAAAATGCTCATCTGTTTCGCAGCCAACATTTTCCAATACACAATTTATTATATAAACACTTTCACGACGTCCTTTAAAATTTGCTTGCTGTGGCGGCTTGTTACTAATGTTACCATTAAACCATACCCTGAAGACAGCAATAAAGTTGGAATGCTGGGCCCTTGCATCTTTAATCAAAGTGAATGCATGTAATCTTGTTACTGCTGTCTTTTTTTTTATGAAACTGGGCAGTGCATGGCAACTATGTATGTATGTATGTGACTTTGTAATACTCATTGATTATTCTCATTAACCTGGTTCTATTTAAACTAAATCTTCTTTATAATAAGGAAAAGAAAGAAGAATTTTAATGATTGTGCTGCATAGATCATATATAAAACAAATGAAAGCAACCAGTACCACAGCTAATGCTGTAAAAATTTAGAAGAAAGGGGTCTTTTCACACAGTTTTAAAGAGTGTTTGAAGTATAAAAAGAACTAATGAACTAAAAGGCATACATTTATTGCTGAGCTTAACACACTAGGGTTGAAGTTCATTATAACAATTAAGATACTGCTTTAGACTTTGATTAAATGTTCCTTAACATATATAATCATTTTTGAAAGCCTGGTTTTTCTTTATTCATCCTATTCCTACAATATCAGAGACATGGGGTAGGGTGAAGTAGCTAGGCAGTGAGTGATGTTCTTATATTAAATTGCCCCAATCCAATATGCTAGATTTGATTAATGTTACATTGATCAATTTTCATATCTGTTATATGCCTTCACTTTTCACCATTAGCTAAGAAGCTAGAAGGTTTAGTTTACACTCTGCTTTGTGATTAGTGGTTAACACCTCACTTTAATCTTCTGGTCATTGGGAAATATTGATTGTCGGTATAAGAGTACAATGAATTGATTACTGGGTTTCATGCTAACGTAACGTATGTTCAGTATCAGGTATTGTTCACATTAATTCCAACAATTTTGTCTCCATTGCAGATTGCTTAGTAGCAGAGATACCAATGGTGGAACTGTAGACAGGGGCAATGTGACACTACAACTATTTCGTATAGGGCAATGGTATAGAAGCAGATTGATTTGGTATTGTGTACATATGACAAAAATGAAATATTAATTTCCACTGTTATCTTGGGGAATTTAAATTAGTCTAATCACACCTCAGAGTGAAATGGCAACGGATTTCCACATATAGATTATTGTGCATGGGTGTAATTGTTTTTATTGTATGTTTGTCTTTGTTTTTAAAGAATAATGCTGGATCAAAAACATTTGTACAGCAGTTTTTAGAAAAAATATCCCAACACATTACACAAAGGTGTAATCATTCAGAAATGGACTTTGAACCAAGAAAAAATTGAGATATCAGAAAAGATGTCCAAACGCGTGGTCAGATTAGGGGGGTTTTAACCAGTTGCATAGATAGGTGAAGACTTGCCCACCAATGGTGAGATGAAGAGAGAGAATTTAAGTGGAAGTGCTAAAAGAATAGAGGGTTACATAGGTTTTGGATTAGAATTAAGCAAATGTGAGTGATAAACCTTGAAGGAATTAAAAATCAGGCTGAGGTATAGATTGCAAGCCAGTGGGCAGACAGATACGATGGATGAGTAGACTGGTATGGTGGCTGCTGAGATATGGCACCAGAATATTGAATGAGCAAGAGGCAGAATGATTTGGAAGGACAAAGTAGCTGAACCTGCCTTGAAAGGTTGAAGTTTAGCAAGTAGAGAACCTGACTCTTACAGGAAACCCTCATCACATAAATAGCAAATTCTCATTTTCAAGATTTAATGTATGTTGATTGCTTAAGGGGAACCTCTTTATTATTCTGATATATTGTGGAAAGTAATAATGTCTGTAAATTATGATAAATTTACTCTTTTGTAGTGAATGCAGCATTCATTTATCTGGTCATGTTAAATAAAACATCAGTTGGTTTATAGCCTCAATCTCGGCCTAGCTGACTAAAAGTTCAATCTTTTTCTGTCCTTTTTTGAGTGTTTATAATCAATCTAACATAGACAAAGGGAATCACATCGTGACATTTGAGACAAGCTAGTTCACAGTGGCAGTACTCTTTATTCAACTTTTAAATCTTGCAAACAATTACTGAGGCATTGAAAACTTTTGTTCTTCCAGGTGTCATGAAGTAGCCAGTTGTTTGGTGTCTCAGTGGTCTTCGTTGTTATGGTGTAATCTTAGGCCCTTTTAAAGCAACCATCATAATAGAGCGTTTAAATAGTGTTTGAGTTGTGTGTGAGATGGAGGATAGCAGGATATACTTAAAAACTGAAAGAATTAGCCCCAGAATGTGTAACCAAATTAATAATGTGTATTTACATAGTAAATCTGTCAAAATTTAATCCATTTTGAAATCTGACCATAATCTGCGATTTCACCACAAACATCAACCATATTTTCATTGTGGATAATTACTTTGAAGCTATTTTGGATAGTGATCCTCCTAAACAATTTTAAATTACACTCCTGGAGAGATTGATGGAGAAGGCATCACAAAAAATTCTTATTTTCAGTTTCCTTATAAAATGAAGTAATTGAAGTAACTTGAAGTATGCATTGTAGAATTAAAGCTTTGAACAATATACAAATGCACACAAGGAGCACTTACAAAAAGATCAAGAAACAAGCCAATTCCTCTCAGCATTTTCAGGTTGTTGGTCCTTTGTGACCTCCTCATTGAAAAGCCATGTGTAACATTCGTATTGACTTTTATTCAATATCTTAACGCATGACTAAAAACTGAACAACAAACAGTGTCCACCTCATGATGCCATAAGAGCAAATGTTAATTTAAGACAATCAAATTCCAATAATTCTAACTGGTTTTCAATTTAAAACAGAATCTACTAGCAGGTCATTTAGCATCTGTAGAAAGAGGCACAGTTTAAAATTACAAGCCCTAGACTCTGTCAGACTTCAGCATTTTCAATTTACCCTGAGGCCACAACATAGAACAGCACTGGAACAGGCCTTTCGGCCCATGATGTCTCAGCCAACTAGGATGTCAGTTTAAAGTGGACAAACCTGGGTAACTTAACAAAAAGATTGATGTGTGAGATGGCTAATAAATGTATTGAGCTAACTTATGCTGGTATTCCATGGATCACCAGGAGCAGGGAAAATCTGTTAATTTAAGGGATGGGCAGATCCATTGAAGCAATGAAATCTCTGAGGAATTCAGCTGATCAGCAGAGGCTGGTACCTCTGTTGAACTTCTAACCTTTTGGCATAAAGCACAGTTAAGTCCCACAGCAAGCTGGATGATGTATTAGAAGTAGGCCTTGCCACTTTATCCCTGATGAATTAAGCATCATTTGGTGTTTAAAAGTTCAAAGTAAATTTATTATCAAAATACATATGTGTCACCATATACAAACCTGAGATTCATTTTCTTCATTTTCTTTTGGGTATTGTTGATATTGTTGTTTTCTACACAATAGAATCAATAAAAAACTGCGCACAACAAAGACAAACAACTAATGTGCAAAAGACAACAAACTGTGCAAATACAAATAAAGGAATAAATAAATAGATAAGCAGTAAATATTGAGAACGTGAATTGTAGGGAGCTTAAGAGTGAGTCCATAGATTGTGCGGTGAGTGAAGTTATTCCCTCTGGTTGAAGAGCCAGATTCTGCTCGGTCTGACTTCTGCTAATTTTTTCGCTTTCAGACCCTGGAGGATCTGGAAGTTAAACAGAAACTTTTTTTTTCAAGCACTTTTAAATATGGCTTGAAAGCTCCTCAGGGATGTAGTTTAATTTGCTAAGGAATTGACTAACCTGCTAACTAGAAAATTGCTGAGGATATTTAATTTTCAGTATTTTGAATTCTGATTACTAGCTGATACTTTGACAAAATAATTAAAACATGTATTTTGGTGGATGGAACCGTTTTTAGTTCTGTTATTAACAGCATATCAGACCATAACAACTGTGCATTTTCAGCATCCTGTCAATAAGTTATTCTTAGATTGTGGATAATATATATAAATATATATCCATCTCTCTCTCTCTCTCTCTCTCTCTCTCTCTCTCTGTGAAATTAGTTATTAATTATTAGTTATACTATTGATGGGTATAGCCAAATGAAACTGTTCCTCCAGGGCCAAAACATAGTACCAACAGCACACCGCATATAGCACCTGTAGTTATGTTCAGAAAAATGTAGTCACAAGAAAAATTACAGCCTAACTCCCTGGGTGTTTTGGCTTGTATATTAATGGTGCATGGGATGGTGTCCTAGTCCAGCTTGTTTTCCACTGAACTAATCCTCAACCCAGTACAGATTCCAGCGTGTCCACTGAGGTCTCTGCTTCCTCCCACACTGCCTCCGGTGTCTCTTCTCCTGTGACTGCAACAGGCAACACCACCACTTGAGGCCCTGGTCTGCTCAACAAACAAAGCAACGCAGCTCCCGCACTGTCCGTCTTTCCAATGAATGAGTGAACCTTACTTGCAGTATTCTAAATTGAAATGAATTGACTTTATTTCTTACATCCTTCATATACGTGAGGAGTAAAAATCTTTACGTTACGTCTCTGCCTAAATGTGCAATTATAGTAATTTATAATAAATGGTATGTATAACAGGACGGTCAGTATAACATAGAAATACAATTGTATCAGCTTGAATTCATCAGTCTGATGGCCTGGTGGAAGCAGCCTGTTGGTCCTGGCTTTAATGCTGCAGTACCATTTCCCGGATGGTAGCAGCTGGAACAGTTTGTGGTTGGGGTGACTCGGGTCTCTAATGATTCTTTGGGCCCTTTTAACACACTTGTCTTTGGAAATGTCTTGAATAGTGGAAAGTTCACACCTACAGATACGCTGGGCTGTCTGGACCACTCTGTCAAATCCTGCAATTGAGGGAAGTAAGTTTCACATACCAGACAGTTAATGAAGTCCCACCTAACCTCAGTGAAAAAGGCTTGCTTACATTTACCCTATCTGTACCCCTCATAATTTTGGATACCTCTATCAAATCTCCTCTCAATCTTTTACATTCTATGAAATTAAGTCCAAACCTACTCAATCTTTCCTTATAACTCAGGTTCTCCAGACCCGGCAACATCCTTGTAAATTTTCTCTGTACTCTTTAAATCTTTTTTACATCTTTACTGCAGGTAGGTGACCAGAACTGTACATAATACTCTAAATTAGGCCTTGTAACATCTTATACAACTTTAACATAACATTCTATCTCCTGATACATTGATCTATGAAGGTCAATGTGCCAAAAGCTTTCTTTACAACTCTATCTGCGTATGGCACCACTTGCAATGAATTATGGACCTATATTACCAGATCTCTTTGTTCTACTACACTCCTTATTACCCTGCTGTTCATTGTGCAAGACCTACCCTTGTTGGTCGTACTGAAGTGCAACACCTCGCACTTGACTGCATTAAATTCTTCCTGCCATCTTTCAGCCAATTTTCCAACTAGTCTTGATTCCACTGCAAACTCTGATAAGCTCTGTTCACTACACCCCCAATCCTGGGGTCATCCACACATTTGCTGATTCAGTTAACTACATTATCATCCAGTTTGTTAATATAGGTGACAAACAACACCAACCCTGCAGCACACCACTAGTCACAGGCCTCCAGTCAGAGAGGCAACCATCTACTACAATCCTCTGGCTTCTCCCACAAAGCCAATGTCTAATCCAATTTACAACCTCATCTTGAATCCCGAGCAACTGAACTTTCTTGACCAACCTCCCATGCGGAACCTTGTCAAATGCCTTGCTAAAGTCCATGTAGACAACATTAACTGCCCTTCATTCACTTTCCTGATAACTTCCTTGAAAAACTCTGTAAGATTAGTTAGATATGACCTGCCATGCTGACTATCCTTAATCAGTCCATGTCTATCCAACTATTTATATATCTAATCCCTTTAAAATAACATCCGATAACTTTTCCACAATCGATTTCAGCCTCACTGGCCTATAATTTTCTGATTTATGTTTAGAGCTTTTCTTAAATAGCAGAACAACACTGGCTATCGTCCAATCCTCTGGTACCTCTGCTTAATTTATTTCAGCCATCTTTGGTAGCCAAGATGCCAAGCACTGGATTTCCCTCCCTAAACTTCTTCAGCTCTTCACATATCTTACTAATTTTATGGTACTTCTTAAATTTTGATTCTTTGATCAACTTTCCGCCATCTGCCTTGAAACATTGCAGTGCAGGTACACGCCCCTTCACTTGTGGTGTCTATGTCGAACATGATGCTAAATTAAACTAATCTCTTCTGCTTGCACACAATCTATATCCCACAATTTCCTGCATTTTTATGAGATCTGAAAGGTTCTTAAACACGACTATCATACTTGCATATCACCAATTCCCCTGGGAGCACAGTCCAAGCACCTACCTTCCTTTGTGTTAAGAAAATAAAATAAAAAAAAACTTGCCCTTGATATCTTCTGTAAACTTTCCCCCTCTCACCTTAAAGATAAGCACTCTATTTGACATTTCTAACCTGGGAAAATGACTTTTGACTATCCTAATTATTTATACCTCTCATAAATTTATAAACTTCTGTCAGATGTCCCCTCAGTTTTCAGACTCCAGAGAAAACAATCCAAGTTTGTCCAATCACTGCTTATAACTAAAACCAGCTAGTCCAGGCAGCATCCTGATAAACCTCTTCTGCACCCTCTTTACACTTCACATCCTTCCTGTAATGGGGTGACCAGACCTAATGACTCCTTATTTGGATAATTTCAGTTTTTGCTAGCAGGAACTTCTTGGAGCTTTATATGATGTTAAAGGTGCTAGAGAAGCTATTAATATTGTAGCACTATTCTCTCTAGAAATTAAGAACACTAAGCCATATTGAGGATTTATCCAGAGTGGGATTTTATTTTGAAAATTGACATGTATTTCTTAAATTCGGTATTTGGTATTTTAAGAAACAGTTTATTTCTGCACCTGGTATGGTACCGAACTTGTATCTATTAAATAAATGAACCACACTGGTATATAACAGGTAAATGGCAAATTTGACTTGTTTTTGTATACTGTTAGTTATACAATAGTTATAGTTATACTGCAGAGTCAATGTAATTAAATAGAGACAGTGAAAAGCTTATTTAAGTGAAGTTAGATCAGCTGTTTATTGTTTATTGCCGTACTGTTACTTCTTTCTATTTATTACATGTTTATTTTGCATACAAATTTTTACAGTCTGTGCAATTGTTCCTTTGACATTTCAGCAGGGCACTCTTTTTAAAAAAACTGCTTGCTCCAAGTCCAAAATCAGAATGCTATAGCATAATAATCATAATCATCTTTGATGATGGTTGCTGTCTAATCAGGAATTTACAGTTGACAGTGATCTAGACAGTTTCTCAGCTGGACTAGGTGCAGATGCTGATGTTGGATTTTTATATCAGAAGGCATTCCATTATTCAGTTTACCTGCTGTGATTTGCAAGTGGCATTCTTTCCTGTAATTCAAAATGTTAAAGGAAAACTGTCAGTTTCAAATATATTCCATTACTGACCTTTTGATAAAATACTTATGACTAAATAAATTCAGACTATAAATCTATCTAGCCTGTTAGTAAAACTTGATTCATGTCTTGTAGAAAGTATATCCAAAAAGAAAGCATGTTTGCTTTACAGAAGTTGTATTTTGTGAACTTGTGATTTATTGGAAAATGAATAGCCATGTTTTCCCCAGTGAGCCCTTCTGTACTGCTTATAGGAAGTCCAGTGAGTGGCAAATCTGCTTCCCTGCAATAACTCGTTTAACATTGCTGTGTACAGAGTAACACGACAGTAATAGTTTAAATTACAGATGGCAGAATTGAAGCCACACAGCTTGAAGCTATAGTCTTCTGGCTCTACTCTTTCTCTTTACTCTGAAGTAGACACCTAGAGTTTCATAGCATTTGAAATGAATTGGTATATTTATCTCTTCAAAATATTTTTGAAGATGCGTAGACATTTTTCTCAGGATACTTTGACCAACAGTATATTTTTCTCCTTGATTTATCTCGTCGTACCATGCTTTGGGGATTTCTAGGTCTCTATTTATAGGCTCTTATAAATACAAATCTTAATCTAAGTGTTCTGAGATATGCAACAGAACACTTGTGCTTTTCGGGGAAAGTGGGTTAACTCACTACACAAGCACACAAGGATTTAAAGCTATCTTACTTATTCCCAATCTCTGTTTCTTTGCCTGCTACATGTGTAGCTGATGTCTGACTAAAAGGTACCACTGCCCTCCTGCAAGATGATATTGGAGGCCTGTCACTTCAGATGTTCAATTGAAGAGAATAGTTTAGGAAGTCTGCGCAGGAGATGCCAGGAAGCTATGCTTCATTGGCCTTGTGGTTTTAATGTCAAACTTCCGTGGCAAATGTTTGCACAGTTCATAAAAATTTATATTGACACACAAAGAAAACTACCCATCTGTTAATCAGAACAGTATAACCAACACTGCTCTTACTATCAAGGCTGTTGAGAGCAAACGGGACTAACAAGCTCGGTTGTCAAGTGAACTCAACCCTTTTAGGTTATTTTACTGATTACTCTGTTAATATTGAGCTTTGGCATTGCAGTTAGTGGCTATTGTTCTTGCATTATCTCCTTCTGGCACTTTAGCTTCTGATAGTAGTTAGAGGTAACCACTCATTCTAATGTCTGTTCACACCTTTTTGCTGTCACTTTCTTTGATAGATGAGCTAAAGGTAGTAGATCATTTACTTGCTTTCTCAGACTCACTTGTCATTGTTATGAGAAGGAGCAAGGGCTGTGTGGGTCATTGAATTCCTCTTGACTACAATAATTAACTTGGTGTAGAATATTTTTGAGCTCTGTATATTAACCCATAGGAATCTGTCAGAGGACTGTATGAGTTTGCACAAAAGCTGCAAATGATGGCTTCTTCCCAGTTTGCATTTGCTTTTGAAGATGCACTATAAGCCTTCCCTGGCTCTGAATTGCAGGGGTAAGCTCTAACACAGATAAGATGGACTCAAGACATAGGAAGTGGTAAGGAAAAGAAGAGAGTAGAACACAAACCAGCAAATCAAGCCTTGAAAACATGTAACTTGCTTAATCATTTGCATTAATCATCTTAATCATTTGAAGTAAGATCTCAAATTTTACATTTAGATTTTTAAAACAAAACTCAAAAATCAAAACAAGGTGAGAAATCCCTGCAGTTCTAGTGATGTGATCCTGACCTAAGGGAAGACGACCCAGAATTTTGCAGTTACTCTGTTGAGTGGTACAAGAGGCTGGGGGTGGGGGTGGGGATAGAGGAAAATCTTGAAAGGGTAATGGAATGGGCAGATATAAGCCAAATCCAGTTATATATAGATAAAATGAAGAAAAAACATTTGGCATAGGAAGTGGCAAAAGAAATTGTAAAGGAGTGGATTCCGGTATTTAAAGATGATTCAGAAACACCGAGGAAATAGAAGCTGGATTCTATTCATATGATTCCTCAAATCTATCCCACCATTCAATAAGGTAATGTCCATTTTCTTGCCTAATCCACATATCTACTGAACTTCCGGGGGGGTGTTCAAATATCTTTTATCAATCTCAGCTTTCAGTATACTCAATTATTAATCTCTTAAGATGAGACAACAGCTTTTCACCAACCATTTTACCAATCCCTGTCATCTGTGCTTCTGTGAGATTATCAATCATTCATTTAAACTCCAATGCAAATGAGCCTGTCTTTAATCATTAAACAACACTTTCATCATAGGAATGAAATTAACATTTATATAATTTCTTAGATAAAAAGAAATGCACTATTTTTACTAAAACTCAAAAACTTGAAGTTTAATCTTAAATGTGGCCTTAAGTATATAAAGGCCAAGCATTCAAAGGGCACACCCCAGTTAACAGCACACTGATGACGACTCCTTGCACGGTGATGAAATGTTTGTAAGTAAATTGCCAAGATCGGAGAACCATTCAATCCAACCAGTTGTATATCTCTTTTTGCATCTTCTGTAGGTGATTTTCCAACCTGATTTTATACGAAGGGTGATTGATAAGTTTGTGGCCTAAGGTAGAAGGTGTCAATTTTAGAAAACCTAGCAGATTTATTTTTCAGCATAGTCCCATCCTACATTTCACACTTAGTCCAGCAGTCATGGAGCATATGGATCTTGGACCTCCAGAAAGTGTCCACAGCAGGGGTGATTGATAAGTTCGTGGCCTAAGGTAGAAGGAGATGTTATTAACTTCAAACTTTCTGCATAATTACTCAAAGACTTGACCTACATGTGCATGTAACGAGAGCTGTAAAACTCATCTCCTTCTACCTTAGGTCACAAACTTATCTATCACCCATCTGTGGACACTTTCTGGAAGTCCAAGATCCGTATGCTCCACGACCGCTGGACTAAGTGTGTAACTATAGTTGGGGACTATGTTGAAAAATAAATGTGCTAGGTTTTCTAAAATTGACGCCTTCTACCTTAGGCCACAAACTTATCAATCACCCCTCGTAAGATCAATGCACATAAGTCACAATTTCCCATGTTACCTATCATGAATAGAAGTTCTAAATAACAAATATCCTTGAAATAATACTTGTAGCCATCTTTGAGTAGCAGTCATCCTGCCTAAAATGATGCATTTATTCTATCCTTTCAGGTAGTCTTTCATGCTGGTTAATGTCTAAACTCTATACCTTCCCAACCATGTAAACTCATTTAGTATATATAAAGCACTTGTTTGGCACTCTGCTCAGATTCATTTTGATGTACTAAACAGTGCCTTGAAGAAGTATTTAGCTCCCACAACCATATTCACATTTTACTGTCCCATTTTCTAATTTTAAAATATATTAAAGTGTGATTATTTTGAGCTAATCTACAAAACATTGTGCATCATACCAAATCAAAAGGAAGATTCCTAAGCTTGTCAACAATTTTCTAAGAAATTAAAGCCAAAATTTTAAGGCTGAAGAAGTATTAATTCACTTTGTAGTTACTACACTGATTTTTCTCAGGTACAATATTGTATATTACCTTACCAACTCAACCAATTTGTTGAATTAGAAAATAGGAGGATCACCTGAATAAATACCCCCTCTCTCTCCAATAGTATGGTAGATTTTGAACAGATCGAACCAAAATGAAGACAAAAGAACATTCAAGGCAAGTCAGGGAAATGGTAATAGAAAAGGACAATTCTGGAGAAGTGTACAAGACTATCTCAAAGGCACTGAGCGTTACTTGGAGCTCAGTGCAGTCCATCATGAAAAAGTGGAAAAAATATGAAACCACAGCCACTCTAACCCATGCTGTGTTAAGCCTCGAGCTAGCAACTTGGTTTCGTAAAACACGCAAATGCTAAAGAAGCAGGAAGGTTGCGACTACAAACATAGCCACGCTGCCTAGGTCAGGCCACCCCTCTGAACTTAGTTGCTGGAGAAGAGTGGCATTTGTAAGGGAGGCTACTGTGACAGCAACAGTCACTCTGAGTGAGCAGCAGATGTCAATGGCTGCAACTGGAGATGAAATTCAAGACTTCAGAATCTCTTAAGGCCTTGCACAAATAGGGTATTTATGAAAGAATGGCAAGGAACAAGACCTGGCTAAAAGAAAAAAGCACATCCTTGCCTGTGAAGACTTTGCCAAGTTTCTCTTAGAAGAGATTGTAAAGATGTGGAAGAAGGTCTTGTGGTTGGATTAGACTTTTTAGCCTCAACACCACATGGTACATGTGACATAAATCTAAGACTGCGCAACCACCAGGTAACACCATCCCTATGGTGGAGGTAGCATCATGCTATAGGGAGGATTTTCAGTATCAGGGACTGGAAATCTGGTTGATTCCCATCGTCAGATGAATGCTGCTAAATAGAGAGAGATCCTGGTTAAAAAACCTGCTAGCCTCTGTCAGTAAGTTTAAACTGAGGAGGAAGTTCATTTTTCAGCAGGACAATGACTCAAAGTATACTGCCAGAGCAACCATGGAGTGGCTTCAAATGAAGAAAACTGATGTCGTTGAATGGCCCAGTGGGAGTCCTGACTTTAACCTGATCGAACATCTCTGGCAAGACCTCAGAATTGCTGTCCACTGTCACTGCCCAACTAACCTGGCACAGCTTGAGCAGTTTTGCAAAGAGGAATGGGGAAATCTTGCTCCATCACATTGTGCAAAGCTAATAGATACATCCAA
The DNA here is from genome assembly GCF_030144855.1 of Hypanus sabinus. Taxonomy (NCBI): domain Eukaryota; kingdom Metazoa; phylum Chordata; class Chondrichthyes; order Myliobatiformes; family Dasyatidae; genus Hypanus; species Hypanus sabinus. Next base: position 37,370,774 of record NC_082716.1, on the reverse strand, counting down.
AAAGACTACAATAGTAGCTGCAAGAGGTTGTTCAACTAATTACCGAGCAGAGGGTATGAATAGTTTTGAACTGCTGACAATTCAGTTTTTGAATTTTTAGTTTTTTTGCTTTACAATTTTCAGGGTTTTTTTTGCCTCTACTGTGTGTGTGTGGAGGGAGAGGAGCATGTAATTCACAAATAAAAGTTTTCAGTGAAATGAATCAAAATCCCTGGTTGTAATACTCATTTATGTGAACCAAAAGTCGGAGGCTGAATACTTATACAAGGCACTGTATGCTCAAGTTCTCTCTTGTCTGCCCCATAATTAGATCCTTACTGCAGAGAGAAAAAAAATCACAGTTATGTTTCTGGGATGGAAGCCTAAATTATATGAATAGACTGGATAGGCTAGAGTTTTTCCCCCTTGAAGCATAAGAGGTTGATGGGTGATTTTTTAAAGACCTTATAAAATCATGAGGGGTGTAGATAAAGTGAAGGGTCACAGTCCTTTTCCCAGGGTAGGGGATTCTAAAACCAGATGGCATAGATTTTAGTCTGAGAGAGGAAAGATTTAAAGGAGGTATGAGGTGCATCTTTTTCACACAGAGGGTTGTGGGTATATGAAATGACGTACCAGAGGAAATAGTGACGGGTGCAGTTAGCACATTTAAAAAAAACATTTGGACTGGTACATGGATAGGAAACACCTTCTGATGGTGTTAATGGTCAAACTATTTGTAGAAATTATTTGTATAGATTTTCTTGGAATATGAAAGATCATATAGCTTTGCCTTAAATCCAGTAGTCTCTAAGAAAACAATTCTAATGAAAAGTACTATACAGCTCCCCCCCCCCCCCCCCACTTTGTGTATTTAATGTGGTTTGGTAGCAAGGTTTATCGTAATAGATCTCTTTTTGTTCTGTCAACTCCAGTGATAGCAATGGCTGGGAGGGAACATATGTACTTTGAACTAATTTAATTGAAAGCAGTGAAGGATGACAGTTTAGGCTGTGAACCGGCATGTAAACCAAAGCATATCCTGAAATAATTTGTTTCTTTTTCAAATTATTATGATATGAAAATGTATTCTGACAATTATTTGCAGAAAATAACTAAAAATGCCTCTTGCTTGAAGAAGTGATAATGTGCAGAAGAATGATTGGAAGGAGAAATGAAAACATCCAGTTTTGTTCTTTCCTAATATGACAATTTGAAATTATGACATTTTTCAACATTCTAGGAATTAAAATATACAAATAATAAAACAAATGTAAAAACTCAGTGGTGATGTCTAAGGATTAAATAGCCAATAACCATATTCCAAATCAATGTCAAAGGAGGAGAAATAAGAAATTATTAATAGTTGATATTCAATATTTAATTCTAAATACTTCTTTTATTGCAGGGTGCCAAAAAGCTGTGTCCACAGTGCAACACAATCACATCCCCTGGAGATCTCAGGCGCGTGTATTTGTGAAGAAGTAGGATATGGAAGAGAGGCCACAGTTATCCTGAGGTCTAGTTAGACACAATGCCTCGCAGCAGGAAGAGGACCATGGACATTTGTGGGGTAGCACCAAAAAAAGTGTACAAATATTCCATTTTTGTTTTTCTCTTAAATGTTTGGAAGAAGAGAGGCAACCCATCCAGGTGGAAAACTTGGTAATCCTGTTAGTTGTACCTTTAAAAAAAAAGGATCCCCAATACCCATCCGAGTTTTATCAGATGATTGATGCTCTGAACTTATACACAAGCTCCTCCCTAATTCTGGTTCTGGAAGCTACGTCTGCTAGAAGACATTCTGGGCTGTACATTGTGAATGGACCTGTACTGTGTTCTATTGTGGTGTTATAGTGACAAAAAAAAGATGAAGCACATGTAATATAAATTATGTATGTTTACACCATTGATTGTGTATAAATGGAATAGACTTATGAACAGTGCATACTAATAAGTCCTTAATCATTTTGAGAGAAAAAAAGAGAAGCGATACGCATTAAACCTTCAGTAATTTTTACCCGACTGCCTAAGATTGAAGTATCTGGAGCTGTTGGTTAAAAATGAATCTGGTATAATGAATAATTTGTGGTGTATATTTCTCATTCAGAGTAAAGGAACAGCTTTGGTAATGGCTGTAATAATACCCATAACTTAAATGCTAAATGATGTAGACAAGTTGGCTTGTCTTAGTTGTAACAAATGGGCTGCTTGTACTAGAAGCCTGACCCATTTTAAATATCAGGCAGCCGCAGCAGCAGTCCACTGAGGGAAAAATAGGCTGAGCCCAATGTAGAGGCCACGGTCCACTCCCTGAACTGTAAGCTGTGTTTGTTCTTGTGGACCAGCGTTGTGCTGTGTGTCTCAGTTGTACCAGAATATGTAACCAGTTATAATGTTTGTTCTTCATGTGAAAATTCCTGGAATATACTCAAGGATTTGAAGGTAGATTTTGAAAGGGATGCAGAGCTCTCGTGATACATAGTTGCCTGCAACAATTTGGCATCACTGCCCCTCTCAAACATGGTAACTGAATTGGCTTCATCCACTGTTTCTGAACATCTTTCCAGTGTTACCAGTTGTTAAAGTTTGTACAGCCCATCATTATACGTCTCCCAGTTTTAGTGTTGTGTCTTGTTAATAAGGTGGTTAGACTTTGGTTCCTGATTCTCTTCTGTATCACATTTATGCTACATTCTGGGACGATCACAAAGACGTGCAGCTTGTAATTTCATATAAAATGCTTGGCTCCCAAGGAACCAATCATAAAACAAGTGGAGCCATTAAAATCCACTCAATTCTTTACAAAAACACTTGTGGGCTATGACAACCCACAGGTCTAAAAAGAAACAAAAATATTACTGATTTATTGTAGAAACTGACCTTTGGTGTAAAAGGAATCTCCTGGCCAGAGGGCTATATGATACAATTTAAATGTAACAACTGTTTTGACGTTGGTTGGACATAGTTGCAATTCCTTACAATTTTAGTTCCTTTTTTTTCTCTTTAATGACCAGTTGCTGTTTTGATGTTTCCAGACATCCCATAAACGCTGGACTTTTTTTAAAAACAACGATTGCCACAGTTCATGTAATATGGCTTTAATGAACAAAGCTTGAAATATCCATTAACACACTGGCATTTGCTAATAAAATATTCAGAGTCCTTGCAAAATAAATTGTGGTTGTCTGTGCCAGTACAGAAGCAAATTATTTAATTATAAGGTATTTTCTGGTTTGCACTCTATGTGTTGTTTATTCTGAGGAATTAAAAATCATGGGGTCTATTTTAAGCAATTACATGCAAGCAGGTATTAGACTATTGTTTGCTTAAAAATACTAACAAGTGTCAAATCTGGACATTCCATGGCACATAATTGTAAATAACCATTTAAATTTGGGTGATATTTTGATCAATCAGACAGGATAAAATTTTCTTTAATTGTTAAATGCTGAGAGTATGAAGTTAAATAACAGCAGTAGTGTTGAGCTAGAAACTCCATATGAAACTGTTGTTAAAACTGATAGCAATGTGCAACCTACCAGACAACCGACCTGATCTTCATTGATGGCGTTATCAAGGTTTGTGATGCAAATACTGAAGAAGAAAGAAGTGCAATCTTCGCAATGGGTTTGTGATGCCATTTATTTTGTGAAACACATAGATTATGCTTAGTTTTATTCATTGTCATTGTTTCTCCGTACTATAGCCCAAAGTAGTGAGCTTTATTGGGGGGAAACAGCAAATGGGTTATTCATGTAGTTTAAAAATAATAGAAGTAGCATTCTGGGAATGGCAGTGATGACTTGGAAAGTAGAACAATTCATAACTACCCATGAATGAGCTAAATTAACTACAATAAATTGGCAGTATCGTCAAGTAATTTTCATTTAGGTTTGTTGACAAGTGTTTGGGCCTCTAGGCTCATTACATTTGCTGTTTGTTTTTGCTAAGTGGAAATGCTGCCTCATAAGTTTCTTTCATTCCATTTCATAAGGTACTACAAATGAAGATATTCAAGAGGCAAAATAATTAACAATAAGAATTGCTGCTTTTCATGTTCTCCATTGAGTTCCTTTCATGCAAAACCTTGTCCTCTTATTATTTCCATAATCTGTAATGCACAGATTTATGTGAATGATTCACTAATGAGAATTATGGCCAGATGTTTGAATACTCTTTCCAGTGATACTTGAGGATTGGGAGTCTGCCCACAGATTTTTATTTTCTTTTACCTTTCTGCACTGCACTATTCCTTTGAAACTATTGATCGGGAGCTATGTGAAAGTAACATTGCAACTAGTCCTGAGATTTTTTCCTCCACCCCTGCAGTGAAGAAACTTGCACTATTTTTCAGACCCTGTTCTAGCCAGAGCCAGTGTGAAAGCAAGAACTTAGCAAGTAAATAAAGTCATCCTTATCATCCAGTTTTCTTTTAATCCCTGTTTTAGACAAATAAAGCAGAAGTCTTGCTTTGCTGTTTTTTCAAATTTGTTGAGGATGGAATACAAGTTGACAGGATGAAAATGGTTATATAATTTTCTGTACGTAACTTTCTGGTTTCAAAATACGTGTTGTGAACATCCACAAGTTAATTTAATCATCTGATGTTTGTTGCATATAAGTTGGTTATTGTACTCAATTCTTACAGACTATGCTTATTTTGTTTACCACCTTGATAGAACTTCTCAGTGTTAGTAAGGGGCTGAAAGTTGGATAAAGTTGAAAGGAGCTGACATACTAAGAAAAGATATATTAGTTGGAGTTTTTCTTCCTTGTTTGGTTTTCTTTATTGAAACTCTTCTCTGCAAGTGTTTCTTTCCACCTTTTATGATGGTGCATCTGTTTATGGTGTCACTGCTAACAAAATCGCACTAAGCCTTATGCTATTTAAGGTAGAATTGTCTTTTACAATTTATGACTTATGTATAACATCCAATTCAGGCTGCAGATCTAATGGCACTGTTGAATTCCATTGTGTTTCAAAAATCTTTTCCAGCCAGGTGTGTTACGATGCTTGTCGAATCTGTCAAAATGCTTCCCTGCAATCAGCATTCAGAAGACTTGTTTCAAATGATCATGAAGAAGGATTTAACTGTATTAATTCCACATTAACACCATATTTCTGAAGAACTACATAACTTCCCAATCCATTCAGTACCAGACCTGTAAACAATCAGGTAAAGTGAGTGATTTTAAGAGGCAAACGTCCCTTGGAGATGCAGTGGCAAACCTGATATGGAGTTACTTGTCAAGATACTGATTAAGTTAATCAGCACTTGCAGCTATTTCCTCCCTTCTCTTTAACAACCCCCATCCCAAAAAAAGTGGGCACATTGAAATAAATTCAATCCACTTTTGTGTCAATTGCTCAATAGCATAACTGAATCAAAATGCCAGGTTATACAGATGCCGAATAAAACAGTTCCCACACTACCTCTCATAGTTTTCTATCTTCTGGATGTACATGACATTTAATAAAGGTACATTCATGTGGGGCTATATTTCATAACAAACATCTTTTGCAGTTCTTCTTACAGTGAAATGAACTGGTGACGTTGGTGTGTGAAGACAATAATTATTTTCCTTAAAGTTAATTTGATAATTATGTCCAGAGTAATGGCAAAAGAACTTTAATCAGAATATGGCATGGTATGTTGAGTTTAGATTGAGATGAGATGGTTCTACCACAAGAGTAATATTCTCCACCAAGATGTAATCTCTACTCCTCTGTCCCATTTTGCTTTGGATCCACAGGCAACATCCCATGACAGAAGTCAAGTATCCATTAACTATAATTTGGTTTGCTAACACAATTGTTCCTCCATTTGGAAGATATGTATTTTTTTCCTATCTTTTCGCATCGCCCTGAAGCAAATGAATCATGGGGTGGGAATTTGGTTACTATGGGGAGGTTTAGGGTGGAAGCTGGGATTGCTGAACTAATTATGTGCTCAGGTTGGGGTTTCATACATTTTCCTAATGACATACAAGGTCATTCAATCCTTTGGATCTATGCCAGCTTTTGGAGCAATTCCATCACTCCCACTCCCCTACTTTCCTGCAGCCCAGATAGCCTCTCCATATTAATGCATTGATTTTCCAGTGCACCAACAATAATATCTTTACTTTGATTCCTGTTTAACGTTGAAATTCTGCTTGAGCCCTAATTAAGTGCTGGAACCTTAGTGAGAAGTGACTTCATGAAGCTCAGGATATAACAGCACGTACGAGGATTCTGAAGATCTAACAATAGAAGTGAACTGTGGAATGAGCAAAATAAGGCCAAAGATGTAACAAGTTAGAACTGCATTTTTATGAGTGCTTCCTTCCTTCCCGCCTCCCCTACTGAACATTTAAACAGCAGGACTGCATTGTGGGTAGAAAAGGATACTGTAAGGTTGAGTGATTTAACCACCTTCTGTCTGGTTTGCAAATGTAAAATTGATGCATTCTGTGCTTGACATTGGCATAGACCAAAAGCCTTTTATTGTAGAATTTGCGCTTTGTGTCTCCGTGTGAAGCCTGTACCTTAAAAGTATTGGATTTCTGAGTCTTGCTGTTGAAATACTTGTAAAGAAAATAATAAATTTTTTGTAACTCACCATATATAAAGGAGTAATGAGAAATTCTTTGTATGGTTGAAGACCCAGTGCAAAACGTTTTTGTTTACTGTCAGCAGAAACAAGTAAATTTGGAGTTACTTCTCATTTATAGGTAATGTACACTTCTGTTTATGTGTCATAGCGAAATGTCAGTGCACTTCACGATGGTATATAGACAAAATCGACACTGAATTAGAAACAGTCATTGCAAGGAAGGCAACCAATAGTGTAGTTGTAAAAACAAGTTTCAAAAAGTACTTTAATGCTGGATAGGAGCACGCGAAAGGGTTTAGGGAGGAATCTCCACAGCATAGTCCTTTATACATTGTAGAGGAAAGCAGGGTATGAAATGGCAAAATTTGAAATCAGAAATGAGTATTTTAACATTTGTGGGTTTGCATTAAGGAGAAAATGAAATTTGTCCTTTTAGAAGCTATAACTGAAATACGTAAATGCAACAAACCAATCGTTATGAAATTGCTCTGAAATGATCCACAACCTGTGTATTGGATGGTGCTGTCAGCTGCTAATTCACTGGTGATGTGAGCTTCTGTATTCAGCTCTTAACAGGCCACCTGTTTACTGAATGAATAGGCTTGGCCAACTGCCCATTTAATTCTGTAAAAAAAAATGGTAATCAGCCCAAACACAAATGCAGCTCTGGTACAGAATTTAGGGAGAAAACAATACACTAGTTTCACTTCACTCTTCCAGACTGCTGTTATAAAATAGAGCTGGATATTCAATGGAAAAAATGCATAATTATTATTCAATCTGCTAAGAGAGTTCAAAATAGAACTCCTGTATCATATGTGATTTGAAGATTATGCTGTTAAATAGTGAGCACCTCTGATTAACAATGGATTTCAAGTAATGGCCCCTTTGTCATTCTACAATATTCTTTTCCATGTATGATGGCTCAGTTTTCTTCTGATCTTGGATATCAATCCTGTGATGTTTTTGTTGGTGCTGATGTTTTGGGTACAAATTGATGAAAATAACAGTGAATTAGGTGGAGAGCAGTCCAGTAGTTGTAAATACTCATCAGAGTCATTAGTGATGTAGTCCTTTGTTCAGACAATGACATATTTCAATAAACCCCAATGCTCGGACACGGAATTCTGTGTGTCTCTGAGGCAACAGGAGGTTCTAGTGAGACAGTGCCTCAAGCGTTTTTGTTAAAAATAAGGTTTGTGTGACCCTATCAGGGATAAGATTCCTCTTGTCCTCACCTACCACCCTACCACCCTACCAGCCTCCGTGTCCAGCACTTAATTCTCTGCAGCTTCCGCCATCTCAAACGGGATCCCACCACCAAGCACATCTTTCCCTCCCCCACTTTCTGTTCCCTAAGCAACTTTTTCCTTTCATCCCCTGCCACTGATCTCCCGCCTGGCATTTATCCTTCCAAGAGGAACAAGTGCTACACCTGTCCCTACACTTCATCCCTCACAACCATTCAGGACCCCCAAACAGTCCTTCCAGGTGAGGTGACACCTGGAAGGACTGTAAGCAATGTTGGACCCCATATCAAAGAAAGGATGTGCTGGCACTAGAGAAGAAGTTCATGAGAATGATTCGGGGAATGAAAGGGTTAAAGTATATGGAGCAATATGTACTAACTGCTGGAGTAGACCAGGGAGCATCTATGGAAAGGAGTAAACAGTTGACATTTTGGGTTGAGACCCTTCACAAGTCCTGATGAAGGGTCTAAGCCTGAAACGTTGACTGTTTACTCTTTCACGCAGAGTTTTCAGCATTTTGTGTGTATTGCTTTAATTGCCAGCATCTGCAGATGTTCTTTTGTTTGTAAGTATGAAGAGCGCTTGATGGCTCTGAGACTGTACTTTCAAGAGTTGACTGAGAAGGAATCTCATAAAAACCTACTAAATATTGATAGGCCTAGATAGAGTGGATGTGAAGAGATGCTTCCTGTGGTGAGGATATCTAGAACCAGATGCACGGACTCAGAGTACAAAGGCTTCCCTTTAGAACAGAGATGAAGAGGAATTTCTTTAGCCAAAGAATGGTGAATCTATTGAATTCATTGCCACAGATGGCTGTGAAGGCAGAGTCATTGGATATATTTAAAACAGTTGATAGCTCTTGTATAGTAAGGTCATCAAAAGTTACAAGGAAAAGGCAGGAGGATGTTTTTGAGAGGGATAATAAATCAGCCATGGTGAATAAAATTCAACGAGCCAAATTGCCTAATTCTGTTCCAGTATCTTATGGTCTTATGTTACGGTGAACTGAAGGTTCATAAGGCATCCACTAATTCCACAGCAGATGGCAGACCAGCTAACTCTCAGTGGTGACATTCACTCCATGAAGGCGGCATTCCTCGTGTATTGCACCTCCAGAGGAGTTCACAACTACATTCTTGTTCTTTAAACTGAAGTGTCTCACTCTGTGCAGCAATATTGATGTCTGGGTTCCTAAGTAGTAAATACAGAGCAGCATACCAGTCTGTTGGTATTGTCCATGGGAGCCCTCACATTCTAGGTCTCAAATTTCATAATGTGGAGAGGAAGTTGCCCATGCATGGTTACTTTATATGTGGGGTAAACATTGCACAGGAGCTAACACGTGGTATTCACAGATCAAGGTCTTGACCCAATATTAAGGAGTCCCATGATGGCAGGAGACCAGGCATGGTTATTATCACTCATAAATAAAGGTGGGCTCACATCCCAGGCACTCACTTCTTCATATTTGGCTTCAGGTACAGGAACCTCTTGCCTCCATTCCTGTTTCTCGTCTGGTCACCAATTCCAAACCCCAGAACTTACCAGGTCCCCATACTAGTCTTTATGTACAGCTGCACACTTGGTTATTGTTCCCCATCTCTGGTACTAGCTACATCTAAAACTTATGGTATTCTGGACACCAATAATGTCTTCTATGTTTCTGAGACATGGACTACTTACAGAAGTACCTCAATGCATTGGTGGTGGTGGGGTGGGGGGGGGGGGAGAGACATAAATTCTGTCTCCACAAATGCTCCAAGGAGGGATAAGCAAAACCATTCTTGATCCCCTCCCAGATCAACATCCACTGAATTGAGGCCCTAAGCACTCTCTGTCAGCTATGTTGGGCAGGTCACATTATTTGAATGCCTAACATCAACCTCCCAAAACAGACACTCCTTTAAAAGGTGAGATTGCTAAGTGGATCGATAAAAAGCTTCAAGAATGTGTTAAATCTTACTTGAAAATGTGCAACATTTCCAATATCTCCAAAGGACCACTGGCCTATGTTCACTGAAGTGGAGAAGGGACAATCAGGGCATTGAGAAAGATTATTGAGGACTTCAAAGTCATGTTTTGGGAACAAACTTATGCTTTGCATTAGTGGCAGAAAGAATAAACAAATTGTCCACTGTCTTGTCCCAGTAGCTTCATCTGTGGAAAATAAGACCATAAGATACCGAAGTAGAATTAAGCCCTTTGGCCCATTGAGTCTGCTCTGCCGTTTCATCCAATCTTCCTCTGCCCCAATTTCACTCCTTCTCACTGTATCCCTTCATGCCCTAACCAATCAAGAAGCTATCAACCTCTGCCTAAAATATACATAAAGACTTGGCTTCCACAGTTGCCTGTAGCAAAGAATTCCACAGATTCACTACTGTCTGGCTAAAGAAATTCCTTCTCATCTTAATTCTAAATAGATGCCCCTCTATTCTGAGGTTGCGTCCTCTGGTATTAAACTCTCCCACCTCTTCACTTCTACTCTAATGAGGCCTTTCACCATTTGATAGGTTTCAATGAAGTTACCCCTCATTCTTCTGAATTCCAGTGAATACAGGCCTAGAGCCATCAAACATTCTTCATATGACAAGCTATTCAATTCTGGAATCTTTTCTGTGAACCTCTTTTGAACCCTCTCCAGTTTCAGCACATTCTTTCAAAGATAAGAGGCCAAAATCTGCTCCAAATACTTCAATTGAGGCCTCAGCAGCGCTTTGTAAAGTCTCAACATTACATCCTTGTTTTTATATTCCAGCTCTATTGAAATGAATGCTAACATTGCATTTGCCTTCTTCACCATAGACCCAGCCTGCAAATTAACCTTTAGGGTATCCTGCCACAAGCACTCCCAAGTCCCTTTGCACCTTTGTTTTTTTTTTGCATTTTCACTCCATTTGGAAAATAGTCATCCCTTTCTTTTACCAAAGAACATGACCATACACTTCCCAACACTGTATTCCATTTGCTGTTTCTTTGCCCATTCTCCTAATCTAAGTTCTTCTGTAGCCTCTCCACTTTCTCAGAAGTACCTGCCCATCCACCTATCTTTATATCTTCTGCAAACTTTTCAACAAAGCCATCAATTCCATCATCAAAATCATTGACATATAACGTAAAATGAATCAGTCCCAACACAGACCCCTGTAGAACAGCACTAGTCATCAGCAGCCAACCAGAAAAGGCTCCCTTTTTTCCTATTTTTTGCCTCCTGCCAATCAACTATGTAAGTCCTGATGAAGGGTCTGAACCCGAAATGTTGACTGCGGTCTTTTCCATAGATGCTGCCTGGCCTGATGAGTTCCTCCAGCATTTTGTGTGTGTGGTGCTTGGCCAATAGTTTCCTTTCTTCTGCCTTTCTCCCTTCTTGAAGAGTGGAGTGACATTTGCAATTTTCCAGTCTTCCAGAACCATTCCTGAATAGTGATTCATGAAAGATCATTACTAATGCCTCCACAATCTCTTCAGTCACCCTGCTTCAGAACTCTGGGGTGTACACACTGTCGAACCACTGGAGAGGTAGTAATATGCAACAATGAAATGTGCTAACTTTGTTCGTGGGTGGCCAGGATAAGCCTACTACAGTTAAGACCCGCAGGGGATCATGTCACATAAGGGCTGCTGAGTCTAACATGAAAGGCAGGAAAGATATTGGGAAAAATTTTGAAAGACGGATATTTAATTTGCCTTTGTTAGAAAAAGTGTCCAAAAGGCAGTACTTACATGGATTTGAATAAGGCATTTGAAGAAGTCCCACAGAGGAGACTGGTCAAAGAAGTTAAAGCTGATAGCATCCAAAAATGGCAAATTAGTTCTAAGATTGGCTTAGTTAGGAGGCACAGGTACATCACTCCCCACTGAGAAGAACATCTCCAAGAAGCAGTGCCTCAAGAAGAAGGTATTTTTTATTGAAGACCATCACCATCTGGGACATGGCCTCTTCTTGTTACCACTATCACCTGAAGGTCCACACTGAATAATTTAGGAATAGCGTCTTCCCCTCTGCCATCAGATTTCTAAATGGTCTATGAATGCATGAACACTACCTCACTATTCCTCTTTTACACTATTTATTTTTGTAACTTAGGGTTAATGTCTCACACTACTGTTGCTGCAAAAAAACACATTTCATACTATACATCAGTGTAAATAAAACTGATTGAGATTCTGTTCTAATTTAGTGATTGAAAGTGGTGAAAGATACTTACCAATTATATACATACATCAAAGATATGGAAGTGAATGTGGGAGTATAATTAGTAACTTTAGAGGTGGCACAAAAATTCATGGTATGATTATCAACAGGGTAGACTTAGGCCAACTTATCTACAGGAAGGAGATGGAGAGCTTATAAACATGGTGTCAATTTCAACAAAACACAGGAACTCGTCATCGGCTTCAGAGAGTGGAGCAATGTCTACGTCAACAATGCTGAGGTTGGGAGGGTTGCGAGCTTTAGGTTCATAGGTGTGAACATCATCATTCCTGATCCAACACTTTGATGTCAAAAAATCTCATCATTGCCTCCACTTCCTCAAAAGGCTTAAGAAATTCTGTATATCCTCCTTGTCTCTTAGCAATTGTTATTGATGTACCACAAAAAAAAATCCCGTTTGGATGCTTAATTGCTTGACATAGCAACTACTCTGCATGTGACCACAAGAAACTGCAGAGAGCTGTGGACACAGCGCAGCACACCACAAGAATCAGCATCTCCTTTATGGACTCTGCCTATACTTTCACTGCCTCAGTAAAGAAGCCAGCATAATCAAAGATCCCACTCACCCTGATATCCTTTCTTCTCCGCTCTCCCACAGGGCAGAAGATACAAGCACGTACCACTAGGCTCAAGGACAGATACAATCCTATGTTATCAGACTCTTCTCCAGACCACATGGATGACAAGATGGATTCTTAGCCTCACAATTTATCTCATTATAATCTTGCACTTTGTCATTTCCCTGCGCTGCACTCTTTCAGTAACTTTTATACTTCAATATGCATTGTAATTGTTTTACACTTTTCTAACTCAGTGCACTGTGTAATGATTTGATCTGTAGAAACAGTATGCAACACAAGCTTCTCGCTGTATCTTGACACACCATGACAATAATAAACCAATACCAATACATAGGTAAGTTGGTAAAATGGGTAGTGCACTTGCTGGTGGAATTTAATCCAGATAAGTTTTTGGATCGTGCATGTTGGAAGGGCTAATAAACTTGGATTGAAATGATGGGGTAATAGGAATATTGAAGAACAAAAGGTCATTGTTTAACAAGTCCTAGGATTCATAAAAATAGCAAAGTAGATAAATAGGAGATAGAGAAGGAGAAAAACAGGATACTTCCCTTCATTAGATAGGGCATAGAATAGTACTTCATAAAACATTATTCAGGCCACAGCTGGAGAAATTCTGTCAGCACATCTAAAGAAAGGATGTGACTTCTCCAGAGGGGGAGCTGAGAAAATAAACCAGGAACAATGTGATTAAACTGAAAAGAGTGAAAAGCAGATTTACAAGCAACACACACAAAATGCTGGTGGAACGCAGCAGGCCAGGCTGCATCTATAGGAAGAGCACAGTCGACATTTCGGGCCAAGACCCTTCGTCAGGACTTACTGAAAGAAGAGATAGGAAGAGATTTGAAAGTGGGAGAGGAAGGCGGAGATCTGAAATGATAGGAGAAGACAGGAGGGGAAGTTGATTGGCAAAAGGGATACAAGGCTAGAGAAGGGAGAGGATCATGGGACGGGAGGCCTAGGGAGAAAGAAAGTGGGAGGGTAGCACCAGAGGGAGATGGAGAGCAGGCAAGGAGTGATTGTGAGAGGGACAGAAAGAGACAATAAATGGAAAATAAATAAATAAATAAATAACTCGATACATGGGAGATGGAGTAAGAAGGGGAGGAGGGGCATTAATAGAAATTAGAGAAATCAATGTTTATGCCATCAGGTTGGAGGCTACCCAGACAGAATATAAGATGTTGTTCCTCCAATCTGAGTGTGGTTTCATCTTGACAGCAGAGGAGGCCATGGATAGACATATCAGAAATGGAATGGGATGTGGAATTAAAATATGTGGCCACTAGGAGTTCTTACTTTCTCTGGAAGACAGAGCGTAGGTGTTCAGCAATGTTGCCAGGACTCCAGGGATTGAGTTATGAGGAGACGTTGGATAGACTGGGCTTTTACTCCATGAAATGTAGAAGACTGATGAGGGATCTTATCAAAGAATATAAAATGATGCGGGGCATAGATAGGGCAAGCAATGTTTTTTTCCCCAGAGGATATAGATTTAAGGTTAGAGGTGAAAGGGTTTAATAAAGAGCCTGGGGAGTAGGTAGCAGTTATATGGAATTAACTTCTACAGGAAGTGCTTGAGGCAGGTGCACTTGATACATTAAGGTATGTGGACAGGCATGGATTACAAGAGTTTTCAGCAGTGATTCTCACTGCGCGGTCCATGTCCTAAAGAGGCGTTAGGGGAAACAGAAGTCATTGGGAGGCATTCAAGGTTCTTGGGGGACGGTAAGCAGCAGACTAACTTGAAGCATGAGACCTGACCGACCGTTACTACAGCAGGTACTTCCAACAAAAAGGATGAGGCTCTGGAACACAGGAAGAACCACAGCTCTACAGGCAGTGAGCACTCATTGTCATACTGTATCTGAAACTCGGCAATCTCATCCAAAACTTATCAACCAACCAGACATTATTGAGATGCATAGATTGGCAGCCTTGACTTATGGCACAGAACAAGTTCATGCAACTTAACAAATGGTAAGTCAAGTATACCCTCTCAACTTTCTCTACAGGTCTATCAAAAACAGGTTACAGAACGATACAATGCTGGCTGGAACCAAATGGTGAAATAGAGCCAATCAGTGAAACTGCTGACCGCAAGGATTCCTCTTGAGGAGTTCAAAGTGACCTCGGCTTCATATGTACGGTTAAGAATCATCTTTGGAGATTATGAGACCTACGTGAGTGGTCAATTGCACTATCTGGAATAGTGTAAAGATAGCTTGCTGAACACCAACTCTATCCCGACTAACATTCAGGTTTCAATCTGAATCCTTGTCAACATAATTTTCACAGTTGTGATCATCTTTATTTTTGCCTCGCTGTTCCTTTGCGTGCCGCTACTATTGTTCCATCTGTGTCGACACGCTGCCATCGTCAACATCTGATAGGCATTCCCAGTTTGTGTTAATTTTTTATTTTTAATTTAGCCCTTTAATGATGGATAAATATGTCGGGTGTGATCTCTATGAGTCTGAAGGTGGTGAAACCTTGAATTCTAATCCTGCTAAGAAACAAAAACTACAGAAAGTGCGTCAGTACAATGTTACATACCTGGAGTATGGTTGTATTGTATTTAATTATTTATGGTTTTTTATATTGCTATATTTCTTCACTATTCTTGGTTGGTGCGGTTGTAACGAAACCCAATTTCCCTCAGGATCAATAAAGTATGTCTGTCTGTCTGTATTCCGTTCCCATCAGATCAGCGATGCCTCATGTTTCTTATTAGTATTATTGTACCGTCTAACAAAGCCATGAAACCATCAAGATTGCAGGAACACTTACGCAAAAGATTCCCTGAATAGGCTACTTATGGTATTGCTCAGTTCCAAAAGATGAAAGAAGCATTTGATAACCGTTGCACACTCGTCATTTGCCAAGAAAGCTAAAAATTACCTTGATAGTGGTCCCATTGCTTCTTATAGCATTTCCAAAATGATAACAAAGTGTGGAAGATCTCATACAACAGGTGAAAGATTAATAATGCCTGTTGTATCAAAAGAGCTCACCACTCTTCTCAAAATGGATACTGCTGTGTACGTACCTCTACTGATGCCTCTGGACACATCTTCAGTGATGTTCCTGGAATCATCGGGTGTTTCGGGTCTTTCAACATCATACACCCTTCTCCAGGGCCACTCTGCCACATCGGTGGTACTGCGGATGGCTCTCCTCTTCCTCTCTCCCTTGATGCCCAAATTGCTGAAGGCTTTGTCTAAGGAACGGGCTGTGAATCCCTTACATCCAACCTCCACTGGGAGACATCTCGCTCTCCATCCAGCCTGCTGGCAGTCGCTGATCAGTCCTGTGTACTTGGAGAGCTTCCTTTCAAAGGCCTCTTCCAAGCGATCTTCCCATGGGACTGTCAGCTCCAGCATCACCGCCTGCTTGGTAGACTCAGACACAAGGACAATGTCTGGTCGCAGGGTGGTGGCTGCGATATGGTTGGGGAACTTCAGCTGTCTTTTGAGGTCCACCAACAGCTGCCAGTCCCTTGCAGAGGTCAGGATGCCTGCAGATGTTCCTTTGGCAGGTATTGGCTGCTCCTCAGCTCTGCCAAAGGCAATGGCCTGCTTAAAGGGTCGGGACCATATTTTATAATCAAATTTATAATTTTGACAGTATTTTATAATATTTTATAGTATTTTATAATCAATTCCTCTGAGTAATAAGTCTGTAGCTCATCATATTGACGAAATGAGTGAAGGCATTAAGTATCCTCTATTCGCAGAACTACAAAAAACAGCATTTGGGATACAGATGGATGAGTCAACTGTGCAAGACTACAAGGCATTGCTAATAGCATATGTACAGTTTATCAAAAATGGAAAAGTTTATGAAGAGATTCACATTTGTAAAAAGTTAAAAACAAATATCAATGGAGAATCAATTGATGAACTCAAAATGTATATTGAGGATAAAATTATTCCAATTAGGAACATGATTGCTTCTGCAACAGATGGAACATCAAGGTTACCATGCTGGTTTAGTTGCATTTATGAAAAAAGAAATTCCAAGTCTATCTGCAATCCATTGTGTAATTTATTGTCAACATCTGCAGTCACAAACCTTCGTCAGTGACTTTTTTCAAATGTGACTCTTGTAATATCTGTTATCAATAAAATTAAAGCTCATCCATTAAAGAGCAGAATATTTTGCCAGTTATGCCCACATAATGATGAAGAATTTAAACACTTGCTTCTTCACACTGAAGTGTTGGCTGTCAAAAGGCTGCTGCTTAAAACATTTCTTCAATCTTTCTGGCACTGTGGTTGAATTTTTACTCAAAGTCCACAAGAGTTTGGGGAACATGATTGAATTTCTATATGGAGATGTAGCATACCTAGCCAATCTGTATGGAAAAAAAGAATATTCTTGATGTGAAACTATAGGGTGAGAATTTCAATTTAGTCCAGGCAAAAAGTGTAGGTCCACTTTTATTGAAAGATTGGAAATATATAAGTAAAACATTTGGAGAAGAATGTTCTCACAGTTTCCCTGCATGTAAAGTATGGCACTCTCTTTCACAGATGGTGATTTGCAAGAGTACTGCTTACACCTACAGTCACTGAAGAAGGATTTTCACAATCGATTAAGGAATTGAATGATCTAGAAATTCCACACTTCTTTGCAAGGTGGAAGAACAGGAAGAGAGCTTGCAAGGAGAAATGATCAAAATACAGAATAATGAAGAAGCAAAAATGTTTTTCAAGACTGTTGGCTTTTGTGATATGTGGCTGCACTGCCATATGAAGTTTTCTGGTCTTTGGAGAAGAGCCAAACTGCTCTTCATTGCATTTCCATCCTCCTACCTTATTGAAAGAGGCTTTAGTGCAGTAAACCATATACTCACAAAAAATAAAAACCGCTTGGGCTTAAGTCTTTTGCTGTCACAACTTGAACTTGAGCTAAAAGCCATCAAGCTCAAGGATCACATTGATATCAAATCTGCTGTACAGCGCACAGGTATGGTTTTTATCTATGTTTAAAGACAAATCAGAATTTAAAGCAGAATTAGTTTTCTTATGTTAGCATATGGAAGATATACTTTTACAGAAAGTATATTGTGCCTAACAGGGGTGTTGGCAAATGTAAAGGTGCTTTAGAGGGGCATTGGCAAATATGGAAGTGCTTTATGGGGGTGTTGGGCTAAAAAGGGGTTGGGAAACACTGAGTCCTGGGAATTAGGATTAAGTTAAATATACATCTGGGTTGACATGGACTATAATGGGTCAAAGGGTCCATGTTCTACAATTCTTTGATTCTTTGTGGCCTGGGATGGTGCTTTTCAATTCTCAGGATAGACTGAATAGGCTGCTTTCCTTTTCTTGCAGCTGTGTGGGGATTGGAATGACATATATAATCTTATGAGGGAAACATAAAGGAGATATTTTGAAACTTGTGTCCAAAGCAGACGTAGCTCAAATCATTAGGCATAGGTTTAAGGTGAAGAGTGACAAGTCTGGGGAAAGGAAAGGGAAGGAAATCTGAGGAAGTCCCCTGCCCCTCCCCCCCCCCCCACCCCCACCACTATACCAGACAGTGATGCATTCAGTTAGAATTCTCTCCACAAAACACCCGTTTTGAGTGGATAGAATTTATAGAATTTGGACACCCTGTTTAAAGGGCTGGTTGAGACAACATTTAAGAAGTATCTGAACAAGCACTTGAATTGCCAAGGCATACAGTATAAAAGCTATGGGGCCACAGCTGCTACATGGGAATGTCATAATTGTGTACTTGATGATCAAGAGCCTGTTTCCCTAAGACGCTGTGACTCTGTGGTTCCCACCATGGCTGCATTAGCCACACATCCTGAGTCATTCTAGATATCAAGAGACTTCGTAAGACCATCCTTCTATCCTTCTTTCTGTGTTATACCAATATAGGAAAGGTTGCCATTTTAATTCTTGATCAATATGAAAACTGGTGATCTTTATTATCCATTGTGCACTGCTTATCTGAAATTCCAAAATCTGAAAATCTCCGATATCTGGAACTATTTTTTGAGCATTGACATAATGTCATAAATGGAAAATTGCTCAGGATACTGGGAAGGTTCCCAGGTGTTGTGCTGGTCTCTGCACACCATAGACAAAACAACAGAACAGAAGATGATGAAAGTAGAGAAACATTGCATACAGTGAAAATTGAAGATCTCCATTCTGTATTGAGAGCCACTTAATAGTATGCTGATCATAAAACAAGTTAAGGTCTATCCTGATGAACGAAAAATCAAAGGTAATTGTGATAATTCAGCAGAAATTCAAGAAAAGGCATGGCATTAACTTTTTAAAGATTTGTGGTGGTAACATGTCTGGGGTTTGCGAAGCACAACAGAAATGCATTGATGAATAGGCCAAGATCGTCACCGAAGAAAATCAAACATGCTGAATGGCTGCATCAGTACATACGTGTGATGAACAAGTGTAAGACAAAGACTGCTTGCTGGTAGCACATAAATTCAGAGTCAGGAATGACGGCAATACCTAACAGCCACTGATTGTCCACCTCGGCGGATGAGGTAGAGATGGCGATTAAAAATATTTATAAAACTACTCTCAGGTTCTATGTATAAGCCACATATATATAATGTAAATGGCTTTCATGTTTAGTCTTGTGTCCCGCCCTCATTATCTCATTATATAGATGCAAGTATTCCAAAATCTTAAAAAATCCAAAATGCAGAACACTTCCAGCCCCAAGCATTTCAGACAATGGATGCTCAGCCTATATTTGCATGCAGCTAGTTTTACTCTGATCACTGGAAACTGATATTTTCTGTTGTGACATTCATTGCAGGAAATAAAGCAAGACCTTCAAGTCTAGAATAAAGATGGAGAAAGTTGCTCCTTTTCTGTAGGAATGGGAAAAAAAAGTCTATTTGTATACTTTGACACAAAATGAAAGAAAGACAACCCTTTCTTGCCACCTGTTGGCAGTAGAAGACATAACAAACACATTGCACCAGTACTGAAATACTTGCTCTCAGAATTAAAAAGATAATATTGGAAAATAGAATTTTACAAGAGGAATGCTTTGGATAAAATGTATTATTATTGTGGCGCATATTGGAAATGAAAGTTTCCAAGTATACCACTTGTGAATGCAGTCTAAGAGGAGTATGTTTTCAGTATGATAATATGCTAACATTATGGGTACTTGTTTCAATGATTTGGGGTGTTTCTTAAATAGTTGCATACAGCACTAAAGTAGACAGTTTAGTCTATTGTGATTATGTCAGCCAAAGTGGAGTTATTGAAACTAGCTCTCAACAGATATACCCTCTGGGTTTTCAGGTTCTCCTCGCCTTTCGGGCAGTAATTTCCAAATCCCCAGCAGGGACTAAGAAAAATAAGCCTCATCTCCTCCTCTGTAAATCTAAAATCAATTATCCTTGTTATTAGACTTTTTGCTAAGGAAACAAAGTTCTGCTATTGTTATTATCTGGAGCTCAGACTTTTATACAGAAATCATTGATAGTGTTGCTGTGCTGACCTTGTTTTAAAACCCCTCGAGGTCTGTCAACAACTTCCATTTTCAATACAGACTACAAGGCCATTTATTTTCCCAGCGGTGTGTCATTTAGTATTTTCAGTACAACAAAGATCATACACTTGAATTTGTGCTTCTACTTCAACATTGTAAACTACTGTTACTTTCTCTTCAGGCATTGTGGTCCATTGAAAGTAACTAAGTTAAACAGCGTGACAACAGGCTAGATGTGTTGAATGCCAGTAATTTCCTTACACTTGCTATGCTACTTCAGGTGATGAACAAGTTGTGTGGTTTACCCCAGTGGTTGCCACCCTCTTTTAAGAACCATCACATGGAAACTGTTCAATGAATATTAAAAGCAAGAGTCCTATGTCAGTAATATGCAGCAATGGGAACCTCTTCATTGAAACATTATTTCTTCAGCAGATTTCCCCTCTTTCTCCCTTTATTATTCTCTCCTCACTAAAACATAGGAAGCTGAGTAGTGAGCCTATAGAAAATAATAATGACGTGTGAGACAGTCAGGACAGATTGTCAGAGTCTTTACCCCACTCTAGGGGAGTCTAGATCTCTAGGGAACAGTTTTAAGGTGAGAGGAGAGAAATTTAAAGAAGATTTGAGGAAGAAGTTTTTCCACACAGTAGATGTGAATGCAATTACAATATTTAAAAACATTTAACCAAAAACGGTATAAAGGGAAATGAACATAATGCTGGAACATAGATGTGTAGATAGGCACCATGGATGAGGTGCGATGAAAGGACCTGTTTTTGTGCTTTATAATTCCATGAAAATCACTCTCAGATCACCGCTGTGAATACAACTTCCACATTCATAGCTCTTTAAATACAAAATAAGCACCAAAATACTTTGCTAACCTAAGAAAGAATATGGTAATAGTACTGAGACTTGATAGGATCTACCATGCTTGTACAGATTTTCCATTAATGACTAAATCAGCTGCAGCCAAGACTGAAAGTTTTGAATGAAATCGTTTTGGGAACTTGACCAGAGAAATACCAAAAAGTAAACATTGGCAAGGGATGTTCTAGAAACAAGTTCAGATAGCAATCAAACAGGCTAACTGTGGAGTTAGTAGGATTAATAATAGTTAAAAAGGTTACTAGCAATGGGATGCAGAGCTGGAGAATATACAATGTGTAACTGAATTTTTTTAGGAAGGATAGATGGGAGTTTCTGTAAGTGGTAATCAAGGCAGAAGGATTCAGTGAACTAAGATTAATAAAGCCATAGACTTATGAAGGAGATCATGCTAGAAATAACTTTTTGATAAGGTCTTGCTAGTGGGGTATTATTGGGAGATGTTAACTGAAGGTAGATTGATTAAGAAAAATCAATTAGTCAATACATCATCTATATGTGCTAAACATTCATTAATACAGTTTAAGGTTGTGCATAGGGTTCATAAGTCCAAGGATAAATTGGCTCATTTTTATTCCTATATAAATCCTATTTGTGACAGATGTCATTCTGAGGTAGCATCTTTAACTCATACGTTCTGGTCATGTCCGCTTTTGAAAAAAATATTAGAAAGACATTTTTGATATTATTTCTACGGTATTGAACATTGATTTACAACCTCATCCTATTACTGCAATTTTTGGTTTACCAATGATGGACTCACTCCATTTATCCTCTTCTGCTTGTCGAATGATTGCATTTCTTACATTAATAGCTAGAAGATCTATTTTGTTGAATTGGAAAGAAATTAATCCTCCTACCATATTTCATTGGTTTTCTCAAACTATGTTATGTTTAAATTTAGAGAAAAATCAAGTTCATCACATGATAATAAATTCAACTTTGACTTTTGACTTTGATATAGAAGTGTTGGTTAGGTCCTAAATTAGCAATTGCTTACCTCAGTACTTCATCTTAATTTATAATTCTACTGCTATAAACATAGGGCAAAATCAAATATAAAGAATTGTCTTCTTACTTTTTGTGTGTGTATCCACATTAAATCGGGACCATAACAATCAAGAAGTGTTTACCTATTTCCCGGGTAAGTACTTGCATAGATGTCTGCATTTTGCGGTTGTTGAGCATGAAAAAGGCAGAACTACTAATTCTTGAAGTAAATGATAAAAATAAATTGTAAGGATGATAATCACTGTTTTATAGAACAAGAAGTGGCTTGTGAATATACTTATGGAAGAATTTCAGCAGAGGTTGTGATCATTGAACAAACTTTGTATTTACTTTCCAAGCGCAAAAGGGAGGAATTTACTTACTCAATATGTAACTAAGTGGAATTGATTGCACAGTTATGCAGTTAATAAACTGAAGTATTTGATTGAAAGTACAAATGAATACTTGGATAACATTGCCTTCTTTATAGTTGTACGCTGGAGAAGCATACTGACTTGTTATTGTTCACTAGTAGTAGTTGTTCAAGCAGTAGTTAAAGGGCTGAGGGACAAATGAAGGGTAATATGACTGTTGGCAATACATGGGGAGTTGGGATTAGGGAACAGGCTGAGGAGAACAAAATAATGCAAGCTGCGGTATATAATTGGAGCTCCCAGAAAGAACGTGAAGACGATTATATAGGTGTTTGAACAGAGAACAATTATTCTGTGAATGACCTGTTAGAATAAAAGTGTTTGGCAAAAATGGGTGTTATGAAGCAGTGGGATTTTATTCTGGAAAGGACATGGAATATGATCTCCTAGCTAAAGTCATCATTTTCAGAGAATGGAGAAAAGTTTTGTTATGATTAAGTAATGGATTTTTCTTGTGGAAGTGACAGGAAATATTTTTGAGGAAAATAACGGTCTTGGTTTCTGCTATTGATGTATATGAATGTAATTAAACAGTGCTGAAAGTATTGACTAGGAATGCAAAGAATGAAAAGGCATTGCACTGTTTATTCTTATAAGTATTTTAATTATGAGTAAAGTTTATTTGGATTAAAAAACAATATTGCTTACAAAAACAACAGTGAGAGGGGAGTTTCAACTCTGTGAAAGGAGGATGCTGAATGTTCTAACTGAGTCCATTTTGATTTATGCCATTTGAGCCTGCTACAACAATATAGGTTTTGCCTAAGTTATTCAACTTGCTATGTATGAGTGAGGCTTGTTATTTTAACATATTTAATGGGTTATGAAATTGACAAAAATAATTAGTTTTGTAACCTATTTGCTTTTATCTTCCTTTAAAATCATTGATAACTTACATTGGACAAATATAGAACTAGTTTTTCACCTGAAGCCTGTCCTGATGGGTTAGGTTAGCATTGTTTCATTCTACTTTAAAGCCTTGTACAAGGTATAGCTTTGACTAGTTGAACAATACTGTATACTGTGCCAAAAGCTTTTCTCCATCCATGCCATTTTATTGAGGTGCCAAACGTCCGGCTGAGTAAATGCAGGATTTCTTGTTTTTAGTTCAGATTTACAGCATCTGCAGTATTTTGCTTTTAGGAAAAGATTTGGACTTCACCGCAATGGTCAATAGTTTATTTCTGCAAAAACATTAATAGGTCATTGTTAACCAAATGCATAACAGCATATGGGCCAAAGGCAGAAATACAGGCCTAGATCAGTTAAATCTGTGAATGATCGACCAATTTTGAACAGTCACTTTTGATTCCTATATTTCTATGTTCCTCTATGGTTCATTTTGAGACCAATTTAATGAAACCTATTGAGAAATGTATCCATATCTTTGCGTTATTTTGGAGGAAACAGTTTTATATTATTCTCTGATAATAGTCCTCTGGACGAGGTCCCAATAGACTTGAACCTCTTCCAGAGATCTATTGTCAATGTAATAATGCAAAGCTTTGACGAAGTCTCCATTCTGAATGTTTATGGCATTGATTATAAACACAGATAGATTGAATTTATTAAAAATTATGTTCTCTTGTTCCTTTTTTATTACAAATTTCCATCTGTCATTTTTTTCATTCCAATCTTGCTTCTGCCAGAAAAATGCAGCTTGTTATTAATTCACTAAAATCCTTAATTTCATTTTAGTGCAGACCCAGCCTGTCAGTCTCAGTCTGCTAAAAGCATTCATGCTGGGGAACGTCTGTGTGGTAGCTCTAAATCATGGATAAATGCTGTCTGAATAGAATATTTCCCTTACACTCTGAAATACATTATATATCAGGGCTCTGTATTTATGATATGAGCTAAGTTACTCCTGTCACTGGGGAGGGGTTAGTCGGTAGAGTACAAGGCAGGAGATTTTTAAGATATTTTTACCAGTGGGAGAGTCAGGAGATGGATAGAAAATAAGGGACCCACCATTTGAAGTTTGGGTGTATAGAAATTTCTTCTCTCAGCAGTAAGTGAATCGCTGGAATTCTCTGTCCCTGAGGGTGGTGATGACCAGATTATTAGATATATTTAGGGTGGAGGGGGATGAATATTTGAGATTTCATGAATTGGGGGTTATGGGGAACTAGCAGCGATGAAGAATTGAAACTTCATTGAAGGTCAGGATCATACTATTCCTGCTCCTATTATCTTGCGTTTCATTGGAATTTTACAAAGGAATAACATCAAATCTGATCAGTGTATCATTACCCTTGGTATCTTTACAGTGGAGGGTGTTACTTTACAATTGGTTATTATGCTATCACATATGCAAGGTGATAAATTTATCTGTAATTCACAGTACAAAAATAATCTCTTGGTACCAAGAGTCATACATTACCAATTCATTATGCCTTTCCAAGTCCCACTTCAGAGATTTAAATTTCCTTCAGGTCTTACTTCACAGATTCAATATGCTTAAAGGTTCCATGTCACAAAACCTTCAAAGCCTGCATCATAAAATCAATAGACTTCCAAGTATTTTGCCAAAGGGAACATTTATTACAAAGAAAATGAATTGAAAAGAAAATACACTGCAATGAGCGCAGACACAAGATTAGATACCTTCCTGGAAGTTAAAGCAATAAGCTATTACTTTGTTCTGACATTTGATTACTGTTTTGTAACTCATCAAATGACATTTTCTTCCACCAAAGGGTCTTAGATTTCCAGCTATCAACCTTTCTTTATGAATTTGCTGACTACATATTTGTTTATTCTTTTCTTTCGCTACGTATTCGAAGGAATTCTTTCAATGCCATTGATCTCCCAGTAACCCTCATCAGATATTGATCTGGTTCCTTTTTAAAAGTGACAAATGTCTGAGAATCAGAGATCTTCCCTGTGAGTTTCTTTCAGAGGTTTAGTCACCCCATTTCAGATTCCTGAATTCTGCCCTCTCTATATATTTACAAATGACCCGATTTTATTATGCGTCTGAGCCCAGGGCATCTCTTCTGATACCTGTACTGTTATGGTAGGTTAATTACTACCAGCCCAGAATGTGCACTTTTGCCCCTTCTGGCAGAATGGTTACTTTGGCACCATATAGACTTTGTTAAATTCCCTGGCCAATTTTTTTGAGCCAAACTGCATGAAAAAAAAGTCATTCAAGTTATGAGCAAACACCTCCCAGTGACAGCTGTTCTGTGATATTTGCCAAAGCCTAGCGACAGAGCTCCAATCTCTTATTGGCTAAGGATTATCTGCTGCACAGGGATAACAAGGGGAAGGAGAGAAGATAAAGATATCCTGCTTGAGCATCTCCCTCTCCTCCATTCTCATCTCCCCACTTCCCTCATTCCCTTCCCAACCAAGGATGATAACACTTAGGTTTGAATCATGTAACATAACTTTGTTTCTTAGTTTTTGTGAGCCATTTTGTGGGTGGGGCTGCTGCCTCACGGTTCCAGCAGTTTTTGCTTTGTCCTGACCTTTGGTTCTGTATGTGTGGAGTATGCACTTCTCCCTTTGACTGTATGGGTTCCTTCATGTACTCCTATTTCCTCTCACATCTCAAAAACATGCAGTTTGGTAGGTTAATTGTCTGCTATAAATCTCTTGAAGAGCTGGTTGGTGGGTGACTGAGTGGATTTGAATACCATGCATGAGAGGAGAGGCTGTTGAGAAGATAAGTGACAGTTTAGGGTTGAGACAAATCTGGGAGCTACCATGGATTCAGTGAGTCAAATGCCCGCTTTCTCTGCCATAAGGAAATTTTAAACTGTTAATCATTAGAATATATGAACATAGGAGCAGGAGCAAGCCTGTTGGCCCTTCAAGTCTGCTCCACCAATCAGGGCTGATCTGACATTCTCTTCTGGACCATTCCCCATACCTTCAATTCTCTGATCTTTCAAACATTTATCTATATCCTCTTTAAAAGCCCCCAATGATCTAGCCACCACAGTATCCAAAATGAATATATACTCTTGTATTTAATAAGGTCCATCTCAATGAAACATCTCCTCCTCTAATCACTGCCCCATGATTTGAAACCCATCTCTCCCACACTATTCTCTCTGAATTTATTGACTCTATGGCAATTGCCATGTAGTTCAGGAAATATACCAGAATCTTTGCACTGCTATTTAACTTGGACTCTGGCTGCAGATGATCTTCAGCAGAATTATCTTCTTTGTCCTGTCTTGATACTGGTCCCCTCATACTCCAAGTTCCTCTCCAGCTCCGGAGAGATGTCCTTAACTCTGGAGGCAGACAGATTACATATATGTTATAGATATCTGTTACCTTTTTACAGAGAGAACGCTAACCCCGTACCTCCACAAATACACTGCCTCCTCACTCTCCAACCATGACTGGCCCATGAGTGGTACCATACTACTGTAGATAGTTTGCCTGTTCTCCCTGCAGTTTCTACTTTTGTCCATGTAGACTATAAAATCTCTGCATTTGTTGAACAAGAGCAGGGGCTGAGGCTATTCCAGCGCTGTCTTCCAGATAGCTGGCTGGTACGTGGTCATATGTTCCCATCCTTCTCGAATGACCAGTTCTGGTCGAATGAATGTGGTTCCTATTCTAAGAGGAATGAGATGCCAGGTAACTTTAAAACTCTAGCTCATCAGCTCTGAGTGGGAGGTTCCTCAGATTCAGCCTCATGTTGGAGATGTGGTTGTCATGGATTTCAATGCTCTCTATCAACCACCAGTTAATACTATTAACCCTGTCTCAATCAAATTCTATCTATCTATCTATCCATCTATTTATTTATTTATTTATTTATCTATCTATCTATCTATCTATCTATCTATCTATCTATCTATCTATCTATCTATCTATCTATCTATCTATCTATCTATCTATCTATCTATCCATTTATTTATTTATCCATTTATTTATTTATTTATTTATTTATTTATTTATCTATTTATTTATTTATTTATTTATCTATCTATCTATCTATTTATTTATTTATTTATTTATTTATTTGACTTATTTAATAATACAGCCGCACAAGATCAATATTCGGATTTTATATCATATGTACACTTATCTGTAACTGCAAAAGCATTTATTAGTATTAGTGGCTGATAGAGCGATATTGTAGGCAATCATTTATTTAGCTATTACAAGAATAATTGATCTGAAACAAAATTAAACATTAGCAGAATCTCTGTAGCATAACATCTATTAGAAAATACATTTCTTGGTCTACAAGCATGGTTAAAATAGAGTGAAGTTCTCATTGCTTTAATGAGATTCCACTCATGTGCATATTATGGGGTGCTTGCACTTTGACACCACTCATTAAGATGTGAAAACCACTCTAACCAGCTTCCATCCAACGTGGTCAAAGTATAAGAGGTATGTGTAAATGTTTTACAGCTTTGGAGATCTTGCAGAATCCCAAGTGTGATATGAAAAACCCATTTAAAATTGACTGGTGTGTGATTTCCACATCTGTATGCCCTTTATTTAGTCTCTGTGGCTTTGAACAGGTCAAAGGGTTAAAGTCACATGAAAAGTGAGGGTGGTGTCTGCTTTGTAAATCAAACACTAATGAAGTAGAAGCTACATTATTCTGCAATCATCTCTGATTTTTTTTGTGTGTGTGGAGCCAAACTGGATCTATAAATTGCACATTAATGGGACATGTTTTAGTTCATTATCAGTGTCAAGTTACACCTAAATCAAGGCTTTGAGTATTTTTGCACCTGAGATAGTGTTAGAAGCAGGTGCAGATCCATACAAATTGCCTTTAGAGGTCAGTGGCATTACTGAGAGGGAAGTGGAGAGTGCCGGCGCCATTATTGCCAGTTTACAAACATTTGTAGACCAATCAATAAGAGAGCCTTTCTGCTTTGTGTGGTCTAATTCCCCCATTACATTTTCTGTCTGTTAGTATGGTAATTCACACCTAGTGTGGGAATTTCTGTTTTGTTTTTAAAGAGCATGTCTGACTGCACTCCAACCTCCATAGTCTGGACCCTCCATTTGCAAGATGCAGCATTCGGATTCTTTCCTCATGCTGTAACTGTAGTCAGATTGCAGGCACATGAAAGCTTTGGTAACCTATCCATGTCACTTACTTTGAAAGGTGGAGTAAAATTACTTAATCATTAATAAAATACATATTGTTAGTAGATTTTTGGAAGTTATTAGAGCTAAGGAATGCTTTGCAAGAATGTTTGGTAATCTTATGTAACTTTTTCATTGTATATGTCTGTAATGGTTATTTCTTCAAGTATTTGTATTCTTCTATTACAATATATAAACAACTTGCCCACAGTATATAAAGGTAAATATGTCCCAGTGGCAGAATATTCACTGACATAATAGACTGCCATACTTTTTACATCTGGGGCCTTTGTTAAATCCCAGCTCAACCTGATTTCTTAGCCTAATATTGGGCTAGTTACTGGATTGAGTGTTATTCAGTTCACAATGAAAATCATAGGAAAAATATATAGGAACTATAGCATAATATGTACAATATATATTGTGAAGAGAATATTGTGTATGGAATAACAGAAGCAGAAAATTCCAGAGGGAACTGTGGTGCATTAAAAATACAACAAGTGGCCTTGGTTACTGTGTGTTTCTTCCACTCATGCCTAGTACAAACTTAGAAGTCAATAAGTAATCCTGTGTATAAACTTTGAGAAGAACATTATATTCATATGCTATCAAATAAATGTACTCCATCTCATTCTTCAACATTGCAGCAATATTCATTGTTTAAGATCCAATTTGATGAGAGTGAACATCTTTAGAATTCTCAAATCGTACAGGGATTCACAAACTCATAAAACTTTTAGAGTAGGAGGAAGCCCATTCTATCTGCAGTGAGATAATCAGTTGTTCCATGAGTGGGCTTCAAAGCACAGAGCTAAATCCAAAATATTAGGTAAAATGTCACCTACTTTTGGCAAAGTTGCCCCAGGTTGTTAATCTGTACTTTTATTTTCCTTTCAATCCTTGTTAGTTTGTCTTTAAGCAGCTGCCGTTAGTGGTTGACGGTAGTCAGTCTCTGTACATTAAAGAGTTAAGGAACATAAAATAAATGGAACCACATTCAATTTTATATGAGGAAATATGTTTTGCAATTTTTTTTGAAGTGCTGGTTTATAATTCTGTGGAAATTAATGTTCTTTGTGCCCTTAATTTGTATTAACTCTTCTTTATATGAATAGATAGTTTAGTAAAAATATTACATGGTGGTAGCCTTCTCAGGCATATCTATACCTAAAATTCAAGTACATGTAGTTTAAATATTCAAGTTTTGTTCTTTGAAAATCCTCTTTAAAGGTACGAGCAATTATGGCAGACCAGGTTGTGATAACTTATTCTCCACAGGTTATCATCAAACCAATTGGTATAGCTGATGGATAAAAAACATTCAAACACTCTTATCATCATGGAACTTAAGGAGACCATAAAACCATAAGATATAGGAGCAGAATTAGGCCATTTGGCCCATTGAGTCTGCTCCGCCATTTCATCATGGCTGGGACATCACAGGCAACAGCACACCCGAAGTGCAATGGGATAGCCTCGTCCTTGGATAACTGCCTCAATGTCTCTCCTGCCAGGGCAGAATTTTTAAATCAAGCAAATTTTTAGAAGTAAAAAGTTTGCTTAATTTATCTCAACAAAACTCATGAGCACATTAACATTCATTGGATGCTCCATTCAACTTCAACATTTTTGTGTATTCTTTGGTAAAGAGAGACCTATCAATTTTATTTACCATCTGCCATTCTGGATATCACAGTTGCATCCTAATGAACAGTTAACTAGTTTGCCAAGGAATGACGTGTTTCAGTCTAGATTAAATTTGGATTTTATCTGTGAATAAAATAGTTTATTAGAAACCTCTTTCATCATGGTCTATGTAATAATTAGTAAACAATTCTTTAGAAAAAAAATACAGAAAGAGCTCATCAAAACTCTGCAAAATTATTGATCAGAGATCCATGATTTTGAAGATAGAGCATGGTTCCATGCACAGTTTGGACCAGAGGATAGAAAACCCATAAAAAATGTCAAAAATTACAATATGCAATGCCATATAATTTCTCAGTTAGTAAGGGACATATCAATGCATGAGGAAGAAAGCCCATAAATGGTCTCAAGTGTGCATCCAGCTAGAGGAGGAGATGGCACAGTGCAAGCAGTGCTCAGCTGTGCATGAGATCTGGCAAAAATTTACTAGAACATTTCCCAATTGAAAGGCAATATCCCATCGCCCATTTCCAGGCTACAATGTTAGTAGATTGAAATAAATCAAATCTGTTATACAATCCCATTCTTTCAGCAAAAGGAGACATATAAACCTTTGTCAACAAATTGTTAAAGCATAGGTAATAACAAAACTCTTAACAAATCAATTGCCAAATATCTCCATGTTTACTTATAGTTTCTTTATTTGTTTATTACCATTCTTATTCTTGTGCTAGAACTTTTCATTGAATGTAGATATATTTTCTAATTTGTAAATCTGTGCCCCAAAATGGCTGCAAAGTTGAGATAATACATCCAGGAGCAGTGACTGTGTGAGGTGGGACTTGCCTCATCAATGCTCAGTTTGGGTCCTGCTCCCAGTTTTCATCTCCCTTGAGCAGTATGACTAAACCTAGGCGAGGCAAAAAGGTCCCCTCTTGTACTGAAACAAGGAGCTTGGAATGAAACAAACACTGTCAGTAGAAATGGCTGTGTTTGCCCTTCTTTCGCAGTTGAAATCCAGTTGTGCTAATGATCTCCTTCAGCAATGGAAATCCTGAACTTGAGGGATTTGAGTGAATCTAAAAATAAAGTTATGACTCCTAACTCCTCACTGTGCAAAAATCTGTAGCATCATGCTTAGTAGTTCATCCTGAATACCTTCTTGTGCCATTTATTGATTGTATATCATTGAATTTCCTTTCACTACTGAGGCTGATGATGACTTTGGCACTCACTGCCCGTCTCATTCGTTTTGTTCGACTTGCAGAAATGTAGCATTAAAGTGAGTTATACTTTCAGTTTTTGAAAATGGGTCTTGGATCCGAAGTGTCTATTTCTCTTTCCATTCACTGCATCTAAATCTGCTAAGATTTTTCGATGTTTTCTGTTTTTATTTATGCTTTAGTATTTGTCCTGTAAAGTCATTAATTATTTCCTGGCTATTCACTGATCATGTGTTAATAAGCCACCCCAACTATCAGCACAACCTCCCTTTGTTTATCTGTAATGCCTTTCACAGTATTTTCATTTCAATTGATTGCTCTTTTCAACCTTGCCTCTGCCAACACCTCCTCCTAAGCGTTACAGAATCCTTGGACATTGGTTTCAGTGGATGCACTTACTTTCACCTTCTCTTCTCATTGTCTTTTTCCTTTGTCACTTTGTCACACTGGGATTATTTGTGAACATCCAAGATCCATTAGTTTTTGATTTAGGTAGCAAAGGCAGACTTCCCTCTCTCCCAGCAGAAGGGAACTGTTCAACGTTCAAAGTAATGTATATGTCACTATATACAACCCTGAGATTCATTTTCTTGTAGGCTTGAAGAGTAGAGAGATTCCCCAATATACATGCTAAATTAAGAGTTTACCTTGAAAAGACATATGGATGTTGGCAGAAATATCTAAGCAGGTAACATCCTACTTTATCTTAAATGCTATTTTGATATAAAATAGAAAATATTTTATATCTAAAATGTCAAGAAAAATCCTCAACAATTTTTGAATGTAGAACTGATAAAATAGAAGAGCATATTGTACAACAGCCTCCCAGTACCTCCCATATCAGATAGTGATGCAGTCAGTCAGACTGCTCTCCATGGTACACCTGTAAAAATTTTCAAGTGTTTTAGGTGATATAACAAATCTCCTCAAACTCATGATGAAATATAGCTGCTGTTTTGCCTTCTTTATAGCTGCATCTGCTATAAAATCTCTGGGGTCCAGGTTAGGTCCCCAGAGATATTAACACTCAGGAACTCAAAGTTGCTCACTCTCTCCATTTCTTATTCCTGTATGAGGATTGGTTTGTGTTCTTTCATCATACCCTTTCTGAAGTCCACAATCAGCTCTTTGGTCTTACTGACATCGAGTGCAAGGCTGTTGCTGCGACACCATTCAACTAGCTGGTAATTTTGCTCCAGTACCCTCTCCCATCACCGTCTGAGGTTCTGCCATCAACGTCCGAACTATTTAGTCTCTTCTATTCTGTCCAATCCTAACACACAATTACTTAATTTATCCACCTTCTGGTACTGAAATATTACATGGGTCTTGAGCACAGTGTGCTAATAGGCTTAGAACAAAGTCAATGTCACTGCAGTAGAGTTGTCACCTCATAGTTCCGGTGACCTGTATTCAGTCCTGGCCTATGGTGCTGATTTTATATATTCCCCCTGTGACTGAGTGGGTTTAACTCCAGAGGTTCTGGCTTCCTCCCACCTCCAAAAATGTGCAGGTAGCAAAGTTAGTTGGCCACTGTAAGTTGCTTTTAGTGTTTATGTGAGTGGCAGAATCTGAGGAGTTGATGAAATTTTGGGAGAATGAATTAGGATTAGAGTAAATGGGTGTTTGGTGATTGGAGTGGTCTTGGCAGCTCAAGATCCTGATTCCATGCTGAATGGTTCTTTGGCTCATTATTAGTACAGAAATACAGAAGTTTTCTGTCACATCCATTTTGCGCTTGATTCAGTGTGCCTGCTTGAAAGAAAGTTCACAGTCATTGACCATTATGGATAAATCAACACAGTCACTTTGCAAAATAAATGTAATAGTTTTCAATATTGTAATCAATATTAAATATTCCAATGTGATAAAAAAAATCTTGAAATTTTGCTGGGAAAAAGAGAAGAAAATTAACTATTGAATGTATTGAAAAAATGCTAATGTGTAATTGTTAGCCTTATGGGGCTCATTTGTCAAAGCAAATGTAGTTGTTTAGTAATCCATATCCAATTAAGCAATAATGTACGAGTCGGTGTACATTAGGTCAGAGTGGGTCTTAGTTATTGAAATGAGTATGAGCCACCAGGCAGACACTTAATTAAAAGGAACTTTACTGAAAAAAAAACGAGTAATGAAAAGTGTTTTAAGAGTTGTGTCACTGACCTCAGTGTATGGAAACACAGAATTATGGGAATCCAACCATGTTTGCCACCTCCTGCATTACTTCAATCATTAAAGGATCTTTACTATTTTCTCACAAATTTTACCTAAGTTCCCCTTGTCCTTATTTCTTTTTTGTTTTATATTGACTTTTCATCTTCATAAATGAGTCTCAAGTCTCATGCAAAAGCCATAAGGCTGGCTTAAAGGTGAGGGATATTGAAATGATCATTCTCCATCTGACAGCTTTCATAAGATGGTTTTCTTTCTAGATCTCTGGTTGCAGGCTTTTGCATCAGCAGTGCTGCTGGAGGCAATGCTAGACAGTCCTGATCATCAGCTCATCAAGGAGAGAATTGCAGATCAGGAATGGCATGCTGAAAACCATCACCAGACCACTTCTCACACTGTCACTGATCCTGTGCTGTCTCTTGCCTGTCACATCTGTTTCTTTCCTTGCTTTCCTGTCAATTTTATATCTCATTCCATGTTACCGGTTGCTTCTTTCAGACGGGGCTCGAATTTCCTTTCTGTGACAGTGAAATTTCCTTGCTAATGGTGTTACTTTAAAAGCCAAGTCAATCTCAAAATACAAGCGGGAATTAGATAAATGCTTTAAAAAGAAGAATATTGAGAAGCGCAGGGAAATGGCAAGTGCCCAGGATTAGTGTGAGTAGTCCTGATCTGGAGATAGTGCTGGCACAGGTATAATTAGCTTTCTTCTGCTTTGAAATTTCAAAATAGGTCTATCTTCATTTACTGAAAGCAGTTCTTGGCAAACCTTCCTGGCTGCCAGCTGCCTGGAAATCTGCACTGTCTGCATAATCATACAAACTTCAGATAAATGATTGAAACCCTTTTGCCTGAGAGCAAGCAGATCCACTCATCTGCCATCTTCACGCAGGCCCAACTGTTGCTCCTCCTGGCGAAACCGTTGCCACTGGTGTTATCTCGGTTGCTCCGCTTTCTCTCTCTCTTGTCATACCCAGGGCAACTCCGAAAGAGTGATTGCTATCATGTGCTTTCATACTAAGACTGAATAAATGAAAGAAGGTACAAAATGGCATTGTTCAATGTGCCAAATGTTCAAAGACAAACATTAGGAGCAGGGGTGAGCCACACAGTCCATCTGCTACGCTGCCATGTCAGAAGATCTGGCTGTAACCTCATTTACATTCCTATCTACCTGAAACTCCCTTGTTTATCAACTGCCTATTTCTTCCACCTATGAACTTTGGGGAAAAAGGAGAATTCCAAAGACTCAGAGCCCACCGAGGAAAAGGAAATCATTCCCCTTCTCTGTTATAAATCAGTGATCCATTATCTCTCTATATCACCTGTTTGAACTGTGAACCCTATTTTTCAATCCTTCCACAAGGGAAAAATATCCCCTCCACATCCATCCTTCAGGACCTTATTGTTCCTCTCAAGTACCATCTCCTTTCTCCAAGCTCCAGAAGATGCAAGCCTAGTTTGTCCAACTTCATCTAAGACAATCTGCCCATTCTAGGAATTAGTCTTATTAAGCAATTCTAAACCACGATCAATGCATTTACATATGGAGACCAATACAGGACTCCACACTCCATATATGGTCTCAACAATGCCATAGGTAACTGAAGTACAACATGTCTACTTTGACAGTCAATTTCCCTTGCAATAAACAATATTCTGTTAGTTTTCCTAATTACTACAAATACCTGCATGTTAGCCTTTTACAATTCATGCACCCAGATTTCTCTGCGTCCCAGGGGTTTGCACTTTCTGGGTAATATAAGTTACCATTTTTTTCTGTCAAATTGGACACTCTCATTTTTCCATATCATATTTTATTTGTCAGACTTTTGCCTGCTGGTTTAACCCATCTGTACCCCTTTATAGCCTCCTTATGTCCTCTTCACAACTTATAAATTCCTCCTCACATTTGCATTATCAGTACATTTAACAAGTATATTTTTACTCTCACCCAAGTCACTTGCAGAATACAAATGGTATAAATTTCAGGCTCCTGTACCAATCCCTGTGTCATAGTGCTTAATACATATTACCAACCAATAAAAAACCCATTTATGTCTACTTGCTGATAGCCAATCCGCTGTTTAGATCTTTCTTGCAATGTGGAGGGGGAGGACTTTGTATTAAATATTGAGGGTAATCATATCAATCCAAGAGCAAAAAAAACTATCCTAGGGCTATGTGATATCAGGAGGAGAGGAGGACATAGCCCTGTTTGCGAAGAGTAACAGAACACAATAACACAAGTAACTTCCTTCAGGCACTGGACTCATACATAATAGGTTCTGGAAGAAGAATTTATGAAAACAAACATTAAAAATAGTAACAGCCCCACCTACTGTGATCTTGGGAAACAAATCATTTATAAATGTGTAAATATCCTTATAAATTGTTACATAATCCTACATGCAAGACCAAAACTCTAGATATTCTTTTGTAAGCAGGATTGGGCTGGAGAAATTACAAAGTGTGTGAAATGAACATAACCAGCTCTCTGGTGAGTGGGAAATTATGTGAGCTTTGAGGCTCCAAATATCTTGACGATTCAAAGCTATTGGGTTTTGTTCTTCTTCCTCTTGCCATAAATCAGCTTGTCTTGCTCTTGGGCATTTGATACTGTGTATTTCCTTTAATTTACAACACTCAGAATCTATTGACAATGAATCTATATGGGTCAGAGGTTAATTTCTTATCAATATGGCATCAGCAAGCCATTAGTCATAGAGCAAAGGCAGTGAGAACAGAAACCCAAGAATATTCTCCTTCCTACAGACACTGTGGGGATTCAGAGCTCATTTTATTAGACTATCGCAGCTCTAAAGTAGATTTCACCTAAGTGTGTTCATACCAGATAAGGGCATAATTTGGTTAAGTGGATAAAATTTTCAGAGAGCTCATTTCCCGTCTAAATTAATTAAATTCCTACTGTGTGATACATTTTGCCTGTAGTATATATGCACTTCAATAAACCTTTGCTCTTTTTATTGCCTTAAAAATGTAGCGTCTTCTTTCGCAGCATTGTCAAATGCAAAGCAGCACCAGAGCTAAGGAAATGACCACTGTAGTTAAGCTTTTATTGCTGGAGTTATGTCGACATTTGTTGAACCCTGGTAACAAAGTGAAGGAAGACATTGAGTGCAAGTGACAAAGAAGAGATCACACCTAAGTGTTGACTCGATCAGTCTTCTGCAGTACAACAATTTGAAAACACATTTTATAAAACAAATTCAAATGGATATCCGGAGACCTTTTTCCCAAGGTGGAAGTGGCTAATATCAGGGGGCATAACATTAAGGTTATTAGAGGAAAGGATAGAGAGGGATGTCAGAGGTAAATGCTTTATACACTTTACATCATGCCAGGCACTGTTATAGAGGCAGATACATCAGAGGCATTTAAAAAACTCTTTGATAGGCACATGTATAAAAGAAAAATGGAGGGTAATGTAGGAGGGAAGGATTAGATTGACGTTAGAGCAGCTTAAAAGGAAAACACAATATTGTGGGCCAAAGGACATATGATGTGCTGTAGTATTCTATGTAAAATTAACCAGTAAGAAAGGAGGAGGGAGTTTTTTAAATTGCACATATTCTGATAGAGCGCAAGCAAAATAATTGCCCAGTGAGCGTTGTTCCCGCTGGGAAACAGGAAAATGTTGGTTTGGAGTCAGAGTGCAACTGGCCTTTTGTTCCAGACCAGTGGTTACTTTACAGTACGGGTTTGAAAGACCTAAAATTTATGCTGTCGATTCAAAATACACTGAGATGTCCCACTGGCCTGGAAATCCTACGAACCACATTTGTGTTGCTGAGAGATGAGCTAGACATGCTGTGGCCTCCAGGCAAGTGACTCACTAGATGTCATTGGTCAGTTCAGTTCAAAATCCATTGCAGATAACATTAGTAATAAAAGTATTCATGAAACAGGAGCTTGGTTGAAAGAGTGAGGTGGCAGAAATAGGTTTCAATTCAGGCTACGGCATCAGTGGATGACGGAGCTGTTTTGCTGGGTTGGCTTTGCCAGAGTTATTCTGAGACCAGAGCCCTGGTGAATTGATTAGATCTGGCTGCAAGTTAAAGCTTTAAACTGAGTACTTGACAGGGCTGGAGTGATGGACGAAATGATTTTACTTGAGGATAAGAGTGTACAACAACTAACATCCCTGGGAATTTGTATTGATGATGAATCATGATATCCTTTAGAATACAATATTTATTTGGCACCAGTGTTGCCTTCTTAACAGTCCAGCTTTGTATAGCTGAATGTAGCCGGTGGGAAATTTCACCAGCATTAATCAAATTGTTCATCGACTACTTAAAAATAGTGGGCAAATATTTCTTTTACATTGTTGCAAATTTATAAATAACTGATATTTTCTATGATCATTTAGAATAGTTTGTAGTGAACAATAGGATAGTAGCATGTTACAGGTCCTCGAGCTACCTGGGCTTCCAATGTTGAATATACAGTCAGAAATGCCTTCTTGACAGCTGGGGAGTTCAAATTCTGTTAATTAAATAATCTGGAATTATTCAGGCTTGTTTCAATAATGGTGACCATCAAATTATCAAACTCTCATAAAAATACATCTGTTTCACTAATGTTCTTCAGGAAAGGAAACATATCATCCTTATGGAGTCTGGCATATGTGGACTCCTAATCCAAGGCAATATGATCAATTGTTATCTATTCTCTTAAATGGCTTCTTTGGAATATAATAAAGAAAATAAGGGCCAGGCCAACCTTCGCTGTATGATGTACTGGACTCCAATATAGCAAAGGCTTATCCAGGCCAGACAACCCTTTCAAGTCCTCCTCAGAAGCATTTGGGAAGCTTGCCTAAAATGGAAAGGTGGTCCAACATATTTGTCAAACAAAGTCCTGCAGTGGTCATGTTAAAAAAAACAACATGCCTTCTAGCCAACATCTTGGGCATCATCATCTTCCCTGCATATGTTCAGAGCAAACATTAAGTCTGACGAAACAAAGGTGGTAACATACTGACATATTCTAGGAGGTCCGTGCACACCGGACTCCTCAAAATTGACTTCAGACTCCATGGGGTAGGACTTTGGAAATCATCACTTCTTGCTGATTATCACCAGTAATGTCAGATACTTGCCAGGCAGTGAGAACTTCCAGTGAGATTCTGACCTGAACGTTCAGTGGTATTGCCATCAATAAAACTTAGAGAACATTTCAGTTAAGTCACCAGACAAACAGGTTCAATCAGTCACATGTGTACCACAGCAAGTTGGAGACAATGTACAATGACATTAATCAGAGTTTAATTGTTTGTCTTACATGTGTCATACAGGGTGGGGTCAATCAAAATTCTATTGTTTGGCCTAAGGGCCTTATAGAGGGGAGTTACTTAGAGTTTAATTTCTATCCGGACTCAAATTGGTATTAAAACACCTGCTTTCCCAATCTCTTTATGCATGAATAATTATATTCAGTGCAGCTCCTGAGTCCATTTCATTTGGCAATGGGTGGTCCATTTTTAATGAAAGACTTTCTTTCCCATTTTAATTATTCCTGAGACAATTGTCTGCCAGATATTCCCTTGTAATAAATGTACCTGTGTGGTGAACTACATATACCTGTCTGGACACGCCCCCCCCTGCTGACTGCTTCTGTGGCTCCTCCCACAGACCATGGCTCCTCCCAAGGACCCTGGTATAAAGGTGATTGGGGACACAGCCCCGGCCTCAGTCTCCAGGATGTAGTGTGGTGGTCACTTGCTGCTTGTTCTTTCTTCCAGCCAATAAAAGCCTATATGTCGCCTCACGTCTCCGAGAGTTATTGATGGTGCATCAACCTGGAATTAAATATAGCAGCAAAATTTGAAATAAAATGTACAGTAAGATGTCCTGAAACTTTAAATGCCTTTAGTGTTTACGCTATCAATGAGTCCTTGTCTAGTGAGTCCTTCTCAATCATGTGAAATGTCATTTTGTGAAGCTGAATTCATTTGATTTTTGAGCAAGGCCTTTGACAAAGTCCCACGTGGGAGGCTGACACAGACAGTTCAGTCATTTGACATTCAGATTGAGATAATAAATTGGATTCAACATTGGCTCAGAGGGAGAATCCAGAGAGTGCTGGTAGGTGGTTGTCTCTCTGACTGAAGGCCTGTATCTAATGGTGTGCCACAGGGATTGGTGCTGAGTCCATTGTTGTTTGTCTACTAATGATTTGGATGATAATTTGGGGATGACACCAAGATTCAGGGCTTAGTGGACCACAAGGAAGATCAACGATACTGCAGCAGGATCTGGATCAGCTGGAAAAATGTGCTGAAAATGGCAGATGGAATTTAATGCAGACAATTGTGAAGTGCTGCACTTTGGGAGGACAAACCAGGGGAGGATTTACACAGTGAATGGTGGGGCATGGATCATGGATTACAGGTCCATAATTGCTTTAAAAGTGGCTTCACAGTTTGATAGGGCTATAAAGGGAGATTTTGGCATATTGACTGTTATATTTTGTAACTCCATAACTTTAAATTAATTGCAAAGATAACAACAGAGCTAGGAATGTGATTCTAACTTTGTTTTTCACTTTAAGCGCATATCACGTGATGGAGTGATGACATATGGCATTTTTGTACTTTTACAGATAACCTACAATGCATTATGCAAACAACAAAGAATACTAACTCAAACAATATATGTACAATATTACTCAAGTATTACAGAAATATTAAATATACTACATTGATCTTTACAATAATGTAATATATACATTATGGTGGAGGAACTCAGCAGGCCAGGAAGCATCTATGGGAAAGAGTGAAAAGTCGACGTTTCAGACCGAGACCCTCCATCAGGACTGGAACAAAGGAGATGAGGTCAGATAAGAAGGTGGAGAAAGGGGAGGAAGAAGTACAAGGTAGTAGGTGATAGGTGATAAGGAGAGGGTAAGGGTGAAGTACAGAGCTGAGAAGTCAATTGGTGAAAGAGGTACAAGGCTGGAGAAGAGGGAATCTGATGGGAGAGGACAGAAGGCCAAGGAAGAAAGGGAAGGGGGAGGAGCTCCAGAGGGAGGTGATGGTCAGGTAAGGATATAAGGTGAGAGAGGGAAATGGGAACGGGGAATGGTGAAGGCGAGGGGGGAGGGGTGCAATTACAGGAAGTTCAAGAAATCGATGTTAATGCTATCAGGTGGGAAGCTACCCAGACGGAATATAAGGTGTTGCACCTCCAACCTGAGTGTGGCCTCATTGCGGCAGTAGAGGAGGCCATGGACTGACATGTTGGATGGGAGTGGGAAGTAGAAATGAAGTGGGTGGTCAGTGGGAGATCCGGCTTTTTCTGGTGAACGAAATGTAATGTAAGTCCTCATCAAAGCAGTCTGCCAATTTGCTTTGGGTCTCACCAATATACAGGAGGCCACACCAGGAGCACCAGATACAGTAAATGACCCCAACAGATTCACAGGTGAAGTGTTGCCTCACATGGACAGACTGTTTGGGGCCCTGAAACGTAGTGAGGGAGGAGGTGTAGGGGCAGGTGTGCCATTTGTTCTGCTTGCAAGGATAAGTGCCAAAATCTTAGGCACATATACAGCAATAGCTAGGCCCCGTAAGACTTTTGCACAGTACTGCTTTTGTCAATGTGGAGCAGAGAGCGAGTTTGTAGATCTAGTAGGAGCAAAAGATGTTGGGAATGGCGAGGTTGGAGCACCATGGGAGGGGTGAACTGGTGCAATACATAAAATCACTACAGTAGTGTCTTAGGAACCCTAGCTATATATATGCTCCTAAGACTTTTGCACAGTATTGTATGTGGGTTCAATTGCAACATTTAAGAGAAGTTTGGATAAGTACATGGATGGGAGGGGTATGGAGGGATATGTCCATGTGCACATTGATAGGAACCAGTCAGAATAATAGTTATGCCAAAGGGCATAAAAGGAAATGTCAATTAAAAACTGTTAATGCGATTTATGAAAAGGATGGCCTGCGTGAAATCCTTTTAATTGCATACTTCTGCTAAAATTGTACAGGGAATCGGCCATTTGGTGAGGGGATTTAAACTCATATATTAGGTAAGAAATTCATTTCCACTTCTAATTGCCCAAGAGAAATGAAACTTCATGGTATCATCAGTTGGTAAAATACAGGATTTTCACCAATGGGCCAAAGCAGGAATTGATTATATTTTCAAACGTTCCGTTGGGGTTTGCAGGTAATGGTGCTCCTTTAAGTTATTGCCAGGTCCTTCCCAATGGTGGAAGGTGTAGGCTTAGGTGGCACTGTTGAAGAAGGCTTGGCATGGAAATTGAGAATCATAGAACACTACAGCACAGAAGCAGGCCATTCAGCCCATCGACTCTATGTTGAACTATTATTCTGCCTAGTCCTATGGACCTGCAACTGGACCATACCCTCCCTATCTATGTACTTATTCAAACTTATATTAAACGTTGCGTAGCTCTTTGGGTCATTAAGGTAGGCAGATCTCCAAACCATGATGAGGTTGTGGTCCACTTGGAGGTTCCCTAAAACATATTTTAGCATAAAGTAGCATATTTCATAAATAATCCACAGTGTGGCCAGGATGCACTGGTGATGAAGCAATTGGATGTTTAGCTTGTGGTGCAAAAACATTCTGGAGGATAATTTCCTCCTGGATACATTTCAAACTTCAATGTTTCTGGAACTGTAGTTAGGAAAGTATAGAATATTCTTAGAAACATAGAAACCTACAGCACAATACAGCCTCTTCAGCCCACAAAGCTGTGCAAAACATGTCCTTACCTTAGAACTACCTAGGCTCTATTTTTCTAAGCTCCATGTATCCACCCAGGAGTCTCTTAAAAGACCTTATCGTTTCCACCTCCACTGCCGCCGCTGGCAGCCCATTCCATGCACTCACCACTCTCTGTGTAAAAAACTTACCCCTGACGTCTCCTCTGTACCTACTTCCAAGCACCTTAAAAATATGCCCTCTCGTGCTAGCCATTTCAGCCCTGGGAAAAAGCCTCTGAATATTCACACAATCAATGCCTCTCATTATCTCATACACCTCTGTCAGGTCACCTCTCATCCTCCGTCACTCCAAGGAGAAAAGGCCGAGTTCACTCAACCTATTCTCATAAGTCATGCTCCCCAATCCTGGCAACATCCATGCAAATCTCTTCTGCACCCTTTCTATGGTTTCCACGTCCTTCCTGCAGTGAGGTGACCAGAAATGAGCACAGTACTCCAAGTGGGGTCTGACCAGGGTCCTATATAGCTGCAACATTACCTCTCGGCTCCTGAATTCAATTCCACGATTGATGAAG
The DNA here is from genome assembly GCF_030144855.1 of Hypanus sabinus. Taxonomy (NCBI): domain Eukaryota; kingdom Metazoa; phylum Chordata; class Chondrichthyes; order Myliobatiformes; family Dasyatidae; genus Hypanus; species Hypanus sabinus. The sequence continues at coordinate 37,327,911 of NC_082716.1, read as the reverse complement.
ACCAGTGCACCATATGCCTCCTTAACCACAGATTCAACCTGAGCAGCTGCTTTGAACATCCTATGGACTCGGACCCCAAGATCCCTCTGATCCTCCACACTGCCAAGAGTCTTACCATTAATACTATATTCTGCCATCATATTTGACCTAACAAAGTGAACCACCTCACACTTATCTGGGTTGAACTCCATCTGCCACTTCTCAGCCCAGTTTTGCAACCTACCAATGTCCCACTGTAAATTCTGACAGCCCTCCACACTCTCCACAACACCCCCAACCTTTGTGTCATCAGCAAATTTACTAACTTATCCTTCCTCTTCCTCATCCAAGTCATTTATAAAAATCACAAAGAGTAGGGGTCCCAGAACAGATCTCTGAGGCACACCACTGGTCACCGGCCTCCATTCAGAATATGACCCACCTACAACCACTCTTTGCCTTCTGTGGACAAGCCAGTTCTGCATCCACAAAGCAATGTCCCTTTGGATCCCACGCCTCCTTATTTTCTCAATAAGCCTTGCATGGGGTACTTTATCAAATGCCTTGCTAAAATCCATATACATTACATCTACAGCTCCACCTTCATCAATGTGTTTAGTCACATCCTCAAAAAATTCAATCAGGCTCATAAGGCACGAACTGCCTTTGACAAAGCCATGTTGACTATTCCTAATTATATTATGCCGATCCAAATATTCCAAATATCCTGCCTCTCAGGATCTTCTCCATCAACTTACCAACCACTGAAGTAAGAATCACTGGTCTATAATTTCCTGGGCTATCCCTACTCCCTTTCTTGAATAAGGGAACAACATCGGCAACCCTCAATCCTCTGGAACCTCTCCCGTCCTCATTGGTGATGCAAAGATCATTGCCAGAGGCTCAGCAATCTCCTCCCTCGCTTCCCACAGTAGCTTGGGGTACATCATGTCCGGTCCTGGTGACTTATCCAACTTGATACTTTCCAAAAGCTCCAGCACATCCTCTTTCTTAATATCTACATACTCAAGCTTTTTAGTCTGCTGCAAGTCATCCCTACAATCGCTAAGATCCTTTTCCGTAGTGAATACTGAAGCAAAGTATTCATTAAGTACCTCTGCAATCTCCTCTGGTTCCATACACACTTCTCCACTGTCACACTTGATTGGTCCTATTCTCTCACGTCTTATCCTCTTGCTCTTCACATACTTGTAGAATGTCTTGGAGTTTTCCTTAATCCTCTCCACCAAGCCCTTCTCATGGCCCCTTCTGGCTCTCCTAATTTCATTATTATGCTCCTTCCTGTTCATCTTATAAACTTCTAGATCTCTATCATTGCCTAGTTTTTTTTTAACCTTTCGGAAGCTCTTCTTTTCTTCTTGACTAGATTTACAACAGCATTTGTACACCATGGTTCCTGTACCCAAACATCCTTTCCCTGTCTCATTGGAAAGTACCTACTCAGAACCCCACGCAAATATCCCCTGAACATTTGCCACATTTCTTCTGTACGTTTCCCTGAGAACATCTGTTTCCAGTTTATGCTTCCAAGTTCCTGCCTGATACCCTCATATTTCCCCTTATTCCAATTAAATGGTTCCCTAACTTGTCTGTTCCTATCCCTCTCCAAAGTTATGGTAAAGGAGATAGAATTGTGATCACTATCTCCAAAATGCTCTACCACTGAGAGACCTGACACCTGACCAGGTTTACTTTCCAATACCAGATCAAGTACAGCCTCTCCTAGGCTTATCTACATATTGTGTCAAGAAACCTTCCTGAACACACCTAACAAACTCTACCCCTTCTAAACCCCTCACTCTAGGGAAATGCCAAACTGTATTTGGGAAATTAAAATCTCCCACCACAAAAACCCTGTTATTATTACACTTTTGCAGAATCTGTCTCCCTATCTGCTCCTCAATCTCCCTGTTACTATTGGGTGGTCTATAAAAAATACACCCAGTAGAGTTATTGACCCCTTCCTATTCCTAACTTCCACCCACAGAGACTCCGTAGACAACCCCTCCATGACTTCCTCCTTTTATGCAGCCCTGACACTATCTCTGATCAATAGTGCCACACCCCCACCTCTTTTGCCTCCTTCACTGTCCTTTCTGAAACATCTAAAGCCTGGCACTTGAAGTACCATTCCTGCCCCTGCACCATCCAAATCTCTATAATGGTCTCAATATCATAGCTCCAAGTGCTGATCCACGCTCTAAGCTCATCTGCTTGTGACACTTTGTAGATCATGATGAACTTAGGTACTTCAGGGAAGTGTCACAATAAGGAAGAGGATGAAATTAACCAAATCAGTCAAGTAGAGAAAAATTTATGGATGATATTAATCATAATATTCTTCATCTGAATGGATATGAAATGCTCTGTTATATGTTGAGATTTCTTTGTAAAAGGTCAAAGCATGTAAAATTAAGTTTTCTGTAAAGTTTACATTAACCAAACGATTAACGTGTTTTTGGGAGCAAGTTTATGAAGGCACCCTGTCGACATTAATGATTCTGGAAGTAAACTCCAAGTATTCATTAATGATTTCCAGGGTTTAGGCTTAAACAAGCTTCTGAGTTCTGAACTGTTGGATTGTCCAACTTGTAATGATGTTTTTAAAGATACTGCTCCTTCCAGTTCCTGCTGCCATTGTATTTTGACTAATATTTCACAATGTGATTAAAGGCTAGGATTTAGTACTCCCAGTGCAGAGCCTCATGTGTTGGAAATTTGAGGACAGAGGTAATGTGCACGATTCACCATCTGCAGAATTTTAAATCCACTTAGATTAATGTCTGAATTCTAAACATGCCAACCTTGACATGAAGCTTCTTGCCAGCGGTACTAAACTGTAAAAGAGATGATAAAAGGGTAAATTCTTAGAAGCTCTGCACATTGCATTTTGCCTAGTTGGCAATGGCCCTAAAACAAGAAATTTCACTTCATATCTCACCTCAGGCACTTATCTTAGCTTCTACAGGCCATTTAGGTCTCTGATATTAGGTACAACAAACACGAGAACATTTCTAGATGCTGGAAATCCAAAGCAACACACACAAAATGTTGGAGGAACTCAGCAGGCCATCTACTGCAGGCTATGCAGCATCTACTGTACAGCATAATTAGTCAGTGTTTTGGGTCGAGACCCTTCATCAGGACTGGTGAAGTCCTGATTCCAGTCCTGATGAAGGATCTCGGCCCAAAATGTTGACTGTTCACTCTTGTCCATAGATGCAATCTGGCCTGCTGAGTTCTTCCCAGCATTTTGTGTGTGTTGTGCTGATATTAGGTGCACTGCAGAATTATGAAACTTTATGTAGCTACAATATTCTCACAACTACTTCACTGAGACCAGGTAAAGCTTGGATTAAATCATTTTGATTGCTAAAATAACACCAGTGTTTTACTGAGAAGTTTGAAGTTTGAAATTTAACTTCAAGCTTGTTGAATTGAAAACTAGTTTCAAAGCTTTTTGAATGTTCCAAGCTTCCTTCCTGCAGTCAACTTAAAAAGGATTTCTAATTTCTAATCCTAGGATGTCTAGGATTGATGCCTAACATTTGTGTATTTCTAAACTGTACTTCTCAGGTCACTTGACTTCAATTCATACTTCCATTGCAAAATCAGTTTGTAGGCAGCATTGACTTGTAGCTATTGGACAACCTTACCACAACCCCGTATGTTGTGGGAAAGGGAATCCCACAAATTACCCACGCTGTGTTACATAACATGAAGAAATAAAAGCAATTCACAAGTCTGCCCTATTGTTGAATGCAAATACATTTTTTGGATACATCTGCTCTTGAGAAATACCATTGAAACTGAATACATAGATCATATTAATCCTTCTGTGTCCTTCTGGCAGATACTTCTGATTCTATCAGCTTTTGGAGATCCCTATGGAAGATACTCCCAAATTAATTGAAGTGGGCCAAGGTGTGGACATCTTCAGGGTGTGCAGTCTTGGATTACGATTACCATGCAAATTTCACTCAAGTTTTTTTCTGCTTGCTTTAAGTTGAAGACACACAAGATATACCAAAGTAATACTCCCAGTGTAATGTCCTCTATTCCTCATGACTGGAAAACTATCTTGTCATATGAAGGCCCAAAGTCTTAGCAGCAGTAAATAGGAAGCGACAGAATAGTTGGCTATTAGAGACATGGACAAATGGGTCCAGGGCATCTCCAACTGCACTCTGATGCTCAGTAGGTCATAGGAGTTGGCTTACTGTTGCAGCAGTAAATAAGGAATTCAGATTAATACCAACCAGAAATACATTAGAGATGAGCCTTGGCCGTAAGACACTCACGATGGATTGGCAATGACTATCTGGTGAGTGAAGAAGTGACCATCACAGGTTCTGCTGGATCAGGGTTGGTTGTAGATAATAAATAAAATATTGCACTTTGGTGACCTTGAGCTTCTTCTCACAGGAATACATAAAAAAGGATATTATGTGTACTACTGTTCAGATAAGGCATCATGTGCACAGTGGGGGATGGTTGAAGGAATAATCTGCTGTATGTATGAGAAATATTTAAAACTTTTGTTTAGAGATAGTGCATAGTAACAGGTCCTTCCCGTCCAATAAGCCTGCACTACTCAGTGACACCCACATGGCCAATTAACCTACTAACTTGTCCATCTTAGGAATGTGGGAGGAAACCCATGTGTTCAAGGGGAGAATATACAGACTCCTTCAGACAGCAGCAGATTGAACCCAGGTCACTGCCACTGTATTGGCATTGCACTATGGCTACAAAATAACTTCTTTGTTCATAGCATATCAGACTGTGTTCAGATTAATCTCTAAAACCTGCCGTAACATGTTCCTTGTCCTGCTGTGGCCATGTTCCTGGCATTTTCATTTGGATGCTTTCTGATTTGTGTTAGAGTAATCCGCAGAATTTGGCTGGTTTGGTTTAAGCCAATTGTTTCCAAATTAATTTTAAATCATTAACGCCAGGAATTCTGCAGATGCTGGAGATACAAAACAACATGTACAAATTGCTGGAGGAACTCAACAGGTCAGAAATGAAGAAACAGTTGACAGGAGAGGCCGGAATAAAAAGGTGAGGAACGAGGACAAGCTAGAAGGTGATAGGTGAAGCCAGGTGGATAGGAAAGGTGAAGCGTTGGAGAAGAGGGAATCTGACAGGAGAGGAGAGTGGACCATAGGAGAAGGGAAGGAGGAGGGGACTCAATGGGTAAGCAATAGGCAGGTGAGAAGAGGTAAAAGGTCAGGCTGGGGAATAGAGGAAGGGGGAATATTTTTCACAGGAGGGAGATATCAATATTCATACCATCAGGCTGGAGGCTACCTGGGCAGTTGATCCTCTAACTCATTGTGGCACAGAAAGAGCCCATGAACTGACATGTCAGAATGGGAATTGGAGTAGAAATTAAAATGTTTGGAACTGGGAAGTTCCACTTTATGTGGATGGAATGGGAGTGCTCAAAGAAGCAGCTCCCCCAATTTATGATGGGTTTCACCAGTGTAGAGGAGGCTGCATTGGGAGCACTAGATGCAATAGATGACCCCAGTAGATAGCAGATAAAGTGTTGCTTCACCTGGAAGGACTGTTTGTGGTCCCAGATACAGGTGAGGGAGGAGATGAATGGCCAGGTGAAGCTCTTTGGCTGCTTGTAGGGATAAGTGTCAGGAGGGAGACTAGTGGGGAGGGATGAATGACATTTTAAGTCAATCAGTTTAAACAGAGCACAAGGGACATTTATGAACTTGATGTGAATTCTGTCACACTGCTTCTGATAGAATCCTGTTTTGTGATTGGTCTTTTGATTGAAACTTCCACTGAAAAGGAGTGTGAAAACATCACCCACTTCCATTTTGAGTGGGTATGAGAAACATTGATATTTGAAAGGGATAGATAAGATAGAAGTAGGAAAGTTGTTTACATTGGTAGGTGAGACTAGAACAAGAGGACATTGCTGCAAGGTTCAGGGGAGAAGCTTTAGGATGGAGATGAGAAGAAACAGTTTTTCCCAGAGAGTGGTGAATCTGCGGAATTCTCTGCCCAGGGAAGCAGTTGAAGCTTCTTCACTAAATATATTTAAGAAACATTTAGATAGGTTTTTACATTGTAGGGGAATTAAAGCTTATGGGAAAAGGCAGGTAGATGGAGCTGAGTTTACGGACAGATCAGCCATGATCTTATTGAATGGCGGGGCAGGCTCGAAGGGCTGGTTGGCCTACTCCTTCTCCTATTTCTTATGTTCTTATTGATGTGTGTTGTTCAAGGTAATACATTTGATATGCCTACAAACCTTTAGCAGGCTCAGTATGTCCACACACTTGTTAAAAAGTATGTATGAAGTCACTATAGAGTCTGACAAAGTAACTACTTCTGAGCCCCTTTTCTTGGCAAGAAGAGAGATTCTGAGACTGACTCAGGAATCATCCAGGAATTACTTCCAAAACAGGTGAACTTTCTACATTAAACTAATAGGCTCTGTGAAAATAGCAGGACTGCTGTGAGGACTTAATCAGGGATCGATATTGTGAATAGCTATTGACAACCAGACCTTACTCTGTTGTGCAGTGGTCACAAAAGTCAGACATCGCTATTTTTGGGTTCTTGTACAAGTGGTGATAACTCACTTTTATAAACCGATATCTTTCTATTAACCATGGACAACAACAGTCTGGAATGAGAGAACTGTTCTCAAAATCCAGTAAGTGGTCATTTCAGGTCACATTCCAACCTTTCACCGACAATTTCCATTAGGTCACATAGTACCTTTTTTTGCTGTAGATTTTTCTTTTTGTGGAGGACTCTTTGCAAACTACTGGAACTGCATGTATAAGACTATAAGAGGCATAAACTGGAAAGTCAGCTCTTTTTTCCCAGGGCAGTGATGGCTGCTTGCAGAAGAACTCTGTTTAAGGTGACTGGGGGAAAGATTAAGGGAGATATCCAATATAGTTATTTTACATAGGGTAGTAGGTGCCCGAAACAGACTGCCAGGAGTAGTGGTAGAGACTGATATAATAAGGATATTTGATAGACTCTGAGGCAGGTTGATGGATGTATGGTGGGTTATGCGCTGTGTAGGAGGGAAGGGTTAGATTCATTGTGGAGTAGGGTTATGTAGCTCGGTACAGCATTGTGGGTCAAAGGGCCTGTGCTGTTTTATATTATATACTGAAACTATACAGAAAATTATTATGCCATTTCTAGCTGGCTAGTTGGTTATACTCTTGCCTCTGGGATTGTAGGCTCAATAAATGCTTCAAAGACTTGATAGCAAAATCTTCAGGATAGTACTGAAGAAGAACACTATTGGAAGTGTTGTTTATGGGTGAGGTAGTAAAGGGAAGAACTCTTTCCCCATGTATAGCAAGTTAGAGATTGCAAATGAGAATACCTCAATATTAACAGAAAAAGATATGTCATACCTTTAGAATTGCTCAATAAGCTAGCAACAGACTAACCCGTCCATACTGCGATTACAATCTGTTTGTTTCATTTAAAATGTTTACGATAGGATGGGGAATTAAACTGGCTTCATAAAACATTTTATTCCACTTCTTTTGCAGTTAGAAACAAAGAAAAACACAATGAATTAGACTGTTGTAATTGCTCTGGGCCTCTGCTATTAGCAACTTCTACTATCATCATTTAAAATTAACACTGAAGGATTTTAACAGCAATAAAGCATTTGTTCAATAGCAGTTAATTATTCATTTTTTAATAAAGGAAGACAATAATTTATTGGTTTACATTGTTGGAACCTAACACTGAGAATTTAAGACTAGTTTGAAGCAAATTTAGAGCCAACTACAGTACTTGTGATTAAACTTCTTGCAGTTATTTATTTAAATGTTTTCTTCGAGCATGGGAAGGAAGTATCACCACCATTTAATGTCAATCCCTAAGTAACATTGAGAAGTTGTTTACAATCAATCTTCTGGAAGCACCCACTCCTTGAAATTCTTGTACTCTCACAATGCATCTTAGTAAGGAGTTCCAGGATTTAATCCATTGAAATGAAAGAAAGGTGACATGTTTCCAATTGTGATTGCACATTATGGTGGATTTCCATTCAAGTACTTTCTCCTTGAACGTATTGAACTATTTCAGGTCTATCAGAACTATACTGATCCAGGCAGACAGAGATTGTTTCTGATTCATGTGTTGTAGATCGTCTTGTTGAGTTAGCAGGGGAGTTGCTTGCCACCAAGAAGTCAATTTCTAACCTGTTCTTGGAGCCACCATGTACATATTGGAGTTCCTATAGCATTTTCAGTTAATGATCAATCAAAGACATTGGTCAGATGAGTTGGAGGCAGAATTTGGTAATGATCATGTTTTTGAACTTGTTCATAACGGTCATTCCATTGTGTTGACTTGGCTGAATTTATCTGTCACTTAATGCTCTCATGTTATTCAAGTCTTGCTGTGTACAACTGTGGCTGAAGAGTCACCAATCAATGGTGAATACCTAAAATATGAAGAGTTAACTTACTTTCCGGTCAAAGGTTATTTCTGCTGGGCTGGTCGCTGGTTGTCCTGTTCAAAAGATGTGGCAGCTCTCTCCCCTTGGCTGGCTTTCATGCCATGGCACTGACTCTAGTTTCAGGCACTCGAAGGGTGTATGAATAGTGTGTTCTGTCTCTTTTCGCTAAGGGCTCTCTTCAGTCTGGGTCATGACCAGGGCTGAAGAAGCACTGGGGAAGTGTGCTGCAGATAGGAGGGCCTGTGTGTACATGTAGATAGATGCCTGAGTTGTTGGATATTTAATGTTATAGTAATGTAACTTGGGGAGACTTAACAAAGTATCTGTTTGAGTTAGAGGTGTTACTGAACATTTAATGTCATAGTTTTGTGATTTGGGCTTAGATAAGTACTTGTTTGACTTAAATGTTTTGTAAATAAATTTTATACTCAACCAAGCATTTAAGGTGGTTGGTTATGTGACACTGGTCTGAAGAAGAGCTGCACTGATGTCTTGGTCCTACAATAAATGTGAATAAATTGAGAACTTAACGCTACCTTTTTATGTGAAGCACGTGTACTTGAAATCTCCTGTCGTTATGGACTAGCAGAAGCCCTAACTTTGAATATATACTGTGAACAAAGATGTGGCAGAGGGAGTGTGCGAATCTGCTGAGAGTGGTGGGCAAGGGGAAAGAACTGTTGACATGACTTATTGAGAGGAAGGGAGAAATGAGGAATGGAATTCACCCTTGCTGCTCTTGAGAAGTCATTGCCACTCTTCCTCTGATGGATCCTGGTCCTGACAATCTCCACCATTCCCCTCCAGTCCTAGGTGATGTGGTGCTTCAGCATCCTTGCTGATACTAATCACAAGGACGGTTTCCATCCATGTCCTGGCCAGAAGCTCCTGTGAGGTTATTGGGACTTGTTTCCCCAAAGCCCCAGTGTTACTTTTCTCATGCGTATTACAGAGGATTCTGGTTAACTGGGATACATCAGGACCAGTACATTTGGGCCTAATTAGCTGAAGTTTCATGGAAATAGTTAAAAAGGTATTAAAAAGACAAAGTGCCATTTAATTGAGTAGAAAATTATGTATTTAAATGAAATACAAAATAAATTAGAACACTATCAATATTACTACAATACTGTGTATCACTTACTAATAGTTATCAATGGAGAAATTCATCCAGTTGTACAGTGACATGTTCTTTTGATTGATTGTAAATGAACGAAATCAGCACTGACATCTAGTGTAGATAATGGACTGCCTTCAAACAATGCCAGTGATGATTGCATCCTCCGAATCTTCGCACTCCCTGTAACATTCAAGATGATTGCTGATGCCTTCAAATACTTAGTAGTTCTTAACTTGTTGAAGTAGTGAAATTATTTCATTTTCACTCTTGGCCATTTTTGGCACCTCCATGACTGCATGCTTGAAACTTCAGTGAGCAAAACAGTTCTGAATTGTCTTACTGCTTATTTCTTGCCAGCTATCCTGGACAAAAAATACAGATTTTGGAACTCAGGTCCATACAGCTAATGCTATTTGCTCTCAGTATAGTGTAGTGTCTAACATCCACACAGTGCGTGTGTCTGACACTAGTTAGAAACTGTTCGGAAACAGTCTGCTGCCTCAATTAAGTGGCATAATGTCATAAATAAATGGGAATCCAGCTATTTTTACTATTAGTTTCTGTTCCTTAAGAGTTGCCCCAAATAAGCGGCTCCCCCACTTAACCCATGGCCAAATAAGACCATAAGAAAATATAGCAGAATTAGGCCATTTGGCCCATCGAGTCTGCTCCACCATTCATCATGATCCAGTTCTCCTCTCAATCTCTTGCCTTCTCCTCGTATCTCTTCATGAATCAAGAATCAGTCAATACCACTCAAGAATCTATCAATCTCTGCCTTAAATATACAGAACGACTTGGCCTCACAGCTGCCTGTGGGAGAGAATTCCACAGATTCAACACCTCTGGCTAAAGAAATTCCTCCTCACCTCCATTCCAAAAGGATATTGTGAGGCTGTAAAGTCTGGTCTTACACACTCCCACCATAGGAAACATCCTCCTCACATCCACTCTATCAAAGCCTTTCATCATTCAATAGGTTTCAATGAGGTCACCCCTCATTCTTCTGAATTCTGGTGAATAAATGCCCAGAGCCATCAAATGCTCTTCATGTGACAAGCCATTTAATCCTGGTATCTTTTTCATGAACCCTTTCTAAGATAAAGGATTAAAATCTGCTCCAATTGAGGCCTCACAGGTGCTTTATAAAGTTTCAACATTACTTCCTTGTTTTTATATTCTAGTTCTCTTGAAATAAATGCTAACATTGCAATTGCCTTCCTTTCCACAGTCTCAATCTGCCAATTAACCTTTATGGAATCCTGCACCAGGACACACAAGTCTCTTTGTACTTCAGGTTTTTGTATTTTCTATTTAGAAAACAATCAATCCTTTCATTTCCTCTACTAAAGTGCATGACCATACACTTCTCAACAGTGTATTCCATCTGCCATTTCTTTGCCCATTCCCCTAATCTGTCTAAGTCCTTTTGTAGCCTCTCTACTTCCTCAAAATTAAATGGAATTCACTGTATTTCTCATGGAGCCAGAAGAATTTGATTTAAATGATGTAGTGTGTCATTAAGTTGTTTCCTGCATGGGCCCTGGATATTTTACTCTGAAAGAGCAGCCTTCTTTTTGAGTAAGACAATAAAGTGGAATCTACTGATGAATTTCAGTCTAACCCCATGGCTCATCCACCTACAGTCCCAGTGATCAGAGTTTAACCTTGACCTCCAGTGCTGGGCAGATTGCAGTTTTCCTCGAGGTGCTCCAAAGATGTGAGGGTTAGTAGCTTAATTACCCACCATAATTAGTCTTCAGGTGGGGGCTAAAATCTGGGAGAGGTATTGTTGGGAATGCGGGTAGAATAAAATAGGATTAGTGTAAATGGGTGTTTGACGTGTCTGTGGGAAAAAAGCCTGATTCCATGCTCTATGATGCCATAACACGGGGAAGACCAAGTATCTGCATAGTACCAAAGTACTGTTTTTTATTTAAATGTTTAACATTGCAATATATTTACACTAACTCTCTCTAGTACAGTGGTTCCCAGAGGGCAATATTGTTCCTCTCCCCACCTCCCACGGTGGTGGGAGTTTCTAAGGGGACAATAAAGATAAGGAGGGGGCGGGGGGGCACTTGGTAGCAAGGAGGGAAGCTGAGGGATTACAAGCTCAATTTCAGAAATTAATTATTTACTATAATCCACTGATCCTCAGTGCCTCATAATTGATTATGACGACCACACAATCTCCTCATCTCTTGCTAACCCATCATTCCCTTAGACCTTGTTTGAAATGGGTTATTAATGTGAAAAAGTGGTATGACACTTCTGTGTTTGGCATCTCATGAGAAAGCTGGACTGAAGGAATTGTGTTATTTCTGGACCTGCCCTCTGCATGATTGCTGTTCATTACTATAATACAATGGTAACTACTACAATTCCAATACTCTAATCATGCAGTGATGCAATTCCTGCGAACGGGATAAAGATCAGAAACTGGTCTTAACTGCATTTCTCTAGCCCATGGCCCAACTGAGATATCACTGCCTGACTTTATGCACCAGACTGTCAGGTTTTGCCTAAGCTATAATAACATCATAACTTTCCCTTTTATTGATCGCAGTGCTTGAGTTTGGACTTAAACAATAAGCGATTGACCATGGTCACTAATCCATCACAAGAGGAAGCAGACCAAATGAAAAGGAAGTGTAGACAGTGTGGAATATCCGAAATATGGATTTATATCAGCACCAAACAACCAGCAGCAACCAGTGTGTCTGTTGTGTGAAAAAGTTTTCTTTTCACACGAGACAATGAAACTGTCCAGGCTCCTTAAACATTTGAAGGGAATACACTCTGATAAAGCAAAAAAAAACTTGGCTTATTTCCATCAGTCACTTTGTTAAAACTTTCAGAAATGAAACGGTTCAAGACATGTTTGCCAGCATTTCACAGCAAAACAGTAATGCTTTGCATGCTTCGTACAACATTTCATGGCTCATTGCTAAACCTGGAAAACTCTATAAGACTGTTTCTGCCAGCAGTAAGGAAGGTTCTGGGTACAGTTTTGCATAAGTTGCCAGTCCGAGTATTTTAAGCAATTTCACTCAGTGACAGCTCTTTTCAAAGATGAATAGATGAAATGCCAGAGAATGTGGAAGACACATTCTGCGACATACTTAGGGTAACAGAACTTACTCTGCAGTTGAATAGGTCAACTTTGCTTAGCAATGAAACTTTGCTTCTTGGTTATGTTTGCTTCAAGAAAGATGAAAGCATGGTTCAAGGGTTGTTACTTGCAAGGGGACTAGAAAGAGATAAGCAGAGAGAGTCAACATTTTGGTTGTTGAACATTTTTTCAAAGAGAAGGATATTCTGCTCACCACATTCTTGCATGTGCAACAGATAGGGCACCGTCAACACCAGGATGCTATTGTGGGGTTGTTATTTTCTTGAAAAAAGCTGCACTTAACTTATTTACCATTCACTATAATTCACCGTGTCACAAAAAACTTAAGTGATCAACTGATTAAATCATTAAATATTGTTATCACAGCAGTAAATGAAATCAAGCCCCATGCTCTCAATTCTCAATTGTTTTGAGAGCTTTGTATTGAAAATGGTGAACAGTTTGAATGCTTGCTATTGCACACAAAAGTCTCCAAAGTAAGTTGTCTGAGATGCTTTTATATACTCTCTGAAATGAAGAAAATCCTTTGATTTCTTGAATGCTTTATTCAGTAATCAACTCAAGAACATTAGTCATGACCTTGCTTGTTCGTCAGAATTATTTGCAAAGTTTAATTAAATTAATCTTCAATTGCAAGGAAATGATGTGAATTTTATCAAAGTCAAATCAGTCGTCTCCATATTGTCCAAGTTAACCTTTTCAAGTGCACCATTGGTCGTTACGACCTTTTCTAATTCTGAGCCTCTCAGACTTAGAAGAGAAAAAAAGAATACCAGATAATGATCTTCAAATGCACTGTGAATTCAGCCTAAATACACCACTGTTCAACAGGGTGCTAAACTTCCTACTCAGCAGATCTCAGATAGTCAGGATGCACGACCACTTCCCTCCCCACCATCCACAACATGGCTGTGTGCTGAGCCCATTGCTGTATACTCTGCTCACACATGACTGCATGGCCAAGAACCCAAGAAATCACATTGTCAATTTTGCCGATGTCTCAACACTGGTGGGGCTCATCTCCAACAAAAATAAGAGAACCTACAGAGAGAAGGTGGAAGAACTTGAGGCCTGGTAGCCCTCTTCCTCAATGTCAATGAGACAAAGGAGATGGTTATTGATTTCAGGAGAACTTGTACCACTCACACCCCGCTTTACATTGGCAGTACAGAAGTGGAAACAGCGAGCAGTTTCAAACTCCTGGGGGTGTACATCTCAAAAACCTCTCATGTCCCAGAACACCTTCTACGCAATCAGGAAAGCTCACCAAACCTCAACTTTCTGAGGAGGCTGAAGAGAGCTGGACTATACTCATATCATTCTACAGATGTGCAGTAGAGAGCATCCTAACAAGCTGCACCACTGCATGGTATGGAAACTGCACTGTGGCGGATGGAAAGACCATACAACAGGTATTTGAAACTGCTCAATACATCACCGGCACAGGGCTACACACCATCATGGACATATATACAAAAAGATGCCAGAAAAGGGACAGTAGCATCATGAAGGATCCTTTCCAGCCTTCTTCTGATCTATTTGTCTCTCTCTTATCAGGGACCGAGGCTACATAGCATCCATGCCAGCACCACCAGACTCAAAAACAGTTACTTTCCCCAAGCAGTAAGGCTGATCAATACCTCCACCTACTAACCCACCCGTCCACATCCCCTACCACTACTACTTTATCATTTCCTGTTATTCACATTCAATCTATGTATATATGCTACCTTATATATTTATATTTATTGCATTTTATTATTATTATTACTATTGTGCTCTTTATCATATTGAGTCTTTTTCAGTGCTATATCAGAACAAGTAGTTAATTCTCCTTTATATTTGTGTACTGGAAGTAATATTAAACAATCTTGAATCTTGAATAATTTTTGCAAGTATTTGTTAGTGCTTTGAATTTGCCGTTCCTATTTTCCTTCACTGTGTATTGTAGATCACAGTTATTAATAATTTTTATGTAATGGCCAGAAAAGGAGAAAGGGACCACTGGGGATGTGATCTTGGAGCCAAGCAGACCATAACCTAAAAATGTTTGGGAACCACTACTCTAGTGTATTCTATTTTGTACTCCTCTCGCTTCCTTGCAATAGTTACACAGCCTAGAAACTGGACTATGCATCCGTGAAGATTTCAGTAACACATCTACACCCTGTGCCTGTGTGTCTGTACATTGCGTTGACCTGACATACTATATATGATGCCACACTGTGATGTAGACATGATGGAGACATTAATAACAGGGTTGTGGCTGGTCAAGAGAGGACAGATAGTACTACGAAGATTAATAGCCAACGTATGCACTAGCTGCAGAGCTTTGCGGGTCAGAGCCTTAGAGTGAAAGTCATCAATGACAAAATCTGCACAGGCCAGAAGGCCAGATTCAAGATTCATTAGTCCTTACTGGCTGGACAGTCATCATGTGCCACCAACAGTCTCACCAACATTTATCAATTGAATTGAAAGCACCTATTGACAGTGATGTGCATGAACCCACAGCAGAAGAACCTTGGACATGATCAAAGGCTATGTTCAACCTGTCACCCAGAAACAGTGGCAGTCTCATTGCAGATGGCAATGTTAACTCTTTCTCCGATTGTGATCTCTTATTTTGATTCCCTGTTTCCATGGACATTCAATGTGGCAGAAGTCTTAAAATAAATCAAAGAAAGGACTTTTTATATCATGCATAATCACATAGAGATGCATAACTTTTGAATTTCAGAATCATAGTCTGGTTTAACATCACTGGCATATGCCATGAAATTTGTTGTTATGTGACAGCAGTGCATTGCAAATACCTAATTCAAAAAACTATAAATTACAAAAATAAGCATATCTATAATTAAATAAGTCTTCAGGCTTCTGACCTCCTTCTGGATGGTAGCAATGAGAAGAGGACATGTGCTGGGTAACAGGTGTCCCTAATGATAGATGTTGCCTTTTTGAGATATTACCTCTTGAAGAGGTCCTCAGTGCTGGGGAAGTCAGTGCCCAGGATGGAACTGGCGGAGTTTACAACTTTCTGCAGCTTTTTCTGATCCTGTGTAATGAACCCTTCATATTAGATAGTGATACAACCAGTTAAAATGCTCTCCATGGTACATCTGTAGAAATCTCCGAGAATCTTTGGGGACATATCGAATCTCTTGAAACTCCTAACAAAATGTAGCTACTGCCATATTTTCTTTGTAATTGCATCAAAGTGTTGTGTGCAAGATAGATCTTCAGAGATGTTACCACCAGGATGCTCATCATTTTCACTGCTGATCTCTCAATGAGGACTGGCGTGTGTTCCCTTGACTTCCCCTTCCTGAAGTCCACAGTCAATTCTTTAGCCTTACTGATGTTGAGTGCAAGGCTGTTCTTGCAACACCACTCAACTGGCAGATCTATCTTGCTCCTGTATGCCTCCTCATCACCATTGTAAATTCTGCCAACAATTGTTCTGGTACCAGCAAATTTATAGATGGTGTTGGCACTGTAGCTAGTCACACAGTCAGGGGTGTAGAGAGTGTAGAGCTAAGGGCTAAGCATGGCCACTAAGATGTGTCAGTATTGATTGGCAGTAAGGAGGAGATGTTATTTCAGATCTGCACAGACAGTACTCTTCTGATCCAGTTGCAGAGGAAGGTACAGAGGCTGAGGTTTTGGAGCTTGTTGATTAGATCTGAGGGTGTGATTATAATTAACTAACAGCAACCTGATGCAAACTGACACAGGATTTAATTGAAATGAGCATGAATGTGAAAGTGCTAAACAAGACCTGGAAATTATTTGGTACCTGGGTATGACTTCAGCTGCTTAGATGCTGATAGAATATTAAATGATAATTTCAATATTTCAATGAGGTTCATATGACTAGTTGTCATGTTGTTTTGTACAATTTGCTATTTCAGCATTTGATTCAAAGTGTTATTTAAAAAGCTTAATTACTGGTTTGTCCAGTCAAGTTGTGAAGTTAACTTATAGAAGTACATGCACAATTAATTTGTATGTCCAGATAGATTCCAACCTGAAGGCATGAACATTGATTTTTCCTTCTGGTAATTTTCCCCCTCCCCCTTCCTTCTTCTTCTATTCCCCAGCCTGGCCGCTTACCTCTTTTCCTCACCTGCCTGGTCCCACCTTCTTTTTCTCTTTATCCTATGGTCTACTCTCCTCTCCTACCAGATTCCTTCTTCTCTAGGCCTGTACCTTTCCCACCCACCTGTCTTCATCTATCACCTTCTAGCTATCCTCTTCCTGCCCCCCCCCCCATAACTTTTTATTCTGGTGTCTCCCCCTTCCTTCCAGGGTCCTGGAGAGGGGTCTCAATCTGAAATGTTGACTGTTTATTCATTTCCACAGATGCTTCCTGACTTGCTGTGTTCATCCAGTATTTTACGTGTGTTGCTCTGGTTTTCCAGCAACTCCAGAATCTCTTGTGTTTATAAATTATGTTTATCTCTATATTCTCACCTTTTTTTCTGACTACTGTAGAGCTGATCCTGCTCCTGGTGAGCTACTTTTGGCTTTCTTCAAAATAATTTTGCTGCGGTTTAAAATAATTTAGTGGAGCAGTCAGGCATTAACAGGAGTTGTATAAAAGGAGGGCTTTGTGCAGGACCCCATAATCACAGCTAATGAAATGAAAACACTGCTGTCCTCTGTTATCTGCTAGTAGTGTATTGGTATCTGCAGCTGTGCAAAGGAGAGAACTTGGGTTATCCAAAAACTGAGCAAGTCTAGTGTTAGTACAGTGTGGGGAAAGAGAGAGGGAGAGGTGTGTTTGACCACTGGTTTTTGATTGTCTATGGAGTTGTAGTATTTACAACATTGTCATAAAATAGAACCACAATGTCTGCATTTGATCCTTCAAAGCTTTTAGAAATACTGATGTTTACATGTTTAGCAGATTTTATTTCTCTGCTAAAATAGATTGAGAATGTGTAATTTTTCTTGAATTGGAAACACTGATCACTGCAATGCAATTCAAGTAATGACCTCATGACATAAATTTATACCAAGCAGCTGCCGCAAATATCAGACAAGAGAGGGGAAGAAAACTGAAGAACTGTTTGCTCAGGTCTGGGAGGAATGTGGGGGAATGGTAGAGACTGCAAAGCTTTGTGTTATATTTATACAGAATCGGGAATTTCTATTGTATGCAGCAGTTTAGTTTACCTTGAATATAAGATCTCTCAGTCGCACTGGTACTGCATTCATGGAAAGTTGTTTGGTCAGTTATTGGAATTCATGCCTCATCAGAGTTTTGCTGGATTGTCTTCCAAGCTGGTTAAGAGTAGATGTATGTAGCATTCACCTTAGAAGGAGGTAAAGAGAAAGGGAAGAGTATTCCATTGTCAAGTTTAGCTGAGAAAATAAGATTTTTTTTCATTATTTACTGCTAGTCTCTCATCAGCACTTCTGCACAGCGGGTGATAATTCAGTTGTAGACATGAATAGACAAGAGGAGACACAGGTCCTCTCATAGCCTGATCAATGTCTGATGAAAAAATATATATTGATAA
The DNA here is from genome assembly GCF_030144855.1 of Hypanus sabinus. Taxonomy (NCBI): domain Eukaryota; kingdom Metazoa; phylum Chordata; class Chondrichthyes; order Myliobatiformes; family Dasyatidae; genus Hypanus; species Hypanus sabinus. The sequence continues at coordinate 37,309,657 of NC_082716.1, read as the reverse complement.
TTTACTGGTGTATCCTGGTTTGCTACTTAGTAAATTGTATGTTTTACAGTGTTATAAGACTTCTGAAATATGTTTGATTGTGTCTGTGTGTTTAAGAAAATGAATAATTTGAAGAAACTTTCATATTCAGCATAATTGTTAAAATCTTTCATTTCTGATCTAGTCTGAGTTTAATTGAGGCCACAGTTAATGCAGTAAATCAATGTTTGGGGTTTAATGTGACTCTTTAACATAGTTCTCTAATCTCCAAGTGGTTCACCCATTATCTTTATATGATCTATTTTAATGAACAGAATCATAAATAGATTGCTATGTTGCTGCTCCACTTTAGTGATAAACCACAAATTGTTAATTCTTCATTACCTTTTCAATTGTGCAGCCTGTAGCTAAGTCTTTTCCATATCCAATTCAGAACAGGATATACAAATGGAAATTCTGAACACAATCAGAATCGTTTATTATCACTCATATACATTGTGAAATTTGTTGTTTTGAGGCAGAAGTACAGTGCAATACATAAAAATCACTAATTTGCAATAAATAAGCAGTGCAAAAGATTAATAATGAAGTAGTGTTCACAGTTTCATGAACGGTTCAGAGATCTGATGTCAGAGAGGAAGAAGCTGTTCATTAAAGAAGCTGAGTGTGGGTCTTCAGACACCTGCCGCCCCATACTATTGTAACATTATGTTTTGGATATGAGTAGTCAGAGTAGTTCTGATCATGGTACAAAGTAACTTAGAGTTCAAAATAAGTTTTATTATCAAAGTACATATATGTCAGCATATACAACCCTGAGATTCATTTTCCTGCGAGTATCCTCAGCAAACTTATAGAATCGTAACTTTAACAGGGACAATGAAAGATCAACTAGAGTGGAGAAGACAAAGAACTGTGCAAATACAAATATAAATAAATAGTAATAAATAATGATAACATGAGATAAAAGACAGAGAGCCCTTAAAGTGAGACCGTTAGTTGAGGGAACATCTCAATGGATGGGCAAGTGAGTGTAGTTATCCCCTTTGTTCAAGAGCCTGATGGTTGAGGGGCAGTAACTGTTCTTGAACCTGTTGGTATGAGTGCTGAGGCTCTTGTACCTGCTGCCTGATGGCAGCAGTGAGAAAAGAACATGACCTGGTTGGTGGGGATCTCTGTTGCTGGAAGCTGTTTTCCTACGACAGCATTTGTGATGAAATCCCTCATGATTCAAGACTTCAGAACAGATAGAAGAAGAAGCCAAAGGAATAATGTACACTCGATGAAGTATTTTGGCCCAAAAGGTCGACTTTTTATCTCTTTCCAGCGATGCTGCCTGACCTGCTGAGCTCCACCAGCATGTTGTGTGTGTTACGACAGATTTTCAGAAACTCTTGTGTTCACAAAGATCTGGAAGTTCTTTCAATGTAGCTGCATCTCATTTAACTGGAAGTGGTCAACTGCCACGATCTCGTGAGCAGAATGAAATAATTTTCCAGAATGTTTCACTTACAATTTACAATCATCTCCTTTTTACATTTTAAGTTCTTGTCTGATGACTTTGTAATTGGTAATAGAAAAGTAAGCTCTGTCTAATGAACAAAACCTCTTACTCCCTAAAATCCACAAGCATAATCTAGGGTCTGAAATAATATTAAGGATAGTATCCTGTCAGGAAGAATAATAAACCCACTTTTGTCTTAGAATTTTTAATGAATGAATCTGCATCACTTTTGGGGATGATTAATATTACGGAGCGTCTCATACTATTGCAGAGTTATAGAGATGTAGAGCATAGAAACGGCCACTTTGGCTCACCTCATCCATACTAACCATGATCACTATTAATGCTAATTTCATTTGCCCACATTAGGCTCATATCTCTCTTCTCTTTTCCTGTCCAAGTACCTGTCAAAATGCTTTTTAAATGCTGTAATTGCATATGTCTCTACCGCTTCCTCAGGCAGCTCATTCCATACACCACTAGATGTTGTGTGAAAAACTTGCCCTTCAGATTTCCTTCAAATTTTCACTTCTCATTTGCAACTAATGCCCTCTAGACATACGCTCAGTGGCCACTTTATTAGGTACACCTGTACATCTGCTTGTTAATGCAAATATCTAATCAGCCAAACATGTGGCAGCAACTCAATGCATAAAAGCATGCAGACGTGGTCAAGAGGTTCAGTTGTTGTTTGGACCAAACATCAGAATGGAGAAGTAATATGATCTAAGTGACTTTGACTTTGATCATGGAATTATAGTTGGCACCAGATGGGGTGATTTGAGTATCTCAGAAACTGCTGATCTCCTAAGATTTTTGCGCACAAGACTGTAAGGTTGACAAAGAATGCTGCAGAAAACAAACAAAACAAAAAAAAAATCCAGTGAACGGCAGTTCTGTGGGCAAAATCGCCTTGTTAATGAAAGAGGTCAGATGAGATTGGCCAGACTAATTCAAGCTGACGGGAAGGTGAGAGCAACTTAACCACGCATTACAACAGTGGTGTGCAGAAGAGCATCTCTAAACCCATAACACATCAAACCTTGAAGTGGATGGGCTCTAACAGCAGAAGACCACAAACACAGAAATGCACTCAGTAGCCATAAACTCTTTGTTCTTCTGCCATCAGGTAAACGTTACAGGAGCATCAAAACTAAAACCACAAGGCTACTAAACAGCTTCCTCCCACAGGCAGTCAGACTGCTAAATAGCTGCTCTACCTGACTCTGCTTTGGACACTTTTAACTTGCACTGGACATCTATAACTTGTTTTTAACTGACATGTGGCTGTTGTGTTTTACTATTTATTGTTATGTTTATTATTTAGTGTTGCGTTTGTTATGTTATGATTGCACTGCTCCTGGGAAACGTTGTCTCATTCTGCCCTGCAGAGCTGATGTATGGTTGGAATGACAATAAAGTGTTTGAATCTTGAATCTTGAATCTAGCCACTTCATTAGGTATGTCCCGTGCCTAATAAAGTGGTCACTGAATATAGAATCCCCTACCCTGGGAAAAAGGCTGTAACCATCTGCTATATCTATGACCGTCATGATTCTACTAATGTCTATAGGTCACCCTTCAGCCTCCTATGTTCCAGTGAGAATATACCCAGTGTATTTGTATCACACAACATTGCTGTATATATTGTATAACTTATTTATAATTAGCATGTACACTGTGAGCTTCATGTCCACAAGGAATTTCATTGCACACTGATACATGGCAATAAACTGATCTGAATCCAAATGGGGTAAATATTCTGCTCCCTAAGAAGTGCTGGAAGTGTAGGAACTATGTTGCTTGTGTGGGAGATGCTAGGAGAATAGGAAAAGCAATTGCTGGTGAATGAGGTGTTTAAGAAGCCAGTGCTTCCTTGAAATTGTGAAAGTGGAGGGAAGGGTGTATTTGGCAGCAGGATTATTCTGGAGGAAGTGGAGAGGTGATCTATTGAATGCAGACGTGGGGAGGGTGGAAGAGATTATCACAACAGGTGCTATTGTAGGTCTGACTGGGAGCAGAATGATGAAAGTAGAAGTTGTCTTGATCGAGACATCAAGGTGACAAGGAGAACTCTAGCTTTTTATTGCATGTCCTCTTCTGGATTTACCTGACGGGACAGACAGATCTCGGCTTTAATCTCATTGATGGCAACATCTTTAACAATGCTTATAGTATCTTAGAATCATAAAACAGGGAATCATACATTTGGCCCAACTCATTCACTGCAACTAGTGGGCACCCTTCCCCTATTAATCCCAGCACCCAGCTCTCTATGCTCAAGCAATCCAATAGCTGATATAGAAATTTCCCAACTGCTGTTGGTTACTCTGCTTTAACCACTCTTTCAGGCAGTTTATTCCAGGTACTGAACTCTCTCTGGGTGAAAAGGGTCTCTGTCATATTTCTCATAGTTTTATTTATCTTAATCATGCACATTCTTCACCTCCTCTCCTCCACGGGGAATAAACCTAACTTCTTCAGTCTCGCCACATATGCCATTTCAGGCAACATTTTGTTGAATCTCCTATGCACCTTCTCTTATGCTGTCACTTTCTCCCTCTACCTAGGAGACCAGAACTGCATGCCGTTGTCTGACCATGGATCTGAAATGTTTGAACAAAATGTCTGTACTACAATAGCCCTGCCCTGACTAATCCCATATGCTACTGTTCCTTATACTATCCTAAACACAAAATCAACCTGTATTGCTGCCTTCAAAAATCTATGGATTATAGCAAGCTGAAACTACAGGAACTTGCTTTTATTGAATAAAACTTAATGCTTTCATTTGAATAGAACTTTTTCCATGTGGGTATTTAAACATCATCTAAAAGTCAGCACTTTCGACAGATCTGCTGTCTTTCAGTATGATCCTGAAATATCAGCTAAGATTTTAGAATAAAACATAAAATAGAATCGGGTTTGTTTTCACTTGATATAGGTCTTGAAATCTGTTGTTTTGCAGCAACAAATATATGCTTCCTTCTCAAAGGAGATAAAAATACAGTATTTAAATTTCCTCTGGTTTTGTAACTCTTTTGAGGTTGGCATGCCAGATTTGAATTAAGCTTCAGTGAGCTGGTATCAAGCAGGACCAGAGAGGATGGGTATAAGACAGGAACTGGATTTCAGTTTCATGATGATAAAGCAGACTGCTAGACAGAATGTACTACTTCCCACCAGGAGAGAAATAATATTTACCCGGGATGGAAATGTGTGCACCTATGCCACACAAGGTGTCTTATTTTAGATCACTTTGTAAAAACCTGGCTCATTTTCAATCTGGGTGCTGACAGCTGGATGATTGATCTGTGGAGTGTGCTGGCTGGCCCACCACTCTGATGGTGAAGAATTCGTGCAATTTATTAGACAGAATTTTGCACATTGTGCATGCTACAATCAAAATGCAAACCTCTGCTACGACGAGTTTGTCTGCTCTCATCTCTGGCTCAGAGCTGACATATCTGATAAGGGTATTGCAAACAATCTCGATGAGTACAAAAAAGCCTTGTTACCATTGTAGGAAGAAGAATTGAAAACATTTGCATCTATATAGTTTTGCATAATGTTCTCATGACATCTTAAAGTGCTTTACTGTCAGCGACGTTCTTTTGAGAGAAATGTAACTGTCACAAGCATAATGCAAAATTCTACAGAAAGCCGATGAGATGAAAGGCCAATTTTTTTGTATATAGTCAATAGAGGAAGGAATATTTGATAAAATTGCTTGAAATTACAGCTCAGAAACAGGACATTCAGCCCAACCAGGCCATGAAATCATTATGCACTATACCTTTCTTTATCTAAGCCTACTAGCCTTCCCCTCTTTTCCTTGCTCTATCACCTAATTCTTCTCCTGATTCACTGCACCATTCCCTGTTGTAGTAAGTTACACATCCTCTTTTCATTCTGGCTGAGTAAGTTTCTCCTAAATTATCTTTGCAAATTCTTTGTAACTCTCTTATATTACCAGTCTCTAACTTTGTTCTTCCCTACAAGTGGAAAACTCTCTCTATGTCAACTCTTTCAAACCCTATCCTAATTTTAACAAATTCTTAAGTTATTTCTCAGATTTGTCTTTTCAGGCTTGAACACCTTCTTCTGACATCCTTGTATTGCAGATTTCATCATTTTGTCAACACTTCAGCCTCTCAAATGCCTCAATATCTTTAATGCAAAACATTGCCAGAAGTGAGCATAACACTGAAAATATGGTCTAATTTCCCTACTTCTCATTTATATACCCTGAGAAATACCCCCCGAGCATTTCGTTAGCTGTCTATGGCCTTTTAACTTGATATGCCACATTGAGTCATTTGTGTACTCTAATTTCCAGATCCTTTTGCTCCTCGACTGCAATTAGATTTTTATTTTCCGGATGGATTCCTAGATAGACAATAAATGAAATGAGGTTTCATTGATTGGACATGTAAACTAGAGTTTAGAAGAGAATCTCATAGAAATTTATAAAATTCTAGCAGGAAGGATAATCCTACCTTGTAGGGAGTCTATTACCAGAGGACACACTTTAAGAATAAGGGTGAACCATTCAGGACAGAGATGAGAAGCAATATCTTCACCTAGAGAGTGGTGAGCCTACAGAATTCTCTTCATAGGGAGCAGTTGAAATCAATCATTAAACATATTTAAGAAATAATTTTTAAAGCTGAAGTGATCAAAGAATAAGTGGAGAAATCTAGTACGGGATGCCAAATATCATATTTTTAATGTATGGATCTATTTCTTTTAGTGTAATGACTCCGTTGAACACTAATTATTGACTGATAACTTAATGCATGTGCATTGATTTGTTGCTCTCTGCAAAGTGAATATACGCATTAACTTCTCCAAATGCCTGCCTTTAGTTGACATGTAGTTGTACAGACACAACAAATTGGCGATGAGTACAGACCTAAATGTCAGCGAGTATCACCCAACTGCACTGACAGTTGCAAGACGATAGAATTCGGAGGAAGGGAGAGGGCCAGTGAGAGGAAAGCGTGAACTGGTATAGAGGAGGCAGTCATGGATGCTAGAAAAGGACGTATGAGTAACAGTGCACAGTACACTCTAAGAACTGTACAACTAGCAAAGTTAAAGTAAAAATAATGTGATGATGGCCTTAGTCGGGAAAGTTGACTAATTTGATAGTGCTAATGAGGACTGGAAATCGTATATTGAGAAGTGTATTGCAATGCTAACTATGTGGATTAGGTAAAGAAAGTCTTCACACTTCTCAGCGTAATGGGTGCTAGAACGTACAGTTTCTTACACAATTTAGTAACTCCTGAAGAGCCAGCAGGCAAGATGTTTGACGAAATTGTTGCAATTTTGCAAAATCACTTGCGCCCTAAACTGCTAGTAATAGCCAAGAGATTATATCTCACAAAAGGATAAAACCATTTCTGAATCCGTTTGAAGAACTGCGCAAACTTTTTTGATACTGTGACTTTAGATACGGACTTTCTGATACATTAAGGGACAGGCTTGCATGTAGCATGCATATTTATTGCACTCAAAAGAGGCTACTGTCAGAAAGAAACCTAACCTTAGATGGGCATTGACCATTGCAATATTGTTAGATATTGCAGCAAAGGATGCAGCAGAACCACAGAAAAAGCGGTTAGAATGTGAAATGCACAAAATGTCCCTGAATGATGCAAAAAGCCAAAGATGTTATCAATGTGGCAAATCCTCCCATGATGCAAATGACTGTTGGCTCAAAGAAAATGTTTGCAGAAAGTGTCACAGACAAGGTCACCTAGAGAGAGTGTGCAAGTCAGCTAAAAAGCACAACCAGAGAAAAAAAACAGAGTTAAGATTGTCAAAGACAAAATTAAACAAATGCATAAAGTGACTGAATGTGAAACTGAATCAGACAACACAGTCTGACAAGGGTGAGCTGTCATGCTTAGAGCTGTATAGCATTTCTGAACCAGATTGCAAAATTATATGGATCTGCTGTAAAACTGCAAATGGAGCTGGATACAGGATCAGTTTTGTCTGTAATTTCAGAGGCTGGCTGCAATAGGCTATTTTCTAAACTATCATTAGAAAAGACTTTGGTGATGCTAACAACCTATACAGGCAAAAAAGTGTCTCCTAAAGGCAAACTGAAAGAAAATGTGATGTATGGAGGCAACACAGCAGTTAGAACTTCATGTGTTGAAAAGTGGAAGGCCAGCACTTTTCAAACACAAATGGTTGAGAAAAATCCAACTAGACTGGCACACCATCAAAACTCTCAATGTGTCATCAACAGGCAACGGCAGCCTAAATGGTAGCACTAACCAGAGACTGGCAAAGCTACTTATTGCTATTGAGAAGATGTTTGAGAAGGATATTGGTAAACTCAAAGAATGAAGGCCAGAATTGAACTGGGTGAAGCAGCAACAGCAAGATCCATAAATCGCACCCTGTGCCTTATGCATTACGTACTAAAGTAGATGTAAAACTTCAGAGCTTGAAGCTTACAATCCGATTGTGCAACAAAATCAATCAATGGATAGCCATTTTCCAGGACCCAGCTCTCTTCTTCATCCCCCCAAAATGAACTCTTCCACTAAGCCAGCCAGAGCAGGTGTCACCACAAACTGGCACCATTTTAAGATAGTCCACCCATCAATTGGATCCCCTAATGCTTCAGTTTTGTAAGAAGGTCAGGAAGCAAGTAATGCTCGTAGGAGTCTGGAAAAGGACAGTGGCATTGCCGATTGTTGGGAAGGATCAGATGTTGCCAAGTAGCTACAGGCCTATTGCCCTCACCTCTTCACTATGTAAAATAATGGAGGAAATGTTAGGAAAAAGCCCTGATTTTTGTTTTGCAGAAGAGAGAGAGTTGCTTAGCCACTACCAATGTGGGTCTTGTAAAGGGAGATCTACATATGACGCCCCTGTGCTGGGAAATGATATTCAGAAAGCTTTTGCAGCAAAAGGATCAGTAGTTGCAGTGTGTCTGGACATTGCAAAAGCTTATGAGATGTTATGGATGAAGGGGCTTTTGATTAAACTAAGTAAGGTTGGTATTGGTGGTGGGCTTTACAACTGGCTGTTGGATATTTTGTTTGGCCAGTCATTTAGAGGGAGGGTGGTTGAAGAAGTGTGATCAGAATTTTCGGTGGATCATGGAACACCCCCAGGGAGGTGTTATTAATCTAATATTGTTTAATCTGATAATTATTGATATTTTTAATGACGTTGGGTTTGGGTTTGGTTTGGCTTTATATGCTGATGATGGGACTCTGTGGAAAAGGGGTCGCAATACTGCCTATGTGGTAAGGTCTATGCAAACAGTGTTATCAGCAATGGAAGAGTAGTCTTTGGACTGTGGCTTTAGATTTTCTGTTTCTAAGTCAAAATATTCGGTCGTATTCAGAAACATAGGTTGGATAATATTCACCTTACTCTGTCTGGGTGTTTGCTATCTAGGATTCCCATGTTTAAATATTTGGGGTTATGGCTGGAAGTGAGACTGACTTGGAGAACACATATAAAGTTTTTGGAGGATAAATTCAAGCAGTTCATTAACTTTATGCACTGCATGGCTGGATATGACAGGGGAGCTTCTAGATGTGTGCTGATAACAATTTATCCTGCTTTGTCTGGATTGTTGGGAACATACTAGCAGAGTCCGTAAATGTTTTGGGTGGATAATTAGAGAATATGCATGCGAGAATGGTCCTGGGGACTTGCAGATTAGCCCAACTGTGGCTTGGCCAGGAGATAAACTTTAGAAATTTCTAGATGTGGAATTTGTTATTACTGGGGGATAGACAGGGTCTTGTGGGTGGTGAGAGGGTCTCTACAGCAGCAGTACCGGGGTGATTAATAAGTTCATGGCCTAAGGTAGAAGGAGTCAATTTTAGAAAACATGGCACATTTATTTTTCCTACATTTACATACTTAGTCCAGTGGTCATGGAGCATACAGATCCCTTCTTTGTAGAAGTCGGCGTCTTGGACGTCCAGAAAGTGTCCACAGCAGGGGTGATTGATAAGTTCATGGCCTAAGGTAGAAGGAGTTGAAGAGAAGCTTCAAACTTTCTGCATTTTGACTCAGAGAGTTGAACTGCACGTGCATGTAACAAGAGCTATATAACTCATCTCCTTCTACCTTAGGCCACAAACTTATCAATCACCCCTGCTGTGGACCACCTGGAGGTTCAAGACACTCTCGTTACATGCACATGCAGTTCAGCTCTTTGAGTGATAATGCAAAAAGTTTGAAGTTAATAAACTCATCTCCTTCTATTTTTGGCCACAAACTTATCAATCACTCCTGCTGCGGACCACTTCTACAAAGAAGGGATCCGTATGCTCTACAACCACTGGACTAAGTGTGTACATGTAGGAGGGGATTATGTTGAAAAATAAATGTGCTAGGTTTTCTAAAATTGACTCCTTCTACCTTATGCACAAACTTATCAATCACCCCTCTTATTTTTCCTCTTTGCCTATCTTTACAGATGGTTCTAAAGACCCAGTTACTAATTGGGTGGGCTCTGGGATATAGGTTCCTTGGTTTAATGTTTGGGTGGGGAAAAGGCTGGCAAGTGGGTTGTCTATACAGCAGAACTTATGGCCATTAGTTTGCAATGCGTTGAATAAGTTAAGTCAAATAGAGCCGTTATCTGCTCAGTTTCTGGTTTGGTACTGCAGAGATTGGAATCAAACCATTCAAGATCTGATCAGTTGATGGGAGTGTATTACAATTTATATGTTCTGGAGAGTGTGGGAATAGTTGTACAGTTTTGTTGTTTACCTGCACATGTAGGTGTGTTGGGTTATGAAAGGGCAGATGTTATCGCAAAACAGACACTTACTAAGTTAGAGGTAGATATTATAGTCAATATAGGAAGGTATGAAGCCAAATCTTGTAAAAGGTTGGCTGGGGATACAAAATGGCAGAATGTATGGGATAGGAGTGGGGCAGGGAGGTGGTATTACAACTTGGTTCCATCAGTTCAGGGCAGCTGCCTTTTGGGAAAGAATAGGAGGGAAGATGTTTGGTTGGCGAAATCAAGTTTTGGACATCAATTTTTTTTTGATGTTTTGAGGTTTGGCCTACCTGGGGGAAGCAACAGTGGCCACGCCACTGGAACAAAGTTTGGCCCTGTGACTCAGAAGGTAGAGAAAGGAAGAAGGCAGTAGTAATAGGGGACTCTATAGTTAGGGGGTCAGACAAGCGATTCTGTGGATGCAGTAAAGAAACACAGATGGTAGTGTGCCTCCCAGGTGCTGGGGTCTGGAATGTTTCTGATCATGTCCACGATATTATGAAGTGGGAAGGTGAACAGCCAGAGATCGTGGTACATATTGGTGCCAACGACATGGGTAGGAAAAGGGAGGAAGTCCTGAAAACAGACTACAGGGAGTTAGGAAGGAAGTTGAGAAGCAGGACCTCGAAGGTAGTAATCTTGGAATTAATGTCTGTGTCACGTGGCAGTGAGTATAGGAATAGAGGGAGGTGGAGGATAAATGCGTGGCTGAGGGATTGGAGCAGGGGGCAGGGATTCAGATTTCTGGATCATTAGGACCTCTTTTGGGCAGGCGTGACCTGTACAAAAGGACAGGTTGCACTTGAATCTGAGGGGACCAATATCCTGGCAGGGAGGTTTGCAAAGGCTATTGGGGACAGTTAAAACTAGAATTGCTGGGGGGTGGGAACTGATCTGAAGAGACTAAGGAAGGGGTAGTTAGCTCATGTATAGAGAACACTTGGAACCAGCACAAGAGGGAGGATAGGCAGGTGATAGAGAAGGGATGTGCTCAGACCAATGGGTTGGGATGTGTCTATGTTAATGCAAGAAGCATCATGAACAAAGCAGATGAGCTGAGAGTGTGGATCAGGAGTTGGAACTATGATGTTGTGGCCATTACAGAGACTTGGATGGCTCAAGGGCAGGAATGGTTACTTAGAATGCCAGGCTTTAGAAGTTTCACAAAGGACAGAGAGGGAGGCAAAAGAGGTGGGGGCGTGGCACTGCTGATCTGAGATAGTGTCACGGCTGCAGAAAAGGAGGAAGTCATGGAGGGAGTCTACGGAGTCTCCATGGGTGGAAGTTAGAAACAGGAAAGGGCCAATAATTCTACTGGGTGTTTTTTAAAGACCACCCAATAGTAACAGGAATATTGAGGAGCAGATAGGGAGACAGATTCTGGAAAGTTGTAATTAATAACAGGGTTGTTGTGCTGGGAGAATTTCCCAAACATTGACTGGCATCTCCCTAGAGTAAGGGGTTTAGATGGGGTGGAGTTTGTTAGATGTGTTCAGGAAGATTTCCTGACACAATATGTAGATAAGCCTAAAAGAGGAGAGGCTGTACTTGATCTGGTATCGGGAAATGAACCTGGTCAGGTGTCAGGTCTCTCAGTGGGAGAGCATTTTGGAGATAGTGATCAGAATTCTAACTCCTTTAGCATAGAATTGGAGGGAGATAGGAACAGAAAAGTTAGGAAAGCGTTTAATTTGAGTAAGGGGAATTATGAAGCTATCAGGCAGAAACTTGGAAGCATAAATTAGGAATAGATATACTCAGGGAAATGTACGGCAGAAATGTGGCAAATGTTGAGGGGATATTTGTGTGACGTTCTGCATAGGTATGTTCCAATGAGACAGGGAAAGGATGGTAGGGTACAGGAACCATGGTGTACAAAGGTTGTTGAAAATCTAGACAAGAAGAAAAGAAAAGCTTATGAAAGGTTCAAAAAACTAGTTATTGATAGAGATCTAGAAGATTATAAGGCTAGCAGGAAGGAGCTTAAGAAAAAAATTAGGAGAGCCAGAAGGGGCCATGAGAAGGCCTTGGCGGACAGGATTAAAGAAAACCCCAAGGCATTCTACCAGTATGTGAAGGGCAAGAGAATAAGACATGAGAGAATAGGACCAATCAATTGTGACAGTGGAGAAGTGTGTATGGAACTGGAGAAGAAAGCTGAGGAAATTAATAAATACTTTGCTTCAGTATTCACTATGGAAAAGGACCTTGGGGATTGTAGGGATGACTTACAGTGGATTGAAAAGCTTGGGCATATAGACATTTAAAAAAAGGATGTGCTGGAGCTTTTGGAAAGCATCAAGCTGGATAAGTCACCAGGACCGGACATGGTTTACCCCAGGCTACTGTGGGAGGCGAGGGAGGAGATTGCTGAGCCTCTGGCAATGATCTTTGCATCATCAATGAGGATAGGAGAGGTTCTGGAGGATTGGAGGGTTACAGACGTTGTTCCCTTATTCAAGAAAGGGGGTAGAGATAGCCCAGCAAATTATAGACCAGTCAGTCTTACTTCAGTGGTTGGTAAGTTGATGGAAAAGATCCTGAGAGGCAGGATTTATGAACTTTCGGAGAGGCATAATTTGATTAGGAATAGTCAAATTGGCTTTTTCAAAGGCAGGTTGTGCCTCATGAGACTGGTTGAATTTTTTGAGGATGTGATTAAACACGTTGCAGAAGGTAGAGTTGTAGATGTCGTGCATATGGATTTTAGCAAGGCATTTGTTAAGGTATCCCATGCAAGGCTTATTGAGGAAGTAAGGAGGCATGGGATTCAAGGGGACCTTGCTTTGTGGATCCAGAATTGGCTTGCCCACGGAAGGCAAAGAGTGGTTGTAGATGGGTGACCCAGTAGTGTGCCTCAGGGATCTGTTCTGGGACCCCTTCTCTTCATGATTTTTATAAATGACCTGGATGAGGAAATGGAGGGATGGGTTAGTAAATTTGCTGATGACACAAAGGTTGGGGGTGTTGTGGATATTCTGGAGGGTTGTCTATGCTGTGAATTGTGTGCACCCGATAAACATAATGCCAGCACTGCCAGACAGGGATAATGAGAATTACTTGGCTACTGGGGGGAGGAGGAAGGGAATGAAGAAATGACTTGTGGCAGACCTACTCTGTCACACATTCTGTTCAGTTTTAAAATTAATGTTATCATAATGCATACAATATTATTGTCACTAATACCCTGATCTTTCATTGCCTTTATTTTAATGCACACTTTTTCATTCAACAGCCTTAACAGCAAATTCTGTTGCATACATGGATAGAAAAATCCTTCCTATTGATTAATTTCATCCTAGTTGAAGTCTTAAGTGCAATTCCTTAATTTATTTAAATTCTTCTCTTTCTCTCTGACAATGTGGTCTGGTGATTATACTTATTGGTGTAATTGATGCTTGATCATCACAGTCCACGAGTTTTCTTTCTGTTCCAATATTGATTATTTCACCGTTTCTTTAGAATTAACTTATTGCTAATTAGCAAAGTTAATCTAATCTATATTAATCTGTATGTCTGAAAGGCTTGTCATATAAGAAGTGTTTAATGGCTCTGGGCCTCTACTCACTGGAATTCAGAAGAATGAGGGGTGACCTCTTTGAAACCTATCGAATATTGAAATACAGAGTGGATGTGAAGCCTCAGAATAGACGGACGTCCATTTAGAATGGAGATGAGGAGGAGTTTCTTTAATCAGAAAGTGGTGAATCTGTGAAATTCATTGTCACAGGCAACTGTGGAAGCCATGTCATTGGGTATGCTTAAGGCAAAGTTTGATTGGGGCTGACAAGGAAAATGGATCAGCCATGATGAAATGGTAGAACAGACTCAAAGGGCCAAATGGCTTAATTCTGCTTCTGTATCTTATGGTATGTCAATCGATTTGTCCATCCATCCATCCACTTATTACAGAGAGGGTGCCTTTACCAATGTAAAGCATGTTGTATTAAGATGCCGGGATTTGGCTGAAATAGAGACCCTGGGAACATAGTATAATATAGTTACACAAGTTACTGGTTCTCATGTACTTCCAAAACTATTCTAATTGAAGAAATCTCTGGCTTTTTGGTACAGTTGATAAAGGATTGAAAGAGATTCTTTGGAAGCTGGTAGGATAAGGGAAGGGAGATTGGGTTAGCAAGAAGGGGTTGGTGTGTGGCAGGTCAAAGAAACAGCTGAATCATTGAAGTCACCTTGGAATTAGAGTTCACACCTGCTTCTTCCGACCTTACAGCTTTGAGTTAAATATCAACATCTTGTAAAGCAGGCTTGCCTCCTGTTCTTGCATGATTGAATTTAGCAGAGGCAAATAAACCAGGATTAGGGCCACCATTTACATATTTTGCAAACCTAATTTAGGAAACTACCAAGGATACATAAAATGTTATCCACACCAGAATCAGACTGCATGGCCTGAGGATGTTGGTCCTTGGAATATTTTGTTTATTTCTCACCTATTAAAGTAAGCAAAAGTTCAATTTCTAATCCTGAGTCACTTTGAGTTGATTAAGGTCGCTAGACAACTATATCATCAACAAGCTGATGAGAAGTAAGTGATGAAAACCAGTTGCTCACATTAAATTCCACTCATCTCTCTGGTAACCTAATAACATTGATATACGCAAGTACATTAGGAACCAGAGTAATGTGAAATGGGAGGTTTTAAAAATCTTTGAAGAGAGAGAGAGAGAGAGAGAGAGTGTGTGTGTGTGTGTGTGTGTGTGTGTGTGTGTGTGTGTGTGTGTGTGTTCGCGCACGTGCACAGAGGCGCTGGGGGTTGTGGGGTTGGGTGGTGGAATCCAACATTACAAGGATGCAATGTTGAGGTTTTTAAAGGCACTGGTGAGGCCTAACTTGGAGTAGTGTGAGCAGATTTGGGCCCCTAATCTGGACACTGGAGTGAGTTTAAAGGAGGCTTAAAGGGATTGAAAGACTTATCATATGAAGAGCGTTTGATGGCTCTGGGCCTCTGCTCCCTAGAACTCAGAAGAATGAGGAAAAGCCTTGATAAAGTGGTTGTGGAGAGGATGGGGGAAGTTGAAGATCAGAGGACACAGCCCAAGAGTAGAGGGACATCTATTTAGAATGGGAAATAAGAAGAAATTTATTATCCAGAGTGGTGAATCTGTGGAATTCATTACCACAGGCAGCTATGGAGGCCAACTCATTAGGTGTACTAATGACTTAATACTAAATCATTAGGTACAGTAATGGCAGAGGTTGATAGATACTTGATTAATCAGGGTGTGAATGGGTAAGGAGAGAAGGCAGGAGACTGGGGTTGAGAGGGTAAAGGATCAGCCATGATGAAATGGCCTAATTCTGCTCCTATGTCTTATGGTCTTAAAATAATTGAATTGAATTTACTTTTTTACTTACATCCTTCATATATATGAGGAATAAAAATCTTTATGTTACGTCTCTTTCTAAATGTGTAATGTACAATCACAGTAATTTATAATAATTTAAAATAAATAGAACAGTGTAATATAGAGTACACTCAAATCGGCATGAATTCATCAGTCTATATTAAATAGTATGTACGACAAGACAGTCAATATAACATAGAAGTACAATTGTATCAGCATGAATTAATCAGTCTGATGGCCTGGTGGAAGAAGCTGTCCTGAAGCTTGTTGGTCCTGGCTTTAATGCTGTGGTACAGTTTCCCGGATGGCAGCAGCTGGAACAGTTTGTGGTTGGGGGTGACTTGGGTCCCCAATGATCCTTCAGGCCCTTTTTACACACCTGTCTTTGTAAATGTTCTGAATATTGGGAAATCACATCTACTGATGTGATGGCTGTCTGCACTACTCTCTGCAGAGTCCTGTGAATAAGGGAAGTACAGTTCCAATACCAGGCAGTGATGTAGCCAGACAGGATGCTCTCAATTGTGCCCCTGTAGAAAGTTCTTAGGATTCTGGGGTCCATACCAAACTTCTTCAATCATTTGAGGTGAAAAAGGTGCTGTTGTGCTTTTTTCAGGACATACAGTATCCGGTATGTACAGACGACGTGAGATTCTCGGTGATGCTTATTCCGAGGAACTTGAAGCTGTTTACCCTCTCAACCCCGGATCCATTGATGTCAATAGGGGTTAGCCTGTCTCCATTATCTCCTGTAATCCACAGCCATCTCCTTTGTTTATGCAACATTGATGGAGAGGGTGTTTCATGTTGCTCAATATCTTTAACACACTTTCAGGCTGTCTTAACATAGTGAAATGTCATGACTGTAATCAATGTCACCGGAGAGACACTGAAGCTGGTGATATAGAAGTTTTTGCTCATCACAACTAGCAGGCATTCTTCTGAAGACACTTGTGGTGGGGTCTCACAAACTCTAAAAGTACATCACAATTTTTCTACTCGTAAGACTAAAGGTAACAGTAGGTGATACAATACTATTTCAATAGTTATAATGAGATCATTTACTTCAATATTTTGGTTGACAAAGCTTTCTTTGAATTCCATTTCTACAGTAGAAGCCAGCTCCAGGTGTTCAAATACCCCTGCTGGGACAAGCTAATTGACACAGATATTATAAAAAAAAGCTTCTGAAGACAGAAATCCAGATGCCCAAGGTTAGTGTCTGTGTGAGCTGAGTACACAGTAGATCAGCTGTTGATTGCAACTATATGTGTGACCACGTTAGACATGCTAAATCACTGATGCACCATCAATAACTCTCAGAGATGGGAGGTGAACAATAGGCTTTTATTAGCAGCAAAAGGGACCATGACATCTTGGAGAATGAGGGAGGAGCAATGCCTCCAATCGCCTTTATACAGGGGTCTGTGGGAGGAGCCACAGGAGCAGTCAGCAGAGGGGCGTGTCCAGACAGGTATACATAGTTTACCACAGTCACAACATCCGTCTGGTCTGCCAGCCTGAGCTCAAGTCACAATGGTGCAAATAACTTAGCCTTGTCACCTTCTTTAATGCTGGTAACCCCATTGTTCGTGTGGTGAACTACAAATACCTGTCTGGACACGCCCCCTGTTGACTGCTCCTGTGGCTCCTCCCACAGACCCCGGCATAAAGACAATTGAGGCCTGAGCCCGGCCCTCTGTCTCCAGGATGTAGTATGGTGGTCAACTACTGCTTGTTCTTTCTTCCAGTCAATAAAAGCCGATATCTCGCGTTCTCGTCTCAGAGAGAGTTATTGATAGTGCATCAATTTTATTGACTGGAAGTTTTAAAACATAGAAAGTGTTTTACATCCGGAAAGATTGGATTTGGACTCCCAAGCCCCTGAAGCAGCGCTTGCCTTTGAACTCTGGCTTGCATGCTTCCAATCATACTTGGAGGAGGTTAGTGCAACTGAACCCGCTGTTATGCACCGAATTCACCTCTCGAGGATCACCCCGAAAGTTTACTCACTTATCAGAGGCCTGCCGACCTACGAAGGGGCACTGGATGCCCTCAAAAGACAGTACCTGCAGCCAGTGAACACTGTCTACACAAGACATCGCTTAGCTACGCGACGACAGCGGCCTGCAGAATCGAGCAGCCGAGTTTCTCCGAGCCCTACAGACACTCATGCGGACTTGCGACTGCAAAACTCTCACAGCGGAATAGCATGTGGAGCTGCTAGTACAAGACGCTTTTGTTACAAGAATCAGGTCAGTGTACGTACGCCAGCAGCTGTTGGAAAATGCCGATCTTACCTTACGCTCGGCGATCGAGATGGCCGACATGCTGGAGGCTGTTCTGCACAACGCTGACGCTGTCCAGCCGCGCGATCCCCCACCGGTTTCGTGGACACCTCAGACCCCGCCGCCGCCGGTTCCTGCGAGCGAATTTGCCAACACAACTGCCAGTTGCGATTCCACGAACTCCCCGAACCCGACCACAGCTGCTGCCAGTCACAAGCCAGCGAAGTGTTACTTCTGTGGACTCGGAAAGCGCCCCCGAGAAAGCTGCCCGGCCTGAGAAGCAACCTGCTCCAGCTGTGGGAAGAAGGGCCATTTCGCCAAGGTCTGTAAGTCTAAACAACGAGCGGGGTCGGGCAGCCCTGCGTGTGAGGCATGGGGGCCGCCATCTTGCCTGCCCGCCTCGTGCGAGGGATGGGGGCTGCCATCCTGCATGCACGGATGGGGGCGGCCATCTTTGTCGGTGCCAACATGCCCCGCCCCCTACCCACCAGTGCTTACTGGGCACCAAGACGGCAGTTCAACTCTGGCCACCGTAACCCTCGACCAAAGCGTCCCACACCAGATTGCAAGGTCAATGATGGACATCCTGGTGGAGGGGCACAGGACTAGCTGCCTGTTTGACATGGGCAGCACTGAGAGTTTTATTGACCAAGACACGGTGCAATGCTGCGGACTCATGACACAGCCGGTAAGCCAGAGGGTCACCTTGGCTTCTGGGTCGTATTCCACAGACATCCGGGTGGGTTGTGTAGCAACTTTGGTGGTGCAGAGCACAGAATATCGGAACTTTGCGCTACTGGTCATGCCTCAACTGTGTGCCCCTGTGCTACTGGGGCTCAACTTCCAGAGCCACCTTGAAAGTGTGACTATGGCATATGGCAGGCCCCTCCCACCACTCACTGTCAGGAATCCTCAGTTTTGTGGGACTTCGCCATATACCCCACTACTGACCACACACACACACACTGACCCACACATCCCACCCAGCACCATGCCGACAGCTGCGCTACTGACACCACTTGCAGCCTCTCCACCCTCAAGATCCCTCCCCCACCGCTGTTCGCCAACCTGACCCCCGACTGTAAACTTGTGGCAACTAAAAGCAGGAGGTACAGCGCGAGGGACAGGGCCTTCATTCAGTCAGAGGTGCAGCGGCTGCTCAGGGAGGGGATCATTGAGCCAAGCACAAGCCCTTGGAGGGCCCAGGTGGTTGTTGTTCGGACTGGGCAGAAAAATAGGATGGTCGTGGACTATAGTCAAACCATCAATAGGTTCACGCAGCTTGACGCGTACCCCCTACCCCGCATCGTGGATATGGTCAACCAGATAGCTCAGTACAAGGTGTACTCGACAATAGACCTGAAATCTGCTTACCCTCAGCTCCCCATTCGCCCAGAGGACTGCCCCTACACCGCCTTCGAGGCGGGCGGCAGGCTCTATCACTTTCTGCGCGTCCCCTTCGGTGTCACAAATGGTGTCTCTGTCTTCCAGAAGGAAATGGACCGGATGTTGGACCAGTGCCAACTGAAGGCCACATTTCCCTATCTGGATAATATCACCATCTGTGGTCACGACTGGGCGGATCACAACGCCAACCTCCAACGATTTTTCCAAGTGGCCAAAGCCCTGAACCTTACTTATAATAGGGACAAGTGTGTGTTTGGAACCACCCGACTCGCTATCCTTGGGTATGTCGTGAAAAACGGGGTCATTGGCCCTGATCCTGACCGTATGCGCCCCCTGTTAGAACTCCCTCTTCCCACCACCCTCAAAGCCCTCAGACGGTGCCTGGGCTTCTTTTCCTATTACGCCCAATGGGTCCCCCATTACGCAGACAAGGCCCGCCCCCTGGTCAAGTCTACCACTTTTCCCCTCTCTGCCGAGGCCCGCGCGGCCTTCAGCTGCATTAAAGGGGACATTGCCAAAGCAGCAATGCATGCAGTGGACGAGAACATTCCCTTCCAAGTAGGGAGTGACGCCTCCGACTTCGCGCTGGCTGCTACCCTCAACCAGGCAGGCAGGCCAGTAGCATTCTTTTCTCGTACCCTTCAAGGCTCTGAAATTCGGCACTCCGCGGTGGAGAAAGAAGTCCAGGCCATAGTGGAAGCTATTAGGCACTGGAGGCACTATCTTGCCAGCAAAAGGTTCACCTTGCTGACCGACCGCCTGGAAGGCCCCCCTGATGCCCTATCCTGGGGAGCGTGTGCCAGCGCACAGCTCGAGCAGCTATATGCCCTCCATGCACATCTTTGCCACCCGGGGCATTGCTACTAGTCGGACCACGAGTTATAATCCCCAGGGAAATGGACAGGTGGAGAGGGAGAATGCCACAGTGTGGAAGGCCACACTTTTAGCCCTTAAGTCAAAAGGGTTGCCGGTCTCTCGATGGCAGGAGGTCCTCCCCGAGGCACTCCACTCTATCCGCTCCCTGTTATGCATGTCCACCAATGCCACCCCTCACGAGCGCCTATTCTCTTTTCCCAGGAAGTCTGCCGCTGGGACCACCCTACCGGCTTGGCTGACGTCCCCAGGGCCAGTGCTGCTACGGAAACATGTGAGGAGCAATAAATACTCCCCGCTGGTCGAGAGGGTTCACCTTCTACATGCGAACCCCCAGTATGCCTACGTGGTCTTACCTGATGGGCGGGAGGACACGGTCTCCGTCCGCGACCTGGCGCCCGCAGGAGCAGCAGACCACTACCCCGAACACGCCACAGTAACTATGAACCCTGTACCTGAGGTGACACCGCGCACACTGAGCCCTACACAGACTCCTCACGACACTCCTATACCAGGCGTCTCGTATGCGCATATACCAGGTGCCTCGCATATGCATGAGGGATCACTGACGCCTGTGGGCTGACACCTCCAGTTAGGCTGGAACCAGCACAACCACCGTCTCCGGTGCAATCACAGCCGGTGCTACGTAGATCACAGCGACAGCCTCGACCACCTGATAGACTTAACCTGTAAATATACTTGTAAGAAACTTCGCCCCATGGGGACTCTTTTTTAAAACGGGGGGGGGGGGTGGTGAATGTGGTGAACTACATATACCTGTCTGGACACGCCCCCCTGCTGACTGCTCCTGTGGCTCCTCCCACGGACCCCGGTATAAAGGTGATTGAGACCTGAGCCCGGCCCTCTGTCTCCAGGATGTAGTATGGTGGTCAACTACAGCTTGTTCTTTCTTCCAGTCAATAAAAACCGATATCTCGCCTTCTCGTCTCAGAGAGGGTTATTGATGGGGCATCAGTCCAAACATTTGAGTGTTGCATATGCAAGCTTCTCATGGTCACCACTTTGCAAACCATATCTCTTAGTCTATGGGGCAGCCTGTGCTTTTAACTTCAATTTGCTGCTTGCAATTTACAATAAGAACTGAAAATTGGTTCCTGTTTGAATTAATAGCTGCTATATTCACATGACTCCTGATTACTCCCTAACAGCTCAGAAAAGATGACGATGTTTCATAATGGCTTGATTTGAATGACAGTTAGGAAGTGATTCACAGAAGTCAAACTATCCTGATAGAGTTGGACTTTGAATGCCCTGCCACATGAAAACTCACTAAAACTCCTATTCAAATGACCTAATCCTGCTCCTATATCTTATGGCTGTATCAGCTAAAACTCCCTTTGACACATGAGCAATTTCACGAGACACTAAAATGTCTGCAGAGTCCTGTGGCCGGGTTGAGTGCTTTCTCAGTTTAAGTGATGTAGTGGTGCAGGACTGCATCCACCAAGTGTGTATTCACCACTGCGGAGAATGCAGTGAGAGGCTAACAATGAAATGTTGCCCCAGATTTTGAAGTGTTGATCTGTCACCTAGTCTGTAGCATGCTCCAGCTTGGAGATGCTTAGAGGGGTGTGCTAGGTTTCAAGATTTCATTTACCTACAAGAATCTGTTCTGGTCAATGTGAGTGACAGGTGAATGACACATGCTACCCTTTGCAAAACATTGGGCACCTCTACCCCACATCACCCCCTCAACAATACCTGTCATGGTTCATGAATAAGAACATAACAAAAACAGGACTAGACCACTTGGCCTCTCGAGCCTGCTTGACCATTCAATGTGATCATAACAAGTCAGCTCTAGGCCTTATCTCCCTCTTCAATTCTGGTCCCCTACAAATACTCAATTTCCTGACCTTTCAGAAAAAATATCATTTTTTTTCTTCTTTTAATAGCCCCAATGATATATTATTTCTCACCAACCTCAGTCTTAAATGATGCCATGCTCCTCCAATCTTGTATACACATCTGCTCACCGAAGATTCTCCCACTAATGGAAGTATCTTGACATCTTTCTAGGAGCCTCTCTCCCCACCCATCTAGCTTCCCTCTCACCTGGCTTCACTTATCACTTTTCAGCTTGTACTCTTTCCACTCTCCCTGTCACAGGGAGAGCACTTGGTGAGTTTTAAACCAATGACTGTACCAATGAATATGAAAAAGGCCAAAGCCATAGAACAGCAAATCCACCATAAAAACAGAGAGAAAAAATTGGAGATACTCAGCAGGTCAGATTGTGTCTGTGGGAAGGAGACAGAGATGATGTTTCAACAGGTGATGTTGAAATCCCTTTGTCAGATCGAGGAAGGAGAGAAAAGAAGCTTGTTAAGGCGATGGGGAGGGTATCTCTGGGTAAAACCAAGGTGACCATGGAGAGAAGTGAATGGGAGCAATTAGAGGATGAGAACTTAAAACAAAACAAACAAATGCAGGAGATGTGAATAGCGGACTGGGCACGCCTGGGCAAATCTTCCACTCCTAAAGGATATAAAGTAAAGGAAAAAGCAATAAACATGAGAATCTCTTCTCCCTTTCCAATCCTGTTGAAGGGTCTCGGCCCGAAACGTCGACTGTTTACTCTTTTCCATAGGTGCTGCCTGGCCTGATTAATTCCTTCAGCATTTTGCGGGTGTTACTCTGGATCTCCAGCACCTGCAGATTTTCTTGTGTTTGAAATTCTGCAGATGCTGGAAACACAAGGTAACACACACCAGACACTGGAGGAACTCAGCAGGCCAGGCTGCATCCATGGAAATGAATAAACTGTCAACGTTTCAAACCAAGACGCTTCTTCAGGATTCAAGAAATAAACAAGCTGAGTCAATATCACAGATGCAAAACTGACACAGACGATTCATGAAGTTCGGAAGGCTGTAATATGCCCAGGTGTAAGATGAGGTACCAGTCCTCAAGCTTGAGTTGGGCTGATTGTAACATTGCAGTAGACGACAGAGAGGAGTGGTGGGCTAGATCACTCAGGGTTGTACCTGTGGATTGAATGTAGGTGTCCTGCAAAGTATTCACCCAATTTGTTTCATCGCTCAAGTGTAGAGGAAGCCATATTATGCACGAGAAAAACTTAGAAACCTGAAGTGCAACTTCCTCTGCCAGACACCAGTGTATGCAAATTCCTGTTGGAGTTGTTGCTCTGAATTTGAACTTTATGTAGATTTCGATTTTGGCCACTAGATGGAACTGTTGGTTTAGGAGTGAAATAAAACGTGCTGGAGCTGCCCAGCAGTTCAGACAGCACGGATGACGGGAGAAATAGAGTTAATGCTTCAGGTTGATTACCATGCACATTTCTTGTTCCCACACAATTGCTCTTAGTTTTACTGGAAATAACACATTACAGCTATACTCCATTTTCTGTCAATAAGGCAGAGGTGAGGTTGATGTGTCAGACGGGCACTGGACAAACATACCCAAGAACTGCCTGATCCAGCTGCCCAGTAAGTGGGGACGTCACCCAGACTACTGTAATGCCCCGGTTCACATCTTTACTGTTATGCTGTGGCATTTCATTCAGCAGGTCTGTAAGAGCAGTCTGTTCTGCTTTCAGCCTGCCTGAGTTATTGTTGAAGATAAGAATGATGTGGGATGTGTGCCCTCCAATTAGCGGGAGGTTTTCTTGGTGAGGGACAATAAGGTTGGTCTTGGGCTTGTGTTCAGCAGGAGATGGAGAGAGGAGACACTGGGGAGAACCAGTCATAGCATACGATCAGGTGGGAGATGGATTGTGAGTGACGTTCGGAGGTGGTGTGTGCTTTCACGTTGACCCAGCGTGTGAGTGACAGAGAAGTTCCAGATGAGCTCCAGCTTGTGCACATTTGACTGTTTAATTAGAATGGGCCCTTTTCTTTTTGTTATTCTTTACTAACCCTTCAGTTAAGATTCATAAATATAATTCCTTTAATCATATGCAGTGTACTGTCTGTTATTTCGTGGCACTAATTTGTAACAGGATAGCAAATGACAGCATCAACACAAACCGGGGTTTGGATGGGGTGATCTGTCTGTCTCCCAGGTCTGGCGGGACTTGAGAGAATCTTCCCTAGACTTACACAGCCAAGGAAACCAGAGCGTTTCATTTCCATTGAAATAGTTACAGCATCTGTTAACCATAAGCTGGAACAATTTGATTCATACTGCGAAAAATGCTTTAACTACATAATGCCTCATAGGCCTGCTTTTATTCTCACAAATCAATGAATCTGTTGTAAAAAAAAGATCACTCCCTACTTGTACATAGTTCTTTCCTTTTGCTTGTTTATTTCTTTCCACTCTTTTCTATAAGTGTATACCTCAGATAAATACTTCGTGGAAATTTGTGATATATATGATTATATGATATATATGTACAATGTCTGAAATACATCTTATGGAAATGTTTGTTTGATGATGAACTTCAATAAAAAAATAAATTACAAAAAAAAATAGTTTCTTTCACATTAAGTGCAATTTGCACACAAATAGAGGCACTAAGCTATGAGATGTATTCCATCTGTATTACCAGAGGTGGAAAATATTATCTCAGGAAGGGATAATACATTGAATAATAAATAAGGTAATAAGTAAGACTGAAATACAGGAGACTGTTCCTCAGCCTTTCATATCCTTTGTGTTTGTTTGATCCTCAGACTAACTCAAGTCTATTTACCCCGGTACTACATACTGTTCCCAGAACCCCCCACCCCCACCCGCTTTAGCTGTGAACTGCCAGCATCCTACTCCCAGAGCAAGTCAAAGGGGGTAAAATAAGGCAAGATTGTTACCACCAAGCCAGTTTCTTCTGCAGCATTAGCAACCACAGTTACTCAATCAGTTCAGTAACTCCTAGAGTTTAGCAATATCTGCTCATTAATTTTGCAAAAGTATTTGGCAATAACATGGGCAGTTTATATTAAAATTATTTTATTTGAACACTACACTGCCAGGGCAAACCAGAGCTGACTGCTGAGGTACATTGCTCAGTGTCATATTTTGTAACTCCAAGACATAAAAACTAATTGAAAGGAAAACACGGAGCTGGAAATAGCTCATTTACATTTTTAGTTTAAATTTTAGTGAGATGCACATGTATGATCTGGTGGCGTGTTGACATATGCCAATCACACACATTTACATATAACCCATAATGAATAATTAAAATGAACAAGAATGCTTAATCAAGGAGTATATTTACAATATTACTCAAATACTTGTGAAATATTAAACATACAGCACTTAGGGACTGGGACACTGTCTTCAGATTGGGAGTCAGGCAGCATGAGCCATGCTCTGCTGTGTCACCGGGAAGGCAAAGTGTGAGTACACACAGAAAAAGCACAGACATCATTGTGACATCAGGGACACGCGGGACACGTGTTGCAAGTGGCAAGGTACACAAACCATAACCGATTTTAAGTGCCCAGCGCATCGATGGCAGCGAAATCTCCCTTCCTGAGAGACTGAATGCTTTCCGTGCACGATTTGACCAATTGAATGATGGGACACCGAGGAAACACCCTCTCTTCCTGAGAAACAGGCACCCTGTTTGGCCGCAGCTGAGGTGAGGTGGACCCTAGCCAAAGAAAACCCACGCAAAGCTGCAGGGCTGGACAACATACCTGATCAGGTGCTGAGGGACTGTGTGGCTCAGCTAATAGACTTAATGGACATCTTCACTATCTCTCTGAAACAGTCCACTGTCTCTGAAGGTTTCAAGGCAGCCACCATCATTCCAGTGCCAAAGAGAGCAATGATAACTGGCCTCAATGATTACTGCCCAGTGGCATTGACTTCAACAGTCATGAAGGGCTTGGAGCAGCTGGTAATGGATCATTTCAAAATCCCACTTTCCCACTTTCCGTTTCACCTACTGCTCAAACTGATCCACTGATGTTGCAATAGCCTCGGCCCTCCACTTCATCCTCTCCCACCTAGAAAATGCCAGGATGTTGCTCATCAACTTCAGCTTGGCGTTGAACGCAATCATCCCTCAGAGGCTGTGGGTAAACTCTCCTCATTGGGACTCAACACCCCTCTCTGTAACTGGATATTGGACTTCCAAACAGAATGACTCCAATCAGTCTGAGTTGGCAGTAACATCTCAAGCTCCATCACACTGAGCACTGGTGACCCCCAGGGTTGTGTGCTCAGTCCGCTGGTGTTCACACTGCTGATTCATACTGCACTGTCAGACTCAGCTCAAACCTGGTGTGCGCATAAAGGACCATCTAACCTGGGCCAACAACACCTCACTAGTCAAGAAGGCACAGCAGCATCTACACTTTCTGAGGAGACTGAGGTGTGTAAGGCTCCTTGCCTCTGCTCTAACAACTTCCTACAGGAGCAGCATCAAGTCTGGCTGCATCACTGTGTGGTGTGGCAGCTGCAGGACCCTATAGAGTAGAGTAAAAACCACCTAGAAGTTCACTGGGGTCTCCTCCCCAGTATTTGTGACATGTACCGGGAGTGTTGCAGATGAAGGAATCAAAGCATTGATAGAGGATCCCAACCACCCACTCCATAATCTCTTTGACCCAATGCTCTCAGGAAGGAGGTACAGAAGCATCAGAACTAGGACTCGCAGACTGGGTAACAGCTTCTTCCCCCCCCAGGCGGTGAGACTAATGGATACCCTGCCACCATTGAGTCCTTGTCATGAGACAGCAAGCTGTTTACTGTACTGTCTACTGTTTACCTGTGTTGCACTTTACTACACGTAGTTTGAATGATATGTTATTAACTTGCTTATAGCATAATATTTTGGTTTATGTGCTGTGTGATATATGTTGAGTGGGTGGACTGAGGTCTGGAGGAAAGTTGTTTTATTTGTTTAAATATATGTGCAGTTGGGTGACAATAAATTTGAACTTGATGTATTTCATTTACTCTTTTTAAACAGAATAGTTGATGGTTGAAAGTAAGAGAATGAAAGTGAATATTGATTAAGCTAAGATGAAAGAGAAATAAGTGAAATTGTGGGTAGGATGATTCCTGTTGGATGAATATTTTGGCATGCAGAGAGAGAATACAGCCCAGGGGGATGGCTTATTGGAATATGATTGACTCTTAACTGTCTTTGTTCAGAGACAATTCTGAATAGACAATATTCACAAGCCGCACTAAGATGAAAGAAAAATAAGTGAAATTGTGGGTAGGATGATTCTTGGTGGATGAATATTTTCACATACAGAGAGAGAATACAGCCCAGGGGGATGGCTTATTGGAATACAATTGACTCTTAATTGCCTTTGATCAGTGACAATTATTATAGACAATATGGTCCAACATTTCACTATGTCCTAGCTCAATACAAATAAACATATAATAAGTATCAGAAAAGGAGAACGTCTATGATCATGGGGGAAGGGGGAAAGTTTGTAAGTGATCTACCATTTACACTTGGAGTTATTTATTGTAACCAACCAGTATTTCGTCAGGATGTGGGAGAAACCTGGAGCACTGTTCAAATTCCATTCAGATTGAGCCCAGTTTGCTCGAGCTGTGAGACAGAAGTACTCTGCTGTATCACATTTTTGTATTTTACCAGTGCTCCCTCTGCCCCGAGTCCCCCCCTGCCTGTGGTGCGGATTGGGCCTTGGAGTGTAAGATTAGTGTGGTGTTGCTCAGTCTAAAGAAGCAGGTCACTTACAAAAGCAGATCATATCTTTGAATGTTTATGAAGCAGATGAAGATAGATTCTTGTTGGGCAGGAGATATGAAAGATTACTGGGGTCAACAGGAGAGTATCAACTATGATTGAGGTTACCATCAGATCAGACATCATTTTATAAATGACCGAATGGCTCACTACTACTCTCAGTTGTGATTTCATACAAACATTGATGGAGGAAATGAAAAGGAATTAGAAGGGTTAAATGGGTGAGAAGTTGCAAGTCCTCACCAAACCTCCATCCCTGTTCATTTCCTTTTCCACCTAATTTTCCATAAGGAATTGGATAAATACTTGAACAGGAAAACTTTTCGAGGGTATGGTGCACAAGTGGAGAATGGGGCTATTTTTTCTTCCAATCTGCTGCAATGAGATGATGTTCTACAACATTCTGTGGTCCTGTAGTCTCATGAAACTTCCTTGACCTTCTCTAACTTGGTGTCACTTTTTGCCATGCTATGATCTTACAAAGTGCCTTGGGAAATTTTATTACATTAAAGGTGCTGTATCAATTCATACTGCTGTTGATTAAGGAGATACTTGCAATAAGGTGGAGGTTTAAAGGGGAATGATAGCTGACCAGTGGTGTAGTGGCATCTGCACTGGACTTTGAGGTGAACGGTCTATTTATTTATTTGTTTGTTTGTTTGTTTGTTTATTTATTGGGATACAACACGGAACAGGTTCTTCTGGCCCTTCGAGCCATGCCGGCCAGCAACCCTCGATTTAATCCGAGCCTAATCACAGGATGATTTACATTGACCAATTAACCTACAAACTGATACATCTTTGGACTGTGGTAGGAAACACACTTGGTCACAGGGAGAATGTTTAAACTCCTTATGGACACGGCGGGAATTGAACCCAGGTCATTGGATCTGTAAAGCGCTGTGCTAACCGTTACGTTACTGTGCCACCCCATCCAACAGTCGATTAGCACAAGTAGGGCGTGAGGTTGGGAAGAGTGAATGGATGGCACAAATGTCAGCTTGTCAGATAGTGAGGTTGCACAGAAGCCTCATACCTGAAGTTCCGGTCCCGAAATTAGGATTAGCATGAGAAGCAATTTGCCCAGGTACAAGGTTGTCAATCTTCAGAATGGCCTGCTCCAGAGGCCTGTGGTTGAGTACACTGAAGATAGACGTTCAAGATAGGCAAGAGAATTCAGGTCAAAGACCTGCCATAATATGGAGAGAGCTGGAAAACTATCAAAGCATTCAATAACCCAATCCTGTGATATATTCTTATGTAATATGATTCTCTGCTGCATGCTGGTGTTCAACTTGTTACCTATTAACATTAAAACATTTCATTGGTGCAATAACATGAATCAGCACTGATGACATTAAATGCTCCAATGTCTGATGAGGTCAGTATATCTGACTTGAATGAGGCTGAAGTAAATAAATGATGGCCTACAAAGTTTGAAATAATGTAAATAATTAGCCCATATAACAGATTAGAATCACTTATTAATACAAGATGTTCAAAGGGGAAAATATTTGTTGCTTTAAAGTAAGTATTTTAGGTTTGAATCTGGCAGGCTTCTTACATGCTTTCCATCAATGCTGGGTTAAGCATCATGCCAACAACTCAGCCTTGTGAAAAAACCAGAGAAGTGGTAAAGAATTGGTTGCCGCCCCATGCACCACGAGGCGCAGAGAGGAACAACAGCAATAAAGGGAATGAGAGCAAGTATAAGAGCAAGGGGAAGAGTGGCCACCATAACTGATAGGCAATGCCCCACCAGAATTGACCTACAGCAGTTGCTGGCAGCTTTATCCTTTAGTCTTGAAGTGAAGACAAAAGCAGATCCAAAAGTAAAACAGGCTATTCCACAGAGAGGAGCAGGGGAAGATGCAAGCAGAAAAATGCAACCCAATGATATCAGCAATGTGTAAAAATATTACTGCAAGCAGTAATGCCGAAGAGGGATTTATCATGGATGGAGTTACTAAGCAATATCGAACAAAATGTACTGAATTTGGAAGGTGGGCATTGTGCAACGTATTGTGTGACTGTTGTATATATTTTTCATAAATTGGCTTCCTTTAGTATAAACAGAGTCAGTCAGGAATGAATCTTAATGGTTTATGCAACCTCAGGCAAACTTCACTTTCCAGTAAATTGCATTATTGGATCAATGTGACTCAAACTGCTATCATTTGTTGGTGGTATAACAAGAGACCAGAGACTTCAAACAATGGATCATATTTAAAATCATTCATTATAAATAGTTTTCCATTATTTTCTTGAAACACATTTACTTTCTCTTCTGAGTCGGGAAATAAATGTAATGCCAATTTCTCAACTGGTCACAGATTTTACTGGAGTATCATGAACTATTTTGGTCTCCTTATTTAGAAACAATATACTGGCATTACCAAGAGTCCAAAAGAGATAATTGGGCCAAGTCTGGGGTGAGAGTGTTGTCCTATCATGAGCAGCTAAAGTAATTAGATCTATATAACGTTTTTGAGTGGTGATCTTATGGAAGCATGTAAAACCATAAGACATAGGAGCAGAATCAGGCCTTTTTTTTGGCAATTATGTCCATCATGGCTGATTTATTATACTTCTCAACCCAATCCTCCTGCCTCTTCCCTGTAACCTTTAACACTCTTACTGATCAAGAACCTATCAACTTACACTTTAGATAAACTGTACTCAGTAATTCAGCCTCCACAATGAATTCCACAGATTCACTGCCCTCTGGTTAAAGAAATTCCTTCTCATCTCTATTCTAAATGGATGTCCCTCTATTCTGAGGCTATGTCCTATGGTTCTAGACTTACCCACATCCTCTCTGCCTCCACTCTATCTAGGCCTCTGAATATTCAATAGATTTCAATTAGATTCACCCTCATTCTTCTAAACTCCAGTGAGTACAGGCCCAGAGCCATCAAATGCTCCCCATAATTTAACCCTTTCATTCTCAGAATTATTTTTGTGAACCTCCTCTGGACTGTCTCCAAAGGCAGTATACCTTTTCTTAGATAACAGGCCCAAAACTGCTCACAATACTCCAAGTGTGTTCTGACCTATACCTTATAAAGCCTCAGCATCACATCCTTGCTTTTATATTCTGGTCCTTTCAAAACGAAAGCTAACATTGTATTTGCCTTCTTTACCACTGACTCAGCCTGCAAGTTAACCTTTACGGAATCCTGCACAAAGGACTCCCAAGCCCTTTTGCAGCTCTTATTTTTGTATTTTTTCAGGAAATCAGACTTGAAAGCAGCATACAAGGGGTCGGTCTTTGGCCCAAGTTGTAAAGTTGCTACACAAGTTGATAGAGTGGTTAACAGAGTGAGTTAATAGAGTGGTTAATAAAGTGAGAAACATTGAACCATGCAGAAGCTGCCACTAGGAAATATTTTATTCACACAGAAAAGTGTCAGGAGAGAAAGAGACCAAGAGTACCCAGGAGAATCTCACTCTCTTGACACAATGTTATAGACTTCTTCAACACAAAGATAACAATAAACAATTAACTACATTTTAATTGCTCTAAGTACCTACCTAACTAACTAACATTTTGAGTATAGTTAGGTAAATTTACAGAATTACATATCTACAATGGCAGAACATCCCAACTAGCAGAACCTCTTTGAATATTCAATACTGGTGTCTGTTCCAAAAGCTTCTTGAGTATAAAACTCCAGACATTTAAAGTATGCTCCCTTTGTTACAGCATTGAGGGATGGCATCATGAATATACAACTAGTCAGAAGATTGTGACAAAATAAATCTTACCTGGACTGTTGCCTTAATAGTTAGGGATTCACCTTTAACAATGTGCTAATAGCAGGAAAAATATCTATTGTCTTTCCTTATGTAGTTCTAATGGGAAAGAATCTCAACAACTCTGAAAAAACATTTTGCACATTCTTATAGTCTCCATTAGCGCATAGATGAAGCCTGGGCAAGATGGAGGTCATTCTTTTCTTGTTGCTTGGTCCACTGGAGATCCTATCATAAAACTTCATATTGCCTGTCTTTTCTTATCAGCAGCCCTTTTGTTTTTTGATTAACTTTCCACTGTTGTCTCCTCAGTCCCTGTTTGCGCGTTGGTAATTGTGAGATGATCTTAAATTTGCTTGTTTCCCTTCTTTTTTTGTATCTCTCTTTTCCTTTTTCAAGGTAATGCTGATATTTCACTGGGTGTACTTTAATTGTATCTGTTTTTTTTGATCGG
The DNA here is from genome assembly GCF_030144855.1 of Hypanus sabinus. Classification (NCBI taxonomy): domain Eukaryota; kingdom Metazoa; phylum Chordata; class Chondrichthyes; order Myliobatiformes; family Dasyatidae; genus Hypanus; species Hypanus sabinus. The sequence goes on along the minus strand of NC_082716.1, from coordinate 37,277,579 downwards.
TCTATTGATAATTATGGGGTAAACTTGACAACTTCACTGCCATCTGAGTGATGGTAATGATATTTCTCACTTTTTGAAGAAAAAGTTGGCATAAGTCTTGCACTTGCTGTCTTGACTATACAGCTAGCTTGTAGATGTAATTTAAATATACAGAAATAAAGTCAGTTAAAAGTCAGTTAAAGCACTGAAATAGTAACTCGTTTGGTAATGACATGGGATGAACATACTCTCAGTTCAGGAAGTATAAATCTTTAAATTACTCACATTAAATCTTTAAATTACTCAAAATGTCAGTCTTCTGCCATGACAGCCAGATGCTCCCCAGTCAATTCTCAATTCCACAGCAAACACATAAGCAGTTGTTTGAATAACCTTGATTGGTCTCTAAAATACGTTGCGTGATGGTAATGGCGGAAGTGTTGGGGACAGCTATTCTTTGTCATAAAAAATGTACAAATTGTATAAAAAAAACCCCACATAATTTGACATTTGTTTTTAAAGTTTTTGTGAGAAAATACAAACCAAAAGTTTCATGAATTTAATACTTATTATTACTTTATTTTGAAGATAAAGTTACAGAGTCTGGGTTGGGGACAAACCCAAAATAGTGAAATTCTGACACATTCAAGTTTTTAACTCACTTAAAACTTAAGAATATATTATTTATGAAGCATACTGAAAAAAAAGTTTAGAGTCACTATTATCTAACTTTTAAAGCTACAGTCCCTGCTTTGGTAAAAACAATTTTTTTCTCTTGAAAATCTACCCCAGAAAAGTTACCCTAATTGAAGAATCAATCTGTCACTGCCTGCTACAGGAAGGCATTGGAGTTGGTGCGGGAAGGTGGTGTGCTGTCTAACTCAGAGTGATTGTCTTGGACATTTCTCTTGCAATTGCAAGAACCTGTTAGATATTGGTAATATAAAACGCTGTAAATCCATTTCCCTTATTCATCAGTGAGTCAGATGGTGGGGGAGCTGTGTGACCTTGGACTGTGGCAAGGACTAGGCCTCGGCCTTGGGCTTGCCTTTTGCAGACAGAGGTGATGTAGCGCAGGGTCCATGCTGGATTGGAGGCTGGCCCCGCCTGTCAGTGCTGCCATCCAGTGTTCAATTGGTGGAATGATAAACTGGGTTATGTTATATATATTTTGTGTGACTCTGTTTACTAGCTATCCTAAATGTGCTATATATGCCTTGTGCTGTGTGTGACTGTTGGTAGAGTGTTTTTCACCTTGACCCCAGAGCAATGCTGTTTCATTTGGCTGCATACATAGATATTTATGTATGACTGAATGATAATTAAACTTGAACTTGACTTTTCTCTTTGGTTTGACAAAGGTAAGTGATAACTTGGCGGAGGTGCATAAGATTTTGAGAGGTAAAGACAGAGTGGACAGCCAGCACCTTTTTCCTCACAATGGCAATGTCACTATCAGAGGACATCTGTTTAAAGTGAGTGAAGGAAAGTTCAGGAGGAATGTCAGAGGTAGGTTTGTATACTAAAGAGTGGTGGGTGCCTGAGATGGTGGTAGAGGCTGATACAATAGGGACACTTAAAAGACTTTTAGACAGGCACATAGGTGAAACAGAAATAGTGGATGGTGGCTTATGCAGCAGGGAAGAGATTGATTGTAGAGTAGATTTACGTAGGGCCCAAGGGCCTGTGGTGTGCTGTACTGTCCTATGTCTTTTAACAATTTCCATTCCCCTTTCAAATTAAAACAATGTTCTCTGGTATCTGGCATTTCCACCCTGTTTGAGAGAGCTTGATATGTCAAAAAGTTTCCACTAATAGGAGAATCTCGAATGAGGGGACATGGTTACAAGATTGGAGGAAGTCATTTAAAACTGAAGTGTGCGGGAAATTCCTCTTGCAGAGAACGTAGAACGTAGAGCAGTACAGACAGGAACACTTGCTTTGCTTCACGACGTCAGAGCTGACCATGATGCCTGATTAAACTCAATCTATTTGCCTTCATATAATCAATAACTCTGCATTCCCTGTAGGCTCATATCCCCATCGAAGTACTTCCTAGATGCTGCCATGGTGTCTACTTCCACTACTATTCCTGTCAACACATTCCAGCTACCTGCCATGCTCTGTGCGGAAAAAGTACGTCATAAATTTCTTTTAAACTCTCCATGTCCAGCTCTAAGCTATGTTTTCTTTTATTTGACTTTTCTACCCTGGGGGAAAATCTCCAACCACCTAGCCTATATATGTCTCTTATCTTTTTATAAACCAAGGCTTACATTAAGAGTTAATACATAGTTACCAATATATATCTCTCTGAGGCATAAAACCTGTTCGGTAAAAGTGCTCCAGCAGCACCCAACAGAGGAAGATAAAGCTAAGTGTTGCTCAGGGTTTCCAGCATCTGCAGACAGTGTTGGACCAATGAGAACACATTGTTACCAAAGAGGGTGGCCAGCCAGAATATCTCACAACTCACTAAAAGTGAGTCGTGGCATTGAAGAGACAGCTGAATGCAGAATATAAGAGGAATCTGTCAAAGAAACATTAACATAGAAAGCAAAATAGTGAAAATGAAAAGATTAGCAAAAATTAATGAAGGTCCCTTACATGCTGATACAAGGAAAATTATATTCAAAATAAAGAAAAGGCAGAGAATGGCAATAAATACTTAGTGTCTTTAGGAAAGAAGGCATAGCAAAACTGGGTGAATCAGGAGCTGAAAGAAATTAGCATGAGAAAAAATATTACGCAAATCAGTGTGATTGAAAGCCAATAAATCTCCAGGATCTGATGAGCTGCATTCCAATGTCTGAAAAGTGATGATGGTAGGGTGGAAATGGATGCTCTTTATTGATTCCAGAATGATCTGTACCGACTGAAGGAAGTAAATATAACAGGGAACCAGTGGTAAGTTTGGACTGTCAGAGGACATTACTAAGTTGCAACACAATAAGTAATCAAACACATTTATATTAGACAGACTTGGGAAGTTACAGACTCTTGTAAATTGAGGATTGATTAATGGATTATTGGTTAATCCAATTGATTATTGGTTAATGGATGGAAATAGGAATAAACAGAGTAGAAATAGAGGGGTTAATGTTGGGTTGTGAAGATATAATGAGTGGGGTGCAGAAGGGATTGGTGCAAGGGCCGGTTGTTCATAATCTTTGTTAATGATTTATATAAGAGGTCCAAGTATCACAACTGATAAAAATATTGGTGCAATGCAGTTGTGAAGGTGAATTTTAAGAAGCATCTAGACAAATATTTGAATTGCCAAGGCATAAAAAGCTAATGACAAATAGGATTAAATGTAGAGAGTTACACCAGGTGGTATTGACACGATGAGTTGAATAGCCTGTTTCTGTTACACCATGACTCCATAGTGATGCTAGGAGTCTTCAGAGATACATAGGCATCTCTTCTCAGCGGCGGAACCTTCAGGCAGAGATCAATAATTATTTGGATATTGAAGAAATCAATACAGGAACGTAGCACTAGGTAAAAGATACTATGTTTGAGGAATTGAGTGGGCCATCTCGCTCATAATTCACAAGCTCTTAGAAGCATAATATTTCTGTTTTGCTTTCACAATCTTGTTGCTATTTATAATATTATTATTTTTGAAGACTTGTATTCAAAAGTATATTATCTGTGATTCTTATATTTGACAACTAGCTTCAGTAAATATCTAGCCATTTCATTAAGAAAAAATGATGCTTGAAGCTTTTGTCAGATGAGTCTGTGGTGACCAAACGCAAATCTAATAGAGGAGCCAAGAGGGTTCAACTGTGACTCCAAAATTAAATGTTCAGGCTCTTTTGAAATTTACTATTTTTGGCCGTTATGATATTTTTCGCAATGAGGTCGTCTTGCTTGCCCTATCGCTGCAGGGATCAGTGCATGTTGGATTGATGTTTCAGAGCCTGTACACAACTGGCTATTTCAATCTGCAATCACAATTCAGCATTTCTGCTTCTTGGGCTCTTGGGGAAGTGAAGAGAGTTCAGAGAGACTGGAATGACTTCAATCCCAAATTAAAGGGAAGGCTTGGCTCCAGGCTTAGTATATTTAATTGACTTGGGGCAAGACAGTAATCATGTAATTTGGTTTTGCAACAGGGTGCCAGCAAAAATTTCACATGGAGCCAAAATCAGTTTCATGTCTCCACTCTGCTCTCACCTGTGTTTTTAGATTATGTCCTCAATGAATGTGTGTGTGTTTTTTTTTAATGAATTTTAAATTTTGGCAATGGGAATGGGGAAAAACATTTACAAAACAACAGTTACAAAACAGATTATATTCTGTAATGAAATGGAAACAAAATGCACAGAGTTTGGTTTTGATCAATCAGAATGAGAAACAGGCTTACTACCATCTACGTGTGTCATGAAATTTGTTGTTTTGTGGCAGCAATACAGTGTAAGACACAAAAATTACAAATGACAATTTATAAAAATATACACTCAGAGGCCAGGTTATTAGGTATCTCCTGAACCCAATAAAGTGACCATTAAGTGTATGTTTGTGGTCTTCTGTTGCTGTAGCCCATCTGCTTCAAATTTCAACATGTTGTGCATTGAGAGATGCTCTTCTGCACACTACTGTTGTAAAGCATGGTTATTTGAGTTACTGCCAGTTTCCTGTCAGTTTGAACCATTCTCCTCTGACCTCTTTTATTAACAAGGTGTTTTGCCCACAGAACTGCTGCTCAGCAAATGCTTCTTGTTTTTGCACCATTCCTTGTAATCTCTAAAGTCTGTTGTGCATGAAAATCCCAGGAGATCAGCAGTTTCTAAGGTACTCAATGCACCCCAAATGACACCAGCAATCATTCTATGGTTAAAGTCACTTAGAACACATTTTTCCCCCATTCTGATGTTTGGTCTCAACAACAACTGAACCTCTTGACCTCTCTGCATGCTGTTATGCCTTGTTCTGCTGCTGTATGATTGGCTGGTTAGATATTTGCATTAATAACAGCTGTACCTAATCAAATGTTCACTGAGTGTATAGATTATGCCAAAGATGAACAACGTGGTAGTGATGATGGGTTCAAAGAGTGTTCAGAAATCAGATGGCAGAGAAGAAGAAGCTGTTCTTGATGGCAAGGAGGGTTGTGTCCTCGATGGAACTTGCTGACCCTACAACTCTCTACAGCCTCTTGCGATCGTGTGCGTTGGAAGCTCGAACCCAGTTGGTGATGCAACCTCTCAGAATGCTCTCTGCTGTCTGTATATCTGTGGTATTTTGTCAGAGTCTTTGGTGACATATCAAATCTCAGATTTCTAATGAAGTATAGCCACTGGCGTGCCTTTTCTTGTGATTGTGTTATTGTGTTGCGCCCAAGATAGCTCCTCTGAGATGTTGACAGGCAAGAACTTCAGGTTGCTCATCCTTTCCACTGCTGACTGCTCAATGAGCAATTGTGTGTGTTCTCATGATTTCCATTTCCTGAAGCGCACAACTAATTCCTTGGTAATCCATGCACGGAGCCATTAGAGATGGGGGAGATACTAAATGTTTTTTTTGTATCTGTATTTATTCAGGACACAGAGTCTATAGGCATGAGGCAAAATAGCATCAACTTCATGGACCCTGTACAGATTACAGAGGAGGAGATGCTTGCTGTCTTGAGGCAAATTAGGTTCCCTCGGACCCTATGGGAGGCAAGTGCAGAACTTGCTAGAGCCCTAGCAGAGATATTTAAATCATCCTTAGTGACAGGTAAGGTACTAGAGGATTGGAGGATAGCCAAAGGTATTCCGCTGTTTAAGAAAGGCTTTAAAAATAAACCAGGAAATTATAGGCCGGTGAGCTTGACATCAGTAGTCGGAAAGTTATTCGAAAGTATTCTAAGGGACGGGATATATAAGTATTTGGATAGGCATGACAGATTAAGGACAGTCGGCATGGCTTTGTGCATGTTAGGTCATGTCTAATTAATCTTATATAATTTTTCAAGGAAGTTACCAGGAAAGTTGATGAAAGCAAGTAAGTGGATGTTGTCTACATGGACCTTAGCAAGACTTTTGACAAGATCACGCATGCGAGGTTGGTCAAGAGGGTTCAGTCGCTCAGCTTTTGAGATGAGGTAATATATATTGGGTAAGACATTAGCTTTGTGGGAGAAGCCAGACAGATGGTTGCTTCTCTGATTGGAGGCCTGTGACTACTGGAATGCTGCAGGGATTGGTACTGTTTCTGTTGTTGTTTGTCAATGATCTGGCTGATAATATCGATAACTGGATCAACAAATTTGCAGATGACAACAAGATTGGGGGGGTGTAGTGGACAGTGAGGAAGACTATCATGGCTTTCAGCAGGATCTGGGCCAGATGGAAAAATAGGTTGAAAAATAGCAGATGGAATTTAATCGAGACAAGTGCAAGGTCTTACAGTTTGGTAGACCACCCAGGGTAAGTCTTACACAGTGAATGGTTGACAAGTGTGATAGAACAAAGGGATCAGAGAATACAGGTCCATAACTCGTTGAAAGTGGCATCACAGGAAGATAGGGTATTAAAGAAAGCTTTTGGCACATTGGCTTTCATGAATCAAAGTATTGAGTACAGGAGATAGGATGTTATGTTGAAGTTGTATAAGACATTGGGAGGCCTAATTTGGAGTATTGTGTAGCACACACAAAATGCTGGAGGAACTCAGTAGGCCGGGCAGCGTCTATGGAAATGAGTAAATGGCTGATGTTTCGGGCTGTGACCCTTTATTGAAATCACATTCAGTGCGTTCCATACTCGCACGACCCTCTGAGCGAAGTTTCCCCTTGTGTTCCCGTTAAACTTTACTCCTTTTGCCTCTTAACCCATGATCTTTGGTTGTAGTCCCACCCAAACTCAGTGGAAAATACCTGATTGTATTTACCCTATCTATATATTCATAGTTTTGTGTACCTCTATTAAATCAGCTCTCAATCTTGCTCTCAGTGTTTTATGTTCTAAAGAATGAAGTCCTAACCTATTCAAAATTTTCATATAACTCAGGTCATCCAGACCCAGTATCATTCTGTAATGTTTCTCTGTGCCCGTTCAAACTTATTTACACCATTCCTGTTGGTAGGTGACCAAAACTGTACACAATACAACCAACACACCCTATCGACAGACGACGCAATAGCTGCTGCTCCACATACCATCCTTACACATCTGGAGAAGAAGGATGCTTATGTGAGAATGCTGTTCTTGGACAGCATTCAACAGTATTGAACAGTATTGAACAGTATTGTTCAGTATTCAACATCATAGTTCCATCCAGGCTCAACCGGAAGCTCAGAGACCTCGGCCTCGACGCTGCCTTGTGCAGCTAGATCCTGGACTTTCTGTCAGATCACTAGCAGGTTGTAGGGGTGGGCTCCCTCACCTCCAGCCCTCTGACTCTCAATTCAGGAGCCCCTCAGGGCTGCATACTGAGTCCCCTCCTTTACTCCCTGTATACCCATGATTGTGTCACCACCCACAGCTCCAATCTGCTAATTAAATTTGCCGACAACACTACATTGATTTGCCTTATCTCAAACAATAACAAGGTGGCCTACAAGGCAGAAGTCATCTCTCTGACACAGTGGTGTCAAGAAAACAACCTCAATGTTGCAAAAACAGAGGAGCTGGTTGTTGATTACAGGAGGAATGGAGATGAGCTAACCCCTGTTGACATCAGTGGATCTGGGATTGAGAGGGTAAACAGCTTCAAGTTCCTTGGCATCTACATCACCGAGAACCTCATGTGGTCCGTACACACCAGCAGTGTGGTGAACAAGACACAACAGCTCTTCTTTCACCTCAGACGGTTGAAGTTTGGTATGGGCCCCCAAATCCTAAGAACCTTCTATAGGGGTACAGTGAGAGCATCCTGACTGGCTGCATCACTGCCTGGTATGGGAACTGTACCTCCCTTAGGCTACGTCCACATTACACCGGATAAATCCGTAACTGAAGCTTTTTCTCTTCATTTTTACCCTCCGTCCACACTAAGACGGAATTTTCATCCCCCGAAAATGGAGATTTTCAGAAACACTCTCCAGAGTGTGTAATTTTGAAAACACCGCTTGGGCAGAGCAGTGTGGACAGGGTAACTGGAGAAATCTAAAAACGCTGTCATGACGTGCCAGAACTGATGGTGGCAGCAGCGTGCAATGTAATTGTTTTCATGAACGCAATAGAACAACGCCGCAGCAGAAATGGAAATAGTAAACCACTTCCTCTTTGGTTGTTTTCTGTAGATGTCTCCCGCGCATGCCCAGGAGGAGGAGATTCGCAAAAATATCTATTTTAATGTGGACAGAGATATTTTTTAAAACGCCTATAATTTTTATGCAAAACCGGTGTTTTCAAAATTATCCGGTCTAGTATGGACGCAGCCTTAATCACAGGACTCTGCAGAGAGTGGTGCGGACAGCCCAGTACATCTGTAGTTTTGAACTTCCCATGATTCAGGACATTTACAAGGACAGGTGTGTTGAAAGGGTCCATAGTATCATTGGAGACCCTAACCATTCCAGCCACAATCTATTCCAGCTGCTACCATCCAGGAAGTGACAACACAGCATAAAAGCCAGGACCAACAGGCTCTGGGACAGTTTCTTCCACCAGGCCATTAGACTGATGAACTCATGCTGATTTGAGTGTACTTTATATTACATTGACTGTTCTATCTATTTTAAATTATTATAAATTACTGTGATTGCACATTGCACATTTAGATGGAGATGTGACGTACAGATTTTTACTCCTCATGTATGTGAAGGATGTAAGAAATAAAGTCAATTCAATACTCCAAGATGTGAAAATCTGCAGATGCTGGAAATCCAAGCAACACACACAAAATGCTGGAGGAACTCAGCAGGCCAGGCAACATCTATGGAAAAGAGTACAGTCGACATTTCAGGCCAAACCCCTTAATCAGGACTGGAAGAAAAGGTGAGAGGTCAGAGTAAGAATGTGGGAGCAGGGGAGGAGGAAGTACAAAGTGGTAGGTGACAGGTGAAACCAGGAGAAGGAAAGGGGTGAAGTAAAGAGCTGGGAAGCTGATAGGTGACAGAGATAAACGGCTAGAGAAGGGAGAGGGTAGAAGACCATGGAAGATAGGGAAGGGGGAGGAGCACAAGAAGGTGGTGTTGGGCAGGCAAGGCAATGAGGTGAATGAGAGAAATGGGAATGGGGGAATGGTGAAGGGGGGGCAATTACCAGAAGTTAGAGAAATTGATGCTCATGCCATCAGATTGGAGGCAACCCTGACGGAATATAAGGTGTTTCTCCTCCAGCTTGAGTGTGGTCTTCACGGCGGTAGAGGAGGCCATGGACTGACAGTGTTGCTAGAATTGAAGTGGGTGGTCACCGGGAGATCCCGCTTTTACTGGTACATGGAGCATAGGTGCTTGGCGAAGCGGTCTTCCAATTTATGTTGGGTCCCACCGATACACAGGAGGTTGCACAAGGATCACTCGAACACAGTAGATGACCCCAACAGTCTCACAGGTGGAGTGTCGCCTCACCTGGAAGGTCTGTTTTTGGAGTCCTGAATGGTAGCTAGGGAGTAAGTGTAGGGTATGGTACTTGTTCATGTGCAAGGATAAGTACCAGGAGGGAGATCAGTGGGGAGAAATGAATGGACAAGGGAGTCGTGTCAGGAGTGATCCCTGAGGAAAGCAGGAAGTGGAGAGAGGGAAAGCTGTGCTTGGTGGTGGGCTCCCGTTTTGAGATGGTGGAAGTTACAAAGAATTATGTGCTGGACACCTTCTTACTCTGACTTCCCATCTTTTTTTCCAGTCCTGATGAAGGGTCTCACACTGAAATGTCGACTGAGTTTGTTAGGGGTGTTCAGGAAGGCTTCCTAATGTAATATGTAGATAAACCAACTAGAGGAGAGGCTGTACTTGATCTGGTGTTGGAAAGGGACCTCTGATCTCTCAGTGGGAGAGCGTTTTGGAGGTAGTGATCACAATTCTATCTCCTTCACTATAGCGCTGGAGAGGGATAGGTGTAGACAATTTGGTAAAATGTTTAATTGGGGCAGGGGGAAATAAGATGCTATTAGGCCGGAACTTGGGAACATAAATTGGGAGCAGATGTTCTCTGGGAAATGCACGACAGAGATGTTCAGGGAACATTTGCATGGCGTTCTGCACAGGTATGTTCCATTGAGGGAGGGAAAGGATGGTAGGGTAAGAGAAGCATGGTGTAAAAATGATGTAAAACATTTAGTTAAGAAGAAAAGAAAAGCTTACAAAAGGTTCAGGAAATTAGGTACTGTTAGATTTCAAGAAAATTACAAGGGTTCCAGAGAGGAGCTCAAGAATGAAATTAGGAGAGTTAGAAGAGGCCATGAGAAGGCCTTGGTGAGCAGAATTAAGGAAAACCCCAAGCCATTCTACAAGTATGTGAAGAGCAAGAGGATGAGCCAAGTGAGAATAGAACCAATCAGGTGCAATAATGGAAACGTGTGCATGGAGTCAGAGGAGGTAGTAGAGGTACTTAATGAAATCTTTATTCCAGTATTCACCAGGGAAAAGGACTTTGGCAATTGTGGGGATGACTTACAGCAGACTGAAACACTTGAGCATATAGACATTGAGAAAGAGGATGTGCTAGAACTTTCGAAAGTCATTAAGTCTGATAAGTTGCTGGGTCTGGACACGATATGCCCCAGGCTACTGTGGGAAGCGAGGGAGAAGATTGCTGAGCCTCTGGCAATGATCTTTGTATCATCAATAGGGACAGGAGAAGTACCAGAAGATTGGAAGATTGCAAATGTTGATCCTTTGTTCAAGAAAGAGAGTAGAGATAACCCAGGAAATTATAGACCAGTGAGTTACTTCAGTAGTGGGCAGGTTGTTGGAGAAGATCCTGAGAGGCAGAATTTATGAGCATTTGGAGAGACCTAATCTGATCAGAGATTGTCAGCATGGCTTTGTCAAAGGCAGGTTGTGCCTTGCAAGCACGATTGAATTCTTTGAGAATGTAACAAAACACATTAATGAAGGTAGAGCAGTAGATGTAGTGTACATGGATTTCAGTAAGGCATTTGATAAGGTTCCACATGCAAGGCTCATTCAGAAAGTAATGAGGCATGGGATCCAAGGAGGCTTTTCTTTGTGTACTATGCTGTGTTCTGTTCTGGATCCAGAATTGGCTTGCCCATTGAAGGCAAAGAGTTTCTGTAGATAGTTTGTATTCTGAATGGAGGTTGGTGACCAGTGGTGTTCCACAGGTATCTGTTCTTGGAACCCTTCCCTTTGTGATTTTTTTAAATGACCTGGATAAGGAAGTAGAAGGGTGGGTTAGTAAGTTTGCTGATGACACAAAGGTTGGGGGTGTTGTGGATAGTCTGGAGGGTTGTCAGAGGTTACAGCGGGACATTGATAGAATGCAGAACTGGGCTGAGAAGTGGCAGATGGAGTTCAACCCAGATAAGTATGTACTGGTTCATTTCGGTACGTTAAATTTGAAGACAGAATATAATATTAATGATAAGATTCTTGGGAGTGTGGAGGATCAGAGAGATCTTGCGGTTCTGTCCATGGGACACTCAAAGCTGCTGCGCAGGTTGACAGTGTTGTTAAGAAGGTGTATGGTGAGTTGGCCTTCATCAACCATGGGATTGATTTTAAGAGCCGTGATGTAATGTTACAACTATATAAGACCTTGAGTTTGACCCCACTTGGAGTACTGTGTTCAGTTCTTGTCTCCTCACTACAGGAAGGATGTGGATATAATAGAGAGAGTGCAGAGGAGATTTACAAGAATTTTGCCTGGATTGGAGAGAGTGCATTATGAGAATAGGTTGGGTGAACTTGGTCTTTTCTCCTTGGAGCGACAGAGGATGAGAGGTGACCTAACAGTGGTGTATAAAATGATGAAATCATGTGGATAGCCAGATGCTTTTTCCCAGGGCTGAAATGGCAAATATGAGGGGGCATAGTTTTAAGGTGCTCAGAAGTAGGTACAGAGGTACATTTTCACACAGAGTGGTGGGTGCATGGAATGCACTGCCGGCAGTGCTGGTGGAAGTGGACACAATAGGGTCTTTTAACAGACTCTTAGATAGGTACACGGAGCTTAGCAAAATAGAGGGCTATGCGATAGGGAAATTGCAGACAGTTTCTAGAGTAGGTTACATGATCGGCACAACATTGTGGGCTGAAGGGTCTGTATTGTGCTGTAATTTTTATGTTCTATGTTCTAAAATAGAAGAATGGCAAATGAACAGCAGAAAAATGTGAGATCCGCAAAGCTCCCTCTCCCCTTCCTCCACGCAAGCAGCAGCAAGCATCAACACATCAACCCCCCCCACCCGTTTCAGAAAAAAGCGTCAGCACCACCACCCATCGAACAACAGCAAAGCACCCAAAGAGAGACCACGATCTGCAGTCAACACAATCTACTGTTTACCCGCCAGTTCGCCATGCCACAGGTTCTCTCCCTCCCTAACAAGGGTCAGAGAGGTATCACCCATTTTCACAGCGAAAGGGGGAGACTGACAGTTGCTGTTACAGTCTGCCATGTTGCTTTTTATTCCGAGAATCGGTAGCAAGCTCTCCCCACCGTTGAGAGAAAGAGGGACAGAGTGCAACCTCCATCCATATGTGTGCCGCAGTGAAATCCTGATGTTCCATCTCCCACAGTGCCTCAGTTGGCAACGCTTTCCTGGAGTCAGCCGTCCACAGGGCCACACCCTGGAGGAACCATCTTACAAACTGTGCCTGGAGAATGTTGGAAAATGGTCAGCCGGTGAGCTCCATGAACAAGAACTCACCCGTCGCAAAAAAAAATGCAGTTTGAGTGCCTCTTGCAGATCAGGAGGAAAGAGACATTAAAGAGAAGAATTTAAGCTGTTTCCGCAGATGAGCTCAAAGAGGCAGTGTCATCTTAACTCCACCCATCGTAATTCCACATGCTGGTCCATGCCCTAAGCTCATCCACCTTTCCTACAATGCTCATTGCATTGAAATATGTGCAGCTCAGAACATTAGTCACAGCATGCTCAACCTTTAGATTCCTGACCTTGTACATAGACTTAAAAACATCTTACTCCACAATCACTCCACTATCTGTTCTGGCTCTCTCGTTCCCACCCTCCTGCAATTCTAGCTTAAGCTCCCCCGTGCAGCACTAGCAAACCTTCCCATTAGGATATTAGTCCCCTCCAGTTCAGCTGCAAACTGTCCCTTTTCTTCAGGTGCCCCCTTCCCTGATCCAAAATTCTCCCTCCTGCACCAACTCATTAGCCATCTGTTAAACAGTACGATCTTCCTATTTCTGCCTTCATTAGCAAATGATACATATAGCAATCCTGAGATCATAACCTTGGGGATCTTTTCGTTTAATTTAGCACCTAGCTCCCTTTGCAGGACCTCATCACCCATCCGATCCATGCCATTGGTACCGAAGTAGACAACAACTGCTGGCTATTTACCCTTCCACCAGAACGCATCCTGGAACTTCATTCTCTTCCACAGAACCTCCTTTCTGTTCCCCTAACCAACAAATCCCCTAACACTACAGCTTGCCTCCTCCCTTCCCTTATGAGCCACAAAGCCAGACTCTGTGTCAGAAACCTAACCACTTTGCCTTTCCTCTGCTAGGTCACCCACCCCCCCTAATAGTATCCAGAGTGGTATACTTGTTGTTGAGGGGTTGGCCTTGGTGATACACTGCACTGGCTACCTATCCCCATTCCCCCTCCTGACTGACCTGTGTCCTATACCTTGAGTATAACACCTCCATGTATGTCTTGTCTATCAACCCCTCTGACTCCAGAATGATCTGGAGTCCATTCAGTTCCAGCTTCAGCTCCTTCACACAGTCTGTTAGAAGCTGCAGCTGGATGCATTTCTTGCAGATGTGTCCCTGCCTTCCCACAAGAGGACCATTCAACTATCCAGATGTGCAATAAGATATAAGAAATAAAGAAGTTAACAAAAAAAGAAGTTACCTGCAGCCTACACCTCTCCTCACTGAAGCCTCGATGAGCCAGAGCCTCAACTCTCCACTCTACCACTTGCCTACTCACAATGCCACTCTGCTTAAGGCTAACTTCTTCTTCAAGCACCTAATTATGCACAATTTTATGACTCCTTGTGACTGTGTCACGCAAAAGCGTGCCAATTGCCCCGGTCACTTCTTTTAAACGCTCTCTCCCTCTATGTAATCCAATGATCCTCTGGGATTATGGTGTGCAAAACAGAGGCTGAAACATTCGAGACTCTTAAGAGGCATTTAAGCAGACACATAAGTGTGAGGTGTATGGAAGCCACTTGATTAATAATTTAATTGGTTTGGCACAGTTTTGTGGGCCAAAGGGCCTGTGCTGTACTGCTCTGCGTTCTATGTTGTATCAATGTGAATTTCCTTTTATGGAATTATTTCTATCTGATTTAGGCTCCTACTGCATTAATACCTATGTCTGTGTAGAAGGTGACATAGCAAAATGCCTTACACTGAGCAAAGTTCAAATTGCCACCTGATTCAAAGATTATGATGCATAAGCATTGTGTGCATTTTGAAGGTAATTCATGCCCAGTAATAAGTGAACACCTTCAGCAAAATAGAAGGAGAGTAGGATGAAATGTGATAAGCAGCAAACGACGACATGAAATAGATAAGAGACGCAGAGGTATTGGATCCCAGCCACCAGGTTCAGGAACAGTTGTTGCCCTACAACCATCGGGCTCCTGGGCTGACGTGGGTGGCTTCACTCATCTCAGCACTGAACTGACTGCACAGGCTGTCGACTCACTTGCAGAGACTCTGCCTTTGTTATTTCTGGTTTTTCATGGATTCTATTGCTTTTATCATTTTCCAATGGATGACTGCAAGAAAATGAATCTCCAGGTTGTATATAGTATTTAAACTTTGATAATAAATTTACTTGGAACTTCAACATTCTTGATCAATCTGCAAGAGTCTTTCTTGAATTCACTGAGGAGATGCAGGTATTGCAAACTGCCAATGTGTCAGAGAGCAGATATTGAGTAACAACAAAAGACAGCCTGGATACAAGTTGTCCATTTTGCCTAGAGGTATCATTTTGGGAAGCATGTTTGCCTTACTGTGTTTCCTTACACAATGATGCAGGTAATCCCCCACTGGCCTATTGTCACAACCACATGGTGGCAGTGTAATACAGTGTATGTGCTACTTGGCTGTTATAAATAAGAGCAGGAAAAAGTTGCTAGTGAAGATTATAGAGTTATTGAAAATAAAACAATTGGGACAAATGTTGTAGGTAGATGAAGTTAAAAGAATTGACCTTTGCAATAGAGTGATGGAACTGAAATTATTATAATTGCACTTCAGTTGACATTTGGGGCATTCATTAGGAATTGATATAGATCAGTGCTCAAACATTTGAACCCTATTCAAAATGGAGCAGGAGAGTATGGACAAGATGGTTGACAGCAGGTCCATGCATGTGATGTATTGGTATAAAAAGACCAATGGGCATGTGTGATGCACTATGCTGGTTTGGTGTCACTGGCATAAATTGTACCACATTTAAGGCCTGCAATAACACTTAAAAAATCAGAACTGGAGGGCTGAGATATGTTTCTTCACTGATTTAAGGTGGCTACCCCTCCAGGGCTACTGTTGGAAGGTTGACAATAGCTCAGATAAGCGTCTTCTTTAACCTTCTGATTTTGGTTACTCCCACCATCTATACCGCAGCAGCCCATTGACATCTGCGTGTACCTTACTCATATCAAAATAAACAAGAAGTATAAAATACTTATTTTCTATTTGATCAATTCTGTTTCAATGTAGCCTTGCTTTGTTGGAGTTGTTCTATCAAAGACGATCAGACTGATGATTTAAGTTTGCATTGTGCTTTAGGCATCAATGAAGTTTTTCTTATTGTTTGCAGTTGGAACCCAGATGCAAAACTCTAGGTTATTTTGCAAGATGAAGCACACTCTGGGGAATAAAATTTTCAAAATAATGGGGAACCTTTACAATTTTCCAAATAGGTAATACAACTGGGGCTAAATTAACTGGAACCTGAAAGTGGGCAAAGGGTGTTTATTAAAGACAGAGGAAAGAATAGCTTTATTTGTCACATGTCCATCAAAACACTGAAACATATAGTGAAATTTGCTGTTTATATCAATGACCAACACAGTCCAAGGATGTGCTGTGAATAGCCTGCAAGTGTTGCCATGCTTTCGGCACCAACGTTGTACACCCAGAACTCACTAACCCTTAGTGAGTTAGTAACTAGGCCTAGACAGAGTAGATGTTTCCCATGCAGGGAGAGTCTAGGACAAGGGGGCACATCTTTAGGATAAAGGGGCATCCATTTAAAACAGATACAGAGACATTTCTTTTGCCAAAGGTGGTGAATTTATGGAATTCCTTACCATAGGCAGCTGTGGAGGCCAAGTCATTGGGTGTATTTAAGGCAGAGCTTGATAGGTTCTTGATTGGACATGACATCAAAGGTTACGGGGAGAAGTTAGTAACTAACTTAGTAACTAAGTTACTAAGTAACCCTTAGTAAACCTTAAACCCATGTCTTTGGAATGTGGGAGGAAATCGGAGCACTCGGGGTCACGAGGAGATCATTAGCTGCTGTGCTAATGTTAACAATTTACAATGCCAGCTGCCCCTTTATTGAATTAATTGGATTAACCCCTTGCCTACTGTTTCATTTTCAGAAAGTGCACCTTTTTTTTAGCAGCTATTGAATTTAAAACTGGTTCGCATTGCCTAAAGACAGCCTGCACGAGAGAAGCCATATTTCAGGCTGCAACAAGTATTGGCAGGCTTCCTGAAAATCAGTCTGACTCACTCTGACTGGGAAACATTGAAGAATGGAAAAATAGAGTCTGTGATTTACATACTGCTCCGGAGGTATTGATGAAGGAGATGCAGAGATGTCATATTTCTGCACTGATTCAGACAGCCTTCCCACTGACACTCAGAGACGGAAGGAAGAGACTGATGTGCAGATCAGTGCAAGAGTCAAGTCTCTAGGTACTGGATGCCTTACTGTAAAACGTTCAAAGCTCTTATGTATATGGGTCTAAATGTCCAGCGGTAAAGCAGTAACCTCAAGCATCTCTCAGTCTTTCCACATCCCCTTCACCCACCAAACAGCAATCCGTACTGCATAATCAGGGGTGAAAATAACTTTTTACCAGCTATTGGGTCCAGCAGTCAATATGGGCAAACATACACTGTCAGCAGGCCTGAGTCCATATCCATTGGAGACCAGAGATGGGGGCCTGTTCTGGGATTAAGTGGACTGTGTATTTGCATGGATGGGAGGGAGGAAAGGACTCTTTTTGCTGTTGTTTGCTGCTTCTTGTGTTCCATGTTCTTCAAACAATGTAGGCATGCAATGTAGGTACCAGAATGATTGTTGACACTTATACTCTGCTCCTTGCACAACTCCAGCTATATTGGCTGTTAATACAAACAGCAAATTTCACTGTGGTTCGATGTGCATGTGAAAAAATAAGCTTGAATTTTGAAATGGCGGAATAACAGAATTCACTTGGACACTCACAGCCATCAGCTCCAGGAATAGCCTAATATAGAAGATAGCTTAGAGGCCAGGCAGCACGTGTTGCGAGAATGTGCACAAAGTTTCTCACAGTGGATGAAGGAAGTGCATCTGCCAACACACTAGCAGGCAGGATCACACCAGGAAGCTGAGATGAAGATTCGGAAGGAGCACGGCACAGAAGAAGGCCGGTGTGTTTACACAATCGAAAGCTCCGTGTCATTGCCAGGACTGCCAGCACTGGTCAATGTCTCAGTTTCCATTGCAACACAAGCAGATATTCAAAATGACTTTCAAAACACCTCTGCAATCCTCTGACCTGCTTGTAATGGATTAAACAAGCTCTGCTCCATGAGAGAGGTGGTGATGTAGATCACAAAAACACATGTATAACCCTAGGATTATGACATTTGGATTTTCATCATCACCACTGCTGTAGTGCCTTTACTGTGACCTATCAGCATTCTGGGCCTTGGCTGCTCAAAGTCAGCTTCCAAAACCTTTTGCAGTCTTTGGCACTGAAAATTGGCATCTTCCTAATGGCCGTGCTTAAGCCACTGGTAGTACAGATCAGCAAGAGTAGAGGGAAAGCCACATAGAAAACAGGGAGGTGGAGGAAGCACTAAGCTGACTAACTGACATTTCCATGAAAAATGGCGTGCTTTGATTTATAATATTGCTTGGAGAGTTCACTTTGTATTGGAATGTCTTCTTCCAATGTGGCCAAGTGAAGGCTGAAATGTAGAATGAGAGATTGAAAAGAGGTTACGGACATTTGATGAATGTGAAATTGTGGTTAAAGTTTGGAACAGCCTAACCAGAAAAGTCCTACTTCATTTTCCTCTTCCAGGCCCTCATGAGCCAGCACCTGTGAAGCCAAGACCTTGATGTCCGCGGTGCCCAGTGTTCTGGGATTCCTTTAGAGCAGTCCATGCAATCAAAACAAGCCTCTATGGCAAATCATAAGCAGAAGAATATTCTGAGGTGTTGGAAATCCAGAGCAATGAACTTCTGAAGGAACTCAGAGAGTTGGGCAGCATCCATGGAGAGGAATAAGCAGTTGACACTTCAAGTCCTAATGAAGGTTCTCTGTCTGAAATGTTGACAGTTTATTCCTTTCCATAGATGCCGTCTGACCTGCTGAGTTCCTCCAGCATTTTGTGTGTGTCTCTGTAGTAGATAGTGTGACATGCGTTTGCACTTTGTCCGTCGTGCATGGGTTTCAAATAGAGACGCTCATGATTATGTTTGTAAACAGCATTTGTTGCACTCTTTGTTGCTTCAGATACGTATGGCACATCAAAATGATGCACAGTGAAAGCACTATGTCAGTGGCTAAAATATTGTGCATGGATTTGCATGATTTTCTCCCACTGTTCAGACACAGAGTGGACACTGAAGGAGTGGAAATGTTTTTTTCTTGTTATAATATATCTCAGAATTGGTAAGTTGCAGCTGCAAACAGTAATGCATGTGGTCAGCGGCATCCTGCACCATCCTTGTGAAGTGGTAGGCTTGGCTCATTTTCTTCTTTCTAAGAAAAGAGAACAAAGGTTTCTGTCAGTAGCAACCCCTAGTGTCTTCCCTTACTCAATATGATGTAAGGAGATAAGAACATAAGAAGCAGGAACAGGAGTAGGCCATCTGGCCTGTCAACCCTGCTCCGTCATTCAATAAGATCATGGCTGATCTGGCCATGGACTCATCTCCACCTACCTGCCTTTTCCCTAAAACCCTTAATTCCCCTACTATACAAAAATTTCTGTAAATATGTATTGAAAATTGAAACAGAAACACTATTTTGATTAGGCCTAAAAATAAAGCTATATTAAGATAAAAATCAGGAAATGAGACCAGGATTAAAGCATACCACTTTATCACTAAATTAATGACGGTTGAATCTGCGAGAACCAAAGAGTATTTCTAACTTTTACTGGTGTATTATGTAACATGCCTGCAGGTTTTCATTAGAATTGTTTGCCATACACCTTTGTTCTCATACTGTTACTTGACATAATAGTTTATTTCATCTTCAGAAAGGGAAAAATGCTGTTATGTAAAATGAGACTTACCTGAGAAGGGCCCAAGTTTAACAGCAATAAGATGGGCCAGATAGCCAAATCTTTGCTGGAATCCAGCTTCTTAAATGGGTTTCAGATCTACAGAAAATTGCACATTCTACAGCTGTGATGACACTTTTCAGCTTCATAACTGATGAACAGAATAATCGGAACAAACTTCTTTTCTGTGACATGCACCATGTCTCATTCCTAGAAAATCAGAAGCAGCACTGTCTGGGCACTTTAAAATAGGTGAGATCTAGCACTTAAGAATAGGTTCAAGTCTGTTCACATATAATTGATAGATTAAACACTAGTAATTATTCTTCACAGAGTGAAGCAATCTATATCTGCACACCAAGGCTGTAATGACACCCAGGGCTTGGTTAGTAAGTGGCAAAAGATATTCCCCACCAGTGAGTATCTAACCATTTTCCTTTGACTAACTTTAATTCGGTATAGACAATACCAGAACTTAATGCCCATCCCAATTTTTCCTGAACTGAGGTGGGTTTAGTTACAACCTGACTGGAATGTCTAGAATCACATATACATTCAGTAGATACTTCATTAGATACAGCGGTGGAAACTGGAGTTGTCTTCTGCTGCTGTAGCCCATTGACTTCAAGGTTTGACACAAGCTTTCAGAGATGCTCTTTGGCAAATTGCCATTGTAATGTGTGGTTCCTTGAGTTACTCTCACCTTCCTGTCAGCTTGAACCAGTCTGGCCATTCTCCTCCAACTTCTCTCATTAACAAGGGATTTTCACCCACATACTGTAACTACTACGCACTGGGTGTATTTTCTTTTGTTTTTTTTGCACTCCTCTCTGTGGACTGTAGAGACTGTTAAGTGTGGAAATCCCAGGAGATCAGAGATCTCTGAGATACTCAAGCCAGCCTGTCTAACACCAACAATTATTCCACAGTCCAAGTCACTTAGATCACATTTCTTCCCTGTTCTGATGTTTGGTCTGAGCAACAACTGAACCGCTTGACCATGTCTGCATGCTTTTAGGCATCGAGTTGCTGCTGCATGATTGGCTGATTAGATATTTGCATTAACAAGCAGGTGTACAGGTGTACCTAATAAAGTGGCCACTAAGTGTAAGTGAAATGGGGAATTCATGGCAGATTTCAATTTCCTTCCCTGAAAGAATTAGAGAACAAAATGTATTCTCAAAACCACCTGGTGATTTCACAGTTGTCGTTTTTAAGACTAATTTTAGTTCCAATTTTACATTATGCAGTTTTTCATTTATTGATTCCTTTTTCAGAATGTGGAGATCGCTGGCAAGGCCAACATTTATTGTCCATTCCATTATACTTTTGAGAAACATTTTTAGTCAAGTAATGATAACCTTACCAGTAATGTTCAAGTAATCAGATAACTCTGGAATTAAAGCTAGTTTTAATAATAGTAACAATGAAACCATCATATTATTCTAAAGGCCTGATTGGCTCCAAAACCCATTTCTCATCATCGATAAATTGGAATTGGTTTATTATTGTCAAATGATTTGGGGGAACAGTGAAGAAGTTGTGTTATATACTGTTCTCACAGATCAGATTATTACACAGCGCATTGAGGTAGAGCAAGGTATAATGTTACCAATAGTTCTTAGAGAATTTAAATTATAGTAGATCTGTAGGGAGCATCTCGAGATGAGTTGCCATAAACCGGTGCCATCTTGCATAATGGAGTTGTTCAGCTGTAATGCTTCACATACATAGATTGAAGTAATGTTTTGAAAATCTTAAGAGTCTTGTTCAGGAAAAAAAAATAGAAAAGAGAAATTATTAGAAAATTTAGATGATTCGCTCTTTGAGTGGATATTAGTAGAGAACAATAAATTGGGAAAGTTAACCCTGCATTAACACATCAATGTATTTTTTTCTATTCTTTAATGCTTCCATGTACAATGTGTTATTCCTGGCAGATCAGAATATACGCGGCCTGCTAAGATTATAAAGATTAAGATCTTCCTCAAGCTTTTCCTTGTTCCACTCATCAAATTTCAAACGTTAAAGTAAATTTATTATTGTAGTATGTATATGTCACCGTAGACGACCTTGCGATTCATTTTCTTGCAGCATTCACAATAGAACAAAGACGTACAGCAGAAACAATGAAAAGCTAAACACAAACACTGACAAACAATCAATGTACAAAAGAAGCTTAAAAACTGCAATTACAAGTGAACTAATAATAATAATAATAATAATAATAATAATAATAAATAATACTGAGAACGTGAGTTGTAAAATCCTTGAAAGTGAGTCTGTAGATTTGGAATCAGTTCAGTGTGGAGGAGAGGTTATTCATGCTGGTTCAGGAGCCTGATAGCTGAAGTGTAATAACAGTTCCTGAATATAATGATGTGGGACTTGTACTTCCTTCACTATGGCAACAGTGAGAAGAGAGCACAACCTGGATAGTGGTTGGTCTTGATGATGGATGCTGCTTTTTTGTGGCATCACTACTTGTAGATGTGCTGAACTGTGAGGAGGGCTTCTCCTTTGAAAGTGGGCTGTATCAATCAATTTTTGTAGACTTTTCCATTCTTGGGAATTGGTGTTTCCATACCAGGCCAGGACACAACCAGTCAGGATACTCTCCACATCATAATCATCTTGTAACTGAAAATATCTGAAAATTTGTAAATAACTTTACAACTGAAAATAATTGTTGTCTTATTGTAAATGAAGTTGGCAGAGAGAGACGCCAGTCTGTCTCTAGAAAGGGCAGGAGAGTAAAGTAATCTTCATAGCTCCACCAAACGCACAATGGGAAAAAGTGAACATGAGGAAATCTGCAGATGCTGGAAATTCAAACAACACGCACAAAATGCTGGTGGAACACAGCAGGCCAGGCAGCATCTATAAGGAGAAGCACTGTTGACGTTTCAGGTCTCGGCAATTTACAATTTTAGTATAGCTTTTTCTAAAATCACAATCCAGAAACTACAAAAATTCATTCAGAGATATGAATGGCTGAACTCTGAATGGATTCTTAATTCAGAGCAAGGCTATTTTTGGAAGTGCTCAGCCTGCAGAAACATCAAGTTCTTAACTTAAAAATCTTCCAGGAATATCCAAGAGTTTGTTGATGCCATATCGTCCCGTTCTATGTTTGTTATTATGGAGACCTTTTCCAGAGGCATGTTTTATTAACAAACCAGCCTGTTTTAAAATGACCATCTAGCTTTTGTTGACTCAGGGTCTGTTTATTAATCTTTTGTTTTCTGCCCATGGAGAAGCAGTTGAAATTCTTCTGGATAATGCCATTTGTTAGGTTTTAAGATAACAGCTCTTTAGCCTTTACATTCAGAACATTAATCTTCCTTAATCCTTTCCCAACATAAGTTTCTTTTAGTCAGCTTACCCAGGTCAAGTTTCAAAATTAGCAAAAAAGAAACTGAATGAAACTTTAAGTAGGCCAGACACAGTTATGAACATATTTCCATTTACTTCATTTTAATAGATCCCCATTTCCTTATGTGTTCTTGTGGTGGTGTATCATATAAATCCCAAATTATTTAATCTGTCAAGACTTCTACATGCAATTTTCCCTCTGGCAAATGGGGAGATGTTACAATGGCTGGAATTGTTCCAGCTCATTGCAAAACCTGTGTATTCAGGAACACTGTTTTATGTTTTACCCCTTCTCAATTATTTCCCTATCGTCCTCCCCTTAGTTCTCATGATCTCGTGAGGTATTTTGATTTCTCTGTTGCTAATTTGTTTTGCTTGTGTTTTTTTGTGTGCTCTCTTAGCTCTGAGATTTGGAATCACATGTCCCTGTTTATTTAGTTATGACAGCACAAGAACAATGAAGATAGGTGCACCAGTAGGTTACCTGGCTCTTCAAGCTGAAGCTGCCACGCAGTCCGTGTCCGTTCTCCTTAGCCCTCAACTCCCTGACCATTTATCTCCTCTTTCAATTCCCCCATTTACCTGCCTCTATGACTTTGAGCCTTGATCATAGCCCCTTACTTCTAGTTGGGAGATATTTGTTCTTTATTAATTTTCTGCTCTCAGTTGTGTTTTTTTTTAAGGAGAACATGTGTAGATCATTGGAGTGAATACATTTCTAGGCAACATTCCAGCAAGCAAGTGACTGAGGTTTCTGCTATTGTTGTGCCAATGAATTAAGCATGATTTGCAGAGAGTATTTAAGAGTCAGTTATCAAAGAAAGGATTGAAATCCAGAAATTACTCTCAGCAAGTAAATTGATCTTTGAACTAGCATCACAGTTAGAACAATTGTATCATCAAATTGACATGCAGGTCTCAAGAATGTGGGACTCCAATAAAGCTACTGAGACCAGACTTTTAATGCTAGCATGCAGAAAATAATATTGCCTGCATGAACTTCTCTGTTCCTGTGAGTACATTATTGAATTGCCAAGCCAACCATTTCTGTTTCTGCATCTGTAATGATTTGTATACTTCCTTCTTAATGTATAGAAGACAACTTGCACTTACTTGGTGTCCTGTCACTTCTCTCCAATATATATAACCATTTTAAATAAAATTAAGTTACCATAAAACTGCAATTGCTGTTAGATTGGTGTATCTATTTCCACAAAGATGCTGTTTAAATACTTACCTTCCCCCTTCCCATTTATATTTAGGATAGCACTATAATAAATTAGCATCTGGATGCAACACATACGTTGCAGCTGTCCGCACTAAAGGGAGGGCAGCACAGGGTATTCAGTCAAATCCCCAATCGGGATAGGGTTCCCCTTGTCCCGCCCGCCAGCCCACTCGGGATAGGGTTCCCCTTGTCCTCACCTACCACCCCACCAGCCTCCGGGTCCAATGTATAATTCTCCGTAACTTTCGCCACCTCCAATGGGATCCCACTACCAAGCACATCCTTCCCTTCCCCCTTTCTGCTTTCCGCAGGGATCACTCCCTATGCAACTCCCCTGACCACTCGTCCCCACCATCCCTTCCCACTGATCTCCCTCCTGGCACTTATCCTTGTAAGCAGAACAAGTGCTACATCTGTCCTTACACTTCCTCCTTCACCACCATTCAGGGCCCCAGACAGTCCTTCCAGGAGAGGTGACACTTCACCTGTGAGTCGGCTGGTGTGGTATACTGCGTCCCGTGCTCCCAGTGTGGCCTTTTATATATTGGTGAGACCCAGCGCAGACTGGGGGACCATTTCACTGAACACCTACGCTCGGTCTGCCAGAGAGAGCAGGATCTCCCAGTGGCCACACATTTTAATTCCACGTCCCATTCCCATTCTGATATGTCTATCCATGGCCTCCTCTACTGTCAAAATGAATCCAAACTCAGGTTGGAGGAACAACACCTTATATACTGGCTGGGTAGCCTCCAACCTGATGGCATGAACATTGACTTCTCTAACTTCCGTTAATGCCCCTCCTCCCCTTCTTACCCCATCCCTGACATATTTAGTTGTTTGCCTGTTCTCCATCTCCCTCTGGTGATCCCCCCACCTTTCTTTCTCTCGAGGCCTCCCGTCCCATGACCCTTTCCCTTCTCCAGCTCTGTATCACTTTCGCCAATCACCTTTCCAGCTCTTGGCTTCATCCCACCCCCTCCGGTCTTCTCCTATCATTTCACATTTCCCCCTCCCCCTACTACTTTCAAATCTCCTACTATCTTTCCTTTCAGTTAGTCCTGACAAAGGGTCTCAGCCCGAAACATCGACAGTGCTTCTCCTTATAGATGCTGCCTGGCCTGCTGTGTTCCACCAGCATTTTGTGTGTGCTGTTTGAATTTCCAGCATCTGCAGATTTCCTCGTGTTTGGTACAATGGAGTAGTAGGTTCTTTGGTCCACAGGTGGCAAAAGGTGAAGACTAAAGAATGTATTGCCTTTCACAACCCTAGTAGGACATCAGGAAGCCAATGAAACATTTTTGAAGGATATTCACTATTAATTTCAGAATTGCAGCTACCAAGTTGCACAGAAAAAAAAACACGCTAACAGCAACGATTTCTGCTATGGAGAAAATATTGGCTAAGGTCTGAGGAATAGGTATTGGCTAGGGCTTTGAGAGAGGCACCACCGATCTTCTTGGAAATAATAATGTACATCCTCCCGAGAGAGCAGACTAGGCATAAGGTTAATATGGCATATGAAAAATAGTGATTTAGATATTCTACTACATTGTGTGAGGTTCTTTTTACAACTTGACTGAGATTTATTGCTAAACTTGACTGGGTAACATGTATGCATTCCATTCCTTTCAGGATACTGTTCTGGGATTTCCTTGCATACTGGGCATCAGTTTGTGCTCTATAGATAGAGCTATTTGTTTGCAAATCTATTCTTTTAACTTCAGACTCATTACTGCTTGCCATTTATGTTAAGAACTGTCTTGTGTTTATGATGAGAAGCTGAACAATGAATAGTGCTTGGAAGTTTAACTTACTCAGAAAAAAGCTCTTTGTGTCATCTGCTATGTCAGAAAGCTGAACTTGGAAAAAGGCCCCTGGTTCTGGACTTTGGGGTCCTCACATTTAACTGTCGTCCATTCTTTGGGGCACTCCTCTGTTTTTGTGGATGGTTGCGAAGTAAGAATATTTCAGGATGTATATTGTATATATTTCTCTGACATTAAATGTACCTTTGAAACCTTTGAATATCCATCACAGTATTGCTCATTTAGCATTTTCTCCCACCACTACCCCACCCTGCTATCAACGTTCACAGGCTTATTGATGGATTCTTTATATGGTCAAATCTCCATTCATCAAAAATCGAACCAACTTGAACATATCTATAGCTATAGAGAGCTGTGTCATTTCTGCCATAACACCCCCGGTTCTCTCTTTCAGAAAGTGTGTTTTCAGCTCTGCAACTCTCACTGTGCAGGACAACCTTATCTTTGTTCTCAGATGAATGGGTTGCCACTTGAACACACAATCTCAGACTTAGAGGTGAGAGAGCAACTAAGCAGGTACAGCCTGGTTTCTCAAATGAAAATAGTACTAAGCAGAGCCATGGAGAGTAAGTTAATTGTTTTCTTGGAGCATATAATTGGCAATTCCTCCATGATACATTCTCAGGTTCCTCCTCTGAATAATTTTACAGCAGCATTTGACTGATGCAGAATTAATTCTGGGAATCATGTTTACTACAAATCATGTGGGATTTAGTACAGGTAAAATCCAAGTCTGTGTCTGAGCAGGATTATGCAACTGGAAATGGAGGAGACAGATGGTTTGCACATCCCTCGGGGCACTCTTATCAGCTGGCGTCAGAAGAACACAAATGAAAATACCATTAAATGTGACTTGGAAGATGATCTTGCTCGGAGGATGTGAAATGGCCTAATTCCCACAAAAATGTCTGTGACATTAATAAACAAAAGGCAGAAAGAATTCAAAGAAACACATTTGGAGCCTAACTGAAACTGTCCAAGCAAAATGAATGTATCAAAACAGCTAATGATGCTTTCCTTTTAATCTTTGAATCAAATGCAAAACATTTTTCTCCACATAAACAGGACAACATGCAATTTTGGGTGATGGAGAATAGATTCCAGAAAGTAATTACAAAGCATTGGACTGAGTGAGGACAAACACGAGGAAATCTGCAGATGCTGGAAATTCAAGCAACACACACAAAATGCTGGTGGAATGCAGCAGGCTAGGCAGCATCTACAGGGAGAAGCACTGTCGACGTTTCGGGCCGAGACCCTTCATGAGGATCCCATGTGATATACACTCAGTGGCCACTTTATTACATACACTTGTACTCTGGCATGTTAATGAAAATATCTAATCAGCAACTGATGTGGCAGCAACTCAATGCATTAAAACATGCAGACATGGTCAAGAGGTTCAGTTCAAACATTAGAATGAGGTAGAAATTACTTTATCTGTGGAATGACTGTTGGTGTAAGATGGGGTGGTTTGAGTATCTCAGAAATTGCTGATCTCCTAGGATCTTCACGCATAACAGTCTCTGGAGTTTACAAAGAATGGAGCAAGAAGCAAAAAAAAACAGCCAGTGAGCATCAGTTCTGTGGCAGAAGTGCCTTGTAATGAGAGAGGTCAGAAGAGAATAGCCAGACTGGTTCAAGCTGAGTGGAAAGTGACAGAACCTCAACACACATTACAACAGTCATGTACAGAAGAATATCTCCAAATGCACAACACATTGAAGCTAGAAGTGGATGGGCTACAGCAGCAAGAAAGCCACTCCAGGTCCCACTCCGGTACCTGATAAAGTGGCCATTGAGTGTATGTTTTGGACGGATGATTTCTTCATCTGCTGTTCGTGTAATTTAGACTATTTTCTTTTCATCAATGACTGCATTTGCTTTCTTGGCAACTACAATGAAAAAATCTTTTTTTTTGTGGCTGCTTGTTGTGAGTAAATTGGTCGCTGCTTACCCTGAATTCTAACTATGACCAAATTTTGTAAATACTTCAGTGCTTGTAAAGTACTTTGGGGTGCCATAAAGTGAGGAAACGATGTCATTTAATTCTAAACATGACATTGAAGTATTTCTTTTTCTTTTCGGAGAGTTGGCAAAAAGCAGCTTAAAAGAAAGTCTGAAAATATGCATAAACAAAAGACCTTCTACTCTGAGAAGATCTTGTGCTTTTCCTCAGTTGGAGATGAATGTGGTTGTATGAATAAGTAAAGAATCTTGCATTTGACTTTTATTTACAGGGCCACTCCTTTGAAGCGAAGTTGCTTTGATCTTGTTCAGGTTTAAGCACTGAATATAGATTCATTATTCATTTCAGCATATGCTACAACATTTATAGAACATTTTAAGACCTGTTCATTCTGCTTGAAAGCTCCCATATATAGTAGTGTTTACCATGTAATCCGTTGTGCATTGCATCCTGGGAGAAAAGTACACTAGTGATCACTGACCATTACCTTAGCTGGAGTCTAAAACCATCCATAGATCAAAATTAAATACCTCATGGGAGAGGGGGGATTAAAGTGACCCTCAAAGCTGTGTACATGTCTATGTGCACACGTGTGTCATCTTCATTCCTAATCTAGTTAATGTGTTGCAGGTGTCTTTGGTAAATTCATAGATGTCACAATGATCTGTGCCAGGGCAAGAATACCTAACATATAAAAAACAAAGCATTCTGATATGAAGATAGTACCAGGCAATAATTGATATATTATTGCAAGAATGATTAGGGTTTATATTGTTATGGATCCAGTTATTTTATTTGCAGATTTGGTGTTGAATGATTGATTCACTGCTTCACATTTTAAAGAGAATAATCAGGTTTAATAACATTGGCATATGTCATAAAATGTTGTTGTTATGTGACAACGTTACACTGCAATACATAATAAAACTGTAGATTACTGTAAGAAGTGTACGTGTGTGTTTTCTTAAAGTTAAATTAAACAAGTAGTTCGAAAAGAGAAAAATAAAGTAGTGAGGTAGTGTACATGGGTTGAATGTCCATTCAGAAATATGATGGCTGATGGGAAGAAGCTGTTCTGAATTGTTGAGTGTGTGCCTCAGGTTCCTGTACCTCCTCCCTGAGGGTAGCAATGAGAAGAGGGCATGTCCTATTTGATGGAGTGTAGCGGCGTGCTACATGCAGCGCTAAAGTTACGACACGGAGTCGGTAACTGCAGTCGAAGGAAAAACTTTATTCGAAATCCTCAGCCTCACTTTTAAGCCTCCCTCAACCTGCCCCCCGTGGCGCAGAGGCTCCAAAGCTCTGTGCTCGCAAACCCCCGTAGGCTATCTAATTGTGAGCCAGTTCGGATGTGCCAGGAAATGGGTCGCCACATAACCCCCCCCCCCAGAACCGGCGATACACCCCCCAATGTCCACAGTCTGGGCCGGAACCTGCTTGGGAGGTCGGCCTCTGCGCCGAGGTGCCGGAAACTCGACCGGTTGCGCCAGGTCCACATGGGCCGGTTTGAGTCGGTCCACCGTGAAAACCTCCTCTCTACCCCCAACGTCCAGCACGAACGTGGACCCGTTGTTTCGGAGCACCATAAACGGCCCCTCGTATGGCCGCTGCAGCGGTGGCCGATGCCCGCCCCTTCGTACAAACACAAACTTACAGTTCTGCAGGTCTTTGGGTACGCAGGTCGGGTTCCGCCTGTGCTGTGAAGTGGGTATGGGGGCCAGGTTACCGAGCTTCTCGCGTAGTCTGCCCAGGACTGCTGCGGGATCTTCCTCTTGCCCCTGTGGGGCTGGTAGGAACTCCCCGGGGAAGACCAGGGGCGCGCAGTATACCAACTCGGCCGACGAGGCGTGCAGGTCGTCTTTGGGTGCTGTGCGGATGCCGAGTAGGACCCAGGGAAGCTCGTCCGCCCAATTGGCTCCTCGCAGGCGGGCCATGAAGGCCGACTTCAGGTGACGGTGGAAACGCTCCACTAGCCCGTTCAACTGTGGGTGGTAGGCAGTTGTGTGGTGCAGCTGAGTCCCCAAAAGGCTGGCCATAGCTGACCACAGGCTGGAGGTGAACTGGGCGCCTCTGTCGGAGGTAATGTGGGCCGGTACACCAAAGCGAGATATCCAGGTGGTGATCAGG
Source organism: Hypanus sabinus (assembly GCF_030144855.1). NCBI lineage: Eukaryota > Metazoa > Chordata > Chondrichthyes > Myliobatiformes > Dasyatidae > Hypanus > Hypanus sabinus. Next base: position 37,247,492 of record NC_082716.1, on the reverse strand, counting down.
GCTCGGGCGCAAGATTCGGAGGTGGTGTCGGTGAGCGGGACCGCCTCTGGCCATCTTGTGAACCGGTCCACGATAGTCAGGAGGTGCTGTGCTCCATGCGACACTGGCAGGGGGCCCACGATATCCACATGAATGTGGTCGAAACGCCGGTGGGCGGGATGGAACTGCTGCGGTGGGGCTTTGGTGTGCCGCTGCACCTTGGCCGTCTGGCAGTGCATGCACGCTTTGGCCCATTCACTGACCTGTTTGCGGAGTCCATGCCAAACGAACCTGCTGGAAACCATCCGGACAGTCGTCCGGATGGAGGGATGCGCCAAGTTATGAATGGAGTCGAAAACACGGCGCCGCCAGGCTGTCGGGACGACGGGACGGGGCTGGCCGGTGGCGACGTCACAGAGTAGGGTCCTCTCACCCAGGCCTACGGGGAGGTCCTGGAGCTGCAAACCCGGAGACTACGGTTCTGTAACTCAGAATCTCCTCATCCGCCTGCTGTGCCTCTGCCAGTGCCTCAAAGTCTACCCCTTGGGAAAGGGCATGAACGGTAGGGCGAGAGAGCGCATCCGCCACGACATTGTCCTTACCCGAGATGTGCCGGACATCCGTCGTGTATCCAGAGATGTAGGACAGGTGGCATTGCTGGCGGGACGACCAGGGGTCGGACGCTTTCGTAAATGCAAAGGTAAGCAGTTTGTGGTCCGTGAACGCGGTGAAGGGCCGACCTTCTAGGAAGTACCTGAAATGCCGGATTGCCAGGTAGAGCGCCAACAGTTACCGGTCGAAAGCACTGTACTTGAGCTCGGGTGGCCGCAGGTGTTTGCTGAAAAACACCAGGGGTTGCCAGCGACCTGCGATGAGTTGCTCCAGCACCCCACCGACTGTCGTGTTAGATGCGTCCACTGTGAGGGCGGTAGGGGCGTCCATTCTGGGATGTACTAGCATTGCAGCGTTCACCAAAGCTTCCTTCGTTTGAACGAAAGCGGTGGCGGACTCCTGTCCCAGGTAATGTCCTTGCTCGGACCCGACATCAGGGTGAACATGATCCGGGCAGCTGAAGGGAGGAAGCGGTGGTAGAAATTGACCATACCTACGAATTCCTGAAGGCCTTTGATCGTGGTGGGTCAGGGGAAGTGGCGGACCGCATCTACCTTAGCGGGCAGAGGGGTTGCCCCATCTTTAGTAATCCTGTGGCCCAGGAAGTCAATGGTATCGAGTCCGAACTGGCATTTGGCGGGGTTGATTGTAAGACCGTACTCACTCAGTCGGACGCAGAGTTGACGGAGGTGGGACAGATGCTCCTGACGACTGCTGCTGGCTATGAGGATGTCGTCCAAATAGATGAACGCGAAGTCCAGGTCCCGTCCCACCGCGTCCATTAACCGCTGGAACGTCTGAACGGCATGCGGAGGAACTGGAAAAGGCCAAACGGGGTGATGAGAGCCGTTTTGGGGACGTCGTCAGGATGCATCGGGATTTGATGGTACCCTCGGACGAGGTCTACCTTGGAGAAGATCCGTGCGCCGTGCAGGTTTGCTGCAAAATCCTGAATGTGCGGCACAGGGTAGTGGTAGCCTCGTTCAGCCTGTGGTAGTCGCCGCACGGTCTCCAGTCTCCCGTCGCCTTGGGCACCATGTGCAGGGGGGAGGCCCATGGGCTGTCGGACCGCCGGATGATCCCCAATTCCTCCATCCTCTGGAACTCCTCCTTCGCCAGTCGGAGCTTGTCCAGGGGAAGCCGCTGAGCGCGGGCATGGAGGGGTGGTCCCTGGGTCGGGATGTGGTGCTGTACACCGTGTCGGGGCATGGCCGCTGTGAACTGCGGTGCCAGAACCGATGGGAAATCCGCCAGGACCCTGGTGAAGTCGTTGTCAGACAGCGTGATGGAGTCGAGGTGTAGGGCTGGCAACTGGGCTGCACCCAGGGAGAACGTCTGAAAGGTCTCGGAGTGTACCAGTCTCTTCCTGGGCAGGTCGACCAGTAGGCTGCGAGCCCACAAAAAATCCGCACCCAGAAGCGGTTGGGCTACGGCGGCCAGTGTAAAGTCCCACGTGAACTGGCTGGAGCCGAACTGTAGCTGCACCTGACGGGTGCCATAGGTCCTTACTGTGCTGCCGTTCACGGCCCTCGGGGGGGCCCCGGTGCCCTGCTGCGGGTGTCATAACTCGTCGGAGGTGAAACGCTGATCTCGGCACCAGTGTCGACCAAAAACCGGCGTCCCAACCTTCCGTCCCACACGTACAGGAGGCTATCCCGATGGCCAGCCGCCATAGCCATCAGCGGCGGCTGGCCCTGGCGTTTCCTGGGAACTTGCAGGGCGGGCGACAACGGCGGGCTTCTGCGCCCCACCGCTGGTGGTAGAAGCACCAGTGTTCATTGGGCCGGGGGTTGGCGGGCTCTGCGGCCGGGCCTGGACTGGTTTGCTGCTGGGAGCATGGCTGGGAGATCTGTGTGATGGACGCCCCGCTCACCTTTTTGGCGTTCCACAGCAAGTCCGCCCGGGCTGCCACCTTCCGGGGGGTCACTGAAATCCGCGTCGGACAGCAGCAGGCGTATGTCCTCGGGCAGCTGCTCCAGGAATGCCTGCTCAAACATGAGGCAGGGTTTGTGTCCGTCGGCCAGAGACAACATCTCATTCATTAAAGCCGAAGGAGGTCTGTCGCCCAAGCCATCCAGGTGCAGTAAATGGGCAGCCCGCTCGCGCCGTGAGAGTCCGTAAGTCCTGAGGAGCAGGGCTTTGAATTCTGTGTACTTGCCGTCCGCCGGGGGAGACTGTACAAACTCTGCGACCTGGGCCGCTGTGTCCTGGTCGAGGGAGCTCACCACGTAGTAGTAGTGGGTGTCTTCTGAGGTGATCTGGCGAACATGGAATTGGGCTTCGGCTTGCTGGAACCATAGGTTCGGTCGTTGTGTCCAGAAACCCGGCAGTTTCAACGAAACCGCATGAACAGAGGCGGCGTCAGTCATTTCTGGTCCAAAAATCGTTTGGACCGTCAGGGTCACCAATTGTAGCGGCGTGCTACATGCAGCGCTAAAATTACGACACGGAGTCGGTAACTGCAGTTGAAGGAAAAACTTTATTCGAAATCCTCAGCCTCACTTTTAAGCCTCCCTCAGCCTGCCCCCCCATGGCGCAGAGGCTCCAAAGCTCTGTGCTCGCAAACCCCCGTAGGCTATCTCCCTTAGCCGGAAAGCTGGCTAATTGTGAGCCGGTTCGGATGTGCCAGGAAATGGGTCGCCACAGGAGTTCCTTAATGATGGATGCCACCTTTTTGAGGCATTACTCCTTGAAGATGTATTGGATGCTCGGGAGGTAAGTGCTCATGAAATATAGCTGCTGACATGCCTCCTTTGTAACTACATCGATATGTTGGGCCCTGGATAGATCCACTTCTGATCCCTCTATGAGGACTGGTGTGTGTTACCTTGTCTTAGCCTCGCTGAAGTCCACAATCAATTCTTTGGTCTTACTGATGTTGAGCGCAAGGTTGTTGCTGCGACACCGCGGATATATCTTCCTCCTGAATGCCTTCTCATCAGCATCTGAATATCTGCCAACAATAGTTGTGTTGTCAGCAAATTTATAGATGGCATTAGAGCTGTGCCTAGCCACACAGTCATGGGTGTAGAGACAGTAGAGCAGTGAGCTAAGTACACATCTGTGAGGTGCGCCAGTGTTGGTTATCAATAAAGTAGAGATTTTATTTCTAATCCGCACAGATTGTGAGGAAGTCAAGGATTCTTCTGCAGAGGGAGGTACTGTACGGAGGCCCAGATATTGGAGCTTTTTGATCAGACCTGTAGGAATGATTGTGTTAAACGCTGAACTGTAGTGAATAAACAGCAGCCTTATTGTATTTTATTGTATTATCTGGGTGTTCCAAGGCCAAGTGAGATGTGAAGATGTAATGAGATCACATCCACTGCAGACCTACTGTGGTGAAGGGCAATTTAGAGTGGGGTTAGGTCTTTGCTGAAGGAGGTGTTGATTCTGGCCATGGCCAACCTCTCAAAACTCTTCATCATCTTAGATGTGAGTGCCATTGGACAGTCATTAAGGCAGCTCACACTGCCCTTCTTGGGCACTGGTATGATCATTGCCATTTTGAAGCAGGTAGGAACTTCTGACTGTAGCAATGAGAGTTTGAAAATGTCTATGAACACACCCATCCGTTGATTGGCAGAAGTTTCAGAGCTCTACCAGGTACACCCATCCGGGCCCCTTGCCTTTCAAGGGTTCACCCTCTTGAAAGGTGTTCTGACATTGGCCTCCAAGACAAAGGTCACAGGGTCACCGGGTGCTACAGGAATCACCATAGCTGTAGCTTTTTTCTCCATTTCAAAGCATGCATAAAAGTCGTTGAGCTCATTTGGGAGTGAGGCATCACTGCCATTCATTAGGTTAGGTATCGCTTGTAGGAACACTGCCAGAGTTGATGTGCATCTGATTCCACCTCTAACCTCAATTAGAATTATTCCTTTGCCCTTGAGATAGCCCTCTGTAAATTGTATCTCACTTTCTTGTATAGTCCTGGATCACCAGACTCGAATGCCACAGATCTAGCCCTCAGAAGATTACGAACCTCTTAGTTCCGACAATATTTCTTGCAGCAGCTCATGGCTTGACGATGGAAAATTTGGCATACAGTTTTGAATAAAGAGATCTCTGGACATGACGTTGTAGCAGAAACAAGACGAACAAATTCCATCACACGTGGATAATGTGCAAACTGAACTTGACTCATTAAAAAACAAGAAAAATGCAAACTAGTAGTTTTCTGATGTTCTCATCATCATGAAATTGAAAACTGTTGAATGTTAGTTTACATTTTTGTTCTATAATTTCACTGGTATCTCAGTTCAGCATGGGCTGGAACTGTGCAGATATCAGAGCTGTCTTCTGCACACCCATGTACACAATTACAGATCAGAGTTGGTTGAGTTACAGGTCAAGAATGAAAAATCCAGCACACAGCTCGAAATAAATTTGTTTTCCGAAATCTAATACAGGTACTAAGTGAGCGAGTTGACTTCATACAAGATTAGAAGCAGCGAGTACAATCTCAAGCAAATGGGGATCAACATTTCAGATTCTGCATACCTAAGCATTTAGGAAGTTTTTATTAGCAACAAGTTATAAGGAGAGGGATGAAGAGACAGGTGATTGAAACCAACAACAAGTCCTGGGAAGGAAGCTATCACTGTCTAATGACCAAAATCAGTCATCTGTGATCAAGAGGATTGAATGACTTGATCTGAAGGATTTGAGTTGCAATAAAAGACTCAACGTACATTATCCAGGGAATGTAATACAAATAAAATTCTGTAAGACCAGAAAAAGAGACTGACAGAGGCAAGATATTTTTTCAGCTAATAATTAAGAGATAGCTTATTGCAAAGAAAGAACCACAGCCATATACAAGAGGATACAATTGTAGATGACATCTCATGGGCAGAAAGTGTACTGTTGACTGTATTTGGAATCATGATACCAAAAAAAAGCATCTAGAAAATAAATGAAGAATCATGACAAACTCATGAATTTTGAGAAATTCAAGTTGATGGTTGTATCAAATCTTTACTGACTGATATATAGAAGAACCCTCCAGGAGGACCCCAACCTTGACATGGTTTGGAGGCTTGTGTGTCTCAATGACCTGGAGAGCTATGTTAGTTGGAGTCAGGGCTTTCTGCTTTGGCTCTTGGTAGTGTCACCCATGCCAAACAGGTCAAAGGGTAGAGGCCAGACTAAGAGTGGTTCACTGATCCTCCAGATTTGGGGGTTCAGCTCAGGGCTAACATCCCTGGCTGGTAAAACAAAATTGTTACAGAAATAGCAATGAAGAATCCTTCTGCATCTGAGTGTGATGGTATTCCTGAGTCTCTACCCAGGATTTGCATTATGACTGTAGTGAAAACTGAGAGGGAGCTACTGAGATGTTGATGCAGGCCCTGAGCCCTACCAGAGATGGAGGGTCTTTATTGCTGCCCTAAGCACCAGTGGTGGAATGGGAAAGTACACCTAGAAGGATACAGAGAGAAAGATCTGTTATATTTGCTGGGGATACAAGTTGTCAAGGTTATTATGATAAAATAATTATCAAAGTACATATATGACACCATTACAATGCTGAGATTAATTTTCATTCACTGTAGAACAAAGAAATACAATAAAATCAATGAAAACTACACACAAACAAACTGACAAACAATCAATGTGCATAAGAAGACAAACTGTGCAAATACTAAAAAGCACCAACTGTGGACAGCGTGCAAATGTTGCCATACATTCCTGTGTCAACGTAGCATGGCCACAATGCTCAGCAGAACAACACAAAACATAACAAAACAGAACATAAAAGGCAAACAAAGCAACAACCATAAAACAAGTGCCTTTCCTCCCCTCCCCCCCTCTCTCTCTCCCTCTCTCTCTCTCTCTCTCTCTCTCTCTCTCTCTCTCTCACACACACACACACACACACACACACACACACACACACACACACACACACACACACACACACACCTCCAACCCAAAAACTGGCTTCTGGGCCTCCTGTCTCCATGCTTTGGCCATTAGGCTTCCGATTGACCTTCGAGCTTCAATCTTCAGAATCAATCCCTGGACTAGCCAATGACGGGACCCTGAACTCCAAGTCTTGAACTCTGGCCTCAGTGGCTCACCAGCCCTCATGCCTTCTGCTTGCATAGTCATCTGATCCTACTGACCTGGGATAGTCTGACATCTTTGTCACCTGTCAATGTCATTGGTCTTTGACTGTAGCGTGCAGGTCTGGACTTCTAACTCCCCCACATTCCTGTCCTTAAACCCCAACCTGACCCCTTACTCCCCTGTCTGTTCTCAAAACCATCATTATGAACTTAAAAAAACAATTTAGCCTGAGTCATTATTTTGACAGAGCTTGGTGCCATCTTGACAAGTCATATTACAGTTGTATCTTCGTTCTCTCCATCTCTTCCACTTTCTGTAACTTAAACATCCTTGTTTTCCCTCTTTTCCAATTGTGATGATTAATCCTTGACCTGAAACATCATCTCTCCACTAGCTACAGCAGTTCAAATCTTCTTTGCAGAACAGGGGATTCCTGAGAAGTTAGTGCCTCACAGCAAAACCTAATTTAGCAATGCAGAATTTGGAGTGGTTGCTAAGCAAAGCATGCTCACTATTGTGATTTCATCCGTATGCTGTCTGAGAGGACATTATTTCCCAGAGATCCATGTCCAAACAGTCAGTAAGATCTTTAACAAATAAGGAGAGACAAAGGAGAGACCCCTTGGCCTATTGTCCCTCATAGTTACAGCTCTAATATATCAGATCACCAACCTAAAATACTGAATGGCATGGAGTATATGATAACATGGCCAAGGAAATATTTTCTCCATAATATTGAAAAGAAATAAGACAATGAGTGCCTGATGCATAAGTAAAAGGAAACCAACTCAGAAATAACTGTATTAACTGTTAAATACATTACAATTAAAACTTGAACTTAACTGATTATGAGATGCTTCAAGCTGCTCACTCCAACAGTCACAGAAGAATGGGCAGTATTTAAGTTTGGAGGGGTTCTTTAAACCTCTCTGAAGGGGTAATTCATGCACCCTTAATGTGATTAATTATTATTGAGGCCAAGCTCTCTATATGGCCCTGTAGATAGCAATTACAACATAATTCACACTGGTGGATCTATTGCCTCAAAGCTCCAATGACCTGGGTTCAACCTTGACCTCCGTTACTGTCTATGGAAAGTTTGTGTGTTTTCCCTGTGACAACCTGGGCTTCCCAAGTATGCTCTTGCATTTCCTCAGGTGCTCTGGTTTCCTCCCACATCCCAAAGATCTACCGACTGATAGGTTAATTGGCAACTCTAAATGCAGGGACTCTAGTGCAGGGATTCCCAGTCTTTTTTTTATGCCATGAACTCCTACCATTAACTATGGATGCCAGGTTGGAACCTTTGACAGTGAGTAGTTGAATGGGAGAATGTGGGGGAGTTGAGGGGGATATGGGGAGAATAACATGCAACAATGTAGGTTGAGTTCAATGAATGGCTGATGGTTATTGTGGATTCCTTGAGCTAAAAATCCTGTTTCTGTGCTGTATGATTCTATGATGCTAAAAACAATTTCCTTTTATAAAGCATCTTTAATGACTTGGAACCAATCATTGAGTTCCGAGCATAACTGCAGATGAGCAAAATCTTCCCAGAAGCATATGCCAGGACTCACAAAAATGCAATCCCTGAATTGCCAAATGATTAATTTTCTTTTGCTTGAGACATTTTATAACCAAAAGGAAACAGGAACAGACAATGTGTTTATCCTGTTCCTGCTGCATTTCACCCCCATACTTGTAGGTCTATTCATCGTAATGCATTTTCATTTAAAATATTTTTAAATAATCTTAAAACATGACAAGCCTTGGACTCAAAGTACAAAGTTCAGATTAAATTTATTATTAAGGTCTGTATACGTCATCATATACTACTTGGAACCTAGTTTTTTTTTGCAGGCTTTCGCGGTAGAACAAAGAAATACAGTAGAATTAATGAAAAGCTACACACATAGTCTGCCCAACAACCATTGTGCCAAAAGAAAACAAACTATGCAAATACAAAAATAAAGAAATTATCATAATAATAAATAATACTGAGAACATGAATTGCAGAGTTTTTGAAAGTGAGTCCATAGGTTGTGTTCAGTGATCAGATCATTGCTGAGGTGAGTGAAGTTATTCACATTGGTTCAGGAGCTTGATAGTTGAAGGGTAATAACTGTTCCTGAAGCTGGTGGGGTGGGACCTGAGGCTCCTGTTACCTCCTTTCCAATGGCAGCAGTGAAGGAGAGTATGGCCGGAATGGAAGGGTATTGATTATAGATGCTGCTTCCATGTGGCAGCACTCCTTTAGGTGTGCTTAATGTTGGGGAGGGCTTTTCCTATGATGGACTGGGCTGTACCACCACTTTCTTTTAGGCTTTTCTGTTCTTGCACATTGGTGTTTCCATACCAGGCCATGTTGCAACCAATCATGATACTCTCCAAAAATTTAAGGTAAATTTATTATCAAAGGGCATATATGTTGCCATATGCAACCCTGAGATTCATTTTCGTATGGACATTAACAGTAAAAATATAAAGAAACAAAATAATAATAATAATAATAATAATAATAATAATAATAATAATAATAATAATAAGCAATAAATATCCAGAACATATGATGAGGAGTCCTTGAAGATGAGTCCATAGGTTTTGGGAACAGTCCAGTGTTGGGGTGAGTGAAGTTATCTCCTCTGTTCAAAAGCCCGATAGTTGAGGGGCAATAACTGTTCTTGAATCTGGTGGTGTGGGTCCTGAGTCTCCTGTATCTCCTTCCTGATGGCAGCAGCAAGAAGAAAGTGTGGCCTGGATGATGGATGCTGCTTTCCTGCAACGACGCTCTTTGTAGATATGCTCACTAGTGAGGAGGGCTTCATCTGTGATGAACAGGGTGTATCATTACTTTTTGTATGTTTTTCCATTCAAGGGCATTGGTGCTTCCATACCAGGCCATGGTGCAAGCAGTCAGTATACTCTCCGCTGCACATCACGTTAAGGATTACTGCATGCAGTTCTGGTCTCCTTTCTTGAGGGAGGATATACTGGCTTTGGAGGCGGTGCTGGAGTTCAGAAGAATGGGAGGAAATCTTATAGAAACTTACAAAATTATGCAAAGTATAGATAAAATAGAGGCAGGAAAGTTGTTTCTACTGGTAGGTGAGAAGAACTAGGGGAAGTAGCCTCAAGATTCGGGGGAGTAGATTTAGGACGAAGATGAGGAAGTAGTGAATCTTTCGAATTCTCTGCCCAATGAAGCAGTGGAGGCTACCTCAGTAAATATATCTAGGACAAGGTAGGATAGATTTTTGCGTAGTAGGGGAATTAAGGATTATGGGGAGTAGGCAGGTAGGTGGAAATCAGCCATGATCTTATTGAATGGTGGAGCAGGCTTGATGGGTCAGATCCTACTCCTACTCCTGCTCCTCTTTCTTATGTTCTTGTGTAATTTTCATGTTTACTGATTGATGTCATTTAATGCAGATAAATTCACTATTATACATTAAGATTTGCTGATGCCTTTCAGGTATTTTTCTTGCTTTCTACAAATTGAGGTATACTGTGCTTGCATATTGTGAACAAACCCAAGGAAAAGGATGTGAGAAGAATTTTTTTATGATCAGCTGAAGTAGATAAGGTCTTAATTTTGCATATCACTCAAAAGGCATACCTTTGATGGTATGGCATTCTTTCAGTACTACAGTGGAATGCCAGAGTGGATTGTTGTGCTAAAGTCTGTGAAATGGTCATATTGTTGATCTGGGTTGTGTGAGAGATATAAGAATTAAATTAAATGAATCACTGTAAGCGGATACAACAATCAAGTCTGTTCATGTATAATTTACATTGAAAACTAGAACCTTATTAAATTTGATTTCCAAAGCAACAGTAACAACATTACTCAATAAAAACAAAATTTAACATATTCTGAAACTAAACATTGGTGGACCTGTTTAACTGTTTTGTTTCGTGCCATAATTTCTGAGCAATTGCATAACAAGGTATCCTGTGTCTCCTGTGTAACCACTCAGCAGATTGCTGTGCAGTAAGGCTGCATACACCTATTCACGTGGGAGTTAAAGATTATAATGGTGATTGAATGCACCAATTTCTGTCTCCTGCACTAATCCTGTAGAGGAGAATTTTAGCATGTCCTTTGAGCAAATTGGAATGCCTGCTTGTGTACTTTAACCATGGTCTGAATGAGGGAACTGCTGCAACATTACCACCAGGACAACCCAACAAGAGGAAAAGCCATCCCCAGAATAGGCCATGAGTCATGCGAGATCCTGCAGATACTGGAATCACCTGGTTTCAAAACTCACCTGCTAGCTTGTACTCCTCCCCCTCCTCCCAACTTATGCTGGCTTCTGCCCCCTTCCTTTCCAATCCCGTTGAATGCCTTGGTCCGAAATATCAGTTATTTATTTCCCTCCATAGTTACTGCCTGTCCTGCTGAGTTCCTCCAGCATTATGCGTGTGTTGCCCAGAAGAGACCAGGATGGGAAAGTATCGTGCAAGACCTGTTAGGCACAGAAGAAAGCAACATAGGAGAGAATGTTGCTTTCTTTCTTGCCACTGCTGCTGTGGATTGAGTAGCGTGAATTCTACTTTCCCAACTCGGGTCCGGCTGGCTAAAACTTTTTCCACAGTTCATGAAGGGGCATGTTTTTTCAAGATCTCAAAGGGAACATTAGAATTGCATCAATGCTTTGGAAAGGCAACCATTTGGGCCATTGTCCCAACAAGTTAAAGTTCATGTGATACAGGCCCAGTGCTTGTGGTCGGGGCATTGGAATCTGGAGGCTGATCCGGAGACAGTGTGTGTTTGGTAAATGAAGGTGAATCATAGCGAAAGGCAATGTGAGCATGGAAACAAACCTTTTGACACCACCCAGTCTGACACCAATTTTACTTTAACCCAAATTATTCTCCTCAGATTCCTACAGACTTTCTCCAGGTGTTATTACCCATCAGCACATGAAAGGTAGCTCACAGGTAGAATAGTCTAACTCTACACAGACAATGCTGGAAGTCAGGAGCCTGAGCTGCCAGAGCTGTGAGGTAGAATCTCTTGCCACACCCATTAAGTCTGGCCATGGACGGAGGAAACATGATCAGCATTGGGAGAAAAATTAATCGTTGCCAACACTGTGGAGTGGAGAGGTTGCCATCATTCTGCAATTTGGGATATCTAGGATCTCCAGTATCAGCATATGGATGAGATGTGGCAGTACAGCAGAGAGGAAAGTGAGAAGCTCTGCTGAAGGGTGGTCTGGAGACTGATTGGCCAACAATGGTGGGGATTTGGAGACCCTTCAATGTGAGAGTGGTGGATGGGATTTAAGTAATTTCTCAGCGCTGTAGGATTAATTTTTTTACCGTCTTGGTACTGACAATTGGTTCCAGATTCCATTTTAACACTCTAACTGACATGTTAAATGAAGAATTATATCAACTCATGTCTCCCAAAGTCAGAACTTTCTTCAGGTCACAATGGTGATTTGTGGCCTCAAATTTGATGATTGTTGCAATTTTATTGAGAAATAGTTGTAAGTGTAATTTGAATATATTTTCAGTCTCAGAGCTCTGAGGAAACAGAGCTAAGTGACAGAATTTATGCTGAACGTCTTTATTCACCAGTTATTGTACTTTTAACCACTATCCTTGATGTGATTACTCCTTCCTGAAGCACAGAAATGTCTATTGATCCCTGGCTCAAATATTCACGTGTGAACTATTTATGAGTGATTATCTTCGAGCTGTTCAATTGTGGGTAAACTCACAGTCAGGTCACATCCAGCAGGTCCATTTTACCGTGTTAGGAGGAGGAACCTTGAGAAACAGCCATCCTGTCTGAGGACAGCAGGGATTTGATTAGACTATTTGCGTCTAAGTCCCAACTACTCATTGAATAAATTTGCATAGCCACAGGAAACAATGCTTATGTATAATTTTAATTAGTTGCTGCTGTGATAAGATCTGCTGAATTAGAAAATTGCACACTTTATTTTATTTGACAACAACCAAGTCTTATTTGCTAACATGGCTGATTCTGATTGATATGAATGCCACTTTCAGTCTCAGCACTATTTATCGAGTACAATACGTCAGATAAATGTTAGCAAACTATAGCAATATGGCAATGTGATTGAGAGTTAAGTAGAACTTTTATGTTGAACAGTTTTAAATGCTGCTTATTTTGATGGAGCAGAGGTGAGGAGAGGTCGAGCAGAAGTGGTCAATTGGGGTTGGACTGTAACCAGTGACAGCGATGAAGTCTTTTATAACGAATCCTTTGTTAAGAGCAAAGTTCTTGTGTCTCCTTTGGTTTTTACTTAATCGGAGCCATTGGAACTTATTCTTTCTTAGCCTTTTATTGGCAAGGCCTCCTGCACATGACATAATGTTTCAAAATAAAATTCCCCTCCCCCTTACAATACGCAACAGAACTAAGCTCAATGACAAAACCTTTCATAATATTTATCCGATGACAATTAAGGCTTTATGAGCCAGCACACTTCTTTTGGATTTTGATTAAAAATTTCGGTTGTGTTATTTGATCTGTTGGATACGCATTGACTACCTCTAGAATGTAATATTTTTATGCTTGTGAAAATTAGAAATTCTGCACGTCAGCAATCATTGCAAGATCAAATTCCACTTAAGAAATACTTGCTCCAGGTATAGATATTTCCATATCATTCATACCAGAATAAAACACTGGGCAAAGTTAACTTAACAATTACTAAAAAGCTGCTACATTCCTTCTTCAGACTTACAGTTGATAATTCAGTAACTGCCCTGAGTGCAAACACATTATGGCCAAGCAAGTTATGACTCTGGGGATAGTGGTTTATGGCTTTCAGTTCAGGTTGTACATAGGTTGATCTTTGTTCTTTTGCTGGAGGAGTAAGTAGGTGATCTAGTAGGTGATCTAGTTTGAATCAGATTGTAGTACGAAGGCATGCTCTATCACTGAAAGTATTGCTTTTCTGCAGAATATTGAATATCCGGTCTTCATTTGCTTTCTTAGGTGAGTATGAAAGATTCATCCATAGCTTTTGAAAAATTTCTCAGTAAGCCCTGGCCAATAATGATATTTTGGTGATTATTTATTTGTGTGTTTCTTTTTTGCTTGTGGTATCTTGATGCTGCATTTTTGACAGAACAAAGCTGACTATACTTCAAGAAATGTTGCCAGGTGCTTTTGGATATCTCAAAAATCAGTCCGGGCAATTTTTAAAGGCAAGCTTCTTTTAATGTACTTTTTTATGTTGAGCCATCAATTCCAGTAAGAAACACCTTGAAAGTTTATCACATGACTTTCTTTTCCTTGCTGTCTTTCTCCCATAGTCCTGACATGGTTGCTCACAAGCCCTCTCTGCATGCAAGCTCCTCATGACAATCTGAAGGGAAGGAAATATGTTGTTGCCTGATCATAAAACATAGTAGATTTAGGTCATTCAATCAATAGACAATAGACAATAGATGCAGGAGTAGGCCATTCGGCCTTTTGAACCAGCACCGCCATTCAATGTGATCATGGCTGATCATCCACAATCAGTACCCCGTTCCTGCTTTCTCCCCATATCACTTGACTCCGCTATCTTAAGAGCTCTATCTAACTCTTTCTTGAAAGCATCCAGAGAATTGGCCTCCACTGCCTTTTGAGGCAGAGCATTCCATAGATTCACAACTCTCTGGGTGAAAAAGTTTTTCCTCAACTCTGTTCTAAATAGTCTACCCCTTATTCTTAAACTGTGGCCTTTGGTTCTGGACTCCCCCAACATCGGGAACATTTTTCCTGCCTCTAGCCTGTCCAATCCCTTAATAATCTTATATATTTCAATCAGATCCTCTCTCATCCTTCTAAATTCCAGTGTATAATCTATTAAGTCTGTTCCACCATTCCATTATAGCTTATCTATTTTCCCTCTCAATGCCATTCTCCTGCCTTCTCCCTGTAACCTTTGACATCTTTACTAATCAAGAACCTATCAACCTCTGCTTTAAGTATATGCAATGACTTGGCCTAAACAACCATCTGTGGCAATGAATTCCACAGATTCATCACCCTCTGACTAAAGAAATTCCTCCTCATCTCTGTCCTAAAAGGATATCTTTGTATTCTGAGGCTGTGGACTCCCACACTATGGGAAATATCCTCTCCAAGTGTACTGTCTAGTCCTTTCAATATTCGATTGAGCAGATGTGCCCTGCAAAGTGGTCACCCAATCTGCATATGGTTTCTCTGAAGCAGAGGAGAGCACATTGCAAGCACCAAGTGCAAGTTTGGTGAAGTAAGAAGTGCAAACAAATCAGGACTGCTCACAGGCTAGGTGATAGGAAGAAAAAAAGTGTTGCATCTCTCTCAGTTGTTTACTCCTCCCCAGCAACAACTTGTCTTCTCATTTTTCCTGTTTTAAAGAAGGGTTGAGCTTGTTTTGCTTGACTTTCTCAGAAAATGCTGAAGGACCGCATTGTCTATTCTTTTTTTGTTTCAGATTTCCAGCTACAGCATTGTAGTTCTAAAACTACTCAAAAATAACTTATTAGAAAAATTGGGTAATTCTTGCTTGCTTCATTGGTAATAGAGTTGTTTGAGTTAGTGCTTCAGGGAACACATTTTAGAAAATTGAGTATAATTTTTAAACATATTAACCAACACTCTGAATATTACATTTCTAGCCTCTCCAGAATATTTAAAATGACACATAAAATTATGCATTACTGATAAATCTTTGTTCTAAAAAAATAAGAAAATTGAAATGTGGGATTTCCAATAGACTGCTAAATGCTAAAAAAAAATCACCTCAATGGATACCCTGTACTTTCACTGAACAAACTGTTCCCTATAAAGAAGGATTTTTTTTTCATAATTCTCCCTTTTTAAGTCTACAGATAGGACTTAGATCCAAGTTAGATTTCTCACCTCCACTCACTGATCATCATCCCTCAAAGCACAGTGCAGTTCTGTTCCACGTCCACTGAGTTCATATTGACCCTCTTTCTTCACCGTTTCCTTCTCCCTATTTTCCCATCTTCCTTTCAATCATGCCCATTATTTCCTTTCCATTTCTCTCTGTTCTTGTTCATACAGAACCTATTCATCTAGGATGCAGTGGTGTGGATGTTAAATTATTGGACGCAGCCAGTGTGAGTTCAACCTCACAGTGACAACTAGGGAACTTATGTAAATCTCTGTAAGGTTTGTTATGAATGTACCACAGGGGCCGAAGGGTGCAGGGTAGCCCCCTCCTTTGTGAGAATCACAAGAGCATTATTGGGTTGGGACAGAGGACCCAGGAAATGAGAGAGAGACATGGCCATTGTCTCCTGGAGACAACGATTGTGGATTGGGGACTATGCTACGTGCAAGCCCTCGGGCAAAGTGGGCTGGTTGAGAGAGAGATTGCATCACCCCAACCTGATTGACATCTACTACCCTGCGAGTTAAGATAAAAGAGGGGCTGTAGGCACAGCCCCTCAGACACACCAGAAGAAACGCTAGCGATCCCATAATTGCGGGAAGCCATTTGAAGGAAGCCATGTGCGTTCGGTTCCCTTGCCTGGGGGCTGGTGGCTGGTACCACGGAAAACGACTTGGAACTAACAACGGGGAACCAACTCCCCCGACTCAACGGATTGGCCTCATAAAAGACCTGGGCAAGTTTCAAACCGTCTCTCTTAAACCCAAAGAGCTGCAGCTTGAAAGGACAGTGACTTTTATCTTTCCATCAGACAATACAATATCCCCTAGACAAACGATAGAGCTATTGCTTAATTGATGATTATTAGGATACCCGCATTTTTAGATTGAGTATTGATGACGTATATTATCTGAATGTCTGTATTAATCTTATTTTTGTGCCCCTTTATAAATAAAGACTTTTAAAAATAGTACCATCAGACTTCAACAGGCCTCTCTATCTTTGCTGGTAAGTGACCCAGTTACGGGGTTCATAACAGGTTTCACTGCTAATATAATAGTTTGTCTGTAGCAGCAATGTTTGTGTTTTGAATAGAGATTACAGGGCCTTTGGAATTTATGTTAGCCAATGAGAGGCATGTTGTTCTTTCTTGTGAGTCTGGGAGAGGGAATTTCACAGTCTTTTGTCAGCAAGAGATGAAGAGAGAAGATGGGAGTGGAGAGAGTTGGTAGACCGCTGAACGGAGTGGACTAGGAGTGAGGATCTGAAGGTCGGTGATGCTCGGAGGCTGATAGGAAATGACTGGATGAAATTGTGAGCTCCAATGTGCGCAGTAGACTGTTTCATTAAAATGGGCCCTTTTAAAAATTTTCTTTACTAAACCTATAGTCAGTTTAAGATTTATATCGTTCACTGGTTAAATTGCATATGGTGTACTGTCTGATATTTTGCGTTTTGGATTTGTAACCGGGCAACACATCATGCAGCTTCTACACAAATGAGATTTCTCAGTTTGGCTGGGCCAGTGGCTGTCTTCCCTAGACAAACACATGCTGGCTGAACCTGAGGGTTACACACCTAATTAAGTAAACCGCACATTTAAACAGAGTGTCAGTAATGGTAAACTGGTTCACCAATGACCTTCAGGGAGGGAAATCTGCCATCCTTATTTGTTCATGTTCCTGTTTATTCCTCTCATCGGCATTCAGACACAAAGTGAAAATGCCATGGATATTACCTTTTTGCGGCAGCAGCTGAATACACTACAAGATGAGAGCAAACATAGGTTCAATGGACTTATGTTAACATGAATTGTATTTAACTTACATGTGTGCTAAACAAACCACAAATATAATGGCACTAGTGCAAAAATCAAAGATAGAGAAAGAAACGTACAATTCAGCTGAGTCCATCACAGGCAAAGCCCTCCCCACCACTGAGCACATCTATAGGGAGCACTGCCACAAGAAAGCAGCATCCATCATCAGAGACCTCCATCATCCAGGCCATGTTGGTTTCTGCTGCTGCCATCAGGAAGGAGGTACAGGAGGCTTGGGTCCCACACCACCAGGTTCAGGAGCAGTTGTTGCCCTTCAACCATCAAACTCTTGAACCAGCATGGATAACTTCACTCACTCTGAACTGACTGCTTAACCTTTCAAGGACTCTACAACTCATTTTTGGAGTATCAATTTTTCATGTATCTATTTATTAATTGCTATTGTTATTATTGTTGTACTTGCACAGGTTGTCTTCTTTTGGTTGTTTGTCGGTCTTTGTGCGTAGCTTTCTGTTGAGTCTGTTGTATTTCTTTCTTCTACTCTGAATGATTTCATAAAATGAATCTCATGGTGACATATATGTACTTTGATAGTTAAATTAACTTTGAACTTTGAAATTGAAGGGAGACTTAAGCCTTTTTTGATTCTTGATCAGCAATACCTCTGTGATTGATTCTTCTGCTTTTCCAATTCAGGAGCAATTTCTAATAATGGATCTTGTCCTTTTGGGGTTTACTTTGTTCTCAGCGGACATGTCCATAGCCTTCAAATGAACTGATTATGCTGTAGATAGAAGATTCTTCTGCTATCATACATGTAGAGCTTATGCAGTGCAGTGCCCAAAATAGGGCTGTATTGGTTTGATGATACAATGACATAATTTTCCAAAAGTGGTGCATTGAAAAATTGCAGAGGTCTGGATGGCAGCAATCTGCAGGGCGTGCAAGCCCAGTTCTGTATAGTGAAGTCATCTGGTGTGAGGGATCAGAATGAGCCCATGTTACAAACTACTTTGTAAAAATTTTGTATCATTTATGTTTATGTTATTTCTTGCAAATGCTGTTTATATGATGCTGTTCCTGTGACGTTGCTCGAGTATATTTCTCATTGCACCTGTGCATATATGCAGTTTTGTATAAGACAACAAACTTGACTTCGACCTTAAGAAGGTATTGACGGCCGTCTCCATTCCTGATGAAGGGTCTTGGCCCAAAGCATCAACTGTTTATTCCTCTCCATAGATGCTGCTTGACCTGCTAAGTTTGTTCAGCATTTTGTGTGTGTTCCATAGGATTTTCCTTATCCCAACCAGCCATTTAGTTCCAACTCCCTTCTCATCTAATGGTTCCCTTTCTCATTTCCCTGCAATGCTTTGTGTTTACCTGCCTCCAACAGCTATCTCACATCTTCATACTCCCCTCCAACTAACTTACTCCATCTTTTGCTTTTACTTGTTTCCCTTTTTCTTTATCTGCTTCCATCTATATTTTACCTGTCACAATCTTCTGCTTCACCCTTGCTCACCTCCCCTGTCTGCCTGTCATCTTACAACCCTCCTCAGTCCAGCAATCCCCTTGTAGTCCTTCCTCAATGCTGGATAGAACAATGCATTTGCTTTTACCCAAAGCCAAGTTCCACCACCTTGCCTTATTCCCCGAATGTAAGCTAATATGTTCAACTTCTCCCCAGATCTATCTACATGTAGCTGTATGAGATTTTTCCACAGGCATCAACCAAACCTTACAACAATGGGCTTGTGTTAACTAACCTGTATCAATCCACCTCCACCCACTCCTGAAAAAAAGCATCAGCACCCTCCACTCACCAAGTGTGCAATAGCAAAGCCCCCAATAAAGACCATGATCTACAGTAGGACAAAAACTAATCATTCACCTGACAATTAGACATACCACAGGCTCTTTCTCTTCCTAATAAAGGGAAAAAAATGTGTTCCCTTTCACAGCAAGAGGGGAGACAACAAAACAACTTGCCGATTTACAGTGTTAAAAGTCTGCCTTGCTGCTTTTTCTTTCGAGTCTGTAACTCAAGAGTTGGCAATAATCTCTCACCAACTGAGAAGAGAGAGAGCGAATTGCCATGTACAGTACCTCCGGCAGCTGATCTGCTGTGCCTGATGTTCTGTTCTCTCCTGCGATGTTCAGTCAGTGGCACCGGATTAGAATCAGCCCTTGCCCCACACCTCCCGTTTCTACATCCTACCTAAGATCCATAAACCTACCTGTCGAGGTAGACCCAACGTTTTTGCTTGTTCCTTCCCCACCGAACTTATATATGCAGATCTCAACTCTGTTTTCTCCCCCTGATTCAGTCCCTAACTAACTACATCCTGACGCTTCACACACTCTTGATCTTTCAATGTCTTTTAGTTCCCTGGCCCTGATCATCTCATTTTCACTATGGACATTCAGTCCCTATACACATCCATCTCCCATTAGGAGGGCCTTAAAGCTCTCCAGGCTAAGACCAATCCAGTTCCCCTCCACCATCGCTCTCCTCTCTCTGGCAGTACTAGTCCTCACCTCAATAATTTCTCCTTTGACTCCTCCCATTTTCTTCAAACCAAAGGAGTAGCCATGGGCACTTGCATAGGTCCCAGTTATGCCTGCCTTTCCATCTGCTCTGTAGAACAGTCCATGTTCCAAGCCTACACAGGCATCGCTCCCCAATTCTTCCTGTGCTACATTGGCGACTGCATTGGTACGGCTTCCTGCACCCATGCTGATCTCAGTGACTCCATCAACTTTGCCTCCAACTTCCACCCACCCCTCAAATTTGCTTGGTCCATTTCTGACACTTCCCTCTCCTTTCTTGATCTGTCTGTCTCTATATTTGGAGACAGTCTATCTACTGATATCTTTTATAAATTCACTGACTCTCAAAGCTATCTGGACTATATCTCTTCCCATGCTGTCACTTGTCAAAATGTCATCCCCTTCTCTCAGTTCCTCCATCTCCACAGCATCTGCTCTCAGGATGAGGCTTTTCTTTCCTGAGCTACTGAGGTGTCCTCCTTCTTCAAAGAAAGGGCTTCCCTTCCTCCACCATCAATGCTGCCCTCACCTATATCTCTTCCATTTCATGCATGTGTGCCCTCACCCCATCTGATTGCCACCCTACCAAGGATAGGGTTCTTCTACTCCTCACCTACCACCCCCTCAGAGTCTGTGTTCACCACATAATTCCCTGTAATATCCACCAACCTCACCTTTCCCTCCCCACACTATCTGCTTTCTGCTTTGGGACTCCCTTGTCAACTTGTCCTTTCCCACTTGCCCTTCCCACGGATCTCCATTCTGATACACAGCCTTTCAAGTGGAACAAGTACCACATCTACACCTACATCTCCTCCTTCACTACCATTCAGGGCCCCAAATAGTCCTTCCAGGTGAGACGACACTTCACCTGCAAGTCTTTTGGGGTCACCTACTGTATCCGGTGCTCCCAGTGTGGCTTCCTGTACATTGGTGAGACTGACATATACCAGGAGTCTACTTTGCCCAGCGCCTACGTTTCATCTGCCTGAAAAAGTGGAAGCTCCTGGTGGCCAGCCATTTCAATTCTACTTCCCGCTCCCATTCCGATATTTCCTGTCCATGGACTCCTCTGCAGTCGTGATGGGGCCACACTCAGTTTGGAGGAGTAACACCTTATATTTCATATGGGTAGCCTCCAACCTGATGGCATGAACATCAAACTTCCTATAGTTGCTGTTTCCACATTCCTGTTTCCCTCTCTCACCTTATCTCTTTACCTGCCCATCACCTCCCTCTGCTCTTCCCCCTTACCTTTCTCCCATGGTCTTTGGTCCACTCCTATCAGATTCCCTCTTCTCCAGCCCTTTTACCTCTGTCACCAGTCAGCTTCACAGCTCTTTACTTCAAGCCCTCTCCCCTCCCAGTTTCACCTATCACCTACCAGCTTGTATTTCTCCTCTCCTCCCCCCACCTTCTTCCTCTGCCTTCTCATCTTTCTTTCCAGTCCTGGTGAAGGGTCTCAGCCCGAAGTGTTGACTGTTTACTTGTTTTCAGAAGTGCTGCCTGGCCTGCTGAGTTCCTCCAGCATTTTGTGTGTGATACTTTGAATTTCCAGCATCTGCAGTGTTTCTTGTGTTTGTGAAAAAAGGTAGTCCTGAGCTGTCTGGTACTGAATCTTACCCTAGGCAATATACATTTACTTCATAGAAACATAGAAAATATGTGCAGGAGTAGGCCATTCGGCCCTTCATGCCTGCCCCACCATTCAGTATGATCATGGCTGATCATCCAACTCAGAATCCTGTACCTGCTTTCTCTCCATACCCCCTGATCCCTTTAGCCACAAGGACCATATCTAACTTCCTCTTAAATATAGCCAATGAACTGGCCTCAACTGTTTCCTGTGGCAGAGAATTCCACAGATTCACCACTCTCTGTGTGAAGAAGTTTTTCCTCATCTCGGTCCTAAAAGGCTTCCCCTTTATCCTTAAACTGTGACCCCTCGATCTGGACTTCCCCAACATCGGAAACAATCTTCCTACATCTAGCCTGTCCAATCCCTTTAGAATTTTATACATTTCAATAAGATCCCCACTCAATCTTCTAAATACCAGCGAGTATAAGCCTAGTCGATCCAGTCTTTCTTCATATGAAAGTCCTGCCATCCCAGGAATCAATCTGGTGAAACTTCTTTGTACTCCCTCTATGGCAAGAATGTCTTTTCTCAGATTAGGGGACTAAAACTGCACACTATATTCTAGGTGCGGTCTCACCAAGGCCTTGTACAACTGCAGTAGAACCTCCCTGCTCCTGTACTCAAATCCTTTTGCTATGACTGCCAACATACCATTTGCCTTTTTCACCACCTGCTTTACCTGCATGCCCACCTTCAATGACTGGTGTACAATGACACCCAGGTCTCGTTGCACCTCCCCTTTTCCTAATCGGCCACCATTCAGATAATAATCTGTTTTCTTGTTCTTGCAACCAAAATGGATAACCTCACATTTATCCACATTAAATTGCATCTGCCATGAATTTGCCCACTCACCTTACCTATCCAAGTCACCCTGCATCCTCTTAGCATCTTCCTCACAGCTAACACCGCCGCCCAGCTTCATGTCATCTGCAAACTTGGAGATGCTGCATTTAATTCCCTCATCTAAATCATTAATATATATTGTAAACAACTGAGGTCCCAGCACTGAGCCTTGCGGTACCCCACTTGTCACTGCCTGCCATTCTGAAAAGGTCCCGTTTACTCCCACTCTTTGCTTCCTGTCTGCCAACCAATTCTCTATCCACATCAATACCATACCCGCAATACCGTGTGCTTTAAGTTTGCACACTAATCTCCTGTGTGGGACCTTGTGAAAAGGCTTTTGAAAATCTAAATATACCACATCCACTGGCTCTCCCCTGTCCACTCTACTAGTTACATCTTCAAAAAATTCTATAAGATTCGTCAGACATGATTTTCCTTTCACAAATCCATGCTGACTTTGTCCGATGATTTCACCTCTTTCCAAATGTGCTGTTATCACATCTTTAATAACCGACTCTAGCATTTTCCCCACCACCGATGTCAGACTAACTGGTCTATAATTCCCCAGTTTCTCTCTCCCTCCTTTTTTAAAAAGTAGGGTTACATTAGCCACCCTCCAATCCTCAGGAACTAATCCAGATTTTAAGGAGTTTTGAAAAATTATCACTAATGCATCCACTATTTCTTGGGCTACTTCCTTAAGCACTCTGGGATGCAGACCATCTGACCCTGGGGATTTATCTGCCTTTAATCCCTTCAATTTACCTAACACCACTTCCCTACTAACATGTATTTCCCTCAGTTCCTCCATCTCACTAGATCCTCGGTCCCTTACTATTTCCGGAAGATTATTTAATAGAATTTTCCCTGATAGTTGACGGAACACTATCCAACTTCCTTTCATGTTGTGATGTTGACAGTATTCAATAAAGTTATTCAATTTCAATAGTTGCTTTCAGTTTTATAAATTCATTGAGGTCATATCTCAGGGCATTGATGATTTGATCAGCTGTAGACAAAACATATATTTCTTCTGTAGTTGCAAATACACTCTTGGAATTTTTTAAATGCAGTTTCATGTTTAGAGATAATTGAAATCTTTGCCCGTCAGAAACTGAGGTCTTGTAAAGAGGTCCGACTAGTATTTAATGTCAACTTTGAAACGGCATTTTATTTTAATGCTTTTATTTAGTAATGCACGAATGTGTTGACACAAGATTAACTAGTTTGATGGGATTGTTCAATTACTCCCTGAGGCTGAAGTATCCTTTGATATTTGCCAAACACAACAAAGAGAAAGAGCTGACAATATTTGACATTAAAAAAGTCAAATAATTCCTTTCACAAATGGCTTTTTGTCTTTTTGCAAGCCATCACATATAAATATATAAACATGCCACGAGAACCTCATTGTTTCCAAATGTACCTGAATCAGTTTTAGTACCAGCAACCCATCCTTCTCGCCAAACAGCGGAGGCTGTTGAAACGTTTCTCATGGTTTCTATTTCATATGCAATACTGGCTACAGAATTCATCAGTATGAATGTCACAGGAATGAGAAGGCATTAAAAACAATTGGCTCTTCTATTATTTATATTCTTACCTATGAGTTTCTGAGAATGATTTTCACTTCTGTTTTACCCTTGTGACAACCCTTAAATCTGGCCTTTATTGATTCTATATTTCAGTTCAAAGGCTTCAAAGATTGTATTAGCTAACTATCTAACTTCACATTAATCTTTGTCCTTGGCTTCATAAACTTAGTAGGATGTTTCCTGTTTTTCTTCCATAAAGCTTTCTTCAGTTCTGATTTCCTCTCAGCTCGTATGATTCTTTTCACAAATTATTCATTAAATGAGCTGGTTTTGGCCACAATCTGATTTATATCCATAACCGGGTACTGGTAAATTGGTTTATTATTGTTGCATGTACTGAGGTACAGTGAAAAAAGCAGTTCTGCATACTTTGAAAGAAGATCATTTCATTACAGTATTACATTGAGGTAAGGCAAGGGAAGACATACAGAATTCAGAGTAATGTATTACAGTTGCAGAGAAAGTGCAGTGCAGGTAGTCAGTAAGGTGCAAGGGCATAACAAGAAAGATTGTGAGGTCAAGTGTCCATCTTACCGTACCAGGAGAACATTCAGTAGCCTTTTAACTGCAGGATAGATGCTGTCCTTGAGGTTAGTAGTAATGCTTTCAGGATTTTGTATGTTCTACCTGATAGGTGGAGTTTGTTAGCACGGAAGAGGGATTGGATTTGTCCTCTTCACTTACTTCTGGTTTTGGGAGAAAAGGAACAGGCTGTGGGGGGAGGTGTTGTCAGGGATGCAAGAGAGGTTAGGGTAGATGGTGTGAATGAATTAAACCTTGTATTTGGCATTTACGAACCAGTGAATGCTGAGATTTCTGCATGAAAGCTTGGCTGAAAATAAACCATGAGAATGTACTGCCAGAGTATAAAGATGGAGAATTCCTCCATTTCTTCCACTCTGCTTCCAGAATCAATGCATCCCTTGTCACATCTTTGGTTTTACTAATTTATCATTCATTTCCTTCTCACTTGCACCACAATCACATTTGTTACAATCACTGAGTAACAGATGTGGAGCAGGGAGATGTGCTCTTCAGTCCATTGAGATTGTGCCAATCATCAGCCATCCATTTACAATATTCTGGCATTATAAATTTTTATTTTTGCCATAGTTCCATCAATTGCCTTGAAATTCTTTCAATCATCTACATATTGGGGACAAACTATGGAGATCAATTAAACTACCATCTGAACTCGGACTATGGGAGGAAGCTGGATTATCTGGAGGGAAGCCATGCAGCCATAGGGAGAACATACAGACAGTACCTGAGGTCAGGATTAAACACAGGTCTGTGGTGCTGCAAGATTTCCACCACTGTGCATCCTGATAATACTTTACAACCATTTCCAGGTGTTCAGTCAGCCAATTAATCTCCTTTATTCCTTCTTAGCCTCCATTTCCTGTTTCAATAGCCACGCTATATCAGCTAATCTGAAGTATCTTCCAGTTCTGATGACAGGACCTGCCCAAGAATATTAACTGTCCTTCTGGCATTGTAGAAATTTACCTTTGATCTTCTGAACTAATAACATGAGAAAATTAATCACTTGTTGTACTCCTCTCCGGTTCCATCTTCAAAAGAGGCAAACACATCTAGATCAGCCTGGAGTAACTCCTGAGACCATTCCATTAAAAAAGTGTGTCTGGATTATCAATTATACATATGAATTAGCTATATATCTTATTTCCTCTTTGATATGATGGTTTATTACGATTTAGT
Organism: Hypanus sabinus; assembly: GCF_030144855.1. NCBI lineage: Eukaryota > Metazoa > Chordata > Chondrichthyes > Myliobatiformes > Dasyatidae > Hypanus > Hypanus sabinus. Next base: position 37,221,809 of record NC_082716.1, on the reverse strand, counting down.
TTGTTGACTGGAAGTAGCTGCACAATAGGCTCTTTGTAATAATTATGGGATAAAGATTAATACAATCAAGATGTCATCTACCCTTGGGAAAGGGTGTCAGTGCTTGATTTTAATAAATCTCTGATTTTGATCTCTACATAAAACTTTCCTTAATAAGTTTTCCATGAGAATGCGGAATATCAAGGGATCTCGACTTATTGTATGTTGATGTACTTAAGCAGATGTTTGACCCGATTTTCAAGACTTTTGGTTAAGGCTTCATCTTTAATTGAAGACTAATTTAACACAGTGTCAGCTGTGGCACTCTTGCATCTTTGAGGAGTTGTGGATTCACGCCTTACTCTAGATTGAGCACCAGCATTTAGGTTCACACCATTCACCCCGCTCCTCTCAGCACCCTTGGACTGATGAGTGTCATAGAGTCATGTAGACCAATGGACGCCCTTCTGTATTACTCACATCTTCCAGCACTTGGATGTGGTTTTCTATGCCTGGACTCTGCTTCCACCACACTCACATGCAAAGAATTCAGTTACTCACCATTCTCAGGGTGAAAAAGAACTCTCTCATATACCAACTAGATCTGTTCTCCTTTATCCTAAATCTATATCCTTTAGTTTTATTCATTTTGGTTAAAGGGAAATACTCCCAGCAGGCTACCATATTATACCTCAATAATGCACCAGTGTAAACTCTTCTACTTCAGCTAAAACAGTCTCTCATAACTGAAACTTTCCAACCCTGGTGCATTTCCTCTGCCCCACCTTCAGCGCCATAACATCCTTCTCATCGCTTGGTAACTACAACTGTACGCAGTACTCAGTCTGAGATCTTGTTTATTTGTTTATTTAGAGAGGCAGCATGGTTCTAACCAATGCTTTCTAAGGTTTGAATAATATCTCATTGCCCCAACTGATGAAAGTCAGTATCTTTATGACTCAATGATTCTAACAGATGTGATTGTGGTGCAAGCGAGAAGAAAATGAATGATAAATTAGTAAAATTTGTCCTCTTGTACTGAGCAGTGGTGCCCTGGGGAAGAGGCGCTGGCTATCCATTGTATCTATTCCTCTTAATATCTTGTACACCTCTATCATGTCTCCTCTCATCCTCCTTCTCTCCAAAGAGTAAAGCCCTAGCTCCCTTAATCTCTGATCATAATCCATACTCTCTAAACCAGGCAGCATCCTGGTAAATCTCCTCTGTACCCTTTCATAAGCTTCCACATCCTTCCTATAGTGAGGCGACTAGGACTGGACACAGTACTCCAAGTGTGGCCTAACTAGAGTTTTATAGAGCTGCATCATTACATTGCAACTCTTAAACTCTATCCCTCGACTTATGAAAGCTAACACCCCATAAGCTTTCTTAACTACCCTATCTACCTGTGAGGCAACTTTCAGGGATCTGTGGACATGTACCCCCAGATCCCTCTGCTCCTCCACACTACCAAGTATCCTGCCATTTACTTTGTACTCTGCCTTGGAGTTTGTCCTTCCAAAGTGTACCACCTCACACTTCTCTGGGTTGAACTCCATCTGCCACTTCTCAGCCCACTTCTGCATCCTATCAATGTCTCTCTGCAACCTTCAACAATCCTCTACACTATCTACAACACCACCAACCTTTGTGTCATCTGCAAACTTGCCAACCCACCCTTCTAGCCCCACATCCAGGTCATTAATAAAAACCACGAAAAGTAGAGATCCCACCCTCCAATCTGAATGTACTTTCTCCACCACAACCCTATGCCTTCTGCAGGAAAGCCAACTCTAAATCCTCCTGGCCAAACTTGCCTGGATCCCATGCCTTCTGACTTTCTAAATAAGCCTACCATGTGGAACCTTGTCAAATGCTTTATTAAAATCCATGTAGATCCCATCCACTGCATTACCCTCATCTATATGCCTGGTCTCCTCCTCAAAGAACTCTATCAGGCTTGTTAGACACGATCTGCCCTTCACAAATCCATACTGATTATCCCTGATAAGACCATGATTCTCTAAATGCCCATAGATCCTATCTCTAAGAATCTTTTCCAATAGCTTTCTCACCACAGACGTAAGGCTGACTGCTCTATAATTACCTTGACTATCCCTACTACCTTTTTTGAACAAGGGGACAACATTCGCCTCCCTCCATTCCTCCGATACCATTGTTGTGGACTACGAAGACATAAAAAATCCTAGCCAGAGGCTCAGCAATCTCTTCCCTCGCCTCGTGGAGCAGCCTGGGGAATATTCCATCAGGCCCCGGAGACTTAACCGTCCTAATGTATTTTAACAACTCCAACACCTCCTCTCTCTTAATATCAACATGCTCCAGTACATCAAACTCACTCATATTGTCCTCACCATCATCAAGTTCTCTCCCATTGGTGAATACCTAAGAGAAGTATTCATTGAGGACCTCACTCGCTTCCACAGCCTCCAGGCACATCTTCCCACCTTCATCTCTAATCGGTCCTACCTTCACTCCTGTCATCCTTTTGTCCTTCACATAATCGAAGAATGCCTTGGGGTTTTCCCTTACCCTACTCGCCAAGGCCTTCTCATGCCCCCTTCTTGCTCTTCTCAGCCCCTTCTTAAGCTCCCTTCTTGCTACCCTATATTCCTCAATAGACCTATCTGATCCTTGCTTCCTAAACCTCATGTATGCTGCCTTCTTCTACCTGACTAGATTTTTCACCTCACTTGTTCCTTCACCCTACCATTCTTTATCTTCCTCATCGGGACAAATTTATCCCTAACATCCTGCAAGAGATCCTTAAACATCGACCACATGTCTATAGTACATTTCCCTGCAAAAATATCATCCCAATTCACACCCGCAAGTTCTAGCCGTATAGCCTCATAATTTGCCCTTCCCCAATTAAAAATTTTCCAGTCCTCTCTGATTCTATAATAATGCTAAAGGCCAGGGAGCGGTGGCCACTGTCCCCAGATGCTCACCCACTGAGAGATCTGTGACCTGACCCGGTTCATTACCTAATACTAGAACTAGTACGGTATTCTCCCTAGTTGGCCTGTCAACATACTGTGACAGGAATCTGTCCTGGACACACTTAACAGACTCTGTCCCATCTAAACCCTTGGTACTAATCAGGTGCCAATCAATATTAGGGAAGTTAAAGTCACCCGTGATAAGAACCCTGTTATTTTTGCGCCTTTCCAAAATCTGCCTCCCAATCTGCTCCTCGGTATCTCTGCTGCTACCAGGGAGCCTATAGAATACCCCCAGTAAAGTAACTGCTCCCTTCCTGTTCCTGACTTCCACTCATACTGACTCAAAAGAGGATCCTGCTACATTACTCACCCTTTCTGTAGTTGTAATAGTATCCCTGACCAGTAATGCCACCCCTCCTCCCCTTCCCCCCCTCTGTATCCCTTTTAAAGCACTGAAATCCAGGAATATTGAGAATCCATTCCTGCCCTGGTGCCAGCCAAGTCTCTGTAATGGCCACTACATCATAATTCCACGTATGTATCCAAGCTCTCAGTTCATCACCTTTGTTCCTGATGCTTCTTGCATTGAAGTACACACACTTTAGCCCATCTACCTTACTACCTTTACACCCTTTATTCTGCTTCTCTTTCCTCAAAGCCTCTATATGTTAGATCTGGCTTTACTCCATGCACTTCTTTTACTGCTCTATCACTCCGGGTCCCACCCCCCTTGCAAATTAGTTTAAACCCTCCCGAAAAATATTCTTTCAATGATTATTTGTTTGTCCTTAATTTATTATAAAAAGCTTTTCGATTTACTTTTATCATATCTGTCAATGATATTTCATGAGCCCTTTTTGCCTTCTTAATTCCTAAATTCATTTTAAGCAACTATCTACATTTTATAATATACACCTGATAGGCCTACCCTGTCTCTAGTTCTCCACATTTGCCTTCCTTTTTCCTCTTTAACCAACCGTTGATATCTCTTGACATCCAAGGCTTCCTGTACTTGTTACACCTGACTCACTCATGGAAACATGTTGGCCCTGAACAGTAATCTCTCCTTTGAATACTTTCTAATATGCAGATATAGGATTACCTGCAAGGAGATGCTCCCAGTTCACTATTGCAAGCAATTTCCCCCCCCCCCCCCAACTTATTCAAAGATCTTCATTCCAGGACCTATCTTTTCCCATAGCCACTTCAAAATATATGGACCTATGACCACTGCTTCCAAAAAATGCTCTCCCACTGACACTCCCTCCATCTGGCTGGCTAGATTCCTTAAGATGAAATCCAGTATTTGCTTTAACTCATCGGTCTATCAAAATACTCTCTCAAAAAGCTCTCCTGGACACATCTCAAAACTTTTCCCCTCTGAGTCTTCTATGCTAAGCTAATCCTAGTTAATATTTGGGAAACAGAGATCCCCTATATCAGGGGAGAATTGGAAATGCTGTTACATTTGATCAGTAGATTGACTCAGTCCTGTTGAGGGCTCGTTGACCTGAAATGTCAACTCTGTTTTACTCTTCACATATGCTGCCTGACTGGTATGAATTTATCTAAGGCCCAAGTAAGGCAGTATACTAAATACAAAAATAATCATCATCATCATTATATATTTCATATTCATCTGATGGATAAATGTGGAACGTATGTATCTGGAATAGCAAAAGGAAAATAAAATCGTTCATAGTGCAATAAAGGGAAAACTTTTGACAGAATTTACTTCAAGGCTTAAGAAAATCTGCCAAACAGAGCTCAATAATAAAAAAAAGATGAAGGCAATAAACACTTTTGCTTATCCCATGTATTCTTTTGGGAAAATATCTTGGTCCAAAACCAATTTGGAAAATTTATGAAGGAAAATAAGAACTGAAATGACCAAGTTTAGAAAAATGTACGCTTGAATTCATTTGGATTAACACTACCCAGGATAGAAGGAGGAAGAGGAATAACAGACATAAAACAATTACACAACAATTAGATAAAACTTCTAAGGATACATTTTCATCAACAAAAACAGAAACATATGCAATTCTAATAAGAGGTACCTACCATTAAGCTCAAATGAAAGCACAACCCAGAAAAAATGAAGGAAGTATCTCTACAGAAGAAGAAGTTAAGCAATGGAAGAGCATGATCTTCCATGGAAGACATCCCCACAATGTGAGCAAATGAGAAATAACTGCATTTGGCTTTGCCTGTACCTCAGGATTTAGCAGCTTGAGCTGTGAAAAACTAAAAAATAATAATAATAATAACTTATTTATAGAGCACTTTTCATACAAACAATATAGTTCAAAGCGTGTCGAATGCCTAGCTCAGAATTGGAGATCTCTCCCCATAAACTTTGTGATAATATAGGATCGGGTAATTAACACAAAAATTATTAAGAATATCTGATAAAAGACCAACAAATTCATGACAAAAATGCAGAAAATGCCAAGAGAAACCAGAAACAATCCAACACATTACAGGATCTTGCAGCAGTTTAATTCAATCTGATTACTTACTCAGGCACAATGAAGTGGCAAACATCATTCACCAAAATCTTGCTTTAAAATATAAACTCGTAAAAGACATTATACCTTCCTATAAATAGAAGCCTGATCTAGTATTAGAGTCAGAGTCCTACAAAGTATATTATGACTGGTCTATTATTACAGATAGAGCAACACATAATAACTGTCTGGAATAACATTGCAGAATAAACAAGCAAGAACAACTTACTTAATAGCCATTCTAAATGCTCATAACTTACCGAAATCCAATGTGAAAATCAACAAAAATATCCTGAATTATAAGAGGAAACTGAAAGACTACAGAATGTAAACAGGGTATACATTTTCCCAATAGTAATATCTACAACTGGTATCATCCCAAAGTCACTACTAGGCATATACAGCAATATTTATATAAATCTTCAGAATCCACAATACTAAACACCACTAGAATAGTCCGAACGTTCCATGCAATTGAGAAATGGAGTGTGCTTGGTTCTTTCCAGTATCTCATTTTTTAACAGCTTGAACTGAGAAAATTTAAAAAAAATATTATCTTATTTAAAGAGCACTTTTCATACAGACGATGTAGTTCAAAGTGCTTTACCGTGAGATAAAGTGTAAACATGAAAATTAAAAAACAAAACAATGTTATTTAAAAGCAAAGGTAGAAAACTAGATTTTGATCTGGCATTTAAAAGTATCAACTGACTGCATGCCTTACAGTTTTAGGTATCGAGTTTCGCAGTTTAGGAGCATAGTTCAATAAAGCTGACCTGCTAATTGAAGGAGATGTTTAAATTTAAGAGACAGAGGAAGAAGACATGAGAACTCTAGCAGGATTATGAAACAAAAACAATTCATGTGATGTGCTCTGGTCCCAGACCATTAAGATCAATTCTAAAAGGTACAGAAAGCCAATGCAAAATAGTGAGGATGGGAGTTATATGCTCCATCATCCTGGTTTTAGTTAAAACTCTAGCAGCGGGATTCTGAATGAGTTTAAGTTCATCAATAGATAGCTTTGAAAGGCCAGTAAAAAGCGCATTGCGGTAATCCAGTCTATCCAATATAAATGTGATTTAGATTTTCAGCATCATTATGATACAGAGAAGGGCTACAAAATATTAAACAATTTTACTTTTATCTTCATTTAGTTTTAGGGACTTATTGCTCATCTATTTGTTTATTGCAGCCATACCAGAAGTCAGAGAAGATGGGGTGTTATTATCATCAGGCTCAATCGAGATATACAATTGTGTGTCATCTGTACAACTGTGGAAATTAAATTTATGTTCTCTAATGATGTCTCAAAAGGAGAGCATGTATAAGGAGAAGAGTAGGAGACCAAGACACCTTTCCTGAGCAACTTCAAAAGGTACATTATACCTTTTAGGAAAGTGGTCTCCAAGGTAGACTCTTTTTTTCTCTTTAAGGTATCTGAGCAAAACCAATTCAGGTCATTACCAGAGAGGCCAGGTTCGTTCTCAAGCTATCTAGGAGAATGTTGTGGTCAATTGTGTTATAGGCAACACCTAGATTTAAAATTGAATTAGAACTGAGAGCCTGTTAGCCCCAGATTTGAGCCTAAGATTACTGACAATTTTGGTAAGGGCCATCTCCGTGCTGTTGTTTGCTCTCAAACCTGTCTTAAACTTTTCTAGAATATTGTTCTCATTCAGAAAGTTGATGAGTTGGTTGAAAATCACTTTTCCATGAATCTTGCCCAGGAAGGGATGATTTGATATAGGCCTGTAGTTAGCTAGTACCTCACTATCACGGTTTAGCTTTTTAAGTAGGGATTTGACACGCACAATTTTGAAGGCATCTGGAAAATCTTCAGTTTCAAGAGGTGTATTAATAGTTTTCCTAACAGAATTGAAAACACTAGTAAAAGAGTTCTTAAAAAGTGTGGTAGGGGCAGTGTCAATAATGCAAGTCAATAATACTTCTTGTTCCAATCTTATGGAGTTCTAAGTTGGAAATACTTGTAAATTTTTGCATGTTTGCCATCTTTTTATGAGGTTGCCTATAGAAGTTATGAGTATCTGTAGCTATACTCTCCCTAATGGAAGTAGATTGTTGATACAAGATATTGCAAATTACTCATATTTTGTGGCAGATGCTTGACTGAGGACATTATTACATTGGGGCAGTGTTCAACAGTCAGTTTATAGTTGAGAACAATGTTCTTGAATCACCACTATTCTTTGCAATAACCTTGGAAAAATGAGCTCTTCTTGCAGAGTGTAGCATAGTTAAAGGAGGCTAGTTTTCCTTGAAAACATTAAGGTGGGCTTCCAACCGAGTTTTCCTCCATTTTCTCTCAGCTACACTGCATAAGCTCTTGACCTGTAGAGAGAATTGTTTAACCATGGTGACAATTTTACTCAGAGATTTCCTGTTGGCCCTCAGTGGGTACTGTGTTTAATATATTTGTCAAGATATTGTGGTAAGAATCGATGATTTTATTTACTGTGCAGCTATGTCACATTGGTCAGTTAAAGGAGCCAACTCAGAGAACTTAAGTTGCATTACAACATCAATAAACTATTTCTTAATTAATTTTTTCATGGTCTTGGTTACAGGCAGGAGGGCATCAAAAAGTACATAAAAATGTTGGTATCAAACGGGGATACATTCATAATATTTAACCCTTTTTTTTTACCAAGTCTAGTGTATTTCAGTGACATGTTGGGCAAGATCTAGCCTGTCTAAAAGGTTCATGAATTCAGCGGAAATTGAGTTTGCATTTGAGAGATCATTAATATGAATACTGAAATCATGAGTGATTGACAAGCATAGTTCAATATTATAGAGGATAAGAATTCTGAGACAAAGCAGGCGTTGGATTTAGGAGGGTGGTAAATGATAACAGAGAGCACAGGATCCATATCCATATCCATGTAAACATGTGTGTTATGTTTTGTAACTATAAAACATTAAACGAAAGAAAAGAAAATGTGGTAATCCAGAAATGCAGCTTTAATTTCGTCCTTTACTTGAAACGCAGTGTGCATGTATCATGTGATAGTGTGATAATGTATGTAATTAATGTATTTATGCATATAAGCTGTGATAAATTATTTAAATAAACAAGAATTTTAATCAAACAATATATATATACAAGATCACTCAAACATTACTTAAATATTAAATGCACAATGCTCACTATGCATCTCAACTATATACACAGTATATTATATAACAGAACTGTGAAATATAGATATCTACAGAATAGTTATTTTTTAATTGTCTTATTCAGTATTCAGTCTCTGTGGAAGATTTCTCACTCTTGTGGGATTATGCCTTTCATGACTTGCAGATTACTCTTCTTGGCAGGTGAGATTAGTGGCTGTGAAGCGATCTCTGCTTCTGGGATCTCCTCTGTGGTGGTTGTAGGAGTTGACTTTGAGATTGCAGGAAGTGGTTCTGATAATGGTAGCCAACTTTCTTCTCTATCAATTGACTCTGCTCTCCTCAACTGATTGATGTGTCATCTCCAGATGGCATGAAACTCAATCTCCATTGTGTAGGAGAGAGGTCCAGTTCTGCCCTTAATCTTTCTGAGTACTCACTTTTGATCATTTCTGTAGTCCCTCACCAGGACAGCTTGCTCAGGAGAGGAACATCGAACCTCCTTGTTTGAGGAGCCTTCATTTTGTCTCAGCTGTTTGTCTTGTATCCTTTTCTGAGATTGGCTTTGAGGAGATCCAAGTATGAAAGCAAGGGACGACCAAGGAACAGCATAGCTGGTGAATTGTTGGTGGTGGAGTAAGTTGCATTGCAGTATTCAAGGAGGAAATTGGTGAGCTTCTGATTCAGTGTTAGTGCAGTGTGTTCTGCTGATATTTCTCGCAGTGTACTTTTGACTCTGGACAAAATTTTCCGCCAAGCCATTTGTAGCTGAGTGGTTCAGTGCAGATGTGGTATGTCTTATTCCATTCATTTTTAGGAATGATTAAAACTGTTCTGCCACAAACTGAGGTCCATTGTCACTGACCAAGTGTTCTGGAACACCAGTCTTTGAGAAGAGGCTTCTCAACACATCGACAGTATGTGAGGCTGTAGTGGAGGCTATTGGGAACACTTCTGGCCACTTCGTAGCTGCATCCACTGCTACCAAGAAACGTGTGCCCTTGAATGGCCCGGCAAAATCTCCATGAATCCTCTGCCAGGGAAAAGCAGGCCATTCCTAGGGATGGAGAAGTAATGTTCTTGGCTTCTTCTGGATGTGTTGGCATCCCAAGAAGTGTAGGGCAAGCTGCTTGATCTGCTGATCTTTCTCAGTCCACCAGACAAAGCTTCAACCCAACCACACCCAGATGACCAGCATGTAGTTCCTCCAACAACTTAACTCTCAGCTTGGACGGTGGAACAACTCTCAATCTCCACATCAGGCAATGCCTGTCAAGGGCAAGTTCATCCCAGCACAGGTAAAAATGGGGGAAGTTAAATTTCTTTTGCACATACCAGCCATTTTGGTTGGCCATAGTTATGTAGCCCTGGGATAGTGTGGGGTCTTTTCTGGTTTCCCTTTGGATCATCTCTGCCGTAATAGGGAGACTTTTGATTTGTGTTAAGGAGAAGTCAAGAGAAGTATCTTTTTCAGTACATTTTTACAGTACTTCTTTCTCCAGGGGTAAATGGGACAATCCATCAGTGTTTCTATGATTACTTGTCCTCTTGAATTCAGTCTTCTAATTGTGTCCTCCAAGAAAAAGAGTCCATCTCTACATTTGTGCTGCTGTTAGTGGATTAAAAATGGACACTAGTGGTTGATGATCAGTAAAGTAGGTAAACTCTTCCAGATAAGTCCTGGTTGAAATGTTTTACACCACAAACCAGACTCAAGGACTCTCTGTCAATCTGTGTGTAATTTTTCTCCGCAGCAGTAAGGGGATGTGATGCGAAGGCTATAGGCTATTCACTTCTGTCACTCATAACATGTGACATGACTGCACTGATACCGTAAGTGAGGTGTCACAGGCAAGCTTCACTGTATAACATGGATCATAATATGTCAGTACAGCGTCTGATGTCACTATTTCCCTTACCTTTTTGAAAGCCTGCTCACGCTGCGTTGTCCATTGCCATTTCTTCCTGGTCTGCAGTAATGAGTTCAAGGGATGGAGCACAGTAGCCAGGCTCAGCAGGAATCCGTTATGGTAGCTGCCAAATTGTAAAAAGGACCACAACTGTAAGATGATATAGATGATGGCATAGATGGCTTTGTTGCCAAGTTTGCAGAAGGTATGAAGATTGATGGAGGGGCAGGCAGTTTAGGATATAGGCAAAAAAGTGACAAATGAAATACAATATTGGAAAATGCATGGTCATGCACTTTGGTAGTAGAAATAAATGAGCAGACTATTTTGTAAACAGGGAGAAAATCCAAAAACCTGAGGTGCAAAGGGACTTTGGAGTCCTTGTGCAGAACAACCTAAAGGTTAACTTGCAGGTATATTAGGTGGTGAGGAAGGCAAATGCAATGTTAGCATTCATTTTGAGAGGTCTAGAATATAAGAGCAGGGATGTGATGCTGAAGCTTTATAAGGCACTGGTGAGGCCTCACCTTGAGTACTATGAACAGTTTTTGACTCCTCATCTGAGAAAAGCTGTGGTGGCATTGGAGAGGTTCAGAGGAGGTTCACAAGGATGATTCCAGGAATGAAAGGGTTATCATACGAGGAAAGTTTGATGGCTTTAAGTCTGTACTCACTAGAATTTAGAAGGATTGGGGGGGGGGGGGGGGCTCATTAAAACCTTTCAAATGTTGAAAGGCCCAGACAGAGTAGATGTGGAAAGGATGTTTTCCATGTTGGGAGAGTCTAGGACAAGAGGGCATTGCCTCAGGATAGAGGGGCATCATTTAAAACAGAAGAGTGGAGAAATCTCTTTAGCCAGAGGGTGGTGAATTTGTGGAATTTGTTACCACAGGCAGCTGTGGAGGCCAGATCATTGGGTATATGTAAGGCTGAGATTGAGAGGTTCTTGATTGGACACAGTATCAAAGGTTATGGGGAGAAGGTCAGGATGTGGGGCTGAGGAGAGGAGAAAAAGGATCAGCCATGATTGAATGGTGGAGCAACTCGATGGGCCAAATGACCTAATTCAGCTCCTATGTCTTATGGTCTTATGTCCTTTGCCCTTGGGGCGTCAACCACTTGTATTTTCTTAGCACATTTGTGTAATCCTTGTGCGTCATTCGTATGACCACAGTAAGTGACGCTTGGTTTAAAGAATTCACATTTGTCGCGTCGTGCTCTGAGCCCATAATCTTCTAATTGTTTCCACACTGTCTTGAGGTTTTGGAGATGTTCCCTGTCATCCTTACTGGTAGCAATGATGTCATCCAGGTAACACTGAGTGCCTGGGCAGCTTTGCAGCACCTGGTCTATAGCTTTCTGCCAAAAATAGCTCTCCAAAAATAAGCCTATTATATCGATAAAGCCTTTTGTGAGTGTTTATGATGAGAAACACTTCGTAGTATGCTTCTATCTGGATCTGCAAGTAGGCCTCTTGTGAAGTTGGCTTTGCTGAAGTGTTTTCCTTCAGAAAGATTTGCAAAGATATCCTCTACCCTGGGCAGCACTGGATTAATGGTAACATTAAAATTACCACAGATCCTGACAAATCCATTCTTCTTGGCTATTGGGATCACTGGAATTGCCCATGAGTTCCACTCAACCTTGGAAAGAATTCCTTCAGTCTCCATGTGATCTACCTCATAGACTATTTATCATGGATGTAATGAGGAACCAGATAGGCTTTGTAAAACTTGGATGTGGCATTTTCATTTAACACTATTTTGCCCCTTGATATGTTTGCATTTTCCAATGCCATACTTTAACACTACTGTGGCATCATCCAGTATCTTTCTTAATTTGCTTTCAAATGGCTTCATTGCAGAGGACGTGGAATGCAAATGGTGGATGGATCGCCAATCAAGATGTAGTTGTCTCAGCCAATCACATCTCCACAATACTGGTCCTCCTGTTTTACCACATTCAAGGTGAACGTAGCTTGTTGGTTTTTGTACTTCACTGTTATGAATGTCATTTCCACAGGATTTATCTTTTCTCCAGTATAAGTTCATTGGATGATATCGGCAGGCTTTATTTTGGTAACTTTGAAATGTCATTCAAACTCATTTTGTGGAAACAGCTGAACCAATGTCCGATTCCATTTTAATTAATTTGCCATTCGCTTCATGTGTAAGGCCATATTAATTGACTATTGCTAATTTTCACACTGTAAATCTTAAGGCTACACTGTCCTGTGTCACTCTCATCATTATCAAATTTTTCATCAATAGCATGCAGATTAGTGCTCGTTTTGAAACTGCAGCTTGACTTTTTAGCTTTTTCTCTTCCCTGTCCAGTCCATTTATTTCGGTCTGCCCAACATGCTCTTTGTATGTGTCCTACTTTATTGCAGTTTCTGCAAGTTTCACCTTTAGATGTGCATTTGTTTGGTGCATGTGAGCCCATACCACAACGGTAACACAATTTATTCAGCCAGGTTGATTTCTGTTTAGATAATGCAATTTTGTTCACACTCATTGACTGCAACTTAATTGTGTCTCTTTCTGAGGTTCCCATTGAAATAATAATTTCCACTGCTCTTTTAAATGTAAATTATGCTTCTGCTAGGAGCCATTTTTGAATGTTTACTTTTAAGATTCTACAAACTAAGTGATCTCTCAGTGCCCATTACTGAACTGACAATGCTTAGCCAATCTCCTCAATTCAGCCACTTACTTTGAAATGGACTCCCCATCTTTTTGATTCCACTTATGAAACTTAAAGTGTTCTGCAATCAACAATGGTTCTGTGTGTTCCTGCATCACTTTAACAAAGTCAGGAAAATGCGTTTCTGCAGGTTTGGTTGGACCAGTCAAACTTTGAAGCAAACTGCACACCTTAAAACCCAATGCACTTTGCAAAATTGACACTCGTTTCTCATCAGCTATTTCATTTGCTTCAAAATACTGTTTCAATAGCTCAGTATACATGAGCCAGTTCCCCAATGCGTAAACAATCTTGTCAATCTTTCTGATGTAGCCAGCCATTTCTGATGTTTTTTAATGATTATTATCACCTAGTACTCACTCTTTAAGAACTCCAAGTTCTTTCGTTTATGGCTTTTTTTCTTTAAACTTGATCAGGTCTTCCCTTCCGAAGACACATGCTGCTCTCTTTCCACATTGCTCTCACTGCGTTTTATTTTATTCCAATGTCTCGCTGCAACAGGTCAAAAGCCATGCTAGGTCCATGACAGAAAGACCTCAACACCACTGTTATGTTATATAACTTCAAAACATTAAACTAATTAAAGCAAAATTCGGGTGTCCAGGAATTCAGGTTTAATTTCATCTTTTACTTCAAATGTGGCGCATACGTATCAAGTTGTAGTGTGACAATGTATGCAATTAACATACTTATACATATATAACCCATAATGAATTATTTAAACAAAAATGCTTAATCAAACTACATATATATATATATACACACACAAGATTACTCAAACATCATTTAAATATTAAATACACAACAATATGTATCTCAAAACTTGAAAAGTTCTTGACAGACAATAGATAGCACCTAAAATGCTTTTGGAACTTGCTGGTAAGCCTGCCACCTTGGCCACTGAGACTTGGTACTCTGAAACTGTCATAGTTAGGAGGACACGGTTTAGATAACTGATTAGGCTTTAACCAGCTCCATTAACATAAAATCAAGGTCTAGAGTAAAATCGTTTAAGATGAAAGTATTATTTGAAAGGGATCTCATATTTTGAAGAAACACACACAAAATGCTGGAGGAACTCAGCAGGCCAGGCAGCATCCATGGAAAAGAGGAAACGCCGACATTTCAAGCCGGGCCCCTTTATCAGGGCACTTGCTTGTGTTTGAGTTTCACACTTAGAAGATTTGGCCTAAACAGAGTAACTTGAAGTCATGCGACATGGAGGGTATATTTTGAGTGTCGAAGGTTCTTTCTGTAAACACCTTTAATAGTGTAGTACAATTTGGGGGCTCTTCCAGTGAAAATGGATTGATTAAAATGGTTAATGTTTATAGAACTGGTGAATACTGAGGAGGAAATAATGAACTTGAGCTGGTTCACACTGATTTCCCGTCTTTTGTATGCAATAGTATTCACACCTATAATTTGTCCCATGGCTGCTGATTTATGATTTTGAACTGGAAAACATTGAGAAGAAACTTAGATTTAAAAGTTATCATTGACCTTGCCCAAGTTCTACCTTTTATAACTTTCCAGTGGACCTTGATTTGATCAGTCAGTGGTCTGTTTAGAAATAGTCAGGAACCTTGCAGATATAATCAAATCAAAGGAAATGATTAAACTTAAAGTGAAAATACAATGGAGAGCAGAACTAAACATTTAGAAGCCAAAATCATGAACCTTCATGGTACTGCTAGTATCTGCTGGGAAGACACAACAAATTCCTCCCTTCTCCTGGACCCCTAAGTATCATTTAGGCTTCCCGCTGACGTAATCAAGCAATCAGTGAGTTCGAGGTCTACTATTGCCCAGCCCCTTATGTACTTGAATTGAAACTTTATAGTATTATTTGATTAATAATAAAGTTATTATTCTAAAGTGGTGTAGACTATATCATAGAAGTGTGCCAAATGTAACTTGCAGGCGACAGTGTGAAACCACTAATTATACATGTCATCTCAGTTCAGACACATATTTCTTTTCCACCTACACAGCACAAGCTCTGTTAAAACTTGAATGTGTTTGACAGCTTGTACTAAAATGAGTCAAAGCTTGTTCTACCATTTGCTGCAAAGATTAACTTTGCTGGAAGATTTCTGCAGTGAGTGTTTACATATTGTATTATATTCAATATAATGACATCTGTAGTTTTCTGCTTACTGAATTAAATGATAGTATTAATTGTAGTATTGTGGCGACCCATTTCCTGGCACATCCGAACCGGCTCAGAATTAGATAGCCTACGGGGGTTTGCAAGCACAGAGCTTTGGAGCCTCTGCGCCACGGGGGGCAGGTTGAGGGAGGCTTAAAAGTGAGGCTGAGGATTTCGAATAAAGTTTTTTCCTTCGACTGCAGTTACCGACTCCGTGTCGTAATTTTAGCGCTGCGTGTAGCACACCGCTACAATTGGTGACCCCGATGGTCCAAACGATTTTTGGACCAGAAATGACCGACGCCGCCTCGGTTCATGCGGTTTCGTTGAAACTGCCGGGTTTCTGGACACAGCGACCGAACCTATGGTTCCAGCAAGCCGAACCCAATTCCACGTTCGCCAGATCACCTCAGAAGACACTCGCTACTACTACGTGGTGAGCTCCCTCGACCAGGACACAGCGGCCCAGGTCGCGGAGTTTGTACAGTCGCCCCCGGCAGACGGCAAGTACACGGAATTCAAAGCCCTGCTCCTCAGGACTTTCGGACTCTCATGGCGCGAGCGGGCTGCCCATTTACTGCACCTGGATGGCTTGGGAGACAGACCTCCTTCGGCTTTAATGAATGAGATGTTGTCTCTGGCAGACGGACACACACCCTGCCTCATGTTTGAGCAGACATTCCTGGAGCAGCTGCCCGAGGACATATGCCTGCTGCTGTCTGACGCGGATTTCAGTGACCCCCGGAAGGTGGCAGCCCGGGCGGACTTGCTGTGGAACGCCAAAAAGGTGAGCGGGGCGTCCATCACACAGATCTCCCAGCCACGCTCCCAGCAGCAAACCAGTCCAGGCCCGGCCGCAGAGCCCACCAACCCCCGGCCCAAGGAACACTGGTGCTTCTACCACCAGCGGTGGGGCGCAGAAGTCCGCCGTTGTCGCCCGCCCTGCAAGTTCCCCGGGAAACGCCAGGGCCAGCCGCCGCTGATGGCTACGGCGGCTGGCCATCGGGAAAGCCTCCTGTATGTGTGGGATAGAAGGTTGGGACGCCGGTTTTTGGTCGATACTGGTGCCAAGATCAGCGTTTTACTTCCGACGAGTTATGACACCCACAGCAGGGCACCAGGTCCCCCCCTGAGAGCCATGAATGGCAGCACAGTAAGGACCTATGGCACCCGTCAGGTGCAGCTACAGTTCGGCTCCAGCCAGTTCATGTGGGACTTTACACTGGCTGCCGTAGCCCAACCGCTTCTGGGTGTGGATTTTTTGCGGGCTCACAGCCTACTGGTCGACCTGCCCAGGAAGAGTGGTACACGCCGAGACCTTTCAGACGTTCTCCCTGGGTGCAGCCCAGTTGCCAGCCCCTTACCTCGGCTCCATCACGCTGTCTGACAACGACTTCACCAGGGTCCTGGCGGATTTCCCATCGGTTCTGTCACTGCAGTTCACAGCAGCCATGCCCCGACACGACGTACAGCACCACATCCCGACCCAGGGACCACCCCTCCACGCCCGCGCTCGGCGGCTTCCCCCGGACAAGCTCCGACTGGCGAAGGAGGAGTTCCAGAGGATGGAGGAAATGGGGATCATCCGGCAGTCTGACAGCCCATTGGCCTCCCCCCTGCACATGGTGCCCAAAGCGACGGGAGGCTGGAGACCGTGCGGCGGCTACCACAGGCTGAACGAGGCTACCACACCGGACCGCTACCCTGTGCCGCACATTCAGGACATTGCAGCAAACCTGCACAGCGCACGGATCTTCTCCAAGGTAGACCTCGTCCGAGGGTACCATCAAATCCCGATGCATCCTGACGACGTCCCCAAAACGGCTCCCATCACCCTGTTTGGCCTTTTCCAGTTCCTCCGCATGCCGTTCGGCCTGAAGAATGCCAAACAGACGTTCCAGCGGTTAATGGACGCGGTGGGACGGGACCTGGACTTCGCGTTCATCTATTTGGACGACATCCTCATAGCCAGCAGCAGTCGTCAGGAGCATCTGTCCCACCTCCATCAACTCTGCGCCCGACTGAGTGAGTACGGTCTTACAATCAACCCTGCCAAATGCCAGTTCGGACTCGATACCATTGACTTCCTGGGCCACAGGATTACTAAAGATGGGGCAACCCCTCTGCCCGCTAAGGTAGATGCGGTCCGCCACTTCCCCCGACCCACCACGATCAAAGGCCTTCAGGAATTCGTAGGTATGGTCAATTTCTACCACCACTTCCTCCCTTCAGCTGCCTGGATCATGCGCCCCCTGTTTGCCCTGATGTCGGGTCCGAGCAAGGACATTACCTGGGACGAGGAGTCCGCCGCTGCTTTCGTTCTAACGAAGGAAGCTTTGGTGAACACCGCAATGCTAGTACATCCCAGAATGGACGCCCCTACCGCCCTCACAGTGGACGCATCTAACACGGCAGTCGGTGGGGTGCTGGAGCAACTCATCGCAGGTCGCTGGCAACCCCTGGCGTTTTTCAGCAAACACCTGCGGCCACCCGAGCTCAAGTACAGTGCTTTCGACCGGGAACTGTTGGCGCTCTACCTGGCAATCCGGCATTTCAGGTACTTCCTAGAAGGTCGGCCCTTCACCGCGTTCATGACCACAAACCGCTTACCTTTGCGTTTACGAAAGCGTCCGACCCCTGGTCGTCCCGCCAGCAACGCCACCTGTCCTACATCTCTGAATACATGACAGATGTCCGGCACGTCTCGGGTAAGGACAATGTCGTGGCGGATGCACTCTCTCGCCCTACCGTTCATGCCCTTTCCCAAGGGGTAGACTTTGAGGCACTGGCAGAGGCACAGCAGGCGGATGAGGAGATTCTGAGTTACAGAACCGCAGTCTCTGGTTTGCAGCTCCAGGACCTCCCCGTGGGCCCGGGTGAGAGGACCCTACTCTGTGACGTCGCCACCGGCCAGCCCCGTCCCGTCATCCCGACAGCCTGGCGGCACCGTGTTTTCGACTCCATTCATTACTTGGTGCATCTCTCCATCCGGACGACTGTCCGGATGGTTTCCAGCAGGTTCGTTTGGCACAGACTCCACAAACAGGTCAGTGAATGGGCCAAAACGTGCATGCACTGCCAGACGGCCAAGGTGCAGCGGCACACCAAAGCCCCACCGCAGCAGTTCCATCCCGCCCACCAACGTTTTGACCACATTCATGTGGATATCGTGGGCCCCCTGCCAGTGTCGCGTGGAGCGCGGCACCTCCTGACTATCGTGGACCGGTTCACAAGATGGCCAGAGGCGGTCCCGCTCACCGACACCACCTCCGAATCTTGCGCCCGAGCCCTGATCACCACCTGGATATCTCGCTTTGGTGTAGTGGCCCACATTACCTCCGACAGAGGCGCCCAGTTCACCTCCAGCCTGTGGTCAGCAATGGCCAGCCTTTTGGGGACTCAGCTGCACCATACAACTGCCTATCACCCACAGTCGAACGGGCTAGTGGAACGTTTCCACCGTCAGCTGAAGTCGGCCCTCATGGCCCGCCTGCGAGGAGCCAACTGGGCGGACGAGCTTCCCTGGGTCCTACTCGGCATCTGCACAGCGCCCAAGGACGACCTGCACGCCTCGTCGGCCGAGTTTGTATACGGCGCGCCCCTGGTCGTCCCCGGGGAGTTCCCACCAGCCCCATGGGGGCAAGAGGAAGATCCCGCCGCAGTCCTGGGCAGACTACGCGAGAAGCTCGGTAACCTGGCCCCCATACCCACTTCACAGCACGGGCGGAACCCGACCTGCATACCCAAAGACCTGCAGAACTGTAAGTTTGTGTTTGTAAGAAGGGGCGGGCATCGGCCACCGCTGCAGCGGCCATACGAGGGGCCGTTTATGGTGCTCCAGAATAACGGGTCCACGTTCGTGCTGGACGTTGGGGGGAAAGAGGAGGTTTTCACGGTGGACCGCCTCAAACCGGCCCATGTGGACCTGGCACAACCGGCCAAGTTTCCAACACCTCGGCACAGAGGCCGACCTCCCAAGCAGGTTCTGGCCCAGACTGTGGACATTGGGGGGTGTATCGCCGTTTCTGGGGGGGGGGGGTTTATGTGGCGACCCATTTCCTGGCACATCCGAACCGGCTCACAATTAGATAGCCTACGGGGGTTTGCGAGCACAGAGCTTTGGAGCCTCTGCGCCACAGGGGGCAGGTTGAGGGAGGCTTAAAAGTGAGGCTGAGGATTTCGAATAAAGTTTTTTCCTTCGACTGCAGTTACCGACTCCGTGTCGTAATTTTAGCGCTGCGTGTAGCACACCGCTACAGTATGGTAGAAAAGAATCTAATATATTCTTGGGATAGCCTCTTAAACATTTCATCACAATTAATACGTTATATGCTTTTCTTCTGCTGTGTGAGATTGCTGAAATGGAATGGCTTTAAACAGCTCTAGATTTCTTCAAAAATGCTGCAATAACTTTTTTTCTGAAACCTCCTTCTATACCAATCTATAATATTGTGCTTAATAACATTCCTTGCATCTATTGTCTGCTGTGAAATGCTACAGATTACTAAATATGTGTCAATGATTTATTTCCTGATATGTTAAGTCTCCTTTTCTCTAAATTATTAACGGTCTTTATAATTCAATAATTCTCTCTCCACATTATGATAAATGTTTATGTACATGCTAAACCCACAAAAATATGTTTGTTATTGTAAACATTTACCATCCCCACACTGCAACTGATGGAAACATTTTAATAAATATTGTGAATTTGTAAATGATAGTAGTATTTGTATTTATGTCCCCCAAAATAATATGCCAGTTAATCAAACTGTACAAAGTGGCAACTTATTTACACCTGACTAAGGAAGAGACCAAATTGTAGGATGCTTGGCTCTGAGTTGAAATCTCATGGATTCCACCCCAATCCCAGACAGTCTCCAAGAGTCCAGGATGGGGAGTTGGGGAATAGGGCCTTGAGATATTCAAACGTGCCAAAAGACATTGCTGAAATCATGGTCCATAATTATCCTGAGCCAGTGTTATTCCTTGAAGGCTACACCCGAAATACATTCTTGTACTTCTTTATCAAAATTGCTGAATGTTGCCAGTTTCAACAGCCTTTCTTAAAGAATTAAAGATTAAAGAACTAAAGATTAGCCTTATTTGTCACATGTACATTGAAATATGCAGTGAAATACTTCTTTTGCATCTGATCAAATTAGCAAGCTCTCCAATGTTGCCACACTTCTGGCACTGCAAATCACTAACCTCAGCTGCATACTTTTGGAAGGTGGGAGGAAACCAGAGCACCCGGAGGAAACTCACTTGGTTATGGGGAGAACGAACAAAATCCATACAAGCAGTGGCAGGAACTTGACTCTGATCGCTGATCACTGGCGCTGTAATTTGTGTTACGTTAACTGCCTTGCTACCATGCTGCTCCTTATTAGTGCATTCCCTTGAAGTCTGGTTTAGGAATTCTCTCTTAAATTAAACAAAGCAGGTGCTGAAAGTAGCTTAGACTACACCTCTTATACAATTTGTTCTCAATAACTGTATTCCTGAACTCATTCTATATACAGTATATGGGAAGGTTTAGGGATTTATTGGAGGTTGTGATGATCATTTACCAGAAAAAGAGTGGTTAACAAAGTATTTAGACGTTTGCTTTCTTTCATCAACCAGCAGCCAGAAATCGCTGAGATTCACCAGCACCATTTAAGCTGGCCCAATGGCATCTTTAGCCAATAGATTTTTTGCACACTTAGGGAATATGAGAAATTAGAGATCAAGTGACAAAGTAGACAGGGAACAGAATCAGTGGTGATCCCTTTGAATGGCAGAACTGACAGGGAGTCTGTGTAATGTCCTTGTGTTGGGCAGGAGTTCTGGTTGATAGAGGTTATCATTAGGCCTGTACAGCGAGATTACTGATTGATAGATAGCGTTTGGAGTATCAGTGCATTACAGGGTGTCTGCATATACCTGTGAAATGGTTCAAGTTTCCAATGTTTACTTGCACAATTTTTCTTATCACTATCATTATGTTTGACGAGATGTAGATTGGGAGACCGCTTCACTGAGCACCTACGCTCCAACCGCCAGAAGAAGCAGGGTCTCCCACTGGCCACTCATTTTAATTCCACTTTAGGATCCCTTTCCAATATGTCAATCCATGATCTTTTCTGCTGTTGCAACGAGGCCACACTCAGGTTGGTGGAACAACTCCTTCTATTCCGTCTGGGTAGCCTCCAATCTGAAGGCATGAACATCGATTTCTCAAACATCCGGTAATGGCCCCTCACGAGCCTCCTCCTTCACCAGTCCCCAACCCCTTTTCCCTCTCCCACCTTGTCTCATTGCCCACCCATCACCTTCCTCTGGTGTTCCTCCTCCCCTTTTCTTTCTTCCATTGCCTTCTATCCCCACCTGTCAGACTCCCACTTCTCCAGCCCTGTATCTCTTTCACCAATCAACTTCCAGCTCTTTACTTCATTCCTCGCCCCTCCCAATTTCACCTATCACCTTGTGTTTCTTCCTCCCCTTCCCCACCCTCAAACTCTGACTCCTCATCTTTTTTTTCTCCAGTTCCGTTGAAGAGTCTTGGCCTGAAATCTCAATTGCACTTTTTTCTGTGGACGCTGCCTGGCCGGCTGAGTTCCTCCAGCATTTTGTGTGTGTTGCTTAGATTTCCAGCATCTGCAGATTCTCTCATTTCTGATTGTGTTTGGTCTCTTTTATTTTTGTTCAAGGAATGAATTCAAAACATTCTGTATGCCACTTGAAATGAGAGCTATAAATATTGTTTGTCTTGCATGTTGGACTATTGGAAATGACATTTATCTTTGAAGACCCTGTGTGGTTGAAGTCCAATCTTGTTCTCTGAAAATAATTCCAATTCAGCATCACCCCTGTATTGTAGCTGGAAATATGATGTACTGTAGATATTTGATAGGAGAAAAGTAAAGCAATGTAGAGCCAACTATGAATGTGTAAAATAAGAATGGAGAATCGTTATCATCATCATTAGGTACTGTGGCATATGATGCAGGCCAACATGGTTCCAGAGGAGTTAACAAATCATCTACATATTGTAGAATTGTACTATAGTATGGTGTCAAGTCAAGCTTGCCCAAGGTCTTTGCCTTGACAATGGAAGATGACAGGGCTATTGTGGAAACTAGTCCATGTGTACTGTTGCCCTTTAAGATGCAGGCAGGTTGGTCCTGAGACCCAGGAGCTAAGGCCCCAATAATCTATTAGCAATATCTAAGACTGTGACTCTTCTAACTTACGCCAAAATTCTGCATTGCCACACCCATCTCTAACTGAGGGCAGCTTGGATAGAATGCTTGGTGAATGGTTTGCAGATGGTTGTGATGAATGCGAGAGGCTGGCTGGGGTTCTGAGCTTGTTGCTGTCAGGGGTGCCATACTGACAGACCTCTCCTGTTTGTGGGTACTTTCTCACTTGTTAACTCCCTCGTCCAGAGTTTCCCAATTTACCTCATCCCCTTCCTCAGCAGTTATTCCCATGGCTGCAGCCCGGTGAGCACCTGGCGGTTGGTTGTATGTCACATTTACCTTTCAGTCTGTCCAGATCCCTGATTAATTTGTTCTTGTATTATTCTAATTGTTCTGCCAATTTTTCACCCACATTTCTCACTCTCTCTGTACGTGTTCTAACTGTTCCTTCAACCTTGTACACAGCCTTGCTGTTCTCTGTATTCATCCCTTTCCTTCTGAGACTCTATTATTTGTACACTCTGTGATTCCAGGCACTTTGTTCTCTCTTGCGAAAATACATGATATGGAATGTCTGTTGCTTTATTTGCCTTCCTCTTTGTGGCTCTTCCACCACTGCCACTGCCCCTCTGGTTAATCCACCCAATTTTGTCCATTCCCTGTTCAACCTTCTCAGGTTTATGGAGTTTCTACTCTGTGAGTTCACCCCTCTTCATAACTGAGACCGTGATGTTTCTGTATCCCTTTTACAAAGAAAGTTAAGTATTTTGGCACTTTTGCCCATATTGGGCTTTTACACTCATGTTTTCTCACACACACAAATAATTGCCCCATTACATGCACCCTTTGGCATCCTAAATGGTATCCGCTGCACTGCTCAAGTGTTCTCAGTACAGTAGCTGCACCAAATCTGTTGCCCATCAAACGAGTAAACACACACCGTCTGGCATTCCAAACAGTTAGCAACTGGTGGCCTTGTCTTGACATACCACCCAGTGTTGCTGAGTAGTTGGCTCCCACACAAAACAGAAACAATCACATGCCACACTTTTATATCTACCAATTCAGCTCTTTGCCAAGTCCTTTGATACTTCGTGATACTGTGGCTGTTGACCTGAACAGATCTAAGTGTGGGTGCTACTTTAAAAAAGTACTCACCCCCTTTGAAATGCTGGTCACTTGCCATACAGTGGGTCTTGATGTATCCCAGACAAGCCCCCAAATTGTGTGACTGTGATCAAAGTTACCAGAGAGACACTAAAACTGGTGATACTGTGTAGAAGTCTCTATTCCTCACAACAAGCAGGCATTCTCATTGAGATACTCAGTAAAGACTCACTAAGGTACATTACATTTTATACTTCAAAAATCAAACCTAACAGTAGGTGATTCAATACAATTTCAATAGTTGCAATGACATTGTTTACTTCAGTACTTAGGGTTGACAGATGGATCCTTTGAGATACATAGTGGAAACACATTGTAATTATTAAGACATCTCTGAGATTCAAATACCTTTGGGAGAAACTAATTAACACAAATATTCCAAAAGCTTTTGAAGACAGAGAGCCAGACAACCAAAATTAATGTTGTCAGGGCTGTCTCTGAGTACACTCATATTGTAAGTACACAAAAGCTTTTGATTGCCTATACCTGTAACCATGTTTGATATGCTAAGTGACAACATTTGTCTAGTCTGCCAGCTTGAACTCAAGTAACAATGGTGCAAATAATTTAGCCGTCTTGCCTGGTCTGATACAAGCCAATTAACACAACCCCATTGGCTTAAAGTTTGGCTGTTGCATAAGCAGCCTCTTCATCTGTGGGCTAGTTTAACTTCAATTTACTGCTTGCAATTTACAAGAAGAGCTGAAGGTTCTACTATATCCACATAACACCAGAAAACTCCTTAACAGTTTCATCATTTGTTCTTCATTTTACTATGTTCTTTTATTAACATCTGCTTAGGCAGCCACTTGGTTCATTTACTTGAAAAATTATCAACTAATGTTCAAAAATCCAGTTACGCATGAAACCATATTTCAAGAAGTCCTGAATGAATCTTTTGATTGAAAGTTGGAGAGTTTTAAATTTTCCCTGTTGCTGTCAATCTTGAGGTTCAGTGAAACTTCTTGAGAATAAGACAGAATATACAAACTTTAATACAATTGTGTTATTGCACAATGAAAGTGTACATCCACCGCTCTCAGTTTTTTTTTGCTATAGAGTTGATGGCTTTCAATGGTTTGCTCTCCTATCCAATCTAAAGCATGAAAATATTTTCGTAATTTCAATGGCCTCTCACACAATGACCAAAACAGATACTGGAGGGATATGGCAAATATTTTATTTTTATTCTTGCATGGAGAGTTAAGTTTTGCACAGTATCCATTATTTATCAGAATACTAATTAACAATAGTCAACAAATTTTTAGATGAGGCATGTATGTTATTTAAAGCAATCAGGACATTACAGTAAACTCTCTCAACAAAATCAGAGCTATTGCCCCAGAAAATTGATTCAAATAGAGTGAAGTTTCATATCTTTATTCATTTTATGTGCATAATATTAATCTCAGTCACTAACAATAATTTGATCACTGAACTTGATTAATGGGTCAACCATTTCCACTCAGCCTTGATTAATCACTGTCTCCAGATAGTTTAATAGACCCAAACTTTAGGTTATACACATTCTTTATGAAGGAGTCAAAAGATGGGAGTCGACTCATTTAATTTCTGTTACTAGAGAAATTTCATCACGATTCCACTTGTCAGTAAGATAAGTATTTAGAATTGGGCATTTTTGATTCAGGGGGTAAGTTGTTTGGAAATAGCTGTTCAACTGTGGACAAAGAGGATCAAATAAATCACTGGTATGTATTTAGAGCAGCAATTGCATGGTTTGAGAAGCTAGTCTATTGATAACAACTAGATGATTTGCTGAATGGACTTCTATTCGTGGCAGTTGGACTCTCTCTCCTACTTTGTTTTTTAAGTCAGAGTTTAGACTGAGGTAAGATCCCTTCAGCTTATCACTAGTATTATGTTTGGCTGCTTGCCAGAAAGCAAGAAAAAACGAGTCAGTCTAGATTTCACATATAATTTTTCTTCTGCATTATTTAATCATCATCTCTGCTCAAACTCAAATGAGTGCAGTAATCTAGCAGAGTTTGTTTTCACACTTTCCCCTTGGCGATCAATGCAAATTACTGTTAGATGAACTGTTTGACACTGATTGCTGCTCTAGCCTTACCTGTCTCCACACCAGTGAGAGGGTAGCTGATTTTCTGCGCAGAAGGAATTTATGGAAAGTTTCTGAATGTCAACTCAGGCCAGAGGTGGAATTCTAGTCCTCAATCACAAATTTGGCAAGAGTGTGATCTGATCGTTGGACATCTGGCTTAGAAGTGTGACTGTTGTCATCGAGTCACACAATGATCATACCTGTCCACTAATTGTCACATTTTATTACTCTAAAGATGCAGTTTATGATTTTATTTCACATCTTGTGAAAGATTAATCAGAAGATAACCAAATAGTAACTTTCTGATCAATTTGTTGGTCAATCCACTGGATTAATATGTTTCAAACAATGAAAACTTTATACCTGAAAAATAAGATGGTGATAGCACTATATATCTCAGCTCTATATGTTTGCGAATAGAATTGCCACAGAGTTAGGACATCTACGTGACATTAATCATTTTTATGCTGTTCTCATCAGCACAGGAATTTGATTAGGTACACCTTTGCACGTGTTGCGCTTTTGAAACAGACTTAGTCTCTGCGCTAACTTGTGTTATTTCCTGAGCACTGCATCCTCCTGGGCATCGTAAGTGAACTTGGACTAAACTGCCCAAAGGCTTCACAGTGCTAAGTTAAACCCCATATTTATATTGTATTACTTGGGCCTCACCCCATCCTGATCAGCCCTGACTCTAATCCCTCTCACCTTTTAAACTTGTGATCCTTACAACTGCCTTAGGCCTTGATCACCATCAACTCTTCAATTTCCCCTCCTCCAAATTTTGGAATGACTAAGCAGCATCGAAAACCCTGCTAGTCCCATAGTCATCTGTAATCTCCAACCCATCTACCTACCTGCTGGTCACATACAATTCCAGACTCCAGAACACAGGCCTCTATCAGGCAGTTCTGGTCTCAGTCATGCCACAGGTCCATGTGGCAAATCATTCTCTCTAAAATAAAATTTGTGCTCAGGTGCTACAGAATTTTGCACAGATGGGATTGTGACTGAAGAGTCTGTTGGTGTTGTGCTGCTGTAGCTATCCTCTGCACCCATTAGTGAACACTAGACTCCTGGCAATTACATTGCTTAGTGCTTCATCACAGGAACACTTTTGTTGTACATTGTACCTTCTTCAACCCATTGGACTCAGCCTATATCCATCCAATCAGTTTAGTTAGGCACCCATAGAGTCATAGAGCATAGAGCATGGATACAGGCCCTTTGGCCCAATGAGACCTTGCTGAGTACAGTGCCTACCTATCTTGCATTTGGTTCATATCCCTCCATGCACCCCACTCCATGCACTGATTCAAGTGCATCTTAGCTGATGCTATTGTAGCTGCCTCAACCACTTCTTCTTGTAGCTCATATACTGGCCACTTTCTGTGTAAAGGAATTGGCTCTTTGGTCCCTTTTAAATCTTTCCCCTTTCATCTTAAATCGATGCCCCCTAGTTTTGGTCTCCCCTACCCTGGGGAAAAAGGTTGTATCTATGCCTGTAATAATTCTAAACATTTCTGTCAGGTCGCCTCTCATTCTCCTGCATTCCAAGGAATAATGACTTAACCTGGCTAACCTCTTCCTTTAACTCAGGCTCTCTGATCCTGGTGACATCCTCATAAATCTTTTCTTCACTCTTTCCAGTTTAACCACATTTTCCCTATAACAAGATGACTAAAACTGTACACAGTACTGTACTCCAAGGGTGGCTTCACTAGCAACTTAGACAAGTGAATCATAAGATTCCAACTCATATAATCAATGCCCCGACTGATCAAGGCCAGTGTGCTAGAAAAAACTATTTCATCACACTGACTACCTGTGATGCTCCTAAACAGATTCTGTCTGTCCAAACGCTCCCTCAGAATCCCTCAAAATTCTTTCCAGTAACCTCTCCACTAATAATGCCAGGCTGAGCAGACTGTCATTTCGTGGCTTGTCCTTGCTGCCTCTTTAAACAACAGAACATTAGTCACCTTCCAGTCTTTAGGAGCTTCACCAGCAGTTAGCAGTGAAGCAACTATATCCACACTTGGCCGTGGCCTTGGGGATTTATCCAGTTTACTTCACTCTAAAGCTACCCGTACCTCCTCTTAGGTAATATGAAAGTTCTCCACAACATCTCTATTTGTTTCTCCTATCTCTTGATTAACCAAGATTTTCTCATCCGTAAACAATGAGGGGAAATATTGGTTAAAAATCCCACCCATTGCCCGCAGTTCAAGACATAAGCAGATGAAACAGATAATCTCTAAGGGCCGCTACTCTCTCCCTGGCCACTTTTTTACTCATAATATAGCTAAGCAACCTCTTGGGACTTCAAAACCATACATGCCAGTTCTATATTAGCAATCACTTTGCACTCCTGATTTTCCTCTTAAGAGAACTCTTAACTTTTTTGTGGCCATCGAGGTACTCACTTGATTCCAGTCTCCTAATCTCAATGTATGCTTCCTTCTTTTTCTAGATCTTCAATATCTTTCATCAGATAAGGTTCCTCAAACTTCCCAGGTTTGCTCTTCATCTTAACAGGAACAAACCATTCCTGGACACCTGATATGAAAAGCTTCCCCCTACTTAACTCTCATTTCTTTCCATTCAAAGAGGCTCATCCAATTGATCTCTGCTTAATCCTATCTAATTCTCCCTAAGATAACCCTGGTCCAGTTTAGGACACTTACTGTGGACAAGGAACATATAAATGAAGTTAGTTACAACAGTATAATTTCATTGGTTTTTCAGTGATTCTTTACCCCTAGGCTATCATTGTTTTAGCAATTTGAACAATGGGAATACATTTGTTTGGCATCAGAAATGTATTTTAACACAGCACACCCCTAGGTAATTATTTAATAATGGACTACGTAAAGCACAAAAATAACTTTCTAACTATTTCTAACCTGAAAAGAAGTTGAGGTAGGGAGGGACAAGAAATAAATAATGTTGCTTTTTTTGAAGACATTGCAGACAGGGGCTCCCAACCTTTTTTAATGCCATGGACCCCCAACTGTTAACCGAGGGGCCTGTGGACCTCAGATTAGGAATAGAAACATAGAAAACCTACAGCATAATACAGGCCCTTTGGCCCACAATGTTGTTCCGAACATGGCCCTACCTCAGAAATTACTAGGATTACCCATAGCCCTCTATTTTTCTAAGCTCCATGTACCTATCCAAAAGTCCCTTAAAAGACCCTATCGTATCTGTCTCCACCACAGTTGCCGGCAGCCCATTCCACGCACTCACCACTCTCAGCGTAAAAAACTTACCCCTGACATCTCCTCTGTACCTACTCCCCAGCACCTTAAACCTGTGTCCTCTTGTGGTAACCATTTCAGCTTTGTTTATAATACTCCTTGCATTAAAATAGACACATCTCAAACCGCCAGTCTGAACGCATCCCTTCTTTATCACCTGCCTATCCTCCCTCACACACTGTCTCCAAGCTTTCTCTATGTGTGAAAGGAATGCCCGATGCATGACAATTGAATGCATCGAAGAAGATTTGATGTATGTGGTTTGTGTCTGAGGCGGCATTAAACAGATAGCTGAACTATAGATGACCTTTGCTTATGCCAGAATAAGAACTGGAAAAGGTATTTAAAAAATATGAGAGTGAACAATATCCTATTTTGCTATTTTGTCATCTTTCATATACAGTAACTAAGCATAAAAGGTTGAATAATAATATTTAAATAATAATAATCGGATTTATCTGAAAAGAAAACCAGACTGACTATACTGCACAAATATTGTTCTGCTTAACTGTATGTAGTCAGGAATGTGCTAGCTTTACCACTGTTCTTGCACTTCTTCCATTGGACGATCCAGCTGTACCTTCAGCAAGTATTTTGTCAAGGCAGCTATGTAAATCAGATTCAGAATCACTGACTTATCTGACATGAAGCGTGTTGATTCGTGGCAGAGATACAGTATAAAGACATAAAATTACCATAAGTTGCAAAATAAATTAATAATGGAAAGGATAATAATAAGGTAGTTCATGGGTTCATAGGCACTCAGAACTCAGGCAGAGGGGATGAGCTGTTTCTAAGTCATCGAGCGTGGAACGTTTAGGCTCCTATAATTCCTTCCTAATATATTAATGAGAAGAGGGCATGGTGAGGATCCGAGGAGAAGGCATCCAAAAATTCGTTTACATGTTTGTATATAGAAAAGAAAGCAAATTTATGTATTTCATTGTAAAATGAAGGTTTTTCTTAACCATAAGACATAGGAGGGGTATTGGGTTATTTGGCTCATCGAGTCTACTCCATAGTCCGTCTGCCTGATATATTATCCCTTTCATCAACATTCTCCTGCCTTGTCTTTGTAATCTTTGATGGTCTTACTAATCAACCTCTACTTCAAAGATACTGAATGATTTAGCCACCACAGCCATCTATGGCAATCAATTTCACAGATTCACCACCCTCTGTCTAAGGAAGTTCCTCTCAACTCTGTTTTAAAGTGACATCCTTTCATTTTGAGGCTGTGTCCTCTGGTCCTAGTTTCTCAACTAATGGAAACTTTCACTCCTTTCAATATTTGATGTTTTACTGAAAATTCTGCCCCCAATCCTTCGAAACTTCAACGTACAGTATAGCCCTAGAGTCATCAAATACTCCTCATATATTAACCCTTTTGTCACCAGGATCGTTCTTGTCAACCTTTGATGAATCCTCTCTAACACCAGTACATTTTCCTTACATATGTGCCCAAAACTGTTCATAATATTCCACATAGTTTGACCAATGCCTTATAAAGCCTCAACATTACAACTTTGCTTTTATATTCTAGTCCTCTCAAAATGAATGCTAGTATGTATTGCATTTACCTTCGTTGCCACTGACTCAACCTGCAGAAGGAATGACAGGCATCTCCTATTTCTGAATTCTCTCCCTACTTAGAAAATGTCTATGTATTTATTCCTTCTACCAAAGTGCATGACCTATACAGTACTGTGCAAAAGTCTCAGGCACCCTAGGTTTTAACATAAATTTTGTCTTAGGTTTTTTTTGTCTTCTGCATTATGTCAGTAGAAAAGAGCAATTTTTAGATTTCCAAACATTCATTTTCCAATACATTTAATGTTACAGAGAAATGTTTGCACTTTGTTCATGAAGGTAACATATTAAATAATAGGCTACTTTGCAGATAAAAACTGATTACTTTCTAAGTACACGGCCCAGTGTGTGATTAAGCAAAGATAACAAACAGGTGCTAATGATCAATGACATAATGAGTTGAAAAAAAATGTATTGAAGGAATCAGAAGCAGAATCAGGTTTATTATCACCGGCATGTGACATGAAATTTGTTAACTTAGCAGCAGCAGTTCAATGCAATACATAATCTAGCAGAGAGAGAAAATAGCAATAATAAATAAAATAAAACATAATAATAAATAAACAAGTAAATCAATAATGTATATTGAATACATTATTTTAAAATGTGCAGAAACAGAAATATGGTAACAGTGAGAAAAGGGCATGCCCTGGGTGCTGGAGGTCTTTAATAATGTACACCGTCTTTCTGAGACACCACTCCCTAAAGGTGTCCTGTGTACTTTGTAGGCTAGTGCCCAAGATGGAGCTGACTTGATTTCTTTCTGCAGCTTCTTTTGGTCCTGTGCAATAGCCCCTCCATACCAGACAGTGATGCAGCCTGTCAGAATGCTCTCCACAGTAGAACTATAGAAGTTATTGAGTTTATTTGTTGACATGCCAAATTGCTTCAAACTCCAAATAAAGTATAGCCGCTGTCTTGCCTTCTTTATGATTACATCAATATGTTGGGACCAGGTTAGATCCTCAGAGATCTTGACACCCAGGAACTTAAAGCTGCTCACTCTCTCCACTTCTGATCCCTCTATGAGGATTGGCATGTACTCCTTCATCTTAACCTACCTGAAGTCCACAATCAACTCTTTCATCTTATTGACGTTGAGCGCCAGGTTGTTGCTGCGGCACTATTCTATGAGTTTTGCATATCTCACTCCTGTGCACCCTCAAAGTGGATGAAAGACAACCAACCTAAAAGTTGAGGGTGTGGCAGGTATGATGATTTAATCTTCAGATCATCAATTCACACCATGGCAAGAGTGAGTACAGCAACAGGACACAATGGTATCATCCTGCTTCAGAAAGATCTCTCCCAAACAGAATTTTTGTGGCAGATAGGAGTTTCAAAGTGTGTTGTCCAAGCTCTTATGAAGAAGCGCAAAGAAACAGGCAAGGTTGAGTCACATAAACTGAATGCAGCAGGCAAGAGATACATCAAACTGAAGTCCCTTCTAAATTGGAAGAGGTTCAGCAAGGCTATCAGCTCTGAACTCACAGAAACCACTGGAACCCAAATATACCCCTCTACATTCTGGAAAAGTCTTGCCTGAAGTGATCAAGGACCGGGTTGCTGAACAAAGGCAGCAAGTGTCCTGGACTGAGGAGTTAAAATTTGAAAAATTTTAAGCAGGAGGTTTAAGCAGGAGGCAGTTTGTCTTTAAGAGAGCTAGAGAGTACTACATGGATGAGTGTCTGCAGCCAACAGTGAAGCATGGTTGAGGTTTCCGCAGGAGTTGGTGATTTGATTAAAATTAATGGTATCTTCAATTGTAAAAAGTACAAGTAGATTCTCATTCATCATGCATTTCCATTGGGGAGGTGTCTGGTTGGTTCCAACTTCATTCTGCAGTAGGTCAATGTCACCAAACACATGACCAAGGTCATAAAGAACTATCTTCAGCAAAAAGCACAACAGGGAGTTCTGCAACAGATGGGTATGGCCATCACAGAGCCCTGACCTCAACACAATTGAGGATGTAAGGGATTACCTGAAGAAACAAAAGAAAGCCAGAGAGCCAAAGTTTGCAAAACAATTGTAACATGTTCTCCAAGGTGTGTCAAAGAATTTACTTGCTGATTTTCTTATAAAACTGCATGATACTGTACCTAAGAGAATTGATGCAGTTGTAAAGGTAAAAGATGGTCACATCAAATAATGGTTTTCATTTAGTTTTTTACTGTTCACGACCGCAATGTCCTGCTGAAACCTTTCACCATGTTCGCCATTGACAGTGCCAATATTTGCAGACAAGTCGTCTAAGTGGGAATGCAGAAAATGAATCTTTAGTGATATGTTGCACTTCATGGTTTTGTATGCCTGAAGCATGTTGTCCACCAGCTGCATGTAGTTGCTGGTGTGAAGTTACCACAAAAATTTTCAACAACATCCTTGAGTTTCTTCTATGCAATTTTCTCCAGTCCCACTAGAAGTTCTTCAAATTGCCTGTCATTGATGACCTGTTCTGTGGACCAACAAAAATGCCTTCCTTAATCTTGGCATCAGTTATTCTGGGAAACATCTGCCTCAAATATTGAAATACTTCATCTTGCTTGTTCATCGCTTCTACTATTTTTTTCATAAGGCACAGTTTCATATGAAGAGGAGGGAAAATTACCTTTGTTGGGTCTACAAATAGTTTATGGGCCACACATTACTGTATTGGAACCAACAGCACATGGAGTGGGCTATCCTTTTTAACGCAATGGTGACCTTCAGCATGGTGTATCTGAACTGCATTCCTCATCTCAGCACTATAACTTTCAAATCATCATAGATGTTCCTTTTATAGTTGCTGTACTGTAAGTGTTTAAATAAGACTTCCAAATTTTGGTATTGAAGGGTGGACATTGTTGTTTTGTAGCAGTACAGCTTTCAGGGTTAATACTGAAGAATCAATAAAAAGACACCAGTGTTTTGAGTAATGCCGGCAAACCAAAGCATGCCCAGGCAGGCCTGGACAAGATACAAAAAATTTTGGCTTAGATTGTAGGCAACGTTTTAAATGACTTGAAATACCAAATATAGGGGTGATTCCAAAAAAATGGGGTGTGATAGGGAAATTTCACGGTGATTTTCCTGATCAGTAGACCAAAATCTATAAGATACACCCAGAAATATTCAGGAAGCAAAATCTTTGCAGTCCTGTATAACTAATCAGAAAAGGCCATTACTACTCTATTGTCATCCCTGCTAGGATCCCCTTCCAGTCTATTTTAATAAGCTTCTCTCTTATCTCTTTAGTTATTTCTAGCTTTTCCTGTTCAAATTTGCAGGATGAGTTATTGTATATTATAACTATATAAGCATATAACAATTACAGCACAGAAACAGGCCATCTCGGCCCTTCTAGTCCGTGCCGAATGCTTACTCTCACCTAGTCCCACCTACCTGCACTCAGCCCATAGCCCTCCATTCCTTTCCTGTCCATTATGATTACTGCCTCCTAAGAGTTCCTTTACCTTAGATTCCCTAACTGCATTCTCTTTACAATTTGAAGTTAACTCAGTTAAACCTGTTTGTAAGGTTAAGATCATAAAAAAAATAGGAGCAGGAAGAGAGCACTTTGCCCTTTATTTGCTCTGCCATTCAACAAAATCATGACTAATCTTCTAACTCAACAACATTTTCAAACCTGTCCTCATTTCCTTTCTTTCTCTTAATGCCTCTTTAGAAACACAATGCTCTTCATAAAGAAATTCCTCCTTATCTCAGTTATATAGGCTTACTCCTTTTTCTAAGATAATGGACCATAGGCTTGGACTCCTCAGCTAGGGAAACATTGTCCCTCCATCCAGTCGGTTGAGTCATTGAAAGCTGCATTGAGGTCTCTTTCCATTCTGCAAAACTTCTGAAAATACAGGCCTTGTCTAATCAAACTTGCCTCACCTGGCAAACCAGCTAAGCAGAAGCCATTTGGATGAATTTTTGCTGGCCTTCTCTGTGGAATGTAAATCTATTTGCGTGAATCACAAAAAGTTGGCTTGCAGGTACAACCAGTTATTAAGAAGGCAAACGGAATGTTGACCTTCATTGCTAGAGGGATTTAATTCAAGAGCAGGGAGGTCACACTGCAACTACACAGGGTACTGGTGAGGCCGCACCTGGAGTACTGCGTGCAGTTCTGATCTCCATACTTGAGGAAGGATATACTGGCTTTGGAGGCAGTGCAGAGGAGGTTCACCAGGTTGATTCCAGGGATGAAGGGGTTAACCTATGAGGAGAGATTGAGTCACCTGGGACTATACTCTCTGGAGTTCAGAAGAATGAGAGGGGATCTTATAGAAACAAACAAAATTTTAAAAAGGGATAGATAAGATAGAATAGGAAATTTTTTCCATTGGCAGGAGAGACTAAAGCTAGGGGACATTGCCTCAAGATTCAGGGGAGAACATTTAGGATGGAGATGAGGAGAAACTGGTATTCCCAGAAAATGGTGAATCTGAGGAATTCTCTGCCCAGGGAAGCAGTTGAGACTTCTTCACTAAATATATTTAAGATTTAAGGTTTTTACATAGTAAGGGAATTAAGAGTTATGGAGCAAAGGCAGGTAGATGGAGCTGAGTTTATGGACAGATCAGCCATCATCTTATTGAATGGCAGGGCAGGCTCAATGGGCCAGATGGCCGACTCCTGCTCCTATTTCTTATGTTCTTATGGTCTTTTAGGTAAGGAAAATAAAATTGTATGCGGTCCTCAAGGTGTGCAAACTCCAGGGTCCTAACAGGTCAAGATAAACCCACTGTACTTAAATGCACACATATGCTTACTTCATAGTCAATTACATTTTTGTGATGAAGCCTGTGAAAAAATAGTCCTTACAAGGAAAGCCCATAAATTTGAAAACTCTAGTAGATGCCTTTTTCCTTGGTAGTTGTGGTAGCCATACGTGGTAACATTGTCTTGATGAAAAGTGACACGTAATCAGAAAGGGAGATCATTATTTTCATCCCATTACTAGACTTGTGTTATTAGTGTTTTGGAACTCATAGGTCAAGTCAAAATTGAGATCTGGGAAAGTTCTTTTTTTTGTAATTTATTTTTTTATTGAAGTTCATCAAACAAACATTTCCATAAGATGTATTTCAGACATTGTACATATATATCATATAATCATATATATCACAAATCTCCACAAAGTATTTATCTGGAGTATACACTTATAGAAAAAAGTGGAAAGAAAAAACAAGCAAAAGGAAAAAACTATGTACAAGTAGGGAGTGATCTTTTTTTTACAACAGATTTATTGATTTGTGAGAATAAAATCAGGCCTATGAAGCATTATGTAGTTAAACCATTTTTCCCATGATGAATCAAATTGTTCCAGCTTATGATTAACAGATGTTGTTATCTTCTCCATTTTGTAAATGTCCATTGTAATTTCCATCCATGTATTTAAAGTTGGGCTCTCTTGTGATAACCATTTCCTAGTAAGAGTCTTTTTACCAGTCATCAACAGTATATTCATTAAATATTTATCTCTTTTCAACCATTCTTGAGGTATATATCCAAAATATATGGTCTTACTCTCCAAGGGTATTTCATATTTAAAGATGTTTTGTAGGGCATTGTGTATCCCCCTCCAAAAGTTTATTTATTTGTTTATTTATTAAAATTTTTAGAATATTACATAGAATAGTTGTAATGATAAAATAGTAAGAAGGAGAAAAATAATATTAACCCTACCCCTCTCCTTAACCCTCCCCCCCTTAACCCTTGTCTAAAGAAAGAAAAAAAGAAGAAAGAAAGAAGAAAAAGATTGCCTGGATATTGGAGGATCCCCACATGCTCCATGGAGTTCAAAATAATTTTAATATTTATTTTTACTTTCCCCAATTACTTTATAATTTTATCTTCAAAGGGCCTATGTATTTAATCCTATCTTTTGTAGGTATGGGAGCCAAATTTTCAAAAATATATCATATTCATTTCTTAGATTGTATGTAATTTTTTCATGTAATTACAATCAATGTCGATTAGCAACTCAATTTCGATGGTCAATAAATGGGATAAAATACTTAGGTATTAGAGTTGATAATGATGTAAAAAAATTATATAAACAAAATTATTTGCCATTATTAAAAAAAATAAAAGAGGATCTTGATAAATGGATGATGTTACCAATAACATTAATAGGTAGAGTTAATGTTGTAAAAATGAATATATTTCCTAGATGGCAATATTTATTCCAAACTTTACCAATACAATTGCCTCAGAAGTTTTTTCAAGAACTGAATAAATATGTAAGGAAATTTCTTTGGAAAGGAAAGATGTCAAGAATATCATTGGAAAAATTGACATGTAAATTTGATTTAGGAGGGTTACAACCTCCAATAGTTTTTGATAACAGAGCAGTCCCAAAAATATGATGATTTGCATTTTGATTTCCTCTATTTCTCCAGCAAACAGGGAGGTTACTATCATAATGGGATTTCTGAGAGGGTGTAATAAAATATCTTATTAAGTTTTTCCATCCAAACTCCCTCCATTTCTGTGAACTGGTACACTTACATTGATATCTCCATATTGTTGTCCATTCTTCCTCAGACATAATTATTCCTCCTTCCTTCTCCATATTCCATATTCCTTCTTTGTTTTAATGTATGAAGTCGAATGTGTTTTAAGATTTGACAACCCCTTATACACACTTGAAATTATTCTACTACCATTATATGCTTTTCTAAAGAGCTCTATCAAGCATGTATTTGCCTTGGTTACATTTTAACCATCTTATTAACATATTGTCACCTGTAAATACCGATAAAAATCTTGTTTTTCTAATAAGTGTTTCTCTTTAAGCATTTCAAAACTGAACAGTGTTCCTTCTTTCATTATGTTGCAAAGAACTGTTATTCCTTTAGCTGTCCAGTCCTTAAATCTAGCATCCAATTTATTTGGTGTAAAATCCGAGTCATACACACACCATTTAAGAATTGCAATATCTCCCTCTAGATTATATTCTTTTATAGTAGTTTTCCATATTTTAAGAGTCAATTTCACCCATGGGTTATCAATAGTATTTATGTACCTTTGCAGGTTGTTATCAGCCAAAATTGCTTATATGGGGATGGGAAGTACCCGCTCCTCAATGTTTTTCCATTGAGCGTCATATGATGGGTTGCACCAACGTATCACAGCTCTCAACTGTGCTGCAAAATAATAATCCCTAAGAGAAGGAAGGCCCCATCCCCCCTTTTCCTTTGCTAATTGCAATGTTTTGAGATGAACCCTAGGCCTTTTACCCTGCCAAATATATCTTGATAGCACCTTGTTCCATTCATTGAATTGATTTTGATTAATCTCTATTGGTAGGGTCAGAAAGAGATATAACAGTCTGGGCAGTATATTCATTTTAATAGACTCAATCCTTGAACTGAGACTGAAAAAAGGAATCAGGTTCCATCTTGCCACATCTTCCTTAATTTTTTAATATAAAGGCTGATAATTACATTCTGATCATTTTGCCAAATCTTTTGGCATAATGATGCACAAATATTTGAAAGACTCTGTGTGCCATGCCCATGGGTATCGACTTTCAATTTCCCTTGGTGGGCTATAGTAATATGAAAGTAATTGGGTTTTATCTATGTTGATCTTGTATCCTGACAATTGACCATATTGTTCAAAGGATTGCATCAATTTGGTTGCCTTAGATAGATCAAAATGTCATCCGCATAACAAGCCAATTTATGCTCTGTCCCTTTAATAGTAATTCCCCTGATATCTTCATTTTGTCTGATGTATTGAGCTAATGGTTCAAGATATAACGCGAAGAGTAGTGGTGACCATGCACAACCCTGTCTCATGCCCCTTTCTAGAGTAAGACTATTTGATAAATATCCATTGATTTTAATCCTAGCAGTAGGATTGTCATATAGTGTCTGTATAGCTTTAATAATTCTGTCTTGGAAACCAAATCTATGTAAAACTCTGTAAAGAAAATTCCAATTAACTGAATCAAATGCTTCTTCCGCATCCACGCTTATCACTATTGCTTCGATTTAATTTTTTTGTATATGATCCATAATGTGAAGTGTCCTTCGTATATTGTCTTGTGTCTGGCATTGTCGTATAAAACCTGTCTGATCGTTATGTATCAGTATGGGTAGAAACTCCTCTAATTGTTTGACCATGATGGAGGTCAATAACTTATAATCTACATTAAGAACAGATATTGGTCTAAATGACCCGCGTTCCATTTTATCCTTGCCTTCTTTCGGTATAGCTGAGATTATCGCTTCCTTCCAAATGGGTGGCATTTGTGCCTTTTTTAGAGCCCAGTTCAGTGTGGGGAGTAAAACAGGAATTAACTCATTTTAAAATTCTTTGTACCACTCTGCCGTATACCCATCTGATCCTGGTGACTTGTTTCATTTAAGCCTGCTAATTGCAGCATTTAATTTAACTTCAGTTATGTCAGCAGTCATCGTTCTATTTTGTTCTTCGCTTAAAGTGGGTAACTCAAGAGAATTCAAGAAGGCCTCAATTTGGGTTATGCTTACCCCTGGAACTTTGGAATATAGAGTTTTGTAAAACACTTCAAAAGCTTCTTGAATTTCACTTAACTTATTTTTTTTATCATTTTCGTTCTTGGGTCCCTAATTCTATGAATTCTATTTTCTGATGTCTTTTTTTTCATTTTCCATGCCAGTATTTTCATAGATTTCGATCAACTTTCATAATGTCTGTTTCAGAAACATTAAGTTTTTCCTGATTTCTTGCGTAGCCAAATTATTTATTTCATTCCTAATTCTTTTTATTTCCCCTAATGTATCCTGTGCCAAATTCAATTTGTGTTTTTTCTCTAGTTCCTTCAGCCAATTTTGTAATTCCTCTAATGTCTTATTCCTTATTTTTTCCTTATACGAAGGAATAATTTTCCCTCTTAAGACCGCCTTCAGAGTATCCCATAAAATGGGAGGGGAAACCTCTCCAATATCATTAAATTCGAAGTAGAAACCAATTTCTTTTTTAATTTGCTCCTTAAAGTATGGATCACTGAGTAGACTTGTATTTAGTTTGCAAATTGAATTCTTTGGTTGTAGGTCAAAATCAACAGATAAATATATAGGTGCATGATCACTTACATCTATTGTCCCAATTCCACAGGTGTTTATTTTGTCTTTGTCTTTTCCAAATGTTATGAAATAGTCTATTCTTGTACATACAGAATGGAGAGCAGAATAATGAGTGTAATGCTTTCTGTCAGGGAAAAGGTCCCTCCATATATCAATTAAACCAACATCCTCAAAAAGTGTATTAACTTTCTTATGTAAAGATTTTGTTTCATAGGTTTTTCTATTGGAAGAGTCTAAGTTTGGTTGTAATTGTAAATTTAAGTCTCCTCCACATATCAGGAGACCTTCTGTTTCCGTTACCATAATATCAGTAATTTTCTGAAAGAAACCAATATCACTTCCCGGGGTTGCGTATATATTCAATAGAGTAACTGAATTGCCATCTATATTCCCCCTTACCAGAATAGATCTGCCCTCTTTGTCTCCCATTTTGAATAATTTTTTAAAATTTAACTTACGAGACATTTTCTTTAGTTTTTTATGCTCATTATCACTTAAGTGAGTTTCCTGTAAATATACTACATGGGCTTGTTCTTTTTTCATTTTGGATAAAATTCTCTTATATTTGATTGGATTTAATAGCCCATTGACATTAAAAGAAATTAATTTTACCTGGTCCTTAGCCATTTGTATTTATCTGCCAATGTATCATTGAAATTAGAATAAAACTTAATTGATCTTCTCCCTGAACAAGAAATGCAAATAATAACAAAAATGGTAAGAAATGTGTGATTCCAAGGCTGAGGTCTCTAGTAGATGACCCTGCGTTGAGCGAGAGGAAATGTCTAGCTGTGGGGGATAACCCCTCCTACTTGTGAGTTGAGGGCCCCCATTGCAGTATTCATAAAAGTCAGTGAACAAATCCATTACACAGAAAAGATTTCCCTGTGTACTCTTCCTATATATATATATATATATATATACACACACAAATATATACATATACATACGTGCACACACACACATATATATATATACATACATACACACACACACACACACACACACACACACATATATATATATATATTCTCATTTTGGTGGGGGAAAAAGGAGTAAGTGAGTGAATAAAGAATAACAACTAAGTAATATAAAATCCACATTATAATAAGTATTTCTCGAGATAGGTATATCACTGTGCACTTTTGCTTCCATTTGGCTTCTCAACATTTTTAAAGTAAGCCAAACCTTATGGCTCTTCTGGAGGGGGTCTTTGGGAAACTCCCGGTTACTTCCTGATATATTTCTCTAGACCTCCTCCTGTTTCCTGCCTTCTCGTTTCTCGCACTGTTTCCCAAGCAGAGCGAGATAATTCCTCAGCCAGGCTTTCCTTCGTTTTGGTCATGCTGACAGGCAACCCTCTGGCCTTCATGTCTGTAGTCGCCTCTTCTACTGTCTGGTACAACTGCGTCCCGTTGTCATAAAACACTCGAAGTTTAGCAGGTTATGGTGTTTGAAATTAATCTTATTTTGCTTTAGGACAGTGGGGGGGGGGGTAATCTTGGTCAAAATATATTAAT
Organism: Hypanus sabinus; assembly: GCF_030144855.1. Taxonomy (NCBI): domain Eukaryota; kingdom Metazoa; phylum Chordata; class Chondrichthyes; order Myliobatiformes; family Dasyatidae; genus Hypanus; species Hypanus sabinus. The sequence goes on along the minus strand of NC_082716.1, from coordinate 37,180,570 downwards.
TTATCTTTTAAAAACACTCTTTCTTACCCCAGGCCCTTCGTAGAATCTCCGCCTTGGTGCTGTACCGAAGGAATTTAATTATTATTTCTATTCTGAGCAGATTTGGGGACTAACACGCGGTGGGCTCTTTCGACTTCCAGCTCCATAGCTGGGGGAAGATCCAACATGTCCCGCAGTAACTTTCTGACAAACTCCATCATAGACAAGCCCTCCGCTCCCTCAGGAACGTTGTAGATTCTTATATTTTTCTGCCATGATCTTCCCTCCAGGTCAAGCAGTTTACTTTCTTGGTGATGTATTATTTTTCAGTATCCATTCCACGTTTTGAACACGATCTTCCACCTTCTCAATTCGAGTCTCTGCCACCGCTATTTTTTGATTGATGCTGGCGAGCTCTGATTTAATATCATGGACTGCTGCTTTATTTCTTTCTGGACCTCCATTATTTCTTTCAGGATTTCGAAGATATTCGCCACTTTGCCTGAGCGAGGCCCAGCAGCCACCTCGCTAGCATGTGGTCAGGTAGGAGAGCCGCTCGCTGCACTCCTATTGGATGCATGCTCCTTAGTGTCGCTTTTTAAATTTCCATTTTTTTCCCCATTCTTGCTTCTCTTTTCAGTTCAAATATTTTTCGAACAATATTATATTTGATGGGTTAACAGGGCTTAATACGTGTTTTTCTGAAGGAGCTAGTGACTTAAGCTGCCATTCTCGACGATGATGTCGCTGGAAAAACGGGAAAGTTCTATTGGTGGCAAAGTTAGTTTTCCATTTGCATGCTGCTTCACATAGGAATTTCAAATTACATAAGTACACTCAGTGGCCACTTTATTTGGAACCTCCTCTAGTCAATAAAGTGTCCACTCAGTTAATGTTTATGATCATTTGCGGCCATAGCCCATCTACTTCAAAATTCAACGTGCTGTGTGTTCAAAGATGCTCTTCTGCACACCACTGTTGTAACGTGGTTACTTGAGTTACTGTTGCCTTCCTATCAGCTTGAACCAGTCTAGCCATTCTCCTCTGACCTCTCTCAATAATGAGGCATTTTTGCCCACGGAACCGCCACTCACTGGATGTTTTTATTGTCTTTTGCACCATTCTCTGTAAACTCTAGAGGCTGTTGTGTGTGAAAACCAGGAAATCAACAACTCAAGTCACCCTATCTGGCACCAACAATCATTCCACAGTCAAAGTCACTTAGATCACATTTCTTCCCCATTCTGATGTTGGTCTGAATAACAACTGAACCTCTTGAGACCATGTCTGCATGCTTTCATGCATTGAGTTGCTGCCACATGATTGGCTGATTAGGTACTTGCATTTCATTTTAAAATCTTTTTTATTAATTATTATTGAAGATTAACAAAAAAAGATACATGAAGTCAATATGTCATTATGTACAATAAAGAATTAAATTAGCAAATAACTGATTAACAAAGCTAAGCAGTAGATCAATAATAATAAGAAAAATAAAGTGTTAAGAATATTTTTTGAAAGAAAAAGAAGAACCCCTACTAAGAAAACCCCTACTAACTGAAAAGAACCCCAAAAAAAGACTCATTGGGAGCACAACCCGAGAGCTATACATCATACAAGCTTCCATTAAAAAAAAACATCAATCCGCCAACTCAAGTCCATTTAAAAAAATCAGTAGGAAACTATATTAATTAACTCAAATCAGATGATAGTAGCGGGCAAATGAACCCCACTTTTTCTTAAAATCGAATCGAGGATAAAATGTTCGACTTCTAATTTACTCCTAACTAAGACATAGCATCACCTGAGAAAACCATTGTATCAAAGTAGGAGCAGAAGCATCTTTCCATTTCAACAGAATAGCCATTCTGGCCAATAACGTAACGAATGCAATTATATGTTGGTCTGATGGAGAAATACCATGAATATATTGAGGGATTATACCAAATAAAACTGCCAATTTATTAGGTTGTAAATTAATTTTTAAAACTTTAGAAATTGTTGAGAAAATAGTCTTCCAAAAATGTTTCAGTACAGAAGATGACCAAAACATATGTGTCAATGTGGCTGTCTCGGTTTTACATCTGTTACACTGACTATCAACATTAGAAAACATTTAGACAGTCTCTCCTTTGTCAAATAGTAACGATGTACAATTTTGAATAGAATTAAAGAGTGATTGGCATAAATCAAAGAAGAATTAACCAACTTCAAAATCTGCAACCAATCTTCTGTTATCAGGGTCATGTTAAGCTCTCTCTCCCAATCTTGCTTAATCTTAAGTGAAAGGTAATTGTGCTGTTTTAACAATAAATTATAAATTTTCCCAATAAAACCCTTCACTAAAAGATTCATTTTAAAAATAATATCTAACAGGTCAGAATCCTGTATATTTGGAAAATTACTTAATTATTTTTGTAAGAAGTGTTTGACCTGAAGATATTGCAGGAAATGTGAATACCAGAGAGAGTATTTAGTTACTAATTTCTCAAAAGACATCAATCAGCCATCTTGAAACAGATCCAGTAAGGAATAAACTCCTTTATTCCCCCCAAGAAGAAAGGTAGGATCTCTTAATGAAGGTTTAAATAAATAATTTCAATAAATTAAACTAAAAAGTTTAAATTTTTTAAGATTAAAAAATTACAAAACTGGAATCAAATTTGTAATGACTGCTTATCCACAGAATATAAATTTAAGTTAATAATTTTGGCCATTTGTACAGGTAGAGAAGCTCCTAATAATGAGGTTAAGTGAGGCTGTTTCACAGCATTCAATTCCAAATCGGCCCAAGGTGGTCGTTCATGTCTATCAGCCCAATTTAACCAATATCGCATATAAAGTATATTAACAGCCCAATAATACATTCTTAAATTAGGCATGCAAGACCTCCATCTTTTTTTAATTTTTGTAAATGATATTTACCAATTCTTGGTCTTTTATTATTCAAAACAAAAGATGAAATAATAGAGTCAACCTGATCAAAAAACTTTTCAGTAAAAAAAAGGGATATTTTGAAATACATATAAAAATTTCAGTAACATCATAACTTTAACTGCATGAATTCCGCTAGCTAATGAAAGTGTAAGTGGATTCTATCTACAAAATAATTGCTTCATAAGATCCACTAAAGGGACCAAATTAGCTTTATAAAGGATTTTATGATTTTTAGTGATAATAATATCTAAATATTTAAATGAGTCCGTAACTCTAAAAGGAATGTCATCATATATAGAAGCAGAATCATTTAGGGGAAAAATTCACTTTTATGAAGGTTTAGTTTATATCCTAAAAACTTTCTAAAATTTTTTAATAGTTTCAAAAACTAGGAATAGATTCTTCAGGATTTGAAATATAAACTAAGAGAACGTCAGCATAAAGGGAGATCTTATGAACAGTCCCATTTATGAGAATTCCAGAAATATCTTTAACTTCATGAAGTGCAATGGTGAAGAGTTCCAGCACCAAATTAAATAACAAAGGACTTACCAGACATCCTTGTCTCGTACCCCATGAAAGCCGAAAAAAAGGAGATCTGCAATTATTAGTAATAACAGTAGCAATAGGGCTTTGCATATCATTCTAATCAACATTAAAATTAATATCAAAGCAGAATTTCTCTAAAATGTTAACTAAGTATTTCCATTCAACTCTGTCAAATGCCTTTTCAGCATCAAGAGAGACAACACATTGGGGAGCCTTAGAAAAGGATGAATATATTACACTTAACAGTCTCTGAACATTAGAGAAGGAATAATGGCCCTTTACAAAACTTGGTTGGTCTTGAGAGATAATTTCAGCTAGAATATTCTCCAGCCAATTAGCCATTATTTTGGAAAGAATTTTAGCATCCACATTTATTAATTAAATAGGTCTATATAAAGCACAGTCAGTAGAGTCTTTATCTTTCTTAAGAGTGAAATAAATAGAAGCTTTATAAAATGTGGGAGGTAAAAAAAAATCTTTAAGCATTTCCAAAATATATGAAGAGAGCAATTTTTCAAATTTTTAATAAAATCCTACAGAATATCCTTCCAGTCCAGGAACTTTACCAGATTTCATTGAAAAAATAGCTTCCTGAATTTCACTTTCAGTAATAGGAGCATTAAGAGTTTGTTGATCTTTAGTAGAAATTTGAGGAAAATCAATCTTTTGTAAGAAGTTATTCATTTTAGAAGAATCAACTGGAAACTGAGATATATAAAGTTCACCATAAAAGTCTTGAAAAATTTTATAAATATCTTCATAATTACATGCTAAACTACCATCTCCCTTACGAATTTTAAAAATATGTCTTTTAGTTCTAGCTGCTTTTAATTGAGGTGCTAATAGCTTATTGTTTTTATCTCCAAACACATAAAATTGACTTTTCAATTTAAGCACATTTCTTTCAATAGGATAAATTAATAATAAATTATATTGTGATTGGAATTTCACTCTTTGTTTAAATAAATCAACGTTAGGAGAGATTGCATAAATATTATCCGAGTCTTTAATTTGTTTGGAAATCTTATCTATCTCTGTTTTTGTCTGTTTCTTAAGCTTAGCTGAATAGGAGATTATCTGACTGCGCAAATATGCTTTAGATGTATCCCATATAATCAATTTCAACACATCTCCCGTATTGTTAAAAAGAAAAAAACCTTTTATCTGAGTCTCAATAAATTTGACAAAGTCTGGACTTTGTAATAAATTTTCTGGAAAACATCAAGGCAAATTTGCAATAATAATATCATTCAATTCAAAAGTTAAACTTAAAGGTGCACAATCCCAGAGAGCTATAGCATCATATTCACATTTCTGGACTTTGAACAAAAATCGGAGATCAGCTATAAAGCAATCAATTCTCAAATATTTTCTGTGAACATGTGAAAAAAAAGACTAATCTCTATCATTAGGATATAAATGTCTTCAAATCTCAACCAGGCCAAATCAATTAAAAGAGAGTTAATAAGTGATGCAGAACAACTCAGAAGCCGCTGTTTGGTTGAACTCTTGTCAATCAAAGGATTTAAACAACAGTTGAAATCACTGCCCATTAACAACATATATTCATTTAGATCCGGTAATAAAGCAAATGCAGTTTTAAAAAAGAAAGATCATCTACATTAGGTCCATATAGGTTAACTAGAACAATTTTTCTATTACAAATTGTTCCTTTAACAATTAAAAATCTACCATCAATATCTGACACAAAGTCTTCTTGGATAAATAAAATATTAGATATAATAAATATAGATACTTCCTTTGTTTTATTTTGACAAGTAGCATGAAATTGAAGGCCCTTCCACATTCTAAAAAATCTATTTTGATCCCCCATTTTGATATGCGTTTCTTGAGCAAAAATTATATCGGGTTGGAATTAATTAATGATTTTAAAAGTCTTCTTTCGCTTAATAGGATGATTCCAACCATGTACATTCCAACTTATAATGTTTATCTGTTTACTTGCCATAATTTTAAAAAAAATTTATTTAACACATAAATACACACATACCAGTGTGGGTTAATCAAAACTGGTGGTGATAAGTATAACCATATACAAAATTTGCATGCTCTAGAACTCTGTAATGGGGACAAAAATACAAAAAAGATAACTAAAATTAATCTTACAATTAGATCTATAAATCAAAACTAACCCCAATCCTCCCACCACCCCAAAAAACCCAAAATTCGGTAATAAAAAAGCTGAAATGCATCCCCATAGAGCAAAAAAGAGAGACTCTGAAAGCTGCCCATTTTATAATAGTAGTTTTAAAAAGCTTTCCTTAATTCCTTCCCCCAGTTACAAAAAAAGCAACATACAGCCCAAAAATAGAAAAGCCCTGCAAAGGAAAACAATATTTTGCTAAATATAAAAAGCCAAACACTGCAAAGCAACACACCACCATATCAAATCATGTTAACTGGTTCTTTTGCCCACTTACAGGCCTTGCTTCTAACTGATATGCAATTTAAATATCAATTTACTTTGGTGCCTTCCATTACTTTACAGAGTATTATTGTGCTGGAAAATGGACACTGGTGAGGCTGAGTAATTATTAAAACACGGAACAGATTCCCAGTTGAAATGGTTAATACAACAGGGCACAATTTTACGGTGATCAGAAGAAAGTATAGAGATCTCAGAGATGTTTTTTTTAACCAGTGGGTACATGGAAAGATCTGCCATGGGTAGTCATAGAGGCAGACACAACAAGGACATTCAATAGGCTCATAGTGAAAGATGAATAGAATTCTCTACAGGACGGAAGCATTAGATTAATCATGGAGTAGATTGAAAGGTAAATAGAACATCTTGGGCCAAAGGGCCAGCACTGTTCAGTTTTTCTCTACAACATCTAGCTCCCCATATCCAGCATAAAAGTTCAGAGAAAGGAATGCTTATACTTAATCCTTAAAAATATGCTCGGGAGTGCAAAAACAATCTCTGAAGACCCCAAAACAATAAAATTAAATGAAGAGAAAAATGGCTATGTAATCTCTAGTGAAGAAAAATCAGCACCATCTTCTTTTTACTGACACACCCAATGAAAAACTGTTTTTTAAAAAAACTAATTATCTATCAACTAAGCATTCCCAACTCCCTCTCTCTATATATATATACTAGAAAAAAGACCTTATGAACAATGGAAATTATCACTTAATTAACAAAAAAAGGAGGATAAAAACAAATAATCAAACAATCTATCTGTTGTGTTAATTCGCTCAGTAGACCCAACAGATTTTGAAAAGTCATTCATGATTCACATCAAAAAGTTCACATCTTCTTTAAATGGTCAATTGATCAAAGGACATCTTAAGCAAATCAGAAATATTCAGAGCTTATATTCTTTCCGAAAGAACATTTATTCAGCAGACCTAAAACCATTTAAACCTTGGCTACAACCATAATAGAGTTAACATAGTCCAATGCCTCTTTGGGGTCCAGAAAAACACGTGGAGTAGAATCTTTGGGAAATAATTTTAATTGGGTTGGATATTGATGTGATGGGAATAATCCCTTATCATAGGCTATCTTCATGGTTGGAATGAATTTAGACCGCAGGTCCATAACTTCCCGTGGATAATCATCATAAAAACGAATCTTGGACCCTTTAAATTTAAAAACTCTGTGTTTCCTTGCGTATTTTATGATTTGTTCTTTAAATTTAAAATGAAAGAAGCAGACCAAAACTGACCTTGGTTTACCCTGAGATTTCGCAGTGAAAATTCTATGTGCTCTTTTGTTGTCGGGAGGTTGAGGTAAAATATCCGGAAACAGGGATTGAAACAAGTTAGCAAAATAGTCTAATAAATCTCCAGTCTCAGATCCTTCCTTCAATCCAACAATTCGAATATTATTCTGACAAGATCTTGCTTCCAAATGGATAATCTTATGTTGAGACTTTTCCAAGTGAGCTGAAATCCCCACGATTTGACGTTTCACCTCTTTAAGTTCAGAATTCAGGGAAATAATATTTTCCTGCACAAATTGAAAACTCTCTCACAACTACTTCATCTCAGAAGAGGTAGCTTCAAGTTTTACCGTGTTGTTGTCTATTTTCTTATCGAGACCCGTCAGCGAATTTTCCAGACGCTCAGCCCAGGCTGGTGTTTCCTCCAACATTTTCCCCTTTTCATTGCTGGATTCAGGAAGCTGCTTTCCACTTCTTAAAGGTTGTGACATAGTAACAACTATTCCCCTCTAAGATCCGACAAATAAAAGTTAAAAATTCAAAGTTTAAACTGGGGAAAAGGAAGAATTAATTGCAGCCATACAACTCTGTGTGTCACTCCATTAGACAGTAGGCGGAGTCCAGATACTTGCATTAACGAGCAGATGTTCAGGTGTACCTAATAAAATGGCCACTCAGTGTATATTATGACCTGGCAACATCTACAAGGGCAACACTTTAATGATGTTAACAAGTAATGGATAGATTTGTTTACAATACTCAATAGGCTAAAAGAAATATATATATTTTAAGAAAATTATTCTACAAAGGAATCCTTATATCTTTAATTTTGCTTTCAATCACATAGGATTAAAGGAGCTATGGTAACTACAATGTGCTAGTGTTCCAAAGTGTTGAACTTTTTAAGGTGGAATGTAATCCCTGCAACAAATCTTCAGAATCTGATAAAGTTGTTTTATTTCCAATATAAACATAGTTAGCAATCATCAGATATCTGACTGTGAAATCTTCCCACCTCATTTAATCCTCTTGGGATTCAAATATTTCTGACACTTTTAAATGTTTATTTAAACTTTTATTACAACCTTGCCATTCTATGACATTTTAAGACAATCATTATTATAGATATTATAGATAGCTGCACTGTTCTCTGATGTTGACTCTTTTAGAACATAGAACAGTATAGCACAGGAAGAAACATTTTGTCCCATGATATCTGAACTGATCATGCTGCCAATCTAAACTAATTTTATTTGCCTGAACAAGGTCTTAATGTTTCTTAAACAATTATAGAGTTTCCATCCTGGCAATTGGATTCTCGATTCCCTCACTTGTAGACCCCAGTCAATTCAGATTGGCAATAACATCTCCTGAATCACCATCAGCATAGGTACACCACAAGGTTGTATGCTTATCCCCCAGTTTATACTTATGATTGTGAGGCTAAGCAGAGCTCCAGTGCCATATTTAAGTTTGTTGGTGATGCTACTGTCATTGGCCAAATCAAAGGTGATGATGATGCAGCATATAGAAGGGAGATGGAAAATCTGGCTGACTGGCACTACAAAGCCAACCTTTCACTCAGAGTCGGCAAAACCAAAGAGCTGATTTCTGACTACAGGAGGAGGAAACCTGAGGTTCATGAGATAGTCATCACCAAGGAACCAGAGGTGGAGAAGGTCAGCCACTTTAAATTCCTTGGTGTTATCTTTTCTGAGGATCTCTCCTGTGTCCAGCACATAAGTGCCTTTTCAAGGAAGGGATGACAGCCTCCTACTTTCTTAGAAGTTTGCAAAGATTCTGAAACTTTGACAAACTTCTATAGATGTGCAGTGGAGAGTCTTCTGACCGGTTGCCTCACAACCTGTTAGGGAAACACCAAAAGCCTGAAACAGAAAAGCCCACAAGAATTAGTGGATACAGCCCATTCCATCAGGGTAAAACCTTTCCCACCATTGAGCACATCTACAAGGAGCACTGTCACAGGAAAGCAGCATCTATCGTCAAGGACCCTCGCCATCCAGGCCATGCACTCTTCTCTCTGCTGCTATCAGAAAGGAGGTACAGAAGCCTCAGGACCCACACCACCAGCTTCAACCATCAACCATGTCACCCCTCAACCATCAGGCTTTTGAACTTGAGGGGATAACTTCACTCACTCCAGCACTGAAATATACCCATAACCTATGGGCTCATTTTCAAGAATTCATCTCATGTTCTCAATGTTTATTGCTTATTATTATTTATTATTACTAATTTGTGTGTTTTTTTTTGTATTTGCACAGTTTGTTGTCATTTGCACATTAGTTGTTTGTCCGTTTTGAGTGCCGGTTTTCATTGATTCTAACGTGTTTCTCTGTATTTACTGTGAATGCCTGCAGGTAAGTTAATATCAGGGTCATATATGGTGATATATACAGAATGAACGTTGATAATGGAATGTATGGGGTGTGCAGGGAGGGTTACACCTCTGGTGAAAGGGCTTGTTGTCTCCATTCCAGGGCAGCTTGCTCTCCACCGGACAATTGGTTCTCACCTGTGGCTCCAATTAACTGTTTGCATGTGACAGTGGCCACCACCTGTACATCGCTTCAACAGGTTGACTAAATGAGGTGAATGTAGCTGGTGGCCTCACATCCTATCACAAACAAGAAAATCTGCAGATGCTATAAATCAGAACAACATACACAAAATGCTGGAGGAACTCAGCAGGCCAGACAGCATTTGGGAAACGAGTACAGTTGATGTTTTGACCCAAAACATCAACTGTACTCTTTTTTAGATGCTGCCTGGCCTGCTGAGTTCCTCCACCATTTTGTGTGTGTGGCCTCATACCCTAGTGAGATAGGGGCATGCTTGTCTTCGCATGCTAAGTCAGTTCTGACAGACTGGGCGGTTGAGATTTTCAGTGAGATCCATCAGCCAGGAAGGTGGAGGTGCAATGTTCCATGGAAAGTGAAGGGCATGAAAAGGGACAGAAGACATCATGGTCATCTGCTGCAACCACAGAAGACCTAAGTTTGTGATGCTTGTTTGAACCACTGGACTCTGAATTCTGGTACCAACAGAGTGGAAATGCCACCGTGTAATGGCTTTTCCACTTTAAAAACTCTTCTGCATAGGTCTCCTGTCATCGTTGGACATAACGGACAAACACCATTGTGATAATAAATTTACTTTGAACTTTAACATGGCACGCTCTTGTAAATTTCCTTTAAACTTTACCTTTCCCATCTAAAAGCTCTGCCCTCTGGTATTTGGTTTGCTTTATTCTTGTACATATACTGATATACAGTAAAATGGATTTTGTCTGCTTGCCATCTAATCAGGTCATATTGAGTCATAGACTCCTAGAAAACATCTAGTCCTTGTTGAGCCATTTACACCACCAACTTCCATCGAGCTGCACCGGAACCATGGCCCTCCATACCCACACCATCCATGTAACTACCCAATCTTCTTTTAAATTTTGAAATCTAGCCTGCATGCTCTACTTGCCCTGGTAGCTCATTCTGCACTCTCATTATCCTTTTGAGTGCAGAAGTTACCCCTCATGTTCCCCTTAAGCTTTTCACCTTTTACCCTTAACCCATGACCTCCAGTTATAGTCCCACCCAAACTCAGTGGAAAGAACCTACTTGGACTTACCTGATAGTTTTGTGTATCTCCATCAAATCTCCTCTCAATCTTCTACATTGCAAGAAATAATGTCATAAGCTATTCTATCTTTCCATATAACTCTGGTCCTCAAGACACAGCAACATTCTTGTAAATTTCTCTGCACTACTTCAGCCTTATTTACTACTTTGCTGTAGGTAGGTGACCAAAACTGCATATGATATTCCAAATTAGGCCTTACCAACATCTTATATATCTTCAACGTAACATCCCATCTCCAGTATTTAGTACTTTGATTTATGAAAGCCAATATGCCATAAGACCATAAGACATATGAACAGAATTAGGCCATTTGGCCCATCAAGTCTCTTCTGCCATTTCATCATGGCTGAATCCATTTTTCCACTTAGCCCCAAAATCTATTCTTCTTCCCGCATTCATTCCTGCCCTGACCAATCAAAAATCTATCAACCTCTGCCTTAAATATACATACAGTCTTGGCCTCCACAGCTGCCTTTGGCAACGACTTCCACAGATACACCACTTTCTGGCTAAAGAAATTCTTCCTCATCTCCATTCTTAAAAGACACCCCTCTATTCTGAGGCTGTGTCCTCTTGTTTTAGAATCTCCCACCATAGGAAACATCCTCTCCACATCCACTCTATCAAGGCCTTTCACCATTCGATAGTTTTCAAAGGGGTCATGCCTCATTCTTCTGACTTCCAGTGAATACAGGCCTAGAGGCATCAAACATTCTTCATATGACAAGCTGTTAAAACCTGGATTCATTTTTGTGAGCCTCCTTTGAATCCTTTCCAGTTTCAGCATATCTGTTCAAAGGTAAGTGGCCCTAAGCTGCTCTCAACAATCCAAGTGAGGCCTCACTAGCGCTTTATAAAGTCTCAACATTACATCCTTGCTTTTACATTCTAGTCCTCTTGAAATGAATGCTAACATTGCATTTGCCTTCCTCACCACAGACTCGAACTGCAAATTAACCTTCAGGGAATCCTGCCCAAGGACTTCCAAGTCCCTTTGCACCTTACTTTTCGTATTTTCTCTCCATTTAGAAAATAATTAATCCTTTAATTTCTTCTACCAAAGTGCCTGACCATACACTTCCTGATACTGTATTTCATCTGCAACTCCTTTGCCCATTCTCACAATCTGTATAAGTCTTTCTGCAGCCTCTTTACTTCCTCAAAACTACTTTCCCTTCCACCCATCTTTGTATCATCTGCAAGCTTTGCAAAAGCCATCAATTACAGCATCCAAGTCATTGACATATAACAGATCCCTGTGGAGCACCACTAGTTAACTGCAGCCAACCTGAAAAGGCTTCCTTTATTCCCACTCTTTGCCTCCTGCCAGTCAGCCACTGCTTTATCCATGCTAGAATCTTTCCTGTAATACCATGGGCTCATAGCTTGTTAAGCAGCCTCATGTGTGGCACCTTGTCAAAGGCTTCTGAAATCAACCAATTCTCCTTTGTCTATCCTGCTTGATTTTTCTTCAAAGAATTCCAACAGATCTATCAGGCAAGATTTTCCCTCAAGGAAACCATGCTGACCACGGCCTATTTTGTCATGTTCTTTCAAGTACTCGAAAACCATATCCTTACCAGTCGAATCCAACAGCTTCTCAGTCACTGAGGTCAGACTAACAGGCCTATAATTTCCTTTCTTCTGTCTCTCTCTCTCTCTTCTTGAAGAATGGAATGACATTTGCAATTGTCCAGTCTTCTGGAACCATTTCGGAGTGTAGTGATTCTTGAAGGATCATTACTAATGCTTCTGCAATCTCTTCAGCAACCTCTTTCTGTACCCTGGGGTGTATACCATCTGGTCCAGCTGACTCATCTAACTTCAGACCTTTCAGTTCCCAAGAACTTTCTCCCTAGTAATGGCAGCTTCATACACTTCATGCCCCCGATACCTGGAGCTTCAACCATACTGCCAATGTATTCAGTTCATCAACTATTTCCTTGTCCCCTATTACTACTTCTTCAGCAACATTTTCCAGTGGTCCAATATTTACTCTTGCCTCTCTTTTACACTTCATGTATCTGAAGAAACTTTTGGTATCCTCTTTAATATTAAGGCCAGATTGCTTTCATATTCCACCTTTACCTTCTTAGTGACTTTTGTTTGCCTTCTGTTGGTATTTGAAAGCTTCCCAATCTTCTAACTTCCCACTAGCTTTTGCTCTATTATGTGTCCTCTCTTTGACTTTTATGTTGGCTTTGACCTCTCTGGTTAGTCACAGTTGTGTCACCTTGCCTTTGGAATACTTTTTTCCTCTTTGGGATCCTATGCCTTCTGAACTGCTTAGAGAAATTCCAGCCATTGCTACTCTGCCATCATCCTTGCCAGTGTTCTTTTCCAAGCAATTCTGGCCAACTCCTTTTTCATGCCTTTGTAATTCCCTTTACTCAACTGTAATACAGTAATGCCAAAAGCTTTCTTTATGACCCCATCGACCTGTGATGCTACTTTCAATGAATTATGGACCTTTGTTCTACTGCACTCCTCCGTGCCCGGCCATTCACTGTGTAAGATTTACCCTGGTTGATCCTACCAAATTGTAACAGCTTGCGTTGACTGCATTAAATTCCATCTGCCATTTTTCAGCCCATTTTTCTCAGCTGGCCCAGATCCCTCTACAAGCCATGATAATCTTCCTCACTGCCCACTACACCCCCAACGTTGGTGTCACAAACAAAAAAAATGAAGAAGTACTAAGAAAATTAGATGTGAAATTAAATGTTGTACCTATAGAGAAAATGCACTGCAGGAAAACAAATAAAGCGCAGAGGCCATAATGAGATACATCAGCCAATCAATAGTTCATCTTTTGCATATGACAGGTCTGTTCAAGAGTCTATTAAACACTGAGATAGAACCTGTTGTTGACTTTAGTGCTACCTGTACTGTATACGCTTTTCAGGATTTTGTACCTTGTGCCCTTTGGGGAAGGGGGAATAGAGAATGGCCTGATAGAAAGGATCCTTTATTACGTTGGCCGCTTTCCCAAGTGGCAGAAATTCTTGGCGGCGTCAATGGAGGCAGGGCTGGTTTGCATATTAGCTTGGATTATGCTTATTGCTCTCCATGTTTTCTTGGGCAGGTGCCATGGTAAGGTGCGATGTGTTAAAGTAGGATGCTTCGCATGGTACATCTGTAGAAATGGGTATGATTCATCTGGGACATGACTTTTCCACACTGGGAAAAAGACTCTTATCCTATCTATTCTTCTCATAGTTTTGTTTTCCTCTGTCAGGTCACCCGTCTGCCTCCTGCAGTCCATCAAAAACTTGTGTTGCTTTTGCTGTTCTGTAGGAGGCAGACTACAGGACAGGAAAACTTGCTTTGTTTTTCTCAGTGAATTGTGTTCACAGGACTAGCAGATACACCTTGTAGTGATGTGTCTGAAGGTTAAGTGCCTTCTTTCAATTGGATTTAAATAAACCTTATGATAAATTTTAAGCACTTAATTAAACAGCAAATTATATTCTCAGAAGTTTTTCTTTCTGTTAAGTTTTGAAAATCATTCCTAGACTCCTCAGCAATTTTGAGTGACAACAATGTAATATGATACATGCTTTAGGCACATTTGAAATTAAAAAACAATTAAATGATATCTTAAACTTATGAAGTATTAGCTTGGTTCCCAATGCAGATTCCACCAGAATTACTAATATTAATTTTCTGTGTAGTAGTAGGTCAGATATCTCATAAAATCAATTAATACACCTCCACCTCAGGCAATGTGGTAAGGACAAGATGTTTGTCAAAGGCAAGGATTGTTTGCGTAAATTCCAGAGCTTTAAGCATGGGGTTAGATTTATGTGAGGTGCATCTATTCTATCAAGTACAAGGAAGAATTTATTACTTGACCTTTAAGGCTACATATGTCAAATTTTTGAAAATGTTTCTATTGTAAATCTTAAAAGAAATTTCTGAAAGTATTCTGATGTTTAAGATGTCTATTGTATGAGGATAAAAAGCAGTGGTACTGTGCATTTGATTTTCAATAATTTTAACCCTTTTTTCCCTCTCTCCATTCCATACCGTTTTCTCAGGAAACCTGTAGGACCAGATCTAATTGAGTTTGTAACCTTCATCTGGAACTATTGTCCATGATCATGCCATGCTTACATACTTACCTGGGTTCAAATTCAAGTTTGATTATCATTTAACTATGTATGAATATAGCCAAATGAAGCAGCAATCCTCCAGAGCCAAGGTGCAGAAGATGTTACCAATAGATTACAGCACTCTGCACAAGCACCTAGCACAAATAGCACATATGATAACGATGTCAGAAAAACATATATCCACAAAGTAAATAAAATATAGCCCAAGTCCCCGAGTGGCATGGCTGTGGAATTATTGTCCTGATCTAGTTTGATCCAGACTAGAAAGCAGAACTGGCTGAACACCAGAAGGCAATACTGAGTGAACACTGGAGAGTAGCATGGGAGAGGCCGGCCACAAACCCAAGTCTGGATTCCAGTGCGCCCCACAGAGGCTCTCCCACACCACCTCGCCATCTTCTCCCCTGATTGGTCTAGTCCTCACCACAATCGAGCCAACACAGCTGCACTGTCATTGGCTTCACCAATGAATCAGTGAACTGGACTTCCAGTCCAACAGGGTCTTATATAACCATATAACTTTATAACAACTACAGCATGGAAACAGACCATCTCAGCCCTTCTAGTCCGTGCTGAACGCTTACTCTGACCTAGTCCCACCGGCCTGCACTCAGCTCATAACCCTCTATTTCTTTCCTGTCCATATACCTATCCAATTTTACTTTAAATGACAATATCGAACCTGCCTCTACCACTTCTACTGGAAGCTCATTCCACACAGCTACGACTCTCTGAGTAAAGAAATTCCCCCTCGTGTTACCCCTAAACTTTTGCCCCCTAACTCTCAACTCATGTCCTCTTGTTTGAATCTCCCCTACTCTCAATGGAAAAAGCCTATCCACATCAACTCTATCTATCCCCCTCATAATTTAAAATACCTCTATCAAGTCCCCCCTCAACCTTCTATGCTCCAAAGAATAAAGACCTAACTTGTTCAACCTTTCCCTGTAACTTAGGTGCTGAAACCCAGGTAACATTATAGTAAATCTCCTCTGTACTCTCTCTATTTTGTTGACACCTTTTCTATAATTTGGTGACCAGAACTGTACACAATACTCCAAATTTGGCCTCACCAATGCCTTGTACAATTTTGACATTACATCCCAACTTCTATACTCAATGCTCTGATTTATAAAGGCCAGCATACCAAAAGCTTTCTTCACCACCTTCTCCACATGAGATTCCACCTTCAGGGAACTATGCACCATGATCACAATAAAAATGTTCCAGAAAATCACTTTCACTGCGCACCGTCCAATGGTACACAATAACAGTACACATTAGAGTCCAGTGCAGTCACTATCAAACAACTCACAGATGGGGTAGTCCTGCAGTATCTGACCTTCTTATTATCTAGCAGTGACTCACAATCATGAAAAAGACATACAACACAAACGAATGCACCTTTGATTGGACCCAGTGTGGCTTCTGGGTTCGAGCATACTGCAGTCTTACGAGTTGAATGGTGTTGGTCAATCTCACTTGATTTAAGTGTCCAAGGATCCAGTAATACAGCTTGAGGAGCCATAGAATAGAATAGGCATTTATTGTCATTGCTCAAGACAATGAAATTGCAATTCTACTCCAGTTCCCGCAAAACAGATACTTACATTGCATGTGGTATGGCTTAATTTTAAAAATTCCCTCATTTACATACAACGTGACTTTGATAGTCCTTAACACTCAAAGGCCATTATTCTGCTGGACAACAACCGTCAGGAAGAAGCTGTTTTTCAGTCTTACTGTATTGGCGAAGATATTTCTGTATCTCCTGCCAGATGGCAGGAGGGCCATAGGCATTGTAAGTTGTGGATTGTTTTCAGATCCCACAGTTTAGTCCCAATGACGTGCTGATCCGTCCTAATCACCTGTTAGAGTGCTTTGTGATCTGTCTTATTGCAGTGAGAGTACCGCGCTATCATTCCGTATGTCAGTGTGCTCTCTGTCGCACATCAATAAAAGTTGGCCAGCAATTTTTAGGGCAGATTAGATCTCTTTAAGCACCTCAGGTGGTATAGTCACTGTTGTGCCTTCCCTACAATTGAGGTTTGTATTGATAGACCAGGAGATCCCCTCAGTGATGTTCATCCCTAAAAACCTGAAACTGGAGAACCTTTCAACTGCCTCACCAGTTATGAATAGTGGGGCCTTGCCTTCCTGAAGTCAATTATCATCTCTTTTATATGGACTGATTGTTCATTTGGCCACTATGAATTGTCTTAGAGTATAGGTGAGTAGTAAGGTCTGTCGGGAGCTGATGAGAAGGTAGGGAGAATTAGAAACAAATATAGGAAATTATATAGGGTTTTGAGATTCTGCCAATGCTGGTAATTCAGAGCAACACATAAAATTCTGGAGTAACTCAGCAGGTCAGGCAGCATCTGTGTAGGGAATAAACAATCAACATATTGGCCTGAGACTTTTATCAGGATTATAAACGTGGGACAGAAACCAGAATAAGAAGGTGGGGAAGGAGAAGGAGGTCAAGCTGGCAGCTGATAGGTGAAGCCAAATGAGGGGAAATGTAGATGGTTGGGGGAGGGGGGGTTGAAGTGAGAAGTTGGGAGGTGATTTGTTGAAAAGGTAAAGGGCTGAAGAAGAAGGAATCTGATATGGGAGAAGAGTGGATCATGGGAAAATGAGGCGGAGGAGGAATGCCAGAGGAAGATGATAGGGAAGAGGAGAGCAAGAAAGAGGAATTGAAAAACAGAGAAGGAACAGTGTTCTGTCTTCATAAAAAGGACACTGTCCATCATGTCATACTGCATTACTGCTGTGTTGAATTTAAAAGATTGAAATAGAGCAGATCTGAGAGCTCAAACCTGATTAAGCTTGAGGCAGCGTGTGACACCACTTCAGAACAAAGGAAACTCTACCTGCAGTCGCTGAGGTGCAGTCCAGAGAAGATGCTTGTATGTTTGGACGGTGAGCAAAAAGTCAACACCAACTTCTTCACAGAAGCATAGACTTTGCAGTAAGATCCACTACCTGGACCTTTATTGTCCAGTTACCACTAAAAAAAACTGCCCGACAATAAAGGTCCACAGTAAGACTATAGAAAATGTCGATCATTTACCATATCGAAGGACCTACCTCTCAGCTAAGACATGAAACATTCACTATTTTAGGAAAAAACGATGAAGAACTCAAGCCCAGCATAATACGTGAAGTCCACTGCTTAGCAGTGATCTCTGCCTTTGCATGTGCTTCTGAAACATGGCTGACTGTATCTACAAGAGCCAGTTTAACACTGGAAAAAAAAATCATCATTGTTGTTGCTTAAAAAAAAATCTTCCCATCCGCCGGGAGAACATCATACAATAGATCATACAGAAGCCTGGTCCTATTGGAGTGTTTCCCCACCATGCCAACAGAGAAATTTAAATGCTTATTGGTTAGTTTGAGCATATGCAAGGACCGCCACAGCAAAACATTGGAATCAACAGCAGTTTGTCCTGGTCCTGCCAGATGGTGTTCATCAATTGCTAGGTGAAGACTAGAAATGTTTCAGCCTCTTAAGTCTGAGTCTCCAATCCATAACTCAGGACCGTGCACAAAATCTTATGAAATAAGGGGAAGACAAAGAAAGTTATCTTAAAATCTAACAATTATAAAAGAGCACCAGACTGGATAGGTTACTTGTACAATACTAATTCTTCCTTTATGGATACTGAAACCATTTATAAATCAGAATATTTAAATACATCCGATGAACTAACTGACTAACATTGGTCAATGATATACCCTTTCTTTAGGAGGTTAACATACCATTTTATAAATCAACCAGCTTGTTGGCTAGACGATGTTACTCTGATGGGTTAATTAGTAAAATTGTTCCAGAGGGAATTCCTGAGAACACTATATTTAGGAAGTTGCTAGTCTGTTGATTATATTGTTATAACAGTAGGTTTGAGACAAGATTCGGCTTGGAACTTGTGTTAGGTTTGGAATATACTCTGAGAACCAGTGGAGGATTGAAGGGTAAAGCAGCACATTCTGACGGTGAAACGACGACATGGTTTATTTGCATGCGAATTAAGGAGCAAGTTCACTGGTGGGATAATTGTGAGGCCATTAGGATGTGGGACGATAGAGACCTTTGATTATGACAGCTGAATCACATGCTGTGCTTTTTACATAATTCATCGTGTAATTTTGCAGGAGAAATGGTTATTAATACGCAGACAATGAGTCCCTTGTCTGATAGAAAAGATGCTCCAGCAATTATGAGTTATTTCATCTTACGTTGGCCTTAGCAACAATGTATCTTTGTTCTTCAAAATGGTATACTTTGCAGATCCTTATAGACAAGACATTTAACACTGAAAGCTCTTTGCCATCAGTTTTTAAATAAGGATGACAACATGGTATAACTGATAAGGCCCTGGGGATCTGCATGCTATTCAGACAGCTGACAGTTGCTTTGTTACTGGCCATAGTGATAGCAATGTTGATTTTAGTTTTGAGGCCAGGAATAGACAGAGAATAGTAAATTGATACAGAGTTCCTGAAAAGATACTTATTTCAGGTAAAAAAAAATATTCTGTACTTCCATAGAGGTTATGATGTCCATTGGGATGTCTTGCATATTTGTATTAAGTATCTCAAGTAACTTTAGGTCTTTGCAGTGAAAAAAGACGTATGACAGTGCAATTTTACCCCCTAAGTAAGTACTTGAGAATGATTTGTGTTTGCATGCTGAACCTGGCGACATAGTTTAACAAGTGCAAATTGATTCTAATTCTGAAAACTAACTGCTGGAGGAACTTAGTAGGTTAGGCAACATCTGTGAAGGGAAAGGGATGATTGGTATTTTGGGTCAAGACCCGGCATTAGTACTGATTTTAATTCAGCTACTGTGGGGCATCTTTATTTGCAAGATTCCTTAGATAATTAGTGTTAAAACTTAACACACTGTGATGAACACACCATTCATATGTCAAGATGTCCCAGTGAGATAGGGTGAAATATAGCTTTTATAACTTATGATTTCAGGTTGAATTTTATGTTAAGAATTCAGCATTGTAATCATTCTCATTTACAACGTATAATACTGAGCTTTATTTCAGTTTATATTACAAGGGAAAAGTGCATTATTGTAAGTGGTAATATTTTTATATAATGCAAACATCCACAATAGTATGAACATACTGGTGTAAAATATGAATGACATTATTACTACAACTTAGGGTAAATAAAATTCACTAATTGTTATATATTTTAACATTCTTTTCAATGTTTTGCATCTATTGAATCAATAATATTTGCTTAAACAACTGATCCAAGATTAGAGTAGCATCAGCACCCTTCAGGTGTATTTTATGCTTACTCACAACTGGTATCCACTTCAACAATGAAGAATAATGCAATAACCTGCTCTGTAATCTTTCTAGAAAATGAGGTAACAAGGACATACAGTTAGTGGCAGGAGGTCCATAACCAGTGGTGTTCCAAAGAGAATGGTGCTGCAGCCTCTATTGTTTGTGATATATATAATAACTTGGATGAAAATATATAGAAGAGTGAGTTAGTAAGTTTGCATACAAAAGGAGATTGGTAAGAGATGTGGACTGTGCAGAGAGCAGTCGTATTATACAACAGAATATAGATCAGTTACAGATATGGACAGAGAAATGGCAGATAGAGTTTAATCTGAACAAGTGTGAGGTGTTGCACTTCGAGAGGTTAAATGTAAAGGCAAAGTATGTAGGTAATGGCAAGACCCTGAAACAGCATAGAGCTACAGCGAGATCATGGAGTCCAAGTCCATAGCTTCCTGAAAATACCCATTCAAAGTTCAAAGTAAATTTATTGTCAAAGTACATATATGTCACCATGCAAGTAGATAGGCTGGTAAATGAGGTGTGTGGCATCTTTGCCTTCATAAGTCAGACAATTGAGTTGAAAAGTAAGGAAGTCATGCTGCAGTTGGATTGAACTTTTGCTAAGCTGAATTTGGAGTATCGTTTTCAGTTCTGATCATTCCATTACAGGAAGGATGTGGAGACTATACAAATGTGCAGAACTGGTTTGTCAGCACACTGCCAGGATTAGGGAAAACCAGCTATAAGGAAAGGTTGGACGAACTTGGGTTGCTCTCCCTGGAGCGTTGGAGGCTGATGGAAGATGAGACAGAAGTTTATATAATTATAAGAGGCATAGATAGGGTAGGCAGTCAGAGTCTTTTTCTCCGGGTGCAAATTTCAAGTACCTGAGGACATGTATTTAGGGTTAGAGGAGAATAATTTAAAGGAGTTGTGCCGGACAGGTTTTTCACACAGTGCCCGGAATGTTTTACCAAGGGTGATGGTGGAAGTACTACTTAGAAATCAGCTGGATAGACACATAAATACGCAATGAATGGAGAGACATGGATCAAGTACAGACAGAGAGCATTCAGTTTAATTTCAGCACTGTGTTTGGTGTGGACAACACGAGGCAAAGAGCTGATGCCTGCACTGTACTATTCAATATCTAGTGGTAGTTGAAACTAAACGTCATGTGGTGGAAAACAGCGGCGTTGGGGGAAAATGGAAATGATGGAAAAATAGTAAAACATATGACACACCAGAAATTAATAAGAATTTATTTTAAAGACCCTGGGTTTTGTTGTCATTTCTGGCACCAATTGATAGTTTTATCAGATGTGCCTTTTGATCAAAGTACACAGGAATCAAACAAAGCCACATCATGAAATTTTATATTGCAGAACCTCATTTTCAAAAAATATTGCTTAAAATTTGAACAATTGACATTTTCCCTCTCTTTATGCTCTCCTGTACAAAGAAGGTATGAGTTTACATACTGTTTTCCATAGGGAATCTTCCCTCTCACTCTCTAGTCAAATCCTTGATCTTTATGACTCTAATAAATACACATCAAAGGACCTCCTGTTGAAGTCAGGAGATAAAGTGAGTCCATGAAACCTATTATGAGTTAAAACAAATTTAGTGACAACCTAGCTTTTCCCTTAAACCCAAGCATCAGTAGGAAACCTTAGCAAGCTGATTAATAGAGAACATTTATTACTCCTACAATTTTTCATAACTGTTGATCTTTGAGTTCATGGATATGTAATCATTTATATAACAATACAATATCAAAGCAGCCTTACACATAAGGTGAAGCTAACATTTAATTTGAAGCAATAAATAAGCAGCTAGCGACTTAAAGTCTGCTTCTGTTCAGGGAAAAAGAGTCTGAAATTCCAAGTATCCCTTTCATCCGGTAGATTACCTGTACATGCAATCACACAGTCAGTTAAGTCTAAATATTCCCATTTTAACTTTCTTAGGGCTATAGATTCAGACAGCATAGACACGAGCCCTGTAGCCTGACTCATCCATGCTGACCAAGATGTTTCTACACCTGAAACCATTTTCCTGCATTTGGCCATTATTCCTCTATTCATCTCCCTATCTACAGTATGTACCTGCTCAGATGCATTTAAAAGCTGCAATTGCACCTGCCTCCAGCACCTGCTCTTGAAGCTTGTTCATGTTCCCACAACATTCTGTGTAAAAAGCTTGTCCCTTTGATCTCCCTGAAATATTTTCCCTCTCATGTTAAACCTATATCCTTTAGCTTAAACTCTCTTGTCCTTGGAAAAAGACTTTGACAATCTACCCTATCTATACCCCTCATAATTTTGTAAACCTCAATAAGGACACCCTTAGCTCCAGAAAGAACAATCACAGCCTATTCAGTCAGACTTTGTAACATTCCAGACAATATCTTGATGAATTTTTTCTGCACTTTTTCTAGCACTACAAGTTTCTCCCTAACTCCCTAAATTCCTTTTGCAAGACCCCTGATCTCTAATTACCTACATCAATAAATCTCCATAAGACTATTAGACCATTGGACGTAAGTGCAGAATTAAGCTATTTGGCCCATCAAGACTGATCTACCATTCCATCATTGCTGAATTATTATCCCTGTCTTCTCCCTTAACCTTTAACACCCTGACTAATCAAGAACCTATCAACCTCCACTTCAAATATGCTCAGTGATTTGGCCTCCACAGTTGCATGTGATAAATGAATTCCACAGATGCACCACTCTCTGGCTAATGAAATTCTTCCTCATCTCTGTCCTAAAAGACCACCCACTATTCTGAGGCTGTGCCCTCTGGTCCCAGACTTCCTCACTATAGGAAACATCTTCTCCATATCCAATCTATCTAGGCCATTCAAAATACGATAGGTTTCATATAGAACATAGAATAGTACAGCACAGTACAGGCCCTTCGGCCCACAATGTTGTGCCGACCCTCAAACCCTGCCTCCCATATAACCCCACCCCACCTTAAATTCCTCCATATACCTGTCTAGTAGTCTCTTAAACTTCACTAGCGTATCTGCCTCCACCACTGGCTCAGACAGTGCATTCCGCGCACCAACCACTCTCTGAGTAAAAAATCTTCCTCTAATATCCCCCTTGAACTTCCCTCCCCTTGCCTTAAAGCCATGTCCTCTTGTACTGATCAGTGGTGCTCTGGGGAAGAGGTGCTGGCTGTCCACTCTGTCTATTCCTCTTATTATCTTGTATACCTCTATCATGTTTCCTCTCATCCTCCTTCTCTCCAAAGTGAAAAGCCCTAGCTCCCTTAATCTCTGAACATAATGAATACTCTCTAAACCAGGCAGCATCCTGGTAAATCTCCTCTGTACCCTTTCCAATGCTTCCACATCCTTCCTATAGTGAGGAGACCAGAACTGGACACAGTACTCCAAGTGTGACCCAACCAGAGTTTTATAGAGTTGTATCATTACCTCGCGACTCTTAAACTCTATCCCTCGACTTATGAAAGCTAACAGCCCATAAGCTTTCTTAACTACCCTATCTGCCTGTGAGGCAACTTTCATGTACCCCTAGATCCCTCTGCTCCTCCACACTACCAAGTATCCTGTACAAAGGAAATGGCTAATGTAACCCCACTTTTTAAAAAAGGAGGGAGAGAAAAACCGGGGAATTATAGACCGGAGAGTCTGACATCAGTGATGGGGAAAATGCTGGAGTCGGTTATCAAAGTTGAGATAACAGCACATTTGGAAAGAGATGAAATCATCGGACAAAGTCAGCATGGATTTATGAAAGGAAAATCGTGTCTGACGTATCTTATAGAATTTTTTGAAGATGTAACTAGTAGAGTGGATAGGGGAGAGCCAGTGGATGTGGTATATTTAGATTTTCAAAAAGCTTTTGATAAGGTCCCACACAGGAGATTAGTGTGCAAACTTAAAGCACAGTATTGGGGGTATGTATTGATGTGGATAGAGAATTAGTTGGCAGGCAGGAAGCAAAGAGTGGGAGTAAACGGGATCTTTTCAGAATGGCAGGCAGTGACTAGTGGGGTACCGCAAGGCTCAGTACTGGGACCCCAGTTGTTTACAATATATATTAATGATTTAGACGAGGGAATTAAATGCAGCATCTCCAGGTTTGCAGATGACACAAAGCTGGGCGGCGGTGTTAGCTGTGAGGAGAATGCTAAGAGGATGCAGGTTGACTTGGATAGGTTAGGTGAGTGGGCAAATTCATGGCAGATGCAACTTAATGTGGATAAATGTGGGGTTATCCACTTTAGTTGCAGAACAAGAAAACAGATTATTATCTGAATGGTGGCCGATTAGGAAAAGGGGAGGTGCAACGAGACCTGGGTGTCATTGTACACCAATCATTGAAGGTGGGTATGCAGGTACAGCAGGTGGTGAAAAGGACAAATGGTATGTTGGCATTCATAGCAAAAGGATTTGAGTACAGGAGCAGGGAGGTTCTACTGCAGTTGTACAAGGCCTTGGTGAGACCACACCTAGAGTATTGTGTGCAGTTTTGGTCCCCTAATCTGAGGAAAGACATTCTTGCCATAGAGGGAGTACAAAGGAGGTTCACCAGATTGATTCCTGGGATGGCAGGACTTTCATATGAAGAAAGACTAGATCGACTAGGCTTATACTCACTAGAATTTAGAAGATTGAGGGGGGATCTTATTGAAAAGTATAAAATTCTAAATGGATTGAACAGGCTAGGTGCAGGAAGATTGTTTCCGATGTTGGGGAAGTCCAGAACGAGGGGTCACAGTTTAAGGATAAAGGGGAAGCCTTTTAGGACCGAGATGAGGAAAACCTTCTTCACACAGAGTGGTGAATCTGTGGAATTCTCTGCCACAGGAAACAGTTGAGGTCAGTTCATTGGCTATATTTAAGAGGGAGTTAGATATGGCCATTGTGGCTAAAGGGATCAAGGGGTATGGAGAGAAAGCAGGTACAAGGTTCTGAGTTGGATGATCAGGCATGATCATACTGAATGACAGTGCAGGCTCAAAGGGCCAAATGGCCTACTCCTGCACCTATTTTCTATGTTTCTATGTTTCTATGTACTCTGCCATGGAGTTTGTCATTCCAAAGAGTACCACCTCACACTTCTCCGGGTTGAACTCCATATGCCACTTCTCAACCCACTTCTGCATCCTATCAATGTCTCTCTGCAATCTTCGACAATCCTCTACACTATCCACAACACCACCAACCTTTGTGTCATCTGCAAATTTGCCAACCCACCCTTCTACCCCCACATCCAGGTTGTTAATAAAAATCATGAAAAGTAGAGGTTTCAATGAGATCTGCTCTCATTTTTCCAAATTGCAGTGAGTACAGGCCCAGAGCCATCAAATGATCCACATATATTAACTCTTTTATTTCTAGAATAATTCCTGTGAACCTTCTCTGGACCGTCTCCAATGCCAACACTTCTTTTCTTAGATAGGGGTTCAAACCTGCTCACAGTACTCCAAGTGCAGTCTGACCAATGTCTAATAAACCCTTAGCAATGCATCTTTGCTCTTATGTTCTAATTCTCAAAATGAATGATGACATTGCATTTGCTTTCCTTACTATTGGCTCAGCCTACAAGTTAACCTTTAGGAAATCCTGCATGAAGACTGCCGTGTTCCTCTACACCTCTGAGTGTTTAAATTTTCTCTCCATTTAGTAAATGGAGGGTTTTTCAGATTAAAGAGAGCAGCATTTGCCAGATATCTGACTGCTGGCAAACGATGCTCTCTTAAATCTGCAAAATATTTTTGATTTCCACGTTAATATTATTGGCTAGCTTAACTTCATATTTTATCTTTTGTCTCCTTATGACTTCTCTTAGCTACCTTCTGTTGTCTTTTAAAATCTTCCTATTCCACTAACTTCCCACTAATTTTTGCTATACTATATCCAATCTTTTCAGTTTTTATGCTGTCTTTGACTTCCCTTGTCAGTTATGTATTGCCTTATCCTCCCTTTAAAATACGTCTTCATCTTTGGGCTGTATATATCCTGGGCCTTCTAAATTGTCCTCAGAAACTCCAACCATTGCTGTTATGCCATCATTCACAGTACTATAGAAGCACTGTGGAGAGCATTCTGATAGGCTACATCAGAGTCTGGTATGGGGGCGGGGAGGGTGGGTGGCTACTGCACAGGACCGAAAGAAGCTGCAGAAGGTTGTAAATTTAGTCAGCTCCATCTCGGGTACTGGCCTACAAAGTGCCCAGGACATCTTCAAGGAGCAGCGTCTCAGAAAGGCAGCATCCTTTATTAATGACCTCCAGCACCCAGGGCATGCCCTTATCTCAGTGTTATCATCAGGTAGGAGGTACAGAAGCCTGAAGGCACACACTCAGTGTTTCAGGAACAGCTTCTTCCCCTCTGCCATCCGATTCCTAAATGGACATTGAACCCATGTACACTATCTCACTTTTTGAATATATATTATTTTTGATTTTTGCAAGATTTTTGATCTATTCAATATATGTATACTGTAATTTTATTTATTGTTATTTATTTTTTTCCTCTATATTATACATTTCATGGAACTGCTGCTGCTACGTTATCAAATTTCATGGCACATGCTACTGATAATAAACCTGATTCTGATTCTGATTCATCCCTGATAGTGTTCGTTTTCAATCAACTTGAGCAAGCTCCACTCTCATGCCTCTGTTATTCCCTTTACTCCACTATTATACTGATATATTGTCTCTGACTTTAGCTTCTCCCTCTCAAACTGCAGGGACTATCATATTATGTCCGGTGTCTCCTAGGGGATCCTTTACCTTAAGCTCCCTAATCATATCTGGTTCATTACACAATACCCAGTTCAAAATAGCTGATACCATAAGCTGCTCTAAAAAGCCATCATACAGGCTTTCTACAAGTTCCCTCTCATGGGATCCAGCACTAAACTGATTTCCCCAATCTACTTGCATATTGAAATCCCCCATGACTATCATAATATTGCCCTTGTTACATGCGTTTTCTAACTCCTGTTGTAATTTATTCTAGCATCCAGGCTACAGTTTGTAGGCCTATTTCTAACTCCCATCAAGGTCTTTTACCTTTTTGCAGTTTCTTAAACCTACTCACAAGGATTCTATATCTTCCAATGCTATGTCACCACTTTCTAAGAATGTAATTTCTTTTATTACCAACAGAGCCACTCCCTCCCACCTATCTGCCTGTCCTTTTGATACAATGCGTGCCCTTGGACGTTAAGCTACCAGCTATGATCATCTTTCAGCCACAACTCAGTGATACCCACAATTTCATAACTGCCATTTTCTAAATGTTCTACAAGATCATCTGCCTTATTCTGTATGCTGCATGCAAATGTAACATCTTCATTCCTGTGTTCATCACTTTTTTCAATTTTCCCCCATTTTGCACCTCAACACACCCTGTAATTTTGCCCCAACATCTCAATGTCAAACATGGCTATAAGCAGTACTGGGGCCCTGCAGGGGACCTTATTGGCCCTCTTTCTGTTTACCCTGTATCCTTGGACTTTAGATACAACATTGAGTCATGTCATCTGCAGGAATTCTCCAATGACTCAGCAATAGTTGAATATATAAAGGGAAGGCGGGAGGATGAATAAGGGCCCTGGTAGAGGACATTGTCAAATGGTGCAAGCTGATTCATCTGCAGCTCAGTATCAGTAATACAAGGGAGATGGCAATGGACTTTAGGAAGACTAAGCCTGCACAGCTCCCTGTTACTATTGATAATGAGGGTGTGGATGTGGTGAAAACCTACAAGTACTTGGGTGTCCACCTAGATGACAGGCTTGAGTGGAGCACCAACACAGAAACTGTGTACAAGAATGGCCAGAGTCACCTCTACTTCCTGAGGAGGCTGAGGTCCTTTGGAGTATGCAGGCCTCCTTCACAGTTCTACCATGCTGTTATTGCCAGTACAATCCTCAATACGATGGTGTTTTGGGACAATAGCCACAGGTGATACCAACAGGCTCAATAAACTGATTAGAAAGGCTGGCTCTGTTATGGGAGTCAAACGGGACACACTGGAGTCTGTTGTAGAACAAAGGACCCTACGGAAAATCCTGGAAATTCTGGACAATGTTTCTCACTCTCTGCATGCCACCTTGGCTGAACAGAGGAGCACTTTTAGTAATAGACTAAGACAACTGTGCTGCTCCAATGAATGCTATATGAGGTCATTCTTACCTTGGCCATTAGGCTGTAATTAGAGTCACCTATAGCTGGGGAAGCGATAACCCCTCTCCTGTTAGACTGTTTGAGGTAACTTATTTTTTATTCTTTTTTACATCTAATATTTGTATATCTGTGCACTTGTAATGCTACAGTGACACTTTGGGATGAATAAAGTAGCAATCTATCTATTACACCATGCATTGACTTATATACCACCTGCTCCATCCTCAGCCCTATCACTTCAGTTCCCACCTCCCTGCCAAATTAGTTTAAACCCTCCTCAACAGCTCTGGCAAATCTACCTGCAAGGATATTGGTCCCCTTCATGTTCAGTGAAACCCATTCTTTTCAGATCATACCTTTCCCAGAAGAGATCCCAGTGATCCAAAAGTCTGCCACCCTGCCCCCTGCACCACTTCCTCAGCCATTCATTCATCTATACAATCATCCTCTTCTTGCCCTAACTAGCATGTGGTACTGAGGGTAATCTCCAAGTTTCTACCAACGAGGTGAAAGTTCTACCTTGATGTTCTCTCACTATGAGGTAGAAAATGGTGTGTTCAGGTTATCTTTTGAAGCAATTAGCAAATTCTTATTTTCAAAACTGGTTTTGAACTTCATGGCAACATCGAGTGAGTACTGCACTTGTAGGGTAATGTAGCTGGTGGAACTGTACAGAGTTCACGACCACTGACATTCAGTTGGGGTTCATTTTAAGAGGCTGGTCTGACGTGATGAGGTAATTATGTACAGTACTTTTTCCGCGCCTGGTGTTCAATAAATGAGTTGCTATGATTTTCCTTAAACAGAAAACACCTCCTCTGTTTTATTTGTGAAAACCTACACACTGTTAGAGATGTCATTTTTCAGATTAGATGTTAAACAGTCTTCTTGTCTTCTCTCTAGTATTCATGCACAAGTTCCCAAGACATTTGAAGGCTATGTTTAGAGTTATTTTGGTACTCTGCTTAATATCTATGTATTAATGAATATCTGCAGATGATTTATCACTTATTGTCACATTGTTTTGTGGGATCTTGATTAGCTAACTTCTCTTAATCACAGCCATGAGTACTTCAAGAGTGCATCATCAGTTGTAACGAGTCTTTGAATAATTTAAGCTTTCAGAAGTTGCTATATGAATGCAAGTTCTAGTCCACAATTCCCACTTTAAACACAAGAAGTTCTGCAGATGCTGGAAATTTTGAGCAACACACAGAAAATGCTGGAGGAACTTAGCAAGTCTGGTAGAATCTATGGAGGAGAATAAACAGTTGACATTTCCAATGAAGACTCCATCACAATCTTGTACTCCTCCTCCTCCTCTTCCAGCTACTTATTTTGGCTTCTTCCCCCTTTGTTTCCAGTCCTGGTGAAGGGTCTTGGTCTGCAATGTTGACAGTTTATTCATTTCCATAGATGCTGCCTGACCTGCTGAGTTTCTCCAGCATTTTGTGTGTGTTGTTCAAACTTCCCATCAACATTTCAGGTCTTTTTTTTTTGCTGAGAAACCTATAGCTCGAGGAAGCTTTCTTTCAAATCTGGAAGGCAATCTGTGGGTCAAGTCTGTCTCCTATATCCTACTTCAGAGCTGCCCATAGTTTCTTCACTGGCAGTCATGAACTCCACTTATTTATGTGAGTAATGAATATCAGTCCAAGAGCATGATTCAGGTTCTCCTGCAACTAATCTGCCATGGAAGAACAACCAACCCTCCTTTCCTTGTCACATAATTGAATTGATGGTTGTACAGTTGTCTCAAAAACATACAGGTTAATTACAGGAACATGAAATAGAAGAGTTAAGCCAGCTGAATAAGTAGAGCCAAAAGATTGTTCAATTGGCACGGGATATGCTGAATACAGTACATATCTTGCAGAGAATTGTACTTCACTTTGGTCTACCTGATACTTCCTTTTAATGAAGTTCTGTAAATGAAAAGTCCTGAAGGGGTAACATTGGCGTCAGTTCTGAAAATAGAACTCAGTTGTAGAATATTCAGTTACGTGAATCAGACTTGAACTGCTATTCGACAGATTGTAAAGGCTCTATAAACTGCACAACTCCATGGTTTGCACTGCCTACTAGCATTAATGTAAAAGCTTGCCAATAACACATACCAACACATTCATGCAAATATGATACGTATCTCTATGTGCAATAAATTTTCTTCTTAGGTGAAATCAGATAATGTTGTCCTTTACTCTTCAGCTCCTATTTCAATGTTGATTTTAATGTGACAAGTCCAGAGGGCAGTTACTAAGCAAAAGGATAATTTTTGTTTAACAGGATTTCATGTTTAAAAATTAACTCTTTGGGTGCTTTCTTTTTAGCCTTTTCTATTATTCAGCATGAATTAGTGGTTCACAAAAAGGATCTAGTGCTTTGGTTCACAATTGCAGTGGCCCGTGCATATATCCATGTCGGTGAATGTGTCAGATCCTAACACTGGGAATGGATGCATGGAAACAAACAGGATAAATCTGTCAATCGTAATTATTGCAAGGCTCTAATTTCAGACTGCTTTAACAGTACTGACTATATACAAAGTATTGTTGACTTGCCAACTGTTTGTCCAGATAGGGAAGATATTTGGCAATGTAAGGGAGACTGAAATATATTTTGAATGGAGTAGAGGAATATAAGACCGTAAGACATGAGAGCAGAATTAGGCCATTTAACTCATTGAGTCTACTTCGCTATTTCACCATGGCTGACCATTTTTTCTCTCAACCCAGTCTCCTGCCTTCTTCTCGTATCCCTTCACGCCCTGACCAATCCAGAATCTATCAACCTCTGCCTTAAATATACATAAACACTTGGCCCTCACAGCTGCCTGTGGCAACAAATTCCACAGAACATCACATTCTGGTTAAAGAGATCCATCCTCATCTCCATTCTAAAAGGATATCCTTCTATTCTGAGGCTGTCTTAGACTCTCTCACCATAAGCAGCATCCTCTCCACATCCACTCTATCAAGGCTTTTCACCATTCAATAGGTTTCAATGAGATCACCCCTCATTCTTCTGAATTTCAATGAATACAGACCCAGAGCCATCAAATGCTCTTCATATGACAAGCTGTTCAAACATGGAATTATTTTCATTAACCTCCTTTGAACCCTCTCCAGTTTCAGCACATCCTTTCTAAGATAAAGGGTCTAAAACTGCTCACAATACTCCAAGTGAGGCCTCACCAATGCTTTATAAAGTCTCACATTACATCCTTGCTTTTATACTCTAGTCCTGTTGAAATGGAATGCTAACATCGCATTTGCCTTCCTTACCACTGACTTAACGGTTAGGGAATCCTGCAAAAGGGCAAACAATTTTCTTTGTGCTTCAGTTTTTTTTTGTATTTTCTCTCCATTTAGAAAATAGTCAACCCTTTCATTTCTTCTACCCAAGTGCATGACATTACACTTCCCGACATTGCATCCCATCAACCATTTCTTTGTCCATTCTCCTAATCTGTCTAAGTCCTTCTGTAGCTTCTCTACTTCCTCAGAACTACTTGCCCCTCCACCTTTCTTGGTATCGTCTGCAAACTTTGCAACAAAGCCATCAATTCTATCATCCACATCATTAACATACAATGTAAAAAGAATTGTTCCCAACACAGACCCCTGTGGAACACCACTAGTCTCCACCAGCCAACCAGAAAAGGCTTCCTATATTCCCACTCTACTTAGCTGTTGGTACTTCCATTCAAAACAATTTTTATTCTGGTTGCATAGATTATTGTTCACATCAATAAACACTTCCATAGACTGGAGATTTCAATCATTTACAAATATGAGAAAAATCATAAAAGATCCATTAAGGACTCAATATTGGAAAGAGTGAGCAGTTTCTTGTATCTGGATGTCAATATTTGGTGGAGAGGTCACTAAACAAACTTCTATCCATTACAGAAAATGATATACATCCTCTCCTTGACCTACTGAATAAGCAGTGGTGCACCCTCTCAAATGGGCTCATTCAGCTCCACTGACACGAGGATCCTTAAGAGGATCTTTCCTATCAAATGTAATAAACGTCTCTGTGTGACAGGAGAGCACACATCACAGTACAATAGTCTCTGTTTTATTACTTTGTATATTATTATTGCACAGTATTGCACATTGGCAAATTATTATTGTGTATATTATTATTCTGTACTTATTATTAGTTATTATTATTACAGCTGAAAGCACTGCGAAGGCTATGGATGCAGACAAAATCCCGGCAATAGTCCTGAAGACTTGTGCTCCTGAACTTGCTGTGCCACTAGCCAAGCTGTTCTGGTACAGCTGCAACTCCGACATCTACCCATCAATGTGGAAAGTTGCCCGGGTATGTCCTGTACAGCCAATCACTGCCCTATCAGCCTGCTCTCAATCATCATCAAAATAATGAAGGGGTCATCAACAGTGCTATCATGCAGCACCTGCTTGGCAATAACCTGCATGGACTCCCCCACTATGGGAAACATCCTCTCCACATCCACTTTATCTAGGCCTTTCAACTTTCAAAGGGTTTCAATAAGATTCAAAGCGTACAGGCCCAGATCTATCAAACACTCCTCATATGATAAGCCTTTCATTTCCGGAATTATTTTTGTGAATCTCCTTTGAACACTCTTGAATGTCAGCATATCCGTTCTAAGATAAAGGGCCCAAAACTGCTCTGAATATGCCAAGTGAGTCCTCAGCAGTGCGTTATAAAGCCTCAGCATTACATTCTTGTGTTAGGGTCTGGTCTGGAGCCCACCTTCCGGGTCTTGCTCCGGTCCGTGGACTCCGGACTCCGGGCCTTCCAGCCAGCCCTCCTGTCACCCGGAGCCATTGGATCATCTTGGTTTAAGGAGGTACACCTGTTGCCTATTAGAGGGTAGGTGTTTATATGGGGCTTGGGGAGTGAGCCTAGTTGGGGGTTGTCTTGTTTGGGTGTGGGTGGTTTTTCCCATGTACCTGGTGTATCCTGGTTGTCCTGCTGCTCACCCTGGACTCAGCTCCCTTCTGTTCCCTTTCCTCTGTTGGGTAAGCCAAGCTGTTGCTGATACCCCTTAGGTGGTTCTGTTCCCCCCTGTCCCTTGCCTCTGCTGGGGAAGCCAGGCTGTCTGCTGTTGCCTGGTGGGAGAACTCAGTCCCCTTCCTTCACCTCACCTCAGATGGGTTGTGCTCTGCACCTGCCCAGGTGTCTGTGCCTTGCCCAGTCCTCTGTGTTTCTGCCTGGGAGGTGGCCCTGCCCAGGAGTTATGTGCCTGAACTCTGGGATCCAGCCCTGCCTGCATTACCCCTTGCATGCCATAGCATCCCCATCCTGTCCTACCCCTAGTACTTCAGAGCCTGTGTCTTGCATTTGGGTCCATTCCAAGTCTGCTGGTGACATCTTGTTTCTATATTCTAGTACTCTTGAAATGAATGCTATCATTACATTTGTCTTCCTCACCTCTGACTCAACCTTTATGCAGGAGGGTCCCCTAATCCCTTTCACCTCAGATCTTTGAATTTCTAGAAATTAGTCTATACTTTTATTCCTTTTACCAAAGTGCATGACCATACATTTCCTGACCCTGAATTCCATCTGCCACTTTGCCCATTCTCCTAATCTGACTAAGACTTTCTATAGCCTCCCTGCTTCCTCAATGCTACCTGACCCTCCATCTATTTTTGTATTGTCCTCAAACTTGTCCACAAAGTTATCATTCCAATTCACTGATGTATAATGTAAAAAGAAATGGTCCTATCACAGACCCCTGTGGAACATCACTACTCACTAGCAGCTAACCAGAAAAGGTTCCCTTTATTCTCACTCTTTACCTCCTGCCAATCAGCTGATGTTCTATCCATGGTAGTATCTTTCCTGTAATACCATGGGCTCTTAACATGTTGGGCAGTCTCATTTTTGGCACCTGGTCAGAGGCCTTCTGAAAATCCAAGTACACAAAATCCACTGATTCTCCTTTGTTTATCATGTGCCTCCAAGTACCTGAAACATTGACTCCAACATCTTTCCAACCACTGACGTCAGACTAACTGGCCTATAATTTCCTTTCTTCTGCTTCTCTCCCTTCTTGGAGTGACATTTGTAATTTTTCAGTCTTCTGGAACCATTCCAGAATGAATTGATTCTTGAAAGATCATTACTAATGCCTCCACAATCTCTTCAGCCACCTCCTTCAGATCCCTGTGGTCCAGGTGATTTATCTATCTTTAGAACTTTCAGTTTGCCAAGCACCTTCTCCCTGGTAATGGCAACTTCACTCATTTCTGCCCCCTGACACTCTTGAACTTCTGGCATACTGCTAGTGTTTTCCACAGTGAAGACTGATGCAAAATACTAATTCAGTTCATCCACCATTTCCTTACCCCCATTACTATCTTTCCAGCATATTTTTCTAGCTGTCCAATATCTACTCTTGCCTCTCCTTTACTCTTTATATATGAAGAAACTATTGGTATCCTCTTTAATATTATTGGCTAGCTCACTTTTGTATTCCATTGCTTTGACTTTTTTAGTTGCTAGCTGATGGTTTTTAAAAGCTTCTCAATCCTTGAACCTCCCACTAATTTTGCTTTGTTATATGCCATCACATCTCTTCTATGTTGTTTTTTGACTTCCATCATCAGTTATGGTTACATTATCTTGCCTTTAGAGTACTTCTACTTTGGGATGTATCTATCCTGTACCTTCTGAACTGCTTCCAGAAATTCCAGCCATTGTTGCCCTGCTGTCATTGCTGCTAGTATCTCCTTCCTATCAAGTTTGCCCAGCTTTTCTCTCATGCCTCTGTAATTCCCTTTACTCTACTATAATATCAATACATCTGACTTTAGCTTCTTCTCAAGTTGCATGGTGAATTCTGTCGTATTATGATCACTGACCCCACAAGGGTTTCTTTACCTTCAGCTCTCTAATCAATTCTGATTCATTGCACAACACCCAATCCAGAATTGCTGATCCCCCTAGTGGGCTCAACCATTGATAGTCTTTAAATATTCCCCCTCTAGGGATCTGGCACCAACCTGATGTTCCCAACCTACCTGCATAATGAAATATCCCAGGACTATTTTAACATTGCCTCTCTAACATGGCTTTTCTAATTCCCGTTGTGATTTGTAGCCCATGTCTCTGCTACTGTTCAGAGGCTTGTATATAAGTCTCTAGATACTGTAGTCTTTTTACCCTTGCAGTACCCTTCTACCACAAGGATTCTATGCCTTCCAATCCTATGTCACCTCTTTCTAAGGTTCTGATTTCATTTTTTACCAACAGAGCCACCTCACCACCTCTGCCTACTATGTCTATCCTTGGATGTTAAGCTCCCAGCTATAATTTTCTTTCAGCCACGACTCTGTGATGCCCTCAACATCATACTGCCCAATATCTAACTGTGCTGCAAATTCATCTAGCTTATTCTGAATACTGCACGCATTCAAATGTAACACTTTCAGTTTCATATTCATCACCTTTTTCGATTTTCTCCTGCATTTATATTTCAACAGCATGTCCTTGCTAGCAGTCTCACTACACAGTGCCTCTGTTAGTAAACCAGCTGCCCCATCCTCAGCCCTCTCACTCCAGTTCACATCTCCCTGTAAGGATATTGGTCCCCCTCAGGATCAAGTGTAAAGTATCCCTTTTATATAAGTTGTAATTTCCCCAGAAGAGATTCCAATAATCTAGTAATCTGAAGCCTGCCCTTTACCTTTTCTCCGGCACACATTTATCTGCCAAATGCCCCTTTTCTTGCCTTCACTGGTGCCCTTTTCTTGCCTTCACTGGTGCATGGCACATGTAACAATCCAGAGATTACTACCCTGGCAATCCTGCTTTTCAGCTTTCCTCCCTGCTCCTTAAAATCTCTCTTCAGGACCTCTTCACCTTTCCTACCCATGTCATGGGTGCCCATATGTACCAAGACTACTTGCTCACCCTTGCCCTTGAGAATGCCATGGACATGATCCGAGACATCCCTGACCCTGGCACCTGGGAGGCAACATGCCATCTGCTGTTCTTATTGCATCCACAGAAACTCATCTCTGCTCAGAACTCTAGCTATGGAATCTCCTATCATACTGCAGTCCTCTGCACCTCTCTTCTCCTCAGAGCCTCAGTGCTAGAGTCCCAGTCACTGTGGCTCTCTCCTGGTAGTTCATACCCCGCCCCCCCCCCAATAGTATCCAATATGGTATCGATATTATTGAGGGGAATGTTCACAGGGGTGCTCTGCACTGGCTGCTCATTTCACCTTCCTCCTTATAACAGTCACCCAGCTACCTGCCTCCTGCAACCTAGGGGTGACCATCTCCCAGCAGCTCCTATCTATCATTTCTTCAGTCTCCCATATGAGCTGAAAGTCAGTGAGCTGCCGCTCCAATTCCTGAACACGTCCTCTAAGGAGCTGCAGCTTGGTGCACCTGGTGCAATTCTGTAGGTCCCCCAGAATTCCCACACCTTACACAAAGAATATAATACCACCACTGGAGTCATTTTCACTGCTCTAAGTATGCCCGAACAGATGAGGAATGAAGAGTAATGATGAAGATGAGACTTACCAGATTCCTCGCCCAAGTGTGATGAGCCAAAGTCAAATTCTCCCCACTCTACACTGACCCATTCACACAATGGCCAATGCAATAATGGTTGCTCTGCTTTACCCTGCCATATTTTCATTAGCCTTTGATTGGCCGCTGTTCAAACTCTTAAAAACTGTTGTGAAGTGCTGGCTTTTAACAGAAAACAGTATTTTCACTGACTAGTTTTGCCCTATCATCCACCTGTTCTTTCTGACAGCCTCATTGCACGCTGCCTCTACTTATATCCTAACCGCCCCATCCTCAGCCCTATCACTCATTTTCCCATCCCCTTTGTTTAGTCACTCCTCAACAGTTCTAGCAAAGTTCCCTGCAAGCATATTCGTCCCCCTCAGGTTCAAATGTAAACTATCTCTTTTCCACAGGTCATACATTCCCCAGAAGAGATCCCAGTGACCTAGAAATCTAAACCACTGCCCCCTGCCCTTGTTCCCCAGTCATGCACTCATCTGCAAATTCATCCTATTCTTACCCACAGATGGTCATGCTACTCTGGAGGTCCTGTTTTTCATCTTTCTACCTAGCTCCCTAAATTCTCTCTTCAGGACCTCTTCACTTTTCAACACATATGTCATTGGTGCCAATATGTACCAAGATTTCTGGCTGTACACCCTCCCTTTAGAATGCTGTGGATGTCATCCGAGATGTCCTTTACCCTGTCACCTGGGAGGCAACATCCTATCTGAGTATCTCTTCTCTATCGCGTCCACAGAATCTTGTGTCTAGTCCTCTAACTATGAAGTCCCCTATCTCTACTGCAGTCCTCTATTCTCCACTTCCATTCTGAGCCACAGTGCTAGAGACCTTGTCACTGCGGCTTTCCCTTGGGAGGTCATCCCTCCAAACATTATCCAAAATGTTGTATTTATTATTGAGGGGACTGGTCACAGGGGTATTCTGCACTGGTCACCCTATGTTTTCACTCTCCCAACAGTCACCTTTCATCCTGCAACTTGGGGGTGACTACCTCCCTGTAGCTCCTATCAAATCTATCACCTCCTCAGTTTCTCATATGAGCTGAAGATCATCAAGCTGCAGCTCCAGTTCCCTAACACATTCTCTGAGGAGCTGTGGCTTGGTGCACCTGGTGCAGATGTGGTTATCTGTGAAGCTAAACGTTTCCCAGAACACCCACATCTCACACGAAGAATGCAACACAGCTCCTAGAACCATTCTCACTCCTTTCTTTGCGCTGACAGATAGAGAATGATGAATGAAGAAGAAGGAACTGACCAGATGCATTCTTTGCTCAGGCCTGTTCTCACCAAAGCCTGATGAGCTAAAGTCTCCCTGCTCTAACACAGGTCCACTCTCACAATGGCCACTCCTCTTGTCTCTGCCTTATTTGTATTTGCCCTTGCAAATGAATCACTACTTCATTGGGCCTGCGGAAAATGGCGAAAGCCAGCGGACACTTGTTTAAAATCTCACTTCCAGACCGGTAAGTTGCCTTCTCTCTTTTGAAAACAAAGAAAACCACAAAAAGAGAATTGGTTCTGCCGAAGGGTCTCGGCCTGAAACATTGACGATACTCTTTTCCATAGATGCTGTCTGGCCTGCTGAGTTCCCCCAGCATTTTGTGTGTGTTACTTGGATTTCCTGCATCAGCAGATTTTCTCGTTTGTGAAAAGAGAATTGATGCATACTATGTTTAACTCCAGTTGAATGAACAGAATAATTAGAATGATTTTTTAAAGTCATATTTTACTTAAATGTACTGTCATTTTCACACCATGTAATCGTGCACTTATTGAGGTGCAGTGATGCATCTTGATCAGTTCCATCGTTTCCAATGGGAATCTTGGACTCCAACTCAGCTTGGTAACTGAATCTCAAGGTAAACTTTTAGAATTTCACGTTCAAAGTTCAAATAAATTAACTATCAAAATATGTGATGTTACCATATACCTTCTTAATATTCTTTTTTTTTTGGAGGCATTTATAGGAAAAAAAGAAATAAAATAGAATTTTATGAAAAGTTATGCATAAACTGACAAAGACTGACAAACACCAGAGTACAGAAGAGAACAAACTGCAAAAAACTGAGATAATGAGTTGTGAAGAGTTATTGAAAGTGAATTTGATCACAAAATAATTCCATGGGTTTTCCCTTTTGGCTTATAATTTCCTTTTTAACAGTGTTGCTAATTCTTTTGTGAACTCATTATTAAATACCTGGTATGTGTATTCAAAACAACTTTATGACTATTGTTGCCTTTTAAAGATTCTGTGGGAGGTTTCTGATAAAGTCATAGCCTAATTATCCTGCTTTTGTGATGTGCTTCCTCCATAATAACGCAAAGGATTCTCTGAGGCTACATATTTTTTTTAATAGCATGTGTATCTGTATAAGTCTATCTTGAGAAACTTCCTTCTCTTCATCAAATGCATCAGTTCAAGTTAACAGAGCTCCAATTCAGGAAAGTTTTATTTAATCAGATCAACAGCTGACTGCTCTGTCAGCAGTGCAGTGTCATTATAATGCTAATAACTCAATAAATAGAGCATCTTGCTGCAGTGTTTAACTTGGGGACGGCTTCACAGGACTGAGTACAAAGGGGTC
This sequence comes from Hypanus sabinus, assembly GCF_030144855.1. Taxonomy (NCBI): domain Eukaryota; kingdom Metazoa; phylum Chordata; class Chondrichthyes; order Myliobatiformes; family Dasyatidae; genus Hypanus; species Hypanus sabinus. The sequence goes on along the minus strand of NC_082716.1, from coordinate 37,140,989 downwards.
AATTTCAGCAGATGTAAACTCATTTCTGAAAGATAGTCATTCAGAACTCATTGGTCTAATCTGGAACGGGAAAGGATCCAACTTAGCAATTCAACAAGTGCTCCAGCAACACAAGGACGCTGAATGTTCAACTCTCTTTTATGGTCTGGCCTAACTGAGTTATTGGGGACAGGGTCTAATTTAAGCCAATTCATCTATCAACATTTGTCTAAAAGGTTTTCATAAGTTGATAAAGACCAAAGGTTTTGTGCAACTGGGAAGAAAATAATGATGACCTCGGTTTGCTTTAATTGTTTGATCTGATCTACTGTAATTATATAGAGGTTAATCTGATATAGTAGAATTTGTTCTTGTTTTAATAAAGTTATATTTTACTAGGAGAGTTCCAGGTTAAGTAACCCTTAGTGTACTGAATCTACACAAGCCAGTTATAAAATTAAGAATAAAATGCCACTAAGCAACATAAGAAGTTAGTCACACAGTTGGAGGAGATGAAGTGAAAGCGGCAAGGAAATATTAATTGCCTTATTAATTCAGACTAAAGCACCCAATTTATAAACTGGCATATGATTCCTTTCATCTGGGAGGTTTTACACCAACTTGTCATTAGGAATTTTAAGTACAAAATACAGCCATTGAATTATGAGACATTTTTCTATAATTCCATAATCAACTATTCGACCTTTGATGAGAAAATCATGAATCTCTTATATAGAATCATACACCTACATACTATATCTATTTCCTTCTTCATTTTCTATACCTTTATAAGGTTACCTCCTCGGCCTCCTATTCTTTAGAGGAAAATATCTCAACCTATCCATCCTTTCTATAAAACACCCTTAGTAGACTCAGTAACACTCTTGTGAATCCTTTCTGCACCCTTTCCTGTTTAGTGATGTCCTTCTTATGGCTGGGGGATGAGAACCACACAGTTTTCCAAGTGTGGAATTCAGTTAGTCTGTCTTGGACCAATGTTATGTTGATGTCTGAAGTCCTACAAAACTAGAAACTAGATACTGATGAGGAGGCGAGTAAGTACCACATGATAATATGTTCATGACACCTTCCGTTAGGGATGGACCTGTTGTCTTTGCTGGTTTTTTCTCACTTCAATAGATGAATAAAGAAGTACCATTTCTCCAATGGTAAATTTTTACCTATGCCTTTGTTTAATGACTGGCTCAAAGAATATGGACTTGCTGATATTGTAAGTTGCTTAATTTATAAGGTTATTTTCAAGTCACCTAGTGACTTACGAAACTCAAGACTCATCTTAATCTGGAATGATTTGGTTTACAAATCTTGGAGAGGAGAGTTGGAGGACTTTGGATGTCACTTCTAATCACAAAGTTGCAAATAGTGTAAAAGTAACCAAATAGTGTTTCTTGGTTTTAAGCTGTCAAGTAGTCCATTTCACAGACACGGTACTGATAACTTTGATCTCAGTTTGAGAGATAAGGCAGTATTTTCATGTTACAATGTGAAATAAAATTAAACACTATCTTCATAAATAGCATTTACCATATAATTTTCTTGACTCCAATTTCATTTAGAATTTTTGTTCATATATTTTTCTAGGCAGTAGGCCAGGTAATCATGGTGCAGTTCTCTATCGCTGGTGATGATAGGTATTTGGCAATCATTGATAATCTTTGATTGTCTCAAAGTAACACATTAAGTTTTCAGTGTTGTGTGTATAGCCACATCAGAGTTGGAATGATTCCTGAGTGCTGTATGTCTCAGCTACAGAAATAACTGCCACACCTATCAGCCTTTCCCTTACATCTTCTGAGGAAACACAACAGGTCTACCTCCATCTATCTGCCATGAGAGAGAGAGAGAGCTGAAAAATGAAGTCACTTTCAGCCCATTAGGTCCATCTTGATCATCAACTGCTCATTTACATAAATTAGTCTTATTTTATTCTTCCCACAGTCTCAAAAACAACCCTCAGATTCTATCACCCATCTACACATTAGGAGCAATTTACAATGCCCAATTAACCCACTGACCTGCACGTCTTTGGGTTGTGAGATGAAAGTGGAGCAGCCAGAGGAAGCTCACAGATAGGACATGTAAACTGTACACAGACGGAGGTCGGGAATGAACCAGAGTCTTTGGACCCAGTGAACAAGTGGCTCTGTTGGCTCTGTGACTGTGCTGCCTGGGTTCTGTTACAGGCCTTCTCATTTATGCCCATCATTTTGCATCAGATATTCTTATTTCTCTAGATCAGGGTTTCCCAAGATTTTTTTAATGCCACGGACCAATAACATTAAGCAAGGAGTCTGTGGACCCCAGGTTGGAAACCCTGCTCTGCCCTTGGGTTCTCAAACTTGAGTCAGAAGGCCTATCATAGTTTGTCTTCATCCACCCTCCACAGCTAAATCTTTTCATTGTCTTGGAGATTGTAAGGAGTGAAAATAATCTGAGATTTTTGCTTAAGGATAAGTGATTTCTGATGCCCTGACCCTCATATGTGTTTTATTCTTTGTGCCATTGTGCAGCAGAAGGCATTGACAACTTTGAGCTTAGCCAAGGTTGTGAGAAGCATAAGTAAATCTTGTCTCTATGGTAGATCTTTACAGTATGTGTCACAGACTGCTCTTCCCCAACCTTTAGACCTTATACATATTTGGTGACTTTCTTTCAGTTCTGTCAGCTTCACCTCAGACTTCCCAGGGATTGTTTCCTTCATAAAATCCTACTGCCTGCTCTAATCTCCTTAACGACCTCTGGTAAGATGGTGGCAGCTTTACTGCAGCAGACACTCTGGGTCCAAAAAATTGTGTAAGTGTGTGTCTCTTAAGCGACTTTCCCGATCGCAAAACCTTTTTGGACATTAATAATACAAAATGCTACATTGGTGAGTCCGACAGGATTGGGGGTGTGGGGGTTGCATTGTGGCCTGGGTTGTTTTATGGGCCAACCCTTTGTGCTGCAGCATCACCGGTTGCAGTTATTCTGGGGAGGACACGCCAGGGGTGATGTGGGAGAGCACAGAGGTGCAGTGGATGCACTGGAGTCTGTGTTGGGTTGAGGCCTTGCCCCTCCAGGCTGGCTTTCCTGTCAGTGCTGCTCTCTTGTGTTCGCTCCCTGGAAGACAAGCTGGATTGCTCTCATCTGCGTCAGATGGAATTTAAATCAGCCAAGTGGGAGGTGTTGCACTTTGGGAGGACAAACCAGGGTAGGACTTACACGGTGAGAAGCAGCAGTGGGATCTGGGAATACAGATCCATAACTCTTTGTAAGTGGCATCATATGTAGATACGATCATAAATAAATCTTTTGGCACAATGGCCTTCGTGAGTCAAAGTATTGAATGCAGGAATTGCAATGTTTGTTGAAGTTGTATAGGACATGTGAGGCCTAATTCAGAGTGTCGTGTGCACTTTTGGTTACCTACTACATGAAAGATGCCAATAAGATTGGAAGAATGCAGAGAAAGTTCACAAGGATGTCGTCAGAACTTGAGGATCTGAGTTATGGGAAAGGTTGAAAAGTTTGGGACATTATTTCCTAGAGCATAGAAGAATGAGGGCAGATTTGATAGAAGTATACAAAATCATGAGGTGCATAGATAGGATAAATGCAAGCAGGCTTTTTCCATTTAGTTTGGGTGAGACTAGAGCTAGAGGTCATGGGTTGAGGGTGAAAGGTGAAATCTTTAAGGGGAACATGAGGGGGGAGGTTCTTTACTCAGAGGTTGTTGATAGTGTGGAACGAACTGGTAGCAGAGATGGTGGATGCGGGGTCAATTTTAACATTTATGAGAAATTTGGATAGGTACATGGATGGGGGCTATGGAGGGCTATTGACTGAGTGCAGGAGGATGGGACTAAGTAGACTAATATTTCAGCATAGACTAGATGGGCCAAAGGGCCTGTTTCTGTGTTGCAGGTGTTCTATGACTCCATTGTTTTGTTTAGAATTGTGTAAGGAATGTTATTTCACATCCTGGGGACTATTAAATTATTTTTCATTGCTTTTGTCATGATGCACATCTCATTTTATTGTGATTCATTCATTAATGTTATAAGTTGTGATATTTTGATCCTGTTTTTGTTTTCATATAGTTCAAGTGATGCTTATAAATGCCGATGTGCTTGTGGCACATGGAAGGTAGTACAGACAAAGGACGGGGCGACACAATGGTGCAGTGAGTAGAATTGTGGCCTCAGAGCACCAGAACCTCAGGCTCAATCCTAACCTCTGCGTGGAGTTTCTGACTGTGTAGTTTCCTCAATAACTCTGGTTTCCTCTGACACCCAAAGATGTGCATGCTAGTTGGCCACTGTAACCTCCCTCCACACTCTTGTGTGTAAGTGTGGGGAAAATGTGGGAAGAATTGTTGAGAGTATAGGGAGAATAGAATGGAAATAATGAAGGATTAATTTAAAAGGGCAGACATGGTGGACCAATAGGCTGTTTCTATGCTACATATCCCTATGACACCATGACGTCTTTGATAGGGTAAATCATGACAGGAAATGATGATCTCATTTCCTGATGACCAGGTCTTCAAAAGAAATGGGCATAAGCTCTTCGAAACAGGAGTGAAATGCTTTTTATGTACAATTTACAAAGAATCACAAATGAATCCAATACTCAAGCAATATTGTAATAGTTTGAACTGAGTGAATCCAATCAGAATGTTGCTGACACGTTATCAGGCTTTGTCTGATCAAGTGCTTCCTCAGTCGACCTCTGCACTTCCTGTGCAGGAAAAGTAATTACCCAGCCCAGGCTGCAAGTGCCTCGTTATTGTTAAACAGATGAGTGGAAATAAGAGCAGGTGAATTCGCTCTCTTCAACATAAGAGGCTCAGGTTGCTTCAGCCTGATAGATCTAATTCATTCAATGCAAATACAAATACTTAAATAGCGAATAAAATATATAGTATTGCAATTCAGTATTGCTGTTATGCAAATTAATTGTCAATTGGCTCTGCCTGGTTCGTTATGGGATGTTTTTATCATCAGTAGCTCTGTTAGGCAAGTTCTTGTAAAATTGGAAACAAAGATATTGCTATTTTTCATGTTCATTTATAAATGTAAGTTTTATTTTATTCACACAGACCCATCTAATAGGAAGTTAAACAGTTTTGAAACTACTTGGCTTGCCAGTACCACTTAGATTTGCAGACACTGTTTTATGACAACAACTCTCCCTTGCTAAGTAATAACAATAATCACATTTCACTTACACGCCCCAAGTCGAAATATAGTAACACAAGTTCTTTTAAGTATCAGCCAGCTAAATTCCTGCTTAAACTATCTACTTTGTATCTCTCTGAATCCAAATCAAAGTTTATCAATGGTGTCAAATCGCACTGTATAAAGGCGATGCCATCATAAGTTTCCAGAGCAAACTTTAAACAAACACTTCTTTTAACTTGCTTTTTACACAATTGTTATTAGAGATGCATGGAAATTCAAGCAGCCCGTACGCTGAACTGCGATATGAACCACGATAAATTAGTGCAATATCTCATTGCAGTGACTCAAACGTGTGTATTGGCTGTACTACTTATTTTACACAAGTCAGGATGGTAGGGGCAAGAACCAGGTTTCTCTGATGGCACATAAAGGGCACGCTTTCTGGCCACAGAACGAGGAAAATTTGAGTCAAAAATCACTTTTTCTGTTTATTCATTTCTGTGATATGATCACTGATCATGTATCATTGCTTATTGCCCATTTCCTATCCATCCACAGGGAGGTAGCTAATTGGATTCATAATTGCCTCGATTGTAGGAAACAGAGTAATGGTGAAAGTTGTTTCTTGCAGTCGAAACCTATTATCAATGGTGTGCCATGCTGGGACCATGGCTGGGTGTGAATGTGCAAGGTATGGTTAATACTTTTGCAGAGGATACTAAAATGAGTGGTATTGTAGAAGGCTACCAAAAATTACAGGAGAATTTTGATCTGCTGGGTAAGTGGGTTTAAGATTGGCTTTCAATTCAGGTAAATGCAAAGTTTTGCATTTTGGGAAGTCAAACCAGGGTAGGACTTGTACAGCGAATGGCCACATCCTGCAGTGTGCTGTGGAATTCAGGGACCTAGAACCACAGGTACATCGTTCACTGAAAGTGGTGTCGCAGGTTGATACCGTGATGAAGAAGGTTTTGCCAGCCTGACCTTCATCATTCAGGGCACGGAGTATAGAAATTGTGAATTTGTGTCGCAGTTATACAAGACACTGGTGAGGAGTTTAGTTTTGGTCAGCCTGTTATGAGAAAAACATTGTTACGAAGATGCTGCCATGATTTAAGGGTCTGAGTTATAGGGGGAGGTTGGGAAGGCTAGAACTTTATTCCTTGAAACATAAGAGTTTGTGGGGTAAACTTATAATATGTATAAAATCACAATGAGATCTAGATCAGCTGAATGCACTTAGTCTTTTTCCCAGGGAAGAGCAATATAAGGGGAACCCTGGGTATTCTCTTCCAACCTGGTGTAATAAGACTATGAAATGGTTCCCTAGATCAATAAAACTGGCTCTTAACCTCACAATCTACCTCGTTACGATCTAGCATTTTACTTTTTATCTATAATGCACTTTCTCTGTAGCTATTGCATTTTGTTGTTCATTGTTATTGTTTTACCTTGTTCTACATCAATACACTGTAATAATTGATCTTGATGAAGAGAATGTAAGATTACTGTGACAATAATAAACCAATATCAATAGAATACCAATAAATACAAGAGGCTATGGGTTTAAGGATAGAGGTGAAAGATTTTAAAGGGACCTGAGGGACAATGCAGAGCGCAGAACATATATTGAATGAGTGGTTGAGGCAAGTACAGTAACAATATTTAGGGCATCATAATTGCAGTCTGGAGCTTGGAGGTCAATCGGGAAGTGTTAGTAAGGAGTTTATACATTCTCCTCATGAACCTTGTTGGTTTCCTCAGGGTGCTCTGGTTTCCTCCCACATTACAAAGACATCATGATTATAGGTTAACTGAATCAGAATCAGGTTTATTATCACCAGCATGTGACGTGAAATTTGTTAACTTAGCAGCAGCAGTTCAATGCAACACATAGAATAGAAGAGAGAAAAAAATAAACAAGTAAATCAATTACAGTACTGTATACATTTATTGAATAGATTTTAAAGGGTGCAAAAACAGAAATACTGTATATTTAAAAAAAAGTGAGGTAGTGTCCAACGATTCAATGCCCATTTAGGAATTGGATGGCAGAGAGGAAGAATCTGTTCCTGAATCACTGAGTTTGTGCCTTTGGGCATGCCCTGGGTGCTGGAGGTCCTTAATATCGGATGTTGCCTTTCTGAGACACTGCTCCCTGAAGATGTCCTGGGTACTTGGTTGGCTAATACCAAAGATGGAGCTGACTAAATTTACAACCCTCTGCAGGTTCTTTCGGTCCTGTGCAGTAGCCCCCCCCCCCCCCCCAAATACCAGACAGTGATGCAGCCTGTCAGAATGCTCTTCACGGTACAACTATAGAGGTTTTTGAGTGTATTTGTTGACATGCCAAATCTCTTCAAACTCCTAAGTATAGCTGCTGTCTTGCCTTCTTTATAACTACACCGGTATGTTGGGACCAGGTTAGATCCTCAGAGATCTTGACACCCAGGATCTTGAAGCTGCTCACTCTCTCCACTTCTGATCCCTCTGAGGATTGGTATGTGTTCCTTCGTGTTACATACCCCGTGGGTATCTTGTGACTGTCTTATGACCATGATATAATTGAGTATCTAGTGGGCGTGAAGTAATAGTCTTGTGATGGTGGGGTGATATATTTTCCTGCCAGTATGAGGTCATATGATGGCCTGATTTCAACAGGTATAAAATGGGGAAAGCCTGCTGTGACGCAGGAGTTTTTGTTGGGATGTCATTTAAGTTGTCCGTTACTCTGTTATGCTGCATATTTGGTTTCATGATGCAGTTTTGTTTTAAAGTGGAGTTTTAGTTCTTACTGTAAGGTACCTTGTCATTGTGCCGGCAGTTTTGAAAATCACTGCCAGTTATGTTTGATGTACCTTCGATTTAATTTTAAAGTCTAAGTATTGGAGAGTGATGATTTACTGAAGTATGGAAATTCAAAGGATCGAGCAAAGTTGGTGTTGTCGGTGGTAAAACAGGATCGACCTTATTGGATCTTCGTTCCGGAATTGGTAACCTGCATCTGAGATAACCCCTGTCTAGTAAGGGCAGAAAGGGTTGGGTGTAGTGTTATTCACCAAGGAAATGGTCAGCTCCTTCAAGCTGTTTTTATTTCCTTCATTGGGAGTCTTTCGGGCAAGGCATATTTCGGATGGGATCAGCAGTAACGTCACATCGTCGAGGAATTCGTTACTGCAGGAAAGTCTCTCCTAATTGACTCTTTAAATCATTTGGACTTTCACATTTATCACTTTAAGAACTGTTTAGGTTGCTGTATAGCAGTTAACTTCAGGTTAAGTTAGTCGTTTGTTTACTTTTCATTTTTATTGATCAGAGTTTAAATAAATGTTTATTTGTTAAAAAACCTGTCTCAATTTTATATTAATTGTTGCTGTATTGTAACACTTCGATTTACCCTTCCTGGTCCACAATCAGCTCTTTCATCTTATCGACATTGAGTTCCAGGTTGTTTCTGCGGCACCATTCCACTAGTTGGCATATCACTAGTATGCGCTCTCATCACCACCTGAGATTCTACAAACAATGATTATATCATTAGCAAATTTATATATGGTATTTGAGCTATGCCTAGCCACACAGTCATGTGTATACAGACAGTAGAGCAGTGGGCTAAGCACACACCCCTGAGGTGCGCCAGTGTTGATTGTCAGTGAAGAGCGTTGGTCGTTGTAAATTGTTCTGTGATTAGGCTAGTGTTTAATAGTTGGGTTGCATTGTGGTGTGGTTTATTGAGCTGGTAGGGCCTGTTCCGCACTGTCTCTCTAAATAAAAACAAATAAATAAATACATTTAGATATGTAGATGGAGGGAAGGTGTTTAGAGAGATAAGGGCCAAATGTGGGCAAATGAGAATTAGCTTGATGGATACCATGGTTAGTGTGGATGAGTCAGGCAAAATACTGCTTCCATGCAGTGTTACTCTTTGAATCTATTAATCTGTGACACTAATTGAGTAGGGTATCTTGGTAGGCTATTTAAGTGAATATTTAATAGCCAACCTCCATGAACTTCCATAAAACATAGACAAACGAAGATAGACATAGACAAAACAAATATGTCAGGTTTCCTTTCCACAAGGAATCTGTGGACTCTTACAATAATATGGAAACTCCGATGAATACCAATTCTGATGCTAGATTAAGATCTCAAACCAAGGACGATCAGATATTCAGATGGTGCAGTGAAAACTGTGTTGCAGGAAAGGGAGAATTCTTCACCACAGAGAACGTTAAACCCTGTCGGCAATACGGGGCAGTAAGTGGAAAGAGTCTTTTTTGGAGATCACTACTTGGGTCAGAGAACAGGGTTACAATGGTGTAAATCCTTCATCAAGCTGTCTTCACACACTTTTCTTTTAACAGCATACAACTGCCTCCTCTTACAGACTGGTTACAGTTGCATCTCACATTTTCCCTATGTCTAACACCCTACACAGCAGGAATCAATTATTTGACAATGGAAAACACATTCACATAAGGTGGTACCTGCATCCAAACTTCTTTCTTGCAGGGGAAGAACATGTACAAAATTAAGGGGAGGCCAAGCCCTCCTCAGCAGCAACCTCCCTATAGAACAAAGCAGGCATCAGCAACACTGAAGAAAACAATGCACAAGGCCTCTCTGTGCCTCATCCTTACACCATACATACGTAATATGATAAAAGTCAGCTTTTCAAATCTTTGTTCTATTTCTTTGACTCAAACACTCATTTCCAGTGTCGAAACTGTGGAGACACTGCTTCAGTTTGAAGAAGTGAAAACTAGGGGAACTCAACTAGACCCCCAGCAAATGCCATCTGAGAGAAGAACAGTATGTACAATCTCCTCCAGAGGTAGGAGAAGATTACAAATCTTTGTCATAGAGAGTCATAGAGCATAGAAACAGGCCCTAGTTCATGTCAAACTATTATTCTGCCTAGTCGTATCAATCTACACCTGGACAGTAGCCCTCCAAAGCCCTCCCGTCAATGTACTTATTCAAACTATCTTGAATTTTGAAATTAAACCTGGATCCCCACATAAAAACCTATGGCATTACAGGAAAGATACTGGCATGGATAGAGGAATGGCTGACAGCCAGGAGAAGTGAGTGGAAATAAAGGGAATCCCTCCTGGTTGGCTGCCAGTGACCAGTGGTGTTCCTCAGGGGTCAGTATTGGGACCGTTACTTCTCACATTGTTTGTCAATGATTTGCATAACGGAATTGATGGCTTTGTGGTCGAGTTTGTGGATAATATGAAGATAGATGGAGGGGCAGGTAGTGCTGAAGAAGCAATGCAGTTGCAGCAGGAAGGAGGGAGATGGAATACGGTGTTGTGAAATGCATAAGAATACATTTTGGTAAACGGAACAACAGTGCGGAGTATTATCTAAATAGGGAGAAGGTTCAAGCGTCAGAGGTGCGGAGGGACTTAGGAGACCTTGTGCAAGACTCCCAGAAGGTTAATTTACAGGTTGAGTCTGTCATAAAGAAGGCAAATGCAATGTTGACATTTATTTCAAGGGGAATAGAATATAAAAGCAAGGAGATAATGCTGAAACTTTATAAGGCACCTGTCAGGCCCACTTGGAGTAATGTCAACAGTTTTGGGCCCCATATCTCAGCAAGGATGTGTTGTCATTGGAGTGAGTCCAGAGGAGGTTCACAAGGCTGATTCTGAGAATAAAGGGGTTAACATATGAGGAGTGTTTAGCAGCTTAACACAAAGTACACTGCAGATGCTGTGGTCAATTCAACATGACTTAGTTTCCGTAGTGTAGTGGTTATCACATTTGCCTAACATGTGAAAGGTCCTCGGTTCAAAACCGGGTGGAAACATTTCTATTTGTTTCCATGGATGCTGCCCGACCTGCTGAGTTTAGCAGCTTTGGGCCTGTACTCACTGGAACTTAGAAGTATGTGGGGGTATCTCATTAAAACATACCAAATGTTGAAAGAACAAGATAGGGTGAATGTGGAGAGGATGTTTCTGGTGGGGGGAGGGGGTATCCAGAACTAGAGGGCACAGTCTCAAAATTGAGGGATGACCTTTTAGAACAGAAATAAGGAGGATTTCTTTTTAGCCAGAGAGTAGTGAATCTGTGGAATACTCTGCCACAGACTGCAGTGGAGGCCAAGTCTGTGGGTATATTTAAGGCGGAAGTTGATCATTTCCTGATCAGTTAGGGCATCAAATGATATGGTGAGAAGACCAGTGTATGGAGTTGAGTGGGATCTGGGATCAAACATAATGGAATGGCAGAGCAGGTTCAATGGGCAGAGAGGCCTAGTTCTGCTTCCTTCTCTTATGGTTTTAATGGATCCACAGGCAACTCATACCACATTCTCACCATTCTCAAACGTTCCCCTCAAACATTTCAACTTTCACCCTTAGGCTGTGACTTCTAGTATCCAAGGGAACTCGCATAGTGTTTTATTTGTACAGTTGTATTAATTCCCTCTGCTCTATTCTGCCTTCCATTTTGCTTCCTTGTCTTTCAGCCCAATTGCATCTCTCCATGACTGTCTAACTGCAATGGAACCATTTAGAAAGCATCAAAAAAAAAAATTAATTGCCAGCAGAATCTTCTCTGGACAGAAAACTAATCTACCCTTCAGAGACTGATTAGTACCCTCAATTGAAAAAGCAGCTTTGAAACTGACTCTAATACTTGAATCATCTAAGCAAGCTCAATTGAGGGTCCATGCTGCCAGCTGGCACAGTGAGTTGCTGGGTGATTTATCAAGTTATGAGGCATGCATTAAGGAACTCAGAATTTAATCACTGGTGTGGACTCAGTAGGATAAAGGCCTGGCTCCAAGCTGGATTGCTCTATGACTCTATGACCTCCATGTCATTAAAGAATCATAATTCAAGCATGCAACCCTCGTTTAAGAACTTAACCAGTTCAGGCACGTTTTCTGAATTTCTTCTGAGCGTTCAAACCAACACAGTAGACGATGCTATCCACTCCTCCACCAACCTGGCTGAGTACATTGTTACCACATCTGCCCTTGAGAAACATCGCAGTGTTCTTAAATATTGTGTTAAAAGAGTTTTGTTTCAAGAGCCACTGTGCCATAGATAGCATTCAGTAGAACTTCCTTTTAAACATCATTTTCAGCTCCTTTTGCTTGGTAAACGAAACAACAATCAGCTTGGCTTTCTATTGGGCTCCAATATTAAGGCTTCAGATAAGAGGATCCTGTTTTAAGAAGATGGCTCCCTATTTTATGAGCTACAACATTTTAAATTGGAGTTTGCTTAACATTCTGTTTTCTGGCCCTATTTGTCACATTCTAATGCTAAACCTCCATTTCAACGGTGCCAAAAGGCCTGTAATGGCTCTTTCAGGCAAAAAGCTTATCTTTTCCTGGCACATTGAATGAATAAATGAATGAAATTAATTTATTTCAGTCAGTACAAACATAGCATAAAGCATCATTTACAACAATGATTTCATAGGACAAAATTACGATGAAAAACATAGATATTCTTTAAAACAGACCGAAAGGGTGTAGGCTGAAGCTACAGCTTATTACACCTACCCCTCTTACTTATACAACAACATATTTGGTGTCAATCATCACATCAAAAACAAAAAAAATTATGATCTTTTAACACAAAATCCAATTCCAAATATCATTTATTTACATTAGTTCCATTCATTTTAAATCATGTATTTGATCATTAAATAAATTTTAAATTATTTTTTAAACTTGTTAAGTGTAGTGCATGTTTTTAAACTCTTACTACAACTGTTGCACAGATTTGCCCCTCTGACTGAAATACAATGATTTTTTACATTTGTTTTTATCCTTTGTTTTTGAAATATACATGTTCCTCTCAGATCATGTTGGCTTTCTCTCATTTTAAACAAGCTTTGGATACTTAGTGGTAGCTGCCCATTTTTACTTTGAACATAATTTGTATTATGTTAAAATCTACAAAATCTCTGAATTTCAAAGTGTTTAGTTGAATAAATAGTGGATTGATTGGCTCGTAATAATTGTCTTATTTACAATGTGTATAACTTCCTTTTTGGAGTAGATAAACTAAATTTGTATTTGTTTTGCATGTATTTCCCAAAGCCTCTACGTAGTAAGTCATGTAAGGGACTATAATTCAACGGTATAATGTATACAAAGTTTCCTGATTTAAGAAATCTTGTGTATGTACAGCATTGCAATACTGTACAAAGTGCAATAAACAATAACCGAAGTTCTAGTGCACTTTGGACTTAGGCATATTTTATAATTATTTGGTGACCCTTCGTCCAGTCCAAAAAATATAGCGGAGTATAAAATAAATATTAATAGTCCTTTTATAAATAAACCTAAATGCAGTGTTGTACAAAGATGTACATGATATATCCAATGGAAGAAAATTCATTTGTAATCAGTCATTCAAGATGAATTAAGTCACTTTAATATAATGACTTAAACAGTTAAATAATTCTTTATTGTGTAATAAATATTGCATAATGGCTGCTGATTTAGCCATTGTGAGGAAGGTCAATTACTCTGTAGAAGTGCACACATTATTTTCACAGGGCATAGTCCCAACCTCTTTTGCAAAAAATTTATACAACTCATAAATAATGTTGTTGTCAGACGGCTTGACCTTTGCTATAAAATTGGAAGTCCAACATGTCAAAGTGGTCAGTCTGGCATTGTTTAGTTATAAGTGGTGAGGAGACAGAGATGCTGAAAGACTGACAGAACTAAGTTACTTTAACACTTCCATTAAAGCACCATTATTAGAGTAATCTATATTAACATCATGAATTTTCTCCCCATTTAACAAAACAGTCTGCACCTTTATTCCTTTTACCAAAGTGCATGACTATATATTTCCCTACACTATATTCCATCTGCCACTTCTTTACATACCTTCCCAGTCGGAGTCCTTCTGCAGGCACCCTGCTTCCTCAACACTACCTGCCCCTCCACCGATTTTCATATCATCCACAAACTTAGTCAAAAATCCATTAATCCCTTTACATAACATGAAAAGAAGTGTTCCTAATACTGACCCCTGTGGAACACCACTGGTCTCTGGCTGTCAACAAAAAAAGTCCCCTTTATTCCCACTCTTTGCCTCCTGCCGGTCAGTCTTCTATCCACACTAGTATCTTTCCTGTAATACCGTGGGCACTTAGCTTGCTTAGCAGCCTCATGTATGATACCTTGTCAGAGGCCTTCTGAAAAACCAGCTGACTTTCCGTTGTCTATTTTTCTTAAACTTTCACCCAACCTAAAAAAATTATTATCGATTTCAGGAAATCAAAAAGGTATGAATAAGTTCCACAGCTCAGAAGTGGTGAAGCAGTGGACAGGGTCTCTATTTTTAAATTCACAAACACAAGAAAGTCTGCAGTTTCTGGAAATCCAAAGCAACACGCATAAAACGCTGGAGGAACTCAGCAGGCCAAGCAACATCAATGGAACAGAGTAGACAGTTGACATTTTGGACAAACATCCTTCATCAGGACTGGACAGAAAGAGAAGTCAGAATAAGAAGACGAGGAGAGGGGAGGAAGAAGTACAAGGTGGCAGGTGATGTTGGGAGAGGTGGAGGGGTGAAGTTGATTGGTGAAAGAGACAAAGGGCTGCAGAAGAGAGAATCTGATTGGAGAAGTCCATGGAAGAAAGGGAAGGGGGAGGGGGATAAAAGGGAGGTTATGGGCAGATAAATAGATAAGTTGAGAGAGGGAAACAAGAATGGGATTGGTAAAAGGCAATGGGACAATTACTGGAATTTCAAGATGAGTTCACCTATCATCTGCCAGCTTGTACTTCTTCCTCTCCTTTCCCCACCTTCCACTATGCTGTTTAGCACTGAATAGAGCAGCACTGTGTTGTCCTCAGCAATGACAATAATGCTCTAATTATCTAACTAACTATGTTGTTGATTAAACAGAAACGTCGGCTATTTACTTCTTTTCCATTGACGCTGCCTGGCTAGCCAAGTTCCTCCAGCACTTTGTGTGTGTTGCTCCCCATTTTAAATTCTTGGTGGTGAACATCACAGAGGAGTTTTCTTGGAGCACCAACATCTCCTTGATAGCAGAGAAGGCTCACCAACACCTATACTATCCTGTGAGTTTTAAAGAGAGCAAATCTGTCCCAAAGGCTGCTGGTAAACCTTTACTGATGTGTAATTGTGAGCATACTGGCTGACAATATGGTATGCAAGCTACAACAAGATCGGCCAAAAAGCACTTTAGCAAGTGATCATGACTGCACAGAACATCACTGGGACACAGCTACCAGATATAGAAACCATTCTACAACTCACAATGTCCATGGCAGTCTCTCAAAGTGGATTCATCCCACCTCAGTAATCACCTGTTCAATCTCCTACCATCTGGCAGGAGATGCAGAAACAACTCTGCATGGACATCCAGACAGAAAACCAACTTCATTGCCAGGGCTGTTGCGAAACCGACCAACGCCCCATTTTAGAGTTGTTTGTTTTTAACTCTGTTGTAATTTAGATGTCACTCTAAATAACCCAGATGTTATTTTAAATTTAGTCATTGTGTTTTTAGTAATTGAATTACCAGAGTGCTGTTTTGCACTGACTGTAGCACCACTGCAATCTAGTTGTCCTCAGCAATTATAGTAAAGGTCTAACTATCCAACCAACTACTCTGTTGATTAAGCATTCTTAGTTTAAATAATTTATTATGGGTTATGCGTAAAATGACGTGAATGACATACTGTCAGTCATCACACCACCATGTCATATGGTCATGGCTCACTAAAGTAAATTCAAAACTAAGGCACATTATTCCCAGCTCCCTTGTTTTTCTTTCAGTTGTTTATATGTATTGGAGGTACAAAACATAATAGTTGTCATGAGGCATTTGTAAAGCAAACCCTACCTGTTCAAGCACTGTGAGATGTTTGAGTTGAAAAACAGCTGCACAGCACAGTGTCTCTTTGGAAGGGAGAGAGGGAAGATGGTTGAGTTTTTAAAAAGGCAGGAAAAGGACAAATTCAGTTGTTCATAAGTGTCGAGTACTGGCAATAATAATCATAAATAAAAAAGAAGAGCAGAGATGGCTGGCTACAATGGAAAGATTGAATAACAGTTAGCTATTTTATGCTCACTGAGCAAATTGAACAGTATTTTCAAGCAAATGGAATAGCAAATGAAAGACAAGTTCCAGTTTTGCTGAGTGAATTGAATATAAAGACATACAGTTTGCTTAGAAGTTTAACAGGTCCACAAAACCAGCTGAAATTATCTTTGCTGATATGAAAGTAATGCAGGAACCCTTAGAGCCAAAACCATTGTTGATTGCAGAACAGTTTTGGTTTCATAAGTAGAATCAAAAGAAAGGGGAGTCCATTTGAGCATATGTGGCTGAACTGATTGTTAGTATGGTCAGTTCAGTGATGGTCTTAATGAGGCACTGAGAGTTCACTTGGTTTGTGGAATCTTACAAGAAAGCATTCAAAATTGGCTCCTGGCTGAAGCACAACTTATATTTATAAGAGCAGCTGAGATTACTGTATCAATGGAAACAACAGTCAGAGATGCAATTGAATTGCATTCATGAATGAAAGTGAACGTGAACAAATTTGCAATGTCTAGACAGAAACAGGCCTGGCCAAACAAGTTGTGTTACTTTGTGGCAGGGGCTCACAGTTACCAGACCTATGCAGATTTAAAGGTGAAACTTGCAAAAAAAAGCAACAATGTAGGACATATGCTAAGAGCATGTTGGGCAGACAAAAAAAAAGATTAAAAAGCCCAGCTGTAGTTTCAAAAGAGCACTAATCTGTACACTGCTGATAAAAAAAAATCTGATCATGATGACAGTGATACCGGACTGGGGAGCCTTGAAATTTACAATTTTGTAAACTAACAACAGACAGGCAATATGGCCTACACCAGAAATGAATGGCAAATTAATTAAAATGAAATTGGACACTGGTTCGACTGAGTTATTCCACAAAATGAGTTTGAGCAGCATTTCAAAGATAATGAACTAAAGCCTGCAGATATCCAACTAAGAACTTATACTAGAGAAAAGATAACTCAATCCTTTAACTGCTATATTTAACTGCCCCCTCTTGTTTTGACGCTGTCTTTGACTTCTCTTGTCAGCCATGGTTGCAACATCCTTCCTTTAGAATACTTCTTAATCTTCGGAATCTATTGTGCACCTTCTGAAGTTCTCCCAGTAAATCCAGTTATTGCTGTTCTACTGTTACTTCTGCTAGTGTCTCCTTAGGAAGTGAGTGAAAATGGAGAACAGAGGGGAAATACACTCAGACATATGGAAGAGAACATACAAACTTCACACAGACAGTAGCAGAGGACAGTAACTAATGTAGGTTGCTGGAGATGTGTTGCAGTATTAGTATGATCACAGTAGAATAAGAGAAATATGCATACATTAGCCTAGATTTTCTTTCCTGGATGGTATATACTGGAAATGTTGCTGGCTGGCGTACCATGTATAGCTTAATTCAAAGCTTATCCTGTTTATGTTTTAAACACATTACAGTGGGAAAACATCAAGCTTGCACCTGCAGGAAGACAGAGATCAAAGTTTCCTATCGTGTGCACTTTGATGTCAAGCATCTGTATCAATCTGGTCTGCTTTTTTAGTGGGAGAAGAAAAACATAACCAACTAATTTATCTGGGCTTGACAGGTCCCAACTCAAAAGGAAGAACCAAGAATAAAACCAGGTAATTTAGACATGTAAGTTATTAAATGCATGGCCGGTTCAGTGAAGTGTGTTTAAATGTGAAATTATTCTCTTTAGTAGGGAAATCAGAAAGGCAGAATATTACTTATGTAACACTCTGTAAGGTTTCACTGCTAATGTAATGGCCTCTCTGTAATGTTTCACTACTAACATTATGTTTTCTCTGTAGCAGTAATGTTTGGGTTATGACTAGAGATACTGGGGCTTTGCAATGTGGGTCTATCCAATGAGAGGAATGTTGTTCTTTCCTGTGAGTCTGGAAGAGGGATTTTCGTGGTCTTTTGTTGGCGAGAGTGGAAGAAGGAAGGCGTGTGTGGAGAGTGTTGATAGACCACCGAACAGAGTGGACTGGGAGCGAGGATCTGAAGGTTGGTGACACTCGGAGGATGTCGATGGTTGATGAATGGCTGTATCAATGATCTCCAACATGCATTTCTGACTTTTTCTTTAATATGGGCCCCTTTTCTTTTTATTTTCTTTACTAGCCCTATATTTAGATTAAGATATATAAAGTACAATTATATCATTGCTTATGGTGAACTGTCTGATATTTTGTGGTGCGGATTTGTAACTAGGCAATTCATTACGCAACATCCACACAAATGAGATTTCTCAGGTTGGCGGGGCCAGAAGTTCTCTTCCCCTAGACGGACATATGCTGGCCGAGCCTGAGGGTTACACTTAAATACTGATGATTGTGAAATATTGCAGAACAAAGAGTTCTGTGTGTCCTGATACACAAACATTGTGGGGAAACTTGCAACTAAAGCAACCAGTTAAGAAGGCAAATGGTATGCATGCTGGTCTTTACTGCAAGAAGTTTTGAGTACAGAAACAAGGATATCTTCCTACAATTCTATGGATCAATTCATCTTTCATCTAGAATTTTGGTCTCCTTTTGGATTTGCTTTCAATAAGAGGGAGTGCAATGGATTCCCGGGATGGCAAGACTGATGTATGCAGAGAGCTTGGTTCAGTAAGGATACTAAAAATGAGGTGGATCTTGATGAAGCGTAAAAATTTCTGGCAGGGTTCAATAGACAATATGTCAGAGAATATGCAACACACATTAAATGGTGAAGGAAGTCAGTAGGCCAGAAAGGATTTAAGGAGGGAAATGAACATTCTCGTACATAAACTTATATGAAGAAGAATGTTACCTGCAATTGGGGTGAGTGAACTGAAGTGGAATTTCATAGAAAACAAACATATTTGAGAAAGTACTATTAAATTTCTAGGCACAAAATATTAAGGTGTGTTGAGAGAGAACAGGGATCTGGCATTTAGACATGAGATGAGCCATGATTTTATTGACTTGCAAATATTGAAAGGCAGAAAGGTATTCAAAAGTAGGGAATAGCCCAGACCTATTTTTCCGTGCAATGGTACTGATTTCATTGTTCATCAAGTTTTAAACTCAAAAGGACGATTTTGAACCAAATCTAATGTATATCACAACTATGATCTCTGCTGCTGGGTCTATGCATCCGTGTAGGTGGCCTGTCCAACAGGTTCAGCAAGCATGCTTGTGAGTACGTACGTTTCAGCTAATTATTCCCTTATTGTGGTATTTAACCCCCTTCTTTTTGTTCTAGTCTTGTAAGACTTAACCAAAAGCACATCAAGGTTTATGTTCCCTGATAACACTTGTCCTTGTCCAGGAAAGAGGACTAGCATTTTGACAGATGTTGTAAAGGAGTGGTACTCATTTTGTATTTAGTTATTGCTTCCAGACACATTGTTGGCAATTAACTTTCAATTTGAGAGTTTTAGTTAATGGCCCTGTTGGCCTAGCATTTATGGTTTCTCTTTTCCTTTAAATTTGGTAATAATTCTCATTAAAGTCAGTGAACTGTTGACCTGCTTCAGTCTCTCTCTCTCTCTCTCTCTCTCTCTCTCTCTCTCTCTCTCTCTCTCTCTCTCTCTCTCTCTCTCTCTCTCTCTCTCTCTCTCTCTCTCTCTCTCTCTCTCTCCCCACACCAGCCATATCAAAGATTTTGACAGCAAGTCTTGACCATGAAAATGGACCTAGCAGAGAGAGAGAGAACAGTTGTCCTTGGCCCTGAGATTCATCAGTCAGGTAGGGTGGAAAATATAGGTGATTGAATCTGTGTTGGGAGAAGTGACTGAAGCAATGTGACAGATAATCTCAATTCGACAGGCCCTGTCTCAGCTGGAAGAACAGGTGTCACCCCTGGCAGCAACAGTTCAGCAGCTCACCACAGATAAATGGAATCAGGTGCCAGTGATCTCTGCTCTCACAGCCACAGTCCATGAGCTTACAGCTGACAGCCAGCTTTAGCTTACAGCCATTTGCGGTTTTGCAAATGCAATTCAGCAGCCTTTGGCCACCTCAGTCCCACTCCCAGCCTCTTGCAAATCTGCCTTTTCTACTGCCGCAACTACCTCAGCCATTAATGCCCTGACTCCTGCAATGAGACCAGAACCAGCTGACATGTCCATGCCAGAACCAAGTATTCATCCACAGCGCAGATACCCTGGTGACCCCAATGACTGAAGGAATTTCATAACTCAGTGTGAGCTGACTTTCCAAGCCCATCCTGGTCAGTTTGGTGATGGTGTGCATAAGCTAACGTACATGGTAAATCTCCTGGATAGACCTCCACTCAGCCTGTACAATGCTGTACGGCAGCGAGGTTCCCCCATAGACCGGTTGTTTAGACATTTTGTTGCTGAGTTAAAGGGAGCTTTTGACCTTCCAGTACAGGCTCATGAGGCTGCCAACCAGCACTTGGACCTGTACCAAGGAGGATGGATGGTGAGGAACCATGCAGTTAAATTCCGCATGCTTGCAGTGGAGATGGGATGGAATGAGGGATCCGTCATCATATTTTTCTAGCACAAGTTAAATGCAGGCGTCTGGCACAAGATTGCTACCCATGATGAACAGGACAGTCTGGATAACCTGATTAGTCTGGCTATTAGAATTGACAACCGGGTAAAAGGTGGTGCAGGGAAAGAATGTCTCAAGCTTTCTACTCTTTGGATCACCATCTGTCTTCACCCTCTCCCTTATCACCTAATACCCAGTCCAAGGAGGAGTCTATGAAAGTGAGGCACATGCACTTATCTCAGGAGGAACGGGATTGGCACAGGAGGACAAGTTCCTGCCTCTGTTGTAGTGATCCAAGATATTTCTGGGCATTGTGTCACAAGCATCCAGTAAAAGAGGAAACCTGTCAGCAGAGAAGGGAGTCCTGAGGGGTTGGTTCTTCCTGCAATTGGCTTCCCCTCATTGTGTGATGCTCCCAGCTTCCATGTTGTTGAGGGGGGGGATTGTGGTCTCCGATCCATGAACCAGCATTTACTGAACTTGGGGCAGCTGGGAATCAGATGGACATTTATTTGCTAAAATACGGGGAGATCCGACTCAGAAATTGAGAGAAAAGATTGATATCAAGGCTCTGGATGGTCTGGGCACTGGTCAGGTCCAACCCCTCCAACTTGTGCTGGAAAGCAAACATAGAGAGCAACTCTCCTTCCATCTGGCTGATTTGCCTGAACTGTTACTGGTGCTTGGTCTCTTCTGAATATCCTGATGTAACCCATGGATTAATTGGTCCCTTAAAGCACTCCAAGAGTGGGGACTGGCATGTCTGTATATCTGTCTGGGTCCAGTTCAAGATTTGGTTGGCGAATCTCCTCCTGTGTCAACTACTGATGAGGACCTGTCTGGCATTTTGGCTAAATATGCTAATCTTCTTGAGGTCTTCAGTAAAAAGAAGGCTACCTCTTTGTTTCCACATTGGCCAAACGACTGCCATTGTTCTCTTTCTTAGTACTAGTCCTCCTCGGGTCTGTCTCTGTCATCCAGAAATGATGGCCAGAGGATTACATCAAAGGGGCATTGGCCTTGGTATTTATCTGTCTGTCAACCTTGCCAGCAGGAGTGGGCTTCTTTTTAGTGTGCTAGAAGGATGGCAAGCTCCATCCCTGTATTGATTATCGGCCCTTGAACGACATCACTGTGAAGAACCACTACCCTTTTCCCATGCTTGAATTTGCAGTCAAACATCTCCGGGGGCAATCAAGTTTTATAAGGAAGAGCTGGGCAATGCTTATAATCTTGTTTGTATCAGAGAAGCAGATGAGTGGAAGACAGCTTTCAACAGCTCCACTGGCCATTATGAATAACCTGTGATCCCCTTTGGTCTTGCCCAATGCCCCAACTCTCTTTCAGGCCCGAGTCAACGATGTACTTAGGGATATGTTGAACTTGTTTGTTTTTTGTATTTCAACAACATTCTGATCTATTCCCGCTCTCACCAGGAACATGTCCAGCATATTCAGAGGGTCCTCAGATGTCTCCTTGAGAACAACCTGTACGCCAAGCCAGAGAAGTGTGAGTTCCATAAAGACCAAGTGTCATTTTGGGGCTATATACTTACCCCTTCCAGTGGTCACAATTAAAGTTCAGTTAGTCAAGGAGTGGCCCAAACCATCTGCAGTCAAACAGGTGCAGTGCTTCATGAGGTTTTATCGCTGATTCATCCAAAATTTCAGCCCCCATAAATGCACTCATCAGGAAGACCTCTGCAGGATTCTATTGGCCACATAAAGCAGACAAAGAATACTCGGAACTAAAGCAACATTTCACCACTGTCCCAGTGCTGTAACCCCCAGAGCCACCCTGGCCATTCAATGCCAAGATGGTTGCATCAGATGTCGTCATGGGAGCTGTACTCTCTCAGCACTCTTCTGTGAATAGCCAGCTGCATCTGTGTACCTTTCTTTCCTGGAAGAATGGCAAAACCTGCTGGAGGGGGGCAAAATATCCGTTTTTCGTTTACACAGATCATAAGAACCTCTCCTGCATTTGAGACACTAAGAGACTCAACTCCCATCGAGCCTGTAGGGCTCTCTTCTTCAACCGGTTTGACTTCAACCTCACCTATTGCCCTGGCAGTAGGAGTACCATGGCCAATGTTCTATCCTGGCTGCTCAACTGGTTTGAGGACAATGTCAATCCAGAGCCCATTCTTTTTTGTTTGTGCATTTCTGCTCCAGCAACTTGGGGAATAGACACAGAGATGAGGGCTGCCCAACAGTCGCTTCCAGGCCCAGGTGGGGGACCTCCCAATTGGCTGTTTGTCCCTTCTACAGTGCACAGCAAAGTGGGGTCACTCCTCCCATCTGGTTGGCCCTCCGGGAATTTACTGGACCTGGGAGTTTATCAAGAGATGATCTTGATGGCCATCTATGCCCCAGGGTGTCCACGGCTTCATTGCTGCCTGTCCCACTTATGCTCAGCGCAAGATGTCATCCCAGCGCCCTGCAGTTCTGTATGTCCATTTCCAGGGCCTCTCCACCCCTGGTCCCACCTCTCAATGGATTTCATCACTGTTCTACCCCGGTCTAATGGAAACCCTACAATTCTGATCATTGTGGATCAATTCTCCAAGTCTTCCTCCTTCATTGCTCTCCCTAAACTCCTGTCAGCTTGTGAGACTACCTCCCTCATATTTCAGCCTATGTCCCTCAGGTCTGTGTTCTGATTGAAGACCACAGTTCACATCCCATTTTTGGAAGGCATTCTGTTCTCTTGTGGGAGCCATGGCTAGTCTCTTGTCTGATTTCCACCCTCACGCAAATGGCCTGACTAAGAGAGTGAATCAAGAGCTGGAAAGAACGCTGCACTGCCTTGCCTCTTCCAACCCCATGTCCTGGAGTTTCCAAATGGTTTGGGCAAACATCACCCACAATAACCTCCCATTGTCCTCTAGTAGCATGTCCCCCTTTGAATACCAGAAGGGATTCCGGCCACTGCTCTGCCCCAAGCAGGAGATTGATGTTGGAGTTCCTGCGGCTGACCAGCTGATCCAATGCTACAAGTGCACATGGAGATGATCCAGGACTTTGCTGCTGCGCACAACAAACCCAGCAGGTCGATCGGATCTGCCGACAGGTGAGGCCTCTCAAGCCAGGAGAGAAAGTCTCGCTGGCATTGAGGCATCTTCCCCTGAACGTCAAGTGCTGCAAGGTGGCCCCATGTCACGTGGGACCATTCGTAGTGGAAAAGGTGATCAACGTGGTCTTGTAATAGATTGCACCTACCATCACCAATAAAGATTCACCCAGTATTCTGTTTTCCAGTTCAAGCTAGTTACTACCTCCCTCCTGTATCCAGTCACACCACCTCCCCCCCCCTCCCCACTTGGTGGATGGTTCCCCGCTCTACATTGTGCGGCACCTCCTGGCATCTTGCCAGGTATGGGGCAAGGTCCAGAACCTCGTGGATTGGGAGGGATATGGTCCTGAGGCCAATGACCTCCTGGACAAATCTCACATGTGGTACTTCCAGTGGGCACAGGTCTGTGGCACCTCAGGAGCTGTGCCTATGAAAGGGGAACCTGTCACAACCATGGACGCTGCTGTGGGGTCTACGTACCGGGCAGTCAGGCTGCACAACAAGTTTGCAAGCTCACTCCTGAGTGTGCATGTTCCAGCTAATTACTGCTTCATCATGATGGTGTTTGACTTCCTTCTTTTCGTTCTGTTCTTGTTGAGAGTTGACCAAAAGTACAGCAACATTTATGCTCCCTGCTTACCCTTGTCCTTGTCCAGAAAAGAGAGCTACCATTCTAACAGAATCTGTAAAGGAGCGAAATACATTTAGGATTTAGTTATTGTTTCCAGCCGCAGTGTTGGCATTTAATGTCCGATTTTGAGAGTTTTAGTTAATGGCCCTGTTGAACTAGTGTTTATTGGTTTTCTTTTCCTTTAAATTCTGAAACAGTTCTCATTGAAGTTAGTGAACTATTGACCTGCTCAGTGTCTCTCTCTCTCTGTGCACTTGGGCCATTTCCAAACACTTCGACAGATATAGATGTCTATGCACCCTCACTTTAGTGAAGTTATGCTGTATCCATCTACTATTCAAGGACTAGCTTACTTCCCTATCTAGCCTCTGCAGCAAGGTTAAGTTGCCTACACCCACTGCCTGAGTGCTGGGCCATCCGCTTCTTACCAACGCGGGGAAACTTCCAGCTAACAAAGTAATTTAACACAGCTATTTTAATGTTCAAATTCAGACAAGTAATTCTTAGCACATATTTAACTTCCCATAGACCCAGTACACAAACTACTCAGCCAAGAAAGCTCACCAATTCCTTTACTTGCTGAGGAGGTTGAAGGGAGCTGCACCTTTCGTCATTCTGCAAGTGCGCAGTTGTGAACATCCTGGCAAGCTACATCGCTGCTGAGTACCGAAACCGCACTGCAGTGGACAGGGAGGCTGTCTAATGGGTAGTCAAGACTGACCATCGCATCACTGGTACCAGCCTACTCACCATGAAGTACCTATATGCATTGAGGTTTCAGAAAAGGGCCAGTAACGTCTTGAGTGATCCCACCAACCTTCTTCAAGGACTTTGTCTTTCTTCCATCAGGGAGGAAAGACCTACATCAGGACCACCAGGCTCAAAAACAGTTACTTTCCTCAAGTAGTAAGGCTGATCAACACCTCCACCTACTAACCTTGCCTCTACTTTATTATTTCTATCAGTGAGACAAAGGAGATGGCAATGGACTTTAGGAAGACTAAGCCTGCACTGCTCCTTGTTACTATTGATGGTGAGGATGTGGATGTTGTGAAGACCTACATGTACCTGAGGGTGAACCTGGACGACTGACTTGAATGGAGCTCCAACACAGGGGCTCTGTGCAAGAAGGGCCAGAATCACCTCTCCTTCCTGAGGAGGCTGAGGTCCTTTAGAGTATGCAGGGCTCTCCTTTACATGTTCTACCAGTCTGTTGACACCAGTACAATCTTCTACACAGTGGTGTGCTGGGGCAATGGCATCAACACCGGTGAGGCTAACAGGCTCAATAAACTGATTAGAAAGGCTGGCTCTGTTATAGGAATCAAACCGGAGGCTGTGGTAGAACAAAGGACCCTGCGGAAAATCCTGATAATTCTAGGCAATGTTTCTCACCCTCTGCAAAACACCTTGGCTGAACAAAGGAGCACTTTTAGTAATAGTCTAGGGCAACTGCACTGCTCCAAAGCGTGCTCTATGAGGTCATTCTTACCTCAGCCATTAAGCTCTATAATGAGTCAAGAGTGATGATTCCTTCCTGTTAGACTGTTTGAGGTAACTTATTTTTTATTCTTACTTATTTTTCTTCTAATAGCTGTATATGTGTGCAGTTGTAATCCTGCTGTGATGCTGTAATTTGCTTTGGGATCAATAAAGTATCTATCTAACCATATGGACAGCCTAACAACACTTTATGGACACATGATCAATCTATGTATATAAGCTATCTTACGTGTTTATTTTTATTGAGTTTTATAAATGATTATTGTGGTTTTTATCTTTTCTGTTTTTTTTTTGCTGCCTCATTGGATCTGAGTAACAATTATTTTGTTTTCCTTTACAGTTGTTTGCTGGAAATGATATTAAACAATCTTGAATCTTGAACACTCACGGAGGAATTCTAATTTATAAAATATTGCAAGGTCACGTCTGATCCCTCAGTAATCTCTTCAGCTATCTCTTTCAGAACCTGAGGTGTAGTCCATCTGGTTCAGGTGACTTATTTACCTTCAGGCTTTTCAGCTTACTAAGCGCCTTTTCCGTTGTAGCAATGACTGTACTCACTACCCTAATGCTGTTTAATTTCTAGCATGCTGCTGGTGTTTTCCATAGTGAAGAATGACACAAAATATTTATTCAATATGTCCGTCATTTCTTTGTCTCCCATTACTACCTCTCCAGTGTCATTTCCTGATGGTCCAATATCCACTCTTGCCTCTCTTTTACTCTTTATATATCTGAAGATCAAATATTTGTTATCCTGTTCTATATTACTGGCTAGCTTACCTACATATTTAAACATTTCTATGTTGCTTTTTTAGTTGCCTTCTGTTGGTTTTTCAAACCTTCCTGCTCCTCTAGCTTCCCACTAATTTGCGTTACACTGTTTGCTTTCCCTTTTGCTCTTATGTTGTTTTTGACTTCTCTTGTCAGCCACAGTTGTCCCTTGCTCTTTGGGTTGAGCTGATTCTGTATCTTCTGAACTAGTCCCAGATACTCCTGCCCTTGAACCACACCATCCAGGTCATGCTTTCTTCTCACTGCTGCCATCAGGAAGAAGTTACAGGAGCCTCAGGACTCACATCACCAGGTTTGGGAACAGATATTACTCCTCAACCACTAGGGAATAACTTTACTCGTCCCATCATTGAAATGTTTGCACAACCTATGGGTTCACTTTCAAGGACTCTTCATCTCATGTTCAATTATTGCTTATTAATTTTTACCATTATTATTATTTCTTTCCTTTTGTATTTGCACAGTTTGTTGTCTTCTGTACATTGGCTGCATGCCCAAATTGCTGCAGTCATTCATTGATTTTATTATGGTTATTATTCTGTTATGGATTTATTGAGTACGCTCGCAAGAAGATGTATCTGGTGACATATGTGTACTTTGATAATAACTTTACTTTGAACTTTGTACTTTATAGCTGCTCAACCATCACCCTTGCTAGTCAATCCCTTCCAATCAATTTTGGCTAGCTTCTCTCTCATGAAGAGTTCCAGATGTTCCTCTTATTCTACATTCCTCTTGTAAGGGCTGCTGAATCAGACTCTTAGGGTTAGGAACTGGGAAACACCAGCTTAGACAGATTCCGTGGCCAGAAATCACACACACCCAGGCTCTGCTGCACAATCTCCACCCAGGATCAGACTTCCACATTATAATGGCTTATGGTTTGAACCCATAGATCTGTCCTGATGTGCTGCTTTTTCAACTGGAAGTATAAACGATTAATCAGGCTGACTTTCGGACAGGAAAACTAACAATAAAAGATGCTTTGTACAATGTTAAATTTCATAGTATGCATGAAAACTAGATTACCTTCCTTTCTGAAAATCCATTGGGTTTAATATTCAAAATTATAGATTTATACAAAGTGATTTATATAAAGAGATGTGTGAAATTTACTTCCGATGTTAGTGGTTGTATCAGAAGGAATGACAAATTTCAAACCAGATTAAGTTGGATTGATGAAGGAAAGAGTAGGAACTTTGGAAAATGTTGGATAAATATGATTAGGACTAGTTGCTCGTATCGCATAAATACCCTGACAAGGGCTGTTTCCACATTCTGAGTATTTTCATTGAGCAGAATAAATGCCTGATTATATTAATTCATCTGCATTGCAAAGGCTTTAAAGTGCAAACGAAAGGTACGTATCAGCAAAAAGATGCTTGAAGGGATTTCTGCTGGTCACTATTGTTTACTGTCAAGTAGGCTGAGTATAAGGTATATAATCATCTTAAGATATAAAATACTCAGTTCAATGTTCATATGCTAATATCCAAAAGCTGCCAAGTGGGCCATGTCACTCCAGCTTTCAGCAAATGTAGGCATCAGAGGATACAGGATGTTTATTTGTCTCTCAGCAGGTGATTGTATGCAGAATTCCTGAGAATAAATTGGCATGTGAAATAGACTTTGAATCAATGATTCTCAACCCCAAAAGATAGAATAAGGGAAAACAGTGTCAAATAGTGACTGATAACTTTTGACTTGCTCTTGAATTGTAAAAAAAAATGCTGTAAGAAATCTGAAATAAAAACAAAAAATGCCTGAAATATCCAGCAATTCAGTAACATCTGCAGTGAGAGAAGCAGAGTTAGTGTATCAGTTCAGTGACTTGTAATCAAACCAAATAAGTTTTGATGAAAGATCATCAACATGAAACACAAACTCTCTCCCCCTTTTCACATGACCTGCTGAGTATTTCTACAGTAGAATTGGTTTGATTTTGGTTTGCCTAACATATTGTCCAGTGGCCTGGACTGGAAGTCGGAGAAACTCAGCAAGACAGGCAGTATCTATTGAAGGAAATAAACAGTTGATGTTTCAGGCTAAGACTCTTCATCTTGTTTATTCCCCTCCATCGATGTTGCCTGATGTGTCGATTTCCTCCAGCATTTTCTGTGCGTTGCTCAAGATTTCCAGCATCTGAAGAATCACTTGTGCTGTACCTGAACAGGAAGAACTGGCAGAGGATGGGGAGCAGAATAATCTCTTAATTCTAATATCAATTGTTCTGTAGAACAATCGAACCAGTAAACCAGTTTCAATAAAACTGTTTTTATTATAAAGTCAGCAGAGGGCGCTGACTGGCTATATAACTCAAATATTAACCAGAAAGACTGGGATTACTGAAAAGTCATTAGGAACTGCCATTTTGTGAGATTTCTCTTTACCCTTTGAACAATTTAGGAGGCATCAGGTGCCTGGTTTACTCAGACTGAGAAGCAAAGGGCAATACATTGCCTTGGTAATCTCTGAATGCGGTTTGCCCATAATTGGTTTACAATCAACCTGATGGAACAATAAATTCATAAAGGTACACGGGAATTTTATTCAGGTAAAACCATTTCCTCAGCACTAATTCTGTAAACTAAAAACACAAAGACAATTTATCTGGAATAACTCTTTTATAAGCTATCAAGTAAAATTAACTTTAGAAAATCACATGTATGTGCACCATAAAATTCTATGACCATCTTGCAACCACCCCTTCCTAAAACTATCCCCATAAACCTTCCAGCCCCAAGCTATCCCATAGTCAGTCTCCTAAAATCAGATTATCATCTCCTCATTCCTAACCTCATCTATTTCCATAAGTATTTGATTCCCTTAAAGAACACTGATTTATGGTTCTTCATCCCATTAAACGCTTCCTGTGTTTTGGATGTTTGACGGGACATGGTCTGTAGTCAAAACCTTAAGAAAAGGCTGTATTGCCATCAAGTCTGCATTGTTCCCTCTTTAACATTAAAATCAGCTCCTTCTGCATGCTGCCATTTATTATATGCATGCATGCAGCCACCCTTTGCCTGCCTGGGCCCAATCAGACCAGAATTGAAAATTCTGCAAGTAATTCCATAGACAACTTTCACTTCTAATAAGAAGAACTCTCATTCCAGCTATGTGAGCAGGGTTTGGACTCAGTGTCCTGGAGTTTAATCAATCCATGATCCAATCTCTGGTTTGGATATATTGTGCAATATTCTGTCGTCTGGATAATATGTTTGGTATCTTATTTTTATATGTACACAAGTTAACATGTTTTCATTTTTTCACTACCCAGTTACACAGGGCAGGTAGTCACAAAATTTGATTCAAATGTTTTAAAATATTATAAATCCATATTAGATGCTCTTAGAATAAAGAAACCTGCAGGAAATCCAATGATTCTCAGTCCCAATTATTAGTTAATCTAATATTTTATTAGATTGACTATATATTTATTGTTGGCCACTAAATCAATTACCAGAACAAAATAAAATGATTTACTTTATTAAGCAGGAAATTCATGTTGGTTCAGTACCCAGAATACTTCCTGGTCAACTTCACCCATGTGTGAAAGCAACATCTTCAAGTGTGTACTTGTGCAGGGGAAATCCTGTCTCAATGATTTCATTCAGCTTTTTGAAGAGGCAATTAAGAAAGTTAATAGAGGCAAGGTGGTAGACATTGTCATTATGAATGTTGGTAAGGCACTCGCCAAGGGTCTTCATAGTAGGCTAATCCAAAATGTTAAGGCAAAAGCATTCAAAGCAAGCCGGCTGATTGAATCCAAAACTGGTTTGGTGGATGGGAAGCAATGGGTGGTTGTGGGAGGATAGTTTGCTGATTGGAAATCTATAAACAGTGGTGTAGCACAGGGATTAGTATATTGATACTTGTTTTTTTGTGATATATAAATGAACAACATGATATGCATGTAGGAAGTATGATTAATAAGTTTGTGGCAGACATGAAAATAGGCAGTGTTGTGAATAATGAGGAAGATAGGCAACAGTGGGACATAGATCAGATGAAAAGTTGGGTGGAGCTTTTTATAGATGGAATTTTATTCCAACAAGTGCAAGGTGATATATTTTAGGAAGTCAAATAGGAGCAGGACATGAACATTTGAGTCCATAATTCCTTGAAAATGGCAACCTTGGTAGGTAGAATGGTGAGGAAGGCCTTCATTAGCTGAGACATAAAATATAAAAGTTGGGATAGTTTGCAACTTTACTTATAAGGCTGCACTTGGAGTATTGTGTACTGTTCTGGTCACTTCACAAAAGCAAAGATGTGGGTGCGATCGACAGAATGCAGAGGAGGTTCATTGGGTTTGTGCCTGGAATGGAAGACTTCAGGTATGGGAAGAGACTGGGGAGGCTGAGCTTGTTTTTCCTAGAACAAAGGAGATTAAGGGATGACGTCATAGAAGGATATAATATTATTAGAGACAATGGTAGGATAATCTTTGCTCATGGTAGGGGTATCAAAAACAAAAGGGCATATGTTTAAGGTGAGAGGAAGAAGTTTTAAAGGGGATTTGAAGTGAAAATTTGAAAACAGAGCAGTTCTTGGAGGAAGTGGTGGAGTCAGATACAACCATTACATTTTGATGTATAGGCACTTAAGTGGTAAGGCATAGATGGTTATAGACATAAAGCAGTCAAATGGGGTTAAGTTAGATGGGTGAAAGTTTAGCATAGTTGGTGCGCAGAAGGTACTGTACAACTCTATATTGTGCCTCTATGTGCAAATACATCTGGCAGCATTTTTACAAAGAAAGAAAACTGAAATAAAATAGAAACAATGTTATGGTTGCTCTGCCCTGTAAAATTGACAGTTTAGCTCTCTGCCTGTCCTGCTAAGTTTTTCCAATATTTTTGATCCGTTTCAGATTTCTAGAAGAGCTTGTTTCTGTGCAGTACAAATCTATGATTCAATGGGCAAATCTAATTTATTTTAATGTTATATCCCAGATTGTATTCAAATTAAGCAGATGCATTTTATTTCCTCTTTTCCATTCACTCTCAGTGACTATTAAGGAATCTCACACTGCTTGCCAACCAAATCTTTAAGCAAGGGATTATCTTTGTTCATGGGAAAGTCTAACACTATTGATTATCTGCTCCAGAAAATGACATAAAAATAAAAAGTAAATCATGCAAATGCTGGACATTTGAGGCAATAAAAAAGGAAATGCTGGAAAAGCTCTGCATGTTTGGAAAGAGCACCAGTAAACATTTCAGGTCAGAGCATTTATTTTATTTTGAATCTACCGTACCTGTGAAGAAATTCAGCCAGTATGCAGCAGTATTGAGAATTTACTTTTATGTGCATGGACCCCAATAAGATAAGAATCAAAACAACTCTGTTCTCCAAAGAGGCGTCATTGCAATTTTTGCTCTAGAAGTCCAACCATTATATTATGTAAGGCTCTGGGAGAGAGAACTGTGAATCTCCACTTTGCAAAGGAATGTCACTGGATCAAAATTATTTGCAAATTGGCTCTCAGAGGGTTAAAAACAGCACTTGACATCCTGAACTTCACTAACCGTGATCTTAACCAGACTAGAGATGTTTGGTCTCTATGCAAACAGCAAGATTTATTTGAACTTTATGAGTCTGCTTGTATTGCATAACACCATGATGGAATGTGGCTTAAAACCTGATCGAGGCAATCAGTGGAGGAATCAATGTCATCTTTAGTGCATTAGTCCTTCGGGCACTGAATGTTCTCTGCTGTGCAGGAGTATGGGGTGTGATTTTTAAAGAGACTTTTCCTGATCTGTGTGAGTTGTGTTGTTTCATGCTTTCCAGCTGCAAAGAGGGAATGACTCATTTGTAGGTTTTATGTGAACAAAAATGGCGGAGGCGTTCGATGTTTAAGGAAACCATCACATCTCATTTATTGATTACAGGAATCACTAAAACCAACATTGTGAGCCAGTTCAGAGCTTGGATGGGCCGCCAGGCAAGGATCCGATGTTCCATGGGTGGAGGAACAGCAGGTGCCTCTGGCTCGTCCAGAGGTGTATTGACATGCTCAAGGTCATGATGTGAAGCTGGAAGCCTGGTAGTATAATCCTCCAAACCTTGGTGGGGTTTGTCTGGATAAAGGTGATCTACTGAAATGTGTTCTGGTTTACTCTTTTCACCCTGTTCCAAAACGCAGAACAGGCCATTGTAAGGGGGCCTAAAGGTTTGTTGGTGTGCATCATGGTGGACGAAACCAAACGAGGCAGAATGTAGGTCAAAAGGAGTCCAAAAGTACTGTGCACCATGATAGGAGTTAGGGATGGATGAAAAGGAATTGAATTTACTGAGGAGGGTGGAACGCTGTTGAAAGGCTGACAGGTGGCCGTGGCATCAGAAATGAAATCAGTTGGCACTCGTAACAGCTGCCCGCATACCAACTCAGCCGCAAGTGACTGCAGGTCCTCTTTTGGAGCTGTTCCTGACCCCAGCAGGACCCACGGGAGATTATCATGCCAGCACTCATCAGTCAGGGAAGCCCTCGGAGGCAAAAAGGGGTTATCACAGCCATTTCGTGAACATCCTCCGAGCACATGGGCACCTGATGGTAGCCCCTAACTAGATCGACTGTGGAAAAACTTAAACGTTCCGAAAAGCCTTGGATTTGAGGGATCGGGTAACGATTGTTAAGGTATTGGTAATTGCCACATTGGCTGCTATTATCATGTGGAGGGGTGAAGCCAAGGGGCTATTTGACCAGCATACAATGCCAAGTCTTTGCATGTTGGCAAACTCAGCCTTTGCGGTTGCCAGCTTTTCTGG
The DNA here is from genome assembly GCF_030144855.1 of Hypanus sabinus. Classification (NCBI taxonomy): domain Eukaryota; kingdom Metazoa; phylum Chordata; class Chondrichthyes; order Myliobatiformes; family Dasyatidae; genus Hypanus; species Hypanus sabinus. Next base: position 37,107,479 of record NC_082716.1, on the reverse strand, counting down.
GTCCAGTCTACATGCACTGGCATGGACTGCTCGTCCAGTTGTAGAAACGGGATGCTCAGCTCCATGTTTTGTGACTGCAGTCCTCATCCAATCAGGCTTCTGCTCCCCCACCTTGATTAAATAGAATTTTAACAAAGACAAAGATCTCGCTCGAGGTAAGAACTGGAATTCGATTGTGAACAAGGTGAGAGAGCAAAAACCTGATTGGACTAACCAGTCAGAAGGGACAGAATACAGGAGCATAAATACCACTGGACTAGATTTGCCCAGGCATCATCCCTGAGAAGATGGCAGAGTTTGTCATCAAAAGGACCTGGACCTGTACCCGACTGGAAGCCCGAGAAGAGTTTGTTTGATCTTGCTTGTTTATCATGTAATATTACATCCAGCCAGTTATCATGGATTGTGATAATGGATCAGAAGCCCTTAACTCTGAGTGGCATCATCGGGACGCCATCGTGATGGCGTTTTTTTTAGCAGGCTTTCTTGTTTTACGAGGCCAAGTTGCTAGCTTGACGTTCAACCCAGCATAAATGGACAGCATGCAAGGGAGCCGGCAGGATTCGAACTTGAGAGCCTTTGCTCCGAAGTCCAGTGCTGATGCCCCTACACCACCAGCCCGCTAAATAATGGATCGGTCATAATGTAATTTTTTGGACCCTGCCTTGAAAACTGGATCAGGCTAGCAATATTATTATTATTTATAAAAATATGTTTCTCAGCTCAGGCTGGTAAAACCTGAGGTGAGGACATAGACAAGCATGCTCATCTCTCAATTACTAGGAACTTTTGGCATATTCCAGTTGTGTTCAGTGTTGTGGCTCTCTGAAGATTTACATAGATATTGCTGTGCAGTCTTCATTGTTTAATGCTATGGTGTAGTGCCTTTAGAATGATACCTGTTGTAGATATTATTATTGGGGGAATGTATAGCTTGTTCATGTTCCAAAGCCTTGTAATTTCTTCTTTTAATTCAGCATATTTTTGTTATTTTTCACTTGTTGATTTCTGTAAGTTCTGTGTATTTGAAATGGCTATATCTATTAGGTAAGTTGTTCTTGCTTGTTTATTCTGTATTATTACATCCAAACTGTTATTATAGATTGTCCCAACTGTAATGATAGATCGGTCATAATATAATTCGTGGTATTCTGACTCTAAAACTACATCAGGCTTATATTTATAGTACAGTATGATTTCTTTTATGAGTTTGTATTTTAAAGCAAGATTTTGATAAATGATGTTTGTTACTTGATTACTGTGTAAGTAATCAGATTGAGTTAAACTGCTACAGGATCCTGTAATGTGTTTGATTGTTTCTGGTTTTCTTTGCCACTTTCTGTATTTATCATCTTGAATTTGTTGAACTTTTAATATGTATTTTTGATAATTTTTTTGTGTTAACCACCTTTTCCTGGATTGCCACAGGGAACCCTTCTATTTCTTGGACCATAGAACATAGAATAGTACAGCACAGTAAGGGCCCTTCAGCCCACAATGTTGTGCCAACACTTAAACCTTGCCTCCCATATAACCCCCCACCACCTTAAATTCCTCCATATACCTGTCTAGTAGTCTCTTAAATTTCACTAGTGTATCTGCCTCCACCACAGACTCAGACAGTGCATTCCACGCACCAACCACTCTCTGAGTAAAAAACCTTCCTTTAATATCTCCCTTGAACTTCCCTCCCCTTACCTTAAAGCCATGTCCTCTTGTATTGAGCAGTGGTGCCCTGGGGAAGAGGCGCTGGCTGTCCACTCTATCTATTCTTCTTACTATCTTGTATACCTCTATCATGTCTCCTCTCATCCTCCTTCTCTTCAAAGAGTAAAGCCCTAGCTCCCTTAATCTCTGATCACAATGTATACTCTCTAAACCAGGCAGCATCCTGGTAAATCTCCTCTGTACCCCTTCCAATGTTTCCACACAGTACTCCAAGTGTGGCCTAACCAGAGTTTCATAGAGCTGCATCATTACATCGCGACTCTTAAACTCTATCCCTTGACTTATGAAAGCTAACAGCCCATAATCTTTCTTAACTACCCTATCTACCTGTGAGGCAACTTTCATGTACCCCCAGATCCCTCTGCTCCTCCACATTACCAAGTATCCTGCCATTTACTTTGTACTCTGCCTTGGAGTTTGTCCTTCCAAAGTGTACCACCTCACACTTCCACGGGTTGAAATCCATCTGCCACTTCTCAGCCCATTTCTGCATCCTATCAATCTCTCTCTGCAATCTTCGACAATCCTCTACACTATCCACAACACCACCAACCTTTGTGTTGTCTGCAAACTTGCCAACCCACCCTTCTACCTCCCACATCCAGGTCATTAATAAAAATCACGAAAAGTAGAGGTCCCAGGACCTATCCTTGTGGGACAACACTAGTCACAGCCCTCCACCACAAACCTCTGCTTTCTGTAGGCAAGCCAATTCTGAATCCGCCTGGCCAAACTTCCCTGGATCCCATGCCTCCTGACTTTCTGAATAAGCCTAGCGTGTGGAACCTTGTCAGATGCCTTACTAAAATCCATGTAGATCACATCCACTGCACTACCCTCATCTACATGCCTGGTCACCTTCTCAATTAACTCTATCAGGCTTGTTAGACACGATCTGCCCTTCACAAAGCCATGCTGACTGTCCCTGATCAGACAATGATTCTCTAAATGCCCATAGATCCTTTGTCTAAGAATCTTTTCCAACAGCTTTTCCACCACAGACATAAGGCTCACTGGTCTATAATTACCAGGACTATCTCTACTAAGTTTTTTGAACAAGGGGACAACATTCGCCTCCCTCCAATCCTCTGGTACCATTCCCATGGACAATGAGGACATAAAGAGGTCTCCAACTCTGAGCCGGGTGTTTGGCGGTTTCTTGTCGACATCTAGTCTGCTCAGATCATGGGGATGTCTTCCATGGAGGGTCATGCTCTTTCACTAGTTAACTTTTTCTTGAGTAGTGATAATGTCTTCATTTTTTGGATTGTGCTCTTATTTCAGTTTAGTGATGTATACTTCTTATCAGAATTGCATATGCTCACTTGGAGTCCTGAATCCTGTTTAAGTTGATGAAAGTATATCCTTAGAAGTTTTATCTGACTATTGTGTAGATTTTCAATATCTATATTCCTCTTCCCCCTCCTGTCCACTAGCTATTATTCATTTTATGCTCCATTAGGTGGGCTATTTCTGCTCTTAAGCTTTCAAATTTGTTTCTTTATCTCTTCTAACATTTTGGTGTTCTCATTTCATTACTCAGTTCTGGGTTTCTATTAATGAGTGCCTCTATTTTGGAACCATTGCATTGTAGTTAATGCTGCACAGTATGCTATTGTGTGTAGTTTCAAGTTTTCAAAAATATTGTGGTAATACATTTTTGTGAGTATCAAGAATTCTTGCAAATTCTGATGATGTGTTTTGTTTTGGTATGTAGGGTCTTTTCATTGTGTCTGTTAGTGTGGTGTTAAATGTTAGAATAATTTTGTCAGTAAACTCATCTTCTTGGAGGATCTACATCTGTGTTATTGCTATTACCATCAGATTGTGGAGCAGTAGTTGAAGTAATTCTAATTTTATCAGCACTTCAGTGGGGGAAGGTGGTGTTGTCATCTCCATTATTTTCTTGTATTGCATTGTTGTGGTCTTCAGGTTGTTTTTGTTCTGACAACTTCATGTTTTATTTGGTTTAACATGAGTATATGGATTAAGTTATTTTTTATTATCATTCTACATTGATCAGTTATTCATCGCCCATTTACTTGCTTGAAGAGATATTGTACGATAAACTGATGATGAAGTTTCTTCCTGTATCCTGTCGTGTTAGTTTCATGTTCCATTACTCGATAATATACACACATTCTGAATGTGTTTATTTCTAATGTCCATTTCATGTGGCTTTCTTCTCCTAGCCGCTTGAGTGGTTTCAGTTGTAAGTGCACTGAAACACACTCAGATTAACACTATCTAGGAAAGAAGGAGGAAAGCAAATACAGACATGAAAAATTTACACAACAGTAAAAGGATATATTTTCGTATATTTTTACACAAGCACAATCAAGAGGCAAATATCATTCACCAAAACCTTGCTATAAAGTACAAACTCATAAAAGACACCCTACCTCACTCTAAATACAAGCCACATCCAGTTTTAGAGTCAGAGTCTTACAAGTTATTTTATGACTGATCCAGTATAACAGATAGGACATTCCATAAGTACTGCCTGGACATAATATTACAGTGCAAACAAGCAAGAACAACTTACTTATATAGCCATTCCCGACACACACAACATATAGAAATCAAGAAGTGAAAATCATCAGAAATATGCTGGATTTAAAAAAGGAAATTGGTAGATTATGGAGCATGAATAGGGTATACATTGTCCTAATAGTAATATCCACAATTGGTATCATCCCAAAGTCACTACACAATAGTATTAAATAATTATCCCTACACAGCAATATTTATGACTGCTTTATTAGGTACACCTGTACACCTGGCTTGTTAAGACCATAGGATATAGGAGCAGAATTAGGCCATTTGCTCCATCATTTCATCATGGCTGATCCAATTTTCCTCTCAGCCCCAATCTCCTAACTCTTCCCCGTATCGCTTCACGTCATGACCATTCAAGAATTTATCAACCTCTGCCATAAATATACCAAAGGACGTGGCCTTCATGGCTGCCTGTGGCAGATAATTCCACAGATTCACTACTCTCTGGCTAAAGAAATTCCTCATTATCTCCATTCTAGAAGGATCCCTCTCTATTCAGAGGCTGTGTCCTCTGGTCTTAGACTCTCCCTCCACCTGAGACATGCATGCCATCAAGACCTTTCACCATTTGATAGATTTCAATGAGGTAACCCCTCACTCTTCTGAATTTTAGTGAATACAGGCCCAGAGCCCAAATGCTATTCATATGACAATCCATTCAATCCTGGAATCATTTTCGTGAACCTCCATTGAATCCTCTCCAGTTTCAGTACATCCTGTCTAAGATGAGGGGCCCAAATCTTTTCATAATACTCCAAGTGAGGCCTTACCAGTGCTTTATAAAGTTTCAACATTACATCCTTGCTTTTATATTCTGGTCCTCTTGAAATGAATGCTAACATCTCATTTGCCTTCCTCACCACCAACTCAACCTGCAAGTTAAACTTTATCGAATCCTGCACAAGGACTCCCAAGTTCCTTTGCACCTCAGTTTTTGTATTTTCTTTCCATCTTAAAAATAATTCATTTCTTTTACCAAAGCACATGACCATACACTTCCCAACACTGTATTCCATCTGTCATTTCTTTGCCCATTCTTCTAATCTGTCTGTCCTTCTGTATCCTCTCTACTTCCTCAAAACTACTAGCCCCTCCACCTATCTTCATATCGTCTGCAAACTTTGCAACAAGGCCATCAATTTCATCATCCAGATCATCGACATATAACGTAAACAGAATCAATCTCAACACTTGTGGAACACCACTAGTCACCAGCAGCCAACCAGAAAAGGCATCCTTCATTCCTACACTTTGACTCTTGCCAATCTGCCACTGTTTTTTCCTTGCTAGAACCTTTCCTGTAATATCATGGGATCGTAGCTTGTTAAGCAGCCTCATGTGTGACATCTTGTCAAAAGCATTCTGAAAATCCATGTACACAACATCAAGCAATTCTCTTTTGTCTCTTTAACTTGTTATTTTTTTCAAACAATTCCAACAGATTTGTCAGCAAGATCTTCCCTTGAGGAATCCATACTAACCTATTTTATCATGTGCCTCCAAGTACCCTGAGACTTCATCCTTAATAATTGACTCCAAATTCCTCCCAACAACTGAGGTCAGACTAAATGGTCTGTAGCTTCCTTTCTTCTGCCCATTTCCCTTCTTGGAGTGACATTTACAATTTTCTATTCTTATAGAACCATTCCAGAACCCAGTGATTCTTGAAAGATCATTACTAATGCCTCCACAATCTCTTAAGACCATAAGACAATAAGATATAGGAGCAGAATTAGGCCATATGGCCCATCGAGTCTGCTCTGCCATTCAATCATGGGCTGATCCCAATCTTCCAGTCATCCCCACTACTCTGTTTTCTCCCCAAACCCTTTGATGTCCTGGCTAATCAAGAACCTATCTATCTCTCCCTTAAATATACCCAGTGACTTGGTCTCCACAACCGCTTGTGGCAACAAATTCCACAGATTTGCCACCCTCTTACTAAAGTAATTTCTCTGCACCTCTGTTCTAAATGGACATCCTTCAATCCTGAAGTCGTGCCCTCTTGTCCAAGACTTCCCTACCATGGGAAATAACTATGCTACATCTAATCTGTTCAGGCCTTTTGATATTCAGAATGTTTCTATGAGATCCACCTCTCATTCTGCTGAACTCCAGGGAACACACCCCAAGAGCTGCCAGACATTCCTCATACGGTAACCGTTTCAATCCTGAAATCATTCTTGTGAATCCTCTTTGGACCCTTTCCAATGTCAGCATATCTTTGCTAAAATAAGGAGCCCAAAACTCTACACAATACTCCAAGTGTGGTCTCACGAGTTCCTTATAGAGCCTCAACATCACATCCCTTCTATTATATTCTATACCTATATAAATGAATGCCAACATTGTATTTGCCTTCTTCACCACTGACTCAACCTGGAGGTTACTCTTTAAGGTATCCTGCACAAGGACTTCCAAGTCCCTTTGCATCTCTGCATTTTGAATTCTCTCCCCATCAAAATAATAGTCTGCCCATTTATTTCTTCCACCAAACTGCATGACCATACACTTTCCAATACTGCATTTCATTTGCCACTTCTTTGCCCATTCCCCTAAGCTATCTAAGTCTCTCTGCAGGCTCTCTGTTTCCTCAACACTACCCGCTCCTCCACCTATGTTGGTATTATCGGCAAATTTAGCCACAGATCCATTAATCCCATAGTCCAAATCATTGACATACATCGTAAAATGCAGCGGTCCCAACACTGACCCCTATGGAAAACTCCACCTCCACCTCTTCAACCACCGCTTTCAGAAGTCTGGGGTGTACACCATCATGCCCAGGTGACTTACCTACCTTCAGACCTGTTAGTTTCCCAAGCACCTTCCCTCTAGTAATGGTAACTTAACACACTTCATTATCTCTGAAACCTGGAACTTCTACCATACTGCTAGTGTCTTCCACAGCAAAGACTGTTGCAAAATACTTATTCAGTTTGCCCACCATCTCATTATCCCCCATTACTACCTCTTGAGCATTGTTTTCCAGTAGCCTGATATGCACACTTGCCTCTCTTTTACACTTTCCATAAGTAAGGAAACTTTTGGTATCCTCTTTCATATTATTGGCTAGCTTACTTTCATATTCCATTTTTACCTTCTTAATATCTTTCTAGTTGCCTTCTGTTACTTTTTAAAATCTTCCTAATCCTCCAACTTCCCACTAATTTTTGCTCTGTTAAATGCCCTCTCTTTGGCTTTTATGTTGGCTTTGACTTCTCTTGTTAGCCAAGGTTGTATCTATTTCCTTTAGAATACTTCTTCCTCTTTGGGATGTAAGTATCATGTGCCTTCCAAATAGCTTTGAGAAACTTCAGCCAGTGCTGCTCTGCTGCTATCCCTGCTGGTGTACTTTTGCAATCAATTCTGACCAGCTCAGAATTGTGTATAAGATGATGAGAGGCATTGATTGTGTGGATAGTCAGAGGCATTTTTCCCAGGCTAACACAGGAGGGCACAGTTTTAAGGTGCTTGGAAGCAGGTACAGAGAGGATGTCAGGGGTGATTTTTTTTTACACAGAGAGTGGTGAGTGCATGGATTGGGCTGCTGGTGACTGTGGTGGAGGCGGATAGGATAGGGTCTTTTAAGAGACTCCTGGATAGGTACATGGAGCTTAGAAAAATAGAGGACCATGAGTAACCTTTGGTAATATCTAAAGTAAGAACATGTTCAGCACAGCATTGTGAGCCAAAGAGCCTGAATTGTGTTGTAGGTTTTCTATGTTTCTATGTAACTCCTCTCTCATGCCTCTTATTCCCTTTACTCCACAGTAATACTGGTATATCAGACTTCAGCTTCTCAAGCTTCAGGGTGAATTTGCTCATGTTATGATCACTTTCCCTGAAGGGTTTTTTTTAACCTTAAGCTCGCTAATCAATTCTGTTTCATTGTTCAACACCCAATCCTCTCAAGGGTTCAACCATGAGCTGCTCTAAAAAGCCATTCGTAGGCACTCTAGAAATTCCCTCTCCTGTAATTCAGCACCAACATGATTTTCCTCAATCTACCTACAATTTGAGTTCTCCCTTGACTATTGCAATATTGCCCTTTTGGCATGCATATATCGTATATCAAACCAGAAAGTCATGTGGCAGCAAACCAGTGCATAAATGCATGCAGACATGGTCAATAAGTTTAACTGTTGTTCAGACTAAACCTCACAATGAGGAATAAACATGACCTAAGTGACTTTGACCATGGAATGATTGTTGGTGCCAGAAGGGTGGTTTGAGATTTTCAGAAACTTCAGATCTCCTGGGATTTTCACATACAAGACTCCAGAGCTTACAGAGAATGGTGTGAAAAACAAGATACCTTAAGTGAGTGGCAGATCTGAGGGTGAAAATGCCTTGTTAATGAGAGAGATCAGAGGAGAATGGCCAGACCGGTTCAAGCTAATAGGAAGACGACAGTAACTCAAATAACCAGGCGTTACAACAGTGGTGTGCAGGTCATCTCTGAATGCACAACACGTCGAAGCTTGAAATGGATGGCTACAACAGTGGACAATCACAAACATATGCCCAGTGACCACTTGACTAGGTACAGGAGGTACCTAATAAAGTGGCCACTGGGTATATTGGACATTTGGCATTTTTGAAGCAATGACTGCATAATGTGTTTTGGAATAAATCCCAAAAAAAGTTTAATCAGACTGTCATTGTTGTAAGAAATAATTATTGTGGTTTGCTCATTTTAAGAATGTTGAACCCAATGTACAAGCTTCATTAGTTTCCATTACATTAGAACCCAATGTACAAGCTTCCTGTGTCATTTATGTGTAAAGAAATGGGATGTGAATTGGTTCTTTTGAAAGGGTGCTCCTTGTGGCTGCCATGAGAATGAAAGGAAGGGGATGGTAGGTGTGGCTGAAGAGAAAGGGAGAGGGGTTATAGTATATAGATAACCCAGGGCAGAACAACCTGGCCATATAGTGGTCTGGTAGTTCTCTGCTCACATGTAGCCCTGAGCCATGGCATTCATCAATTAGAGCTGATCCACAAAGTGATTGCACACGTTTACAATGTTGTTATATACGGGAAATACAACAGGAAAATGAAACCCAGGTCAAAGTGAGTGACACCTGGAATTTCCCTTCAGGCAGTACCTCTGTTGGGAAGACAAACACTTAAAACAGCTACATTTTGTTTTTAAAAAACTGGGAAAAATATGTGTTGCTTGGAGTTCCAGCATCTGAAGACTTTCCCTTGTTAGGGAAAGATGAGTTAAGTTGCTAGATACCAATCTCCTTTGCAAAAGAAACTGAAAATGTTGTAAATACTCTGCAGCTTTGGCAGCATCAGTGAAGAGACTGCAGTTCCATGGGCATTCATTAGAATAAGGAAACATCAGAGGTAAATAACTTTTAAGATATGCATAGAGAAAGGAGAAAGGGAAGGAACAAAGTGAAGATTGAGGATTACAGGAAAGATGAAATGTCAAAAATGAGAGTAATACAGTGATATAGAGGGTGGTAATTAGTGACACTAGTCCTTAATTTGGTTTTGTTTTTTCCCCTCACATTTCTGGAAAGAATCCCATAATTTATTTTTTAGCAGTTGACAAACCTGACTTGTCAGTTATGGGAATCATTCTGCATTTCCTCTCTGATATAGAGTGTTTTCTATGCAACTGAGTCTATCTGCAGAGAGATTATTTGTATGACATTGTGTCCAGGATCAAATAGCGTGCCTGTAGACCTTTAGGTTTGCTTCCCCTTGTTCAGTATTCAAATTGTGGTTTGGCTAGTGCCACTGATTTATTGTGGAACAGTTTGGAGACTCCTTACAGTGGAATTATGGGTGTGTTTTCATTGAAAGCTAGTAAAGACAGGAAGGATACTTAGGGGACAAACAAACAATAGATTCTTACTAAAACTATAGATTTTTGAAATCTGAAGTAAAAACCGAAAACATAAGAATTAGCACCAGGCTTGAGATAGTACTGGGATCACATGACCTGTTCCATTGCAGCCTGGTATGGGAACACTAATGCCCAGGAATGGAAAAGTCTACAAGAAGTAAATATAGCCCAGTCCATTACAGGCAAAGTCCTCCCTGCCATTGAGCATATTTACAAAGAACCATAAGAAAGCAGCATCCATCATCAAGAATCCCTGTCATTCAAGTTGTTTTCTCTTCTTGCTACTACCATTGGGCAAGAGATACAGAAGCTTTAAGTCCCACGCCTCTGGTTCAGGAACAGTTATTAGCCTACAACAATCAGGCTCCTAAACCAGCATGGATATTTTCACTCACCTCAACACTGGACTGACTCCGCAGCCTCAATACTCACTTTTAAGGACCCTACAGCTCATATTCTAAGTATTATGTATTTACCTTTTTTATTATTTACACAATTTGTCTTCTTTTACACATTGGCTGTTTGTTAGTCTTTGTGTATAGTTTTTCATAAATTCTATTGTATTTCTTCATTTTCCTGTAAGTGCCTGAAAGAAAAAAGATCTCAATGTAGTGTATGGTACTTTGATAATAAATTTACTTTGACATTGACTTCGAGAATGAAAGGTCACAGGGAAAAATCAAAAACAAGAGAAAATCTGCAGAAGGGTCTCGGTCTGAAAAGTCAACTTTTCTTTCTTTCCCATAGATGCTGCCTGGCCTGCTGAGTTCTTCCATCATTCTGTGTGCGCTGCTTGGTAACAAACAAAATACCAATTAGTACAAATATTTCATCAGCTTCTTTATTTGTTTTGACAGTAGCTTAGTTTAACGATAAAACTTGGTATCTTGATTGTTACCTATGACAATTCAAGCGAGAGGACATGATTTGAGAGTTAGGGGGCAAAAGTTTAAGGGAAACATGAGGGGGTATTTCTTTACTCAGAGAGTGATAGCTGTGTGGAATGAGCTTCCTGTAGAAGTAGTAGAGGCCAGTTCAGTTGTGTCATTTAAGGTAAAATTGGATAGGTATATGGACAGGAAAGGAGTGGAGGGTTATGGGCTCAGTGCGGGTAGGTGGGACTAGGTGAGATTAAGAGTTCGGAACGGACTAGGAGGGCTGAGATGGCCTGTTTCCGTGCTGTGATTGTTATATGGTTATATATGGTTATACAATAGCCACAGCTCTACACACCAACCTTACACATCTGGAGAGGAGGGATGCTTATGTGAGAATGCTGTTCTTGGACCACAGTTCAGCATTCAACATCATAATTCCTTCCAGGCTCAGCAAGAAGCTCAGAGACCTCAGCCTTCACCCTGTCTTGTGTAGCTGAATCCTGGACTTCCTGTCAGATCGCCAGCTAGTGGTAAGAGTGGGCTACTTCTGACCCTCAACACAGGTACCCCTCTGGGCTGTGTCCTAAACCCCTCCTTTACTCTCTGTATACCAATGACTGTGTTGCCACCTACAGCTCCAATCTGCGAATTAAGTTTGCTGACAATATGACATTGATTGGTCTAATCTCAAATAATAATGAGGCAGCCTACAGAGAAGAAGTCATCACCTTAATACAGCAGTGTCAAGAAAACAACCTCTCCCTCAATGCTGCAAAAACAGAGGAGCTGGTTGTGGACTACAGAAAGAACGGAGACGGGCTAACCCCTATTGACATCAATGGATCTGGGGTTGAGAGGGTGAACAGCTTTTAAGTTTCTGAGCATACACACCACTGAGGATCACATTTGGTCTGTACTTACCAGCTCTTGCACCTCAGATCGTTGAAGAAGTTTAGTATGGGCCCCCAAATCCTTTCTACAGGGGCACAGTTGAGAGCATCCTGACTAGCTGCATTACTGCCTGGTATGGGAATTATACTTCCCTCAATTTCTGGACTCTGCAGAGAGTAGTATGGACAGCCCAGTGCATCTGTAGATGTGAACTTCCCACTATTAAGGACATTTACAAAGACAGGTGTGTAAAAAGGGCCCAAAGGATCATTGGGGACCCTAGTTACAATCTGTCCAGCTGCTATCATCTGGGGAACAGTAATGCAGCATAAAAGCCAGGACCAACAGGCTCCAGGACAGCTTCTTCCACCAGCCATCAGACAGATTAATTCATGCTGACACATCTGTATTTCTATGTTATATTGACTGTCCTGTTGCACATACTATTTATTGCACATTGCACATTTAGACAGAGACGTTACGTAAAGATTTTTACTCATGTATATGAAGGTTGTAATAAAGTCAATTCAATTCAATTTCTCGTGTTATCTGAGTATTATTTCAAGCCTGGCATTAATGACCATCCCGTGAGAAGGTAGTGACAGTGAGTGGCCATCATTCCTTTGTTGAAATGCTGTGGATTGTGTTAGTCAAGGCACTCTCAGAATGAAGGTTGGCAAGGATCTGAAGAACTTTGACCCAGAAACGATGATAGAATGGTGATTCAGTTCAAAGTCAAATTGGTGTGTTACTTGAAGGGGAACAACCAAATGGAGGCATTCCTGTTGCTTAAGCTGTTCACGATGATCACTGGCTGGAAGGTTCTTCAAATTGCTTCTATGCTTTTCGTAAACGCTACAAATACCGCGGAGGGAGTGAATGCATAGATGATTGCAGGTTAATGGCAATGCTAAATCTTTAAAATTTTGTACCTCAGGGGACAGTGAATACTTTGCTTGTGAGCATGATCACGGTTAAGATCAATATATTTTTCGACCACCAATTAATTTGAAGATACAGGAATCATGCAAGTAGTGCCGGGTTTCTACATGACTCTATTAGTCTATGATTAAGTGGAATTGAGGCACAGCATCCCTTGGTATCCTAGAATCCTGCAATCTCTCATCATTTAGATAATATGCTTCCTATTGATTTTTCCCAACAAATGAACAAAGCTGAATTTTTCAATATTACATTACAGGGTGGCATGGTAGTGTAGTGGTTAGCACAACATATTACAGTACAGGTGACCTGGGTTCAATTCCCACCACTGTCAGTAAGGAGTTTGCAAGTCTCCCTGAGACCATGTGCATTTTCTCCAGGTGCTCCAGTTTCCTCCAACAGTTCAAAGATGTACCGGTTGGCAGGTTAATTGTCATTGTAAATTGTCCCATGATTAAATTGGGAGACTGCTGGGTGGCGTGTCTCGAAGGGCTCTGTATCTCAATAAATAAATAAATAAAATTTTAGCTAGCCAACCTACAACCTCCACAAATTTGTTACCTCATACACTGTGACTTTTGCTCTTCTGCAATAATCTTTGGCGCAGAACCTTTCCAAACGTCTTCCATCCCGGATAATGAATCGCTCGCAGTTTTGCTGGTCCACAAGTTGATTTTGTCAATAGTTCAGAAAATATACAAAAATCACTTGGGTCGGTAACCATACCTCCACATACAGTATTGTGAGTGGAATCAAAAACACAAAAAAGACTGATAAAAAAGAATTATTAAAAGTGAACTGAGAGAGGAAACTATTTCTGCTGTTCATAGGAATGATTGTACAATATATAATAATATTAGACTTTAATTTTTTTATTATTTGGATGCTTGTTCATATGTAAGGGTTTCCACAAGCGTTCGCAGCCTGGAGGCAGCCTACATGATACACCACAGGTTTGCCTTTATGTACAGTACATTTCACTTCATCTTTCATCAGTTAAGTTAAATAGTTTCTCTTTTCACAATTGAATTTGATTGATTAAATTGATTTTTTTCAAAGGTGTCTGTTAAAACATTTTAGATTTCTGTGTTCTTCCTTTGATAGTTGGTTTCCTTCTGGAGTTCTAGCTTTCTCTGATTTCCCAGAAAATATGTTGGTTGGTAGGGTATTTGGTTGGGTATAGAGTTGGAGGAAGTCAGGAGAATAAGGGAAAAGTTGATAGGCCTGTGAGGGAGAAAAGATGGTAGGACATGCAATACTGTGAGTGAACAATATGGGAAACTCTACTTGTATTTGCATTGTTCATATGTGGTTAATCAAATGAATTTTTGGAATTTTTCCATCCAAATATGTCCTGACATTTTAAAAAAGGCAAACAAAAATATCAATGTAAGTTAAAAGATGAAAAGTGTAGTTTATTCATGAAGCGGAAGTAATTTTTTGGAACTGAAGTAGTTTATTCATGAAGCTGCCTCATTTGATCTTCTAAATCAAAAATTGCCTCAAAATCTATTTCCAATACTGAGCCATTGCTATTACTACAATACATGAGGCTATTCTTGTGAATAAAAACCTTGTGAATGATTTTAATTGTGATGTGAACATCACCCATATTTATTACTCATCCCTAGATAGATATCTGATGGAAAGGGGAATCAAGGGATATGGGGACAAGGCAGGGACTGGGTATTGATAGTGAATGATCAGCCGTGATCTCAGAATGGCAGTGCAGACTCGAGGGGCCGAATGGTCTACTTCTGCCCCTATTGTCTATTGTCTAATTTCTCTTGAAGTCGAGGAAGCAATTAAAAGACATCACAGATACTCTCTATGGCTATTTCATTTCTAACTCATGGGTATTCCATATAATAATACCTGAAAGGTGACAGCTCACTACTTGATGGTTGGAATAGACATAGCAATGTTTCTGTGCTGTATGACTCATTGTAGCCTACCTAATCTCAAATATTAATAACTATTCAACTTAGTAGTTAATGGAACCAACACTGAGTAGTCCACCTTGTGGGGCTTCTATTCTCCCCGGAGGGATTTCTTATTATCTGTCAGGGCATGCAGAAGATGCTAAAATAATATCAAATAGTTATTGCAACACACACAAAATGCTGGTGGAACGCAGCAGGCCAGGCAGCATCTATAGGCAGAAGCGCTGTCGACATTTTGGGCTGAGACCCTTCGTCAGGATTAACTGAAAGAAAAGATAGTAAGAGATTTGAAAGTAGGAGTGGGAGGGGAAAATGCGAAATGATAGGAGAAGACTGGAGGGGGTGGGATGAAGCTGAGAGCCAGAAAGGTGATTGGCAAAAGGGATACAGAGCTAGAGAAGGGAAAGGATCATGGGACAGGAGGCCTCGGGAGAAAGAAAGGGGAAGGCGAGCACCAGAGGGAGATGAACAGGCAGAGTGATGGGCAGAGAGAAAAAAAAGGGGAGGGGAAAAAAAACTAAATATATCAGGGATGGGGTAAGAAGGGGAGGAGGGGCATTAACAGAAGTTAGAGAAGTCAATGTTCATGCCATCAGGTTGGAGGCTACCCAGCCGGTATATAAGGTGTTGTTCCTCCAACCTGAGTGTGGCTTCATCTTGACAGTAGAGGAGGCCATAGATAGACATATCAAAATGGGAATGGGACGTGGAATTAAAATTGTTATGAGTGCTGAACAGACCTGATGGAAATGGGGTGCAGAGTTAACCATTTCCCCCCCCCCTTTTGAGAACTATGAACTATTGCTATTGCTAAAGAGAGAAAGAGAGAGAGGGAGGGAGGGAGAGGGAGAGGGAGAGAGAGAGAGAGATGAAGCACAGAGGCAGGGACTTCTGCTACAGATAAGAGAGAGAGAGACACACATTTGATTTATGTATTATGGCTTCTTCCTGGATTGTTTACCTTTCGCTACAAGGCCGTTGCTTTGCTCGTTAACATTCCTAAGGAGACAGCAGGAGTGGCCTGATTTGATGGACATGGTCATTTTGAGTTGATGGATGGGTGATACCCCGTCAATGGGAATAAAAAACAGGTGTGGGGAGAGACCCTCAGACAAACCACTGGACACTGACTGAGTGTTGTGCACCCACAGGAAGGTGGGGGCTTTGAGGACCGAATCAGGAGATCGGTCACAAAGCTCACAGTGTGATGGCAGGGCCGGTGGGGACTTGTTTGTGTGTCCACTCACACCAGAGTGACGAGTCCACCACAGAAGAACGGTCTAGCCGAGGATGGAGGGGTCTTAACCGAATGACCACAACGGTACGAAGGAATAAGAAGATCACAGAAGGTTTGCCTGCTGCAGCTGTTACATCTCGTTCACTCTCTCTCTCCCCAACAAGTTACAATACAACAACCGCAACTACCTCAGTACACAAGAACTGAACTGAACTCTATATTCTCTTATTACAATTCATTTACCCCTAGACATCGATAGAGCTTGTTTATTATTGTTGATTATTATTCTTACACTTCTATGTTTATTATTGCTAACCTGTTTTATATGTACATTTGCATTTTTGTTACTGTATTGTGTAGTTTACTAACAAACACCTTTGGTTTTCAGTGCCACCGGACTCCAATGGATTCTTCTATTTCTGCTGGTCTGTAAACTCAGTTACGGGATACGTAACAAAATAATTATTTTAATAATTATTTATTCAAATAATTATTATATGCTTTGTGATGTCATTATTCCTTCAAATTATATTCCATTTAATTGGCTACTCCAAATTGCCCCTAGTATATAAATAAGTGTTAGAATCTGGAAGATGCTGTGAGAATATGGGGCAAATTATAAAACGCTGGGATGAATGTGAGCCAGTGTACATTGGTAGTTGATGGCTGGAATCAGAATCAGGTTTAATATCACCAGCATCTGTTATGAAATTTGTATTGTGGCAGCAGTACATTGCAAAAGATAATCAAAAGTTTAAATTACAGTAAATATGTGTGTGTGTGTGTGTGTGTATATATATATATGTATATTAAATTAAATAGGTAGTGCAAAATAGTACTGAGGTAGTTCTTTTCATGGTATCACTGTTCGTTCACAAATCTGATGGCAGAGGGAAAGAAGCTGTCCCTAAATCACTGAGTGTGTGCCTTTAGGCTCCTGCACCTCCTTGATAATGGTAGCAATAAGAAGACGGCATGTCCTGGATGATGGGGGTCGCTGGAGACTTAAAGGGCCTATTTCCATGCTATATATCTCTTTGACAATGATATAGTTGTCTTTGACAATGATATAGTTGTTCACTCTTAAGTTGAAAGAAAATGTTGCTCCTGCTATGTACATGGTGTGGGCATGAGCATGAAGAGATAGGGAGGGCTACCTCCTAGCACAGCCTGACTATTCTGATGCAAGTTTGAGAGGCAGCATTGGATGAATGACCGAGCATACAGTTGTTTTTAACACAGTACTACCATGGCCAAATCAAATAGATTGTGGATAATGCATTTTACTGAAAGACTTTGAACCAAGGAAGCTTTTCTCATTTTGTCTTTCTAAGCTACCTGGATAAAAACACACTATTCACCCAATCAGTCACAGTTCAAAATACTTTTTTAGTTGAAAATCGGAATATTGTTCTATTTGTACAGAATATGTCTGGTTGCAAAGCTTTTGGTCTTAATTTGACACTACAGTGCAATACTAAATCAGATGGAAATCCTTGAAAATCTCAGATAGATCCTGATTAACTTTGATCATTTTAGGCCTGCAGCAGTCTTTGATGTTGTTCCATTGCACAGAGACTTTGGAAGCTAATTACTTAATACGTATACACCTGTGGAACATAAACTGCAGCGTTACAGAAAGTGACAGCATTCAAAAAATAGAGCTTACTTAAAGGAAGATAGAAGTGAGAAAAAACAAAAAATAAAATTACTTCTGAGGCATACAACTACAAGAAGCTTTTGCTTGGAAACTCTTTTCATTAACACCTGAGACTTTAGGTATTCCATGCAAGTTAAATAGATCCCTGGCCTTGTGTTATTTGGTGCAGACATTTGTTTAGTTAAACCTACAATTTAATATTTTCCATCTTTAGACTTGGCTTCACCCGTCAGTAAGGCAACAATCTTCAGGAGAATAATGCAAAAGGGAATTTCTTCCAACTAGTGCCTCCACCTCCTTTGTAAGGCCCAATCTTAGGACATGCACATTTAACTGGCATGATTGAGAAGAATTCCCACTTGGAATGTCTGGCTGCCTGGTTGTGCTAAGTGACATTGAGGTAATTTTGTTAAATTTTTAAGTTGTTAATATAAATTCCTTGATGTTTGTCTTGGATCATTGCATAACTTGTTCCAAAACATACTTCAGTGCAGAGACAAACATCCTTCTGTAGTTTATCTGTAGGCTAATCCACTCCCAGCAGATAAACCTTAAGGGGATGTGCTGTCATAAAAGTGAGTTGTTGCCAATGGGGAAAATATTGCTTCAACATGTGTAAACCTTCAAAATACTTGCTAAGTACTTGTCAGCTTTGGTCAGGGTGGGTAGGACAAAGTAAGCAGAAATGAAGTGAAATGTAAATGGGTAGGTAAAAAACACTTCATTCAACAGCCAAAGCATTCATATTTAAGTGGTTGCAAAAAGGGCTGTCCTTTTTAGTAGCTTTCCCAAAGGATTTTGTTGTCATGAGGCAGTGCACAGCCTTATAGAACATAAAATATAGAAGAGGATGGCGCAGAAAGATTTCCTTTGATTTCTTGGCCAAATATGAAGCCAAATTAAACTAAATCTCTTCTGCCTGCACATCATTCACATCCCTCCATTTCCTGCATATCCATGTGTCTGTCTAAAAGCCTCTTCAATGCCATTATTGAATCTGTTTCCATCACTACACTGTGTAAATAAAGTAACTTGCACTGCATGTTTCCTTTAAACTTTCCCTTCTCACCTTAAATGCATAAGCTTCAGTATTGAATATTTGAAATAGGGGTACGTGCCTCAAGAAATACCACCACCCAAAATATCTCCTTGAATTTTATCTTTGGAGCTCTAAATATCATACAAGGTGATCCAACTCTAGAACTCTACGTCAGTTGTAAACCAACTTGTGATTGTATCCTGTCAGTTATACTGGTTAAATTTTCAATTACCAATTTAATATAATTTTTACTACCCTCTCTTAATTGTTGGAGTTTCTGTATACATTTTCACCTTTCTAGCAATATCATTTTATTCATGACTTTTGCAGATCTGTCAGGGAAGCCAATCGAAAGAGTAAAGAAATTAATATATTTCTGTAAGATCAAAATAATTCAAAGTTGTCACTCACCCTGAGGTATTAGAAAAAACATCACTATTCAGTTGGCTTCCAGCTTTTGAAGCAGATGACAAATATACTGACAATTCGTTAGTTGTGGCACAGCTGTCAAGATAGAATTGCTCCCTCATAAAACACACTGTGTGATTTTGAAAGTACATTGACTGATCAAAGACTATTAAAAATCTTACTCCAATTTCATTACCATCCCTCCAAAAGTTCACAGACGGCAGTTTTATACAACATAATATAGTTCTATTGCTAGGAGTGTATGCAAGTTGTTAAGTGTATGTTAAAAGGACTTTTGCTTGCATTCTTATGCATTCTTATTGGGTGAAATTGTGTGCACACACATCCAAAAAAATAGATCACTGGAGTATCATTGTGGCTCATAACTTTTTATAAATCACCCCCTCACATTTACACATGCTCCGTTATTGAGGTTCTTCTTGCATAAATCCTTCTATGCAAGTCTTCTGAATTTTACTCTGCTGACCCACAACTGTGCTGCAACACACAGCTTGAACCACATCATCAAGTTCGCTGATGACATGACCATGGTGGGTCTCATCAGCAAGAACAACGAGTCAGCATACAGAGAGGAGGTGCAGCGGCTAACGGACTGGTGCAAAGCCAACAACCTGTCTCTTGATGTGAACAAAACAAAAGAGATGGTTGTTGACTTCAGGAAGGCATGGAACGACCACTACCTGCTGAACATCAATGACTCCAAAGAGCACCAAATTTCTTGGTGTTTACCTGGCGGAGAATCTCATCTGGTCCCTCAACACCAGCTCCATAGCAAAGAAAGCCCAGCAGCGTCTCTACTTTCTGCGAAGGCTGAGGAAAGTCCATCTCCCACCCCCAATCCTCATCACATTCTACAGGGGTTGCATTGAGAGCATCACTGCCTGGTTCGGAAATTGCACCATTTCGGATCGCAAGACCTTGCAGTGGATAGTGAGGTCAGCTGAGAAGATCATCGGGGTCTTTCCGCTATTATGGACATTTACACTAAACGCTACATCTGCAAAGCAAACAGCATTATGAAGGACCCCATGCACCTCTCATACAAACTCTTCTCCCTTCTGCTGTCTGGAAAAAGGCACTGAAGCATTCGGGCTCTCACGACCAGACTTTGTAAAAGTTTCTTCCCCCAAGCTATCAGACTCCTCAATACCCAGAGCCTGGACTGACACCAACTTACTGCCCTTTACTGTGCCTATTATCTTTTTTATTATTTATTGTAATGTCTGCACTGTTTTGTGCACTTGATGCAGTCCTGGGTAGGTCTGTAGTCTAGTGTAGTTTTTTTCTGTGTTGATTTTACATAGTTTAGTGTAATTTTTGTACTGTTTCATGTAGCACCATGGTCCTGAAAAACGTTGTCTCGTTTTTACTGTGTAATGTACCAGCAGTTATGGTCGAAATGATAATAAAAAGTGACTTGACTTGACTTAAAATTTTAGCAAATAATTCAAGAAGAATTAAAGAAAGAGCAGGAAAAAGGAAAAAAAAATATTTGCCCTGGAGTGTGAAGATGGTTAAGAGATTAAATTAGGACTGGACAAAAGAAATGGAAGGGCCTGAGTTTGATCCCACATAGCAAGTATGGAACTTACTTTCAGTTAGTTCTTTGTTTTTGCTTGTTTTTTTCTTTCCGCTCTTTTCTGTAAGTGTATACCTCAGATAAATACTTTGTGGAGATTTGTGATATATATGATTATATGATATATATGTACAATGTCTGAAATACATCTTATGGAAATGTTTGTTTGACGACGAACTTCAATAAAAAATACATTACAAAAAAACAAGAAATATGCAAGTTACAGAACATGATAATGATGATGACAAAACCACTGGATTGTTATTTAAAAAAATACAATGTGGTTCTTGAATAACCTTCATGGGAGAAATTCTGCCTTCCTCATATGGTCTGACCTATATGTGACTCTGGGCCAACCAATGTAGCTGAATTTGAGTTGGTCAAAGAACAGTTCAGTTCTAAGGTAATTAGGAGTAGGTAATAAATGTTGGCTCTGCCAGTGATCCACAGATTCTGAATAAATAAACAAATCCTTACAATCCTCGGTATTTATCTGCATGGGGGGTGAATCTCCTTTGATGAGTAGTACAAGGAGAAAAAAAAAGTCTGCACCAGTTGGCATAAATTGGGAATTTGGGACATTTTGATTTCCAGGCTTCATTGGATGCACTGCGTCCTCTGTTTGAGTGGGGTCACAGCTGCTGGCTTGGATATGATAGGAAAATATCTTGAGAGGATGTCATGCAGGTAAAGTGAAAGAAGTTGGATCAGGGAAAACTATAATTAAATTTAAGGTGACCTGTTTGACCCCGATGGGAATTTTACAGTGACTTCCTTAATCAGATTCTAAGCTAGTTATTTTGATGAACAGGATCTTGACTGGGAAAAATATTCAACATCATGCTTCTGCCTGCCTTTGGGAAACAATTCATAACTCAGAGCGAACTGCAGGTTAGAACTGGAAGGGATATGATTTGGTTTAATTCTGAGCAATTTGGCTTTAATCAGTTTACTTTTATTTCATTTTTCATTATTTTCACTTCACTTGTTTTGTTTCTGGGTGAGCAAAGTTAAAATTGTCCTTGGTTACAGATGACCATACAGTGAACTAAAGTCAAAAATCTGAACGACATCTTATGTTAGTAGGCCCTCCTTTGATTAGGGTCAACCTAGCTGTCTATACAAGCCAGGGCAGTATGATATGGTGAGCAAGCTGCTGCCCATGTAGCAGGCGCCCCCTCTCCATGCAACTGATGAATCCAAAGGAACGGCAGAGACTGATACAATTGGGCACCTGCAGCATCACAGGAGTTGCAAGTCAGTGTTGAACTCAATGTAGGATTGCCTTAGGGACTCCAGCTCCAGAGTTTCCCTTGGAGTTTACTCTCGAAGCCTTCTCCATGAAAGGGTATAGACGCAAGGCAGTGGAGGTTTGAGATCAGAGTTTTCCTTATCCTAGATGAGCTGCCATCCAAAGCTGAGGGACCCCATTTGTCCAATGCCACTGGTTTTAAGGCACCAGTAACCTACATTTACCTCTTCTTCTGTCAGTAGAAACAATTCCACTGGCCTTAGTAGCTATGCCACACTTGAAGGACAGGAGCTCTATTTGACTGTTAGAGGTGATTTGAGACACTACCATTGGGAGAACTTAATAGGTATTTAGAGGTTATCTCCGGCACTCCGTCCTGGCTATGACAATGCTAAAAAGTCATCTTATGTAACACCACTTCTAACACAGTTAACCTTGTATTCTGATTTGAAGATACTCATGGGATGAATATAAATACTTCCTCATCTCTTTACATAGGTTGCAATGCTGACAACTTCCTTAAGAAATTGGTTCAAAAAAAAAATAAGGAATCCATTGTGTAATTATTTTAAAAACACGTACAGCAGTTTAGTCACAAGGAGGAAGCTAATAACTTTTTGTACTTCATGTAGCTATAAACAATATTCTATTGCCCTCGTTTTCAAGAGGATTCTAATGATATTGCAAAATCAATATGAACAAGTGAAATTAATTTGTTCTTAATGCTGTACTAAATGATGACCACTCCTATTAATGTTCTAGTTGCTATATCTAGTCAGTTCCATTATGCTTTCCTATTCATTAATTCATCAACTGTATTGTGACTAATTCATTCCTGTCAATTATATTTTGTTAAACGTCAGTTATATTTGATAACTGAAACTAATCTCCCTGGAAGATTCAAAACTAAAGCCAATATCAGCATACAACGGAGAATTGATTTTGTTGTTTTCCCAGCAACAGAGTAAAATCTCTCCTGTATTAACACAATCTTCTGCAATATTTTAAGGTGAAGATTGTAGTCTCTCAATTTTCCAGATTCCACTGGTGTTGACGAGATTCCTTTCGACCAGCACAATATCAGAAAATTGTCCTCTAACAAGTCATTAATACTATGTGTTACAGTTACTTTTCTTGTTCATAAGTGTGATGGCTTTGTTGGTGGAATGCTGGAATTTAATGCTCAGCCTTAACTGGCATGAAAAAGTACTAACTGTCTTCCTGACAAATCATAGAACATCCTATCACAGTGCAAATAGTTCCAGACTTCTGACCCAGAAAGATAAAGGGGCAATATATTTCCAAGACAGAATGGTGTCACCTGGCAGAAACTTGCAGCTGTATTCAAACCTTGCTAAAATTGTGAGATTGCGAGATGCTGTCAATGGACACTTGGGAAATTGCTGTGGTGCATTTCCAATACCCAAAATCAATGACCCCGTGATTATTTGGTCATTGCACTTGTCAATAGAACAAACTCCCCCAGTCTCATAATCAACAGCTCTACAATCAACAGTCACTACTCCTAAAAACTGCAAATGTCACTCCACTCTTTAAGAAGGGAGGAGGCAGAAAAAAGGAAATTATAGGCCAGTTAGCCTGGCTTCAGTGATTGGAAAGAAATACTAGTCCATTATTAAGGATGATGTTTCGGGGTACTTGGAGGCACATGGTAAAATAGACCAGAATCAGTATCATTTAGGGGAAATCTTGCCTAAAAAATCTGTTGGAATTATTTGAGGAAATAACAGGCAGGATAGTTAAAGGGGAGTGAGTGGATGTTCTTTACTTGGATGAGGAATAACTGGGGCCTTTACTGGTTGGCTGCTATGACTAGTGGTGTTCCTCAGGGGTCAGTATTGGGATTGCTTCTTTTCATGTTATATGTCAATGCTTTCAATGATGGAATTGATGGCTTTGTGGCCAAGTTAGTGGATGATACGAAAACAGTGGAGGGGCAGGAAGTGTTGAAGAAGTGGGGATTTTGCAGAAGGACTTAGATCAGTTGGGAGAATCAGCAAAGAAATGGCAGATGGAATATAGTGTAGTTAAGTATATGGTCATGCACTTTGTAGAAGGAATAAAGGCATTGATTATTTTCTAAACGGGGAGGAAATTAAAAAAAAATCAGAAGTGCAAAGGGACTTGGGAGTCCTTCTGCAGGATTCCCTAAAGGTTAACTTGCAGCCTCAATCGGTGGTATGGAAGGCAAATGCAATGTTAGCATTCATTGTGAGGGGACTAGAATAGAAAAACAAGGACGTAATGCTGAGGCTTTATAAGGTAGTAGTCCAAGCACACTTGGAGTATGGTGAGCAGTTTTGGGCTTCTTATCTAAGAAAAGAGGAATTGAAGAGGATCCAGAGGAGGTTCATGAAAATGATTCCAGGAATGAAAGGTATGAAGAGTGGTTAATGGATCTAGGCTTGTACTTGAACAATAAAGGGGGAACAGCTGTATTTAATATTTCAATAATACTTATGTAATATTGTAAATATATTGTTTGATTAAGCACTCTTTGCTTACATAATTCATTACAGGTTATATGAATGGCATACATTTGAATGTGAATGGCATACATCATTACGCCACTACATCATAGTTGTGCTACTCACTAAAGCTAAAATAAAACATACATGGGTTTTCTCCAACTCTGTTCTTATTTCAATTAGTTTTATATTTTGAAGTTTAAAAAACATAACAGTGGTAATGAGCAAGTATTAAAATGAACTCGAGATGACCAACTACCTGCTGAAGCGCAGCAAGATGTTCTAGTTTTAAAAAGCGCAGTACATTTTCTTTGCAAGATCAGAGGCATGTTTGAGTAAAAAAAAAGCGCAGCATGATTTTTTTTTGCAACAGGAAAGACAGCTTGAGTTTAAAAAAAAGTCCTGTAGAAACGAGCTGACCCGAGTCCCAGGTCATCTTTGACCCGCATAAGCTGTGATTTGAGCTTTGTTACTGGTTTATGGATGGTATTAATCCTGTATTTCTTCAGGACCCTTGCAGATTGAGCAGCTTGCCATGCATAGGTTGGGATGCCAATACGTCTAGAAGATACCAAGAACGGTGCCTCTCCGACCCTCAAAATCGCCTGCATTGACCTGGTAGAAGATTCATGTAGATTTTGCTGGAGCGTTCATGGGCACAAAATGTCTTGGTAGTAGTGGACGTAAGCGCAGAAGTGTTTCCAATGATCTTCACTACAGCCTTGCACACTGTTGATGTGTTGAGAAGCCTCTTCCCAGGGGCTGCTGTTCCAGAGACACTTAGTCATTGGCAGTCGACTCCAGTTTGTTGCAGAACAGTTTCAGTCACTCCTGAAAATGAATAGAATAAAACATTCCATTTGCAGCATTCCAGCCAGCTATAAAAGGCCTGGTGGAAAAGTTTGTCCAGAATCTAAAGAATGCACTGTGAGCAATATCAGCAGAGCACACTGCACTGACACTGAATCAGAAGCTTGCAAATTCCCCCTTGCATTTCGCAATGCGTCACACTGCGCAACCAACAGCTCACCAGCTATGCTGTTCCTGGGTTGTCCCTTGCACTCATGTTTGGATCTTATCAAACCCAATATAGCAGTATGCAGGACAAACAACGGAGACAAGTATCCTCAAGTCTGAGTTTTGACGTTTCACTCCCAGACAACAGTCCTGGAGAGGCACTACGGCGATAATCAAAAGTGAGTACTTGGCAAGTTTAAGGAGAGAACTGGGCCACTCTCCTACACAGTGGAGATTGTGTCCGATGCCATCTGGAGACAACACATTGATTAGTTAAGGAGTCAACTGATGGAGAAGAAAGATGTCCAGAACTGTCAGAACCACTTCCTGCAGTCCCAGAGTCAACTCCTACAGCCACCGCAGAGGAGGCCCCAGAACCTGAGATTGTTTCACAGCCACAAGTCTCACCTGCCAAGAAGAGTGACACCACCCTCCACACTTTTCAGGAAAGACATTATCCCACAAGAGTAAAAAAATCCTCCACAGCGATTAAATCTTCAAGCCCAAATGGGACTATTTAAAATTTACTGTGCTATGGATGTTTATATAGTAGTTTTATTATATAGTATACTTATATATATTTGAGATATACTCTATATTGAGTTGGAATTTATAGCTAAGCAGGGAGTGTTGTGCACTTAATATATCAGTAATACGAGTAATGTTATAAATATATTATTTCATCAGCATTCTTTGTACATAATTCATTACTGGTGATATGTAAAAGTATGTGAAAGGCATACGTCATTACACCATCATGCTTTTTGAGCACACCTTACTAAAGTAAAAATCAAACTTACATGGCTTATCAATAGACGATAGACAATAGGTGCAGAAGTAGACCATTCAGCCCTTTGAGCCTGCACTGCCATTTTGAGATCATGGCTGATCATCTACTATCAATATCCGGTTCCTGCCTTGTCCCCATATCCCTTGATTCCCCTATCCATAAGATACCTATCTAGCTCCTTCTTGAAAGCATCCAGAGAATTGGCCTCCACTGCCTTCCGAGGCAGTGCATTCCAGACCCCCACAACTCTCTGGGAGAAGAGGTTTTTCCTTAACTCTGTCCTAAATGACCTACCCCTTATTCTCAAACCATGCCCTCTGGTACTGGACTCTCCCAACATCTGGAACATATTTCCTGCTTCTATCTTGTCCAATCCCTTAATAATCTTATATGTCGCAATCAGATCCCCTCTCAATCTCCTTAATTCCAACGTGTACAAGCCCAGTCTCTCTAACCTCTCTGCGTAAGACAGTCCGGACATCCCAGGAATTAACCTCGTGAATCTACGCTGCACTTCCTCTACAGCCAGGATGTCCTTCCTTAACCCTGGAGACCAAAACTGTACACAATTCTCCAGGTGTGGTCTCACCAGGGCCCTGTACAAATGCAAGAGGATTTCCTTGCTCTTTCCTTGCTCTTGCTCTTATCCTCAGCTCTATTTTTCTCTTTCAATTTATTTTATGTTTTGGAATTGCAAAACATAACGGATGTTATGATGTGTATTTACTATTCCAGTAATATTTGAAATGTATCAGATATTAAAATGCCTAGATAAAATGGATGAGGAAAGGATGTTTCTTATAGTGGGAGAGTCGAGGACCAGAGGGCACAACTTTAGAATAGAGGGATGTCTGCTTAGTACAGAGATTAGGAGGAATTTCTTTAGCCAGTGGGTAGTGAATCTGTGGAAATCATTACCACAGATGACTGTGGAGGTCAAGTCATTGGGTATATTTAAATGGAGGTTGATAGGTTCTTGATTATTTTATTTTATTTTTATTGAGATCCAGAGCAGAATAGGCCCTTCCAGCCTTTGAGTTGCATTGACCAGCAACTCCTGATTTTAATCGTAGTCTAATTACAAAACAATTTACAATGACCAATTAACCTACCAGCTGGTACGTGTTTGTACTGTGGGAGGAAAGTGGTGTAGCCGGAGGAAACCCACGTGGTCACAGGGAGAATGTACAGACAGCAACAGGATTAGTTAAGGTATGAAGAATTATTGGAAGAAAGCAGGAGAGTGGGGTTGAGATGGATAATAAATCTGCCATGATGGAATGGCAGTGCAGACTTGATAGGCCAAGTGGCCTACTACTCTCTTATGCCTTATGGTCTTATACACTCCTCTCAACAATTCCCACAATAACATACCACATGCTCCTTGACAACTGCCAATACCCCTCAGCACTGCAACCCATGGACATAAGCAACTCACCCAAACATTTATCAACCATCACCACACATTATATACAAATTGATAACACCCCATACTCAGCAACATTTCCTCATATGCATCAACCACCCCTTGCACATCAACATAAGTAAAACAAATTACCTTTTTGATATTCTATACTATTAGTCACAATTTGTAAGTCAATTAAACAGAATTCAAATAGCTACTGGGTAGTCAAAGAATATAAAAACAGGGAAAATCTAAAGGAAATCAAAAGCCCAGCTTTCCAGTTGTAAAAGATCATTCCTATGAAGATGATAGACAAAAAGCAATTGCTGGCTGTGAGAGGTGATTAAAAAACATGCAAGTGGTAAATTCTTTTGAAGTCAGTGACCATCACTGTATCATTTTCAAACTGATCTTCTCAGTAACTAAATTATATGTGGCCCTGCTAATCACAGACTAAAGGCTGTTCAACCTAAATGTGCTTTGCAAACCCCACCATGCACGTCATTTTGTTCTAATGCACATTTCAAGTTTCACCCTTGTCTTTTGTACTCATGGTCCAAGGGAATGAAGTTACTCCCTCTAAACTTCATGATCATGCAGGGACTTGTATTGACAATGACACACAAGGGAAAAATGAAATGCACGTAAACCTCAGATAAAGTGTATAATATTTATACCAATCATTGATCCAGAGTTATAACAGTTGAAAGTAATTTACAGCTTTACTAATTCTTCTGGATGGCACCCAGTTTACATATCATAAAATGCTGTTGCTAATACTGTTCACATCCTGCTTATTCCAACAGACACATTTAACTTTTTAGGTACAACTCATTAGTGTATGAGTACATTAATACTGCTAGAAAAGTAGTGTATATTTTTCTTACAGAACAGTGCAATATTAGGCTTGAAAAATAAATAAGTATTGCTGAAATATCTATATTTGATAGGTATAAAATCTTCTGAAACAAGATCCTTTGTTCGACCTGAAATATTTAGAGTTTGTCTTTCCAAAAATGCTGCCTGACCAGATAAGTTTCTCCAAATTTTCTCCTTTTTCTTCAGATGAAATTTAACTCACACAAAGTGATGCATTTTGGGAAGTGAAACCAGAGCGTGACTTGCACATTAAGTGACAGGGCACTGGGGTGTGTTGTAGAACAGAGGGACTAGGAAGTACAAGTACAAAGTTCCCTGAAATAGATGACATGGATAGATAAGGTAGTGAAGAAGGCATGAGGCAAGTTTGCCTTTATCAGAAAGTCCATTGGATACAAGAATTTGGACATCATGTTATAGATGAATAAGACACTCGAAGACCATATCTATAATATTGCTATACTATAAAAAAGTTATTCACAAGTGTGTTACTAGGACTACAGAGTTTGAGTTATAAAGAGAGACTGAATAGGCTGGAACTGTTTCCTCGGGCACAAAGGAGACTGACCTCATGGAGGCTGATGAAGTCATAAGCAGCATAGATAAGGTGACTGGTCAGTTTTCTTCCCCCCAGGGTAGTGCAGTCTAAAACCAGCAGCTGTAAGTTTAAGGTGTGAAGGGAAACATTTAAAGAGCAGCTGAGGGGCAGGTTTTTCTCATGGAGGGTGGGTATATGGAACGAGTTGCCCCTGGACATAAGAGGGAGATAACACTACAATATTTCAGAGACATTTTGACAGGCTCATGGTTAGGAAAGATTTGGAGGGAGGTGGACAAATACTGGCTAATGGGACCGGCTCAGCAAGGCACCTTGATTGACATTGATAGGTTGGGTGGGCCAAGGAGTCCGTTTCTGTACTGTGTACCTTTATGATTCTATGACTTTATTTCCATTGTCTGCAGATTATTTTTATTTTCATAAAAAATCATGATTTTGACAACTTGTCATTGCTATGCCTTTATTTTGAAATTTCCTCTCTAACCTACTGTGGGACATGCTATAACACAAGACCTACTGAGGGTCTGAAAGGACATCCATCACTTCCTTCATGTAACATGCATGTGGATTTGTGCCCTTACCAACAATTCACAGGTCTGATTACAAGTGAATAAAACATTTGTTTTAGCCTGGACACAATGGTATTTACGAAGTGGAAGTGCTTACTTCCCATCACCTATCTAATTGGTGCGCCACTGTGAAAGAAACCTCACCCTTTGGGTAACTGCCAATACTTTGAGAAGTTCCTTTAGTCTTAAAAGCAAAGGAAAGAGCAAGGTGTGAAAAAACTTGTATTAAGCAAGGCTAGTTTTGTTTCTTAAGAAGAAAAAGGGTGGCATGGTAGCATTGTGGTTAGCACCAGCTGTAAGATACGGGTTCAATTCCCTCTGCTGCCTGTAAGGAATTTGTACGTTCTCCCTGTGACCATGTGGGTTTCCTCTGGGTGGTCCTGTTTCTGCCCACATTCCAAAGAGGTACAGGTTAAGGTTAGTAAGTAGTGGGCATAACAGGCTGATGCAGACATGTGAGGCTATTTGCAGGCTATTCAGCACAAGTTTCACTGATGTAACCATGCATTTCACTGTATATATGGTGGTGAATAAAGCTAATCTTTAATCTTTAACAAAAAATAGGTCTGGTTCTGTAGTGGTGTAGATAAATGAAGTGATTGCAGGAAGCAGAATGTTTGCTGAAGTTTTGAAATTCAGTACAGGGTTGGAGAGGGAAGGGTCAGAGATTTCTCATGTAGAGGGGAAGAAGCTGCCACATCAACTATCTTCTGACAATGCATAAAAGTTTAAAAGAAAGTAGGTGGAGAAAATGTCAAAGTCGAGTTTATTGTCATATATACAAGTACATGTATGTATGGGTGTATTGAAAAACTTGCTTGCAGCAGCATGACAGGCATCAACTGCACACAATTGATAAGAAAAACTCAAGTTAATAATGTAAGCTATACAAAACATTACAAGCAATAACACAATTAGAACAAAAATGTTCATTGTGGTAACATTCTTATTTGTTCCCTTGGTGTTCTTTCTTGTAATGGTTTCAAAGTGCTGAAAGTGGTCACAGTGTTGCTGTATTGAGGTAGTGATGTCAGAGATTTTGCAGGTTGTTTCAAGAGCTGAAAGGTTGAAAAGAAGTGGTGGTGTAGGACTTCAGACTTCTGGTGAACGTAGCTCCTCACCAATAAACACATGATCAAGTCAGGATTAAACCACAACACATTTTTTTTTTGTACAGATTGGTTACCTAAATGAGAATAACCTCTTTTCCTTTCAGGGAAATGAAATACCTCAAGTACTTGTTATTTCATATGCTCAAGTGAGGTGACTCTAGTTGGAAGAAAACTGCATAACATACTATGTGAATACCTTAGTTTTTATACTTACTGTACATCTATATTTCATCATGTATGCTTAGAGACCATTTTACAAAAAAAGATTAAATGATAAAACTATTTTTTGCATGGGACAGCCAGCTGCAGCTATCACAAAGGAATGAATTCTAACTCAACAAGCACGTAATCAAGAACAGAAATTTGCTTTTTAAATTTATGAATTCGATAAACCAGTTTCTCTTAAGCCTGAGGCGAGTTACTATTCATAGAGTTTTAAATCTTGTAAAACTCATGAGAACCATGTCAGGTGCTGAGAATGCTTCAAGCAGAAGGGAGAAACATAGCAACAAATTTTCCATAAATACCCGGCAACTTTGAAAACCTTGTTTGCTATACTTAATGTGCACATGCCAATCATAATAGAAAGATCCCATTGTCTTCTCAGATAGCTGACCCTTGTTGTGTATTTAACATTTCAGTAATTATATGAATAATGTTGAATATATGTATACATACATATACATATTACTGTTTTATTCATTGAATGCCTATGAAACTTCAGGCAACACATTGGCGAGGAATGTGTTTACGGGAAGGGATTGAAAATTTACCTGGTGACCTTGATATATTTTTTTCCTAAAGTATCATCCTATTGCTTGTACTCTTTTTCCTATTATGATTGCAGAACTACCTCAAGTGCTGGAACTCGTTGGGTTGTACTAATTCCTTGAAGTTAATTTCTAAGTATTATGACTTAAAAAGTAGTCCTCATTCTAGACCTTTTTCTTAATCAAGGATCAACACCTCTTAATAATAAAACAGTAATCTATTTTAGAGGTTACACAGTTCCTATCTGCTAGTATTCATTTGCAAACTGTTCCATTTCAACCCCCGAGTCCTTTAACCATCTGTGCTCTGTGGTTAATAAGTACCAAATAGTACACATATCAGATAGGTTATTAAATAACACTACAGACCAATAACAATCATATTTGCATAGGACACAAATTACTAGATTGTTCTGTTCCTTTTGTTTACATACATTTTTAACTATTTCAATATTTACCCTGCTTGCAGTAATGACTTCATTTCTGATTCACAATATAGTTCATGCTTTCCACCTGTATTATCACAAACACCAGCCTCAACACAGAAATACTTCTGTGGGAATATAATTACCTGCAGCTCTGGCAGTGAAAAGTTCCATTGAGTTTTTTATTTAATAAGCAGATCCAAACACATAGATAGTTATAAACTGCAAAGCAGGTGATTTAATCTACCTTGGCATTTACAGTCCACATGAGAAATTGTTCCAGTCACAGTACCCGATAGCTCCTGCTTCCCTTCGTGAATTCTTCAACCAGCTACAATCTAGACCTGAATGTTAACAGGTTCCATCTCAACCCCTGGATATGAATCCAACTTCCTACACCAAGAGTCTATCCCTGACTTCTGCCTAAATTTCTTATGTAAAATCTTGTATTTCTGGCCACTCAATTGTTCGTTTGCTTGTTCACCATCTTTTCGTTATGCATTTAAATAGTCTCAGGTGGACCAAAAGCACTTTATGGTCAATGAAACTCTTGACCTGCAATCTAGAAAAGTTGATAGGCAATTTAGCTACAGTAATCTTCCATTAAACAGGAATATCGCATTGACTATATCATGACAAAGTTGAATGAGGGACAAATCTCAGTTGGAATGCAGGACAGCATCTTCTGCTCTTCTTTATGATAGAGTCACATGACCTTCAATATTTGCCTCAGAGAGCAGACTCTACTCTTGATATATATATACCTCTGAATTATGGTATGTCCTATGCAGTGCTCCCATGGTATTGTATAATGGGGTTTTTTTTTGAGTTTTGCACTTGAAACATATACTTGATTCTACAACATTGTACTCAAAGCCATGAAAATTTTTATTACTACTTGAGCCACTTCTGCCAGTAGGATGTGCAACTCTATTTCACACACTTTGTAAATACATGAATTGCTTCACAGCCTTCATTTGCTGCTCCAGACAAGCCTTATTGTCTTTGAGGCCAACAGATTTATGGTACATCTTGGAAAGTAACATGCAGCATTTAATTTTGAATGTGTTGTACGATAGCTATATTTATGCTCTCACTCTGGAACATTGCAATATATAAAACTCCAACCAAATTTCTACACGGAAATGCAGTCTTCAAATTATTATTGTTACCTTCTTGATTGGGTTCTTTTATTTGCACTTGGCCTTGACATATTCCTGTCAGAAAGACTTCAAGTCGACTATGCTTTCCTGCATAAGCTGTCTTAGGTCAGGGATTTTCAAAAGTTAATGTAGAGTTTAAATATTTTCAAAGGTATCGGGTTTCAGGTATGTAGAAGAACTGGCCTGGCCATTGGAACTGGTTGACTGTGATCAGAACCTTGACGCTGGGGATGATGATGGTAATATGAGTTTGGATATTACCAATGGATTTTGAGGATTTGCAGATGTTGTGTAGTTGTATTTCTCCAGTGCTCTGAGGTAACTAGTGAAAGTGGTCCATTTTTTGGTGCATCTTGATTGGCACTATTGCTCCATGGACTATGAGTTTGGTACCAGGACTGGGATCCCAGTCTACAAGTGTTCCTTTTCTCATTTGGTTTTGAAAAATGTTGTAGTGCACCAGATGCAGGTGGATCTTGTAACCAACGCCTTCCCTTGTGAGAATATGACTCCCCAAATCTTGGTTTATGTTGACCAGTCAAGATTTTAACTTTTGTTGGTAGTATTGGTGACTAGTCAGTGAAGCAGTATCGTATTTCAATTCTTTGATGTAAAGTATTTTCTTTCATCTGCTCAATGATGGTTGGGAGCTCTGGTGCTCTATCTGCTGGAGAAACTCAGTTTTTTGTTTCAAATCACAGCATGTGCAGTCTCCAAACACGAGATCTTGCAGATGCTGTAAGTCCAGAGTAACATACATAAAATGCTGCAGGAACTCAGCATCAATGGAAAAGAATAAATAGTCAACATTTCGAGCCAAGACCCTTCATTGGGACTGGAAGGGAAAGGTGAAGAAGCCAGAATACGAAGGGGGGGGGGGGGGAAGGAATGGAAGCTAGAAGATGATAGGTGGTCAGGTGAGAGAGAAGGTAGGTGGATGGGGGAGGGGGATTTGAAAGGTGGAAAGTGTAAAGGGCTGATGGAAGAAGGAATCTGATAAGAGCTGAGAGTGACAATGAGAGAAAGGGAAGGAGGAGGGGTAAGGGGGTGATAGACAGGTGAGGAGAAGAGAAGAGGTAAGAGGAGAGCCAGAATTGGGAATGGAAGTAAAGGGAAGGGGAAAGGGGAAAGACTTATCGGAAATTAGAGAAATCAAGTTCATGCCTAAAGTTGAAGACAACTCAAACGGTATATGAGGTGTTGCTCCTACAAACCAGATGGAATTGTTCCCTTCACCTGGCTTGACCTATCACCTTCTAACTTGAATTCCTTCCCTTCCCCTCAGCTTCTTATTCTGGCTTCATCTGCAGTCTCTTATAACTCTGTATATTGTATTATGATTAACATTATCTTCTGCTTGTTCTAAATACAACAATACAAATTGTACTATGTTTAAATCGATTACAGTGCTACAGTTCCATTCAGCATTACTTCAGAGACTGAAACAGACAATGAAATTACAATATGAAAGCCAAAGGAAAGGTGAGAGTAAATTCAACTGTTCTACCTTGCATGTGGTTGATGATTGATATTACAATTGTTCCACAAAATAAGGCAAACTATTTTTTCAAAGCAATAACTTTCAATCATTTGGAGAATATCTGCAGCCTGGAGCCAATGCACTTCTATTCACCCGAATATTTGAATGTGACCATGAAACGAGGAAAGAAATAGGAGAAAGCTGCCAAGAAACTGAAAAGGCATTATATAAATATTAGGAACACAAGGACCACACAAGTA
Organism: Hypanus sabinus; assembly: GCF_030144855.1. Classification (NCBI taxonomy): domain Eukaryota; kingdom Metazoa; phylum Chordata; class Chondrichthyes; order Myliobatiformes; family Dasyatidae; genus Hypanus; species Hypanus sabinus. The sequence goes on along the minus strand of NC_082716.1, from coordinate 37,072,558 downwards.
AAAACAAACTGCAAGGGAACAGTTCATTCCTTGAGAAGAGTGTCAAAACTGGCTGTGGGTCAAGAGAGGATTTTCTTTCAATGCAAATAGTGATGTGACTGATCTATAATTTGGACAAGCTATGAGATAGAGAGGAAGGCATTCTACATCTCGCAATCAGTCCTCCTGCCGCTCACCAACACTTCAGCCATTCTAACCATTGTACTGTACCTTTTAAGTGTGATTGCAAATCATACCACCATTGCCACAAACGTTATTTTGACAAAAGACTGCTGCATAATTACAGCCAAAAATGAATGTACTTCAAATAATTTGTTGTATATGAACTAGTTGTGAATATTATGTAAATGCCAATTTATTTAAATTTCATTGCCATTTTAATACTTTCTCCCTACTGTTCTATCCAATAATGAATAGCTTATTTTCTAGTTCACCTTGAGATCTTAGAACATGGATCTTTTTCATGGAATATTTTGTTCCTACACTCATTGGACTATTTAGATTGCATAAGATGAAGGGGATTGTGAAATGGTATGCATTCTTAATGAGGCAGCAAGCAGTCTGTCCGGAGGAGCAATTGTTTTGAAATAATCAGGACGAGTTTCATTTAAAAAAAATTTGTACTGTGGTTTGAAAATGGTATTTAGATGATGTACTGCTGGAATAAAAAAAGCCTAACACAGCTGAATGAATTAGACATCTCATTTGCTACATCTCAGTCCCATTATATGACTGTACATGAATCACCTATCCTTTTTATGTTCTGTCCCCGGATCAGTTAGTCATCAGTCTATTAGAACGCTAAAATTATACACGAGAAAGAAGCCAGAATCAAAGAAATATTAATGTACATATTAATGTCACTTATTTGTGCCTCATTTGATTTATGCTTTGACATTCTCTTGACTATATTTTTAAAAATCCACGAGTTGCATAAAGCAGCAGCACAATAAGCAACGAACAATGAGTTCCTCTTGCAGATTCACTGTTGCTCTGGATTCCAGCTTCTGCAGCCTCTTGTGTCAGCATTATAAGCAAATATTTCTGACCTAGTGCTGAGGGGATGTCCCATGATAGTTGAGCTTGACCAGTAACAGCTTTTTAAAATAAAATGTTAAGTAAATTGTAAATCAAATAGGTAATTTGGTTTATTATTGTCACATATACCAAGATACAGTGAAACCTTTGTTTTGAATGCAGATTTCATTGCAACAGTGCACTGAGGCATTACAAACATAACAGAATGCATAACGTATTGCACAAGAGATTCTGCAGATGCTGGCAATCCATAGCAAGGCACACAAGACGCTGGAGGAACTCAGCAGGTCAGGAGGCATCTATGGAAATGGGTAAACAGTCGACATTTCAGGCTGAGATCCTTCTTCAGGACTGAAAAGGAAGGGGAAAGATGCCACACTAAGTCGGGGGGTGCAGGATAGAGAAGGGAAGGAGTACAAACTAGAAGCTGGCAGGTGAAAGCAGGTGGGGTGGGTGGGGGAAGAAGCCAGGAGGTGATCGATGGAAAAAATAAAGGCCGGAGAAGAAGGAATCTGACAGGAGAAGAGAGTGGACAATGGGAGAAAGAGAAGGAGAGGGGTGCTGTGGTTGGGGATGATAGGCAGAAGGGGTAAGGGGGGGCAGAGATGGGCAATGAAGAAGCCGAGAGGGGGTAAAAATTATCAGCAGGTGGAGAAATCGATGTTCATACCATCAGGTTGAAGGCTACCTCCTCCAACCTGAGAGTGCCTCATCACAACAGAAGGGACCGTGGACTGACATGCCTGAATGAGAATGGGGATTGGAATTGAAATGGCTGGCCACCAGGAAATCCTGCTCTTTGTGGATAGAACCAAGGTGCTCGACAAAGCGGTTGCCCCCAACCAATGTCGGAATCACCACTGCAGAGGAGGCATCAGGAACACCATATACACAACCCCCCAACACACTCACAGGTGGAGTGCTGCTTCGTCTGGAAGGACTGTCTGGGGCCCTGAGTAGAGGTAAGGAAAAAGGGAACTGGGCAGGTGTAGCACTTCTGCCGATTTTACCCCCCCCCCCCCCACCCCCATGGCCCTCCCCCTTCCCTTTCACCCATGGCCCAGGTCATAATTCAATTAGATGAAGTACTGTTCTTGAAAAAAAATTAAGAGAAAAAGTTCTAAAATGTACTAAGGCCTATTTCACTATTCCGAGAAAGGATTTAACACATGCGAAGCAAAAACAACTTGAAGTTCAATCAGTCTCAGAATAAAGAGATACATTTATGATAGGGTTTCAGGAGACTCACAAAGAAAAGGGTAGGTCTGCCATATATGGAATCTCCTGAAATGCAAAAAAGTGAAGATTATGTGAGATAATATTGTTAGAGTGGCAGAAAGCCTGGAAAAGTCTAAAAACTGTAGATGTGAAATTAAGCAAAATGATATGATGAAGCACTAGTAGCTAAACATCAAAAGACCATTGAAGGATAAAAGATTAATTAAGGAAAGAACAGCCTATTTTACATAACTGGTTTTCACATAGCCAGATGGTCAAAAATACATATTGCTCATGGAATCTGAGAAGGAGTGGCTAATTGGATCCAAAATTTGCTTTATATCAAGTTGCAAGAATGATTTTTTGTTACTGACAAACTGGTGCTCATAGAGGACACAGTTTAATTTTGCTTTGTAAAATATATTGACAGTTGGATGTTAAATTCAAGAGCATGGTAAAGTTTGCAGAAAATGCAAAAATTGGCCCTGTGGATAACAGTGAAGGGGAGTTCTTTAGATTGCAAGAAGATAAAAATGATTAGCTCAGAATCAAAATCAGTATCAGGTTTAATATCACTGGTGTATGTCGTGAAATTTGTCTTTATGGTAGCAGTACAGTGTAATACATAATAGAAAGGAAACAAAACAAATTGTGAATTATTGTAAATATATATACTTACCTTCTAATAGTTGAATCAAATAAATAGTGCAAAAAATTGAAATTAAAAAAATAGTGAGGTAGTGTTCGTGGGTTCAATGTCCATTCAGAAGTCGGATGGCAGAGGGAAAGAAGCTGTTCCTCAAGTCAAGTCAAGTCAAATCACTTTTATTGTCATTTCAACTATAACTGCTGGTACAGTGCATAGTAAAAATGAGACAATGTTTTTCAGGACCATGGTGTTACATGACACAGTCCAAAAACTAGATCGAACTACGTTAAAGAAAACAACACAGAGAAAGCTACACTAGACTACAGACCTACCCAGGACAGCGTAAAGTGCACAAAAACAGTGCAGGCATTACAATAAATAATAAACAGGACAATAGGGCAAGGTGTCAGTCCAGGCTCTGGGTATTGAGGAGTCTGATAGCTTGGGGGAAGAAACTGTTACATAGTCTGGTCATGAGTATCCAAATGCTTCGGAGCCTTTTCCCAGACTGCAGGAGGGAGAAGAGATTGTACGAGGGGTGCACGGGGTCCTTCATAATGCTGTTTCCTTTGCGGATGCAGCGTGTAGTGTAAGTGCCCGTGATGGCAGGAAGAGAGACCCTGATGATCTTCTCAGCTGACTTCACTATCTGCTGCAGGGTCTTGCAATCCGAGATGGTACAATTTCCAAAGCAAACAGTGATGCAACTGCTCAGGATGCTCTCAGTACAACCCCTGTAGAATGTGATGAGGATGGGGGGGGTGGGAGATGGACTTTCTTCAGCCTTGGCAGAAAGTAGAGATGCTGCTGGGCTTTCTTTGCTATGGAGCTGGTGTTGAGGGACCAGGTGAAATTCTCCACTAGGTGAACACCAAGAAATTTGATGCTCTTTACGATCTCTACCGAGGAGCCGTCGATGTTCAGTGGGGAGTGGTCGCTCCATGCCCTCCTGAAGTCAACAACCATCTCTCTTATTTTGTTCACATTCAGAGACAGGTTGTTGGCTCTGCACCTCCTCTCTGTAAGCTGACTCGTCGTTCTTGCTGATGAGACCCACCACGGTCGTGTCATCGGCGAACTTGATGATGTGGTTCGAGCTGTGTGTTGCAGCACAGTCGTGGGTCAGCAGAGTGAACAGCAGTGGACTGTGCACACAGCCCTGGGGAGCCCCATGCTCAGTGTGATGGTGTTGGAGATGCTGCTCCCGATCCAGACTGACTGAGGTCTCCCAGTCAGGAAGTCTACGATTCATTTGCAGAGGGAGGTGTTCAGGCCCAGTAGGCTCAGCTTTCCAATCAGTTTCTGAGGGGTGATTGTGTTGAATACTGAACTGAAGTCTATGAACAGCATCTGAACGTATGTGTCTTTTTTGTCCAGGTGGCTTAGGGCCAGGTGGAGGGTGGTGGCAATGGCGTCATTTGTTGAGCAGTTGGGATGGTACGCAAACTGCAAGGGGTCCAGTGAGGGGGACAGCAGGGTCTTGATATGCCTCATGACGAGCTTTTCAAAACACTTCATGAAACACTTCCTGAATCATTCAGTGTGTGTCTCCAGGCTAATGTACCTCCTTTTTGATGGTAGCAATGAGAACAAGGCATGACCTGGGTGATGGGAGTCCTTAATGATGGACTTTTTGAGGCTTTGTTCCTGGAAGGTATTCTGGATACTATGGAGTTTAGTGCTCTTGGTGGAGCAGACTAAGTTTACAAATCTCTTCAGCTTTTGATCCTGTGAAGTCGCCTCCTTGTCCCCATGCCAGTTAGAATACTCTCTATGGGACATCTGGAGAAATTTGCGAGTGGTTTTGGTGTCATACCAAATCTCCTCAAGCAAGATAGTTGTTGTCGTGCTTTTACTCTAGCTGTAGCTGTTCAGGTTAGATCCTCAGAGATATTGATAGCCAGGAACTTGAATTTGTTCACTCTTTCCACTTCTGATCCCTCTATAAGGACTGGTGTGTGATCCCTCATCTTACCCTTTCCAAACTCCACAAACAATTGTTTGGTCCTGGTAGAATACCAGATGGAATTTAATCTGGAGAAGAGAAAAGTACAAATCAAAGGAATAAAAAGTAAACAGAAGGATATTGAGGAACAAAGGACTTTATAGTGTACATTCATAGATCATTAAAGGTACTGAGACAAGTCAGTAAAGTCATTAGAAAAGCATATACAATGCTTCCCTTTATGAGCGAATGATTATAACATAGGAGTAGGAATTTTATGAACTTATAAACTGCAATTTAAGTGCTAAATAAACATTGACATGAAGATTGAATTTGTTCCCTCAGCTCAGTACCACACACTATTATCCTTTAGAGTATAACATTTTTTACTATTTTGCATTGTTTAAGGAGAGAACCACACATGCCCTACAACTCAGCTAGAAAGGTAATAAAGATTATAATGATAAAGGAGGACACAAATCATCAGATTTTGTGATCTTTTTCACTTTCATCAGTAAGTTCCCTGGATGTATATTACAGTGTATGTTATACATAGAATTTGCTTTGTATTTATGTATGAATCAATGAAACTCTTCCTGACCTGGGGATACCAAGCACAGTACATGAACTACTGATGTGGTTGAAAACACCTAAGGCTCTCCCATCTAATTAAAACTTGAACCTTCTTACAAAACAGAAATATTGGAAATCAATGGTTTGGTTATGCAGCACTTTCTCAGACAATTGATAACTAAAAATATTGTCTGGTTTCTTGTTCTATAAATGCTTTTGACCACTTGAGCTTTTCTAGCATTTCTGTTTTTATTTCAGATTCCAGCAGCTGCAGATTTTCTGTTTTTCCAGAGCCTTCTCCCTGAGTTGTCACAGGAGCGGAGAAAGTCTCTTTGAAGAATATATTGAACGAGAGGGAATGTGAATTCTGTTTTATCCTGATAGCAGTTAAGTGTAAAGTGCCTGAATTGATATAATGAATGTTACTCCTGTTTATTTCTTGACCGTGAGTGATAAATATATTAGGCATTGAGTGAATAATTTTTCTGACTAGAGATTAAATACATGTGCAAGTTGTAGAGGGTGAGTAGGAATGGAGGGCAGAGAGGAACATATTCTCAGAATATACAAACATGAGGAAATCTGCAGATGCTGGAAATTCAAGCAACACACACAAAATGCTGGTGGAACACAGCAGGCCAAGCAGCATCTATAGGAAGAAGTGCTGTCGACGTTTCGGGCCGAGACCCTTCGTCAGGACAGTGCTTCACCCTATAGATGCTGCCTGGCCTGCTGCGTTCCACCAGCATTTTGTGTGTGTTGCTCAGAATATCCATGTGGCTCTTTTGGAATGAAATGAGGAGGAATCTTTTTACTCAAAGGGTTGTGAATATTTAGACTTCTTGGCTAGGAACTTGTCTTTGCGTGCCTTTGATGTGGCAGGCAGCACATGGAAAATAAAAACAAAGCAAAAATCACAGCTGTATAAATGGACTTGCTCTTTGCACCAACCCTGAATGAATAAGTAAAGCTAGCTGAGGTGCTAGAAACTCAGTACAAGCAATTATATGGACAAACCTACCTACTGGTGCTCATCAGTTGCACTAACTTCATCCCATTGCTACACAACACACCAGGTTTAATGAAGAACAATGTCATTGTTAAGACTAATTATTTTTTATTCATAATAGCCAATAACAATTGGACATATGTACACTCAGACCAGTGTTAAATGCAGAGTCAAGAATACAAGTACTAGTACCAGCAATACTAGTAAGGAAACACCTGGCAGAAGAAAGCTACTAATTATTGTGACAAAGATTACAACATTTCCATGTTTCAAATTATCAGGGACATAGTGATATATTTTAAGTCAAAATTTTAGTTTAAAAGTGGTCCCAGATGTTTCATAACCAAATGTATCCATGTAAACAGGCTGTTGATACTGAATATTGATTTTGTCATTACTGAATAGTATTTTTAGAGCACCAAGCAAGCCAATTTGATCATAAACTAACAATGTTGCAACAAATTATTGAACACAATCATAAAAGTGGTTAAATATTCTTTATAGATTATCTTGTAAATAACTTGCCAGTCAAGTGCATTCTTTTTTAACATTCTAGGAATTCCAGCATTTGAACCTTTTGTTTACAAATTGAGATAATTTTAGCAGATTGTTAATGAAGTTGACCTTTACATTCAGGGCACTTGGATTCTGCCAAGAGCAATTGAATTTATTTCTTTGCGATTAGCCTAATCTAAAAGAGACCAAGTTAAGGAGGAACATTTTCAATGAGCAGCTGTTAATTTCTTTTGTTTCTGTTCATTTGGAAATGAAATTAAACAAAATGTTCAAAATATATTTTTCTGTAACAATATGAGTTCATTCTTGATTGGGTCCATCCTGCAAAAGATCCACACAGTCCTATCCTGCTTCCAGAACTGAAAGAAACTGCTCTGATCTGGTCACTTTAGCCTTTGCAAAAGTGTTTTTATGTTTTCCATCACAGGATAACGAAAAATGACATCCCTCCTCTGAAACACATCGTCATCTATTTCTCATCACCCCTAGGCAATACCATCCCAAAGCATGATATTAGTTTCCACATATCAGCTGATTATAGAATCACAGAAAAAAGATTATTCATTTGGAGGCTATGTGTTCAATTGTGCATGCCACTTGAGAAAGAGCTATCCAGCCTTATCCCACCTTCCAGCCCTGTAAGTCGGGTCCCATCAAGTACACATCCTATTACTGTTTAAATGTGATGAGGGATACTGTCTCTATCTACAACCCTGCAAATGACAAATCCCTGCCATCCTCTTGTTCAAAAGGCATTTCACATCTCTAGTCTGTTTATTTTTCTCTCTACCATGTTCTAAAAATATGTTCAATGTGCAGGTTGCCAGTTTAAAAATTTTAGTAGCAATTATTATAGCACTAATTATTGACCTAAATAAAAACCATGCTTTTAAAGGGGAAACTGAATCCTTCAGAGCTGCCTGTTGTATGGAGCACAGTGAACACAGACCCCACATCCGCCCCCACCAACCATTTTGTTCTTACTGCATAAATAAGTAATGGAAGAGCTGTAGCAGAAGATACTATAAATTACCAAATGACAAACAATACATTATGATCATGCTAACTTTATCATGTTTCCATGGAACATGTTAGGAGGAACAAAGTCAAAGGACCTGTTCTTCAGAAAAAAAAATCATTAACTATCTTTTACTCTTTTCATTGGGCAGTAAAAGAATCAGCACAACGTGAACCACAGCACGCAAGAAGAATTAATAAGTAATCCATATTTTCTCATAAAGACGTCAGGGCTCTCCATATTAAATGAGGCAGAAAGGCTTAGGATATTAATTGTGAGCAACACACACTTGCGAATAGAATTTGCTGAGACTTAAAGAATCCTAAAAGCCGAACACAAAAGTTATACCTAAAGCCTCCCCGTCTCTATGATTACAGTTTATTGAAGTACTGCTTTTTCGCAATTAACTGATAATACTTTTAAACAAAATATTACTGTCAAAGTCGATGTTGTCAAATATATTAACCATATAACTTAGCTATTTCTAATTCCCTCTGTTTGATAGCTACAAGTTTTGTTGGCAATGGTATTACACATGAAGCAAGAGAGAGTGAAAATGAACATGAAGTTAAGCTGAAAATAGAATATGAAATTGTGCAAGAGTGTAGTTTATTGAATGAATGTTTGTTATAGCTGTTGGTACAATGTTGTGCCATAAATCTATGCATAATAGCTGACTTCATAAGCTTTGACAAGTTGTTACAGGATCAGAAGGTACTTAGAAATGAGAAAGGCCATTTAATCATTCTTAGTTTCATCCACCCAGAACAATCCACCATGTAATAATTTCTTAACTGTTCCGCCAATAGTGTCTTCATCGTCTTTAAATTTGATCAATCTATACATGAAGAAGTCTGCCTTGAAATGGAGACAGAAACTGGTGGAACTATTAAATAGAAGAGACAGCATTTGTGCAGAGCAGAGCTAATATTTCTGACTGAGGATGTAAAAGATGGGTTGATCAGACTTTTGATGAAAGAGCATTAATTTCAAATATTAACTCTTTCACCCTGACAGATGCTGCCAATCAGCCTAAGTGTTTCTAGTATTTTCTACTTTTATTTTACATTGCATCTTGGTGCTATTTTAGTTAGACCTGAAATTAGCACTAAACTTACCTGTTATTAATATGAGCTTATGACTTCTTATTCCAATTATTTACTTAAAATAGTGCAGCAAATCATTTTCTTCCCAATTGTTTACAATCTCAAGCAACTCGAGAAAATCACAAATTGAGTGTGTCCTTTTTCAAGATGAATGACTGGGGCATTAGGGGACTCATTTTGACTGTCAGCAGTGAGGTAAGTTAGATCTTGGTTCAGACACCTGCTTTACATTCCCACTAATAATCATTTCCCTTAACTTCAATGGAGATGAGAACTGCGAGAGGTGCTTAACAAGTGGTTGAATGGATATAGCCCTTCTTATGACAATGTTCAGTTTCCTGAATCTTTCTTCTTGCCTCTGCCCCTTGGCTCTAGGGATCAACCTCATTCCATTGTCTCTGCAGTACCTGAAGCACCTGAATGTTTATCTTGTTGCCTGACAACCAGAACTGGAATGAAACACTTAAGGTGGAGTCAGACCAGAGCATTATACAGCTGGATCATGACTTGTATTTTATTGCTTTTCCAAATGCCATTCAGAATCAGTTTCAGAATCGGGTTTATTATCACTGCCATATGTCGTGAAATTTGTTGTTTTATGGCAGCAATACAATGCAAGACTTTAAGAAATTACTATAAGTTACAATATAAAAATAAATAAGAGTTAAAAGTTCAAAGTAAATTTATTGTCAAAGTACAAAAACGTCACCACATACAGGCATGTGATTCATTTTCTTGCAGGCATACTCAAAGAATCCAAGAACAAAAGACAAACTATGAGGTAATGTTCACTTACTATTCAGAAATCTGATGGCAGAGGGAAAAATGCTGTTCCTAAAACATAATTTATGGGTCTTCAGCCACCTGTATCTCCAAAAGGCATGTTGCAGGTGGTAAGAGACGTCAATGAGGGATGCCGCCTTCTTGATGCAATGCTTAGTGAAGATGTGCTCAGTGGTGTGGAGGCTTGTTACACTTCAACATTTCAACACGTTATAGTCCCATTCAACAACTGTTCACCAGCTTCTCTTCCTGGGCCAGATATTAATTTTTATTATTCATCACTCCATCCCTTTCTTCATCATGATTACTCTTCTCAGAAAGCAAAGTTTAACCCTTCTACTTACATACTTCCTCTCTATACAATTCTTGAAATTGTGTAGCCTCTTTTTGAGCAACTTTTACATCCAATTTATTGGTTCACTTCCTGGTATTGGGTATCTGTCCATACCATTATACATAAAGAACTCTGATCAAAGCCATCAATGATATCCAATGTTGTGACATACTCTTCTGTCTATCTTTGTCTTTGATGCTCTGTTTGCGTCGTTTCGTCCTGTCACTTCGTCTGTCTTCCCCTCTCCCAACGTCCACTGGATCATCTGGTTCTATTTCAGGATGACTAGGATTATTATCTCTTGCTATGCTGCTCCGGGATGCACCCTTACACTTCCACCTATTTCTCATTGCTCTTTGGCAATTATATTCCAAGGCATGACACAAATGTATCTGCTAATTACAGAATCATAGCAAGTTTGATGATGTGGGAGATAATTTGGTCAGCTGAAAAAGGGCTACCTGGTCTGATTCTGCCTCTGGCATTGATTTGTGGTCTAGACTCAATAAGTAGAAAGTACTGTTCAAATATGACAATGGTTTTTTGCCTCTACTGCCCTGTCAGGCAGCGAGACCCAGACCCCACCAATGTATCTCCCCTCTAATCCTTCTATCAATTGATTTAAGTTGCTTCCGTTCTGTTTTTGCCATCATCACTCTTGAGATCTTTATCCTATCCAACTTGCCAGATTAAATGTCCAAATCCAGGTATGAATGAGCAGAAATTGTATTTGAATTAATACTAACATTTGAATTAATACTGACATTTATTGACATCATGTGCAAGAAAAATCTCTGTAAGTTAGGCAGCCTCTATGGAGAGAAAAATAATATTAATTTCATGGTGCTGACTCTTTATCTGAACTGTTGTCCATGGATGTTCCTCAGGATCCACTCTTCCATCTTGCAGCTCCATCCCTTTTGTTTTTTTTTATTACTGTTTACTTCACTGGCACTTTTCCTCCAGGCAATTCTAGTGAAGGATTATCGACCTGAAATGTTGACTTGATACTCTCTCCCTAGATGCTGTTTGACTTCCTGAGCATTTTCAGCAAATTCTGTTTTCATTTTAGTTCCAGTTTCTATAGTTTCAATTTTCTGGGATGGGAAGACAAATCCCATCATCTTCCACCCCCAACCATTAACTAATTTCTACTTCTATCCCTTTCCTTGGCTGCCTTCTGAATCTAAGCCACAATGTTAAAACTTTCTCATTTTCAGTCATCATTGGAGGTGAGGATCTCACATCCCTGTCAACTCTAAGATCACCTTTCTCCATCTTCACAGCGTCATCTGACTTTGGTTCTGTCTCAAATGCCGTTCAAAACCTCATTCATGCCTCTCTTACACATTAGCTTGTCTATTTCAATCCATTCCTGCTGGGCACACCTTATTTCCTTCTCTGGAAACTTCAGGTCATTCAAATCATTGTGTCCTAATGCACCCAGTTCATCCATCATCCTTAAACCCACTGACTTATCGATCTGCTGTTAAGCAACATCTTGAAATTAAAATTTCATTTTTGTTTTTTAAACCTTTATATGATCTCTTTCCTCCTTAGCTTTCTAATCTCCCCCTCTAGGATACTGGCATTCCTCCAATTTTAGATGCTTGCATAACACTGAGATTAATTGCTCCACTTATGGTGGCCCTGCCTTCAGTAACCAGGAAACTCTAAACTTCTCCACTTCTCTGTCCTTTATGAGTCTCAAACTGTACCCCTTCAATCAAGTGACTGGTCCTAATAACATCTCTTGTGGCTTGGCAGAAGTTATATTTAATTGGTAATGTTCTTGTGATGCACTTTAGGACATTTTTGCTATGTTAAAGATAGGAGGAATGTAAAAAGCTGTGTTTGTTGTTGCTCTCAGCCACATTGAGGTTTAGGTATGACAGCTGTCTCTGTATGTGAAAGAAAAGAATTATCCAGAATGCTTTAGCCTGTTTCCCCCAGTTAGTGTCTTTTTTGAAGCTAGGAAAGGACAGAAGTAGTCTTCCTCTGAAACAGTCCATACTAGAATCACAAATTTTGTAGCTCTGCTAAGAAGAATAGCAATTGAGTAAAGACCAAGAGGCTGCTCTGTCTCCAAAATATTGTATCTTGATAAAGAATCTATAAGTTAGTAGAGAAAAGAAGGGAACAGTTAAGGCAAAAATGACATTGCAAGTTTACTCAATAAATAAATAATGTGCTTAATGGAAGTGAAAACTGATATACCATAGCTAATATATGCATGTCATAACACTATAATGAAGAAAATTAAAATGGTAGAGGGAACTTCTGAAAAGTACTTTGCAATGAATGTTATTTTCAAGTTTCGAAAAAAGAATGATGAATCTAATATAATTCTGTGGTATATGATTAATAAAGCTTAATGATTAATAAAGCTTTCAGTTAATGATTAATAAAGCTTGTATTGTCTAAAATGCAGCATTGAAGTAGTAGTTGAGGAGAAGGTAGCATTCAAAGGGGTGATGGATAAATATCCAAGAAGAAAGAATTGGTGGGACAGTGGGAAGAAGGATGTACTGTGATTAGCCGGAATAGGTCTTACATTGAGCAGATGCAGACATTCCAGGCTGGTTTGCCCCCTTTGCTAGCGCAATCATTTAAAGTTCGAAGTAAATTTATTGTCAAAGTACATCTATGTCACTATATGCAACCCTGAGATTCATTTTCTTGTGGGCATACTCAATAAATCCAACAACCATAACAGAATTAGTGAAAGACCACACCAACTGTACATACAACCAATGTGTAGAAGTCAATAAACTGCAAATACAGAAAGAAAGAATAATGATAATAATAAATAAATAAGCAATAAATATAATGAGCGTGAGATGAAAACTACTTGAAAATGCATTCTGCAGATTGTAAATCTGTAGTTCATTAAATTGATTTAAAAGTACATTGCTTAAAGGGAAATCACATGCTACAGATTGCAGTGAGAATAATTCAAAAGAGGTATATTTCTGTGATTCTGTGAAAAATTAACGTACTGTAATGAGCTAATGCCTCTTGCCTAAAAGCATTGCTAATCAAAATGTCTAGTCGGAACATTATACTTTTGATAAAAGGCAGAAAACAAGATGATCGGTAGATGTAAATGAGATGGCCTGTGATCAGCAAACCACAAAGCTGCTTGATGTCACGTGAAGTGAGTTCATCAGCCACTGAGTCAACAAGTTAAGCCTAAAATATGATGACAATTTTTTTTACTTGTCTTGGGATATTAGCAACACAGCAAATCAGCATTTCTTGCCCATCCCAGGATTTCCCTTAGGGCAGCAAGAACAAACACCGAGTAATTAGTGCACCAACCTAGAACTATGTGATAGGTTTTCTTCCCTGACAGAGGGATGACCCTGTTGGTTTTTAATTACAATCCAACAACTTTGGGAGTTACAACATAAACAATAAGTATATTGACATGAAAAGTAAGTCATATCAATATTGGGGAGAAAAAAAACCTTTCTTACAGGATACTTAAATCAAGGCATAAGCTGATTTAGGTATGAAATAATTTGGCTAGCTAGAGAGCTGAGACTGAAATAGAAGGCCCAAGCTTCAACTGTATTGGCAATGCTTTTAATATGCTTCTCAATAAGTAAAGCTGATAATTGGTTATCTGACAACTTAGAAAACCTGACGGTTTGGAACCTGGCTCACCGAAAGGTGATTCCTGCACCCCTTTCCACTCATCAGGACCACAGTTCCTGTACACCTTTCCGCCCTTTGAATCATTGGGATCCAGTTTCCTCCACTTTTTAAACTCACCTGGCTCTGTTAACTGGGCTCCCTTTAAACTTCAATGGTTGTGTGGATAATGTACTATTTGATTGTTTAACATTGTTAGATGAGTTAAAATGTGCTAGATTATTAAAATTGCTAATATGTTTCTCTAATTTTATACCTGTAATGATTGATGAATCATTAATGAATGATTAATGATTGAAAGTCCATGGCTTTGTCTAGGTACTGAGTTTTTTTTTGTCACAACAATAGTTTTACACTGGAAATTTGTTGAATGCCTGTTTTTTTTCCGTACGGAAAGAAGTGCAGAACCTATAAAAGCTGGATGGTTTTAATCCAACTAAAGTAATTTCCTAAAAATCATGTCCATATACTTTTGTTGGAGGAGCCTGGAAGGTAACATGAGTAACTCGACTTGCTTAAGAAATGTCTGCATCCAAACTCAATCATACAGTATTAATGTCAAAAGCCACAACAAATCTTCATATGTTGAGATTTCCCTGAGGTGGCATAAGTGACTTTTAAGAAGCTTGTGAAAAGAAGCAGTCATTAGTGCCATGGGAAATGGGAGCACATTTGGATGAAGGGTGATTGGGAGACGACTGTCCTTGAAAACCTGGATGAAGGGTGGCTCCTAAATTATTATCAATGTTCGTCCATAGAAAAACCTCAGGTGGACCAGAATCAGGAGACCTGTATACATGCTAGAAGTGCAGAAAGCAATAGAATTTTTCAAGAGTTATCATCAAGGTTTGGAGGAAGTAATTCAGAAAGTATCAACCAGAGATATTCTACACTGGTGACCAGAAGAGAGTTTTCTGTATAGTTCCTATCCTATCTGTTGCCTTTGCAAAAAAGCACTGGCCCACAAAGAGCTTTTCCCATGAAGAAACTGCAGAATAGCCACAAGCTGAAAAGCAACCACTAAGAGGAGCTGGAACTACATGAATGTACATCAGGAGAGTATCTCCCACCTTATTCGTAGTTGTGGCAACAATGCTGCCAAAAGGTCCAGTTTTCCACCATGCACTCTGAGTTCAGGTGGGAATGTGGTAAGGAGTGAGTACCTCCTCTCTGTCTTAACTACAATATCCCTTGCCCGCCTGTACTGAGGCTGATTGCTCCTCCCCAGTTACTTTATGCCACTATAGACAGCTGTTAAAGTCTCTGGCAGATTTCCCACTCACTCCTCCCAATTGCTACTGTTTCCCTGTGTTGCTTTGGTAAAGGTGTAAAGACCCTACAACCTACTGTCAGAAGGAAGGGTCTTCTCTCTTTCTGGTACAGGTCCTACATAGACACAATTTTCAGGGTACCTTAATCCTTTAAGATCACTCCTGTCCCTTCAGGTTTGAAGCATGATTCTAACATAGCACAAAGATTTTTCTCTTTGTGCTACGTGCTCCCTGCTGGTGGCAGTATTTCAGCAGGCAGCTTGATGGCCATCAGTCGGTGAATATGTTGTGGTAAATGCAAATTCAGAGGTGCAGAAAGAAATCGCACCATACTGAAACTCCATTCTAAAAAGGAAATTTCCAGCCAAGATCCTTTAAGTTATGCATTCTAGATACTTCCAGGAATGAGGCCTTCCCCTATGTATACAGATAGAACATACCACAGAACCATAGAACATTATGGCATAGAAACAGGCCTTTTGGCCCTTCTTGGCTGTGCTGAACCATTTTTCTGCCTAGTCCCACTGACCTGCACCTGGACCATATCCCTCCATACACCTCTCATCCTTGTACCTGTCCAAGTTTCTCTTAAATGTTAAAAGTGAGCCCATATTTACCACCTCATCTGGCAGCTCATTCCACACTCCCACCACTCTCTGTGTGAAGAAGCCTCCCCTAATGTTCCCTTTAAACTTTTCCCCATTCACCCTTAACCCATGTCCTCTGGTTTCTTTCTCCCCTAGCTATCAGTGGAAAAAGGCTGCTTGCATTCACTCTATCTATATCCATCATAATTTTATATACCTCTATCAAATCTCCCCACATTCTTCTACGCTCCAGGGAATGAAGTCCTAAACTATTCAATCTTTCTCTGTAACTCAGTTTCTCAAGTCCTGGCAACATCCTTGTAAACCTTCTCTGCACTCTTTCAACCTTATTAATATCCTTCCTGTAACTTGGATACTGGATGAAATCTATTTGCAAACCATGGGTAGATGAGCTGTGGTCCAAATATTTTTTCATCTCTGGGCATTTGCTTGTGCTGCTCTTTCTTTTATGGAGCTTTACCTAAATGCTCCCTCAACAGATAGAATCTATGCCTTTATTGTTTTATATATTTCAACAGAAACTTCTGTGCTTCTGAATTTGTCTGATACCACGGTTATTATTGCTTCCTGACGTTGATTTGTCATAGGCTACAATTTTCCCATGGTGAACTCTTCTGTTGTCTGGGCAAATACACTCTGTGGCCCACTTTATTAAGTAAACCTGTACACCTGCTCATTAATGCAAATACCTAATCAGCCAATCATGTGGCAACAACCCAATGCATAAAAGAAAGCAGACACGGTCAACAGGTTCAATTGTTGTTCAGACCAAACATCAGAATGGGGAAGAACTGTGATCAAAGTGACTGTGACCATGGAATGATTGTCAATGCCAGATGGGGTGGTTTGAGTATCCCAGAAACTGCTGATCTCTTGGGATTTTCGTGTCCAGTAGTTTCTAGAGTTTACAAAGAATGGTTCAAAAACAAAAACAAGTCGTCCAGTGAGCAGCAGTTCCGTCGACGAAAACACCTTGTTAATGAGAGAGGTCACAGGAGAATAGCTGGACTGATTCAAGATGACAAGAAGGTGACAGTAAATGTGACTCAAATAAACAAACGTTAAAACAGTGTGCAGAAGAGCATCTCTGAATGTACAACATATTGAAACTTGGATGGGCTACAGCATCAGAAGACTACGGACATACACTCAATAGCCACCCTATTAGGTACCTAATAAAGTGGCCAATAAGTGTATAGGAAGTAATGGTGGGATGTTGCTGTATGTAGTGGGAGAACTACATGTAACTGATGTAGTATGTGTACTGATGTACTGATAACTAATATCCCATCCAATTGTGGGCAGAGAATTACCACAATCTTGAAGGAATGTCAGGATTCCCTGGAGCAGATGATTGTATATACCATTTTGTTTGGATATTAAAGCAACATAAAGTATCTTCCCATCTTTGTTTTACAAAGATTACTAGATTTTAAAACAATGTTTCAAGAACAGCTTTGTCAAACACCCACATTTGCAATGCCATGCTGTTTCACAAACTCTTGACATTAAAGAAAAACTCTAGTTGAAATTCCTGCTAGTACTTAAAAATAGATCTGCAATCTTGTCAATAAGCTCCTTGAGGCATGTGGGTTCTGTTTTTAAAATTGTGCGCTATTCATTAGAAAAACACACTAACTATGTTGGGTAATCTCACGTGCTGTTTTCTATTTTGCTTACAGCATCTCTGTAGAGAGCACATTCCATTTACTGCATAAGTTTGTTCACTTATTGCATCTTGGCCAAAACCTTAAATCAGTGTGCTCAAGTTTTTGAACCATCAACTAATGTGAAGAGCTTTTCTATGTTCAGTTTCAGATAGCAGAAGCCATTACTTGGAGTGGAAGATTTAATAAGCTGGGACTTTCTGTTCATTTTCAGGTAGTAGGAGCCTAAAAGAGGCACAAACGTGTAGAGTTAGTTGTAAATTTATTGGGAAATTAGGCAATTGGCAAGGGCCAATCCAAAAGAAGAGCGGGGAGCTGAAGATTTGGATCAAGGGTTTTTTTTTGTGAGAACAGGTGGAAACTAAGGTGAGTTTCTGGTAAGTTTCACTTTCCTTATTTATTATAGCATAGTTAGAACAGTGGGAATGGAAGCCAGGGCTCCTCTTGTGTGATGTAGGAAGTCAAGAAGACTTCCAGTGTCCCTGATGACTACACCAGTGAGAAATGCAACAGACCATTTTCAGGGGCTGGAGCTGGATGACTTATGAATCATTTGGGAAGCAGAGGGGTTGGTTGACAAGAGTTAAAGGGAGGGTTGCAGGGTGATAGTGACTGGGTGACTGTGAGGATAGAGAAAGGAAATAGGCAGTCATTTCAGGACACACCTGTGGCTCTTTCCCTCAACAATAGGCATATTGTTTTGTATATTATTTTGGGAGTGGGGGAGGGTGGGTGCTTCGGGCACTGAATCTGGCTTGGTGGCTCAGAAGGGAAGGAAGGAGACGAGGTGAGCAGTAGTGATAGGGGATTTACTGGTTTGTGGGAACAGACAAGAGGTTCTGTGGATGATAATGAGATTCCCAGAGGATTCCCAAATGTTGTCTGCCAGGTGACAGGATTAGAGATGTCTTGGATTAAAACTTAAGGGACTCTGAGGCCATGGTATCCATCAGTACCAATGACATAGTCAGGAAGGATGATGAAGCCCTGCAAAGTGAGGGTTCTGGGTGTTCGAGTGCTTGTGAAGCCATAAGTGGGGGAAAAAATGTAGTTTAACATATGTTGAAGGAGATGGTGGAGGAGGGTGGGCTCCAGATTTTTGAATCATTGTGCTTCCTTCCAGGGAAGGGGGGACCTGTACAAACAGCACAGTTTGCTCCTGAACTAGAGGGGGAACAATATCTTTGTGAAAATATTTACTCATGCTGTTCTGGATGGTGGGGGCTGGGGACGGGGAGATGTTTAACCGAGAGCTGCAGAGGGGTAGGAACCTGAGTGTCAGGTCTGCAAGTGGAGTGGTTGTGGGGAAAATAAGTATTAAGCCTACATGCAAAGAAAGAAACCAAAAGGCTGATGTTCTAAATGTTCTGAAAAGGCTAATGTTCTGAATGGATATGTTTCAATGCTAGGGATATTGTAGGTAAGGCAGATGAACTTGGAGCATGAATGTGCACATGCTATTATGATGATGTAGGTATTAGTGAGACTTGGTTGAGTGAAGGGCAGGACTGGCAGTTCAATGCTCCTGTTGTTTTAGACCAGGGGTGGGCAAACTTTTTGACTTGTGGGCCAAAAAGGGTTCTAAAATTTGACAGGGGGGCCAGACCAGGAGCAGATGGATGGAGTGTTTTGGTAATACACCTCATAAGAGAAAATAAAATATCATGGGCTATGTAGAAAACATGTGCTTTAATCTCAATTGAAAATGAACAAATGCATTACAACGAAACATCTGTCTTTGAAGTCCCATGGTATTTAGCTATTTATTGAAATGACTTTTAAAACACTGAACATTAAATGAATAAAATACAGCTTTTTTTAATAGTAACAGTTATTATTTTAAAGCACTGAAAATTCTGTTATCCTTCAAGATATTATCATCATCACTCTCCTCCTGACTGTCTTTATTTCAAAAACGGTAGGAGATGCAGGTCTACTTGTCCTGCTCCTTCTTATTCAATTGTCCCCTGTGCCAAAACTCAACAACGACCAGCACAAAGACAGAGCAGTGACAGCGCGCCAGTATGCGGAGCGCGTTATTTGATCTGGAGCGCATTTTTTATTTTGAGAACGTACGTGCACCTGCGCACTACTCATATCCATCACTTAACAGAAACGACATGTAACATGTAAGGCTTATTGAAAAAAATATTTTCAAATGCATTTTTTACATAACACAACGAAGAAACTTATTTTTAATTTCAGTGGGAACAGTGAAATTATCTCCCTTTTTAGCCAGCGCATCAAAGTCTGGATTTAGTTTTGTTGTGGCGATTCTCAGGATGGATCTGAGGTGTTGGTCAGTTAACTTGGATCTGTGGCTGGCTTTGTTGATGTTCATGACGCTGAGCGCCTGTTCACACAAATAGGTCGAGCCGAACAAAGAGTAAAGCGCAAATGTGGAGTAATACGCTGCACCTCAACAAAGGTCAATGTATATAGAGTGCATCATCTATTGGGAAAACGCCAGAATTGCGGGGAGAAAACGTTAACAAGGTTTATTAATATAATTTCATCAAGTTCTGCGGGCCGGATTAAAAAGCTTAACGGGCCGCATATGGCCCACGGGCCGTAGTTTGCCCATGCCTGTTTTAGACATTATAGAAGCAGAGGTATTATACAGGGCTGGTGGCATTATTAGTCAGGGAAAATATCATGGCAGCATTCAGACAGAACATACTGAAGTGTTTGCCTAGTTAGGCTATATGGGTGGAATTGAGAAAGAAAGTCTGACCATGTTAATGGGTTTATATCATAGCCCACTCAATAGTGAGGAGCAAATTTGTAAAGATATAGCATACAAGGAAAATCAGGTTGTGATAATAGATGATTTTAACTTTCTGCCTATCAACTGGGACTCCTGTACTGCAAAAAGACTGGATGAGCTTGAGCTTGTCAAGTGTGTTCAGTGTAATCTGGCAGGTGTGCTTTGGGATAGGTTGTTATCCAGCAACTGATACTTGGTAAATGGAGGACTTCAAAAGTGAAATAGGGAGAGTATAGAATTGATATATTCCTGTTATAATGAAAGGCAGGGCTAACAGGTTTAAGGAACCTTAGTTTTTGATGGATATTGAGGTCTTGGTTAAGAAGAAGGTGGCACATATTAGGTGTGGGCAGTTAGGATGAAATGTGGTGCTTAACAAGGATAAGAAATGTAAGAGAACACTTAGGTGCAGGAGGACTGGGGCTAAGCAACTGTTCCATTGTTCAAAGAAGCCTCTCGGAATGTGAGGAGGCTATGAGGAAGGTTGATGAAGGAATGGTGGTTTGACAAGGTCCCATGGAAGGCTGGTCCAGAAAGTTCTGTCGATTGGCACTCAAGATGAAATAAATGATTAAATTCAATGTTGGCTTACCGGGAGAAGATAGAGATGGTTGCCTCTCTGACTAGTGGTGTGCCGCAGGGATCAGTGCTGGATTTGTTGTAGCTTATCATCCGATTTGGATGATAACGTAGCAAACTAGATTAGCAAATTTGTGGACAACACATGATTGGGTGTTTATGAACACTGAGGACGTCTATCAAAGCTTGCAATCTGATCTTGCAGCTGGGAAAATGAACTGAAAATAGCAAATGGAATTTAACGCATACAAATCTGAGGTATTGAACTTTGACAGGATGAACCAGGGTAGGACTTACACAGTGAATGATAGGGCACTGAGGTTGTGCAGTAGAATGAAGGGATCTGGGAATACAGATCCACAATTCCTTGAAAATGGTGGCATGTCTATAGAATGATAAAGGAAGCTTTTGACACATTGGGCTTCTTAAATCTGAGCATTGAATGGAGGAATTAGGATATTATGTTGAAGTTGCATAAGACAATATTGAGTTTGGAGTATTGTGTGCAGTTCTGTTCACCTACCTACAGGAGGTATATATACCAATAAGCTTGAAAGTGTGAAGACAAAATTTACAAGGATGCTGCCAGGACTTGATGAAGTTATAAAGAAAGGTTGAGAGGGTTGTACTTACTCCTTGGAGTGTAGGAGAATGAGGGGAAATTGTATAGAGATATGCAAATTATGAGGGGTGTCTACATAGGGTAAATACATGTAGTCTTTTACACCTGAAATTGGGTGAGACTAGAGCTAGAGGTCATAGGTTTAGGGGGAAAAGTGAAATATTTAAAGGAAACCTGACGAGGAACATATTCACTCAGAGGCAGATGCAGATGTAGAATGAGCTGCTAGTGAAGGTGGTGAATTTAATTGCAACATTGAAGAGAAGCTTGGATTGTTGTGTACATGGATGGAAGGGGTATGGAGACTATGGTCCAGGTGTGGGTTGATGGCTTTAGGCATAATAACAGTTTGGTATGGACTGGATAGGCCAAAGGGCCTGTTCCTCTGCTACAGTGCTTTATGACTCTACATCTATTCTAACCTTAACAGGTAATAATTTTGCAGTCTGTTCTCAGTCTCCTTTACTTGAACGAGAACAATGCCTGATTCTCCAGCCAGTGAGTTCTTGTGAGACTTTAAAATTGCTGCAGTCTGCATGAAGGAGATGCTCATGCAACCCTCTCAGGAGGGCTGTGACGGTGAGATGATCAGAATTTTGACCAGCAGTAACGTGGGAGGAAGAACATAGGTCCGGTTCATGATGGAGTTGTTTTGGGGCAAAAATAATGTCATAGTGTTGCAATGATTTGTGAAGTTCATCTCTGAAGTGTTATCAAAGAAGCCTTAGCAACTTGCTGCTGTGCACGTGATACTTCAAGTTCAATTGTCATTCAACCATGCTTGAATACCGCCAAATGAAACGGCATTCCTCTGTGGCCAAGATGCAAAGCATAGTACCAACATTCAGACACAGCGCAGGTCATGTATAATTATATACGTAGCCTTTGGCATCTCTTCTCCTGGACTGTTGTGGTGAGCATAGCCATGGTTTGAGGCCTAGTCCTTGCTACAACAAAGGCAATGCTGTTCCCCTGCAGTCTGTCTTGCCGTTAAACAGATTTACATTATCAACGTTCAACAGGGTCTTGAGATTGCAAGTGAAATGTCCGAGATATTCACTTTCTGTTAGCTCACCCTTGCCTTCAAGACTCCAATGCCTTCCTGCAGCAGGCAGTAATATGGTCCACACCAAGTCCAGCTCCTCCACAAGTGAGCAGCTCACTGATGGGGTAGATCTGCAATACCTGAAATTCTGAATATCCAGCACCATGATCTGGTGATAGAAGCTACAGACATTGAAGATGGTGAATAAATGTTATTTAAGCAGTTTTAGATAGCACTGAGCTTCTTGAGGAAATTGTGGCAAGTGGGCAGTTGGTCATCACAGTTCTGACATTGCAAATGATTGAGGGGTCTGGGGGAGATGAGAGTTTTAGAAATTCATTGCTGAGTCAGCAGGCTATTGTCATGAACTAGTAACCGTGGCCTTCATTGAGGATTGTCACCTTGTCATGTTGAAGAGAGTGATATCATCTGGAGTTTAGCTATCTGGTGCTTAGCTTCTAGTAAGGTTCCAGACAAAGAGCAATCCAACCAGGACCTTAAAAGTGGAACTAGCAGAAGTTAATGAGACATCACAATGGCAGTGAAGCCAGAGGAAGCCTACAGCAGTGAAGGTCCTGGGTCACCTTGCATTCTATGCCTCTGCACCCTGATCCTGATCTATCAAGGACAATGTGGTAGCTGCCCATGCATCACCCTCCTCATATTAAACAAAATCACATACCTACATTCTCCATAAAGGGAATCAACTCTAACAACCCAGAATAGACAACCACTTAAGAGGACATCATGCTTGACTCGAGTGATCGCAGTCCAGTAACCATAGCAAGTATTTGGTTGGTCCTATCAAGTCCATGATGACTCCTTACTGGAGGACTATCAAAGGGACAAGATTGTAGTACCGCTTGTTGGAGTTAATCCTTATCTGGCCCTTTAGTTGGGTTTATCTATTATTATTAAGTTGAACTTCGATGTTGTCCAGATCTTGTTGGATATGTCAAACATTATTTCATCAAGGAATTGAAAATTTACATTAAAATTGCTTTTCTTTCCTCCATTAAATCTTCATTTTTCATTATATTTTAGGATCATGCTGCAGTTATGTGCCTTGAAATGCTTTTCTACATTAAATTCACTATGTAAATGTAATATACTTTGTATTACTGATTAGTTTTGGTTTTCAGCTGATGACTAAACATTGTCATCTTCTGACAGCACTAATTAGCACAGTTGAGGCCAATCTCATAATTAACTCCGTAGGTCTGCATTCAACTAAAATTCATCAAAATCCTTTTTTTTTTGTGAGGTATTATGGTACTCTACCTTTTCTCGGAGACCATGCTAATAATCATCTGTGATGATTCAAAATGATGTACTCTCCAGACACATGTTACACTTCTGATCATGAAACATTACCATTCAACCATGGCTGGGGTTGGCAGCAGTTTTTACAACAGAACCATTTTCCACACATTGATGATACTCTAAAGCTGACAATTCCATAAAGAATCTACATATGAGCAGAAAAGTTGGTTTGCATTTGCAGTGATCTGGATGGCCAGGATATTCAGAGACCAATTTTAATGCATGAACATGAGAGAGTAGAGCAGGTAGGTAGCTCCTCATGGGCTCAATTGAAACCAAGTCAAAGCATTCTTATTCTACCTTCTGACTTTGATTATCGCTATTATGTTCCTGCCTTTATTGTATCTTTTATTAAAAGAGTATTAAATGCAAAGGCTCTGAAATGAATGTATCATTATATTGTAAGAAACATTGGGTGTATTTCCACAGATCCTTGAAACCTAATGCCTTTACAAGTAATTCCCTTACATAGACTAGAGGATTAGTGATAAAACAATATATATCAGCAACTTGAAAAGCTAAAAACAGCAGTAAAGCCACTGATACTGAAGAACCGAAGACTAGAGTGCTAACATTTCAGTTAATTTTACCATTATTGTGTTTCTGAGCTCACTACTGACACATGGGCATAATCTCAGAGGATTGACAATAATGACGTTCTCCCTTTCATTTATTTTTGTTATAAATCTCCTATCATGCAGATAAATATAGGTCTTTTATGTACAAACAACACTTGGTAGCTACATAAAGTAATGAAAGAGTGTCTTTTTTTCTCTTGGAGCATATTCACATCAATGCACAGAGAAGGGCCCCTTCTTTGAAGATTTGTACTTTTTATACCACCAGGCTGGGATGGCTGAGTCAACACTGACACTGAGAACTACACTGGCAAATGAGCTAATGTTTTGAAGACACTTTGTATATTTCTATTCACCTCCCTTTTCAACACTATACCCTTTATTACAAAAAAAACTGGAACTTAGCAAATTCTCACTTATTTCAAGATGGACCCTGAGACAAGTACCTCCAGTCATCTAATTTAGACAGGGCTTTTTAAGTCTGTCTTGATCTGGCTTGATACTTAATGACAAATATCAATCTAGCATGCAAGTGTGATGTAATTACAGAAGTATTTTTTATGTGAAACACTCTGGTTTCCTCGGCTGCGTAAATCCAGGGAAGACAACCTCTGGCCCCGCCAAACGTGTGAGATTGAGGTGCGAGCCCATCCCAAAAACTCTTGTTTGTGTGGATGCTGTGTGATTCGTTACCCTGTTATAAATGAATGTCACGAAATAACAGACACAATTAAATTAAAAGATTTAGCTCTATAATTCTTAATTTGACTAATGGGTCAGTAAAGAAAGAACGTAAAGAGAAAAGAGCACATTTTAACGAAACAATCTAATGTGCACAAGTTGGATCTCATGGTTTTCCCGTCGCTGATCCTCCACTGATCACCCCCCCAGGCTTCATCGAATCACAGCCCCACTCCGGGTCGAATCCTATGACCTCTTCTCTCTGGCATCTTCTCTTTTCATTTCACCCTAACTAAAACCCCAAGCCCAACCTTAGTGTCCCTCACCACAGAACCCTCCCCTTAATCCGACCATCTTAACTGGATGGCAGACAATTCTCCCATCTCTTATCTTCAACAGTATCCCAAACGTAAGAGGAAAACAAACAGCTCGCACAGAGCGGCACGAAATGAAATATAGAGCAGCATAGCGATAAAAAAAATATGAACCAAGGCATTACAAATGTTAAATTATTTTCCTTTGATCCTGGGCCATTAGTATGGAAAATGAAGTTGTGAATATTTTCACTTTCTGCCGTTTTCTAGCATAATCAGAACAGCACCCACAATGAGTTTTCACATATCCTTTTTTTATTGCCTAATAAGTGTCTCCCACAAAATAATAATTACCACGGCAAGATTATCTTTAGTCATTAGCTGATTTTGAAGAACACATAGGAACACTTAGGAACAGGCAACCCACGAATGTTGCTTAAGCAGCTGGAGACAGATAGAGGAATGAGGGAGAGACAGCAATCATTTAAGTTGCAGCATTTAGAATTCTGGTAGCAAAACTGATTTAGAAATATTCTGTGAAATATAGAATACTGTTTTAATTGCAGCTAATTTAAACTTAATAAAGGACATTGACATAAAGGACACATTGTTCATTTGCTGTTTCCTCAAATTACATTCATATGTAGTTCCCACCAATAAATTAATGGGCAAAAATAAATAGATGAGTGAATGATTTAGTTGTCCAATTGATTCCAATACAGCATCGAAAGCGTGTTTGTACATACATTGATTGCAAAACTCATGACAGGTACCATATTAGAAATGGCACTTGAATTTGTCATTCTTTCACCTGCTAGACCAAAAGCACATAAAAACAAGAAAATAGTCCATATAACCCTACAAACTTGCTTCATCATTTAGTAAGATCTTCAACATTGATTCTGCTCTTCTCTCTGATCCCCATTACACTTGATTCGCTTTAGCTGGAACATCCATCAATCTCAATGGGTTGAACAAAAATAACAAAGGGAAATAAACATTAGACCACCTTGTAGTCTGAGGACCATAGATAATGATTCCATAACCTATAGACTCACTTTCAAGGACTCAACTAGTCATGTTTTCAGTATTATTTATTTATCTATTTATTTTTTTTCTATTTTCACACATTGTCTTTTGCACTTTGGTTGTTTGCCAGTCTTTGTATGTAGCTTTCTTTTATTAATTCTATTTTGTTACTTTGTTCTACTGTAAATGCCAGCAAGAAAATTAACTTTAAGGTGGTATATGGTGACACATATGCACTTTGATAATAAATTTATTTTGAACTTTGATTCCATCAGGATCAGACAGATTAGATAGGGGAGGATATTTCTGTTGGCTGATTGCCGGAACCAGGGGTCACAGCCCCTGGTATTTAGAATGAAACAGTATTTAGAATGTAAATATGGAACAAATTTTTCACTAGAAGTATGGTGAAACTGTAGAAGTCAGCCCACAATGTCTTTGCTGAGCATAATGCAAATGGTCTATATCCCTGCCTATTCATGCACATATCTAAATACTCTATGAAAGTACCACCTCCCTATCAGTGCATTCCAGGAATCCATTCCTTCTTTATATAAAATGTCTTGCCTTGTAATTCTCCTTTAAATTTTCCTTCACTCACCTAAAAATTTATATATTCTAGTATTTGGTATTAGAACCATAGGACATTACAGCACAGAAACAGGCCTGTTGGCCCTTCTTGGCTGTGCCGAACCATTTTTCTGTCTAGTCCCACTGACCTGCACCTGGACCATATCCCTCCATACACCTCTCATCCATGTACCTGTACAAGTTTCTCTTAAATGTAAAAAGTGAGCCCACATTTACCACTTCATCTAACAGCTCATTCTACACACCCACCACTCTCTGTGAGAAGAAATCCCCCTTAATGTTCCCTGTAAACTCCCCCCCCCCTTCACCCTTAACCCATGTCCTCTGTAACTTTTCTCCCCTAGCCTCAGTGGAAAAAGCCTGCTTGCATTCACTCTATCTATACCCATCATAATTTTATATACCTCTATCAAATCTCCTCTCAACACTTCTCTTCCCCCACACCCTTCAACATCTGGCATACTGCTAGTGTCTTCCGCAGTGAAGACTGATGCAAAATACTCATTTTGCTCATCGCCACCTCCTTGGTCCCCATTATTATTTCTTCGGTCTTCTTTTCTTGAGGTCCTATATCCAATATTACTCCTCCTTTATTTTTAACATACTTGAAAAAGCTTTCACTATCCACTTTGATATTGTTTGCTAGCTTGCTTTTATATTTCATCTTTTCCCTCCTAATGACTCGTTTAGTTGCTCTCTGTTGGTTTTTAAAAACTTCCCAATCCTCTGTCTTCCCACTCATTTTTGCTTTGTTCTATTCCCTCTCTTTTGCTTTTACATTAACATTGACTTCCCTTGTCAGCCACAGTTGTACTATTTTGCCATTTGAGTATTTCTTCATTTTTGGAATACATCTATTCTGTAACTTTCTCATTTACCCCAGAACCTCACACTGTTGCCGCTCTGCTATCATGCCTTCCACCTTACTGTGGCCAACTCCTCTCTCATGCCATTGTAATGTCCTTTACTCCACTGAAATACTACTACATCAGATTTTACGTTCTCTCTTTCAAATCTTAAGTTGATCTCAATCATATTGTGATCACTGCCTCCTAAGAGTTCTTTTACCTTGTTCCCTAATCACCTCCAGTTCACCACATAACAACCAATCCAGTTTAGCTGATCATCTAGTAGACTCAATGACAAGCTGCTCTGAAAAGCCAGCTTATAGGCATTCAACAAATCCATTCTCTTGAGATCCATTACCAACCTAATTTTCCCAATCGATCTGCATGTTGAAATCTCCCATGACTGTCATAACATTGTCCTTTTGACACAGCTTTTCTGTTTCCCATTCTAATCTGTAGACCACATCCCAGCTACTGTTGGGAGGACTTTATATAACTGCATTCAGGGTCCTTTTACCCTTGCAGTTTCTTAACTCAATCGACAAGGATTCAACACTTTCCAATCATATGTCACGTCTTTTTACTGATATGATGTCATGCTTTACCAGCAGAGCCACACCACTCCGTCTGCCTACCTTCTTATAATGTGTAACCTTGGACATTCAGCTCCCAACTACAACAATCGTCAGCCATGATTCAGTGATGGCCACAACATCATACCTGACAATCTGTAATAGTGCAACAAGATCAGCCAGCTTATCTCTTGTACTTTGTGCATTGAGCTATAACACTTTGACTTCTGTATTTGCTACCCTTTTTGATTCTGCATCCCTCATGCACTGATTCTCACCCTGCTGGCTG
Source organism: Hypanus sabinus (assembly GCF_030144855.1). NCBI lineage: Eukaryota > Metazoa > Chordata > Chondrichthyes > Myliobatiformes > Dasyatidae > Hypanus > Hypanus sabinus. The sequence continues at coordinate 37,043,928 of NC_082716.1, read as the reverse complement.
CAATTTTGTCCTATCATCTGCCTGCCCTTCCTGACAGTCAGACTGCATGTTATCTTTGCTTTTATACCATCTGTCCTATCTTGAGTCCCTTCACTCTGGCTCCCACCCCCTGCCAAATTAGTTTAAACCCTCCCCAACAGCTCTAACAAACCTGCCCATGAAAATATTGGTCTCCCTCAGGTTCAGCTGCAACCCGCCACTTTTGAATAGGTCATGCCTCCTCCAGAAGTAATCCCAATGATCCAAGAACCTGAAGCCCTGCTCCCTGCACCAGCTTCTCAGCCTCGCATTAATCTCCTAAATCATCCTATTTCTACCTTCTCTGGTGCATAACACAGGTAGAAATCCAGAAAATACTACCCTGGAGATCTTGCTTTTCAGCTTCTCCCTGGCTCTTTAAATTCTCTTTTCTGGACCTCTTTGCTTTCCTTTCCCATGTTTTACGTTTCAACTGACATTCAGTGATATCCCTAATGCTGAATTATCCTGCATGCTTAAGTCCTGTGAGTGCTGTGATCTTCCAACACCAAAGCAGTTTGGAGTGGGCCACTGCCTACTTGGTTAGCTCTGTAATGGTCACCACTGAGGGATCCAGGTATCCTATGTGTCCATTAAAAATACAACATTTTCTTCATTAATGTTACCACCCATCTTTCTCTTTCCATCCATTCCTCCAACTCTCAAATATTCTCCACAGTTCTCCACCTCCTCTGATCTTCTCATTTGCTTGGAATATTCTACCTCTCCTTACTCTTCTCTTCTCACCTCATTTCCTACACTTGTTCTTTCACCTCCACCACCTTTCACAATGTACTACACAATGCATTCTTTCTTCAAAGTCTAATGACCACAGAAAATGCATTTTTTGTCCACTCGAGTATGTATGGACTTTATCATCTTAAACACCTTTGACTAACGTATGATGAAGTAATGAAATCTGAGAGCCACTTGGATGAAATTCATACTAGTCCCTGACATAATTGTGCTTTCCTGTAGGTTCTTTCATGGAAATAAATTTCTGAGTTATTGCGTTTCGAAAAGTTAAGCCGTGACCACTCTTTCACTATTTTTGTGGATGTCCCAGATCCCAGAACCACAGAGCATAGCCTCAGAACAGAGGGACATTCCTTTAGAACAAAAATGGGAAGGAATTTCTTTAGTGAGAGGACAGTGAATTGGTGAAATTCATTGCCACAGATGGCTGTGGAGACCAAGTAGTTGAAAATATGTAAAGTGGAAGTTGATAGATTCTTGACAAGTCAGAGCATCAAGGGGTATGGGGAGAAGGCAGGAGAATGGGTTGAGAGTGGTAATAAATCAGCCATGACGGAATGGTGGAGCAGACTTGATGGACTGAATGGTCGAATTCTGCTCCTATGTCTTATGTCTTATGGTATTAAAACTGGATCCTATTTGGAGAAAGCCAGAAGGCATCTGTTTGTTCAATCAAATGTTATAATCCTTTACATATTTCACTGGTTATGTGTCACTGTGCAGCTTTAGTTGTCACAAGGTTCAAGATTCAACTTATTTCCCAGAAATGATTCAATACTCTTTGTTGTTAAAAATCATCTTAGTAACCTTCAAATAATATGGAAAAAATGCTAATTTATTCTATAAGTGATTCACCTTCTTTACCGAAATTGCAGACTACAATTTGAGGAAGTATTGAGAAAGAGCCCAAACTGAAACATTTTGCTGTGAATATGCCTGAAAGTTTAAGCACTTTATTTGAGCTCCTATTTTCTTCATGGAATGTAACTACTGTTACAGTGAGTTGAAGAAGCATGATTTGGGTAATTTAGTTTTGAAGTGGTCTAATTATTCAGGCAAAGTAGGTCATGGAAAGGGTATCATCAAACTGCAAATCCTCTGGGAGATTTTTTTTTTAAACAGCAGTTGTGTATCTGTCAGACACTGTATTAGAATATTTGTCTTCTTACTGCAGGAATTGAGTTTCTGTAAAGAATATTAAAAATAATTTAAGTGAATTCCATACACAAAATCTACAAAAGTATTGCTGTGGAGGCAATCATCAGTCCAGACTAGATGCAGTCCATGTGCTTTTCAACATCACAAATGAAGAGTATTTTTCTATATGCACTTTGAAAGGATCTCCTGAGGACTACTCACTCATGTGGCCCCCAAGGCAACAGAAGAGATGAAAGTTAGTCTTATTTAATGACAGACTTAGTTCAGAGAATTTGGCTTTTCTTTAGCATACATTGAAAAAAAACTAAAAATTAAAAGAATGCTAGTACTCTCTTAGTTAAATCTTCTTTTCTGTTTCTTAATTTTTTTCATGTTGTTTAAACATTGTCGTGACGATTTTTATAACAAGGACTATCTAGTAGTTTTTGGGAAATGTGTGGAATCTTCAGCCTTATTCCTCTTTTAGGCCTCTTTTAGTTAAATATGGCTATTATCCAGTAGCACTAACATCCACTGTGATAAAGTGCTTTGAGCAGCTGGTGAAGAAACATATCAACTCCTGCCTGAAAAGCGACTTGGATCTGCTTCAATTTGCCTACAGGCACAACAGGTCCACAGGAATTGTCATCACTGGTTTCTCACTCAACCCTGGAACATCTGGACAGCAAGCAAAGATGCTCCTTATCAACAACAGATCAGCATTCAATACTCTTATCCCCTTAAAGCTAATCAATAAGCTTCAAGATCTTGACCTCAATACCTCCTTATGCAATTGGATCCTCAATTTCCTTACTTGAAAACACCAGTCAGTTTGGATTGGCAGCAACATCTCCTCTACAATCTCCATCAGCACAGCTATACCACAAGGCTGTGTGCTTAGTCCCCTGCTCTACTTGCTTAATATTTATGGCTGTGAAGCAAAGCAGCTCCAATGACATATTTGAGATTGCTGATGACACCACAGTCAAAGTCCGAATCAAAGGTGGTGACAAATCAGCTATAGGAGGGAGATTGAAAATCTGGCTGCATTGTGCCACAAAAGCAACTTCTCAATCAATGACAGTTAGGCCAAAGAGTTGATATTGACTTCAGGAGGAGTAATGGGGAGGTCCATGAGGTGGAGAGGGTCAGCAGCTTTAAATTTCTTGGTGCTATCATTTCAGAAGATCTGACCTGGCCCAAGAATTTAGTGTAATTATGAAGAAAACATGGCAGTGCCTCTACTTCCTTAAAAGTTTGTGAAGATTCAGCATGACATCTAAAACTTCAACGAGCTTCTATATGTGTGTTGTGGAGAAGATATCGACTGGTTGCCTCATGGCTTGGTATGGAAACACCAATGATCTTGAATGGAAAATCCTACAAAAGTACTGGATACAGACCAGTCCGTCTCATCCTCCCCACCATTCAGCGCATTTACACGGAGCACTGTTGCGAGTAAGAGCATCCATCATCAAGGATCCTCACCATCCAGGCCACACTGTTATCATTAGGAATAAGGTGGTCAGGACCCACAACACCAGCTTCAGGAACAACTATTACTCCTCAAACATCAAGCTCTTGAACCAGTTGGGAGATAATTTCACTCAACTTCAATAGCCCCATCACTGAACTGTTCCAAGAACCTGCAGACTCACTTTCAAGGACACTTCAACTCATGTTCACAACGTTCATTGCTTATTTATCTATCTATCTATCTATCTATCTACTTATTATTGTTTCTTCTTTTTTTCCCTGTATTTGCACAGATTGTTACCTTTTGCACATTGTCTGTCCATCCTGTTTGGTGCAGTCCTTCATTCATTCTATTATGTTTCTTGTCTTTACTGAGTATGCTTGCAAGAAAACAAAGTTGTATATAGAGTTGTATATAGAGACAGATACGTACTTTGATAAAGAATTTACTTTGAACTTTGAACATCTTAAAGTGAATTTTAGTTGTTTAAATTCTTCTCTTTATATAGGGTGGGTGCTCCCTATTTTCAATGTTATCTGTAGCATGGAAAGTTATTAGGTACTGTAAATATAAAAATGTCTTGACATTACATTTTTCTAAATATGACTAACAGCTGAATGAATGTAATTGCTTTTTGTCCAAAACTTGCTGATAAATGTTGGCAGTTCTTTTTTTTTCCTTTTTCAATCTTTTTATTATCATTAATAATATGAACAAAATACAATTGATATATTAATAAAGGGATTACAAACATACAAATTCCCATTGCACATGAAAGAATACATAAGCAATGATTACAATATAAATGAGTTTTCCCAAAACATGGACCATACAGTATATGTATGAACAAGGTAAATCTAGGTATTTCATAATATATAATATAAAAAACACAGAAAAAAGAAAAAAAAATGTTATGCAAAAATAACTAAACTACTAATCTAATAGCTAATAAAGAAAAAAAAGCAAAAAAAGAAAGACAAACTAGAAAAAGAAAAAAAGGGCTGTTTATAATATCTCACAAGAATACATAACCATCAGTGTCATCAACTCCGATCCTCTCAACATAAATAAGATTAAAGCTGGAAAATCAAGTAAGCCTGGAACAGGGTCATATTACATCATATGAAAATATTGAATAAATGCTCTCCATATCTTTTCAAATTTAATAGAAGTATCAAATACACCACTTCTAATTTTTTCTAAACTTAAATATAACATAGTTTGAGAAAACCAATGAAATACAGTGGGAGGATTAATTTCCTTCCAATTCAGCAAAATAGATCTTCTAGCCATCAGAGTGAGAAATGCAATCATTCGACAGGCGGAAGAAGATAAATGAAGTAAGTCCATCATTGGTAAACCAAAAATTGCGGTAATAGGATGGGGTTGTAAATCGATGTTAATCGAGATAATATCAAAAATAACTTTCCAATATTTTTTCAAAAGCGGACATGACCAAAACATATGAGCTAAAGACGCTGTTTCAAATTGACATCTATCACAAATAGGATTTATATAAGAATAAAAATGAGCTAATTTATCCTTGGACATATGGGCCCTATGTACGACCTTAAATTGTATTAATGAATGTTTGGCACATATAGAAGATGTATTAACTAATTGAAGAATTCTATCCCAATTCTCAATAGGAATAATAAGATTAAGCTCTCTTTCCCAATCATTTTTTGTTTTATAAAGGGGCTCTGAACGTATCTTCATAATTATATTATAAAGTTTCGAGATAAGCCCTTTTTGAAAAGGGTTTAATTCAAACAAACTCTCCAAAATATCTGAAGACACAAAATTTGGAAAAGTAGGAAGTACAGTACTTAAAAAATGCCTAATCTGTAAATATCTAAAAAAATGAAATCTAGGCAAATTATATTTATTAGATAATTGCTCAAAAGACATAAAACAATTGTCCAAAAATAAATCAGAAAATCTTAGTAATCCCTTAGTTTTCCAAGCCGAATAAGCTTGATCTATAATTGAAGGGTGGAAAAAGCAATTAGATACAATAGGAATATTTAAAACGAATTGAGTCAACCTGAAAAGTTTCCGAAATTGAAACCATATACGTAAAGTATGTTTAACTATCGGGTTGTCAATTCGTTTCGGCAATTTAGAAAGAGCAAAAGGGAGAGAAGTCCCTAAAATAGAACCCAGAGCATAACCTGGTACCGATTTAATTTCCAAACTCACCCAATGAGGGCCAAAAGATCCATCCCAGTCTTTCAACCAACATAACAAATATCTAATATTAACTGCCCAATAATAAAATCTGAAATTAGGTAAAGCTAACCCACCTTCCTTCTTTGTCTTCAGTAAATATATTTTACCTAACCTGCCATATATTCTGCCATATATATGAGGAAATTTTTGAATCAACATTAATAAAAAAAGATTTTGGAATAAAAATTGGTACCGCTTGAAAAATATATAAAAACTTAGGTAAAATAACCATCTTAATAGCATTAATCCTACCTATCAGAGATAAAGATAATGGTGACCACTTAGTCACAAGCCTTTAATCTGATCAATTAAGGATAAAAAATTAAACCTAAATAATTCTTTATGGTTTTTTGTGATTTTAATCCCTAAGTAAATAAAAGAGTCATTAACTAATTTAAAAGGTAAATTTCCATAAATTGGGACCTGTCTATTCAAAGGAAACAATTCACTCTTATTAAGATTTAACTTATACCCAGAAAACTCACTAAACTGAGTCAGCAATGATAGAACTGCTGGAATAGATTTCTCAGGGTTAGAAATGAATAATAATAAATCATCTGCATACAAAGATAACTTATGAATATCTGTCCCACGATTAATACCCGAAATATCCTGTGATTCTCTGATGGCAATTGCCAAAGGTTCTAAAGCAATGTTAAATAGTAATGGGCTAAGAGGACAGCCTTGTCTAGTGCCCCGAAATAAACGAAAAAAGGGAGATCTTTGATTATTAGTAAACACTGAGGCTACTGGAGTGTGATAAATCAGTTTAATCCAGGAAATGAATGTCAGACTAAAATTAAACTTCTCCAACACATTAAATAAGTAAGGCCACTCAACTCTATCAAATGCTTTCTCTGCATCTAATGAAACAACACATTCTGAAGTGCTATGTGAAGGAGTATAAACAATATTCAGTAATCTCCTAACATTGGAAAAAGAATAGCGATTTTTAATAAAACCGGTTTGATCTTCCAAAATAATTTGGGGTAATACCTTCTCCAACCTGGATGCCAGTAACTTGGAAAAGATCTTGGAGTCTACATTCAATAAAGATATCGGTCTATAGGATGCACAGACAGTAGGGTCTTTATCTTTCTTCAGTATTAAAGAAATGGAAGCTCTATAAAAAGATTGTGGCAAATTCCACAATCTAATTGCTTCTTCAAAAACCCTGCATAACCAAGGAGAAAGAGTAGTGGAAAAACATTTTAAAAATTCTACTGTATACCCACCCATCTGGGCCTGGTGCTTTCCCAGAATTCATTGAGGAAATAACCTCTTTGATTTCTGCGTCCGTAATAGGAGTTTCTAATATTGAAAGATCATCGGATGATAATTTTGGAAAATTCAATTTCCTAAGAAAATCACACATGGTATTACGATCCTGAGGGAATACAGATTGATACAGGGAGGTATAAAAGTCTTGAAATGACTTATTTATCTCATCATGGTTAACTGTCAAATCCCCATTTTGCTGACGAATCTTAGTGATTTGACATTTAACCAAAGCATTCTTCAACTGACTGGCTAACAGTTTACCTGATTTATCACTATGTATATAAAAATCAGATCTGGTTTTCATTAATTGATTTTCAATCGGAGATGTAAGTAATAAACTATGTTCCATTTGAAGTTCAACCCTTTGTTTGTAAAGCTCCTTACTAGGAGTGATCGAATATTTCTTGACAATCTCTTTAATTTTATTGACCAATAAAAGAGTTTCCTTCTTAATGGGTTTTCTCAAACCAATGGAGTAAGAGATAATCTGTCCACGTATATACGCTTTAAAAGTGTTGCAAAGTATTCCGCAAGAAATATCATCCGTGGAATTAGTTGAAAAGAAGAAATTGATCTGTTCCTTCATAAATTTAATAAAGTCCGGATCTTGCAGTGTTAGAGTCAAATTGCCATTGTCTAACATTAGAAGCTGTATCCGTAAATTTAATAGAAAGTTTTAATGGAGCATGGTCAGAGATAGCTGTAATATCATAATTACAACCGATTACCGATGGAATAAAACAAGAGTCAATAAAAAAATAATCAATTCTCGAATAAGAATGATAAACATGTGAGAAAAAAGAAAACTCTTTGTCGTTAGGATGCCGAAATCTCCAAATATCAAAAACTCCTTTATCAGTCAAAAAGGAGTTAATACAAGTGGCCGACTTATTGGGTAAGGTCTGAATAGATAAAGATTTATCCATCAAAGGATTTAAACAACAATTAAAGTCACCACCCATTATTAACTTATATTCATTTAGATTAGGTAAAGAAGTAAATAAGGACTTAAAAAAATCAGGACAATCCACATTTGAAGCATAAACATTAACCATAGCAACCTTTTTATTACAAAGTAAACCCATAATTAACAAAAATCTACCATTCGGATCCGAAAAGATATTGTGTTGAACAAATGCAATAGAGGAGTCAATAAAAATTGAAACTCCCTTTACTTTGCCATTCGAATTCGAATGATACTGTTGACCCCGCCAAGACCTAAAAAAGCGATATTTGTCCTCCTTCCTCACATGAGTTTCTTGTACAAAAATGATATGAGCATTAAGTCTTTGGAATACTTTGAAAATCTTCTTTCGTTTAATCGGATGGTTTAAACCATTAGTATTCCAAGACACAAAATTAATGGTCTGAGCCATAATTCTAAAATCAACCCTTTGGTATAAAAAGGGTTAACCAAATTATAACCTCATGCACCCGGAAGAGGAACAAAAATAAAGAGTGGACCCAGAAGTGACGACATCGTAGACATATTTGAAGTTCAAAAACAACCCAAATGAAAAAACTAAAACAAACTGGTAAAAGAAAAATAAAATTAGAAAACAGACCATCCCCCACCCCCACAAGAAAAAGAAAAGAAAAGCCAAAATATGGCTAGAAAAAGGAAAAAATGAGACTAATTCTACCCCTATATCAGCGGAAGACCACTCAGTATATAAAGGATATATATATAAAAAACCACCCCGACTTTAAAAATTATAATCACTATACTAAAACCACACTTCTTAATATACTTAGTTGTAAAAAAAAAGAATATAATCACTAAAAGCTTATAAATCGGGTTATAACCCAGACAAAACAAAAAATATTTAAGCTATGATAAGTGATGCATTGTAGGAAGAAGACAAGAGAAAAAAAATACCGCCATCTTAAACAAAACCAAAAATATTTTTCACAAAACCACCATCTTAATAAAAAAGAATTCACCTTCGAAGGGTTAAAAATACACCTTTGAAGGAACAAAAATAATAGTCAAGAATATAGTATAATTGTTAAAGTGTATAAAACAGACCGATTAATATGACGAAAACACACTTTAACTTAAATATAAAGTATAGGATAAACCTACACCAATAACCAGAGACTAAATCTGGTTTGAGAAATCGAAAACCATCTTACACGATCAGAATCACTCATTTATTAGAGCTGAGTGTCTGTAGCAGTAGGGAAGTTCTCCTCCAGAAAACTTCTCGCTTCAGATGTCGAAATGAAAATCTGGCGTGGAGCATTCGGCGGAGAGATTCTAAGCTTCGCAGGGTATAAGAGCGCAGGTTTTAGATTTTTCTCATAACATTCAGACATCAGAGGTTTAAAAAGAAGCCTTTTCTTCATAACTTCAGGACTAAAATCTTCAACTAAACGGAAAGAGTAATCTTGAAATTTAACCATTCCTACCTGCCGAGCCACACGAATAAATTGTTCTTTGTCGTGTACATAATGAAACCAGACAATTACAACCAAAGGTTTAGCTGGAGCACTCGATGATCGACGCCAAATTCTATGTGCGCGATCAAGTAGCGGAGGGTTATCTGGAAAAACCGATGGGAACGCATCTTTTAAAAGTTGAGCAAAATATTTTGAAGGGTCATTTTTTCTATGCCGTCTGGGAGACCAAGTATACGTAGGTTCTTTCTTCTGGACCGATTCTCAAAGTCGACACTCTTGGCTTTAAGTGTTTCCACCAGTTTAGTGGTCGAAATTAAATCCTGTTGCAATTTTTCAATTGTCAAATCTCGTTTCCGAGCGTCTTCTTGCAGAGATGCTATAAGAACTTGCTGCTGGTTAATTACTAAATCCGTCCTAACCATATAATCTTGAAAAGCCTTTATACCTTGTTTAAAAATTTGTTGTAGTTCATCAAATTTTTTATCCAAAACCTCCATAAACAGTTCATAAGTTAATTCAGTGCATTGCAGATGAGCTTGCTTCTTTCCATTACCGTTCGAGTTGCGCCCAGGTTCTCGTCCTTTAGATCTAAGAGCCATTTCTGTTTGCATATCTTCAAAAATTCACAATAAACTCTTAACGATAAGTCCAAAAAAATAGCAAGAAAATTTTGGTGTAGGTAAAAATAAGTTGGATAAGGGTGATCAAAGGTTAAAAAAAGTAAAGGTTATGGAGCGAATCTAAAACAGTACTCACTCCATGAGCATCTCCCGCTGACCTCAACATTGGCAGTTCTTAGACAAACAAATGGCGTTTACCGTTGCGAATACAAGTGAGTTCAGGAATTCAGAGCATGTGTATCCTAATGTGGAAGCCCTAAGATTGCTATCAGATTTTAGCAGGTAAATCCGTCAAAGCATTCCATTGAACAGAATCCAACAGTAGAACACAAACTTTCTGAGAATTCCCCAGTCATCTCCTCATGGAACCTGCTTCAGGTTTAACTTGGAACAGTATCCACTCTCTTCATTTCAGTGGAGATTTTATGACAAGGTAAAATAAGATTCCTATATTTTTTGATGTTATTTGTGTATCATGCTGGTAGTGGTGTACGTTCCAGTGCAGGCCATCATCAGGCAGGCATTGGAGTAGCTGAGCTCCATAATCAGCAGGCATGAACAGGTGCACACTTCCTTATCACTGAGAGGAATTTCAATCAGGCCAGCTTAAAGAAGTCTCTGAATAACTACCACCAAATATTACCTTTGGAGGCAGTGACCCTAACACACTTGTTCACTGTTATATAACCATTAAAGATGTTTACTGTACCATTTCATGCCCACTCTTTGGAAAGTCTGATCACCTGACTGTACTTCTACTCACAGCACATAGGCAGAGACTAAAGACCACAGCATTGGTTCTGCAGACCAAGAAGGCATGAACATGCGAGGCAGAGGAGTGCTTGCAGGACAGTTTTGAGTGAGTGGACTGGACAATAGTCAAGCATTCACTTTTAAGGTCGATTGTCGGTGAGGAAGAGATATTATTTCCAATCTGAACAGACTGTGGACTTCCTTTAAGGAAGCCAAGGACCCAGTTGCAGAGGGAGATATAGAGGCCCAGACTTTAGAGCTTGTTAGTACAGGATCCTGTAGACACACACTCAGTGTTTAAAGAACAACTTCTTACCCTCTACCATCAGGTTTTTGAATAGACAATGAAAACATGAACAATTCCTCAGTATTTTTCCGTCTTTATTGTATTACCTACAAAGAGTTTTTTATATTTTTATATACTACTTATTGTAATTTATATTTTTATTACTATGTGTTGTACTGCTGCCATTAGATAACAAATTTCATGACATATGCCGATGATATTAAACTCGATTCTGATTCGGATCCCTTGGTGATCTTTGGTGTGGGTTCCCTTGACTTCCTCTTTTGACGTTGAGTGCAAAGTTGCTGCTTCAACACCACTCAACCAGCTGACCGATCTTAATCCTATAGTTGTGTTGTCGGCAAATTTACATATAGCACCTAAACTGTGTCTAACCATACAATTGTGGGTGTAGAAAGAGTAGAGCCGTGGGCTAAGTATGCATCCTTGTGGTGCACGAGCATTAGTTGTCAGTGAGGAGGAGATGTTATTTCCAAACCGCACAGCCGGTGGTCTCCCGGTGAAGAAGTCAAGAATTTACTTGGAGAGGGAGGTACAGAGGCCCAGGTTTTGGAGCTTGTTGATGAGGACCGAAGGTATCATGGTGTTGAATGCTGAGCTGCAGCCAATAAACAGCAGGCTGACATAAGTATTGCTATTGTCCTGGTGATCCAAGGCCGAGTACGAGTCAGTGAGATTGCATCTGCTGCGGCAACAGGCAAATTGCAGCAGGTCCAGGTACTTGCTTAGGTAGTTGATTCTGGCCATGACCACCCTTCCAAAACACTCAATCACAGTAGATGTGAGTGCCTCTGGGTGATAGTCATTGAGGCAGCTCACCCTGCTCTTCTTGGGCATTTGGAATGATTGTTGCCCTTAACAGATTTGACTGGTAGCAAATCTGGGGACTTAACCTTTCTGCTTCTCAGATGATTCCTCAGTAGATTTATGGGCAGCGGCTATTATAGCGCATGCACAAGATCCAATTGGAATGCAGAGCCTCGTCAATTGCATCCCAGAACTCTCATCTAGCAGATCACTCTAATCCATGGCATAGTTCTGCTACCTTTTGCTTCTTTCTGTCCTAATGCTCCCATGAAGTATTTCACCAGCGTTGTGTGTGGTGGAAGACAGCAACTGAAATTTGCATCAAAGTTTTCTTTAACTGGAACCTGTACAACACTGAAACTAGAAGGTCCAGGACTATCTCAGACTGGGCTGTAGGAATATAACAGGCTGGTTGTGAGGCAGACGGTGGGTCAGTGCTCCATTGAGCTGATGACTCTTTCCTGTGTGGCATCTCTGCAGTCCTAGGAATTTACTGGCAAACAGCTTGTGAAATTGGCTTGATTTCGCTGTAAGCTTGTTTGAATAGTTTTACAAAGCGGAACATAAAAATGAAGCAGCTGTCAATCATTCCATTGCACATTGATGGAAGCCCTTTGTGATACTATGGAAGAACTGACAGAGACCTTGGGACGCTGAACTGTGGGTACATAAGTGTGCTGATGGAACACCCACCAGGTTGGGAAGGATCTGTGTTAAACCCTTTGAAAAGTTGGACTGAACTCCTTCTTCTTTGACAGTAGATGAAAGATCTCTGCCCTTCTCTAATACAGCTAAGATTACATTCTACATGCCATGAAACACCTGCTGTAGTTTGGACTACTGCAGTCCTCATCCATGGACGCTGTGCAGAGCAACTTCTGTCTGATGAGTTGACATCATTTCTAACTTTTTTCTCTCACTTTAACCACTGTGTAGGAGTTAATACCTCACAATTTCATAACAACAACTCTCTCCTAGCCACTAAAATACACATTGTGTCAAACTCTAAGTTGGATGCTGCAAGTGTATTATCAAGGATGATACCTCTGTCCCCATTCTCTATTTCCCTCTTCCTGCATTGACTGGGAAAGTTTCAATGGTTGCATCCCTTTCAATGAGATAGTAGCAAGATTTACATTGTGGTAATGGGAACAGTAAAGGTGCCAAATTCCTGCAATATCCAGTTTCCCGCCACTGCCTGTGAGGAGTTTGTATGTTCTCCTCATGACCGTATGGGTTTCCTCTGGTTCCCTCCCACAGTCCACAGGTTAATTGGTCATTGTAAATTGTCCTGTGATTGGGCTAGGATCAAATTGGGGGATTGCTGGAAGGCATGGCTGGAAGGGCCAGGAGGGCAGACTCACATTGTATGCCAATAAATAAATAAATGGATGAATGAATGAACGAATAAATGAACGGATGAATAAACAGGTGAATGAGAAGATACTGTGGCTCCTTTTGTTATGAGGAAGAACAGGACTATGAAAAGCAGAATTAGGTCTGCAGATACCTTCACAATAAATCCTTTCAGCCCTACTTGTAGCCATTGCCTCAGCAATTCCTCTTCTCACGACATCCAACACGTTTGTTTCAATGAGTTAAGTGAGGCAGCCTCAATTGCCACCTTCCACTGCAATGCTCCACCCTCTCCTGCTGGAGAGTGATGCATTTGAAAGCGGGCATCCTGCAATATTTTGAGGGAATATGACTGTCCTATTAAATAGCTGCCAGTATGTACAAACCAGAAGTTCTGAGGGTAGTGCTTACTATTTTGCTGTTTCCAGTCGCTCCTAAGTAATGCCAGCGTCCTACTGGGGTGTGTAACCAGTGATCAGTCCAGGGAGAGCTGCAGGCAAACAGAAATCATTTAAAAGACAAAACAGTTGGAGGTTTCATTCAATTTGCAATGCAAAGTACTAGCAGTGGTTAATCAAGTACTATAATCTTCACACTCCTTTGGGGGGGGGGGGGGCAGGGAATACTATCCGATTTAATCTCTAATGCAAGTTAGAAGTCAACTCTCCCAATGGTTGCACTTCAGTCTGATCAGGAAAGGAGCTTTCAGATGGCAGTTATGAGAACTGATGCAGTTTTTTGGAGTTTGGTTTTGAACCCACCACCCTGCCCAAAAAAAACAGAATTAATTCCTGCAAAGAGTTAATGATAAAATTTGCATTAGCACCGGCTTTGTAATAGTTTCATTAAGTCAGAGGGACAGATCAATACATTTCTTTCTGTGTGAAAATAAAGCTATACAGCGCTCGCCTAAAACAGCAACTAGAAGTTGAATTTAAAGCCTGCTCTTGAAAACCTTATGATTCACACGTGACAATAAGGATGCCTACTGGAAGTCATAGAACATAGAACATTACACCACACTGGCCCATGTTGTTGTACTGATATAATTAAGAGAATGATACCAAATCCATTCTGCCTGCACATGGCTCATATCCCTCACATTTTCTGCATATTCATCTGCCTGTATCATACTTGCCTCCCCCACCACCCCCGGCAGCACACTCCCAGCACCTACCACTCTCTGTACACAAAACCTGCACAGCACATACCCCCCTTCCCCTTACCATAAATGTATGCTGTCTGGTATTAGACATTTCAACCCTGGGTTAAAGGTACTTGCTTTCTACTCTATCTTTACTTCTCATAATTTTATAAACTTCAATCAGTTTTCCTCTCAGCATCCACCACTCCAGAGAAAACCGCTCAGATTTCTCTGATTTCTCCTAATAGTACATATTCTCTAATCCAGGCAATATCCAGGTAAACCTCTTCTGCTTCTCTCCATACCTTCACATCGTTTCCATAATGTGACGACCAGAACTGAATGCAATACCCCAAATGTGGCCTAACCAGAGTTTTATAAAGCTGCAACTTAACTTTTGGACTTTGAAAATGACTGCCACAGCTAATAAAGACAGGAATGCCTGGTGCTTTCATTACTGTGCCACTGACGTGCAGCCTCTTTCAGGGAGCAATGGACATTCGCATCAATAATCACAATGAAGCATGATGGATTCAGAAAAATCTACTGCGTGGGCAATATGTGACTCCAGACTAACTAATGTTGTTAATTATGAGTTCCTCCAGCATTTTCATGTACACAACTAATGTGGTTGATAGTTCTCAGAATTTACCTAGCCCCACTTCTCGCCTCATTTTGGGGTGGGCAATAAATGCTGCTATTCTTGGTGATGTCAAAATCTCATGAACAAAACAAAACTCTATTCAGCATTAATCTCAATGGATTGCCATTGGGAAGAATTCTTCTATAAGGCTTTGGATCTGAATTCTACTTCAGTATCATTAACATGTCATCTTTCTTGGAAGAGTTCTAGATTTATTCTTTCAATGTGCGTTCAGAGAATTGTTGAAATTGACTTAATGCTATTCTAAGGCACATAGATACTGCCTCAGGGGTTCTTGCACAAACAGGAGAAAATCTGCAGATGCTGGAAAATCCAAGCAACACACACAAAATGCTGAAGAAACTCAGCCGACTAGGCAGCTTGGCCCAGTGGAAACACTGTTTCACTGAACAATACATATGTGTATGGTTAAATGACAACTAAACTTGAACTTGAAATTGAGTAACAACCAATCTCTCACTGAACTAGTATTATCAATGGTTTTCAGGATGGCTCAAGAGTCTCGGCCCGAAATGCCAATTGTACTCTTTTCCATAGATGCTGCCTGGCCGGCTGAGTTCCTCCAGCATTTTGTGTCTGTTGTCAGGGATTCTTGGATGGTTTGTTTGAAAGGTTTTTGGATACAATCTAACTGACCATGCCAGCCTGATCAAATGTGGTCAGGTCTGTCAGTTAATCTCATTTGTTCTCAGTGCAGCAATATCGTCCCATATAATTTCTCTCACTATGTACCAAGCAGCTCAACTGGCTGAAAACCGCCTGCATGGGAATCCGATTTCTTTTCTATCAGATGGCAAAGATATTATCATAACAACTAGGATTATTTGCTGAAATATTCCGATGCTTATGATGTTCTTTTTAATCTCTGGGTTCTCAACCATTTCGTTTGCATTAGATACAAAACAAAAACAGTACAACTGTAGGATGCATTAAGTACTTAATATTCCTGTTAATCATTTGTATGGTCACTACTGTGTTTCTGTTCATCAGAAATGAATACTTGGATATGGGCGAGTTCCTTAATGAGTTCTTTACATCATTTACCAAGCAGAAGGACACCGAGGATAGGGGGATTAGTTAGGTTGCCACTTTGATAAACTATTTAATTAGACTGTGCTGTCCTCGCTATTTGGTGTGAGAGAGTCATCAATTGAGGAAAAAAATATCGTGAGCCATAACAGTTAGTGAACAAAGGGGTTTAATTTAGCGCTAGGAGGAAAGAAGGACAAAAGTTACCCAAAAGTCGTGAAGAAAAAAAAGTATTTACAAATAGACAAATATGTATGTACAAAAACCTGCAAAAGCTTTTTTTCACGACACGCTTTGACTTTAGCTTTCCAATATAACTGCTCACTAATAATAAAAATCCAACCTCCACACCTCGCTAGCAAAGCCAGACTGGCCGAGAAGAGGACCAGAGAATTCTACTGCTGGTCTGAGTGGCGGAGGGATGATCGCGTGACCAAACCGTAATAATTATTTCAGATGCAAAATCGGAAATTTTTAAATTGGGTTTCTAACATCCTACAGTCTTATTCCAAAACAAATGCATTAGTTAACCCCATAGGTCGGTGTCCACATGCTCAGATGAATATAAAGGAATAATGCCTCCCCACCAGCGGCGTTGCCTGTGTAGGGTGCACTGCGCCTGCTCCCGCTAACTCTGCCGCTATTTTCGGACGCTCCAAACTGCCCCTCTGGTCTTTTGGGTCTACAAATCGATATAACGGTGTGAGTGAAAATAAATGAAACTGTTTGGAATACCCGTGTCTGGAATCCTTATAGCTGAAGAGATTGTTTTGATTAGACAAGCAAGCGATCGTTTTACTGCTGGGGGGTGTAAATGACGAGCTCCCAAGAACTGCAGAACGGGAGGGCGAAGTGTGGGAACTACTGGGGAAACGGGAGCAGGGACAGAATGAGGAGGCGTGACTAACTGGACACAGGGGCAAGGTTAGCGGGAGGATTAGCATTGCCATCCTGTTCTATCGCAATCTACATCTCTAATGTGGCTATTCCTAATGGTAGAAAGTTCCTGGCTGTGTTCCCAGTTTGCCCTAATGGATAATGAGGTGCCAATCGTACTTAAAAGAGTAAACTGTGCTTAGAATTCCTGATGTTGAATTTTTCTTTCCATTTATCACACTTTTTAATGACTTCTGACATTTACAAATACAAACTATTTACCTGTATATTATTCATCTGGATTAAAATGGGTAAGGTGCTTGAAAAAGCATAGAACATTATGAAATACAGTATGCACTTTATACAAGTAAGAAATACGGAAAATGCGTGTTTGACTACCCCAATCGTGTCTTCTAATACTTCGATTGGTATCTTAATCATTTTGGTAAATAGCTGGACCCTCCCCCAGCCTGACCAAACATGTGAACACTGTCTTAAGTTTATCAGAGGGCAATTTATTTGGAAACCTACCAGTCACCTCTTAACTGCCAACCCCCCCCCCCCCCTTTCATTACGTCACTCTTATGCTGGGATTTAAAGGGATAGATAATGTATGGCGGGCAAAAATTCTGAGATGCAGGAAACTACACACTTCAATCCTGTGTTCAGTTTTTGGGAACTTGCTGCCCAAGACTGACTGATATGCATTTCCTCCATTTCAGTAGCGACTGTCTGATTGGCTGTGAAGAACATTGGGAATCCAGATAATTTGGTATGTCTCCACACCACGATAATCTGCAGCCAGATAACAAACTTGGTTATCAGAAGCTGAAGAGCAGTTTACAATCTTGCTGTTGTAGACAATAACTGATTTTAATGTACAACGTATTTGAAACAAGGCAAAACTTTCCTCTCGATGCTGCTTTAGTGGGGGGAGGGAAGAATTTCAGACAAAAGTTGGAAGAGTTTTTCTGTGCAGCCTCTTGATTGAATATTTTTAGAGTACAAAGCATAGCACTGGGGTGATGGACATTAACTAGGGGACTAATGTACATAGTACAGAAAAGCTATGAAAAAAAGAGGAAGAAGAAAAATACAAATTAAATTGTCCTTTCTCTTTAAGAAAGTAAATGATTGCCAGGCTGAAGGGAACATAGATATTCTGATAAATTTAAATGTTAAAATTTGTAATTGTAAGATTAGCGATAGCTTGGTAGCAGCATGCAGAAAATGGCATGTAAATGGAAAATAACCAGTGGCAATTACTCTTAATTAAATTCTCTGAAGTTGATCTGAATGTACTACTGAATTTCCTTTTCCTATTTTCATGCCACTTGCATCCAGACCTTGGGGATTTCCTAATACGTGCTTCAAAACATGCTGGGCCCACTTGGACTAATGCCACACACCTATCAGTGACCACTAGCAGAAGGACAGAACAGGCCGCCTGTCAGATTAAATAAGCAACAGAGGGTGGATGCTTACAAGATTTCTGGAGCATTTTAAATGAACATTCACCAATCCAAAATTACAATAGTTCAAGTTTATTAGCAGTTAGCTTCCATAAAAAAGTATTTTAAGATTGGTCAATTGGAACACTGGTCTGACTTTCTCTGCCTTTTCATCTTAAATTGAATGGGATAATGGAGAGAGAGAGGGGTAAAGGAAAAGGTCTCTTTATCATCCAACTTCTCTCCAGCCAAACTGAGATGACTGCCAGTTTCACCTTCCCACCCACTGGGAATGGAATTCCCCATGTTGTTATTCACTGATTTTTTTTCTCCAGTCCTGCTGAAGGGTCTCAGCCCAAAACATCGACTGTATTCTTTTCCATAGATGTGGCTTGGCCTGCTGAGTTCCTCCAGTATTTTGTGTGCGTTGAAAAGTAACAAGAGAAAATTTCCCACTCATGTGATGCTAATTCCATTAAGAATAAATGCCTCATTTAAAACAAAATTAATACCTACTCCTGTTTAAAATTGGTTAAGTTAGTAATTGCTCTTATAATCAACACAATCAGGTTTCACATACTCATTTTGATGCATTGTACGATAATGTGAAACAATACCTGATTATGTAGTGGTAACGGGCTATGCAATCCTGGATTTTTAACTTCATAATGAAATTAATAACTAAACGACAGCAGAAAGATTTCAACTTGCCTGGTTTCAGTTTCATTCAAGCTCCTATTCTCTGCCACTGAAGCAAGGGCTAATTTACAATATATGCTCATCAAAATCTTAGGAACATGAGATAAATCACATTCATTGGAAATGAACGTATAAAGGTCTGATATTAAGCAATTTTAATCTGAAATGCTGATATTGCTGTTGCCTGCAGTAAACTGAGTCAGCAGTATTTTCAGCTGCTGATGGCCTGGCTGGCTAACCCATAGTATAATTGTTGGTGCTAATTATTTACTGAGCCAGAAGATTATAATCTATTTAGTATGGAATCTATTATCTCAGGGTTTAAACATACCAGCATGACCAAAGTAGACAGTACAGATGGTGTGAAACAGGCCAGGAAATGTACCTGGAGTAGAGGAAGAGAAATGATGATCAACAGGAAATATGATCTTGTATAAATAGAGGAGAGCAGCACTCTAAGAAAGAAGGTATCTGAGTTTGTAGTGGTGTTTGGAAAGCTTTCAATAAAGATAAGAGATGATTAGAGTAAAAGTAATGGGGGAGGTAGAGGAAGGCAGGATGGGAGGACTGGTTTTAGCTCTTGGTGACAGATTCTCAGCTGCTGGTTTTAATCTCTGCCCAATTGGTTTGGTTACCAAAATAATGTCTCCCTACTGACCTTCTAAATGGGATAGAGGTGCAGAAGTATCAAGGGTTTTGGATTTGGTAAAAGTAGCAACATTTGCTAAAAAATATCGCTGTATGTCTGCAGAAGTAAAATGATAAAATCAAACAAAGTGATAAACACAAGAGATACAGCTGATACTGGAAATCAGAATATCACAGACAAAATGCTGGAGGACTCAGCAGGTCAGGCAGCATCTATAGAGAGGAATAAGCATTTGTGATTTGGGTCAAGATATTTAATTGGGACAGAAGCCAGAATAAGAAGGTGGGGGAGTGGAAGGAATACAACCAGGCAGATGATAGGTGAGACTTGGTGGCTGAGCTGGGGGGGGGGGGGGGGAGGATGGGAGGGGGTGATGAACAGAGAAGCTGGGAGGTAATAAGGTGGAAGAGGTAAACAGCTGAAGAAGAAGAAATCTGTTAGAAGAGGAGAGTGGACCATGGGAGAAAGGGGGGGAGGAGGAGGAGGAGGGGCACCATGAGGACCCGATAGGCATTTAAGGAGAAGAGGAGTAAGGGGGAGCCAGAATGGGGAATGGAAAAAGAAAGAAGCGGGATAGAGATAGAGATTACCAGAAGATAGAGAAATCAATGTTTATGCTATCAGCAGGTTGGAAACTACCCAGATGGAATATGAGGTGTTCCTCCTCTACCTTGAGTTTGGTTCTTCATAGTAGTGGAGGAGGACATGGACAGAGATGTTGGAATGGGAACAGAAAATCAAACTGAAGGAGGTAGTGACCAGGAAATCTTTCTTTAGCATCAATACCTCCTTGTGCAATTGGATCTTTGATTTTCTCATTTAAGTCTGCTGATGACACCATTGTCATAGGCTGAATCAAAGGTGGTGACAAATCAGCATGCAGGAGGGAGATTGAAAATCTGGCTGAATGGTGTCACAACAACAACATCTTACTTTGCCCAGTGTCACAAACAGAGGTCCATGAGGCAGTCGTCATCTGTGGATAAGAGTCAGAGAGAGTCTGCAACTTTATATTCCTTGGTCTTATCATTTTGAGAGACCTGGTCTGAACCAAGCACATCAGTGCAATTACGAAGAAAGCCTCTACTTCATTAGGAGTTTGCGAAGATTTGGCATGGCATCTACAACTTTGCAAAACTAATGTAGATGTGTGGTGGAGAGTATATTGACTGGTAGCATCGCACCCTGGTATGTAAACAGCAATGCCCTTGAACAGTAAATACAAAAAATAATACATACAGACCAGTCATTCCGGGGAAAACCATTGAGCACATCTACAAAGAACGCTCTCGCAGGAAAGCAGCATCCATTATCAAGAACCCCCACCACCCAGGTCATACTCTCTTCTTGCTGCTGCAATCAGGAAGAGAGTACAGGAGCCTCAGGACCCAACCACTATGCTCAGGAACAGTTATTATCTGTCAGCCATCTGGCTCTTGAATCAGAGGGGATAACATCACTCAACTGGTCCCATAACCTATGGACTCACATTCAAGGACTCTTCATCTCATGTTTTTGTTAATTAATGTTTATTTATTTATTATTACTATTTTGTATTGGCACAGTTTGACATCTTTTACCAACTGATTGTTTGCTTGTACTGTTGCGTGCAGTCTTTTAATGTCTCAATTGTATTTTTTCGACTTACTGTGTATGTCTGCAAGAAAATGAATCTCTGGGTTGTGTGTGGTGATATATATATATATATATATATATATATATATATATATATGTTCTTTGATAATAAGTTTACTTTGAAATTTGAAGATGAAAGATTATTTAATGTCATATCCTGTACACATGTGTAAAGGAGAATGAAATAATTGTTCTGTGGATCTGATACAGCCCAAAATAAATAATAAGATAAAGAATACAATAATAATAAAAACACGATAAATACAAATACATAAGATCTCTTGTATACATAGATCTCAGCTGTATATAATGTGACTGACAGGAAATAATAAAGTCATTGTTGAGGTGTTGATCAGCCTTACTGCTTGGGGAAAGTAACTGTTTTTGAGTCGGGTGATCCTGGCATGGACGTTACGTGGTCGCTTTCTTGAAGGGAGTCGGACAACCAGTCTATGAGCAGGGTGGGTGGGATCCTTCACGATGTTACAGACCCTTTTCTGACACCTTACTGTATAGATGTCAAGATGGCAATTTGTTGGGCAGTTTTAACTACCTGTTGTAGAGCCTTCCTGTCCATGGCAGTGCAGTTTCTGTACAGAACACTGATGCAGCTTATTAGGATGCTCTCTATTGCCCATCTGTGGAATAACATGAGTATGGATTTGCAAAGTCCATGCTCCTCAGAAAATAGAGGCCTTGGTGAGTTTTCTTGACTGTGTAGGATGTGTTCTGGAACCATGTGTGATGTGCACTCCAAAGCATTTGAAACTGCTGTGCCATGATGTAAAGAGGTGTGAGTGGTACAACAGCATTCCAATCATCATTGCCAGTCCTTACTCCTCCTTCAAGTGCTGAGCCTAAAGCTCATCTGACTGCTCCCACCTTCCTCCTCAATCACAGTATGGGGTTGACTGAATCTACTGCTAATGGCCTGCCAAGGCCAAACTTGGAAAAAGATAAGACAATACATTTTTAGCTAAGAACATGTGCTAAAAACAGAACCTGGTCTGTTGTTCAGTGCATAGTTGAAAAATCACTGCATAATTAGCAATGGAAACAATCTTTGCTGCGCAACTGTGATACCATTCATATCATTCCTGTTTTACCATTAGCAGGATTTCGAGATGACCTTTGTCCAACCTTCTTCCCTCTGCTCATATACAACATTACCAAAAGTGAGTTGGAGGTAATTTTTTGAGTTTCTTTATCAGTTTGATATTAAGAGCTCTCACAGCTATGGATGTGGCATTACTGCTATGATGAACAATTGTTGCTCATCTAATTGCTCATTGGGAAGTTGATGTTGAGCATCTTCCATCACCTCAGGATAGTTCAAAGCATTGTACAGCCAATCTTGTTATAAGGTAGACTACAGTTGTCAATTCAGCCACAGCAAGCACACAGATTCAATTGATCATTTTTGATGATACTGATTATGCAATACATTTTAATCAGAGTGCCAGGAAAACTACTTCTGATTTTTTTAAAGTTGTTCGCCTTAATCCTTCAAGTTCTCTTGAGAGCAGATGAGCACACTTCTTAATGACACTTCTACCAGTGCAGCTTCCCCTTGTATTGCAGCGCCCACCTCGATTGTTGTGGGTCAGTGTCACTGGAGTGGGACTTGACCACACAACCTTTAAACTTAGAGATATGAGTGAGTCACTGAGCCAAATGAGACTCCGTCTTAGAATGGGCTATTCAGTGCAACTTACAAATGGAAAAGCAGCATGGAATCAGTTCTATTTTCATCCTGGCTAAAGTGAATGATTTTTATGCAATAAATGCATCATCAGTTTAGAATGGCCAAACAGACAGACAGACAGACAGACATACTTTATTGATCCCGAGGAAAATTATGTTTTGTTACAGCCGCACCAATCAAGAATTGTGTAGAAATATAGCAATATAAAACCATAAATAATTAAATAATAATAAGTTAATCATGCCAAGTGGAAATAAGTCCAGGACCAGCCTATTGGCTCAGGGTGTCTGACACTCCAAGGGAGGAGTTGTAAATTTTGATGGCCACAAGCAGGAATGACTTCCTATGACGTTCAGTGTTGCATCTCGGTGGAATGAGTCTCTGGCTGAATGTACTCCTGTGCCTAACCAGTACATTATGGAGTGGATGGGAGTCATTGTCCAAAACGGCATGCAACTTGGACAGCATTCTCTTTTCAGACACCACCGTCAGAGAGTCCAGTTCCACCCCCCACAACATCACTGGCCTTACGAATGAGTTTGTTGATTCTGTTGGTGTCTGCTACCCTCAGCCTGCTGCCCCAGCACACAACAGCAAACATGATAGCACTGGCCACCACAGGCTCGTAGAACATCCTCAGCATCGTCCGGCAGATGTTAAAGGACCTCAGTCTCCTCAGGAAGTAGAGACTGCTCTGACCCTTCTTGTAGACAGCCTCAGTGTTCTTTGACCAGTCCAGTTTATTGTCAGTTCGTATCCCCAGATATTTGTAATCCTCCACCATGTCCACACTGACCCCTTGGATGGAAACAGGGGTCACCGGTGCCTTAGCCCTCCTCAGGTCCACCACCAGCTCCTTAGTCTTTTTCACATTAAGCCGCAGATGATTCTGCTCGCACCATGTGACAAAGTTTCCCACTGTAGCCCTGTACTCAGACTCATCTCCCTTGCTGATGCATCCAACTATGGTGAACGGTTGTCCTAAGTCTTTCCACAACATTTTGTTCTCTCATGAGAATGCATCCAGATGCCAGAGGCAGAAAAACAATGTAACGGTTCCTACTTCCACACAATTCTTTGCAGAAGAATTCAACCTATCACTGTCTATCTTGCATCTTTCAAACTCTATAAATGGAATGTGACACCACTGAAGTTATTGCCCAGTCCTGTAACATCCCTTTGATTGTCCCTCTAGCTACCTTGCAAACATCTGAATCAGTCCTTCTGATATCTGTGACAATTTTATATTCAGATGTAAGGGAAATTGTGGAAGAAGTTCCTAGTTCCAGAAATGAAATTTTGGTTTCTTCTAAGTCCAGATTCTGCAAGTAAGAGCCAAAGATTTTATGAAGCAAAAGCTTTGCCTGGCTTCTAGGTGGAGAGAGGCTGAACCTGATTCCCTTCTTCAAACACGAACAAAAGAAAATCTGCAGGTGCTGGACTGTCATGCCGGAGGGTCTCGGCCCAGTTTGTGAAGGAAGATTGTGTACTGCTTGCATTAAGATGTATGTTTACTGCCTTGTAAAAAGACTTTGGCAAACCCTGCACCTCTTGGGAGCAGGTCAATTACACACTTCCTGACTAGCCTGTGCATAATCCATTTTTGGTGAAGTCAAGATGGTGTTACTGTCAGCTTGAGGATTTTATAAACTCAACTCAAAGGTTAAAAATCCTCCCTGGAGTGATTTTGAGGCCAATCTCAAAGCAACTAAAGAGTAATCATCGCTGAAAATGGTTTATGTAGGTTTTTAAAAGAAATTCTTTTGTAATCCTCCCCAACAATTATCAGCTGTTCATCTCCAAGACCCAGTGACTTCCTCTAGATTGGTCAGATTCATAATTTGCTCAGCCAATCTGACATAGCTTTCAAAATGCTCCAAAACTTCACATTTTTCAAATAAAGGCCTAAGGTTTCTTTCTCCCACAGGAAGATTTGGTTACTTACAGCATGAATTATGTCTTGTCTTACAATTAGTTAAAACATTTTAATAGCCTAAAATTAATTAGTAGAAGACCACTATAAAACAACTATTAAATTAAAAGGTGGATACCATAACAAGATCTGGATTCCCTTAAAATTCTTGAGATATTTTCAGATGGAGAGCTCACAATGCTCTCAGTACTCGACAATACTTTAAACAAAGCACATAGCTGAAAATTTGTAAGAATACAGAACTAGGTAACTTGCTACTAATACAGAATTAATCTTATAAATCAAAGCTTGATTCAGTCATTATAAAATACTTCTTGTTGAAGAGACAGTAATGGCTTAAGGTGACTAAAACAGAGCTCCTTCTGGGAAGGAGACAGGAGCCTAGGTGCTCATTATGGTCTGTGGTGTATAGGAGTTCATATATTCCATCCTGAATAGTGTGCCTTGGTATCATGTAGTGTTGTCACTAAATGACAGAAGTATGTTCTCTTTAAAAATGTCAGTCTTAAATCCTCTAGCCCTTTATAATTCTCCAGGACTCATATGAGGCCTGGTATTGAAATCCACTTCAGCCAATTTTCTTTCTAACATCTTAACTGAATTGTGATAACATAAGAAATGAAAACAGTTTTTGCTGGGCCACAGTTCTGTTGGTTTCGGACACCATTTCCTCCATTACTGTTTTTGTACTAACATCTGTATTAAATGCAATGCTATACCTATGAGTTTAAGTCCCTTTCCTGGTAGAATGGCATAATGTACCACGTGTCTTCAGTGCAGTGAAAGAAGAATCACAGCATTTAAGATACTGCCCTTTCAATAAACTGGAAACCCAAGGTGTTAGAGATATAAGATATCTCCAGCAATTGTTCAAAGATAAAAAAGGATGCTTACTCTTTGGGATAGGATTGTCATATAGGAGATGTACTCCAAATCAGCTTATGTTCACTTTATTGAAAATTATGATACAGGTGGTTTCTTAGGAATGCAAACCACAGTAAAGCAGAGGTCCATTGTAGTTGCATTCTAGACCTTAACATTACAAGGTAAATTCTAGGGAAAGAAAGTCTTGATGGGCCAAATGGCCTAATTCTGCTCCTATGTCTTATGGTTAATGTATGAGAAAAAGCTCGAGCTGGTTGGAGCTATACACACTACAGTTTAGAAGAATGAGAGGTGAATTTTGAAACATTTAATATTCTGAGCAGGACTGACAAGGTGAGAAGATGTTCCCCTTAACCAGGGAATATGGCACTAGAAGCATAAATTTAGAATAAGGAGTAATCCAATCAAGTTGAAGATAGGGAGGATTTAATTTTCTTCTTTGGAAATCCCTCCCCAGAAATCCATGCAGGAAGACGGGAAGAGTCATTGAATACATAAGTGAGGAGATAAAGGGCAGATATTTAAATTACAAGGGAGTCAGAGGATTTGAGTAGTTCATGGGGAAATTGGATAGAAGGCAAGATTAGGTCAGCCACCATCTTAATGAATGGTGGAGTAGGCTCAATGTACTGACTAGCCTCTTCCTGTTTCTGCTTCCCATATTCTTCTGATGATACACCTCCACTGATTTCAAAAAGAAAATAATTAGTCTGATCAAGTATATCTAGGACACTGTGGAAGCTATAGGAGAAATTGCATGAGCCCGAGGTGAGATATTGTCATTAATGTTAATGACAGATGGAGTAATGGAAGACTGGAGGATGGCTAATGTTGTACCTTTATTTAAGAATGGTTGAAAAGATAAAACTGGAAATTACACATAAGAAAGGTGAACAAGTGAGTTAATAGAGGGGATTCTGAGGGATTAGTGGTACGTGCATTTGGAAAGACAATTGATGACTAAGGTTAGTCAGCATGCCTTGTGTATGGGAGACCATGTCTCACAAACTTCATTATCTTGAAGTAACTGGGAAGTTCAATAAGGGTATGATGGTAAACGTAGTCTATACAGACTTTGATAAAACATTTGATAAAATAATGTGGCTATAGGAAAATGTTAGATAGCATGGTACCCAGGAAGACTTATCTAATTGGATACACAGTTGACTTGATGGCAGAAATCAAAGTGTGGATGGTGGTTTTTGGGATGGTAGACCCATGACTAGTGTGTTCCTCAGCGCTCAGCACTAGGCTCATTACTATTTGTCATCTATATCAATGATATGGCTGTGAATGCACAAACCACAGTTAGTAAGTTTGCAAATGACAAATAAGTGGTGCTGAAGATAGTGAAGATGATTATCAAAGTTCAAAGTGAAAAACTAATTTATTATCAAAGTACACAAGAGGGCCTACAAGACGGTGTTTTAGAGCAGCTCGTGGTTGAGCCCACTAGGGGATGAGTGGGGATCAATATCATGGTGGAGTGAAGGGAATTAGAGGCATGAGAGAGGAGTTGGCCAGTATTCATTGGGGAGCATGCCTTATGAGAATAGGTTGAGTGAACTCAGCCTTTTCTCCTTGAAGTGCAGGAGGGTGAGAGGTGACATGATAAAGATGTACAAGATGATGAGAGGCACTGATCATGTGGATAGTCAGAGGCTTTTTCCCAGGGCTGAAATGGTTGCCATAAGAGGACACAGGTTTAAGGTTCTGGGGAGTAGGTACAGAGGAGATGTCAGGGGTAAGTTTTTTACTCAGTGAGTGGTGAGTGCATGGAATGGGCTGCCAGCAACGGTAGATGAGGCGGATACGATAGGGTTTTTTAAGAGACATTTAGATAGGTCCATGGAGCTTAGTAAAATAGAGGGCTATCGGTAAATGAGGTAATTTCTAAGGTAGGAACCTGTTCGGCTCAACTTTGTGGGCTGAAGGGCCTGTATTGTGCTGTAGGTTTTCTATGATTCTAGGAGTCCAAAGCTGCTCCCGACACTCGAGGTGAGGCCTCACCAGTGCCTTATAAAGCCTCAGCATCATATCCCTGTCTTGTATGCTAGACCTCTTGAAATGAATGCTAACATTGCATTTGCCTTCCTCACCACTGACCCAATCTGGAAGTTAACCTTCAGGTTGTTCTGCACAAGGACTTGCAAGCCCCTTTGCATCTCAGATTTTTGGATTTTCTCTCCATTTAGAAAATAGTCTACACATTTATTTCTTCTACCAAAGTGCATGACCATGTATTTTCCAACATTGTATTTCATTTGCCACTTAATTGCGCATTCTCCTAATCTGCCCCAAGTCCTTCTGCAGACAACACGTTTCCTCAACACTACCTGCCCTTTCACCAATCTTTATATGATCTGCAAACTTGGCAACAAAGCCATCTATTTCATAATCTAAATCATTATATACAGCATTAAAAGAAGCGGTCCCAACACTGACCATTGCAGAACACCAGTAGTCACTGGCAGCCAACCAGAAAAGGATCCTCTTATTCCCCTCACTGCCTCCTACCAATCAGCCAATGACAGTAACATGCCAGTAATTTTCCTGTAATATCATGGGCTCTTAATTTGGTAAGCAGCATCATGTGTGACACCTTGTCACATCCACTGCATCCCCTTTATCTATCCTGCTTTTAATCTCCTCAAAGAATTCCAACAGGCTCATAAGGCAAGATTTTCCCTGAAGGAAACCACGCTGACTTTGTCCTAGCTTGTGTTATGTCATCAAGTACTCCATAACCTCATCCTTAACAATTGACTCCAACATCTTCCCAATCACTGAGGCTAGGCAAACTGATCTACAATTTTCTTTCTGCTGCCTTCCTCCTTTCTTAAAGAGTGGAGTGACATTTGCAATTTTCAGTTCTCTGGCACCATGTCAGAGTCCAATGATTTCAGAAAGATCATTACTAATGTCTCCACTATCTCTTTCAGAACCCTAGGGTGCAGTGACTTATGTACCCTCAAGTCTTTCAGCTTTTTGAGCATTTTCTCCCATGTTGTAGTAACTGCACTCACTTCTCTTCCCTCACACCCCTCAATATCTGGCACACTGCTAGTGTCTTTCACAGTGATGACTGATGGAAAATAATGATTTAATTTATCTGCCATCTCCTTGTCCCTGGTTATTATTTCTCTGGTCTCACTTTTTAGCGGTCCTATATCCACTCTCTTCTCCCTTTTATTTTTTTGACATCCTTGAGAAAGGTTTTACTGTCCCCTTTGATATTGTTTGCTAGCTTGCTTTCATTTTTCATCTTTTTCCCCAATGACTGCTTTAGTTGCCCTCTGTGGGTTTTTAAAAGCATCCCAATCCTCTGCCTTCCCGCTAATTTTTGTTTTGTTTTATGGCCTCTCTTTTGCTTTTATATTAACTTTGGCTTTCCTTGCAGCCATGGTTGTACTATTTTGTCATTTGAATATTTCTTAGTTTTCCATTAAATTTATCTTAATTTTTCTGTTGTCATCCATAATTGCCTGTATACCTCTGATTTCACACCAAATAAACAGGTTCCATTTGAAATTCAGGGCTGATTGTGACAGCAAAAATATGACTAACTATTACTTTAAAAAGAGTTGCAATTTATATCTCTATACATTTTTAAGATATTGTTTTTATGTTTAATCTGTTTTTCAGGTGTTGGTATTACTGCTTACTTGACCATTTCAGAGAATATTTAAGAGACAATCACATTGATGTGTGTCTGGAGTCAAATATAAAGCAATTTTAAAAATCTTGACTGCTTTCTTTCCTAAGAATATGTTTACAAATCAGATGGGTTTTAACAATAATCCAGTACTTCATGCACCCTCATTTTTTTTAATAGGGTTTCAGATTGTTTGGCCTCCACAAAGACCTTATCCTGACATAATCTGGGATTACCTAGAGAGACAGAAGCAAACAAAACAGCCAAAGTTTCTGGAAGAACTGTAGCAAGTTCTCCAAGATGCTTGGAACAACCTACCAGTCAATCTTCTTATAAAACTGCACAATGGTGTACCTAAGAGAATTGATGTAGTTTTAAAGGCAAGGGGTGCACACCAAAAATTGAGTTGATTTAGATTTTTACTGTTTACTGCTCTTTATAGTATTTTTTTTGCTATTTAGAAACTTTTCATTTCATTATTTTTGTAAGCATCTTCACTTTACAGATTTTTACATGTCCCTAAGTACACACACACACACACACACACACACACACACACACACACACACACACACACGCGCATACATACATATATACACACACTGAAATTAAATTGCACAGTGGTCATAGTGGGATATGGGGTTATGAAACCATTGACTGAATACCAATGCCATACATTAAATCTATAATCAAAATGAAATGCCTTTATAATATTAACCTTCTAAGCTGTTGTTGCCTGCACTTGCCGGGCTCCTACTCTGCACTATTCTCCAAAATTTTGTCCAAATTCCTTTCCCTTAAACCATTATTAGTTTACATCTCACAGTTATCATCGGTATTGAAATTCCCTGACTAAAAACATTCTGCCATCTCCTGCTTTAAAGTCTTTGATTTATGATTGCCTTTCCTAACTTATTTTTGGTTTGATTTCTATGTCATTTGTTAAGTTTCTTTGATTTGCTTTGAGACATCTTTCTATATGAAAGCTGTTGTGTGTAAAGAAAGCATTCAACATCAGAATAGTTTCCTAACCATACTCACGTGACATTATATCCCAATATAAGTTACCTCCATGATCAATCTTAATAATGACATTGATTAATAATGTTTTAATAATATTAATAATGTCATTAATAATGTTTTAAGTGTTATTTTGCTAAGCTGTATCTGCCATGAACTGAATCCAAATAGTTTTAATTATGAGAATGGATAAAATTAAGGAAAAAAAATCAGGAATGAAAGGAAGTTTTGTCATAGTAACAGTAACCACAAAACATTTAGCTTGTTGTTTTTAAAAAAAAACACCTGGTTGATTTACGTCTTTCAGAGAAGAAAATTGCCTGGCTTCATCTACTCTGGCTTGACCTCACTTCAGGGGCAATTAGATATGCATAATACAATGAGAGGACATGATTTGAGAGTTAGGGGGCAGAAGTTTAAGGGAAACACGAGGGGGTATTTCTTTACTCAGAGAGTGATAGCTGTGTGGAATGAGCTTCCTGTAGAAGTAGTAGAGGCCAGTTCAGTTGTGTCATTTAAGGTAAAATTGGATAGGTATATGGACAGGAAAGGAGTGGAGGGTTATGGGCTGAGTGTGGGTAGGTGGGACTAGGTGAGATTAAGAGTTCGGCACGGACTAGGACGGCCGAGATGGCCTGTTTCCGTGCTGTGATTGTTATATGGTTATAAGTATTGCTGGTGTTGTCTCCATCCAATAACAAAGAAGTATTAGAATAATTCTAAATGAGACATATACATTAGTGACAGGTGTAGTCCACTTATTCATTCAAGCCTGTTTCTCCATTTCATAATGATGAATTGATGTCACACTTAGCTCAGCATTATCTTACCCTTACCTCAAGCATCTATCCCTTTCTGCTTTAAAATGTTTGCCTCTACCACCCATTGAGAGAGTGAGATATGGAGAGAAATAATGGTACATTATGTTTGTTCCAAAGGGGTCCCCTAGTTCTAGCTTCCTACAAGTGGAAACATTCCCTCCACATCCATGCTGTCAGGACACCTCAGGATTTTATATATTTCAAAAAGTTCTTTCTTAATCTTTCCAACTCTGGTGGATACAAGCCGAGCCTGTCCAACCTTTCCTCAAAAGACAATAATCTCATTCATGTATTGATCAAGAAATTACTTTCTGAATTAATTCTGGCATATTAACATCTTTCTCCAAATAAGAGGAACAAAATTGTAGATGCTATGCTTTTACTGTGATCTCATCAGTCTATATACCTGAGCATAATCTTTCTACTCTTACATTCAAATCCCTGGCAGAAAAAAAGTCACATTCTGTTAGAATTACTAATTACTTGCTATTCCTGCATACTAGCCTTTTGTAAACACTCACACATTAGGACAGCTCCCTCTATATCTCAAATCTCTCACCATGAGACACACTGACACTATGGTGAGATTGGCAGCAACAATCCAATTTTAAAATAGCAGTAGAGTATGACTTTAATTTCCATGTTCCCTTGTTTGCAGAGAGAGGTTTTCTTCAAGTCAATGCAGTTTACAGGAACCTACTTAAATAAAGAGAAATTCTCTCAATTTTGACCAGAAATTGTGAAAAGCTGCAACTAAACTCAAAGTATTAGTTACATAATCGTTTTAACAAACAGGTCTACAGAACTGCTGGGTTCAAAAACAGTCAGTCAATGAGTTGGAAAAGCAAATGAAGTCTGCAAGCAGTAACAGTAACCTGGAGACACAAAGTCTAAGCGTGAGGTGGCTCATAAAGTGTGAGGTGGTTCATTTTGGTAGGTCAAATATGATGGCAGAATGTAGTTTTAATGGTAAGACTCCTGGCAGTGTGGAGGATCAGAGGGATCCATGGTCTGAGTCCACGGGACGCTCAAAGCAGCTGCGCAGGTTGACTCTGTGGTTAAGAAGGCATACGGTGCACTGGCCTTCATCAACTCTGGGATTGAGTTTAAGAGCTGAGAGGTAATGTTACAGCTATATAGGACCCTGGTCAGACCCCACTTGGAGTACTGTGCTCAATTCTGGTCGCCTCACTACAGGAAGGACATAGAAAAAGTGCAGAGGAGATTTACAAGGATGTTGCCTGGATTGGGGAGCATGCCTTATGAGAATAGGTAATCAGAGGCTTTTTCCCAGGGCTGAAATCGCTAGCACGAGAGGGAATAGTTTAAAGGTGCTTGGAAATAGATACAGAGGAGAGGTCAGGGTTAAGTTTTTTAGAGTGGTGAGTGCATGGAATGGGCTGCTGGCGGTGGTGGTGGAGGCGGAAACAATCGGGTCTTTTAAGAGACTCCTGGATGGATACATGGAGCTTAGAAAAATAAAGGGCTATGGGTAAGCCTAGCTAGTTCTAAGGTAGGGACATGTTCGGCACAGCATTGTGGGCCAAAGGGCCTGTATTGTGTTGTAGGTTTTCTATATTTCTATGTTAGAATCAATGCAATCAGAGACTGACAAACCAAGGTGCAAAAGAAAGCAAACTGTGCAAATAAATTAATAGATAGATAGATTTATAAATAATACTGAGAATATGATTTGTAGAGGCCTTGAAATTGAGAAGAGACTACAGATGCTAGAATGTGGAGCAAAAAATAAACAACCTGCTGGAAGAACTCAGCAGGTCAGACAACAGTTATTGTGGCAAAAGAAGTAATAATCAGTTTTTATCTTGAGACCCTGAATCAGGACTTATTTGAGACTTGATTCGGAGTCTCAGCCTGAACCTTTCATCATCCCTTTGCTTCCACAAGTATGGTTTGACTCATTGAATTCTTCCAGTATTTTAATTATTGCACTAGTAAGAGTAGTCTGTCATGCTTTACAGTAAAGTATTTGTTTTTTTAAAAAAATTATATAACTGTAGGAATACCAATCAAGCCTAACACAATGTGCATTACATGAAATAGTTTTGCAAATATTTAAAATGGGTTTCAGCACTTCACACTATCATTAAGTTTTGCAATGGATTTAATAGCTATTATGGGAAATGTTGTGCTATTGTTTAGCTTCTTCCCATTACATGCTAAGGTGTGTACTGTTTTTCCGGAATATCCTTGTTCAAAAGCTAATCTAGGAATATACTTTTGCTGAAGTTCTATAAGCATGTAAAGACATGCCAGTCATCCAATAAGCAAAACCAAGTAAAGGTTTCATTTAAAGTCTTTATTTTTTTTCTACCAACATAACAATATCTAGAGAAGTCATTCAGTAGTGAAAAAATAGTTCAATTTTTTCATGCTGGCTCAACAGTTTTAAAGTACATAGTGTATACAGTGGCATGCAAAAGTTTGGGCACCCCTGGTCAAAATTTCTGTTACCGTGAATAGTTAAGTGAGTAGAAGATGAACTGATCTCCAAAAGTCATAAAGTTAAAGAGGAAACATTCTTTTCAACATCTTAAGCAAGATTTGTGTATTATTTTTGTTTTGTATAATTTTAGAGTGAAAAAAAAGGAAAGGAGCTCCATGCAAAAGTTTGGGCACCCCAAGGGATTTGAGCTCTCAGATAACTTTTACCAAGGTTTCAGACCTTAATTAGCTTGTTAGGGCTATGGCTTGTTCACAGTAATTGTTAGGAAAGGCCAGGTGATGCAAATTTCAAAGCTTTATAAATACCCAAACTCCTCAAACCTCCTCCCAACAATCAACAGGCATGGACTCCTCTAAGAAGCTGCCTAGCACTCTGAAAATTAAAATAAGTGATGCAACAAAGCAGAAGAAGGCTATAAGAAGATAGCAAAGTGTTTTCAGGTAGCCATTTCCCCAGTTTGTAATGTAATTAAGAAATGGCAGTTAACCGGAACGGTGGAGGTCAAGTTGCAGTCTGGCAGACTAAGAAAACTTTCTGAGGGAACTGCTTATAGGAATACCAGAAAGGCAAATCAAAGCCCCCGTTTGACTGCAAGAGACCTTCAGGAAGATTTAGCAGACTCTGGAGTGGTGGTGCACTGTTCTACTGTGCAGCGACACCTACACAAATATGACCTTCATGGAAGAGTCATCAGAAGAAAAACTTTCCTGCTTCCTCACCACAAAATTTAGCATCAGAAGTTTGCAAAGGAACATCTAAAGAAGTCTGATGCATTTTGGAAACATGTTCCATGGACCGATGAAGTTAAAATAGAACTTCTTGGTCTCAATAAGCAAAGGTATGTTTGGAGAAAAAAGGGTGCAGAATTTCATGAAACGAACACCTCCCCAACTGTTAAGCATGGGGGTGAATCGATCATGCTTTGGGCTTGTGTTGCAGCTAGTGGCACGGGGAACATTTCACTGGTAGAGGGAAGAATGAATTCAATTAAATACCAGCAAATTCTGGAAGCAAACATCACACGGTCTGTAAAAAAGCTGAAGATGAAAAGAGGATGGCTTCTACAACAGGATAATATTCCTAACACACCTCAATCCACAATGGACTACCTAAAGAGGCACAAGCTGAAGGTTTTGCCATGGCCCTCACAGTCCCCCGACCTAAACATCATTGAAGATCTGTGGATAGAACTCAAAGGGGCAGTGCATGCAAGATGGCCCAAGAATCTCACAGAATCTCACTGAGTTGAGAGTTAGGGTAACACGAGGGGGAATTTCTTTATTCAGAGCTGTGTGGAACGAGCTTCCAGTGGTAGAGGCAGGTTTGGTATTGTCATTTAAAGTAAAATTGGATAGGTATATGGACAGAAAAGGAATAGAAGGTTATGGGCTGAGTGCGGGCCAGTGGGACTAGGTGAGAGTAAGCGCTTAGCACAGACTAGAAGGGTTGAGATGGCCTGTTTCCGTGCTGTAATTGTTATATGGTTATAATTAGAAGCCTTTTGCAAGAAAGAATGGGCGAAAGTCCCCCAAAACAAGAATTGAAAGACTCTTAGCTGGCTACAGAAAGTGTTTACAAGCTGTGATACTTGCCAAAAGGGGTGTTACTAAGTACTGAACACGCAAGGTTTTGCTTTGGGCTCTTTTCCTTTTTTTTGTTATTTTGAAACTGGAAAAGATGGAAATGAAGTAATTTTGCTTAAAATATTAAAGAAATGTGTCATTTTAAACTTTATGCCTTAGCTATTCACAGTAACAGAAATTTTGACTAGGGGTGCGCAAACTTTTGCATGCCACTGTATGTTGTCATATACATTGCTGAAAATTTTTGTGGGCATACTCACTAAATCTATAGAATACTGAGGTAAATCATTTATTAGATCTCAGGGCTGAACTGCGCTAGATGTTTTAAGCCAGTATAGCTAATATCTCGATGGCAGTTATAAGATACCCCCCCCCACCCACTGAAAATGCATGTCATTCAACCATAATGATTCATGATTCAGCCATGTGTATTCTGACTCTATGACAATCATGACCATAGAGTCATTCTTTATGTACCTTCAACCCACCACATCCAGACCAACAAATAGCCCCTATGTTCCCCCACCCCATTTTCCCTCTCACATACACATAAATCCCCCACATCCAATGCACAATTTAATTGCCATTCACCGATACTGGGGATAATTGCAGTGACCAATTAATCTACCAGCCAGCACACTTTTGGCATATTAGAGGACACTGGAGTACCTAGAGGAAACCCATGCAATCTCAGAAGAATGTGCAAACTCCATGCAAGTAGCACTGGAGATCAGAAATGAACTCAGATCACAGACGTTGTGAGGCAACGGGACTAAACTTGCACAACTATGCCACCTGTAAACAATGGCTGATACCAGAGTAAGTTTCAGTTGTTTTGTTTTAACATGCTTGATTGGGGATCCTCTGGTGTCCTGGATTCCTAGAACGCTACAGCATAGAAAGAGATCCTTTGGCCCACCTTGTCTGTGCTAAACTGGTATTCTGTCTCGTCCCATCAACCCACACCTGAACCATAGCTTCAATATCCGCCCCATCCATGTACTTGTCCAAACCTTTCTTAACTGTTGAGATCAGCCTGCACCCACCACTTTCTGTTGGCAGCTCGTTCCACACTCTCACCGCCCTCTGAGTGAAGATGTCCCCCCTCAGGTTCTCCTTAAATATTTCACCATTCACCCTTAATCTATGACCTCTAGTTCTAGTCTCAAACAACTTCAGTGGAAAATGCCTCTAGTAACAGCTTAATCTAACACTTATGCCTGCAATTTTGGAGTTAAGACTCAGAATGGATTTGAGCAGCTACTCTAGGTGAACAATTTAGTGCAGGACTATGGGTGCTCTTTGTGAATGTACTGGCTTTCTGTTTAATTGAGACTCTATCAAGAAAATGGAAGAAGCTGTGATATGTATCAAAGGCAAACCTCTTATCAACATTGAGCACATTTACAAGGAGCGCTGGCACAAGAAAGCAGCATCAAGAACACCACCATCCAGGCCATGCTCTCTTTTCGCTACAACCATAGGGTAGGAAGTGCAGGAGCCTTAGGTCCCACATCCTTCAACCATCAAGCTCCTGAACCAGTGTGGTTAGCTTCACTTACCGCAACTGTTTGAAGAACCTACAGAGCCATTTTAAGGACTCCACAACTCATGTTCTCAATATTATTTATTTTTTATTTGCTCACTTTGTCTTTTGTACATTGGTTGTTTGTCAGTTTTTGATTATGTATAGTTTTTCATAAATTCTATTGCATTTCATTATTTTACTGTAAATGCCTGCAAAAAATGAACCTCAAGGTAGTGTATGGTGACATATATGTACTTTAACAATAAAATTACTTTGACTACTAATTGATGAACGAATTCTCCAAAAACTAGCAATGTTTCCATCAAAAACATTTTTATTATCCTTCCATTTTGCACATATCATCTGCAGTGTCTGATTAACTAATTGCTACTCTACATCAAAGACAATCCATTACTTCCAAGAAAATAAAATAAGTTTTTTGAGAGCAAGTTGATGCTTTTCCCCCTTCGACTCACTTTCACAGCTGCACATTAATAGCGGGCAGCTGAGAAAATGGAATTTTAGCTTATGGGAGAGGAGGGAGGACAAACGGGGAAGGAAGAAGAGAAAAGCTGTAATGAAAACGAATTGGCTTTGCAGTCTGCACAGTTACTGTGATTTATTTTAACCTGCCTATTCTGCCTGCAATATTTTTAATTGACATTATGCATCAACTGGCTCTTAGAGAGGGATTTCCAGTTTCAATCTGGCAAGCAAATATGACTGAATGTTTAAAATTCCCAATAACATAGATTGGCATTGCCATCAAAATGAAGAAATACTTCAACACCAAAGTTACTTTCCTTAGAAATGTACATTGAAGTAGCACAGTGCTTTAATCCTCATTAAAGTGATGTATGGATTGGAAGCATCAGTCCTATCTAGGATTGAAAGACCTCGATAGAGTGGACACGGAGAGGATGCTTCCAATAGTGGGAGAGTCTAGGATCACAGCTTCAGAATAGAAAGAAATCCCTTTGGGAAAGACATGATTTCTTTATGGTGGTGAATCTGTGGAATTCACTGTCACAGATGGCTATGGAGGCCAAGCCATTGGATACATTTAAAGCAGAGGTTGATCATTTATTGATTAGTAGGACATCCAAGGTTATGGTGAGAAGCCAGAAGATGGGGTTAAGTAGGAAATTAAATTACCTATGGTTAAGTGGCAGAGCAGACTTGATGTCTGAATGGCCTAGTTCTGCTCTTATGTCTGATAGTCTTATTGTCTAAATTGTTCCTGTCTCCTACATTCTTTCTCCTAGTCACTCCACAGATTAATTGTATTTACAGTTATGAGGATTAAGCTTCAGGTTGTTAGCCTGTCGCAAATGAAAGTGCATACTGATGCAAATGTCCTCAGCTTGACAGCTTTGTTATTATTTGGGCTTATTGTTCTTACTGTTGTCCCGATGCTGAGATGCTTCTTATCATTATTTGGAAAGACTTAAGTTGACAGGACAGTGGCATAAAATATCAATTGTCTCTTTTGATTGAAGACATTTTGAACATTCACGTCTGCTGTATTTGCAAATGTGTAAATTCATGGTCTTCCCTTGTCAGTACAGACTTGCTGACAAATGTGTTGTGTAGAGACATAAAAGAAAGGAGACTAATAAATGGCTATCCTACTTACATGAATATAATGCACTGCATAGTCTAGAGACCAGACACAAAGCAATGCTAGTGGATGCATAGAATCAGCTACTTGTGTCAAAGGTTTCTCTCTGAGAGAGAACAAGAAGCAAAGTGTCAAGGTACAGAACATAGAACGTAAAAATCTACAGCACATTACAAGTCCTTCAGCCCACAATATTGTGCTGACCATATAAATTACTCTAGAAACTGCCTGGAATTTCCCTACCACATAGCACTCTATTTTTCTAAGCTACGTGTACCTATCTTAGAGTCTCTTAAAAGACCCTATTGTATCCACATGGAAATTTCAGTATCATAATTTTATCTTTTATTTAATTGAGCTGCTAATTTCCAATAATTCAGTCTTCTTCAGAGTGGTATAGTTGCACAAGATACTCTAGGTTGTGCAGTAATCTTTTAGCTCAGATGACCAGGGTTTGACCCTGACATCTAGTGGTGTGGGTATTATGCATGATTTGATTGTGCTTGTGAATGTCCCCCTGGGTGTTCTGAGTTCCTTTTCTGTTCCAAAGGCAAAACGGCTGCTTGGGAGAATTGGTTACTGTAAATTATCCCTAATGTAGGCAGCGAGTAGGAGAATATTACTAATACTGTGTGAGGAGGTAGTGAACATTCATGTCTAAGAGAATACGGTATAGGGCAATAAGTGAAGAAAAAGGATTGCTGGGTTGCTCTCAGACAGGGAGAATTGATTGGCTGAATATCCTCTTATATCATAAAGAAACAAGGATAAAAAGGTACTGCCAAAAATGTATTACTTTTATTGGAACTTTTGGAAACCGAAGGGTTAAAATGTTTATACCGAACATAATGTAGTGGAAATTTTGGAGCAAACTTTGAGGCAGTTTTGAGACCTGCTCATTGAGATTATAGCGCTCGTTTTTTTAAAAAAAGGCAATTTTATTAACCTTAGGCTTTAACCAACCCCACCAAAAATACAAAAGTTGCATAATAGTTAACTGAATTAACCAAGAGCTCGAGTTATGTACATTGACTATCTTCATGGAAATTACCTTTTGTAGTTTTAAATAGGATCTGTAAGGGCAAGCTCTCCAGACCTTACTTCACAAATCATTTGACAAACTCCCTATCTGTTTCTACCTGCTTTTAATGTTTGTAATCAGCTTCATTACCACTGAAACAGTTTCTTGTATATTTGCCAACCTTTGAATGCTTCATGTCAGGAGATTTCTTCAAGTGCAGTGAGTTCATGCTGATATTATTTTTATAATACTGTAATTAAATTGCTTTTGATGTTTGCAGCAACATTCATGTAGCATTCCTTTGTGAAATTTAGAAGTTTCTATAAGTATTTCATTTATTAAAATCATACTAGCTATAGGAAATAATTGTACACTTGCGTTAGTGGTGACCAATTTATGTTGGGAGTGGCTATAACAGTATATGAATATAGTGGACAGGATAAGGTTGAATATTCCATACTGCTTTTGCAATGTTGTTAAAATGTCTTATAGAAAACAGTCACTGTCTAATTATCTGCGTAAATTACATGGCTAGCCATGTCTTCCACTCTAATATGTGTCAATGTGATGCAGAAGTAGGCTTCAACAGCCAATCCAAAATAGAAATGAGAGGAGTTCTGCCTGAGGTGCTACCTCTTGCTCTATGAAAGGGATACATTCCAGGAAAATATTCTGTTAAGCAATATTTTGCAAACTGAGAAAGATGGGTGAAATCCAATATGGTGAAATCCTATATTCTCCCAAATAGAGAACAGTTCATTATACATTAAAGGAAAAACAGCTTTGAGAATCAAAGGCACACACACCAAAACGTCAAAAGCATTATAGCAAAAATCCCTAAGTCCAACATTTGTAGCACAACTCTCTCATTCTTAATGATGAGCAGGGAAATCATTTTTGTGTCCTGACCTATATGCTTTCTCAATCAATATCATTTAAACAAATTATCTGGATATTATCATTTTGATGGTCAAGGAAATTTGTTGGACACTAATTGGCTTTCTTTTTAACAACAAATATGGTTCAACATGCTATATGTAATCTGTACAGCATTCTGTAACATCTTGAAAAAAATGTACAAAATACAAATACAAGTACTTTATTGTCACCGAACAATTGATACTAGAGCATATAATCATCACAGTGATATTTGTTTCTGTGCTTCGCGCTCCCTGAAATACAAATCGAAGTAAATATAATAAAAATTTAAATTGTGAATCATAATTAGAAAATAGAAAAGGGAAAGTACAGTAGTGCAAGTCAGGTCCAGATATTTGGAAGGTATGGCCCAGATCTGGGTCAGGATCTGTTCAGCTGTCTTATCACAGTTGGAAAGAAGCTGTTCCCAAATCTGGCTGTGTGAATCTTCATGCTCCTGAACCCTCTCCCGGCGGGAAGTGGGACAAAAAGTGTGTTGGCTGGGTGGAACTTACCCTTGATTATCCTGGCAGCACTGCTCCGACAGCGTGTGGTGTAAAGTGAGTGCAAGGGTGGAAGATTGGTTTGTGTGATGTGCTGGGCTAGGTTCACGATCTTCTGCAGCTTCTTCCGGTCTTGGACAGGACAACTTCCATACCAGGTTGTGATGCACCCTAGAAGAATGCTTTCTATGGTGAACCTATAAAAATTAGTGAGGGTTTTAGGGGACAGGCCAGCTTTCTCAGGAAGTAAAGGCGCTGGTGGACCTTCTTGGCAGTGGACTCTGCTTGGTTAGAACAAGTCAGGTCATTTGTGATATTCACCCCGAGGAACTTAAACCTCTTGACCTGTTCCACCTGTGC
This sequence comes from Hypanus sabinus, assembly GCF_030144855.1. Taxonomy (NCBI): domain Eukaryota; kingdom Metazoa; phylum Chordata; class Chondrichthyes; order Myliobatiformes; family Dasyatidae; genus Hypanus; species Hypanus sabinus. The sequence continues at coordinate 37,002,614 of NC_082716.1, read as the reverse complement.
AATACCGATGTAGATGGGGTCATGTGGTCCGCTACTCCTTCTGAAGTCAACAACCAATTCCTTCGGCTTGCTGACGTTGAGGGATAGGTTATTGTCTTCGCACCATGCCACCAGGTTCTTAATTTCCTCTCTGTACTCAGACTCATCATTACTCAAGATATGGCCTACAATTGTGGTGTCATCAGCAAACTTATATATTGAGTTCGATGGAAACTTGGCTACACAGTCATGGGTACAGCAGGGGGCTGAATACACAGCCTTGTGGGGCACCGGTACTCAGAGTGAAGGGTTCAATCGAAAAACTAACCTTTCTTTTCTAGCCATTGTATTCTGTGAGAAGAGGTAATAGGAAATATTTTGGTGCTGGGTTCCCTAATAATTTATGATCAAAATATGAAGCAGAGGAAGCTGAATGGTTTGAAGATAAATTCAGGTCTATCAACATTAATAATCTCACTGCCCATTTTAGAGGTAGCCAGATTAATTATATCATAAATACAGTACTCTACAGCATTAAAAGAACATGAATAATTTTTCATTCTCAAACTGTAAGCCTCTTGATTCATCATTAAAAAGTGAACATCAAACTTACTCCAACATCTTGGTGCAAAACTTGCAAGGAGTCGAGCAGACTTGCTCAAGAGACTAACAGATGATCTAGAAATCAGGTCCTGGCCTTCTTGCCAGGTTTCCATGATAACCTTTAGGAATATAATACCCACTTTGCTCCTTAGGGATCTGGTTGATACAAGTGGGTATTGAGCAAGGACATTAACTGACTCGTCTGGTTTGTCCATTGGTAGAATCTGTCACATTTGTTGTAGCTGTGGCTGAATAACTGGTGCATGCATGGCCCATATGAAATTGCTGATTAGTCTCAATGTCAGGCCCTCCAAAGATCAGTCCATTCATTTATTAGAAATAGTCTGTTTGCATGGGGAAATATGTGCCATTTTATATTTCTTCTAGAGGAACCAATAGTCTCTTCCCTGGATGTTTAGCTCTATTTACTGCACAGAGATATCCCCAGTGGTTACTTTATTAGATACCTCCTGTATTTAATCCAGAGGTCACTGAACATAAGTTTGAGATCTTCTAATATAGTTCATCCATTTCAGAATCAAAGGTTTGACATGTTGTGCACTCAGAGATACTCTTCTGCACACCACTGTGGTAATTCATGATTATTTGAGTGACTATCACCTTCCTGTCAGCTTGAACAAGTCTGGCTACCAGGAAGGTGGCACTATTGTCTGCTGACCTCTGTCATTAACAAGGAGCTTTCATCCACAGTACTGCTAGTCACACTGGATATTTTTGTGCCATTTTATGTAAACTCTACAGATTGTTATGCGTGAAAATAACAGGAGATCAGCAGTTTCCAAGATACTCAAACCATCCCGTCTGGTATCAATAATCATTTCAAGGTCAAATTCACTTACATCATCTTTCTTCCCCAATATGATGTTTGCTCTGAACAACAACTGAACCCCTTGACCATCTCTGCATGCTTTTATGCATTGAGTTGCATCACAAGATTGGCCGATTAGATATTTGTGTTAACGAGCATGTGTATGGTTGTTGCTAATAAAGTGACCACTGAATGTCTATTCCTAGTATAACCGGAGCTTACAAAGAATTGGATCCTCCCTAACATTCTTGGAACAAAGTAAGGAAATTGGATCTTGGCACTTATGTGACATGCTTATTGGGAAAACACTGCACTGTGCTGTCTAGCACAGTTTTTAAATACCCAAATCTAAATTCCAATTATTTTCCATGAAAATGGAATTCAGATCTTTTCCATGAAAATATCCCTCCAAAAAGTTACAATTCTTGCTTCATTACTTCAGTTCAACACATAAATTCAGCATCTTTTCTGAACTTGGATGCCAATAAAATGTAATTATTCAGTATTATCAGGATTGCTTCTCCATCTACAGAATGACAAGCAATGACTAACTACTGTATATAACATGTGAATCATATTTCAGTAATTCATTTTGAATAATTAACTTTTAATCCTGTTTTATCATCTGGAATTTTCTTGTGTGTATTTTTCACATTGAAAATCCTCACCACCCCCGCCCAAAGCAAAATCTTAATTGGCTGGAATTTGTTGAATGAATAATACTGTGTGGATTTTCAAAAGCCACTGGCCAGTTTGTGCTGTTTACATTGTGAACAATCTTTCTGCAAGTGACATGCAGTTCAGGTATTTTCATGATACATGTTTATTAGACTTGCCACAGAAAGTTAAATGGTAATTAATAATGTTAGCAAATTTTTAATGATGTTATGATAATTAATGATTGTCAATCAATTTCTCTGGCCTCAGAGGTGCTCAAATAAAAGTCTGCAGTCTTATTTCTTCAGGTGCTAATTGGAGAGACTCGGCAGATGTCAAATTATAAATTGTTCCCTTTTTATCTCACTTCCCTGTGCTGCATTTTCCCCTAATTAAATGTTTCATTTTATTTCTCTTTCTTTGCCAGATTTGACTTTTGGATTTATGCAGTCAAATTTATCTTTTATATCAGTTCTTTCTCTACTCGTTCTTCAATTCTTAAAACCGATAGCGTCACTGTACACCAGTGTATCTGCTATACCATTACCAAATCATCCTTGTAACAACACATAGAGTAGAACAATGGAGATGAAGGATTCAGGTAAATGTCTGACTCACTGAATACACCCTACCCTATCAAGCAAAAGCTGCCTTAATGCTCTCCTTTGAAAACGAAATAGAAATCATGGGCAGCTCAGGTGTTGAAAAACATTTCACTGGGTGATTGGTCTAAGCAGCAGTATTTCTGACTATGTAGCAGATAACGATTTGTGCTCATTTTCAATAACAAGCATATGACTCTTGCGTAGAACAATTTGACTAGCCTTGGTCGCTCATGCTCTGTATTTTAAAGTGAGCGCATTTAGCAGCTCCCGACGTTCGTTTTGCATAAATGCTGATATGATGCCACCCCTGAAAAATAGTGTCAGTTCCACAAACACACTGTATTACCAGACTTCCACTCTATTTTTTGGTTTGCAGTGCATTGTGAAGGAAGTTACTAGGTTTGGGAGTGGTGTGCAGTGCTTTACAGAAAATTTAACACTTTTAAGGACTCTACAACTCATGGGGGTCCCTGTATTATTTATTTATTATTAGTATGTGGTAACATATGCATACTTTGAAAGGCTCCATGTGGGATTGCCTATCCCCCATGGTATATTTCAGGGGCACCAGTACAATGTATGCCTCTCATAGACACAGGCTTGCTGCGAGTGAAGCCAAGGTCACAGGGTTGTGGCTGGATGCTTGACTTGTGACTGTAAAGACCACGGTGCCTCTAAATTTCTTGCATCTGGCTCATTTTAGGCAGCAGAGAGAGGGGTCAGATTTGTGTACATTACTGGATTTAGAAGACTACAAAAGCTCATAGTTACAGAGAGGGAAAATCGCCTATTTCTCCTTGGATAGAAAGCTCTTGTGTGATTGTTAATGATAGCCAATCTAGTGGGTCCATAGGTTGTGGAATCAGTTCAGTGCTGAGGTGAGTGAAGTTATCCACACTGGTTCTGGAGCCTGATGGTTGAAGAGTAATAACTGCTCCTGAACCTGGAACTCTACTGTACCGCCCGTCCTGTCGTTGTGGCCTTGTCCTCTCTGTCATTCTGCCCAGAAGAAATTGCACTCTTCTCATGGTGCCCCATGGCAGATCCCAATTTATACTGTAAGCCTAAGGTCTTACACTCCTTTATTGTTCAGGTGGTGTAAGGCTACACACTGAAAATCCCAGTGGTGTAAAGTACAAGCCTAGTGTGTTCTTATTCTGGGAACATCAGGTATGTCCTTCTTGCTACAGTGTTTATGGTCCTTTTGGGCAATGTGCTAGTTTTTGACTCTCATTGGAGGTTTAACAACCGGAGGAGCACTACAGACCTACAATAAGGGCCAGACAGTGGCCAAGCTAGGGTGGAGGTCAGCATTGAAGTCCAGAAAGAAAGATTTGGAAGTACATACCAGTTTGGATTATATTTCAAAGAGAGTCACTTGTTTTGTCATTGCTGGCTGCATCTTCCAACACCTGACCCTTGAGTACACACAGCCCTTGACCACTTTACACAGTGAAAAGAAGCAGAGAAAATCAAGGTGGCATGACAAAAGGCCTCTCTGGACCTGTTGTACTGCTTCATTTCTAGGGAGACATTGCATCCCATATACCATAAGCTTGATCATTGTCTAAATGCTGGAAGCTCAAACCCACTAATTTTGGCTCCACCTCTGCTGTACCACAATTATAGTTGCCTTATGACAAAAGTGTGCTCTACACAGGATTATTATCACATTAGACAAGGGTGTAGTCACCATGTGGCAATATAGGTAAATTTATGATGATTTCTGGAGGAGACTGTGGCTAGTTTATCATTGCATTGGCACGGAACGCATTGGTGGTTCATTGTGAGCAATGCAATATACTTACTGTGCGACTTAGCACTCAAGTTTGGGCTTTTTCTGATTTTAGGACCTTCTAAATAAGTTTTTTTTTGACAAAGAGTCACTATCATATTTGTAAGAACCCAATAATGTATACAGTAATATCTTAAATACAGCAATGTGATAAAACCAGGTAATCTGTTTACAGATTTTGACTAAGAGAGAAGCATTGGAAAGGACTGCTTTGTTCACCTTCAAAACAGTGTCATAATATCTTTTACATTCACTTGAGACAGGTTTAATGTTCCTCCAAAAGGTGGCATCTTTGACTGTTGTGCAACACCAGATTCCGTACGATAATCTGACACCAGATTTTATATTCATGCTCAAGTACTGGAAGAAAATTTCTTTCTAAATAGATGGAGACCCAGAAATTATTCAGCAAGCACATTTTATGCGTGGTACATTGCCGCAAAAAAAGTTTTGTTCAAATTCTGTTGCACAGAAAACCTAAGTCATCATGTACAACACATTTAACACATCACTGTGCCTGTCCTCTCATTTCCATGTATTGACGTATCATTTGGGACTGAAGAGCAAAGTTGTGAATTTCGAGAATATGGTAAGTCCATATTCACTGATCAGATTTCTCAAGAGAGAAGAGCTGAACAATTGGTATTGGTTTATTATTGTCATGTACACCAAGACCCAATGAAAAGCTTGTTTTGCATTCAAATTAAATCAGTGCATTGAGCTAGAATAAGGGAATAAAACAATAACAATGCAGAATAATGTGTAAAAGGAATTGAAAACGTGCAGTTCAGGTGAATGATAAAGTGCAAGATCATATCAAGGTAAATTGTGAGCTTAAGAGAAAATTGTATCATACAAGAGATCTGTTCAAAAGCATGCTAACAGTAGGATAGAAGCTGTCCTTGAGCCGCGTGGAATGTGGTTTCAGGTTTTTGTATCTTCTGCCCAGTGGCAGAGCAGGCTGTCCAAGGTGGGTGGGGTCTTTGATTACACTGGCTGCTTACAGAGGCAGCAAGACGAATCCATAGGTAGAGTCCATAAAGGAGAAGGTGGTTCCCATGATGTTCTGAGCTGTGTCCACAACACTCTGTAGTTTCTTGCAGTCACATGCTGAGCAGTTGCCTTACCAAGCTATTATATATCTAGACAGAATGCTTTCAATGGCGCATTGAAAAAAATTGGTAGGGACCAAATTTCTGTAGACTCCAGGTGAAGTAAAGGCATTGGTGAGCCGTCTTGGCCATGTCATCAACGTGTTTGGACTAGTACAGGCTACGTTAGAATTTCTAGGTCAGTATCAGAAAAGTTTGACTACATTCTGAAATATTGAAATAATAGTAATAGAGGTAAGGAAATGAGAATCAAGTTTATCATAAAGCTTATTGCATTCAATAGTTCAGATTACATTGATTGCTTTAGATGCAGCTTTACTCTGATAATTTGTAATTATCAATGGAGCATTTCAAATGAATCTCAACTTTCTAATATTTATCTTATATGCTTTAAAAACTTGGGCGGCACATTAGCGTAGTAGATAGTGTAATGTTTTACAATGCCAGAGATCGCATTCAATTTCCATCACTTTCTGCAAGGAATTTGTATGTTCTCCCTGTAACCATGTGGATTTCCCCTGGGTTATCTGGTTTCCTCCCACATTCCAAAGACATACAGGTTAGGGTTACTAAGTTGGCAATGGAAGCAGGGAGACACTAGAAAGCTGACCCCAGTACATCTTCAGACTATATTGATCACTGTCACAAATGTTGTATTTTACTGTATGTTTTGACGTATGCTGAATAAATTTAATCTTTAAAGTATGTCAATCTTCATAAAATGTGTTTAGCTGTTTTTACATATAATGCACTTGCCCGCCAAAAAAAAATGTTTTTTTTATTCCTTGAATTTGATCACAGTGTTTTTTGGAGGTTAAGAAATTGTTTTTCCTCATTCCATAATTTTAGAAGCTCAGGATGTTCAAGTGAATTCATAATAACAGCTTTGACAAGGTTGAGTGAACTCAGCCTTTTTTCCTTGGAGCAATGGAAGATGATAGGTGACCTGATAGAGGTGTATAAGATGATGAGAGGCATTGATCATGTGGATAGTCAGAGTCTTTTTCCCAGGGCTGAAATGGCTAGCAGTAGAGGGCACAGCTTTAAGGTGCTTGGAAGTAGGTACAGAGGAGATGTCAGGGGTAATTTTTTTATGCAGAGAGTGGTGAATATATGGAATGGGCTGTCAGCGACGGTAGTGGAGGCAGATACAATAGAGTCTTTTAAGACACTCCTGGACAGGTACATGGAGCTCAGAAAAATAGAGAACTGTAACTCTATGTAATTTCTAAGGCAAGGCCATGTTCGGCACAGCTTTGTGGGCCAAATGGCCTGCATTGTGCTATAGGTTTTCTATGTTTCTATGATTCTAAGATATATTCCAGAATACCAGTTAATGGAATGATGACATTTGCACCTGATGAACTGAACACTAGCATTGCTTCTTCTAAATTCTATCTCAAACTACTGTTTAAAAATATGGGCTTTCGTGCTGAAGATAAAGATGAAGTGAAAAATTTCCTCTCAGAAGCCAGTGTTCCTTTATATCTCTACTCCTCAAGTGGGCACCAAAGCAGGTTCTTTAAATATGTTTAAGGCAGGGACAGGTCTACACAGATGTTGACTGGTATGGGAATGAAATGTAATTGTGGATGGACACTGTAATGTATGGATCTATTTCTTTCAGAGCAATGACGTGCCACCCAACCCCCCCCCCCCCCCCCTTAGCACTACATACTGGTCTGTTTCCTGTGCATGAGCTGTTGTCTACACCTGTGCATTGCTCTCTCTCTCTCTTGTTGCAATGTGATTGCACCAGTTAAAGCCATCTCCTGTATATGTGCTTTTATTTAATCGTTATGTAGTTGTGCCCAGTCACAACAAATTGGTGATGAGTATGGACCTGAATGTCAGAAGGTATCATGAACAGCACTGACAGATTACAGGATGAAACAGCAAGAGTTAAAGAGTACCGAGAAGGCCATCATGGACACTAACAAATGCATGAGAGCAGTGCATAGTAACAGTGAAAGACAGGCAGAATTTAAAGTGAAACTAATGTGGCGATGGCTTCAGTTGGGAAAGATGACGAAGTTGATCGCATTAATGAAGGTTGGGAGTCATATTCGACAGGGTGGAGCTGTATTGTAAAGCAAACAATGTGGAGGAGCAAAAGAAAGCCCCTGCACTTCTTAGCTTAATGGGCCAAAGAATATACAATCTCTTACACAGCTTAGTAACCACTGAAAAGCCAGCAAGCAAGACATTTGATAAAATTCTTACAATTTTACAAAATCACTTGAGCTTTAAACTGCTGGCAATAATTGAGAGATTTAGATTTTACAAAAAGAACCAGTCTAAAGATTAAAGCCTTTCTGAATACATTGCTGAACTGCACAAACTTTCCCAAGTACTGTGACTTTAGAGATGGACCTTATGATGCATTAAGAGATAGATTTGTATGTGGCACACATAGTCAAAACACTCAAAAGAGGCTACTGTCCGAAAGGGAACTAACCTTAAAATGGGCATTGACCATTGCAATTTCATTAGAGACTGCTGAAAAGAGTGCAGAGGAACTCCAGAAAAGGGGGTTAGAATGTGAAATGCACATAATGTCCCTGAAAATTGCAAAAAGCCAAAGATGTTATCAATGTGGCAAATCCTCCCATGATGCAAATGATTGTTGGTTCAAAGAAAACATTTGTAGTAAATGTCCCAGACAAGGTTACATAGAGAGAATGTGCAAGGCAGACAGAAAGCACAACCAAGTGAAAAGCCTCAAACACAAAACTAAGCAAAGGCATAAAGTTACTGAATGTAAAGCAGAATCAGAAAACATAGAGTCTGATAAAGGTGAACTGTCATGCCTAGGACTGCATAGTATAACTGAAGCAGATCACAATATATGTCTCCAGTGTAAAACTGAAAATGGAGCTGGATACAGGGTCAGCTTTGTTCAAAATTCCAGAGGCTGACTACAACAGAATGTCTCCTAAGACATCATTAAAGACCTCAGAGATGCTAAAGACTTACACAGGTGAAAAAAGTATCTCCCAAAGGCAAACTGAAGGTGAATGTGACGTCTGGAGGCCAAACACAACAGCTGGAGCTTTATGTTTTGAAATGTGGAGGTCCAGCACTTTTCAGACGTGAATGGTTGTGAAAAATCCATCCAGAGAGGCACTCAATCAAAGCTCTCAGTGTGACATCAACAGGCAATGGCAGCCCAAATGGTAGTTCAAACCAGAGACCGGCACAGCTGCTTAATGCTAATGAGAAGGTGTTTGAGAAGGAGATTGGTAAACTCTAAGGCATGAAGGCCTGAATTGAACTGGATGAAACAGCAACAGCGAGATTCCATAAATTGCATCCAGTGCCTTACGCACTACATCCTAAAGTGGATGCTGAACTGCAGAGCTTGGAGGGTCTAGAATTTTGTCCAGGGTTGAGTAGCCATTGAGTTGCATAGCCATTGCCATTGTCCTGGTGATCAAAAAAAGGAAGGCCGGAGCTGCTTGCATATGTGGAGATTTTAAGCTGAGCATCGACCCAGTGCTGCATACTGTGCAGTATCCCCTGCCATGTATAGAGGATATTTTTGCATCTTTGGCAGGAAAGGAGAGGTTTTCAAAGATGTCACAAGCTTATCTACAAATGGAGATTGAGAAATTAAGCAGGAAGTTCTTCACACTCAACGCTCACAAGGGACTGTTCCAGTATAATCGTCTCATTTTTGGCATAGCATCAACTCCAGCAATTTGACAAAGGGCGATGGACTAAGTTCTCCAAGACATCAGAGGAACGCAACGTTACTTTGATGACATCATCATGACTGGAAAAAATGATGAAATGCACCTGCAGAACCTTAGTAAAGTATTCACCAGGCTGAGTGTGTATGGTCTGTGCTCAAACAGAGAAATGTGAGTTTTTCAAGAGTGAAATCTCTTATTGTGGACATGTCATTGACAAGCACGGCTTACATAAGTCACAAGAGAAGATTGAAGCAGTGCTACGGGCACCCAAACCAGAAAATCTGTCACAACTCATGTCATACTTGGGACTTGTAAACTACTACCACCGGTTTCTCCCAAACGTTGCTATAGTGCTGAATCTATTGAAAGCACTGCTACAGACAGGAGCAAAGTGGGAATGGTCAGAAAGTAGTGAAAAAGCATTCAAGGAAACAAGGAGACTAATAACATCCAGCGATCTGCTCACCCATCCCTGCTGAATAGGGTGGTAGACAATGCATCCCCTTATGGCATTGGAATCATTTTGTTACTGGCGAGCACAGAATGCATCTATGCACAGATCAACTGAGAGGTTCTTAGTCTAGTATTTGGAATAAATGAATTCCATCACTACCTCTACGAAAATGCTACTGACAGATCACCAGTCCCTTGTGTCCATTTTCAATCCCAGAAAGGTAATTCCATTATGACTGCTACCCAGTTACATTGTTGGGAACTATTCTGAGGAGCCCACTCTTATGACATAGAGTTCAAGGGTACCAAACAACACAGCAACGTTGATGGCTTGTCATGTCTTCCACTATTGGCAAGTGAAGAAGAAAAGTCTTCATATTGTGACGCAGCAGAAGTGTTCCACACAGCATTGGTGGACCAGTTGCCAGTAACAAATTCCAAAATAGAAAGGGAGACGAGGAATGAACCGACATTGTCAAAAGCCTATGAAATCACCACTCAAGGATGGGCTGCTTATAGTAACTTTATATTTCCAGAGTTCACAGCATGACAAGACCAATTATCGGCACGTCAACGAATGCTGATGTGTTGATCTCGTGTTGTGGTTCCCTCTAAATTGCACACCAGAGTGTTAGAGAATCTGCTTGAGGGACACTCTGTACAGTTAAGATAAAGAATCTCACCCGAAGTGTGGTGGCCAGGAATAGATAAACAAATTAAAGGCTTTGCCAAAAGCTGTTTGGGATGCCACAAAGTTCAAAATACATCCCCACATGCACTGTTACACCTGTGGGAGTGGCCGTCTTCACCATGGAAAAGAGTATATATTGACTGTGCTGGGCCATTCATGGACTCCATGTTTCTGATTGCTGTGAATGCTCTTTCAAAGTGGCCAGAGGTTATATCAATGAAGTCTACCACATTAGAAAAGACCATATTTTCTCTGAGGGCAATCTTCACCAGAAATATCTTACTCAAACAAATCGTGAGTAACAATTGACCACAATACATGTCAGAAGTATTCCGACAATTCATGAAGGAAAATAGCATCAGACATTTCAAATCAGCTCCTCACCACCCAGCAATGAATGGGTTAGCTGAAAGGTTTATCCAAACCTTCAAGAAGTCCATTAAAGCGATGGACAAGGACATTTCTCTACATCACAAGGTGGACAACTTCCTTATGGTTTATTAGAACTATGTTCTTGCGATGACAAATCAAGCACCTGCAAAGCTGGTCGTTAAGAGGAATCTGAGATCTCACATAGACCTCCTGAAGCCAGATCTACGGAGGGAAGTGCAGAATAAACTATTCAGTCAGTTGCCAACTGAAACAGCGAGGGGCTTCGAGATTGGACAGGAAGTCCTAGCGTGTGATTACCGAGGAGTCAAGTGGACACCTGGCAGGATAGCTACAAGAACTGGACCACTGAGGTACACAATGGATGTTGGAGATCAGACATGGAGACGTCATGTGGACCAGATACTGGATGCTGAACCAAAGAACACACCTGCATTGACTGCATTCAACAAGACAGGCACATCACAGTCACCGGACTTACCTCTCAGTGATGATGCCATTGACAACAATACGACACCAGAAACAGAGAATGTTGTCTTAGACAAGACACCTACCAAACCTGATGCCATTCCGCAGCTACAGATGTGCGACAAGAACGTTATCATTGACAAGACACCTGCCAAACAGACGCCATTCCATAGGTCCAGAGGCGATATCCTAAATGAAACAGAGTGCCACCCGAAACACTGAACCTTTAGAGATGTGGTTTGTTATACCCTGTTTTTGTGAAAGCATATTTAGTTGGAATATGGGTTTATGAAAGGGAAATCGAATGCTTTGTACATATACAGTTTTATGTTGCATTCATCTAAAGAGTAAATACATACTGTATAATGTAAGGATCTATTTCTTTTAGAGCAATGTTCTCCCCCGCCCCCACTTGGCACAACGTATTAACCTGTGGTCTGTGCGTATGTATTGCTCTTTCTCAGACTCTTGCTGAATGTGAATATACCAGTTAAAACCATCTCAAGTGTGCGTGCTTCTATTTAATTGATATGTAGTTATGTACAGACATAACAGACACAAACTTGGATTTGAATCTAAAATCAGGCTTGAGAGCTTGAATGGTCTACTTGTGTTCTTAATGCACGTATTCATATTCTTGTATGATTTTACAAGAAGCTACATTTCTTTCTCTGATATATAATGGAGTGTCAAATTTTATTAGATCTATGTGTAGAGAAAAGCATGCAATTTTAATACTATTTTAGATATCGCCATTTGGTTAATTAATCTTCAGAGGGACCTTTATATTTTAAAACAAAAGTAACTGAACCAAGAGTTACAAGGGTATTTTGGAGTAATTACATGTTTATCTTCCATTCGCGTGGTGAATTTCTGTTGCAATTTTAAATGAGTGACTACGTATTTATACATGTTTTGTAAATGTGTAAGAGTAAAATTAAGCTGCAATTTATTCTAATTTGTTTGTGTGGTGAATGTATCTGTCTGACATGCTAGACAAGTGAATCACCAGAATATTTTGTGCTTCTTTCGTGCACTCTCTTCAAATAATGATGATTAACTTGTCTAGCATTCTGAAATATACAACACGAACCAGATAAACAAATCGATAGGTTTTCGTTTACTTGCAGTTTCAAAGTTAAATTACTAAGTCACTCCTAACATATTCGACTAAAGAAAAAAGCAGATCATTAGGGAGACACAGGAATCTCACCTAGGTGAGCTGAAATATACAATTAAGCTTGGCTGGTAACTGTTTTGTTATTATTACTGTATCAAAATACAATTCAATACTTTGTTTTGCACAGCATTATACAGATAACTTCAAAACTTAAGTATCTCAAGGTAATGCAAAGGGAAATGCAATAACACAAAACAGAAAATACAGTTACAGGGAAAGTGCAGTGCAGGTAGACAATAACGTGCAAGGTTCATGACAAGCGAAATTGTGAGCTCAAGAATGAATCTTTAGCGTACTAGAGGTCCATTCGAGCATTTTATAACAGAGTGGACTTTGAGTTTGTTGGTGTGTGTTTTCAAACTTTTGTAGCTTCTGCCCAGTGGGAGTGGGAGAGAAGAGAGAATGACCAGGGTTGGATGGGTGTTCGATTGTGTTCACTGCTTTCCCGATACATTGGAAAGTGTAAGCAGAGCCCATGGAGTGAAGGCTAGTTTATGTGCTGGATTGAGCTTTGTCTGCTATTTCATGGGGTCTTTGGCAGAATCAAAGGGCATGTGAGTAAGAAAAGGTAATGGAAAGATAAGTAAGGAGAAAGGGAATAATAGGAATGCTCAGAGAGTTGGTGTAGGCTTTATGGGCTGAATGACCTTCTCCTTTGTAGTAAGGGAATATAAGAATATAAAAGGCAGGATTTGGTATAGAGCTTAGTGACAGTCAGCACCTCTCTACAGGAGGAAAATTAAAAGATGCTAAAGTATTCAGGGTTCTTTTCAAAGGCCACCTTTAAACACAATAATTTCAGATTTGACATTTATCCCGAGATGAATCCCTAAGCACAATCATTTTCCCTGAATAGAAACAAAGGAACATAGAAAACCTACAGCACAATACAGGCCCTTCGGCCCATATAGCTGTGCCAAACATCCTTATCTCAGAAATTACCTAGGGTTACCCATAGCCCTCTATTTTTTTAAGCTCCTGCAGAAAGTAAGTAACCTTACCCTTGGGAGTTTCCAATGTAATTTTATTGCACTATGTTTTTAATTAAGTGACTAATGTATAGGCAGAGTCATGATGAACTGTGGAATAATGGCCATTTGGGATACAATTTAGACCAAATATATATGTTTGGATTCAATACACCTTACAACCCCTTACATAAGAACGTAAGAAATAGGAGCAGGAGTAGGCTATCGGGCCCATCGAGCCTGCTCCGCCATTCAATAAGATCATGACTGATCTGACCATGGGCTCATCTCCACCTACCTGCCTTTTCCCCATAGCCCTTAATTCCCCTTCAGTGGTATCAGTAATGAATTATTATAAAGAAAAAATATGTGTGTATGATCAGTCATCAATCTAAATAGTAGCTGATATCGTGAGATAGCACCAGAAAGTGTAAGAGAGATTTTCAGCCTTCATGTACTTTCCACATTGACCAATTTAAATACTGGATGCAAGACTAGTATAATATAAACTGATGAAAGGTAGTAATAAGTTAAAGAAGGTTGAAGAAAACATTGCCATTAGCTGTAGCAATTGCCATTGCCATTGCCAGCTCAAAATTCAGCTAGGTTTTTAATGACCTATGAATCACAAAGTGGAAAATTATTTTAACCGGGTCTCTCCCCTCTTTTCAAACAGTACCCCTATCTTTCTTGCAATGCCTTTGAATAATGGTTCACAGACATATCCTGGTAAACGTGGACAACTTCCCATATCTTTAGTCTACTTCTCAGCAAAGGTAATCATTCTCCTAATGAACGGTCTCAGCCTGAAATGCCGACACTTTATTCGTTTGCCTAGATGTTGCTTGACCTGTTGATTTCCTCCAGTGTGTGTGTTCCTGATGAAATTCCACTCTAACTTTAACACATCAGCCTTTGGTCTTCTGCGCCCTGCACTAACTGCAGCCAACACTTCAACACACTGGAAAGATGCCACCAACTCGGTCTTGTTAAAATTCCCACAAATTTGAGAAGATACTGGAGAAAATCCCAGCCAACAATTGGTAGCAATCAGATGCACTGGGTAAGCAATGGCCACATCGCCTTACAAACTGCCCATCTGCTCATTCAGCCACCAGCTGTATTATTGGTGGAGTAGTCAGCAGACTCCACATTGGCCTCACTGGCCACTTAAGAAGTCACAAAATAGGATTGGAAGTAATTTACCTTTAATCCTGAAGTTCTGTCCTTGAAGAATACTGCATTCAGCACATTCCCATGAGAATAGTTTACAACTCCTAACTGCTCTAGGAATTTTTAATTTTACTCTTTTTTTTAGCACAGATTTGAAGATTTAGTTTTATGCATCGCTAAGGTGGATAGAGATCTCACTTCAGCCAAGCAGAGGGTATCCCACATAAAAGGATTACCTAATTAGCAAGACAAAATAGAGGAATTATTTGTTATATCAAAACTAATACAAAATTATCCAGTGCTAATCTAAAATTGACTTGGTGGAAGCAAAACCCTAAAAGAAATGTACTCAGGATGATAAGCACAATTGTCATTGTCCCTCCTCAGCTGCTCCTGAGAATATGAAGATATATAAATATTCAGCAAAATGGTAATATGAGCATAATAAAAATTTAATAGTTTAATTTTTAATAGGATAGTCTCAGAGAGATGCCTTTTTTTAGCTGTGTTCTAATAAAAAGACATAGTACTTATAAAAAACAAATACAATTTGAGTGCAGCCACCAAAACTGAATTATTGTGCTCTTATTTAGATACCAATGCCACACATTTTACCACGATCTAATCAAGATTTATTAGGATGTGGCACTCAAATGTGGGCTAATTGATACAGTAATTTATGGCTATGGGTGCTTCCGGTCCTTCATTACGACTTTGAGCTTTAAAAAGCATTCTCAATCAGCTAATCTCAGATTGCAAGATAAAAAGACTCCTTTAACTGTGCAATCAGTGTAAACCAATTGTGGCCTTGCAAATCATGCATCAAATGGTAAGAGAGTTTTTACAGCTGATTCAAAGAGCTTGGTTCAGTGTTCCCACACAGAAACACTTTGAAGAGTAGATATTACAGATGAAGGTAATATGTGTTGTACTTCCTTGAGTTACTGAGACCTCACAGAAGGCCTTAATAGCAAAAGTAATTCTATTAATTATTTGAACTGTATTTTTTTAGCCAAGAGAATTAATTTCAAAACTACACAATGACCACCAAAGAAGTACTCATTCCATTTAATAATTCACAGATTCTCCTGGTATTTTTCCCCATGACTAAATGGTACTTTATTGTTTCCCAGTGTTTTCCTTTTCTCAATGAAAATGAATGAAGCCAATAAAATGAACACATTCAGCCACCACAATGATCAATAAGGGCATACTATGAGCATCCTGAAAAATGCCGCTACTGGGAAATAACAAAGAAGTACTATGGTATAGTTCTGCCAAGTCTCTGCGGTTATTATTGCTGATGTTTCCGACTTTAATCCAAAGATTTTTGACAATTAACTCATGGATTGGAGTATTCCATCCTAGTGTATGGTTGGAGATGGCAATACAAGAGTGAGGTAGATCAGCTACTTGAGTGATGTCACAACAATAACCTTGTAGTCAACATCAACAAGACCAAGGAATTGAATGTGGACTTGAGGAGGGAGAATTTAGGAGAGCACACACCAGTCCTCATTGAGGGATCAGCGGTTGAAAGGAAAAGCAGCTTTAAGTTCCTGGATGTCATAATCTTTGAGGACAGAGTTTGAGGAGATTTGTTATGTCACCAAAAACTCTTGTGAATTTCTACAGATGTACAATTGAGAGCATTCAGACTGGTTGCAGCACAGCCCGGGATGGAGGTTTCAATCTCCACAACCATCCCCATCATCGAGGACACGTTCAAGAGGTGAAAAGGTTCACAGCCAGGAAATACTGAATGATTCATGCGGATAAAATCTCCTCTTCATCTGAAGATAATATTTAACTTTCTTTAGTATTTTAAAATATATTTATCTGTGCAAGATTTCCATTTCTGTTACTGTTGATTGCTTACAGTAACAACTTAAATTAGGCTTTTGTTAAGTAAGTGCACCAATGATCAATAGTCAATACAAATGTAGTTCAACTAGCTTCCCAAACTGATGAGAAGTAGAATACAATTCACAGTTCACATTGCTGTAGACTGCACCATGTCTGAAGAGCTGACTTGTAAATCCTGGAGTTCGAGAAAAACATCTTAGTTCTTGATGTCTTTGATACTTTTCAATTGATCTGTCTAACAGAGTAAGATACTACAAATTGCATGGGACTTGCTAGAAAAAAAAGGCAAATTTCAGTCCATAATATATTTTTTGATATTCCAGATGTTAACATAAACTTCTGCTTTGTAGAAAATTGTAACTTTGAATTCAAGAATGCAAAGGAAATAGACTGAAATAGATTGATCTGACTTCTAACTTGTATTTGAAGTTTAAGCCTGTTTTTAAAGTTTCAACCAAACTGCAGTCACACTTTCTCTTTGTGAAGCAAGCCTGTACTGTTCCATTTGGAGCAAGCACACTGGATGTGAGTTTGTAGGTGTGCCTACATTTGTGTGAGTAGAATAGTGCATTGTTGTCATCGGTTTTTGTTGGCTGATACCCAGTTTTATTTTAGTCACAGTGGAAAAGCACTGGCTTTATTTAAGATAGCATTGTTTTTGTATTGATATGCAGGGATTTTTTGCCTGTACTTATAATTTCTAATGCCATTGTACTTTCAGAGCAAACCATTTAAACAATCTTGCAAATCTAAAGGAGATCACTAAGTTAACTGAACTACATCAAAAAACGACAATATTCTAAAACAGTATGTTTTTAACATACAAGGGATAGGGATGAGAAAAGGAATATACAAGGTTCCAATTGTTTATCATTGTTCATGTATGTGCACATGGTTTGGAATCAGATCTTCCTTTGCTGTGCTGCATCACACAATTAAATACTCCTGCAGTTTTAATTGAGTGTCGCAGCCTAAAATGTTGATAGTTTATTCCCCTCCGTAGCTGCTACCTGACATACTGTGTTCCTCCAGCATTTTATGTTGCTCAAGATTACCAGCATCTTTAGAATTTCTCATGTCTATTACTCCTGGATTCCTTGGACTGAATGAATAATTTTTAAAATTCTTTCTTTCTTTACTTTTGACCCTGTCTTCTTTTTATAGAATCATATAATGGAAAGTGGTGATTCAGTCCATCTGGTCTAAGCTAGCTCTCTATCAGAGCAACTCTCCAGTTCCACCCCTTTGCCCCTTCTCCATAACCTCTCAAATTTTTTTCACCAGATAGTTATCCAATTTCCTCTTGAAGACCACAGAGTAAGCTTCCTCCAGCACATCTGTAGTGTTAAAAAAAAAGTTCGTTCTTGTTTCATTATTAATTCCCTTCCCCCTTTATTTTCAACATTTCTGGTCCTTGACCACCTCCACCAAAAAAGGGAACAGACTTCCACTTTCCATTCTGCTGAGAACCCTCATCATTTTATATAGTATCAGATCACCTCTCATTCTGCTTTTCAAATAAAAAAGTCCCAGCTTCTTCATTCTGTCTGTCTAACTGCCTCAACTCAGGTACCGCTCCAGTAGATCTCCTTTGGATCATCTCAAAATGATCCAAGTCTCTGCAATAATCCAGCTGAAATCAGACTGTTTTAAAAAGTTGTTTCATAATTTATCTGCCTTAATAAAGCCCAGACAGGTGTCAATGTGCTCTCTCAGTAGTGTGCCCATATAACGGAGATCCCTCTGATCCAACATCTGTTTAAGAACCGTATTCTTATTCTTCGTTACTTCATATCATTGTTCTTATCACCTTGCATTTCTCCTGATTAAACTTCTTTTGTCACAAGTTTGCCCATTTTACTAGCCTGTTTGTGTCCTGTTGTAAGGAATCCTATCCTCCTCAGAGTTTGTAATATCAGCAAGTTATGTGTCAACAAACTTGCAAATTGTGACTTGCGCTCACAGTTTCAACCGTGTTGTATTATTGCAGCGTCAGTTGGAAGAATCAACAATCTGAATTAAAAGTTCAAAGTTCAATTTAAATTTACTATTGAAGTACATATATGTCACATTTTCTTGCGGGCATTCACAGTAGACCAACAAAAATACAAAATCAGTCAATGTAAAGCTGCACACAAACACTGACAAACAGCAATGCACGTAAGGGGATAAACTGCGCAAATGTAATAAAACAAAAATAATAAATAATACTGAGAACATGAGTTGTAAAGTTATTGATAGTGAGTCAATTGATTGCGTTCAACGACCAGTTCAGTGTTGTGGGGAGTGAAGTTGTCCACACTGGTTCAAAAGCCTGGTATTGAAGATAATAAATGCTCCTGAGCCTGGTGGTATGGAATCTGAGGCTCCTGTACCCCCTTCCCTATGGTAGCAGAGAGAAGAGAGTATGGCCTGGATGGTGAGGATATTTGATGATGGATGCTGCTTTCTTGTGACAGTGCTCCATGTTGATGTGGTGCGTGGAGGTGAGGGTGTTTCCTGTGATGAAATAAGCTGTATCCATAACTCTCTGTCGGCTTTTCCATTCTTGGGCGCTGGTGTTTCTATACTAGGCTGTGATGCAACTAGTCAGGATACTCTCCACTGAGCATCTATGGAAGTTCGTTAAGGCTTTAGATGATATGCTAAGAAGGTAGAGGTGGTGACATGCTTTCTTTGAAATGGCACTAATGTGCTGGTTCTGGGATAAATCCTCAATACAATAACATGCAGGAATTTAAAGTTACTGATCCTTCTGCACCTCTGATCCCCTAATGAGCACTGGCTCATGGATCCCCAATTTCTTCCTCCTGTTGTCCTCTAGCTCTTTGGTTTTCCTGACCTCAAGTGGGAAGTTGTTGTGGCACCACTCAACCTGCCACATATGGGATCTCCATACCATATGCTGATTTGCCAACAACAGAGGTATTGTCAGCAAACTTAATATGGCATTGGAGCTGTACTTAGCCTCACAGTCATAAGTATAAAGAAAGGGGCTAAGCACACAGCTTTGTAGTGCATCAGTACAGACGCTGATAGTGGAGGAGACGTTTTAGCCAATCTGTACTGACTAGGGGCTGCAAGTGAGGAAATTGTGGATCCAGTTACACAAAGAGGCTGGAGTCCAAGGTCTTACAGCTTGTTAATTTGTTTTGAGGGCATGATTGTGTTGAATTAGTTACTCTTTATGTCATCAGCTATCAGCAATCAATATTCCTGTGGAGTAATCTGAAGCTTCCATCGCCAAGGATTTTTGTGGCAGTTCAGCAAAACTGTCTTCATCCCTGCTATTGTTAATGTAAGAGCGTAGAATTTTGGGCAGTATTTAGAATGTGCTATTAACGCTATGTGCTTTAATATAAATTAAGAATAATATTTTGAACCAGTAGATGGTGAAATTATCCCAGGTCATTCCTACAAATATAATGTAGTTTTATTGAAAACAAAATGAATTCATGATTGCCATGGCTGTTTTCGACTCTTTAGTAACATTGTGGATTTAAAATTATTTGAAGTCTCACAGATTAGACAGCCACTACGTGATAGAAACTAAACTGTTACTTTGATGTCATTGTCCTTCTATCAGAAATCTGATCTTACACAAATTTCTCAATTAATATTTCAAGTAATAATTATACTCTGAAAACGTATTTGTCATAAATGGCTGTAGGTGCATCTTTGAAGCAAGCACTCGCTAACAAGATTGAATACAAATATATATTATCCAGATTTTTAGTCCCTCCATGTGGGAATTCATGAGACCACAAAATTACTTCAGTTGCTGTAAAATAAAGGTAATAACAGTTGTAAAGGGAAGAGATTTAGGAAGACTGAAGCTTGAATGACTTCTCTGTAGGTTGACCAGTTATGATTGCACTCTATTCTGATCTGTGTAGATAAGTGTTAATGGTGGTTGACAGGCTTGCTATTAGATTAGGCGAGGCAGTAGATTGAAAACACAAAAGGGAGAATTTAGGTGTCAAACAACATGGTGCCAAAAGCATAATTATCAGTGGTTGCCTGCTGGGAGCTAAAGTAAAGGAGGCCTAGTGGCATAGAACTCTTCCTGGCCTTTGAGGACAAGTAACACACAATTCCTCTGGGCAGCAATCTGATGTATCGTAACAT
Source organism: Hypanus sabinus (assembly GCF_030144855.1). Taxonomy (NCBI): domain Eukaryota; kingdom Metazoa; phylum Chordata; class Chondrichthyes; order Myliobatiformes; family Dasyatidae; genus Hypanus; species Hypanus sabinus. The sequence goes on along the minus strand of NC_082716.1, from coordinate 36,982,022 downwards.
GGGGGATGACAGAAAATTGCTAAATATTCACCATTCAAATGCGCAATAAGTGTTCAATAATTGTCAGAGAGGGACTGATATCATCACTACTAGATGATAGAAGCGGTGGGGGGGGGGTGGTGGTCATTGACAATAGCAGTTGTATAAAATAGTTCTGACTGGGAGAAATGTTACCTACCTGAGAACTGAGAAAGAGTTGAGGAAACAGTAATAAGATTTCAGTGTTTCTAACACCTTGGTGGAGTTAATGAAAAGATTAGTATTTTATTCATTCTCTGGCTCTCCTGAATCAATGATGGGAACTGTTTACTTTTGTCCATTCATTCCTGGAAACTTCTAACCTGAAACATAATATTTGTAAAAGGAAATGGAACAAACCTATAAATTCCATTATTTTGCTAATGTGTGCCATCATGGAACCTCTTCTCGTGTAACCAGCATAGAGGAAGAAAAATCTTTTCACATATCCTATTTGTTCACATACTGAATTGTGGGATTATGGATAAATTTAGTCGATGCTTAATTGCCTCCAGGAAAATCCAAAGCAGAATGATGGTAAAATAGCAATAATTCCACCTGGCCTATTCCCACTTTGTCTAATTCAAATAAGAAGAGAATTATGGTTGAATCCATGATGAATGCAGCACATTTACACAAATCTCTGTATCAATTTAATCTATATGAAAGCTTCACTGTATAATGTGTGTAAATTTCCATGCTTTCTAGTGCATCGGGCAGCAACTTTGCCGTTTCCTTTGCACTTTTGTCTGTATTACGAGGCCGATTTACCAGCTCGACACTCGGCCCTGCGTGGATGGAAAGCGTGCAAGGAGCCAATCGGATTCGAACCAGAGTCCACTCACCTTGAAGTTCGGTGCAAATGCCACTACACTACTGACTGGCTTAATGTGCGCAAGCAAATTAGGCTTATTCTTGATTGAGTTTTGTTTTCACCAATGTAGTAGAGACAATGATTCAGTCTGAATGAAACACCTACGATATTGTACATCAACAAAAATAGTATATTAGCACCTTGAACAATAAAAAAATAGGAGAAAATGAATATAATACTGAATAATCTTCCAGGTGATCTGAAGTCTGTCCCAACTTTAAATCAAAGCTTAAAACTTTTCTTTTTTGCTGTAGCTTTTAATTAGGATCTCCTGCACTGTAATTTTTATGTCTTTGTTTTTATGTGTGATTTTATCCTCTTTATATTGTCCAAAATTTGATGTTTGATTTTTATATTTTGTTTTATGTAATGCACTTTGAACTGAACTGCATTGTGTTTGAAAAGTGCCGTACAAATAAACTTGCCTTGTCTTACTGTAAATTAATTAATAGTTTAATAGTTTATTTATATCTTTACTCATACTGAGTAGGTTACTCGTATCAGGAATCAGGGTGGATCACATTAGAAACAAATGATTTTTAGCTAAAAGAAGGCTCCATTATCAAGAACCCGCCCCCCCCCAAATTCTGGCCATGTTCTCTTCTTGCAGCTGCCATTGGGAAGGAGGTACAGGAGGTGCTGATCAACATATAAGAAGAGGGAGACTGAAAATCTGGCTGAATGGTGCGACAACAACAACCTCTCATTCAATGCCAGGAAAGCCAACGAGCTATTTATTGACTACAGGAGGAAGAAATTAGGGGTCCATGAGCCAGTGCTCATTAGCATATTGGAGGTGGAGGGAGTCAGTAATCTTAAATTCCTGGGTGTTATCATAACAGACGATCTGTCCTGGGACCAGCATGTGATTACCATTTCAAAGAAAGCATGGCAGCACCTCTACTTTCTGAGAAGTTTGTGCAGAACTGGCAAGTTGTCTAGAACTGACATACTTCTACAGGTGCATAGTGAAGCATATGATATAAAACTAACCGTTCCCCCCTCCACTCCCATTATAGTTGTTTTGAAATAGGCGGCTGTTTGGAATTGATGACGGATATGAAGCTGATCACATTTGGGGGCGGTCAGTTAACTCGGACAGTTTGAGGAGGACAGTCCAATGACAAACAAGAGAAAATCTGCAGATGCTGGCAATCCAAGCAACACACACAAAATGCTGGAGGAACTCGGCAGGCCAGGCAGCGTCTGTGGAAAAAGGTACAGTAGCTGTTTCAGGCCGAGACCCTTCGTCAGGATGGCAGGAAAACCAGATGAGAAGTCAGAGTTCCAAGGTGGGGGTGGGGGTGGGGAAGGGAGGAAGAAACATAAGGTGACGGGTGAAACCGGGAGGTGTGAAATAAAGAGCTGGGGAGTTGATTGGTGTAAGAGATACAGGGCTGGAGAAGGGGGAATCTAACAGGAGAGGACAGAAAGACATGGAAGGAAGAAAAGGGGGAGGAGCACCAGAAGGAGGTGAAAGGCAGGCAAAGAAATAAGGTGAGAGAGGGAAAATGGGATGGAGAACGGTGAAAGAGGGGCCTTACTGGAGGTTCAAGAAATTGATGTTTATGCCATCAGGTTGGAGGCTACCCAGACAAAATTTAAGGTGTTGCTTCTCCAACCTGAGTGTAGCCTCATCACGATAGTAGAGGAGGCCATGGGAATGGGAAGTGGAATTAAAATGGATAGCAAATGGGAGATCCCACTTTTTCTGGTGGATGGAGTGTAGGTATTGGCAAAGCGGTCTCCCAATCTATGTCGGGTAAACATACAGGAAGCCACACGGAACACCAGATACAGCTGATGACCCCAACATACTACCTGTGAAGTGTTGCCTCGGCTGGAAGGACTGTTTAGGGCCCTGAATGGTAGTGAGGGAGGAGGTGTAGGGGCAGGTGTAGCACCTGTTCCGCTTGCAAGGTTAAGTGCCGAGGGGAGATCAATGGGGAGTCACATAGGGAGCAATCCCTGCAGAAAGCAGAAAGTGGAAGGAGGGAAAGCTGTGCTTGGTGGTGGGATCACGTTGGAGATGGTAGAAGTTATGAAGAATCATGTGCTGGACACAGAGGCTTGTGGGGTGGTAGGTGAGGACAAGAGGAACCCTGTCCCTTGTGGGGTGAGGGCAGACATGCACAAAATGGAAGAAATGTGGTTAAGGTCAATGTTGATTGTGGAGGAAGGGAACCCCTTTTCTTTGAAGCAGAGGGTTATCTCTGTCATTCGGGAATGAAGTCTGTGAAGGACCCAGTTCCAACATGTCAGACTGTACTCAACTGTGGACTACTCACTCTGTGAGATTCACACCACTTGTACACGAAATGTATATGTAAATAGATTTCATGTTTAGACTTGGGTCTCATCTCCAAGGCACCTCATTACATTGATGCAAATATTCCCAATTCTGAAAAGAAATCCAAAATCCAAAGCACTTCTGGCCCCACGTATTTCGGTTCAGGAAAGCTCAACCTCTGTTTGCAGTTTGTCATCTTTTGTGTACTGGTTACTTGTCAGTCTTTATGTGTGTGTAGTTTTTGTTCCACTGTGACTGCCTCCAAGAAAGTGAATCTCAGGGCAGTTTATGGTGACATGTACTTACGTTGAAATAAACTTCCTTTGAACTTTGAACATTCTACGTTTAAATTTTGTGTCTAAATTTCAAATGGAGAAATCTCTGGTGTCTGTAGTAAGTAAAAATGTTCTTGGTCTTTGTGTAATGTGTATTTAGGAATTCTACCTTGTATGCATTTTAACTAATTACCATTACAGTCTAATCCTGATACTGTTCCCAGCCTCTAGCTTTCTTGATGAGACAACTGGTAATTCTCAGAAAAGGCTTTTTTTCAAGATTGAAAACTGTGTTGAATTCTTCTGCCATCAATTCCATAGATAGTGGATTTACACCGGCCTCTGGCACTTTTAAAACTTTATCTCAACTCTGTGGCTCATCTGAGAGGCATTTGCAAACCACAGTTTAGGAACTGTTGAATCAGAGCACAGCAATGTGTGGTGGACACGAAAGGAACAGCCATTCATCCATCACTGTATGGCAACAGAAACTGGAAGAGAGATGTGGAGGGAGTTTATTGGATCTGGGTGTCATTGGTGTATAAGTACAGCTTTGCCACACAACTTAGTTAAGGGGTTGTTAAAATTTATTTTAGATTTTGTTACTTGCCATATTAGCTCATCGGATTCTTATTTTGTAGATATCTCAAAAATAACCTAAATTTCCCCAAGGCTCAATTCATAACAAAAACGTTAGGTGAAATAGCTTATGGTCACAGTACACAGCCTTATTTATCCTGTATATTCTTTGAAAAGGGCACAAAGGCCTCCCTTATTCACACACCAGATAAAAACTGAACCTCTGAGAAAAAGTGATCTCCACCAGACATGTACGTCTTTGGGTCACCTTCATCCAGAAGGCAGGTGGAGGATGGGACTGTAACAAAGAACAGATCATGAATATTACATCTGACCAAGTTAACTAGAAGTGTATTCAAAGGGGCCAATGCTTGAACAGACTCCAACTCGTGATAAGCATCAGGTAAGCCCTTCATCCAACTACCTTAGCATTGCCACAGGGAGAGTGGCCTACCCATTTCTAACAAATCCTTCTGTTTTCCTGTCAACATGTAATTCTGCCAGCTCGTCATGCTGCTGGAGATAACCACCTGCAGCTATAAACCAACGTCACTCTGGGAGCCCTTAGTCTGCAAGAAGTTTGTAAAATTTCAAACCTTCAAAAGAATGAAGAAAATAGCATAGTGTATAGAATTCTTGTGATTCCCTTTTGTCACAGCGATAATTTTCAATTATCCATGGCTAAAACTATCAGGGTTCTAAGAGAGAGATATCCTCGTGTATTCAGTTCCCAAACTACGAGAACTCCTGAGCTCTCTGGAGATTTAGGAGTTGCGTTCTTTCTGACTTTCACAAAATAGAGTGATATTTTTAAACTACTTTGTTCGTCTCTCTTTCTGTAATTAAACTGATGACAATATTTTGAGATCAACATTTTGAATTTTCCCTCAAGTTACTAACTTGTATTCTATATTCATTATTTTATGGAGAAATTATACCTATTTTTTTAATCTCTGTCGCAATGTATAAAATAATTCATGTTTTTTCAAATCCCAAAAGCTCTGTAATCTGTGTCATTCATGCAGTGACTCTAAATGAGGTTGGTCAGGCTTTTTAGATATTTAGCTTCTGGGGAACTGAGCACATACAAAATCTTCTGTGTGTCAAATGCCCATTGAAAACTAGCCTGATTACAGTGCCCATGGCTGGGTGTTTATATTAAATGTCTGAAATTTACTTGGTTGCCCAATTTCCACCAAACTAGCAGGATTAAATTTTGATTAATGCACATAGCAGAACACAACAGTACCTCTGGATATTCCTCTGTGTTAACAATACCACATATATTAAAGCCATTGCTGTAGTTGAATGCAATATAATAGAAATAGATATCACAGAAAGGATGATACAGCATAATAGAAAATAGTAGGACAGCTTATGACAGGGCTCCTCTCCCCCACTTTCTCTGCTACTGAAAACAAATATGGCTTTTTCTCTTTCCCAGTTCCGATGAAGGAGCTTGGATTTAAAACATTATGGTTACAGCATTTTCTCTTTTTATCACAATAAATCTCCTTTGGATTCTGACGGTTTATCGCATGTCTTACCAACAGTTTCCACCTGCTGATTCCAACTCATTTCTGAATTGTGACTCATTCACTTGAGGTTTCAAAGTTAGTCTCAGGCAGAACTAACGATGCTAAGGCGGATGCTTTGGTAATATTCCATCTTGTGTGTTGCAGTGCTGCTGAAACACAATCGGCAGCATCTTTAAAGCTTGCAGTGTGTGTGCGCTTTATTCCATTTTGTGACTAGAGATTGCCTCTGACTCAGTCATCTTGATCCAGAGGAGTTATATGTAAAGTTCAACAGCAGGACTCTATTTTTAAGGAAAATGGTCTTTTGACTGGTACTTCAGCAGCACGTGTTATGTTACACAAACCAACAAAAACCTGGGTCCAAGTTATCAGTGAGACTCCTGCCTCTGAGTGAAATGAGTATGTGTCCGCGCACTGCTCCAAATATCTTGCCTTAATGCTCCAATGCGTATAGAGGGAGTGCTGTGCTATCAAATCTACTCTCTTTTAGAATAGAAGTCAAATTGAAGTACTGTCAGTTTTCTTGAGGCAGTCATAAGGCACACCACAGAAGAACAGAATATTGGCTAGAAAACAATGTTTGACATTTATCTCAAAATGTGCATGACTGAAGATCACATTGTTGCTTCTGTGGTCCATTGTATTCAAATTTTTTGCAGTACTCCCTACATTCTAACACTACCTTTCAAAAGTTCTTTGTTATCTGTGAATTCTTTGAGATCGCTTTAAGCTTAGAAGGTGCTGAAAGCCTGCACGTATCCAGGATTGTGAAAAGTATTCCACTGCAATTTGAAGTAAAGGTGAGAAGTCCAGGAAAAGTTCAGCAGGTCAGACAGCCCCTGTGGAATGTGAATCAGTCAATGTTTCAGGCCAATAATCTTTCAAGAGAATTCATGTCTTTGTACTAAAATATAGACTCCTAATCTCAGAAGGTCCATTTGATATTTCAGGTTCAGATTCCGTTTATTGTCATTTAGAAACCACAAATGCAATGCAGTTAAAAAATGAGACAACGTTCTCCGGAATTATATCACAAAAAAAGCACACGACAAAACAGACCACACAACAAAAACTACATAACGTTTGGTAATCCCCAATCCAGAGTCTGGAGAGGCTGCTGCATATCAATATCGCGCTACCATCTTAGTACGTTCCCCGGAAAGGAATTCCAAACCCATCAGACAAAACAAGACTATCCAGACACACCAAGTCAAGAGACCAGCACTACCACCCAACAAACCAAAAACCTACACAAAACCACATAGTTATAGTTAACGTTTAGTTGCAACAGTGCAGACAATACCATAATTGATAAAAGACTAACTGACAAAAAACACATAATTTAACATATAGTTCCAACAGTGCAAAGCAATACAGTAATCTGATAAAGAGCGGACCATGGCACAGTAAAAAAAAGAATCTCAAAGTCCCGACAGCCCATCATCTCACGCAGACGGTAGAAGGAAGAAAAACTCTTCCTGCCATGAACCTCCAGCGCCACAGCTTGCCGATACAGGCCCCTGGAAGCACCCGACAACAGCCAACTCTGAGTCTGTCCAAAAACTTCGAGCCTCTGACCAGCCCTCCAACACCAAGCACCATCTCTGCTGAGTGCTTCTACCCCGTCCCCAGCCACCAAGCAACAGGCAAAGCCAACGATTCGGGGCCTTCCTCTCCGGAGATTTTTCGTTCGCATAGTGGCAGCGGCAGCGAAACAGGCATTTCAGAAGTTTCACCGGATGTTCCTCCGTGCTTCACCCGTCCGTCTCCATCAAATCAGGATTGTACACGGCATCCTACTTGACAGATTACAGATATTCATTCCGAAGTGGTCGCTGCGCGCTGCTGTGTCGTGCCACTATCTTATCTCAACTCATCTTTTCTAGCATCTTCTGCCTTGATGACCTTTCTGAGTCATTACCTTTGTCATTCTTTCCACTGGTACTCTCTAAACTGCTGAATATCTCCAGCATTATAGAGTCATAGTCTCACAGAGTTATACAGCATGGGAATCGGCCCCTCAGCCTAACCTGCGCATGCCAACCAAGATGGTTACCCTCTCTGTGAAAACCTTGTCCCTCTTAGACGATGCCCTTTAGTTTCAGACTCCATGATCCTGGGGAAAAGAAAACTGCAACCATCCCTCATATCTTTGCTTCTCACGATTTGATATACCTTTATAAAGTCAGTGCTCAGCCTTCTTTGCTCCAGGAAAATCAACATTCACTACCCAGCATTCCTTATAATTTAAGCACTCCACTGCCGGCAATATCCTTGTGGGTCTTTTCTGCACTCTCTCCAGTTAGTGAACTGTTATATGAACTGTACACAGCATTTTGGGTACAGTATCACTAACGTCATGTACAGCTGTATCATGATATCCCATATCTTGTACTCAATGCACTGCCCGATGAAGGCAAACTCGCTGTATGTCTTCTTTGTCATCATGCCCAATTGTATTGCCACCTTCAGGGAGCTACGTACTTGTTTCCCTGGGCCTACCTGTTCCGCAACACTCACCAGGGCCTGGTCATTCACCGCGTGTGTCCTATCCTGGTTTAACTTTCTGTTCTTGTTTCTACACAATAGTTTTTTAAATGAGAGATTTGATTCAAATATTGATGTTTACAGTCTCGATGGTGGTGTTTACAAAGTTGGAGATGCTGTTGGCTTTATTTTGTTCACATTGATGTTTCTTACAGTGTGAGAGTGGTGGGTGTGAGGAATGCACTGCTAGTGATCATGGTGGAGGCAGATACAACAAGGTCTTTTAAGAGACTCTTAGATAGGTACATGGAACTTAGAAAAATAGAGGGCTATGCGCTAGGGAAATTCTAGGTAGCTTCTAGAGAAGGTTACATGGTCGGCACAACATTGTGGGCTGAAGAGCCTGTAATGTAGTGTAGATATCTATGTTCTATGTTCTATGAATGTTAGCTGATTGTACCTACCCAGATATTGATAATTCTTTCACTATTAGCAAAATTGAGAGTGAAGCTGACTGCAGAAGATTTTAGCAACATCCACAACTCTGAACTTTCATTTAAAAGATGGAGTTTGAAATACTTAATAATGCTGAGATATAGTCATAGAGTCAGAGAACTCTGCAGCACAGAAACAGGCACTTTGGGCCATCTAGTCCATGTTGAACCACTAATCTGTTGAGCCCCATCAACCAGCACCTGGACCAGAGCCCTCCGTACCCATCCTATCCATGTACCTATCTAAATTTCTCTTAAATGTTGAAATCTAACCTGAATCCGCCACTTTGGCTAGCAGCTCATTCCACACTCTCGCCACCCTCTGTGTGAAGTCAGCCCCCCTCACGTTCCCCGAAACATTCCACCTTTCACCCTTAGCCTCAGTGGAAAAAGCCTGCAGTTACCCTAATCTATACCCTTCATTATTTAGTATCTCGTTGAAGTCTCCCTTCAGTATTCTACATTCTAGGGAATGAAGTCCTAACCTATTCAACCTTTCCCTATAACTCAGGTCCTCAAGTCCTGGCTATATCCTTGTAAATTTTCTCTGTATTCTTTCAATCTTATTTATGTCTTTCCTGTGGGTACGTGAGCAAACTGTGTACCATATTCCAAATTAGGTCTCACCGACGTCTCGTACAATGTCAACATAACATCCCAGATTCCTGTACTCAATACATTAATTTATCAAGGTCAATGTGCTAAAAGCCTTCTTTATGATTCTACATTCCTTTGACACCCATTTCAAGGAATTATAGATACGTATTCCCAGATCCTTCTGATCTACCATACTCCTCAGTGTCTTAATGCACACCATGTAAGACTTACCCTGGATGGTCCTCACAAAGTGCAACACCTCACGCTTGCCTGCATTAAACTCCATCTACCATTTTTCAGCTCATTTTCCAGCTGGTCCAGATCCTGTTGCAAGTTTTGATCATTCTCCTTGCTATCCACTACTTCCCCATTCTTGGTATCATCCACAAATTTGATTATCTAGTTTACCACATTATCAGCATTGACATAGATGATAACTGAACCAACATGGATCACTGTGGCAAACCACTAGTCCCACCCTCCAGTCAGAGAGGCAACCATCTACTACCAACCTCTAGCTTCTCTTGAAAGACAATGTATAATCCAATTTACTATCTCATTTTTAAAGCCAAGCAATTGAATCTTCTTGACCAACCTCCTCTGTGGGACCTGTGCTAGAATCCATATAGACAACACCCACTGCCTTGCCTTCATCCACTTCCCTGGTAACTTCCTTGAAAAGCTCTATAAGATTAATTAGACATGACCTACCATGTACACAGCCATGTTGACTATCCTTAATCAGTCCCTATTTATGCAAATACTTATATATCCACTCCTTGAGAGTACCTTCCAATAACTTTCTCATTACTGATGTCAGGTTCACTGGCCTATAACTTCCTGGCTTATTCTTAGAGCCTTTCTTAAACAATGGAACAACATTAGCTATTTTCCAATCCTCTGGTACCTCACCCGTGGTTAAAGATGTTTTAAATATCTCTGCTAGAGTCCCGGAAATTTTTGCATTAGCTTTCAACAGGGTTTGAGGGAACACTTGTCAGGCCCTGGGGATATATCCACCCTAATTGGCCTCAAGACAGCAAACACCTCCTCGTCTATAATCTGTATAGGATCTATGACCACACTCCTGCTTTGCCTCACTTCAATAACTCTGTCCCATGTTTTGAGCAAAGACAGATGCAAAAAAATCTATTTAAGATCTCCCTCATCTCTTTCAGCTCCATGCATAGATTAGCACTCTGATCTTCCAAAGGACCAATTTTGTCCCTTGCAATCCTTTTGCTCTTAATATATCTGCAGAAGCCCTTTGGATTCTCATTCACTTTGCCTGTTATAACAACCTCATGCCTTTTTTCAGTCCTCGTGATTTCCTTCCTAAGTGTTCTCTTGCTTTTCTTGTACACCTCAAGTACCTCATTTGTTCCTGCCTGCCCATATCTTCCTATGCACCTCCTCTTGTTTTTTTAACCAGGACCTCACCATCTCTCAAAATCAAGGTTCCTTAATCCTGTTATGCTTGCCTTTTATTCTAACAGGGACATACTAACTCCGTACTCTCAAAAATGTCACTTTTGAATGTCTCCTACTAACCAAGTAAATCTTTGTCAGAAAGCAGCCTGTCCCAATCCACACTTACCAGATCCTTTCTGAGAAAATCAAAATTAGCCTTTCTCCAATTTAGAATTTCAACCCAAGGACCAGACCAATCTTTTTGCATACTTACTTTGAAACTAATGGCATTGTGGTCACTAGATGATGCACCATCAATAACTCACACTGAGACGTAGGCAAGATATCGGCTTTTATTGACTGGAAGAAGGAACCAGGAGTGAGTGTCTATCATACAAGGTCTTGGAGACTGAGGCCGAGCGTCAGGCCGCAGGTCTCCTTTATACAGGGGCCTGTGGGAGGAGCCACAGGAGCAGTCAGCAGGGGCGTGTCCCGACAGGCACATAGTTCACCACATTCACCCCCCCTTCGTTTGAAAAAGTCCTCATGTGGCGAAGGTTCTTACAAGTCAAGTCTATCAGGTGGTCGAATCTGTCGCTGCGATCTACGTAGCACCGGCTGTGACCGCATAGATGCCGGCAACATTGGTGATTGCACAGGGGACGGGGGTTGAGCGTGTTCTTGCCCACTAGGCGCCGGTGATCCCTCATGCATGTGCGAGGCGCCTGGTATAAATGCGTACGAAACGCCCGGTATACAAGTGTCGTGAGGAGTCTGTATAGGGCCTGGTGAGCACGGTGTCACCTCTGGTGCAGGGTTCATAGTTACCAGAGAGCCTTCAGGGTAGTGGTCTGCTGCACCTGCGGGTGCCAGGTCGCGGATGGAGACCGTGTCCTCCCGCCCATCAGGTAAGACCACATAAGCATACTGGGGGTTCGCATGTAGAAGGTGAACCCTCTCCACCAGCGGGGAGTATTTATTGCTCCTCACATGTTTCCGGAGCAGCACTGGCCCCGGGGACGTCAGCCAAACTGGTAGGGTGGTCCCAGTGACAGACTTCCTGGGAAAAGAGAATAGGCGTTCGTGAGGGGTGGCATTGGTGGACGTACATAACAGAGAGCGGATAGAGTGCAGTGCCTCAGGGAGGACCTCCTGCCATCGAGAGACCGGCAACCCTTTTGACTTAAGGGCTAAAAGTGTGGCCTTCCACACTGTGGCATTCTCCCGCTCCACCTGGCCATTACCCCGGGGATTATAACTCGTGGTCCGACTGGTAGCAATGCCCCTAGCTAGCAAGTACTGGCGCAGCTCCTCACTCATAAAGGAGGACCCTCTATCACTGTGGATATAGCAGGGATACCCGAACAGAGTGAAGAGCTGGCGCAGGGCTTTTATGACGGACGTGGCAGTGGTGTCGGGGCAGGGGATGGCAAAGGGGAACTGTGAGAACTCGTCAATAACACTGAGAAAATAGACATTGTGGTCAGTGGAGGGAAGGGGGCCCTTAAAGTCAACACTCAGGCGTTCAAAAGGGCGGGTGGCCTTGACAAGTTGTGCCGTGTCAGGACGGTAGAAGTGCGGTTTGCACTCAGCGCAAATTTGGCATTCCCTGGTCATCGTCCTGATGTCCTCCAGGGAGTACGGCAGGTTCCGAGCTTTCACAAAATGGTAAAATCGGGTGACCCCCGGATGGCAAAGTTGTGCATGAAGGGCGTACAGCTGGTCGAGCTGTGTGCTAGCACATGTTCCCCGGGATAGGGCATCAGGGGGCTCATTGAGTCTGCCAGGCCGGTACAGGATATCATAGGTGTAGGTGGAGAGTTCTATCCTCCACCGCAAAATCTTATCATTTTTGATCTTGCCCCGCTGTTGGTTGCTGAACAGGAATGCAACCGAGCGCTGGTCGGTCAGCACGGTGAATCTTTTGCCAGCAAGATAGTGCCTCCAGTGCCTAACAGCCTCCACTATGGCCTGGGCTTCTTTCTCCACCGCGGAGTGCCGAATTTCAGAGCCTTGGAGGGTGCGAGAAAAGAATGCTACTGGTCTGCCTTCCTGATTGAGGGTAGCAGCCAGAACGAAATCGGAGGAATCACACTCCACTTGGAAGGGAGCAGTCTCGTCCACTGCATGCATCGTAGCTTTGGCAATGTCCGCTTTAATGCAGTTGAAGGCCGCGCAGGCCTCAGCAGAGAGGGGAAACGAGGTAGACTTGACCAGGGGGCGAGCCTTGTCTGCGTAATGGGGGACCCATTGGGCATAATAGGAAAAAAAAACCCAGGCACCGTCTGAGGGCCTTGAGAGTGGTGGGAAGAGGGAGCTCTAACAGGGGGCGCATACGTTCGGGATCAGGCCCAATAACCCCGTTTTCCACGACATACCCAAGTATAGCAAGGCGGGTGGTACCAAAAACACACTTGTCCCTGTTATAAGTAAGGTTCAGAGCTGCGGCCACTTGGAGAAATCGTTGGAGGTTGGCGTCGTGATCTGGCCTGTCATGACCACAGATGGTGATGTTATCCAGATAGGGAAATGTGGCCTGCAGTTGGTACTGGTCCACCATCCGGTCCATTTCCCTCTGGAAGACAGAGACACCATTCGTGACACCGAAAGGGACGCGCAGGAAGTGATAGAGCCTGCCGCCCGCCTCGAAGGCGGTGTAGGGGCGGTCCTCTGGGCAGATGGGGAGCTGGTGATAAGCGGATTTCAGATCTATTGTCGAGTACACCTTATACTGAGCAATCTGGTTGACCATATCCGCGATGCGGGGTAGGGGGTATGCGTCAAGCTGCGTAAACCTATTGATGGTTTGACTATAGTCCACCACCATCCTATCTTTCTGCCCAGTCCGAACAACAACTACCTGGGCCCTCCAAGGGCTTGAGCTTGGCTCAATGATCCCCTCCCTGAGCAGCCGCTGCACCTCCGACTGAATGAAGGCCCGGTCCCCCGCGCTGTACCTCCTGCTTTTGGTTGCCACAGGTTTACAGTCGGGGGTCAGGTTGGCGAACAGCGGTGGGGGAGGGACCTTGAGAGTGGAGAGGCTGCAAGTGTCGGTAGCGCAGCTGTCGGCCTGGTTCTGGATGGGATGTGTGTGCCCGTGTGTGTGTGTGGTCAGTAGCGGGGTATGTGAAGAAGTCCCACAAAACTGAGGATTCTTGACAGTGAGTGGTGGGAGGGGCCCGTCGTATACCATAGTCACACTTTCGAGATGGCTCTGGAAGTCCAGCCCCAATAGCACAGGTGCGCACAGATTAGGCATGAACAGCAGCTCAAAGTCCCGATATTCTGTGCCTTGCACCACCAAAGTCGCTACACAACCTGCCCGGATGTCTGTGGACTGCGACCCAGAGGCCAAATGGAACCTCCGACTGACCGGCCGCGTTGCAAGTCCGCAGCGTTGCACTGTGTCCGGGTGAATAAAACTCCCAGTGCTGCCCGTGTCAAACAGGCATCCAGTCCAGTGCCCCTCCACCTGGATGTCCATCATGGACCTTGCAAGCTGGTGAGGGGCGCTTTGGTCGAGAGTCACAGTGGCCAGAGTTGGATCGCCGTCGGGGTACCCGGTAAGCATCGGAGGGCCGGGGGCAGGGCGTGATGACGTCGACAAAGATGGCCGCTCACATCCGGGGTACCCGGTCAGCATCCGAGGATCGGGGGCGGGGCGTACTGACGTCGACAAAGATGGCCGCCCACATCCCGGCATGCAAGATGGCGGCCCCCACGTTTCACCCGCAGCGCTGCACTCCGCTCGAGGTTGAGACTTACAGACCTTGGCGAAGTGGCCCCGCTTTCCGCAGCTGGAGCAGGTCGCTTCTCGCGCTGGACAGCGTTGTCGAGGATGTTTCTTTTGGCCACAGAAATAACAAAGCACGAGTTTCTGACGGGCCACAGCCGTGGTCTGGGTCGGGGAGCGCGTGGAATCGCGACTGGCAGCGGCGTTGGCGAATTCGCTCCCGGGAGCTGGCGGTGGCAGGGTCTGAGGAGTCCACGGAACCGGCGGGGAATCGCGCGACTGGACAGCGTCGGCGTTATGCCGCGCAGCTTCTAGAGCGTTGGCCTTCTCTATCGCCGAGCTTAAGGTAAGATCCGAGTTCTCCAGCAGTCGCTGGCGCATGTACACTGACCTCAGTCCCGTCACAAAGGCGTCTCGCACCAGCAGCTCCGCATGCTGTTCTGCCGTGAGCGTCTTGCAGTCGCAAGCTCGGACGAGTGTCTGTAGGGCTCGGAGAAACTCAGCGCACGATTCGCCAGGCCGCTGTTGCCGGGTAGCTAAACGATGTCTTGCGTAGACGGTGTTCACCGGCCGCAGGTACTGTCTTTTGAGGGCGTCCAGTGCCCCCTCGTAGGTCGGCAGGTCCCGGATAATGGAGTAAACTTTGGAGGAGACCCTCGAGAGTAGGATTCTGTGCATAACGGCGGGTTCAGTCGCACGAAGCTCCGCCAAGTACGATTGGAAGCATGCAAGCCAGTGTTCAAAAGCGAGAGCTGCGTCAGGGTCTTGAGGGTCCAAATCCAACCGGTCCGGATGCAAAACAGGTTCCATGTTTTAAAACTTCCAGTCAATAAAATTGATGCACCATCAATAACTCACACTGAGACGTAAGGCGAGATATCGGCTTTTATTGACTGGAAGAAGGAACCAGGAGTGAGTGTCTATCATACAAGGTCTTGGAGACTGAGGCCGAGCGTCAGGCCGCAGGTCTCCTTTATACAGGGGCCTGTGGGAGGAGCCACAGGAGCAGTCAGCAGGGGCGTGTCCCGACAGGCACATAGTTCACCACACTAGATACAAAGTGTTTCCCTACACAAACTTCTGTCACCTGCCCTGTCTCATTCCTGAATAGCAAATCTAGTATTGCACTCTCTCTAGTTGGAACCTTAATGCACTGACTAAAGAAATTTCTTTGACATATTTGACAAAGTCTTTCCCATCCAGCCCTCTTATAGTATGGGAGTCCCAGTCAATATGTGGAAAGTATAAAATCACCTACAATCACAACCTTATGTTTCTTGCAGAAGTCTGCAATCTTTCGCCCAATTTGCTCCTCTAAATCCCATATTCAATTAGGTGGGTCTAAAATATAATCCAATTAGTGTGTCACACCTTTCTTATTCTTTACTTCTACCCGTAAAGCTTCACTAAATGAGCTCGTCAGTCTGAGCACTGCTGTGACATTTTCCCTGACTGGTACTGCCACCCCTCCTCCTTCATTTCTCCAACTCAATCACATCTCAAACAAAATCTTGGAACTTTGAGCTACCAGTCTTATACCTCCTGCAAGCAAGTCTCACTAATGACTACAATGTCATTACTTTACATGCTGATCCATGCCCCAACCTCATATAGAGTGCTACATGAGGTCATTCTTAACCTCAGCCATTAGGCTCTATAATGTCAACTTATAGCCAGGGAAGTGATGACCCCTCCTGTTAGACTGTTTGTGGTAATTCATTTCTTTATTCTTTCTACTTCTCTCTTAATATTTATACCTGCGCCTTTGTAATGCTACTGTGACACTCTAATTTCCTCTGGGATCAATAAATTCTAAACATATCAATCTAACTCTCTGCCTTTCCTTGCATTGAAATACACACAGCTCAGAACTTTGATCCCAACATGCTAAACGTTTTGATTCCTGACTTTGTATGTAGACTTAACAATATCTTTCTCCAGAACCTCTCCACAATCTGTTCTGGTTCCCATTACAACTTCAAATCCAGTTTAACTACACCCCCCACCCCCATACTCCCCCACCCCCGTCCCCATCCCCACACTCCCCCACCCCCGTCCCCATCCCCACACAGC
Organism: Hypanus sabinus; assembly: GCF_030144855.1. NCBI lineage: Eukaryota > Metazoa > Chordata > Chondrichthyes > Myliobatiformes > Dasyatidae > Hypanus > Hypanus sabinus. The sequence continues at coordinate 36,965,654 of NC_082716.1, read as the reverse complement.
ACTAGCAAATGCTCCCGCTAGGCTATATCTTCCCTCTAGGATATTTGTCCCCTCCAGTTCCCCTTCAAACTGTCCCTTTTGTATGGGCCCGTCCTCTCCTGAAAGAGAGCCCAGCAGTCCAAAATTCTAATACCCACCCTCCTTAGCACTTGTTCAATTGTATGTTCTTGTTATTTTTAGAGGTTCCGAAATAGATTGTTTGATATAAACTTAGAACATAGAACAGTACAGCAAATTACTAGGCCCTTTGCCCAATATGACTGCACCCAATATGATGTAAAATTAATCTGTCTCCTGCAGCTATACATGAATCAATCCCTGCAAATCTAACAGCCTCTTACATGCTACTGTTGTATCTCCCTCTGAAAAGCCCTTCCAGGCACCCACCACTTATCCAAATTTATCCACATTTGGAAATCAAACATCCAAATCCAGATTTATCCAGAACTACTGCCATTTTGGATAAATTTGAGGAAATGTCACTCATTCATGAAGAAAATATAAAGGTAAAATTATGAATTGTGAAGAGCTGAAAACTCATTTGTGCTCTCAACATCAGCAAAACCAAAGACTTGATTATTGACTACAGGAGGAAGAAAACAAAGGTCCATGAGCCAGTCCACATTAATGGATTGGAGGTAGAGTCAGTCGGTAACTTTAAATTCCTTGGCATTATCATATCAAAGGATCTGTCTGGGGACTAGCACACAAATGCCACCACAAAGAATGCAGGACAGTACCTCTATTGTCTTTGAAGTTTGTGTAGATTTGGTATGTCATCTAAAAGTTTGACAAACTTCTATTGATGCACAAGAGTATCTCAATTGATTGCATCATGGCCTGGTGTGGAAGCACCAATGTCCAAGTACAGAAAAGCCTACAAAGAGTGATGGACACAGCCTTGTTCATCAAAGGCAATGCGCACCCCAACATTGAGCACATCTACAAGGAGCACTGCAACTAGAAAGCAGCAACAATTATCAAGGACCCTCACCATCCAGGACCCACACCACCCTTCAACCATCAGGCTCCCGAACCAGCCTGGATGACTTCACTCACTTCAATTCTGAACTGATTTACAACCTCTGAACTCACTTCCAAGGATTCTACAACTCATGTTTTCAGTATTACCAATAAGAAAAGAAGTTTTCTTTGCATTTTCAGTTTGTCATCTTTAGCACGTTGGTTTTCTTTTGTCAGTCTCTGTGGTAGATATTCATTAATTCTGTTGTATTTCTTTGTTCTACAATGAATATCTGCAAGAAAATGAACCTCAGCTTATGGTGACGTATATGCACTTTGAACAGGCTCCTGAGCCAGTGAGGATAACTTCACTCAGCTCAGCAATGAGTTGAGAATTGAGCACAACCAGTGGACTCACTTTCAAAGACTTTACAACTCATGTTTTCAGTATTAGTTATTTATCTATGTGTTTGTTTGTATTTGCACAGTTCGTCCTCCTTCGCAAATTGGTTGCTTGTTAGACTTTGTGTGTAGTACTTCACTGATTCTTTTGTACTTCTCCTTTCTGCTGTGAATGCCTGGAAGAAAATGAATCTCATGGTGACATTTATATACTTCAATAATAAACTTACTTTGAACTTTGTGGAGATCCTTTTACTCCTGATGTGGGAACATTTTCTTAAATATGGAGCATCTTTAAGACCATTTCTCAGTAACTTTTTAAATAATATTATAAAAATAATATAATATTTTAAAACATCTTGAAACACATTTAGCACAGCTGATTTACTTCACTATAATTAAGTGATGGTTCAAAATGTTACCCATTACATTATTGCTTCACTCTCTGAGAACCGAGGTAGCAAAATATATGGTGTTGACTGAACTAACTTAAGAAGTAAATCTTAGATGAAATACTTATAAAAATTGAAATGGAACACTAATATATTTTGCATTAGAACAGTACATCTCGGGACCAGGCCATTTGGCCCACCATGGCTGCACTGATCATGGTGCCAAAATAAATTAATCGCATCTGCCTGCACATGATCCTCACCCCTCAATTCCCTGCCCATTCATTTGCCTGTTCAAGTACCTCTTAAACATTGTTATTGAATCTGCTTCTGTCTCCTCCCCTGCTGCACTTTCCATGTACATACCACGCACTATATTAAAAAAAACTTGTCTCACGAATCTCCATTACTTTCTTTTTCTTGCTTTAAAGCCATGTCCTCTAGCATATGACATTTCCAATCTGGGAATAAGACTTTGCCTCTCATAATCTTACATCCTCCTTCGCAGATTGCACTTCAGCCTCTTCGCCCTAGAGAAAGCCACTAAAGCTTTTCAACCTCTTTAATCCAGGCAGCATAATGGTTAACCTTTACTGCTCCCCCTGCCAAAGCCTCCACATCCTTCTTATAATGTGGAGTCAAAACTGCATAGAATACTCCAAATGCCGCTAATCAAAGTTTTATATATCGGCAACATTCTCCTGATTCTTAATATCAATACCCTGACCGAGGATGGCTGGCATGCCCTGTGCCTTCTTAATCACTCTATCTACTGGTGTCATCACTTTCAAGAGCACCCTATGATCTGTCCATATATCTACGGTCCATTTACTTAATATTTTCTTCTTGCATTTGACCTCCTAAGATGCATCATCTCACACCTGTCTAGATTAAACTCCATCTTTCACTTCTCCTTCCAGAATTTCCAGCTGAGATATAACCCTTTGACAACCTTTCTCATTATCCAGAACTCCACCACTTTTTGTATAATCTGCAAACTTACTAATTAGATCTAGATTTTTATTTGAATCATGAATATTGATTACACAAGATGGTCCCAGCACTGATCCTTCTCAAATGTTTTATTAAAGTCGATGTTTACAGCTTCCAATGTTGTACCCTTATCAATCATCTTCATCACTTTCTCAAACAACTCAAACAAATTTGTGAGACAAGACCTCTGCCACAAAAAAATTCTGACTTTCCCCAATAAGTCCATGCTTTTTCAAATACAAGTAAATCCTGTTCTAAGAATCTTCTTCAATAATTTCCCTATCATTGATATAAGGCTTACCAAGCCTTATACTCCATCTTTGTTCTTAAACAAAGGAATATCATTGGCCATTTTCCATTCCTGAGCATTGTTCATTGCAAGATTTTAACATATGCCATGAGTCAGGCAATAAGCAAGACATTAATGAGATTTTAAAAACTGCAAAATTATCTGATTGTTATAGTCTTAAATGACACAGAAGAGGGTCACCTGCCTGAGCAAATCCATGCCATCCCCCATAATAGTAATCCCATCGATCCCATTCCCCTATCTATATTTCCCTAAAGCATGATAAGCTCTCTCTTACATGCCCATCAGCACCCCTTTGATTCATTTGACACCTACCTACTGTAAGGATTAATTATCCTTGGGCATGTCACCATGCCATCATCTTACATCTATTGTTTGCATGCTAGCCATAATCTATATTATAAATCCCTTCTGGAGTAGGAAAGACAGGCACAGTTACATTATGGAGGGCAGCCAACAGAGAGAAATCAGACCTTTGTGGTAGCTACAATGAATAAAATGCAAAGGACAGATTAAGAAAATAAGAAAGTTCATTATTGTTGCACGTTGTTAGTGTTTTAATTTTTATCTAATGTTTTAAGGCATGTGAAATTGTGGAAGTAAGGAAAAAATCATAGAAAATCAAAAATGACTGGATTAAAAATGACCTTTTTGAAACCTTTTATCAGTGCTGTGCTGTATGTAGTGTGTCAACACCACAAAAACTGACTTGCTCTAACTGAGCTGTGTACCAGCTCAATGATGAACCTCCTGCTGGGGCCTGGAGAACCCCGGCTGGGGGAGCCAAAGGCTAAGGTTGGTCCACTGTGCTGCCCTGCTAGGCTACAAAGCATCTGCACACTTTACACTGTTGTACTTTGACAAGCAGCAGCACCAATCACTATAATCAAATCCTGGGGAGAGTGAATGGAGACTGAACAAAAACAAATTGCAGGTAGTAATGACTGTTTGAAGAGAAGCAATATTTCAAATTGCAAAATTGCTCCAGGTGCTATTAACAAGGGCTGTCAGCAGGTGTGGAATGCTCAAATGTTTGGTATATGCACATGCTGAAATTTCCATACAAACTGCATTCAACTCAACCTGACCTTACAAACATCATCACAGAGTCAAATAAAATTCTTGGTTCAGTCCTTAGTGTGTACTATTTTTTTTCATTTATTCCAGACAAGATGACCATAGAGATATTCTCAATACCCTGTTCATTGTGGGGAATGGAAAAGAACTACTTGGTATTCTTGCTTGTGAATATTGAATCACAGCATTCACTTGTCTTCTATATTTTTATATTTTCATAGGAAGATATATTTATATCTAGTTGGATTTGATAAAAATTGTAATTTGTATGATATTTCCAAAATCCTTGCAAATCTGTACTAATATGCATCCTCGTATGGATTTCCACCTTGGTTCATTTCTTTGGAAGTTATTGTTCTGACATTAGCTCCCTGCTTTCCATCACTGAGGTTCTGCTGGACATGTGTCTTCCCACCCCCCCCACCCCAAATTACTGTGCAGGTCTTGAATGGGGATTTTCAGTAAATGACAAACATATCTTATTATATAGTGAAATACCTTTATTTGAGTTTGTGAGACTATAATAATCTTAACGAACACTGGGATACACTTCTATTTCTCCCTATCTTTCTGTGCTGGGAGCTAAACTTTATGTCTACTTGTGATTGTCCCGAGGGTCAATCTGTTGGTCTAATGAGGCATGACTTCCAGTGACTGACTTTTAAGACTGCTGTAAACAATAGAAATGTTAGTTTTTCCTTTAATCTAAGGCTATGTTTCACACTCCCCTCCTTTGCCGACCTGAGCAAACATTAATCCATCTCTCTTTCCTGCTGCAGTGGGTATTTGTCTCAACTGTTTGGTACAAGTTTTGATGTTACAGAGTCATAACTTTCAATTGTATTTCAGGGGATTAAACTCAATATCAGTGTTTAAAATGGGTTACTCTACTTCAATTATATTTTGCATCAGAATGCATTTCAATGGCATGAATATTCACAAAAAGCTATATTTCAGCTTCTTAAAGTAAAATTTCAGACTGTTTCCTGTGCTGCCTTTTGTTGTTAAATTAAGACAACTTCCTAACCACTCCCCTCCTTAGGTATAGTTGGCTATCCTCCGGTATTGCTAGAGCTCCACACCAAATTTTTTCTGATTTCTTGTTACAGACCATACTGGTCCTTAATTACACAGATCAACAAGTATGTATAGGATATTTTATCTGAATTTGGGTCCATGTTGGTATATAAAATGGCTGCATATAAAGTTTTCTGGACTCTGAACAAAGGATACATAGTGTTATTTTCTGAAGTCACATGGTTTAGTAAAAAATTATGGGAAGGTACTGAAAGAGAATTGTGGGTAAATTTATAACTCAGAGCTTGGAAATCTGTATTATTGATCCCGAGATTGGAGTTTCAATCCCACCATTACAATTATGGAATCTAAGTAAATAGATTAATAGGCTGAGTTATTGTTAAATAAAACACTTGGATTGAAAAATGAAGGAAACAAGTAAAGGGAATCTGCAATCCTGGTACAATCAAGAAGGAGCTAGATAGGTATCTTATGGATAGGGGAATCAAGGGATATGGGGACAAGGCAGGAACCGGGTATTGATAGTAGATGATCAGCCATGATCTCAAAATGGCGGTGCAGGCTCGAAGGGCCGAATGGTCTACTTCTGCACCTACTGTCTATTGTCTATGGTCTAATCTGGGTTCTATCTGAGTTCAAGCCTCTCATTTTGGCAGTCTGGGGTACCCACCTGCTTCAAACAGACTTCAATTCTTCTGGTGCCTAAGAAGAATGTGGTAGCTTGCCTCAATGTCCAGTAGCACTTACATCCACTGTGCTTTGAAAGGTTGGTGATGAAGCATATCAACTCCTGCCTAAGAAGTGACTGGGATCCACTCCAATTTGCCAACCAGCACAACAGGTCAGCAGCAGATGCCATATCATTTCATTGGCACTTCACTCAACCCTGGAACATCTGGACAGTAAAGATGCATACTTTTTATTGACTACAGTTGACACTTAATACTATGATCCCCTTGAAACTAGCCAATAAGCTCCAAGTCCAAGGCCACAATGTCTCCTTCTGAAACTGGATCCTCAATTTCCTCACTTGCAGACCCCAGTCAGTTTCATTCGCTACAAGATCTCCTCCAGAATCTCCATCAGCAGAGGTGGACTACAAGACTGTGTGCTTAGTCCCCTGCTCTAGTCACTTTACACTTATGACTGTGTGGCTAAATATTAACCCTAATGTCATGTTTAAGTTTGCTGATGACACCACAGTTGTTGGCTGAATCAAAGATGGTGATGAATCAGCATATAGGACGGAGATTGAAAATCTGGCTGAATGCTGCCACAATAACAACCCCTCACTCAATGTCAGCAAGGCCAAGGAGCTGATTATTTTTGACCAGGAGAAGGAAACTCAAGGTCCATGAGCTAGTCTTCATCAGGGGATCAGGAGCGGAGAGGGCCTGCAACGTTAAATTCCTTCTTGTTATCATTTCAGAAGATCTGTCCTGGGTCCAGCATGTAAGTGCCATTACAAAGAGAGCATAACAGTGCCTCTACTTTCTTAGAAGTTTGCGAAGAGTCAGCATGTCATCTAAAACTTTGGCAACCTTCTATACTTCAGATGTGTAGTGGAGAGTATACTGACAGATATGGAAACAACAATGCCCTTATATGGAAAAGTCTGCAAAAAGTAGTGGATATGGCTCAGTCCATCACAGTTAAGGTCCTCCCCAATACTGAACACATCTACATGGAGTGTTGTTGTAGGAAAACAAGATCTATAATCAAGGACTCCTGCCATCCAGGTCATGCTCTCATCTTACTGCTGCCATCATGAAGAAGGTAAAGGAGCTGCAAGACCCATTCGACCAGGTTCAGGAACTGTTTTAACCCTCAACCATCATGCTCTTGAACCAGTAGGGATAAGTTCACTCAACTTCAATCGTCTTCACCGAAATGGTTCAACAACCCAAGGACTCACTTTCAATTACTCCTCATCTCATGTTCGCAATATTTATTTTTTATTTATCATTGTTATTATGATTGTTATTTTTTTTCTTTATTTCACTTTATTTTTGTATTTACACAGTTTGTTAGGGTTTTATTTGGACATTGGTTATTCATCCACCCTGTTGGGTTCTGTCTTACATTGATTCAGTTGCGTTTACTGTGATTGCCAGCAAGAACATATATCTTAGGGGTGTATGTGGTGATATATATTTCCTTTGATAAAGATTTTACTTTGATATTTGAACTTTGAGTGAAGAAGCAGCAAAGTATTGGCTCAGCTACTCTTCAGATAATCGATTAATTCATTCTATTCAAATTGGAGATAGACAATAAAGTTGGCTCCTGGCTGATATTACATGATTGAATAATAAATCACGTACTGCTGAATTAGCTGATCTCAGCTGGAGTGTTAATAGTTCAACTAAATCTGAACTAGGCACCCCAGGAAAAGTGGCTGGGTATCTGGCTCCTGTTGGTGACAAGGCAATATCCGTTGGAAGCTGTATCTGCAAGTTGAGCAAGGAAAAATATAACACACATGACCAGACAGCCTACTCACACTCACTGTCTAGACTTAAGCACAAAAATACTGCCTACAGACTATTGTCTAAGTTATTCGTGCATTAATTTACTATGATAATTTTAATAAATTGATATCAATCATTCCAGTTCCTGCTGACCATATTTTTAGTGTTCCGATTTTAACCTCCTGGGTTATCTCATTTCTTTTGCCTGCTAAGATGTTTTATTATATGCACAGACATGGACAATAGTTCAGTGGTCTATACACATTATTGAAAGTCTGCAAAATGTTTCATAATGCAATAAAATATTCACAATACTGAGTCCTGGTGAAGGTTCTGGGCCCAAAATGTCAACTGTTTATTCCCATCCATGGATGCTGCCTGACCTGCTGAGCTCCTCCAGCACATTGGGTGTATTGCTCTAGATTTCCAGCATCTGCTATACCTCTTGTGTATTTGACAATGTCGTTTTACAGTAAGCACTTAGGTCACTTTGCACTAAAACTGGCTTTACGTTTTATTCTGGTAATGCTGCTACTTGTAAAAATTGTGCGTAATTCCGGTCAAGATGGTGCCTGCATACAACATTCCTTTGATGGATAAAAACACAAAATGCTGGCAGAACTCTGCAGGCCAGACAGCATCTATGGGAGGAGGTAGTGACGACGATTCGGCCGGAAACCCTTCATCAGGAATGAAGTAACATGGGATGGTGGAGAGGGGATAAGAAGTGGGGGGAGGGATGAAGTAGAGAGCTGGGAAGTGACAGGCTGGAGGGAAATGGGCTAGGGGAGAAGGTGGAGAATTATGGGAAATAAAAGAGAAAGAAAGGTAGGGCTGGGGGGAGATTATAGTAAGGGGGGAAAAAAGAGAGAGAAACAGAACCAGACTAAAATAATAGATAGGGATGGGGGTAAGGGGGGGCAGGGGTATCAACGGAGGTCAGTGAGTTGAATGTTCATGCCGGCAGGAAGGAGGCTACCTAGGCGGGAGATAAGGTATTGCTCCTTCGACCTGCGTGTGGCCTCAGCTTGACGGTAGAGGAGGCCATGGACAGACATATCGGAGTGGGAGTGGTCTGTGGAATTGAAGTGTGTGGCCACAGGGAGATCCCACCACTGCTGGAGGACTGAGCACCAGTGTTCGGTGAAACGCCCTCCCAGTCTGCGGCGGGTCTCCCCAATGTATAAATGGCCACATTGGGAGCACCGGATACAGTATATCACCCCAGTTGACTCGCAGGTGAAGTGGTGCCTCACCTGAAAGGACTGTCTGGGGCCTGGGATGGTGGTGAGGGAAGAAGTGTGGGGGCAGGTGTAGATGGACAACATCTGGATAAACCACAGAACCATTTATTTCAATTTCTCTTCTTTTTCATTTGTTTTTTATCTTGAATGTGTTTCTGGATCTGCTAGGGACTGCAATTTCCAGTTTGGAGACCGATTAAGCAACCCAGCACTTTGCTTTCTCCGCGAAAATTCCGGGAAGCAGCAAATGTGAAAGCAAATAGTTTTTGACTTTAGGAGGGCACGGAGCTACCACTCCCCACTGAACATTGACGGCTCCTCAGTAGAGATCGTTAAGAGCACTGAGTTTCTTGATGTTCACCTGGCGGAGAATCTCACCTGGTCCCTCAACACCAGCTCCATAGCAAAGAAAGCCCAGCAGCGTCTCTACTTACTGCGAAGGCTGAGGAAAGTCCATCTCCCACCCCCCATCCTCATCACATTCTACAGGGGTTGTATTGAGAGTATCCTGAGCAGCTGCATCACTGCCTGGTTCGGAAATTACACCATCTCGGATCGCAAGACCCTGCAGCGGATAGTGAGGTTAACTGAGAAGATCATCGGGGTCTCTCTTCCCGCCATCACGGACATTTACACTACACTCTGCATTCACAAAGGAAACAGCATTATGAAGGACTCCATGCACCCCTCATACAATCTCTTCTCTCTCCTGCCATCTGGGAAAAGGCTCCGAAGCATTCGGGCTGTCACCACCAGACTATGTAACTGTTTCTCCCCCCAAGCTATCAGACTCATCAATATCCGAAGCTTAGACTGACACCTTGCCCTACTGTCCTGCTTATTATTTATTGTAATGCCTGCACTGTTTTTGTGCACTTTACGCGGTCCTGGGTAGATCTGTAGTCTAGTGTAGCTTTCTCTGTGTTGTTTTTTTTTTACGTAGTTTACTCTAATTTTTGTACTGTGTCATGTAACACCATGGTCCTGAAAAACGTCTCATTTTTACTATGTAGTGTACCAGCAGTTATGGCCAAAATGACAATGAAAGTGACTTGACTTGACTTGAAATGCAAACCTCGAAGCAAAGCGACTACGAGGTGTGGCGCAATCTGAGATTCAACTCCATTTCTCCAATTAAAGCTTCCAATATTCACTGATAAATGAGGCAAGGAAGACTGAAACATTGAGGCAAACGAGGACTGTGAGCACCGATGGCTTGCTGATCTCTGGTGGGGTTGCTCTGCTGCCAAAGAGGAAGCCAGTGTGGCCTACCACGGTGCCTGAAGGATCTCTCTTTCAAATAATGCTGCTGAATGTTAACGAGGCTTCTGTGTATGGATTTTGAGTTATGAACTATGGACATAATTTTCAACATTATGGATTTTACATTCTGTGTTTTCTTTCTTTATCAATCTTTTTATTGATTTAAAAAGAGCATATATACAAACAAGAGGAGAATGATCTCAAATATATATGTAAAACAATACATACAGTAGGTGAAATAAACACAAACAAAATCATGCATAGTATTAATCTGATATAGGATGTATAATAAGGAAAAGATGATTAATTCTCCTCTTATCAGTTCATAAAAAGAAAAAAGACTTTTTGAATTTCTTATATGGAAAAACATAAACAAAAAGGAAAACAAAAGGACTGGGCAGTCCATCCTGAGAGTAAAATCAAGAAAAGAAAGACTTTCCGATCAAATCCAAAACTTCGGAAAAATAACTGGAAGAGAGTCAGTACAAAAATCAATAAATCAAATCATATGAAAATATTAAATAAAAAGTCACCAGATTTCTTCAAATTTAATGGAGGTTCAAATTTAAATTCTGAGCTTTCACCATTTTTCTCTTTGTTTTTAGTGTGGAGGGAGGGGTATTTGAGGGTCGATGTTATTGTTACGTTTTGTGCAGGGGAGAGGGGATCTGAGGGATTGATGATCCTGTTGGTGGGTCTGCTGTTTCTCTCTGAACTAACTTCCATGTTTCTTCTTTGTTTCATGTCTGTCTGGAGAAGAAGAATTTCCGAGTCATACACTGCATAAGTACTTTGCTGATAACTGAACCTTTGAATGAACCTTTAATTTATGTTTATTTTATGTTCTTTTTATGGATGCTACTTATGTGATACTATGTGCCTATGATGCTGCTGCAATAAGAGTTTCAATGCAACTCTATATATACAGTACCTGTACTTGTGCTCAAGACAATAAACTCAACTTTGACTTTGAAGTAGGTTTTGAGTCGTCATTTGGAAGGTGGAGTTATGGTTGTTGCACCTGCACGTTGCCCTTCAGTGACACATCGAGGTCCCTGTGAACCTCAACACGACCGAGTCTCTCACCATTTTACAATATTCTGCCTTCTTTTTCTATGATATTCCCCAAAATGGATAACTTCACATTTTTCATGGTAAATTGGTTTATTATTGTCACATGCTCTGTTAGAGTGAAAAGGTTATCTTATAGCTAATATCTGTAAAGATCAATTCATTAGTCATAGAGAAGCCCCTTCAGCCCATCTAGTCCATGCCAAAACCATTTACGTTGCTTACTCCCACTGACTTGTACTATGACCAAAACCCGCCGTACCCCTACCGTCCATGCACCTATCCAAACCACTAAAACCGAGCTTGCATGCACCACTTGTGATGGCGGCTCACACCACACTCTCACCACCTTCTGAGGTAAAAAGATTCCCCTCATGTTCCCCTTAAAGTTTTCACCTTTCACTCTTAACCCATGACCCACCCAACCTCAGTGGAAAAGGCCTGCTTGCATTTACCCTGTTTATACCCCTCATAATTTTATATCAAATCTCCTCTCAATCTTCTACATTCTAAGGAATAAAGTCCTAACCTATTCAATCTTTCCTTATAACTCAGGTCCTCTAGACCCGGCAACATCCTCATCTGTACTCTTTCAACTTTAGTCACACTTAAGTTACCAAAACTGGACACAGTACTCTAAACTAGGCTTCACTGATGTCTTATACAACTTCAACATAATGTCCCATCTCTTGTATTCAGTACTTTGATTTATGAAGGCCAATGTGCCAAAAGCTTTCTTTACGACCCTATTTACCTGTGACGCCACTTGCAATGAATTATGGACCTGTATTTGCAGATCTCTTTATTTCACCATACTCCTCATTACCCTACCATTCACTGTGTAAGACCTACCCTGGTTGGTCCTACCAAAGTGCGACACCTCACACTTGTCTGCATTAAGATCTACCTGCCATTTTTCAGCCCATTTTTTCAGTTGGTCCAGATCCCTCTACAAGCCATGATAGCCTTCCTTGCTGTCCACTACACCCTCAATCTGGGTGTCAGCCGCAAATTTGCTGATCCAGTTAATAACATTATCACTCAAATTGTTGATGTAGATGACAAACAACAAAGGACCCCTCACCAATCCCTGTGGCACTCCAATAGTCGTAGACCTCCAGTCTGAGAAGCAAATCTCTACTATTGCTCTCTCTCCTCTCCCACAAAGACAATGTCTAATCCAATTTACTACCTCATCTTGAATGCTGAGCTACTGAAGATTCTTGGCCAAACCTCCCATGAAGAACATTGTCAAATGTCTTACTGAAGTCCATATAGACAACATCCACTGCCTTGCCTCCATCAAATTTCTGGGTAACTTCCTCAAAAAACTTTATGATTGGTTAGACATGACCCACCATGCACAAAGCTATGTTGACAGTCCTTAATCAGTCCATGTCTAACCAGATACTTAAATATCTGGTCCCTTAGAATACTTTCCAATAACTTCCCACTACTGATCTCAGGCACAATGGTCTATAATTTCCTGGTTTCTGTTGAGAGCCTTTCTTAAACAATGGAACAACACTGTGTGTCCTCCAATCCTTTGGTCTCTCTCTTGTTGCTAAAGATGATTGAAATATCTCTGCTAGGGCCTAGCATTTTCTGCACTTGCCCCCTGTATGGTCCATGGAAACACTTTGTTAAACCCTGAGGATTTATCCACCCTGATTTGCCTCAAGATAACCAACACCCCTATCTTGCCTTAAGATAGCAAACATCTCCCCCTCTGTAATCTATACAGGGCCCATGAAATTGATTCTGCTTTGCCTCATTTTTGTAGACTCTGTGTCCATCTCCTGAGTAATTACAGATGCAAAGAATTTAAGATCTCCCCAAACTCTTTCAGCTCTACACATTGATTACCAATCTGATCTTCCAGAAGATTATTTTTGTCCCTTGTAGTCCTTTTGCTCTTAACATATCTGTAGAATCCTTTAGGATTCTCCTTTACCTTGTGTGCTACAGCAACTTCATGCCTTCATTCGGCCCTCCTGATTTCTCTTAAGCTTTCTCTTGCATTTTGTATTACTCCATAAGCACCTCAATTGTTTCTACTTGCCAATACATGCAATACGCCTCCATTTTTCTCTTAAACCTGGGTACGCACAAGTTTTGTACTCTCAAAATTTCACTTTTGACTGTCTCCGCTTACCAATTACACCTTTGCCAGAAAACAGCCTGTCCCAATCCACACTTGCCAGGTCCTTCCTGATACCATCAAAATCGGCCTTTCTCCAACTTCGAATCTCAGCTGGTAGACCAGACCTATCTTTTTTCATATTTACTTTGAAACTACTGGCATTGTGATTGCTAGACGCAAAGTGTTCCCCTACACAAATTTCGTCACCTGCCCTGTCTCATTCACGAATAGCAAGTCAAGCATCACACTCTATCCCTTTGTGACTTCTAGGTACTGATTAAGGAAACTTTCCTGAACTCATTTGACAAACTCTGTCCCATCTAGTCTTTTTATAGTATAGGAGTCCCAGTCAATACGTGGAAAGTTAAAATCACCTACTATAACAGACTTACGTTCCTTGCAAGAGTTTGTGATCTCTCTTTGCACCTCTAAATCTTTCGGATTGTGAAGTGGCCTGGAATATAATCCCATTAATGTGGTCATATCTTTCTTATTTCTCAGTTCAACACACAATGTTTCAATAGATGAGTTCTTCAGTCTGTCCTAGCGGAGCACTGCCATGACATTTTCCCTGATTAGTAATACCACCCCTCCTGCTTTAACCCCTTGCACCCTGTCGCATCTAGAACAATGGAACCCGAAATACGGAGCTGCCAGTCCTGCCTTTCCTGCAACCCAGTCTCACTAATGGCTACAATGTCATAATTCCAGGTGTTGATCCATTCTCTGAACTCATCTGCCTTTCCTACAATACTTTTTGCATTGAAATATATGCAGCTCAGGTCACTAGATGCACCATGCTCAACTTTTTGATCCCTGACTTTGTCTTAGGTCTTAACATCTGTCTTTACAACCTCTCAGCTATCTGTTCTGGCACTTTGGTTCCTATCACCTTGCAGCTCTAGTTTAAATCCCACTGTGCAGCCCTAGCTAGCTTTCTACTTCTTCCCTATCACAATCCAGACTTGCAAACAATCCTTCCAGGTGAAGCAGCAAAATGCTTGAGCTTCGTTCATTATCTTGTATTCCATTCAGTGTTCATGACACAGCCCCCTCCACACTGGTATAATTCAATGCAGACTGAATGGCTGCTTTCCATTCAGCCCATAAGTGGAATGGGAACTTCTAGTTGTCTGACATGTTGATTCTTCATCTGACTTATACTCTGACCTCCCTCTTCAGTCATTATGTTCCTCCAGTGATGGCCAATGTAATCTCAAAGGACAACCCCTCATTTTCTATCTGGCCTTTATTTCAGCTATTGTACTGAACATAGAATTCAGCAATTTCTGACAACTTTGCCCAATTTTTCATCACCTGCATGATGTTAATGAATATTTCACCTAGAGTCCGTTCCTTTTCTTCTCTCTTCAGCTGCCACTGTTGAAAGTAATAGCTTCCTTGACAATTGGTGTTGACACCTGATCAAGCCTCTCTACCTCACCTCCCTTTTGCAACTTGGGACATGCTACTTTCCTCATTTTTTTTTTCAGTTACTGCTTTCTTATTTGTGTATGGCTACGTGTGTGTTCCTGTTCAAATTCCTTCATCTATTCTTTTGATATCATTCATCTTTGGGTTCTTTTCAAATGGCTCCATCTTTATCTATCTCTCTTGAGTTGATTCTCCAAGTGACTGCCTACCACCATCACTGCTTCACTTGGAAAACCTCTCAATTACTTCTTAAGGGGCTGCAATTTCACCTTCCTGCTACCATTCTAATGCTTGTTCGATACTTTGTCATTGTTTGCAAGGTCAAACTGAAATAGATTTATCAATAGAATATCCTCTGCTGAAGGCAATAACTTTCAAGTAATACTAGTGCCTGATACAATAATATGCCAGAAGTCTAAACAGCTGGTACAGCTACGCTTAACTGTAGTAGAGAAAAGGAAATAAAGATATTTAATGTCACTTTGCATGTGCAAAACTTTCTACCATCAGGCATGATACTCCGATGCATAAAAACAAGAATGGTTAGGATGATAAAACAGTTTCTTCCCTCAGGGCTTTAGGCTTCTGAACACCCTGCCGTATCATATTCAAATTGTCACTAGTTAATCTGTTCTGTACCTTAAAATATTTAAATTATGCATTTTAGTTCTTTTAAAAATTTGTGTGTAATTCATCTGTAGATTTTATCCTTAATTTCATATGTTATTATGTGTTAAGTATAATACAATGCTTTACACTGTGGTTTGGAAAAACATTGTCTCATTTGATGGTCTGCATATATATAGTTAAATGACAATAAACTTGATGTCTTGACTTTTCAGTCATAATTTGTGACTATTTTCCTCTGTGGGTTCTTGGCTATGCACAATATGAAGGGTAGTTATGTTGATTTGAAATGGAATGACATGTTTGAACTGTTTATAATTTAAATACACAAGTTCTTAATCTGTTGTGACAAATAAATGATGAATTTCTTTCAGTTTAATGACATTCATGCAGCATGAAATACCAGACTCAATGATTCAGAGCATGGCAGCTTGAGGAAGTTCATTTAACGTTGAGAAGGAAGTTAATTTTAGCTTTGAGGAAAGATTTCAAATGCCGGGCTGTTTTCTTTGGAACTGAGGTGGTGAAGGGGAAATTTAACTTTTTAGCTCACTCGTGGGATTTAACTGTCTCTGGTAAGCCAGCAGTTTTTGCTCATGCCAAATTGCCCTTGAACGGAGCAGCCATTTCCAGGGGTGCTTAAGAATAAACCTTACTGCTGTGGGTCTGAAATCCTAGAGGCCAGGCTAGGTAAGGATCCCCAAAAGGCAGTACAGATGGGTTTTCTCACAATTTCTGAATGGTCCATGAATCCATGAACACTATCTCACTATTTTGCTCTCTTTTTGCACAATTTATATATTATGTATTTATTATTGTAACTTATAATAATTTTCTACGTTTTGCACAGTAGTGCTGCCATAAAACAACAAATTTCACCGCATATGTCTTTAATAATAAACTTGATACTGATTCTGATTTTGACAATTCAACAATTTCATAAACTACATTACTGATGTCAACTCTGACCTCTGGAGCATTCGTCCAGATCTCTGGGTAATTGACACAGTGCTATTGCATCACACTTGAGGTAAGTAAAGATATGAGAGATGATCGTGATTGTCACATTTGATTCATCAGTTAAATGGATAACTACAAGCTTAACATTTTGTTGGAAATTAAAGGGAAGTTATGGAAACCTGTTATCCCCTCTGAAAAACACTACCTGAAAAAGAAAAGGAGGGATAAATCCTCATTAGTTTACATTCACCTTTCTTTTACTCCTTTGATGCAGTTATTTTAAAATTCTACTTGTCCAAAATTTTACTGGGTCTCTTGTATGTTTTTTTTCCCCATCGGCTATTAAAATTGTGAAAACTTGATTGGAAGCAGATAAGTTTGCATTACTATTTTCATTTACTTGAGCTTGATAAACTTAAGCTTGATAAATGTTCAGCAGTAATGGAAAATGTTTTATGTACAAGAGAGTTGAGGAAAATCACATAGCTGTTTCTACTCCAGTGTGTCATGGAAAGCGACTATTTTCAAGTTAAAGTCTGTCTTAAACTTGAACTACAAGGGAATTGAGGGCTTATTGGGGGAAATTGGCATTGAAGCCAAGGTTAGCTCAATAAGATCTCATTCAATGCTGGGCAGGCTCAAGGGGCAAATAGCCTATTCCTGTTCTGGTTTCTTATGTTCCAAAGCAATATGCTGTGAAAATAATCTCCTCTAAGTTCTCCATTAAGTGTGTCCCACTAAAATTATTTCAAAATTGTTATTCTTTTCATTCATAAAGATCACAATAGGGTACCTCTCCATTGAAATACTGATGTAATCCATAGTGAAGATTCAGCATAATTGCTCCATACCCAATTCCATTTTCCTTTTCGGTTATTATCTCCTGAAATAGAACAGTAGCAGAGAAGCATATGAAGGTAACAGATTAATGACATGTTGCTGTCAATCTCAGCATCTCATATGTCTAGATTATCTCCAAAACTAATTTGAACATTTCATTACGTTATTGAAAATTGCTAATAATGTTCATTCTATAACATGAGATGGTGAAGATAAAGTCAGATGTATCAGTATTACAGTAGAGTAAAGGGAATTACAGAGGCATGAGAGAAGAGTTGGCTGGAATTGATTGGAAAAGAACACTGGCAGGGAAAATGGCAGAGCAGCAAAGGTTGGAATTTCTGGAAGCAATTTGGAAGGCACAGCATATATGCACTCCAAAGAGGAAGAAGTAGTCTAAAGGAAAGATGACACAACTATGGCTAACAAGAAGTCAGAGCTAAAAACCAAAGAGATGGCATACACAAACCAAAGATTAGTGAGAAGTTAGAGGATTGGGAAGCTTTTAAAAACCAACAGAAAGCAACTAAAAAAGTAATTAAGAAGCTAGAGATGAAATACAAAAGTAAGCTAGCCAATAATAGTAAGGAGAATATCAAAAGTTTCTTCAGATACATAAAGTGTAAAAGAGAGGCAAGTGTAGATATTGGACCAATGGAAAACGATGCTGGAGAGGTAGTAATGGGGGACAAGGAAATGGTGAATTAACTGAATAAATATCAGTTTTTGCTGTGGAAAACACTAGCTGTATGATGGAAGTTAACATTACTAGAGAGAAAGTCTTGGGAAACTGAAAGATCTGAAGGTAGATGAGTCACCTGGATGAGATGGTGTATGGGTTCTAAAAGAGGTAGCTGAAGAGATTGTGAAGACATTAGTAATGATCATTCAAGAATCACTAGATTCTGGAATGGTTCCGTAAGACTGGAAAATTTCAAATGTTACTCCACTTTTCAAGAAAGGACAGAGGCAGAAGAAAGGAAACTATAGGCCAGTTAGTCTGACCTCAGTGGTTTGGAAGAGGCTGGAGTCAATTATTAAGGATGAGGTCTCAGGGAGGCACATGATAAAATAGGCTGCAGTCAGCATGTTTGATGGCTTTGTTGCAAAGTTTACAGATGATATGAAGATGGGGAAGGGGCAGGTAGTCGTGAGGAAGTAGAGCGGCTACAGAAGGACTTAGACAGATTAGGAAAATGGACAAAGAAATGGACAAAGTGTCGGGAAGTGTATGGTCGTGCACTTTGGTAGGAGAATGGAGAGAAAATACAAAACTGAGGTGCAAATGGACTTGGGAGTCCTTGTGCAGGATTTCCTAAAGCAGGGATGGCCAACCTATGGTGCATGTGCCAAAAGTAGCACATTGGATGATTAGAAGTGGCGCATTGCACCCCAGTGATAATAATAAAATTGTAAGCCTACTCATGCAAACAGTAGTAACCAAAAACTGATTTGTAAAAAAAAATCTATAACAGGAATTCAAGTAGCTTAGAGCTAGAAATGGGTTTTAGCGAGAATAAATCTAAAACTTAGTAATAATTTTTAGCGATTTTGTTTTTTCGTGCACATCTTTTGGCGAATGTTATCTTCTTTCACATTACAATAATCTGTTTTCAATTTTAAAAAATGTCCAATGAGTCAAACTAGGAAAGAAAGACTTCTGTTCTGCAGTCGTTCCATAACTGTTCAATACATGTTTGATACTTGTTTCATCCTGAGGTGCCAGGTGTTTGCACCAGCGGTGTGTCGCAGGTTTTTGCCAGTCAGTTTACAATTAACACTCGTGTGCTACGGAGTTGTGCTTTGTTCGTCCTTTGTGAACATTTGCAGTTTTGTACTTTTTCAAAAATTAAGCCTTGTATTTACATTCAGTTACCCATCACAGTGCAAAAGAAAATGAGCAAAAGCAGAAAGTGATAGTAAGCGTGAATTCAACGAACAGTAGGAAAATGAGTTTTTATTTATAGCGGGTCTGTCAGGAAAACCATTGTGCATTGTTTGTGAAAACACTTTCTCACATTATACAAACGATTTGTAGAAGACATGATTTTAATAGACACTATAAAACACAACATCAGACTAAAATAGAAGGAAATTGGAAGCTAGTGCTTGGGTCTGAGTTATGGAAAGAATATGTGATTAAGAAAAAGAAAGAAATCAAAAAAAGACAAAATATATTGGTTAGAAGTCTCATTAAGGTAAGTAATGTTTATCTTGTTTTATATTAAATCAACATGTCATGTAAAAATGCTAAATATGTCTATATTAACATATAGTCATATTTGTTAATATATAAATATATAAAACAAGAATTGAATGGGGGTACAAGAGTTATATGGCGCATCTGAACTCATGCGTGAAAAAATTGACGTATGAAATGTAAAAGGTTGGCCACGCCTGGCCTAAAGTTTATTGTTAATTTGCAGGTTGAATGTATGGTGAGGAAGGCAAATGTAATGTTAGCATTCACTTCGAGAGGACTAGAACTTAAGGATGTAATGTTGAGACTTTATAATGTTGATGCCTCACTTGGAGTATTGTGAGCAGGTTTGGACCCCCTTGTCTTAGAACGGATGCGCTGAAATTGGACAGAGTTCAAAGGGTCATGAAAATGATTCCAGGATTGAATGGCTTGTCATATGAAGAGAGTCAGATGGTTCTGGGTCTGTATTTTCTAGAATTCAGAAGAATGTGGGGTGACCTCATTGAAACCTATTGGACGGTGAAAGACCTTGATAGAGTGCATGTGGAGAGGATGTTTCCTTTGCTGGGAGAGTCTAAGGCCAGAAGACAAAGCCTCAGAATAGAGGAGTGTCCTTTTAGAATGGAGCTGAGGAGAAATTTCTTTAGCCACAAGTTGGTGAGTCTATGGAATTCTTGTCCACAGGCAGCTCTGGAAGCCAAGTCTTTATGTATATTTAAGGCAGAGGATAATAGATTCTTGATTGGTCAGGGTGTGAAGGGATACGGGGAGAAGGCAGGAGACTGGGGTTCAGAGAAAAAATTGGGTCAGCCATGATGAAATGGCGGAGCAGACTTGATGGGTCCATGTGGGCTAATTCTGCTCCTATGTCTTATGGTCTTATAACATTCAAATTTAAACCATTTATTACATAGAATTGAATCTCAGCTTACCAACCAATGTAATTTATTTCAAGGTTAACTATTGTCCACTTCAGCAGACATCCACATTACACCATCCCTTATCTTAGATTGAAGCTCAGAAACTTTACACACGCCTTGTCCCCAGGATATATGTAATGAGCACCCATATACCATTGTGCATTCCCTATACTCTACAATTAAAGTCATAATTCTCCCCACCCTGTGTCAATTAGGGTTAAGTATGCCTTATCAAACTTAACATGAATATGTTATATATGCATGAGTTAATTGCTGTCAACCAGTGTGAAATTCATTAAAAATGTACTTTGTGTTACTTTATTTGGGGAAGTTTTTTTTCAGTGAGCTCTTTGAGCTTTGCTACTTAATGTTTGGGATTATAAAACCATTAAATGGATATTATTTCTTTTCAGTTGGTCAATAGTTACTGTAGGAGCAAGAAGGAGGATTAGCTTTTCTTTATGAAGGTCTTTTCTTACCCACTGAAACAGACAGCATACTGGTGATCAGTTGGTTAAGAGTGTAACATTTTAAAAGGAATTAATATAAAGGTATGGTGCATTAATATATTAATATGTACATAAAATCCAGTTTTGGCTTTAATCGATACTGCTAGCTCTCTGGAGGAAAATTCTGGAACTACTGGTTTGAAACTCAAAATGCTGGCAATCTGGATTGTCAAATTCAAATCCATCATGGCAAATGTATAATTGAAATCTGGATTCATGATCTTGGGATTTGGGAGAATAAGTCAGTTTTACTAAGAATCATCACAGAAACTGTTGGATATTTGAAATTTCTCATTTGGTTCACCAAAGTCCTTCAGGGAAGGAAATCTGTCGTAGTTACCTGGTCTAGCCTATATGTGAATCCATAGCGACTTCATGTGATTGACCCTACCATGCCCTCTGGTGAAGCTATTCCCGTCACGCTATTACCATCCTATTTTATTCTTAGAATCAGGTTTATCATTGGCTTATGTCATTCAATTTGGTTTGCAGTCCAATATATAAACAATACTATAAATTACAATAAGAAAATATAATAAATAAATCAATACTGCATCAAAAGAGCAAAATAAGTAAAGAGCAAGTACTTTGGATCTGTCTTCACTAGGGAAGACACAAACAATCTCCCAGATGTAATTGTGGTCGAAGGAACTAGGGTAAAGGAAGAACTGAAGGAAATTTATATTAGGCAAGAAACGATGTTGGATATACTGTTGAGTCTGAAGGCTGATAAGTCCCTGGGACTTGATGGTCTGCCTCCCAGGATACTTAAAGAGGTGGCTCTAGAAATCGTGGATGCATTTGTAATCATTTTCCAATGTTCTATAGATTCAGGAACAGTTCCTGCTGACTGGAGGGTGGCTAATGTTGTCCCACTTTTCAAGAAAGGAGGGAGAGAGAAAACAGGGAATTATAGACCGGTTAGCCTGACGTCAGTGGTGGGAAAGATGCTGGAGTCAATTATAAAAGAGGAAACTACGACACATTTGAATAGCAGTAGAAGGATCAGTCCGAGTCAGCATGGATTTATGAAGGGAAAATCATGCTTGACTAATCTTTTGGAGTTTTTTGAGGATGTAACTATGAAAATGAACAAGGGAGAGCCAGTGGATGTAGTGTACCTGGACTTCCAGAAAGCTTTTGATAAAGTCCCACATAGGAGATTAGTGGGCAAAATTAGGGCACATGGTATTGGGGGCAGAGTACTGACATGGATTGAAAATTGGCTGGCTGACAGGAAACAAAGAGTAGCGATTAACGGGTCCCTTTCGGAATGGCAGGCTGTGACCAGTGGGGTACCGCAAGTTTCGGTGCTGGGACCGCAGCTGTTTACAATATACATTAATGATTTAGATGAAGGGATTAAAAGTATTATTAGCAAATTTGCTGATGACATAAAGCTGGGTGGCAGTGTGAAATGCCAGGAAGATGTTATGAGAATGCAGGGTTGGACAGGTTGGATGAGTGGGCAAATGTATGGCAGATGCAGTTTAATGTGGATAAATGTGAGGTTATCCACTTTGGTGGCAAGAACAGGAAGGCAGATTACTATCTAAATGGAGTCAAGTTAGGAAAAGGGGAAGCACAGTAAGATCTAGGTGTTCTTGTACATCAGTCAATGAAAGCAAGCATGCAGGTACAGCAGGCAGTGAAGAAAGCTAATGGCATGCTGGCCTTTATAACAAGAGGAATTGAGTATAGGAGTAAAGAGGTCCTTCTGCAACTGTACAGGGCCATGGTGAGACCCCACCTGGAGTATATTGTGCAGTTTTGGTCTCCAAATTTGAGGAAGGACATTCTTGCTACTGAGGGAGTGCAGCGTAGGTTCACAAGGTTAATTCCCGGAATGGCGGGACTGTTATATGTTGAAAGATTGGAGTGACTGGGCTTGTATAGACTGGAATTTAGAAGGATGAGAAGGGATCTGATTGAGACATATAAGATTATTAAGGGATTGGACACGCTGGAGGCAGGAAGCATGTTCCTGCTGACGGGTGAGTCCAGAACTAGAGGCCACAGTTTAAGAATAAGGGGTAGGCCATTTAGAACAGAGATGCGGAAAGACTTTTTCACCCAGAGAGTGGTGGATATGTGGAATGCTCTGCCCCAGAAGGCAGTGGAGGCCAAGTCTCTGGATGCATTCAAGAGAGAGTTAGATAGAGCTCTTATAGATAGCGGGGTCGAGGGATATGGGGAGAGGGCAGGAACGGGGTACTGATTGTGTATGATCAGCCATGATCACAGTGAATGGTGGTGCTGGCTAGAAGGGTCGAATGGCCTACTCTTGCACCTACTGTCTATTGTCTATTGTCTATAATGAGGGTATTCATAGATTAACAGACTGTTCAGAAATCTGATGGGGGAGGGGAAGAAGCTGCTCCTAAAATGTTGAGTGTGCATCTTCAGTCTCCAGTCTTCGAACCACTGGAAAATTATGCTGTAGAGGAGCAATGCAGGACAATGAAATGGCAGACAGACTGAATAAGTACTTTTCATCAGTCTTCACTGTGGAAGACACCAACAGTATGCCAGAAATTTAAGAGTGTCAGGGGGAAGATGTGAGCGTTGTTGCTATTACTAAAGAAGAAGTGCTTGGGAAGCTGAAAGGTCTGAAGTTTTGAGATTAGAAACATAGAAAACATACAGCACAATACAGGCCCTTCGGCCCACAAAGCTGAGCTGAACATGTCCCTATCTTAGAACTACATAGGCTTTACCCATAGCCCTCTATTTTTCTAACTCCATGTAGCCATCCAGGAGTTTCTTAAAAGACCCGAACGTTTCTGCCTCCACTGCCGCCGACAGCCCATTCCACGTAATCACCACTCTCTTACCCCTGACATCCCCTCTGTACCTACTTCTAAGCACCTTAAAACTATGCCCTCTTGTGCTAGCCATTTCAGCCCTGGGGAAAAGCCTTTGACTATCCACGCGATCAATGCCTCTCATTACCTTGTACACCTCTATCAAGTCACCTCTAATCCTCCGTCACTCCGAGGAGAAAAGGCCGAGGTCACTCAACCTATTCTGAAGGCATTATTAGTGACCTTTCAAAAATCTCCAGATCCTGGAGTGGCTACAGAGGACTGGAAAATCACAAATGTCACTCCACTTTTTCAGATCACAAGGAGGTAAAAGACAAGGAATTATAGACCAGTTAGCCTGACTTCAGTGGTTGGGAAGAAGAAGTTGGAGTCAATTATTAAGGATGAGGCTTCCAGGTACTTGGAGGCACATGAAAGTTAAGCCAAACTCAGCATGGTTTCCCTAAGGAGCAATCTTGCCTGACAAATCTGTTGAAATTCTTGGACTAAATATGAGGCGGGATAGACAGAGTAGAGTCAGTGGATGTTGTTTACTTGGATATTAAGAAGAACTTTGACAAGCTACCACTCATGAAGCAGCTAAAAATGTTAGAGCCCATGGTATTACAGAAGAGGTGCTAGTATGGATAGATAATTAACAGACTGGCAGGAAGCAAACAGTAGGAATAAAAGGGGCCTTTTCTGGTTGGTTGCCAGTGACTAGAGGTGTTCTGCAGAGGTCAGTGTTGGGACCACTTCTTTTTGCATTATATATCAATGATTTGGATGACAAGAATTGATGGCATTGTGGCCAGGTTTGTGGACAATAAAAAGATAGTGCAGGGGCAGGTAGTATTGAGCAAGCAGGGAGCCTGCAGAAGGACTTAAACAGATTAGGAGAATGGGCAAAGAAGTGGTAGATGGAATATAGTGTAAGGAAATTTATGTTCATGGATTTGCTAGAGGAATAAAAGCATGGACTATTTTCTAAACAGTGAGAAAATTCAGAGATCAGAGAAGCATAAGAGTTTGGGACTCTGTGCAGGATTTCCTAAAGGTTACCTTGCAGAATGAGTAAGGAGGTCAATTTCAATCCTAGAATTTTTTTTGAAAGGCATAGAACTGTGTTTTCTAAGCTTTTTGTAGCCCATCACCCCCTTAAAACATTTTTGTGCTTGTTAATGCCCTCCTAAAGCACCTTCATACTTTCCAAAGCCCCTCTTAGCCACAAAATAATTTCCAGTGCACCCTCATAGTGTAAAAACATGTCTACCATATGCTAACATGAGAAAAATGATATTGCTTTAAATTTGTCTTTAAACCTAACTTAAACAGTACCTGAGCGCTGTACAGCAGCTTCGATATCAATGTGGTCTTTGAGCTTGATGGTTTTTACCAAGAGGTAAAGTATCTGGTTCAAGTTGTGACAGCAAAAGCTTTAAGTCCCCATGCATGACAGTGTCCAAGCAGTTTCTGTTTTTTTGTGAGTATGTGTTTCACTGCACTGAAGCCTGTTACAACAAGGAAGGAAAATGAAAATGCAATGAAAAGCAGTATGGCTTTTCTCCAAAGACTAGAAGCTTCAAATGACAGTGTAGCCATATACCAAAAAAGCTGAGAATTTTGAAAAGCATTTTTGCTTCTTCATCATTCTGAATTTTGATAATTTCTTCTTGCAAGCTCTCTTCCAGTTCTCCCACCTCGCAAAGAAATAGGCTAATTACCCAGTCTGGAATTTCCAGACCGTTCAAATCTTTGAATCAATCCTGAAAATCCTTCTTCAGTGTCTGTAGGTGTAAGCAGTACTCTTGCAAATCACCATCTGTGAAAGAGAGTGCCATACTTTCCATGTAGGGAAACTGTGAGAACATTCTTTTTCCTATGTTTTGCTTATATATTTCCAATCTTCTGATAAAAGTGGACACTCCACACCTGAAATTCTCACCCTGCAGTTTCATATTTAGAATGTTCATTTTGTCATACAGATAGGCTAGGTATGCCACATCTCCATGTAGAAGTTCAGTCTTGCTTCCCAAGCTCTTTTCGACTTTAAGCAAAAATTCAACCATGGTGTCAAAAAGATCAAAGAACCGTTTTAAGCAGCATGTCCCTCCATGGTGCATCTGAAGAAATCTCCTCTAATTCCTAATGAAATGTAGCCATTGGTGTGCCTTCTTTGTAATTGCACCAATATGTTGGGCCCAGGATAGATCTTCAAATATGTTGGTACACAGGAACTTGAAGCTGTTCACCCTTTCTACTGTTAATCCATCAATGAGAACTGCTCTGTATTCTCCCTAATTCCCCTCCCAGAATTCCGCAATCAATTCCTTGGTCTTTCTGATGAT
This sequence comes from Hypanus sabinus, assembly GCF_030144855.1. NCBI lineage: Eukaryota > Metazoa > Chordata > Chondrichthyes > Myliobatiformes > Dasyatidae > Hypanus > Hypanus sabinus. Next base: position 36,939,642 of record NC_082716.1, on the reverse strand, counting down.
GAGTGCAAGGTTGTTGTTGTGACATCACTAAACTAGCCTAATTATCCCACTCCTGTATGTTAGCTCATCACCATCAAGTTGCCAATAACAGTCATGTCATCAGCAATTTTATATATTGTTTTTGAGCAGTGACTAGCCACACTGTCATGAGAGTAGAGAGAGCAAGGCAGTAGACTATGCATACATTCTTGACGTGTGATTGTATTGATTGTCAGAGAGGTGGAGATATTATTTCGATTCCTCACTGACTGTGGTCTCTGAATGAAGAAGTTGAGTACACAGTTGCAGAAGGAAGTTTTGAAGTTTGTTGATTCAAACAGGGAGGATGCTGGTGTTGAATACTGAACTGTCATCAGTAACCAGCAGCCTGACATAGAAATTGGCATTGTCCAGATGATCCAAGGCCAAGTGAAAAGCCAGTAAATTTACATACATTGCAGTCCCCTGGTGCCAGTAGACAAATTGCAATGGGCCCAGGTTCCGTGTCAGGCAGGAGCAATAACAAACCGCCTCATCACAGTTCTTGCTCTGTTGTTTATTCTACCTCTCTTTTTACATGACAGTAATGATACAACTTGGTGGCTGATGGATTGATTGATTGATATAAAATGGCCTTCAGGGGTATTTCCCATTATGTATGACAGCTCAGGATTCCTTGGTATATGAAATAATCTTTAAATCTTATCTCCAATCAATTCATATTTAACATTTGTTCCTGTGTTTTTTTTTAATATTTTCTCAACGTGCCTTTTGTTAAATTTCACTTTATTCAACATTATTTTATCCAGGAATTCCCTTGAAGCTGCCATGTTAATAGGGATTTCTCACACGTCTATGAATACCATGATGATCAAGTGGATAAGCTCCAAGGAAATATCCTACAGATTAAAATGGTATGGACAGTCATCAGATGCAATACTTTCACCAGAAGGACTGGAGCAATTCAAGAAGGTAGTTCACCACCATCTTCCCAAAAGTAACTAGAAATGGACACCAGATGCCTGCCATGAACAATTTTTTTTAAAAAGAGGAAGAGGTTCAATCCACTGTGGGCATCTCATTCTGCAGCTCATTCTTCCTTCCAATCTCCTGCATTTGTCTTCTATACTTCTTCCTACACTAGCTGCTCATACCTGGCTCCATTCCTGCTTCATTCACTCTGATCAATCCCCAAATACTCCAGTGTCTCTACCACCCTATTGCGACTGTCTTTCTCTCCATTCCAAGCCATTATTATTTCCATTTAGCTACAATGAAAAAGGAAAGAAAACTTGTTTACGAAATTATTACATTTTTATTTTAATATCTATCTATGTACAGAGAGAACTCTACTAAATTTGGGGTAGAAGTATATAAAGAGGCTACAAAGGAATGTCGATAAGTGGATGGGCAAAAATTAGGCAAATAGAGTACAATGCAAAAAAATACGAAATTGGCAATTGAAGCTAGAGGCACATGAGACATTGTGGAACCCTGAAATGCAGAGATCTGATTGTCTTCGGTCATATTTCACAAGAGGCTACAGTATTCTAGGTACAGTGGGTAATAAGGAAAGCTAAGCAGAATATCATTCTCTATTGCTGGGGGAAATGATAACAAAATTTGGAGATAATGCTTCATTTATGTGGGAAATTAGTGAAACCACATCAAGCATTTTGCACACAGGGTCACCTTATTCATGGAAGAGGGTGAATGCTTTGGAAGCATAGAGTAATATCTCTGCAGCATTGGCATTAACTCTCTCCTTCATTCAAGCCTTTTGTAGACTCAAACCTCAGGACCAAGACTACATTTGTCTACAAAGCCAAGAAAGAGGGGTTGATTAATCTGCTAGATATGTGCTGATGAACTTTGCCATAGACAGTCCCAAGCCCAGCAGCAAAAGGAGGAGGGTTGGACATGGGGCTCACAACCACGTCCTGCAAAGACCCAGAGCTGCAGGATTACCCACTGAAGGCACAAAGACTTCATCCTGCGAGAGGAAGGATACACCAAGAAGATCCATCACCAGCAGCCTGTGCCCCAGTAGGGGTAATAGACTTAAGAGGAAGGACTATGTGCAGATGGGGAAGATGGTGAGTGTCCTCCACTGGTCAAGGTTGACCATGGATTTTGCATCCTATCTGCCTACATCAAATATGCAAGGCAGGACAGTATGACACGGAGAGCAAGCTGTTGCCCATGCATCAGGGTCCTCCTCTCAATGCAGCAGATGAATCCAAAGGAACTGCAGAGATCAATACAGTTTGGCACCAGCGGTATCGCAAGAGTTGCCAGTCAGCATTGAGCTCAACATAGGACTACCTTAGAAAATCCAACTCCATGTTTTTCCTTGGGGTTTACTCCTGAAGAGACCCCATGAGCGGGTATAGCTGCAAGATAGTGGAGTTTTCCTCCTTGGAGATTAACTGAACTGCCAACCAAGGTTGACGAGCCCAGCTGCCTGGATTGACTCATTTAAAGTGCCAATAACCCGTCTTTGCCCTTTCTCCTGTCAGTAGAAAAGATTCCACCCCTGAAGGCCAAGAGCAGGACTTGGTTGTCAGAGGCTATTTGAGATGCATGCCACTGGGAGTGGGAGCTTATCCCTACTAGTCCCTCCATTCACCCGTCACCCCCACCTGCTTAAGGAAAAGAGCATGAATGTGGTTACATGAACTCGAGATAAAGTGCAACAGTCGGAATGTGACTAGCTGAACGTGGAGCCTAGAATTCTCACTAATCATATAAAGCGAATAGAAACAAACTTAATCAAAGAGGAAAAGAACAAATGTAGAACAGTTAATTGTTAATATAATCAGGTCAGAGAATTCTGAGTGAAAACTTCCCTGAGCAGAAGCATCATATCAAAATCACAGATTTAAGTCAGGAATGAAAAAAGGAGCAAGGTTAGTGGAGAATATGGAATTAATAGGAAGCAGCAGCAAAAGTGGAGTCACAAAACCCAGGCTCCTGTAAATAAATTGTTTTTGGCCCAGGAGATTCCTATCCCGAGCGCACCGCATCCACAGAGCAAAGTTCAGTAATATGTAATGGAAACTTGTGCTGCAATAATCTTGGGTATGTCAGGGATGTAAGATGAGAGATGTTAATTTTCTGAGCACCAGTGTATTGTTGCTTGGCACAAACATATTCTCCAGCCATCAGAATATAATCACTCAGTGTGCTTGTTGTCCAGCTTTGGTTATGGTTTGGCTGATTTTTGCATTCCTCCCTTGGAGTGTAACTCAAAGACCAAATACACAGTAGAGGTGGGACTATGACATTGTGTTGAATATCAAACTCTATATGTAGTGTTAGAATAATGGAAATATGTTTTTGATTAAGTATTATTGTTCTTTTACATAATATAATACTGGTTATATGTAAAAATAAGTGAATTGCATATGTCATGACGCTACCACAGGATTTGTGTGCACCTTGTTTAAAGTAAAACAGAAAGTTAGACTCACATTTCAGACATCCGTCTTTTCTTTCTAATTAGTTTAATGTTTAGGAATTGCAAAACATAACAGAAGTGACGAGGTATTTTTACAATGAACCCGAGATGATTACCTACCTTTGGAAGCACAGTGAGACATTTGGGTTTAAAAAAAGCAGCACAGCACATGTTCTTCCAAAGGAAAAAACACGATCAAATAAAAAAAAAGTGGAAAACCCAGTTCATGGGTTCATAAACAGTGAGTAGCGGGTGATAATAATCATAAAGAAAAGAACAGAAATGGCTGTCTACATCAGGAAGATTAATGTGTTTGATCACACAACAGGTTGAAACTGCAACTTGACTTTTTATCTTTTTCTTTTCCCTGTGCAGTCCATTTAGTTATCGTCTGCTTGACATACTCTTATATATGTCCTACCTTGTTACATTTTCCACAAGTTTCACCTTTAAACCTGTATTTTAAACCTGGATTTTGTATACTAAATGGATTGAGCAGTATTTTAAAGCGAATGGAATAGCCAATGAGAAAAAAACACAAGTTTTGCTCAGTGCATTGGATTTAAAGGCATACAGTTTGCTTAGGAATTTGATTGCTCCAGCCAAATCGCTGATATCATAAATGTAATGCAGGAACACTTAGAATGGAAACCATTGTTGATTGCAGAACACTTCAGGTTTCATAAGCAGAATTAAAAGGAATTTGAGGTCATTTCAGCATGTTTGACTGAATTGAAAAGATTGCTTGAGTTTTGTCAGTTCAATGATTGGCTTAATGACATACTGAGAAATAATTTAGTTTGTGGAATCTACAAGAAGGTATTCAGAAACAGCTCCCAATTAATTGAGCTGCAGTCAGGAATGAAAGTGAGCATGAACAAAATTGCATTGTCTAAACAGAAACCTGCCTGACCGAGCAAATTGTATTACCATTGTGGCAGGAGCTCACATACACCAGACCATTTCAGGTTTAAAGGTGAGATTTACGGAAAATGCAACAAGGTAGGACATACATAAGAGTATGTCAGGCAAACAAAAACTAAATGGATTGTACAGGGAAAAGAAAATGAGACGGTCAAGATGCATTTTCAGAAAGAGCACTAATCTATCATGCTCTTGATGAAAAATCTGATAATGATGAGATTAACGCAGTATTGAGTACCCCCAAGATTTTAAATGTGAAAGCTAACAATAGACAAGCAATATGGTTTATGCCAGAAGTGAATAGGGAGGTTATGCTACAACTGTGCAGGGTAATTGTGAGGCCACACCTGGAGTACTGTGTGCAGTTCTGGTCCTCTTACTTGAGGAAGAATATTCTGGCTTTGGAGGCGGGGCAGAGGAGGTTCACCAGGCTGATTCCAGAGATGAGGGGATTAGACTATGAGGAGAGATTGAGTCACCTGGGACTATACTCACTGGAATTCAGAAGAATAAGAAGAGAAACATATAAAATTATGAGAGGGATGGATAAGATAGAGACAGGAAAGTTGTTCCCACTGGTAGGTGAGACATGAACTAGGGGGACGTAGTTTTAAGATTTGGGGAGTAAATTTAGGATGGAGAAGAGGAGGAACTGCTTTTCTCAGAGAATGTGAATCTGTGGAAATTAGTCAAAGAAGCAGCGGAGACTACCTCAGTAAATATATTTAAGACAAGCTTAGATAGATTTTTGCATAGTAGGGGAATTAAGTCCATAGCCAGATCAGCCATGATCTTATTGAATGGTGGAGCAGGATTGATGGCCCAGATGGCCGACTCCTGCTCCTAGTTCGAATGTAATTGAAATGGAATTGGACACTGGCTTGGCTTGTTCAGTCATTCCACAAAATGAGTTCCAATGGCATTTCAAAGATGCTAAACTGAAGCCTGTAGATGTCCAACTAAGAACTTATATTGGAGAAAATATAACCCCTGTGGGAATGGCAATTGTACTAGTGAAATAGAACAACCAACAAGCCATGTTGGTCTTGTATGAGGTAAAAGCAGCAGGACCAGCATTGTGGGGTTGTGAGTGGCTGAGGTAACTTGACTGGAAATCCATCCACAATTTGCATGCCACATTCCCATAATAAAATCAACTGAAAGCAAATTTAGGAAGGTACTGTATGACACCAAAACTGTCTCCATGCTGTACACCATGAAACGTGGCCCAACACAAGGCAAACAGGTGTTGATGTCAACCACTGGGCCTCTGTTTAGAAAGCATGTTGTACCAATGGAAGATCATGCTGCTCAGAGAAATTGCGAAAGTGGCAAAAGCAGTTGTTTGGCTACAGTAGTTTTTAAAAGCAACATATTGGAGAAAGCTTCTGATATGTTAATCAAGCAGTTACTTCCAAAACATGTATTGGGTTTAAGCAGGAAGAGAGTTGAAGGAGCTTCAGAAAAGTTGCATGCACTTGGGTTTTGTGAGTATAAAGAACCAGAATCTACTCTGCGTGCATTGAGGTTATTGCATGAACTTCAGGTTGGAGATGAATAGCTGCCTTTAGAAGTAGATGCAAAAAATAAAACCCAGCTGGATGAACAGATGGCCAAAAAGAAAAGGGTCAACAGAGATATGAAAACAGAGGATTTGTTAGATGATGTTCTGGATGTGGAAACTCAGAGGAGAGATCAGATTGTAAAGGGAGCACTAGAAAGATTAATAAGAGGATATTCCAGTGAACTAAATGCACCTTCCCAAGTTCAAAGTGCTCATCTTAGAAAGAAGAAAGGGAAGGTGAGAAAAGAGAAAGTCAAGAAGTTGAAAGGGAGAGAAGAGATAGAGAGAAAGAATGTGAGTGAGAAACAGAAAGGTGTGAAAGAGAGAAGGAACATGAGAAAGAAAAAGAAAGAGGCCAAGAGCGGGATAAAGAGATAAAGAAGCAAGACTGAGAGAGAGAAGCAAGGATCAAATCGATCCACAGAGAAAAGCAAAACAAAGGAGAAGAAAGGTGTCCAGAGATGTCAGAACCACTTCCTGCAATCCCAGAGTCAACCCCTATGATCACACCATGGAGGAGGCCCCGAAACCTGAGATTGTTTCACAGCCACAAGTCTCACCCGCCAAGCAGAGTGATCCCTCTTGTCAGGGTAGACATTACCCCAGAGGAGCAAGAAATCCTCCATAGCAATTAAATCTTTAGGTCTGAATGGGACAATTTATGATGTGAATGTCTGTATAGTAGTTGTATTATATAGTCTACTGTGTATGTAGTTACAATGCATTCTATATTGAGTTGGAGTTATAGCTAAGCAGGGGGGAGTGTCGTGTATTTAATATTTCAGTAGTATTTGAGTAATATTGTAAATATGTTGTTCATTAAACATTCTTGTTAATTTAAATAATTCATTACAGGTTATACATAAAAAGTAAGTGAATTGTATACATCATGACATTGCCATATGATATGTGTTTGCCTCGTTTGAAGTAAAATGCAAGTGAGTCTCACATTTTGGATTCCTGTCTTTTCCTTTTAACTAGTTTAATGTTTTGGAGTTACAAAGCATAAGAGAATTGCTCCAAAAATAATGAGTCGTGAGCTTTCCAAAAAGTGCCAACAGGACAAATGCTCTAATCATTGTCTCAGTGAAACACAAAGAATGCATTGTAAACAGACACCATCTTGTGATCCGAAACATGTGACAAATTACTTTCCTTAACAAGAACAAAACTATTGTCAAAGGGTCAAAGGTTACAAATATTACTATCCTTTACCTCAAAGGACAGAAGTTCCTCTCTATTTTTTCAGCTGAAATGTAATGTCTTTATGACCTCACAGGACATTTCAAACAGATCTTAAGGAATGTTGGACATTTTTCCTAATACATGATTTTAAAATATTAATAGATAATTTAATCTGATTTAAATCCTTCAATTAACCCACACAGCAACAATAATAATATCAAACAGATTGCTGATTTTGACATGCCTTTGATTATTGTATTTAATGCTTATTCCCCTCCCTTCCTATGTAGGAAATGATGAATAGTTTGGGTCAGGGATTTTTCTTGATATTTTACATCACTGAACTTTTTTGATATTGTACTACTGAGATGAAGTAATAGTACTAAAAATAACAATCTTGGTTCAGAATGTTTGAAACTTAATCCTAAAATCTAACTCCATTCCATTTTTCTCTGTCTTATTTTTTCCCTTGATGATATCTTAATGCTGCTGTTTTAAGTACAATAAACATTTTACTGTAATTTGGCAGTTGTCTTCAAACTTTGCCAACTTCATTCACATTTTTGAATAGGAATGTTTTGCTTTGAAACTGACTGTAGCTCTTTCCAATAAACCTACCTGGCAGTCATTTCAGTTTTAAACTAATGGTGACAAATAATTTAAGTGAAATTCTGCTGGTTTCAAAATGTAATAATAAACACCTAAGAGATAATTTCTCATCATTTTTTAAAAGAATAACTTGACGGAAGATTGATCTTTTTTTTCTTTAAAGTTTGCATGAGGGCATACATCAAACATGTTTGGTATTGTTATTATTTTTCTTACTTAGTTTTAACATCAGGGTGACACAGTGGCATAGCAGTTAGCAAAATGGTTTGCAGCTGTGAGATGGGGAATCAATTCCTGAAGCAGTCTGTAAGGAGTTTATACCTTCTCCTCATGATGTGTGTGTTTCCTCTGGGTACTCTGGTTTTCTCCCACATTCCAAAGAAGCACAGTTAGAGTTAGCAAGTTGTGGGCATGCTGTGTTGATGGGCAGAAGCATTGTGATACTTACGGGCTGCTAGCAAAATCCTCACTGATTTGATACAGTGCTAAATGACGCATCTCACAGTATGTTTCATTGTACATGTGACAAATAAAGCTAATCTTTAATCTTCACTCTTCAGTACAAAGTGCTCCAAAATCAGATCTGACAGATCTAGTGTGCAGTTACACTTGATCAGCACTGCCCTGTGGAAGAGGAAGGTTAACTTTATGATGTAAGCTTTGGCACCAAAACTGAATGGGTCTGGCATTTGAGTGACTCTCCCAGAGGCATTAGAGAATGGCTTGTGACTCTGACTCACTTCATTATATTATGTTCTGATATCTGCAATCAGCAACTTACAGATATCAGAACATACTGTCAACTGCAACTCAGGCGTCTATAAATAGGCTAAGAAAAACTTCTACAACTTTGAGAAAACTCTAGTCTGCATTCCAGAAGGGGATAAATTGCTCCTCCTGGGTGACTTTAGCTCAGAAGTAGGAAAGCTCAACCTATCCTGATGAAAGGTCTCAGCCCATAAAATCAACTATATTCTTTTCCATTGATGCTACCTGGTCTGCTGAGTTCCTCTGCGTGTATTGCTTTGATTTCCAGCATCTACCCCTGCCCCGCGCTTACCCCATCCCTATCTATAATTTTAGTCTGGTTCTCTTTCTCTCTCTTTTTCCCCCCTCACTATAATCTCCCCCCAGCCCTACCTTTCTTTCTCTTTTATTTCCCATAATTTTCCACCTTCCCTTCAGCCTATCACTTCCCAGCTCCCTACTTCATCCCTCCCCCCACTTCTTATTCCCCCTCGACCATCTCATGTTACTTCACTCCTGATGAAGGGTTTTGGCCCTAAACGTCGTCACTACCTCCTCCCATAGATGCTGACTGGCCTACTGAGTTCTGCCAGCATTTTGTGTTTTTATCTACATATTTTCTCTTGCTTTTGAAGCTCAAACTCCGGTGAGGTATGATTAGCAAGGAGGGAGAAGAAAAGGGTACCTCCAACAGGATCCTCCTGTCAAAACACTTGAATTGCTGTCTTATCACAGCCCTCTTTCACTAGAGGGAAAAGGACAAGATCTCATTGCAACAACTGAGGTCCAGAGTGAAAAACAGGAAGGACATTTTCATCATCAATGCCACAACAGTTAATAACAGCTGTTGAACTAATCACTGCCTAATCCACTGTCCTTCATCCTAAATCCAATCTAATGCCACAGAAAGATCAACGTTGAAGCTCTTAAGCACCCTACAAGGGTAAGCCTTTTTAGTGAACTGGAAGCAACTGTGCACCGCAAAGCAACATAGTTGGAAGTTTGTGATTTTATGTGGCAGCTGCTGTGTTTAGAAAGCAAGGTGAGCAAACAACCATGGAATGAATATCCATCACCACCAGCTGCTAAATGAAGATTTTAACCCAGCTTTTTCCTATGGAACAACACACACAAAATGCTGGTGGAGCACAGCAGGCCAGGCAGCATCTACAGGAAGAAGCACTGTTGACGTTTCGGGTCCTGACGTCAGGACGTCCTGACGAAGGGTCTGGGCCTGAAACGTCGACAGTGCTTCTTCCTGTAGATGTTGCCTGGCCTGCTGTGATCCACCAGCATTTTGTGTGTGCTGTTTGAATTTCCAGCATCTGCAGATTTCCTCGTGTTTGTTCTTCCTATGGACATCAGCATTCACATCACGACTCCTGCCAAGATTCCTCTTGGGTACAGACTATCACTCTTGCATCTGTTCCAGTCAGTTACCAGTGCTAGAAAAGCTACCTTCGATCCAATGCTCAAAGCACTCATTTTTTAAAGAATATTCACTTCCTTCATCTCAACCGCACACTTTTTCAAAACCTCAAAGGAATGCCATCATTATAATTTTCTATAAACACGTGACGATGCATGTATTATAAGTCCATATTGGTCCATCTTTAAAATCTTCCTCACAAACAGTTCTTGCAATTTTCTTGATGCAAGTTCAGATCACTGTCTCTGTCACCATCAGGTCAGCCAGCAATGCCTCACACTCACCTGAAAATGTTCCAGTAGGGTTGTTCACATTGTTTTCGATGTGCTGAATGACTTTACTCATCTTTCCCGAAATCAAATCTCGTAAACAAGTTACTGATTGTATATTACTGTCTTCTTTTATCTAAGGATTAGTAATCTCACATTTTAGTTATAGAAAATTATTTCCATCAGTTACATGATTTCACAAAATAATGATAACGTACATAGGAAATGAAACATTTACAAGTATAAGTAAGCGTACAGTTCTCCTGTTGAGGATTCCATCTAGGCCTTTTATTCATGGCTCCCAGAAAAAGATGTCAAAACATAATGTGAGAGTGAAACCCATGAGAGTGAAACCCATTGGTATGTTGTCACTTAACATTCTGATACCAACCATACCATCTGTGTAAGTTTCTTCCCATTTTAGTGACTCTAGACTCTGGGTATAATTGTTCAGGTCTTCCCCCTTTATTTTGCTAAGGATTGAACTGAACTGCGAATTGACACATCTTTCCTAACTTCTGTGTTTTCCCAGAAAACATTTATTGAGCAAAGACTACACAGTCTGTTCTGCCAAACAATGGGAGTTTATCAACCAAAAATGCAAACTGTTCTAGTAACATTAATTATAACACAAATGCAGCATTAATATGCCTGGTGGTCCTTCTTGTTGCATTGTTGCAGTACCACTTTCTGTATACAATTGTATACCATTTTTTACCATTGTATAAAAGAACACACAAGATATAGTAAGATGGATGGTTTCTAAAATCAAATACGTAAACCATGATAGTATAATGCCATCATCAGCAGTGAACAACATGAACAACATATTTACAAAGTACATTACATAAAATCTTTAAGAAACATATATGTATATATCTAAAGGCTGATCAGGGAAGTTCCTGCTCTTCACTCTTCCAGAGTTAAAGATGAACCAGAGGAACAGGTAAAAAGGTGAGGACAAGGCAGAGTCCAAAGCAGTCATCGTCATGCAAGTGATAACCCATAGTATTGTAGATCAAGTATGGGAGTTAACAGATTCTTAGCAGTGGAGCCATTACATGTGTATAAAAACAAGAAATCAACAAACTTCCATCCTTGCAAGCTTCAATATTTTAATAGAAGGGGCAAAAATAATAATTTCAATGGCTAGGGAAATTCTCCATTAAAAAAAACCAATAAAAACCTTCAACCCAATTTAAGGTAGTATCCATCCACCCAGAAACTCCATTCCCTGCTGCAGATGCTAACTTTGCAACATCTGGAAAAGGTCTTAACTATTGTTGTAGCTAGAATGTTAAGCCAGCCAGGGTCTTAATATGAGTCTGCAAAGGAAATTTGTAAACGAAGGTGTCTTACTTATCTAACAGTGTCAATTCACTTATTTTTGTAATGTATTGATTAATATTCTTTTTATTTGACTGAGATTCTTTGAGCCATTGTTGACAAATATCAAGTCCTTCTAGAACATTCTTTGGTACATCTATCATAAATCATTCCTTAAAAGTGGAGTTGCATTTCTGTCTTGAGGTATGTGACATAGATTACTCGAAGAGTTAAGATGGTGCCAAGTGGCTGCCTCCTCGAGCTCAAACTGTGTTTTTGTTTTAAATGGTGGATAATTTCCTAACATTCTCCAGGTGTGGCCCGTGTGCCCCTGTGGACGACTGATTTCAGGTTGGTGTTGGTAACGGAGGCATTGCGGGAGATGGAACATTAGGATTTCACAGCAGTGGGCCTATGGATGCAGCAGACTGCAATATCTTGACAGTCACTGTCAGTCTCCCCTTTTGCTGGGAAAATAGGTGCTATCTTTCGGTACCTTTTCTAGCGAGAGAGAGCCTGTAGCACGTCAAACTGTTGGGTCCACGAAAGTTATTGTTGGTGCAGATCATGGCCCCAAATTTGTCATAGGCTTATTTCCCAATTTTTCAACTTGTAGGAATTTGTAACGACACCAATTGTTTTGAGCTAATTTTCATTGAAAGGTATTATTTGCACGACTGCAACAAACTATTCACGACTGTTTGATTAAGGGCAAATGGGAAATCTGGGTAGATACAATAATTTATGGATGAATATCTCATAAAGGCTTATGGGACATCAGTTTCTGTTGTGTGGAAAACAACATCAGTTTCTGTTGTGTGGAAAAAACTGAAGCTTCTGCTTCAGTGTATCTTTCCATCTTATCTTCCCATGCAAAAACCTGGGTCAAATGTTTCACTGGACCATTTAGAACATAACCCAAAAATGCAGAAATCTATCACGTTACCTTAAAATTTAACAAAGGAATGGAATAATGGTCATAACTGGAGAAATGGAGCAGTCTAAGATCTTCGTTGTAAGTATGATTTGTTAGCAATAAAGGGAAATATCCCCATGGATCAGGATTAAGATATGGGTCACTAGGTTCTATCACATAAGCATGGGTGCCAGGTGTACATTTAAAAAGAGGCCAAATTGTTGTCTCCATGCACAAATTATTGCTACATTCTTGGGATCTGGTACAAATTGTAATGATCAGAGTCTAAGACAGGGGTCGGCAACCCGCAATCCGGAGCCGCATGCGCCTCTTTCATCTCTGTGCTGCGGCTCCCTGTGGTTTGTTAGTTGTTGAAATGTAATTCGAAATTTGAAGATTATGGTGATCTTGTACAATCTAAATAAAATGTTGTGGCGACACCATTTCCTGGCACATCCGAACCGGCTCACAATTAGCCACCATTCCAGCTAAGGGAGATAGCCTACGGGGGTTTGTGAGTACGTGTCTTTTGGAGCATCCGCGCCCACGGGGGACGGGTTGAGGGAAGCTTTAAAGCAAGGCTGTTTAGTTCGAATAAAGTTATCTTTGACTGCAGTGTCGTTATTTTAGCGCTGCGTGTAGCACACCGCCACAACGTGTTTTTTATCGCTATTAATATACGTCACCACTGCCAATCCCTGACACCCGCCAGTGCGCGATTTCTTTTAATTTTCCAATCCAAGGTAGGCTAACTATGGAGTAACCTTCAACCCAACGTCTTTTTTTCGGAGTTCAAAATGTTTTTGTTGCATGCAGAAATGTAATTTCGTTTTCTCTGCAAGAGTTCATCAATTTCATAAATGCAACACATTATAGTTTGTTTATACATAGCATAAAGGCAAAAAAAAAACCGTTGTATGCAGTGTTATTTCATTTTAAATGTCAAACGGGTTTTGTGGCTCCCAGTGTTTTCTTTTCTGTGGGAAATGAGTCCATATGGCTCTTTCAGTGGCAATGGTTGCCGACCCCTGGTCTAGGAGATCATACAGTGTGGTTTGGTCTGTCTAATCTGCATCCTGTTCTATGTTCTATCCTTTCATTACTCCAGACCCTGACTTGAATAATAAAATATTCATTATGGTCAATTGGAGGGGTAGTTGTGTATTATCCTATATTTGTAGTATATTATTAATGCACATAATATCGACCGGCTTTTGCATGCACTACCACTGGAAACAAGGACGTTGACCATTTTAGGGGTGTGCTGTAGCATTTGTTGAGAGTGCTTTGAATTGGACAACAGCTAAATATTAATTCTTTCTGAATTAACTTTTAATAAAGCATCACCATGTCAGGCGCTAACTATGATGGTATAGGGTTTGCTGACTGCAAACTTCTGAGATCAAATGAAGACCTTAAACCCTGTTCAATATAAACTGCCACAAGTACTCTCATGAAAGGGAGATAATATTGTAACTACCCAATCTTCAAAGACTTGTTCACTTCCTAGTTTATTGTCCACAGCAGATTTAGCTGCCAATACCCGCTTTTTGAGTTGTATGTTCATCTGCACCCCTCCTTACAAAGAAGATAATTCCAGCTAACAAAGTAGTGCAAAACACTGTTCATTTATTTTCAGTGATACACATTTAAAGCCAAATAACTTTCTTAAAACACATTTCAAATTCACTGAAGATTTCAATCTTAAACATTTCCCAAGTACGAAACATTTCTAAAACACAGTTCTTTAAGGTTGTCATTGCTAGCGGATGTAGCAGAAATAAGCTCCCACTACCTATTAAATGCTCCCAATAGCATGCATCTCAAATGGCCTCTGACAACGAAGTTAAGCTCCTGGCCTTCATGTGTGGCTTACCTATTAAGCCAGTGGAACTGTTTCTACTGACCTGAGAAGGGACAAAGGCCGGTTACTGGTGCCTTAAAACCAGTCAATTCAGGCAGATGGGGCTTATCAGCCATGGTTGTCAGCTCATTTCGGGGAAGGAAAATGTTGATTTCAAACCTTTACTGTCTTGCAGCGATATCCAATCATGAGGATGGCTTCAGAATTAAACCATATTGTACTATCCCACTTGCATATCACACAGACAGCTAGGATGCAACATCTGTATTTGAATCTGAGCAATGGAAGGCCTCTAAAACACAAAGCATAAAGATCACATGATTTCCAAACCTCAGGTACAATTCCTATCAACTAAAAAGACATGCCAACAAGTTGCAGATGAACAAGTCATCCGTCATAGAAATTCTTTACCCCATTCCTAACAAGTCTGAACTTCCCTTTTCATTTATATCCTTTTTCTCCAAGTAGGGGACTTCACACATACATACATTGAATTTTCTCAGGTACCCCTTTTACACAAATGGTCTAAAAACATTTTAGATTAGATTAGATTCAACTTTATTGTCATTGTGCCGAGTACAGATACAAAGCCAAATGAAATGCAGTAATGCAAAGAATAGGGTTATTTACAAAATAACTGCGAATAAAAAGTGAGTGCTACAGCACACAAATATAAAAGTACTGAGACAGTACAATAGGGGTGCAATACTGCTTAGTGCTGTGATGTGAGGTTCAGCAGGGTCACAGCCTCAGGGAAGAAGCTCTTCCTGTGCCTGCTGGTGCAGGAGCAGAGGCTCCTGCAGTGCCTACCGGATGGGAGGAGAGTAAAAAGTCCATGGTTAGGGTGAGATGCATCCTTGATAATACTTTTCACCCTGCCCAGGCAGCGTTAATGGTAGATGTTCTCAATGCTGGGCAATTGGGTGCCGATAGTCCACTAGGCAGTTTTCACCACACACTGGAGTGCTTTGCGGTCCGATACGGGACAATTGCCATACCACACTGAGATGCAGTTGGTGAGTATGCTCTCAATGGTACAGTGGTGACAGTCCGTCAATATCCTGGAACAGAGGTGAGCTTTCTTGATGCTCTGCAGGAAATAAAGGCGCTGCTGCACCTTTTTGCACTTAGATCTCAGATAATGCTGTAAATACTGTAAAACTAACCTGCTTGAGTACATAAAACTCCAATCATTATTAGATCATTCATTTGATATGCTAAATATTTGCTTCCATCTGGCCTGCAAACTTCCTTGAATTAAACAACTTAGAGTCAGCTTGCCTGTTTCAAAACAAGCCAAGTTAAACAACCCATTATCTTATGCTGTGCTTTAAAAATCAATAAGCAAATTGCAGTGAACATCATCGTACTTCTCAATGGCAGATTATCTGTGCTATAAACAGCTTATTTGCAAAGTTGTTCTATAGAGAATCCTTATTTTAACTTCTAGCTGATTACTGCTTGCCATTTGCAACTTAAGAATTGAAGACTGAATTTATGACCAAAAACTAAGCAACATGATATAGTTTGAAGTTTACTTACAACTTTTTTTGATCCTACAAGTGGCAGCTGCTGTATTTTGAAAGCAATGTTTACAAACAACCAAGGAATGAATATCCATCAAAAGATAAAGAAGGAGCCCACCTCCCAAAATATACAACTCCTACTCCATCAGAGGGTTACATATTAGCTTAAAAGTGACCTCACAACCCAGCAATCCAGAGCAGAAAAACGTCATGCAGCACCCAGTCGGAGAGATCGGAAGCCTGAGAAGATGTAAGTCACTCAGGTTCACTGACTGAGTAGAGAAGGTAGCAACTTGCAGCAGTTTGGTGCTTTAAGCAGCAGCCAATCAGTGCTCAGGATTGATTGGCAAGAACAAATTAAAGTAAGGCAGGAGCAAGCAGATCAGCCATTGTCAGAGTGGCTGTTGTTGGAGTGGACAGAGCTAGAGTGGAGATTTTGAGGCTTTAAATCTTCATGACTTCATCGAGGAGACATCTCAGTGAGAGAAGGCAAAAAAGCTAAAGGTACAGTTTGTTGTTCTTCCTTCTTTATAATTGCTCAGTTAGAACAGTAGGATAGTAGAATGCTGCTCATGTGGGATGTAGGAAGGAAGGAAGGGAGACTTCCAGTGTCCCTGATGACTACACCTCTGAGAAGTGCATCCAGCTGTAGCTTCTAGCACTCTGTGTTAAGGAGTTGGAGCCGGAGCTCATTGAACTCTTGTTCAGCTATGAGGTGGAAGGGGTGATAGATAGGACATATGGAGAGGTAGTTACACCTAAGGTGCAGGATACAGAAAACTGGGTAACAGTCAGGAAGGGGAAAGGGGTTATACAGCCAGAGCAGAGTACCCCTGGGGATATCCCTCTCAACAACAGGTACATCACTTTGGATATTGTTGCAGGGGTGGGGGGGGGGGGGGGTGACCTTGCAGAGGAAAGTCATTTTGGATCATTGGGCCATGTACAGAAGGGATAGTTTGCACCTGAACTGGGAGCTGACTACTATAACCAGCAGAAAGGTTTGTGAAGTGCTACATGGTGGTACATAGGGGTTTAAACTACAGTTGCAGGAGAATGGGAACCAGAGTGCCAGAACAGTTAGTGGAGAAGTTGTAGAGACCGATGTTGTTAAGACCTCAGACAAAGTCAGGAACCGAAAGGTTGAACATGGTGTGACTAATGTCCTGAGTGGCAGATATTTCAATGCAAGAAGTATCATAGGAAAGGTAGATGAGCTCAGGGCATGGATTTACACCTGGAATTATGACATTATAGCTATTACTAGTCAGGGAAAGTGTCACAGCAGTGCTCAGTCAGGACAGGTTGGTGAGGCGTTATAGGTAGAACTGAGAAATAAGAAAAGTACATCCATGTTAGTGGAGCTACGATAAAGACCAACCAACAGCCCATGAAGTTTAGAGGAACAAATTTGCAAGGAGATCACAGACTGTTGCAAGAAACACAAGGTTGTTATAGTAGGTGATTTTAACTTTTCACATATTGACTGGGACTCACATACTGTAAAAAGGACTAGATTGGATAGAGTTTGTCAAATGTGTTCAAGAAAGTTTCCTTAACAAGTATGTAGAAGTCTCAATGAGAGAGTGCATGATACTTGATCTGCTATAGGGGAACAAGACAGGGCAGGCGATAAAAGTTTGTGTAGGGGAACACTTTGCATCAAGCTATCACAATGCCATTAGTTTCAAGGTAGATATGCAAAAAGATAGGTACAGTCTACAGGTTTACAGATTCTAAGTTGGAGAAAGGCCAATTTTGATGGTATCAGGAGGGACCTGGCAGGTGTGGATTCGGAAAGACTGTTTTCTGGCAAAAACGTACTTGGTAAGTGGGAAGCCGTCAAAAGTGATATTTTGAGAGTACAAAGCTTATATGTGCCCATCAGAATAAAAGTTAAAAATAACAAGTGCAGGGAACCTTGCTTTTCAAGAGATTTAAAAAAAGTTAACAAAAAAAGAGAGATACATAGCAATATAGGCTGACTGGAACAAATGAGGTGCCTATGGAGTATAAGAAATGCAAGAAAACACTTATGAATGAAATCAGGAGGAATTAAAGATGGAAAGAGTTTTTCCTGGCAGACAAGTTGAAGGAGAATCCGAAGAGATTCTACAGACATGTTAATAGAAAAAGGATTGCAAGGGACAAAACTGGTGTCTGGAAGATCAGAATGCTAATCTATGCGTGGAGCCACAAGAGATGGAGAAGATCTTAAATGAACTTTTTGCATCTGTATTTGCTCAGGAGATGTCACAGAGTCTATAGAAGTGAGGCAAAGTGGAAGCAACTTCATGGACCCTATACTGATTACAGAGATGGAGGTGTTTGCTGTCCTAAGGCAAATTAGGGGGACTAAACCCCCAGGGCCTGACAAGGTGATCCCATGCCTGTGGGAGGCAAGTGCAGAAATTGATGGAGCCCTAACAGAGATATTTAAATCATTCTTAGTGATAAGTGAAGTACCAGAGGACTGGAGGACAGCCAATATTGTTCCACTATTCAAGAAAGGCTCTAAAAATAAACCAGGTAATTATCGGCCAGTGAGCCTGAAGCAGTAATGGGAAAGTTATTGGAAGGTATTCTGAGGGACCAGATATATAAGTATTTGGATAAACATAGACTGTTAAGGATAGTCCATATAGCTTCATGTATGGTAGGTCACGTCTTACCAATCTTATTGAGTTTTTCAAGGAAGTTACCAGGAAACTTGATGAAGCCAAGACAATGGATGGTCTCTACATGGACTTTACTAAGGCTTTTTGACAAGGTCCTGTTTGGGAGGTTGGTTAGGAAAATCCATTCGCATGGCAATCAAGTTGAGGTAGTAAATTAGATTCGACATTAGCTTTGGGGGAGAAGCCAGAGAGTGGTAATAGATGGTTGCCCCTTTGACTGGAGGACTGTGACTAGTGGAGTCCTGCAGGTATCAGTGCTGGGTCCATTGTTGTTTGTCATCTACATCAATGATTTGGATGATAATGTGGTTAACTGGATCAGCAAATTTTCAGCTGACACCAAGACTGGGGGTAGAGTGGACAATGAGGAAGACTACCATGGCTTGCAGTAGGATCTAGTCCAGCTGGAAAAATAGGCTGAATGGCTGATGGAATTTAGTGTAGACAAGTGTGATGAGTTGCACTTCGGTAGGACTAAGCTTAGGAGATTTTACACAGTGAATGGTAGGGCACTGAGGAGTGTGATAGAACAAAGGGATCTGGGATTACAGGTCCATGATTCATTGAAAGAGGTGTCACAAGTAGATAGAGTCTTAAAGAAAGCTTTCAGTACATTGGCCTTCATATATCAAAGTTTTGAGTACCAGAGATAAGATGTTATGTTGAAGTTGTATAAGGCATTGGTGAGGCCTAATTTGGAGTATTGTGTCCAGTTTCAGTCGCCTACCTACAGACAAATGTAAATAAGTTTGAAGGAGTACAGTGAAAATTTACAAGGCTGTTGTTGGGTCTGGAAGACCTGAGTTATAAAGAAAGATTAAATTGGTTAGGATTTTATTCCTTGGAATGTAGAAGTATAAGAGATTTGATAGATGTATACAAAATTATGAAGGTAAAATTAGCATGTTTAAAGAGGACATGAGGGGAAACTTCTTCACTCAGAGCGTAATGAGAGTGTGGAGTGAGTTTCCAGCACAAGTGTTGCATGCCAGCTCGATTTCAATATTTAAAAGAAGTTTGGATAGGTACATGGATGGGAGAGGTATGAGGAGCGATGGTCCCAATGCAGATCGATGGGAGTAGGCAGTTTAAATGGATCGGCATGGACTGTGTCTATGATGTACTTTTCTATGACTCAATGACTTTAAATCTTGGCTAAGAAGGAGATTCTGTTCTATCATTGTTCTTGGATGAAAAGTTCAATTCAATACCATTTAAAACATCATCATGTGGAAGAGAAATTAAGAAATATCACGGAGAGGAAAAGAGCCTGGAACATACTGGAACACACATAAGTCATTATGTTTTGGTTATAGGCTGAACACAGCAAAGTTCAGCATGGAATTGTGTCCTACTGAATGAAACTTACACACTTCCACTTGGATGTGGCACCATTGTAGAATGTGCAGCTTAGGCAAGTAAGTTTATTCGATAACTGATACTGCCTAAGTCACAGGGAGAAACAGCTGGCATCAGAGCCTTTGTTCTATGTGAATCAAGGGTGTGATTGGTAAATTGGTCAGTAATTAGTTAAGGGATACAGAGCGAGAAATGGATTTGGTGACTGGGGTTCTGGGTATCAGTACTGTGGTGCTGATGGTTTTAAAGAGGAAGAGGGAATACATGAGGAAATCACTTCAGATTCAGTTTATTGTCATTTATAAACCACAAATACAATGCAGTTAAAAAATGAGACAACGTTCTCTGGAATGATATCACAAAAAAGCACAAAACAGACCACACGAGAAAAAACACATTACATTTGTTAATCCCCAATCCAGAGTCCGGAGAGGTTGCTGCGTATTGATATCGCACTACCGTCTTAGCACATTCCCCGGAAGGGAACTACAAACCCATCAGACAAAACTAAAGCTACAAGACATACACAAAACCACATAGTTACATAGAGTTATAGTTAACATATAGTTTCAACAGTGCAGACAATACCAAAATTGATAAAAGACTAACTGACAAAGACCACATAATTATAACACATAGTTTCAACAGTGCAAATCAATACCGTAATCTGATAAAGAGCAGTCCATGGCACGGTTTAAAAGAGAGTCTCAAAGTCCCGACAGCCCATCATCTCACGCAGACGGTAGAAGGAAGAAAAACTCTTCCTGCCATGAACCTCCAGCGCCACAGCTTGCCAATACAGCACTCTGGGAGCCCCGACTACAGCCAACTCCGAGTCCGTCCGAAAACTTTGAGCCTCTGACCAGCCCTCCAACACCAAGCACAATCTCTGGCGAGCGCTTCGACCTTGGCCCCGGCCGCCAAGCAACAGGCAAAGCTGAGGATTTGGGGCCTTCCTCCCGGAGATTTTTCGATCGCACAGTAGCAGCAGCAGCGAAACAGGCATTTCAAAAGTTTCACCAGATGTTCCTCTGTGCTTCACCCATCCGTCTCCATCAAATCAGGATTGTACATGGCATTCTACTTGACAGATTACAGATATTCATTCCAAAGTGGCCGCTGCGCGCTGTGTTGCACCACCATCTTACTTGAGTAAGGCTATTAGATTTGTCTGGGCCCTGTTTCAGAACCGTAAGTATTAGAATGTGACTGTCCTCTCTGTAAGTAAATCTTTGACTTCTTGATGGAAAGACTCCAGTCAGTCCTAGTTGGCAGCAACATCTCAAGCTCCATTGCACTGAGCACTAGTGCCCTGAAGAATTGTGTGCTCAATCTGCTGGTGTTCACACTACTGGCTCACGACTGCACTGCCAGATTCAGCTCAAACTGCATCATTAAGTTCACTGATGATACTACAGTGGTTGGCCTCATCAACAACAGTGATGTATCAGCATCCAGAGAAGAAGTAGAGCAGCTTGTCAAATAGTATGAGAACGACAAAGTTTCATTTTATTTTCAAAGTATATATGCAGAATGCACTTCTGAGATTTGACTTCTCCAGATTGCCATAGAAAAAGAAAACCATACAAGTAGTTGAAAGAAAGACAACCTTAGTCTCAGTGTGGACCAGAGATTATTGTGGACTTCAGGAAGACACAGCTTCACCACTTTCCATTGTACATCAATGGCTTTGCCTGGAGAGAGGCATACAAGGCTCCTTGCCCCCAGTCCGACAACCTTCTACAGGAACACCATCGAAAGTGTCCTGTCTGGCTGCATTATTGTATGGTACTGACGATGCAAGGCATCAGACCACAATATTCTACAGAGGTCAGTAAAAACTGTCAAGAGGAACATTGGGGTCTCCCTCCCTGCTATTTGTGACCTTTACTGGGAGCATTGCAGATGAAAGGCCCAAAGTTTTGCTGAGGATCCCTACCACCCATTCAATAATTTTGAACCGCTACCACCAGGAAGGAGGTACAGTAGCACCCATCAACAGGGATCTTCACCACCCAGGTCATGCTTTCTTCTCACTGCTGCCATCAGGAAGAAGGTACAAGAGCCTCAGGACTCACACCACCAAGTTCAGGAACAGCTATTACTTCTCAGCTATCATGCTTTTGAACCAAAGGGAATAACTTCACATTCCTTGTTAATGAAGTGCTCCAACAACCTATGGACTCACTTTCAAGGACTCTTCTTCTCATGTTCTTAACACTTATTGTTTATTTATTATTATTATTAATTTATTTCTGTTTTTGCACAGTTTGTTGCCTTTTACATACCGGTTGTATGCCCATTTTTCTGTCATGGTCTGGTCCGTGAAATCCGCATTCTGGTTCATGGTCCGGTCCATGTACCTTATTCCAGGTTTTCTGGATTTCCCCAGTTTCTGTTGAAGCAGCTGATTCTCGTTTGGGCTGACTTCATAAATCGCTTCAGGATCCGGCCTCTGGCTGCTGGATTGTACCTGTCCAAACCCACTGTCTGTATCCCTTCTCTTCACCTTCCACCTGGAGCCTTGCCTGTAGCCCTTGTCTTCACTGCTGTTAAGTTCAACCACCGGAGCAAGATAGGAACTGTCTTTCGTTGTTTTGAACTGTTTCTGTGTCCACGCCTTCGCTAGGTGGGTCCGGCTTTTTGCCACTACCTAGTGTTGGGAACCATCTAGTTGTATTCTGCATGCTGTGTAATGAGTCCTGGCCCCGTGTCCTGTTTCCAAGGAGGGGTCCTGGCTCTGTGTTCCATGTTCCTGTCTCAACCTCAACCAAGGCTTTACATTCCTGTCTCTTCCTTGACCAAGTCAAGTCTTCGGGGTCTTGTCCAGTCCTAGCCACGTCCTAGTACCCTGTCCTATCTAAACCACAGCTTTGTGTTCTCGTCATGTCCATGTGCCTCGCCCAGCCCAGGAGTACCTTGCCCAGCCCGGTGCTGGGATTCCCTCGTCCTGTGCTGGGGTTCCCTTGTCCTGTCCAGGAGTCTCTCGTCCAGTCCTGTTGCCTCTCCTCGTCCTGTAGCCACGTTTTGTCCTCACCTGTTTCTGGAGTCTGAGCCCGAGTCAAGACCCAGGTTCTGGGTCCTTGTCCAGTCTCTGACTCGGAGTCCAGACCCAAGCCTCGAAGAACCCTAGCCTTGTTATGTCCTCGTCCAGGTCCCACTTCGAGCCCGAGTCAAGACCCAGGTTCTGGGTCCTTGTCCAGTCTCTGACTCGGAGTCCAGACCCAAGCCTCGAAGAACCCCAGCCTTGTTATGTCCTCGTCCAGGTCCCACTTCGAGCCCGAGTCAAGACCCAGGTTCTGGGTCCTTGTCCAGTCTCTGACTTGGAGTCCAGACCCAAGCCTCGAAGAACCCTAGCCTTGTTATGTCCTCGTCCAGGTCCCACTTCGAGCCCGAGTCAAGACCCAGGTTCTGGGTTCTTGTCCAGTCTCTGACTCGGAGTCCAGACCCAAGCCTCGAAGAACCCTAGCCTTGTTATGTCCTCGTCCAGGTCCCACTTCGAGCCCGAGTCAAGACCCAGGTTCTGGGTTCTTGTCCAGTCTCTGACTCGGAGTCCAGACCCAAGCCTCGAAGAACCCTAGCCTTGTTATGTCCTCGTCCAGGTCCCACTTCGAGCCCGAGTCAAGACCCAGGATCTGGGTCCTTGTCCAGTCTCTGACTCGGAGTCCAGACCCAAGCCTCGAAGAACCCTAGCCTTGTTATGTCCTCGTCCAGGTCCCACTTCGAGCCCGAGTCAAGACCCAGGTTCTGGGTTCTTGTCCAGTCTCTGACTCGGAGTCCAGACCCAAGCCTCGAAGAACCCTAGCCTTGTTATGTCCTCGTCCAGGTCCCACTTTGAGCCCGAGTCAAGACCCAGGTTCTGGGTCCTTGTCCAGTCTCTGACTCGGAGTCCAGACCCAAGCCTCGAAGAACCCTAGCCTTGTTATGTCCTCGTCCAGGTCCCACTTCGAGCCCGAGTCAAGACCCAGGTTCTGGGTCCTTGTCCAGTCTCTGACTCGGAGTCCAGACCCAAGCCTCAAAGAACCCTAGCCTTGTTATGTCCTCGTCCAGGTCCCACTTCGAGCCCGAGTCAAGACCCAGGTTCTGGGTCCTTGTCCAGTCTCTGACTCGGAGTCCAGACCCAAGCCTCGAAGAACCCTAGCCTTGTTATGTCCTCGTCCAGGTCCCACTTCGAGCCCGAGTCAAGACCCAGGTTCTGGGTCCTTGTCCAGTCTCTGGCCTGGAGTCCAAGCCCAGGCTCCTTAGTTCGCAGTTCCATGTCCTGGTTCCGCTATCCTAGTCAAGTCCTAGCCCAGGTCCGGAATCCTTGTCTCGTCCAGGGCCTGTGTTATGTCCAGCATCCTTTCTTCCCCACTTTCCTTGCTTCCTTCTCACGCCTCGTCCTGTTCCTGGTAGTTCAGTGTCTGTGTCTTGCATTTGGGTCCGCTCCCAACACCCTTATGGCATTTTTCATTGATTCTATTATGATTATTGGATTTATTGAGTATGCCCACAAGAAAATGAATCTCAGGGTTGAATATGGTGACATACATATACTTTTATGATAAATTTTCTTTGAACAGAGGCATCAGGACTAGGACTGGCAGACAATGTAACAGCTTCTTCCCTCAGACTGTGAGTGTAACAAATACCTTGCCACCACCAAGTTCTCATCACCAGAATGTTGGGCTGTTCACTGCTTACCTGTGCTTACATGCATTTTGAATTATATTTTAATTTTTTTACAGTATAATATTTTGGTTTATGTGCTGTGCATGTTGTGTGGGTGCACCGTGGTCCAGAGAAACATTGTTTCATTTGGTTGTACCTCTGCATAGTCAGGTGACAATAAACTTGAATGCTAATGATGTAACTTTGGAGCAATATGACATAATCCCTCAGTCTGAAGTAGCATTGCCAAGGAAATAAACATCATTCCACGTAGAAGAAAAGCATTGCTTCATAAACACAGCACAATTTGTGAAAAGAAATGCCCTATTAAATTTTTTAGTGCCCAATTTGACTTGTATTTATTGCAACATTTCTTGTTCAGGCATCTTGGAAAAAACAGAGCATTGCATATGAATTACTGGGCCCAGATCAGCAGTGCATTGAAGAATTCATGTTTTTACACAGAAGTTCCACAATATCCAAGAATAGTGCAAACATTTATCAGCCTTGTATGTAGCATTTTTATTTTATGTTGCAGTTACTGTTCACTAATCGAGAAGATCATATTCTTTTATCCCAGATCAACAGAGACAACTTTGGAACTCTATGGAAATGAATAAGCATTCAACGTTTTGGGCCAAGGTCTGGAAAGCAAGGGGGAAGATTCCAGAATAGGAAAGTGAATGGTTGGAAAGGAAGACTAGCTATAAGATGACAGGTAATGCATCTGCAGAGTCTCTTGTGTTCTTTCATCCCAGTTGTTTTCATCAGAATCACTTTAACAATACTATTTAATACTTTATATTCCAAAAGGGTCAGTGTGTAAGAAAATGCATCCTATCATCACCAAACCACCAATGTAGACAAATTGACTCAACATCCTCACAGCCCATCATGCTTTGGTGCATACACCCATTGAGTGTATGTTTGTGATATTCTTCAGCCGATGCCTATCCGCCTTAAGGTTTGTGGTGTATGTTCAGAGATGCTCTTCTGCACACTGCTGTTGTAATGAGAGGTTGTCACCTTCCTGTCAGCTTGAAGCAGTCTGGCTATTTTCCTCTGACCTCTAATTAACAAGGCATTTTCACCCACAGAACCTCTGCTTACTGGATTTTTTTGTGTGTTTTGCACCATTCTTTGTAAACTCTAGAGCCTGCTGTACTTCAAAATCCCTGGAGATTTGCAATTGCTGAGAAACTCAACAATCATTTCAGGATCAAAGTCACTTAGATCATATTTTTCCCCAATTCTGATATTTGTTCTGAACAACAAATAAACCTCTTGACCATGTCCATATGTTTTTTTATGCATTAAGTTGCTGCACACACGCATGGCAGAATAAATATTTGCATTAATGAGCAAGATTACAGTTGTACCTAATAAAGTGGCCACTGAGCATAGATGCAAATTTCTGTGGATGACTTGAAGAGCCAGGAGTTGAAGGAGATGTAGGAGATTCTGCAGATGCTGGAAATCATGAACAATGCACACAAAATGCCGGAGGAACTCAGCAGGTAAGACGAAATGCATTGAGATGATGAACAGTTGACATTTCAGGCCAAGACCCTTCATCAGGACTGGAAAGGAAGAAGTCAGCACCCTGAATAAAAAGGCAGGGCAAGGGGGTGGAGCTGAAGCCAGCAGGGGTTAGGTGAGTCCAGGAGAGGGGTAAAGAGGGTGGGTAGGAGAGAGGAGATGAAATGGAATGATAAGAGAATCTGGGAGGACGGGATGGGATAAGGTGGCATATGAAAGAAGGAAAACAAAAATGGTGGGGAAACAAAGGGGTATACTTACCAGATAATAGAGCAATTGCGAAAATACATTCAAGATCATGTTCTCTAACTTTCGATAACCATTCCCTTCTGTTTTCCTTCGCCCTCCTCCCCTTTGATTTCATTCATTCCAGTGGGTCCTTACCTCTTCTCTTTTCTTTCCTTGCCTCACAACCTGTCCATCATCTGCTTCCCCAGCTCACACTCCTCTTCATTCCACGATCTACATGCTTTCCTATCAAATTACTTCTTTTTTTAGCCCTTTGCCTCTTCCACCAATCACCCCATGCCTCCCCAACCAACTTGTCACATCATAAACACAAGAGATACTGCGGATGCTGGGAATCTTGAACAACACACCCTAAAATGCTGGAGAAACACAGCAAGGCAGGGAGTTCCCACTCCCCCACCCATCCACCCACCCACCTTCTCCCTCAGCTGGACTCACCTGTTACCTTCCAGCTTGTGCTCCTCCCCCTTCCCCTAACATTTTATTCTGGTTTTTGCCCTCTTCCTGATGAGAGGTCTCAGCCCGAAATGCCATCTGTTCATTTCCCTCCATATATGCTTCCTGACCTGCTGGGTTTCTCCAGGATTTAGTGCGTAGTTCTCAGGGATTTGAGCAAATGCATGAAGAGAATCACTACGTATGACATGAAATTATTCTGCTCTTTTATTGTCAGAACTCATTTGTGCTTGCAGCAAAACTTGGACTGGTGCCATTTGCAAAACAAATCCTTTTGTGTCATCTTCCATCCAGTTTAGCCTTCATAGTCACAATAGGTAAATCTACACTTAACCACAAATAGTTAATAAATAGAGAAAAGAGACAATAGAAAACAATTTCTATTTGACCGGCATTTTCCGCAATCCTTGATCTGACAAGTTCTCAAAAACCTTGGAAGTCTTTTGCACTTTTGCCAGAGAGTCATCTGTTGAAAGAATTTATCACTCAATTGCTATTGTTTTAAAACAAAAGATTACACTGACTGGCTTTAAACCACAAGAAAACAAAACAAAAGAATACCTAATGTAGGATGTCTTTTAACAATGCACTTGCCATGATACCACTAATTTTGACTTCAGGGAGGAATTTTCAAATGGAGGGTGCACCTGGTGTTCATTTAGTTTTTATTTGGCTAAGTTCCAGTGACAGTGGGGTGGGCTACACTGAAGCTCTCAAGAAGGAACAGGGTGCCTTTGCGCAGTGAAACAAACAAGAATGACATTGTTATTTAACTGTCAGTAATCTAACCATACCCTAGCAATCCTCCAGATTCTCACTTGGCCAGTTGCATTCCAGTTAACCTCTAGACAAAATGTAACTCTTAGCAGTCCTCACACAAAGGTGATAAATAATAGGAAATATTAGATCTATAAATTGAGTCTGTCAGTGTTTTAAAAAGAAATAAATGATAAATGCTTTTTATAAGGATCAGTAGGAAAATAAGTTCAGCAAAGGATATAAGGAGACTACAAGATGATATACATTGGGGTTGGCAAACCTTTTTGGGAGGGATTGGTGATAACCTTAGTAAAAATTTTCTTGCATGCTGTGGAAATTTTGATCAGAGATGATCATTGATTACTACATTAGAAATAATTATGGACTTTTTAAAGGAAAATGATGTTCTGTTGTTTATTTACAAGTAGTCATTGCTTTTCTATTAATGAAAGTGTAACAGAGACAGATTGAAATAAACAAATTCAAAAATTAAGAATTGAAGGGCACTACTGTATGTCATGTGCCAACAAAATTTTAGCATGTGTCATCTTGGTCATGCATGCCATTGGTTCACCACCCCTGATTTATATAGAAAGACTACATGTCATCTGTTGATTGGAGTCTAATATGGAAAACCGCAAATTTATCAGCTTTGATGGAAAATATGTGAGATTGCAGAACTTCAAGATACAAAGAGATCCAGGTCCCTCTGATTGCAAGGTGATGGTCAAGTGATACACCAAATAATTAAGAAAACTGACAGAATGTTATTGTTTATTGCTAATAGAATTGAGAACAAAAGTAGAGAGATTATGGCTGCATTCAGTACAGTTTTGTTCTCCCTATTTAAGCAGGGGAAATGCACTGGAAGAAGATCAGGGCAAGTTTACTGACTACCGTATATCTAGAATGGATAGAATGTTTTATGAGGAAAGCTTGGCCATCTTGCATCCAGTGGAGTTCAGAAAGCTGGGAAGGAATTGACTGAAACATAAAAAACAAATCCTGAGGGTTCTCACCAGAATAGACATGAAGAGCAAATTTCCAGCTCAGGTGAATTTAGAAATAGTGGGGTCACTGTTTAACACTAAGGGGCCCTCCAAACAGATGAAATTAATGTTGTTTTCCCATAGATTGCCAATCACTTTTCCTGACTTGCATGCTCACATTAAAATAATATTACAGTAATATTGTGCCAGCCTTTCACAACAATCTAGCAATTATTCCATGAAAAGAGGGTGACATAATTCATTGGCCAGTGCTGTTTTAGTCTCATCCATGAGCCAGAAAATGAGGGATGGTTTGGTGGGTGCATATCATGGTTTTGAACAAGCCTTCACTCTTTAACAGATTGCTCTTATCAGTTCTGCTGTTTACAGGCCAGTATATGATGGATTCAGTGCTATCATCTTCTGCCCAAGGGCAACAAACTCTGTCACCTGAAAATATACAACAGTTTTGATAACCTGTGAATTTGTTATAACATACCAGCAACAGGATAGCAGCGAGCTTTGCATCTTTGCAGCTGTTCACAACAGCAACGGAATTCAAGAGACTGGATGGGGATGTTATCCTTTTTTTAAAAAAAAGTTCACCAGGTGATTGATGTCATGATCCTTGTTGTTCAAGGTGCAAAATAAGTTCAACATTGAAGTATGCTCTTTAACAGAAATCCACTTCTGTTGCCAAGGACAGTGGCCTTTTATCCTCGGGACCAAAATCCTGGCAAGCAGCTTCATTTCAGCATTTTTCTCAGAGATCTGACAGGGCATTAACTTTCCTCCTCAACTACACTGCATGCTCAGTCCTGTTCATTAAAGGTGAATGGCTCTGAAGCACACTATCCTCTGTTGTAGAATGAAGTGGAAGATACTGTTACCAATTCTAAACCTTCGTGACAGCCAAATAACATTTTTAAAAAGAGAGAGAAAGGGCCTTTGAAGCAATATTTAGTTTCAAGCATTGAATTCAGTTAATAAAATAAAATACATGTTATTCAGGGATAGGGTGACATTTCCATTTTAATGGTGGTATGGTTGCTGAATAAAGGAACCCCAGGGGACACTTAACCAGGCCATGGGATTTCCTGCTGGGCCCCGTTTTCATTCTGAAGGTCTCCACAATAAAAGAGATTAAATCACCTGTTTGGTAAACAATGAGGAGTTGAATGTCTCAGAATCAGAATTAGGACAGGCTGGAGACAGCCAAAAGACTCAAACTGTTTCATATCGGTACAACCTGACTGGTTTAACTGAATTATTACATAGCTACAGATAAACTCGCCTCTTCTCAGTCCATGACTCCTGCTGTATATTTTAATATTATTGCAATAAATTCATTAATTATGCAGAACTGCACCCTGCCACCATCTACAAACTCTCTAATTTTCATATTTTAAGAACACAAATGTATGAACATTTTAAAGAAGGACAAAGCTAAGTAAAATTGTGTTTGGAAATGTTGCCAAATAATGTATGATAATATTAATTATTAGTTAGAACGGCTGAGTGATAGGCTTTAAAGAAAAATTGTAACTACACAAGTCCACCACCAACCCAGGAAGAGCTAGAGCTGTAAGATTAAACCAACTCATGGGTAAAATAATATCCAGGGATAAAAGAAAAATGTAAATCTTCAATTGGGACCCTTAGGCAAATTGAAGATATGCTGCCTGTACATCAAAAGTATGTCTAAAAGACTTATAATTAGGATTAAATATTAGTGGTATTGGGTCAAAGGTTTGCCAGTTCTAGGGAAACAATGAAAACATAGGACCTTCAAACACATCTCTCACCACCATCTGTCCAGCTTCACTGGAAAGCATCAAAGAAACTAAAATAAGGATGTATTTTATTGACGTACCCTGCAAGATATTTCAAAAGAAGAGGATATACAAGCAAGAAGTTAACTTGAATTGAAAGGAAAAACATATAATTTAATCAGAATTACTGGATTCAGTTGCATTAAATTACATTAGACAGTCATGGCATTTATCATTCTTGAACAATTGCACTTGATCATTAATGAGTCCTCCACAGAAATCTTACAACATAAACAAATGGACTGATGTTAATTCAGAGGGGGAATCTTTTGTCTGCAAAAAAATCAACAGATTCAGATGAAGGTCATTGACCCCTCTATAAAGTATTTAGTTGGTTGTAAAGCTCTTTGGGACACCCTAGGGTTAGGAAAGTTGTTGCATATAAATGCAAGCCTATTTAAGAGCCATAGATTGATGGAATCTATAGGTACAAATGTACTCAGACATAGATTTTGAAGATCTCTGAAGATTAATGATTTTCATTACTACCACTGCCAACATGGATTCATTTTCCTAAACCCTAATTTTGAAATTCATTCCTCAAAACTCTGTTTTACTCTACCTTTCCCTCTTACGTTTGATGCAACTTTAAAAAAACACTTCTTAAACCATCAGTTCTGGTATCTCTGAGGCAAGTTCTTTCTCCTGTAAAGTGCCTGGGGAAGTGTTTGCTGTGTTAAAGGGACTCTACAAAATGCTGACACACAGTGAAGTGTCTTTATGTGCATTTTGTAGAGGTGGCTCCAAGCTACCAAGCTGTAAAAAGCCCAGTCGTCAACCTTCCATATCTCACGCAGCCATCTACACCAGGTTCTGTTTGCAAATCACAGTTTCAAAAAGGAGTGGAAAATCTTCCAATACGTTTATGGCTGAGAGTGTTCTACCTCAATTTGACTTCCTTGATCAAGTTGTATTTTCTAGTTTCTCACACAATGTATTATTAAACTTTATAAAACAAAGTTCAAAATAAATTTATTATCAAAGTACATATATGACATCATATATAACCTTGAGATATGCCTTCTTGTGGGAAAACTCAGTAAATCCAAGAAACACAATAGTATCAATGAAAGGCCGTACCCAACAGGAGGACAAACAACCGATGTGCAAAAGACATCAAACCATGTAAAAAAAAGTAATAATAACAACAAATAATTAAGCAACATACATTGAGAACATGAGGTGTGGGAACAGTTCATTGATGGAGCGAGTAAATTTGAGTGAAGTTTACCCCCAATGGTTCAAGAGCCTGATGGCTGAGGGGTAATATGAGTTCTTGAACCTGATGGTGTGAGACCTGAGTCTCCTGGACCTTCTTCCTGATGGCAGCAGCGACATGGCCTAGGTGGGTGGGGGTTCTTGACGATGGATGCTGCTTTCCCTTGACAGCGCTCCATGTAGATGTATTCAATGGTGGGGAGGGCTATACCCATGATGGACTGGGCAGTATCCACTATTTTTCATAGGGATTTTCCATTCAAGGGCCTGGTTGTTTCCGTATCGTTCCATGATGCAACCAGTCAATATACTATCCATCACACGTCTATAGAAGTTTAGGATGCCATGTCAAATCTTGGCAAACTTCTAAAGAAGCAGTGGTACTGCTGTGCTTTCTTTGTAATTGCATTTATGTGATAAGCCCCGGACAGATCCTCTAAAATGATAACCATGAGAAATTTAGTGTCCTGAATTTAAGTTCAGAAGTGAACATAGATGTTAAACACTTTTCAGATTTAATACCAGAAGATGCATGGCTAAAGTGAAGCACTATGTTTAACTGTGTCATTTCACAGTGTAATTAGGATATATACAGGATATATACCATAAGAGCATTAGACTACAGTATAAGATATAGGAGCAGAATTAGGCCTTTTGTCCCATCGAGTCTGCTCTGCCACTTCATCATGGCTGATCCAATTTTCCTTTCAGGCCCAGCCTCCTGCCTTCTCCACATATCCTTTCATGCCCTGATCGATCACTCATCAGCACCTTCTGAAGGGCAGCTAGGGATGGACAATAAATACAGGCTTAGCTGGCGATGCCCACATCCCGTAAATGAGTAAGTAAGAAAGGGAATAAAATCAAGAATCTCTCAACCCCTGCCTTAAATATCAATAAAGCCGTGGCCTCCACAGCTGCTTGTGGCAAAGAATTCCAAGATTCACCACACTCTGGCTAAAGAAATTCCTCCTCATCTCCATTCTAAAAGGATACCACTCTATTCTGAGGCTGTGTCCTATGGTCTTAGACTCCCCTACCATAGGAAGCATCCTCTCCACATCCACTCTATCACCATTCAATAGGTTTCAATTAGGTCACCACTCATTCTTCAGAATTTGAGTGAATTCAGGCCCAGAGCCATCAAAAGCTCTTCATCAGACAAGCCATTCAATCCTGGAATCATTCACATGAACCTCCTTTGAACCCTCTCCAGTTTCAGCACATCCTTTCTGAGATAAGTGACCAAAAACTGCTCACAACATCCATATGTGGTCTCACCAGTGTTTTATAAAGTCTCAACATTATATCCTTGCTTTTGTGTTCTAGTCATCTTGAAATGAATGCTAATGTTGCATTTGCCTTCCTCACTACAGACTCAACCTGCAAATTAACTTTTAGGGAATCCTACACAAGGACTTCCAGGTCCCTTTGCACCTCACTTTTTTTTTTGCATTTTCTCTCCATTTAGAAAATAGTCAACCCTTTCATTTCTTCTACCAAACTTGCATGACCATACACTTCCTGATAGTGTATTCCATCTGCCATTCCTTTGCCCTTTCTCCTAATCTGTCTAAGTCCTTCTGTAGCCTCTCTACTTCATCAAAACTACCTGCCCCCCCCACCTAGCTTCATATTATCTGCAAACTTTGCAGCAAAGCCATCAACTCTATCATCCAGATCATTGACGTATAACGTAAAAAGAATCAGCTCCAACACTGAACCCTTGTGTGCACCATGTGTATTTGAAGTATGTGCTGATCAGTCCAGAAGAAGGGTCTCATACTGAAACATTGATAGTCAATTTCCCTTCATTAATGCTGCCTAACTTGCTGAGCTCTTCCAGTGCTTTGTGTGTTCTTCCAGATTCTAGCATCTGCCGTCTCTTGTGTTTCCATGCAAGCATGTAGTAAAGTTCCAAATAGAATAAAAACAAAGGAGCCTCACAGTCTTATATTGAGATTCCTTCTTCAAACCAGGTCAAGTGTACAAAGGTTCAAAGTTTCATTTTATTATGGAAGTATGTACGCAGAATACAACCCTGAGGTTTGTCTTCTCTAGATAGCCATTAAATACAGAAAAAAACATGAAAGTCATTGAATGAAAATACATCACCCCCCCCCCACATGAAATGAAAAAGAAACAGAGCTCGCAAACCTCAAACCCCAACCCCTCCCTTGCACAAAGACTAATAAATTATCCACCTGAACTTGGCAGCTAAAACATCAAACGGCTAACCCTAAGCCCCCCCACACAAAATACAGCGACAGTAACTTCAAACCCCCATCTCTGTCACACGCAAGAATCTAACAGATTGCGCACACAGAAAAAAAAACAAAAGCATCAAACCTCAAATCTCAGATCTCCAGCCCTTCCCTCACCCAAAATAAGTAATCAATCATCCACCTGCCAACAAGAATGAAAACACAGAAAAACTGAAGGACCTACATTTACTACAGTCCACACCAATAACCACATATATCTCGGAATTTCAAAAACATCCTCTGTCAGCATCGAGGATAGCGACAGCTTGAACCCAGCCCTTCCGTGGAGAGCGTCAGCCAACACATGGCCTCTCAACCTTCGGCCAAACCCGCGAAAAGCGACCACTGACCCGTGGCAGCTTCTTGTCCTCTGGCCCAAGGCGGCGTTCAGAATGCCAGCACAGTGTGGCCTCCTGAACTCCAGCCCAACGCAGCCTCTCAACTTCTGGCCCATCCATGAAGAGCGAACTGATGTGGCCACTTGCCCTCCAGCTCAATATGGCCTCCCAACCTGACGTAGCCTCTCAACCTCTGGCCTGAACTATGAAGTGCGACTGCCGACTTGACAAGGCCACTTGACCACCAGCCTGACACGTCAAAAACAACCACCAACCCAATTCCTTCTATTGCAATCGTGTTTCAGGAGCTGCTGGAGCCTGTGACTACAGTTTATAGTTCAATTGAGTGACCTAGCACTCTGCTGTCCCCAACAAAATTCCAGGACAGGTCTGTAAGCACGAGATTCTAGAAGGTATCATCCAAGGAATTATTGTTCATTGGTGCCATCTTGAACGGAAGTGTGCAAATTAACCAATTATATTACAATAACCCGAATCCTTAAAGAAAAATGAGAATAGGGATTGAGCAGAAGACTATGAACATGCTCACTCTTTCCTCCTTGAGGAGGCCATAGAGTCAATGAGGAGGCAAGAGACAATGGACTCCAGCCATTTTTGTCTGACAATTCAGATAGGTAGCACTCAAAAGAGTGAGGTCTCAGCATACTTAACTGTAGCATATGGAATGGATAGAGCTGTGTCAATTATCTCATGACAGAATGAACAGTAAGACTGTAACACTCATTGATATTAACATTGCAACAACACTCACAAAATGCTGGAAGAACTCAGTAGGCCAGGCAGCATCTATGGAGGGGCCTTGGCCCAAAACATCAACTGTACTCTTTTCCATAGATGCTGCCAGGCCTGCTGAGCTCCTTCAACATTTTGTGTGTGTTGCTCGGATTTCCAGCATCTGCAA
The DNA here is from genome assembly GCF_030144855.1 of Hypanus sabinus. NCBI lineage: Eukaryota > Metazoa > Chordata > Chondrichthyes > Myliobatiformes > Dasyatidae > Hypanus > Hypanus sabinus. Next base: position 36,904,591 of record NC_082716.1, on the reverse strand, counting down.
ATTTTCTTTTGCTTAATATTAACATGGTATTCAGCAGAAAATGAAATATGATCAACACTTATTTTTTTAATGAAATGCTGGCAGTTCTTCTTAGAACATTCTCCACAACCGCATCAGGGAGATTAGGGCTCCTGCACAAAACACTTTAGTAAATATTAGGCAATTTAAAATTCTGAAGTAACTGCAGATAACTGACAACACACACAAAATGCTGGTGGAACACAGCAGGCCAGGCAGCATCTATAGGGAGAAGTACTGTCGACGTTTTGGGCCGAGACCCTTCATCTCAGAGACCGGAGGGGATGGGCACACTATTTTATCCCCCCCTTGTTCAATCTCTTCACACCTATGTTCCTGACACTTCTCACACTTAGAATTTTTTCAATGATTTTAAGTTCCCTGGCCCCCACCGCCTTATTTTCACCATGGACGTCCAGTCCCTATATGCCTCCATCCCCCACCAGGAAGGTCTCAAAGCTCTCCGCTTCTTTTTGGATTCCAGACCTAACCAATTCCCCTCTACCACCACTCTTCTCCATCTAGCGGAATTAGTTCTTACTCTCAATAATTTCTCCTTTGGCTCCTCCCACTTCCCCCAAACCAAAAGTGTAGCCATGGGTACCCACGTGGGTCCCAGTTATGCCTGCCTGCTTGTTGGCTTGGTGGAACAGTCCATGTTCCAAGCCTATACGGGTATCCGTCCCCCTCTTTTCCTTCGCTACATCGACGACTGCATTGGCGCTGCCTCCTGCACGCATGCTGAGCTTGTTGACTTCATTACCTTTGCCTCTAACTTTCACCCTGCCCTCAAATTTACCTGGTCCATTTCTGACACCTCCCTCCCCTTTCTTGATCTTTCTGTCTCCATCTCTGGAGATGGCTTATCTACTGAGATCTACTATAAGCCTACAGACTCTCACAGCTACCTGGACTATACCTGGACCCTGTGTCTTGCAAAAATGCTATTCTCTTCTCACAATTCCTCCGTCTCCGCCGCATCTGCACTCAGGATGAGGCATTTCATTCCAGGACGAAGGAGATGTCTTACATTTTTAAACAAAGGGGCTTCCCTTCTTCCACCATCAACTCTGCTCTCAAACGCATATCTCCCATTTCCTGCACATCTGCCCTCACCCCATCCGCCCACCACCCCACTTGGGACAGGGTTCCCCTTGTCCTCACCTACCACCCCACCAGCCTCCGGGTCCAACGTATAATTCTTCGTAACTTCCACCACCTCCAACGGGATCCCACTTCCAAGCACATCTTTCCCTCCCTCCCTCTTACTGCTTTCTGCAGGATCACTCCCTACGCGACTCCCTTGTCCATTCGTCCCATCCCTTCCCACCGATCTCCCTCCTGGCACTTATCCTTGCAAGCGGAACAAGTGCTACACCTGCCCTTACACTTCCTCCCTCACCACCATTCAGGACCCCAGACAGTCCTTCCAGGTGAAGCGACACTTCCCCTGTGAGGTGGCTGGTGTGGTATACTGCATCCGGTGCTCCCATTGTGGCCTTTTATATATTGGTGGGACCCGACGCAGACTGGGAGACCATTTCGCTGAACACCTACACTCTGTTTGCCAGAGAAAGCAGGATCTCCCAGTGGCCACACATTTTAATTCTGTGTCCCATTCCCATTCTGATTTGACTATCCATGGACTCCCCTACTGTCAAGATGAAGCCACACTCAGGTTGAAGGAACAACACCTTATATACTGGCTGGGTAGCCTCCAACCTGATGACATGAACATTGACTTCCTCCCTCCTTTTTTTTCTCTCTCTTTCTGCCCATCACTCTGCCTGTTCTCCATCTCCCTCTGGTGCTCCCCTCCCTCTTTCTTTCTCCCTAGGCCTCCCGTTCCATGATCTTTTCCCTTATCCAGCTCTGTATCCTTTTTGCCTATCACCTTTCCAGCTCTCAGCTTCACCCCACCCCCTCCGGTCTTCTCCTATCATTTCTCATTTTCCCCTCCCCCTCGTACTTTCAAATCTCTTACTATCTTTCCTTTCAGTTAGTCCTGACGAAGGGTCTCGGCCCGAAACGTCGACAGTGCTTCTCCTTATAGATGCTGCCTGGCCTGCTGTGTTCCACCAGCATTCTGTGTGTGTTGCTTGAATTTCCAGCATCTGCAGACTTCCTCGTGTTTGCAGATAACTGAATTAATTTAAGTACTTTGATTTTGTATTTTTTTTATTAATAACTTGATTGAAAGCTCTGAAAGATTTTAACTCACCTGAAGTGTTGAAGTAAGACAGAGGACGTGGTGTGGTCACTGAGCAGTGCTTCGTTGGTGGATATAACACACCTTTACCAAAGAAGTTGACAGTAGAAAGTCCACAAAAGTCAAATGCAGTTTTGTAGGTGGATAAAATACGAGCATGAGCTGCTTGCAGAGTCAGGAATTTCTGCTTCAGCACATATAATGATCACTTCAAATGTTCTGAATTTGAAGTCCTAATTCATGTCTCTAATTTGCACCCTTCCCAATCCCACAGAGATTCCTGCAAGATGAAGTACATAAGATCTCCCTCTTGGAAAGTTACTTTCTCAGGCTTTTTGTGGGCAATACACCTGCTTAGCAATTCACACTTTAGAACATATGGTTGGGTTTCACCTAGTGACCCGTGTATCACCAAATGAGAAACTGATGCGCTCATTAGGTGATGTGTGGGTCACTGGGTGAAACACACATATTTTGGTGATGGCAGTTGAGTGCTGACGAGGATGACTGTAGGATACTGTAAGCACAGCACTGCAGAAAATGGATGTTGTACCTTTTGGGATATCTTTGCACAAAATAAAGGGTAGATGCTGAGTCATTCTTTCCCCAGGCTGCAGAGTCCAAAACATACAAACTGTGGTAAAATATTGAAGGCAATCACTCAGTTTGCCACTGGAACTCAGTGTTCTGGTTCATGTATGGGCAAGGTTGGAGCTCAATCATCTTAATAACTGCAGTGAAAAGAAATGTTTGATTTTTGCTACAATTGTTTTCTGTTTAAGAGCCGGAGTATGAAAGTTGTGGAAACTTGGGTGATCTTAGAGATAGTGGGCCTCCAGACAACATGCTAAAATCAAAATACTGCAATTAATTGAAATCTACAATTAAAGAGAAAAAGTTAAATACCTTCAGGCTGGGAGTTACTGAAGCTCCAGACAAGGTGTTTTCTTTCATTTGTACCCGTTTCAGAGCCATTTGGAAAAAGATGGTTGGTATTGTTAAGGCACACAAGTGCCAGAGCTGACTGAAATAATGCATCAATTATTATAATAGACATTCTCTGAAATAGTGTAAAAATAGGTTAAAAAGTACAGTTATGCGCAAATTCAACCAACCGCGGATCGCGAAATCCTGGAAGTGCTCTTCCAGCATTTGTTGTTCGAGCATGTACAGACGATTTTTCTTGTCATTATTCCCTAAACAATGCAGTATAACAACCATTTTACATAGCATTTCCATTGTATTAGGTATTATAAGTAATCTAGAGATGATTTAAAGTATAAGGGAGGATGTGCGTGGATTATCGTGCATCGGGATCGAAAAAAATCGGAAGTTCTCTTAGTAAGTAAGTCGGAGCAGGTACGTCTGGTATTATTTAGCATCAGTTAGTCAAACGTTTGTCTTAGTATATATTTTACCTTTCTATGCATATAAAACACTTCAGAACGTATGTTTCAGCACTGGGCTTGGGGACGGAAGTTCTCGGGACTCGGGACAGACTGCTGAGTGCGCTCTCCACCGTGCCGGCTTGATGTGGAGGATCAAAAACCCAAAACCCAATAATTAAACCACTGCGTTGCTTAGTAATAATTGTAGCTTTCATCGGGGCAGAGACTTTCTCACCTATCCTTTAAAATTGTTCTGCTCGTTGACCGACTGTAGCCTAACGCTTTTCCAATGACCAAAGGCATTTCACCTCTTTCCGATCACTTTATTATTTCCACTTTATTTTGAATCGTGATCGTGATTATTTTTGTGAACAGAAACACCGCGCATTCAGAGCTCTGGCGCCGGGTCCTAATGTCCACTGCACTGAGACAGGTTAAATAAGGTCTGGGGTTCCGTTGGGTCCTAAGATCCACCGGATTGAGACAGGTTGCAGAAGGGACTTGAGCATCCGTGAATTTTGTTATCCGCGAGGGGTCCCCCACGGTTAAGGAGGGCTGACTGTTTTTGCAATGTAAAAACTTGTCAAATCTGTTCTTTACTTTATGATAATGGTCACACAAGATTTACTGCTGATAACAAAATCAAGTCAAGTCAAGTCACGTTTTATTGTCATTTCGACCATAACTGCTGGTACAGTACACAGTAAAAATGAGACTGTGGCGACCCACTTTCTGCACAGGCGAACCGGTTCACAAATAGCCAGCGTGTGGGGAGAGACTTTGGTAATGCACCTCTGACGTCATTTCCACCCGGAGAGGGCGGACGCTAGGGATTAAGTGCCAGCCCCATGAAGTTTGAATAAATTAGTCTCGAAACAGCTTACTGACTGCGTGTCGTCTCCAGCTCTGGATGTAGTACATCGCTACAAGACAACGTTTTTCAGGACCATGGTGCTACGTGGAACAGTACAAAAACTACACTGAACTATGTGAAAACAACAAAGAAAAAAAGAAACTACACTAGACTACAGACCTACTCAGGACTGCATAAAGTGCACAAAACAGTGCAGGCATTACAATAAATAACAGACAAGACAATAAGCACAGTAGAGGGCAATAAGTTGGTGTCAGTCCAGTCTCTAAATGTGGAACTTCTTTCCCCAATTCTTTAGCCTCTCTACCAAGTCTGAGTAACAGTTTACAAAGGGTTAAAACATGTTTGTTGTGGTCTATGCATATCATTTGATTACTTTTTCCTCTCATTGCTGAGCAAGATCAAGGAAGTCTTAAGAGAGACTTTGTTCTTCAGGAATGGTCACTTGCAGGTCAACCCGATGTGTCGATGAGCAAGAGATTGCAGTCTGCTGCACAGCATTGTCCAGTCATGCAAAGCAAGAAATGTCATCTGTGTAGCATACATTCAGACCCCACAGGTACATAAAATACTTACTTGCTTGATGCTCGTGATTTTACTAATGATTTTAAGAGTAAAAATAGATTTTAAACAAAATTGACAATGACGCTGCTGCAGCTGGATTACATGTTTCCATTACAACATCAGAAAATGAAAGAAAAATATTTGTTTCATGTCTAACCCTTAATCAGAACCTATTTGATATCTCTGATGTACCTCTCTATCAATTTCATATTCTTCATCTTAAAATCTTCTTACTTTCAGAAAAAAAAAATTCTGGCTGATAGTTTTAGATGTGTGTCTTAATTCATAAAATGTCACCTGCAGATTACACCAAGCAGTCATGTTTTGTCTTTGTGGAAGGTGTACATATAAAAGCTGCTTTGGGACAATCTACTAAATTAGTATTTTAATATATTCAATGGATTAAAACTGGAAAGTTAAAAATGTTACATATATATTCCACTTTTAGTTGGAAAGGAAAACAAGACAGGTAAGAGGATTGCAATGGTCAGACTACATTCTCCCCAGAATGTCAGAAGATCTCACTTCAGGATGCTGAGAAATGTGGTTCAACAAAGATGATTTTGTTGGCCTAATATTAACAATGCATGTTATTTCTGTCTCTGAAGTGTTACCAGGCTTTTTCTGTCTGTTTTTATTGCACCTACTTCCAACTGTATTACTAGTGCTCTATTATAGCAGCAACAATGTCGAGCAGGTGTTGCAAAATGATTTATGTCACCGTTGCTTGGCCTGCATCCTTTGTACACAGGCCTATCACTCACATGGCAGGGCACTACTCACCGATGCCATGTGCAAGCTTCGAAGTATTGTGATCAGTTTGCCATCATTTTAACACTCCAAATTAATCATGTAGCTCAAAACAAACACGTAATCCACAGAGTATGTACATTATGTACAGTACAAAATGAATAGAAACTGAACTAGCAAGAGAAAGATCTGTTGTGGTAACCAGAGATATTGCAGATTCATCTACAGGAGAGATCAATAGGTTTAGAATAAGATGAAGGATTATCTGCTGGACTGAAGCAAATGGAAACCAGCATCTAGAGTAGTTTAGTGTCGGTGATAGGAAGAGCTCAAGAAGAAGTGCAGAACTTGGAAGATCATAAAAGTGGAACGGACATGGGCTTTATCATCAGCAACTTCCAAGTCACCCACATTGTAATGCAATTTTGCCAGCACCATCTTTTTCGAGAGAAGACATTTTATTTCATCACTGCTAAACCTTGCACCATACCACAAGAGTGTAATGTTCAAGATCTTCTCACAATCACTCTATAAATTATTGGCCTCTTGGAAAAATTGTAACCAGAAGAGTTGAAGATCCATTTTTCATTTAGCATTCTACACTGTGATCAGGACTGAATTTTGAGCAGTACTTTATTTGATAATAAGCTGACCCAATAGGAAATGATGGATCAGATTTAACTTTTGGCTTCAGAGATGGATTATTACAAATAAGGCCAATATGTTTAATTAAAGAGGGGATAATATTACAGGTCATAGTCATAAAGTACTACAACCTATCTAATCTATGCCAATCCAGTTGTCTGCCTCAACCACCAGGCCGCGGACCAGTACCAGGTCACAAAGCATGTGCTACTGGGTCGCCAGGAAACGATATGATTTGGCAATATGAAACGATATGAGTCAGCTGCACCTTTCCTCATTCCCTGTCACACTCACTGCTGAACTTGAACGCACGTGAGGCCATTACGCACACAAAGTCATTACCCACACGAGGTCATCAGTCACCTAAACGCAGTGATACCTTGCGCCGGGGATCACTGGTTGGCCTCAGGTGGCTGGTGAGAAGTGCCATTGGTACTGGCCTGGAGCATGGACAGATGGGTGTTACCTCTAAACCCGTTTAGCACACCGAATGTTTGTGGGGTATCCGATGCTAAAATATTTGCGGATGACCTAATTTGGGCTCAGGGTTTCGTAAGTAGCAGAGCAGCTACCTCGCTGCGATCTACTGAAAGTCATCCCTTGAACCAAAGTTTTGTTGGCCGATAGGTCCTACCTACCTACAATGGGGGCGGGCACGCACCCTGTCGCACTCTGCCGTGGTCCCAGTACGGGGACCTCCGGCCCGTGCCTTGTCCTCTCACTGGTGTGTTACAATGATTTTATATGTTCATACGAGGAAAGTATGTGCTGTGTTTAATATCCAAACGTTATTTAAAATGTTATGATGCTATTGACTTATAGTATAAGTGAGATATTATTGACCTATCACTATATTCATGCGATGAAAATATGCGCTGTGTTTAATATCCAAACGTTATTTAAAATGTTATGATGCTATTGACTTATAGTATAAGTGAGATATTATTGACTTATCACTATATTCATGCGAGGAAAATATGCGCTGTGTTTAATATTAAATTCATTAGATAAACCCTTTTAGAAATGAAATTGAGTGTATTAGTCACTTATAAGTGACTTATAATTGACTTATCACCTATATTCCGGTCATGATTAACACCCCCATCCCCCCGCCATCCTGTCGGCCGGTCCGCAAGAATATTGTCAATATTAAACCGGTCCACGGTGGAAAAAATGTTGGTAACCCCTGATCTGCCTAGTCCCATCTTCCTGCACCTGGACCACACCCTCCAAATACGTCCCTTCCCCGTACATTACCTATCCAAATTTCTCTTACTTGTTGCAATTGAACCTGCATCTATCACTTCCACACTCAATCCATCCTCTGAGTGAAGAAGCTCTCCCTCAGATACCCCTTAAATATTTTATATTTCACCCAAAACCAATAAACTCTAGTTCTAGTCTCACGCAACTTGAGGGGAGAAAGCCTGCATACATTCACCCTAACTACATCCCTCATAGTTCTGTATACACCTATAAGATCTCCCCTGAACTTCAAGCTATTTGTTTTTGATTCAATTCAAGAAATTCCACTGGAAATGAAGGTCAAATAAAATTCAGTTATAGTCTCCCTGTATTTATATTTCCAACCAACGTTCAAGGTTGCTCATGATTCAAAATGAGAGTTGTCTTGTCATTGGTTGGTAATTGAGAGATATTGTCAAACAAACTTTGCAGAATCCAGATTGTTTGCAAATGAGAATTCATTTTCCGAAGTCGGTAAGTAAGAAAGTGGCATCAGTTAAAAGTAACTGTAAACATATGGAGTCCTAGAGTCACAGAGCTATACAATACAGAAGCAGGCCCTTAGCCCTAACATGTCCATGCTGACTACAGTGTCTTCCTGAGTTTGCCTGCGCTGAGCCTATTACCCTATAAAACTTTTCCCTTCCCTCAATCTGTCCAAATGTCTTTAAAATGTTGTATATGTACCTGCCTCTACAACTTCCTCTTGTAGCTCATGCCCAAAACCCATCAGCCTTTGTGAGAAAAACCTGCCCCTCAGGCTCCCTTTAAATCTTTACCCTCTCACCTGTGGTGAACTACATATACCTGTCTGGACACGCCCCCTTCTGACTGCTCCTGTGGCTTCTCCCACAGACCCCTGTATAAAGGCGATCAAGGCCTGAGCCCGGCCTCTCAGTCTCCAGGATGTAGTATGGTGGTTACTCACTGCTTGTTCCTTCTTCCAGTCAATAAAAGCCGATATCTCGCCTTTACATCTCAGAGTGAGTTATTGATGGTGCATCATCACCTTAAACCCATGCCCTCTCGCTTTGGACTCCCTTACCCTAGGAAAAAGATTATATCCATTCACCTCATCTACGCCTCTCATGATTTTATAAACCCTTAAGCTTCCTTTGCTCTATAGAAAGCAGTCCTAGCCTATCCAGACTTATCTTATAATTAAATTCTTGGCATAATCCTTATGAACTTTTCTACTCTAGCTTAGCTTTTCCTATAGTTTAGCAACCAGAACTGCACACAATATTCCAAGTGTGATCACACTAATGTCTTGTACAGTTGTAACATGTCAACCCATCTCTTGTACTTAATTCCTGTCTGATGCTTTCTTCACCACTTTGTCTACCCCTGTTGACACTTTCTGGGAACTGTGTACTTGTACCTCTAGATCTCTCTGTTCTACAATACTCCAGAGGGCCCTGCCCTTCGCTGTGTAGGTCCTACCCAGGTTTAACTTCCCAAAATGCATCTCTTCACAATTGCCCAAGAGCCTGTGTTAGTTGGGTCTTCCTTCCCTGGACTGTTAAAAGAGAGACCTACTGAAGTGAGCTTCTTCCCACTCATGGTAGGGCTGACCTTTTTTGATAAAGAAGGGAGAGGGGCTGAATTCCATCCAAATCTCTTGTGGTTATCTTCACCTGCCATCACAAGCACCAGAGGCAAAGAGTGGCACCTTCCATCTCCGGCCCAACGCTCCTATTTCAGAAAATCCATTTCATTTTCACTCCTTGAGGTAACAGTTCTCATTGATAATTATATTTTAGAAGTTCCCAACAGAAGTGTTGCGTCACTAAACTGACAGTTCACAACGTATTTTTCATTTAAGATTCATTACCCTTTTGAGTAAAGAACTTTGTCCTCACCTCAGTCCTAAATGGCTTACTCTTTATTTTAATACTCCATTTGCTAGTTTAGAGCTCCACTGTGTCCAGCATCTCTGTAGAGTGTCCTTCTATTGCAGCCCCTATAAATGGAACAGATGGGATTTTAACTGAAGTTGGCCTACTGAAAAATACTTCTCAGATTTCAAAGTTACCTCACTTGGTGAGTTTATGGTATATTCCATTTTACATCATGTACTATTCTATACATTTGAAATAATGCTTCATGAGGGTGCTCTACATTAAAGCCAATAGCATTGATCTAATGTAAGACAAAGGCAATGCAAAAGTTAATTGATTAACTTTCTGATGATGGAGTGATCAGATTTTGATGATTCCACTGTCATAACAGGTAGGATTTTGTGTATCTGTTTTAGGCACACATTCCTGCATTCCATTAACCTCACAAGTCAGGAACCCCTCTAGGCTTGAAATGGTCCCACTCACAATAGTCGGAGACAATTACATTAATTCTCATTTCATTCTAACATGTCTTCAACCTGCTTGTCTTTTGTCAAGACGGAGTCAGTACCTGGTCAAGGAGAAGAAATGGATGAAAAAGTGTTGGGGGTAGGGAAATTGGTGCCAGTGATTCATTACTGCCTGTGGATTCAGACAGGGTGACAGAGAGGCTCAGGTTAAAACACTGTCATCACTGAAACAGTAGCTTGTCAGTGTCTGACACTTCTCTCTCCATTAGTTATTCTGATGTGAAAGGTTATGTTAAAAAGATCATAAACACTCTTGCTTTTGTTGTGTGGATTTCAGCATAGGAGCAAGCTGCTTTGCAGAGTAGAAGGATCATGAGACAGGTTAGTAGGACTCTGTGCCTCAGATGTTAAGTGTAATGGCCAATTTCTTGAATGCTTCAATAAACGAGTCCTCAATGACTGAGAGCTCAGCCTCCAAAAGCACACTCACAAATGTCATCTGTATACAGCACCTTTATTACCGAGGTTGGAGTGAATTTAATCTTGGAGTGCAAGAGTCAAAGGTTAAAGAGTTTGTCCTTATTCTTGTTGGTTAGCTCCACTCAAGATGGAAGTTTGTTGAGATGAAGTGCACTGTGACATAAAGGAATGATAATATCTTGATATTATTGATAATATTGATAATATTTCTCGAACTTCCAGTAACTACACCCCCCCTTCTCCATTCCCCATTCCCATTTCACCTTATCAACTTATCTACCCATCATCTCCCTCTGGTGCACCTCCCACTTCCCTTTCCCCTATGGCTTTCTGTACTCAAATTCCCCCTTCTCCAGCCCTTTATCTCTTTCACCAGTAGACTTCCCAGTTCTTTACTACACCTTACGCCTTCTCCCAGTTACACCTATCACCTACTACCTTGTACTTCTTCCTCTCCTCTACCCCCAACCCCACCTTCTTACTCTGATTTTTCTCTCATCTCTTTTTTCCAGTCCTGATGAAGGGACTCAGCCCAAAATGTTGACTGTTTACTCTTTTCAATAGATGCAGCTTGGTCTGTTGAGTTCCTCCAGCATTTTGTCTATGTTACTTGGGTTAGTAATATTGTTGGGGTAATGCTGTAGAGCAGTGACTTCTGACAATAAAGGCTGATGGTGAGACCTCAGGAAGCATGGACAAACCTCTACATCTTGGGTGCCACCTCTCACAGGGGGCTGTCATCAACTCAATGACTGAGTTTATCATCATATTTAAATATGCACCTGACCTGAAAGGAGTGTTTAAAGAACCAGTTTATAAACTTCTTCAAGGTCACTGAAAGGACAAATGAACCAATGTCATTCTTCTTTCCCAATATTGCCAGCACTGAGATCCCAAATTGGCTCAGTTGGCTCCACATCTAGGACTCTAGGCGCAGAATTTGAACACGTAACACCAGACTCCCAAAGTAATAATTCCATTCTGAACTCTGCCACAAAAAGTCATCACAAGTAGACAATTAAAACAATTGAAGGACATTCTAAAAACCTCCTTGAAAAACTGCAACTTTTTATCATCCTATCAAGTCTATGAGCTCACATTGGTTTCATTAGTCACCGACAGAATTCATAGAACAGGAGAAGAAACTATTCATCCTCAGTCCTGAGGGACTACCTAAGAAGAAAAGAATCATGAACCATAGAGTAAAATTGTTTAGTGTAATGAACCTGTATTGGTTCTTAAAAAGTTCTAAGTTCAAAGTAAATTAATTATCAAAGTATATATACATCACCATATACAATACGGACATTCCTTTTCTTGCAGGCATGCTGCTTAAATCCAAGAAACATAAGTGAATCAATGAAATACTCCACCCAACAGGATGGACAAACAACCAATGTGCAAAAGACAACAAATTGTAAATGCAAAAGAAAAAAAAACTAAATAAATAAGCAATAAGTATCAAGAACATGAGCTGAAGAGTTTTTGAAAGTGAGTCCATTGGTTGTGGGAACAGTTCAGTGATGGGGCAAGTGAAGTTAAGTGGTTACCTCCACTGATTCAAGAGCCTGATAGTTGATGGGTAATAACTGTTCCTGGACACAGCGATTTAAATTTCCTGTACCTTCTTCCTGATGGCAGTAGTGACAAGCATGCCTGAGTTGTGGGGTTCCTTGATGATGGATGCTGCTTTCTTGTGATAGAGCTCCCTCTAAATGTGCAAAATGGTGGGAGGGCTTTACCTGTGGTTGGCTGGGCTGTAGCCTTTAGTTTCTGTAGGAAATTTAGTTCAAAGTGCATTGGTGTTTCCATAACAGGCTGTGATGTAACCTGTCAATACACTCTCCATTGCATACTTATAGAAGTTTGTCAATGTTTTAGATGTCATGCTGAATCTTTGCAAACTTCTAAGAAAGTAGAGGCACTGCTGTGCTTTCTTCATAATTACACTTGCTGGGCCCTCTGAAATGAAAAAGTAGTCCATTGACTGCATTCCCCCACATTATTCTCCATATCTATCTATAGAGTTACATTTCAAGTGTAGATTTAATTCCCTTTTGAAAACTGGAATGACTTACATACTTGGCTTTTCAAGAAATAATCATGGCTCTTTCCAGTTCTATTTCTAACAGAAATTTTGAAACATTGTTGTCATTCTATTAAATATGCTTTGCACCTCTTCTTATTATAAAAGGACACTGAGTCACTGGAAATTGTGCAGAAAGGAGATGCAAGACATTCTGAGAATACGGTTATCAATTAAGAGCAAGGTGGCAATCTTACTCTGATAAACTGACTGACATTTATGGTGACATTGTAGGTTATGAAGTATTCAGCAGATTTAATGTTATTGCTTATACAGGAGCTGCCATATATCCTACTGAAATTCACTACCTCCATGTTATGTTACTTTGATCACTTCCCTGTTTCTACTGCCTTGATGAACCATCTCACCTTTGTTTTGTGGGCTTTGAACTTCTACTTATTTATCCATTCTACAGGTTTGAATATGCTTCCTTCCACGCATCGCAGGTGCTATCCTTTACTTTGTTACTTATACTCTCCAATATGGTATTATCTACGAAATTCTGAAATTAGACTTTTTGAGAATTTCTCATTTTTGAGGTCAATTGTATCAGATGAAAAGAAGTTCCTGTGGGAGACATGCCTCATTGTCCACTAGTCTGAGCATCTTTACTCCTTAATGCTTTGCAGTCATCTTTCAATCCCATTCCAATAAAATACTAACCCTGCACATATTCATTTTTATAAACACAAGAGATCCTGCAGATTCTGGAAATCCAGAGCAACACCCACAAAATGCTGGAGGATCCATACAGGCTGGCTGACCTGATGAGTTACTTCAGTAATTTACAGGTGTTGATCTAATTTTTATGATATGTCTTTTATGTGGCATTTCTTTAAAGACCTTTTGAAAATTTATCTGTGGTTGATTTTTCCTTTCTAGTATCTTGATTACTCCTGTCAATAATACATGATAGACACAACATTTTAGATATAAACATACTGGCTTATTTTTACTGATTATCATTTGTTTCTCAAAGTTTTGCTATCTGATCTCTTAGCAAAGGTTTTACCTTCTCTACTATGTCTCCGGTGGCTTGGATTGCTCATGTCTCTGAAGCATATGGAAAGGTGGGGATTACTGCTGCCTAGTTTGAAAGTTTGGTTTTGAAACTTTCAATTTCTTCGTTAGATGAAGAGTGTTTCGGTATGCTAGAGTTGGTGCTGAATTCCATTACCAATGTCTAGTTTAATTGAGAGATAGCTCATGAGGTATTTTAAGGTGGCACTGTGGTGTGGGTGGAAATGCCACTACTCCAAAGAGCTGAACATTTACATTCGATCTCAACCTCTGGAGCTGTCTGTGTGTTAATGCTCTCTCTTTTTTATTTGGTTCCTTTTGGTTTCTTTAGATTCCTCCCTCAATACAAGGTCAGGTAGGATGGCAGGCTAATTAGACATTGTAAATTGTCCCTGGTGTGCAAAAAATGGTGGAACATTTATGAGAATATAGGGAGAATAAAAAACCATGATTTATATAGAAGTAAGTAAGTAGGTGGTAAATGGTTTGCATTCAAAGCTAATCACCCCATTATAGGAAAGATGTGGAGGCTTTGGGAAGGTTAGAGAAGAAGTTTACCAGGATCCTGCCTTGATTGGAGAGCATGTACTCTGAAGAAAGATTAGACACATGTGGGTTTTCACTCTGGAGTGGCAGAAGCTCAGGAGATCTTATAATAAATTTATAAGATTATGAAAAGCATAGATAGAGTAGACAGCCAGTACCCTTTTCCTAGGGCAGAAATATCTAATATTAGATAATGTGCACATAAGATGAGGGGAGGAATTTCAAAGGAGGTATGAAGGGCAAGTTTTTTTACACAGAAAGTGATGGGTGCTTGAGATGCGCAGCCAGGGATGGAGGCAACGTCAATAGAAGTGTTAAGCGGGTCTCAGATTGGCAAATGAAAATACAGAGATATGTAGGCAGAAGGGACATGTTTAGTAGGTATTTCACAAAGTATAAGAAATGTGAGAGAACATTTAAGATGGAAATCAGCAGAGCCAAAAGAAGGTATGAAGTTGCTCTGGCAGACAAGGTGATGAAAAATCCCAAGGGGTTCTACGTATATATTAAGCGCAAAAAGACAGCAAGGGACAATACAGGTCCTCCTAAAAAATCTGTGTGTTTATCTGTGAATGTAGCAAATATACTTCATTAGGAGTTTAAGGAGATTTAGTAGGTCACCAAAAACTCTAGAAAATTTCTATAGAACTATGGAGGAGAGCTTTCAGAGTGGTTGCATCTCTGCCTTGTATGGAGGCTCCAAAGTGCGAGATTAGGAGAGGTTGCAGAAGGCTGTAGATTCAGCCAGCTCCATCATGGGCAGAAACACTACCTTGATGAAGACACAGCAGTGAACATGGTATATATGGATTTTAGTAAGGTGTTCGATAAGATTCCTCACAGTAGGCTCATTCAGAAAGTCAGGAGGCATGGGATCCAGAGCATTTTGGCTGCATGGATTCAGGTTCGTCTTGCCCACAAAAGGCAGAGGATTGCAGTAAATGGAGCGCATTCTCCCTGTAGCCATGCCTTCTGGTGTTCTGTCTGGGTCCCCTGCTCTTTATGATTTTTATAAATGACTTGAATGAGGAAGTAGAAAGGTGGATTATTGGATTTGCAGATTAGATGAAGGTTGTTGGTTTTGTGGATAGTGTAGAAGGTTGTTGTAGGTTACAATGGGACATTGATAGGATAGAGAACTGGGCTGAAAAGTAGCAGCTGGAGTTCAATCTGGAATAGTGTGAAGTGATACACTTTGGAAGGTCAAACCTGAAGGCAAAATACAGGATTAATGGCAGGATTCTTAGCAGTGTGGAGGAACGGGGGATCTTGGGGTCCATGTCTATAGATCTCTCAAAGTTACCGTTGATAGAACATAGAATAGTACAGCACATTACAGGCCCTTCAGCCCACAATGTTGTGCTGACCTTCAAACCCTGCCTCCCATATAACCCCCCACCTTAAATTCCTCCATATACCTGTCTAGTCTCTTAAACTTCACTAGTGTATCTGCCTCCACCACTGATTCAGTCAGTGCATTCCACGCACCAACCACTCTCTGAGTGAAAAAACCTTTCTCTAATATCCCCCTTGAACTTCCCTCCCCTTACCTTAAAGCCATGTCCTCTTGTACTGATCAGTGGTGCCCTGGGGAAGAGGCACTGGCTGTCCACTCTGTCTATTCCTCTTAATATCTTGTACAGCTCCGTCACGTCTCCTCTCATCCCCCTTCTCTCCCAAGAGTAAAGCCCTAGCTCCCTTAGTCTCTGATCATAATCCATACTCTCTAAACCAGGCAGCATCCTGGTAAATCTCCTCTGTACCCTTTCCAATGCTTCCACATCCTTCCTATAGTGAGGCTCCCAGAACTGGGCACAGTACTCCAAGTGTGGCCTAACTAGAGTTTTATAGAGCTGCATCATTACGTCTCGTCTCTTAAACTCTATCCCTCTATTTATGATAGGGTGGTTAAGAAAGTGTATGTTGTGTTGGACTTCATTAATCAGGGAATAGAGTTCAAGAGCCATGATGTAATGTTACAGCTCTATAAAACTCTGGTGAAACCACACTTGGAGTATAGCGTTCAGTTCTGAACACTTCGCACAGTGGTTAATGTGATTCTATTACAGGTTGGGGCATCAGACTTCAGAGTTCAATACTGATGACATCTGTAAGGAGTCTGTATGTTCTCCCCATATTTTGCAAAGATTTTCAGTTTCTCCACACAATCCAAAGATTGGACATTGTAAATTGTCCTGTGATCAGGCCGAGGGTAAAAAGGGGTTGCTGAGTGGCATGGCATGAAGGGGTGGAAGGGCCTATTCCATGCTGTATGTAAATAAATACATAAATATTATAGGAAGATGTGGAAGCTTTAGAGAGGATGTGGAGGAGATTTACCAGGATGCTGCCTGGATTATAGAGCATGACTTGAAAGCTAAAATGAGCTAGGGGTTTCTCTTTGGAGTGAAGGAGTGACTTGATAGAGGTGAAGTTTCCAGGGCAGAAATATCTAATACAAGTGGACATAATTCAAGGTAATTGGAGGAGAGTATTAGGGGACAAAAGAAGTAGTTTTGTTTTACACAGAGCCTAATGGGTGCATAGAACATGCTGCCAGGGATGGTAGTAAGGTTAGGGACATAATGCATGTCATTAGATAGGCACAAAGATAAAAGAAAAATGGAGGGCTATGTGTGAGGGAAGGGTAAGATTGAACTTGGAGTTGGTTAATGGTCCAGTAGAACATCAAGTCCAAAGGGTATGTGCTGTGCTGTTCTATGTTCTGTGTTCTAAGCCTTCTCATCAATGAAGACATCTTCAGGCAATGGTGCCTGAAGAAGGCAGCATCCATCATTAAGTACTGTCATCATCCAGAACATGCCCTCTTCTCAGTACTATCATCAGGGAGGAGGTACTGGATCCTGAAGACTTATGCTCAATGATTTAGGAACAGCTTCTTCCCCTCATGAACAGTCCATGGAATCATGAACACTACCCAACTCTTCCTCCTTTGCACTACTTATTTATTTTATTTCTTATTGTAATCTATAGTAAGTTTTTTTATGGCTTGTATTGTACTGCCACAAACAACAAATTTTATGACACATGTCATTGGCAGTGAACTTGACTCTGATTCTAATTCTAAATACTCATTTAATTTTTTTTTGGCACAACATCATGAGCTGAACAGCCAGTTCCTGTACTGTACCGTTCTAAGCTCTATGGACTAGGTGGTCCTATTTCCATGCTGTTCCTTTCTGTGATTCTCTGATCCTACACGGACACATCATTGACATTTATTAACGGTGGGAGAGGGTGATGGGAGTTGTGCAGCAAGGACTAGTTGGTAGGAGTCCTTTGTTCTCTAGATATTTATTACACGTTTTATTCTCTCTATTTCCTTACCGTACAAGCCAACGATGACTTGGTGTTTTGGCTCTGAGCATGTGCCAACGTAAGTATCATCTGTATTCTGTTGCTGAATGACTGAAATTGGATTGTTCTTGATTCTGATCACCCAGTAGTTTAACTTCAAGCTGACGGGAAGTTGCTTGCCGCAACAATGAATAAGAAAAGGCTTAGAGTGAAGACACAGCCTTGCTTAATTCCAAGGGGGAATCTGTAGTAAACCTGCTGATTAGAATCATAGCTTGCACATCAAAATGTAGAAAAAGAAACATGCAACTGAAGTCGCTTTTTGAAAATGGAAGCTGAGCAAACATCAGAAGATTCCTAGCCGATTGGTTTGGATTTCCTTTTGTTTCTCCTTCTACTATAAAGGCTTTCGCAATTCTGATCTTTCCACATTTGATCACGTTGAGTAAACACAAGCAGGAATCCCTTGGAGGGTTACAAGAAAAGGTTTTTTTTAATGTTTTGTTTGTACGGTCTGGCAAATAACTGACTCTCTTTCCTGTTCGCATTGCTGTCTGTTAACATCTATCCAGACATTTTTATCAGAATTATTTTGGCTTTAATTGTATAATTGCTGGTATGTTCACTTTCATCAAGTGCTTTTGTGAGATTCTATCAACAGTGGTTGAGCAGACACTTAAGAATATGTTTCACAGCACTTAACACATAGAAAATATTATCAAATTGTGTGGCCTGCTTTAACAAGTAGCTTGGGAGTCATTGTGCCTTTACAACATTTACAACAACCTGTTTTTGCTCTGATCTGTAACTAATTTGGGTTAAATTTGAGGAAATTAGGG
Source organism: Hypanus sabinus (assembly GCF_030144855.1). Lineage (NCBI taxonomy): Eukaryota > Metazoa > Chordata > Chondrichthyes > Myliobatiformes > Dasyatidae > Hypanus > Hypanus sabinus. The sequence continues at coordinate 36,886,298 of NC_082716.1, read as the reverse complement.
ATTCAGGGCACAGTTTCTTTTTGTGGTGGGGTTATGAGGCCTGCTAATGGGAATCTGGAACAATGACTCCTGCAATTTTGGCACAACATGATCCTGCCATATTTCCATTTGACTCTCATCATTAAGTGAACTTCATTCAGATTCAGATTAGTTCTGGTTTATTGAGAATGATCTAAAAGTGAAGGTCTGGGTTACTTGATCTTGACAGCTTTCCTGCTACTTTTATTCTACAATGTAGCTCTGAATATGTGCTAAATTCTTTATGTTTTGGTAAACGGCATCATAGAGTATTGTGAATGGAACTTGGAGATGACACAAAAGTTGGAAGGAAATCAAATAAAGAACACCTAGGGAGGTCACAAAGATTTATAGATAGCCTAGATGAGTAGGAATAAATCTATAATGTGAAGAATAATATGTGAGAAATGTGAAATAGTCCATCCTAGCAGAAAAAAAACAAAAAAGCAAATAAGTACAGTATATAATCTAAATGATAAGAGATGATAGAGCTGAGATGCAGGGATATATGGGTGTCTTCAAGCAAAATTTGCAAATGACTGACCTGCAGATACAAGTAGTTAGGAAAACTGACCAAATGTTAATGTTCATTGTTAGGTGAATTGAATACAAATGTAGGATGTTTATGCTCCACTTGTACATGATATTGGAAAGATCTCATTTTGTGTGTCATGCATCATATCAGTCTTGCTTAATGATGTTAACATGTTGGAAATAGGTTTACTAGACAAATAGCTGGAAAAGTTTGGTTTTATTCTGAGCAGAAATTAAATAGACTACATACATAACACACACATTCTGGCTTCTGGCCCCTTCCTTACCTGTCCTAATGAAGAGTCTCGACTGGAAACATTGATTGTTTATGTCCTTCCATGATGCCTGACCTGATGAGTTCCTCAAGCATTTTGTATGCCCCAGCTTTCCAGCATCTACAGTCTCTATTATAACTAAATAGGTTAGGCTTGTATCCACAGTAGCTTAAAGAGTGAAGTGAGATTAGACTGAAAAATAAGATCCTGAGGGGTTTTTGACAGGAGGAATGAAAGACAGAATGAGTGTCGAAACGATGCTTCCTTTTTGTGGGTGAATGGAGAAAAAGGGTTCACTGTTTAAAAATAAAAGAGCTGTCATTTAAGAACTTACTTTGACGTTTCAGACTGAGACCCTTCATCAGGACATTATTGGATAAGGTTATTTTTGCTAGATCATTGTGAATCTTTGCAACTCTTCCTCAACAGGTAGTGGAAGAAAAGGCTTTGATTATTTCTTAGGTCGATGTAGATAGATACTTGATGTACAAAGAGGTGAAAGTTTGCTGGGGATAGACAGGAATACAGATTTGATGCTACAGTCAGATCAGCCATGATCTTATTAAATGACAGAGCAGGCTTGAGGGTCCAAGGCTTTTCTGCTTTTCTTTCCAAATCTTATATGTTTATGGGTTCCTTAAAGATACTTATACACCTGTTTGGGATTAAGGAATTATTTATTCTCTGCAGGTCATAGGAAATTAGATCAAGCTTAATGCACAGTTTCTCCTCATCCTATACCTATATCTCACTTCTGTCTGCCACTCAACTACTAAAAATGACGAACTTTCATAATGAACCATCCTTTCATAATTTCAAAATTTAACAAATTATCACTTAACCCCTCATTTGCAGTGAGAACAACTTCATTTTCAAATCTTTCTCTTCATTCATAATTTTTTCAGTCATTCAAATCTTAGTATATCAATACTATATTCCTAGTTCAACGGATTTATCATTTCCATGTATGAACTTGTTCTGGCCATGAACAACAGAAGGTCATAATGAAACATCTGGTGAATGTAGTTCATATATGAACTTCTGACATTTATGTATAATGTATCATGGGGACGGGTAAGTCCTGGGCTGGATGTCCTGCTGACTTAAGGAAGGTGAAGCACCTTCCATGCCTCTCCTTTCCATTGCTTGGCTTGTCATGCAGGAGGTCATTCGCATAAGGCCTCTCCTACACTACTGTGCCCATAGCAACGCCTTCATGTGGTGTCCCGGTTCTTACTGAGTTTGCTGTGTCACGGTGTGACTGGGTGTCCAGCAGTATAACTGGGTGGACAGGCTGGGCTCTTCAGTCTTAGTTGTCAGGCAGTCCAGGGGACGGACAACTCTGATTCCGAACCCAGGTAGATGGGACTCGTTAGCCTTGCCAGGCAGTCTATCTAGGACGGGGGTCGGCAACCTGCGGTTCCCGAGCCATTTGTGGCTCTTTCACCTCTGTGCTGCGGCTCCCTGTGGCTTTGGGAAATAATTGGTCAGTATTTAATTAAAATGTATTTTATGTTAGTTTGTTAGCTTTTGAAATGTAATTATGGTGATCTTGTACATTTCCTGCCACATCCGAAATGGCTCACAATTAGCCGGCATTCCGGCTAAGGGAGATAGCCTACGGGGGTTTGTGAGTACGCGTCTTTTGCAGCATCTGCGTCCATGGGGGCTGGGTTGAGGGAGGCTTAAAAGCAAGGCTGTTTAGTTCGAATAAAGCTATCTTTGACTGCAGTTTACTGACACCGCTACAACGTGTTTTTATCGCTGGCTGTCCAGACGGAAGGTGCTGAAACGCTTTGTCGCGTGTCTGGAAGAAGTGAAAACTTTCCTGGGCAGCAAAGGGCTCACCTTTCCTGAGCTGGAACAGCCAGAGTGGCTGGAAAAGCTACACTTCATGGTAGACATGACAGCGCACCTGAACACGCTGAACACAGCTCTTCAGGGGAAAGGACGTACAGCCCTGCACATGTTGGAGGATGTTTTGGCATTCGAGCGCAAGTTGACAGTGCTTGCCAGAGATTTACAGAAAGGCACTTTGTCTCACTTCCCCAATTTGAGAGAGTTCAAACAAGGTCACGACATGATAATTTCGGAGTATTTACATTCTGCAATCATCGCAATGCAAACATCGTTTGGGAAACGCTTCTGTGAGTTCAGAGAGGAAAAAAACACATTATCCTTCCCGGTCACTCCCTTAAGCATCGATCCTTCCCTACTGAATACGACTGCATTGGCAGGTGTGAGTCAACCTGATCTTGAGATGGAACTGGCCGACATAGCCGACAAAGACATATGGGTGTCCAAGTTTAGACGCTTGACAGCAGACCTTGAAGATGTTGCCCGTCAGAAGGCCGTTCTTGCTCAGAAACACAAATGGAGTGATATTGAAAACCTCACAGATGACAGCTTGCGATCCTGTGTAAAGATGAAGGTGACATCATACAGCCCTGATGTGCAGACGCTGTGCGCTGAGGTCCAGGAGCAGAAATCCCATTAACCAAGTATGATAAATATTTTAATTGCCTATTATTTTACTTATATTCATATTTTTTCATAGTTCAGTGAAATAGTCCTTTCATTTTTCAGGATGACAGCTGGCTGACGTTATTTTTGGTTTGCTGCTGGCGGAAAATTTAAGTTCGGCGTTTTTCATAAATACAAGAAGGACTCAAATAGACATTGAATATTTTACTTAAAAGTAACTTTCAACCCAATGTCTTTTTTTCGGAGTTCAAAATGTTTTTGTTGCATGCAGAAATGTAATTTCGTTTTCTCTGCAGGAGTTCATCAATTTCATAAATGCAACACATTATAGTTTGTTTATACATAGCATAAAGGCAAAAAAAAACGTTGTATGCAGTGTTATTTCATTTTAAATGTCAAACGGGTTTTGCGGCTCCCAGTGTTTTCTTTTCTGTGGGAAACGGGTCCAAGTGGCTCTTTCAGTGGTAAAGGTTGCTGACCCCTGATCTAGGAGAAAGAAAACTCCGACACTCAACCTCCAGCCTTGCAGCTGCCGCAGCCATCGCAGCTCGCTGTGCCATTGAGGAACATCTCTCAGTCTGAAGAGTGGACCGATCCTCACTATAAGCCTATACAGTGCATTTGGGAAGAAAAACGTCCTACAGCGATGGAGAAAGTGTGTCTCTAATCTCCTGTGCACTCTTTTTCCCTCTTGAACTTTGCAAGTGAAGAACCAGCCATCATCATCATATATATTCATACATTATTACAAAAAAGGTGGAATAAACCAGTTGCACATATTCTAGCAGCCCTCCCTGTCTCAGTGTTCTCAGTATTACCTGAGCATCACAGTTAAAGCAAAAAGCTAATGCAAGTACAGTAGTGATTCACTGATCGAGTGAAGTGGAGAAATTTGAGGCATTAGGAGAGCTCCAGTCTTTTGTTTTGTTGTCTTGATCAGATATTCATTCGATTGCTAAATGGTTCTAGCCTCCAAAAGCTGCACTAATGTAAATGTAGGCAAATAATCAGTACCAACATTAGTGCACTTGTTTGAGGGTGTGTCAGCTTGTGGCTTTATGAATAACAATGGACAAATTCACAACTCGTATTGATCCATTGTTAAATTAAGTTGCAAATAAACCACAGTTGACAATGAATAGAGGTGACTATTCCTCAACTCTCAGTATGAAAGCTCCCATCAGCCAATGACCCTAAAATCATGCTAGTGGCCTTTTGGTAATTAGTGATTTGGGGTTTCTTCTTGCTCAAATCTAGGCATTTTACTGTTAAATTAACATTTTAATTCTGAAGTAACTATTTCTCTCCACAGATGCTGCCTGATCTACTGAGCTCCTGCTGCATTGTCTTTTGAGCAACCATCACAATACTTTTAGATCAAATTTACCATACATGAAATCTCTTATTCCTCTCGCCATCTATTTTTGTCAGTAATTCATTTTCTCTGGCTTCTTAGTAACCTGCAAATGTTGTAGATATGATGCTCACTGGGAAAATTGTCAAAAATGAATTATTCTCATGGAAGAAGTTTGTGATAGACCTAATCAGAAAAACATTAAGAATAAACCTCATTTGGTCAGCTCTCAAATTATGAACCAAATCTTGAGAACATGAAGGGTTAGAAAAACTATCATCTTCAAAAATACTTTAATTTATGTTCAATGTTAGCAAAGAGAAGATACTTACATACATGCATTTATGATATGTTTTGAATTTGAATGTCTATTTTATATTAATAATTCCTTTATTTCTATATTTTTTGTCATATTTACCCAGATATATGTACAACTAACCATTCTTTGTTCCAGTCTTTCTAGGCACATTTTTTAAAAGATGAGCTGGAGAAACTTCAAATAGAATTTACAACTATTTTACTTTAAACTGAAAGCCTGAGTATCACACCTTGAGAGATCACCTGGTCAATGGAGCAAAGGCTGTATTCATATGCTGCTGAGGCGAATGCAAAGAATTGACTTTGATTATAATCAAAGAAAAACTGGAGAAAAGTTCATCTCATGCAGAGCTTAGAGAAGGAGAGGAAGTGCATAATAACTGTTCAGTAAACAACGGGGTAGAGGAGGCGCCATAAATCCAGCAAGGTGCAACTGCTCCACAGATGTGCCAAATATAAACCAAAAGGTTTATATGTTATAGTGTATGGGAGTATTGGGTTAGTAAAATGAACCAAAAGGCAGTGGACGAAAGAAGAATATTTATTCTTCGTACACGTGGTTGCTTCCAGCCCAGTAAAATGCAGAAGTGGTGATATAAAATCAATGCCTTCATTGTGGTCCCACAGGACAGTTTCATTATTTACTGCCATGAGATGTCAATGACCTTAATCAGGCAACAGACTACCACCGTTTGAACACTGAAAAAGAGCAATCCAGGGAATTGAATACACAAAGCACAGTTCAAAACGCCACTGAAAAGTACAAGAGCGCACAAAGAATAATTTGTCATGATGGCAAGGTAGAGCAGGAGACTATTGCAGATTTCTTATATTGATCCCTTTCCAGCATTTAACTGTTAAACAACTACAGCTCATGAAAGGAACAAACAGGCTTTTGTGCTGCACCAGAAATTTTAAAGTTCAAATTTCCTGAAGCTCCAGACCAAGAGAGTAATTGAGCACCGGGGTCTCTACAATAGTTTTTTTTCCTTTTGACATGGTGTCAATTGGGCCTACAGCAGCAGAAAGATCAAGGTTGTTACTAACATATTAAAAGGTGACAGATTAGTTGCAATAGTCAAAGTTGTGCCATCCAGAATAACTGTTCTGTACTGTTCTGGGCATGTATTCCATATTTTCCTTATGCAAAACAAACTAAAATATTTGAAGTAAAAAGTGATGAAGAAATGGTCTGGAAGGATAATAAAGGCAACTTATTTGTGGACTGCAATTCATTAGTCCAGCATTGCATGACTTTTGTAACAGGAAAGATTATAATTATATAATTATATAGTAGGGACATGTTTGACACAACTTTGTGGGCTGAAGGGCCTGTATTGTGCTGTAGGTTTTGTATGTTTCTATGTGGGGAAAGGAATACGGTTAATAAACTTGCAAAATTCAGAATATCCGGGAACACAAATCTACTGCTAAAATTTCTGCTAAAGTTGCTGTGTGGCAGTTTTACTGGCTCATCTGCCCTGTTCTTGAAATTCTTCCTAATGCAAGGTCATCCACCTTCTGAGACATGCCCTCGTCCTGATAGTACGGTCTAGGAGGAGGCAGAGGCTCCTTAAATCCTGCACTTGATTATTCAGGAACAACTTCGAGCCTTCCATCATCAGGTTTCTGAACAGTCCATGAACCCATTAACACTGCCTCATTAATTTTGCACAATATTTATTTTGTATGTTATAATAATGTTATCACCAAGCTCCAAGACCAGGGTCCCTGCACTTCCCCTTTGCAACTATTTTCCTGACTTTCTCATCAGCAGAGCTCAATCAGTACAGACTAGTAACAACATTAGATGCCATGGTAGCATAGTGGCTAATGTAACACTATTACAGTTCAGGGATTTCACAGTCCCTCAATTATGGCACAGTCTAGAAGGAGTTTGTACATTCCCCCATGACCACGTTGGTTTCCTCCAGATGCTGGAGTTTCTCCCCACAGTTCAAAGACATACCAGTTAGTAGGTTAATATATATAATGGCTAAAATATATATATATAGCGATATAGCGGGCAGCGTCGTTGCGGGCAGTGGAGTGAGCCGGGAGTAGAGTGGAGACCTAAGGGCTTTGGCTCAACGGGTTTCGGCGGAACCGGGTGAGGCGAGGAAGACCGGAGCTGCAGAGCTCTCACAGCTAGTTGCTTGGTAAGTAGTCCTGCTTCCTTTTACACTTATAACTTTAAAAGTATTGTTAAATAGTGTGATAGTTAGCTGTATTGGGGCAAAGGGTTCTTGCATAACTAATACTAGTCATTAAATTAACTATATAGCATGGAGCAGGTGATGTGTTACTGCTGCGAGATGTGGGAGCCGGTAGACCCCATTGAGGGACACGGCGACTACATTTGCAGCGTGTTTGTTGCTCCAGGAACTCCAGCTTCATATTGATGAGCTGCAGTCCGAGCTTCAGACACTGCGACACATCAGGGAGGGGGAGAGTTACCTGGACTCTGTGTACCAGGAGATAGCCACACCTAATAGATTAACTAATGTAGATTGCAGTCAAGCACAGGATGGTGTGGCTATGAGTGAGGAAAGTAAGGGAATCCAGGAGGTAGGGCTGGAGGAGATGCAGGCCTTGCTCTTGTCCAACAGATTCGAGGCTTTAAATCCCTGTGAGGGCAGGAGCGGGGACTGTGGGGAGGATGAGCAACCTGCCCATAGCACCGTGGAGTGGGGGGCCATTCCAGAGGGGGGAGTCAATAGAAATGTTGTAGTAATAGGGGACAGTATCGTCAGGGGGATAGATAGGGTTCTCTGCAACCGAGAGCGAGAGTCCCAAAGGCTATGTTGCCTGCCTGGTGCCAGGGTTAAGGACATCTCTTCTGGGCTGGAGAGAAACTTGCAGTGGGAGGGTGAGGATCCAGTTGTCTTAGTACACGTCGGTACTAATGACATAGATAGGACAAGGAAGAAGGTTCTGTTACAGGAATATGAGCAGCTAGGGGTCAAATTAAAAAACAGAACCTCAAGGGTAATAATCTCTGGATTATTACCTGAGCCATGAGCAAATTTGGCTGGGTTAAATAAAATTAGGGAGTTAAACACGTGGCTCAAAGACTGGTGTGGGAGAAGTGGGTTTTGCTTCTTGGGACACTGGCACCAGTACTGGGACAGGAGAGAACTGTTCCGGAGGGACTGGCTTCACCTGAACCGGGCTGGGGTTAGTGTCCTGGCAAATCATATAACTAGGGCTGCAGAGAGGTCTTTAAACTAACTAGTGGGGGGGAGGATTCTAGAGAGCAGATAATTAAAAAGACAATGGAGAAGGTAATGGATGTAGGTAAAAGTGGAGGAATAAAAAGACAGAGTGTGTCAGGAAGGGAAAGAATGTACGGAGATAAGCGTAAAGTTGTACAAAAAGAAAAGGTAGGAAATAAGTGTCAAACATATTTGAAAGTCCTTTATTTAAATGCACGTAGTATTAGGAATAAAATTGATGAGTTAACGGTACAAATAATTACATATGGTTATGGTATTGTGGCAATTACGGAAACATGGCTGCAGGGTGACCAGGACTGGGAATTAAACATACAAGGGTATTCAACAATTAGGAGAGACAGGCAAGAGGGAAAAGGAGCTGGGGTGGCTATGTTAATAAAGCAAGAAATCACTGCAATAAAGCAAAATGATATTGCCTCAAAGGATCAGGATAACGAAACAATTTGGGTAGAAATAAGAAATAGTAAAGGGAAAAAAGCAGTGGTGGGAGTAGTCTATAGGCCTCCAAACAGCTGCAACTCAGTTGGTCGGAGCATAAACCAGGAAATAGTTGGGGCTTGTAATAAGGGAACAGCTATAATTATGGGGGATTTTAAATTTCATATTGACTGGACTAATCAAGTCGGACACGGCAGCCTTGAAGAAGAGTTTATTGAGTGTATTCGGGATGGGTTCCTTGAACAATACGTTACTGAGCCGACAAGGGGGCAAGCAGTCTTAGATCTGGTCCTGTGTAATGAGACAGGACTAATAAAACATGTCCTAGTAAAGGATCCCCTTGGAATGAGTGACCATAACATGGTCGAATTCCATATTCAATTAGAGGATGAGAGGGTTGGATCTCAAACAAGCATACTGAGCTTAAATAAAGGAGACTATGATGGTATGAGAGCGGAATTGCTTAAGATGGATTGGGAAAATAGATTAAAGGGTAGATCGGTATTTGATCAGTGGTGTATATTTAAGGAGTTATTTTATAACTATCAAGAAAAATATATTCCACTGAAGAAAAAAGGGTGTAAAAGAAAAAATAGTTATCCATGGCTAAGTAAAGAAATAAAGCAAAGTATACGACTAAAAAGAAAGTTATATAAGGTAGCTAAATCTAGTGGGAAGATTGAAGATCGAGAAGCTTTTAAAGATCAGCAGCAAATAACAAAAAGATTGATTAAGAAGGAGAAGATAGATTATAGTAAATTGGCGTAAAACATAAAAGCAGATAGTAAGAGTTTTTATAGTTACATAAAAAGAAAAAGGGTGGCTAAAGTAAATGTTGGTCCGCTAGAAGATGAGACCGGGAAATCAATGGTAGGGGACATGGAGATGGCGGAAACGCTGAACAAATATTTTGTATCAGTTTTTACAGTAGAGGACACTCAAAATATCCCAACACTGGATAAACAGGGGGCTCTAGGGGGAGAGAAGCTAACTACGATTCAAATCACCAAGGAAATGGTACTTGATAAATTAATGGGACTGAAGGTGGATAAATCCCTTGGACCGGATGGCTTGCATCCTAGGGTCTTAAGGGAAGTGGCGGTCAGGATTGTGGATGCATTAGTGATAATTTTTCAAAACTCACTGGACTCGGCAATTGTCCTGGCAGATTGGAAAAATGCTAATGTAACTCCCTTATTTAAAAAGGGCAATAGACAGAAGGCTGGGAATTATAGGCCAGTTAGCCTAACATCTGTGGTTGGCAAAATGTTGGAATCGATAATTAAGGAAACAGTAACAGGGCATTTGGATAAACATAGCTTAATAGGACAAAGTCAGCATGGCTTTACAAAAGGGAAGTCATGTTTGACAAATTTGTTGGAGTTCTTTGAGGACATAACATATAGAGTAGATAAAGGGGAACCAGTGGATGTGGTGTATTTGGACTTCCAAAAGGCATTTAACAAGGTGCCACACCAAAGATTATTACTTAAAGTAAAAAATCATGGGATTGGGGATAATATTCTGGCATGGGTGGAGGATTGGCTTTCTAACAGAAAACAGAGAGTTGGGATAAATGGTTTATTCTCAGACTGGCAGTTGGTGACTAGTGGTGTTCCGCAGGGGTCGGTGTTGGGACCCCAACTCTTTACAATCTATATTAATGATTTGGAGAAAGGGACTAAATGCAATGTATCGAAGTTTGCTGATGACACAAAGATGGGAGGGAGTGTAATGAGTGCAGAGGACATTGAAACCCTGCAGGGGGACATAGATAGGCTGAGTGATTGGGCAGACATTTGGCAGATGAAATATAATACTGACAAGTGTGAGGTCTTGCACTTTGGCAGGAAAAATAGTAGAGCAAGTTATTATCTAAATGGAGAGAAACTGGAAAGTGCTTCTGTGAAAAGGGATCTGGGAGTCCTGGTGCAGGAAACACAAAAAGTTAGTATGCAAGTGCAGCAGGTGGTCAAGAAGGCCAATGGAATGCTGGCTTTTATTGCTAGGGGGCTGGAGTATAAGAACAGAAGAAGGTCTTACTGCAGTTGTACCGGGTATTGGTGAGACCACACCTGGAGTACTGCGTGCAGTTCTGGTGTCCATATTTAAGAAAGGACATACTGGCTCTCGAGGCAGTGCAGAGAAGGTTCACTAGGTTAATTCCAGGGATGGGTGGGTTGATATATGATGAGAGGTTGAGTAGATTGGGACTCTACTCATTGGAGTTTCGAAGAATGAGAGGCGATCTTATTGAAATATATAAGATTGTGAAGGAGCTTGATCGGGTGGATGCGGGGAGAATGTTCCCAATGATGGGTGAAACTAGGACTAGGGGGCATAATCTTAAAATAAGGGGATGCCATTCCAGGACTGAGATGAGGAGAAATTTCTTCACTCAGAGGGTAGTGGGGCTGTGGAATTTACTGCCCCAGAGAGCTGTGGAAGCTACTACACTCAATAAATTCAAAATGGAGATAAACATTTTCCTGGATAAAAATGGCATTAGGGGATACGGTGAGCGAGCAGGTAAGTGGTCATGAGGCTAGGTTTAGATCAGCCATGTGATCCCCTGGGCCAGTTTTCAATAGCCTGGATGGGTCGGAGAGGAATTTTCCAGATTTTTTCTCCTCAATTGGCAAATAGGTTTTTTTTCCCCCCGGGTGATTACATGGGTTTGGGCGGGATGAATAATAAAATAAAATGGGCGGCATGGTGCCCTGTTGGTTGGCACTGTTGCCTTGTGGGATTCGGTGAAAACTAGAGTTAAGATTGGATCAGCCATGATTTTGTTGAATGGCGGAGCAGGCTTGAGGGGCCGATTGGCCTACTCCTGCTCCTATCTCTTATGTTCTTATGTTCTTAATTGGTCATTGTAAATTGTTCTGGGATTAGGCTAGTGTTAAATAGATAGGTTGCTGAGTTAGCTCGTGGGGACGGAAGGTCTTGTTCCAAGCTGTCTCACTGTAAAATCAATCAATATTCATCTCCTCCTCACTGACCATCTGCATAGGTGCTCCTCAAGGATGGATGCTTTGACCCCTGTGCTGACGTGCACCCACAACGGTGTGGCCAATATCATCTATAAATTTGCCAGTGACACCACTGTCGATGGCCAAATTATGGGTGTTGAAGAGTCAGCGTACAAGAGTGAAAAAAAAGTCTGGTTGAGTAGTTGCTCAATAATAACCTCATGCTCAACATCAACCAAACCAAAAAGCTAATCATTGACTTTAGAAAGAAAAAGTCAGGAGACCTTAGGTCAGATCTCACTGGTGGTTCAGAGGTGGAGAGAGTTGTCAGTTTCAAATACTTCTGTGTAAATGCCTTAGATGACCTATGAGTAAATGTGAATTCATAAACTTTCAGAGCAAAGCACACTATTGCAAGAGGAAAATCATAAACACAAGAGATTCTGCAAATGCTGGAAATCCAGAGTAATGCAAAATGCTGCAGGAACTCAGCAGGTCAGGCGGCATCTATAAAAAGGAATGAGAAGTCGACTTTTCAGGTCAAAGGGTCTCTACCCAGAACATCAACTCTTTATTCCTTGCCGTGGATGCTGCCTGACCTGCTGAGTTCCTCCAGCATTTTATGTGTGTTACTCACAATTCAACAGAAAGGAAGAAAGGTACAATTATTAGTCTTGAACTGGACAATGTGAATAATGTGAGTCCAGAACTAACATTATTTTCCTCACTTTCATTTGACTTTCTGCTCATAATTCTCCCAAGTTTGTTAATGCCATATTTGTATTGGTATTGTCTGTCAAACTTATTGCTGAGATGATTTTTCTTGGTAAGTTGATGAAATTCATGCTGTATATCAGATAATTTGCTAAAAAAGAGGAGTAAACTCCATATCTTTTGTTTTCATCTCACCTCCCCAGTCAATGAAAGAAAGCATTGAAGCCAAACTGGGAGTAGCCTTTTTTGTTTGATGCATTTTAGCTGAAGAAAAATACTTAAATCATCCAAAGTTTCTTTGGTTGCCTCAGATTTTGTCTGTCTTGAGGGAAGTATTGGTCGGCAGTATCTCTTATCATTAATTGTGAGGTATAATCACAAGAATTGAGACTGTTCATAGGGACAGAATGGAGAACAAATGGCCCTTCACTTACATGAATGTGATCTTCGTCTGCATTTATATTTACAAAAACTTGGACTTACACATGTAGGTTGCTCTGTATTTTTCTGAATTTTTCTCCTATCTTCCTTTTAAATACTTAAACCCTAAGTTTCTCCTGTCCCTGAACTGATTCACATGGTGTATTCTCCCCTTCCACCTCTGTCCTGGTTTCAAAATACTCCCATATTCCCATAAAGTTTTTCCTTCTGTCCTCTGATCCACTGCTCCTGATCCTAGCTTCACTCCGAACCACACTCCTAATTATATTCAGATCATACACCTGGACGCATTCCCATTCTTCTCTGACTGCATGTTGCTCAAGGCCACATATCTGATCCTATTCCCAACATGAGCTACACTCTTGCCCACATTACCAGCTACACATTAGACCCCGACCCAGCACTAAATCATTAATATCTAGCTACACATTGAACCGTACTCCCAGATCCCAGCTAAACTGCTACTCATATTCCTAGTGCCACACCCAGACATGTTCTTTCCCTCTTACCAGTTTAAGAGATGTAGTCATTTTTCAAACCATTGCTGACTATGGATGGTTTGCAGTGGTTATCTTGAACTGCCAGTACAGTTGACTGCCATGTTGTGTGTGTGACAAGACTTTACTTGCTTCTGGCAATGCAGAACTTCTACTTACCCACATAGAACATGAGTTTTGTTCTAAGAACAGACAATTGGGAAAGCTAAATTATGCTTTATTTTGAAATACAATAGCCCTTAGAAATTAGGACATCCACATAATTGCTTAAGTATGGGAGAAACATATCCTATACAAAGTACTGGAGAAGCTCAGCAGGTCAGGCAGCATCTATGGAAAGGAATAAACTGTCGACATTTCGGGCCAATATGCCTTCAACAGGACTGGAAAAGAAAGGGGAAGAAGCCAGAATGAGAAATGGGGGGGGGGGGGGGGAGGGAGGGAGGAAAAGGTACAAGCTGGAAGGTGATAGGTGATGCCCGGTTTGTGGTGGGGGGGAAATAAAGTGAGAACCTGGGAGGTGATAGGTGTAAAAGGCAAACCTACCTGGCAGGTGTTCAGTGATGGCCCAAATGCAAAGGGAGAGACAGAGACATGGAATTAAGAGTTCATTGAGCTTCAACAAGAACTGTACAATACAAAGGAAAATAATAAACACCCGGCCAAAAGGACTGCTAACTAAAAACCCTCAAACTAACTAAAAACTAGCACAATCTCTGCAGCTCAAGAGCAGTAATGTGGAACTAAATTAATACTGCTCATTTAGAAACATAGAAACATAGAAAATAGGTGCAGGAGTAGGCCATTCAGCACTTCGAGCCTGCACCGCCATTCAGTATGATCATGGCTGATCATCCAACTCAGAACCCTGTACCTGCTTTCTCTCCATACCCCCTGATCCCTTTAGCCACAAGGGCCATATCCAACTTCCTCTTAAATATAGCCAATGAACCGGCCTCAACTGTTTCCTGTGGCAGAGAATTCCACAGATTCACCACTCTCTGTGTGAAGAAGTTTTTCCTCATCTCGGTCCTAAAAGGCTTCCCTTTTATCCTTAAACTGTGACCCCTCATTCTGGACTTCCCCAACATTGGAAACAATCTTCCTGCATCTAGCCTATCCAATCCCTTTAGAATTTTATACGTTTCAATAAGATCCCCCCCTCAATCTTCTAAATTCCAGTAAGTATAAGCCTAGTCGATCCAAACTTTCTTCATATGAAAGTCCTGCCATCCCAGGAATCAATCTGGTGAACCTTCTTTGTACTCCCTCTATGGCAAGAATGTCTTTCCTCAGATTAGGGGACCAAGACTGCACACAATATTCTAGGTGCGGTCTCACCAAGGCCTTGTACAACTGCAGTAGAACCTCCCTGCTCCTGTGCTCAAATCCTTTTGCTATGAATGCCAACATACCATTTGCCTTTTTCGCTGCCTGCTGTACCTGCATGCCCACCTTCAATGACTAGTGTACAATGACACCCAGGTCTCATTGCATCTCCCCTTTTCCTAATCGGCCACCGTTCAGATAATAATCAATTTTCCTGTTCTTGCAACCAAAGTGGATAACCTCACATTTATCCACATTAAATTGCATCTGCCATGAATTTGCCCACTCACCTTACCTATCCAAGTCACCCTGCATCCTCCTAGCATCCTCCTCACAGCTAACACTGCCGCCCAGCTTTGTGTCATCCGCAAATTTGGAGATGCTGCATTTAATTCGCTCGTCTAAATCATTAATATATATTGTGAACAACTGGGGTCCCAGCACTGAGCCTTGCAGTACCCCACTAGTCACTGCCTGCCATTCTGAAAAGGTCCCGTTTACTCCCACTCTTTGCTTCCTGTCTGCCAACCAATTCTCTATCCACATCAATACCATACCCCCAATACCATGTGCTTTAAGTTTGCACACTAATCTCCTGTGTGGGACCTTGTGAAAATCTAAATAGACCACATCCACTGGCTCTCCCCTATCCACTCTACTAGTTACATCTTCAAAAAATTCTATAAGATTAGTCAGACATGATTTCCCTTTCACAAATCCATGCTGACTTTGTCCGATGATTTCACCTCTTTCCAAATGTGTTGTTATCACAACTTTGATAACCGACTCTCGCATTTTCCCCACCACTGATGTCAGACTCACCGGTCTATAATTTCCCGGTTTTTCTCTCCCTCCTTTTTTAAAAAGTGGGGCTACATTAGTCACCCTCCAATCCTCAGGAACTAATCCAGAATCTAAGGAGTTTTGAAAAAATATCACTAATGCATCCACTATTTCTTGGGCTACTTCCTTAAGCACTCTGGGATGCAGACCATCTGGCCCTGGAGATATATCTGCCTTTAATTCCTTCAATTTACCTAACACCACTTCCCTACTAACATGTATTTCTCTCAGTTCCTCCATCTTATTAGACCCTCGGTCCCCTACTATTTCTGGAAGATTATTTATGTCCTCCTTAGTGAAGACAGAACCAAAGTAGTTATTCAACTGGTCTGCCATGTCCTTGTTCCCTATGATCAATTCACCTGTTTCTGACTGTAAGGGACCTACATTTGTCTTGACCAATCTTGTTCTTTTCACATATCTATAAAAGCTTTTACAGTCAGTTTTTATGTTCCCTGCCAGCTTTCTCTCATAATCTTTTCTCCCTTTCCTAATTAAGCCCTTTGTCCTCCTCTGCTCATCTCTGAATTTCTCCCAGTCCTCAGGTGTGCCGCTTTTTTTTGCTAATTTATATGTTTCTTCTTTGGACTTGATACTATCCCTAATTTCCCTTGTCAGCCACGGGTGCACTACCTTCCCTGGTTTATTCTTTTGCCAAACTGGGATGAACAATTGTAGTTCCACCATGCAATCTTTAAATGCTTGCCATTGCATGTCCACTGTCAACCCTTGAAGTATCATTTGCCAGTCTATCTTAGCTAATTCACGTCTCAATACCTTCAAAGTTACCCTTCTTTAAGTTCACAACCTTTGTTTCTGAAGTAACTATGTCACTCTCCATCCTAATGAAGAATTCCACCATATTATGGTCACTCTTACCCAAGGGGCCTCGCACGACAAGATTGCTAACTAACCCTTCCTCATTGCTCAATACCCGATCTAGAATGGCCTGCTCTCTAGTTGGTTCCTCGACATGTTGGTTCAGAAAACCATCCCACATACTTTCCAAGAAATCCTCTTCCTCAGCACCCTTACCAATTTGGTTCACCCAATCTATATGTAGATTGAAGTCACCCATTATAACTACTGTTCCTTTATTGCACACATTTCTAATTTCCTGTTTAATGTCATCCCCAACCTCACTACTACTGTTAGGTGGTCTGTACACAACTCCCACCAGCGTTTTCTGCCCCTTAGTGTTATACAGCTCAACCCATATCGATTCCACATCCTCCAGGCTAATGTCCTTCCTTTCTATTGCGTTAATCTCCTCTCTAACCAGCAATGCTACCCCACCTCCTTTTCTTTCCTGTCTATCCCTCCTGAATATTGAATATCCCTGGATGTTGAGCTCCCATCCTTGGTCACCCTGGAGCCATGTCTCTGTGATCCCAACTATATCATATTCATTAATAACTATCTGCACACTCAATTCATCCATCTTGTTACGAATGCTCCTCGCATTGACACACAAAGCCTTCAGGCTTGTTTTTACAACACTCTTAGCCCTTACACAATTATGTTGAAAAGTGGCCCTTTTTGCTTTTTGCCCTGGATTTGCCTGCCTGCCACTTTTACTTTTCACCCTACTACTTTTTGCTTCTACCCTCATTTTACACCCCTCTGTCTCTCTGCACTTGTTCCCATCCCCCTGCCACATTAGTTTAAATCCTCCTGAACAGCAGTAGCAAACGCTCCCCCTAGGACAGTGGTTCCAGTCCAGCCCAGGTGCAGACCGTCCTGTTTATATCAGTCCCACCTCCCCCAGAACTGGTTCCAATACCCCAGAAATTTAAATCCCTCCCCCTTGCACTATTTTTCAAGCCACGTATTCATCTGAAATATCCTTCTATTTCTACTCTGACTAGCACGTGGCACTAGTAGTAATCCAGAGATTATTACCTTTGCCACACTTTTTAGTTTATCTCCTAACTCCCTAAATTCACCTTGTAGGACCTCATCCTGTTTTTTGCCTATATCGTTGTGCACCACGACCACTGTCTGTTCACCCTCCCATCCCAGAATGTCCTGCAGCCGCTCAGAGACATCCTTGACCCTTGCACCGGGGAGGCAACATACCATCCTGGAGTCTCATTTGCGGCTGCAGAAACGCCTATCTATTCCCCTTGCAATCAAATCCCCTATCACTATAGCTCTCCCACTCCTTTTCCTTCCCTCCTGTGCCGCAGAGCCACCCATGGTGCCATGAACTTGGCTGCTGCTGCCTTCCCCTGATGAGACATCTCCCCCAGCAGTATCCAAAACAGTATATCTGTTTAGGAGGGAGATGACCTCAGGGGACTCCTGCACTACCTGCCTACTGCTACGCTGTCTAGTGGCCACCCTTTCCTTTTCTGCCTGTGTAGCCTTTACCTGCCGTGTGGCCAACTCACTGAACGTGCTATTCACGACTTTCTCAGCATTACAGATGCTCCAGTATGAATCCAATTGCAGCTCTAGATGCTCAATGTGGTCTGCCAGAAGCTGCAGCTGGACACACTTCCTGCACACATAGTTGTCAGGGACACAGTAGTGTCTTCTTTCTCTATATAAACTTACAAAGAAAACCCTTATTGGCTAGAATGTTTGCATTCTTATGTGTGTGATTGCTATTTTCTTTTAGTCGCCTACCTGCAAGAGCACCCATTTTCCATAGCAATGTCCGCAGTTGTGACAGGGCCCCCATCGCTAGGCAACAAAGGCCCCTGCTCTTTGGAAGTTCTGGTTGAGAGACTTGTCCAAGATGAGTTGAATGGAATCATAGAGTGTTCCTCTGTGCCATATGCATCTCAATCAATAAGGTGCTGGACACTGCCTCGCACCCGGCAAAATACACCACACAGGGACCTATCCACCACACAGGAAGGTGGAGGGGAGGTGACTGGAGCAAGGTGGGGAGGTAGACATTGGCTTGAACTTGGAAGCATGGAACACTGGGTCAATCTTCATTGATGATGGTAGGCACAGTCTATGGAGGCTCAGTTGATAGCCTTCTCCACTATGAATGGTTCCACATAATACGGAGCCGACTTGCGGCTCTACTCTAATGGAAGATCAATAGATGCCAGCCACACTTTCTCCCCTGGCTTAAGAGGTCTCACTTGCCAGTGGGGCCGATCAGCTTGCTGTATTGTTTCTGGGTGTGCAACAGAGAAGGCTTGGCTCATATATATGTTCCCTTGTAGCAATGGACTAACTGCTGAGCAGCAGGATCTCCCACGTCAGTCTGCTGGTCAGGGAAGAGTGGGGACTGGAATCCCTTCTGGTATTCAAAGGTAACGTGCCAGTGGAAGATGACTAGGGGTTATTGTGGGCAACCTCTGTCCAAATGAGTTGGGAGCTCCAGGCCGTGGAGTTGGTAGAGACAAGACAGTGCAGGGTTGCCTCCAGCTTCTGACTCACTCTCTCCCTCTTTCAGCCTGAGAGACATCCAAGATATTCCCAGCTGCACCGGAGTCAATAAATGCCAGGAGCTCAGTGGTCTGGGCCCCCCCATGACAGGAAAGCTGGGAACATTACCTGATTAGGGGAAGGTGCCTGCAGTGAGAATTGACCCATCGGAATTCCCCTTCTTACTGATGGCTATCCTCTTCTATGAGCACACGCTGGAAAGTAGTGACGAGCGATTTCTCGTTCCACCCTGTCCCAGCTGCAAGAGTGTGGAATTTTTCTGCGTAGTCTCTCACTGGCCCCCTCCCTTGATGCAGGTCCAGGATATGGTGGGAGACCTCCTCACCTTGTACAGGAAGGTCAACCATTTTCCTGAATTCGACTACAAATTGCTGGAAAGACTGAGCTACAGGAGAACCTTGTTCTGGTGGGACGTTGAACAGACTGAGTGGGATCCAGGTAACAGATGCATCATGTTAGCCACTTTACGTGCACCATCACTGAGCTGACCCGGCTGGGCATGAAAAGTCAATTTATGCTGGGTAATAAAGTTTCTGCAGCCGTCAGAGTCACTGAGGTATCTGCCTGGTGGAGGAATGCTTGGTTTAGGTTCAGAAGCAGCCAAGGGAATCGGGGCATTTGTGGCTGAGGCAGACGAGTTTGTAATAATGGAGGATAAGGAGGTGCCAGTGCTGGAAGTGGGGCAGACCTGGAAGCGGCTGAGAACAGTAATGGCTGCCACCCGATTCTGGTTGTCTGTTGTGAATTGCTGCTGACACTGGTTATTCCAGCTTAGACTGGGCTTGCCACTCTGACGCACGGTGGGAACCATTCCTGTCAATCCAGCCATCACCGACTTCAGCTGCTCCCCCAACGGACCAACGGAATTCAGGGATGACTTCAGTTGTCCCCTCTCCACGGAGTCCATTTTGGCGGTCAAGTCTTATTGACAGGAGTTCAGTGATGGCCCAAGTGCAGAGTGAGAGACAGGGACATAGATTGAACAGTTCACTGAGTTTTAAAAAGAACTGTACAAAACCAATAACAAACACTAGGCCAACGGGGCTGCTAACTAAAACACTCAAACTAACTAAATATGAACACCATCACTGTGGTTCAAAAGCAGTAACCTAGGAGTAAATCATACTGTTTAACAGTGCCTATCTAAATCACCAATCTTCTTTCCTGGAACATGGACGAAGGTAATGGAGAATATTGTCGTCACTGTGCTTCTATCAAGACCTAACAGGACTGAAACAAGAGGAAGAGAGTTAAGTACAAAGAAACCCTAATTGGCTGGAATGTATGTATTCTCACTTACGTGATTGCTGTTTTATTTCAGCTGCCTGCCTGTGAGAGTGCCCAGACTCCATAACAGTGTCCATGGTTGTGACTCTAAGAACTCTCACAGCTATATCAACTATACTTCTTCCCACCCTGCTATTGTAATAATGCCATTCCCTTTTCTCAGTTCCTTTGTCTCCGCTGCATCTGTTTCCAGGATGAAGCTTCCCTTTCCAGAATATCAGAGATGCCCTCTGTTATGTATTTAATATTTCAATAATATTTGAGCAATTTTGTATATAGATATTGTTTAATTAATCATTCTTGTTCATTTAAATAATTACTTATGGTTTATATGCAAAAATATGTGAATTGCATAAATCATCACACTACCACATGATATGTGCATGCCTTGCTTAAGGTGAACACCAAGTTAGACTTGCATTTCAGACTCCCGTGTCTTCCTTGGATTTAGCTTTATGTCTTGATTACACAAAACATAATACCAGCAATGAGACATTCTTAAAACAAACCTGAGATGGCTGCTGACCTGTTCAAGTGCAGTGAGACGTTCAAGTTTTAAAAAAGCACAGTGATCGATGGTGAAACAGAGTAGCACATGTCCTTTGAATTAGTTTAAAGTTTTTATTACACATAACCTAACATCCTACTTCTTCAAAGAAAAGGGCTTTGATTCCTCCACCATTGATGGTTCTCTCACCCATATCTCCTCTATTTTCTGGACATTCACTCTTGCCCCATCTTTTTGCCACTTTAACAGTTCCTCTTGTCCTTACCTATCACTCCATGAGCCTCCACATGCAATGCATCATTCTCCACAACTTCCATCATCTTCAACAAGATCCTACCACCAAACACACCTTTAACCCACACTCTCTCTGACTTCAGCAGGGATTGCTCTCTCCGTATTTCTCTTTTATATTCATCCCTCCCCACTAACCTCCCTCCTGGCACCTAACCCTGCAAGTGGATGAAGTGCAGTCCCTGGCCATTCACTACCTCCCTTACCTCAATTCAGAGCCTCAAACAGTCCTTCCAGGTGAGGCAATGCCTCACCTACCAATCTGTCAGGGCTGTCTACTGTAGCTAGTACTCCCAATATGGCTTCCTCTAAGTTGGCAAGACTTGACATAGATTGGGGGACCTCCTTTGTCGAGCACTTCCGCTCCATCCATAACAAAGCAGGATTTCCCGGTGGCCAACCATTCTAATTCCAATCCCCATTCTCATTCCAACAATCTAATATTCCAACATGTCCTCCTCTACTGCCATAATGAGGCCACTCAGGCTGGAGGAGTAACACATCATATTCCGTCTGGATAGCTTCCAACCCAATGGCATGAACATCAATTTACCAAACTTCTGGTAATTTTTCTCCCTCTGACTTCCCTCTTCTTCCATCCCCCTCTCTAGCTCCTCTCTTATCTCTTCTCTTCACCTGCTCCAGGTGTCCCTCCTCCTTTCCTACTCTCGAGGGTTCACTCGTCACCAATCAGATTCCTTCTTCTTTAGCACTTTACCTTCTCCACCTATCATCTCCCAGCTTCTCCCTTCATTCCTTCTCCCCTTCCCTACCCTTATGGCTTCACCTTTCACATTCTAGCTTGTACGCCTTTGCTTCCCCTCCTCCCCCCACCTTCATCGTCAGGTTTCCTCCCCTTTTCTTTCCAGCCTTGATGAAGGGTGTCGGCCCAAAACGTCGACTGTTTATTCCTTTCCATAGATGCTGCCTGACCTGCTGAGTTCCTCCAGCATTTTGTATGGTATGAGTTATTTTGCATTTCCAACATCTGCAGAAACTCTTGTGTTTATGCTTAAACATGAGACTGTTGTGTTTAAAAAAAAAGGTGAACGATTGCCCTAAATATTAACTGATCACAGGTCTCACTTTTGATATGTGAGACCTGACAGAATGTCAATTGGCCACCATTGTTCTCCACAGTGCTCCACTTCAATAGTAAAGACCATTTCTCTTTTTCTGTCCGATTTCAATTTAGCTGCACATCCATCAACCCAGCCTACTATCTTTCCTATTTAAATAAAAACATTCCGGAACTTTCCTGTGCTAACAGTTTTCTTTCTTGCACTGGATAACATTTTAGTAAATTTGCACAGTGTCTTTAGAGCTTTTGCCATTTTTCCCTTATGGAGGCAAAAATTGTATATAACACAGTAGCTCTCCCCTTAAGCAATTACATAGTCATTAGATCTCAGTATAAATTGGAAAGGAAACAATAGTCTTTCTTCAGAGTAAAATCTAACACTCATGCTAATACTTACAAAGCACTGCTATGGCCACAATTCGAGGATTGTTTCAATAAAATAGGCTGAAGCCAGCATGGTTTCCTTTTCCCTGTCAAATCTGTTGGAATTCTTTGAAGAAATAATAAGCAGGATAGATGAAGAAGAGTCAGAGGATGTTGTTTACTTGGATTTTCAGAAGGTCTTTGAATAGGTGCTGCAGAAGAAGCTGCTTTACAAGATAAGAGCCCATGATATTACAGGAAGGATACCAGCATGGATAGAAAATTGGCTGACTGGCAAGAGGCAAAGAGTGGGAATAAAAGGGGCCTTTTTCTGGTTGGCTGCCAGTGTATTCTGCACAGGTTGGTGTTAGAACCGCTTCTTTTCATGTCACATAGTACATCAATGATTTGGGTGGTGGTATTGATGGCTTTGTGGACAAGTCTGCAAACAGTATGAAGATAGGTGGAGGGGCAGGTAGTGTTGAGGAAGCAGGGAGCCTGCAGAAGGACTCAGGCAGATTGGGAGAATGGGCAAAGAAGTGCCAGATGAAATCAAGCGTGGGGAAATGTATGGTCGTGCGTTTTGGTAGAAGGAATAAAGGCAAAGACTATTTTCTAAATGGGGAGAAAATTCAAAACTTAGAGGTACAAGGGGGCTTGTGACTCCTTGTGCAAGATTTCCTAAAGGTTAACTTGCAGTTTGAGTCAGTGGTAAGAATGCAAATGCAATGTTACCATTCATTTCGAGAGAACTAGAGTATAAGAGAAAGACATAATGCTGAGGTTTTACAAGGCACTGGTCAGACCATACTTGGAGTACTGTGGGCAGTTTTGAGCCCCTTATCTAAGAAAACATGTGCTGACATTGAAGAGGGTCCAGAGAAAGTTCACAAGAATGATTCTGGGAATGAAACGGTTAACTACAAGGAGCATTTGATGGCTCTGGGCCTGTACTCACCAGAGTCTAGAAGAATGAGGGGGATCTCATTGAAAGCTGTCGAATATGAAAGGCCTAGATAAAGTGGGTGTGGAGTGGATGTATCCTAGAGAGGGTGAGTCTAGGACCAGAGAGAATAGCCTCAGAATAGACAGACGTCCACTTAGAACAGAGATGAGGAATAATTTCTTTAGCCAGTGGTTAGTGAATCTGTGGAATTCATTGCCACAGATAGCTGTAGAAGCTGAGTCATTGAGTATACTTAAAGTGGAGGTTGATAGGTTCTTGATTAGTCAGGGTGTTATAGGTTACAGGGAGAAGGCAACAGAATGGGGTTGAGAGGGTCATTAAATTAGCCATGACGGAATGGGCTGCAGATTTGATGGGCTGAATTCTGCTCCTATGTCTTATCGTCTAAATTCTGCATTCTTCTTTGGAAGAAGAGTGTTAATGTTCCAGAAAGAAAGAACTGTTTGGTGTATAATGGTTTTAAGCTTTAAAGTTAGTCTAAAACAGTTGGATTTTCATCAGAGCAATAAAGGTTGAGATAAGATCGAATAGATGTTTATGAGCATGAAGAGTCTGTGGGGTAACCAGAAAGAAGAAGCTTCCATTAGTGGATGGCTCAAGGGCTTGAGGAGAAAGTGTAAGGCTTTCAATGATTTAGTCAATGAGGCACAAATCTACCAAAGAATCTTGTCACAGCAGAATTAGCTTTACTTGCATTATTAGTTTGTTTACTGTTTAAACAACCATCCATGTGTCCTGTAGAAGGGTAAGAATGAGTAGGCCTATATTGTAAACTCAGCATGAGTATGCTTTTTATATAGAAAATGCTTTTGAAGTTTAGGTAATGCCACAACCAAGAAAGTTCACCAGTGCCTCTCGTTCCTCAGTGGTTGGCATCTGTCTGACTTGAAGAATAATGGGTGATGATCTTTATCATCACAAGCCTAGGCTGAAGGTCTGAAGATCCTGAGGAGCCCAGTCATCAAGATCCTCCTCTCGGCCTCAGCAGTGCTGTTCAAAGGAAAGCTTATGAAGCAACATTTGGCATCAGCTTGACTGCAGGAGCTGCCGGAAGGAAATTTAATGACATCCAGCTGCTTTAGAGGCTCCACTCCAGATTCGCAGATTACTCCTGTAGCCTTCGTCTCTCCCAAGGCTGCCCATAGGGCAGTGGGGCTATTTAACCACAGCTGAAGATCTGGTTTATGAGTACCAGGGCATATCCACACATCGGTGGCCCTGGGTGCTACATGTATAAGGGCCAGACCTTCTCCCCATCTTCTGTAGTTCTGCCCGAGTCTGAAAGGAGTTCAGTTTCTGTGTGTTGCCAGCTGGGAGACACTGCATGAGGCTTGCTGTTGGAGAGGCTATGAACTGGTAAAGAGAGACTTACATACTCAGCTGTCCTTTTCATAAGACTGCTAGCCAGCAGGGCAAGCTGAAAGTGAGAGCAGCAAGTACTACCCAGCTACTCTACCACACTAGATGCATCACAACAACTATTCTGACACCAAAGTCGACTAAAGAAAGTAGTCTGCTTTGACCTTCAGCAATTTTATCGATGTGTCATAGACAGCATCTTATCCTGGCACCTCACAGCAACTGCTCTGCATATGGCTGCAAGAGGCTGTAGAGAGTTATGGAAACAGCTCAGTGCGTCATGTAAACTAGACTTCCTTCCAGGACTCTGCTTACACTTCTCCCCTGCCTCAGTAAAGTAGCCAATATAATCAAGGATCCCACCCACCCAGGATATTCTCTCTTCTTCCCACTCTCATCCGGCAGAAGATACAAGGCCTGAAAGCACATACCACTAGGCCAAAGCACAAGGAATTAATTTGTTTATTTCTTCCTATTTTAATATTTTTAGTTTGTTGAACTTTATTGTGGTTATAAGTAAACTTATTTTATTTCAATTTACAAATTTATTTTTTAAAAATTTAAGTGATCCTTATAAACACAGGAGATTCTGCAGATGCTGGACATCCAGAGTAACACAAACAAAATGTCGATGAATGTCCTAATGAAGGGTCTCAGCTCAGAATGTCGACTCTATTCATTTCCATAGATGCTGTCTGATCCGCTAAGTTCTCCCGCATTTTGTGTGTTAACTATTTTTTAAATGTGTATCATCAAGGAACATGGAAAAGGCTACAACGGGGTTAGCTGTCAAGGTGGGTAATAGGCTGCAAAATGATGGCAATGTTTTAAACTGATGTGTATTTTGTAAATACTGAACTGAAAATGATGCAAATATTGTAAATACATTAATAAATCCTTTCCTTAAAAAATCTGATCTTGGTCAGTTACTGGTGATGCATCTTTCACTACGTTAAGTTAGAAAAGTATTGTCTAAGGATAGCATTGATGTCCAAGAATGGAATTGATATACCAGGGTGAAATTGATGTCCAGGGATGGCATTGATATCCAGGGTGGCATTGATGTCCAGTGTGGCATTGATGCACCGAGGATGGAATTGATGTCCAAGGATGGCACTAATGTGCCAGGTGGCCTTGATATTTTGTGATTCACTCCCCGATATCAAGGAACTTTTGGGCTCATTATTCTGCCATGGACCATAAAACTTCAGCTGGCCCATGAGGTACTGGCACGGACTGCTGGGTGTTCACTATCACATTTCATTTAAAGGACAGCAAAAGAGTAGAGCTTTGTTTACATATTGGAAGTGGATTGACCTGACAATCTCCAGAACTTAAAGTTGAACTAGCTACTAAATGGAACAACCTGGGACACAAACTAATCTTTGAATACTAGAGTATAGCCAAGATCTTGAATGTAATCAAATGAAATATGCTTTATTTAGCATTCCCCATTCTTTGTAAACAGGCAGTTGTCTACATTTTAATGACTGTGTTTTTTAATAGGTAACATTTTAATGAGTCTTAGGGATGTAGTTATGATCTTAGTAAAGCATTAAACTAATAATAAAATGACTACAAGATTAAGACCGGCCTTCAGGTGCATGAAAGTAATCCGTATCACTGAGCTGAACACTATATAATTCAGTTATCTTCTGACAAACACTATATTCTAGTGTGCTGGAGTTGCACATTACTGTATTACTGAATTGAGTTTGGAAATATTTTTCAATTCCTATTTATTCAATTAATTTTTTGCATCCTGTACTTTTAATCAGAATATTTCGGTAAAGTATGATCAATTGGCTGTAACCACATCTTGGATGACACAAATGTACTTCTTCGATGGAATCAAATGTGGATTCAGTGATAGTGTTTTTGCTTTTATTTTGGAACATTTTGGGTTTGGTACTGAGTGGGTTACTAGACCATCAGCCATGTCCTCCTATGAGTATTGTATGTCCTGACTGCTCTGACAGGTGGATATGAAGCGCCCAAGGCACTGTTTAAACAAACAGCTGAGTTCTCCCAGGCATTCACTGCTCAAACAACATTACTAAATCAGATTGTTTGGCTTTAATTATTTACAAAAATATGTCTGAAGAATGTTTTATGTATCTCTTACATTACAATGACTATACCTCAAAGCAACTTCATTTCCCACAGAGTGCTCTTGAAATCATAGAATGGAGCATTATAAATTCTGTTCAGAATTCTGTTCAGAATAAAATTCTGTTTATTATTCTATTTGATAAACTCCTTGAATGAAGATAGACAGACAGACAGACATATTCTATTGATCCTGAGAGAAATTAGGTTTTGTTACAGTCGCACCAACCAATAATAGTGTAGAAATATAGCAATATAAAACCATAAATAATTAAATAATAATAAGTTAATCTTGCCAAATGGAAATAAGTCCAGGACCAGCCTATTGGCTCAGGGTGTCTGACACTCCGAGGGAGGAGTTGTAAAGTTTGATGGTCACAGGTAGGAATGACTTCCTATGACGCCTAGTGTTACATCCCAGTGGAATGAGTCTCTGGCTGAATGTACTCCTGTGCCTAACCAGTACATTATGGAGTGGATGGGAGACATTGTCCAAGATGGCATGCAACTTGGACAGCATCCTCTTTTCAGACACCACCGTCAGAGAGTCCAGTTCCACCCCAACAACATCACTGGCCTTATGAATGAGTTTGTTGATTCTGTTGGTGTCTGCTACCCTCAGCCTGCTGCCCCAGCACACAACAGCAAACATGATAGCAATGGCCACCACAGGCTTGTAGAACATCCTCAGCATCGTCCAGCAGATGTTAAAGGATCTCATTCTCCTCAGGAAATAGAGACGGCTCTGACCCTTCTTGTAGACAGCCTCAGTGTTCTTTGACCAGTCCAGTTTATTGTCCATTCATATCCCCAAGTATTTGTAATCCTCCACCATGTCCACACTGACCCCTTGGATGGAAACAGGGGTCACTGGTGCCTTAGCCCTCCTCGGGTCCACCACCAGCTCCTTAGTCTTTTTCACGTTAAGCTGCAGATGATTCTGCTCACACCATGTGACAAAGTTTCCCACCGTAGTCCTGTACTCTGCCTCATCTCCCTTGCTGATGCATCCAACTACGGCAGATTCATCAGAAAACTTCTGAAGATGGCAAGACTCTCTGCAGTAGTTGAAGTCTGAGGTGTAGATGGTGAAGAGAAAGGGAGACAGGACAGTCCCCTGTGGAGCTCCAGTGCTGCTGACCACTCTGTCTGACACACAGTGTTGCAAGCGCACGTACTGTGGTCTGCCAGTCAGGTAATCAATAATCCATGACACCAGGGAAGCAAACCCCTGCATCACTGTCAGCTTCTCACCCAACAGAGCAGGGCGGATGGTGTTGAACGCACTGGAGAAGTCAAAAAACATGACCCTCACAGTGCTCGCCAGCATGTCCAGGTTCAGCAGGTAGACGATGGCATCCTCAACTCCTAGTTGGGGCTGGTAGGCAAACTGGAGGGGATCTAAGTGTGGCCTAACCATAGGTCGGAGCTGCTCTAGAACAAGTCTCTCCAGGGTCTTCATGATTTGGGAGGTCAATGCCACCGGTCTGTAGTCACTGGAGCCACTGGGGTGCAGCGTCTTCGGTACAGAGACCGAAGATAGTTGTATTTGAAAATTATTAGGACCCGACACACCTCAGAAACAAAAAGCTCCGGGTGAAATTGAAATAAAACCTTAGATTAACTGCAATAACTAGGGTGAGATGTTGGCTCCTTACTTTGTGAGCAGAGGCAGCCACCTCTATTCAATCTGAGAGGCCAGTTTTGCCAATAATGCCCCAATGTCCATACTTGTGAGGAATAAAGAGAATGTCAGGTGATTCTGTGAACCGCTCCAGAGCTGGAATGAGAGCCTCTTCTCCCCAGTTCTTGTCTCAATATGAACATTTCTTTTCCTAAAGACTTATCTTTATTGTCAGCCATCTAGGTCAAGATCGAGATTGTTTATAGTCATTCTTCAGTACATGAGCGTAAAGGAGACTGATATGATTGTTACTCTTGATCCAATGCAGCTTAGAAAATAAGCATAAAGAACACACTGAAAGACAAAAAGCACAATATAAATATAAAATCAATCCTATAGGACACAATGCATTTGAGTGTGACCATATAGACATGAGTTTAACTTATATACATAATGTATATAAAGTGAAGCTAGGTACAGGAGTACCTGTACATAAGGTTACTGACAGAAAATGGTAAAGTTTGACAAAGTGACTTGGCATGAGGAACTCTTCTAGATAGCAGCAGGACATAAAAAAACAGAATAGTTCGGTGGCTGTGAGGTGTGGAGAGTGATCAAGTAGCAGTGCATGGGTGGGGGCTGGGGGTGTAGAATGAAAGGTGGTGAGGAGCTATGGAGAGGAATGGCGGATGTGAATGGAGTGGTGGTGGGGTGGGTTAATGGGTGGAGCAGTTGATCAGCCTGTTGGCTTGGGGGATAGTTACACAATGGGTTGAACAGGATGTAATGAGTCCTATTGCAGGGCAGTTCAATGTAGCCAGTTTTTGGAAGGGATCCTGAGACAGACATGGAACCTGATTAAGCCAACAGAAGCAATTGAATATCTGGTTGTGTGGCAGTCAAAATGCTTGGCTCCACATGAGCCTGTAAGCAGTTGGTGGTGTTTCAGGGCATGATACTAGCCCCGTTGGTAGAATTCAGAGCTTTAACATCTCGCTAGTTTCTGATTTGCCTATTGTCACAGGGATTTAAATTCTTCCAGTATAACCACATTTTTCTCTCCGCACACCCCCTTGACCCATTGAATGTGTACAGCATTTATTTAGGATATTGCTGAGGCTGATGGGGTAAGAGCTCAGTTAAAACCAAATCTAATTTTTAATAAATTGCATTATCTTAAAATACCATTGTATGGAAGAAGGAAAACATTAACACCCCAATACGAAACCCAAGGCCGTTAAGGCACCGTTATCTTAAAACATTTACCGTATCTATGTCCAAACTCCTTTGCTCTTGTTATAACTAGATACTAACTATTTGAAGCAAACAAAGAAGTTTAAATTAAATTAGTGCATAAAGGTAATACTGAGAAAACAAATTAAGCTTCTGAACGCTAATCTTCATGGATTGCAATTTCAGAGGTTTAGTAATCTGGCTTGAAAGGAAATGAAGAAGCACTTTTTGACCAGAAAAAAGGATGTCTGCATTGTCTATAATCACATATAATTGCAGAGCTCTCTTCAGAATTTAAGTTTGTAAAAACACTATACCAGATAAATTAAAGCTTTCGTTTGCATCACTCTAAAAAGGTGAACAGTTCCACCTTGCTGAGTCACATAAGCTATGAATGTCTGAGAGCTGGCACAGAATGAATTTCCCAGGTAGACACATGTGCTAACTTGACTTAGAACATTGGGAAAGCTTCAGCTCTTTCATTAGATGGTGCAAAATTCCCTTTTATTTTCTGTTTGTTGAGATTACCTTTAATCATATCATATATCCAGTTTAAGAATAAATCTTTAGATGCACAAATTCATTGATACCAGATGAAGACAATACCAATTTGTCTTAGCTATTACAGGCATGCAAATTTTGGCACGTTGATAGCAACAAGAAGATGGATAATATTGAAAAACATAAAACTGAATAAGTCCCCTGTGAACCTAAATACCAAAGAAACCTAACAAGAAGCCTCTGTCAGTGTAATACTGACTTACTCATTGTTTGCCATTGTTGGCTCCTCCAGTATTTTTGGCTGAGCTATTTTTAATCTGTGTAATTCATGAGAACAGTGGCAATTTTTTTCCACTTGTTTCAGAGCCACCTGAGGGAAATGCTTCTGACATTGGTTGCTGCAGTAGCTCTAACATCTTTGGGCTTTTGTGCCGTCGACAAAAGTTTACAAGTGATACTTCTTTTCAGAAAAGATAGGATTTTAGACACTGCAAGATAATCTTTGCTTTTTGCGAAACTAGTGTCACTGTGAGATTGGAGATTATAAGGAGCGAATTAATGCCAACAAAACAGTGATAGGTAGCTTGTATCAATAAGTGGCGAGGAAGCTATTTAATTAAGCAGTAAATTTGGGATTGAAGAGGCATTTTTAAAGGAAATTAGAACAATAGAGCCACAAAGAAAGAGAAAATAGATGTTTGGCCCAAGATTGCAGGGGAGCAGGGAGCAGGGGATTCTCAGCTGAAATGAAATTCATTGATTTGCCATCTA
This sequence comes from Hypanus sabinus, assembly GCF_030144855.1. Classification (NCBI taxonomy): domain Eukaryota; kingdom Metazoa; phylum Chordata; class Chondrichthyes; order Myliobatiformes; family Dasyatidae; genus Hypanus; species Hypanus sabinus. The sequence continues at coordinate 36,855,340 of NC_082716.1, read as the reverse complement.
AGAGTACAGATTGCAGGCTAGCAATAGAGGCCTCCTACCTATCCTCATCCATTTCCACCCATTATATTGAAGGTCCTTATCCAGTGCTGCCTCTGAAGGAAACCCCTTGTGCTAGAGAACATGAAGCAACTCATAACCAACTTGAGTCGTAGGAGCAGTTCCAGCAACTGAATTGTTCAGCTTCCAGATCAGGTTCATTGTCAGTCAACTGTGTACTTGTATTCTGCCAAACGAAACAACATTCCTCACAACCAAGGTGCAAATCACAGTGTGCATGTAACTCACATGCAACACATAAAATAATATTACTGTAAATACATTAACAAGTAATAAAATATATTCCAGAAGGGTGACATTTAGCACAAGGTGCATTTACAACATAATTTAAAAAAATAAAGAGTATAACGCTACTGGCACTTTGTAAGTGACAAGACCTGGTTAGTGGCCGGCAGTTAAGTAATCTCACAGCATTGGGAATTTGATACTCTGTTCAACCAAAATGTTTGTTTTAAGTTCAGTTTTGCCACCTACTACAATGTCTCCTCAAAAGCAGTTAAGACGTTAGTTAAGCCATAATGAGAGTATTATACAGCACTTTCCCAATTCAACGGAAAGGATGTGATAACGTGAGAGATGGCGAGGAGATTTCAAAGGATGTTACCAGATGGAGCCATGGGATTACAGTAAACAGTTTAGAAACAGGTACTATAGTCCTCTAGTCTACACTGATTAGATATTTGGATTAATAAGCAAATGTACAGGTGTAGTTTATAAAGTGGCTACTGAATATAAACAGATCAATGGAAAGATAAAAATAGGTTCCTTTAATTTTGGTACGGCACTAGAGCTTAGCAATTATGAGGCATTTCTACCAGAAATGCAGATAAACTTAATTATGCAAAATTTCCCACAAATTCCACTACCATTTTACTGCCAGGTCATTTTATTGATTCCTCAAAGAGAATATTGCTATTTGTTGCCAAAATTATTTATGTGTTATATTATGATTCAGCTTTTGATTTGAAGATATCCCTATCTCTAATAAAGTAATTAAATTTCATCTGAAACTTTAAGAAGTTACAAAGTATTTATCTTATCTGAGTCACAGTAATCTTCCTCCACATGTTTGTCATATTGCAAGTGGCAACTTCTTCCTTGCTACTCTAACTATTGTGTCCTTCCTTTCTCTAATCTGCTACAAGATCGCTGCCACTTCAGTGGCTGGGGAAGTTAAATTCTGGGCTGCACTCTACTTTACTTCCAGCTCTTTTGCTGATGCTTTCACCCAAGTACTAGGTCAGGATTTCGACCTTATAAATGTGCAAGTTGAGAACTTGCCCCATCCATTTTGAATTCTGCAGGCTTTTCTTCAATGCCTGGCCTTCTTCCAAAATGATCATTGCCCCCAAAAATAACGACACTATGAAAGCTGGTTGAGTCCAGGATTTCTGATAGCATCAGTCCCTTGTCGTTGTAACAAGTACATAGCTTCCATGCTGCTGCAACTGTCCCTCTCAGCTTTTGCCTTGTTGGCATTATTAAAACACATTTATAACCGAAACAGAACTAATAATTAACACTTCCTTAGTGAGAGATGGATGGAAAGCTTTTTTATCTGAGTTATTATAAATGATATCATTCAATAACGGGATTATATAAGGCTTAGCATGAGATATTTACACTGGCTAGTCTCCAACAGACCAAAAAAAAGAGCAATTAACTGATTAAAATATTCTGCACAGATAAAAGAGGGAGATTTGCATGATTCTATACTTGGCAATGAATGAAACAAATCATACTTATACAATATTAAACATGACATAATTTTTCATTTCAAGTATGCCTCATGCTTCTGAAGAGCCATTTTGTATCATGGCATCTGAAACTGGACATTTAAACCATAAGCCAATATTTTTTGCAACAGCTGTGTATTTTAAAAATATTTTATGGTCTTTTTTAAGCTGGTCTTAAAACAGATTTTACATAATCGTATCATTACCTTTTAGAAGAAGAGAAGAGAAATCCCTTTGTTTTAGATTCCAATTCTTGCTTGACAATTCTATTTCCCATCTTCACTATTTCACTCATCCACTCTAACTTCCTATGCAAAATTTCCCTATCTACTGCCATGAATTTACTTCTCAAATACTTGTTGTGTGCAGATAAAACATTCAATATTTGCTGTCTCCTCATTCAAATTATTTTCTAACGATACAGTTGTCATGGGGGATTTCTACAGGTAGACTGGTAGACAGGTAGACTGGGAGAATCAGAATGGTACTGGACCCCAAGAAAGGGAGTTTGTGGAGTGCCTCCGAGATGGATTCTTAGAACAGCTTGTACTGGAGCCTACCAGGGAGAAGGCAATTCTAGATTTAGTGTTGTGCGATGAACCGGATTTGATCAGGGACCTGGAGGTAAAGGAACCATTAGGAGGTAGTGACCATAATATGATATGTTTTAACCTACAATTTGAGAAGGAGAAGGGAAAATCGGATGTGTCAGTATTACAGTTGAACAAAGGGAACTATGGAGCTATGAGGGAGGAGCTGGCCAAAGTTCAATAGAAAAATACCCTAGCAGGGAAGACAGTGGAACAAAAATGGCCGGTATTTCTGGGAATAATGCAGAAGGTGCAGGATCGGTTCATTCCAAAGAGGAAGAAAGATCCAAAGGAGAGTAAAAGGCGGCCGTGGATGACGAGGGAAGTAAAGGGCAGTATAAAAATAAAAGAGAAGAAGTATAACATAGCAAAGATGAGCGAGAAACCAGAGGACTGGGAAGCTTTTAAAGAGCAACGGAAGATAACAAAAAAGGCAATGCGCCAAGAAAAAAAGAGGTACGAAGGTAAACTAGCCAAGAATATAAAGGAGGATAGTAAAAGCTTCTTTTTGTGAATGTGAATAGCAAAAAAAAATAGTTAAGACCAAAATTGGATCATTGAAGACAGAAACAGGTGAATTTATTATGGGGAACAAGGAAATGAGTTGAACAAGTACTTTGGATCTGTCTTCACTAGGGAAGACACAAACAATCTCCCAGATGTAATAGTGGTCAAAGGAACTAGGGTAAAGGATGAACTGAAGGAAATTTATATTAGGCTAGAAACGGTGTTGGATAGACTGTTGAGTCTGAAGGCCGATAAGTCCCCGGGACCTGATGGTCTGCATCCCAAAGTACTCAAAGAGGTGGTTCTAGAAATTGTGGAAGCATTGGTAATCATTTTCCAATGTTCTATAGATTCAGGAACAGTTCCTGCTGACTGGAGGGTGGCTAATGTTGTCCCACTTTTCAAGAAAGGAGGGAGAGAGAAAACAGGGAATTATAGACCAGTTAGCCTGACTTCAGTGGTGGGAAAGATGCTGGAGTCAATTATAAAAGATGAAATTATGACACATTTGGATAGCAGTAGAAGGATCAGTCCGAGTCAGCATGGATTTATGAAGGGAAAATCATGCTTGACTAATCTTCTGAAGTTTTTTTGAGGATCTAACTATGAAAATGGACAAGGGAGAGTCAGTGGATGTAGTGTACCTGGACTTCCAGAAAGCTTTTAATAAAGTCCCACATAGGAGATTAGTGGGCAAAATTAGGCACATGGTATTGGGGACGAGTACTGACATGGATTGAAAATTGGCTGGCTGACAGGAAACAAAGCGTAGTGATTAACGGGTCCCTTTCGGAATGGCAGGCTGTGACCAGTGTGGTACCGCAAGATTCGGTGCTGGGACTGCAGCTGTTTACAATATACATTAATGATTTAGATGAAGGGATTAAAAGTAACATTAGCAAATTTGCTGATGACATAAAGCTGTGTGGCAGTGTGAAATGCCAGGAAGATGTTATGAGAATGCAGGGTGACTTGGACAGGTTGGATGAGTGGGCAAATGTATGGCAGATGCAGTTTAATGTGGATAAATGTGAGGTTATCCACTTTGGTGGCAAGAACAGGAAGGCAGATTACTATCTAAATGGAGTCAAGTTAGGAAAAGGGGAAGCACAATAAGATCTAGGTGTTCTTGTACATCAGTCAATGAAAGCAAGCATGCAGGTACAGCAGGCAGTGAAGAAAGCTAATGGCATGCCGGCCTTTATAACAAGAGAAATTGAGTATAGGAGTAAAGAGGTCCTTCTGCAGCTGTACAGGGCCCTGGTGAGACCACACCTGGAGTATTGTGTGCAGTTTTGGTCTCCAATTTTGAGGAAGGACATTCTTGCTATTGAGAGAGTGCAGCGTAGGTTCACAAGGTTAATTCCCAGAATGGCGGTACTGTCATATGTTGAAAGATTGGAGCAACTGGGCTTGTATACACTGGAATTTAGAAGGATGAGAAGGGATCTGATTGAGACATATAAGATTATTAAGGGATTGGACACGCTGGAGGCAAGAAGCATATTCCCACTGATGGGTGAGTCTAGAACTAGAGGCCACAGTTTAAGAATAAGGGGTAGGCCATTTAGAACAGAGATGCGGAAAAACTTTTTCACCCAGAGATGGTGGATATGTGGAATGCTCTGCCCCAGAAGGCAGTGGAGGCCAAGTCTTTGGATGCATTCAAGAGAGAGTCAGATAGAGCTCTTATAGATAGCAGGGTCAAGGGATATGGGGAAAGGGCAGGAACGGGGTACTGATTGTGTATGATCAGCCATGATCACAGTGAATGGTGGTGCTGGCTAGAAGGGCCGAATGGCCGACTCCTGCACCTATTGTCTATTGTCTATTCTGTGGAGGAATGCAATGGGACCATTTTGCATACTTAAACCAAATCCATTTGCTTGCTTTAGTGCAGATGCATGAAAAATTGTTCTGTTATGTTCCCATCTCTTTATTAACCACATTGTTAGTACACAGCTACAAGATCGTTCATGAAAAACCAACACTAATTGAATCTAATCAATGCTGACAGGTGACAGTTGTTTGTCTCTTAAAGAAGATGTGATTTTCAACTTCAGTCAGTTTGTAGGATAACATAATTGGGAGAACCACACATACTTCACAACCATGACATTGAGCTACGGTTTCACTTTAAGAGACCGGTTTGATATGATGATGTTATTATGTAAAGGGTTTTAACATGATTTGTGGCTGGGTTTTGGAGTTCAATAAAATGTGCTATGGGCTTCATTAAACATAAAATGCCTCACTTCATTTTATTTGCGAAAACCAATATTGGTGACCCCAATGCATTAGGGCAATTCCAGAGTTATTGAGCATGTCAGCCAATGTAGTCATCTTGAAACTGCCAGAGTTTTGGAAAATTCTCTTTTGAGTTACAAGTCAAGTACCTCTTCTCTTCACCCTCACTCCACCCTCCCTGTCCACCCATCATTTTCCTTCCATGTGGCATTCTTCTTTCAGACAGCCAAAATATTCTGAATTCCAGCTATAAGATGCAGTTGGTGAAATTCAGTAGGTTAGGCAGCGTCTATAGAGAAATGAGTCATTGTTTCGGGTCTAGACTATGAACCATTAGCTGTCCATTCCCCCCACAGCTGTTTCTGATCTGCTGAGTTTATCCAGATTTTCCTGTGTTATCATCACTGCAGAGGCTCAGATCGAAAAACAGTAGGCAATCTACAACTCAATCTAGCAATACTCAAGTACTGGAACTTCACAAGCAACTCTGTATTAAGGAAAAAGAACTGAAAAATTCCACTCAACTGAAATACGAGAGCACTATGATTCTGATTTATGCAACAAGAAACCTACCTTTTGTAAGTCATCTTTACTGTAGTCAGAAACAGCTCCAGCACTGCATAAAGGATTTCTGCGAATCCACATTCACTGCACAACCCGTTTCACGAGTCCATTTTCTGAATAACATACAGATCTTCTCAGCACTTACAACTAACAAACATGACCACTGGCCTGACCCAGCTTAAATATTTGTAGTAGTTGGTCTAGCTCCATCAACCTCTTTAAATTCTAGATCTATCCTTTTCTAGAGCACAATGATCTGACTTATTAAACACATCTCTGTAACTAAGGTTGTTTAAACTCAGCCGTAAAAGTTTCCATTCTGATCATTTTTTATTCTGGATACAATACTGTACAAATGTCTAGATTGCCTTTTTTGCACAGTACTGTATTTGACAGCATGGAGCAGAGAGCGAGACTGTAAACCTGGTAGGATCAAACGATGTTGGGAATCACGAGGGTGGAGTGCCACAGGAGGGGTGTGGGACAAGCGGCAGAGGAGTGTCGGGGTGGGGGGGGGGGGGGCGGGACGGGTCATTTGATTCCAAACAATTGGTTTATTGATCATTGAAGAATGTCTCTCTGGTGTCTGGCTCCCTCCCTTCTCCTTTCCCCTTTTCCCAACCGTGATTCCCCTCTCCCTACCCCCTTGCCACTTTCAGTCCACAAAAGAAATCGATATCAGAATCAGGTTTATCATCACTCACACACTGTATGTCAAGATTTTATTTTTGGCAGAAGTGCAATGCAAAAGATAAAATTATTATTGTATTGTGCAAAAGTCTTAAGTACCTTAAGCACCTTTAGACACCCAATACAGTGTGCGTGTGTGTGTGCGTGTGCGCGCGCACGCACGTATTTTCCAGTCTGTGGTGAAACAAGTCAGGACACTCTCCAGGGTGTATCTATAGTAGTTTGTTAATGTTTTGTCAAGGTAAGGTGTTTGACAAGTTCCCCTCATCCAGAAGATTAAGCTGCATGGGATCAATGGTGAATTGACCGTTTGGATTCAGAACTAGCTCCCACAGAAGGCTGAGGGTAGTGGTTGAATGGTCTTATTCCAGCTGGAGGTCTATGATTAGTGGTGCTCTGTAGAGATCTATACTGGGACCTCTTGCATATGATGTTCATGAATTTCCTGGATGAATGGGTCAGTAAGCTTACAGATGATACAAAGATTGGTAGAGTTGTAGATAGCATAGAAGACTAGCAAAGAAAACAAGGAAATAGATCAGTTGCAGATAAGGGTAGAGAAATGGCAGATGGAGTTTAAGCTGGCCAAGTGTGAAGTGTTGCACCTCTGTAGGTCCAAATGCAAAGGGACAGTACACTGTTAAGGGCAAGATCCTTAAAAGTATTGATGAGCAGAGGGATCTTGGGGTCTGAGTTGATAGCTCCCTGAAAGTGACTACGCAGGTTGATAGGATGGTTGGAAAGGCATATGACATGTTTGCCTTTATTAGGCAAGGAATTGAGTTCAGAAATCTGGACGATGTTTTGCAGCTTTCTAGAACTCTAGTTAGGTAGTACCTGGAGTATTGTATAGAGTTCTGGTTGCTCAGTTACAGGAAGGATGTCAAGGCTTTGGAGAAGATGCAGAAGAGCTTTGCCTGAATTAGAGAGGATGTGTTATTATGAAGGGTTGGACAAACTTAGAGCTGTGAAGATTGGGGGGAGATCTGATAAAGGTTTATAAGATTATGAGAGGCATAGATAGAGTTGATACACAGTTCAAGATACTTCAATATGGTGGCATGATGCAGTTTGCAGTGGCCTCTCCGGAGTTGATATCTGTTATTTGTTAAGTGGGGTGCCGTGCACAACCCTAATCTGATGAAAAACGTTAGTGGGATCACAGAGGAACATCTGGAAATCTCCAGGAAGGCCTTCTTCTTTGCTGCTGCTGTTGTGAGGTCCGGGTCTCTGCTGGGAAGAACAGGCCCCCCGTTCTCGGGGTCACGTTGCCAGTGGCCGGTGGTGGGGGGATGTCGTAGTGCGCTCAGAGAGGCTGTGCTGGAGGGGATGGTCGGAGGCTCGGAGGTTCGACGGAATCGGAGTCCGCTGTGGTCGGCGCACATTAACTGTGTGCTGCGTCTGCGAGGCTGGGTCCGACGGCGCTTTCATTGTGTGCTGCGTCTGCGAGGCTGATTCCAGCGGCACTGTGGAAGCCCATTGCGGGGTATTCCCTTCTGCCGCCTGTGTGGGATGACGAGTCTATCGGGACCCTGGGGACTTGTGGAAACTGTGTGGTGGTTTTTTTTGAACTTATAGTCTCTTAACATCTTTGGACTATTGCCCATGGTCTGTTTTTTAAAATCAATTATGGTATTGTTTGCACTTTTGTAACAATGGTTTTGTGTCGGTCTTGTAGTTTTAGTTTTTGGTTTGTTGGGTGGTAGAGTTGGTCTCCTGACTTGGTGTGTCTGGGTAGTCTTGTTTTGTCTGGTGGATTTGGAGCTCCTTTCTGGGAAATGCGCTAAGATGGTAGCGCGATATTAATAGGCAGCAGCCTCTCCGGACTCTGGATTGGGGATTGCCAAATGTTATGTGGATTTTCTGGTGTCGTCTGTTTTGTTGCGTGCTTTTGTGATATCATTCTGTAGGAATGTTGTTTAACTTTTTAACTGCATTGCAGTTATGGTTTCTAAATGACAATAAACCGAAATTCAGACTCAGTATCTTTTTCCCAGGGATCACATGTCTAATACCAGAGGACATGCATTTAAGTTGAGGGGGTAATTTCAAAGGAGATGTGAGGGACAAATTTTTTTGCACAGAGTGGTGGGTGCTTGGAATGTGTTGCCTTAGATGGTGACAGAGGCAGAAACCTTTAAGAGACTTTTAGGGACTTTTAGGAGATGTTTAGATAGGCACAGGAATGTGAGGAAATGGAAGGATATGGACATTGTGAAAGCAGAAGAGGTTAGTTTAGATAGCCGTTTGATTACTAATTTAATTAATTCAGCAACAGCATTGTGAGCTGAAAGGCCCATTCCTGTGCTATACTGTTCTGCTCTAAATTGTCAGAAACAGGACCAGCTTGATTTTAACCCACGCAGGAAAACAGCATCTTTGTACTTCTCAACACGGCCAGGCTCAGTAGAAGGGACTTCCCATAGTTAGCTGCTTGCCTCCTCGAGAAGGGAATCAACTTTTGAAAGGTACACTGTCTTTGACAGCCAGGCACTAGCCCTGCATACTGACTGAGGAGATAGGCAAAAGACACCAGGCATTCTCAGCATGTAGGCATCTCCTTATCATTCAAGCGACACAGAATTAAATGGTCTCACAAGGGATATTCCAGATGAACTGCTCATTACTAAAATTTGTTGAACAGAGACATCTCAATAATTGCATTTGGGAATTCATTCATTGAGCCCTATCCAGTTTCCCTCCACCACCACCCTACTCCATCTGGCAGAATTGGTCCTCACCCCCAACAAATCCTCTTTCAGTTTCTCCCACTTCCTCCAAACTAAAGGTGCAGCCTTGAGGACTTGCGTGGGATTTTCTATGCCCGGCTTTTTACTGGAAACAAGGAACAGTGCATGCTCCAGGCCAATACCTGTAATGCTCCCCAAATTTTCCTCCACTGCAATGACGACTGCATTGCTGCTGCTTCCTGCACCCATGCTGAGCTTGTCGATTTCATTAACTTTGCCTCTAGTTTAGGAGACAATGGCACCTAATGGCGACTCCTTTGCTTACATCTTCAGAATCAGCTTTATTTCTACAAGGGGCGATTTATAAGTTCGTAGCCTAAGGTAGAAAGTCAATTTTAGAAAACCTAGCACATTTATTTTTCAACATAGTCTCCTGCTACATCAATACACTTAGTCCAGCAGTCGTGGAGCATATGGATCCCTTCTTTTAGAAATGGTTCACAGCAGGGATGATTGATAAGTTCGTGGCCTAAGGTAGAAGGAGCTGAGTTATTAACTTCAAACTTTCTGCATTATCATTCAAAGAGATGAACCGCATGTGCTTGTAACAAGAGCATCTTGGACCTCCAGGTGGACCACAGCAGGGGTGATTGATAAGTTTGTGGCCCAAGGTAGAACGAAATGAGTTAAACAGCTCTCGTTACATGCGTGTGCAGTTCAACTCTTTGAGTGAAAATGCAGAAAGTTTGAAGTTAATACTCATTTCCTTCTACCTTAGGCCACAAACTTATTAATCGCCCCTGCTGTGGACCACTTCTGGAAGTCCAAGACACCGACTTCTACAAAGAAGGGATCCGTATGCTCCACGACCACTGGACTATGTAAATGTAGGAAAAATAAATGTGCTAGGTTTTCTAAAATTGACTCCTTCTACCTTAGGCCACGAACTTATCAATCTCCCCTCGTATCTTTAATATCTCTATTTTCCCCCTTCAGGGTTCTTTTGAAGACCCTGACCTGGAGTTGCACGCTGACTACAGTTCTTTGTGGGAATGGGACATGCTCTCAAGGCCTTGTGGCTGGCCGTAATTCAATATACCAAACACGCAGCCTAGATGATTGCCTTTCCATCAGAGTTTCGGGATTTCATGGTTCTGGAGATGGGTGGACTGAAGATTGGTGCCTCTGCAGGACATTGATGTATCGTGGGAGACAGAAGATCTCTAGCTGTGTGCCCAGAGACCTGAGTTCTTTGGACGCAGAGCTTGGAAAAAGCGACACAATGGACTTTTAACATCATAGATCAATGAGTTGTTCGTTATGTCTTCCCTCTTGCTGTGAAATAGAGACACCTCTTTTTCCCTTATTAAGGAGAGAGAGAGAGCCTGTGGCATGTCAAATACCAGGTTAACGAGTAGTCTTTGGGGTAACTGCAAGTCCTGGTGGGGAAGTGGGGAGTCGTGGCCTTGCTGCTGCTTACGTGTGGGAACAGGGATTGGGGGGGTGGCTTTGGGGTTCTAATATTTAACTGTCATTCACTCTATGGGGCACACCTCTGTTTTCGTGGATAGTTGTGAAGTAAAAGCATTTCAGGATGTATATTGTATACATTTCTCTGACATTAAATGTACCTTTGAAACTTTAACTCTGTCTTCATGTATACTTGGTCCATCTCGTAGACCTCTCTCCCCTTTCTCGATCTCTCTGTCTCCATCTCTGGAAACAGACTATCCACTAACATATTTTACAAACCTATTGACTCTCACAGTTGTCTTGATTATATCGTATCCCTTACAACCTTGTGAATTGTAAAAATGTAATTTCTTTCTCTCATTTCATCCACATCACATCTGTTCTCAGGATGAGGTTTTCTATTGATAGGGGATTCTAGGACAAGAGGGCATGACTTCAGGATTGAAAAACGTCCTTTTAGAACTGAGATGCGGAGAAATTACTTTAGTCAGTGGATGGTAAATCTGCGGAATTTGTTGCCATGAGAGGCTGTGGAGGCCAAGTCATTGGGTGTATTTAAAGCAGGGGAGTAGGGATGACTGGAAGAATTGGATCAGCCCATGATTGAATCAAGGAGCAGACTCAATGGGCCGAATAGCCTACTTCTGCTCCTATATCTAAAGGTCTTATGGTCTTATTCTAGAACAGCTGAGATTTTCTCTTTTTTCGAAGAACAAGGTTTCCTTTCTACCTTCATTGATGCTGCTCTCACCTGCATCTCCTTTGTTCTTGCACACCTGCTCTCACCCCATCCTCTCAATGCCATAGCAAGATTAGATTCCCGTTGTCCTTACCTACCACCACATGAGCCTCTGTATCAAGCAGATTGTTCTCCATAACTTCTGCCATCTCCAATGGCAACCTACCACTCAGCACATCTTTCCCCTCCACTCAAGCCTCTCTACTTTCCACAGGGATCACTCCCTACACAACTCCCTTGTCCATTTGTCTCTCTGCTCTGTGTTCTTACCTGGCACTTATTCCTGCAGGTGTGACAAGAGTTACAACTAACCCTACACCTCCATTTTCACCACCATTCAGGACCCCAAACAGTCCTTCCAGGTGAGAACACACTTCACCTGTGAGTTTGTCGGGGTCAATTACTGTATCCGGTGCTTCCAGTGTGGCCTCCTCTACGTCAGTGAGACCCGATGAAGATTGGAGGAACCACTATGTTGAATACCTTCCAGCGGCTACCCATTTCAATTCAACTTCTTGTTCCCACTTTGACATGTCTGTCCATAGCCGCTTCTACTGCCATGATGAGGCCAAATTCAGATTGGAGGGGCAGCACCTCATATTCTGTCTGGGTAGCCTCTAATCTGATGACACGAATATCAATTTCTCCAACTTCTGGCAATTTCTCCCCTGGTCCCTCCTTCTCTCTTTTTCTATTCCCCATTCTGGTTTTGTTTAGTTATTGCTTTCAGAAAGCATTGTGGGCCAAAAGGCCTGTTCCTGTTCTGTACTGAACTGTTTTATAGGTACCTTTTCACTCCTCACCTACCCATCATCTCCCTCTGGATCCCTTCCTCTTTCTCTTTCTTCCATGTCCACTGTCCCCTCCTATTAGATTTCTTATTCAACTCATCACTTCCTCGACCTATCACCTCTCAGCTTTTTACATCATTCCCTCCCCCCCCCCACTTGGTCTCACCTTTCACCTGACAGCTTGTACTCTTCCCCTTCCTCCCACCATCTTATTCTGATATCTGCTCCCTTCCTCTCCAGCCCTGATAAAAACTCGCCTATTTATTCCTTTCCTTTGATGCTGCCTGACTTGCTGAGTTCATCCAGCACTCTGTGCTGGCTGCTCATTCACTTATTTTGTTATGATTGGTGTCTGTGGTCCTGTTATGAAGGATGGAATGATTATCGTGTGTCATCCACACAGCCTTTGTGTTAATAGTGGAGTGCAGAGACAATCAATCTATTTAGATTTTGAACTATGATTTTTAGTAATCTCCTATAAAAATGAAAATTGTCCCTCGGCCGGTGAGTTCCCTTTTGCTCACTTCTTCCCAGCACTTATCAGGACTGCTCCCACTGACACTTCTGAGCCTGCAGGAGCCTCCCAGTCTCCACCCAGCTAATAGGATTCACCTACCACTCATTCCAGACTCATCACCTGCAGCCTACTTAACACCAGTTCTCACCCACAGTCCTTCTTCACCCATTGAACCAGCCGGCCTTAACCAGTTGATCCTAGCTTTCACTCTCCCTGCCTAAAGCTTACGCTGTTGCCTGCCCTGTTTAGTTTCCTTTCTCTCTTGTTTTGTGGCCCCCACAATTTTGCAATATATTATTAAAGTTATTGTTCACCGCTGCTCTGTGCTTGGGTCAAGCCTTCTGTACGTTTCCCGATACTGTTGCCGATACAGAGTTCACACATTCTCTCCATGACCGTGTGGGTTTCCTCCCACACTCCAAAGATGTAAGGTAAGGATTAGTGTGTAGTGGGTGTTCTATGTTGGCGCCAGAAGCATTGTGACACTTGCAGGCCGCCCAGCACAACCCTCACTGATTTGATTTGACTCAAACGACATATTTCACTGTAAGTTTCAATGTACATGTGACAAATAAAGCTAATCTTTAACCAATGCCTTCCCCTTCTGCTCTGCTCAGAGATAAGGTTGGTGGAGTACAGCTGTGATGTTTTGTTGATGGTTTTCCTTATGCTTCTGTTCCACTTCCTCCAGGACCTGGACCTGCATGCTGACCTTCTCTGGTAAAGTCTGCTGACTTTGGATTGGCATATTGTGCTGAATGCAGCATGTGCTGGACATACAAACAATGGTTTTTTATGATTAATAACATTTTTCCCACAATTGATCTGATAGTTACATGGCAAATGCAGAAGCTATGATAAGAATGAATGTTAACGTCAGGAGTCAGGAAGTAAAGGTTAGCCCTTGTCACCATGGATACATCCCTTCAGTCGGTGTTGTCCGTGGGGAACCTTCTGATAGCTTGGCCTCTGAAAAGAAATGTTATGTGTGCTTCCTGGAAATGTGGCATTGAAATGGTCAGGGTGTCAGGCTTGTATGGGTCACTGCTCCGTGAGCTTTTCTCTTCACACATCGGGTGTTTTATGGTCTTCTTTTAATGGGTTCTTTTTGGGATTCTTTGTTTCATGGCTGCCTGTAAGGAAATGAAGCTCAAGGCTCTATAAAGTATACATACTCTGATTTCAAATGTACTTTAAACACTGATTTGAGTAATATTGTAAATATATTGTTTGATTAAGCATTCTTTATTGTTTACGTAATTCATTAAAGGTTAAATGTAAAAGTAAGCGAATGGCATACGTCATTATGCGACCATGTCATATGTGTGTGCCTCACTAGAAGCAAGTAACAAAAATAAAGCACACAGTTATCCAGATCTCCTGTGTTTTCTTTTTCAATTGATTTCTGGGGTTGCAAAACATAACAGCATTCACCATCATAAATAAAGTTCGATGTGCTCCAATCTATTATTAAAGTATGAGGAAATGGAAACTTTTCCAATGATAGAAAAGACCTGACTTGGTAATGGGAATCCTTGTTACATACAAATATTCAGTTTCTGTCTGTGTGTGTAGGAAACCAGGATTACTGACAAATCCCAGTGAAATCAAAGATTAGGAACTGATCTATGTGTGAATTCAGAACTTGGATGACCTCTCTGATTTTTTTTGGTACGTATGGCCAAGTTCTGATGCAAATATTTGGAACGATAGAGATGTGATTAAGGACAGGTTTGATACAAGAAGAAAAACTGAAAGATAAAGGTGGCATTGCTTAACCATGAGATCACTGAGCACAGAGTTGACATTTGAGCACACTGTCAGTCTCACAGGCAAAGGTGCTTTCTAAAGAATCACAGCTGACAGACTATGGATGGGTTCTGTAGTCTCAATACTTCATGCATCAACTATTCTTTATTGTGTGTGGCTTTCTTTAGCATGTGCCATTATTTGAAGACTGTTTCTATAAATCTGTTTCATCTTAATCCCTGGAGTGTAGAGTCATTTACTTACTCCAGCAATTTTACAACCAAGGGTGCTTTTAACACTCAGATCTACATATCCAAAAGCTTTAAAGCGTGAGCGTCCAAATTTTTCTTTATTCTTTGAGAATTACATGGACATTCATCTTTATGGCTTAGACAGTTCCTTTGGGGAAAAGAGACAAAACTGATCAAGCAAAACCATTTAAGGGAACCTGTTTGCTCTCCTGTATTAAGACTAGCTTAGCTCTTTAAGTGGAATGTGAACACATTTGAAATAGCATTTCTGTACATATTAACAGCAGGATAAAAACACATATAGTAGTTCTGTTGTGATGAAATAGTGGCATAAATTCATTTTTGCTTTGAAGTGCACTATCTACAGTGACTCTCTTCTACAGTATATTTAATGCCATGGACGTTAAATATTTTAAAATATATAGAACATGATTAGTGGGAGGTTAGCACAGTATTTGAATTTTCCCTCAATGAGCATAGAACACAGAACATAAAATATTACAGCAAGAACTAAGCCCTTCAGCCCACAATATCTGAGCAGACCAAGATCCGAATGAAATAGACTAAAATTAAAGCATTCAGGTTACATAAGCCATGGTACAAAGAATATTCACGGGGAATGGAAGACTAATAAAAACCATGTTTGTACAACGTGGACTGATTGTGCATGGTGTACATTTTTGAACTTTAATTAAACACAGGTAGTTTTATTTTCTTAATTAAACAGTTTTTTTTCTAGGTGAGGAATATTGTAAGCCTTCAATCACATAAAATCATGAAAAATAATCATCTACATTATTCCATTCTATAAAGAATTCAATGCTTTCTACACCCCAAACCGAGCCACAAAATTGTGTAGCATAAGGAAATGTGGCAATACATGTAAGACTGGAGTAAGCAACTACAGTAAGTGCATATTTTGAAGGCCCTAAGGTAGGGACTTTTGACCGCAAATAACCATAGCTGACAGTGAGCTGATCATTGCTATTTTGGTGCAGTTACCATCTGATCACCATAATTCAGGCAAATTTAAACCAGCCAATATTTTCTTACAATGCCTTATGCTGATCTTCCTTTATCAACAGCCTGACAGTTTGGTAGAATGAAGCAAGGAGAAATATTCACATTGATACAAGGTAGTGACTCTCAAAGCTATTTAAAAAGAGTTTATGAATTCCTTTTCACAAAACATTTCCTGCAAGTACATTCCAACTGCCTTTAGCTTCCTGGTAGAGGTTATCCAGGAAGAAATCATACTCAAAATTAATTTATGATTTTTCTCTTGGTGATGATTAATTTGCTCTGGAGGCATAGTCAATTTAATGGGTAGTGTTGGCTTCTTCAGTATTGTGTTTTACCTTTATGTATTTTTAAAGCTATAATTCCCCTCCAATTTACACATTGCAACACCTTTAGCTGAATTGCCTGCAGGATGGGATCAACTCACCATTGACTTTAATATATATTAAGCCAGTCCATCAAGAAATTATGGATTTAGATATTTTAGTCCAACTGAATAAGTAGTACATAAGACCTTTTACGTTTGTACATAAGTGGTTAAAATACTTTGAGCTATTCACTGCACATTTCAAGTCTTTCATCCTATTTCGGCTTTAAGACTGCCCCTTAAGACTTACAAAGATTATTTGTACTTAAGAAACACTTTGATGATATAGGAAGTGATTTTTCATTAACTTGCCTTTTCATTTCCAAGTTGCTAATAAATAAGCAATGCTTTTCAAATTTCAAACTTTCACAATTGTGTATTTTTGCCACAACAATTTTTTGAGAAAGACAGCAAAAATGAATATTTAAATCAAAGTTAAAATTGAGCTTATTATCAAAGTCAAGATTATTGTCCTATGCACAGGTACATGTATGCTGGGTGGAATGGAAATCTTACATACAGCAGCATCACAGGCATGTAGCCAGCTGTCACAATGTAGACATAAATACAAACTATTTCCTTTTCTGATACCTTGCTCTCTTTCTCGATCTCGCTTCCTCCAACTCTGGAGACAAACTGTCTACCAATATTTTTTATATACCTACCAACTCTCATGGTTATCTTGACTACACCTTTTCTCACCCAGTTCCCTGTAAAAATGTCATTCCATTTCTCATAACCTTCATCTCCGCTGCAACTGTTCCCAGGATGAGGTTTTCATTTCCAGGATATCAGAGATATCCTCCTTCTTCAAATAACAGGTTTCCCTTCTGTTATGTTTTGGAATTTCAAAACATTAAATTAATTCAAAGGAAGTCATGGTGTGTCCAAAATATGGGTCCCTTTTCATGTGGTAACGTGATAATGTATGCAATTAATGTACTTATACATATAACGCGTCATGAATTATTTAAATAAACACAAATGCTGAATCAAACTATATATATATATACACACAAGATTACTCAGATACTAAAATATTAAATATACATCATTCCTCACTGCTTAACTATAAACTCCAACTCAATAAAGAATGCAACTCAACTATATACACTATACCGGGGGTCGGCAACCTGCGGCTCCCGAGCCATTTGTGGCTCTTTCACCTCTGTGCTGCGGCTCCCTGTAGCTTTGGGAAATAATTGGTCAGTATTTAATTAAAATGTATTTTATGTTAGTTTGTTAGCTTTTGAAATGTAATTCTAAATTTGAAGATTATGGTGATCTTGTACAATCTAAGTGTGGCGACACATTTCCTGGCACATCCGAAACGGCTCACAATTAGCCAGCATTCCGGCTAAGGGAGATAGCCTACGGGGGTTTGTGAGTACGCGTCTTTTGCAGCATCTGCGTCCATGGGGGCTGAGTTGAGGGAGGCTTAAAAGCAAGGCTGTTTAGTTCGAATAAAGTTATTCGACTGCAGTTTACTGACTGCGTGAGCACACCGCTACAACGTGTTTTTATCGCTATTAATATACGTCACCACTGCCAATACCTGACACCCGCCAGTGCGCGATTTCTTTAATTTTTCGATCCAAGGTAAGCCAACTATGGAGAATTCTAAAAAAAGAAAAGTGACTGAAGAAAACAGAACGTTTAATGATACGTGGACAGATTCATTTGCTTTCACTGTTGACGAGACTGGTTTACCGGTATGCTTAATATGCAATGAGAAACTAGCAAACAACAAAAAGTCAAATGTCGCAAGGCATTTCCAGAGTAAACACGCAGCCTTTGCTCAAAAATATCCGGATGGAGATGAGAGAAAAAAAGCCGTTTCGGAACTGATGCGGAAGGTTGATCTGAGCAAAAATCATTTCCAGAAATGGATGAAGTCTGGAAAGTCAACGACATACGCCAGTTATATTGCCGCTCAGGAAATAGTCAGGCACGGGAAGCAGTTTACAGATGGTGAATATATAAAAGAATCTTTCATTAAGATTTCAGAACATCTATTCACGGACTTTAAAAACAAGAGTGAAATTGTGCAGAAAATCAGGGATATGCCCCTCTCTGCAAAGACTGTCAAAGACAGAACCATAAAAATGGCAGAAGACATCACAAGACAGCAAATTAAAGACATCAATTCAGCTGTGGCCTACTCGATTGCCTGTGACGAGTCTAAAGACAAAGGTGATATTGAACAAATAGCGTTGTTCTGCCGGTATGTAAACTCTGCCGGGCCACAGGAAGAACTGATTGAGTTGATACCTCTAAAAGACCAAACACGGGGGGAGGACATCTGTGAGGCTGTCTTGAATTGTTTAAGAGCCAAAGGAATAAAGACCACCCATCTGGTGTCAGTAGCTACTGATGGGGCTCCGAATATGACGGGAACGCACAAGGGATTTGTGGCTTTACTGCAGAAGTCGCTGGACAGAAAGCTGCTGACTTTTCACTGCATCTTGCACCAAGAGGCACTGTGCGCTCAAACATTTCCTCCGGAATGCACAGAAGTAATGGATGTTGTCATTCAGATTGTCAATAAAATAATGGCAAAAAGTTTAAATCACCGTTAATTCCGTTTGTTACTGGACGAGATGGAAAGCGCATATTCTGATCTCCTGCTGCACAACAAAGTCCGGTGGCTGTCCAAAGGGGAGGTGCTGAAACGCTTTGTCGCGTGTCTGGAAGAAGTGAAAACTTTCCTGGGCAGCAAAGGGCTCACCTTTCCTGAGCTGGAACAGCCAGAGTGGCTGGAAAAGCTACACTTCATGGTAGACATGACAGCGCACCTGAACACGCTGAACACAGCTCTTCAGGGGAAAGGACGCACAGCCCTGCACATGTTGGAGGATGTTTTGACATTCGAGCGCAAGTTGACAGTGCTTGCCAGAGATTTACAGAAAGGCACTTTGTCTCACTTCCCCAATTTGAGAGAGTTCAAACAAGGTCACGACATGATAATTTCGGAGTATTTACATTCTGCAATCATCGCAATGCAAACATCGTTTGGGAAACGCTTCTGTGAGTTCAGAGAGGAAAAAAACACATTATCCTTCCCGGTCACTCCCTTAAGCATCGATCCTTCCCTACTGAATACGACTGCATTGGCAGGTGTGAGTCAACCTGATCTTGAGATGGAACTGGCCGACATAGCCGACAAAGACATATGGGTGTCCAAGTTTAGACGCTTGACAGCAGACCTTGAAGATGTTGCCCGTCAGAAGGCCGTTCTTGCTCAGAATCACAAATGGAGTGATATTGAAAACCTTCCAAAACCGGACAAACTTGTGTTCGAAACATGGAATGCTATGCCCGACATTTATGTAAACATGAAAAAGTATGCGCTTGGAGTCCTGTCGATCTTTGGATCCACATATGTATGTGAGCAGGTGTTCTCCAACATGAACTTTATTAAAAACAAACATCGCGCACGCCTCACAGATGACAGCTTGCGATCCTGTGTAAAGATGAAGGTGACGTCATACAGCCCTGATGTGCAGACGCTGTGCGCTGAGGTCCAGGAGCAGAAATCCCATTAACCAAGTATGATAAATATTTTAATTGCCTATTATTTTATGTATATTCATATTTTTTCATTGTTCAGTGAAATAGTCCTTTTATTTTTCAGGCTGACAGCTGGCTGATGTTATTTTTGGTTTGCTGCTGGCGGCAAATTTAAGTTTGGCGTTTTTCATAAATACAAGAAGGACTCAAATAGACGTTGAGTATTTTACTTAAAAGTAACCTTCAACCCAACGTCTTTTTTTCGGAGTTCAAAATGTTTTTGTTGCATGCAGAAATGTAATTTCGTTTTCTCTGCAGGAGTTCATCAATTTCATAAATGCAACACATTATAGTTTGTTTATACATAGCATAAAGGCAAAAAAAACGTTGTATGCAGTGTTATTTCATTTTAAATGTCAAACGGGTTTTGCGGCTCCCAGTGTTTTCTTTTCTGTGGGAAACGGGTCCAAGTGGCTCTTTCAGTGGTAAAGGTTGCTGACCCCTGCACTATACTATGTGCTGTAACTACCTTTGTACTATCTGCAGACATGCACAGCATAGTAAATTTAAAATTGTCCATTCAGGCCTAAGTACTTAATTGTTGTGGAGGATTTTTTACTCTTGTAAGATAATGTCTTTCCTGACAAGGGAGGTCAATCTGCTTGGCAGCTGAGACTTGTGGCTGTGAAACGATCTCAGGTTCTGGGGCCTCCTCTGTGGTGGTTGTAGGTATTGAGTCTGAGATTGCAGGAAGTGGTTCTGACAGCAGTAGCCACCTTTCTTCTAGTTTGTGCATCTTGATCTCAGGAAGGTGTATTTAGTTCACCGGAGTTTTGGTCCTTTTACAATCTGATCCTTCCTTCTGGTTTCTTCATCTGCTGTAACACCATCTGATGAATCCTTTGTTTTTGTACCTCCATTGACTCCTTTCTTTTTTGCCTTCCATTCATCCAGCTGCGCTTTGGTCCTGGATCTATTTTACAAGCAGTCTTTTGTCTCCCATTTCAGGTTCATGCTATAAGCTTACTGCATACAGAATAGATTCTAGTTCTTATACTCAGAAAAGATGAATGCTTACAATTTTCTTGAAGCTCCTTAACTCTCATCCAGCTTAAAACCAAACCGCATTTCACAAATAACTGCCTGATTAACATATCAGAATTTTTCTCATCTACGTTGCCTCCAAATACTGTTGTAGTCAGAGCAGCATTGTCATCACTTTCATGCTTCCTCTGAGCAGGATTGTTCTTCTTTGGTCTAGTATGCTTTCCAACCAAAGGCACAGAGGTTGGCACCAACATCTGTTTGTCCTCTGTTGGGCAACAGTTCATAGTGTTCAGCGTGGATTTGCTTTCAGTTGGCTTCATTGCAGGGGATGTGGCATGCATGTGGTGGATGGAGTTATTGTTGTAGTTGCCTCAGCCAATCACATTCCCTCAATGCTGGTCCTCCTGTTTTTACCACAAGCTCAATGTGGCTTGTTAGTTGCTGTATTTCATGCTTGTGTATGTCATTCCCACAGGAGTTACCTTTTCTCCAATGTAAGTTCTTAGTTGGATATCTGCAGGCTCTAGTTTGGTATCTTTAAAATGTCATTCAAACCCTCTTTGTGGAATGACTGAGCCTGTGTCCAATTCCACTTTAATTAATTTGCCATTCTCTTCTGGCATAAGCCTCATTGCTTATCTATTGTTAAGTTTCACACTGTAAATCATAAGGCTACACAATCTTGTGTCACTCTCATCATTACCAAATTTTTCAACAACATCATGCAGATTAGTGCTCTTTTTGAATCTGCAACTTGACTTCTTAGTATTTTCTCTTCCCTGTGTGGACTGTTTATTTTTGTCTTCCGACATGCTCTTTGTATGTGTTAACTTTGTCGCATTTTCTGCAAATTTCATCCCCTTAAAATCTGCATTTATTTGGGTGCATATGAGTCCCTGCCACAATGGTAACATAATTTATTTGGGCAGGCTGTTCTCTGTTTCGATGCTGCAATTTTATTTACGCTCACTTTCATTTCTAACTGCAACTCAATTGCATCTCTGTCTGCAGTTTCCATTGAAACAGTGATTTCCACAGCTCTTTTAAATGTGAGTCGTGCTTTCTTTTAAGATTCCACAAACTAAATAATCTCTTAGTGCATCATTAAGCCCATTACTGAACTGACACTGTTCAGACAATATCTTCAATTCAGCTGCTTACACTGAAATGGGCTCATTTTCCTTTTGATTCTGCTTATGAAACCTAAAGCCTTCTGTAATCGACAATAGTCTTGGTTCTAAGTATTCCAACATCACTTTTACAATATATGCAAAGATAATTTCTGATGGTTTGGTTGGAGCAGTCAAACTTCAAAGCAAACTGTATGCCTTTAAATCCAATGTGCATAACAAAATTGACATTTGCTTCTCATTAGCTATTTCATTTTCTTCAAATTACCGTTCCAATAGCTCAAAATATATGAGCTAATTATCCATTGTGTAATCAAACTTATCAATCTTTCCAATATAGTCAGCGATGTAGCCTGCTATTTTTTAAATGATTATTATCACCCAGTACTCACTCTTTATGAAACTTGAATTCTTCCATTTACAGCATTTCTTTTTAAATTCGATGTCTCTCCATGTGCTGGCTTGGTCCCTTAACACTTGACTATTGATCTCACCATTCCTATTTCAGTTTAAATGTCTCCTTGCGTTTAGCAGGCTGGTAGTCATCTCGGGTTCATTTTAAAATGCCTCTTTGCCAATGTTATATTTTGTAACTTCAAAATATTAAATTAATTCAAAGGAAGGCACAGGTCTTACAGAAATACGGGTCTGACTTCTTCTTTTACTTTAACTGAGGCATGCACATATCATGTGCTAGCATGATGACGTATGCAATTAACATATCTATACATCTAAACCATAATAAGTTAATTTAAAAACAAGGATTCTTGATCAAACAATGTATATGCAAGGTGTCTCAGATATTACTGAAATATTAAATACCCAATACCTTCCTACACCATTGATGCTGCCGTCACCCGCATCTCCATTTTTGGACATCCGTCTTCACCCCATCTTCCAGCCATCTTAACAACTTCCTTTTGTCCTCACCTACCACCCCATGAGCCTCCATATCCAGCACACCATTTTCTGCAATATCCACCATCTTCTACACCAAACACACCTTTACCCCCCTCCATTCCCCACTCTCCGCAGGATTTCTTCCGTCCATGATTCCTTAGTCTATTCGTCCCTCACCTCAAATCTCCCCCCGGCACTTACCCCTGAAAGCGGCCAAAGAGCTATACCTGCCCATTCAGCTCCTCCCTCACCTTCATTCAAGTCCCCAGACAGTCCTTCCAAGAGAGACAACATTTCACCTGCAAAGCTATTGGGCATCTACTGTACCCAGTGCCCGATGTGGCTCCTCATCTTTGGTGAGACCTGATGTAGATTAGCGTACCACATTGTCGAGCACCTTTACTCTGTCTGCAAAATGCAGGATTTCCCGGTAGCTAACCATTTTAATTCCAATCCTCATTCCTGTTCAGACATGTCAGTCCATGGCCTCCGCTACTGCCACAATGAAGCCACTCTCACACTGAAGGAGCAACATCACATATTCCATCTGAGCAGCCTCCAACCTGATGGCATGAACATTGATATCCCCAACTAATGGTAATTTCCCCCCTTCCCACCTCCACTCTTTTTTCAGCTCCACACCCTGGGCCCCCTCTTACTTTTTCTCATCTCCTCACTTGCCTATCACTTCCCCCGGTGTCCTTCCTCTTTCCCTTTCTCTCATGGTCCATTCTCCTCTGCTATCAGACTCTTTTCCAGTCTTTTACCTTCTCTACCTATCACCTCCTGATTTCGTACTTTATCCCCAATCCTCTGCCCACCTGGCATCACCTATCACCTTCTAGCTTGTACTCCTTCCTCTCCCCCCTCCTATTTATTCTGGCCTCTCCCTATTTCCTTTCCAATCCTGATAAAAGGTCTCCACCCAAAACATAGACATTTATTCATTTCCATAGACACAACCTGACCTGCTGAGTTCCTCCAGCAATTTGTGTGTTTTGCTCTGGATTTCCAGCTTCTGCAGAATCTCTTGTATTTAAATGTAAATTATACCCAATTCTTACAAGAAAGAACCCGATTAGAACAAAAAAGCCCATTTTAATGCCGTGATTATAGTGTTGCTAAACTGTAGTGTTTAGGGTTTTGCCTGATATGAAATACTAGCATTTCTCTTTCCAAAATAACTTGAATTTATATGGCACTCTTAATGTTGAAAAATTCCAACTTGTATAAATTATTTTAGGGGTGATTTAATAGTTTGGTGAAATTAATGGGCTTAAGGAAGATCTTGCTTGAAGGTAGGAGTTAGAGAGGGGAATATTGAAGCATTAAGCTTAGAAACTGATATTTCTACAAGCAATGAAGTTATGGAAAATACATAAAAGCTCACAATCAGAGGCACAGATTGAGTTCTGGAAGGAATTTAGAGATGAAAGATATCTCAAAGACCAAGCGAAGCAAATATATGAAAGGATTTAATCAAGAAATTAGCTGTAACAGTCTTGATGTTGGATATTAAATTGTCATCTGAATTGTAGATGTTAAAGTGTATAGGACAGGGAGCATGGAGTGCCAGCAAGAAGAGCTGTGGAATAATGAAGTCTAGTGACAAACATATAGATAAGAGTTTCAACAGCATGTTGACTGAGCCAGTGATGGTGGATATTCCAAAAATATCTTTGCTGAACTGTTGCTTGATACTAGACTACGGTACACCAGAAAGTGAGCCAGTAATAATCCTCAATGTGCAGCTGAAGTACCAGAATATCATAAATGAATACCATTCTTGTAACACTATGCATTACTTTAGCATTTGGATCACAACCCAACTCTGATGAAAAGTGGACATTTGCATAGGTATTTAATGAATGTGTTCAAGCTGCTGCCTCACGACTGCACAGCCAGATTCAGCTCAAACCGCACGAAGTTCGCTGGTGATTGGCCTCGTCAGCAGCACTGACAAAGGGAGGAGGGAGGAGGTGGAGAGGCTTGTCAAATGGTGTAAGAGTAACAACCTGAGTCTTAATGTGGACAAGACAAAAGAGGTGATTGTGAACTTCAGGAAGGCACAGGCCAACCTCTATTGCATTATATTGCATTACCAGTGGCTCTGCATGGAGAGAGTGGAGAGCACAGAGTTCCTTGGTGTGCACAGATCTAACCTGGACCCACAGCGCTGCCTCAGTAGTCAAGAAGGCACAGCAGTGTTCACACTTGCTGAGGAGATTGAGGTGTGCAAGGCTCCCGGCCCCCACTCTAACAATTTTCTACAGGAGCACCGTCAAGAATGTCCTGTTTAGCTGCTTTATTGTGTGGTATGGAAACTGTAAGGCATCAGATTGCAAAACTCTACAGAGGGTAGTTAAAACCGCCAAGAGAATCACTAGGGTCTCCACACCTCTCTCCCCCCACTATTTGCGACATTTACCAGGAGCATTGCAGACAAAAGGGCTTGTTCCACCCATCCCACAATCTCTCTGACCCACTACCATCAGGAAGGAGGTACAGAAGCTTCAGGACTAGGACTGCCAGACTAGGTTATAGCTTCTTCCCCCAGGCTGTGAGACTAATTAATACTTTGCCACCACTGAGGTCTCGTCACTAGGACAGTGAGCTGTTTACTGTTTACTTGTGCTGTGTTTTACTACATGCATTTTGAATTATATTTTATTAACTTATTTACAGAATATTATTTTGGTTTATGTGCTGTATGTGAACTATGTTGTGTGGATGCACCATCGTCCAGAGGAACATTGCTTCATTTGCTTGTATATATAGTATTTACAGTCAGCAAACATTGAAACTGAACTTGAACTTAATCTTGAATGCATTTCCAGTGAAGACCAGTTTTCTGGTCTGAAATCAGATACTCTTCACATTCCTTTTGAAAGCCAGTTAGTATTTTTGAGAACGCAATAAATGAGAATGCTGAAGTTAGTGAGGAATTGTTTGCACCGTAGTGCAGTTAGATAATTCCGGTGTGTTGTTAATGATCCCTTTCTGCAGCAGGAAGTTCAGGAAGGGGTGTTGCACTTGTTAGAACTTGGGTGCCTTCATATGTTCTACCAGTCTATTGTTGCCAGTACAGTGCAGTGGTGTGCTGGGGCAATGGCATCAATACAGGTGATGCCAACAAGCTCAATAAACTGATTAGAAAGGCTGGCTCTGTTGTAGGAGTCAAACTGGACACACTGGAGGCTGTGGTAGAACAAAGGACCCTACGGAAAATCCTGGCAATTCGGGACAATATTTCTCACCCTCTGCATGCCACCTTGGCTGAACAGGGGAGCACTTTTAGGAATAGACTAAGACAACTGTGCTGCTCCAAAGAGTGTTACATGAGGTCAATCTTACCCTCGGCCATTAGGCTCCATCATGAGTCAGCCTATAGCCTTGGAAGTGATGACCCTCTCTTATTAGACTGCTTGAGGTAATTTATGTTTTATTCTTTCTTTCTTCCCTTATAATATTTGTATATCTGTCCACTTGTAATGCTACTGTGACACTATAATTTCCTTTGGGATTAGTAAAGTATCCATGTGTCTATCTATCTATCATAGTACAATTGAAGGCTGAAGAAAGGTGAAACAAAAATCATGATTTCTAGTACTCCACTGATCAGATGGCCGATCAGCCAAAATATTCCTCCTCCTCCTGAGGTTTTACAAGGCATTGGTCAGACTGCACTTGGCGTATCATGAGCAGTTTTGGCTCCTTACCTAAGAAAAGACGTGCTACCATGGCAGAGGGTCCAGAGAAGGTTCATGAGAATGATTCCGTGACTGAAGGGTTAACGTATGAAGAGCATTTTGAAGGCTCTGGGCCAGTACTTGTTAGAGCTTAGAAGAGTTGGAAGAGTGAGGGACAATTTCAAAACAAAGGATCTGGTTGTGGACTATAGAAGGAATGGAGATAGGCTAACCCCTACTGACACCAATGGATCTGGGATTGAGAGGGTGAGCATCCGGATCATTAAGTTATTCGGCATACACATCACCGAGAATCTCACATAGTTCCCGCCTTCACCACTGCTGTCGGCAGCCCATTCCACATACTCACCGCTCTCTGTGTAAAAAACTTACCCCTGACATCTCCTCTGTACCTACTTCCAAGCGTCTTAAAACTATGCCATCTCATGCTAGCCATTTCAGCCCTGGGGAAAAGCCCCTGACTATCCACACGATCAATGCTTCTCACTATGTTGTACACCTCTATCAGGTCACCTCTCATCCTCTGTCGCTCCAAGGAGAAAAGGCCGAGTTCATTCAACCTATTCTCATAAGGCATGCTCCCCAATCCAGGCAACATCCTTGTAAATCTCTACACCCTTTCTATGGTTTCCACATCCTTCCTGTAATGAGGTGACCAGAACTGAACAAAGTACTCCAAGTGGGGTCTGACCAGGATCCTATATAGCTGCAACATTACCTCTCGGCTCCTAAATTCAATTACATGATTGATGAAGGCCAATACGCCATATGCATTCTTAACCACAGTCAACCTATGTAGCAGCTTTCTGTGTCCTGTGGACTCGGACCCCAAGATCCCTCTGATCCTCCACACTGCCAAGAGACTTACCATTAATATTATATTCTGCCATCATATTTGACTTACCAAAATGAACCACCTCACATTGATCTGGGTTGAACTTCATCTGCCAGTTCTCAGCCCAGTTTTGCATCCTATCAATGTCCCACTGTAATCTCTGACAGCCCTCCACACTCTCCACAACACCCCCAACCTTTGTGTCATCAGCAAATTTATTAACCCATCCTTCCACTTCCTCATCCAGGTCATTTATAAAAATCACAAAGAATAGGGGCCCCAGAACAGATCCCTGAGGTACACCACTGGTCACTGGCTTCCAAGCAGAATATGACCTGTCTGCAACCACTCTTTGCCTTCTGCGAGCAAGCCAGTTCTGGATCCACAAAGCAATGTCCCCTTGGATCCCATGCCTCCTTACTTTCTCAATAAGCCTTGCATGGGGTATCTTATCAAATGCCTTGCTAAGATCCATATACATTACATCTACAGCTCTACCTTCATCAATGTGTTTAGTCACATCCACAAAAAATTCAATCAGGCTCGTAAGGCACGAACTGCCTTTGACAAAGCTATGCTTTCTACAGGGGCACAGATGAGATCATCCTGACTGGCTGCTTTACTGCCTGGTATGGGAACTGTACTTCTCTCAATGGTGGTGCGGACAGCCCAGCGTATCTGTAGATGTGGACTTTCCACTATTCTGGACACTTACAAAGACAGGTGTGTAAAAAGGGCCCAAAGGATCACTGGGGATCCAGGTCACCCCAACCACAAACTGTGCCAGCTATTACCATCCAGGAAACGGTACCACAGCATAAAAGCCAGGACCAGCAAGATCAGGCTTCCACCAGGCCATCAGAGTGATTAATTAATGCTGATACAATTGTATTTCTGTTATATTGACTGTCCTGTTGTACATACTATGTATTATAAATTACTATAAATTGCACATTGCACATTTAGACGGAGATGTACCATAAAGATTTTTACACCTCATATATATGAAGGATATAAGCAATAAAGTCAATTAAATTGAATATTGAAAGGCGTAGATAGAGTGAGTGTGGAAAGGATGATTCTCATAGTGGGGGAATCTAGGGTCAGAGGGCACAACCTCAAAAGAGAAGGATGTCCTTTTAGAACAGAGACAAGGAGAAATTTCTTTAGCCAGAAGATGGTGAATCTATGGCATTCATTGCTAGCTGCTGAAGCTTTGATTATGACTTTGGGACTACAGTATGGCATCCATGCAACACAATACAACCGTAGGAATACAGTCAGAAAATGAAAGTCAGATGAACTCCGGGGTGGGATTTGTGAAAGGTGGTAACAAGTGGTGATTGTTTCGGTTTTATTGAGCTGGTGTGTAGCGATGTGCTACACACAGCGCTGAAATAACGACACACAGTTGGTAAGTCATTTGGAGACTAGTTTATTCAAACTTCACGGCGCTGGCATTTAATCCCTAGTGCCCGCCCTCTCCAGGCAGAAATGACGTCAGAGGTGCATTACCAAAGTCTCCCCCCACGCCCTGGCTATTTGTGAGCCGGATCGCCTGCGCAGAAAGTGGGTCGCCGCATAACCCCACCCCACCCAGAACCGGCGATACACCCCCCAACCTCCACATTGATCAGCCTCTGTTTGGGAGGTCTGTCTCTGCGCCGCAGTGCCTGAACCTCGACCGGTTGCGCCAAGTCCACATGGGCTGGTTTGAGTCGGTCCACCATGAGAACCTCCTCTTTCCCCCCAATGTCCAGAACGTATGTAGACCCGTTGTTGTTGATCACCTTGAACGGCCCCTCGTACGGCCGCTGTAGCGGTGCCCAGTGTCTGCCCCTTCGTACAAACACAAACTTGCAGTTCTGCAGGTCTTTGAGTACATGGATTGGGGTCCATCCGTGCTGTGAAGTCGGTACGGGGGCCAGGTTGCCGAGCCTTCCACGTAGCCTGTCCAGGACTGCTGTGGGTTCTTCCTCTTGCCCCCATGGGGCTGGTATGAACTCTCCCGGGATGGCCAGGGGCGCGCCGTACACCAACTCAGCCAATGGGGCGTGATCCTCTTTGGGCGCTGTACGAATTCCAAGCAGAACCCAGGGAAGCTCGTCCACCCAGTTAGGTCCTCTGAGGCAGGCCATGAGAGCCGACTTCAAGTGACGGTGGATGTGTACCACTAGTCCAGGGGTCGGCAACCTGCGGCTCCGGAGCTGCATGCGCCTCTTTCATCTCTGCGCTGCGGCTCCCCGTGGTTTGCTAGTTTTTGAAATGTAATTCGAAATTTGAAGATTATGTTGATCTTGTACAATCTAAATAAAACGTTGTGGCGACACCATTTCCTGGCACATCCGAATCGGCTCACAATTAGCCACTGTTCCGGCTAAGGGAGATAGTCTACAGGGGTTTGTGAGTACGTGTCTTTTGGAGCATCCGCGCCCAAGGGGGGGCGGGTTGAGGGAGGCTTTAAAGCAAGGCTGTTTAGTTTGAATAAAGTTATCTTTGACTGCAGTGTCGTTATTTTAGCGCTGCGTGTAGCACACCGCCACAACATGTTTTTTATCACTATTAATATACGTCACCACTGCCAATCCCTGACACCCGCCAGTGCGTGATTTCTTTTAATTTTTCGATCGAAGGTAGGCTAACTATGGAGTAACCTTCAACCCAACGTCTTTTTCTCAGAGTTCAAAATGTTTTTGTTGCATGCAGAAATGTAATTTCGTTTTCTCTGCAGGAGTTCATCAATTTCATAAATGTAACACATTATAGTTTGTTTATACATAGCATAAAGGCAAAAAAAAAACATTGTATGCAGTGTTATTTCATTTTAATGTCAAATGGGTTTTGTGGCTCCCAGTGTTTTCTTTTCTGTGGGAAATGGATCCATATGGCTCTTTCAGTGGTAATGGTTGCCGACCCCTGCACTAGTCCATTCGACTGTGGGTGGTAGGCAGTAGTGTGGTGTAGCTGCGTTCCCAACAGGCTGGCCACAGCCGACCACAGGCTGGAGGTGAACTGGGCACCTCTGTCGGAGGTAATGTGGGCTGGTACCCCAAAGCGTGCTACCCAGGTTGCGATCAGTGCTCAGGCGCAGGAATCGGCAGATGTGTCGGTGAGCGGGACCGCCTCTGGCCACCTCATGAACCGGTCTACCATAGTTAAGAGGTACCACGCTCCTCGGGACACTGGTAAGGGGCCCACGATATCCACATAAATGTGGTCGAACCTCTGGTGGGTGGGTTCGAACTGCTGCGGCGGGGCTTTAGTGTGCCACTGCACCTTGGCTGTTTGGCACTGCGCGCACGGTCTGGCCCATTCACTGACCTGCTTGCAAAGTCCGTGCCACGTGAACTTGCTGGAGACCAGCCGGACAGTTGTCCTGATAGATGGGTGCACCAAACCGTGTATGGAGTCAGACACTCGCCGCCTCCAGGCTGCCGGGACGATGGGGCAAGGTTGGCCGGTAGCCACATCGCACAGGAGGGTCCGATCACCTGGGCCTATGAGAAAGTCTTGCAGCTGCAAACCTGAGACTGCGGTCCTGTAGCAGGGACAGGGCCTGGACAGCTAGTCTGGAGAGTGCATCCGCCACGACGTTGTCCTTTCCCGAGACATGCTGGATGTCCATTGTGTACTCGGAGATGTAGGACAGATGTCACTGCTGGCGAGCCGACCAGGGATTGGACACCTTCGTGAATGCGAAGGTCAACGGTTTGTGGTCCGTGAACGCAGTAAACGGCCTGCCTTCTAAGAAGAACCTGAAATGCCAGATTGCCAGATACAGTGCTAACAGCTCCCGGTCAAAAGCACTGTACTTGAGTTCGGGTGGTCGTAGGTGCTTGCTGAAGAACGCCAGGGGTTGCCAGCGCCCCTCGATGAGCTGCTCCAGCACCCCACTGACTGCTGTGTCGGATGCGTCCACCATGAGGGCGGTCAGAACGTCCGTTCTGGGGTGCACCAGCATCGCGGCATCTGCCAAGGCTTCCTTGGCTTTAACGAAAGCGGCTGCAGCCTCCTCGTCCCAAGTAATGTCCTTGCCTTTACCCAACATCAGGGTGTACAAAGGGCATATGATATGGCCTGCTGAGGGGAGGAAATGGTGGTAGAAGTTCACCATACCAACGAACTCCTGTAGGCCTCTGACCGTGTTGGGCTGGGCAAAGTGGCGGATTGCATCTACCTTGGCGGGCAGAGGTGTTGCCCCATCTTTGGTAATCCTGTGGCCCAGGAAGTTATGGTATCAACACCGAACTGGCATTTGACTGGGTTGATTGTGAGGCTGAAATCACTCGGGTGGGAGTAGAGCTGGCAGAGGTGGGACAGATGCTCCTGACGACAACTGCTGGCTATGATGTCGTCCAAATAGATGAACGCAAAGTCCAGGTCACGTCCCACTGTGTCCATTAGCCGCTGGAACGTCTGTGCGGCATTCTTCAGGCCGAACGGCATTCGGAGGAACTCGAACAGGCCGAATGGGGTGATGAGTGCTGTTTTGGGAATGTCTTCAGGGTGCACCAGGATTTGATGGTAGCCCTGGACAAGGTCTACTTTGGAAAAGATTCTTGCCCCGTACAGGTTTGCTACAAAGTCCTGTATGTGCGGCATGGGGTAGCGGTCTGGAGTGGTAGCCTCGTTCAGTCTGTGGTAGTCACCGCATGGTCTCCAACCCCCGGCTGCTTTGGGCACCATGTGCAGGGGGAAGACCCATGGGCTGTCGGACCTCCGTACGATCCCCAATTCCACCATTCTCTTGAACTCCTCCTTCACCAGGCGGAGCTTTTCCGGGGGGAGCCTTCGTGCGCGGGCGTGGAGGGATGGTCTCTGGGTCGGAATGTGGTGCTGTACCCCGTGTCCGGGCATGGCTGCTGTGAACTGCGGTGCCAGAATCGATGGAAAGTCTGCCAGGATCCTGGTGAATTCATTGTCCGACAGCGTGATGGAGTCCAGGTGTGGGGCTGGCAACTTGGCTTCGCCCAGGGAGAACGTCTGGAAAGTCTCAGCATGTACCAGTCTTTTCCCTTGCAAGTCGACCAGCAGGCTGTGAGCTCACAGGAAGTCCACCCCCAGGAGTGGTTGGGCCACCGCGGCCAGTGTGAAGTCCCATGTGAATCGGCTGGCGCCGAACTGCAGCTGCCGTTTGCGGCCCTCAGGGTGGATCCTGGCTTCCTGTTGCGGGTGTTGTACCCTGTTGGGGGCAAGACGCCGATCTCCGCTCCGGTGTCAACCAAGAAGCGACGTCCCAACTGTTTGTCCCAGACCTACAAGAGGCTGTCCTGGTGGCCAGCCACCATAGTCATTAGCAGCAGCTGGCGGGCGACAATGGTGGGCTTTTGTGCCCCACCGTTGGTGGTAGAAACACCACTGTTCACTGGCCTCCTCACTCCTGCCTCTGTGCTGTGTGCCCCCTGCGGGGCCTGGTCTGGTCTGCTGTTGGGCGCGTGGCCTGGTAATCTGACCGACGGACACCACGCTCTCCCTCTTGGCTTTCCACAGCACGTCTGTCTGGGCCGCCACTTTCCGGGGGTCGCTGAAATCTGCGTTAGCCAGCAGCAGATGTATGTCCTCGGGCAGTCGCTCTAGGAACGCTTGCTCAAACATGAGGCAGGGCTTGTGTCCGTCAGCCAGGGCCAGCATCTCGTTCATCAATGCTGACGGCAGTCTGTCTCCCAAAACGTCCAGGTGAAGCAGGCGGGCACTTCGCTCACACGGTGAGAGGCCAAAGGTCCCAATGAGCAGCGCTTTGAATGGTTCATATTTGCCTTCTTCCGGGGGCAACTGTATGAAAGACGCAACCTGGGCAGCCGTCTCCTGGTCAAGGGCGCTCGCCATGTGATAGTAACGCGTGGAATCAGAGAATATCTGCCAAATCTGGAACTGGGCTTCTGCTTGGCTAAACCACACGCATGGTCGCAGCGTCCAGAAAGTCGGCAGTTTTAACGAAACAGCATGAACAGATGAAGAGTCGGTCATCTTTGGTCCAAATCCCGTTTGGACTGTCGGGGGTCACCAATGTAGCGACATTCTACACACAGCGCTGAAATAATGACACGCAGTTGGTAGGTTGTTTCGAGACTAGTTTATTCAAAATTTGCAGCGCCGGCATTTAATCCCCAGCGCCCCCCCCCCCCCCCCCCTCCGGGCGGAAGTGGTGTCAGAGGTGCATTACCAAAGTCTCCCCCTGCGTGCTGGCTATTTGTGAGCCAGTTCACCTGCGTAGAAAGTGGGTTGCCACAGATGCTCATTTATTTATTGAGATACTGAGCGGTTCAGGCCCTTCCCGCTGTTTGAACTGTTCTGCCCAGCAACCCCCGATTTAACCCTCGCCTAATCATGGGACAATTTATAATGACCATTTAACCTATGAACCGGTTTGTCTTTGGTCTGTGGGTGGAAACCGGAGCACCCAGAGAGCACCCGGAGAATGAACAAACTTCTTACAGACAGAGATGGTCCACTCACTGCAGCATTTTACATCAGTGGAGATGGTATAAAAAGTACAGAGGTTGAAGGCTTGAGGGTGGTCTTCGAGGGCTCACTGACAGGCTGGTCATAAACAGCACCATGGATCGAATGGACCTTGTGCTGCAGTGAGAAGGGCCTACACACACCTAGATAAGTCTTTTATTGCTTGCTATTCTGTCCTAATCAAGTCAAGTTTATTGTCATTACATGCAATAACTTTTAAAGGTAAGGATAAAATCTACAGATGAATCATGCTGATGCACCATCAATAACTCTCTGAGACGTGAGGCGAGATATATGCTTTTATTGACTGGAAGTAAGAACAAGCAGCAATTGACCACCATACTACACCCTGGAGACTGAGGGCAGGGCTCAGGCCCCAATCCCCTTTATACTGGGGTCAGTGGGAGAAGCCACAGGAGCAGTCAGCAGGGGGGGCATGTCCACGTAGCACTGGCTGTGATTGCACAGGTGCCGGTGGTGATTGGCATGGAGACGGTGGTTGTGCTGGTTCCGGCCTAACTGGAGGTGTCAGCCCACTAGGCGTCAGTGATCCCTCATGCGTGTGCGAGGCGCCTGGTATATGCGCGTGCGAGACGCCCGGTATAGGAGTGTCGTGAGGAGTCTGTGTAGGGCTCAGTGTGCGCGGTGTCACCTCGGGCACAGGGTCCATAGTTACCGTGGAGTGTTCGGGGTAGTGGTCTGCTGCTCCTGCAGGCGCCAGGTCGCGGACAGAGACTGTGTCCTCCCGCCTATCAGGTAAGACCACTTAGGCATACTGGGGGTTCGCATGTAGAAGGTGAACTCTCTCGACCAGCGGGGAGTATTTATTGCTCCTCACATGTTTCCGGAGCAGCACTGGCCCTGGGGACGTCAGCCAAGCTGGTAGGGTGGTCCCAGTGGCAGACTTCCTGGGAAAAGAGAATAGGCGCTCGTGAGGGGTGGCATTGGTGGACATGCATAACAGGGAGCGGATAGAGTGGAGTGCCTCGGGGAGGATCTCCTGCTATCGAGAGACCGGCAACCCTTTTGACTTCAGGGCTAAAAATGTGGCCTTCCACACTGTGGCATTCTCCCTCTCCATCTGTCCATTTCCCCGGGGATTATAGCTCGTGGTGCTACTAGTAGCAATGCCCCTAGCCAGCAGGTGCTGGCGCAGCTCGTCACTCATAAAGAAGGACCCTCTATCACTGTGGATATAGCAGGGATATCCGAACAGAGTGAAGAGCTGGCGCAGGGCTTTTATGATGGACATGGTAGTGGTGTCGGGGCAGGGGATGACAAAGGGGAACCGCGAGTACTCGTCGATAATGTTGAGAAAGTAGACATTGCGGTTGGTGGAGGAAAGGGGGCCTTTAAAGTCAACACTCAGTCGCTCAAAGGGGCGGGTGGCCTTGATAAGTTGCGCCTTTTCAGGACGGTAGAAGTGTGGTTTGCACTCAGCGAAGACTTGGCAGTCCCTGGTCATCGTCCTGATGTCCTCAAGGGAGTATGGCAGGTTCCGGGCTTTCACAAAATGGTAAAATCGGGTGACCCCCGGATGGCAAAGTTGTGCATGAAGGGTGTATAGCTGGTCGAGCTGTGCGCTAGCACACGTTCCCCGGGATAGGGCATCAGGGGGCTCATTGAGCCTTCCAGGCCGGTACAGGATATCATAGTTGTAGGTGGAGAGTTCCATTCTCCACTGCAAAATTTTACCATTTTTGATTTTGCCCCGCTGTTGGTTGCTGAACATGAACGCAACTGAGTGCTGGTCGGTCAGCAAGGTGAACCTTTTGCTGGCGAGATAGTGCCTCCAGTGCCTAATAGCTTCTACTATGGCCTGGGCTTCTTTCTCCACCGTGGAGTGCCGAATTTCAGGGCCCTGAAGGGTATGAGAGAAGAATACTACCAGCCTTCCTGCCTGATTGAGGGTAGCAGCCAGCGCGAAGTCGGAGGCGTCACACTCTACTTGGAAGGGAATGGTCTCGTCCACCGCATGCATTGTTGCTTTGGCAATGTCCCCTTTAATGCAGCTGAAGGCCGCGCGGGCCTCGGCAGAGAGGGGAAATATGGTAGACTTGACCGGGGGGCGGGCCTTGTCTGCATAGTGAGGGACCCATTGAGCGTAATAGGAAAAGAAGCCCAGGCACCGTCTGAGGGCTTTGAGGGTGGTGGGAAGAGGGAGTTCTAACAGGGGGCGCATATGGTCGGGATCAGGGCCAATGACCCCGTTCTCCACGATATACCCAAGGATAGCGAGTTGGGTGGTTCCAAACACACACTTGTCCCTGTTATAAGTAAGGTTCAGGGCTTTGGCCACTTGGAAAAATCGTTGGAGGTTGGCGTTGTGATCCGACCAGTCGTGACCACAGATGGTGATATTATCCAGATAGGGAAATGTGGCCTTCAGTTGGCACTGGTCCACCATCCGGTCCATTTCCCTCTGGAAGACAGAGACACCATTTGTGACACCGAAGGGGACGTGCAGGAAGTGATAGAGCCTGCCGCCCGCCTCGAAGGCGGTGTAGGGGCGGTCCTCTGGGCAGATGGGGAGCTGGTGATAAGTGGATTTCAGATCTATTGTCGAGTACACCTTGTACTGAGCTATCTGGTTGACCATATCCGCGATGTGGGGTAGGGGGTACGCGTCAAGCTGAGTGAACCTATTGATGGTCTGGCTATAGTCCATGACCATCCTATTTTTCTGCCCGATCTGAACAACAACCACCTGGGCCCTCCAAGGACTTGTGCTTGGCTCAATGATCCCCTCCCTGAGCAGCCGCTGCACCTCTGACTGAATGAAGGCTCTGTCCCCCGCGCTGTACTTCCTGCTTTTAGTTGCCACAGGTTTACAGTCGGGGGTCAGGTTGGCGAACAGCGGTGGGGGAGGGATCTTGAGGGTGGAGAGGCTGCAAGTGGTGTCAGTAGCGCAGCTGTCGGCATGGTGCTGGGTGGAATGTGTGGGCCTGTGTGTGTGTGTGGTCAGTAGTGATGAAGTCCCACAAAACTGAGGATTCCGGACAGTGAGTGGTGGGTGGGGCCCATCATATGCCATAGTCACACTTTCGAGATGGCTCTCGAAGTCCAACCCCAACAGCACAGGCGCACACAGTTGAGGCATGACCAGTAGCGCAAAGTTCCGATATTCTGTGCCCTGCACCACCAAAGTTGCTACACAACCCACCCGGATGTCTGTGGAATACGACCCAGAAGCCAAGGTGACCCTCTGGCTTACCGGCCGTGTCACGAGTCCACAGCGTTGCACCGTGTCCGGGTCAATAAAACTCTCAGTGCTGCCCGTGTCAAACATGCAGCTAGTCCTGTGCCCCTCCACCAGGATGTCCATCATTGACCTTGCAAGCTGGTGTGGGGCGCTTTGGTCGAGAGTTATGGAGGCCAGGGTTGAACTTTGCAGTCGCAAGTTCGCACGAGTGTCTGTAGGGCTCGGAGAAACTCAGCGCTCGTCTTGTCGGGTTGCTGCCCCCGCGTCGCTAATCGATGTCTTGCATAGACAGTGTTCACCGGCCGCAGGTACTGTCTTTTGAGGGCGTCCAGTGTCCCTTGGTAGGTCGGCAGGTCTCTGATAAGGGAATATACTTTCGGACTTACTCTTGATAGTAGGATTTTGTACATTGTGGCAGGCTCAGTCACTGGAATCTATTCCAAGTATGATTGGAAGCATGCAAGCCAGAGTTCAAAGGCAAGAGCTGCTTCTGGGGTTTGGGGGTCCAAGTCTAATTTTTCTGGACATAAAATACTTTCCATGTTTTAAAACTTCCAGTCAATAAAATTGATGCACCATCAATAACTCTCTGAGACATGAGGCGAGATATAGGCTTTTATTGACTGGAAGAAAGAACAAGCAGCAATTGACCACCATACTACATCCTGGAGACTGAGGGCCGGGCTCAGGCCCCAATCCCCTTTATACTGGGGTCTGTGGGAGGAGCCATGGTCAGTGGGAGGAGCCACAGGAGCAGTCAGCGGGGGGGGGCGTGTCCAGACAGGTATATGTAGTTCACCACACATGCATAAATTACAAACTAAAGTACATAAATTAAATATTGTAAGCTACAGAACAGATTAACCAGTGACTCTTTGAATGAGATGCAGCAAGGAGTTCAGAAGCCTAATGGCCTGACGGAAGAAACTGTTTCCCATCCTGACCATTCTTATTTTTATACTTCGGAGTCTCCTGCCTGATGGTAGGAAGTCAATAAGGATGCTGGATAGATGGGTGGGATCCTTAATAATATTAAGCACATATTAATAATATGCAGCACTTCTGACAAAAGTCTCCAATGGATGGTAGAGAGACCCTTATGATCCTCTCAGCTGTTCTCACAGTCCTTTATAGGGACTTCTGGTCCGATACTTGGCTGCTCCCATTCCAGTTGGAGATAAAGCTTGTCAGATGTAGTTCTGAGTATATAATTGGATTTAGTGTCCTTCTGCCTTGCCAATCCAAAACTGAACCTTTTGTTTTACTGTAACAGCCAAGACCCTTCATCAGGATTCCTCTTCCTCATTTTTAACATGTACTCAATTTCTGTCCTGGGAATAGTATATATGATCTTAATCTGTCATTCTCAGAATCACCAGGGAAAGATCATTAACCCATAGCTTATAGTCACCATTCGCCAGCCTGAACAGAAGGGTACTTTGGAAGTATAGTATAATCAGTGTTATAATGTTAGTAAGAGTCTCAGCTTTCTGTCTTGCAGAAATTAACCAGTTCACCTAGAGACTTAAAAGATGACTGCAGAATTGATCTCATTTGCTATTTTTCTTCTTAATATGTCTTCATATCCACCTTCTGTAGAAGCCTTCCTGAACTTATCACCAAGGGCAAAGACAAAAGTATTCAAAACAATTATCATTCAGATACATTGTTCTGAATCATGAGGGCTGCACTTTGGACAACTGTATAATGAAAACATCATAACAAATTTTTTGGATAGATGACATTCTTACACATCCACATTATAAATTTTCAGGATGTTAACTAACTTAAAACAGATCTATTCATAAGTAATGGATTGCCACATAGTCATAATGCCACATGCATTCTAAGTGCTGCCTCTTGTACTTGAATGAACCATGTTATCCCGTAGAGCTGTACAGATCAATGTCACTCCTTCTCTCTGCTTTTATTAGAAAATATGATTTGCATAACTCTCTAGAATAGAATATCAGGGATGGCCCAATATTGCTTAACAGCATCTAGTTAACGTTGCAAAGATCAATTGGTACAACCAGGAATGTTATATTCTGTCTCAACCCACCAGCCCCACACTCAATTCTGTGAATTACCTTTCTCACCTTCTGGTCCCAGATCAAAGTGCATATAATTAAACATATTGAAATACGAGCTTTCTTTACTTGGCAAAATAAAACTTTATCCAACATGCATGGAATGTGATTTGGGGCATTGAAATGTTAAGCACGTGGAAAGCCATGTTACTGCAAGTCTTCTGTCAATGCAATTGATGCTACATGGCGAAACACAGGTCAGAGAAAGAGAAAAAACAGTACTTAACTTCCACAGCCTTATATTTGCAGTTAAATATATTTAGTAAATCCTCACGAGATTTTTTAATGGTTTGAAATTTGATTATTCAATCCTTTCTCTTGATCTAATCAACATAAATACTATGATTGTTAGAGTTTACTTCCTTCATGAGTTTGGCACTGGTTAAAAGAGCTTGTTCCAGATTGGGTGTCATCCTATTTAGAGCTGCTTTGTTTTCCCCTGTCATAAAGATGGCATTTAAAACACAGAAAGGGTTATTGATCTCCATATATGACAGTTAAATATAAACACAACAAAAAGAACAACCCGCATTTTATCATTTTAATGGTGGATCTTCTTAGTAGTGGTGGGAAATCTTGAGTTGAGTATAATGTTCTTCAAAGGGATTATTTCTTTAATGGAAAATGCCTGTGGATGACTTAGTTTAACATGGGGACACTGATGGAAGAACAGTCACCAGACGGTCCATAACAGATGAGCATCAGGGTCCAGTGGCATGGAATGCAAGATGACTGGGGTCCCCTCACCCCTCACTGCTGCAACCTTCCTCCGCTTTCACTGCCATTGTGATGTATCATCATCTTCCACCAGCTCCACCACTGAGGTTTTGGTTGGAATGCTCTTTGTGTGAAACCTTCTCCTTGACCTTACTTCCATAGGTGACCTTAACAAGAGCTAAGTCCTGGTGGCATTGCTCTTGTGATCTCAGGAACTCAAAAGCTTCTCCACCATGACAAGGTGATAATCCTCAGAGAAGTTGTACACATCCACCAGTGCAAAGAAGAGTTTGTCAAACAGTCAAATTGACTCCATTATTAGTGAGATTTTGAATTTATTGAAGTGCCATTCAACCAATATACCAGAGTCTTCTAGCTATTAACTGAAGGCTATATCTTATGGCATTATGGTCAAACAAAATCATTCTTACTCTTCATAAAATAACAGAAGAAGCAAAGCGTGGGGAACAAACTAACCAAAGCAGGTACGTTGCTAACTGCTAACCAATTCAGGAAGGGACCTCACTGAAATAGTAGCAAGCATCTTCTCTACTTTACATCTAAAACTAAGGATTTTACGAATTATTGATTGATGAGACTTTGGTTCATTCCTAGCATTCCATGTACTAGATCTCAACAACAAAGAGGAAACTTGGGAGGTCACATACTATCTCAAAGGGAGGTGGAGACTCAGACGGATGTTCGCTTTAGGAGCACTGATGCCTCCACCATAGATATAGAGCAGTCAACTTCAGGACTAAATTCTGAAGGAATGCTTGAAGAGCTATGGATATGGTGTGATACAAGAAGACATTGGGAGGAGGAAAGTGTAACAGACAGCAGCAGGAATTGAACCCGGATTGTTGACGCTGTAAAGCATTATGCTAACCACTGCAACGGAGAGGTAAATTTGCACACAATGCAAGGTGAGTTTCTACATTACAGGATTTGTACTTGAACCAGGTTTCACCCCAGATTTTGCAGTCTCCCAAGGTAATAGATATAAATGGGTCTCCATTGACATTACACAAGGTTTAGTGATTTCTCCAATGGAGGGCAATGTAAATCAGGTGGACCAATGCAATGAATTTTATTTAGCATTTTACTTCAATGTTATAAAGTCAACATGAAGAATGGTAACAATTGCTTATTAGCAATAGAGGGATAACTTATTTGGAGGCAGGAACTGATTAGGGATTGTCAACAATCCTTTGTGACATGGTAGATCATGTCTAAAGAAACACCTGATGAAGTTACCTGGAAAGTTGATGAAGGCAAGGCAGTGGATGTTGTCTTTGTTAACTTTAGTAAAGCTACTGACAAGGTCTCACGTGGGAGGCTAGTCAAGAAGATTCAGTTGCTTGGCATTCAGGATGAGGTAGTAAATTGGATTAGACCATGCCTTCACGGGAGAGGCCAGAGAGTAGGAGTAGAGAGTTGCATCTCTGACTGGAGGCCTATGACTA
This sequence comes from Hypanus sabinus, assembly GCF_030144855.1. Classification (NCBI taxonomy): domain Eukaryota; kingdom Metazoa; phylum Chordata; class Chondrichthyes; order Myliobatiformes; family Dasyatidae; genus Hypanus; species Hypanus sabinus. Next base: position 36,814,283 of record NC_082716.1, on the reverse strand, counting down.
ATAGTGTGCCATAGGGATCGGTGCTGGGTCTGTTGTTCTTTGTCATTTATATCAACTATATGGATGACATCAAGATTGGGGGTGTAGTAGACAGCAAGGAAGGCCATCTAAGCATGCAGAGAAACACGAATCAGCTGGAAAAATGAGCTGAAAAATAGAAGCTGGAATTTAACGTAGACAAGTGTGAGGTGTTACACTTTAGGAGGAGAAACCAGGGTAGAACTTACATAGCGAACGTTAGGGCACTGACTTGTGTGGTAGAACAGAGGGATCTAGGAATACCCATTCATAATTCCTTGAAAGTGATGTCGCAAGTCATCAAGAAAACTTCTTTCACATTGGCTTTTATAAATCAAAGTATTAAGTACAGGATTTGGAATGGTATGTTGAAGTGTATAAGATGTTGATGTGTCCTAATTTTGAATATTGTGTTCAGTTCTGGTCACCTACCTACAGGAAAGACGTAAACAAGATTGAAAGAATGCAGAAAAAAATTACAAGGATTTTGCCACTTCTTGGGGACTTGAGTTATAGGGAAATGATTAATAGGTTTGGACTTTATTCCATGGAGCATAGAAGAATGAGAGAAGACTTGATAGAGGTATTCAGAATTATGAGGGGTACAGGTAGGGTAAATGCAAGAAAGTATTTTCCACAGAGGTTGGGTGAGTCTAAAAATAGAAGGCATAGGTTAAGGGTGAAAGGTGAACTGTTTAAGAGGAACATGAGGGAAACCTTCTTCACCAGAGGGTGTTCATTGTGTTGAATGAGTTGGCAGTGAAAGTGGTGGATTTGGGTTCGATTTCAACATTTATGAGAATTTTGGATAGGTACATGGATGGGAGCTGTATGGAGAGCTATGGCCCAGGTGCAGGTCAATAGGATTAGGCAGATTAATAGTTCAACGCAGGCCAAATGGGCTAATGGGCCTGTTTCTGTGCTGTTGTGTTCTATGACTCCAGGACTCCATGACTCTAATGATACAGAGATAAGAGACAGTATAGGGCCCACTTTTAACTTTCACCATTTGGTGCAATCAGGACAATAGTACAGATAAAATGGATTGCAGGACTACCAAGAAGAGAAAGTCTAGAGATGCTGGAAATCCAGGCAACACTCCAAATGCTGGAGGAACTCAGTAGGCCAGGCAGCATCTATGGAAAAGAGTCAACAGGTGACCTCTCGGGAGCTGATGAAGGGTCTTGTCCCTTTAACATCAACCGTTTACTCTTTTCCATTGACGCTGCCTGGCCTGCTGAGTTCCTCCAGCATTTGGTGTGTGTTGCAGAATTACCAGTTTATCACTATTTTGTAAGAGTTTTATCGCTATTTGAACCACTGAAATAACTATTCTTTTAAGAAGTTATTCCTTTTAATAAGCAGATTATGGTCTTAAGTAGTTGTATTTTAAGTTATGAACCTGTTAGGTTAAGAATTAGACAAATAATGCATACCAAGAGGAGGAACTTACAAGAAGCTGAAAATTTAATTGAAAACTACATAGGTTGGAATTACTCAGTAAGTCAGTTTGTTTGGTTAAGTGTATTTCTGAAAATAACCCTCTAGCAGAATGTTAGTGAGTAAGGATTCTACCTGCTTCTGCTGTTTACTGGTGTTGAACAGTTACTGTTCAATATTTTCAGATTTTGTTCAAAATACTATAATGAAAAACACTGTAATAAACATACTAAGCAAACACTCACTCCACAGGTTTCAATAAGAATGCCATGTGTAGAGGGCAACTATTTGTCCTCTTCTGAGGAAACAAAATATTCAAACTGGCAAAGTTAAAGCCATATGCAGAAAAGCATACACTTAGTGTAATGAGGCAATATTTGCATGGGTGATGATAACCTTGTATTATACTTTCTATTAAAATGATTAATCAGAGTAGGAGGGTCATACTCTGTTGATCATTCTCAACATTAGATTTGGTCCTGTGACCCAATGATCAAAATTAGTCTGGTAGGTTTAATATAGTGGAAATTTGATAAGAGAAAAACATGATGTAAACTTCACCTAGGGGGAAGAAATCACATGATTTATCTATTTTCATCCCATTAGTATTAATCTTCTCTCATGCTGTTCATTTTTTCCCAATATTGCACTTTCTTTGACAATGATCTTGAGTAAAGTCAACTGCTTCAGGCAACAAGAGCTTCATAAACATTTTGCTGCCATTTAAATTCCTTGGTAACCAGCTGTTATTTTAACTCCATCTGCTGCAACACCTACCCCTCCTCCACAAATTCTCAGTCCCCTCAATTGGCTTTATCACCAATTAGAATGAAATCTGATGGCAAAGGTTATGTTGAATTTTCAACAATTCACACTATTTCTTTACTTAATAGTCAATACTTCACAAAATCAGCTGCAATCAATTAAATGTCATTTGATAGGCACACTATCAGAATCTTCATAAACTGTTGAACTTCAGAACCGTAGATAACAGTATTTGTATTTATTTTAACACTTTGTGTCAAGAGAGGTTTCAAGCAGATCTATTTGCTGATTAATCCAATCCATGCCAAGGAAAGGAGAAGGTTTTGTGTGCATTCATACACAACTTTGAGATTTACTGTTTTCTCAGGTGCTGGAGAGAACCTCAGAGTCAGTTTTATTATCACTGACATAGGTTGTGAAATTTATTCTTTTGCAGCAGCACTACAAAGATAAATAAATAGTGCAAAAGACAAAAAAAAAGTACTCACATTGTCTCTGCAGCAACAGTACAATGTAATACATAATAATAGAGAAAAAACCTGAATTACAGTAAGTATTTACATTTATAGGTATATATTCAAAGATTCAAAGTATATTTATTATCCAAGAAAGTATAAATTATACAACCTGGAGGTTTGTTTGCTTACAAGAATCCAATGAAAAAGTAAAGACCAAACCCCAATGAACCCAGAGAAAGTGAGAAGAAAATACAAATCAATGCAACAACAGAAGCATGCATCAACATAGCATTCGGAGCAAATTGAGTCATTAGATCCAAACACCCAGAGCAACCTGGGGCAGATCCACAGTCTCAGTATTCAGGTTATCAGTTTATCAGTATTCAGTGGGGCAAATCATCGCAAAGTTCGCAGACATAAAGCTCAGCAGCTAGGGGCAGTCTCACAGCCTCAGCATTGTGAAAAGAGGAGCCCAGTCTATCTGGGCCAGTGTTTAAATTGGCTGAACAGGGGATTGTACCTTGAATTAGGACCTGGGCTCCTCCATGTCGAATTGCTCCGGGCCTAGAACATGCTGTCCAGTGATTCACTTCAGGCCCAGATTCTGCTGCTAAAGAAGCCATTCTCGATCTCTCCAAATCGGCTCAGAAACCAGAGTGACCCTTGCCCGAGTCTCAACACCCTGCCTTTCCAGACTATCTGGGTCAGACAATTAGGACCTGGGCTCTGCAGCAGTGAATCACTCCGGGTCTAGAATGCAATGCCCAGCAATTCGCCTCAGACGTGTACTTCGCTGCTGAAGAAGCCATTCTCGACCTCTCTAGATCGGCTGGGCGCTTAGAGCAAACACCCTCACACATGGGTTAGTTAGATGGGCACCAGAACTTCGTCTCGTCTTCTCTTCTATGATTCGTTCTCTCCAACCAGAATGGCTCCATCTCCAAGTACATCAGTTTTGTACATAAGGAAATGCAATTTTGCACAAATTTGCTTTGCCTTCACTCATCTCTTTATTGTTTGTGGTGATAGTTTACTATGGTTTACTTCAAATAAGTATTATTAGTAATATTTTTAATCACATTCCTTTGTGTTCGAACTACCAGTAAGCTGTTGCATGCCTTCAATAGCGACATCTTTAACTGGACTTTATACATAAGATAGTTAAATTAAATAGGTAGTGCAAAAATAGAAGTAAGGAAGTTGTGAGGTAGTGTTGATGGGTTCAATGTCCATTCAGAAATCAGATAACAGAGAGGTAGAAGCTGTTCCTGAAGTGTGTGCCTTCAGGCTTCTGTACCTCCTTCCTGATGGGAGTAATGAGAACAAGGCATGACCTGGGTAATGGGTGATGCACCATCAATAACTCACTCTGAGACGTAAGGCAAGATATCGGCTTTTATTGACTGGAAGAAGGAACAAACAGTGAGTGACCACCATACTACATCCTGGAGACTGAGAGGCCGGGCTCCGGCCTCAATCGCCTTAATACAGGGGTCTGTGGGAGGAGCCACAGGAGCAGTCAGCAGGGGGCATGTCCAGACAGGTATATGTAGTTCACCACAATGAGGGTCCTTAATAATGGACCTCACCTTTTTGAGGCATTGCTCCTTGAAGATATCCTAGGTACTATGGAGGCTAGTGCCCATGATGGAGAGAGTGGTGTCAAACTACTTGCTGCACAACTGTGGCACCCAATATTAATGTATGAATACAAATACAAACACAAACATAAATATGGGGCAATTGCAGATAGAACTGCAAGTGTGTATTGCACGTTTGCCAGAGTAATATTCAGAAACAGTGAAATACTGCAATTGTGTATCAATATCCCAATTAGCACGTCCAAGAGTAACCAGGAGAAGACCGCTTCTCTGAATCTCCTTGGATGTCACTCTACTGAGCACTAACTTTGGACCTGATGATCTGTGGTGGTAGGCTCAAGCTTTAGTTTGTGTTTTTGCCCAGTTTATTAAGTATTTGTGCAGAAAATCAGACTATTTTGATAAATTGGGGAAATAATCTCAAGGATCAGATGCATTATGCAGAGAAAGCAATCTATAAACTTGAGAAAATCTGCAGATGTTAGAAATCCAAGCAAAACACACAAAATGCTGGAGGAGCTCAGCAGGCCAGGCAGCATCTATGGAAAAAGAGTACAGTTGACGTTTCGGGCTGAGACCCTTCAGTGGGACTGAAGAAAAAAAGATGAGGAATAAATTTAAAAGGTGAGGAAGGAGAGGAAGAAACACAAGGTGATAGGTGAAACTGGGAGGGGGATGGGTAAAGTAAAAATCTGAGAAGTTAATTGGTGAAAGAGTTACAGGGCTGGAGAAGGGGGATTCTAATAAGAGAGGAAGAAAGAAAAGGGGGGAGGTGCACCAGAGGGAGGTGATGGGCAGGCAAGGAGAGATAAGGTGAGAGAGGGAAAAGGGGATGGGGAATGGTGAAGGGGAGGGGGCCATTACCAGACAATTATAACCTTGTTAATTTTCCTGCCTAAACCATAAAGTGCTTTCCACAGTTATTCACTGTTTGTTTCATAAATCAGATTACATGAGGTATGACACTTATCTGATGCTAAACTCAAATGCATATACTGCTTTCTGTGACTCATGAACCTGATTAGATTGTGTGTTTGGAGTTAGAACATACTTCACTGAAATTCATAGATAAAATATTTCACTTAACAGCAGTGAAGACAACTGGAAAAGTTAGAAAAGAGATAAATTCTGACAAATAAAAATGCCATGTCTATTGCGTAAACATATATTTTTCAGATAAAGCCGAGCGATAGAGAGCCTTTAAGTAATCATTAACAGTATGCATTTTCCTGAGTGCTACTACAGGACCCATTACTCTTCCCTTCTACACAGCCTTCTTTCCTTTTGTAGATCACTGATCTATTTGGGACCTGTCTATTCCAGGCTGTAAGAAGATGAAGTTAGTTCTATTGTTTGCCATTTTTCTTCATAGGCAGTCTCATATAGAGTAAACTCTGTTATCTTGGGTACTGTGGTTTTGTTGTCCTTTGAAAGCCCTGGCTTTTCCTATACTGTTTGCAGTCTCTTTTGTACATAAAGAAATGCAATAAGCTCTGTTTGTTTTGCTTCTTGTTCTCACTCATTGATGTTTTTCTTTACACTTGAGTCCAACCACACATAAAAAAAATGTGGGGGATAATAAGTTTTATTTTTCATGATCTTCCAAAGTTAGTTTTCAACTGGGCTTTTCACAAAGGGACAGTCTTTCATTAAGTTGCTTTGCCTCCCATGATAAGCCAGTTATATTCACTTAAAAAATGGTTTTGACAGGATGGATTATGTGAGAGTCAACAACTGTGTGCTTTCATTTAGAAGTAAGGGCATAGAGTCACAGAGTAACACAGCACAGAAACAGGCCATTCAGCCTGATCTACTGGTCCACGCTGACCCCAGTATCCTCCCTGCCACATTGTCCACATTCAGCCCATAACCCTCCAAACTCTTCCCCTAAATATACCTATCCAAATGCTTTTGAAATGTACCTTTCTCAACTACTTCCTCGCACAACACATTCCAGGAACTCACAACTCTCTATGTGCAAAGAAGTTACCTCTCAGGCCTCTTTAAAATCTCCCTTGTTCTATCCTGTATCTGAGTCCTCTTGTTTGTGACTCCCCAACTTTGGGGGAAAGACTATGACCATCCACTTTATGCATACTCCTCATGGTCTATAAACTCACCTCTCTTTCTCCTTAGTTCCAAGGAATAACAGTCCAGCATGACCAACTACTCCTTATAACTCAAGCCCTCTGGTCCTGGCAGCATCCTTGTAAGTCTCTTCTGCACGCTCTCCAGCTGGATAATGTCTTTCCTATAACAGGATGATTAAAAGCATACACAATACCCAAGTTAGGTCTCACCAATGACTTATGTAGTTGAAATATAACGTCCCCACTCCTAAATTTGATGCACTGACTGATGAAGACCAGCATGCTGAACACCTTGTTCACCATCCTGTCTGATTGTGTGGTTATTTTGTGCATTTGTACTTCCACGTCCCTCTATTCCACAACACTTGGCGGTACCCTGCCCTTCACTGAATAAGCCCTACCCTCATTTGACTGTCTAAGCTGTGTCGCTTCACACTTATCTAAGTTGAAATCCACCTGTCAACCCTTAGCACATCTCCCTAAATGATCACGATCTCTGCAATTCATTGCAACCTGCTTCACTATCAACAAGACCCCCTAATTTGCATCACCATCAGACTTGCTAATCAGGACATGTACAGGTGTTGCCCAGGTAAGATAGTGGTAATTGTTTTTCATTGAGAGTTGTGCGTCCTTGGAAACCTCTTCCTCGAAAGGTGGTTGAAACAATTTTTAATATTTTAAAGGCAGAGTTGGATAGATTCCTGATAAAGTTTCTGAGCACAAGAGAGAATGTGGTTGTTAGCATTATTTTATCCACACGCTTATTCAGTACTAGCAGCTCATTCCTGCTCCTAACATAAAGGCTCACATGGCACAGGAAATGAAAATGGAAATGGAAATGAGAATATTGAGACAGATTTCGCCAGGAGGGAGGAATCAAATGACCTGACACTGCAGCAAAGCAGCAGCTAACTAGTGCTCCAGAAAGCCAGTGACCTATCTGCTTGGTCCATCATTTCACCTTCCTTAGACACTCCAGACTAAATGACAACTAGCCTAGTGGCAATTCATTCCATAATTCCCACAGTAATCTAGTAGATCATCATCAGAACAGCCCAGCATCCTGCCACACAGCCAACCTTCTTTTGGTGTCTGTCTTGTTAGGACAGTGCCAGGAGGTCATGGTGGAGATACAAGAGACCTCCGTGAACTGTCATAATGTGAGACAGCATTGAGTTATCACTGGGCCAGAGGTGCAATGGAGTAGGGAGGTTGTCTGCTCTTAGTGACGGAGGAAGGAAAGGTGATAGGGATGATAAGCAGTGCCCCAGTCTGTTTTAACTTCTAACATATGCAGATAGCTGTCAGGAGTGCAGCTGGTAGAAGCACTGTTTCACAGCTCCAAAAACTTGGGTTCAATCCTGACCTTGGGTGAAATCTGCATGAAGTTTTCACATTCTCCCTGTGACTGTGTGGGTTCCTTCCATGTGCTCTAGCTTTGCCCCACACCACAAAGACCTATAGATTTGTATATTAATTGGCCATTATAAATTGACCATGGTATGTAGATGCTGAGGAAGTTGAAGAAAATATGGGGAGAATAAAAACAAGGGATTAACATCAGATTAGTGCAAAAATGTGTGGTTGATTTTGGTGCAATGGGCCACAAGACCTGTTTTATTGCTACATTTCTCCATGTCTATCGGCCAATTGAGTCCACTCTGTGTCCCAGTATGCAATCCCATCAGTTTCCATTATCAGATCCTCTTGATTCTTCCCCACGACAGCTGAGCAGAGCATCTTTAAAATCTGGGAGGAATCAGGAGCAGCTGGAGGGAACCACCAGCAGAACATGCAAACTTTATCTCTACAGCTTCCGGGATCATGATCCAACTAGGACATTGAAGCTGAGAGGCAACATCAGAATCTGGTGTACGACTTACTGATGCCCCCAGGATGTTGATGTTGAGTCTCAGTGATGACTATGGGGTTGAATCTCACTCAATGAAAATACCACTGCACGTGTGAGTTGAACTTTATCAGGCCCCACCTGAATCTTGTTTGGGTCTTGCTTGATACAGCAATTGATCACTCTCTCCCACCTGGATATCATTCTTTGCATACACCACCTTTGCAGACCTGTCCTGTTGGTGAATCGGGACATACCCTAGAATTACAAATAGAATGAAATATTTTGCATGATCAGTAAGCATGTTCACTTCTGACTCTGTTCAGTGGCGAAGTCACTGAAGATGGTTGAACACAAGGTATTGCCCTGAGGTGCTCCTGCAATAATATTGTTGAGCTGGGCTGATCGACCTCCAGCAACCAAACTATCTTCCTTTTCGCTAGCTACCCACCCACAGAAATGTTTCCCTTGTTTCTTATTGACACCAGCTTTACTTCAACTCTTTTATGCTGCATTTTATTAGATTATTCCTTGATATCATTTGAAGGGGTTTGACAATGTCCTTCATCTGAAGCTCATCCAGAAGATTAAGGTGTACATGGGATCCATGATGAATTGACCATTTGTATTCTGAACTGAAATGTCCATAGAGAGAGTGTAGTGGTTGAAAGAACTTTTTCTAACAGGAATTAGTGGTGGTATAATTTTTCATCTTACACCTTATGGGGGGTGCATGTGTGTTTTTCCCTGAATCTCTGCTCCTCTATGAGAGGCCTGGGAGCTTGAGGACTTGGTGCAATATCCTTGTGTGCTCTCCTGGACCGAGATCTTAGACGTTATTCCCGGGATTCGTTGGAGCCACTCTCCCAATCCAGGTATCACAACCCCAAGTGCTCCTATCACCATCGGGATTACTCTGGCTTTAACCTTCCACATCCTTTCTATCTTCTCTTTCAAGCCTGGTATTTCTCCAACTTCTCACTCTTCCTTCCTGATATTACTGTCATTGAAGATTGCCACATCTATTACGATTGTTTTCTTCTGTTCCTTGTCCTGCATTACTATGTCTGGTTGGTTGGCCAGTACCTGTTTATCAGTCTGTTTTTAGAAGTCCCTTAGGATCTTAGCTCTGTCATTCTCCACTACATTCTCGGGTGCTTCTCATTTGGATTTGGGAGTGTCCAATCCATACTCAGCACAGATGTTCCTGTCCACAATTCCCACAAATTGGTTCTGCCATTCAGTGTACGCTGTCCCTACCTACATCTTGCACCCTGCTACTATGTGCCGGGTGGTTTCAGCTGATCCCTTGCACAGTTTGCATCTTGGGTCTTGTCTGGTGTGATAGACCCCTGCCACCATTGCCCTTGTGCTCAGCACCTGTTCTTGTGCAGCCATGAGCAGTGTCTCTGTGCTGTCCTTCAGCCCTGCCATTTCCACCCATTGATAGGATTTCCTTTTGTCAGCCACCTCAGATATCTGGTGATGGTTCATCCTGTGCAGTGGCTTGTCCTGCTATGGCCTCTGCTTCAACCACTTCCATTTCCACATCCCCTGCCTGTTGTCTGAGGCATTCTCCTAGCAGGTCATCCTTAGACGTAATCTTCCTGAGATGCTCATGGATGTTTCGCATTTCTTCCAGGACGATGGCCTTGAAACTTCCAAGTCCCCATTCTCCTTCATTCCAGTGGGTGTACGGTTGATCAACGTCGTTCTTTGAGTGGAATCCTCCATGTATCGTTAGTCATTTCTGGTTCTTGATGTCAGCGGCTTCCAGTTCACTCTTTGGCCAGCACACTATTTCAGCTGGGTATCTGATGAATGTATTGATGGTTCTGATCTTATTCTTCCCATTCAGCTGGCTTTTTAGAACTTGTCACAGTCTTTGGAGGCACTTAAATGGTGCAGCCTCCTTTGTGTCCTTATCATGGTGTCCATGTACCTGCATGATCCCCATGCCATCCTTTAGGCCACTCAGCTCCTTCAGTCTTGACAAGTTTGCCTCTTTTCATTACCATCCAGCTGAACCTTCCCAGTCCAAATGACATCCTGATGTCTCTGCTGTACACCCCTGCCAGGTGCATCAGTGAGTCAATGTCTCTTTCATTTCTGGCATACAGCTTGATGTCATCCAAGTACAGGAGGTGGCTGATGGTCACTCCTCTCTTGAACCTGTATCCATGTCCACTCTTTGAGATGATCTGGCTGAAGGGGTTCAAGCCTATGCAGAACAGCAGTGGAGGTAGTGCATCACCCGGCTATATACCATGTTTGATGGACACTTGTGCTAACTTCTAACCTCATTGAGTTCTTGCTGAAAGGTCCTTAGTGTCTTGTACACCTTGTACAGAGACAGACATTCCAGGATCGTTGCATGGATTATGTTTTCTAATAGTCAATCCAGGATGTGCTTAGGTTGGTTTGCTTGTGTGGTGAACTACATATACCTGTCTGGACACACCCCCTGCTGACTTGCTCCTGTGGCTCCTCCCACAGACCCCGGTATAAAGGCAAATGGAGGCACTGCTCCTCCCTCAGTCTCCAAGATGTTCTGTGATGGTCTCTTGCTGCTGATAGTGCTTTCTCTTCCAGCTAATAAAAGCCTATCTCTCGCCTCACATCTCCGAGGGTTATTGATGGTGCATCAGCTTGGTCTTAGAGTCTCACATGACTACTTTGCCTAACAGTAGTTCATGCTTGAAGCCTCTGGTTCCACTACCAATCTCCCTCTGAGCAGCCCTCAGGAATTGTCACACGTGCTCCTTCAGCTTGGTGGCTATGATGCCTGATAGGAGCTTCCATGTTGTTGACAGGCAAGTTAAAAGCCGATAGTTTGATGGTGTTGCTCCTTTGTGGGGATCCTTCACTATGAGTACTGTCCTTCCTTGAGTCAGCCAGTCAAGGTGGAGCCTGCTTCAAGCAGCTGGTTCATTTGAGCTGCTAGCCGTGTATGTAATGCTGTTAGTTAGGGTGGATCACGTCCAGCCCTAGGGTCATCCAGTTCTTCATACTTGCGACTTATTGTTGGACATCTACTGCTGTGATGGTGACTGGTTCTTCCTCTGAGGGATTGCAGAGGCTTGCTTGTAGGCCTTTCAGCCATTGGGGACTGGTGTCATGTGATGCTTGTTTCTCCCATATACTCTTCCAGTATTCCTCAGTTGCTGTTCTGATTGGTTCATGTACTGGCATGTTTTTACTCTGGACCTGTGTGAATACTTTAACTGGTTCTTTGGAGAAGAGTGCATTTATTCACTTGGCCTGTTAGCCATTGCTTGACAGTTTCCAGGACTTCGGCTAAAGACATACCTCTGTACTTCTTCAGTAGCCAAGATGAGTCTTTGGTCTTCCCACCTGTCCCCAGGGTTGAAATGTCTAATACCAGAGGGCGTGCATTTAAGGTAAAATGGGTAAATTCAAAGGAGATGTTGAGGGGCAAGTTTTAAACATAGAAGGTGGTGCATGCTTGGAATGCACTGCCTCAGTTGGTGGCAGAGGCAGTAACATTTTAGACTTCTAAGAGATGTTTAGATAGGCACATGAACGTGAGGAAAATAGAGGGATGTGGACATTGTGTAGGCAAAAGGGATTAATTAAGTTGGCTATTTGATTACTAATTTAATTGGTTCGCTACAACATTGTGAGCTGAAGAGCCTATTCCTGAGTGGAACTGTTCTATGTTCTATATTCTATTTTCTATGTCAATGCAATGAAAATTGGTGGTGTTGTGGAAATCTATTCCTTTGTCCATATTTAGATCAAGACTATAATGAGGCTTGGAGCCAACTAGTGAAAGCCATGGTGACCTTCAGTGAGCACATTATTAATAAGTAAATACCACAATAGCATTGTTGCCATGTCTTCTATCGATTTATTGATAATTAAGAATAGACCAACTAGCTGGGTTGATTTGTAGTATATTTTTGGACTGTTCAAAGAGTAACATTTTTCATAAAGTCAGGTAGATGCTAGTGTACTGGAATAGTTGATAAAAGGCACGCCTGCTTCTGGAAAGCCTGTCTCCTGGACTACTGCCAGTGAGATGGAGCTGGTTGAAGTCTACAGCACTATGCAGCCTCTTTCAATCCTGTGCATTAGTGCTTTCATACCAAATGTTAATGCAATCAGTCAAAATGCTCTCTGCTGTTGGTCATAGAAATTTACCAGAGTTCTCACATTCCTAATGATGTAGAGCTGCAGATGTGCCTTCTTCATAAATCTCTTCTGGATTTATCAATATTATCAGGGACAGATGAACCTGCCAGATGCACATACATTAGAATCAGCTCCTGCCTAAGCAAAGACATAGACCTGCTGTCCATCGCCACAATAAATTTACTGTAGATGTAATCTCACTGGCTCTCCACTCGGCCTTGGATCACTTAGACAATAACAATACCTCTGCCAGGCTGTTGTTTATTGATTACAGCTCAGCATTCAATGCCATTATAACCTCAGTACTATCAAAAAGCTCCAAAACCTGGGTCTCTCTACCTCCCCATCACCATCAGATTGGCAACAAACGCATGTATACAACCTCACTATATTTTTTCTTTTTTCTTGCTCTCTTTTTGCATCATTTATTTCATTTAATTTTAAATATCCTGTATATATGTTTTTCTTCTTGTAATTTGTATTTTTATTATGTATTACAAAGTACTGCTGTCACAAAGCAACATACTTCACAACATTTGCCAGTGACATCAAACCTGATTCTGACTCTGATTTTGATTGTGAGAGTCCTAGCAAGATTCTTGTATATCTTCTTTACAAGCTCTCCAAATTAATGATACCTTTCAGATTACAGGATGATCAAAACTGTGTGTATTACTCCAATTGCAGTCTCACCAACATCTATTCTACTCAATGCCCAGACTGATTCAGGCCTGCATGTAAATGTCTTTCTCACCACCCTGTTTATCTGTGTGACACCACTTTCAATGAAGTATGTACTTGTATCCTTAGGCCCTTCTTTTTCAGAATATTCCCCATGGCGCTACAATTAACTGTAGAGGTCATACCCTGGTTTGACTCCCCAAAATGCAACACCTCACATTTTTCTGGATTGAACAACAAAGGCTAATCTTTGGCCCACTTAACTAGATAATGAAGATCTCCATGTTTGAGATTGAAAGGTGAAAGTGTTTAGGGGGACCTGAATGTCTTTGCATACAATTGACTGCAGGTTAACTTGCAGGTACAGATTACAGAGAGGACAATCAATGATATTTTTGGCCTTTAATTGCAAAATTTGAGTACAAAAATAAAGGCATCTCACTCCACTGATATCATCTTACATTTTAAGCAGTCCGTTAGAATTGTGACTGATTTCTGAGGTGACAGATGAGGTTAAGATATGATCTTCAGACTGCCATAAATGGAGCAGGAGGTGCCTCATGGGTCCAGCAGATAATAACTTGTGAGGCAATGTGCTCCTTTCACCACTTATCCTGGGCCCAACACTTTGATGCAGTCATGAAGAAGGCTCACCAGTGGCTATATTTCATTAGGAATCTGAGGAGATTTGGTATGTAAACAAATACTCATGCTACTTTCTACAGATGTACCGTGGAGAGCATTCTAACTGATTGCATCTCCATATTGTATGGAGTTCCAATGCACAGAATTGAAAGAGGCTACAGAGGGTTGCAGACTTCACTGGTTCCATCATGGGCACAAGTTTCCCCACCTTTGAGGATATCTTCAAAAGATGGTGCCCCAAGAAGGATGCATCCAACGTTAAGGACCTGCACCCCCAGAACATATCCTCTTGTCATTACTACCATTAGGAGGTGTACATACCTGACGACCAAAACTCAGTGCTTTAGGAACAGCTTCTTCCTCTCTGTCATCAGCTTTCTGACTAGTCCCTGAAGCGATGAACACCTCCTCGTTATTCTTCTTTTGCACTATTTATACATTTTTAAATTGTAATGTAATTAGTTATGTTTTACACCATACTGCTACCCCAAAAGGGATATGTCAGTAATAATAAACCTTGTTCTAATTTAAGCTGACAGCCTGTGTTCATTGGATAGATTGGTCGTGAGATAAAAGATCATCTATGATTTTACTGGATGGCAGAGTAGGCATTAAAGAGCCAAATGTTCTACTCTGTCTTTTAGTCTTATGTAGTTTGTTGAATATGGCCAATTTGGGTATCCACTTCTTGTTCTGGGAAAAGATTAAGAGTTTTCAATCTCCACCAAAGCTGGAAATAGTAATGCATAGGAGTTCTCAAAAATCACTTCAGTTCCATCAGTAATGTTACCCTTTTGAAGAACCAATCACCATCTTAAATACTTACATTCTGATCTCATTTATTTTCCTGCATCTTCTGCATCAAACAAATTGAATAAAAGATTTGTCAGTAAGATCTCCAGGGTCCAAAGAAGCAGTCTGAGTCTTTAGTCACTTTGCACTTTCAGCAATTAGCTAAGCCTTCAGGTCGGAAGATATGTTAAACAGCAGCTGTACTAATGTTAGCAGTGTTATCCTCAGACTAGTTCAAAGACCAAGCCATCCTGTACAGCTTTCATGAAGTATAACACCTGCTATTAGTGAGGTGTTAATATAAGCCTGAAGTGACGAATCTGTTAATGAAGTATGGCTCTCACTAATGCTGTTGCAATCATGTGAGCACATCCAGTAATAGTAAAATGTTAAACTATCACCTATCCATCATTTTTGCCTGCTAAGCCTGGTATTACTCATGACAGACCTTCCTTCATCTAAAATCATTTCTGGTCAGATCATTCACAGCTCTGCTCCACCCTTCTCTCCTTCCCACCTTTCCAACCCCACCCCCACCTTTAGCGCACCAATCTCTCAGTTCACCTACCTCTTGATCTTTTTCATTTGATAATCTTGAGCTAAGCCAGAGGCTTGAGCCTAGCGAAGGATTCCCAGGGATAATTGTTCAGCTTTAAAGTAAATCTACAGCCTTTAATTACCAGCAGTAAACTTTTAAAATTGAGACAAATAATAGATTATTCACCACAATTAGAATGTTAAATGTTTAAAAGTGTATCATCATGGTTTTGGGGCATTTTCTGGCAGACTGAATTCCTGAAACAGTTTGACTCGAAGACTTAACTTCAGAGTACCTTGTAACCTGGGAAAGTTCTGCTCCAGGGAATGTTAAATTGAAAGATTTATTGTTTGTGTCTCAGTTCACAAACCCAACAAAACCACTTCTGTGTCACTTAGTTTGGAAAACAGAACACTTTTGAAAGCATGATGGTATTTGTTTTAAATTTTATCTTATTTCTGTGGCTCTTGTATTTCTAGATACAGACCTATTCACATCTGTATGAGACAAATCCATCCTCATCTTTGATTCTATCCACTAATCTCAAAGTGGTGTTAACTTCATTTCAACATTCCATAAAACAAATTTCACGGTAGCCAGCATCAGCAAGTCTCAACAGCAGGCTTTAACTATTTAACAATTTTGTATTAAATAAAGGAAAATTATGAAAGTCTGAAATAAAATGAGATGATAGAAATGCATATATATTAACATGATTTGCAAAGAAAAAATAGTATTTACTGAGCTATTTTTGGTGTGTCATAAAATATAACCATAGATTGCTGGAAGTATGCAGAAGGCCAGGGGGCATTTGTGGTGAGAGAAACCAAGCTTCAGATCAACGATCCTTCATCAGAACCTGTAATAATAATCAAATGTGGTTGAGTATTATATACCATTCTGGTCGGACATTGTAGTATCTGCAGTATAAAGTATGAAGAAGAGCTTGGCAAACATATAGCCATGAATGGAAAAGTTTCAAATCTATGGATAGATAAGATAGCCTATTGCCGATTTTAGAGAACTCCATGTGATGTGGCGTATCATCCATCTCCAATGTGGTCTAACCTTATGATTGACTATAGAATTCTGCAATATCTTCTTTGCTAACCTCCCACTAGACCACTGGAATCAAATGTGTAAAGCATGTTTCTGAATTTCTCAGCAATATTTTCAAGATAATTGTTACCTTGGAAGATATCCCGCCTTCTCATCTTTGACTTGCTCAGTACATAAAATCCCCTTTGTATATTGAAACGCTTCTCTTTATTTAATTTTATCATGAGTGCAATGTATTTCTTTTAGAGCAATGACCACCCCTCCACCTTAGCACTATGTCTTGATCCATCGTCTGCACATCGCTGTTGTCTACACATGCACATTGTTCCCTCTGTCTCTCTTGTTGCAATGTGGATACACCAGTTAAAGCCATCTCCCATGTATGTGATATTGGTGGGTGGGATCCCACCACCAAGCACATCTTTCCCTCCCCCCTCTTTGTGCTTTCCACAGGGATCACTCCCTTGTCCATTTATCCCCCACCCCCCAATCCCTTCCCACCGATCTCCCTCCTGGCACTTATCCTTGTAAGTGGAACAAGTGCTACATCAGCCCTTACACTTCCTCCCTCACCACCATTCAGAGCCCCAGGCAGTCCTTCCAGGTGAGGCAATACTTCACCTGTGAGTCTGCTGGGGTGATATACTGTGTCCAGTGCTCCTGGTGTGGCCTTCTATATATTGGTGAGTCCCGACGCAGACTGGGAGACCATTTCACTGAACACCTACGCTCTGTCTGTCAGAGAAAGCAGGATCTCCCAGTGGCCACACGTTTTAATTCCATGTCCCATTTCCATTCCGATATGTCAATCCATGGCCTCCTCTACTGTCAAGATGAAGCCACACTCAGGTTGGAGGAAGAACACCTTATATTCTGTCTGGGTAGCCTCCACCTCATGGCATGAACAGTGATTTCTCTAACTCCTGTTAATGCCCCTCCTCCCCTTCTTACCCCATCCCTAATGATTTTTTCTCTCTCTTTTTCCCTCTCACACTAGCTCATTGCCTGTTCTTCATCTTCCTCTGGTGCTCCCCTCCCCCTTTCTTTCTCCCTAGGCCTTCTGTCCCATGATACTCCCCCTTGTCCAGCTGTGTATCCCTTTTGCCAATCAACTTTCGAGCTCTTAGCTTCATCCCTCCCCCTCCTGTCTTCTCCTATCATTTCGGATCTCCCCCTCCCCCTCCCACTTTCAAATCTCTTACTATCTCTTCTTTCAGTTAGTCCTGACGAAGGGTCTTGGCCTGAAGCGTCGACTGTACTTTTTCCTAAAGATGCTGCCTGGCCTGCTGTGTTCCACCAGCATTTTGTGTGAGTTGCTTGAACTTCTAGCATTTGCAGATTTTCTCGTGTTCCCATATATGTGCTTTTATTTAATTGATATATAGTTGTGCACAGACACAACAAATTGGCATCGAGTACCAACCTGAATGTCAGAAAATATCAGAAACTGCACCGACAGTTAAGGCATGATTACAAGACAAAACAGAGAGAGTTAAACAGTAGAGAATGCCATCACAGAAACTATCAAATCAATAAATTAAAGTATTGCGTACAGGAGAGGGAATGTTATGTTGAACTTGTATAAGACATCAGTGAGGCTTAATTTGGAGTATTGCATACAGTTTTGGTCACCTACCTGCAGAAAAGATGTAAACAAGGTTGAAAGAGTACAAAGGAGATCTACAAGGATGTTAGTGGGTCTGGATGACTTGAACTATAAGAAAAAATTTGAAAAGGTTAGGACTGTATTCTTTAGAATGTAGAAGTCTGAGAGGAGATTTGATAGAGGTATACAAAGTTACGCGGGCTATAGAAAGGGTAAATGTAAGCAGGCTTTTTTCACTGAGGTTGGGTGGGACTACAACCAGAGGTCATGGGTTAAAGGTGAAAAGTGAGAATTTTTAGGGAACATGAAGGGAAACTTTTTCACTCAGAGGGTTGTGAAGTGTGGAATGAGCTGCCAGCATAAGTGGCACATGCAAGCTCGATTTCAATGTTTAAGACAATTTTGGATAGATATATGGATAGTAAACATATGGACGCTATGGTCCCGATGCAGGTCTATGAGAGTAGGCAGATTAAATGCTTTCGGCATGGACTAGATGGGCTCAAGTGCTGTACTTCTTGATGACCATGGCTTTTCTTTCCAAATTCAGCTGAACATTTTGAGCTTCTTTACGTCAGCACTTTCGCAGAAACATATGTGGTATACCATCATGAAGTGCTTCAAGAGGCTGGACATTAACTCCAGCCTTCCAGACAATCTTAATCCACTGTAATTATATCCACCTCTGAATGGGTCTACAGTGGATGTTTCTTCCTTGGCTCTGCATTCCATCTCTGGAGCATTTACATTTTGTTTATTTAGAGATAAAGGATGTAACAGGCCCTCCGGGCTCAACAGGTCCACGCTGCCCTCATGTGACTCATATGACCAATCAACCTACTAACCTGTGCAATGTGTGAGGATTCTATAGTGCCTGGAGGAAGCCGATGTGATCACAGGGAGAACGTACAAGACGGCAGCAGAATTGAACCCTGTTAGCTGGTGCTGTAATTACATTATGCTAACCACTACTGACCATTACTGCAATTCCAAACAAACTACTATTTAACCTCTTAAACCTGGGACACTACACCACCTTTTGCAACAGGATCCTTGACTTCCTGACCAACAGACCACAATCAGTAAAGGTAGACAACAACTCCACCATGATTATTCTCAACACAGGTGCCCAAAATGCTGCATCCTCAACACTTTACCCTACCCCCTGTATACTCACAATTGCATGGCTGGGTACTGTTCTAACTCTATCTGTAGATGATACCAAAGTAGTGGGCCATATCTCAAACAATGATCAGTGGAATACAGAAAAGAGATAAAGAGCCTTTTGACATGGTACCCTTAATGTTAGCAAAACAAAAGAACTGGTCATTGACTTCAGAAGAAGGGCAGTGTACTTGCTCCTGACATCATCAATGATGCTGAGATAGAGAGGGTTGAGAGGATTAAGTTCCTAGCAGTCAACATCACCAGTGGCCTGTCCAGGTCCAACCATGTCGATGCCACCATCAGGTAGACTCACCAATGCTTCCACTTCCTCTGGATGCTAAAGAAATTTTGCATCTTCTTTTTGAACCTCACCAATCTTTATTGATGCACCACAAAAAGCATCCCATTGGGATGCATCACAGTTTTATATGACAACTGTTCAGCTTGTGGCGGCAAAAAAAAGGACAGGAAGTTGTGGCCACAGCTCAGGACATTATAGAATCTAGCCTCACTTCCATGGAATCTGCCTGTACTTTGAGCTACATCAGTAAAACAGCCAACATAATCAAAGAGCAATATTCCACACACCCCAGACATTCTTACTTTTCCTCCCTTTGAGCAGAAAATACAAAAGCTTGAGCGGTCCTACAAAAGGACAGCTTCTATCCAGCTGTTATAAGGTTATTGAGCAGCCCTCTGTCATGGTAAGATGAACTCTTGGCCTCACAATCAACTTCATTACGGCCTTGCACTTTATTGTCCCCTTTTCATTTGCTCTGTAACTAACATTTTTTTTCTTATTCCTTTATTATATTTACCTTGTACTACCTCAATTCACTGTTATAATAAATTGATATAATGGATAATATATAAGACAGGTTTTTCACTGTACCTCAGTATAGCTGACAATAATAAACCTATTTATCAATGTTTTAATATGTAGACATAGGCTTTCTATGTAACAGCACATGGCGTGGCTAATCTCTACTCCCTTCAGAGCTAGAAACATAGAAACATAGAAAACCTACAGCACAATACAGGCCCTTCAGCCCACAAAACTGTGCTAAACATGTCCTTACCTTAGAACTACCTAGGCTAACCCATAGCCCTATATTTTTCTAAGCTCAATGTACCTATCTAAAAGTCTCTTAAAAGACCCTATCATTTCCACCTCCACCACCACTGCTGGCAGCCCAGTCCATGTATTCACCACCCACTACGTAAAAAACTTACCCCTGACATCTCCTCTGCACTTAATTCCAAGCACCTTAAAACTGTGCCCTCTCATGCTAGCCATTTCAGCCCTGGGAAAAAGCCTCTGACTATCCACACGATCAATGCCTCTCATTATCCTGTACCTAAGAGCAGCATAAGCAAATTTAACGCATGGTTGGTATCATCATCTCCTTCTTAAGCCCATTACCCTTACTGGTTGGTATAAAGTGTTTAAAAAAAAGAATTGCTGTTGAGTCTATTCTAGAACAAGTTTACATAGATTTTTTTCTTATTTGCCATTCTGTGCCTTTCTTCAATTGGAGTTGTCACTTTGAAAGGCTGGGCAGAAATCTAGCATAAGTTGTCAAATATTTCTTGAAGTTCTCAGATCTTCCTACTCTATGGATATTGTAACGACATTACTCTGATTGCACGAAACAAAAAAAATCCGACCCCTTGTTGCCGTGGTTCCCTGCAATACTGTAAGCGAAATTTTACCTCAGATAGTTTTGTGGCAACTAAACTAACAATGCTTTAAGGATATTCATTGTCCAGTATACTGAAATTAACTACCTGAGCATAATCATGAGACAGGTCCAGTTTAGAGAAGACCTTTACCCTATAGATGTGGTGCGTGGTTAAGGTGTTGGACTAGCGACCTGAAGGTTGTGAGTTCGAGCTCAGCTAATGCAGCATATGTGTCTTTGAGCAAGGCACTTAACCACACAATGCTCCAGTCTACCCAGCTGAAAAATGGGTACTGACAAAAAAATGCTGAGGGTCAACCTCGCGATAGACTGGCATCCTATCCGTGGGGGAGTCTTGCACTCTCAGTCGCTTCACGCCACAGAAACTGGCGTAAGCACCAGCCTGATAAGCCACAAAGGCTCGGGACAGGACTTTGACTTTTTTACCCTATAGATACATTACCCACTGCTCTTTTAGACGTCACTTGGTGCATGATGCCTTTTAATGCCTATATTTGAATTCATAAACATGCTTTTCACAGTATTTCAGAAACTTCTTAAGACATGGACTATATTCTTGTTAAATATAATGCATCCTTATTTTTTAAGCTAATTTTCTTCAGCAGGGTTGTTCTGAAGACAAAACCAACCTCAATAATCAGTGGCCTTGCTTTTTGCAAGAATATTTTATTTATGCTAGTACTTTCAGGGTCTCACCAAAACATATTCTCAGTTTTACACTATTCTACATCCAAAAAAATACTGGAGGAACTCAGCAGATCAGGCAGCATCTACGGAGAGGAATAAAGGCCCAAAATGTTAGCTCTTTATTTTTCTGCATAAATGGACCAGACTGCAGCGTTTCTTCAGCAGTTTGTAGGAGTTACTTTCAATTTCCAGATCTGCAAAATCTGTTGTGTTCTCAGTTTTACTCTGCTCTTTCTTAATGACACCTGACTAACATTCTGATCATACCTATCCCTTCCATGATACAGCAGTCTGTGGTTGTTTCAATGTACACATCAAAGCCTTGTTTAGTATTTTTATTCTAATTTTGAAACTGCTGCTATCTACATCACTGTGGGTTTTATACTGGTTGAAATATGCTTCTTGCATTACTGATGTTCTGTAAATCCCACTTCAGATGCAGACACTGCTAGACTGCCAGTTCGTTTTAGCCTTGCATGCTGAAGTTATGCACCTTTGCTTACTAAATTAAAGTAGCTGCTTGCTTAGAGCTGCCACATTTGTGCTGAGTGATTTCTATTGCAGCATTGGCTGGGTGTCCTGCCACTCCTTCATATCACACGACTCATGATCATATGAATTAGAATAAATGCCGCAGATCCCAATTTGTACCTACCTGCCATTGGTCAGTGTAGCATATTTCAATGCCAGACAAAATTCCTTTACCTTTCAGAGATCTCTTAAATGGATGTAATTACTTTGCATGACAATTGAAGCTATGAATTTAGAATATTTGATATTTTGGACCGTAAATTTTCATCCAATAATATACACTGAAACCCAGTGTGCAGATTGCAATCTACGGATACAGCACAGTCTCAATGCATTCACTGTTTAGAATGAAAGTCTAGTTCCTAATTCTCTTTTCTGATCTCAAGCTTGTAAACCTTCCTCAATTTGAAATGCTGGAGTGAAATTACTTTACAGTTTTTCTGTTACTTTATTAATTGGAACATTGTTGTAACTTTGTCATCATATAAATTGAAATCACAGGGTCCTCGGGGGCTGAGGGAGATCGTGAAGGTGTCCACATATATTGACAGTCAAAACGAGCATAAAAGTTATTGAGCTCATGTGGGGGGCAAAACCTTATTGTCACCTATGTTGCTTGGTTTCTCTTTGGAGGAGGTGATAGCATTTAAGCCCTGCCATAGCTGTCGAGCACCCTTCAGTAATTCAAGTTTGGCCCAGAATTGCTTCTTCTCATGTGAGAAGGTTTTATGGAGTTCATATCTGCTCCTTTTGTATTTTCCTTGGTCGCCAGACCTGAACACCATTGATCTGGCCCTCAGCAGATTGCAGATTTCTTAGTTTATCCAGAGCTTCTGGTTGGGGAAGGCTCTGAATGATTTTGTGGGGACACACTCATCCACAACATATAAAATCCATTTCTTACTGTGTGTTGGCATCCTAACCATAATTTTGTCATGATCTGCTCACGTTCCCTTTACTGCATTGCTCTGTAGTCTCTCCACATCCCTAATGTGAATATTGCAGATTCCAGAGACAGGTATCACAACCGATTTGTTACTCAAAAAAATTATGTGTAGTTTATTTAATGGTACTTCAGACTGACTATGGATCTTTCAAAAATGCTAAGAGCTAGGGAAGGACATAAAGGAGAAGGGTGGCTAATTGGTACTCAGACATGGAATTCTGGTGGTCTAGATGGAGCTGCAAGCAGCCCACCCTTGTGACAAATGAAGATATGGGAGCTATAAACTCAAAGGGGAATTGAAGAGGACAGTGTTTTGCAGACACAGTAATCCAACCTGAATCATTTGATGGAGGAGAGGAAGGGAATTGTTGACAAGCTAATGAAATTTCTGGCAATGCTGAAGATGATTGTTTCCATTGCTTAATTACATAGACTGATGCAGGTTCCTTGGCTTATTCTTCCTATGCAAAATTAGAGTTGGTGTGGGAACAGGGAATTCATTTACTTGAATAGAAGGGAATTGCAGTGAGGGCAAAGGGTAAGTATAAGTCAATTTGTCTTTTTTGATTCACCTGAGTTACTTTTAATGTACTTTAAGTTTCTGGTGCATTTATGTGTTTTATTTTTACTATTTTAAAACTTTATTTTAATACAGTGTTTAATTTTAAATAGTTTTGATTGTGACACTCAGTTCACAATTTCAGAGACCTTAAGATAAAAGAAACCTTAGGGAAAAGTGATCATAATATGATCGAATTCACCCTGAAATCTGAGGAAAAGCTAAAGTCAGATGTATCAGTATTACAGTGGAGTATAGGGAATTACAGAGGCATGAAAGAGGAGTTGGCCAGCATTGATTGGGAAAGAACACTGGCAGAGCAGCAATAGCTGGAATTTCTGAAAGCAACTCAGAAGGCACAGGATAAATACATCCTAAAGAGGAAGAAGTATTCTGATGGGAAAATGACACAACCATGGCTAACAAGAGAAGTCAAAGCCGATGTAAAAGCCAAAGAGAGGGCATATAATAAAACAAAAATTAGTCAAAGTTGGAACATTAGGAAACTTTTAAAAATCAACAGAAGGAAACTAAAAAAGTCATTAAGAAGGTAGAGATAGAATACAAACGTATGCTAGCCAGTAATGTTAAAAGAGGATACCAAAAGTGTCTTCAGGTACATAAAGAGTAAAAGAGAGGCAAGAGTGAATATCAGACCACTGGAAAATGATGCTGGACAGGTAGTAATCGGGGTGAGGTAAGGCAATGAAACAGTAGGTGAACAGAATAAATATTTTTGCATCAGTCTTCACTGTGGAAGACAACAGCAGTATGGTGAAAGTTCCAGGTGTCAGGAGGCAAGTGTGTGAAGTTACCATTACTAGAGAGAATGCTCCTGGGAAACTGAAAGTTCTGAAGGTAGATAAATCACATGGACCAGATGGTGTATACCCCAGGTTTCTGAAAGAGGTGGCTGAAGAGCTCCTGGAGGCATTAGTAATGATATTTCAAGAATCACTAGATTCTGTAATGGTTCTGAAAGACTGGAAAATTGTAAATGTCACTCCACTCTTCAAGAAGGGGGAGAGGCAGGAGAAAAGAAACTTAGGCCAGTTGGTCTGACCTCAGTGGCTGGGAAGATGTTGGAGTTGATTATTAAGGATGAAGTTTCAGGGTACTTGGAGGTACATGATAGAATAGGCCATAGTCAACATGGTTTCCTCAAGGGAAAATCTTGCCTGACAAATCTGTTGGGATTCTTTGAAGAAATATCAAGCAGAATAGACAAAAGAGAATCACTTGATGTTGTGTATTTGGATTTTCAGAAGACTTTTGAGAAGGTGCCACACATGAGGCTGCTTAATAAGCTACAAGCCCATGGTATTACGGGAAAGATTCTAGCATAGAAAAAGCAGAGGCTGATCGGCAGGAGATAAAGAGTGGGAATAAAGGGAACCTTTTCTCAGTGGCTGCCAGTGACTAGTGGTGTTCCATGGGGGACTGTGTTGGGACTGATTCTTTTACATTATATGACCAAATTTTGGATGATGGAATTGATGGATTTGTTGCAAGGTTTGCAGGTGAAGCAGTTCCCCAATTTACGACGGGTTTCCCCAGTGTAGAGGAGGATGCACCTGGAGCACCAGACACAACACACTCATCTGGAAGAAACGTTTGGGACCCTGAATGGAGGTGAGGGAGGATAAGTTTGTATGCAGTTCCTGTTATGACCTCCAGTATTTTGAAATGGCCTACAGGCAATGAAGCACATGTGAAGTGTAGACATAGTTGTAATTTCTAAAATTCTAGGATTCTAACCCACTAAAGACAAAGGAATGGTAATTTATCTCCAAGTGTGTGACTCAGAGGAAATCTTGGAAATAGTTATGAACTGATGTGGCTGCTACTCTTTTCCTTCAGGCAGTAGAGGTCTATAAGTTTGGGAGGTAAGATCAAAAAATTTTTGATGGATTTGTCAGTTTTGTAGGCAGAGTAGATTGCATCACAGTATTGGGGTTGAGGTAAGATGGTGGTCTGAATGTCAGTCAGTTCTTTGATTTGTCTTAAATAGTATTCAGTGAGCATTGATAGACCTGGGTATTCTATTATATTCCTGTCTTGTACCTTGCAGATGAGGAAAGCTTCAGAGTCAGAAGATGTCTCGCTCACTACAGCTTGTGACTTACTTTTGCACACATGAAAGTCACTGATGGCTGCAACTGAAGATGGTTGGACCCAGGGCCTTTTCCTGAACATTCCCTACAGCATTGTCTTGGGGTTAGGATAGTTGGCTTCAACAACTTTTAGGATCTTTCTGCATAAGGGGTATAATTCTACCCCGAAAAGAAATTCCCCTCCTGATTTTTATCAACTTAATTTTTCTGAGGTTCTTTCATGCCGCACTCAATCAAATATTGTTAGGTGCATTTAAAGATTAAACCTCTGGTATTTACCTCTTTTGTCCTTGCTAGAGCACAGGCTTTAATGAGGTCTGAATCCAATTATTGATAAGCGCAGCTGTGGAACTTTTTACTGATACGTTAGATGAGACTAATGTGGTGATAAATAGCTGGATAGCATTTGCCCAGATTTTTTGTAAAAACTTAGCTTTATAATCATAGAAATATGACTTTAAGTCCCATCATGAAACTTCAAATTTAGTTAGAATAAAGTAAAATTAACCATGAAATTGTTGGACGGACCTCCTGAAGGAAAGAAAACTGATCTATATCTTGCCTGTAGTCAACTCTTAGCTGCCCTCAAGTGGTTCAGCAAACTATTCAGTTGAATCAAATCTTGCATCTAGTAGACAGCAGAGGCTTAAGGAGATTTGCAGGACAATCAATTCTCAGCAATGGAAATGCACAGATCCCAACAATGAACACTGCACAAAAGATTTTGATTACAAAAATGAAAATAGGCAGTAACTGTTAGATCGAAGAGCAAGTGAGTCACAGATGAATGCAACACATAATGATATCACTGGAAGGAGAGATGTGTCTCCATTGAAATAGGAGTTATACAACAAGGGAAAGCTGTGATGACTGCACGGAATTTTTGTAAGTTTCTTGTTTTCTTTCAAGAAAGACATTTTTGTTAATTTAGAAACAGGAAATAATTTTGATCTCACGTAATGCAGATAATTGCATATTGGCAGTAGGGCTTTACAGAGGGAAAGGAGAACTGAGAGTGACGCAAATCAGGCTATTGATCCCTATCACTTGACTTATGCAAAAACATTAGGTTTGCATTAGGTCCCTAGTCCACTTTAAATTAATTGCTTTGGGAAAGCATAATTATAGAAGAGAAGCCAACATTTAAGCCAAAATTGTCTGTAATAAATTTAGAGGGAATGCTGGAAATCAGTCAGAGCAATGACAAAGAATTCTTTGCATATGTTCAGAGTCAAAGGTCGATTAGAGATGATCACAGGAGAACTTGGAGAAAGTTATAAATGACGTAAGCTATTGGTATCTGTTTTCATAATTGAGAAGATCTGATCTGTTCCTTGCCTAGAAGCTTGAATTAAAACCCAGAGTCTGTTTGCAGGTCACA
Source organism: Hypanus sabinus (assembly GCF_030144855.1). Classification (NCBI taxonomy): domain Eukaryota; kingdom Metazoa; phylum Chordata; class Chondrichthyes; order Myliobatiformes; family Dasyatidae; genus Hypanus; species Hypanus sabinus. The sequence continues at coordinate 36,787,495 of NC_082716.1, read as the reverse complement.
AGGGAAAAGTTGCTGCTAAATTAAATAGGCTCAGGCTAGGAAAGGTGACAGTGCCCAGACGATTTATCCTCAGGTGCTGAAGAAAAGAATGAAGACAGTGAAGGTTCCTTGACATTTATTTAATTATTTATTGGGAGCATGTTGTCATGGAAGAGGTGTATGAGGTTAATGAACTTTGGAGGGCAGCCAAGTTTCCCGAGGATGATCCACAAGGCTTCTCTGTTGACAGTATCCAACGCTTTAATCAGATCAATGAAGACAAAGTACAAGTTCATGTTCTGTTCCAGGCATTTCTCCTGCATTTGTCTAACAGTGAAGATCATATCCACGGTACTGCGTTTAGGCCGAAAGCCGCACTGCAATTCTGGGAGGTTTCCTTCGGACACTTGTTGAAATAAGTCTATTGAGGATGATGCGAGCCAGGATTTTGCCGGCGATGGAGAGTAGGGAGATGCCCCGGTAGTTCCCACAGTCTGTGCGCGGGCCTTTGTTTTTGTACAGGGCGACTATTGCAGCATCCCGAAGGTCAGGTGGCATTACTTCCTCTTCCCAGATACTGACCAGGACGTCCTGGAATGCTCCGAGTGACTCCTGGTTGAGGGCTTTGAACAGTTCTGCGGGAATGCCATCCTTGCCTGGTGCTTTGCCACAGCTCATCTGTTTGATGGTTGTGCTGACCTCGGTCAGGGAGGGGGAGTTGTTGAGGTGCTCATGGACTGGGCTCTGGGGAATCTGGTCGAGTACTGACTGGTGGACAGTGGAGGGGCGGTTCAGGAGCTGACTGAAGTGTTCCTTCCATCTGGTGTTGATGCCCTTTTTGTCCTTGATAAGCGAGGATCCATCTGCAGAAAGCAGAGGAGCTATGTTTGACTTTGAGGGACCAAAGACAGACTTGATGGCATTGAAGAACTGCTTGGTGTTGGTTGTGTCTGCATAGTGCTGAACCTCATCCACCTTCTTATTCCACCATGTGTCGAGCATTATACGGACTTCCCTTTGAGTGAGTGCCTGATAGAACTTGAATCTGTCCGTTTTGCAGCTGGAGTTCAGGTCATCCTGCCATTCTTTGAATGTTCCATGACAACATGACTGGAGAGATTCTCTCAGCTGACGAACCTAGCGAGAAATTTGACATCTCCAACGGCGTTAAACAGGGCTGTGTGCTTGCACCAGTACTTTTCAACCTTTTCTTCACTCAAGTACTAATGCATGCTGTCAAAGACCTAAACCTGGGCATTTATATCAAATACTGTGTGGACGGTTCACTCTTTGACCTATGTCACCTTGCAGCACACACAAAGACCCTCCAAAAGCTGTCCATAGAAGCGCTCTTTGCAGATGACTGCGCACTCATGGCGCACCAAGAGGATCACCTACAAACAATGGTCAGCGGATTCTCTGCCACATCTAAATTGTTCGGCTTGACAATCAGCCTCGGTAAAACAGAGGTCCTCCTGCAGCTTGCACCTAACAGCGCCCTGCCATGGCCATGCATCATCATCGATGACACACAACTATGGAACATTGACAACTTCAAATACCTGGGGAGTACCATCTCCAGCGACAGTGCCCTTGATAAAGAAATCACGTCAAGGATCCAGAAAGCAAGTGAGGCACTCGGAAGGCTTCAGGTCAAAGTTCTGCAGCACAAAGACATTCGCCTCTCCACTAAACTGGTTTACAATGCTGTTGTGGTCTCATCACTTCTATATGGCTGTGAAACCTGGACACTGTATCGCAGACATGTCAAACAGCTTGAACAATTCCACAATCGCGTTCTGCGATCAATCATGCAAATCCGCTGGCAAGACCGTATCTCCAACCTGACAGTCCTGGACCGAGCCAATTCCACAAGCATTGAAGCCAAGGTTTTGAAGGCTCAGCTCAGATTTACTAGCCATGTGATCTGCATGGATGAGACCAGAATGCCGCGTCAATTGTTCTACGGAGAACTGGAGCCCAAGGTCGCCCAAGGAAGAGGTACAAGGACAACCTCAAGACAAACCTTATGTGGGCCAAACTCCAGCCCCGTGATCTTGAACACACTGCTGCTGATCGGTCCAAGTGGCGCAATCTAAGCTCCAAGGCAGCAAACAACTTCCAAGCCAACTAGAGCATGCAGCGCCTCAAGGCGAGTCAAGAAAGACACAGGAAGGTGACTGCTCCTGCCCCAACAGGTGGTGCTCCTTGCCCCATCTACAACTGTATCTGTGCTTTGGACTTCGGCCTCAGAAGTCATATGCGTGCCCACAGATGTTGATTGCGCAACACATCCGTCTTCCTCGGACTTCAAGAGACTACCACTACCAGGACATTTAGTTTCCTTTCCAATATTTTTATTAGTTTCTACATAGAAGAATACAGAGTACAAGAAAGTGTATATAAAAGGTCAAAAAAGATTTTTTAAAACTACCAATTACATTATATCTGTTCTCATTACCCCGTATTCATGTAAGTTAATCAATAGTTATATTGAAATATACTAATTTATTACAAAAAAATAGAATCTAACCCCTACCAAGACTGAAGCTGTTCATTAAGGAGAAAAGGAGGTAAAATACCTTCTCATTTAATAAAAATTAATAATAGCCAACATCAGAGTTTAAACAATGAATTGAAGATTTTGAAAGTAATTCAGAAAAGATCCCCACAATGTTTGAAAGTCTTGATGAGATTCAGAAGTTGAACAACGAACCTTCTCTAAATCAATACATGACATAACGTCACATAACCATTGAGCATGAGTAGGAGGAAAAACATCTTTCCATTTAAACAAAAGCCCGCTCCTAGCTATAAGAGAGCTAAAGGCTAAAATAGAGGACGACATTTAGGAAGAAATCATATGGGCCCTCTTAACGTCAAATGTAGGGAAATCGATAGCCCTCATTTCTAACCCAGAAAAGATAATTTATAAATAAGTACCGTAGATTCCGGACTACAGAGCGCACCTGATTAAAAGCCGCACGCTCTAATTTTAGAAAGAAAATCAATTTTGTACTTGTACAGGCCGCACCGGATTTTAAGCCGCAGGTGTCCCACGTTGTAATATGAGATATTTACACAGAAAGATATTACACGTGAGGATTTTTTAACTTTTAATTAAATCCATATGGTAACATAAACAAATACATATTGCAAATGCTTTTTTTCGAACAGTGCCTGTAACACAGCTACTTTTAAATATACATACGTATCGGTAACACACAAATTACGTTGCGTATACATTTTTACTGAACAGTGCACGAACAACATTCCAATATCTCCTAACGACTGGTAAAAAAAATATATACTGCAGCCTACCAGGAAAAGTTATTGATCGCCTTCTTCATCTTCCTCCTGCGCACTAAAACCATTAAAGTCCTTCAGTGTCTCGAATTGAACAACCTCAGGATCTTGTCACTCACTTCAGTCTCTTCGTTGTCGCTCTCACTTCAGCGCACGCGGTCCTCTTCATCAAGCAGCAGTCCAGCCTTTCGAAACCCGTTGGTGATGGTGGATGTTGTGACACGGCTCCACGCATTTAGGATCCACTGGCAGACTTGAGTTAAAGATGCTCTTCGCATGCGTCCTGTTTTGGTACAGGATTTCTCGCCGCTCGTCATCCAAGCCTCCCACTCAACACGCAGCGCCACTTTAAGTGCCCGGTTCACGATGATGTCCAGTGGCTGCAAATACTTCGTGGTGCCCCCAGGAATCACAGCTGGAATTGAGTTTGTACTCTTGATGGCAGCTTTCACTGAACTTTCATTGTCAGCCGCTTGAAAATCACCATCGGTGGAAGCTTTAGTCCGGATGCTGTGCAGCTCAGAACACAAGTAAAATGCGTTCTCTCATGGCCACTTGTTTTCAGTGTGATGGACGAGTTACCTTTTTTAATAACAGTCCGAGTGAGAGGCAGGTCAAACGTCAAAGGTACTTCATCCATATTTATGGTATCATCTGGCCCGATGGAATTCTCCGCTATCTTTGTTTGAGTGAATGTGCGGAAGTAAGCAAGTTGTTCCTCGTGGTCGGGAGGGAGCTGCTGACACAGAGTTGTGCGTACCCTGACGGACAGGCCTTTTCGTCTCATAAATCTAAAACACCACGATGGCCCACCTCTAAAATCTTCGATGTTCATTTTGGTGGCGATTGCTTTAGCCTTCAGTCTGATCTGCACGGTGGAAACACCGCGGCCGCCTGCTCTCTGTGTGTTAACCCAGTCTTCAAGAAAGTTTTCAAGTTCGGGCCATCTGCTATGATTACCTCTGAAAGCTTTTGTCGTCTATTTGCATTGACTCAGTTCTTCACACTGGCGTCTCCACCGTCTCACTATCGATTCATTTATGCCAAGATTATGTGCAGCAGCTCGATTTCCTTCTTCAACCGCCAGATTGATCGCCTTTAACTTAAAAGCTGCATCATATGCTTTTCTTCGAGTGTTTTCCATGTTGATGAGGGTGAGTACAAATGACTGATTTACAATAATTTAATTGTGAAAGTGCGCTTGATTTATCGTACAATTTCATTGGGCCTCTGTGAACTACTCATCAATTTTATTGGTCTACTGTTTTGAGGCAAAATGTTTTTGGCGGCATGAAAAAAAAGCATGCAGTAGCCGCACCGTAGTATAGGCCGCAGTGTTGCTGCAGTGTTCAAAGCGTGAGAAAAAAGTAGCGGCTTATAGTCCGGAATTTACGGTATATAGGCTATATAAGGATTTTAGTTATTTCACTGCTATTTCAAAAGACTACAGTCATGCTTGACAATTCAGTGAATGGTGGATTATTAGCTACATGTCATATATGGCTAAATGAAAATCCAATTGGTATTAACTATGCTTATTTGATTAATAAATAAAATCAAAGAATTGGTCATTATCACTTGACATGTGATCACAATGCTTATTTGCATAGGAGATATTTGGATACTTCAGTCTTTTGAAAGTATTTAAAATAACAAAACAGAATGCAGTGTGAGAACTTGAGGAGCCAAACAAATGGTAGATATTTCAGATCATGTTTCACTAAGTTCTTCCTGCAAACTGTCTTATTACTAAGGTATTCTTATGTCTGCAGCATGAGAATATTGTTTTTTGATTTTGGTTTGTGCCTTATTAGCTATCTATTAAAGTAGTGTGCAACATAATTGAAAACAGGAAACCGAAATATTATTGAAATACTAGCAGCAATTTATGAAGAGAGAAATTGAAATCATCGGTAGCTCAAACAAGCGTAAACTCTTAAAATAAAGAAAACTCTTAGCATGGGGGCAAGAATATACGACCATATTCTAGATGCATGGAGCAGGAAAACAATAAAATGACATTCCATTTTCTTTGATGGACAATATACACTCATTGGCCACTTTAAAAGATATCTCCTGTACCTAATAAAGTGGCCACTGAGTGTATGTTCATTGTTTTCTGCTGCTGTAGCCCATTCACTTCAAGGTGCAACCTGTTGTGCATTCAAAGATGTCCGTCTGCACACCATTGTTGTAACGTGATTATTTGAGTTACTCTCACCTTCCTGTCACCTTGAACCAGTCTGGCCGTACTCCTCTGACTTCTCACTAACAAGGTGTTTTTGCCCACAGAATCGCTGGATGTTTCTCGTACCATTCTCTGTAAACTCGAGAGGCTGTTGTGCGTGAAAATCTGAAGAGATCAGCAATTTCTGAGATACTCAAACCACCCTGACTGGTAGCAACAATCATTCCACAGTCAACATCACTTAGATCACATTTCTTCCCCATTCAGATATTTACATTAACAAGCAGGTATACAGGTGTACCTAATAATGTGGCCACAGTGCGTCTTCCATTAAAAAAGAAAGCGTGAGTTTTAGCCATAACCAGATTAAATAGATTATTGGTTGTGACCTCACTAGTGTTGTGGAGAAATTGGCTGATATTTTTTTCCCTGATAAATGGGCAACTCAGTAGTATACTGGATAGCCCAATGCTGTTACAGCTCAGGATGTCGGAGTTCAGAGTACAGTTCCTACATTATTTGGAATGCATCAGTTTCCTCCCTCAATCCAGACATACCGGTTAGTAGGTTAATTGGTCATTGAAAATTGTCCCGTGATTAGGCAAACATTAATCTGGGGTTGCTGGGCAGCACAGCTAGAAAGGCTGGAAAAGCTGGTTTTATGCTGTATCTCAATAAAAAAAATAAATACTAAAGCACACTGAAGCTAATGCTATTGGGCAGTGTTTAAACTAGATTTGCAAGGGGCGGGAACTGAAGTGAAGAGGCAGAGAATGGGGAGGTTGGAGCACAAGTAGAGACAGCTTGTAGGGAGTCTGTGAGGAAGGATAGGCAGATGTTAGAGCAAAGGTGCACTCAGACTGATGGTTTAAGATATTTTAATGCAAGAAGTATCATAGACAATGTGGATGAACTTAGAGCGTGGATCAATGTGTGGAACTGTGACATTCTGTCCATTATGGATACTTGGATGTCTCAGCAGTGGGAATGGCTGCTGAGTGTGCAAGGCTTGTGATATTTCAAAAAGAACAGAGAGGGAGGCAAAAAAGGTGGGGGCGTGGCATTGCCAATTAGGGATAGTGTCACGGCTGCAGAAAAGAAGAAGTTACAGAGGGATGGTCTACTGAGTGAGTGTGGGTGGGTCAGAAACAGGAAAGGGGTAATAAATCTATTGTTTTTTTATAGACCCCCCCCCCCAATAGTAACAGGGATAACGAGGAGCAGATAGGGAGACAGATTCTGGAGTGGTGGAATAATAGTAGAGTTGTGATGGGAGATTTTAACTTTTCTAATATCGATTGGCATCTCCTTAGAGCAAGCAGTTTAGATGGAGTTTGTTAGGTGTGTTCGGGAAGGTTTTCTGATGCAATATGTAGATTAGCCAACTAGAGGAGAGGCTGTACTTGATCTGCTATTGGGAACTGAACCTGGTCGGATGTCAGATCTCTCGTTGGGAGAGCATTTTGGAGGTAGTGATCACAACTCTATCTCCTTCACCATATCGCTGGAGAGGGATAGGAGCAGACAATTAGCAAAAACATTTAATTGGTGTAGGGGGAAATATGTTGCTAAAAGGCAGGAACTTGGAAGTATAAATTGGGAGCAGATGTTCTCAGGGAAATGCACGGCAGAAATGTGACAAATGTGCAGAGAACATTTGCTTGGAGTTCTGCATAGGTATGTTCCATTGAGGCAGGGGAAGGATGGTAGGGTTAAAGAACCATGGTGTACAAAGTATGTAGAAAATCTGGTTAAGGAGAAAAGAAAAGCTTACAAAAGGCTCAAAAACTAGGTACTATTAGAGCTCTAGAAATTTACAAGGTTGCTAGCAAGGAGCTTAATAAAGGAATTAGGAGAGCCAGAAGCGACCATGAGAAGGCCTTGGTGAGCAGGATTAAAGAAAACCCCAAGGCATTCAACAAGTATGTGAAGAACAAGAGGATGAGCCGTGTGAGAATAGCACCGATCAGGTGCGATAGTGGAAATGAGAGCATGGAGTTGGAGGAGTTAGCGGAGCTACTTAATGAATAATTTGCTTCAGTGTTCACCAGGGAAAAAGATCTTGGGAATTGTGGGGATGACTTACAGTGGACTGAAATGCTTAAGCTTAAGACATTAAGGAAGACGATGTGCTGGAGCTTTTGAAAAGCATTTTTAGATCAGTCACCAGGACCAGATGAGATATACCCCAGGCTACAGTGGGAAGTGAAAGGAGATTGCTGAGCCTGTTGTGATGATCTTTGTATCATCGATAGGGACGGGAGAAGTAACAGAGGATTGGAGGGTTGCAAATGTTGTTCCCTTGTTCAAGAAAGGGAGTAGAGATAAACAAGGAAATTATTAACTTGTGAGTCTGGCTTCAGTGGTGGGCAAGTTGTTGGAGAAGATCCTGAGTGGCAGGATTTATGAGCATTTTGAGTGACATAATCTGATTAGGGATAGTCAGCATGGCTTTGTCAAGGGCAGGTCGTGCCTTACAAGCCAGGTTAAATTACTGAGGAAGTAACAAAACACATTGATGAAGGTAGATCAGTGGATGTAGTGTATATGGATTTCAGCAAGGCATTTGATAAGCTTCCACATGCGAGGCTCCTTCAGAAAGTAAGGAAGCATAGGATCCAAGGAGGCCTTGCTTTGTGAATCCAGAATTGGCTTGCTCACAGATGGCAAAGGGTGATTGCGGATGGTTTATATTCTGCATGGAGGGTGGAGACCAGTGGTGTTCAGCAGGGATTTTTTCTTGGACCTCTGCTTTGTGATTTTTACAAATGACCTGGATAAGGAAGTTGATGTGTGGGTTAGTAACTTTGCTGAAGACACAAAGGTTGGGGGTGTTGTGGATAGTCTGGAGGGTTGTCAGAAGTTACAGAGGAACATTGATAGGATGCAGAACTGGGCTGTGAAGTGGCAGATTGACTTCAACCCAGATTATGTGAAGTGGTTCATTTTGGTAGGTCCAATCTGAAGACAGAATATAATATTAATGGGAAGACTCTTGGCAGTGTGGAGGATCTGAGAGCTCTTGGGTTCCATGTTGATAGGTCACTCAAAGCTGCTGTGCAGGTTGACATTGTTGTTAAGAAGGCATATGGTGTGTTGGTATTCATCAACCATGGGATTGTGTTCAAGAGTCATGAAGTAATGTTATAGCTATATAAGACCTTGGTCGGACCCCACTTGGATTATTGTGTTCAGTTCTGGTCACCTCATTACAGGAAGGACGTGGATTCTATAGAGGGAATGCAAGAATGCAGCAGAGATTTACAAGTATGTTGCCTGGATTGGAGGGTGTGCCTTATGAGAATAGATTGAGTGTACTTAACCTTTTCTCCTTGGAGTGACGGAGGATCAGAAGTGACCTGATAGAGGTGTATAAGATGATGAGTGGCTGAAATGGCTAACACAAGGGGGCGTAGTTTAAGATGCTTCGAAATGGGTACCGAGGGGATGTCAGAGTTAAGTTTCTCACACAGAGAGTGATGGATGTCTAGAATGCACTGCCAACGGCAGTGGTGGAAGCAGATACAAAAGGGTATTTTAAGAGCCTCTTAGATAGGCACATGGAGCTTAGAAAAGTAGAGGGCTATGCACTATGGAAATTCTAGGCAGTCTCTAGAGCAGGTTACATGGTCGGTATAACATTGTGGGCTGAAGGGTCTTTAAGGTGCTGTAAATTTCTATGGTCTGTTTTCTATGTTTACACTAAAAGGGAGGTCTTAAACTTAGCGTTCATAAAATAAAGGTCCTCCACCAGCCTGCCCTCCAGCAATAAAGATCTAAGATGAGGTCCTGGATCATTTCCCATATCTCACCAGTCAGCAAAGGTACCATTGATGATGGAATATCATCTTCAGTATATCAACACACTGAGAAACAGGAGTGTTTGAAGATTGAAACAGAGGATTTTAAGCTAATGGTGTACCAAGTAGCAATGACACTCCATTTTTTTAGTGCGTCTGAAATCTAGAGAGACACCACTGATGCTGTTTCCACAAACTTCTGCCAAATCCAGCAGCATGAGTAGCAAGCCAGGTTCAGCATCCTCTCCGAGTCCAGTCTCCACAGAACTCTCTCACTGACTGTAAGTTCAGTTGGGCAAGCCATGTCGTTCATGTGCCTGATACCAGACTCCAAAATGGACACTCTGTTCTGCGTAAACAAGAATCAGGAAAAGTACAAATGCTGGAGATTAAAACAGAAGTGGAGGCAGCACTCAGTCCTGTTGAAGGGCCTCAGACCTGAAATGTTAACTTTATTTCTCTTTCCAGATGCTGCCTGATTTGCTGAGTGTTTACAGAATTTTCTGTTTTAACACTATCCTAAGCTTTGTTTTGTTAATGAATTACAAGAATGACATGAAATATTCAGGAAGGTTGTTGGAGTTTGCTTAAAGAAATTCACCATCCCTATTGACTACGCCTCATTGTTTACTGTAGATTTTTAAAGTAACAAGTAGTTTATTTATTCAGTAAGAGCAAGAGGAACTGGGAAGATGGTTATTGATAAAGTAAATTGGTTTCTACACAGTATAGATAATTATTCTTACCCAATAGAAATTAACTTTGTCATATGATAATGTAGGGATAAATGTTTTTTTTGGAGCAAAATTGAGAAAAAATACATGAATTCAGGTAATTAAAAATGCAGCACATTATGATTCCTTACATATCAAATCATAAAATTTGAGGGGGAACATACTTTAGCTTCCAGTAAAACTGTTGATCCTACACATTTAGAGCTTCTGTGGTATTAGGCTCAGAAACAGTCTGGATTATAGTCACTGAGTCTTACAATCATATAGCACAAAAATGGGTCTTTTGGCTCTCCACATCCTTGTGTACACTAATCCCATTTTCCAACATTAGATCTGTCCCCTTTGATACCTTGCTTGTTCAAGTGCCGACCTAAAGATCTCATTAAGTGTAGTAGTTGCATTTAATTCCACCAGTTCCTCTCTCAGTGCATTCCAACTATCAATTGCTCTCGATGTAAAACAAAAATATCCCTGAGATCCCCTTTAAAACTCCTTCCTCACAATGTAACACTCTGCTCCCTCCATTTTGATACCCCTACCATAGGATAAAGACAATTTATGTCTCTCATAATGTTATTATATCCCTATCAATTTAAAGTGGAGCATCATCCTCTCTGGGAAAATTAACCCCAGCATCTTCTGGTACTTAAGGTCTTTCATTCCAGGCAACATCATCGATTTGATTAAGTTTGATCCCAGACAGAAAACAAGAGTTCTCCTTGCAGAAACACTCCTGTCTGTAAAAGAGAAAGTGCCTAGGGAGCTGACATTGGCCACATCATACAGGATACACCTATAAGATTATTTAGCATATACTTGATAGTTTCACCACAACATTGTGGGCAGAAGGGCCTGTTCCTGCGCTGTACCATTCTATATTTCATTTAACATCTGTTTTGTACATTGCTCAATATACCAGATTAACTAAAGGTGTTAATTATCCTCAATCAGTTGTTTTCCATCAACACTCATAAATTATCCAATGAAAACTAATGCAAACACTTTTAATGGAGTTTCAATATACAAGGAAATAAATATATATTTAATTGACTTGCTTCAAGTTTATTGAAATTCTGTTAAGTGTATTATTCTTTCCTGCTGCTTTTATCTTCCTTAGATTCATTTGATTTTGCATCCGATGTTCATAATTATTTAAATTAACCTATACCATTGGGTGTATTTTGACAATTTGAGTGTAATTAATGTCTGTATAAAACCATTTTGAATTACCTAACACCTAGAACATCGAACATAGAACAGTGCTGTACTGTATGGAGCCCTCAGCCCATAATGTTATGTCAGGCTATCTAAACCTAGTCCACAATTAATCTAACTCTTCCCCCCTACACAACCTATAACTCTCCATTTTTCTTATATCCTCAAATCTATCTAAGAATCATTTAAATGTCCTTACTGCATCAGCATCTACCACTACCACACATAATGCATTCCAGGCACCCACCATTCTCTATGTAAGAATATCTACCTCTGACATCACCCTAAACTTTCCTCCATTCTCCTCAAATAGATGTCCTCTGATATTGGCAATTGCACACTGGGAAAAAAGTCTATCTCTGCCTCTCATAATCTTATACATTGCTCCAAAGTGAAAAGCCCCAGTTCATTTCGCCTTTCCTCATGGGTCATGCTCTCTAATCCATTCAGTATTCTGGCAAATCTATTCTGCATCCTCACTAAAGCTTTAACATCTGTAAGACGAGAAGAACCGAACAGAATACTCCAAGTGTGGACTGATCAGAGTTTTATAGAGCTTCAACATTACTTTGTGGCTCCTGAGCTCAATCCCCCTACTAATGAAGGCCAACATACCATATGCATTCTTATCCGCCCTATCAACATAGGCAGCAATTTTGAGGGATCTGTAGACCTGGATCCCAAGATCCCTCTATTAGAATCATGCCATCAACATTGTACTCCACCTTCAAGTTTGATCTTCCAAAGTGAATCACTTCACACTTTTCTGGATTAAACTCCATCTGCTTCTACTCTACTCAACCTACTACAACCTTCTACGCTATCCACAATACCTTCAAACATTGTGTCATCTTCAGACCATCTAATTTTACCTTCCAGTGAAAATCAGCATCATGTTCTCAAGCAGTTGTAAAGTAAATTATTGGTAGGACTGGTACAAGGGCCATTTTAATTCAATTGTTGGAATTTTAATGAATTGAAACCTCCTATTTTCTCTTTCCTCTCTCATATCTGTTCTTACTCACTTTTATCGAAAGCTGATATAGCAGATTCCTGTTGTTGCTTTCGTAAGCTCTAGGGTACCACCCAGTGTAAATTTTCTTCCCAGAAAGCAAAAAGCTCTGCGTGCAAGAAACTGAAAGAAAACAGAAAACACTCCACATACACAGCAGGTCGGGAAGTATTTATAGAAATGGAGAAACAGATCAATAGGTTTTTATCTGGCCTAAAATGTTAATTTTGTTTCTCTGTCCATAGATGCTGCCTGACTGGTCAATTACTTATAGCATTCTTATTTTATTTCCAGTTATTTTTCTTCCTCTACTCATTACAAACTGTGGCAGTTGTCTATCATGTCCAATGACGGAAACCTGCGCGGGAGAGTTGTTAAAGTGGAAAAGCCATTGCACAGAGGCAGTTCCACTCTCTTCCAAGTCCAGTGGTAAGGTCAAGCATCACAAACTGGGGTCTTCCTTGGTTGCAATGGATGACCATAGTGTCTTCTGTGCATTGTCATGCCCTTCGCTCTCCATGGAGCATTGCAGTACTGCTTTCCTGGCTGTAGATCTCATCTGCCCAGCCCACCAGAGCTACCTTCACATGCTGGGACAGGCATGTCCCTAACTCACTGGGGTATAAGGCTGCTGGCTGCTCACCTGGTTTAGCTCGCCGACTGGGTGCAGCCATCGTCACATGGAAACAGCTACCTGGAGCCACAGGTGAGATCCATGTGTCTGGTGGGGATCAAAGGCGAGTGGGCTGCCCTGGAATGGACATGACAAGCCCCTTCACCAGCAGTGCTACCCCTCCCTGAACACCCCATGGGCCCCAAAACAAGCTACAACTGTACACTATGGAATGATTACATCCTCGTCTACCTTCCATAGAGTCGGTGTGTACTCGGTTTCCTCCTTTGCTCCAAAGACTTGCTGATAGGTCAACTGGCTACTATTAATTGTCCTTTGTGTTGGGTGTTGGGGAAAAATTTTCCAAAGAGGGTTGACGGACATGCATGAGAGAAGATATGTTCCCATGATTCTGCACAAATGGGTCTAATAGGACTGCATTTGTGTGAACCAGTAAGGAACTAATGACCTGAAAGACACTTCTGAGCACCTTACAAGCCCACCTTACAGGTAACATCCTACAGAATAATGTAGATAAATGGTTTCTAGCTATAGCTTGTGCAAATTTATGAATAAAACGTCAAAACAAATAAATATCTGTACATCTCTGATCGTGTCATGGCTGTAGTGGTGGCAATGGTGGCCACCACTTTAATTAATGTTGTCGATAATGTGGCTTTGACACAAGGTTTATAGTTTATCTCACTATACCAAAGAAGTTTACAGCTCAATCATACTCCTTGTATGCTAGTTTAGAATGTAACTGAAAACTCTTCCAGTGTATACATAAACAGTTACACCAAGGCATCACAGCAATTCACACTACCAAATCACACTACTCAATGCATACATTTCTGACAGACCATATGAATCTTGGTGCCTTCTGGAATGACCACAGCAAATGGGAGCTTGGTATTGCTGCTTGATAAGGCAGTCTTTATCAACATGTTGCTCTTCTAATGCCTTCTGTTGACTCTCTTCTTCCAAATCCAGCAAAATGTCTTAAATTTCTTACCATGAAATCTTGTTGCATTCCACTCATTTTAAAACATATGCCTCTGGAAGGCATGTATTGGCATTCCAATCTTCCGAACATTGCCAAATCCTAAACTCCTGATATCCGATAATCCAATGTAATTTTTTTATTATCTTCTTATGTATTCTGAAAACCTGATTCTGATTACATACTCTCAATATTCAGAAATCTTAACGTTTTGGACATGCTCAGAAAATTGTACCTTGCCCTAACATATTTCAAATTGCAATCCTAATGTTAAACTTTTTCATAGTTTTACCTACTGAGATTCTTTATTCATTATGATGCTTTGTTTCACATTACAGTGATCTTGATTTGACAAAACAAAATCTCTCAATTCCAGAGGAGCCTTCACGAGATGGCACGGCCCTTTTTAAATTGTAGACTTGCTACTGTCTGGGTCTTGGTGAAGCTTTATAACATCCACTGTTCAAACAGACATGCTGTCCTGGCTGTTATTGTTCAGCTGCAGATAAAACAGCCATTTAAAGCTCTGAGAGTTTAAAAGGCACCAGTAGCCCGAGGGTAAGTGACTTGCATTGTCTGTGAGCTTCATTAAAGTGTATTAAAAACAGACTGCATCACGGAAGCTTCTTTGTGGACGGTTATTGATGGATTACCACCTTCTTTCTCTGAGACTGCTTTTCGCAACTAAAAACCTGAGCGCCCCATAATACCTTTAGATCCTGATGGCTTTGCATCATGCCACTGGTTGTCTGCTGAAAGGGTGAAGTTTTCAAGAAAGACAAAGCTCTGGCAGCCAAAGTTGCCTCTTAATCATTGCACGCTATCCCAAATAGTACAACAACATACCTTTCCTTTCCCTCTTACATTGGACTGCACACAGAAAATAGATTGTGATACTTCTGGGAAAGGATAAGTGAGATTTCTAATGCAAGGAGATATAAACCACAGATATAAATGATTCACTGTGTATTGCATCCTAAATACTACAGGGGGCCTTTGATTTCTGTATAGTACCAGAAGACTGAAGTAAAGATGTTAAATTGCAGGTCATTGGTGTTTCAGTAGAAAATGGGCAATAAGGTCCATAGTCATTTTTATGGAATCTTTATTAATGTTCAAGCAAACATAATCTCAAATAATCTCAATAAAAACACAAAATGCTGGCAGAACTCTGCAGGCCAGACAGCATCTATGGGAGGAGGTAGTGACGATGTTTCGGGCCGAAACCCTCCGGTTTCCCATAGACAGAGAAACCATCTCCCATAGACGCTGTCTGGCCTGCTGAGTTCTGTCAGCATTTTGTGTTTTTATTTATTTCCAGCATCTGCAGATTCACTCGTGTTGTCCTCAAATGTGTGAAGTTGCCTTTTCTTTGCTTAACTATTTTGCAATTATATAATTGAATAGCAATATTACTTAGCAGATGCCTCTCCTCCTAAAACAAATAGTCCAAGCTGGATATGCTTCAAAAATAAGTAATTTGTGCTTGGTTAAAATAAATTTATATCTATAATATTTTCTGAAACAAGCAGGAATATTAGAAATTGCAAAACATCTGATTTGGGCTTGTGTACAAGAAAGGAGTCTAACAAGTTCCAAATGCTGTCAGTACCCCTTATGTTGATGAAGGTAAATTGTAACTGAGGCAAAAGCAAAGCAAGATACAGGTATTGGGGTGGTTTAAGTACAGGAGCAGCATCTGGGCACTTAGTCTCAAGAAATGAGGTCAAATTACTGACTCTCTCCATCCAATGGCCTCCAGATTAACAATTGACATTCAGTTCATTTTTAAAAAGTGATCATGAAATGATTGGATTGTCAGTGAAGAAGGCTTCTGAGATCAAACACATCAACCTAAATTTTATTCTTGGGAGGAATTCTCCCTCGACATTGACTCTTATCTTTCACCTTTAGTACCCTTTAGACTGCATCCTCTTGGGACTACCTCCCAAATTTGTACCATTGTCGCGTGGTGATTAGTATGACACTATTACAGCTCAGGGCATCAGAGTTCAGTTCCAACGTCTTCTGTAAGGAGTCTGTATTTCTTCTCCATGAAATACATGTGTTTCCTTCAGGTGCTCCGGTTTCCTCCCACAGTTCAAAGGTGTACCGGTTAGCAGGTGAATTAGTCATTTAAACTGTTCCGTGATCATGCTGGATTGGGAGGTAGATTGATGACCAGTGCAGCTCGAAGGGTCAGAAGGGCCTATTCCACACTGTATCTCAACAGGAATAAAACAAATTTGGTTTACTAATGTTCTCGATGAAAGAAATCTGCTGCCTGTACCCAGTCAGGCTGATATGTGACCCTAGACATATCAGTGTGGTTAACTCTAGCCTGATTGCCCTTTGAAGTGGCTGAGCAATCTGTTCTATTCAAGAGGTAATTGGGAATGGGCGACAACTATCGACCCCACCACTACCATTCTTATCTTCTGCACAACTTTAAAAAATGGAAAGCCTTGAGACTTCGAGCAGCAAAGTTCTTTCTTGTTTTTATTTTTGCTTAGCTTTTCAGTTTTCCAGCTTTATTTACACCTGTATTTTAATGAGGATACTTGATGACTATGGGTATTTCTCCATTTCATATCGCAACAACTGGTATTGATTTTGTGAATGAGCGTGAGATCTCAGCTGAAATGAAGCGAGAGTTAACTGCTGAACATGAAAGGTGTGAGTGCATCAATACAGCAATGAATCCGGGGATCAGTCATGGTCTGAACACTGGGTTGCCCTTCAAGGAAACTGCACATTCATCCTGTATCTGTGGTCTTGTGAGCTTTTGCCCACATTCTTCATACAGCTTCAGGCTTCCTTTCTGAAATCCCAAGGACATTAGTGTTTAGTTTTTAGCTGCAGCTGAATGAATTGGCTCTAAAATCTGATTCCAAATGCTTTGAGTTGAAATGTCACTCATGAAGCTCGGCACAAAAATTTAGATGTGTATCTCAGTGAATTACTGAAGATATGTTGAAGGGCCCGCATCTGGTTGAAATGTTAAATCAGAGTCTTTCCTGCTCTAAAGGGTAAAGGTAAAGGATCCCATAACATAGTTCTGAAAAAACAATGTTGTTATTGGTCATTATTAATCCCTTAGTCAAAATGACTATAGCAGATTATCCGATCATTATTCAAATGCTGTTTATGAACGTGTGCTAAGCACAAAGGTCTGCCTCATCTACACATAAGAATATCAAAGACTATAAAGTATATTGGAAAGTCCTCAAAGGATCATGAACAGCAATATATAACACACAAGTCTTTCTCTTTTTCAATTTGATAAATAATCCAAAGTGGTCCAGTTAATAGCACTGTTGCCTTACATTTCAAGCAGTTCTTATTCAATCCTGACCTTAAGTGCTGTCTGAGCAGAGTTTGAAAGTTTTCCCTGTGACTATGTGCATTTTGCTTTGAGCAATACAGGCTCTTTCAGCCCTTTCAACTCCGTCACTCCGGCAATCCCCAACAACCCCGAACTTAACCCTAACTTAATCACAGGACAATTTCCTAACTTAATTGCAGGACAATTTACAATGACCAGATAACCTACCCAGTACTGTGGAAGAAACCTAGAGCACCCAGGGAAAACCCACACATTCCACAGGAAGGACATTCAGATGATGCCAGAACTGAACTCCAAACTCCGACTATAGAGGCATCCCACTAACTGCAGGGTACCATGGCAACCTTTTGGGTGGCCTGGTTTTCTTCCACATCCCATAAACATGTGGGTTGGTTAATTGGCCACTGAAACTTGGCACTAGTGTACAATCTGAGGGGAATTGATGGGAATTGGAGCAAACATGTGAGAAGGGAAGGTAGTGTAGCAGTAGGATTACTCTGTGAACTGAATGACCTCCTCTTCTGTTGTAAGGAAATATGCATGATACATATGAATCATAAATTTGACACAGGTTTCTAATGGGGATAGACTTGGGATGACTACTCAGTCATGTTAGGAATCAGCAAGCATATCCAAATGCGCCATTTCCATTCAGAATTTCAGAATTTGTAATACTTAAAAATTATAAGCATTTCCTTTAAACAGCAGTAGTTGTAGGGGGAAATCTCTTAAAACATTGTTTCTGTAAAATATGTGTAACTTAAGATTATGTTATGTTTTCCCTTGTCTTGTAGTGTTCTATTCTGCTGCAAAAGGTCAGCTTTCATTGCTTGTATACCCTGTATATGTACGCCTATGGCAGCAATAAATTTGAACTTCAACTTGTTTTTCATGCTAAGCATTGGTTTTACATGTTTTGGTAAAGTTCTTTTGCAAGTGAAAGATAGTGTGATGCTATATGGTACACACAATACTTTCCAAATATTCATCATAAATAATATCTGATTTCAAGCACAAAATCACGTGTCTTAACCAAAAGGAAATCCCAATGAGATTCTGGTCTTAAGCTTTGGAAAATTAATGTCATCTTGTTTTTCTTTATTTCAGCAACATCCTCTGAAGTCAAGCATTAATTTCCTCATTAATACCATCGCAGAAATACCTGCCTTGCCCCTTTCACTGCACAACTCAACTAATACACTGTACTAAAAGAACTTGACCCCAGCTGAATACTGGAAGTGTTAGGCCATTCCCTTTAGCTCCTAAAACGTCCTGGTCCAAATAGTTCATAAATTACGATTTTATCTGCACCATTACAAAGATCTCTTACTTCCATTCCTGTCACGTTGTCCTAACCGGTCTCTCCTTCATCTGCTTCTATGATTTTCATCCTGAGCTTTGCTGTCTTAAAACATGACTACCACAATGCACATTTTTGGCCTGCCTGTAAGGTCATGGCAAAGTTGGCATGGTGGTTGCTGTCTTGATGAAAAAAGCAAGATCAAAGCAGCTCACAGGATGGGGAAGGAAGCAGAAAACTGGATATTGGGCAGGCAAGAGGAGTTGAGCTGGAAGATAGGAGCAAAGTGACTTGGCCACTATGGCTGACACATCTACTGGAGAGTGTAGTGGTTAAGGGTCAAAATACCTTATGAAATTTGGACATTATCTGACAGTATCTGCTGCTGGCCAAAGGCTATGGTTACCTAATCAGGTAACTGTAGAGAGCACACTCGACTTAACTGTAGAGAGTTTCTAAAATGTACTGGTCCAAATAGTTCACAAATTATGATTTCGACCACATCTGCACCATTACTAAGATCACTGATTTCCACTCCTGTAACATTGTCCTAACCGGTCTCTCCTTCATCTGCTTCTATGATTTTCATCCTGAGCTTTGCTGTCTTAAAACATGACTACCACAATGCACATTTTTGGCCCGCCTGTAAGGTCATGGCAAAGTTGGCATGGTGGTTGCTGTCTTGATGAAAAAAGCAAGATCAAAGCAGCTCACAAGATGGGGAAGGAAGCAGAAAACTGGATATTGGGCAGGCAAGAGGAGTTGAGCTGGAAGATAGGAGCAAAGTGACTTGGCCACTATGGCTGACACATCTACTGGAGAGTGTAGTGGTTAAGGGTCAAAATACCTTATGAAATTTGGACATTATCTGACAGTATCTGCTGCTGGCCAAAGGCTATGGTTACCTAATCAGGTAACTGTAGAGAGCACACTCGACTTAACTGTAGAGAGTTTCTAAAATGTACTGGTCCAAATAGTTCACAAATTATGATTTCGACCACATCTGCACCATTACTAAGATCGCTGATTTCCACTCCTGTAACATTGTCCTAACAGTCTCTCCTTCATCTGCTTCTATGACTTTCATCCTGAGCTTTGGTGTCTTTAAACTTGATTATCACAATGCACATTTTTGGCCTAACTGTATGCTCTCCATTCCTGTCACGTCTTGATTCATGTCAAGTGTAGTTTATCCTTTACTCCAGAGTTCACTGAATGTATAGTCCGACTAATGCACAGTTTTTAAAATTCCCATCTTTTCAGAGTCCTTCAGGACCCACTCTTCCCTAACTTTGCAAAGTTTTCCAGCTAGACAAAACTCAAAATACCTGTAAGAAGGTAAGAGGTTCCTCAAGCTCTGGCTTCTGGTTCATCTCTGAATTTAATCACTTCACCATTGTCAACCTGCCAAATCCTAAATCCTGGAATTTCATCATTAAGCCCTTTTAGCTTTCTACTCTGCATCCTTACCTATGAGTCATCTGCAAATGTATCATTTTAACCTCACCTTTGATCAGTTCCCTTCAATTTTGTTATGTGGCCCAAGAATTTGTTGTAGAGCTTGTTTTGAGGTTACTTGAAATGTCAGGGGAATTCCTGAATTCATTATTTTGTTGTAATTTTTTTTCCCAAAAGCAATGGGCTCTAAATATATTAATTTCTTTGGAGCAGCTCATGTTATGCTTCTGAAAGTGATGTCAGGAAATCAAATGCCATTCTAATTTTAACTTCCAGCATCAGCATTGAAAATCAGATAAAACAGCAGAAACATATAAAGTAACAATTTATAAGCAATTGTTACTTTATACAGAAGAGGCTTTGAGCCTTGAATCAGAATATCACAAGCTGCACCAGTATGAAATTCTACATTCCCTACATGAGTTATTCTTCTACATTTCAGCAAGTTGAAATTGTCAGAAACTTAACTAGGTCAGTCTCATGAAAACAGTGGCTGAGGGCAGATTAGAGTCAAGGTATCTTGCTGCTAGTGAATCAAAGCCTTTCCACTGTATACAAGACACAAGTTAAGAATGTGATTCATCTGCCTGATTGAGTGTGGCTCCAACAACAGTCAGAGAGTTTGGCACCATCTAAGATAAAACAGCTTACCTGATCAGAAATAGAATAATTGGCCTGAACCTTCATTCCCTCAGCCACTGGTGCATCTTGGTTGCAGTGTGTATGACCTACAAAATGAGCTGCGTTATTTAAGTGCAGTTCTGGTCACCTATCTACAGGAAAAATATCAATAAAATTGAAAGCATACAGAGAAAATTTACAAGGATGTTGCCAGTACTTGAGGACCTGAATAATAAGAAAACTTAGAGTTATAGGAAAATGATTTTTAATCTATTCAATATACATATACTGTAATTGATGCACTCATTTAATAATAATAATAATAATTATTATTATTATTATTATATTTTCCCTCCTTCTTCTATATTATGTATTGCATTGAGCTACTACTGCTAAGTTAACAAATTTCACTACACATGCCGGCGATAATAAACCTGATTCTGATTCTGAATAGGTTAGGACTTTATTCCCTTCAACACAGAAGATTAAGGAGACATTTCATAGACGTACTCAAAACTGTGAGGCACATATATAGGATAACTGCCGGCAGGCTTTTTCCACTAAGGTTGGGTGAGACTACAGCTAGAGGTCATGGGTTAAGAGTGAAAGGTGAAATGATTAAGGGGGAACATGAGAGGGATCTTCTTCATTCAGAGGGTGGTGGGAATGTGGAACGAGCTGCCAACAGAAGTGGTGGATGTGGGTCCGATTTCAACATTTCAGAGAAGTTTCAATAGTACATGGATAAGAGGGATATTGGATGCCACGATCCTGGTGTAGGTTGATGGGACTAGGCAGATTAATGGTTAAGAATCAATGGTTGAAGAACCTGTTTCTGTGCTGTAATGTTTATAACTCTATATGTTTATGATTTCAAATGTATGCATTGAAGGAAACCATTTTCAAAAATACAAAGGTTCAAAGCACATTTATTATCAAAGAATGTATAAATTAATCTCCTTGAAATTTGTCTGCTTATAGACAGCCACAAAGCAGAAACCTGAATAACCCAATTTTAAACGAAGACTAAAATAAACACTGCATGGAGAAAGAGACAGAGAAAAAAACACCCTGCAAATAATAGAAGCAAGTCAACAGCATCTGTACCAAACTGAGTCCCAGAACAGCCAAAGTAGGCCGAAGACAAGCCTCGATCCCCATTTTTCACACCAGTGGGGCAGAAAGGCACAGCAGCCAGCTCAGTTCACAGCCTCGGCTTTGCAGAGAAAGGAATGAACATTCATGGGAAAGCAAGTGAAATCAGGCTGAACCTTGCTTCTGTACCTGACATTTGGGCTACCAGTTGATCTGTGTCAGCATTTTAATTGTGCGAGAACCAAGTAGTGCCACTTCTAGGACCTGGATCCAGATGCCCCAATGCCGGCCTCAATCTCACCAAGTCGGCTCAGTGTTTGGAGCAATCCAGCCTCACACCTGAGCTAGGCAGACGGGCATCAAAACTCTTCCACATCTCCTCCTCTCCAGATCACTCACTCCTTCTCTGTTAACGACACAAACTCTGTCTGCGAACCAAGCGGCTGAGACACATCACACCCCGCATAGCCCCAGCACACATATCTCCCAAACCAGACTTGTTTCATGTAAGATGTCATAAGTAATGTTTTTAGTCGATTCTCCTGTTTTATGATTTACCAGTAAGCTGTCGCACATCTTTTATAGGGCCATCTTAAACCAGAAGTACCTGTACCTACACCTATTGAACTAAATATTGTACATTTATACTGGTATCTTACCAGCTACAGACCCATGGAAAAGAAAAGCTGAAGAAACAAGAATGCCATGGGATAGTGGTGAAAGGGGGAGTGTGTTTGTGTAGCACCCACTATGGCGGTTCCTAAGTTGAATAGCATCAATTAATCTAGCAAGTATATAAAGTGATATCTGAAAGAGCAGTGGATGATGTCTCATCATCTTTGTCTATTGAGTGAAGGTCTTCTCTAAACTGGACCATTCTCCTATTTATCCTCAGGTGATTAAATTCAGTAAACTGGACAATGAATTTAAGGTTCTCTCAACAGTGCCTTCCAAATGCGTGAAGCCTACCACCAAACATGACGAGAGTACATGACTGACAGGAGAACCAGTGCCTGCTGGCTCCCCTCTAATTCATATACTGTATTATGCAGGAAATATAATTCTATTTTCACTGGGAGCATTGTGAAAGTACCTCACCAGACGGAATCCCAGTGGGCCAAGACGGTAGCTCACTAATGGCATTTCAGGGACAAATAAGGGAAGGGCAGCAAATGTAGACTCCTCCTACAAATTAAGAAGAGAATATTATCTATTAAAAATGTTACTTCCCACTAACTGATTTAAAGAGGAGAATGAACATATGGGATTGCATTGAGAGTGCCATCTATGCACTGGAAGCACACAAAAAACCTATGCAAATATAAGAAGCTGTTCAATACCTCAAAACATATTCACTCACCAGCTCCATTCTACTTCATCTGGCAAAGGGTCTGTGGTTCCTACATTGATGGTATCAGTTGCCTCAGAAAAAACAAAACCAGACAGAACATAAAAGACTACATAGAAAGGTGAATAATTTACAACAAGGGGACATCTGCAGATGTTGGAAATCCAGACAACACACACAACATGCTGGAGGAACTCAGCAAGCCAGGCAGCATCTATGGAAAAGAGTAAACACTTGATGTTTCAGGTCAAAAACACTTTGGCAAGAAGATACACTTATTCTTTACCTTTATCATTAATTGTATTGACATAGAATTATTCTGCAAATATGAATTGTTTATTTGATTGGCTGGAATGCCATTGTGCGCCTTTTATAATGTGTGCCTTCCGTTACAAATTTACAACCTCATTGCCCACATCAGGGAAGAGGAGGTGTTGAAATCATATTATCTTCAAGGAAAGGAGACAAGTCCAGCTGTGGTAACTAGGGAGGGGTCTTCCTGTTTCTGCCACAGGGAAAGAAATCACCGGGACCCATATCGGTCATCTCCACCCAGTGACTAAAGCGTTACTCTCTGAATCACAGTGTGGATTCCATCCATCTTGAGGAATTGTTGACACAATCTTAACACATGGCAGCTCCACAGAGAATGCTGGAGGAAAATTCTCTAAATCCAAACTAAAGTTAACATGGTCTCCAGGCCAACATCCATAGCACCAGAGCTCTAGTTACCTCTAGCTGGCTACACTGCTGTACTACTTCATTTGCATTCATGTCATGAGATGCCAATAACATGGGCTCTGTTCCAAACACTGTCACAGGACGAGATTACCAAACAGATAGAGAAACTGTTCAAATACTTCTTGAAGAATTACTCTTTGAGTTACTGGAAGGAGGTTGTAAGAACATCGTTGAACTATTTCTTCTATCTAATATTTATATTAAATATAAAGGTGATAGCATCATGAGGAAGGAAAATGATGTGGATATATTGAAGCAACATCTCAAATCAGCCAGGGTGAAGCTGAGGGTGGACAGAGCCATAGTACTTCCCACTCTGCTTTAGGCCTGTGAGAGACGGGCAGTGAGCAAACAGCATGCCTGGAAAGTCTGGCTCAGAAACCTCCTCAACACTGAGTGCAAGATGGAATCCCTGACACTGAGGTACTTACCAGGGATAGATACGGCCTGCCAGTATCTACACCATCCTGATGCAGTCCCAGTTATGCTGGGCAGCTGACATGGCTCATATCCCAGACCATCAGCTGCCTAAGAAACTGCTTTATGGCAAACTACAGAGAAGAAAGCTTTCCAATGGAGGCCAAATGAAACACTCAAAAGATGCCCTGAGAACTTCAATAAAAGCCTTTGGCATCAACCCAGACATATGGGAACATATTGCCCAGGATTGGTTGAGTGACACTCCTCCCTTCACAGGGGTGCAGTGACACATGAGGCAGAAAGGACAATGTAGCAGAGATGTAGCAAACTGCAGATGACGAGAGCGGTTCTCATCGTTGCATGATGGATGAATGAATGCTCAATCAGCACAAAGACATAAATATTACTACAAATAGCAAAATAAACAAGTAGTACAAATAAATGAACACTGAGAGAAATCATTGAGGAATAATGTCTTTAGAAACACAGCTTTGGAAGCGCAGAGTGTCAAGGTATGGAGATACAAAATTTTAAGAGAAAAGAAAGCTTAAAAAACTTTAAACTGAACCGAATATCTTTCAAACCACAGAGTGAAAACACTTTGATCCATGATCCATCTGTGAGTGAGTCATAATGGTTTACAGCACTGAAACCAGGCAGTTGTACTATGGTATAAATGCTAACAATTAAAACAATCCAAACTTAATCCCATTATTCTATTTCTTTCCTATAGATGTCAAGTCTTTAGATATCAAACATTTCTTCACTAATGGAAGAAGCTCTGCTTTAAATCCTCAATATGCTTCATACAAAAAGCTTCCATTAGAAACCCTTCAAATCTCTTTTTCCTGGTATTAATTGTAAGTTGATCTGATTTACGATAAATTAGATTCTATAGCTCAGTTTTAACACCATCATTCCTACAGTCTTGAATGAAAAGTTACAGAACCTGGGCCTCTGTACCTCCCTCTGCAACTAGATCCTCAACTTCTGAACTGGAAAACCACAATCTGTGCAGACTGGAAATAACATTTCCACCTCGCTGACAGTCAACACTGGCACTCAGCTCATTGCTGTACTCTCTCTGCACCCATGATGGTGTGGTTAGGCATAGCTCAAATGCCATTTGTAAATCTGCTGATGATACAACCATTATTGGCAGAATATCAGATGATGACAAAAGGGCTTAGAGGAGCAAGACATACCAGTTAGTTGAGTGGTGTTGCAACAACCTTGCACTCATGTCAGCAAAATCAAAGAGCTGACTGTGGACCTCAGGAGGGGTAAGACAAGAGAACACAAACCAACCCTCATAGAAAAATCAGAAGTGAGTAATTTCAAGCTCCTGGGTGTCAGTATCTCTGAGGACCTAATCTGGACGCAACATATCGATGCAGCTATAAAGAAGGCAAACAGCAGCTATTTCATTTGGAGTTTGAGGAGATTTGGTTTGTCAACTAAAGCACTCAAAAACTTCTTCAAATGTACTGTGAAGAGCATTCTGACTGGCTGCATCACTGTTTGATATGGGGTGGCTACTGCACAAGATCGAAATAAGTTTCAGAAAGTTGTAAAATTAGTCTGCTCCATCATGCTTTGTGGGTATTTGTGAACAGTGGGTATGACTACAAGGCCAGTTTTCTGCTCTGGGTGTCAGCTGTGGGCCAAGTGCATCGAGCTGCAGCCTCTTAGGAACCAAGTTAGGGAACTGGAGTTGCAGCTCGATGACCTTTGGCTTATTAGGGAAAGCGAGGAGGTGATCAATAGGAGCTACAAGCAGAAGACGGATAAGTGGGTGACTGTTAGGAGAGGGAAGGTAGTGGAGAGCACCCTTATGGTCATCCCCCTTAACAAAAGTACTCCATTTTGAGAACCGTTGGTGGGGGGTGGGGGGAGCCTACCTGGGCGAAGCAACAGTGACCATGCCTCTGGCACTGTATTTGGCCCTATGCCTCAGAAGGGTAGGGAACAGAAGAGGATGGCAGCAGTAACAGGGGACTCTATAGTTAGGGGGACAAATAGGTGATTTTGTGGGCATGAAATAGAAATACGGATGTTAGTTTGCCTCCCAGGTGTGATGTTTATGAACGCATCCATGATATCCTGAAATAGAAGGATGAGCAGCCAGAGGTCAGGTTCATTTTGATACCAGCGACATAGGTAGAAGAAGGGAGGCGGTCTTGAAAGTAGAATACAGGGAGTTAGGAAGGAAGCTGAGAAGCAAGACCACAAGGGTAGTAATTTCAGGATTACTGCCTGTGCCACGTGACGGTGAGTATAGAAATAGAATGAGGTTGTGGATAAATGCGTGGCTGAAGGCCTGGAGCAGGGGGCAGGGACTCAGCTTTCAGGATCATAAGGACCTCTTCTGGGGCAGGTGTGACCTGTACAAAAAGGACGGGTCGCGCTTGAATCTGAGGGGGACCAATATCCTGGTGCAGTGTTTTGCTAATGCTATTCGGGAGGATTTAAACTAAACTGGCAGTGGGGTGTGGGAACAAAATGAAGAGGCAGAGGATGGAGTGGTTGGCACACAAGTAGAGACAGCTTGTGTGGAATGTGAGGAAGGATAGGCAGATGATAGAGCAAAGATGCTCTCAGCCTGATGGTTTGAGATGCGTCTAATGCAAGGAGTATGATAAGCAAGGCAGATGAACTTAAAGCATGGCTTAATACATGGATGTTGTGGCCATTACAGAGACTTGGATGTGTCAGGGGCAGGAATAGCTGCTGAGTGGGCCAGGCTTTAGATGTTTCAAAAAGGACAGGGAGAAAGCAAATGATATTTGGTGTGGCATTGCTAATCATGGCTGCAGAAAAGGAGGAAGTCATGGAGGGATTATCTACTGAGTCAGTGTGGGCAGAAGTCAGAAACAGGAAGAGGACAAAAATTCCACTGGGTGTTTATTATGGATTCCCACGATAGTCACAGGGGCACCATGGAGCAGATAGGGAAGCAGATTCTGGAAAGGTGCAATAATAATAGGGTTATTATGATGGGAGATTTTAACCTTCCTAATATCGATTGGCATCTCCTTAGTGCAAGGAGTTTAGATGGGGTGAACTTTGTTAGGTGTGTTCAGGAAGGTTTTCTGATTTAATATGTATATTAGCCAACTGGAGGAGAGGCTGTACTTGTTCTGGTATTGGGAAATGAACCTGGTCGGGTGTCAGATCTCTTTGTCAGAGAACATTTTGGAGGTAGTGACCACAACTCTATCTCCTTCACCATATTCCTGGAGAGGGATAGGAGCAGCAAATTTCCGAAAACATTTAATTGGTGTAGGGGTAAATATGTTGCTAAAAGGCAGGAACTTGGGAGTATAAATTGGGAGCAGATGTTCTCAGGGAAATGCACGGCAGAAATGTGACAAATGTGCAGAGAACATTTGCTTGGAGTTCTGCATAGGTATGTTCCATTGAGGCAGGGGAAGGATGGTAGGGTTAAAGAACCATGGTGTACAAAGTATGTAGAAAATCTGGTTAAGGAGAAAAGAAAAGCTTACAAAAGGCTCAAAAACTAGGTACTGTTAGAGCTCTAGAAAATTACAAGGTTGCTAGCAAGGAGCTTAATAAAGGAATTAGGAGAGCCAGAAGCGACCATGAGAAGGCCTTGGTGAGCAGGATTAAAGAAAACCCCAAGGCATTCAACAAGTATGTGAAGAACAAGAGGATGAGCCGTGTGAGAATAGGACCAATCAGGTGCGATAGTGGAAATGAGAGCATGGAGTTGGAGGAGTTAGCGGAGCTACTTAATGAACACTTTGCTTCAGTGTTCACTAGGGAAAAAGTTCTTGGGAATTGTGGGGATGACTTACAGTGGACTGAAACGCTTAAGCGTATAGACATTAAGAAAGAGGATGTGCTGGAGCTTTTGAAAAGCATTTTTAGATCAGTCACCGGGACCAGATGAGATATACCCCAGGCTACTGTGGGAAGTAAGCGAGGAGACTGCTGAGCCTCTTGCGATGATCTTTGCATCATCGATAGGGACGGGAGAAGTGCTGGAGGATTGGGGGGGGGGGGGGGTTGCAAATGTTGTTCCCTTATTCACGAAAGGGAGTCAGGATAACCCAGGAAATTATAGACCAGTGAATCTTACTTCAGTGTTGTACAATTTGTTGGAGAAGATTCTGAGAGGTAGGACTGATAAGCATTTGGAGAGACATAAAATGACTTTGAATAGTCAGCATGGCTCTGACAAGGGTGGATCGTGCCTTCCGAGCCTGATTAAATTCTTTGAGGATGTAACAAAACACATTGATGAGGTAGAAAAGTGGATGTAGTGTATATGGATTTCAGAAAAGCATTTGATAAGGTTCTCCATGGAAGATTCATTCAGGAAGCAAAGAGGCATGGGATCCAAGGAGACCTTGCTTTGTGGATCCAGGACTGGCTTGACAACAGAAGGCAAAGGGTGGCTGTGGATGGTTTGTCTTCTGCATGGAGGTGCTCCACAGGGATCTGTTCTGGGACCCCTCCTCTTTGTGATCTTTCTAAATGACCTGGATGAGGAAGTGGAGGGATGAGTTAGTAAGTTTACTGATGACACAAGGAAAACGCTGCTGCATACTACCAGCATTTTAAATGTGTTGCTTGAATTTCCAGCATCTGCAGATTTCCTTGTGATGACACAATGGTTGGGTGTTGTGGATAGTCTGGAGGGCTGTCAGACGTTACAGCGGGACATGAAATAGGATGCACAACTGGGCTGAGAAGTGGCAGATGGAGTTCAACCCAGATAAGTGTAAAGTGGTTCACTTTGGTAGGTCAAATTTGAAGACAATGGTAGGACTCTTGGCAGTGTGGAGGATCAGAGAGATCTTGGGGTCCCAGTCCATAGGATACTCAAAGCTGCTGCACAGCTTGACAGCGTTGTTAAGAAGGCGTGTGGTGTGACAGCATTCATCAACCGTGGGACTGAGTTCAAGAGCTGTGAGGTAATGTTACAGTTGTATAGGATGTTAGTTAGACCCCACTTGGAGTACTGTGTTCAGTTCTGGTCACCTCACTACAGGAAGGATGTGGATACCACAAAAAGAGTGCAGAAGAGATTAACAAGGATATTGCCTGTTGGAGAGAGTGCCTTATGAGAACAGGTTGAGTGAACTTGACCTTTTCTCCTTGAAGCAATGGAGGATGAAAGGTTACCTGATAGAGGTGTATAAGATGATGAGCGGTGTTGATCATATGGACAGCCAGAGGCTTTCTTCCCAGGGCTGAAGTGGCTAACACAAGGAGCATAGTTTTAATGTGCTTGGAGGCAGGTACAGAGGGGATGGCTGGCATAAGTTTTTCAAACAGGGAATGGTGGGTGTGTGGAATGCACTGTCAGCGACAGTGGTGGAAGCGGATACAATAGGGTGTTTCAAGAGACTCTTAGATAGGTACATGAAGCTTTGAAAAATAGAGGATTATGTGGTAGGGCAATTCTAGATCATCTCTAGAGTAGGTTATATGGTCAGCACAACATTGTGGCCGTAAGTCCTGTAATGTTCTGCAGATTTCTCTGTTCTATGTTCTACGTTCTGTGTGTACCAGCCTCTGTAGTATTCAAGATATCTTCAAGGAGTTGTGCCTTAGGAAGGCAATGTTCATCATTAAGGATCTCCAGCACTCTAGGCATGCCCTCTTCACATTTTTACCATCAGGAATGGGGTAGAGAAGCCTTAAGGCACGCATTTAGCGACTCAGGAACAACTTCTTCCCTCTGCCATCAAATTTATAAATGGACATTGAACCCATGAACACAACATTTTATTTCAGTTTTTATGCACTATGTATTTTAACTTAATCTAGTTAATAGATATACAGTACCTCTAAAAAGTATCCACCCCCGCCCCCGGAAGTTTTCATGTTTTATTCTTTTACAGCACTGAATCACAGTGGATTTTTTTTGATACTGATCAGAATCAGGTTTATTATCACCGGCATGTGTTATGAAATTTGTTAACTTAGGAGCAGCAGTCCAATGCAATATATAATCTAGAAGAAAAAAAATCAATCAATAAATTACAGTATATGTATATTGAATAGATTAAAAACTATGCAGAAACAAAAATAATATGTATTTTTAAAGGGAGGTAGTGTTCATGAGTTTAATGTCCATTTAGGAATAAGATGACAGAGGGGAAAAAGCTGTTCCTGAATCGCTGAGAATGCGCCTTCAGGCTTCTGTGCCTCCTACCTGATGGTAAGAGTGAGAAAAGGGCATGCCCTGGGAGCTGGGGGTCCTTAATAATGGACTTTTTGAAGACGTCCTGGGGACTTTGCAGGCCAGTATGCAAGATGAAGCCAACTAAATTTATGACCCTCTGCAGCTACTTTTGGTGCTGTGCAGTAGTCCCCCACCCCATAACAGACAGTGATGCAGCCTGTCAGAATGTTCTCTATGGTATATCTATAGAAGTTTTTGAGTGTTTTTGTTTACCTACCAAATCTCTTCGAACTCCTAATGAAGTATAGTCGCTGTCTTGCCTGCTTTATAGCTGCATCAATGTGTTGGGACCAGGTTAGGTCCGCAGAAATCTTGACGCTCAGTAACTTGAAACTGCTCACCCTCTCCACCTGCTCCTTCTATGAGTATTGGTATGTGTTCTTTCATCTTACCCTTCCTGAAGTCCATGTTCAGCTCTTTTGTCTTACTGATGTTGAGCGCAAGGTTGGTGCTGCGACATCACTCCACTGGCTGGTATATCTCACTTCTGTACGCCCTCTCATCTCCATCCAAAATTCTGCCAACAATGGTTGTATCATCAGCAAATTTATAGATGGTATTTGAGCTGTACCTAGCCACACAGTCATGGGTCTAGAGAAAGTAGAGCAATGGGCTAAACACACACCCCTGAGGTGTGCCAGTGTTGATCATCACTGAGGAGGAGATATTATCACCAATCCACACAGACTGTAGTCTTCCGATTAGGAATTCAAGGATCCAATTGCAGAGGGAAGTACAGTGGCCCAGGTTCTGTAATGTAGGAAGCAGGATTGTGGGAATGATGGTGTTAATTGCTGAGCTGTGGTCGATTAACAGTATCCTGACATAGGTATTTGTATTGTCCAGGTGGTCTCAAGCCGTGTGAAGAGCCATTGAGATTGTGTCTGCTGTTGAACTATTGTGGTGACAGGCAAACTGCAATGGGTCCTTGCTGAGGCAGGAGTTCAGTCTAGTCATGACCAACCTCTCAAAGCATTTCCTCACTGTAGATGTGAGTGCTACCAGGCAATAGTCATTAAGGCTGCTCACAATACTCTTCTCAGGCACTGGTATAATTGTTGCCTTTTTGAAACACATGGGAATACTCCTGCCAGTTAGTTGGCACAAATTTTCTGAGCCTTATCAGGCATTCCGTTGGGGACTTCCACCTTGTAAAGGCTCACCCTCTTTAAAGACAGCTTAATATCGGCCTCCGAGACAGAGATCTCAGGGTCACCGGGTGCAGCAGGGGTCTTCACAGCTGCAGTCATATTCTCCCTTTAAAAGCAGGTATAGAAGGCGTTGAGTTCATCTGGTAGTGAAGCATCACTGCCATTCATACTATTGGGTTTTGCTTCTTAGTAAGTAATGTCTTGCAAATTTTGCCAGAATTGCACATCCAACATCACCTCCAACCTCGTTCGAAATTGTCTCTTTGGCCTTGAAATAGCCCTCTGCAAGTCTTACCTGGTACAGACTTGAGTCGCCAGACTTGAATGCCACAGATCTAGCCTTCAACAGTTGACGTATCTCCTGGTTCATCCAAGGCTTCTGGTTTGGGACTGTAGAGCAAGTCTTTGTAGGCAGACACTCATCCAACAAGCTCATTAATAGAAGAGAATCTTCTGTGTCAAAGTGAAAACAAATTTCTACGAATTGGTCTCAATTTATTATAATTATTAAACACAAAATAATTGATTGCATAATTACTCACTCCTTTCAAGTCAGTATTTAGTAGATGCACCTTTGGCAGCAATTACAGCCTTCAGTCTGTGTGGATAGGTCTCCATCAGCTTTGCACATCTGGACACTATATTTTTTCCCCTTTCTTCTTTACAAAACTGCTCAAGCTCTATCAGATTGCATGGAGATCATGAGTGAACAGCCCTTTTCAAGTCCAGCCACAACTTTTCAATTGGACTGTGGTCTGGACTCTGACTTGGCCACTCTGGGACAATAACTTTGTTGTTTTTTAGCCGTTCCCATGTAGCTTTAGCTTTATGCTTGGGGTCATCGTCTTGCTGGAAAACAAATCTTCTCCCATGTCACAGTTCTCTTGCAGACTGCATCAGGTTTTCCTCCAGGATTCCCTGTATTTTGCTGCATTCATTTTACTGTCTATCTTCACAAGCCTTCCAGGTGTAGTAAAGCATCCCCCCAGCATGATGCAGCCACCACCATGCTTCAGGGTAGGGATGGTGTCTTTTTGATGATATGCAGTGTTCATCTTACGTCAAACAGAATGTTTAGTCCAATGGCTGAAAAGCTTAATTTTGATTTCATCAGACCATAGAACCTAATTCCAGCTGACTTCAGTCTCCCGTGTGCCTTCTGGCAAACTGTAGCCAAGATTTCATGTGAATTTTTTTTTTCATAAGTGGCTTTCTCTTTGCCACTCTCCCATAAAGCTGCGACTGGTGAAGCACCTGGGCAACAGGTGTTACACACACAGTCACTGAAGCCTATAACTCCTCTGGAGTTGACATAGGTCTGTCGGTGGCGTCCCTCACTAGTCCCCTTCTTGCACACTCACTCAGTTTTTGAGGACAGTGTGCTCTAGGCTGATTTACAGCTGTGCCATATTCTTTCTATTTCTGGATGATTGTTTTAACTGTATTCCAAGAGATATTCAGTGACTTGGAAATTTGCTTGTATCCATCTCCTGACTAATGATTTTCAATAACCTTGTCGCAGAGTTGCTTGGAGCATCCTAATGTCTTCATGGTATAGTTTTTACCTGAATACTGACTCACCAGCAGCTGGACCTTCCAGATACAGGTGTATTTTTACTACAATCAATTAGAACAGCTTGACTGCACATAGGTCTCCAAATTCAGACCTCCATTTAACTGGTTATGTAACTTCTAAAACCAATTGGCTGGACCAGTGATGATTTGGTGTGTCATAATAAAGGGGATGAATACTTATGCAACCAATTATTGTGTGTTTTATGTCTGCAACTAATTTAGATCACTGTGGAGATCTATTTTCACTTTGACATGGAAAAGTCTTTCTGTTGATCTGTGTCAAAAAATCCAAATTAAATCCACTGTAATTCAATGTAGTAAAACAATAAAACATGAAAACTTCTAAGACGGCTGAGTATTTTTCATAGGCACTACATATATATACTTAATGTAACTCATTTTTACTCAATATTTACTTATCATGCATTGCATTGTACAGCTGACATAAAGTTTACAAATTCCACAACATATGCCAGTGATATCTGATTCTGATTTACCATGCAGAAGAAATAAGATGACTAAATTTATATATAAAAGTGATCTCCTCTTAGCATTTTCTGCTGTTCAGAAAAACTGCCAGTAATTAACATCTATCCAATGAAATATAGTTTACCATTTTACATCATGATAAATTTTATTATATGGTGTCTGTAACTTAATACATTTTTTCCTAGTGAGCCATTCAATGTACAGTATACTGTCTACAATATAATTAACTGCTTAGTAAAACTGATTTCCACTGTTACATTCTGTGTCCAAGTTTACAAAGCTCACAAAGGTGGAGATTGATATATATGACTTTATTCTTTTTATTCAGAACAGGTTTCTTTGAACACAAATATTTTTCCCTCTATAATCAATCAGCTCAATATCATGAGAGGATGTTTTCCAATGAAACAAAAAGGAAGTGAAATAGGTGAGATTTACTGTCAGCTCAACACATTTAAGAGCAAGATCACCTTGCAACCAGCTAGGACCTTTATTCACAGGGTTGAAAATCTACATTATCTTCCTGTCTGTGGTTTTCTGTCCCTTGGTGCTACAAAAGTGTTCCATTTCAAGGTTATTGTCATGGTTTGGAATCTAACCTGACCTGTCTGCATTTACAAAAATGTTATTGAAACTCATTACTGTGAAGTTTAGAGACTGGGTTGTTAAACTGGAAGGATTGGTCTTCGAACCATTTGTCACTTTTAAAACCGGGACAATTTTCAGCATGTCTGCAGTTGTCAATTGGAGGAATTAGTTCCTGAAGCATTTCCTCGGGGCAGTTCTGCATGAGGAGAATTCTTTTCTTGTGGGAAATCTCTGTTCCTACTGAAAACATGAACTACAAAATGTTTTTCAATATTTTACCTTCCCATTCTAATTTAGTCTGGGGGACGCTGCAGTTTTCCTTTTGAACATCTGTAATTAAAAAACAAGAACTAGCTGGAAATGCTCACCGAGTTAGGCAGCATTTGTGGAGAGACAAGGTGTGTTAACAGATATGGTTAATTATTTTTAAATAGCAAGTTAACATTGTGGTGCAGTTCTAGTGATCTAGTTGCAATTCATGATATATGAATATGAAAAGATTCACACTTCCAAGCTCATTCTCTGTAAGGCAGTTCCTCCTTCCTCCCAGATTTCCCCAATGGCAGTAGTTAAAATATAACAGTAGCTTTACAACTCATTTAGTATGAGACTCCTGCTGTTTTATGAGGGCACTGATTCCACAAACTATGGACTCACTATGGATTCAGCAGCTGGTGGAAATCCAGAGCAACATATAATTAGCCGACGTTTCGAGCCAAACCCAGACCCAATGAAGGGTCTCAGCCTGAAACATTGACAGTTTATTCATTTCCATATACACTGCAAGACCTGCTGAGTTCTTCCAACATTTTGTGTGTGTTGCTAGGGACTCACTTTCAAGGATTCTGCAACTCATGTTCTCAGTGTTATTTGTTTACTTAATTCTTTATTTTTCTTTCATATTGAGTAGTTTGTCTTATTTTGCACTTTGGTTCTATGTCTTTGTGTGTAGCTTTTCATTGGTTCTATTGAATGTCTTTGTTCTGTGAATGCCTGCAAGAAAATGAATCTCTAATGATGAAGTTATGACATAAACGTATTTTGATAAGAAATTTACTTTGAACTTTGGTTGTTTCCATATTTACAGATATTGCTTTATTTGATTTGGCATCAGATATCAATTTTTGAATGATTTCCTAGAGACTGAGATAGGCTTCAGACTCCTGTAGATCCTTGCCAGTTGTACTAACAAGAAGAGGGTAAGTCTTGGGTGGTAAATTAGTAAATCTGTAAATTGATCTATTAATGTCATGAGTACAGAGGCAGAGTGAAAATCTTTGTGTTCTACACCATTCATACAATTCACTTCATTATAACAGTGCACTGATGTAGTAGAAAACAGAACGTAGAATGAAGTTACCATTACAGAGGAAGTGAACTGCAGGCAGACAATAAGGTGCAAGGCCATAATGAGATAGATTATGTGGTCAAGAGCCCATCTTATTGTACTAAGGGATTGTTCAATAGATCAATAACAGTGGGATAGAAGCGATCAACAGGCCTGCCAGTACATGCTTTCAAGCTTTTTCATCCTCTGCCTGATGGGAGGGTGGAGAGCAGAGAATGTCTGTTTTGATTATGTTGTCTACTTTACAGAGACAGTGAGATGTGCCGACTGAGTCTGTGGAGCGGAGCTTTGTGATGTGCTGAGCTGAGTTCACAATCCTCTGCAGTTTCAGGCAGAGCAGTTGTCATAGCAAATCATGATGCATCCGGATAGGCTGCTTTCATCATAAAAGCTGATGAGGGTCAAAGGGGACTTCCTTTTGCCTCCTGTGGAAGTAGAGGTGGGGGTTGATTTCTTGGCTGTGGTGCCTATGTGGTTAAATCAGGACAGACTGCTGCTGATGTCCAAGAAGCTGGAAGCTTTCAATCATCTTGACCTTCAGCGCTTTTGATGTCAACAGGAGCGTGTGCACTACTCCAATCCCTAAAGTCAATGACCAGCTCCTTTGTTTTGCTGACACTGAGAGACAAATTGTATCTTTACGCCATGCCACTAGACTCTCTATCCTCTCATCTGATTGTTATTTGAGATAGGGCCCACCACATCTACAAGTGTAGATGGAGTAAGAGCTAAATCTGGCCATACAATCAGAAGTATAGGGATTAGAATAAGAAATGGAGGATGCAGCCTTGTTGGTCTCCAGTGTTGAGGGCAATTGCGGTGGAGGTTGCTGCTTATCCTTAGTGGCGGCGGTCTGTTGTTCAGCAAGTTAAAGATCCAGTTACAAAAGCTCCTTGAGGGTCCTTCATTGTAGATATCACCTTCTTGAGGCATCACCTCTTGAAGAT
This sequence comes from Hypanus sabinus, assembly GCF_030144855.1. Taxonomy (NCBI): domain Eukaryota; kingdom Metazoa; phylum Chordata; class Chondrichthyes; order Myliobatiformes; family Dasyatidae; genus Hypanus; species Hypanus sabinus. The sequence continues at coordinate 36,751,001 of NC_082716.1, read as the reverse complement.
TGCCTTAGCAGTAGGAAACATTGTGTTGGTGATGGAGCTAAACAGAGTGATCCTGTACACTGGAGGCTCCATACTAAACTGTGACGCAATGAATCAGAGAGCCCTACACCATACACCTCAGACATTTGTAAGAATCTCTGGTTACATACCAAATCTTCTCAAACTCTTCATGAAATAGAACTGCTGTGGTGCCTTCATTGTGATTGAAGCGATGAGTTGGGCCCAGGATAGATCTTCCAAAGTGTTGACTCCCACGAACTTATGGCTGCTCACCCTTTCCACCACTGAACCCTTCATGAGTCCTGGTGTGTGTTCTCAATTTCCCCCTGCTGAAATCTACAATTAATCATTTGGTCATGCTGATGTTGAGTTCAAGATTGTTGTTATGACATCACTCAACCAGTGATCTATCTTACTCCTCTACACCTCCGCATCGCTATTCTACCAACAACAGTTGGTATTGATATCGGAGAATGTACTGATGGAGCTTGAGCTGTGCTTAGCTGCACACTCATTAGTGTGGAAGAGTAGAACAATGGGCTAAGCACCTATCCTTGAGGTGCACCTATGCTGATTGTCAGTGAGTATAACGTAGATTCACTTTACTGGTTCCGCAGGTGCTTGACTTGCCATAGGAGGAGACATTGAGTAAACCAGGCCTGTTTTGTTTGGCAGTTCAAAGAATATGAGGATATTTTATTGAAACTTACGGAATTTTTACAGGGCTCGGCAAGGATGATGGAAGAAGGTTGCCTGCCCTAATGTGTTAATACACGAGTATGGATAGAAGAGTGGCTAATTATGAAAAATCTGTGAGCAATGATTAAGGGCTCATTTCTGTATTGGCAATCAGTAGCTAGTGCACCCATCCTTGAGTAGCTTCAGCAATCAGTGTTGGGGCTTCAGTTCCTAATCTAAGTTGATTAAACTGATTCAAAAGGGCAACAATTACAGCAGTGCCCAAGAAGAACAGGGTGAGCTGCCTTAATGATTTTTGTCCAGTAGCACTAACACCTACAATGATGAGGTTGGTTATGGCTAGAATTACCTCCTGACTCAGCATAGACCTATATCCACTGCAAATTGTCTATTGACACAATAGGTCTACAATGGATGCAATGTCATTGGCTCTTCTCACAGCCTTGGATCAACTCGACAATACAAATATCAATGTCAGGATGCTGTTCATTGACAACGGCTCAGCATTTATACTAACATTCCTACAGTTCTGTTCAAAGAGCTTCAGGACCAGGGCCTCTGTAGCTCCCTCTGCAACTGGATCCTTGACTTCCCAACTGGAAGACCACGATCTGTGCAGATTGGAAATGATATGTCCACCTTGCTGACAATCAACACTGGCACACCTCGATGTGTGCTTAGCCCACCGCTCTACTGTCTATACCAGGGGTCAGCAACCTTTACCACTGAAAGAGCCACTTGGACCCGTTTCCCACAGAAAAGAAAACACTGGGAGCCGCAAAACCCATTTGACATTTAAAATGAAATAACACTGCATACAACGTTTTGTTTTGCCTTTATGCTATGTATAAATAAACTATAATGTGTTGCATTTATGAAATTGATGAACTCCTGCAGAGAAAACGAAATTACATTTCTGCATGCAACAAAAACATTTTGAACTCCGAAAAAAAGACGTTGGGTTGAAGGTTACTTTTAAGTAAAATACTCAACGTCTATTTGAGTCCTTCTTGTATTTATGAAAAACGCCAAACTTAAATTTGCCGCCAGCAGCAAACCAAAAATAACGTCAGCCAGCTGTCAACCTGAAAAATAAAAGGACTATTTCACTGAACAATGAAAACATATGAATATACGTAAAATAATACGCAATTAAAATATTTATCATACTTCTTCAGGTTGACTCACACCTGACAATGCAGTCGTATTCAGTAGGGATGGATCGATGCTTAGGGGAGTGACCGGGAAGGATAATGTGTTTTTTTCCTCTCTGAACTCACAGAAGCGTTTCCCAAACGATGTTTGCATTGCGATGATTGCAGAATGTAAATACTCCGAATTTATCATGTCGTGACATTGTTTGAACTCTCTCAAATTGGGGAAGTGAGACAATGTGCCTTTCTGTAAATCTCTGGCAAGCAACGTCAACTTGCGCTCGAATGCAAAACATCCCCCAACATGTGCAGGGCTGTACGTCCTTACCCCGTTGAAGAGCTGTGTTCAGCGTGTTCAGGTGCGCTGTCATGTCTACCATGAAGTGTAGCTTTTCCAGCCACTCTGGCTGTTCCAGCTCAGGAAAGTTGAGCCCTTTGCTGCCCAGGAAAGTTTTCACTTCTTCCAGACGCACGACAAAGCGTTTCAGCACCTCCCCTCTGGACAGCCAGCGATAAAAACACGTTGTAGCGGTTGCTACACGCAGTCAGTAAACTGCAGTCAAAGATAGCTTTATTCGAACTAAACAGCCTTGCTTTTAAGCCTCCCTCAACCCGCCCCCCATGGGCGCGGATGCTGCAAAAGACACGTACTCACAAACCCCCGTAGGCTATCTCCCTTAGCCTGAACGCTGGCTAATTGTGAGCCGGTTCGGATGTGTCAGGAAATGGGTCGCCCGCCACAACGTCTTATTTAGATTGTACAAGATCACCATAATCTTCAAATTTAGATTTACATTTCAAAAACTAACAAACTGACATAAAAAACATATTAATTAAATACTGACCATGTAGCGGTGTGCTACACGCAGCGCTAAAATTACGACACGGAGTCGGTAACTGCAGTCGAAGGAAAAAAACTTTATTCGAAATCTTCAGCCTCACTTTTAAGCCTCCCTCAACCTGCCCCCCCCCCCCCATGGCGCAGAGGCTCCAAAGCTCTGTGCTCGCAAACCCCCGTAGGCTATCTTATTGTGAGTCGGTTCGGATGTGCCAGGAAAAGGGTCGCCACAACCAATTATTTCCCAAAGCAACAGGGAGCCGCAGCACAGACCTAAAAGAGCCACATGTGGCTCCGGAGCCGCGGGTTGCCGACCCCCGGTCTATACCAATGACTACGTGGCTAGGCACAGCTCAAATGGCATCTATGAATTTGCTGACAATAGTTTACAGAATTTCATATAGTGACATTAGGGTATATAGGAGTAAGATATATCACCTTGTTGAGTGGTGTCAAAGCAACAACCTTGCACTCAGTATCAGTGAGAACGAAAAACTGATTGTGAACTTCAGAAAGGGTAAGACGAGAGAACACACACAGTCCTCATTGAGGGATCAGAAGTGAAAAGAGTGAGCAATTTCCAAGTTTCTGAATGTCATCTTCTCTGAGGATCTATCCTGGATGCAACCTATCAATGCAGCTACAAACAAGGCATACAGTGGTTATGTTTCAGAGGGAGTTTGAGGAGATTTGGTATGCCACTAAAAATATCTGCAAATTTCTACAGATGCACCTTGGAGAGCATCCTAACTGGCTACATCACCATTTGGTATGGGTGGGGGGCTACTGTACAGGATCAAAGTAAGCTGCAGAGAGCTGTAAACTTTTTCAGCTCAATCATGAGCACTAGCATTTACAGTATCCGGGTCATATTCAATGAGCAATGCCTTAAAAAGGGCCCTCATCATCTCCATTGGGAAGAAGGTACAGAATCCTTAAGACACACACTCAATGATTCAGGAACAGCTTCTTCCCTTCTGTCATCCAACTTCTGAATGGACATTGAATCCATTAACACTACCTCACTACTTTTTTTATTTCTATTTTGCACTACTTTAATTTAATTATTCAATATATAGCGAGATTAAGAGAAGGGCAAATAAATGGCAGATGGAATACAGTGTATGGTCATGCACTTTGGTAGAATAAATGAAAGGGTTGAATATTTTCTAAATGGAGAGAAAATACAAAAAGCTCATGTGCAAAGGAACTTGGGAGTCCTTGTGCAGGATTCCCTAAAGGTTAATTTGCAGGTTGAGACTGTGGTGAGGAAGGCAAATGCAATGCTAGCATTCGTTTCAATTTGACAAGAACATAAAAGCAAGGATGTACTGTAGAGACTTCATAAAGCACTGGTGAGGCCTCACTTGGAGTAATGTGAGCAGTTTTGGGACACTTATCATAGAAAAGTTGTGCTGAAACTGGAGAGGTTTCAAGGAAGGTTCACGAAAATGATTCCAGGATTGAATGGCTTGTCATGTGAAAAATGTTTTATGGCTCTGGGCTTGGATTCACTAGAATTCAGAAGGATGAGGGATGACCTTATTAAAACCTATCAAATGGTGAAAGGTCTTGACAGCATGCATGTAGAGAGGAAGTTTCCTATGGTGGGAGAGAAATGACCAGAGGACATAGCCTCAGAGGGGGATCCTTCTAGAACAGAGATGAGCAGGAATTTCTTTAAATAGAGAGTGGTGAACTTTGGATTTCTCTGCCACGGGCAGCTGTGGAGGCCAGGTCTTTATGGATATTTAAGGCAGAGGTTGATAGATTGGGAGGTCTGACCTGTACAAGAGTGACGGGTTGCACCTGAACCTGAGGAGGCACAAATATTCTTGCAGACAGGTTTGTTAGAGCTGTTGGGGAGGATTTAAAATAATTTGACAGGGGTGTGGGAACCGAATGAAAGGACTCGGGATAGGACAGATGGTTAAAAAAAGAAGCAAAGATAGCATGCAGTCAGATCAGAAAGGACAAGCAAATGATAGGACAAAATTACAGCCAGCAGGGTGAGGATCAGTGCATTAGGGATGCAAAAAGGATAGCAAATACAGTACTCAAAGAGTTATATCTCAATGCACATAGAGTTTAAGAAATAAGGTGGATGATCTTGTTGCACTTTTACAGTTTGTCAGGTATGATGTTGTGGCCGTCACTGAATCATGGCTGAAGGATGGTTATAGTTGGGAGCTGATGTCCAAAGTTACACATTGTATCATAGCAATACGAAAGTAGGCAGAGGGGGTGATGTGGCTCTGATGGTAAAGAAAGGCATCAAATCAGGAGGAAGATGTGACACAGGATCGAAAGATGTTGAATCCTTGTGGGTTGAGTTTAGAAATTGCAAGGGTAAAAGGACCCTGGTGGCCTCACAACAATATTATATACAGGCCTCACAACAATAGTTGGGATGTGTGCCACAGATTACAACAGGAAACAGAAAAGGGGCGTCAAAAAAGAAGTGTTATGATAGTCGTAGGAGATTTTAACTTGCAGGCTAATTGGGAAAATCAGGTTGGCAATGGATCTTAAGAGAGTGAGTTTGTTGAATGCCTATGAGATGGCTTTTTAGAGCAGTTTGTTGTTGAGCCTAATTGGGGATCAGTTACACTGGATTGGGTGTTATGTGATGAACTGGAGGCGATTAGGGAGCTTAAGGTAAAGAAACCTTCTGGAGGCAGTGATTACAATATGATTGTGTTCAACTTGAAATTTGATTGGGAAATAGTGTGACATAGCAGTATTTCAGTGGAGAAAGGGAAATTACAGGTCTATGAGAGAGGAATTGGCTAAAGTACAGTGGAAGGAGTTGCTAGCAGGGATGACAGCAGAGCAGCAATGGCATGAGTTATTGGGCAAAATGAGGAAGGTGCAGGACAGATGTATTCCAAAACCAAAGAAATATTCAAATGGCAAAATAGTACAACTGTGACTGACAAGAAAAGTCAAGGCTAATGTAAAAACAAAAGAGAGGGCATGCAACAAAGCAAAAATTAGCAGGAAGAGAGAGGATTGGGAAGCTTTTAAAACCTACTGAGAGCAACTATAAGAATCATTAGAAGAGAAAAGATGAAATATGAAGGCAACCTAGCAAACAATATCAAAGTGGGTAGTAAAAACCTTTTTAAGTATGTAAAAAAGAGATGAGAGTGGATATAGGAATGAGGCTGGAGAACTAATAAGAGGGGACAAGGAGCTAGCAGATGAACTAAATGAGTACCTTGCCTCAGTCTTCACTGTGGAAGACGCCACAGTGTGCCAGATGTTGAAGGGTGTGAGGAAAGAGAAGTGAGTGCAGTTACTATTACCATTTTTTGTAATTTATTTTTTTATTGAAGTTCATCATCAAACAAACATTTCCATAAGATGTATTTCAGACATTGTACATATATATCATATAATCATATATATCACAAATCTTCACAAAGTATTTATCTGAGGTATACTCTTATAGAAAAGAGTGGAAAGAAAAACAAGCAAAAGGAAAGAACTATGTACAAGTAGGGAGTGATCTTTTTCTTTACAACAGATTCATTGATTTGTGAGAATAAAATCAGGCCTATGAGGCATTATGTAGTTAAACCATTTTTCCCAGTATGAATCAAATTGTTCCAGCTTATGGTTAACAGATCCTGTTATCGTCTCCACTTTGTAAATGTCCATTGTACTTTCCATCCACGTATTTAAAGTTGGGCTCTCCTGTGATAACCATTTCCTAGTAAGAGTTTTTTTTACCAGCCACCAACAGTATATTCATTAAATATTTATCTCTTTTCAACCATTCTTGAGGTACATATCCAAAATATATGGTCTTACTCTCTAAGGGTATTTCACATTTAAAGATGTCTTGTAGGGCATTGTGTATCCCCCTCCAATAGTTTGTGATAACAAGGCAGTCCCAGAAAATATGATAATGATTTGCATTTTGATTTCCACAATTTCTCCAGCGAACAGGGAGGTTACTATCATAATGGGATTTCTGAGAGGGTGTAATAAAATATCTTATTAAGTTTTTCCATCCAAACTCCCTCCATTTCTGTGAAGTGGTACACTTCCATTGATATCCCCATATTGCTGTCCATTCTTCCTCAGATATAATTATCCCTCCTTCCTTCTCCCATTTTCTTTTAATGTATGAAGTCGAATGTGTTTTAAGATTTGACAACCCTTATACATGCTTGAAATGATTCTACTACCATTATCTGAATGATATGCTTTTCTAAAGAGCTCTATCAAGCATGTATTTGCCTTGGTTACACTTTTAAGTGTCTTATTAACATATTGTTGCATCTGTAAATACTGATAAAAATCTTGTTTTTCTAATAAGTGTTTCTCTTTAAGCATTTCAAAACTGAACAGCGTTCCTTCTTTCATTATGGTGCAAAGAACTGTTATTCCTTTAGCTGTCCAGTCCATAAATCTAGCTGTAATGTTCTCGCTCGGGTGTAACAGAACGCTGAACTAAACACCGAGGTAAACCGTAGTCAATGAAACAAGGTCGCAGTAAGATTAACCATTTACTGTTCACTCTTCCATATTAACGTATGGTGAAAACTGTTGATAAAACAATACAAGATTTGTACAGCATTTGTTTCCTTCTTGATATTACATTTACATCGTAAATACTTGCAAAAGTAAAACTACAACTACTACATTACATTAAAGTGCAGCATACAGTCAGAATCTACCTACGCCATTGACTGCTTTAAATACACTTCAACACAAACTATCCGCAACTCTTTAACTAACGAAAACATAAACCTTATCGACCGTCGTTACTTTTAACAGGATCGGCGTTAACATTTTAATTCAACATATCGATTATCTCATGACTTACAGCGTTGCTTCCACTATGTTTCTAGTGCGTAGAAAGACAACTTTTCTTGCGCTGGACTCGCACATGTGTGGCCCCCACCTTCCCGTTTCTCCTAACCGGTATTTTCCCACAAGACGCAGCGAAACCGGATGTGATGTCATTGCATGCCGCAATATATCACAGACAATGAATTTACTTTAAACAATCCTAACTTTAACTAAAATATGCTAACAAACGAATTACTAAGCGAAAATATTATAAAATAAATAACTGCCATAAAGGCAACACACTAGCATCCAATTTATTTGGTGTAAAATCCGAGTCATATGCACACCATTTAAGAATTGCAATATCTCCCTCCAAATTATATTCTTTTATAGTAGTTTTCAAAAGATTTGGTAAAATTATCAGAATGTAATTAGCAGCCTTTATATAAAAAAAATTGAGGAAGATGTGGCAAGATGGAACCTGATTCCTTTTTTCAGTCTCAGTTCAAGGATTGAGTCTATTAAAATGAATATACTGCCCAGACTGTTACATCTCTTTCAGACCCTTCCAATAGAGATTAATCAAAATCAATTCAATGAATGGAACAAGATGCTATCAAGGTATAATTGGCAGGGTAAAAGGCCTAGAGTTAGTCTCAAAACTTTGCAATTAGCAAAGGAAAAGGGAGGATGGGGCCTACCTTCTCTTAGACATTATTATTTTGCAGCACAGTTGAGAGCTGTGATATGTTGGTGTAACCCATCATATGACGCTCAATGGAAAAACATTGAGGAGCGGGTACTTCCCATCCCCATACAAGCAATTTTGGCTGATAACAACCTGCAAAAGTACATAAATACTATTGATAACCCATGGGTGAAATGGTGAAGGTGCTCAAAAAGCAGAAAGACCTAAGGGTACATAAGTCAGCTGGACCAGATGAAGTACACCATAAGGTCCTGGAAGAGGTAGTCCTAGAGATTGTGGAGGCATTAGTAATGATCTTTCAAAAATCACTTGACTCTGGCATGGTGCCAGAGGACTGGAAAATTGCAAATGTCACTCCACTCTGTAAGAAAGTAGGAAGGCAGCAGAAAGAAAATTATAGATCAGTTACCCTGATCTCAGTGGTTGGAAAGGTGGGACAAAGTCAGCATGGTTTCCCTAAGGGAAATTCTTGCCTGACGATCCTGTTGGAATTCTTTGATGAGATTACAAGTACGATAGATAAAGGGGATGCAGTGGATGTTATATATTTAAACTTTCAGAAGGCTTTTGACAAGATGCCACACATGAGGCTGCTTACCAAGTTAAGAGCCCATGGTATTACAGGAAAGGTACTAACATGGTTAGAGTATTGGCTGATTGGTAGGAGGCAGTGAGTGGGAATAAAAGGATCCTTGTCTGGTTGGCTGCCAGTGCCTAGTGGTGTACCGCCGGGGTTGGTTTTGGGACCACTTCTTTTTATGCTGCATATCAATTGCTTAGATGATGGAATAGATGGCTTTGTTGCTAAGTTTGCAGATGTTATGAATATTGGTGGATGGGCAGGTGGAGGGTTAACTTGCAGGTTGAGTCAGTGATGAGGAAAGCAAGTGCTATGTTAGCATTCATTTCAAGAGTTTTAGAATATAAGAGCAGGGTTATGATGCACTGGTGAAGCCTCACCTTGAGAATTGTGAACAGTTTTGGGCTCCTTATCTAAGAAAAGATGTGCTGGCATTGGAGAGGATCCAAAAGCAGTTCACAAAGATGATTCAGAGAATGAAAAGTTTTTCATACGAGAAATGTTTGGTGGCTGTGGGTCTGTACTCACTGGAATTTAGAATGATGAGGGTGGATCTCACTGAAACCATTTGAAAGGCCTAGATAGAGTAGATGTGGAAAGGATGTTTCCCATGTTTGGGGAATCTAGGACAAAAGAGCACAGCCTCAGGATAGAATGTCATTCATTTAAAACAGAGATGCAGAGAAATTTCTTCAGCCAGAGGATAGATCATTTGTAGACTTTGTTACTGCAGGCAGCTGTGAAGTGGAGCATACAGGTCATTGGGTGTATTTAAGGCAGAGCTTGATATATTCCTGACTGGAACAACATCAAAGGTTCTGGGGAGGAGGCAGGGGAATGGTGTTTAGGAGGGGAAAACGAATCAGCCACGATTAAATGGCAGACACCCTCGATGGGCTGAATAGCCTAATTCTGCTCCTATATCTTTTCTGATGAAATAGATGAAGAGAGTAAATGCACTGTAGCCAGGCTTGCTGACGTTACAGAAACTGATTGGTTAACAAGTAGCTAAAATGTTGCAGCTAACAAGTTGTGGACAGTACTAGTTGAGGGAAAAATCAGAGAAGCATGGGTTCATAGTAAGGTTAACCAACAAAAGTGAAGATGCTACACACACAAAATACTGGAAGAAATCAGCAGATCAGACAGCATCAATGGAAATGAATAAACAGATGTTTCGGACCAAGAGCCTTCCTCAGGAAAAGTGAAGATGCTGCAAGACAGAGAGAGAGATAATGAGGCACTAAGTAACACAATGGATGGGCAGGAGAGACATAAGCAGTCAGATCAGAACTATCATAGACGCAAAGGGTTCTGTAGATCCTGGAAATCTTGAGCAACACACAAAAAATGCTGTAGGAATTCTGTAGGCCAGACCATGTTTCTGGCTGAGATCCCTCATCTATTTCTTTCCACAGAGTTCCTCCAGTAGCTCTGTTTTTTGCTCCACATTCAAACATCTGCATTCTCACATGCTGTTATTTTACTCACACACAGTCGCTTGAGTGCATCCAATAAGCCCATAGCACATCTGATTGTAACTTCATAAGCACAAGACATTCTGCAGATGCTGGAATTCCAGAGTAACACATACAAAATGCTCAAGGATAGCAGCAGATTAGGCAGTATCCAAGGACAGGATAAAGAGTTGACGAAGACCCTTCTTCAGGTCTGGGACTGCTAGTCCTGATGCTCTCTGATCTATTATGATCTTCCAACACTTTGTATGTGATTGTAATTTCAGCTCTGCAATTCCACCTAATCCAAATTACCTTTACCCCCTTGCCTATCATTCCCCCACCGGCTCCACCCGCCTATCACCCACAAACATATTCAATGAGATTTTACAGCAGTTTGTTCTCCATATTCCAGCACCTACAATCTCTTGTGTCTTCTTATCAAGAAATACTCAAAAGATCTTTTTCCCATTCCCCTTTGAGGAAGAAAGCTCCAAAGACACAGAACCATCTTAGAGAAAAGTTTTCACCAATCTCTGTCGAAAGGGTGCCCCTTTATTTTTAAACATTAACTTTTGTTTCTGCTTTCTTTCACAGGAGGTAACATGCTCTCTATATCCATTCTACCAAGATTCTTTTCAAATATTTCAAACGTGTTGCAAGTCACTCCTCTAAAATCCAGCACAAGACCTTAGCTTGTCTAACTTCCTTTCATAAAGCAACCCGCACATTTGATTTTTACAAGAAATTATTAAATCAGACCATGGATCATTTCTCCCCCTCCTGGCAACAAATTTCATTTACTGACAGAGGTGTTGTGACAGTACAGACAGAGTTCTGTCAAAGTTGTTTTGTAAAATTTAGCACGTAGAGAGCAAAACCTTTTTTAGAAGTGTTCACTGCAGTTTAACTTTTATTCCAAAGTTTACTTCTCAACTAAACAGAACAGAAATTTCTCTCCAGACATTATGGTAGTAGTGCATTCACTCGAGTCGTGTAAGATGTTCTTTAACAGGTGGTCCGTTGGTGGGTCTTCAGATGGTTGTAGAGTTTCCAGGTTTTGCAGGGCCTCCAGACCTCAAAAACCTGCCTCCTTTGCCACTTGCTGATCATAATAGGACTTAATCTGGGAAGTGAGGGTGGATTCTGTGAATGGAGAATTGCTGTGCATGACTTTGTTTAACATGGGGAGGCTGATGCATCTGCAGCCACCGCAAAGTCTTTGACAGATCATGGTCAGGTCCAGTAGTATGGAATGCAAAGTGACTGGGACTCTTCACTCCTGCAGTCTTCCTCAGCCTTCACTGCCATTGTGATGTGTCATCATTCAGCAAGCTCCACTGTTGAGATCTTGTTTCAATCACCTTTTGTCTGGGACCTCCCCTTTGACCTTTCCACCACGAGTGACCCCACCAGGAACTAACTGCCAGGTGGCTAAACTAAAGACAGCATCATTTTCAGATTCTCTGGAATTCAGAAGCTTCTCACCACAACAAGGTAACGATCTTCGGAGAAGGTATGATGGTAACCTTCGGCCATCAAACATATGGGCCAAAAAGCTTCCTCCGCACCTTTGATTCTGCCAATCTTCTGGTGAAAAACTAGCAATATTTCTGACAGCAATTGCTTATTGTGGATAATTATTCCAAATTTTACCACCTTCTATGAGATGAAGCACTTACTCATTTTCCCTTCAAAAAGAGAAGAGCTTTATTCTAATTCCCTTGGACATAGTTCCCCAGGTTGAGGAAAAAACTTTTTTCTGATTGATTCCTCTAAACATTTTGAAAAATGTCCATTTCTGACCTTTGAGAAGGTAAAGAACTTCCATCCCATAAACTGAAACCAATGGTGGCTCTCACATTGTTAATTAGATTTTCCTGTATTTAGGTGGTTTCATGAAGCAGTTGGATAACTCCGCAGTTCTTCCAGTTGAAGGAAACAAGTTAAAGTCAGCTGTGAAACCCAGAGCAAAACTCTGAGGTTTGGCAATAGATAATTTAGGGGAGTAAGTAGCTACATGACATTAGTTATGATTTAATTAATTTGTGTATATTTCTGGGGGAAATGTAGTTACATGGAGACATAGAAAATACAAGAAAGGGCAGGAAAATCAAGCAAGGCTGTAGAAGATAAAGCTCCGATGAATTAAAATAGTTTTAATAGAAGTCTTCTCTTCACTGTCTGGGCTTCACATCAAAAACAGCTCTGTATTTCTGAAACAGAGATTATTACTTAGATGACGTCTTCTCTTTGGATCATCACCTTGCAGTGGAGAGGCTTTGAATTCCTGAGAGGGATGCTGACTGGAGTTCTCCCATCTGAATGCACACCCCCCAGACCTCAGCATCCAGTTATGTGGATTGATCTCTACAGTCACTTGAGGACCCATCAATAAGTAATTCTTCTGGGGAACATCATACTACTGGACTTGAGTGATCACACCACTGTATAGTGTAAAATGTGTTGTTTTATTGTTGATAAGTTAAGTGCCTTCACATCACCTTATTCATTAGCACCTTATTCAGTGCTAATGGCCTGATGCAAGATAAACTTCATAAGGAAACACAGAATGACAAGAGTGGGCTTAATTGTAAGGCATAAATTGGTTAGGAACTTGAAAAAGCTGATGAATTTTGCAGAATTGCCAAATCAGTCTGTTCTCACTAGTGGTGGAAGTTAAAGTTAAAAGAATTGTGCATAAATACCCAATCTACACTAGAAGCCAGAAATCACTGGAACAGGTCTCTCTTATTTATGAAAATATGAATCAGTAATTCTATGAATCATTATAAATTACAGAATAAATAGTGGAATAAAGGAATAATGGGGTAATATTCATAGGTTCATAGACTGTATGGACATCTGATAGTAGAGGGGAAGAAGCTGTTCCTAAATCACTGAGCATGGGTCTTCATGCTCCAGATGTAAGTAATCAGAAGAGGACGTGTCCAAGATCATGACAGCCATAGGTATTGATGTGGCCTTCTTGACGCATTGCCTCTTGGAGGTGTCCTTAATGATGGATTGGATTCTGCTTATGATGGAGCTAGCTACGTCTATGACCTGCTGCAGCCATTTGTGATATGTGCATTAGAGCTTCCATATCAGGCTGTGATGCAATGAGTCAGAATGCTCTCCATCATACAGAAATAGACATTATTAAGAGTCTTTACTGACATACCAAATCTCTCAAATTCCTCATGAAGTAGAGCTGTTGGCATATCTTTCTCATGATTGTACCAATGTGCTGGGCCCAGGGTAGATCCTCTGATATGAAGACACTCTGAAACTTGATGCTGCTCACTCTTTTCAATACTGGCCCCTTAACGAGGACTGGTGTATGTTCGCCTGACCTCCCCCATCCTGAAGTCCACAATCACTTGCCAATATTGAATACAAGGTTGTTGTTTCAACACCACTTAACCAGCCAATTTATCTCATTCCTGCATGCCTCCTCAATGCCATCTGAGATTTTATTAGCAACAGCAGTGTCATCAACAAATTGACAGATGGTGTTTGAGGTGTACCTAGTCACCCAGATTTAAGTGCAGAAAGAGTAGAGCAGTGGGCTAATTAATATATTCTTGAGGTATGCCTGTGTTGATTGTCAGTCAGGAGGAGATGTAATAACCAATCTGTACTGACTGTGATCTCCTGATAAGAGAATCCAGTTGCAGAGGAAGGCTTGCTTTCCCACTTATGTACTAAAGTGCCAATGGCATTTTTAATCACTGCCCACATATTATTCAGTATACAGAATAGAAATTCTATAGCAGAAAGTAGGAGGAGGAAGCGCCTCAATTTCTTCGAGAGAGATCTGAGAGGAAGATTCAACAGTTTATTTCAGATCTTCAAAACTAATTCCAGTTTCCTGCTTCCTTCCTACCTCCCCCTTTGTTAAAACCTGTAACATTTTCACTTCCAATAGAAGATCTAAAGCATTAATTTTGTTCCCTTTATATAGGTGTCTGACCTTTTGAATACTTCCAGTAACTTTTTGTTTGTATTTCAAACATAATAATTATTTTAAAACCTTTATTGCCTGATCTCCATCTTTTACGAAAGTGAATTGTTTTACATTGTTCAGTTGCTGGAAACCTTCACCATTCCTAATTGCCACACTGGGATGTGAGTGACAGCTGGCCCAAGGATTTGAACACAAAATCACTCTGAGGGAAGCCCATAATCTAAACCACTGTGCTGCTGGGTTACAGAAGAATTTTGCTTCTCCAGATGAATAGTGTTGCAGGGAAGTCATTGCAATTATCTTGAAAAATAAGTATGCCAATTATTGGTATGATTAAAATTGTTGCTCCATAGCCGGGCCCCAATGCAAATGAATAATTTTGGATAATGTGAGTTTACTTCTGCAGAAATATCTTCATAAAATTAAGTAAGATGGACCTATTCCAGTGACTACTGTGTTCCGATGTAGATAGGTACTTTAAGAGTAATTATTTCAATTTCCACCAATAGTGAGAACAGACCGCTTTGGCAATTCTGCAAAATGCATTTGCTATTTCAAGTTCCTAAACAATTTATGCCTTACAAGTAGGCTGACAACTATTGTCATTCTGTGTTTCCTTGTGAAGTTTATCTTGATCCAGGCCATTAGCACTGAACAAGGTGATATGAAGGCACTTAACCTATCAGCAGCTAATTACATAGAATTCCTAAAGGGTCCAAATGCCCATGTGATGGTCTAGTTCATTTATAAAGAGGAAGCTGAAAGAATTAGCAGTAACAAGAAGAAAATAGTTTGGGACATTCAAATATTTATTCCATTCATTTAGTGAAGGCCAATTCATAACTCTCCAAAATGTCAGGAGACTGAGACAGGGAGTTTAATGAGCCATATCTGTTCATGCACTTAAGCCACTGAGAGATGAGCTTGTTTTTTTAAGCAAAATGCTGAAAAATGTCACTGCTTGTATAATATCTGTTAGTTGAGACCTCAGAGCAGAATGATACTTGCTTATGACAGAGAAGGTCTTGTTGCAAATTATCTTCTCCAATGTCTTCCTTTGAACACTTATCTAAATAAAATAGCTTGTTATTCTCTTAGTAATGAATTGAAATGGCTATATTTATTACCCTTCAAACATCAGACTCCTGATGCAGCGTTCACCACAGTGAAGTGATCACTGAACACAACCTATGGATTCAGTTTCAGGGACTCTATCACTCATGCCATCAGCATTATTTATTTATTTACAGATTGATTGATTGATTATATTTGACAGTTTGTCTTCTTTTGCACAATGGTTCCTTGTCAGTTTGTGTGTAGTTTTTCATTGATTATATTGCACTTCTTCGTTCTATTATGAATACCAGTAAGAAAATGAATCTCAAGGTAGTATATGTTAACATATGCATACTTTGATAATAAATTTACATTAAACTTTGAATTTTGATATTTGCCAATCATACCTGCTTGCAAGCCCTTTGCATTGAAAGAATGGTGCACTCCGTAAATCTCAGTTCTCAAATATCTTTTAAGTGTATCAAGAGCAGTGATCAGACTGGATCATAAATCGACATTCTCACTGAATCATTCCTAAACAATTTCCAATTCTCTGATGCTAATCAGATAATCTTTATCGTGGGTTTCTAATCACTGAGACCTTCAGCCCTTATCAAAGTTCAAAGTAAATTTATTATCAAAATAAATATATGTCACTATATACAACCCTGAGTTTCCTTTTCTTATGGCCATACTTAATAAATCCATAATACCATAGTAACCATAACAGAATCAGTGAAAGGCCACACCAACTTGGTGTGCAAAAAGCAACTAACTAATTAAACACAGAAATAAATAAATAAATAAATAAAAAGCAATAAATAGACAATAGACAGTAGGTGCAGGAGTAGGACATTCAGCCCTTCGAGCCAGCACGGCCATTCACTGTGATCATGGCTGATCATCCAAAATCAGTACCCTGTTCCTGCCCTCTCCCCATATCCCTTGACTCCACTATCTTTAAGAGCTCTATCTAACACTTTCTTGAAAGCATCCAGAGAATTGGCCTCCACTGCTTTCTGAGGCAGAGCATTCCACAGATTCGCAACTCTCTGGGTGAAAAGGTTTTCCCTCAACTCCGTTCTAAATGGCCTGCCCCTTATGCTTAAACTGTGGCCTCTGGTTCTGGACTCCCCCAACATTGGGAACATGTTTCCTGCCTCTAGCAAGTCCAATCCCTTAATAATCTTATATGTTTCAATCAGATCCCCTCTCATCCTTCTAAATTCCAGTGTATACAAGCCCAGTCAATCCAACCTTTCAACATATGACAGTCTATCCTGGGAATTAAACTCGTGAACCTACCCTGCACTCCCTCAATAGCAAGAATGTCCTTCCTCAAATTTGGAGACCAAAACTGAACACAATACTCCAGGTATGGTCTCACCAGGGCTCTGTGCAACTGCAGAAGGACCTCTTTGCTCTGATACTCAACTCCCCTTGTTATGAAGGCCAACATGCCATTAGCTTTCTTCACTGCCTGCTGTACCTGCATGTTTACTTTCAGTGACTAGTGAACAAGGACACCTAGATCTCATTGTACTTACCCTTTTCCTAACTTGACACCATTCAGATAGTAATCTGCCTTCCTGTTCTTGCCACCAAAGTGAATAATCTCACATTTATCCACATTAAACTGCATCTGCCATGCATCTGCCTACTCACCCAACCTGTCCAAGTCACCCTGCATTCTCCTAACATCCTCCTATTTCACACTGCCACCCAGCTTTGTGTCATCTGCAAATTTGCTAATGTTACTTTTAATCCCTTCATCTAAATCATTAATGTATATTGTAAATAGCTGCTGTCTCAGCATCAAGCCTTGCGGTACCCCACTAGTCACTGCCTGCCATTCTGAAAAGGACCCGTTAATCCCTACTCTTTGTTTCCTGTCTGCCAACCAATTTTCTATCAATGTCAGTACCCTACCCCCAATATCATGTGCTCTAAGTTTGCCCACTAATCTCCTATGTGGGACCTTATCAAAGGCTACTGAGTCCAGGTACACTACGTCCATTGGCTTTCCCTTGTCCATTTTCATAGTTACATCCTCAAAAAATTCCAGAAGATTAGCCAAACATGATTTCCCCTTCGTAAATCCAAGCTGACTTGGATCGATCCTGTTACTGCTATCCAAATGTGCCGCTATTTCATCTTTTATAATTGACTCCAGCATCTTCCCCACCACAGATGTCACGCTAACTGGTCTTTAATTCCCTGTTTTCTCTCTCTCTCTTTCTTAAAAAGGGGGATAATATTAGCTACCCTGCAATCCTCAGGAACTGATCCTGAACCTATATAACATTGCAAAATGATTACCAATGTGTCCATGATTTCTAGTGCCATTTGCTTAAGTACCCTGGGATGCAGACCATCAGACCCTGGGGATTTATCAGTCTTCAATCCCATCAGTCAACCCAACACCATTTTCTGCCTAATGTGAATTTCCTTTAGTTCTTCCGTTACCCTAGGTCCTCTGGCCACTATTACATCTGGGAGATTGTCTAAGTCTTCCCTAGTGAAGACAGATCCAAAGTGCCTGTTCAACTTGTCTGCCATTTCCTTGTTCCCCATAATAAATTCACCCGTTTCTGTCTTCAAGGGCCCAACTTTGGTCTTAACTAATTTTTTCTTCTTCACATACCTAAAAAAGCTTTTACTATCCTCCTTTATATTCTTGGCTAGCTTACCTTCGTACCTCATCTTTTCTCCCCGTATTGCCTTTTCAGTTATCTTCTGGTGCTCTTTAAAAGTTTCCCAATCCTCTGGTTTCCTGCTCACCTTTGCTATGTTATACTTCTCTTCTATTTTTATACTGTCCTTGCCTTCCCTTGTCAGCCGCTGTCTCCCCCTACTCCCCTTAGAATCTTTCCTCCTCTTTGGAATGAACTGATCCTGCACCTTCTGTATTATTCCCAGAAATACCTGCCATTGTTGTTCCACTGTCATCCCTGCTAGGGTATCCTTCCAGTCAACCCTCCTCCCTCATGGCTCCATAGTCCTCTTTGTTCAACTGTAATACTGACTCTTCCGATTTTCCCTTCTCCCTCTCAATTTGTAGATGAAAACTTATATTATGGTCACTACCTCCTAATGGCTCCTTTACCTCGAGTTCTCTTATCAAATCCGGTTTATTGCACAAAATCTAGAATTGCCTTCTCCCTGGTAGACTCCAGTACAAGCTGCTCTAAGAATCCATCTCGGAGGCACTCCACAAACTCCCTTTCTTGGCATCCAGTACCAAATTGAATTTCCCAGTCTACCTGCATGTTGAAATCCCCAATTACAACTGTAGCATTACTTTTGCAACATGTCAATTTTAACTCTTGATTCAACTTGCACCCTATATCCAGGCTACTATTTGGTGTCCTGTAGATAACTCCCAATAGGGTCTTTTAGCCCTTACAATTTCTCAGTTCTATCCGTACTGACTCCACATCTCCTGATTCTATGTCACCCCTCGCAAAGGACTGAATTTCATTCCTGACCAACAGAACCACCCCACCCCTCTGCCCACCTGTCTGTCCTTTCGATAGGATGTATACCCTTGAATATTCATTTCTCAGCCCTGGTCCTCTTGCAGCTATGTCTCTGACATTCCTACAACATCATACTTGCCAATTTCCAACTGAGCTCATCCACTTTATTTCTTATAATTCGTGCATTCCTATAATATAATACTTTTAATCCATTACTTCCCTCACTTCTCACACCAATCCCTTTTGCACTTGGCCATACTCTCCAATCCCTTCCTGAGCTTTCTGCCCCTTTAATTTTGTTGTCTTTCTTAACTTTTCTTATTCTCTCTTTCCCTTTATCTCCATTCTTATCTTTCTAGTTCGTCTCCTCCCCCCCTGTTTAAACACACCTGTGTAGCAGTGGCAAGCCTGCCTGCCAGAATGCTGGTCCCCTGCCTGTTAAGGGGCAACCCGTCCCTTTTGTACAATTCATTCTTACCCCAAAACAGATCCCAGTGGTTTAAGAATCTAAAACCCTGAGGAGCACCAGCTCCTCAGCCACACATTGAGATCCCATATCTCCCTGTTTCTGCCCTCACCAGAACAAGGAACTGGATGCAAACTGGAGATAACCACCCCGGAGGTCCTGCTTTTCAGCCTTCTTCCGAGTTCTCTGAAGTCACGCTACAGAATTTCTTTCCTCTTCTTCCCGATGTAATTTGTGCCAACATGCATTACCACTTCTGGCTGTTCACCCTCACCCTTGAGGATGTCCTGCAATCGGTCTGTGACATCCTGGATCCTGGCACCAGGGAGGCAACACACCATCCTTAAATCCCGTCTGTTGCCACAGAAACCCCTTTCTGTACCTCTCACTATGGAGTCCCCTACTACCATGGCTTTGACTGACGTCTGTCTCCTTGGCTTTGCTTCAGCACCAATTTTTGACTCGCAGACCTGTCCACCTCTCAGACTGGCAGTGTCTTCTGTCCTGACAGCTTCCAAGAGGATGAACCTGTTTTCAAGAGGCACATCCCTTAGGGTCTCCTGTACACCAAGCATTCATCCCTTCCTCGTCGTCGCTCCCCTTCTCTCTTCCGGTATCTTCAGTGTAATGATCTTGCTGTAGGTCCTGTCCAGAAAACTCTCATTTTCCCGAACAAGAATATGTGAGGAAGAATCCTTGAAAGTGAGTTCATATGTTGTGGGAACATTCCAATGATGGGACAATTGAAATTGAGTGAAGTTATCTCTTTTGGTTCAAGAGCCTGATGGTTGAGGGGTAATAATTGTTCCTGAAGCTGGTAGTGCAAGTCCTGAGGCAGCAGGTATGTTCTTCCTGATGGCAGCAGTGAGTAGAGAGCATGATCTGGATGGTGGAGGTCCCTGATTATGGATGCTATTTTCCTGCGACAATGCTTTGTGTAAATGTCTCATTTATGGGGAGAGGTTTACCTGTAATGGTCTTGGCTGTATTCACTACATTTTACAGGATTTTCTGTTTAAGGGGATTGGTGTTTCCGTTCCAGGCTGTAATGAAGCCATCAATATACTGTCCACTACTTATCTATAGAAGTTGGTCAAAGTTTTGGATGTCATGTAGAATCTGCAAACTCCTAAAGAATTAGAGATGCTGCCTCATAATTGCACTTCATTTCAGTTCAGTTTATTGTCACTTAGAAACCACAAATGCAATGCAGTTAAAAAATGAGACAACGTTCCTCCAGAATGATACCACAAAAGCACATGACAAAACAGACTTCACCAGAAGATCCACATAACATTTGGCAATCCCCAATCCAGAATCTGGAGAGGCTGCTGCATATTAATATCGTGCTACCATCTTAGTGTGTTCCCCGGAAAGGAGCTCCAAATCCACCAGACAAAACAAGACCAAAAACTAAAGCTACAAGACCTGCACAAAACCACATAGTTACAACATATAATTACAACAGTGCAAATAATAGCATAATTGATTTAAAAAAATAGACCATGGGCACAGTAAAAATAGTCCAAAGATGTTAAAACTCTATCAGTTTGAAAGAAACCACCACACAGTTTCCACAAGTCCTCAGAGTCCCGATAGACTCGTCATTCCACGCAGGCGGCAGAAGGGAATACCCCCGCTATGGACTTCCACAGTGCCACTGGACTAAGCTTCACAGACACAGCACACAGTGAAAGCGCCCCGACCGCAGCGGACTCCAGGTCCGTTGAACCTCCAAGACTCCAACCATCCCCTCTGGCACAGCCTCTGAGTGCACTACTATGACCCACCACCAGTCACTGACAATGCGACCCCGAGGACTGGGGGCCTGTTCTTCTCAGCAGAGACCCGGACCTCACAACAACAGCAGCAACAAAGAGGGTCTTCCTGGAGATTTCCAGCCTCCATGCTCCCATGTCTGTTTTTCATCAGATTAGGATTGTGCATGGCACTCCGCTTGACAAATAACAGATATCAGCTCCAGAGTGGCTGCTGCAAGCTGTATCACTTATGTGCTGGGCCCAGGACAGGTCCTCTGAAATAGTAACGTGAAGAATTTAACGATGCTAACCCTCTCTACCTCTAATCCTCTGATGAAGACAGGCTTATAGACCACTGGTTTCCTCCTCCTGAAGTCAATAATCAGCTCCTTGGTCTTGAGTAAGAGGTTGTTGTTATGGCATCACTCAGTCAAATTTTCAATCCCCCTCCTATATGCTGATTCATCTCCATCTTTGATTCAGCCAGGACAGTGGTGTTGTCAGCAAACTTAAATATGGCATTGGAGCTGTATTTAGCCTCACAATCATAAGTTAAATTATCCCACAGCAGTCCTTAGCTTGCCATATCAGAAATATTTCCTTAGTCTTAGCCATCCTGCCCCCTACCCTCCCCCTTCCCCACCCTCACCCTACCCCCCCACCAGCATCACTACCCTTTCTGCAACTTAAACCACTTTTTGTTCTTCTCGTTTCCTGTTCTGACAAAATACATTTGACCTGAAATATTAACTCTGTTTCTCATTTCACCGACGCTGACAGGTGTGAGTATTGCCATTTAATTTTGTTTTCACTTCAGATTTCCAGCATCTACATTTTGGGATTTTGATTTGTGTCTTGTCAGAGATGGGTATTGTATGGGACTTCTGTGACAAAAGTTGGGTACTTTTTGGGCCATGCCCCAACATTGTCTAGATCTCGTTGCATGGAAGCATGGGCTGCTTCATTTGCAGAAGAATTTTGAATGGAATCGAGTTGAGCATTATGAATTAATAATCAAAAGTTCCCACTTCTAACCTTAGGATGGAAGCGAAGTCATTCCTCGATGTAACTGAAAATAATTGAGCCTATGAATTTGTGGTAAAGTACTACTGAGGCGATGTTCCAGCGCTGGGATGTTTATTCTCTAGCAACTATAACTGTTCCAAGAACATAGAATTTTGGTTGCATATAAACCAATAGGAACAATGAGGAGAGGATTCTCCAAACCTAAAGAACAAACCAAGCTACTGGACAAGAGCAATATGGTCTATAAAATCCAATGCAGGGACTGCAGCAAATGTTATGTCAGCCAAACTGGGGGAAAACCATCCAAAAGCATCCATGAATATCAACTGGCAGTGAAGCGGTATGACCAGCTCTCTCTAATCTCCTCCCATGAAGATCGCGAGTGGCACAAATTCAACTGGGCATCAGTGAAAATCATGGTGCAAGTAAACACGTGGCATGTAAGAGAGTTCCTAGAAGTCTAGTTTTCCACAAGCAATTATATAAACAGACACATAGACCCCAATCCCATTTATAATCCAATGTGGGCAAAATTCCAGACACACACAGAGTTTGCCAGGCAACCAAACAATAATGAGACACCCCTCCTCCCTCCCTATGTAACAATTGAGTTTCCGTAATGATGACCAACCAGCTGATTGGTAAGTATATAAAAGCCAAGCATTTGGAGGACACACCGTAAATGAACAGCGCACTGATGATGTCTCATTGTATGGTGACAAAACATTTGCAAGTGGATTGTCAAGGTCGGAGAACAACTCAACCCAACTATCAACCACCCAAGCTATACATTTTCTAAGTTATTTCCATAACTAACCTTCTCCAGGTAATGTATGATTCTGATGTATGTTTTCCTTTTGATATCCATTGCCCTTAATTTTACCAGGGTATGTTGATGCCACATGAATTCCAAGAGCTGTAACTCCTTGAATACAGAGAATCTGAGGAAATTTCTTACGGCTAATGGTATGCACATGGGTATTTTCATGGCTGTTTTCCGCTGCAGCTGTCCACTTTCACCCACTACTTGGCATGGATCACTGGAAGGGTTATCCCCTGCTTCCTTGGCTTCTGCCTCTCTACATGGTCCAATAAGGGTAGCTGAGTGCCACTGTAATGGGAGTCACAGCAGCACGATGAGCTAGTGGAGCCCTCGGTATGTGATTTTGGTACCTATGCTGCTTTGGTGTGGCCCTATAATACTTTTCATTGAAAGTTGGGTAGCTCACCAACATCTGTTCCATCCTCCATACCCTGTCTGTAGCCCTCAACAAAGAGAAAATGTCATTGGGGGAGGAGAATCAAGAATAGACAAAGCAGATAGCACTTCAGGTGAGTGATTGCAGCTGGCAATGAAAACAACCATGAAAATACTCATGTGCCTTCTTTAGATATGCTATTTGAGCCAATATTGCCTGCCATGTCTCTTGAGGACCAAACTCATGAGACCCATATCTAGGCAAGGAGTCCACAATGGGAAATGATAACTGTCTTTACTTGGTCTGAATTCATTTGCTACAAAGCCCATGCCAGGATTACTCAATGTGAATAAGAACAAAGCACAGTATATGGCAGAATAGTGCAAATATGCTTGTCACTGGATAAATATTTAGTAGCAAAACTTTCAAAGATATTTTCCAGGTTATAAAACATCTGTAACTTACCTATAAGAGGCGATATCAGGACAACTGAACAAAGACTTCCTCAATGAATTAGATAAAAGGAACACCTTAAAGGAGATGCTGTCTGGCCTGCTGAGTTCTGCCAGGATTTTGTGTTTTTATTTATTTCCAGCATCTGCAGATTCACTCGCGTGACCTTAAAGGAAGGAATTGGTGACAAGATCAGAGGAAGGTATTTGAGAACTCAGGGATTTGACAGCAGAAGGTTCAGCTATCAATAATGGAGAAATTATAACTGGCAATAATTAGCATGTAGAACATGGCTATCTCAAAGAATTGAAGAAGAGGGAATCTAAAGAGGAAAGCCTGTAGAGATAGTTGAGAGCAAGAAAACAGTTGAAGAATGTCTCAAAGGTTTTTGACTACAGTGACCTAAAGGCCATCAGAATAGCCTGGTGTTAATCCTTGAAAGCCAATGGCTGAGGCCTGGAGAATTCTGTGAAAGTCTGGTCATCTGCCTACAGGAAAGATATCAATAAGCTTGAAAGAGTACAGAGAAAACTTACAAGTTTGTTGCTGGGACTTAACAAGCTGAGTTATAGAGAAAGTTGAATAAGTTAGGACTTCATTCCCTGGAGCATAGGAGAATGAAGGGAGATCTTTTGAGTTGAACAAAATGAGAGGTATAGACGGGGCAATTACTTGCAGGGTTTTCCCCCTGAGGTTGTGTGAGACTACAATTTGAGGTTATAGGTAAAATACTCCAAGTGTAGATGATTGGTGAAGGAATTAGACGTGTGGCAGGTGTGAATCAGCGTATCTGAGAACATATTTAACAAAGAAATAAGTGGGGAATAGGATTGTAAGATTTCTCTGAGTGCAGCAATGAACTATATATGTTTTGTCTCTGGCTCTAGTGTTATGCTTTTTCTGTTGCTTATTTTGCACATGTGTAAGTTAAATATAATTTACATTAATTTAAATTGAAAGTAACTAATGTTTGTCTGTATCTTGTGCAATGCTACTGCTGCAAAAAGCTGATTTTCATGTTCCACATTTATGCCAATGACAACAATGAAGTAGAACTTGAACTTGAGATGCATGGAGCCAAAGGTTACAAGGAAATCTGAAATAAATATGCAGGAATTTTAAACTCAAGCTGCAGGACATGTAATTTACTAACCACAGGTTTAATGGAAAATCAAACTCCATACAAGTTAGGACACAAGCAGCAGGAGTTTATTTGCCCTCAAGTTTATGGCAGGTACAGTACAGAGTATGCTTGATCTGGCTTGCTCCCTGCAATCACCCTACACATAATTCCAGCAGCAATATTTAATTTTGGTGCCTCAAAAAGTTCAATTGCCTTCCAGGTTTTTGAATGTCTTCAATGTCTACAATGATCAGTAAGACAAAAATAAATTTTCTTTACAGATACAGTATGTATTTTCCTTTTCAATCGAGATTAATGGCGCTGTTCAAATGAATGGCATTGTGCTACCTATATTAACATTTCATGAAGCTGAATGGGATGGTGTAGAGCAGGCAGCCCCCTCCCCAACTCCATATGATTGCACCGCCCACTTAGAATTAGCGCTAAGTGGTGGAATAGGAGATCAAATGTACTGGCATCTGATTTCCAGCCCATTCTTACCTACTGCTTTGTAGAGCACAGATGTGGAAAATGAGAATAAATTACTTCATGCTTTCCAATTAGCCTATCAGTTCTCCACAGAACTACAAGATAAAATTAATCAACAAAATCCAGCCTAATGAGCCTCTGAAGAAAACATATAATCAAAACTAAGAAAATACATGCACCTAATGTGATAATTTACTAACCGTGGATACTTGTGCAGCAAGATGCCTTCCAGTGCTTAAACCTAATTGATTTATCAGTCCAGACAGGAAATTGCCAAGTTTTACTGCAAACACAGATATAAACCGTTAATAAATGAGACACTCCTGGGCTCTGCAATGTCTGATAACATTTCCATTTACCATTAGCAATGTGATCCTATGCACAATTGGTCAGTAACAAAATCAAAGAATATTTTAGAGAAATAGGTTAGTTTTAATCAAATTCACTTAGATTTTCCTCAGCAAAATTTTCTGAGTGGTTCTTGATTCTCTGAACTTTAAGCTTCACAATAGTGAAAAAAACTTTTCTACACTCTTCACACATACTATAATCTTTGAATTATTCAGCTGCATTCCTCTGACAAGCAAGAGGCTTTATGACAAAATCACCTGTCTTTGTTGAATTGGAATGTGCAAGAATAATAAAATAATTGACTTTTTAATCTAAATAATATTCCAAATGATAATCTGTGTTTCACAGGTAGGCTACCTGACCTACTGATAGGCTATTGGTAGGCGATTGATACTTTTCAGTTTCCCGCACCTATTACATAGGTATCAGTAATTTGGATTACATTGTATAGTACTGACTCCCAAGAGCATGAACAGTGAGTTCCCTGGGCACACAGCAAACACGAAATACAATAAGAAATATAATGTTTCATGTCAACATTAACTCAAAGATAACATTTCAAGTCATCATGTCATCAAAGCAAACATGAAAGGAAATATTTATAGATTGATTACAGGAACTGTCTTCTTTTTGGATCTCACGTGTTGTGGGTTAAGGCAAACAGCATTCACCAAACTATCGGGCTAGCAAACTTGTAGCATTGGTCCATTGTTTTCAAAGAAATGAGTGGCTAATTAGCTGGACGCTTGGGTGGTATATTTTTCTTCAGTTTCTCTCTCCAACATCATTTTGTTTTGTGTTAACTCACAGAAGAAATTTGTAAGAAAGGAACACTTGACAGGTTATAGAGTGGCAGAGTCATACAGCATAGAAGCCCATGCTGCCCCATGCAAGCTAGTCCCATTTGCCAGTGTTTGGCCCATAAGCTTCTAAATCTTTCTAAGCAGCACTGAGTTGCTGTTTATTTTACACATACCATTCTGCTTTACGCCAGCTATTTTAATCGGCTTGAATGAAAAGGCAAGTGACAGTAAATATCCTCATTCATCTAATTGGTCTTAATACTTCAATTTATTTCTATAGCTCAAAATAGCTTTAAGTGAATATGTTATCCATACTCTAAATATCTAAAAGTTTTAAATTACTTATAGCTCTCTCTCTCTCTGTCTATCAATTAGCTTTGACTACAGTGCAGTGTCAAAAGGGCCATGAAGGGGTATCAGGACAGGTCTCATGATCCACTTCATAAGACCTACATACTGTTCGCTAAGTGCTCAACTTCATGTGACAGCTACACCACTGAGAAACTGGTAAAAACAAGACCTGGAGACAGTTTTATGTTGAGCACCTCCTCTGGACCCTTTCCAACGCAACTACATCCACTCTTAGATAAGGTGCACAAAATAGCTCACAATACTCCAAGTGCAGTCTGACCAATGCCTTAGGGAGCCTCGCTATTACATCCTTGCTTTAATATTTCTCTCCTCTCGAAATGAATGCTTACATGGTATTTGCATTCCTTACCACTGACTCAATCTGCAAGTTAACCTGAACTTTCACAGTGAAAGGCAGGGCTGTGGGGGTACTGTAGAACAGAGGGATCTTGGAGTAAACATACATGGTCCCCTGAAAGTGGAACTGTAGGTAGACAGGATGGTGAAGAAGGCTTTGGAATGCTGGCTTTCATAAATCAGTGCCTTGAATATAAATGTTGGAAAGTCATGGTCCATTTATATAAGACACTGGTCAGGCTGTACTTGGAGTATTGTATTCAGTTTTGGTCACCCTGCTACAGGAAAGACGTTATTAAACTAGAAAGAGTGCGGAAAGAATTTACAAGGATGTTGCCAGGACTGGAGGGACTGAGTTATAGGGAGTGATTATTCAGACCAGAACTTTATTCATTAGAGTATAGTGGACTGAAAGGTGATTTTATAGAGGTGTATAAAATCATGAGAGGTATAGATAGGGTGAATGGACTCAGTCATTTTCCCTGAGATGGATAATCAAGAACTAGAAGGCAGAGGTTTAAGATAAAAGGGGAAAGAGTCAATTGAAACAATGGAAATTTTTGTGTACTTAGTGTGGCATCTCTATGGAATCAGTTTCCTGGGGAAGTGACTGACGCAGCTAAAATGACAACTTTTTAAAAGACATTAGGGTAAGTATGTGGATTGGAAAGACATAGAAGTTCATGGACCAAATGATGGCAAATGGGAACTGCTTGGATGTGGCATCTTTATCAGCATGGACTAGATGGGCAGAAGGGCTTGTTTCTGAACTGTATATTAGAGTCAGGGAGTGATACTGATAAAACGTTTTCAGATTCTCCTTAATCTTGTCCTCATTGATATTTCATGTACCTCTCTGTCCTCCTAATGTCTTTCTTAAGCTCCCTCATATACCTAATGTACTCTGAATCTGGCATATATTGTGAAATGAGTTGTTTTTTGATCCTGTGCAATTGCACCATACCAAACGGAGATGCAACCAATTAGAATACTCCCCATAGTACATCTGTAGAGATTTGCAAGAGTCCTTGGTGACATACCATGTCTCCTCAAACTCTTAATGAAATATAGACGTTGTTGTGTCTTCTTTGTAATTGCATCGATATTCTAGGTCCATGATAATTTTTCAGTGTTTTGCCACCTGGGAACATGAAACCGCACCCCCTTTCCACTGCTGAACCACCGATGAAAAATGTTGTGTGTTCCCTTGACCTTTCTTCCTGAAGTCTACATTCAACTCCTTGGTCTCATTGACATCGAATGCAAGGTTGACAGATCATCCAGCTGATCTGTCTCGCTCATGTACTCCTCCTCGTCACCAACTGAAATTCTGCCAACAATAGTTGCACCATCAGCAAATTTATAGATGGCATTTGAGCTGTGCCTAGCCACACAGTCATGGGTGCTGTGAGAGCAGAGTGGTGGGCTCAGCTCACTTCCTTGAAATGTGCTGGAGCTGATTGTCAGTTAGAAGGAGACGTTATTTCCAATCTGCACTGATTGTGGCCTCCTGATGAGGAAGTCAAGGTATTGACAGAGGCAAATTGCAATGTGTCCAGGTCCACGCTTAAGCAGAAGTTGATTTGAGTCATGACCAATCTTCAACACAGTAGATGTGGGTGCAACTGGCTGATAGTTGTTGAGGCAGCTCATCCTACTCTTCTTGGGCACTGGTATGATTACCATCCTTCTGAAGCAGCTGGGGACCTCTGATGGCAGAAGTGAGAGATTGAAGATGTCCTTGAACACTTCTGCCAGTTGGTTGGCACTGGTTTTCAGAGCCCTACCAGGTACACCGTCAGGGCCTGCCATCTCCAAGGGTTCACCCTCTTGAAAACTGTTCTGATGTCAGCATCCAAGACAAAGATCAACAGTGGTTGCAAGGATTTACAAAGTTATCGTTTTATTCTCCATTTCAAAGCATGAAAGGCCATCGCAGTTTTCAGTTCTTTATACCTGCCAAATGCTTCTTGGGGGCATCAGACATTGGGAGTAGAAGCTATGTTTCTAGTGATATGTGCTTCAGAATGGTCAATGGGGAGAAAAATAAATGGCTGGGAATGATGGTTTGGTAACCAAAGGCAAGTGGCACAATCTTGCAAAGTTCTCAGGTGCAAAACATAGTCTTACAGCTGGGATACATTTGGACACATAATGATTTTAAAATTGTTTCAAGGAGTAGTTGCAGAATTATGATGAGTTGAAAAATAATCTAACAACTCTGAAAAGTTCACTTATAAAAGAAGAAAATAAAGTCCAAATCTACCAAAAAAAGGAAAGCTTGAAAAGAAAAATGGAAATTTATGACTCATTGAGCTATTTGAACTGAATGTTCCAGTCTTTAAATGGAAATTAGGAAATACCAATGAGACTCCAGCGAATTTATTGGAAATTGTTGCTGTCACTTTTATTTTACTAAATAAATATAGTTGCATGCCGCATCCACTCTGCAACTTTTTTAATGCAGCCCCATGGATAATAGATTCTATTTAATATAATAATGGGTCTTGGATACCAGACCCACCCAGTTCCCTTCCACCAGCACTCTCCCCCACCTAGCGGAATTCGTCCTCAATCTCAATGATTTCACCTTTGGCTCCTCCCATTTCCTTCAAACAAAAGGGGTAGCTATGGGCACTAGCATGGGTCTCAGTTATGCCTGCCTGTTTGTCAGCTATATGGAACAGTCTATCTTCCAAGCCTACACTGGTGACCGTCCCGTACTTTTCCTACGCTACATCAGTGACTGCATTGGTGCTGCTTGCTGCCCGCATGCCGAGCTCGTCAATTTCATCAACTTTGCCTCCAATTTCCTCCATGCCCTCAGATTTACCTGGTTAATTTCCGACACCTCCCTTCCCTTTCTCAAACTCACTGTCTCTATCTTCAGAGGCAGCTTATCCACTGATGTCCACTACAAACCCACGGTCTCTCATAGCTACCTAGACTACACCTTGTTCCACCCTGTTACTTGTAACAACGCCACCCCCTTTTCTCAATTCCTCCACCTCCACTGCATCTGCTCTCAGAATAAGGTTTTTCCTTCTAGGATAAAGGAGATGTCTTCCTTTTTCAAAGAAAGAGGCTTCCCTTCCTCCACCATCAACACTGGGATAGGGTTCCTCTGGTCCTCACCTACCACCCCTCCAGCCTCCATGTCCAGCACATAATTCTCCGAAACCTCCGCCACTTCCAATGGGATCCCACCACCAAGCACCCCATCCCTCACCCCACTTTCTGATTTCCGCAGTGATCTACATGACTCGTTTCTCCATTCATCCCTCCCCACTGATCTCCCTCCTGGCACTTATCCTTGCAAACGGAACAATGAATCTTTTGGAGTTATTTACTATGTCTGGTGCCCCTGGTGTGGGCTCCTGTATGTTAGCGAGACCCGATGTAGGTTGGAGCATCTACTCTCTGTCTGCCCGAACAAGCAGGATCTCCCAGTGGCCACTCATTTTAATTCCACTTCCCATTCCCATTCTCAATGGCCTCCTCCACTGTCATGAAGAGGCCACAGTTAGGTTGGAGGAACAACACTTTAAATTCCATTTGGGGAGTCTCCAACCTGATGGCATGAACATGGATTTCTCAAACTTCTGGTAATGACCTCAAGCCCCCAGCACCCGGCCTCCTTCTCTATTTCCCACTCCCTTTTCCATCTCTCACCTCATCTCCTTGCCCACCCATCACCTCCCTCTGGTGTTCCTTCCCACTTTTTCTTTCTTCCATGGCCTTCTGTCTCTTTCTCCAATCAACCCTAGCTCTTATTTCATTACTCCCCCTCCGGGTTTCACCTACCACCTAGTGGTTCTCTCTCCCCTCACTTCACCTTTTAAATCTATTCCTCAGCCTTTTTTCTCCAGTCCTGCCAAAGAGTTTCGGCCCGAAACATCGACTGTACTTTTTTTCCATAGATACTGCCTGGCCTGCTGAGTTCCTCTGGCATTTTGTGTGTGTGGCTCGGATTTCCAGCAATTGCAGATTTTCTCTCATTGCTATTGGTTTGCCACACCCTGAGTTATTTTCTCATGCTCACTTGAGCAAAATTTCAAATTCTCCATCTGTGAGTAGGTGAATAAACTGCAGATGAAGGATGCAATGTTTTATTCAGATTTTATTTAAACACCATTTGTCAAAAGACTAGCTAGATGCATCTTCAACAAAACACACCGTGAGTTGTGACATGTTAAGTTCCTTGCCCTTTACAAGGTTTTGTCCATTTTATGGGACACCTCTATTTGGATTACGATCATTGGCCTGAGATTCCTATTATCTGATATTTCATTTTCTATTTCACCCTCACTCTGCTATCTGTTTCTTTTCCCTCCTCCATTGATTAGTATATTCAACATAAGCCTGAGCATCTCATCTTTTGAACAGATGCATTACAATCTTTGATATTCAACTGTTAGATATAATGTTTCAGCTCTTCCATTCATACCTCCTCTAGGCACATCTTCTGTCCCATCACCACCGCTTTCATCTTAAATCACCACTCCTTTGATGTTCAACCTCTCTTCCTTTCCCATTGTTCTCTCTTTCCCTTACATTTTCCCCTGGTGTTATATCTTGTTTGGTTTCCAGTTCTGATGAAAATCCATTGATCCCAAAGTTCTCTGACCTGCGGAGGTTTTCCAGAACTTTTTGCTCTCATTATGGACTATGCCTGATGATTTATGAGATATGAGTCAAAGAATCATAGAATAGTTAAATCATACAGCACAAACACAGCCCTCTTTTGACCCACTTCATTTGTGCTAATTGTGATGCCTATTGAAGCTGATCCAAGTTGCTTGCATTATGCTTATATTCCTCTAAATCTTTCCTATTTATATATCTGTCTTTAAAATGGTTGTAATTGCATCTTCCTCTAGCATCAGATCATTCCAGAGAGCCACCACAGCCTATGTAAAAAACTTACCTCGCAGATCGCCTTTAAAATTCTCCCCTCACGCCTTAAAGCTGTACTCTCTAGCTCTAGGTTCACTTCCTTGGAAACCAGGTCCTGGCTGTCTATTCTATCTGTGCCCCTTGTAACAGCTATGAGAACATCCTTCAGCCTCTTATATTCCAATGAGAGTAAACATCAGCCTATACAATCCCTTAGAACTGCAGCTCTCTGTTTCAGGCAACATCCAGGCCAACTTTTTATGCACTCTCTCTATAATTACTGCATTCTTCCTGGAGTGTTACCAGAAGTATTTGACATATGCCATATATGGACTAATCAATGGTTTGTACAAATTTAACAGAGCTCCATCCTCTGGAAGCAAGCCTGCCATGTGCCTTCCTCACCATGCCATCTATCTGTATCAACATTTTCCGTGAGCTATGGACTTATATTTCACTCTCATACTACATTGATTTCATCTAACAAGCAAATGTTGATTGGGAGAGGCTGTTAGCAGGTAAAGTTTGAGCAAGGGGGAGGTTTTTGAAATCATGAAATCTGGAGAGTTCAGGGTCAATACGTTTCTGTTAGAGTGAAGGGTAAGGCTGGCAAGTTCAGGGAACCCTGGCTCTCTGGGGATATTGTGGCTCTGATCAGAAAAAAGAAGAGAAATATATCAGTTATAGGCAGTCAATTTCAAGCAAATCCCTTAAGGAGTATTAGAGATGTAGCAGTAAACATCAGAAGGAAGCCAGGAGACTAAAAAGGGGATATGAAATATCCTTTGCAGATTAAGTAGTGGAGAATCTTAAGAGATTCTATAAGTACGTCCATCATGAAAGATCCTCACCACCCAAGCCATGCTCCTTTTCTTGCTACTGCTGTCAAGAAGAGAGTACAAGTGCCGCAGGACTCGCACCAACAGGTTCAAGAACAGTTACTACCCCTCAACCAGCACACTCTCAAACAAAAGGGGATAACTACACTCATTCTACTTCAGGTGTTACCACAACCAATGCTCTCGACTTATGGACTCTTTATCTTGTCACTTCATCCACATTGTTCATTGCTATTTATTTATATTTGCATTTGCACAGTTCGTTGTCCATTAATCCTGTTTATAGTTACTATTTGATAGATTTGCTAAGTATGCCCGCAGAAAAAGAATCTCAGGAACGTATGTGATGACATGCATGTACATGTATAAATTTTACTTTGAACTTTGAGTATGTTAACAGCAAAAGGTAACTTTGGAGGGAATTGTTCCCCTTGAGCTTCAATTTGTTTGAAGCTTCGTGAGCCTGGCATCAGTGGTTGGAAAATTACTGGAGGGGAGACAGGATCCATCTATAATTGGAAAAGTGAAGTAAAGGGATAGATAGGAAGACTGCATTTTGAGACTAGTGTTAACAATTTTTCATCTCTAAAAGCTTTTTTACACAGCAAAAGGGAGCTAACTATGGTAATATTATCTTAATACAAGGGGAACAGCTCTGATGAATTTAGACAGATACATGTATAAATTTTACTTTGAACTTTCAGTATGTTAAGAGCAAAAGGTAACTTGGGAGAGAATTGTTCCCCTTAAGCTTCAATTGGGTTGTCTTTGTGTGAAATACATACAATTATAAATAAATACAATTCATCCGCAACTTTTGCTGAAAAGGTCATGGAAGCCAAGGAAATCAGGAAAGAGAACATATCAAAATTATGAAAGATGAGTTGCTGGCAGTGTAGATGCACAAAAGGAGCATAAATCCCAGGGGTTTAACCAGGTGTATCCTAGGATGTAGTGGGAAGCAAGAGAAGAAAATGCAGGTGTGTTGGCAGAGACTTGTATTATCCTCCTTGGCAGATAAGACTGGAGTGCGGCTATATATGTGTTCTTATTTAAGAAGGACTGCAAGGGCAAGACAAGGAACCACAGGCTCGTGAGCCTGGCATCAGTGGTTGGAAAATTACTGGAGGGGAGACAGGATCCATCTATAATTGGAAAAGTGGAGTAAAGGGATAGATAGGAAGACTGACGGCATTTTGAGACTAGTGTTAACAATTTTTCATCTCTATAAGTTTTTTACACAGCAATAGGGAGTTAACTAATATTATTTTAATACAAGGGGAACAGTTGTAATGAATTTTTAAACTTTTATATTATATAACATGTGATTTCCATTATTTTAGCTTCTATTTTAGTCTACAGTATAATGTCTCAGTCTGTATTTCATGCACAGTAAAATTTTAGTTAAAGCATGTATTATTTTACTGACTATGATTGAATGTTTGGTCTGTTTGATATTGTCAATAATTCTAAATGTCAGTACTGGTCCCTAAAGTAATATTTCACAGAAACTGACATCAAGTTGCTGGACTCCATGCCATAACAATCACAATTTGCTCTGAAGAGCTGCCATTGGTGACCCACCAGGATGTATTCTTACTCCCAAATCAAAAGATTACAGAATCATCCCACTCTAGACACCTACGCACAAAAGCTCCAGGCTGATGTTTTAGAGGGATTGTTGCATTTTTGAAAGACCCACCTTTTGAATGAAATACAGAGTCAAGGCTCTGCTTGCCTCTTGAGAATATAGTGTTTTCAGTGTTGACTTGAATATTGTTTATCCATTATTGAATACTATGAAAAAAACCCAACAGGTTATCTGGTTATTATCATCAGAGTCTGTTCTGTGGAATTTGACTGCTGGGTTTTCCTGCGAGGTCTGCAGTTTAAAAATACATCATTTACAGTAAAACACTTTTTAGGTCCTATTTAGGACCTAAATATCCTATTTAGGTTCATATCCTTGTAGGTTTCTTTGCGGATGCACAATGTCTAGGTCCTTGGTCTTGCCCCATGCCTGATACTATCTAGTCTTTTGCTGTAAAATCTGTCATATGAGGAAGACTGCTCTTGTTCAGTCTTAACAATTTTATTTTTGAGTCTGCTAGCTGATGAAAGTAAAACAGAATCTCCATATTAGAAAATAAATTTCTGATGGGTATGCTTGTTGGTGTTCCAATGATTTTGCCGGTGAATTGTTTCCTTACCACATGTTCAATTGTTAAATGTTGTGAGATGCATGACAAAACTTGTTACACCTTTTATTTGGAAGGTAACAACAGCAGGAAGATGAATCAATATGACACTTTCACAAAATTATGTGGGCAAAAAAAAATGTAATATTCTTTTTCTTATACAGCCCCTTGAGATTGAGGATGACTTGCTTCGACTTCATGACTGATGAGGCCAGTGCTACAGATGGGTCAGGAATATGAGCAGGTAGTTTAGGAGGTGATGAACTCTTTCTCCAATTTGCTCTGGGTTTCTGATGCATGGATTCAAGGATCTCATTGTCATCCTGAAAAACTCCCTATCCACATTGAATCATCTGGGGACAGAGAGGCCACAAGGAAGAGTTGGTTACACTTTTACAAGGAGACTAATGAGAATATCCTTGAATTGTTTCCTCAGTACAACTGGTAGAGTCTTGACCTGAGGGAGTGTTTTGGGACTCTGTCATCAGGCACACAAATGACATGTCTAAATGTAATTTGCCTTCAATACTGGTGAATTTGGATTGAGAGAGAACACGAATGTTAATTTCTGATCTCACCAATGGACCTAGAGATTTTGTATAAACACTATCACCTATGTCAGGATGCAGTTCATTGACTATAGCTCAGCATTTAATACCATTATTCCCAAAATCCTGATTAAGAAGTTGCAGAACCTGAGATTCTGCACCTCTCTCTGTAATTGATTCCTCAGCTTCCTAACCAGAAGACCACAATCTGTGCGGATATCCTCCTCGCTGACAATCAACACTGGCGCACCTCAGGGGTGTGTGCTTAGCCACTGCTCTACTCTCTATATACACAAGTGTGTGGCTAGGCATAGCTCAAATACCACCTATAACCATTGTTGGTAGAATCTCAGGTGGTGATGAAAGGGCGTACAGGAGTGAGATATGCCAACTGGTGGAGTGGTGCTGCAGCAACAACCAGGCACTCGACACCAGTAAGAAGAAACAGCTGATCGTGGACTTCAGGAAGGGTAATACAAAGGAACACATAACAATCCTCATAGAGAGATCAGAAGTGGAGAGAGTGAGCAGTTTCAAGTTCCTGGGTGTCAAGATCTCTGAGGATCTACCCTGGTCCCAACATTTCGATGTCTTTATAAAGAAGGCAAAGCAGCGGCTATACTTTATTAGGAGTTTGAAGAGATTTGGCATGTCAACAAATACACTCAAAAACTTCTATAGATGTACTGCGGAGAGCATTCTGACAGGCTGCATCACTGTCTGGTATGGAGGGGCTACTGCACAGGACCGAAGGAAGCTGCAGAAGGTTGTAAATCTAGTCAGCTCCATCCTGGGTACTAGCCTAATAAGTACGCAGAACATCTTTAGGTAGTGGTGTCTCAGAAAGGCATCATCCATTGTTAAGGACCTCCAATACCCAGGACATGCCCTTAACTCACTGTTACCATCAGGTAGGAGATACAGAAACCTGAAGATACAAACTCAGTGATTCAGGAACAGCTTCTTCCCCTCTGCCATCCAATTCCTAAATGGACATTGAATCTTTGGACACTACCTCACTTTTTTAAAATATACAGTATTTCTGTTTTTGCACATTAAAAAAAATCCATTCCATATTTGTAATTGATTTACTTGATTATTTATTATTATTATTATTATTTTTCTCTCTGCTAGATTATGTATTGCATTGAACTGTTGCTGCTAGGTTAACAAATTTCACGTCACATGCCGGTGATAATAAACCTGAGTCTGATTGCAGTATGTCACTAATATGTTGACATGCCTGGTGTACTGTTTGTTTCAAAAGCAAAGACAATGGGTGGGGATCACTGTTGCCCAGTACACCGTGAGCATTGTGCAGGGTTTCATCAAGTCTTTATCTCAAAAAGCCAAAGTCTGTGCTGGTGAACTAAAGGGGATAGTCAATTTCATCGTTGATATCTTTCCCATGAGGCGGTGTGGCACGGCAGCAGTGGCCTTTCAGACCTGGTGTTACTTTAATTTAATTTTCTATTTTAAGTTTGATACACAATTTTCGATCAGGGGACATGGATAACAGAGCGGCTATCTACCATCACCAGATGCTACTACAATACAGAGATCGCCCAAAAACAAACCTCCACAAAGATCTGCTGGCTGAATTATGTGACGTCGGCTTGCTGAGGGGAACGGGCCTACAATCCTCGGACTTGCCTGATGCTGGGAGCCGGAGATGGAGACATCGAAAGCGATGTGCGAGGAAGCAGAAGCGAGGCAAACGGGCAGGGGTCCGTGCCAGGCTAAAAGCAAACCCTAGCCAGCTGGCTCTCCCTTCCATTCTGCTCTCCATTGTCCGCTCCCTGGACGATAAAATGGACTACATCTGACTCGGCGGGAGTACAGAGTTTGCTCCACGTATGTCTTCACAGAGACATGGCTCACTGATGGGATTTCGGATGCTGCCATCCAGCTAGACGGGCTAACTTTGTTTCGTTCGGACAGAGATGCAGCTGTCTCCGGTAAGACTTGCGGTGGCGGTGTGTGTGTTTACATCGACATGGAATGGTGTAGGAAATCTGTGCTGGTTTCCAGACACTGCTCATCGCTAGTGGAGTTTGTGGCAGTTCGATGCAGACCACTTTATTTACCATGCGAATTCACCTCTGTCCTATATTCGGTGTCTACATTCCTCCCAGCATTAATGCTAAGGAGGCGCTCTGTGAACTACAGGGTTATTAGCGAATTGCAGAACGTACATCCTGATGGTCTGTTTATTGTCGCCGGTGATTTTAACCACGCGAACCTTAAGTCAGTGCTCCCCAAATTCCATCAGTATGTGGTATTTGCAATGAGGGGGGTTAACACATTGGACCTGGTTTACACAAACATTCTTGATGTGTACCGGGCGGAGCCCTGCCCCCACCTCGGTTACTCAGACTCTGTTATGCTATTCCCAGCATACAGACTGCTCGTCAGGCGCTCCAGAGCAGTTCAGAAGCAGGTGAAAACCTGGCCAGCAGGAGCCATCTCTGCTCTTCAAGACTGCTTTGAGCACACTGACTGGCACATGTTCAGAGAGGCTGCAACCGATGGTGACTCTACCAACTTAGAGGAATACACAGCATCAGTGACCAGCTACATCAGCAAGTGCATTGATGATGTTACTCTGTCCAAGATCATCACTATACGTGCCAACCAGCAGCCATGGGTGACCGCAGAGGTGCATGAGCTGCTGAGGTCCCGCAACTCCGCCTTCAGAGCAGGCGACAAGGCAGCTTTAACAACAGCGAGGGCCAAACTGTCCCGAGCCATCAGAGAGGCAAAGCGTGCACATGCCCAGCTAATCCACAGTCACTTCCAGGACAGCGGTGACACTCGGTGCATGTGGAAGGGCATCAAGGACGTCACCAATTACAAGACAACATCGCCTGATTGTGCAGGTGATGCCTCCCTCCCAAATGCGCTGATTAATTTCTACGCCTGGTTTGAGGCAGAAAATGACGTGGTAGCGAGGAAGTCCACCCCTCCTGCAAATGACCAGGTGCTGTGTCTCTCCATGGCCGACGTGAGAAGAACCCTGTGCAGGGTCAACCCACGGAAGGCTCCTGGACCAGACAACGTCCCTGGTAGAGTGCTCAGAGGATGTGCAGATCAGCTAGCAGATGTTCTCACTGACATCTTCAACATCTCCCTGAGCAGCGCCACCATTCCAACGTGCTTCAAGGCCGCCACCATCGTCCCTGTGCCGAAGAAGTCTTCAGTGTCCTGCCTAAATGACTACTGTCCCATTGCACTCACATCCATCATCATGAAGTGTTTCGAGAGGTTCGTCATGAGGTATATCAAGACCCTCACTGGACCCCCTGCAGTTTGCGTACCGTCCCAACTGCTCAACAGATGACGCCATTGCCATCACCCTCCACCTGGCCCTAACCCACCTGGACAAAAAAGACACATATGTTCAGATGCTGTTCCTAGACTTTAGTTCAGCATTCAACACAATCAACCCTCAGAAACTGATTGGAAAGCTGAGCCTATTGGGCCTGAACACCTCCCTCTGCAACTAGATCCTAGACTTCCTGACTGGGAGACCTCAGTCAGTCCGGATTGGGAGCAGCATCTCCAACACCATCACACTGAGCACGAGTGCTCCCCAGGGTTCCATGGTCAGTCCACTGCTGTTCACTCTGCTGACCCACGACTGTGCTGCAACACACAGTTCAAACCACATCATCAAGTTCGCCGATGACACAACCGTGGTGGGTCTCATCAGCAAGAATAACGAGTCAGCTTACAGAGAGGAGATGCAGCGGCTAATGGACTGGTGCAGAGCCAACAACCTGTCTCTTAATGTGAACAAAACAAAAGAGATGGTTGTTGACTTCAGGAGGGCACGGAGCGACCACTCCCCACTGAACATCGACGGCTCCTCGGTAGAGATCATAAAGAGCACCAAATTTCTTGGTGTTCACCTGACGGAGAATCTCACCTGGTCCCTCAACACCAGCTCCATAGCAAAGAAAGCCCAGCAGCATCTCTACTTTTTGCAAAGGCTGAGGGAAGTCCATCTCCCACCCCCCATCCTCATCACATTCTACAGGGGTTATACTGAGAGCATCCTGAGCAGCTGCATCACTGACTGGTTCGAAAATTGTACCATCTCGGATCGCAAGACCCTGCAGCGGATAGTGAGGTCAGCTGAGAAGATCATGAGGGCCTCTCTCCTGGCCATCATGGATATTTACTCTACACGCTGCATCCGCAAAGGAAACAGCATGCACCTGTCATACAATCTCTTCTCCCTACTGCCATCTGGGAAAAGGCTCCAAA
Source organism: Hypanus sabinus (assembly GCF_030144855.1). NCBI lineage: Eukaryota > Metazoa > Chordata > Chondrichthyes > Myliobatiformes > Dasyatidae > Hypanus > Hypanus sabinus. Next base: position 36,711,128 of record NC_082716.1, on the reverse strand, counting down.
GCATTCGGGCTCTTACGTCCAGACTATGTAACAGTTTCTTCCCCCAAGGTATCAGACTCCTCAATACCCGAAGCCTGGACTGACACCTTGCCCTACTGTCCTGTTTATTATTTATTGTAATGCCGGTACTGTTTTTGTGCACTTTATGCAGTCCAGTGTAGGTCTGTAGTCTAGTATAGCTTTCTCTGTGTTGTTTTTTTTAATTACGTAGTTCAGTCTAATTTTTGTACTGTGTCATGTAAACCATGGTCCTGAAAAACTCTGTCTCATTTTTACTATGCACTGTACCAGCAGTTATGGTCAAAATGACAATAAAAGTTGACTTGACTTGACTTTCTTCAATGAAAAGTGGCTCCTGAGATATTGGAAGATTTTAGCAGGTCTCTTTGTCAGAGAGCAGTATTGTTTAGCAGAGGCCGGTTGGTAGAGAACATTCATTGTGTTAGATTCTCTCATACGCCTCAGTGAATGAGTTGTTGATTCGGACTTCCAAATGTTCATAAGCAAGCACCTCCTGCATACTGCAGCATTCTGAGGTTGGAGTGAGCATGGCTGTACAGAGGAAGCCACATAGGTTGAACAGGTTATTTGTCACATAGATTAGCTCTCCTGAAAGAAACCTCTTGGAGATGAGGCAAGGAAAGCTGAGAGAAGCACTTTATTAATCACACAGCTTTGCGTGACACCAATCTGCACTGAGGATGTAGAGATGTTGGATAAGATCAGGACTGTTTGCCTTCATGAAGCAGGCAAATGCTTGCACTTTTATAGCAGTTTGCTACCCTTGAAATCCTAAAACAATTTACAGTCTGTGCTGTTCTTTTTGAAGTATTTTAATGCAGCAAGAAGGCCAGCCAGTTTATATGAAAAAAGGCATTCCATTGGAGGAATTATTTTTCAATTGGTAGCATAACATGGAAAATATCAAAAGATGTTCATTGTAGAACTTCAGTGTCAGAGATCCTCCAGGCATATCAGTAAGTGTACAGCAGGAGTATATTAAACACAGTAAGAGGAGAATACTTACATATCAGTTGAGCTATAATACATTAACAACAGCAAGAGCTCAGTCAGAATTAGAGTATAGCAAGATTACACTGAAACTACTTAAATTTGCAAAATTATTGCAGCTAATTTACACAGCTGCATCTGACAGCCAGACTGCATGTCTGTAAATGGAAACATAGTTGTTATTCTTGAAAAGAACTTAATGTTCTTGAGAAGCAATTAAAATGTAAAACAATTTTCAACCAAGCAAAAATGACTGAATATTTTTATGACAAGTAAATCCTTGCAACATCTTTGAAACATTTTAATGTGCCATGTATTATCCTTTGCATTAACCAAGTATCTCCTTTATGGATGGAATTGGTTTCCTTAATTACCCTAGATGCTCAAGATGGTGCACTAAGAACAACTGATAAAATTCAGTTCTCTGCAGAAATAATTATTTAAGATTTGTTGACTAGTAGTTTCATAATTCATGCTCTTATTTGAGATGTAATAGTAGTTTTATAGGTTACTTAGTTGTTTAATCATTTGAATATGGCTACATATAGCTAACTTCTCAAAATACAGATATCTGAGGAATGGCAAAGAACAGAAATAAAATGTTGCCTGTGAAGTACAGAAACCCTTACCGTACTCAGAGTAAGAGATAATATAGGTGTATCAATGAGTAATACAAACTGCTGATAACCTGAACCATCTGCTTAATGTTTACATTCTTATTGTGTGACTTGTTCAATCTAGGAAGCAGACTACCCTTTGAAATTCCCAGGGATGTGGGCATCATTTGAGAGGCCAGCATTGATATTCCATCCATCACTGCTGTTGTGAGGTAGTAGTCGTGAGCCTTCTTGAATTTTACATTCCAGGTGGTGAGAGTATTTCCATAATGTTGATTGGTGCATAACTTGAAGTGAAAATCAGAATCCATGATCTTCATTCTTCCATCTTTCGGCCTACCGATATTTTTGGTAGTGATAAAATAGAAGTGGTGAAGGGGAGAGTGAAAGTGAAAGTGCTATAGCCTGGGGAGTGCTGTCAAATATACCTTGACAAGTTGTTTCAGTGCACCCTGTAGTTGGGACATGTAGGATCTGAGGAGAAGGTAGATACTTAAGCAAATGCTTAAGCAAGTGCTTGATTAAGCAAGTGCTAATCAATCTTTCTTCTGGATAATGTCCAACATTTTGAGTATTATTAAGGCCTTCATTCATCAAAGCAAGTAGAAAGAGTTTTCTTTGCCTGATAAGACCTGGGCATCATGACAAGATCACTGTGCCCTTGGGAATATCGATGTAATTTGCTTTCCAGCTCCCCCACAGCCCATGTGGAAAAGGTACTCATGTGGGGCTGTTGGATAGGTAGTCCTAGGAATTAGCCTCATGACAATTTATGAAAAGAGAGGTACTTCAAAGGCAAATAGAATGTAATATTGTACAATCATGGAATCTTCTGTTAAGATAGCACCAAGCTGTGATGTCCATCAAGGTTGTGGTTCAGACATACTTGTAACAGAAAAGTTAGGGCCAGGTGATTGGAGTCTAGCCTAGAGCACTGTACATTCAAAGGCTAGCAACACCCATAGATAAATGCTGGGTTGGCAGGCACTGAAGAAAAAGATCCGTGAGCCCTGTGGATAATGGCCAAGGTTGAAAACCCTATGGATGAGGACTGATGACCATCCCATAAGTTGGCAAGTCTTAGGCTTGAGGCCCATGTTTATCTGGAGGTCGAGGTCATTTGATTGGCGAGTCATGGGATTGATACCCAAAAGTCTCTGGTTGACTTTTGGGATTGGTGAGTCTGGAGGTTGAATCCTAAAGGTCAAAAACCAAAGTTGGGATGTGTTGAGGTCGATGCCCAAAAATCAAAGCTCCTGGTCAGCATGTCCAAAGGGTTGGAGGTCTGCAAGTCTGGACCAAGGACTGGAAGTTGGAGGCCCCATGTCTGTTTTATACACCCTCATTAGGGTGATGGCAATAGTAAATGTTTAAGGTGGTGTGTTGGATCCTAAGTAAACAGTTGCTTCATTCTGAATAGAACTGGGATTCTCAACATCAGCTGAAGCAGCACTCATCAAGGCAAGTAGAAAATATTCCATCGTACCCCCTCAATCCATGTGCTGTAGATGACAGGAAACTGAGATGTAACGAGGTCTATCACTTTCTACAGAATGCCCAGCAGCTTATCTGCAATTATAGCTAGGATGTTGATGATCAAAGAAGTTAGTGATCAAATGCCACTAAATATTAAGGCATATGGTTACATTCTTTTCTTACTGATCATGAGCATTACTTGGTAGATGTGCAGTATAAACATAGCTTATCATTTATCAGCCCAAGCCAAAATGTTCTCCATTTGCTAAACGCAGGCACTGTTTTGTTATCTGAAGGAGTTGTAATTGCAAATGAATTCTGTTTAATCGTTAGCAAAGGCATGATGTCATTTCTGGCTGAAGGTAAGCCTAGGACACTGCACTGTTATCAATACACTGGTGGTGGGGAATTCAACATTAATGTTAAAGATTTCAGCAGCTATAGCACCTCCATCCTACTGATATGTCAGGAGGATGTTGCTGAAATATTCAGAAATATTAGCAGGTACCTGCATGGTCATGTCAGGTTGTTGCTCAACAAACCCATTGTGAAAACTTCCCCAATAATCTGACAAAATAACATTGTAGGTACAACTAGCCGCAGGAACATTGGTTGAGTTCTAACTTAATGTTCAGACTAGTGGTCGCCAACCCGTCGATCACAATTGACTAGTCGATCTTTGAGACTTTCCCAGTAGATCCCCAAAAAAAAGAAAAATAAATACACAAGTACTGTTGAGAGATTGTTTCTGGGTTGCGGGGTTTTAGTTCCATTCTTTCTGCCCAGTGCGCATGCGTGTAGCTCCTCCGCACTACACATTGTACTTTAGTAGTCGCCAACCACTGGGCCGCAAGGAAACAATAGGAGTCAGCTGCACCTTTCCTCATTCCCTGTCATGCCCACTGTTGAACTTGAACTCACGCGAGGTCATCAGTTGCCTAAACGCAGTGATACCCTAGCGCCATGGATCACCGGTTGGCCTCGGGCGGCCGGTGGGAAGTGCCTTCGCTGCTGGCCTGGAGCACTACCTCTAAACCTGTTTAGCACACCAAATGTTCGTGGGGAATCTGGTGCTAAAATATTCGCAGATGACTTAATTCGGGCTCAGGGTTTCGTAAGTAGCGGAGCAGCTACCTCACTGCGATCTACTGAAACAAATTTTTGTCGGCCCATAGATCCTACAAGGGGGGTAGGCACGTGCCCTGTTGCGCTCCTCGCTCAGTCTGTTGCTCTCTCCAGACTGCAACCGCCTTGGCCCCAGCACGGGGACCTCCAGCCCTGACCTTGTCCTCTCACCCCACCCACGACCAGCCGCACCTGGCCAAGGCGTCTGGCAGTGGGAGGTTGTCCAATGAGGCAATGAAGCCCTCAAAACTGCTTCAGTACCCTGAGTCCAAGCACCCAGCACTTAAAGACAAACCCGTTGATTATTTTCAGCAGAGAAAAAGGTGAACAGCACGGGACAGAAGCTAAGTGCCGAGAGCCGCGAAATCTAAATTGCGGAATAGACTGGACATAAGGAACCTGCTTCGAGTATTGGTGTATTCCCGTTGTGTTTAACACCCCCCGTCCCCCTCGGCCGGTCCGCAAGAATATTGTCAATATTAAACCGGTCTGCGGTGCAAAAAAAGGGTGGGTACCCCTGGTGTTTATACATTATTTCTACTTCCGGGTTGCGGGGTTTTACTTCCGGTCTTTCCTGCCCTGGTGCACATGCATGTAACTAATTGATCTGGGGTCAGTCTTGCCTTTCACTAAGGCTGATGTAGGGGATCTTGGGCTTAAAAGGTCAGTGACCACTAGTTTAGATGAAAACAATGGTCTATCTAACTTTTTCTGACTCTATTTACTGCTGTTATAAAATGACTAGTGGCTTATGTGTAGGTTTGGAAAGCAGCTAAGAGTCAGCTCAGTGAAAGAAAGGGTAGGAGTCACAGAGAGATCAAATTGAGAATAGAATGCAGGTTTCCTTCCTTGAAGAGTGTAAGTGAACCAGCTGGATTTCACAATGACCCATAAACATCAAGGGACTAATATTGATTTCATATTTTCTGATATATAAAACTGAATTGACATTGTCAAACTGTAATGGTAGGATTTGAGTTCATTGGATCACAGAGTCATAGAGTCATATTATACAGAAGCAGCCCACTGGTCCATGACGTTGACTGTGACCATCAAGTACTTATCTATATTCATTATGTTATTAGGACTTTTTTTTATTAAGTGCAATCGTGAACAATAGCCAGATCAGAAATGCTGATCAAGTCAACGTTCCCAAAGAGAACTTTGATAAGCCAGTCAGATGGCTCACTGCTGCTCAGCGACAGACACACAAAAAAAATCACATGTACAATTAAGAAACATTAAAAAATAGTAGAAATACTGGAGAAGAAATGATGGTGATGATGAAGTCTGCTGGAGAGAGACATTTATACACATGCTGCCCTCCATAATTCAAAAAGATTTAAGGATAAGGTTGCAGGGTAACAAAACTTGGCAGGAGCACTTGGAACTAAAAACTAATCCCTACCGGGAGAAAACAGCACCTGTTCTTTCCATACTGTTCTCCAGCAGTTTAAGGATCAAGTCCAGCTGGACATGGATCAATAATTCAGCAACAAAGCCAATAAAAACTATGATCAATCTTTGTACCAGCTTATAAAACATAGAAGTGTTCCTGTACAGTTTCACTCTTTTTTGTTACAGCTTTTGGACACCCTCTTGGATTGATTAACTTAAAGGTTGCATACAATGAAGTTACTACTCACAGGCAATGTGGAGAAGATTGGCTAATTTCCCAGCCAATCAATTTTCCACAAGAGACTGTTTTCTGTGAGGTCTATCAACTACTGATCTCCAACCACTACCCTTGCACCTCCCTGCCTCCCACTCATTGGCTGCCAGAGTGATGTCAACTGAGTCTATTCTGAACAAAGTTGAAGGGTCCTACAAGAATATGTTTTTCACTCTTTAAACGTGTATGTAAATGATACCAATAAACACAACTTTGTTGTGTATGAAGGCTTGCTTGCCTCAATGACCAGGAGAGTTATGTTGGCTGGAGTCAGGACTTTGTGCTTTGGCTCTTGGTAGGATACCCATGCCAAACAGGTCAAGGGGTAGAGACCAGGCTAAGAATGGTCCACTAATCCTCTGGGTTTGGGGGTTCAGCTCAGGGCTAACACCCCTCTCTGGTAAAACAACATTGTTGCAGCAACAGCAATGAAGAATCCTATATCGGAGTGGGATAATATTCCTGAGTCTCCACCTGAAACTCGCATAACTGATAGTAGTGAAAATCGAAAGAAAGTTACTGACACAACGAAGGAAGCTATGAACACCACCAGAGATGGAGGACCTTTATTGCTGCCCGAAATGCTAGTGGCATAACAGGAAAAGAGTGAGAGAGAGTAGGCACTGTGCCTGCCATTGAAGTAGTTGAGTCCAAATAGTCAGAATGGCAATGGATTATACCGCTATGCCATACAAATTGGAGCCAGTTTCACCATCTGTAAATTGGGCATTGACCAAGTCTTTTAAAAAGCTGACATCCAGTACACCTGGACAGAGCAGACACCCATTCAGTAATTGTATTCTGACCTCTGTGTTCTCCTGGACAATCATAGTAAGCAAAAATGGCTGCAGTGGCTCCGAAGACTACATTAATGTCCATAAGGAGCATTAGTGTCCAAATGGACCTGTCACAGAATTCCTTAGCTTGGTTTCATGCTCAAGAAATCTAAGTGAAGGTACTGAAAGATAGAAAACTACATCGAAAGGCATAGGAAATCACTGCAGCTGCAAGTCATCACTGAGCGGCTCAAAGATGCTCCAGGATTTATACCTGGTCAAAACGCCAGGTGCAACAGACCATTTATATTCTGGTCCTTTATGAAACATCAGTATTTGTGCAGCTTCTGAAATAGTATACCAATCTGTTTCAAAATTGATAGGATTTTACAGACTTTTATGATAGAAATCAAAAATGACACATATTCTGTTTATGTGCGGTGTGTATTCTAGTTTAGACAATCAATGAAACTCAGTCATCACTTTCTAAGTAGTGGATTGTACACTAATGCATTGATATATCATAAGGGGCAACTACAAATTTGGGCATTGGCCATAAGGTAATTCTTAATCATGGAACCATCTGCTGCAGCAATAATACGCAACTCCATTTCATTCTGGTAATCTTTTATTGTAATTATCACTTAAATATAATCCATGGATGATAATAGTCCCTTTAATGCTGCCATTATCTTTAGGAATATTCTATGTGATTGAAGTAGCACTGCTTGGTTTTGATGGTTCCAGAAAGAGGCCGTTTAAAAGAAAACAACTGTAAGGATTTCTACATGTACTGGAAGATGGCCCATAAATAAAGTAACTTCGTTGATTATTTAAATTACTTTTTCCTATTCCTGAGAGAATAACTAAGGGAGATTTAGGACAGCTATACTTCCAGAAAATCTAGATGAAAATACCTAAAGATACAAACCACAAGAATGAAAGTAGGAAACCACGTCCTCTACAATTATGTAGCAAGTTGCATCAAGAAGTCCCTGTTTAAGAGTTGAAATACAACCTGACCAAAAGATTAGATCTTTATGGTATATGTCATATTTAATTTCTATTATTGAAAATCAGTAAGAGACTATCATCAATTTTTAAACAGAATGGTACATGATTTCAGAAGGTGTCTTAAGTATTGATGTGTCACTGCAAATTTAGGATATAAATTATGAAATGAACATTAATCAAAAGATTTTCTTCCAAGGCACAACCATTCTACTCTATTTCCATTTTAACTCAGCAAAGTCAATTATTATAATTGCTCCATTTTATTTCTGGTGAGTTCAAGCATGCTCAAGAAGTACATACAGGTTATTTCATGTTTTAGTTTCAGGATCTAATACAGGCATTTATCAAAGGTTAAAGATCAAAAATTTAAATTTATTTTTCATTAAAAATATGTATGTCATGAAAAATTGATCAATTCTAATCCTTGTTTCTTAAAACATATTGATGATCAGCAAATATAAATAAAGATCAGCAGTCTTTAACATGTAGTATTGAACAACAAATGATTCATACTTGTTGAAATACATGATGCACCAGATGAAATATTATGTAATTGGATTCTGTCAACTGATTGCATGCAGCACAAATAGCTTCAATCATCTCTGCATCATTCATCAAAGGGAACAAAGTCAAGTTCACAATTCATTTTTGTTTCTTGAGTTGACCATGGACACGCAATGATAGTGTTGGGAAAGTCCACAGTTAACATCCTTTTAATCTACCAGATGAATAGATTAACACAAGCTAACTTTGAAGACAAGGAAATAAGGAAATGTTATTCTCAAAATATTGCCAAAATGAACTTCCTATTCTAAACTGTTTACCAATTTACAGTTGACCAATTGGATAAACTGGTTTAATTCACAGAGTCTGGAATAAGGATTGAAATAATATGTTGTCAACTGAATTAAGAAAGGAAAGTGATTTTGTTGGATAATATCTGAACTCTGTTAAAAAATTCTGACTGGAAACTATCATTACACACATGGTGAAAGGAAGTAGCCTATCTTTCTGCTAGTTGCAGTAATCATAAATGAAATACACTCATTCGCTTGTTATTACTATCATAATTCATAAGGAATTCAGAGCCTCATCCATAGAGAATGCAATGGAAGTTAACCACGGAACTGGAAATGCAGCTTATGTGTTTGAAACATTGTTGTGCCAAATTTAACTCTGAAATAGAACTTTACAGTGTGTGGCTTTGAGTTTTATGGTAAAATCACTGACATCTTTAACATCTCCCTGAGCAGCGTCACCGTTCCAACGTGCTTCAAGGCCGCCACCATCGTCCCCGTGCCAAAGAAGTCTTCAGTGTCCTGCCTAAATGGCTACTGTCCCATTGCAGTCACATCCATCATTATGAAGTGTTTCGAGAGGCTTGTCATGAGGCATATCAAGACCCTGCTGCCCCCCCGCACTGGACCCCCTGCAGTTTGCGTACCGTCCCAACCGCTCAACAGATGACACCATTGCCATCACCCTCCACCTAGCCCTAAGCCACCTGGACAAAAAAGACACATACGTTCGGATGCTGTTCATAGGCTTCAGTTCAGCATTCAACACAATCATCCCTCAGAAACCAATTGGAAAGCTGAGCCTACTGGGCCTGAACACCTCCCTCTGCAACTGGGTCCTAGACTTCCTGGCTGGGAGATCTCAGTCAGTACAGATCGGGAGCAGCATCTCCAATACCATCACACTGAGCATGGGGCTCCCCAGGGCTGTGTGCTCAGTCCACTGCTGTTCACTCTGCTGACCCACGACTGTGCTGCAACACACAGCTCGAACCACATTATTAAGTTCGCCGATGACACGACCATGGTGGGTCTCATCAGCAAGAATGACGAGTCAGCTTACAGAGAGGAGGTGCAGCGACTAACGGACTGGTGCAGAGCCAACAACCTGTCTCTGAATGTGAACAAAACAAAAGAGATGGTTGTTGACTTCAGGAGGGCACGGAGTGACCACTCCCCGCTGAACATCGACAGCTCCTCGGTAGAGATCGTAAAGAGCACCAAATTTCTTGGTGTTCACCTGACGGAGAATCTCACCTAGTCACTCAACACCAGCTCCATAGCAAAGACAGAGGAAAGTCCATCTCCCAACTCCATCTTCATCACATTCTACAGGGGTTGTATTGAGAGCATCCTGAGCAGCTGCATCACTGCCTGGTTCGGAAATTGCACCATCTCAGATCACAAGACCCTGAAGCGGACAGTGAGGTCAGCTGAGAAGATCATCGAGGTCTCTCTTCCAGCCATCACAGACATTTACACTACATGCTGCATCCGCAAAGCAAACAGCATTATGAAGGACCCCATGCACCCCTCGTACAATCTCTTCTTCCTCCTGCCGTCTGGGAAAAGGCACCGAAGCACTCGAGCTCTCACGACCAGACTATGTAACAGTTTCTTCCCCAAAGCTATCAGACTCCTCAATACCCAGAGCCTGGACTGACACCTTTCCCAATTGTCCTGTTTATTATTTATTTTAATGCCTGCACTGTTTTGTGCACTTTACGCAGTCCTGGGTAGGTCTGTAGTCTAGTGAAGTTGTTGCGTGTTTTTTTCTCTCTGCGTTTTTTTTTACATAGTTCAGCCTAGTTTTTGTACTGTGTCATGTAACACCATGGTCCTGAAAAAACATTGTCTCGTTTTTACTATGCACTGTACCAGCAGTTATGGTTGAAATGATAATAAAAAGGACTTGACTTGAAAATTAACCACTGAGGGTTTCAATCATTAAGGAATGTCATTCAACTCAGACCACAGATTATTTGTCTGCAAAAGATGATTGGGCACATTGTGACATCCTTCTTGGCAGAATGGTTTAGGTAAGCAATAATGAAAGAGTTTGCCTCATGTTCTCATTCTTCATGACTGGGGGCATGAAGTAAAAAGCTAAGTTTGAAAGATATTACTTCCATGTGAGCTAGAGGCAGAAATGCTATCACAAGTAAGAGTCATAGACTCATACAACATGAAGACAGGCCCTTCTGCCCATTGACTTTACAATTACCACCCAACTACACCAGCTCTACATTAGTCACAATTTTTATTCTTTCCACTTTCTTATCAACTGCTCCCAGACTCTACTGCGCACCTACACACTAGGGGCAATTCACTGTGTCCAATTAACTCAGCAACTTGCATGATTTTGGGATGCATGAGGATACCTGAAGAAATCCCATGTGGTGACAGAGGGAACATGCAAACTGCACACAGGCAGCACCTGAGGCCAGGATTGAACCAGGATCTCTGAATCTGCGAGGCAGTGATTTGACTGGGATACCTTCCCTGCTGGCACAGTCTTCTCCTTCCTGCATCTGTAATAGCAATGTCCAGTGCTAGATTGAAACTGGAACATTTCCTTTAGGATACTATGTCCCTTGAGTCCTGCTCCTGTTTTTGAACCTGTTTGAAAGGTGTGACCTCATTCCTGTCAATTTTCAAAGATCAAAGTCAATTTATTATTTTAGCATGCGTACTTCACCATAGACTACCTTGAGATTTCTTTACTTATGGGCATTCACAGTAGATATAAAAAAGCACAATAGAATCAATGAAAAACTACACTCAAACAAATATGGACAAACGACCAAACTGCAAAAGAATTGTGTAAATAGTTGCATTCAATGGGTTTACCTTCAGCACCCTGGAGCTCCTGGTTGTAATGCCCTTTAATAGCAAATCCAAATAATTACTTTGCAAAGATTGGGGACTTTCGAATGGGGTGAAAGTTGTGCCAAAAATGTAATTCAGTTTTCAGTTCTGCTACAAACATTCAAAAGGGAGATCTTCAATCTTCAAGGAAACTTAAGATCAGCACAAAGGCTGGACTGAATGATTATCAGTTCATGGTCAACCATTTCCTGCCATTCTAATAAATTATACCTTTGCAGCCTGCTATTCTCCCCTGATATTTTTTTTCCCCTTATTTTCCAAAATTCTCAGGCTATATCCCTAGTTACACAAACCTGCTCAAGGACTTAACCCTTTAACCAAGAATGCAGTAACAAAATGGATATGTTACTGCAAAGTAATTCAGAGGCTTTGACTCATTAAAACCCATTTAAAACACATTTGGCAACCATGTGTTTTAAATTCAGGTAAGTAAATAAATGTATAAGAAAATATTCATATTGACAGTGGTGACTATGAAACCATCAGATCAGCACAAAATACAGTGAAACCTCTGGGGAAGAAATCTGTCTGACACATACTGCAACAACTGATCCCTAGATTTCCATTCAAATACTTTAGCTAAACTCAAGGGAAATTAGGAACGAACAGTAAATGCTGGTTCTGCCAGAGCTATCTCATGTGAGTGAATAAAGCAAAGTCAATTCGGGTCTTTAAGTGCCAACCATCATTAAAAGTCAGAACAAGAAGAAGAGGATTCTTTCTCACAGCACGGTCATAGCTGCAGTGCATCCATCTGCAGTGGCCTGTGTTCAATTCTAACCTTCGGTGCTGTCTGAATGGAGTTTGCAATGCTCTTGTGTCTGTAGGATTTTGATTGGTTTCTTTCTATATTCCATAGGCGTATAAGCTGATAGGATAATTGACCAAGATGGTCCTGGTGTGTAGGTCTGTGATTGAATCTAGCCAGCATTAATGAGAATATGGGGAAAATGGATTGTGGAGAAAAATAATGGGATTGCACAGAGTGCCAGTGTAGACTTGATGGGCCAAATGGCTTTCTTCGATGGCATAAAAAAGTACAGATTTTTCCAATTATTTTATTTGTCTTGCTTTTCTTTTGTCTCTCTTCTTTTTTCCCTTCATATTGCTTTTCTTTTATTCCACAACCCTTTCATTTAGCCACCTTCCTGGCTCTTCCACCCTGCGCTAGTTTGGTAGCCAAACCTTGTAGTCTTATTTCCAGCTTGCAATTCTCAGAGAAAGTAGCCTCTGGCAATTGCTGTAAAAATGGGCACAAAGTATAATATTTCAATGGTCTGTAGGTCAACTTGCTCAGAGGAAATAGATAAGGAAGGGGATCAAAGATTCAGTTAGTCCAATGACTTTTTAAAACTGTCAATAAAATCTTTGGAGGACAAAATTGTAGTGCTTATTCATAGCAATTTTCTGCATGTGTAAACCTGCAGTTATCAACCATCACAGATACTATTATGTTATTACTCAGCCTATAAATCTCAAGCTGTGAATCAAGAATTACACATGAAAGGGATAGCGTTTGATTAATTAATTAGTTCTCAGCATGTTTCCACTAATACAATTTCAACATCATAAATTCAGTTGCTTAAGTTGCAAGCAGTAAAACTGGTAAAATATATTTCTAGTTCATTTGACTTGCGCAGAATGGAGGAAGAAATGAAGGGCCTGAGTGTAATGGAATTCAGAGACATAACTCATGACAAATATGTATTTCTCTGACAACAAGCAACACTAGATTAGACTTCCTAATGTTCTGGCACCGATGAAGAGTCATTTTCTAGTATGATTTGAATTCAGAATGAAACAGGCCAAGGTAAGACAATGGCAGCCAAATTATAATTGTCCAATAGTATAATGCAATATAAAAGCATCTTATCACAAGGGTGCATCACTGAAAAAACACTGATAGCAGTCATGATAGCACCGATAGCAGTCATGGAAGGAGAAATACGACTAGAGATTGCATTTAGGAATAAAATATACCTTAAGAGATTGATGGTGGGCTACAGAAGAAAGAACGCAGGTCTGTGATAGGGTTGAGTCAGGAGAAATTAGAGGGAAAATTCAACTTTGTTCCCCAAATATGAGGGAAAGTTTCACCCACTGGTGGTCCCCATCTCTACACATTCACTCTCTCATTTAAACAAACGTTTAGCAGTAATTATAATGCAAGAACAGAATTACTGTCCGTTCAGTAATTTTTGCCAATATGCTTGGTGTGTCAATGAATTGATCTAACAGGGTTCTGCAGACTCTGAGTTTGTACATTAGTATACTGAGTTAAAACATCATTATAGTTTATATCTACCACAGGTAGAAAAATTCATTAGATTGTTTAAATCTGCCATTTTGAAATCCAACAACTATTAACTGAACCATGAAGAAACCTCAGTTTTACAGGTTTGAGGTGAGTGTCACACGGGTTACCTTGTAAATGCCGAAGCACTCCACATTATATCAAAACCACAGTTAAACACATTCCTTCTCTGTAGTTACTCATCAATCACTGGTTGCTTTGCATTCCTGCTTCAGAAGACCTGTAATCACTTTCCTTGCTGCTCATCTCAGAAAATTGTCAGAAATTTCCAATCCACACAGCTCTGACTGTACACCCCAAATATTTTGTCAAGTTCATTTAACTTGTTTTCTGTGACTTCAGAAAAGAACTCCATTCAGGCATTTTCAATACTCTATGTTGGATGAAAAGACAATCAAAGAAGATCAGCTAACCTGCAAAAGTAAAGCTAGAGAAATTTATCTGTGACATTTGACTATTGAAATTAGTTTCCACATGGAAACTATGTTTTAGAAATTTTATGAGGCTACTAGCTTCTTTCTTAAAAAAACAGCAAGTGCTGGTTTTGCTTCAGTTTGTTTGACAGTTCTGCAATGATTATTGTGCTTAAAAAGCACTAATAATAACAATTTTCTCATGAAATCACAATAACAAAGAATAATTCCAGCAGTACATAGCACCATCTCAATGTAACTGGCACTGACTGAAGAAAACGTTGCAACATTTAAAGGGGTCGTGCTTCCTTGCTGGAAACAATTCACTCTGACAAGACTGGGTCACACATGGATGGAGACGTTCAGTTCGCTGATTCTGAAAATATTGGGTTAAAAGGTAGAGACCATAAGTGAAATTTTACATGTTCAAGAACCCAGTTACCCCTTATGATCTATTATGAAGGGCTAGTGCAAGGAGGCTTCCAGGAAGCTGGATGTCTCGAGCAAAACTGCGAGGATCCATTTCCAATGCCGGAAGAAATTTAATGACCACACACAGTAATAGCCAATGATCTCATCAAAAACCACTCACAACAGCATTGCTGCCTGTGTCACGGCTCTCTCATTCACAAAACAATAATCTTTATCGATTACCACTAACTGTTTGATTGGTAGTCCATTGTATCTGATGATGACAGGTAATCTGTGCAAGACAGCTTGTGAAGTCCCAAAGACCCTACACCCCCTCGAACTCAGGAGTTCCAGTCCAGTGTATGAGTAGTCATCACAAAAGGGTCCTTTCTGGTCGCAGTGGGTGACCATAACCTTTTCTGTGCCTTGTCATGCTCTTTGTTCTCAATGAAGTGTTGCAGAACCGCCTTCCTAGCTGTTGGATTTTACTGTTGGTATTATCCAGAGCTGATTACCACAAATTAATATTTATATGTGCTTCCTCACAGACACAGACAATCTACTTCTTGTGCTCTCACACCTATATTTTACAGTATACTCGGGGCTGTTCAATCACGTTTGCCACATCACATAGGCACAGACCTTCATAATGGCTGACGCTCTTCACTTTCCTATTCATTTCCACGGTCAATTAGCAATAGGTACTATCAAATGACAACCTCTCACTCACTGTCAGCAAGAACAAGGCACTGATTATTGACATCAGGAGGAGGGAACGGAAGGTCCATGAGCCAGTCCTCACTAGGGGATCTGAGGTGGAGAAGGTCAGCAACTTTAAATTCTTTGATGTTACCATTTCAGAAGACTTGTCCTGGTTCCAGTATGTAAGTGTCATTATGAAGAAAGCAAGGCAGCATCTCTACTTCCTTAGAAGTTTGTGAAGATTTAGCATGTCATCGGAAACTTGGGCAAACTTCTATAGATATGTAATGGAGAGTATATTGACTGGTTGCATTACAGGCTGGTATGGAAACACCAAAGTGCTTGAGCAGGAAATCCTACAAAAAGTAGTGGATACAACCCAGTTGATCATTGGTAAAGCCCTCCCCACCATTGAGCACATCTACATGGAGCACTGTTGCAGGGAAGGAGCATCCACCATCCAGGCCATGCTCTCTTCTTGCTGTTACCATCAGAAGGAAAGTGCAGGAGCCTCAGGGCCCACACCACCAGGTTCAAGAATTGTTATTACCCCTCAATTATCAGGCTCTTGAACCAGAGGGGATAAATTCACTCACCCCCATCGCTAAACATTTCTCTGAACCTGTAGACTCACTTTCGACGCTCTTTATCTCATGTTCTCAATATTTATTGTTTATTTATTTTTATTAGTACAGTATTATTACTTTGTATTTGCATAGTTTTTTGTCTTTAGCACATTGGCTGGCTGTCTGTCCTTTTACTTACAGTCTTTCATTGATTCTATTGGGCTTCTTGGAATTACTGTGTATACCCTCAAGAAAATGTATATAACGATATATATGTACTTTGATGATAAATTTACTTTGAACTTTGAAAAGTTAGCAGGCAGCAAGTACTTAGGCATCTTGGGCTTTACTTGCAAGGGGATTGCTGTTCAGAAGTAATGTTACAATTATGCAATCTTGGTGTGGCAACACCTTGAGATCTGTGTACACCCTGATGCTCTTCTTTTAAAAAAGAATGTACTGTAGCGGTGTGCTACACGCAGCGCTAAAATTACGACACGGAGTCGGTAACTGCAGTCGAAGGAAAAAACTTTATTCGAAAACTTCAGCCTCACTTTTAAGCCTCCCTCAACCGGCCCCCCCATGGCGCAGAGGCTCCAAAGCTCTGTGCTCGCAAACCCCCGTAGGCTATCTAATTGTGAGTCGGTTCGGATGCGCCAGGAAATGGGTCGCCACAGTACTAGCATTGAAGACAGTTCGGAGAATATTCACTGGACCAATTCCTAGGATGAAAAGTTAGTTGTGTTAAAGATGCCAAAAGTTTAGACTGTATTTTTTGGAATTAAATGAATACAATTGAAGCATGCAAGTTCTTTAAAGAGACATGACAGGGTGGGTCTGAAACTTTTGCACTAAAGGAACAGAACCAAATGAGGCTACAGTGATAAAAATAAAGCAGTTGTCATTTAAAACGGAGGGATTTTCTTGCTCAGGGTGGTGAATCTCTATAAGTTTCTATTACAGAGGGTTATTGGGGGTATTTAAAGAAGAGGTAGATGTGTTTTTGAAAGATCATGGAACTGAGGGCTGTGGAAACAGCACAAAAGAGGAGTTGAAGCCTTCAACCAATATCATAATAGTAACCGAACAGGCTCCAGAAGGCCAAGTGCCCTAGTAGTGTCCCTATTTCCTTATAGTCTTATATTCAATGCTCCTTGAATTATTGTCCTGGAGGAGAGAATGTTGTCAGTCATGAGTCAGATGTCACAGAAACTAATTCCATGATGATTTGTTCTTATCTGTTCCCCTTCACATCTTTTTTCCTCCTTGTCACAATTCTTTACACTTCTCATTTACACCTTGTGTGCTGGAAATGAGTCTTGAATCTTCTTCTAGTTCGTGAGATGCTGATGCCTTCATAATGCCTTGCCTTTCTAATGGTCCTTTGAGACACACTGTGGCGCCATTTCTCATACACCTTTTACACTCACCGGGTTTTATTTCCCATGCTCCCTATAAACTCACCTGGTTTACTGGAATGTTATTGTACAGCTGTGAAGCAACTAGAACAAGTACATTTAAAGTGTGTTCATTGATTAATAGGAGTAATATCCAGTAAGGAACCAGCAAAGTCTGGAGAGTGCTAGATAATGTGAGTTTTAGTCCATATTACTAATATATCTATGAGTTATTAGAAACATTGTGAAGGACACAAACTTTATTTACTCTGATTACAAATTTTACATCAGCATTCATGCCCATAGTTTGAAGATGTCAATTTTTTTAAAAAATTATTTTTTATTGAAGTTTATCATCAAACATTTCCATAATATGTATTTCAGATACTGTACATATATATCATATAATCATATTTGTCACAATGATTTGGCCTGTCATCTTGGCAAAACGCATTGTAGAATCTATTCATGGATTTTATTCTGCAACATTCAAGTCTTCTCTTGAGTAGTACATGGATGATGGCAGCTTGACTAGACACCATTCTGCCCACTGTTACAATAATTGCTTTTAAATGTGTGACACCTCACTCACTAAAGATTGATGAAGTGTCTTGACCAGCTACCGAATTGTAATGTGGTCTTCTTTGAGGTGCACCCATGCAACCTGGGTATGCCACTCTCTGAGACTATTAGCTGACTGGTGTGGCTTTCTCAAAGCCAATTCTGTTAAAGCACCAGAACTTCTTCACTCTGAGACTTACAGCAAGGTTTGCAATTTGTAGTCTGTATCTGCTTTCTTCACTTTTACTGAATATTCTTTTCTTGCTTAGTCCACTACCTGTGATAAAAATCTAGTTCTTTTTTTGGTTCGTGGATTCAAAGGATTAAGGATACCTGTGCAAGTACCTAGGGTTGAAATTATTCTCCTTCATCACAGTTTTGATAAACTTCATGCACTGGCCCACAATTGTACAACCAGGTATCTACTTGGAATGCCCCTCATTACAGCAAATTTGGAAATTCCTACCATGTTGACCCTGACAGAGTTCATAAGAATGAGTGCCATTTTAAAAAAAAATCAAAGTATGGTTGTTACCTGATTCCCTCTTGTAAGGAGCAAAATCTGATGTTAAATCTTCATAGTTCAAGATCTTGATCCCAGTCAGACTATCTTCTGGTTTTGCCTGTAAATTTTGACACAATACTTATGCTTTCAATAAATGTACAAAGCCTCAAATTAAGGTCAAAGATCACAAGAAAATCCTGACAGAGACATGAGAAAATCTGTGGATGATGGAAATCCAAGCAACACACACAAATTCTGAAGGAACTCAGCAGGCCGGGCAGCATCTTTGGAAAAGAGTAAACAGTCAACGTTTTGGGCTGAGACCCTTCAGCAGGACATAGATGGCCTGGTGAATAGCTGATATAGTAAAGATTCACCTTCTTCCCCCAACCATCCTTTTGGAATCTAACTTTTGGCAGCCAGCAGATTACTAATGAAGAGGGCAGCTACATCAAGTTCAAAGCTAATCTCTGAGGGTCCAGGACTGTTTATTTTGGTAACCACAATGATGGGGCTGTAATGCTGAGATACCTGACATCACTCCACCATCAGTTATGCAGTTTATAACCTCGCATCTGCCCTACCAATTTATGATTATCAATCAGATGGTTTATATAACTAGCAACTCTATAAGGTGCTTACCTTTCCCTCAATCACTAATAAGTTAGGCATCACACATTCAAAATTAAACTTCAGTATCAATGAGCGTAAGTATTATTAAGCTGACATCACCCAAATACTGCATAAAAATATGAATATTACAGAATAACATAAGTGAATTTGATAAAAAGCATTCAGAGTAGTAGTTGAATCAGCAATACTATAGACCAAAGGTGGGTAAGAGGGAAGATTATAGGCAAGTACAATGGTAGGCCTGTTTCTGTGCTGCATGTTTATATAACTCTGCACTTGAATAAGGCAATGAATTTTATTTTTTTGTTTGTAACTTGCAGGACATAGTTTTGATATTATCAGTTTACACAATTTAGCTCATGTTGGAATGCAACTACACATTACCATTTCTACACAGATAAAACACAACACAATCCAGTGGGTGAGCCCGCATAATGTAGTTAAATTACTCTTTGCTTTATATAGACCGAATGTAAATTTATGCAACAAGTACAAGATAAACAGCAAATCCAACCCAAAATGACAATGTTTTGTTCTTGACAACAAGAAAGCTGAAGTGTTGTAGCCTAAGCACGTACTATGCAAAATACTCAGCAATGTCTCAATATTATCAACAGAACTCAACTCCAATTTTAACACTGCCCAAGCAGAACCCACGAAAGCTAAAGGTAGAAGAGGCCCAAACTGGTATATTGTTATTGTTTCCCTGTGAAGCCAAAAATAACTAAAGAAAATTGTTGTCATTCACTGTCTCAGAATGTGCTTAGAACTAACTCCCAGACCCAGGTTACCCAAGGAATTGCATCAGATGGAAGGTCTCTGAGCTGCCTGGCCTCCTAGAATGAAGCTCTGGCTGTGGCATTGCAGCTCTGCTTGTGGTAGCCCTACATATTGATCACATGATAACAAATGTGATATCCCCACAGATGTCTCTACATTTCTTCTGTAATGCTCAGCAACTTGTAGTTGACTATCTTTAGTCACAGTGAGCAAACTGGTGGCCTATGCATCAACAATGGCTTTTCCCTGAGAAATGCAAGGTAAAATATAAGCACAAATTCATTTTACTTAAGTAGTACATGTCAACAGTTGAGAAATCAAATTAAATACACACAATAATACATCCTCTGAAACAGGTTACAATGTTGATAGAAGATTGGAAAACTTAAATGATAAAAAAAAAACCTGTTACAAATCAGACTGTGATCATCCTTTCTGAATAGACAATTAATCTCGCCTTCAATGAGACGTGTGATTATCCAGAAAGGAATACAACGAGCAGTTAAGGAAAAGGGCACATTGGCCTCCACTGTGAGAGCTTTAGATGACTGGTCAGGTATTTATATTAATGGTGAAGCCTCAGTGGAGAGATATATATGAGCCGAGCTGTCCAGCTGCTCCTATGCAGATTCTTTCTCTGGATTTTCATGTTTGTTTGAATAATTCCCTTACTTTGATTATATTTTGAATTTGGGGTTTATAACTTGTATATCTCTTTTTCTGGTATTTAAAATCAATTTAAAATAATCTGTACCAGGAACTTGCACCTCTTACACTTGAGAAACAAGCCTTAATTAGGAAATTGAGCTTTTGGTGTTCATGACATTACATGACATTTTCTAATACCACAAGGCCATAAAACCATAAGAAATAGTAACAGAATTAGGCCATTTAACCCATTAAGTCTGCTCCACTATTCCATCATGGCTGATTTATAATCCCCCTCAACCCCAGTATCCCTTGTCCCTCATAACCTTTGATCCCCAAGAACCTAATAACCTCCACTTTAAATATTTCCAATGACTTGGCCTCCACAGCTGTCTGTGGCAATGAATACTATAGAATTGCCATCATCTGGCTAAAGAAATTCTTCCTCATCTCTGTTCTAAAAGGATGTCTTTCTACTCTGAAGCTCTGCTTGCTGGTTCTGGACTCCCACACTATTGGAAATAACCTCACCACGTCTACTCCATCTTGGCTTTTTAATATTTTGTATACCCCCTCATTCTTCAAAACCCCATTGAGTACAGGCCCAGAGCTACCAGATGCACCTCATATGTTAATACATTTATTACCCTGATAAGCCAGGTTATGTGAGGTTAACAATTATGACTGGATCATCTCATCACTTAAGCCACACACAATGCTATATTACAGGATTTAACAATTCAACAAAATTGCAATGCCTTGTAAAATCCTTTAATGTAATAATATACTCACCTACTCTTACCCCATTTGTTTCTATGTGCGAAACTTAAAATAAATACAGATTACAATATTCCTCCAAAGTCTGTTTAATTTCAACAAGCAAAACTTTTTCGACTTTCTGTTGAGACTACCTGTTTGCTCAGAGTTTAAAGAAAGAATTTGTTTCAAAATGGCACTAGCGAATAACCCAACCAACAGTGAAACGATGCAGACATTTCACGATATATGATTCTACTACTAAGCTACGCTTCTTTGGAACTACTGATTTACATTTTGATGGTGTTTTTTTGAGCCAATTGTGTGATCTGGAAGGAGTTTGGTGAGGTTAAATGTTGAGTGTGCACCTGGAGGCCTGGAAGCTTGGATACAGGGTGCAAGCCCATGATTGATCCTATTGCTTCTCTCGAATTGAGGCGTTGGGCAATACTGAAGTCAATGAAGATGAGTCCGGAGGATGGGCGGGTGATCGGCGCTGTCTGCCTGTACTTGATCAGTCTTCCTCTCCCATTCACTAGCTGCTGTCGATGGAAAGTGCAGGAGACTTGGGTTCCTCGTTGCAAAGATTGATGGGCAAAGGGTATGGCTGTGGGCTTGTTTTGGGTACTTTAGGGTCTCATGTTACTTGTGCTTCAGGATTTTGGTTACTATTTTATTGCTGTTTTTGAGTGGTTTGATCAAGGTGACTGGTGAGGACTGGGGCGCTTATGTGAAGACTGTCTCGATGGGTTGCAGTCGGCCAGTGGCACTGAACTGAAAATCTGCAGATGCTGGAAATCCAAAGC
The DNA here is from genome assembly GCF_030144855.1 of Hypanus sabinus. NCBI lineage: Eukaryota > Metazoa > Chordata > Chondrichthyes > Myliobatiformes > Dasyatidae > Hypanus > Hypanus sabinus. The sequence goes on along the minus strand of NC_082716.1, from coordinate 36,689,259 downwards.
AACACCCACAAAATGCTGGAGGAACTCAGCAGGTCAGGCAGCATCTACGCAAGCAAAGAAGCAGTCAATGTTTCAGGATGAAGCCCTTCTTCAGGATTCCTGGCTTGATGCTGATATTCTATGTGTTATTTGTTGCTTGCACAGTTTTTTTTGATGTGTTGGGTGTTTGATGTTTTTTTCTAGGAATGGGGTCCATCGTGTTTCTTTGTTTCTTGGCTGCCTGCAGGAGGACAAGTCTCAGATTTGTATTCTGTATAAATACTTCGATAATAAATGTACTTTGAACATTGACGTTGAACTCGGAGAATAGCCTTCTGCTATTCTTTTATGGCAGTCTTCTGTACCTGCACGTTTTCAATATGAACCTCGACCACATTTTTTTTTATATTCTTCTTCAGTTTTTTAAAAAAACTATTAAAAGTAACTAGATTGCACACCTCCATGCTGCCTGTGCATTTACTCTGTGTTTGAAGCATCTGTTTGTCCCATTTTCAATCTAGGCAATGACATTGCTCCTTTCAGGTCTTCTGTATTATTGTCTATTCTTCCTATGTTGAATTCTCCTGTCTCACAGTCCTGCTATTTTTTTTTAATTGCAGCTTCCTGTGCACTTGATACACCCTTCTGTGATGTCCCCAACATTTTGTAAGTGCAGTTCCCTCAATTGCAAAGTCGGAAGGTAAGCAGTTTCAGCGTATGAAGATCTGGCTGATAATCTAAGATTAGCAATTAACAACCATGTGCACTTATATCACATGTATGATGATGTTATTACGTCCTATGCACACAAGACTTTTGGTATTTTTACATATTAATATACCACAAACTTGTTTCCGTAGGCATGTTATTCCCTGCAGGAAAATTCGGAAAATGCCAGCAGATCATTCATTGATCCATTCTCATCAGCTGACTGACTTGCCCAACTTCAATGGAAAAATGGCAGTCTATTCTTAACTTAATACTCACAGGAAAATCATAATTCATAAAAGCAGGTTGATATTTGTTTATGAACTACAGATGACAGGGGAAAGATGCCTGAGGGTAAAAAGTAACTACTCTCCCTAAAATTGCTCCTCAGTTCAATCCAGTTTGCTTAAAACCTCCAAAGTCAATTTGCTTGTGTCTAATATGAAGCAAATTACAAGGGTAAGAAAAAAGTCTAGTTTACTTTCATCTTAATCTACTTTGTTTTATGTACAGTTTCTTGAAGGGCAAGTTCATGGGTGAATTTAATACATTTCCAAGCAGAATGTGCTCTGGATAATTCCAATGATGACAGAATCAGAGGTGAAAGTAGATTTGAAAATTAGATGAAATGATATTAGGAGAGACAAATTTTTCAAAAACTCATTATTTCCCCATCAATATTCATTCATTCCTTCCATTGACATAATGTCACCATCTTTCCTCTCCCCTTTCTGCATTTTAAAAGAACCACAATCTCACAACACTCTGATCCACATCACAATTGCTCCCAAATCCCCTACCTTGCCTTCCGATGTTACCTGCCCAAATACAGGACTTTTACCTTCTCTCTTCCCACCTTACTGAACCTTGAATACCCTTTTCAGATTGGACAATGATTTAAAAGCATTTATTTCAGTTTTGTAAAGATCTATTTAACTGTTCACGATGTTGTCTCCTTTATATTTGTGGGGACCGCTGTATTAAGCCAGTGAATATAATGCCTAAGCTTCTGGTTACTTGTTATCTCAGTACTTGGTCCAACTGCCATTCTGATCTTAACACACTCACTTTGCAGTGCTAGTGCTTGAGGAACAGACCATGCAAATTTTAAATCCTTGTTCAATTCAAATAACTACTGGTCAAATATTTTAATTTCATTTAAGGGAAATGTTCCAGAAGCAGCAATTAGAGATGACACTGGATGCCACTTTCTATGTATTGATAAAAAGAAAGCCTGCATGACACTATTAACTGCTAGAGATTGTTGATGGAGTAACAGAGAGGATCAAAGAGGGAATTGCAATTGATGTGGTGTACAGAGAGTTCCAATTGACATTTAATTATGTGCAATATAACAGGGTTATTATGAAGAATGAAGGCTAAGGAATAAGTGGGGCTGTAGCAGTACAGCAATATTTCAAATTTTCACAGGTACTGTATAAGCAGAGTAGAGAGAAACTGTTTGCATTGGCAGATTAATCAGGATCAAGTGACATAGAATGAAGATAATTGACAAAACAGTCAGAAGTTACATAAGGTATGAACTATTTTTATGTTGTGAGTGGTTATGATATGAAATATAAGGTCTGGAGTAATACTGGAGGCTGATTCACTTGTTGTATACTAAAGCAGCTGGATAAGTACCTAAAGAGAAAGAAGTAGCAGGAGAGGGCAGGGCGTAAGGCAAACCAAATTGCTCTTACGTAGAGTCAGTATAAATTCTAATCCAAGTTCCTTTGTACTGAGACCATCCTGTGATCCTAAACTACTGTAAAGTGAAGTTTACTGCAAGCTTGATCATTCAGCTAGATACATTATAGCACTCAATATTTGATATTTTGTTCATCAGTTCCAGATAATGATTCTGATATTCGCATTTATGCCTCTTCTGGAACTAGCTTTCATTCCTTTACTTGATCAATTACCATACTTATTGCTTTGCAGCATTATTCCTCGAGTAATTTATCTCTTTTCCCTTCCACTCTTTCACAGGTTTCCTTCCCAACCCCACTTCCTCTGCCTCTGTCGTGTTTAAGTTATGCTACATGTTGCTTCCCTACAAAGCGCCTTTACTTTTGTTCCATTCCAACTGCTCCATATTTTTGTTACCTCTAGTTGTGACTCTTCCAATGAACACCTGGCACATCTCTCATCCTTAATACTTCAACTCATCCAAATCTCTTGCCGAAACCCTATAACGCCCACAAGCCAGTTCCCACAGCAGTCTATCTTTTCTGAATACATTTCTTCCTGGTCTTTCAGAATCCTCAAGAAGTACTTCATCATTGTGGATAAATCTCTGTGCAATCTTACACGCCTTGTCTCTGTCTGTTTCGACAGGGCAATCCAGACAATATCAAATACAGTAGATACATATGCTGAAAGTGCAAAATAAAAGGAGAAAATCTGAAACTCTGAGACTCCCTGTTGTAGTAACACGCTAGGAACAAAGGTGTGTGTGTGTGTGTGTGTGTGTGTGTGTGCGTGTGCATGTGCGCGCGCGCATGTACATATACACACACATACATACATAGTGCCTCTAAAAAGTATTCCTTCCTTTTGGAAGTCGTCATGTTTTATTGTATTACAACATTGAATCACAGTGGATTTAATTTAGCTTTTTTGACACTGTTCAAAAGAAAAAGACTTTCCTGTCAAAGTGAAAACAGATCTCTACAAACTGTTCTAAATTAACTACAAATATAAAAACACAAAGTATTCACCCTGTTTAATATGACACACCAGATCATCACTGGTGCAGCCAATTTGTTTTAGAAGTCACATAATTAGTTAAATGGAGATCACCTGTGTGCAGTCAAGGTGTTTCAATTGATTGTGGTAAAAATGCTCCTGTAGCTGGAAGGCCCAACTGCTGGTGAGTCAGTATCCTGGCAAAAACTACACCATGAAGACAAAATAACACTCCAAGCAATTCCGTGGAAAGGTTACTGGAAAGCAGAAGTCAGGAGATGGATACAAGAAAATTTCCAAGTCACTGAATATCACTTGGAGTACAGTTAAGTCAATCATCAAGAAATAGAAAGAATACGGCACAGCTGTAAATCTGCCGTGCAGTGTTCTCAAAAGCAGAGTGACCATACAAGAAGGGGACTAGTTAGGAAGGCCACCAAGAGACCTATGAGACCTCTGGAGGAGTTACAAGCTTTACTGGCTGAGATGGGAGAAACCATGTATGACAACTGTGACCTTGGTGCTTAACCAGTCGCAGTTTTATAGAAGAGTGGAAAAGAGAAAACCACTGTTTAAAAAAGAAAGTCACATAAAATCTCATTAGAGTTTGCCAGAAGGCATTTGGGAGACTCTGAAGTCAGCTGGAAGAAGGTTCTATGGTCTGATGAAACCAAAATTGAGCTTTTCGGCCATTGGACTAAATGTTCTGTTTGGTGTAAGCCAAACACCACACATCATCAAAAACACACAATCCCCATCATGAAGCAGGGTGGTGGCTGCATCATGCTGTGGGGCTGCTTCACTGCAGCAGACCCGAGAAGGCTTGGGAAGGTAGAGGGTAAAATGAATGCAGCAAAACACAGGAAAATTCTGGAGGAAAGCCTGATGCAGATCTGCAAGAGAATTGACTTGAGAAGATTTGTTTTCCAGCAGGACAATGACCCCAAGCACAAAGCCAAAGTTACACAAGAATGGCTTAAAAGCAGCAAAGTTAATGTATCGGAGTGGCCAAGTCAGAGTCTAGACCTTGATCCAATTGGGAATTTATGGCTGCACTTTAAAAGTGTTGTTCACTCATGACCCCCATGCAATCTGACAGACCTTGGGCAGTTTCGTAAAGAAGAATGAGAGAAGATTGCAGGGTCTGGATGCACAAAGCTGATTGAGACCTGTCCACACAGACTCAAGGCTGTAATTGCTGCCAAAGGTGCATCCACCAAATACTGACTTGAAGGGGGCAAATACTTATGCAAATAAATATTTTGTATTTTATATTTGTAGTTAATTTCAATCACTTTGTAGAGATCTGTTTTCACTTTGATACAAAATAGTCAGTTTCTGTTGATCAGTGTCAAAAATGCCAAATTAAATCCACTGTGATTCAACCTTATAAAGCAATTAAACATGAAACCTCTGGGGGGGGGGGGAGTGGTGAATGCTTTTATAGGAGAAGTAAGAATGTCTAGGGTGGGTGGGGTCTTTGATTTTGTCAGCTGCTTTATCAAAGCAACAATGTGTGTAGACAGAGTCCATTGGAGGGGTGGCTGTTTTATGTGATATCGCACAGCTCTCTGCTGTTTCTAGTGGTCTCACACAGAGCAGTTGCCAAACCGAGTCCTAATGTATCTGGATAGGATGGTTTCTGGAGTGCATATTATAACAATTGGAGAGAGCCAAACTGTGCATTAAACTTCTGTAAGCTTCTTATCTATCTATTTTTGAATAATCCAGCAAGTCAGGGTCTACTGTATAATCATTTTATTGCAAGTTAATTCAATGGAATTGTAGCATAGTTCAGTGAGGGGTGGGTGGAGGGGTTACTAAGGGACCATGCTGATGGCTGGGGGGCAAGTCATACAGTACCTTACTGCAACAGTGGGCTTAAATGGTTTAAATTGTGAGCATCTTAGATGAGCCTTTATTCCCTTCATCTAACTCAGAAAATCCAAGGTCCATTTTTCCAAATCTCAGGATGAAATATACAGTCAGCTGTGCGGCTGCTGATCACTATCATGTCTGAGTGCTTGGGAACTCCAGGCAAGATTGGAATGGGACCAATCATAAAGTCTATTACGGCAAAACAATAAGCTGCCAATCACGATCTGTATCATAAACTACTGCACTCAACTACTGTGCATCTTTGTATAATAAAAAAATTAGCAAGATTGGAGGTAGGGAATGGCAGTCATTGAACCAATGTTGGAATATGTCAATTATCTGAAGGCATTAATAAACTCCCTGACTGTTAATCACCATTTGTTCCTCTCCCAACCTACACCTCCCAATTACATGCTTCTGATTTTATAAAGAAGGCAAAAAATGAGGATATAAAAAATCCTGCAGTTCATGTGGAATGAACATGAACCAATAATTTTCAATAGGAGGCACAATAAAATATCTCAGGAATTTCAGTGGAAACCCCTCATGTAATCCAGGGGAAATTTATCAAAATCAATACATTGAATCCTAGCACTTGTGAAAAGCACGTGATTGGAAGTTTTAATTATTTTATATCAAGTAAATCAGATTTCCTGTGATTCAATTAGTCTATAGTCCTTCCTTGTTACAAGTAGTAATGCTCAGCCAATATTAAATTTTACTTATGTTTCTTTTGGTCTTTTATTTCAAAAATAGACTAAATTCAGAAAATATATAATTATTACAAGGCAAAACAGTACATTAATTTCCTGACATTCATAGTTTTACTGTGTCTAAACTTTTTTTAATTAGAATTCTTACAGTGTTGGGCACCATTGTCACTTATCTTGCCTCGTTGAACAATATAAGTTTCAAGTGCTTGAGAGGCTTTTCCACAGTACTCAGCCCTCATTGTCTCGAGCAGTCCTTCCCCACAAAACCTTTACATTGGCTACATCAGCCTTCAGTGTGCCTCCTGGTATATACTTCTGCAGCATGGAATGTGCAAAATGACAATAATCCCTTAAGGACCTTGTGCTGTACTTGGAAGACCAAGAGGTTTTGGGTGGATGAAACAGCATATTTCACAGAGTTCATGATTTTCTAGCAGCACTTGATATTTGTCTTTTATTACTTATTCCCCTGCTGTTCCAACAAGGAAGCCAAGAGCAGAAGCACTGAATGGAGTTCTTCTTTAATCCATATGACCATAAGACATAGGAGCAGAATTACACCATTCAGCCCATTGAGTCTGCTCCAGCATTCCATCATGACTGATTTATTTTTGCCCCCCAACCCCATTCTCAGCTTACATAGCATGTCCACAGTTTATCTGTATGTTTTTGGAATGTGGGAGGGAACTGGAACATCAAGAGAAAACACAGGATCACAGGGAGAAATACAATCTCCTTGCAGACAGTGGTGGGTATTGGACCCAGGTCACTAGTGCTGTAAAGTGCTATGCTAACCACTATGCCACCATGCAGGTTAACACATTGTCATTATTCTTTTATCCTGGTTTTTGAGGATACAATAGGGTCTTTCAAATAGGTACATGGTGCTTAGAAAAATAGAGGGCTATGCAGTAGGGAAATTCTAGGCAGCTTCTAGATTAAGTTACATGGTCAGCACAATATTGTGGGCTGAAGGGCCTGTGATGTGCAGTAGATTTCTATGTTTCTATCATTGTTACTTTACTGGGTGAACTATTTTGGAATTATTCATGGACTACCATCCCAAAGCAAAAATCACATCAGATCCCAATTCTCATTTTGAGAAATAATTTAAAAAGGGACATTTATAGGTTCTAGGCGGAACAAAACCATCTTTATTGGCTCAATAGAAATAAAGTAGACTCTGTACACTTGGGAACCATTCTCTGCTATTGCTAATGCCACTATTCCACTCACTCCACTATCTCTCTTCATTGATACCAAACAGCCAACCAAAATATCAAACCAGTCAGAACCTGTGGGACAGTTTCGTGACCCTCACTTGACAGCAAGTTGTTTTTGAGGCCAAAAAAATTAGGCTTTGATTCGTCTACCTTATGCCCATTAAAAAGGCAGAACCAAATTAATCTTCAACCAGTTTCTTATAGCCATGTGGAGATACACACTTGTTATTTTTCAATTGTTCTTCCAAAAAAAATTAAAAATAAATTAGCAGCATTAAAAATCACTTTATTAAAAGCGGAAGACATATTAAAAGTTTCCTGGCCTGGAGCTGATTTTAATTTACTTTTTATGAGGCAAGCCTCAACAGTCCTGAATGCCTACACAGACAGTGAATTCTGGCTGCAATTTTGAGTCAGAAGTTTTATTAATATCGAATTGGCAAAATGCAGAGGACTGAGTGACTGTACACTAAATTACCTCCCCATTTCAGGTTCTTAGAACACCCAGAGGACGTGTGCAGGAACAGCTACTTCTACTTCTAATGATAATACAACCAATGGATAAATATGGAACACATAAGTATCTGGGATATCAACAAGCAAAGAAAATAGATTGATTGCAATGAAGGGAAAACTTTTGACAAAATTTACTTCATGGCTTAAGAAAATCAGCCAAACAGGGCTCAATAGTAAAAAATATAATAAAGTCAAAAAGCAATTTCGCTATACCCATGTAAGACCACGAGACCATAAGATATAGGAGCAGAATTAGGCCTTTTGGCCCATCACGTCTGCTCCATCTTTTCATCATGGCTGATCCATTTTTCCTCTCAGCCCCACTCTCTTGCCTTCCTCCCTTATCCCTTCACGCCCTGACCTGTCAAGAATCTATCAACTCCTGCCTTAAATATACATAAAGACTTGGCCTCTACAGCTGCATGTGGCAACAAATCCCACAGAATTCATTACTATGTGGCTAAAGAAATTCCTCCTCATTCATTCCAAAAGGACACTCCTCAATTCTGAGGCTGAGTCCTCTGATCTTGAACTCTCCCAACGTACGAAACACCCTCTCCGAATCCATTCTTTCAAAACGTTTCACCATTCAAAATGTTTCAATGAGGTCACCCCTCATTCTTCTGAATTCCAGAGAATACAGACCCAGAGACATCAAATGCTCTTCATATGGCAAGCTGTTCAATCCTAGAATCATTTTCATGAACCTCCTTTAAACCCTCTCCAGTTTCAGCAAATCCTTTCTAAGATGAGGGGCCCAAAACTCTTCAAATGACTCCAAGTGAGGCCTCACCAGTGCCTTATAAAGCCTGAACATTACATCCTTGCTTTTATATTCTAGTCCTCTTGAAATGAATGTGATATCTTGGTCTGAAGCTGATCTGGAAAATTTACAAAGAAAAATAAGAAATGAAATGACGTATTTTAGAAAACACTGTGTACACTTGAATGCCCTTAGATTAACACTACCTAGGACAGAAAGAGGGAGAGGAAGAACAGACATAAAAAAAATTACACGAAGGTCAGATAAAACTTCTAAGGATATACTTTCATCAGCAATTCAGGAACAGCTTCTTCCTCTCTGCCATTCAATTCCTAAATGAACGTTGAAGCTTTGGAGACCACCTCACTCACTTTCTTTAAGATACAGTATTTCTGTTTTCCACATTTTTAAATAATCTAAATATATGAAATTATCACTATAGAAGAAAAGTTTAACCAATGGAAGAGCATGACCCTCCATTGAAGACATCCCCACAATCTGAGCAGACTAGATGTTGACTAAGAAGTGTTAAATGCTTGGCTCAGAGTTGGAGTTCTCTTTGCAGAAAGAGGGGTACTGTGGGTCAATACTGGATCGGGCGGTTAACACAAAAGATTATAATAAACGACCAACAAATTCAAGATGATAAATGCAGAAAATGCCAAGAGAAACCAGAAACAATCCAATACATTGCAAGATCCTGTAGAAGTCTAACTCAATCTGATTAATTACACAGGCACGATGAAGTGGAAAACATCATTCAACAAAATCTTGCTTTAAAATGCAAACTCATAAAAGACAATGTACCGTACTATTAATAGAAACCTGATCCAGTTTCAGAGTTAAGATCCTACAAATTATATCAATTATTACAGATAGGACAATCTATAATAACCACCAGATGTAATATTACAAGAATATAGTCATTCCAAACATATATAATATACAGAAATCAGTTAGTGAAAAACACCAAAAATATACTGAATTAAAAGAGGAAATTGAAAGACTATGGAATATGAATAGAGTATATATTGTCCCAGTAGTAATATCCACAACTGGTATCATTCTAAAGTCACTACAAAACAGCATTAAACAATTAGGCTTACTCAGCAATATTTACGTAAATATCCAGAAAACTGCAATACGAATCACCACCAGAGTAATCCGAAAGTTTGTTGCATTTGAGAAATGAGCATGCTTAGCTATATTTGTACCTCAGGTTTTACCAGCTTGAGCTGAGAAAAAAATAAAGAAATAATAATGTTATTTATAGAGAACTTTTCATACCAACGATGTAGTTCAAAGTGCTTTATAATGGGATAAAGTACAAATATGAAACTTAAATAAAATATAAAAATAAAAATAAACATGAAAATAAAAGACAAAAAGATGTTAATTAAAAGCAAAGTTAAAACGCAAAAAAGCAAATAAGCAGTTTTAGACCGGGCATTTACAAGTGTCAACTAAGTCTGCATCACATATAGTTTTAAGTATTGAATTCCACAGGTTTGGAACATAGTTCAAAAAAGCTGACATGCCGATTACCTTTTGAGGGAGATTGTTTAAATTTAAGAGACCAGCAGAAAAAGACCTGAGAGCTCTAGCAGGATTATGAAACAAAAAGGATTCTGTGATGTGCTTTGGTCCCAGACAACTGAGTGCTTTAAAAACAAGTAAGAGAACTTTAAAATCAATTCTAAAAGACACAGGAAGCCAATGCAGAGCAGCAAGTATGGGGGAGATATGCTCCCCCATCCTGCTTTTAGTTAAAAGTCTAGCAGCGGCATCCTGAATGAGTTGAAGTTTAGCAATCAATTGATTCGGAATGCCAGTGATCTGGTCTATTCGATATAAAGGTGTGAATTAGTTTTTCAGCATCCTTACGTGACAGAAACAGACATACCTTTGCAATATTTCTTAAGTGTAGAATTGCTGCTCTGGTCATTTTCTTTATGTGGGATTTAAAATTCAAATCTGAATCAAGGATAACACCAAGGCTACTTACTTCTGATTTTACAAGGAGAGCCAAGTTCCCAAGTTAATCAAGAAGTTTATCTCTTTTGAGTTTAGGACCAACCAAAATCATTTCAATTTTATCTTCATTTAGTTTTAGGAAATTAGTGTTCACCTATCTGTTTACTGTAGCTATACCAGAAATCAGAGAAAATAGAGTGTTATCATCATCAGGCTCTACCAAGATATACGATTGTGTATCATCTGCATAAATGTGGAAATCAAGCTTATGCTCTCTAATGATGACTCCTAACGGGAACAAGAATATGGAGAAGAGTAGGGGACCAAGACAGTTTCCTCGAGCATCTCCAAAATGTACCTTGAATCTCTTAGAAAATTGGTCTAGAAGACATACAAAATATTTTCTCTCTAAGATATATGAATGAAACCAATTAAGGGCAGTACCAGAGAGGACAACCTATTTCTCAAGGCAATCTTAGAAAATGGTGTGGCAATTGTGTCGAAGGTAGCACTTAGATCCAAAAGAATTAGAACGGAGACTCCGTTGGTACAAGTGCTGAGCCTGAGGTCACTGACAATTTTGCTACGGGCCGTTTTCATGTTGTGGCTGGCTCTGAAACCTGAATTTTTCCAGGCTGTTGTTCCCATTCTGAAAGTTGTTGAATTGGTTGAAAATGACTTTCTCAGAAATCTTGCGCAGAAATAAGTAATCCATTTTGAGTACTTTTGGGGAGGGGGGGGAACAACCTCCCTGGGGGAAGCAGAAAAGAAACACAGTTGGTAGTTTGCCTCCAAGGTGCCAGGGTCCACTATATTTCTGAACATATCCACAATATCTTGAAAAGGAAGGGTAGGCAGCCAGAAGTTGTGGGACATATTGGCACCAATGACATAGGTAGTAAAAGGTAGAAGTTCCTGAAAACAGAATACAAGGAGTTGCTAAAAAGCAGGACCACAAGGTTACTGGGAATGCTGCCTATGCCGCATGACAGTGAGGATACGACCAGAATGAGAAGGTAGATAAATTCATGACTGAAGATTTGGAGCAGGGGACAAAGATTCAGATTTCTGGCTAATTGTGACCTCTTCTGGGGCAGGTGTGACCCGTACAAAATGGACGGATTACTCTTGAATCCAAGAGGGACCAATATTCTTGGAGGCCATGATCATAATATGATTGAATTAATACTGCAATTTGAGAGGACGAAGCATGTGTCAGTATCACAATAGAATAAAGAGAATTACAGAGACTTGAGAGAGGAGTTTGCCAAGATGGTTTGGAGGAGGATACTGGTGGAGATGATGTCAGAGCAGAGATGGCTGAAGCTTCTAGGAATAGTTCACAAGGCACAGGATAGATATGTCCCACAGAAGAAATTCTCAAATGGCAGGGATAGGCTACAATGACTGACAAGGGAAGTTAAGGACTTCATAAAAGCCAAGGAAAGGGCATATAAGGTAGCAAATGTGCGTGGGAAATTGGATGATTGGATCACTTTTAAAATCCAATAAAGACAAGAAAGGCTATAAGGGAAAAATGAAATATGAGGGCAAACTAGACAATAATAAAAAAAACAGGATACTGAAAGCTTTTTCCAGTTATATAAAGAGTAAAAGGGAGGTGAGAATTGATATTGGACCACTGGAAAATGATGCTGGTGAGGGAGTAATGGGGGACAAAGAAATGGCAACTGAAATTAATGAGTACTTTGCAACAGTCTTCATTGTGGAAGACACTAACAGTGTGCCAGAGGTTCATGAGTGCCAGGGAGCAAGAGAGAGTGCCATTGCTATAACAAGGGATAAAGTGCTAGGCAAACTCAAAGGTCTTAAGGTCAATAAGTCATCTAGACCAGATGGACTACATCCCAGAGTTCTGAAAGAAGGTGCTGAAGAGATAACTGATCCATTGGTCATGATCTTTCAAGAATCATTTGATTCTGGCATGGTCCCAGAGGACTGCAAGATTGCAAATGTCACTCCACTCTTTAAGGGAGGAAGGCAAAAGAAAGGAAATTATAGGCCTGTTAGCCTAACCTCAGTGGCTGGGAAATTGTTGGAGTCTATTATTAAGGATGAGGTTTCAAGGCACTTGGAGACTAATGATAAAATAAGTCAAAGTCAGCATAGTTTCCATAAAAGGAAAACTTGCCTGACAAATCTGTTAGAGTTGTTTGAGGAAGTAACAAGCAGGTTGGACAACAAAGAGGATTTTCAGAAGGTGTTTGATAAGGTGCCACACATGAGGCTGTTTAACAAGATAAAATCCTATGGCATTACGGGAAAGATATTGGCACGGATAGAGGAATGGCTGACAGGCAGGAGGCAGTGAATGGAAATAAAAAAAATGGTCAGTATTGGGAGTGCTGCTTTCACATCATTTGTCAATGATTTGGATAATGGAATTGATGGCATTGTGGCAAAGTTTTCAGATGTTACAAAGAAAGGTGGAGGGGTAGGTAGTGCTGAGGAAGCAATTGATTGCAGCAGGACTCAGTCAAGTTGGAAGAATGGGCAAAAAATGGTAGATAGAATACAGTACTGGGAAATGTATAATAATGCATTTCAATAAAAAGAAAAATTGTGTGGACTATTATCTAAATGGAGAGAAGGTTCAAACATCAGAAGTGCAGGGGGACTTAGAAGTTCTCATGCAAGACTCACAGAAGGTTAATTTACAGACTGAGTCTGTGGTTAAGAAGGCAAATACAATGTTGTTATTTATTTCAAGGCAAATAGAACATAAAAGCAAGGAGATAATGCCGAGTCTTTATAAGACACTAGTCAGGCCACACTTGGAGTATTGTCAACAGTTTTGGACCCCATATCCCAGAAGGGATGTGTTGTCATTGGAGAGAGTCCAGAGGAGGTTCACGGGGATTATTCTGGGAATGGAGGGATAAAATACAAGAAGCATTTGGCAGTTTTTGGCCTGTATTCACTGGAATTTAGAATAACATGGAGGGGTTAGGGGGATCTCATTGACACCTACCGAATGTTGTACAGACAAGATAGGGTGTGGAGAGGATGTTTCCTATGGTTGGGTAATCCAGATCTAGAGGGTATAGCCTCAAAACTGAAGGGTGACCTTTTAGAATGGAGGTATGGAGGCATTCTACAGAGGTGAATCTGTAGAACACTCTTCCACAGACTGCAGTGGAGGCCAAGTCTATGGGTAGATTTAAAGCAGAAGTTGATAGTTTCCTGATTGGCCAGGCCATCAAAGGATATGGCAAGAAGGCAGGTGCATGGGGTTGAGTGTGATCCAGGATCAACCATGATGGAATGGCCAAGCAGATTTGATGGGCTGAATGGCCTAATTCTGCTCCATGGTCAATATGATCTTGTAGAAGGGAAGATTTGATATAGGCCTATAGTTAGCTAATATCTCACTATCAAGAAGATATGGCTTTTGAAGTAGGGGTTTAACAGCCCTCATTTTTAAAGCACCTGGAAAAACTCCACTTTCAAGGGATTTGTTAGTAAAGTTCCTGACAGAATTGAAAACACCAGTAAAAGAGTCCTGAAAAACTGTGGTCGAGGCAGGGTCAAGACAGCAAGCAGACAGTTTGCTCCTTGTTACAATCTTATAGTACTCCAAATCAGAAATACTTGTAAATTTTGACATGTTTGTCTCCTTTTTTTGTGTTTGGTTATAGAGCCTACCTGTAAATTAATGGAAGTAATTTTGCTGATAAAAATATTGTGAATTCAGCACAATCATAACATTGGAAGGATGATTGTATGCACTCAGTAGATCCCTTATCCCATATTGTTGGGCCAGGATTGACACAAAGGTATCCTAAATTTACCTTGTCCATCCCTTTTTTTTGTTACATGGAGCATGCATCACCTTCATTCTGAACAGACCTACTAGAAAATAAACCCTGATCTATATATTCAAAAGGCCCTATTACATGCATCCAATAACAGGCAACCCCTTAGTAAATATTTGCCAGCCTCCTTGTTGGTGTTATTGAAGTAATGTTATCATCTAGTTAAGTCTCAATGATTGAAATGAATATTGACTTTGCAGGTTCAGCATGCAGCATTTTCTCCCTCTCAGTGCCAAAATGTGGTGACATTTACAAGACTTAAGTTCGAGGTATTCCTGATTCAACTGATATTAAAATAACAAAATGAGCTAACATTATATTACAGATAAATGTAAGGTCTTATCTGCTGAGTGCAGGCGTACATAGCCACCATTTCGCAGAGCCATAGAGCTCCCTGAGTCTGAGGCCTCCGTTGGTCAGAGTTGATTTGCATCCTAGCTATCGAGACACGCAAGCCTGGGGAGTACAATATGGAGAGCAAGTTGTTGCCCATGTAGCAAGCTCCCCCTCTCCATGCAACTGGTGAACACAAAGAAACAGCAGAGACTGATACCAGCAGAGTCGCAGGAGTTGCCAGTCAGCATTGAACTCAATGTAGGACTGCTTTGGGGACTCCAGCTCTGGAATTTTCCCTCGGAGTCGTTCCCCATGAGTTCCCACAAGGCAGTGGAGGTTTGATATCAGAGTTTTCCTTCTCCAAGATGAGCTGCCAACCTCGGCTGATAAGCCCCATCTCCCTGAAGCGATTGGTTTTAAGGTGCCAATAACCTGCCTTTGCCCCTTCTCCTGTCAGTAGAAATGATTCCGCCAGGCTTTATAGCTATGCCACACATCAAGGCCAGTTGTACATGTAACACATTGTAAAGTTTCACTGCTAAGGCGAATGTAATAGCTTCTATGTAATGTTCCACTGTTAAGGTAATGGTTTCTCTGTAGCAGCAATGTTTGGGTTATGACTAGACATAGAACATAGAACAATACAGCACATTACAGGCCCTTCAGCCCACAATGTTGTGCCAACCCTCAAACCCTGCCTCTCATATAACCCCCCCCCCCCACCTTAAATTCCTCCATATACCTGTCTAGTAGTCTCTTAAATTTCACTAATGTATCTACCTCCACCACTGACTCAGGCAGTGCATTCCATGCACCAACCACTCTCTGAGTAAAAAACCTTCCTCTTGAACTTCTCACCCCTTACCTTAAAGCTATGTCCTCTTGTACTGAGCAATGGTGCCCTGGGGAAGAGGTGCTGGCTATCCACTCTATCTATTCCTCTTAATATCTTGTACACCTCTATCACGTCTCCTCTCATCCTCCTTCTCTCCAAAGAGTAAAGCCCTAGCTCCCTTAATTCCAAATAGGACTTTGGAATTCAGTGGCTATCCAATGGGAGAAATGTTGTTCTTTCTTGTGTGTCTGGGAGCCAGGTTTTTCGCTGTCTTTTGTCGAGGAGAGATGAAGAGGAAGGACGCATGTGGAGAGAGCTGGTAGACCACCGGACGGAGTGGACTGGGATCTGAGGGACCGAAGGTCAGTGACGTTCGGAGGAGACAGATGGTGGAAGAGTGACTACTGAGTGAGCTCCAATGGGGACTTTGACTTTGACTTGGGCCCTTTTTTCTGTTTTGTTTATTTTCATTACTAACCCTATACAGGTGTGCACTGCTTAACATCCATTCGGACAACGTCTGATCACATATACGTTTGTAGTCCCGATCAGAGAACATGACATAGCGGATGTAACCAACCTCATGTATTGTGCATCTCTTGAGTGTAGTAGCATTATCTCTCTGTTTAATTTTCTTTCGAAAATATTACGGTAAGTTGCACCGTGGCTTCCATCATGGAAAACCAGTGAATGCTATTGCTCGGGATTTAGGCATGTTGCACTCGACAATCACGGCAATCCCGAAAAACAAAGAAAAAATTCTCGAAGCTGAAAACTACAAGGCTCATGAAAATGAGAGAGCGACCTATATCAAATAGGCAGAAATTGCTATTGACATATTCCTGAAGAAGCCAACACCTCCTGAAGAAGTGGAACACTATGAGGAAGTTGAGAACTGTGATGTGGATGATCCAGATCCTTTGTGATAAATTGTGTGTGATAGAGGCTAAGAAAGTGTTCACATAAAAGTTTAAAAAGTGAAAAACATTAAAAAGTTTAAAATGAAATAAAAAATTATAGTTTATGTATTATAGTGTACAATATACTGTTTTAGTGTAAGTTCTTGGCTAATTAGTCAATACAGATACACTACAGTACTTCATATAGGTTTGCTAAGTATGAAATATGGTGTTTGCACAATATCCAAATCACATAATGTCTGATTTCACAGAATGTATCGTGGACGTTAAGCGATGTATACCTGTATTCAGATTAAGATTCATGAAGTCTATCATTTAATTGCATATGGTGTACTGTCTGATATTTTGCATTGTGGTTTGTAACTGGGGGTACATTACACAAACGTGATTACCCAGTTTGGTGGTGCCAAAGGCTGATTCCCCTAGACAAACATGAGCTGGGCGGCCTGACGGTGACATGCAGCACAAAAATGGACCCTTTCTTCTCACTTTAAATATATGCCTGCTTGCTTTTGACACCCTAGCATTGGGAAAGGATTTTCGATCTACCTGTCTATGCCTCCTATAAGTTTGTATTCCTCCATCAGGTCATTCCTCAGTGTCTTTTGTTCCAGGAAAATCAAACCTAGTTTATCTAATCTCTCCCCATATCTGTAGTTCACCATTCCAGGCGGCATCCTGGTTAATCCCCTCCGCACTCCCTCCAGTTCAGCCAACTTGTTCTTATAGTGTGGCAACTAAGACTGCACATAGTACTCCAATTTGCAGTCTATCCACCAATTTATAAAACTGCAACATAATGTCCCAATTTTATATCTTGTTCCCTTTCCTATGAAGGTAAGTATACAATATGCTGTCTTTACTGTCTGTATGTGTTGCTGCTGTCAGGGAACTATAGACTTGAATGCTATGATTGTTCTCATTAACTTTCATTGGCACCCTAACATTTACAGTGTACTGGATACTCTACCCCCATGAACTTTCCAATGCATTGATTCTGCAAAACTTTCCAACTAAACTATTTAGTCTATATAGACTTAGAAAAGCTTTCTTTCTATCCATAATACCATCAGTTTTGTGTCCTGAATGTACTTACTGATCATAGCTCCTACATTCACATCCCAGTTGTTGATATATACAGTATCACAAACAGCAAGGGTCTACAGACGACAGACTTCCACTCAGAAAAGTATCCTGCCATCAAGACCATTTTAAATCCAATTAGCCAGCTTACTACGGATCTCATGTCACTTAACTAAATTAGACTACCCTACCATACCAGACCTTTTCAAGTACCTTACTACAGTGTCAAAGACAATGTCTACCACCCTGTCTTCATCATTGATCTGAGCTAGTTCCTCAACAAAATTAGTGATGTCCTTCATACAAAGCAACACTGACCAATCCTGATCAGTCTCTGCCCTCCAAGTGTATATATCCTATCCCACATGATTTTCTCCAATACTTTTCCCACCATTGACATAAGGCTTATAGGTCTCTAGTCACCTATCATAACACAACTGCATTTTAAATAAAGGAACCATATTAGGTATTCACCTGTCTTCTGGCATGTCGTCTGTGAGTAAAAAAAAGATGCAAAACTCTCCATCAAGATCCCAGCTATGTCCATAAAAAAAATCACAAAGTTGCAAAATTCTCCATCAGGACCCCTTCCTTATTTCCCAGAGCATTCTGGGATCGAACTCTATTAGCGCTGGGTTTTACCACCCTGTGTACATGTCATCACACCCAAAATTTTTTCCTTCTTAATATAGACCTGCTCCAGATTATACACACATCCCTCTCTGAATTCATTATTTTCCATGCCTTTCCATTTGGTGAATACAAATGCAAGTATTAATTTAGGGGCCCAACCACATCACCTGGCTCCATACATTCTGTAGATTACCCCCTTGGTCCCTGAGGAAACCCAATCTTTCTCTCGTTCCTATATAGAATATCTTGGGATTCCCCTTAACCTCACCTGCTAAGGGTATTTCACAGCCCCTTTTTTGTCATACTAGTTCATATCATTAATTCTCTCCTACTTTCTCTGTGTTCTTTTTGACCATGGTTGCCATTATTTGTCAATTTTTTCCTTTTATTCCATTATCAAAACTTTAATATCCTTTAAAATCCAAGGATCCCTAATCTCGCCATCTTTACCACATGTGCTGGAACTGAAGTCTTACTAACTTTGTTTTAAAGCACTCACACTTGACAGCCATTGTTTTATCTCCAAGCATGTGCTCCCAATTCACTTTTGTCACGTCCTCTCTTACGTTATTGAAATTCAAGATCTTAAGTTGAGGACAGCATTACCCCTTTCCATAACCACCTTGAAACTTGCAGAATTATGGACACTTTTCCCAAGGCATTCCCATTGACCTTCTTCTACCTGACCAGTTTCATTTCTTCATCTCTAGCAGAACTTTGTATACACTCAGTGACCACTTTATTAGACACCTGCTGCACATATTAAAATGGCCACTGAGTGTGCGTTCGTGATCATCTGCTGCTGTAGCCCATCCACTTCAACATGTACAGAGATGCTCTTCCGCTCACCACTGTTATAATGCGTGGTTACTTAAGTTATTGTTGCTTTCCTGTTGGCCTCAACTAGTCTAGTCATTCCCCTCTGACCTCTCTCAATATCAAGAAATTTTTACCCACAAACCTGCTACTCACTGGATCTTTTTGTTTCACACCATTCTCTGTAAATTCTACAGGCTGTTCGTGAAAATCCTAAGAGAGCAGCTGTTTCTGAGATACTCAAACTACCCTGTCAGGCAACAGCAATCATTGCATGATCAAAGTTACTTAGATCACATTTCTTCCCCATTCCTACATTTGGTCTGAACAGCAACTGAACCTCTTGACCACATCTGCATGCTTTTATGCCTTCAGTTGTTGCCACGTGATTGGCTGATTGCATTACCGAGTAGGTGTACAGGTGTACCAAATAGACACTGAGTGTATAGGTAATGAGTTTCAGCTATATTGTGATAGAACAGTATTCATTTCATTTGAATTTGTCTTCTTCCCTTAATCTTCACATTGTGAATTTTAGGTAATTTCCAATGAAATTACCCGACAAGTAAACTCAATATTGTTCCTCCCAGAATGTGGCTGAATTAGAAACCCCACCTCAAAAATACAGATTTAGTGTTAAACAATTTTGCATTTTGTTTTACTTCCTAAATATCAACGCAAAATAACAATATGACCTATGAAGCAGACTGTACATACGCTGTAAATATGAAATAAAAACAGAAAATGCCAAAATATTCATCTGCTTAGGTAGCAGATCTGGAGAAAGAAACAATAGGACCTTTGATATTATATATTAGCTGCTGTTATCTCACATTTGGGAAGCTGAAGTTGAACTGAATTTAATTGAATTGACTTTATTTCTTACATCCTTCACATACATGAGCTGTAAAAATCTTTATGTTACATCTCCGTCTAAATGTGCAATGTGCAATCGTAGTAATTTATAATAATTTATAATAAATAGAACAGTCAATATAACATAAAAATACACTCAAATCAGCATGAGTTAATCAGTCTGGAAAAAGTTGTCTCCTGGTGGTTCCGGCTTTTATGCTGTGGTACCATTTCCCAGATGACAGTAACTGGAATAGATTGTGGTTGGGGTGACTAGGGTCCCAAATAATCCTTCGGGCCCTTTCTTCACACCTGTCCTTGTAAATGTCCTGAATCATGGGAAGTTCATAACTACAGACGTGCCACTCTCTGCAGAGTCCTGCGATTGAGCTAAGTACAGTTCCCTTACCAGGCAGTGATGCAGCCTGTCAGAATGTTCTCAGTTGTGCCCCTGTAGAAAGTTCTTAGGATTTGGGGGCCCATACGAAACTTCCTCAACCGCCTGAGATGAACGAAGCACTGTTGTGCTTTTTTCACCACACAGCTGATGTGTACAGACCATGTGAGGTCGTCGGTGATGTGGATGCTGAGGAACTTAAAGCTGTTCACCCTCTCAACCCCAGTTGATGGAAGAGATCCAATAATGTAACAAACATGACACACACACAAAATATTGGAGGAATTTAGCAGGCTAGACAGCAACTGTGGCACACAAAATGCTGGAGTAACACATTAACAAACTGTGCCAGGGTATTGGCACCTGTATACAAATTGTGCACTGTTTTAATGATGGCCTCAGATTTGGTGAAAATTACAAGATTGGAGCTAGGTACCATCATGGAACCACCACTCTTTTCTGTTTTGATGGCTTGTTGCTCTTGAAGGCATCTTATTGTTTTTGGTCCCAATCACTGTTCATTTAATATATGTTATTATTGGACTAGAGATCAGCTTTATTTGTTACATGAACATCAAAACATCAAAATATACAGTGAAAAGTGTCGTTTGTGTCAAATCACCAATCAGCAGGGATTGTGCTGGGGACAGTCCGCAATTGTCACCACGCTTCTGGGACCAATGTACACCACTTACTAACCCTAACCTAAAGTCTTTGGAATGTGATGGGAAACCCTTGTGGTCACAGGGAAAACATTACAGGAGCAGTGAGAATTGAACCTAGGTAGGTGATTAATGGCATTGTAAAATAATGTGCTAACTGCTATCTACAATGCTGCCCTTGCAGATAGTCTGTCAAAGCTTCCATAACTTCTGTGCAATGACTATGCCATGTTCAAAGATCTATGCACAGGCATCTTCCACCTATCTAAAAATGGATTGGCAGCAAATTACCCTCAATTCTGAACCCTAATTCGTTGCAGACAGCAAAAGAGTTTTACTGTAGAAGATACAACTAATAAAGGGAAAGAAATATTTCAGAAAATTTCTTTCATCTTCTTAAAACTGTACTATACAATGCAGCATAATATTTTCTTTGTACTTGAGAATGGTATCTTGCAGCATCACCTACATTATAACAATGACTTACTCTTCAAAAATACATCATTGGCTGATGAGCATTGGCGAAATTCTGAGAGAAACATGAAAGGTGCACATCTTTTGTTCTCTGTTCTATTGTGTGGCAAACTGGCATTGCTAATGGAATTGCTGTCTCACAGCTCCAGTGGTCTGAGTTCAATCCCATACTCACTGGAGTTTGGAATACTGAGGGAGGGTCTCATTGAAAACTATAGAATATTGAAAGGCCTAGAGAGGTGAACATAGAGAGGATGCTTCCAACAGTGAGTGTACAAGGACATCCCTTTAGAACAGAGGTGAGGTGGAATTTCTTTAGCCAGAGGGTGGTGAATCTGAGAAATTCTTTGCCAGTGACTGCTGTGGAGGCCAAATCATTGGGTATATTTAAAGCAGAGGTTGATAGGTGCTTGATTAGTAAGGGTGACAGAGATTATGGGGAGAAAGCAGAAGAATGGGGTTGAGAGGGAAAATAAATCACCCATGATTGAATGGTAGTACAGACTTGATGGGCCGAATGTCCTAACTCTATTCCTATGTCTTGCAATCTTTTCTTACATCCGAAAATCCTGGGGGTTGGAGATTGATTAACAACTCTAAATTGCCCCTAGTGTGTAAGTTAGTGTGAGATGGGAGTTAATGGGAATGTTGGAAGAATGAAATAGCTTAAGGTTTGACCAGTGCAAATGGATGCTTGATGTTTAGCAGGAATTTGGTCAGGCAAACAGCCTATTTCTGTGTTCTCAATGACTCTAGGACAGCACATTTTGGTACATTTCTTCCAACTCCATCAAAGTTGAAAACTCATGTAGAACCAGTGCAATTGAGGTTGCGTTATTGAGTAGACTGAATGGCAATACCTGGCATAAAGCGCTTACCTGAGTCAATATCAAACCAGAAAATGCCGAAAATGTTTGATCAGGTCAAGCAGCATCTACGAAAAGAGAGCCAGAGTTAATGTTCCACTTTGAAGCCTCCTCATCTGAACTGGGAAGAAGGGAAAATGAGATAGAAACATAGAAAAACTACAGTACAATACAGGCCCTTCGGCCCACAAAGTTGTGCCAAACATGCCCCTACCTTAGAAATTACTAGGCATATATATAGCCCTCTATTTTACTAAGCTCCATGTACCTATCTAAAAGCCTCTTAAAAGACCCTAAAAAGATAGTTTTAATAACAGACAGAGCAAAGGGAATTTCTCTGAAAGAGTTATGTCAGATTAACTTACACAAATCATTCAATAGATGGGTTAATGGGAACAGTTAGAGAAAGTGTTAGAGAGAAAATGGACAAGAGGTATGAAATGACAACAGCTAGTCTCAGAGGTAATCCTTTTGCCCTATCCATCTCTCCCCTTCCTTCTCTGCAAATTAAAGCTAACTTTTTTCTCTCTTTCCCATTTCTGACAAAGGATCTTCACTTGAAATATCTATTATTCTTTTTCATCTACTGTGTTTTCAGACTTCTCGGTTATCTGTTCAGATCTCCAACATCTGCCACTTTACAATTTTGACTTATTTAAGTGAAAGATTTTGTGAGATATGCTGAGTAATCAGTAATGCGTGAGTAATATTTTGCACATCCTTATGTGCTCTCTGCTAACATGCTCTTTATATGCCATAACATGCTGAGTGAATCACCAATCATAAAGTTGAGTGGGACTGGCGTGATCCCAAAGAAATGCCAGGTAAAGTTATTTTCAAACATTTTTACCAAATCTTTGGAAGCTGCACCAAGCTCTGATGAAAATGCATGGGGAAATCTGGAAAATCCAGGTCACTGCACATTGTGTATTTCAAATTGCACTGCATCTCCTTTGAGCCAAATCTTATTTTGGAAGTTATAGAATTTAGTTTGAGAGCAGATGTAGAATCAAACCTGGCGTTCGGCCTTAGGTACTATATTCTGCTGGGATCTGAACAACTTTCTGTTTGAACATGAATGATGCATCACTTGTAACACAGCAGCAACAGCTCCAGTACAAGAAACAAAAATCAATGGGAACATGTCAGATCTGAAAAAGTTGAGCGATCCTTAGTAAAGATATTGTAGTCTTTTTCATTTCTTGCCAGATCTTTACAAATGAGCGGGAATTGCAAAGGACAAGAAATAATGTCAAGTTCTAATGAGTCATAAATACAAGATTTTTCCCCATTTTATGCCCATTACATTATTTACATCAGTTTACAATAAAAAATAAATGTGCTTGTGTGACATGTTAGTTTGGAATGAAATGGCATCTTTAACATTAAGGAATGATCAAGCCATCTTACATAAGCTTAATTAAAGAATGAACTGCAACAGAACCAAATCCTGGGCAAATAGATGTACTGTACAAATGTGGACTTAAGGAGGTTCTTAAGGATGAGGAGTGAGAGGATACATACATTTAGACAGGGTTATAGAATATGAAGCAGAGATATATGACAGAGAAACAACCAAAGGTAGAATGAAAAAGGAGTGGTTGCATTAGAGAAGTAGACCACGGGTAGAGATTATTTGGGCCACAAAAGGGAACAACAATAGAAATTTGAAATGTCAGGGAGGAATTTATTGCATTGGAGCACTGAAATATAAGAACACAGGAACCAATGGGAAAGATGTATTCTGGGACGGTTGTGAGCTGCAAAGCTTTGTGTGAGATGATATTTATAAAATAAAGAGGATCATCTATTGTAAATCTTCTCCAACCTTTTTAGTCTTTGCTGTATCTAGCAAGCACACAGGCCATGTCATGCAGTTGCCATTTATCTGGATACTTAACTCAAAATTTGAGAGAATTCTTTGAAAAACCATTTGAATTGAGTGCGGCAGAATTCCCAAATAAACAAGAGATGACTGACTGCATGCATGTACTGTAGCAATCAAAACACTGAATGAGAAGGTAGTAGCCATAGGTGTTATTATCAAGGAAATAAAAGTATTTACTGTAGTCTTTCAGTCAGTTTATTATATTATTATGAGTCCTACACTGCAGGAACTACTCAGCCCTCACAGAATGCAATCCATTTTCTGAAATGGTTACCTGGCTTTAGAGAATTATAGGCTACGACTGAGTCTGAAGGAACCAACATGGCTGATATAAATTACATCACGTTGTACCTTCCAAATGAATAACAGGGCAATCTACAGCTGTTACCTGGTGGATTTGGCCTATGGACTCAATGATATCAGAATTTTGGGAGAATACTCTTTGAAACCATAGAAAGGGTGCAGAGGAGATTTATAAGGATGTTGCCTGGATTGGGGAGCGTGCCTTATGAGAATAGGTTGCGTGAACGCGGTCTTTTCTCCTTGGAGCGACGGAGGACAGGTGACCTGATAGAAGTGTATAAGATGATGGGAGGCATTGATCATGTAGATCGTCAGAGGCTTTTTCCCAGGGCTGAAATGGTTGCCACAAGAGGACACAGGATTAAGGTGCTGTGGGGTAGGTACAGAAAAATGTCAGGGGTAAGTTTTTTACTCAGAGAGTGGTGAGTGCGTGGAATGGGCTGCCAGCAATGGTGGTGGAGGTGGATATGATAGGGTCTTTTAAGAGATTTTGGATAGGTACACGGAGCTTAGAAAAATAGAGGGCTATAGGTAAGCCTAGTAATTTCTTAAGGTAGGGACATGTTCGGCACAACTTTGTGGGTCGAAGGGCCTGTATTGTGCTGTAGGTTTTCTGTGTTTCTACTGTAGATGTGCCAAGAGTATATTCCCCTCAGGTATCCATATATTCAGCTGATGGAGCTGATGGATCTTATTTGATAAACAGGCAATAAAACTTTGATTTATGTGACACTTTTAATATGAAGAAATCCTAAGCTGCTTGAGAGAAGTGAAACCATAACTGGGAATGCAAGCCAGGACTGAAGAGAATAGGACAGTGCAAAAAGCTTTAATTAACAGTGGATTTAAAGAAAACCTAACCCAGTGAAGTTGAAAGGAAGATATAAATTGGATTGTTTCTATCTTACCAACCTAGTTAGCAATTCTGTGGGATTCATCAGTGCCTTATATTATCAAATTACAAACTGGTTTCAAACAAATGGATCAACATTTCTCTCAGGGTATTACCAGTTTAGTAAAAGATATGCAAGAGAATTTCAAATCAGGTTGTGGGTTCCATTTGGTAGGTGCAGAATATGTTATGAGCCAAAATATGTGCTGATTAATGTTAAAAAGAAGATCCTGGGTATTTTTATTCCGTACTGAATGTGATGCATGAAGTATTGCTATTTAACAACCTTGTTGTTTCAATGTTCAATCAGCAGTACGCTTTAAAATACACCAAGAATGATGCTTTCTAAAATTAAAAAAAACTCTGCAAATTAACTCCGCAATTTCACATTGTAGTTGCTGGAACCCTAGTAACACTTTTCAAAAATGTCTACATTGATGCAACTAATGGAATGAACGGAACCTGTATTATGCATAGAAAGAAACAGCTTTGAAACTTCAGTATTGCGATATTTCAGTGGAAACATACAGTGTATAGGTCTTTTCCATATAAATAAATCACTTGTGAATCAGAATCTTGAGATAATCATGGCAATGACTTCCTGCTTAGGTTGATATTGATGTCTTGGTATAGACAGTGTATTCTGTCCAGGATCAAATTTCCAATGAAACACATAAAACAGAACACTACAACATAGTACAGGCCTTTTATCCTACTCTACGATTAATTTACTCTTTCCCTCCTACATAGCCCTTCATCTTTTTATCATCCATGTACCATCTAAGCGTTTCTTAAATGTCACTGAGACACCGACGAACAGATCAGGAGGCAGCATTTGGAAAGGCACCAAAATAACAGAGTTGTTGTCATGGGTGACTTCAACTTCTCTAATGTTGATTGGCACCTCCTTTGTGTGAAAGGTTTCGATGGGGTGGAATTTGTTGGGTGTGCCCAGAAGGATTTCTGAAACAATATGTAGATCGGCCAGCTTGAGAAGAGGCCATACTGGATCTGGTACCAGGCAATGAACTAGGTCATGTGACACGCTTTTTAGTGGTGAGCACTTCCCAGCCAGTGACCATAGCTCCCTGACCTTTATCAATGAATACTGTACTTGGATTTCATGGGTTTTGAAATTAGTCCATCTTTGATTTTTGGAGTATACATACATTTTACTTTTAAACCAGTTTATTTGCTACCTTTCATGAGAAACAACACTGTACAATATTGTTCGGGATGATAGTCAGGTAGCTATTGGCTTCCTGAACTCTTCCATTGATAAATAGGAACTACTTGATATATGCTGAGCTGTTCTTTTAGAGCCCTATGTAGAGTTACCTGACTCCTTGAAATAAATTGCCCTCCTCAGCTGCTATTACTGGTTGTCTCTGAACTGCAAATTATTTTTGGCTTCCACAAAAAGCATTCAAAGAGCTTAAAACTCAGCAGTGATTAGCAGAGTCTGAATAGCAAACATCTGGCAAACAATCCACACATCTGTTGTGTAAATCTCATATCAGCTTGCAGTCTTGTGTGGACCTCCCCCCCCCACCCTCCACCAGAACATTGTGGTGTTGCAGATTGGACATAAACATGTACATTTTTAGGTATTGGCTACTAGATTGTTAGATATTAGAGGAATAAAAGAATTGAGGCTAGAGCAGGGAAATTGCACTAATATGAAAGATGAACCATGATCTCACCGAATAATGGGGCTGGTACAAGGTATTGAATGATACACTCTTCCTTATAGTACTTATATTCCTGCATCCTTATGAATATTCCCAATGGCCTAACCATTGTAGAATTTGACATGAAACACAAAGTCTTCATTGCAGGTAATGCGTGCAATTTTTTCTGAATAAAAGTAAGCAAGCAAGCACGTTTATTTGATTAGCACTTTTCAAACTCAAGGCAGTTCAAACAGCTCTACATAGAACCAGATATAAAAATCAAACATCAAATTACTGACAATATATAAGAGAAGAAACTCACACAAAATTGATATGATAAATAGAAATTACTGTGCAAGAGATTCTAATTAAAAACTACAGTGCAAAGGTAAGTTTTAAAGAGCATAGAATGGGGCAGACTTCAGATCCTCTGGAAGGTTATTAGGTTATTCCAGACATGTGAAGCATTGTAACTAAAAGCTGTTTCACCATGTTTAGTTTCAATCCTGGAGTCAAATTTTAAAAAACACACCGATTCTTAGTTAAATTGAAATAAGTTATACATTCTTTATAAGCAGTGTAGCCTGGCAAAAGGGAGGGTGATGGGTTGGAAAGATGGTGTTGCGTTGGTAACTGGAGAGAGGATTGAACAGGAAAGTTAATGTGTCAGAAGGCAGGGGAGGAATCAAGTTGGTGAAAGGGTTGGAGGGTGACTAGGACGGGAAAGGAAAGGAGAGAAGGCGGAAACATGAGGGGTCATGTGGTAAAAGACGTCAGGGTGGGGTGGGTGGTGTGGGTAGGCAAAGTCAACATTTGTGAGAGAAAGGGGTTAAGGAGTGAATGCAACTTGGGGTAGGTGAGTGAAATGGCAGGAGGTTGACATGGAGAGTAGGAGGATCTGGCCCACAGGCAAAACTTGTTATTTATCTGCTGGATCCAGTTGCTCTGCACACTTAAGCTGCTAGGTTTCAGATTCCTGGAGAACCCTTCTGCTGATTGATAAATTTAAATATGACTCTCTCAATTAGAATAGGGGAAGTTAACTTTTCTACTCATTTGCAGGATGTGAGTGTTGAAGATAAGGTCATTATTTAGTGCCTCTCCCTAATTTCCCTTCAAATTATGGCAGTGAGCCAACTCTTGAATTATTGCAGTCTTTATGGGTGAACAGTGCAGTTACACAGGGAGTTGCAGGATTTTGATGCAGCAGATATGAAAAAAATGGCAATCTATTTCCCAGAGAGAAAGATGTGTGACATAGAAAAGAATTTTCAGGAGTAGGATACCCATTCACATATTACTCTTGCTCTTCTAGGAGGCAATTATTGTGGAGGTTATCTTGCTGATTTAGTACAGTGTTTCTTATAGATTGTGTATACCATAGCCACAATACATAGCTAGTGGAGGAAGTTAATGTTTAATGTGGTAGATGTGTTGCTTTGTCCTGAGCTAAGGATAGAATTTAGAGCTAATTCTGGAGTACAATCACAAACTTAAATGTTATGATGAGATATCCTGCCTCTCAAAAGTGGAAAATTCTCAAGGCCACAACAAACTACTATTAAAATTATGATTAATGTTCATAAAATGATTTCAGGATTGGCTCCCCTTCTTTATTTTTAGCTCTTTATCCACTTGTTACCTTTAGTTTATTTCAATGAACATAGATGGCATGTTAGTATCATTTTATCAATCTACATTTTATTTTTGAGGTCATTTTCTTTCTTTTGAGATGTGACAGTTGGCAATGGTTCTAGATTCTAGATCTTAGTATATTGAGAATGGTTCTAGATTCCAATCCACCTAGTCCTCACTCTCACATGAACTTTGGGTTTTGTTCTCTGACTTTCTCCTGCATACTTTTCTTTTTCTCATCATTCCTTCAAATTTCTCTGTGTGCCTGATATGGAGGGGGGGAGTAAGGCGGGCTGGCATCAGGACTTTGCTTCCTCTCATTTGAAGGGAAACAAATGCACTTAATAATCTTGGGCATGTGTCTACATCCTTCTAAGAGGACCACAACCTTGTCTTGGCTTGGAGGCTTGCGTGCCTCAGTGACTTGGAGAGCTATGCTGGCCGGAGTCAGGGCATTGTTCTTTTCTCATTATAGGGTCACCAATGCCAAACAGGTGAAAGGGTAGAAACCAGACTAACAGTGGCCCAGCGGTCCTCCAAGGCTCAGGGATTCAGCTCAAGTTAACAACCTTAGCTGGTCAAACAAAACTGTTTCAGAAACAGCAATGAAGAATCCTTCTACTTCTGTGTGCAACGGTATTCCTAAGTCTCCACCCAGGGCAGATAGAGATGGAGGACCTTCATTGTTGTCCTAAACACCAGTGTTGTAATGGACAGTAAGTAAGTAATACGTCTACATCTGTTGCTCTATCTTGGTTTGCTGGGACAGGAGTCATATGTATGCTAATGAAGACATAGAGTAATACAGCTCTCAAACAGGCCCTTCGGCCCTACTCATCCATGCCAACAAAGCTAGTTGCATTTGCCCTAATGGATCCACCCCCATTTTATTATTAATGCAGAGTTACTTCTTTCCTGATTCTGTTTGTTTCCACTAGTTGTAGAATGGTACCCTACATGATCTTCAGTCCTTGGTGTCTGTCTTGATGATGAGGCCATCCAAACTCATCCTGCCTGGCTGCACATGGTCTAAATTACTCCATTCCCTACCCATTCATACGTTTACATTCTTACGACATTTCTCTGGCAGTGCATTCCACTCTATGTTTAAAAAATCTTGCCTCATAAATCTCTTTCAAACTTACCCACTATTAAGTTAATGCTTTGTCCTCTAGAATCTGATATCTGATAATAAACTCTCTATGTATCTATGCCTCTAATAATGTTATATATTTCTGTCAGGCTGCCCCTCAGCCTCTGATATTCCAGAGAGAGTCACAATCCAAGTTTGTCCAACCTCTTCTTCATTGGGAACAGCACTCTCTTCCGTGAACATCTACAGGCATATACCTTCAGGTCACACTGAATTATATCACTGATATGATAGCAAAAACCAGAAACCATCTACTTCATTCAAGAATGCAAACAAATGAATCAGCATATTCAAATTATTCAGGCAAAACTGTATGGAAGCAAACATGATACACATTAGCAAATGATAGTTCAGATAACTGATCGTTGAAAAAGTCGATATTATTGGCTTCTGTCATTGAAACTTAGTCCTGTACAAAAATTATTTTAAAATTGTTTTTCAGAATCCCTCTAGTCCTAGACTACAGTGTCAACATGATAAATAATATTTTTTCTGGTGTCTTTAAAGGTGCTTTCAACAGTTAGGCTGCTTGGTAAAATCTTTTAATGGAGACCATAAGACCATAAGATATAGGAGCAGAATTAAGCTATTTGGCCCATTGAGTCTAATCCGCCATTTCATTGTGGCTGACCAATTTTCCTTCTACCAACTCCCCAGTCATCATGGACTCACCTTCCCTACGGAGCAGGTGAGAAGGGCTCTGGGGAAACTCAGCCACGGCAAAGCCTCGGGACCAGATGGTGTGAACCCCAAGGTCCTGAAGGAGTGTGCTGAGCAGCTCTGTGGAGTTCTCCAGCATATTGTCAGTCTGAGTTTCAGCTTGGAAAGGGTCCTGACTGCGTGAAAAAATCATGTGTGGTCCCAGCACCCAAGAAGGACCAACCAAAAGTCTTGAATGACTATCATCCACTGACCCTGACCTCACACGTCATGAAGACCCTAGAGAGGCTGGTCCTGGTTCACATCAACCCTTGATCTCCTGCAGTTTGCCTACCAGGATCGCACAGGAATCAGGAATGATGTCACCTACCTGCTGAACAGAGCCTACTCCTACTTGGATAAGCAGTGACAACCATGTTTTTAATTTCTCAAGTGTCTGCAATACCATTGCTGGAGGAAAAGCTCCATTCAATGCAGGTTGGCACTTCCATTGTATCCTGGATAAGGGACTACCTGACTGGCAGTCCATAGTTTGAGTGGTTTCATAGCTGTGTGTCAGACGTGGCTCTGAGCAGGTCTGGGACCTCACAGGGGACTGTATTTGCTTCCTTCCTGTTTATCCTGTACACCTTGGACTTTAGATACAACACCGAGTCATGTCATCTGCAGAGATTTTCTAATGACTGAGCAATAGTTGGGTGTATAAAGGAAGGACAGAGGATGAATACAGGGCCCTGGTGGGAGACTTTGGCAGCTGAACATCAGTAAGATAAAGGATATGGAGATGGACTTTAAGAAGACCAAGCCTGCACTGTTCCCTATCACTACTGATGGTGAGGATGTGGATGTGATAAAGACCTACAACTATCTGGGGATGCACCTGGATGACATACTCGAGTGGAGCACCAATACAGAAGCTGTGTACAGGAATGGCCAGACACACCTCTACTTCCTGAGGAGTCTGAGGTCATTTGGAGTATGCAGGCCTTTCCATCACATGTTCTGCCAGTCTGATGTTGCCAGTACAATCTTCTGCGCAGTGGTGTGCAGGAGAAATGGCATCAACATGGGTGATGTCAACAAGCTCAATAAGCTGATTAGAAAGTCTGGCTCTGTTATGGGAGTCAAACTGGATGCACTAGAGGCTGTGGTCAAATAAAGGACTTTATGGAAAATCCTGACCATTCTGGACAATGTTTCTCATCGCCTGCATGCCACCTTGGCTGAACAGAGAAGCACTTTTAGCAATAGACTAAGACAACTGCACTGCTCCAAAGAGTGCTACTTGAGCTAATTCTACCATCGACTTTAGGCTCTATAATGAGTTAACCAAGGACCATGGAAGCGATGACCCCCCTCCTGTTAAACTGTTTGAGGGAGCTTATTTTTTATTCTTTCTACTTTTCTAATATTTATAGATCTGTGCACTTGTAATGCTATTGGAACACTGTAATTTTCTTTGGGATCAATGAAGTAACTACCTATCTATCTACAAAGTATCTATCTATCTATCTATCTATCTATCTATCTATCTATGTATCTCTCAGCTCCAATCCCGTGCCTTCTCCCCATATCCCTTCATGCCCTGACCAATCAAAAATCGATCAGCCTCTCCCTTAAATATATATAACGACTTAGCCTCCACAGCTGCCTGTGGCAAAGATTCACTACTCTCTGGCTAACGAAGTTCCTCCTCAACTCCTTGAGGCCAAGCAGAAGTTACTTATCTGAAGCAAGATTGTGTTGGTCAACCTTAATCTAGTGAATTGCGTCAGAATAGTTTCAAGTGTTTGATGAATCTGGTTGGAGTGTCTATGATAAAGCTTCCCCCGTAGCATGCTGACAACCAACCTGAGTGGTCTGCCAGCTGACAGTGAAAACTGGGCCAGATGAGGCAATAAAATATTCTACACAGCCACATGGTGAAAGAGCATGAAGAAACAGGCGGAATGGGTGTTAATGGAACCAGCTGAAAACTGATTTAAGTCCAACCTGTTTCCTGAGGAAAGTGATACTCCACCTATAGTCCAGGGAAGTTGTTCCATCATATAACCTGGCTTTGTTGATGCCAATTTTTAAAGCTTATACTGCAAGATAGATCAGGAACAAAGGACAAATTTTCCATGTCTTTAAGCAATTTTCCAAAACTTTAAATTTTAAATGTACGGATTTTGTATCATTTTGCATTTTTAAGTATTTCTTATTTTAACTTGTATTTTTTATGTATTGCACTATACTGCTGCCAGAAAAAACAATTTCATGACACATTTCAGTGCCACATCTGACTCAGAGTGCCCAGAGGGTTTGGGAAGGCCGAGGTGTCTCTGTCCATGATATAACTCAATGGGATTTTAAGGACATATGCCTGCACATGTTAATTGAAGAGAGTACGGTGAATATGAAACAAGTTGACAATTAAACAACAAATAGGAAGAAGAAGCTCCAAGAATACCCCCATCCTCCCTAATGGTGGGTCCAACATATGAGTACTGAAGAAAACACTGAAACTCTTGCAATCATGTTCAGGTAAACATTCCAAACAAATAGCCCATCTTGGCATCCTCCTGAGAGCTCCAATGTCACAGAAACTGTTCTTCAGCCAAGTCAATGCACTTCATGAGAACACTGTGTTGTTCTACCTGCACTCCAGAACATGCTGTGCCTTTTTTTCAAGCAGCTCCAGTACAATTAAAACTTGCAACTACCTCACAATGTGGAAAATTGCCCAGTGCATCCTGCTCATAAAAAGCAGGATAAATCCAATTTAGCTAATCTGCCTAGTCAGTCTACACTTAATCATTAGCAAAGTCATGGAAGCTGTTGTCAACGGTACTACCAAATGGTTCTTGCTTGCCAACGGCATATTCACCAATCCCCATTTTTTGTTTTGCCAGCGCCATTTGACTCCAGATATATCAAAGCATTGGTCTAACTGTAAACCCAGCAGCAGAATTGCTGAGGTGAAATGTGGTGAAATGTCTTGATAACAAAGCAGCATCTAACTAGTTAAATATAAAATGGATGCCAATAGGATCAAAGGGAAAACTGCCAATCACTTGAGTAATCTCCTACATTAACGAAGATGTCATTATCCCAACCTCAGAACATCATGACAGGAGTTTCTCAGGGCTGTATTCCTACCAAGTGTAGGAGATTGAGGAGACCTGGCTTTAGCATGCATGGGTCTCATTTAAATACCTAACATACTTAAAGCTCAATCCAAGCTGATTCACACTGTTGGTGAAGCTTCTGCTATACTTTTAGCCATATCCAAAAGAGTCTGAATTATTGATCATTGAGCTCAAAAATGTCTTATTAAGGCAGATTACTCAGGGTGCATGCATGAACATTTAAAGTAACTTTTAAGTTTGATTTGACAGCACACTGCAGTTTTTGTATAGTGAATGTATTGCAAACAGTTTGCTTCTTTGTTATTGATATTGCTGAACAATATGTTCCTTCATATTCCCATTTACACCTCGCTTTTTGCATGTCGCATGGATAGACTTGGAGAGGGAAATATGTGGAGTCACCACACAGATCACCCCCTTCAGTTAACAACAGAAATCACTCAAAGGGCTACAAGTCTTATTCCTTGAATGAAGACATGGGCTGTGATAATGAATGCTAACTCATAATCAGCCCTATCACACATGTACTATCTTACACTTACAGAGAGCTCTTAAAATATGAAAAATATTCCAAAGAATTTTGCAGTGGTGTTATCAGGCAGAAATTGAAAGTTCAGAGTAAATTTATTAGCAAAATACACATTCCGTTTGTTATCATATACTACCTTTAGATTCGTTTTCTGCAGGCATTAATAGGATAAAAGAAATTTGCAAAGCAATATGTAAGCAGGCAAAGACTGACAAACAACTGATCTGCAGAAGAAGACAAACTGTGCAAATAAAATTAATACTGAGAACATGAGTTTTAAAGAGCCCTTTAAGTGAGTCCATAGGTCATAAAACTGTGGAGATTGAAGTTGTCCATGCCAGTTCAGGAGCCTAATGATTGTAGGGTAATAACTGTTCCTGAATCCGACCACTTCGGCTGGTTTTAGGCAGCATCATCAAAGGGAGGTAGAGGGTTTAGAGAAGGAATTCCAGAGCTTAGCCCCTTGACACCTATTGACACATTGCCACTATCCCAGCCTGATCACTCAAGTGCAATTTCTACAATTGTTCTATCTACTGATATTTTTTTAGAATTCAGTATTTTCCCTCCAAAAATGTTCTTACGCAGCCTCCAACACACAAAAAGTGATAGTACTGATAGACAGTCCACTGTGGATTGCTGTCTTCAGAACATCTTCACTGAGAGATCAATTATGCTGAAGAAAATCTAATGAGATGATTCCAATATAATGGATTCAAAGCTGAAAGCATATTGCATTGTTGTAAAATCACAAGAATAACAGATCATTTCAAACTATTAAGCACACTTTCATGACTTCTGCACCTATCTTGCTTTTCCTTGATTAAAACAATACACGGCTATTATTATCGTTGAGGACTATTTCTCCATCTTACTTTCCACAGAAAATGGTGTTGAAACAATAATAGACGTTGTTCAATTAGCATACAAGAAGAGAGGAAAATAGAAAGCCTAGAAAACCTGCCCCTACTTTCAATTTGATTATGACTGATCTGTGCAAACCTCAGCTCTTCTTCCCCCATTCCCCATAACTCTCAGGCCCCTAATCTTTAAAAATTCATCTATCTCCACTTTAACTGTTTCCAAGACTTTGAATTGAAACACTGTTTTCAAATACTGTAACCAAATATACATGTCAGCTATTCAGTAAATGAATTAGGGATATTGTCTGGGGAGCAGGGCTTTTGTTATTTTTGGCTCAAGTCTACAAATGTTTTTTGATACTAATTTGCTATCTGGCTTAACACCAATTCTGGTCTCCACACAAGTCTCCTGTGACCCCCCCCCCTCCCCCGACCATCCATAGTCTACATGCAATCATGTTATTGTTAAATATTTATTCTTATCATTTTGCAATTAGATACTACTTCAAAATGTTTAAGTCCATCCCTGAACTATGAGCTTTTCCTGTCTACATCTGTTAGCTTTGGCACTTTCCCTACAACCACACCTGTTATTAAAAGCAGAATACTATATAGGTCTCAGCAGATGGCAATGAGATATTAGGTGCATTTTCATGAAAATGACAACTACCTATAAAATGCGTGCTGAGTCGTATTTTATTTGTCTTTCTCTAATAATGTGGAAGGTTCAGACTTTAATAAAATTAAATAAGATTAAATTTGATTGAGTCCTTTGACACAGTTTAAGTGTTGGCCAAATGTAGAAAGACAGATTATAGACCATCAACTTACAGCAGTGAAGTCCAACCATTTTCAATAAGTAATGCTAAGTCTAAGCCCGCATTATCATAATTCTCCTGCTATGTGTCTAATTATTATGGGAGTTGACTTTTAGCAGAATAACTTACAAATCAGAAAAATCTGAAAGGTAACTTTTTATTGTTTAGTTGCAGTTAATGTACTTCATGATCACACAATATCTGTCATCTACTTTATTGGATGGCTTTGTCCAGAAGGGAATTATTCTCTCTGTTATATATTTTTCAAGTAAATCACTTCAAATGTAGCAACAGGAAGCCTTCTGAACCAAATTCTTAAAAATTACATCAAGCTCACAAACAGGAGAAATACAGTATACAGCACCTCCATTAGATTATAACGCCCGTAACAAAGTCAATATTGTTTGACCTTAATGATCAAAAGGGCCTTTGATCTCAGATCAGTTTGGTTCATTGATTTAATTAATAGATGTTTCCTTTGATCAAAAAATCTGTTTATTACTATTGTGAAGACTTCGGAATGTGAATTGTGTTTGTAGCTCCACAAAGAAAAATGTACACTTCCTCTTCTTGTATGTGGTGAGATTTTTCTGATAGGTTTAATTGCACAAAGTATTGTGTGATTTCTTGTGTTGTA
Organism: Hypanus sabinus; assembly: GCF_030144855.1. Classification (NCBI taxonomy): domain Eukaryota; kingdom Metazoa; phylum Chordata; class Chondrichthyes; order Myliobatiformes; family Dasyatidae; genus Hypanus; species Hypanus sabinus. The sequence goes on along the minus strand of NC_082716.1, from coordinate 36,652,919 downwards.
GCTATCTCCTACACTAATCGGCAGTTGCATGGTGCATTGTCTGATCTGATCTGGGAAAAAGAACACGATAATTGTTGGTTTTGACATCTATAAAGTTAAAAGTATGAGGTTTGGAACAGCATGGGAGAGTTCTTCTGAAAGCTGGGAGGTCCCTACAGGTTGTTAAATTCTCGTCTCCAAGAAGTTAGAATGGGTATGAACTTTATACTTTCATAGCCTGGTCATCACCAGACGGACTGAGTTGTTTACTCTGAAAATCTCTTCAGATTCGGTTCTCTTAAACCTTCTATAATAGACTCTCTCTTACCTATTGAGACAGAAGAAAGCCATTGTCTATTGAATCTATGCTAGCTCCCAATAGCTGAAGCACCCAATGATCCCTCAGCAGCAAGGAACCCCGCCTCTCTCCTCACTCCTCCACGTCAACACATGAAAGAACAACACCATCCACCATTGCCTACAACCCTTCCTTGCCCTGCGCCTACCTTCCACACCTTCACATACCAACTGCTATCGTACCGATCTTCACCTTCCCCTGCCCCTGCTTCCCAACAACTCCACATTCACCATGGACTCACCTTCACTACTGAGCAGGTGAGAAGGGCTCTGGGGAAATTCAAACATGGCAAATTAATTAATTCAATTAATTCCGGGGATGGGTGGGTTGATGTATGATGAGAGGTTGAGTAGATTGGGACTCTACTCATTGGAGTTCCGAAGAATGAGAGGCGATCTTATTGAAACATATAAGATTGTGAAGGGGCTTGATCGGGTGGATGCAGGGAGAATGTTCCCAATGATGGGTGAAACTAGGACTAGGGGGCTTAATCTTAAAATAAGGGGATGCCATTCCAGGACTGAGATGAGGAGAAATTTCTTCACTCAGAGGGTAGTGGGGCTGTGGAATTTACTGCCCCAGAGAGCTGTGGAAGCTACTACACTCAATAAATTCAAAACAGAGATAGACATTTTCCTGGATAAAAATGGCATTAGGGGATACGGTGAGCAAGCAGGTAAGTGGACATGAGGCGAGGTTTAGATCAGCCATCTCCTGGGCCAGTTTTCGATAGCCTGGATGGGTCGGAGAGGAATTTTCCAGATTTTTTCTCCTCAATTGGCAATTTTTTTTACCCCAGGTGATCACATGGGTTTGGGCGGGATGAATAATAAAATAAAATGGGCGGCATGGTGCCCTGTTGGTTGGCACTGTTGCCTTGTGGGATTCAGTGATAACTAGAGTTAAGATTGGATCAGCCATGATCTTGTTGAATGGCAGAACAGGCTTTAGGGGCCGATTGGCCTACTCCCGCTCCTATCTCTTATGTTATGTAAAGCATTGGGACCGGATGGTTTGAACCCCAAGGTCCTGAAGGAGTGTGCTGAGCAGCCGTGTGGAGTTCTCCAGCCCATTTTCAATCTGAGTCTCAGCTTGGAAAGGGTCTTGACTGTGTGGAAAACATCTTGTGTGGTCCCAGTACCCAAGAAGGGCCAACCAAAAGTCTTGAATGACTACTGTCCAGTGGCCCTGACTTCACACATCATGAAGACCCTAGAGAGACTGGTCCTGGATCATGTCTGACCCCTGGTCAGATCAGCCCTCGATCCCCTGCGGTTTGCCCACCAGTAGCACATTGGAATTGATGATTCCATCAACTATCTACTATCTACTCTCATTTGGATAAGCAGAGCAGCACATGTTTTTTGATTTTTCAAGTGCTTTCAATATCATACATCCTTGTTTGCTAGGGAAGAGCTCCATCCAATGCACTTTCATTGCATCTTGAATTATGGACTACCTGACTGGCAGACAACAGAAATGCAGCTTCAGAGCTGTGTGTCAGACATTGTTATAAGCAGCTCTACAGCCCCACAGTGGACTGTATTGGTTCCCTTCCTGTTTAACCAGTATACCTCAGACTTTAGATGCAACATTGAGTCATGTCACCTGCAGAAATTCCCTGATGACTGAGCAACAGTTGAGTGTATAAAGGGAGGACTGGAGGATGAATACAGAGCCCTGGTGGAGGACTTTGTCAAATGGTGCAGGCTGAATCATCTGCAGCTCAACATCAGTAAGACAAAGGAATTGGTGAGGGGCTTTAGGAAGACTCGCTGCTACAATTGGACATCGATGTAGTGAGACCCTATAGGTAACTAGGGGTGCACCTGGATGACAGATCTGAGTGGAACACTAACACGGAGGCTGTGTACAAGAAGGCCCAGAGTCACCTCTGTTTCCTGAGGAGACTGAAGTCCTTTGAAGTTTGCAGGGTTCCCTGTCACATGTTCTACCAGTCTGTTGTCACCAGTACAATCTTCTGTGCAGTGGTGTGCTGAAGCAATGGCATCAACACTGGTGAGGCTAACAGGCTCAATAAACTGATTTGAAAGGCTGGATCTGTTATAGGAGTCAAACTTGATACTCTGGAGTCTATAGTAGAACAAAGGACTACAAAAAAATCCCAGAAATTCTGGACAACATTTCTCACCCTCTGCATGCCACCTTGGCTGACCAGAGAGGCACTTTTAGTAGTATACTAAGCTAACTGCGCTGCTCCAAAATTCACTATATGAGGTCATTCTTATCCTCAGCCTCTCTCCCTCTCACCCTCTTTCCCTTCCTCTCTTCCTCACTCTCCCTCATACTTCCTCCCTCTCCTTCACCTCCCTCTCCCTCCCTCCCTCTCCCTTTAGTTCTTATGCTAGCTATTAGGAAGCAATTTACAGTATCCAGTTAAGCTACCGCCACATGTTGAGAATCTGGGAGGAAGCTAAACCACTGACTGCAGCAGGTAGCTTCAGAAAACATCATTCACAGCTTTTGCATTTCATTCTCAAATACTTCTTTAATATTCTTCAGCTTGAACTCCCAAATAATTCCAATGGTCTACGAGTAATTTCCTATTGTACACCAAAGACAAAGAATCATATTCCTGCTTGTAGTTCTGTATTACTCTGCAAAACCTAGATTAATTTTAAATCCTTATCCTTGAGTTCTGTCCCTCCCAAAATTCACCATTTATTGTTCTGCAGCCTCCTCAAGCTTTTTAATCTTGCTTCCCTTCTCAATAATTCCAGACACATATTCTTCTTTCCCTCCTGCATTCAAAGTTCAAAGTAAATTTATTATCAAAGTACATTTATGTCACCGTATACTACCTGGAGTTTCATTTTCTTGCAGGCATTTTCAGGAAAATAAAGAAATATAATGGAACTTATGAAAAACTATACATAAACAAAGACTGACAAGTAACCAATGTGCAAAAGAAGACATATAGTGCAAATAATAAAAAGGTAAATAAATAATACTGAGAAAATGAGTTATAGAATCCTTCAGTGTGACTCTATGGATTGTTGAGTCTGTTCAGTGTCAAGCATTGAGTTGAGTCCAGCTCTGTGAATTGTCTGTCTTAACCCTTCCAGAATCTGCTCCTTTGTGATGCTCATAACTGACCCCTATTGAGATTATTTGGCAACAATCTAATCTCTGTGAAGAACCTTGATGCAGCAGTGTGGTGCTTTCCTGCATCAGAGACGTTATACAAAGATGTTGTTGTGGTTGTCCTGATTGGGCGTAAGTAGTACATCTGCTCCTACAGTGATATGTCATACATAGAATACACAGAGAATTGCTCATAGAAACATAGAAAAACTACAGCACAATACAGGCCCTTCAGCCCACAATGCTGTACCGATCATGTACTTACTTTGGAAAGGAACCAGCATTATGAAGGACCCCGTACACCCCTCATACAATCTCTTCTCCCTACTGCCATCTGGGAAAAGGCTACAAAGCATTCGGGCTCTCACGGCCAGACTATGTAACAGTTTCTTCCCCCAAGCTATCAGACTCCTCAATACCCAAAGCCTGGCCTGACACCTTGCCCTATTGTCCTGTTTATTATTTATTGTAATGCCTGCACTGTTTTTGTGCACTTTATGTAGTCCTGTGTAGGTCTGTAGTCTAGTGTAGCTTTTTCTGTGTTGTTTTTTCTACATAGTTCAGTCTAGTTTTTGAACTGTGTCATGTAAACCATGGTCCTGAAAAACGATGTCTCATTTTTACTATGTATTGTACCAGCAGTTATGGTCGAAATGACAATAAAAGTGACTTGACTTGACTTGAAATGCCCTAGGGTTACCCATAGCCCTCTATTTTTCTAAGTTCCATGTACCTATACTAGGTCTTCTTATATTTACATAAGTCTGCTGAATATTAATATATTTTCACTGACAAACGTCAGTTGGAGTATTCAAAACCAGGAGAAGCATTGAGATAATTACTGAAACAGATCATTGAATGACGTGGAAATGAGTAGATAGCTGCTGGGACTATGGAAATTGTCATATCAAGGAAAGCACCTGCTCTAGGGTGTGTAATACGGATGTAGATTTGATAGATGTTTAGATCTAAGCCTGATTTCCCTTCAGAGGCTAGGGAGGAACTTTGTAAGATCTTTCTTTAGGAAATGAAATGGTTTGGATAGAATCCATGATGGAGCAGAGAGCATATGGTCAGGCAATGGCTTTTCCTCATGCCATGCTTTTCTAACTTTTTAAAACTTCCTATTTCCTCCTCTTCCCGCCTGACACGCTAGCCTACAATGCTTGCAAAATTGTATCTGCTTCTTTACCCAGAAAATTCAAGAATACAGCAAGCTCAAGAAATGCTTATTTTCTCCAAAGCATTTTTAAATGTGTGGCACTTTAAATTTAGACCTTAAGTTATTTTAACGACTTGTATGATTTCTGCAGTCCTAATATTCAACTTTTAAGAGAATGATTGCACAAACTTCTGAATAATATTCTGTTGGCATGTATGCTATTTTATTTATTTATTTGTTCGTTCATTTATTTGTTTGTTTGTTGAGATACAGTGCAGTCAAACTGCATCACTTAGCATCCCCAATTTAACCCCAGCCTCATCATGGGACAATTTACAATGACCAGCTAACCTACCAACCTGTACATCTTTGGGCTGGGGGAAGGAAACCTGAGCACCTGGAGGTCACAGGAGGACATACAAACTTTGATTGTCTTGAGCCTCATCCATTGTGAAGAAGTCTGTCAAGCAACTTACCACCAAGTAAAGCATCCATAAATTTGACATAATGCTTGACTAAATACAAACTAATAGGCAGCTTCCTGGCATGGACTTTAAATTTTAAAATGAGAACATATTAACTGTAATTACCTCTTCAAAACTGAATAAAGTAACCCTGTGGATGAAGTTGGCAGCCTTGATGTTAGGTACTTGGTGCCAGAGGGGAAGCATACCAACCATGGGAAAGGTTCTTGCCAATGTGACCTGGGCTGTTTGAATTTTTTCTGGCTTATGCTCCCTTCCTTTCCACTGCTGGTAAAGGGGTTCAATCCAAAATATTGACTGTTTATTTCCCTCCATAGATGCTGCCTGAGCTGCTGAGTTTCTCCAGCATTTTGTGTGTGGTGCTCAAAATTCTCAACATCTGTAGAACCTCTAATATTTCTGACTTTGTTTACTTCTTTTATGACTTATATGTAAATTTGGTGTTTGTTGTTTCCACGTAGTGCACAAGGTAGCAATTTCTTGAAATTATTTCCAAGGTTCACAACAAGCACAACTGTTAGCTAAAACCCTGCAATGGTGGATGGTCAGAAATTGGTCAGGGTTCATAACTTGTAGTATATCCTTTCCTTCCGAGAAACTGATGAAGTTTCTTAATCACACAAATAATAGTGTGTGCACTAAAAAGTTCAGCATCATTCAACAAGTTAACAGACCACTTCTCCATTAGATGATCGGAGCATGCAGCAAACAGCATTTGACAGCAATATCATTGTCCTCTAAGATTCCAGGTCCACAGTTACTAGTTTGATTTTTAGACCATCACATTTTGGCTGATGTCTGCTAACTTATCTTGATTGGGTTCTTGATCTCTGGTATTGATCTTTATTTACACAGTATTGACACTACAGCAAATTGGAAGCTGCTTTCGTAAACCACTGAAGTTTGTTTATGAATGTCCCTTTCATTTTTACCTCGAGGAGCACTTTGGAACTCTTACTATTAGCCAAATCTTCCTAGTATGTGCTTTCAGCATGGAATGGTTGTCAGACTGTGAACTTTCTGAGTATTAACGCAAGGCGTCTATCCAGAAACAACTTCCAGGAATCGTCAGTTTCAAAAAGTATTTCTAATCTAAAATTAAATAAGAAAACACATTTCCAGTACTACTTAATCTCTTACATTCAGTTTTCAATGAATGATTTGCAACTTTTTGCAGGTTTCTAAGATGATTAGAATTTTCAGCTTGAGTAATTAACTATGTATCAAATATTCCAGCAGTACAATTAATGGCTGTATTTAACTATTTCTCTTTATTTTATGCACATCAAACAAAACATCTCTCAACTTTCCATTACATGCTATATACTCAGTGGCCACTGTATCAGGCACCTCTTGTACATAATAAAGTGGCCACTCAGTAAATGTTGTGGTTTTCTATTGCTGTAGTTCATCCATTTAAAATTTCAACATGTTTTGCATTCAGAGAAGTTCGACAGCACACTACTGTTTTGTACATGGTTATTTGAGTTACTGTCACTTTCCTGTCAAGTTTAACCAATTTGGCCATTCTCCTCCGACCTCTCTCATTAACAAGGTGTTTTTGCCCACAGAACTGCTGTTCACTGGATATATTTTTCTTTTTGCACTATTCTCTGTAAACTCTTGAGACCACTGTACATGAAAATCCCAGGGTGTCAGCAGTTTCTGAGATACTCAAACCACCCTGTCTGGCAGCAACAATCATTCCACAGTCAAAGTCATTTAGATCACATTTCTTCCCCATTCTGTTGCTTGGTCTGAACAACAACTGAACCTCTTGACCGTGCCTGCATGCTTTTATACACTGAGTTGCTGTCACATGTTTGGCTGATTAGATATTTGCATTAACAAGCAGTTGTAGAGGTGTACATACTAAAGTGGCAACTGAGTGTAAGTACAATATTGTTTAAACAAAACAGCTTAATTTTTTTTATTTAATTACAAATTGTGGTTGTACAAGATTAAACTTACTTTTCTGCAAAAGAGTGACAATCCATCAAACATTGGTTCATATTAGTAGGGATAGTCGCAGCATGAACTGAGCCAGCTCTGTTAGAGCTGGCATGGCAAGACTACTGAGTGACAAAAGCTTTTAGATGACACAATTGAACATAATCTCACTGGCCTACTGAAACTATGCTTTCCACACTTGACTGCTTCAGAGGAACCATGCTTCATTTGACAGAGCTGGTAGCAAGATTTATGCTGCTGATTGCATGCCAGCCAACCTTGTCATCGTCAGTCTTTACCATCCATTTTATGATGGGGAACTAAGGAGAAGGAGCAGGAGTAGGAGAAAGAAGAGGATGACAATGTGAGGTAGAAGGATGCAACCTAAGTAGCCGCATTCACCTGTATAATACAATTAAGTACAACTCAGTTCTAAAAAATTCCTCACCTGTCATTATTCAACCTGAAACAACAAAACATCTAACTTCACAAAATACGAACAAAATTTATAATTGAAATTATGCTAAATTTTACATAATATTAACTTATTCTTGTGCATTACCTTGTGTGACCTTTGCCTGTCTTTGTGTTGGTGGAAGGTAGTTAACCTTCATTAGAAGAGACGAGCTCAAACAACTCTAGTGTACCACCTCAGCCTGGGCAGTTATAGTCCTGTCCAGCTGCCTGTCAAGCCAGAGGAAGGACAGTACCCAAGCAACTTAGTGTGAGGATGCACATTTTTGCCTGAGAGAGAACAGCAGGTTCATATTCCATGGGTTGTTCACAAAACACAGCAATTTAGCAGTCCTAGCAAACTATCAGGGGTTACTTTGCATTCTGTATCCCACAGCCATGTTGTCTACTGGCTGAACTTGAAGACAGCTGTTTGAACTTCCATGCTGAAGTTTGTGCTGCAAGGCTCCAGTGTTCCCCACTGAAAATCAGTAGCCTTTGACCTACCATGCCGTACCTACTGTGACCACAGTAACTGATCCTTGGTTCAAAGAACATAGGACATAGAACATAGAGCATAGAAATCTACAGCACATTACAGGTCTTTCAGCACACTATGTTGTGCCGACCATGTAACCTACTCTAGAAACTGCCTAGAGTTACCCTACTGCCTAACCCTCTATTTTTCTAAGTTCCATGTACTCTTAAAAGATCCTTTTGTATCCACCTCAGCCACTGTCACTGGCAGTGCATTCCATGCAGATAGCACCCTCTGTATGAAAACCTTACTCCTGACATCCCCTCTGCACCTACCTCTAAGCACCTTAAAATGATGCCCCCTCATTAGCCATTTCAGCTCTGGAAAAAAGCCTCTGACTATCCACATGATCAATGCCTCTCATAAGGTACGCCCTCCAATCCAGGCACTATCCTTGTAAATCTCCTCTGCACTCTTTCTGTAGTATCCACGTTTCCTGTAATGAGGCGAACAGAACTGAGCACAGTACTCCAAGTGGGGTCTGACTAATATCCTATATAGTTGTAACATTACCTCACAGCTCTTGAGATCAGTCCCACGGTTAATGAATGCCAACAACATCGTACGCCTTCTTAATAACGCTGTCAACCTGCGCAGCAGCTTTAAGTGCCCTAGGGGCATGGACTCTCTGATCACACTGCCAACATTAATATTATATTCTGTCTTCAAGTTTGACCTACTGAAATTAACCACTTCACACTTATCTGGGTTGAACTCCATTTTCCACTTTTCAGCCCCGTTCTGCATCCTATTGATGTCCCACTATAAACTCTGACAACCCTCCAGACTATCCACAACACCCCCAACCTTTGTGTCATCAGCAAGCTTACTAAACCACCCTTCTTCTTCTTCAGCCAGGTCATTTATAAAAATCACAAAGAGGAGGGGTCACAGAACAGATCCCTGTGGAACACCACCATGCAGGATGCAAACCACCTACAACCACCCTTTGCCTTCTATGGGCAAGCCAATTCTGGGTTACCTCTACTCCCTTTCTTGAACAAGGGAACAGCATTTGCAACCCTCCAATCCTTCAGTACTTCTCCCATCCCTAATGATGATGCAAAGGTCATCGCAAGAGGCTCAGCAATTTCCTCCCTCACTTCCCACAGTAGCCTGGGTTATACCTCATCCAGTACTGGTGACTTATCTAACTTATTACCTTTCAAAAGCTCCAAGGTCTTCTCATGGCCCCTTCTAGCTCTCCAAATTTCTTTCTTAAGCTCCTTCCTTGCAACCTTGTAATTTTCTAAAACTCTAATAATACCTAGATTCTTAAACATTTCATAAGGTTTTCTTTTCTTCATAACTAGTTTTCCACATCCTTTGTACACCATGGTTCTTTTAGCCTACCATCTTTTCCCTGCCTCAATGGAACATACATATGAGGAACGCTATGCAAATGTTCCCTGAGCAGTTGCCACATTTCTGCCATGCATTTCCTTGAGAACATCTGCTCCCAATTTATGATCCCAAGTTCCTGTCTAATAGCATCATACTTCTCTCTAACACAATTAAATGTTTTCCCAAATGGTCAATTTCTATCCCTCTCCAGCACTATGGTAACGGAGATAGAGTTGTGGTCATTACCTCCAAAATGCTCTCCCACCAAGAGATCTAGTGAGGTTCATTTCCCAATACCAGATCAAGTACAGCCTCTTGTCCTCACCTCCCACCCCACCAGCCTCCGGATCCAGCACATTATCCTCCGCAGCTTCCACCACCTTCAACAGGACCCCACCACTAAGCACATCTTTCCCTCTCTACCCCCTCTCTGCTTTCCGCAGGGATCGTTCGCTCCGCGACTGCCTGGTCCACATGTCCCTCCCCACAGATCTCCCACCTGGCACTTATCCCTGCAAGCGTAAGTGCTATACTTGTCCCTACACCTCCTCTCTTACCACCATTCAGGGCCCCAAACAGTCCTTCCAGGTGAGGCAACACTTCACTTGTGAGTCTGTTGGAGTCATCTATTGCAGCCGGTGCTCCCGGTGCTGCCTCCTCTACATCGGCAAGACCCGACGCAGGTTGGAGGACTGCTTCATCGAGCACCTCCGCTCCATCCGCCTTAACAGACAGGATCTCCCGGTTGCCACCCACTTCAACTCTGCTACACGTTTCCATTCAAATATGTCCATACATGGCCTCCTCCACTGCCATGATGAGGCCAAACTCAGGTTGGAGGAACAACATCTCATCTACCGTCTGGGTAGCCTCCAGCCCCTTGGCATGAACGTTGAATTCTCCAACTTCCAGTAATTCCCTCCCCCTCTCTTCCCCCATCCCATTTTCACTCTGCCTCCTCCTCCAAGCTGCCTATCACCTGTCTCATGATTCCGCCTTCTTCTACTACCCATAGAACTTTCCCCTTTACATTCCTTCTTCACCTTTCCTATCTATACCCACCCTGCTTCCCCTCCCCCACCCCTTGAGCTTTCCTCTTATTGGTTTTTCACCTGGCATCTACCAGCATTCTCCTTCCCACCCTCCCCCCACCTTCTTCATAGGGCCCCTGCCCCCTCTTTCTTAAGTCACGATGAAGGGTCTCGGCCCGATACATTGACTGCTCATTTCCACGGATGCTGCCCGACCTGCTGAGTTCCTCCAGCGTGTTGTACCTGTTGCAGCCTCTCCTCTAGTTGGCTTATCTACATATTGCATCAGGAAACCTTCCTGAACACACCTAACAAACTCCACCCCATCTAAACCCTTTGCTCTAATGAGATGCCAGTCAGGAAAGTTAAACTCTCTGATCACAACAACCCTATTATTATTGTACTGTTCCAGAATTTGCATCCTTATCTGCTCCTCGATGTTCCTGTTACTATTGTGGGAGGGTCTATTATAAATACACAGTAGAGTGATTGCCCCCTTCCTGTTTCAGACTTACCCTTGCACTTACTCAGTAGATAATCCATGACTTCCTCCTTTTCTGCAGATGTGATATTATCCCTGATCAGTAGTACCACTCCCCCACCTCTTTTGCCTCCCTCCCTGTCCTTCTTGAAATATCTAAAGCCCAGCACACTCAACAGCTATTCCTGCCCCTGAGACATCTACGTCTCTGTAATGGCCACAGTGTCATAGTTCCATGTACTGATCCATGCTCTGAGTTAATCCACCTAGTTTATGATACTCCTTTCATCTCAAACCAAGTAGACACATCTCAAACCATCAGGCTGAGAGCATCTTTGCTCTATCATCTGCCTGTCCTTCCTCACAAACTCCCTACAAACTGTCTCTACTGGTGTGCCAACTGCCCTGTCCTCTGCCTCTTTATTTCAGTTCACACCCCCCTGCAAATCTAATTTAAACCCTCCCCAATAGCATTAGTAAAACTCCCCGCTGGGATATTGGTTCTCTTTGGGTTAAGTGTACAGGTCACACCTGCCCCAGAAGAGGTCCCAATGATCCTGAAATCTGAATCCCTAAAAGAAAAGAATTACACTTGTTGCATTGTACTCTGATGCAACACTCCAGGTGTTCCACACTCTGAGTGTTGGGCAGCCTTGCAGCATCTGGTCCATAGCTTTCTGCCAAAGTACAGGTGCAAATGTTACTGCAAAAATAAGCCTATTGTAGTGATAAAGCTCTTTGTGAGTGCTGATGGTGAGAAACGCTTTGGATTTCTCTTCCATCTCCATCTGTAGGTAGGCTAAGTCTACTTTCCTGAAGTATTTTCCTCTGTAAAGGTTTGCAAAGATATCCTCTATCCTGAGCTGAGCATATTGATCTACTTTGTGTATTGGGTTGATGGTGATTTTAAAATGACCAGCGATCCTGACAGACCCATTCCTCTTGGCCATTAGCAATGCCCATGGGCTCCACTCAACCTTGGAAAGAACTCATTTAACCTCCATGTGATCTTGCTCAATGGCTACTTTATTACATATGGTATAAGGAACCAGATGGACTTTGTAAAACTTGGATGTGGCATTTTCATTTAACACTAATTTACCATCGATATGTCTTCCAATGCCATCCTTGAACGCGGCTGAGGCATCATCCATTAACTTTCTTAATTCAGTTTCTTTTGACTCTATGACAGGGGATGTGGCATGCAAATGGTGGTTGGATCTCTAAGCTGTAGTTGCCCCAGCAAATCATGGCCTCACAATGCTGGCCCTCCAGTTTTTACCTCATACAAGCCCAATGTGACTAGTTGGTTGTTATATTTCACTGTTACAAATGTCATTCCAGCTGGAGTTACCTTTTTTTCCCAGTATAAGTTCTGAGTTGGATATCTGCAAGCTTCGGTTTAGTATCTTTGAAATGTCATTCAAATTAATTTTGTGGAATGACTGAAACAGGCAAGTCAGTGTCCAATTCCATTTTAATTAATTTGCTGCTCGCTTCTGGTATAAACCATATTGCTTGTGTATTGTTTGTTTTCACATTGTAAATCTTAAGGCTACACAGTCCTGTGTCACTCTCATCATTGTCAAATTTTTCATCAACAGCATGCAGATAGGTGCTCTTTTTGAAACTGACTTTTGACTTTTTCATCTTTCTCACTTTCCTGTGCAGTCCATTCATTTTTGTCTGCCCAAAATGCTCTTTATATGTGTCATACTTTGTTGCATGTTCTACACATTTCACTTTTAAACCTTTATTGGTCTGATGCATGTGAACTGCTGTCACAATGGTAACACAATTTGTGTGGGCTAGAGAGGTCTTTGTTTAGATTTTGCAATTTTGTTAAGGCGCACTTCATTTCTGAATGCAGCTCAATTGCATCACTATCTGCTGTTTACATTGAACTGTTCTTTTAAATGAGAGTTGTGCTTCAGTTAGGAGCTGTTCTTGAATGTTTTCTTGTAAGAGTCCACAAGCTAAATGATCTCTCGGTGCATCATTAAACCATCATTGAACTGCCAATGCTCAGACAACTTCTTTAATTTGGACACTTATGCTGAAATGAACTCCCCTTCCTTTTGATTCCACTTATGAAACCTAAAGCATTCTGCAATCAACAATAGTTTCGGTCCTAATGATTCCTGCATTACTTTCATGATATCAGTAAAGCTTATTCCGGCTGGTTTGGTTGGAACAGTCTAAGCAATCTGTATTCCACCAAGCCCCATTTACTAGCGAATAGCTCCCTGTCTCCTACTCCATATTGGCATTGCGTAGGATTGAACTTGCATGAAAAGAAGGCACAAGAGTGTGTCTTCCCATCCACTCCTCTCTGGGAGAGGATGGCCCTGGTGCCCACATCAGATGCATCTATCTCTAGCACAAAAGGCCTGGAGGGATATGGATAGTGGAGAATGGAAGTGATGGTGAAGCATCAACTGAGATCCTTGAAAGCAGGGTCCCCGGCAGCAAACCAGTTATATGAGAGATAGGTGACTATGAGGAAGGTGAGAGGAACAGCAAATTAGTCGAGTGGAGTAGTCAAATTAGACTAGTGGAGTGCCGGAGGGATCTGTCCTGGGATCCCTGCTATTTGTGGTTTTTATAAATGACCTGGATGTAGAGGTGGAAGGATGGGTGAATAAGTTTGCGGATGACACGAAGATTGGAGGAGTTGTGGATGGAGCTGTAGGTTGTTGAAGGTTACAAGAGGATATAGACAGGCTGCAGAGTTGGGCAGAAAAATGGCAGATGGAGTTCAATCCGGACAAGTGTGAGGTGATGCACTTTGGAAGGACAAACCAGAAGACTGAGTACAGGATTAATGGTCAATTACTTAAGAGTGTGGATGAACAAAAGGACCTTGGGTTTCAAATCCATACATCCCTCAAGGTTGCTGCACAGGTTGATAGGGTAGTTAAGAAGGCCTATGGGATGCTAGGCTTCATAAACAGGGGGATTGAGTTCAAGAGTAGAGAGGTCATGTTGCAACTCTACAAGTCTCTGGTGAGACCGCACTTAGAGTATTGTGTTCATTTCTGGTCACCTTATTATAGGAAGGATGTGGAAGCTATGGAGAGGGTGCAGAGGAGATTTATCAGGATGTTGCCTGGTTTAGAGAACAAGTCATATGAAGCAAGGTTAGCAGAGCTGGGACATTTGTCTTTGGAGTGTGGGTTTAGTACCTTTTTTAAAGGATTATATGGGTCGGCACAACATGGAGGGCTGAAGGGCTTGTACTGTGCTGTAGTGTTCTATGGTTCTATGGCAGTAGCTTCTGATGAAATGGCAGTAGAAGTTGGAGAAGCCCAGGAGGCATTGTTGCTACTTGAGGGAGCTCAGTTGGGCCATTTAACAACAGTATACACTTTCTCTGGGTTGTGCCAGGAAGAAAATGACTGGGGTGTGGAACTGACATTTTCTTAACTTACAGCACAGTTGATTTTTGAGGAGACGCTGAAGGTTTGAATGGATGTGAGACACGTCGTCTTGGGGTTCTTGGAGAAGATAAGGATGTCATCGAGGTAGACGAACACGTACTTTTCTTGTGTGTCTTCAAGGATATCGTTAGTAAAGGCTTAGAAAACAGGTGGGCTGTTGGAAAGTCAGAAAGGCATCACCATACATTTGCAGTGGCCAGTGAGTGTCATGAACGGTGTTTTCCACTCATAAGCCTGATGGATACAGGACAGGTTGTATGTACTCCATAGATCCAGTTTGGTGATGACCTGGGCCCTGCAGAATGTTTCAAGTGCACTATCTAAAAAGAGGAGATGATAACTATTCTTAATTGTAATTTAGTTGAGTCCATGGTAGTCAATACAGGAACGAAACCCCCCGTCTTCCTTTTTGATGAAGAAGGATCCTGCACCAGATGTTGAATTAGCCTTGCTTTAGTGCTTTGGCAATGTAGTCATTCATGACTTGGGTCTCAGGAGGGAAGAGGAAGAACAGATGATGGCCTTGGAAAGGGGTGGTGCCCTGGAGGAGGTCAATTGTATATCCGAGTGGTCTATGAAACTGTACGGCACTGGCTTCCCTTTTACTGAAGGCGATGACTAAATATTAATATTCCTGTGGGAGTTTGGTGAATTTTGGGTTTCCTCCATCTCCTCAGATTACGGGATTAAATCAACTGAGGTTTCAAGCAGGTGATCTGGCAGGCGGGTCATTTGATGAGTGCAGAGCCAGGAATAACTATGATGAAAGGAATGTTGGGTGAGTCAATCAGGAGGAACTGAATGGATTCACAGTACTCTCTGACATTTGTGCATAGGCCGTGCATGTGCTCTGACTGTCCCAGACCCCAAGTGACGTCTGTCAACCACCATGACGTTTAAGGTGTGGAAGGTAAGTGGAAGAGCGAGTCCAAACTGTACATGGAGTTTGCCGATCCAGAAAGCTGCCTGCTGCACAGGAATGCATCAGATCTTCTTATGTGCGTAGAGCCTCTTGGTCTGTGGAGGAGGAGGAAGACAGTTAGATGGGATATGATACTGGAATGAGGGACCAGGGAGAGCTTACCAGATAGGAGGGCCCTCGCCTCTACCTGGAGGTGCCGGTTTCCCAGATGCAGTGGCCATTTAATGTGTTGGTGATGGGCTTCTCTACAGTAGGCACACGTTGTTTTTCCATTGATGCTCATGTTCCTGTAGGGCTAAGGAAGCTCTCCCTAGCTGGCTGGATTCTGGAGGTTTTGGTGATGATCATGCAGGTTGTTCCATTAGATACTTATTGATACAGAAAATCAGAGTAATGATGGGCAACTCCTGGGTAAACAGCTCTTCTTTCAAGTGCTCTGAGAGGCCGTGATGGCAATGGGCCAACAGCACTTCTGCATTCCAGCCACACTCCACTGTGAGGGTCCTAAAGCCTATGGTGTAAGCTAGCACAGAGCATGAGCTTTGGCATAGGTGAAGTATCATATCCACTGCCTCCTTTCCGCTTCCCGGTGATCAAAAACCTGGCACATCTCAGCGGTGTAATCCTCATGTTTGTTGCAAATGATGGTTTTATTGTCCTGGTTAGCAGTGACCCAAGTCAAAATTCACCCAGTCAAGAGAGAAATGAGGAAGGTGATCTTGGCCCAGTCTATAGAATCCAGAGAAGGCTGGAGCTTGAAGTGGTCGGATGCACTGGGACAGAAAGTTGTGGCATTGGAGCTGAGATCCATTGAAGCACTCAGACATGGGAATCCTGCCTCAGAGGGAGGAGGTGGACTGGTGTGGAGTTTCTGCAGTGAGGTGCAGAGTTCGCTGAAAGTCGTGGACGGTTTCCTGCTTCATGTCCTCATGTAGGCAGGCAACTTCCTTGAGATCAGCATATTCTATTGGGGCAACCATTGGTTCATTCATCCTATCAGGAGATGTAGAGGATGTTTGACCCAAAAGCAGAGCAGTGGAGAGCAATTACATTAATAATAGCAAAATAACAAGCCACAAGGAGTCACAAACCAAGACGGAACAGAAACAAAATACAACAGGGAACAGGGTAAACTTTATGCAGGGAGAGTGAAAGCTGGAAGTGACTGGTAAGACCAGCTGGTTCAATGAGTGAAGAAAGACTGTGGATGAGAACTGAAGTTAAATAGCCTGCAGGCGATGAGTCTGGAATGAGCGGTGGGTGAATCCCTTTAACTGGGTGGAGACTGAGAGGTTCCTGTATGTGCAGGCTGGGAGATGTCAGCGGGAGCAGGCCTGACACCTTTTTCCTGAGAGCAAGGCACTGATGTCACTGTGTGCAACTTCTGCCTCACTTCTTGTCAGGCCCTCCCTCAGGATTGAGGATGATTTGCCTCCACTTCAGTTTTGCCGGGTGAAAGTTGCCTGTGCATGGATCTCTAGACATGGGGTCATCCTTGCAGACCAATTGCAGAAGTCCTGACAGAGCAGGATGATCAGCAAGGGCGGCGCAGTAATGTGGCAGTTAGCGCATCTCTTTACGCCGCCATCAATCTGGGTTCAATTCCTGTAAGGAGATTGCACTTTGACCCTGTGACCACATGGTTTGTTTTCAGGTGCTCCTGTCTTCTGCCCTATTCCAAAGACGTACGGTTAGGATTAATAAGTCGTGGACACACTACGTTGGCACGTGAGGTGTGGTGACACGTGCAGGCTGCTCCTTGGCACAATCCTCACTCATTTGGTTTGACAGAAAATGATGCATTTCACTGCATGTTTTGATGGTTCAACGGGCATGTGACAAATAAAGCTTATCTCATCCAGTGAAAGGGAATTCAAGCTTTTTACACAGATTTCATAAACCCGTGTGAGTGTGCTCCCTCCAAATAATGTACAGTCAATATATGAGCTGGTGCCTGTGAACATGAATTGGAATGACACTGCTTTCTTATTATTTTACCACCACATGTCCTGGTTGCAGTCATTAAGAATAAGATATGAAATAATCTTTAAGATACGTTTTTACTGAAGGACTGGGAAAAATAAGAGGAACATACTTACCTCCACTTGCCAGTCATAAATCAAAAGTGACTGTTGTTTAAATGGAAGTCATAGAGTCATGGAGTTACACAGCACAGAAACGAACCATTACATCCATGCACACCGAAGTGCCTTCATGAGCTAGTCCCATTGCCTACATTTGATCTACATTCATCTAACCGGGGTTCCCAACCTCTGTTAGGCCATGAACACATATTATTAACTAAGGGATCATTGGACCCCAGTTGGAACTGCTCTAAACCTTTCCCATCCATGAATCTGACTGAATGTCATTAAACATTGTAACTATACCCACCTCTACCATTTTCTTTGTACCCATCGTCCTCTATGGGAAAACTTGCCTTTCAGATCCACTTTAAATCCTTTGAATCATTTCTTCATCACTTTGTCTATGGCATGTAACCACATTCAGGGATACATGCACTTGCATCATGAGGCCTTACTGTTCTATACCACACTCCAGAGCCCAACCATTTACTGTGTAAGTCCTGCCCTAGTTTAACTTCCCAAAATGTATCACTTGACACCCGTTTGAGTTAAATTCCTTTTGCTATTCCTTTGTCCACTTTCCCAGTTGATCTAGATCTTGTTTTGACCTTAGACAACCTTAATCATTGTCCACCATGGCAGCAAATTTGGTGTGTCATCCTCAAACCACCTACATTTTCATCCAAATCAATAATATACAGTATATGACAAACTACATCAATCTCTGCAACAAACAACTCCAATCTGAAAAACAATACTCCGCTATCAGTCTGATACCTTCCACCAAACCAATTTTGCATCCCTTGTGGCCAAGGAAGGTTAAAAAAGTCTCTGCCAGAGTCCCAGCAATTCACTTACTTGTTTTCCAAAAAATTTCTAGAATACTCTTGGTCAGGTGCTTGGATTTTATCTACCTTTACATGTGTTAAGAGCACCAATATCTCCTCTTATAATATTGATATGTTTCAGGGCAAAGCTGTTCTCTTCTCTAGATTCCTTAACCTCGATGAGGTTCTCCATGGTAAATATAGATGAAAAATATTAGCTTAAGATCAGTCTCCCATGACTCCACACATGGACAACCCTATTGATTCTTAAAGGGATTTATTCTTTCCTTAGTTACTTCTTTGCTCTTCATAAATTTATAGATTCTCTTAGGATTCATCTTATCTGCCAAGGATAAGTTATGTCCCCTTTTTGTCCTTTTGGGACCTTTTTCTTGTGCAGGATATAATCCTTTACGTCTTGAAGAAAATCACTTGATCCCAGCTGCCTGTATCTGGCATATGTCTGACCAGAGCCTCTATATGCCCGATGAATCAGATTTTCCTAATCCTGTCAGCCTTGAACTTCACCCTAATAGAAAAATGTTATGGAGTAATATAGCAGGGATTCAAGCTCTTCAACCCAACAAGTCCATGCCAAATGAGTCAATGTTGACCCTGAACTCATTCTATCTCAGTTTTAAAAGTCACTTGCCAGAAATCTTTTTACCCGCTAACAGACTCTCTCAATCAGTCTTTGCATGTTTGTTCTAATGCCATCAAAGTTAACCTCAATCCTATTGGGACTTGTGGACCAGGCTTAACTCTTTACATAACTATGTGATTATGGTCTGTGACACTGATTTCCCATTGACACCTCAATCACTTGCTTAGCCTCCATTCCCAAGACAAAGTCAAGTGTTGCCCCATTTTTAGTAATGTCATTTATATATTTCTTGAGAAAACTTTCTGACACACTAAACAAAATCTGACCCAGATTTTAGCACTAATCATTTAGCACTGTGACAATCCCAGTCAATACTAGAAAAGTTAAGATCTACTATTACAACCATGTTTTTCACATAGCAATTTATGCTCTGCTATTACATTTTCTACTCTAATTCCCATTGAATATTGGGGATCTACAGCACAATTCCAACAATGTGATCACTCCCTTCTTATTCCTAAGTATTCCCCATGTAGCCTTTCTGGACTTTGCCCCAGGGATATCACATTTAAGTATTGCCATGATGTTTTCCCTGATTAAAAAAAAGCAACTCCCCACCTCTCATACATACACCTTGATCATATCTGTACTTCAGAATATTGTCTATCCTTCAATCAAGTTTCTGTAATGTCTATAATGTTACTATCTCATTCTCTGAGTTCATTTGCCTTACCGTCAGTCTTCTTGCATTAAAACAAGCACAGTTTAGCCTATCAGAGCTTGCTCTCTCACTGTTCTGCTCTTGCCTGTGCTATCTATTGGACTTACTTGCTTTAAACTTCTGTATTGGCCATAACATTCTTATCTGCTACACTATTTGTTTGGTCCTGTTCCCTTGCAAGACTACATTAAACCCTCCTCCATAGCTGTAGCAAATCTCTGCCAGGATATTGGTCCTCCCTCAGCTGAGATGCAACAGGCCCTCTTCTACAGGCCGCTTCTGCCCCAGAGCAAATCCCAGTGGTCCAAGAAGCAGAATCCGTTCCTCCTGCACCTCCTCGTTAGCCATGCATTCATCTGCCCTATCCTTCTATCCTCACCAGTGCATAACACTAAGAGTAACCCAGAGATCCTGATTCAGGTCCTGCTTTTTAACCTCCTTCCTAACTCCTTATATTCACACTACAAGACCACATCTCTTTTTCTACCTATGTCATTAGTGGCGTGTAAGTAGAAGACTTAGTTCTAAGTAGAACTAAGTGCTACTAAGAACTGGACTGAACTTCATTCTAACTAGCTTCTAAGTAGAAGCATGAGTTCACCATTGTCTCTGATGTTTTCCAAGGCCTTGACTATAATGGTAAGAAACGTCTTTTCAATGGAGATGAAGACATATCTCTGTACCCACCTCATGTGGTCAACCTATGCCACCCTGTCCTACAACAGAAAGAGGAAAGTGTTCCAATGAGAATTATAAAGGGGTTCTGGTAAAGTGGCTCCTCAGAATCAGAATCAGGTTTAATATCACCTGCATATGTCATGAAGTTTGTTATCTTTGCGGCAGCAATACAATGCAATACATAATAATAGAGAAAAGCTGTGAATTACAGTGAATATATATAAAATGGTTAAATTAAATAAGTAGTACAAAAATGAAAATAAAACAGTAGTGACGTATTGTTCATGGGTTCAATGTCCATTCAGAAATCGTATGGTAGTAGGAAAGAAACTTTTTCTGAGTCCTTGAGTGTGTGCCTTTAGGCTCCTGTACCTCCTCCCTGACGGTAGCAATGAGAATAGAGCATGGGGGTCCCTAATGATGGATGTCTCCATTTTGAAGAAACGCTCCTGGCAATGTCCTATTAGAATAACTGGTAGCTGTTAGGCATCATTGCAAGGTTTGCAGCAACACAAGATGTATCCAGGCAAGGGGAAGCATAAGAATGAATGGGATGAGTGTTGATGGATAGAGATCTTTTGGAGGGTCTGAAGATCATTGTCCCAGGTGATATGAAATGTTTGAAATTGAACTTAGTGATTTTGACCTCCTTTGTGAAACCACTGAGTATCTTTTGTGACTGCGCCAAATTTACAGGAGGTTCCTTCCTGGACTGAACTTCATTCTGAACTGTTCTTTGAAGTGTTTGAAGATCCAGAAGCTTAAATTCGACTACTTTTTGAAGAGAATACTGGATCACAATAGCATAGCAGTAATGCAATGCTTTACAGCACCAGCTGTAAGATCAGAATTAGGTTCCTGCCACTGCAAGTAAGGTGTTTGTATGTTCTCCCCATGACCACTGGGGTTTCATCCGAGTGGTACTGTTTCCTCCAACATCTCAAATGATAAATGGGTTATGGTTAGTGAGTTGTGAGGATGCAAAGTTGGCATCGGAAGCGGGGCCCTGCATAACCCTCACTGATTTGATTTGATGCGAATGATGCATTTCACTCTATGTTTCAATGTACATGTAACAAAAAAAATACCCATCTTAAAAATTAGCAAGTCTTTGTGAGTGGGACTGTTGGTTGTTTTGTGAGGGAGAGGGAAGTTGTGCCTTTTCCCCAACACCCTCCTCCATGATCTTTGAAAATATTGGGTGGCTGCTTCCCCAACATTGTGCCATTCTTTAAGCACTTCCTGAGTCAGCTTCACTATGAGAAACCTGCCAGCACATGCTCCAATTGCTATTCGTTTTCACTTAAAGATGTGAAAGTGAGTTTCTCTTAAAAATGACCTTTATCTAGAGCTACCCTGTCATATTGTTGGCTTTCTAATGATGAGTCCAGCCAATGATACCTTCTATTGTTTTCTGAACGATAAACTCTCAGTACAGAAACAGACAGAAAATCAGGAAAACAAAGCACAAAGCCAATAGCAGCAAGGAGTTTCTGTATTTTAAAGACACTTGTGCATGTGAACCTGTCTTGACCAAAGAAAAACTAATGTGTGTGTGTCTCCCTGTCTGTATACATGTGGAAACTAGGACAGAGGAGAAGGGAGGCATAAATATTAAGATTCTAAATATCTATTTATTATTTTTTTATCTATTGCACAGTTTGCCTTGTTTTGCACATTGATTGTTTGACCATCTTTGTTTGTGTGTAGTTTTCCATTGATTTTGTTGTATTTCTTCGTATCTACTGTGAATCCCTGCATAAAAAAGAATCCCAGCATAGTATATGGCGACACACACACACACACACACACACACACACACACACACACACACACACACACACACACACACACACCATTAATAAATTTACTTTGAACTTTCAGCTTTGAAAGAAAATGGATTTGTCGGAACATCCATCACAAAATAAACAGAAATAATGCAGAATGTACCGAAAGTTGATCTAAAAAGAATAAGTATCAAGTCAAAATGCTACCCACTGATTTCACATAATCAAGATGGATCTGTCATTTAATATTTGCACAATTATTTATTTTATGTTTTTTCAGCTACAAATCAAAGGTTCAGATCGAATGTTTTCAGGATTTGATGTTATTGTTCAGATGCACTGTAATATTTTCTGTAAATAATGTTGTAGTCATTTTCTTTATGTTTACAAAAAATGTTTTAAAGTCTTACCACATCATACAAAATCCTTAGATATTTTAGTATGATTTACCAACTGTTTGTCGTTATCAGGCTAGTTAAACTATAGAGCTGCTTTAATGTGTTTGGAAGGCTGGAGACTGATTGAGGTGATAGCCTGCCTTCTGCTTTGTGTACGTCTGCCTTGCAAACAAACATCTCACTAATTACTATTCCCATTGCCGTATAAATTCCTGTTCATTATACTTCAGTTACTTGGGAAAAACAAGAAAGAAGAAAACTATGTGCTATTTTCATGCTTTCATTGCAATTAAATAAAATGACTGAACATTGGATAGAAAATGATAACTATCACAAGAATTGAATTTAGTAAATACCTGGATTATAGCTAAAACAAACAACTTGAGAGCCATTATTGCCTCAAAGGAGCAATATTGGTTTTATATTGTTTATTTTCTCACAGCCCCTTCTTGAGGCAGTCTGTGAGGGGGTTGATCACATCATCATCCCGAGATGCTTGTCTCCCTAATAAATGGCACTGACATCACCTATACTTACAGTATATTCAAAAGTCAAGACTCCCTCACCATGTCTCCCAGGAACTTATTCTTTCCCCTTCCTACTTATCATGTGCTTGATATCACTGACGGTGTCATTACATCAGTTTCCATATGTATTTTAGGACTCTCGTCACTAGCCCCGCAGAACCTTCACCCATCATTCAACGCCTGATTGGTCAGTCACACCGCTTGCCCAGATTCCAATATTCAGTGAGAAGAAACGTTATCTACATCATTATCGTTGTCATCAGACCCTGGAAAAACTCATTGCCATTGGTTTTATCTCCCTAGCATCTATGCAAGGCTGAACAAGGCAACTGGCATCACTCCCAGTTGAAATTCCAACCACATATCCTGGGCATCAGGACAAACACTGTCAACCTTGTCCACTTCTGTGCCTTCCTCAGCCAATGAACTAGTAAAAGTCTCCTGCATACTTTCGGTACTTGGTGATTGGATTATTCTTAAACCTGGTTCTACAGGTCTCATTGGCATTTTTTAAATTAGATCATTAAGCTATTTCAGTATATGCAGACAGATATTGTTTTGTAGATGTTACAGTTTACATTTATGTTTTATAAAGCCTGTGCACGTACATTAGAAGAATAAAGTTGCTCTCAGAAATCAGACTGGGAAATCAACACACCACTTTGAAAACAGTATAATTTAGTTTATCTATATGTAGTCACAGATCTAGTGACTGAAGTTTCGCTAATGGACAACATTTACCGGGGTCACGAAGAAAATCTCACAAGGTCAAGTGAAATCTTCTGCTGAGAGCAGAAACCGTATTAGCATTTGGAATGAGGGTATCCAGATTTAATCCCCATTCCCAACTGCCCTATGAAAGAAGTCGTCTCCTTGAACCACTGCAGTCTGTGATACCTGTGGTCATGCCAAGAGAGGTGTGATAACCCAGCCATACAGTTAGAATAATCAATGACGGCTAGCTTAGAACAGCTTTGTGCACCGAAACTCAGGTACGAGAGCAAGAGTGCCGGAGAGAACGTCAGAAAACTGGTAAATGTTCCCTATCATTCTATCAAAGAAAAGTCAGACGGGACATCCTTCTGGCAGTGCCGCCTTAAATGTGTCCAGTATCTCCATATCCAAAATCATGTGTTTTATATTTTAATTTCTGATTCTTAGTTACAATTCTATGACATAACGAAATGTCATAGAATTTATGATAAAATGTTACTTATTGCTCCATATTGAACTGAATCGTGCAGATTATGTTCTCCCCGCTGCTCTTTCTCTGCGTTTTTTTTTGACCAGTGAAAGTTCAAAGCTGGAATTGGGCCAACTTCCCTCGTTCAGCTGCTGTCTCTGTCACACGCCGTAGCCCAAACTCCTTCAGGAAACTCGTAACATTCCCATTTCCTTCTGGTCCCGAAGAGAAACAATGCGACTTTCTGATTATGATTTGCGTGCTGGGTTAAAAATAACACGGGTATATAAAGAGAAGACGAGGCGAAGAACTCCGGCCACAACAGAGCTTCGAGCAGGGCACTCGCTGATCCCTCACACAAGTTCATTAAAGCCAATGTGCTTTCCTCTTCGTCACCACCTCCGGACACAAATACAAATAAAGACCTTTGCCAGGACAACATACTTCTGCAGATATATAAAGTATGTATTGACCTCGGCTATTTGCGAACGAGGTCGATATGGAAAATGTATATTTAAATGTTTCCATGAACTGGTAATATTCCCTTTTACAAGCTAAATCTTTACTTTCGAACGCATTTAAGGGATATAGTTAAAATAATCGAAAATAACTTCAAAAGAATGAAGAATACGCCGGTTCCTTGAAGTGAAACGTAGTGAGATAATATCGATTAAATGCCAGTTAAATTATATGGATCTGTCGTGTAATCCGCACTAAAACCGTTGCAGGACAAGTGTCCCTCTCCAACAATCACATTCTTACCCAAAAAAATTACAAATCCTATCGAAAAATGTGTCAACAGAAAGATCGCTTACTGCGGTTGTATTGACCAAATTCAGTCATTATTACAGTTGGCCATGCTGAATACCGTACATCTGAAAATTATGTTTTCCATTTCTAAAATGAGTATTTTGATAATTTGCATGTCCACGGTGCTATAAGATTCAGGAGAACACATATACTTTCCTATCGGTTGTCTCTGTGGTAATTCCACGCCTCTAGTCTTGAACTCTTGCCCTGATAAGGCTCTCTTAGTCCTCCTAGGGAACTGTCAAATCAGAAATAAGGATGAATTACCTCGCGGTTAAGAATCAATTCTTTGAATTTTCGATTTCTCCACAACAATAGAGCTAAACTCGCAGCCCTGGAGCAGATCAGGTTGAATAATATATTGTAAGGCATAGTACTCGTGGCCCCAAATAATCGAAGAAAAGTCTTAATAATAACTGAGAGTTGTTCGCTTGTTTACACAACAGGGCGATGCATCACAAATGACTTTTATTTCTAGAATTAATATAGCCGAAGGTGTTATGATAATCAATATCCAGCTTAGTCAATTGAGCAAACTCCACCTTCACCTCCAACTGTCATAAGAAGTTAACAAGTTTTTCATTCTTCCAGCAACCAGGTAAAGACAGGAATCACCCGTGAACACGCACATCTGCAAAATGTGTAGGTAGATGAGGGGTTATATTTTTGTTTATGCGCGCTCAGTCCGCCCAGTGAAATTTAGACTCAGGTCTCAAACAACCTTTTATGTCACAATTGAATGTTGTTACTCTATCAACTGTGACAAAATAATGGAATTCTTTCCTTTCGATGTTCCAAATTTTCATTTAAATTACGTATTGCTTTTGATGATGAGCGACACTGAAGTCCTCTTGAATTTTTTGAATGTAAGCAAAAATGATTCCTTCCAAATTATTGATACACCTAATTTCAGTTAGATGAGTCATATCATTTGTATTTAGTTGGCTCGAAACGAGTCTGTGTCGTGTTGAATCTACTAAAAGATGTTCTTGTATTGCCAACGAACACCGGACATTTTCAATCAGGGAGGGTCCGACATCGTTCAGAAAGAAATCAGAATTTATATCTGAAACGGGCACCTCATCAAAGAAACCACACTGGAGAGTGTTCAGGTGCGCTTTTAAGTTTTCAGTTCGCGGGTGGAAAAATGTTCTGATTTGCCTCCAATGTTTCAGGTGTTAAAAAATGGACAAAACTTCTCGGTTCTATCCGTCCCACTATACCGGCTTTAAATAGCACAAATTAAGTGACTCTTCATAAAAGTGAATTCCGCTCTGGGGGTATCATGAACAAGCAGCCTCTTTGCTACAACTTGCTGGAAATGTTAAGTCACTTTTAAAGCATCCACTTCTTCAGGTAATTAATTTGATCGAATCTTAAAAAGCAGCGAAGATAAACGAAATCTGAAACTGAGTTAGATTGTGTCGTGTGACAAAAGCACCACATAAAATGAGGTACGTGTGTTCTTCGCCCGTCAACTTGCAACATTGCTTTGAAAAAAAACTACAACCTGACTTTCACGCTATTCCCGACACTCTCGAACCATTTATTTCAAAATACGTTTGTCTCTGAAACGAAAGCATCGGTGGAGAAGGGAAGATGTTAACATTAAGATCGAGTGGGTCAAAGGATAGATGGGAGCTGATAACTTAAACTTAAAATGTGAGCTGCCTCTATAAGTAACATAGTTTCTTGTTGCAAGCACTGAACCACAAGAGTAACCTGGAGCAAGTTGTTACTCAAAAGGTATCATCTACGTCCAATGCATTTCATCTGTCACTTATTCAATCTTCCAATTCCAAGAAACAATTTTGGTTTTTGAAACCACTTTCAATGTCCAACTAACTGAACGATTGCCATTTTACCAAGATGCTCTGTTCTCAATTCAGGAACCCTTTCATTGGCTCTCTCTTGTCCTCTAAGTTTGTTTGTTTACTTTTGTTTACTGTCCATTTTTTTATTACTTTCATTCAATCTTAGAAGATGGATTTATCTACCCTGTTTACATTGCAAATGTTACAATTAAAGAACAGTTTTAAAGAGATAATGTTTCCTTTCGAGAGGGTTTGCTCGCGCCCGGTTCAGCCTAGCTATTCCCCCTCCCCTATGTCGACTACTCAATGAATTCTCCCACCAGAAATATCCAACGTGAGTGGCGTAATAGCAACTCTTGCCCGCACCTCGCAATTTAATGTCTCCTCCAGCCCTTGTTCCCTTCGACTTTCCCTTCCCTTCGATTTATTTGTAACCATAAGTTATTAGTTTGTTTGCTTGTCAGAAACGTTAAATATATACCTAATAACAAACCAAAAACAAAACAAAATAAGTTACATAATACAACGATCAAGAGTATGCTATGACTTTCTAAAACTGATCATGACCCATGATCCATTGTCAGGATAACTTCTCTGAAAAAAATGAACACCCATTAACAAAATACATCGGAAAGTGAATTTTACAAGCTCACTTTAAATCAGTTTATGCATTTGCAAAACAAGTTGTACCTTGCAGGGCCATATTGGAACCAGCCTCATAATAAAAAAGCACAGCTTTAAGAACGTTCAGTATGCTGAGGCAAACTTCACCGAAGAAAGTATCCCATCATACCATTGGTAAACATGGGACACGTACTTAACCACGTATTGTCATTACATTGATTTTCTGTGTACAGAATCGGGAGGCGGGTGCGAACCTAACTAAACACTGCCTTAAGTCAGGTACATAATATAACGCTTAACTTTAAATGAGAACAAGTGTATCGATGTTTCACAAAAGCGCTTGGGTTCGGTAGGTGAAAACTGAATGT
Organism: Hypanus sabinus; assembly: GCF_030144855.1. Classification (NCBI taxonomy): domain Eukaryota; kingdom Metazoa; phylum Chordata; class Chondrichthyes; order Myliobatiformes; family Dasyatidae; genus Hypanus; species Hypanus sabinus. Next base: position 36,625,243 of record NC_082716.1, on the reverse strand, counting down.
GGAGGTGTACTTTTCAATCTGCACACATTGTTTGATGGCATGTCGTGTAAAAGTTCCTGGGACGTCACCTGTTATGTCCCACAAAATCTGACTAACTGCGTTGCTGGTGTTCGCGAACGGTCCACTACCAGCAAATGCTCTGCTGAAGCAAGACAATAGCGCTTCGGGGTGGACTCACTCTCCGCTTCCCCTGAAGCCCCTTTTATACCAACACTAAATTTAGATCACGTCCGTAACACTGCCCGCTTCGCTTTTTGTGACGTTAGCGACACCATTGGTCAAAATCAGAACTCTCTTAACAGCACAGTTTAACCGCACTCAAGACAGCCTCAAGCGAAGAAAGAACCACTGCCTCTCCCCTTTCTCCTTCATGAAGCAAAGCCCCACCAATTACAGTTCGGAAAACCACTTGAAGATTATGTTTTCTCTTGAAAGGGGTGGGAAGCTGAAGCCCGCCGCACTTGATTGGATGACATCTAATTAGCTTATTTATATTGATTGACTTTTAGCCAATCAAAGTAAAGGAAGAGTGTTAACATTCCCTATTCCCGGAGTTGGTGAACACTCTGAACTTTTTTACTCTGACAGAAACTTCTCACACATTCCCAGTCCGAAGACGGTTTTACACATTGGAACTAGGAGCAAGAATCTGGCTTCATTCTTCAGAGAACCTTGTTGCGAAGACGCTCGGCAGTGAGGGGAGCAGCAATGGCTCTGACAGAAACCATGCTTCCTTCCATTGCGACTTTTGCCAGCCATGAAGCGTTGGTGCAAAAGCAAAACGAGATGATCAACGTAAGTTTTACTATCTGTTGTGTGAGTGTGTGTGTATATGAGAGAGAGAGAGAGAATGAGAAGAGAGATAAACATTTTTAACATTTCTTATGACATACGTGAAATTTAATTTAACCTGAATTTAATCGGAGTTGGTTTTAAATTGTGTACTATCAAGTAGTATTAAGTTGCTAGTTGCAAACACAAAATTGAATTCAGCGCTGATAAAGTTTTGCAATTGGTTATATCCAGTGAATTTCTACTAAGTCAAGACTTAAACAAACATAATTATATTGATAAACAGCTATTGCGAAGCTAACCAACGCCGTTCTGAGTGATTTTACAGTGCACTGTGTAAACCATAAATATTACACAATCAGCGCAATCTGTAGCTGTCTCCTTCCATTCTTGGTTGCGTGCAACGTTTCAATTAATCTTCAGCTCGTAATGGCAAGGTGTGATCAGCATTTCTCACTGTCAGCAGTTGTGAAGCATTAAAATACATATTTAAATCAGCCTCACAAGCTTTAAAAATAATTATCAGCGATCTGGGGAGGAAATAAAATAAAGTAAACATATGGTATGTCAAACCGTCCGCTGTTGCTAAATATCAGGAGTTGACAGCACACAATATAGTTTAGCTCCCAACTTTTAATGCGAAAGGAATGCTGTCGTTCAACTTATCATCAAAAGCGTGAATCAGGTGAACTCGGACAACCGTTTTTCTCCATTCCCGTGAACTGTGCAAATAAAAACGAGCCTTTGAAGAATTCTAAACTGGTTTGGCCGTTTGGGAGAGTTGGTTGCATCAATTGAATATACTTGCGAGATTCCTTCGAGAATAACTGGACTTATTCACATTATGGGGGGGGGTGATTCTGGGGATAAATGTGTGTGTGGTGGGAGGGAGGTAATACCGTTTTTGGCAGGTGGAGACGGTTTGTAACTTGGTTTGGCCTCACTATTTCTCATTGTTTTCGTTTGAACAGAGGTGGAAGATTGACGAACCTGTCTCCGTCTCCAAGTGTGGCTATCAGACAAGACCCACCAACAATGCCGCCTTCAACTCTCTTGAAAACCATCCCGTCAAAAAAGAGGAAGACGACTTGGGGAATTTCGTGGATTTGGATTTTATTTTATCCAACACGATGGGCTCTGAGCCCAGGAGCACGGGAGGGCAGCATTCAGCCTACCCCCTGCCGGAAACTCCCGAGAGTTGCGGCACTGTGTATGAGAACGATGGCCCCTACCCTCCCTCGAATAACTTCGGCAACACCAACTTTGCCGGCAGTCCAACCCAAAGCCTGGTGGCTGAACTGCTCACACCGGATTTGCCGAACGCCTTCCCGAGTGCTTGCGAGGTCAATCAGGACTTTGGCATCAAATCTGCTTTGGAAATAAGAGAATACACAGAACTGCGGTCTCCCAACGTGGGCAACACCGTGCCGAGATCCATGCCCATGGATATTCAGCACCTGAGCCACAAGATGAAGCGGGAGCCGCAGGCCAATCAGTCCTGTATGCATGCAGGAACATCGTCGGGACTATTGATCGATCAGAAGCCGAACCTAATTCCATTGCGCCATCATTCCCATCCGCCGCAGCAACCAGTGCACCGCCCGACCTTTGGCCACCACAGGCTCCCTCACGTTGGCCAACTGGTGCCCAAGGATTACCAAGCAATCCCAGACGTGCACCGCCCCCCCAACCTCTCTGTGCCTCATCAGTATCAGATCGGCGCCTCCTACCCGCCCCATTACGGCCAGCCTGCGGCGCCCCAGTTTCACGGACAGTTCAACGTCTACCGAGACCCTCGGAAGGTGCACGCAGGCATGCACGGGATGATGCTGACCCCGCCATCGTCCCCTCTGCTGGACTTCTTCCCTCCCGTCTCCGCCCCGGAGGACAGTAAGCCCAAGCGGGGCCGTCGATCCTGGGCCAGGAAACGCACCGCCACCCACAACTGCGAGTTCCCGGGCTGTGGCAAGACCTACACCAAGAGTTCGCACCTCAAGGCGCACATGAGGACTCACACAGGTGAGTAGTGCAGATCGAACAGCTCGGAGTCCCTCTCTGCGGGTTCCTTGAACCGCCCACATGATATTACCATGCCAACCTCCGGTATTGTAACTGCAGGGAAAGTAGATTTCAAAACTTGATAAATCTTTTAACAAGATTTCTCAGCCTTAGACTACGCTGTGAACAAACAAATGAACAGGAAAAATAAACAAAAAAAAAGACAATTTTGGGGCTTTCAAAGAATGACACATAGGAGTTTATGGGAAAATAAAATTATTAGTAAAGTTTGCAGAGAATTGTTTTTAGCAGGGTGGAAGATGTGGGAAATTGTTTCCTGAGAAGTTTCAGACCTAACTTTCTTCTTGTGTCTGCCTCTCCAGGTGAGAAGCCCTATCATTGCAATTGGGACGGATGTGGCTGGAAGTTCGCGCGATCCGACGAATTGACTCGCCACTATCGCAAACACACTGGTCATCGCCCCTTTCAGTGCCACCTCTGTGAGAGGGCATTCTCCAGATCTGACCACCTTGCCTTGCACATGAAGAGGCACATGTAAACAGCAAGGGCGCGTTTGGGCATACTATTTATACAGAGCTTATTATTTACAAAATTTTGATACTGGGTAATGGCCATTTTATGTATATAAAGGATCTTTTTAAAAAAAAAGAAGCACTAAATTATTACTCAGTATTTAAAATAAAATCTCTTGTCACCCGGATATGTCTTCCAGAAAGAAAACAGAAGTATTAGAACTTACAAATTCAGCTGGAGAGGGAATGGGTGGGGAGGCTTTTTATGCAAAAGAAATAGGGCCGGACCCAGTTGTACATTCAATGTGTATATAGCTTATATTGTTTGGATTGAAATTCAATGCATAAACAATTTAAGTAAAGCAAAAGTATATTGCTGTTTTAAGTTGTATTATTGCGGATTCTCTAGTACTGGAGCTTATTTACTTTGTGAACTGTTCACTTAATAGACAAGTTAAATTAAAGTCCATTTTGTGTTGAACCTTTTCTATTTGGATTGGGCAGGGCGTTGGTTTAAATTGGCACCATCTTTGACGAGGAAATGACCCAGGTACTGCCTCCAATGAAGTAGTTGAACTATTTTTTATATATATATTTTTGTTTGCTTTGTATATAAAGAAATACTTGAAAAAAAAACTGCAGTGAATACAACGACAAAAGCAGTGTAAACATTCTCATAGTACGGCTCGCCTTCTTGTTACAGTTCTCGATATGAAAGCAAAAGTATGCAGATAAAGTCGAAATATCGGAAGAACTGTTCAAAGTGCAATATATGTGTATGTGTGTTTTTGTGCGTCTGTGCGTGTGTTTCTCCTGTAATCGGGTCCTGTTGACTCCGAGTTATCAAACACTGGAAGCTAACTGCTGTTTCACGGATGGGAATACAAAGCGAGCAATTACAATATCATTATCAGGTATCTCCAATGGATTCGTTGTATTCGTTTTCTTTTGTTTATATTACAAATAAACTGTTTAAAACACATTTGTAAAGCGTTTCTTTTAAAAGCCTTATAAACATTCCTAACCTGCTGGGATCCCATTATCCTTTTATTCCTCCCTTGCAGTAGCTTTAGTGGCACTAAAGAACCCTATTAGAAACCCCATTGCAAAGGAAGCAAAGAAAGGCCCTCATCATTCTTTTGAATTGCTGTTATAAACTTGTGTTTGTGTGCGTTGGTATATAAGTGTTCATATATGCATATACTGTAGAAACGTTGTTTAATAAACCTACTACGCTGGCTTTCTGAACACCCAAAGTTTCCACTCAGTGTTTAAATACGGCTATTGGTCTGAACAGTTTTGCAGTTCCCGGCATAGAGACATGCCCACTTGGCCCAGAATGACTGGAGTTTGCTGTAGCAGCAGAGAATGCTGTAGCCGGATTTTGCTAAAAGGCCATTATCACCTGCTTCAGACTAATGCGAAGGTACTTCACCCGCCGAGTTTCATTTATTCTGGTAAGTAAATGCAAAAGGCAAGTCAAGCTCCATGCATATTTAATCTTCTGTTTTTCACATCTTCCTTATGTACTGATAAGAAAGCATACAAGAAATCGTGTCTTTTTTTTAAAAAAGAATTTGTAACTCATAGCTGAAATGCGAGGAACGCAGTAGTTCTGTTCATGATATTGATTCAGCCGAGGGTCTTGGCCCGCGATGTGACACGGACTCGGCTGTTAGCTTCCACAGGTTTACGGTTCAATATTAATCCGCGGTAAATTCCCAATGTAGTCAAGGAGGGCTGAAGAACCACTGCGAATATCTGCGTGCCGTGCCGAAGAGAGCGGGGTACTTACAGGAGTCCGATCCCATTTCGGCTGCCGAGCCTCGAAGTTTTAGATCTGGAGGTGACGACAAAGTTACACCTAACCAAGGTGGGGTGATCAATAAGGTCTTTCCATATTTGAAGACCAACAATTTCACAAACCTTCAGTTCCTTAATTGTCAACAGGCACCTGTTGAGCAAATAGGACGTAAAGAGTCCTGTTCCTTAACTAAACAAGTTTGTTTTACTGTCAGTTGAGCTTTAAGTTCTAACCCACCCACCTCCCACAGGCTCTACTCAACCTGCAGAGTTGCTCCTGCAGACGAATTGTCGCTCTTCAATTCTAGCGTTTGCAGTTTCTTTTGTCTCAAATTTCAAATCATCTCCGTTCAAAAGAAAAGGTGATGATCAGAATAATTTTTTTAAAAAATGCACCAGTCTGCGACTTGGTGAGGAGCATTTCCAACCCGCAAGGTTCAATTTAACAGTTTAAGCACAAATATCTGGTGCCCTGTTATTCTCTCAGTCCTGTCACGCAGTAACGGAAAATCACGTTTCAATTCGCCAAGGGTGCTTTGTGCAGACTAATTTCACTGTTACTGTGAAAAGCTAAAGCCTTTTCTTGTAACTTTTATGTTTCTGGTCAACCATTATCAAGCGGCATTGAAACAATTTTTATTTGTTTTGGAACAAGCTTGACTTCCGATGCCTTCCTTATTCTCAAGGCTCACTTCCTGAATAATGGTGACTTAAGGGAGTGGCCAACATCTTATTCGGAAATCAGTGCTTTGATGTTAACAAGGCTTTGGAATTAAATCGGCGATAGAAGAAAATAATTAACGTTATCCGAGTGTTATCGAAAAATAACCTACGTTAATTAAAAAAAATAATCATTCCATTCGTCTAAATAACAAATGTACGAATCAACTTTCGTCAAGGCCCACAGAGAATGTTACATCCATACAGAGTCAAGGAATTAATGTTAATACATTCCAGTCGTAAGAGATGCGAAAACATTAACTTGCGTTTAAAACTATTGATTTACGTAAATAATTCTTCACCTTAAGGAACCATATTGCATTAGTTCAACTTTTTTTCCCATCAGAATCCATATTTTTGCAAAGGAATAATTGATACATTAAAACGCTGGATGTTGGAGCCACGGTAGGAAAAGTGTCAGGCACACTCAGATCAGATGTAGTTCATAGGATCACCTATAGTTGGCCACCCTTGGATTTAATCCATAATGTCATAAGTCATGTGGAATATATTTAGTACAAAATAAAATACATATATATTAAGCTCAGCAGTAATACAATACAGAAACAGAACTGCATAATTTAATATTTTAGTATTACATCATGGATCTCAATTCCATATTTGTGTATTTCACAATTTAACAACATGATTAGTAATTTCACAATGATTTTCCTGCATCATAAATATTTTCATAGAGTTTTATTAAAGGCCTTATAAAGGTTGTTTGTTTTATTTTCAGCTGGTTTTCTGCATCTTAGTTACCAATCTGACTTGACAGTTTTTCCTTTCACTTTTCCCCTGGATGGTCATGCTTCCATGGGCACATGTCCCTCTAAGTATGTCACCCAGTGTAGGTACTCCTGGGTATGAGTTTTGTCAATTTATTCATCTCCCTCAGCATATTGCTATCAACCTGGAATACCCTCCCCCAAAATCTCTTGAAGTTTTCAGAGTTGGCATAGATGGACGTTTATTGGTGAAGAATATTGAAGGAAAATGAATTGAAAGGTATAACTAATATTCAGTTCCAGATTAGTCATGATCAAGTTGAAAGACAGAGCATGCTTGAGAGGCTTAACAAATTGCTTCCTTTGTTCTCCCAGGCGCTTGAGCAAAACGAGGTTCATTGCAAGGCTCAATCTGAACATGTGTTTTTCTAAACTAAAGGTGGCAGTTGTTCACCCCCACAAATCATCTGATGAACTGATAGTACAAATGAATTCTTTTTAGATTGAAGGGTTAAGTTAAACCACCTCTCTAATTACTTCTGTCATTAGGCAATATTTTGTAATTTTCAAGGTAAATTTAATGTACTTAGTAGAAAATAAGCTTCATAAAAGTTATATCTTTTGGTTGTTCATTTTAAAGGATCACAAAATATCTGGAGTTATCCTCACAATGTTCACAAAAGTAAAATCTTGCAGATGAAATCCGATTCCTAAATGGATATTGAACCCATGAACACTACCTCAATTTCTAAAAATATATTATTTCTGTTTTTACATCATTTTAACCTATTCAATATACATGTACTGTGGTTGATTTACTTATTTATTATTATTATTTTCTTCTTCTATATTATGTATTGCTTTGAGCTGCTGCTGCTAAGTTAACAAATTTCACGACTCGTGCTGGTGATAATAAACCTGAGTCTGAAATATACAATTATACAGATTCTGCAATTATACAGCAGGACAAGCAGCAACATTTGATGAAAATCAAAAAGAACTGCAGAAGCTAGAAATCTAAAATAGAATTGCTGGGGGAAAAAAACAGTTAAAGCACCATTTGTGTGAAGATAAGCAAAAATAACATTTGAGGGCTGAGATCCATTTCTGATGAAGCAACTCTTTCCACAAATGCTGCCTGGCCTACTGGATATTTACAGCCATTTCTTTCTTTATGTCATTTGATTAAGGATTAATCACCTGATATGCTGTTTGGCCTGCTAAGAATTTCCAACATTTTCTAATTCTATTTTAGTAAGTTGGCGAATTGAGTTATGTTTTCAGAGAAGGGAATCATTCTTTCTCATCAGAGAAAGAAAAGGTTAAAGTGCAAAGTAAGTTCTGTAATTCTCACCCACATTCTAGTTACACAGTTCAGCAGTATTTTCAGAAACCTAGGAATAGATTAAATATACAAACATTTTAAATAGAGGTAACACGGCCGTGGTCAAGTTTTACCTATCTGGCTGTTTAAGAAGGGCATTACAACCCCTGTTGCTAGATGGCAGCAGCAAGCCCATTATGTTACCCAAAGTGCAATAGCACCGTCTTGTGGATTTCCCATGAATTACAGATGTTTGGAAATCCATTTATTAGAAACTGAACATTTAAGAACATTAAGAGCAATCATAGCAGATAGAAGTGGGTGAAAATCATAGATTTCTATGTTTGATCATAAAGTATAATAATTTTGTAACATGTGTTTCAGAAATTAGTGCTTTTATTTATCATATTTTCTGTGGATATACCATCTTAAGACCAAAGATTATCTAATGCCAATTTAACAATCTATACCAATTATCAATTGTGTAGATCAATTATCACAGCAAAACATATGCCTAGAAGATTTATTCTTCTCCTTCAGCAGAACTAAGCAGAACTTGCTCACTTCCAGTTCTGTTCATTTTGAGGTGATTAATAAGTTCAATGTGGGACCTGTAGTAAGGCAGAAGGTGCTTGATATAATTGGCAGAAAGAGCATATTAGCTTGGGTAAGTACCTCTGCCAATTACTTTGTGTGACTATCTGTCCTTAGTAAATGGATAGACGTATTAGTACCATACGCAAAACTCTTTTTACAGGGTTTCCCATGAGTCAAAGTGGATGTTATACCAGAGTCATGGAGTAATAGACTATGTGCAGAGTCTTAGAAAACTACAGCACAGAAACCGGCCCTTTGGCCCATCTAGTCCATGCCAAACCATCTAAACTACCTAGTCCCATTGACTTGGACCATAACCCTCCATACCATGTATCTATGCATCTATCCAAACTTCTCTTGAACATTGAAATCGAAATTGCATCCACCCCATGCGCTGGCAGCTCATTCCACACTCTCACCTCCCTTCGAATGAAGAAGTTCCCCTTAAGCATTTCATCTTTCACCCTTAACGCATGACCTCGAGTTGTAGTCTCACCCAACCTCAGTGGAAAAGCCTGCTTGCATTTACCCCATCTAAACCCCATATAATTTTGTATACCTCTATCAAATCTCCCCTCAATCTTTTACGTTCTAGGGAATAAAGTTCTAACTTATTCAACCTTTCCTTTTAACTCAGGCCCTCCAGCTCCAGCAATATCCTTGGAAATTGTCTTTGTACTCTTTCAATCTTATTTAAATCTTTCCTGTAGATGGGTGACCAAGGTGACTTTGTAAATCTGCTTTAATATTTTCCTCTGATAACATGGCATTCTCTTGTCCTTGGTAGAGATTGAAGTTAAGCATCTGTCTCAGGATGTTGTGTCATGTTTTGCAACCACCCCCCAACCCCTTTGTTCTATTAGGGGCTAAATACTTGAGATGTTGAATTCAATTACATCACTAATATTTACCAATGGAGTTAAAGGACTTTGTGGAAACACTATTGGTGGTGCCTTTCCTGCTCTTTAGAAGTGCCTGCTGCAGGTAGTCCTGCAATGTATTGGCAACCACGCACCAGGGACGACCAGAAGGCAGTGGTCACAACAGCTGTTGTTATGTAGACCACCTACTTAAATTTCATACTATGTATCAGAATATTCAATGTTGCAATTATGAATATTTCCAGTTTGCTCCTATAGGTTGACTATGTAACCTGTATTTAAATAATTCCCAGTATCCAACTCTTTATATGAGATTGATGACTAAGTTGTAACTATGTAATTTATAGGTACTATTCATCTTAATTTTTATAGATACAGGATATTTATTATATCTTTTATTAGTTTTAATTATCTAATACAGGTTTCCCCCGCTATCTGAAGGTAGAGCGTTCCTATGAAATGGTTCATAAGGTGGAATGTCGTAAAATGAATAAGCAATTACTATTTATTTATATGGGAAACATTTGTGAGCGTTCCCAAACCCAAAAAATAACCTACAAAATCATGCCAAATAACACATAAAACCTAAAATAACAGTAACATATAGTAAAAGCAGGAATGATATGATAAATACACAGCTTATATAAAGTAGAAATACTTTTCTGCAATCATTGCAGCACTGTCTAGTGTAGCGTATAATCTCCCTATGTGGCCGAAGCAGTCTCTCCAGTAACCTTTAAGCTATGAAGCTGCAAATCGTACCAAATAACACATAAAAATACACAGCCTATATAAGTAGAAATAATGTATGTACGGTGTAGTTTCACTTACCAGAATTGGGAAGACAACGATCACACTGATGGATGGTGTGTTAGGCTGAGTCTTTGGAGGTTGGGGCGCTCGGCAATTTTTTCCAATGAATTGCAGTTTCGTCACAGTTAAACACTTGCTTATACAAGTAACCACCTTCTGTAATTATTTTCTTTAGTTCTGCTAGGAACTTTTCCGCAGCTTCAGTATCAGCCGAAGCACTCTCCCCAGTAAACTTTAAACTATGTAGCTGCCCTCGACTCAGAAACTGATCAAATCACCAATGACTATCTTTAAAATCCACTTTCGCAATACTTTCATCATCATTGCTCAGTGCTTTCTCTTTAAGCTTATTAAAATGACTGACTGATTTCTCCTCAAGTATAAGATAACTTAATGGAACACTACGCTTTGTGCACCTGCCAATCCACTCAAGCAATAGACTTTCCATTTCATCCATTATTGGATGCCGACTAAGAGAGACCATTTTGCTATGAGCAGAACCAACAGTAACATCGGCAGCTTTCAAGATTCTTTCTCTCTGGGTATAAGTAGTGCAAATGGTTCAACACACAGACAATGTCCTTACTTAGTTCACCACAATCAAAACACTTAATGATGTTCATAAGGCTTTTCCGATACCTCAGAACTCATCTTGCTAACGGATGCACAAAATAAATCAAGATAAATCATTGCTTCAGGTATGATAGAATCAGAGGGGCAAGAAGGGGAGGTGTTGCATTGCTTGTTAGAGAAAATATTACAGCACTGCTTTGGCAGGATAGATTAGAGGGCTTATCTAGGAAGGCTATTTGGGTGGAACTGAGGAATGGGAAAGGTGTAGTAACACTTACAGAGGTGTATTATAGACCACCTAATGGGGAGCAAGAATTGGAGGAGCCAACTTGTAAGGAGATAGCAGATATTTGTAGTAAGCACAAGGTTGTGATTGTGGGAGATTTTAATTTTCCACACATAGACTGGGAAGCCCATACTATAAAAGGGATAGATGGTTTGGAGTTTGTAAAATGTGTGCAAGATAGTTTTTTGCAGCAATACATAGAGGTCCCAACTAGAGAAGGGGCAGTGTTGGATCTCCTGTTAGGGAATGAGATAGGTCAGGTGACGGAGGTATGTGTTGGAGAGCACTTCGGGTCCAGTGATCACAATGCCATTAGCTTCAATATAATTATGGAGAACGATAGGACTAGACACAGGTTTGAGATTTTTGATTGGAGAAAGGCTAACTTTGAGGAGATGCTGAACGGATTTAGAAGGAGTGGATTGGGACAATTTGTTTTCTGGGAAGGATGTAATAGAGAAATGGAAGTCATTTAAAGGTGAATTTTTGAGGGTACAGAATCTTTATATTCCTGTTAGGTTGGAAGGAAAGGTTAAAAGTTTGAGAGAGCCATGGTTTTCAAGGGATATTGAAAACTTGGTTCAGAAAAAGAGAGAGATCTACAATAAATATAGGCAGCATGGAGTAAATGAGGTGCTTGAGGAATATAAAGAATGTAAAAAGAATCTTAAGAAAGAAATTAAAAAAGCTAAAAGAAGATAAAAGGTTGCTTTGGCAAGTAAGGTGAAAATAAATCCAAAGGGTTTCTACAGTTATATTAATAGCAAAAAGATAGTGAGGGATAAAATTGGTCCCTTAGAGAATATGAGTGGACAGCTATGTGTAGAGCCAAAAGAGATGGGGGAGATATTGAACAATTTCTTTTCTTTGGTATTCACTAAGGAGAAAGATATTGAATTGTGTAAGGTAAGGGAAACAAGTAAGGTAGTTATGGAAACAATGATGATTAAAGAAGAGCAAGTACTGGAGCTTTTAAAGAATATAAAAGTGGATAAATCTCCGGGTCCTGACAGGATATTCCCTAGGACCTTGAGGGAAGTTAGTGTAGAAATAGCAGGGGCTCTGACAGAAATATTACAAATGTCATTAGAAACAGGGATGGTGCTGGAGGATTGGTATATTGCTCATGTGGTTCCATTGTTTAAAAAGGGTTTAAAGAGTAAACCTAGCAATTATTGGCCTTTAAGTTTGACGTCAGTGGTGGGTAAATTAATGGGAAGTGTTCTTAGAGAAGGTATATATAATTATTTGAATAGACAGGGTCTGATTAGGAACAGTCAACATGGATTTGTGCGTGGAAGGTCATTTTGACAAATCTTTTTGAATTCTTTGAAGAGGTTACGAGGAAAGTTGACAAGGGTAAAGCAGTGGATGGTGTCTATATGGACTTCAGTAAGGCCCTTGACAAGGTTCCGCACAGAAGGTCAGTTAGGAAGGTTCAATCGTTAGGTATTAATATTGAAGTAGTAAAATGGATTCAACAGTGGCTGGGTGGGAGATGCCAGAGAGTAGTGGTGGATAACTATTTGTCAGGTTGGAGGCCAGTGACTAGTGGTGTGCCTCAGGGATCTGTACTGGGTCCAATGTTGTTGGTCATATACATTAATGATCTGGATGATGGGGTGGTAAATTGGATTAGTAAGTATGCAGATGATACTAAGATAGGTGGTGTTGTGGATAATGAAGTAGGTTTTCAAAACTTGCAGAGAGATTTAGGCCAGTTAGAAGAATGGGCTAAAAGATGGCAGATGGAGTTAAATGCTGATAAGTGTGAGGTGCTACATTTTCGTAGGACTAATCAAAATAGGACATACATGGTAAATGGTAGGGCATTGAGGAATGCAGTAGATCAGAGTGATCTAGGAATAATGGTGCGTAGTTCCCTGAAGGTGGAATCTCATGTGGTTAGGATGGTGAAGAAAGCTTTTGGTATGCTGGCCTTTATAAATCAGAGCATCGAGTATAGGAGTTGGGATGCAATGTTAAAATTGTACAAGGCATTGGTGAGGCCAAAATTGGAGTATTGTGTACAGTTTTGGTCACTGAATTATAGGAAAGATGTCAATAAAATAGAGTACAGAGGAGATCTACTAGAATGTTACCCGGGTTTCAGCACCTAAGTTACAGAGAAAGCTTGAACAAGTTAGGTCTTTATTCTTTGGAGCGTAGAAGGTTGAAGGGGGACTTGATAGAGGTATTTAAAATTATGAGGGGGATAGATAGAGTTGACGTGGATAGGCTTTTTCCATTGAGAGTAGAGGAGATTCAAACAAGAGGATATGATTTGAGAGTTAAGGGGCAAAAGTTTAGGGGTAACATGAGGGGGAACTTATTTACTCAGAGAGTGGTAGCTGTGTGGAATGAGCTTCCAGTAGAAGTGGTAGAGGCAGGTTTGATATTGTTATTTAATGTAAAATCAGATAGGTATATGGACAGGAAAGGAATGGAGGGTTATGGGCTGAGTGCAGGTCGGTGGGACTAGGTGAGAGTAAGTGTTCGGCATGGATTAGAAGGGCTGAGATGGCCTGTTTTCATGCTGTAATTGTTACTTAGTTTTAAAGCACAATTCTACGTGTTCAAGCAATGGCAGCTAGAATGCAGTTCTGGGGGAGGAGCTTAGCTGCTTGAGATGCACACTGCCTTTTTTCATAACAGTGAAAACACCTTCTGTTAGCGAAAACAGTAAACTAATGCAGGTCGTTCGCAACAGCGAGGTGTTGTAAAGAGAACGTTCAAAAAACAGGGCCCACCTATATCTGCCTGATTTATGCATCTTTAACAACAAGTTTATATTCCTGACATATAGTGAAATTACTGAAACACTGACTTTCTGCACCAGAATCAGTTTCAGTGAAGTGATTCTTACAGAAACATCTGCATGATGCTAAGCTAGGGCACATCATCAGTGATGTTACCTGGGGTTGTCAGGTGTTTCGGGTCTTACAACACCATACACCCTCGCCCAGACAACCCGAACAGGGTTGATCAGACCCAGCCTGTGCCCTAGCAGCAACCCACGGATCTGCCCTCTTTATCCAGAGTCATCTTGATGCTTTCTCTGCTGCATCGTAGAAATGGCTCTCCTCCTTCTCTCTCCCATGATTCCAAGTGCAGTGTTTACTTTGCAGAGCAACTGGCCTGCAAAGCCACGACATCTGACCTCCACGGGCCAACACTTTGCTCTCCAGCCTCTTCTTTGGCAGTTGTTCTTCAGATCTTCATGCTTGGCTCTTTTTCGCTCGTAGGCCTCCTCCATGCATTCTTCCCAAGGCACGATAAGCTCAAGCATAAGAACGTGCTTTGATGAGCTGGACCACAACACAATGTCGGGCTGCAATGTAGACTCTGTGATGCGGGGAGGAAACTTCAGCTGATTTCCCAGGTCTGCTTTTAGCTTCCAGTCCTGCACAGTGAAGAGCAACTCGGCTGCTTTCTGGTGTTCTGTTGGTCTTTCCCCCTCTTTGACAAAGCAGACTGTATTCTTGGCCAGACTTGTTTTCCGGCAGATGATAAGGGTGCTGCAGACTGTCTCAGCAATTGTCCGGAGGACCCGGTCGTGCCGCCACTGATAACGGCCATCGGCAAGAGCTCTGGGGCAGCAGCTCAGAATATGCTCCAGCGTACCGGTCTTCTCACAGAGGGGGCAAGCTGGTCGTTCTGCAAAGCCCCAGCAGTGAAGATTGGATGGACTAGGAAGGACATCACAAATAACCTGGATAACGAACTTGATGCGGTGTGGATCCTCCTTCCAGAGATCGTTTCACGTGATCTTTCACTCGATCACCTGCTCCCATTTGGTCCAGGCTCCTTGCTGTTTCATTGCCACTGCTCTGCTGGTCCTCTCCTCCTTCACAGCTGCCTTTACTTCATTCTGGACCAGTTCTCGTCGCTATTTCCCTTGTACTTTGTCAAAATGGGGGACTTCAAGGTGTCCAAGTCCAACTCTTCCCTTGGCGACTGCCCCCACCAGCGCTTTGTGGCGCAGTCGCGCCTCAGCTTCTTCCGCTGCAGCCTCCGCTCTCAGTTCTCACTGCCACTCTTGCTCCGGCAACAGTACATTAGGTCTCGAATTTCTGTTCTAGAACATAGAAATCTACAGCACAGTCAGGCCCTTTGGCCCACAGTGTTGTGCTGACCATGTGACCTACCCTAGAAACTGAGCATAACCCTCTATTTTTCTGAGCTCCGTGTACCTTCTAAGCTTTAGTTCTGCTGAAGAAAATATTTTTGTTGCTTTTGTCGAAACCTACAGTGCATAATATCATTGGTAATGAGAAAATTCAGTTAAATCCCATTAAATTGACCTCTTTTCATAATCACTTAACCTTTTGCATTACAGCTTTTAACTCATTGGCCCCTGATTAAAATGAGTGCCTTTTATTAAGGGTTTCATCGTCTGAGGGAACATTACTCTGTTAATGACTGCTTTGGATGTTTTAATTGTTGAACTCTGTTCTCCCAATATGGTATTACTGTGGCTTTACTGCAAGGTTGTGTCTTTCCCCAATGCTGAAAGAATTTTCATCCACTCCACTCCACTTACCTGTGACTGTTATAGATGAGAGAGGTCAACTGCTTCGAGCTTTCCATTATCTGACTCAGATATAGTTACCTGTGTTTGTTAGAAGGGATATAGTTTCACAGCCTGTCCTTCACTAAAGAAGCAGCTTCCAAATTTATTATGCACTCCAGGTTGACCTGAAGTCAACATTCAGTTCAGACAAGCCTGCCTGTTGTGAATTTTCCACTAGCTCATGGGAGAGTCATATAAATCAAATAAATCAGCCATTCTTATTTGGCTAGAATAAACAGATGACTCTGGTCATATTTTTCACACGAAAAATGTTTTCCTTTACTCAAATGATGAATTTATAGAGGTATTTGAGAGATTTTTCAAAAATGTGTGGCTAGGCATAGCTCAAATACCATTTATAAATCTGCTGACTATACAGCCATTGTTGGTAGAATCTCAGGTGGTGACGAGAGGGTGTACAAGAGTGAGATATGCCAACTAGTGCAGTGGTCCCACAGCAACAACCCGGCACTCAACATCAGTAAGACAAAAGAGCTGATTGTGGACTTCAGGAAGGGTAAGATGAAGGAACACATACCAATCCTCATAGAAGGATCAGAAGTGGAGAGATTAAGCAGCTTCAAGTTCCTGGGTGTCAAGATCTCTGAGTCCCAACATATCAATGTAGTTATAAAGAAGGCAAGACAGCGGCTATACTTTATTAGAAGTTTGAAGAAATTTGGCATGTCAACAAATACACTCAAAAACTTCTATTGTTGTAATGTGGAGAACATTCCGACAGAACATTCTGCTATGGAGGGGCTACTGCACATGACCGAAAGAAGCTGCAGAGGTTGTAATTCTAGTCAGCTCCATCTTGGGCACTAGCCTACAAAGTACCCAGGACACCTTTAGAGTGGTGTCTCAGAAAGGCACTATCCATTATTAAGGACATCCAGCACCCAGGGCATGCATTTTTCTCACTGTTACCATCAGGCAGGAGGTACAGAAGCCTGAAGGCACACACTCAGTGATTCAGGAACAGCTTCTTCCCCTCTGCCATCCGATTCCTAAATGGACATTGAATCTTTGGACACTACCTCACCTTTTTTAATACACAGTATTTCTGTTTTTGCACATTTTTAAAAAACTTTTCAATATACGTAATTGAGTTTCTTGTTTATTTATTATTGTTTTATTTTATTTATTATTATTATTATTATTATTTTTCTCTCTCTGCTAGATTATGTATTGCATTGAACTGCTGCACCTAAGTTAACAAATTTCATGTCACATACAAGTAATAATAAACCTAATTCTGATTCTGAAAATATTATGTTAGGAAATATATATGCAGGTTGTCTTAGATTTTGAGCTGTTTAATAAAACATGGTTAACTAGGAAATGAATAAGGGATCCATCCAGGAAAGAGTGATCATAATATGATTTGAATTTTCCACTTTTCAGGAATGATGTATCTAAATCTGAAACAAAAATAATTTTGCAAATGTTTGGAAATTAGATTGAAAGGTTAAAAAAAAGAAATATTTCAAAATTGTCAAGTACATTCCATTGAGAATTTAAAACACCTGAGGAAAAGTGATCAATTTATGCTTTGTTGAAAAGATAAAATGGTATTGGATTGAAAATAAAAGAATACAGTTCTGCCAAGAAGGATAGTAACCATGAATAATATTAAACTATTGCAGGATGATTAAAACTTTGATAGAGGAAGGGAAAGCAGAATGAAAGTAAATTAGAACCAAGTATTAATTAAGATAGTAACTCCTCCATAATTGTATAAAAAGGTAGAGAGAAACATAAGTAAACAAGGGTCTGTAGCATGCTGACATAGTACAACTGATAGCAATTGAGGTCATAAATATATTGTATCTATAGCAGGGACAGAAAATATGCCAAATGGTCAGTGACGTGGTGCTTGTTGCTTTAGATGCTTCCCACCATTCCCGCTATCTGGATAATCTGTTCTCTGTTCAAGATCTATAAGTTTGTTTCCCCCAGCGGCCAGCTTGACTGGTGGCTTTTCTGAGATAGAAGCATAGAGCATCTACAGGGTATTACAGGCCTTTTGGCCCACAATGTTGTGCCGACCAAGTAACCTACCACTCTCTGTGTGATAAACTTACCCCTGACATCCCCCTTGTACCTTCTTCCAAGCACCTTAAAACTATGGCCCCTCATGTTAGCCATTTCAGACCTGGGATAAAGCCTCTGGTTATCCACACGATCAATGCGTCTCATTATCTTATACATCTCTATCAGGTCACCTCTCATCCTCCATCTCTCCAAGGAGAAAAGGCCATGTTCATGCACGTGCAGGTCAGCTCTTTGAGTGATTATGCAGAAAGTTTGAAGTTAATAACTCATCTCCTTCTACCTTAGGCAACGAACTTATCAATCACTCCTGATGAGTTATTAACTTCAAACTTTCTGCATAATCACTCAAAGAGTTGAACTGCATGTGCATGTAACGAGAACTGTATAACTCATCTCCTACCTTAGGCCATTAACTTATCAATCACCCCTGCTGTGGACACTTTCTGGAGGTCTAAGATCCGTATGCTCCATGACCGCTGAAATAAGTGTGTAAATGTAGGAGGGAACTATGTTGAAAAATAAATGTGCTAGGTTTTCTAAAATCGACTCCTTCTACCTTAGGCCACGAACTTATAAATTACCCTTCATAGTTCTCTTACCCTACCATTCTTTCCTTGCCTCAATGGAACATACTTATGCAGAACGCCATGCAAATGTTCCCTGAACATTTGCTTCATTTCCACTGTGCATTTCCCTGAGAACATCATCTCCCAAGTTCCTGCCTAAAAACATTATATTTCCCCTTGCCCCAATTAAATGTTTTCCCAAATTTTCTGCTCCTGTGGTAAAGGAGATAGAGTTGTGATCACTACCTCCAAAATGGTTTCCCACTGAGAGATCTGACACCTGACCAGGTTCAATACCCAATACCAGATCAAGTACACCCTCTCCTCTAGTCGGCTTATCTACATTTTGCAACAGGAAACCTTCCTGATCACTCCACCCCATCTAACCCCTTGCTTTAAGGTGATGCCAATCAATAAAGTTAAAATCACTCATCACAACAACCCTGTTATTATTACACCATTCCAGAATCTGCCTCCCCATCTGCTCCTTGATGTCTCTGTTACTGTTGGGGGGGGGGATCTATAAAAAATGCCAGTAGAGTTACTGTCCCTTTCCTGTTTCTGACTTCCACCCACAATGGCTCAGTAGACAATCCCGCCATGACTTCCTCCTTTTGTGCAGCTGTGAATTAATAGAGAGCTTGAAGTTGCACAGTATTCGTATCTTATGAAGGATGTTGGAATAGCAGCAACTGCCAGTCCGTAAATGTGGGAAAGGACCAGTAGTGACTCAATTGAAGTAAGTGTTCCAGTTACCATCTACCTAATGGCATTTAGCTGCACATTTATCATGGCAACTTTTTGAGTTCTACATTTAATTTGACATGCATAGCCTGTAGTTCCACTGCGTAATGATGATAAATGTTGGCAGTTTTGTTATTGCAACTTGTTGAGAAACTGTTCAGTATCAATATTCAGAAGAATCTGAATGAACTTATACCCAGAACACAGGAAGATAACAAACAAATGCAGGAAACAACCTGTAGAGGAAGTACACTTAGTGGCCATGTTATTAGGCACCTCTATGTGGTTATTTGAGTTCCTATTGCCTTCCTGTCAGCTTGAACCAGTCTGGCCACTCTCCTCTGACCTCTTTCATTAACAAGGGGTTTTCATTCACAGAATTGTCACCCAATGGATGTTTATTTTTGCTTTTCACTCCATTCACTGTAAACTTTAGAGACTGCTGTGTGTGAAACCCCCAAGAAATCAGCAGTTTCTGAGATACTCAAACCACCCTATCTGGCACCAACAATCATTCCACGGTGAAGGTCACCTAGATCACACTTCTTCTCCATTCTGATGTTTGGTCCGAACAACAACTGAAACTCTTGGCTATGCCTGCATGCTTTTATGAAATGAATTACTGCTAGGTGATTGGCTGAATTTAATATTTGCAGTAATGAGCAGTTTTCCCTAATAAAGTGGTCGCTGAGTGCATCTTTCTCTTGGGATAGAAGAGACTGCGGAAACGAGAACCTGGAGCAACAAGCAGCCTTCTGGAAGTATTCAGCAGGCTGAACAGCATCTATAGGGGAACAAAGTAGTTCTTGAAGTCTTGAGTTGAAGCCCCTCATTATTAACCTGCATCAGAACTCTTTATTGCAATGGTTTTGATTTGATGCAAATGACATATTTTCACTGTATTTTTTAATGTGCATAAGACAAATAGAACTAATCTTTTAATCTTCTTGATTTCTTTTATACAATTGTATTGGACTTCTGCAGTTCCACTCCTCTGTAGTTTTGGCTTCCATACCTAAGGAAAAACATACTTCCATTTGAGGTTTTGCAATAAGTGTTCACAGGACTGAGAAGTTGCTCTATAAGGCATAATGAAGTAAGTATAGTCCCATAACCTTTGAGTTATATAAGAACAGAGGAATCTGGCATTCTGAAAAGTGGATATTAAGAGAGTTTCTCAGAACAGGATGAGAGAGTGCATTGCTTCAGGATAAAGTGTGATAATTTTGAACTGAGATAATGAAAAGCTTTTCTATTCAGAAGGATGCAATAAGAAAATGAGAAAAGCAGTTCAGTAAAGATGAAGTATCAATAGGATGCAAATGAGAAATGTCAAACATTTTATTTTACAAAATAAATGCATTACTTACATGAACTAGAAATAAAATGGGACAAAAAAGCTGTGTCCTGACACTGGAACAGGACCTGCACCATACCACCAGGTGGCAGGTAACTGCAAGTGCAATAGAACAGACAGGAAACGGTTCAAATGTTGGAAGTAGTTCTCTCCGTACAAATGTTTGCCATGTCAAATTTTGTCAAAAATAGCGACACTTACAATTGTAGTTGGAGACTTCCTTGTTTCTTATTTCTTACTAAGATTTATGTGTTCACAGATATCTAGTATATCTATTGAATAGACTATTTGGCTAATGATCTGTTGCCAAAAATAATAAACTTCTGCTACCGAAGTGTAAATCATATGATTCTCAGGATGATCAGGTCATATCTTGTGTTACCATTATCTAGATCATTCCAGCTTTTACTGCACTTTGTGCAATTGTCGGTTAATTATACAAGTAAAATAAAATGAGCTCAAGAAAAATAATGTATTTTTACAGCAAGTAACTTACAATAAAATTATAAGAAGTTCAATCTCAAGGCCTTTAATGATCATGTAAGTCACAGAAGTAAAATACTACCCTGTAGCTCATTAGCTACCATTTATTGCAAATGTTACTCCGCTATTTAAGAAGGGTGGGAGGCAGCAGAAAGGAAACTATAGAACTGTTAGCCTGATTGTTAGTGGTTGGGAAGTTGTTGGAATTGATTGTTAGGGATGAGATTACAGAGTACCTGAAAGCACATGACAAGATAGGCTACAGCCAGCATGGTTTCTTGAAAGGAAAATTCTACCTGATTAACCTACTGCAATTTTATGAGGAAATTATAAGCAGAGGAGACAAAGGAGATGCAGTAGATGTGGTGTGCTTGGATTTTCAGAAGGCCTTTGACAAGCTGCCACACATGAGGCTGCTTAGCAAGATAAGAACCCATGGAATTACAGGGAAGTTACTAGCATGGGTGGAGCATTGGCTGATCGGCAGAAAAAAGTGAGTAGAAATAAAGGGATCCTATTCTGGCTGGCTGCCGGTTACTAGTGGAGTTCCACAGGAGTCGGTGTTGGGACCGTTACTTTTTACAATGTACAGCATGTCAAATGATTTGGACTATGGAATTAATGGATTTGTGGCTAAGTTTGCCGATGATTCAAAGAGAGGTGAAGGAGCGTGTAGTATTGAGGAACAGAGAGCCTGCAGAGAGACTTAGATAGTTTAGGGGAATGGGCAAAGAAGCAGCAAATGAAATACAATGTTGAAAAGTGTATGGTCATGCACTTTGGTTGAAGAAATAAACGGGCAGACTATTATTTAGATGAAGAGAGAATTTGAAATACAGAGATGCAAAGGAACTTGGGAGTCCTTGTGCAGAATACCCTAAAGGTTAACCTCCAGGCTGAGTCGGTGGTGCTGAAGGCGAATCCAATGTTGGCATTCATTTCTGCAGGTATAGAATATAAGAGCAGGGATGTGATGTTGAGACCCTATAAGGCACTTGTGAGACCACATTTGGAGTATTGTGTGCAGTTTTGGGCTTCTTATTTTAGAAAGGATATACTGACTTTGGAGAGGGTTCAGAGAAGATTCACGAGAATGATTCCAGGAAAGAAACAGTTACTGCATGAGGAACGTTTAGCTGCTCTTGGACTGTATTCCCTGGAGCTCAGGAGAATGAAGGGGGACCTCATAGAATCATTCCAAATGTTAAAAGGCCTGAAAAGATCAGATACGGCAAAGTTATTTCCCATGGTAGGGGAGTCCAGGACAAGAGGGCACAACTTCATGATTGAAGGACGTCCATTTAGAATAGAGATGTGGAGAAATTACTTTAGCCAGAGGGTGGCAAATCTGTGGAATCTGTTGCCACAAGTGGCTGTGGAGGCCAAGTCATTGGGTGCATTTAAGGCAGAGATAGATAGGTTCTTGATTAGCCAGAACATCAAAGGGTATGGGGAGAAGGCAGGGGAATGGTGATGGCTGGAATAATTGGATCAGCCTATAATTTAACGGCAAAGCAAACTCAGTAGGCTGAATGGCTTACTTCTGCTCCTATATCTTATGATCTTATGGTCTTATGATCTTATTATTACAGACTTATGAGATGAGAAATAAAAGGCTTGATAGTGGCATCTCAGTTCACCTGTAACAGTTCCTAAAGTTAGTCCTAACTCATCCAGAACAAGAGAGTTAGGAAATGCTCCAAAGAAGGTTCCAAATAAATGCAGTTTATGAAGACAGGAAGTATGTTACAATGGTTTAGTACATTTCTTTTCACTTCTGGGAATGCAACATAAAACTTGTTAACATTAGACTTTGCTCCTTCTGCCTTATGGCTGCAGTGAGTTCAATTTACAAGACGCACTACAAGAAACCTCATCAAGTTTCTTAGTTTTTTTTTCTTAGTTTCTTTGGCTTGCAGTGACTACCCAGCAGTGGGCTGGTAGCAGGCATATAGAATTAGTGTCAGCATCAAGGATCCTTCCACACCACCTTCCCATGGAAGTGCATCATGTTTCCTTTATCGTTGATGGGTCAGTATCCTCATTTCCAAACATCACTGTGTGCATCCCTTCCTTCACTACTCAGCCTGGAAAATTCAGATAGTCACCTCAGCAACACTTACTCAGGAAGACTAGAGACAGATAATAAGTTGTGGCTTTGCAAATAACTAGGCCAAAAGAAAATTCAGTTCAACTGATACACAGGACTGTGGAATAAAAGTCTCCTTCCTTTGCAGACAAGAAGAATTTGACATAAAATATACAGCAGAAATTGGAGCAATGTACAAAGCTTGGGAACAACTCAATGGGTCAGGTAGCATCTATAGAGGGAAATGGAGAGGCAATGTTTTGGGTCAAGATCCTTCATCTGGAAAGAAGGAGGAGAGAAGATGGTTCAGAAGGTGAGGGTTAGGGTTGAAGCAATGGCTGGCAAGTGATAGATGGATTGGGGGAGGGTAAAAGGCACATGAGGGGGTGGAGAGGGGGAATGATGTCAGAAGCTGGGAGTTGATATGTTTCGCTGAAAATGATGCAATCTGATTGGAGAGGGCTGTTGAACTTCATCGAAGATTATAGCGAACGTTTCCTTGAACTACTATTGTATTTTTTGCATTGGAAATCATTGGAAGGTGCCAAGTCTCTTATTTTTGGTGATTGATAGTGCTTTTCATTTATATAACTTCAAGGGTCAGAATCAAAATCAGCTGACATATGTTGTTTTGCAGCAGCATACAGTACAAGACAAAATTACTTTAAGTTACAAAATAAATAACTAGTGCAAAAGCTGTCTAATGAAATGGTGTTCAAGGGAGTTCAATGACCAACAAAACCCGAGGATGTGCTAGGGACAGCCCATAAGCATCAGCTTGCTTCTGGCACCAACATAGTTTGCTCATACGTTACTAATCCTAACCCTCACCCAAACCCAAATCTGTACATCTTTGGAAAATTAGAGGATACCAGAGGAAACTGCCAAGGTCACAAGCCCCAAACAGACAGCTGCAAGAAGTGAATCTCTGATACCTGGCACTGTGAAGTGTTGTGCTAACGGCTACAATGCCATGCCAGATAACATATGATCTACATAGCAGACTAGAGTATTGGTTTTGTCATGCTGTTCTTTCCTGGGCTTCCCCATGTCAAAACTTACCTGAGTTTTTATTGTGACAATTATAATGCCTTGTTTTTGTTTGTTCTGGTTATGCTTTGGAGTAATATTCTAGCGAATAATTTTATAACAAATAAAAGCATTCTTCAAAGTCTTTCATAACTCAATCAAACCACTGAATTTTTAACATATTTTTCTAACTTTTATGCTCTTTTTGAATTAAAAAGAGACATTATGCCAATGTCAGGGTTAATCTAGTTCCCACAATGCTCTAGGAGGCTGAAAGTTGTTCAAACATGCAGATGTTGTCTTTTCAACCATATCACTGCTTGAATTTTATTTGACAACATAATTGTTGAGACTTATTTCAAAATGTAGTGTCATTGCCGCCCCGGGGAAGAAAGGTGCTGGTTGTCCACTCTATTTATGCCTTTTATCATCGTATTCACCTCTATCAAGTCAGCTCTCTGCTTCTTTTGGTCCAAAGAAGAAAGACCTAGCTCGCTCAGCCTTCCCTTGTGAGACATGTTCCATCTGTACTTTCTCTAAATCTTCCACATCCTTCCTATAGTGAGGTGACCAGAACTGAACACGATATTCCATGTATGATCTAACAAAAGTTTGTTTTATAGAGCTGCAACAATTAGCTCATGGCTCTTAAACCCAATCTACTGACTGGTGAATGTCACACACCATTGCCATCTTAACCACCTTATCAACTGCATGGCAACTTAGAGAGGTCTATGAATATGGGCCCCAATAAATTTGGGCTTACAGCAATGCACATAAAATTAGTAAAAATACCCTAAATACAGTAGGCATGTCAATAGAAGTACAAAGATGATTTAAAGGTCACCATTCCTGTATGCATTGTACAACCTACAATATCTGCAAACTCTAATATGTATGACATAGCATTAATGGACTCAGAATCAGCAGAGAGGCAGATGTGAAGTGTGCAAATTGTGCTAGAACAACTGTTGCTGTCCTCCAGCATTATCCTGGTCAGTCAGAGATGCAGTAGTTGAGATGCTCACTTCACCTTGCCCCCCTCTACTTTCAGCCATGTGACAATGCTAATCCATAGGGCAGGAATTACAGAATAGTTGGGAAGCATCTTTCTCACAGAAAACTCCTGTAACATTGCACTTGCCTCAGCAACAATCAAGCAGAGATCAGGGTCAGTGCTGATCTGTCTCTTTATTCCTGATGGTAATAGTTTCCTTAAGTTTTTATTCTGCCCGACCTTTAACCTTCATCTTTTATATCCTTTCAGAGTCAACAATCTTTCTTTTGTTCTCACACTACTATCTCTGGAGAGCTCTGAGAACCTCTCCTTAGATTCCTCCTGTTGCTTGTGTCCATGCTACTCCTCAATATCATTTGTCCAAAGGTAAGTGGCTAATTTCAGCCTTTGTTGACATCACCCATCTGTCTCCCAATGCCATCTCTCCTGAACCATCACCATCTCTTTCCTCCATATCCCTGGTTGATGCCAACTTTGAGTAAACCATTTCAACATCATGAAGATCTAGACAACAGTTTTCATTCCCTGTTGCAAACTCCATTCCCTTATCATCATTTACATCATTCACTGGCAGCAGGTATGTTGCCAATACCTTAGAGAAAGAAGTACCGACTTTCTTAAGCAGGAATGTAAACTGTAATATTGGTTGGCAGCACTTTAAGAATTCAGCCATGTGAATAACTTCTTACTGTTGTTTAGAGCAAAGAATTCCAGAGAACCATCCTTCCTTCCACCTGGCTTTGTAGAAGTATGCATGTAGGAGACAGATAGCCTTTGTGGCTAATTTCAATTATTCACAAAGCACTTTATAGGTGTCCTTTGTGGCTTCTGTGCTCTCTGGTCTTGCAGCAGATTGTGAGGACTGCTGTGAGAATAATTGACTCTCTCAGTGAATCAGTAAATGATTCACTGGATCATTCTCATGAACCTTCTCTGGACCCTCTGCAATGTCAACACATCCTTCCTTATAAAAGGAGTCCAATACTGCTCACAATACACAATGTGGTCTGACTATTGAATTAAGCCACAGCTTTATATCCTTCCTTTTATATTCTAATCCTCTTAAGATGAAGGTTAACATTGCATTTGCCTTCCTTCCAACCAACTTAACCTCCAAGTTAACCTTTAAAGAGTCCTGCATGAGATCTCCCAAGTCCCTTTTTCCGTTCTGATTTCTGAATTTACTCCCAGATTAGAAAATGATTTATGCCTTTATTCTTTCTTTGTGCAAGACCACACACTTCCCTTCATCTGCCACTTCTTTGCACATTCTCTTAGTCTGTCTAAGTTCTTCTGCAGACTCCCTGCTTCTTCAACGCTATCTGCCCCTCCACCTATCTTCGCATCGTTGGCAAACTTGGCCACAAAGCCATGAATTCCATCATCCAAACCACTGACATACACTCAAAGGTCAGTTTATTAGTACACTAGTACACCTGTTCGTTAATGCAAATATCTAATCAGCCAAAGAGAAGGCAGCAAATCAATGCATAAAAGCATGCAGACATGGTCAAGAGGTTCATTTGTTGTTCAGATCAAACATTATAACGGGGAAGAATTGTGATCTAAGTGGCTTTGACCATGGAAGATTGTTGGTGCCAGATGGGTTGGTTTGAGTATCTCAGAGACTGCTGATCTCCTGGGATTCTCCTCCAAACAGTCTTTAGAACAGGTTCCTAAACTTTTTTTCAGCTACCACCCCCATCGGCCCCAAACCACATCCCCAGTGCCTCCTTCTCCTTTTCTGGCCTTTACATAGAAACTATAAAGCACTTTGTTTTATGATGCACAGTGAAAGAAAATGTTACCTCACTCTTTAAGAGGGGAGAAAGACAATAGACAGGAAATTATAGGCCATTTAGCCTAACTTCAGTGGTTGGAAAAGTGTTGAAGACCATTATTAAGGACAAGTTTTTGGGGTACTTGGAGACTATTGATAAAAGAAGTCAAAGTCAGCATGGTTTCTGTAAAGGGAGATCTTGCTTGACTAATCTGTGAGTGTTCTTTAAGGAAGTAACAAACAGGGTGGACAAAGGAGAGGTGGTGGATGTCATTTACTTAGATTTCAGAAGGCATTTGATAAGGTTCCTCACATGAGGCTGCTTAACAAGATAAAATCCTATGGCATTACAGGAAAGTACTGGCATGAATAGAGAAATGGCTGACAGGCAGGAGGCAGCAGTAGAAATTAAAGGGGCCTTTTCTGGTTGGCTGCCAGTGACTACTGGTGTTCCTCCAGGTCCAGTATTGGGACCACTACTTTTCACATTGTTTGTCAATGATAGGTAGTACAATTAATGGCTTTGTGGCAAAGATTGTGGATGGTACAAAGATAGGTTGAGGGGTAGGTAGTGCTGAGGAAGCAATGCGATAGCAGCAGGACAGACAAATTGGAAGAATGTTCTAAAGAGTGGGAAATGAAATATAGTGCTGAGATACGTATGATAATGCATTTTGGTAAAAGGAACAATAGTGTAGACTATTATCAAAACGGGGAGAAGGTTCAAACATTAGAGGTGCAAAGGGACTTAGGAGTTCTCGTGCAAGACTCCCAGAATGTTAATTCACCAGTTAAGTTTGTGGTAAAGTAGGCAAATGCAATGTTGGCATTTATTTAAAGGGGAATAGAATATATAAACAAGGAGATAATGCTGAAGCTTTTAAAGAAACCAGCTAGGCCACACTTGGAGTGTTGTCAATAGCTTTGGGCCCCTTATCTCAGAAAGGATGTATTATCATTGGAGAGAGTCCAGATGAGGTTCATGAGGATGATTCTGAGAAGGAAGCAGTTAACATACAAGGAGTGTTTGGCAGCTTTGGGCCTGTACTCACTGGGATTTAGAAGAATGCATGGGGATCTCATTGAAAACTACCAAATGTTGAAAGGATTAGATAAGGCAGATGTGGAGAGGATATTTCCTCTGGTGGGGGTATCCAGAACTAAAGCGTACAGCCTCAAAATTGAGGGGTGATCTTTTAGAACAGAGGTAAGGAGTGGTGAATATGTGGAATGCACTGCCACAGACTGTGTTGAAGGCCATGTCTATGGGTATATTCAAAGCAGAAGTTGATAGATTCGTGATTAGTTGGGGCATCAAGTGAGGGAGCAGGTGTATGCAGTTGAATGGGATCCGGGATCAGCCATGATGAAATGGCAGAGTGGACTCTGTTAGCTGAATGGCCTAATTCTACTCCTGTGTCTTATGGTATTACAGTCTAAAATAGGATCTACAAATTCAAAGCAGTGACAAATAATTGCAAAAATGATTCAAACCTATATAAGGCTTAAATAACATAATTTCTTTATTTGATTACAGTAAAAACAGTATTCATTAACAATTTTAGAGTGTACATTAGTCATCCAATTATTCACTACTTCATTGCTTTTTCACCTTTAATAAGATGTTTGGACTTCATGCAGCTATATCAAGCTTCCCAACATCAGACTGAATGTCACTCAGAAGGAGTCTCAGGTCCTCAGCTTCAGTAATGTGCAGCTTGATTCACTACTTTGAAAGCAGCTGAGCGAATACACTGAAATTATGCTCCAGTAAATATGATGTTGAAAAGGCATAAATAACATCTTGACATTTTTCCACAGTGCAGGATAGCGTTCAAAGATTTATTTCTGCAACCAAAACTCTTGAACTTCAGCTTTACCATAAAGTCATTTTGTAGCAAGATAAATAAAAACACAAAATGCTGGCAGAACTCAGCAGGCCAGACAGCATCTATGGGAGGAGGTAGTGACAATGTTTCAGGCCAAAACCCTTCATAAGGAGTGAGTCAAGGGTTTCGGCCTGAAATGTCATCACTACCTCCTCCCATAGATGCTGTCTGGCCTGCTGAGTTCTGCCAGCATTTTGTGTTTTTATTGATTTCCAGCATCTGCACATTCACTCGTGTTGCCTTTGCAGCAAGATCAGTTCTTCGTCTATCCTTCTTGTTAATTCTTCATTACAAGTGTTCAGTGAAGATCCATGAAATCTCTCTGACATGTCTTTATGCAGCTCACTCAGGTGGGCACAGTTTACTTGAAAATGATCATCTGCCATTCTTTCTTTCTCTTCCAACTCAGAAAGGCTAGAAAAGGGTTGTGACTGCCAATGTTACACTTAAATAGGGTTAACTTGGACAGAAATGTGGGATCAAACTGATTTGACTTTGATAAAATTCACATTATTTCATTACAATTCACATAATTTCATTAACCTTTGTGAATAATTCTGACAAATAAGTAATGTCATGCGTAATATTTTTGAGTTGATTGCTGAATGAAGCATTTGAGACTTCAAAGAATTTTGTCACAGTTTCAGATAGCACATATAAGTTCCTCAGGCAGTTTCATTTTGAGAACCAAGAGATTTCTGTGTGCAACAGCTAGCATGCAGACTGATCATCATTCTCAATACAAAGCTTCAAAATAATTGAGAATTGAGAGCTTAGGATTTTATTTTATTTTCTGCTGTGGTAAGAGTATTTAATAATGATGGGTGTAGCCCACTTGGGTTTTTTGTGACAAGATGTTGTCTGAGAATTACATAGTGAATGGTAGATATGTCAGATGCAGTTTTATTCAGGGAAGCAATAACTCCATGACAGCGTCCTCATTGATGGTGCCCCATTTGTTGTACAAGCAAGAATGTTGGTGAGCAGAAGGCCCTTCTCTTTGAAAAATTCTTACCCATGCTTCAATCTTTTATGAAGCAACATAACCAAGAAGCAAAGGTTTGTTGCTTGGCAAAGTTGACTCATCCAACTGCAGAGCAAATTCTGTTGTGCTAAGTATGTTGCACGATGTGTCTTCCACGTTCTCAGACATTTCATCTATTTGTCTTTGTACAGAGCTGATGCTGAGTGATTTATGCAAAACCATTCTCAGAACCTCCCTTACTGCTGCCAGAACCAGTTCTTCTCCAATTGTATAGAGCTCTCCGGATTTAGCAATGAGCAATGAATTGTTGCATGAAGCATGCAAACCATTACCATTTTGTTGTGAAGTATTGGCAAACATGTTTTGAAGTGTTTTCCGTTTCTGAAAGTTTTCAAGAAGTAACTGAAAATAAGTCAAGTTCTTGTTTACGTTTTCAAAGTGTATTCTTTTCAAATGTTCAAGGACCCTGGACAATTAAATTGCCTTATTTGAAAAATATTTTTCACACAACAGACACATTGGCTACAGTTGGCTCACACCAACAAGAGAAAATCTGCAGATGCTGGGAATCAAAACAATGCATACAAAATGCTAGAGGAACTCAGCAGGCCAGGTAACATCTAGGGAAAAGTGTAAACAGACGAGGTTTCAGGCCAAGACCCTTCATCAGGACTGTTGTTGCTTGGTGTTGGTTTAAATCCCTATTTCAGATACTCCATGCTAAATTGTCTACACTTCTTTTTTGTTTGATTTGCTTCTGCCATTTTCATTATGGGTTAGCGATGGTGGTCAATCGCCTATTGTTCAAGTCCAACCTCAAGTGCTGCAGTCAATTAAGGGGAAAGTATTGGCATCATCATAGCTCAGATGAAACCTGACTCGCTGCCTGAAGGTACATAAGCCAGGGCAGTGATTTCTCAGTTGGGCCTAGGCTTAAGAAATGCAGTCAAGACCATTCGAAAGGACAGATTCTGAACTTTATCCCATTGAATGCCATACACTAATTCACAGGAACTGTGTCATGGCCTGATTAGAGTTTGGGAATTGTACTAGCTAACACAGTATTGAATGGCCCAGCCAGGAAATAACACTTTTTCTTCAGACTAGATTTTTCATGATATGCTAAGTGCAGAAGTGTCACATTGCTTTTCAACAACTGTAACACGCTTCCAGCAAAGTTTAAGAGAATGGTGGGTTAGCAAGTAATGAGGTGATTGTTTGATGATTGTAATCAATTGTGAGGCACTGAGGATCAAATGCTTAAAATATGTAATTAATTTCTTAAATTAAGCCTGTAATCCCTCAGCTGCCCACCTCACTGCCAAGCACACCCCCACCACCCCTTTTATCTCTCACAGACCCCAGGTGATGATATCACCCACTTTGGGAACCACTGGTCTAGAGTTTACAGAGAATGGTGCAAAAAAACATTAAAAAAAACATCCAGTAAGCAGGCAAAAATGCTTAGTTAATGAGAGAGGTCAGGAGAATGGCGAGACTGGTTGAAGCTGACAGGAAGGTGACAGTAGCTCAAATAACCACACTTTACAAGAGTGATGTACAGAAGAGCATCTCTGAATGCACAACACGTTGAACCTTTAAGTGAATTGGGGACAGCAGTAGAAAGCCATGAGCATACTCTCAGTGGCCATTTGATTAGGTACAGAAGGAAGATGACTAGTCATTGCAGCCAGCCAGAAAAGGCCTCCGCCACCTTATTCTTTTCAATCACTATCGCCCAGTAGAACTCACATCTACCATGATGAAATGCTTTGTGAAAATGGTCATGACCATCTCCTTCTGATACTTCTCCAGCTGGGGAAGTATTATGGACATTAACATCTCCCCAGCTCTGTATTGCCTATTTTTGTCCCCTTCCCCCTCCTACCTCCATCAACATCTTATCCACACAGTTCACCCACTGTCTGACCCCCTTCACCACCCCCTCTATTCACACAGGCACACGAGGTTCCGGTTCCAACTGTCCTTCACCTCTCCCCTAATGGCTTTCTTTATCATCTTCCTTCCTGGTCAGCTAGCATTTGTATTCCACCTTATCATCCTCTAGCAATTCTCTTCACTTTCAAACTCTCCTCCTCTTTGATGACAGACCAAATATCCTCATACTCCTAATAGCTGTCTGCATACCTTCTTCATGATCGTATTAATATATTGGGCCCAGAATGGATCCTCTCGAACGTTGATGTCAAGGAACTTGAAGCCACTCACCTTTTCCACCACTAACGCTTCTATGAGGATTGGTCTGTATTCTCCCAACTTCTCCTTCCTGAAGTCCACAATGAATTCCTTGGTCTTACTGGCATTGAGTGCAAGTTTATTGTTGACTCCACCCAAGCAGCCAATCTACAGTGCCTATATAAAGTATTCACCAGCCCCCCTTGAAAATTTTCATGTTTTATTGTTCTACAACATTGAATCACAGTGGACTTAATTTGGCATTTTTGACACTGATCACCGGAAAAAGTCTCTTCCATGTCAAAGTAAAATCAGATATCTAAATTAATCTAAATTAATCAATTGGGAAAATCCGGTTGGTAATGGAGCTCAAGAGAGTGAGTTTGTTGAATGCCTACAACTAGGCAATTAAGGAGATTAAGGTAAAGGAGACTTTAGGAGGCAGTGATCACAATATGATTGAGTTCAACATTAAATTTGATAAGGAGAAAGTAAAATCTGACATAGCAGTATTTCAGTGGAGTAAAGGAAATTACAGCGGTATGAGAGAGGAATTGGCAAAAGTAAATTGGAAGGAGATGCTGGCAGGGATGACAGCAGAGCAGCAATGGTGTGAGTTTCTGGGGAAAATGAGGAAGGTGCAGAATAGATGTTTTCCAAAAACAAAGAAATAATCAAATGGAAAACAGTACAACTGTGGCTGACAAGGGAAGCAAGAGAGAGGGTATACAACAAAACAAAAATTAGCAGGAAGATAGTGGATTGGGAAGCTTTTACAAACCTCCAGGAAGCAACTAAAAGAATCATTAGGAGGAAAAGATGATATAAGAAAGCAAGCTAGCAAACAATATCATGATAGATAGAAAAAGTTTTTTTCAATTATATAAAAATAAAAGAGAGATGAGAGTGGATATAGGACTGATAGAAAATGAGGAGGGAGAAATAATAATTGAGGACAAGGAGGTGGCATATGAACTAAATATGCATTTTGCATCGGTCTTCATTGTGGAGGACACCAGCAGTGTGCCAGGTATTGAAAGGTGTGAGGGAAGAGAGGAGAAGGTGCTCAAAAAGCTGAAAGACCTAAAGGTACATAAGCCACCCGGACCAGGTGACCTGCACCCTAGAGTTCTGAAAGAGGTGGCAGTAGAGACTGAGGAGGCATTAATAATGATCCTTCAAAAATCGTTGGACTTCTGGCGTGATTCTGAAGGACTGGGAAATTGCAAATCTCAGTCCACTCTTTAAGAAAGGAGGGAGGCAGCAGAAAGGAAATTGTAAACTAGTTTGTCTGGCCTCAGTGGTTGGGAAGATATTGGAGTCAATTGTTAAGGATGAGGTTATGGAGAACTTGGTGACACAAGACAAAATAGGACAAAGTCTGCAAGGTTTTCTTAAGGGAAAATCTTGTCCAATGAACCTGTCAGAATTCTTTGAAAAGCGTACTTTGTTGTTTGTCATCAATATGATCTGGATGATAATATGGTTAACTGTATCAGGAAATTTGCAGATGACACCAAGATTAGGGAGGTGATGAACAGCGAGGAAGGCTACCAGAGCTTGCAACAGGATCTGGACCAGATGGAAAATGGGCTGAAAAATGGCAGATTGAACTTAATGCATAAAATTGCACTTTGGTAGAACCATCCAGGGTAGGTCTTATACAGTGAGCGATAGGGCACTGAGGAGTGCAGTAGGACAAAAGGATCTGGGAATACAGGTTCATAACTCAATGAAAGGGGCATCACAGGTAGGTTGTAAAGAAATATTTCAGCACCTTGCCTTTCATAAATCAAAGTATTGAGTACAGGAGATGGGATATTTTAGACATTGGTGAGGCTTACTTTGGAGTATTGTGTACAGTTTTGGTCATCTACCTACAGGACAGATGTAAATAAGGTAGAAAGAGTGCAGAGAAAATTTACAAGGACGTTGCCAGAACTGGAGGAGCTGAGTTATAAGGAGAGATTGAATAAGTTATGACTTTATTCCTTGGAATGTAGAAGATTAAGAGAGATTTCATAGAGGTGTACAAAATTATGAGGAGTGTAGATACGGTAAATGCAAGCAGGCTTTTTCCACAGAGTTTGGGTGTGACTGCAACTAAAGGTCATGGGCTAAGGGTAAAAGGTGAAAAGTTTAAGGGGATCATGATGGGCAACGTCTTCACTCAGAGGTCAGGAGAGTGTGGAACGAGCTGCCGGTGCAAGTGATGCATGTGAGCTCAATTTCAATGCTTAAGAGCTGCTTGGATAGGTACACGGATGGCAGGGTTATGGACGGCTACAGTCCAGGTGCAAGTTGATGGGAGTGGGCAGTTTAGATGGTTTGGCATGGATTAGATGGGCCAAAGGGCCTGTTTCTGTGCTGTACTTTTCTATGACTCTGTAGACTACTAGTGTTTGCAAAGTGTCCATTTCAGGCAGCTAAAACTAACAGCAGTCTAACAAGCTTTGAGTGCTTGTAATTTATGTTATGTCACATTAAAGAGAATCTTTTCATTTACTGACTGCAAACGTAAACTATCCAATCTCATTTTATTTTAGACTAATTATGCAACAATGACTGTCAGCACATCAGGCTGGACTGGGTAAGAACCCAGAAGTGAAAGGGAAAGGTTTCTCATACGGCAGAAGGAAATGTATTCTTCAGTCAGTGGGTTTTGTAAGATTGCAATTGAGTCTATCAGCCACAGTGTGGCACAATGCAGTCATGAGTTGACAAGGAAGATGTTAGGGCTTTATTGTCATTGCTGAGGAAAATGAGATTGCAGTGCTGCTACGGTCAGTGCAAAACAGCAGACTGGTAATTCAATTAAAAAAACACTGATTAAATTTAAAATAACATCTGAGCTATTTAGAGTGACATCTAAGTTACAACTGAATTTAAAACAAACAACTCTAAAATGGAGCATTGCTCAGTTGCATGAGAGCCCTGGGGAAAGAGATGTTTTTCAGTCTGGATGCCCATGCAGGTAAGTTTCTGTATTTCCTGCTGCAAGGGACTAAACAGATGATTATTGGTGTGGGATGAATCCATCACGATTCTGAGAGCCCACCGTAGCTATTGTGATTTGTTGAAGGTCTCTATATCTAGTAGTTGTGTCCCAATGATGTCCTGTGTAGTCCAGTCATTCGCCTGAAGTGCCTTTTGGTCGAACTTGTTGCAGATTGTGTTACCATAATGTTATGCAGTAGATCAGTATGCTGTCAATTACACATCGATAAAGGCACACATCTGCACTTTTTGGGGCAGATTATGTTGTGTATTTAATGTTTCAGATATATATATTTGAATAATCTTTTACATTAAACATTTTGGTTCATTAAAATAATCCATTATGGGTCAAATGTATAAATATATGAATTGCATAAGCCAGCATGCTACTACGTGATATATGTGTGCCTTGCTTAAAGTAAACACAAAAGTTTGGCCTGTATTCTCTGACACCTGTATCTTCTTTTGAATCAGGTTTATGTTTTGAAGTTACAAAACATAACATTGACGGCGAGGTATTTTTAAAATGAACCTGAGATGACTATCTACCAGTTGAAGCGCACTGAGACATTCAAATTTTTAAATAAGCACAGCAAGGAACAGTGAGGGAAAAACGCAGCCCAGCGCATGTGCTTCAGAAAGGAAAGCATGATCATTTAAAAAATGGTATTAAACAGAAGAATTCATGCGTTCATAAAGAGTGGGTACTGGGTAATAATAATAATAATAATAATAAATAAAAGCAGAAAAGGCTGGCTCTGCTGGAAAGATTGACGAATTTGATTACACAACAGGTAACTGGCTCATATGTACTGGGCTAATTCAGCAAGATTTTGAAGCAAATGAAATAGTCATTGAAAAACGAGTACCAAGTTTGCAGAGCAAACACAAGGAAATCTGCAGATGCTGGAAATTCAAACAACACACACAAAATGCTGGTGGATCACAGCAAGCCAGGCAGCATTTTGTGTGTGTTGTACCAATTTTGCAGAGTGCTTTTGTTTAAAGGCATACAGATTGCTTTGAAGTTAGACTGTTTCAACCAAATCAGCAAAAATTAGCTTTGCTGATATTGTCAGGGACTTTTAGGACCAAGGCCATTGTTGATTGCTGAAGGCTTTAGGTTTCATAAGTGGAATCAAAAATATGGGGAGCTCATTTCCGCACACATGGCAGAATTGAAGAGATTGTCTGAGCATTGTTAGTTTAGTAATGGTCTTAATGATGCACTGAGAGATCATTTAGTTTATGGAATCTTACAAGAAAGCATTCAAAAAATGGCTTGTAAATGAAGCTCAACATTTAAAAGAGCAATTGAGTTGCAGTCAGGAATGAGCATGAACAAAATTGCAGTGTCTAACAGAAACCAGCCTTGCTGAACAAATTGTGTTATCATTGTGACAGGGGCTCACATACACCAGACCCGTGCAGGTTTAAAGGTGAAACTTACAGAAAGTACGACAAAGTAGCTCATATACAAAGGACATGTCGGGCAGACAAAAATAACTGGGCTGCACAGGGAAGAAATAAAGCTAAAAAGTCAAGTTGCAGTTTCCAGATGTGTTCTAACCTGCAAGCCTTTGATGAACAATCTGCAATCTAATCTGCAAGCATCTGATAATGATGAGAGTGACACAGAACTGGCTAGCCTTGAGACTTCCAATATGAAAAATAACAATAGACGAGCAATATGGATTATACCATAAGTGAACAGCAAATTAATTAAAATGGAATTAGACACTGGTTTAGCTGTTTCAGTCATTCCACAAAATGAGTTTGAGAGGCATTTCAAAAATACTAAACTGAAGCCTGCAGATATCCAACTAAGAACTTGTACTGGAGAAAATATAACTCCTGTGGGAATGTCATTCGAACTGTGAAATACAACAACCAACAAGCTACATTGAGTTTGTATATGGTAAAAACAGAAGGACCAGCATTGTGGGAAAGTGATCGGCTGAGACAATTATAACTTGATTGAAGATCCATCCACCATTTGCGTGCCACATCCCCTGTGATGGAG
The DNA here is from genome assembly GCF_030144855.1 of Hypanus sabinus. Lineage (NCBI taxonomy): Eukaryota > Metazoa > Chordata > Chondrichthyes > Myliobatiformes > Dasyatidae > Hypanus > Hypanus sabinus. The sequence goes on along the minus strand of NC_082716.1, from coordinate 36,588,408 downwards.
CCAATGGAAAGTGAATTAAGAAAGCTACTGGATGATGCCACAGTAGTTTTCAAGGGTGCATTGGAAAGCTCAAGCATATGAAGGGTAAAATCATGTTAGATGAAAATGCTGCACTCAAGTTTCACAAGGCCTTTCGGTTCACTACACCATCTGTGATAAAGTAGCCAGTGAGCTAGATCACAAGTCAGTCAAAGTCCTGTCCCGAGCCTTTGTGGGTTATCAGGCCAGTGCTTCTGCCCATTTCTGTGTCATGAAGCGACTGAGACGCCAGTCTATTGTGAGGTTGACCCCCGGCATTTTTATGCCAGTAACCATTTTTCAGCTGGGTAGACTGGAGCATTGTGTGGTTAAGTGCCTTGCTCAAGGACACACAATGCCTCGCTGGGCTCGAACTCACGACCTTCATGTCGCTGGTTGAACACACTAACCACTTGGCCATGCGTCACACAGATCTCAAGGAGGCTGACGGGATTCTTTTGAAGGTTAAGTTAGGCCAGTGGTCCCAGAAGCCAAGAAGAATGGATCGCTCAGGATCTGTGGTGACTTTAAGGACACCAACAATCTATTACTGAAAGTAGATCAATACCCTCTGCCCAGGAAATGGGTATCTTTGCCTTTCTGGAGGAAAACACTTCAGCAAAACATATCCAGTGGAGGCCCACTTGCAGATGGAGATCAAAAAAGAGTCCAAACTATTTCTCACCATAAAAACTCACAGATGGCTTTATCGCTATAATGGCCTAGAGTCAGAGGGTCTTATAGTCATAGAAAATTACAGTACAGCAACAGGCCCTTCAGCCCATCTAGTCTGTTCCAAACCATTTAAACTGCCTACTCCCATTGACCTGCACCACAAACATAGTCCTCCTTTCAAACATTTAAGTGGAGTTTGCAAGCTTTACATGTGCTGGTAGTTTGTTCCACATTCTCACAGCCCTCTGAGTGAAGAAGTTTTCCCTCAAGTTCCCCTTAAACTTTTCACTTTTAACCCATGACCTCTGGTTGTTAGCCCACCCAACCTCAGTGGAAAAAGCCTGCTTGCCTTTTTCCTATCCATACTCCCCATAACTTTGTATTCCTTAATCAAATCACTTCACTATCTTTTATGTTCCAAAGAATAAAGTCCTAGCCTTTTCATAAACTTTCCTTATAACTCAGGCCCACCAGGCCTGGAAACATCCTTGTAAATTTCCTCTGAACTCTTTCAACCTGATTTACATCTTTCCTGTAGATAGGTGACCAAAATTGCACACAATACTTCAAATTAAGCCTCACCAATGTCTTGCACAACTTCAACAAAACATCCCCTCTCCTGTACTTGATTTTTGAAGGCCAATGTGACAAAAGCTTTTCTTATGACCCTATCTATCTGTGACACTACTTTAAATAAATTATGGACCTGTATAAGACCTACCCTAGTTAGTCCTAGTGATGTGCAACACCTCACACTTGTCTGCATTAAATTCCATCTGCCATTTTTCAGCCCATTTTTCCAGCTGGTCCAGATCCTGCTGCAAGCCATGATAGTCTTCCTCACTGTCCACTACACTCCAAATCTTGGTGTCATTCACAAATCTGCTGATCCAGTTAAATACATTATCATCCAGATCATTGATACAGAAGACAAACAACAATGGACCCAGCACTGATCCCTATGGCACTCCACTAGTCATTGGCCTCCAGTCAGAAAGGCAATAATCTATTCCCAATCTCTGGCTTCTCCCACAAATCCAATGTCTAATCCAGTTAACTACCTTATCTTGAATACCGAGCAACTGAACCTCTTGATCAACCTCCCATATGGGCCTCATCAAACGTCTTGCCAAAGTCCATGTGGACAACATCCACTGCCTTGCCTATCATCAACTTTCCTGGTAAATTCCTCAAAACACTCTATAAAGTTAGACAGACATGACCTACCACATATGAAACCATGCCGACTATCTTTAATCAGTCTATGTCCATCCAAATACTTATATATCTGGTCCCTCAGAAATCTTTCCAATAATTTTTCCACTACTAATGTCAGCCCCACTGGCCAATAATTTTCTGGTTTATTTTTAGTGTTTTTCTTTAACAGCAGAGCAACATTAGCGATGCTCCAATTCTCTGGTATCTAATGTGTGGCTAAGGATGATTTAATTATCTCTGCGTGGACCCCAGCAATTTCTGCACTTGTCTCTTGCAGGGTCCAGGGGGAAACCTTGTTGGGCCCTGGGGATGTATCCACCCTCATTTGCCTCAGAACAGCAAACAGCTCCTCTTTTGTCGTCTGTATTGCGTGATGCCACTTTGCCTGATTTCTCTGGACTCTGTCTGTCTCTTGAGAAGATACAGTTGCAAAAAGTCCATCTAAGATCTCCGCCATATCTATTGGCTCCATCACAATCATGAGAAAATCTGCAGATGCTGGAAATCCGAGCAACACACACAAATGCTGGAGGAACTCGGCAGGCCGGGCAGCATCTATGGAAAAAAATACAGCCGACGTTTCATCATGACTGGAAAAAGAAGATGAGGTGTTGCTCCTCCAACCCGAGTGGGGCTTCAGATGGAATATAAGGTGCTGATCTTATATTCCATCTGGGTAGCTTCCAGCCTGAAGGCATGAACATTGATTTTTCAAATTTCTGGTAATGGCCTCCCCCCACTTCACTATTCCCCATTCCCATTTCCCTCTCTCACCTTATCATCTCTCTCTGGTGCTCCTCCCCTTTTGTTTCTTCTATGGCCTATGTACTCTCCTATCAGATTTCCCTTTCTCCAGTCCTATATCTCTTTCACCAATCAGCTTCCCAGCTCTTTACTTCACACCTCCCCACCTTCCCAGTTTCACCTATCACCTTCTGGTTCTTCCCCCCTCCCCCCTCCACTTTCTTACTCTGACTCTTCATCTTTTCTTTCCAGTCCTGATGAAGGGTCTCGGCCTGAAACTTCAACAGTGCTCTCTTCCATCAATGCTGTGTGTTTTGTGTGTGTGTTTTGGCTCCGTGCATAGATTACCATTCTGATCTTCCAGGGGACCAATTTTGTTCCTTGCAATCCTTTTGATCTTAATGTATCTGTAGAATCCCTTAGGATTCTCCTCCACCTCATTTGCTTGGATAACCTCATGTCTTCTTTTAGCCCTCCTGATTTCTTTCTTAAGTGTTCTCTTGCACCTTTTTCATACTCCATAATCACCTCATTTGTTCCAGCCTGACTATACCTGCTACACATCTCTTTTTTTCTGAACCAATGTCTCAATATCTCTTGAAAGCCAAGGTTCCCTACACCTGTAATCTTTACCTTTTATTCTGCCAGAGACATACAAGGTTGTTTCTGGAGTATCATCTGCACCTGCACTCTGGTTGAAAGCTATGGACCAGGTGCTGCAAGCCTGTCCAGGCACTCAGTGTTACCTGCATGACATCATTGTTACCAACAGGGATAACAAGGATTATCTCCCAACTCGTAAGACTGTGTTAAAAAGATTAGAAGATTTTGGACTCAGAGCACAATGCAGCACGTGTGAATTCTTTAAACCAAGCATCACTTACTCTGGTCACTACTGAGGCACAAGGATTACACAAGTGTGCAAAGAAAATTCAAGGCCAAAGGACTTGTTACAGTTTTGATTCCCGTCAGGATTTGCCATTTACTGTAATAGTTCCTGCCAAAACTAGCTACTACGTTCCATCCCAGGAACACGTTATTCCTGCTCTGGAAGAAATGGCAATGGATAAAGCGGTGCGAGATGGCTTTCAAAAAGGTAAAGGAAATGGTGACATCAGACACAGTACTGACCCATTATGATCCACATCATCCACTGAAGCTTCCCAGTGGAGACTTGCCTATGGTATAGGTTCGGTCATGACACATGTTATGAGTGATGGAAGTGAATGCCCATGATGCCTTTGCATCATGTTCCCTTACTCTACAAAGAAAAATTACACACAGATTGAAAGAGAGGCCTTGAATCTGGCTTCAGTTGTAAAATGTTTCAACCAGTACCTGTACAGGAGAGAGTTTATCCTCATTACTGATCATCAACCACTACTGTCCACTTTCAATTCACAGTAGGGCGCTCCACCAAGAGCAGCAGCACAAATGCAGAGAAGAGCTCTGTTTCTTTGAGGACACAGCTACAAGGCTGAATTAAAGAAGACAACTAACCATGGAAATGCTGAGTGTTGTTCTGCTTACCCTTGGGAAAGAAAATAATGGAAATAATTACGAAAAAGACACTTCCCTTGACGTATTCTCCTTAACGCAAATCAAAAGTCTCCCTATTACAGCAGTGATCATCTAAAGAAAAAGCAGGAGAGACCAATTCTATCTCAGGTCTATATGGCCACTCAAAAATGGCTGGAATGTGCAGCAGAAGCTCCAGATCCCCCATTTTTACCAGCACTGGAATGAATTTGCCCTTGAGGGAGGTTGCCTTACGTGGGGATTTAGAGCTGTTGTACCATCCAAGCTGAGAGCTACATGCCAGTCATCTAGACATGGTTAAATTAAAAGCATTGTATTGAAGCTTTGTGTAGTGATCTGGGATAGATCAGTAGATTGAGCAGCTTGCCATAAACTGTATGGGATGCAAACTTGTGCAGAAAATGCCAAGGCCAGTGCCTCTCCATTCCCGGGAATGGCCTCCATTGCCCTGACAGATGGACCATAGTTTATGGCAAAGCAGTTTGGGAATAAGAGATATTACATCTGCACCATACCACCTTAGTGGGAAGGTTTGTCCAAGAATGCACTTCAAGCAATGTCAGCAGAACACACTACACAGGCACTGAGCCAAAAATTTGCCAATTTCCTCCTTGCATATCATAATGCAACACATCCCACAATCAACAACTCACCAGCCATGCTGTTCTTGGGTCATCTCTTGTGTTCACACTTGGATCTCCTCAAACCTAGTCTCAAAAGGGGTATGCAGGACAAACAGCTGAGATAAATTGAAGTCTTCTCAAACAATAACTTTCAAAGTTTCACTCTGGACAAGCAGTCCTGGCGAGGGACCACAGAGATGATCAGAAGTGCTACTCAGAATGATTAAGGTCAGAACTGGACCACTCTCCTACACAGTGGAGATTGCTTCCAATATCATCTGGACAGGACAAATTGATTAGTTGAGAAGAGCAGAGTCAATTGTTAGAGAAGAAAGCTGCCTACCACTATCAAAACCACCTCTCACACACACTGACACGCACACACATTCACACACACACTCTCACACACTCAGTCAATTCGTACAACCACCACAGAAGAGGCCCTAGAACCTGAGATTGTTTCACATCCACAAGTCTCCCTGGCAAGCAGAGTGATCCTCCTCGTCGGAAAGACGTTATCCTACAAGAGTAAGAAATTCTCCATTGTGATTAAATCTTTAAGCCTGAATAGGACAATTTAAATTTTACTATGCTGTGCATGTCTATATACAGTATAGTAGCTGTATTATATAGTATACTGTGTAGATTGTTGAGTTGTATTCCACATTGAATTGAGGTTTACAGCTAAGCAGGAACAGTGTTGTGTGTTTCATATTTTAGTTATATTTGAATAATCTTCTAAATATATTGGTAGATTAAGCATTCTTGTTCATCTAAATAATCCACCATGGGTTATATGTATAAATACATGAACTGCATCATACTACCACATGATACATGTACATCTCGCTTAAAGTAAACGCAAATTTAGACCTGCATTTCCGGACTTTGGTATCTTCCGTTGAATTAGTTTGAGGTTTTGAAGTTACAAAACATAACAGATTTGCTCTGTTTAAACTCCTGATATAGACCTCCCTACTTTCAGGAGATGTTGGTGATCCAAGAGAGCTCCTCTGTGATGTTCACTCTCAAGTACTTAAAGCTGGAGACCCTTTCCACTGCTTCACCTTTTGAGAAGTAGAGCTTGTTCAGACCTTTTTGATTTCCTGAAATCAGTAATCATTTGTTTGGTTTTTCTTGTGTGTTGAGTGAAAGGTTGTGGTTGTTACACCATTCAGACAGTTTCTGCACCTCCTCTTATATACTCCTTCATTGTTATCTGTAAGTAATCCAGTCACTGTGATGCAAGTGTGAATTACCCAGTCAATTTATTCACACCCATTTTAACTTCAGTCTGTGTAAGTGACCTCTTTATTAATATTTTAGTATCAGTATGTGCAGTGCCAACATTCAGTAAACCGATCCATATTCAAAGGAAACTGCAAAATAAGCATGTGTCATATTTCTCCCCTTAAACTCCACTTAACCAGAATAACTATTACACCAATTTGGAACCAGATTTCAACACAATGCAGTCATGACAGTTAGATATTATCACACTGAAATTTTTTTTTCTTTCCTTAACTCCAGAATGCAGTGATTTATCACCATGGTTTCACTGATAATACAGCAAATGGAACTTCATAATTTGAACAGCTCACATGGTCACATGGTTATGAAGTGCTTTTGATACAGTCAAACAGTCCAATGGCAAGCCATCACACAAAAACTGCCACTCAGCCACACAGGGAAGTCGAACAGCAGCTAACCAAAACCTTGGTCAGAGGCAAATTTTCAGGTGTGTCTTCAGAGAGAAAATAGGAATAAAGGGGATGAAAGTTTGGGAGGGAAACTTCAGAAACATAGAGGAATGGCAGACAATGACATTTTCTCCTCTGGTAGAATGAGTAAAATCTCACAGAGTCAGAATGAAAGAGGTTGTGATCCTGGAGGACTATAAAGAGCATGAAATAATACCATCAAAAACATGGATGAGAATATTAAGATCAAGAAATTGCTTTATTAAAGTTTCAATTTCATTAGGTTTCGGCAATAACATTGCTTGACCCAGTTTATCTCTTAAGTAAGCCCTTAATTGAAAATAACAAATAAGAGTGTTATTTGATATTTTATATTTAATTGTTCGAATGACATCAATATACCTCCTTCATAACAGTCTCCTATATATCTAATCCCTTTTTGATACCAATTATATAAAAGTTGATTATCCATTGTAAAAGGAATAAGTCTATTTTGAATCAGAGGTCTCCTTATTAATAAAGATTTCTTTATCTCATCATCAACATTTATCTTATTCCATAAATCAATCAAATGTTTTAATATAAGGGATTCTTTCTTTCCCCGTATCTATTTAGATTCCCATTTATATATAAAATCTTCTTTTCTATTTTCTCCTATCTTATCTAACTCTATTCTAATCCATGCTGGTTTATCTTCGTCAAAAAAAGATGCAATAAATCTAAGTTGATTTGCTTTATAATAATTCTTAAAGTTTGGAAGTTGTAACCCTCCTAGGTCAAATTTCCATGTCAGTTATTCCAATGATATTCTTGTCATCTTACCTTTCCTAAGAAATTTCCTCACACATTTATTTAACTCTTGAAAAAACTTCTGCGGCAGTTGTATTGGTAATATTTGGAATAAATATTGTAATCTGGGAAATATATTCATTTTACAGCATTAACTCTACCTACTAATGTTATTGGTAACATCATCCATTTATCAAGATTTTCTTGAATTTTTTTCAATAATGATAAATAATTTAATTTATATAAATTCTTTATATCATTATCAACTCTTATACCTAAATATTTTACACCATTTATCGGCCATCTAAATTGAGTTACTAATCGACATTGACTATAATCTCCTTTAGTAAGGGGTAAAATTTCACTTTTATCTCAGTTTATTTTATACCCTGATACTTTCCCATATTCTTCCAGTTTAAAAGATAATTTATGCATCGAATGCAATGGGTTTGTTAGATAGATCAAAACATCATCAGCAAATAGATTAATCTTATATTCCTCCCGGTTAACTCTAAAACCCATAATATCTGAATCAGTTCTAATTAATTCAGCTAATGGTTCTATCGCAAAAAGGAAAAATTTTAAAATTTACTTCTTATATGTATAATCTGATTCAAAAACAGACACTTAAACAGAGAATTCATAAGTCAAGACAAAAATGGGAAACATTTGAATATTAAAATTGATGAAACAAGTTGGTCAAGACTATGTCTTGACAGTATGACAAATACAACAAATGTTCGACTTAGAATAGTACAATATAATTTTTTACATCAATTATATATTACACTGCAAAAAATAAATAGATTAAACCCAAACTTATCTGATCAATATTTTTGATGTAATCTAGAAATTGGTACTTTCTTACGTTCTACTTGGACTTGTTTTAAAATTCAACCTTTTTGGATAAAATTTAGAGTTTTATTGGAACAAATTATTGGAACACAATTTCCACATAACCCAATATTATTTTTACTAGGTGACATTGAAGGGATTAAATGGATTCATACTTAAGTATGGATCATTGGAATAATGAAATTTTTTGCTGTATTCCATTCGAAAAAAATTACTTATAATTTAAGGAATAAATCTGACACATTTCTGAGTATTTGGCACCCTTATTTTCAAAAGATAGGATTATATATAGGTGCTCTGATGATAAAGATGTTGGTCCTCTGGGGAAAGAAACAAATACATATATTAAAGTTATTTTGAATTCCATGGAGCATTTGGGGATCTTCCGATATCCAGGCAGTCTTTTTTTCTTCTTTCTTTTTCTTCTCTCTGTGTTTTTTTAGATAGGGATGTTATGGGGGGAGGGGTTAAGGGGAGGGGGGAAGGGCTGATATTATTCTATTATTCTATTCTATTCTATTTGATGTAACCAACTTGAAAACTTGAATTAAAAAAATTTTTTAAAAAAGAAATTGCTTTATCAGGAGATGTCATAGGTCAGGCATACAGATGAGTGTAGTACATCTGAAGTAAATTTTGAGTATTGTCAAGTTTCCAGAGACAGAACTATTGAGTTTTTCCATGATTCTTTGGTGGTAAGAAAGGTATAGGTAAGGGATTTGGTAGCAGATAAGGTGAGGGAGGAGTAAAAAAGAGCAGTACAGTTTTATAGAGATTAATATATGTAGAGTTAGTGATGGTGCTGATATATGAACCAAAATTTATTTTAAGGTTAAATTTGGTATAATTGTCCGAAAGAATTTGATTCAACTTCAGACATTTGTCATGGAGCAAAATAGAGCTGGTGTCCAGGGAGCTGGTGTTCAATGGCTTTGTTCTTCCCAATGGTTAGTTGGAGGAGGTTTCTGCTCTAACACAATAAGAGGTCACACAAGTACACTGGCAATTTGTTCAAGTAGAGGGGTTGGCCAATTTAATTCTGTAAGTACATTAAAAACAGAAGGGTAATTAGGGAGAGGATTAGTTCCTTTAAGATTCAATGTGGTGGATCTACAGTATATGTGGAGCCACAGAGAGATTGGCAAGGTTTTAAATGAAAACTTGCCATTCATACTTATTGTGGAGTAAGTTACGAAGGCTTGGAATTCAGGAAAGAGATCCAATTTATCCTGAAACATATGAGAATTGTGAAAGGGGAGGTGTTGAATGTTTTCAGATGAATAAAGGTGAATAAATCCCTGGGGTCATACTAATTATACGTTAGGTCATTGTGTGAAGCAAGGGAAGAATTTACTGGGGTCCTGACAAAGTTACTGAGGGGGATTATGAGAGGAAGGATCTTAAGGATTCTCTTCAAAAGAACTCTATCAACACTATTTGTGGGAAAGCATGTCATCATGTATCACAAATTTGGTTGAGTTTTTGGAAGAGGTGGCAAAGGAGATGAATGCTGGATGGTGAATACTGTCTACATGGGCTTTAAGCAAAGCTTTTGACAAGGTCCCACATAGTATGATACTCCGGAAGGTTAGGTCACATGGAACTTAAGGTGAACTAGCCAATCGGATGCAAAGTTAGCTTGGTGTTAGTACCAGAGGGTGGTAATGGTGGGCTGCTTTTCAGATCAGAAGTTTGTGACTGTTGCTGTGTCACAGGATTCATGCTGGATGATCTGTATTAAAGAGTTGGATGCAAATGCAGTTAGCACAGTTAATAGGTTTGTGCATGACAATAACATTGGGTGGTAAGGTGGTGAGTAAAGATGTAATCTAAGATTTCAATTGGATAAAGATCAACTAGGAGAGTGGGTGAAAGAATGATTGAATTTAACTCAGACAAGAGCGAAGTGTTGCATTTTGGTAAGTTAAACAGGGAAGGTCTTACATAGCAAAATAGCGGGGCCCTGAAGAATGTTATAGAACTGAGAGACCTGGGGAATAAAATACATCATTCCTTGATTGTGGCACCACAGGTATACAAAGTTGTGAAGGCATTTGGCACACTTTCCTTCAGTGGTCATGGTATTGAATTTGAGAATTGGGACATTGTGTAACAGGTGAAAATACATTAATGAGATTGCACCCAAAGTACGGTGCACATTTCTGGTTATCCAGTTATTGGAAGGATGTGATTAAACCAGAAGTGATGCTGTCACAGTCCTGACCATTAATTCCTCATTCTCTCCTAATTTCCTTTGATGGTGGCACACCTGGCTTTCATCAAGACCTGCAGTATAAGAACCCCAGCTTTGCACCCACTAGTTGCCAGATTGTTGATTTTCCCATTGTGGTAATTATTGTTTCCCAGCCACTTAGGATTGTGTGTTCTACGTTTTGCTTCAGTACCAAGATTTACCTGTGTAACTCAGTCTCTCTGAGTCAAGATAAGTTTTCTAAGTTCAACTCCAGTACCAAGGTTTACCTGTGTAACTCCATCTCTCTGTGTCAAGAAAGAATTCCAAGTTTACTCCAATACCAAGGTTTACCTGTGTAACTCCATTTCTCCGTGTCAAGAAAGAATTCCAAGTTTACTCCAGTTCTGAGGTTTACCTGTATTACTCCATCTCTCCGTGTCAAGGTAAGGATTCCAGGTTTACTCCAGTACTGAGGTTTACCTGTGTAACTCTGTATCTCCATGCTAAGAAAAGTTTTGTCTGCCGCTTCCCTTTCTACGCTCTGTCAAGATAAGTTCTGCCTGCTTCCTGCTTTCCTGCACTCCTTCCTGTTTGCCGTTCAATGGTCACGCCCACGTCTGCGTCCTAACTCAATCTCCATGCCTGTGTCCTGTGTTTGTGTTTGCCTAGTTTGTTGCAACAGATGCAGAAAAAAAACACAAGAATGTCACCAGGACTAGAGGGGCTGATGCACTATTAATTTCCAATACCGATAAGAAATAAAAATAATACAATATAACATAGCAGCAGTCAGAACTCTAGAGTAATATCTCTACTAGTTAAAAATATAAATCTGATTTTTATTATGGTCACCTTCAAGAGTGGGAAAGACTTTAATTCCAAATGCAAATTGTGGCAATTAAGTACAACTTTTTCATGCTTTTGACCTTGTCATTGAATCTAGTTAAATTGTTCAATAGGGAGTACTTAACCAATCATTTAATTTTTACATAGGAGTCAGATATAGCAGGGGTCTATATTCAAGGTTTTTGAATTCTTAACTAAAATGTGGCTGGAATCCCCCCCCCAAGGAAATTGTAATAGATCTCTAAATTAAGAGATTAGAAATATAGTAAGGTTTAAATTATAAGGACAATTTGCATAGAGTCGTTTTGTAATCCCTTAGGTATGGAAGATTAAGGGGTGCTTAAAGTGATTAAAGCAATTTCTGGCGTTGTTGGGGATAAACTGCTTAATCTTCCAGGCAATGTATAAAATGCATAATCTTAAATTTAGAGCAGGTGCATCTAGTTCTTGTATCAGTAAATATTTCTTCAGGTAAAAGGTAACAAAAATCCAGAACTCAAGTATTATTCAGATGAAAATAATAGAGAATTTTAATATTCAGAAGCATTTTTTTTACTGAATAAATGTATGTAAGATTATTGGTTGAAGGTGGGCAGATGTAGCTAAGCAAACATGTTGACCATTTTCTAGTTGAGGGACTGGGCGTAAAATAGATTCGTAAATAGGATCAGAAATGGGCCTGTGTTCTCAAACCTGTTCTGCCATGTAATGTCATGACCAATGCTTTATTTGAAGAAATTTTCTCAGCCAAAGGTGAAGCAACATGCCAAACACAGATCATCTCAACTGCTGCAAGTACAATTTTCAATCCTCTTTGAGAGCAGAGTTTTAGTTTTGAGCAGTAATTGACCAAACTGGGGATGTTCCTCTTGGAAAATAAAGAAGATTTAAGTGAGATGCATTAAGTAGTCCCACTATCCAGGTCATGACCTTTTCTCACTGCTATCATCAGACATGAGACATAGAAGCCTGAACTCCCACCCTACCAGATTCAAGGACATTAACTTTCCTACAACCTTCATGTTAGTGAACAACCTGCACAACCCTAATTCAATCTCAGCGATGGATCACAATCTTGTACTACCACAGACAATTCTCTTGCTTTGCACTGTCTTTCTTTGGCAGTCTTTTTATTCTTTCGCTGCTTCTTTAAATGTAATTTATAGTCTTTGTTTTTGTACCAACATACCTGTGATGCTGCTGGGCATGTGTGGTGAACTACATATACCTGTCTGGACACGCGACCCCCCCCTGCTGACTGCTCCTGTGGCTCCTCCCACAGACCATGGCTTCTCCCACGGACCCCAGTATAAAAGCAATTGAAGGCACAGCCCCGGCCTCAGTCTCCAGGATGTTATGTGGTGGTCACTTGCTGCTTGTTCTTTCTTCTAGATATCTCGCCTCACGTCTCCGAGAGTTATTGATGGTGCATCAACATGTATGTCAACATACCTGTGCACACGACAATAATCTCAACTGGATTTGATTTGACTATGAGATACCTAGACCGGTTAAGCTGCAGGAATCTGCTTTTTCTTGCAGAGAATTAAATAACAATACTCATAGGTTTGAGATTATTGGTAGTAGGATGAGCTAAGCAAATACATGTATCTTTTTCACCCAAGGAACGAAATTTACTCCCTGAAACAGCATGTTTTTAAAGTACCTGGAGAACTACTAGAAATGGTACAATTGATACAGCAAACAACTAAGTATTGGGATGTGGGGATAGTCTAATAGTTCTTTCTCTCTCTGAAATGAAGATAGTGGGCCAAATTACCTCTTTTGATAATTCTTCTATCAGTCACTGTATAAAAGAATCAGTACAATCAGGAAATGTTTCATGAATGTACACCATACTGTTATATAACATTACAGACTATGCTACCTTGGTCTCAATATTTCTTTAATTGTCCATATCAGACATGACACGCTGGCACAAACAACATCTATTACCCAACCTTTAAGATGGTGAATTTGTTTCTTACATTGTGGCAGTCAATCTGACAAGGGTGTTCCCAAGGTGCTGCCAGGTAGAGAGTACCAGGGTTTTAATCTGAGAATGGAGGAAAGAAACATGATTCCAGGTAGACACCGTGCAGGTGCTTGTATCCAGAGCATCACAATGGATGCAAGGTTCAACCAAAATGTCCATAATTTCCTTTCTTCCGTAGATACTGCTGAATTCCTCCAGCAGATTGTTGAGATAATTCCATGTCTATGTAATGCGTGGTGTAGAGGTGGAGCTTGCAATTGTGGTGTTTCGCTTTACAGATGCTACCACGTTTGCTGAGTATTTCCAACATCTTCAGTACTTATTTCATATTTAAAGCAACTGCAATTTTCCTTTGATTGTGTCTGCTTCCGTGTTCCTGCAAGAAAGAAAATTAATGGATTCACAAATTCAGCAGCTCCAGCCAAGACATGACTACTTAATATAAAAACCTCATTAGATTGATTCAGCAAACTTCCACACATAATTGGCACAGCCCAATGAGAAGCTGATTGCATGAACTTGTAATTAAAGCTATAATCGCCTTGTACATGAATAGAACATTGAACTGTACATAACAGCAACAGGCCTTTTGGCCCACAAAGTAGTACCGAACAAATTAAATTATTGATCAAATGGCTAACTAAACCAAATTCTTCTGTGTGCACAATGTCCATATCCTTCCATTTTCTTCATATTCATGTGCCTATCTAAATGTCTCTTCAAAGTCCTAATGCGTATGTTGCAACCATCATCCAGGCACCCACCACTTCCTGTGTAAAAAAATTTGCCCCTCACAACTGCTTTGAAATTACCACCTCTCATGTTAAATACTTTGGCATTAGTCATTTCAAAGCTTGTTAAGAAATACCGCCTGTCTATCTATGCATTTCTTAATTGTAAAAAAACCTCTAGCTGATCTTCTCTCAACTTCTGTCGCACCAAAGAAAATAACCCAAGTATGTCCAACATCTCATTATGCACATGCTCTCTAATCTAGAAAACAACCATTCGCACCGTCTCCAAAACCACTAAAATCCACATAGACAACATCCACAGCTATACTTTCATCAATCACCATTGTCACCTTGTTCAAAAAACTAAATCAAGTTAGTATGGCACAACTTGCCCCATACAAAGCCATGCTGGCTCTCCGTAATTTGGCCACAGTTTTCCAAATGCTCATAAATGATATCCCTAAGAATTCCCTTCAATAACTTCTCTACCACTGACATGATACTCACCAGTGTATAGCTTCCAGGATTATCCCTTGTTCTCTTCTTGAATAATGTAACAGCTTTAGCTACTCACCAGTCCTTCGGGACCTCACTTGTGGTTAGTGAGGACACAACGATATTGGTCAAGGACCCAGCCGTTCTTCTTTTGCCTCTCACAATAACCTGGGGTATATACCATCAGGCCCTGGGGACAAATCCACTTTAATGCTTTTCAAGAGACCCATCATTATCTTCTCCTTTACCTTGAAGTAGCCTAGTATATCAATACACTCAGCACTGATCTCCCTGTCCTCCACATCCTTCTCCTTGGAGAATACTGATCTAAGGTGCTCATTAAGGACTGCACCCACATCCTCCACATCCAAGCAAATGTCCCTTCCTTTATCCTTGAGTGGCCCTTCCCTCTCCCTAATTATTCTCTTTCTCTTGATGTATGTACAAAAACCCTCAAAATTCTATTTAATCCTTCTTGCCAAGGACTTTCTTAATTCCCTTCTTGGGTTCTTTTTTGGCTTCTTTATAATCCTCAAGGACTTTGTTTGCTTCTAGATTCTGAAGCTTTACATTGTTGTCCTTTTTCTTCCTGACATCCAAGGTTTTCTTACCTTGCCCTCCTTGTCCTTTGTACATAAGTACCTGTCCTATACTCTATGCAGATTGTCTTTGAACACCCTTCACATGTCCGATGAGGACTCGTCCAAATTAACAGCAGTTCCAAATTAAATCTCCCTAGTTCCTACCTAATGCTATTGTAGTTTGTCCTACTCCAGTTTAATACTTTCCAACAAGGTCCATATTTATCCTTATCTATAGCTATCTCATAACGTAAGGAATTGTGGTCACAGTTCACTAATTGCTCACCCGCTGAAAGGTTGGCCACCTGGCCAGGCTCATTATCCAACAGAGGTTTCAGTACAACAACTCCTCTGGCACTGAGTCTGCCTCTGTGGCACAGATGGGAAGGGGGAAGGTGATGGAGGATTCATCAGTTAGGGGAACGGACAAGAGGTTCTATGGGTGAGAATGAGATTCCCAAATAGCTTTGTGCCTCCCGGGAGCCAGGGTCTGGGATATCTCAGAACGAGTCCTCAGTATTCGCAAGTGGGAGGGTGAAGAGCCAGAGGTCATGGTCCATGTAGGTACCAATGACATGGGTAGGACAAGTGACGAAGTTCTGCATAGGATGTTCAGGGAGTTAGGTGCTATGTTAAAGGGCAGGACCTCCAGGATTGTGATCTCAGGATTGCTACCCACACCATGTGCTGGTGAGGACAGAACTAGGAAGATTATATGGTTTAATATGAGACAAAGAAGTTGCTGTAGGAAGGAGGGAGTAAGACTTTTGGATCATTGGTCTCTCTTCCAGGGAAGGTGGGACCTGCACAAAGAGATGGTTTGAACTGGAGTTGGACTAATATCCTAGTAGGAAAGTTTGTTAAAGCTGCACAGTGGCATTTAAACTAGAGTTGCAAGGGGATGGGATGAGATGCCAGAACAGTTTGTGGAGAGGTTGTAGAGGCAGATAGATGTTGGAAAGACCTCAGACAAAGTTAGGAATCAAAAGGTTGGGCATGGTGCGACAAAATCATAAAAGGTGAATACAGGACTGAAGGTGTTGTATCTGAACACACACAGTATACGGAATAAAATACACTTTGTAGATGAACTTGCAGCACAGTTACAGATCAGCAGGTGTGATGTTATGGCCATCACCGAATCATTGCTGAAAGGTTACTCTAGGAGCTTAATGTCCAAGAATATACATTGCATTGAAAGGATGGACAGGAAGGCTGAGGGGCTGGCATTGCTCTATTAGTAAAACATGAAATCATTAGAAAGAGGTGACATAGGGTTGGAAGGTGTTGAACAATTGTGGATAGAGGTAAGGAACTGCAAGGGTAAAGAGACCCTGATGGGAGTTGTATACAGACCTCCAAACAATATTAAGGATGTTGTCTACAAATTACAATGGGAGATAGAAAATGCATGCCAAAAGGGCAATGTTACAATAGTCATGCGGGACTTCAATATGCAGGTAGATTGGGAAAATCGGGTTGGTACTAGATTACAGGAGAGGGAATTTCTAGAGTGCCTACAAGATGGATTTTCAGAGCAGCTCATGGTTGAGACCACTAGATCAGCTATTCTGGAATAGGTGTTCTGCAATGAACTAGAAGTGAATAGAGAGCTTCAGGTAACAGAATGCTTCGGGCCAAGTGATCATAATATAATTAAGTTGACCCTGAATCTTGAGAAAGAAAAGCTAGAGTCAGTTGTGTCAGTTGTGTCAGTTGTGTCAGTAGAGTAAAGGGAATTACAAAGGCAAGTGAGAGGAGTGGGCCAGAATTGATTGGAAACTGGCAGGGATGATGGCAGAGCAGCAATGGCTGGAATTTGGTGATGATTTGACATGTCATATTGAAGGGGTAAATACCTATGCAATCAATTACTTTGTGTTTAATATTTGTAATTAATTGTGATCACTTTGTAGAGATTTGTTTTCACGTTGATATGAAAGTCTTTTTCTGTTGGTCGGTGTCAAAAAATGCCAATGTTGATTCAATGCTGTAAAACAACAAAACATGAAAACTTCCAAGAGGGATGCATACTTTTGATGCCCTTACATGTCCATGAACAATTCTTTAAATATATCTTTGTAATTTTTCAGAAATCTATTCAACAATACAAAGACAAGATTCTTCAGAAATGTTCAAAATATATTAGGATGATATGATATCAGGTTGGTTAAGATACATTCAAACTTCAGTATTCAACTCGTTTGGTCTAAGCTGGATTGCAGAAGGAAGTCCATCCTTCCCACCTGTCTTTTATTTCCCTGCAACCTGAAACTCAGTTTTTCCCACATGTGGGAAATAGAAAGTACATGCCAATAGAGCAATGTTACAATAACCATGGGGGATTTCAATATGCAGGTAGATTGGAAAAATCAGATTGGTGCTGGATTCCAGGAAAGAGAATTTCTCGAACGCCTGCAAGATAGCTTTTTAGAGCAGCTCGTGGTTGAGCCCACTAGGGGTTCAGCTAATCTAGAGTAGGTGTTGTGCAATGAAACACAATTAATTTGAGAGATTAAGGCAAAAGAACCCTTAAGGGTAAGTGTTCATAATATGATGAATTCACACTGAAATTTGAGAAGGAGAATCTAAAGTCAGAGATATCAATAATACAGTGGAGTAAAGGAAATTACAGAGGGATGAGAGAGGAGTTGGCCAGAATTGATTGGAAAAGAACACTGGCAGTGATGATGACAGAGCTCAATGACTGGAATTTCTAGAAGCAATTCGGAAGGCACTGGATATATACATCCTAAAGATGATGAAGTATCTAATGAAAAGATGACACGACCATGGTTAACAAGAGAAGTAAAAGACAACATAAAAGCCAAAGAGAGGGCATATAATAGAGCAAAGGTTAGTGGGAATTTAGAGAATTGGAAAACTTTTAAAAACCAACAGAAGGCATCTAAAAGTCAATAAAAAGATAAAGATGGAATACAAAAGTAAGCTAGCCAATAATATTAAAGAGGATACCAAAAGTTTCTTCAGGTACACAAAGTCTAAAAGAGAGTGGCTACTGGGCCACTGGAAAAAGATGCTGGAGAGGTAGAAATGGGGGACAATGAAATAGACAATGAACTGAATGAGTATTTTGCATCAGTCTTCAGAATGGAAGACACTAGCAGTATGGTGGAAGCTCCAGGTATTGGGGGCTCAAAGTGAGTGAAGTTACCATAAGTAGACTGAAAGTTCTTGGGAAACTGAAAGGTCTGAAGGTAGATAAAGCACCTGGACCAGATGGTGTACACCCCGGAGTTCTGAAAGAGGTGGCTGAAGAGATCGTGGAGGCATTAGTAATGACCGTTCAAGAATCACTAGATTCTGGAATGGTTTCAGAAGACTGGAAAATCGCAAATGTCACTCCACTTTTCAAGAAGGTAGAAAGCCAGAAGAAAGGAAACTATAGGCCAGTTAGTCTGACCTCAGTCGTTGGGAAAATGTTGGAGCCATTGCTGTGCTTTCTTTGTAATTGCATCAATATGTTGAGCTCAGAATAGATCTTCAGAGGTTTTGACACACAGGAACTTGAAATTCACCCTTTCCACCACTGATTCTTTGATGAAGACTGTTCCCTGAGCAATCAATTCCTTGGTCTTGCTGACATAGAGTGCAATGTTGTTGTTGCCGCACCACTCAACCAGCTGATCCATCTTGCTCTTGTGCGCATTCTCATCGCCATCTGAAAATTTTTAGATGGTGCTTGTGCTGTGCCTAGGGTGTAGAGAAAGTGAAGCAATGAGCTAAGCATGCATCCCTGATTGTCAGTGAGGAGGAAACCTGACCATCAAAATCCTGGTATGTTAAGCACCCATTCCTGTCCCTATCTCAAAAAAGTCACCATAATGGCCACAACATTATAGTT
Source organism: Hypanus sabinus (assembly GCF_030144855.1). Taxonomy (NCBI): domain Eukaryota; kingdom Metazoa; phylum Chordata; class Chondrichthyes; order Myliobatiformes; family Dasyatidae; genus Hypanus; species Hypanus sabinus. The sequence goes on along the minus strand of NC_082716.1, from coordinate 36,569,536 downwards.
CCATGAACTGATCAGTACCTTTACTGATAATACTTCTGGCATTAAAATACATAATGTATATTTTAAACTATCTGTCCCATCATACCTATTATTTTCCTCCTGCCCAGTTTTACTAGCCTGATATCTACATTTCTCTCAGTCCCTCAAATGACTTCATGTTTCATGCTGAGAGGAAGAGTCATCATCTGTGGTCTGCAGAGACACAGTCTTTTGAGAAAGAGGATCAACTATTGAACATATGAGATCAAGCTTTAGGTTTTTAGTGAAATGAACTATCAGGATCGGATAAAGGACTTGGGAGATAGAAGTTAAGATTTTCAGGGCTGCGTAAAAAAGATACTAGACAGAGTTATACCATAGCATCTTTGGGTTCTGAATTTTACCATGTACTCCTGCTAAGCCCTGAGAGCTATGCGCTGGAGAATTATTATATGGTCTACCTTCTTGTTGCGTCTGTGCACAACTACATATATATTAAGTAAAAACACAGACACAGAGATGGCTCTAACTGGTGTATTCACATTGCAGAGAGAGCGAGAGGGAACAATGCATAGGAGCTGACAACAGATCAATACATAGTGCTAAGTGGGAGGGGGTCATTGCTCTAAAAGAAATAGATCCATACATTACACTTTTCTTTGTCACTGGCTCATTGTACAGGACATCGTTCACTGATCAGTGTGAATCCAAGCCTTCTTCCTTGTCAACACACACAGAATGACGGAGGAACTCAACGGGTCAGGCAGCATCTGTGGAGGGACATAAGCAGTCAACATTTCAGGTTGAGACCCTTCTCAGCCTGAAACATAAATAAGTGCCGACTCACCTGCTGTTCCTCCAGCATTTTATGTGTGTTGCTCATCTCTTGTGTCTCCTTCCTTGTCATCAGGCAATTGATGAGAAAACAGCATTCCCCCCCCGCCACTTTAAGTGCACTCGACTAAGGGAATTCATGCTTCCATTGGCATAGAGCTGCTCATGCACTGTTTGATTAATCTAGCAGCTCAACAAATGTTAATGACCCTTGATCATGAAAATCATTCAAGTTTACCACTAATTTTATTGAGTTTTGAACATGTCGCATAAAAATATAGAACTCACCTGGAGCATTTTTTATTTCAAGTCGGGTTGTTCTGACTGCATGTTGTGCAGTCTATTCATTTCAGAGAATTCAATTTCTGTGGATATATTAATTCCATTCAGTCAGCAGAAATGCAAGAATCAAGTAATTTCACTCTTAACTTGAATAAAGCTAGATCAACTCAAAAGAGTAAGTCCAGTAAAAATTATCTTATAACATTCAAAATGTTTAGTTTATTTCAGAAAGCAGTAAATGTGTTCGCCTCTGAATGAAAGAGCGTGTGTGTATGTGTTTATTTATCAAAGAGGATAATCTTTTCCTCTTTGCTAAGCACACACATGCACACACACTCTCTCATGTGAAATGATGGTTCAATACACTAGTTCCTTGTAATTTCTGATTTTGTGCTGTGAGCTCCAACAGACATAATAATTTGAGAGGCAAAGACCATGAAAATTCACAGCCAGCAGAAACTGAATTCTGACCTTTGATCATTCCAGCAACAAACCCGTGCATGCTTAAAGAAGAGCATCTCTATTTCATGGGATCAGCAGCCATCAATGGCAATATGGGGATAATTCCTATTTAATAGGGCCAAATAAAGATTTATAAATTTAAAAATAGTCCTGTTTTTCTTTGAAAGCCCAATGATTTTTCATTTACGACTTCAAGGAATCCACTTGCTATTAACTTTTTCTGTGTTCTGGCTTCCAGGAATACATATTTCCTGTTTTAGCAGGAGATATGTATGTTTGCAGCCCAGAGAATACTTTGCAATAGACTTTATTAACCCTTGACAACTTTGGATTTGTGAGAGGTTGACAGATATTATGGATTTACAATCTGACTAGGAACCTCCAAGGTCAACAGAAACAAACTTTACCAATTTTTTGGTAAGTTTATTAGGTATACCAAAAGAATTCATAGCTAATGTCTTTTCTTTCCTCACACTGACGTTTTTTTAAAATATCCAAGTTGATTTTGAACCTGCGGAAAAGCTTTTAATTATTTCATTTGGGTCTCAGTGAGAGGGAATGTAAACATTATAATTAAAGGCATTGTGAGTCACAAGTATATAGGGAAAAAACGACAAGAGGAACAAATAATGTTTCCATGAGATAATTGGATGGAAGGAGAAAATAGCATAAAGGAAATGGCTTTTCCTCACTGCCAAACATATTCTTTTAATTAAATAATAAACAAAAGGTAGAACAAGGTTCAGAGAGAATAGCAAATGGGATTAAGTCAGATGGGAATCTTGGTCTGCCTGATTCCATACTATATGACTCTATGACTCTAATAAGACAAAGGGAAGCAAAAGTGAAAAAAAAAAAATTTTTCTAAAAGTACATATTACTGCCATGATCTAAAATTAACTGTCCAGAAAATCGGAATGGTTTGCAGCCTGAGTGAGAATTGATGACTAGATTAATAGGCACTATTTGTCTGTTTGCTCTGTTGGAGGCAATTACCCTTCCAATCTTACACTGTAAATTCTAATTAATTAACCTGAAGTTTTGTATTTTTCTTTTAACTTCACAAGCACAAAAATAGAGCTAATGGATCCAACATCTGCCTTCTCTTCTGTCCCTTGAGTTACAGTAATGGATAATGTTTTTTTGTTTTCAATTTATGTATTAGTGTGGGTGAGGGAAAATTCTAAATTTCAGAAGACATAAAGTAGAATATGCTAAATTGCATTAAAATACCATGCATTACGTTACTAGTTCAGGCAGATAAATAAAGCAAGTTCAGGAGCTAACTGGCCAATAAAATAGATATCTGGCAATGAAAACATGTTTGGTTTATATTTGCATTGATTAGACATGTGTCCTCAGAAGCAATCAATGGGAATTTTGTTAATGGGTTTTTAGGAATGGGATTAAGTAATCAAATATTGTTTAATCAGGAGTTACAGCAAAGAGTTGGTGCTTTTTATTTTCCTGAAGTGAGGTCTGTTATAGAACGAATCAGCAGTGGTTGAAGGAAGTCTTGTGAAATCAGCTGGAGCCTAAGAGTGAAAAAGATTCAACAAAAAGCAGTAAAAGCTTGTGACAGCTGCCTAAATGGATGAAGGAAAGGAAGAGAGAGTAGCTGAGAATGCTGATTACCCCTCCCCTTGTGCAATTACAAAGGACAAGTTCAGCTCTGACCCTGTAAAAGGAACAGCTATTAGGTGAAGTGCATTGAGAATAGTGGTGCCTGGGAGAAGTGAAGGGGCACCAGAGAAATGTACAGACGGAATGCCAACATGCTGCCTTAGTGTGAATTTGTGTTTGGCGTGAGCTCTCGATCCATTGATATTAATGTGACGGAGGTAAGGAAGTAGGCGTGTAGTTGCTAAAGAGTGCCACCCAAAACTGAAGAATACAGAGAAGCTCTTTCAAAACCTATTAAGCCAAATAGTCCAATAGATCCTGGTTCCTCAACAGCATATGAAGAGAGGCAAGAGCACCTAGTCATGAGTATTTCATTTTAACAGCAGATGATGTAATGTTTTGGTGGTCTGATCCTTAATTTATTATTCTGCTTGAAGTTACTTTTTGTTCTTTAGCTGGTGTTCTAGTTGTTTTGTGAATGAAACTATTAAAACAACAATTCCCCACACCCCTCCCCCCTTGAGTGAATGATTTCTGAAGATCATAAAACAGGAAACTATTTCACAAAAAATGGTTAGGGTGTTTGAGGTGCTACTGCTTATAAATTGGATCCATTACCAACTAGTATTTATGTACAAACGTTTGTATGATGTGCACTGTGATATTTTTCCCCAGGTTAGGTTGCATGGAGATCTTTTCTTGGCGAAATCAAGTTCATGAGGAAACTCGACCAGGTGATTCTGGTCACAATACTGATGTTTCTTTAGTAGCAGTAATGCTACTTGTTGTGTAACACACATAAACACCCAGTGGCCACTTTATTAAGTACACCTGTACACCTATTCACCATTGCAAATGTCTAATCAGCCAATTATGTGGTAGCAATTCAATGCACAAAAGAAAGCAGACATAGTCAAGTGATTCAGTTGATGTTCAGGCAAAAAGTTGGAATGGGGAAGTAATATGATCTAAGTGTCTTTGACCGTAGAATGATAGTTGGTGCCAGGTTTAGGTATCTCAGGAACTGCTGATCTCCTAGGATTTTCACACACAACAGTTCCTAGAGTTTTCAGAGAATGGCGCAAAAAACAAAAAAAAAATCCAGTGAGTGGCATTTCTGTGGGTCTCATTAATGAGAGAGGTCAGGGGAGAATAGCCAGAGTGGTTCAAACCCACAGGAAGGTGACAGTAACTCAAATAATCATGTGTTACAACAGTGGTGTGCAAAAGAGCACAGCAGTAGAAGATCATGAACATACAGGAGGTACAAAATGAAGTGACAACAGAGGGTAAGTTGGAAGTTCTGTGCACAACCTATAACCTTTGTTAAATATTCACAGTATAATTGGCATTGCAATGCTCTAGCCTGCTGTATATGTCTACTTAGAGAGACACTCTGCTGTCATAAGGAGACCAGACTGGACCGTTTCAATAGGCTGTTTGAATAAATTTCCAGAGTTCACAGAATGTACATAAACTTTTTTTTTCAATGAGGACCATAGGTGACAGTGACAATGATGCTCAGGGTAATCTCAACCAAATGGTAAAATAACTCACATTTCTTGCTAGAGTGGTTATGCAAAATCTTTACAGGTACAATGATATAACAAATATAGTTTTGGATAATTTATCACTATGCCAGCACCTCTGGGAGATGTATCTCCCAAACTGCTGTTCACAATGACAGCAGAAGTGCAGCCAAACAATCGAATTGTACAAAGAAGAGTTCATGTGCTTTGATTTCAGTGTAGTCAGAAGCACTGTGATTTACAGGGGCACTGGTGATGCAGAAAATAAAGGGTTAATTGTGTTGTGTATTTAATATTTCAATAATATTTGAATAATCTTGTATATAAATTGTTTGTATAAGTATTCTTGTTCGTTTAATTACAGGTTATATGTATAAATACGTTAACTGCATACATCACCACTCTACCACATGATATGTGTGTGCCTCACTGAAAGTAAACCCTAAGTTAAACCAGCATTTTGGATTCCCTTGTCCTCATTTGAATTAGTTTAATGTTTTGAAATTACAAAACATAACATTGGCGACAAGGTATTTTTAAAACAAACCCGAGACATTCAAGCGGAGAGAGACATTGGTACTAAAAAAAACACAGCATGTAAAATATGCAACCCAGCACATGCAGAGACTTTGAGATAATAAAAAAAGAGACTGCAAATGGAAGAATTCACTGTTTATAAAGAGTGAGTGCTGAGTAGTAATAATCAATTTAAAAATCAGAAACGGCTGGCTAGATTGAAAAGATGGACAAATTTGATTACATAAAGAGTAATTGGCTCATATATACTGAACTATTAGAGCAGTATTTTGAAGCAAATGAATGAGCCAATGAGGAGCTTCGCTAAGTGCATTGGGTTTAAAGGCATACAGTTTGCTTTGAAGTTTGACTGGTCCAACCAAACCTGAGAAGTGAGCTTTGATATTGTAAAATTGATCCAGGAACTCTTAGAATCAAAGCCATTGTTGATTGCAGAAGGGTTTCGGTTTCATAAGCAGAATCAAAAGGAAGGGGAGTCTATTTCAGTGTACGTGGCTGAATTGAAGAAATTGTCTGAACATTGTGAATTTGGTAATGGTCTTAATGATACACTAAGAGGTTGTTTAGATTGTGGAATCTTACAAGAAAGCATTCAAAAAGAGCACCTAACTGAAGCACAGCTTACATTTAAAGGAGCAGTGGAAATCCCTGTATCAATGGAAACCTCAGACAGAAATACAACTGAGTTGCAGTCAGGAATGAAAGTGAGCATGAACAAAATTGCATTGTCTAAACAGAAACCTGCCTGGGTGAACAATTTGTGTTATCATTGTAGTGGGGGCTCACATACACCAAACATAAGCAAGTTTAAAGGTGAAATTGGCAATAAATGCAACAAACTGGGACACATACAAAGAGCGTGTCAGGCAGACAAAAATAAATGGACTGTGCAGGGAAGAGAAAAAGCTAAAAAGTCAAGTTGCAGGTTCAAAAAGAGTACTAATCTGCACGCTGTTGATGAAAAATCTGATCATGATGAAATACAGGACCTTGTAGCCTTGAGATTTAAAGTGTAAAAATTAGCAATCGACAAGCAATATGGCTAATGTCAGAAGTGAACGGCAAATTAATTGAAGTGGAATTGGGCACTGATTCAGCTGTGTCAGTCTTTTCACAAAATGAGGTTGAACAGCATTTCAAAAATACTAAACTGTAGACTGCAGTTATCCAACTACGAACTTATTCTGGAGAAAAGATAACTCCTGTGCGAATGACATGGTGAAGTACAACAACCAACAAGGCACATTGAGCTTGTATGTGGTAAAAACAGGAGGACTAGCATTGTGGGAGGTTGATTGGCTGAAACAACTACAACTTGATTGGAGATCCATTCACTATTTGCATCCCCTGCAATGAAGCCAACGGAAAACAAATTAAGAAATGTACTGTATGATGCCACAGCTGTTTCCATACCGAACACCAGGAGCATTGTTAAACAGAGGGAAAACTGGCATTGGTACCAACCTTTGTGCCTCTGGCTGGAAAGCATATTGACCAAAGAAGGACTGGTGCTGCTCAGAGGAATTGTGGAAGTGACAAAAGCAGTGGTCCAGATACAACAGCTTTTGTAGGCAAAGTATCTGAGAAAACTTCCGATACTTTAATTAGGCAGTTACTTGTGAATTGTGGCTTGGTTTTAATCTGGAAGCAAATTCAAGGAGCTTCAAGAAAGTTACCAGAATTTGGTTTTTGTGAAATTGAAGATCCCGAAACTACTCCGCGTGCAGTAAGGTTATTGCATGAACTTCAAGTGGGAGACAAAAAGCTGCTTGACAAAGTAAATGCAAAGTCCAAAGCCCAGCTGGATGAATGGAAGGCCAAAAGGAGAGTCAATGGAGATACGAAAACAGAGGATTTGTCAGATGATGTTGTGGATGAGGAAACCAAGAGGAGAGATCAGATTGTAAAGGCAGCAATAGAAGTAGAGAACACTCCAGTGAACTAAATGCATCTTCCCAAGATCAAGATGCACAAAGTAGAAGAAGAAAAAGGAAGAATGGGGTCCACTTCCTACAGACTCAGAGTCAACTCCTACAACCACCACAGAGGAGGCCCCAGAACCTGAGATTGTTTTACAGCCACAAGTCTCACCTGGCAAGCAGAGTGATCCCCTTTGTCTGGAAAGACGTTATCCCACAGGAGTAGGAAATCCTCCACAGTGATTAAATCTTCAGGCCCAAATGGGACAAATTAAATTTACAGTGCTGTGGATCTCTACATACAATAGGTGTATGAAATAATCTAGTGTGTATATAGTTGAGATGCATTCTCTACTGAGTTGGAGTTTATAGCTAAGCAGGGAGGAGCATTTTGTATTTAATACTTCAAAAAATAGTTGAGTAATCTTGTATATGAATTTGTCGATTAAGTGTTCTTGTTCATTTAAATAATTAATTATGGGTTATATGTAAAAACACGTTGATTGCATACATCATCTTGCTATTCATGCATACCTTGCAGAAAGTAAACTTAAAGTTAGACCAGCATTTCAGACTTGCATGTCTTCATTTGAATTAGTTTAATGGTTTGAAGATACAAAACATAACAAAATCGGCCACTTTATTAGTACTACTGTAACTGAGCAGGCTCTCCCCAGTGTGCTTATACTGAAGATTTTCTATATCCAGCTGACTCCTGTGACCCACAACCACAGGAGTGAGCTGAAGTAAGAAATAGAACTTTCCAGAAATGCGGGCCAACATTCCATGCAGGTTGAGTAAGTAGTAATAAAGGCAAATGCAATGTTATCATTCATTTTGAGAGGAATAGAATATACTGTAAAAGTAAGGATGTAATGCTGAGAATTCATAAGGCATTGGTCAGAACATACCTGGAGTATTGTGAGTAGTTTAGACCCCATATCTAAGAAAGGATTGGAAGAGGGCCCAGAAGAGCTTTTCAAGAATGATAAATGGAGGAGCATTTGATGACTCTGAGCCTATACTCTCTGGAGTTTAGAAAGATGAGAATGTTGGGGGGGGGGGGTATCTCATTGAAACCTACCAAATATTGAAATGACAACACACACAAATTGCTGGTGGAACACAGCAGGCCAGGCTAGGGAGAAGCGCTGTCGATATTGAAATGACTTGATAGAGTAGTCATTGAAAGGCTATTGCAAATAGTGGTGGGGTCTAGAACCAGAGGGCCCAGCCTCTGAATAGGAATGAGGAGGAATTTCATTCTTCAGAGGATGATGAATCTGGAATTCATAGCCACAGATGTCTGTGGAGGCCAAGTCATTTGGTATGTTTAAATGGAAGTTGATAGGTTAATTAGTAAGGGCATCAAAGTGGCCAAGTGGTTAAAGTGTTGGTCTAGTGATCTGAAGGTTGCTAGTTCGAGCCTCAGCTAAGGCAGTGTGTCCTTGAGCAAGGCACTTAACCACACATTGCACTGCGACAACACCGGTGCCAAGCTGTATCGGCCCTTGCCCTTTGGACAATGTCGGTGGCGTGGAGAGGGGAGACTTGCAGCATGGGCAACTGCCAGACTCCCATACAACCCTGCCGAAGTGCCTATTTTATCAAAGATTACAGGGAGAAAGCACGAGAATAAGGTTGAAAAGTAAAATAAATCAGCCATGATCAAACAGCAGAGCAGATGATGGGCTGAATAGCCTAATTCTGCTGCTATGTCTTATAATCTTATGGTCATGCACTTAGCTCTCTCTGGAGGGTTTCACTGACAACCTCAACCTTTGCAATCATAGTGGAGCTTTCCACTCCTTTAGGGCTCAGGAAAGGAGGATAACTCAAAAGCTTTTCTGATCGTCATGGCAATGTTTCTAGTTAGCTCTCCTGATGTACACATTCTCAGGAGGCCAAGTTACTATGTCAGAATCAGAATCAAGTGTATTATTGTTGTTTTGAGGCAGCAGTATGGTGCAAGGCATAAAATCAATACTATAAGTTACAATAAAAAATTAAATTACAAGAGGTATAGTGAGGTAGTTCTTGAGTTCATAGACCATTGGTGGAGGGGAAGGAGCTATTCCTAAAATGCTGAGTGAGTGTCTTCAGGCTCCTGTATCTCCCCCCGATGATGGTAATGAGAAGAGGGCATGACCCAGATGGTGAGGATCTTGTGGCACCACCTTTAGAAGGTGCCCTTGATGGTGGGGAGGCTTGTGTCCATGACTAAGGTGGCAGAGTCCAACCCACTGCAGCCTCTTTCAATGTTCTGTACAGAATGCTCCGTGCTGTAAATCTGTAGAAATTTGCTAGTATTTGAAAGCATGCTAAATCTTTTCAAATCCCATATGAAGTATAGCTGCTGGCATGCCTTCTTTGTCATTGCATCAGTAAGTTGGGCCATATTTTGGCGTATCTGAAGGTATGAATCTTGGCAGACAAGGGCTACCCTCTCTTTCATTGGTTCCTCACAGCAGTTCGAACACTTACCAAAGCTGCAGAGTCCCGTTACCAGAAGAGGCAGACAAGTATCAGAATCTTTAAGGAAAGTATTATTGATGTTTTAAAACAAGACTCCAGTGCCTACATCAGTCCAATGCAGCTGTAGTGTGTGCCCAGCATGTGCAGAGACCTCATCCACATGTGCTTTGTGTGAGAGGGAAATGAGTGCTTGATGCAGGCTGGGTATATACTAATGGCAAGGAGAAATGCAGAATGAGAGAGGAGGATATAAGGGCATATAAATCAAGGCAGGAGATAAAACACAATCCCTGTTTATCACTGCAATCAAGGTTGCCTAACCTATTTGTTGAATTGTCCTTGTTATAAAATGCTAATCATCACTGTTGCAAAGCTGAGAGTTAAGATAGAAAGAGCACCAACCCGTCAACTCAGAAGATTTGTGTTCCACCTCTGGAGATAGTGAGCTGGGAGGCTAGATATACGAGCATGTGACCTCCAGCTCACTTCCCTCTCTCTCTGAGACATATGGGCATAAATATCAAAGAGTAATGACCCAGGAAGAGGACCTCACTGCAGAAAAACCCAGCACAAATGAAAGACATTTTGGCATACATTAAATTTAAAAGTGAATGAAGAATTTCTCAATGCATTACGTCAATGGCCAATCCACCTTCTGCAACTGGTTTACTTGCTTGTTCCTTGTCAAGTGGTCATGTTCATGAAGTCACATTCCTTATTCAGGTTCTTTTGCCTATCCGTTTGTCTTTGGAAGGTAAACTTTTGTTCATTTAATTTCTAGCTAAATAAATCCAATGAAAATCTTCAAATCCCAAGAACCCATAGCTTGCTGCCACGTTGACCATTTTTTAAAAGAGAAAACCCTAACATTAGTCCTGGTCATAATTCTGGTCTGTCAACATCTATGGAGAAAAACACAAGAATTATTATATCCAGGCTGACAACCAACCTACCAGATTTTCCTCAGTGGATATTCCTCTAGCCGGTGTTTCCAATCTATAACTTTAAGTTCACAATAAAGCTTTAATTACAGCACAGGTCCATTTATATTTCTTAATGAGGCACCCAACTGTTAAGAAGATTATGCTTTGAGTTGCCTGGCATACATAATCCATGGATCAGAAGCATCCATGAGGATAGTAATCACCGGAGAGAAGCAGACGATGAGCTTTGTGCCAGGATATATACACATCACAGGATCCAATAGAAATCATGTCTGTTTATTATAAAAATTAGTTTGTAAAATAATACTTGGTTTCAGGCTGATAATATTCTCAGACATATTTTAGATATTAACTATTTATCATTTGGATGTCCTCTTCTGCTTTTGGTACTTTCAGAATATAAGTTATATTTGATCTGAATAAAAAAAATAAGATGCATTTATTATCATTTTAATGGATGAGCCATTTAATCAATTATTAGATAATGATGCTTTTATGTTTGCTCTCTACTAATATACAGAATTCTAAATAGAAGATACCTGCAATTTCAGTGATCCCTTTCGCTACTCAAAACATCAGGTCTGATTCAGACTTTTCCCTCAATGTGAGAGAGCCAAAGGTCAAGTTACGTCTGTCCTTGAAAAGGGAGCCAAGAGATGAAATGTTGCTACAGCAAGTTCCTTAAGATGAGCTTGTAGAGAGGCAGAGCTTACTTTTCGAAATAGTTTAAATTGTAATAAATGAACTTCACAGAATTTTTCTAAATATGAAAATATTGGATAATCTCTCCCCTTAAAGATAAAACCTAACCTAGAATATCTGACTGATCTCATGCTAAATACTGCATGCATTGCTTTGTACATACTTTTGGATATATTAATTTAGGTATCATATCAGATGATGAGGCTTCTTCAGATTAAATGTCAAGTTAAATCATTACATGGTTTACCAGAAGTTTATAGATCCCACATATATTGGATTTCTTGCACTTTGTAATTCCAGTTAGGCAGGTCATAAGCCTGGGAAAGGTAATTGAACAAAAACAGTATTTTGAGAAGAAACTGTTGTGACCAATTAATACCCATTTCCAGTCTAATATCTCTCAAGAGTATTATTTATGAGCTGAATCATGTTAAAGCATTATTTCAATGACTGATGGAGCAGTAAACTCAGTTGATCAAATAGCACTAATGCAATGAATCACTATACATCCAACATCTGTGACCCATCAGAGACTATAGCACAAGCAGTGCTCTGTGTTCAACTACAGATTAAAATATTGATATGTAACCAAGTGAGAACTACAGTTCTTTCAGTGTTTCAATTTGAAAGAAAAGTCCAGGATTCAAGATTGTTTAATGTTATTTCCACTGCACAGAATAAAGGAAAAGAAAATAACTGTTACTCCAGATCTGATGCAGCACAAAAAATTTTAAAACACAATAAATACAAATACATTAAATAGCTTATGCACATGAATTGATTATATGTACATAAAGTGATGCCAGGTACAGAATTGTCTGTACATAAAGTAACTGACAGGAAATAATAACGCAGTGGTGGCGGGGTGGGCCAGTGGTTGAAGATGTTAATCAGCCTTATAGCTTGGGGAAAGTGACTGAATCTTCTTGACCAGCCTCCCATGCGGGACTTTGTCAAAGGCCTCACTAAAGTCCATGTAGAGAACATTCACTGCCTTTCCTTCATTAACATTCCTGGTAACCTCCTCAAAAAACTCTATAAGATTGGCTAGAGACAACCTACCACGCACAGAGCCATGTTGAGTATCCCTCAGTAGGCCTTGTCTATCCAAATACGGGTATATCCTGTCCCTTGAAATACCTTCCAATAACTTAGCCAGGCTCAATGGCCTATAGTCCTGTCATATTCATAGAGCCTAATACAATACAGATAAGTATAATGTGATGTATTTTGAAATCACGTGGCAGCTTAGGACTTATAGTATGAACTGTAGGGCACTAGTGAGTGTAATGGAATAGATGGACCTAGGGATAAAGGTACGTAGTTCATTGAAAATGAGCTTTATACCAGATAAACAAGTTGGTGAAAAAGGCCTTCATCTGTCAGTTCACTGAGTATAAGAGATAGGATGTTATGTTGCTGTTGGATAAGTTGTTAATGAGATTGCTTTTGGAATACTGTGTGCAGATTTGGTCATCCTATTATAAGGAAGATATAGATACACTGGAAAGAGTGCAGAAAAGATTTACAAGCAAGTTGCCAGGAAGAGAGGGCTTGAGTTAGAGGGAAAGGTTGGCTAGGTTAGGTCTTTAATTCCATGAAACTTAAAAAATGAGGGATGACATCATAGAACTTTTTAAAAATTATGAGAGGCATAGATAAGATGAATGGCAACAGTCTTATCCCCAGGTCAGTGGAGGCCAAAACTAGGTGGCATAGTTTTAGGGTGAGATGGGATTTGAAGGGACCTGATTTCAACTTTTCATAGTGAATATTTGGAATGAGCTGTCGAAATAAATGGCCGCAACAAGTACAACAGAACCATTTCAGAAGAACTTGGACTGGTACAAGGAGGGACAGGGCTGAGAAGGATTTGAGCCAAACACAGGAAGTAGGGACTGGCTAGGTGGACGCCATGGTTATCACAGACTGTTTGGGCCATGTTTGTCCATGTGGCCCATTGAGCGAAATCCCTCAATGTGTATAGTATATCGGTGTGCTACCCCAGCAGAAAATGATCCAGCTCCACCAATTCTTGCAGCCTGACTGGACGGCTGAATGGTGAAAGACCTCTGATCGAGTAAGAAACCAGCCTTTCCACAACGTTCTGACTCCGTCTGGAAATACTGGGTTGGTAGCCGGGAAGGGAAGTTATTCTGATGGACTTCCACATGTAATTGTTTGTTGAAAGTAGCAACCAACAGAACAATAATGGCAGGAGCTGGCTTTGATTTATTTTTAACTTTTTTAACCTGCTTTTAACTCAGGTGATTGACATGGAAATCCTGCAACATTACTTAGCAATGTCCATTTTCATGTTGTTTTCTTGAGGAAAGGCAAGTGGGAGGGGGGTATAATACAATGTATCCATTCAAAAAAGAAAAGGTCCGGATATGCCTCTTGGGTTTTCTGTGTCAATCACCTCCACAACAAGGTAAGTGAAGTTATTCGCGTATGTGAGGGATGGTTTCATGAAGCCCCCTACTTGACAATGAATACCTCGTGGTGCAGAGATCATCAAGAGCTTTGTGCACCTAAATTAGTCTGACCTCAGTAGCCTCATCAAAGGTGCGTGCCAGGTAGAAATAAGGTCATATCATGACTCATAATGCAAAATGAATGTTATAACTATGTAATGCCCCGGGTTTGTAGTTTTACTATTGTGCTGTTCTGTATTTCATGTTGTGCCGCTCTGTGTGAGCTGCTTGTTTTTCACTTGTGTTTGGGATACCGTTGAAGATAAGAGATGGGAGAATTGTGTGCCATCCAATTAGGATGGATGGATTAAGGCAAGGCTTCTCTGGTGAGGGGAACTAAGGCTGGGCTTGGTCAAGAGGAGATGAAGAGAGAAGATGCTGGGGAGAACCAGTCGTGGCATACAACCCGGTGGGAGACCCATTTGTTCAGAATGGTTTGCGAGCGACGTTCAGAAGGCGGTGTGTGCCTTCACGTTGACCGAGGGCCCAGTGCCTGAGTAACAAAGAAGTTCAAGATGAGCTCCAACTTGTGCACATTTGACTGTTTAATTAGAATGAGCCCCTTTCTGTTTGTTATTCTTTACTAACCCTTTAGTTAAGATTCATAAATAGAATTCCTTTGATCGTATGTAGTGTACTATCTTCTTTTGTGACATTAATTTGTAACAGGGTAGCGAATTACACAATATCCACACAAACAGGGATTTGGGGTGAGAGCGCCTCAATCTCACACATTTGGTGGGGCTGGAGATTGTCTTCCCTGGACTTGCGCAGCGGAGGAAACCAGGGTGTTTCACAGATCATATCATCACATATATCCTACTGTCTCTGTCACTGACCCATTGTGTTTTCATAAGCCCTGCACCCACCTAGAGGAGTTCCTCTCGCCAAGTCATTTTGTCACTTTCTCATTTCCTGTCGTTCTCTTGCTCTTAGCGTTACTTTATGTACATGCAATCAGTCTAAGCTAATCTTATGTATATACTTAATGGGCACACCCAAACGGTTACTTGTACATAAACAGGACAAAATCTGCAGATGCTGGAAATCTGAGCAATACACACAAAATGCTGGAGGAACTCAGCAGGCCAGGCAGCATCTATAGAAAAAGTACATGCAACATTTCAGCCCTCCAGCATTTTGTGTGAGTTACTTGTATAGGATTGCCTTTATATTTATTGTGTTTTGTTTAGTTTTTTATGCTTATTGTGTCTTCTAATGCCATATCAGGTTCAAAGTTCAAAGTAAATTTACTATCAAAATACATATACTACCCTGAGTCTCATTTCTTGCAGGCACTCACAGTGAGTACAACAAAATACAAGAGAATCAATGAACAACTACACACAAACAAAGCTGGACAAACAACCAATGTGCACAACAAGACACACTGTGCAATTACAGAAGAAATATATCTAAATAAGTAATAAAAAATATTGAGAACATAAGTTGTAGAGTCCTTGAAGGTGAGTCCATAGGTTGTGGAATAGCTCATGTTGAAGTGTGTGAAATTATTCACGTTAGTTCTGGAGCCTGATGCTTGAAGGATAATAAACATTCCTGAACCTGTAGAAAATAAGGCTCATGTACTTCCTTCAGTGAGAAGACAGCATGGTCTGAATGGTGGGTGTCCTTGATGATGGATGCTGCTTTCTTGTGGCAGTTCCTTGTAGGTGTGCTCAGTGGTGGGGAGGGCTTTTACCCGTGATGGTCTGGGCCATATCCACCACTTTCTGAAGACTTCTCCATTCCTGGGCATTGATGTTTCCATGCCAGGCTGTAATGCAACCAGTTAGGATATTCTAACGAAGGGTCTCGGCCCAAAATGTCCACTGTTCTTCTTCCTATAGGTGCTGCCTGGCCTGCTACATTCCACCAGCATTTTGTGTGTATTACTTGAATTTCCAGCATCTGCAGATTTCCTCGTGTTTGCGAGGATATTCTCCACTGTGCATTTATAGAAGTTTGATAAAGTTTTAGATGACATGACGAATTTGCACAAACTTTTAAGAAAGTAGAGGTGTATCCATGCCTTCAATGTAATGGTACTTACATGCTGGTCCCAGGATAGATCTTCTGAGATCCAGAGTAACAATCATTTTATTCTCCTTTACACTTGTGTATTGAAGAACAACAATAAGCGATCTTGAATCTTGAATCACGTTACATTTAACTACCTAAAATTGATATATAGCTTCTCAACAAGCTTGCAATTTCACCATTTTTTCAAAATAAACTCAATCTTTCCCGTAGTCAGCGTGGACATGGTGGAGGATTATAAATACCTGGGGATATGAATTGACAATAAACTGGACTGGTCAAAGAACACTGAGGCTATCTACAAGAAGGGTCAGAGCCGTCTCTCTTTCCTGAGGAGACTGAGGTCCTTTAACATCTGCCAGACGATGCTGAGGATGTTCTACAAGTCTGTGATGGCCAGTGCTATCATGTTTGCTGTTGTGTGCTGGGGCAGCAGGCTGAGGGTAGCAGACACCAACAGAATCAACAAACTCATTCGTAAGGCCAGTGATGTTGTTGGGATGGAACTGGACTCTCTGACGGTGGTGTCTGTAAAGAGGATGCTGTCCAACTTGCATGCCATCTTGGACAATAACTCCCATCCACTCCATAATGTACTGGTTAGGCACAGGAGTACATTCAGCCAGAGACTCATTCCACCAAGATGCAACACTGAGCATCATAGGAAGTCATTCCTGCCTGTGGCCATCAAACTTTACAACTCCTCCCTCGGAGTGTCAGACACCCTGAGCCAATAGGCTGGTCCTGGACTTATTTCCACTTGGCATAATTCACATTATTATTTAATTATTTATGGTTTTATATTGCTATATTTCTTCACTATTCTTGGTTGGTGCGACTGTAACGAAACCCAATTTCCCTCGGGATCAATAATGTCCGTCTGTCTGTAGTTAACATCAAGAGTTTAAATTAATAACAATCTGAGCAAATTTTGAGTGAACTCTGTGTAAACAGGGGGCATGCACTTAAGATGAGAGGGGGCAATTTCAAATGAGATGTGAGGGGCAGGTATTTTCCACAGAGAGTTGTGGATGCCTGGAGTGGTGGTAAAATCAGATACATTAAAGATTTTTAAGGGAAGTTTAGATAAGTACATGAACGTGAGGAAAATGGAAGGAAATGGACATTGTGGAGGCAGAGGGGATTGGTTTAGTTGGTCATTTGATTACTAAATGAATTGATTTGGCACAGCAATGTGGACTGAAGGCCTTGTCTGGGTGCTGCACTCTTTTATGTTCTATGTTCTACCTGTTTGGACCCAGAGTGAGATTATGAAACTAGATCCTAAGCAAAGCTGGACCTTTAAGAAGAACTGTCAGATGAATTCCTCTGTTATGACTGTTAATCCTATTTCCTCTTTTGCTTTATAGCAGAGTGATTACTTCCCTGGTAGGCTTATCTTCAGTATAATTATCTTTGTCACAATTTCCACAACTGATTTAACATAGCAATTGGGAATTTGCACACACTAATCAAATCATCCATTAATACCCAGGTTTAACTGAGCAAAGACAATCATTTTCAATAACTTTTTTTTTGCATGTTGCACAAAAGCAAATTATAAGTAGATGTTAATAGCTTCAATCGACTAGAGAAACACTTCATAAATCTATCAAACATGTACAGCTGAAAATTAGATAGTTGTGACAAAGAAAACTGCTGTGACTCATCAGTGGTACAATAAAATTGTACCTTCAGAATGTGTAAGCAATCCATCATTTTTGAAAACTAAATATAATGAAAACTATTGTATAGTTAACTGAAAATGTAAGTAACAAATGGTGGCATAAAGGTGGAAGGATGTTATAGTGGTAGATAGGTCTCACTGGACTGGTTCATCCCTTTCAGTAAATACTGATGTTGATTGAACATCATATATAGATATATATATTGATTAAAGTACTCATTTGGGACCTTGCGCACATCCTCTGTCTCCAAGCACAGATTCCCTCCTTTATCCTTGAGTGGTCCTACCCACTGCATTCTCCTCTTATTCTTAATATATGTACAAAATGCTTTGGGATTCTCTTTAATGCTACTTGCAAAAGACTTTTCATGGCACATCCTGGATTTCCTAATTCCCTTCTTGAATCCATCAGCTCTCTCAGCATCCATGGCTTCCTGACCTTGCCATCCATGTCCTTACCTCTTAATGGAACATACTGTAGCTATCCTGTACTCTGTGCATTTAGTCTTTAAACACCCTGCACATGTCAAACAACTTTTCCCAATTAACTTTCCCAAGTTCCTGCCTAATACACTCATAATTTACCCTGCTCCAATTCAATACATTCCTGTAAAATCCAGATTTATAAATTATGTTTTAAAAAGCTACCTTAAAACTTGGGCAGTTGTGATCGCTGTTCTGTGTTGGTCTTCCACTGACCAGGCTCATTACCCACCAGCAGTTCCAGTATGACAACCTCATCTTGTTGGACTAGCTATATATTGATTAAAGAAACCTTCCTGGATGCACTTAACAAATTCTGCCCCACCTAAACCTCTTCAAATAAGGAGGTTCCAGTCTATATTAGGGAAGTTGAAGTCACCCATGACAATAAAGCTGCTGTTTTCACACCTTTCCCTAATCTGCTTGCATGTCTGTTGTTCACAAGTTTCTACAGATGTACCATGGTGTATCTCCCTCTGGTACGAAGGGGCCACTGCCCCATCCCACCAGGACATGCCCTCCTCTCATTGCTACCATCAAGAAGGAGGTGCAAGAGCCTGAAGATACATACTCAGTGTTTTAGGGACAGCTTTTTCTTGCCATTAACTCTCTGAAAGGACAATGAACCTATGTACACTACCTCACTAGTTTTTTGTTATCCTTTTGCTTTACTTAATTAATTTAATTTTTTTATGTACAGTACCGTGCAAAAATCTTAGCTAGTGTGCCTAAGACATTTGCATGGTACTGTATTTGTCAACATGGAGCGCAGTGCGAATTTGTCAAAGGAGGTTGGGACCAGCCAGGGTGGAGCACCACAGGAGAGGTGTGGGACAGGTGACAGAAAAAGAGTGCCACAGGCTTAGTGGATGGTGTAGATGCAATCAGATCAGGCAAGCTCATTTAATTCCAAACAACTGGTTTACTGACCATTACAGAATGTCTCGCTGGTGTTTCCAGCACCCTCCCATATACTTTCCCATGTTCCCAGCCATGATGCCCTTCTCCCTGTCCCCTTCCCACTCTGTCCACAATAGAGACCCATATCAGAATCTGCTTTATCATCAGTAACGAACGTCATGAAATTTGTTTTTCTTTTGAAGCAGTGCAATATAATAATTACTACCGTACAGTGGAAAAGTCTTAGGCATCATAGTTATATGTGCAGTACACCTCTCAGACTTTTGAACAGTGCTGTATATTTTAATGTAATTTATAGTTTTTTATTATTATGTATTGCAATGAACTGCTGCTGCAAAACAACAAATTTCAGGACATATGCCAATGATATTAAACCTGATTCTACTTCTGGTTCAATGTCACAGTGGTTAAGTGTGGGGTGGGGATTGGGGAGATTCTGTAGTATAATCCCATCACAGTGATTACACCTTTCTTATTTTTGAGTTCTACCCGTACAGACTCTATTGTGTCCCCTCTAAGTGTAACTGTAATATTGTCCCTGAATAATAGTGCATTTTCCCCAGTTCTTTTTACCTGCTTCTCTATCATTCCTAAAATATTGAAACCCTGGAACATTAAGTGAACATTCCTGTCTCAACCAAGTCTCTTTTATGGCCACAGCATCATAGTCCCATGTACTGATTCATATTCGAAGTTCATCGTCCTTGCTCATAATACTCCTAGCTTTAAATTACACACTTCAACCTGACAATCTCATTGTGCTTATTACCTTGCTCTTGCCTGTTTTTACTGCTTATAACATCCACATTCCTCTCAATTCCTCCACTTTCTAAACCGGAGCTGCAGTACTGTGCCTCCTGCCAAACTAATTTAAACTTTCACGAGTGGCATTACCAAAACTCCTAGCAAGGATATTGGATCTGCTTTAGTTAAGGTGTAACTTGTCCCTTTTGTGGAGGTCAGCTCTCTCCAAGAAGAGGTTCCAATGATTCAAAAACCCAAACCTCTTCCCCCTGCGCCAGTTCTCAGCCACCCCATTCATCTATTCTATATTTCTATTCCTGCATAGACAAGCATGTGACATTGGGAGTAATCCAGAGATTACTATTTTCAAGATCCTGCTTTCCAGCTTCTTTCCTGATTCCCTATACTCACTGTGCAGGACCTCTTCATCTTGTCTACTCATGTCATTGGTGCCAATGTGCACCACATCCTCTGCCTTCATAATGTTCTGCAGCTTCGTCTGAGACGCTCTCAAACGGGAGACAACGCACCATCCTGGTGTTTTTTTGTCATGGCCACAGAATCTCTCTCCCGTCCCTTGACTATTAAATCTCCTACCATTATTGCTCTGACTGACTTGACTCTTCTCTGATGGCCTCTGAGCCAGCCAGTGTGCCATGGTCTTGGTTGCAGCTGCTGTGCCCTGATCAGTCACTTCCCCCCACCGACCCCCAGCAGCTTTGAAAGGGGTATACGCCTCACTGAGGTGAATGCCTGCAATGACTGCCTACTGATGGTCACCCATCTATCTGAAGGTTGTACTTCGGGTGTGACCATCTCAGGAAAAAGTCTGATCTACGAGGTTCTCAGCTTTCCGTATCGTCTAAATTAGTTAAGACCATCACCTACAGGGGCATCGGTTGTCAACAGCAGCTCACCAGAGTCCTCTGTCCTGGGCTGGTCTTCAAGTTGTCCCCAGGCGTAGCCCATTTTCTTGGTATTAGCTTCAAGGTCACATCACTTTCCCTGGGGATTCCACATTAGCGCTTGCCTGGTGATGTTGGTACTTGGCATCTCTACATTCTTGACCTTGATTTTTCTTCCTCTGGTAAATGGTGTGTTCTGTGCCATAGATTAGTGTTGCTGATCATTTCTGGCCAGTGGATCCAGAGGATTTTTCTCAGCTACGTATTTATAAATGTCTGCACTTTCCTGATGATAATCTTTGTGGTCCAAAAGACCATAAGACCGTAATACATAGGAGCAAAATGAGGCCACTCAGCCTATCAAGTCTGCTCTACCATTCCATCACGGCTGATCCTGGATCCCACTCAACCCCGTATACCTGCCTTCTTGCTAAATCCTTTGATGCCCCGACTGAACAGAAAACAATTGACTTCCGCCTTAAATATACCCACGGACTTGGCCTCCACTGCAGTCTGTGGAAGAGCATTTTGCAGATTTGTTACTCTCTAGCTAAAAAAACAAATTCTTCCTTACCTCTGTTTTAAAGGGTCACCCCTCGATTTTGAGGTTGTGCCCTTTATTTCTGAATCCCCCCACCATAGGAAATATCCTCTCCACATCCACCCTATCTAGTCCTTTCAACATTCAGTAGGCTTCAATGAGATCCCCATGCATTCTACTAAATTCCATTGAGTACAGGCACAAAGCTGCCATACGCATATCATATGTTAACACCTTCATTCCCGGAATCATCCTCGTGAACCTCCTCTGGACTCTCTCCAATGACAACACATCCTTTCAGAGATATGGGACCCAAAACTGTTGACAATACTCCAAGTGCAGCCTGACTAGTGTCTTAAAAAGGCTGAGCATTATCTCCTTGCTTATATATCCTATTCCCCTTCAAATAAGTGGCAACATTGCATTTGCCTTCTTTACTGCAGATTCAACCTGTAAATTAACCTCCTGGGAGTCTTGCACGAAGACTCATAAGTCCCTCTGCACCTCTGATGTTTGAATCTTTTCCCCATTTAGATAATAGTCCACACTATTGTTCCTTTTACCAAAATGTATTATCATACATTTCCCAACTCCGTATTCTATCTGCCACTTTTTTTCGCCCATTCTTCCAATTTGTCTAAATCCTGCTGCAATTTTATTGCTTCCTCAGCACCACCTACCCCTCCACCTATCAATGTATCATCCACAAGCTTTGTCACAAAGCCATCAATTCCATAATCTAAATCACTGACAAACAATGTGAAAAGCAGCAGTCCCAATACTGACCCCTGAGGAATACCAGCAGCCAACCAGAAAAGGCCCCTTTTATTCCCACTCGTTGCCTTCTGCCTGTCAGCTATTCCTCTATTCATGTCAATATCTTCCCTGTAACACCACAGGATTTTATCTTGTTAAGCAACCTCATGAGGCACCTTATCAAATGCCATATGAAAATCCAAGTCGATGACATCCACTGCCTCTCCTTTGTCCATCCTGTTTGTTATTTCCTCAAAGAACTCCAACAGATTTGTCAGGCAAGATCTCCCTTTACAGAAACCATGCTGACTTTGACATATTTTATCATTAGTCTCCAAGTGCATTGAAACCTCATCTTTAATAATAGACTCCAATACTTTCCCAATCACTGAGGTTATACTAACTGGCTTAATTGCTTTGTATAGAAGAACTGACTTCACATGGAGTTGAGCTGCCTGGCCTTAATGCACTATGTCATTGCCTTGGAGCACCAGATATTCTGGAGCTGGATGATCCTTGTTTTGACATCTGTATCAGTGCTGCCCTGTCTGTTAATGACACCACACAGGTAGGTGAAGGCTTCTATCTCCTCAAGAGGACTCCCCTCGAGAATGACTAGGCTGCTGCAGGTTGAATTGATTGTTAGGGAGCATTCTGGAGTTATGCAAATATAACAGATATTAATTCAAGCAAGAACCAGTTTTCAGTTCTTAATTGTACTTGCAAGTGGCAAATTGAAGTTAAAAGCACAGGCTGGCCCACAGATTGAATATGCATCAGCCAAATATGCATCAGGTGGTGTTAATCAGCCTGCATCAAATCAGGCAACATGGATTTATGTAATTTGCACAATTGTGACTTGAGTTAAAGGAAGCTTGGAGACCAGACTAATATTGTCATGTCAATTAGTTTGTTCTAGCCAAGGTATTTGAAAATTCAGAGGCGTCTCCTACTATAGATATGCAATTCAAAGGAAATCTTGTCAACCCAAAATATTGAAGTAAGCAATGTGATTGCAACGACTGAAACTGTATTGAATCACATATTGATATTAAGGGTTTAAAAATGTGATGTACTTTTGAGTTTGTGAGACTCTACCATGAGTGTCTCCAGAAGAATGTCTGTTTGTTGTGATGAATAAAGACTTCTTTATCATCATTTTTAAGCCTCTTAAGTGGCTTTCATCACAGTCACAGTATTTGGGGCTTGTCAGAGATACGTTCAAGACCCACTGTGTGGCCAGTGACTTAAGCAGTGTAAGGGGGTGAGTATTTTTAAGAATAGCACTCAGGTTTACCTCAGCTCAATGAGATCACAAAGTATCAAAGAACATGGCAGAGTAATAAGTTGGTAGATATAAAGGCACGTGTGTTTATGTAAGGGACCAGTTATCAAACAGTTTTGGGTAACTTGGTGAGACAGGGCCATCATTTGTGACTGATGATTTTAACTGTTCAGGATGCCAGCGGGTGTGTGTATGCATTCCGGAGATGATATGTTGTAGCTTTGGCCTACTAGACCATCATTGGAGACAGTGTACTAAGATGGGAGGAAAGTGTGAGGAGCACTCACCAAGACCAACACAAAAACCACATCAGTGCCCTCTCTATCCGATTTGACTACTGAGCAGACCATGGAGCTGGTGAAGACACAATCCAAGGCAGACATGGCCTTGGCAGGCTCTATTGCTAGTAGTGGTCACCCACAGAAATACACAAGAGATTTATTGGGGGAGGCGGCAAAGTTTTGTGTTAGAGGACACGGGGTTATTAGTATCACTAAGTGATCTACCCTTGCCCACAACTGGAGAGGTGAATTACATTACCAGTACATGGGTTGAAACAATGAGGGTAGAGAGAAGTAAGTCACAGGCACCTGAGATAGAATGAGCACAGCTCCCTGCGGATTTTTGGGTGTGTGCAAGCAATGAGGGAACTGTCCTAGAATAGGCACTGAGTAAAGCAGGTGCTATCATAGACAAGACAGGGGCAGAACACATGGCCCACAGGGAGACAGCAGCCCTGAGCAGGGATAGGAGGTAAGACGATCTATGTGAATCATGTCAGGGGGTCCCAACAATAGGACCCAGATACAGTCAGAAAGCAATACAGCTGCCTGCAGAAGTAGCAGCAGTTAAAGCAATCGCTTGCCAGTAAAGGGGGAGAAAGGTGCAGAAGGAAAATGAGAGTGCAGACCAGGGGGCAAAAAGAGAAAAGAAGCATGATTCAACAGAAACTGAAAGTGCACAGGAAGAAACTACTGGAGCCAATTCAGCAAGATTATAAAACCTAGGAGCAAAATTAGGCCATTTGGCCCATCAAGTCTGTTCCACCATTCAATTAAGGCTGATCCTTTTTTTCTCTTCCTCAGCCCCTCTCCCCAGCCTCCCCATAACCTTTGATGACATGTCCAATCAAAAACCCATCAAGATCTGCCTTAAATACACCCAACAATCTGGTCTCCACAGCTGCCTGTGGCTAAAGAAATTTCTCTGCATCTCTGTTTCAAATGGATGCCCCTATCCTGAGGCTCTGCCCTCTTATCCTAGACTCTCCCACCATGGGAAACATCCTTTCCACATCTACTCTGTCTAGGCCTTTCAACATTGAAAAGATGTTTTTGAGATCCCCCCCTCATCTTTTTAATTCCAGCAAGAACAGGCCCAGAGCTATCAAATGTTCCTCATATGATAACCCTTTCATTCCTGGAATCATCCTTGTGAACCTCCTCTGAACCGTCTCCAATACCAGCACATCCTTTCTGAGGTGAGGAACCCAAAACTGTTCACAATACTCAAGGTGAGGCCTCACCTGTGCCTTATAAAGCCTCAGCATCCCATCCTTATTCTTGTATTCTAAACCTCTTGAAATGGAAGCTAACATTGCATTTGCCATCCTCACCACTGACTCTACCTGCAAGTAAACCTTTAGGGTGTTCTGCACAAGGACACCCCGTGTCCCTTTGCATCTCTGATTTTTGGGTGTTCTCCCCTTTCAGAAAATAGTCTGCAGATTTATTTCTACGACGAAAGTGCCTGACCATGCATTTTCCAACATTGTATTTGATTTGCCAGTCTCTTGCCCATTCTGCTAATCTGTTTGTCATTCTGCAGCCTACCTGTTTTCTCAACACTACCTCCCCCTCCACCTCCACCAATCTTCATATCATCTGCAAACTTGGCAACAAAGCCGTCTATTCCATCGTCTAAATCATTGGCATACAACTTAAAAACTTTACGAAGGATTAATTAACTAAGGAAGCAAAGATTCCCTTCATTTTGGATCTGTTCCCCAATACCTAACCTATCATGTCCCTATGAGCATGTTCACTTCTCAAGAACTATGACCCCCACATGCCATATTACTTCAGAATTTTGTTATCTCGCTCCATCTAAATAATAATTTGTTTTTTCATTCTTATATCAAAATGGATAACCTCACATTTTCCTATATTGTACTCTATCTGCCAACCTTTTATCTACCCTTAACTTACCTAAACGAGAATGCACTTTGTGCCCTCCTCACAACGGGCTCACCCACCTAACTTCATATCATCAGCAAATCTGGTTATCATACCTTCTTGTCCCTTCATCTGATTCATCACAATATATTGTAAATAATCGAAGCCCAAGGACTGATTCCTATGACAGCGCACTAGTTACTGATTACCAATGGAAAAATCTACTTATCTCAGCTTTCTGTTTTGCATTAGTTAGCTAATACTTGCAACCCTTGTCTGTAAAGTAATCTTTTATCTAGTAGCTTAATGAATGCTTTTGGGAAACTCGTTTGGGAAACACACTTTTTACTAACTGAGCACAAGTTGTCACATCCTCAATGTATTTTGGCAAAACTGTCCCTATTTCACAAAAACAACGCAGAGTCTTCCTGATTTGTCTTCTGATTTTCTAATTGTCCATTATTGTTATCTACTAGGGATTAAAACATTTTCCCAAAAACCGATGGTAGATTAATCAGCCTACTGTTTTCTGCTTTCTTTCTCTTTCCTTTTTTGAATAGTTGCTATATATTTGCAACTTTCCAAGCCACTGGGTCTTTTCCAGGATCTCTACAGTCTCTTCCTTTGAGACACAAGGATGTAGTTACCATAACACTATTAGACCATAAGTCATAGGACCAGAATTAGGCCATTCTGCCCATCAGATCTGCTCTGCCATTCCATAATGGTTGATTTATTATCCCTCTCAATGCCATTCTCCTGCCTTCTCTCCAGAACCTTTGATGTCCTTACTAATCAAGAATCTACCAATGTCTGCTTTAAATATACCAAACGACTTGACCCATGGTAATGAGTTCCACAGATTCACCACCCTCTGGCTAAAAAATTTCTCTTCATCTCTGTTCAAAAGGAGTGTCCTCATATTCTGAGACAATATCCTTTATTACTAGATATACCCCTATAGGAAACATCCTCTCCACATGCACCCAACCTCGGCCTTTCAATATTCAATATTCAATCTCATTCAATGTGATCCCCTCTCATTCTTCTAAACTCCAGTGAGTATGGGCCCAGAATGATCAAATGCTGCTTATATATTAACCATTTCCATCCTGGAATCATTCTTGTGAACCTCCTCTGCAATCTCTCTAATGTCAGTGCATCCTTTTTCTGGATAAGGGGCCTAAAATTGCTCACAATGCTCCATGTGTGGCCTGACCAATGCCTTACAATGCTTGAACATCATGCCTTTGATTTTGTGTCCCAGTCCTCTCTAAATAAATACCAGAGACACCCAGCACATGTGACAAGGTATACATAGCCAATTACAAGTCCTGCACGTCAACGATTGCATCACTTCCACTCCCTTCTTTATGGGCTGAATGCTTACTATGCACGATTTGACCAAAGTTCAAATTAAATTTAATACAAAAGTACATATATGTCACCATATACAATCTTGAGATTCATTTTAGTGTGGACATGCTCAATAAATCTACAGAATAATAACCATAACAGAATCAATGAAAGACCACCCAACTAAGGTGTTTAAGCAGAGCGCAAAAGGCAACAAACTGTGCAAATACAAAGAGAAGAAACAACAATATTAATAAATAAACAATAAAAACAGAGAATATGAGATGAAAAGTCCTTGAAAATGAGTCCATTAGTTGTGGGAATATTTCAAAGATGGGGCGAGTGAAGTTATTCCCTTTTGTTCAAGAGCCTGATGGCTGATGGGTAATAACTGTTCCTGAACCTGGTGATGTGAGTCCTGAGACTCTTGTACCTTCTTCCTGATGGTAGCAACAAAAAGAGAGCATGACCTAGGTAGTGGGTGACCCACTGATGACAGATGCTGCTTTCCTGTGACAGCATTTCATGCAATTGTGCTTAACGGTTGGGAGGGTTCTACTGGGACGGACTGGGCCATATTCATTTCTTTTTGTAGGATTTTTCATTCAAGGGCATTGGTGTTTCTATACTAGGCTGTCATGTAGCCAATCGATATACTCTCCACTACACATTTATAGAAGTTTGTCAAAGTTTTAGATGTCATGGCAAGTCTTCACAAACTCCTAAAGAAGTGGAGGCACTAACATGCTTTCTTCGTAATTGGACTTTGTGATGGGCTCAGAATGGGTTCTCTGAAATATTAACACCTATGGCTTTAAAACTGATAACGCTTTCTACCTCTGATCTCCCGGTGAGGACTGGCTCATGGACCTCTGGACTTCTCCTGAAGTCCAAATCAGCTTCTTGGTCTTGCTGACATTTACTAAAAGGTTGTCGATATGACACCACTCAGCCAGATTTTATTTTCCCTCCTATAAACTGAGTCATCAGCAAACTTGAATATGGCTTTGGAGCTGTTCTTAGCCTCACAGTCATAAATCTAAAACGAGGACTGATGGAGATCGTGGAGGAGACGCTTTGTTGCCAATCTGAACTGACTAGGGTCCACAAGTGAGAAAATCCAGGGTTCAGTTGCACAGGGAGGTACTGAGGCCAAGATCTTGGAGATTCTTGATTAGATTTAAGAGGATGAGGGCACTGAATGCTAAGCTGTAGTCAATAAAGAGCATCCTGATGTATGCATCTTTGCTGACCAGATATTCCAGGGTTGAGTGAAGAGCCAATGAGATGACATCTGCTGTGGACTTGTTGCTCCAATAGATAAACTGGAGTGGATCTAAGTTGTTTCTCAGGCAGGACTTGATATATTTTATCAGCAACCTCTCGAACACTTCATCTCTGTGCATGTAAGTGCTACTGGCCAATTGAATGAAGTGACATCAAGGAAAGCCCCCTCGCTTCCTGAGGAACAGCCTCCCTGTCTGGCCTCAGCTGAGGTGAGGAGGACCCTAGCACCTAGAAAATGATGCCTCGTATACCAGGATGTTGTTCATCGACTTCAGCTCAGTGTTTAACGTGATCATCCCTCAGAGGCTGGTGGGTAAGCTGCCTTCATTGGGACTCATCACCCCTCTCTATCACACTGCTGATTCATACTGCACTGTCAGATTCAGCTCAAACTGCATCATGAAGTTCGCTGATGATGCCACAGTGGTTGGCCTCATCAGCAACAATGATGAATCAGCATACAGAGAGGAGATAGAGTGGCTTGTCAAATGGTACAACAACCCAGGTTTGATCATGGACATTCAAAAGAGATGATTGTGGACTTTAGGAAGGTACAGATTGACCATTCTCCATTGCACATCAATGGCTCTTCCGTGGAGAGAATGAAGAGCACTAAGTCCCTTAGTGTGCAAATAACAGGCGATGTTACCTGAACCCACAAGACCTCCTCACTCATCAAGAAGTCGAAGCAGTGCCAATACCTTCTAAGGAGACTGAGTTATGCAAGGCTCCCCATCCCCATTCCGACAACTTTTTACAGGAGCACCGTCAAGCGTGTCTTGTCTGACTGCATAATTGTGTAGTATGGAAGCTGCAAGGCATGGGACAGCAAGACTTTACACAGGACATTAAAATCCACTGAGAGGATTATTGTGGTCTCCTTCACCCCTATTTCTGACATTTACCGGGAGCATTGCAGGTGAAGGCCCCAAAGAATTGCTGAGGATCCCTACCACCCATCCCATAATCTCTTTGACTCACTACCGTCAGGAAGGAGGTACAGAAGCATCAGGACTAGCACTGCCAGACTGGGTGACAGCTTCTTCCCTCAGGCAGAAGACTAATGCATACCCTGCCACCACCACTTCATCACTAGGACAGCGAGATTATCCATGCTAACTAAGTTGTCTAACTGAACTGGTGGGTCCTATCACCCTCTGTGTGAAAAGCCGCATCTCGTCCCCTTTACATCTTCCCTCTCTCACTTTAAATCTATGGAATTGCTGCTGCAGTTCTACACTGCAGTCATTGAGTCTGTCCTGTGCACCTCCACCACTGTGTGGTTTGGAGCCGCCACCAAGCAGGATAGAACCAGACTACAGCGCACAGTGAGGACTGTCGAGCACATCATTGGAGCCTCCCTGCCCTCTATTGTGGATTTGTACTCTTCCAGGTTGAAGAAGAGGGCGGAGAACATCATAAAGGACTCCTTCCATCCTGCGCACGGACTGTTTGAACTGCTTCCATCTGGTAGGTGCTTCAGATCCCTCCAGACTAAGACTAATAGGCACTGGAGAAGTTTTTTCCCTACTGCGGTCACTTTGCTGAACAGTTAACTGCCGGTTAACTGTCGGCTAACTATTACTTGGATTGCACTACCTGTATGTATAATCTATATTTTCATTTATATTTATCATTATTATTGTTATGAGCAGAGAGACAACATCTGCCGGAAGTAAATTCCTTGTATGTGCACAGGTACTTGGCGATTAAAGTCTGATTCTGATTCTGATTTATTTTTAGACACACTACCTTGGCATTGTTGCATGAAAGAAGTCACTGGAGAAAAGTACTGGTAGATACAAAGTAGCTTCCTTATTCGAGAAAACAAGGTACAGCAGGCATCATGTCTGAATCTTTCAGTCAAAAGGTCTGCTGGCCCAAAATGGGGCTCGATATTTTATGTGCTAAACATCAAAGGAAAACTGGATATTTACAATGAATTGGCAATGCTTTCTTTCTCACCTCCTGAATTGCATCCACATCACAGACATCCAAGTGAATTTTAATCAGCATTGTCTGAGTTTCACGGATTTTTGGAGCCCATTGTTCAGAGCTGCACTCCAAATTAAATCCACAATATACTTTGAGATGTGAAGACTGCTAGCCAAAGTCAATTGCTAAAATGCATTTGTCCTAAAACCAAAAATCACTCTAACAGCATAACAAAACTGTTACCATTCACCTTATCTATACCCCTTATGATTTTATATTCTTCTATGAGTTCATCTTTCAGCCTCCTGAAGGAAGAAATCCCAATCCAGACAGTTCCTCCTTGTGACTGAAACCCACCAATCCCAATCTTTTCTCTATCCTTTTCTGCTTAATGACATCCTGGGCTTCAACATTTCAGAGGATTTGTTCTGGTAATCGTAAAGAAGTCACACCAGCAGCGAGTCTCCATTTGGAGTTTGAAGAGATTTGGTATGCCATCGAAGACGGGCAAATTTCTATGGATGTGCAGTGGTGAGCATTCTGATTGGTTGCATCTCTGTCTGGAATGGAGGCACCAATGCATAGGATTGCAAGAGGCTCAGAGGGTTACAGACACAGCCAACTCCATCCCAGTCACAAACATCCCCACCACTGAGGACAACTTCAGAAGGCGATGCCTCAATAAGGTGGTACCTTCATTACTATCCAACACATGGTCTCTTCGCATTACTATCTCAGAGGAGATACAAGAGCTGAAGATTCACATTCAATGCTTTATGAACAGCTCTTCCCCTCTGCAATCAGATTTCTAAATGGTCTATGAACCCATGAACACTACCTTGTTATTTCGCTAGTACATTTGTTTATTTATTGTAGCTTATAGTAATTTGTTACTCCTGCACTGTACTGCTGCCACAGTTGAACAAATTTCACAACTAATGTAAGTGACAATAAATAAATTCTGTTCCTGGCTCTCTTTCTTCTGATTACTGGGTTTACATATTACCGCAGTGAGGTCTCACAAAGGGCTTGTACAGTTGTAACATGACTTCCCAACTCCTTTACTCAGTCCACTCATTCCTGAAGGCAGACATGCCAAACTCCTCCTTCATCAGCCTGTCCAAATGTATCTCCACTTTCAGAGAGCTATATATCTATGTCCCTCTTCTCCCTACTCTTCAGGGCCTTCACAAATACAAGAAAATCTGCAAATGCTGGAAACCCAAAGCAACACACACAAAATACTGAAGGAACTCAGCGGGCCATTCAGTATCTATGGGAAAGAGTAAACAGTCGACGTTTCGGGCGGAGACCCTTCATTGT
Source organism: Hypanus sabinus (assembly GCF_030144855.1). Classification (NCBI taxonomy): domain Eukaryota; kingdom Metazoa; phylum Chordata; class Chondrichthyes; order Myliobatiformes; family Dasyatidae; genus Hypanus; species Hypanus sabinus. Next base: position 36,538,336 of record NC_082716.1, on the reverse strand, counting down.
GACCTTTTTGTTCTCCAGGGCCTTACTGTTTACTGTGTAAGTCCTGCCCTTGTCTAACATTATAAAGTGGAACACTTCACCTTTGTCCGAGGAAAATTCTACCTGTTGTTCTTTCGTTCACGTCCTCAGTTGATTTAGATTCTGTTGTGGTCCATAAGACCATATGTCCATAAGACATAGGAGCAGAATTAAACCATTTGGCCCATTAAGTCTGCTCTGCCATTCCATCATGGCTGACTTATTATCTTTCTCCACCCCACTCTCATGACTTCTCCCTATAACCTTTAACTCCATGACTAATCAAGAATTATCAAACTCTGCTTTAAATATATTCAATGTCTTGGCCTCCACAGCCATCTGTGACAATGAAATCCATAGATTCACCACCCTTTGGCTAAAGAAATTCTTCCTCATCTCTGTTCTAAATAATCATCCCCCTATTCTGAGGCTGTGTTCTCTCGTCTCCACATTCACTCTATCTGGGCCTTTCAATATCCGATGATTTCAATGACATTCTCCCCTCATTTTTCTAAGCTGCAGTGAGTACAGACTCAGAGCCATCAAACACTCTTTATACGTTAACCCTTTCATTCATATAATCATTCCCATGAACCTACCCAGACCCTCTCCAATGCCAGCACATCTTTTCTTAGATAAGGGGCCCAAAATTGGTCACAATACTCCAAGAGCCATCTGACCAATGCCTTATAAATCCTCGGCATCACATCCTTGCTCTTACATACTAGTACTCTCAAAATGAATGCTAACATTGCATTTGCCTTCCTTATACTGACTCAACTTGCAAGCAATCCTTTAGGGAATCCTGCACAAGGACATCCATTTACCTTTGCACCTCTGACTTTCTTCCCGTTTAGAAAAGTCTACACTTTTTTTCCTTCTAGCAAAGTGCATGACCATAAACTTCCCTACACTATATTCCATCTGCCACTTTTTTGCCCACTTTGCTAATCTAAGTCATTCTGCAGACACCCTCCTTCCTCAACACTACCTGCCCCTCCACCTATCTCGGTGTTGTCCACAAACTTGGGCACAAAGTCATCAATTCCCTCACCCAAATCATTAGCATATAACATGAAAAGAAGCAGTCTCAACCCCTGTGGAACACCACTAGTTACCTTCAGCCAACAAGAAAAGGCACACTTTATTCCTACTCTTTATCCCCTGTGAGTCAATAATCTTTTATCCATACCAGTAACTTTCCTGCAATGCCATGAGCTCTTATCTTGTAAGGCAGCCTCACGTGTGGCACCTTATCAGAGGCCTTCTGAAAATCCAATTAGACAAAATCTACTGACTCTCCTTTGTCCATCCTGCCTGTCACTTCCTCAAAGAATTCCAATAGGGTTGTCAGGAAAAGATTTCCCCTTAAGGAAACCATGCTGACTTCGGCCTATTTTATCATGTGCTTCTAAATACCATGAAAGCTCACCTTTAATAATGTTCTCAAATACCTTCCCAACCACTGACTTCAGGGTAACTGGCTTATAATTTCCTTTCTTCAGCCTCCCTCCCTTCATAAAGAGTAGTGGTATTTGCAATTTTCCAGAATTCTGGAAATCTAGTGACTTTTGGAACATTATTACTAGTGCCGCCACAATTTCTTCTGCTACCTCTTTCAGAATCCTGGGATGTAGGCCATCAGGTCCAGGTGACTTATCTACCATCAGACTTTTTCATCTTGGGTAACTCTTAGATGGCAAGAAAGGGTAAAAGCTGAGCAAACTCTGTAGGGTGAACCAACCATGGTGATGGACAGAGTAAAGATGTACCTAACCAAGGAATGTGCAATCATAAAGGGCCTCAGGACGAGTCAGGTGTGGACAGCAAAATGTGGTCTGATGCAGCAGGGTAAAGCAGAAAAAATGTGAGCAAATAAGGTTAAGAAGGTATGTAGGCTGCATGGACATGATGAGTTGAAGGGTTTGTTTTGTGCTGAATGGCACCATTCAACCATTCTATAATGCACAAGCTTCCAACCTGGCCTTTTCTATAACAATCAACATCCACCTGAGTTTAGAGATTGCAAAAACAACATGACGCCAGCTACTACAACTTCCAATACCTTCACTAATTTATGAGTTAAACCTCGACAACCCGCACCCACATTTTTACTCCCATCTCTGTGGTCAATCTGCCAATGGTCTGGTGATCTACAGTGTCTATAAAAAGTATGTGTCCCTCTTGGAAGTTTTCAAGTTTTGTTATTTTACAACATTGAATCAACATTGGCATTTTTTGACACTGATCAACAGAAAAAGACTCTTTCATGTCAACATAAAAACAGATCTCTACAAAGTGATCCCAATTAGTTACAAATATTAAACTCAAGATAATTGATTGATTAGGTATTCGCCCCCTTTAAAATGACACACTAAATCATCACCAAATTCTAGCCATTGCTGCTCTGCCATCACCTCTGCCAGTGTTCTTTTCCAATCAATTCTGGTCAACTCCTCTCTCATGCCTCTGTAATTGCCTTTACTCCACAGTAATACTGATACATCTGACTTTAGCTTCTCTTTCTCAAGTTTCAGGGTGAATTCAGTCATGTTATGATCACTTGCCCCTTAGGGCTCTTTTACCTTAACATCTCTAATCAATTCTGGTTCATTGCACAACACCCAGTACAGCAGACAACCCCAATAGGCGGACCGCAGGCCAGGTCCGGACCGCAAGAACCAAATGTCTGGACCGCACCAACCCATTGGCACTTACGTGAACGCACCTGTCATAACATGTAAATGTAGCACATGCTGCTCTAATTTATTTTAACCTCATCCCACACCGTACACTTGACCTACGCCCCCGTACAGCATGCAATGTTCACGGGAGAAAGTTGTACTTGCCCCGTCTGCGGGAGGATCCAGTGATGAAGGATTTCGTGACGAGCCTGGCAGAAAACTTCAGGGAACGATTTGAAAGCTCCCCTAAACCCTCAGGTGACATCCCCCTCTTCCTGAGACAGCCGTTCTCCATTTCGGCTGATGGCCAATCGACTGCAGAGGCCAAACAGCTGGTGTCTTCCACAGATGAAGCAACTCTTCAGATGGAGGTCATGGAAATGGGAACATCTGATTTGCTCAAAGCACATCAAAAGGACTTTGGGGTGAGTGCCTTTTGGGTCAACGTGGTTCCCCAAGCTCAGTTCAAAAACACAAGAGCTATTACAATGCTCCTACTCACACTGTTCCCCTCCACCTACATATGTGAGTCATCATTTTCTTCAATGAACTCTGTCAAGAACCAGGACAGAAACAGACTCTCCAATGCAAATCTTGGCCAGTGCCTCAGGATTGCAACAACAGAATACAGGCCCGACATCAGAAGGGTTGCCTCATCCCATCGCTGTCACTTCTCTCACTGATTGGTGAGTGAATCAATTTATTTTTGTTACTTGTCAATCTTATTCTGGTATTATAATATTAAAACAACAATAATACTAGTAATTTCATTTATAGCTACACTTCATACTTCAAATGCTACGTAGCTTAAAGAGTACAAATAGATTAAATGAGGGAACAGAAACAGTAGAAAAGGCAGTACTACTAAAACTCTTTGTGCACAAGAGAAGTGGTGAAGAGAGAGAGAGAGAGAGAGAGAGTGTGTGTGTGTGTGTGTGTGTGTGTGTGTGTGTGTGTGTGTGTGTGTGTGTGTGTGTGTGTATTTTAAGTCCCAGATGAGTTCTCAATGTGACAGCTGATAGTTGTGATAGCTACTTAAATGGTTGGTTTTGGGCTTATTTTGTTTCAAGAGTGCATTCTTTTTCTTGTGTGACCCACAACACAGGCTTTGAGAATCCCAGGCCTAAATTATTACTACTACTACTACTACTAATAATAACAATACTAGTAATAATGGTAATAGCAGCAACAACATCTACCTATGAAACAGCTTTCTGGCACAATGAAAAAAAGCCCTGGCCCTTTGGCCCTTGGCTTGTCATGCTTGACATAATTTGGCCCTTGTTGAAAACTAATTGGGGAACCCTGCAGAACAGAATAGCTGATCCTCTAGTGAGCTCAACCACAAACTGCTCTAAAAATCCATCTCAAAGGCACTTTAGAAACTCCCCCTCCTGTAATCCAGCAACAACCTGATTTTCCCAATCTACTCCCCATGGCTGTTATAACATCGCCCTTTTGGCATGCATTTTCTATCTCCCATTGTAATTTGTCGGCCACATCCTTATTACAAAGAAATACTAAACAGCCATACACTTAAATAATAACTAATAAATCTTACAGGGAATTCAGGAGAAATATCTTCTCCTAGAGAGTAGTGAGAATTGGAATACACTGTGGCAAGGAGCAGTTGAGACAGGTAGCATTTAACAAAGTGCATGATTAATATATTGGGGAGAAAGGAATATCAGTGCATATTAATTAGACTAGATGGAAAATAATTCACACAGTGACTACTTTAATAGGTAAACCCTGTACTTAATAAAGTGAACACTGAGTGCATGTTCATGGTAATCTCCAACTGGTTCAAGGTTTGACACGTTTGCATTCGGTAATGCTTTTCTGCACACCACTGTCGTAACGCATGATTACTTGAGTTAATGTAGCCTTCCCATCAGCTTGAACTAGTCTGGCCATTCTCCTCTGACCTCTCTCATTAACAAGACATTTTAGCCAACGGAACTGCTGCTCACTGGATGTTTTATGTTTTTCACACTATTCTTTGTAAACTCGAGAGACTGGTGTGTAACGTTCCCTCTACTCTTTTTACAGCTGTGCAGACCAACCATTGCTCTGAGGTGGAAATTTTTACATGGCCTGAAAACTACGTGGCATTTTAAATGTTTTTCTTTGGGATAAAAGAAAGCCAGAATATAGAATTTTTCACATCAAACAAACACAGACCACAACTCATAACACAAGTAAACGATGCCAGTCAAAACAACTGACAGGCGCAATGACAAAAGTAAAATGTTTTGACCAGATGTGTTTATTGTTACAATTTGTAGAAGTGTTGTAACTTGAAAAACTGACAAATACATCGAAGCTCTAAAATATTTTAAAGTAAAGGCAGTGGTACGTTTATTGTTCAGAAAATTTACGGATTCTATTAATGAACACAATTAATTACAGGGTATTTCATAATTATATTAACATTATATAAAAGTAAATTCCTGCTGCAAGGAAACAAAGACTATGTGTGCAGGAACTTTTCGGGTACTGAAAGGCTGCACACCCACGCAGCTTGGAAGTAGCAATGGTGTTATGCATGAAAATACCAGATCAACAGTTTCACTGGTGCCAACAATCATTCCACGGTCAAAGTCACTTTGATCTCATTTCTTCCCCATTTTGTTGTCTGTCTGAACAATTTCTGAATCTCTTGACCATGTCTGCACGCTTTAATGCATTGAGTTTCTGCCACATGTTTGGCTGATCAGATATTTACATTATCAAGCAGGTGTACAGGTATTCCTAATAAAATGGATACTGATTTTAGAGCTCATTGGAAGGATTACTATCAAAAGAGACCTGTTGGACTGTGTCACTATTTCTGTGTTCGAAGTCCCACATGAAACATATCAAAGAGGCTTGAAACCCTTCAACAGTACATTCCCCAGCCCTACCCTAGTTGCTGCAGAGCAGAAATGACAGGCCTCTGTTAAGTCCAAGTCCAAGGTTTCAATAGTTGCACAAAAGTGTTGGTGACAAAGGATAAACTATTACTGATACATTTATCCTTGCCAATTGATTTTTGATATGCTGCAGTTTTCTAAACTCCCTTTTGATGTCTCCGTAGATGCACTGCTGTGAATTCTCTGCTACTTCCTACAGAGGAACCTGAAATGCACCATATACAAGGTAAGAATTTGAGTTGATTAATCTCCACTGCTCCATTAACACATAAATCACTAAATATGGCAACAACCAGCCCCTCTAGCTCTTTCCTTCCTGCTACACATGTGCTACTTTCTCATGATTCCCACTGATTCACCTAGTTCTTCCTTCAGAGGATTCCTGTATGACTCCTGCCTTTTTGAATCTCTTGTGAATGCTTCGTTAGCCTAAAATATGATGGTGGCCCTTTCTGTCAAATTAGCAATTTCTTTAGTGGTGCAGCAGCTGTTTAGGAGCTACAGAGGGTCTTACGGCCTTGTGCCCAGGTTAGCTGTTGTGCATTATGTACAAACAATATAGGATCAAGTGGAATTAACTCCATGTTGTTGATTAATGATACAGTTAACATGATCACACATAGGAGCACTGAAGACAAAGGAACAAATTCATTTTGTCTGATAATAACTAGTGCCAGTGATACATTGAAGTAATACATTCAATGGCCAGTTTATTGGGTGCACCTCTACACCTGCTTCTTAATACAAATATCTATCAAGTGTGGCGATCCAATGCATAAAGCATGCAGACACAATCAAGGGGTTCCGTTGTTGTTCAGACCAAATATCAAAATGGGGAAGGAGTTGATTTTGACCATGGAATGATTGTAAAAAGCCAGATGGGGTGATTTGATTGTGTCAGAAACTGCAGACCAGTTGGGATTTTCACACAGAATAGTCTCTAGAGTTTATGGAGAATGAAGCAAAAAGCAAAAAAAAAATCTAGTGAGTGGGTGAAAACACTTTGTTAATGGAAAAGGTCAGAGGAGAATGGTCAGACTGGTTCAAGCTGACGGGAAGGGGACAGTAACTCAAATAACCATGTGTTACAGCAGTGGCGTGCAGAAGAGCATCTCTGAAGGTGTGCATCTCTGAGTGCACAACATGCTTAACCTTGAATTTGATGTGCTACAGCAGTAGAACACCACAAAATACACTCAGTGGCCACTTTATTAAGTACAGGAGCTGTGTATGGGAATGTTCATGCCAATTGACAGATGTCAATACCAATACCAATCGGACTATAGGAATACACAGGTACAGGCAACTTGTATACAGAATTCTGATTCTGTGGAAATAAATCACTGGGAAGCAACCAATGAAGTGATAAATGGCAAGAGACAGCTTATGTGCTGCATATTATTTAAACTTCAGATTGGATTAGTGCCTGTAATTCTCTCAAATATTCACTGTTTTACATCAAAAGGATTACTTTGTGTTTAATATAAAAACCTAATCCTCAAAAGGCCTGTTGTAGTAATGCTTAAAGAAAATCAGTTAGGAGTGAAACGTTAATAACTAAAGTTATTAAAATATAATATATACGTAAATAATGAATTAAAAGTGGGGCTTCAGATTACTGAAGTATTGAACCCTAAAATGCTTTTCTTAAAATTTCTGTGTGGCCCGAAGCTGCAGAAACATAGATGATATTCTGTGACTAGCAATTGTTGTGCTGCTGTGTCAGCGTGCTAGATGGTGTTCTCTGCATTTAGTGACTGCTACAGTCCATGCTGAAGACCATTCTCCTGAGGGTTCCGCATTTTACTGCATTATTCATGTCAAAGCACACGTTTCTTGGAATTACCGCATGTGGGAGGAAGCTACTGCACCTCTTGCAGAAACAGCAGGGTTTGCATTTGAAGCCAGATTGGACAAGAAGCTGTTTTTCACAGTACTCCTTTCACATAGAGAACCGTCTCTGTGGACTGTCTTTCAGGCTGGTAGGCCACGTAATTTATGTCAAATGGTGCACAGATTGCATGCAAAGGCAGTTGGTTTATTATTTCAGAGGATGACAGTTGACCTGCTATTATTTATACATTAGAACATAGAACATAGAACATAGACCATTACAGCACAATTATGTGCTGGTCTTTTAACCTACTCTAAGATCAATCTAACCCTTCCCTCCTACATGGCCCTCCATTTTTCCATCATTCACGTGCCTATCTAAGAGTTTCTTAAATGTTCCTAATGTATCTGCCTCTGCCCCATCCCTGACAGGAGATTCATAGAGCATTACAGCACAGAAACAGGCCCTTTGCCCCAGCTCATCCCTGCTAACCATGGTGTACGTGCACCTAGTCCCAATTGCCCATGTTTGGCCCAAACCCCTCCTGTCCATCTTTTATCCATACTAATATGTTAAACCCCATCCCCAATACCATATGTTCTTAATTCTCGAATTGCAAAGAATTTTGTAAAGCCACAAAATCTATTCACTGTAAATTGGCACATCCTGGGGTCAATTAGAATGATTGTCGTTGGTGAGGGAGCTATAAACTGGTGGGTCTTTACATCCATATTTCTTTATGGCATAGGAGGCTACTATTGAATTGATGTCAACCAACAGAGCAATTCCATTTGCCACACGCATTTTCCTTGCAGCAAAGATTTCCTCCCATTCTCAGATTCTACCAGTCACCTACTCTGTGGTCAATTAACAGCAGCCAATCAAAATGTCAACCTGCACGTCCCTGGGATGTGGGAGAAAACCAGAGCACTCGGAGGAAACCCATCTAATCATAGGGAAGGTGTGCCTATCGCACACACAGACAGCAGCAGACGTCAGCGTTCAAGACAGTCACTGAAATTGTAAAGCAGCAGCTCCTTTGTCACAGGGAATGAAATCACTGGACTCTAGTATTTTATACATATTATGCACTGTGTATTGTCTGATAAAGAAAATCTCTCTAAATTGAGAGGATTGGTCCCTCATCAGTGCACTACCGCCATTCTTTTATCCAGGAAGCATCTCTATCATGGATGAGGGAGATATAAAAGCCTACAACTAATCTTACATCTGGTTTCCATCACAAAAATACACATAAAAACAATATCTTAAAAATATGCAGTAATAAAAAGTTATAAGACACAAATAATCATCAAAATGGCTACGTCTGTCTTGTAAACACATATGCAACACAGTTACGCACGATGTTACGATCTATTACATTATCGCACCTTACATTTTCTGTAATCGTTCTATCAATGATAAAATCAAGACCAGCCTCCTGTAACCTTTGTGATACAGAATATTTCATAATTATCTTGCCTTACCATCCAGTCTTAAAAACTGACCCCATTTTCCCATAATCTGGATTTTACTTTTGCTGTCCAATGTCTAGTTAGATTTTTTATTTTATTTATTTTTAGATAACAGCGTAGGATAGCCCTTTCTGGCCCAACATGATGTGAAGCCCAACAACCCAGTCATTGAACACTAGCCTAACACAAGTAAATTTACAACAGCTAATTAACCTACTAATAAGTACGTGTTTGATCTGTGAAGGAAACTGGAGCAACCAGAGGAAACCCATGCAGTCACGGGGAGAATCTACAAACTCCTTACAGATGACACCTGAATTGAACTCGGAACTCCAGTACACCCCCAGCTGTAATAGCATTGCGCTAACTGCTACACTATCATGGCACCCGTATGCATTTCCTAAAAATTAATGGGCTAATAGTTTCCTACAGGTCCTACAGGCTGTTAAGTCTGGAGGCGATATTGTTCAGAAGATTCTTCTGAAGTCAAGGAAGAGGTACAGAAGTTATGGTTCTGGCCGTTTGATTAGACATTCATCATAGTACAGTCAGACTGGGTCAACCTGTATCAGCAAGCAAGGCCAGTAAAGACTAACAAAGAAACTTGAGTACATGCTTTCCTTATATTCTGCAAACTTGTCTGAAACAACTTACATTAAAAAAATGTGAACAGGTACTGACAGAGTCTCACTTCAGCTTTACAGATAAAGAAACCACAGAAGGAAATATATTACAGGAGACTAGAGGTTTATGGACAAGGAGGTGAAGCAATCATAATGAAAGCTCAACTACAAAAAAAAAGACTGAAAACAACAATTCGGACCGAAATCTGGTAGTCCCCACTTTGATGCTAAATACAATATTTTGAATCATTACATCTGAAACTTCTGAAATAAAAAGAAAATCTTGTGGTACAAAGTCAAGCATAAGATTTAATCATGTCCATTTAATCATTCAATGTCTTGAGGTCAGTTAGTGATTTATTCATTGCAACCCAGCAGCATAGAAACTGGGTCAGAGGTTACTATCACAGTAACCTCACTGCTTGCTGTCTCCTTTTCCACTTCTCAGTGTCACCTTGCCTTGCTTACAATTGCGAGTCTATATTCACTTAGTTTTCCTTCAATATTTACTGCTAAATCAGCAATTCACCACACCTAATTAAGACCCTTCCTACTGAATGCCCAATGGCTCCTCTTGGGGTTTCCTTTTCAAAACCAACTTACCAGGAATCAAGCTGTGTCCTCCTCCTCCAGGATTGCTCCGAGCAGTGGAACCCTATTGGGAAGCAGGTTGAAAAGTCGGAGTTAGTTTAACTGAATAGTCAACTAGGCTGTCTGTTATAATATGTATATCATAATGTGCACGTAAAATATTGTTAAGTTCATAGGGATGGTATTTGCAGACAGCATGGGAAGTTAGAGGTCAGGTTAGGGAAAGGGACAGAGGTGCGAGGAGTGAGCGGTCCGGGGCAGTAAATGAAGTGTTTGAGGAAGGAACAAGTTGGATGTAAGTTATTCCTCTAGGGCAGAGGTCCCAAGTCAACAGGGCCAGTGACACCCAAGGTTGGCGAGACCCTAGGATGGAGGGATTGGAGGCCCAGGGTCAGTCAGCTTGTTCTGAGTTCGGAGCCCGGGGGTTGGTGAGTCTGAAGATCGAAGCCCCAAGGTCAATGAGTAAGGAGGTCAGACACTTAAAGTCTGTGAATCCGGGGCCACGGTCTAGAGGTTGGAGGCCCAAAGGCTGACTGTTCTGGGGTTGGATGCCTATGGTGGGTGGTGAAGGGGGTTTGTTGCTGCTCCTGTGTGTTGTTCTGCTGAACGTTGTGGGCAGGCTATGTTGGCACTGGAATGTGTGGGGCACTTGTTGGATGTCCCTAGCACATCTTCAGAATGTGTTGGCTGTTAAGACATGTGGCATATGGTTTTCCACTGTATGTTTCAATGTACATGTTATTAATAAATACTATAAATCTAAATCTAAATGTAAATTAACTTCTCTGAGGTCATAGGTGCAGATAATGATATTGGTCATATCATCACCACCTCAAGCCTAGTGACTTTGCTTGGGCTTTCTCTGACGCTACAAAACTATGGGGAGAGCCATGGCCCATGGTACACGTTCCTCACCATACTCAGACTTTGTTTATTAGTTCCATTCATTTGTTCCACCTGTCCTGATGACCCTGGATAATATGGACAGTGGAAATGCTATTCAATGTTCATCAATCAGCATAACTCTTGGCATACCCCTTGGTTAGAACCAAACAGCTGCTACTTGAGAGGTCCCATTCCTTGTCAGTAAAGTGCATGCAGAGTGAGGACACCAGGCATTCATGACTTGATCAAGCACAATACTGGAATCAGCCATATCTGACAGTTAGGTCTTGCTCTGCTCACAAACATGAACCCCATTCTAGTGCTACATTATCTAGTCAGGCAGCTCCAGTTCTTCAACGTGTTCCTTAAGGAACATGTTAAACCTATGGCCTGCAAATCGATGGCCTTTGGCTCATATGGGAGAATGAGGAGGTGATAAATAGGAGCTACAGGGAGGTAGTCATCGCCAGGTTTCAGGAGGCAGCTGAATAGAAATAGGCAGCCAGAACAAAGTGCCCCTATCGCCGTTCCACTCAATAACAAGTAGTACACCGTTTTTTATACTCTTTGGGGATGTCTCTGGTTTATGACATTCTAAATTCTACTGTATGCTACATATAAGTACTAGTGTGTGTGTAGGCCTCTGCTAGTCTTGATAGACCGTGGATTTGTGTGCCTTGGAAAGATTCCAGGGCGCAAGCCTGGGAAGGGATTTTTTTAATGGAAGACAGGCAGTTGCCCAAGCCGCAAGTCTCCCCTCTCCACGCCAAGGGAGGGGCATTAGAACCCATACAGCTTGGCACCAGTGTTGTCGCAGAGCAATGTGTGGTTAAGTGCCTTGCTCAAGGACACACACGCAGCCTCAGCCAAGGCTCGGACTAGCAACCTTCAGATCACTAGACGAACGTCTTAACCACTTGGGCACGTGCAAGTGCTAGTGCACAAGTACTAGTACCATAGGAAGGAATAGAAAAGAGGTCCCAAAAAGAGAATTTAGAGAGCGAGATACAAAGCTGAAAAATAGGATCTCCAAGATAAGAATCGATGGATTGCTGTTTGTGCCACACACCAGTGAGTGCAAAAATACAATGGTTTAACAGATAAATAAATGGCTGAGGACGTGGTGCAGGGGACAGGATTTCAGAATTCTGGTTCACTGGGATCTCTTTCGGGGAATGTGTGACCTGTACAAAAAGGATGGATTACACCTGAACCTGAGGGGGACCAATACCCTTGCGGGCAGGTTTCCCAGAGCTGTTAGGGATGATTTAAACTAATCTGCAGGGGAATGGGAAATGGAATGATCGGGCTAAGGACAGGGATGTTGGTTTACAAGCAGAAGGTAATGTATAGTGAGACTGTCAGGAAGGACAGGCAGATGAGAGGGAAAGATTGCAATCATTGGGATGGGTTGCAGTGTAAAAGGGGGACAAAAATGAAACAGGTGACAAATATAGTACTGAAGGTGTTATATTAGAATGCACACAGCGTACAAAATAACGTAAACATGAGGAAATCTGCAGATGCTGGAAATTCAAGCAACACACACAGAATGCTGGTGGAATGCAGCAGAGCATGCACCGTCTATAGGAAGAAGTACAGTCGAAGTTTCGGGCCTAGACCTTTCATCAGGACTAACTGAAAGAAAAGGTAGAGATTTGAAAGTGGGAGGGGGAAGGGGAAATCTGAAATGATAGGAGAAGACCGCAGGGGGAGGGATAAAGCTAAGAGCTGGAAAGTTGATTGGCAAAAGGGATGCACAGCTGGAGAAGGGAAAGGATCATGGGACGGGAGGCCTAGGGAGAAAGAAAGGGGGAGGGGAGCACCAGAGGGTTGGAGAACAGGCAAGGAGTGATTGTGAGAGGGGCAGAGAGAGGAAAATGGGGGGGGGGGGGAAGGAGAGAATAATAAATAAATAAATAAACAAATAGATAGATAGATAGATAAATAAATAAATAAATAAGGGATGGGGTAAGAAGGGGAGGAGGGGCATTAACGGAAGTTAGAGAAATCAATGTTCATGCCATCAGGTTGGAGGCTACCCAGATGGAATATAAAGTGTTGTTCCTCCAACCTGAGAGTGGCTTCATCTTGACAGTAGACGAGGCCATGGATTGACTTATCAAAATGGGAATGGGACATGGAATTTAAATGTGTGGCCACTGGAAGATCCTGCTTTCTCTGGCAGACAGAGTGTAGGTGTTTCAGCAAAACGGTCTCCCAGTCGACGTCGTGTCTCACCAATATATAGGAGGCTGCACCAGGAGCACCGGACGCAGCGTATCACACCAGCCGACTCACAGGTGAAGTGTCGCCTCACCTGGAAGGACCGTCTGGGGCCAACCTATGCTCTGTCCGCAAGAGAAAGCAGGATCTCCCAGTGGCCACACATTTTAATTCTACATCCCATTTCCATTTTGATAAGTCAATCCATGGCCTCCTCTACCGTCAAAATGAAGCCACACTTAGGTCGGAGGAACAACACCTTATATTCCGTCTGGGTAGCCTCCAATCTGTTGGCATGAACTTTGATTTCTCTAACTTCTGTTAATGCCCCTCTCCCCTTCTTACCCCATCCCTTATTTATTTATTTATTTATTTGTTTGTTTGTTTGTTTGTTTGTTTATTCCCCCCTCCCCCTTTTTTCTTCTCTCCTTTTTTCTCTCTCTCTGCCCCTCTCACAATCACTCCTTGCCTGTTCTCCATCTCCCCCTGGTGCTCCCCTCCCCCTCTCTTTCTCGCTAGGCCTCCTGTTCCATGATCCTCCCCCTTCTCCAGCTGTGCATCCCTTTTGTCAATCAACTTTCCAGCTCTTAGCTTTATCCCTCCCCCTCCTGTCTTCTCCCATCATTTTGGATTTCCCCCTCCCCCTCCCACTTTAAAATCTCTTACTGTCTTTTCTTTCAGTTAGTCCTGACGAATGGTCCCAGCCCGAAACATCGACTGTACTTCTCCCTATAGATGCTTCCTGGCTAGCTGCGTTCCACCAGCATTTTGTGTGTGTTGCACACAAAATAAGCTAGATGATCTTCTAGTGCAGTTAGAGATTGCTAGGTATGACTTTGTGGATCTCATGGAGTCATGGCTGAAAGATGACTTTAGATGGAATATTCAAGGATACACAATCTACTGAAAGGACAGACAGAGGAGGAGGAGTGGCTCTGCTGGTAAAAAATGGAAATCCAATCTTTAGGAAAAGGTGACATAGGATCAGAAGATGTAGATTCCTTGTTGGTAGAGTTAAGAAACTGCAAAGGTAAGAAGACCCTGATGGGAGTTACTTGCAGTATCAGGATATGGTCTACAAATTACAGAGGAGGATTAAAAAGCCATGTCAAAAAGGCAATATTACATTTGTCATAAGGGATTTCAATATGCAGCTAAATTGGGAATATCAGGTTTATGCTGGATTCCAAGACCAGAGAATTTGTGGAATGGCTGCAAGATGGCTTTTTGGAGTAGAATGTGGTTGAGCTCACTAGAGGATCAGCAATTCTGGATTAGTTGTTGTGCAATGAAATGGATATTTTTAGGGAGCTTACGGAAAGGGAAACCTTAGGAAACAGAGGTCATAATATGATAGAATTCACCCTGCAATTTGAGAGGGATAAGCTAAACTCAGGTGTATTGGTATTACAGTGGAGTAAAGGGAATTACAGAGAAATGAGAGAGGATTTGGCCAAAGTTGATTGGAAGCGGACACTAGCAAGGATGACGGAAGAGCAGCAATGGCTGGAGTTTCAGGGAGCAATTCAAAAGGCACAGGACAGATATATCCCAAAGAAGAAAATGTATTCTAAAGGCAAGGTGATGTAACCAGGGTTGACAAGGGAATGCAAAGCCAATATAAAACCAAAAGAAAGGGCATATAATATAACAAAAGTTAGTGGGATGTTAGAAAATTGGGAAAATTTAAAAAACTAACAGAAGACAACAAAAAAACACAATAAGGGGGGGAAGATGAGATATGAAGGTAAGCTTGCCAATATTATCAAAAATTACATCAGAAGTTTCTTCAGATATATAGAGTAATAGAGAGGTGATTTTGGACCACTGGAAGAAGATGCTAGAGAGATAGTAATGTGGAACAAAGAAATGGCCGATTAACTAAATTAGTATTTTGCATCAGTCTTCACTTGAGGTATCGAGTGCATCTTGCAGACATTTGAGGTATCTCGGAAGTTCAAGAGTGTCAGGGGCAGAAGTAAATGCAGTTGCTATTACTGGGGAGATGGTGCTTGGGAAACTGAAAGGTCTGAAGGTTGATAAGTCAGCTGGACCAGATGGGCTACACACCAGGATTCTAATAGAAGTAGCTGAAGAGATTGTGGGTGTATTAGAAATGATCCTTCAAGAAACAATAGATCTGGCATGGTTCCAGAGGACTGGAAAGTTGCAAATGTCACTCCACTCTTCAAGAAGGAAGGGAGGCAGAAGAAAAGCAATTATAGGGCAGTTAGCCTGTCCTCAATGGTTGGGAAGATATTGGAGTTGATTGCTAAGTATGTGGTTTTGGGATACTTGGAGGAACATGACAACATAAGCCAAAGTCAGCATGATTTCTTATTTGACAAAATCTGTTGGAATTCTTTGAAGAATTAACAAGTAGGATAGACAAAGGAGAATCAGTGGATATGGTGTACATGGATTTTCAGAAGGCCTTTGACAAGGTGGCACACATGAGACTGCTAAACAAGAAAAGAGCCCAGGGTATTACAAGAAAAATATTAGCATGGATAGAGCAGTGGCTGATTGACAAGAGGCAAACAGTAGAAATAAAGAGATCCTTTTCAGATTGGCTACCAGTGACTAGTGGTGTTCTATTGGGGTCTGTGTTGGGATCACTTCTTTTTACATTGTATATCAATGATTTGGATGACAAAATTGATGGTTTTGTGGCCAGGTTTGTGGTTGACACCAAGATACGTGGAGAGGCAGGTAGTGTTGAGGAAGCAGAGATACGTGGAGGGGCAGGTAGTGTTGAGGAAGCAGAGAGGCTGAAGAAGGATTCAGATTAGGAGAATGGGCAAGGAGGTGACGGATGGAATACACTGTTGGGAAATGTATGGTGATGCACTTTGGTAGAAGAAATAAAAGCATAGACTATTTTCTAAATGGAGAGAAAATATAAACATCCAGAGTGCAAAGGAACCTAGGAATCCTCTTGCAGGATTCCCTAAAGGTTAACTTGCAGGTTGGATCGGTGCTAAAGAAAGCGAAAGCAATGTCAGCATTCATTTCAAGAGGATTAGAATATAGAAACAGGGAAGTAATGCTGAGGCTATATAAAACACTGGTGAGGCCTCACTTGGAGTACTGTGAGCAGTTTTGGACCCCTTATCTAAGAAAGATGTACTGACATTGGAGAGGGTTACAAAAATATTTCCAGGATTGAAAGGTCTGTCATATGAGGAGCATTTGATGGCTCTGGGCCTCTACTCACTGAAATACAGATCAATGAGGGATGACCTCATTGAAACCTATCGAATGTTTAAAGGCCTTGATAGAGTGGTTGTGGAGAAGAGGTTTCCTATGGTAGGAGAAACTAAGACCAAACGAAAGAGCCTCAGAATAGAATGGAGGTGAGGAGGAATTTCTTTCGCCGGAGAGTGATGAATTTGTGGAATTTATTGCTACAGGTGACTGTGGAGGCCAAGTTATTGGGTATATATAAGGCAGGAGTTAATAGATTCTTGATTAGTCAGGGCATGAAGGGACACAGGGCAAAGACAGGAGATTGAGACTAGGAGGGAAATGGATCAGCTATGATGAAATGGCAGAGCAGATCTGATGGCCAAATAGCCTAAATCTGCTTCTACATCTTATGGTGCTGTAATAGAAAATGAGATGCTTGTTCTTGAGACAAGACTGCTGTCATCTACCAGGTTTCTCAATTCACCCATGTCACGGATTCCTAATGTGGGTGCTATGCATAATGCTGCCTTTATAGTTTGGAATTCCTTGAATTCTTTGTCAGCGAGAGTCACAGAGTCACAGATCATTAGAGCAGAGAAACCGAGCCTTTCAGCTCACAAGAGCATAAGACCAGAAGAACGAGGGGTAGAATTAGGCCATTCAGCCTTTTGAGTGTGCTCTGCCATTCGATCATAGCTAAATTATTTTCTCTCTCAATCCTATTCTCCTGTCTTTTCCCTGTAACGTTAATGGCATACAAATGAAGAACCTATCTACCTCCACTTTAAAGATACTGAATGACA
This sequence comes from Hypanus sabinus, assembly GCF_030144855.1. Lineage (NCBI taxonomy): Eukaryota > Metazoa > Chordata > Chondrichthyes > Myliobatiformes > Dasyatidae > Hypanus > Hypanus sabinus. Next base: position 36,521,093 of record NC_082716.1, on the reverse strand, counting down.
GCCTCCATAGCCATCTGAGACAATGCATTCCACAAATTCATCACTCTCTGGTGACAGAAATTCCTTCTCATCTCTGTTCTATAGGGATGTCCCTCTATTTTGAGGCTGTGCCCTCTGGCTCTAAACTCTCCCACTATTGGAAACATCACATCCACTCTATGTAAAACTTTTAATATTCGGTCAGTTTCAATTAGATCCTCCCAAATTCCAGTATGTGCAGGTCCAGAGCCATCAAATATTCCTCATATGTTAACCCTGTCATTCTTGAGATCATTCTGTATACTCCCTGCTTCTTCAACACTACCTGTGTATGATCTGCAAACTTGGCCACAAAACCATCAATTCCTTCAACCAGATCATGAACATATAACCTAAACAGTAGCGGACTCAGCTCTGAATGCTATGGACCATCACTTGTCCCCAGCAATCAAGCAGAAAAGGCCTCCTTTATTTGAACCATATTCTTCCAAACCACTCTCATGCATGCATCTATCCAAACTTCTCCTAAATGTTATTGTTGAACTAATATGTACTTCTTCCACTGGCAGCTCATTCCATGTTCACACCATCCAACGTCCAAGATGTTTTCCCTCAGATTCCCTTTAAATACTAAACCTTTCATCCAAAGCCTATGGCATCTAGCTCTCGTCTCACTGGTCACCCAAGTACTTGTGGCCCTTCAACAAATTGTTGAATAGTTGTGCATTTCCAGTACATTAATCAACCAGGCTCTGTTGTATTTCCACAAGCCCAGAAGTGATCAGAATCACTGGAATGTTGCAGGTGCTTTTGTTGATATGATAGCCTTCATATGATCCTCAGCGATTTCCTGCTTATCCTGAGAAATTCTTTGTACCAAGTAGACAACTTCTTTTTGTTACAATTATGCTTTGTCCGAAGTTGCCTTTGGAGGACAGATAATTGAGTAAGGAAATTACATCATGTTCATGATGGCCTGCAGTGTCAGATGCAATCAGGACACCATCCAGATATTGAGTGATGGTAAATCTGCCAGATGTTGCTTTAAAACCATGTGGTAAACAATTGGGCAGATGCAGAAGCCTTGTATGAGCCTTGTTCCCTGTAGCAATGACCATTGATTGTGAAAGCAAACCACAGTTGACATCAGGTGTCAAGATACAAACCAGAACCAATTGGCAATGTCAATGACTGTGAAGCATTTGTGTGACATTTTCAGTATATTGAAAATGTTTGAAGGTTCCGTCACTTGAATAGTTAATTTGTCAGTGCTTTGATTATTAACATATAAACCAATGTCAGTATAAAGCTGTTATTCACTTTCTTAAAAGGCCAAACCAGACCATTTGATGGACTGTGAGTTTCAACAGAAATTCTCTGTTCCACCAGCTGATTAACGAAGGGTAAAATGCCTTCCACAGATATTTTGTTGAGAGGAAACTGCTTAGTACATAGGGGTACCTTACCAGTAAACATGAAAGAGTCCATTTCTGGCAGGCCACCATTATGGGTGGTTTCTTAGTTCATTTTTGACCAACTGCATTAGGTTCCAGACAACCCTACCCTGAAGTTTAGGATCAGCAATACATCCATTCCAAGGACAGGTTGCAAGATGTCTCCCATATAAAACTATCTTTTTTGTCAATGCAGACCAAGCTGGGGACCTCAACTGGTCTGGTTTTGGCTGAAGTTACTTTCTGACCTCCAGCACCATATACACATTTGTGAGTATTGCTCAGTTAGACTTTGCATTTTTTGCATATGTTTTGGTTATACACATTAACTAAGGTCTGGTATCTAATAAGAATTCAGTACATTTTTTTTACAATCATTAACATATAGACTGCCTTTCTTTTTGCTCTATCGGGATGAGCAAGGGCTGCATGGAAAGATCTAGTTCTTTTTTTCACCTTGAGTCTCCATCCAAACACTGCACTTGTTGATCAGGTGTCGGGTCAGGGTCTACTGACATTGGTGGAGCAGATGCTTGAGCCTGTTTCCATTGACGACCTTGTTATCTGGTCCTCCAACCTCTAGCCCGATGTCCCATTTTACCTCAATAGTGACGTGCTTCTTCAGGGACTTGGTTTTGCTTCTGTCGTTGGTCAACAGGCAGTCCTGCCTGTAACGCTCTTACTTAGACTTCCAAGTCTCATGCCACTTGATTAGCAACATCCACTGACTCACTGTATGAATTGTCAGGTTCATTCCAATCTGATAGCGTTAAACTAACCATTCTGGCAACATCTGGCCTCAGGCCATCCATAAAGATTGACGTGAGTGGACTCTAGTCAGATTATTCTATGTTGCCTTCATTTATCGTTGGAATCCCTGAGCTGTTCAACCACATTGTTCAGAAGCATTCCTCATATTCAGGAGCACCCTTAGAGTTCTTTTCACGCAGCTGACTGCCTTTTTTCGGTCTGTACGTGTGGGGTTTGTTCATGCAACCACACCTCAGTGGCATTCCAACCACCTTAAATATTTTTGTTATCCTCTCCTACATCAGTATTAACTATTTGCATCAACTCTTTTACTTGACGAGGAGACAACACAGTCGCCAAAACAAGAATGCCATCATATGGGTGCAGGTCATATATATTGTTAACAAGCAGAAGTTCATTCCAGGTCTTTGAATCTACTTTTAAAGCAGGGGTTCCCAACCTTTTTTATGCCATGCTCCACTACCATTAAGCAAAGCGTCTGTGGACCCCCGCTTAGGAACGTCTGGTTTAATCGGACCAATCTCAGGCTCAACAGTATTGTGAGAAAACACTTGTCTTTTTTTATAGGATCTATCTTACTGCCTGCCCAACTTCACTTGCTTGGTCTTTAAAGGAGCTAATTCAGGAAAGGCTGACAGTCCTATTTTCTCATCGCTGTCATCATCGCGTGAATCACTAGAGGTCACTGTAGCATCCATGTCAAATCCATTCTGCAGTTCTTCTAAATGCAGGTAGAGGCGCTGCTGTCCGATGAAGTGGGGTTATCCAAGGAGCACCCCTCGGAGCACATCGCTCTACTTCACCACCCTTTCCCAATTTGACTCCGAGGTTCTCTCGGACTCGCACACACTTCTGCTTGTGCTTTCTCACTTCTTCAATTAAGGCACAGATTTGATCTTCAGTGTTATCAATGATTTTATCATGCTAAATTCGTAAATGAACACACTGTATCTTTCATAATTGTAGGAAGATTGTTAATGTATACCCAGAATGTTTCTTTCTCTCAGGCAGAATCAGGATCTTAGCCCATGCTCTTTTAGTATCATCTAGCAGCCATATTCTATCAGACTTTGAATCAGAATCAGGTAGAATATCAACGCATATGTTGTGAAATTTGTTATGCGGCAGCAGTACATTGCAATACATACAAAAACTGTAAATTACAGTAACAAGTGTATATGTACTTAAAAATTTTAATGAAATAAGTAGTGCAAAGGGAGCAAAAATGTAGTGAGCTGCTGTTAATGGTTCAATGTCCATTCAGAAATCAGAGGAGAAGAAGCTGTTCCTGAAATGTTGAGTGTGTGCCTTCCGGCTCCCTGTACCTCCTCCCTGATGGTAACAATGAGATGAGGGCATGTCCTGAGTGATAGAGGTCCTTAATAACAGTTGCAGCCTTTTTGAGACATCGCCCCTTGAAGATATCTTGGATGCTGGGGAGGCTAGTGCCCATGATGGAGCTGACTGAGTTGACAACTTTCTGCAGCTTGGCCTACTCTGATCCTATGCAGTGCCACCCTCCCCCTCCCCATACCAGCCGGTGATACAGTCAGTTAGAATGCTCTCCACAGTACATCAGTAGAAATTAGTGAGTATCTTTGGTGACACAACGAATCTCCCCCAAAGTCCTAATGAAATACAGACACTATTGTGCCTTCTTTGTAACTGCATCAATATATCAGGCCCAGGGTAGTTCTTCAGAGATGTTGACACCCAGGAACTTCAAATTGTTCACCTTTCCCAATTGTGATCCCTCGATGAGAACTGGTGTGTGTTCCCTCATCTTACCCATTCTGAGGTCCACAATCAATTCTTTCGTCTCATTGATGTTGAGTTCAAGGTTGTTGCAGTGAGTCAACTAGGCAATTTATCTCGCTCCTGTACACCTTCTCGTAACCATCTGAAATTCTGCCAACAATAGTTGTGTCATCGGTAAATTTATAGATGATATTTGAGCTGTACCTAGCCACACAATCATGGGTGCAGAGAGAGCACGTCCTTGACATGCGCCAGTGTTGATTATCAGCGAGGTGGATATGGTATTTCCACGCCACACAGACTGTAGTCTTCCAGAGAGGAAGTCGAGGATCCAGTTGCAGAGGAGGGTCCAGAGGCCCAGGCTTTGGAACATTTTAATCAGAACTGTAGGGATGATTGTGTTAAACGCTGAGCTGTAATCAATAAACAGCAGCCTGATGTAAGTATTAGTATTGTCCAATTGATCCAAGGACGCATGAGGAGCCAAGAGTGAATGAAATATACCTGAATTGATAGTGCATTAAGGCAAGAATTAGGTGTTTATCTGATGATTAATCTCAGATGGTGATAAGGAGGCCTACAGAAGTGAAATAGATTGGGTGGTCAAGTGGTAACGTTGGAAGTTTGTTAGGAGGGGATTTCACTCAGGTCCACTGCTCGAGTGAAGAAGGCAGCAGTGGGTCATGGCAGTGTAATAGAGCTTTGACCGACGACCAATCTGAATTTGAGATTGATTAACAAGAGCAAACTGAAGGAAGGCAGGGGCTAGTGCAGCAGCCATTGTTGCAGTGAACAGAGTCAGAGTGGTGATATTGATACTTTCGCTCTTTGAGTCTTCAGTCAGAGAAAGCAAAAGCAAAATAAATGCTCTAGGTAAATAAAATCTCCTCTTCTTTATATCTGTTCAACTGGTACAGTAGAGATAACAGGCAGGATGTGGAAAGGCAGGGAGACTTCCAGTATTCCTGACGACTACAACTGTTACGACTACGACTACATCGAGCTGCAGTTTCTAACAATCCGCGTTAAGGAGTTGGAGCTGGAACTGGATGAAATCCAGATCAATCAGGAGGCTGAAGGGATGATAGATATGACATATAGCGAGGTAGTTACACTGAAGGTGCAGGACACAGGAAACTGGATGACAATCAGGAAGGCAAAAGGAGTTAAGGAGCCAGTGCAGAATACCCTAGTGGCCATCCGCTTCAACAGCAGGTAATCACTTTGGATGCTGTTTGAGGGTGTTGACCTAACAGAGGAAAGTCACAGTGGTCAGTTCTCTGGCACTGAGTTCCGCTCTGTAAATAGGAAGGAGAGGCGAGAGAAATGCCATGTTGTGGTGAAAGTGGCTTCATTATTTAAAGGAATGGAGAGGAGGTTCTGTGGACGGGTACGAGATTCCCGGATGGTGTGGTACCTCTTAGTTGCCAGGACCCAGGACATCTTGAATCGACTCCTCAACATTCGTAAATCGGAGGGTGATCATCCAGTGGTCGTGGTCCATGTAGGTATTAATGACATGAGTAGGATGAGTGACCAGGTTCTGGGAGTTCAGGGAGTTAAATGCTAAGTTAAAGGCAGGACCACTTGGGCTGTGATCTCCGGATCACTCTCCATGCCGCACGCCAGTGAGGCCGGAACCAGGAAGATTAAACAGTTTAATACGTGGCTAACAGTTGGTGTAGGAGGGAGGGCATAAGATTTTTGGATCATTGGGCTCTTCCCGAAAAGGTGGGAAATGGGTCAGAAAATGGACCAGTTTGCACCTCAGCTGGGGGGAGATTAATATCCTAGCAGGAAGTGTTGTTAATGCTGCACGGTGGGGTTTAAACTAGAGTTGCAGGGGGAAGGGAACCAGAGTGCTAGAACAGTTCATGGAGAGGTTGTGGAGGCAGATGTCAGTAAGACCTCAGACCAAGTTAGGAATCAAAAGGTTAAGCATGGTGCAACTGTTGTCCTGAGCTGCTTATGTTTTAATGCAAGTATCGTAGGAAAGGCAGGTGGTTATGCTGAAGATCAGGTAGCTGGTTTACAAACAGAGGCAATGTGTAGTGAGAAGAGGGCAAAATTGCAGTCTACAGGGTGAGTTGCAACATAAAGGGCGGTCAAAATCAAAAAGGTTGAATACAGGTCTGATGGTGTTATATTTGAATGTTTGCTGTATACAGAATAAGGTCGATGAACGTGCAGCACAACTACAGATTGGCATGTATGATGTTGTAGGCATCACTGAATCATGGCTGAAAGAAGATGGTTGGGAGCTTGATGTCCAAGGATACACATCGTATTGAAAGGACAAACAGGAAAGCGGGGGGGGGGGGGGCAGTGTTGCTCGTTTGGTAAAAAATGAAATCAAATTATTAGAAATAGGTGACTTACAGTCAGAAGGTGTTGAATCATTGGCGATAGAGTTAAGGAACTGCAAGGGTGAAAAGATCAAGATGGGAGTTGTATATAGACCCCCAAACTGGAGTAAGGATGTGGTCTCCAAATTACAACAGGAGATAGAAAATGCATGCTAAAAAGGCAATGTTACAATAATCATGGGGGATTTCAATACTTCAGAATGTATGCTGATTGGGAAAATCAGATTGGTGCTGGATTCCAGGAAGAGGAATTTCTGGAATGCCTACAAGATGGCTTTTTAGAGCAGCTTGTGCTTGAGCCAACTTGGGGATCAGAAATTCTGGATTGCGTGTTGTGCAATGAACCAGAATTGATTAGAAAACTTAAGGTAAAAGAACCATTAGGGGCATGCGATCATAATATGTTCACATTCACCCTGAAATTTATGAAAGAGAATCTAAAGTCAGATGTAACAGTATTGCAGTGGAGGAAACGGAATTACCGAGACATGAGAGAAGAGTTGGCCAAAATTGATTGGAAAAGAACACTGGCAGGGATGGTGGCAGAGCAGCAATGGTTGGAATTTCTGGAAGCAATTTAGAAGGCACAGCATATAGACATCCCAACAAGAAAGAAGTATGCTAAAGGCAAGATGACACAACCATGGCTAACAAGAGAAGTCAAAACCAACATAAAAGCAAAAGAGAGGGCATATAATAGAGTAAAAATTGGTAGGAAGTTAGAAGTATGGGAAGCTTTTGAAAACCAACAGAAGGCAACTAAAGAGCAAATACGAGGAAATTCAAACAACACACACAAAATGCTGGTGGAACACAGTCGGCCAAGCAGCATCTATAAGGAGAAGCACTGTCGACATTTTGGGCCGAGACCCGAAACGGGTCCTGTCGAAGGGTCTCGGCCCGAAACATCGACAGTGCTTCTCCTTATAGATGCTGCCAGGCCTGCTGTGTTCCACCAGCATTTTGTGTGTGTTGTTAGAAGGAAACTAAAAAGTCATTAAGAAGATAAAGATGAAATATAAAAGTAAGCTAGCCAATAATATCAAAGAGGATACCAAAATCTTTTTTCAGGTACATAAAGTGTAAAAGAGAGGCAAGAGTGGATATTAGACTCCTGGAAAATGATGCTAGAGAGGTAGTAATGGACAAGGAAATGGTGGACAAACTGAATAACTATTTTGCATCCGTTTTCACCATGGAAGACACTAGCAGTATGGTGGAAGTTCAAAATGTCAGGGGGCATGAAGTGTGTGTTGTTACAATTAGCAGAGTGAAGGTTCTTAGAAATTTGAAAGGTTTGAAGGTAGATAAATCACCTGGACCAGATTGTGTACACCCCAGAGTTATGAAAGAGGTGGCTGAAGAGACTGAGGAGGCATTAGTACTGATATTTTAAGAATCACTAGATTTTGGAATGGTTCAGAAAAATAGAAATCTGCAAATGTCACTCCACTCTTCAAGGAGGAATAAAGGCAGAAGAAAGGAAACTATAGGCCAGTTAACCTGACCTCAGTGCTCGGGAAGATTTTGGATTCAATTATTAATGATGAGGTCTCAGGACACTTGGAGGCACACAAAAAAATAGGCCATAGTCAGCATGATTTCCTTAAGGGAAATTCGTACCTAACAAATCTGTTGGAATTCTTTGAAGAAATAACACACAGGACAGACAAAGCAGAATTGGTTAATGTTGTTTACTCGGACTTTCAGAAGTCCTTTGACAAGGTGACACAAATGAAGGTTGCTTAACAAGTTACAATATCATGGTATTACAGGAAAGATTCTAGCATGGATAAAGCAGTGGCTGATTGGCGGGGGTCTGTGTTGCGACTGACTCTTTTTTATATTATATGACAAAATTTGGATGATGGAATTGATGGCTTTGTTGTGAAGTTTGCAGACAAAATAAAGATAGGTGGGATGCACGTAGTTTTGAGAAAGTAAAGATGCTACAGAAGGACTTAGATTAGGAGAATGGGTAACAAAATGGCATTTGGAATAGTGTTGGGAAGTGCACGGTCATGTACTTTGGTAGAAGAATTGAACGGGTAACACTTTTTTCTGAAAGGAGAGGAAATATAAAAATCAAGGTGCAAAGGGAATTGGGAGTCTTGTGTAGGATTCCCTAGAGGTCTGTGGTAAGGAAGACAAATGCAATGTTAGCATTCATTTCAAGATTAGAATATAAAAGAAAGGATGTAATGTTGAGTCTTTATAAAGCATTGGTGAGGCCTCACTAGGGGATTGTGAGTAGTTTTGAACCCTTTTTTTAAGAAAGGATGTGCTGAAACTCAAGAGGGTTCAAAGGAGGTTCATGAAGATGATTCCAGGATTGAATGGCTTGTCTTATGAAGAGCCTTTAATAGTTCTGGTCCTGTACTCACTGGAATTCAGAAGAGTGAGGGGTGACCTCATTGAAACCTATTGAATGGCGAAAGGCCTTCATAGGGTGGATGTGGAGAGGATGCTTCCTATGCTTGGAAGTTTCAAGGCCAGAGGATGCAGCCTCAGAATAGAGGGGAGTCCTTTTAGAATGGAGTTGAGGAGGAATTTCTTTAGCCAGAGAGTGGTGAATCTGTGGAATTCATTGCCACAGGCAGCTGTGGAGGCCAAATCTTTATGTATATTTAAGGCAGAGGTTGATAGATTCGTGATTGGTCAGGGCACGAAGGGATATGGGGTGAGGGTGGGGGGGAAGGTAGGAGATTTGGGCTGAGAGGAAAAATGGATTGGTCATGCAGAAGTGGCAGAGCAAACTCGATGGGACAATTGGCCTAATTCTGCACCTATATCTTATGGTCTTATGGTAATGCAATAAAAGCCTTGCACACAACCTCTGCAAACTTAAGGAATTGATTGTAGACTTCAGGCAGGGGAAGCAAAGAGGATATGTCACCAATCCTAATTAAAATGTCATTGTTGGAAAGGGTGAGCAGCTTTAAGTTCCTGAGTGTCAAATTCCCAGAGGATCTATCCTGGGCCCATCATATTAATCCACAGCCAAGATACATCAGCAAATTTACTTCATCAGGAGTTGATAAAGTTTGGTGTGTCACCAAACAGATGCTCCTCTTAGGAAAGATCATTAGAGAGCATAAAAGTGACTTCCACAGTTATGCAGAGTTGAGCCTGATGATGTTAACAACTTATTTTCACTGATTTGCAGTATGCTTACAATAAACAAATGGATGAGCAATAATTTCCTAAAACTAAATGAAGATAAAACTGAAATACTGTCATGTAATGATGCTGAATGCTAATCCACACCTTTAAATCAAATAGATTAGATGACTGCAATGCACTTTTTACTGGCATTCCAAATCAGTTTATTGACACACTTCAAGTCATTCAGAATGCTGCTGCTGGACTTTTAACCAAAACTAGGATGAAGGAAGATATAATTCCCTTCCTAGCTATTGGTTTCCTGTGTATTTTAGAACTGATTTTAAATTTCTCTTACTTGTTTTTAATGGCTTGGGACTAAGAATACATCATGGAATCATGTTTGTTTCATAATCCAGCTTGAGCTTTCAGGTCTCTTTCTGCCAGTCTCTTAAAATTAAACTCTCTCCCTCAAAAGATAATTAGCAGGTCTGTTTCTTAAACTGTGCTTAAAGTTATTATTATTAATTTCTACAAATATACTATGGAGGTCATTCTGACTGGTTGCCTACTACAGAGCCTCCAATACACAGGATCATAAAGGGCTTCAGGGGATTATAGACGAGGCCAGCTCCATCATGGGTACAAGCCTCCCCACCATCATGGACAGCTTCCAAAAGTGCTGCCTCAAGAAAGTGAGGCCCCTCACTATCTGGGACACGCCCTCTTCTCATTACTATCATCAGTGAGGTGGCACTGGAGCCCACACTCAATATTTTGGGAACAGTTTCCTCCCCTCTGCCATCAGATTTCTGAAAGTTTCATGAGCCCATGAACATCACTATTCCTCTAATGAAGTATTTATTTATTTTTATTAAAACTAGGCATTTAGTTTGATATGGAATCTTACAGTAGCAAAGACGTCTCATCTGCTCAAGACTTTGTTTGACCACATTAATAAAAATCTATTCTACTTTAAGAGTGCAAGTAGCTAGACAACCCTTAATAACATGCCAAAACAAACATAGCTTGCAAGAGTTTGTTTACAATTAATCTTAAGACTCATCAGCCTGTTATTCAACCACAGATTAAATCTAAATAATGTTCTATTTTAATAACAGGAAATGCTGAAAATACTCAGCCAATCAGTTTGCACCTGTGAAAAGAGAAACACAGTTAATATTTTCAGGCAAAGACCCTTCATCATAACACAATGTTCTAGCTTATATATTTCTGGAAATTAAGTCTTTGTAGATTGAAACTAACTTCATAACCTAACATAAAATAAATCAAATAAAAAGTAAACTTTCTGTATCAACAAGTTTTGAAATGATACCACCACAATAGATATCACAAATAATGATGAGTTGCAATACAGGATGGAGACAGAGAGCTGCTATAACAACAACTTTTCCTTCTACGTCAGCAAAACAAAAAGCTGAGAGGGTTGTGAGCTTCAAGTTCCCAGCACTGAGCATCACCAGTAGTCTATCCTGGTCCAAGCATGTAGATGTCAAGAAAGCTCACAGATGCCTTTACTTCTTCAGAAAGTTTTTTTTAATTGACAAATCCCCGTCAACGCTCACCAATTTTTAATCAATGCACCATAAAAAGCATCCTATCTGGATGCATAATGGCTTGGAATGGCAACTGCTCTGCACATAACCAAAGAAACAGCAGAGAATTGTGGATTCAGCTCAGCACATCACGGAAACCAATCTCTTCTCTATGGACTCTGGACTCTGTCTCTATCCTCTGCACCAGTAAAGCAGTCAGCAAAATCAAAGCCTCCACCATCTCTGGATATTCTCTTTTCTGCACTCTTTCATTGGACGAAAGATACAAAAATGCACACACCAGCACGTTCAAAGGCAGTTTCTACCTTGCTGTTAAAAGACTATTAAATAGTCCCCTAGTACGATTAGTTGAACCTTTGACTTTACAAACTACTTCATTATTAACTTGCACCTTATTTTTTACATGCACAGCACTTTCTCTGCAGCTGCTGGACCTTATTCTCCCTTAATATTGTATTACCCCGTACGTTCTCACCACACTGTGTAACGATCTGATGGACAGTTTGCAAGACAATCCTTTCACTGTTTCTCGGTACATGTGAAAATAATAAAACAATTTCAGTTCCTTTTCCAGCAGGTGAGCAATTAACATATACTGATGACTTTCACACTGTTAAGAATATCATGGTGTAATGTAGCAACAGACTATCGGAGGTGCTGAGGTCTTTCTCTTGATTATTATTAAGTCTCAAGTAAGTATTAGCATGGTCCTTCTGCCTAATGCCATCATGGCACATATACAGCATTGCAGAACCTCCTTGCTTGCATTTAATAGTTACTAAATAATTTGTCATTGTTCTTTCAAGCATATCGGATTTGCATTAACTTTGACATGTTGCTGACTTGCTGATTTCATTGTTTATTTCACAATGTCCATAAGTTTCAACCCTATAACTCTTTAGACATTCTTTGAGCTGTACCCTGACTGTCAATCAAGGGTTGCTGGCTAAAGGAACCTTTTGTTTCATTTAGAGAAACAGCACAGTAGCAGGATCCTCTGGCCCAGCATGCTAGCATCACCAATTTACACCTACGTGGCCAATTAACCTACTAACCTGTACATCTTTGGGATGTGGGAGGGAACCGGAGCACCCAGAGGAAATCCACGTGTTCACAGGGAGATTGAATAAACTCCTTACGGACAGCAGTAGAACTGAACCTAGGAAATGTTGCTGTAACTAACAATTATGCTACCATGCTGCCCCCAAAATGTAATTAACCTTAACCAAAAGAACCCTGGAAATTAATAGAGGAAGGATATGGCATTGTGACTTACATCCAGTGTAAATTAACTCTTATTAGCACCACCAAGCCACATCCACTGGCTTGCTACCTATGGAATCCTTCTACAATACTCCTCTCCACACAATCCAAGTTACATCCAGTATTCCACATCAAGGATGAAGAAGAATCCAACTTAAAGCATGTATTGCCTGATGTCTGCCAGTGTGACAGGTATGAGAGACTAAAAGCTATTAACATGGAAATGAAAATCCATGTTAGGAAATTGATGTGACCTTTTCCCTGAGTCTTTTATGTTCTCTTGTCATGATAATGACATAACAAAAAGAACCAGCTGACCGGTTCTGATTATTTGGCTGTTTCTTTAAATTCCAGTTTAGTAATTTTATTAGGAAAAGAGAATTGCAGATCGGATTTCTGTGTCTGCTTTTATTAAGCATAGTGTTACAAGTCTTAACTGCTTGGATGGGAGTGATGAACAATTTAACTTAATAATGTCATGTGTAACCTTTTGCACAGGATTCCAGCAACTGATTCTGGGATGCAAGGCACAGTATTATTCTGATGTGAATTGGTTGTTAAAAAGATCAGAGGTACTATGAAACACGAGCGAGAAAGAAAGAAGAGGAATTCCACTTGAAAAGACAATACTTACATGAATGATGCACCAGTTGGTTAAGGTAATACTGACTCTGGATTTCTTCTGGTGTTCTTCAGATCACAGATTAGGTATTATCAAAAGTCTTTAGAGGAGAAAAAAATGCCACTCATTGTTTTCTGGGACTTCTTCTGCTTTGTATATGTCTGAACCTCTGCTCACAACTTTCAGACCTGAAGGTATTGGCAGGATGGCTCCAGTAAATGACTCGAGGCTTTGTAGCTCTGAAGCCTAGAACCAAAGGCAGTGAGGTGAGCAGTGCTTCAGAAAACCACAGATACATTTCAACAGATGGAAGGTATCAAAGAAAAGAGGCAAACAGGCAGAGAAGGAGAAAATAGATGGAGTCTCCTCATGTGCTACCCCTGTATTCCAGCAAATGGACAGGCACTTATGATTGCGACTGCTAGATACATCCCAATGGATGTAGTAACACCTCATTTACCTTCTACAACAACTCCAATAGGTTTTACCAAATCTGGCAAGGTACTATTATATCTGTTTTCCCCTTCCACAGATGCTGCTTGACCTGCTGAGAATTCACAATATGTTTCAGATTTGCAGTATTTGAAATGTCTTGTTTGATGTAGCTCCCCAGACACACTAAAAGGTTATCTTATAGAGTCATAGACATCGTAGCACAAAGGAAACTATATAGTCTATTGTGTTCAGGCTAGCTCGCTGTTCAGTAGCCCAATCAATTCAATTACGTCACTGTGTTGCTGTAGCCCTGTGAAGTTATTCCCCTCAGATTCCTATCTACTTTTCATGGTCCAGGTTATTACCGCTTGCTGCCTAAAAATGTTATTCGTCTCACCTTCCTGATGTGTCTTTCCCAGAGTCTTTAATCTGTGCCCTGTTGTCCTTCTGATAGCAGTTACATGAACTACTAATGCCCTTCTGTTGGACAACATTGGTGGCATGGAGAGGAGAGACTTGCAGCTTGGGCAACTGCCAGTCTAACATTAAAAGAAACCTTGCCCAGGCTTGCGGCCTGGAAACTTTCCAAGGCGCAAATCCATGGTCTACCGAGACTAACGGAGGCCTACTCTACTACTTGAACATCAACACTCTAACATGAACAGCTTTTCTTTCTCTACCTTATACTATTGTATGTATCCTTGTACACTTCTGTCAAATCCCTACTCAAACTCCTTTGTTTGAAGGAGTCATCTCTTGTTTGAACTACATATCTAAAATCCCTCATTCCTGTTATCATTCTCAGAAATAAGTTTTGCATCTGTCAAGGGCCTTCACTTCCTTTCTAATAAGTTGTGACCAGAACTGAGGGAAATACCATGACTGAACCTGGCCTTACAATGGTTCAGGATAAATCTACCACTTTTGACAATAACTTATTTATTTTCTGAACTCCAAGATCCCAAATGCTTTGCCAACAAACCTTTCATTGTGTTCTACTCCATCCAAAGATTTATGCACATAAACTTCAGAGTCCTTTTACACATTTCCAGGTGTAGTATAAATTAATCTTTGTCTTCACCTCATTGCTTTTTTTTTATTAGTCATCAAATATCCTGAGTTGTGAAATGAAGTGAAGCTAACCTGATGCTGTGTGTGTGGCTTCCTTGATATAATTGACAGAAGCGAATCTTGCTATTTTCCCCATTTCTCTCACTGTTACTCCTCAGTGAAGCCTGGGAATCGGTTCTAAGTCATCCTGCTGCAGGCCAACTATTTTTTTTCTTTCAGGTGCAGTACAGCTGGAAGGTAGCTCATCCATGACTGTGAGTTTTTCATGTCAATGAACTAATTCAAAAATGTAGTTCAAGGTCAGCCATCTGAGCTACAGGTGTCATTTCAGAAAACTGCTTTATTGATTCCAAGCCCTACATAAATTTCCCAGCTGACATCAATGTTTCTCAGCGTTTTGTGCACCTGGGGCTATCAGGCTAATTTTTAGTCATAATCCTCTGTTTCCAATGAAATCACTCCTGGTGGAAGGGGATGGCTCTGCTACTGACATTCATGCATTAACAACGTATGTTTCTTACATTAAAAGTGATTTTTAATTGAACAAGCTATTAGATATACTGAGCAACACACACAAAAGGAACTCAGCAGTTCAGGCAGCATCTATGGAGGGGAGTAAGGAATCCGTGTTTTGAGCTGAGAACCTTCATCAGGATTGTGAAGGAAATGGGCAGAAGCCAGAATGAGAAGGTGAGAGAAGGGGAAGAATACCAGCTGGCAGATGATAGATGAGACCAAGTGAGGGGGAAGGTGGATGGGTGGGGAAGCGGGTGTGATAAAGTAAGAAGCTGTGAGGGGATATGTGGAAGAGGCTGAAGAAGAAGGACTCTGATAGGAGAGGACAGTGAACCATGGAAGAATGGGAAGGAGGAGGGGAACCAGACAGAGGCGATGACCAGGTAAGGAGCGGGAAACTAAAATGGGGAATGAAAAAGGGAGAGGGGTGAAGATAGAGAAGTCGACGTTCATGCTATCAGTATGGAGGCTACTAGATGAGGTGTTGCTCCTCCAGCCTAAGTTGGGCCTCATCATAACAGTAGTAGAGGCAGTGGACAGATATGTCCATAAGCTGAATTCAAATGAGTAGGCACCAGGAAATCTTGTCTTTTGCAGAGTTAGAGCAGAGATGTTCAACAAAGCGATCCCTCAATCTATTTTGGGTCTCACTGCTGTAGAGTAAAAAGCGGCGTCAGGAGCACTGTATACAACAGATAATCCCATCAGGTTTACAGATAGAGTGTTGCCTCACCTAAAAGGGCTGTTTGAGGCCCGGAGGGAGGGGGTTTAGGGGCAGGTGCAGCACTTGCTAGAATATGTGCCAGGAAGGAGATCAGTGGAGTGAGACTGACCAGCATGATACTGCAAAGATGAAAGAGGATGTAGGAACGGGTAAGCTCCATTTCATAGAATACAAAAAAATTATTCAGTTTAAGGGCAACCACAATCCTGATATGCAACTTAGAAAATATTTACACCCAAGTATCAGAACTGTTGTGGATACTGTATGCTTAAGGGATGGATAATTCATTTCTTTCTTAATGGAAAGAAGATTGGTGTCCAGTAGGACAAAGTTGCCTTTGCTCCATCTGAAAAAAGCAGGAGTTGCTGGTGGCCAACTATTTTAATTTCAATTCCGATTCTGACATGTTGGTCCATGGCCTGCTCTACTGCTAAGATGAGGTTGGTAGAGCAACACCTCAAATTCCATCTGGATTGCTTCCAAACTGATGGCATGAACATTGATTTCCCTAACTTCTGATAGTATTTCCCCCTCCCCCTTCCCTCTTCTTCCATCCCCTCTCTCTGGCTCCACTCTTATCACTTCTCTACACTCACCTGCCTATCACCTCCCACTGGTGGCCCTCCTTCTTCCTTTTCTCCCATGTCCACTCTCCTCTCATCTCTGCTCCTTCTTCTCCAGCCCTTTACCAATTTCACCTGTTACCTCCCTGCTTCTTCCTTCATTCTCCCTTCCCCAACCACCTGGCTTCACCTATCACCTTCCAGCCTCTACTCCTTCTCCTCCCCTCCCCCACCTTTTTACCCTGGCTTCTTCCCCCTTCCTTTTCAGTCTTGATGAAGGGTCTCAGCCCAAAGCATCAACTGCATAGATGATGACTGCTGAGTTTCTCCAGCATTTTGTAAGTGTGGGTGGGATTTCCCCTTCTGTTCAGAAGAGCTGATGGAAAGAATCACAGTATTTAGCAGAATGGATTATTATTAATAAGACTCTTGGCAGTGTGGAGGATCAGAGGGATCTTGGGGTCCAAGTCCATAGGACGCTCAAAGCAGCCATGCAGATTGACTCTGTGGTTAAGAAGGTGTACGGTGTATCGGCCTTCATCAATCGTGGAATTGAATTTAGGACCCGAGAGGTAATGTTGCAGCTCTATAGGTCCCTGGTCAGACCCACTTGGAGTACTGTGCTCAGTTGTGGTCGCCTCACTACAGGAAGGATGTGGAAATCATAGAAAGGGTGCAGAGGAGATTTATAAGGATGTTGCCTGGATTGGGGAGCATGCCTTACGAGAATAGGTTGAGTGAACTTGGCCTTTTCTCCTTGGAGCAACGGAGGATGAGAGGTGACCTGAAAGAGGTGTATAAGATGATGAGAGGCATTTGGCATGTGGATGGTCAGAGGCTTTTTCCCAGGGCTGAAATGGTTGCCGCAAGAGGACACAAGTTTAAGGTGCTGGGGAGTAGATACAGAGGAGATGTCAGGGGTAAGTTTTTTACACAGAGAGTGGTGAGTGCTTGGAATGGGCTGCCGGCAATGGTGGTGGAGGCAGATATGATAGGGTCTTTTAAGACTTTTGGATCGGTCCATGAAGATTAGAAAAATACAGGGCTACAGGTAAGCTGAGTAATTTATAAGGTGGGGGCATGTTCGGCACAACTTCGCGGTCCAAAGGGCCTGTATTGTGCTGTAGGTTTTCTATGTTTCTATGTAGTACCACATTTACATATTTAGTGATACAGCACAGAATAGGCCCTTCTGGCCCTTCAAAGCCATGCTACCCCAGCAATCCCACAGTCTTGATCAACCCTAACCTAATCATGGCACAGTTTACAATGACCAGTTAGCCTACTCAGTAATTCCTTGAAGCCAGAGAAAAGCGATGCTTCCTGGGGGAAGAGGGACAGTGCCGGAAACAAACTCCGAACTCCGGAATGCCCCGAGCTGTAATAGTGTTGTGCTAACCACTATGCCACCATGACACCAACACTTTCATTCCAGATGATCAGTGCATCGCTAACTAATCCACCCTTTAGTCAAGAAAAGCTAACCCAGAAGGCTTCTGTGCCAATTTCAGAATAAAATGTAGCTCTTTTGACTTGCAGAAAGTTATGATATGATTAGTGATCTAAGTTTCCTTGCCATTCAAGGATTATTCTGTCTGGGTAGACTCAACTAAACAGCATGAACTTTGGATGTCCAATTTCAAATAACCTCCATGCTCTCTGTCTCCTGCTAGTCCAGCTGGGTCCTTTTGCACACCTCCTTCTTTCCCCCTTCAACCCTTACACAGTTTCTTTCCTCTGTGCATTAGATAACTTAAAAGTTGGTGTGCAGCCAAGGAAGCAGGGCCTATGAGCTTACTAGGCAAATTGTTTTCTATTGTAGTTGTTAAGCTGTTCCACACAAAGAAATGTATTGTATTGAGTTAAAGGTGATAAACCATTGAAGATAACATCCTTTCAGTTTTTGGAAATATATGCACAAGGTAGGAAATGTAGGCAAGGGATATTACTGCTGAAAGGATTCCAACAGCTAGTCCCCAAAGAAAGCAAAACAAACTCAGTGGATGAGCAGCATGTTTGGAGGCTGAGGCATAGTCAACACTTGGCCTGAAGACCATGCATCGAGACTGTCAACCATCCCTCTGCCTTCACAGACGCTATCTGACTTGCTGAGGTCCTTCAGCATCTGCAGTCACTCGTGATTTGAGCTGTTTCTTGACAAACTACAAACCAGAGCAGGTCCATATTGGCTACAGGTAGAGCGATACCATTTCCACTCTCACGTACCCTTCAGCTCCTGTCTTGATTCCCTAGCCACTTACCCGCACTCTGAGGCACCGTACAATTGGAGCGCATGCTGTAAAACCATATTGTCTCAGGGAGAACATGCAAATTCCACATAGAGAGCACCAACCACTACATCATCATGACATCCGAATTTAAAATCATGAAAGACATTCCCAAAATAAGCAAGGGCAAGCTGCTTCCTTTAGCCGAAGCATCAACAGCAAGAGCTCATATTGTCAAATAAACTAAAAGTCACAGGACGAAATACTTCTTCATACATTATGTAATTTATTGGGGAAGCAGTGGAGGTACATAGAACAGAACAGCAGAGTGCTGGAACAGTCTCTTTGGTCCACTGTGCAAACCATGATGCCATTCTAACTAATCCCAACTACTTGCACATTGTCAATTCCCTACTTATTTATATGACTGTTTAAAGGCCTTCTTAAATATTGCTCTCACATCTGTCTCTAGCACCTCCTCTAGCAACGTGCTCCAGGCATTTACCACCCTCTGTCAAAATAAACTTGCGTAGCAAATCCCCTTTAAGCTTTCCCTTCTTTCACCTTTAAGCTATGTCCTCTAGCGTTTATACCCCTATCTTAGCCTCCCGTAATTTTATACACTTGTATCAGGTCGCTCCACAGCCTCCGTCGCCATGGAGTTTAGATGGCCGCTGGTTAACGAGCACATTTCTAGAGGTGGGGGAGAAAGGGCGGAACTAAGATTGATCTCATATCGAGCCAGTACGAACAAGATGGATCGAATGTACACTTTGTGTGCTGTATCGGTCCTCTGATTCCTTGCTGCAGTAAACCTTGTTTGATATCTCTTCATAACGGGTCCGATGTGAATGATACTGAGGCGGCCTGCGGCAGAAGATGCACGGCTGCATTTCATTTCCAAGAAATGTCAGCGATCTCCTTTCGTTTTCCCCTTCCGACCAGTGCACTGACGATTCGCCCATCACGTAAACGTGGAAGTGTGAGATTTACGTGAAACTGGGTGATGCTCAAATGAGGTGAGGTAAAGGAGGTGGGTGGCACCATTACAAATAAAAAGTAAGGCTTTGTGGATGGAGGAGGAGTCAGAGAGAGCCGAGTGGATTTCAGTGGGTCATTTCATAAGAGAGAAGCTGACGCAACTAACAGGACCAAATCAGTCCGGAAGATCACCACCGTAACACAAAGCAAATTATTGTATGTGTTACATCTGTAGAAGGTTACTGATCTGCTTGCATTGAGAAAGGTATGAGACTAGCTGCGGTTCCACGTCGTTTGTATTATGAAGATTCATTGTGTAGTGTCAGTCTCTCATGCTGGCATGCTTCTGTATGTGGGTTAATGGATTTTTTCTTCTTCTGTGTTTCTTTGTGCTTTTTTGTACTACAGCGATCGACGTGTTCGGCAAAACCGAACTAGTCTAGGTTTGCTGTGGGACGTGGTCAGTGGGTGCCGCGGAGGGTTGAAGTTTCAGAGGTGTGTGTGTGTGTGTGTGTGTGTGTGTGTGTGTGTGTGTGTGTGTGTGTGTGTGTGTGTGTGTGTGTGTGTGTGTGTGTGTGTCGCGCGCGCTCCCGTGCAGTCTCTTGACTGATAAAACTTGCTCTCCAGGGAAGGAGCCTGAATCATTGCAAAGTGATAGTGACTCGAACACGTGGCAGATCCTGCAGTCAAGGGACCGAAACGTCACAATAACGAGCTAAATAACCAAAAAAAAAAGTCACAATTAATCTGTAAATGCAGTCTGGGCAAAAGTAATATTTCAGCGGCGTGCTCCCGCTGATTAGTGCAACATCAAATCCCGCAGCCACTGTACGAGATAGCGTATTGTCAATGCAGAATATATCTTCTTTCATTCGTACATGTCCCGCATAACAAAATATTGGCCCCTTCCTTTTAGTAGCCGATCACGTTTAAATAATTGCCGCATTTATGCAAACTAATCTTGGTTTTCCTACTTTCGATCTCTCTCCTTCCCTGTTTTCGTTTCTAATAATTAATTGTCAATAGCGGTTCTTTGTAAAGACGGCGAGATGAAGCGTACTGATAAAAGATAAATTACCCTAGAGGATTCAAAAAAAAAGGTTTCCTACCGGTTGAAGGGGGAAAATTCACTGTGCAATTCGGGACTGAATGCAGAAATGGATGGAAATAGAAGAAATGCAGGTTAAGAGTCTTCACCTGTTAGGAAAATGGATGGCATTTTAAAACAGGAAGGGCAAGGTAATATTTTAGATGAAAGGTGCTTCAAAAGAAATTGTCTTGTGTCCATTTAGCCTTGTCTTTTCTCTTGGGCGATGTCAACAAATCTGTTGTGCATTTTCAACATTTCCTCCGTTTCCAGACTGGAATCCTGGCAGTGTCTGCTATACGAATGTTTAGCTGTCTGGGGGAATATCCGCAGTAGATTTTAATATTTGTTAGGGATTTGTGGGAGCTCTTCAAAATCCCAGAAGGATCAAGGCAGAATGAAAGACAGGACAACAGTACCCATTTTTCCTAAGTATCAAGGACATGGTGCCAGAAGATCTGAGGAATTTATTTTCACAAGGCTGGTGACCACCGTCTGGAATGCAGTAGGTTGAAACGGAGTCAATTGCCATTTTCAAAAAGGATCTGATTAGAAATGTGAGTGAAAAAAATCTTGTAAGGCTAGGAAATGTGAATGTCAGAATTACTCCTGCACAGAGAGAGAAATGGAGGCACAGTGGGCCAAATGGCCTTCTTCCATGCTATAATGGTTCTGTGACTCAATGCTTGTGTCATGCAAACAACCCCTAGCATGAAGTTTTTTTTTGCACATTCTCAGAAAGCCTTGAGGGATTTGGCAGTCAGTCACTCAGGGTGCAGAAACCTGAAGCTAAAAGCAAGGAGTGGGAAGATTTTCTCCTTGAAGAACTTTTGTAAATCTCCACAATCCAGCAGTTTCCTCCGTGATTTCTTGGCAGCATGCATGAAAACAAATTAATTTTTTTTTTGCAAGTTGCCACAACGGACTTGTAAATCCTTGGGTTAACATCTTCATAATATTCCAGCACCTATTCTATTCACCAGTACAATTATCATTTTATATTTTGATGCTTGGAGTCAAATTTTAAATGATGATTTAGCCAATCACTGATGGTAATTGCACCCAGAGGATTTCTATGTTGACAGACAGCAGCACTTGATAAGTTTTCCCAGTAACCAACTGTTTTGAAATATTCATCGGCTCATTGGAGCTGGATGGCAGAAATGTCCCAGAGTTTTATTTTGGTCAGGACCTCTGGGACTGAAGTATGCAGACCTGAAATGGAACTGACTGAATATGGGTAATGTGAGAGATTACCTTTGCAACAAGATGACAACTCCAGAAAATGTATTGCAGCAATGAATTTAAAGCTTTCAGATACAAAATAAGTAGAACATGATGTTAATAACTTTGAGGTGAAAAGCCACAACATCTAGTTTTAGCAACACGCACACAAAATGTTGGAATAACTCAGCAGGCCAGACAGCATCTGTGGAAAAGAGTAAGCAGTCGAAGTTTTGGCCTGAGACCCTTCATCAGAACTGGAGGAAAAAAAAGATGAGAAGTCAGAGGAAGAAGATGGGGAGGGGAGGTAGTAGTGATAAGTGAAACCTGGAAGTGGGAGGGGTGAATTAAAGACCTGGGAAGAAGATTGGCGAAAGAGATAAAGGGACAGAGAAGTGGAAATCTGATAGGGGAGGACAGAAGGCCATGGAAGAAAGGGAAAGGGGAAGAGCACCATAGGTGGGTGATGAGCAGGTTAGGAGATAAGTTGAGAGAGGAGCATGGGGAATGGTGAAGATGGAGGGGATGGATTATTACCAGAATGTGTGAGAAATTAATGTTGAACTAAAACATTTAATTTTAGTTAATTTAAGTTCATTTTGCCTGCTGTAACAATTAACTTCATCATCTTTGTCTATTTGCATAAATATTTTTGCATATCTCTCTTTCTCAAGGTATTGATTAATGTCACATTTTCTGTTTTCCTGCATTGATCAAATATTGCCTGTGTAGCTTTCTCATTTCTTCTCTGTTGCATATGATCAGATGCACTCAGCCTTTCTGAACATACACAAATTAGGAACTCGATTACTAAGATGACATCAAGCCACCACACTTAACACATTCTGAGATTGGGATTTATTTCAAAACCGAGCCACTTTTGTACTATGAAGTAACCAGTATTCAACTGGGGTGAAAGACGTTCCTGGACATGTTTAAAAGGCCACTTTGATCAACAGCGGTATCTGTAAGAACCTGCATGAATTCCAGAACTCTTGTCTTCTCTGACTAATGACTGTTCTAAGAAAATATTTAAATATGGATGAGCAGTATGAGGTAGGCCTGAAGCATTTTGCAATGAAGCACTTGGAAGTGTAGTTATTGATAGAAGCAAATTCTAGAACCAATCTTACAAAAAGAATTAACAAAAAACCAGAACGTCTGGTTTCTTTTGATGGTTAAGTTTGAGGGATGATATCAGCAGTAAGATATCCAATACTTGTGCACCTTTAATACCTGAGACTTTAGAGCCAATGTGGGACAATAAGCTAGGTTTTAAGGAACCTATTTGTGAGTTTTGGAAAGTTAATTTCAAAGCCTATATGTGACTTGGCACGACTACTGAGGTGAAGGGCTTATCTTGATGTTTCAGTTCATTGACTTTTAACTGGAAAAGCTGGTCATTGAGTTGAAATTTTAACTATGTTTCTCTCTTCACAGATTCTGTCTGACCTGCTGAATACTTTCAATCTTTTCTGTTTATATTAGTTTCTAGAATTGGCCTTGAACGCATGACATTCTGATTCAGAAGCAAAAAGTCCTGTTGCTGAGTAAAAGCTGAGACTTGAAAACAAAATCTGTCTATATACTGATTTTGCTTGCAGACTTAACACTAAATGTATATAAATAGACCATAAGACATGGGAGCAGCATTAGGACATTTGACTATGCTATTCAATCGTGGATGGTTTACTTTTCCTATCAATTCAATTCTCCTGCCTTCTTCCCATAGCCTTGCACACACTTACTAATCATCCACGTTTTAACCTCTGCCTTAAATATATCCAGTGACTTGGCCTCCACAGCTGTCTGAAGCAATGAATTCCACAAATTCAGCCCTCTCTGCTAAGGGAATTCCTCCTTGTCTCTGTTCTAACTGGACATCCTTCTATTCCGAAGCTATGCCCTTTCATTGTAAACTTTACACTATTGGAAACCATGTCCATGCTAGATTTCAATGAGATTCTTCTTCCCCCCCCCCCCACCCCTACACACCCCATTTTTCTAACTCTAGCGAGTACATGCCCATCAAAAACTGCTCAAAAGTTAACCCATTCATTCCCAGGGTCATTCTCATAGTGATTATGAAGGACTGTTGAGTATTTTTTGAGCTGATCTTTGTTTCTCTTACCTGCAGTTTTCTTCTAATTACTGAGTGCCTGAAAGGATCTCATCCAAGTAGCCATTCTTCATGTGATTTTATGAGCTGTTTGACAAGGCAGCAGGAGAACAAGTGTTAGATGACAATGTCACACTCCAAGACAATTTTTAAGAACTCTATTAACTCTCTTTTACAATGTAACCCTGAACTTGAACTGATTTTACTATTTCTGAAGCCTTTGATAAGTAAAGGCCTGCTTCCTTAAACTACCCTGCACAAATGATGAGGTAACATAAGCAGACATGGATCAGTGACATCTGGCCTATGGAATAAGAAGGTAGGGGACCTGTAGTACAGAATATAAGATGAAGCAATATCATGGACTGGGAGGCCAGTTTGAAATTGTGGAAGAAAATTAGATTTTGAGATGGGCTAAGGAATTCAGTAGGTTTATCCTTTTTGTTCCTGCTACAACTCTTTTGTGGGTTGTCCCATAATTTATTTCGGGGAAATTTCGCAATCAGTATGTTTCCTCAGTAATCTTTTTGGGATTGTTCTGGAAGCTCTCTGAAGTCCCATAGTCCATTTATAAGGTCACTACAAAATTCATGATCTTCAGGAGGAATAACAAAGCAGGTGAGAAACTTCATTGTGCTGGAGATTATCTCGACAGCCCTTCAAGATTTTTCAAATGATCAAATCTTGGGATTACAGGAGAATGGATTTAACTCAGTCCTAGCCCTGCTCCCAGAATTTGTTCAGGAATATTTGGGATCTTGTGTCCAGTTTAATGTTGAAAATTCAACAACCAACTCAAAACTACAAGTTTTCAAACTGTCTGTTTAATTTGGAGATGCATGGAAGGACTGGTGGCTGTCTTGATATAGTGCAGTAAACAACAACACAAGGAACTGAATTTGTGGAAGAGTGAGCACAAGTACTTGCCCTGTCTATGACTGAAACAGCACTTGCCCTCCAACAGCCCTCCACAGTTTTATTTTGTGTGAGAAACATTGAAATATCACAAGAATTAGATCAATGTAGCAGTTTAATGCATTTTAATGGTTTTGAGCATATTAAATATACTAAGATAATTGGTAGTCTGACAAAATGTGTCTTTTGACCACTGTGCATTTGAAGTAAATTTGGCTTCTGACCAATTATGGTTATGAACATATTAATATCAAAAGTGATAATAACTTTTATTTAAATAGCACTATTAAAAATAAATAGTTCCGAGGTGTTTCTGATAAATAATAGTTCTACAAGAATATCTAAGAGCACGTTATGATACTAATTTAGGAAATTGATGCCTTTTAGAAAGCAATATCACAAAGCTGAGAAGGGGTGATAAAAACTATTCTATATATAATCTGTGCCACCCCCAACATTGGAACATAGGGTACATTCTCTTGGGTGCTGCTGATCCATATTTTTCAAATACAGGATTGTGAAATCTGGAATTAACATGCTTACTCTAAGGTTTTTCTCTTGATACTGTGTTTGCACAATTTTCTGAAATACGTTCCTGATACTTAAAACTCCGCAACACACGGTTAACCCTTTATAATACTGGGCTGGAAGATTACTCATCTTAAGTTCAAAACCTATGTCAAGTTTGAGCTTTTTCATCGGCTGTTGAGATCGGGGCAGGAAGGGAATGAATGGAGATATCAGCGATCTAAGGTGCAACAGCATGTTACCAAACCTGTTTTTGAAAGGAAGCCTTTCTGTTTTGCAACACCAAATGTGGGAATTATACAAAAAATTTTGTCTAATTTCCATATCACAACCAGTCTTAAATTGTCTCTTTAATCTTGTGCATATTATTTATAGGCAATTTGTTTCAAGGCATGAAGGAAGTATGTTCTTACAAAATTCACTCTGTTGACATTTATGAATCAGACTTCAGTTCCTTGTGGACAAAGACACAAGGGGCCGCAGATGCTGCGTCAGTGGGTCAGCATCTGTGGAGGCAAAAGGTATAAGTCAACGCTAAGGTTCTGGAAAAAGTTTAATTTTTTTCCAGTTCCTTGTGCCTCTTTATTTCTGAGTGTAAGCAGAAATATCCAAATGGTATTGTGAAATGCTGAAGCCACATTACCACAGGAAGTACTGAGCTATTTTAGTGGAATGGAAGGCCATTTTGATATTGCAGCTGAGGAGGAAGGAGAAGACTGAGGAGTTCAGCAGTTAAATGCTGAGCCTGAATTGACAGGTCTCTCTTCAAGCATCGACTACAAGAGCTTTTTCACAATGGAACATCACCCCCTTTGTGCTGTGCCCCAACACCCCTGAAAAGCCACATCTTCATAAAGTGGCTGCATCTGAGAAATCTCAATTGCCCAGGATACATCTATGGCCACGATTTTGGAAATAGGAAGGGAGAGAGCAAGACCAGGAGTAGAAAAATTCTTGTATCAAACAAGAAGGCTTTTTTTACATGAATTTTCTCACATGTTCTACTCAGACCACTGGGTCATGGAAGTTAATTCTGTTTATGTGGTTTAACATTGTTAATGTACACATTCAGAAGATAATCATCAACTGGCCAGAGAGATGATTACGGGAGGATGTAATGGGTGGAGAAATTACTGGCTGTAATGTTGTATTTTCTTCCAATAGTCAGAAGTGGAAAAGTAAGATATTGTGTAAGTACACTGTCTAGGAGGTATCTTATTGATTGTTTCATTCTCCTAATATTGAATGTTGGTGAGAAGTCAGAATCAGATTTAGAATTGGGTTTAATATCACTGGCATATGTCAGGAAATTTTGTTATTTTGCAGCAGTACATTGCAAAACCTAATTTAAAAAATATAAATTACAGTAAGATATATTTAAGTGAGTATTTCATACAGCAAAGAGAAAACAGGTTTGTTATCCATTCAGGAATATGATGGCAGAGGGGAAGAAGCTGTTCCTGAAACATTGACTATGTGTCTGCAGGCTACTGTACCACCTTCTTGATGGCAGCAATGAGACGAGGGCATGACCTGGGTGATGGGGATCCTTAATGATCAATACCACCTTTTTGAGGCATCACCTTTTGAAGGGGTCCTCAATACTGCAGATGCTAGTGCCTATGATGGAGCTGGCTGACTTTATAATTTTCAGCAGCTTTTTATAAATCTTTCCAGTGTCCCCTCTGAGCCAAACCAAACGCTGATGTAACCTGTTGGTATGCTCTTCACAGTACACCTGTGGATATTTGCTAGAGTCTTCAGTGACATACCAAGTCTCCTCACTCCTAATGAAATATAGACACTGTTGGGCCTTCTTTTTAATTGCATCGATATGTTGGGCCCAGGATAGATCTTCAGAGATGTTGATGCCTCGGAGCTTGAACCTGCTCATCTTTTCCACTTCCGATCCCTTGATGAGGACTGGTGTGTGTTCCCTTGACTTCCCCTTCCTGAAGTCAATTCCTTGGTTTTACTGCAATTGAGTGCAAAGTTATTGTTGTGACACCACTAAAAGTTCAAAGTAAATTTATTATCAACGTACATGAATGTCACCGTATACAACCCTGAGATTGGATCATTCGATCTTCTGATCTGTCTCATTCCTGTATGCCTCCTTGTCGCTCCACCTGAAACTCTGCCAACAGTGGTTGTATTATCAACAAATTTATAAATGGTGTTTGGGCTGTGCCTAGCCACACAGTCGTGGCTAAAACGGTCGGCTAAGCGTGCACTTTTCAGGTGTGTCATTGTTGAACCTCAGCGAGGAGGGGATGTTTCCAATTCGCACAGACTGTGATTTGATGAGGAAGTCAAGGATCCAGTTGCAGAGGGAGGCACAGAAGTCCAAGTTTTGAAGCTTGTTGATGAGAACTGTGAGTATTATTGTTTTGAATGTTGACTGTAATCAATAAACAGCAGCCTGATGTAGGTATTGCTATTGTCCATGTGATCCAAAGCTGAGTGAAGAGCCAGTGAGATTACATCCACCATAGATCCATTGTGCCGATATGCCAACTGCAGCAATTCCTTGCCCTGGATTCTGACTGTGACAGACCTCCCAGAGCACTTAATCACAGCAGATGTGAGAACAACTGGGAGATTGTTGTTGAGACAGCTCACCCTGAGGTTCTTGGGCATTGGTATGAGTAGTTTCATTCTCACTTTCAAAGTGTGCATAGAAGGTGTTAAAGTCATCTGGGAGTGAAGCATCACAACTATTCATAATATTTGGTTTCACCTAGTAAGAAGTAATGGCCTGCAAGCCCTGGCAGAGCTGACGTGCATTCGATTCCATCTTTACCTTCAATTGTTTCTTCATTCTTAAAATAGCCGTCTGTAGGTCATAATTGGACCTATTATATAGTCTTGATAGATAAGAAACTGCAGTCATAGTGGATGTCACTGATTATTAGTCGTGGGTTTTAAGATTGAAGAAAACAAAATGGCATTAAAGTTGATGTCAGCAGAAGCAATGATTTTGTGTTTAAATTGCAATATATTCAAAGGTTTTGCACATAAACACAATGGTTACAACATGAAAGGCTATTCAACCTGCTGAGACTACAGTATGTGAGAAAAATCCAGCTAGTTACACTCGCCTCTCCCAAGGCCAAGCAAATTTGTTCCTTTCAGATACTTGCCATGCTGCTTTATGAATGTTACAAATTGACCAGATGCACTGACCAAGATTTCATTTAAGCTAGCTCTATATGGCCCATATTCCACAGAACCTTGCTTGTCTATGCACATGTCCAAATTACTGGGCCAGATAACTTATCCACTTTAACTGCCAATAGCCATTCTTGTAGTTCCCTTTTATCAATTCTTCCAGTACATCAATTACAAAAAAGGAGATACTGGAAATCTGAAATAAAAACAGTAAATGCTGGATGTATTGAACAGTTCAGACAGCATCTGTAGAGAGAGAAACAGACTAAATCAGCAGCATCTTACAGTTGTGGACTGGTGTTAAGCGCTTGTATAATATTGCTAACGTGCCAACATTCTCTGTGAATAAATTTCCTTTGAAGTCTTTTCTCAGCCCCTGCACACTTTTAGCCCTTTTCCTGATTTCACGTGTTTTTGGATTTCCTTTTATGTTTGCTTCCAGTTTCTATTTCCTGAGCTCTCTTTGTTTCTCTTATTTCCTTTCTTTATTTCCCTCTGAAAGTCTTACAATTGGATTGGTTCTCACAGGTGTCAAAAACTTGGCATTTGTTATATGTTCGGATCAACCTGAGGCATTAACTCTGCTCCTCTCTCCACACTCAGCAGACTGATTTGCTGAGTATCACCAGTATGCTCCAGTATTTTCTCTTTTTGCTTCAGACTTCTGGCATCTGCAGTTGTTTTGCTTTTTCATTTGTTGCATATTTTTACTTTATTTCAGCACCCTCCCCAATGTTCATTGATTCAGTTATACTGTGTACTTGCTTGTTAATCTTTGATTCTTGTTTATCTGATTAAGTAGAAATTCATCCCATTGAAAGTGCACCTTCTCCAGTTGACTATATTCGACCTGGAGATGTCCACCTCGGTTTCCATTGCTATTCTAATCTTTATGCCATAAAGCATTACTTTGAGTGATTGTCAGGGCAGAGAGTAACAGCCAGCTAAGAGTAAGCTGAACAAAATTGTCAGAAATTTTCCGCTTTGAAACTTCCATGGTATTTCATCTTGTGAACATCTCCTGACAGACCTGCAAAATTGGTTATGGTTGTCAATGGCAGTCAACAGTAGGAAGACTTGTACTGTTATAGCCCCACACCTGAATTTGTGTCAGGTGCTAAACAGAATAGAAGACCATGGATTTAGATTATTCTGTACTTCTGGTTGGAGTTCAAGTCCAGGTATTCATACAGGAGGCTCTTCATTCTCTAAAGCTTGGTCTACTTTTTTTTGTGGTGGAAAAAATCCAACCCTATGAGATTTTCAAGAAACTGTGCAAAGAAGATGGCTGTGACTGCCAGGATACTTGATAATATATGTGCAGTATCTGTATTATGTCTCTCATCAAGAGGTAACATTTAGAAATAGTTCATGAAACATTTTATAGAAATGGCTACTGACCCAGTGTGGATAACTTCACTCACCCCAAATCTGAAGTGATTTCACAATCTGTAGACTTCCTTTTAAAGACAGGGCAACTCGTGTACTCAGTATTATTTATTTACTTTTTAGAAGGTTTTGGTCTTTTGCACATTCGCTTTTTCAGTCTTTCTTTGTGTGCATTTTTTCATTGATTCTATTGTATTTCTGCATTCTACTGTGAGAGCCTGCAAGAAAATGAATTTCAAGGTAGTATGTAGCAATATTTACATATGTACTACAATAATAAATTTAATTTGAAAACAAGATGGTGAGGAGAAGAAAATATGAATGTACAACTAATAAAATCTTTTAAATGTGAGTAACTGCAAGAAAAATCCATGATGCATATTTGAGATTCATCAAGGAATTGAAAATCAACACCCATGATGTTGAAATAACTGGTGATATGCCATGCAATTTCATTACCACCATTCCTTAAAATGATAACTAAAATGGTAACAGCCCTTGTAAATAGCTCTTGTAATAACTCCTTGTAAACAAAGGTAGGGAGTACAAGGAGAAAGATTTGATATTCCTTTTATAAAAAAAAAAGTGATTCCTTTTAAACAGTACATAGTTATGGAGGAAGTGGTGAGGAACTGGCATGGGAGTATAGCGGTTAGCATAACATTATTACAGCGCCAGTGACCCTGCTTCAAATGCATCACTATCTGAAAGGGTTTTGTGCGTTCCCCTGTGACCACATAGGTTTCCAGCACATGCTCCAGTTTCCTCCCACAACCCAAAGGCATTCGGGTTACTTGGTTAATTGGTCATATGAATGTCAGTGGTCAGCATGAGATGTTGAGCAGGAAGGACCTGTTACAGTGCTGTATCCCTAAATAAAATAAAAGTTCAAAACTCCTGTATGCATACATTCAGAAATGGCTTGGGCTTTGCCTTGCTTCGGCAGTACCGTAAGTGTTTGATGCATCATGTATTACTATTTTGTGTAATTGGGAGAGAAAAACTTGTTGCCCTGCTTTTAAAACTTATCCATATTTCCTGTCTTAAAGGATATAATTGTGTGTATTAATTTCTCTAATAAAAGGCTCAGGGTTCACACAATTTGAAAGATTTTTTCTAATCTCTTCATCACAGTATCAATTAAATTAGCCAATTAGTGATGCAAATATGTCAATCAAGTCTTTCTTCCTCATGTTCATCCTTCGCCATAGCTTTCCCTGTTCCAATGGAAATATTCCAGTGCTATAAATCTAACTGATTCCCAAAGAAAATTGTTTATCCTTTATCTTGCACACTTTTTAAAAGGAATATCAAATCTTTCTGCTTGTACTTCCTACCTTTGTTTACAAGGAGTTATTACAAGAGCTATTTACAAGGGCTGTTACCATTTTAGTTATCATTTTAAGGAATGGTGGTAATGAAATTGCATGGCATATCACCAGTTATTTCAACATCATGGGTGTTGATTTTCAATTCCTTGATGAATCTCAAATATGCATTTTTACTGGGAGTTGAATTTTGAGATAGTTGGCAGATAATTAGAGCAATCCACACGAAATGCTGGAGCAACTCAGCAGGTCAGGCAGCTTCTATGGAAATGTACACAGTCAACATTTTGGGCTGAGACACTTCAGGATTGGAAAGGAAAGGGGAAGATGCCAGCATTTTAAAAAAAAAGGTGAGGTGAGGGGAGGGGAGGGGAAGTAGGATAGCTAGAAAGTGATAGGTGAAGCCAGATGGGTAGGAAATGTAAAGGACTGGAGTGGAAGGGATCTGATAAAGGAGGAGAGTGTACCGGAGGAGTAGGGTGGTATAACAGACAGACAGATCACAAGCAGTCAGAATAAGGAATTGGGGGGGTGGGGGGGTTAATTTTTTTTAACTGGAAGGATGAGCAACACTTTAGATTTTGTCTGAGTAGCCTTATCATGGCACAAGAGGAGGTCCTGGGCAATTAGGGCAATTCTTGATCTGCTGCTAAATTCATATCAAAATTGCAACACTCAGCCACATTTGTTTGCAGCACTCAACCCCACCTCCTTGTTTCCTGGTAACTGGCATTCTTTCTAAGACTCCGAATGACTTGATTGGTTGGGAGACAATTAAGGTTGTGATTTGGGAATATGTGTTTAAAAGCTTATAAAGTCTTCTAGAAGTATTATGGGCGAGGATTAAATAATCCTTTCTTACCAGATGGATGTAAAGGAGGAAAGCAATTTTAATAGGATGATTAGCCAGAATAGGCGGAAGAGAAAGAGAAGGATAAAAGCAACTAGCTGGAGGCCCTTTATTGTATGTAGACAGTAGTTCTCCTAGAGTAATATTTCAGAGAATTTGTCTCCAGAAAGGAAATATTCATTTTCAACCTCTTTTCTACTCATAGAACTGTAGCAGTGCTATTTTGGACAGTGACCATGAGTTTTCTTGTCTTGGGATCTTTCTAGACTGGCACTAGCCACATTCAGAATCAAAATTAGATACATTATCACTGACATAAGCTGCAATATTTATTTATGGCAATAGTACAGTGCAAGGTTTAAAAAAACTATAGATGATATAAAAAATAAATAGTGCAAAAGGTTCATTAGCAAAGTGGCTGAATTTGTAATGAACTCTTGCAAAGCTGCTTGACAAGCTGATAGGGTTGTTAAGAAGGCTATGCTATGTTGGCCGTCATTAGGAGATTGAGTTCAGCAGCTATGAGGTAATGTGTAGCTCTGTAAAAACCCTGGTTCAAACCCACTTGGAGTGTTGCATTCAGTTATGATCCCCTGAAGGATGTTGAAGCTGTAGAGAGGGTGCAGGGGAGATTTACCAGGATGCTGCCTGAACTAGAGGGCATGTCTTGTGAAGGTAGCTTGAGTTTGTTAGGGCTTTTCTTTTTGGGGCAAACGACAATGATAGGTGACTTAATAGAGATGGTCTTATCTTGTACACAAGACATAGGAGTAGAATTAGGCCATTCAACTCGTCAAATTTGCTCCACCATTCCATCCTGGCTGATTTATTATTCCTCTCAACCCTATTCTCATGCTTTCTTCCC
This sequence comes from Hypanus sabinus, assembly GCF_030144855.1. NCBI lineage: Eukaryota > Metazoa > Chordata > Chondrichthyes > Myliobatiformes > Dasyatidae > Hypanus > Hypanus sabinus. The sequence goes on along the minus strand of NC_082716.1, from coordinate 36,488,207 downwards.
GTGAACTTTGACACCCTGACTAATCAAGAAACTATCAGCCTCCGCTTTAGATATATCCAATGATATGGCCTCTACAGCCGTCTGTGGCAATGAATTCTACATATTTACTACTCACTGCCTAAAGAAATTCCTCTTCATCTGTGTTCTAAATGGATTCCACTATTCTGAGGCTGTACCTTCTGTTCCTAGACTCCTCCACTATAGGAAACACCTTCTCTGCATCAACTCTATCCAGGCCTTTCAATGTTCGATAGGCTTCGATGAGATTCCTCCTGCCCTCCGCCCACCCACCATTCTAAATTCCAGTAAGTACAGGCCCAGACGAATCAAACACTCTTCATATGTTAACCTTTTCTTTCCCAGAATCAGTCTTGTGAACCTCCTCTGGACCTTCTCCAATGCCAGCACATCTTTTCTTGAACAGTGGGCTCAAAACTGAAGGAAAAATAGAGAGCTATGAGCGAAGGAAGTGTTAGATTGATCTTGGAGAAGGTCACAGAAGATTGTGGGCTAAAGGGCCTGTATGGTGCAGTACCGTTCTATGTTCTCTGTTGCATTGAGGAGGTGCAGGAGAATATTTCTTTATAGAGGAAAAGAGGGACAGCCAATTTGAGCCTCTGCCACTGCATCCATGCAAACTCAACCTGATTCCTGATAATCTGAAGATGCAAAGTCCTTTCAAGCCCTGGTAGTTATCACGAGAAGTCTAAGCTTCCACCACAGGCTACAGTTGTTTGTGGCCCTGCTTGCTACTGCATTAGTTTTTGGAGCAATGATGGTCACACAGTGGTATGTCAGCAAGGGCTGAGATGAAACTATCCTCAGTATCCATGCTAGAGAGGAGCAGTTCCACTTTTGTTTCAACCAAAATCGTTTACAAAAATGAAGTTGGATTTCCTGGAGATTTTGTCATTTCTAGCAGGGTTTCACCAAATGTGCTAGTGCCTTAGGCATTGTGTGAATTAGCTCCTGTCTATAGGGAGCCAAGTTAAGTTCTTTACAATTAGACTGGAGTAAAATTTAGAGGTAACCTCAGTTTACAGGTGTTGTATGAATTGGCTGGCAACTGTACAGTCCTTTCCCACTGGTTATTCATACCTAATATTGCATGTTGATCCCAGCAGTAAGGTAACCTACAAGATTTGCAGTACCAGTATTTAAATTGGTGGTTAAACATACACCCAGATTATTTAATTTTGTGTTTTATGCAATTCTTGTGTTCTCAGCAATCTGTCAGAAGGTGGCTTAAGGATAGGGTTAACTGGAGATGAGGGAGCAAGTAATTATTGGTAATATGCCAGCATTGAAATTTAGCTTTGTAGAAGCATGCAAGGTGATAAACAGTTGAATTGTCGTTGCTGGAGCTGTAATCATGATAGTGAACTAAAAAAAAACAAGATTTTTATGTCTTGTGGTGCATCATGAACTCAGCACACACTTATTTAGGGTCATCCAGTCTAGCTTCATGAGTATATGGATCAGTCATTTTCTATTTTCATCACATGTTCAGAATCTTCCCATTATTTGTATGTTGGCATTCTTTTTCTCTTAATGTGGCATTTTTGTCTAAGTTGTTCAGTATATAAAAGAAAGAGTGAGGCTTCAGTATGATTCTTAACAACAAAAAGATGAATTGGTGCCTTGGCACAGTCAGCTGGAAACTGAGAGTCCAAGGACCAGAAACAAGGAAGAAAGAACAGTAAATTACAACATGAAATCTTTAGGAGAAGAAAACAAGGAAAGAATCAGAGAAACAACTGTGGATATCGTTAAAGAGTGTAGATAGAAAAATAATCTAAATCAAAATCCAAGAAACAAAAGGGCAGGTTTTGGTGTAGATAGAAGCAGAAAGAAAAAATAACACATGTGATCTAAATGCTATCACTGCCAGAGTTAATATGTGAAAACTTAGTATGTTAATGTGACAGTCCACTTTCTGCCATTTTATTGTAGCCATTAATTCATATGGATTAATATTACTGGTAAGATAATGGAGAGAGCAATAGCATTGAGTATGAACCACTGTAGAGCAGCAAAGCTTATTATCTGACCATGAAGATAAAGATTGAAATAGAACAACTGATGCAATTAGAATAGGTAATTGTGAAGAAAGGTGAAATAAAAAGGATGAAATGTAAGAAATTAATCAGTGAAAAATGAAAATAAGGAGCAGAGCATATCAGTAAATGAAAGCATCCTAATGAATCCAGTACAGTAAAGAAGTTTGTAGATGATTGATGTGGTTGACAAAGTGGAATAAAACTCTGGATTACAGCAGACTGTAAATGGTTTAATCATTTAGGAAGAGTAGAGGTAAATGGGATTTGAGTCGGTTAAGTATGAGGTAATGTAGTGGGTAGGTGCTACAATTTAAAAGGGAATATAGAATAAACAGGAGAATATGGAATATAATGCAGGAACAAATAGACTGTGGAATGTCCAAAGATTGTAAATATCTCAAGACAAATTGATATGATAGCTACGAAGGCATATAGAATGCTTTCTTTATTAAATGAAGCACAGAGTGTGTGATGAGGGTGCTATACTAGAAAGGGATACAACCATTAGTAGTCCACAGATTAATGATTATATACAATTATGGCAATCACATTACAGGAATGATGTTGTTGCATTGACAAGGACTGCCAGGACTGGGAAAGTCTGACTGTAAATAAAGATTGGATGCCATGGGATGGTTTTCTTCGAAAAGGAAACTGATTAAGAGTTTTAACTGGGGGTTTTAGACTTGTGATTCTCCTAAATAGAATAGGGGAATGACACAAAGCAAACTTTTTCTTCTTTACAGAGACATTTAAAACCATAGAGCAAAAGTTTTAAAGTGAGAAATTAGAGGGTTAGAGGAGATCCAAGGAAGTGAGTTCCACCCAGTGAGTTGTTGAAATCTAGCTTGCATTGTCTGAGGACATGGTGGCAGAGGTTCTCATAATAAAGAAGTATCTTAACTTCATAAGGCATAGGAAGCTGTGGAACAAATGCTGGTGAATTTGATAGTTGACATGGACATGATGAACAATATGTGTTTGACTTTATTACTAACAATAGTATGTGGAGAGGAAAAACAACAGGTCCATAGCCTTAAGATATTTGCAACAAGGAAGAATGTTTGAATCCAGATAATGCTAGTCCTCTGAATTCACTGCATGGAAGTCTGGAAGAGGTAGAAGATATATGGATATGTTCTTGAGGGGCTATAACCTTCAAGACTATAGACCAAGCATTGGAAGCTGGAATTAGGGTGGGTGGTTGTTTTTCATCTGGTACAGATATTACATCAGTGTTGGAAAATATTGTGATTGAGAACTGATGAAGAATTTAATTAATGTTTAAATGTGTAAAGAGAATTGTTGAATAAAGTGTGTCTAACAATGAAAGCAAGTCAGTGAGAGAACTGTAAACATTACAGCTGGGCTGTGTTAAATCTGGAGGACATTTATTAATTCATTGCTTTTGCAAGAAAACAAAAACATCTTTGTAAAGGAATTGTAGATCTGTTTACAGGGCATCTTGGAAACTCTTACTCCCACACAATGAATTTTACAACTAACTATAACTCCTATCTATCTCCCCATTGTTCTCACTCTTGCAGTCTCTTGACTGTCTCACTCTTCTTTATATTTCTTTGTCACTGAAAGAGCCTTAAATATATGCAGTTGCAATGAGTTCTACATTTACACTTAAATTTAGAATTCTAGTCAAATGAATTGTGCTTCCACATACTCTGTTGGAACATCTAGTAATTTTTAGGAACTGATAAAAGATCGCAGCCTGAATCATTAACTCCTTATTCCTTTCCATCGATGCTGCCTGAGCTGCTGAGTTCCTCCAGCATTTTGTGTGTGTTACTTCTCATAAATGTAGTTATGGCCATATATAATCACAGCTTCATTAAAATCACTGTTTCTAAAAATTACATGTATTTTTTCTATATGTTAACCACTAAAGTTAATCCTGAGGACAGATCCGGAGCTGGAGTCCCTGAGGCAGTCCGACGTTGCCTCCAGCCTCGTTCTGGCAACTCCTGTGACGACACTGGTGCCCAGCTGTGGACAACATCAGTGGCGTGGAGAGGGGAGAGTTGCTGCATGGGCAACTGCTGGTCTCCCATACAACCTCATCAGAGGACACAGATCCATGGTCTCACGAAACTAATGGATGCCACACAATTCCTTTTAGCTTTATAGTTCAGGAATACCAGGCTATTTGAACAAAGTAGAAAAATAATTCACTGCAACATGCAATAAAGTGAGACATTTTTATTTAATTCACTTACAAAGCAGAACTTGTAAGAATTGTCCATTTCTAATAGCCATTGAAAAGGTGGGGATGGACACTTCCTTAATCATCTGCAGTGTGTTTGGCAAAGGTGCTCCCAGGGAGGTGTTAATAAGGGATTTGCATCCAACGTTGAGTGTATGACACTGTATTTACACATGCTGACTTTCACTACCTCCTGCATTTGTTCTTCAGTGTGGTAGAGGCTGTGAGTTTGAAAAATGTTGAAGAAGCTTGGGAGGTTGTTCCACTTTACAGATGGTACCTGTGGTAGCTGTGGCATGCTGGTGATGAGAAGGACGACTAAGCGGGCTGGGTACCAAGTACAACTTGAGCAGGTTGTCTCAACTTGTTTGGTGACAAGATTCTCAAATGTTATGGGTGCAATAGTCATCCGGGCAAGTTGATGGTATTTCATTGCACTCTTGATAAGCTTTGAGATTGATTTTATATATGAAAAATATAGTTTTTACAGTAAGAACTTAGGAACTCAGGAACAATAAAAAACAGTAAGAACTCAGGAACAATAAAAAACAGTAAGAACTCAGTTCCTGAGTTCTTACTGTGGATTATCCATTCCATCACATGCTTTGCAGCCACAATACTTGTGTAGCTGGTCATTCAATCACTCAACAACCATGGCACAGAAGGTCATTCAGCCCATCACATCCAGAGTATCTCTCTTCTAGAACACAAGTTTGGCGTCTTTCCCCAGCCGCATTTTTTCCTTGTCATTATTCAATTCCCTCTTTAATCCACATCAGCAGGATGCGCATTCCAAATTCCAGCCACGTGCTGTGACAAAGTCTGTCTTCATCTCACTGTTGATTCTCTTCTCTATTATTTTATTGCTGTGGCCTTTTTTCCTTGACCTCTCTACCAAGCAGACAGCACCCCGTTACTGTATACTCTCAGCAATTTATGTAGTACTATCATATCTCCCTTCAGCTTTCTTTTCAAGTTGGGGTTTAAAGCAAAAGAGCATAAGTTTAAAATGAGTTTTAAAGAGAATTTGACAAGAAAAGAGCTTTTTTTTTGCAGAGTAGTTGGTATCTGGAACCCAATTCCAGAGGAGGTAGTGGAATTGGAAACGATCACTGCATTTAGGAGAAACTTGAAACGCTACCTAGATGGGCAGGGTGAAGGATACAGACTTAATAGTGGGAAATAGGATTGAGTAAAATGATCAGCATGGTTCTGTTGGGGGGGAAAGGGCCTGTTCCTGTGCTCACAAAATTGATGACTCTATGAAAGCACTCTTAGCCTCTCTGACGATCTGCCCTCGTCATCGCAGTCCCTTATCTCAGGACCCATTCTCATAACTCTTTATTGAACCTTTTCCCATACCCACATATCCTTTTCATAATGGGCAACTAGAATTGAACACCTAGTTGAAGCTTTTAATAAAGGTTCTGCATAATTATGTACATACTCAGTGTCTCCATAGATAAAGTCCAGGACTATGCATTACTTAATAGCTACTCTCTCAATCTGCCCCTCTTTAAAAGCTTTGTCTGCATATAGCACTAGGTTCCTCTATTCCTGCATTGCTTTTAGAACAGTATATCTACACCAGGAACCTTCAATGCACTGGAAAAATAACACCAATACAATCTCCTGGAAATCCTCTAAATTCACTGCAAGGATAAAGGAAGCAATATTGACATCTTTCCAGTCACATTCCAAACACTGAGGTCCGACTTCTCAGTTAAACAGGCCATATATTTCACATGTCTGCATCCTGAATCATACTCAGTTCTGAGCTCTGTCATGAGAGGGGGCTGCCAGGTAGAAAAAAGTAAGATCTAAGGGTGTGCTCAACGCTTCCTGGAGGAAATGCAACACCCAGGAGTCTCTGGCTCATGACCGCTCACTGTGGAGTGGGAACAGGCAGGATTCAGAACTTCAGGAACATCTGCACAAGAATTGTGTACAAGTATCAGAAGGAATGCCTCACCTCACAAGCTACTGACTTTCCTGCCTCATCCAATATCGCTTGCTCCATCCGTGGATGTGTCTCGATTTCCCACACTGGCCTCAATCTGTTACATCAGAAACCACAAAGCCACAACGAAAATAAATCATCCTGAATCCCAAAGGGCTGTTTAACAAGAAGATTGTGAAGAATTGGATAAATAGGAGGACGTCCAAAGTTAATGAATTCAGAGCTTTATGCATAATTGAATTTTTATTATCGGTGATGAGTGAACTTGCTGAACTATAAATGAACTAAGGAACTTTTGGAAGTCACTAATAAAAGTAATGACTCTGGTAGGATATTGATAATTAAAATGACTGAGGATTTGAAGTTGCCCCTGATTTTTACATTTGACCACTTTGAAGCTTTTAACGGAGCAGAAGATGGGCTTTAGACAGCAATATTCTAAGACTGGTAAATGTAAAGCAATACTGAACCCTCCCTCTGAATTCCCAGTAAATGATCTAATTGTACCTAACTCCATGACAAAATGATATGCCAGTTGTTTGAAAATTGTTTAAAATGTAATTTTGAGTGTCACAGGATTCAGCTTCAGAACTGGATAAACTCTTTTTGATTTTATTTTTGGTTGTACTACAAAAATGTTGAAATTTTGCAGCAGATAAATGTACTTCTGACTTTGATTGCATGAAGCATTGTGGGATCAAGAGTGAGTCTGTTATTGAATACGTTTGTAAACGTGTTGATGGATTCCAAAATCGTAAAAATGAAATATTAATTTCTGCGGACTCTGATTTGCCTCCATGTCTTTGTTTCTCTGTGTTCCCTCTTCATACCCAGGGCTAGAATAATTTGTGCTCATCTGTGTGGACACAGCGCATGTATTTTAGTAATAAGTAAACATAGAGCTACAACCTCGCAGCAGCAGACAACAAAGTAATTCATGTGCAGTGTGCCGAGAGCTGAGTAAATTCAGCTCTATAACGGCACCATACATGCATACTTACGTTTGATATATTATATCATTGATTCACATACAGTACAATAGTTTCCCATTCATGTTTTCACAATATTTACACATTTAACCTTGCTGTAGAGTTTTATTTTAATCTCCTGGAGTGACTCAAAGGAGTTCAGGAAATTGTCAGTATATCCATTCCCACCTCAGTTTTCACTTTTGAAATTTCGACTGTATCAACATCTAGAATGCAAATATTCACAAGTATTTTATTTTTGATTATCCCTTGCGGGAATTGTATTGTTGTTTTGAAACTCCAAAAACGAATCGAAAGGAAAGTCAGGAGAGCCAGGAATAAACATGTACTCTTTGTTTTTACTTTTAGCGAAGGGCACACTTATGATGTAGTGCATAATGATAAATGCCATTCACATACTTTTATATAGAACCCATCATAAATAGTGAAAACAGCAAAGCTTAATCAATGAATTGAATTGACTTTATTACTTACATCATATACATGAGTAGAAATCTTTACATTACAGCTGTCTAAATGTGCAATGTGCAATTCATAGTAATTTGTAATAAACAGTATGCACAATAAGACATTCAATAAAACATAGAAGTACAATTGTATCAGCATGAATTAATCAGTCTTAGGGCCTGGTGGAAGAAAATGTTCTGGAGCCTGTTGGAGTTGCAGTACAGTTTCCTGGATGGTAGCAGCTGGAACAGTTTGTGGTTGGGGTGACTCGAGTCCCCAATGATCTTTCAGGCCCTTTTTACGCACCTGTCTTTGTAAATGTCCTCAATAGTGGGAAGTTCAGATCTACAGATGCACTGGGTTGTCCGCACCACTCTCTGTAGAGCCCTGTGATTGAGGGAAGTACAGTTCCCATACCAGGCAGCGATGTAGCCAGTCAGGATGCTCTCAGTTGTGCCCCTGTAGAAAGTTCTTAGGATTTGAAGGGCCCATACCAAACTTACTCAATCATCTGAGGTGAAAGAGGTGCTGTTGTGCTTTTTTCACCACGCAGCCAGTAGGTACAGACAATGTGAGATCCTCGGTGATGTGTGTGCCGAGGTACTTGAAACTGTTCACCTGCTGAGCCCCAGATCCATTGATGTCAACAAGGGTGAGCCTGACTCCATTCCTCCTGTAGTCCACAACCAGCTCATTTATTTTTGTGACATTGAGGGAGAGGTTGTTTTCTTGATATCACTGTGTCAGGGTGATGACTTCTTCTCTGTAGGCTGCCTCATTATTATTTGAAATTAGGCTAATCAGTATCGTCAGCAAATTAATTTTTTTTTAAATTTTTTAATTTAATTAAATAATGACTGTGGGTGAGGACACAGTCATGGGTATACAGAGAGTAAAGGAGGGGGCTTAGTACACAGCCCTGAGGGGTACCTGTGTTGTGGTCAAACATTATATCTGCAATATTATTGAAAGTGTTCTGTAATCAACACTGGTTTCAGTTCCAATTACTCTTGCATTACTTTCATGATTTCATCAAAAGTCATTTCTGCTGGTTTGGTTGGAGCAGTCAAACTTCAAAGTAAACTCTATGCATTTCCACATATTGCACTCAGCAAAACTGCACGTGCTTTGCATTCAGTATTTCATTTGCTTCAAAATACTGCACAATTTGCCCAGTATACATCACCCAGTTAAACTTTTGTTCATTTGAACATTCATCTTGTCGATGTACCCAGCCATTTCTGCTGGAACTCACTGTTTATAAACCCATGAACTCATCTGTTTTCTGCCTGCAATGACTTTTTTTACTCGACCGTTTCTCTCCTCTTGCGAAGAAAATGTGCTGCACTTTTAAAAAAATTCTAATATCTCGCTATGTTTCCATGGGCAAGTTATCATCTTGGGTTCATTTTAAAACTTGCTCATCACCACTGTTATGTTTCAAAATTTCAAAAACTAATTAAAAGAAAACTACCAGAGAGCTGGTAATAAATGTGTACTATTCATTTTCACTTCTACCAAGGTATGCATGTATGAAATGGTAGCATGGCTTATGTTATTCACATACTTCGACATCTTATCCACAGTGAATTATATAAACAAAAAAGATTGCTTAATCAAACAGTACATCTACAATTTACTCAAATATTACTGAAACATTAAATACATTATATATGAACTACATAAACATTTGATCTTGGCTCTTTATACTCTTGCAAAACATATCCAAGTTTCATATTTGTCAGGTGGTGTCAAAACACATTAATGTTTGGTCCTGATACAGTGCCTCGACCCAGAACATCGATCACTTTCCTCCCAATGGTGCTGCTTAACATGGTGAGTTCCTCCAGCAGGTTGCTTGTAGCTCCAAATTACGGCAACTGCGGTCTCTAGTGTCTCCACACAAATGTTTGCGTCTCAATTGCTTCTTTCCAGCACTTGAGTATAACTTTGCTTCTAACTCAACTGCCTCTTTCCCACTCTTCCATCAGGATTTAATTGGAGAGAGACTAGTTTCAGTGAGATTAACTTAGAACTGGCTCAGGAAAATTGGAAACCAAAGTTGACAGGCCTGCAGGAAAAAATGGTTCAGGTAGAGTTTAAGCATATTCCCTTGAGAAGCAAAGGAAGAAAAACAAATCCACAACTCCTTGGTCGATGAAAAAGATATAGTGGAAAAGAAAGCAAAATAAGGCTGCGTAGGAAAAATGTTGGATTGCAGGGTAAGGTAGTATTCCTGGAACGTTACTAAATCTGTTGGTGGGAGGGGTGGGTGAAGAAGCTATTCTAAAAACATTGCTTGAGCATCTTCAGGCATCTTATCTCCTCCCTGATGGTAGTAATGAGAAGAGAGCATGTTGTGGATGGTGAAGGTACCTCAAGATGGATTTTGCTTTCATGAGGCACTGCCTATTGAAGATGTCCTCAGTTGTTGGGAGATGAGTGTTCGTGATGGACCTGGCTTAGCCTGCAACTCCCTGCAGGTTTTATTTGATCTTCTGCATAGGAGCCTCCATACCAGGTGGTGATGTGCCCAACCAGAATGCTCTCCACTCTATATCTGTAGAAACTTGTGTGCAACATTTCCTCAAATTCCTAATGAAATGTAGCTGCTCATGTGCCTTTTTCAAGATTACATCAATATGTTGGTCCCAGGATAGATCTGCTGAGACGCTGAAAGGAAATGGCTTATTCTTTTAACTGACTGGTTGATTTTCTCCCAACTTCCCCTTTCTGAAGTCCACTACCAGTTCCTTGGTCTTACTGATAATTGAGTGCGTTGTTGTTGTGGCACCACTCAGTCAGATGATCTATTTCATTCCTGTACGCCTCTTAAAATAAGAGTCAAAGATGGCATAAGAAAAGATAGTAGCTGCCAAAATAAATGGAATCAAAGTTCTTTTGGTATAAATCTAGAAAAAGGTTGGGGCATGTGGAATTTTGGCCCACTGAGGACAAAAATAAACACTTGAACATAGGTGTCGAGGGCATTGTTCAGGTACCTAATGAGTACTTTACATCTGTTTTCATAAGGAAGATTTTTTTAAATAGTAGAGAAGGAGATGATGGTTGAGATGTTGGACATGTTTAAAATATGATAGCATGGAGGCATAGAAAACTTAGTTTAAATTTAAAGAAATCTGTGAGATACATATTAGACTTATGAGGGAAACCAATGGGAATATTGACCTTAAATCTTCCAATATTCTTGGTGAATGGATTGAATCTGAGGGCTGGAGAGTAACAAATGCAATTTTTTTCTTCGAAAAAGAACTATAGGGATAAGTCCAGCAACTATTGGCAGGTCAGCTTAAACCTTGGTAGCGAGAAAGCAATTTGAAACATCAATAAAGGATAAGATTAATAAACACCTGGAGGTAATTGCATTGAGGCAAATCCAAGTGGGCAAAAGTCTTAACCAATTTAAGGTAGCAGTGTAGCAGTTGGTAACAGTAACGCACATGGGCTTTGAGAAGGCTTTTGACAGGAGCCAAATAACAACCAAATGTGGCATGGGATCAGCTTTACAGTGCATCAAGTACAACTGTCCATCAACACCCCCCTCCCCTCCGTCTTTATACTTTGTTTAATTTTCCCTGCTTTCTCATCAATTCCTCCAGATTATACACTCGCCTATACATTATTAGCAACTTACAGTGAATAACTGGGGGCTACACGGTAACATAGTGGTTAGCACAACACTTTACAATACAGCCAACCTGTGTTCAATTCCCGTCACTGTAAGGAGTTTATACATTCCCGTGTAACCATGTGGGGTTCCTCTAGGTGCTCCGGTTTCCCCCCACAGTCCAAAGATGTACCAGTTGGTAAGTTGACTGGTCATTGTAAATTGTCTTGTGATTAGGCTCAGATTAATTGGGGATTTGCTGTGCAGCTTGGCTAACAGGGCTTTTAAGGCATATTCGGTGCTGTATCTCAATTAATTAATCTCACAACACTCGTGTCTCTCACAATACTTGTGTCTTTGAGATGTGGAAGGAAACTGAAACACAGAGAGATTATACAAACCTCCCACTGAGCGCACCCAAGGTCAGATGTGAGGTGAAGGCTTTCAGTAGAAAGAATAAAGGGAAACAAAATGGAATGGAGGGTGCCATTCTAAAAGGGATGCAGGAGGAAAGGGACCTGGGGATATGGGTACACAAGTCGTAGAAAGCGGCAAGGTAAGTTGAGAAAACAAGGCATTGGCAATTCTGAGGTTTATCAAGATAAAGTATCAAAGCGAAGAAATTCAGCTGATGGTTTATAAAACACTGATCGACTCTCAAATGCTCACGTGCAATTTTGATCAGCACAAGGGTGTGAAAGATTGAGAGTGGGTCCAGAAGTAAATTGCAAGAGTAATTCCTGGCGTGAAAGCTTGCTATAATATAACACAGATAGATCCTTTGGCAGTGAGAGGCTGAGAGATTTTGCATATAAGATGTTGTGGAACCTGCACAGACAGAATATGTGAGGATATTCACCTTAGTGGAGGAGTTGAGGACTGGAGGTCTCGTGTTATTTTTTAAAAAGGGAAGAGAATTAAGAGGGTTATAAAGCAAAGCTTTTGTAGTGCAATTTGTTCGGCACCAGGAATGCACAGCTGGCAGATTGTGGAGGCAGCTTCCATTGAGGCTTCAAGGGAGAATAATGATGGAGGAAAATTTTGAAGGCAATGCAGTCTATGAAGTAATAGATACTCTGAGAGCTTGCACAGATGTGCTGAGCCAAATGGCCTGCTATGCTGTAACCATTCCATGACCTGACTGAACCAAATATTCTGACTTACCCAAGTATTAGTAACAACAGGAATGTAAATGGTGGAATATTGTGTTAAAAGTTTAGCTCATTGTTAAACTGAGAATCTTGTAACACACTTCTTCCTTGCTTCTTTGCCAATTCTCAGATTCTTGTCAAGCACATCACTTGATACTGGACAAAATGATGAAATAGGTCTGTGTTCTTTGATTTGTTAAGTACTCCAGTAGATGTAAACAAAACTATAAACTATTGTTTATTGACAAGAGATCCTCCTTCAATACCATAATTACAAGTAAACTCATCACCAAACTCCAAGACCTGGGTGTCAATGACTCGTCATGGAACTGGATCCTTGGCTTCCGAATCAACAGACCATAATCAGTAAGGATAGACAGCAACACCACAATTATGATTATTCTCAACACTGGTGCCCCGTAAGGTTGCGTCTGCAGGCTCCTACTCTAATTCCTATACAACTCATGATTGCACAGCTAATCTCTGCTTTAACTCCATCTGCAAATTTGCAGGTGATAACGTACAAGAAGGAAATGAAAAGCATAGTAACACGGTGTCGTGACAACACCCATTCTCTCATGTCAGCCAAACAGAAGAGCTGACCATCAGCTTCAGGAAGAGGGATAACATGCGCCTGGGAAACACAGTGGTGCTGAGGTTGACAGCTTCTGGGGTGAACATCGTGTGTCCTGGTACAGCTACAGAGATCCCATGGCCATGAAAGATCAACAAGCTTTACTTCCTCAGGAGGCTAAATAAATCTGGCATGATGCTGTCAACAATAATAAATTTTTATCAATACACTACAGAAAGCATCCTATCTGCATGCATAATGGCTTGATACTGCAACTGTTCTGACCAAGACTACAAGAAACTGCAGAGAGTTGTGGACACAGCTCAGCACATCATGGAAACCAGCCTCCCTTCCATGGACTTGGGGCAGGGGTTCAGGTTTCTGGATCATTGGGACCTCTTTTGGGACAGGAGTAACCTGTATAAAAAGGACGGGTTGTACCCAGGGGGACCATTATCCTGGCAGGGAGGTTTGCTAAGGCTATTGGGGAGAGGATTGCCGGGGGGTGGGAACCGAACTGAAAAGACGGAGGAAGAGGCAGTTGGCTCACAAATAGAGAAAGCTTGGAGACAGTGCGAGAGGGAGGATAGGCAGGTGATAGAGAAGGGATGCACTCAGACTGATGGTTTGAGATGTGTCAATTTTAATGCAAGGAGTATTATGAACAAAGCGGATGAGCTTAGAGCGTGAATCAGTACTTGGAGCTATGATGTTATGGTCATTACAGAGACTTGGATGGCTCAGGGACAGGAATGGTTTATTTGAGCACCCAGCCTTAGATGTTTCAGAAAGGACAGGGAGGGAGGCAGAAGAGGTGGGGGTGTGGCACTATTGATCAGAGATAGTATCACGGCTGCTGAAAAGGAGGAAGACATGGAGGTATTGTCTACGGACTCTCTGTGGGTGGAAGTTAGGAACAGGAAGGGGTCAATAACTCTACTGGGTGTTTTTTATAGACCACCTAATAGTAACAGGGACATTGAGGAGCAGATAGGGAGACAGATTCTGGAAAGGTGTAATAGTAACAGGGTTGTCGCGGTGGGCGATTTTAATCTCCCAAATATTGATTGGCATGTCCCTAGAGCAAGAGGTTTAGATGAGTGGAGTTTGTTAGGAGTGTTCAGGAAGGTTTCTTGATGCAATATGTAGATTCTCCTACAAGAGGTGAGACTGTACTTGATCTGATACTGGGAAATGAACCTGGTGACGTGACAGATCTCTCAGTAGGAGTGCATTTTGGAGATAGTGATCACATTTCTATCTCCTTTATCATAGCATTGGAGGGGGATAGGAACAGACAAGTTAGGGAAAAGTTTAAATAGTGTAAGGGGAACTATGAGGCTATCAGGCAGGAACTTGGAAGCATAAATTGGAAACAAATGTTCTTGGGGAAATGTACTGAAGAAATGTGGTGAATGTTCATGGGATATTTGCGTGGGGTTCTGAGTAGGTACGTTCCAATGAGACATGGAAAGGATGGTACGATACAAGATTCGTGGTGCACAAGGGCTGTTGTAAATTTAGTCAAGAAGAAAAGAAGAGCTTATGAAAGGTTCCAAAAAGTAGGTAATGATAGAGATCTAGAAGATTATAAGGCTAGCAGGAAAGAGCTTAGGAAAGAAGTTAGGAGAGACAGAGGAGCCATGAGAAGGCCTTGGCGGACAGGATTAAAGAAAACCCCAAGGCATTCTACAGGTATGGGAAGAGCAAGAGGATAAGACTTGAAAGAATAGGACCAATCAAGTGTGACAGTGGAAAAGAGTGTATGGAACTGGAGGAGACAGCAAAGGTACTTAATGAGTACTTTGCTTCAGTATTCAATACTTTTCGTGATTTTTATAAATTACCTGGATGAGGAAGTGAAGGGATGGGTTAGTAAATTTGCTGATGACACAAAGGTTGGAGGTGTTGTGGATAGTGTGGAGGGCTGTCAGAGGTTACAGCGGGACATTGATAGGTTGCAAAACTGGGCTGAGAAGTGGCAGATGGAGTTCAACTCAGGCAGGTGTGAGGTGGTTCATTTTGGTAGGTCAAATATGATGGCAGAATATAGTATTAATGGTAAGACTCTTGGCAGTGTGAAGGATCAGAGGGATCTTGGGATCCGAGTCCATAGGACAC
This sequence comes from Hypanus sabinus, assembly GCF_030144855.1. Classification (NCBI taxonomy): domain Eukaryota; kingdom Metazoa; phylum Chordata; class Chondrichthyes; order Myliobatiformes; family Dasyatidae; genus Hypanus; species Hypanus sabinus. The sequence goes on along the minus strand of NC_082716.1, from coordinate 36,473,059 downwards.
TCAAAGCTGCTGCGCAGGTTGACTCTGTGGTTCAGAAAGCATAAGGTGCATTGGCCTTCATCAATCATGGGATTGAGTTTAAGAGCCGAGAGGTAATTTTGCAGCTATATAAGACCCTGGTCAGACGCCACTTCGAGTACTGTGCTCAGTTCTGGTCGCCTCACTACAGGAAGGATATGGAAACTATAGAAAGGGTGCAGAGGAGATTTACAAGGATGTTGCCTGGAATGGGGGCCATGCCTTATGAGAATAGGTTGAGAGAACTCATCCTTTTCTCCTTGCAGTGATGGAGGATGAGAGGTGATCTGATAAACAAGATGATGTGATTTATTGATTGTGTGGATAGTCAGAGGCTTTTTTCCAGGGCTGAAATGTCTAGCACGAGACGGCACAGTTTTAAGGTGCTTGGGAATAGGTACAGAGGAGATGGCAGGTACATTTTTTTACACAGAGTGGTGAGAGTGTGGAATGGGCTGCCGGTGATGGTGGTGGAGGCGGAAACGATAGGGTCTTTTAAAAGACTTCTGGATAGGCACATGGAGCTTAGAAAACTAGAGGGCTATGGGTAACCCTAGGCAATTTCTAAGGTAAGGACACGTTTGGCACAGTTTTGTGGGCCAAAGGGCTTGTATTGTGCTGTAGGTTTTCTGTTTCTATGACTTTGTCTATGCATCTTGCTACATCAGTGAATCAGACGGTGTTTACGTTGGCTTGGTTCTGCAGATTTTATTAGCTCTTTAAAATCATTTCTAATCTTGATTAACAAACAAAACTTATCAATTTCTTTTCTTCTCATGATAAAGTTCAGTGTGAATCTCTTCCGAAGTTTGTCTTCTGAAGCATGCTTGTATGAGAGGTTTGTGTCCCCATTTAACACAATCTTGTTCTTCAGTTCATCCAGACATTTCCCTGATTCAATCCATAGTTGTAAATGTTATTTATATATTCATTTTTGACTAATGCTGTTCTTATATCTTGGGTATCTCCATTGCTATATCTGGAAAATCACTACTATTTTCAGAGAACCTCCATATGAATTCAGATTTGGCAACATTTCAAGCTCCTATATTGAATCACTTTGTGGCACAAGTGTGTTCCAGTTTTGCATTCTTGATAGTAGTACTGCCAACAGGATTGTGATTAAATGCTAATGATGTGTGACCAATAAAAAAGTCTACTCAGTGGGAAATGAAACTTTTTTTCTTTCCAAAATCAATTACACATACCTGCTTCTCAAATTGAACATGATTTTCTTCACTTTTCATCAATTTTTAAACTATTATCTGTTAAATAATCCATAATTGAAAGTGTCACATACAAGTCTCAATGTATGTTCATCATCTGTTTGAGTGAATGTCACCTTATGATTGCGAAGTTGTTGAACAGTGTTTTCTGATTTACTATGAAAAGAGTTGGCAAGCCACTCTAGCTTATCTTCACGAGAACTTCATTTTGCTTCAATTTGTCTAACATTTCCTTCACTAGATCTTAAATACATTGGAACAGGTAAAAGCTTATTGTAGAGTGGTTTTGCATCTGGCTAAAGGACAATATGAGCTTTGTAATCTGTAATACTGGTGTAGGCGTACATGGACAATCTGATATCCCTTCCCATTTATCAAGCCTAGGTATGGTTTTGGAACATTCACATTCAAGACCCCTTTGTAAGCTAGTTTCAATTGTTTGAGGCAAGGCTTGCCTATCAATGTCAATCAATTAGTATAAATAACTAAAACCTACCCTTGGAAAAAAATTCTTGGACAATTTCGACACTATCATAATTTTGACTATGAATCCTATAAGTTTTTGTGTTTATTAACTTTAATTGAATTACCTCATTGATTTAAAGCATGGTCAAAATTGTCAAGCAGTATTCTTCTAAGGTGATAAAGTTGCTATGCTGAAACAAGTCCTTCAATGAGACAACATACTTGGTGACAACCTGACTAATTTTTGATTCCTTGTTCTACTCCACAATCTAGAAATGGTCCTGTTTTGTTTTGTGCTGCTTTGCTAAATAAAACATCTTCAGTTACTTTAATAGATTTGCTAATGTATGTTTCGCAACATGTTTGTTAAATGGCTTACTTGTTCTACAATATTTTTTGTTTAGGCCTGTTGTTATAAATTTCAATCTTTTATTTGGTATACTTTTTAAAAATCCATGCAATCAGTATGTGAACTAAAAGGCTTTCACATGCAACAAAGCTTGCAATGCAGATGTCTTTTCTGAGAATCTTCCACTCGGGCCACTGACACTGTTGATTTGTAGTTATCAATAGACTCTGAGACTTTTTCAGCTTGTTTTGCATTGCTTTGTCCTCATGATCAATTTATAAGGAATATTGATGCATTTGATATTCTGACTGTATGCATCATACATATCATGTAAAACATTCATTTACATACATCTCAGGTAGGAAATAAATACATCATTCAATTATATAAAATGCAAGCCCACAGTTAAAACAATTAACTTCAACCCCGTACAGAAGTTAGTTTATGTCTTGTACAGCCACTGTAGAGGGAGAAACAGGGAATCACTGCTTCACCATAGAGGAAAAAGAAAAAATAACTGTTCAGACGTGTGTTGGTTGTGTACATAATACAGTAGGTGCAGGAGTAGGCCATTCAGCCCTTCTAGCCAGCACCGCCATTCATGGTGATCATGGCTGATGATACACAATCAGTACCCATTCCTGCCCTCTCCCCATATCCCTTGATCCTGCTATCTATAAGAGCTCTATCTAACTCTCCCTTGAAAGCATCCAGAGACTTGGCCTCCACTACCTTCTGGGGCAGAGCATTCCACATATCCACCACTCTCTGGGTGAAAAAGTCTTTCCGCATCTCTGTTCTAAATGGCCTACCCCTTATTCTTAAACTGTGGCCTCTAGTTCTGGACTCACCCATCAGCAGGAACATGCTTCCTGCCTCCAGCATATCTAATCCCTTAATAATCTTATATGCTTCAATCAGATTCCCTCTCATCCTTCTAAATTCCAGTGTATACAAACCCAGTTGCTCCAATCTTTCACTACATGACAGTACTGCCATTCTGGGAATTAACCTTGTGAACCTACGCTGCACTCCCTCAATAGCAAGAATGTCCTTCCTCAAATTTGGAGACCAAAACTGCACACAATACTGCAGGTGGGGTCTCACCAGCGCCCTGTACAGCTGCAGAAGGATCTCTTTACTCCTATACTCAATTCCCCTTGTTATAAAGGCCAGCATGCCATTAGCTTTCTTGTGAAGGGCTCACACAATCAGGTGTGTGAGCCCTTCACAATTAAAATGTAAGGGATTTCATTAGTTCAAGAATGTATTGTATCTCAGGAGAGAGAATCGTAGAGTTGAGAGAGATTGAGGTCTTAAATAGATTTTGTGCATCAGTATTTACTTGGGGAAACCATCTATAGAACTGAGGGAAAACTGTAATAAAGCCATGGACTGTAGGCCCCAGAGCCTGACAAGCTGGCCCCTGGACCTTGTGGGAGGCGAGTGAAGAAATTACAGGGGCCCTGCCAGAGGTATTTAAAATTTTCTTAGCCACAGGTGCAAAGTGGACGGTGAGGAAGGCTATCAAGTCTTGCAGTAGGTTCTGGATCATTTGGAAAAATGGGCTGAAAAATGGCGGTTGGATCTGGGAATACAGATCAATAATTTCTTGGAAGTGGTATCACAGGGTCATAAGGAGAGCTTACAGCCATTGGCCTTCATAAATCAAATTATTGAGTACAGGAGTTGTATAAGATGTTGGTGAGGCCTAATTTGGACAATGTGTGCAATTTTGGTCATCTACCTTGCATACCTAAGCCCCATCACCCCTACTGGCAAGAGTCTTCTGACCTGGGCCAGACTTTCAAGTCCCTAGGTGCAGCCCAACTTCTTGGTATATCCTTCCTCTCCCCGGGATGAGGTCTTTGAAATTTATGTTGGCATTTCCGTGGCGCTGGATTTTTACGGGATAGGGTTGCTAGCCCCAAGCCCAACCCTCGGCCATCTATGGCGCAGTTCACCTAAATACAAGAAAGATATTAATAAGATTGAAGGAGAAAATTTACAAGGTTTGCTGGGACTCAAGGACCTGAATTACAGGGCAGGTGGAATAGGTTAAGACTTTATTCCCGGGAGTACAGAAGGATCAGGGGAGATTTGCAAGAGGTATACAAAATAAAAAGGGGCAAAAATAGGGTAAATGCAAGCAAGCTTTTCTGCTGAAGTTGGGTGAGACTAGAACTCGGGGTCATAGGTTAAGGTGAAATATTTAAGAGGAGCCTGAGGGAAAACATCTTCACTTAGAGGGTGGTCCAAGTGTGGACTGAGCTGCCAGCAGAAGTGATGGACACAAGCTAGATTTCAACATCTAAGATTTGTTTCAATAAGGAAATGGATGGAGGGGAATGGAGGCCTATGGTCCAGATGTGACGAGGCAGAATAACAGTTTGACATGGTGTAGACAGGTGGCCAGTTTCTGTGCTCTAGTACTCTATGACTCTCTGAATATAGTTGATTTGAAATATACTATACTTCAGGTTGTTGACTGTTCACAAGGAAATAATTTTTAAAAAAGCATTGAATGTGAAATAATGAATTTTGGAGGAATTCAGTTCATTATAAATGTACAAAATAAAAATGCAATTAATCAAGTGTGTATTAATCAGATCATTATTGCAATTAAATCATCTGATTTAGAATCTGATACAAGTGTCATGATCTGGATTGTGTCAAATATCATTTCAGAGTATTCAAGATTCCTGGATGGGCATGTAACAGAGTGAAAGGGAAGCTCAATACAGTCACAGCAAGAAGGAGGCAGAGGGCAGCAGTGACTGAGCTGAGCAAAAGTTCTTGAAGAGTGTAGAGTGAAAACTCTGAACAATTTATTCAGACCATGCCTGACAAAAGTACTGAAGCTATGCTGGTAAGTTATCAGTAACATATTATTGTAACAAAAACATGATTAATCCCTGAAGATGTACTGATAAACTCGGATATCCCCTTTTCTGCAAGTTTTTGCCTGGATGTTGGTGTTTTCTCCAGCTCAGGCCCGCTGTGGTTGTGTCTCAGTTAATCTTGTAATGGAGGGAAAAGTGTAAGGAGTGTTTGAGAGCATTACTACAACAAAGTTAAGTTTTTGTGTAGTCATTGGCATGTTCCACCACAATCCTCAGCCCAGAAAAAGTTGTTTTTGGACCTGGTAGTTCTCAGCTGTTGAATTTGCATTACAGTGAAGGAACAGTACTCACATCCTGCTTTTTTTCTCATGCATCTTCCTCCACCTCTCCCCCCCCCCCCCCCACCAAACCCCACCACCTGCATTTTCTATAGATGAAGGAGTAAACCAGATTGCAACTATATCACAAGTATATTCCCAAGTATGAGATTTCTCTGCTGAATTAGATTCCGATTTACTTATCACATACATCGAAACATATAGTAAAATGTGTCATTTACATGAGCAACCAACATAACATAGGGATGTGCTGGGGGAAACCCACAAGTGTCACCACACATTCCGGTGCCAACATAGCATGCCCCACAATTCTCAGCAGAGCAACACGGAACACAACAAGCAACAAAACAAGTCTCTTTCCTCCCTCCCACCCACTTCCACACATGTGGACTGTCCTCCAACTCCAGTTTGAGCAACTGGGCATTAAGTCTCCAGGCTTCAGCCATCGGCTTGGCCTTCTAAATTTCTGATTGACTGGGCTCCAGTCTTTGGTATTGACCCTGAAATGGTGAATGATAGGACCACCAACGTCAGGCTCTAACTGGTGTACCGATTGATCGACCCTCGTGCGCCCTGTTCATATGGACATCCAATCCTGGGACACACTGACTGGGACAGCCCAACTGCATGAATGTCCTTTGTCACTTGACCATATTGATGTCCTTGGTGTGAAGCAGAGGCCTGAACTGTAGATTTCTTTCATCACCCATCCATGTCATTGGACTTTGAATGGAGGGTCAAGGCCTGACTTTCTTCACAGGCCCCACAGCGGTGTACTGGTTAGCGCACACTATTACAGCTTGGGATGTTCCAGAGCTTAACGTTCACTTCTAATGCCGTTCGGTAAGGAGTTTCTGTACATCCTTCCCGTGGAATGCATGGACTTTTTCAAGGTTCTCCAGTTTCCTCTCTCACTCCAAAGACATAACGGGTGTGTAATTGGTTATTGAAATATGTCCCGTGATTAGGCTAGGTTTAATTGAGTTTCTGCTGGGTTGCCAGGGAGGCATGATTCATAGGGCCCGCTTCGTGCTGTGTCACTAAAGAAAAAAAATTCCTGTCTCAAAACCCTAACCTGACCTCTAATTCCCTTTTCTGTCTCCAACACCATCCCTACAAACTTAAAAGAGCAACTAAGGCCATGTCCACAAACACCGGATAAACCTGTAACCGAAGCTTCTTCTCTTCATTTTTACCCTCCATCCACACTGAAATGACATTTTCCTCCTCCAAAAACGGAGCTTTTCAGAAACGCTCTCCAGGGTGTGTAATTTTGAAAACGCTGCTTGGCCGGAGCAGTGTGGACGGGGTAACCGGAGAAATCTGAAAACGCTGTCATGACGTGCTGGAACAGATGGTGATGGCAGCACGCCATTTCATTATTTTCTTGAATGCAACCTAACAATTTCAGAACAGACAGCAACGAGACTGAAGCCAGAAGAGTTAGAAATGTACTCACCAAGTACTTTGACCCATAACTTACTGCGTAAATAAGTATACTCACTTTGCCTTGTTTTCTGTCCTTGCTCGTATGAAGGTGGTTTACCTATTTATGCAAGTACTTCTCTGACAATAGATGTGTAACAGCCTAATGTAACATTGTATGGAAATGCAAGATAATACTAATGCAGACATGTTTTATACATTTAACAAGGTGCTTTATTAATGCAACAGAGTTCGTCAGTTTTTCAATGTTTGTCATCAGCCAGGTCATACTGTCCGTGAACTCCCTGTTGGTTGCCTCCATACGCTCCAGTATTTGTTTTTTTAACTTTTAAGTCCTCCTGTGCGAGAGCCAACAGCTGCCTGTCATTTAAGTTTTTCTCGTCTAACTGAACAAACGCGCACCAAGTCTTTCATAGCAAGATTCGACACCAAACATATCGCTTGTTTTTGGTAGATGTGTCCTGTACATGTGCGGTAGGAGGAGATTGGCCATTTTAACGTGGACAGATGTATTTTTAAGAATGCCTGGTGTGGACGCCTATTGTTTTTAAGCGAAACCAGCGTTTTCAAAATTATCCAGGCTAATGTGGACGTAGCCTATGTCAGAACCACAATCTCAGCAGCCTCAGCCTTATTCCTCAGCTTTAGAAATGGTAATCAGAGGGTTGGCAATGCCTCTGGGGTAGTGTCAGGAAATCACCTTTTGGTGTGGGTCAGCCCAGCTACCAGCTTTCCCCAGTCTCCTCTGGACCCAAGCAAGCTTACAGCTGAGTCTGAAGTCTGAGAGAAAACTTGGTGGTACTGTATGTCAGTTAGGTTCTGATATGGAGCAGATTGACACAGGAGAGCCCTGGCCTTGGCTGTTCTTTGTCTACATGCTCTACCTGTGGCCATGTGGACTTCCTCTGGGAGCCCTGATCACTCAAACATGCATGGATTGTTTGAGTAATTAGTCATTGTAAATTGTTCCTGGTGTGGAGGTGGTTAGTAGAATCTGTGGAGGGAATGGAAAAGGGGATTAATTTAGGATTGGTGTTAATGGGTGTTTAACGGTTAGCATTGAGCAGTCACTGTGTTAAAGGGCCTGTTTGCGTACTGTATGTCACAGTGACTCCATTGCTATACCTTTCTAAAATTTGATATCTTGGCTTTCAAATGTGGCAGCTATCACTGGCAGTGGTGACCATTACCTTCTAGCTGAGCTGAGGCCTACAAGAAAATTGAAGCCCAACAAGGAAGAGTAGAGCATAACCAAAGCAGGCTCAGGGTAACCATCCCAAACAAAGGAAAAATTCACCTTGCTATATGATGCAGTATTTTGGAATACACCATAAACATGGCTTTTATTTATCTGGTTTACTAATTTTACCAATGGTTCTTCACTCATGATCTGCACTTATTCTCTTTTATATTTTGAAACTCCTTCATCCCTGTTGGCAGAAATTGTTAGTGAAGGGCTGAAATAATGGAAATGAAGTGAAAGCAATCAAGGTTAATGACCATGCTTTCATTGACCACTCCATTTGTCAAGTGTCATACCTCAAAGCAACAAACTGGGAATTGTGCACACTCCTCCTTTTCCAATTGGTGCATTTGTAGGGAAGGTCCCTTGGCAGTGCGCCCATTCAAAAAAAAAAATCATCAAAGATTCGGGTCATTCCCTCCCAGTCTCTTAACTTGCTTTGCTCCAGAGAGAAGAGTCCCAGACTATCCTTATAACTCAAGCCCTCCAGTCTCAGCATAATTTTTGTGAATCTTTTCTGCACTCTCTCTGTTGTGTGGCAAAAAGTGTAATACTCCATGTGCGACCTAACCAACATTATACACTACTGTAATGTGACCCAAACCTTGAACTCAGTTCCCTCTGAAGGTGAACATGCCATATCCTGTATTTTCTCCATCCTACCCACCTATATGCCACCTTTGAGGAACTCAGTTCAACAACACTGCTAGAACTTTGCCCATCACTTTATGACCTGCACTAGTCTGACTTCCCAAATGCACAATTTTTTACTTGTTTGGTTTAATTCCTAATCTCCTATTTTTATTTGGCAATTTTGATTTCAAAAAAAAGGATGTGGCAGAGCAGATGGACTAAGTGTGTTCATGCCAAGATTATATTGATTTTTTTTCTCTTTAATTGATCTTTGCTGATTTGGAGCCTGGTCTCAAGATGCGGCTCAGGAAACATAGACGAGGAATAGGCACCCTATCATGATGTCAAACTAAATTAAACCTACCTGCCGACAAATGATCCATATCCTTCATTCCCTACGTGCTCATGTGTCTTTTTAAATGCCACTGTCGTGTCAGCTTCCACCATCATCCCAGCACCCACCAGTCTCTGTGTAAAAACACTTAGCCACCTTTAAACTTTCTCCCTCCAGTTTTAAAGCAACATCCTCTAGTGCCTGACATTTCTACTCTGAGGAAAATACTCCAACTATCTGCTGTATCTATGCCTCTCTTAATTTTGAGGTTTCCACTCAGCCTCCAGTGCTTCAGAGGAATCAATTCAAGTTTGTCCAGCCTCCTTAATACCTAAAGCTCTCTAATTTGGCTGCATCCTAGTGAAGCACTTCTACACACTCTCCAAGGCCTCCACATCCTTCATGTAATAGAGCTACCAGAAATGCATAGAATCCTCAAAATTAGATACATGATTTACAGTCCCTCAGTGTTACCTTTTTTTTAACCCAACTTGGCAAGTCGGCACCCAAGTGGCATGTATCTCTATGAAAGAATATAGAATTGTATCCACCCTGTCACCACTTATCTTGTCCTTCATTTACATAATTTATCAAAACTTAAATGGTGAGATGATGTTTGCCTCAGCCTCAAAGCCCTTGAATTGAATTCTACAGCTTCACAACCCAGTATAATGAAATACTCTTGCATTCTGTTCTAAATATCTTATTATTGGCAGAGGAGGTCCTTACATTTTAAATGAATATGTCATTTTAATAAAAGTACAAAGCTTTTGGTCGTAACTGCAACATTCAAGTTTCATCATAATTTGTTTAGTTGAGTGTTGTTAGTCAAGTTCAATGAGTAACACAGGCGATATTCAAAGGCCAAATATCAAATGGAATATTTTCTGTGAAACTCACTGCCTTGTTAATCTTTAGGTAGCAACACTGTAGCAGGCACAAGATAGATTTGTTTACAAATGGTTACTTGGATCAGAGTTGTTAGCTTGAAGCTAGAATTTCCCAGTGTAATCATTAAGCAGTCATCTGTATTGCAGCCTTGAAATGGCTATTGGCAGTATATGTAAGCAACCAAATATTTAACACATAACAAACACAATTATTGTTCATCCCTAATTTCCTTTGGGAAGGTGATGGTGAGCCACTTTGAACTGTGCAATCTATCTGGGGAGGACATAAAGTGTTGGACTGCACAAAACTTCCTACAGCTGAATAAAGGCAAGTCTGAAGTTGTCCTATTTGGCCCCCTGACTCCATCACAGTGATTACCAACAATCTTGGTAACCTGTCCACCCTTGTCAAACCCCGTATTAAAAACCTTGGTGTGGTATTTGATTCCACCTTTAAGTTTGACAAGCAAGTTAATGCAGTAGTAAAAGCCAGTTTTTTTTCCAGCTTCGTACTGTTGCCGAAATCAAGCAGTTTCCCTTTCTAAAAAATCTCGAGAGTCATCCACGCCCTTATATGCTCCCACTTGGACTACTCCAACGTCCTGTATACTGGGACTAGTCAGTCGTCCCTGTCCTGCCTGCAACCAGAATGCTGCAGCCAGGCTCCTGACAGGGGCCCGGAAGAGGGACCATATTATTCCTATCCCCGCCTCCCCCCACTGGCTGTCAGTACGGTTCAGAATTGATTTCAAGATTTTCCTGTTTGTTTATAAAGTCCTAAATGGGCTGCCCCCCACCCCCCTTATACCACAGACATTCTAACCCCTTATTCTATTTCCAGGTCCCTCAGGTCAGTTGACTTGGGGCTCCTGGCTGTCCCGCGATCTAAACTTAAGTTTGCACCTTTGCTGTTGTAGCCCCTAGACTGTGGAACAGCATTCCCCTCTCAGTTAGATCGACTCTTTTAAATCCAGGCTCAAAACTTACCTTTATTCACTCGCGTTTGAATCCTCCTGATGTGGCTGTTTTTTGGCTTGTGCCTAGGCCCTTGTGTTGTTTCTTTTGTGCCTATAAGCTGTTTACCTTGTTGGTTATGTTTGTGTTTGTTGTATTTGTGATTTTAGCTCTGCTCTGATCTGTACAACATTTTGGGCAATGTGGGTTGTTTTTAAATGAGCTATATAAATAAATTTGACTTGACTATACGATTGAGTAAAGAGTTCCTGGATTTAGATCTAATCACTGAAAAGGATACAATATATTATCTAGTCAGGATGCTATATAACTTCAAAGAGTACTTGTATGTAGCATTGGTGTATTCTTCTAGGTGCCAAAAGGCATGAGTAATAAGATGATCGTGAAAAGATCTTGATTAGTTTCTGCTGTGCATTTTATATCTGATCATTGCCCTGGTGGTGCAGGGAATGAAAGTTTCATGTATGGATGTGGGTGAGCTGCTTTGCCCTGGGATGATACTAGATCACTCAATTATTGTTGGATGTTCACTTAACCAAATAGTGGAAAGTCTTTGGGGAGGAAAGAGGAAATGAGACACTCACCATAAATTCTGCAACCTCTTAGCTGCTTTTGTAGCCACAGTATTTATTGGTGCTCTCGGTTACTTTTCTGCTCAATACTGACCCTGGATGATAAACAGGGATTTAATGATGTAATACATTTTGCTGTCAGAGACAGATGCAGGTAAGCTCTCACTTACTGGAGATCGTTGCTTGGAATCAGAGCGCATGGAAACAGACTACAGTATTGGCCCACTATGCCCATGCCAGTCATCAAGTCATAAGACTTTTGGCAGAAAATATATAGTTTTCGTTCTTTGAAGTTTATGGGGCAATAGGAATATTTTTCCCATCTAGGAGCGTTTAGGCTTCTTTCAATTATGTTTGGAGCTTCATTTTTTTTAAAAAAAGGAAATAGATTTTATTGATAAATGTTTATTAAAGTTTTACAGCATTTTTGGCTGACTTATTGTGTGAAGAGACAGTATCTCCGGGCTAGATGGTCCTTATTTGGCAAGATTTCTACCTCATTCATCAGCCACTGGCAAGTTTTTTAAAGCTACTAAAGATCAAACTAACTGTGTAAGGTAGAGCAATTCATCTCTTTGACATTTTAATGGTCTATTTATTGAAATTCATATTGAAAAGAAACTATTTTCAAGAATATAAACTTTAGTGAGTTAATTTTGATCTCATTAATTTCAAATTTATTTTAATGAAACCTGTTTGACACTGACCTTTGCATTCTTTTAGTTAATTTTTGCCAATTTAGCATGAGATTGAATGTAGCCAAATCTCAAATTGCAAGCACAGTTTTATTCCAATGTGTTATTGTTGGAAATCCTTGCTAATCCTGGCTTGTTGGGACAATGACATCTGTCTGCATGAAATATGAATGTTTGATATTTAAGACAACCGAGTTCTAATTCTGTAATATATGGTGTTATGGATAGTGACCCTGGACATCTAATCATGGTTACACATTCTACACCCTTCATTGCTGTTCTTCAGAGAATCATTTGGTGGATCCCATTGGATGTATCATTTGGGGAAAGCTAGCAACTGGAAGTTCTGCTGGTTGTTCAGGAGGTTGTTATATCCAAGAATACCTTCTTGGACTGATACAGTGATCATCTCCAATAAGAGAATTTATTTGCTTCTCTCCCGTTCAAATGCATTACATCAAGTCCTGAATTTTCAATATCCAGCAGAGGTGAATGGAGTCAATATTGATTGAAAGCATAACTAAAATAATGAACAAAATACTTATAGAAGCCAGAATAATCGCCTTTGGCATATCATCCTGCAGAAATTTAATGGGTGCTGCACTTGGGAGGACAAACCAAGGTAGAACTTGCACAGTGAGTGGCGGGACACTGTGGAGTATGGTAGAAAAGGGAGATCGGAGACTACTGATCCATAATTCCTTGAAAGTGCTGTCACAGGTAGATAGGGTTGTAAAGAGAGCTTTTGGCACAATGGTCTTCGTAAATCAAGTAATGAGTACAGGAGTTGGAATGTTATGTTGTATAAGATGTTAGTGAGGCCTAATTTTGAGTATTGTGTGCAGTTCTGGTCACTTATCTACAAGAAAGATATCAATAAGATTGAAAAGAGAAATATTTACAAAGAAGTTGCCAGGACTTGAGAACCTGAGTTGTAGGTCAAGGGAATTCTTTATTCACTAGAACGTAGGAGAACGAGGGGAGATTTGGTAGAAGTATACGAAACATGACTGGTATAGATAAGGTAAATGCAAGCATCCTTTTTGGGTGAGATGAGAACTAGAGGTCATGGGTTAAGGGTGAAAGGTAAAGTGTTTAAGGCGAACTTGAGTGGGAACCTCTTCATGTTGGAGGAGGGTGAGCGTGTGGAACGAGCTGCCAGCGAAAGTGGCGAATGCGGGTTCAATTTAAACATTTAAGAAATTTGGATAGGTATATGGGCAGGAGGGGGAAATAGAGGGCTTTGTGTCTGGGAGCAGGCTGATGGAACTAAGCAGAATAATAGTTTGGCATGGTCTAGATCAGGGGTCAGCAACCTTTACCACTGAAAGAGCCACTTGGACCCGTTTCCCACAGAAAAGAAAACACTGGGAGCCGCAAAACCCGTTTGACTTTTAAAATGAAATAACACTGCATACAACGTTTTTTTGCCTTTATGCTATGTATAAACAAATTATAATGTGTTGCATTTATGAAATTGATGAACTCCTGCAGAGAAAACGAAATTACATTTCTGCATGCAACAAAAACATTTTGAACTCCGAAAAAAAGACGTTGGGTTGAAGGTTACTTTTAAGTAAAATACTCATTGTCTATTTGAGTTCTTCTTGTATTTATGAAAAACGCTGAACTTAAATTTTCCGCCAGCAGCAAACCAAAAATAACGTCAGCCAGCTGTCAACCTGAAAAATAAAAGGACTATTTCACTGAACAATGAAAAAATATGAATATTCCTAAAATAATAGGCAATTAAAATATGTATCATACGGTTAATGGGATTTCTGCTCCTGGACCTCAGCGCACAACATCTGCACATCAGGGCTGTATGACGTCACCTTCATCTTTACACAGGATCGCAAGCTGTCATCTGTGAGGCGTGCACGATGTTTGTTTTTAATAAAGTTCATGTTGGAGAACACCTGCTCACATACATAAATCGACAGGACTCCAAGCGCATACTTTTTAATGTTTACATAAATGTCGGGGATAGCATTCCATGTTTCGAACACAAGTTTGTCCGGTTTAGGGAGGTTTTCAATATCACTCCATTTCTGATTCTGAGCAAGAACGGCCTTCTGACGGGTAACATCTTCAAGGTCTGCTGTCAAGCGTCTAAACTTGGACACCCATATGTCTTTGTCGGCTATTTCGGCCAGTTCCATCTCAAGATCAGGTTTACTCACACCTGCCAATGCAGTCGTATTCAGTAGAGATGAATCGATGCTTAGGGGAGTGACCGGGAAGGATAATGTGTTTTTTTTCCTCTCTGAACTCACAGAAGCGTTTCCCAAACGATGTTTGCATTGCGATGATTGCAGAATGTAAATACTCCGAACTTATCATGTCGTGACCTTGTTTGAACTCTCTCAAATTGGGGAAGTGAGACAAAATGCCTTTCTGTCAATCTCTGGCAAGCACTGTCAACTTCCGCTCGAATGCCTAAACTCCTCCAACATGTGTAGGGCTCTACGTCCTTTCCCCTGAAGAGCTGTGTTCAGCGTGTTCAGGTGCGCTGTCATGTCTACCATGAAGTGTAGCTTTTCCAGAAAGTGTTCACTTCTTCCAGACGCGCGACAAAGCGTTTCAGCACCTCCCCTCTGGACAGCCACCAGACTTTGTTGTGCAGCAGGAGATCAGAATATGCGCTTTCCAGCTCGTCCAGTAACAAACGGAATTGACGGTGATTTAAACTTTTTGCCATTATTTTATTGACAATCTGAATGACAACATCCATTACTTCTGTGCATTCCGGAGGAAATGTTTGAGCGCACAGTGCCTCTTGATGCAAGATGCAGTGAAAAATCAACAGCTTTCTGTCCAGCGACTTCTGCAGTAAAGCCACAATTCCCTTGTGCGTTCCCATCATGTTCGTTGCCCCATCAGTAGCTACTGACACCAGGTGGGTAGTCTTTATTCCTTTGGCTCTTAAACAATTCAAGACAGCCTCACAGATGTCCTCCCCCCGTGTTTGGTCTTTTAGAGGTATCAACTCAATCAGTTCTTCCTGTGGCCCGGCAGAGTTTACATACCGGCAGAACAACGCTATTTGTTCAATATCACCTTTGTCTTTAGACTCGTCACAGGCAATCGAGTAGGCCACAGCTGAATTGTTGTCTTTAATTTTCTGTCTTGTGATGTCTTCTGCCATTTTTATGGTTCTGTCTTTGACAGTCTTTGCAGAGAGGGGCATATCCCTGATTTTCTGCACAATTTCACTCTTGTTTTTAAAGTCCGTGAATAGATGTTCTGAAATCTTAATGAAAGATTCTTTTATATATTCACCATCTGGAAACTGCTTCCCGTGCCTGACTATTTCCTGAGCGGCAATATAACTAGCGTATGTCGTTGGTTTTCCGGACTTCATCCATTGCTTGAAATGATTTTTGCTCAGATCAACCTTCCGCATCAGTTCCGAAACGGCTTTTTTTCTCTCAGCTCCATCCGGATATTTTTGAGCAAAGGCTGCGTGTTTATTCTAGAAATGCTTTGCAACATTTGACTTTTTGTTGTTTGCTAGTTTCTCATTGCATATTAAGCATACCGGTAAACCAGTCTCATCAACAGTGAAAGCAAATCAATCTGTCCACGTATCATTAAACGTTCTGTTTTCTTCAGTCACTTTTCTTTTTTTAGAATTCTCCATAGTTGGCCTACCTTGGATCGAAAAATTAAAGAAATCGCCCACTGACGGGTGTCAGGTATTGGCAGTGGTGACGTATATTAATAGCGATATAAACACGTTGTAGCGGTGTGCTCACGCAGTCAGTAAACTGCAGTCGAATAACTTTATTCGAACTAAACAGCCTTGCTTTTAAGCCTCCCTCAACCTGGCCCCCATGGGCGCGGATGCTGCAAAAGACTAATTATTTCCCAAAGCAACAGGGAGCCGCAGCACAGAGGTAAAAGAGCCGCATGTGGCTCCGGAGCCGCGGGTTGCCGACCCCCGGTCTAGATAAACTGGAGGCCTGTTTCGGTGTTCTTTGACTCCAGGTCTGAAAACCTAAATATCTGAAACTCCCGGTGGCTTTTCTTCCCCTGATCTCTGTTAAGTATAACTTAATTTCATGTTATGTTAGTTTCATCTTGTAATGTACTGTCCTGCTGCCACATCAAGGTAACTTCCATGGCATTTATACCTTGAGAATGTATGCCTGTGACAACAATTAACCCAGTCCTTTCCTAATTCAGAAAATAATAAGCTACAGCAGCAATGAGGCAAAACTTGCTCTGTTCTGCTTTAGGTAGTTCTATTTGTCTCTAATCTGGTTTACCATTGCTGGATTACTCATCATCATTCACCTTCTGCCTGGATAAAGGTGTCATCACCGAGTCCAAGTCCCAGCACTCTCCACTCAACAGAGGCCCCCTGTTGGTCAGGGCTGACCATGGACATAGAACTGCCTCAGGCACTCCAGCTCCCCGTCCTCCCTCTAGGTTTACTCCCGAAACCTCCCCATGTGGCTATAGCCGCAAGGTAGCAGAGGTTTGAGATCAGAGTTTTCCTTTTCCTAGATGAGCTGATGAGCCCTATCTGCCCGAAGAGAATGGTTTTAAGGTGCTAGTAACTTGCCTTTGCGCCTTCTGTCAGTAGAAACAGCTCCTCTGGGTTTAGCTACACATCAAGGCCAGGAGTTGGATTTGGTTGTCAGAGGCTGTCTGAGACGTGCGCCATTGGGGGCATTTAATAGGTAGTGGGAGCTCAAATCCACTACAATCCCTAGATATATCATCATCATCATCATCGTCAAGGATCACAATAGTATGATTCTTCTCCTGGTGCTTGATCTGCTGACTTGCGGGTCTTGAAATGACTGAAGAGGCTGATCCATGATCCACAAGTCCTACTGTAGTATTGGCAGGTGTAGGATGTTGATGTGGTGGTGGACGTAGCTGTTTGGGCCTTCCCCAGTCTCTCCTTGTGTTGAAGTCTCAGCGGCATGATGGAGGTATTCTTCAAGCCGTGCAGTCCCCTTATAGACAGTCCTTTTCCAGCTTTCCCTATCCAGTGAAAATTTCTTCCATCCATTCAGATTGATGTGGCATTTCCTCAGATGGGTCTTGATATTGTCCTTGAACCGCGTTTTCTGCCCCCCAGGAGTGGGCTTTACATCCTTGAGTTGCTGAACATGAGATGTTTAGGGAGGCAGGAGTCTGGCATACGGATGATGTGGGTGACCCATCACAATTGGTGTAGAGTCACGATTGTGCCTATGGAATTAATGCTAGCTTCCTCCAGGATACTAGAGTTAGTACGCCTGTTCCTCCAGCTGACTCTCAGAATCTTTTGAAGGCATTTTTGATGGTAAGATTCTTGAGATCTTATGTGCCTGCTGTAAGTCGTCCATGACTCTATTCCATATAAGGGGAGGGGAGGACTATAGCTTTATAGACCAGAAGCTTAGTGTTGGTCTTGATATCCTGATCTTCAAAAACCCTCTTTCTCAGCCTGCCAAAAGCTCCACGTGCACAGCCTATTTTGTGATTTATTTCAAGGTCAGTGTTGGTTCTTGAAGAAAGACTGGGGCCAAGATATGGAAAGTAATCAGTCTTCTCCAGAGGGATGTCAGCTTGGACGGTTGGAGATTTAGGAGCTTGAACTGGAACAGGTTGGTGCAGGGCTTGGGTTATCAAGTCCCAGGAGCTTGTATGTTCTGGCAAAAATATCCATCATATACAAACCCCAGATATTATAACCTTAAGTCCACCCAACTACATTCAGCGTATGTATGTCTCTGCGACAATTAGTCATAAAAATTGGTAGCTAAAGTTGTCAGAGCCTAGTTGTTTTTATATATTGAAAGTGTGTTACTGGCAGAAAAGGTCCTTAAAGTTTAAATGAATGTGTCATTTTAATAAAATTACAAGGCCTTCAGTCATAATTGCGAAGTTCAAGTTCCATTGTAATTTGTTTAGTTGAGTGTTATTAGACAAGTTCAATAAATAATAGAGGAGATATACATAATGAACCAGGCCAAATATTAAATGGAATAAGAGTCTGCCTCGTTAATCTTTAGATAGCAACACTGTACCAGGCACAAGATAGATTTGATATTATGAATATATCAGAATCTAATTGTGATGTCTACATTTGCTGATTAAAAAATCTGAGGCCTTTCTCTTGAGTTTGGTGATGTACCAACATATGTTAGTACCTTCTCTCTGTGCTGCTGCCAGAACTGACAGTACTCCATATTCAGATTCAAGACGCAATAGCCACAGCTCTACACACCATCCTTACACACCTGGAGAAGAGGGATGCTTATGTGAGAATGCTGTTCTTGGACTACAGTTCAGCATTCAACACCATAATTCCCTCCAGGTTCAACAAGAATTTCAGAGACCTCGGCCTTCACTCTGCCTTATGTAGCTGGATCCTGGACTTCCTGTCAGATCACCAGCAGGTGGTAAGAATGGGCTCCCTCACCTCTGACCCTCAACACAGATGCCCCTCAGGGCTGTGTACTAAGCCCCTTCCTTTACTATCTGTATACCCATGACTGTGTCGCCACCCACAGCTCCAATCTGCTAATTAAATTTGCTGATGATATTACACTGATTGGCCCGATCTCAAATAATATTGAGGCAACCTACAGAGAAGAAATCATCACCCTGATGTAGTGGTGTCAAGAAAACAACCTCTCCCTCAACGTTGCAAAAACAAAGGGGCTGGTTGTGGACTACAGGAGGAATGGAGACAGGCTAACCCCTATTTCCATCAATGGATTTGGGGTTGAGAGGGTGAACAGCTTTAAGTCACTCAGCATACACATCACTGAGGTTCTCACGTGGTCTGTACATACCAGTTGTGTGGTGAAAAAAGCACAACAGCGCTTCTTTTACCTCAGGTGGTTGAAGAAGTTTGGTATGGGCCCCCAAATCCTAAGAACTTTCTATAGGGGCACAATTGCGAGCATCCTGACTGGCTGCACCGTTGCCTGGCATGGGAACTGTACTTCCCTTAATCACAAGTCTCTGAAGAGAGGTGTGAACTTCCCCCTATTCAGGACATTTACAAAGACAGTTGTGTAAAAAGGGTCTGAAGGATCACCTCAACCACAAACTATTCCAGCTGCTACCATCGGGGAAACTGTACTGCAGCATAAAGCCAGGACCAACAGGCTCCAGGACAGCTTCTTCCACCAGACCCTCAGACTGATTAATTCATGCTGACGCAACTGTATTTCTATGTTGTATTGACTATCCAGTTGTACATAATATTTATTATAAATTACTATAAATTGCAGATTTAGAGACGTAATGTACAGATTTTTACTCCTCATGTATATAAATGATGTAAGTGATAAAGTCAATTCAATCCCATTCATTTCAGTGGGTTCAGTCCTGATTATAAGTGCTTGGAATGGCGTCAAGTGAAGACACAATGATGTGCTGATACACAGTACATCATTAAGTACATATACCCACTAAGTACATATACAGGTGAATGTGATGACTGCAATTGAAAAAGTAGGCTGAGGGCCAGTGAACCGAAGAAATGCAATCATGGAAAGAGGCAACTGCAAAAATATCAGCTATAAAGTGGATAGCAAAAGATGGAATGGAGAGTCAAAGGGTCATGGACGAGAAAGGCAGACTATACTTAAAAAAAAATATTATGGGAGGCAATCAAGCCTATCAACGCATGCATATGCTGAGGAACTCAGCAGGCCAGACAGCATCTATGGAAAAGCAGATGAAACGTCGACTGTATTTTTTTCCATGGATGCTGCCTGGCCTGCTGAGTTCCTCCAGTACTTTGTGTGTGAGTGTGTTGCTTGCATTCCCAGCATCTGCAGATTTTTTCTTGTTTGTGATTTAATCAAGCCTATGCTGGGCAGGGAGAGGGAAGCAAGTACAAACATCAATGTTAAGGTGGTGTAGAGAAAATGTTTTGAATAACTTGTAAATCTGATCTGTTGATTTTTTTTTATTCTGGCGACTTCCAGTCTTGAAGAAGAATCTCAGCCCAAAACATCTACTAGTTATTCACTTTTATAGAAGCTGCCTGATCTGAGTTCTTCCAGCATTTTGTGTGTGTTCCTCTAGATTTCCAGCAACTGCAGACTTCCTCATTTTATATTTTTGATCTTAATATAGAAGACTCAGCATAAATAATAGAATCTTGTTTACAATTATTTATTTTACTTGTAGACCCTTTATAATTCCTTTAAAATAGCTTTTTTAATAATGTCCTTGTTTTTGATTTTGTTGTGGTTTTGAGGTTGCATTGAACAGAAAATTTATAAGGGGAAACCACAAGTGTACTTGTAGTCTAAGAAGCCATTAGTAAGGTTATTGAGCAACATTAGAACACACAGGGGTTAGTGGTACCAGTCAGCATGGATGTGGTTCATGCATTGAAAATGAGGATCGGAATACGTGTCATTTTAGGTTTGGGAGGCAGTGGTGAGTGCGGTGCAACAAGGAATATTGCCAGGATTGGAGCTAATCATCATCTGTATTAGTAATCTCACAGCCTTTACAGTCTCCAGATTTCTAGGATAGCAAACTTGTAGAAGAGATGGAAAATCCTGATTTTTTTTTTTAAAAAATGGGATAAAGGTAGTACAGAGAAAAAAAAATCATAGCTGTGAAAATCAAGTAGTAAGCAGAGTTTGATTGAAGCCAAGAAAAGGCAAGGGGCTGAAAACACAAATTGCCCCCCAAACGGTTGTAGTAAAGTAGGCCAGTTGAAAAAGCAGACATTTCTCTTGTGAATGTGTTTAATTTCAACACGAGTGGAAACAGTTTCAAATGCTAATTGTTTATGTTGTCGTAATGAATTTGGAACTTTTATATTTGATATTTCAAAGATAGTTTCTGCCGGAGCATGCCAAGAGTTACCGGCATCGGTGGATATAAACTGCCTTTCTGGTCAAGCTACTACCTGCATACTGAATAGTGAAGGTATGTATGTTAGATGTAAAAGGCACAGGGAGAGTGCCTGAATTGACTTCCAGTCAGAAACATTGATCAGATATTTCACTATGACTTCCTTCTGAGGTTCCAGTTTCAGTCACTTTGCTTTAGTTCTATGTGATATCAAGAAATAACCCTGAGCAATGAATACATAGTGAGTGCCAACAACATCTGGACTATAGAAACTTGTGCTCCATAACAGGCAACATCTGGGATGGACTATTCTAACAGAGTACCTGCTAATGGTTTCTGTACCACTATCGGTAAAGTTTTCCAGTAAGTACTCTGCTTAAGAAGTAAGACAAGTGTCTACGTCTCATTCTGACAGACCATGCTTAATTATAACCAAACACGAGGAAATCTGCAGATGCTGGAAATTCAAACAACACACACAAAATGCTGGTGGAACACAGCAGGCCAGGCAGCATCTATAAGGAGAAGCACTGTCGACGTTTTGGGCCGAGACCCTTCGTCAGGACTAACTAAAGGGAAAGATAGTAAGAGATTTGAAAGTAGTGGGGGGAGGGGGAAATGCGAAATGATAGGAGAAGACCGGAGGGGGTGGGATGAAGCTAAGAGTTGGAAAGGCGATTGGCCAAAGTGATACAAAGCTGGAGAAGGGAAAGGATCATGGGACGGGAGGCCTCGGGAGAAAGAAAGGGGGAGGGGGGAGCACCAGAGGGAGGTGGAGAACAGGCAGAGTGATGGGCAGAGAGAGAGAAAAAAACAAACAACTAAATATGTCAGCGATGGGGTAAGAAGGGGAGGAGGGGAATTAACAGAAGTTGGAGAAGTCAATGTTCATGCCATCAGGTTGGAGGCTACCCAGCCAGTATATAAGATGTTGTTCCTCCAACCTGAGTGTGGCTTCATCTTGACAGTAGAGGAGGGCATGGATAGACATATCAGAATGGGAATGGGCTGTGGAATTAAAATGTGTGGCAACTGGGAGATCCTGCTCTCTCTGGCGGACCGAGCGTAGATGTTCAGTGAAACGGTCTCCCAGTCTGCGTCGGGTATCACCAATATGTAAAAGGCCACACCGGGAGCACTGGACGCAGTATACCACACCAGCCGACTCGCAGGCGAAGTGTCACCTCACCTGGAAGGACTGTCTGGGGCCCTGAATGGTGGTGAGGGAGGAAGTGTAAGGGCAGGTGTAGCACTTGTTCCGCTTACAAGGATAAGTGCCAGGATAAGCTCAAGGTGGCGGAAGTTACGGAGAATTATACGTTGGAAGGAGATGTCTTCCTTTTTTAAACAAAGGGGCTTTCCTTCTTCCACCATCAACTCTGCTCTCAAACGCATCTCTCCCATTTCCCGCATATCTGCCCTCACCCCATCCACCTGTCATCCCACTTGGGATAGGGTTCCCCTTGTCCTCACCTACCATCCCACCTTCCTGCAGGTCCAACGTATAATTCTCCGTAACTTCCGCCACCTCCAACGGGATTCCACTACCAAGCATATTTTTCCCTCCCCCCCCCCTTCTGCTTTCCACAGGGATCGCTCCCTACGCGACTCCCTTGTCCACTTGTTCCCCCCCCCCCCAATCCCTTCCCACCGATCTCCCTCCTGGTGCTTATCCTTGTATGCAGAACAAGTGCTACACCTGCCCTTACACTTCCTCCCTCACCACCATTCAGGGCCCCAGACAGTCCTTCTGGGTGAGGTGACTCTTCGCCTGTGAGTCAGCTGGTGTGGTATACTGTGTCCGGTGCTCCCAGTGTGGCCTTTTACATATTGGTGAGACTCGACGCAGACTGGGAGACCGTTTCGCTGAACACCTATGCTCGGTCTGCCAGAGAGAGCAGGATCTCCCAGTGGCCACACATTTTAATTCCACATCCCATTCCCATTCTGATATGTCTGTCCATGGCCGCCTCTACTGTCAAGATGAAGCCACACTCAGGTTGGAGGAACAACACCTTATATACCGGCTGGGTAGCCTCCAACCTGATGGCATGTACATTGACTTCTCTAACTTAATGCCCCTCCTCCCCTTCTTACCCCATCCCTGATGTATTTAGTTGTTTGTTTTTTTTTCTCTCGCTCTGCCCATCACTCTGCCTGTTCTCCACCTCCCTCTGGTGCTCCCCCCTCCCCCTTTCTTTCTCCCGAGGTCTCCCGTCCCATGATCCTTTCCCTTCTCCAGCTTTGTATCACTTTTGCCAATCACCTTTCCAGCTCTTAGCTTCATCCCACCCCCTCCTGTCTTTTCCTATCATTTCGCATTTCTCCCTCCCCCCACTACTTTCAAATCTCTTACTATCTTTCCCTTCAGTTAGTCCTGATGAAGGGTCTCAGCCCGAAACTTCAACAGTGCTTGTCCTTATAGATGCTGCCTGACCTGCTGTGTTCCACCAGCATTTTGTGTGTGTTGTTTTAATTATAAGCATCTTGGCAGCAGGTATTGATGAGTATGCTTACCCATAATCTGTTCACTGATGCTCAAATGGTATTCAACCAGGACCACTTGGTTTCATTGCACTCTTGGTCCAAATATTCCTGAGGTTAGGTAAGAGTGACACCCTTTTTCATTAGGGTCAAATCACAAACTAGAGAAAATCTGCAGATGCTGGAAATTCAAGCAATATATGCAAATTGCTGTAGGAATTCAACAGGCCAGGCAGCGTCTTGGAAAAGAGTAAACAGTCAATGTTTCGGGCCGAGACACTACAACAGGATGTTGACTGTTTACTCCTTTCCATAGATGCTGCCTGGTCTGCAGAGTTCCTCCAGCATGTTGTGTGCATTGCTTCAATAAGGTCAAACTCCGGTCAGTGGGAATTCAGGGAAAACTGCCCTACCCTCCATCAACAGTTGAGAAGCACAAGTATTGATTACTGAATGCAAAACATTCAATTCCATGTGGAACTCTTCAGTAAATAAAGCTGCCATAAATGTACACAAGATTCAGATAACATTCAGGCAAGAGATAAAAGCAGCTAACATTTTGTAAGAGATAATGATCTTACATAACAAGCTTACCACTTAACCTTAATATTCAGTCACATTATTACCACCAACATGAGAGAATCAGAATATTAACTGAACCAACCACATAAAACACGCTCTTAAGGAGCAGATCAGAATCTGACAATGATGGGCTAACTCCTCAAAAAACCTACCACTGTCAATTTATGTTAGGAGTGCAATTGTCTACTCTGCAGTAAAATGAATTGGATCCAGACTTGGTGAGTCCATGGTCAGATCACCCATGATTATATTGAATGGCGGAGCAGGCTTGATGGGCCAAATGGCGTACTCGTGCTCCTATTCCATATGTTCTTGTGTTCCTATACGCACCAGTTGGTACAAAACAGCCTGCTTGATCACTATCCTACTCACCAGAGGCTTCAGCTGTATCATCTGTAAGCCTGCTTTGACAGGACATCCCAAGCCCATGACCTCCTTGCCTAAAGGGACAAGGGCAGCATTCTCCCACATAATGCCACCATCAGCTGCAGATTTCCCCTCCAAATCGTACAACATTCAATCTTATAAAATTATCATCGGTCCTGAATCATCACTGGCCAAAACTTTGGAGCTCACTAACCTATAATAATGGAGGTAGATTTTCAACACACAGGCTGTGGGGGGTCTCAGCAAGGCTGCACCTTCTTAATATCTCTTTGACATCAGAGATTAGGTAAGCTGCACTAGCCAATAACACCCCACGTTTTGCACAAATATGTTTGATTTTAGATGTTCCTTGAGAAGCAGTGTCTGGTAAAGTTCAGTTTACAGCTGTGCAAGTTAGACTTCCCAGGGCACTTTAATTGAATCTTTTATTGAATTACCCTTTGAAGAAACAAAGTGCACAGCTGTTAAGATTGGGCCAGAAGCTGCTGGGGAATGCCAGCAGTTCAGCGCTGAGATTTCAATGCAGGATTCCTGTGTGAACAATAGCACTCCTGGCAATTGCCCAATGGTACATCGTGCTCCTGCAGTGGATTATGAACCTGCTGATATTCCCTAAGAATTGTGCTTGGGAATCTGCCTGCTGAATCTGCATCAGGTTAGACTCGGTGTGGCAACACTCGGGCTATTAATAAGAATGGAGAAGCATGTTAGTGAGGGGTAAGGGTTTTAAAAAGAGATTTTGGAATAAAAAAGATTAAATTTATTTATGTTTTAAATATTATTAAAATATGAATGTGCTTTAAATTTTCTTAGTTTTAACTTTTTAAAAATGTCAATGGTTCTTAATAGTTTTGAATGTTTCTGAATACCGGCAACATCCAGAGGATTTAAGGTCTCACTAATGCAGTGTTTGCTTATGTACATTACGTTCTTATCTTTATACATAATATGTGTACTTAGTGCTTGTAAAACAACATTCTTTAAACAAATATAGAAGATTTTGTTAGATATTGTTTATGCCTGGTATTGTCCAGGAATCATGGATTCTTGTAAAAATCTATAAATTGTAAGGCATATAATGCTGGATATATATCTTCATCATTTTGAATAAAAAAACAAGTTTGAAGGAAGGTTAAATAGTTTCCTGCTTTTTAAAGCAACCTGTGTTCAAAGTTCTACCACATTGCAATGTATAAACAGAAGTAAAATCACATGCATTTATGTTATTGGAACATTTACTTCGACAATTCTATTTACTTATATCTTTGTTACTTCACTCTTTGGTGCAATGCACTTTACATTAGTAAATCATTAATAAATATGTGGAATCATAAATTACTATTTTGCAAAGGTCAGATGTAAAGTTGAACAACAGTTTATGTATAGTCTGTGGCCTGCCTGTTCTGCCAACTCAAGATAATGTCTGTTTGAGGTCTTAACTTGACATGGTAAATTTCACCATTTCAGCAAGTGGCTTAGATCATCTTTACTAGAAGAATAAAGCACATGCCTGTGAATTTCAAAGCAGTCTCAGTGTTTGTTTCTAGAACCCAGAGTTGAAGGAACCCCTCTGTAATCATAGTACTACTTGGCAGTGAAACTTGAAATAATAACACACACAGGTTTGGTATTTCTATTGCTAGTTCACCATCCATTGTCTGAAGCCAGGTTACTACCTGCACAGGAACATTTTCTTTGAATATATTGACTGCAATAATTACCAATGCATGCATGAAATGTATTAAGTCCAATTTTTCGTATTTGATGACAGCAGGTAGAATGAAATAAGCAAAAAATAATTTCTATCTTTCCTATCCTGGAAGATGCATTACAACTTTGAAATGTATTAATTCCAGACAAGCAGGAGGTAAACACTTCTCACAGTACATAACTATAATATAAGAGGCTATAAATTTGTTCCTGGTTATGCAATGAAGTTGCAACAGTTTACTACAATATAAGAAATATTTAACAGTGGAATGGAATGTTCCTTGAATGTAAAAGCTGAGTTACAGAGAAAAGCTGGGCCTCAATGGCTGACACCAAAATGTGGATTAGTCCTCTTCTTTGCACATCAATATATTTTCTTCAAATAAATTGCTCTTTGGTGGATATTGTTATCTTAATCGTTATGTGCTGTGTTGTATCACGTAAGGCAATCATGGTCTTTGACCATGATTGTTTTTGGCAAACCTTTGTGGTTTGCCGTTCCCTTCTTCTGGGCAGTGACTTTTCAAGACGGGTGACCCCAGCCATTATCAATGCTCCTCCGAGATTGTCTACCTGGCGTCGTCAGAAGCATAACCACGACTTGTGATATGCTTCTGCTCATACAACTATCCACCCACCTGCTCCCAACACCCAAAGTATTAAATTAATTTTTTTAAAATTTCTTCTTTGAAAATTGAGAACGAGTATTCTATAAGTAAGCTCTAAACCACTGATAGTTATACAGAATTGAAGGAAAAAAACAATAATGATTTGGGAATAAATAATTATTTTCTTTGAAAATTCCATTTGCAGATTTAGATTGGGAAGATATTCTCTACATAGTTTTAATTATAAAAGAGCTTGTACATAGTTAAAATAATTTGTCCTTTATTATTCTAGCTGCTTAGCTTTGGAATCTCCATGAGGAGTCATACTTTCTGTATTTAACTTATCATAAGAACCCCAGCTCCAATGCAACTTTTTAATGCAAATAAATGTTATTGTTTCGTATCTCCTCTTGTAATAGAAAGAAGTTGCCTATGTATTATGATTGGAGGTCTGTGAGATGCTGTTTCTTTAGATTG